>NC_052633.1:21952562-26952562 GCF_016161935.1 Mauremys reevesii | reverse complement strand
TATAACCTTCACCTTTCATGCCTTGTGTCGCAGCCACCTTCCTCCTTAACCAAGAACTGGATGGGATTCCCTTTGAACCCTTCTTGGCCAGATGGGTCACTGTTGAGAGCACAAGGCCCTGTCTCTGCTGCACTCCTACAGAGGATAAAACGAGGCAAACTAAATCCCACGTTTTCCTCTCTAACATTCTTGGACCTACCAAATTGATCCTATGGGACTAAAATTTCTCAGGTTGGGCTCTGGGGGGGTACTGATTAGGTCTCAAGCTATGAGACGCATTCTGTTTGTTAACTTAATCAGATTTCTTAGCAAACCAGAGAGACATAGAAAATGTATCCTCTGTGGTCTCAGAAAAAATGTCAGTGATTTATTTTGATGTAATTGAAATCAGTCAAAATTTACTTTGCTCGAACAATAACCTTTCCAAAAGGTAGCTATATGTACTGAGAAGATAAAGGCATTTTAATTAAATAGCATAGAGATTGTGGCTGTCCCTGAACCTAATGTTTTCCTCCACTATATTAAGAGCTTTTAGCTAGAATTTTAGCACCAATGCATTTTCACCAGGATAGTTTTAGCATTTTCTCATTGTACCAGGAGATATTATTTTGCAAAGATTTGTGCCCAGTGGAAGCAGTGCATTTATATATGCAATTATTTATAAATATATGTAGTTCACTGGTGTGGCTGCTCATCATTGCTGGCACCGACATGTAGATTTTAATTTAAATGGCTTTTGTTGTGTTATCAAATGCTGACATCCTTATGCTCCAAAGAGTTTTCTGTGTTATGTTATATATGTGCTTCTTATGTATCACAGCAACCAGAAATGGTTAAGCTAACTTAATGCTTTGTACATAGAAATATTGTGCTGGTCTTAGCGTTAATTATCCCATCTTTTTGTGAAAAATGTGATGTACTGGGCTGATACTTTTTAGCTGCAGAGCTGGACTGTCAATGAGTGTTTTTATTGATGCTGTACTTACTATCAGCAATTGTGACTGATTGGTGTGACATTTTAGATTCCTTATTGTGGGGAATAGACAGTGATGAATGTATTTGCTTTCAGCAATTTTCCTGTAAGTGAATCTAAATTTTAAAAATACTTGAGCTGTACTGGTTCTGAAAATGAAAGATATTTATTTTAATGAATAAAATCCAGGTATTGTTGCTTTTTACAGCACAATTAAAAAGGAATACCAAAAAATAGAGATGTGTGAGGGGTTGTTGTGGTTTTTCTGGATAGCTACATCATTTACCCACCTCTCATACCACCCCAAGTGAAGTAGCCAAAGAGAGCGGACTTTGTGGAGCCCTCCATTGTAGGCTGCTTTGATACCCTCCAGTGTCAAGGCTACTTTTGTACTGGGAAGGCCTCGTGACAAGCTTTAATTGTAGCATCAAATCATTAGGAGGCTCCATCTCATGGTTAGTTGCTAGTGAATACTGTAGTTTTGAGTCTAAAAGCTTGATATAGCGAACAGGAGCTCATTGGCTTTCCTCACTCAATACAGGTGTCCAGCTGGTGATGGAGAAATGATGCTACAAAGGAGTAACCAACCTGCTGTGGGCATTCTAACAAGAAGCTGACTCTAATGTCCATATATTTTTGAAGTGTTGCAAGTCTCCAATGTCTGCTCTTTAGGAATAGAGGCTGTCGCTGGGATGGGGAAGTAAAGGTCTCTGAATCTGGTGAGTCAGAGATTAGTTGGGATGGTCTGGCTATTGAAATAGTTAAGAAACACAGAGGGCAAAATAGGGATATACATGCATCATTTTGCTCCTGAAGGTTCCTCTCAAACTCCAGCCTCAGACCACAGCAGAAAATTGTGGAAGCAATCAAGAGATTGTACTGAAAACCAACATCACCTAGCCCTATACTAAATAGGTCTCATATTGCAGCCAGGAGTGGAGACCTATGTTGTTGCTGATTTCATGGTTTAAACATATATTGTAGATGACCTTATGGAGCAAAGTGACTTTTTTATTATATAGTGCAATCAAACTGAATCTGCTGCAGAATTCCCTGAATCCTCCAAAGAAGAATACCTTTGAATTTCCTGCAGGGATAGCGGAAGTGCTGCATCCTCAAATGTGATTTAGAAATTATTAGATATAATAAAAAGCCTAGTTTCAGAGAATGTATCCAGACTACTAACCTGCACTACAAAGTGAGTGCCACTAGGCATCAGACTGGCTAAGCCTGTGAGGTCCCATTCTAGGCCATTACAAAAACCACTGATTTGCCAGTTACATTTGCAAACCTCTCACCCAGTTGCAATACAATGAAAAATTGTTTGCCAAAATGGAATTGTCCAACATCAGTGGGGAGAGAAATTTGTATTCCTCGTTCTAACAAGTTTGGAATTTTTTAAAAATTACTTGCATCCATCTTAATAGATTTTGAATATTGTGTTATTGGAACCAGGGACATTAACAGCTCAATGGACACTATTTTATATACTGCCTCTTTTAAAGTGTCTAGGATGAGTCTTGCTCTTTTCATAAATGTACATGCTGAAAGGGAAGACATTTAGAATCATTTTGAAGGCTTTTTCCACACTCTTCCTTCCTTAGATAGAAGGTCCTGAGCTTTTCTTCAAGGCCATTTATACTTTACCCATTCGTTATACTTTACCCATTCATCCCATTACAAATATTTGTACCGTAAAAATGATAAAAGAAATAATATTTTTCAGTTCACCTCATAAGTACTGTAATGCAATCTCGTTATCGTGAAAGTGTAAAGGACAGTTACCTGTTCCATAACTGGCGTTCTTCGAGATGTGTTGCTTATGTCTATTCCACAGTAGGTGTGCGTGCTCACCACATGCACCGGTGCTGGAAGTTTTTCCCTCAGCAGTACGCGTAGGGGGAGTGCTGCTGCAACCCCTGGAGTGGCATTGCTATAGCATGCTATAAGGGGAGCCGCACACTCCCCCCACCCTCAGTTCCTTATTGCTGGAACAACTCCTTCAGTGGGGAAGGAGGGCGGGATGTGGAATAGACATGAGCAGCACATCTTTAAGAACGCCAGTTACGGAACAGGTAACTCTCCTTTCTTCTTCGAGTGATTGCTCATGTGTATGCCACATAAGTGATTACAAGCTGTGTCTGATGGAGGTGGGTAGGAGTTCACAGATTCCCTGGCTGGAAAACAGCGTCATCCCTGGCGTGGGAGACAATCGCATAGTGCGATGTGAACGTGTGTACTGAGGACCAGGTAGTGGCCCTACAGATGTCCTGGATAGGGACATGGGCCCCAAAGGCAGCTGATGAGGAGTGAGCCCTTACAATAGGTGGTGTGGGAACCCCTGCTAGGTCGTAGCATGTGTTGATGCATGATGTAATCCACCGGGAAAAAGCCTCTGCGTGGAGATCAGTTGGCTCCTCATGCGCTTGGCTGAAGCAACAAAGAGTTGCAAAGAGCTGCGGAACGGCTTAGTCAGATCTAGATAAAAGGCCAGAGGCCTGCGCACGTCGAGCATATGGAGGTGGCGCTCCTTGTTAGAGGTATGCAGCTTAGGGCAGAGGACAGGTAAGATGTCCTGGCTCATGTGAAAGATGGAGGCCACTTTGGGGAGGAATGCAGGGTGTGAGCAGAGCTGAACCTTGTCCTTGTGCCAGTGTACGGGGGGTTGCGATCAAAAGGACGTGTGCCTTGTCCGTTTTTACTTCTCCGGGACCTTGGCAATGAGGGGAAACAGGAGAAAAACATAAAGGAGTTGACCCGACCATGACAGGAGGAAGGCGTCAGAGATCGTGTTCCTCCCCACTACCACCCCGGAGCAGAACCCATGGCAATGGCGGTTGTGTCAGGTCGCAAACAGGTCTACTTGAGAAGTGCCCCACTCTTGGAAGAGTTAATGAGTGACCTCTGGGTGAAGTGACCACTCGTGTTGGGGGGAGAGAACCTAGCTCAAGCAATCGGCCTGCGTGGTGTTGGCGCCTGGCAGGTGGAAAGCCTTCAGGGGAGATGATGTGGGCTATACAAAACTCCCAGAGGCTGAGGGCTTCCTGGCAGAGGGCCGAGGACCTCACCCCGCATTGCCTGTTGATATAAAATATCGCAGCAGTGTTGTCCATGAGCACTCTGACCACCTTGCCGCGTAGGTGCGAGGTGAACGTCATGCAAGCTAAACGTATCGCCCTGAGTTCCCTGACATTTATGTGAAGGGATAGCTCTCCCATGGATCACAAACCTTGGGTCCGTGAGGTCCCTATGTGTGCCCCCCAGCCCAAGCCCAATGTGTCATACACTAGCTCCAGTGACAGGGTCGGGTCCTGGAAGGGAATTCCCTGGAGCATATTGGCCGGGCAGGACCACCATTGTAGCGTGGCGATTACCCGCACTGGTACCGAGAGGACTTTGTCCAGTTTGTCCTAGGCCTGGAAGAACTCTGAGGCCAACCAGAGCTGGGGGGCCTCATACGAAGCTTGGCATGGCGGACTACGTACGTGCACACTGCCATGTGGCCCAGGAGCTGTAGGCATGCCCTGACTGTGGTAATGGGAAACTCCACGACCGAGGCTATAAGCCCCTTCAGGGTTCAGAACCTGTCTATGGGAAGGGAGGCTGTGGCCTTGGAGGCATCCAGGAGAGCGCCTATGAATTCTATGCGCTGCACCGGGACCAGTGTCGACTTGGCCTCGTTTACTAGGAGGCCTAGGTTGGCACACATGGCCAAGAGCATGTCCACATGGTTGCGTACTTGGTACTGCGAATGGCCCTTGAGCAGCCAGTCGTCTAGGTAGGGGAATAGCTGTACCTGGCGTCTGAGGTAGACCGCCCCACACTTCGTGAACACCCTGGGCGCGGTGGACAGGCCAAAGGGGAGGACTGTAAACTGGTAGTGGTCCTGTCCTACTAGGAAGCGTCTGTGCCCCTCGAATATGTGGACATGGAAGTATGCATCCTGAAGGTCCGGGGCCGCATACCAATCGCCAGGGTCCAGAGCGGGTATGATACATGCCAGAGAGACTGAGGAACCGGCGTTTTGCCATGAACCAATTGAGGCCTCGCAAATCCAGGATGGGTCTGAGCCCCCCTTTCACCTTGGGGATCAGGAAGTAATGGGAGTAAACCCCTTTCCCCCAGAGTTCCCCCAGAACCATCTCCACAGCTCCCAGGCTGAGGAGCCGACCCACTTCCTGCTGTAGCAGGGGCAAATGCAACGGGTCCCCCCTGCCAACCAAGGGAGGCAAATTGTAGCGTATAACCCTGGGAAACGGTGCTGAGGACCTATTGGTCCGATGTTATTCGGGACCATTCCCCAAGGAAAGCAGACAAGTAGTTGCTGAAAACTAACTTTATTGGTGGGAGGGTCCTCTCGGAGGACACCGAGGTACCATCCTGCAACCAATCAAAACCACCTCTTGCCCTGATGCTTGCCCCTGGAGGGCCCAGGCTGCGAGGCAGAGCGAGACTGCCTCTGAGGTCGCCTCTTCTAAGTTTTGGACCTCTTGTAGGCAGGCTCGTATCTCAGCTGGGGCGCAGGGACGGAGGCTTGTGCCTTAAGCTTTTCCTTGGGCGGGACGTAGAGCTCGAGGGTTTGAAGGGTGGTATGTGAGTCCTTCATGCTGTGGAGCCTCAGGTGTTTGTTCCGCAAACAGGCCCTTGTCAAAGGGAAGATCCTGCATCGCAGACTGCGCCTCCGCGGAGAGCAGTAGCCACGATGCCCTGCGCATGAACACCGCTGAGGCCATGGATTGAGCAGCCATGTCAGCCGCATCTGATGCCGCCTGCAGAGCAGCCTTTGCAGCAGCGGCGCCCTCCTCCACCAGTGACTTGAATTCCTTCCTTTTGCACTCCAGAAGGGAGGGCTTGAATTTTGGCAGCAACCCCCACAAGTTAAACTCATATTGACTGAGGAGGGCCTGGTGGTTGGCTACCCGGAACTGGAAGCTGGTGGACGAATAAAGCTTTCTGCCAAATGAGTCCAGTCTTTCAACGAGCAGGATCTGAGTTGGGTCGGCGTCAGCCGACAAGACCCCAGCAGCGGCTTGCCTCTAGAGCGGGGTCCAGCTGCTGGCAGTGCCCCAAGCACATGCAGGGTCATAATATCTTTGGCCGCCTGCAGGGCCTCCGTTGTTGAAGGCGTGCGGACTTCAGGTGGAGAGGTCTGAGTCAACGTAACCGGGCTGCTCCAGTTGACCTGAGTCAGAGCTCTAGAGCCCGGGGAGGGGAAACTGGGGCTGCCCGCCGTGGGTCTGGCCTCCCCTCGTGCCTTCTCTCTACGCTTCTGAGATGACAAAGCCTTCCTCTGCTTTTTTGACGGAGAGCAGTGCCGGCCACTGGAAGGTGCTGGGGGATCGCCCCACGCTGAAGACAAAGTACCCGCTGCCGATTCCGCTCGGCGCACTGGGGTAGGAGCCAGTGCTGACTCCATGAGAATGGCCCAAAGTCTAATGTGTCTCTCTTTTTTCATCCTGCGTTTGAAGGACCTGCAGATTTTAGTGTGGAATTCACCCAGGCAGAGACAGTCTGTGTGTGGGTCACTTCTGGGCATTGAATGCCTGCAAGACTTGCACGATTTAAACCCTGGGGCCCAGGGTATGCCCTGGCCTGAAGAATAACTAACTAAACTAGAACTTTTACTGACTAACTGATACAGGTACTACTGAACAACCGAGATTTGAGATAAGCTGCAGCAAAGCTGGAGTGAGTAGGTCTGATGCACCGTCACTGGCGGCACGAAGGAACTGAGGGTAGGGGGAGCATGCGGCTCCCCTTATAGCATGATATAGCGGCGCCACTCCAGGGGTCGCAGCAGTGCTCCCCCTATGGGTACTGCTGAGGGAAAAACTTCCAGCACCAGTGCACGTGGCGAGCACGCACACCTACTATGGATTACACATGAGCAAGCACTCGAAGAACATACAAATGTAGATTCTTGTTGTTGCAGTCTCTAAAGTTTTACATTTTGAGTGCAGTAATGAAAGTCCACTCAGTCCTACTTCTTCTTCAGCTAATTGCTAAGACAAACAAGTTTGTTTATATTTATGGGAGATGCTGCTTGCTTCTTATTTATGTCAACTGAAAGTGAGAATAGGCATTCGCATGGCACTTTTGAAGCCGGCATTGCAAGGTATTTACATGCCAGATCTGCTGAACATTCATATGCCCCTTCATGCTTCGGCCACCATTCTAGACGACATGCTTCCATGCTGATGATGCTCGTTAAAAAAATAATGCGTTAATTAAATTTGTGACTGAACTCCTTCGGGGAGAATTGTATGTTTCCTGTTCTGTTTTACCTGCATTCCGACATATAGTTCATGTTATAAGTCTTGGATGATGGCACAGCACGTTCATTTTAAGAACACTTTCACAGCAGATTTGACAAAACTCAAAGATACCAATGTGAGATTTCTAAAAATCGCTACAGCACTCAACCCAAGGTTAAAGAATCTGAAGTGCCTTCCGAAATCTGAGAGGGATGACGTGTGGAGCATGCTTTCAGATGTCTTAAAAGAGCAACACTCTGATGACGAAACTACAGAATGCGAACCACTAAAAAAGAAAATCAATCTTCTGCTGGCATCTGACTCAGATGATGAAAATGAACATGCATTGGTATGTACTGCTTTAGATTGTTATCGAGCAGAACCCGTCATCAGCATGGATGACGCGTGCCTTCTGGAATGGTGGTTGAAGCATGAAGGGACACATGAATCTTTAGCGCATCTGGCACATAAATATCTTGAGATGCCAATTACAACAGTGCCATGTGAATGCCTTTTCTCACTTTCAGATGACATTGTAAACAAGATATGGGCAGCATTATCTCCTGCAAATTGTAACCAACTTGTGTGTCTGAGCGACTGGCTGAAGTAGGACTGAGTGGACTTTGTTATTTTTGAATGCAGTTATTTTTTGTATATAATTCTACATTTGAAAGTTAAATTTTCATTATAAAGAGATTGCACTACAGTACTTCAATTAGGTGAATTGAAATATACTATTTCCAGTGCAAATATTTCTAATAAAAAATAAGGTGAGCACTGTACACTGTTCTGTGTTGTAACTGAAATCAATATTTGAAAATGTAGAAAATATCCAAAAATATTTAAATGATATTCTTCTATTGTTAACAGTGCAATTAATTTTTTAATCGCTTGACAGCCCTAAAAAAACCCTTTTCTTACGTGACCAGGCCCTGTATAACCATGACCCCCTGCTGGGCTATCCACATTCTTAAAGGGTTGCCTCTGTCTCTCTCCCCTCTAGGGTGACCAGATGTCCCAATTTTATAGGGACAGTCCTGATTTTTGGGTCTCTTTTTTTATATAGGCTCCTATTAACCCCCACACCCTGTCCTGATTTTTCACACTTGCTATCTGGTCACCCTACTCCCCACCCCCACCCCGTTCTTTTACTCCCCTGGTTGTGTCAAATTTATATAAGCTTGTTAGTAACTTGGGGCAAGGATAATGTCACTTGTTCTGTATTGTGAGGAGCAGCATAGCGCACTGATGGGCACTGTGAAATACAGCAACAAATAATGCCTTGACTAGCCAGACTGCCACTCTGCTGGATTACTTGTTTACCTAGAGACTAGTAGAACATATGACTAATTCTGTAGCCATAGAACTAACTGACAACCATATAGAGATGAAACTGTCCCAATGGGCTTAAAATCAGATAGAAATCTCTTATGTAAAAAATTCAATTAAATCTCATGAGTCCATTGATACAATAGTCTGAGAAACATGATCTCTTTATTAATAATCATAAAACAATTTCTACATGCTGCTTCAATTTTTTTTAACCTGGAAAAATAGTATTTCTGGTATTGTAAAACATCTTTTTACAACCATCATCCATGCAAAAATGACATGAAGCTAGGTACTGTAAATCTATTGGACTCATGAGAAAATCTGACTCTCAGATATAAGTTGAATGATAAGCACCATATACAGATCAACACATCACAATTCTTAGGAACACCCACTTCATTTTACTTGATAGCTATTAAATATATATGTACATTTAGCTACTCTAATAAGAACAGTAATAAAATTAATGTTGATATTTTGCATTTATGGTCATTTTTTTTATAGTGATATCAAAATAAGGCAAACTGGCACTATTTTGCTACCTAAGCAAATACAGATCTTTTCATAGTAATAATGGAATCGTAGGACTGGAAGGGTCCTCCTTGCAGGCAGCATGCTAGTCTTTAGAGGCACAATGTATTAAATGTATTTACCACTTCCTTTTCATGAAGCAGGGTCAAGCAGCTGATGACTGTTTTTTAACCTATCTGAACAGTGGCAATGGAGCTCCCCATCCCTTATAAACTAACTAGCAAAATGCTAAACTCTCAAGCTGCTGAGAGCCAAAGCACTGCAGCTGTTGAAATTTCAAGGTGAGATTAGTGATTTTCAGTTTCACGAGTTCAAGTTCAGAGACTTGAAAATCAATGAAAGCTGTGCAAGAGGCCACCCTCATTAGGTAACTGTGGCTTAATTGGCCTCCAGTGTATTGAGAACAATTCTGCTCCTCTGCTATTAGCAGACTGCCTCCTTCCTCCAGGTATCACTGCTTCTGTGGGCTGTAAGCACTTAACACAGTCAATTGTAATCCACCTTTCTTTATCCTGCTGCTATTAATGAAGCTGTGTGTCTATACATAGACAATGCCCTCTTTCAAATAAGCAATAGTAAAAATGAAAAGTCTTCTAAAATGTGACTTAGTTAATAATGATATGCACAATACCTACAGAAAAAGTGTCTCCCCAAAGAGATGAGTCAAACTTAGTGTGGTCAGTACAGACGTAAAGCAGCAGGGACTGCAGCTAGTGAAAATCAGCCTAGCTCCATTGACTGCAGTGGGGCTGTGCTGCAGTCAAGCCCCTTAGGATATGTCTATGCTGCAATGAAAATCCTGTAGCTGGCCTGGGCTAAGGGACTGTTGAATTGCAGTGTCGATGCTCAGGTTTCTAATTGCAGCATAGCCAGACCCTTGGAGACCTAAAATGAGTTTATTTTTCAATTAAGGTAACAGTGCTACTTTCGCTAGTGGATTGATATGCTAGGAATGCTTTTGTTTGCTGTTACAAAGAGGAAAGCAAGACACATTTATGCTCTGGATGGGCTCGATCCTACTCCCATTCAAATTAATAGAAAACTATAGACTTGAATGGTGCAAGATCAAGCCCTCAGTGGACTTCTCCAATCCAACAGTGCCTGGCTAAACTGTGAACTATAAAAATAGTTGCAATCTGCCAGGCCAAGTGATACCATCTGTCAGTTTGACAAGTTTCCATTTCTTGAGGATTTTTTTTTTCCAATTCTTAATTTACTTTTCAGGCTTAATCCCCTTGCCAGTAGCAGGGTTAGAGTCTTTTCTCTTTGCTTGGATGGCAGATGTGTCACAGTGAAGGAGCCCCACTCAATTTATTTTAGTTCTGGTTACTTAAAATTAAACTTTTATGTGCTTTGTGAATACTTAGTAGACACATATTTTCATAGTGGCCAATGATGAATAATTCTGACAATATCAAAGCACTTCCACCTCCACAAGTAACTACCGGCAGAGGGGTAATGTCTGGTGTCTGTGCAGTCAGCTTACAATGATGGTTGGAGGGAGGGCAGTGCTTGTATTAAGGATCCTATGAGAAAACATCTCTCTGCTGCTTCACACAGATTTTATTGAACTGTACTTCAGTAAGGTACTGGCTGTAATTTTACAATGTCTAGCTTTCAATTCCTTTATGCCGTAATAGCAGAATATGCAGCGTGTGCTCAAACACTTTGGGGTGACATGATGCCTTTGGGGATTTTCTACATGAAAAAGATTTTGTGAGACATCCTATTGAATTGGTGTTTCTTTTTCGCAATAAGCAGTACAGTAACAGTTGTGGATTTCATGCTTACCATAATATGCTCGTTTTTATTTACAATGAAGCATATGCCACTGATTTAGCAGAGCAGAAGCAAAAACAGGTCAGTGCAGTTTGTGGCTGTACTCTTTGAGAAAGTATCTAAGCTTTCATTTAAAAGAAAATATTCCAGACCTCTTCATTGCAGAAGAAAGCCTTCCAAGTGTAAGCCAAATGCAAACTGAAGCCGTATTGTCTGCCTGAGTATGCAGGCAGCCTGAAATCAATCTCAGAGATGTGAATTACCTTTACTTTAAAACTTTACTTTAAAAAAGACAACACTGTAAATGTTAACATAACTATTTCAATTTATGATAAATTTAGTAGAAACATAGGCTTCTCCCATAATCCCACGCTGCTCTCCCAACCAAAAGCCCCAACTGTCCCCTACCCTGTTGCTAGGATTTTTCCCTCTCCACTTTCTGTGCTGGAGTTTCACAGTGGTGACAGAAAATTCTCTAGCTCATTGACAATTACAATTAACCGAATATAATATCACAATCAGTAACATACAGGCTACTCCAGGTATCATTCATTTTCACACTGGATTCATTAAGAACCTCAATTCCTAAACTGAACTGAAGCTCCAGTCTGATGCACTGGTGTGCCACACACTCCAAGGGCTTTCTTCAGAATGTCGGAAAGCTTGTCACGGACTACACAGCCTTGATGCATACCTCTGCAGGTTGTGAAACAGGGAAGCAGAAAAATGCAAGCTACTTAAGGATGGACACGTGCAAACAGTATAGTAAAGAGACCAATAACACTTAAGTTGGATAGGCTGAACACATCTGTAAAGAGAGAACACAGTTTGATTAAAATCTACCCTAAAACAAACCAGAGCAAAGAATTATACTAAAATACTCTTTTACACGTACAATGCATGGTAAAATGTAACAGGAGCTATGCAGTATTATTTTTCATGGTGTTACACAGTAAGGGCATTGAGACTGATGTGCTGTTATCTATTAATGAGGGCTTGAACTCTGACAGAATTATTAAGTAATATTCAAAAAGTGTTACCCAGGGTTTTCAGAACACAGTGCTATTTGCTAAACTAGCCAAGAATATGTCATCTTTTCAGATTGCCAGAGGTAGATTCACATCTCTCTATGAGAACAAGAAAATTGTACTTTGCCAACTTTGTTCCACTGTTAGCACTGTCATGTTATCTGGCTTAACTGGTCAAATCTACTAATGGCTAGATGAATCACCTTACTGCTGTTTTGTATAGTAACTCTGCCTATTGTGTTTTCTCCATAGTCTTACCTAGCCTTCCTCCAGGACATAGCACATAAAGAGAGCCACTGTCCTGGAGCCCAAAGAGGGGAGAAATAGGTTGAAATGAAGCAAAGTAGCTCTACCCTGCAAAGGAAATGCATTTGCATTTCCAACTAAAGGCGGTAACTTGTTCTGGAAGGCCAGTTTGTGTTCAAATCAAAGTATTTTTAAAATTTGAATTATTCTATGCCAGGATAAAAAAGGAGCCCTTTAAAAGCAAATTCCACACCCATCCCTCTTTCCTCCCCTTCATCTCCCCCCACCCTGCAAAAAATAACAAAACATACCACAGTATCAATTTCTGCAGGGCTCACCATTCGAGACACCTCATCAAAATCTTCAGGAGACATGGGTAAGAGGTTTTCTGTGGTCTGGAGTCTAGAAGGGTGACTGACATGGGGAGAAGAGAAGGGACAAACCTTCAGTGTATTAACATTAATTCCAGTGAACAAGCAGCACCCCTGATGTCAATTCATTTCCCATTTCAAACTCCCTTCTCTTTACTTGATTTTTAGTGGCATGTGCCCCTCACCATGGCTTCTGGCTGCCTCTCATTCAGTTTAAAAGGCAACAAGTAGGTAGATGTCACTAAGTTGGGTGACTCAGCAAAGTTACCTCTCACTCATTTTGCAGTGATGTTAATTACACAGTCTGAACAAACGTGAGCTGTCAGGAAGATACCATCTTTCAGCAAGAGAAGCCACTCCATGGAGCTCCTGGGCCCCATGCACCGTACCACTGAAGTCTCAGGATGGGTGCAGACCCCTATGCCCATGGATCCTATTGTCACTATATCTACACAGGGATAAAAAAACCCAGGACTGGTCTAGGTCAGCTGACTCAGGCTGTGAGGCTGAAAAATTGCCGTGTAGACCCTGCAAGGATGCAGGTTCCAGCCTGCGCCAAAGCATCTACACAGCTATTTTTAGCCCTGGAAACCAAAGTCAGCTGACCTGGGCCAGCCACAGCTGTGCCATGGGTCTTTTATCCCTGTGTAGCCATACCCTGCAAGATCAACCGCTCTCACTTTAGCAGACCACCAGCAGCAGGAGATTCCACAAGCGAGGGTGTTCTGCTTAGAAAGCCCAGCCAGTTTTTAACTGCATTGCTGAGACACAATGTTTCACGCTGTGCAATGCAAGAATGGTTTTAATACAACGAAAAATCAGAAGTGTGTGGCTGGGGATACACACTGATCTACTACAATCAAGTCAGGATAGGTCACGTTAGTCCGAAGAAAACTGAGATAGCTAATTTTTATGAAAAAAATCAAGTATGGGAAACAGCTGTAAATTGCCAAAATATTTCTACATTTTGTACTTTAATATAGTAGCTTTTTTTTCTATTCTATTATGTGTATTGTGGTGTCTTCCTACCCAGGGGGCTTAGCAAAGCAGGGGCGAGAGATCTAAAAGCAAATCATGTACATCTTTAACACTCCTAAAATACACACTCTTTTTGTAGTTTCAAATACTATCCAATTTTTAGAAATCCAACTCTTCTGTACAAACTTACACTTCAGATACGGAGATTAATTCCGTCTTGATGTATCCATTCCCTTTGGGGCCATCTAAATCCATAGGCTCAGAGGCTAAAAATAAAATACACCTCTGCTTAGCAAATGTTCACTTTGTGAAAATCTTTTATATGAATTAAAGGAGCAGTGTCAAAAACGACATTTCTTCCTGAAAACGTTTTACCAGCTACTGTTACAAAAACTCGGGCTATATTTCCAGTTGTTTGCCATTGTGCATTAAAGAAGACTATGTCAAGTCAGTTCCCCCTGCTTGTGTGATTTTTCCCACATAGCAAGAGCGAGGGGAAAAACAAAGGAAAACATGGCCTTGATCCATGCAGGCAGCAACTTCCACCCCATGAAGTCAATACAGCCCCACACAAGTGCCAGCTACTTGGATCTAATTTCTAGTAGGGGCATACGGTTGTAAAACCACAAAATATGGCAGGCAGACTCTGGGGCAATTGTATAGCCTGAAACTACCACATACACATTTTTCAATTTGAATAGATTTCCCATTGATAGCCCCTGTACAACCACATTTTTTTCCCACCTGTTGAACAGTTAATATACAACTGCTCACATTTTAGACTAGAAGAATTCAGCAGGTGTGGTTTAAAAACCACTGACCATTCTGGTTCAACTACCATCATTTAATTGTATACCACAGATATCTGGTATTCCAACATTTCAATGACAAATAAATACCTCAAAATACTCCTGCAAATGAAACGTGATATCACTTACTCTCCTTGGGTCTGGAGTAGTATTTCCCAAAGGCATTGTCTTTGGGAATATTTGGGTACAGATAGCTCAGTGGATTTTCAGGAATATTTTCAGCCGCCATCACTTTGTAGTTGCGAATGATATCAGGGAAAGTAACAGCTGACAGCTCCTTCTTGGTATAAGGTTCTACTGAATGGAACTGAGGTTCTAGTGAATAAAGAAGGATATGAATCCTAGAGATGGATGCTTAAAAGCATGGTTAAAAGTATACAGAAAAACACAGCTAAGCCTACATATTCAGAGAGAGTCAAGTGAAGGAAGAGCCTTACAGAATGAAATCTAATTTGCATTGTCACAATTTAGTTTTTATTTCCAAAGCAAGTACCGCTCCATGCAGAGGAAAGTATGACCTAATATATGTGAGAATGGTTCTTTTCACATGTTTTATTCAGAGTGACTGGGGTGACTTGTGTTCACCTCTGGAAATGGGCTGTAATCACATATTTAAATTAAACCATGCTGAAATTTACAAGACTGGCCCTTTTCAGATAAAATTCAGATCACATCACCTGCTACCTGATTTGACCCAAACAACCATGGCTGTTTTATTATGGGGATGTGCAGGGTAGGGACCCCCTGCAAGCTGAAAGTTTGGATATGGGACAACACTGTCTGTCTCCCCCTCAGCCTTTGACTGGCAAAGGAAGGAGCGGGAAGGCTGCAGAGAAGGAGAAACAATGGGTGAGGCAGCGGCTTGCAGCAGCAGCAGTTTCTCCTAGGCTGTTTAGTAGCTGGGCTCCATCAGCAGGAGCAGCAGCTGCAGCCTCCTACCAGCTAGGGGCGATCTGCCTCCTACAGCACAGGCAGGAAGATGCAAGGAGCCTCTCCTTTGCAGTCAGTGCAGTCCCTGCCCTGCCCAGGCCCCTCCCCAGCCAGCCTTGGTCTGAGCCCAGCAGGGAAGGAGCTAGCCAGGCAGGGAGCTGAGCTGATTGCAGAGGAGTCCCAGCTGCCCATCCCCCACAGTGTCTTCTCTTCCCCTCTCTGGAGACAGGTGCAGGTGGAGTGGGGGAGCAGGACGGGGGGGAGTTGCATGGTCATAGGAGGAATCTCTGGTTGGGAGGGGCCGTGCAGAGGCACCTTGGGGATGGGGGAACCTTGGGCAGATGCAGGTGAGAGCTGGGAGCCTGCTGGGGGCACCCTGAGGGGGGGGGGGAAGAAATGAAGGATATGTACTGGGACATCTTGGGATGGAGGTGACCTGTAGAGGGGAATGATACTGGGGGGGGACCTTGGGGATCTGTCCTCTACAACTTTATAGGCCAAACTGACTCCCCTGGAAATGCCCCTGTCCCCACTGAAGTAATGGAAGCAGCCTACCAGATTGTTGCTGGAATACTGTACTTGTGGTGGTACTCTGGCACTTATCAGATGGGATTGTTAATTTCATGTTATTACCAGTCTGTGTAAGGGAGACAGAGGGCTCCAAGGATTTTTAACTTTGGTTTTAAAATGTAGGTATAAACCCAAGTTATTCTCTCTATTTACTTACCATTTTGGGATCCCTCTACCCAGGTAAAAGTGATGGCTCCTTCTCGGCTACTTTCACTAAATCTCAGTAAAAAGGTCCCTGGCCTTTGGTCCTTTAACAAAGCACGTTCTCTCTCCTTACTGATAAAACCCATGATACAGCTGTAATATTAAAAGAAAAATTGTACAGTTTACTTCTAAGTACATCCAAAGCCTATTATTGGGCTACCTCATGTAACTAAAAGCAGTATTTTTCCAATTGGTTTATAACATCCTATGCAGCTATAACACCACCATCAATGCACAAATTAAAATGCACTCTCTCACTCCTCGGTTCAGTAGTCCTTTAGCAGCAGCTATCCAGAGACTGGCTATTCAGCCTTTTCTCTCTCGCTATGTGCAACGTGCTATAAAATGTTGTTGCAACACTTTTTAAAATCAGAAACTGGTTTCAGTTATCCAAAAAACCCAGTGGCTCGGTTCAATGAGTAAAATTACTCAACTTACTCACATGTGTGTTTGCAAGACCCAGGGCCTAGATGGCAGTTTTAACTTAGAGAGAGTATTAAGTGGTTATTAACAAAAATCGTCACTGCGTTCCTTATTGACGTGCTGTGTTTGCTTCAGTATCCCATGCTCCTGTCAGAATCACAGACAATTGTTTGGGTTTCTCAGTATTCTTTGGTTTTGTGCTCCGTTCCCAGACAGCATGTGCATCTCTGCCAGATCAGATATTAACAGTCTAGATTATTTCAACCCCAGTATTTCATTGTGTGTTTAAACCATGTTCTCTTACGCTTGGAAAGACTCTGATAGTAGCTCACATTAACTCTCTCACCCTCTTTGTACCATGGTTACCAGATGCAGGGTACTATGATGCTTTGTCCCTCTGGAAAGAGTTATCTGTTGTCAGACAATGCTTCAAAGTGATCTAGGGTGATTTTTGTGGTCTTGAAGGAAAGAAGCTCTGAGGAGAGCATATGGGGCTGTGTCTAATCTGCTTGCGATGCCTTAATTTACCTGCACAGGGCAGAGTGGGCCAGTGGGGTATCCCAGAGTAACATCTATTATATGGGCACAATGGTGAAGACCTTAAAAGGTGATGTCTGAACATCAAGATGACACAAGAGGGTCTCAAACAAGGACATGAAGGAAGAGACTGCTCTCAAGACAATGACCTCTATCTATTAGCAATATCTGTGTTGGGGATGAGATAACTCTGACACAGTCACTTAGCAATATTGTCCAGGTTTTCTCTCATAGATCAGAGTTTGAGGGAGAGGCAAGCGTGTGGGTTTTTTTGTTCTTTTTGTGTGTTTTGGTTTTTTTTGCTTTAAAATAATGTTTAAACTCGATTTTATTTATCTAGGAGTTCAAAAGTCCTCTGAACTATTGCTCTTTCCTTATGCAAACACTCATTTATGTAATTAAGCCACCATTACTCTAGGTAAATATGTATCTTGGAAAGCCTAGTAAATCAGGAAATACACCACCTACCCAAAAGAGAACAGTAGAAATCTACAAGGTAAATTATATATTTAGAGATTTTTAAAAGAAGAACATTTCAGATATTGTAGGTAACAGCTACAAAGGATCCCTTGAGGACTATATATCCCAATCCTTTGTATGGCAATCTTCAGTTTGATATATGAAAAAGGCAATTTGGGGGCAATTATGATCCCTATTAGATCAATTCTGATGCCATGTATATGCAACAACCATTTATACTGTACAAAGAACAGTCAAATGGTTGGCAGTCTGTCTGATGCAGGGCCTCTTGCGGTTCCAGTAGATTATTAGCCCCTCTTAACTAACTTTCAGCTATTTGGCTTTCCTAAAAAACCCAATAAATGTTTTAAAGCCTGTGGCTGATGTAACAAACCTGTTTATCTTTGTTCCTATAGATCATTTTATTGTGTTACCTGTCTGCAAATCCTCTAGGTTTAGTCCAAAAGAAAGGTTTGTACCTTTTACTTCTGTCTCTGCCCTTCCGCTAACAAACAGAGCACTGTTCACAACAGGGAGGAAATTTGTTGTTTACAACTCTGTATATCTGTAAGATGTTCTTCTTGTAGATGGTATTAATGTTATAATTATACAGAGAGAGAGCCTTAGATACCAGGGGTGAAATCCTGGCTCCACTGAAGTCAGTGGCAAAATTCCCATTAAATTTAATAGAGCCAAGATTTCACTCTATGAATTAAAAACAAACAGATAAGGAAAAACCTCTTATGAGTGTGAGAGTTAAGTCTTCTGTCTGGATTTTCAAAAATGCTCAGCAGCCAGTTGCTCCCACTCTTAATCCTAATGGGAGTTTGACACTTATGAAAATCTGGACCCCTCAATGGGTGCTGATCAGTTTGCAAAGATTAGGGCAAAGATTTTCAAAGAGGAGCAGAGATTATATATAGAAAAAGAGGAATTTATGTAAGGTGGAGGTGACAAGTTTTTGGGGGGCATCTGAATGAGAAGCTTTGAGGGCATAAGTCAGTGCAGAGAGATCTGTAGTAACTAAGCAGAAAATCAGGATGAGAACACATCACACTTTAGTATAGTAACTTCCCCGTTACCTCAGTAATTCAGCAAGGCACTTAAGCATTTGCCTAATTTGAAGCACATGAGAACTTGTGTTATTCACATGCATGAGCACCTTGTTCAATCAAAAGCTATATCCATAATTTTCCTGGTCTATGTTTGTTAGTCCTGGATATGAGTATTATCTTGCCAGTATAAACACCCTAAAACTGTCATTAAAATAGTAAGAAAGTTTGTCATTGCTCTCATTAGTTATTGATTGCCAATCTTAATACACAGTGAAGGTTCGTTCACAGGATCAGAAGCACTTTTCATCATATATGAGCTGTCAACAGGGTTGTAAAATAAGGTCAAATCTGAACTGACAACTAAAGAGCAGGATTAAAACCTCATTTTGAGACTATTTCTGGCAGCAGTCGTAGCCCATTATTAAAGGGTTTCAGTGTTGCTGATGTCACCTAGTCCCAAGGTTTCTAAACATTAAAGGAGCTGATTTTTCAATCTGGAAAAGAGCTTTACTATTAACATTTTAATTCTTTAACATTTGATCAGTAAAGATTAGTTGCTGTAGCTGGACTCCATCACTGGTATCAAAGGATTCAGTCAATCCTGCTGTTGCCAACACTAGGCTCACAAATGCACTTTTTTAAACAAGGGTGAACATTGTACAAGATTCCCCCACAGCACCTCAGTCTTCACCTGCTAAACTCCTGTTCTTATGAGCAAACTCAGTTCTGCTTTGGGCTGTGGTGAAAGCTCACTGCACTGTAGGTTGAGAGCTGGTGGCTCATCTCACTTAACCTGAAACTAATCTGAACTTTGACCTTTGGCATTAAAAGGAAGGGCAATGGGTTTATTCACTAAAATCATGGTCTTTTTACCACTGCTTCAGCTAACATGCAGAGGATCTGTCTGGTTCCTTCCAATAAAGACCCAGAACAAACCTCATTTGCCCCATTAGCACTCATATTTTATTTCCTATCACAACTGTCATTTTAACAGAGTTAAAGGCTTGAATCATCAGCCATTCATCTTTTTTAGCAACATTCAAGATTCTTACCCATCATTCCAGAGACACAAGAGGTGTTTTTTAATGAGTTCAAGGATGCCCTCAATCCACAGCCAGAAGGGAAAATTTTTATCATTTATATTTTCCTGAAATTACAGTACATGGGGAAGAAGACAAATGTTACAAAAAGAAATCTGAGTACAATGCACTCAACTTATAACAATGTCCTGAAAAAGCTGCAGTGTCTCTCCTTCCTCTTTTCTTCACCCCTATTTTTCTTAACATTTTTCCTCTTTCTTTGTTCTTTTTTGTTGCTCTTTTTATTTCATTGATTTATTTTTGCTGTTTCCTCTCTTCCCTCCTCTCTAATAGCTCTAGTTCCTCCACTCCCTAAGAGGAAAGATGCTGCCTTGGGATGAGGTGCATTCATTGGTACCATCCTAAGCTAGCCTGTGTGGCACAGGGAAGAGACGCTTCGGCTGGCACGGGGATACCTGGGCATGCAGGACCTTACGTGTGACCTGCTGCCACCACAGGCATGTATATTAGGGTATATCTTCGTTGCAGAGTTATCTTGTGCTCTTCCTTGGGTGTTGCACCTAACCCAGCTCTTGTCCACTGGAGAACCACCCTTTTTAGTTAAGAGCAATGAAGCTCCTTCATTTGATGATTAACAGGGGAAATAAAAGTGCAGGAATAAAAGCCAGGATTGTTGTATAATAGAACAGGTGCTCTAGGTGACTTCTACAGAAATTAAAAGATTCAGTCCCTGAAAAGAGGCACAGAACTCAGCAGTCTAACCTCACCCCCAGATAACTTACATGAACCAACCATAACCGAATCAAAATATTCACACACACCCCTTGCCTTTCCCAAAGCCTAGTGAAAAAAGTATAAAGTCGTATTTAGTGCAATACTCAAGTAGAAAAACTCCATGCAAGAGAATCCTCAAACAAGAGGAGTCAAAGCATT
This sequence comes from Mauremys reevesii, assembly GCF_016161935.1. Taxonomy (NCBI): domain Eukaryota; kingdom Metazoa; phylum Chordata; order Testudines; family Geoemydidae; genus Mauremys; species Mauremys reevesii. The sequence continues at coordinate 26,932,110 of NC_052633.1, read as the reverse complement.
GTCTTCATTATCTAACTCAGGGGTCGGCAACCTTTCAGAAGTGGTGTGCCGAGTCTTCATTTAGTCACTCTAATTTAAGGTTTTGCGTGCCAGTAATACATTTTAATGTTTTTAGAAGGTCTCTTTCTATAAGTCTATAATATATAACTAAACTATTGTTGTATGTAAAGTAAATAAGGTTTTTAAAATGTTTAAGAAGCTTCATTTAAAAATAAATTAAAATGCAGAGCCCCCCGGATCGGTGGCCAGGACCTGGGCAGTGTGAGTGCCACTGAAAATCAGCTTGGCACACGTGCCATAGGTTGCCTACCCCTGATCTAACTTGTTAACTAGACAGTTCCTACCTTGCAGAATCTTGTCCAAGGAATAAGGCCATCAAGAGAGCCTCCACCTGTTGGACCTAAACAACAAACCAATAGACTGGTTTCAAACAACGTTTGTTTTGAAATATCATTTTAGGCTCAAGACTTAATGAAGGTGAAACCAATCTGTATTTACATATTAAATTCTAAGCATTTGTTTAGTTTCAGTTAGGGGTGTAAAAAAGAAGGAAGGGAAGCTGTTGATTTAACTGTTCAAATAGCTGCTGCAGAGCTAGCAATGCAGTTTTGCAGAGTAGCCCCTCTAGAAAGTGTTCTGGAGAAGCAGAATGTAGCGAATAACAAACCTATGTTCAGACAGCCACCAGTAAGAACAATCGAGAGCTCTGCTACAGATTTCATATTAACGATCAAATAGGGTAGGAACTAATCCAAATACAAAGAGATAAAATTGTTGTTACGTACGAAGACATTTTCATCTTCAAAATAATTCTAGCAATGTGGTCCAATCATTCTCCATTTACTGAATGATTTACAGCCACCACACTGAAATTAGGACTATTCATGTGAGTTGAGAGAGATTTGGCCCATTAACTCATCAATCATTGCAACATCCTGTGAGATTGTGTTATTCTCATTTCAGCTTTAGTGACTTGCCAAAGGTCACACAGAAAGCTTGTATCATAGCGAGGAATAAACCTCTTATCCCGACTTCCAAGCCTACCCTTAACCACGGAATCATTTTCTTTCCCTTTTGAATACTGTAGCTTATGTGCGTGTTTTGATTTAAATAAGTGTCTTTGGTTTTTCCCTTAAAGGAAACTGTAGCCCATTTGCCTCAGCTACATCAATGGCAACATGCTCAAAATCCCCCTAAGCACACATCACCACTAGGGAAGCGGTGTATATTTCTAGCTACGCTCACAGAGGAAGAATATTCAGTTACTTATTACTATTAAGTATTCCCACTATATTCACAACTGGATTTTCAACTGTGAGGCATAGGACCCCCAGAATCTCAGGGGAAACTATACATACTGGCTTGTTGACTGCAAGCCTTTCCAACTCTGATTCCATCCAGTATCCTACTCCTACTCTCAATCAATCAACCTACAAGTTCCAGGCACAAGGGATAAACCTTCCCCCACCCCACCCACCCCCGTCCATCTAGAATGAGTCTCAGTTCCCAATACCATCCATAGTATCACAGCACAGACTATGCACACCCTCACATCTGGGAGAATGATACAGGCTTTATCATCAGACAGCTGAGCTCCACATACCAGTGAACTACATACAGCACAGTCTCAAATTTATTACAGCTAATGCAGATTCTCCCATCAATCTTTCTAGTGCTAAGATCAGGTTTTATAACTCAAATGTAATGTAATGATAAGATGGAGGATACCTATTTACACACTTAAGTGGAGGTTATCAAAGTTTGGGAATTTCCCAAGATGTAAAATACTAAACAAACATAGCGATGTCAGTGGTCAATCTCTCTCTCTCTCACACCAGGAAACCTTTATTTTTTATGATGAATATATTCTGCCTTTATTAAATATTACAGAATTTTAAAACATAGAAAAGTGATCTAAACTAACAGTGGTAAATTATGTCAACCTTTTAAAGATTTGATATTTTGAGAACTTGCTAGAGCTAGAAAAAATGCTTTATAAAACATTGGACAGCTGGGATTTCCAATTTAGATTTTTTTTTTAAATATAACCCTTTATAAAATTGAAGGCTAATGGGAATGCTTCTGGGAATTAGTAACAAAAAGTTTTGTTTTTTAAATTAAATGTATCCTTCCAGACTCTTATCCAAACACTACAGAATTGAATTAGTCACGGTCTCTGAGAACCAGACAGGAAACTGACACCTTTTCATTGTTCAAGTGGGAATACTAAGGACAAGTTGGGGGGAAGGACAGGAGATTTTTAACTTGACACATTCCTTTAAAGTTGTCACAGGTCTCTTGGTCTAGCCGTGCCTTTTATGTATTGCTTCAAGACTGTATATAGCAGGTCCTGGTCTATGGGCAAGTGTAACATGAAAACCTGAGACAAAAATTACAGTTACTGGGCTAAATGACCCATTTCTTGAGGGAATATTTCAATGCCCTCTCGGAAGTAGATTTGGTCCCAATCCTGTAAACCCTTGCTCAGCAGAAGTGTGTGTGTGAGAGAGAAAGAGAGATCTGTAGGATCTAACCCTTAGAGTATACAAACTATTTAGCATGTAGAGAAATGGAAATGGCTTCGACACTGTAAGTGTGTGACCACAATACAACCTCTATCTGCATTACAGAACACTGAATATTAGTAGTTTAAAATTGGGCTACAGAGTATAGCTATAAAAAACCCATTACAAAATAGAGTGTAAAATAAAAGTTTCTCCAAATGTAAAGCAACAATGGTAGATAACTGCAACAAAAAACATAACAGTCCAACATGGTAGTAAGTACAGCTGGTCAAAAAAAATTTCAAAATTCAAAATTTGACTTAAAAAAAAAGGCACGGAGAGACAAGCTTTTCATGTTTTTTCTATTGTGGCAAAGTACCTGCTTCTCCCCAGCTGGCTCAGTTCCTTTTTGCCTTGGGGACACAGGCTTGGGCAAAGTAAAAGCCTTCCCAGTCGCGCAGGGTCTGGCTGATCCTCCTCTCAGTCAGCCCCCCCTTTTTTTCTCTCCTCTGGGGGGAGGGCAGTCTCTTCCTTGCAGGAGGGGGAGGGCAGGCTGCACCTGCACCTGCTGCTGGCTCTGCTTCTTCCCTCTCCCTCCCCTCTGCCAGGAGCCAGGAAGGTCAAAAGCACATTGGGGCAGGCTGAAGCACATTTACACCCTTTCTCCCCTGTTACCCCCTTTCTTCTAGCTCACAATCTCCTCTCTCTCTCTCCTCAATGGGATAGAGAACCCCCTTTAACCCCCCCCCCCCCCCTTTGCCCCCATTTTGCCATTTTTGCCTGGGTTTGCCCCCTCCCCCCCCACTACTTGGACTGTTTGGGGTTGGGCTACTTGGAGGAGGCACACCATGCACCCATCCATGTTGCCCATTGCCATGTTGTGGTTCCGACCCTAGAAGGGTTCGACTTTGAAAACAAGGGTTTTTTGACCTTGAAACCATCTTTTGTCCTTTTTTTTGTGTTTGGTGCATCTCATCATGGGCGCAGGGTCCGTCCAGTAGCCGCAGCGGAGTAGAGAGTAGATAGTAGGCTATGGCCCACTTTTCCACTATGGCCTTCTTCCAGGCCCTCCTTAGTCCACTTCCTAGGGAGGAGCTTCCTAGAGAGGAAGGAGGATGGGGCACCAGTGTTCGTCATCTCCATCCATTTAGCATCCGCACCCCCCCTGAGCCTTCCCTTCATCCTACTTCCGGGATAATTCCCTTCCCCAGGGCGGTCTCAGCCGTCGCCGGGGTCTGCTGTCAGCCCAAAGCAGACCTGCTTACTATTGGCAGGCATGTCTGCTGCAGCAGCTCTGGTTAGGCTGTCTGTTCTGGGCCTTGGGTTAACCCTGGTGGCGAAGTGGGTGGTCCCAGCAACGCTGCCAGTACAGTTTTTCTCTGACCTGTTTTTTGCGAGGGGTGTCCTGATTGTCTGTGTTCCACTTTGTTTCTTGCTCCCTTCTGCTATCCCCTTACACTACCCTCCCACCTCCCATTTTGATTACTTAGCCTCCATTTTTGCGCCTGAACATTTGCTCCAGCCTTCAGACAGTCCTTTCTCCCTGCCTCTCTCAGCCTGTCAGTCTCAGCTCCTAATCTCCCAGTCGCTCTATAAATATAAATGTAATAGTGTCGGTCGATAGAGTCGCTCATTAGCCTTCTAGCTAAGGTGTTAGCCGTTGTCAGGTAGCGGCCCAAGGTAGTGTACTGATGCAAAGTCAAAGGGGAGAGCAGAGTCTTCCTGGGCTGCCCTTGGCCGCCTTCTGCCGGTCTTCTCTGGCCAGGGGTGGTCCCAATAGCCCTGGTAAATCTCATCGGTAGATAGTCCTTCCTAAGGGTCAACTAGGGCAATTCCGTGTCCTATCCGTCTCGGCGGTAATCCTTCGAATCGCCACGCACGTCATTCAGGCACTGGAAGCACTTGCAGAATCTCAGGCTGCCGTACGGACCATTGACTATGACCACGACTGATGGACATCTTCGATGACTCCCTGACCTCTTCTCTTCTCTCTTCTCTCCCTTCTCTTCTCTCTCGGCTCTGATGATCTCTAATCTCTCTTCTTCCGGGTGACTCTTGTTCTCGATGAGATGTGATCCTTGAACTCAGTTTCACTGCCTGCCTGGTGGTGCGTCTATCAGGCTGACACTTTTTTTCGTCTGGTCATCCTGCTTTGCGTTCTATCAGGCTGTTCACTTCTGACCGTTTGGACGGGGGTTTGGTGTTGGATGTTGGTTGACATGCCCCAGTTGTTTGTTCTCATTATCCGCCTACGGTTATAGATCTGCTCCAGCTTAGATCTGCTCAGCTTCCAGGCATATAGCTTCCCCTTATAGTCCTCTACTCTCTTATCTACTTCCTTGGCCCTGGCCCCCCTGCCACTCCGCTGGAGCTTGCTCTCCGGCCTAGTGCACCCCCCCTTCCACCTGTCCCCTGCTTGGAACTCCCGTATCTCGCTGTCCCCCTGTCCCGCAGCGTCCTCCTCCATGCCTTCGCGCACTTCCATCGCGAATCGCACTTCAGTGATGTTCGCTCCAGCACATGTTCCACAGCCAGGTTCTCACCAGGTTCTCTCTTTCATCTCAGCTGTCTTTCCACAACATTTCTCCCCAGTCCTGCTCTTTACTCCCCAGGTCATAAGAGAACAGGTGTGAAGGGGAGAATCCTCAGTGGAAAGGCAGGAAACAGGAGGAACAGGAGGCCAGGGGAGGGCATCATCAAGTCTTTCTACGTTTAAGGTCCCGCGTTTCAGTGTTTTTTCGTCATCCTATTAAAGCGTTCAACAAGGCGTCGGTCTGGGGATGGTAGACAAAAGCGTTGGGTCAACGTATGGAGCATGGTCCGCCAGTCATATCTTAGTGTATCAGTCCTCTGGGTTTGGGTATATTGGTCTCCTTTTATTTTCCCTACTCTCCTAAAAATTTGACCACTTCTGGTATTATATAGGAGTGCATGCTATGGACCTGGAGGTACTGAGGGTCTCCTTTGAGATATGCTGATGGCCGGGGCTGAAAATGCCAATGGCTCACCATGTGCTACTACCCCCCTAGCAAATGGAAAATGGAATGCTCAAATGGGCCCCAGCTCGTATAGTCGCTGGCCAAACCAATGTCCATAGCTAAATGAGGTATGGGAACCTCGCACACGGCCTAGAGGGCATACAGGAGGTAAGCTATCTCTGCCATATCATAAAAAGGGCCTTATCAACCTCTGTAGGATCCGATCGAGGGTCTTAGATACCCCAGATCAGATCTACTTCTCTGATGCTCCCAAAGCCCCGGACAATGGGCTCTGATGCTTGGCCTGACCCCACTACTTGATAACTTGATCTTGACTATACATGCCTTGGATCCCTGACCCTCTCCCTCTCCCTCCCCCTTAATCCTTCCCCCTCTGGGACCTACCTCCTTGTCTTGGTATGGGACCTCATACCTCTGTTCTGACCCTCTTGGATTCTTCCCAATGGGGGACCTCCATTTGAATGACCAAAGGGGTCGTCCTGTCCCTCCGGGACCAAACTGGGGGGGTCACTCTAGGTCCTAGGGTTGGGGACCTCCTGCCCAGTGCAGGTGCCCCCAGTCCCCCCCCCGCAGGCCTGCCCTTCCCGCCCTGACTTTTGGCTCAGGGTCCCTTCCCTTGTCCCTCTCCTCCGCTCCTCCCTCTTCCCCTGTCCCCCTCTCCCGAGTCCTCCTGAACTTCCTGGGCTCTGGGAAGGCTGGCTGGGGGGGGGGGAAGGCCTATCTGGACCATCATGCCTTCTGGGAAGGGTCACTATCTGGACCATGCCGGGGTCTTCCGGGATGTACGGGGAAAAACCGTCCCGATGGGGACCATCAAACCCAAGGAAATGGAGTTTCTGTCCGAGTTTACTGTGGTTTCCTGTCACTTCCTGGGAACTCCTGAACTTGGATAGGAACTTTGATCCTTCGCAGACAGGATATGGACATGGAATATCCAGCCCATGCACACGATGGTGACCAGCTTCCCTGACCCTGAGACTAATGTGACTGAACTGTGACGAGACTAGTCATGCCGCTTTGGTCTAGTCACCGTCTGCATATCTCCAGTTAGCCCCATCTCTACTATCTATCGCAACATAGATCAGACTTATCTCCCAATTCAGTCCCCAGGCTCCTCCAGTCATTTAGTCATAGCATCTCCATAGGCTGGGCTTTATTTGGGGCAATATGCCCCAATAGGATCGCAGCCGGGTCCCCACGGGCTCCTGGTCCCGCTGCCTATTTCGGCTTGCTGTCTTCCTCCCAGTGTCCTCCCCCCCCTCGTCCTCCCTCCCTCCTCCTCCCTCCCCGGCCGGCCTCCCTCCTCCTCCCCTCCTCCCTCCTCCAAGCTGCTCGCCTCTCGGCCTGGCGCCTCGCAGACGCTGGTCTCCGATTCCTGAGCCTCCCCCCTTGGTGGTCTTCTTGGGTTGCAGGGCTGCCAGTCACTCAGAGGAGGAGGAATCATCCACCTGAAGGATCATCATCTGCACCCCCACCTCGTATGTCGGCGGCAGTCCCTCAACCACCTCACTGCCTACCAGGATTGGGCTCACTGGCACATGGGTGGGTCTCAGTCTCACTTCGCCGAGCCAGGTTGGTCAGGGTGTATCAGGGGGTGTGGTGTCATGTCATCGCCCATTCCATCCCGGTATGCGCTGAGGCCCTCATGGGGCCCCTCACGCCTGTCCTTGCCAGGATTTCCCCCAGCTTCCAGTGGGCCAGTCTTCTGTGCCCTGCGGCTGGTTGGCCCCCAGGCCTTCCCCCTCCACCGGGCCTTCAGCCCCATCGGGCCTTGGGGCCTGGCAGATGGCCAGGGGGCCTGCCTCCCCGCGTCTGCCCAGGCTATATGCAGTGCTGTAGTCATCTTGTGCTGTCGTCATCTCCACCCGCTAGCCATCGGGTCAGCTGGGCCAGCCTGGGCCCGCTGCGTTTTGGCTGCCCCCTATCTCAGTTCAGTTCAGGTTCACTCAGGTGGCCCGAGTGGGCTGGGCTGGGCCATGGTGGGCCTGTTGGTGGCCTGTTGCTCTCTGGGCCTGCTTGCTGGCCTCAGGCCCTGTGCCCTGCTGGCCTTTGCTGCCCTGCCCTGGCACCTTCTTTTTTTTTTTTTTTTTTTTTTTTTTTTTTTTTTTTTTTTTTTTTTTTTTTTTTTTTTTTTTTTTTTTTTTTTTTTTTTTTTTTTTTTTTTTATTTTTGAGGTACCTCACAGCCACTGCACACTCTCACCACTCACTAGCTCACTCAGGCCTCTTCAAAGTAGCTGCACAGGCTTGGGCAGCCCAGGCAAAGTTTGCCCAGCTGGCGTCGGGCTGCCTTCTCAGGGCTTCCTCCCCTTTTCTTTTCTGGCTGTTTTTCTCCTTGCAGGAAGAGTCCAGTTCTCCTTGCAGGGGGACACCTTGCTGCTGCTGCACTCTGCTTCTCTGCTTGCTTCTGCTCTGCTACTCCCTCTCCTTCTCCCCTTCTGCTCTCACCCTGCTGTCACCAGGTAGTTTCTGCAACAGGAGTTCCAGCTGCTTCCAGGCCAGCTGAACCTCTCTGAGCCTGTTAAGCTCAAACCTAACTACCCTCTCTGGGACTCTGCTAACTCTAAGACTAAGCCTTTTTAAGCCCTGGGACTATGGAAAAGTTCATTCCATTTTTATCTAGCAATAAGTCATTTTTCCTTAGCAGTCCATCCACTTACTTAATATAACCAAGAGGAAGGAACATAAAAAGGGCTTGTACATATAGACAAATATGTTATAGGATCATACCAAGAAGTTTCTCCCCCAGCATGCTCAACTGATCTGCATGAAGTCCCCTTTTAGTTACAGAAGAGAACTGCCAACTCAGCACTTCAGAAAGCTGAGACCATCTTGCATAAGGTGGGTTCAGAAAGAAGGACAAGTTCTAGAGAGAAAACACCATGTACACAATCTTAAACACACATGAAACTTTAGCATGAGCACAAGTGTATGGTTAAAAAAGTAACTGAGTTTGCATAAGATATGGTAAAGTTTGACAATACATGAGGACTTCTACATAGATGGAAGGTCCAGCTAACCATGGAGAAGCAGTTAACAATACTGATGGACTCTTGTTCTCCGAGAAAAAACAAAGCTATGGCACTTCTCTTGGGTTTAATCTTACTCAACAAACCATTCCATATCACTGAAGAGCAGTGGATTTAATTACTGAATATATACAGTACACTGGAAGAAGCCAAATAAACATCTGAAAACGGGTATATAAAACATGATAAAGGATACTACAAAACAGATTGCTTGGTTTACAAAAAACACACACAAGAAACATAAACCCCAACCAACCAAAAACAACAACAACAAAAATCCTAGATCCAATAAGAACTGAACTTCAGAATAAAGATGAAAGAATGAATTATGTCAAATATTATGAATTAACATGGAGAGACAACCCACATCTCCCTTGTAAATTACACAATAGTTTCAGGATACTCACTTACACTTTTAACATCCTATCTATCTTTCATGCCAACAACACTTAGAAGTAAGTATCCTGTAAATACCTTGGGTTCAGTAGTCAGCATGTTGTACCACAAAATGGAAGCCCATCCGCTTGGAAGCTGACTCACATTTGAGATCACAACAATAGGAAGGGATGTGGTCTGTAAAGGGGAGAGATTTTTGGAATTATTTGTGATACAGTTCTACTACTGTGTATACTTTATTACATGGAAATTGATTTAGGTATATATACTATAATCTTTCATATACAACAGACACATTATCAGTTTGTGATGAACTGAGGCTATGTCTGTACAACTAATTCTGATCAATATTGTGAAGTGGTTTTATGAAAAACTGCTGCATTACTAGTGTCTATATGTATGTGGATCAACTATTGCTGACAGGGCCTGTAGCACGGACACACCAGACAGGGGCAATGTGACATACTTAAGGTTAATAATGGTATTTAGACCTCATAAAGGTCCTGCTAACAAAGCAGCGGCATCCTTAGAAATCCTGTCATATAGAGGAAAAACATAAAACATGTCAGACTCCCTAGTGAAGGAATGTAGTAAGTGCTGGTACAGACTGCTAGAATTAAGTTTACAAAACAGTTTCTATCGTTCCCTATTTTCACATGATTATAACTTACCAAACCTTTTGGATTGATGTTTTCTATGTTTGCATATGGAAGGGAGGGAGAGCTGAGTTTTTTAGGACTGGGGGAGTGTGTTGGAATTGGTGGATATTCCTTCAACCAAGAAGTCAATTTTACATCTAATTCAAAAGTTGGCACCTCCAGCAGCACTTCTAATGCTAGCCTGGGGCACTGGTTCATTTCTGACCTGAAGGGAAGAGCGCTACCTAAGGAACTGCAGGTACCATTTCTGCAGCACAGAGTGTTCTTTGTGAGGTTTTACAAACCAGACTCAGCCTTACTTAGGTGCTGAGATTGGAAAGAATCAAAATACAAAGGCCCTATCACTATATGTGGTGACACTACTAAATATCATCAATGTATTTGAAAACAACAATGGAGGCAGAAAAAATGCTGAAAATTCTAATACAGTAGAACCTTAATTTTATGAATACCACTCTTACAAACTATTTTTTCCCAAGAGGACAATAAAAATCACAACAAAAGTAATGTTAATGAAGAACAAGCACACGTCTTCAGTGCATCGAAAATTCCTTTGCACTGACTTGAAGGACAAAAAAGTTACACAGTGCACCATGCTGCATCTTATACACCACAGCTACTGTAATTCTAAGACATTCCTAAAAATTGAACTCAGGTCCCAATTATTTCATAAAATAGGGGTTTCTACTGTACTTAAATAACTTAGAACCTCTGAATAAAATTACTCAGAATTAATTCCACCCCTATCTAATCTACGTAGTAACCTTACCTCTAGATCTACTACCAGCCCTGGCTGGCACAGCTGAGTTTCAAAGCTGAGGGAATGAAGTTCTTCTGTTACAATGAGAGGACCCTTTAAAATACAATCATAGGGAATTAAATGATTAATCTCAAATCCTTAAAACACTGTAAAACATTTTAAGCTGATAGGATTAATATGTTAAATACTGTATGGGACCCAATTTGGTAAGGTACCTTCTATTTCCCCAGCAGTGGATAAGCTATGAAGTTACTGTCAGTCCAAATAATGACATTTGGTATTCACTGGTTAATGTAAAAGCAAGCCCCCTATAAGCCATTTTTCAAATATTCAAAGTGCTTCTAGGGATTAGAACAAGTGTCATTACGCAGGGAAGGGAGCAGTTACTGTGTCCATCTTTGATGGTCTCCTGGCTTAGACAGAATGAGTCCCCTCGAGAGCACATGGACATAGCAGCAGGAACTTCCTGAGTCCCCTCCATGTCTGCTACTGAGCAATCCCAGGGAATTCTGCCATTGGCAAAAATTCTTGTTAGAGCCATGCTGCCATGGGGAGGAAGGCACAAAGAAAAGCACCGAGCTGGGATCTTCCATATAGTACAGCGTCCATGTCTGTGATTCCAGGGCTTGCTTTCCCTGAGATGGCAAGTTCCTACTCTGCTCTGCCCATTTTCTTCTTGAGGACTTTTCCATGGGACTGGGCAGTTTGGCCCACTATCGGGCATTTAATAGTCCTTAATATTATAAAAATAATTGGACCAAAAGAGGGGAGAAAAAGTCAGTGCTGCTTACCTCATTAGTTCTGCTTCCTGTATTTTTTTGTTCCTTTAATTGCTGCAAACAAAAAGAACAACCCAAAATAAATGACAGTCCTGACTGAAAAAGTGACTGTTACGAATAAAAGATGTGAGTATTTATATAAATAAAATAGCGTTTGCACAGTCCCTTCTGCATAACTGGCCATGAATCTGCTGCATTAGTCTCTGATCCTCTTTAGCTCCCAACCGTGGGAACCAGGGGATTTGACTGTAAATGCAGTGGATAACTGCTGTCCTTTATAAAAGCATTCTGCTGTGAAAACAGATATTGCAAGCTGAATTAATATCTTATTATCCTGCTGCAATGATTGTGTAGAAAAGGCCTTTCTTAGAGGCACAGCAACAATTATTGATGAGTGTGAGATAGACTAAATAATGGATTATCATCAGTGCAGCATCCACCCTATATCTGTCCAGGAGAGTGTCAGCAGACTCTACCATTGTTAGTGCCATATATATATATATAGGTCTAGACCAGGGGCAGGCAAACTTTTTGGCCTGAGGGCTGCATCGGGTTTTGGAAATTGTATGGAGGGTGGGTTAGGAGAGGGGGTCATGGCCCAGCCCTCAACTCCTATCTGCCCCCCCCCTGGGACTCCTGCCCCATCCACCCCCCCATTCCCTGACGGCCTCCCCAGGACCCCTGCCCCATCCACACACAGCCGCTCCCTGTCCCCTGATCACCCCCAGACCCCCGCCCCCCCCATCCAACCCCTCCTCTCATTCCTGGCGGCCCCTCCAGGACCCCTGCCCCATCCAACCACCCCTTCTCCCTGTCCCCTGACTGCCCCCTGCTGCCCCATCCAACCCTCCCCTCCTTCCTGACTGCCTCCCCCAGGACCCCAGCTGCCATTCAACCCCTTATTTGACCACCCCACCCCCTGACCACCATCCCAACTCCCCTGCCCTCTATCCAATCCCCCCGCTCCCTGCCCCCTTACTGCACCGGTGGCTGGTGGCACTACAGCTGTGCCGCCGCCGCCACCACACAGTGCAGAGCACCAGGTCAGGCCAGGGGAGGGGCCAGGAGCTCAGGGGCTGGGCAGGATGGTCCCATGGGCTGGATGTGGCCCGTGGGCCGTAGTTTGCCCACCCTTGGTCTAGGCATATAGGAGAGAAGAATCCTCCATTTGCATTTCATTCCTCTCCAGATAGGAAGGGTAGCCAGTATCCATCCTAAATCAGCATGGCAGTGAGATTATTTAGTCTGCTAAATTTGTGGGGCTGTTGTTTAAAAGCCCCTTCCCTAGACAATTCAGCTCTAACCTTTCCTTCCCGATACATCTAGAACCTCCCTATTCATGGCTTGCTGCAAAATCCTTTGCAGAAACTCTCTCCCTACTGCCTCCACTGCTGCAGGTGTCCTCTCTTTTCCTCAAAGAAACTGATACCCTCATTACAACTCATTAGGAAATGTTTGTTTCAGGCCACAGGGCAGTAAAAACTTTCCAGTGTAGTAACAGCTTATAAAGAGTGCGACCTCCAGATCTCCTAGGACCCAGTCTTGCTTTCACTCAAGTCAGTGGCATAACTCCTTATGTAGGGGACTTTTGGCTATTTGGTACCACTAGGGTAGAAAGCAGTGGCACTTTAAAGCAGTATAGAGTCAGTACTTAAAGGAATGCTTTCTTCAAACAGTGACTTAAGACATATTAGACAGTGATCTAAAAGTGGGAAGGCAAGAAAAGTGTACCCCACCAGATGCCTGAACTCTGCTGCTAGGCTTCCATTAGTGGATTCCTCCATGTTCATTACTTTTGTATTTGTTCCCAGAATGTTAAATTTTCTGAATCTACACAAAGAGAGGGGGAGAGTTATAAGAATTTAATTCATTTTTTAAATACCCAACATGGCAAAAAAATGGGAAGAGTGCAGGTGCAACATACCCTTTTACTGTGTTCTTCTCATTCACGTCCCTGCAAAGGAGATTCAGATCTTTGTAAGTTCCAAAAGTAACCACACACATTGGGGGTTGGGGGGGAGAGATTTATTTTCCCTTACATTTGTAATTGAAAGAACTGGTTGAAAACTGGTAAAAATACTTGTGAAAAAAATGATTTTTTTGGCAAAAAAAAATATCAGTGAAATTTCAAAACTCTTTGATCAGCTCCAGTAATCAAGACAGCAAAATGTACACTAGATTAAATGTATTTCAGATCACAGTGAACATTTTCATCCAAAGTTTATATTATGTGCCTTTATAATCAAAGACAGCCCTTCATTTTACTACACTGTTTATAACTTTGCTACTCCATTGCAAAAGATAAGAGTTCATAAGCTACTTTCATTCTAAACCCCTAATTTCAAGCACAAAAAGCTACCATTTAACTTGAAACAGTGTTGCCAGTACTCATGGATTTTTATCATAAATCTCTTAATACTAGATGTTAAGCCCCAGATCCTGCAGTCAGATGATTATTCGAGAATCTGATTGATTTTGTTTTGTTCAAGTTTCTAACCCTTGTAATGTTTGTGGAGAAAAGCCTCACTGCACACTAAAGAATAGAAGATAAATAAAAAATGTGTTCATTTTTTAAAAATATTTTCCAGCCAATCATGATTTCTGGAGGCCTGATTTTGGATGCCTGGGTTTGGCAATAGTGTTGAATTATCTCAAGCATGTTGTTGGCTGACAGGTGAATTTTGTTTAGGAAGTTTGGTAACAATCTGTTTGGAGTTTTCTCATTTGAGTGTGAAGAAGTAGGGTTTTTTTTTGTTTTTTTTTTTTTAAAACGGTTAAGACTTTTCTCAAATGTTTATCTTTGGGGGCTCTTTTTGTATGTGGATAACTCAAAAATGGTTTTGTCTTAAAAGTTTAATCTTGTCATCTGTATAGTGCCCAGTGTGGAATGCCTACTCTGCTAACTGTGAGAGAGACTAGTTGATAATGAAAGCTGTATGTGAATGAAAATAGCAGTATAGGGTCAAATTCTGCCCTCAGATATGATTAATGGGAAATGCGCGTACATGCTCACACATAATTTACCCACACAGTGAGTGACTTTCCTTAGCAAATAAGGCTCCAGTACTACAATGAGCTCTGCATGGGTGGGACCTATGTGGAACTCACTGCAGGACTGAGTCTACGTCTTTCCCTGTGGTGCAAAGGTATACTAGAAATGGACGAGGACATGGGGAACTGTTCTCTTGCACCTAGCGAGGAAGCAGAATTATAGTTAAAATAGGGGAAATGGCTCCTGTGGTAGCTGGTACAACAAGGTCCAAAGTCAACTCTGTCATTGTGTCTATCTCATGTGCTTTTTACTAGGGCTGATTATCATAACTATATACAGGATATGAAAAAGATGCAACTTACTTATCAAATAAGACTTTCACTTTTAAATTATAATTCAGTTCCTGTAGCTTCACCAGCAATCTGGAAAGAGAAATAAGTACAGATGACTGCAACTGCACAGGCTTCTTGATTTGTCAATCCATTTTTTAAATCAATGAGTCAGCATGAAATTTCCACTCTACTTTTGACTTCCCCATCTGAAATTCCTTTCCATTTTTTTGGGTCCAATACTACTCCCATTTAAATCAACAGACATTTTGCTATAGAATTCACTGAGAACTTGACTGTCCCTTTTGACTGACTGGATACTGCCCACTCACAAAGATGACTCATCTTTGACATATTTGTTGATTCTTTCCATTTTGAATAATAAACAATGCCTGTACACAGGCTCTGAGCACCCTACCATTTATTTGCAATTACAAAACCAAATAATGCAGCGTAGTTAGCTCACCCCATTTTTCTGAAGCTACAGCTCATAATTAAATGCTAACGCACCATACACTGGTCTATACCTCAATCCACCTAACACTTTTCAAAGGTAACAATGGAACAAGTGGTCCCTGTAGCATGCCCTGGAGAGGCAATTCCACTCTATTTCAGACCAGGGATAGGGATGCAATGAAGAGTCCATGGCACTGATGGAGAACATCCCACCAACCACCTCCTCTCTATTATAACCAATGGGAATCTGGCATGAGCTCCCATGCTAAATCACAACTGTAGCAGTGTCTTACAGGGAGACCAGTATTACTGAGAACTGTAGAACTATGCAAAAGACAGGAACTTTGAAGGCTAGGCCTGGAAGGGAACTGACTGTCACCCATCAGGGAAAGGCCATTCCTAACCACTTCTATGCAAAGAATTATTCCAAGTTTAAGCAAAGTAAGTAAGTGTATTATTCGCTGACATCTACGCAAACTAAAGGAGCTTCTGAACGGTGAGGAGATATTGGCAAACTAATTATAGTTCTAGTCAAGGAAGTGTCATTAAATATGGTATAAAATGGCTATTGCTAGGGCTCTACCAAATTCATGGCCATGAAAAACACATCATGGACTGTGAACTCTGGTCTCCCCTTGTGAAAAGTGGTCTTTTGTGTGCTTTTACCCTATGTTATACAGATTTCACGGTGGAGACCAGCATTTCTCAAATTGAGGGTCCTGACGCAAAAGGGAGATGCAGAAGGGTCTCCAGGTTATTTTAGGGGGATCACGGTATTGTCACCCTTATTTCTGCACTGCCTTCAGAGCTGGGCAACCAGAAAGCAGCAGCTGTTGGCCAGGCACCCAGCTCTGACGGCGGCATGCCACCAGCAGCAGCACAGAACTAAGGCTGGCAATACCATACCATGCCACCCTTACTTCTGTGCTGCTGCCTTCAGAGCTGGGGGGCCAGAGAGTGGCGGCTGCTGACTGAGGGCCCAACTCTGCAGGCAGCAGCACAGAAGTAAAGGTGGCACTACCACACCATACCATTCTTACTTCTGTACCGCTGCTGGCGGTAGCTCTGCCTTCAGAGCTGGGATCCCAGCAGCTGCCGCTCTCCAGTTGTCCAGCTCTGAAGGCAGCACTGCCAGCAGCAGCGGTGCAGAAGTAAGGGTAGCAGTACTGCAATCCCCACCTCCCCCCACAATAACCCTGTGACAACCCTCCACGCACACACGACTTCTTTTTGGGTCAGGATCCCTATAATTACAACACTGAAATTTCAGATTTAAATAGCTGAAATCATGAAACTTATGATTTTTGGAATCCTATGACCGTGAAATTGACCAAAATGAACCATGAAGCTGGTAGGGCCCTACCTAAAGGGAAGAGGACAGGGTTTAGGGGATTTATTTTTACTCCCCAAGACTCTGCCTCTGAGCAATCATGAATACAGCCTAGTGCTTCATGGCTAGTCTAATGGTGGTTCATCCCTCCCCACATCAAAGTGGCCTGAAGGGTTTACACTGTATGCCTTCAACTCACTTCTGTCTAGGAAGGCAGGACTGTGTCACTAGATACCAGGCCCATGACCAAAGGCATAAAGTCAGAGGGTTCCAACAGAATCCTGGTCAGTTCTCAGCTGGAAGGAAGTGGAGCAGTGAGTGGGAAGAGGGATGCGTTGAGGGAGGAAGAAAAGCAGGGCCCAGGGAAATGCTGCCAGAACACTTTCTCTGAAACAGAGCGCTCACTAGATTTTGTTTCTAGTCACTTAGCCAGATGGAAGGTTTTGCGGCCCTTTCAGCTACAGGATGTCAATGAGGTAATAGGCTTAACACAAAGAAAAATTACCTCAGTTTTACTGTGAACTGCACTCCAGTCTTCAGGACCAATGGCCTCTGAGGATGAGTTGGCATGCAAGGCTGCCTCTCCACCACAAAAGAACTGCAGGGGGAACAAAACCATGGACATTTTGAGCTACATTAGTACAATACTGTTAAAAAGTGACGACACTTTCAGCACAAAACAGATTGCACAGTCTAATTTATTTATGACAATTATCCACAGTAAATTGGTATTGTGTGGACTTTCAGTACCTATTTATTCAGGTACTAAATCCTTAGACTCTATTCTTATTAAAGTGATATGTTTTTAACTTGGATGGAACTCCAAAAATATAAAAATTTCATTTCATCAGGGCTTAAAAAAAAAAAAAGCACTAAAAATAAAATTAACCATTTGAAGAAAAAAGAAAGCTACTTCACGCAACTTTAAAAATCAAACAGCATGTAAATAATAAAGGACAGAACTGGTACAATCATAAGTGAGATAGAGTGTAACGTTACGGAATGATCCATCAGCAGCACTATGGATTACTAAGTTCTTAAAGTGTTCATACTGTGACCGGATGTCAGGCTCTAGGACGGTATTTGCTGTGCTCTTCTAATCGCCCTGGTGTCTGGCTGTTCAAAATTGGACGCTAGGCGATTTGCCTCAACCTCCCACCCCGCCATAAACGTCTCCCCCTTACTCTCACCGATATTATAGAGCACACAGTAGGCAGCAATAACAACGGGAATGCTGGAATGCGCTGAGGTCTGACCTAGTCAGTAAACAGCGCCAGCGAGCTTTTTAAAGTGCATGACGGTGAGCTGATTGGGCTCCATGCTTGCTGTGCTATGGCGTCTGCATGGGTAATCCAGGAAAAAAGGTGCAAAACGATTGATAGCCGTTGCTTTCACGGAGGGAGGGGTGACTGAGGACATGTACTCAAAACCACCCGCGACAATGTTTTTGCCCCCTCAGGCATTGGGAGCTTAACCCAGAATTCCAATGGGCGGTGGAGACTGTGGGAACTGTGGGATAGCTACCCACTGTGCACTGCTCCACGAGTTGATGCTAGCCACAGTAGTGAGGACACACTCCGCCGACTTAATGCATTTGTGGGGACATACACAATCGACTGTATAAAATCGATTTCTAAAAATCGACTTCTATAAAAATCAATTTAATTTCGTAGTGTAGACATACCCTAAGGAAAATGGCAAGATTTAGGCCTTTATATCTTCTCCATTTGCACTGATTCTAATGGAGCAGGAGCTGATTTCTGTCCCTTTCACCTGTGGGTTAGCTAGTGTGCTCGAGTGGGATTCAGGAACTGGGGGTTCTATTCTCAGTTCAGACAGTAACCTGTTTTGGGATCTTGGACAAATTACTTTACCCCTTTGGACCTCTTCCCTCCCACATCTCATTTGTCTCATCTGTTTAGACTGTAACCACTTCAGGGCAGGAACCTTATGTTATATATTTGTATGGTGGGACCCTGATCTTGGATGGGGCCTCTAATTACTACTGGAATATAAATAACTGCATGGAGATGCAGGGCTATTCTGACCCAGGGCACTCCTAACTCCCACCCAAGGGAATAAGAGGTGGACAGTTTTTACGGTATTCCATCCTGCATATATCTCTGTGGATAGACCCCAGGCTGAACCCACATGGAGCAGCCTGCAGGACTAGAGCCTAAAACAAGAAACGGACTAAGGGGCCAAAGCTTGATTCTATGTGCGCTGAAGACAATGGCAAAGCTCCCATTGACTTAAGGGTGCAAAATCAGGGGCTTAAACAGGAGAGCTTACAAGGAAAATCCTAGTAACAGACAGCTCAGTTTGTTTGTTTGTTCGTTGTGAAGAAGAAAAGAAAACAGTAGGTGGGGCACTAACCCATGTGTGTGACTTGTTAAGTGGGGAAAGTCTACCATCCATTCACACAGACAGACCAAACAAGCATATTCAACCATTACCTCTGAATGAGTTGTTTGAAAAGACTGCATGTGCGGTCTTGCAGGACTTGTTTGTTTTTTGTAATGGGATCTGGATCATATGTAAATTTCTGCTCCAATTCCTCAAGCTTTTTAAGCTGCTGACGAACCTGCTGAAGACTCTCAGCAACAATAGTGAACCTGCAAAAACACATCTTATTTATTATTGTTACCAAACACTGGTATTACAGTAGTACTCAGTCTCCAATTAGTATGTTTCTAAGATTCACAGTCCACAGGAACTTGTGAGCTTGTCTCAGTGGAAAAAAGATACGATGATGATGTAGGTTTGGCAAGGATTTGTTGTTAGTGCAGGTAAATATTTAAATCTCCAAAATCTTCCCTCTTCACCTCTCCTTCCCATGTATGTACTGTGACCCATTTAAAGTAATAAGGAATGGAAGCATTTCCTCAAGTTACTTGGAGGACGTGTTTTGTGTATTGAAGCAAGGCATGCATTGTAAGGCTGCTTAAATAAATTGCTGTACTGCATTTGGTGCCATAATGGAGATTTCTATCCCCTCTACAGTGCATTAGCTCTGCAGAACAGGAAATTATGTTTAAGCAATCTGAGTGCTAACATGACATATAAGGTAGTTTATATGATATTTAATAAAGAAAACTATATTTCTCCCCCAATTAGAGCCCTCACTCTCTAGGGATGCATTCTGATGGTGACAAATTCAGTGGGACTTGCATCATCTTACACCGGAAATTACAGTAGAACCCCATTTATCCAATCCTCCATTATCCAGGTCTCCCTATTAACCAAACAACCAATGCACACAGGTCCAGAAGCAAGCGATCTCTCGTGCTGCCACTAGATGGTGCTGCGGCCCTGCATCTTCCCATTCTCCGGATTATCACATCTGACCCGTCTCAATTAGATCAGATAAATGAGGTTCTGCTGTAATGTGTCCTTGATGGGGAAACTAAGTGTCAATTTACTACATTTATCAGAACAAATACTTCCTAGAGGACTTCAACATTAACACCAAGGCTCAATCTGGCCTCTGGAACATAAAAAGGCAAATTGTACTTCACGTACAGAAAGTTATACGAGAAAGGCAGTCAATGTTTTCTTCAGACTTCCTTGAAAAGAATGAATACAACACATTATTATATAACTTTCAAGAGCACAGTGAAATATGCTTGCTGGTTCTCTTGTGGATAAAAAAGTTACAATTTTAATAACAGTAAATTGACTGTGAGCCAAAATACTCTATCTCTAAGCATGCCCATTTCAAATATATTTGCTTATCAGACTTTCCTTCGTGGCATGTTTCAAAATCCCTGGGGTCAGCTCAACTGTGATGTAGAGACTTACCAGTTTTGAAGCTGGTCAAGGCAGGCATTGGGTGGGCCACCAATACAAGCAATTTGTTGTCTATGCTTCCATTCAACAAGCTCTTCATTAATCAAAGCACTTTGTGTGTGCTCTGATATATTCAACAGATTTATTATTTTGCTCACCACTTCCTAAAAAGAATATCAGATTCCTCTGTTTAATTGTTATATTTTAAGTACATTTAATTATTTGCTTTATCAATTAATGCTGCATCTCACAAAACTTTGCAAGGAATTCTGAATGATAGAAAATCTACTCTGCTAATGTGAACTTGGAGAGCTGTTCTTTTTCCTCAACCAGTAGAGTATTTGCTTCATAACCAACAGTCTAAACTCATTGCAGAATTGGGGCTCACACGATTACAAGACATGTATGACTATTTAAGAAAGGTTTAAACAAACAAAAAAGACAGCACTTTTTAGCATGACTAATGAGATATGACACATTTCCTTTCCAGTTATTGCACCAGCTTTAGCTGGTTAAATAAGTATTCAAAATGAAAAGGCTGGTTTAGTAAGAAAAATCCTAAAATAGGAGCAGTGCAATTGCTTTAAGAGGTTTGGACTCGCAATAACAATGCAAAGGGCAAAAGAACATTTAAACTGGTATTAACAATCAAGCTGCTTCTTTGCCTAAAACCATGGTTCTTTTATATCCTATGATAAGCCAAGCCAAAGAGAACAAATGTGCATCTTTTCAAACTAAAGTATTTTGGAGCATCACCTTTCGCTTAAGGTCAAGTGTTAGAAACATCTTCTGGAGGACAAGCTGTTCTTTCTTATATTCATCCTGTGCCACTCCACTGGGCTCATTTTCTATAAAATAAAATCAAACAATAGAATAAGAAATATTTTGAATGGGGGAGGGTGGGAGAAATTGTTTTTACTTTCAGTTAGACATTCAGAAGTCTGCAGAAGCTGATGGCAGCAGAGTCAGTACAAAGTGCCGAGGGAAAAGCCTGTCATTGTCTCTTCCTGTTTGGTGACTTGGGAACTGCTGACAGATTTCAAGAAAGGGAAAACCACATCCTTTCTTCTGCTTGAAATGATTAATTTAAAAGCTCTGTAGTTCTCAATTACTTTCACACCCAGGTTTCATGAGGGATTTAGATAAGGGAATCTCCAAAATTACTCAACTGGCCAGCCTCCAGATTATACTGTGCTGTTTAATGCTTAGAAAAATATTCAAAAACTCCGAAGTTCTACTTTTGAACAAATAGCCAGTTCTACATCCTTTACTCATGCCAGTATAACCAGTCAAGTCACGTAATGAAGCATTTCACCATCTTTGATATTGAAAGTTCAATTAAATAGAACAGTGGCATCCAATTCTCTCTGGATGGCTCTCCTCTTCAGTTCAACACTCTTTGTATTTGCTAACACTAAACAATTTGTTTGTTAAACAGTAACTTTGTTTCTTAGAAGCCAAGAGTTTTGAAAACATGCAAGATGACAAATCCTCATTAATGGCTAGTCACTTTCCAACTTTGGTTTTGAAAAATGGAGTCTTTTTAGAATGTTTTAAGAACAGAACCAACCAACTTTAATCACGCTGGTCCCAATTCTACTGAAGTTAGTGGCAAAACTCCTATTAACTTAAATGGTGTAGGATCAGGGCCTTTTGCAGAGGCAAAAGGGGAGAGAAGAGAGAGCTCCTCTAACTCAAAAACAGAAATCCGTACCTTCTCCAAACTTTAAGATATTAGGGAAAAACTCCTTAGCAGAGACCAAGTCAGTCAAGTTTTAGCCCATAAAGAATTTTAATCTCAAAACTAGTAACTGACTGAAAACAGGGATCTATATAGTGAATATGTAATCTCAATTTGTGATTCTCTATATATGAGAGGTTTACAAGTGCATCTTTATTTAAGGTTATAAGGTAATTTCATAATAAAATTACTTATATATGCAGCAAATACACAATAGCAGGGAGAAGCCCAAGCTCCAGTGATAGAATCTAGAGCCGAACTGTCTCAATATTCATGGGGTTTTGAAGTTGGTGTTTCTAGTAACAATGCAAAGGACAAAAGAACATTTAGACTTGTATTCAAGAGGCTTTCCAACATTACGTAACAGTGGGCATTGTGAGATGAAATATTTTAGGGATGACTTTTCATACCATAAGAAGGAAGAACAAGTAAAATTACCCACCGTTTGCATTATCTCTGAATTTGGCTGTCTCTAAATCCTGATTTCTGGTACAATCTAATAGATTTTTTTTTCTGTACTATACTTAAGATTTCTTATGGATGAATCTCACCTCTGTTCTGTAAGGTTTTGCATTTGAAGTCATATTCATCTTGCACATCCTCTAGAGTCTTGATGTCTTGTTCTACTTCCTACAAAGCATCAACATTGTAAAACACAGTTAGTCAAATAGATTTGATCATCTGAGACTTTTACTGATTGACAATCCTGTGGTACCAGCTACTTAGAGATCATAGAACATTAGGGTTGGAAAAGACCTCAGGAGGTCATCTAGTCCAACCCTCTGCTCAAAGCAAAAAGAAGGTAGTAAGAAAATCCGCAAACTAATCACTGCCTTCTCTGCCAATGGAAAGTGCACTTGTAACAAAATGGGGCTAAAGTCTGACCTTGCCTAGTCCCACACAACTTCAATGAGATGAGGAGAATTCATGCATGGCATAAAGGCAGAATTTGGCCAGTGAATGGTATTTAAAGATTTTGGGACAAATCCTTCAGCCCTCACCCAGGAAAACTCTCAGGAAAGTCAAAGTAAGCACTACAGGATTTGTCCTACAGAAGATTATCAACCAAGATTAAGAAGTTATTTAAAAAAAAATGTGCAGGGAAAAGCCATAGAGGCAGGTCTGATTTATAAAAGCTCACGATCTGGCTTCTATTATTTTTTATTAGTGAACTATATATGATTTCTCAAAATAACTCCTTTCTTCTATAGTGTCACTTAAGATAGATATCTGACAATCTAATCTCTCTATCCATCCATCTCATTTTAAAACTTTCTCCTGCTGTGTTTGAAATTTGGGAAAGACTAAACTAAAAATCTGATTCCAGCCACAGTATGACAGGCACTGGGGACATCCTGCATCTCAGTACTGCTGAAAAGTGATTAGGTAAAGTTTTTAAAACATTTTACTGGTGGTAAAAAAGCTGCAAAACAAACAAACATTCTGCTGAACTCACGACTGCCCTTTCACAACTTAGACACCGAAAATATTTTCCTGTTATTAGAAAAATTAAATGTAGATCCCCAAGCAAAGCCTGGAGTCCCACTTTGACTTTTACTTACCACAACGTTGTTCTTCACACTCCTGACTTTCATATCCAGCTCCTTCTGTTTGTCCAGCATTACAGTATTCTGTATGTTCCCCACCTGCATCTGCAGTAGAGAGGAGATCAAAAACAAAAATATTGGGTTTCTGGTTTTGATTAACACAAGCTACAGTGTATTTGGTGCCATAATGAAGCCTCTAACAGAGCACACTTTGTTCTGATAGTTCATGAGCAATTGTTATACACATCATAGTCAAAGAATTAGGTTTAAATAACTGGAAATAGAGGAAGGCTGTAACAAGGACAGGGACTGGTGTGTGTGTGAAAATTTATAAACTTCGCCTTTTGGGTGACACATTGTACTTTATATAATTTCTAATATACTTTTTCTGTGACTTGTTTTTGGCAAGCAATGATTTTATTTTGTATATTTTTCTGACATAATATAAAGATAATATAACATCTGAGAAGGCTGGGTTTTTTTTTTTTTTTTTATAAAGAGTTGGTACAGATGTTGGACTTTTAACGTGCATTTACATGAAGAGTAAGAATGGGGCAGGCATTTGTACAAAAAATTCTGTAAATTGGTGTACAGTTGACTTTTTGTGCATGTAAAATATAAAGAAAGATATCTTAGGTGGATGTAACTGTTTGAAACTGAATCCAAAAATAATTTAAGTAGTTAATCCTACTTAAAAGCCAGGACACTTGAAGGACAGGCTGCTTCTCCTTCCAGTAGTAATGAAATAGGTATAGCAAGGCAATGAAATAGTCAATGAAATAGGTATAGCAAGGCACTTCAGACCGTAGGTGACTTTTTTACATAACATGTGCTGTAAGAACTACTGTTTTGTGCAGTTATTAACTCGGTACTTAACAGTTTTCCAAGAAGTATATGATCCCATAAACTTGTCAAAAAGTCCCTTTAAGTCAGACCATGAAAGCTACCTGCCTACTGTTTGTGATTTGAGATATGAAAAGGGACTTTCCTGTGTGCTTGGAATGTTTACAGTTTGGCTTTATGACATGGAGCTCTTTGTGTGTTATCACAATGGCTCCCTACATCTATATAACTTAGAATTCAAAACTGGCCTATTCCAGTACACTGTAACACCCAAGTACTGATTCATCACAAGTAAGTAATCTATTACTATCTAATAACTGAGGTCCTACATTTTGCAGTATGCACTTTGTCTGCACCAAATGTGTCAGTGTGGGGTTTTTTTTTATAATCTTTATTACCAAAAAAATGTGACTAGTCCCAGAAAAGAAAGAGAGGAAAAACAAGGAGATTTACTCCAACAGGTGAAGAAGGGAACACCCTGGTTCCTTTCAATGTTTTTACCTATTAATTTAGTGGGCAGAGAAAGGGCCCCATTGAAAACACAAGATGGTAAAGACATATTTAGAGAGCAAATGAAAAAATGAGAGACTGTTGCATCAAGATCACAGAGAGAAGCTACAGAAAAGTAGGAAGGATCAGGTGGTCACTACAGGGCAAGGAGAGGGGTACACTGCAGAAAGGAAGCAGGCTAGGGCAAAGGCAAGTCTTATGGGTGAGTCATAATAAAACCTGATAAGGTTGTTTAAATATTCTCCTTACCATAGCAATGGTATAACTGTATATTATTCTTACATTTAACCTAATTTAACCTAATTAAAAGTAAATATGAGCAAGCTAGGCCACTGTGAGTCCATTATCAAAAGTAAAACACCACAATAAAATCCAGTTTAGAAAAACAAACTGGCTTCTTTTCGTAAGTCTCATCTAGCTCTGGACTAAAAAGACAACTGAGGCCTTGAATTCCATCACAGGGAAAAAGCTGACTTCCTTTTTCTTTAAACAATGCCTAGGCAAGCAAACAATTTAAAACAAACCACATCTTGTGTGGTGGATGTTTGTGATAGACCCGATCAAGCTTCCTCTTTTAAAACAGGAGGTGATGGGCAAGAGGAGAAAGCACATATGGTTCTGCTTTCAATCTGTCACTCTATTTGAGTGGCTGGAACTGCAGCAGCTAAAGAGAGAGAAGGAATTACCTGGTCTGACAACTGGGCGCTGCTCAGTATTTTCCTTTCTTCCTTCAGACAGTTGAAGATTGTCATTGCCATTTGTATTGGGTCCTCTTGAAAATGATCCTGGTTGCACAGCGTTAAAATAGTCCATTATTAGTACACACCAAACACTCCAGTTCTCATGTCTTTGATGAAACTGACAGGCAAAAAGCTTAGCATGTGGCAGTTGTATGTGAGCCAAGATGTGGTGTGGAGATGCACTGCCTCCGCAAGAGCTATCGGGTCAGGCACAGCGTTCCTGAGAATTACAGGAAGCATGATGGCTGTTGTCACCCTTTCCAAGAGCGCAGAATCCAATGCCCTCTCATCCACCCCAAGGGCCACTGCCCACCCACTTCCAGGAGGTCTAGTACTGTTGTAGGTGCTGGTTTTACATGGTTTTTGCACCGTGTCCTGCTCTGCTCAGGGGCACTCGGGGGAAGGTTCCTTGCTGCATGTGAACCCGGTTAGTGCTTGGCACAAGTCTAACCCTACCATTTGAGATGTGTACAGAGTGCTTGTACGGGGCCTACTGCGAGATAACAAGACAAATGGGTAGCTGCACTATCCTAAGCTTGGCTGAACAGAAGAAGGACCAGGGAGGTTCGGCTATCGGTAGGATTCCCTACTCTCTTTGCACTAGGGAGCACTGTTCTGCAATAGCTGCAGTCTTGTGGAGGAATGAGCTGGTGGTGGGAAGGCAGGACTGTGCCCAGTGAATACACTAACTAATAAAATCCACTAGGTGCACATTCTGCAGTGTCCTACAATATATAAATCCCCAAGTGCTTTATTCCCTTTCCTCTTTAGTTCAGTATCATGTTTCTTTGCCTATAGTACAACATTGTCATTAGTACTGTGGCTTTTACTCTTTATAACTTGCCACTGTCAATCAAATTACTGAAACTGATACTGCCTCTGCTGACTTTACTGGAGACTAACGTTATCTGATCCTTTCCATAATATAAACCACTTTCGTTTCTTTGGTATAATCCTACAGAGCCTGGGGCTGCAGAACATGTGCAGGGAACACTTGATCTTTTCACTGAGATTCTTCATTAGGATCTGTTTCTTGATACAGATTCTACAATGTCATTTCACAGGCAAACTCTCTTGCCTCTGGATAGTTTTCAGACTACTTTGTTTTTAATAGGTATGAGAAAACTGTTTGCAGGATCTAGTTTAAAAAGAATCTGGAAAACACCTATTAAACCCACCTTTCCAATTTTCTTAAAGTACAAATTGATTAAATTTATTACTGAAATCAAGTCAATTTAAAAGAAATGGATGGGTGAAATTTCTTTTAACCAAAGTCCCTCTGCTAAGTTTTTTGTGGCTCCATAACTTCTTTTGAAAAATGTTTTTTCCCCCCTGTTGCTTGCATAACACCCCCACACAAACGCCTGGAAAACTGAATAGATTGTATAAATTCTTCACTTTTTCCTAAGTGCTACCAAATAAACATAGTAAACTGGAAAAAAAATCATTTCTTTAAACTGCTGTGTACTCAGGAGTTACTTGTACCATTCATAAGTTTTAACAAAAAACCTCAGAGGGGGTATAACCTTTAACTTGATTGTGTTTAAATTAGAAGAATATTCTCTTGAATAAAATAAGACCCTAATAAAATGACAGGAGTATGCCTGTGTGAATCCAAACAACTTACACACATACCTGAAGATTACGTTTGCTTTTCCTGATGTTGTGTTGCAACAAAAAGTTGTTTTCTATTAAAAACCGACTGAACTGATCGTCTAGCTGTGACAGGAGGTCATGGAACAGTACCGTAGCAAATGAAACATTGTTGGCCGCATGCTCCCTAGGATATTTAAGGCATCTTTAATATTAAATGCAACTGTTGTCTTTCTAAAATATCAGTTTAAGTGAATGCATTTTTTCAGATTCTGGTCTTAGTTTTTAAAAGCATTGAATAGGCATCTGTAGATTTCACTCAATTCCTCTCTCTGTAACCCTTTTATTCCTTGATTTTCATCTCAAATGAATAATACTTCCTTTGCTTTTTTCCCTAGGGTTACTCTTGCAACATTGTGTATTTACACATGTATTTTTCCTTAATTTCCACTATACTGAGGAGCTGGAAGTGGGATCTATTCATCTGCATGTTAATGAAGCTCTGTAAAAAGATATTCTCTAGAGATTTTAGCAATACTTCAGTTTGCTAGTGGAGATGACGCTAAACACCTGGCCCATATATCCCTTTAATAATAATTGTCCATCTCTTTCTGGTAGACAAACCAAACAGGGAAACAACTGTGTACCCCTCAGCAGCCAATCCCTGCACTACCCAATAGGCCTAGACCAGACTGGTAAGTGCCAGAAGGAAGGAAGTCCATGGGAAACAGTGACTAGCAGCCACATAGGCAACTACTAAATGTCTGTACCCAGCACCCAATGGTCACTCTGATAAAAATTTACTGAACAGTTTGCTGCCCTAAGTGGCTGCTTGCTCTCCCTGTACAGCAGAGGTAACCTTGTTCTAGCACGTGCATGCATGGTTATCAATGAGAGCCATCGGCACACAAGGCCAGAACCTGGCACCATAACTTTCAAAAGCATCACCAGTCAACTAATTTAATGGCAAATTCCTATACCTATTACAACATTTTGCTCTCACCAGTCTTGATTTTCCAGCCATTGTGCCAGATATTGTCTGATTTCCATGGGAAAGCTGTCATCATACAGCTGGTGTACTTGCTCCAAGAATTTGGAATCAAGTTGCTGCAACTGATACCACTGAGTCATCCTGTGGAATCAAGATGAATAAAGTTTATTAAAATTACACGAATCTTATTCATACCTACATCCCAATACAAGATATTTAAGAGTAGAGCTATTTTTGATGGGAAATGTTTTTTTTAATTTCCCCCCAACATTTAGTATAGTTATTTTAATAGAAAATGTTTAGGTTTTTGTCAAAAAAACAAAGTAATGTTTGGTTCTCAAGTTTTCAGAAATTCCCAAAAATTTCAAGAAAATATCGACAATTTAATTTGCATGGAAATAAACATCCTTTCCCAACCAGCTCTGATTGACGGTATGATGCAAAGAAGAATTTGTAAAATTTACATCTTTATTTAATGGAGAGTCAACTTAAAAAAGAAATCACACTTCTCTTTGAAAACATTTACCTATTTTTGTTATAATGAACATTTAAGATTGCTGTAACAGTGATCCCTGTCCAATTCGTTAATTTTGTGCATTTGACAGCCCTTTGCATAGAGACCTGTTTCCCCTATGAAGTCCTAGACCTTCCAACAGAGCTCTGTGTAGGAGTAGCAGGCTGCTTGCATGTTGTATATTGCAGGACTGAGGTCTCACATTCAATTTCCCCTTCTGCATGTATGAATTTTTAACCCATCAGTAGGAGAATGAAGAATATAAAAGACCTAAAAATGTGAGTGCTAACCCATAGAAATGGTCAGGGAACTCAAGTGAAGGCGTAGTACCTGAAACTACTTTTAACTCAATACTGAAAACTGGATAGGCTCCCTTTAAATGGAAAAATATAAAGAAACTCTACTTGCTTCCTCCCCTGCCTCGCACCATGACTACTCAGGCTTCACTGCAGTTAATCTGTTACCTAGATTGCAGCTAACTCCTCAGTTAGCCTACCTTGAGTGAGAGTGGCCACAGTATGAAATAACACTTGAGCCACAGAGCAACTGCATTACTATGCAGAGTGACTGGGTTAGCAGTAGAGCTGGTCAGGAATTTTTTGACAACATTTTTTGTCAGAAAATGCTGACCGGTTGTAGTCAAATGTTTTGCATGAAAGTGTCAGTTTTGATGCAGAAAAGTCTTCTAGTCCAGGCCCCCACACTCAAGGCAGGACTAAGAATTATCTGGACTATCTCTGACAGGGTTGGGCATGGTGGTGTGCGCCTACCTAGCTACTTGGGAAGCTGAGGCTGGCGGATTACTCAGGGGTTCTGGGCTGTGATGTGCTATGCCAATCGGCTGTCTGGTGCCACTGACAGCCTGGCCGGCGGGTGGCTGAAGGACTGGCTAGTGATCGGCGCTCTCTCTGTGAACAGTGATGGACTGATCAATCAAGGTGATCTCTGACAGGTGTCCGTCTAACCTGCTATGTTTAATAACACAGTAAAAGCATCCTGATTGCTTAATAATTAAACCACTGTTTTAATATCATATGCTGTGAAGAGCCACAGGATACACATTCAAGAGCCATTTGTGGCTCGTAAACCTCAGTCAATCACTGCTCTAGTTCAACCAGAAATTATGGGGTCATGGAAAGAATCGCTTAGCAAAACGCTGTGGCCTATGTTATGCAGGTCAGATGATCATAATGGTCCCTTCTGATTTAGATTTTTAAAGTCACTTAGGCTCCTAAGTCCCTCTGAAAGTGATTTCTCTAATTGTGCACGTTCTCTTTGAAAAGGTATGCAAGTATCCAAGATCTTTACATTTCATTTTTCATTATACACCTTTACCCCCGACATAACGCAGTCTTCAGGAGACAAAAAATCTCACTGTGTTATAGGTGAGACTGTGTTATA
This sequence comes from Mauremys reevesii, assembly GCF_016161935.1. Classification (NCBI taxonomy): domain Eukaryota; kingdom Metazoa; phylum Chordata; order Testudines; family Geoemydidae; genus Mauremys; species Mauremys reevesii. The sequence goes on along the minus strand of NC_052633.1, from coordinate 26,902,209 downwards.
TCGAACTTGCTTTGGCCCCCCTGTTTCTTGTTCCCTGACTGCCCCCTCCAGAGACCCCTGTCCCTAATCACCCCCAGGACCCCACCCCTACCCAACCCCCCTGTTCCCTGTCCCCTGAATGCTTCGACCCCTATCCACACACCCTGCCCCGACAGGCACTCACCAGCAGTGGCAGGAAGCAGAGCAACATGGCCCCAGCCTGCTCCACTCCACCAGTTCCCAGCCGCGGCGCTCCGCTTCCCACCGCTGGTGAGTGTGGGGAGATTGGGAAAAGGACGTCCCCTCTACTCATCGGCGGTGGGAAGCAAAGCGATGCAGCCTCAGCCTGCTCCACTTTCCTTGCCCGGGCCCAGACATGTTGGGGGGGGGGGGGGGAAGGTTGGGGAAAGGTCTCGCACTCACCTGTGGCAGGAAGTGGAGCACTGTGGCTGGGAGCTGGCAGAGTGGAGCAGGCTGGGGCCAGGCTGCTCCGCTTCCGCCACTCCCGTGAGTGCGGGGGAAATCCCTTCCCCGAAACTCCCTCCCGCAAGCGACACAGGTGGGGCCGGGGCGAGGGAAGTGGAGAGGGCTGCTCCCAGACCCCCGCTAATCCCCCGGGCCACTCTGGGACTGCAGGGGCCCAAAAGTGCCCCCCCCCCAGCTCCTGCCTCCCAGACCCTGGGGGGGGAGCCCCTGATTGCCCCCGAGACCCTCTGCCCCTTATCCAACCCCTTGGCCCCAGCCCAGCCTGGCACCCTTAACACGCTGCTCAGAGCAGCATGTCAGAGCTTTACTGTGTTGTATGCGAACCTGCGTTATATCGGGTCGCGTTATATCTGGGTAGAGGTGTACTATGTTCTTAATACAATGTTCCTTCATTATGCCCTCCTAAAATCTTGGGACCAAGTTGTACCCCTCTGTGTATTTATTTAGGAAAGGGATATGGTACTAAAAAAACTTCAAGTCTCAGAGGAAGCAGGTGATATAGGTTCCCAACGCTACATATCTGGGGAATATGAAGAGATGGGAATGTCCAATTCTGTAAAGGAGTGGCTTTTTTTGTGTTTTGTTGTGGCGCTCCCCCAAGGCAGCATAGTTCCTGCAGGATCTGTGCTGCCATTTACAAGTCATCTTGCATGGCTGAAATCTCCCTACCTGTTCTTAAATGCTTTAGCAAAGACATCTGCACCCGCTGTAGGGTAGAATAACATAGAGGTAAGCTCTTCTGTGGCTCCTGCTTCCAATACCTTGCCGGGCAAAGGAAGAGGCTCTACATTTCCATGTACTAAGGTCAGGGTTTTTCCACTGACTCAAGGAGAGGTTTGGAGTCATAGGAAGGACCACTGGATCTGTGACTGTGAATCCAGTCATCGGAATACTTTGTGATGCTGATGCAGAGGGGCTGTGGTCAGTATAATAGGATAGGATCAAGTTGCAGTCATTGTTACTTGGCCAGAGCCTGCCCCCTGGTAGGGTGCATGTGGGGAATGGATTTTATTCCCAGCATGAAGTTCTACTGCTCAGGCTTTGTGCAAAGGATGGGCTTAACTTCACTTCATTCCTTTCTTTTAAAATAAGTTAATTCAGGCCTCCTGAAGGATGCATACTGGCAATTTTTCACTTTAACTTCTCTCTCTCTCTCTCTTTCTTTTAATAATCTTAAACCTTTCATTTTGATTGTTTCATTTTAAGAGTTAAAACAATCCCACAACCCAAAGTCAATTGAATTGCAAAGTCTACAAGCCCCTGAAACTTACTTACATTTCCACAACTCAACACTCCTGCTTGTCTACTCTCCCGCTAACTATAGCTGAGGCTATGCAAGACCCCAGGTGGCTGCCAAGGTAGCATATAGCCACTTCTGCCTCTTTTCTCTTCCCTCAGTCATGCCAAGTTCAACTCAGCCAGACCTCAGATCTGCATTTCTAAAGTCATTCTTACATAATTTCAAACCCTAGTGAAAAGGGTCAAAGACTTGTGGGTTTGTTTTTTAAAACAAAACACAGTTTGAATAATAAGCGCTGATCTCTAAAGAGCGATTGGTACCCAGCATCAAACTTACTTTTCCGTGTTTTTTTAATATGAAGAACAACATAAACTCCTGGTAGCTTTACTGTTCTGGACCACTTGGTGAGTGAGTTTTGTGATTTGCCCCATAACTGACAGATACTTTTGTTGCTTTTTGCACAGCCATTTTTGTACACCTGATTCCAGGCACACTTTCATTTTGCTGTTTAACTTCAGTCCCTGTGTGTTCAGATCTACACTGTAGACAAGTCTGAAGCCGGCTCATTTAAAAAAGGGGAATTAAAAGTAATTTCAGTCACTGCAACTGCCCCTTTTTCCTTCTGGTTCGGCAATCACGTTTTCCTTTTTGTTACAAGCATCTTTCTGTTGCCTAATGCTGTACGGAACACACATACAGAGAACAACCTTATACGTGCTGTCAAATGCCCATGGCAAACAAACAGCTTGTTTCCCCCTCTAATCTTTCTCAGTTATAAGAGTGTTATTTGCAATAACAGGTGAACAACATTTCAGGCTGAGGGGTGATCTTCACCGTGGTAGTGTCCCCCTTTAAACTGCATGAGTAAGGCCTGTGCTCCATCCGACTTTGCCCTGTGTTGCTGCTCTCCCGCTCGGTGGGACTCATGTTCCCCGCACTTGAGCAGGCGTGAGCGGGGCTACAGTAACGGAGCGTCCCCCTAGGTACCCTGCCCCCAGCCGGCAGCAGCGCTCCGATGGAGGGGAGCGGCGTTAACCCCCTCGCCGGCCCCGGGGCGCCCCGAGATGAAGTGACTTGGCGGGTTCCGCGAGGCTCGCTGCAGCCCCGGGAGCACCCGTCCCTCCTTGCTCCCCTTAGGCCTCTTCAATCCCGCGGGTCCCAGCAGCAGGGCGGGCGGGCAAACGGCCCGGGGGCGCCTCCGTGCCCGGCAGCCTGCGCGGACCGCAGCTCCCTGTGCGGGGCCGGGGCCGGGCCGGGCACCGCGCGCCCTCCGCCCTGGGGGCTGGCGGCGGCCACTCACCCGCCTATCGAGAGGAGGCTCCGGACCCAGCTGCTGCCGCCGCTCCGCCGCTGCGCCGGCAAAACGAAACCGAGCCGAGAAACAGCAACAAAAAGCGACAGCCACGCGGCCAGCGCCCGGGCCAATCCCGACACGGGGCTGTTCCCGACAGTGTCCTACCCTCCCCGTTCCCCGCGCTCCTCCACAGAGCCCCCCCGCTCCACAGGCTGCTCCTCAGAGCCCCCGCTCCACAAGCTGACCCCCTCAGAGCCCCCGCTCCACAGGCTAACCCCCGCACCGGCCTGCTCCACAGAGCCCCCGCTCCACAGGCTAACCCCCTCAGAGCCCCCGCTCCACAGGCTAACCCCGCACCGGCCTGCTCCACAGAGCCCCCTGCTCCACAGGCTAACCCCTCAGAGCCCCCGCTCCACAGGCTAACCCCTGCACCGGCCTGCTCCACAGAGCCCCCTCGCTCCACAGGCTGAGCCCCCCAGAGCCCCCCTCGCTCCACAGGCTGAGCCCCCCCCGCACCGGCCTGCTCCACAGAGCCCCCCTGCTCCACAGGCTAACCCCCCCCGCAGAGCCCCTTCCCCTCCGCCCTGCTCCACACGCTAACATCCCCCCCGCAGAGCCCCCACCTACCGTCCTGCTCCACGGGGCTAACCTCCCCAACCCTCCCCACCGTCCCATTCAATAGGACTAACTGCCATGCATCAATTTCCACTCACCACATTATGCTTAGTCAAATGTTTCTCAATCAACTTTAAAAAACTACTAATGGTAACACAAAGCAGTGCGCCTTTTCTCCAAGGATCTCCACTAGACAAAGTCCTGTTTTTATCTCCTGTTCCTGCAAAGAAAGGCACATGAGTTCAGCTTGCAGCCATAGATTGACTTTTGAGTACAACCACGTCTTGTGCCATGTCTACTTAAGTGATTTACTGGGAGTTTGAAAGGTTTTAATTTTTCATTATTAATTCCTCAAAAAGGGGTCAAAAACATTTAAACTGGTGCATATGCTAAAAACCACATTCCTGGGCATGTTTAAGGCACTTACAACTTTCATGTTTGAGAATTGTGACAAAAAGATCACAGTAAATCAGTAAACCACCAAATTCCATGGGAAAAATCATTTCAATGCAAGTATCAGAGGGTATTAGTCTGGATCTGTAAAAGCAGAGTCCTGAGGCACCTTATAGACTAACAGAACTATACTGCTCCAATACTCTGTTAGTCTACATAAGGCGCCACAGGACTCTTTGCTCATTTCAATGCAAGTTCTCCTCACTAGCTTTGACTTTTAGTGGTGCATTGTATGACAACTTGCTTGTGTTGCACCTCCTGCATACTTTGGTTTCACCATTGCATTTTGCTTTAAAATCAAACAAACTTTTCCCTTCCAGTGCCCCATGATGTTTTTTGATATATTGTTTTTTTTAAAAAAGGCATTCCGTAAAAAGCTGCACTAGTTTTGCTGCAAAGTGCTGGTGCCATAGCTTTAAGAAACCCGATAGTGAAACCTAACCTTGACATTCAGATAACTTAGGGGCCCATATTGCAAATTTCTGCGTGGCCCCAACTCCTGCTTAAGTCACAAGAGGAGGGTTTATGTCTTTAAGGAGAAAAAGACTAGAATATCTCAGCATGACCATTTTAGGGCTTGCCTCACTGACAGCTCAGTCTTGCTGCCATTGAAGTCAATAGCAAAACTCATATTGTCTTCAGACATGCATGTGTCAGGTCAAAGTACATAGCATAGAGCAGGGGTTGGCAACCTTTCAGGAGTGGTGTGCCGAGTCTTCATTTATTCACTCTAGTATAAGGTTTCGTGTGCCAGAAATACATTTTAACATTTTTAGAAGGTCTCTTTCTATACATCCATAATATATACCTAAACTATTGTTGTATGTAAAGTAAATAAGGTTTATAACATGTTTAAGAAGTTTAATTTAAAATTAAATTAAAACGCAGAGCCCCCCGGACCGGTGGCCAGGACCCGGGCAGTGTGAGTGCCACTGAAAATCAGCTCGCATGCCGCCTTCGGCATGTGTGCCATAGGTTGCCTACCCCTGGCATAGTTATACACACTTCTCCAAGGTACTGATGGAGGATTTTTTTGACCGTTGGCTTGAGGCCCATACTTTTTCATTAAGCCTCTTACTTCTGCTTGGAGATTGGGAGGGTAAATTATTTAAAATAGTTTCCATTTGTCATCAGCATTTTTTATTTGTTTTTTAATCTGTTGAACAACTCTGATTGTCAACTTTGTTTTAAGAACTCACACTGAAGACAAGCTGAATGTAGTTCTTTTGCTTTGTCTAGTAGATGATCCAAATACGATTTTTTTTTTCAACAGAGGACTTACAGTTCCCACTTTTAAAACAGTATGTTCTGGGAAAAACTCGTAAAGTTGACATCATGATCTTTGCATTAGCCACAAAATACATTAGAACATTTTGAATTCTGTGGAACTGTTCATGGGACAACCCAATTAAAATAAGGATTGTGGTGCCAAAATTGTGTCTCTGGGCACTGTGCACACATAATGGGGAAATTTTGCTTTGATGTATAATGGAATAATGGATTGAAAAGGTGGAAACCAGTGCGCTGTTTGACCCAATTTGCAATAAAGTCCGCAATCAAACAATGTGCTCTGTGTGGGTCAATCTCTGCATCCATGGAGCCCATTTCATGGGTCGGAAAGCAGTATTCCTCCAATGGGGTTTCACTGGATACATCAATACAGAATAGGGCCTGTTATACGTGCATTAGCTTTAACTTTCCATTTCCTTTATTGTATTGTATTTTAATCACAATCTTAATTTTATTTGAAGATGGGTTTGTATTTTAATCTTACAAATAATTCATGTTCAGCTCTATTAAGAATACAGATGATATTCTTTGGGGCAATGCCTTAGCTAGCACAATGGGATCCTAACAGGGGGCCTGTGGGTGCTACCACCACATGTTAATAATAAAAATAAAGTTACAACCAGGACCAATGCCCAACTAAGTAGTTATTCTTAACTCATTGCACTATGGTTTTAGTCACCCAGCTCCCATAGACACTAACGGCAGTTATAAAGCTTTATCCCTGTACATCTAATTGAGAATATAGCCCTCTGATTTTTGCTGTTATAAGAACCAAACCATGGATTGTCAATCATAGATTTGTGGCCAGTGACCATGAACCAATAAGTACAAAAGTATGTGGCTTTGTACTGCGGTGGAGTACTATGGGAACCCTTTCTCAGCATGGCCCCTCAATGTATCCATTTTTAAGATCATTGTGATAGTGCACTGCCTACAGCTGTTCAATTAGCCAAAGCACTGTTTACATATTGTTGGAGCAGTGTGCATCCCAGGATATGAGAGAGACAAGATGAGTGAGGTAATATCTTTTATTGGACCAACTTCTGTTGGAGACAAGCTCTCAAGGTCCACAGAGCTCTTCGGCAGACCTTTTCCCAGATGACTTGTCTGCTAGGGTTGCCAACCCTTCAGGATTGTCCTGGAGGCTCCAGGAATTGAAGATTAGCTTTTAGTTCAGAGGTGGGCAAACTACGGTCCGCAGGCCACATCCGGCCCACGGGACCGTTCTGCCTGGCCCCTGAGCTCCTGGCCTGGGAGGCGAGCCCCTGGCCTCTCCCCCACTGTCCTCTCTCCCCCACAGCCTCCGCTCACTGTTTCGTGGGTGCAATGCTCTGGGCAGCGGGGCTGCAGAGCCCAGCCTGACCGGGCGGCACGGCTGTCTGTCCTGGTGCAGCCGCGCCACCAGCCATCGGTGCCCCAGGCAGCATGGTAAGGGGGCAGGGAGTGGTGTAGAGAGGTTGGATAGAGGACAGGGGAGTTCGGGGGCTGGTTAGGGGCCGGAGGTGTGGCTAGGGGTGTGGGCGGTCAGAGGGCAGGGGTGGTGGAGGGCAGTGGTGGGGGGCAGGTAGGGGTGGGGAGCCTGGGGGTGTTCAGGAAGAAGAAATGGTTGGATGGGGGAGGGGTCCTGGGGGGGGCTGTCAGGAGATGAGAAGCGGGGGGGGGGGGTAGATGGGGGCAGGGGCCGGGCCACACCTGGCTGTTTGGGGAGGCACAGCCTCCGCTATCCGGCCCTCCATACAATTTCTGAAACCCGATGCAGCCCTCAGGCCAAAAAGTTTGCCCGCCCCTGTTTTAGTTAAAGAGCGAGAAATTGTCCTGTTTAGCCTCTGAGGAGAGGACAAGAAGCAATGAGCTTAAATTGCAGCAAGGGCTGTTTAGGTTGGACATTAGGAAAAACTTGCTGTTGGGGTGGTTAAGCACTGGAATAAATTGCCTAGGGAGGTTGTGGAATCTCCGTCATTGGAGATTTTTAAGAGCGGGTTAGACAAACACCTGTCAGGGATGGTCTAGAACAGTGGTGGGCCACCTGCTGCCTGCGGGCTGCATGCAGGCCATCAGGGTAATCTGACTGTGGGCTGCGAGACATTTTACTTTCATTGACTATCTGCAGGCACGGCCCCCGCAGCTTCCAGTGACCATGCTGGCTGCTGCTTCCTGCAGCTCTCATTGTCCGGGAACGGTGAATTGTGGCCTCAGAGCTGCAGGGGCAGAGCTATCCTTAGGCATACGCAGCATATGCAGCTGCCTAGGGCACCATGAAATTTGGGGCAGCTCTGCCCCTGCAGCTCTCAGTGGCCATGGTCATGCAGGGGCCGTGCCTGCAGACAGTCAACGAAAGCAAAATGTCTTGCAGCCCACAGTCAGATTACCCTGATGGCCTGCATGCACCCAAATTGCCCCAAATTTCATGGTGCCCTAGGCTGCTGCATGCAGCATACGCGGCAGCACCAGCTCCGTCTGTGCCCACTGCAAGGGGCAGGGCTATCCTTAGGGGGATATGGGGCCCTGGACAACTCCTTCCGCCCCACCTCGTACCATTCCCCCCTGCTCTGCCCCCAGCCCGCCCCCATTCCACCTTTTCCCCCAGCAACCCCAAACTCATCGGCAGCAGCGGGAAGTGGAGCAGCCCACTCTACTCCGCCAGCTCCCAGCCGTGTCACTCCGCTTTCCGCCGCCGGTGAGTGCAGCCCCCCCCCACTCACCAGCAGCAGGAACCAGAGCACCGTGGCCCCAGCCCGCTCCACTTCCCTTGTCCCGGCCCCAGCCGTGTCGCTCGGGGGAGAGGAGGTGTTGGGGAAAGGGTCCCCACCCTGCACTCACCGGCGGCGGGAAGCAGAGCACCACGGCTGGGAGCTGGTGGAGTGGAGCGGGCTGGGGCTGGGCTGCTGCGCTTCACGCCGCTGCCAGTGAGTGTGTGGGGGATCCCTTCTCCCAAGCCCCCTCCCCCAAGCGACACGGCTGGGGCCGGGGCGAGGGAAGTGGAGTGGACTGCTCCTGGCCCCCTACTAATCCCCAGGGCTACTTTGGGTCTGTGGGGCCCCCAAAAGTGCCCCCCACCAGGTCCTGCCTCCCAGGCCCTGGGGTGGGAGGCCTGGGGCCCAACACAGCTCCCCGTGGGGGGGGCTGCATAGGGCACCCAAATGGCTAGGGACAGCCCTGTGGAGAGCTGCCTGCAGATGGTCAGTGTCAGCAAAATGTCTCACGGCCCACAATCGGATTACCCGACGGGCTGCATGCAGCTCCCAGGCTGCCCACCACTGGTCTAGGACGTAATCCTGCCATGAGTGCAGGGGACTGGACTCCATGACCTCAAAGTTTCTTCCAGTCCTAGGATTTGAAGCATTTGCCCAGAAGCGCACACTTTACAAACCACAGCAGGCTGTGCAGCCTGACTACGGTGACCAGACGTCCCCATTTTACAGAGACAGTCCCAATTTTGGGGTCTTTTTCTTATATAGGCTCCTATTACCCCCCACCCCGTCCCGATTTTTCACATTTGCTGTGGTTACCCTAGCCTAACCACACATTGGCAGGCACTGAGGTCCAGGAAACGCGGGCTGGTCTCTGGCTGATTGGGTGACAGTGCCAGGGAGGCAGGAGGGGTGAGCTAAACTGGGAACAGCTGAGCCACGTGGTTTCTGAGAAAGGCCTGCTGGAGCTAGAAGGCAGCGATTGAGAGGAAAGCGAAAGTTAAAGCAGCAGAAGGAGGGGAAATGGAGGTTTCCCTGAGCAGCTGTGACCCTGGCTGTGTGCCCTCGCTGGGAAGCAGGCTGATTTTCCTCCCACTTCCCTATCACATTCTGTTAGCTCAGCATTGCCTCGGTGGGTGACCAAAACAGTGTTTGAATCATTTAACAAATGCTCTTCCTAAAAACCTGCTGGGCTTTTTGGCCGCCTGATGCATTTTTAACCTGTTGTTGTGCCTCAGACCTTTCCTGTCATTTGGGTGCTTGACTTCTCAACCTGATGCTGTTCCTTCAAGGTGTGCTGTAATAATACAGAGGCTTCGCCTGCGGTACAGAGTGCAAGGAACATGTCCAGCTGAATATACCACCATCCTCCTGGCTTATACATGCAGCCTAGAGCCCTTTCAGTGCAGAGGATTCCAAAGCAAGTTTACACCAATGACCCATGGAGTGCCGTCAGTTTTTAAGCAGAACACACCCATTGATTCCCCCTTAATAAAATTAAAGCGTGGTATGATACAAGCATCACTGAACTGTAGTCACCTCTGGGGTGGAAGATGGGTGTCAGGTAGTTGCCAGCACATTTCACAATGCTGGTGGAAGAGAAGTAACATTGTTTTTGTTTATAGACATGCTTATCACCAAGACACCGATTAAAAGGGCAGAGACACAGGATCACTATTTTGAAAACAGCAAAAACAATTTTGATCCATCATAAAAATACAACCATAATATCTCCTTTGTGTTGCAACATGATTTTGCAATTCTTCTGTTGGTAATAAAACTAGAGGTGTTACATATGTTAATAGAAAATTGGGGTGGCAATGAGCTATTGTGAATTTTATTAAGCACTGACAATGTGCTTGACGCTGTACTATACACACAATACAGACAGTCACTCCAAATCTAGACAAGATGGATTCAAAGCAGACATGATGCACTGGGAAGTACAGAGGAGGAAATAATCATGATGTTTTTGTGTGTGTGATGACTTATTGACTCATTTCTTCTGGGTACTTGTGGACGAAGCGACCTTTCATGAGGGCGTCTGAGTTATAGAAACACTGGTTGCCATGCCATGGTTAGGTTTGCAGCTACACTTTCTTTCCAAATCTTCTTATACCGCCATTATTTCCCCTAATTTTTAGTAGGGAATGAGCTATTGCTCTGAATATTTGGGGGGTTCCTCACACGTAGAAGTTTTTTTTTTTGTTCTTAAGCGTTTAAAAACTCTGGGATAAAGAGCTGTCAAATAAAATGCTGTCAAAAATGACCCACTTTTTACATTTGGAATAAAACATCTCATGTTTTGTCAACCACCAGTTAAAGACATGCAATGTTGGCATTTGTTGGCATGTACATGGTGGAAGCCAAACATAATTTGATTCTGAACTGCTTAAACTGTTTAAAATTAATTAAAGGTTCACTGTATGTGGATGGAAGCAAACTTCACCAGATTCTGTATTATATAGCGGGAAGAAATAAGATGCAAAAGATTAAAAATAGGACACACAAATATAGTTGGCCTTTCCCATTTCTAAACTATAACCAAGATTTCCATGTAAGATATAGTAGTTTTTGACTGGTGAATAACTGCAGCCAGAAATCAAAGAATGTTCCTTATTGTCTTCCCTGACATTTAGCATTGTTCCCCAACTGGATTTTTCTGATAGTTTCTTTTTGTTTCATGTTTTCTTTCCTTTATCATTTTCTTTGGACCATTGTATTAACTGATATTCAGAGAAATAGGGGCATATCTTGTTCCCCCTGAACAGGAATAAAAGATTGGCAAAACAATGGAAGAATAAAATTTTGGGCTTTGGAACAGGCCTCCAGTACATACGCCTCCTTTCCTGTTTTACTTTGGGATCTGTCTATAAACAATTTTCAAAATGTCACTGTCAGGGAACAAAATCCAAATGCAAAGTGCATATGGTAAACCTTGTGGATTGTAATCCTGCTGAGGTCTGGTTATAAGTATCGTCTTTTTAAGTAAAAGAGCCAGGTGGCAACTGAAATTTTCATGTTTCTGTTTAATTTGTTGCATTGTGATGATGTGGCAAAACTCTAAGTTCAGCATATTTGTCATCTTGTGATTGTTAGACAATTTTTGACTTTGCAGCTGCAAAGTACAATGAAAGTGAAAGTGCAGTTATCAGCTGCTGTGTCCCTGCTGAGCTGGTCCGCTAGTGTATTCTTGACACTGGGAAGGTGACAAGCTTCCAGGTGCATTTTGTGGCTGATACAGAAGTCCCATAGATGGAGTGCCTCTTGACAGAGAGTCGACGAGCGCGCTCCCCCTTGCCTATTGATGTAGAACATCGAAGCTGTGTTGTCCGTCAGGACTTGTACCACCTTGCCCGCCAGGTGGAGCAGGAAGACTCCACTGGCCAGCCAGACTGCTCGGAGTTCTTTGACTTTGTGTGTAATTTTGCCTCCTCCAAGGACCACATCCCCTGTGTCTGGAGGTCACCGAGATGCGCACCCCAGCCAAGGTCTGAGGCATCCAACACCAACTTGATGGAGTGAGGGGTTGTTGAACGGAACCCCCTCCAGGACTATCCTGGAGTCGGTCCACCATCGCAGCGAGGTAAGTATCGCCTGGGGAATGGTGGTAATACTTTCCAAAGGGTCTCGGGACTGGGAATAGACCGTCCCCAGCCATTGTTGCAGTGGCCACATTCAGAGACTGGCACGGCAGACCACGCTGCCATGTGACCCAGGAGGCGCAGACAGACCCTGGCTGTAGTCAGAGGGAATGCGGCGACTTCTGCGATGAGGTTCGTCAACGTGTGGAACTTTTCCAGCGGCAGGAACACCCTGTCACAGGTCAAGTCAAGGACCACTCCAATGAACTCTATCCTCTGCAGTGGCACTAATGTCGACTTTTTGTTGTTTACCAGTAGGCCCAGAGAGCAGCGTGTGGCCTGAAGCACCTTGACATTCCTTTGGACTTGAGACCTGGAGCTGCCCTTGATGAGCCAGTCGTCAAGGTATGGGTCGATCTGAATACTCTGGTGCCTGAAGTAAGCTGCTACCACTCACATGCACTTGGTAAACACTCGGTGCTCTTGCCAGGCCAAATGGGAGGACTGCAAACTGGTAATGGTGGGGCCCCCTTGTAAACTGGAGGAAGAGTCTGTGCCCTTGAAAGATCGTTATGTGGAAGTATGCATCCGTCAAGCAGAGGGTGGCATATCAGTCTCCCGGATCAAGGGAGGGGATAATAGAAGCCAGGGAAACCATGCAGAACTTTAACTTCTTTAGGTACTTGTTGAGGTCTCGCAGGTCCAGGATGGGCTATAGACCGCCCTTGGCCTTTGGGATTAAGAAGTACCGGGAAAAGAACCCCTTGTTCCTGTACTCAAGAGGAACTTCTTCCACCGCACCCAGCTGTAGTCACCCCCTTACCTCCTGCACGAGGAGACTCTGTGAGAGGAGTCCCTAAAGAGGGACGGGGAATGCAGGTGGGAAGGGGGGGCAGAAAGGAACTGGAGGGTATAACCCTGTTTCACTGTGCTGAGGACACATCGGTTTGAGGTTATAGCCATCCAGGCATGGAGGAAGAGGGAAAGATGGTTGGAGAACACAGGGAAGGACAGATCCAGGGAATAGTCTGGTAGTTTGCCCTTGGGCGCACCCTCAAAATGACCGTTTGGCTCCCTGCTTATTACGGGTCGAGCCTGACTGGGTAGATCATGGAGGCGGTTGGCTCAGGCGGCGCTTATAGCCGTTGGCTCATTTATGGGGCTGGTCCTGCCGAGGCTGACTCCCCTGGCCCTGTGGGTGCTGCAGTTTGAACCACTTACACGCTGGGGCTGGGCCATAGAGACCCAGGGCTTTTTTGGTGGTGCGGGTGTGACGTTGCACCCCATAATGCTTCATGGGAATATGCTTACGAATGTATATATGACATAACTGGAATATGTTTTATGCTACATATGCCATGTAACATATCTCTGTAAAGGTCATGATCAACTGAATCTATTAATCCTATTTGTATGCATGTATCATTTTTGTATTCAAAGTTATGAATATTGGCTACGTACTTGTTTAATTTTAAGTAGTCTCAGTGAAGCAGTTAGTCTTTTCTCAGGAAGCTGACCATTTTCAGCAAGTGCCCAATCAAGAAACACTTAAGCTCACAATAAACTTTGAGACACCAATCCACATCTGAGCTTTCCCAGGAATGTGGCCTGGCTGGTAAGGAACTTAAGTCATCCATGGACATGTGACTTGCCCATGTGACTCCAAAACTCCATTTTATAGAGGAGATTCTACACAGGGGAGAGAGGGATTTAGATCCACAAGGAGAAACTATATAAATCCTTGGGAAACCCCTCCATTTTTGGTCTTCAGCTGGCTCAAGAGATAGCCTTTCCACCCCCAAAGGATACCTGAAAGAAACTGGAACAAAGGACAGTAACCATAGAGGTGTGAGTGATTGCTGGACCCAGAATAGAAGGAGGCTAGTCTGTAAAAGAAGCTTGCTGGAACATCTCTGAGGGTGAGATTTCATCTGTAATCATTTTCTTACTGTATTAGGTTTAGACTTGCGTGTTTTATTTTGCTTGGTAATTCACTTTGTTCTGTCTGTTATTATTTGGAACCACTTAAATCCTACTTCTTGTATTTAATAAAATCACTTTTTACTTATTAATTAACCCAGAGTATGTATTAATATCTGGGGGGTGGGGAACAGCTGTGCATATCTCTCTATCAGTGTTATAGGGGGCGAACAATGTATGTGTTTACCCTGTATAAGCTTTATTATTGGGGTTTGGACCCTACTGGGAGCTGGACATCTGAGTGCTGGAGCCAGGAACACTTCTTAAGCTGTTTTCAGTTAAGCCTGGAGCTTTTAGGGGACGTGGTTCAGACTGGGGTCTATGTTTGTAGCAGGCTAGCATGTCTGGCTCAAACTAGGCAAGGTTCTGAAGTCCCAAACTGCCAGGGAAAACAGGCTCAGAGGTAGTCTAGGCATATCAGTTGGCAGTTCCCAACGGGTTTTCTGTGATCCAACCCATCACAGCGGGAGTCCTGGAGACCATGCAACTTGCTGTCTCCTTGCTCCGCAAACAGGGCCCAGCCATCGAAGGGCAGGTCTGCTGAGCCGGTGGACAACCCAGAGAGGAGCAGCCGAGATAGCGGAAGCCATGGTGTTGTGCCCTCATCAAGGATAGCTCGGAAAGCCTCGGGGAGCGACCCTTTGAACTTGGCCATGGCTTGCCACATATTGAAGTCATATCGGCCAAGGAGGGCTTGGTGGTTGGCCGCTCTCAGCTGAAGGCTGGAAGACGAATAAACCTTTCACCCGAAAAGATCCAGCCTCCTCGTGTCTTTATTTTTTGTGGTGGCCCCGGGTTTTCCCTGTCTCTCCTTGTGGTTAACCCCCTCAAGCACAAGAGAATTGGTGGGTGGGTGGGAGTATAAGTACTCATGCCCTTTCATTGGCATGAAGTACTTGCGTTTGGCTCTTTTAGAGATGGGGGCCAGGGAAGAGGGGGTCTGCCACAGGGCATTAGTGATTTTAGAAACCCCTTCATGAAGGGGTAGAGCCACCCTGGCAGGAGCTGCGGAGCAGAGGACGTCGAAGAGAGAATCCGAGGGCTCTTCCAATTCCTCTTCCTGAAGCTCCATGTTAGAAAAGACCCTCTTCAAATGTTCCTGATACACCTTGGCATCATCCCTGAGGAACTGGGTAAGGAGGCCCTGTGATAGCCTTGTCTGGTGCTGATGAGGATGATGCCGGTGCCCCGGGAACCATTGGTGGTCCAGCAGCTTGCTCCCCTGGGTCCTTCTGAACCTACGGGGGGTCTTACCCCCCCAAAGTCTCCAGCACCAGATAGGGATAGGATACCAAGGCCGCTGGCCTTTCCAAGGCTCACAAAACCGATCAGGCAGCCTGGAAAGGCTAGATGAACCCCCAAGGATTCCATGGGTACCATGGGACCGGCCACTGTGCTTGGGGCCATTGGACAGGTTTCAGTGCTGATAATGTAGTCGGTACTGGGTCCTGTCCCACAGTCAGGGAACCCTGCTCCAAGCTAAGCTGGAGCTACTAGTAGAGTGGTCGGTCCCGGGCGACAGGGATCAAGCTGAGCAGTGGCTCTTATCTGACTGGTCCCGATTGCTGCATCCCAAAGCCAACCTAGTGAGACTATCTTGGTCAGGTTCTCTGGGACTGACAGCGTTGGGTGGATCTGCGTTGGATACCCAGCAATCCACTCCTCATGCTACTCGACAGGTACCGGGACTTCATATGGGACCGGGAGCTACTATGAGCTGATTGCCAGGAGGATTGTCCTGAGGAGGGTGACCTTCCTTTTGGAGATAGGCGATGACGGGCCAGTGATTGGAGGTCTTTGGTCCCCGATTAGTCCTGGGATCAGTCCTGGGCCCTTGAAGATGGTCAGGGCTGGTTCCGGAGTTCTTGCCAGGTGGCATGTGCCTCAGAGGGTCTGTGCCAATCTACTAGCGAGGTATGGCTCGAGTCCCTTGATCAGTGCCCCCAGTGTGGGGACTGAAGGGGCTCCGCTGAGCCTACCTCTCCCGTCCTGTGGGCGGGCAAATGCTGGTAGGATGTCCCTCTTGATGGGGAATGGTGCCGCTGAGGCGGGGACACACGAATAGGTCCCAACACAGATTTTCCCCAAGACTGGGATACTGCAGGAGCTGGTGTGGGCGGAACCGGGAGTGTCAGGATCTCCTGAGCTGCTTGAAGGGCTTCGGGCACCGATGCCACCTGAAGCTGGCTGGTGCCTGCACCACTATCCAGAATCTCAGGCAAGGTATGGGATGGTTTGAGCTGGGGCCTGACTTCCCGAGGGGCATGTTGAGCTGCCTGACACGGGTCTTGGCTCGCCCCCTGCCCTCTTCTTTCCCTTGCGGAAGGTAGGAGATCTTCCCCTCAAAGTGCCAGCTTGTGGACAGTGCTGGAGGAGTCGGCCACGGTGCTCGAAGCAGAGTTGGACCACTGCTCCAGTGCCAGAGTGCCAACCCCATTAGGAGCGCTTTCGGACAGATATCACACTCCTTTGTCCTAGGTTTAAAGGAGTTGCAGATATGGCACTTGTCACTTATGTGCCCCTTGCCTAAGCACCTTAGGCAGCTGGTATGTGGATCACTAATGGGCATAGGCCATTTGCAGTGATCGCAGGGCTTAAAGCCTAGGGATTGGGGCTTAAAGGCTGGGTCCCTTTCGGGACTAACAGAGTTTGAGACTACTACTAAGGGTAACTAAGAGAACTAACAACTATGTATACCTACTTTACAGGATTTCAAAGTTCGCAAGAACAGAGAAGGAATCAATGCTAGCCAAAGCAGCAGACATTCCAGCACCGTCACTGATGACAAAAAGGAACTGACAAGAAGGGTGGGGTGGGGGGGCTGGCAGAGCCCCTTATACCACACCATGCGGGTGCCACTCCAAAGGGTGCCAGAGCTGGTTCCCTACGGATACTGCTGAGGGAAAAACGTCTGGCACTGGTGAGCACACACACCTAATATGGAATGGACATGAGCAAGCACTTGAA
Source organism: Mauremys reevesii (assembly GCF_016161935.1). NCBI lineage: Eukaryota > Metazoa > Chordata > Testudines > Geoemydidae > Mauremys > Mauremys reevesii. Next base: position 26,885,631 of record NC_052633.1, on the reverse strand, counting down.
GAAGAAGAATCTGTGTTCCCAAAGGGTCTTATTCTTTCAAATCTGATTTTTTTGACCATTAGCCTTTTGTTTCCAATTGGCCAGAGCAGAGATTAACACACACTTCTAGGCGGTTTACATGGTCAAGAACATTCTATATGCAGCATTTTTTTGTTTTGTTTTTAGACGCCGTGATGCATGGATAGAATGGGTTAAACATCCTGCAACATAAATAACCCTCAAAAGACATGGAGGGATAATGTTTGTGTTTTTGTGTATTTACATATGTATGAGTAGGGTCAACAATGTAATCAACAATCCCTGTCTATGTTGTATTCTGATAATTCAGAGGCCAAAAGAACATCCTATAATTTAAATGACTTGTAAACAAGGGATATCTCAGTATTCATCTCTCTTTGAAATGTACTGGGAATGGTGAAGGAACAAGCAAATGGCTTTATGTTAATTCATATAGCTAAGTACTGGTGATGGACCTTCTTCAAAGTCATCCTAATTACCCTGAGGAACTCCAACTTGTCAAAAGACATGAAATTGTATACAAGATCCTTGGGTCCTGACTCTGTCATCTCAGATCTGCGTAGGCTTCGTCAGGGGAAGTTTGAGTAGCAAGACTGAGATCCCAGTTATGCTGTGTGATAGACCCAGGCCAGTAGGGTAGAGCAGAGTAGTAGAAGGCAGATATACTGGCCACTGGATAACCAGTTTTCTGTTCCCTGACCAGAGCAGGGGCTGCACCAGGCTAATGAGAACACCTGATTCCAATTAACTTGCAGAGTCAGGTGAGGCCGTTAAGCTAATGTGAACACCTGACTAATTAGGCCCCTCTGATACTATAAAAGGGCTCACTCCAGACAGGCTGAGGAGAGCCAGAGGAGAGGAAGTGAGGCTGAAGGACTAGATAATGAAGACACCCTCAAGCACCTGGAAAGGGATCCCTAAGGTAAGGGTGAAGAAGCATTAAGAGACAGAAGTGAGGGAGCTGTGGGGAAGTGGCCCAGAGAAATGTAGCAGCTCTGGTGGTGAAAGGTCAGCTGCCAACAGCTGCTGCCATTAAGATCCCTGGGCTGGAACCCGGAGTAGAGGGTGGGCCTGGGTTTCTCTCAACCTGCCACTACAGAAACACCTCCGGGGGGCGGGAGACAGGCCCCTGTCAGTACAGGAGGCTAAGCTGTTCTGGAATAAGCCTGTAGGGACAACAGAGACTGTGGGAGTTCTCTCACCAACCTCCTTGCTGGCTTATGATGAAAAGGGCTCAGTAGACTGTAACCCTGGCCCTAGAGAGAGAAGGGCTACGTGGAGGGTTGCAGTGAGCCTCTGAAGCTAGCACAGGGGTAGGCAACCTATGGCACGTGTGCCAAAGGCGGCACGCAAGCTGATTTTCAGTGGCACTCATACTGCCTGGGTCCTGGCCACTGGTCCAGGGGGCTCTGCATTTTAATTTAATTTTAAATGAAGCTTATTAAACATTTTAAAAACCTTATTTACTTTACATACAACCATAGTTTAGTTATATATTATAGAATTATAGAAAGAGACCTTCTAAAAATGTTAAAATGTATTACTGGCACGCGAAACCTTAAATTAGAGTGAATAAATGAAGACTCAGCACACCACTTCTGAAAGGTTGCCGACCCCTGAGCTAGCATAAACTGCCTGGAAGCATGGGACCCACTGGGACAAGGTCGGAGCTCTGCCACAGCTGGTACACCCTGAATATGATATTTGGACATTGGACTATGACCTATGAACTGAATTCTAAAGGAACTCTTTGCAACTACAAAGCTCACCATCTCTGATATGAATCTAAACCTCAATGGATTGAACTCATGCCTGTAAGTTTATTGATCTTTTAACCATACTCTCTCTCGTTTTTTTTTAAATAAATTTTAGTTTAGTTAATAAGCCTTGGCTGTAGCGTGTATTTGGGTAAGAGCTGAAACATTCATTAACCTGGGAGGTTATGTGTCTGGTCCTTTGGGATTGGTGGAACCTTTTCTTTTATATGATGGAATAAGATTTACAGAACTTTTCATCATATTTGATGTGGGTACATAGATGGAGGCCTGAGGCTAGATCACTTTAAGGGAACTGTGTTGTTTAGACTTCTATGCAACGAGTAAGGTAATAAAGAAGCTGTTTTATGCTGTCTTGGTGAATCGAAGTATTGGAATATCCACCAGGTTTATGGGAATTGTCTGCCCCATTCTTTGCAGTTCACCCTAATTGAGTGACCACAGCTGGCTCCCCACTACGTCACAGAAGCATTATAGATTAAACAAACTGTGTGGTGGCAGATGCTGGATGAATTTGATGCTTGCCTCTTTAAATGCCTCAGTTCACACTGGTGGTTCAGACTCAGGAACAACCAAGGCGACTGAGTGCTTCCACTTTTGTCTTATCTTTAAAAGTCCCACAAGACCAAATATCCAACAACAAAACAAAATCTAATTTTATTTCTATTAGTCATGTATAAATTACAGAGATTATGAAACTATGTACACGGTTTAATATCAGCTCTGTGCCATGTTTCTGGAGAATTACTTATGGTCATGGGGTTCTCAAAGTTTGACTACATCCCCGACTAGGTACAAATCATTCAGACTAGACAGCGAAAAAAATGTATTCATTTATTTTAGCATACTCCATTTGCAGAGCAAGGAGATGCCAGGTGAATCAGATCATTGGGGTTCTCCCTTTGCTTTCTCGACAGTTTACAACTGAGGACAATACTAGTGGGGAAGAGCTGGACTCCCAACTGCTTATTCCGCTTCTAACCATATGCTCTGATCTTGCATCCCTGCCCCAGCGGATTTTTCCCTATGTTACTACTCAGAGATGCTCATAGTGGCTCTGTGCACTGACCCTCATGTCTCGTGACCAGAGGAGCAGGAATCCTAAGATTGTTCTAGAAGTTTTCAATTTAATGTTATAGTGCTATCAGCCAAGCCACTAGGCTAAGAGCTAAAACAGGCCTACTAAAGGTACTACATTGGTATCGTTTTGCTTTCAGATCCCAGGTACATTATCTATTTAAATGGGAGAGCCTCCAGGGATGGCCCACAAAAGGCCTTAGTAAGATACCTTTGGAGGTGCCTAACAAACAAAACTGTATGGTAAATGTTGAGGGTCACTCTTTTTTGACGGTGGTCGGGGGGTTGGGGTGGGGAGTAGGCATGAAATCCTGGACCCACTGAAGTCAATAACAAACCTCTCATTGACTTCAGTGGGGCCAGGATTTCATCTCAGGTGCCAAAGGGCTTGCCTACACTTAAAATGCTCTAGTGGCACAGCTGCGCAGTTGTAGCACTTCACTGTAGACACTACCTACACTGAAGAAAGGGGTTCTCCTATGCGCATAGGTAATCCACCTTCTCGAGAGGCAGTAGTTAGGTTAACAGAAGAATTCTTCCACTGACATAGTGCTGTCTACATGAGGACTTAGATTGGTTTAACAACGCCACTTGGGTTGTGGATTTTTCATACTCCTGACCGACATAGTTAAACTGATCTAATTTCTAGCATAGACCCGGCCTATGTTGTACCTAACCATTTGCTTGTACAAATGCACATTTTGCTTGCACAATTAAGTATGCTCAAGACTGCATACTTCGCAGGCAGAACTTGGATATCTATCTTTCTTTTGTAAATTGTCAGTGTCTAAGTTATTCTAAAAGTTAATTTGTCATGAGTAATTCTGAGAAAAGACAGACTGTCATGACTAAGAGTAACTTGGCTGCTTTAAAAAGGCAAATAACCTTTTATGTTAAGAACTGGTTATTCTGCTTATTTACATCTATATCTGAGGTAATTTAGCTCTTTGTAACTTTGCACTCTGACTAGGCGCATGTTGGACAGTACTCAGAAAATGAAGCAGCTCTTTGGTATCCTTTTTAATCATTCTGTGTCCCTCTAAGGCCTTGATTATGGCACACCATCTAAACTCTGCATTGAATAAGGACTGTTTTCTTTCTTTATGGGCTTTTCTGAAGTATTCATCGTAGTGCCTCACAACCCTGAATACATTTACCCTCACAAATGTCCTGCAAGACAGAGAGATTTTATTAGCCCTGCTTTACAGATGCAGAATGGAGGTACAGAAATTTATTGACCTTCAAAGTGTAGTGCCTCTAGAGCAGGGGTAATCAATAGGTGGCCTGCGGGACAAATCCGGACCGCCAGATACTTTTAAACGGACCCCGACATCTTTTTATTTACTTATTATTATTGTTTTTATTATTTTCTCTGGAGTCTGGACCTTGACCGAGAAATGTAGAACTTAGCAAAAACTAATTAACTACCCACCCCTGCTCTAGAGTTTCTAGCGAACTCTTCTATTTCCATTATTCCCTTCTCCTCCTTCTTCCCTCCCCCTTTACTGCAGGAAGATAAAATCTGTCCCTTTGTACTGAAAGCCGTTCATGGCAGGAAAAGCTGACTCCTAGCACCTATGGTCAGTGTCATGAAGGGATGGATGAGAACCTTTAATTTAAAATAAAAGCCAAAGAAATAGACATTATACAAACAGAACATGAAATGGACAGCATAAATCCTGATTTTCTGAACACATCTTAAATCTCTTTAGTTATTCTAAAGTCCTGCTTTCAAAATGTTTCATGAACAGAACATCTCCATCCTACCGTAAGTCCTATTTTACAGCAACACTGCAGTCCTTATTTCCATAAGCAGGCCCGCTGGGCTAAATTCATACCTAGTGTAATGCCACTGAAGTCAATGGAGTTGCACACCAGGGAAGGATTTGGCCCATTGAGTTAAGAGGTAATATTCCCTTGAGTGAGAACTTCAGTGACAGGATCCAAATGATGCCAGATGTTTGTAACTCCAGTGACTTCCCTGGGGAGGCTTCTGATTTACATGCATTTGAAAGTACATGTAGGCCCAAGAAGAACATCGCATTGGCTTCCAGGAAACCCTTATTTACAAAGCTGCAGAAACAACTTCTTTTTTTAAACTTTCATTTTATAAAGTATTTTGGCTGCTTTGTTCTTCATGGTGTCTGAATTTCAGTCAGCTGAACATGGAGAACTCAGCTAGAAGAGAGGAATGAAAACATCAGCTTTAAGGCAATTCTTGCTGCATATTTAAAAACAAAACAAACAAGCCATATTTGCTCAAATTACTTCCAGTGACAAACACACACTTACAGGGCAAACGAAGCCCTGACTTATGTAATGGTTCCCCACCAGCCACTTAAAGAGACACTGGGAGTTTAGGTTCAGACCCTAGAACTATACAGAGGGAGATGCCTCACCAGGGCCGGCTCCAGACCCCAGCGCGCCAAGAGCGCGCTTGGGGCGGCATTTTGCCGGCAGGGCGGCAGGCGGCTCCGGCGGACCTTCCGCAGTCATGCCTGGGGGAGGTCCACCGGAGCCGCGGGACCAGTGGACCTCCCGCAGGCATGACTGCGGAGGGTTCGCTGGTCCCGTGGCTCGGGAGCTCACGTCTGCCGGAGGTCCCTCAGAGCCACGGGACCGGCGACCGCCAGAGCGCGCCCCGCGGCGCGCCGCCCTGCTTGGGGCGGCAGGATTCCTAGAGCCACCCCTGTGCCCCACGCACACACTCACTCACACTCTGGGGAAATTAGGGGCTTGTTTACATGGAGACTTAGTATGCGTCAAGCTGAGAAGTGGATACACAGCACACTAGCTTGCTGTGCACTAACTCACCACATGGACTCTGCTACTGTACGCTAAAAGTTCCCTCTTGCCACAAACTGAGTGGTTGTCTTCACGTACAGTGCCACAGCTGCAGCTGCGCTGCTGTAGTGCTTTAGTGAAGATGCTACTAAGCCGATGGTGACGGGAGAGCTTCAAATCACACCAGCCAGGTTCGGTCCCCAAATATTTAAACCAGGGTAAGAAATGTAAGAACCTCTCCTGCTTTGGGTGCAACTGGAGGCTGAGCTGCCTCATGTTCTGCACCAAGCTCTGAATGCAGTTCTTTGCAGGCAAGGAAAATAGAAAATGATTTTAAAATTTGTAATGTAATTTGTAATGTAACTTTTAAGTCTCTCCATGGACTTTTAATGAATGTTTTATATTTGTTTAGTTAAGACATTTCAGTTCACCTTTAACATCCCGGAGACAGACTCATCTACACCATGCAGATGAAGCAGTCATTTTCATTAGTGCAAAGTGTCTGTAAAATGCTACCAAATCAGAAATGGCAACTACATAAAATGCATGGTAATGGGTGAATCAAGCCCTCTGTTATCTGTAAAATCGGTACAATACTTACATACAGTTATGGGTGTTGAAGCTTAATTAATGTGTGTACAGAAATTGGAGATCCTTGCATGGAATTTTGAGATCCCTGCATTGCAATGTTCTAAGATATAAAGTTCATAGTACAATGGTTACCATGAAAAAGACAACATTTCGTACCATACTGAAGAATTCTACTGCATTTAGAATAGGAAAGAACTGGATTATCTCCCATAGCACTGTATGAGAACTGAAGGCAAGTGCTGACCTTTTAATGGTGACAACTGTACTCTCACCCTTTTGCACTGCAAAAGAAGCCTTTCTCTCCATTCTCTCCACAAAGCAGACCCCATTTGCTTAGTGGTAAATTATGAATGAAAAAAATTGCAACATACAGCAGTTTCAATTACTGTGGGACTCAGGTGTTCTCTCAGCACAGCATAAACACTTGGAGACATGGGAAGAAGATCTGATGGAGAATGTGGATCTGTGGAATCATATAGGCTTAAAAGAAACACAAATAAAATAAATAACCTTAAAGATGATTAGGAAATAATGGGAAGAAACCCCTTTGCTACTTAATGCATCAATAAGGGATGCTGACATGGAAATAATCATTCCATGGTAGATCTGTGTTTGGGTAACACTGATTTAGCAGCAAGTAGCCTGTGAAAGAGCCAACTGCATGCTAATGTCCTATTAGCCAACAACATAGTGAGAATACCTTGAAAAGATATAGCTGCTGGCACACACACAAAAACATACTGTACACATTGTACTACTCCAGGAGCACAAAGGTGCCCTAAACCTTGTTTAATTTGTTAATTCTGCCTGCATAGGGGGATCTTCCTGTGATCTAGAACTGCAGAGGAGCTCCGTCAGAGCTTTCTGGCCACTTCATGCTGGAGCTGTAGTCAGGGAAATAAAGGTAAAACCCAGCTACCATACCCAAGATTCTGGGGGACATTAAAAGCTGGAACACATTAGAGGAGCCTAAAGGCTGCTCTAATTTATTTAGCATACCCTCCTGATGCATAGACAGCACCAGGCCTGGGGGAGAAGAGGTGGTTTTTAAAGCCCTCTTTACTTATTTCCCCAGACTTACACTGAGCACTCCTTTGCCAGACCAGAGAATTGGGGCCCATATCTCTGTGTTGATATCACTAGGTATTTCCATGGGGGGAAAAATGGAATCAAAGGGGTGAAGGGAGGTACACAGACTTAATGAAAAACATCCAAAGTGTAAAACAGCTCTTAGATTACTCACATTTTGGAGATTGGGATAAATACAGCAGGGACATAACCTTTGACCGCTCCTTCTGTAGGTCTTGAGACTAAAAAAGAATCAACATTAAGAAATTTTTTGAAAATGCCCTAAAGTTTCTATGCCTATTATTTACTGAGATTTAATACAAATATTTTAAAAGCTGCAGAGCATAATGTATTGAAAGGGAAACATAACTATTTTTTTAACCATAAATGGGCAACAAGAACATGGGCAACAAAACAGGACTTGAACCTCCACAGACTTGCACACACAAGTAACTGGACTCACTTAAGAAGTTCCTCTGAAGTCATGAGGGGTACTTAAATGCATTATAGGTATGTGCTCAAGTCTATGCAGGTCTGAGCCTTTAGAAGCCAATCCTGCAAACATCTGCATTTAACTGAAACCTTTCATGAGAGGACAAAATAGGACTGTATTCATTCATAAGTAATTCTGACTACACTGGCAATTTTAGTCAATATATATTGCATGGGATCTGGAATTATAAGTTAGTATTGGCAAATAGCCCATGAGAGTAAGTCCCCTGAACCTCAAATGAGAGGTTCTTGGAACTGAAGAGACATCAAGTGACACTGCTACATAATTCTTGAAGCAGACAAATAAGTGGTCTTAGAAATAAAAATAAATATCTGAAACATGGGCAAAGAAATGTAATTTGAAAGTAATTGTATTTTTGTAAATAATGAATTGAATAACTTCCTCTAATATGACTGCTTTCACAGAGATGTTTCTTAGCTTGTGCGTATCTAAGGGCTTGTCTACATTACCCGCTCGATCGATGGGCACCGATTGATTTATCATGTCTAGTCTAGATGCAAGAAATCGACCACCCGGTGCTCTCCCATCGACTCTGGTACTCCACCAGGGCAAGAGGCGCAGGTGGAGTCGACGGGAGAGTGTCGGCCGTCAATGTATCGCAGTGAAGACACCGCGGTGAGTTTATCTAAGTACGTTGACTTTAGCTACGTTATTCATAAGCTGATGTTGCATAACTTAGATCAATCCTCCCAACCCCAGTGTAGACCTGCCTATGTGTCATTGTTTATTATTTGTATTGCTGTACTACCTACAATTCATAGAGTAGGGTCCAACTATGCTAGGTGCTGAACAAACACACAACAAAAACACAGTCCCTGCCCCAAAGAGCTTACAATCTAAGTATACAACAAGAGACAACAGATGGAAACAATAGGCAGATAGGGGGTGCATGAGAAAACAAGTACTGTTTTTAGAAAGGCATTCCATAAAATGAGGTAATGTTTTCACAAGTAAACATTTGTTTTGCTTAGAAAAAAGTTAATTTGCATATCATCTGAATTTAATGTTACTTTCCAAAAAGGATAAGTATAGACTATAGAGCCCAACCTTCATTTGGCTGACAGCTGTAGTATTTGCCAAAGGCTTTATCTTTGGGAATATCTGGATACAGATATTTCAGTGGATTTTCAGGAACATTGTCTGCCAAAATCACTTTGTAATCTCGCAAAATGTCAGCAAATGGCAGCGCAGTTAAACGACCTTTATTATAGGGTTCCACTGAGTGGAACCTTACTTCTCCTGTAAAGACACAAAGGCAATATAATTGTGAATAGGCAAAGAGGTCAACAGTCATAATCAGCTACACATTTCACCTATCATTTATAGTTTAGGTTGCCTTGAATTTTACACTTTTAAGCTGCACTTACCGTTTTCTGATGGGTCCACCCAGGTAAAGGTAATTCCTCCTAGGTTGCTTTCACTAAACCTTAATAAAAATGTTCCAGGCATTTTGTCCCTGAGCAAAACTCGTTCTTTCTCCTTGCTCACAAATCCCATTATATACCTGCAAGTATAAGAAAATCATGGCTTTACTTACAGAGTAATTACAGCATCCATTCTGTGGCATTCATTTCCCAACTTTTATCTTGCAATGCCAGATAAGTGCCAATCAAAGTCAAAGGCTGGTTTTATAGGGTCCACTGCTATAGACCTCACAAAGGCTCCACATGAAGTTAGTGGGAGTTTTATCTGCACAGGAACACAGCATGGGCCCCCATCACAGTGTGGAGCATGACAAAATTTATCATATTACTTGCCTGTAAACTAACTGAGTCCATAAAGGAGAAATCTAAAAAGTAGAGTTTTCTTCAGGCTACAAATAAATGCAAACAATATGGCATACTTGGAGATTTTTAGGCCTTTGGGAATTCCTTTCTTTAATGCTGAATGTAGACGTAATAAAGAGAAGGGACAAATGAGATAAACATGTTATGTTAATGGACAGTTGCCAGTATATTGCTCACCCGTCAATCCAAAGAGGAAGAATGTGTTTTTTAATTAGGTCCAGTATTGCTTCGAGCCATACCCAAAAGGTAAATGACTTTCCAGGTAAATGTTCCTATTGGTAAAATAAACAAACAAATAAAAAGATAATTTCAACCACATCTTTAACACAGTATCAATGCTGCATGTTCCTGTCATTTTCACAGGAATAGTTCTAGTTTCTATTTATGTGAGAATGATAGAGAAATGTATTAAAAGCAGCAATTCAAATCTTACTATCTTGTGTAAAAACAAAATATCTATGATTTGCTTTTCAAGATTTTTAGAGGAAGTGCTTCATTTTACATTCTTTATTTAGAATAATTAATGTTTATATAATTTCTCTCTCACTATGAAACTACAGCGTGAGAGCACAGAACACAGCTATTTACTTCCAAGAATCTTCAAATATTACAAATAATGCATCTTTAATATGAATGTATTGGATTTACTTTCCATACTCAGTATTTTTGTCTGATTCTGACCAAAGTATTTAGATGTATTGATTTACAGCCAATCAGTTCTTGAAGTATCTTTGTTTCAGTTCACAAATGAGCATTTGGAGTAATTTAACTTTTTAAAACAATTTCAGGGTCTGGCTCCCATCAGTGATAATGGTTTCTTAAGTCAGTTGGTAAGCTAACTGGAATGGTCAAGCCATTAATTTTCTAGAGATGGCCTGTATGTGCCAATTTAAACTGTACTGCCATTAAAATGTCTTTTATTAAAAAATAGTTTAGTTTCAACAACTTTAGGACAGGTCATTCTGTGGAGTAGATGGTGACCCACTGTGGTTTAGGGCATGAACTCCTCCCAGCCAGATTTAACCATTAGGATCCTTTTTTGCTTCTTTCCATTAAGTAGCATTTTAGAATTTAATTTAAGTGTGCTAGGCCTGGAAATCCTGACATAGGGCAGCTCAGGATGGGGCCAATCCTGATTTCAGACATGTCAAGTGGGAGGTTTGTCAGTGATATCAATGGGGCAGAATTAAGCCTGCAAGCAGGCACTCAAAGGAAAAAAGAATATTTTTTTTAAAAAATTTTTTTTTACAATCATACCTTGCAGAACTTTGCCCAGGACAGTTGATAATCAGTGTAACTAATTTGTTGCCCTAAAATGTAAAAAGAAATATATCAGTCCCCTTGTCTGAAGTTCCTGAAATAGGTTCATTTGTGATATTCAAATATTAAAGCATTTACATTGTACATGACATTTAACTGAACAACATGACTACAAGCAAAGTTTCTCTATAGGTGGACCTGCAATGTAAATGTTACAGCAATGCTTTGAAGCAATTTGGGACTTCTGTTCTATATCAACTTAAACACAGAGTTACACTTTTTATCTGAGTTTGCTGCTCATGGGCTTCACTTTATCTGAGATTTTCTGTTCAAATTTCTAATAAGAAAATCTTTTATGATACATATGGTCCCTACCAATTTACTCTTCTGTAAATGCTAGCAGAAAATAAATATAGTACCTTTAGAGTAACATCACTTAACATGTAGTTATTAGTCGTGTTGTTTCAAATCTTTAATGTCTAAATAAGAAGTCATGATTCTCCTGTGAAATAAAACCAACCTCATCCTATTTTTTTTTCCTTTTAGTTACTGAGATACAAGAGGAGGGAGATCTTGTTTAGACAGGAAATGGCACACGGAAATTGCACCAGGTCCCAGACATTTATCCAGTAACAGGCTAGATCACTTGTTTGGGGAAGGAGTGGGAGCTGGGAGGGGAGATCTTTCAGCCTGACCATCTTGCAGAAGGAGGATTCAGGTACAGACACAATGCCTGGGGGAATGCAAACATGACCTTCCTTCGGTTTTTTTTTTTCTATTGTACTTATGATTCCCCTTGTTGTGGCTGCAGGTCTTTTGCATTCTCACTCCCGATCTCGTCCCTCAAATTTTATTAATGTGGTTGCAGCTCTGGATCCCAGCCCTGGAAGAGGTTGACTATGTGCACATTGGACATGCACAACTGCACCTCTCTTCAACCTGCACCACCATCACTTCACTGAAGGAAGTGGCTCTAATCTGGATGTTCCCTCCTCCTGTACAACAAACTACTAAAAAAAGTGGTTTCATTCCTCTAGGCAAATTGCCTTCCCCTCCCAAGCCTCCTGCAGCAGCCTTCCCCAAACCATTAGCAGCTGCTTTAATCCCCTTTTGCTATACCTCAGAAGTATCCTCCTGTCATAAATATAGAGGGAAGGGTGCATAAAATCCCTCCTTGGCAGCTGTACTGAATCACCTTACCTGTAAGGGGTTAAGCAGTTCAAATAACCTAGTTGGCACCGCACCAGAAGGACCAACGAGGAAAGAAGATACTTTCAAATCTGAGGGGGAAGGATTTGTTTGTTGTTCCCTCTCTGGATGGAGGGAGAAGTCAAGCGGGTACAATATCTCCTAAAAATATACCTGGCATAATCCATCTAAAACCACAGAAATTGTAAGTAGGGCAAGGAAATGCGTTAGGTTATCTTTTGTTTTGGTTTGTGAATTTTTCTGTGCTACAGAGGTAGTTACAAAAACAGGAATAAAACTGTGAAGCTGACCCCAGAGGGGAATCCTCTGTGTTTTAAATCTTTTTATTACCCTGTAAAGTTACCTTCCATCCTGATTTTGCAGGTGTGATTCTTTTACTTTTTTCTTTATGAATAAAGTTCTTTTAAGAACCTGATTGATTTTTAGTGTCCTGAAGACACAGGGTCTGGTCTGTGCTCACACTGCTAAGCCAATTGGTTGGTATATTATTCTTAAGCCTCCCCAGAAAAGGTGGTGAAGGGCTCAGGGGGCATATTTTGGGAGGATAGGGATTCCAAGTGACCTTTTCCTGAAATTTGGTGGTGGCAGCAATACCGTCCAAGGATAAGGAAAGGAATTTGTGCTTTGGGGAAGTTTTAACCTAAGCTGGTAGAAAATAAACTTAGGGGGTCTTTCATGTGGGTCCCCACATCTGTACCCCAGAGTTCAGAGTGTGTGTGTGTGTGTGGGGAAATCCTGACACCTCCCCACCTCAGCCTCCACCAAAACTAAAATCTAGCTAAGGAGCCCCCTGTGTTTTGTCAACGTCTTTTCTTCCCTCCCTCCATCAAAAAAGGGCAATCAGTCCAATCAATATCCACCTGACAATATCCACCTGACTGACATTAGAAGTAACAGCCTCTCCACCTTTTAACCACAGATAAATCTACCAGCCTCCTCCAAAGCCTGAATCCCTCTTCAGCAGGACAGGTAGTGGAAACCTTCAAGTGACCATCCTGCTACTAGAAGGCTTACTATGACTTAACTATTACACTTCCTGCCCATATAGACACGCCCCCCCCCATTCCCCTGCTTCATCAGCAGAGCAGGAGTGATCCCTCTTTGCCTTTGGAAGACAAGTGACCCAGAAGATAAAAGGTATATATATATATTTTTTTAAATAGACCAAGATTGCCCTTTCATTTCATAATAGGTTGATAGTTCTTTAACAAAGCTTACCATAGTTTGTTACAACCATGACACCCTTTTGCTTTGCCTTACTGCCTGAAAGTTCACAAGCTGAGGCACTTTTTGTCATGAATAAGGTGAAACATACTTTTACTTTGAAAGTATTAACAAACAATTGGCAATGCTGAGCTGAGTGGTGGAGGAGGTTTGTGTTACTGAAACGTGATGTCACCTGTGGCAACAGCCCATGAGACCACAAAGGGGAGGAAGGCAAACTGTGTGTTTACAAACTGGGTTAGAACTAGCGCACAATGTGGAGGCAGGAGGGTGGTGGTGGAGGAGGGGATTTGGGGCATGAATTCTGACCTCTAACCTGCAAGTGGGCAGAGCGTGGCCTGTCGTGTGTAATATTTAGAAGTAAATGGAAATTGAACCGCTATCATAGTTTTATGGTTCTTACCTATAAGTTTCTCTGCCAGCATATTGAGCTGCTCAGAATTGAGTCCACGACCAACATAAGATGAAAACTGCCAGCTCAGTACTTCTAAGAGTTGACTCAGAGTGGCAGTAGGAGGATTGTTAAAGAAACCCAGGTTCTGCAATAGAATTCATGCTTTGTTTATACATTGGTAGCCACTCTGAAAAACATTAGATGTTTCAAACTGCAAAGAGGAAGTCAGATGCACCTTAGTTTTGATAGCAGCACTTTCTTCTGAGACTAACAATGCTAACTATTGAAAAGCTGACCAATAAGAGCAGGTGTTCTCAGAAGACAATTTCCATCCGGAGCAAACACAACTTCAGTGTGTCAAGTCTATTAACTAACCCTTTAGACCAGTGGTTCCCAAACTTGTTCCGCTGTTTGTGCAGGGAAAGCCCCTGGCAGGCCAGGCCGGGCTGTTTTTTTTTTTTTTTTTAACCTGCCGCATCCGCAGGTTCGGCCGATTGCTGCTCCAGGCCAATAGGAGCTGCTGGAAGTGGCGCAGGCCCGGCCTGCCAGGGGCTTTCCCCGCACAAGTGGAGGAACAAGTTTGGGAACCACTGCTTTAGACACCCTGTATAGCAATATGTTAAATTCTTTTTATAGCCTGGCTGACAGAGGTTTTTTTTCCCTATTTGAATCCTTTAATCTAGAACAGACTAATGACTGTGCTCAGAAGACTTAGGTTAAGAGTTTTGTTTGGGTTAAAATTGATATCTAGAGGGACTGTCAGTTGGCCTGCCAATTCTTGTTGGCATTCTGACACATCCTTTCTTGCATTCTCTCTCCTCACAACATCTACGGACAACCACCAAACCCTGACTGAAAAACTAGAGGAGTTTCTCATTCAGAGCTACTATTACAGCTATTCCACAATGTGGTACAAGTAATGCTGGTAAAGGTAATTGATGTGACTAACTTAGCAGTTTGTGCTGAGCCTCCCACAGACTGAGAACCTCCCTGAAGTTGGGGCTACTAGCAGGTGATACCAGTCCACTTACTAATGTTCTAATTTAATAAAAGCACTAACTCCTGTGAAATAAGTGAGGGAAAACTGTATTTAATGCAGTACAGAAACTCTTGTGTATCCAATTTGACAGACTGATGTTCAAGCTATGAGTTACATATGCCATTGAATTAATCTGAATAATGAAAGCTCTTTTATATATAACGTGAATATAGATTAATCACAGGCATGGATAATTTTTTCAAGTGAAGTTACTGTTTGTGAATGCTATAGGTTGACGGTATTTAGTACAAGGTAATCTTCTAAGGTGTTCCATATACTCACAAATTAGGAACAGTGCAAGAAGCAGGAGTACAAGACTTCCAAGTACACCCCTTCAATTTGCCCCAGTCCTGTTGCAGAGAAACCACATCAAGAGAGTGAAAGGGTAACTAAATCTACAAGCCCATTCCATCACTGGTCTCTTTACCAAGACTACCAACATGCCAGCTGAGAATGTTTGCTCTGTGATGATGAGATTTGTCCACTATGAACTATGTATGGTGCCCAGCAGAGTGGGGTCCTGGTACATGCCGGGGACTCCTAGGCACTATGATAATACAAATCAGTAATAAATAGATTGGAAACTTCCAATAAGTCATTTCACACAGACCAAAAACCAGAAGTCAAATGGTAACAGGTCAGTACTGACTGAAAACTATCTTACAGTTGAACTGACAATCTGGAGGTAAAAAAGTCACCATAGCTCGATCCAAAGACCCATTCAATCTTCTACATAATGTTAATCGTATTATTATTATAAATGTGATTTACAGCTAATTTGTAATATAGCGTGTGTGTGCGCAGGAAAAAAAGGCCAGATTTCCTACAAGTATCAGATCTGGGAAAAATATCTTTCTGCTGATACATTTGTTTGACAAGTGCATAACTAGAAACTTGAAATATACAGAAAATTAACATTTGGGATTTGAAGACCTACCTGAGAATCCTTTGACAACAAGTTGTACCAAATAATAGAAGCCCAAGCATTAGGTAACTGGCTGACATTGGAAATCATCACTACAGGCAAAGAGCTTGTCTGGTGAAGAAGACAAGAGTACATGAATGTTACAGAGTGTTGCATACAAGGCATTCATTGGGGAATGTATTAATCTGCTAGCATGTGTTTTTGTTTTTTGTTTTTTGTTTTTTAATTAGCATAATAGTTTTGGAGTATTGGAAACTGTAACAGTCTCAATATCACCTCTTAGTCTTTTGGCATATTGCTGGGGTGCTATTGCTGGTTAACAGTTGGTCTGTGAACCCAAGGGATGGGCCCCCAAATGTCCAGAGAATGTTAGTCTCAGAGCTCAGCTATATGTGCTGGACTCCGCAGTGACCCAGGTGGCTGGCTGTAGCTGTGGCCAGGGGCTGCCTGTGCAGCTCTTTCATACAGCTGATAAAAGTATAGCTGCCAACAGCCAGTCATCTGTCTGACAGGAAGGGGACCTAGGGTATCCCTAGCTCTGTTGGAGACCTGTAGGGCTCATTCACCACTTGTGGGCATCATAGTGTGGCTGACGTCAGGAAGACCCACAGTCATGTGTATTATGGGCCCCTAAAACTTCCTCTTGCCATATATGATATGCTATATCTGTATCTATATATATTCTCAAAGCGGCATGCTGTGCTGCTCCATGGGGCATTCCAATCCTGCGTCTATTGAACTCAATGGGAATTTTGCCACTAACTTCACTGGGGTCAGGACTGTGCACTAAATTCTCTGCAGAACATCATATTTATGCTGTACCAAAGTGAAGCATGCAGAGCCAATTAGAGTTAGCCAATTAGACGACTCAAAAGTTGCTGTAACTCTATGTACTGTACATCTTCTATCTCAAACTCTTGTAAGTAATAGGTATTAATTTGGCTTGAGGACAAATAATTGCTTATTCTTCCCCACATAAAAACAGTGAAAACACTCACCTCCAAATCTATAGTTAGACCATACAGGGAGACCTGTGTTTCAAAGCTGATGGAGTGCAGCTCTTCAGTTACCATCTGAGGGCCCTGAGGAAGCAAACACATTATAAAACTGTGAACAAATTTGGCACTTAAAACTGGTTTTGGCAGCCTGACTACAACCAAACTATGCAGAGAACACAACACTGAAAGAAAATGTCAGTTGAATATACTGTATAAGCAGAGCCAGTGGAAAATCGTGGGTGTTTTAAAAAAAAAAAATGTAGTACCCTGACCTTAAACTGTCTAAAACTTCAGCAGTTTTCTGAAGAAGTTAAGAAAACATTGTTAAAGGGATTGTTGCACTTTTAAAGACTGAAGTGAAAAATGAACAAAAGGAACTGTGCTTTTTGCAAGTTCTAGAGATAGCCTCAAACCTTGAGCAGCTGCTCACTTAGCTTTCCTGTTGCCCAACAGCTCCTCCATATATTGGGCTAGATTGTGCAGTTTGCATAAAGAGCTGCATGGAGCCCCTCCGGCACCAGTAGTAGTACAGGGAGAGACTGTGCCTCAGGCATATTTCCCAGGGCTGCTCAGCACTCATGGGGGCAGGGGGTGCATGCACTGCTCTGTGCCATTGAAAGGGATGGTGTATCTTGCTTTCTAGTGTGCTAGAGCCCCCCTTCCTTTCCAGCTGATTTGCTCCGTGGAGGGGTTAAGGTCAAATCCCTGCTCAAAGAGAGTATTTATAATTCTCTGTCTTTGCATTGGTCCCATGAGGAGGAAGGTCTCCTTCCATGACTCCCCTTCCCCTTGCCCATGTCTACAAGGGCAAATCACAGCTGGGAGCTTTAGATCAGGTTTCCACCTCCTATCAGGTCAGAGTTCCCCTCCTGAAACTATCAAATCCTGCCATTCCTAGTATAATGTTCAATGGGGAAAAGCCAATTTTTTACAACCAAAAGTGAGACAAAAACCCAAATGCATGATGTCAACTTTATGCATCATCCAAAGCCATGAAAGGCACAGTTTCACTGGCTTTGCAGTTCACCTTCTAAGTTAAGCTTTGAATAAAAAGTTGTCCCCCCCCCCGCCCCCGGTGTGGCATAAACCACAGCTGCAGAACCTTCTGATCAATAGGCTTTCATGGACAATTACCTGGAATGGAAGAACTAACCAAGCATAGAATTAAAAACTGTCTCTGCCCTGGGCCAGATTTTTAAGGTATTCAGGCACCTAAAGATGCAGATAGCTGCCTAGTGGGATTTTCAAAAGCACCTGACCCAGGGCAACCCGGGGGGAGGGGGGGCAGTGGGACAATCTGCCCCAGGCCCTGGGCCCCACGGGGGTCCCCATGAGAATATAGTATTCTATAGCATTGCAACTTTTTTTTATGGAAGGGGCCCCTGAAATTGCTTTGCCCCAGGCCCCCTGAATCCTCTGGGCGGCCCTGACCTGACCTCTCTCAGGACAGCTCTTATTTGCCTATTCTAGCTACTACACTCCTTTGCCTTCTCATTTTTTTCAGAACTTGGGACCAGCAGCAGTGTGGCACAAATAACACAGCTAGAACAACCAAGCAGGATACTTGTGCTACCTCATTTCTGAATTCATTTCTAGAGCCTCAGTATATTTTTTCCAATTGCAGTTGCAGCATGGAACATTGACAATTGTCTCCATCTGTTTAACTAAAATGATTAACTGTAATTCCCCGTACAGGACTAGAACACTGACCATATGTGTTTTGAAGTGCAGATCTGAAAACCGTAACCACAGACATACTTGGAGAGCACGTTCTGTGCTTATAAAAAGGCAGAAGTTGGTAGAAGTTTGGCCCCTGTCACTGCATGCAGGGATCCACCAGCAGTTTTACTTTCAGTAGGAGGGTTTAAGTAATAGTCTCCTCTTGCCTGCAGCAAGTGGAAGTACCCAGCAGAAAAGATTTGAGGACAAGAAGTAGCCACCAACAGGCTTGTACTATCACCTCAGAAAGTGGGGGCCAGCAGCAATAGAGAGAAAGCTGGCAAATTTGTGGCACGGCCAGATAAGCCACACACAGGAGTAACAACAAAAGTAACAGCATGGCCAAATCACAAGGATCTTCACATAGAATCACTCTGTGCTGTTTCTTGTCCTCCCCCAACACAAAAGGCTCTTGCTGCCACTGGCTTCCCCCACATGCTGGCAGCATGGCTGTGACTCCCTCTGATGGTGGAGAAGGATGATCAGAGGATATGTAGCTGCTCAGAAATGCTGTAACTGCATTCTGGATATGATCCCATTTACCAAAAATAATGGTACACAAAGTACAGCCTTTTCCCGGCCCCTCTCTTCCATCCAGCCCATATCCCTCACACTGGTGCCAACGCTCACAATTTTATTGTGAATCTTGTCTTATTTTTTTTAACTTAAAGTCCCATTTCCTGGAGACCTGTGGTTATGTGAGAATCTCCCTTTACTTTTTGTGGGTTTTCTTTAAACAAATGTTGCTAACCTTCCTGGACATAGAATTTGGAAAATGTAAAACCTAAAAAGCTAACAAACTAGATGGCAAATAAAAAAACCCAAACACTAATTATTTAAAAATCATGAGACTTTAAACAATCTCATAACATTCTTTGGGAGCCTGATGCACACATTTTGAACACTTGGGGTTTCTGATACTAGTTTTGAGTGGACACTTGGCACTGAGAAATTCTCAGGGGGAGGATATGATCTGTTGGAGGAATATCCTCTTTCACTACCTGTCCCATCTGCACAGGCCTCAACTTTTCTTCATGCCATCAGTGCTCTTTTGCTTCCCACTGAGCTGCATAAAGGGAGGGGAGCATTTAGCCTTGGATGATTTTGGATTTAATAGGAAAGACTCATCAACAACTAAGATAAGCACACAGCATCTGTTACTAAATCCAAACTTAACAAGAGATGCACAAACAGAGGGCAGGACAGTAGCATTTTACACCCACTTTGCACTCATTTACCCTAGTGCAAATTCACTTCACAAGGTGCAGAGCAACAGAGAATCAGACTCTGAGGGTATGGCTACACTTGCAGTTGTACAACGCTGCCGCGAGAGCGCTCCCGTGGCAGCGCTTTGAAGTGCGAGTGTGGTCATGGCGCCAACGCTGGGAGAGAGCTCTCCCAGCGCTGCAGGTACTCCACCTCCCTGTGGGGATTAGCTTACAGCACTGAGAGCCACTGGCGCTTTACAGCACTGTAACTTGTTGCGCTCAGGGGGGGGTGTTTTTTCACACCCCTGAGCGAGAAAGTTGCAGCGCTGTAAAGCGCCAGTGTAGCCAAGGCCTCAGTTTCAGTTTTACTATTCAACTGCTGAATTGTTCCAGTCAAGAATACAGATGTGTGTGCAAAAATGTGTCCTACTTGGTTTTGGGTTGTTTTTGTTTTGTTTAAACCATTCATGCTGATCTTTTCTTATTTTGCACATAAACTCTATTACTAAGGCCTGGTCTAGACACAGTTTTTGTACTCTTATAACTGTGTCTTAGGAATGTGTTTTTTTTTTTTAAAGATATACTAGTATAACACCTAATGCGGATGGTAGAAGGGTACTGTATACCAGTATAGCTTTTCCTCTTCCCGGACAGGAATATTCCATACTATTATTATACTGGTATAGTTGCATCCACACTAGAGGGTTATACCACTTTATCTATACTGGTACAGTTAAAGCTGTACAAACATTCACGTGTAGGTTTCTAATTTTTGTTTTAATCCAATATTAAACAAAAAAACTGAGGTTCTATAGCAAACTTACTCGAAATACTAATTCATACTGATGCCCCTACACCAATATTAATGGTATCTATTTAAAAGTGTGTGTTTTTTAGAGAGCAAGAAAATGCCTATTTTGAGGTCACGTAAATTTTTCTTTGGGGTATATGGGGGAAGCATACTTTTAGACTCTTCTAGGATACAGTCAATCACAACATCTGTTCACTTTACATCTGTTCACTTTTACTGTACATAAGTCTCCCAAATGTCAGACAGCATGGATAGGCCACAGTGTGTGTTAGTTATTCTGTAAATCTGAAGTTTTATATTATAATCTAACCACAAGGGGGCGCACTAAGACCAGCTTCTGATAAATATTACCAAAGCAGGTCCAACTTCAATGCTGATTGAAGGCAAAACTCGATTGACTTAAATACAATTACACCCTTATTCCAGTTCTGAATTTGGCCCTTAGTTTACTTATTTAATGGACTGTTCTTACTGGATTTTTTTAAAAAAAGTCTGTGGAAACATTTCTCTTGTTCTGGATTTCAAAAAACTTTGTTTTTACAAAATGTAAATGTTGGGCCCAATTTAAAAGAATACTCCTTAAGAAGAAACACATGCATTTGGATACATATATCCTGCTGTCTAATCCAACTGTTCTGGTTGTATAAAATTGAGGCTTTTTAATTCAAACTTCTAAAACATATTTCTGAAAATTCTCATGTATTTTTATTGTATTACAACTGTCTACTGTTCAGTTTATCATGACTGTGTTTATTTCAAAAGCTAACATGCCTAAAATGAGATCAGTAGAAATCCATTCTAAAATACTTTTTATTTGACAGTCATAAAAAAACATATTCCAAAACTTTTATACCTCATTTCCTTTGCTTCCAGCACTTGATTTCATTTCTTTGGGTTGCTGTAAAATGGAAATTAAGATCTATATTCAGGAAGTTTATATACAGAAATATTTAGCAGCAGTATTCACCACAGTGGTTTTACTACTATGGTTGTATAGTGATAGTCTATTTGTGCTGTGCGTCCTTCAGAAACTAACATATGATTTCTTCAGGGATCTCAAAATAGTAATTAATTGTCCCGTGACACTAAATGGCTGGTGGAATCAAAATTTGCCTTGCCATAAATTAATGGCACTAGGTAATCTTGTGATAAGTACACCATTTACACTGAATACTTATAGTTAAGGCTCTGATGGTGTTTCTTGATAAATCTATTCAGTGAGTGATTATTTTAAATAAAAAATTTTTAAATACACAATTAACTCCTAATATTTCAATAAAGCTAAATTCATAATAAAAAAAAACTAAACAAGAATGCAAAAAGTGAAGCCTTGCATTCTAATTGCAGACTCCATTCTTGCAGGACTTCTATGATGCCCCACAGTGGTTAAGTCACAGAAAGAGACCACAACATATTATTGGAGATGTAGTCCAGTCAGGCAGCAGGACCAATCAGGAGAATGGGGACACGAGAGACCCAGAATTGATGTTGATTTTGACAAAACTCCATTTTTGATGGGAAAATTTTCATTCAAAATATTTCAAACACCCCTTTTCCTTTATATAATGTTTGACTACTTGGTCAGCTCATTTGTTCATTCGAGAAAATATCCAAAATAATTATCAGTAGCAAATATGGAAACATAAAAGCTAAAATCATATGAAGTCAGATTAAAAATCTAGAGCCACTGGACACAGAGGGGATGGGAGGGAGATTGGTTTGTAGAGCAGAAAGTACATGGTACCTAATCTTGTGTAGAGTATTAACAGTGAGCACTGTATAGCGCATACCTGATAAAGAGAGTAAAAGCAAGTACTATGGGGCTATGCGTGCTGTTTCTTTACAACTCCAGCAAAAAGCAGGGCATAATGGGGCTGTGAAAGGTTCTAGGTAGAAGCTCTATAGTGAAGCAGCAAGACCGAGAGACAGCTATAGGAATGATACACTTTTCCTTGTTCAGATTAAAAAAAAATAAATTCTGTGATTGCTTTACCAATGTCACATGACAAGAACAGTACCTGGCAAACTTACCAAATGTCTAAATTCTACAGACAGACTTCCATTTGCAGATTCATCCATATTCATAGCTTTGACATGAGTGCCACATAGAACAAATCTGCGATTACTAGAAAACACATTACAACAATGTACACAATGGCAGATAAAATAATGTGGGATAAGTTAAGAAGTCTCAAACTTTTATAGCCTTACCTTGCAGTTGACACATTCCTTAAAAAAAAAAAAAAGAGAAAATATATCCTGTAACCCAGTGTGTGTGTATGTATATATATATATATAGTATGCATTCAAACTAAATAGCACCTTTTTTAAAAGAGCAGATTAAATTATGCCTTGGCCTCTAAAGGTTCATCCATATTACAAATCCAGCTGTGACTTTTGTTCTGTAATTAGTCAAACATGTGGCTAGTTATAAGTAATATGATTCACTTTGTGCCCCCACAGCCTTTTTTCTGCTATCAGAACCATATGTGCATATCCAAAGCTACCACTCTGCCTAACTATGTTTGCATCATTGCATTCTGGGAAAATATAGTCAACTATACAGCAGGGCACAGAATGACTGGAGAACATGCACACAGCATCAGCATGTAGAGCAATGCACTCTGAGATGTCCTGCTGCACAGACACCTGGGAAGAAGGTGTCCTGTTCACACCGTAAAACAAAAAAAGGGAAGGTCTGGGAGAAACCACTTACAGGAAGACAGCCATGTGCCAAACTCAGGCTCTGGCAGGGGTGGAACACTCTGAGCTTCCATAGTTACTAACTATAGCACCAGTCCTCCAAGAACATGCTTAACTTTACTTCCCTGAGTAGTCCAATTGAAGTCAATGGAACTATTCACAGAAGTGAAGTTAGGCAGGTATGTAAATGTTAGCAGGATCTGGGACGACTGTGTGATGCTTTGAGATACATTTAGCTTTTAGAGCTAGTTATGCTATTAAGTAGTTACAAGTTAGAATCAGGGGCGGCTCTAGGAATTGCGCCGCCCCAAGCACGGCGGCACGCCGCGGGGGATGCTCTGGCGGTCGCCGGTCCCGCGGCTCTGGTGGACCTCCCGCAGGCGTGCCTGCGGAGGGTCCGCTGGTCCCGCGGCTCTGGTGGACCACCCGCAGGCATGCCTGCGGGAGGTCCACCAGAGCCGCCTACCGCCCTCCCGCGGCACGCTGCCCCAAGCGCGCGCGTGGTGCGCTGGGGTCTGGAGCCGGCCCTGGTTAGAATCATTCAATTAGAAGTTGACATGTGGCTAGGGCCAAAGGCTGTGCTGAGAACAGCCAGTGAGAAACCTGAAACTCCCATTCCCTTCAAGGAGCTGGACCTTAGTAGTTATTTGTTTTGTGATTACAAATCAACACAGCCTAATTTTGTCAAGAGTATAGGGGCATTGAAAAGACAGATGCGCTTTGGCTTTCATTACACAACCCACGTTCACTTGGGTATGAGAACCTGTTAGTGAACCTGGGCGAACTTATGGTTTCCACCCAAAACTCGGCAAAACCGCTTGACGTTCTGTAGTGGGGCGGCTGCCCCACTCCTGAGGAACAGGGGTTAAAAGCAGCCCCGGAGAGGGCTGTGGCTGTGAAAAAGCCTAGGCTGATTGGGGAAGCAGCCATAGCTAGGGCCATGCCCCAGTCAGGTCACAGCTGGCCCTATAAAAGGGCTGTGAGGCAGGAGCTCAAAGAACACTCTCTCTAGCTCCTGAGAGAGAAGGACCTGGCTGCCTGGTAGCTGAGCAAGGTACCTAGGGTGGAGCAGTGCTGGGGAAGGGCAGAGGGAGCTGGGGAGCTCCAGCCTAGTAAAACCCCAGACTGCAAGTCTTGTTAAGGGCCTACAGAAGGGCAGCCCAGAGATAGGCAGCGGGTCCTAACCCCCTTGCTGATGATGAGTGGTTTACAGACTGCAGTCGGCCCCAGGGAGTGGGGGCTAGATGATGACTGGCAGTAGCCACTGAGGCAAGGTGGGTTTAGACGGTTGGGGGTTCCCCTGGGAGGGAAGACCCAGAGCAGGGGGTACCGTGGTGGGCAGAACCCTGGGCAAAGGGCACCGGGGTCTGGGAGGGACATGGGGGCCAGCGGCAGGTGAGACATCAGCCGGCAGAGGGCATGCCGGAGTTGGAAAAGAGCTAATTCCCTGGAAATCCAGTAGGAGGCGCCGCACCGGTGAGTCGTCGCACTGCTACACGTTCCCTTTAATTTTTTTGATTGGTGTAAATGCAGAATTCAAGGGGCACAATCCCACAGGACTCAAAGCTGGAAAACGGTTTGCATGAATATGCTGCTGCTGCCTGCCAAAACCAGTGTTTCACACCGCTTCTGTTACAAATCTTCATTGGAATTGCTGCCTCGAATTTTAAAAAATCAAGTAAAAATTAAGCTTTTTTTTTAAACATAAGAAAATCTTTCAGCAGTTACTGACTCTAATAGACCTCCTTAACATTCAAATAGGTCTTGTATTTTAAAAACACAACTTTAAAATTACCTAAAGCAGCAACAAAGACTGTGAGCCCTAGCTGTATAATGTGATCACTTACTTGTCAATAGTTGCTTTCACTCTGATCTGGTAGTTCAGCTCTGGCAATTTAATTAGCAGCCTGGGAAATAAAAAGTGTAAAACTGAACAATCAGAACTAGGACTTGTCCCTTTTATATAGTAAAGATATTTTGTCATTATAGAATAAAGGCTGGTAGTTCCCTAGTCAAAGGGTACGTCTATACTACCCACCGGATCGGTGGGGGAGCCGCGGCAGTCGACTCACTGCCGTGAGGACGGCCAGTTAAGTCGAACTAAGATACTTCAACTTCAGCTACGCAAATAGTGTAGCTGAAGTTGCATATCTTATTTCAGACCCCCCCCCCCCCCGCCCCGGGTAGTGTAGCCCAGGCCAAAGGTCTCTAAAATCCCATTTTAAAGAAAACCAGACCAAGTACCCAGAGCTGCATCATGATTTGCAGGGTCCCAAGCTTAAGTTGAGGGAGTGAGGGAGATAACGTGGCAAGTGCCTCCCTCTTCATCATAAGTGCTGGCATGTGACGAAAGTTAGGACGGCACAGGCAAAGTGTGAATGCATAAGACCTGCAGCTGTGTTGTGAGAGACATCAAGAAGATACTAAGCATTGGGGTTCTTGTACCCTCGTCCCCACACAAGAATGATCCAGTTCCCTCTGTTCTTACTGCTCATGGATGGGATTCAGCTGCGAGTTCCACCACCCAGTCCTATTTTCAGAGCAGGCAAGGAGCCAGTGGGGAGTAAATTCAGGTTCTGAGCTGTTGAAGACACGAGCCTCCAAAAATGCAGTAATTTACCTTGCTTGTGTGCAAGAGTAGCCTTGAAACTACTGCAGAGCTGGCTTG
The DNA here is from genome assembly GCF_016161935.1 of Mauremys reevesii. NCBI lineage: Eukaryota > Metazoa > Chordata > Testudines > Geoemydidae > Mauremys > Mauremys reevesii. The sequence continues at coordinate 26,859,859 of NC_052633.1, read as the reverse complement.
TATGATGTGATATATTATTCACTTTGTTTTTGTGCCTTATTTTGTTTGCAATGTCATTAAAGCAAGAATCCAATAAAGGATTTTTTTTTTAAAATGTGACCAGGCAAACATCTGAAGTCTTTACTCAGAGTGAGAAGCTGCCACTTTCACTCACATTGAGCAGTATCTTACTCCATGTATAGTTGTAGGCGGCAGAATTTGGACCACAGTGTATGTACATCCTTACTCAAGAAAATTCTCATTGAAGGCAATAGGATCTCTGCTTGAGTGTAGTCGTCAGGATTTGGCCCAATGTGTTAAATGTTGGCTCTCCCAGGAGATAATGTAATATGGAAATAAAGTAATTAATGCTAGTCTTCCTTTACTTACCTTAGTTTGACAGTGAACTGTATTAAGGTTTTAAGTACCATTGGCCTCTGGGGATGGGTGGGCATGCAGGGCTGCCTTTCAATCACAAATGAACTAGTTGGAAAAGAAATAGCTTGATTAAAAGCATGCATAAATGTACAGAACTAGTCAAAAGGCTTTCATATCATGGAGCGTGACTTTTCTATGCATATTGGAGTGGCAGGTGTACATCCCAGTCCCATAAAAAATGAAGTAGTTGAATATAATAGAACACATCATAGCACACCGATATCATATTCCGCTAAAAGATATAGCAAAGAGTCACCACCACAAATGAGGCAGGAAAACATGCTACAAAATTGGTTCCAATAAAATGTCTAAAACATGAAATACAATAATTATTTCACATTCTGTCATATTTTAAAGATAAATGGCCAAATTTTGCTCTTAGACAGGGCCAGTCCTAGGTATGTGCTAACAGTGCAGTCATATGTGGTCAATCCACAGCATAGGCAAAACACCAGGGATGGAACAGTAACAAAATATGGTTTACTTAAAAGGAAGAAACTAAAAGAGATGCCTGAAGGTGGCACTCATGGGGCGGAAGGAGAGGCATGGAAGAATTTGGCATCCCCTAGTACCACACCAGAGGCACATGGATGATTCCTGTTGAAATCAATGGGAGTTATGCATATTTAGCCAAAGGCAGAACTTGACCACAAAACTTTAAGGGCCTGATTCGTGAAACTCCTATCCCCAGGCTCCTACCAATGTCTGTTAGTGTTGTAGGTGCTCATTACCTTTAAATACCAAGCTCTAAAATCATTGCAGATATGGTCACGTTTTTTCTTTTCAATGATAAATTGTGTTAGATTCCTGCATCTTAAATGGCACACAAAATGTATAACAGCTGATGTACCTTCGGAAAAGATTGTAGAGCAAGAAGTTGACTCTTTCCAACAGGTGAGGCCTTTGCAGTAGAATAGGATCTCCGTCATAAGTCAGTTTAGTCAACAGCTCATCCAATTTTTCCAGTTGCCTTCTTATTTGAAAAAGGCTTTCTGCCAGCAGTGTAAAACTATTGCAGAACAAATGATTGTTACATTCTCTCATATAAATTGCTTATTAGAACATTAGTTACTGACGTTCTTGTCAGAAAAATCATAGAATTAGAATTGATTGTCATTTACTAGCCTTATACAAGCTAACCTCAGCCAGTTAAATGAATACATGTGAACCATTGGCCAAATTGTTCCTATATCACTTCAGAAATGAGCCTTTTCCCAAAAGACCTCATTGACGCTGCCTGTGACTTGCTAAAGAGAAATATATATGCAACCACTACTACAGGACAATAATGCCACAGCTCAGTAGTATTTTTTGCAAAACACGCTCTTTAAGAGAAGAACATTTATATCCCAGAGAAGTGAGGAGATAACTGTGAAAATCCAACCCAAGCACACTTGGCTAACAGTTCACTTTAATGAGATTTATGTGGCTAAAATCCCATATGGGACTTTTTTCAAAGTCTCCCTTCCCATAACTGTGTGAGGAATGGATAAAAACTGAGCCAGGACTTAAAGATTTGTCCTGTTATATCTTTGTCACAAATTCACATAGGTCCTTACAAAAAGATCAGGTAGAGCTGGTTGAAAAAATTTTATTGAAAAAATATTTTGGTAACAAAACAAAAAAAAGCTTTTCAACCAAAATAATTTTTCATTTTGCTATCAGTTTTCTGATGAAAAACTAAAACTTTTTCAACAGTGAAAAATGGTTTTGTTTTTGGTTATTTCCCCGTCTGCCATTCTTTCCCTTTTTCCTTGCTGACCTTCACTATACCTCTTCCAGTGGGGGGGAAAAGCTTCAGGGACATAAAAAAATTGTTGGGAAGGCTCTGAATGGAACAAGAATGTTCTCTGGCTCCATTATAATTGTCAAATTTAATTATGTTTATGTTCCAATTTGAACTTTGAATCTAGATATGACAACCTCCTTTTGAGCCTTGTGGTATTTTCAAATACAGGCTATGATCTCTCCTTTAACTCCTACTTGTTACAATGACCTATTGTTTCAAATCTGGTGAAGTGTTGCATTGAATGAGTCAAAGCATGAAGTCTTTACCTATTTCTTCCCCTGATAAAACTCCCACTGTCCTCAAGTGACGAGTTTAGTGAGCTCAGTGTGCCACTCTAATACGCACAGAGAAGTCAGACGCCATGAAATGACAGCGTTGTTTCTCTGTGGGTTTTTGACTAGATCTGTACATTTATGTGTGGTTTTAATCAAGCTATTTATTTCTTTTTAGCAAAACTCCTTTGAGGAAGTGTATGTGATATATGGGAGGCTTGTTGCTGTTGTTTTGTTTGACAATCTGCAAGTGATGAGTCTCTGTGTGTAGCTTGTTGTTTTGTATTCATTCTAATAGCACATTTATACCTATCAAAGCCCATTGCATTTCAGTTACTTATTTCCTTAACTGCTACCATATCAGCAGCAAACTCAATTAATTCATACATAGGGTCCCATCAGAGCTGCTGTCGTATCTTTTTACATGTGTTGGGCTACTGTGAAGCAGCAGACTTCCTGTGGTTTTCACTGGAAACTTAAAAGTAAATGTAAGTTTACCAGTTCTGGAGCTGATCAAGCCCACTATGTAGAGGACCTCCAATGCAGGCAATTTGCTGGCGCCTCTTCCAGTCTAGAAGCTCTTCAAGCAGCATGTTGTTCATCAAGACATCACTTTCATTTATTACTTGTGCCATTTTACTAAGGACTTCCTGAAAGGAATAGGAAAAGTGTCACCAACTGATCACAGGGAACACCGATAAAGCTTACAAATGCAGTCAATTATAATGCTGGCCATACATTTTAATTTCTTAGAGTAAGGAAAAATGTGCAATATGTTAATGTGCAATGAAGTGTTTTGGATTCACCTTGTTTTTAAGCGTTTCTCTTTGAAACACCATATTCAAATTACTTAAGGCTTTAAATATATAATGTTCTAATGCTTATGGATTAATTTTTATTTCTGAGAAAGTGACCATACTTATACCGCTACTGCTTGGGTTCCAGGTGACTGGATTCTCAATCCATTGTACTAAAAATAGTCCTGAATATTAATGAATTCTTTTTACAGATAATTTTTTTTTTAGTGAATTTATTATGGCATAACACCTCCTGGAGCTTGCCATGTAGAAGCATCGTTAAGGTCACAAGCTCCTTTCTGTGATCTTCGATTGTATCCCCACATAGACTTTTCTTTAATGATGAAAAGTCTATGTGGAAATTATATGGAAGTTTTTAAGCTACTCCAAGGTGAACAGCAAAAAAAATAGACATAGAAGGAGTGCTTTCCCATCATCAGTTGGCATTCAATTGCACTCAATAGTGTGGTGTCTGGTTTTGTGGTTACGGGATTACATTGATCTGGAGTGTTTTTTTTTCCCTGCCTTTAAATGCAATAACTTGCAAACAAAGGGGATGAATCCAGAACAGTTCCTGTAAGGTGATGGTTAATCCTCACCTGCCAACTAAAAGGCTCATGCCCTTAGTTGTACTCTTTAGAATTGCCAGTTATTTAATTGCTAGTAACCCCCACCCCCACCCCATCATCTCCCTGGTATTTGTAACACAAAATGATGTTTACCTGCTCTTTTTGATGGGAGAGTTTGTGCAAATGCCTCCTTACATGTGATTATTCAGTGTGGGAGTAGGGGGAGAAAGCAAATGAACCACAAATGACAAAACATGTTACCAACCTTTCTTTTGTAGTCTAAGGTATTGAGCATTTCCTGCAACATCACCATTTCCTGTTTCATCAGGACGCTGTTTTTGTCACCCTGTTCTACAGGGGGAAGAGAAAAAAATAATCTGATAACCTCAGTATAAGCGTATGTGTTTATAATGGGGATAGGAGGTGGGAAGCCCTAAACCAATTATATCCTGGTAGCTAGTAAAGAAATCTACTAATGTTTGTAATTAAAGTTTATTACTCTATGACTCTAATATGAATTTAAGAATTATTATAGGAGCTGAGTATTTTGATTTTTTTTTTGTGTGGAACACGAGAAGTATAGGGAAGAAATGAATAATATTATTAGATTCTTATGTCTGTGTATACTCTTATTTCATTAGATAATTCTGGTTTAGATGGGATTCAAATACTGAATTGTGATGAGCCATTATAAAATTGTGCATGATGCTGTCAGTAATTCTAGTAAAGTTCTTTGGAATCTTAGGGTAGGTCCATACTTACCCGCCGGGTCGACGCGGAGAGTTTGACTTCTCAGAGTTCGAACTATCGCGTCTAATCTAGACGCGATAGTTTGAACTCCGAACGCGCTCCCGTCGACTCCGGAACTCCACCACCGCAAACGGCGGTGGCGGAGTCGACGGGGGAGTCGCGGAGTTCAATCCCGCGGCGTCTGGACAGGTAGGAAAATCGAACTAAGGTAGTTCGACTTCAGCTACGCTATTCGCGTAGCTGAAGTCGCGTACCTTAGTTCGACCCCCCCCACCCCCCCGTAGTGTAGACCAGGCCTTAGTGTGAACCATGTGTCCGGTTGAGGAAATATTTGCAGGTGGGGGACAGGTGCAAGAAGGTTTGGCATTTGGGATGAGGAATTTTATGGTGCACCTAACCATGAGAATTTTGGCAGTTGTGAGTACAGGTCACTAGGTGTTTTTGCCTTGACGTGATCTTTCCTGCTACTGGTCGTCTACTGGCTTCAGGACTTCCTAGCGTGACCCACTCCCTTTTCCTCTGAAGCTCTATACCCTTCACTTTCTCTACACCTCCAACTACTTTCAAAGAAGAACTTAATGCCATCTATGTTTACACTGGGCCCCGGCATATGCCTTCTATTGAAATTTGTGCTCTGACACATTAAATCTGTCTCATATGATTGGCATGTTGAAGAACTTGGGGCACCTAGGGGCCCAGATTTCTCTACATGTTCAAAGGGAGGTGCCATTATGGTCTCAGTGCAGACATAGCTTTGTGCCAGTTTCATTTCTGAAGGAGAGTCATGAAGAAGTTGTTGCAATGTGACAGGTTGCAGATCCCAGAACCACTGCAGGCTGCTCAAGCTTGCATTTGGAATGCTCACCAGATGATTATTACGGCTCTGGTCAAAAAGACTGGAAGGCCAAGTTAGTGGCTAATAAATTGGTTTTAGAAAACTCCACTATGAGGGAAAGCATGGGGTCCTAAACATTCCATGAAAAGGGTTCAACATGGAAAAAATTGTTTTGAAAAAAATGTCCTCTAAACTATGAAGACCATAATTCCCAAGACTTGATCACACTGCTTCATAGCTCATTTACAGAAAATAACTGCATCTGGACACTGAGGAGATTATTACTATTTTAACCCCAGGAGTGTGCATTATGGCACAGATAGCAGTTTTGCATACACATCATGCATATATCTCAAAATATCAGCTTCTGTGCTTATGTATGCTTGGAAGCTAATACACAAAACACATGAGACTGGAATCTAGCCCTATAATCAACATTTTCTCACAGAATCTTAAAATAATTATGAAAAAGCTTACCTAGGCTCTGTATTGTTTTATACCTGAAGTCAAACTCCTCTTGCAAATCTTCTAAGTATTTAATATCTTGTTCTGTCATCTTTTTATAAATTAAAAAAAAAAGATTCAGTATCGCACTTGAGGGTTCACCATATCTGACAGTTTCTAATTTACATTATTTTATTTTTACCTAGATTGTAGTTGACTTTTTTCAATATTTCCCTTCCCTTTCAAAGACTTGACAGGACTGTTTATCTCCTACTCACTCATCTCACCAAAAAAATGGTCATTTTGTGTGCAGCTGCAGACCATAATATTATATAAGGAGAGAGGGTTCCTTTCATTGCATCCCAGTAAAGTCACATATTATCCTCATTCACACACTGATATTTTTATTGATACAATCAGCCCAATCATGAACTCTGCTGTGGCAAAACTACATTGATTCAGGTTTTGCCGGCAGAACGAGACACTGTATGTATCTGGCCACATTTATTTTCATCTAAACCAGTCACCAAATAATAATTCAAATCCTTATTTGTTTCAAAGTAGAAATGACTAAAATTAGTTGAGACTGCTTATCAATAATATAAACCTAAGTAAAATACATTTATGTAAACTATTAGAGTAATTGCCATTTGACACTTAAACATATCGAGGATGCCCCTCCCCCACTCACTTTTTAAAACATAGTAGTTTGGTACTGTAAATTGTCATTCTTTGAAGAATAGTTGATTACTCACACTAACTATGAAAATTATTAATTAAATTATGCTTGTGGATTTGAACACACAGCTACTCAAAGTATGGCATGGGGATTTTTAATGTGGATATCCAAGAAAATAATTTATCTTTAAAAGTATAAGCCCAAGAACAAATTTAAAAAAAATAAAAAATAAAGAACTAAACAAAACACTTCTACCCATCTTGGTGTGCACACCAAAACACCTGCTTGCAGAGTATTGCCACAGCAGGATAATATCCCTTTAACTCAGAGCTCCAACTTTTCATTTGTTTTTATAATTCTTTGGCCTATTTGGAAATTTAAAGTTATTCTCCACCGTTCTGAGGTGAAACAAGCTGAGTCATACTTTGTGCAAAAGATCCTCTTCTGTGACACGTGAATATCTCAGAACTCCTCTAAAGGCCTGATCCCACACCATTTAAGTCAACTGAAGACTTTGCATTGACTGCCTTGGGAGCTGGATCAGAGCCTACAAGAATATTTAGGAGCGGAGATTTCCGGAAAAAGTTCTGGCCAGATAGAATGACATAGGTTCTGGAGGTCTGTAGCCACAGACTTAATTTTTAGATAAAGACATGAACTTTGTGCAAAGCAGTGTAACTGAATTACAGGACTGTCACATCTTACGCTGGGGTTAAGTTCTAAAGCCAGCGTGTAAGGCGAAAATCGTGTACAGTCAAAACCCCAGACCAGCAGCAGGCTGAGTGGGGCTGGCGGACAGAACCCCAGACCGGCTCAGCCCACTGCTGGTCTGGGGTTCCGGCTGCCAGCTCCTGCCAGCGGGGTCCCGGCCACCGGCCCTGCTCACCCCACTGCCGGCCTGGGGTTCCGTTCACCCAGGCAGGCAGCCAAGTGGGGCCAGCGGCCAGGACCCTGGCTGGCAGCAGAGTGCCAGTAAAAATCGGCTTATTGCGAGCATAGTTGAATTTGCGTAAGTTAAATGCGCATATGATGTGACTCCACTGTACTGCTTTGGTGTTTTTCAGAGTTTCACGTTCATGCTTTAAAAGGGTTTGTAAAGACTTCTCCAAGTAATCCATCACAAAAAATGATTCATAAACAGGCTCTGCCCCTAAGGTCCCCTCCGCAGCTGGGCTCCCTCTGCTCTGGGGCTGGGATGGTAGCTGCAGCCCAACGCAGAGCCAGCTGCCTTCCCGCCCATGAGATGCAAGTAGGAGGTGGCCCCAGCTAAGCAGGGGCTGGCGTGGGTTGATGACCAGGCATCTTCCCCCCCAACCCTCCCATTCCTGCCTGCCTACAGTAATCAGACTTTTGGTGTCCAGACTTTCTGGTTGAAAACTGGACACCTGGCAACCCTGGTAAATGTTTTAGAGGACTATAAAAATCCAGTCTCCAAATCTAGATGTGTGCACAGACAGTCACATCTGTTATTTTTTTTTTTCTATTTTGGGGACTAAACTTTGGAAATGCAAATGCAAGGTGTACAGTTGCATGCACATTTGGCTGTTTTTCATGCACAACTCAAGCACACATTATTAAAAAACATGTAGCTCCTAACCATTATTCTTATTTACCCTTTCCTTTTCAATGAAATTCACCCTCCCCACAAAAAGTCCCAGCAACAGACTCTATGCAGCAGTTTGCAGAAGAGGATCAATGCTCACCAACATTATGGGCCTCCGCCTCCAGCTGCTTCTCCTCTATGACACTATCTGGACCCTCAATATATAAGTGCTGATCCAGTGCCCCATTCCCTGGATTTGATACCCAAACTCTCCCCTTTTCTTTTTTTTTCCCCTTTGTTTTTATATAAAGAACAACAAAATGAAACCTCAAGTCACACTTCTTTTTGAGGTAAGTTTTTTTTTTTCTTCTTCTTCCTAGTATTATCCCTGCAGGACCTCTCTTTCTCTGTCCTTAGTTGCCTCTACTATAGAGAGATACTTCTGGGATGAAGTACTAGGCTCCAGTTGAACAGGCTGTGTGACTGAATCTGCTGCAATAAATCTGTAACTGTGCAGAGTCCTAGAACCTGACACACTGTCCCAGATTGTAACAGACACAACATACCTGGGCACTGTTCTTAATGGCTGACACTTTGTGCTCCACATTTCTTTGTCTTTCTGAAACTACGGAATTCTGCAATTGTTTTTCCAGTGGTCCCTAGAACAAATTAAATATGTAGTGTGTAGACCGTCTATGATGTCTTAAACAGCAATGGTATTTTGCCTTACATAGAACATTCCATACAAATAATTCCACTACAACATCTAGCACAGAAGATGGAATTTAGAGCTAGATCTTCAGTTGGTGTAAATCACTATAGTTCCACAGACTGATAAACAACACTCACTGGATCTTGAGATCCGAATAGATACAGGTAGTGTTGCAAACATTTTAAAATTTTAAAATCTGTTTAACAAACAAGAAAATCCAAAATAAAAATATATTGTAAGAAGATTGTTTATATTGCTGAAAAATATTTTAATACCTCAGTAAGCACATACATTCTATGCACAAGTTATTAACTTATTAACAGACCTTAAATGAATCTGTCTGAATTTTTCTATCAATATAATAGTTTTCACAAAATGTATATTGTACAGTTTGGGATTTTCTTGTGTGGTTTTTAAAAAAATATATTAACTTCTTTTTAATAAGTTTATGGAGGGGATGGTATAATGGAATTGTCTACAATGGCATGTGGCCCATCAGCAACTGCCAGCAGCAAAAATCCCAAAGGGCTGGAGACAGGATATTAGATGGGGAAGGCTCTGAGTTACTACAGAGAATTCTTTCCCAGATGTTTGCCTGGTGGATCTTGCCCACATGCTCAGGGTCTAACTGATCACCATATTTGGGGTTGGAAAGGAATTTTCCCCGGGTCAGACTGGCTGAGACCTGGGGGGTTTTCACCTTCCTCTGCAGCATTGGGCACGGGTCACTTACAGGTTTAAACTAGTATAAATGGTGGTTTCTCTGTAATTTGAAGTCTTTAAACCATGATCTGAGGACTTCAATAACTCAGCCAGAGGTTAGGGGGTCTATTTCAGGTGTGAGTAAAGTTCTGTGGCCTGCAATGTGCAGGAGGCCAGACTAGATGATCACAATGGTCCCTTCTGTCCTTAAAGTCTATAATCATTAGCATAACAAGTATTGCATAATAAATACAAGCTAAAACTTAATGAAACTTGTCTTATACAACACAAGTTTTAAAAACTGCTCCATGCTTCAGAAACAAAGGCGCCGACTTCGTGGGTGCTCCGGGGCTGGGACACCCAGGGGGAAACAATGGTGGGTGCTGAGCACCCACTGGCAACCCCCCATTAGCTCCCCCTTACCCCCGCACCCAAGTGCTTCCCAATCACAGGCAGGCCCTGTGGATCAGTGCCTCCTGCCCGCTGCAAACAGCTGTTTCGTGGTGTGCAGGAGGCTGGGATGGAGAGGGGAGGAGCAAGGATGCGGCGCATTCAGGGCTAGGGGTGGAGCGTGGGTGGGAAGAGGTGGAGTCGGAAAAGGCAGGGTAGGGGTGGGCCTTGGGGAAAGGGGTGGAGAGGGGGCAGAGTCGGGGGGTCAAGCGCCTCCTGGCACTTTGGAAAGTCGGCGCCTGTGTTCAGAAATAATGCCCTCGCTCACAAGGCATTCCTGTAGTTTCTTAAGATTAACAGTAACATACTGAAGTTACTTAAATTAATATGTAAGGTCCTGATTCTGCAAACACAAATGTGCACATGCTGTTTACAAGATTTGGAGACAGAGGGCCAGATCTTGCCCTCACTTTTCCTGTTGGTTTCATCATAAGAGGACAGAATTTGGTCCTCAGTACCAGTGATCAACATGGCCAAAGCAGATTAATAAAATGTAATATGTTACCTGTACAGGCATGCTGGCTGCAGCCAATATCCTTCTCTCTTCTCTTAAGCAGTTTGAAATAATAACTGCTATGTGCATAGGATTACCATGGTATTTTCCCTGCAAACATAAACAAATTGTAAATGTTAAAATTAAAATAAATCTAGGGTCTTCCCAATGTAAATAATAAAAATCTTGATTTCATTGTCTACTGACTGGCCTTGTATAGGTTTAAGAGATTTTGCTAATATTTCCCACCATTGCTAACACTGATTCAACTATAAACCAGTGTTAACCACAACGGGAGCCCTTATGTAGATAGCCTGCTTGGTAGTGACACCATTTTCAGCACCGTGTCATTTAGACTTGTTCTGAGCTGGATTAGATGACACAATGCTGGTACACAGTGAGCCATGCGCGTTGGGGCTCCCCATGATGCTAATGCTGACAAGGTGTTAACAATGGTTGGAGTTTTTTTGAGAATATTTGTAGTGTCAACTAGGCCGACTTGATGCAACTGCATGACTTCTTTAAAGACAAGTACTGCATACATTTATATGGTATTTATTATTATTTATTCACATCCCAGCAGCACCTAAAGACCCCTATCAGAGTCCTGCTGCGCTAAGTGCTATACAAACACACAGCGCATGACACAGTTCCTGCTCCCAAGAGCTTACAGTCTTACAACAGATCAGTCACACAAGTAAGTTTAATGAGGAGGTAGGAGCAAATGGGGTGGGAGGACAAAGATTACAGTATAAATCAAAAGGAGTCTTAAGTAACTTATTTGAATGTCTAGATAATATGAAGGCTTCTACAGTAGTAGTGGATTTAAAAACAATGTGGATTTAAAGCCTCTTTAAAAACAAATCATGATTAAATTGATTACAATAATCCGATAAAACGTATTACTGCATGTAGATTTATGCTGCAATACATAATCATTTTGTGCCATTATTGTAAATATATTACTATAAAGATTATTAAATTATAGCCATGAGTTATATGTGGCAATGGAACAATTTGACCTTCAAATGAAAACGTATCTGGTTTGAGATGGTTTTCTTGTCAGCATATTTTTGATGCATTTTTTTAAATCAGGTTTTCCATTTTCAATCCAGCATGTAGCATGCATTTGAGCAAGAAAACTATACACCACATATCAGCATAGTAACTATGTAGGCAGAAAAGCCTTCCCCAGTATATACCAATAGACTTAAATCTGTTCTCCTTTTAGCCAATCTCTTTGAACAATTTTCATTCCAATAACACATGGAAGAAGCAGTTTTCATCCCAAGACAAGGAGCCCAATTTTCCTCTCACTTACACTAATGTAAACCAGGGGCAGAATCACTATCTTTAATGGAGTTATTTACTAGTTTAGAACTATTGTGAGATGAGAATCAGGCCAAAGGGGCCCAAATATTAACAAAGTTTGTGCTGTCTTTGGCAAACTAGAAAGCCTGTACCCCTTCCCTGCTTGCATCCGAAGAAGTGGGTATTCACCCACGAAAGCTCATGCTGCAAAACTTCTGTTAGTCTATAAGGTGCCACAGGATTCTTTGCTGCTTCCCTGAAGCAGTGCCTTTCACAGTAATATTCTTTTGTGCTTTTGCCTCTTTTTCTGTAATATTTGTTTACCTTACTGTTTTTTCATATTTTTATTATAATTTGTACAGTACAATTTCTCACACTATTCCAGAATCAAATACTTAGTCTCTCTTGCAGTGTTTCCCCTTCTCCATCTTTCTAATTTAGTTTTCACTCTCCTCTGGCTTTGTTTCTATTAAGTATTTTTCTTTCTTTGCCTGGCACAATCAGCTTCACAATTCTTAAAACATCTCTTTATTTCTTAAACCAGTTGTTCCACTGTCTGTAAACAGGGTGAGGATGTGTGATGGAAAAATGCATAGACTAATCATATCTTTTCACATCAGTGTGATTGCACAGTTGAATTCTTAGCAGTAGCACTACATGCAAAAAAACAAAAAATGTAAAAAAAAATCCCTTGGTGTTTTTGGTTGAGGCATGGATAGCTGGAGGGTGTTTTTCATTGCATATGCTGTCTGCAGTTGCAAGGCAGCGGAGTATGAGAGAAAGATGGACCTTCAAGAGGAATACAAATCATTTTAATCACTGGGACTGGCTGGTTGTTGTTAAACATTGTGCTGCCCCTAGTGTTGTGCTTCAAAACAGAAATAGCACTAATGTAAAAGGCACAGGACTTGAATGGGGAGTGAAGGATTACCTATCCTTCCCAGAGAAGCTCTGGCTTTCATCACACCGGGCAAGTCTACATGCAAGCGCTACATCAGTGCAGCTGCACCGCTGTAGCACATCTAGTGAAGATGTGCTATGCTGACTGGAGAGCGCTCTCCCATCAGCTTAATAACACTTATCTCTATGAGAGGCGGAAGCTGTGTCAGCAGGAGAGCATCTCCCACTGACATAGCGCCAGTGTGGACAGGGCTTAGGTCGATGTAACTTACATCGCATAGGGGGGTGTCTTTTTCACACCCCTGAGTGCCGTAAGTTGCATCGACTTAAGCAGCAGGGTAGATCAGCCCTTAGTGTTGAAACAAGGCTTCAGAGTTAACCAGCTGAATGCTAAGTAATGTACCTGCTATACGGGGTAAAATAAACTTCCCACAGCTGCCACATGTGCTTTATGTCCTAATGTCCCTTTGAAGTGTGCTGAAAAGATTGTGACAAGTTCAAGGAGTTGTGTTTACATTCAGCAGTGAAGACTTTAACATTACTGTGGACTCAAGTTCACTATGTACATAACCTAAAAAGAAAGGAGGTTCTACTATAGCAGTCATTTGCTTTGGGGAATAAGGGGCAAAGGCTAGATTATGATTTTAGGCACAGCCCTGAGCAAGGTGGTGGCAGATAACCAGCACTATTCTAGGAATCACTGCACCTCAGACACCCCTCTAAAGCACTATTCCCTCCTGACCTCCTCCTTGCTGTGGGGTGAAGATAAGGGGAAGGTGGGTGGGGAAGGTAGTTGTTGGTTATTTACTGATCTATACAAACTCTTTCTTGCACCAGCTCAGCTGTGCTGGCCAGTGTGCTACACGAGCCAAACTTCTGCATATTCCTCAATTCTCTGCCCACGTCCCACCCATTGGCTCTGTAGGACGGAAGGAGAGTGAACAGGTGCACAGTGCTTGCTTATCACTGCTCATGTGGACACAAGGGTGTAGCCCATCCAGTAGTAAAAGGAGGCTTCTTACACCCCTGTACGGGCATGTTGTCAATCTAGCCCTCAGTAAATTCCCAATGAAACTTTGCTCCCACCTTCAACATACATGAAAAGAGGTGAGGGGAACGTGGGACATCACATGTGATTAGGGCTGAGATTTGAGGCTATTCCTGCAGCGGATTGAAGCCTCATCCTGTTTGACTAGAGCAGTGCTTCATGAGGAAAGGGACAAGATTAAGGGTTGGCCAAATCCTCAACTGGTGTAAAATAGCATAACTTCCATTGAAATCAATGGCTAATTTATACCAGTTGAGGAATGAGCCCTGATGTTTAGGTAGTTCTTTCTAATTCTTATAGTTTTTGTTTGCTGATAGTCTTTACTGTCCCATCTCCTACATTTGAGTGTTCTGACCTGGAGATGGCTGGCTGGAAGGAGTCTTTGCTGTGTCATGGTGTCTCCACAGGCAAGGTGGACAGCCTAAGGAGTGGGTAGTCTGGGTGAAGCACTGCCCAGCAACAGAATCCCACCAGCCTGTAACAAAATCTTCAGGTTTAAGCAGTGTGTTTAATACACCACACACCTGATCTTGCAATCAGATTGTCATGGGCAGACCCTTGTGCCCATAAAGGACATAAGGGTCTGCCCACATGGATTGCAGAAGGGGATCATAACATGCAGTGACAGACCCATCTCAGAGACCTCTCTTTCAGTTTAGGCTGAGCCTTTGAGCCCATTTTAAGCCTTAGACAGAGGGCATGGGGATAAACTGAGGTCAGAGTTTCAGCATCAAGATGGCTGAGAAGTGGCCATCCCAAAGAACCAAAAGAGGGCAAAAATGAAATCCCTCAGACTCTGTAGTTTTTTGTCATTGCCAAGTGAAAGAGACAGGATTCAAACAAAAGCTGTTTAACAAAGTCAACAAAAAACGAAATTCTGTGTTGGAGTCAGGAAATGTATTTACATAGAAAAGGCGTTTCAAAAGAAACTCTTGTCAGTGGGATGATTTAAAATCCCCCGCCATACGATCACCAGGTAACAGGGACTTTCCCAGCATTTCTACAGATACCAGTTGTACACAAAAGTTTTTTTTCTTCTCTCTCACAATGAAAAAGAATTAATGACTGAGCTGTTTGAGACCAAAGTGATTAAGGGGGAATTAACTCCCTTCCCTCTCAGCCCCACAAAGCTCAAGTAAATAAGGTTTTTTGTGTAATAAACCACACACTGACTGGTGGTGGGGAGAGAATTTTCTCACCCCTCGCTCACCACAGGAGTGCAGGTCACCTCTGCAGCCTGTGTGAGGCAGAGGCTGTGATTGCTTGGACGTGCTACATAGATGTTTGTGGACACAGGGGCACAGTAAGCCCAGCCCCCTTTTGCTACATACCCCAAAAAAACATTGTCCTAGACTATGGGGAGCTGGCATGGAGCCCAGCTCCATGGCTTCCTGGGAGTAGAAAGTCTCTGGTGTCCCACTTTGCCATCGCTCAGCAGCAGAACCAAACATGGTGCTGCTACACTGAGAGCTGCTTTGGCATCAACACCAGTGGGGGAACAGAATGCAGACAGTGTCTTAAAAATAACAAGATTGAAGCTCATTTATAAGCTATATTACATCACCCACCTTGACTCTGCTATACAGAATAACATATTTAAAGACTTAACACTTAATGTTCCAACTCATTTTATACAATTCTCAATGATTATTGTATTTGCTGTTGAAAAAAGTATGCAGATCACCACCCATTTTCTTCAATACCAGTTTAAATTCTCCACAAAAAATCCCATCCTGGTTCAATTTTGCCCTTAGTTAACAGAATTTGGCTAAGCATGAATTTGGCCATTGAGTGAGAAGCAGAAAATGATCTCCCAAAACTGGAGGGTCAAAAAAAGATGTTGGGGGCAGAAGATGATGGAAAAATTCAGAAAAGAGCCTTAACTCAGGGAATCCAATCCTAGAATGTGATATAATGTACCATGCCATCCTGCCAGCCAGCAAAGGAGAGTACAAATTCCACAATTAGGCAGTATAGTATTTGTTTATGTATATAAAAAACTATCAAGATACTTGATTGTTTTTTATAAACACTTTACTCTTACAGCAGTTTTCTACTGTGAATAAGTTCAAAACCAAGACAGTGGGAAATCTTTGCTTCCTTTAGTTATTTTCCATAACTTGATTTCAAGCCTCTGGGTTTTTCTTGTAAGCGTTGATGGGCTTATTAATACCTAACGTAGTCTAAGGGAAGGCCAACAGAAGAGCGCTGGGGTGAACTTTTCATCTGAAAGTTTTGTTTTTATCTTTTAAATTTACTAAAATTTCCGTTGTCAAAAATATTTTCATGCTCCTTTCCTTTGTTTCCTAAATATAAAAAATATTTCCTTTCCTAATATAAAACATTTACATAGTGATCTATAATATATAACTAATTAATATTTGGACAGGTTTTTTTTTTTCTCAGTAACTACCAGGACACTGTTAAATGAAGCAAACAGTTAGTGGAAAATGCTTTCATTCTGAACAGGTGAAAATATTCTCTGAATGCTGATGACATTTACTAAGAAAAAAAACCCCATACATTTCCCACAGAGCATATAGATTCTGCACTTCATATAAGACAACTGACAAGATACAAATATCTTAATAGATCATGAAGAAAAAGAGAAACTGATTGCGAATTAACTGTTTTAGCAGTAATAACCTTTTTTGGCCAAGTTTTCAAGCAGCTTGTAGAAGTATGTCCAATATTAATAAATACAAAATCTTGCATGTGCAGGTGTAGAAAGGCATTTGTGCAGGCTAAATGAGGGACTGCATATTTAACTAGTTTTAGGCTGCAATTATTATTTGGTGCCTAGAAACTCCTTTCTATGTGCAAATGTGTAGTTTTGCCCCGGTAAATCCAGAATTCTCCTGCACCGCCCCCCCCCCCCGACCCACCCAGTCTCTTGTACCTCTTCAGTTCCTCTCTTGCTCCCTACAGTCTCTTACCTTCTTATAGTTTCCTGCCCAGACCCCTAATCATAGAGCTCACTCAGCCATGGTCCCAGGCAAACTTCAGCTGGATTGAAAATGGTGAGAAAAGGCAGCCATCTTTACTAGAGGCAGCCTCACTTCAGAATACAAAGACTGCACGGAAACTTAGGCCATCTTAACTGAGAACAGCTTGCTTCATCTCCATTGAAAGTAATGAGATGGTGTCCGTTTTGAATATGGGAAAATTAATGAGTTTGATGACAGCGGTTGTAAGATCATGGAAAACTTTAAAAAACATCAAGACCTGCTATAACAATACTACAGTATCTAGCTCTTATGCAGTGCTTTTCATCAGCAAATCTCAAAGTGCTTCACAACGGGAGTCGGTATTGTGATTTTTATGCTAGAGTTGGCAACCCTGTTTTATTGCTTAACGTGAAACAAGTCATCTAGACCAGAGAGTTCTCAACATTTTTTTTTTTATATAGTGTGGACCACAACTTAATTGACAAACGCTCTTGTGGACACCTCCTCTCTCATCTGTGATCATGTGGGCCACCTCTCTTTCACACAGTTCATCTACAAATCATGATCTCATAACAGTCCTATAGCAACTACAGCAATTGCTTATATGGTAAATTAATATAAGTATTTAATTCTTAGCTTTGCTTCAGGTGATATAGCAGCTGAAAACAAAGAGGAACAGCCAGCACTTCAAACTGTACTAAGATCTGATCAGATTTTTACAAGCTACCCCCAGCTTTACACAGATCACAAGTACATGCGCTGCAGGTCACTAATAGTGGATATACTTCAATGGAAGTGACTCTGGTATGCACCAGCTGAGAATCTGAATGACTGTGTGGATAGTGACTAAAGTGGGGGACTGGAAGTTAGGACTGTTGGGTTCTACTTTTGACGTACACTGACCTGGTGTGTGATCTTGAGAGAGTCACTCACCTGCAAAGGACTCTTTTTATTTTTTTAATTGGGCTTGTGTCCTTTTTGATTCTTTACAAAAATGTTTTTAGGTTTGGTGGATTTTTCCCTGCTTTTTTTTTTTTAAGTAGAACATAAGAACATAACATAAGAACGGCCGTACCAGGTCAGAACAAAGGTCCATCTAGCCCAGTATCTGTCTACTGACAGTGGCCAATGCCAGGTGCCCCAGAGGGAGTGAACCTAACAGGCAATGATCAAGTGATCTCTCTCTCCTGCCATCCATCTCCATCCTCTGATGAACAGAGGCTAGGGACACCATTCTTACCCATCCTGGGTATCAGGGATGTCAACTCTGGTCTTCCCAGGCTTTCTTAGAGGGCCTACTGGATGGCTCAGAAGATGTTGGTTGGAGGGCTCTTGTTGCTGAATCTTTTACAGAAGTTTTCATTCCTCAAACTGTTAAACAGGGTTTTAAAAGAAAGGGTGTTTAAACAGTTTGACACAAATCCTTTCTCTTCCCAATTGCTCATTTTTTACTCTCCTGACTCTTGTAATGTCCTCGCTTCACTAGATCTCCAGTCACCACCATACAGTCTTCCAGGCTATACAGATCTTCAATTTCCAAATGATGTGTGTTTGGTTTTTTTTAAAGGCAGGAAAAAACCCTGTTTGGTTTTTTTTAAATTTTATTTTTAGAAAAAAACTCCAGACCGTCTTTATGCCCCATAAAGAAGAACACAAAGCACAAGCCACCCTTGTTTTCCTTTGCACTCTCTTTCATTCTACCTTTAAAAGGATAGCAAACTCTTCAAAGGGCACAGGATACTTTCCCAATGTGGTCTTCCTCCATTTACCCATCCATTAAAAGTAGGTATGATAATACGTACTGTACTGTGTTATGATTCTTTGTTTATAAAGTGCTTGAGAATTCTCTAAAGGCAACTCTTCAAGTTTGGAGTATTATTATTATTAATAAAAGGACATTCAGATGGCCATTATGTTTCTGTTTTATCTAGGTCAAAGAGGAAGTACCTGTGTCAGTAACTATTTACTGTACTTATTTTAGACATATATTCCCCTCCCCCATCCTCAGGATGCATGAAAGAAGAGAACTCAAAGGCAACCTCCTTCTTTTAGGCAATTCTCATGATATGGGGAAGTCCTAGAATGTACATATACAATTCTGTATTTCCCCTCTTCATCAGTGCCCGCCTACTGTAAACTGTGTAATTTCCAGGATCTGGTTAAATTCCTTAGGACACACAGAACTAAGTTTTAATAATTTGTGGGCAGATAAACAGCAGAGTTTAATTAGTGCAGGCCAGGTCACTGTCTCCCATAGAGAAACACAGAGCTGTGGGAGGAGGGAAACCCAGAAAATTTAATGCAATGAAATGTACAGAATTTGCTACTAAGCATCCCCACACAGGGGAAGAGATATGGGGCCCACTGGAGTTTGCAGCAGATGAACTTTCCTTTCCACTTCATTTGTGATACCAAAGTGTTTTCCCTAATTTACTGGTAATATTTGGTGATCAATGCTATTTGGTGAGAGAGAACACATTCAGGTAAATTGCATGTCAGACTGACTTCAAGTCATTTTGTAATTTCACACAGTTATTGAAGTTAACCAGGATGTATATTCTATTCTGATTATACAAATAATTTAACTTTGAAAGAATCTTCTGTGATTATTTAAAATCTGTGTGAGAGAGTGTGACCAATTTCTGCCTCATATCCCAACTGGAGTCTGGTTATTATGGGTCATCCAATGCGAGGATGCTGAAGAGCAAGCCTATTTAAGGTATAAAATGAAGCATATACCTAGGCTTTCACAATGTATTATACAGCAAAGGTTAGTAAAACCTGTAGTCTCCTTGCGATGGGGGTGAGATGGTGGCAAAGGAAGAGGATTGACTGATTTATTTTTCTCCTACAGCCACTCTATACTAGAGCATTAGTAACACCCTCCCAAGAAGATACTTTCTTCAGAACTTCATGGTCAGGCCCCAGTAGATCAGGACTGAGCATAGACTATAAGAGTTTCTCTCTCCCATTTATGAGCCAATTTACATTTGTAAGTCCTAAAAACAGCAGTGAAAATGTACACAAACTGTTAGCGTTGAGTTAAACAAGCAATAATTAGGAATTAGCCTGCCAAAAGAATATGCATCTCCACTCTAGTAACCCAATTTCCACTCTTACATCTTGTCTGAATTAGAACAATTCTCTTTAATTCCCCACCACCAGAAAGCTTCACAGTTTTACCCAACCAGCTGTAGCCTGTTAGTATTTCCTAGCCTGAAAGACCTTCCCTAATTTAGACTGCCTGCACTGGGACTAGAACAAGGATTTGTACCATCTGAAGCACTGGGACAAGCCGGCCTAGCCCTGCCCATAACTGAAGATCCGCCCCCTTAATTAAGAGGGAAGAACTTCTAAACCCAGGCTACAGCTGATTACTGGCGACAACAAATAAAAGAAACAGGAAGGGAAATGAGGTCAGGTTGAAAAATCATGGATCCAGAGGGGGACACTGAGCAGAGATCCCCTGATAGCGCCCACTGCTCCTCAAAGGTATCTAGGGAGTCAGTGGATACTGCCCAGATGAACTCTGCCTGGAGGTGTGTTTGGATAATGGACTAGAAATAGGCCCCCCCGTCACAGAGCACCTGCCCTGTCCAGCTTCCTCCTCCTGGTGGAACAAAGATTTGTGTGTATCCTTGAACCCTAGCTAAGGGGGAAGCACCTTTCAAAACATTAAAAACTCTACTATTGATCTACGATTAAGGCTGACCCAACAGAAAATTGTTTCATTCACACTGGTCCCTGCATAGGTTACAGTGCATGGGCCTTGCCAAAACAGATTGCTTTTGGTGATGTGGGTGTCCCAGAGTCTCACTGGCTCACGTAGGTTGGGATTGTCCCAGGATACAAGCCTTTTGGCTAGAAGCATGCAACAGGATTAATGTGATGATGGTTACCTTCTTTAAAATTAATTGTCAGATGTGTGTTTTGCGATATATCCCATCATCTTGGAAACTCTCATGGAAAGCTTGGTTGTCTAGAGCAGTGATTCTAGCTAAATGACTCATATTGCTTAGATGGAAAAGCGGACTGCCTGGAAGGACAGAAGTTTAGCACAGCAACTGGGCTGACCTGGCAGCTAACAAGCACGTAACATTTCAGAAAACAGGGACCTTAGATAAACTTGAAAAGCTTTTGTGTGACTTTCAAGAAACCTTTGATTAATTCTTAGGGAACAGAAACAAATGTCTATCTCCTTTTTCCCCTCTCTGCCTCCCTTCTTTCCTTCCCCACCTTTTCCAATTTATTACCTTTTTGTTCTTCTGCCTTTTTTTCCTGTTGTTCCTTATTTTGGGGGGGGGGGGTAGGGGGAATCAATTAAATAAATAAATAAAATCCTCCACCATAGCTAATGTACTGGTGGCAGGCTGGCTAGCTTAGTTGGCTAGAATGGTATATAATGCGAAAATCATGGGATTATGCCTTCTCCAGGCCAAGATTTTTAGTGGGGCATGCTGGTGGTTAAAGTAGGTTACCTATTGGAACAGGATGTTAGTAATGAAAACCAATAGTCAATCAGCCTTATACAGCAGAACACATTAAATATATCTTTCCTATTATTTGTTGTTTACCCCCACTGATTTAATGCATCATTGTAGGCCAAGTCCTGACACAGGATTGAAGGAGACAGAGAAAGGATGATGGTAGGCCCAAGGGGGACTAGGTAATGAGATCTAGAGCTTGTCCTTCCTAGGTCACAGGTTCAAATCTAGCCCAGGTCACTAGCAACCAAAAGTTGTTAGCAGATAATGGCTTATTTGGCCTCCATTTACTTTAGAGATAAGAACCCCCTTGGTATTAATTCACACTGCTGATGTCAGTGTCAGGATTGAGTTACATTGGTGGGGCAGTAAGGGGAAATTTTCACCTGCGTCTTGACCAGCATCTGGCTTGTAGATAAATAGTGGAATTCAGTCTGCTGGGTTGTTAATCTGGTATTGTTCATGAGCACTAAATCTACATGAAAAGATTTAAACAAACCCAATTCTGCTCTTGTGCATCAAAGGTAACATTTTAACACTGAGCATTAAAATAAATATATTGTATAAAAGGAGTGATATTTCAAGGGAGGCAATGTGGCACTGAAGCAGGCATTAAAAGACAACACTCTATCATGTTCTGAGTGTTTCTGTATATGTTCCATTCTCACCCTGTTATAATCTTTAACAGGAAACTGCAGCTCACACTTCAATGGCTATTGTTTCCATCCTCTGCAGCTGCTTCTCAGTACGGTGTTTGTTAGAAATATTTGTTAAACGCCAATTGGAATCTCCTATTTCACAGCATATGCTGTTTTTGTCACTTTCCTTTGTTGCAGTGAAACAAAACAATTTTAGGAAATATCTGTCACACATTTTTTCTTACTGGGGAAGTGACTTGTGTAACCATGTTGAAATAAGAAATGTAGTCTCTTAAAGCAAAGTTATTATTATTTATTATTTGTAGTACAGTAGCACCTAGAAGGTTCAATCTGATCACCAGTATTACTGCATTCATCACCCTCACAGATACTATCTAATCAAAAACCATTCACATGCAAAAAAGCAAAGTCTAAAATGAAATAGTTTAGCCATTCAAATATGGGACTTCCTTAAAAACATATTAGCAAATGGCTAGACCAAGGGTCAGCAACCTTTCAGAAGTGGTGTGCCAAGTCTTCATTTATTCACTCTAATTTAAGGTTTCGCGTGCCAATAATACATGTTAACATTTTTAGAAGGTCTCTTTCTATAAGTCTATAATATGTAACTAAACTATTGTTGTATGTAAAGTAAATAAGGTTTCTAAAATGTTTAAGAAGCTTCATTTAAAATTAAATTAAAATGCAGAGCCTCCTGGACTGGTGGCCAGGACCCAGGCAGTGTGAGTGCCACTGAAAATCAGCTCGTGTGCCGCCTTTGGCACGCGTGCCATAGGTTGCCTACCCCTGGGCTAGATATTTAACCAGAACTCTTGCCCCACTCATAGGAGTCATGCTTGAGGCCAAAGGTGGGATGTTGGCTGCTCATTACCAGAGTCATCCTGCTAGGATAGGGCCTAAGATGGGCAGCTGCAAAGGAAAAATGTGAGACCTAGCACATACTGCAGATGAACAATCTGCACTAACCAGTTTGACAGGGAAGAAGGGCTTTGACCATGTTCCTTTGAGAGACCATGCTCTCTTGGGACTAAGATTACACAGCTGCTGCATTAGCCATTCTCCTTCCCTAGAGCATCGAGTTAGATTCCTTCCCGCTACTGAAGGGGACTGGAGGGTGAAGAGGCTTCCTAAGCCCTTTTCTCCTTCTAGTGCAACTGTGCAATGAAAGGCAGGATTTGGCCTAAACTTAGGTTTAATTTAGCTCACATCATAAACCCATGAGAGCGCAGCGTTGTGGTTGAGGAGAAAAGTTACAGTGCAGCAACTCTATATCAAGTCTTTCCACCACAAGAATGATACACCTCTACCCCGATATAACACGGTCCTCGGGAGCCAAAAAATCTCACCGTCTTATAAGTTAGACCATGTTATATCAGGTTTGGTCTGGTACAGCGTGCCGGACTGGACCAGCTTCCCCGGCAGTGATTTAAAGGGCTCGGGGCTCCCCGCAGCGGCTGGAGCCTCTGGCCCTTCAAATCATCGCCCGAGCCTGGCTACCTGAGCCCCAGCGGGGATTTAAAGGGCCCAGTGCTCCAGCCACTGCGGGGAGCCCTGTTCCCTTGAAATCACTACCGGAGCTTTGGCAGCGGGGCTTAGGCGGGGATTTAAAGGGCCTGGGGCTCCCTGCAGCCGCCAGAGCCCTGGGCCCTTTAAATCACCACTGGAGCTCTGGCAGTGGGGCTCGGGCGCTGATTTAAAGGGCCCGAGGCGCCACAGAATTCAGATATAATGCGGTAAAGCAGCGGGGCTCGGGTGGCGCTTTAAAGGGCCCGGTGCTCCCCGCTGCTTTACCACGTTATATCCGAATTTTGTTATATCGGGTTGCGTTCTATTGGGGTAGAGGTGTACTTGCAACACTGACACCTGTTTCTTTCCCTAACCCTTACCAACCAAAAATAAATATATAAAACAAAATTTCAAAAATCTTGACCAACACACACACAAGCCTACCCCTAGGAGAGATCTGAGCCCTCCAAACGAGAAAAGTGCTAGAGACTTTATGAAGTCCACTAGTGTCTTCTCTATTCTTGATTTTGCATGGGAGGCACTCAGATACTACAGTGATGGGTAGCAAAATAAAACCCTAAGATAGAGTTAAAACTCAGTTCATTGTGTGCTTCATCTACAACAACAAAAGGAAAGAAAACAGAGTTGGTTGGAAATTTTCTGTCAGAAGTTTTTTCAATGGAAAATTACTATTTAATTAAAACAGAATTTTCCAAAAAAAAATGTCTCTTTTTGATAAAATTTTCCTGGACACCAATTTTTTTTTTCAGTTTCAGCAGCAAAAACTTTTATTTATTTATTTTTTGCTACTGAAAAGTAAATTAAGTAAGACTGTCAGGCAAAATTTACTGAACATTTTTTATCTGACTGACTACATTTTTCAGTTAAGATGAAAACCTGAAAAAAATTCACAAAAAGTTCAGATGACAACAAAAAAAATTATTTGTTGTTGTCAAAAAAATTTATAGGGTATAAGATGCTTTCCAACCAGTTCTAAAGAACAACGGACATTTCCATGTAGTTTAGCTGTACTGTGTAAGTCTCTATAAGTAGAGTATCCATTAACATGATTTTGAATGTGATGGTGAGAACTAGGTCTGTGCCAAAACACAATGGATGCATCCCGTTCTCCTCACTCAGTTTTATTCAGTCCTTTTCAGGACAAACTCCTAGCAAAGACTGAATTAAGACTGAGACCCAATCCTGCACTGAGATCTGCTAGCATGGACTCCTGCACCCTACAAGCCATCAAAACCGATATGGAATCCCACTGACTTCAGCAGGGTTCCATCTGCGTGCAAGGGTTCCTTCTATATAGTGCATATCTTTGCAAGATCAGAAAAACAAGGAGGAGTTTGGTATTTGGTTCCAAAAGAATAAAAATTCCCACACTTGTCAAGTGTTCTCAGGATAGTCCCTTGATGCCATATCCAGTGTTTGGTCCTGAATGGATGGTAAGAGAAGAACACTTCCCTGACTTTGCTTAAGTCAGTCTCCTAACTCTGAATCTACAACATGACAAGCAGTGCCTGCGAAAGTCCATTTTGATATATGTAATTGCTGTACATTAATAGGATAAATCCTGAAATTACTCAATTTTACTCAGGAAGAGCTTCCAGTGAAGTAAATGGGCCAAATATTAACAGGGACAGATTTAGGCAATCACCCGGGGTGCCTTGTCGGGTGTGTGTGTGTGGGGGGGTGCGCGCCAGGCTTGGGGTGCTGTTTTTGTTGCTAGCGACGTAAGGGAAAACAGAATGTTTGAAGTAAAATGTTTCAGGTATTCCATATGTGAATTCATTTTTCACTAACCTCCTAGAACATTCTGGACCTTTGTAGAATCTCATGGAACCTTCCAGACTTTCTGAGAACTACATTTTCCTTGAAACTCCTAGAATGTGGTCAACCATGCCTTCACGAGTATATAAGGGGTGGGGAGTCACCAATCAGTCAGATATAAGAACAAAGTGAGAGCCCAGTTGTGATATTGGGAATCTTGTTTTATTATGTAATAATAAAAGTGTACTTGTGTTTTAAGACTTGAAGAGTGTAAGTAGTGACTAATAAAGGACATATTTAATGAGACGCCAGATATATCTATCGAATCCCTCTCTACGCGACAATATAAAAGAAATACTGTTACTACTTTTGCCATGCTTCACATGTAATGTTTGATGACTTTCTAGGACTATGGAACATAGACTTTTGCTCTCCCTAATACTGTCCATTTTCCCCCATAGAAAATAAAAGATGCCCCCAAAAAAGCCTTCAAGAGCTCAATATAGGAAGCAGAAAGCTCTATTGCAATTTAGTTTGCAGCAAGGGGCAAATCTGATGGGAAAATATCAGAATCAGAACAACATAAACTGGGCTTTAGGCAGTAACAATCGTCCTAGCGCAGAAGAAATTGAGGAGCAAAGCATAAATGATAGAAGTCCTATTACTAAGGAATTAGCAGCTTTATCTGACGATAAGGAATGGAAATGCGAGGAAACTGATGGAGAATTGTCCAGTTTTCCTGGCAGCGTAAAGGAGAGTGGTGATAAAAAAGAATGTGGCTCACGTGAAAAGGAGAGTAATGACAAAGAAAAATCTGGTTTACATGAAATGGAGAGAAATGATAATGAATAATCAGTCTTGCATGATGGCAGAAACAGCAGCGAGAAAAACTGACACCACAAATCGATACATCAGATCCTGCTTTATGGCTGGTGATCCTAAACTCTGCTGATATTGATTGTACAATTTTGAATGGGCTGAGCAAAATCAAGGATGTGACGTTTCCAGTAAGTGAGCAGAAGCAACACTTCGCAAAGTCACACTGTGAAAAAGGGCTTGAGACTGGTGAGAAACTGAATCGGCATTGGCTAGTTTTCTCAAAATCAACTGACAAAATGCCCTGGTTTTGTTGCAAAATATTTGACAAGAATGCCAAATCCTTGCTTGTGCTTTCTGGGTACAATTATTGGCATAACTTAGCTGATGCTCTAAAGTAACATGAAAAGTCACACAGCCATTTTATGGCCTACTCCAAATGGATGGAGGTCGAGTGCCAACTCAAGATGAATAAATGCACAGATGCAGAAAACCAGCACATTATTAGTGAAGAAACCCAGCACTGGAGGAACGTGCTGGAGCATCTGATACCTCAATTACCTTCTTCCTTGCAAAGAATAATTTGGCTTTCCAGGGATTGTCAAATAAGTTGTTTGTTTAACATAATTTAAATTTCCTCAATTTGGTAGAGCTTCTTGGGAAATACGACCGTGTTATGCATGAGTCAAGTAGTTCATAAAGAAGCTATGGATCATTACTACAGCAAAACAGTTAAAAACAAATTGATTTTATTGATTACTACACCGTAATAATGGACTGCAGTCCTAATATTAGTCACAGTGAAAAGTTGTCATTTACAGTAAGATACGTTGAAGACAAAGATGGCTGTATCCAAGTAATGGAACACTTTATCTGTTTCCGGTCTGTGGATGACTCTACTGGAAGAGGCCTAACAGAACTGCTTATGAATGTTTTGAGTGAGAATAAAATAAAGCTTCAGGACTACTGTGGCCCAGGCTACAACAATGGTGTAAATATGAAGGGAAGAAACAGTGGCATCCAGGCAAGGATCCTTGTGCTGAATCCAAGAACTTTCTTCGTGCCTTATGGCTGCCATTCCCTCAAACTGGTTGTGTCAGATGCAGCAGCATCTTCTTTAGATTCAATATCTGTCTTCGGAGTACTACAAAGGATATACACCCTGTTCTCAGCATCAACTATCAGGTGTAAGATCTTCTTGGACAATGTTACAAATCTGACCATGAAGCCTCTAAGTGACACTCACTGGGAGAGCCACATTGACAGCATAAGGCTAGTGAGGTACCAAGTGACTGAAGTTTATTATGCCCTGATGGAACTGGCACAGTTGAATAAAGCTGAGGCTGGAATCTGATACGAGGACAAAGCCTGACAAAGTCAGATCACTGACTTCAAATTTCTGGTCTCAATTGTGGTTTGGCACAATTACAAGTAAATGTTGTAAGCAAGGCATTACAACAAACTCAGTCAATGGACATCGCGACTGCTACTATTTTGATGAAAAGCTGCCTTGATTTCATTGTGGCCTACAGAGACAATGGACTTGAATATGCCTCACTGCTGCCAAAGAAATAGCAAAAAGCTCAGGAGTTGAGCCTGTCTTCAAAGAAATTCATATTCATTGGAAGAAGAGACAGTTTGGTTACAAGGGTAGAGATGAGGTGACGGGAAGCTCGGGAGAAAAATTCAAGAGGGAGGTTTTTTTGCTCATTTGTTGACACTGCTTGAATGTCCATCAAAAAAAGGTTTGGACAAATGAAGCACCACAAAAAGACCTGGGGTTTTCTGCATGACCTTAGTAAGCTGCCAGTGAACAGGAAAACACTCTTGAAAAATTGTACGGACCTTCACTGGACACTGACACCTGGAGAATGTTTGTTTGGACATCAATGATAAAGACCTCTATGTTGAATTGGACAACATTCATCACATTTTGCAAGATGGGGAGCACATTTTCCACTCCAAGTTTTCCAATTCATTCATGATGCACAGCATGTGTGGATAGCTTTGAGGATTCTGCTCATGCTGCTAGTCACAGTCATGAGTGGTGAGTGCAGTTTTTCAAAGCTCAGGATCATTAAAAAGATATTTTGATCGACGATGGTACTTGAAAATGCCATTGACCAGTCATTTGATCTCTCTGATGCTGTGCTTCAGTTCACAAGGGCAAAGGTGAAAAAAACGACTTGTTGAACCAAAGGATTAGCCTTAGAATGTTAATCCTATCACCTACTGTAACACTATTTAATACTGGTCCACCCAATGTTGGTGCACAGTTCAACTTCTTGATGTTAGTACATTTCAATTATTCTTAAAATTAAAAAGTGTCTATAAGCATAAAGGAAAGGATATTTTTATTTGCTTATATATGGCATGAATAAATACAGCTTCACAGATCATAGCATGCAAATGTTATTGTTTTATATGACAGGAATAAATCATGCATGCAAATCGTGGATCAAAGACATGAAATGGGCTACAAATGCAATAAAAAATAAAATATTTAAAAGTTTTTAACAAATGGGTGGGTGTTAACGATGCACCTCACCTGGGTCGCCATTTGGGTTAGGGCCAGCCCTGCATACTTAGATCCTTATTCAGGAAAAACTCCCATTGCCTGTCCCCCCTCACCCTGCCCCAGCTGGCTGGTGCATATATTTCCTCTACATTCAATCAGAGTTTTGCACTGAGGGAAATCCAGATTTTGTCCAGTAGTATGAACTGCTACACAATAACCGAAAGCTTGAATGCTAAATAGGCGGAGGAGCTCCCTTTCCCATTTGTCTTCAACTTCTTGAGATATAACGTTATAACTGCATGTCCTTCATTTCCCCACTAAATATCTCCTTTTTGTGGGTTACACTGTGCCGCGGAATTAAGCAGAGTTCCTCCAGTGATTTCAATGGTAAGATTTGCTTAAAAATCAATGATATAATATGACCCCGTTTTTTTAAATACGAAAAGCAAACTGTTCCTAATTAAGGATCAGGTATCTCGATATCAGAGGGTAAAGTTTGGCTTAGGTTACAAGTAGGAATGATTCTGGGCCTTTGTGCCTATTCTTCATTTGTTTATATCGTAAACCCACCATATAATGTGTCAGTCACTGTTCATTCTCTTATGTACCAAATTCACCCACACATTAGGGGGAAGGGAAATAATATATTTGAAAATATGCTGCCAGCTTAAAGTTAAAGGATAAAAGGAATGTGACTCATTTTGCCTTTGATTCTCATTTATAAAAATCCTAGCTAAGCCATTTCCAAATATGTTTAAAAACCAAATATAATTGGTCACGGTCTAAGGTTATGTCTGCTGTGTTTCATTTTGGAACTAATTCTTAGAAATGACAGCAGACTTTTCTCCTACCTGCAGTCTTCTCATTTTATCTGGTTGGTTAATTCTAGGCTCAACACCTCACCATCACACTGTTGTCATAGCAACAACAAAAACTGTATTTGTGACTAATCTGATTTGCTTCCCTCCAACTGATTTCTTTATGCATGAACAACTACTGTAGCTGCATAGTTTTATTTTTTTTCCCTTTCTTCCCTTCATCTGTTCACAGAACTCCTATTCATGTGAATGGGAGTTCAATGGGTGGATGTACAGAAAATAAGACCTTTCATAAGTAAACCCGCTGTAATAGCGTCCACCCAAGATCATAGCAATGACAGGCCAATCTCATCTCTATAGCTTTCACTTTCTTGAATCTAATTTACTGAATACAGAAATAAAAAACAAAATAAATAACAATGTCCAGTGTTTTTGCCTAAAACTTTGATGTACATAGTGCCAGTCATGCAGAGAAATCCTCACGCAATTTATAGACTAATTTATATCAGATTAATACCTAGAAATGGTATTTCAGCTAAGTAGTGGATAGAGGAGTAAATGATAGACACATGTATTAAAGAAGGAGCTGGTAGCAACTTTAAAGTTGACCAGTACTTTCCATTATCACACCCTATTTTCAGTGGTTTATAATTCAGGCAGATTTTAACCATTCTGACATAAGTCTTCCATGCTTGCTCTCTGCTTCAAGCTGCTTTTTAATTTTTTTAATACTTTCTGCTATATTGGCTATTTCTGAGAATTAAGTTAATAAAAATTGGTAGTTTTTCCTAATGTTACAAGACTAGGGTGTCTAGAGCCTTGTACAGGAATTGTTTTTAGTATTATCTAACTTGAAATAAATAATGAAATGCTTTTTCAGCTGTTTCATTGATGTCTAATATCTTCGTGGTTTAGAGCAGGAACTTGAAATTTGATTGAAGGTGGTGTGGGTGTGGGGGGGACGAACTGTTCTAAAAGTACACAATGTCTTTTGCTGTTTCCATGAAAATCCATCAGATCTGAAAATAATCATTTACACTTTCTCTGCGGAGCTTGTTAAAGGTTTGCTGCTAAAATCTCTGAATGTTCCATCTGCACTGCGCCTGCTCAAGCCCCACTGGCCATCCAACTAAACTGAGCATGTTTCCCTACTCCACTTTCCTGCCATCTGCACTGAGCATACTCAAAACCTGAGGCCCAGATGGGATGTAGCAGCAGCATTGCTCTGACCAGGGAAGGAGTGCTGGACTGGAAGGAGACCATGAGTTATAGTGTCAGCTCGTCTACTAACTGGTTTTAATAATTCAATGCGCTTCACAACTTTTATTACTGAGCAAGGTCTCGTACCTCTAGCTTAGGAGGCAGGCATCTCCCACATATTACTGATTGGACAACTGAGAGGTTGCACAAAGACAGTTCAGGAAGAGCTGTGAATAGAAATCTGTTTTGAGTATGGGAGACGCATACTCATTGATAGCCACACTGCCTTTCAGACTGAATGTGCCAAATCTATGTGTTTGGCTGAGGTATTTTGTAACCATTAGACCCAACTTCCCTCCACAGCCAGGAACAAACGTATCTGTAGAGATATGTTTGTAAAAGATGATACAGTAACTCCTCACTTAATGTTGCAGTTATGTTCCTGAAAAATGCAACTTTAAGTGAAACAATGTTAAACTAATCCAACTGTCCCATAAGATTTAATGTAAATGCAGGGGTTAGGTTCCAAGGAAGTTTTGGGGGGGCAGACAAAAGGCATTATACTGTACAGTACTGTACTGTGGTTGGGAAGTGCCCCTGGTTTACCCCACACAGGCACAGCCCGCTGCAGGCAAGGACACTAGGAAGCACCTTTGCAGCAGCAGCAGCTTCCCCGGAGAACAGGCTCGGATTTTGCCGGGAATGCTCAAGGCCTGCCTCTTCCTGTCCCCGCTCCACTCCAGGCCCACCTCTTCCCACCCCCACTCCACCTCCTCTCAGGAGCATGTCACATCCCTCCCCCCCGACTTTCTGGGAGGGAGGAGGAGGAGCGGGGAAGCGCAGCATCTCCACTACTTTCCCTCCCAGAAAGTCCTAAGCCCCGCCAAACAGCTGTTTGGCGGTGGGGGAAGCACTGGGTGGGAGGGAGGGAGAGGAGGCGGAGAAGTGGAACTTGTGCAATGCTCCCTTGTAAAGTCGCTGCTCTTCCACAGAATCTTACAAGCAGGCAGCCAAACAACGTTATTGCACAACTTTAAATGAGCATGTTCCCTAATTGAGCAGGGACATAACACTGAAACAACGTTAAGTGGCACAATGTTAAATGAGGAGTTACTGTAATTTAGAGATGCTCCTTCATTAGGGACAGTATGTCATAGGAATTTAGAGATGTGCCCTGACAGTGGGGCCTGGGAACTCCCTATGGCTGTGTGCAGCCGTTCACCAGAGACACTCTCCTGTTTGTTTTATGAAAGTTTTTTATTCCTGTCTCATTCACTGGTTTATTATTTAATGAATCCCAAGATCATTACAACCCCAACGCCCAATATTATTGTCATCTAGAAAATAGTTGTGCAAGGCACTGGTAACATGTGTGTTGTGTCCCTTTGTAAAGGCTGGTCCACCCTAACAACTGTGGCAAGGCACCTTTTTGGTCTCGCCAGCCTCAGCTGCTTTTAGCCTTGGGGAGACAGGCTTGGGTAAAATAGTCCCTCTTGGTGGCACAGGGGAAGTCCATTCCTTCTCTCCACCAGTCTTTTTAGCTTGTTTTTCTCCCTTATGGGAGGGAATGCAGCCTCCCCTCCTGGTGAAGCTCGCTGCTCCTAACCTACTGGCAGCAGGACTCCCCTCCCTCCCTCCTTTCCCCCCTTCTCCCAACAGGGGAGGGTTTAAAAAGGTCTCAGGCAGCCCTTAGTTGGAATCAGCTGATCCTAATTGATCTTGGGTAACTCCCTCTCAGCTGATCCTAACTGAGTCTCTGGTAACCCCTTCTCAGCTGAACCTGATTGTCCTGTAGTTACTCCTCCTGAGTTGATAGGGAGCAGGACCGGCTCTAGGCACCAGCAAACGAAGCACGTGCTTGGGGCGGCACAATTTCAGGGGCAGCATTCCGGGTGGTTTTTGTTTTGTTTTTTTCCTTCAGCAGTTGCGCTCTTGGAGGTGTGTGGGGTTTTTTTTTTTGCATGTTTGGGGCAGCAAAAAACCTAGAGTCAGCCCTGATAGGGAGGAGGACCTTTTACCCTGCTGGGACTGTTTTCTCCCCCACCCCCATTGCAGCTATCTGTCCTGAGTTTAATTAATCATAAGTTATAATGTCATGTGATAAAGATATCAAGATGTGTTTTTAAGTGTCCATTGGAAAATAGCATCTCTAGTAAATAGGGCTCTTCAATACCAGATTGGTAAATTCAATGGATTGCTCTGCTTTCTTCTCTCTGAGTCTCTGTGAACAGGTTCTCCTGTGTGGTCCTGGGAGCTGGGGATGCCTTTCACAGCTGTGTTTTGGCTCAGGAGTATGTATGTTTCATTTATTGATAGAAGGAACTAGTGCACATTGGAATGTGTGTGTGTAAGACTCCTATTTGCTGAATGATCAGAGCAGGAGCTTTGTAAATTTCAATATCCTATTGCCCACCGCAAAAAACGGAACAGCTAAGTATGTTGGTATACAAGTGAGATGCATGCTAGACACCCACTACATTAACCAGTGAGCAAAGTCTGCTGTAGAGGTCACTCAGGAGTAGATCTAGTAGGAGAACAGAGAGGAAAAAAACATCCATAACATTTTTTTGTTTTTCATTGCAACTTCAGTGCCACTAGTTCTTTTTGCAACTAATTCTACTCAGGAACATAGCAGTGACTACTATGGACAGACTGCTTCAGCCTTTGTCCTTGAAGACAAATTATAGCTTCCAGATCTGTCAAGCTTGACAAAGTGTTCTTTAAAGTTATAACAGAACTGTGCTTAAAATAATAAAGAAGCTCCACTTTCAGATCATGTGTTGAGGTTGGGTAGCTTCTTGTTTGTTTGTGTGTGTGTGGTGTAGAGGGGAAGGAAGAGGAGTGAACTGAGAAATTTCAAAGAAATGTTGCACTAGAGAGAGCCAAGAGTAAGTCAGGTGGGCTATAACCTTCAGAGATAAATAAACCAACACTGTTCACACAGTCACCAAAAAGTAGAAGATGAATTACAAATATATCTTTCCTCTCTCATTAAGAGTCTAACCCCTCTCCGATTTAAGTCAATAGAAAGTCTCCCTACTTCTATAACCCATCCTCTCAATTGCCTGTTTTCCCTGGCACTGGTGGTGTGTTGGGACAGGAGGTGACACAGCCAGCGTGTGCTGCAACACCAGAAGGGATTGCTGGAATTAACAGCCAGAACTGTTGCAAGTTGGTACAAGTCAGAGGGGTTCTGTGTCTGTTCTTACTTGTGCCAGGGATCAGGGAAGTGCCCCTGCCACCCTTCTTCAGGTGTGCTAAGCAGAACTCTGGTGCACCCAAGGATTTAGGCCCGGCCTAGAGCACAAAGAGATATGAGAAAAGATGCCAAGTTTGCTCTCCCACATGCGATTTGTATACTTTAGTATCTTTGGAATAGGGATTATCTCATATTGTGTGTCCTGTACAGCTTTCAGTACGTTTTCAATGCTTGACAAATAATAAACGAGAACAACAAAGGTGCTGGCTGCTGACAGCTGTGGTAGTGGTTTTTCTACCTGCCCAACAGAACTAAACTGAGTGGAAGTAGTTTTGATAACTGAAGATCCAGGGTCTGTATCAATAACTCTGGACCTTTGGAATTCTGCCCTGTAGCACATATTTAGGTTAAAGATGTAAGCAGAAATTATATTATACAAATTTCAAGGCCAGACAGGTAACAATTTAAATGAAATGTGTGTGTGTTACAGTTTATTTATTTTTAAAAAGTGCCACAAGCTATTTGCTTTATATATAGTATGGAACATTTCACGAAATCAGCTCTGCCCCTGCCAGTAGCAGTTATTGTGGAAATCAGGCTAGACTGCGGGTTTTACTATTAAAGGTCATAAAAGAAAAATCAGGAAAACGATCTAATAGTGAAAGTGCTATTAAATGTCTGGTGGTTGATATGTCTATTCTGAAACCATAGCAGAAGCTTGTTATCTAAAAAAATCAGTTTTTTGCTGTCGTGATAAAACTGAGAAAGGCCAACATTGTTACTAATAGAGAGAACTATTGCTCTTTTTCTCAGATGGAAATATTTTACCACAAAAGGTCAGGACTGAGATCATTTTTTTAATAGGCAGAACTGTGTCTTGTCAAGAAAATCTGTAAACCTTTAGACCCCAAGCTCCTGAAGTCAATGGAACTCCATGCAAGGACCTTTCTGCTTGGAGCAGATTGCAAGACTGGGATCTTAATACCCAATCCTGCATAGGGATACAGAGAATTATTCAGTGTACACTCCCACTTGTGCTGCATTTCTTTTGAGAAAGCCAGCCATTGAGTGGGCTGAGCAGTGGTTGCCAAGCCTCTATGCAGTCTCTATCTGGTCATGGCTGTGGGGCAGGAAAAGGCAGACTCTGGGTCCATTATGCCTCCTGCTCTGGCCCATATATGCTGTTCCACTAGCATACAGAGCTGCAGTGAAGCCACCAGAGGCTGGGGGAGAATACAACCCAGAAGAGGAACATAAGCCTCCTACGGTTGTTCTAATATATTCTGGTTACCACTTCAGATCCTGGCCAGATCAGAATCCAGGTGCCAGAAAAGACAGCTCAGAGCCACCTTTGCCTCCCCCTACTAGTATGCATCTGGCATTGCAGCTCCCAAGAGGCACAGCACAGTATCTGTCCCAGCAGGGGTGACAGGACATAAGGACATTTGTTCTTCCTTCTACACACACACAAAAGACTTATCTAAACACACACATACATGTATACTGAAGACCTGAGTGCTCGTCCCAATCTGTCCTATATTCTACAGGTTATTTAGAGTGCACATTTGTTTAGAGCTGGTTACGTTTCTAGCATTTGGTAATAGTTTTTTTTTTATCAAATACATAGCAAAGGGAAGAGGGGAACATTTAAAGAGCTAAACCAAATACCAAAACAAAGTCTGAATAAAAATATAGACAAATCCCTATAATCAAGCATCTGGTGCGGGTGACTGTATAAAATGCGTATCTGTTCAGCCTGCCAAATATTGTCAGGACTGTTCATCTCAACGCCATTGAAGGCATTCTTCCTGTATGTACGATCCTGCAGAGAGAGTGCCTCTGGTAGAGTGATGCAGCAATACTTCCACCATGCTATGGCTGTGTGTCCTAGGACCAAGACAATAACAATATGCTGGGCCTCTCTACAGAAGAAGAAGCAGTTATAAATTTGTTTTAACTGTTTTGAAATTATGGATGACGTTGATATACAAACAAGGACGGAAACAAAAAAAGTGACTTTAATTTCAAGTTGCATGAAAATCACCTGAGAAAAATAGTGTTTGAATAATGCAAGAGGAAACATTGGTAGGTATGGAAATATTGTCAAGTTTCTAAGAGGCCATCACCAATAATGAATAAAGGGAACAAAGTAATTGGCAGTGTCATGTTAAGATTTTCCATTGCAGTACATATAATAAAGATAACCCTTTGCAAGAACTACAACAGTCATTGCAGTCCCAGTAGGAAACATGCCACCATCAAAGAAGGGAAAGAAACCTTTCATAAAACGGAGATATGTATCTGCTTTGTGCAGAAGGCACAATTGTAACAGGAAGTAAATCATTAACTAAATGCTATCATTTCCCCAGAATTCTTACCATAAACAAACATTTATTAGACTGTTTTACTAACTCCAATCAATAAAAGAAAATATCACTGAGCAAAAGTTTGATGGAAAAACGTGTAAGCTTATCAAAAGAATCTTTGATACCTATCAAACTGAAGGTCTATATGCTATAGAACTGTAGCTTTTAACCTGTGGTATGCAGACCACTGGGGGTCTGCAGATTATGTCTAAGATAACCAAAGGGGTCTGCATCTCCCTTTGAAATTTTTTAGGAGTCTGCAAATGAAAAAAGGTTTAAAACCACTGCTCTAGAGCCTCATATCCAGTGCTGGCTGAAGTTTTTCACCTGTAAATAACTGTGCCTGAATTTTTGTGTCTGTAATGAATTGTATACTACTCCTGGGGGAATTCTGTGCCACTGCGCAATTCAGAATTTTGCAGAAATTAATGGGTTTTGTGCCTAATTTCCTTCCCCCCCACGGAAATGGGCTGCAGTGCTGTTGGCCACCACTAGGGGCCGCTGGACCAGTCAGAGCCCAGCTCGCACATAGAAGACACTGTGGGGGGAGAGTAGAGTACAGTACAAGGTTCCCAGCAGCTGCAGTAGGATGACCAGATGTCCTGATTTTATAGGGACAGTCCTGATATTTGGAACTTTTTCTTATATAGGCCCCTATCACTCCCCACCCCCTGTCCCGATTTTTCACATTTGCTATCTGGTCACCCTACCCTGCACGCCCTGAGGGAAGGAGATGGTGGCGTGCAGATAACTCCACACAAGCCTGGCTGGGACCCAGCAACAGGCTGTTTCTCCTTCTGGAACCCTGGGCAGTAGAGGGACTGGGTTCTGGGCTGGGGAGGCAATGACTGGGCTCTGGAAGGGACTGGGTGGGTGTCTGGGCTGGGGGGGGGGGTGGCCCACAGCTGGGCTCTGGGAGGGAGGGGGAGGTTATCTGGGCTGGGGGAGAGGAGGCAGAGAAACAGGAACTGGGTTTCAGAGTAGCAGCCATGTTAATCTGTATCCGCAAAAAGAACAGGAGTACTTGTGGCACCTTATAGACTAACAAATTTATTTGAGCATAAGCTTTTGTGGGCTACAGCCCACTTCATCGGATGCATAGAATGGAACATATAATGAGGAGATATATATACTCACACATACAGAGAACATGAAAAGGTGGGAGTTGTCCTACCAACTGAGGCTGATTAATTAAGAGAAAAAACTGGGTTGTCATAGAGGTTTCTTTAATTTTCTGCTCCTATGGGAATTTTTGTATGTGTCTGTATTGCTGTAGACATACTTGCTACCGGGTATTTTGAAATAAATTACCAAAATAATTGAAACTGGAATGATTATGTAGTGTTATTTAGACAAATAAAATTTGCAACATTTTAAAATATTGTGTGCATAATTTTCCATTTTTTTGGCGCAGAATTCCCCCAGGAGTATGTATACACAACTATTCATAGTTAAATATCTACCTTTGTGCCCACAAATCAGGTAATTAGCCATTTTACTAATATTGCACCTATAATTAGCCAAGGTTGCAAAATGTCACTTGCAAAAACTGAGATTTGTCTGCATATCAAGACCCTGGGTCCCAGTTTCTGCTGTTACACTTGTGCAATCTCCACTGAAAACATACATGTTACTCCATAAGTGTAACTAAGAACAGAATTTAACCATAAGTGTCAACTTAATTTTGCCTGGAGATAGTAGGGTCTGATCTTCCCATAGTTGCTTAGATACTACAGTGATGAGCAGAGTTTAAGAACATAAACAGAATTGAACTGAATTCAAGGGTAGTTGGATTTTGCCTTAGAAATCAGTAAGAAGGTACACATTTATCTAAAGGCAATCTGCAGTAATAATCTTACCTGAAGAAGTTTCCTGATTCTTTTCAGGTTGTGTATCAACAGGAGGTTCTTTTCTTGAGAAACCCGGTCTAACTGTTCATCCAATTGTATTAACAAATTCTGTAAGAGGATTGTTGCCATTGGTTCATTATTGGAAGCGGCCTCCCTATGCAACACAAAATTATTAACATGAAACATGTATGTGAATGAACAAAAATGTCATGATATATGTCAAGTTATTTGCTAAGTCAGTTATAATCTGCATCTTGGTGAAAAATTCAGAAATAAAGGAAACAAGTAAAGACTTTTTTAAAAGGTAGTTTGCTTCTTGCAGTTTGGAGCAAAGAGTACATGAATCCGTTTCACTACAAAATACAAACAAACAAAAAACCAACCTAAAACTAACTGACATTTTTTCATGCAAAAAACTGTCATGTTAATATTCAAAAACAAATATTTTGTATAGAGATGAGTCCAAACAAAAATCTATTCAAACACACCTAAAATTTGAGGCTGAAAGAGAGAAAATTGAGCTCTAAAAGATATAGGACAGCTCGAATGATTATGTATTATTTGATTATATTAAGCTTTAATTTTTTCTCTTCATTAAAGCTAGATGAAGCCATATTTCAATAAACGTGTGATAAAGAAAATGACATTCAGCTTTTTTATTTAAAAAATAATTCTTTAAAAAGTATGTGGTATTTGATTTATTAAAAATCAAAGCAAGAAAGAGATCCCTAAACACTAATTAGTGGTTTTTATTATAAATCTGCCCCTGACAAATCAAATATATGCCATGGAAATCTGTAATTAGCAAATTAATGTAGTGAAAACCTTGAAAGTGCCAATGTTTCACTCACTCTGAATCTCTCAGATAAATAAAGGGCAACATGCTGTGTGAATAAGATGGCCTTTAACTAAACTAAACATAACTAAAGGCACACTTTTCTTGCAAAGCATGTTCCTGCACAGTTCACAAGCAAACATACTAGAAATCTGCCTGTATAAACCATAAAGTTTCCACAAATCAAACCTTAGTATATAGAAGAACATTTAATCCTACCAATCTTGGCTTTCTATCCACTGTGCTAGTAGATGTCGGACTTCCATGGGAAAGTTATCGTCATAGAACTGGTCTACCTGCTCCAAAAACTTTATTTCCAACTGCTGGACTTGACTCCACTGAGACATACTATAAAAGAAATGGTGAAATTGGTTTAATATTTAATATATAATCTTTGATACTACACAAGCACTCCATAGCAAGTGTATCATTTGTTTTCAGCATGTTCCTCCTTTGTCACATAATTCCATAGTCCCCCTACCCCTCATTTTTTCCACTTTCAAAGGGACACTGTCCACCTGAAACAGTGAATTATTCAGTTTAAAAAAAAAAAAAGAGTAAACAGTAGTCTCAGGTGTTATACCAATCTGGGTACCCGGCAGATTTCTGTGGTTTCACACCACCTTTTCCTTTTTTATTGTAAACAATTTTCTCTCCCTGGTTGCTGTGTGAAAGACTCATAAAAGTAGATCATAAACATTTCAGACAGAATGGTGATTTTTATTTTTTAAAAACAGTATTTCCCTTTTCAGGAAAGTAGTTTACAAAGCCAAACTTGGGACGCCGCTTGTTTAGGGAAAGCCCCTGGCGGGCCGGGCCGGTTTGTCTACCTGCTGCATCCGCAGGTTCGGCTGATCACGGCTCCCACAGGCCACGGCTCACTGCTCCAGGCCAATGGGAGCTGCTGGAAACGGTGCAAGCCGAGAGACATACTGGCCACTGCTTCCTGCAGCTTCCATTGGCCTGGAGCAGCAAATCGTGGCCAGTGGTAGCCGCCATCGGCCGGACCTGTGGACGGGCCAGGTAAACAAACCGGCCCAGCCTGCCAAGGGCTTTCCCTACACAAGCGGCGTCCCAAGTTTGGGAAACGCTGCTCTAGTACATCTTAAACGGCTGGCTCCAAACCCAAGAATGGGAAGGTTATACAAGAAATAAAAGAGAAGAAACCGTAGTCATGATCAGGGCATCTACTGCCCCACTCTGAAATTCATACCTAGACTAAGCATCTCTATTTCTATCTCACCTAGAAGGATTGTACCTTGGGGTTGCTTCAGATTGTAGTTGTATGTTTTCGGTAAACTTAGTACTGGAAAGAAAGCCAAATACAAAGAATAGGACACCATCTGATGAGCTTGCATGGGGGTGAGGGACAGGCATTAGACCTGCATTGTCATTCCCTACCTCAGGCAAAACTGACATTAACTTCAGTACTTAAGTGTGGGCAGACTAGTGTGGAAGGAGTGGCCATCAGGAAGCTGGTTATACCTCTCTGATTCTCTGCCTTAATCCTGAGCACACATTAGAGTAGTTTAGAGGCTGCTCTAAAGTGCACCAGTTGGAATCATGTTCCAGCCAATTCTTCTGCCTACTTCTCTCCGTCCCTCCCCACCCCTGACATACTTCCTACGCTGGGGACTGCAAAGATGGAGTGACAAAGGAACCAGCTATATCAGCTCAGTATCCCTAGCATGGTCTCAGTGGTACAAAAGAGAGGGAGTAAGCCTGAGGATTTAGACCATTATATTTGTTTTTTAATTTACATGTTTATGTTGTAAAAAGTCATTACCAATTAATGCTGCAGATATTTTGCATATTTCAGAGTAAAACAGAGAAGGGGAAAATACCCAAACAACAAAAATGTTGCAATGACCTTTAGCGCCTTTATTATTATTACTATATATTATTTGATGATGATATTACCTAAAAGCCCCAATCTCTGCTTGGGACATCTAACAGGGTGGATTGCCCTTTTTAGGCAGCCAACCCTGGTTAGTCAGCCCTCCTGTGCTGTAACTAGCCCCATCTTAGCTAGTGGGGGTAGGGCTAATTGAGGTCAGGGGACAGTATGAGACACCTGGACCTCACAAACGGGCTGAGAAAACTCAGTTTGGAAGATGAATCACAGGGTGTCTCTAGTAGGGTTTCTGTAGAAGGTTCTTAAATAGGGGGTGGAAGATGGAATGAGATTGAGAAGGGATTCTAGGAAAGGTGCCAAAGAGATTTAAAGGTAATCCACAAGCTGAGTCTGGAGGGTGGGCTGAAGATGAGCCCAAGCAGTGTGAAAGACCCTTTTGTTTGTGTGAGTTGCTATTTTGGGCTTTCTGTATCCTTGGAGGACTATGCTGTGGACAGACACAGGGCCAAAGAGGTGATCAGCAGGGGGGTTCCAGAGGTGAAAAATCCCTCCACTGCCCCATTTGGGATGCTGGGGATGGTACTGTGGTGAGTAGAACTGCTTACAGGGCCCCATTGTGCTAGGTGCTACACAAAAATTACAGCTTGTTGAAGTGTTTTGAGTGAAAAGGACTATGGAACTGTCAGTCTCTTGAGACAAATGTAGATTAACAGGTTGGTTTTTTTTAAATGTGAAAATTCAAAATGAAACATTTTATTTTGAATTTTCATAATGTCAGACATGGTCTTAAGCAGGGGCGGCTCTACAAATTTGGCCGCCCCAAGCAATCATGCCCGGGAGGCGCCCCCGAGCCGCGGGAGCAGCGGAACTGCCGCGGGCATGACTGCGGACGGTGCGCTGGTCGCGAGGCTCAGCCGGACCTCCCGCAGCTGCAGGCGGTTCGCTGGTCCGGTGGCTCCGGTTGAGCTGCCGCAGTCATGTCTGCGGGAGGTCCGGTCGTCCCGGGGCTCCGGTGGACCTCCCGCAGGCATGACTGCGGCAGGTCCACCGGCGCAGCCTGCCGCCCCCCTGGGAAATGGCCGCCCCAGGCAGGTGCTTGCCCCGCTGGGCTCTAGAGCCACCCCTGGTCTTAAGCCATACATTCAGTGTTTTTATTATTACAATAATCTGTAACTCTCTAACCCCATTTTTTATCCTATGACTACAGGGTGTTAATCGGCCATTTCACCTAGAATGGCCCCTTAGTTTAGCAAAAGTTTTAGCATAAGGTCTATCTCTTTGACCTTGTATTTAGCTGTTGCACTCTAGATATGTCTACACTGCAATTAAACACCTATGGTGCACCCATGCCAGGTGACTTGGGCTCACAGGCTTTGATTAAGGGGCTGTTTAGACATTTTGGCTTGAGCTACAGGGTCCCAGAGCCTAGACTTCAGCCTGAGCCCAGACATTAAAACTAAACAGATTCTTAGCTCAAGCACTGTGAGCCCAAGTCTACTGGCATGGCCCAGCCATGGGTGTTTAAATTGCAACGTAGACATACCCTGAGTACCTTTCCCAGACCTGAGGATGAGCTCTGTGTAGCTCAAAAGCTTCTCTCTCTCACCAACAGAAGTTAGTC
This sequence comes from Mauremys reevesii, assembly GCF_016161935.1. NCBI lineage: Eukaryota > Metazoa > Chordata > Testudines > Geoemydidae > Mauremys > Mauremys reevesii. Next base: position 26,817,694 of record NC_052633.1, on the reverse strand, counting down.
CAATAAAAGATATCACCGCACCCAACTCATCTCTCTAAGTTTAAAACAAAGCATTTTGTTTTAATTGAAAATGTAACAGTTTTGTAGAACTTTATTTTGGGGTGACTTGTTGATATTTCAATTTTTTTGGTCTCACTTTGTTGTGTTGAGTTATATATAAAGCTAGTCACAAAACAGAACTTCCATTCTGTGGAAAATCCTGATATACATTTAAAACCCTAGTTCTGAATCTGAACAAATCAATTTTCCATAGACTCCAAATTCCAGAAAGTTAATTCTCAAGACTGAACAACTTGTTTTGATATCAAATCATTTTGTTTAGATGAGGTAAAAACATAGGGCATTTAATATTTTAGTATCACAATTATATTAATGTTAATGTCTAAATTAATCAAAACTACAAAGTTAAGTGTTCTTGTCTAACTGAAATGAAACAGTTCCATGTCATCCAAACAAATTAAAAATAGCTTATTAGATGCTTTAAAATTTTAATAAAGGGAAATAAAAATACCTTATGGTTTGAGATTCTTATTAAAAAATGTTTGTGTTTGAACTTCCATGTTTAGTTTTCACAGAACCAAAGGAAAAACACTGAAGAAGCTGAAGTACTTTATGGGCATAATTGAGTCCTGTGGCCTTAATCAGGCAAAATTAAGGGAGGCCAATGGGAGTCTTTTCTTAGTAAAAAGAAGGAGGAGTACTTGTGGCACCTTAGAGACTAACAAATTTATTTGAGCATAAGCTTTTGTGGGCTAAAACCCACTTCATGAGCTGCATGCAGTGGAAAATACAGTAGGATGAAGTGGGTTTTAGCCCACAAAAGCTTATGCTCAAATAAATTTGTTAGTCTCTAAGGTGCCACAAGTACTCCTTCTTTTTGCTGATACAGACTAACACGGCTATCACTGTGAAACCTGTTTCCTTAGTAAGTACTGCATAACTTGGCCTTGTGATGCATTATTGAGTGCTGTACATTAAGTCAATGAGTGCCTAAGTTTAAAAACCGATTAACAGCCAAATCCTGAGGTCTTTACATATTTACTGATTTATCCTCCTCCAGATATAGTTATGAATATATGGCAATTCTCTCCAAAAAGAAGCTTGTAAATATTTATGCATTGATTATTATATGCAGATCTTATGCAGTGTTCATTTCTTCAGGATTACATTATTACAATTTATAAAAACTCCCTGCAACATCACTTGTAAACAACATCTTTCAGTCTGCCTCCTTTTTACATTTTCTTTTCCACTAAATAGAAGAAATGTTGCCAACTCTTTACTTTTTGTTTTCTGGAAATTGGGTATGAAAGCATTTCATTCCCTTTCTGCAGTTGTATTGATAACTTTACAGTTTGCATAACTGATTAGTGATGCATACAAAGAGCCAAATCCATGTGTTCCTTCCATACTGATGATGATGTCTTTTGCATATCTCAAGACTTGTGGGTTTTTTCCTCTCTCACACACACCCACACACACTATCCATCTATCTTGGGGAACTTCTGTGGCTGAGCTTTAGAGGACATCAGACTAGATGATCACAATGGTCTCTTCTGACCTTAGACACCATGAATCTATTTTCAGTAGGAGTTTTGAGTGCAAAACTTTAATAGAATTAGATGGCTTTTGGGAATCCCAGAGTTTTAGATGTGCCAAGAATACCTAATAAGGCCTTAAGTAAGGACTACAGGATTTTTGTCTGCAGTGTAAGCTTTTAAAAGCAGCAAAGAGTCCTGTGCACCTGCATGACCCTTTGTACAATTGGGGCCTGTTTTGTAAATGGGAGATTTTTTTTAGCATATCCAGATCAAACAAAAACACACATTGTGGCATGCTTTCCATTTCACTTTTAGTCACAAGACATACATAGATTTGCCATGTTCATTTTATCTCGTGTGGTGAAACAAACTGTAAGACAACTGGAAGCACAGACTTTTATTCAAATTCATACCAAAAAGTACTTTCCTTTTTTCCAGGAAAAATTAAAGTTAAAAAACTGAAAATATATAGTTAATTTAGATTCTTACTCCAAAGTATCCAGTGCAGTATAAATAGTTGATATTGCAAGGTAATGCAATAGACTATTTCTTAATGTTGCAATGTAACTTACTATTTTGACACCATAACTGTAATAGGAATGTGCTATACAGTTTGGATGATCTGTTTCTATAACTATATATAAATACATTCTAGAACAGTTAAATTAAATTGTACGTTAGGAAAGCACAAGGGCTTCAAAATGTGTATCTTCTGAAATTATCAAATTCACACACAGAAGGTAAATGCAGAGGTGCTGGAACAATTTGTATAGGGGAGGTGCCAGAGCCATTGAACCAAGCTGTAAACACTCTCTCTCTCTCTCTATATATATATAATGATGGAAATGACTTCAAAGAGGGGTACAGGAGTACCCCTAGTTTTGGGACCTATGTCTAAATGTATCTGTTTAATTCTCAAAGCTCTATGCTGTTAAGAGGGACACTGTGCACAAGTGGGAATCTTATAAAACAGTGCCATAGCATCTACTTCTGTTCAGTTTCTTTCAGGAGTTAGATTAATGTGTTTTCAAAACACAAATGGCCTCTACCGTTCTGTAGAACAAGATGATCTCTTAAGGCTATCTTGGCACTCTGCTCTAGGCAGTTTCCGTGCAAATTTTAGGTTTCCGCAGAGGCTTCCCGAAAATGACTCCTTTCTGAACTTCCAACCACAGAGCTCACCCAGGGAAGGCCACCCCACTCCCCACAAAAGAGGGCCAGGACCCATATTCAGTGGGGGACAAGTGCACGGAAGCTGCTCCGCAGAGGAACCAGGGTTCTGCGTACAGGTGGAACAAAGGCCAAGAGGGCCAAGGAGACCCCGAATGAGCTAGTCTCTGTCCCCCATTTCCTGTCTGGCCTCGCGCCTCTGGTCCATCCGCTCTTCTCTGCAGGTGCCCACGTAAGAAACTTGCCCTTCCCCTCCCGCGGGTGCGGCGCTCACTGCCCCCTCCCGCGCCTCTTCGGCCCTGGAGCTGCCGGGGCTGTGCAGCGGCCCGAGGGGCCCGTGGCTCAAGCCGTGCCCAAGCTGGGGGGCCTCCCTCCAGAGAGCGCTGCGAGCGGGCCGTGCCGGGGAGCCCCCTGGGTCCCTGAGGGCCACGCTCCCCCTGGGGCCGGGCTTCCCCGGCTTTTTCTGGGCGACCCCATGCAGCGGGCGGCAGCTCGACGGGTGCGAAGAGCCGCTGCTCCGGCGCCCGCCTCGCTCTGCCCCCCCGGGCCGGCTCGGTTCGGCAGCGAGGCGGGGGGAGCGCGCGGGGCCCCAGCAGAGCCTGAAGCCCGCGGTGCGGTGCGGTGCGGTGCGGTGCTCGGCCCCCGGCTGCCCTCGCCCCTCCCCCGGTGCCCGCGAGCAAGCGGCAGCCCCAGCCCGCGGCCCCGCTCTCGCCCGCCCGCTCTCGCCCGCCCGCTGCTCCCACTTGCCTGTCCGAGGGGCGCCCCCAGGCAGGCTCCGCTCCGCGGGTGGCGAGGCGCGCAGGCTGAGCTCCGCCGGGCGGCTGGCTGCCTGCCCCCGCCCGCCGCGCGCTTTATTCTGCACGCTGCCTCCCGGCTTTCCTGTGCGTCAGGGGGGAGTCCCCGGCCCCGGCCTGCCCCGGACACCGGCGCTCAGCCCGGGCCCGGGACGCCTCACCCCGCCACTAGGGCCTCCGCCCTCCCCCGGCGGAGAAGAAGCCCTGCGCCGTGGTGAGCTGAGCATTGGCCGCTAGGGGCTTGAATTGCACTGGGCGAACCACCCCCAAGGGGCAGGTGGGGGGCTGGCCTGGCTCATGGCCGGTGCCTGACCTGAGGGTTTCAGTGCTGCTGTTCCCACTGCACCCCAAGAGGTGGATTGTGGGGTCCTGCTTTCCTACCCAGCAACCTACTGCAGCTTGTTGGGCCAGCAGGAGTGATTTGGCCATGCATCGCCCTGCCCCCAGTGTTCCCATTGATTAAGCCTTGAGCATGATGTTGACAATGGAACATTATTATCAGAGCTATATTTTTTTATTACAGGATTATTTTCTCTTTATATTTTTATTTCAACCTTATGTTTTGCACAGTTCAAAATAGACTGGTTTTCCCTTTTTTTGCCCGAGTCTCAAGTGACATTTTTAAATACCTTTTAACAAAATCATGTTAGATTGTGATTAACAACTTTGTTTGCCAAAAATGATTGCTAACAATTCTGAATCCAATTTCAATATATTTTTTTGTTTAAAAAAAGCCAATATCTTTCCAAAACTGGAAAATTAAGTTGTTGACGATTATTTGTGACAAGTTTGGTTTGGAGCGAGTGGGACAATTTTAATCGGAGAAACAAAAACCGTGGACAGGCTTTCTTATTGCCCTGTTACTGCTAAGTAGAGCTCTCCGACACCTGTAATCTGGTTATCTCCTTACTAGTGTATAGAGTGACCGTATGTCCTACTAAGATTCTCTTGCTTTTCAGTGAGTCAATATAGTTGGCAGCCCAATCTCTGGGCTGGCAAAAATGTCTTCCAACTTTCATAAAGTAAATACATGGTTAATAGGAGTTTAAAAGGCCAGGGGCACTTCCTTGTGAAAAATCTGTGCAGCAGTTTTTTGATGTGTGGAACTTTTAGAGGTAGTGATTGTCATTGTGTTTCTGATAGTGCCCAAGATGTGCTGCTAACATCTTTCCAAACAAAAATAAGGCACAATTTAAGGAGTGGACAATTTTAAGGTCAGACGTATGAACAGGCAGAGCTTAGGGGGGTGGGTACAACACAAAAGTATCTCAAATAATTTTTTTTCTGGATAAGCTCTAGATGGAAAAGAGTGGCTCTTCAGTCATAGCAGTCGTGCTGCTAACACAGTTCTCTGATATCTAAAAGCTATATATTGAGAAGAATTTTGGTCTGATTCTCCAGCATCACATGTGGCAAGGTTTGTTTACGCCTGTCAACATGGATATAAAATGATACTAAATCAGAATAACATTTTACATCCATTTTGTAAATGACTAGAGTTAGACAAAGATCAAGGCAGTGAGGAATCAGGATCCTAGGTCTGAGGCAGTGCAAAGCAGCTGGAATGCTGCCCTAATGTGGATTCCAAGGATTCTTGTGACTTATTATTTATTCCTTTATTTTATTATTCTCTGTATTATAGTAATACTTAGGACATCTCTATATTGCAGCTAGAAGTGTGCCTACCAGACTGAGTGGACAGACAAGTGATAGCTCCATTCAAGCTTGTGTGCTAAAAACAGCAGTGTGGTGGACTTGTCACAGGCAGCGGCTCAGGCTAACCACCTGAGTACAGCCCCAGAGGGTCAGGCAGGCTTGTAAGTGGGTGGCTAGCCCATGCTGCCATCCATGCCATAGGAAGTCAACACTATTTTTTTTAGTGTGCTAGCTCTGCTCATGCTATTGTGTCCCAGCTGCAGCATAGACATACCCCTGAAGGCGCCAACCAAGATGGGAACTCCATTGTCCTAGGCACTTACTCCAAGCATGGAGTATGAGATAGTCCTATGTGATAGCTACCTTATTGGCTGACACACCAGAGATCTGAAGTGGGACCATCCAGAGCTAAAAACCTGAGCTGCTACAGAGCTAAGGACTCTGCAGCTAGAGGCTATAAAAATTCATGTCCTCTGGATCAGCACTGGGAAACATTTATAACACTCACTCACCTGTGGCTTACAATTGCACTGAATAGCAATCTTTGCACTGAAACTGACAAAGAAGAATCCTTGGGCTTCACAAACCTACTGTAGCTGGCTTAGTGTGGTCCATTCTTCCCATGAAGGGACATTCTGGTGGCAATCCATGCACAAATGAAAGCAGCCAGACATTGGAGCTGTAGTCATAGCAAAGGTGGGTATGGCTGCTGAAATGCAATGATATTTTCCAGAGAGTGGAAGGAGAATGTCATTGTTAGGAGAGGAGCAAGGAGAGCTCAGAAACTCTGAAGCATGAAGATTGCATACGATAACATTTAGGAAGCTGTAATACTACAGCAGGTGTCAAGTGTGGGTGCAGCTGAACCAGTGCTGGTGGTTCAGGTGTTAACTAGGACAAACTATGGTCAGCACCATTTTGGTAACCATGGTTAAACCTGTTCGATGACAGCACTGCAGATTTTTGCTATTGTGGGAAAAGGTTTAATTTTCTCTTAAACGGGTTTGTGAGCCCAGATCATTAACACAAATGCTGCAAAATTCCAATGTATAGAATTGTGCACTCCAGTGTGGATTTTTGTAATTACTAGGCAATATTTTTTTTTCAAGTGCTGTCAAACTTGTGTACCTCAGGATTTTCTCCATATTCTGTTACTTCTCTGAAGCCTGGGTGCAGTCCACTGCAAATTCACGTTTGCTTAGCATGCCGCAAACGAATGTTATGCATAAAAAGGGCCAAGAGCCTACATCTGTGTTTACTGAAGTCCAGCATAGTGTCTGGCCCCAAATCCCACTTGACTTATTCGTGCGAATAGTCTTTATCATCTTTTGGTGTTGGTAATGGCCTCAACCAGACATTCAGCTAATGCCATCTCCAACACCTTGAAACACCAAAAAAGATAAAGACCAGGGTTAACATCATCCAGAAGCTCCCTGGTATGTCCTGGGGATATGATGCACGCATGCTTTGAACAAATCCTGGTTTTGCCAATGGCCGAGTATCGTGCCCCAGTTTGGTGCAACAGCTCCTTCCCACACCAGTCTCATTGACACACAATTTTTGAGTGCAACATTAATTTTAAGCAGCTCTCTCAAAGCAATAGCAATACCGTGGCTTTCAGTTTTGGCAGGTGTTGCGCTAGCCAACATGAGATGAGATGCTGCTGTGGTTCAGGAGTACAAGATCCTGGCTGCATCAAACCTGCCGATACACCAAGACCTCAGTTCACTGCCACTCTCCCGACTCAAACCGTGCTGTGTGTTATACCAATATAATAAAAACCAGCAGGATCTTATTAAGAGGGATAAGGCAAAGATGCCACATTTATTGTAAATACCATAACAAAACAAAAGACAATGTTTTCCTACTTATTTCTATTACTACTTATTCCTTATACACACACACACACACACACACATATATTCATCCACACAATCATTCATTCAGGTTCTGTATAGATGTTATAGGGTATGTCTACACTACAAGAGTAGTTCGATTCAACTTAATTCGAATTTGTGGAATCGACCTTACGAAGTCGAATTTGTGTATCCACACTAAGGACAGTAATTCGACTTTGTGATTCCACACTAACGGGGCCAGCATCGACTTTGGAAGCGGTGCACTGCGGGAAGCTATCCCACAGTTCCCGCACTCCCCGCTGCCCATTGGAATTCTGGGATTTCCCCCCAATGCATGCTGGGGGGAAAACTGTGTCGAGGGTGGTCTTGGGTAACTGTCAGCATTCAACCGTCACTCCCGCCGGCGGGAAATCAGTTCGCGCACTTTTCCTGTTATAAGTGACAGCGCGGACGCCACAGCACTCCACTGCGATCATGGAGCCCGCTGCGATCATCGCTGCACTTATGGCCGTTGTCAACTCCTCGCTCCTTATCGTCCTCCTCTTCAACAGTCAGATGCTGAGAAATCGGGCGAGGAGGCTCCGGCAGCGCGGTGAGGACATGAAGTCTCAGAGTGGTACAGACCTCTCAGAAAGCACGGTACGCCGCACCATGGAGATCATGGTGGCAATGGGTCATGTTCATGCTATGGGACGGCGATTCTGGGCTCGGGAAACAAGCACGGACTGGTGGGACTGCATAGTGCTGCAGGTCTGGGATGAATCACAGTGGCTGCGAAACTTCAGGATGCGTAATGGCACTTTCCTTGAACTGTGTGACTTGCTGTCCCCTGCCCTGAAGTGCAAGGACACCCGCATGCGAGCAGCCCTGAGTGTGCAGAAGCGAGTGGCCATAACCCTCTGGAAACTTGCCACGCCAGACAGCTACCGGTCAGTAGCGAACCACTTTGGCGTGGGCAAATCTACCGTGGGGGTTGCTGTGATGCAAGTAGCCCATGCAATCGTTGAGCTACTGCTCTCAAAGGTAGTGACCCTGGGAAATGTCCAGGTCATCATAGATGGCTTCGCCGCGATGGGATTCCCAAACTGCGGTGGGGCTCACATCCCTATCCTGGGACCGGCCCACCAGGCCAGCCAGTATATTAACCAAAAGGGCTACTTTTCAATGGTGCTGCAAGCAGTGGTGGACCATAGGGGACGTTTTACTAACATCAACGTCGGGTGGCCGGGCAAGGTTCATGACGCGCGTGTTTTCAGGAACTCTGGTCTCTTTAGACGCCTGCAGGAAGGTAGTTTCTTCCCGGACCACAAAATAAGTGTTGGGGATGCCTATAGTGATCCTCGGGGACCCAGCCTACCCGCTAATGCCCTGGCTCATGAAGCCCTATACAGGCACCTTGGACAGTGACAAGGAGCTCTTCAACTACCGGCTGAGCAAGTGCAGAATGGTGGTGGAGTGTGCTTTCGGACATCTCAAGGGGAGATGGCGAAGCTTACTGACTCGCTCGGATCTCAGCGAAAGCAATATCCCCATTGTTATTGCTGCTTGCTGTGTGCTCCACAATCTCTGTGAGAGCAAGGGGGAGACCTTTATGGTGGGATGGGAGGTTGAGGCAAATCGCCTGGCTGCTGATTACGCTCAGCCAGACACCCGTGCAATTAGAAGAGCCCAGCGGGAAGCACTGTGCATCCGGGAGGCTTTGAAAGCTAGGTTCCTCAGCGAGCGGGGTAACCTGTGACTGTTCAGTTTCTTTACAGAGAAGCTGAACCTGCCCCTGCTTCAGTTACTGTTGACTTTCTTCTGTGGTGACATACCCCGTTCACCACGTTTCCCCCCTTCAAACACACGTTTAAAAATAAAGTTAATGGAATATTTTTAATTAGCAACGTTTTCTTTACTAATGAATTTGTGTTAAAGGGTTGAAACAGGGACACAGACTGTGGTGGGTAGGGTGTGCAGTGATGTACAGACCGCTTCTACACTCGAGGAATGACAGGCTCCTGCCCCTAGAGCGGTCTGCACTGCCGGACTGGTTGTTTCAACGGAGACTGCCATCCCTCCTTTTCGGGACTCTGTGTGCGGGAGCTATGTGGCCTTGTGGCGGGGGAGGACTGGGGGCAGGACGTTTACAGGTGGGTGTGAAGGAAGGGGTGAGGGGTGCAGGCTCTGGGCTGGGGGTGGGGGCGTAGGAAGGGGTGAGGGTGTGGGGGTAGGGGACGGAGGTGTCGGGGGATGAGGGCTCTGGCTGGGGCTGAGGGTTTGGGGCATTGGAGAGGCTCAGGGCTATGGTGGAAGGGCAGGGTAAGGGCAGCCTGCCTTGCCATTTTTGTATGGCAGGTGCTAGGACCCTGGGGCACCAGACAGCATTTCTGCGGGGAGCCGCTCTACTGTCAGGCAGGTACGGAGCGCGGCGGGGCGGTGGGGGGGGGGGACCCGTGGGGGCCAGGGCCCGATCCAGGCAGGAGCGGGGGAGAGACCCAGCTCCAAATATAGCTGGAGCAGGGCACCTTCCGCCTATGCACAGAACATGAAAAACACCTCCCAGACTGACCAGGGTGCCTAGTGACTGCACTATGTGTGTGTGACCTGCTGTAAATCCTGCCCCTGTGTATGTATCCAGGTAATGGTGACCGTCCTATGCAATTACCAAACCCCTCCCCCACCTTCACACAAAGTCTTCTGTAAAGAAACATGACGGAAACAGTAATGAACAGCAAACTATTTTTAATAATCAACTACACAGTGAGGCTGCAGTGGAACCCCCAAGGCAAGCGGAAAAGAGGCCGCCCAAGAAATACCTGGCGACGCGACCTTCAGGTTGATAGCAAAAAAATGGGCTATACCTGGAACCAGCTAGAGCGAATGGCCCAGGATAGAAGACTATGGAGATCTGTGGTTGGCGGCCCATACCCCGGTTGGGGTGACGGGCATGAATGATGATGACACAGTGAGGGAACGAAACTGGGATTTGGGCTTGGGTGATCCAGGAAGGGAAGGACTTCTCAAAATTTAGCGAATGAGAGCTTTTTGGTACTTGAGCACTCTGCTGGGGTGGAGTGACAGTTTTCACGGCCCCTGGCGCACCTCCTTCTTGTTATTTTGGGTGAGGGGGGTATGGGACTTTGTGGCGGGGGAGGGCGGTTGCAGATACACTGCAGGGGGGCTCTGTCCTCCTGCCTGCGGTCCTGCAGAACATCCACAAGGCGCCTGAGCGTGTCCGTTTGCTCCCTCATTAGTCCAAGCAGCGTTTGAGTCGCCTGCTGGTCCTCCAGACGCCATCTGTCCTCCCGTTCGCTCTGTGAGCGCTGCTGCTGGGAGAGGTTCTCCCTCCACTGGCTCTGCTGGGCTGCCTCGGCTCGGGAGCAGCCCATAAGTTCTGCGAACATCTCATCCCGTGTCTTTTTCTTGCGCCGCCTAATCTGCGCCAGCCTCTGTGAGGGGCATGCTGGAGCAGGTCGGGATACAGTTGCAGCTGTGTGATGGGAAAAAGGGATTGACTTCCTTATAAAGATACAGTTTTGCAAAGAAGAAACATGGTCTAGTCAGTCTCTGGGAACAAGACCATGCACAGCACTCACTCAGGGAAAGTTCAAATTTTCGGAATTCGCTTTCATTGCCTGGGGGATTGCACTGCAGCTCAGACAAGCGGGGCAGGACAGCAGAATCCGTGGAGCAGCCAGGCATGGTAAGCCAAAAACTTTTGGCTGCTTAAAATTCAATGTATACCACTGTCCTCTTGCTACAGGCAATCATGAAAGCATAAACTCTGCCCCTGTTGCACCGCCTCGCGTCTGTTCCCTGTGAAAGATCCCTGTATAATGCCACTCTGCAGCCTCCACCACGTGGCTGTAAAGTGACGCTCATTGTTATGCAAAGGAACAGTGAAGCACTCCCAATACTAATAGTACACAAATTACTGTAATTAAATGCAGGAGTCTCCGAGCGAGATCACCCTGAGGAGGGTCACTGAGGCAGATAGAGAGCGCATGCTGCATGAAAGCCAGCACAAACCAGGGGCCTATGCAGCCATGCTTGTGGAGGCAATGCTCCCGGAGTACCTGATGATAGCCTGGCGCGGAAAAGTGTGCTACCACGGAGTACCCAATAAGGCAGCTCTCCCCAGGAACCTCATGCGGAGGCTTTTCGATTACCTGCAGGAGAGCTTCTCGGAAATCTCCCAAAAGGATTTCTGTTCCATCCCCATATATATTGACCTTTTCAACTAGTAACTATTCCTGCTCCATTAAAAATAAATATTAACATGTTTAAAGCACTTACAGACTGATCCTTCCCCTGATTCAGGGTCCGGGGTAACGGCTGGGGAGGGTTGGTAGGGGATCTCAGTGAGGGTGATGAAGAGATCCTGGCTGTCGGGGAAATCAGCGTTGTAAGCGCTGTCGACTGCCTCGTCCTCCTCATCTTCCCCGTCCGCGAACATCTCCGAGGAACAGTCCGTCGACAGTATCCCATCCTCAGAGTCCACGCACACTGGTGGGGCAGTGGTGGCAGACCCACCGAGAATGGCATGCAGTGCCTCGTAGAACCGGCATGTCTGGGGCTGGGCTCCGGAGCGTCCGTTTGCCGCTCTGATTTTTTGGTAGCCTTGTCTCAGCTCCTTGACTTTCACGCGGCACTGCATTGTATCCCGGCTGTATCCTCTGAGTGCCAGGGCTTTGGAGACCTTCTCGTAGGTCTTTGCATTCCGTTTGTTGGAGTGCAGCTCTGAAAGCACAGACTCATTGCCCCACACAGCAATGAGATCCAAGACTTCCTGGTCAGTCCATGCTGGGGCCCTCTTTCTAGTCTGAGATTGCATGGACACCTCTGCTGGAGAGCTCTGCATCGCTGCCAGTGCTGCTGAGCTCGCCACGACGTCCACACAGGAAATGAGATTCAAACTGGCCAGACAGGAAAAGGAATTCAAATTTCCATGGGGCTTTTCCTGTGTGGCTGGTCAGAGCATCCAAGCTCGGACTGCTGTCAAGAGCGTCAACAGAGTGGTGCACTGTGGGATAGCTCCCGGAGCTACTAAGGTCGATTTGCATCCACACCTAGCCTAATTCGACATGGCCATGTCGAATTTAGCGCTACTCCCCTCGTCGGGGAGGAGTACAGAATTCGAACTAAAGAGCCCTCTGTGTCGAATTAAATGGCTTCCTGGTGTGGACGGGTGCACGGTTAATTCGAATTAACGCTGCTAAATTCGAATTAAAGTCCTAGTGTGGACCAGGCCATAGTTACCAGCCTAGATGTTGCTCATGCCAAGTTACTGGCCAGGTATCTTGGTCATGAGGATGGAGCCGAGTCTGTGTCAGATGCATCTGATGCTCCTGGAGGCTGGCAGCAGAACCATAGACTCAAAGTCCTTATTCTTTAGAGTCCAGTTTTATAGGGATTTTTCCCTATGTTAGTTCATAGGAGTTGCTTCATTCTGCTGTTGCTAAATCAATCAGCAGATGGCTGGCTCCATGTTATTAGATGTTTTGTTTTTCCTTCCTTTGAGGTGTGGTGGGTGGATTCCAGTTTGCCCTCCGAGGGTCATCTGGTTGATCCCACTTGACACCTTCTTCAGCTGACACTGAATTCTTCAGGCTGGTGACTCCCTAACCATTCAGTCACATACATTCTCTATCTTAATCACATCTATTTCACTGTTTTTTTACCTTTTGGGGTGTTACCAATTTATGTGAGACTCCCTGTCTTTTAACAAGCAAAGATAAAGTGAGATGAAAACTTACAGAGGTTGGGGGTCTCTATTTATACACTATAACAGCTACTGTTTTGGCTTACTTAGAGTTAATTAATGTTTAGCAAGTTTTATACAAAGTATTTCTTTGAGCTTAACAAGTTTTATACCAAGTATCTCTTTGAGCAGGCTTCACACAGACACAGCTGGTGGCTTGCAGGTTAGAGGCTAAATGTTGGGAATCACAAATTTACTTCTAACATAAACCTTAAGTTATAAAGTATCAATTAACAATAAATCAATAAATCATTTCTCATATAAACCATGTTTAATATAAACCTTCTTTAATATCCCTACATGTGTAGGGGAGGAAGGGGGAGCCTGTGCGCCGAGTCCTTGCTCCTTCCCCCTCCCTCCTTCCAAAATGCCGCAAGCCAGCTGATTGCCCGGGGCAGGAAGGAGGTGGGAGGAGCGAGGACTCAGTGCACCTCCACTCCCTCTCCTGCTAGCGGCAGTCAGCTGGCTTGCGGCGTTTTGGAGGCAGGAGGGAGAAGGGAGGAACAAGGACTCAGTGCACAGGCTCCTCCCTCCCTCCCCTACTCAGCAATCAGCTGGCTTGGAATTTGGAAGAGAGGGGAGGGAGAGGGGAGGAGCCAGGACGCAGTAAGCTAAGTAAAGGGGGAGGTGAGGGGGAGAAGAGGTGGGTTAAGGGTGGAGGCTTGGGGGAAGGAGTGGAGTGGGTGGGCTGAAGGTTGTTCTCGCCCGCCCCTGGTGCTTTAGGGGAAGCTGCCCTGGAACCTAAGCCCCCTATTTACATTAATTCTTATGGGGAAATTGGATTCGCTTAACATTGTTTCACTTAAAGTCACATTTTTCAGGAACATAACTACAACGTTAAGTGTGGAGTTACTGTATTTAAGCCCTATTGCAGGTGTCCTGCCTCCTTTTTTTTTTTTTTTTTGTTAAAAGGGTCAAATTGTCCCATATTTTTTTGCTCCCCCTGCTGGTCAGTCAGTGCAGCCCGAGCCGTGTCTTGTTTGTGGCTCGGCAGTGAGAGCACATAGTGGCCTCAGGTCAGGTGGAGAGGCAGGAAGATGACACATCAGGTAGGACAAGAGGCAGCCCCGTGTGTGAGGGGCTAGGGGTGTGTATCACCCCTCACCATGTGAAATCTTAAGCAGGGGTTCTCAATTGGGGTCTGCAAGTGCTTTTGGGGGGGGGTGTCACTGGGAGCTGATGCTGAAACCCAGAGCCTGAGCCCCAGTGCCCCCTGCGGGGCTGCAACCCTGATCCATGGCACCCTCCGCGGGGCTGAAGCAGGAGCCCTGAGAGGACTGAAGCCCCGATCCCCAGGTCCTGCCATGGGGCTGAAGCCAGAATTGGGGGAGGGGGGGCTGAAGCCCTGATTCCTTGTTCCCACCGCGGGGCTGAATGCCTGAACCCTGACAATCTCCATGAGGCTGAAGGCAGGAGCCATGGGGCTGAATCTTGGATTCCCTGTGCTCTCCATGGGGCAGAAGCCCCCATAGCCCATGGGTGGAGTTGGGGGGCACTGGGAATGTTGCCACCCCAAACTGCAGTGCATGTGAAGGGGTGTCCCGGGGGCAGCTCCACCCCCCCCCACACACACACCTCCTTCTCTCTCTGCCCTCGGGCCAGTTTGTAGGCGGGAAGCTGGAGCCAGGCAGTGCAGGGCAGCTGCTCCTCTGGCTGGTGCCATGGAGCAGGCAGCCATGGTGTTCCCGCCTCTCCTGCTGGCTGCTCCTCAGCTCCCAGCTCCCTTTTCTCACACAGCCCATAAGAGCCATAGGGGTGGGGCTGGCAGAGCCCTCAGGGAACAGGGACTGCTGCCTACCCCCCTAGCTACCCCCTCCCTGCACACAGCCCCTAGCTACCCCCTTCTCTGCATCCACTACCTCCTGACCCCACACTGTCCCCAGCTATCCCCTTCCCTGCACCCTGAGCTGTTTTCAAAATTTTTGAGCTGAACCCCCCCCACCCCCCCGCACACCTTTGAGTTATAATTTTTGGTTGTGCCTCCCTCCCGTCACAACCAAGACAGGCTGGGTGGCCTCCTGAGGTGAGTCAGGAGGTGAAGGTGGCACTCCCTCCCTGGACCTGCCAGGTGGAGCTGGCTTGAGTCCTGCCTGTCCCTGCCCACCAAAATAGAAGTCATACTGTGTCTATGCACAAGCCCCCCCCTTTCCCTGCTGGGCTCTGGAGTTTTTATAGCATGTTGGGGTGACTACTGCATAGTTCTGATTGATTAATTGCTGTTGAATATGAGCAATTTTACAAGGTGTTCCATATTCAGCATAGGGAAATATGGTCACCCTACCCATTCCCAAGAGGGCTTTCAGCAGTTGGGAATAGCCAGCCAGCAGGGCCGGCTCCAGGCACCAGCTGAGTAAGCTGGTGCTTGGGGTGGCATAGTCTATGGGGTGGCATTCCGCCCAATCCTAGGGCAGCACGGCCGGGTTGTTTTTTTTTTTTTTGGTTTGGCGCTCCAGCCGTGCTGCAGGTCCGTCCCCGCCATCCACTGCTCCTGCCGTGCCACAGGTTTTTTTGTTTGGATGTTTTTTTCCCCTCCTGCTTTGCCGCTCTGGCCGCGCCACAAGTTTTTTTGTTTTGTTTTCTTTGCCGTGCTGCAGGTGTACCCCACGACTTTGCTGCTCCATCCGTGCCACAGATTTGTTTGTTTTATTTGTTTTTTTCCCCTCCTGCTTTGCCGCTCCGCCCCCGCCCTTTTTTTTTTTTTGCTTGGGGCGGCAAAAAAGCCAGAGCCGGCCCTGCCAGCCAGAGTGGTGCAGCTCTCCAGCCAGACTCCTACATACCTGCACCCCTTTGTGCTTGGGCTGGGGGAATTCCCTGGGGGCTGCATCTGGAGACTTTATGGTCCCTTGGCAGTGCCAGAGCATTATAGCCATAATACAATGGAGAATCTGCCCCATTGACTTCAATGGGCACAGGATCAAGCCTTTTTCTCTGTGCAAAGTGAATATAAATTGGTATGTCTAAGTGGTAAATTCTGATCTGGTGATATTTTTACAGCCATTTTGGATAGGTGTTAGTGACTACACAAGGTGCAAAGCAGAGGAGAATTGGGTCCACAGAGATTGTGTGTAGTGTTTCTTTTTTGAAAACGCTCCCAGCTTCAGGCTGTTATGAGAACAAGCTGCCAGCAGAGGGCACTTAATACCATGCTTCTGACAACATGCATGAGATTAAAAAATGTTAATGCCAACAGATTTCTTGCTTTTACATCAATGCATAACATTTAGTGAGATCTGTCAATAAGTATTAGCCATATATGCCCATATACAGTTTTTCTTAAATGAATTATATAGAGACAGGTTCAAGCCAAAATTCCAGATTTGGAAATATTGGGGACATTTGAAGCTAGATCTGAAGTTTCTGGTTTGGACCCATCACTTAGGTTATGTAAACGATATTCCAGTGGAAAACATGTTAAGTACCTTTTAAAAGAAGTCTGAACAAATAATCTGGTAACCAAATACAAATCCAGTTTATTCCAGTCTGAAAATGCACACCTTTTATTAGATCTGCTATCTATGTAAGTATTTACAAACTGCAGGCAACAATTTTTAGTCTCAGATGCGTGTGACACCCATTGGCATCAATAGGAATTCTACCCAAATACATAAAATAGAATATCCAAGGTGGTCTACCACTAAGATATGAGTGCAGGATTTTACCCTGTGAGATTCAGCAGGAAGCATTGCACATAATTCCCTTAGCCTATAAATATCAGGCAAGGAAGAATAATTCTCCTGTTATTCATCAAATTCTCAATAACCACCCTAAGGACTGCAGGAGCAAAGTTCAGTTTCTAAATGTGCTAGATTATTGGCTCTTGCATCAGGGTTCAGACTTGTGTATGACATTATGTCTGACTGATAATAGTAATAAGCAGTGTTTCTTCCTTGTAATAAAGGCTAAAGGGAGAGAAGTTTCATTTGTCATGCTGTTTGCTTGAGGGCACTATGTAGATACCAACCAGACACACACACACACACGGTTGGTTGGTTGTTTTTTTAAATCTTGTCCATTTTAATCACAGATGGGAATACTTGCTTGTCCTGGACAAGAGGTTCTACCACAGAGATTCTTTATGGTAAGTGGGATTCATAGGTCTATTATATAAGCAAATCTTCTGCCTAATTAATGCATAATGGACAATGAGTTCTATATTGCAATTATTCCCTCCCATATGGCATCCAGTGATTACAGCACATGACTTGAAGTCCAGGATCATTATTACCATTTATTATTTGTGTTGTGGTAGTGCCTAAATGCCGCAGGCCTGCTGTGCTAGGCACTGTACAAACATAACAAAGAGAGAGTCCCTTCCTCAAATTGCTTACAATCTAAGGATGAGATGGATACAACAAACAGAGGAGGAAAACAAAATGTAACAATGAGACGATAAGCAAGGGTCATAGCACACAAGCTACCTGCCCATTTAGGATTTCTGGATTCTCTTCAGGGCCCTGACACTGTCTAACTACAACTTTAGGCAACTCTTTTAGCATCTCTGTGCCTCAGTTTTCCATCTGTAAAAAGAGGACTATTCGTACTTACCTTGTAAGGTTGTTGTGCTTCTTTATTACTGCTTGTAAAGGTCTTGCAGTTATACTCTTACCTTGCATCTTTTATCCAATAAGTATTATTATTGCTAACCCAGGCATGTAATTAGCACTATACCACTGTCCACTGTACTATTTTTTCCAAGTAAAAGATCTGATCACAACCATAACAAAATACATAGATCAACACACCAAATAACAGGTAAGGAACTTTAGTAAAAGAACACATAAGGGGTTAGATAGTCGCTGTTTAGGATGACATCTTCCTAGTGGTAACCGTGGGGAGCAAATTACACAAGTTTCCAGTGCTACATCACACCAAAAACCAGCCTATGTTTCTTTTGGAGTTCGTGTGAAGAGGCATCTTATTACAGAATAGAGAGCCAGGTCAGATCACACCTACAACAGTTGAATAGTGTGTACAGTTCCGGGCACCTTAATACCATAAATACTATTAATTGTTCAGGTAGCTCTACTTTACCTTTGGAAAGGAGAGTTTCCCAACTTTATCTATCTAGCCACCTTTGGTGGCTTCCAAGACATCAAACCTTAAAATCCAAGCACCCTCAAAATCCAAATCCCAGTTTTATAGCTTGGGCCCATCTTTATGTATTACAAACCACTCAGATTGATTATATCTACCTTAAGTATTTCTGATGTGCCTTTCATTTTCTAAGCACCAGAGGCAAAACTGAGTTGCATCAAAATAGATTCTTCTGTTCTCCATAATTTGCTTCATCTGCTGTTCCTAATTTTTCTTTTTCTCCTACTTCATCCTCTTCCTTCTAACCTGCACACAGAGTATGAAAATAATAATTTCTCATTGTGAAGTAGTGCTCTGTAGGGAACAAGACTGCCCTAGCATGGATATGGAGAAGATGAGGTAATGACCTTTCCCATATCTAGTTTATGAGATTATTGTAATCGCTATAATTTTAGGACACCTGTTTTCAGAATGTCATACTGCCCACAGTTCATCTGGGTTTCTAAGGACATGCTTACTTTTAAGGATGGGAGTAGTCCAGTTAAAGATAATAGGATGACTAGTGTGCTTCAAGTGAGGCACAGGTTTATACATGTTGCTGAATTGGGGCCATCATAATAGCAAGAGGACACTTCACAACATTTTACAATACTAATTTGTATATGTACCGGGTGCTCTGGAAGAATTTAGTCTTCACTTATTGTTCTCAACACACCCTAGGTGCTCTAATAAGTAGGAATCACTGGCTCTTATTGCTTAATTAGATACATTTCACATATTCAGGTAGTGATGACACATGATGTAGAATTGTATAATTAAATTATTTCACTTTGTCAACCAACCTCCATGACCTGTAAAAATAATGTTGAAACATATTTGCTTTCAGTTTAGTAATTCATGGTGTTAGACATAGATGCCAGATCAGTGTATAATTTGGCATCAAACACTTTTATGACAAAAAGGGTGTGGTGTAAATCTATTAGTTTGCATTGAACAAGAGTCACTTCTAGAAGAGTCCTTTGCTTTATTTGATTGGGTGTGATGTAGAGTTTTTGCAATTGCATCACCCTTTTCTTTAAAAAAATATTGTAATGCTGAAAATATAGTAGGTGTGGCTTTGGTGGTAGGGTAATGTAGTCAGAAATAATGACGGCAACATCATGTTGATTATTCAGAAGTAGTAACATTCCACTCACAAACACATACTTAAACTTGCCATAGTCTCGCTTGATTATAATTACTGCCAAATTTATGTTAAACTAAAAGATAACTTGAAAGAGCTCATTGCTGATTTTTAGGAGGACTGGAGAAGACTAGGCTTCCTCTCCTTCATCATAAGAAGTCCCTAAGCTCCCACAACTGGTATCAAACTTTCTTGTGAGTGTTCCTCTAATAGGCTTTTTTGACAGGGAGCTGAGTAGTCAGTCAGGGTTAAGCCCAAATGTTTAACCGTGTTACTTCAAGACATGCTGAATTCTATCACTCCATTTTATCTTTTGTCAACACAAATTGCTCCTGGCCAATATGATGATTTAAAAAAAGGAAAGCACAATCCCTGCACTCTTGTTATCTTGCTGTACTGTACAGGAATGGGCATGGGCCTTCTTTCAGGAAGGTATTTTTGCAAAAAAAAACAAACCAACCCTCATCAGCTGTATAGTTTTGAAAAAGGAGATTACTTCTCCTATTTCTCAATTCCAATAAAGGGTGTTAATTTTACTGTGGTGGCTCTAATGGGATCAGAATAACAGCAACAAGAAACAACAACAACAAAACAGTCAAGTTTGCATAGTGAGGACTCTCCTTGTTTACAAGGGAAATAAGTAAATAACCCACAGATCCTGTTAGTTCTACAGCCAATTCCAGTTGGAGGCTCTTAGGAACTCTGCCCTCTGAACTTTAACAGACCAAAGGCACAGTAACCCACATTGTCAGCAGAGGTCTTAAAGTTCCATATATTGTACTCCTCACCTGACATTTTAAAATTATACATTTAGGAGCTATGCTGTGGCTGCTTTTTGCTGCATCACCTGTCTGAAGTGGCCCTGAGCCAGGGATGATCATCTGGTAGTTCAGAGCCAACACAACTCCTCCTAGCCCACTTCGTATCTCTGCTGCAGGTTTAGGGGCCATGGCTGGGGGTTAAGGAGAGAAGGCCCAGGGGGAATTTCTCTTTATGCTTTGTCCTGGGATCTTCAAATTATCTTTTTCTAGAGGAGTGCAGCTGTCTTGTTGGGTTGTAGATTGAGATGTGGCTGCTGATGTAGCTGGGGCTTTGAAAATTAGGACCATGGCTTTGAACAGCAATGGATACAGACTGGGGTCTAACAATAGGAATGGACCTCTGAAGGAGAGAGTATTTACCTCTTTATTACTGTAAAACAGGCATGTCTCATATGCACTATTGAGCTTATAAATTGAGACTGTTTAAAAGCAGGGAAGCTCAAGCATGAGGATCACTTGTACATTCAAACATTTTTGATCCAGAAATATATATGGCTAAAGGAGAGTGGTGAACCTGCTAAACCCCTGGCTTTTATTATTTAGGGAAAATCTGCTGCTTCTTTTTGAAATGGCTCTAAAAAAATCAACGAATGCTATAGTTCTAATATACTATACTATGTATACAACTGCTTCAGGCAAAAATCCTTGTCACTTTTAGTTTTGTCTATGCTAATAATATTGAAAGGCAATTTATAAAGTGTAGAGATACATTTGAAAGAACTACAGCAGTTTCTGTTCAATTTTATCTTAGGAATTCCTATGCAGAGTGAATCACTACAAACAAGTACTTTGTGAAATTCTTGGAAACATGCTGTGGAATGGTACAGCACATCTCAACAGGAAAAGGTGGTGTTAGTGCATCATCAACTTGGTATTTTGTGCTCTGGGCAAAGGCCACAGAGACTAGAAAAAAATCACCTGTAAGTAATATTTCTGCTTAGTTGCTGAGTTTGATAACATCAGGATAGGCACATACCTCTGCTTCCATTTATGGATTTTTACAAATGCCTGGTCAAGGCAAAGAGTACAGCTTGTTTGGGTCAAAAATATTTGAGAGAGAGCTGAAATTTCAAAGACCCAAACACCTTAAAGTTGATGTTGGATGATAATGAAAGTCAGAGGCTCATCAAGACTGGCTGCTGAAGCATGATGCTGTACTGTTGAGGAGATTTACAGATTTTTTCAGAGCCGAGCAGACTGAAATGTCTTTGCTGAATCTGATGTTCATTAATTCTGCAATGTCTTTCCTGCCCCCACACTGCTCCTGTTTTGCCGTTATTTTTTTATTTTTTTTCCTATATGCAAGTTAATATATTCCATCCAGACTGAGAAATAATAGTGTGATTGGGCTATAAGGTTCTATAGCAATTTAAATAATCATTTTTAGGAATTCATAATTTATTTTAATATATCTCACCCTATTGAAGGATGCTGACAAATCTTGAAGATTAGTGTTTAGTGCTCCCATTAGCGAATATCCTTCATGAATCCGTACTAAACCAATCTCCAGCATGCTGCTGAGGTGGACTAGGATGCTTGAGGCTTTATTTTATTTTATTTTTTTTGGCTATAATTTAAAACTGAGGTTCTATTTAAACTAGAGAGCTCTAACCTCATCTATGACATTTATAATGTGACTGTCACCTTGTTCCTAAGCCCTGATACTTGGTATCTAAAGTTGTGGCCACTTGTAGTGATAAGATCGCATGGTACTTTGTGTTAGTCCTAATGGCCTGGTAAGATTTCAAAACAGGTGATTACATTCTTCCTACCCCATGTTAGTTCAGGCAGGCTGCCAAACCTCCAGCTGTAGGCAGCCCCAGGTCAAGGGGGCCCACCCACCAGCAGCAAGATGTTTATAGTACATACTCTAGAGCCAGGTAGTGTGCAACAAAAGGTGTTGTTGCACGCTAAATGAGAGCTCTGCTGAACACGCTTAAACACACTGAAGAATCAGAATTTCTTCCCTGTCTGGAGTAGATCACAATGTTCCCTCTTCTTCCTCTTTGACAGGAAGCCTTCACCCTAAATCCCTATGGTGGGGTGTTCACCCCACACTAGCCCCGAAAGGGTTAATTTGGCTCAGAAGGTGCTAAGTAACCTGATAGGCCACACCTGAGGGAGAGTTAGGCTTGATAGACAATCCCTGATGGAGGTTGGAGCCCAGCTGAGCAGATGAGGCTGGTATAATGCCAAGCAAGGACAGAAGGGGCTGCAGTGTGGAAATTTACAGCTGCTCTCTAGGTGAGGGGATGAGGAGAGCTGGGGGAGAGTAGAAGTCCTGGGATCTTGGCCCTGGAGGAAGGGTTTACCAAGAAGAGTGCTGGACCAGAAGCCCAATAGGGGTGGAATAGGAAAAGGCTCGGAGAAATGGCAGGAAGGTTTGGGATATTGCAACCCTTGGTTGCTGATTCAAGGGTACCTGAGGTGGAACTCGGAGTAGTGGGTGGGCCCAGATTCACCTACCAACCAGCTGGGAAGTGGCATAGCCTTGGATTGAAGGGCTGCCAGGAACAATATTGGGTCAACCAGTCCAGTGAGACTTTGATACCCTGGAAGGGGGGAACTGTAATGTCCTGGCGAGAGAGCCAATCCATGAAGAGGGAGCACTGTAATTCCTGGAGCACAAGAGAGTCTCAGTGTGAACAAGAGACAGAAAGGGGGTATATTGGACTGGGTGAAGCTAATTCCAGCTGTAGCCACAAGGAGGTGCACCAGTGGTGAGTAAAGAACCTTGTAATGAACTCCTGCAGCCACCACTCTTGGGTCCATTTTTTTTTTCTCCTTGCTCCATCCACTGTCAGCAGGACTAAACACCTCAGTTAGCAGAATAGGGCATTTTAGCGCTAGTTGAAAGGAAAAGGTATGTCACGTGCCTGGACCTTGTAGCTGGGCCCCCAGTCAAATGGCTTAACAGGGATGCTCAGATTTACTTGAACAGTTCTTGTTCCTCTGTAAATTCCGCCTGCAGCATTAGTTTGATGTGACATGCTCCTTCACTGAGCCAAACCCCTGTGACTCTCTTGTGTACTGTTAAGCATCTGCTCTGTTCCATCCCAGAGATGGCTGGATTTGAATAGTGCGGTTAAAAGCCAGGCTGTGAGATCCTGCAAAGCTCATGATTACGGCACCAACACATCCCATAGGAGGATAAGGAAATCTAAAGGAGAATCTGTTTTAAAAACGAAGCCTCCCACATTCCTAGTCCTTTTCCTTTAGAAGATGGTCTTGAAAATGTGATTGAAAACTTGTCATTGATTTTTTTTCCCCTCCCCACCCCCGCCCCCAAAAGACTATGAGGCATTCATTCACAGTTTGCTCAGAGCCATGCATGGCTGTAGGTCCCTTTACTTTTAGAAAGACACAAGATCATATCTGTAGGGGTTAATGCTGCTCAAGCTGCTACTAATGGCACTAGGGCTGTGACAACCGATGGTCTCCCAGTCAGGTCTAGTTGTGTATGAGTAGCTGAGACAGCTCCTTTTCTGAGCTGCCAGTATAACCTCTGGCCGCAGGGATTGGCTCGATAGCACAAGAGAAAGTAACTTCTGCAATTCTGTGTAGTGTTTCTTAACGGGTAGGTTGTATCCTTGAGCATGTTATGAGGGCACAGCTGTTAGCTAGTGGTTGGAGTATAACCTCAGAGAAAAATCAGCAAAATCCCCTGATCCCACCCAGCACTGCTGACCCTCTGATCGCTCCTACTGCCAAATGCCCTTAGGGTGGACCTCTCCCTCTTCCCCTCACCTGTTCAGTGTTTTGCTCTGGGGTAGGAAAGTTGGCACTATTAGAGGCTGGGAAAACGGATTCACCACCTCTTGAAGCAAAGCAATGTGGTCTCCAGAGCTGAGCACTATCCAGTTTGGAGACCAAGAAGAGAAGCATCTTCAGCAAGCATCAGCCATTCTATCTAAAAACAGCCATTCCAGTACCTCCCGTCCCCACCCCAGTACCAATCCCTCACCTGGCAGCCAGTATCCCCACCTATCCCAACTCTGTTGCCCAGTGAGTTTGTCTCCCAGCAATGAGCCCACTAGCAGGGGCGGCTCCAGGCCCCAGCACGCCAAGCGAATGCTTGGGGCGGCATGCAGCGGGGGGTGCTCTGCCAGTTTCTGGGAGGGCAGCAGGCAGGCAGGCAGCCTTCCGCGGCATGCCTGCAGAGGGTCCGCTGGTCCCACGGCTCCAGTGGACCTCCCGCAGGCGTGCCTGCAGAGGGTCCGCTGGTCCCACGGCTCCAGTGGACCTCCCGCAGGCGTGCCTGCAGGAGGTCCACCAGAGCCGCGGGACTGGCGACCGGCAGAACACCCCCGTGCCGCCGTGCTTGGGGCGGTGAAATGTCTAGAGCCGCCCCTGCCCACTAGCCTCCCCCTACTCAAGAAAACACTGGTTTCTTACCATGACACCCACCTCACAATTCTTTGCAGCCATGCAGGATTGGTGGTATGATGAGGACATCATTATCAGAGATTTCAGGCTGAGCTCCGAGTTTATTCTTTATCCCATGAGGGTTCTGGACCAGTTTTGATGGTTTACCTGTGAACACCATTGAACTGTCTAGCCACAGGACTTTGCATTCATTGATCTGTTACAACGATTGCTTGTCCATGATCATCAATGTACTGTCTCCCACAGATGCTGTCTTCCCCATCCCCCACCCCTGCCTCATCTTTGCAGGTCACTGGCTTACAGATGACCAACATGTCAGTGTCCAGACTGTTACAGAGTTTGCATGTTCAAAGTGGGTATTCACCCAGGAAAGCTCATGCTGCAAAATGTCTGTTAGTCTATAAGGTGCCACAGGATTCTTTGCTGCTTTTACAGATCCAGACTAACACGGCTACCCCTCTGATACATGTTCTTGTTGTATCGTCCCATTTCCTCAGCACTTATTTTTTACAGTTGCCATTCTTATTGCATTGTAATGGAAAGATAATCACATTCCACATGTTTCTACCAAAACAAGGAGATGTAATAAAGGGAACTCTGGTTGCTAATAACAGTTGCTATGCCATTTGTAGCTTTGCCGTGGAAATGCACATGCGGGAAAGTGAAGAATTAAACAAATGGCTTTCCAGGTAAGAAAATCCATGTGGCCTGGACATTCTGCCAATAGCTTTAGCAATAATCCTGTTCTCCTTATTCTAATAAAGTTCCTTCTTTGGTGTTAGAATAAAGGGACTCTCTGTGTTTCTTCACCATAGCTATTATACATGACATATCAGAAGTTGACTCATTCTGAATAAACAAGAGAAAACATGCTAATGTTCAGCTCTCTGTAAGGCTCTGAATTTGATAAAGCCAACGAATGGGCTGAGTGGAAGGAGCACTTCACCAAATCAATCTACAATTAATACAGAGTGGTGAAGTGCAAGTCGACTCATTAATGTATGCAACAAGGAGTCAAGCTGAACTATTTATAAATTACTTGCCTTTACTGAGTATGGAGCTTGATAATTATGAGACATTGCACTTAAAAAATGTGGTGAGCATTTCATATCAAATCAGAATGTAATATGCAAACAGGTGTGCTGTTTGCAAAGGATGCAGAAGCCCATAGAGAGTGTGGAGGAATGTACGTGACTTCAGTATCCATAAGGAAGAATACATATGAGATTGTCTGTCTATCAGTTGGGATTTTACAAAGGAACTTTATTAGCATAAAACCAGTAGTATCCATAAAACCGAGCTTTCCTTGTCTGCTCCACCAGAAAGCTGCTGCTAAAACTTTCCAAAGCTGCTTCCTGCTATGGATTTAAAGAAACAGTGCCCATATGCTCTGTTACCACCAATTGATTGGTTTGATGGACTAAAAGAATTTTTGATGATCTACAACACCTATGCTTTTGATTAGGTTGCGACATGTACTAATCAGTTCAGTAGGTGTGAGGCTTTTGAACTGACAACTAGAATAAAAATCGTATAAGCATTCCTACCTTAAATTATTGATAATGTGACCAGCCCTTCAGCCTCGGCAAATAATGTGACAGCAGTAATGTAACTGAGTCTCCAGTTTGGCTGGTCTATTACATCGTATATCAAATACACAAATTTTCTTTGCTGCATTGTATGAAAGCCTAGGATGTTTTGGGGATTTGCCCATTTTATAGATGGATTTATGTGCTACAGCCATAATAATACAGTATATATATTGCTAATGAGCACATCTTGATGTTCTCACACAGACAAGGCTCCCATTGTTTGCAGTTTGTCCATGTACAAATTTTGGTATTTGGCCCACCCATAGGGCCTTACGTTTTGCAGGAGGCATATGCTCTATCTTGATTTTAAGGGGATATGTTTGCTTAAGGCATTAAGTAGAAACACAAAAACCTGCTAAGCAAATCGAGTTCAACTGGCACAAACCATTTTCAGGTCTGATTTGACTCTGATAAAATTTTGCAAGTGTTTGCTGAAGCAGAACTCAGCAGTAGTTGTAATAAAAGTTTAAGTGATGCACTAGGGACACGAAGATTATGTGAATTTGCTCCAGTAAATGAAGCATCTAAATGGAATCCACTTTAGAGGAACACATAACACTAGAGAATACTGGGGGTATGATCCACATCTTCTTAAAACACAGCCCCAGTCATGCTCCTCTAATGATACACAGACACACTATCTTATGTAACACTTTCAGGTGACATTAATTGTCCAACCACTCTTACCTGCAGTATTTTAAAGCAAATGCTCTTGGATCATTTTGTAATATTGGAGCCAGCTGGTTAATCAGGTGTAACATGAAGCTTTGACATGATTTACTGCATGCTGGTAGCTTATACTATAACTGTATTGTCCTGCTCTATGTACTGTATAATAGCTTGGAGCTGCCCTTAGACAAGGCCCCATAGTAAACTAGCTCTCCAGCTTTATGGGGATATCCTGTAAAAGTATTTTAATAAAAGCAGAAGCTGGCATCTTTGTGAAGAATAGTGTGCCTACTATTTGTGTCTCAACCCCTAAACTACCACCCCACCCCCATTAAGTACATTAGATACTTCCCCAGATACAACTCTGACTTTGCTGACTTCATAGGCTTAACTGGTAATTTTGTACCATGTCTCTCAACATTGATAAATCATCAGATCATTTCAATTAGTTGGACCTGTGTGGCCATGCTGAACTCTCTGGGCCACATTCTGCCCTCTGTTATACCATGCAAAATGTGCCGTCAGAATAAGAAAATAATTTGGCCTGTCGAAAATAAATTCTTAGCACCTTCTATGCCTGTACCCCTTAAAAACAGGCCCAGTTAAGTCATCTCATATCACTGACTAATAGGATACTTTTTAAACTTAATTTAAAAAGTGTTTTAAACACAGAAAAGGTCTGAGTGTTTACCTTTAAAGTATTATACCAACTCTTCACATCCTTGAATTGATAGCCATTCCCTTTGCTTCTCTTGTCTTTTGAGATTGTTTCAGTATGTAAGGTCCTGTTCATCTGTCATTAAACATCAATCCTATAAAGTCCTTTTATTTGTTACTAATATTATTTTGGATGTGTTGCAGGGGTCACAGTCATAAGAATGTAGAATTCAGTGTCACCTTCTAGTTGGAATTGGTATCATCAATAGCATTTAAAAGATGCACTTTTTAACACGTCCCTGCCTACGCTGCACCTCCCAGCCGGTGAGCTAGAGGACTGGGATGAATTGTAAATTCAGCCTGCAAATCTCAGCACTTTTGATCTAGAATGCAAATCTATAGACAGTCAGACAGCAGAAAACTGTGTGCTTTAAAAATCAACAGTGGTGCTAAACAGACAACCAAAGTCTGAGAATATCATTGTTTTAATAGTAGAAGAGCTTTGAGAAGAAGGATGAATATTCCAACTTCTTTTCTACAGCATACTGGTTGATTTGAAGTTGGCCTGCAACGGGAAAAAATAGAGTTTGTGCTGGTATTTTTTTTTCTTTTACTGCATAAAGTGGACCTGAAGTTACTTTACGTACTTAATTTATCATTTAAAAAATGAATGTCTTATCTACCCTAAAAGTCACTGGACACTACTAAGATTACTGTGGTATATAGAGCTGCAAAAACTGTTGTGATTATGTGTGTTTATTGCACCATTAAAGTCTGGAATATATTGTGTGGCTGGCAGATTTTAAAAGTGCTTTGTCTGTTGGAAGAGCTAAAGTTGGTTGGAGATTGAAATGAGGCTCAAGGTAGTTTACAAACAAGTAACCTTTTTGTTTGCAAACTTGATTGTTCTGTTACACTTTGTTGTTGTCTTTGATGATGGTCCAATCCATTTAAAATTGCTGTAGTCAAATTTTAAAAGTTTAACAAGGTAACCAGATTTTGGATACTGGTAATAACAATGATATAACAAGAGTCAGGAGTGAAAGTTGAGCAGCTGAATGTTTTTGCTGCCAAAAAAGGTATATTTTTGCAGCAAGACATAACTTGAGTTAGCTATCTTATTGTAAAATCCTAGTGGAGACAAGGCCTAGGTAGGTTTTACCTCAGTGTTACTAGTGGAGATAACCTCCAGTGAGGGGATATAGTCTTTGATCTCAACTAGCTACATTCAGGTAAAAACTACCTATGCCTTGTCTCCAGTCCATTAGGATTTTTACAGCAGGATAGCTAACTCGAGTTATAGCTTGCTGTATAACCCCCCCCACCTTTTTTTTGGCAGTTAAGACATAGCCTGAGATGGGAAGAGACTTTCAGTGAGAGTGTTTAAAATTCTTTGGATGAAATCCTGGCCCTGTTGAAGTCAATGTCAATGTCAAAATTCCCATTGACTTCAACAGGGCAGATTAACATTTTGTCTTTGTTAACAGTTGCTTTACTCTAGTGACTAATTAACATTTTGGAGAAACCATTTCTGTGTTAAAGTTTCAACATCCAGTGTGAAACTCCCATGTAATTGCTTGGAATAGGTTTACTCAATAAGGTGCTAAAGTGCCAGAGTTGGCAAACCACCTGCACTGACTGGCAACATTGCTTGTGTCAATGGCCCTTAACTAGTGTTAGTGGTGGTAAACTTTCTTAGAAAATACGCCTGCTATAGAAAGAGTTTGACTTGTCAAGAAACATTGCACCTTTGCTGTAACCTGTATTAGTTCAACATAACAATGTTCCTGGTTCTTAGCCAACCCATCACTATGACAGAAAGCGCAATGCTGTGGGTTGGGGGGATGGGGAGACTTCACTCTGCCATAGTGTGAGAATGTACTGTAGCTATTTATGGATAAAGCCAGGCCATTGTTTTAGGGTTATTTATTCACCTAATTAGATTTATTCCAGAGGGTGATTTCTCAGCTCTTTGCTTTAATGTACTGCTCTCAGCTTTGCTCTTAACTTGCTTTTTAGAGAGACTCTCTCCCTCCCTCTCTCTGTTCCTCAAGGTGCCAATTTATGCATGTTAACATTTCTTAAATAATTCTCAAAGTGGGGAAAGTATGTGCAAACTCCAATAATAAGAGATGGTCTTAAGGTTTGTGTGGCCCTTTTCCAAACCTGCCAGCACTCCCCACTACAGTGACAAGCACCCTGCTTCAGCACACTCCCAGCTGTTAAACACTCCTGAGTCCTTCTACCCAGGGCTGGTCTTATGGGTGGGTGATGTGGAGGGGTGCACTGTTGTCAGCCCCCCACAGCCAGCTCAAGGGCCCTTCAACACTCTGGGCACAGAGCCAGGGAGGGGCATGGCTGGGGGCTCTAGCTGCTAGTCCCGACTGGACTGGGAAGGAATGGGACTTCCTCTTCCCCTGCATGGGCCATTTTTGGGGCTGGGTCAGACCCACCTCTGAGAACCTCCCCTAGCTGCAGGAAGCTCCCTACTCCACTTCCTGCCCCCACTGCTCCTCAGCCATGGGGAGTGAGGGGGGAGAAGGGGTCACTGTATGGTTAACTGCCCCAACCCCCATGTAGCCAGACTCAAAGGGTGCCAAAATACAAGTTCTCCCAGGGCACCATTTTCACTAAGGCCGGCCCTGCTCTCCACCCTGCTGGAAAGCAGCTCTGACTCCTCTCTCACTGCTACAAGCTCTCTGCATCCTCCCAATCTGTAATTGACAAACCTGCTCCACGTGCCAAACTCTCCCACTTCTTGGTCTGGCCCTTCCTTGTATCTTGTAACTCGTTTCTTTTCAGCTCTTTCCAGCTCTGCACAGATGGTCACAGAAAAGCACTGATTATTATTACTATATAATAGTTACATTACTGTAGCAGCTGGAGCCCCTGTACAAATGCATACAAAGACACGGTCCCTGCCTTGAATAGGTACAAATACTGTTGAAATGATCACCATTAATTAGGGAGAGCCACAAGCATTTCAAGAGCCCACCCAATCCAGTCTGGGAATGGCTCCTGTCTGCAGTACCTAAAGCCAACTCTGCGAAATATACCTATTTGCAGTTTTCTAATTAATTCAACCGAATTTCATTGTGTACCACAAAGGCAAGTGACACAAGTGGAGTTTTGAAGTCACAAGGATTATGTGCACCTTGCCCTAAACAAACAAACAAACAAATCCTATAAAAATCCAATGTTCTCTCTTTCTGCTATTATGTTTATGGCCAAATCCAGTTCTACTTATTTGTGTTCTAGAAGCACCCATGGGGCAGCTGGGGGCATGTTGGAACTGGCTGCTTTTCAGTGAGGTGGGGAGTGCAGGAGTTGATACCTTAACTCAAGGTCCCTTAGCTCATACGCTACCTTTGTTCTGCAGGTGCAACTCGTTAACATTGGTGGGAGCTTGGTGCAAATATAAAGAGTAGAATCTGTCCCTTAACTATATTTACCATAATACTAGTGACCAAGGCAAACACAGGCCCAGTGGATGGGGATAGCTCCTGTTGGCAACGGATTGCTTGTCCTTGCATTCCAACAATTACTACTGAATCAAGGACATGATTTTTTTTAAAAAGAACAATGAATTATGCATAATACAACTTTCTAATGAATTTTTCTGGGCCAATAGTAATTCATGATTTTGGAATTCACAAACATGTCGTCCAAATATTTGTGACTAACATTGACCTCTATGCATCATAAGTAACTAGTCTTAGCACCCTTTTTTGTTTTGATTTTTACTATCCAACCAGCTCTTGTTTCCTCAAAAAATTGGTTTTAAACTAAAAAACATTGTGCTTTCAATAATGCACTAAAGATAATACTTATATAAATTATGGCGGAATATCTGTGAATGACAAGAAAACATTCTCGTCATGAACGTATCATTGGTTTTTAGCACATGAAATTGTGTGATTTCCCTATTTTCTCTTATTTCACTGTTTCTTAGAATTGCCTGCTAAGCAGTGGGAATGCTGGTCCATAGACAAGTTGCACAACATGGTTTTTATAAGGTAAAGATACATGGTTCATCACCCACAGAAAGAGGCGGTTACCTGAACCCTTCAATGTGCTTTTTGTTGATTCAGACTCGGGGGTAATGTCTTACAAAACATCTTGCCCAAACTAGTTTCTCAATCTTCTATTGTCATAGTTCAACCATATCCTCTGCTTTCTTCCTTGAGCCAATGAGACTCAAGAGAGAGTCCTGGCAGAAGCTGGAAAGCTTATCATGTAATTCAGCATTAAGCTGCATGCATTTTGTATCCAATAAAAGCAACCTAATGAAAGCATTTTGATTGATTTCTGTATTCATGAATCATAGCTGAATCATGAATCACTAGAGATCCTCATTAACTGCCAGGCTGTTGGAGTCGCAAGTGGGAGTGTATGCTACCTACTGTTCCTTTTTTACACATGGAAAAATTACATTTGTTCAATAGTCAGTGAAAAAGAAAATGAAACAATAATAATTTCAAATAAAGGGTTAGTCTCTTTCACCGCCATGTTTTTATATCACAGAAAATACCCGATTACAGCCTTTCAGAATCCATCTGACCCATACAGAATCCCTCCTATGCCAAAGCTTTAATTTGGGTCGAAAGACCAAATATTCCTTATGTCTCTGAAAAATTGGCTTCCGTTGGAGAGATTCATTTTACATCAGATATAGCAGTCATACAAATCCTCTTCAGATTCATTTTTCATCATTATTTAACATAAAAGGAAATTGAGATATTTGCAAATACATGCAATTATAAGAAGAAATAAATTATTACAATAAAACAATTGTGGGAATATTCAAAATTCAGGATGCAGGAAGACAAGGTAGATATAGTCAGGTCATGGAAGAAATCTATTAGTCTAGGGAATAATCTACCAAGGGAAGTATTGGAAGCTCCATCACATAGCAAATTTAAAACTGGTCTGGAAAAAATACTAGTAAATGTACAATAGGAGACTATCCTCACTGCAAGGGAGCTGGACTAGATCACTTTTCAGGTCTTTTCCAACTCTAAGTTTATATGAATATTGTTATCCTTTTTGACTCAAGTGGCTAACCAAAAATGTGGGGTCTAGTAGGATGTTCCAGTTAGGACAAGAAATTGGTGATAGGTATTTCTTTTGATGCAGTTTTGTTTATTTATGAAGTTGTAAGAACATATGAACAGACAGACTGAGTTAGACCAGTGGTCCATCTAGCCCAGTAGCCTTTCTTCAGACAGTGGCCAATGTTAGATGCTTCAGAGGGAATGAACAGAACGGGGCAATTTCAAGTGATCGATCTCCTGTCATCCAATCCAGCTTCTGGCAGTTGGAGGTTTAGGGAAACTGGAAGATGGGGTGGCATCCCTGATTATCTTCACTAATAGCCACTGATGGTCTATCTCTCTGAGCACAGAAGGAATCAAATAGCAGCAAACAGCTTCTTTTGCTAACAGCATCAAGAACACACTTTTTCGGCTTGCACCCCTGACCTAAAAACCTCTCCCTAGGTTTCTTCAAGGGTCAGACAGCATGCTTTCAGCTGCTCCTTCAGGCTGTTTGTCTCTTTCCTGGTTATTGTGTATTCTGCCTGTTCCCCTTCCCCATACCCCCATCTAAAACAGTATTTAGCAAAGCTCCTGGGGGTGGGATGGGGGGGTTCACATACTCCTTTTGTCTTAGGAGGGGGTTTATCTTTGTTAACTGAAGGACGAGTTCACACCCCCCCCCCCAATCTCAATGAAGTTTTAACTCAACCCATCACAAAATTTCACCCAGTTTATAGCAACATTATAACAGCAGGATGCTAAATTCAATATGCTTGCAGAACTTTGGAAGTTTTTCAGTAAAACAGTTTAGCACTTCATCTGTTCATCAAACTTGTAATCTCATCAAAAAGAGAGCAAGTTTGCTAGGATCTAGTTTCCATAAACTCATGTTGATTGGCATTAATTGTAATACCCTGTTTTAATTCTCCTATTCATCCAGTCCCATATCAACTTCTCCATTATTTTGCCCTGATGTCAGAATGACAGGCCTATAATTTCCCAAATCATTCAGTTTATCCTTTTAAAATATTGGTACAGCATTAGCTTTCTTCCAGTTCCGTGAGCTCTTCAGCCAGTGCCTCTAAAACTCTTAGATGCTTATCTCTTTTCCAGATCTGCTGATTTTAAAACATTTAACTTCAATAGCTGCTGTTTAATGTTCTTCTGAGATACTAGCAGAATAGTGTTAACATATGATGCCACTACATCTGTTTTTGTCCCCCTGCCACATACAGAACAGAAATACTAATAAACACTTCTGCCTTTTCTGCATTATGATTGCTAATTCCACCATTTCTGTCTGGTAATGGACCAATACTATTCAGATTTTTTTTGTTCTTTTTGTATAGTTATGTACGTGCTCAAGTGCGTACAGGGTCAGGACCACAGTTTACAATTCTGTAAAGTGTCATGAGTTTTATGAAGATTTTGTGAATTTTTGTAAATCCCTAAATGATAAACAAGTCCCCTGTGCTCTTCTACCCTAACAAGCAATATATCCCCTGCGTAGGAGGCTGTGCATGTTATTGCTTCACACCATTGTCCCTGGTTGACTCCTTTTTAGCATATGTGCAACATGCCTCCGGTGGCACATGACCAAGATTCCTTGCTGAATTTGGTCCATCGGTTGGATTATTAGCTTCCCCAGCCCAGACCGGGTACTGATGGAGTGGGATGTGAATGCTGATCCATGCCGCCCATCCTGCCCTTCTCCTCCCTGGTTGACTGATCAGATAGAAGTGGACCTTACTCATAGGCTCTTGTTCACAGAGCAAGGCTAGTTGTAGCAGACAAAGAGGCAAGGAATCCTGAAGCGGGTTCTGGGGGGAAGGTGGCGGGGAACCGTGAGACTTGCTTTCTTAATTTTTACTGCTGAATTTCATTTCCCCCCTCCCCCAATTTTTGAGAAAAAGCAGCTGCCTTTCCTCATATCAGTGACCTATTCTGAGTATAGAGCAGCAAGCAGATGTTTGGATACTTAGCAAGAAGCTGAGATTCACAAGGGGCCTTATTTTTTTTCTTCAGCTACTTGGGGGTCACAGCTCCCACTGGCCTTTCTCAGAATTGCGAATACTCAAAATGGTGAAAATGATGCCCAAGGTAAATAGCAAATGACACCATCTGCAGCCATCTTTGATTGTGCCCAATGTACACTGCCATCTTCTTGGGTTTAGTGCTAGGGCAGCAAAATGCTATGAATAAAGTCACTGTGGAGCAGCAGCCAACCCCTCTTGCTGACAACTGCATAGCTGGCACATGGCTTCCAAAGACTGAGAACTGTAGGAATGAAAGTTTTATCACCAAACACTTCAGTTTGAAACAACTGCCTCCATGAAGAGCCAACATTTAATCATAGCAATAGATGCATAACTATTTTTAATTTTCCTTATTTCATTTCAAAATATAGAAAATGCCATTTTCCCCCTCTTTCTTGGTCTTTGAAGACATTTTTGATTGCTAAAACATGTTTCTTATAATTTCTTAAATTAGCCTGGCAATGCCTCCTTTGAATGTCTGGCTTAATTATGCTGAAGCAAACTAAGATTTAGCTGGCTTCAAATTTCCATGCATGGATGCCAGCGGCAGTGTGTTTGGTCGCTCTTTGTTTCTTAAGAGTCTAGGTCCTGCCAAAGTGAGTGTCTCAGGCTGCTAGCTTCTGATTTTGTTGGATGTCAGACATTCAATCGAGAGCTACATGATACAGTGTTAATGCTGAGTGACTGCTGGCTCTCATCTCCAGCTATCAAAGTATGGAGTGGGGGGAGGGGAGAGAAATTGTGGTATACAAAATCTCCCGCAAAAGAAATCTGCTTGCTTTAGTAATGACAGCAGAAAACGTCTAGATATACCCAGTGCAAAAGTGTCACTTTGGTGTCTCTTAAGCTGTTCAGTTAATGTTTCCAGCTGTGTAGTGGATGATTTCTTTAATGTTATATTTTCTTCTTTTATATACAAGTTACACAAGGTGATTTATTTTATTTGCACAGGAGATATGTAAGCTGCCCCCCTCCTGTGGAGCTGGAATATGTAATGGTCTCCTTTTTTATAGAAAGAGACCATAACATTACATATTCTAGCTGCGTGTGTGAAGTGAGCATATCCTTTGTGAGCATAAAATAAGTTACCATAGATAACAGCTATGTTTGCAATGGGATAGTGTGAAGTGTTTTGTGGTACCACCAGTGTAATGTTCACTTGAAGAACCCTTAGTACAGCAAGTGGAATGACAAACTCGGTAGCAGAATCTCCCTCTTTACTTTAATTGTTTGGGAGGTGATGGGGCTGGGTGAATGTTTTTTGTTTTAATTTGGAAAGCTGAATGGGAGGACTAGATAAACACTTTCTACCCCATTAAAAACATTCCAATATTAAAAAAGAGGCACATATGCTCAAAGGACTAGCTCTAGATTCAACAGATCTAACCCTTATGCACCTATCGCTGTAGTAGCTAGATGCTATGATTTTAAAATGATCAGTAGGCCTCAGTATTTCCCTTCTCCTCCACCCTTGGGTATGTCTACACTACCCGCTGGATCGGCAGGCAGCGATTGGTCCAGTGGGTATCGTCTAGTTTAGATGAGATAAATCGATCCCCGAGCCCTCTTCCGTTGACGCCTATACTCCACCACCGCAAGAGGTGCAAGCAGAGTCGACGGGGGAACGGCAGCAGTCGACTCACCACGGTGAAGACACCACGGTAAGTCGATCTAAGTATGTCTACTTTAGCTGAAGTTGCGTAACTTAGATTGATTCCCCCCCGGTGTAGACAAGGACTAATTTATTGGCACGTCTTGCGGGGAAGATAATTTGAGGAAGGCAAATCTCACCAGCTTTGTCAAAGCCTCCTTTTAGTGGGGTTTGCCAAAGGATAGGTCTTGCAAGGGTGAAATTTAGGGTGTAAGAGGGAACAGAGAGGTGTATTGACATTGTGCTTGTGGCCATCAGCACAGGGGTGAACGTCCGCCTGTATGCAGCATGGTCTGAACCCATGTAGGTCTCTCAGTAAGTAGTAGGCATGGTGTATGAATTTTAACACATTTTTTCTTAAAGGGACTTACACAAACAGCATTCTTCCTAACAGAGTGTGTGTGTGTGTGTATATGTGTGTGTATATATATATATATTGGTCAGTTTGTTACATGTACATAGTTTCTAATAGCTGCTTATTTTATTATCTGGATTGTGGGTAATATGGTACCTTTGGTCAGCCTCCCAATAGGCATGGAAATGGTTGGTAGGAACAACCATGTCGGAGCCAGCAAGGTGTAAACAACACCTAAAGGATGGCCATGTTGACAACTATATGGCCAACACTTTATTTAAAATTAGGTGACATGCTAGTGTTTGGTGAGATGGCTAATAAGAGCCCTGAGGGTCATTAGAAGAAAACTAACTCCTTTTTTTTAATTAAGGAAAATTAATTCAGCTGCAGGATGAAATTATGAGGTGCCAGTCCTGCCTTGTCCTAGATTTGCAGAGGAGGTGCATCTGTGCAGAACTGAGACATCTCTAAGAAAAGCTCCAACCCTAAGAGTATACTGGGTCACCAAACACAAGAGGAGCATGACCTAACCAAAACACTCATTTGTTGAATGCTGACTGGGCTAAATACCCCTCAGTCATGGAGGTTGTCTCTGGTGGTAGAAAGTGAACAAGCATAGGAAGCTACAACAATAGAGGCAGCCACAAACTTCTTTCTGCTGGGGTCAGGGAGGGCACAGGAAGTTAAGTGGGTAGCACGGGCCAGGATGTCACTGATTCAATGCATCCTTTCAGCAGCCTCAGCTGGCAGTGCTCCTACAGAACCCTGGTGGAAATCCCCCTCCGGTTTAGTTGAATCTGACGTCCAGAGACCAGGACGCCATTGCTGTGAGTGGGTTTAATCTATTCGTGAGTATCCCATACACCACAGCATACATTGCTTTTTGATTTAGCTTTTCTGAGGAAAAACAAAGCTAAAAAATGTACAGCTGCAGAATTATTGAAAGCTTCAGGTACACAGGCATGTAGTATGGTGACCACATAAGCCTGCCCTATGATAAATACCTTAATGATACATTTTAAACAATTTGTGGGATAATATATCCACATTTTATTTAATTATTTGCAATTAACAATGAGGAATTAATTCTATTTGTGTAACAATACTTTGAGTAGATCGATGAAAGTGCAGTTTCAGAATCCTATTTTATTATATTCTTAATTACACAGGGCTATTTTAATATCATATGGCATA
Organism: Mauremys reevesii; assembly: GCF_016161935.1. Taxonomy (NCBI): domain Eukaryota; kingdom Metazoa; phylum Chordata; order Testudines; family Geoemydidae; genus Mauremys; species Mauremys reevesii. The sequence continues at coordinate 26,780,317 of NC_052633.1, read as the reverse complement.
AGAACATAAGAATGGCCGTACCGGGTCAGACCAAAGGTCCATCTAGCCCAGTATCTGTCTACCGACAGTGGCCAATGCCAGGTGCCCCAGAGGGAGTGAACCTAACAGGCAATGATCAAGTGATCTCTCTCCTGCCATCCATCTCCATTCTCTGCCGAACAGAGGCTAGGGACACCATTCTTACCCATCCTGGCTAATAGCCATTTATGGACTTAGCCACCATGAATTTATCCAGTTCCCTTTTAAACATTGTTATAGTCCTAGCCTTCACAACCTCCTCAGGTAAGGAGTTCCACAAGTTGACTGTGCGCTGCATGAAGAAGAACTTCCTTTTATTTGTTTTAAACTTGCTGCCTATTAATTTCATTTGGTGACCCCTAGTTCTTGTATTATGGGAATAAGTAAATAACTTTTCCTTATCCACTTTCTCCACACCACTCATGATTTTATATACCTCTATCCTATCCCCCCTGTCTCTGTACATTCAGGACTAGCTCATGTTTCACATGTTAATACAGCTAAAGCATGACAAGATTGCCCTAGGAGTACATTGTTCATTCTTAAGGAACATTCTAAAGATAAGTACTTCACATTCTGTGTGGGGTTCAAGCTGAATCACATTATTGGACAGCTCTAAATCTCAGAAGTCAGGAATATGGGGTATCAAATGCAGTTTATTAAAAGGATATTGTCAGGTTGTTTAGGCCAAACATTTAGGTTACGTATAAGCCCTCTCCCCACAAAAAAAGCTTGTATAAAACCTAATACCAATAGAAACATTTTATTTTTTTATTAGAATGAACAAATTTTTTTTGTTTGAATGTAAACATTCTCCTGTCTTTGAAAGCAAACATTGCAGCTTTGTACTAATGGATGAGGACCAAAAAGTGAAATTAATTAATTTTAATTGTCCAAGTTGCTTGAAGTGTACAAAGTACACCTCATAAATGGTGTTACAGGGTGTTAGTGCTATACCAATATTAGTGCTAGGTCAGCTGCACTTAGGTTAGGTAAGGCTCACCATTATGCCAGCTATATCTTGTCCACACTAATGCTCACACTGAAGGTAATACCAGTGCAGCTGTCCAAATGGCAGCACCGGTGGGACTCTTCTGCTAAGGTTCCCTCATGTAGCCAAAGCCACAGAATGGGGGAAAGGGTGGTTGTGATGCAGGCAGAAAATGTAACCTCTTCTCTTACCAGAGGCCAGTTCATAGGTGGGAGGGATAGCTCAGTGGTTTGAGCATTGGCCTGCTAAACCCAGGGTTGTGAGTTCAATCCTTGAGGGGGCCATTTAGGGATCTGGGGCAAAGATCTGTCTGGGGATTGGCCCTGCTTTTGAGCAGGGGGTTGGACTAGATGACCTCCTGAGGTCCCTTCCAACCCTGATATTCTATGATTAATTCCTGAAAAAAAAAATCTATATATTGGGCCTAAAAAATTAAAGAACAGAAAATAGAGAATTTTGAACAGCTCCAAATTGCACACTATCTTCAAAGAGGTACAGGATTTTTGACAATGACCAACCACTCTTCTTCTCAGTGTGAGACAGCTGGAATTTTTCAGTGGAAAAAATTATCTGTTGCTTAACCCACAAAATGTAAATGAACTTATTTTACTGGCTATCTTTATCCAGCAAATTTCCTGCTAACATAGTTTTACACATAGCACAGACAATTTCTGGACTTAAGCCATTCATTCTTCTCCCCACCCACTCAATGATATTCTTGTAACCTATCATGTTGTCGTGCTTTGAGTCACTAGTTTTGCCTACAGAGAGGAGTCCAATATCTTGGCGGTCAACCCTATACCTGTTATGGTCACCAGGCTGATGATAAAATTAATGTACCTGCTTGTGGCATCCTGACCTCTCTGGGAATGCATTTTGAGCATAATTCAAGCTACTGGGAATCTTTCCATTGACTTGAGCGAGCTGTGGATCTGGCCCACAATACCTATGTTGCCCTGTAGGCCTCACATTGCTCATTGGCCACTTTGTTTAACATGTGCTGTGTCCTGGGCAGCATGCTCACTCCTGTTTCCAAATGGTGCAGTAACTCAGAGCATGCACCCCTTACATAACCTGTTACTGTCGTTGCCTCTGTTTATGCAACTGTTCCATAGAAAAAGCCACATACCAAGGAAATAGACCTGGCCCTAAGACCAGTTCTGACTCCTTTCATTCTTCTTGCAGTGGCCAAAAGCAACGGAACAAATGAAGTGAAAGAGAGTTTCCACATAGAGGGCTATATTGTGGCATTTAGTTTCAACTTTATCAGGTGGATGGGCAGAGGCATCCTGTTCTGGAGGAACTTGGTAAAGAACTATACCTTTGGAGGCCAATCCTTCCCCTAATTCCCTGCCTTGCAAGGGAAACACATTAGTCACATCTACATTTGGATGGTGTGGCGGGAAAGACAGAACCCTTTTCTTATACTTCTCTGCCATTCCCTACCCCTTTTGGGAGGCCTGGATAGAGCAGACCCTGTACTCTTCTAAGTACAAAGTCTACAACTTTCACTGACCATCTCCCACCCCTTTGGGAGACACAATGGTTCTTTGTGCCCTCTCTCCTGAACCATCCTCCATGGTCCATGCCAGAGGGAGCAATCTGGCCATTCAGTAGGAGAGCCTGCAGAGCTCACAGACAAACTAGGCGCCTACCACTGATAAGATGAGCTGTTTTATGGCTATTTTTTCTCTCTCTCCTTTTCTGATAGTACTTCCTTAAGGGACTCCTCACAGAAACCAGAGCATCACCTGCTGGCATCCTCCACCTTCACATTATATTAATAGGGTAAGACAGTTCACTTCATATAGGTACCTGTTCTGTTTTTAAAGGCATTCCATCAGCCAGTTTAGGCCCAAGGTAACCCCCACATCTTTAGTTACTTCAGGTAAGACCAAGCAGCTTCTACAGACAAGCTTGTTTAATACCCTTTTAGGGCTGGCTAAAATAGTCAGCATTTTTAAGAAGTATTATTTACTTAGCTAAATATACATTTTTGGCTGAATTGGTCATGTGAATTTGTGTATGTTTAATCTGACTTTGAGAACTGTTATGGTCTGTTGGGTAAAAATTCACTAGTGTGATTTGATCGACATGGGTTTGAAATGGGAGTACATTAAAGCACACTAGAAAACTTTCAGTGCATGGTAGCAGAGTGCACGTTCTGTATTATGGTATGTTCTGAAATGCGCAAACTAATCTGAGTCCTCCTGATCCTATAAATACTTGCCATGTGGAACAGAGCTTGCTAACTTGAGTAGTTCCCTTTTTTTGCTACTGTGAGGCAACAAGCACCACACCCAGTTCTAAGTGTTTTGTAGATGCATATTTACCTGGTGGATTCCAATGGCTACTTCTGTTGAGTAACCACTTACACATTTTTAAAAGGAGCATTTTAATGACCGATACCCTAATTTAGCAAGGTACAAACACATTTCTAACTTTAAGGATATGAATGATACTTAAAGTTGAAAATGGGCTTAAGTGGTTTGCTGAATCAGAACCTGAAGCAGTGTTGCTTTGGAAGTTGGTAGTCTGTTAAATCTACTCTACCTCCAGTACTCTTAAAGGAAGCTGCTGCTGTTGTGGGGTAAGAGACACTACAACATAAGAACATAAGAAAGGATCTAACAGGCAATGATCAAGTGATCTCTCTCCTGCCATCCATCTCCATCCTCTGATGAACAGAGGCTAGGGACACCATTCTTACCCATCCTGGCTAATAGCCATTTATGGACTTAGCCACCATGAATTTATCCAGTTCCCTTTAAACATTGTTATAGTGAAGAACTTCCTTTTATTTGTTTTAAACCTGCTGCCTATTAATTTCATTTGGTGACCCCCTAGTTCTTGTATTATGGGAATAAGTAAATAACTTTTCCTTATCCACTTTCTCAACATCACTCATGATTTTATATATTTCTGAACCTTTCTAGTGCTAGAATATCTTTTTGAGGTGAGGAGACCACATCTGTACACAGTATTATATATTCTCAGTCTTATTCTCTATCCCTTTAATGATTCCTAACATCCTGTTTGCACTACAACATAAGTCACGTGTTTTGGAGGGAACATGGAATCTACCATCTACTAACAAGCCTGGGAAAGCATATGATCGATTCCAGTACATTTTTATAAACACTGAAATGTATTTGCTCTGCTTCTTGCTCTGTGCACAACTTTATTTTTAATCGTTGGACTTCCTTATTACCAGTACAAGATACCTCAGTGTGATTATAAATTACATGATTTTTGTGTAAAATATATATTAATGGATATCTTGTAGATCAGTCTGTGACAGGTGCTTGAACAATTTGTATAGTGGGTGTGCTGAGAGCCATTGAACCAACTGTAAACCCTGTCAGGGCTGGCTTTACCATGAGGTGAACTCAGGTGCCAGACTGGGGCTGGGGTGGAAGGCGTGCCACTAGGACCCAGAGTGTAGAAAACTGTCTGCTACTGGTGCATATGTATTCTTTCTGCTCTAGATGCACAGAGATGTTGGAGTGCTGTGCTGGAGGAAGGAGGGCACAAGAGACATAACAGGCAGGCAGGAGAAAAGGTGAGAGGGAATAGCAGAAAGCAGCAAGATCTGCACGGAGTCAGAGGAGCTGATGGCTGAATTTGATGCTCCTGGAGTACAGCATCAAAGAAGAGTCACCACCCAAGAAATGTACGCACAGCACTAGCTTGGATAAACCATTCAAAATGAGATCATACAGTGATTGGCAACAAAAGTCAAACAGAAGATTGTGGCAGATCTGAAGTCAGCAAGATATTACTCCAGGAGTTCTCAAACTGGGGGTCGGGACCCCTCAGGGGGGTCACAAGGCTATTACATGGGGGGGTCATGAGCTGTCAGCCTCCACTCCAAACCCTGCTTTGCCTCCAGCATTTATAATGGTGTTAAATATATAAAAATGTGTTTTTAATTTATAAGGGGGTCACACTCAGAAGCTCGCTATGTGAAAGGGGTCACCAGTAAAAAAAAGTTTGAGAACCACTGTATTACTCTGTTGTTCTGGACTACATAACTGACATCAGCCATATGGAACAAATGACTTTAATGGTACATTTTGTAACAACAACAGAACCTAATGAAAATGTCCCTGCAATAGTGAGTGTCAGAGAGCATTTTCTAGAATGTATTGACATTGATGATACTACAGGAGCTGGTATGACAAATGTGCTTCTTAAAAAGCTGGAAGTTGCGATAGCTGACATGAGAGGTCAGGGCTACAATAATGGTGCCAACATGAGAGGAAAGAACAGAGGAGTGCAGACATGGATCTGAGAGTTAAACCCTCAAGCTTTTTTTGTCCCATGCAGTTCTTATTCACTGAACTTGGTGGTGAGTGATGCAGCATCAGCTTCTAATGAGGCTGCTGAATTTTTTAATGTAATTCAAAGCATCTATGTATTTTCTCTGCATCAACTCATCAATGGCAAATTTTGAAGCAACATCTGGGAACATCCTTTCTGACACTGAAGCCACTGAGTGCCACACGATGGGAAAGTCCAGTGGAGGCGATAAAGCCCATCAAACACCAAATTGGGAAGATAGATGATGCCATAGTTGCCATTATGGAGGACAATGCTATGACAGGAACTGTTCATGGGAGAACAGTGGCAGAGGGAAATTGAATTATCAGAAATATACATAACTTCAAATTTCTGTGTGGCTTAGTGTTGTGGCATGACATACTATTTGAAATAAATGTTTTAAGCAAGACTCCAAGGTGTTGACCTTGATATATCTGGAGCAATGGAACAACTGTACAAAGCAAAGTCATACCTACAGTCTTACTGGTCAGATGAGGGATTTCAAAACTTCTGAGTAGTGCACAGAAGTTGGCAGAGGAACTTCACACTGAAGCAATCTTCCCACCCATTCAAGAATACAAGAGTCACCAAAGAAGACGACATTTTGATTACGAGGCATGGGATAATCCCATAAGACACCCCAAACAACAATTCAGAGTTGAATTCTTTAACCAGGTGCTAGATTGTGCAATACAGTCAGTTGAAGAATGTTTCATGCAGCTCAAGGAACACAGCAGTATATTTGGGATGTTGTATGATATTCCAAAACTCCTCATTATACCTGAAGAAGACCTACACCAGCAATGCAGGGCACTAGAGACAGTGTTGACACATGATGAGGTGAGCGATATTGATGTGAGTGATTTGAAAGGACTTTCAGTTCATCACCTAAGATGCATTTCAGCAGGATCAACTCCAAAGACTGTTCTGGAATATATGTGCACAAATAAGATGACCACCGTCTTTTCAAATGCTTTTGTTGCTCTGCGCATACTTCTAACACTTCCTGTAACAGTTGCCAGGGGAGAATGCAGCTTCTCCAAGCTGAAGTTGATAAAAACACATCTACACTCCACAATGACACAGGAGAGGCTGGTCGGCCTTGCAGCCATCTCAATAGAGCATGAGCTGGCCCAGACTATGGACCTTCAGCAGGAAGCAGTTCAAATTTTTGCAACCAAGAAGGCACGGAAAGCACCACTTTGATTATTCAAACAGATAAAAATGCCAGTGTTTACTATGCAGATAAGAAAAGTTACATTTGCTGTTCAGGCATTTGAAAGTGGAGTGTTACTTAAAATTTTTGAACAAGGCATTTTAAGTTGTTAGTTCTCCTTTATTGGGGTAGGTAGCAGAGCAGTACCAGAGGAGGAGTAGAACAGGAAGAAGGCAGAATTGAGACCTTTCAAGGTTTTGGCCCAAGCGAGAGGATGTGGAGGTGTCATTTGAGCTCCCAGGCTCAGGTGCCTAAATGTTGTGGGCCGGCCCTGAACCCTGTATATGATGTGTGACATTTCACTCCCTATTCTTTATGAAAATATGCTTATGAGAGGGATCTGACATAACTGAGATATACTTTATGTAAGATGGCTCATGTAATATATCATTGGAAAGGTTATGGTTTACTGAATGTGATTATCCAATTTGTATGCCTGTATCATTTCTGTATCTGAAGTTAGGAATATTAACTATGTATCTGTATTTCAAATGTTTTACTTTGGGTCTCACCCCAACCAGCCCTTCGGGTATAACAATGGAAAAGCCAGACAGGGCGAATAGCCGATTAGCAAAGACAATGGACTCTGAAAGAGCTTGGTCTTCCTGTGGACGCTCCAGACAGCCTACGAGTAATGGCTGCCACAGCCTTGCAGAGACATGGGTCTGAGTCACCTGGTACTGGACTGATCCCTTGGAATGCCAGTGTTCTTCCACTGGGAGACAAAGTGTTCCTGCCATACGCAAGAGCTATATGAGGCAGGGAAACTGCATCGTCGAGGTTCTCCTCTGTCTCCCCTCCCAAAGGGCTAGTCTACACCATGCAGCTTTTAGTGACAAGGCTGTATTGACACAGCCTTGTTGCTAAAAGTCAGCACATGGAAAAGCTCTTTGTCGGTACTTTGTCAGCATTTTTGCTAACAACATACTTCCAGCCCCACGAGCGGGATTAGCTTTGTCGGCAGGAGAGCAGGAAAAAGTTGTTCTCATACTGCTTATGCCTTTTTGTTCCTTTAGTTATCAGGGTGAGTGTAAGAACTCTAAGGTTTGCAGAATATTTAGGACAAAGCTTCTGAAAACGTGTTATGCCTGAGCTTTTCAGATACTTCCCCCCCCCCGCCCCATTCTGCAATTCTTTTAATTATTTATTCTGCTGTCATTGTTGCCATCATGCATAGAATGGCCAATGGCCAACAAAGAGCATGATGGAGTTTTCCATCTGTCTGTGCTCATGCTTCAAGATCAAAAAGGTTTTGAGACTGAGTCTTACATAATCAGATCATGTTGATCCTCTTCAAAGAATGACGGTGAGAGAATATTACAGAATTCAAAAAGAAATGTGTGCACTCTGAGGTGAAGAGGAAGGAAGAGACATAGATAGAAACATTTTATATGCCTCTTACAGTGTTCTGCCCTGTTGCATCTGATGCCCATGCATCACATCCTTAGTAGGACTGCATACTCTCTCATGAAGGACCCATTCCTGCTCAGTTTGAAATTCCTGTTGACTTGAATGTGCAGGATTGGATTCTAACTCCTCATCTATATGGGTTGATTACTTGAAAGGAGGCTTTTTATTTATCTTTTTATTATTATTTTTAGTGAAAATAGTACAAATGCTTAAATATTTCTCATAGTACTATGTAAACAAGTTGAATTACACTTAAAGCTTGATCCTGTAAACAGCTATGTATATGCAAACAGTCCCCCAGGTATGTCATAGAATATCAGGGTTGGAAGGGACCTCAGGAGGTCATCTAGTCCGACCCCCTGCTCAAAGCAGGACAAATCCTCAGACATTTTTTTTTACCCCAGTTCCCTAAATGGCCCCCTCAAGGATTGAACTCACAACCCTGGGTCCATGACTACTGGTTTAGTAAAACAGCTGGAGATGAGGGCAAGACCTAACCATATGAAACATGGCAGAGGCTGCCTCTTGACTCATATTCTGCACCCAAATTTCCTTTTGCTAAAAGCCTGTCTTATCTGACTGTGTATTTCTAATACATTGTCATCACCATTGTAATTGATGGAGGCTCCATAATAGTAGCCTTAATGATGGAAGTCCTCTGTTTAGCCAGTCTTTTAAAATATCAGTCTCGGGGTATTCATTGTGTGCATTCATTCAGCCACTCAATCTGTTCATTCTATATAAGCCTAAAAAAATCTGAAGGACTAATTGAAATACAGGCAGCTTCACAAAACTGCTGCTAACCACTGTTCTCTCTCTGGTTAGGGGTGTATGTACTCATAATATTCAGGGAAACACATCAAACTGGTGAAGATGGTGGATCTATTAACATGCTTCTTTGAGTAGAAGCTAAACATGAGGCACACAGCAAGCCTGCCTTTAACTTTATTAATAAACAGAATGTTGCCCAACAACACCCTCTGATTATAACTAGAAACATTTGTAGGTGCAGCTCTGTCATTATTGCCTTGCATTATTATATGCAAAGCAGATACAAGACAAGGCAATGTTTTTGTGTTTAAAAACTGCAGAAAAAGAAAAGACTACCTAACTGAAAAACTTTTTCAGGCTGTTCATCATTGCATGCAAAGAGTTTGCAATGCAAATATTTTACAAAGGATGTATTGTTTGTCTTGCTGTTTTTAGTCCAGAGCAACAGAGGTTGCTTTGCAGTCTTTGCTTTGTCCTTTTTCTTATTTTCGTTTTCCCCAACTACATCTCGTGATATAAACTGTGGCTTTTCCCCCCCTACCATGTAATCTAGAGAACTGACCTGATGTGAACTTTGAATCTCGTGAGACAAGATGCCTTCTCCCTACCTAAGTTATGCCCTTTAAGATTTGGTCAAGGGTATCTTTGGAGAAACACATCCAAGTATGTCTCCAAAGAGTTTTCCTTTTAGATGAAGGAAAGATTAGTTTCATTTTAGTAGAGAAATTGGCCCCTCTTCCATCCCATAGCACCACCTACATAGCCCTTCCAGAGAGAGAGAGAGAGATATTAATTATGGAGTTTAGAATTACAAGTATTGCCTCTGACAAAACTTATCCTGCTATACAATTAAGTCTCTTGCAAAATGTACCATTTTGTGGAACTGTGGGGAGGTTAATTCAAAATATTTGCATAACTTGTTGGGGGGGTATTTTTCTAATATGTAGTGGATGCACTACTCTTGAAGTGAAGAGTAAGAGAAATCTGGTTAGTTTGACACTTCCATCTTGGAAAGTCTCATAAAGACAGTTTGTTAGTAGAAAGTCATAGAGTTCTATGAAGTTTCATAAAAATTATAGGGGAAAAAATCTATTTAGGGATTTCTAGTTTCTTGGCTCACTGTTTTGGTTTATGCAGTGCTGTGTGTTATAATACCCAATCCTCTGAAGAACCCAGGTTTTTCATTTCTATTTAAAAACTACAACAGGGGTAGGCAACCTATGGCACAGGTGCCGAAGGCGTCACACGAGCTGATTTTCAGTGGCACTCACACTGCCTGGGTCCTGGCCACTGGTCTGAGGGGCTCTGCATTTTAATTTAATTTTAAATTGAAGCTTCTTAAACATTTTAAAAACCTTATTTACTTTACATACAACAATAGTTTAGTTATATATTATAGACTTAGAGAAAGAGACCTTCTAAAAATGTTAAAATGTATTACTGGCACGCAAAACCTTAAATTAGAGTGAATAAATGAAGACTCGGCACACCACTTCTGAAAGGTTGCCGACCTCTGCTGTATAACATCCCACATGCTTGTGAAGAGCACTTAGAAAATAATCAAATACAACAGGTGGGCAATCAGCCTTCCAAGATGCACTTTAAAAACAGGTCATCTATGCATTGGGGGATGGACAGCTGTTTAAAAAACAAACAAACAAAACCCTTACTGGAAGATGGCTGGCAGTCTTTCCCATGCAGCCTGCAGGTAGAGAAGACAGAAGAACTCACAGGAAACCCCACAAGTGAAGCCTAATAGAGCTTCCTGGCCCCTATACAGATACACAGAGATGTGATCTGGTCCTAAATTTTTTAAGGCCTTACCAAACAGACTTCCACATGAAAGATAGTGTGGAACTCAGTGTATAAAACAAAAAGTGCGTATTTCCAAAATGCCTCCTTTTGAAGAATGGTGTTTAAATGTACTGTGTGCACCTGGTGTTTAGCTGAAACACACTGAGTATCTTTCCCAGACCTAAAGAAGAGCCCTGTGTAGCTCGAGAGCTTGTTTCCTTGTCCAGCAGAAGTTGGTCCAGTAAAAGCTATTATCTCCTCCACCTTGCTTCTTTAATATCCTGGGACCAACCCAGCTACAGTAACACTGCAAACAATGGAAAAAATTGAATTTTGCCATCTGAAATGGAAACTCCATAAAATGAAGAAAAAGGAATAAAACTTACGTGACATCTACTTCCTGAGCAAAGGCCAGAAACAAAATGACATCCACAGAGAACTCACCATTTACAACCCTCTGACCACTACCTACAACTCAAGCTGTTCAGAATACTTTGCAGAAGGACTTTGTAGAAACTGAGGAACCATCTTTTGCACATCATACACTCCAAAAGGGATCACCTCAAACAAGAAATCAACACATACTCATACAGACTGGAAAGAAAAAAAAATCAGGAAACCTACCTTAAGATCATGCAAGAAACCCAAAACAGCTATCAAAAAAGCCTGATGACAACCATCCAACACAAAACCAGGAAGTGAAGCCAACTACAACTTCACAACTCGCAGAACACCACTTCTTGGAAAAGCCATGCCATCAGGACCTACTACATGACACCCCAACATCATCAATTAATTCAGCTCAGGTAGAGGGTACTCTTTCTATGGGACTGAACTGTTGCCCTACCATAGAATCTGATACCATACTAACTGGTGGAGAACCAGAAGAATTCTTTCATAACTATGATGGCACCATGCACAACTCTCTTTTGTCTGACTGTCAGTGAGGATGTGAATCATCTGACAGGGCACCCAAAATGTACAAAACCAAATACTTGATCATTACATTCATTACTTCAGGGGAAAAAAAAAGACTGTGAAATCATTAACAAACACAACTTCCTCCGAAATTTCTCCACCGTTGAGGATAGCTTATACAGTCCCTAGTGGCCAAAGCAGCAGATAGAGTGGCTGCTGTCATAACTCTCAACCCTGATGATTATGTCAATGAGGCCAACTGACAACCATCTATTATAAAGAACTCAAGGAAGACCCCACATCATAATTCAGCCAGGAATTTAAGGATATCCTCAAATCCTTCCCCAAACTACTCCAAGAGAAACTCTATAATCTCATCCTCCACAAACTCATCCCATGACCCTCTAAATGCTTCTTAAGATACACAAACAAAGGAACCCAGGCAGACCCATTATATCTGGTCTGGCACTCTGACTGAATGAATATCAGGACATGGAAACCATCCTCAAACCACAGAAAGGGCCAGCGTCCTCCAGGACACAACCTATTTCCTTCAGAAACTCTGCAACATTAACAACCTTGCTCAGAACACCATCCTTGCCACCATGGATGTCCCTTCCTTCTATACCTACATCTCTCACAGTGATGGAGTTGCTGCCTAACTCAAATATCTACAAGGCAATGGACAACAGTCAGATATACACCCCCAAACACATCTCCAAACTCATCCATTTCATTATCACCCCATAGAAATTTTACTTTCAACAACAAACACTTTGTCTAAACCATGGGAACAGCCATGGGTACTAGGATGGCTCCCCAATATGCCAGCCTCTTTATGGATCACCTTTGAGGATGAATTTTTGGATAAATGCTTCACAGAACTAATGATATACCTGAGACTGATAATATTTTCATCTTCTGGAGAGAGAACTTAACCTCCCTAAGAATTGCACCACAACGTCAACAACCGTCTCCCATCCACCAAACTCTCTCTAGAAAACTCCTGCACCAGCATCAACTTCCTGATACCACAATCAGCTTCAACAATGGAACCCTACATACATTTGTATACAAGAAATCCTCGCTTCACCACAGCTACCTTCATAAATCCAGTAACCACCCCAAACACCCCAAAACTGGTATCTATAGCAAGGCACTCAAATACCACAGAATATACTCTGAGGAGAAAGTACAGGATACACACCTCAACACACTTAAAACTCTCTTCACCAAACAAGGACACTCCACTAGAGAAGTAGATCACATTATAGAACGGGCCATCCAAATACCCGAAGAGAACCTGCTTCAGTACAGAAAGAAACCCCCTTCTGGCCACATACACCCTAGTTGTCACCTACCACCCCACACTGGAACTCATATGAGATATCTTTAAACAATTACAACCAAAACTTGATGGGGACCACAACCTGAAAGAAATCTTTCCTGAGCCCCCCTCTTCAGGTCTTCAAATAACCCCCTAACCTCACCAAGCTCTTCATCAGAAGTAAGCTTCCTACAGACTAGGACCCACAAACTCAAAAGCAGTACCAGACCCTGCCATAAGATCAGATGCAAAACCTCCAGACCTATCTGCACTGCTATGATGATCAGTATCTCCCACAACACATACAATACCTCCCTTTTGAGATCCCTTGTGCCTCATGAGATTTAGCGCCTCAAGTGCACTAAATGCCCCAATAACACTATGTGGCTGAAATCAGACAATCACTACACTCTTGAATAAACTCACTCAGCAAAATGATAAAAGCACCATAGTGCCTATGGGTGAATATGTTTCACAAAATGATCACTCCATATGTGACCTGTCAGTCCTCATCCTCAAAAGAAACCTGCAAATTCCTTCAAAAGATGAGCCTGGGAGCTTAAATTCATAACTTTGCTAGACACTAAAATTCATGGTCTTAAAGACACTAGATTTATGGCTTATTACAACAATCTGTAACCCGCTAAACCTCTTCTCCCCCCCCTCCTTTTTTTTTTTTTTTTTGGTCCTATCGCTGCAGAGGTATTAACGGGCCACTTCACCTTGACTATTCTCTTAGAATATGTGTTAACTATTTATGCTAAACAAACTGTTCTACCTTGTATTTAGCTGTGCCACTGAATATCTTGTCCAGATATGAAGAAGAGCTCTGTGTAGCTTGAAAGCTTGTCTCTCTCACCAACAGCAGTTGGTCCAATAAAAGATATTACCTCACCCACCTTTTCTGTCTATATGTGGAAAAGCACCTTTATCCCCCATTGTGGTTCTGAAATAGTTTCAGTATGCCTTGTTTGGAAGATCTAAGGGGCTAATTGTTCTGTGGTCTGTTTATGCCAGCATAAGGATCCTCACCAAGAATAGCACAGGCACATGGGGCCTTTTCAACTGCAGCTTCAAAGAGGCCTAAGGGCTGGGTGCACGTTTGGGGCATTCCACAGGACCAGGTAAGTGTGGTGATAGAGGGTGTTGTTAGGCATCCCTACACTCTGGTGATTCCTTGCTACACAGGTCCCATACGGGGTCTGACTTAGGGTGGAATGTACAGAAGTTAAGTTTCTGGCAGCCCCTGAACAGAGAAGGAGAAAGATGACTCCTCTCAATTACTGTACCACCCTTAACACCAGTGCAGGGATGAATTTCCCGTTAAGTGACTTTTCTTTCTTTCTCTCTGAGCCTAGACACCCAGGCTACCTTACCCAGGCCTTGAACACTGGCAGAGAAGAAAAATAACAGGTTAATTAAAGACACATTGCTGCTCTCAGACAAAGACCCTATTTGGCCAGAACATGGAGACATTTTTGCAAAATGGAAACTTTGCAGTGTTTTGACAGGTGGGAACACAAACCTTCTGTAAAATCCCCTGTTGGAGGAGGCAGATAATCCTAGCTCAGTGCTGAATGAGCTGATAAAGTACAAAACTCTTTAAGAAAACTGCCAGGTTTTGGCTGCATGGAACCACTGTTTTGTTCCTTCTGATCTGAATAAGGCTTAATGCTCTACAGGTGAGCGTAAGATGAAGACCTGTATTAACATGAGCTCCCTGCTCCCATCAGCTTTCCATGACTCAGCAGCTGGACCACCATCAGGTTTGTGGAGAATTGCACAGCTGTGTGCAGATGCAGCCCAGATGTGAACACCTTACAAATTTTCCATGAAGAAAAAGCTAGAGATTTTTATCACTTAAATGCTGGTGTTTAATCTTGGATCAAGATTTCCTGAAGACTTCTTATACATACTGTTTTTTTTAAATTAATACTGTATTTCCACAATCCTCCAGTACACACTCAGCCCTTCTAAATTAGAATATATATTTGCTTGCAGCATTTCATGAGCGTGCAGAATTTCCTGTACAAATGCTGGAAAATAGAGTAAATTTGGTCTTATAGCTAACAGGTGAGATTGGAAGTAAGGACACTTAAGTTCTATTTCCAGCTCCACCAAAGCCTCACTATGTTCCTTTGGATACATCACTTAACTGCTGCTGCTTCAGTTTCCCTATCTGTAAAACAGGAATATTACTTGATCGGTTAATGTGAGGCTAAATTCAGTAACACTTGGAACATGCATCTCTATAAAAGGGAAAACATTTTAATTATAAATAAGGCAATCAATAACTCTCTCTCTCACAGATTCTTGAGATAAAGGCTTGAGACACAAGAGGTTTGACTTAGTCTCAGACTCTTCCTTAACTAGGACAGTTGCTACTAGGTAGTAACTTCAGTTACAAATAACAAAAATATCTGGAGTTTAGAAATATTGATTTGATTGTTTTGTTAAGTTGGAAGTATTTCCAAAACACTTCCAAAATATAAAGTGCTACGCTATATAAGCTCTCAGTGTTGTCTATTCATTTCTAGTTAGTTGAGCTTATTCCAGAACTTTGGATAGGCTTCAAACTGGGCTAATATGCTTCTCCATTATACAGGCAGACCTGCAATATGATATAATTCACCGTAGTTCTGTTTCTGTTGTATAAAGTGCTTGATTCAGCCATTCCTTTTCTCTCGTTTCAGTAAGGCTGGCTAAGTTATATTTCTTAGTATATTAATTAGTATACTTCCAGTTGGCCTAATACCATCAGAGGCAAGTCTGAGGAATGTTAATGTCTAACATTTGTTGGGTGTAACAATAAAATCATAAGGCAGGGACGCAGTTCTCCACAGTATTGTACTTACAGTATCCGCAACAGCTATATTTATAGTTGTTTGTATTTGACGGGTCTGGATTGTGGACCTATAAATTCTAAGACACCAGTTCAGGACAACACTTAAGCTCATGCTTAACTTTAACTTCCTTATGTACAGGGAATTTGGGAATTTCTTATCCTGACTCATTACTTTATAATATTTGCTTTTCAAGAACGATTGTAACCAATAGGGTATGTTTGTTTACATATCAAACTATATTTTAATATTTAGTATATTACACATTATGGGTCAGATTCTGGCCCTTCACTCCAGCTGCTTTTCGCTGCTCTGGGAGCCAGCTTATCCTGCTACCTGGGAATTCTCCATGTGAAAGGTGATATAGAGCTGGCTAGTGGCTCTACGTGATCTCTCTCCCAGTTCTTGGCATAGTGTGTGTGGCTGGGGGAAACTGGGCATGGCTGGAGCATCTCTGCATTCTGGCTATTTCCAGCTCCCAGAACAGCCTCTTTGGACTGCTCTAATTTATGATGAGGTCTGCTCCAGACCCTGGTCAGCCCCATAATTTTGGAGCCACAAAACAGGCACACAGCCTGCTTAGCCCCTCCTCTCCCAAACAGGCCAGAGCATGGCTCAAAATCTAGATATTTTGTTTTTACAATGACAAGCATTTCTTAAAGAAATAAGATATTTAACATTCAATGCATCCATGGAGTCTCCTTAAGAAATATTCTTTAGGATATACGGTACTTGGCATTCTCAAGATACTGGGACATGTAATGAGCAAGAATTATCCTCTGGTTTGTGTATGCCTATGGACAAGGGCCTACCATTTTGCTTTAAAACCTTTGAGTCTGTTTTGTGACTTTTTTCTTGCTTCCCAATGAACATAAATTCCAATTTCCTGCTGGTATATC
Organism: Mauremys reevesii; assembly: GCF_016161935.1. Classification (NCBI taxonomy): domain Eukaryota; kingdom Metazoa; phylum Chordata; order Testudines; family Geoemydidae; genus Mauremys; species Mauremys reevesii. The sequence continues at coordinate 26,763,807 of NC_052633.1, read as the reverse complement.
TGAGGCTTCTCTTAGGGATTATTTAAAACTTTTTATTTACTGCAGGATGTGGAAGCAGTTATTGTGGTATTTCAGTTGACAGAATAAAAAATAAACTTGGAGTTGTGATATCTTTAAACTATGCTAACTTGCTTTGGGGTGGGATGGCGGGGGGTGAATGGCAATAAATTAAGACATATCAAAGAAGAGTAGATAAAATGAATGAGTGCTGATTCATATTTATAAATGGAGAGAAAGTGACAGAGGAATAATGCAGAAGTACTCAGCTATGAGTAATAGAAAACTTTTTCTCTCATTGAGTTTGAATGTAGTGGAGGCTGAAAGTTATTAGTGGCTATGAGAAGACAGTCTCCACTTACTTTCTATAGGATAGAACTGGCATCTAGATACCATGGTGACCAGCAAGCTAAAAGGACCTTAAATAGACATCTGCATAACAAAAGCTACTACTAACTGCCATCCTTATTAGTGCATTTGAATCTGACAGACCAGGACTTGAACTTGGGTCTCCTACAGCGTGGGTGGTGTACTAACCACAAGTACTAATTTAATAAAGAAGCCAGTCATCAAGTGGGCATGGAGTCTGAACTATCCCTAGTTCAGTGGTCCCTCATTAACAAGTGGTCCCTCATTAACCTGATTGAGGCACATTGATGGGGTAGCATGGGGAAGTCTGTGCTGCTGCTTGTGGTGTACCTGTTCAGTGGATAAACAGAGGACTGCAGTCTCCAGTGCAGACAATTTATCGTTTTCCATAAGCAATAGTGACTCTTAATAGAAAGATCCAAGCCACGGTCTGGTGGCACCAGTCCTAGAAGAAGTTGCAGAAGCACTGAGTGACATGAAAAATAAAAGCTCTCAGCATACAAGCAGAAGTATGGGATTGCCTGGGGTAAGTAGTTTTGAACATACTGCATCACGAGGACTGAGAAGATGCCTGTGGAAAAGCACATGAGTACCAATATTTAAGATAAAAGGAGACACACAAGACTATGGGCTTGCCTACATTTAAAATGCTACAACTGCACCACTGCAATGCTTCAGTGTAGACACTACCTGCCAATAGCGTAGGTAATCCATGTCCCGGAGAGGCGGTAGTCAGGTTGATGGAGGAATTCTTCCATTGACCTAGCATTGTCCACCCAGGGACTTAGGTTGGCCTAACACCACTCAAGACTCTGGATTTTTCACACCCCTGACATATAGTTAAAACAACCTAATTTTCTAATGTAGACCAGGGCTGTGGTAACTACCATTGCATTTAACTCATGAGCAACACAAGGAAAATCTGGGAGAAAGTTATGGATAAGACACTACAAAGACAAAAGGTCAGTGACAATCAGTTTTGCTTTGTGTTAGGCAAGTCAACAACTGACATAATCTTTGCATTAATATTACTTGTGGGAGAAAAATAGAGAAGAGGGGAAACACTACACATATTATTCATCTATCTTGAGAAAGCTTATGACCATGTTCAGAGAGAAGTCATCTGAGGGTGTATGAGAATGAAAGAAATACCCAAAGACTCCACCACAAATGGAAGGAACTGAACAATTTCTATTAAGAGTCAGGGTACATAAAGCTCCTTTTGAGCACCAATGTGAACACATGCACTTACAGAAAACATCCAGAGAGTGGCATTGTGGTGCACCGCTTTTTGCAGATGATGTAGTAGCACCGGTGAGGGAGAGCAAAGAGGAAGTGGAAAAATTTTGAGAGATGTAGGTGTGTATTTGAAAGAAATGGCATGAAAATAAGCAGATAGAAAACAGACTGTATAGTTGGTAGATTCCATGGTAGCTCACAGGAAGACCACGGGACATTAAGTCTGGTTCAAGTACGTATGTTTGACAGTACAGGATAATGATTAATGACAAATTTATAAGCAAAACAGGAAAGTCATGGACTAAATGGAGAGAAATGAGCAGAGGGAGCTGCTCTAGGAGAATGCCTATCAAATTGAAAATTAAGATCTACAGGACAGTAAATAGGCCTGTACTTTTATATGGCTCTGAATACTGGGCACCGAGGAAGAGACAGGAGCAGTTATTGAATAAAGTAGAAATGAAAATGTTAGGAGGCTGGAACAGGCTCAGAATGAATGAATCAGAGGAAGTGTGAAATTGGTACCAATGATAGAAAAGGTATATACACAGTATACACTTTAAACAAACAATTTAATACTATTTACAGCTATGATGATCGTGAAGCTTGGTTGAGGTGGTGAAGTAAAAGGGTGGGATATTTCCCAGGGAATGTCTTGCTGCTAAATCAGTGGTTCTCAAACTTTTGTACTGGTGACCCCTTACGCATAGCAAGCCCCTAAGTGCGACCCCCCCGCCCCCATAAATTAAAAATACTTTTTTATATATTTAACACCATTATAAATGCTGGAGGCAAAGCAGGGTTTGGGGTGGAGGCTGACAGCTCGCGACCCCCCCCGCCCATGTAATAACCTCTGAATGATGAACTAAAGTTAAATGATGAACTAGCACTCATCTGAGCCCTCAAGGGTTAATACGTTGTTGTTAATGTAGCCTCTCACTCTACAAGGCAGCAGGAATGGAGGGGAGGGGAGACAGCATAGCAGACAGAGACAGACACACACCTTGTGTTTGGGGGAGAGAGAGAAATTCACACTGCCCCTTTAAGTAAACTGACCCATTCTTAAGTGCTTTGTCTTTTTAAGGTTTCAGAGTAGCAGCCCTGTTAGTCTGTATCCGCAAAAAGAACAGGAGTACTCCTGTTCTTTTTGTCTTTTTAAGTGGATCAGGGAGCTGAGAGAGTAGCTGCTGCCCCAGGCTCTCTCTGTCTCTCTGCGTCCCCCCCCCCACCCTGCTCTATATGGAGAAGAATGGATAAGCAGAGTGTAGGAGCAGGGGGGAGGGGGACACCCTGACAGCCCCGCCCCCATTTCCCCTTCACAGCAAGCAGGAGGCTTGGGGAGTAGGTCCAAAGCAGAGGGCAGGAGCAGCACATGGCAGTGCGGGGAGGGAGGGATAGCCGCAATTGCTAGCCTGCTGGCAGCTGCTGCACAGGGGACTGCCAGTCCACCCTGGTTCCAAGCCCCCACCAGCTAGCTGCAACAGGCTGCTCTTCCTGCAAGCAGTGGACAAAGCAGGCGCCTGCGAAAGACATTAGAAGGGAGCATTACACAACTTTAAACAAGCATGTTCCCTAATTGATTAGCAACTTCAACTTTAACCAGGACGACTTTAAGTGGGGAGTTACTGTGCCTATGCATTCCATGCAGGACTACCATCCACATACTCACCCAGATCAAACCAACAGTATAAGGTGCTTAGGCTGTAGGAGCTATATCTTGCCAGAGTAGACTTTTATCTCTAAGGGCAGACTACAGCCCTAAGTCAACCTATTGGTCGACTTACAGCCACTGTGGTAATTACAGCCATGGTACTAATTGATGTCCACATTACCCTCCTTCTGTCGGTGATGTGCGCCCTCACCAGGAGTACTTCCACTGACTGAAGAGGGGCCGTGTGGGTGGCTGAGAGCCAGTAGCCCAGCGGCTCTCCATTCTGGCTGGGGAAGGGGGGACAGCCGCCTGGGCTTCTGGGAGTAGGGAGCCTCCAGGCAGCAGCCTGGCTGGGAGTGCGAGTGGGGGGCAGCTGGGCTCTAGCTGCCCAGCTTTCTTGTCAGTTTCCATGCTGGAGCTGTGATATTGCCAAGACAGCCAACAATCCATGTAAGGGTCTACACAGACACTGCATCACCCTAACTACACCGCCATAAGCCTTACGCCTCTCATAAAGCTGGAATGATGTTGGTAGAGTAGGGCACTTAACATTGGTGGGACAAAGCTGTAGTGTGTACACTGACATAGGCTGATGTAAGCTGCTCTTTGTCAACCTAACTGTGTAGTGTAAACCAGGCCTAAATCTATAGATTGGTACCACCTTGGAGATTTTGAGAATAGAACATTATTTAGGGCAGCAGTACTGATTTAAGATAAGAGGTAGCAAGCTCTGAAAGAAGTCTGTCTAGTTCTTCAATATCTAGATTCAATTATTTTAATTTCTAAACGGGAAAGCTTTTTTCTTTCTGAAATTTTTGTAAGGGTTTGCTTAGCTGATTTCATCTTATCATGCTTTCATATGGGTTATGTACATTCATAATGACTAGGGTTGATTGGAAAACAATTCTGTTTCATGAAACATTTCAGGGTTTCAAACTTTTTCATTTTGATGCAGAACAAAAATGACCTTTCACAAATTTTCATGGAAAAAGATGGTAGTCATGCTGGGAGAGAGCCCTGCTTCAGAATAGCCAGTAGCTAGTCATTTGTCTAGGCAGTAGGAGACAGAGGATAAAGTCCCTGCTTCAAATTAGACAGAAAAGGGACTTAAACTTGGGTTTCCCACATAACTACTGGGCTATTGACTATTCTGTATGGGGTGTCGCTGAGAATTTTTGATACTTGCATGTTTCCAGGAAACACTTAAGTTTTAACAAAATGGTGTTTTTCGCTAGGGAAAAGTTTAATTGAAAGATTGTTGATGAACTCTAATAATAAACCTTAGTGCTTTTACAGACATGAGCCTAGGGGCAAAGTAGATCTCAGGAATCAAGCATCTGTACTGAAAATCTGCAGACACTAAAACGGAGAGTAAAAGTATGAACCTGTCAGATTGATACTGGAAGAATTAAGAGATTTTGTGGACTAGTACCTGCAGGCGAGCTGGAAGTGATGGGTGCGCTAGCATTTGCATACTTCTACATTTGAAAGACTTGTCGTCATATTTTTTAACCTACAGTTCATCTACATGCAAGGCAAATGGAAGGACTACATAAGAACCGCTCACACAGCTTATAGCATTCAACATATTTCATTTTGAGTGTGAAGGGTAGTGTAAGCAGGGCTGGATTAAGGCAGGGGCTTTAGGGGCTGCAGCCCAGGGCTCCGGCTCAAAGGGGGCCCCGCAAAAATAAATCACAGGCAGTGATCTCCAACTCCCGGCTGCTAAAAGTCTTGCAGTGCAGTGGGGTGCTCAGGCAGGCTCCACTGCAGGCTGTGGCCCCACACGGCCCCTGGTGGATGTGTGTGTGGGGGTGAGGTGGCTCCATGCACCGCCCTCCCCCCCATACCGTCCTCACAGCTCCCGGCCAATGGGAGCTACGGGGGTGGTAGTTGCAGGTGCGGGCAGTGCACTGACACCTGCTGTCCCCCTCCCGCTAGGGGCTGCAGAGACATGCTAGCAGTCGGCCGCTTCCAGGAGCAGCGTGAGGCTATGACAGGCAGGCACGATCAGCCGGACCTGTGGACGGGGCAGGTAAACAAACTGGCCCGGCCCGCCAGGGGCTTTCCCTACACAAGCGGCGACCCCTGTTTGAGAAACCCTGGTTTACTTCAATGTGTTTGTAATCTACCCTATCTTTGCCATATCTAACTGAAACTGGGTCATCATAAAACTGAATCTGGCCTATTTAAAAACTGCCCCAGCCAGGAGAGAGTTGAGTAGTTCAACTCTTTTCAGTCGCCTCAGGTGGAGGTGGCATGTTCTAGATTCAACTAGAAAATACAGTCTGATTTGCTTTTCACTCTATTTTTACACCACTATTATTCCACTGAAGTAAGTGATTTACTTCAGGCTTACACCAGTGGAAATTAGTAGAGAATGAGTCCCACAACCCATTCATTTCCTTCTGTGAGGCTTTTGACATTACAATTCTTTTATACACCTGTTCAGCATTTCCCCTTTATTTTGCATATTATTTGGGTAGATTTAAAAAGCCTAACTGTATTCATACAGTAAGAATCCAGCGCTAATCTATTAACCATTCTTTATGAAAGAGCATCCGACATGAAACTTTGTTTTGGGGTATTCTGTCAGGCAGTCTTAGTGCAGTACTTAGGCCTAAATACTCTTCCAATTGCATGGCCTGTTTTCTCTTCCCACCGGGAAGTGGTTTTGTTTTCCTGGTAACGTATTTATCTGAGTCAGAATTGAGCTATTACAGTGTCAGAATAAACTGGAATTGAGCACAGGTGAGTTCAGTGAATGTTTTCCCTGGGTAAAAGACTGAAGGAATCAGGCCTTTTTTTGGAATAAATGATTTCTTCCACCAAGCAGGGGATCTGTTCCTGCTCCCTGTGAAGTTAAAGGGAATTTTTTGCTCCCTGTGAAGTTAAAGGGAATTTTTTGCTACTGTCTTCAATAGGTGCAAGCTTCGGTCCTTATTTTTTAGAAACCTGTCATCTCTGTCAGGTTAGTATAAAACAGGGGTTCTCACGCTTCATTGCACTGTGACCCCCTTCTGACAACAAAAATTACTACATGACCCCAGGAGGGGAGACCAAAGCCTGAGCCCACCCAAGCCCCCCTGCTGTGGGTGGTGGGCATAGTTGAAGCCCGAGCCCTGCTGCCCGGGGGGACGGGGGTTAAGCTGAAGGCTAAGGGCTTCAGCTCCAGATGGGTGGCTTGTAATCTGAGCCCTGCCACCCAGGGCTGAAGCCAAAGCCTGAGCCCTACCACCCCGGGCCCCAGCCAGTCCAACCCCAGGCTTTGACCCTGGGCCCCAGCTAGTCTAACACCAGCTCTGGTGCCCCCATTAAAACCGGGTTGTGACCCACTTTGGGAACCGCTGGTATAAAAGAATCTGATGCTGTGCCTGAGACTTCCACCTCAAGGAGCAGGTAAACTGGTATTTCATTGTATGACAAATGGTCACTGGCGGTAAACCTAACCCTGCCCCGGCCCTGCCTGCTCTATTGCACCTAGCAGCAGTGAGAGACCCCAGGGCCCGAGTCTCCCCCACACACCGGCACTGGCAGGCAGCCCTTGTCTAGAGCAGGTTTTTGGAGCCGGAGGGGGATGCAAGAGGGAAATTCCCCCGTTTTAAAGTTTTCCCGTGTTTGCTCCTTTAGAAAGTTAGTGCTGACGAGGGGGGCACCGGGGCAAACTTCATCGCAACTTTTCCTTATGTCTAGTGTTGACATGTGACAAGCGTCCCTCAGCCCATGCAGTGGGGCCGGGCCTGGCGGAGTCCGGGGGCGGGGGGCTCCCCAGGGTACCGATCATCCCCCGGGCTGGCCGGCAGGTGCCGAACTGGACCCTTGCTCCCGGGACGGACGGTGGTTTTCCCTCACCCCGCCTCACAGCGGGGCACAGCTCCCGCGCGGGCGGGCGGGCTCCTGGCGGGCCAGCGCCGGAGTCCGGCCGCCTGGGGCGCTGCGAGCCGCGGCCAGGCGGGGCGGCGGCTGGAGGTGCCGGGAGCGTCCCAGCCCCTTCCCAATCTCGGCCGCCCGCTGCCTCCGCCCTGTGCCCGGGTGGAGGGGGGCGTGGCCGGCGCCCTGTTCAGTTGCACGGGCAGAGCCGGAGAGCTGCTGCTGCGCGCCGGGCTGCGGGAGGGACGGAGCCGGCTCGCCGAAGGGAGAGGTACGGGGCGTCCCGGGGCCGGGGCCGGGAAGGGGACAGGGGGGAACGGTGCTTTTCGGGTCAGCGGTTACCGCCCGGCTCTGCTTGGGGGAGGCGCGTTGTTGCCCGCTGCCCCGACCTGGCTTTCCCCGCACATGCGGCTGGGGTGCCCGCCCCTGCGCCGACACTTCTGCGGAGCTTGGGAGGACAAAGCTCCCGGAGAGGCGCTGGGCAGGCGGGACTCTCCCAGGTGAAGCGGTGTTTGTGTGGGAGCTGGAGGCTCCCTCTGCGTGGAGCTGCCCCCTCCCCCCTTCCGCCTGCCCTCTTTGTTTAGTCTTGGTGAGAGGGATTGTGTGTGTCCCGGCTCTTGTTTCCCCGCGGAGATGGGATTGAAACCAGATTGAGAACCAGAGGAGACTTGCATCAGAGTTCCCAGACCCTGGGGTGCCCGATGTGTATGTGTACGCGGGGGAGGTGGGGTTGTGAGTTGTAATGAGTCGTCTGTTAAAAGGGCTGTGTGTTTTCAGCGCCCACGGGTGTTTGCTCCTTTGTGAAGAATGTGGCTGAATATTTACTGTTGCAACAAGTTACCTAATCGTTGCCATGTTGTTACTATGCCACACAGTCTGGCTGTGGCTGCTGAGATCAAACTCCACCTGGTACTCACATAGCAGACTGCTTTGCAGGCTCTGTATTCTTAAAAGGAAGGGAAGAGGCAAATATATTTGTGGGAACTTAGGCTGGATGGATGGTGGCAACTGTTACAAAACTGTATCCATAGGGTTAACTTCAACCGTGACACTAGAGCGAAAAACCCACTCTAAGGAATGTCTGGGAAAAACCACTAAAAGAACACTAGATTGCTAAATGCATGAATCACAATATGTAACATTGCATTGGAAATCCCTTCCAGAGATGACTCCTTCAAATAAAAGTATTTAGTTTGAAATGATATAGATTTGTTATGGCTTTTGTTAGCAAGTAGTGGATGGTTATAGATCTCTAGGAAGTTTAATTTAACCATGAGCTTTGGTGTCCATAAACATAAAGATGGTCCAGATTTTAAACCCAAATCTAAAATCAGTGTGTGCGCGCGCTTTTCCGGAGAGATCATTACATCTGCTTTTTGTTTTTTAAAGCAGCTACCTCGTGTGGAAAGCTTCATTTAATTCAAATGGATGGCTTAGACTAATTTTTATACAGATACATGTACGAGGGACGATTGTGGGAGGAGATTGTCATTATCTTAGAATAGAATTTAGAATTCCAAGAACAAATAATCTTTAGGAGAGGACACTGTTATTTGGGAAGGGCTTCCGAGACCTGGACAGTTGTGGAAATGGCCCAAATGTACGGACTTTAATTTAGGTACGACATGAATCTTGAAGGGCAGACTGGTCATGATAAAAATTGCCTGTGCATATTAAGTTGTGATATATCAGGATGCACTGTTGTACATCTGTTATGCTTGTGGTTTTTAAGGAGGGCATAATGCTCCTTCCTAAGTGACTAGGACTCCCCCTCAGAAACAATGGCTTCCCTTAGCTGGGCCTTCTTATGATCGGGCAAACACTGCAGTAAAGGCACAGATACAGCATTTAGGGGTTCCTTGGCTTACACTTAAAATAATCATTGGTAGTTTAGTTGTGTACATATATGCACTTATTCTTTGTCTGACAGCATGCTTGGTACACCATTATGTTGATAAGGCACGGTCATTGTCCCAAAGAGTTTATGGAGTATTAAATAAAATATACTTCAAGAGCTGTTAGCCTGTGTATTGGAAAGAAATGGTTGTTTGAAATAAGGCAGGTTAGAAATTACCACTGGCAAACATCAATAAAGTGGCTGACTTTTCAGTTTTAGTGTCGAGTCATGATTTTACCATATCCTGCTATCCTATTGTTAATTGTGAATTAAGGGTGGCAACAGGCTGCCCATCCTTCCTTGGGTGAATCATCACTTTATCAAGTCCTGTATCAAAGGCAAGGCTTTCTCCAAGTTTTGCTAGGATGTAAACGTAATCTGACACATTTGTTAAACTGGACTTCAAAAGTGGGCCAATTTTAAGTGTATTAAAACATAATAAAATTTCTCAGTTTATTTTCATAGAATCATAGAATATCAGGGTTGGAAGGGACCTCAGGAGGTCATCTAGTCCAACCCCCTGCTCAAAGCAGGACCAATCCCCAGACAGATTTTTGCCCCAGATCCCTAAATGGCCCCCTCAAGGATTAAACTCACAACCCTGGGTTTAGCTGGCCAATGCTCAAACCACTGAGTATTTCTCCCCCCCCGCCCCCGTCTCCAGTCTTCCTTCTGATTATAAAAATGTGACTTTATTATAGTGTTCTTTAGCTTAGTGTTTTGGGCTTGATTCTGTAGTAAAATGTACTGTTTTGTACTATCACAGTTATTCCCATAGCAATATACAGTGGTCAGAATTCAAGTCAGAATTTTCCAACAGTTACCGCACCATGATATCTTAGAGAACCACACTTCCCCTCCCATACTTAGAATAGAAGATGTTGCTGGAAATTCATGTTAATTGTTGGCATGTATTGGATATTTTAATGGCTTCCCTATATGGATACTACGAAGAGGATTATGATTTTTTTCATAGGGTTAAGCAGAAGATGAAGGAACTCTTATTAAAATATCTTCAAGAGGAAGCACAGTGACTCACTGGTTTAAAGCCTTTAACTTTTTCTGAAGTAAGAGCCCCACTTCAAATCACATCTATTAGGAGGAAATAGGGACTAGAGAAGAGAGGAACATGGATTTAAGGTGATTGAGTTTAGCTAGAGAATTACATTAGCCCTGTTAAATTTAATGTAAAGCAAAATCATTTTAGGAGAGCAAGTGTACGTCTCTGGGCCATGTGCTTCTGTAGGAAGATGGGAGAAGAGAGGCAGTCAAATGAGAAGAGGAAGTGGGGAGAGACACTGAAAACCTCAGCAAAGCCATTAACTTTTCCCACTGCATACTCATAAAGGGCTGCTGGCAATGTACAGAAGATGTCAGGGATCTTCTTACACACAACCCTCTGAGATCATCAAATTTCTGAGCTCTGTGGGAACAGTAGTTCTCCATGCTGGTTTCTGATCTCATCTTTCCCCAACAGCAGTAATATCAGAAGTGGAGTAGCTTGGGAATCAGCGAGAGAAGTGAAAGAAAGGTAAAGTGGAACATAGTCTGCAGGACAGCTTTGTGGAACTGTAGAACAGTTTGGTTGGTATAGCACATCTACTTCTTGATTTCACACTACATGTGGTCAGAAACGGGACAAATGCTTACACACTGGGGAACGTTAAACAATCTGGCAGTAGAGCACTGATCTTATTTATGGCAGCTCAAATGCCAAATTGTCCTATAAATCTTACCTTGTATTTCATTCATCTTTTTTTTTTAAGTTAACAAAGAACAAATTGAAATAAAAAACATTTTAGTGAATTATGTTTCAAGAGTTGGGGAATTTTCTGAATTAAAAAAGATGACAGGACAAGTAAAAGCGTTACTGCTTCTTTATGAATATGGAGACACACTATTTCATTCCCTCTACCTTTTAAAATATCAGCTACATGTCTTCTCCCCTCTTTGCTGGGGGATGACGGCACTATCATAGGAGGACCACAGTAGTGATGTTCCAGCCTAGAAGGCTGTAACCTGATCTGCAGCTCCCCCTCCCCAAACTGGGGAGTAACAGCTCTGCTTACATCCTTAGACATGAAGACCTGATATTTCTAATGTAAAGCTCAGACAGAAAACATTTTCTTAAAAACTTCAAGACACTTTATCATAAAGCAGCAGTAAAGGGCAACAATGGTTAATTTGTAGGGCTGTCAAGTGATTAAAAAAATAGAATACCATTTATTTAAATATATTTGGATGTGTTCTACATTTTCAAATATATTGATTTCAGTTACAACACAGAGTACAGTGCTCACTTCATGTTTATTTTTTATTACAAATATTTATGCAGTCAAAAATTAACACACAATTTTTATAATGAGCATCATCAGCATGGAAGCATGTCCTCTGGAATGATGGCTGAAGCATGAAGTGGCATACAAATGTTTAGCATATCTGGAATGTAAATATCTTGCAACGCTGGCTACAGAAGTCCCGTGTGAACACCTGTTCTCACTTTCAGGTGACATTGTAAATAAGAAGGTGGCTGCATTATTTCCCATAAATGTAAACAAACTTGTTTGTCTTAGCAATTGGCTGAACAAGAAGTAGGACTGAGTGGACTTGTAGGCTCTAAAGTTTTGCATTGTTTTGTTTTTGAGTGCAGTTATGTAACCAAAAAAAATCTACATTCGTAAGTTGCACTTTCATGATAAAGAGATTGCACTACGGTACTTGTATGAGGTGAATTGAAAAATACTACTTTTGTTTTACAGTGCAAATATTTGTAATAAAATAACATCACGTGATCACTGTCCACAGAGCTCACTTTGTATTCTGTGTTATTTAAATCAGTGTATTGGAAAATGTAGAAAATCATCCAAAAATGTTTAATAAATTTCAGTTGGTATTCTATTGTTTAACAGTGCGATTAATTGTGATTAACTTTTTTGAGTTAATTGCGTGAGTTCACTGCGATTAATCGACAGCCCTATTAATTTGTGCTTCACAGTTCCCAGAATCAGATGGTCAGAAGTGCAGATTTTTCCTTTGTACTGTTCCTAATGGGAACAGGCTATATAGCTCCTCACCACAGTCCAAATCCACAGGTGTTGTGGAGAGTTTTGGGATTCCTGCCGGGGGGCTGTCTCTGAATTCTGCTTGGAGCTCCCATCTTCTGCTTCAGGTTTTGGTATTCGATAAATGTGAAGCACCCTTGATCCGCTTCTGGATGCTGGATTGGAACTTTTGTTTTCTTTCCCCACCACAAGGTGTAGGTAGGTTCCATATTAAACCCATCTCCCAACTGCCTTATTGTTTGTAGGCAGATGTGTGTAGGGTTTTTTTTTTGGGCATGGGGGAAGCTCTGCTCTTCTATTCCTGTGGGTCTTCCAGGTTTTCTTGTGGTGGGTGTAACCAGGTCTCCTCTCAGCTGCCATAGGCTCCTGCCTCTGCCTCCATTCCTCCATTCTTAGGATTCTCACAATTCTGTGAGATACTTGTGCAAGTCCAACACCATTTCGGCAATCTTATTTATTAAAAGAATGCAGTTCATCTAAACAGCAGTCTAGTAACCCTTCCCTTTTTGATTAGGGGCACCCCTCCTGGGCTCACCATTGTGCCCGGTGTCTGCAGGGAAATTGAAGGGGAACTTAACATCCCCCTCCCTCTGGAATTCCCAGCCTGAACCTTAAACAAGTGTGTCAACTCCCATCAGTACCTGTCTGCAGTACCTGATCCGGGCTACTACTACAGGCCTCCTAATTCCCATTTAAGAGTCCCCCGCCCCCGTCTCCAAGAGCTTTTGCTCCTGCTCTCGCTGCAGGGAGCTTTGGCTAGTGTGGAGCCCCTTTTCCAGTCCTCTCTGACTTTGGATCCCCTGTAGGTCTGCCTGTCCTCTAACCAACTGAGCAGGCTCCTTCTTAAGGTATGTATGTCTTCACTGTGATTTAAAAACCAGTGGCTGGCCCATGTCTGCTGACTTGGGCTCAGGCTAATGGGCAGTTTAATTGCAGTGTAGACTTCTGGGCTCTAGGACCCTATGAGGTGGGAGGGTCCCAGAGTTCAGGCTGGGGACAGAGCCTTGAATTCTACACTGCAATTAAACACTCTCTTAGCTGGCGCCCCTGAGCTGGACTCAGCTGGCATGGGCCAGCTGCAGGTGTCTAATTGCAGTGTAGACATACCCTTAGAGCAGTGGTTCCCAAACTTTAACTAAAATGTCAAGTCTCGTGAATCCCCTCCTAAAAATGAATATTTCCAGGGATTTTCTCCCTTACCTCAGCATAAATTATAAAAGCAGTGATCCTGAAAATATAACATTGAAGTTTAACTCTCCTCAGTGTGATAGAGATGCTTGCTTTGATCTGCTTTGCTCTTGGAAGTCCCCAAGGCTCTGGGTTGCTGGCCCTATGCTGCCCAGGGTCTCTAGGGACAGCTCTGTCCGCCATTAGGGAATTTTTTTCTGAGAACCCCCTGTAACATTTCATAAACCCCCAAGGGTTCACAAACCCCAGTTTGGGAACCACTGCCTTAGAGGAAACACCATACGCAGGTTATTAGCACATGATGCTTGTTCTCCTGAGCCTTTGACAGCGGAGCTCTTCCTTGGATAGCTCCAGATTTTGCTTTTACTTAGTTTCCCAAGAAGCGGAGTAAAATTTACATGATTCTTGCCACTTTCATGGTTGTCCCCAAGCTTTGAAGAGCAGCTGTAAAGCTGACTAGTTCAGCTCAGTTATTGCTTGGAATTGTCTGCAGACTCAAGAAGACAATTATATACCAGTTAACCATTCAGATGTGCCTCAGAGCTAATCTTTACTGCCATGAGGACAAGAAACAATTTTCTTTTTGATGAAGGCATAAATCCTGCAGAAACTGGTAACCTGGGTCTCCCCTTCTCACCAGGGAAAGTTTACGATCTGTGTTAGTGGACTAAACTTGTGGTTATATCATGGTATGTTCTGCTCATGCTAGTAACCTTGTAGTGGTGATGAAAAGCATTGTTTCATTCTAATAGTCCGTCAAAGGATGGATGCAGTCAGCAACTTCTGACAGGATACTTCTAAAGCAACCCCCCCCCCCCCTAAAATATAAGCCTGGTCTAGACAGAATAGCAGGAAAGAGTGACTTGGGAATAGTGTGGACAAGAGGAAAGGATGGGACCCTCTCTGTCCTAATGGAAAAACTTGCAAGGAAATTAACAATTCCACACTTTGGAATGAAGGCAATCAACATATGGGGTTTAAAGCTAGGCAAGCAGAGGGAAAATTTAGTAAACAAACTGAAGGCTGAAGAGACAGAGCCCATATATCCAGAATTTGCCAACAGTGAAGGCAAGAAATGCTTAGCGTGTTAAAGGCTTTTTGGGATTTGGGGGTGGGGGCAGAGTGCTCCTTTACACTATTTTCCTAACCCACATGTATACTATGCTGCCTAACTGCTTTGGTGTAGGTGTGCTGCTCATTTCAGTCCTAAACGTCTTCATAATCTCTGCCTTTCCCTCTCCCTGGAAGAGGGAAGGTTGCTGGAGTGGACATAAGCAGCATTCCTATGCCATTGGACAAGAGGACCAGATGTAGGGAAAGAGTGGGTGGGAGAAGGAGCAAGTGACAATTAGAGAAGCTCAGCAGAAAGGTGAGGTAGTGGGTAAAATAGTATTGAAACAATTCAATGCATATTTCTCAGTATTCAAACAACGGATAACAAAGAGCTGATTATTTTTCACTACCATCAGCAGAAAGCTGTTATTTTTAATTGCTTGTGAGAGGTACCAGATTAACAGCACTAGAGTGCATTAATCCATCTACAGCATTGTCTGGAACAGTGCAAGCTTCCCTACCCCAGCCCACAGATATGCTTTGGAAGCTCTGTTGTCGTCCTTTCCCTCTCCATATTTCTACCCCTTTACTCTTTCTCTCTGCCACTTGCACCTTCTACAGTGGCACCGAGAATTATTAATAGGAAAAATTAAACAGAAGTAATGACTATAAGAAGGAAAAATTTGTATCAAATAAATAGAGATTAAGGTTCATAGACCCAAAACCTGGCCAATTTTTTCTTTCTTGTTTGGAGTCCTTATAATAATTTCCCTCCCCCATCATGTGAACATAAGTACAGGTTATTGTTGTTTATATTTTTAAAAAGCAGCAGGCTTAAGGTAACCAGCGAATGCAGGAAATGGAGAGGGTATATTATGCTGTATTTAGATGATCCTGCAAATTATTAATCTGAATCTTAAAAACCAAATGTGGACACCTGTGTGTGATACTCTTTGCACAAAAGGCTTCTGAAAAACTTATGAGCAAAGTAGAAGGAATTGATTCAGTACTTTAATTCACCTGTGTTTAAACCACTTCCTAGAGTTAGAGCCTAATATGGCCTCTAGTAGATCATTGAATAAGGAGTTGCTGGATGTCACAATTAGAGAAAGTTAGTTCTGCTGCTGTTAGGTAAATCTTGTCCTGCTGTGAAATTGATGATAATCTGGTCAATTTCCCTGTTCTGTAGTTTTGTAAAGCAATAAACACTGAGGCTAGGGGATGAAGAGGCTGCTTGAGGCACCCGTCTCCCATTACCACAGCTAGGAGGCTCAGGAATGTAGTGAAGATCTCCTAATGACCAAGGAAGCTGCCAGAGGTTTCTTGGTTTAGGGTGGGGAGCAAAAAGAGGAGAGGAGAGGAATGGTCCTTCTAGCTGCTTGAGAGGTTGGGCTGTGTATTCATGTTTACCAGATGCCTACTGATGCACCTGAGCCCAGCATCCTGCTAGGAATCCCAGCAACTCTCTTTTTCAACAGGGGAGGTTGCCTCTAGATAATGGAGGAAGGGAAGAAGGGGGTAGTGAGAGAGAGAGAGGGGTTCCTTTAGATTGTGGCCTGGCTAGTAGGTTTAGTCAGATAGTCCACAAAATTTTACTAGACACTCAGCAACTGATGTGTGAGGGGATGAGTGGATGCATGTGGGTGGACGGGGTGATTGAAAAGTTACAACAGAGAAGTATTTGGGGGAGAGATTTTTTGGAGAATTAGCTCAACAAAGGGTAAGAAAGGTAAGAGGATGGAGGGAGAGAGAAAGTGCTTCTATATCCTGGGAAATTTCCCCAAATCTGGGAATTTTTGAGTAACATGTTTGAATGAAAATTCCCAATTTTGCAAGTTGAAACATGTTACTCAAAAATTCCCAAGTTTGGGGAAATTTCCCAGAATATAGAAGCACTGTTAAAAAAAAACAAACCCAAAAAACAAAAAAACTTTATATGGGAATTTTTCACCAGATTCAGGAAATTTTTAGTGCTAGGTTGGGAAAAGTTGGCATCACGATATAGAAGCACTGGAAACAGACATTGTAAACAGTGCAAGAAAGAATAGGTCATGATCTAGAAAGAGAAAAGTAGATCAAAGTCAGGGAAGGAAAGAAGATACAAGAGGTAACTGATCTTTTTAAAAAGACCAGTTGAATAGAAAGTTCTTTGTTAGCGTTACTATCCATATTATGTTTAACTGTCTTCAAATACTGCTGGTGCTCCTCACCCTATTGCTCTGTCTTACTTTGAGTTCTGCTTCCTTTCCGGGTGGTGGGTGAGGCTGGAGGGGACAGCTGGGAGTCTGTCACTCCTGCCTGGTGTGTGTGCTGTGTTGCGGGGGAGTGGGAGGAATGTCTTTATTTTCCAGTCCTAGTGCTTGGTGGGGGAGAGTGGCAGCCTGGCATGGTGGTAATGGGAGCCAGAGTAGGAACTGCAGAGCCAGCTGTGAGGCAGAGCATTTCAGGAACACTCCCAGCTCTTCAAGGGAGGGGTGGGGGGGAGAGAGAGAGAGAGCTCTGTCTCTTCCTCACTCAGCACATGGAGCAAGCCCCCTCAGCATGTGAAACACCTCTGATTTCCTACCTTGCCACAGGAGGCAGTGGAGTGGAAAGGCAGCCAGTCTGAGGTGTTTCCTCACTGGGAAGCCCTCTATCTAGTAGGGGCAAAATGTGACTAGCTGCTCTGGCATTGACCCTATGGTCTGTGGACACAGAACAGATTGAGAGCTACCCTGGTCTCTGTCTGGTTACAAACTGTTACATGTAGTGATGACAAGGACTCTGAAGGTTACCTTGGCGACCAAAAAGGTGCAAAACATCTTTATTTTATTTTTTGTTTAAATCTGAGGATATGCGATCTCTGAGATGAGCCTAAATCTCTGAGAGCACAAGAATTTAGTGGACATGCATTTCTAGAGTTCCTGGTAACTTGTAACACAATTCTAAGATAAGGGGATGCCTGCAGATGTATTCATTATGAAAACCATCAACTGACTTGTTTCTGCTGAAACAAAATTTGGAAAAGCTCAATGTCTCTGTATAGTTGTGAGTTTGTGTGCTGTGAGATTGACTCTCTCTGCTCCCCCCCTTCCCTAGGGCAGTGTCTTCTGTGGCTATTTTAGGAAGGTATTTCACACTAAAATTGTGAAATGTATATTTTAAAACTAAATTGAAAATCCTGTATCTCCCTGGGCTTTAATAGTAATGTGACACTTAGCCACATGTGCCTTTTGACTCCAGCGATCTTTGTGGGTTTGAATTGCCGGTTTTAAAGCTCTCTCCATTGTCTGGGGCCATCTGTTGATAAAGCAGTTAGGTTGATGGAAAACTTGATTTATTGTATAATGATTTCTGATGTACTGGTGAAAATGGACAATTGAGAAGGAAAACCCAAAGTCTAAATTGTAAAGATTATTGAAATACAACTTTCTGTATTGTGTTTAAAAACAAACAAAAATACAATTTACTTAATCTTTCTTTTTCTTAAAGGGACACTTCACTTTATTAGCTCAAAATTCGGAGTTAATCTGTTTGCAACATCTCTTCCCCATCTCACAGCACTCTTAAAAAACAAACAAAAATAAAACCTTCTTCCCGCTCTGCTTTTCTGTTACCAAGGCTATGGCTACAGTAGAGAGCTTACAGCAGGGCAGCTCTCCCGCCAAAAGCACTGTTCACACTGCTGCTTAGGTTGGTGTAACTTCTATTGCTCAGGGGTGGCTTATTCAGACTCCTGCGCGACATAAGTTATACTGACATAAGTATCCGAGGGGTAGCCGTGTTAGTCTGGGTCTGTAAAAGCAGCAAAGAGTCCTGTGGCACCTTATAGACTAACAGACGTATTGGAGCATGAGCTTTCGTGGGTGAATACCCACTTCGTCAGATGCATGTGACATAAGTGGTAGTGTAGTCACAAGGCTGCCAACCTCCCCAGAACAGAAATCAGTGTGCAGCACAAACAGTCATGGAAAACGATGGCAGGGAAACAGATCTATTGCAGCTTTTAAAGGTAATGTCTGAACTGCAATGTTTTTGAAGTCACCTATCTACTAGGGGGATGTGCTCATAACCAATGCCTGTTCAACCATTGGCTTTTTCACTAAGGGACCAATTTTGTCCAGGTGTCAAAATATATTAATAGATTGTCATAGACATTTGAGGTCTTCCTTTGACAGTAATATCATCCTGGTTTTATGCACAGCACCTGACTTGCTCTGGCCATGTAGAGGGAACCATTTCCTTCCCCACCCCTGTGACCCTTCTTGTCTCTTACAGCAGATGTTGCCCATGGGAAAGATCCGAAAAGAGCTCTGGGTTCTTGAGGGTTGGGAGGAGGGAGGAAAAGGCCAATCAGTGTGCTTCTTTTAGTGGCAGATTCCCCATTTGGCTCTCCTTGCAGCTAGTGAAGCCGTTTGAACTCTTGTGAAGTAGTGGATTAGCCTCTTGCATCCTATTCCACAGTTCATCTGTCACACCTGCCCTCTTGAAGATGGATGGAACTGCAGGTACCCGCTGGAGCTAACGGGCTGGGTTGCCAGGCAGTGGGTGTGTTTCAGGATTGGCAGATTGGATTGCATGAATATGAGGTCTGTTAATTATTTTTGGTGG
Organism: Mauremys reevesii; assembly: GCF_016161935.1. Classification (NCBI taxonomy): domain Eukaryota; kingdom Metazoa; phylum Chordata; order Testudines; family Geoemydidae; genus Mauremys; species Mauremys reevesii. The sequence continues at coordinate 26,744,891 of NC_052633.1, read as the reverse complement.
GGGGCTGTGTCCGGATATTGGTGGTTTTCTGGTGACTTGTCTGTCCTCTTATGTTATACATACCAAACGTGGAAATGAACAATTGAAAAGCTACTGTCAGAAGGTACTTTTGTCTTTGTAAGTTCCTGGCTTTACTTTGGGCAATTAGTTCTTGCAAAAGTGCATGTTTAAATGGAGGTGAGGGACATGTTGCATCCAATCCCTCGTATAGCTGGGACGGATTGAGATCAGAGCTCACCCATCAGGGACTGGGGTGAGAGAGAGGATCATGGCATCAGTAATTTGATTAGCTTGGTGTCCAATGGGGAGAAAAGCTTGATCCATTCGTACACTGAAGTTATTAATCAGCGTGAGTTGTTATGCTTGTGGCATCCTTCCCTCTCACCCCCAGATGGATCCAGTGTTTGGATGTTTATTACTGCTGTGGCCTGTCTCTCTCTCTCTTTTTTTTTTTTGGTCATCTTCGTTGACTTTCTTCAGACATCTTTGACTGTTCATCCACTTAGCACTTGACAGAAGAGTAAATATTTCAAAACAGCATGCATGGATTTGACAGCAAGATTGCCACTGACTGTAATACACTTTATCATATAAGGACCTTGAGTGACATGTCACTATTGTTCTATGGCAAATAGAAACTTATAATTCCAGCTGTCTCATGTTGCACAGAGGTGTGTGGTTAGCACTGAATGGATAAAGGAATGACTTGCTCTCTCAGTGTGTGTAAAAGGAAGTACAAGTATTAATTTTTATTATTGTAGGAGTGTAAGTGAGGCATATAGCTTCATGTTGAATGTAATATCTCTCCCAAAGGAGGTAGGCCTCACTTGGAAAAAATTTGTTGACTGTGTGTGGTGAAGACTGGCCATTTATATATAATAATGTGCAGGGATCTGCTGTTGGTGGGTCTTTGAACATGAACTGTGGCCTGCTAGCAGGCCAAAGTGATGACACTTAAAATAAACAAAAATTTCCTAGCTTGGTGTATGTGGCTCTGTTCTTTAACAGTTATGCAAACATAACCTTTGAATCAGGCATGAAATAAAAAATTAGCACTAAATTTAAGAGCCGTTTGAAAGATTAAGGTAACTAGTTAAAAGGGCATCCCCTCTGTACTGAAATTCAGCTATACAACCAATAGTAGTAAAAACTAGTATTTGTATTATCTTAACTGACTGTCTCCCAGGTGTTTAATGTTCTGTACTAAATACCTGTATGGCTTAACATTTTGTGTAGTTCAAATGGCACTATCAACCAAATATCTAGACTGTGATTTAAAAAAACACGTATTTTTAAGTTAGTTTCAGGTTCAGCATCTGTCCCTGACATGGTTTTACAATCTCTTTTTTCTATTCTTTAAAAAGGATTTATCTTTCTCTCTTTCTAAGTGGAGAGATTCACATAAGCAAATTGACTGAGACTACAGCGAAGTGGTTCTATTTTTAAAAAATGCATTTAAGTGCACAAAGAAAACAAACTGGAAAAACATTACAATAATATTTCTCTATTTTTAATGATAGCAATCTGAGGTGTTGCTTCTAACAATGTAGGCTTAAAAATGGACGCACTTTTTAAAATTGATGTCAAGTTTATTTACTGGAGATGAGACTGTTTACAAAATTCTACAGTTAAAATGTGGCTAAAGAAAGTTTAAAAGTAAATATTCTCTATAGGATGGCTTCTACTCCTAATGAAGTCAGTGGGAATTTTGCCATGGAGCAGGAGCAGTTCCCAGCCATACAGAAAATGGGAAGTGGGAGAGTAACCAATGCACTCACCCCAAAAAAGCGAAAGTAACTTAAAATAGAAAAACTATATTCAGGGTACAGAATAAGCTGTTGCAAAAAAAGGTTATACCACACCTATAATCTTTTAAACCTATTGGTATAATTTAAAAACTTAAATGGAACTTACCCAGAATGTAAGCAGAGCCTAAAACATCTTTGATATTTTAAGACTACTTTTTAATAGGTGCTAAAAAAGGTCTGTCAGGCTGATATTTCAGTAGCAAGCATCCTCCTCAAAGCCTACCAAGCCAGATTAACCAGAGATCTCTTTTAAAGTAAAGATATAAACCACTGAATTAGGAAATGGACTAACAACCTAATACGATAACTGGTAACAACTAGCTATTGTGTACATGTAATACATATTGCAAGTACTTTGAAAAATTACACATACAGGAGAATAAAATGGAAGTATTTTATCTAGACCAAAAAAGTAATCTTATAATAAGGAATATCTATATCTATATGTATATCTATATATAACGGATATCAGAGTAAATCAGAGAGAAGCATAGGACAAATGTGAATAACATAGTTTACCCTTCAGCACTCAATTAATCTTCAGTCAGTTAAGAGTAGGAGGGAAAAAAACCTTTGCTTAGTACATATAACTCTCATGGCCTTTGCCTTTTGTGGTTAAATACAGAATATCTTGTGATTTTTCTCAACATGTTTATATCACAAAAAGATATCAATAAAGCACCCATGGGCAGTCCCTGAGAACATACAACTTTCTTGGGGAGTCTGCCATCACAAGTTAAATAGAGTTGGAGTAATCTATCCAATGTAGTTTAAAATTCTAAATAAAAAATTACAATAACCTGAATCACCTCAAAGATGTTAAGTTTTAATCCTCATTAATGTCAGAGTGACATACATTTTCAATAAAATAATACACTTCTCTCTGAAGTCTAGTTTTTCAAACTCCCAAATATGTTCAGTCCCTATAAAATTTAAACTACTTAAAGAGATGATTCAGTTCCTTAGCAACTGGGAAGGTAATATTACTCCTCATAATTGAAGACCTGTGGTCAGTAATACATATTTTAACTGGCCTCTCATGTATATGACAAACCACAAGCACATGTAAGTCTGCAAATTACTTAATCAGTGCCATATAATTTTTTTTGGTCTATAGAGATTTGTTTTTCAGTTAGTGTTGCTGTGAATCTTTAATGGTCTGCCGAGTAATTTTCTCTGTGACTCTCAAACAATCGTAGTATAAGTAGCCACCACTGATTATAATAAAGGTTGCATAGCAGTTTTCATTCTAATCTCCTGTTTTCATTTGCTTAGAACTGTCTGAAACTTGGAATACAACAGTTCTGCTATTAATAGAAAGTATATTTTTCAATCAGAAAAACATTTGCAATTCTGAACAGCTCTGTTGTTAAAATGAGTTAAAAGTTGATGTTTGACATGGAAATTACTTGCACTGAGAAGAAAACTAGTTTTGATTAGAGCAAGTTACGAGCCTCTGAAAAATGCATACTGTCCATGCATTTTGCATTGTTCTGTCATTGTAAAGGGTTCTTCAAATGGTAAATTGTTTTTTGCATATAGTGAGTCCATAACTTACTTAGTACAACTGTACTCATCTTCTATTTACATTCCAAAATGTGTAGGGGACTACTTTAAATTGAGCTTCTGTGTTTTTGTAAGAGATGCAGGAGGCAGCCCATTTCTGGTGCACCTTGAGAGCTTTGAAGCCCCAAAGGTGGACAGAAGAGGGGTTGCAGGCTACTTCAAGCACATAGGATAGTGAATTTTAAGGGAGTTTAAATACTTCTAGTTATGGAATTTACCTGAGCTACTATCAATTGTTTGGCAAGTGAATAGGTCTTAAATATCTTGAAAAATATAGCTTCTTATGTCTTTGTTTAAAAGCTAACCCAATTTAGTGTTTCTTTTGCTATGGAATTCTTATGGCAACTGAACACTAGTATTGTGACATTGGACTCTCAGTAGCTGGGAATTGAAATTGTTTCCCTGTGCAATTGTTCTCTGTCCTCTTTTATGTATGCATTAAAATGAAGTCAATATAACATTGCACAACTTTTCTACCACTGGAGATACATGTGGAGAATCACATAGTACCAGCCAACAGCTGGTATTGCCATTTTTGTTGTGGCAATATTTTTGGATGAGTGGGGTGAGTGTTTTGTCTTTATGCTGACAGAAACATTGCTCAGCAGTAGAAATTGTTGCTGTTTAATTGCTCTTAATAAAAACATTCCCTCACTCTTAATATAAATAAATATACCTCACTATCTCTTGTTTAGCTTTCATAATTTACTGAACCCATTTGTGGTTAACTAGTTGAGGAATCTGTAAAGTCCTCTCAATGTTTGACACTTACTGAAAACTAACAAAACATTGAGCAAAGTTTTAGAAGTGTCTTTTCAATTCTAGATAAGACATAACAAGCATTGTTTAATTTTAAAACAAAGCCAAAATTACAAACTACTTTAAAAAGGCAAATATTGACTGGTTCAGAGTGTGACTGCAGTAAACTATTGCCTGGTGAGGGAAAAAGGTGTTCATAAAATGGTCATCTGATGGGCAAAGCTTAAGGCAGTGTACAGAAGCAAAGGAAGTGTTTTCACTTGTATAATATTCTTGGTCTACAACATACCTGTCAGAGGGGTTTGAACCCACTCTTCTCCTAGCAGGAAGTCATTGGGCACCAGAGTTCTCTCTCGCTGCTTGGCAGTTGTCCTTCCCCGCTCTTTTCCTCAGTCCTTTCATTGCCACATCTCAGCATCTTTGAACAATCTTGGGAGAAGCAGGAGGTTATAGACTCTCTCCCTGAAGAAGAGTTCCAGGCAACAATGCTGCTGCTCCACTGTGCTCTGCTCTGTCCCAAAGACTGAAGAGTTGGGAAATCAGCAGCCCTTGCTAATGTTGTCTTGGATCAGAATCAGCAGTTTGTTACATGCTAGATGCTGAGTGCTCTGGTGTTGGGTGAACGGAGCACCATAGTTTTCTCAGTGAGTGTGCCCTTGGCAAGAATCTAGGTCGATGTCACTGTGTCCAACAGGGCTGTTTCGCTATCAGCATACTCAATTTCCTGTATATATGTACTCTGTGCATCAGTTTGAGGGAAGTGGCATGTGTGTTTTTTTTGTATAAAGGAACATCAACAACTTCCAAATCCTATTTCTTTCTGAATTTTTGTGCATGCTTTTGTCAGATGTGGCACAAAATTACTCTGACAAAAAAGGTAAGCATTTTCCCCATTTCTCAGTTTCACTTGTGTCCATTTGGCAGCACTACGTATCTAGTCATTTTCACTGTTTCCTGTATGTGGTCAGAAAGTTGACTTTATTTGTGTGGGTCTATTCTGCAGTGACAGGGAAATGAAACATATGTAAGTGGGATTGCAAAATCACAGAAACTGAAAGGGAGGCTGAAGGCCAGGTGCGGTACCTAAAGCTACTTCTAACTCCTCCTAGATTTCAAGTTGTTGGTGTTGCTGATAACTTTGCCTTTAATTTCACAAATGTTTTCTATAGAGAGTAGACTGTAGTGATGGCAAGGACTACTTTTTTTTAACCATCCTGAAATTGGAGCTTTGCATGAGTCCAGCGCTGTCAGGAGAGCTTTGGATACTGAGACACTAAAATGTCCTCTAACACTGGAAAAGAGACAACTAAGGGGGAATATGATAGAGATCTATAAAAGCATAACTGGTGTGGTGAAAGTAAATAGGGACATGTTATTTACTCCTTATAACCCAAGAACTAGGGGTCACCAAATGAAATTAATAGGCAGCAGGTTTAAAACATACAAGACAAAATATTTCTTCACACAACGCACAGTCAGTCTGTGGAACTCTTTGCCAGAGGATGTTGTGAAGGTCAAGACTATAATAGGATTAAAAAAATAACTAGATAAGTTCATGGAGGATAGACCCATCAATGGCTATTAGCCAGGATGGGTGGGGATGGTGTCCTTAGCCTCTGTTTGCCAAAGTTGAGAATGGGCGATAGGGAATGGATCACTTGATGATGACCTGTTCTATTCATTCCCTCTGTGGCACCTGGCATTGGCCACTGCTGGAAGACAGAATACTGGGCTAGATGGACCTTTGTCTGACCCAACATGGCCGTTCTTATGTTTTTATTTTTAAGTGAAAATCTGTGCTAATACTCATAGGGTTCAGGGAATAAATACGTCTGTATTGAACAAGCAAATGGAATTTATTGCAATGGAAGGGAAGACTCTGATCTAATAAGAGTGGTCCATGAGAGAAGAAGAGGAGCATAAAAGGAGTAGAGAGCAAGTTGAACATAGAGGAGTTGTCATTAGATAGGGGCAGTAGAAGCCAATACTAGGCTGCAGAGCTTTGTGGCTTCTTACCTAGACTGCGTGGGGACAGGAGAGAATCATTGTTGACTGTAGTGTTCCAGCTGGACATGAATAGAGTTATCTCAGGCATTGGAGTGTGTGGACACAAAACACTGAACTAGTATTGCAAGCCCAAGGTTTTTCTTGGCTTGTTGCAGTATGTTTCTATCTAACATAGACAAGATTCTGGACAATTGAACATCCTTTTTTATAATGTAAAATTCATTGAAATCTATGCAAGTTAAGTGGGAACAGGGCCAGGAGGAAGAGTGAGGAAGGAGAAAGCTGGCCACTGAACAGGAAGAGAACAGGGATGGTGGTGTGGGATGGAGATGGAGTACACTCTTGGGATGATGAGGAAGATTAATAGGGGAGGGAACTAGCAAGTGGGCGTGGGAGAGTTCAGAAAATATTTGGGGAAAAATCTGATCAGCAGAGTTTTTTTTGTTGTGTTTTTTTTCCCCTGAGCCAACTTGTTGTTATACTAAAATTTAATAATTTACAACTGTAAACTTTACACAACTGTTTCATACAGTGTATCCAAACGAGCTTGATACAGCTGTAAATGGGTTAGGTAAATCTGGGGTTTGCCATTTTTATTAAGCTTTTCTATGGTCTTAATATTACACAGTTTCAGTACCTCTTCAAATCTTTCTCAGGTCAGTAATTTGTATAGAGAAATAACCAAAGCAAAAGTCATTCTTGTGTTTATATAAAAAAGCAAAACATAATTAACACATCTGACATTTAACCAGCTTGCCTTTTTTGTTTTTATAAGTGCCATCCACTGCACTGGCTAATGCTGGCAGTTAGGTTTCATTTTTAAGCTTGGCAACATTAGTTTTACCTAATCCATTCCAGAAGCATACCATTGCTTTATAGTTGAAGGGCAAAAACTTTAAAAAATAAGTCTCTATTTAGGAAGTTGGGTGACTTTGAGAACACTAGCACTATTACAGGTCGATGGGAGCTGCTGGGTGCTCAGCACCTTTAAAAATTTTAATTAGATGCCTAACATGGATTTGAGTTCCAAAGTTTACAAATTGATCTATGAATGTCGTGGCTGAAACTTATTCCCTTACCAGTGCAACAGAGGACTTTACATTTTCTACTGAAATATAGCGTTGACTCTTCTTAGTATTTCTTCAAAGTCCTCTTTCTTTAACAATAATGATACTTGGCACTTACAATGCACTTTCAAACTGCCTGACAAACCTTAACGATTCTATTTTAATGCCTCTTCCCCACTATTCTGTTCTATTCTTAATTATTCTATTAGCATAAGTCTAATTGTTTAATGTGTGTTTTTTGCATTATTGGTGGTGGTTCTTAATAATATAATATCCGTATACTAAAAATCCTTTTCCACTTGCTTCTTCTCTGTCCTCTTTCTAAACTAAATCCATCCTGCAAGCTTGCTTAAATCTTCCATTGTGACAACTGTGCCAGAGTAAGAATAGCAGATAGGATCCCAAAATGGTGGCTTAAACCATTTGGATTGTAGAATGTTTTTGGATTCTATCAATTTCAATGTAAACCAAACGTTTGGCCTTCAAAAATGTCCTTTAAATTACTGAAATTGATTTAGAAAAAAATTGTTGAATCATGCGGTGTAGCCAGCATATTATCCCAGTTTTACTATCTAGGTCAGTAATATCTTCCTGTTCTAAAGCTGGTAGAAATGACCAATGATACTATAGTGCTAGATTACTGCAAAAAAGTCTTAGAATTGAATAAACCTTGTGAATTCCTTTCTCAAATACTATCAGTAGACTCATCTCTGTAAGTCATGCACTGTTCTTGCTTTGCATGCTGGGAATGGTGACTTAGTGCATCCCTTTTGTAAGTGCCTCCTGGTTGAGCAGTATATGAATAGGCTTAACGGCTTGTGTACTCCTGGTCTTGAAATTCCATAGCAATGATGTGTTTAGCATGGTAGGTGGTTTGTAATTTCAGAGTGGTAAATGAGCTCTACTGGCTAGACTTAAATTTTAGGTTACAGTTGACCATATTAGGGTTTTGTGCTAGCTGAACTTTTTTTGGTACTGACTCAATATTTAATAAATTCCATATTCGAGGAGGACTTTTTTTTAACAGCTCATACAAAATAGTTGGACATTAGTTGCAGAAAAAAATCCCATGGAGAGTAAATATACAATTTAAAGTCAGATCAGTGGTTTCTAAAAAGTAGTTTGACGGGGATGAGTGGAAAAGATGTACAAATCCAAGTCATACCTATGACATGACTTTTGGAGTGCATTTTAATTTTTTTAAAAAACTAATTCAGGAGCTGTATTTTTTTTTTTTTTTTTTTTTACGACTAAACCAAGGTTTTGATGAAATGGCTTTCTCCAATATGCAAGGAAATGCTCTCTTGTTTGTATAGCAAGACTGACCTAGCAACAGTTGCCTACCACAGTCCAGCATGATTATGAGATAGCTTTCACAGATCCATGTGAATTTCTAAGATTCCCAGGTTTGGTTAAGGTTGGGAGTCTTGTTAACTTCGGTAGAGCTGCAAGTTTTCTTGGTTGAACTTGGAATAACATCAAACATGTCTTGAGTCTGGGTTGATGATTTGAGGGATATTTGAACTACAGCTCAAAAATTAAATAGTGCATAATTATGCGGTGGTCATAGTTGCAAATAGGAGGTAAAAGGGTAGTCTGGACTGAATAGTTTCAGATTAATTTTTATAGGAAATCATGTAAATGTGATAGCAGTAAACATGCAAACAGTTTGCTTATCACTGATTGTATAAACTAATAATCCCCTACAGAAACTTTATTTAAACTAGTTTTCATAAGAAAACAAGAAAAAAATAACATAAAACTAGAATTCATTGTGGAGGAATAGACAGAAGATGACAGCCCAGATACTTATTACTGACAGGTCATTGCTCATTAATATGGCTATGCTACTGCTATACATTTGCGTGGCTGCACAGTAATCTCAAAATTTATTTGCGTTTGTGATGTCACAAGGCTGTTCACCTATCTGTAGTTCAGCATTTACAATGCAGCCTTTGATCAATTATTTAATTTTGTTGTAAAAACGTTTACATGTATGAATTCCTGAATTCCTCGGCTTGATCCTGGTCCTCAATTTTCTCCTGTTCCTATTAAGGGAAGTTTAGAGCGTATCTACACAACAAAGATAAACCCATGGCTGTCCTGTGCCAGCTGACTCGGACTTGTGGGGCTCGAACTGTGGGGTAGCAGGGTCCCAGAGCTCAGGCTCCAGCCGGAACCTGGAAATCGACATGGAGTGGAACAGTCCTGCATCCCAAGCTCTGTGAGTCTGAGTCGGCTGGCATGGGCCAGCTGTGGGTTTTTTTTTCTTCGTAGACATGCCCACAGTTTTGGAGCCATTTATTTTGTTTGATTTGAAAAGATCTGTTCAGGAAATTATCTCTGGTTTCAGTAAATGAAGTTAGAAGGATGGGGGGAGGGATAGCTCGGTGGTTTGAGCATTGGCCTGCTAAACCCAGGGTTGTGAGTTCAATCCTAGAGGGGGCCATTTAGGGATCTGGGGCCCAAAAATAAACCAAAACAAACAAAAACCTGTCAGGGTCAGCACTTGATCCTGCTCATGAAGGCAGGGGATTGGACTTGACCTTGACCTTTCAAGGTCCCTTCCAGTTCTATGAGAGAGGTATATCTCCATAAGAAGAAGTAGTAAATTGTTGAGTCTGCATTCCAGTTGAAAGGAGTTAAGAAAATTAATTATTTGACAAAGAGCAGTAAAGGTATAGTTCCACAGTGATTGGATGGTAGACAGTCCAGACTATTATGTTGTGAATACTAAGGAAAGATTCTATTATAATAAACCCAAAGACATAGGAAATGCAATGTATAATTTAGAATAGCTTTCTTGTCTGAATTAAGTCAATTAAGTAGTTTTACTTTTAAGAATCTAAAAGATAGTTTGGAGTAGCGGAGGGAAGGTGAAGATGGGAAAAGTTGAATCAAATTGGAATACAGACAGTAAGCCCATAAAAAGCAGACTTTTTATGAATGTCTGGGCATTCTAAAAATCAATAGAAAGTTGGGTTTGCGTACACTTGAACATATTTTTATTGTAATAAAAAAGTCTGGATTCTATGCATAAGTTGCAATTCAGTTCTTGATTTTCAGTTTTAAAAACAATTGACTTCTTAAAAGTGGGAACTTTTCATTAAGTCCCTGGAAAAATCTGCTTGCATAGGGACTTCAGGATTGGGCCCTGAATTTGAAATGTATCCGTATAAATTAACTGCAAATCAAAACATTTACTTGTTTCTAGCTTATCTTCCATGAAAACAAATAAAGGAATCTTGGGTTCTGACCTGTTGGAATCTTTAGCCACCTTGAATTGCCTCTCAATATTTGATATCTAGCAAACAAGGGCTGTGTCTTAGGACTTCGTGGGCTATGTTTTGGGTGCCTTTGTTTTATGTCCACGTTGCTCTGAATTATTGTTGTGAATTCTGTCCTTTCTAGATTAAAAATATAACATTTTGAAAAACATTTAATAGAAATGACACTCAATGTATTTATGTTCCTGTGTGATGTTCAGCCAAACTCCTGGATAGCTCCTATAAATGTGAATAAATAGACCCTTTCAAATTAATCGTGCTCAAATGGTTTTTTCTCTCCCAACAGAGGAAAATGGCCAAAATGGAGGTGAAGACGTCACTTCTAGACAACATGATTGGAGTGGGAGATATGGTCCTTTTAGAGCCTCTTAGTGAAGATTCATTCATTAATAACCTCAAGAAGCGCTTTGACCACAGTGAAATATATGTAAGTACATGCTGCACAAATATCTCCTTGGGGGGCTATTTAATCCTCTTTTTTTTTTTTTTTTTTTTAAAAAAGTGTTTAGAATTATGTTGTGTAGGGGGTGCATGTCAACTGCAGGCCATGGTATGTAAAATTACATTAGCTAAAGGTACTTAACACCTCTTTTATTTTTTTTAATTGTGACTTATGCCGTCCTTTATTCAGTCACTTGCTTCTGATCTTCCTCAGTCGTGTTTCAGAATCCTTTGCACAGGTTCACATGGTGTTCTAAAGATAGGATTTGGCTCCCAACACTTTTAAAAGAAGGGCGCGTGGGAATCAACAATGTAAATAGTTTGATCTTGCTGTTGTATCAGGAAGACACATTTTAAAGCAAATCTGCTTCTATGGAAGGTGGGATATAAGTAGTCTGATTGGCACCTCTCTTCATGATCCACAAAATAAGTATCATTGATATGGTGTATAAACAGTACAAATTTAGAGTGTTAATGGAATTACTCTACAGGGATTAGCGGAAACATGAAATGTCACTTGCTTGCAAACAAAGCATGTGCACAAGCATCTGCGGTTCTGCTTGCAGCTGGAAACGTGGTTTGTAAACTTGGATATGTGTGGGATTAATCAAAATCTTCATCTGTATTTATCTTTGAGCAGTGATAAATTAGGAAGCGGAAGTGCATACTAATGGTTACATCAGGGATCGAAAATAGGACTCCTGTCCTGAGCCGAGTTCTGCGACGGGTTTTTTGAGTGGCCTTATAAAGATGCATTACTTTTGCGTCTTAGTTCCTTCCTCTTTAAAATGGATATGGTATACCTATGTCACTGGGGCAATGTGTGGGTAATGTCATTCAAGAGCTTTTTGATCCCTGAATGAAAGGCAGTGCTTGAAAAATGTACTTAATAGATAGAAGATGAAGGCTATGAGTCAAAAGGGAGCTATGCTCTCCAAGCCATAGCACCTATAACTTAATGGAATAAAAGAGTTGTGTACCATATTTAATTTTAGTTTATCCTCAATCCACAATCTATTTAATTGTTCAAAATGTTACTTATAGTATGTTTCTTGATTGTTATGCATTCAGTCCTTCCATGACTTAATTCCACTTTCTCCTTTCTGTCCTATAATAGATTGTGGTTTATCTGCATTGCCTTCTGTATTTATTTCCTCTCTTTCCACTCCCTTTATGTGTATTTATGTGAATTTTATGTGAATATATAGTGGAATATATTCCACTATATATTCTTTACTGCTTCTCTCTCCTCCAAAATCACTCTTTCACTTTCTTCTCCCACCCGTATCTACACACAGGCTGTTGCCTACGTCTGGTCACTTAGCCTTACCCATCCACCCTTTTCACAGATAGGGCTTGAAGAATTGACTAGTCACCTGATAGCTGAGGACTGAAGTAAGACAAGTAGTTCTCATTGTCACAGATAGTGTTGAGGGAGGAGCCACAGTGACCCCCAGATGCGAGGAGAGGAGAAGGATTCCTTTCAAGGTGCTGTTTGAGGAATTCTCTCCTTGAGGGAGCAAAGAATCCTGTGGCACCTTATAGACTAACAGACGTTTTGCAGCATGAGCTTTCGTGGGTGAATACCCACTTCTTCGGATGCAAGAAGTGGGTATTCACCCACGAAAGCTCATGCTGCAAAACGTCTGTTAGTCTATAAGGTGCCACAGGATTCTTTGCTGCTTTTACAGAACCAGACTAACACGGCTACCCCTCTGATACTTGTCTCCTTGAGGGAATTCTGTCACTTGTAGTCTCTGATCATCAGGCATTTAAAAACTAAAATGTGAAGCCTCCTTTGGCTCCTTGAAGGAGGAGGAGGGTGTGTGGAGGGACTCTGCTAATCTACCATTCTCACAGCTTTTTTCTGGGTGAATAGCTCCTCCAGTGCTTCCCTGCCCATCCTGGCTAGTAGCACCTCTGCTAGGGCAGCTCACAGCTTTCCCAATATGTAGCACAGTGTAATTGACCTGATTCTTGTCAGTTTCAGCTTTAACTGTGGATTCCCAACAGTAGCTGTGAAAACTAACTAGCCTGATCAGTTTTCACTCTGTTACAGCAAAGTGAAAACATGAAGGGCGTCCGAAGTGCTGGCACTGTTTGCATGCAGACTTAAGAACATAGTACAGTGTTGATTTATCCTCAGTTCATGTTTGGAAGGTTCAAGTATCAGAGGGGTGGCCGTGTTGGTCTGGATCTGTAAAAAGCGACAGAGTCCTGTGGCACCTTATAGACTAACAGACGTATTGGAGCATAAACTTTCGTGGGTCAGCTTTCGTCTGACGAAATGGGTATTCACCCACAAAAGCTTATGCTCCAATACTTCTCTTAGTCTATAAGGTGCCACAGGATTCTTTGTCTTTTGGAAGGTTGTTAACTATAAGGGCTAGAAACTTGCTTTGTGAAGAAACCCTAGATTCTGCTGGAGATGTTCAGTTAGGAAAGATGCCTGCTTGCCATTAGGGAGTGGATTTTTGAAGCGCTTCAATTTTAGGTAGTATAGAATGGAAAAAGTTTGCATATTTTTATTGACCTTTGGGAGATTGGACAGTTTTTTTCTGGAGATAAATCATTCTTGTATACCAAATATCTAATCTATTTTTTTAAATGTATAGAATAAAAACTACCTGAATTACATACTGTTTTCACAGTCATTTCAAAAATGCATTCTTTGAGGCAGTTACATCAAGAGATTTAGCTTCTCAAAATTCTAATTCTGTTGGCTAAGGTGATAAAGTATTACTGCAGAGTAATTAATTGTATTGTTTGCTTTGGCAAATAAAGGAAGGTGTCATTTCCTTCAGTAGTATGGGAACATTTGCCTTCCAGGTGGAAAATCCTGACACTTTTCAGCAAAATGTATTTAAGTTTGCTGCCAAGCAAAAAGACCTTTCAAACAGGTAGTTCAACTCCTGTTTCTGTAGGCTGGATAGGAAGGATAAATGATATTTCAACCAACTTTACTTATCACTTTTTATTGTTTGATCTTAAAAAACTCAGTTTACTAATCCACCTATTAAAGGTGGAAACTTTTAGATGAAATCAGAGCATTTACTATATTAAAATATTTAATTCATAGCCAATAAAAGCAATAGCTGTTTCAAGGAAGTGCCAAGTAATGTACTGTTGAGTAGACTGGTTATCTGGTTTGTGATGTTTCATAATTTTATGTACTAAACAATTCAAGGAATGTTATTTCAGTTCCAGATCAATTAGATTTTGCTGCTATGTAAATTTCACCCCCACGATTTTATTTCCTGCAGCTTTTAAAAATTTCATGTGGACAGAGGTTTTTGTTTATTTTCCTGTTTATTTTTTAAAAAGCAAAAAACCAGCCCCCACTTTCCCCCTCCCATCACAAAATCTCAACCCTGAGAAATACGTTTTTCACTTATTTTTTTTAAGACTTAAGCTTGAACACAATGAATCCCTTGTTACATCTGGAAGTAATGTATGTTTTAACATATAGGACCTCATGTTTTGCATGCCATCATGGGGAGCAAAATGAGATTACTGAAGAGCTACTCTTAGAGATGAACAAAGCCTGCAAACTTCAGTTCATGCCTGTTGCATGAACCTGGCCCTGCAGGGTCCATTCACAGGGCAATAGGAATGGACTTCTTCTTTCCTAATTAATTTGTAGATTCAAGTTCCTCCCTTATTTCAGTATTCAGCTGTAGGTGTTAAAAAAAAACAACCAAACAGTATTGTCCATTCAGCTGCTTTTTATGCCTACACAGCAGTTAAGTACGGCTTTGTCAACATCAGTTTTTAAACATCAGTTTCTGGTAAAGTAACGTATATGGTTTGTGTCTGAAATACCTATTTGTTACAGTTTTACAACTGTGTTAAAAATCCTGTTATACCCCTCAAAGGAATTGGCCTGTGGAGAATAGACTCTTACATGGACTATTTATGTTTTTAAAGTTAATTTTGCAGGGAGCAGAACCTGCTGCATAACCATGTTAGCTGGTCTTTCTAGGTAAGCGCATAATTTAAAGCATGACATTTAACAAATCCAGTGCCAAAGGACGAAGTAAATGGAATTTTTACAGGGTTCTTTCTGGGGTAGGGAGGAGAAATAGAATACTCTTCTGAGGGGAAAGGGCTTTGAAGAGGAGATGTTTGGCTGGTGGATGTGAGTTGTTGCAGATCCAATGGCTATCTCCTTGCATGTCCCTGAAATTCCATCTCTTCACTACTGCAAATGGCACCTGCTAAGAGCTCAACTCTGCAGGACATTAGCTGTATACCATTCCCTTTGTAGGCATTGTGTAGCCTCCAGTAAGTTGGAACTCCTATGGTTATGTGCCTCTGGGCTGAGTCAGGATTTAGATCTGAGTGCATGTGGAATGTTTACTTCCAAAGTAGGAAGTGTAAATGCACAGGCTTGTTACAAAAATTCAGGAGTTGGGAAAGAAGAAATGACTATGTCCCCGTTTTTTTTTCTTCTTTTAAAACATATCTTCCACTTGGCAAATTCACATATTTACTGTTTGCATACAGGTGAATCCCTCTTTAAGCATAGAAATCAAATTTTGTATTTTGGTTTCTAAGTTCTTGGAGGAAAAAAAATAGGAGACAGTTCAGTGTTTCAAAACCAGCATGTTCTTGGGCTCACAGGAGGAAAGAAGAGTGCTCATAATAGAACACTGGCTACTGAATTGGTTACATGTTGTACATTTTCATAGTGTTTACACAGTTTAATGGAGTTGGGTTTTGGGTTGCATTCCAGAGTGCAAAGAGACTGTGCCTATAGAAATAAGCATAAAGGCTAGTTTAATTGGAGTTAGACCAAATGTTCTAATAATTACTCTAGGATTTTGCAGTAATCTTGTGTTGAGTGGTTTTGGGGGCTCATTGGGTAATGTGCATGTGTTGATTGAAAATTAGAAACTCGGTTTAAGTGTGTCTGGAAATGGCTGGTGTGAGGTATGAATCTGTAGTTCTTTTCTCACTAAAAAGCTCTAATTGTCAGTAAATATTTTTGGCAACTTTTAAAGCAAATTTTGTATCCAGTAAGTTTACATCCCTTTTTATTCACACTTTTGCAAACATTTGAGCAGAGTTCTACTGGTACAGATTTTTACAGAAAGCAAATTCCAAACTCGAGATTCTTTTAATCAACCAAATGAATTTCATGGTGAAACTAACTTTTTTATTTTAAAAGGCAAAAATTTAAAGGTTAGGCTAGCCAATCAGCAAACAAACTATAAGATGTAATTTAGTTGGCCAGTCACATAGCTTGAATATCTGATCACTAATAATGAGTACTTGAAGGTTCCAATAAAGTTTGTGAACAACCTCGAGACTAAAGTTTGTTCACACAACGTTCATTGAACACCTTCAAACAGTGAACTAATTCATAAAAGTCACAATCTGTCTGTGGGTAATTTGTGGGGGAGGTGGCTTCATTCCCTAAATACATTATTGTGAATTGTTCATCCAGCTCTAACAGTAACTTCCTCTTATATTCTGGCATGACTACATATGTTATATGCCATTAGTGGTTCCCGGGATAACAAAGACTTGGTTGAGTATTTGTTTGCATACAAAACTGAACCTCATTCCTGGACAGGGTGGCTTTTTTCCTAGTGTTTAAAATCCAGAAATGTTAAGGGCAAGTGGGAAATGATTGACAAGAGGGCCAGGTGCATGTGCTTGTGGGAGTTCTATCAGCAGGGCCTGATCTTGGCCTACTTTTCGGATAAGAAAGGGTTCAACTCTCTGAGTACTCCAGTCTTTCAAAGTCTGTCATCCATGTGCATCATTTAAATGGCATTTGAGGCCAAGTGCAACATCAGCAGCCACATTTATTTCAGTTCCCAAAGCATGCTGCTTTGATCAAGGCTTCCCTGTGTTCCTCTGTCCTGTCTACTCATTCACAGATCTGCTGAGGAGTCAAAATCACTTCAGCCCCTACTACTTGTATTTTGTCTGCTTGTGTAGTTCGAACCCTATTCTTTTTCTCCTTGAATGAGTAGAAGTGGTGTACACCTAGGAGGAACATCTTAATACAAGAACGAACCCATTTTTACTGTAACGTCTAAACTTTCCTTAATATATTTTGGTGCAAAATATGCATGGTACAGACCTGTTGATCTGATTATTGGTGTTATATGGTATACTGAAATGGGGTTTATCAGTCAATCAGAATGCAGTGAATGCTGTACAGTTTGATGCATAACTGTACAGTTTTTTGCAGTTTTGCAATTCAGTGCAGTCTAATTTGTGTCTGACTTGCATAATTATTTCATGTCTGTTTCTTAATATTCATATAGCATGTAGTTCATTATGGTATAATTGGCTAGTAAAAGACATCTAATCAGATTATAGACACTTGTCTAAACACTATACGGTTATTCTCTAACCATATTGTGAATATACAGACCTTTCTACCTTGGCTACTTGAATCTGCACTGATTCGCTCCTGTAATTGGAATTACTAAACTGTTAATCAGCAACAAAGATGATGATTTAGCTTCACTCCCTTCAGTTGAAGTAGCCTGTAAACTTTTCATGGCAGAGGAAGAAACAATATCATCATAGAACTGTAGGGCTGGAAGAGACCTCCATAGGTAATTTAGTCCAGCCTCCTGCGCTGAGGCAGGACCAATCAAGACAGATATTCATCTAATCTTTTCTTAAAAACCTCTGATGGGGATTCCACAGCCTCTCTTGGAAGCCTAGTCCAGAACTTAGCTATCCTTATACTTGGAAAGTTTCTCCTAATATCTAACCTAAATCTCCCTTGCTGCAGATTAAACCAGTTACATCTTGTTCTGCCTTCAGTGGACATGGAGAACAATTGATTGCTATCCTCTTTATAACAGCCCTTAATATATTTGAAGACTGTTTATCAAGTCCTTCCTCAGCCGCCTTGTTTCAAGACTAAACATGACCAGTTTTTTTAATCTTTTCTCACAGGTTGTTTTCTAAATCTTTTTATTTTTCTTGCAATTTTCTGGACTGTCTCCACTTCTTTCCCAGAACAAGACACAGTTCTCCAGCTGAGGCCTCACCAGTACTGAATAGAGCAGGACAATTATTTCCCGTATCTTAGATATGACTTTCCGGTTAATACACCCCAGAATGATATTAGCGTTTTTCACAGCTGCAACACATTGTTGACTCATATTCCATTTGTGCTTCACTATAGCCCCCAGATACTTTTTCTGCAGTATGACTGCCTAGCCCAGGGGTCGGCAACCTTTCAGAAGTGGTGTGCCGAGTCTTCATTTATTCACTCTAATTTAAGGTTTCGCGTGCCAGTAATACCTTCTAAAAATGTTAAAATGTCTCTTTCTACAAGTCTATAATATATAACTAAACTATTGTTGTATGTAAAGTAAATAAGGTTTTAAAATGTTTAAGAAGTTTCATTTAAATTTAAATTAAAATGCAGAGCCCCCCAAACCAGTGGCCAGAACCCGGGCAGTGTGAGTGCCACTGAAAATCAGCTCGCGTGCTGCCTTTGGCACATGTGCCATAGGTTGCCTACCCCCTGGCCTAGCCAGTTATTCCGTATTTTATAGCTGTATGTTTGATTTTTTTCCTTCCTAAGTATAGTACTTTGCACTTGTCTTTATTGAATTTAATTTTTGTAGATTTTAGACCAATTCCCCAATTTATCAGGGTTATTGTGAATTCTAATCCTGTCCTCCAGAGTTCTTGCAACTCCTCCCAGCTTGGTGTCATCTGCAAATTTTACAGCCACAGTCTTCTCTCCATTATCCAAGCCATTAATGAACTTATTGAATAGTACTGGATGCAGGATGGACCCCTGTGGAATCCTCACAGTTTGACAGCAAACTATTGTTAACTAATCCTGTCAAAGAAGGAAATTAGATTGGTTTTGCACGATTTGTTCTTCACAAATCCATGCTGGCTATTACTTATTTATCCTAGTATCCTCTATTTACTTACAAATAGATTGTTTAATAATTTGTCCCAGCACCTTTCCAGGTGTCAGCCTAACTTCAATTCAAGGTCTCTTTGTTCCACTTTTTAAAAGCAGGTACTATATTTACCCTTCAGTCCTCTAGGACCCAGCCAGTGAGTTCTTGAAGATCATCACTAACGATTGAGAGATTGCTTCAGCAGGTCCTTATGTGCCCTAGAATGAATTTCATCAGGTCCTGTGATGTGAATACATCTAACTTACCTAAATATCCTTTAACTGTTCTTACTCTATTTTGGCTTCTGTTCCTTCCCACTTGTTAATATTAATTGTGTTGAGCATCTGGTCACCGTTAGCTCCTTTAGTGAAGACTGAAGGAAAATAGGCATGAAGCACCTCAGTCTTCTTGATATTAGCTTTCCTTCTCTGCTAAGGTAGTGGATCTACAATTTCTTTCGTATTTTTCTTGCTCCTAATGTATTTAAAGAACCTCTTCTTGTCTTTTATGTGCCTTGCTAGATGTATCTCATTTTGTGCCTTAGCCTTTCTGATTTTGTCTCTACATGCTTGTGCTATTTTTTTGTACTCATCCTTAGCAATTTGTGACTGTTTCCAATTTTTGTAGGATTCCTTTTTGATTTTCAGGTCATTAAAGAGCTCCTGATGGAGCCATATTGGCCTCTTACTGTTCTTTCTGTCTTTCCTTTGCATTGAGATAGTTGCTGTTATGCTTTTAATACTGTCTCTTTAAGAAGCGGCCAGCTCTTCTGAATGCCTTTTCCCCTCAGGTTTTCTTCCCTTGGCCTCTTACTGTTCTTTCTGTCTTTCCTTTGCATTGAGATAGTTGCTGTTATGCTTTTAATACTGTCTCTTTAAGAAGCGGCCAGCTCTTCTGAATGCCTTTTCCCCTCAGGTTTTCTTCCCTTGGCACCTCACCCTATCAGTTCTTGAGGTTGTTAAATTCTACTTTTTTGAAGTCCCTTGTCCTTATTCTGCTCCTCTCACTCCTTCCTTTCTTTAAAATCATGAAATCTATTGTTACATGATCACTTCCATCGAATTGAGTTCAACCTTTAGATTTGCAACCAATTCCTCCCTATTAGGTTACTTCCTCCACTTTCTGAAACAAGATGTTACTGGACATTTTGCCATATTGCTTTTCCAACAGCTGTCTTGGCAGCTAATCCCCAATTACTACCCTGTGCTGTGTGTTGGCAATTTGTTTGTTCTAAAATCATCCTCCACCTGATTTGCTGGTCTACAGTAGATTCATTCCATGCTATCACCCCTGCTTTGTTTTGTTTTTCTGCCTTCCTCCCCCTCCCCTTTTAACTTCACCCAGCAAGTTTTAACTCGTCTGCCTTCTTACCTCCTTCTAGACTGTAACAAAACAACAACAAAAAACAAACAAATGAAAAAAACCACCACCACCACGGCTGTCAAGTAATCTCAGTTAACTCATGCAATTAACTCAAAAAAAGAATCGTGATTAATCACAATTTTAATTGCACTGTTAAACAATAGAATGCCAGTTTATTACATATTTTTGGATGTTTTTCTACATTTTCAAATTGCAACACAGAATACAAAGTGTATAGTGCTCACTTTATATTATTTTAATTACAAATATTTGCATTGTAAAAATGATAAACAAAAGAAATAGTATTTTTCAATTCACCTCATACAACACCATAATGCAGTCTTTTTTGTGAAAGTGCAACATACAAATGTAGATTTTTTTTGTTATGTAACTGCACTCAAAAACAAAACAATATAAAACTTTAGAGCCTACAAGTCCACTTAATCCTACTTCTTGTTCAGCCAATCACTAAGACAACCACGTTTGTTTACATGTTTGGGAAATAATGCTGCCGGCTTCCTATTTACGTCACCAGAAAGTGAGAAGAAGCATTCACATAGCACTTTTGTAGCCGTCATTGCAAGGTATTTTTGTGCCAGATATACTAAACATCTATATGCCCCTTCATGCTTGGGCCACCATTTCAGAAGACATGCTTCCATGCTCATGACACTCGTTTTAAAAAAAAAAAAAAAAGTGTTAATTAAATTGACTGAACTCCTTGAGGGAGAATAGTATGTTTCCTGCTCTCTCTTTTGCCTGCATTCTGCCATATATTTCATGTTATAGCAGTCTTTGGATGATGACCCAGCACATGTTGTTCATTTTAAGAACACTTTCACAGCAGATTTGACAAAACGCAAAGAAGATACCAATGTAAGATAACTACAGTACTCGACCCGAGATTTAAGAATCTGAAGTGCCTTCCAAAATCTGAGAGGGATGAGGTGTGGAGCATGCTTTTGGAAGTCTTAAAAGAGCAATATTCTGATGTGGAAACTACAGAACCCGAACCACCAAAAAAGAAAACCAGCCTTCTGCTGGTGGCATCTGACTCAGATGACGAAAGGGAACATGCCCAGGTCTGCATTGCTTTGGATCATTATCAAGCAGAACCCCTCATTAGCATGGAAGCATGTCCTTTGGAATGGTGGTTGAAGCATAAAGGGACATATTAATCTTTAATGTGTCTGGCATGTAAATATATTGCAACGCCGGTTACAACAGTGCCATGTGAACACCATTTCTCACTTTCAGGTGGCATTATAAACAATGTCGGTGTGACTCACTGAACAAGCAATAGGACTGAGTAGACTTGTAAACTATAGAGTTTTACATTTTATTTTTGAATGCAGTTTTTTGTACACAATTCTACATTTGTAAGTTCAGCTTTCATGATGAAGCGGTTGTATTACAGTACTTGTATGAGGTGAATTGAAAAATATTATTTCTTTTGTTTTTATAGCACAAATATTTGTAATAAAAATTAATATAAAGTGAGCACTGTACACTTTGTATGTTGGAATTGAAATCAGTATGTTTGAAAATGTAGAAAATATTGAAAAATATTTAAATAAATGGTATTCTATTGTTTAACAATGCGATTAATCGTGCTTAACTTTTTTAATCGCTTGACAGCCCTAAAAAAACAAAAAGCAAACAAGTTAGGGCTGTCAGATTTCTTAGGAGAGGGGCAAATAAAATATTGAACCCTGAACCTCAGTCCTCTCTTCCTTCCATCCTTCTTCAGTCCTGTTACTTCCCCTTCTTCCCACCCTCTGTTTCAGGTAAAAGAAGCTTTTCTCCTCGTCATGTAATATATAGATTTTCTTAGTTTTTCTATTACCCTGTTTCCGTTTGCTTGTTGGCATAATCCTAGTCCTCTCCCCAAATTCAGATTTGAACTGCAATATAAACTAATATATTACTGTTCGGCAGAAAAGAGCTTTGCTGACCTGTAAGAAGGGGAAAGGTGGGAAGGTGGAAATGAAACAGGGTCACAAGATTTTCTATCTTATAAACAATTTATATTTTAGCAGTTTGAAAGCCCATTCATTTCCTTGGGTTCAAAGGCTAACTGAAGTCAGCTATAATGTTCCCCTCTCACTTCATCATCATCTTTTTTTTTAAAACTCTAAAATAGAATCTCCCTCTGGGTTTCCCAGTGCATTTAATGTCTGCTTTGGATTGTTTGTGCATGGCATGCGTGAGCAACTCTGATCAGGAATTAACTTGTATGGTGCTGAACACGTGTTGCAGTTTTACTTTCATTTGAAGCTTGCATATTTGATGTTTAGTACAATAGCTTGAGGGGACTTCTTGTGTGAGGTCATAGTAAATAACTTAGGTTGAATAAATCAATGGGTCTCAAACTTTTTTACTGATGACCCTTTTCACATAGCAGGTCTCTGAGTGTAAACCCCTCCTCCCCTTATAAATTAAAAACACTTTAAAAAAAATATATTTAACACCATTATAAATGCTGGAGGCAAAGCGGGCTTGGGGTGGAGGTTGACAGCTCGCAACCCCCCATGTAATAACCTCGCAACCCCGAGGGGTCCCGACCCCCAGTTTGAGAAGCTCTGGCATAAGTAGTCATGTGCTCCTGGCTTGACTTGTGGTATGGTTATTTCATAACTTGAGAGTGCTTCTTGTTTTTCCTTATATTTTTGCCTTATAATATAGCCTGTTTGTTCAGTAAAGTTTTACTTTTCCACTCAGCTGTACTTCTGTCTCTGGCCTAGCCATCTTGAAATGGTCAGGACTTTTCCCACGATGCTGTCTAGCACAGCAAGACTGTCTCAGTACTCATTCTTGATGTGTCAGGCATTTCATCTGAAAAAGAAGTGATGAAGACATAGGGAAGATTGAACCAAATGTTCTTTGTGGATCTGTCTTCTCTCCCTGTGTCCCCATTCACCCTCTGAGTCAGAGCTCAACTATCTATTGCCACTATAAAGAACAGAGTTGTATGATTATTGGCTCCTGTTATTTTTTTCTTAATGGGAACAATTAATTGCATTAGGAAACAAGGGCAGTGGCTCTTGAGGTTCCATTTTTCAGCCTGGTTTTGGTTCACACTCTGTAATTGACACACATCAGTTCTGAGGTAGTTATGAGTAAGTTTTATTTGGGCTAAAGGTAGAAATCCTCTGTAAAATTTGAAGAGATATAAGACACGAGCTAATAGCCCACGCCTTGTCTCTTAATAGCTCTGAGTTAGGTTGCAGTAAAAATAGATCTCTTAAACATACACGTTTCAAAATTCTTCTAACTTTTGTCCCTACTTTGTAGGGAAAAAAACCTGCAATCTAGTGTTCAGGATCAAAATCTAGTTTAATGTGAAATTGTAAAAATGATTACCACTTTAGTAATGTTAGAAAATGTGCGCTTAGTATAGTGTGTCAAATGACTGCTGGAGAGGTTAGCTTTCATTTAGGAAAAAAGAAATCTTTGGTTCCCCTTTTGGCAGAGTTAGACCTTAAAGTGTAACATGAAGACTAGAGAGGCTTGTCAATAGAAAAGAGAGCCTTTTCTAAAAGCATCTCAGGGCATCCCAAGGGGGCTGTTGAGTTTCCTAAGGCTCAAAGGGGATTCAAGGCACTTGTAGGGGGAATGTGAGCCCTGGGTAAGTCTCAAAGGTTGCTGGTGGCTTAACACAGCTTACCCAGATGGAGCAATATGTCACAGTTGCAGGGCCAGCTGCGCCTCTGTCCCCTTCGAGATCTTTGAATGCATCATCCCCTTAGGTGTCAGGCCTCTTGTCTTGACCTCTTCTGAGGTGGAAGCACGTAGTTTGCCCAGTCTTAGATCAGGCCCTGGGCTATGGAACTCAGATACAGAGTATCAACCATGAATACCCAGAAGCTTCGACCCGGTTCAGCACCTGCGGTTCTTTGCTTTGGGTCAGTGGAGTGACCAGACAGCCTTCTTAAACCCAAGGAGTGCTTAATCTTAACAATAAGAACAAAACATCTAGAGATAATTTTTAAAACTACAGTCTACCCACCTGTCCATTGCCCATAGGCTTACCATCCTCTGATGGCAGGTGGTCATGCTTGACTACTTCAGACACCTCTGCAGGAGTGTGTGTCAGTCTGAACAGCTCCTCAGCAACCTCCACAATAGCTACCCCCTTAGAGGCAGAGAGAATTGTCTTTTATCCAGCCAGAGATCCTTTGCATTCTCTGGTTTCCCAGCCTTGGCCCTACATAGCAAAACAAGTTCTAGAACATGGCTGGAGTCAGGAGGTAGAATATTCAGTTTTACTGGCTTGGGCATTGTCTCTTGGTAGTGCTGAAGTGTTTGTTGGGAAGAGGAAGTGGGAGGCAGTTTATCCTGAGCCATTATTTTGTTTCCAGCTTGCTTTTCTTATACATTCTCCCCACTAAACGAAACCAAACATATTCATACAGTAACCACCCAAATAACCAGTTCACATTCAGTATTCACAAAATATTACAGAGCAGACCCATGTCCATCATGCCATACTTGTGTGCCACAGAGAGGTAGGGACCACAGAAGGTGAGCTGCATTTCTCAAGGATGGTAGAAGGTGTATTAGTGAGGAAGCTCTCTTATCTGCACATGCTTCATTTGTTCCTTGATATGTGTTAGGATTATTTGTGAGAGGATTAGGGGGTACGGGGAAGGGTGTGTGTGAAGAAAACTAGGAAATTTCTCCTTGGACGTTTCATTAATGTGAGGATAAAATTACAGGCATGTACTAGTGGTTTGAGTGCATGTTACCATATAAGAATATTAGGGTAAAAATCCCTCCAAGTGTCAGAAACCCAGGAAATACAGAGTTAAGCTGGCACTTTGTCTGTCTGTCTGTCTGTCTTTTGATGCTAGGGTGCCCAGATGTCCCAATTTTATAGGAACAGTCTTGATACTTGGGGATTTGCCTTGTATAGGTGCCTATTTACCCCCCCCCTCCCCCCATCCTGATTTGTCACATTTGCTGTCTGGTCACCCTATTTGATGCTGATTTTTTAATTAGCTGCAACCCTTCCTTACTGTCTGTGACAGAATGCAGGAAGAGCGGCAGATGTTAGTTTCCCTTCAGAAAGCTGATGGAGGAAATTTGATAATCTGGCTGGCTGGGTTAAGGAGCCAATTAGCCCAGGCTGATAAGGAGGCAGGAGGGAAGTCCCATGGGGAGAGAGGGGACATGGGCTGGTTGAGCTCAGTTACAGGGAGGCCTCAAGGGAAGGGAAATCTCTGTTCCCCATTGGTCCTGGGGAGAGGACAAAAAAGCACTGTTGGTGCTGTAAGTAAGATGGTTGCCAGGAGCTCATTGTGGAAATGGTGGAGGGAACTTAAAAGGATATGGCTAAGGCACAACTACTGGAGTCCATGCTGTTTCTTCTCCCTTTTTTTTTTTTTCATTTCATAAATGCCATAAAGTGTTAACTGAGTAATTTTTAAGTGCCCAAAAATTTGCTGAGCACTTTAAAAATAAGTAAACACATGGTTCTCACCATGCAGAACTTTTAATGTAACTCCATATAATTAACCTAAGTTCCACTACAATGATGTGTATTTTTACATTCTATTTCTACTTAACTAATGACAAACATTCCGGCCAAAACACACTTTTAATGTTTCGGTTTAAAGTTTTCCATCCATTGTTGCTTGCTCATATTGAGTGAAGAAGTTTCTTGGAACAGACTATATCGAATCTGCATTTACTGTTTATGAAAACAATTCTTTATTTTTAAAAAAGTTATCAGACTTTTATTGTCAGATGTGTTTAGATGGTGTTTTCTTTTGCATTGCTTGACTCTTCTTTGGTTTGACTGCCTTGCCACTTGCACTGCATGCTCCACTTTTAATTGTGAGTGCAGTGCATAATGCTATATTTAGACGTATAAAATATATAATTTAAAAATATCTTCAGCTGTGTATTGTTGAAGCCAGTCCAGATAATGCACTTGATCTATTTTGTCAATACTGGCATTAGAGTCTGTCGGGACGGTCCTGAGGTTAGTAGAAATGTTACAGCAGAGAGAGTGTTTTGTGCTCTTGAGAAAATGTGTGAAATCAGAGCTTGTTTCATCTTGCCTAAGATGTTCCTTGTCTAAGGACAACACTTTACTCTCATTCCAGTGCTTGGATCTACAACAGGTGGCAAAATGAGTAAGGTTTCAGTCCTTCTAGGTGCAGATCACCCATAACTCTCCTTGGCTTCAGTAATAGGAGGTGAGGGTGCTTAGCTCACAGGGTTGAGCCCTAAATTACTAGTTTTCATTAATTTCCCAAAGATAGGGCTTTGCTGTAACTCTCCCTAAACCGTGCATAGCCACATACTGAATCTCTATACCCCCCCTTCATTTTGTATTGCTTGAGTGATTCCTGTTTATCTAGGTATTTAAATCATCCTTCATGGTGGTAGTAAGGGGGCTGTGGTGCATATTTGATTTTGTTTTTACACTGCCCTTTGGACTGTGATATTTTGAGTAGGAGATAATCCTGCTTACATTTCTGATGCTTTTTGCCTAACAATTCCATTCCTTTGTCTAAGGGGACTGTCTTTCCTCAAGTTCTGTTTTGGATCTTTCTCGGTGCTCTTCTACACAGCTTACTTATGCAGTCTACCTCCAAGGTCAGGTTTTGTGTGTATCATGGCCAGCTGTCGTAAACATGTACGGTAGTGTACATGGGGGGAGGAAACTTTTTAGCTCATCTAAGCCACTTTTAGTCAAAGCAATGATTTCTTGGCATGCTTAGTTTTTAAAATAGGCATAATGTGTATGTCCGTGTCTGTATATAGTTGCTTGACCTTTTGAAATATTGGTTATTTTAGGATTATATTGTCTGGTTTTGTACATGTGTGACAATGAACAGCTGACTTGTATTCCCAAAACACATGATTTAAGCAATGCTTAACTATACAAGGCTGATTCTAAATAAATGTTCTTTAAATATCTGTTTTCAAAACTTAAAAAAATCAAAGGTTTCTTTCTTCTACCTGTCCTTCCTTACCTTGGCATCCTAAAGCTTTTCAAGGAATTCCAGCAGCTAAAGTGCATACTGTTATAGTGGTGAAATAGTTTAAAGGGCTCCCTCCTCAGTTTCTTGAGGACCCTTGTTGATAATACAGTGTATATCCAGCTGAATTCCTTCAGGACCTGCCTACCTCTCTTTACTGCCTTTTGGCAATGGTTTTGCAGTGAGCTCTGTTGATATTAGCAACCTTCTGTAGCTCTTTGAGACAAGGGAGGAAACTTAAAATAATTCCGCAATGAAGACTCTTATGCCGGGAGTGTGTATATAACGATTACAGAACTACTTGCGCAGAGTCTTACTCTTGTGGATCACTTTGGTTACTCTCAGCAAGGATCCATATACTTACCGATAGGTGGGCTTCCCAACTTCTGTGTAAGCAGGGGGCAGGGTAGGTACGGTAGAAGATTACTGTTTGCCTTTTATTGCAACACAAACAGATTAGAGATGACCAGAAAACAGTCTTTCCCTCCTGTGAAAAATGTCAAAATCTTGTGTGTCTCCCGCACCCCGCCAACATCCTGAATCGGGGGAAAAAGGGCTTTTTTTTAAAAAAAAAAAAAAGTGAAACTTTGTTTGCGGGAGGGAAAGATTGAAAAGATTCTGTTTTAGGAGAATGGAATTTTTTTGATCTGCTGCCTATCTTCCAAGGAGGACTGCCATGAACTACCTATGTTCCCTGGTAGTTTGTTAGGCACACTGCCTAGGAACTGGGGAGGAAGGTGGGTGACCTGGCAGTAAACCAGGCATGTTGGTCCTAAGTTTCAGTGGGCTTATCTACGTGGGATGTTACTGCTCTGGAACTTTCCGGATGCCGTAGCAGCGTCCATACGGGACATTACTGCACGTCAAACTGGTGCACTGTAGGTTCACACTCTGGCTTGCTGTGAAGTAATGTCCTGTTTAGACAAGCCCGCTGAAATCAACACCTTCCTGCAGAACACTGATTTTTTTTTTTTGATGAATTGGTATTTTCTGACCGGAAAAATATTCTGTTTGTAAGTAATCTGATCACTCTAAAACAGATGAAGTATGGAGTTTATTTAGAAATAGTAAGTCTTAGGCACAGTTAGTGAGTATTATATCTCAGGGCAGCTGTAGTTGTATAATGAATTGTCAACTGTGGTTTCTACTGATTTATTCTGTAGGCAACAAGCATTGCAAAGATAAACTACAGGAGTCTCTAGAAGATACACAGTGAAACTTCCTGTTTATCTAGGCAGTGTCATTTGTGCAACTCTATTTAAATGGGGCGAAAGATGCTGGCAGCCTTTATCACAGATTTACAACTAGACCATACAAATATGGTCCGTGGTGAAACTTGACATTCAAGATTTCTGCTTAAGTGTGAACTTGTTTTTTGCCAAATAGTAAACATTTAATTTTTTTAATACGAGGGAAAGCATTGACTTGTTTTGGATGTCTCTGTATAGATCAAAAAAACCCATTAATTGAAAAAAATCTAAATCTGGCACAAGAGCACAATTAAGGACAGTATCAGCCTGGGCATAAAGGCCAACGTATAAGGCCAGAGAGGAAGGGTGATCTAGTGATTAGGGTACTATCCTAGGATGGGGAGACGAAGGGTAAATTCCCTGCTCCACCACAGACTTTCTGTGTGACCCTGGGCAAGTCACTTATTTTCTCTGTGCCTCAGTTCCCATCTATAAAATGGAGATAATAGTATTTCCTTATCTCACAGGATGAATGCATTAAAGGTTGCAAGGCACTCCAATACTGCAGTGATGAATGGGGGGGAGGGAAGCATATAAGTATTATAGATGGAAAGATATTAAAAAGTGACTGACTTTGGTTGCACCAGCTTTTCAGTATTCAACCAGTGATGCTTGTTTTTGGATGGTGTGTGTTCAGCGCTTTTTAAAATTAGGCCCATTTCAGTGTTAAGGTGGAGCACCCAAAATCCCTGATCACTCTAAAATCTTGGCCTGAAATCTTTTGCCTCTCTTTTTTGACACTAATACTGATATTTATATATAGTATTTTTACTGTTCTTGAATGGTTCTTGAATATCAAGGGTGACACCCACTACCTGGAGTATGTATATTCTGTGATTATGCATTCATTAAATTTGCTGTGGAATCCACCACTTGCTGGATAATTATGTTCCATAATATAATTTTATTGCTATTTAAATTGTGTCTAATCCTCATGGCTGTGAAGAATGATACTAGAAACTTGAGTTTCAGTGTATGCTGAAGCAGTATGTTCTTGCTGAGTCTGAGATACGTTTTGCAGAATTTCCTGTCTGCCACACCAATACATCAGAATCCAGAGATCTTGCAGTAGATGTAGGTGCAGATTGCTGTGCGCTACGTGGATGGGAGCCGTGATCTTCTATCTAGGTTCTGCAGTTATATTGTATCATGCTATGTTAGAGTGCTGCAATAAACAAGCAAAACAGTGTGAGATAAGAATGAACTGTCCCTACTTTTCCTCTCAAAGTCCCTATGGATTACTGCAATTACACATAGAATTTACACAATAAAAGCTATACCTCAGGCTTGAAGTGAAAAACTACAGAAGAATTCTGACTTATTTGTATCCTGACTTGACAAACCTCCCCGTTTATAGCAGCTTGCTGTTGCTTTTAAGCTCCTATGAGGCTACATGTACATTATGAGGTAGAGATGTGATTCCTCTTCTCCATATACACATACTTGTACTAGCTTTCATCAAGCTACTGTGAGTATAACTATCAAGGTAGTGGCAGTGGAGCTATATGGCTGAATAACGCAGGGTACCAGCCTGCCTGAAACCAATGGGTATGTAGTCAGCTTGGCTTTGCCATGCCTTCACTGCCACAACCTGTGCTACCGTGGCTACATCACTATTTATACTTGCGGTAGCTTGACGAAAGCTAGCATGAGTATGTGTACACGAGCAGGAGAATCACACCCCTAGTTCCTAGTGTAGACATAGCACAAGGGTTTGAAGCTAAGCTCTTTCATGGCTATAGGAGTGCCATAGGTCTGTAGCTCTGCTGATACACAGTTTTGTTGTAGACCAGGCCTGCACAACTCGTAAAGTGGTGAGGGCCATATTACTTCAAATAAAACAGCTGAGAGCCGACCCCGGCCCTGCCGACCCCCCCCTCCAGCGCTGCCAAGCCCCCCAAAACAACCCCCCCCCCCGGGCCACCTCCCCCCAGCACTGCCCGCCCCGCGGAAACACACCCTCCTTCCCCAATGCTGCCCCACCGAAATAGCGGTATTGAACCTTGGTAATATAAAGGTCCCTAAGGTAGTATAATTAAGGTAAAAGAAAAATGTCTCTTTGCTAAAAGTAGAATAAGATCTTCCCCCAACTTTGTAATCAATTGCCCTGTTGAATGAATGAGGTGTGACTGAGGAAAGCGTGGAAGGCAGGCACCTCCAGACAGCTGCAGCCCTTGGAGAGGGGATGGGAGCCAGACCAGATCAGTAGAACAGGTCAGCCGCTGACTCCTCGCTCGCCTCCTCACCTCCCGCCACTGCCCACCCTCCTCTTCAGCCCACTTCCCTCACCTGCCACTTGCCTACTCACCCCCCATGGGCCGCACAGTGAGCCCACGCGGGCCGCATGTTGTGCAGGCCTGCTGTAGACTTCAGTCCTGAGGAGAGTTTAAAGCTCTTGAGGAGTTTCAGTGTATGTTTAGATTAAGGGCTCCTTAAAAACTGAATTGGTGACACCCAACCTGTTGGATAATCTGGCTTCTGCCATGTGCTATGTCATTTAAGCAGTATTAACATTGGAAATATTGGTAAGTAGCTGATCTGAAACATAGTGGAAACTTTTTGATACTCTGATCTTTAAATAATGTTTGTGCAGCTTTAGTGTGTGTTTGTTTGTTTCCTGGACAGAACATCATAAAGTATTAATGAACAATGAGTAATTTCTGTTTTGTACATCATAAAACAAAGTGCTCATTGTTTTATGCCATCTCCACTTTATATGCACTCGCATATGTAATTGAGAAATTTGCTAACTGATGCACCTTATAAGTGAGGCTTTCTATTTAAAATGGGGGGGGGGACATTAAATAATTACTTTCAGGTTGGCTTATTGGACTGAAGAATTAAACTAAATTGTCTTGTTTTCTGTTTTAAATATTGAAGACTAGTTGGAATTGTGTAATATTTAAAAATGGTTTAGGAAAATACATAGAACTATTTCATTTTGATTTTATATAAACACACCCTTCCCTTATGCAGCACAGCAGAGCCCTGATAATTCTTTCAAAAATTAATCCCCGTTTAAAGTAGGAGCAGTCTGCCTGTACAATGTAGAAGGAGCTGCTTAAAGAGTCTGTCAGTATTGTTGTTTTTATTCCTTTTATTCCTGTATTACCTAAGAGCCCTTAACTGAGAGAGATTTTTAGAGGCTTTTAGTGTATAAATGAATGTTTTGAATGTATTAATTGTAAAAAATGTTTTTTTTCTCAGCAAATGTTGAATGTTTTCCTGACACATAGAAGTGATGAATTAAATATAACAGCAAAAATTGATATTTTTTTTAAAGGACAGGTCATAATAAAATCTCATTTTTTGAGTATTAAAACGCTGTATTCTGCATTATTTTTCTCCTACAGACATACATTGGCAGTGTGGTTGTATCAATAAACCCATATAGACCGCTACCTATTTATTCACCAGAGAAAGTTGAAGAATACAGGAACAGAAACTTTTATGAACTCAGTCCTCACATGTAAGTATAGTGCAGAAGCTTTAGGTTTCCGTTCTACTTTGAAACAGATGGGGCCAGCTGTCTTCCTTATGTCATAGATGATGATGTTTTTTATTTGCTCAGGATTTTATGAGCTCAAAGTATGCAAAGTTTAATTGTAGATTTTTATTTTAAAGGAAAAGTTGAAATATTTACTTTAGTGCCTATTTCTGCATTTCATATTTAGGTTCTTAAATGCGATATGGGGGAAAGTTTCTTTCTGGGAATTGTTCAATGGTAACCTCTATTACAACATTGTAAAACAAATGAAACTGCAGAGGCCTCTAAATGTTAAAT
This sequence comes from Mauremys reevesii, assembly GCF_016161935.1. Lineage (NCBI taxonomy): Eukaryota > Metazoa > Chordata > Testudines > Geoemydidae > Mauremys > Mauremys reevesii. Next base: position 26,712,670 of record NC_052633.1, on the reverse strand, counting down.
ATTTTCCAGTAATAAGTTAACTTAATACCATTGATGTACAGTGGAAGCTCTTAAAGTTCTATTGTGTGGAGAGATTAGCAGTTTTACCAGTACTCCTTGTTTTGAGTGTAGCAAATGTCACTTAGAGTGGTGGGAACTTTCAAAATGGAAGAAACGTTGTATAACCACTCAAGTCAGTAATTCAAGTAAACTATTTACTTTCATGAGTCTGCAGGATTGAGCCTATATTTTGGAAAATGACACACATCTGTGGCCAAAAAGAGGTGAGGAGAGGGAAAGAAATATCCAAGGCATAGACATAAATGTAGTAAGGCTTTAATTTGATGTTGTTTACAGCTTTAACTTAATCTTAAAATTTTCTCTCTGAAGTTAAAATCAGAGACAAGATTTGGGGTTTTGTTTTTTTCCTTTTGTGTGTACGTATGTGAAAGATAGAATTAAAATCTTACTAGAACATTTCAGTTGTCACACCTTTTCCTTCTTTTTATATAACTGAAACATTAAGGCTAAAATATAACATTCGAAAGTATGGAAATGAATAGTTATAGGTCCATTTTATTTTGGTTTGCATTCACCTTTTGTAATTCCTTGGTAGAAGGTGAAGTGGGGTTTAAGGCCTTGTCTGTATTGTATAGCTTTATTGTGTTTGAATGTGATTATGAAGAAATAAGTTAGCTGGTGCAGATCTGACTAGTCCTTATCAATTAAGACACACCGTGTTCGGCATCCCACAATTAAATGTGTTTAAATCCTGCACCCATACTCTTATGTGCTGAGACAAGGATTTAATGCCAGTTAGCAGACATTATATAGAACACAATTTATCCTGGTCAGCAAGATGTCAGCAGCTAGCTTGTTTATTAAATGTTAAAACAAGAAAAATATTGTCATGTGAACGAGGTTACTAACTCAGCTCCTCTCCCCTTGACAAAAATGAGGTAGATGAGATTTCAGCCTATTGTGATATTGTTACTAGGGCTGATCAATTTGCAGTTTGATATTCAAGGGGGCGCTTCTGGGTGCTCAGTGCTTTTGAAAATCAGGCCACTCTGGGTGCCTAAATATGAACTTAAACAAAACGTGGGCACCTTATTTTGAAAATCTTGGTTTTGGTTTTTAGAACATATTTTAAAACATTGACATGGAAAATATGCTGTATATTGTTTTGTTCTGAAGTGATAAAGACCATCCATGTTTATTTGACATGCAAACTAACCTAATAATCGAATCAAATATGCTGCTGTCAGTTTGGAACCTCCTTGGACCTGAACTGTTTGACTGACTAAGGCCATGTCTACACTTTGGGGACTGTAGTGGCCTAGCTACAGCCCAGTAGTTATACTGGCATAACTCTGTAGTGTAGACACAGCCTACAGGGCTAGAAGGGTGTTTTTAATCTCTGTGGGAACACTGCCTCCCCAAGCAATGGAAACTAGGTCAACACAAGTATTCTTCCATTGACCTAGCTGTGTCTACACTGGGGATTAGGTTGGGGTAGCTACGGTGCTTAGTGTGGATTTTTTACACCCCTTAGTGCCATTGCTGTGTTGTTTTTGTGCCCCTTGTTAAGTGTAGACCAGGTCTAAGTTTACAAATTTTGGCACAGTTGCATGCCAACAGAGCTTCTAACTCTGTGAGGCATAGTGAAGGGAATAACTCTTCAGACTTACTCTGCATTCTGAAAAATAGGACTATGTATTAGGTCCTATTTAGAATCCAGGAATATAATATATTTCAGGCCCCATCTGTTCTTGGGAGATAGCTTTACACACACAGGTTTTATTTAAAACAAACAACAAAAAACCCACTACTTCCTGAAAGCCCACTATCTCTGCAATGCCTAATCAAGTCAATCTCAAATGTATGCAGAAGTTCTATCCTGGTTAGAGAAATGCTCACCTATGAACTTTCAGAAGTTTCGGGATAATAGGGTGGTTATGAATGGTTTAAAATGGAAAATACAGAAGGGAATAGTAACTTGAAACACTGACAAGAAAATATTGGTAAATTATATTCATTGTGAAAAGGCATAATCAAATGGTCAACTGTTGACTCAGGGCAATAATTTCTGGAATTTAAACACTTTAAATCCACTTACTAGTAATAGACTGAGGTGAAAGAGCATTGAACATGAGCTAATGCCAGGGGAATCTTAATTGTGTAATGGAATGAAAATCATCTTAACAAGTTTTGATGCAGTGCAAACTAATGACAAGTAAAATCATAATTTGCCTTGAACAGATGATGTGTGTCCAAATATTTGCCTTGCTTGTTTCCTCTCCTATATAAAAATTACATTTTGCAGCTCATGTTAGACAATTTTTTAACAGTGTCACAGAGGATTATATTGAAAATTGTCAAGACTGCATATCAGATGGTTTCTTATCAAACTGAGGAAACACCAAATATTTTACTAGATTGTAGACACATTAGGTAGACATTGGCACTTTGTGCTTTGTACTGGTAGCCTGCTTGTCATGAGAACTGAATATATGCTTCCTTTTAAATATGGTGATTGTATTGTAATGAGAACTGTAAAACGCTGTCATAATTTGTTAAAATGGTGGAGTTCTGACCAGCTTTATGGAGTCCATTTTCGAATTGTAGACACAAAGAATAAATGTTGTAGAGAACTGGAAAAAAATTCAGACAGAGATTTGAATTGTATCTAGCAACCATAGGGGCAAAAGAGAAAAATGATGAAGTGAGATCAACTATCTTTCTGCATGTTGTTGGGGAAGAAGCATTGGATATTTATAACAATTTTAAGTTTTGAGGAAGGTGAAAGCATGAAGTGAAGTAAAATACTGACTAAATTTGAGAACTATTTCATGCCTAAAAGCAACACAACCTTTGAGACACGCACATTTTTTACATGCATGCAAAAAACTGATGACACCGTAGGGCAATATGTCACAGAATTGAGGAAACTCAGTAAAACATGCGACTTTGATGACCTGACAGAGTCTCTGGTCAGAGAGAGAATCATTTGTGTCATTAAAGACAATGTGTTAGAGAGATTGCTCTGTGAAAGAGACTTAACTTTAGAAAAAGCTCTCCAAATATGCAGGGCTGCAGAAACTCTGAAAGCACAAGCTAAAGAGCTGCGTTCACCACAAGGGGTTATCCGTGTACTGAGTACAAAAGAATATAGCCAGAATAGGTCAAATCAAAGGGTGGAACCACTCGTTATGAAAACCACTGCTGGGGGAAGACTGGGTACAGACAGTGATGTGGAAGGTGTGGATCGCAGCCTGGCCCCGAATAGTGTGATACATTTGGGAAACACTGTCATAAGTGAAGGAAAAATAATTGTTTTGCAAAATGCTTCAGATCTCAAATGCAGAAAAGTCAAGTGTATTCAGTTCAAGACAATCTGGTTGAGGAGTTTTTCATAGACGAACTGGCATCTAGCAAGCCTGAGGAGAGGGACTGGATACTGCTTATCACAATGAATGGAACGATTATTCCAATGAAACTGGACATAGGAGCTCATGTTAATATTCTCTCTGAACAAGATTGTGAGACTGAAAATAAGACCAAAACCAGGGCTAACAAAAAAGTAACTGGTTATTCTGGAACAAATATACCAGTGAAAGGGAGGTGCATTGTTAAGATCAACCATAAAAACACCATGAACAGGCTCCCATTCATTGTAGTGCCGAAAGAGGTGACACCAGTTTTAGGCTTGGCTGTGTGTGATAAACTCAATCTGGTAAAATGGGTGCTCTCACTACATGATCATACTGAACCTGGCAATGAGACACTCTTTAAGGAATATCACGAACTGTTTCAAGGGTTGGGTTGCTTGCAGAGTGAATATATAATCCAGATAAACAAGCAGGTCCCTCCAGTTATCCAGCCATGTAGAAAGGTGCTATTTGCACTTCATGATAAACTCAAGGCTGAACTTGCAAGTATGGAAGCAATGCAAGTAATACATAAATTGAGGAGCCAATAGGGTGAGCTCCCTCATCTGAGGAGGAGCACATGTGTGGCTTAATAGGCACAACTATCAAATATCTCCGATCCCAGGCGCATCCTTAGGGACACTACTCGAAGAAACAAGGATTTAGCACCCCTGAATGCAGAGATTTGGTGCCCCAAGTGGCCACTCTGATTGCCTGCCTCTAAGCCGGCCCCGACTGTACCACATCATAGAATTTGGAAGAAAGATTTTTTCCTATTGTAAATGTGTGGTAAATTCAATTGCACTTATTCCAAGTCCTTTGTACGTAACAGTATAGATGGGGATATTTTGAGTCATTTACATGCTGTGTCCAGGGTCACAGCTGAATCAATTTGCAGAAAGGAATCATGTACAAATATTGAATTTCAGTGATCCTAGAGACTGAAAAATACAAGCAGCCTAGCTCTACTACTGAATAGCATTTTTAAACTGTTGTTTTATCCCAAGCATGTCAGTTAGTCATATTTGACCCTAATCTTTCTTGTTTGTGCATATGAAAGCATCAGAAGAAATTAAATAGGGACTGAAATTTCATTTATTGGTGATTACATTACATTTGCAGGATTATATGACAAAATAACTGAAAGCAAACTCTTTCAAAGATGCAGAGATTGAGTCACATACTTTGTCCTGCCTTGAGTGCAGGGGACTGGACTAGATGACCTCTCGAGGTCCTTTCCAGTTATATGATTCTATGATTTCTATAATTGTGGAGAAAAGTAACAACCAGCTATGCATATGCTTAGATTCCAGAGACCTCAACAAGGCTATAAAAAGAGAACATTTCAAGCTACCAACCAGAGAAGGAGATTATGGCTCAATTTGCAAATCTCAATATTTCAGTAAATTGGATGCATCCTCAGGTTTTTGGCAGCTGAAATTAACTTAAGAAGCTCAAAACTATGCACATTTAATATCTCATTTGGAAGATACAGATTCTTATGCTTACCCTTCGGCATAGTTTCAGCACCAGGAAACTAAGAGGAGACTAAGGGGGGATATGATAGAGGTATATAGAGTGGTGTGGAGAAAGTGAATAAGAAAGTTATTTGCTTTCCATAACACAAGAACTAGGGGCCACCAAATGAAATTAATGGGCAGCAGGTTTAAAACAAATAAAAGGAAGTTCTTCACACAGCGCACAGTCAACCTCTGGAACTCCTTTAGGAATAGAGAAGTGCAAACAAGGAGCACGAGAGGTCCTGTATTGGCCATGTATCAATCGTGACATCACTAATGTGGTAGGAAACTGCTTTTTATGCTTGAAATACAAGCCATGCCAACAAGGAGAGTCATTGAGACCTCATTCAGTTCCACAAAGGCCTTATGAAAATGTCGGCACTGATTTATTTATCTGGGAATCAAAGGATTATTTAATAGTCACAGATGATTATTCTCTGTATCCAGAGATTTGTACATTGCACAGTACTAATAGTAATTCAGTGATAGCCAGCCTGAAGGGAATCTTCTTCAGACATGGAATTCCAGATGAAGTCTTCCGCAATAATGGATCGCAATTTTCCAGTGCAGATTTTAGGCAATTTGCCATAGATTGGGGTTTCACCACAAAACATTAAGTCCAAATGAAAAAGACAGTGACAGTGGGGGTGATTTGTTTAAAGCCTTATTGGTTTACTCAAGTACAACTCTGGAGAATGGCTTTTCTCAAGCTCAGCTGTTAATGGAAAGAAGGCTCACATGTAATTTACCAATTACCTGATGAAACCTCATAAAAATGCAACCATACATTAGATGAAAGAAAATCCAAAATGGAAGCAGAAATATTATTTTGACAAAAGGGCCTGTGATCTTCCATCTCTTAACCCAGGTGATAATGTGCCTGAGGAATCACACCTCTAATACTTGGGGCCAAAGAGATACTGTTAAAGAACAGCGGCATCCAAGGTTTTATGTAGTCCAGACAGACCTTTCAATTCAACATAATTGAAAGGATCCACGAGTAATTGCAGAAAGTTCCAGCACATTGACAGCTGATGTGCATTTCCCATCTGACTGATCCTTTATCATCAATGCACAAAGAATGTCAAGGAACAAGAGAACAACTCAGGGCTGGTTTACTAAAGCTTAAGCTGATCTAATTTACGTCACTCAGGGGTGTGAAAAAGACTGCCCTCTGAATGATGCACGTTACAGCAACCTAAGTGCTGTCACCACCAGTGCTGTATCAGCCTGAGATGCTCTCCTGTTGGTGAAGGTGGTGAAGTAATTATGCCAACGGGAGAGCTCTCTCCTGTCAGCATACAGCATCTTCACCAGATGCACTACAGCAGCGCAGCTGCATCGGTGTAACGATTCTACTGTAGACCTGCCCTCAGATTCTAATGAAAGGCTGATACTGAGAGGATCAGAGCAGGAGATTAAAAGTCCTGAAAGACTCATAGGGTATGGCTACACTTGCGAGTTGCAGCGCTGGTGGAGGCTTTCCAGCGCTGCAATTAGTACGTGTCCACACCTGCAGGGCACATCCAGCGCTGCAACACCCTGGCTGCAGCGCTGGCCGTACACCTGGCTCAGCATGGGGAATAAAGATTGCAGCGCTGGTCATCAAGTGTGGCCACACACCAGCGCTGTTATTGGCCTCCAGGGTATTAGCAGATATCCCAGAATGCTTTTATAAATTACTCTCTTTGTTTTGTTATGCAGCCTCTCTTTGTTTTGTTGTGAACTCGAGCTCCATAGCTCCATTGATCCGTTGATCCCGGAGCTGCTTATTTACAAACACAGCTCCTGTTTGCTGTGATCAATCTGTGAACAATCAAATGAGATAATGAGGCAGGCAGGGAGTGAGTGTTTGCTTGACAGAAACGGGGCAGAGGGGAGAGAGGGAGTCCGTTGGCTGCAGGCTGTTTGCAGTTAAGGGTAAGGGATCGGGAACATGTTCTGATTTTTCAAGGCAGGAAGGTAACACAGTGTTGGCTCCAAAAATCCACTCTCTCTCTCTCTCTCGCCCACTCCCTGTCACACTATGCCCCACCCCACCCCCCTCTTTTGAAAAGCATGTTGCTGCCACTTGAATGCTGGGATAGCTGCCCATAATGCATCACTCCCAACAGCGCTGCAAATGCTGCAAATGTGGCCACACACCAGCGCTGGTAGCTGTGAGTGTGGCCACACACCAGCGCTGGCCTTGCACAGCTGGACAACCAGCGCTGCAACTACCAGCGCTGCAGATTTGTAAGTGTAGCCATACCCATAGAGACTTGCTAACCTGCCTGAAGAAGGGGTATTTGAGGAAAGTGAGTGATCCACTCATTCCAGAGTGATTGCTGGTAACCTCTCCCCTGTAGGTAGTTGACATATTGGGTTTATAGAAATGTACTAGATGGTTTGAGAATTTAATGTATGACTTATTAGTTGCTTATATATATATATATATATATATATATATATATATATATATATAAACAGTTAAATGTTAATCCTCTTTTTTTTTTTTTAAAGAGGGAAGATGTAGAGAGAGGTTTATGAAAGATTGTGATTTGGAGATGCTCCCTTATAAGGGACTGTGTTGTGAGTGTGGGGATTTGGACATGTGCCCTGATGGCAGGGGTTGGGAACACCATATGGCTGCATGCAACAGTTCACCAGAGACATTCTCCAGTTTATTTGATTAAAGTTTTGTTCCTTTCTCATTCACTAGTTTGCTATTTAATGAACCGCAGGATCGTTACAGAAACCAGCCAGGGTTCCGACAAAACCTTTCCATTGGAAACCTGCCTGTTTTCCTGCCAACTTGCCTGCCCAACTCCTCAGCAGCCCAAGCTCCCTGGTCCAGGTCTCTGGGGCAGCTTGCTATGCAGCCTGCCCTGCATTCAGGATTACAAGGCTTCCAAGACCCGCAGTTGCAGGGCAGCCCCGCTGAGTGGACTACATTCACTTTTGTGGAGAACTTCAGCATGTTTGGGTTTTGTGCTGAATTGGAATGAAACCAAATTCTGAAATATCAAAATCGTACATGAAATGAAATTACCTCTTTCCACCCAGCTCTAGTAACTACCCAGAGGCGTTATCCTATTCATATCCTATACATCCCCAGATGTATCCTATTATCTGCCTGTGCTGAAAGTGCACACAGGATTTTGGATAGGAAGAATCTTGGTTGAAGCCTGGCAGATTTTCCAGTAGTACAGCAGTTTTGATGAGTAAAACTAAAGCATGCTCAGAATGCAAGTGTGTGTAACCAACAGATTAATTATTTTTAATATGGAGATATACCTATCTCATAGAACTGGAAGGGACATTGCAAGGTCATTGAGTCCAGTCCCCTGCCTTCACAGCAGGACCAAGTACTGTCCCTGAGAGATTTTTACCCCAGATCCCTAAATGGCCTCCCTCAAGGATTGAACTCACAACCGTTGGGTTTAGCAGGCCAGTGCTCAAACCACTAAGCTTCCCTCTCCCTTAAACTGTCATCACTAAGTGATATGGAGGCAGTTCAAACCTCACTGTTGTTTCAAGCTGAAGGCTTTTGGGTGACAGCACAGTATTAACCTTCTAATCCCTGGTCTACACTACAGAATTACTTTGGTATAACTCAGGGATAGGCAACCTATGGTGAAAGCGCCAAAGGCGGCACGTGAACTGATTTTCAGTGGCTCTCACACTGCCCGGGTCCTCGCCACCAGTGCAGGAGGCTCTGCATTTTAATTTAATTTTAAATGAAGCTTCTTAAACATTTTTAAAACCTTATTTACATTACATACAACAATAGTTTAGTTATATACTATAGACTTATAGAAAGAGACCTTCTAAAAATGTTAAAATGTATTACTGGCACGCAAAACCTTAAATTAGAGTGAATAAATGAAGACTCTGCACACCACTTCTGAAAGGTTGCCAACCCCCTGGTATAACTACATTGTTCAGGGGTGAGAATTATCCACACCCCTGAGCGACATAGTTATACCAACCTAAGAGCCAGTGTGGACAGTGCTATCACCCGCCGACACCAGCTACTGCCTCTTGTGAGAGATGGTGGACATGCAAACTTGCCAATATTTCTTTAACCCTAATCAGAAAAGGGGCAAAAGGGTAGTGCAGCCTCCATAGACATTTAATCCTCGGCTGCTCTGGATAAAACAGCCTACAAGAGTGACAATTTCAGTGGTGTTATTTAATGCTAATTGTAGAGTGTTTTTTTTTTTTTTTTTTTTTTGTGTTTAACAGTTGGCCACTAGAAACTGGAATGAGACCACAATCACATTTCACATAGGCCGGTGAGGCTACAGCTGCACTGCAATAACTTGCATGGTGACAGGTTTCAGAGTGGTAGCTGTGTTAGTCTCCTCGTTGTGTTTACTGCAATAACTGAGTCTCAGAGCCCGGGTCAATTGCCTTGGGTTGCAGAGCTAAAAATTGCAGTCGAGATGTTCAGGCTGAGACCTACTTCTCCAGCGGGGTTTCAGAACCTGGGCGACAGCCCAAGCCCGAGTGTCTACACTGCAATATTTAGTCCCACAGCCTGAGCCCTGCAAGCCTGAGTCAGCTGACCCTTTGTCAGATCAGACATATCCCAAATGGATGGAGTAGCAATTTCTGTTCACAGAAATGACACGGGGATAAATTTAAACTAGTGACTTTGGAGTGAACAAATTGGCTCTAATTGTTCACACCTCCCCATGTGTGTTTGTGTGGTCATAACACCTTTTTAACACGCTAGTCTTCAAGGCCCACCATGGAATCTTTGTTTTTTGTTAGGAATGTGCGTGAGGCTGTTAAGTAGGGTTCGGATGGGGCTGATCAATGGATTTTTTTAAGTTGCTATTTAATTATGCTCCCATACATCTGTTAGTCTTTAAGGTAAAATTGGTTGTTTGTGCCAAAACTTTCAGACACTGGTGCCTGAGTTAAGCTGCTACATTAATATTTGGGTTCCTACATGAAATTGGTCTGTTTTTTTTTTTATTAAATGCTGAGCACCCAGCAGCTCCTGTTGCTGTCAGTGGGATTTGTGGGAGCTCATCACTTTTGGAAATCACCCTACTCTGATTTAGATCCCAAGTTTGAAAACATTGGTCCTGATGTATCTTATGTTTGTATGGGTGAACAAATGAATACCCCTTCCTCTTTGAAGGACCTTCACGTTCATAATTCTGATAACTATTTTTATTTTGATGGATTCACAAATTGTGACTGTTGATAGTTGTGATGCTTTCTGTTTCCTCCCCTTTCAAGTCATAGCTACTGAGAGCCAATGTAAGCAGCGAATATAAATGTATTTGCTTCTGTTTTTTGCTGGCATTCCAGGATTGCATGTGTTCAGAAACACCAAGGCTACAGTAACTTTATTTTCTTCTTGGATTCAAAGCAAATATTTCTGTTCCAAGGGCATGATAAAGGCCCAGCTGTGAAGGACAATTGTTGCCTGTACGTTTAAAGTTAATGTTCTTCCTATAAACACCATGCAGTTTAGTGTTTTAGGACAGAATTGGTAATTGGTCTTGTTCCTCAGAAGTGGGGGATGGTACAGTATACACCATAGTTTATAGCAGGGGTAGGCAACTTATGGCACGTGTGCCAAAGGTGGCACGCAAGCTGATTTTCAGTTGCACTCACACTGCCTGGGTCCTGGCCACCAGTGAGGAGACTCTGCATTTTAATTTAATTTTAAATGAAGCTTCTTAAGCATTTTTAAAACCTTATTTACTTTACTTACAACAATAGTTTAGTTATATATTATAGACTTATAGAAAGAGACCTTCTAAAAATGTTTAAATGTATTACTGGCACGCAAAACCTTAAATTAGAGTGAATAAATGAAGACTTGGCACACCACTTCTGAAAGGTTGCCAACCCCTGGTTTATAGTTTTCTCCTCCTATGCTCTAGTACAGTTGTCGTATCTCCATTTCAGTGGCTTTATTTTGAATATTTTTCTTCATTCTATAGTCTCTCTCCTTCCTTACTAATAGGTTACCATGCTTTGTATTTTGTACTTTTTTTGCTTCCTTTGTGCTGGTTCTTCTTCCAATTCGCTATCTCCACAGAAGGCCAGTCTTTGGCCATACTCAGGAGGCAGATGTCATGACAAAAGAGTTGCTCGGGTCAGCAGGCTGCTTGCCTAAGCCTACAGCCCTGTTTTACATTAGCTGTTTTCATGGCAGCTAATGGCATTAAAGGCCACAATGGGAGCAGAGAGGGAGAGGGAGAGTTTCTCATCTTTGCCCACAACTCCAGACCACTACTGTCTGGTATCCTTAATGGATTTCCCCTTTCAGATTAACCATGCCTTCTTGAGATGTGGATGCAGGGATATAGCCATATGGTATCATGATGGATGACATATTTCTATTAATATCCTCACCAGGCAGTGAAATTTCTCAGCAAACATACATTAACTATTTGATCTGTAGATAAAGAACTGTCATCAAAGCCAATTTGCTACACCATGTATAAAGTGCATATTTGTTTTATATTTTCAATGTGTTTTGGCTGCCATACAGAGTTTGAGATTAGCCAGATTCTTTATTCCATTATGACTTGCCTCCCAAAAACCTACTCACTACTTATGTGACAGGTAACATGTTACTTGTAATTATGCAACAAACTTTCTTTTGTTTAATGGAATATAAATGCAGAAGTAAAAAAATATATATATCTAGATCAAGCGTAACCAATATTTGTATTTATGGAATTCCCATTTTAAAAAAATCTTTGCGCTGGAATTAAGGTTGAGAATACATATCAGTAACCACAGAGTTGTTAAACGTGCACCCTTAATGAGCATTGTCGCTATCAGAAAACAGGTCTTAAATTTCTGTCCTTCAAGCAGTTTTTGTTAAATTGAAAAGAAACCCAAATATTTGAAAGCTCAGTTCAGAGCACCCAGACAAAAATAACTGCTTCTATAATGATGCCTTAATGGGGAAAAAAAACCAACAGTTTGCTCTGATCACTGCTCAGCAATCTCAGCTCAGCTCTTGGGGAGGATGGTAATTTCTAGGATCATTTGACAGAGTCCTCACCACCAGAGGCTGGAAAAGAGAGCCCTTTCCCCTTCTCTCGATCTCTTCAGGTTCCCAGCGCTCTGTGGGTTTTAGGCTATTGATACTCCACCTAGGAGCTATATCGCTACTTTTTATTTAAATGTAAGACAACTGCCTCACGAGATTGCAGACTTGTTAAACTCCTTTGGGGAAAGGAGAGCAATGGGAAGGTGGGAGAGCTGTGATGACTTGACAACTGTATCAAAATATCAGCTCTTCAGAATTAGAAATGTTAGTACCCATAGATTTTGGACATCTAAAAACCCTTAGAATAAATCTATAATCCAAAATTAACCCATTTTACACAGTAGACAGATATGAAGGGGAATGGGAGGCTTGGGCGTAAAGTTTGGGTGCCGTATCTGTGCCTTTCTCCACTTGTAAATGTAAAATAGTTGAAATGACATATTTGGAGAATTCAAGAAGTGACTCAAGAGCTTTTCCAAAACTTGATCGAGATGTAAATCAGGATTTCTCTTGCATGTAGCGGTAAATTAGCTTCCCACTGCATCTTGAGCAGGAGTTGTATTCACTGAATCTTGGACCGCATATAATGCAAACTTTCCATCCCAAGAATCAAACAGCTATTGGCAGTGCATATTATAATCTTAGTAAAATGAAAAATAGTTGCTGGTTTGCCGTTGGTATTTGAGAGCACACAAATTCAGTGTTCTAAAAATGTAATAACACAGGAATTGATGCACAAGAGGATGTGTGGTTTTTGAAAGGCAGAGGAAAATATGCATCCAGCACCCAAGGAGTACAGCTTTCTGAAAACCAGGCATACAGAATGGGGTTCCATTTCAAATTTAAACATTTTTAAAAGCACCTTAATTTTAAAAATGGTTGTGGAATTGAATTTGTAAAGATTTTGTTGTCAATAGAAAACAATAGAGGCCATAGGATTCTGAAGTCTTTATTGTGTTCATGAGAATAGGCCACTCAGCAGCTACTCCATAGTTTTGTCTACACTTGTCTTTTCCAGCAACTGTAGAGTGTATTTGTGCTGTCAATGTTTTATAAATGCTAGTGTATACAGGACTTGGCCTTTTCAGCATAGTGTTATCTAAACACAGTGCCTGCCTGCATGGTAGGTTGCTAAAGATCCATGTGTGGAGACCAGAACAAACAAAATTACTGAGTCTAGAGATTGTTACAACACAGTTTGGTCTTGTCTGTGAACAGGGTCAGCTCCAGGCACCAGCGAATGAACAAGTGCTTGGGGCGGCCAATGGGAAGGGGTGGCATGTCCGGGTCTTCGGCGGCAATTCAACGGTGGGCCCTTCAGTCCCTCTTGGAGCGAAGGGACCTGCCGCTGAATTGCCGCCAAGGAATGAAGCGGCGTGGTTGAGCTGCTGCCTAAGAGCCACCAATCGCGGCTTTTTTTTTTTCCCATCTCTGCTGCTTGGGGTGGCAAAAAAGCCTGAGCCGGCCCTGTCTGTGAAGATGGAATGAAAATATAATCCCTCAATGTGGTTATGCATATGCAGATAGCCTGTTAGGTACATATATTTGAAATTCTGGCCTTTATGATGGCCGTCAATTCTCACAAATTTAAATCTAGGGGTGTTTGTTGTAGAAATGGCTTATAACTGAGATTCTAGATTAGCGTTTTGATTTATACTCTCAGGAGAGTTTAATACAGGAGAAATCTTCTAAAATCATCTTTTTTTTTTTTTTTTAAAAATAATGAATTGCTGCTTCAAGTTAATCCATGGTTACTTCAAAAGTCTTCTCTCCTAAATAGATTTGTAGGTCAAGTTAAAATCTGCCAAATTGAGCAAAGTTCCTGAAGGACTTGAGGCACTTTTTTAGAACGGAGAATATATCTAGGGAATATATGTAACTTTTTATGTTAGCTCCCACATACAGATCCATAGGAGACAATGGCTATTGATTTAACCATGAGTGTTGGGAGCCTATTGGGTAATGCTGGGGTGCAGCAGAATCATGGTGTCTTTTTTTAAAATTGTATATATGAGAAGTGTTTTAGGAACCACTGACTCCTTCAACACTGTTTGCTAATTTAGATATCTGCTACAAAGAGTTAATAAATCTGAGCCCTAATCTTCTATTTTTTTTACCTTTACAATTTAATATTAAGGTCTAGGCTATGCCTGAGCATCGCTCTGGGTATGTCTACACTACGGGATTATTCCGAATTTACGGAAACTGGTTTAGTAAAACAGATTGTATAAAACCGAGTGCACGCAGCCACACTAAGCACATTAATTCGGTGGTGTGCGTCCACGGTCTGAGGCTAGCATCTATTTCTGGAGCGTTGCACTGTGGGTAGCTATTCCATAGCTATCCCATAGTTCCCGCAGTCTCCCCCGCCCCTTGGAATTCTGGGTTGAGTTCCCAGTGCCTGATGGGGCAAAAATCATTGTCACGGGTGGTTCTGGGTACAGCCTCACCCCTCCCTCCCTGAAAGCAGCAGACAACCGTTTCACGCCTTTTTTGCTTGGTGAACTGTGCAGACGCCATAACACAGCAAGCATGGACCCTGCTCAGCTCAATACTGCAATCGTGGATGTTTTAAACACCTTGCGCACTCTCGTGCAGTATATGGTGAACCAGGACCTTCAAACCGAGGTGAGGAGGAGGCGGATACGGCAGCGCGGCGATGACAGTGATGAGGACGTAGACACAGAATTCTCTCAAACCGCGGGCCCCTGCGCTTTGGAGATCCTGATGGTAATGGGGCAGATTCTATCCATTGAACGCCAATTTTGGGCCCGGGAAACAAGCACTGACTGGTGGGACCGCATTGTGTTGCAGGTGTGGGACGATTCCCAGTGGCTGCGAAACTTTCGCATGCGTAAGGGCACTTTCATGGAACTTTGTGACTTGCTTGCCCCTGCCCTGAAACGCCATAATACCAAGATGAGAGCAGCCCTCACAGTAGAGAAGCGAGTGGCGATAGCCCTGTGGAAGCTTGCAATGCCAGACAGCTACCGGTCAGTCGGGAATCAATTTGGAGTGGGCAAATCTACTGTGGGGGCTGCTGTGATGCAAGTAGCCAAAGCAATCACTAAGCTGCTGCTACGAAAGGTGGTGACTCTGGGAAACGTGCAGGCCATAGTGGATGGCTTTGCTGCACTGGGATTCCCTAACTGTGGGGGGGCGATAGATGGAACCCATATCCCTATCTTGGCACCGGAGCGCCAGGGCACCCAGTACGTAAACCGGAAGGGGTACTTTTCAATGGTGCTGCAAGCACTGGTGGATCACAAGGGACGTTTCACCAACATCCACGTGGGATGGCCAGGGAGGGTTCATGACGCTCGTGTATTCAGAAGCACTACTCTGTTTAAACGGCTGCAGCAAGGGAATTACTTCCCAGACCAGAAAATAACAGTTGGGGATGTTGAAATGCCTGTCGTTATCCTGGGGGACCCAGCCTACCCCTTGATGCCATGGCTCATGAAGCCATACACAGGCAGCCTGGACAGTGGTCAGGATCTGTTCAATTACAGGCTGAGCAAGTGCAGAATGGTGGTGGAATGTGCATTTGGCCGTTTAAAGGCTCGCTGGCGCACATTACTGACTCGCTCAGACCTCAGCCAAACCAATGTCCCCTATGTTATTGCTGCTTGCTGTGTTCTCCACAATCTCTGTGAGAGTAAGGGGGAGACCTTTATGTCGGGGTGGGAGGCTGAGGCAAATCACCTGGCCTCTGATTACGCGCAGCCAGACACCAGGGAGATTAGAAGAGCGCACCAGGAAGCGGTGCGCATCAGAGAAGCTTTGAAAACGAGCTTCATCAATGGCCAGGGTACAGTGTGACTGCTGTGTTTGTTGATGAACACCCACCCCCCTTGATTGACTCATTCCCTGTAAGCAACTCACCCTCCCCCTTCGAGTACAGCTTACTTATGCAAATAAAGTCACTATAGCTTAAAAATCATGAATTCTTTATTAATTCATTATAAAAAAGGGGAGAGAAGTAAGGGTGTGGTTTGGGAGAAGGATAGGAGGGATGGAGAAGGCCACTAAAATAATTTCACATTAATGACAGCCTTCTGGTTGGGCTGTCAACGGGGGTGGAGTGGGCGGGTGCACGGAGCCTCCCCCCACGCGTTCTTACACCTCTGGGTGAGGAGGATGTGGAACATGGTGAGGGTGGTTATACAGGGGCTGCAGTGGCACTCTGTGATCCTGCTGCCGTTCCTGAAGCTCCACCAGACGCCGTAGCATGTCAGTTTGATCATGCAGCAGCCCCAGAGTCGCATCCCGCCACCGCTGATCTTCCTGCCGCCACCTCTGATTTTCCTGCCGATCTTCCTGCTGCCACCTCTCATCTCGGGTGTCCCTCCTGTCCTCACGTTCACTGGCATCTTTCCTGTAATTTGATACCACCTCCTTCCACTCATTCAGATGAGCTCTTTCCTTGCGTGTAACTTCCATAATATCCGAGAACATTTCATCTCGCGTCTTCTTTTTCCTCCGCCTTATCTGGGGTAGCCTTTGGGATGGAGCAGGGAGGCTTGAAAAATTTGCAGCTGCATGAGGGAGAGAAGTATTTAAAAAGATACATTTTACAGAACAATGGTTATAGTCTTTCACAGTGAACAGCACTATTCACCTTACATAGCACATGTGATTTCCCTACAAGGTCGCATTTTTCATCTTAATACTGAGTGCCTGCAGCTCTGGGGTTACAGATCTCACAGACACAGGTCCAGGCATCAGAATTCAGCTTGCATGCGGCCATGGTAAGCCACTGTCTTTCGGCTTCTGCAGTGATTTACCCCTCCCCCCAACGCATGGCTAATACCACGCTAGCTCCCTGCTAATCAACACCCTTCCCACCCCCATCCCCACCCCGCTGCGTGGCTGGTAGCTGGGAAGATCCCCGCTGAGCAAACGCAAAAAAGATTATTGGCATTTCACTCCTCCCCTCCCCCCGCTTGGCTACGTGCAGGAAAGGATTTTTTTTTTAAAGCTGCTGCAGTCCACGAACCCAGTAGGAAAATGGCCATCATCCCCCTTACTTAAATTCCTGATTTTCAACCAGGTTACCCTGAACGATATCACTTTGCTGAGGATAACACAGCAAGATAAAGAACGGATGCTTCTTGAATGCCAGCAATCACCGGGACCATACGCAGCTATGCTTTGCCATGCAGTGATACCTGATTACTTGCTACATGCATGGCGTGGTAAAGTGTCCTACCATGGTGGACGGAACAAGGCTGCCTTGCCCAGAAACCTTCTGCAAAGGCTTCTGGAGTACCTCCAGGAGCGCTTCATTGAGATGTCCCTGGAGGATTTCTGCTCATTCCCCAGACATGTTAACAAACTTTTCTAAGTAACTATACAGTCTGCGAATGCATCCCAAGTCCTCAGGGCAAATCAATCATTAAAAAATGCTTGCTTAAAAAACAATGTTTGATATTTGCAAAGGCACACTCACCAGAGGTCCCTTCCATGGCTTCATTGTCTGGGGTAGTGGTTTGGGAGGGTAATTCCGTCAGGGTGAGAAAAAGCTCCTGGCTGTTGGGGCTCACGGAGTGCTGTGTGCTCTCTGCTAGCTTGTCCTCCTCTTCTTCATCGTCATCTTCCCCGTCCGCATAATCCTCAGCCATGGCAGAGATTACAACCCCCACCTCGGAATCCACGGACAGGGGTGGGGTACTTGTGGCGCAGCCCCCTAAAATTGCATGCAGCTCAGCGTAGAAGCGGCATGTTTTTGGCCCTGCACCGGACCTTCCGTTTGCTTCTTTGGTTTTCTGGTAGGCTTGTCTGAGCTCCTTAACTTTCACTCTGCACTGCAGTGAGTCCCTGCTGTGGCCTTTATCCGTCATAGACCTTGAAATTCTTTCAAATACTTTTTCATTTCGTCTTTTGGAACGCAGTTCTGTTAGCACTGAATCCTCTCCCCATATAGCGATCAGATCCATTACCTCCCAAGCGGTCCATGCTGGGGCT
This sequence comes from Mauremys reevesii, assembly GCF_016161935.1. Lineage (NCBI taxonomy): Eukaryota > Metazoa > Chordata > Testudines > Geoemydidae > Mauremys > Mauremys reevesii. The sequence continues at coordinate 26,694,761 of NC_052633.1, read as the reverse complement.
CTTTTTCGATTCTCAGGAGACTGCATTGTTACCTGTGCTGATGAGCTCTCCACGCTGGGGAAGCAGGAAATGAATTTCAAAAGTTCGCGGGGCTTTTCCTTATCTGGCCAGTGCATCAGAGTTCAGAATGCTGTCCAGAGCAGTCACAGTGGTGCACTGTGGGATACCGCCCGGAGGCCAATACCGTCGATTTGCGGCCACACTAACCCTATTCCGATATGTTAATCCCGATATTAGCGCTACTCCTCTCGTCGGGGAGGAGTACAGAAACCGATTTAAAGAGCCATTAAAATCGATATAAGGGGCCTCTTAGTGTGGATGGGTGTGGCGTTAAATCGGTTTAACGCTCCTAAAACCGGTTTAAACGCGTAGTGTAGACCAAGCTTCTTTCTCTTCAAAAGGGGCCAATGCTACAGTGGCACAAATTGTAATGAGTGAGATTTTCAGAAGTGCCTATGTCAGATTTATTTATGGTGGGGCTTGAACTCTTAAATCAATTCAGTACTTTTGAAAATGTTACTTGACATATATGTACTTAATTACTGTGCAGTGAAGTCATCTTTACTCACAACACTTAAAAACATCCTTTCTAACTTGGACACAAAATAGTGCCATAATATAGCGGAATCCTTGAAAAGCCATGTTTCAAATTTGATATGGTTTGTGCAGTTAGTGGCTAAGCCAGAAGGGATTTATCAGTTGACGTTGCCATTGGTGCAAATTCATTTTTGAAGCAGTGCACTGGAAAAAAAAATAAGTGCAAGAATCAAGTGCATATATACCATGAAGGGCGTTTGACTTTGTTTTATTGTGCATATGACTGTCTTTTGTGTGGATGTAGACTGCTCACCGTTGACCAAAAACTCAATATACCCTAACTGTGGAAATATTAAAATCAAGATTCAATCTTTTTTATGCTTCTGGCATATCTCTAATTAAGTGGCCATCTTTATGGATGAAAAATACCCTCTTGTATTGATTCTTAATAAAATAGCTTGTAGTTTAGATCCCTATCAGAATAACTCAATTCTTAGAAATATTTTCAAATGTTTACTCATCATGTCTTCTATACACATTGAACTGGTTCACTTGTATCATATATGGATTATAAATCAAAAATATTGAAAATACTTTATTTAACCGTGACAACAATTTCTCTGTTCCCTTTTGAACATCAAGTTGAATGTGGTGGTCTGTATTTAGGGTGAGTATGGAGAACTCTGCTTTCAGGCTAGATTATTTTGTTAGATAGCCAAGACCGTTCTAAAAAGAACTTAATATTGTGGCTATTTGAAAATGTGTTTTGAAGCTACAGTAGTTTAAAGTAATGGTAGCAGTTCTTGCCAGATCCCATTTCCTTGACTTTCCTGGAACCAGAACATCTGGCTAGAGTTATTAACAGCTTTCAGGATTTTTAGGAAATAAGATGCTGAGCTATTCTTGATTCACATAGCCACATAAAAAAAAAAAAAGGAGTCCTTGTGGCACCGTAGAGACTAACAAATTTATTTGGGCATAAGTTTTCGTGGGCTAGAACCCACTTCATCAGATGTATGAAGTGAAAAATACAACAGGTATAAATATATGAAAGGATGGGGGTTGCTTTACCAAGTGTGAGCTCAGTCTAACGAGATAAATCAATTAAGAGCAGGATACCAAGGGAGGAAAAATAACATTTGAAGTGGTAAGAGAGTGGCCCATTACAGACAGTTGACAAGAAGATGTGAGTAACAGTAGGGAGAAATCAGTATTGGGGAAATTAAGTTTAGGTTTTGTAATGACCATACCACTCCTAGTCTTTATTCAGGCCTAATCTGATGGTATCCAGTTTGCAAATTAATTCCAGTTCTGCAGCTTCACGTTGGAGCCTGTTTTTGAAGTTTTTTTGTTTAAGAATTGCCACTTTGAGGTCTGTTGTTGAGTGACCAGAGAGATTGAAGAGTTTGCATACTGGTTTTTGAATGTTATGATTCCTGATGTCAGATTTGTGTCCCTTTATTCTTTTGTGTGGCGACTGTCTGGTTTGGCTAGTGTACATTGCAGAGGGGCATTGCTGGCACATGATGACATATATCACACTGGTAGATGTGCAGGTGAACGAGCCCCAAATGGTGTGGCTGATGTCGTTAGGCCCTATGATGGTGTCCCTTGAATAGATATATGGATAGAGTTGGCACCGGGGTTTGTAGCAGGTTTGGTTCCTGGGTTGGTGTTTTTGTTGTGTGGTATGTAGTTGCTGGTGAGTATTTGCTTCAGGTTGGGGGGCTGTCTGTAAGCGAGGCCTGGCCTGTCTCCCAAGGTCTGTGAGAGTGAGGAATCGTCCTTCAGGATAGGTTGTAGATCCTTGATGATGCGCTGGAGAGGTTTTAGTTGGGGACTGTAGGTGACGGCTAGTGGCGTTATGTTACTTTCTTTGTTGGGCCTGTCTAGTAGTAGGTGACTTCTCGGTACCCTTCTGGCTCTGTCAATCTGTTTCTTCACTTCACCAGGTGGGTATTGCAGTTTTAAAAATGCTTGATTGAGATTCTGTAGGTGTTTGTCTGTGCCAGCGGGATTGGAGCAAATGCGGTTGTAACTGGGTTTTTTTTTCTGATACTGACTAACACGGCTACCACTGAAACCTATAGCCACATAAAGTAGACTCTCTATTTCTCCAACCTTTGAGAATTTCATGAATGAAATGGACAGTTGATTAGAAACAAGGAATTGTAGCACAAATGTACCTTAACTTTGACAATTTGTAATGCAATTTTCATAATGTACTAGTAAATGCTCTGCAGTATATTTTAAATAACAAAGCTTTAATAGCCCTTCCAATATCTCTCAGTTGTTAAATCTGTGCTAGAAGCAAGACCAGCTCGTTTTGTACTGTTATGCAAAGTGAAGTTCTTTTGTGTAAGGAATTGACATTCTGATCAGTCTTGACATTTAAAACAGTGCATGCAGCTTTAAATATATATTTAATTCATTTTTATAAAATCTGCTCCAGTAGTTTCAATAAGACTTGCATGTCAAGGCATTTTATGAAAAATGAGCCTTTAAAAACAAAAACGAATGAGAGAGGACAGGAGAATTAAAGCAGTGGTTTTGGTATTTTAAACAAAAACTGAAAGATAGGTGGGTAGTTTCTATAGCAGTTTAAAAAAAAAAAGAAAAAAAAAGACACATCCCAGCTTGTGCTTAGTGTATCGAGGGATCAGTCTTTGCATCAAGCCTTTCTTAAACTGGCAATTTGTACTATTAAGGGCGGAGATCTCCCCTGCAATTAAGAACAGCTGCCGTTCTCTTTCATTGAAAATGTCTCATTGTGTTTAATGGTCTCATTTTTTTCGTGTAATTTATAACACGCAAACAGGGTGCCCATCTGCTATGCTGGGAAACTTTGACATGCTTTTAAATAACAATATAACAGAAATGAAACTGGCAGCAAACTCTTAGAATAATTCCATCTCCACTGCAACCTTATAGGCAAGACTTTCCCCATCAAATCTTTATCCTTCATATACAACTTCCTCCACTAGGCTCCATCTGATTTCTTCTCAACTGTCAGGATCTTATTTGAGTAATACAATTGTTTGGTTTCAGAGTAGTAGCCGTGTTAGTCTGTATCCGCAAAAAAAAATCCGAAGAAGTGAGCTGTAGCTCACGAAAGCTCATGCTAAAATAAATTTGTTAGTCTTTAAGGTGCCACAAGTACTCCTGTTTTTTTTACAATTGTTTGGAAAAACACATCCCTTCTTATGATATGATAGGAATAAAAAGATGAACAGTCTTTCAACTTACTGTCATAGCAAACTCAGTACACTTGTTCACTTTTATATATTGGGTAAATAAGAGACAAATTTAGGATGTACAAATAGGGATTTAAACTACCCAAAACCATTGAATTAAATGCAGTGAGATAAGTTATTGTAAAACTGCACTCTTCTTGTTTTGCGTTTGCACATTGAAGAAGGGATTTTTAGTTGCTAAACCCTGCAAATATCAAATCATTGTATCTTTAAGTAAAAAACCAGGGAAGTTTCTGTGTTTTGGGGGAGGAGGGGAAACAGAATGTGTTTGATCATGAGATTGGAGATTTTTCATTTGTCAGATTCCTGCAAAAGAAAGAGATGGCCATCCTTAAGAGTGTGATTTACAGCCTCAAAGAGTGAGTTCCAAGGTCAAAGAGTGAGACTTTCCAGGTGGTATATTGGGTCACTGTTTGAGACAGGGACTCTCATCTTTGGTCCTTGGTGACCCCCAATAGTCCAGGTTTTTAATCCAACAAGCACATAATAGTTTGTTTTAAAATATACACTGCTTAATATTGCATATGAAACACTTTATTTGCCAGAAGCTGGGAATGGGTGACATGGGATGGATCACTTGAGGATTACTTGTTCTGGTCCCTCTGAAGCACCTGGCATTGGCCACTGTCGGAAGACAGGATACTGGGCTAGATGAACCATTGGTCTGACCCAGTATGTCCGTTCTTATGTTCTTACTTAAATGTCCTAATTCATACTAAAATCTAGGGCATGTGAAAATTCTATATTCAGTCCAAACGAGTGGATTTTAATAAAAACAATTATTTGCTAGTTGAAACAAAAACCTGGATGTTTGGAGATCATGAATTTGTCCAGTGTGATTTAAATTTCGAACCGTATTTTGCAGAACCTGCAAACTTTTGACAAAGTCCTGCTTGTTTTTTGGGTGGACTCCCCCCACCCCCCAGTCAAGTATTCTCTCTCACACACACACAGACACACACACACCACGCCCCTTCCCTTCCCGGTTTGATGTAGAAAAAGTCATTTCAGCTCTGAGAACTAACCTACGAATTTCTACTATTTCACTACCTGTTTTCATCCCAAAATTGGGATACAAAGCTGAATTTGTGTGTGTAAATTCTGACAATTTGTGTTTCAGAAACAGTGAAAAATTTCATTTTGATATTTTTGGTTGAAATACAGCATTTTGGTATTCCTGAAATGGAAATGTTTCATTTCCTTTTGTTGAATTGAACCAAAGCACTTTGTTTACAGTCAGATCAACGTTAAACTTCATTTCTGTTGCCTTATGGTAATTGTAATTCAGGCCTGCATTATCTTCCATGGGCCAGGCTATGGAGGATTAAGTCTCCCATGATGCAATATGGATCCAGCTGTGGAGTCTCATGATTCTGGGTGCATTATGGGAGATGTAATCCAGCTAGAGAGCTTAGCTCATAGTGGAGAATGTGAACAATCATTCAGATGGAAAATTCCTGACCAGCTCCAGTTCTTGTTGTCCACATCACAAAAACTCACCACTCTATTTGGCATCTTGTTGAGTCTCAGCAGAGAAGTCAAGGACTGGGTGGGCAAAGTAACAGCTATCTTGTCCCTAGAAATGGTTCCTGTGGTAGATTTGAGGTTTACACACTGCTATGTAAATACTTTACCAAAGCCATATCATAGTTTTTCTAATTAACTATTTTGCTTTCCTTTTATATTTGGAAAAGTCCAGTGTGTTTTTATTTTTAGCGGTCCCACTAGGCAGAACTACAGAAGCTGCATGCTAAGAGTTGTCATTCTGCATCAGACGATGTACCTCCTAAGGAAATGTTCAGGGTACTGGGACTCACTCATGTTAAATCAGGCTCTTGTCTTGTGAGATGAAACCTTTACAGTGTGGTTGTGCTCTGAAAAGTGACTGTAAACAATTGTTTCCCGTGTGTATTAAAGGTCATATCTAGTTACTTTAGACACAAAAATAAGTGTTTTGTACTTTTTGCTCCAGTTTAGACTGTAGAGTGAGCTCACCTAAGTGTTACCAGATTTGCCCATTACTTTGGGGTGTGCTCATTTATTCGGGTTACTTTTCTGGGGAAGGGAATTCTGTAATTCTATCAATGTACTGCTTGGGTCACTTGTGTTTTCATATGGAGCTCTACTTCTGCCTTTTGCAAGTCCCCTCCCAATGGTGCTATCCTGCAGGACCTAGGTTCCCTAGAACTGGGTTACTCCAGCCCCAGAGCCAGGTGAACACACACACATACATTAACAGAGCAAGTCTGAGCGGACCGGGTCAGTCAGCACGGTCAAGCTGACCCCTTATATGTCTCTGGACTCACTGGAGGAAGCAGCACTTTCAAGCTGTCTCTCCTTATGTGTCCCTGGGCTCCATGGACTGGGTCAAGCAGTACTTACAAGCTGTTACCCTTATGCGTCCCAGATTCAGCACGTCCCTATCCCCACCTTCACAACACAATTGTACTGGCAGTAACCTACTTGATGAACAAACCCCACAGTATTCTGGGCGCTGCAGGGATCTTTAGCTTAGGTAAAAGAAGCGTTGCTGCAGAGTGAATGGGGGAAGCTAAAACACAAACGAGTAAAGTTCAGCAAGAGAGAGAGAAGCAACCAACTTAACCATAAAAGTTATTTATTGAATAATAGTGATAACTACACAAGGAGGACTAAACCAACATAACATACATTATTAAAGGTTAATACCTAAGGTAGACATGAAAATGGAGAGAGAGAGAGAGAGAGAGAAAAGGGGTCTCACCGCTCCCTGAAGCTTGAACTGGTCGGGGTTCCCAGATGATGGTGGTAGCTGAGGGTCCTGAGGGCAAGAGGCAGGCAGAGTCCCCAGCAGGATCAGTCAGGAGAATATGGATTCCCAGTGGAACTGATGCCTAGTTTCGATCTAAGCATCAGAACCTTGACTAGAGGGTGAGTAGGGATTTTTGTAGAGAAAATACAATGGTTCAAGGGAGAACACTAGATTTGTTTATAGGTAAGCTGATGACTCAAGGGTTTTCTTTAGGCTAGACAATAGGAGCTGATCACTCTCGGCTATGGGTGGTATTTTCTTCCAGGGAGCTCACAATGCAACTAGGCTGCCTCAGTATTTGGATATCAATCAAGGATTTATTACTAGAATTGGTCTGATAATTGCTGAGCTGGGTGTGTGCAGGCGTAGGTTCATTAGCATCTGGAGCAGAGATTCCCATGATGCAGTGCTTCCCTGCTTTTTCTGGTCCCAGAGTTCAGTGTGGTTCTCTGTTCTCCATTATGTACGTAAATTGAGATGTCTTCCTGTCCCATCTGTCATGCAGATGAGGCTAGGGGAGTTGTCTCTGCTCTCCATTCTGTATGCTAATGGAGATTTCTTAATCTTGTCACCCTTGTCAGGAGAGGTCTAGGTGTGTCTCCCAACGCGCGCCCTTCGCTGCTCTCTGCAAGTTTTTTCCTCTGATGGGTTTTGGTTTAAGCAGAGGCTGGGGTGGGGGTGAGGTGAGGTGTGTCTTTCATGAGTCAGGCTGGATACTGCACCCTGGTTCCCCAAGAACACAGAGGTGTCTGGTATCATAAGAGAGTCAGCTGAAATGTATTGCGACTTGTGCATCAACAGAATTATTGACTAAGTTCCACTCAGTTACAGTTGGGCAAATGCCAATGAACACTAATGGCGATGTACATTATATTGCAGAGGGCAGAATTTGGCCTCTAGCACTGCTTGCTGGTGGTGGTGCATTAGAAAGAAAGAAGCTGCTTTTATTGTCCAATTCCAAGCTTGATTTTGTGGGGCTGGCAAGCAACCCCTTGCCAAGTCAGTTTCCAGAGCAGAACTGCCAGAAAGGCACCCTTTCCTTTTTGTGAGATGTGCTTAAAGCCTGTTTATGCTACATATGTAGCAATGTTGGGGTTTCTCTTCGTAATATAAACAGCCCCTAATTATGTTTAACAGTGCATCTGAACCACGCTAGTGTCTTGGATGTGCCCCATTTACAGAGTTGTACAATGATCCCATCTACAGAGAAAACCAAGTATTTTTTATTGCTCTCCCCCCAGTGGGAGGATTTTGCTTAACTCTGTAGTTTGCTATAAAATGCTAGGGTGACCAGATAGCAAGTGTGAAAAATTGGGACAGGAGGTGGGGGGTAATAAGAGCCTATATCAGAAAAAGCCCCAAATATCGGGTCTGTCCCTATAAAATCAGGACATCTGGTCACCCTATAAAATGATAACTAATTTCTTTAAAATATACTGTTTCTTTTAATGGAATAAGTATGTTGAACTGCACAAATTAAATGAATATCAATTTTGTTTAGGCAACTTGCGTTTACTGTGTCTTGTTCAGTAGGAAATTGGGGAGCATTGCCATCTGAAAAATTTTCAAAGATGTGCTATGTTCAATACAGCACTTTCACAGAAACCCTGAGTAAGAGCCCACGTATGGGTATTTTGAAGGTTTAAGTTTTGAAACTTCCAGTACAGAAAAGGCTTTGTTTCTCTTCAAACTAAATGCAAGATCATTATAATTCAACAGGTGTTAATCAGATGCAACCATTGATATGTTCCTGAAACAAAGGAGTAGTTAAACTCCTAGAAATGTAGCAAGGAAAACCGTTTGTTTTTCATATTTCCTCATTACTGCCCTATTCAGCTGTCATACAACAAATACACATGTATCTTGATGTGCCAATAAATGGTGGAATGTGTCAGTCGGGGAAGTGAATGTGAAGCTTTACAAGCCAACTGTTAGAATAACAAAGTTCCGAAAGGTTAAATAAAAACACACAACTTCAGCCACTAGTCTTCCTGATATTATACTGAATTTTTTCCTTTGACTGCAATCACTCACATGCAAAGCTCAGTGGAGTAAGCAATGGCAATTTGTTGGCACATAAATTATATAGCTTTATTAAAGTATCCATATTTTATATATATAAAAAAGTCCAAAATAGACTTTTTACAATAAAAAAAGAGAGGAGAGGCTGTAGCTGCTTAGGCAATAGCACAGATACCACTAGAGCAGATCTGTGTTAGGAAGTAAACTGTTCAATTACATATAACTTTCAGCTAAGGGTTGTAACAACTTGGTTTCTGCAACTTTTTCCTCTCAGAAATAAACTTCAGTCCCGTAGAGCTATAATGCGTCTTAAAACCCACAAACAAGCAGTCAAACAACTTTTCTTCTTGGAGTTCTATGGAAAAAGGCATCTGTCTCAAATCCCTGCAATACCTATCATTGCAGATACTTTTGCTAATGCTCTAACAGGCTCAGCTGTGTGTGTTCAAATGGTGAAGAAGTGTCAGTTTGGCTGGCACGGCTACCACTACTGCATGGTAGGTGTGTGATTCCTTGGTCAGCAACTGACCTGGAAAATGCTGTGCCTCTGAAACTGTCCCTTGAAGTGGGAGTCATCCTTTAGCACTAAATCCAGAGGGTAGGTAGTGTTACAGGTAATGAGTACTACTATTATGTGGGGTCTAGCTTGTCAGCATTGTTTCCAGTAATAGAGCTATGGAAAGAGGAAAATGAAACAAACTGCTTTGCTGGGGGAGGGGAGTTTAGTGACCATTTCAAACTGCCCTCTCTCCAACCCCAAAACGCTGAGCTGTCCGTTCAGCAGGCATTTGTGCACCGTCAGCATTGGGTGGAGGGGTGTAAAATCTTGACATAAGACTACTTCTCATCTTTTTTTTGTGCTCTTTAGTATAATTACAGGTAAATGTGAAGAGATGAATTAGGTGTAATTGAAAGATGGGAAATATCATTCACCCAATTTATAGGTCATGTTGATTGTGTTAAGGAGATTTCTTCCTGCTTTTTAGAAGTGTGTGTTTTTGGAGTATTTTTCAGTACCAGAGTCCTTATTCAGTGATAGAGGTGATGCACATACTTGAGAGGATAAAAGGTGTGTCTGCGCTGCAGCTAGACACGCGCAGCTGGCCTGGACTCATGGAGCTGGGACTAAGGGGCTGTTTAATTGTGTTGTAGATGGTCAGGGTCAAGCTGCAGCTCAAGCAATGTCTTTTAGAGTCTGGGCTCCAGTCCAAGGCCAAATGTCTACACCTCAATTAAACAGCCCCTTAACCTGAGCCTGAGTCAGTTGGCACAGGCCAGACGTGGGTTTTTAATTGCAGTGTACACACATGCCCAGAGTCTCTTTGACTTGCCTCACATGGGGAAATTTCCATGGAGCTGTAGTTCCTATGGGGCTAGAAGGCTGTGATCTGGGTATAGTGTGCTGGGGAGAACCAGGTGCCCTGCCCTTGGGAGGAAAACGTGCGAGTTAAACCTCTGTCAAGGGAGATTGGATGCAAAGTTAAAAAGCATCTCTTGACCCAGAACATGCCTGAACTTTGCCTTATCCTGGGGAAGATAAGAAAAGTGAGCTCTCCTTTTGTTGTGTGAGTAGAACAGGCCTGAATTAACCGATAACAATAAAGTCGGGAGTGTAGAGAGATTGCGTATGAGTGAGAACTTTCCCAACACTGGGCTTTCAAATAAGCTCCTCTGACCCTAAAGAAGACTGTTCGTAAGTGTTCTGCTGTTGAAAGTTAACTCTCTTTTTGTAACCAATGAACAGAATTCTTCTTCTGTAAACTATGGCTACTTTTAAAATCAAATGGGTTGGGGTATAAAACTTCACTCGTTAGTTCTGTGCCTAGTAACATCACACAGTTTGCAGTCTCCCACATAAGTAACATAATATATGAAGGTATACTGAAGTAAAATGCTCCTGCTATTGGTATGGCAACACCCATTTTTTCATGTTCTCTGTGTATATATATTTTTCCACTGCATGCATCCAATGGAGTGGGTTTTAGCCCACGAAAGCTTATGCCCAAATAAATGTGTTAGTCTCTAAGGTGCTACAAGTACTCCTCATTCGTTTTGCTGATACAGACTAACATGGCTACCACTCTGAAACCTTGATAAATTACAGTTTACTAATTTATTAACACTTCTGTATTAACATAAAAATATCAAGCAGATTGTCCTCTACATGTGCAAATATAATTAGCTGAATATTGTTTACAGTATATCCTGGCAATATGCTTATCAGTGATAGGGGAGAAGAAAAGGATTACAATGGCTGAGTTCCAAGGACAGTGACTAAGTATACGAAAATCGGAAGGCTCAAAAAATAGAATTTTTTTTAAAGTAGAGAATGAGTTAGAAATTACATCCCAAGACAAAGCAATAGGCCTCAATGTGAGATCTGAAAAGAATCAGGGATTCAGTTAGGCTTTGGCTACACTTGCACTTCAAAGCGCTGCCGTACTCCACCTCCCTGTGGGGAATAACGTACAGCGCTGGGAGCTACGCTCCCAGCGCTGGGGCTTTGACCACACTGGCGCTTTGCAGCGCCGCAATTTGGAGCGCTGGAGAGGGTGTGTTTTCACACCCTGCTGCAGCGCTGCAAATTTGCAAGTGTAGCCAAGGCCTTAGACTCAGAGACATGGAGGCTATTCCAGATGGTGGAGGCATCTTGGAGGGGAGGATCTGCCACCTGCTGTGGAGAGACAAGGGAACAGAAAACACTGCTGTTTGATTAACCAAAGGAACATGCTAAGTAACTGCAAACAGAGGAAGAGATAAGGTGGGGGAATTATGGAGACAAACCTTGAGAGGTAAGAAGGATGAGGAAAGAATAGCTAGTGCAGAGGTGAGAGAAAATCATCATCTAGTCCATGGTTGTTAACCATATGTAGAAGGGTATTTTACTATTGTGAAAGGGACAGATGCCAGAATGAAAATGATCAAAGAGGTTGTTTTTGGAGTGGTATTTAAACAAACAATGACCATTTTTATTTAAACAATGACATTTTTCTAGGTTTTGCTAAGAAAGGGAAGATGAGAGATGAGTGCTCATCTTACAAAAACGAGCAGGGAATTTAGAGGGGGGGCAGTGGTGGCAATCTTGAGCACTCAGGTACATGGTGAGTGATTATTGCTGCAAAGGGAGCAAAAGTTTGGAGGCAGGAAGAGAGAGGATACAGTCATTAAAGGCCAAATTTGGAAAGGTGCCTGAAGTGTGCAGAAAGGTGCCTGTTGGGATTTTAAATTTGGCCCTAAGTGTCTTTTGCTAAAAGGGTGGTGTCTGAGAGATGGGAGGGAGGGAAGCAAGGGAAAGTACTGTGGATGGGGATTGGAGATAATAGTTGGTGGAGGTGGTTAGTAATCCATTGTAGTTAAAATTGAAAATTCCTTGCAAGTAAAAGTGGAGCATGGAGCTTAGTAAGGTTGTCAGTGCTTTTTGCATTCATGGAAGTAGTCTCAATGTAGTGATTAACTTTCAGATATTTATGTTCTTTAGTTTTATTTCTCTGATTAGCAAGTCCTCAGTGAACATGTACTCCAGCATCCATGGATGTAAAGAAAGCAAAACACAATTTCGGGGTCAAAACAAACTTTTCAAAATCAGTGATAATTCCAGTTTGAAAGTACACAGCCTAAAAACTTGGTGCTATGAAAAGTACTGTGGCTGTAGAACAAAGAACATCGTGATTGAGCTAGATATGGGTAGCATTTAGGATTCAAATTGTTCCTATACTTAGATCTCAACTAAAGGAGAACTTCAGTAAATACTGTATCCTTGATGTGGTAGGAGAATGACATGGTTGATTTTATATTAAAACTTACAAATGAAAGAAGAGTTTATAATAAAGTGTGGCAAATGACATTGCTGACCCACTCATAAAATAATTCAGAACATATGGTTCACAACTGTCTTTTAGCTAAGAACTACAATAAAGATCTATTTAGATTCTGTAATTATATGGTGACTCAGAAGAGTGGCATGCGGTTTAGGTTTATAGTCATAAATGTTGACATCATTGAGGAGTACACGTTAATGTTTCCAAAAGAAAAGGAGAAGTAGGAGGATTATTTGTGGTCATTAAATTATTATAAAAACTAAATTGAGATCTATTTTTACAGAGCATGAGACCATTTTTAATAATTGTTAATAACGAATAGAGGATGTACCTGGAAAAGGGGCAGAGATCTAATTTTTATTACACAGACAGAAGAAGACAGAAAATATATAAAGTACTCTACAATAATGGTGTATCGTTAAATTAGACATGATGGATGAATCTGTTATTTTTTTATTTTAAATAAAGATTTATGTTCCAAACTCTGACACAGATGGCACTAATTCTGTGTATGCAGTGCCACGAATGCAGAAAATTCTTTAAAAGGCTTGCTACTAAAACACTTCCTTGACTATGCCTTCTGGAACTAAATTTGGGAAGACATAGCCTGAACTTCAGGGTAAACGTACAACTTGCATGAGGGATGTTTTATTAACTGTGTGTATGAAATTTTTGTCAATGTAAGTGAACTTGATTTGTCTTGTGTGTCTTTTTGATATGCTATTTGAATATTGTATTAAGCTTTCTAGCATTGTATAGTGGTGAGGTTTCCTCAAAAAAAGAAAACATTCTGAATAAACACAAAACACTCCTGGCTGAATTATGCAAGGTCAGGTGATTTGGATAAAAATGACTGTTTTTTCCTCTTTTAAATTTCTTTTGGCGGCTTATGACCTTATACTTCAAGTTTCCGTATGGAGAAAGACTTTGTTGCTTGTGAATTGTTTTTCTGAGGTGATTTTTGTGTGTGTGTGTGAAGACAGTCAGTAAGGCTGTACAATCCATGTAGGGCTAGTGATAGTGGCATTTCAGCACTAGAGAATTCAGTGGCCTTGTTAGAGGTGAATAATTTTAAGGTGACATGTTCAAGATATGAATTAGGAATGTGTTAGTTGCCCTAAAATTGCTGATGAGGCCTCCACACTGTTTTCTGGGGTAATACTGTCAAGCGTAGGTGCTGGAACTAGGGGTGCTGGTGATGCTGCTGCAGCCTCTGGCTTGAAGTGGTTTCCATTATATACATGGTTTATAGTTTGGTTCATTGGCTCTCAGCACCCACACTATACAAATTGTTCCAGTCTCCCTGCTGTCAAGTGAGGACAGATGTTTGCAAACATGGTATTTCAGTAGTAGAAATACCAATTTGTTTGTGCTGGGGTGGTATTCTTGGAGCTGATGGATGAGACAGTTTGAAGGAGAAACAGCACTGGATTCCATGGCTGGATAGGCTTGGTGAGCTAACCATTCTGTGACTTCACTTAAAAAATGACACTGTAATGTTACTCTCTAGATAAAAGCTGTCTTCCAGAAACAAACCCATGGAAAACACAGCTTGTGTTATTAATATCCCATCTACCTAGGAAGGAATAATGCGGAAAGGGATCTGGGGGTCATAGTGGATCACAAGCTAAATATGAGCCAACAGTGTAACACTGTTGCAAAAAAAGCAAACATCATTCTTGGATGTATTAGCAGGAGTATTATTAACACGACATGAGAAGTAATTCTTCTGCTCTACTCCATGCTGATTAGGCCTCAACTGGAGTATTATTTCCAGTTCTGGGTGCCACATTTCAGGAAAGATGTGGAGAAAGTTCCGAGAAGAGCAACAAAAATTATTAAAGGTCTAGAAAACATGACCTGTGAAGGAAGATTGAAAAAATTGGGTTTGTTTAGTCTGGAGCAGGGGCGACTCTAGGTATTTTGCCGCCCCAAGCATGGCAGGCAGGCTGTCTTCAGCAGCTCGCCTGCGGGAGGTCCCCGGTCCCGCGGATTTGGCGGTACGCCTGCGGGAGGTCCGCCGAAGCCACGGGAACAGCGGACCCTCCGCAGGCATGCCGCCGAAGGCAACCTGCCTGCCGCCCTCGCGGCGACCGGCAGAGTGCCCCCCTGTGGCTTGCCACCCCAGGCATGCGCTTGGCGTGCTGGTGCCTGGAGCCGCCCCTGGTCTGGAGAAAAGAAAATTGAGAGGGGACATAATAGTTTTCAAGTACATAAAAGGTTGTCACAAGGAGGAGGGAGAAAGATTTTTCTTCTTAACCTCTGAGGATAGGACAAGAAGCAATGGACTTTACTTGCAGCAAGGGCAGTTTAGGTTGGACATTAGGAAAAACTTCCTAACTGTCAGAGTAGTTAAGCACTGGAATAAATTGCCTAGGGAGGTGGTGGAATCTCCATCTTTGGGGAATTTTAAGAGCAGGTTGGACAAACACCTGTCAGGGATGATCTAGATAATACTTAGTCCTGCCCTGAGTGCAGGGAACTGGACTAGATGACCTCTTGAAGTCCCTTCCAGTTCTATGATTCTATGATCTCTTCCCTGCTCCTTCCCTGGACCCCCACTGCTGCCTGAAGGCCCTTGGCCCATTTTGCTTCTTTCCTCATAGATTGCTTTGAAAGAATGTTGCTTAAAATTAACTATGATGAACATATTTGCACAGATAAGCCTAAGAGGCATGTGTTACGCATGCAAGTGTATCTGCAGCACCTTTTAAGGAATATTATTCCTTAATATTATTCTCTTTCTGAATATGTCCTACCAGAGAATCTTGTGAAGTGCTGTTGCTACTGTACTTTGGATGCATGACAATAGGGCTGCTGCCAGGAATTGCATCATGATCTCTCAGCAGCAGTGGAGTCTTTTCTTTGCTACTGTTGTAACATGCTGGCCATATCGCAAATCAACTCTATTTCAATGTTAAACACATTATACCTTTACTTTCTTGTACTTTAAACAAATTTTCACCTCTAGTTGAATCATTGAGTTCAAATTCTAAAGATGCATGGGCCCCTAGAACATTATTAAAAGTTTTAGGAATCGCCTCATCAATGCCAGATACATCAAACGGAGTTGGACATTTTTGGTTTGCTGCGGTTAAAGTGGCTAATGCATCAATCTGTTCTTAAATATGACATACCAGTTAGTGTCTTGTTTTTACATCTTGTGGGCATGGATGTTTCCAAACCATCTTGAGCTGTGATCTTGTCTAATGTTATAAACTAAGCAAGATCAGGCCTAGTTAGTACTTGAATGAGATCTTCAGGGAACAACCAGGTGCTGCAGGAAATAATGTTGGCAGTACAGTAGATAGCACTCTTAATAGCACTGTATGATGTGCTGTATACAGTTTCATTGTCAGCCAAAGATCCAAAGCGTCTGACAACTGCTATGATTTTGTCTTGTGGCCTGTGTGTGTATGTTCCAGTATAGTGGGCCTGAAGTCTCTGCTAACGCAGAGAAGGTGTCAATTCTTAATCTGTTTTTTTAGCTCCAAATTATGTGACGCCACCCTAAATTTGGTTTTCAAATGTCTGTAATTCAGCTAATCAGAAAACACGAAAATATGCTGAGAAACAATCACAAGCCATGGACTGATAGTTAATGTTTTAAACATACTCTGTGTACTTTAACCATTCAAATTATATTCATAATATTTTAATAAGATTTTTAGGGTTTCCCCCCACATTTTAGAGGGGAAATTGTTTTGGAATATAAAGTGTCGTTTTGGGATATAACATGCAGTAGTTTGGAGGAAATTTGCATGAATGAAGGAGTGGAATGGGAAGTATAAGATCACAATGGAGATTTGACTGATTTCCTTCCTGCCTGAAGCATCTTCCTCTCAGTGGAAGAGCAGAGCACCAACCCCACCTCTTGTATTGTATGATGGTAGTGATATGAAGAAGATAAATTCTAACCACAAATACAGTTGAAATAACAAGTTGATACAATATCTCATTGCAGTGCTTTGATTGTGGGTTGTAAACTTACATTGTTACTTAACTCTGATAATACTGGCATTTCTTACACTGGCAGCTAAATGAATGCATACATGGACGGATGTATGTCTGCAAATTCTGAAGGCTTTAATGAGTCTCTAAAAGAGTGTGGTGGAGGGAAGTAACTTCTGTTTCTTTCCCAGGCCCATTCTATAAGTATAATTGTGAAGTAAATCAGTAATCACAAACATCCATGTTAGACTTTATTGGCTCATAGGATTCCAAAGAAGCTTCAGTTCTCCATTTACCATGTGGTATAATGCTTAGAAAGTTACATAGCATTGTTTTAATGCTATCTGAACCTCAAGGACATACTGTATTATATATATAAATATATAAAATCTTAATGACATTAGCTTATTTCTTTGCTAAATTCATCATCTTTTACTTTACAGATTTGCTCTGTCAGATGAAGCATACAGATCCCTCAGGGACCAGGATAAAGATCAGTGCATTCTTATTACTGGGGAGAGTGGTGCTGGAAAAACAGGTAATATACAGCTTTGTCTTCTCCATGCTCCCCTCAAAAATATGAGAAGGGGTTGGACTTGTCTCTTCGCATTTGTTCCATGCCGTAAACTAATTGCAGGTGTGACATTGCATTGAGTGGTGTTGCATAAATGCAATTCCATTGCACTCGTGCGATGTTATATCTATGTGCAAAGCCATCCTTTTGGTGATGCTATGTTGCAGAGGTCAAAATAAATTGAGCACTCACTTGCCTTGCAGAATATATTCCAAACCTATGAAAACTCGCCCTCCCCTGCCATTTTGGGATGGGTTGAATCCCTGGAAAGCATTCACTTAAACCTTTAAATATAGGACTTTTAATTTCTTACGCTATTTATATAAAAACACAATGGTGATGGCCTTATAAATGAAATCTCTCATGCTGTGCTTAGCTACACTTAGTATACTGGCAAGCGTACAAGATAACTGCATGTCTCACAAGCAAAGCTGGAATAATTTTTTAGAAAATTCTCAGTTCATTGAAAGGTATGGAATCATGTAGAGGTAAATGTCACTTTCATAATTGTTCACATTGAAAGCTCATTTTAAAAAAACAGTTGCATTATAGTCTCAAATAGCTCTGTTATTAAATTGCTGCTGTGGAAAAGAAACAGTAGGTACAGAACACTTAATTTGTTTCTACATCATCTGAGTGATTATTTCTGAAGCCAGGAATACTTACAGTTTATTTTACATCCAGTAAAAAAAATAAAATTGGTGTAACAAATGAAACTGCCATGTGTACATATTGTAAGACTGAATAGAGAGTTGCTTCTTTTGGGGGACATAGGGTTGGAAGGGTTTTGCACCTTAGTGTGCATTCTCAAAAGTTATGTCCTTTTCTTTATTGCCCCTTTTGTGAATCCTGAATAAGAGTCTTGGTCATTCTGTAATTCTTTCCTTTTCCAGTTCTGTGATATGAAGAAGGGTGGTCTACAGGGTAAATAAGCATTTTAAAAATAATCTTAAATTCCCTTAACACAAGTTCACTGCTTAGTAGTTCAAACTTCATTAACAGTTTAAAGGAATTCTTTAGCAATATATTTTAACCTCACATAGTTCCTTCAGGGTTATGAGCAATTTAGCAACTAACATGGAATAAATCTACAATTATTTGTAGATTGCATAACAGCAGACGTTAGGGGAGACTGAATTACTTGCCTATTCTATACATACATGATGATTCTTATGTGTTCAGTAGCCAAGGTTATTATGGGCATGTTAGAAATACTGAGATGTTCTTTTCTCTTTAAAAACTAAATGGAAAACTACAAGAAGCGATAGTAAAAGTAAAGGTTAGGATTCTGACTAAAGTTCAGGTCAATGAATAGATGCCAAAACTGCATTGCTGCAAACTCTCATGATATTTGTTGTTTTTCTTAAAGCACCTGAAATCTGGTCATTACCTGAGAACTTTAGCTTTCTTTTTTTTTTAATTAACGTTTCTAGCCCTTTTGATTGTGGGGAAAAGCATGAAATCATGAACCCTAAATGTGCGAACACCAGAAGGCAAATAAAAATAATCCCAATCTTATAAATGTCATGATTTTTTTGGTGGTCAGAATCTTGACTTCTAAATGTTTGGGGCTGGCAATACTGAAAGTCTCTGTAATGTGATCAGTTTCTTGGTTTTAGCCTGGAATTTACTTTGACTGTATTATTTCATTTTCTTTTTTGTACCACTTACTGTTTGTGGAGTTGTGCAAGAATATGTCACATGCTGCCAGAAGTGAATATGATGTTATGGTTAAAATAGGAGGCTATCCAAAGTTCCGAACAAAATAGTGATTAGATATTGATTTAATGTGCAGTGCTTTATTGGCTTAATGTTGCAGATTAAACCACAGTTTCAAATAAGAGATATTAGGAGATAATTTTCAAAATTTGCATTGATTTCTCATTCTGATAGCCTTTTCCCTCTGCTCTGGATTTATCCTGATGTCATCAGAAAGTGCACACTTACCCTAAATTACATTACATTCGCTTTTTTCGATCAAAGCTTGAGTAGCCCTTCTCAAAGAATTTGGACTGTTCAGGGAGATTTGTCAGATCAGATAGCTGAGCAACACTTAAGCATGCAGAGTAGTCTCTCATTTCACTGCTGCACATCAGCCTGATTGTCTCAGCACCATTAGGCGCCCTTGATCCATGGTAAAAATCTTCCATTTCCCCACAACTACTGTCCAGTTTAAAACTAGCTGTCGTCCTTTAGGGAATACCGCCAACAAAAAAAATCACATTTGTCTTAGAAATTTCTTACCTGCTGTTTCAAGTGGATCCTTTTGGACTACAATAACGAAGAGATTAGAGAGAATATTTCTTTCTGTTTATTTTGTCCTTTCAGCAGTACTTTGTGTGTAACCAGTTTCATAGCTTTCCCCTGTTTTTGTCAAGGTCTAACCCAACAGGGTAGGGAGAAAAACTGATTGGCTGAGGAGATTTGGGCGGCAAGCGTAAAACCTGAAATAACCCTTAACTTGTTTTGTTTTAAAACTGGCCAGATAAAAAAAGGGACGCAATCGTTTGTAATGCCCTGCTACTGCCTTCATACCGTACAGATGGGTGCTTTGTAAACAGAGAGATACACAACACTTTATTCGCCATAGAAAGGCCTGCCATTTTTCCTTTTCTTGTCTCCATTCCACTTCTACTGCTCCATTGAAAATTGCTCCTTCAGCACTGAGGGATCTTCGTTGTGGAGGATGGGCATGAGGCTCCAACTCATCGGACCTCATCCAATCACTAGTCCAGCTGCCAAAAACTCTTCTTCACCCAGAAAGATTGCAGGCATTCCACCCACACAACTCGCTGGGGAGGGAAACTTCCATGTAGAAATAGAACATCATTCCACTTACCACCTGAGCTAGGGTTGCCTAGGATTGTCCTGGAGTCTCCAGGAATTAAAAAATAATCTTTAATTAAAGATTGTCATGTGATGAAACCTCCAGGAACATGTCCAACCAAAATTGGCAACACTAATCTGAGCACGAGTTCAGACTACAAATGTTGATTTAAATCACCATTTATCCCTTAGCTCAACAGCCACTGCTGCCCACAGATTTTATATGACAGATTCATATTACTGCATTAAGTCAACTCTTTAAATCAGCCTCTCTTTATTTTTTGGGGAAAATAATTGTAGTTTAATTAACAGATTGCTTTCACCTCCAATATGGTTACCCTTTCCGAGGTATAAAAGGTATTAATATGAAGCTGACATGTAGCCTTGAAAAGATTTGTTCAACTTTTGCTTAAAAAAATCACTTGATGCTCATATCTTCTTTTGGTTTTGGTTAAGATTTGGAGAATGATTATGCTGATATTATTAGATCTATCAGAAGCCTTTCATATCATTGACCATGAGGTGGTGTCAACTGTCTTGTAGACGTGAGTGTGTGTAGACAACATTGTGTTGCAAATGTTTTGGCCTTTCTGAGATCTCTGTGAGAAGAATATTTGGGCAGACAGGAGTATTTGCTCTGGCAACCTTCTCATGGGTTTCCCCAAGGTGTGGAAATATTCTTGGTTTTGTGGATTGTGTTTTCTTACACAAAGAGGGTGTCTTGCTACTTCTATTTTTCTCCTAATATTTCTAATCTGTCAAAGGTACCTTGAGACTTGCATAGGTTTTTCTCATATGTTGAAATTGAAATAAAGTAAAAGTTTGGATGTATATCCAAAATTATCCAGACTACTTAGGCTAGAAAGCTGCTTGGGAGTCTCATTATGTTTCTAGTACATATTGGGCTGAGGCAGACTGGAATACGAGACCAAGAGAATAGTTTTTTATTTATTTTGGTACTTCTTTTTTTTTATTCTAATCTGCAAGTAGGACATGCAGAAGCATGTAAATTTTTTTAAAAATATATTTGATTTTTGTTGACCATCAAAGATTCAAGTCAGTTTTTCTTTTGCCTATTCGTACGTCAGGTGTAATAGGGAAGACCCTCAGGAGTCCTTGTGGCACCTTAGAGACTAAAAAATTTATTTGGGCATAAGCTTTTGTGGGCTATAACCCACTTCATCAGATGCATGGAGTGAAAAATACAGTAGGCAGGTATAAATATACAGCACATGAAAAGATGGAAGTTGCCTTACCAAGTGGGGGGTCAGTGCTAATGAGGCCAATTCAATCAGGGTGGATGTGGCCCATTCCCAACAGGTGACAAGAAGGTGTGAGTCTCCAGATAGCCCCCAAATCCTGAAGAATTTTGTGAATCATCTTATTTTACACTTCTACATCTTGAAATATTACACGTTTGCGAAGCTTTGTTAAGGCAATCTGCGGTAGAGGCAGACTGTGTAACTGTCTGTGTGCTAGAGTCTTGCTCCTGTGCCTCAAGAGACTGGGGTGATGGCAATTGCTCTCCTCTCCCTCTGGAGTAGCAGCCTGTGCGTCCCCCTCCCCCACTTTTCCCATCCTCCTCCTTCCCAATACTTTCCAATGTTGCTGTGGTATTGGCAGGGTTGGCCAGAGTTGTAGATGACATCTTCTTGAAAGAGCTATTGCAGGGGTCGGCAACCTTTCAGAAGTGGTGTGCTGAGTCTTTATTTATTCACTCTAATTTAAGGTTTTGCGTGCCAGAAATACATTAATGTTTTAGAAGGTCTCTTTCTATACATCTATAATATATAACTAAACTATTGTTGTATGTAAAGTAAATAAGGTTTTTAAAATGTTTAAGAAGCTTCATGTAAAATTAAATTAAAATGCAGAGCCCCCCCCAGACCGGTGACCAGGACCTGGGCAGTGTGAGTGCCACTTAAAATCAGCTCACGTGCCGCCTTCGGCACCCGTGCCATACGTTGCCTACCCCTGAGCTATTGTTTCCAGCTGTTAGTGGACTGGTGTAGGCATCACTGCTTTGACTTGAGTCCCATTTTCAAGCTTTTCTTTGCAATGGTGAGGGCTGGGAACCTTTGTAAAAATGAAAGCTGAGATTCTGCTGAACTCATGTGATTCCAGGAGATGAGGACCTGGGCACAGGCCTGCCATAACTATCGTGCCTGTTTGCTGAATTCAACTTAGGGACAGAAACAGCCAGTTAATACTAAGCAAATTTTGCTTAAACGGAGGAGAATCAAAATTCAAGGAGTAACTGTTTCTTTGCTGAAATCAGACCCTTAAATATGTACCAGATCTTTGAAAGGAGAAAGTAAATGAGTTTTTATTATCATTGTACTGATTTGAGTGGGATTCCAGCTGTTAGTAATTATGTTGTATTTAAAGTTGTATTAATGCATATCCTGTGAGTTACCCCAAATTGGACAATCTTGCATCATATTAAACACTGCATATGTTGTTTTAAATCTTACTTGCTCAGCTCCTGTCACAGCTGCTCTCTGTGCTAAACAATATTATCATAAGATCCAGATTATTTGTTTTATGTAATCTTTACCAATATTATCTGGATTGGTCATTGACACTGATTTCATGTTTATATAACTGGGATTTTAACAATTTCAGAATTTGTTCAAACTTGCTTATGTTAAAATTAACACAGTGAAATTATGTTCATTGACTAAAGTAATGGTTTGTATTCTGTAATCTGTTTTAAAATAGATTGCATTAATTACTTATTTAGACTTTTTAGCTACAGTTATGTGGTGTGTGTGTGAGAGAGATTTTATATATAATATGCAAAAGCCAAATAAATCTACTAAATCTAATTACAGATAGCTTGATTTAGTAGTTTTATTTGGCTTTTGCATTTTGCGATGTTAAGGCCCATTGTCCATAGCCTGACATGTTACAGATGAATTTTCATAGTGTTAGCTTGTTGAGTCACATTTACTCAAGCTGAATGGAAGAGGACCTATGCTTAGTTCACTAGTGTTCCTCATCGTTTTGCTTGGGTCCTAAATATTCCAAGCCATTGAAATAAATAGGTCTCAGTGTGCACGCAGGGGTCTGAGTGCATGGGCCTCATCACTGCATCAGGGCCTGAGCAGTATCAAGATGATACAGATATGTGGAGGGAAGGGTCTTTAACTCCTGCTGGAATGGTAAAAATGTAAAGGAATACAAACCTCCATAATAAATAAACTATTTATGCCAGTTTTTGGGTACATTTCTCACTTTGATTTTTTTTTTAATCCACACTCCACAGAGGCCAGCAAGCTTGTCATGTCTTATGTAGCAGCTGTTTGTGGAAAAGGAGCAGAAGTTAATCAAGTAAAAGAACAACTTTTACAGTCAAATCCAGTGCTTGAAGGTAAGAATCTAATAATGCGTGTAAAAAATACATTTCTTCCTGTACTGCATCACTCTACCAGGTCAGCTGGTTTTGCAAATGGAATCTACCACTAGTGCAGAGATTTGAACCATTAATATTTACAGTATCCAAAAGCATAGTTGGTGCTTTATAGGATTCCAGAAATAAGGCCTTACAATTATTCAGCTGTGGAAGGTTCTTTTTAAATAGAACTGTTTTTTGTTTAAATTGACTCCTTATTGACAAGACTGAAAGAGTGGGTTTTTAGGTGGGAAAAAAATCAGGAGGATGTCACCATTTCTGGCTAACTGCCCTTTTGTTCCCTCCTGATCTCTTTGATGGAATGTTGTCTCAGGCATCTAGCTGTTACCTGTCATAGCATGCTAGTTTCCCACTCTCCAGTTCTTGGGCTGCAGTCTGCTGTGATCAGCCACGATTATCTCAGTAGATCTGAGTACCTTGGGTTCAGTATCTGCACTTCGTTTCCCTTAGCAGGGCCAGCTCCAGGCACCAGCCCAGCAAGCAGCCAACGGTGAGGGGCGGGTCTTTGGCGGTAATTCGGTGGCAGGTCCCTCACTCCCTCTCGGAGCGAAGGACCAGCCGCCGAATTGCCACCGAAGACTGAAGTGGCGGTGGTAGAGCTGCAGATCGCGATCACGGCTTTTTTTTTTCTCGTTTTTTCTTTTTTTTCCTTTTTGCTGCTTGGGGCGGCAAAAACCCTGGAGCTGGCCCTGTCCATTAGGGAGCTGTAATGAGTGACCAAACAGCCTTCATAAAGCCAAGTATTTATTTAGAAGAAAAGAATTTTAGACAGGGTGAATTTGATTTAAATCACTAGTCAGGAAGACTCTATTTAATCATGGATTTCTACATAAAAGTGCATTCTTGTTGGTTGTTATAACCTTAATACATATTCTTCACAACTCAGAGATAAATGTAGGTTTCATTTTTAGAAGGTACACACTGTACATTTTTAAAGTGGTTTATTTTGAAAACTTTTCAGATTAGGTTTACAGCTATATCAGAAAATGAATGATTGGTTATTTCATTTACCAAAGGTAATTGAGGAGAACATCACCAGACAGACATTTAAATTGTTTTATTTAACTAAAACAACAATGTTATGTATTCTGGACATTTTTCTTCAACAGCAAACATATAATATTTTATAACAAAACAAGCAACACATTTCATGATGTTTCATTCAGGCAACCAGGCTTGCATTTCTTTGTTGCACTGTTTGCATTTTGCATGTATGCCTGTCTTGCCACAGGTAGAGGAACTTGATTAAAATATTCCCAAACTGGGTCTCTTTTACGGCCTGCTGCCATTATAAGTTTTTCCTTCTAGTGAGAGAATGGTATGGTAAATCTCAAATTAATGAAGGCTACCCTCACAAAGACCTCAAGACTTCTGGAATATGTTGCTCAAACAGTTTCACTTTTGTTTCTACTGCCTATCCCTCCCTTCTCACATTTATCTCCAGACTTCTCCTTGTCCAGATCTATGCTGCCCCCAAAATCTTCTATTCATTTAAGTTTTTGAAACTTTGCACTGCTAATGTAAATTAACATGAGAAACAGTGAATTTAGGCGAAAACTGTCTCAAACACTTCATAATGGAACATTTGTCTTTAGTTCTGTGCATGGTTATAAATGAGTCTCGTGTGTAGCACTGTATTTAATTATATGGTTGTTAAAAAGGTGACTTACTGCACTGTATAAAGTTTTTTTTTTAAACAATTCTGTCACTTTTAACCCTGGCCTTCAAGAGCAACAAACTGTCTTTTGGCTCCAGTTCTTTGACCCAGAATAGTCTCTCCATGCAAATTTGTTAAAGCTGAGAAACGTATATTTTTCCATTTAGTGTCAACTTTACTTGAGCACTGAAAATGTAGATACATGTATATATTTTGTGACAAGTAGCTCAAAGCCTTCTGCAATGAGCATGAGCACTGTATTTCATACTCCCCTTTGACAAACACAGCTTTACAGGATGAAATCAAATTCCTTAACTTGCCCTGCAGTTTATTTTGAGTTCGTGTTGTATGCCCGTTGTAAGCTGGTAGTTGCCAGGCGTAGTTCAAAACCACGTTGAACGTAATGTTGGGAAAGTTTTTTTTCTTCACTGGCTCTTATTGTTAGAAAACTTCAAACTTAACTGATTTTAATAAGCCCATCTTCAGCAACTGGTAATGATGTCTCAAACACAGGACAGTGCTTTGTTTACCATAAGGCACCAATTTGTTTTTTTTGTTTTTGCATAACATACAGTCATGACTTGTTTTTAGTATTTAAATGTTTTTACCATGGTTCATTTATTTTTTCTTTCTTTCCTACCAGCTTTTGGAAATGCCAAAACTGTAAGAAATGACAACTCGTCTAGATTTGTGAGTATATGTACAAGGCACAGAAGATCATACATATAGTGTAAAGGAAATAATTCTTATCAAAGTTTAGAGTGTGATAGATTTTTATGTAGTTACAGAAGCCTGGGCAGTACCGTGCGTGTCTGGAGCAGATGTTCTAATAGGCATTGTTACTCATCTGCAGTATATTTTTTTAAAATCTGTATTAATTAAGAAAACATTTAAGTGGACTGTGTCAACTTGTTCCAAACCAAATTTTGTCATGTCTTGAAATTCTTAGAATCTATTGGTATTTTCTTAAATTATGTCATTAGACTTTCTCCTTAACACGGGACATAGAATTTCTCTGAGCCAATATAGATTCTTCCCTTACTGCTTCACAGCAAGCATTTAAAACTTACTCCAGCACTAGCTGGTTCTCCAGAATGCAGCGGTTTGTAGCTGTGGAGGTTAATCCCTATTCTGAGCAGGAAATGAGTCCATCAGTCACTTCCCAGATTTTCTCAGGCATTTGTAGCAAGTGAGTAACCATGTGGCATTGTCTAGCTTACTTTTAGAATCAAGCTGTATGCCAGGAGGCAAAGGGCCACTTAAAATCCCACCTGACCGGTGGGTCCGTACTTGCGCAGCTAGCTTGAGTGGCTCCCTATGCTGCCGTGGCCACACTGCCATTTTTAGCACACTAGCTTAAGCAGAGCTACTGCATGTCTTTCTACCTGTACTGGGAAGCACCCTTCTAGCGGCTGTGTAAATGTAACCAGATATCCAAAAAAACATCCTTTTTATCAGGGAGAGGAGGCCTCATCCCAACACTGTAGGTTTCTGTAAACTCAGCCTGCCCCGTGGAGAATGGCACTTAGCTCTCATGCTTCCTAGTTACCTGCATGCATGCAGGAGAGTCATTTCATTCTAGAGCTAGGCCAACTCTTGCTTGGTTGGTGGCTTTGAGCAGGTGCAGAGGGGTCACTTGAATAAGGGATCTTTCTCCACCTGCACCTTTCACCTTGGGAACTATTTAAATATACTGAGTATTAAAAGACCAATGTTTCTTCTGAATAAACTACCCCACACCCGCCATAGGACTTGCACAGCCGAGGAAACTGAGATACTTTCTGTTAGATCAGACCTGTAAACAGCAATGACCCTTTTTCAGAATTGTTGTTATTCGCGTTTATATAATTGATCTTCCTAGTGAGTAGATGAAAAGACAGTTACATTATGTAGAAAGAAATGTATAGTAGTCATACTGATGACAATGTGAGTAATTATAATTAGCTCTACAATTATTTTTGCATAAACAGTGCAGGTTTTTAATGTGTTAATTTAAAGATTCCATGTTTGCCATATCTTACTGCCTTATTCAGTAGGAGACAAAAAATGGGATGGGGGGACATGGAAAAGATGAGTTTGATACTGAACTGTGGCACAACAAAGGATTGTTTAAAGACCTTTTGTTCTTGTATCTGTAAGTGGAAATCGTTCGTCCATCCAAACTCCTTCCAAAGTAAATGAGAGGTTCACCCCTGTATGTAGGGAGGAACTTGGTTCTCTTGGCCACTTATGTTCCTAAAGACAAAGTCAGGTTCTATTCCTTTGTTTGACCAAGGCAAATTATATTAATGAAGGATTAAAAGATTTTTTTAAAATCATCTCCAGCATTAAAGGAGGGCAAGCATACTTTTGCAAGCATTGGTAAGTTTTCATGACATTTTTACAAGGCTGAACTTGAATTCCAAAAGGAGAGAGGGTGTTGGACCACCTTTCTTTTTCATTTTACATGAAAAGCTTTTCTTGTAAGAAATTAATGACCGTGTCGTTTGAAAGGAAAACATTTTTGTCATAGCACTACTTATGAAACCAGCCACATTACTGTACATCACAGAGCAATGTTCCCTTTCACCCAATAGAACCTTTCACCTCTCCCTTCTGAATAATTGCTTAATTCATGATTAGTTCTGACCCCTGTTCTAAAAATGCATTTGTCTCCTGGTAAGAGTTTTCATTGCTTTCTGACTTTAACATAAAATTAGACTGAAAACCAAAATACGTAAAAGAGAGCTAAATTTGAGAGTTGCCACTTATCTGGCTGGACGAAACATAATTATACCTCAGCTAGATTTGATGCTATTCCTGACACAGTTGGCTGCCTAAACGGTCATGTGACAAGAAGCATTGTGCTATTTAGCAAGTTAATCACTGCATGATATCATCTCTCCTCCTCCTTTTTTTTTTTTTTAACTCTGCATCTTTAATTCAGATTCATTTTGCAGGAATGAAGTTTCTACATGTGTTTATTCTTCAGTTTTGCTATGAACACCATATTAGCTATTCTGTTTTTCTGTTAGTTGATTTGTACTCTGCAAGTTAATACCTTGTTAAGGAAAGATTTCAGCATAAAATCAAATGTGAAACTGTATAGGAACTGGCAACATATATAATTGCTACTAATAAGCTGGAACTAAATGTTTGGAGACTCAAAAGACTGACCACCCATCCCCAAATTTCTCTTAAGAGCTGAAAGTAGAAAGCCACAAAGAGCTCAGTTTACACTGCTGTGTACACATATGGATTCAAATTCAGGCTCGAGCCTAATCCCCCTTCTATTTACATGCAAAATCATGCTAACCAAGGGCTTGGACCCAGGGTGCCAGGACCAGTGGGGTGGAGGGTGCAAGCCCCAGTTAAACCAGGGTGTGGGGTTCAAGCCCTGTTGCTTAGCAGTGTAGATGCAACCCCACTGGACTTGTGCTGTGGGTGTCCGCTGAAAGTATCCCACAATTCCATGGGCCGACTTTGAATATGGGTTCAAATGCATTAGAGTATCTCTGTTGCTTTAAATTGGGCCCCAAAGTTGATTAGGATGGCACATTCACACTGCGGTCCTCCACCTGAATAGAACGTAGGGATGCAGTCTGGCTGGAGAGCTGCTTTTGTCAGGGGAAGGCCTCCCCCTGCCTCCCCCACCCCCCAAACTCTTGGTCAGTACCTGGTGAGAGAGTCTTATGCTGCTTCCACACAGCTGAGTCTGCTCTGATTGCTCCTCTGATTGACCCTGCTTGTTTTTCTGAATTGGACAGAGTAGAGTGTTTTTATCGCAGGCACTGTAGGCTCTAGAGTGTCGTAAGATGTTCCAGGAGTGAGGCAAGGTCCAAGGTTTAGGCGATATTGGAGTATTTGGGGTAGGGGAGGAAAGGTGCCTGAAAGGTGGTGTGGAGAACAAAACAAGGAGTAAAAGTAGATGAAACCAGGAAGGTGGAGGGGAAGAAGAGACGGCAAGGAGATGGGAAGTGCAGAAGGTTGAATTTGGGAGATCAAGAATCTGAAGGGGGAGAGAGTACAATCAATTGTCTTTCTCTCTTCAGACCTTGCTTTTAAATCTAGAGCTAAAATAATCTTTGGGGAATGTACTGCTGGCCCAGTAATTGGAAAATTGGAATTGTGGTAATTCTCTGATTTAATTACTTTAAAAACTTAATGTAATTGTGAAAAAAGCCAGAATTTACCAGTTCCAAATTAATTTTTCAAACAAGAAAATACAAGTACTTTCCTGTGCTGTCTCTGACACGGCTGCCAGCATTGTGGGAAAAAAGTACTTGTTACTGTTTAACTAGACACTTAATGAGCCAATCCTGACAAATTTTACCCTGTAAATTAGAATGTATCTTTAAGGCAGTGCTTAAGGAGTGTAATATGATAATCAATTTTATGTTGCTCTGTGATGGAAAAAGTTGTCCTAAGTAAAATGAACGGAAATGTGTAAATACAAGACCTTCCTTTTCAACTCATTGGCTCCATTAAGTAAGCACTGGAGGGAGGTGAAACAGAATCATCCATTATATGGGAATGTATTTGGAGTTTGTTTGAATTATTGCCAAAATGCATTATCCTTGAACTGTTTGCCCGTGAGCTGTACTGTCGTTGACTTCATAAACAATAAGGGTCCGTTGCTTGCTGTTGCTGTTGAAAGTAACTGTTACTAAATTGAACACCTGTCACATAAAGTAAAATAACACACAGAATGAAATGATCTTCTGTGATGTAGAAAAGTCAAACAGAAGTCAAGGAAAGGGACTACACTTGTACTGTTGAAAGTTAAACTGAGGCTGTGGTAACAGGCTGCTCAAATCTTTGCCCCAAAGATCTGAGTGACGAGGCAGACAATTTAGTGGGGAAAGGCTGTAGCTTTATTAAGGCAAGAGACTCATTTAACACATCAGCAACTACAGCCTATCCTACCCCTCAGTAATCCCAAATGATTGTAATACCCTGTGAGTGCTCTGATCCACTCCTGGAAGAACCCACACCCAGAACGAATTCTGTTCTTAATCTTTGACAGCCGAAATATATAATTAATCTTTGACAGCCGAAAACCAGGTTCCTGAATTCCCCAGCCTACTTGGTCTGGTAATGCCTAAAAGGTAGCAAGTATTGTTTTCTTAGACTATGTCTGCACTGTTCCGCAGGCGTGAACTGCAGAGTGCACCAAAGTATTGCAGTCTTAACTGCCGAGCATGTATGCTGCTGGAGAAAACTGAAAAGAACCTTGTTCGTGTTAACATAGTCTCATTTGAAAGAGGATCATGTTGATGCAAACTAGGTACCTTTTAGTCATGCCACCAGGGTCCACAGGATCACAACATGTTGGTGCACTCTGCAGTTCATACCCCAATATTCCCGTCAGTTTCCTAAAATCCATTAAGTATCCATTTTGGAGATGGTAATCCCACTGCAACCAAGATTGCATAACAATCTTGGGTCTTAAAAACAATCACAATTATTTCTACAAACTTAAAAGATACAAAGCCAATTAACCTGCGTTAGAAAACCGCACCCTCTGCAGAGTATACCCTACTACCATAAAAATCTCCAATTGGGATAATAAAATTCTTAGAAGCTATTACATCGACTTATTTACTATTTGTTATAACTTAAATACACACACCACAAAGAAGCAACTGAATTTCTCTGTAGTACATTAAAATGGCCGTGCAACTTTAAAAAGGTCTGGAATGGTTTTCCTTAGATTTGCCTAACATTCTTAAAATCCTTTGTTTTGACAGGGAAAGTATATGGATATTGAGTTTGATTTCAAAGGTGATCCACTTGGCGGAGTTATAAGTAACTGTGAGTATTATATTTGGTACTTACTTAAAACATTTAACAGGCACTTTATTCAAAATGTGCAGTAAAAAGAGGGGAGATGAGTTATGAGGAGATAGTGTTTATTTTTAATTAGAACTCAGTATGCGTTACGTGATAAAGAGGTGGAAAATTCTAGTTACTTTTTCTTTGGGACTGACTTGTATAGAGAACAAAGTAAAATGCATTTGAAAATACGGACCAGGACTATTGAAAACTATTGCTTAACGGGTCCATAAGACAGGTGTATGGGGCTGTATATCGCCCATCCTTGAAGCTGTTATCTGAGAGG
This sequence comes from Mauremys reevesii, assembly GCF_016161935.1. Classification (NCBI taxonomy): domain Eukaryota; kingdom Metazoa; phylum Chordata; order Testudines; family Geoemydidae; genus Mauremys; species Mauremys reevesii. The sequence goes on along the minus strand of NC_052633.1, from coordinate 26,663,816 downwards.
GAGCTTGGTGTGGTGATCAAATTCCAGATATGTCGTTTTCTTATCAGACTAATACTCCAATGTTGAGAAATTGTTAAAAAATACATGAAAAGTAAGAAGTCATTAGTTTGTGCTGACAACAATAAAGGAGCAGTGCAAAAATACCCTTCTGATATAGACTGCAAAAAGGGGACAGGGCAAATGTGATTTCTTTTGCAGATCACCTTTTAAGGCTGTGCTTGGAAGAGTTTATTACAAACAATGGAATATGAAACTCAAACCAATAGCTATTTAAAATGTGGTTACCATTAACTTTGAAATTTTGCAACTAAAGAAATTTGAGGCCAACAGATGCTATGTTTGTTTAATGTTGCACTCACCAAAAAATAAATATAGCCAACACAATTTTTATTATTCAGACTTTGTGTATTGTTTTTCATCTAATATTCAAAATATTTTGTATCCAAAAAATAGTTATCTAATACAGTATGTGAACTTTCATTTGTTTTGTCTATAAAATGCCAAACTAATTATCCTGATAAAAATATTGTATCTTGCCAAAAGGAGACCAATACAGTAGTTTTGTTCTTTGTTTCCCTTTTCACCTATAAAGCAACCTCTGAAGGGTGTAGTTTTTAAGCCTTTGTGCTCTAGAGTTCATGTCATGCCAAAATATTTCCTATGTGAATGTTGGAAATAGAGCGATGGAGGTTCTGGCTTATCTTTTGAAGAAGCAGAAACTAATTGTACCACATTGTCTAGGTGAGCAGAGTGATTATGTCAAGACTTCAACTCATTGCTTGAAAAATTCTGAACTATACGAATATGTAATGCTATCAGTCTCAATGGGGAGGAGGGCCTCACCAACCCTGTTTTTATGCTGTTACATGCTCTATAAAATGGATTATATTGTAGTTTATATTGCCATTAAATATTATTGCTTTCATAATGACTTCAGAAAGAAGATCATTGACTAAGTAGTGTTCTTAGGGAATCCAACACTTGGGAAGCACAGAATGTTTCATGCTTTCGGCATTTAATCATTCTTCTTTGATAATCCCTTTACTATAGGACCATATCTTACAATGATCTCCCTTGTGGCCCCCTTCAATGGGGCAACGTGGGTGCAAGGAGCTTCCCATAGGGGACCAGAGAGTATAATTAGCACAGTGATTCATGTAGGTCCCATCTATCTTCTACATCTATTGAAGAGAGAGACTTCCATCGACTTCAGTGGGAACTGATCAGACCTATAATGTCTTGTGTACCATATGTGGGAGTAAAAGCCATCAAGGAAATCTTGTAAAATGGAAGCAACTGAAAAACCTGCTGAGCTAGTCAGGTCTGGTCTGTTTCCAAATTGATGACAGCTTATATTTAATAATTATAAATTATATATCTGTATTGAAGTGTCTAACAACACTTTTTCATGCATTTGGCACCTTACTACATGACTGCTGTCTTGAAAAAGAAGTGATGAGTGGAAAAGTTCATTGTGATTAATAGGATTTATCAGATCTCTAGGCATGTGTGTTGAAACTGACTGTGATCAGCCACTTGTCTATGATGCAAAATTAAGTCGACTTTATCGAATTCGACCTTGAGCTTCCGAATTAAGTCAATTGTGCGTGGCCATACCATGCTCATTGTCTCAATGGAATGTGTCCTCACTAGCAGTGCCTGCATCGATGCACAAAACAGTGCATCATGGATAGCTATCCCAAAGTGCAACTTGCTGCAGTGCGTTTTGGGAAGTTTGTGCAATGTCTCATGGGACCAAAACATTGTTGCAGAGGAGAATGGGAACATTGCAATGGCATCCCATGATGCATTGTGCTCCCTCCCTCATATCAATGGCAAACAACCCAGTGATTTTCGCACTTTAAAATTGCCTCATGTATGCCATAACCCCAGAAGCATGGAACCTGCTCAGTTGTGCACTCTTGCTGTGAGCATCTCAAACACCTCGCACCTTCTCCTGCAGTATTTCCAGAGCCGAAGTTGGGCCCGCCACACAGAACATAACAATGTCCTCCAAGCAGCGCTGCTGCAAGCCATTGGGAAAAAAATTCACAGTTGCTGCTGGCAGTCACAGAGCAGCTGCACTCTGAGTGCCATTTCTGGTTCCATGAAACAAGCACTTACTAGTGGGACCGCATTGTTTTGCAGGTATGGGATGATGAGCAGTGGCTGCAGAACTTTCAACTGCAGAAGGCCACCTTTCAGGAACGTTGTGCAGAGGTTTCCCCTGCCCTGCAGTTCAACACCACAAAAATGAGAGCTGCTCTGGCAGTGGAGAAGCGGGTTGCAATCGCTGTTTGGAAGCTGGCAATGCCAGACAGTTACTGGTTAGTGGGGAATCAATTTGGAGTAGGTAAATCAACCATGGGAGCTGCTGTTCTCCAAGTGAGCGGGGCCATTAGTCGACTTCTGCTATGAAGGGTAGTGAGTCTGGGAAATGTGCAAAAAAAAGTGGATGTTTTTTTCGCAGAAGTGGATTTCAGAAGTCAACATCAGAGGCGACTTAGGTTGGCATAAAGGACCCGGTAGTGTAGACGCATACATTAACAGGTCGACTTAAGGCGGCTTCCTTCGACCTAACTTTTTCGTGTAGACCAGTCCTTAGACTATAGAACAGAAAGTGTTTTCTAGTTTATGCAGCCATATATCTTCTTGCTTGATCACAAGCCAGAGGTTGTAGAGCCAGGTGAGTGACCAGGATGATAGGCAACTCTAAGGAGGCTGTGGTGTGATTTAGTGGCATTCTTTTCCCAGTGACTGCACACCACTAATGTCCCGACATGGTGCACAGGTGGTGCTGGAATTTCTCATTTCTTGGGTGAGACGTAGATGAGGTCCTAATTGTAACAGTAGCCACTGTCGGCGCAGTTCTGTGGCCTGCAATGTGCAGGAGGTCAGACTAGATGATCATGATGATCCCTTCTGACCTTTGAGTCTGTGATACTGACCGCTGCATGAGGCTGGTATAACTGTCTGTAACTCCTGCATGTGACCTGTTACGTTGGAATGGGGTCAGCAAGTGCTCATTGCAACTTAAAAAGCAGTAGGAGTTTGACTGGCAGGGAGAAAAGGGCTTGTGTCTCTCTTAAGCTTCCCCTGACTGTCTTTGGGTTTTGGGGGAGGAGAGAAAGTTACCTGAATCGAAGGGTGACTAGAAGAGGCTGACTCAGGTGGGGACGGGCTGGGCGGGACCCTAGCGGCTCTGGGTGCGCTGGGCCAGGCAGGACGCCCCCGTCAGAGCCACCTCAGTTAACGATTAACCGGTTAAATGATACAATTTTAATTGTTTAAATGGTTAACTTTTTTTAACTGATATTTACATCCCTAGCTCTACCACCATTAGTAGTACTTGTTCTCTAATCTGTATCTGGGAAATTAAAGTTTCCCTTAATCACTCAATTCCCGGTAGTATTTATGTCATTAAAAATATTAAAGACGTTTCTATCTGTATCCATATTGTTTCTTGGAGGTCTGTAGCAGACCCCAAGTGCCGTCCTAGTGGAGCCTTTCTTCCCCAAAGTAATCTTTATCCAAACAAATTCCATTTTATGAATTCCTTCACTTAGAATACCTCGTCATCAATATACAATGCTACTCCACCACCTTTACCTTTATTCCTGACCTTCCTGAACAGCATGTACCCTTCAATACCTGAATTCCAGTCATGACTACTATTCCACCATGCTTTCCATTATCACTATAATATCTGGTTTTACTTCCTACTCCAGTAGTTCTAGTTCTTCTATTTTGTTAACCTGGCTCCTTGCCTTGGCGTACAGACATCTTCGTTGTTTCTGCTTGGCTTCACCCAGATTCCTTGCCTGACTAGGTACAGTGTCACCTGCCTGACTGTTACTATCAGCAGTTATGGCGTTGTCTTTCCGCATGTTGTCTGTTCTCCTATCCTCTTTTGTTCCTTTCTCTATTCCTGTATCCTCTTTTACTTGATTTTCTTCTTGCTCAGTATTAGAATCAGATGTGGAGATTACATGTGCATCTCTCAGAAGTCTTCCCCAAAATCCTAGTTTAAAGCTCTTTTAATCAGTTGTGCCAACCTCCATCCCAGAAGTGTATTTTTGTCCCTACTCAGATGGAATCCATCCCACAAGAATGGGCCTCTCTCCATGAATACTTCCCAGTAGTCAACCATACCAAATTCCTCCGGTAGCACCTTTGCTCTCCTTCTCTAGGAACAGGTAGAATAGCCCTGAAGATCTACATGAGCCTTCATTACTTTAAGCATCTTCCTCAGCCTTCTGTAGTCTTCCTTGAGGCATTCTAGCAAGAATTTAGCAGTTTAATTTATTCCCATGTAAAAGGAAAGCAGTGAGCATTTAGATGGTCAGTCTTTTCATGGAACAACCCAAAGCTGTCACTTTTTTTGTTTACTTCTCAATGTAAAGCATGCCAAAAAAAATTCTGTATTTAAAGGGTTCATAAGGTAGACTACTGTTATTTCTTAGGAACAGGTATAGTCATTTTAAAAATTACTAATTTTCTTGATGCAGCAATTGTACATGGAAATTGGACACATTTTGCACTTGTAATTGCATATTCAACTTTTAAATCCATGCCCTAATTGTGTCCTACCCTAGAATAGTTTAACTGAAGTGTGAATGTTTAAGATTTATAATGTATTTAGTGACATACAAACAATCCTGAGATGGTAGCTACAGTTTTGGCAGTAATCTTTCTGATGAGTCACAGAAATTCTTCATATGCTTTGTTGTCCATTTAAAAAAAAAAAGTCAGCTTAGAGTTAAAGGCTAGAGGTATTAAAAAGTTTATATATTCCCATGTTAGACAACTGTAAAACATCTCAGTTACTAAGTAACAAATATTTCTGCCTGATTTAAAGAAGATAGTAGTAGAGGGAATCACTTGCTGAATGCCTGCACACGTCTTAACATGACAGTGGTCTTTTCTAACAGACCCTAAACAGTATCCTAACCTCACCCTAATTTAATGATAAATTAGTAAATAACTATGAACCTAGATACAGTAGATGTAATGCCTGGTTTAGAAAAGAATTTTAATTGACAAGGACTTAAAATCCAAATGACAGCTTATGACTATAATTAAGAATAACATCTATATTTTCACCTCCTTCAGAAACAATATGAAATAAACCTATGACTTTTTAGATTAGCAAAGCAACTAACTTATGCTACTGTAAACACTTGATTTTTGCCTTTTAAAAGTTGTATATAAGTGTGTATTCTGTGAAGAATCAACAGTAAGAACAAAGAACTTTGGTTATATATTATGATCGTTGTTGTGGACTTTCCATTGGCCAAAGCAATGTTACTAGGATTTCTTATAACTAGACATTTTAAAAAAAAATCTTGTTTTAAAAATCTGAAGTTTTTCTAACTCCCTTGTTAGAGATGGATTTTTTTGTTTTGTTTATTTCTGCAGTAGTTTTTTGATTACATTGAATATGTAGCGTTAGGACTTTTCTAAACCAGGAAAAAGGCTTGAAATTCTTTTAGCTAAATTTTTTTTAAATGACAAACACCACTTACTACCTAGTGTAAACAGGCTTTAACTCCTTTTGAAAATGTGTATTAGTTGTGACTCGCTGTAGATACTCCCAATAAGTCTGATGTGTTTAGGGCTTATTTCACTTAAAGGGGACATAGTTCTAAATATTGGGTTAATATTGGAAGGTCCTCTTGAAGAGCCATTATTGAGTTCTCTCATGGCTGAGAAGGGAATCAAGGAGGGGAAAAATATGACATGTCAGGAAGCTGCAAGTTTAACTGTAAAAATGTTCTGCTGCCTAGTGGTTGGAACATGCCTTGTGATTTGGCCTGGATAGCCAAGGAGAGCCCCGCTGTGTGAAGAGGAAGGGACTAAAAATTACTTCTGCTGGATCATTTAGAACGTATTAGGCTTGTGACATTCATTCCTCTCTTGTGGTGTTTTACAATGTATCCTCATTTCTTTCTTGACAGTGAAGTCAATTTGTTGTACATTTAGAAAAATAGAGAGGACCAAATATTTCTGCATCCGACAAAGTGGGTATTCACCCACGAAAGCTCATGCTCCAAAATGTCTGTTAGTCTATAAGGTGCCACAGGACTCTTTGCTGCTTCCACTCAAACTTAGTTTCTGTTGGTCAGAAACAAGAAAAATTCATGTGTATATTATGGCTCGCCAAATGTATTGCACAGCATTACTAGTTGTCTGGGATTTGAAAAATTTCATTTTTTAATAAATGTCCATTTTAAATAAATAGTTGGTCAGCTGGTGATTTAACCAGTTTAAATACCTGTAACTTTTTGAAGGGGTAGTCAACTGGGAAGTACTATCTCGATAACGTTGTGATATCACATGCAGTCTTTTGCTAGATGGATATTGGAACGATGGATGTTGTTCCTCAAGGAACAACAATAAGTATTTGACTTGTAAGCCATATGTATTTACAGTAATGACCTTTCTGAAGAGATTTTATCCTTAACACCAGTTTTATTGGGTGTTAACGTTTAGATTCTTTTCCATCCAGACAAAAGCCCTGATGGATACTGTGTGTACAATGTAAATGTACATGTGCCTAATGTATGTGTGTGTACTGTGAGTATTTTCTATATACAGCACTAACATTTACAAAATGTTCACACATTGTTTGTACCTGCATCTATATGCATAAAACGACCGGCACTTCTGTGAAGAATTGCCTACAACATGCTGAAGTGAACTTTTTGCAAGAAATGGATGCAATTTGGTATTGCAGTTAATTTTTTTGTATTACTGTAGTGCCTAGGACCCCCGGTTGTGGACTAGGACCGCATTGTGCTAGACACTGTACAATAATAGAAGAAAAAGATAGTGCCTGCCCCAAATATGTACCTATGTGGAATTTCCTTTGAAAATTTGGTCCGCAGGATTCATAGTCATCAGGAGTTAGTGCAAAATGTGTTGGTTATGCTGACTGTTAAATCTGTACATTGGCGTGATTTGTTAAAATGCTGCTAAAACAAACAGAGGGGCAAAGGAAGGTTAACCAAAACCAGAGTTTTCTAAGAATATGACAGATGATTTGGATCACTTTTGCCAGTCTCATTGTGGCCTGCACATGGACAATGAATAGCAGAGCATAAACTCAGCTTTAAACAAGATTCCAACGTATGGCTCCGTTGTTACGGTAAATACCTGATTTTCTGACTATAACATCTTTGTGAAACTTTTCATCACTAAATATCCAGACAGACAGTGTAGTGAACATTGCACTTTGGAAATCTGATAACTAAATTAGTTAATTTCCTTGCTTAACAAAACCTCCGAAGAAAAATCTAAGACACTGATCCCTCTCACACAACTAATTTAACATATGCTCAGGAAACTGTTTACATTAAAGTCTCTGAAGGCATGCATGTAATTAGAAAAAAGCCATGTGTCTCCTATTTTGCCAGAGCTCCATAGCTGAGCTTTTAAAGCTGTACCCAAGTAACAAATATGCCTTTCAACCCAAAAGGTCCCAAAGTGCTTCACAAACTGTGTACTTTCCACAGTGCTTTTAAAATACAGCCACTTTTGGAAGGGTGTCCAGCTACTAGTGGGCACCTTGCCCCCACCCCCCCACACCCGCCGTAACATCAGTTCATTGAGGGGCAAATCCCAACGAGCATTTATAGACCCCTGGGGCCAGCCGTGCCCAGGGGCTGCTCCCCAGACCAGGTTTCCCCCCCACCCCTGAACTCCCTTGGAGGGTGTATAGCCCCCCCAAAACCCTCCCCACCCCACCCTGGCAGCCCCCGCACCGAGTCCACTCACTGGCTTGGCCGGACTTGGGCCGCTGCAACAGCTCGGCAGGGAGGAGCTGCCTTCTGGGGGCTCCTGAGGGCTCTGCGGCTCCTGGGAGTGTGAGCCGTCACCGCTGCCCCTCCCGGAGCAGGCTCAGGGCCCCGCGCCCCGGCAGTGGCTCAGATGCCCAGGAACTGCAGAACCTGAGCATGGCAAGTGGGGAGCTGGGGGGCGCAAGGGGGCCCCTGCCCGCATGCATCTGCTGCAGCCTGCAGGAGCCCCCCCCCCCCCCGAGGGAGCGCCAAGCCACAGCCTGGGCAGGAAGGGCGGGGGGTGCGGCTGCTCCCCGCTAGCGCCACTGCCGCCTTTGCAGGGCTCTTGCCCCCCTGCGCCGCCGCCACAAGCAGGACACTCTGGCTCTCCGGTGCCTCTGGAAGGTGGCTCCTCCCTGCCGAGCCAGGGCACCACTTTGGATTTATGGGGCCCTGCAGTGTTATTAAATTGGTGCCCCCATGCCCAACGGCAGCCTGAGCTTGCAGCCTGGTGGGGCCAGAGGGACAAGGCAGAAAGAATAACGAGATACCTGGCCCGCCTCACGGTGGCAGAGAGTCACAGTTCCCCACAGAGACCCCTGTACCCTCCCCCTCACGCAGAATGGACATGCAGAAGGTACCTAATTAAAAGCACTAAACTTGGGAATAAAAAATGTCAGTCACAGGTTTTTTGATATACCCTGAAGTTTGTCAGACATTTATTTGCAAAAACTTTGTAGTAAGGGTGAGTCAGCTGTCTTGCTGAATACAACATGAAATATTATGGAACACATGATGCAGCTCTTCTCTGGTTTACATTTTCTTAATCAGTATTTCTAAGCTGATTTTATATTTTAAATGTACTTTTAACTGTACTCATTCCAGATTACTACATATTTAACTCTCTGAAACCGACATTATTTTAAATTAATCAGTCACAGAGGTTTAGTGTGTTCATAACAACGTTAATTGCTTTTAGAAAAAGGGAACACTAATTTACTGTGTGTGATCTCCATAACAATAGATATGCTTATGAAATTTCGCCAAATTTAAAAAATATGTTTCCAAAGATTTTAGGCATAACAAAGGATTTTATATCTTACTAAGGTACTGATTTTGCTTAAAACTAGTTAATCAGATAGTCAGAAGTAAAGAAAGGGGAAACTCTTGCTTCAGCTATCTGGAAGCAAAGGGCTGTTGCTTCCTTCAGTGGGGTGGGGGGGGGGGAGAGGGAGAAATGGTTGGACAGAAAGGACAGGATGACTTTGGAAGTAAGTTTTTTTTACTGTAGTAATTAAAATGTGTATTTTAGATAAGGGTGGTCTTTTGAAGAATTTATTTAAAAAACCATATGTCTGAAGATTCAAGCATTTAAGGCTAAAGATGATTGTGCATTTAAAAATCTATGCAAGGATTTTTTAGAGATGTGATTTTATAATCTTCACCAACTCACTAATGAAATAGTTTAAAATTGGCTTTAAAAATAAGGTCCTGTAGACTGACGTGCACAACTGTTTTTGTCAGTACATTCAGAAACTGGCAGTAGATACCTGGGGGTTGGCAAATGCCTGTTAAATGTCTTCATTACCCCTTGAATGGCTCTTTAACAGTTTCAGTGTTCTGCTAATAGGTCTGGCAGGCTGGAGATTTTTTCTCTTTTAACTACTAGATCCCCTTCCCAGGAAGACTCGGAGCCTGCAGGAAGGGTCAGAACAGGGATAGGAAAACCAGTAGGGTGAACACTAAGACCCAGTGGTGCCCCAAATTTTCAGGTGCCCTGCGCAGCTGCCTATGCCTAAGGACAGCCCTGGGCGCCCCCAACCACTTGCTGCCCTAGGCCACTGCCTAGTTTGCTTAGTGGTTGCACCGGTCCTGCTAGTGGGGCAGAATTAAAACCAGGAGATTTAGATTAGATATTAGGAAAAACTTTCTAACTGTAAGGGTAGTTAAGCTCTGGAATAAGATGTGAAATCCCTGCCATTGAGGTTTTTAAGAATAGGTTGGACAAACACCTATAGGGATGGTCTAGGTTTAGTTCGTCCTGCTGCAGCTCAGGGGGCTGATTTGATGACTTCTCGAGGTCCCTTCCAGCCCGACGTTTTTATGATTCTGTATTAAGTAAAACTGAACCTAAAATTGTCCCCTGCTCCAGGGGTTCTCAACCTTTTCCTTTCTGAGGCCGCCCCAACATGCTATAAAAACTCTAGGCCCACTTTTGCCACACTGCCAGGGCCAGCATTAGGGGGTAGCAAGCAGGGCAATTGCCCGGGGCCCCACGAAGCTAAGTTACTCAGGCGTCAGCTTCAGCCCTAGGTGGCAGGGCTCATGGCTTGGGCTTCAGCCCCATGCAGAGGGGCTGTGGCTTTCTGCCTTGGGCCCCAGCAAGTCTAATGCCAGCCCTGCTTGGCGGACCCCCTGAAACCTGCCCATGGCCCCCCAGGGTGCCCCGGACCCCTGGTTGAGAACCTCTGTTCTACTCTATCCTGGCGCATGCACATTTAAACTTAGGTTGTCACTAGCAGGATGGCGGTTCAGTTAATTTATCTGTAACATCTCTTGACTCTTTCTTGACTCAAGCTTAATATTAATTTGACAAGATAGCTTCCTGTTAGGGGAGATATGACTTAAAAAAGCAGAATGGACCTGATTCTGCAGGGTATTTAAGCACATGCCTTACTTGGAATTCATGAGTAGTCCTAGGCTCCTATTGTGTTCAAATTTAGGCATGTGCTCAAAAACTGCTGAATTAGGGCCTAAATATGGTTACATTTGTTTTTGTGCAATACAATACAGTTTAAAAATTCGAAGCTCTGGGGGTGGTATGTAGAAGAGTTATGTATGCCTAAAAATCATATTTAGTTATTTGAATATTTAAATATTGCTGAGATGCATGTTAAGTCTCAGATTTGCCAGAACTAGATAATTGGGTCATAAATCTATGGAGATATTTTAAAAAGATTGTTTAGACAGATTACAAAATCGTATTCTGTAGTATTGTTTGTTTTGATTATATTACAAAAATTCCACAGTCTAGTTTTAAAATGTAATTGTTTTTCTTTACCTTTCTCAATGTTTACGTGACTGCAGTCTTTAGTCATTCAGAAGTCAGTGCTTCAGATAGTTTGTGCTAAAACCCAACTTCTCTGACAGTTCTTACAAACTTTTAAATGTTCCAATATATTTTTGACAAATACAGAAATGCTACCGATTACCAGAAATTGAATCAGATGTAGAAATAAATAAGAAGTGTGTTGTCATTGATTGTAGCTCTGCTCATCTAAAATGATCATCAATGACACATTTCTGTATGCGTGCTGTATGCCAAAAAACCTGGAGCCTGTCGTCGCTAGGTGGTGTGAATGTTCAGCACCTCTCAGGTTCAGTCTCTTGAACTTAATAACCTTGACACAAATGTGGTCCGTTTCCTGCTGCGTTAAACCGTGTAGGTAATTTGATTTTGTGGTATGTGATCAAGCCAAAGGAGACATGTTTATAAGATAAGTGATTGCACTTCGTCTATGTTAAAGTGATGCAGTAGTGTTTGAAATGTTTGTAACTCTGAACAAAACATTCCTTCAAAAGTTTACAACTATTTGACTTAATACAGCTTTGAAACTTTACTGTGCAGAAGAAAAGTGCTGTTTTTAACCATCTTAATTTAAATGAAACAAGCACAGAAACAGTTTCATTACCGTGTCAACTTTTAAAAAACTTTCCCTTTATTTTTAGTGGATTAACAGTACTGTTCTGTACAGTATTTACTGCTTTTTGTCTCTGCTGCCTGATTGTGTGCTTCCGGTTCCAAATGAGGTGTGCAGTTGACCAGTCAGTTTGTAATTCTGCTGTTCGTAACTCTGATGATCTACTGCACTTTCCATCACTGGATAGCGATTGTTTTTTAAAAGGTTTTGCAAAACTACTCGTTGCTGAATATGCTGAAATACAGCCACATCTGGAAACAGAGAAGACAAATTATAGGGTTATTAGATCATAAAAATGCAGATGTTGCTTGAAAAAAGACTGAAGTCATCCTAGCTGTGCCACTGAGACCTCAGAAATTAGTGAAATTCTCCTTACCATGGTCTTCAGCGTTTGAAATGCTGTGCTTGCTGTGGGTTTTGCCAATTGCTGTCCAGGTCAGTGTGGTGCTTTAAATTCTTCACCTTGGCACTTGGTTATTTTGAGCACAATGTAATTTACTTTGTCCCCGATATATTTGTAAGAGGCTTAATATGGGTTGGAGTAGAAGATGTTAAAATGTCTTAGTGGGAGGACTAGAATAGTCAGTTAAATTTTTATGTTCCCTGTGTTTTAGACTTAATTTGCTAGTCTTTTTAATCTAATCCCTTCTCCTGGTCCTGCTACATATTAACAGAATAAGTAAAGTATTCTTTGATTTATGCTGTGTTTGCAAGTGGGTTAAACTGTGATAATTACAACAGGCAACATGGAGACAAAGTAGTGCTTGTAACTGACTAAAATATTAATAAGTTCTATTGTACTCCTGCATGTTCTGAATGTCCTTGTGTCTTCATCCATTCAACGACCACAGCAAGGGCCAAATAATCTCCCTATTAACTGAGCTGGGCAGTGGGAAATTGCAGAGACAAAAGAGGGAAGAATTCTCATCCAAAGGCTGGGATGGGGAGAGATGTAGCTGCTTTGCAGCTGTTACTCCAGCGTAAGGGTGGAGTCATCTTTGTAGCACTAGAGCAGCCCCCCCAAGAGTGGGGGAGGGTTGGATTTGGAGGATTTATGTAGTGCTGGATTCTCTAGCCACACCTACTCTAATGCTCTCCACATAGCACCCTGTCTGGCAGCATGCAGAGACATTCACAAACCACAATGGTGGAGTCCTCTCTTCTCAGCTCAGCACAAAAGAAATGCGTACACTAATATGGCTTATTGCTACCACAGTATGCTTAGAAAATTACAGTGGAGCCAAGCAGTTTTCTGTATATCTTTCTGTGCAACACTAGTGCCGCAACTAGTTCGTAGAGACAAAAAAATTAATAAGAATATAAATGTTTAACTGCCAAGGGACATACAGTCACTTTCCAATAAGGTAAGTGTCCTCAAACCGGTCAGGAAGTGAAGAGGAGCACTGAATTTGATAGTGGGTATTCTGTTAACTCCTAATGCTGCATTTCAAAGTAAAAATGAAAATTGATGAGGAGCTGAATTCTACACTCAGTGTCCACACACTAACCAGGCTGCGGGGATGTTTAGCAGAGAAATTCATTTTAGCCAGCTCAAAACCCTCAATAGTTGACTTCTGTGAAGTGTTATCTGTAATTACTGGTCCACCAAAACTCTCCTAGAAAGTAGCATCACAGCTACCAACAGTCTCAGTGCAACTGCTTTGGAATTACATGGGGACAGAATTTGGCCTAAGGTGTCTAAATCCATTCTCTTATCCATGTCAGCCCCCTGGTCACCTTGGTGATTTCTGAAGAACTTTCCTTTCTCTTCTGTATCTGCCTTTTCTGGATAGAAAGTGTAGAGACAGCTTATTCTAACTTTTAAAAGAATAATTGAACAGGATGCAGGATGCTTCATTGACAGTGTTTGACTAGAAAATTTAAATAGCTGCTGACAAGGTATTTGGTGCCATATGTAACCTCTACCCATGCAGTGTGGATTGAGTGTGACTTTAAGTAATTCTTTCTTATTGCTGCGGGGACATTCAGAAAGCACACCCAACCTTCCTTTTGAATAGTTTTGCACAATGATTATCAAGCTCCCACAGATGCCTAATGAAACTCTTAACATATTAAGACGCTAATGCTGATGTTAATTGAGCATGTTGCCTTTAATGTAGCTGGAATTTTTAACTGCACATAGGTTTCGGACTGTTTCAAATTGTGACTCTAAACACTGAATTAAAAATAATTACAAAGCTTTGTCTGGATTTTGTTTGTAAATTAACTGGGTGACTTAGACTAGGCATGAAAGCAACCATGTTCCTTTTAACATGTTGAGATGTGCACTCTTAAAGGGCTTGATCTTTCAAGCACTAACATGGTGCAAAGGGGCGTGCACACCTGATGAGTGGCATGTACTATTCAGCAGGTGCACACGTAGCGTTAACACATTCTCTGCACTGTACTTGGCATGATGTGCTGGCACCTGTACCTTCACCCCCGAGGGTGCCTGGGACCTAGAAAGTGTGTCTCCTGGGAAAGTTGGGATTGTACACAAGGCATGGCTGGGACAATGGTGTTGAGCCCTCATGTATGCCACTAAAACAAGGAATGAAAGGCATTTAAAAAAAATAGATGTAGCTCAGCCTCCAACCTCGCAAGATGGCGAACAGCTCTGTGCCAAGCTGAATGTTGCCCTCACCATCCAGAATGTCCCTTTCCACATCTCCCTTCATTCTCATGCTGCACTGAGCCCAAAGCCATCTCAGTGCAATTCAACCATGAGCTGAATTTGCATTGCCACTTGAGCAGTAAGTGAGATAGGGCTCTCCAGAACTTATTTGTTCTCATCCAATCCAGCTCTACGGTCTTGCAAGATTCTTGTCCTCATTGATAAGGCATAGACTCACAGAAGTCACTGGTGGAAAAGAGCTAATAACCTTGTCAAACTAATTGCCAATGCAGAGTATGCGCCTATAGAATTTAGAGTGCTTTTTCCCAGTCTAGTTTTAAATGCCTCATCTGATTCTTGCTTGCATATTTATACCTGCCTCTGGAAATTTCCACTACAAGCATCCGACGAAGTGGGTATTCACCCATGAAAGCTCATGCTCCAATACGTCTGTTAGTCTGTAAGGTGCCAGAGGACTCTTTGCTGCTTTCATTTGATGGAGTTTCCATCAGGTCCCTTGGAGGATAATCTGATAGGCCTCAAAAATGTGTCTTGACTATTCATCTTCAATTTTTCCTTACTCTGTTTCATCCCATTATTCCTAGTTACTCTTCTTAGCTCCACTCTAAAATTTTCTGTTCCTCTTTGCTGCTTCCACTCTCTAAACACTTCAGCTCCTTGTAAAGCTCTTTCTTCATATAACAATCCTCCCCTATTTTCTGTTGGTGTTCCAGCATTTTGATGGATTTTCTCTATGGGGTTACTCCCCACAGTGCTGCTTATGCCTGAAAATATAGGGCCAGGTTTTTAAAGGTATTTAGTTGCCTAGTGGGATTTTCAAAAGCACCTATGCACCTAAAACTGATTTCAATGGGTGATATTAGACACCTAGATACTTTTGAAAATACTGCTAGGCACCTAAATACCTTAAAAAATTTGGCCTATCACGTCTAATTGGTAAGGCTGCAACATGTAAAAATCATTAGCTTATTGTAGGTTGAGCGGGGCAAATAATGAATGAAATTCTTTGTCAATAACTTAGTTAAGAAATATCTCTGCTTGTTAAATTATTCAGTGAATATTATTTGATCAGCTCTAGTGTTAATAGGAAACAGTTAAAATCATGTTAAAATAGAGAGAAAATGGTGTGGCAAAATTTAACTCTTATGACTTTGTCTTTAGATCTGTTAGAGAAGTCCCGTGTTGTTAAACAGCCAAGAGGTGAAAGAAACTTTCATATCTTCTATCAGATATTATCTGGTGCATCAGAAGATCTGCTTAGTAAGTACTGCACCTCTGCTGTTTATCAGACGTTATTACTGCTTTTTGTTTTCCTAATATAACACTCTCAACCAATATTTTTGTTTTGTGTGAAGAAAGGTATTTTTCTTTACTATTTATTATTATTACTGTTAGTAGTAGTAGTAGTAAATATTTAAGTTGTGGTAATCAAGGTCATGGTCAGGATTTGGGCCCCATGTGTGCTGGATGTTGTATGAACACAGAAAAGAGACCATCCTTGCCCTAAAGGGCTTGTAATTTAAAGATCACTAAGTCAATTTAATATGAACTATTTGTTGTTAGCAATTATTCATATTACTGGCCCTAAGGGTGAAAGAGAGCCATTTACAAGGGTATCTGACTGATCTTATTTTCATTCAATTCATTAGACAAACTTAAACTTGAACGGGATTTCAGCAGATATAACTACCTGAGTTTGGACTCTGCCCGAGTAAACGGAGTGGATGATGCAGTAAACTTCAGAACAGTTAGGGTAAGATTATCCAGCTTAATCCAAGACACGCAACTCAAAATGTTAAGCCCTCAATCCTGCAACTGGTTGTGTACTAGAGGGGATCCACCTCTACTGAGCCACTTTCGGGACTGGGCCTTAATCAGTGTTGTTCACACTTTTCTTGCAGATGTATAGTGTGCAATGAGTTTTAGATGTAACATTTGTTAACCAAAGTCTTGATAGAGAATAGTTTGGTTTTGTATATATGTACTTAAGAAAGAAAAGTGTGAACTCCAGTAACATTTTTCTCCTGTTCTGTTGCTAAAATTTAAATTAATCCATTGCTTCAAAATTATTAGCATTCTGTTGATCTATCCATTTATCTTAGCTTTTCAAATTTGTTGAGAGTCTGAATTTAAACTAATTTGCCTATAGGCAGTTAGGAAAAAAAAATCTTATAAAAACATGAATTACTTCAGTGCTCTGGTATGGACACTAGACACAGATTAAACATTTATGCCGACTGAGTTACACAATTCTTGCAAACCTCACTTAATATTCTGTGGTGTAATTATCCAAGCCCAGTAATTTTTTCATATTCTTCTTGTCATATTATATGTATTTGGAAAATGTTTATATTCTGTGCTGTTGTATATAAATGGTGGATTTTGCAAGTATGATCTTTTTTATTAAAAATATATATCTTTATCTTGTGATTTTTTTCCCCCCTTTTCCAGAATGCCATGCAGATTGTTGGCTTTATGGATCATGAAACACAGTCCATCTTGGAGGTGGTAGCAGCAGTTCTAAAATTGGGAAACATTGAATTCAAACCTGAATCTCGAGTAAATGGTTTAGATGAAAGTAAAATCAAAGATAAAAATGGTAAGATGATACTGGTGTTACGAAAAAAACTAATATTTGAATAGTTCTTTGCAAATTCTGTATCTTGTAAAGACACAAGATTTACTCTTGCTCTTGTAGCTGGATTACAGTACATTACTTCCTTTTTTATTCTGAACATCATCTGTAAGTAGATTTGGTTCAGCTCTCTCGTATGTAGTGTTTCAGTCAAAATTTGGCCTTTTACAAAAATGTCTTTTTCATCAACATTTTTTAGATTTTCCATTTTATGAAAGCTTTCTTCTGAAACATTAAATGGAAGAAATTGGTTTACTATAACTGGATATAACATGTTGGTTGCGCCACAGTATTTTTTCAGTTAATATTTTTGGCTTTTGTACTGCCAATGTGTAACTTAAGTTGTGCTTTTTCACTTGATGGGACCTCTTGTAATTGGTACATTTTGAAAATTGGATGTTTTTGTTTTGTGTGTTTGAAAGTTCTGTTTCAGGAAAAAGATTCCACAGAAGAGTGGGGGTAAAAAATGGTGTTTTACTGAAATATAATGAAATGGAAAATGCTTTCAAACTTAAGATTTTTATGGAATTTTTTTTTTGTTATGGTTTTCAGCCAACTTTCGATGGGGGTGGTGGGGTGGTAACACTCAACCAAAACTTGACAAAAATTATTCTGAACAAACTTTCCACTGCTTCAAAGTTAAAGATAATAATTAGCTTTTTGTGTGACGTAGTGTTGAATAAAGGTAGCCAATACAAATACGGCGATATGAAAGTGTTAATTGTAGTCACACTCTGGCTTTTTGCTTTCATAGAGCTCAAAGAAATTTGTGAGTTGACAGGGATCGATCAGTCAGTGTTGGAAAGAGCCTTTAGCTTCCGAACAGTTGAAGCCAAGCAAGAAAAAGTCTCTACAACGCTAAACGTGGCTCAGGTAAAAGCAGATTCTTATTGATTTTTCTTTTCTGTAAAATATGTAAAACATGTTTCTTTTCCATAAGGATAATAAGGATTGTGGGGTTTTATTTTTTTATGTATCAGAAGGACCTGAAAGATTATTTTAAAGGGTTGTTTTGTTCTGATTTTACTTCAGATATATCACAAATGTAATTTCTGGATTGCTGCTTGTGGGTCTCAGAGGATGTATCTTGTTATCTCTTGGAAATTAAAAGTTGCTGAATCTCTTACTTTCTCCATAATGTTGTTCAGAAATTGAAATTAAATGGTGCTATTAAAACAAACAAATTAATGGCTTCAGACAGTCTGACAGAAAGTCTCTTCCCCTCTCAACACTTTAGCTTTCATTCTCCTGGCTCTTGTGACTTGATTATATCATTAATTCTCGACGTAGGTTTCTCAGTCACTTAGTTGCTTTTGAAAATTTTACTCTTAAAATAGCGTTCAGTTTTCTGGTTATGTCACATACTATAGGAAACATTCTTTATTTAAGGGAAAGAATTATTTTAAATGAGTGCTTTCTGCATAGCTGCAAAATAAAGTTACTGCTCACAAAGCACTTCTAAATAAAACATTTCACTAGTAAAACGTATCACTGTTTTCATTTTCTTTGCTTCAACACACATTTTGAATGTTCAAACACATTTGATGAACATTTTGCTTTTATGAGGGTCATGTCCACAAGAAAAGGGTGTAGGAAGTTTTTCATACATCTTGTGCAGAAATGTGGTAAACTTAAAATATCCTGCTGTGGCAGACTATCTTTCATTTTGAACAGCCCATTTGGTTTCACAGGATTTATGTGCTCTGGGCAGTTCTGACATTTCTTCAGCTAAAATGAATAAATTCAACTTTCCATATTGTTCCTTTTTTCTTAATTTCTTAGCACCTCTCACTTCCTTCTCTTGCTGCAGCTAATGATATCAGTGGCGAGCCAGCTTGGAAGTTTGTATGTGAAGAATATAAGATATTTTAGGAACAGGAAAGGCCGTCTGGTTGAATGTGTCACTCCTCATTCTTAGTTTATTTTAATCCAAGCTTCCTGCTTTTTCACCATAACCTTCAGTCCTTCCCCTGCAACAAATTTAGATCACTTAGATTGTTTCAATTACTTGCCCAATAGCTTATTCCATATGCTTATTTCCCTTGTCCTGGAGTAGTTCTGCTTACATTCTCCATTTATTCCTTATTTTAGATTATCTAGTTTTAGAAGCCCAAGCCAGTCTCTGAGTGTGTGGACATGGAAGGGAGTGAGGGTGGCTTTTAAAAAAGAGAAAAATCATTTTCTGAATCCTTTTACTAATTTTGAAACCTCCTGTGAAGTCAGCTTGGAGCCTTTTTCTAGTAGAATAAACTAAACTCCCTAACTTAGATTCTTGAGAACTGGTAAAGTCCTCGTGGCACTGTGCCTTACAGCACAGTATTCCAAATGGGATCTGACTAGCATGTTACAGTGACTATCTCACCTCTTGTAGTGTATTTTTCTGCTGATACAATTTTCATCTTCCTCGTTTGTGTTTTGTTGCTGCTTTACATGGGGCTGATGGTTGAAATGTCTTTTTTTTTTTTTGCTGCCTTTGCCCATCTTTCTCTCCCTTCTTTACTGCCTCCACTCTCCCTTTGCCATCCCTTATGTTTTCCTATTTCTCTCAACTCCTCTTATTGCTTTTTCAGAATACATTAGTGTGAAGATTGCTAAATTCCCTTTGTCCACAAATAACTAGATTCATAAAGTTTCACCTCTTTTAAAGGTTCCCAGGTGCCTGTTCCTCAGAAAGAACGAGGAACCCACTGGGGATATATAAATTGTAGAGTCGTTTTATCAAAGTCAGAAATGTGAAGTTTTATCACACCTGCTGTTTTTCTGGTCCCCTCGGGCATCTCTTAAGTATGTGACTACTCGAGGCAATCCTATTAACCACTGGCTTCAGTTCTCTGTTTCTGCAGTGAAGTAAGGGGAGGGGGCAGGTAGGGAAAGACGTCTTTAAGCCAACTTTACTCCTCTGGAATTCTTGGCTCTGTTGGGCCTATCAAACTGTGGGCATAAGTGAAAGCAGCCTTAAGGAAACTCTGGCTGCAAGGCCTCTTTGGATATGTCTACACTGTAGTATAAACCCAGGGTTTCAACTCAGGCTCAAGCCTAACCCTTCCATCTACACACAAATCGAGTGGCCCCAGGTCCCAGGACTCCACATGGGTGGAACATCTGAGCCTGCATCAAGCCAGGACCCAGGTTTCAAGCCCTATTGGTTTGCAGTGTAGATACAGCCCAAATGGACTTGTGCTCTGGGAGTCCGCTGAAAGTATCCCACAATTCCACAGGCCGACTTTCAAATTGTCAGAGGAAAAAGAAGTTTTCCCACAGGCTCCACGAACAAAGGGCTAGAGCAGCCACATTTTGGGGGGACACTAGGAATCTGTACTATGGGTGGTTAGACTAGGGCCCACAGAAGCTGGAGCCCCAGGTTGGGACCCAGGGTTCAACAATTCCTAACCACAAATGAGTGTAGACACTCAAGCCTTAGGCTAACAAACCCAGGACCTGCTAGCTCCAGTTCTGCTAACCCTGGGCTTACATTACATCTACACTGTGATTAAAAACCCTGTGGTACCCAGTCTGAGCCTGGGTCAGCTGAATTGGCCCCATGGGGCTTAGGATGCAGGTCTAAAAATTGCAGTGTTGACAACCTGGGCTCTGAGACCCTCCATCCTCATAGGGTCTCAGAGCCTGGGCTTCAGCCTGAGTTTGAATGTCTACGCTGGGATTTTATAACCCTACACCCCAAGCCAAGTCATTTGACTCGGGCCTGCTGTGGTGGTGCTGTGGGTCTTTTATTACGGTAAAGACATACCCTAATGGGCCATTGGCCAGCTGAGACTAGCAGAAGGCAATGTGCTCTGGCTACGCTGTCTCCATCTCCAGCCCTTACCAAGCCCCTATGCCAAAGGTTGGGAGGGAGAACGCTGTAGGGCTGTTCCTGCAGCCTTACTCTGACCAGGTAGCTCTCTCATGCTGAACATATTCCTTAGAAGTCATTTCCACCCTTTTTATAGCACTTTTAAACCACTGGAATAGCTCAGAATTAGCCCAATATTTCTAATGTTTTTTCTTTTTCTTTTGACTAGGCATATTATGCCCGTGATGCTCTGGCTAAGAATCTGTACAGTAGACTGTTTTCCTGGCTTGTTACCAGAATCAATGAGAGCATTAAGGTAATTTTCTTATATGCCCATAAAGAATTCAGTAGCAATAGATGAAGTGAGTGGGGACAGTAAAACTATACTGGTCTGTTTTACTTTCTTATTCTTATGCACTAGTGCAGTGTTGCAGGGCTGGAGGTGAATATTTGTATCCAAATAAATCTGTTTTCTTCTTTTTGTTTTTAAACTTAGGAAAATATTTATATTAACCATTTCTGGAAAACCAAACCTAACATTTTAGCCTAAACAACATGCCTATAAGGCATTGAATGTATCTTGATCACAAATACTAAATGTACAGAACAATGACTCAACCTTCTCTTAAAAGGCACAAACAAAAGTCAGAAAGAAGGTCATGGGAGTACTGGACATCTATGGCTTTGAAATTTTTGAGGTAAGTGCTTTAGAATACAATTTAAATAGAATTTTGCATATCTATAACAAACTTTACAGCTATTACTAAAGCTAAATCTAGTTGTTCATGTATGTGTAATCACAATTTCACCTTCCGTAAATTCTAAGTACACACAATAAATGTAAACTGAAGTTAGGTGGTCATCTTAGCATGCCTTGCAATTATAACACACATTCGTCAAGGCCAAACTGAATATGTTGCATTGATACAGCGGGTACCAGTGAAAAGTAAATATTTACTATGGCACCATTCTGAAAATAGGAAATATTGTGGTAATGTCCATGCTGTCATACAAAATTTGTCTATAGTACATGCTCTGTGTATGGCCTTGAGGCTTATTATAGATATCTGCAAACAAGGTTCTTTTCCTTTACAAAAGAGGACAGATTTTCAGTTAGAACTAAAAATAAATTATACGTCATTTCAATTCAGTACACGTAAACACTTAAAAACACTTCAAAAAAATCTATCAGAAATGCTCAGTTATATCAAGTGACTTAGCCTGATGCTGTTAGGTATAAAGATCATGACTGAATTGTTTATTCTGGCAAGCTTTATTTCAGGAGATTTGGATATCTAGTTAAATATTGTACTCTAATTTTCCAACTAAGAAACTATGGGGAAAAACATCTTGTCTATTTCCTCCTTTCCCACTTCCTCTCAATTTCTCTAGGAGACCAGTAAGTCTAGTTATTCTCCATAGAAGGTGGGAACAATCCATCTGGATTTATCTCTTCCCAAAGAGGTTTTAAAATGTTACTTAGAAAGGGGAAAGTAGTATATGCTTCATTTCAGTTATATAATGAATCAAAGTAGTCTAACAGTTTCGCAAAGAGAAGAGATATAGCTAATATTTGATTTATGTTTTTACTCAAGAAAATAATATTTAGTTTCCTGAACATATGAAGAAACTTATGAAAATGTATTGTATGGGACCAATCTGGAAGTAACTCTCAGTAGTTAGGACTATTTGGAGATGGTGGTAGTTATATTCCTTTAGAAAGTTACACAGTAGAATGTTACTGTTGTTGGCAGAAATTTTGTTTTAACCAACGGTGTTTGTGCGCTTGATTAAGTATAGGGTGAGGGTGAGTTTAAAAACACTGGAGTAAATCTGAATTTGTGGGCTGGCTATGGATTGTTAAATTGAATGCAAGGAAACAAGTTGTGTTTTTTTGTCTTTTCTTTTTTTTAAAGAAGTTTGACATTAGAAAAATAAAGCCATAAAAACAAGTAGTTAGATGTAAGGACACAGTTTCATAGCAGCAAAATGGAAGACTAAATGCTTTTTTCCTCTCACATGTAGTTTATAAAATGCTTAAAATAGTAAATTTGAAAATGGAGCAAGTTTGTTCATTTAGTGTCCAATCCTACCAAATGCTGAGCAAACTCAACTTCTATTGAAGTAGATGGGAGAAGTAGTACTCTCTACCTCACAGGATTAAACTCATAGGGTGAAACTCACCCAGGTACACAGGGCAATCAAAGGTTATTTGCATCACGTAAGTGTCATGATGGGGACCACAAGATATACAGCTGTATATTAAGGGCATGATCCAATGCTCACTGAAGTCAATGGGAACCTTTCCATTAACAATGAGGGGTGTTGGGTCAGGTCCTATTATATGGCTTAGATTGTGTCAATTCTACATTTTAAATCGTAAGCTCTCTAGGACTATTCTGTTCTATAGAGGTTTTTGTACTGCACTCATCACCGTGGTATCTGAGTGACTTCCAGTAGTGTGTTAAGCAGTGTGACTACACATCTATCACATATTGTTTATTCTTTCATCTTCTCCCTAAAGGGAGAAGTGTGTGCAGTAGAGTGTCTTGTTTTGGCAGCGGTTTTTATTTATTTATTAAATAAATATTCGTGTTGCTATGTGTTTGTATTAAAGAAGGCAAGGTTAAAGAATGTGCCTTGCCCTTGAAGCAGAAAGAGATGAGGTTTGTGATGCTCCTTAATTCCTGGAAGAATTCATCCTGCAGTCACGAAAGTTCTGTCTCCTCCCCAGATAAGCTTTTCTTTTATTGTTGAGAGTGCCATTGTGACAGAGGAGCAAAGCTGTCAACTACAGTTGTCATCCGGAGTGTTAGATGGTCTTTTAGATATCCTGGGCACAGGCCTTTGGGCACCTGGAAGATAAGGACCGAGACCTTGAGCTTGATTTGAAATTCTATTAAAACCAGTGGAGAGAGCAGAAAACAGATGTGATGTGCCAGTTGTAACCTGTGTTTCTGAGGAGATGCTGAAGGGACAACTATCTCTTTGTTATGCATTTGTACAATGCCTAGCACAACGGGGTTCTGATCCAGGCCTGGGGCCTCTTGGGGCTACTGTGATCAAATATTAATAATATCAAATTTAACTTCAGAAACCTTTCAGGAAACAAGGATGGCTTGATATCGGAACTGGAGATGGTCAGGACATTTTCCGATAGAATATTTTACCATTGAAAAACGCTGATTAGTTGACAATGAAATGTTGTGGAAATGAGTCAATTTTGATGACTTTTTTTTGGTAAGGTGAAGGTGTTCTGTTTTGAGCTTTTTGGAATAGAATGTTTTAATTTTTCCTGTTTCAAAACAACTTTTGGTTTATTTTGTGTTTATATAATACAAGTTTTAAAAAAAATCAAAATTGGAACAAAACATTGCAGCTTTGTCAAAGCAAAATGTTTCAATTGACCTGGTACTAATTTTTGTCCAGAATTTCATTTTCTGAGACATTTAAAAAAAAATGTTCTGTTTTCTGTTTCAAAATTGTGTATTTTCCTTCAAAAAGACCAATCCATTTCCCAGCTGGCTTTTATTGGAAAAAAATCCTAACATTTAAATTATTAAATTGGTAAAAATGATTTTAGTCAAACATTGTGCAGGTGTAGTGGAATGATTTTTATTGTCAGGTAAATGAATCTGCATGAAGTAAGTTCAATTAAATAACAAAGATACATGGCAAAACCTGTATTTATGGAGCCTTTTTATAAATGATGGTACTACATGTGTGCAGTCAAAGACGGTTAAGGAAATGCTAATAAGAAATAGTTGCATAAAAAAATCTAGCCACTATCAAACAAAAATACATATTGGTAAAACTAGTCCTATATCAAATAGTAAACTAATCTGCTGTAACTGAATGAAACATTATGTAATATATGCAGTACAATACATCAAGATGAAGTGAGATAATCATCTGCAACATTTTATATTTTCTAGCTTAAATGGTACAGAGTCATTCTGTGGGATGGATATTTTACAAAAGGATTGTCATACATGTAGAATTTTAGCTGATATCTAGCTAATGGCAGTGAATTTACAGAGCTAATTATTATTCTTAGAATTTCCAGGAATTGATTATAAATTCCCCTTAGAAACCAATTAGTAAATGTTTTGTTATTTCTTAAATTATCATGCACTGTCTTGAAGGTTAGAACTACAATAATGTACATGATGGATTTTGATGATAAAAGTGCATTTTGTATGCCTTTCCACATGGAAACCTGTAACGTAAATTTGAAACATGATTCAGTGTGTTAAAAGTATAATTGCTTATTTTAAACTAATCTCAAACAAAGTTAACTACCACTTGGGTTAGCATTAGTACACCTTCTGTTGACTTGGATACCTTTTTAGACTGCCTTGTAAAAGTGCAGCATTAATCTGCAAGATGTATTTTCTGTTGCATGTATTTTCCTGTTTATCATTAATGTACAAAATATAAATATTTGCTTTGTTACATTTATAAGATCAGCTATATGCGAAATAAGGGCAGGAAGGTGCAGTAGGAGAGAAATGTGTTAGAAAATACAGGAGGGATGGTACTTATTTTTCAGCTTTTGCCCAACCATTGGCAAACCAATATATTCTGTTCATTTACTGATGAAGGATGAAATCCTGGCCCCACTGAAGTCAATGGCAAAACTTCCATTGACTTCAGCAGGGCACAGTTTCACCTCAAATGTTTAAATTGCCCATGAGGGCCTCTGGGAATATCAGACTAATTTGCTTGTAACAAGCTACTCTTGTTTAGATTTTAATTACAGAGCTTTTGGAATACCTTAACTGACAGTTCACTTCCATTGCTAAAATTGTCCTGGCTGATCATATTTTTCCTGTTAAGAAGTAATTTCTCTTAGTATTTCTCAGTATCCTGGGTTTAACTTTTTGTGAAAATTGCTAATGGTTTTTCTCCCAGCTCTCCCTAGCTTTCTTTTGAGAAGTTTGAATATACAGCTAGCTGGGCTGCTTCTTAGAGCTTTGTTTAGTTGATCGAGGCACTGTGTCAAAAACGGACTTGCTAAAACAAAACAATGTAGCAACTTTTCATTATTCTTTAGGCAAGATCTGTCTATTTGTATATACTCAATGCTGGCAGAAAAAGGAGCTAAAAACATTTAAAAATCTGAGTGACTCGTCCCATAGCCCATCTTTCTGGGAATAAACTCTTATAGCCCTCTCTTGTACCCCATCATCTCTAGACTCTGCCCCTTACAGAACTCTCTGTCCAAATCCCTTTCATCTTAGCTCACAGAAGAAACCAGCTCATGAAATCAATAGAAAATATACTCCAGAGCAAATTCCAGAGCAAGTCACAAATTCTAGGTTAAGGACCATTATAAAGCATGAAAAGTATGGTGCTAATCTGATAACTGTGACTGGAGATGGAAGGAAATAAACAGGTATTTCCCCAAACAACTAGACTATGGTGTTGAAACCAGAATAAAATGTTACCACCGCATCATGTTGTTCTCTTGGTTTCTCCAATTCAGTTAGTATAATGAACCAGTTTCTCCTCCCTTGGTTTTCACACCTCAGCTGCTGGAACAGGGCCTCATCCTCCCTGATTGATCTAACCTCGTTATCTCTAGCTTGCTTCTTGCTTGCTTATATATACACCTGCCCCTGGAAATTTCCACTGCTTGCATCCGAAGAAGTGGGTATTCACCCACGAAAGCTCATGCTGCAAAACGTCTGTTAGTCTATAAGGTGCCACAGGATTCTTTGCTGCTATAATTTACCAGGCGTTGCCCAGGTCTTTTTAAAATTGTGTGTCATCTGGACACTTTAATAGTGGATTTAATAGTGAATTAAAATCTGGACAAAACAATCAACTCCAGAAAACTGCAACCTGTCCATATGGTAAATGACCCATCATCAGGCCCAAATTAATATGCATACACTTCAAACATCATATGATATTAGCTGAAAACTGAGCACCATTGAGAGACGCTTGTAAATTCACTAGCAATTTTCCATTGAAATATTATATCAAGACAGACCACATGGCAACAAAGTATTACCTGAAAGCACTGTGAGAAACATGCTCCTTTATACTTTGCTAGAAGGCATTTCGCATTCATCAGTTCTTCATGCAGGTAAGGTAGTCTGAGGCAGAGTACAAACACTTAATCAGATGCTCTCAGAGAACTCTTTGGTCTCCACCATGAATGGCAGCTGATGATATGCTACCCACACACAATTTTTTACCAGTGTGACACCTTGATAATGGTCCCATTCATCATCACATTAAAAAATTAAGTTGCATTGTTTCTAGACAGGCCAGTTTTGAGAAGCAAAAGAAATGGATTCACTTCTATAAATATAAATAATTACATAAGCCACCATTCTGGCTTTAAAGGTAGAGAAGATCTGTGCTGAGGTAATGCCATCAGAAATATAAAAGAAGATAATGTCATGATTAGCAACATATCTTTCCTTATTAGCGTTGTGCTTACAATGAATGGGTTTTTTTTGTTGTTTTTTTTAAAGAGAGATGCCCAAATAAGAGGGTGAAGAATTATATTGAGGAAGGGAGGTTTTGTGTTTATAGCAGAGAAATAGGCTTCAGAAGTTCTGAGATCTATTCTCAGCTCTATTACAAGCTTTCTGACACCTTGCCTAAGTCTCATAACTTCTTTGTCTAAGTTTCTCCCTCTGTAAAATGGGAAGACTAATAACTACCTCTTGGTGGTTGTAGTGGAATGTGTTGGGCTCTTTAAGAATAATTGCTGCTAGCCCAGATGATACTAGGGCATACGCCTTCAATTAAGACCAAGCTGGGAGATGTAGTACCAGAGGAGTCATGTGATTGCCAGGACTATACAAGACGAAGCATGTTACTTAGGGAGAGTCCAGACACAGACAATGCCTGCAAGAAATTATTTCCTCGTCACCTTCTATTCCCTGCATGTCTCTAGACAGGCTTCCTCCAAATCCTTCCTCCACCCTAGCTCTTCCTAAATGAACTCCAAAGGCTTTTTTCCTAGATAGTCCTGGCAATCGCATGAGCCCTCTTAGACTACGCCTTCCAACAATCTCTCCTATGAACTACATGAAGGCTTGAGTCCCAGTAGCATCTGGGCTAGTGGTGTCTACTTTTAAAGAGCGCAGCACACTTTGCTACAGTGGTATTGTGATTATGTTATGAGATCATCTGAAGGCAAGTGCAATAGAGATGCAGTTTTTAAAAATTTATTATGAGGTGGCTTAGCTAATAGATGGAAGTGTATCAACAATTCAACTGAAAACAACTTGTGTATATACTGTAAATATATAAATCTCAGTTCTGGATATAAATGTTTCATTTTTATACATTCACAAGTCTTTTTTGATACCCATCAACACAGAAAGGGTACTAAAAATTGATTGCTGTGCTGGTTTACATGTACTCAACCAGTTGTGCAATCTACAGAGCAAAGCCCAATCAAGTGTATAAGAGTAGAACTAAGTCTTAAATCTGTTATTTGTCGTGTGCATCTGCTGGCTAGCTTTGTGAAAGTGGAACACACAACACTGTAAGCCTTACATAAAGAGTGTCGCTTGTTCTTTGTTTTTTGGTTGGATTGCTAGATGTCAGAGTGGAGCTTTTAAAATACATTTTATAAAAAAAAAACCCTGATTTACTGAATTTTAACTTTTTTTGTTAAGAAATAATTGAAGCTCATTATGTAATGTTCATCATCACTGTAAAACACGTTGATTGTATGCTTTTCAGAAATGGATTACACCATAATTTTAAAGATGAGCAAAATATAGACTACACAGAAACTGAGTGTGCTAAAGGGCTTTCCCCTAAAGCAGTGATGAGTTCCATGATATGCGAATGGACCAACGTTATGTAGGAGGTCCTTGCTATCTCTAGTGTCTATGATTCTCGGTTTAATTTGCTAACCTGTGTTTGTGATGTGATTATATCTGAGTTTTCTTTGTGTAACACACACACATTATGTTTGTTGGAGCCACAGATGATTCTTGCTCATCCCACTCAATACTTGGTTTTTTTATCCTGTGTGTCCCAAAAAATGCAGATGAGAACAAGATGTGTTCAGTGGGCCTGATTATCTTCCTTTGCCCCTGAAATCATTGGGTGTTTTGTCATTGAAATTAATAGGAGCAGGGGCAGGTCCAGTTATCTGACAGTGAGAAATGTGGAATCCATGTGATTTGGGCATATGTTCTTGTTACTGCCTTAATTATACATTTTGGTGTAACTAATGAATGGGAATTATATTTTGGAAATTTTTTGACTACAGATATCTGAAATATGTACATTTAAATGTCATGCTTCTAGGGTTCTTTGCCTAGAGATATATCTTTACAGAAATATGTGTGCTTAAAATCTGCTTTCCATGAGCATTTTTTTCCGTAAAGTTTGATTGCGTGAATGTTCATGAAAGTGAATCCAAAAGTGGGACCATAGGGAATTCATCTTGACATCCAATTAAAAATGTGTGGGACATGTTTTGTGGAATTTGTTGAGCTCTTTTAGCAATATTGTGGTGGTGTAGTGTTTCCTGTCAAAGAAAAAGTCCAAGGTTTTTAAAAAATCAACAACTGTCTGTATAGAGCTTCTCTACAGTGTCCCCCACCAGAGTATTTAAGCTTTTTCCCAGGAAAACTTTAATCCCTAAAGGACTTCAAGGAATAAATATTGAACAACAACATACCTGTGGAAACTTCTGAGGGATGAAAAAGTTAGATTGTTCTGACCTTAGTTGCATGTAAACAACCATTTTCTGTGGCATGGAGAAATGATATCTCTTTCATCTCTTTCCCTCTTATTTGAATTCTTCTGGCCAGGGCCAGCTCCAGGCACCAGTGTAGGAAGCAAGTGCTTAGGGCGGCTACTTCAAAGGGGCGGCACTCCGTCCGGTATCGGGGCAGCACGTCTGGGTCTTCAGCAGCGGGTCCCTCATTCCCTCTCTTCCTCTTTGAGCTGCTGCCGAATTGCCGCTGAAGAGGAAGAGGGGGGACCTGCCACCGAAGAAGCGGCACGATTGAGCTGCTGCCAAGGTACTGCTGCTCGTCTCCCCCCCTCCCCCCGCAGAAAAGCTGGAGCCGGCCCTGCTTCTGGCAACATTCCCACCTGCCTAGCATCTATATTCTGTAGTTCCTCCTTTACAAATCAAGTCTCACTTGCACATCTGTTAAAATCTCCATCCTTCTAGCATGATCTCATATCTGGATATAGGTTAAATTTTCAGGCCTACAGCTTGGTTCATCACATCATTCCTTTCAGTGAACCAAGCATCTAGGCTTTCCTTTATGGTCTCTGTTCCTAGCTCTTTTTCCTCTGCAATTTTTGGCAGTAGCCTACGCAGGTTGCCAGAGCTGCCCTGGATCCTCCACCAACCTTGGGGAGGGAGGACGCTTTCTGATGTTTAAGTTGGGGCAGAGGAGCTGTGGTACAGATGAAAGGAATTACACATTTTGGGGAGTGCATGAGATCTGCTACTTTAAAAAAAATAATGAACTAATATGTTAATTTTAAAGGAGCCAGTTCTGTTGCTTTGGATACAAACTGGGACAACTCTGAACTTTTTTTTTTTTGTAAAGAGTTCAACCTTCCTATAAGGTAGTCTTGTTTGTGTAGTATTGTGTTATATTTGTTACATTTCAAAAAGGTTTTTTGTTTGTTTTAACAGTCTGTGGAGTGTGTGTGGGAGATCTTCTAATGCACAAATGTGGGTTAGGCATCCAACTCTCATTGACTTTCAGTGGGAGTTAGGCAGCTAACTGTCCTTGATTCCTTTGAAAAATTTCCCTTGTAGTGTACCTCAAAAATAGACACAGGATGCCTATGATGAGGGAAAATGTGAGAGTATAAAATAATTTCATAGAAGAATATCTCCTCTCTTTAGAATCTTTAGCAGCTCCTTTAATTAAGAAAATAGTCTGTATTGTCTTCAACAGGAGTACAAAGCTTGTCTTGTTTCGCCATTCTGCTGTTGCTTCTAGCTTAACCCTATCTTCATAGTGCTGGTAGAAATTCATGGTGAGTTGCCATGGTATACCTGAGATACTCCTGCAAACCCTATCTAAAACTATCAATGTCTTTCCTGCTTTTACTAATCTGACAACCATTTTCAGTTTAGCCATTCCAAGGCATTTCTGCCTGAGGCCACTCTATGAACTTTGCTTCAATTAACTCTTTTTGGTAAAAATCTCATTCTTTTGTGTCTTGTCTGTGGTATCTACTCAAGCCAATGTCCTTTTAGGTCAGGAATATCCATATGTATTGTTTCTGATAATTTTATGTGTTGCATGGCTAGAACTTAACATTAATAATTTGATTTATTTTAACATAAACAACTTTTCTTGAGACTGAATCCCTTATTCATGACCCTGAAGGACTTGGATTCAGGATTAGACGTGTGTTGTACTCACTATTGTTAGCAGTTAATTTTGCTTAATATTCTAAAGCAAAGGGAATGGACCATGAAGAGGTAGCACACTGACATGGGTGTAAGAAAAATAGTCGCCGAATTGACCCATAGGCAGCATGTTTCTGCATCAGACAGCAGACTTGAGCCCCATAGCTCTTACATTCCAAGAATTTACTCTGTAAAGATGTCACTATATGACAGACTTTGAAATAGTTTGACACTTAGTAAACAAAGAAAAATGTGTGTGATCAAGAGGTTAAGAGTGAGTATATGAAACCAGGCATGGATTTGTTCATGTTGAATTAGTACAGTATCACAGGACTAGTCTGACTACATTTTCAGGTTGCCATTCACTGTCACAACTCATTAAAGATTGAGAGAATGAGCTGTTGGTTGTTGACCATCAATTGATTTGCATATATGTTTGTATCTATCCCAGGTGACGTTTTGTTTGCTAGCATCTTTCATTTGACCTGAGAGACTGAGAATGTTCTTTGCCCCGGTGAAGGTCATGTTACTTGCTCTGCAGTGGCTTCCTAGGCGCAGCTAGTATAGTATTGCTGTAAAATGCAATGATTAAATAGATGTTTCCAGCATTAAAAGAACAGACTACATCATGGAAAAGAAGCATCACTGGTAAAGCTTGGAAAGTGCAAGGCTTCTGATCATTGAGATTTTTTTTACAATATTTGAAATTCAACAGCTTTTATAGAGGAACTTTGAATCTAAAGACATTGTTCCTTTCCCCCTTATTTGTGATCCCTAATTATCATTAAAGCACTTACTGTCTCTAGCTCTAAATGTTCAGAAAAAGCAACAAATATTGTATGATCCTAGGAAGTATATTTTAAGCCCACTTTCCCTAGTGGAGTTTGGTGGGCCGCAGTCTTTAGCTCGATGGTCATCAGTAGTTAGGGAACAAACAAAAAAACAACCAACCAAAGCCTCAGTAAGAAGCATTATAAAATATACAGTATCATGTTTATTTCATGGCAACGATTGGCCAATAGAATTGGGAAAATATGTGTTATTCAAGGACTTTTATTGTATTACTGAATTATATAAATATATTATAGACTGATACATTGATAAGTTAATGTGATAGCTTGATAGTAGTTGTTTTTCAATTAAGTATTATACCATCCTCTCCATAAACTTATCAAGCTTAGTTTGAAGCCAGATATGTCTTTTGCCCCCACTACTCCCCTTGGAAGGCTGTTCCAGAACTTCACTCCTCTGATGGTTAGAAACCTTCGTCTAATTTCAAGTCTAAACTTCCTGATGGCCAGTTTATATCCATTTGTTTTTGTGT
Source organism: Mauremys reevesii (assembly GCF_016161935.1). NCBI lineage: Eukaryota > Metazoa > Chordata > Testudines > Geoemydidae > Mauremys > Mauremys reevesii. The sequence goes on along the minus strand of NC_052633.1, from coordinate 26,631,578 downwards.
CCACATTGGTTTTGAGCTTAAATAATTCCTCTCCCTCCCTGGTATTTATTCCTCTGATATATTTATAGAGAGCAATCATACCTCCTCTTAGCCTTCTTTTGGTTAGGCTAAACAAGCCAAGCTCTTAGTCTCCTTTCATAAGACAGGTTTTCCATTCCTTGGATCATCCTAGTAGCCCTTCTCTGTACCTGTTCCAGTTTGAATTCATCCTTCTTAAACATGGGAGACCAGAACTGCACACAATATTCCAGATGAGGTCTCACCAGTGCCTTGTATAATGGTACTAACACCTCCTTATCTCTACTGGAAATACCTCGCCTGATAGATCCCAAGACTGCATTAGCTTTTTTCACGGCCATATCACATTGGCGAATCATAGTCATCCTGTGATCAACCAATACTCCAAGGTCCTTCTCCTCCTCTGTTACTTCCAACTGATGCCCCCCAGCTTATAACAATAGTTCTTGTTGTTAATCCCATGGCTGGCCTGTGCCAGCCGACTCGAACTCGCAGGGCTCAGCCTGTAGGGCTGTTTCATTGTTGTGTAAATTTCGGGGCTTGGGCTGGAGTCCAGGCTATAGGACCCTGTGAGGTGGGTGGGAGGGTCCCAGAGTTAGCCCAAGCCAGGATGTCTACACAGCAATAAAACAGCCCCACAACCCAAGCTCTGCAAGCTGGAGTTGGCAGGAATTGGCCAGCTGCACGTATCTAGTTACTATGTAGACATAGCCGTAGAGATTAGCTTTGATTAGCTTTAGCTTAAACCCAAGTTGATATGGGTAACTATGCTACTTCAACTTTTCCTAATCTGCTTGAGTGTGTTCTTAATCATGGTTTTAGCACTTTAGCAGCTAGTTGATTAAACCGATGTTTAAAAAATTGCAGGTTTTTTAATTATCAAGAAATTTGTCTGTAACTTCAGCTTCATAGGTATTGTGCAGCAGATTTGTGACGGGTGTAACTTCATGGTTTAGTTTGTTATGCAAATATCAGTCCTCCAGAATAACCAAAGACACAGCCATATTAGCTAGTAAAAAAAGTAACATGTTGGAATGTCTTTAATTAAGAAGGAAAGAACAGTAGTAAGAACTAAAACTACTTTTACATAACTGTAAGTAAAATCGCATTAATAGATATGCATATTCAAAGTGTTAATAAGTTATGAACACTTACTAAGGAGAAAATAGAGCCTAGAATATGCCTTTTCGTTAATAAACACATTTTCTGACACATGCTTAAAATGTGTTTAACTGGACACTGGTTGCCTTAATTTAAGATAATTGAAATAAAGATATTAGCTAAAACCTTTTAGAGTGAAATCCTGGCCCCCTGGAATTCAATGGCAGTTATACCAATGACTTCAATGGGGCTGCAATTTCATCCATAGTATTTAGGAACTTGTCCCAGTGATAGCTTCGCAGAGTCTGAAATGTATCATTTTGGAAATGTACTGTGGTGATACCCAAAATATGACATTCAGTAGTTTGATTTGCACCACAGTGCCTCTGAGTGGCCACACACCCTGCTAGTCAGAATCCATAGGGAAATGTAATATTTCATTTACTACGGCTCTTATAACAATACTGATAATACACTTGTTTTACTTTTGTATCTGCTCTCTCAAGCAATACTGGTTAATCAGTGAATGCAAAGGCATATCAGTTTTTAAAAAACCCATAATGTTAGAGAATAGACTGACATCTATATTTTGCTGTGCAGGGTAAAGGGGTTTCATGGTTTTATGTTTCAGAGCCTGCAGAAACTTCCCTTTTGGTGCTCCCAATGTATCACATGCTAGGAGTGGATTGTTCAAGGGGAAGTCTTCTCTACATGGTCTCTTTGCTCTGGCATCATGGGAAACTGACACATCATATTATAATAGCCCATATTAACACCCCACCCTGAGGAAATGATGAGGAAACACCATAAATCAAACTTGTAGAGTTTGCAGTCCCTCGTAATGGGGAAAATCACATGAGAAGATTTGACCCTAAATTTTGAATTGTAATCCATTTTTAACAATGTATATATGGAAGTGCCACCTTTAAAGCTGTTTGTAGACTAAAGGCCTTTGCTGTAACTTACTCCACTGAATTCCAGAGCACGATACATGCAACAAATGAACAGAAATGTGTTGATTTGTTTTACAGGACAACAGCTTTGAGCAGTTCATTATTAACTATTGTAATGAGAAGCTGCAGCAGATCTTCATTGAACTCACCCTCAAAGAAGAGCAGGAGGAATACATACGAGAGGTAATGCTCAAGTTCATTCATTTATATGATCACTTCTTACCCACTTACCAGTATGCACCTTTTCTGGGCACAGTACCCAGAGTTCTCTTTCTGAACCTGAGCCTGCCATGGAGAGTAGCTCTGTTTGTTGCCACATGCTGTCAGAGTTCCCAAGGTAACTGCACCTCTGATCCCCGCTATAGGTCTCAAACTGCTGTTACCTTTCTCAGGGCAGAGTCCCATGACACATTCCCTTCTAGACTGGGGATTTAGGCTTTGGTTCACTGTGATCACCTTAGCAGATCTGATGGTAGATCAGCGCCTGCGGCCCTATCCTCTGAGAAATGACAGGGTTATACAGTGACCAACCACCCTTCATAAAGCAAAGTATTATTTATTCAGAGCAAAAGTGTTACAGAGAAAAATATACCTTTAAAAAACAATAAACAGCTTATATGCAGGTCTGGCTTACCAAGTGTCACCATCTTCCATGTGGAGACCCTGGTGCAGGTTCAGAGAACTTCATGTCCTCTCACAGGGCCTGTCCCTCTCATCACAGTCTCATGATAGTTCTGTGTGTATATCTCACTCCTTCATCCCCCAGTGTCAGGCTGGTCACTCCTTCATCCCCCAGTGTCAGTCCTTTGACTGGCCTCTTGAACCAGTCTATGCAGTTTTCCCAAGAAACCCTTTAGCTCCCTCATAGAGCTAAAATACAAAAGAAAATAGACTTTTATTTCACAGTATGATCTTGTTGGGTGTAAACCAGACTGAACTTTCAAATAGATGCATTATTAGTGACAGATGAATGATAGTTCTAAGGTCAGTAAGGTAGATGAAATGGGATGAAGTGTGGTGGAAGTAATTGCATATAGATTTCTCTGAGGGTATGTCTAAACCAGTGGTTCTCCATCAGGGATCTGCAAGCAGGTTTCATGGAGTCCATCAAAATAAAGCACAGAACAGCATTAAATTTGCTGGATCCCAGGGCAGAAAGCTGAAGCCTGAGTCCTGTCACTTGGGGTTGAAGCTGAAGCCCAAGCAACTTAGCTTCATGGGGCTCCCTGTGGCATGGGGCCACAGGCAATTGCTCTGCGTGCTACCCCATGACACTGGCCCTTTCTTTTTATCTGCTGGATACACAGAGAAACAGTGGTTGTGGCACAGGTGGCTAGTGGAATTTTTATAGCATGTTGGGAGGGCCTTGGAAAGAAAAATGTTGAGAGCCCCATGTCTAAACAACAACAACAAAACCATCCCATGACAGTGAGTCTCAGAGCCTGCCAACTGACTTGGCCTTGCTCTGCGGGGCTAAAAATAGTCTAGACATTCAGGGTTCGGTTGGAGTCTGGGCTCTGAGACCCTTCCCCCTTACGAGATTGCAGAGCCTGGGCTCCAACTTGAGCCCAAACATCTACACTGCTATTTTTAGCCCTGCAGTACAGGGCTTGTGATTCCGAGTCAGTTGATCTGGGCTCTGAGACTTGCTGCTGCGGGTCTTTGTTTGCTGTGTAGACATGCCCTTAGTTTTCTGCAGTGAGTTCTTACAATGAGCCATATATGCTGTTTTAAGAATAAACTGTGAATATGAGTTTTGGAGCCTAAATTAGTATGCTTAGGTGGTGTACAGTGGTTGTGCCTAAAGTTACAAAGTTTTTATTGATTCTAGCAATATTCCCCACTACTATAAAGAAGATATATATAATATGCCATAGGAAATATCTTTCAAAACTGTAGAAACTTGTGTGCTGTCTGTATTCAGATTGAATGGCACTATTGTGCTGTGTAAATGTTTTTGAAAATTGGGTAGACTTTCTTCCTGCCTTATAATATATGGAGATATTCCTATCTCATAGAACTGGAAGGAACCCCGAAGGGTTATCAAGTCCAGCCCCCTGCCTTCACTAGCAGGACCAAGTACTGATTTTGCTCCAGGTACCTAAGTGGCCCCCTCAAGGAGTGAACTCACAACCCTGGGTTTAGCAGGCCAATGCTCAGGCAATGTGGAGCTTTGGCAACCCTTTTTTTTTTGTTTTTTTTGTTTTGTTTTTTTGCATTGATTGGTCAAGTATTTGAAAAGATAATTACTGTAATTTACTTCATGAATTAAATTTCAACCTCTCTGAAGAAACTAAAATATTAGATGTTACTCTAGAATACAAATTAAGTATGGAATTGAAATGCTTGTATTTTTACTTTATAAATTTGGCTATAATCCTTCCAAGTCTGAAACTCTCGTGGGTTTTTTCTGTCATTCATTGTCATCAGATGTAGGGCTATTATTCCATACTTGGAAGTTCTATTGTTGAGTTTAATATGTTAATTTTTTCAAATATCTGAATAACAGCCAGACTCAGTGGGTTTTTCAGATGACCTCATCTAAATTTAGCTTTTTTTTTTTTGGTCCTGAATGAAAATTAAGAACAGAAAAATCTTGGTCTTAGATTCTTGTACTGAAATTGACTTATTTCCTTATAAACATTGTAAGTGTACACAAAGCATTACTGACCCAAGGCCTTGCAGTATAAAATTTTGGCTTGTTTCCAGTGAAGTGCATGGGAAATTGACACAGATTGAAGAAGGGAATGGAAAGCAAGTCTGGAAACCATTCAAGGGCATTCATTTTGGCCAAATAATGTTAGTGGTAGATTGCTCTTTTTTTTTTTTTTTTTAAATAAAATGTTAGGATCCAAAAATCTACATATATAGGGCTACTTTTAAAAGGGTATTTTAATAAATAGGAATGCAATAAAAACATGCCAATAGAGAGAACTCCTGCAGTTATTTCTTGCAGTTCATATATTATATGCTTTTTGTTTTTATAGGATATTGAATGGACTCATATTGAATATTTCAACAATGCCATAATTTGTGACCTGATAGAAAATGTAAGTTGTAATTGCTGCTTTCAAAGATTTTGCCTTTGTGAATTCGTCTAAAATTTGAATTAAAATTTGAAAATTAAGATGTATAAAATGGAAATATCGCAACTGCATTGAATTAAAATTAGTTTGCAATGAGAGCTTTTTAGCGTATTGATTTCAGAAACAAGTGACCCTCTGACTTTGTATTAAATCACAGTTCACTTATTTTATTATACTAAAGATCTAACATATTTCAAAAGTGTGGAAAGGACAAAGATAGTTTATATGTCATTGAATTTTCTCTTATAGATGTACAGCGCTTATTAGTGAGATAACAAGAATACATTATTAGTTTATTTCACATAATCAGTGTTTTGATGCAGTGCTGTTTTTATTAGAAGACATCATGAGCAACTGCCAGTCATGCTGTAAATAATGTTTTCTTTTGAATGGTAACCATGCAACTCAGTTATTGAGTCATTGTATGCTTCTGATACAGCTTGTACTTAATCACAGTAGTTCATGTTGATTTAACACACATTCTGTTTCATGTCATGCTAGTCCCATAACAACAATGCAAACTGAAACATTGTTTAACCAATAGTACAAAATGCGTGCTAGCTTTGCCCATAAATTGATTACCTTATCTCCTTTTGAGTGGAAGGCTACAGATTAGCCTCTTATATAAACAAAATAGGAGAAAAAATGAAGTTTAGGTTGAAAGTTAAAAGCACAAGTCAGAAGACTCAAATCTCAAGAATGCACATTCAGAAACCAAATGTGTGTTGGGGAGAAGGGGTGAGGAAAATGGGACCTGGGCAGATTTTGAGTTGCTGTGAAGAAGGGCCCATTTTCTAGGTCATACACTTTAAACGTTGATTAAGATACTGTGAATGGTTAGTGCATCATCTTCAAAAGTTTATAAGTGTGAATGTGGAGATTGTATAATTTAGTCAAGTGGAATAATTCACTATACTAGGAGTAGGGGGGGCTGGCTGGGGTTCTATCCTTAGGTCTGTTGCTGACCTGTTTTGTGACTTTGAACTCTATACTCCATCTGTAAAATCGGGAGACACCTTTCTCTTTGAAGTGCTTTGAACACTATACAGCTTGTTAGTATTATCAGTTAATTAAAAAACACTTGCAAACTGAGGGGTGTTCACAGTTGGCTTTTACAGGTCCTGCTCTTTCAGAGACAACAGAGTTTTACTGCTCATGCCGAGAGTGAATTTAGATGTAAGAGCTGAATTAGTTCACAATGAAGAATTAGATCTTAGATTTGAACTTGAGAAAATGTCATTTTGAAGAAAAAATCCATATGCAAAAACTACTTTTTTTTTGGAGAGGAAACCTGTTTTTTTCCCCATTTGCTCAGGTGTCTTGAAAATGATTCAACAAGTTTTCTTCACAGTTTCAAAATAAAATTTATGTTTGAGCTGAGATTGAGCTTGCAAACTGTGTGTCCAAAAAGAAGAATTTTGAGAAAGTTACAAATGGCTAAAAAAGAGGGGTTCAGAATAGAATGGCTTCTTTGCTCTTAATTAAAAAGCATCTGTAATGTGAAGGTTGGAAATTTGGAAGGCTAATTGCAAAGTTTTGACTTGTTAAATTAATGCGTCTGAACAACAGCAGAAAATGCACTAATACGGCTGATCTTTACTTCTGACTTCTGCATTTCTATATATATTTTGATTAAGTAAAGTTCAGTCTTAGTTACTGTTTGTATAAGGTAGCACAATTTTATTTATCTCCATAAAAAGTTAAAAACAATGCATTAAGGAAAGAAGGAAATTTGTTTTTAAACTACAGAATCAAACTGGAATTCTGGCTATGCTAGATGAAGAATGTCTGAGGCCAGGCACCGTTACTGACGACACCTTTTTAGAGAAACTGAACCAAGTCTGTGCCACTCATCAGCACTTTGAGAGTAGGATGAGCAAGTGTTCACGTTTCCTGAATGACACATCGCTGCCTCACAGTTGCTTCAGAATTCAGCATTATGCTGGCAAGGTACTGTGCTGAAAGAACATCCCCATGGCTTGACCTGTGTTTTTTTCCATGTGAGGCCAAACTGCATGTGCTCCAGGTTTGGGAAGTGAAACAATGATGTGTTCTTTTAAATACTAAATGATGATACGATGAAGGAATGATGTGGAAGCTTGGAGTTGCCTCAGTCAAATGCAGAATATAAAATTAAATTACTTCTATATTCTTTAATCTTCCTATTAATAAACCAGGGACAAGTTAATTATTTGACAGTGTATTTTAATTTTTGAGGATTCATCCTGCACTCATTGAGGTCAATGGCAAAACTCCTGTTGTCTTAGGCCTGGTCTACACTGGGCGCGGGATCAATCTAAGTTACTCAACTTCAGCTACGTGAAAAACGTAGCTGAAGTCGACGTACTTAAATCTACTTACGCGGTGTCTTCACTGTGGTAAGTCGTCGGCTGATGCTTCCCCATTGACTCTGCCTGCGCGCCTCGCCCTGGTGGAGTACTAGAGTTGACGTTCGGCGGTTGATTTATTGTGTCTAGACTTTATCGTGTCTAGATTTATCGATTGCTGCCAGTTGATCCAGCCGGTAATGTACACAAGCCCTCAATCACTGAAAGTGTATAGGATGTGAAACCAAAAATGTCCTGTTTAGGGATGCAAAGTTTAACACACAATTGAAGATGGAGTATTGCCTTGAAAATAGGTTTGCTATCACTGAAATGAGAAAGTGGAGCTCTTATAAATTTGAGGGAAGCTGACTTTATTTTGAAATCTTGTGTGTTTAGACAGATGGAAGATAAAGCGCTACAGATGGCTTGGAAATGTATTTTGCTTTTTACTAAGATAAAAAGCATGAATAAGTACAGGCCTCACAGTTTGAAGTTTTTGATATTTTCTTTGCATATAACTTTTTTTTAATAAGAAATCATGATCATTACGTTAGCTAAGATAAGACAATCAGTAGGCCACTGATCTGAACCTGAAAAATAGTTCATTTCAGTGCATGAGTGAAGGTTTGGACAGGTTTAAAAAAAATCACTAGCTAGAACAATGTATTGATACTTTTTAACATTATTTTAACTTCTCACCAGTTTGTGTATCACAAACTTGACATCACAGTTATATATCTTAGCCTGTGGCAGCTAAGTTGCTGGGAGCAGGGTTTCCTTGGATTGGCGTAGTAGATATCCTAATGACATTTATCTTTTGTGTTTGATGGTTATATTTTATATTGGATTGTAATCTGCCCTGGACTACTATTTAAGGCATTTTTATTTGTTTTTTAATTTGATTGTCAAAATTAAAATAAACTGCTTGAAGATCATTCTCAACACTCAGAATGGGATTAGAGCAGATAATCTGTCTGTACTAGCAGCCAGTGAGTCCTCATTTGTTCTGACATTTACCAACTGGGCAGAACATTCAGTCAATACGTACTATTTTGGCATTGTTTTTCCATGCCCGGTTGAAGACAGTTTGATCTGGGCAAATTGATTAACAAAAGATGGTAACTTTTTTACCTCAAAATATCATTATTTACGTTATTGTGTATGTTTTTCAGTAGTAATGCCTGCCAATATTTTCCGTATCAATTACATTCAGAATTGCATTTTGTAAAGAAAAATGAAATGTTTCCAGTCACTTGATCCACTGTAAAATATGGTGACATTAATATTCATTAATATTTAGTTTTATTAAATGTACTATAGACATAAAAAATAAATGAAATCATGAAACTGAAGGCATCTGTATTATCAAAGAGATCATATGCCAAGACATTCAAGACTTAAAAAAAAAGAAGGTAACCCAAAAAACTACGGTATTCTCCTATGGAGAGCTGGGTAAAGCTCTGCTGGAGGCCTCCTGTGTCTGCAATTGCAGCTCAGATCTTCCTGGCCATGCATGTCATCAGGCTGTTTTCCGTGTAAGAATTATTTTTAAAATGTCAGCCCCCTGGGGAATATACAGCTAGCCAGTACATATCAACTGAGATGTAGGAATTTTCTTGTGTAATTTTTAATATTACTTTGTAATTGGCTGTTTTACTTAAGTAAACTTATATAAATGTGGTTGGTTGGTTGGATATTTTGGAAAGGTTTTTTTGGTGTAGTGATTTAAAACAGTAGGAAATAATCACTGCATTTTTCCAAAGGGAGAAATTATTAATTTGGCTGGAGTGGGAGACTTCGTTGGCATGTTAGATGGGCGAGGAGGCTTATCAAGTTCCCAGGCCATCACTAAAGAGTATTATTTTCTGTAAAATATTTTGACTAGTGTTGGCTGAAAATTTACTAACTTTTCTGTTTTGTTTAAAAAAAAAATCTTTATGGAAAATGTCCACGTTGTTCAAAACATTTTAGGCTTTTGTTGAAAAGTCAGAAACCTCCAACGAAGTTGTGTGTATGTTTTATAAACATTCAAAAAATGTTGAGAAAAATTTCAGTGAAAATATTTTGGGGTTGTGTTTTTTTTGGAAGATATCATATGGTTGTGGGGAGAGGAGGGACTTCCTGACTAGCTCTAATTTTGACCTATATTGTATCCCAAAATATCAATGAGATTCTTCTATGTTGTTTAGGTTATGTACCAGGTAGAAGGATTTGTTGACAAGAATAATGATCTACTCTATCGTGACCTCTCCCAGGCCATGTGGAAGGCCAACCACTCCCTCGTTAAAGCATTATTCCCAGAAGGTAACCCTGCCAAGATTAACCTAAAGAGACCTCCAACAGCAGGTTCACAATTCAAGGCTTCTGTAGCTACTCTGATGAAGAACTTGCAGACAAAAAATCCAAACTATATTAGGTAAGTTATTCTTTGATAGCTTTTAAAAAATGATAATGGATGTCTGCCTTTAACCAAATGTGATAGCAAAAAAAAAGAGAATGGATGGCTCCAGAGAGTAGTTCAAGAGATGATGAAACCTCTCTCGCAGCTCATTGATGTAAATTCAGTCTAGGTGAGCAGTGACTGAAAATCGTTATTCTCTCCTGCTTGTTCAATTGTCTATATGAAATGAGTTGGTGGTTTTAGTACACTTCCTCAAATCCTCCACCAGAGCTGGCATTAACAGGACTCTTCTTGGAGAATTCATTGGATGAATTGGCTAAGAAATGCAACTGCTCCCTTACTCTTGTAGAGTCAAGGGTGAGGCACATTGGTAGGGGCAGTGTGAGGAAGCTTGCATTCATGCTGCCCATGCCACATAATTGTTTGTGGATAAATAGAACTTCATTCTAACATCTCCCACAAGCAGGCCATTAAACAAAAGAGTGTAAAAGGAAAAAAAATAGAGAAACTGAATAAAATTATGGTCCTAATTTAGCAAAGTGCATAAGCACATGCTTAGGTTTTAAGAACTCAAATAGTGCTATTGATTTCAGTGGGGCTATTTATGTGCTTAAACTTAGTTACATGGTTAAGTGTTTTGCTGTATCATACCCTATCTGCATATCTCACTGGCTTGTAATTGTATATGCATTGAATTTGGTATGTCAGCAATTCATATGTACATAGTTAATATTTTAGAAAGAAAACTTGCCATTCATTGTAGGTTTTTAGGAAATGAAATTTGAAAATGGGGTGCCATTTGTATCCGATGCACTTACCTAAATTAAACATGAACTAATATCTGATTGTGCATGGCTTGTAAAATTTTAAATTATAACAATAGCGTTACACGTACAATACAATAAACAAGTATTCCTACAACATGCAGAATATTGTTTCAATTTCCAGATGCATCAAGCCCAATGACAAAAAAGCTGCACATATCTTCAATGAAGCTCTAGTGTGTCATCAGGTCCGGTACCTAGGTCTCCTAGAGAATGTCCGGGTTAGAAGGGCAGGCTACGCATTCAGACAGCCTTATGAGCCTTGTCTAGAAAGGTACAAGATGCTTTGTAAGCAGACGTGGCCCCATTGGAGAGGACCTGCTAGGTAAGAAAAACATTGGTATTCTTATTCCTTCATAGCTCAGTGAATAAAATAATTGCTTTCCACATATATTGAAATTTTTAAATAAATCAGGAATTCTAAAATAAGATTAAATATTATCCAAGTGTGGCTTGATTCTTTCTCACTATTTCTATTTCAAACTCTCATTCTTCTTTGAGTGTTTGCTCATGTCAGTTCCATTCTAGGTGTATGTGTGCTCACCTGCGCGGTCATCAAAGATTTTTGCCTTAGCAGTATCCATAGGGTTGGCTGTGGTGCCCCCTTGAATGCCATGCTCATGCGTCAGTATATCATGTGCCACTAGCCCTACGCCCTCTCAGTTCCTATTAACCGCCCGTGGTGGTTAGATGGAGTGCCTTTCCTTGCATAGCAAGGGCCAGCAGGTTTGTCTCTTCTGCCTTTGAGCCTTAGGGCCTTGTAAATAGTTGTTTATAATAGTTAGTGTTAAGTAGTTGTTAAGTGTAGTTAGAAGTTAGAGTCCCATCGGGGACTTCGTTCTAGGTGGGGCATGCCCCGGTCTCCAGGGTTTAAGCTCTGTGCAGACTGTAACACACCTGTGCCTGTAAATGACCCCCATAGCAGCTGCATCAAGTGCTTGGGGGAATCACATGTGAAGGACAAGTGTCGTATTTGTAGAACGGTGCCCCAAAAGAAAACTAAGAAGCATGGCTCCCCAGCACCGGGCAAGAAAGGCCATGAGGCATCAGACAAAGGACTCAGCTCAGGCTACCTGGCCACTCTGGAGCCACGCGGACATGCGTTCCCAGAGCCCTTAGCCCCTTAAAGGACCCACCACCAACTCCTGGGAGCGGTAGGGGACCCAAACTTTTGGCGACACTTGACGCCTTTCCAAGCTCCATCAGCGCTGAGAGAACAGAGGTCTCTGCCTGCGCCGCCAGCACCATGTGTGCCACAGCAAGTGGCAAAGGCTCCCTACAAGGGCAAGCCAGCTATGAAGACCCCCCAGAGGGCAGTGGAGCGCCACCGATTCCCTGAGCCCTGTAGAGTAAACTGTTTACAGGTGCAGGTGTAGTATTTGACTGAAACACTTCAATCAGTGCTATCTAAACCCCTGTATTATATTTCGACATTCATGTGAGATCCTGTCTCTTTCTTTTCAATGTAAAACCATTATTGCTGTCAAAACTAGGCCATTGCTTGCACTGTGTTAATGGTAATTGTTCCCTTTGTACACAAATTGCTCCATACCCTTGGAAAATATGATTCTTGTGTCTTTAGTTTAATAAAAAAAATATGAGCAAAGGAGTTACATTTCCATTCTTCTCATGTCAGACACTAAGGATTTAAAACATCCTTAACATGCTGCCTGTTAGAGAGAGAGAGAGACTGTGTGTGTGTGTGTGTGTGTGTGTGTAAACTCTTAAGTAGTCTGTATGTTTTGGTCTGAAGAGTTTTAAATATAGCTCAAAAAGCTCTTTTTTTTTCTCTTAGGGCTGGTGTAGAGGTACTTTTCAATGAATTGGAAATACCTGAGGAAGAATATTCCTTTGGCAGATCAAAGATATTCATCCGCAACCCAAGAACGGTGTGTGAACAAATCTTTTCCACCACAGAATCAAAGTCAGTGCTTTTGCGGGGAGCATGGGGTGTTGCAGACCTGGCACTAAATAAATAAAATGGAACCAAGTTGCTGAGTGGTGCACTTTAAACTCTGTCTTTCCAAAGTTGCTGCTCCCTGATTATGGTAGTGCCCACTTTTTTTCAGACTGCTTTAAGCACTAATCAAAGAGCAACTTGCATGATGATTACCCATCAGTAATGCTGAAGAATTTGCAGGATGACTAGTGGAGGTTTCTCCAAACACAATGTTCTGGTACTAGAGTGATAAACATTGTATAGAAATTAAAGTGATTAATTGCAGGCTTATAGGAAGACATTCAAAATAAATCTAAGTGAGGTTGGGAGGGAATTAAAAGCCTATGAAGGTAATTGTCAGCAACAGCCCAATATCTAATGTAGATTTTGTCCACTGAATAACCTCAGGATGTAAGGCATACATTAATCAATACCACATTTATGTGGCCATGTACAGTAATCATGAGCCAGCCAAAGATTTCTCAAGAGGTGAAGCATGGGACTCAGGGAATTGATCCCTTTTTGTCATACTAGTTACGCTTTTGTGGTTTTCTGTCTTTTATTTATTTTTATTTTTTTAACTCAGCTCTTCAAATTAGAAGACCTGAGAAAGCAACGTCTAGAGGACTTGGCCACACTCATTCAGAAAATTTACAGAGGCTGGAAGTGTCGGACACATTTCCTTTTAATGAAAAGGAGCCAGATTGTGATTGCTTCCTGGTGCAGGAGATATGCAGTAAGATGCAAATTTTATTAAACAGGGGTATCTTATTAGTACTTAATGATTCTTTTTCTTTATCAGCTTTGATGAAAGTGATGCAAGTATCCAATTTTATGTCTGTATTTGGCACCAAAAAATCCACCAAGTAAACTGAGTTAACTGAGTTAAATAGGCTCATGATGAAGTACATGATCTATGTGAAAAGGATTGTCAAGGTATCCTGGTTAGTTCAACCATTGGAGACAGCCTTTCTCAACACTAATGGTGGGACCGCTCTATAGTTCAACAGACTTCGCACTGTGCAAAACTTTGTAGCGTATACCAACAGGCAACCAATGCGTACAAAAGTTTAGTAATGTGTATGTTTACTGTATGTGAAATTCTATCACTGTAAGGTGTGTTTTGTCTTTTGTCTTATTTGAAGCCTTTAAATATATGAGGCACAAGAATGCTTAGGAGAGTCCCAATGATTTATCTTATTAGGTACAGCTCATAAAGACCTGTGTTTAAATGGTTCTTACTCGTATAGTTCTAAGACCATTTCAAATTTTGTTATAGACAGGATCTTCCACAACATTATGAACTGAACTCAAGTGATGTAGCATTTTCAATCTTTTTTCCAGTTAGTAAGAGACGTTTTTAATTTCCTTTTGTAAAGAAATATACATTATCAAGACATGAAAGTCCAAGAGAAGGTTTGATGAAATAGCACATCACACTGAAACAGAGCTCCCCTTAAATAAATGTTATGATATTGTCAAATTAGTGTATCCCAGATGATGCACAGTTTTTGATAATCTTCTACGTGGCCTTGAAAGCCTTTAGTATTCAGTTCGACTGAACATGGAGGTCAGTCAAAGATGAAGTTGTCTTGGAAAATTAGAAAATGTGTCTATTTATATCTCAAAATAACTCATTTACTGCCTTGTTACAACTGTAAAAAATTCATTTCCAATACGAACTTGTCTAGTTTAATTCACTCCCTTTTCTTCAGCCAACATTAGGATTGGATTGCATTACAGCTATGTATCTACATTACTGAGTATACCAGTAGAGCTTTAATGGTTTAAAAATAGAGTTGTCAAAGATGTAATTTGCAGGCCTGTTGATATAAGAAAATGAGAACAAAGGAAAAACCAACATTTGACCTGACCAAACCTGTATGAACATTCGGAAGAATATTTCGGAACCTGTAGAGCGCTATTGGTTTACTGGAACCGTACAGCAGTCATTTTGTTAAAATGCAGTCATTTGGCTCCTTGAAGTGCCCCAAAAATTACCTGGGGGAAAACCTGCCCCTCTTTTTGAATATAAAGAGCACTCTTGCATCAGAACTAATGTGATTTGAGTCACAAAGAGGATCAGGGTTTGGGAGGCTGCATAAGGGGGTGTACATCCCCTGCCTGAGTAAAGCTCAGGGTCTGGCGAGGGGATCGGCTGCTTCACAGAACCGAACCCGCCCATCACAAAGTGTTGTCTGTGAGAGGATTGTGGGGAGGAGGTTGAAGCTACAGTAGTGGCCATGGAATGGCTTCTTAGCTTTGTGGCATGTGAGGGAGCGTTTCTAACATCTAGACATCTTGATTAACAATTGAAAAGGGCTAAACTAGAGCCTGAATTTTAAGATTACCCTCAGTGGTGCTGTAAAACAGAATGTTAGATTATCTTGAAATTTCCATTAGAAATACCAATCTTAAAGGAACAATGCAAGATTCATTTCTTCTTACCCACACCCGCCCCTCAGCAGAGCTGACCAGCAGTTTTGTCGGACTGGGTGCCGAGCTGCGTATTTGGCCCTTCGTGTTGCATTGCAGAACCTTCAGCCTGTTGCTGATAGGGTATTAGATTAACCAGCAGTTTACTAGAAAGTAAGGATCTTATTGATCTTAAGAGGAAAATGTTCAGCTGTTCAGGAAATTGGAATGAGGGTGTGCATCAAACTGACTTAGGTGGATAGCATTCCAGTCCGGCATCAGCAAACTATCTTTTTTTAAACTATTATCAGTACTGATACTATAAGAGGGCAATGGGTGTGAAGAACAACAGAAGCCTTATGATTGTCAATGGCAAGCTCAGCTGACAAACTGGAGCAAAGCGTTTGCTCCAATCTGAACAATTTTGTTGGTGGGAAAGACAACAAAACAGTGGCTGTTCGTATTTAATTCACATAACTTTCCTCTGTTGGCCAGGAAGTTAGTCTTTCTTTGCGTATAAAGTAGCCTTGTCCATGTACTCTGCTGTCCGCGTGTTTGTTTCCTCTTGAGTTAGATGTGAAATCCATACCCTCATTTGTGTTCAGAAATTAACCCACTCTTCTCCATTAGTTTTTTGATTAAATTGCAATATGAATATATTTGTTAGATGTTACTAAAGAATGTATTGATGTAAAGCAATTTTAAAACCACGACTTTCTCTGCTGAACTGTATTTATTGATTTTTAATACAGCAACAAAAAAAGTATCAGAGGATAAAGAGTTCGGCCATTGTAGTACAATCTTACATCAGAGGATGGAAGGTGAGTTTGACATCACTGAGCAGTGACTGCCTTGGGTTCTGCTAGCCTAGGCTAATAAAATCTGAGGATGTTGGGCTCAGTTGAGGAGAGATGAGTGGTAAGTAGCAGATGCACTCTCCGATTTAGAGACTTTCAAATCATAGACAAAACTGAACACAGTTTTATAAAGTTTATGGGTCAGCCAGGTCCTGGGTCAGATTGTCCTGAATTCAGTTGTCTGTGCCTGCTGGGGATGTGGGAATGCTCTTGATATAGTATACTTGGCCCTTGGAGAGAGTGTGTCCCATTACGCACCCTATCTTCACCCCCAGCTTATTGTGGCATTGCCTCTCTTCAAAGAATCCTGTCCAGTGCTCTTGAAGGAAGAATTGTGACCATGACACACACTATAAGGAGCAAGGTAGTAAAAAGAGATAAAAATGAGATTTCCTTAGTGCTCAGACAGGGACTGGAGGATATCTAAAATCTTACACCTAAAGCCTAGTTTCAGGAAAGAGGTGAGCCCACTTTTTATCTTGTGGGGAAAAAATCTTGGCATCTTAGTATTGTTATATTCTTCACGAAGTAAACTCTTCGTGTGCTACAAGAGTAGTCCCAATAGTTGTAGGACAGGTGCCAGTTTATGCTATTGCATGGCCTAAAAGAATTGAGAACATGAAATTATTATTTGTGCAAACTCAGATTAATAGTGGTTTGGCGACCCAGATATAACCTTGGTTCTTTATATTTATGTAGTTGGTCCGTTCCATATGAGGTGTGTGTGCTTGCCACATGCACCTGTGCTGGAAGTTTTTCCCTTAGCAGTTTCTGTAGAGGACTGGTTCTGGTGCCCTCTGGAGTGGCGCCCGCATGGCACAGTATAAGGGGCGCCACTAGCTCTCGCCACCCTCAGTTCCTTCTTGCTGCCAGTGATGATGTTGGAACATCTGCTGCTTCGGCTAGCATTGTTTTGTTCTCTGTTCTTGCAATCTTTGAAAACCGGTAAAATAGTTGTAGATAGTTAGTAGTTTCTTTGTTAAACTCTTAGTAGTAGTTCTCAACTCTTTATTAGTTCTGACTGGGACTCAGCCAGGGGATGGGGCATGCCCTGGTTCCCAGGCTTTAAGCCCTGCAATCTCTGTAAACGGCCTATTCCCGTCAGCAATCCACGTACCAGCTGCCTAAGATGCTTAGGCAAGGGGCACATAAATTTTAAATGCCGTATCTGCAAGTCCTTTAAACCTAGGACGAAGAAGGAGCGCGATATCCCTCTAAGAGCGCTAATAGAGTCGGCACTCACTCTGGCAACTGTCCGACTCTGCACCGAGCACCGTGGCCTCTGTGCGCAGTGCTCTGCCGGCACTGTCCACAAGCTGGCACCACTCTCCCTCCACGTCTTTGGTCATGAAGCCGAAGAAGAATGTGAAGGGACGATCTGCCTCCCACAAGGGAAAGGAGAGGGTTGGGGGTGAGCCACCAACCATGCTGGGCAGCTCAATGCCCCCTTCAGGAAGTCGGGCCCCAGCTCAAGTCGAGTGGTGCAGCACATCCTGTACTTTGCCTGCAACTCCAGATAGTGGTGCAGGCCCCAATGAGCTTCAGGTGCCATCGATGCCCAAAGCCCTTCAAGCAGCTCAGGAGATCCTGACACTCCTGGGGCTGCCCACATTGGCTCCGGCGGTACCACAGTGTCGGGGAAAACCTGCTTTGGGACCTATGCATGTGTCCTCGCCTCAGTGGCACCGTTCCCTATCGAGAGAGACGTCTCGCCATTGCTCGCCCATGCCAGGTCGGCATGCCTCGGGAGGAGAGACGCAGGCTCAGTGGCGCTCTCTTCGGTCCCCGCACCGGGGACACCGATTGAGGGATACCAGGCATTCCTCGCCGATGGACTGGTGCAGACCCTCTGGGGCATGTGCCGCCCAGCAAGATCTCCAGGACCGGCCCCGACCATCTCCAAGGGCCCAGTACCAATCAGGGAGCAGAGATTGCTGATCACCCAGCCGTTGTTGCCCATCTCCTAGGAGATTGCCCTTCTTAGGAGGTTCCTCCTGACAGCTGGCCTGTAGTGGCTCCCAGTCCCGTTCGACGTCCTGTGTCCGACGCAAATCCACTGAACACCATTGGGCTCCGAAACCCCAACCAAGACACCTGACTCGCTTGGACAGGTCGGCTTTTGGTCACAGCAACTGGTACCAGTCGGACAGAAGCCACTGCGCCGCCCGTTCCTGGTCACCCACTACCTACGGTGATGCTGGCATCGATGGCACTGAAACCATTCAAGGCCCCAAGTGCAGTGGCGCCATGGTACTTGGTGAACCCTTGGGGGTTCACCCAACCTTCCCAGGCTGCCTGATTGGTGTTGGGAATCTGGGAGAGGCCAGTAGCCTCGGTATCCCGTCCCCCTCTGGTGTTCGAGACTTCGGGGCATAAGACCCTGCAGGTCCAGGAGGATCCAGGGGAGCAAGCTGCTGGACCACCAATGGGTGTAGAGGTTCCTGTGGCACCAGCATCGTCCTCGTCATCGCCAGACAAGGCTGTCATCGGGCCCCCTGACCCAGTTCCTCAGGATGATGCCAAAGCGCACCAAGAACTTTTGAAGAGGGTCACTTCCAACCTCGGGCTTTAGGCAGAGGACTTGAAGAGCCCTCAGACTCTCTGATGTCCTCTGCTCCTCGGCTTCTGCCAGGGTGGTCCTACCCCTTCATGAAGGGGTTTCCAAATCACTGGTGCCCTGTGGCAGACCCCCTCTTCCCTGGCCCCAATCTCTAAGAGGACTGAAAACAAGTACTTTGTGCCACCCAAAGGGCATGAGTACTTATATTCCCACCCTGCCCCCAATTCCCTTGTGACACGGTTAACCACAAAGAGAAGCAAGGGCAACCCGGGAGAGGCAAGGGCACCCCCAAAAATAAAGACTCAAGGAGGTTGGATCTCTTTGAGTGTAAGATTTATTCGTCTTCTAGCCTTCAGCTGAGAGTGGCCAACCACCAGGCCCTCCTTGGCCGATATGACTTCAATATGTGGTAAGCCATGGCCAAGTTCGAAGGGTCACTCCCTGAGGCTTCCAAGGAGTTTTGAGCAGTCCTTGATGAGGGCACAACCGTGGCCAGGGAGGCCCTCCATTTGGTGTCAGATGCTGTGGATGCTTCTGCCCTCATCGTGGCTTCTGCTGTCTCCATGTGGCAAGCCTCTTGGCTGCTCCTCTCGGGGTTGTCCACCGAGGCTCAGCAGTCAATGCTGGACCCTTCCTTCGATGGCCAGGCCCTATTTGTGGAGCAAACAGGCAGCAAGTTGCGGTTCAAACCACAGCAGCCACAGGGCCAAGGGAGTCAGCCTTGGCAGGACCAGCCCCTACAAGTGCCACCCGAGCCACCTGCCTCCACCCTCTGCCCAGTCGGGCTTGACCTGTAATAAGCAGGGGGCCAAAAGGTTGTTTTGAGGGTGTGCCCGGGGCAACCTACTAGACTATTCCCCAGATCCGTCCTTCCCTGTGTTCTCCAACCGCCTTTCCCTCTTCTTCTCTGCCTGGATGGCTATAACCTCGGACAGATGGGTCCTCAGCACAGTGAAACAAAGTTATGCCGTCCAGTTCCTTTCTACCACTACCCCCCTTCCCCGCTCCTCTTCAAGGACCCCTCTCACAGAGTCTCCTCGTGCAGGAGGTAAAGGGGTGACTACAGCTGGGTGCGGTGGAAGAAGTTCCTCTTTAGTACAGGAACAAGGGGTTCTTTTCCCAGTACTTCTTAATCCCAAAGGCCAAGGGCGGTCTACAGCCCATCCTGGACCTACAAGACCTCAACAAGTACCTAAAGAAGTTAAAGTTCTGCATGGTTTCCCTGGCTTCTATTATCCCCTCCCTGGATCTGGTAGACTGGTATGCCAGCCTCGACTTGAAGGATGCATACTTCCACATAGCGATCTTTCAAGGGCACAGATGCTTCCTCCGGTTTACGGTGGGGCCCCACCACTACCAGTTTGCGGTTCTCCCATTCGGCCTGGCAGCAGCACTGAGTGTTTACCAAGTGCATGTTGGTGGTAGTGGCTTTCTTCAGGTGCCGGAGTATTCAGATTGACCCATACCTCGAGTCCTGGCTCATCAAGGGCAGCTCCAGGTCTCAAGTCCAAAGGGATGATATGGTGGTTCAGGCCACGTGCCACTCTCTGGGCCTACTGGTAAATGACAAAAAGTCGACATTAGTGCCACTGCAGAGGATAGAGTTCATCAGCGTGGTCCTTGACTTGACCTGCACCAGGGTGTTCCTGCCGCTGGAAAAGTTCCACATGTTGACGAACCTCCGCATTCCCTCTGACTACAGCCAGGGTCGCTCTGCACCTCCTGGGTCACATGGCAGCGTGGTCTGCCATGCCAGGCTCCAAATGTGGCTCCTGCAACAATGGCTGGGGATGGTCTATTCCCAGTCCAGAGACCAACTGGAAAAGATCGCTACCATTCCCCAGGCGATACTTACCTCGCTGTGATGGTGGACCAACTGCAGGACAGTCCTGGAGAGGGTTCCATTCGACAACCCCCTCACTCCATCAAGTTGCTGTCAAGATGCCTCAGACCTCAGCTGGGGTGCACACCTCGGCGACCTCCAGACACATGGGATGTGGTCCCCAGAGGAGGCGAAGTTGCACATAAACGTCAAAGAGCTCTGAGCAGTCCAGCTGGCGTGCAGCGTTTTCCTGCCCCACCTATTGGGCAAGGTGGTATGAGTCCTGACAGACAACACAGCCTCAATGTTCTACATAGACAGGCAAGGGGAAGCATGCTCGTCGACTCTTGTCAAGAGGCACTCCATCTTTGGGACTTATGCATCAGCCACAAAATGCACCTGGAAGCTTGTCACTTTCCCAGTGTCAAGAATACGCTGGTGGAACAGCTCAGCAGGGACATCTCTTACCACTAGTGGTCGCTCCATCCAGAGGTAGCCTGCATTATCTTCCAAAGGTGGGGAATTCCCTCAGTGAACCTGTTTGCTACTAGACAGAACAGGGAATGCCACGGTTCTGTTTTTGGCAAGGTCTGAGCAAAGGCTCCCTCTCTGATGCCTTTCTCCTGTCGTGGTTAGGGAGCCTGAAGTACGTGTTATGTCCGATTCCACTCATCAGCAGGGTCCTGGCAAAGATCAAGAGAGCCAAAGCACGGGTTGTCGTGATCGCCCCAGCATGACCTTGCCAGCATTGGTTCAGCATGCTCATGAACCTGGCAGCGGCCCTTCCTTGGCCCCTGCCCAACCGACAGGACCTGCTGTCAGAGGATCACGGTTGGCTCCTACACCCCAACCTCAAGTCTCTCCACCTCTCGGCATGGATGCTGTGTGACTGGAGCGGACCTGTTCAGAAGGACTCCAACAGGTCCTCCTTGGAAGTAGGAAGTCCTCAACCAGACTGACTTACCTGGCCAAGTGGATGAGGTTTTCCCGCTGGGCATCTGAGTGTGGCATCTCTCCCTCGCATTCTTCTGTACAGGCTGTCCTGGACTACCTGCTCCATTTGAGGAACAAGGGCCTGGCACACTCTTCCATTAGAGTGTATCTTGCGGCCATCTCTGGTTTTCACCCGCTGATCCAAGGACAGATGATGTTTTCCCATGACATGATGGTCAGATTTTTGAGAGGGCTTGAGAGACTCTTCCCATGGGTACAGGCTCCTGTCCCCCAGTGGGCTCTTAACTTGATCTTCTGTAGGCTCACTGGCCTGCCCTTTGAGCCACTGGTGGTGGTGACACTGGCGAAACAGGTCTCTGAAATTAAAGCCTTGACCTCAGAACCACCGTACATGGTCTTCTGCAAAGACAAAGTTCAGCTGGGGCCCTGCCCATCCTTCCTGCTGAAGGTGGTATCTACCTTCCTATGAACCAGGACATCTTCCTCCTGGTCTTCTGTCCCAAACCGCACAAGATCAGTGAAGAGAAGCGTCTTCACACCCTGGATGTCTGAAGGGTCCTGGCTTTTACTCAGAACGTACCAAGCCTTTAGGTAGATCAACTCAGCTCTTCATTGCTACAGCAGACAGGATGAAGAGCCTTCCGGTGTCCTCGCAGAAGATTTCCAATTTGATTACCTTGTGCATAAGAACCTGTTACGATCTGGCAGGGGTTCCGCTGCCGCCAATTGTCAGAGCCTACTTGATGAGAGCTCAGGCGTCTTTGGTAGCCTTCCTGGCGCACATCCCTATGCAGGACATCTGTAGAACCACAACATGGTCCTCTGTTCACACGTTTACTGCTCATTATGCCATCACTCAGCAGGCCAGGGACGATGCTGGGTTCAGCAGAGCTGTGCTGCAATCTACGTGTCCGTGAACTCCTGCCCACCTCCAGTGGGTATTGCTTTGGAGTCACCTAATATGGAATGGACATGAGCAAGCACTCGAAGAAGAAAAGACAGTTACCTGTTCCATAACTGATGTTCTTCGAGGTGTGTTGCTCATGTCCATTCCACAACCTGCCCTCCTTCCCCACTGTCAGAGTTTCTGGCAAGAAGGACCTGAGGATGGGAGGAGCCGGTGGCACCCCTTATACCGTGCCCTGTGGGCGCCACTCCATAGGGAACCAGAGCTGGTCCCTTACGGATACTGCTAAGGGAAAAACTTCCGGCACCGGTGCATGTGGTGAGCGCACACATCTAATATGGAATGGATGTGAGCAACACGTCTCGAAGAACACCAGTTACGGAAAAGGTAACTGACTTTTTTTGCATGTAGCCATTGAATGCTTTAGAACAGTGGTTCTCAACCTTTTTGGGCTCAGGACCCATTTGTAAATGTTTATGGCCTGTTGTGACCCAGTAAATAGTCTGTGGGTGGAGGCCCTGGGGTGGTTTTGGTCAGGTCCTGCCCTCTGGGGGGGTGGGAGGGGAGGGTTGGTTCCTGCCTGTCATTCACCCACAGTGGCAGCTCCTACAGGCCCTGGGCTGTGGGGATGTCTGGGCGTGGCTCTCAGATCTGGGCGTTGCAACCTCTGGGGTTGCAGCACCACTCAGGTTTGACCCCATCCTCCTGACTGGACCAAATGCGTGTGAGTGGAGTTGTGACCTGGCTCCTGGTGTTGCAGTGCCACTCACTCAATTTTGGCCTATTCGGACTCCTGTCATCGTGATGCTGGGACCCCAGAGGTGGCAGAGCCAGGAGCATGGAGGCAGGTCCAGCCAGTCTCGTGGGACAGGAGCTGCCACACGACCCTTTGAAACATTGTGGTGATGCACTTTTGGGTCCCAACCCACGGGTTTAGAAACCCTAATTTAGAACATCAATGTGCTAAAGCTGATCAGAAAAGCTATTTGATCTATAACTAAAAGGCCCATACCCTCTGAGTTACTGAAGTCCTCAAATCATGATTTAAAGACTTCAAGGTTACAGAGAATCTACCATTTACTCTAGTTCAAACCAGCAAGTGACCTATGCCCCATTCTGCAGGTAACTCGAGTGACTTACACTTGATTTAATCTTCAAATCAGCCTAGCTCGACTGGGAGTGGTCACACTGCCAAATAACCCCCAAGTAGCACAGAACGATTTGATGAGCCATAAAACATAGTAGCTGTCCCCCAGTGCTTTGCTAGCTTCAGCATCATCAGCATTTGGGCTTCAACTTTCCTTACCTCCCCTTCCACCCGTGAGATAGCTAGGTTGAGTTTAGAGGACCACTTAACAAGAGCCAGAGATTTTTTTTTTTTTGTCTGTGAATGGGAGCTGGGATAGGGGAAACACTTGAATTATAGCTTGAACTGACACTGGAATGAAGACGCCCTAAATGTCAGCAGCCTCTGAGGGCAGACCAAAACAATCACATCTGTGATTAGTATTTGTGTTATGCTGGTGCCTTAGAGATGCTAACCAAGGCTGGGGCAATATTGTGCTAACCACTGCACAGACACAGTGTGAGAGACTGCTTGAAGAGGAGGCAGGTTGAGCTTTTTAAGTGTCAAAATGATTCAGGAGTACATATCCCATTGAAACTCAATGAGAGTTGTGTTCCTAAATCAATCAGGCTCTTCTGAAAATCCCACCCACCAATTGAAATTGATGAGATAGATGAAGGGTGGAAGTGAAATATTATCCCGATTGTACAGAGGGAAATTGAGGCACAGAGAAATCAGTGACCTGTCCCAAATCACATGGGAAGTCTGTGGCAGAGCCAGAAATTGAACCAAGAGTCCCAGTCCAGTGCTCTAACCACAAGATCCATCCTCTCAGATCTGCACGTTATTCTGCTTGTCCATCTGCAGAATTCGAGGTTGTGTTGGGGTGTTTTGTTTTGGTTTCCTCCCTCTCAGATTTGAGCTAGAAAGGCACAATAGGATGTAAATCATTTTGAAATTAAGTTGGGGTTAGAAGTAAGAGTGTTACTTTTTTTCTTTTGATTGATCACAGGCTCGAAAACTTCTTCGAGAACTTAAGCATCAGAAGCGCTGTAAGGAAGCGGCCACAACTATTGCAGCTTATTGGCATGGTACCCAGGTAAGAAAATGCCAGCAAACATTCAGTGTTTGGAGCAAAGGTCCTCCAGAAAAGACAGAGAGAAATGTTGTGAATGGCTTAAACTACTTAACTTCCATTTCACTTTGCTGCGCACATTGTAACAGTTGCAATCTGGAAAACCAGGACATACTTTTATATTTATGGTTTTGTAGTGACTGGTTTCTTTCTCTCTCTCTCCCTCCATTGGGACCTGCAGTAACCTTTTCTGCCCTACACTTTTTCTATAACCCATTTTCAAATACACCACAGGCGCGAAGGGAACTGAGACGACTGAAGGAGGAGGCTAGAAATAAACATGCTATTGCTGTTGTTTGGGCTTACTGGCTTGGATATAAGGTACTTCATGCACACGTTCCATGATTCTTTCGTTACCCAACAACACCCAACTTTAATCAGTAGTAAATAGTGAGGATTAATAACTAATACAAGTGACCTAGTAGATACTAAAGCATGATCCTTGATTTTTCCCATTTCTATTTATGCCACACTTAATAAACCTGGCAGCATCCTAAATGTTTGTCTTGTATATTAGGAAATTCTAAGCATGCCCAGCCAATAGTACTGATTGCTTACTAACAAGTCATTAGAGTGCAGTACGGTCAAGTTAGAAAATGCATTTGAACTAAATGTAAATGTCCCAAGCATGTGTTTTTCTGTTAAGTGCTTGCAGTGACACACATCTTTTAATTGGATTGTATATTCTGTGACCTAAATTAAACAGGCTCCTTTTCAATTCAAAATAGTACATTTTAAAAATGTAAACATCTTTTGTTTATAATTTGTACAAAATCTGAAATCAGTTTTGATTGTTTCTTTGGTTGTGTAAGAGAAATCCAGTATTGCAAATTAAGTACAATATTATGACCCAAATTTGAGAAAATGATGTTAGTATGCAGTTCTCAATTTATGACCCTTGAAAAATCCCAGGAATTCCAGCATCAGCTGTTTGTTTTCAGAAGCGAAGTCCCACTGAAAGATTCTCGCTAATCCCAGGCTGCAGTTTTGGGTTATGTGAACATTTGAAATGTTGTACACTAGGGAATAACGTTGAAACAATTGTTTTAATTAACAAAAACTGTTTATTGGCTTAGAATTTGTATTCGATCAATTAAAATTTTAATATAGCCCAATTATTACTTGGATCCTGCTTTATATATGCTATCAAAACACCTTGCGAGTCAAATGAGGAAAGAAATATCTCTAATTCTAGTAGCATGCTAAAATACAGCAGAAGTACAATGCTGAGCTTGATCTTAGCCATTTTATTTTGTCTAAGAAATAAATCTCTTAGAATGGAAAGGTAACCCTGGGAATCAACATATAAACATCTACAGAATTTAGCTCATAGGAGATCTTTTTATTTCTAGTTTGATCTTCAGGTGTCAGAGTAAACTGTTAAAGCTGTCATCAGACCATATTTACATAAAATAAATTGAGAAAAAAAATTAAGTCTCACTATCTTGTCCTAACTAGGGTAGTATAAATGTTATTTATATTAAAATATACATATTTTAAAAATCATGTTTATTATGGTGCTTGGTATCAATATATTAAACAATTGATTAAATTGTTAATGCCTTAGTGATAAGTCCCTCATGCAAAGTAATAGCTCGGTAGCAGTATTGGCAAACTGATGTAGAGTAAAGATGTATTTTTTAATTAAAAAAGGACATGACAAACAAAAATGCAACGTTAATTCTATATTACAGTACCTAATTAAAATATCTTGCACATTGGTTTATATTTTTATTGTACAATTTAGTAGGGTGTTTTTGTTAAACACGAATCAAATGTATTTAAATAAAAATGTGCTTACCATGCCCTCAGGCATAATCTTAATAGTAACCAATTTAATTTGGCTCATCAGAGTTATAAGAAATGTTCAGTATCTGACAATTTCCTGTCATCTTAGGAAACTCTCTTTTCCTAAGAGGGAAATTAAAGCAGAAGCTTCAGGAGCCATCTATCTCCAGTGATTATTTTTATATTTGTTTAAGTTTTTTTTTTTTTCTTTCAAAAACTGTAGAAATGAGGTAACTCAAATTCCTTCTTCAAAATTCAGGCAGATATTGACTATGCAGTGTCCTTAGCATTAGCATGTCATACACTGAGAATTTGAGTTTGTTACCATCCCAAATTAACTAAAATGTATCCTTTATAAAGGCTTAAATTAATGGAGAATAGCCTTTATTGTTAAATTGGAAGAGTATCCAAAAAGTGCAGCTGGCAAAGATGGGTGTGGATTCACAGTTCCCTCGGTATACTTGACAAGATATAGATACTGCAAGTACATAGCTGTAACTACTATTACTGTTATGTCCTATTCAAACCAATTGAAGCAACTTATTTGTTGGTCTTGTGTCTTTAAATAACTGAACAAATAAATTTACTAATACCTTCTGAATTGTAAAAAGTGTAACTTAACAGAATCTCATGTCTTTATGTATAGTACTTTGGAATTTTGCTTGCCTAAACAAAGACTATAGATGAAATTTATATACCTGTCTCCTTGTTTTGCATGTGATGAAGTCATGCTTTTTGGTGGTATGACATCACAAATGTCTTCATCGTGTGGAGAATCAGAAAGAGAAAGAGATCATTTGCTAGACTGGAGAAAACTATATACTGGAATCTTAACTAAACCCCAGAAATGAAAGTTCTAAATAGTGTGTAAGAAGGATTCTTTTATTTAAAAGTTGTGAGTAGGACCAAAAATAAATCATAATTTAAATTGTTAGAGTTAATCATACTGTGCTCAGGCACTTGTCATTGGAGGAGTGGCGTGTATAGTGTGACTTCAATTATTCTTCACTTTCATAAATATTGCTTTGGGCTTGTAACTGAAGGGAAAGCTTTCCATTAAAATCAAGCGTCAGACACTCAACATTGATGATTTGCAGACATGCATGGCAGACATTACACAAATGTTCATAGCAAATAATGGAGCCTGTGTAATTCTTACCTTTTGTATTAGTGAAGTAGTTTAGAGGCTTGTATTGACCACATTTGTGCCTTAACACCATTTCCACCAATGGTTTATATGCTGTTCTTCCATCTTTCTATATCTTATTCATAAATCGGCTGTTCTGTCTGGGAGGATCTTTTCCCTGGTCATTGTGCTATCTGCATCGGGCTGTCTCTTTTATTCACTATCTAAACATTTTAGGCTCGAAGGGAATTGAAACGCTTGAAGGAGGAGGCTAGGCGTAAGCATGCTGTTGCAGTCATTTGGGCTTACTGGCTTGGACTGAAGGTACTTTCTCAACCACTCCCTTGTGTCAACAATGAACTCAATAAAGTGTGGCATCTACTAACACATAATAAATTATTAATTGTGTGGGATCACTAGCGAGCATGGATCTTAGTTTTGCTTAGTTTTGTCATGGACTTTTTTTATTGAAAAATCCATAATCCAAAAATGTCTGTTAAATGAGACGTGTAAACCTTTTTAACAATTGTGTTACATTTACAGCTGTCTTTAATCTGAATTAATGTTTTATCAGACGTTTGAATTTTCAAGTGGAAGATAAAATGCCAAAAATGTTTTTAATTAAAGGGACACTATCATGGTGGTTGACTTAAAATTTGACCTACGTTGGCAAGGATCCCATCTGGAAAGATTACAAACAAGTATTTTCTTTTCCTGACCTATTCTTGTTACAGTGGGGAGTAGGGTGTGACTATTTGACTGTCATTGCTGCTCATTTTAGACCTACTGATGTATGTGGGATGGCCAAAGTGTGACCTAGAGTTAAGCATAGTGTCCAGTCATTTTCATTTGAGTTGTTTTGATGATGCAGCATTGCATGCTGTGACATCTATTCAGTGGAGGCCAGGCCTTCTTAGAAAAGTCGAATGATTACAATCTAACAATGCCATTTTTTCTATATCCCTCTACATTGAGGATTGGTTGGCAAAAGAAAATACATTTGCAATCTGTAAAGTGTAGTTCTATTCTGTAAATAGACTGTGAAAATGCCATTTTGCGGGCCTCCATGTTTGTGTCACAGTGCTTACCTATCACCTTTTGCTTAATTTACAAGAACAAAGTTTTAAACTGCTGTCCTTGAGCACTTAGATCTGAGAGACCAGATGAGTGTTTTTTGGCTTGATCGTTGTCACCACTAATAGAGATTTTCTCGGCCAAACCGGGATTACACAAGTGTAAATGGGGACAGGTTTCTACAGTTGAAACTTTGACAGTTCTGTTGGTGATGCATAAGTCATAACTCTTCAGAGGTGTGCTATTGTGTGCTAACATGGATAAAATGTAGTGAAAACTTATTGTCACTAAATTAAATGTGACTCATTATATATATGGGAAGGAGAGCAGGGGATATGAAGATGCCATTTTTAAGAAGTCACTCTTCAGATTAGAATCATGCTTTACTGCTGTCAAGGTAGGTCAGTTTTTATGATTAGAAACCAAGAGAATGTCCCTTCTAGGAAGTCAAGAACACTGCTGTATATTGAGCATCATTTTTTAAATGAAAACTAACTTTAATAAAGCCAAAACCTTTAACATGTTATATGACAAGGGCATGCCTTTGTCTGTATATGCTATGGATCTGAAGGGTTTATTTCTAGCAGAAATGGACTCATCTAATGGACTCATTCTTTGGAATATGAATACACGCTGTGAGTTCCATGGCAAGATCCTAGCTATGTATAATCATTTCTACACCAATGCTGTGTGATTTGTTTGCCTGGTTAGATACCTATTTTCTTCCAACATGTTTGTAGAGGGAAGCTTTTGAGTTAACAGCTTTTAAATCAAAGCACTTTCACCTATTTGAATCATGATCATTAGTATTTTGAAAAATAGAGCTGGATCAAGATTTCTTTCTTTTTTTCTTTCTTTAGTTTATAGTAAATACATGGGATTTTAATAGCATTTACAGTACTTCCCAGATTTGGGGTTCTCTAGTACTGATCTGCTAAGGAATTATATTATTGCTGGCTTTCCTACTGTGCCAGGAGGAGGGGAGAGAGTGAGTGTGTGTGTTACAGTATTCTCATTAAAAACTAAGCTTACACAGACGACTGCTCATAAAGAGTAATAACAACTGTGTTTTTAAGGAGTGCCAGCTAGAACTCGGTGAGATTTGGGACCCGTGTATTACAAGGAAGTCACCTTTTTAATATTTTTCAGTGAATGTTGTCAGACTGGGATTGAAGGTGTTAATCTGTTTATAGGTGGATAATATCCATTGCTAACGTGCCAATAGTGGTTGTGTGCTAGTTAGAGAGGGCTAAACCTTAACAGCATAAGGAAGATATAGGTTTTACTGAACATTTCAGCAATTCATTAAAAAAAATCCCATGTACAACTAAAGGGAAAAAATCCCTTATTAACTGAAGAGGAAAAGAAAAATGTGAACGGAGAAAGTTTGGAAAGAATGAAGCACTTTAAATACTGTTAATGCTGTTAACGTATCTCAGTAATGTGTGATTAAAAAGGTTTTTTTCCCCTCCTAATGTTGGTTTTTTTTCCATGAGAACATTTGAGAAATTCTTCTTTTCAAAATGGTGGCTTAGAGTCGAGCTGTGTGAGAAACTCAGGACCAGAGAGAGGGCTGGTGGCATGGGGCTATGTGAACCTTTTGTGTTTTGACTAATGTGGGTTTTCACCCCCTGGCTTTCACTTTGGTTTTGGTTCAGATGAATCCAAGAACACTATGCAAAATTTGCCAAAACCACTGAGCTTGCTGTGTGGAAAAGTATGCAAGACCATAGCCGTTTTTCCTGATTTCCACTAAAAATTTTAACAGGTTTGCTTCTAACTCAGCCAAGGCATGCAAAAAAGTTCATGAATTTCAGCTAACTTGTCACGAATTTTGGGCATTTCATAAAAGTCCAAATAAGGTGTGTTGTCTCAATTTTGTTTTCAAGTGTGTAATAGTTGGAGAGGTTAGTGGTAGTAGCAGAGAGAGGTAGAAATTTCTCAGTTTTCTACCTTAGAGTTGCTTTAAAAATCACATGTATAAAGTACACCGCTACCCCAATATAAGGCTGTCCTCGGGAGCCAAAAAATCTTACCACGTTATAGGTGAAACCGTGTTATATCGAACTTGCTTTGATCTGCCGGAGCGCTATATCGGGTCGCATTATATCGGGGTGGAGGTGTAGTATCGGAAATCTCCTCTAAAAGTGGCTTTTAATGATTACTCATGATTTTTTCTGCTAAATTTTATTTCATGCATCTGACCCTAAGCAAAATTAATCTGTTTTCTCTGCTTCTTTCACAATCACCAGTAATTCATTTTCCTGATATTTTTTTAAGAGCACTTGTATGAAAAATTTGATGTTTAGTACTTTCCTTCTGAATTCACTTTAATTAATGTTTATCATTATCTCTGTTTATTTAGGTTTATAAAATACACACATCAAAAAACCTCCAAGTGCATGTACAGAAAAAAATCCTCCCATCAATTAACAAAATAATTCACAAATTGACCCAGTGGCAATTGAGTCAATAAAATCCTTATCACTAAAAGAGCTCCACTCTCTTTATCCCAGGCTTACAGCTGTGAAAATATTTTCAATATGCAATCAACTTAATCATATTTGACAGTTGTAAAGATAATGGAAAGTCCTCTGCTTTTTTTTTTTACAGTATCACTTTTAATATAGTTCTTTGCAGCTTTAGGCAACTTTTATCTTTGTCTGTAACCTATTTCCCACATCTTGAGTGTGCCTGATTTTTCTGTTGTTTCCATTGGCCACGCTCGTAACTTCACTTTTCACTTTTCACTTAATGTACAATGTGTTGTTAAAACCATTTATGGATAAATGTTAATTTATACATATTCACTCTGAAGGCTTGTTTAATGTTTCAGGTCCGTAGAGAATACAGGAAATTCTTCCGCGCCAATGCTGGAAGGAAAATTTATGAATTTACACTTCAGAAAATTGTAAGTACCTGTATACATTATAGGTTAATATAAAATTTTGTTTTCTAGCATAGTCAGAAGTGTTAGCTGCATGAGTGCCTTAATATTTGTAAAGGAGTCGTCATACTACAGAGGTGATAGCATGACTATTTAGTTCTTTATGTTGTAAAGAAGGGATATTAACATGTTTTGAATTTAAGGACATGGGCAGCCTACACCTAAAGCAGCATCAGCATTTCTCAGTAAATTTAGCCTCCCAAACTTGTGAGCAGGCTTAATAAATGTGGGAGTTGCAGTTGAATAACAACACTTACTGTTGAAGAGCACCTGTCATTTCTAGCTTGTTTCGGTATCTTTACTGGTTGAGATGAATAAAACATCTTGCTTTAAATTTATCACAGATGCAAAAGTACTTCTTGGAAATGAAGAATAAGATGCCTTCTTTATCACCAATAGACAAAAACTGGCCAGCAAGGCCTTACCTCTTCTTGGATTCAACTCACAAAGAACTGAAGAGGATTTTCCACTTGTGGAGGGTAGGGTACATTTTGGTCATATGATTTGAGTGCCTCAGTTTTGTTTATGGAGGATGTATTTTTAGGAAATATTTGCTACAGTGTTGGCCACTAATTTTTTTGCATAAACTTTGTTTTTATCATTGTGTTTGGCCTTCCAGACATAACCATACATTATCTAGTCCTTTCAATGGTTGGGGAAAAAAAGAGTAAAGTGTATTGCTTCTCCTCCCCCGGGATCTCAATTTAATATGAGGTGAATATGCATAACTGGTCGCTTATAATACTTATGTTCATATCCAGGACTGGTGTTCGCTCAGTTTAAAACTGGAAATACTCAGTGGAATATTATGCATGTGAACTGTGGTTAGCTGAAATTTGTTTTGGACCTGTTAATGGAGAAAATGGCAAGAATCTATTTAAGTGCTGACAAGACACTTTGTGAGCACTCAGCATCCATAATGATCTCTTTGCAACTATGCCATTTTCTGCAAATTGTCAAGAAGAAAGATTCTCTTGTAACCTTTTAACATGGTAAATTGGGAACATGCTGAATTCTGCAAACAGATCTAAATTCTCCAGCCGCACTTTGATAGTTATGTATATTTGTGTATGTGTATTAATAACTATTGGTAATTATTTGATGTTGTTTATATTCTAAATTGTGTTTGCTTACAGAAAGTTGAGTTAATGCTGGAAGTAGGGGGCCCCACTCAAAGCAACTCCAGGATGAAACATTTACAGCAATACAGTTCTGCCTGCTAAAAGGAACAGCCGGATCCTGATTATTGTATCAGTTATGTAAAGTGGCTGTGTTGTAGTACATCATACGGGGGGAAAAAAAAGGGCAACCCCCCCCCAACAAAAAATACACTGAGGACACCTGTGAAGCTTTGTTCTTGTGAACTCCTACAGAGGAGTACGGTTGGGATTTTAGCTGACAGTACAGTCAGCTGACCATATATACTTAAATGAAATACTTTCTTTAAAATCATCTCTGTGTCTAATATAATGCAGTGGTGAGTAAAGCAGGCAAAGGCTGACGTGCCTCAGCTAGTGGTTGCTGTGTTACCATGGCATGTAGGGATGGAGTTGAGTCACTCCAGAAATATACTAAGAATGTGTATCTTAAGCAATAAGTGAATAGTAATCAGTGATGGCTGCTGCATTAAAGCAGATTTCAAAGAATGATTTATGATTCCTCTAAAATGTCATGTGTTGTAGTGTAAAAAGTACAGAGACCAGTTCACGGATCAACAGAAGCTTATATATGAAGAAAAACTGGAAGCCAGTGAACTTTTCAAGGACAAGAAGGCTTTATATCCAGCCAGGTAATGAGTTATGGTACCACTGCTCACAGTGTAAAAGAAAAATAATCTGCACCCATACTGCTTGTTGTGGATGTTTTTTGTGGACCAGTTTGCTAATCCTAAATGCCTTGAGAATTTTTTGTTTCTGGATTACTGGCTTGATCAAAACATGGAGGTCTCGTAGTTTATTTTGTCAGTTTTACACAGTGAAATCAATTTGCTTCTAAATTCAATGTTAAACTGCTGATTTTTGATGGTGTTCTGTTAGAATCATTATACCCAGAAACTGCCACCAGTTTTGTCAATGTAAACACTGAGGACTGTTTTCATGTGCCAAGACCCTAAATGTAGCAGAAAGAATGTTTCTTTGCGTAATTAAACATTTAGCGAACCTGCATAAGGGGACTGGATGCCTCCTTCTCGTGCCTTGCTGATCTGGCAGTGAGTGCCACAACAAATAGCCACGGAACAAGGTGAAGGGGTGGAATTAACAATCTCACTCACAAATGAGGAAAAGGCCTTGGAGCCCACACTCTGCGCGAAGCTAAGTAGCCTACATCCCACATGAGAGAGAGCAACCAGTGGAGTCCACTACTCCCTCCCACCATCCCCAGCGATACCAAGCCATGGCTTGGCTACTCCATAGCCGAGCATACAATACACATTGGCGCTAAGGATCCCATCTCCCAGCCCTGCAGTAACACGGTGCAGATTCATTATGATTAATTATTTGTATTACCCTAGCATGAAAGTGCATTAGTTATGGACCAGGACATGACTGTTCTAGGTGCTGTACAAATACAGAATAAAAAAAGATGGTCACTGCCCCAGGTAGCTTACAATCTAAGTGTAAGAGAAGGCACAGCAGATAGATCCAGGGGAAGAGTACAAGGAAACAAGGAGGCAGTACTGGTCAGCTTGATAGGCAGTGGTCCGCAGCGCACTAGCAGCATAACCGTTAAGTTTTTTGGAGGTGTCACCACAAAGGAGAGTTTGAAGGAGGGGGCTTTGTGGATGTTTACAGGGATCTCCTCCCCACCATGTGGGGCAGCAGGACAGAGCATGAAAGTGGTTGTTTGAAAATGTAACAAGTGGGGGATGGAGGCTGGCATCATGGTCTGCTCAGAGACAGGCATCAACCTTTAGATAGTGAATGAGAGATGACAGGGAAGGTGGGTATCCACACTTGAGTTGTGCGGGAGTGGCATTCCAGTACTTCCTCTGGTCCTGGGCCAGGCAGCTCCTTTCTGTCTCTGGCTGCAGGCTGTCATCTGAGCCGGCAGGTGCCGGGGGTTGGGCACTCAGCATGAAGGGAGCCGGGGCGCTGCAGGCAGGACTGGGTGGGGGAGCTCAGGAGATGGAGCTGCTGGGAACCTGAGGCAGAACAGGAGCCAGGCAATGTTGGGAGTTGGACTGCAGAGTCTCCACAGGGTCCTGGGCATAGGTAGCTGGAATATCTGTTGTGGAAACTGGCACACATTAGCAAGAGAAGAGGAGATATTGGGGAGGGGAGAGGTGGAGACAGGACAGGCTCTGCAGAGAGTTACCCCCTGCTCCCCAAACTTCCCCACTGCCCTTATCTTCCTAGTCCCCCCCCCCCACCGCCAGTAGCCCCCTGCTCCCCACTGCTCACTCCTGTGGCCTCCCACTGCCCTTCATTCTGGCCTTTTTTTTTTTTTTTAGGACTCTCTTGTTCTGGTGGGGATAGGTTGTGAAGTAGGTTGCTTGAAAGTAAAGACAAGTGGCTTATGTCTGAGGCAGCAAAGAAGGGAGTAGCCAGTGGAGGGCTGTAAAGAGAGGAGTGACAAGGTCAAAGAGACAGGCTAGGAAAATGATCTTTGCAGCAGCGTGTAGGCCTTTCTCACTTGTTCAGGATTTGGACAATAGGAAGCAAACAAAAATACTTGCTGCTAACAGATTTGCTGTGGTCATTATTTAAGCTTAATTGATGCTAAAATATTAATGAAAAAAGTAAGCAGTGTTGGAATGTGAGGACTAGGCAATTTTGTAGTTAAGCATGTTAAGAAATATCTTTCAATGCTGAAACTTGTAAAGCTTTTTATCTTCCCAAGGCCACATTTGTTTGGCAATTATTTCTATTCCAGAGACTCTGTCTACTCAGTGATAGTGTCTAGGCTTGCTAAAATCTTACATATCTCTACAAATACTCTTATCAGTATTTCAGACAGGTAGAGGCCTGAAAATGCCAGGGAATTTCTGATGAGTCTCCAGTTGGTGCTATCTGCCCAGTTAACATTGCTCAAGTAATTGCAAGAATGTCTACATTTTTCTTTGGGCTGCAGACATATTTGTGTTGTATGCAATAAAGCAGATAAAAATCAGTTCTGAGGCTCTTTAAAGAAGCTTGATTTAAATTTAAGTTTTATGATTGGAGCTGAGAAACTAGAAGTTCAGTTTTCAGTGGAAACAAACCTTGTGGTGTGTCTTATTTTTGTATAAGAGTAGCTTGTGTTAGACTGTTCTCTCCAGCCTGCTAGTCAGAATCTGAATGTGGAGAGATTTCTTGTTTGAGCAGTGGGGAATTGATTAAATGAAAGCCAATGCCCATTGTAATTAAATCTTCAACTCATGGTTCAGCCAGAATCCATATTTTATATTTTCAACCAAAATGCTTCCTAAATTCAGAATGAAATGAAACCACACTGATTAAAGACTTACAAAACATTTTCAGCTAATTTGTTTGTGTGGCAGCAGAGAGAAGGAAGTGCTAGTGTTTCTTGAAAACTTGTTTGGTTAAATATACTTCTTGTGCAGCTCTGTTGCCTGAAGCAGGGCTTGAAAATCTTACCCAGTACTTACTAACTTAAGAACCTAGACCAATTAAGTCCACTAGCCAGGGTGAGAAAATGTGGTCTTCGAAGGTCCCCAAATTGACACTACCTGCATTTTAGAAGCATACAACAGTTGTGTGTTAATGGGAAAGGTTATCAGCAGCCAACAACTTTATATTTAATACATTTAAAAATACGTTACTTGTAACATCTCTCTTGCTTTTCTTATACTTCCTTTTCATTCCAGGCTTCGCTCAGTCTTACTCCTTTCTTTCATATAATAGATCCTGGAATATCTTTTTCTTCACTTTATTTAAGTGTCTGTACCAGTTCTTTCTATTTCTCTTAACAATAGAGGAGGAGATCAAAAAACTTTTTTTTTTTTTTACACTCTTTCCCACTCCTGGAAAAAGTGGAGGCTGCCATATTTCTGTGAGGGTGCTGTCCTTGGATCCTGGTTGGCACATCCATTTTTTTTATGTCTGCCTCCAGCCAATAGACGACTGCCTGTGG
This sequence comes from Mauremys reevesii, assembly GCF_016161935.1. Taxonomy (NCBI): domain Eukaryota; kingdom Metazoa; phylum Chordata; order Testudines; family Geoemydidae; genus Mauremys; species Mauremys reevesii. The sequence goes on along the minus strand of NC_052633.1, from coordinate 26,595,205 downwards.
AACTTAGAAATCCCTTTTGTGCTGCAGGACGGAAGAAGCAGTGTTCACTATATCTCTGGTTGTGATGCTTCTCATGTAGGAACAGTTCAAGACTGAAGAATGCAGTATTATGCATTAAAATGTACAGTTGAGGTTTTGGAAGTCAGAATGCTGTCAGATAGAACTAAATAGGAGATAGATCCAAATCTGGCGTATATTCATGGAGAGATTTGCAAAGGCACAGAGGACTGGTAAGCACCCAACTCCCATGAAAATCAATGGGAGTTGAATGCCTTACAAATTGCTTTAGGCCCATTGGAAAATACCTACCTAAGTGCTGAGACTGGGATATTTTATATATTCTTGTGTTAAACATCATGCAACTAATGAAGTTCTATGGTGGGAAAGTATATGCAAGTAAATACAATACCCATGAATAAGGTCTTTGGGACTGCCATTGGCACCAATCCACCATTGTAAAGCCTGCACCAGAATGTTCTGGGATTTTTCACTTGTGCCCAAAGGTCAAATTTAACTTGAGTGTTTCTGTATTGTTTTGTCCTTCCATAGTGTTGGGCAGCCATTCCATGGGGCTTACCTGGAAATCAGCAAGAACCCCAAGTACAAAAAACTCAAAGATGCTGTGGAAGAAAAGATCATTATTGCTGAAGTTGTGAATAAAATCAATAGAGCTAATGGGAAGGTAATAAAATAGCACTGTTTAATCCCAAAGGGCATTCTGATGTGATAGGTCTTGTTGTAAATTAACATATAGGGCAATTTTATTTTTCCCCTCAATGATTCTGAAGGTAATAAAATGCTTATTTATTCAGTTTTCCTATCTGTAAAATGGGGATATTGATGCTTACCTCACATGCAAAGCATTTTGAGCTCTATTGATGAAAAGTGCTGCATAAGAGGCAGGTATTATTTATTAATTGAAGGTAATTTCTTTCATAACTGTTCTTATTAAATTATCTATTTTAGACGGTGGAAGTGTGGAATTCTTTTAGGATAAGTATGTTTCTAATGTCCAAAAAATGTTGTTTAGAAAAAATAATGCTTAGCTGTGTATTAGGAGAATAGTTCTGTGAGATGATAGCAGAGGACAACATGCCGTATATACTCGTTCATAAGCCGAATTGAAGGAAAGGGAAGCACCAGAGAAGGGGGTCGGCTTATGAACGGGTATAGAGAAGGAGAGGTGGGACACAGTCCCTCCCCCCAACAGAGGCAGCACAGCCAGCAGAGCCAGAAAGGAAGAGGTAGGGCCAGAGTCTCTCCGCTTCTGGCCACGCTGCTCTCCCACCAGCCTCCGAAACAGCTGCAACTCTGGGGCTGGCAGGCTGTGCCGCTCGGCTCCGCCCCCCAGAGCAGGCTGTGACCGCTCCGCCCGGTCTGGGCCACCAGAGCAGGCTGGGTTGGGAAGAGTAAGGTGGGAAGGGATGGGTTGGGGAGAGTGTGGGGGGTTGCGGGCTAGGGGTGGGTTCATGTGGGGGGTGGTCACAGGAGTTACTCCTCTGACTTCTGGCTTCTCCCCCCCAAAAAAATTTCCCCACCAGTTGCTGTCCCAGCCTGTCAGGGTAAGCAGCTGGCGTGCCAGGAAACTTTGTTTACTTAGGTTTACCTCCGTGCCTGCAGACACTCGAGGTAAACAAACCATCTCGGCCCACCAGCAGCTTATCCTGATGGCCCGGGAGCCAAAGTTTGCTGACCCCTGAATTATAGGGTCGGCTTATGAATGGGTCATAAACATTTTCCACTTTTACTTATCCATCTTGCGGGGGTCGGCTTATAAACGAACTGGCTTATGATAGAGTATATACGGTAGTATTTAAAATACATGAGCATTTTGGTACATAGTGTGTGCACACAAATATATATACTTGATACTGCATTTACTCTGCACCCAAAATTTATGTTGATTTCAGTAGACATTTGCAGTGCACAAGGAATGAAGAATCATGGTTATTCTCATTTATATATGTATTCTGACTTTCCATTTTCAGATTGTACATCTATAAACTTACAATTAAAAACATTGTATTTATACATGTAAGCATAGGGGGCAAAATGAAGAACTGGAGGTGCATTAGGCTTTTGGCTCGATAAGAAGGCAGTTAAGTAAAGGTGACCACATTTTCAGAGATGTTGATCAAACTGCAGCTCCTGCTGAACTTAAAACACTCAGGTTTGAAAATTTGAGCCACAGTTCTTAGTTGTATGAACTGTTTGTTTTCTTAATGGTTACTCTGTTGTAGAGTCTTCATCTCTGTGTGTTTGAATAGATAATGTTTTTCATTTTCTCATTTTACAGTGTGCATCCAGGATTTTCTTGTTAACAAAAAATAATGTCCTCCTTGCTGATCAAAAGTCCGGACATATCAAGTCAGAGGTCCCTCTGGGTGATGTTACTAAAGTGTCCATGAGCTCTCAAAATGATGGCTTTTTTGCTGTGCACCTCAAAGAGGTAGAGTTTAAATCTGTAATAAATTATCAAGCAAATTTATACTGTATGAGAAGAAATTATTTTAAATCATTAATTCTTGTGGTGTTAGCATATAGGGTTAAAACAGCTGTCTAAACCTTTGCCACATCTATGAAGTGGTAGGTTTAAGATTACTAAAGACCAGGTAGTGGAACTGTTAAATAATGGGTGACAGTTCGCTTGTGAAAATGAGACCTAGTGATTTGCTTCAGCCTTTTCAGGGTTTAGACTTTTTCCATTTGTAAAATGGCCCTTTAGTCTGGTTTTTATTCATAGTGAAGGCTTGTCCTTAGCTTTTTAACCCCTCGTATAGCTTTCCCTGACTCTTCAGTGTAACTGAAGTATAATGAACAGATTAGTAAATGTGTTTCTGCTCTTTAGGGGAAGTAGGAAGTTTAAATTAAATATCATCCCCTTTTTTTCTTCTGAAAAAATGTATTAACTTCTATACCTAGGCTTCTAAAAACTCGTTAAAATATTTTTACCACATTTTTATTGTTCACTTCATCTTACTCTCTGCATTCTTCATCACTAACTTTACCATTCATCCCCTTGATGGGCGCTCGAAGAAATTTACATTATTATATCACTAATTTAGTTACCAATCTAAAAGAATCTACACGTACTTTTGTTTCTCTTCACTGTTTGTAGAACCCTCTTAAAAACCTGTTCTGTCAGCATTTTTCTTTCTTAAATGGAGCTGATAGCCTAGTTGTTTTGTTGAACAAATTCAATTCATATAGTGCCCTGTCATGCCAGAACATCTTTTTCTGGGTGCTAGTATCAACAGTTGATTTCAGTTCCTATGATATAGTGTGAATTGCTGTGATATAGCCAGCAGAGGGAGACTCAAACAGTACATTTCTGTAGGATCTACAGAGTTTAGTGGCTTTCCTTTGGGTTGAGTGGGAACCTACCTTGATAGTTAGAATCCCATGGAGCTTTCTCATCAGATTCTAACAGGTTTAAGATTGGTTCATATTTGAAGCCCAAAACTTGGATGGCGTTCCTTTTTAACTTCGATGTCAAAATACTGGCACTTGGTGGTGACAGGAAACCTCCTTGCCACCCTGTCTTGCCCAGTGGTGTGCTTTACTGGTATTTGTTTCTTATGTTTTGCATTGTGGGGGGTGGCATAGGAAGGAGGGGTTCTAAAGTCTGCTTACCTATATAAAACTCTACAGTATTCCTGTGAGTATATTTGTGCTGATACTAACTACATTTCTTTCTGTTTCAGGGCTCAGGAGCAGCTGGTAAAGGGGATTTCCTGTTCAGCAGTGATCACCTTATTGAGATGGCCACCAAGCTTTACCGCACAACTCTCAGCCAGACCAAACAGAAGCTCAACATCGAGATTTCTGATGAGTATGTTTATTTTTTGCTTGTTTTTAAAAGGACATTTCCTTCAGTGCAGCATGCTGATAGGTTCATCAGTCAAAAATGTAACCTTGGATAAACAAGCTTTATGTAACTGGGATTTTTTTCTGATGACAGAAAAATAACTTGTAATTAGGGTTTCCAGTTTTCTGTTTCTATCTGTGTTCATTTCCAGTATTCATTTTTGGCTATTTTAGAGCCTTGAAACTTAGTAGAGAAATTCTTTGTTTTTAGGTTTGTTTGAAATGAGATTATACATTTGAGCAGAAATCCTATTTCATTATCAGTGAAATTAAATAAAAACAAATTAAATTTAAAACCATGTTTTACTTGTATAGATTTATGTTTTCACACTGTGTGTAAATCACATACATAAGCAGCTTTACATGCTGCTACTATGTGTGTCCAAATAATGAATCATGGAGAACATGACAGGAAACAATACAGGCTGTAATTGACAGAGACAAAACATTAATAGGATGTCAGTTCATCTGAAAGATCTTTTACCTTCTTTTCAGTGTATGTTACTTCAAATTCCTGTTGATGTTTAATCAGTTGTTTGTGGCAGAAAACTGGAATCTCCAATTATAAATTGTGTCCATTGAGTTCTGTTTCATGTTTTGGTCTCTTGGGTAAGATTCAGATTATCAATGTTATAAGCATGGAGTAAAGTTGCCTTGTAAATTAGCTTTTATTGATTAAGTGCAAGGTCTGTTAAGAAATAGATCACCAGTTGTTTTGGGACTTAAGGCCTGATTCTGCCACATTTGCTCATGTGGAATAGAAGCATACTCTGTGAGTAATGCCACAGATTACAGTGGGACTGCTCATAGAGTAAGGTACTGTTCCTTTTGAATAAAGGAAGCAGAATCTGTCCTTTTTTCTTCAAGATGTGTGTCCCTGTGGGTGCTCCACTTCAGGTGTTGGTGTGTCCCGGCGCCGTTGATCAGAGATCTTCGGTAGCAGTGCCCGGTTGGGCCGCGCGTGCGCAGGTGGCATCTCGCGGCATCGTTGAAGTCTGTTTGGCGCATGCGCGTTTCAACCCCCTCAGTTCCTTCTCAGCCGTCCTTGACTGAAGATGGAACTCGGGGCAGTGCTGAACCTCTTCCCCTATTTTGAGAGAAAATTAGTTTTATTTAGATAAAACCTCTCCAGTTACTACCCTACCTTTAGATAGATGTATAGAGCTCACTAAAAACAAAACAAACCCCCACCTCCCCTCCAAAAAAAACCCCCTAGCTTTTCTTAACCCCTCTTCCCCCTTTGGGAGTGAACTCCGCTATGGTCTTGTTCTTAGACCTTCTTCAGTGGGCCACATTAAAGATGCTGGCGTCTCCTGGTTTAAAAAATGCTACTCTTGCAATAACCTCATACCATGCTTGGACGGACATTCCTGGTGTGTCAAATGCCTCAGTGAGACACAAGTCCCAACTATGTGCGTCCACTGCAATAATCTAAAAAACAGACCTCTCAGAGACCTGCATTTTAAAGATGATTCTTATGGAGAAATCCCTCCAACCTGATTTGGAGATGGGCAGAACAAAACCCTCTCCTAGGTGCTCTCCGACCACGTTGGAACTGACCAGGAGCCTGGCACCACCCTCTCAAGGGACGAGGAAGAGAGCCTCGACCTCCATAGACAGGGAACCGGGCACAAAGAAATGGTCCCCAACTAGGTCCTTGCCAGCGGTGCTGACTGCCTCAGGGGTCAGCACCTGCGACATTCCCATCACCTCTGCACCAGGCATATGGTGCAGAAATGTAAGGAGTCAAGACCGCATCATGGCCAGGTCTCCTCCCTGGCACCACAGGTGCCAGCACCCATGCCAGAGTCTGTGCCATCTGTGCAAAGAGCCCCAGCACTGGCGACTCCCCTGGCACCGGACACCATCCGGCACTGGCTGCTGGTGCTGCCATGGGACCACCGGCACCAGCCAAGACCAAAGAAAGCAGCTTCTGACTAAATTCTCGGTGCCGCACGCTCTGGCACAGACACAATTTCTAACGCATCAAGACATCACAGTGGATTTGCCTCTACTCGGCACCGAGGGCTCACCCTTGATCCTGCCACCCTCTCCTACTGAAAACTCTATTTTCACAGACAGTGATGACGATGACCACGGAGACGCAGTCTTTTCTCCATCCGACTCTCTTCCACCACAACAAAGACCACCTCACAGGAACATGCATTACAAGGACCAACCCTAATTCCCATGGTTTGCTACACCAAGGATGGGACCTCAACTACCATGCCCCATGAAATGGGCACCGTGGGACCCATCGGCACCCTATAAAGCCCACTACTCCTGCACCTCCTCACCCCATAGAGTGCAGATCTGCTGTCCACCTGGATCCCCAACGCCATCAACATCTAGAGCCCTTGAGGCAGGGGCGGCTCTAGACATTTTGCCGCCCCAAGCAGGGTGGCATGCCACGGGAGGTGCTCTGCCGGTCGCCGGTCCTGTGGCTCTGCTGGACCTCCCGCAGGCGTGCCTGCAGAGGGTCCGCTGGTCCCCCGCGGCTCCAGCGGACCGTCCGCAGGCACGCCTGCGGGAGGTCCACCGGAGCTGACTGCCGCCCTCCCGGCGACCGGCAGAGCGCCCCCTGCAGCTTGCCGCCCCAAGCACGCGCTTGGCGTGCTGGGGTCTGGAGCCGCCCTTGCCTTGAGGATCCACGTGAGGAAGTGGAAGAAGAGCCCGCACCTGACATGGAGTTGCCAAACACAACTCCCCTTTTTTGCCTAATGAAGCCATCATGCCACCCCCGCCAAATATGACAGACGGCTTGAAGCAGTTTCAGGAATTATTTAAGAGGGTTGCAATCAGCCAGGGCATTCCATTGGAGGAAATACAGGACAGTCAACATAAACTCCTTGAAGATCCTCCAACCCTTGGCTTCCTCAAAGATTGCACTCCCCATATACAAAGCCATTTTAGAAACGGCCGACACTATCTGGCAGACACCAGCCTCCGTCCTGCTAACCTGTAAACGGGCTGACCGGAAATATTATGTCCCAGCTAAGGGCATAGACTTTTTATTTTCATACCCGCAGCCCACCTCCCTCGTGATTGAAATGGCTAACCATAGGGCTAAACAACCTCATTACCAGTCCACACCCCAGGAAAAAGACCTCAAACACCTTGACCTCTTAGGTTGCAAGGTTTACACATCCTCTACTCTCCAATTTAGAATTGCCAACTATACCACTCTTCTCACTAGCTATGACTTGATAATTACAACATCCCAGAGGACCGAAGAGCGGATTTACCTCCCACATCCCAGAAGACCGAAGAGCGGATTTTGAATTGGTCCTGGTAGAGGGACAGCTAGTATCCAGAATGGTGCTTCAAGCCTCTCTGGACATGGCGGACATGGCAGCTTGCACCACAGCTACTGCAGTGGTAATGTGTAGGGCCTCCTGTCTCTCCTCATCTGGCATCCCTAAAGAGCTTCAGACCAAAGTGGAGGATTTACCGTTCAACAAAGACACTCTTTTTTTCTGGAAAAACCAATGAAGTTCTTCAGATAATGAAAGATTCTAGGGCTACCCTCTGAACACTAGGGATCTACACCCCTCCTTCCAAGCAAAAGAGATACCAGCCCTACCAGAGGTCTCGCCCGCAGTAATACAACCACCCATATTCCAAACAGTACGACACTAGGAGGTCCCACGGCAGGCCTAACAGACATTGACAAACCCAGTCTGAACAACCTACCTCCCACCAGTCGGGCAATACACTGAAATTTTGAATTCTTGGTCAAGGGTCTGAGCGTCCACTCCTTACCACCAGCAGCGCCTACTTGCCCTTTTGGTCATCACCTCCAATGCTTCCACCACACTTGGCAAAACATCACACAGGATTGCTGGGTCCTGGAAATAGTGCAGTCAGGCTATCCCATACCCTTTATTTCAGGGACCCCCCTCACAAACACCAGGGGGGAGGGATAGCTCAGTGGTTTGAGCATTGGCCTGCTAAACCCAGGGTTGTGAGTTCAGTCCTTGAGGAGGCCACTTAGGGATCTGGGGCAAAAAATTGGTCCTGGTAGTGAAGGCAGGGGGCTGGACTCGATGACCTTTCAAGGTCCCTTCCAGTTCTAGGAGATTGGTATATCTCCAATTATTACCTATTATTACCTATTACCTTCTTCGGGAAGAAGTAACTCACCTGCTCCTCTTAGGTGCAATGGAGTGAGTTCCAACACAACACAGAAGGAAGGGATTTTACTCCCACTATTTCTTGAACCAGAAGAAAAGCAGAGGATGGCGACCCATTCTAGACCTGCGACTACTCAACAAATTCGTTCGCTCCCAAAAATTCAGAATGGTAACGTTGGGCATGATAATACCGGCGCTGGAACGAGGAGACTGGACACAAACTTCTAAATCTCAATACACCCAGCACACAGACGATTGCTACGGGTCACAGTGGGGCACAACCACTTCCAATACAGTGTGTTCCCATTAGGTCTCTCCATCGCACTGTAGGTGTTTTCCAAGACACTCGCGGTGGTAGCAGCTCACCTACACAAAGGATCATATTTTTCCCAGACCTGGACAACTGCTTCATCGAGGGCTAGTCATACAAAGAAACGCAAACGGCAACACAGTCGACCTCGCTCTTTTCCAAAGGATCAGACTGCAAATAAACTTCCAAAAGTCCACTGTGACACTTACATAGAGTTCATTGGGGCTTACCTGGACTTGACCCTCGCCAGAGCCTTCCTCCCGCAGGCCAGGTTCCTCTCCATTCAAAGACCTCATACACATGGTGTTCATCTGCCCAAGGATCGAAGCCAGAATGTGTCTGCAACTTCTGGGCCACATGGCAGTTGCCACGTTCATGGTGAAACATGCCAGACTACGCATGAGGTGCTTACAGGGCTGGTTGAGTTCTGTATACAAACCCGCCAAGCACAGCTTCCATATGATGGTAACTCCACCCGCAAACGTGCTGAACTTACTGCACTAGTGGACAGAAAGGGAGAATATAAGCACAGGAGTTCCCTTTTGCCAAAATCCCCCTGCACTCGTGCTCACCACAGACACTTCCCTGGTAGGTTGGGATGCACACCTGCAACACCATACGACATAAGGCAGGTGGTCTGCACTGGAGACCCATCTGCATATAAACCTCCTAGAACTTAGAGCTGTCAGGTACACCTGCCTTCACTTCCTCCCACTCATTCTAAACAAATCTATTTGAGTACTCATGGACAATACTGCATGCATGTTCTACATCAACAGACAAGGAGGGAGCAAGATGACACTCCCTGTGCATAGAAGCCATCAAACTTTGGAACTGGTGCATATGACATCGCATAGACATCACAGCTTCATACCTGCCGGGGTGTCAAAACACCACTGCCGACACCCTCAGCAGACACTTTTCACAGGAACACAAATAGGAACTAAATCCTACAGTCTTATCCCACTTATTCTCCCTTTGGGGCTCTCCTTCTATAGATCTGTTAGCCAGAGCAAGGAATCACAAATGGCAATTATTTTGCTCCAGAGTGGGACTTGGGACTGGCTCCCTGGGAGATGCATTCCTAATCCCATGGAACAGGACACTTATGTATGCATTCCCTTCAATTCCTCTAATACACAAGAGTTTTCCGCAAGATCAGGGACGACAAGGCCGAGGTCATACTTATCGCACTGACGTGGGCCAGACAGACATGATATTCTTACCTACTTCGCATGTCGATCCGCCCTCCGAGAACTCTCCCGATGAGACCGGACCTCCTCTCCCAGAGTGACAGTGCATCCTCCATCCACAACTGGAGAAACTTCATCTGACAGCCTGGCTCCAATTTGGTTCCAATTGCATGAACTAGCCTGTTCACAGCAAGTCACACACGTGTTATTACACAGGAGATGCAACTCCTCCCACAATACTTACCTCCAAAAGTGGAAACATTTCTCGATGATGTGCTTACAGAAAGCCCTCACGCCCCTCCCGATATCCTAGACTACATTTTAGAATTCAGAAACAAAGGTGTATCACTCAGCTCCATCAGAGTTCATCTCGCGGCAATCAATGCCTTCCACGAGAAACTGGATGGCACCTCTGTCTTCACACACCCTACTAAAAAACACTTCCTTACTGGACTCCAAAACCTCTTCCCTGAAGTCTACTCCCCCACACCCACCTGGAATTTGAACCTTGACATTAGGGGCCTCATGAGACCTCTCTTTGAACTGATAGCCATCTCCTCCTTACTCCACATGTCCATGAAGGTTGCATTCCTCGTGGCCATCGCATCAGCCAGATCGGTCGGGGAATTAAGTGCACTCATGGCCAACCTCCCAGTATACTAATTTCTTTAAGGACAAGATCATGATGCAACCCCACCCTACATTTCTGCCAAAGGTAGTGTCCTCTTTCCACCTTAACCAGCTGATACACCTCCCCACTTTTTACCCAAAACCCTACAGGAAGCGGCACTTCATACCCTCGATGTAGAAAGGTGATTGCCTTCTACTTGAACAGAACAAAAATCATTTAGTAAATCACCTAGACTCTTTGTATCTACTGCAGAACACTCCAAAGGAGCTGCTGTTTCGAAACAGTGACTCTCTAAGTGGATCTCCGACTGTATTAGGTCCTGCTACCAGGTCCACGACGTTGAACATCCTGATGGCATCAGAACTCATTCCACTCGAGCTACATCAACATCGGTAGCGTTCCTACACAACATACCCATTATTGACATATGCAAAGCCACCACATGGTCGTCAGCATACAAGACACCAGAGCGGACACTATAGTAGATCAGACAGTACTGGCTGTCACTGCCAAACCCGCAATTCCAAAGTCCCCCTGTAGCAGGGTGAAACCCTGCTCCTGCTGTGAGGGGTTTAAAAGCAGCCTGGCAGGGCTTGAGAGCTGCTGCTCTAGGCTGGGCTGATTGGGGAAGTGGCTGCAGCTAGGGCCACGCCCCAAACTGAGCCACAGCTGGCCCCTATAAAAGGCCAGGGAGGCCAGAGGCAGACAGTCTCTCTCTGCCTTCAGAGAGAGAAGGGCCTGGCTGCAAGGAGCTAGAGACTGGATACCTGAGTGAAGCAGGGCTGGGATAAGGCTGAGGAGCTGGGGAGCTCCAGCCTGGAAAGCCCCAGGCTGCGGCCCAGCAGTGGACCAACAGCTACTGGGGGTTGCAGAGGGCAGCCCAGGGGTAGGCAGAAGCAGCAGGTCCAAACCCTCCTTGCCAGTGATGAATAGGCTGATACTGCAGTCTGCCCCAGGACGTGGGGCTAGACAATGACTGGCAGTAGCCATAGACTGAGACAAGGTGGGGATAGAGGGTGAGGGTTCCCTGAGGGGGGAAGACCCTGAAAGAAAGGGGTTACTGCTGGGGGCAGCACCCCATGTAAAAGGGCACCGGGTCCAAGACGGGACACGGGGGCCTGAAGACAGGCGGATCACCGGCCTGCAGAGGGCGCTCTGGACTGGAACTGAGCTAATTCCCGGAGTCACCAGCAGGAGGCGCCGCAGGGGTGAGTTGGCCCGTCTACACCCCCCAACAATAGTGGGTACTGCTCTACATTCACCTGAAGTGGAGCACCCACAGCAACACCACTCGAAGAAGAAGAGACAGTTACTCACCCTGTGCAGTAACTGAGGTTCTTCGAGATGTGTGTCCCTGTGGGTGCTCCACTACCCACCCTCCTCCCTTCTACTTTGGAGTTCGATTTAAAGGACTCTACGGTGGAGAAGGAACTGAAGGGGTCGAAATGCACGTGCGCCAAACAGACTCCAACAACGCCACGGGACACCAACTGCGCACGCATGTCCCAACTAGGCACTGCTACTAAAAATCTCTGATCAATGGTGCCGGGACGCACCGACACCTGAAGTGGAGCACCCACAGGGACACACATCTTGAAGAACCTCAGTTACTGCACAGGATGAGTAACCTTCTTTTAGCATTACTGAAATTAACAATTTCTCTAGGCAAAACTTGAACCCTTCATGTGCTGTTGCTCACTTAACCATAGATTGCGGCCTAAAATTCCAGTAATAAGTACAGTTTATGGAGCTGATAGATGTAGGGTTAACTTGAAAAGTCAGAGTTGTTGCTACAAGGAGTCCGGTGGCACCTTTAAAGACTAACAGATTTATTTGGGCATAAGCTTTCGTGGGTAAAAAAACCCTCACTTCTTCAGATGTTGTTCTTCAGTTGTTGCTCTTCATCTGAAAATATCAACTTTTTTCTTAGTACTATAAAAAGTGCAATTAAATTTACTCATCATAAGTATAGGTGCCCTTAGCATCTTAAAATGTTGAGGCAATTCTTAATAAGGATCTCATTTAATGCTCAGTGGAGAAGCATATGCTATCAAAATCACATTCCAGCATGCATGTTAGACTGTTTAGTGCACTTGTGTGGCCTGTCTGAGGATTGAGATCTTGTTATCGTTCCTGTTAACAGTCTGTCTTCACAGAGGCTTGCATTTTTGCTTGTGGATCTGTTGTCTTGGAAATTAAAACCCTTCGGGTATATGTTGTTCTTGAATTTATCCACACAAAAGTATGTGAAGAACTTCATAGTAGCACCATGTTCAGTGATGGTGAAATATTGCTGCGCTATCCCTTCTGAAGTGTAGATCTAAACACAGCTGCATGATTAGGAACTGAGGGAAAACTATGTGCCACATTCTTGGTCTCTGCTGTGCATTGCTCCTTGGAAAGGGAGTACCTGCAGGCAAGAATACCATTGATCTGTGATTATGCCCCATCAGTTATTTTTTTTAAATTGGGGGTGGGAAATAGTTTTCCATTGCAGTCTATTTGCATTTATTTATTGTCACAGGATGGGGCTAACTGCTGAGCCAATCAGATGTGCTGAAATGGGGTTATCTATCTTCTGTATTGTCATTTTTATCAGCAAAATTCTCACAAGACATGGTGGGCCAGCTGCAGGGGGTTGTTTCAAGAGGTCAGAACATCAAGGAAAGTGCAGCACTGGTGACACAGCCTGTGGATGTAGGCGCTTAGTGGCACTTTCTAGATGCTACATGGCTGGGAGCTCTGAGCCAGAGACTCTTCAGCGTCTGGTATTGTACAGCAGGAAAAATGTACTGAGTGGAAGCTCTGCAAAGCTCAGTCTGCTTTTTCCCCAGAGCTTTAAAGACAGCTTGATTTTGTGATTTCCGGCTGAAGGGAAAAATTCTTTGAAGTTTTTGTCCCCTACTGGAAAACCTCTTAAAGATGCTGAAAGGAAAATCTGCCTATTACAGAAGACCTAGTTTAGGTCAATGGGAATTGTGGAAGAGTCAAACAATGATGTGATGCTATCTGGTTTACTGATACCCCTTCTCTACATGTGGTGGTGGTGAAATTCAGAAAGGCTTAATAAAGGTATATTGATGTTTTTTAAGCAACTGGATGATTGCAAGGGAGTTTTTTCCCCTCTCAGTAGAAAATAAAGGGTTAGAGAAACCAGATTACAGAATTGAATCGATTCTGGACTGCAAGAAGCAGCTATCAGAAACTTGCGGATGCCTGAGAAGGGGCTGTGAAATGTATATTATCACTAAACAGAGAACTGTGAAAACTGACAGAGAGTAAGAAATATGAGGGTTACTAGACTCCAGAAACACAGAATGGAAGCAATCCAGAACAAACATGCTCCAGGTGTTCATAATTTTGGTACCTTACCAGTCTGTGCCACTTAATTTCATGTAAACAATAGTCCTTCTGGGGCAGGAAGCAGCTCGATATGGTCTTTATTATATTTCTGATGAGGATGGTCCAATGGTTAGGGCATTAGCCTGGGACTTGGGAAACTGGGGTTCAAGGAAACCCCGCTTTGCCACTGATTTCCTGTGTGACACAGGGAAAAGTCACTCAGAAGTTCTCTATGCTTCCATTCCCCATCTGTAAAATGGGTATGTTAGCAATTCCCTACTCCACAGAGTGTTGTGAGGATAAATACATTAGATTGTGAGGCACTCAGATACTACAATAACGATGGTCATAAAAGTACCTAACTATTTATCTACAAGAGAAATTCTCCAGAAATCATAAGTTCTGTACATCTAGAATATTTTCTCTATCAAATGAGGATTCCAGATTTTTTCATTATACCCAGTAAAACCATCTTTTCTTTAAACGTGCTGCAGTTGGGTTACCTTCTACAGGTCAGAGTTGTAATGCAACACCCTGGTATAAAATCAGAAAGATCCTTTTCTGTATTAACTTCAGTCTTAATGGCTACTTGGAATACTGTTGGGCAAAACTTCTGGAACCCTAAAGCATTTACCAATATGTGTATTGACTGTTAGATGCACAATGCACACAATCTTTATTCCACTTTTCCCCAGACAGAAATCTATTGTATAGTGAATGGGCGACATCCACCTTGATTGCATTGGCCTCATTAGCACTACATAAGTAATTTTCCCTCTCTTGATATTTACCCCTTTTTGTCAACTGTTGAGAACAGGCCACTTCCACCTTAATTGAATTGGCCTCATTAGCACTAACCGCCACTTGGCAAGGCAACTCACATCTTTTCATGTGCTGTGATATATATACTGACTGCTTACTGAATTTTTCACTCCATACATCTGATGAGGTGGGTTTTAGCCCACAAAAGCTTATGCCCAAATAAATTTGTTAGTCTCTAAGGTGCCACAAGGACCCCTCGTTGTTTTTATTGTATAGTGGTTATGCAGGCTAGTTTTATGCCACACAACACTTAACTATATTTTTAAGGTTATTTACTACTTGAACAACATTATCATCTTTGAAATAGTCTGCTGGCCTTGGGAATTTGATATTTTAGCATTTATGGCAATGGATATAGTTAGAGAAGGATTTTGGAAAACCAGTAGAAGAGCAAGGAGATCTGTTCCAGTGCTGCAGTAAGTGGGGAATAATTGTAAATGTCTCAAATACAAGATCTCTTTTCCCTAGATATGTTGTCACATCACTTTTAACCTGGACTAAGATTTCTGTGTGTTAGCCATGTGACCCTATCTCAGCAAATGGTTAGTGGATCTACAATTCTACACCCCAAAACTACTAGCAGTGGAGGGAAACAGTGCATATTTATTTTAGGAAGTTTTCTCAAGGAACAATGTAGATAAGATATTTCAAGAAATCCTGTAATATACGTCTATACATCTTGTTTTAATTTTTAAAAACTTTGTTTACAAGAATGGCCTCATCACAGGACCTTTTTATTATTTGGTGCATGTAATCTAGATGTTAACCTTTGGTAGATCAATAAGTGGATTTGCATCTCTGAAATTATGTTCAGTGCTGACAGTCAGAATACTTGAGTTTTACTATCATGAAGATCAGCAGTAACAGGGAAAGCAAGTTGCTCTTCAGCAGACTGTAAAATCCCTTCATAGTAGGTCATCCTCTCTTTCAATTTAGAAGACATTTTTTTACATTTTGTATCTTTGAAATGGTTGTTAGGGGTAAACTTGTTCAATCTTTTCTTATCTTGAAACTATGATTAAAGAGCATCTCTTCTCTGGATCCTGCCAAATCTGCTGACATAGCACAATCAGATGTGATGACTCTGATGTGCCTATGTTTTATATTGGATGTAATATACTGATAGGAATTATTGTGCTGGATATCACACCTATAGGCGATTAGATTGCCTGATCTTAAATGGTAGCTAGAAAGGGGAAGAAATAAAATACTGGGGGGGGGGGAAGGTAGTGATGTTTGGGTCTATAGAGCAGTTATAGTATATACAGGACCATTGTTAAACCATCAGATGGTGTCCGGAGAAATGAGCACAGTGCTAGGAATTGGCAGGTCCTTGTTTTGCCGCTTATTCAACGTGTGGTCTTAGGTGAGTCCTTCCACATTTCTCTCAGTTTGCCCACCTGTAAAATAGGGCTCTTATTTACCCACTTACCAATGACGCGTCTTGAGGATTAATTGGTATATATCCGTACTGTACTTTAAACATAGACTTAAGAGGTCATCTAGTCCCTCCTCTAGCACTGAGGCAGGATTAAATATACCTTCACCATCCTTGACTGGTGTTTCTCAGGCTAATATTCTGGGGGTGTATTAACAGGAGTGTTGAATGATGCTAAGTATTGTTACTTGTCATTTTGATACTTTCATGTATTAATCATGCTTTTTCAAACAGGCCATTCTGAATGTTCCCTTTCTAAACTGGCACTGCAAAAATCTAGAGTTGGAAGGTGCCTTAACCACTGACAGTGGAAGATAATTGAACACCAGGGAGCATAAATGGACAAAACTAATATATAACATAACATTTTCCAGTTTCTAACCCTCTTTTATAACTAATATAAACAATTTCATGAGGTAATATCATATACCTTTTTCTTGTTACAGTAGCTAATGAAAGAGAGTCTTGCACAAACAACTATTTGCTGTACATGTAGTTTTTCCACCCTTAATTAAAACCCATTTTCTTCTGTCTCCTAGGTTCCTGGTTCAATTCAAACAAGACAAAGTATGTGTGAAGTTTATACAAGGCAACCAGAAAAATGGCAACGTCCCAACTTGTAAACGAAAAAACAACCGGCTCCTTGAAGTTGCTGTACCTTAACTGCAGTTGGTCCCTCTACCTTTCATGGACTTGTGTTTTTTTTTGTTATAGTGCAATTTTTAGTTTTTTGGGCTGCCAGTGGCTAATAGCTTTAGAAACCCTTGGCAAAATATTTGACTAATAAGCTTTTAAATCTTTCTTAATACAGTAGTTTTAACCCTCAAAATGTACATTTTGTCCAGTGGCAGCATTTTATGAACTGACAAATATCTGTTGCAAATGATATGTGTTCTTTGTTTAGCCATCACATTTTAGTACAGCATACCATAAACCCACATATTAATGGAAAAACTATTAATACTCATTGGACTAGATATCTGCCTAACGGAAGATATATAGATTGCATCATAAAAGACATGATGCTTATTGGTAACTTCTGCCCCTTGCATTTTTATGCCAATCTGTGCCGGTGAGCTAAAGGGTTAATTGTTTGCTACCATTAGAGAGACTGGTAAAATCATGAGACTGGAACAGTAACTTTAATTGTAAACAGTTCTAAGAGGCATGTAACTTGATCTTTAACAGAATATAGTGCAGGAAAACCTAATTCTGCAAAGCAGAAGGAATGTACAACTGCCTATGCAGCATATGCATATGGTTTTTATTTGCAGTAAAGAAACTGGTGTTTCAAAACAGGCTTTCTAATTAGGTCAGATATTTTTAATGACTGTACAGTAGGAAGCAGAATAGAATTATTAAGGTGGCAACAACATATTTCTTTCATTCACAAAAGCTATATAATTCAGAGCATATTTTCTATTCTGCTTTTTCCCTTAAATTACTGGTTCACATTAGATCCTGAAAAATGCAGTAGTATGAATAATGAAAACTGCAAGGTATTTAAACTGTTTAGTTATTATTTGAAGGGTTAGTCTTTTTCAGATATGGGCATGTACAATGTGCAATAAAACACTCATGACATTTTGTGAAAAATTATTTATAATACACTTTTGTGTGTAAGAAAGAGATGATTGGTACAGCCTGCATAGATGATGTAGGGATGAAAGTAGGTTTGTGGTTTTAATTTGCAGTTTTTTAGAATGTACACTACAGTCGTCAATTTGGGAAAAGTACTTAGAATTAAAAAGTTTCGTAATTCTGGGGAATGATGTACATAAATTGATATTATAATAATAAAATTGTCCTAATTCTCTGATGTTTGGTACTCTTATGTTATAACCATATTTTTGTATTTCAAAACTGTTCTATGTAAGTTTTTTTTGTGCCTGATGTAATATGTGCACAGAAACACTTTACAATCAAGAACTGCATTATAAACTTTCAGTATAACTGACTGCAATTAATCTTTTATAAACCAGAAGCATTAGTTGAAAGCATGGATTTATGGGGACATTTTTTGAGTTTTTAGATAGCGGTAACTGCTCAAGTGAAGGGTTTGTTGAATGTAATTGTTTGATTTGTTGATGCAAGGGCAGTTGAGAAGTATTGTGTGTTTGCAGGCTGATACAAATCCCTGCCTTCAAAGACAGGTTAAGACACCAGCTGTGCAATGCTGAAAGCCCAAGCATAAATAAAGTAAAGATAAAGCAAAGTTCAGAGTCTCGTTACTCTCCTGTTGGTGAAGTTATGTAGTATTTATGAAGATTTCCTTATGTAGTTCTATTGTAATGTAGACTTTCAATATTAAAACCCTACTACTTATTGCAGCAGAGTCACCAGGGCTTCACACACACTCCTTACATGTCCAGAAAAACAGTTGTTCCACTTCTGAAATTTTTGTCACATTTTGGTTTGGGTTAAAATGAAATAAAAGGGTTTAGCTGAGATTGGGGCACAAAATGGTTGCTTTCACTTGTCTCCTTAATGCAACTAAGGTGTAATTTTTTTGAATGGTAATAGTGGCGAAACTTGTGTTAGAATTCTCTTAAATTTGACAAAAGCTACCTCTTTCTCATAATATTTTAGTAATACCTGAAGGCTCGAAATAAATCGGTGTTGTCAGATTAATGAATTGTAAGTTTTAAAGCAGCCTAGAAATGCTATAATTGGAGAAGTTTACAAAATAAACCATGGTATCAATTTCTAGAGCAATATTAGGGTGCACTCAGATTGTGAAGTCATTGCCCTAAAAACATCGCACAAATGTGGTGATCTAATATTTCAAACTCCATTCTTCACATACAATGAATTCAAATTTCCACTTGGCGAAGTGTAACCCAGTTAAAGCTGTAGGGGCTTGTAAAGCTGTTTAACTTTTCAAACTGCTTCCAGTAGGAACCTATTAGGGACAAATTTTCAAAAAATAACCTGGAAATAAGGAAGGCAGACATGTACATTCTGTCATTGGGAATGGGCGACAGAGGATGGATCACTTGATGATTACCTGTTCTGTTCATTCTCTTTGGGGCACCTAGCACTGGCCACTGTCGGTAGACAGGATACTGGGCTTTATGGACCTTTGGTCTGACCCAGTATGGCTGTTCTTATGTCATTGGTTCCTGCAGTTGTTTGCATGTGGAAAATTAGAGGTGGGGTTCAGGAGCATTTGAACATTTGACCCCTGGAATCAATGTTACCTTTTCACTTTTGCATCAAGTCACTATATAAATTACTTCAATTTTATCCTCTGGGTGTATTTAAAATGATCATAGTAAAAGGATAGTACAGATATTTGAAGAAGATGAAGGTCTTTACCTTGGTTTCTACTGTCTCATTTGTTTTCCAGAACAGTGGTAATTTCTAACCTGTGAACTAGTTCATACTTTGCCATATATTGCAATTGGACACCTAAAAAATTATTGGATTCTAAATGTACAGAAAGTGATTTTGAATATACATTATTTGGATATGTTCACTTAGTCATGATATTTGGAAGTTTAGAATAAGCATACAAGGTCATTTGGTCAGTTTCCTTTCCTTCCATTTCCTTTCTTAACCTACTCTGGTGCAACTGTAAAAAGGGCAAAAACACACTGGTGCTGAACTTACATATCCCTTTATCTGTAATTTTTCATGTATCATTGGAACTCTCAGTCAAGGGGAGGGAACTCCCTGCATGAGACTTCGCCAAATAAGAAATAATACTTTGTTCTAGACCCATATCCTCTCTGACTCTGTATGCTGCTACTTGTCCTCCTTGCACGTTTTACCTGTATGGGATTGGGAAGAAGTTCAGATTTCAGGTTAAACTTGATATTCAGATTCACCTGATGTTGATGAGTAGTTTGGGAAAACACAAAATCTGAAATCTGAATTTTGTGTGTCATTTTCTTGTGAAGCAACATCTCTTTCCAAATGATTTCACAATAACCTTTTATTTTTCAATGACATTCTATTGTGTGCAATGTGATGTGAATGAGTTAAACCTTTATCTAGACATTGCTTTCTTTGAACATTCTGCAAACTCAGCATTCCTGTTGTCAGGGTTTGGATTGGCTGCCCAAGGGAATAGTGTAAATAGGCCAGATTAGCTTGATTTTCATAAAATGGCATCAAGCCACAAAACTATTTTTTGTTTTATGGAAGGGAAGAAGAGATTTTTATTTTATTGCATTTTTTTTTTCAGTTTTATACTGAATTATATAATTGATTTTTCATTATACAAATCATGGCATAAGTAAACTAAGATGTAAAGCACAAAGAACAGTATTCGTATTAAGCCAGGTTTGTTAGTGTTTTTGTTTTGCTTTTGCCAGAAGTGAAAATATTGTTTTTCTAAACACTTCTGGAATCAGTGAAAAAGCCTAAACTTAAATATAAAATGAGATCTTTTCCCCTTCTGCTGAATTTTCATTGTTTAATAGTTAAACCTTTAAATATTTAAGTCCTTACTTTTGCAAAATGCATTTCAGTGTTCTATAGGATATGAAATAGTTTATTTCTGCAAATGGCACTGTAGTATAATTGCTATTTGAAGAGGAGAGGAAGGGCAACCCAAATTAAATATTTAAGCTCCTCTGGACATTAAATTGTTTCAAGGACAGAAAGGAAAAACTAAACAGTTTAAAGAGATACTATCAACTTAAACTTCACACACATCTGTGTTGTTGCAAGTAACACCCGTGATCACTGTAACTGTAAAATACTATTTTTCCTGTAATCTTTGCTCCTTCAGCATCTTTATTTCTGTGCATTTGACAATATTTTGCATATAGTCAATTTCACAGTTTCCATTGTATAGTCAGTTTCCCCTGGAATTTGGCACACCAAGAATAGGGGAGAGAAAAACATTTTTAAAAAATGTGATTGTAAAATCCCCTAAATAAACAAAGGTCTCTGGCACAGATTGGAGTAAATGAAACCACTTTTAAGTAATCTATTTTTAACTGAGTAGATTTCATATTGAGAGGGTTCTTTCAATATCACAGAATTTTTGTAATTCAGGTTACAGACGTGGGGCCTGATCCTGCAGACACTGAAGTACATGCATAACTTTACTCATGTGAATAATACTGTGGACTTCATGTGATTAAACTTACACAAACACCTGAGTGTCTGCAGGATTGGGCCCAAGGGGTACCACACTCCTACAAGAGGACAATAATATGCTATGCATCACTTCCAATTATGGAAATCTTTTCCATTTTCCCATTTAAGTGAGAGAGTTTCTTCCAGAGGTTGTGCTAAAGGCTGTTCAATACATCGAAAAACATTATTGGCAAGGAGTGTGTTTGAACAACAGCACTTCGTTCTGCTAGAAACATTAATAGAGGTGCTTGTTCTCTGTCACACACACACACACACACACACACACACACACACACACACACACACACACACACACACACACACACACACACACACACACACACACACACACACACACACACACACACACACAAGGTGTATCCTCTGTAATGATCCAGAGTAATGGTAGAACATTAACTTTGGCATTTAGCTTATGCATCAGAGACTGAGGATTTTTAAGGTGACGTCTCTTAGCCCTCTCAGCTTCTTAAAAGGAGAACATGGAGAATGAGGATTAGTGGTGATCCTGATCATTTTGAACTGCTGCTAATAACACTGGAAAAATCATCCTTATATGCTGGATGGCTTGGGATCAGGAGTTTTGGGAAGATTTAGTGGAATGCACTTGGAAGGTAAAAGTAAAGGGGAAGGAGACACAACTTGTTTTTTCCAGTAACGAAACCCGCAGATGAAATATGGCTTGCTGCTCTTGCCTAGAGTAAACCTGCCTAAACAACGACCGTGAAATGAACATCAAACTACATCCAAACTCCACATCAGCTGAAATCAACTCTTACTCCTTCATGGCCTGAAACACTCAACTTTAAAACAACTCAAAAATAGGTTTTAGAAATGGATGCTGTGACTGATGTCATCAGCAGGTGAAGTTTGTGTGGGAAAAGCTTTTTGAAACGGACTCCCCCTCCAACTCTTGTTATCAAATGTCAAAGTTTTAAGGTGACAGGACAAAATTACATTATACAAACCAGAGCTGCACAAAACTGTTGACACCAACAAAAAGAAAAACGGAGATGTCATTTCTTAAAATCATAATTCCTTTCTTTACTTCCTAGAATCCTACCTGCTTTTAGCTTTCCCCTATTTATGGCTGTTAGACATTTGTCACTTAGATTTAATTTAATTTAATTTTCAGAGATTAAGATAACATAAAAGTAAACCTCTGTTCCCCCTAAGGTACACTTATTTCTTGGGTGATCTTGCTGAAACAAAGCCATTGACCCATCCATTTCACCCACAATCTCCAACATACCCATTATTAGCCTAGATAAGTGTGTACAAATCCTTGCACCCATAGATGGAGACAAGAAACAAGCAAAGCTCTTCTGTTGTCACTCATGCTGCAAAGGGGACAGGCTGACCGTGCTAACAAGTGTGACATGGTTGTCATCGGTGGTTGTCTGATCTAACATCCCTTCTAGAAGGTGGCGGCTGAGTATTTTAATTTCTTCTTCAATGTTCTCTGCGGGAGAGCTGAACTATGTAGGCCAGGGAACGTTATGGCATAGTTCACTGGGATAAGATAAGGTAAGTCCTGTAGATGGAGAAGCTGAAGCTCAGAGGTGAGGTGAGCTTGCCCAGGTTCACACTCCAGTTCACTCTCAGAACCGGGAGTAGAACCTGAGGCACCAAGGCCAATTCCTAACTTTCTAGAGCAAAGAAGGAAAAAGCACCGTTTAGCGTGCAATTAATACAAAACCTGAGGGGAGGTGTGAGTGTATTGCAAACATTCAGGAAAAGAAACTTAGCTCAAGACTTCCTGAAGTCTTGTGCCATCCTATCGCTTTAAGAAGCTTAATATAATTTCAGTTCCATTTGTTTGGTGGTATTTTAAATAACAGGCTGTGACTAGTGAGGATAGCTCAATGGTTGAAACAGCTCAAGGGGTCAGATAAAGTCTAATTAGGTTGTCATTAGGAGTGCCATGTAGCTAAGGATCCCTACCAACCACTTCCCCTGCAAAATGTGTGGAGAACAGAGGAGCCATAGAGTCTGTACATTCAGTGACCCTTCTGCCCCCACATAGTGGTCAATGGGTGTGAAATCCTCTGGGTTGGAAAATGGGACAGAGAGCTGGGGATTTGTGGAATTCTGGCCCAGAATCTTGTGGCTTGTGCCCAGCTGTGTGGATGGAGTCTTCCACCGCACTGCCTTGCAGCCCATAGCAACCCCTCTCGCATAGCAACGCTGCAGGCCTAGTAGCCATGTTCCTTGACTCACTGACTTCAACTATCCTCTGTCCCTCTGCAGAGGGTAAGTAGGAGCTAATGCTTTTTGCAGCAAGACCTGCTGACACTTGCAGGCCTGGCAGGTTTGAATGTCACTTAGTGAGACTCCACCTCCTACCCCACCTGCATTTTCAGTTGAGGCCAGGTAGGATATTGATATTTGGTGGACAGAAAAGCTAGCTTCAAGGAAGAGGGTACCTGCTCTACTCTGTTCCTTCTGTGCAGGCTCCTATCACAGTAGCCACTCCCCCTATCTCTATTTGCAGCTCTTTGCACTCTCAGTGGTGGTTGGGAGCATATGCACTTTGAGGATAAAGAATAAAATTGCAATCTGTTATTTTAGATTTTGCTATATTAGCAAAGATTCTCTAAATACTGCTTTGTCTTGCCCTTTTCTGGATTTAATTAAGAGTATTTTCTCTTTTTATTTTAAATTCAGTTTCTAATTAAGAGCTGGCCTTACTGAAAGATGCTTTGTTCCCCTTTCAGGGCCAGATTGCTAACCATATCTACAGCCCAGCTATTTCCCAGAACTTAAGCAAAAGGCAAAACTTAAGCACAGTTGAAGAGACATGAAAACATCCTCTTGCTCTCCAAGCATCTTTTGCCAATCTTACTCTCTCTTAGCATGAGAAATTTTCACAACCAAGTGAGCTGATGCTCTCATAAATCCTACACCAACTTCAGGACTACAAAATAAATTCCTGTTAGGCTAAAAGAAGGAAAATGGAGAAGTATGAAAGGTAGAGTACAAATGAAGGCACTTAGGACTGGATTCTGGCAGAGTGAAGGGGCCTAGAAGTGGATGTGAATTACAACCTGAGAATAATGCAAAAAGTGAAACTAATGAAAAATGCAGTAAATGTTACCAATTTTCAGTTACCAATTTAGGAAAATATCAGAGGGGTAGCTGTGTTAATCTGGATCTGTGAAAAACGACAGAGTCCTGTGGCACCTTATAGACTAACAGAAGTATTGGAGCATAAGCTTTTGTGGGTGATGAAGTGGGTATTCACCCACAAAAGCTTATGCTCCAATACTTCTGTTAGTCTATAAGGTGCCACAGGACTCTTTGTCGCAATTTAGAGAAGAATCTTTGTTTTAAACTGATAAAAACTATTCGCAACATATGCATTCCCTTTGGACAGTCCATCAACTTGGGCACAAAACTTGTCCCTGTCTTTGTTACCAAACAAATGGATTATGTTGTCACAATTTTTTTATGTTGGTAAAGTTATGAAGTCTTATCTTTTATTAATAATACTCTCATCAGCATGACTTCTGAGAACCTTATAGGTTTATCCTAATCCATAGGTGTGATCTATAGTCGGACCTGACTTTTTCCCCTCTCTTTCTGTCCAGGAGAAGGTAGGATTCCTGGGAATTTCACTTTGCTTTTCTGTTCTTGGTTCAGTCTATGAGTGGGAAAAAAAATCACATAAATCCAATGCTAACATTAGGGAATAAATGTCCTAGGGGGGGAAAATGTATTCCTCCATGTCAGAACACTCCTGCTCATTCTAAAGGTGCCGTTTCTAAGTCCTTTCTTCGTAGTAAATCCTCAGACAATTGGGTGGCAAAACACGGAGGGTCAGGTGCTCCTCAAGTGTGATCCTATGTCTTTATGCCACTTAATCGATTTTAGCAGATTAATTGGGGCTATATGCCACTGAAGGCCGTTAGAGCTACTCCATGGCTGCCCTAGCTCATACTGGGGTTGGCACGGCACTTGGAGTCAAGTCATTGGAGCAGTGCTCAGCCACAGGAGAGTATCCGCCCCTGAGAGTCTGTCAGTGAGTTTCATTGCTTTTCCTTGCAAGTTTTTCTTTTACCAACTTCAGTGAGGCTGTGAATCCCTGTGTGAACTGAACTCAACAGTGCCCCTCAGTATGTGTAGCCAGGGCTGGATTAAGGCAATCCAAGCCCCTAGCCGCACTATGACACAGGGTCCCCCTGAAGCCCTGCCTACACCTGGAATATCATGATCGCCCTTCCCAGATAGGCAGAGGGCAGCAGCTTGGATCTTCCGAGGGATGGCAGCAGGAATCTCCTAATTCCTTTGGAGCATCAGTGGTCCCCTCCCTGGAGAGGTAGGGATTGAAACAGTGGCTCTTCCTATACTTACCTTAGCAGGGGTGTGAGTGGGCCAAGCCCACTCTGTTACTCTCTTCCTGCAACACAGTGACCTGTTGGGGGTGGTGGGAGATGTGTGGAGCAGTTCACCCTGCTGAGAAATTGCTTCAGGCTGTCTCAGCCAGATGTCACTGCAACTGGCACTGGTTATGTGTCAGTCACGTTTTCAATTTTTCCCCCACAAACATTGTCTAGAAAATGTTTTTGTAAATGGAAGCTGAGGTGCCCTCCTCATCACAAGATTCCAGGAGGCCATGGGCATAGGCCTGTATAGCATCTCTGCCTTAATCCAGCCCTGGGTGGAGAAACATCTGTAAACTGTCTTACTGTATAGTAGGCATTGGGAGGGTGCCCGTCATGTTGTGTTACAATTCAAAGGTATTCTAAAGACTTCCCTCAGTGCAATTGTTCTTCCATCTCTCTCTGCCTTGCACTGGCTACTAGACATTCCTTTGTGTCTCAGATCCCAGTGTGTGCTGCACCCTTATTTTGGTTACTGGACGAGGCCTGACTGTTAACTGCTTGCTTCCCTCACACAGTTTTGCATGGTGTATGCCTCAGACTCCTCAAATCAGTGGACTTTTTTGCTCCCAGGGTGGCATCTCTCTCCAGGCAATGGTATGCTAGGTGGGCACTGGTCTCAGCATTGATTCAAGCATGTGAGTTTTCTGGACTGCAGCATGTTTCTTGGTGTGTACCAGTAGGGCAGCTGTCCTGTACCTGAGCCTTCTGGGTCCCCTATCCATGACTCTGCTGCTGTGTGCATCTGTGCAGTAGATTCCTTGCATGAGAAGCAGGAGTAGGGCTGGCTAGTGTCACCAGGGCCTGCTGAGAGGAAGCCAGCCAGGGCACCAGTGTCAATAGAGACTCCCTTGCAATCTGACATAAGGCATGAGGCAGTTCTCTGCCTGATCTCTGTAAGAGAAGCCCTGGGCCTGCCTGGCTCCCTGGAGAAAGGGAGGGAAGATTTAATGAGAGGGGGACAAGGAGGATGAAATTCTAGGGGAGAAAGATGGGGGAGGGGAGTGAAAGGCAAGGGGGCACAAGGACAGGTGAGAACAAACCTGGGGGAAAAGGGAGCTGAGAAAGAGAGATGTGAAATTAAAATGAGACTAGGAGTGGGGAAGAGACAACAGGTGGAATGACAAATGGGGGAAATACAGACACGAAGCGTGAAGAGCTGAGACCAAGGTGTGGCACAGCAAATGAGAATTAAACACAGCGGAGGGGTAAGAAGCACAGTCTGAGGGGCCTGGGACAGAGAGAAGGTGTGGGGGAAGGATGTAGGAATGGGTAGAAAAATGGTGGAAGCGAATGATCGTACTTGCCAGTCTCACACACTTTGCTAGGCACAATCTTCCAAATGAGGCGTTGGCCTCGGGCCATTTTTGAGAAACATGTATCATATGTGACTCTTAACCGAATTTCCAGACTTCAGTCAGGGCAGGCCAGGGTACTGAAATCACTACTTAGTAGCTGCATTACTGCTTCAGGAGCAGCACATCTATATTGTGATTAATGGTTTTATAGACTCCATAGTCTCCTTCCTTTAGCTAGACTGGAACCCAAACTACTTGGTGGTAAACCAAACAACGTGGATTTTTCTCTTATAAAGGCCGTTTTTTGATATCTGCCTAACACTTTTTTGGAAGTGGCAATGGACATATAATCCCCTGGTGAGTAAGTATCACAGGTCTGCCTCTGATCCTGATCCACAGAGGGTATGTCTGTTACAGCCCCAGCTAGATAATTATGGTTATTTAGCTCAATCTGTAATGGCTTATGTTTTTAGCTCAGGTGGTCCCTGGTTCAGTCCTTCCGGTGTTGGCCAAGATGGTGGCTGTCGCAGATGTAGTCTATCAGAAACAGGGGGGACTGTAGCCCCTCCAGCTGATAGATAGACACACACACACACACACTCTCTCTCTCTCTCCTGTGAAAGGACTGGAATTTGATTATTTTGGAATGTATGCCCAGTTAATAAGATAGCGGGAGCACCACGCTTTCTTTTAATAGATCAAAGGTAAGTAATCAGTGTTCAGAAACCATGAGATTGAAGGATATGGGGTGGAGGAGACATCCAGGGTCATCAAGTCCAGTCCTCTGCTTATTACAGCCCAACCATATTTTCCTTACTATGCCATTTGGAATGTTCTTTCTTTATATGTGAAAAGAAGCATTTACTGAACATGACATCTGAAAACATGAATCCTTGGAGGATGCATAAATATCTGTGACAATGATGTGGCTTTTTTCTATACTGGTCCCTTTAAATTCTAAGCAATCTCCAGGGGTGAGGAATTCAGCAACCATTTTGTTCTCAGATTTCAGTGCAGACTGTTGGAGGAGAGAGACACTCTTCTTGCTCATGGAAACTTTACTTTTGTTTTACTTTTTGTGCTGTTGCATTTGTAATCTAACAAAGGCCGTTGAATCAAAAGATCCTCTGGCATTTTATGGAAAAATATAAGACAGATGGCAATGAGTGGGGATGCAAAGCAAAGATTTCAGAGGAAGGGAAGAAGGAATGAAGAGGTCCCCTAGTAAAAATTAATTTAAAAAAAGTCAAATGCCCACTTAGTGGAAATGTGAAATCTTTTAAAGTTTAATGAAAATGTTTAATGAAAAAGAGGAACAATATGGATTATAAGTACAGAGAAGGAAGGAATATCTTTAGGCAAATGCTATACAATTTTTTTCTTCCTAATGACACTTGGTTAAACACTTATGCTTTCCACAGGAAAAGATTGCGTTTAAGGATTTAATACAGGATCTTAAAAGGAATTATGCGCTGAAACGTAACTGTGTTTAGCTGAAAAAGAGAAATAGTTCTGAATTAGCAGCCTATTCTTTTCCTTAAATATAAATAAAAAAATTAATTTGGGGCCTAAAATTACTTGTCGTTGGCCCCGTAAGAAGTGCAGTTTATGGGTTCCTTCTCTTAAGGGGCGGCTCTTTCAGCGCCCCCCCAGCAATCATGCGCGGCGCGGGCGCGGGAGCCGCGAGCAGCGGACGCGCCGCCAGCACTGCAGAGGTCGCGTCTCCGCGCCCGCCGGCTGGACCCCCTGACCCCCGCGGCGGGGACGGTCGCGGCTCCCCGCGCTCGCGGTCATGCCTGCGCGCATGCCCGCGGGAGGTCCAGCGCAGAGCCAGACCGCGCTCCCTCCTCAGTCATGCCGCCGGGCGGCAGGTCTCCGCCCCGCATGGTGGACTCCGCAGGCCAGGCAGCGCGGCCCCCCCCTCCCGCCCGGCCCCCCTAGCCCCTGTTTTGCTTGGGTGCCTAGCTTGCTTGCTGGCTTCTCTTACTAAAATGTATACATGTATCATGAATATAAACAAGAATGCACCGGTTATTGTATGGTATTGGCTTTGTTACCAATGTATGTCTTAATGAATACAGGTT
The DNA here is from genome assembly GCF_016161935.1 of Mauremys reevesii. Taxonomy (NCBI): domain Eukaryota; kingdom Metazoa; phylum Chordata; order Testudines; family Geoemydidae; genus Mauremys; species Mauremys reevesii. Next base: position 26,566,596 of record NC_052633.1, on the reverse strand, counting down.
TGGGAATTTATGTGGGAAAGTCAAACTTGCAACTAAGTTGGTATTCCAGTATTTAACTTTTTTTTAAAAATATATTGGATCACATGTGTATGCACCGTACATAGGCATTAAAGACAAAGTCCTGGGACGAAATCCTGGTTCTACTGAAGTCAGTGGCAGAACTCCCATTGACTTCAATGGGGCCAGGATTTCATCCATCTCGTGCAGTTTACAATCTGCTATGCAGATACCAAACAGATCATTACAGACTCCGGTTGGGATCATAACATGACTTCCTCTACTACTCCCTTTTCAGCGTTCCTGAAAACCAGTCTGAAGAGATCACAATTCACCTTCTATATTCTGTGTTGCAAACAGTCCCCCTGCGTATGTGAGAAATCCATGTTGCTGCCAGCATGCGCAGCAGGAATATAGCTGGGAGCAGTAGGTACTTCCTTTTAAGATCTGTAGATATGATGTGTGATGTGTGAACACTTTGGCATGGGTTTTCAAGCTGGCATCCTTCCAGGCCAAGAATTTCATAGGGAAAATGACATCTAAATCACTGAAACTCTGCAATGCCTGGAATGTGACCCAAAACTGCGCGCTCTCAAAAGAACAGTGTGTGCGCTCCCGTTCCTTTAGCGCAGCTATGCAATTAGGGAATACTTAACAGCTTTTTAATTTTAGTGTTTGAATTGGCTTTACGTGGAGACAGTGACAATTGACACGAAGACAGAAGCAAGGAAAAGACTGTACAGCCAGCACAGTCCTGGCATGCTTTGAAAGCTTGTTCCTTCAGTCCAGATGTTCTAAATCACATGTGGAGCAGTGTTTGTGGCCGGATTCTGTTTGAAACGAATTGTTGATGGTCTCCCGAGACAGCTTGTGACAAACTGTGCAATAAAAATGCTAAAAATAGCAAGTTATTCCCTGGAAAAGCTGAGTTCCCACAATTCAGTGAGCTGGGAAAATTGTTGAACTTTCTTTGGACACTATGTGCTCGTTCCCTGCTCTTGCAACCTTTCTGGGTCCCCTGCTCTTTGCTTATAATCATTTCTTTTTCTACTAGCTCCAAGTAACCCTGTCCTCAATCTTTACTGTACAGATAGTGGATGAATTTACCATTCTTTTACTTTAAAAATATATATATATATATAATCTCGCACAGTGGGAAATGCACTTATTAGATTCAAGCAATGTAACAGTTTGCAATTGTGGTGGGGAGCTTTTCTGTTTCTTAGAAAGCTAAACTGTAGGAAATGTATGAGAAATAGAAAAAAACTTGCTGAAATAGAGCATCTTATTACAGATGTATCATGCTACAGAATAAAAATAAATAGTCACAGCAGAATTCCTTCTGTTTTTTTTTTTTCACCCTTGGGAGAATACATTCTACCTATTACTCTTCAGTCCAGTGAGGACTGAATGGGACCATTTTTGGAATTTGTACATTATATGTTACTCCTTAAAAAGCCAGAGGGGTAAATATTGCATGAGTTGGACAGTGACTTTTTCCCCACAACAGTGAAGAGTGAGGGCCCAGCTCAGGGGGTTGTTTTGGTTTTTTGTTTTATAAAGAAGAGGAAGGAATTTTTACAGTATAGTAGCAGAGAATTTGCTAATAGCTATTCACCACAAAAAAAACCCAAACTAAACCAAAAGAACAATCTCCCCCACACTAATCCAGGCTCGATGGAAGACATGGTATAGGGAATTGGTAATAATGGGCTATAGATATGTTCACTGTTGAGTTCAAAATTCAGCTCACATTAGTAGTGACCAAGAGTTGATAGCCATTCAGTGATGTGTGAAGTGTGTTGGTGGTTTGACTCCAATCCAAGTACTAGTGAAGTGTCCACATTACAAAAACCGCCTTCCCAATGGCCGTATTCTTTGGTCATGGAATTGGCCACAGAATCAACCACCTAGCATAGGAATGTGCTCCAGAATCTAAATTTACATGTAACCCCCACCCACATATCTAGCCTGTGTTCGAACCATTAAAATGTGAGGGATAGCTCAGTGGTTTGAGCATTGGCCTGCTAAACCCAGGGTTGTGAGGTCAATCCTTGAGGGGGCCACTTAGGGATCTGGGGCAAAAATCAGTACTTGGTCCTGCTAGTGAAGGCAGGGGGCTGGACTCGATGACCTTTCGAGGTCCCTTCCAGTTCTAGGAGATAGGTATATCTCCAATTATGATTATTATTATTGTAAGTGAGGCATTGTTGTCTGCCTGAGTCTGCAGACAGCCCAAAACAATAACTCTGCTGAACTGCCCCATTCATTTCATCTAGGGGTTAACTCTGAAACTTAACAATGGCATCTTGTCTCAACATAGCTAACAATTTCACCACTAATTATTTTAGTAGAAATATCTAGTTCATATGCTTGTCCGACAGTCCCGCGTCACCTCTCATGCTTGCTTATGTGCCAGATCCTTAGCTGGTGTAAAAGGGTGTATCTCAATTGACTTCAATTGAGCTACAGTGATTCATACTAGCTAAGGATCTGTTCCAGCCTCTGCAGTGCACTTGTGTATTGTCAATATAAAAATCTGAGGCACACAGAAAATGTAGAGGCAGATTGAAATAACTTGATGATAGTATGAGAAGCAATCCAGCCGTCGTGTGTCGTTCACATTATTGAATTAATTATGAAAATGGTCCAGTCTCTGAAATGAAGTTAATGCAGAATTTCCCGTTTGCTGAGCAGCAGCCATGGAATTTAGGCTCAGCTCGGCACAGAACACATGGGGCCCTGAGGACAGAGCTCATAGGGCAACCCATTAGCAATGTAATCTGCTGGAGTTCCGAACCCACCAACACAGCGGTTGGTCTGAATGCCTTCCTGCTAATGACCCAGATGCTGCCCGAAATAGAGCATATTCTGTGGCGGGGAAGTGAGGTTTATTGCTGGCTCACTGTTTGCCCACGCAGCCTCCGGCCTGCTCCTTTACAGACGGTTATAGGTGGTGATTGCAATCTTCTCTTTCCTTGACCGTGTTCAGAGCTCTTTGTATTCCTGACTCAATGAAATCCTGGCTCCATTGGAGTCAATGACAAAACTCCTATTAATTTCAATGTGACCAGGATTTCACCCTCACTCTTCCCCTGAATCCAGAGTTCATTCTTGTTAATGTATGTCACTATGGACGTTAATGTAAGTTTCTATGTCCAGGCCTCATCATCAGAGAGCAGAGTTTATTTGGCAGAGGGTAGAAATTAAAGGGAAAATCATGAGGATATTCACTTCTAGACAGATTCTGTGACAATATACAGTTAGGCGGACACCAACCTTGTGCAGCGAAGTATGAAAATATAACTTACATCACAGATGGACAAAGTGTCTTTCAGACTGGCAACATGTGACAAGCAGTGTCTCTCTCTCTCTTATAGATGTACAGGTTTTTATCTCATTTGTTTGATATAGAAATGAAGGACATATCCGTTTTAATATAGCATTCCATGGCCACTAATAAAATTTGTTTCTTTCCATTGTTTAACCTCAGAGTTTCTTCTGTTATAACATGGATGTTTGACTAATATTGTTTTGTTTGGGTTTATTTTTTTTAATTTGTTTGCTTGTTAGTGTTTACAAGGATGCTAATGTACATTTTACATCTACTGACTAAACCAGGCCTAAAACATCCAGTGCGTTTTTCTTACAATACTTCTCTGTTTGAATGGTCTGTTACTATGCAGATAAGCATGGTCCCTGTTTCCAGGCAGGCAAATTGGCTATGTAACATAGAAAACACAGTTTAGTGTTCCCAGGGTGTATTCCATTGTTAGGATTCATATAGGCCTGGCAAAGCACATAGTCACAATTCAAAATCTTTTTGTGATTGGAAGAAAAAACATTCAGATAGAATAATGAAAACATTTCAAGGTATTTCACTATAATAAATATTTTTAACAAATCTGGAACCAGCAATTATCATTTATATTTGAGATAAAATATAATTTCTCTTAGTATGAAATTAATACAAATGCTGTCAGATGGGTTTTGAATCCACTGAGGAGTTAAATTCTTTTTACTCACAGGAAATAGCAGATAGTAAGAATGTGTACATCTTGACTATATATACCAGCTCCATTTTTGGCGAGTCTTGTTTCATCTTTTGTTGTTGATTTCAAGCACTGTGCATGATGGCTGATGGTAGCTTGATAGTACTGTGTATAAAACTGGCAGTGCAATTACCAATGTATTTCTTCACTGCAATATTCTTCCATGTTGTGTCAATGGAATAATATGTTAAGGAAGGAAAAAAAGTAGTAGTAGCAGTAGTCATCATATTGGTATGATGTTTGCAAAGATAAAAACAGCACCGAATAGTCCATACTTGTTCCATTGACTTCTACACTTACCAGTTTTCAGGCTATAGCCATTCTAAGGGGGGAAGTAAATATTTTATTTAGCTAAAGTTAAAGCCAGGTCAGCTGCAGCCAGTGTGAGGGTACACTATTGACTAAGCATTGAATGGCAATTGCACGGGCAACGCTTTGCAGAGAACATACCCCTCTGATATGACATGGTCAGCGTTGCTATGCTACATGCTACGACAAGGTCTCATTGCCAGTGATACTCCAGTCAGAGCAATAGGGGAGATGAGGATTAAGCACATGTCGCCCTGTGGGTAAATACAGATGTGTTTATAAAGGGCTTGATCTCTCGTTGGTGCTTAGTGCCCTCAGGTACCATTGACTTTAAAATTAGTCAAAAGGAGTTGAGGGCACTCAGCACCTGGCAGGATCTGGCCCTTTATAAATGGGGCTCTTCTATTTTCCAGCTAAGTGACTTTGCACATCTATCACCTACCATATTGGTCCTAATGTTCACAATGTCCCCGGCAACACTGCCCTTGTTTCACACTATTATAATTGATTTGCTGAGAGGTAGCTCAGTTAACTGGATTTCCCAGTTAATCCTGCTCTCAGTAAGCGGAGTAGGCAGTATTAAAGAAACACACTGCAAGCCTTGGGCCTAAGAAGCACTGCTCCTATTCGACTATATATGAGGAAAGTGCTGGCCTGGTGGCTGGGCTCTGCCACTGACCTATTGTGTGAGCTTCTTTGCACCTTCGTTTCCCCCAAAGCCTTTGCTTGTGTGTTTAGCGCTTTTGGGGCAGGCAGGGGCAGTCTCTGGTTTTGTACAGAGCCATGCGCTCTCAGTTGGGCCTTCTTGGTGTCACTGCCATATAAAGAGTGACCATATGGTCATCCACAACAAGTAGCGCAGATAAATGTCTTCCAAGGAATCTCTTTTTTTCATTGCAGTTTACACTAATGTGTGAGGGGAAAGAACCGGTACTTGCTACCACAGCTCCTAAATTGTCTATAATCCTATGAGAAATGTGGAATAGTGGTACACATTTAGGCATTTGCACAATGTCCATCACTTTTGGGAGGAGAAAATAGACCCACCAGTGATAAAATCCAGTTGCCAGACACAGGTTTTAACTAGGGCGCTTGTTCTTTTAGCTATCTAACTGCCCCACCATCAGTCTGTTTCTGTGGCACCGTCTTCCTCTGGGTGAAGTTCTCTAATTTAGTTCAGTTTAATTTAATTATTTTCAGAAGCTGGTTGGTAGTAATTGGTTCATTGAAGAGGATGCCTTCCCACCGGTGAACAACTCTTAGCTTGGCAGGGAAGGATGCAGAAGTCACCATCCATTCATCAGAAAAGACTTTGTTTATGGGCCAAATGCTTTGCGCTGAGTCTGTGCACATGGGTTTAGGTATGGGGGAAATCAATTATTTATGCTCCTTATGGTCAATTTCCTTAACGGCAAGGTCTGCTTACCTCCAAAGGATATCATCATTGTCCCTCCAGTGCCAAAGTTGGGGTACGTTTTACTTTGTGGACAGGGCGTGCCTTCTTAAAAGTAAGTTTGAATACTCAAAGGAGATGAGAAATGTGGTACCCTTATCTGCAGGAACTCCTGAAACTCTTTCATGTCTGGAGAGCCTAATAAGATCTAGTCGTCAGTCTTTTAGCACATGTCCCTTAATAATTCATGAGCTAAATCAGATTGAGTTGCAGTTTGACTATGGGGTGAGTGTACCTTTATTTTACAGGCCCTTTCTCTCTTCTGAGGTATTTGATGTACAGATGCCTCCTACTTTGTTTTACACCAATAATAGGTTGCCTCTCACGGTCTAATTTTGAGTTTATCATTTCAAGGAAGAGGCATGGTTTGACCACAGGACTGGGAACCAAGACTGTCCTGAGCTGTAATGTACCACTGAATCCTTCTGGTTTGGGGTAAGTCCATTAGTCTATCTCCCTCAATCTCTCCCTCTGGAAACTGAGGAGAATAATTGTTACTGCTCAGGGGTATTGTGAGAATTAATGTTTGTAAAGCAGTCTGAAAATGAAAAGCATTATTCCCAGGGAACGCTTCCTGCTTGAGATGAAAATCATGCCCACAAATGGCCCTCAGCTTTCCTCCTACTCCTGTGAGAACTTATTGCTTATGTTTCTGCTTCTGAGTGTGGTTGCATGGCTTAAGGAGCAGGAAATGTTTGCCCTGCCTTTTTACCAGACAGCTAGGTCTATGAGCCTGAAATGGTCAATAAAATGGGAGAAATAGTCCAAGTTCAGATTCAGCTTGGCTCTATCCTCTCCACAGGTACAAATTCTTAACCTGATAAAGGGTTACATTATTACTCTTTTTAAAAAAACAAGTAAGGAGCAGCACAATTCAAGACAATAGGTGACTTGAAAGTGGAGTGCTGGATGCTAGGTAACTGGATAAAAGGCTGCCAACATTGAAAGCTGTATTTATGGAAAGGTTAATGCATTCAAGCAGAGTGAGGTATATTGGGTTATTTGTTATATTGCCTGTTAAAAGCTTTTCCTGACAAGGAAGGGCAGGGTCACCCAGGTACTCCTAATACCAATTTATCCGTACAGAATTGGCCAAGGACAATTGAAACATATCATTAGCTGCCATTTTGGCAGTCCAACCTCCTGGTAGGAAAATTGTTCAGTATGCACCATCCCCTGAGAGTGTCGACTTTGGATTTGATGCAGAAACCCATGAGATATCTGATTACCCAGCAATGTTTTCCCACAATTCATAAATATATTTTTCAACATGATTTTATAACCCAGACTTTTTAATATCTGAGTCTCAAGCTTATCCTTCACATCAGCAATGACCTAAAATCTTGTAAACAAATGTTGTTTAGCTGGGAAGGGAGATTTAATGTCAATGTTCAGTGCGTTATTTCCATTTCCTTTTGTTTGCAGAACTGGAAAGATATTAAGACTGTTTCACGCCCGGTGCAGATGAATTCGGCGACAACACAGTAACGGTAGGTAAATTACACCAGTCTGGAATGGTCTCTCTGAAATGGTTAAGAGAATTCTCTTTGCTGTCAAAGCTGCTTCAGGAAGCTTGGGGACACTGTTCTTTATTTTTTTCCCCAATGCTGAGATTCAGTGTAACTCATTTACAGATGTAGGCTTTTTAAAAACTGAAAATGCTGCTAGGTGTGTTTGCCTAGCTGGGGTGACTGGTGGGCCATTAACAACAGGTGATATTAAAGGACAATTTAGTAAGCTTTAGGGAGCTGATTAGGACATGCTGCACAGATAAATGTTACATCCTGTCTTTAAATTTCTTTCTCACTGAGCTGGAAGATGAGGTAAGTAACATGTTAATTATAGGGTAGATCCTCAGAATTCCCTTCCTTTGCAGATGAAGCTAAACTAAAATGTTGCAAACACCATAGAAAGGACAGACCTATAATACAAAGAGACTATGGGCCTTATTCTTATTCGAACACTGGTGTTAATCCATTTATACTAATATAGCTACTCATGTTTTACATCGGTATATGTTCAGAATTAGATTCTTAGGGAGGTTATAGGTAGGAGATAAGACAATATATGGCAGGGTGATAAGTGCCCTTATCAAACACTGGGTGCTCAGCACCTCACAGGATCAGGCCCAAGTTAGGCCTTGTCTACACTGGGTTTGTAGCTGTACCAGTGCAAACCCCTACTGTAGTTACGGTTTAAACTGGTACAAATCTCACGGCACTTGTGTAATTTGTGTCTATGCTAGGGGTTTGTATGCGTGCAATACACCCACTTGCTAAAACCCCAGTGTAGCCAAAGCTGTAGATCTGATTTGGACAGTGTGAATCCTGTAGGATTTCCCAGCATGGATTTTTCTCCCAATGCAAAACTCCTGTCACTTGGGGGAACCAATACAAAACAAAATCATAAACCACAAACTTAGGTCTATACTTATTAATAGTTACTTTCCTATCCAGTAAAGTGGGTCTTTCCCCAAAGATCATTCAGTTGCGGAACTGACTGGCTTCACAGGAACCAGGATTCAATTCTTCATGAGAACTCCTTGCTCCTCAAGATGTCATTTCAGTGAAAGGATTTAGAGAACCCCTCTCTCCTTTGTGTTGTATTGAAAAAGTCATAGACAGTGCGAATCTCTTGTCTTGTCATAATGTTCCTTTTTTTATTTTTACCTTCAAGAGGTTTTGATTGTTTCCAGTTGTCTCTGATGGTCTTCCATTGGAAGTCTTGGGACTGAGCAAGGTGAAACAATTGAGCCTTGCATTGCATCACTGGCTTAACAGGAGGGGTGACCATTCCTTGCTGACTGAATGGGTCATCATGGAGACATATTATCCCCTGGTGATTAACTTTTACTCCAAGTCCCTAAAGTGTACTTTCAATATAAATAATTTGTCATTCACTCTGTCTTACATTATCTTACTTCCTCACGTCACCAGGGTCACAGTTAACCTAACTCATGCTAACTAACATTCATTAAGATCTCTTCAAAACCTTGTTAATTATTTACTGGCTTCCACACATTATTCCTTAAATATTACCCATACATGCACCTCACAATGATTATGAATTTTGACAAGTTATGAGCTTTCTGTAGATACCTAACATGCTATATAGATAAATGACGTGTTTGGAGCAGTGAGCTTGTCAGGTCTCAGAGATGTTTGCAAAGAACAAGGAACCCTTTGCCAAGAAACTTCTGTGGCATAATATCACATGATTCCCTTGGACCAATGGTCTGCAGAGGCTCTGGTAAGTGGCCATTGGATATATTGTGCAGTTCTGAGAAGTGTTTGAATTATTTTTCTGTTCCTAAAGAGGAAATATGCCACGTTTTAGAAAAGCTCAAAATATAGTAAAAAATAAAAGTGAGAACCAACCTGGGAAAAATACATGATTATTTTAAAAGGAAGGATAGGAATATATGAAAGATCAACAAGTAAGTGATAGATTCTAGCAGTGATTATGTAACTGATTCCGTTGTCTTTTGAGTGCCTGGCAAAGTATCTCTTGAATTTTGGCTGATTCTGATGTCATTCACAACCATTCTCCCACTAGCTTAAGTGAGAACAGAATCAAGTTTAGAGTCTTTAATGGGGATCTTTTAATGTTTTTTTTTAATCAGTATTATCCAGTTTGTAACTGACAATTTTTATGGTCTCATGACTCCACCCACTGCTCCCAGATCATGAGCAAGTGGCCCTCTGAGATTACCAATGGCCTGGAGAAAGGAAGGAGTCCTGAGGGGTAGCATTACAAGCCTTGTGTGTCTCATTTGTATCCGTGTCCTTTTAACCTTAGCTGCTTTCCCAAGTTACTCAAGGGGGAACATCCTCTTGAAACATTAGTCATGTGTCCCATCTACCCATATCCTCAACAGATGTAATTGTTTAGGAGAATTTGTTGCTGAGGTCAGATGAATAGCTCTGGGTTTTGAACCTTTTATTTTATTAGCTGTGTTCTTAAAAAAAAAAAAGTAGTAGTAGAGGTGACATAATGCAAATGGGTCTTACAGAGTCTGAATAGACTCTTTTGAACTTAAACTGCTAATGATCCATTGCTGTAGAGTGGAAATTTGATGGTTTTTTACTCAGCTCTGTGCATGGTAATCTGAACTGAATAAACAGCACATGTATTAGGGTTTGGGGTTTTTCAGGGGTGGGAGTGTGTTTGTTACAAGAGGAAACTGTAACAGTATTTTTACCAGGAAGAAAGCAATTGGGCAAAAAACCCTGTCAAAGTTGCTTTGTTACTAAAAAGAGGAACTGGGCTCCACACACTGGCCCCAAGGGAAAGTTTCCTTCACTGTGAGCTCTCCCTTGGAAGTTTGTTCTGACCCAGCATATCTAGCTGCATAGGTTTGCTTTTCACATGTACTAATGTGTGCAACATGTTGTGTTTTTGTTTTGTTTTTTGCACTGAGAGATTTTCCAGTGCCCTGATATGGCCCCTTTCCCTCTCCTCACCCTCGATTTTTTGCATGACTTCTCTTCTGAAAGGCCTGTGCATCATCAATTTTCAGTTGTGATAAAAACCAAAACATGCAAGCTCTGGCGAAGTGTGCCTCTCACCCAGAGGAATTGTCTGTAATTTATAAGTGTAAACCCTATGGCCAGAAGCTGCATAAGAGAAAGAGCTGTCTATTGGTGAAAATTTATGCCACAGAGAGCTTCATTTGCATAGGCTACCTACCCACAATTCTTTTAGTGGCATTGAGGAGTCACCATAACTACCATGGACTTGGATTTTGGGGGCAGTGAGCTCGAATGCTCTGAGGTAGGGATAGAGTTATTACTTTGTGGCAAAGAGCTCATTTCTAAGAAGGCCAAGACTCTGTTCAAAGATCCTAACTGCTCTTGGTTCCCCTCCTGTGGAGACTTTACTGCGAGAGGCCATACAGACTGAAGATGCCACTGTAAGAGACGGAGTAGAGTAAGGGCTTCACTGTAAGAGCCATTGCAGAGGACAGTAGCTGAGCTGTGTGGACTCAGGTGAGGCCTTGCCTACCCAACACCTTAACAAAGCTGAATGACTGTCACTGTTACAGGGCCAGCTGCCACTCCGACCTCTCCCTGGGTGTGTCTGTGGCATGCTGGCATACTCATACTAGCTTTAATCTAGCTAGAACAGCTAAAAATAGCAGTGAAGACATGGCAGCATGGGCCCATCCAGGACTATGGGTTCATACTTAGGTATAAGACTGCACTGAAGCCCACAGCTCATGCGACTGCATCGCTATTTATAGCCATTCTAGCTAGGTTAAGGCTACCATGAGTATTGCAACATGTGCTGCTCTGATTGCAGTGTAGACATGCCCTCTGGGTGCACTATTACCTATGTCGGACCTCATGCTTTTACTTTCCTTGGGGTGGAATCACACTACTTTTCCACGCTTAGACCTGGTCCTAAGCTACAGTACCATGTGTATTGACTGTGCTTACTCAGCAGGTCAGAGTGGATTCAGTAGCTGCGGACCATTCCTTCAAGAATCTGTAACCAGTGGATTACAGAGACCCAAAACAGTTTCCTAAAACAAAAGCATTGTTTAGCAGCAGGAACAGAGCATAACATAAGAGAAGAGGATTTTTAAACAACAAAAGGCCTACACACATCTCTCCTACCTGCATTATCTCTTAAATCAGCCTCTGTACCAGATGATTGGTGGATATCTAATGTAATGTCAGTTTTCTGAAAAGGCTCCAGAGACGATCCTGGCAATTACAGGCTGGTAAACCTAACTTCAGTATCAGGCAAACTGATGGAAACTATAGTAAAGAACAGAATTATCAGACACACAAATCAACACAATGTGTTGGGGAAGAGTCAACACGGCTTTGTAAAGGGAAATCATGCCTCCTCAATCTATTAGAATTCTTTGATGAGTCAACAAACGTGGACAATCACAAAGATGGGTTAGGTGATAGTGCCTCCTGGCATGACCATGCAAGCAGCTTCCTTGGGACTGCAGAGAAACTCACAAAGAGGCACTTGGACTACTGCTACTAACTGATCCAAACTGAGAGAGGGGTTTGGTGCATGAGTGAGGTGGCTCAGCCAAGGGATTATCACATTCTCACCCGAGCGTGGGGAGGGAATTAGACTGACTACTGCCAAATTCCTGAAGGGAGGAGTATATTTTACTTCTGATTTGCATATATATTCTGTGCTGACTGTGTTCCCTTTCCACTAGTAAGGATTTCCTTGTTTGTACACAGTCTGAGTGCTTGTGAGGAAATTCTGCCTGTTAAGGGCAGCTGGGGAGAGTGCTTTTAGTTTCCCCAGGTTTCTGGGTGGGGCACTGGGGCTCAAGCCAGTTTAGTTATTTGTCAAGAGGAACCTTAGATATATTGAACTCAGCCCTCTTTGCTGCCCTTAATCACCTGGCAGAAAGCTCACACAAGGAAAATTGTTGCACAGACTGGAGAACACAGTGATTTTGTAATTAATGACAGCACTGGATTCAGAGATGAATCACAACAAATAGGAAGGCACTGAATGGATTTATAAAGATCTCCCATCCATGTGCTGAAACATGAAGGCTTTTTAAGTGCTAGGATTTCCCCTTGTATACAAATTACTGTAAATGAACTGAAACAAGGCTTGCAGCTTCCGAGGTGTTGCCACTGAATTTGGAACCCTGTTGTAAGTTGTAAGGTGATGGAATGTGAAAGCACAAGCTCTATAGATGTTTTGCTAAGTGGAAAATCTTCAGCATCTTTCAATAAGTAATAGCAATACTATCACTTAGCACTTCTCATCTTCAGATCACTTTACAAAGTCACTAATGCTCACAACTCCTCAGTGAGGTAGGTAGGCATTATCGTTTCATAGATGGGAACTCTGAGTCCGTGAGATTAAAGGAGAAAAAAGGGAAATCCAGTTAAGTACAAATGTGAGAACTGAATGCCCCCATACCGGGGCTGAGGGTGCCAGTCAGAGAAATGACATCCACCCGTATCAATGGGTGAGGGAAATGGATGGGGCTGGCTGTGAAAGGGGGACACTTGCTAAAGGACGATGGATAGCCCCTCTCCCTGGGAGTCTCTGGCATCCATTGGCCAGCTGAGGGAGAGAGGTACTGATTGGCCAGCATTCCCCAGCTCCCAGGATTTAACTCAGCAGCCCCCCTACCCACCCAAATAGGAATGGGAACCCAGCCTGATGGATGCTGCAGGTCTTGCCGATTGCCTGTTTAGGGGGTCAGGAAGGATTTTTTACCTCCCAGGGCCAATTGGCAGAGGACCGGGGATCTTTCTGCCTTCCTCACCGCACCTGCAAGTGACGGTGGATTGAGTAGGGAACATGTTTAGTACCTAAGTGAGGCATTGGGTTGGTGTTGTTTGTTCATCGCAACTTGCAGGCGGTTTCCAGTGCAGTTAGGAGAGTGAAATGAACAGTTCCAAGAGGGAAAAAAAGGTGGATTTTGATGATGGGCTTTGAGCTCATGTGATAGGTGAGACCTTGTGGTCTTAGTGGGCTGAGGTCTCCATCCTGCTGCACCCTCTGTGCCCCTTGTGGGGGGGTAGGTGAGGACTCAGAGATGAGTGCTTGGGGGCAGACTGAGGAGAGCCTATTCTCCATTATGGCTTATATGGTAAGCAGCCCTGTAACCCTGGTGCCAGTTATGGGCTATATGGTAAGGAGCACTGTAATCTCTGCACTAAAACCAATTAAATGCCTGGTATAGGAGAGTATGGGTGATGGATGCATAATGCCTCTCCCTTGTGTTCAAGTTTAATAAAATTTGCGGCCTGCCACTTAATTCTATGAATGTGTCTGTCCTCCTTTTGTCAGTGTCCACACCAAATACCTTTGTAAAATGTCATGATTGACAGAACGATGTGACATCACACATGCTAATTGTGATATCACAGAACAATGTACATTACTATTTTATAACATCTGAAACGAGTGCTACATTCTTCCCAGAGGTCAGACACAATCTCTGCCTAGGATAACTTCAGTCTACGTTTTTTCATGTGGCAAAGTGAATGAGGATTATCAAACAGCAGGTGAGGATGGGGAAGGAAGAGGGTTACAACAATAAAATCACATGAAGGCTCAGTGTAGGGATGTGTATGTTGTGGGACATGTAATGAATGACATTGACTTGTAGGCCTCAGAGAAGAGGTGAGTTTCCTGGAGGCTTGTGAAATGAGGACAGAGTAGCGGCTGGGTGGTGTTGGGTATGTATATTGGAGTTGGGATCAGAGCCAATGGGCTTGCTCAGACCATGGTGTTACATATTGCTCTTAAACATGTCTCTGTGTCTCTCCATCAGCTCACTGATCTTCAGTTTGGTGTGGCCCTTCTGGAAAATTCCCAGCACTGGGTAAAGTCACACACTCTCTCTGGTACATTCATCTGTAGCTGGGTTCTGAACCCCCTATCCAAGGGGCCCTGGCAGTTGGCAGAACTATTTTTAAAAGGGAAATTCTGGGATCCAGCCAGCAGTGGCCACCATGTGGGGTGCAGGCAGGAGGCCTGAGGATGCCTAAGCATTCCCTATCCCTGTCTGAGCACTTAAGCTGGGGCCTGTGGCAGCCTGACACAGAGGAGAAGAGACACACGGGAAAGTGGTCAGGGAGGACCACAGCCCCTGCAATCAGTAACCCTTTCCTCACCCAGTGGGTCCTTCTCATACCTCACCCAGTTCTCCTCAACCCAGGGAATCCCCTGCTGGCCCCAAACACAGCAGCTTCTCCTGCTGTCCCAGCTCCTCGCCCCAAGATGATTATCCCCTTTCTTCTTCCTCCCCCAGCAGCCACTCTCCCTATTCCCAGGGCCTCCCACTGCTCCTCACTTACCTTTGGGATCTTTGGAAGAGAAGGGCAGTGACTTCCTGCCTCCCGTTCCATCCCATTGTCTTCTGAGGGCAGCTGACTGGCTCCCCACCTGCCACAGGGGGACCCCTTCCTCTCTCCCAATCCTTGAGGAAGGCATATCTTCAGGGGAAGGGCAGCTGTCTTCCTTTCCCCTACCACTGCCACATGGTCCAGCCCACAGACTGAGCTGGTGGGACTCTGGCCCTGCACTTTGTAGACCATGCTAAGGAACCTTCCTTGTGCTGAGAAATCCCATCCAGTATGCACAGGGTAACCCAGCCCCTCTCTGCCTGCAACCTCCCCAGGTAGTGTGCCTCCCATCCTGTCGGATACCCAATCACCCTTCCTGCCTAACAGCTCCCTGGGGACCTACCCAGCCTTCCTGCTTTCCTGTCTCTCTACCTCTCTGCCATGCCATTAGCCTAGCTTCCTTCCCTGCCTTCCACCCACTCAGCCTCCACCCTACATACACTACCAGATTCCCACCTTAGGAATGACTGAGTGGGAAAGAGTTGGGAGCACCGAAGGAATGGGGGAGAGGGCAGCAGAGACTTGTTAGAGGACAATGAGGGGATGCATTAGAAGGCAAATACCCTTGGGAACTTGAGCTGGGAAACTGAGACCACACTGAGACTAGGCAGGGAGCAGGAAAGGTTTCACTGGGAGTTAAGGCCAACTATGGGGAGCAGTAGAGTGTCCTCTAGATGTTTACTCAAACCACCTACTTTAACTCCCAGGTGACAGCCAAATGGAGAGAAACCTGGAGGTCACCAAGGGGAAGAGAGAGAGAGGGAAAGGGGATAAACTAGAGTCAACACTGAGAAAACAAAAGGGGAGCTGCTGTCTAAGGGGAGCTGCAGTGTGCATGTGGTGACAGACTTGCTATTTGCCCTCTCAACACCCCGGAGGGGACCGCCATTTCTACCTCCCCAGTGAAGACAGCCGTGGGGGCGGGGTGGTGGTTTTCTTTAGGGACAGATTATAGGAGAGTGTCATGGGGTGGTTGGCTTCTGGAAGTTGATGAGCATCCACTTTCTGGATCTTTATCCAAACCTCCTGAGAATTCACTAGAATACCCCATGGACAACAAGTCCCTGTACAATTGAGCCCCGCCTTACGTAGGTGCTTGCATTCATGCTGGGATTTGCTCCTCCACTGCAGATGATCAGTATGAATAGCCACCTAATAGAGACTGCGCCCTGGCAATTTTACAGATGCACTGCCTTGCGGGGACTTTCCCACCTCCGGTGGCACTTACCTCCTGCAGTGAGATCTCCATAAAAGATGTTTCCTGGCACAATGTGCTGAGAATAATAATTAAAAAAAAGCTGTTCTCCCCACTCTGAAATGTGCAGAGTCACTAATGACTCCATAAATCCATGCCCTCCGGTGCTGAAACTCAAGAGGTTATATTTTTATTGAGATGAAAGGTCAGTCATCTCACAAAGAATGCATTTTCCATCAGGCAGCAGAGACCATTTTCTGGACAACCCTTCTGGAGTGAAATGTACACTGCTAAGGGTGGTTTTATTTAACCCCTGATTTTTATAAAGCTCAGAAGCTTGAAACCAAAATTTGGTTCTTAACAACAACAACAACAAAAAAAGCCCTTGATTCTTGCAAAGCCATGTGCACTGGTTAGTGAAAGATGGATCCTGGATGGTGAAGCTGCTATCGCTGATTTTGGTTGGTTTAAACAACAACAATAGAAGCATTTGTCTAACAGGATGGGTTTGGTATGTATCTCTATGGGAGCCATTCCATTGACTTCAGTGGAAATTTGAGTCGGACTTCATTTGAATAAGAGAAACTTTAAAAGTCTTATTAAAAAGTGTTTCAGGTTCTTTCCCCCATAAGTGAAAGATTCTTTGTAAGTGAGGGTTTGGCAATGGAGATATATAGCAGAGATTTGGGGCCTGGGTTAAGAATAGTTGCTAACTTTTTATGTGCCGTTCTCAGGTTCCTTTTGGAGCTGGAAATACAAAATGTTCCCATTTTTAGCAAAATAATCTATCATTTTCCAGATTTATGCTGCTCTGATTGAGCCCAATCCAAAGTTTTGGCCCTAGAATCAGATCTGGATTTTGAACATCTCCAAAGTATGAGACTGTTCAGATCCCAGTTTCCAAAAGGAGAGAATCTCCCTCCAAATGAGTGAGGTGAGTAGCAACCTAGGAAATGGTGTTTGAAAACAGGCTGAAGAGCAGTGGGAAAGAGATTTAAAAAGGTCTCCTCCAGCCCCCCAAAGCCCTGGCCACGGCCCCTCTTATAAATGCTACTGGGTGACTCAGACTCAGACGCTTTTTGGCAGAAAGGAATCAGGAAGCAGCACAGAAAGTCAGCCACATGGGAACTTCAGAGTTTATTATAGTCCATTAGGGAGTAGGTGACACAAAGATCTTTGCTGCTATTTGTCCCACCATCTCACCCGTATGCTGCCGCCTTCAGGCATTGTGGTGAAGTCCAAATCTGCCTGCAGGGGGGACCATCTCCTTCCTGCTGCCACTGGTAAGTTGATGGTACTCCAGTAGTCCCTGTGGTAAATGCTTCTTTAAACAGCCCATTTGTCATTCTTGCCACTAGCTCAGCATGGTCCTGGTCCCTTGAAATCCAACCTTCATCAGCTTCATAGGGTGGTTGGGCCTTTAACCTTCTTCTAGCAACATGTAGTCCCATCATTGCTTTAAATCTTACTATCAGCTTCATGTGGCTGTTGCACCTGTAAATGACCCTAGACCTTTCCACCTCCTCATTGTTAATATCTGTTTAACATGCTGCTCCACAGGGTTGGTGCCCCAGCTGTCCCTGCACGTGTCCTAGGGCTGGGATATATGGGGGAGCTTTTCCCTTTTAGATATCCCCTTTCAGCCAGCAGTTCTTGGCCACCTGTCCCACCCCAGGCCGGGAAGCTGGACTGAACTGGAGTAGCTGGGCGATGAGGGTTTTGCAGGGCTCAGGCAGAGGAGGAAGACCATCAGGGTAGAGGACACCCTTCTTCTGACGGCGGGGCATGCTGTGGATGTGGGTATCATCAAAGGGCATGCAGCCAGTCACCATCACATAGAGCACCACCCCCAAGCTCCATATGTCGTACTTCTTGGCATCGTAGGGAATGCCCAGCAGCACCTCGGGGGAGGCATAGGCAGCTGATCCGCAGTAGGTGGTGCTCAGGTCTGGGTAGCCACATGCCTCCTTGCCAAAGCCAAAGTCAGTGAGCTTTGCTCGGCGGCCGTCAGAGGTGAGCAAGACATTCTCACACTTGAGGTCCCGGTGCACCAGGTTCCGGTCATGAAGATAGCGCACAGCACCCACGATCTGTCCAAAGATGTCCCGGGCCTCTGGGACACAAGGTAGTTTCCCCAGTCGCTGCACCAGCTGGAGCAGATCAGTGGATGCTGCTTCCATCACAATGTAGAGTTTCCCATTGCAGACCTCGATGAACTCAAAGACCCGCACGATATTGGGGTGCCGGATCACCCGCAGGATGGAGAGCTCCCGTGGTAGAAACTTGTGTACAAAATCGGGGGGTGCCCGGCGCCGATCCACCACCTTGATAGCTAGTGGGCCCTTGTACTTGGCTGAGGTGGCCACCCTCACCTTGGAGTAACTGCCCTCACCCAGGGTCTGGCCTAGCTTGTAGCCAAGCTCGTTAAGCAGTTTGTCTCCTCCGGAGGTTCTTGACATGGTGCAGTGTGGCTTGATGGGTTCTGATGGGTTTGATTGGGGCTGGTGTTTTGCTCCAGGGATTGAAAGCTTTAACCCATTGTGCGTGGCAGCTGTTGACTTTCACCCCCCCGTGTTCCCACTGGGTACTTGGTCCAGGGGCATCACTGCTCACCCGGGTATTGTGATGTGCTAGGAGTGTCATAGGTCACTCCCTTTGTGCATTGCCAAGGGTGTCAAGTTAGCTCCCTTTCCTTCCTCCGCTCTTTGGGATCCTGGGCATATCATGTACAAAAGCAAGGGGAAAGCACCTCATGTTAATTTTCTTGAGGTTATTGTCCCTTCCACTTGAGTTTGGGCTAGGCTTCTTGGAATAATAAGAGCCTAGTCATGAGCATCCTGGAAGGAGCAATTAATTTCTGGTTTTTGCCAGACTGATGCATATTCTGCACAGAAAACTAGATATATTCAAATCAGGATTTACACAAAGTGGTGCAAAAAGAATGGTTTTATACCCTGCCAAACTGCAAGTTGTTTTGGGTGACTGTGAATATTTATTTTGTAATTCTGAGGCTGTGTTACCGGAAGATTTTAAACCAATTGAATTCAGCCAGTGATGTTGCCTACAAATGCTGCTCTTAATTTAAAACCTTTATTTTTAATTTATCTGTTCTGGTAATTAAGCCCTAAAGGAGGTTCCAGGGAAAGCCGCAGCTAGCTAACTTTCCCTTGAAAGAACACAGATATAGGCCTCTGATCAAGAATAGCCAGTCAAGCAGTGAATCTTCAAAAAGAAAAGTAGTATTTATTTAGAAGTGAGTCGTTCCAGTAAAAGAGTAGAGATAGATAAAATAAGATTACAGTTAAAAAGGGAATGAAGCGATGTGACAAATAAAAATGCAACACTACAATAATAATTTCAATTTAACTCTATGGCATATAACAATATAATCATTCATGTAATACTCTATACCTTATAACAATATAATAATTGAACATGTAACAATATATTAATTAAACATTCAATATTAAATACTTAGAACTAAGCACCTAGGAAGCGCTGGCCTGGTGGTTACTAAATGGGTAGAAGCAGATCTCACTCAGACAGAAACATCCAACTTTATTTACACTTGAAGCCCCTAATAAAAGAAAGATTGGACTTACAGGGGCTTTCTTAACAATCCCTCTGAATCGTCTTCAAGGGCCTTATGCTCAGTCTATGTTTTGGGAGCGCTGGTAGCAATCTGTGCTGTTGTTCAAGCGGCTGCCTGCCTCCACTGAGGTAAAGTTTCTTCTCAGGGAGCAGATACAGAAGCCTGCTTGGCTGCTGCTGAGGTAGCTGCTGCAGTGGCCTTGGCTGGCTGGGTGGCAGAAACAGCCATTGCCAGGGGCAACCTTGGAACCCTGAGTGTACTGCTGTTACTGCTGCTGCAAGAGCTGCTTGGGAACGATGCTAGCGAGCGTGGGTTGCGGGGTGGTCGTAGCTGCTTGGGAACGATGCTAGCGAGCGTGGGTTGCGGGGTGGTCGTAGCTGCTTGGGAACGATGCTAGCGAGCGTGGGTTGCGGGGTGGTCGTAGCTGCTTGGGAACGATGCTAGCGAGCGTGGGTTGCGGGGTGGTCGTAGCTGCTTGGGAACGATGCTAGCGAGCGTGGGTTGCGAGCGTGGGTTGTGTGGCGCTCGTAGCTGCTTGGGAACGATGCTAGCGAGCGTGGGTTGCGGGGTGGTCGTAGCTGCTTGGGAACGATGCTAGCGAGCGTGGGTTGCGGGGTTGTCGTAGCTGCTTGGGAACGATGCTAGCGAGCGTGGGTTGCGGTGCTGTTGTTGTTGCTTTGCTAGGATGGAAAGGCCATTAGCTACTTACAGAAGCCATTGCTATGGCTTGGGGTGCTGCTGCTGCAGTAGTAGCTGCTTTCAGAGCCGCCCAGAGGATTCAGGAGGCCTGGGGTCTTCGGCGGCGCGGGCCCCCCACTTTGGCCGTAATTCGGGGGTTTTCCCTGGAGCAGAAGGACCCCCCGCTGCCGAATTGCGGCCGAAGACCCGAAGCGGAAGAAGCTCCAGGGGCCCGGGCCCTGCGAGAGTTTTCTGGGGCCCCCGGAGCAAGTGAGGGATCTTGCTTCAGGGGCCCCAAAAAACTCTTGTGGGCACCCCTGTGGGGCCCGGGGCCAGAGGCAAATTGTCCCACTTGCCCCCGGGCGGCCTGCTGCTGCTGTGATGATGGCTGCCAGTGAGCGTTGTCTGTGCGGCGAGCGCTGTCGGCTGTCGGTGCTTGGGTAGGTAGCTCTCTGCTGCTCTCAGGGCAAGGCAATAGTTTTCAGCAGGATCCCACTGGTGTGGTCAGGGGTGGCACTAGGCATTTTGCTGCCCCAAGCACGGCAGGCTGGCTGCCTTCGGTGGCTTGCCTGCAGGAGGTCCCCAGTCCTGCGGATTCGGCGGCACCGAAGGCAACCTGGCTGCCGCCCTCGCGGCAACCGGCAGAGCGCCCCCCTGTGGCTTGCCACCTCGGGCATGCGCTTGGCATGCTGGGGCCTGGAGCCGCCCCTGGGTGTGGTTGCTGCAGCTCTGAGAGTGTCTTCTTTCTTCCAGGTGTCCTGCAGCTTTCCACTCTCCTTCAGGTCCTTGTCCCCTACAAGGTTTTAGTCTGCTCTCTATCACCTTTATATACGATTTGCAATGCATTGGCTGAATTACGATGATAAATTATAACTAATCAGCTTTCAGGGATTTGCATATGCTAAATTATATCACGTGTACCGACATGTGACACTCAAGCTCAGCCAATCAGTTTCCATTGATTAGCATGTGTTAATTGTATGCTAATTGGTCATGTGTCCTAGTAGCTCCTCCTCCTATCATAGACCTCTATGGGCTCAATGTGATCCTATGGAATTTTCCAGCTGACTTTTGGATGAACCCTACCTACTTCCTGTTTCGAAGTGCCATGTATTCCTATGGACTTCAATGTATCTCTGTGGGATTTTGCTGAGTCATTCCCCACAGGAAGTGGAATTATTACATCATAGGCAATGGACTCCTGGGTGCCCTAGAAATGAGATCTCCCACTGTATTACATCACCCTATAGCCGCCATTACTAGATTTTCTAATTTAAACTATTCTTAATTTTTATTTAATTACAGGTTTATTCCTAAAGCTAATTACCGTTCTGAGCATTCCAAAGGGTCCTGATACTATCACCACTCATTTTGTGTTCAATTAAGCAGTGTATAATTTTTCCAAATTTACATCCCATCCTGAAGTTTTCTGCAAATTTCCAATTCAAAGTGTTGTAAGGCATTTTGGGCAACTGAGACAAAATCTCTGGTCAAAATCTCTGGTGAAGCGTATTTACCAGCTATGGTTGTTCCTCCTAAGGGTTTAGAGGAGGACTCTCTCAATTTATCTTCCAGTGAAGAATCCCCAAAGAACTCCTACTTGCCTAAGTTCTTGAACTTGAAATCATAGTCCTTTGAATTTAAAAACAAAATAATACTTGGGGCTGCATAAGAAAATTCAGACCAGAGGCCTCTTAGAGACCTACTGAATCTTAGATTTTTAATTTTGTTGGGGCAATGATCATTGTTCTGAGGACACATTTGAATAAATGTACTATGTATTTTAGAATATGTACTATTGATAGCATATATTTATATAAAATGTTTGAACTCCCCTCTTCAGTTTTTCTTTTCATGAGCACTCATTTGCTGAAGGTAAATGGTCGTTGTGGTTCTTGGTATAAATAAATGTAGCTTGTCTGGATTCTGTGTGTGTATTTTCTAATTTTTTTAATTAGACACTCTGAACAGCCCAAGGAGGCAACAAGAGAGCGCTAGGTACTGAAGAGAATAGGGGATTTGGACAGTCACCCGGAATCCTTGCCTACACATGCATAATGTCACTGGTAGTCGTAAGTAAGAGCAACAAAAGGGGCATCTGATGCCTCCAGCTACCCAAATGGGCCACTTGTTTCTATCTCAATGGGGCAGGGAGGAGGGGAATAAAACACAGCCCCACCAAGGGAAGTGAAGAATACTATATCTAACTGAACCGGGGGGAGGGGATTTGGAGAGGCAGGAAGCAATTACCTGAGTTGAGACCTGGTGGGAACTGCAGCATTAGCCGCCCTACTTTTGAGAAGAGTAAAGTGGGATCTTTAATGACCTCTGTTTTGGGTCTCATGTGAAAGACATCAGCAAAAATGCTCCTCAAACAGCCTGCCAGATTTCAGATCCAGTAACTGACTCAGAGGAAAGAGCGCTGTCTACCTTCAGTTCTTAAGCACAGTTGTTTTTTCAAGATATTCCAAGGTTCTAATCCATGTTAGGGAACAGCTACCTGAAAATTGTATTTTTTTTTTAGTTTATAAAAAAAGTCTGAAACTATTATTACTGAAACTTTTGTATTTAAGACAGAAACTACAGAAGTTTTTTTTTCTCCTGCTGACAACAGTTCATCTTAATTAATTAACCTCTTAGAGTTGGCTGGGCAACTCCCACCTTTTCATGTTCTCTGTATGTATATATATCTCCTCACTAGATGTTCCATTCTATGCATCCGATGAAGCAGGCTATAGCCCACGAAAGCTTATGCTCAAATAAATTTGTTAGTCTCTAAGGTGCCACAAGTACTCCTGTTATTTTTGCGGATACAGACTAACACGGTTGCTACTCTGAAACCTATCTTTTCTTCTCTAGATCCTTTTGCAAATACAGGAATTCACTGTGCTTTGAAAGCACAGCTTTTTATTAGACATGATTAGGGTGACCAGACATTACAGTAAAATCGGAACTGTCCTGATATTTAGGTGTTTGTCCCAATATTTCGCTCTGCCGGCAGCATTGCCCCCTCCCTTTTTTTGGCTCCCCCCCAATTTGTCCCGCTATTTTATTCCTCTCATCTGGTCACCCTAGGTACGATGCAGAGAAGCATCACTCCTGTAACAGCGCGAGGAATCATCCAGCTTCAGCCAGGCACCACACTGCCTGAAATGCCTTGAGACAGGGGAGCAATATAAATGCTGCACTACTCAGTTACAGGGTGAAATATTTGCTTCCTCCAGTGTGCGGACAACTCTGCTGGCTGGTGGGGTGAGAAGTGGGTCCCTTACTCCCATTCCATCCTCATCTTCTTTGAAGAGTGTGGAGTCAGTGTAGCTACTAGGGGATCACATCCGTATGGAGGCATAAGGGAGGAGACAAGAAACCTCCTATGTCCATGTGGTGCCAGATGCAAACTGGCCCACAGACTCTTTCCATGCAGGCAGTCTAATGAACGAACTTAGAATTCCTGCTTCTGAAGTGGTTAAGTTATAAACTTCTTTCTGCAGAAGAATTTGCCCAGTTTCCTGGTTTCACTGAATGACATTGGCAGCATGGGGGTGGGAAAGAAGAAAATGAAGAAGAAACAATTGGCCGAGCTACTGAAGATGACAATTACAAAAAGAGAAAAGAAATCCAGGAACAAAACCTGACAAAAATTCAAGTTAGGAAAGAACTGCAGCTTGAACCATATGCCACGAATGCTTTTATTTAAGCACAGAAAAAACAGCACAGCACTCAATAGGCCAAAGAGCTGTGGAAAGTCATTTATTTCTGCGGGCTACAGATTAATTCCTGGCACTTACAGTTAGACTGTGATTCATAACCACAGTGACTTCAGATGAGGTTCAGGCTGCACTTTCAATAAGAAGTGAGCACTCCTAGATGACTAAACACCACTGAGCCGAAAAAATAGATTTGAGGATTTTTTATGAGGGAAGATGGTGCCCCAGGTTCCCATTAGTTACATAGATTCTCTTCTTGTTATATCACTGCCACTGAGAAATGCAATTCTCAGTTGACAGGTAGGTACCATTACATATGTGTGCAAGCATAGAGGTTCTGATGATGCACAGTACTTTGGGCTAAAGCAGGACTTGAACTGTAGGCTGTACAGCAGTGGAATACATGGTGATCACGGGGGGTCCATGGCGGAATCCTCTTTTAGGGGAAGCCTGTTTGTGATGTTCCCAGAAGAGATGTGGCCCGAAGCACCATGGGAGAAAAAAATGAAGTAGCTACTATGAACAATACCCAAATGGTAAAGGTTGCTGTGGCTTTTTATCTTGTAATACTGGTAAACCTACATCTGCTGAAGTGAGCTCCCAGTTTTAATGTTTCCAACAAACTTGGTTGAGACTGCTCTACTCGGATTCAGATTAGCAACTGAGCTGTTCTCAGCCATTCTCTACTCAGAACAATACCTAGCCGTTAGAAACCATAGAACCGTTATACATCCAGAGGTCACATAAGGTGATGCCATGGTGGTTAGGAGAGAAGAGCCCAGCTGAAAAATAGGGCCAGGAAGGGCTTCTTCCCCAGATGGGGAATCTTGAGGTATCCAATGTGATACTAACATATATTTCTGATCTTTCTGTAAACCCAAGGCTAAACTGATGTTATTTGTTCTTGTTCATGGTCCAGACATTCTTGTGCAGCTCTAGTCTTAGCCTGGTTCCTAACCCACAGTCTGCAGTATGACACGTGACTTTCAGAAAAAGCACTGAACTGAAACGGCAAGAGGAAGGAATGAGATATTTCTTCTTTAGAGAACACCATTAGACAGAGAAGAAGGAGCTCTGGGTTCATCTTTCTGTGCTGTGCTTGGACTTGTATTTTTTGTTTCCTTTGATTTTTTGGCTCTAAGTTTCTTAGCATAAAAATGTACCCAAAATCTGTTTTGCTTCCATCCCTCCACCTCAGATTGTGCAATCAGTACTATAAATATTTAGCCAAAGTCAATACATTGTAGTGGCGTTGACAGATATGGCAATATTCTGGCTCAACCTCATTGTATTAAGTTTAACATCTTTGGAGTTCATTGTATTAAAAATGCAAATGTTTATGTACTATTGTGAGACAGTTTGGAACGTTAATAGGAGGAAGACATGATTAATGCAAGCTCTAGGAAGCATTATAAACCTCAAAGAACTGTTTGGGACAATGTGTGTAAAGTGAGTTTTCTATTAAGTATTTGGGAGGAGGGAAATGCAATGTCTCACCTCCAAAACCAGCCTTTTGAAACATGCTAGGGAGAGAAACTGATTGATTGCCTGGAAACTCTAGCTCAAAGACCTTTGAACTGTGTAAAAGATGGATTAAACTTTTCATGAGGGTTCCTGTTCTGGACAAAGGGTTTTATGAATTTGAAACCACAGGAACACCTCTGTGGGGAGATTTGAAGGACTGCTCACCTGATAAGCTTATTAGCAAGCATGTGAATATATATGTGAACCATTATAAATTTATTATGTATTCTTCATCAGTTAAATGTTATTGTAGGGAGGTGGAATCCAGTTTTCTGGTTTAAATAAAATCCCCATTATGTGATGGGGTTTTTTTTGTTTTTTTTTTTTGTTTGTTTTTTTGGACAACCAGCTGTATTATCTCGGCTACCATTAAATAACCTTTTATCGTGATGTAAAACCTCCCTTTTGTCAGCTCTGGCCTGCTGTTTAAATTATACTACCACTGCGATGGATCATTACTAAATCTTGTTCAGTAGTTCTGGGACATGGTGACCCTCAGATGTATTACAAATTATAACACAATAACCCTCCTCTGAGAGGTCTGTTTACAATTGCATGACAGTCACTACATAAGTGCAAGGTATTTTGTAACCACAAAATCCAGAACTGTTTTATCTTGATGAGAGCATGACCAACAAACAAGTCAGTGCCTCTTATGCCCCTTGGAGGAGCATCAGGGCAATGAGAGAGAATGAAGTTGGTGTATAATTGGGAGGCCCCTGTCATGTGGCTGGAGGATGTTTTGACTTTCTGTATTAGGTCATCATTGGAATCTTACCCCAGGGAGGCTGCACAGATGTATATTCCTTTCATTAGGGAATGGGAGGGGCTTCCCTTGTGAGACGATCACTCCTGTGGTGGAGTTAGTAGCTGGGAATTCAAAAGCAGATTAATCTCAACATTCAGACTAATCATGTCTCTGTGCTGTGTGTTTTGCTGTGGCTGCCCTCTCCCTGAGCTCCCAGATTGCTAGAACTATGTCAGTTTAATTATTGGACTCTGAAGTACCAGCTGTCATTCACTACAGGAAACAACTGAGCTAACAAAACAGTCATGAGAACTTGTTTACTTAGGATCATTAGTCCACTTCTTTGCATTCTTATTTAGCTCTGAAGTCCCTATTATGCTGGACTGTGGTTTATTTCAAAGGAAACCTCTATTTTCCATTTAGTTCTAAAATGTTCTAATTTTTTAATTATGAACAACATTTTTATGTACTGTGGGCCAAACTTTACTGTTCTTCCTTAGGTGAAGACAACACATGGTGTGGCTGAACAGGGAGTGCAGCATTTGCCCCGCTATTTGGAATTAATCATTTTAGTAAAGTGTTTCCTGGAGGTTTCACACATGGCATCAGATACGAAAGTGATGGTAATTTGTAAAAACTAATTTTAGGATAACCACACCATTAGCAAGAATTGTATATAAAGCAGTTTCTCCATATTAATGATAGGCAAACCTCAAAAGGTTTGGGGCTTCCAGTCAATCAGATAAGGACACGGCAGCTTGCATATTTACCTAAAGTGTATTTTAAATCTCCAAAGCTTTTAGGACTAAGTGTATTATAAAGTACCATGGAAAGTTAGCTTGGGTGTATTCAATGTATGAAAAATGTATATCACATGAGTTGCTTGTCTTATGTCCCAGTCCTATGATCAGACCCACATAGATGGGCCATGAGGAGTCCACTGAAGTCAACGAGGTTCTGCATGGGCTCAAGGGTTGGCTGGCATGGATCTGATTGCAGGGCCGGTGGGTTGGGGGATTTCTTGTGTGAGTGAACACTACCTGGTATGCCACTGGCATACAAAAAACTAATTTTAACAATTTCTATTAATGGAAGAACTGTAGCACCTGGTTCTGACTAGCACCGCTATGCCTTGGGCTCTGATCCTGCAAGTTACAATGTGTGAATGTACCCGCATAGAGCCTCTTTGACTTCAGTGAGGCTTCAGGTGAGTTGAGGGGGTTCTGCCCATGTTGTAACTTGCAGGATCAGGGCTCTAGGTATTTCTAAGGCACCAATCACCTCTCTATCTAATCTTTGGTATCTCACTGATCAGCACCTGTATATGTAGATAAACACCTACATAAGAATTGAAGGCAACTGACAGTTAAGGTCTCTAAGTCAGAATATTATGTAAGACAGTGCAAATGGACACCATAAATTATTCCTCTTCATCTGTGTTTGAATAATTGGGATCCTATTGCTGGCCATAAATGGGATGATTAGCTTTTTAAAAAGAGTTTTTCCACATTTTTCTGGTGTTTACTATTTCTGAATTTTATTTTATTTTTTGGTCATTTGGAAAGAGAGCCCTGGGCTGAAAAGGCAACAGCTTGTCTTCATTATTGACGGTCCATTTGAAACATTGTGACTAGGTTAGTGCTGGCATTAAGATTTGTATTGGTCTGGCTTTGCAGGCAGAATCACCTGCTGTACCTTTTTGAGTCCAACAGCGTGCACTCAGGTTATTACCCAAATACAAGTGAGGTTAGGATTGTAACATGGGGCAGACATGTTTTGATAGGAGATAACAAGGAAGCAACACTGCCCATAGTAGCAGGTGTTATTTCTTTCAAAAATGTTGTTCTCCTTTTTTTTAAACTGCAAAATGCTATTCATCAACTAATCTCAGAACTGTTAAAATAACTGAGCACACCCAGTGCTGGTTCGGTGCAGATGGAAAACAAGAAGACCGGGTATTAGAGGAACAACAAACCCAGACCGTTCAAAGACACTTCATTGCCTGGGTTCCTTTTCTGCAGTAGAACTGCTGCTCCAAATCTACTATAACTGCAGGTGTGATTATTCCTGTTGGTTTATTTTAGCCCAGTAATGCTGTGGTTTGGCAGAGCTGTACTTGCTGAAGCAGAAACAAACGTAACTGAGCACAGAGCCTTGTCTATGAATGTTTTATGAAAATGTGTGTGTGGAGGCAGCAGCAACAGCAGCCTGAGGCAGTCTGATGTTGTTGGAGGTTCTCCGGTCCCTTTGAGCAGTAACAACAGTGGTGATCATAGAGAAAGGCAGGGTTGTGTTTGGTTTGAAAGTCATACAGGTAAGATAGATATGGTAATTTGTATAATTTTCCATTTTTTTGCCCAAGAACTGGGTGATGATCAAAATACTCCGAGCTGGGTTTTTTCCCCCCTTTCCTATGCATATCAAAAGATTTTGTAACTTGCTCTTTTTTTTTTTTTTTTTTTTTTTTTTACTGTTCAGGAATAGGTGTGATCCTCACCTGAGTTCTGTCCCTTTGGCTGTCTTTCTCTTTCAGCCTCTCTAAAAAGGAGTGAGAGAGACTGATGGTTGTGATTGGTGTGACCCTGAGACCTCCCCAATCCCAAAGGTGGTATGTAATATGTCATTGGAACACTAGTAACTCAATGATCATTAATGATGTATGTACTTCCACACACGACCTTACAGATATGTGCTGCAAATGTGTTCTTAAAGTGTATTTGTTGATCAATGCCTAAGTTACTCTTGTTCCAGACAAGGGAATATGGTTCCACCTGCTTGAACATGTCTCCAATGTAAATTAGGCAAAGAAAAGCACATTGACATGCATGGTAAACCAAGCCATCAGAAAAGTAAGCAGGGAAAGCTGAATACTTAACATATGGAGACTGTACCCCAAGGGAAGCCTTCCAGCCTCTTGAAGCAGGGTCAATGAACTTGGGAAGACAGCACGGCATCTATACCCCAACAAGAGAGTGAAGTGTTGGCTGGGTTTACTTTCCAAAAAATACATTTCTAAGGTTCACTGGGACTATGAAAAGAAAGAGGAGAGATCCCCACAATTATCCTTTACTGGGCAGAGACATGAGGCCAGGGCCCTTGTACAGATGAGAAAAGTGCATCTGGGTTGAAGTTTCCGGAAACTGAATATAGGTGAGAAACCTGGTTAGGCAAAGTTTGGAACTTGCTGAAGTAAAATTTTAGTCTTAGAAGAGTATTTTTACTTTTGTTTGTTTGTAACCACTTCTATCCTTACTCCTTGTACTTAATGTACCTATACATGGGTATATCACCTATACTCATGACTTGTTGTTTAAGAAACTTGTTTTAGTTTTACTATAAACCAGTCGAGTGCCTGGGCTGAAGGGAAAGGTATACTAACCCCAGTTAAGCTAACAGGCTGCAGTATATCGTCTCTTTAAAAGAGCAACAAACGTAATGACTTCGGTCACTGTTCAGTAGGGGGCTGGACACCACAGGACCAGGTCCGGCTTTAGGGAGATTCCACTGATTCCTGGGAATTGGGCCCCACAGCGTCCAGAAGAGGGGCCCCGCACCCTCTGCCGAAGTGCTGCTGGAATCAGCGGCAACCGATTGAGCTGCCACCGAATTGCCGCTGCTGTCTTCGGCAGCAGCTCAATTGCTGCCGCTGTCTTCGGCGGCATTTCGGCGGCAGCTCTTTCGAATTGGGCCCTGCACGTCCTAAAGCCGGCCCTGCATAGGACAGATGGTTTGGGGGAAATTCAGGATGGGGAGTGTGTTGGCATCACTCTGTGAAAAGTAACGGCAGTGGAAGCCAGGATGTGACCTGCATGCTCCTAGGCTGGCTGTCAGTGTCAGAGCCCTGAGTCACAGCAGCATAGTATTGCAGGCACCCAGAGTTGCAGGGCAGGCTGTGACACTGCCCCTTACTGGTCTGTGTCGAACCCCAAAGTGTCACAAGTGGTAAACACTCTCCTGCTGCAATGTAAATTCTGCAGCATGGGCTGAACATGGAAGCGATGTTGCTTTTCCAATGTTCAAGTTTGTTGACAATATTGTTGTAACAGCAAATTAAGAGCCTTGTTGTGTGTTCCTTGTGCATCCAGAACTCCTGTTCACACAAATGAGAATTTTGTGTGTTCCAGGAATATAGAATTGAATCATAGGCCAGTTTAACTGGTATTTGGCACTATGCCACACAGCCAGTGTTCTGGTTTGCCCGTGATGGCATGTACAAATCTTACACTGGGCCGGGACAGTAAGGGATTAATGATTTGATCTGCAGGCAAATATTGTCTTCACCGCACAACACCTGCCAGAAATACCCAGACTTGGGGGAATAATCAAGAGAGGAACAGGAGACAAAAGGGAGGCTGCAGGCTTCAGCAGGTTGGCAGCCCTGGAAGGGGGAGGATTTCTCTTGTGGTTCTGAAAGGGATCAGGGGCCCTCAGGCCCAAGAGCTACAGGGTTCTTGTGAAAGAGAAACTACATGCTGTTCGCCCCTGTGGTGAGTGGGAAGTCAGGCCAGATTCCTCTGAGCTAAGGGAGACCAGCTGTAAATGTTTTTTTTCTCCTTTTGAGTTGAATGTTTGAAGGTCTATTGAATTGGAAAGATTCTCCAGGCCTTGATGAGAGAAAGGGGTGATCGGGGAATGGAAGAGAGGTTTTATTTGTCTCTCAGGAGCTGAACCCTGTTCTTTCCTGACTTGGGATATTGACCTTTTGATTTTTATTTCATTTAAAGAGGGGTTTCCCCCTTCTCTTATGCTGAGATGGGTTTTCTTTCTGGCTATTACTGTTCCTGTTTGGCTTTCCCCTGAAGTGACTCCTGCATACATGGTACCTGAAGTGGGATTTTTTTTACCAAACTTCCCCAAGGGCTAAGGGGAAGTGTTGCCCAGCGTCAACAGAATGGAGATCTAAAATTGACTGGTAGAAAAACAGTCCCAACTAGAGCTAAGCAACAATTTTTTTTGTGCAAATCATTATTTTGCTGAAAAATGGGAAGACCATTCACAAATTTGGGTTGATTTTGATAAAATTTTTCAGTTGAATCAAATATTTTTTCCAAAATGAAATGGTTTGACTTTGTTTCAGAAACCTATTTTATTTTGGAATTTCACTCAATTTTATTTACAATTTTTTTAAAAAAGATTACAATGTCCATTAAATATACCATTTTGGATTGAACAACAAAATGTCTGACCCTAAAACAATTCTGGTAGACCTGATGCTATTTTTTTCACTTCAGCCACTAAACAGAAATATAAATTGTTTGCACAGCTTTAGTCCCCAGCAGCAACATCACCCAAAGCTCAGTGGCAGCAGTGGGCACTCAGCAACTCTGAAAATCAGGTTGTAGGTGTCTCACGTTGGGCACTCAAAAATGGGGGTACCTAAAATTAGTGAAGACTTGAATTTTTTTCATTTTAAGGGAGTTGCAGAAGGTCAAATATTAGGTCAATAGCTGAGGTGGGACAAGAACCCTGGACTCCTGATTTCCAGACCCATGCCCTATTCACACAAACCTTAGACTCTAAGGCTGAAAATTTTAGTCCTAGGTTCTACCCATCTCCACCAACTCACATACCTGTTAGTGGTCTTCTGAGGTGGTGGGGCAATGGCTTTTACCAACCCACCTCCTGAACACTTTGAGAAGTGTCCACCCATCCCCCATTTATAGCAGCAGGACCAATAATTGCTTCTGTGCGCTCTCTAACAACAGCTCTTATCTCAGTCTGGGGGATCTCCATCCCAGGGTAAAATAAGGGCTACTAGTTTCTCCTGGAGGAATTCTGCACCACCGTGCAATGCAGAATTTTGCAGAACTTAATGTGTGTGCAGAATTTCCTTTTTTCTCACCGAAATAGGCTGCAGATATGTTGGCTGCCACTAGGCGCCGCTGGACCCAGCAGAGCCCAGCTTGCAAATAGATGACAAGGGAGGGGAAGGGAATTGGAGGGTTCCCAGCACCTGCCCTTCCCAGCACACCCTGAAGGAAGGAGGCGGCAGCGTGCAGGAAACTCCGTGCAAGCCTGGGACCCAGCATCAGGCTATTTCTTACTCTGGATCCTTGAGCTATGGGAGGTAGAGGGTGTGAATATCTGGGCAAGGTGAGGGCCGCAGCTGGCCTCTGGGGACTAGGGGGTGTGAGTGTCCGGGCTGGGGGGCGGGGCTGTGAGTAGACTCTGGGGAGGAGGGAGTGAGAGTGTCTGGGCCGAGGATGGGGGGGGCCTGCAGCTGGCCTCTGTGTGGGAGGGAGTATGAGTGTCAGGTCCCCTGGCTGGGCTCTGTGGGGAGAGGGCAGAGAAACAGGAACGGGTTGTCATAGGGGTTTCTTTACTGCTCTACTCCTAGTTGAATTTTTTTGTGTCTGTATTGTTACAGCCATACTTGCTGACCAGTATTTTGAAATAAATTACCAAAATAATTAAAACGGGCATATTTACATAGTGCTATTTTGACAAATAAAATTTGCAGCATTTTAAAATATCGTGTGCAGAATTTCTAATTTTTTGGCTCAGAATTCCCCCAGGAGTAACTAGTAGCGTCAGCTACAGGACTGGAGCAGCATTTTCTGGTCTCACAAGTGGAGAATGGCAAGGTGAGCTCAAGGCCATTCTTCCAAAGACACTTCCTGTGGATTGGGGGAGTAGTAGGCGTATGTGACTATACTCTCCTGCAAAATATGTCTAGTGAGGTGGGCTGGCAGGCTAACCTGAAATGCTTCAAGAGGTGCTTATATAAAGACCACCAGCCTCTCCTCTGCATTGCTGGTGAGTACAAAAGGTAAACGAAAGGGTTCTGGGGCCTGCTGAGGGAAGCGGATATATGGAGTGAAGCATCCAAGTGAGTTGAATCTATTTCTAGGGCATTACTGGGGTTTGCAGGATTTGGGTCAGTTTCTTTGTGGTTCCCACAAAACCACACTTAGCCTTAGTTAACAATGTGGAGCCTCAGAGATCATTACTAAGACCTTTGTTGTTCAATAATTCTCTAGCAAGTGGGGTTAAATAATGAACTGGTGACATTTCCTGACAGTGCACAGTTATTTAGGTTAGCTCTTGAAGCCAGTACTATGAACGATTGTGAATAATTCCAGAAAGACCTAATAAAATAAGGCAACTGAGCATCATGGCAGCAGAGTGACTGAAATTAAATCTAGTCAAGGGCAAAGTAATGCACACGAGGAGCAATAATTTAAAACACTGTACATAATCCTGGATTACAAATTAGTCAAAACTTCTCAGGAAAAATATCTAGAGAACAGTGTGAGCTGTTTGAAGTGGGAAGCTGAATTTGCTTTTTTGGCTATCTTAAACAAGATGCAAGTATTTTAGTAGCGTTATATAAAAGCCAGTGCACTTTTTTCTTGCATGTTGCATTAGTTTTGGTCATCTTGATGCAAAAACCCATGTAGAAAAATTCAAAAGGTAGGCAGCAAAAATGAATGAAGGCATTTAGAGATTTGTTTGGAGGAATCCAGACTTAGCTGCAAGGATTAGGTGTAGTATTTCCACTCCTGGAGTGGAAATATTGGGAAAATGTTGTCTGGGAGGGGCAACGAAGGGTGTTGTCACGTGGCACATGATTTGGGGGTAGGTGGTGCAGGGAAGAAGACTGAGGAAAAAGTTATTTATTCTTTATTTGGATTTCAGCACCTAGAGGCCCCAGTCAAGATCAGAGCCCAATTGTCTTAGGTACTATTCAAACACATAGCAAGAGACAGTCTCTGCCCCGAAGAAATTACAGTCAAAATAGACTTGACAAACAGTGGTGGGAGGAGAATGAAAGAAAGTCAGCTGCCCAAAGTCACCAGCAAAGCTGGAGTAGAACCCATGTCTCCTGACTTCCAGTCCAGTGCTCTAGCCATGGGAGAATGCTGCTTCTCTCATATAATGCTTACAGATGGTGTGGGGATACCTTTAACATGTTATTCCATTTCCTGGAATATTTAGGTAATGTTACTTCTCATAAAATGTAGAAAATATAGGAAGGAGGCTGAAAATCTGAGCTTTTCACTGCTATCTTGTGCCATACTAAAAGGTATAAAATGGTGGGAATTCCTGCCAGAGCGAGCGCCTGGATATTAAGCCTCATTATTTGTGATAGGTTCGTTTGTTCTAACTCTCTTTTACAGCTGCAATCAGGAAAAAATGAAAAAAGTATGAAAGAGAAATGTTGATTCAGCTGATTGGGACATGACTCCTTAGCTGTTAGTCCATTATGTGACTAGTCCTTAATATGTTCTCACTGTAATATTCATGAAATGTGTCCTGTTAACTTAAAAGGTGTATTTCCTCTGGAGCCGGAATAGGCTAGCATGTAATTAGAGACATTTTACATGCAATTATGGATTTACCCAGTTGAGCCATTACTGCCCCTTTCCATCCAGGACTGCTTTGCACAACATTAACCTTTGACTGAAATATCTCCGAAGTGCCCATTACGATCTATTGGGTGACTGCAGCTGATGTTAGTATGACAGACCCATCCCAATGAATTGTGGATCAAGGCCTAAAAGGTTCTGACAGACTGAAGGGTTATAACTCAATTTTTCTGTTTTCAGAAATCTTCTGGGGCAAGTTCAGACCTTGCTTACATGTGTACACCGCACTAACTTCCATTTAGAGCCTGTCTTGTGGTAGAGTTAACGCTGGTAACTCAACAGCAGATTGACTTCAGCAGCTGGCCTCACCTCAGTATATTGACTCAAGTGCAGTTGTATGGATAAAACTGAGGGCAGAATTTGATCTTTTATAGTCTTTGGATTATCGGCGGGATTGATAGTGCTGTCTTTTATTAAAGATGCCTAACGCTTTTCATTATAATTAATGTATACAGTAGATGGATCTCTCTGGAGACTGAAGGGCCTCTCTTTAGGCACAGATCAGGTACAGTATGGGCAAAGGGTTCTCCCACACCCTACCACCAATATGCTTTAATTCTGATAAACCAGCTTCTAGAGGTGAGTGTAATTTTCTTTTCATGCCCATTTAGCTTTGACCCTTCTGCACTGACGTGCAAGAAGAGTTGATATCTTTCCTCTTCCTTTTGTAAGCTCAGCCTTTTGCTGTCATAAGAGTCACAAGTTGTTGACTTGGTGGTGGTTTTTTTGTGTAATTGCAGTGACTGTCTATTATCCGTCCAAAGTTTCTCGGGTGTAGGAAGAGATATCAAATCTTCATAAGAATCAACATGAAGAAGAAAAGAGAGATGGTTTCAAATGATGAAAAGAGTCAAAAAACTATAGCCATCATTGGGTTTTCACAGCTAAAAGAGAAGTATATTTAAAATAATCAGTAAAAGAATGAATCATGGTAAGAAGGTTTAATACATACTCAAATGTAAGTTCATACAGAATGAACTTGCTTATTAATTATTCCTAAATCATTATAGTCTTCATTATCTTTCATATTAATTTGTTGTGTCAGTCTCTTACATAACTCTGCTTCCAGGAAGATGAGTGGTAATAAGTAGTAGGTATTTTAAATTAGGATTTGACCTAATGCTTTGCGCAAACAAATGTTTTTGAAGTGCATTTCAATTGTTCTGTATTTTTTAATTCATTCAAATACTGTCCTCTGGTGTTCAAATGTCTGCATTGCACATAAGTTAAAGCAGCACATTATGGGTGAAAATCTGGTCCCATTGAAGTCCATGGCAAAACTCTCATAAGGCCAGGATTTCACCCTATGAGATGTCATACATAGGAGAGAGACATAAGTAATAAAATACATTAACTAAGAAAGTGACCTAGATGGTGAAATGTATTTTTAAGAAATGTACATACCACATGGCAAAATCAAGTTCTTTTTCATAGAATTCACTGATTTTTAGTACTGAAATACACTGGGTAATACAGATTCTTATTGCAAATTTCACTAGGCCAACTACCTCCTTTCCCTGTGCTGTTTGTCTCATGTAAATACATAATTGATTAGATTTTGCAAACATGTAATTAACAGGAAACCATTTAATGTTTATCATGGGGAGTAATGTAGAAAAATGGACCTAAAACACAGTGCCAATCCTGCAAACACTTGTGCCTGTGCTTATCTTTACTACCATGAGTAGTTCCATTGATTTCAATAGAATACTTACAGTAGTAAAGTTAAGCACGTGAGTATGTGCTGCAGAATCTGTGTCCATGTTCGAAACTTGTAAAGGTTGTGACACTGGTGCAGCAAAAGCCTTGCCTCACTTCAAACCTTGACAGCACAGCTGTGTGATGAAGGATTAGGCTTTACAATGAGATCTCTCTCTCCATAAGGCATTGTAGGTTACTCACCTTAGACCTGTTTTTAATGGTCACAGACAGAGCCGATGGTGTATCATTATTTATTAGAGACAGGGTTGGTAATGCTGCCTATAGTTAAAATTGCCTGACACTCCCCATTGTAGAGCTCTGTTTCAGCTGTTTATAACTTTGCCAAACTTTAACTGTTCAGGATGAAATTTTTCATGGCAGGAGTCCACCTCAGGCTGATTTGTTCTGGGAAATTTCAGCTAAAATGGCCAAGCTGTTTGTCAGAATGAGATTAAGAAACATATGTTCTTTTGCCATGTTAAAAAAAATGTGTACAATTGTTTCATTAAGAAGCTCTAGTGACTCTGGGCTTTAGAGCAGGGACATGAAATTTAGCAGGGGGTCAGGGATGAGCCTTTTGCCATACCTGTGAAAATTTGCCCTAATTTGGCCAAGTTAGGAGCCTCTGAAAAATCTCGTTTTGCACATGCTCAGTAAAGACGTGTTAGAGTTTGGCATTTAAATTCTTCAAAGATTCCATTGGCACTGAGTGTGCTCCAGTCCAGGGCAGCAGGCAATTTCCCTACAGTTACCACTTCTGGAAACTGTGTCCTGGGCTGGTGCCAGACACAAGAATTAAGAACAGGAAGATGGTCTCCCCTATGTTGTTACTGCTCACTGTTAGTGGTCAGGCAGTGTGGAGGAGAAAGAGGAATCACCCTGACTTGAATTTTGAGGGGGGTGATGATTTTTTCTGTGGGGGGAGGTAGGGAAGAGGAGGAGAGGGGTTGCAAGAGCCAGAAAGTGGGGTGAGCAGAGAGAAGGGAAAAGTCAATGGAGTGGGGGACAGCAGATGTGGTGGGACCAGGAGCCAGCCTTCTGGGGGTGCATAGGGCAGGAGAGAGGAGTACAGGGGAAGGGGCCAGGAGTGGGGGATTGGAGAGGAGCAAATGTGGGAGGCAGAATTGGTTGCTCATGAGAAGCTCAGGAGGAGGGAGTGGGGGCCAGGGCAGAGGATTGAATAGAAGCTCAGGAGGAGGGGGCCAGGAGCTGAGGTGGGAAGGGGTGTTGGATAGGAGCAGAAGGAGAGGCAGGTAGGAGCTGGGTGCAGAGGGGGAGAAGGCAGGAACTGCGTATAGTGGTGTAGCTAGGCACAGAGGTAGAAGGAATTGCAGGAAGAGAGAAGATAGTCTAATGGTTAAGTCAGTTGAATGCTGGAGAACTGGACTCTATCCCTGCCTCTGCCACACAGTTTCTGTGCAAAGTCACTTAAACCAAACTTCACAGGGAGTCACTCGTGTGTTCCTCAGTTTCTGGGTGTCCATCCTGAGACCTGGGGGGGAGGGGTTGATTTGCAGAAGTACTGAGCACTCGTGGGTGCAACTGAAATCAATGAGAACTGTGTTTTGAACATATAAATGCTATACATATGCTAAGTTTGCTGAAAAATCGGGCCCTAGCTATGATGCCTCCTGGGGGTACCAAGCATTGTGATGTACTGCGCTACCAACTGCCCTTAGCTTGAGGAAGCCTTGTTATGCCTGCCAGGGATCAGCTCCACTGGTCACGGGAAACACAGATGCTCTCCTCTAGGCCTCGCAGGCCCCACCTCTCTCTACAGGTTAGCGTTAGGCAAACCCCACCCCTCGAGCCCTCCGAGCATCTTCTTGGAGTGTTCATCCCCTGATTCACTGGACACTCACAGTATTCAGAGACTCACTGCTTCCAAATAAAATGTACCCCCCAGCTTAGCAGTTACACCTCAGGTCACCGCTCCACTTAACACACAGCTCTGAGATATGTTTATAGGGAAATGAAGTATAAGCTTATTTAACAAAGCAGAGACATTCAAGTAATAGCAAGCAGAAGTATTGGAAACAAATGGTTACATATAAAATAAAATCATATATTGACTTAATTAACTAGATACTCTCCTGACTTGTAGAGTGATACTTACCCAAAGTCTTGACAGCATTTTACAGCCAGGCTTGGTGGTGATCCTGCTTTCATAAGAACGTATGCTGTCAAGCTTGCCTATCCCAGGTGAAAGACCCTGTGTGTTTCCTTGTACACCCAGATATACACCAACAATCCTTTGTCTTTTGTCATAAACAGGCAACCCTCTCTTGTAGATTTCACAGTTTCTTCTTTTGCCTGTGGCTCAGTATGCAAATAGACCCACATTGTGAGGCATATAATACACAGATGACCAGACCAGGAGATAAGTGTCTGCTACCCCCTGTCTCAAAGGAACACATCCAAGACATGTCACCTCCTGATGACTTGCCTTAATTCCAAGACCTTAAGAACATGCATTTTAATATAGACACTTCACTCTTTCAGTATTATCTGTATGTACATTATGGAGTGATTCTGACAACTGTTGGCCTACTGGTTCTTGGTACATGCCACCCTTCGGTGAACTACTATGCATATATCTGGCTGTCAGAGGGTACTCTACTCACTGCAGGTGGCGCCTCCTCCCGGTCATTCTGCGGATTAGCTCATAGGGTCGACGTCCCATCCCGTGGTTGCAGGCCATCACTCCATCTGTCTCTCTGTCTGCAGCCCATCTCCCAGTCTAGGAACCACAGCATCATCATCATGATTTGATCCTCCAGCCAGGTCACTATCTGTGTTTCCCGCTTCTGGGATATAATCCTTCAAAGTCTCTGTCACTTCCACAGTGACCCAGGCAGTCTTCCAGTTCAAAGCCCTGTCAGTGCCATTTCCTCAGTGGCAGGCAGGGGAACCTGGGCCCACCCTCTACTCCAGGTTCCAGCCCAGGGACCCTACAACATGCAACCAAGGTCTGCTCAGTCCCCAACCTTGTTGCCTATTCCCTGGGCTGCTTCCTACCCTGGCACTCCACTCTCTCTGGGGTTTGCCAGCCTCTCTACTCCCTCCTCCAAGGGAGCAACTGTAGGCTACTAGTCTCTAAAGCCCCCAAACACACCTCCCTTCTCCCAGGGAGTGACTGCAGATTAGCTCTCCGCAGCCTCCTTCTTGATATCAGCTCCCTGGCTTTATAGACGCCTGCCTGTGCCCGTACAGGTAAGCTTCCCCTAATTAGGGCTTTCTTCTCAGCCTTCAGCCTAATAGGTTAATTGGCCCATATGGCCTCTTTTAACCCTTTCCAGGTGAGTGTGTAGAGGACACCCCATCACACTCACCTTATGCATCCCCTGGGACCTATGCCAGTTGGCACCAAAAGGTTCTTGGGTCACACTAGGTATCTCAAATTGGGCTCTTGAAATTAGTGGACATGTGACAATGTTGACCATGATCTCTCTGTGCCTCCATTTCCCAGCTGTAAA
The DNA here is from genome assembly GCF_016161935.1 of Mauremys reevesii. Classification (NCBI taxonomy): domain Eukaryota; kingdom Metazoa; phylum Chordata; order Testudines; family Geoemydidae; genus Mauremys; species Mauremys reevesii. The sequence goes on along the minus strand of NC_052633.1, from coordinate 26,526,943 downwards.
ATGGGGATAATCTCACTTAATCTTAAAGGAGTACTGACGTGAGGCATTCAGATACTATAGTGATGAGCGCCACAGAAACATCTGGAAGGAAATAAATAATTTTGTATTCACAGCAGGATATGGATGGTATATGGTAAGGCCTGCGGCCACACTGAATGAGGAGGATAAAAAGAAATATTGAATAACTGCTCATTTACTGTGGCAAAACATAGTTTTTTTGGATATACTTAGAATACAGCTGTATTTTGTCTAATACTTTTCATAAGCAGTTTGTCTCAGAGTATTTTGCAGAACTAAATAATGCATGACAGAAAACAGTCATGCAAAGACAGATCTGGTGAATATACTAAAGCACACAATGCCGTTTGGGTTTTATCAAACTGCGGAATACATGAGAACTGAAGGGGAGCCAGGACCCAGCAGAGACACAACTGGACCTGGGAAAGCATCTTTACAGGTACAGGAAGTAGAACGGTGATAGAAATGGAGCACGAGCTTTATGAGAAGGAGGAGAAGAATCAGGAAGTAAATGGTTCTTAACAGAATAAATTATGATCATTAAAGGAGGTGTAAAATCAAAGTGGGGTTGATTCAGAGAAATGTGTGTGTTTTGAGCTGTGCTTTAACCATCCCTAATGAATACCACTTATATTTCATCCACATATTAATTACTTACCTGATTATCCCAAATCAAAATATGTTTTTTATGTAGTGATATGTGCAGGAGAAGGAAGATTTTGTTGTCTGCCGCATCAGTATAACAGGCCACATCTTATAATAATTTAATGGAAGTTTTGCTCAATTAAAGGCTTCAGAATTTGGTCCCTATCTAGGATATGGCAATCTGTTGTACACTGCATTTGTAGAATTGATGGAAGAATGCTCTGTCATGGACTCACAGAGCAGATGTTTCAAACATTTTAAAATGGTACAATGGGATTTGGCACAGGTGGAAGGTAACTGGGTTCCTTTGCTGAGATGCCATAAAATTAGGTGCTAGAATCAGAGTAATTACTACTGACCCAGACTCAGAAGTGGATCTAGTTAGCCCCAACCAAGATAGAAGAGGGTTTGAAGAGAATGAGGTAAAAGGAGCTATGGACTATGACAGAGGAGGTCCTACATGGAAGGCCTAGCTTAGGATCTCTCGAGAATGGTGAGACGGTTTAGGCAGAGGCTTGTTTGGATGATCAGTAAAGCCAAACTCTAAAAAGGAGGCAATTTTGGACTGTATGCTGTGTGTGTGTGTGTGTGTGCACGCACACGCGTGTGCGCGAAGATTTAAAAAAAAAAACTTCTGAGAAACAGAGGAGTGTAACTTTGAGAGCAAAGAGGCCACCATGAGATTATATTAATAGTGTGTTAAGTTATTTGAATTCAAAAGCTGAGTAAAGAATTGTGTTCTAGAATTCTCATTCATAAATGTATGCATATTATAATATAACTAGAAGAAGATTCATTGCTCATTTGCATAAAAGTCTATTGAAAAGAAACTTCTGAGAGAAATAGACTGGATCAGGAGATCCTGAATGCAGATTCATTTCACTCAATTATCTGACGTTTGGGGTGTCCTTCCCAACTGGCTAATCAAGGTTATACTTGTATCTGTGATGTTGCTTCATAGAGAATATAGATGTTGAAATAAGTTGACTTTTCTCATTGCTGTGGAGCACATCTGTTTTCCCAGGAGGGTCCAAAAGTCAAATTCGTTTTAAATATACTGCTTGATTTAGCAACAGTCACTGCTCAAGCTGTTCATGTCAGGGTGCAGGGTTCTGCTGGCAGGCCTGCATACCGGATGAAAAAAATGGTTTGTGGTTATCTATTGTTGGTACCCACAAGTTAAAAATATCCCCTCTGGCCTCTTGGGGGCAGGTGTTCATTACAAATAGAGTTTTGGATACAGATGCTACAAATTTCATTGTTTGTTAATTTTATTTCTTTTAGGGGCTAATATTCCCTACATTAGTGACGGGCTATTTCCTATCAATAACGACTTTGCCTAAGGAAGAGCTTAGAATTGTAGCCATGGAAAATGTTTATTAAAAAAAATATCACTGCCCTGCTTGTTTTGGGAACCATAAATTCTGCAATGGAGTGGGGGAGGGGAGAGGTAAGCTCCAGAATGAAGATGGCACTCTGCCCCCACAAATGAAATCTGTCATCTTGAAACACTTTCAGATGACTCAGCCTCAGCAAGAAACAAATTGTTTTAACAATAGACTTAATTAGCTGGTGTTTGTATTCCTTTGCAGCTTGCCCAAGTCCCAGCGCACCTGCTGGTAGACCTCACTTAAAGCCCTGCCGTTTCCTGCAAAAGAATGTGAAGAATGAGTGAAGCGGTAAATAAGGACCTCAGTAGGTATGTCTGTTCCCTGCTGACTGCTAGAAACATCCTTGGAGGAAGGGGGGCATAGCAGGTTTCTTTTTTCCTGTAGTTTTTGCAGCACAATCTTTTCTTAAACACAACAAGAAATTAAACTCAAATAAATAATGTATTTTCCATTGAGTATTTGGAATGATTCCGTTTAATGATATCAAAGAAAATGCGGTTCTTTGTTTTTTGTATACTCTGACATTTTTCTGATAGCTAGTTCTTTATATAATTCCTTCTAGCTCTAACCCTATGATATTTAACATGAAGCATAAATATGTGGTATGCTTTTTCTTATCTCATTTGACTTGTTTAAGACATGAAAACAAATGCTTTCCCTGCCTCCATCCCCCAAAATACTTCTATCCTAATATGGACTCCTCATTGCCAAAATTTCTTATTTTTGCAGCCTGTTAGGGATTACTATGCAACCATGTATCTTTAGCTAAGAAAATAACAAGATTGTGAAATTCATTGTTATCTCTTAATTTTGCATGTAAAGCCAATGGTATCTTTTATTTGAACAAATTAAAGGGAAAAAAATCTAATTGTGGTAATGATACAGTTGAAGAATACATGCTGAATGGCAAAGGAATTCATAGTCAAGTCCACAGTGCCCTTGAAGTGTGATTCTACCCTGAAGTGTGATTGACTTTACAAATGGCATTGAGAGGTTTCTCCATGGACCAGATCTAGTCTGGTTAATGTAGAAGTAAAAAAAAAAAATTTCCTAAGTGCCTGGTCTGAAAGCTCATTCTGGGCTCTGGCAGTCAAGCTATTATTTTTCCTTCTCCTGTATCATTACCAGTAATAAAACCTCTGCAGACCAAATTATGCCCCCAGCTGTGAATATATAACTTAGTGGGTATCGCTGGAAGACAATGGGCTTGAAAGCAGAATTAGGACAGCAGAATCACTTGGGAAGCCATAACACAGGCTAATAAATCTCAGTGTCAGGAAGGTTTACGTGATGTTAGGAATCTGAAAATTTAGGATGAATTTCATCCTATTACTCCTGGTTATATGAGCATCCAACATCTTGACAGATGAAAGGAAACATGACTCAGTCAATGGTGCTTGGCAGTAGTGTGGGAGAAGAGCCCAGTGCGTGAGTGGCAAACCTTCCCACAGTGGCTACAGGTCTAGATGGTGGTTGGAGCACACTCTGTTTCCTGGCTTGCCTGTGAGCCTCCCCCTGGGCTCTCTGCGATGACTGACTGCACCAGCCATGACCTGGCTGCTCCAGACTGAGCAGCTGTGGGCAGCGTTCTCCCAGTTGTCAGTGTGAATGCTGAATTTCTTGAGACCTTGCTTGACCGTGTCGCTGTACTGGAACTTAGGTGGCCTTCCTCTGCATCGTGGGTAGTTCTTGAGTTGGCCATAGAGCACAGCTTTTGGCAGATGATCTTGAGACATATGCTCCATGAGGTGTCCCAGCCAGTGAAGCCTGCGAGTGTCCAGTGTAGTCTGCATAGACTATAGGTTGGTTCTCTCGAGGATCTCATTGTTAGTGATCCATTGGTCCCAAGTGACTCCCAGGATTTTTCTGAGACAGCAAAGGTGGAAGGTGTTCCATCTCTGCTCTTGGTTGGAGTATGTGACCCAACTTTCGCAGCCATAAAGGAGGGTCCTGAGGAAACAATCCTGATAAATGGACATCTTTGTATTTAGGGTTAGCAGCTTGTTTTTCCAGCCACGTGAGGTAAGTTTGCCAAAGGTGGCAGGCAGAGGCTTTGCCAGTTCTCGCATCAAATTCTCTATCAAGGCTAAGTGAGCTGGTTAAATTGAGCCAAGAGAGCAGAAGTGATTCACGTTGTCCAGAGCTTCATTATCGGCGTAGATTTTAGGTGGCATATTGTTTTCTTGATAGTGGTGATCATGCTGAAAACGATACATGCATCAAAGAACTTATTTATCATGATCTGCAATTCACCGGGTGAGTTAGAGTTAAGGAATTATACACTCTTTTATTATGTTCAATAATCCTCCTCCCTCCTTAATGTTTGCACCCTTCAAATAGTCCTGGAGTTCAGCTGCTCTTCTTTGTCACTTGGGCAATTGAATATTAATGTTTTCCTTGTGAGGCAATCCTTCCATCCCCCTAACCACTTTCATTGCCTTTCTCTGTAGTTCCACTAATTAGGCATTATTATTTGGTACCGTGTTCTTTTCCTGGCACTTCATTATTCCAGGTGCATTTGCATCAGAGCTGTTTTGAATAGGGATAAATTGCTTCCTCCCTGGTCCTGGTTACCTTGATTTTAGGTAGATCTGGTAGCCCTACCTCTTATTAGGCTTGCTTGACATTTCCCACTGTAGGACCCTCTTTTGAGTTGCTTGTAATTTTGCCAAAATTTAACTGTTTGGGATGAAATTTTCCATGCTGGGTGTCAGCCTAAGACTGAATATTTTTGGAAAATTTCAGCCAAAAGGGTTCTGCCATTTCTGACAACAAAGCAAATGATGCATACATTGTTTTGCCCATGTTACAAAAATTGAGTAATTTTTTTTTTTTGAGAAATTCTATTGCCCTCATGCTTTGGAGTAGAGTGTTAATGTTCGTTAGTGATGGCCTTTGTGTCGGAGTGTGCCTTTTGCCACTGCTACGAATTTGGACAAGTTATAAGCCTTTGAAAAATGTTAGTTTCCACATGCTCAGTAATGACATGCTAGAGCTGTAAAGCCAAAAACTCTGAAGATTCCATGCATACTGGGCATGCTCCAGCCTGGGGGCTGAGCAGGATTTTCCCTGAAATTGCAGCTTTATGTTGCTGTGGGCCGCTGTCAGCGCTGGATATCAAAAGCAGGGAGGCTGTTTCTCTTATGTTTTCAATGCCCCTCTTGCTGGCATCCAGGCAGCATGGAGGAGGAAGCTGCCTGATTTAATGCACCAGGGACAAGAGCCAGACCTGTGGGCATGAGGACAGGGCTGCCTGGGGGGCGGGGGAGGGAAGCAAGTGGGGCAATTTGCCCCAGGCCCCCCCACAAGAGTTTTTTGGGGCCCCTGGAGTGGGGTCCTTCACTCGCTCTGGGGGCCCCGGAAAGCTCTCACGGGGCCCGGGGCCCCGGAGCTTCTTCTGCTCCGGATCTTCAGTGGCAATTCGGCAGCGGGGTGTGTGTGTGTCCTTCCACTCCAGGACCCACCACTGAAGTGCCCCAAAGACCCGCGGCAGGGAGTCCTTCCACCCCGGGACCCGCCGCTGAAGACCCCAGGCCCCCTGAATCCTTTGGGTGGCCCTGCATGGGGAGCAGGGCAGAGCTGAGTATATTGGGATAATAGAGAGGGATACTAGGAATTGAGGTGGGGGAGACTGGGACTGATGGGGCAAGGAGAAAGGGAGTTAGTGTGGGGGAAATTGGGATTGGCAGCAGAAGATTAATAGATTTTAAGACCACAACGGACCATTAGGTTCACCTAGTGTGAACTTAAAAGGGACTGGGAAAGGTGGGCAAGGAGACTAGAACTGCGAGTAGGATGGGGGCAAGAGGAGACTGAGCTCCGTGAGGAGGCAACAGGGAAGATTGGAGCTGGCTGGGCAGCCAGACTGGAACCAGTGGGGTGGAGGCAGGAGGTGAGAAGGAGACAGATCTGACAAGGAGGCTGGTGTGAGGGGAGAACTAGGACCAGAGCAGGGTGGAGAGCAGGACAAAGAGCTGGATGTGTGGGGTGGAATGAGACTGGGAGCCAGTGGACTTGGTGAACATAGCTGGGGGGAAGGGGTGGGAGAGGATAAGGAACCAGGAGTGGGGAACTGGAACTGACACTGGAATGAGACTGGGGACAAGAAAATGGAGGCGGGGGAGGAAATTGGAAATTGCCAGGCAAGGGGACTGGGACTGGGGAGAATTGGACTGGGAGTGTATGGGGCCCAGGTTGGAGCAGGTGATGTCAAGGGGAATGGGCAGAAGGGTCTATGCCAGTAGAGAACACTCCCCTCTGTAGCCTGGCATGGAAGCTAAGAGTCCTGAGTGTGATGTTGCACTCCATATGTTTATGGAAATATGTTTGAGTGTGAATATAATGTAACTGGAATATGCTTTATGCAAAAGGTCTATTATAAGGTATTGTTACAAATCTTACAATCTAGAGGGTGTTCATCCTATTTGTATGTATGTATTGTTCTTGTATCTAAAACTAGAAATATGAAGTTAACTCTGATGTCCTATTATAATTATGCAAAGTGAGGGCCATTAATGGCAGTTTAAAATCTTGATGGCACCCATTGACTGGGACAATTGGCTGTAGATGGTTTATTTACCTGCAAGTGACCTTGTGGAGGTGGGGGCCAGCCTGTAGGTAATGAAGAATGAGGTCTTACAGTGACATGACCATGTCACCTGGTACTGAAATCCATCTTAAACCTGGTGCTTTTCCATTTAGAAGGAAGAGTGGGTACCCAGAGAGAGACAAAGGATTCCCACCTTGTGCCAAAGCTGTAAAAGGGGGTGGAACAGAACAAAGGGGCCTGGCAGTCATGAGAAATCCCCTATTTACCACCTGAGCTGGAACTAACAAGAACTGTACCAGGGAAAGGATTGGGCCCAGACGAAGGAGGAGTCTAGTCTGTGAAAGAAGCTTATTGGAACATCTCTGAGGGTGAGATTTACCTGTATTCAGTTTCTTAAATGTATTAGGCTTAGACTTGCATGTTTTGTTTTATTTTGTTTGATAACATATTTTGTTCTGTCCTTATTACTTGGAACCACTTAAATCCTACTTTTTATTCTTAATAAAATCACTTTTCTTTATTACTGAACCCAGAGTGAGTAATTAGTACCTGGGGGAGAAAACAGCTGTGCATCTCTCTCTATCAGTGTTATAGAGGGTGGACAATTTGAGTTTACCCTGTATAAGCTTTATACAGAGTAAACCAGATTTATTTGGGGTTTGGATCCCATTGGGAGCTGGGTGTCTGGGTCCTGGAGACAGGAGCACTTGCTGAGCTGTTTTCAGTTAAGTCTGCAGCTTTGGGGGTGTGGTTCAGACCTTGGGTCTGTGTTGCAGCAGGCTTGCATGTCTGGCTCAACAAGGCAGGGTTCTGGAGACCCAAACTGGCAGAGAAAACGGGGTCAGAGGTAGTCTCAGCACATCAGGTGACAGTCTCAAGGGGGTCTCTGTGACCGAACCCATCACACTGAGGCTCACCGTTCCTCTGCTGTCAGCAAATATCTGTGAAATTCACCAGCAAAGCATATGTGTCAGCCCTCTACAGTGCTGGTCCACACAGAGGATGACAACCTACTATTGCTATCAGTTACTCTGTTGGCTGCAAGTAACACAGGTCTGTGTGGTGGATCTAAAGGTTCCAACTCTGCTGATGACCCATGGGGGAGTCAATACGATGCTCATGATGGAATTTCTGGGGGGTTTTCAGTTTGCTTTTTAAAAACCTAGGAAATTACATTTACAAAATACTTCTGGGTTTTTTTGGCCAAATTATTCTGATAAACCCCTAAGAGTTCTACAGAAAGCAGCCACTTTCCACAATGTTTTTGGTCAGAAACCCAATTTTCCATCAAAAAACAGTTTTGGCAGAACATTTGGACCAGCCCTAGTTTGCAGATATTCCCAGCCAGAGTGTGAGTGCAGTGGCCCAGCTTTCTGCAACTGGGACCATGTGGCCAATGCTGTTAGCAGCATTAACTCAGGTCCAACGAGTTTATCAAACAGTAACCAATCTGTTTGCCATTGATACTTGCACTGAAAGTAGTTTGAGACAGAAAAGTAACCACTGAGGTGTTAATATACGTCTGTATACTGCAAGTTGTATTCCAGAGTGTTATTCCAGTGCCTGGCTGCACAGAGGGGCTCGGGAGAATAAAGAGGTGAGTTTTTCTCTCAGTAACTGTCAAATGTTTGAAATAAACAACTTCAAGCAATAAAACTTCATTTGATTTGTATCTGCTTGCTCTGGCCACATCCTGTATTTACATGGTGCCATGGGAAACTATTTTTAAATGCTAAAGTTTAAATTAACACATGATCCTGCGGGCTAAATCTGTTCCAAATGATAACATTTCCACTGCAATTTGTTTGCAGCACCTCAAGAAATGCAGCTGATTGGAGTGATTTATTTATTTCCCCCCAGGAAGTAAAATGCCTTAGCGGCTATGTGAAATCTGTACAAACAGGCTAGAGGAAAAGCAGCCAATGCAATGAGCACACCGTATCTGCAATCATGGAAACGAATGATAAACCCTTTCTTATCTTATCACCTCCAATATAGGTTTTTGGTATATGTTATAAAAAGGGAAGACTCTCTAGGGTGCTATCCTACATTAAAACGTTAGCAATGACCAGGCAGTACAGTCTAAAGAAATTGATCCTTCAGCCCCAACTCATGGGCCCTTAGCCTGTAATGTCCTGTTAACTGGGGAGAAAAAGGGGCTTGAAAGGTGGAAGAAGGGTACAGAGGGCATGGAACTGGGTGTGAGGAGATGCTGGGATGTGAAATGGGTGGTAGATAGTGTGTGGAGACCAGACTCATCTGCAAAGTTAAGGAGGACAGGTCCTTCAGTCCACACCATTGTGCCTAGGCACTGCCAGGGGATTGGGGTGTCTATGCCTTTCAGTTTGTGTAAATGAGAAGGAAGTAAAATATGCTCACAAGAACATGGCATCGGGCAGCCAATAAGTAGATCAACGTTTGGAACAGTGATTACAGTGTCAGGGCTGGAATGATGTATTGTATACTGTGTGTGGGCTGTGGCGATTCGCTGCAGGTATTCACGTGAATTATGGAAAAGCCCATCCAAGATGTCTGCTAACAATATTTCTGCCCCATGTCTAAGGGCAGGGGCGGCTCTAGAGCCCAGCGGGGCAAGCACCCGCCTGGGGCGGCCCTTTCCCAGGGGGGCGGCAGGCTGCGCCGGTGGACCTGCCGCAGTCATGCCTGCGGGAGGTCCACCGGAGCCCCGGGGCGACCCGGGCATGACTGCGGCAGCTCAACCGGAGCCGCCGGACCAGCGAACTGCCCGCAGCTGTGGGAGGTCAGCTGAGCCGCGCGACCAGCGGACCCTCCGCAGTCATGCCCGCGGCAGTTCCGCTGCTCCCGCGGCTCGGGGGCGCCTCCCGGGCATGATTGCTTGGGGCGGCCAAATTTGTAGAGCCGCCCCTGTCTAGGGGTCTTTGGAGTCGAACAAAAATGAGGGTAAAACATTTTTAAATGAAGGCAATAAGGCCTAATAAGCACCTGCCAAAATAGACTTTACATTCCTCCAAAATGTCTGAGCCAATCTGCAGTCTGGGTGTGTGTGTGTGTGTGTGTGTGTGTGTGAGAGAGACAGTGCTCAGATGGAATCTCCCTCCTTGAGGAGAAGGAGGAGGATAGAAATCTGAAGGCGCATCAGATTGTGCTCTTCTATCCGTTCTCTGAATGGCTTCACTTAGATGTTGCACAGCAGCAGTGTCAGAATCAGACAATTGTGCAATATGGTTGGATCACTTTCAAACATAAAATATATATGAAGTCAGCTTGACATGGACAGGGAAATACCCTCAGGGCTAATGAATAACTAGAGATCACCAGTGATTAAAACCTACCCAAAAGAAATGATCAAAGTCAAAGTCACTTGGAGCAATGCCAGAAACCTCTGCAACTCAGAGCAGCTGATTCAGGAGCACCTTGTGATCAGTGGTATGAAAGGCAAGTGATAGATCTGACATTGGCATGGAAAATTGTCTTCTGTCCATCACTTGACTATCATCCAACACACAAACTAACACATTTTTAAAGCCCCCCCATTTTTTTTTTGCAGTCTGGTCAATTTTTCATTAGGTACATTTCTAATTCAAAAGTAAATATATGACCTGCATCTGTAGTGATTAGCCAAGCAAATCAGCTTGGCCAATGCTAAATTTACTGACAGTGTTTTGAACAGTCTCTGCTGAGGCATAGTTTCCAATGTTGATAATTTCCTCCCCCCCGCCCCCGCGTTTCAAAATGAAATATAAAAGTGTCTCTTGAATTCCCCAGCACCAAAGAGTAAAACTGTATGAGAGAGCAGAGGCAATCTACCAGGGGTCTTGTATAGGGCCTGGTATATTGCTGGTGGTGCTGGCAGTCATTTTCTGAGAAACAATAGAAACAAAAAGTTCTATGGGAGGCAACTGAGCGAGAAAATCTACAGGGCACAGACGATTCATTATGGATGTTGTGAATGCTGATCCCATCAGCAGGTGTTTCTGCTGTAATAGCTCCAGGGCCCAATCCAGCTGAAAGTCTCCATTCCCTTCAGAAGACTCTGGCTAATTTGGGGTCAGCCAACCCATGCCCTGTGGAAATAAAAAGCTCCGCAAACAGGGCGCTGCCTAGTGATCACATGAATGAGTTACTGGTCTCTGTGATTCCAGTGCTCCCTATCCTGTTAATCCATCTGGGATGTCTCTTCCATCCTGCTTGGGCTGCATGCCCCATGGGAAAGACAGGCCTTTGCTACTGCACCTTTGCAAGGTGAAAGATTTTGGGGTGGTTTATGGGCCAGAATCATTTTAAAAAATGATATGTGGGAGCTGGAAATGAGAGATCTTTTTCTCTCCTTTCCCTGCCATTGTGAGTGCTCTCTGCTGCAGCGGATGAGGGCTCCACCCTACAATTGCCTTTGTTTTGAGTGGGGCTGTATGGCCCTTTCATCATCTTGCTATTGATGAGCACGGCTTCCAGCTAGGCAGCGCATATTTGGGGTTACGACAGCTCTTGTGAAATTCCTTCTCGGACAGATCTCTGATGTCAGGCCTGATTGCAACATCGTGATCAGGCATTCCACCCTCAGCAAGATTGCAGCCCAGTTACTGGTGGGTTGTCGAAGGAAGCAGCAGCTGAAGGAGTATCTCTTCTTGGAACAGGGAGCAGCTGCAGAGTCAGTTTTGCACAGGAAAAGGCCCTAGACTATACAAAAAATTAAATTTATTCTGCTGCCAAAGCTGGTGCATCCATATAGAGTTAAAGTGCACAAAAGATGGGTTCTTCCTGTCAGCTGCTCAGGAAAATGCAACAATGCAAACATCTCTGTTGTTAAGGATTTGTAGACAGTATATTTGCTACTTGGTACCCTTGCTGCCACCTTTTTGCTAGCTGTTTTTGTGGAATGTGATTTTTAAGTGCTCACACTTCATTTTCATAACGGGAGCCAAACTAAAATAGCAGCTAAGTCTAATTATGCTAACTCTTCTTGTATGCATAATTACCAATTTCCTAGCAGGAGGTAAGGGAAGCAATTTTTTGCTTTCTCATCTCCTTATTTAGGACTCAATTAATGAAAGCTGATTGTCCCACCATAATTTTACTTGTTTGCATAATTTACATTCTTTTTCAGCATAAATTAATATTTTTTCCTGCTCCATTAGAGCCTTTCAGCATTGAACATAAAGAGACCGTGACAATCAGACAACGGCTTCCTGAGTCACTTGTGGACCCATTGTCTTTTGTTTGAGGCTAGGGTGACTAGATGAGAGACATGAAATATCAGGATACGGGGGGAGTGGTGGGGTCGCTGGCGGAGAAAAAAATAAAAAATGAGCCACCAGAGCATAGGAAAAATTGATGGGGGCTGAGCACCCACCGGCAGCTCCCTGCCCCACTCCCCACAGCACCAGCTCACCTCTGCCTCCCCTGAGCGGGCTGCCACGTCCTGCTTCTCCCCCGCCCCTCCCAGCACTTGTGCCGCCATACGGCTGATTCGCACAAGCCTAGGGGCGGGGGGGAGGAGGAATGCGGCATGTTTGCGGAAGAAGCAGGGCCAGGGCAGGGATTTGGGGAGGGATCCAATGGGGCAGGGAGGGGGAGGAGTCAGAGCGGGGCCAGGGCTGAGTTGAGGCCCCCAGGCTCCCCCCCACACCCCCCAAGCCATGCGCCGGAGTGCAAAATATCAGGACAATATCAGGACAGTCCTGATAAAATCAGGACGTCTGGTCACCCTATGTGAGGCTGATCTAAGCTCTTTCTGTCCATTAGATGTTTAACTCTCTAGTCAGGTTTCACTTTCTAGTCATAGGGTAATGGTAGGTCTGGGCACTGCAGTGGGTACACAAGGCCTTCTGCACCAACCCTGGGTCTAGATGCAATGCTCCCCTGATGTCACAGCTGGGACGTGGGAGGTCTGACGTAGTGGTTGGAGTGGGAGTCAAGAGCCAGGCCAGGTCAGATACCAGGAGATCAAAGACTGAGATATGCCAGAGGGCAGACCAAGAGTCAGCTGTCGGGAGGCGGGCAGGGTCAGCTTACCAGGAGACCAGAGCCCATCAGTAGGAGTGGGAGCAGGTAGTGCCAGGGAGCTCTAGGAAGCACTGCTCTAGCATCAGGCACAGTGTCACCTGGACTGTCCACTGTGGAGATGTACTGCCCACAAAGCAGGGCTTTGTCTTTGTCTTAAATGAGCCTGCTGTCTGTTTCCTTTTCAGGTTCTCCAGTGCTGGTCCCATGCAGATGTATTGGGGTTTCCAATCCTAAGAACTGCAACAGACAATTGGTAAAAGAAAAGAGGAAAGACCTGTGACCAGTGTGTTCTCAGGGTGCAATGCCCAGATTTCCATCCAGTTTAGTCTTATGTATGTAGTAATTCTCTTTTTCTAATCTGGCTCCTGTCATTCCTGTGATTCTCAATTAATTCACAAAATTTTCTCAACTTGAAGTGCTTCAGAAGTAACACTTCTTGCAGATGTATCCCACAGCAGGGATGCTGCTGTCTAGGAAACTACAGCTTGCACACAGCACTCACTTTATTGCCCATTTTCTGTTTTTCCCAGAAACAATCTATAGAGGTCAGTAAAATCTGTGAGATTTTCTGTCATAAAGACATTACCTGCTCCTCTCCTTCGACCAAAATAGATGTGTAATGTCACTTTCAATAAATTCCATTGGTGTCTGCTCTTCTCTCAAGCTACAGAAGCACTGCATCAAGCAAAAGGTGATTGGGGTCAGATCAAGTGTATATTTCCTTGCTTTGCACACGCAAAATTCTGCTCCCACAAAACGCGAAATGTGGTGAGATTATTGCTGTTACAGAAAATGGCAGTTAAAATGGCAGTTAAACTGCCAGTTAAGGGCATCAATCTCTGTGTAGCTTGAAAGCTTGTCTCTTTCTCCAACAGAAGTTGGTCCAATAAAAGATACTATCTCGCCCCAGGGCCAGCTCCAGGCACCAGCGCAGCAAGCAGGTGCTTGGGGCGGCTAATGGAGAGGGGCGGCACGTCAGGTGGCTCTTTGGTGGCAATTTGGTGGCGGGTCCCTCTTGGAGGGAAGGACTTGCCGCCAAAGAATGACATGGCGGCGGTAGAGCTGCTGCCGAAGTGCTGCCAGTCACAGCTTTTTTTTTTTTCCTTTCCGGCCTGGAGCAGCCAAAATGCTGGAGCTGGCCCTGCCTCACCAACCTTGTCTTCCTAATAACCTGTGATCAACATGGCTATGCCACCATTGTGGGCTAGTCTGTGATCAGGCCTACTAGTGCTTAATGATTAGTAAAGAGCAGGTTTCCATCTGCCACAGTCTTAAGGAAGCTGCCATTTCTACACAGATAGAAATGGGACAAATGAGTGGTGGTGAAGATCTATCAGCCAGCTGCAATAGAAAAGAAAATAAGCGGAGCTGAGGGAGAGGCAAAGGAAAGTGGAGTTAAGATGGAAGAGATGAGAAATCAACAGTTGTGAGGGAGGACAATTAGGATATGTCTACGCTGGCAATTTAATGACAAAACTTTTGTCTTTCAGAGGTATTAACCCCCTGCCCATTGAAAGACCAAAAAAAAAAAAAGTGCCATTGTGAACAGCATGGTGTTGGCAGGAGCGCTCTCCTGCTGACAATGCAAACGCTGCTCGCCGGGGGTGGGGGTTTTCTGTTGGCAGGAGAGCCGACAAACGGCGCCTACACTGCGCAGCTTTAGTGGCACGGGTGTGGCAACACAGCGATATCACTAAAAGCTGTGCAGTGTAGACATAGCCTTAGAAGTCAACTGTGAGAGAGGAATCAGTTTGGAGGGCTGATGAGTCAATTGTTAGGAAGGCTGTGAACTCCACCTCAATGCCCATAATTTATCATATATTCCTGATGGCTCGCCCTTGAAAGATGCTGAGTGCACCTATTTCTAGGTCTTGGCTTCTCAACTCCTATTGACTTCATTGGCACCTTGTGGGATTGGGCCTTTAGTGTGTGGTAGCAATGTTCACTCCTGTGCTGAAGTACTGTAGGAAAGGACAGGGGAGGGTAAGACTGGAAATCGGGGACGGGGTGAGTTTAAACAAGCGTCAGCCTCTGGAATTGGAAACAAGTTTCTCTCTCCTCCCATCCCCATATTAAATCTCTGTAACTTCCCCAGTGATCTCTCCGATAGATCCCCAGGGAGCACAATAAACATTGGTTGGGTTTGTTTTGTTTTGCAAAACTACCTGCAAAATCAATGTGCCTTTTTTTGCTGAAGTTCGAAGTAGGTCAAGCAGGAAGTAGGCACTGAGTGACTAGTACATGTAGATGCTGGCCTCTCTCCTGATTAATGCTCTTTTCTTGACTAAGCCCATGCACCTTCCTTTTGATTAAGAAAAAGGAAGTGCATTGTTTGTTTGCAGCAGAGAGAAAAACCACTAAGATTTCCTTTAACAAAAGTGGTGCAATGTTAATACAGTTTCTGTCTAGCCATACACACCCATATCATAACCACACCCTTTACTTGTTCATAGGTTTGCACTTTTGTATTTAGCAAGATCATTAACTCTTAAGTGAGATTATGTTCTATCAGTGCTATGTATTTCTTGCTATTACTCAATAAGTCTGCATAAGACAGAGTTGTTGCTTTGCTAGTGGAGATGCATTACATTCAAGAATACACTTTGGGCAGAGATTGTTTTGTGGTTTATTCCATCACTGGAGATCTGGATCCAGGACTATCTTAGGTCACAGGGGGAATTAAGTGGGCCACAATCAGTGCTCCAAGATGCTCAACTTCCTATTCAATGGGAGCAGAACGCTGCATTCCCGTAGATTCTTTTGAAAATTCCACTGCCAGGGTTATTTGTTTGCATTACAAAATTGCTATGCTGTTGGAACGCAACACACTTTCAGATCTCTACACCTGGCAGCAAAATGAAGTGGGCAGTACAGCAAAATCCACAGTCGCCCTTTTGAAGAAGCTGGTGGAACTAGAATAAAAGGGGTGGATTGGCATTTGCTATGTGGGAAAAAGCTTATGCAACTCTTTCCCTCCGCTGTCTATAACAGAGCACTGTAGTCAGATGATGACTTTCACGAGCATTCATAAAATCACTGCCCAATTAAAAACAAACAACTTTTTTTTGTCGTCTATCTGTGTATACCAGATTGAGTGTGAAATCAACCTTTTCAGGCTTAGCTAATGCATAAAATCAAGGAGCGAGAGAGAGAGAGAGAGACTCTAGTATAATTTAGAAAAGCTCTTGTTAGGGCAGCAAGAAAGGAACAACAAAGTACACACAATTCCCTACTCCCGATCCATATGATAGCTTGACACACCAGGATGCCTCGCCTGCAAGGCTTATTTCTGTGAACTAAATAAATAGTCAGATCTTGTCTGCTGCCAAAAATGCACAGGCTGAGAATTGCTGAAAATTCCTCTCCCTGTTTTCTATGCATGGTCAAGTAAAAGAGCACAAGTAATATGTGGTGCCCCCAGCCAAGTTCATAGGAAAGAATTTAAAAAAGAAAACCAGCAACTTATTTTGGAAAATGCAAATGGAAAACCTGTTTTATCTCAGCATCTAAGCAGAGAACCGTTCACGTAGGAAACAGCAAAGGAAGCCAAATATGGAAATTGAGATTCCAGGGCCTTCACCCTTTAGCTATGTAGCCTTCGCCAGGAGAGAGGAAACATTTTTAGTCACGGGCTGCCACAGCAAGCTCAGTGGAGTCATGCTTTTGAGTGCCACCCCACTGGTTCCTGCTCTGAACACCCCCTGGAGAGGGGCCAGGATGATCCTACTCAGATTCCATGAGAGTTTCCAGGTGGCTGATACCCCTTTATCCAGTTTTGTCTAAATTGTGTTGTTTCTTTCTCCAGAATGTTTCCATAATCTGCACTTTTCTGCCATCCACACCATTAAAACTCTCCTTCAGGCCCGCATCATCTTCTATTTTGATTAGTGCAAATTTGTCTTTGGTCTCCCAAAGACCACTTCCAACTGATTCAAAATGCACCTGCTTTTTAAAAAACCATCTTCCTTGCCCATCAGTCTGACCATGTCACTCCTCCCCTGCCTTTGAATTCCCATCCTACAAAGGTCCAGGCTTCTTGTGCTGACCTACATGGCCTTGCATGAACAGACTCTTCCAGGAGCGGCGCCAGAGTTTCTGGCACCCTAGGCAGAATTCGGGGGGGCGCATTTTATGCTCTCCCCATGGGGTGCGCGGGAGCTTCCGGTTCTGCTCCCATCGCACCGCCGAAGAAGGACCCTCCGCTGAAATGCCGCAGGCAACAGCGGCAGTCATTGAGCTGCTCAATTGCCTGCCGCTGTTTTCCGTGGCACGTCGGCAGAAGGTCCTTCTTCGGCGGCGCAACAGGAGCGGAACCGGAAGCTCCCGTGCGCGCTGTGGGGAGTGCACAAAATGCCGCCCCCCAAATCCTGGTGCCCTAGGCGACCGCCTAGGGTCACCTAATGGAAGCACCGGCCCTGACTCTTCCCTACTTGTCTGCTCTTGCCTGTTGTTGTGTCACCCTTACCAATGATGCCAGTCTTGAGTTCCTCCTTTTCTCCTCCTCCCACAAACACCTCTGCTTTCTTCTGTGCTGCTTGGTATGCAAGGAAAGCCCTTTCCCAGCTAATCCACAAGGACACTGCCCTCTCCTCCTTTAGCAGCTTTTGCTGTGATCCTTACACAAAATCAGCCAGCTGGTGATGGCTGAGTTCTATGCAGTTCGGGAGAGTTCCTTTTCTTTTTTTAAGTTAATCTCTAAATAACCCAAACCTCAGATGATTTAGAGGCATCATGTTATTAACGTAGAGGGTGGGTAAAATAAAAAAAAGGACTTAAAATCAAAAGTTGAACTGAACTATGGTCCTATTGAGGTGTGAATATGTTTGTGGGTTTTTTAACCCTTCCCCCTGCTGGTTCTGGTTGAAATGGTGCACTATTCCCACAGAGCTTGTTCTCGTATTTCAGACCCAGTCCAAAAATCACTAAGCCTTGCAAAAGGGGACATCTTCCATGGTATCCTGACCTATTTTTAGATCAGAGGTTCCAATAAACCATTAGCTGCTTATCGGGATTGAATAGAATCTTTGACACTTTTGAACTTCTCCCATCGCTAGTGTGAAACTGATTTGAAAAAAAGAATATATATCTCTAGCTCTGCTCAATATGGGCTTGACTCTGCAATGTGTTGAGCACTTCTTGTGAGGTGCTGACTGCAATCAACTCACATTGCCTTCAGTGTTAGTTGAGGGTGTTCAGAAGCTCTCAGGAGCACTCAGTATACCAGGCGTTCATTTCTTTGAGGTGCTGAATGGCTCAACTACCATTGACTTGAGTAGGAGTTGTGGTATCCAGAACTAACAATGGCAGGTTTGGGCCCTAAAGCATTGAACATGCAAGTGGAAATGAGCATTCTCACTAGGGATCCAGAATTGCACATCTGAAACCAGCCTGTGTTTGCCAAATGATCTGCATTTTTGTATAGTCAGCGTAATGAACTCTTGTTTTTATTATTACTATGTTAGGCAGACTTTGTGCAATTTATGTAAAGCAATGTGCTTTAAACTATCTTGCTGATAGTTGAGCTATTTTGACTCGAGAAGTTTTGGTGTATCCTATGGTGGGAGGGGTAGAGTCAGCAGGAAAAAAAAATTCTTGCTCACAAAGCAAAATACATTTGTGGAATTAAAAAATGGTGTTCCTAAGAAGCCAGTGTGTACATTAAACTTGCCTTGGGCCAGGGTTAATGTACCTTACCACCAATGTGGATTTTCAACATCCTGTATAATTTATCTATTCAGCAGAAGGGAGTCATTGCCAAAGTGACCTGTACATGATTTAAAAAAAGTACCTGTGCAATATTGAACTTTGCCACACTCATACTTAGAGGGTAGTAAAGCTTATTATAAATATAATTTTTACTGGCAAAAAGTCTTCTTTTTATGAGATAATATTTTTTCCTCCATGTATTTTTTTTTTAAATATACAAACCTGTTCCATTTTGAAATTTCCCCCCTGCATACATTGTGTATATTTTGGAAGCATGCGGTGCCTCGCTTGCATCCCTGCTGACACTATACAATATTAAACAGCTTTAAAAGCCATACGTTAGGATTATTAAAAACAGAGCAAAACTCCTGGAACTAACAAGTGTGTCTGCCATGTGCAATCTCAAGAGCTTGATTTTGTGCTGTAGCCTTCCTTACCATTTGATTGTATTAGGCCTGGATCCTACGAGGTGCTGAGAGTCCCCTAAACTCCTATCGCACTCCAGTTCCTGAGTACTAAATTAACACACAATGCAAATGACTGGGGGGTGGGAAGTAGATTGCAACATTTTATTGATAGGCTTCACCAGCCACTTTTTAAACTAGAAGTTACTAGATCCCGAGGGCGGGAGGTCGAAGGGGTGAAATGTCTTAATAGTTCAGAAGCCTGCTTTGAAGATGAGCTTAGGGAAGAGCATTTGAGCATTTTTAATAACTGCTCAAAAGTAGTAGATGAACATTAGAAGGTGCTGGCAAGTTTGAGCCAAGTGCCCCCAAAGTTCAGACTGTGGTATTTCTGACTGTGATATAAGGGTATATCTAATTTCCTCCAAACTAAACTGAACCTCCCCCCCCACCCCTGACTCTATATACAGACTTAAGTTACTGCTAAAATCTTTTTAATTTCCATTGGCAAGTAATTAACATTACCTTGTTTTTTGCAGTATTCCCTATACTAAGTATGGAAAATACAATGGTACTGTTAATTAGGCAACAGGCCGAATTGTAAAGATCTTAGGAGTAACCATCATATACCTGCCAACTTTTGAAAATCTCAACAACCTGAGACTGACACGGGTGAAATCCTGGCGGCAGCGAGCGAGGCAGCACTATGAAGGCGCCGGGCACCCTGAGGGAGTACAAAGTTGTTGGGTGATGCCTTCTTACGCCTAAATGTCCAACACCACCCCTCTATCAGATGCGTATCTTCGCTCCTAATCATGTTATTGCCAAGTCCCGTTTCTGGTACTTTGTGTTTCAGCTGAAGAAGATGAAGAAGTTTTCTGGAGAAATTGTGTACTGTGGACAGGTATTTGAAAAGTCCCCTTTGCGGGTGAAAAACTTTGGTATCTGGCTACGCTATGATTCTCGTAGTGGAACCCACAACATGTACAGGGAATACAGGGACTTGACAATTGCTGGTGCTGTTACACAGTGCTACCGTGATATGGGTGCCCGCCATCGTGCCCGTGCTCACTCTATTCAGATCATGAAGGTTGAGGAGATTGCTGCTAGCAAGTGCCGTAGACCTGCAGTCAAGCAGTCAACCATGATTCAAAAATCAAGTTCCCTCTGCCACACAGAGTTCTGCGTCGTCAGCACAAACCACGTTTCACCACCAAGAGACCAAATACATTCTTCTAAATGCAAGAACATTCTGTTTGCTCTGTGTTACAATAAAATTCTTATTGGGGGGGAAAAAAAAAGACCTTGGCTTCAAACCAGCCGCCTGTGCTTAGTGCGACAAAGTAGCAGCTCTAACTGGCCAGCCACTTTTTAAACTAGAAGTTACTAGAACAGGGTTTTCTTCACTTTGCGCCTGTTTGTTATTGCCACCTGCGCTCACTGTCAGGGTGGCTTGATGCCATTCAGGATGTCCTGGTATTTTGTGGGGAAAGAGCACAAGATGATGAGGTTTTAAGGAAAGAATCTGAGTTTAAGCCTTTCATGCTGATTTAGCGGCTGGAGGTGGAGAGATGAAAACAGGCAAATCCTAGCCAGGACAGCAGAGATTTGGAAGGGAAATTGTGAAGTATTTAAAGGACTGTGATTTTCAACAAGTATTATTTCTATTAGGATTGTTAAAAGTACACGTATGTTGTGATAGTGACTCAAGTTTCCTTCTGAGTTACTGTTGCTGTGATTTTACCTGCTCTTTAAAATGGCATAAGCAAGAACGCTCTGGCAAAAACAAAAACAGCTCAACAAAGCAGTTTCTCGGTATATCTACACAGGCCACAAAAAGAAAAAAAAATAGTGAAACCCACAGAGAGTCTGTCTGTGCTATGACAACCTCCATGTCAGGGAACCTGGTTACAATGTGATTTTCTCCAGTACAGCAATGAAACGTTCATCTCCCAGCACAGAAAGAATTTAGATGTGCTTGGATTGTGTGACTCAACCCAGATATGTCCAAGATAAAATCCGTTAAATCCCCTTTACACGGCAAGAATTAGCTGTTAGGAGACGCGTTGCAGCTCAGGCTCTCAAGATGTTTTATGTGGTGTAAATAGGAAGACTCAGCCTTCCTTGTCGACCTTATCCAAAGTGTACTGAAGTCAATGGAAGACATCAGAACAAACTCTAGGTCTCTTAGAGACAAGGCATGGCCCAGTTAAATACTGAGTCTCCAAGCCTAAAGTGTATGGTCTCAGCATCCCCTTACCAAGTGATATATCTGGGAGTCTCATACATACCCTGCATTGAAACTAATACTGATCAGGAGAAAAAGAGAGACTTCCAAGCATGCACAAGCAGGGGTATGGGGAGAGAAACCTTTTTCTGGGCACTTGTAACCTTGCCAGCGTGACAGGAAAGACGTGCTTCAAATAGCAAGCAAAGATCACACAGTAACTTTAAAATGGGGTGGCAGCTTTTGAAAAAACTGCTTTGGCTGTAAGCGAACGTGTGTCTCTTGGCTTACTGTTGGATAATAATATTTTAAACATTTTCAACTTGTCTTTGAATGTATATCTCACCTGAAGTGAAAAGAGGAAGGTGAAGTACAATTTTTAATATCTGTTGCTGTTTTTTGTGTGGAAACCATTTTATGTTCACCTGGATTAGCAGAGCAACAGTAAAAGAAAGAAAACGATTAATGAAAAAGAGTACGATTGTGCAGAAAACAGAAAATTGATGAAATACTCACAAACCAAAGAATCCACAATTGTCTCACATCAGCAGCTTTTCAGTGTCTTCTACATGTAGGTAAGAAACACATACAGTTGTCTGAAACTAACCAATCTAGTAAACGCAAACTTGTTGAAAATCTCACTTGAATTTTAGCATATGCTAAGTATCATTGGATCCTTTTTGGACTACTGGAAGATGATCTTTAGAAATATGAAATATGGGCAGACATTTAAAAATTTTCTATTTTCATGCAACCATATTATTCAGTGTGTTTGATGTGCCAGCTAAATCTGACTCACCTTTCCTTCCATTAAAAACAAAACAAAGCAAAACAACACACAAAAAAACCACCACCACCTCATTGTGGACTGACTTTAAAAAGAATTTCAACAGTTGCTAGGAAGGTAATGAGCAAAAATCACATGATTCTGCTTTCATATATTATAACTTTGAAGAATATTCTTTCTGAGGAAAAGCTTAGAGGTTAAAAAGAGCTAAAATTGGATTCCTCTGAGACACTGTGGGAGGTCGAAGGGGTGAGGTGTCTTAATAGTTAAGAAGCCTGCTTTGAAAATCAGCTTAGGGAAGAGCATTTAAGCATTTTTAATAACTGCTTAAAAGTAATAGCTGAACATTAGAAGGTGCTGGCAAGTTTGAACTAAGTGCCCCAAAAGTTCAGACTGAGGTATTTTTCAACTGTGATAGAAGGGTGTATCTAATTTCCTCCAAACTATACTGAAGTCCCCCACCCCCAACTCTATATACAGACTTAAGTTACTGCTAAAATGTTTTTAATTTCCATTGGCAAGTAATTAACATTACCTTAGTATTTGCAGTATTCCCTATACTAAATATGGAAAATACAATGGTACTGTTAATTAGGCAACAGGCCAAATTGTAAAGATCTTAGGAGTAACCATCAGGGGCAGCTCCAGGCCCCAGCATGCCAAGCGCGTGCTTGGGGTGGCAAGCCGCGGGGGGCGCTCTGCCGGAGCCACGAGGGCGGCAGGCAGGCTGCCCTCAGTGGCTTGCCTGCGGAGGGTCCGCTGGTCTGCAGGAGGTCCGCCAAAGCCGCGGGACCAGCAGACCCTCCTCAGGCAAGCCGCGGAAGGCAGCCTGCCTGCCATGCTTGGGCCGGCAAAATTCCTAGAGTCGCCCCTGGTAACCATCATATACCTGCCAACTTTTGAAAATCTCAACAACCTGAGACTGACACGGGTGAAATCCTGGCAAGACCTTGGCTTCAAACCAGCCACCTCTGCTTAGTGTGACAAAGGAGCAGCTCTAACTGGCCAGTAGATGCAACTGATACATAGAGGCAAAGCAGGGCCAAATATATTCATAAGAGCCATTTGAACACATGCATGTACTCCCATAAGGTAAGCTTGTTAAGAAGTACTGTAGTTATATTCTGAATAGTCTCACAGCAGGAGTACTGAAAATAGGGCACTATTTGCATCTGTTAATTCAGGACAATTATTGCCATTGGCCGGGAAGATAAATAAGTGAGTCTTACTGGAGGTAAACTGATGTAAAAGTGACTGGTGGTGAATGGGGTGGAATAACCCAACAATGGTACAAACAAATTGGGTTCTAGATGAGCATTAAATTCCATTTCTATCTTGTTACTCTTATTTGAGTTCTGCCAGAACCGGGGACACACAGCCAGGACGGTTAAAGTCAGCTAATCAACACAATCTGAGTGCGATTTATGCTGTTGGGTGCCTGCATGGATTCAAGACTTAAAGGATCCAATTCTGCCTGTTTTACAGAGGTGCAACTCAATGCCAATATGGGAATGGAAGACACAACTGGGCCAGTGTAACCACACTTAATCTGAAAACATCCTGTTTTTATAAATTATTTGGATTTCCTTAATGCTGTGTTCACTTCTGTATAAATAATCTATCCCAGTCTATCTGATAGATACAAAAAAGGCTTGGGGGACCTGGTGATTGTGAATCCTGGCCCCACTGAAATCTATGGAAGTTTTACCATTGACTTCAGTGGAGCCAGGATTTCATCCCCAGTCTTTGAGCTTCTGCTTCTCTCAAGATGCATTAATGTGCATTGGCAGGACACTACTCCTAAATTTGATTAGTCCAAGTTTAAAAGTTTTCTTTAGAGTCTAGCCTATGGCTGAAGTACAGTTCAAACATTTGATTTGATTACTTTAACACAGCACTTCGGGAGATTCACTTCAGTGATAATGCACCCACGTAAATGGCTGCTGTGTTATCTGCTGTATGGCAGATAAAAGAACATATCTACAACCATGAGGTGAGAAAATGATTGCTTACTGAATTCAAAGGCATCCCTCTCCCTTTGTTTTAAACACCTCGTCCGTAGGGTTTATAAAGGCAGGAAGAATTTAAATTTGAAAATGTGCAAGTTCAACATAGATCTGGGAAGATTAATTCATAATAGGCAAAATCTTGATCTTTAATGTACATGAGCAATTCCCACTGAAGTCAATGAGTACCACATGTACAGCCAGTTTGGCTCATTGTCTCTCTATCAAGACGGAAATCATCGCTTGTAACTTTTCTACATGGTTCTCTAATTCTACCATGTTATGCCAGTCTGTCCAGAAGAGGGCGCATGCAGAAAACAGGCCTTAGATCAGGGGTTCTCAAACTGGGAGTTGGAACCCCTCACAGGATTGTGAGGTGGTTATATGGGGGGTCATGAGCTATCAGCCTCCACCTCAAACCTCGCTTTGCATCCAGCACTTATAATGGTCTTAAATATATAAAAAGTGTTAATTTATAAGGGAGGTCTCACTCAGAGGCTTGCTGTGTGAAAGGAGTCACCAATGCAAAAGTTTGAGAACCATTGCCTTAGATGGATCATTATAAGCAAATGAAAAGAAGCCTTTTATTTTTCTTCAATCAAGGAAATCTAAAGACACAAATATAAAAAGCATATAAGCATGACTGCAGTTAGATTTCAGATTTAAGTATTTTATAATGTACTAGATCTACAGTGTGTGTATGCGTGTTGAATTTCCATAACTAGAATGTTTTAATGCAAATTTGGTTTAATTATTTCTAGAGATGGACAGCAACCTGAACCTTAGATCCAAATACCTCCAGACTTTGAGGAGTTCAAAATGTGAATAAAGTTTAGTGGTTTGAGCCCATCTCTAATTGTTTCTAAGTGATATTTCTCATTTTTTGTTTAGGACCAGCAAAACCTTTGCAGTTGACTTTGCTTACTGCTGACTTATTATCCTGTTAAATTGTCAATTAAGCTTATAGGATAATAGGGGGTGTATGCATGTGCCTATAGGCACATGCATACACCCCCTATTATCCTGTTATCCTGTTTAACGGCTTCCAAGCTTATTGATGGATCTTGGTAAGGTTGTGGTGGAACTGGCTGTTACATAGCCTCAGTTTTCATTCAGCTGATGGTAAGGCCAAAGTTATGAGCTGCCACAGCAAAATGGCTTGTAAGATCTTGTTGTGCTGCTTCAGTGTATGTCACCAAGGCACACTTTTCAGTGTAGAGCAGTTCCTGGAAAAATGCTTCAATTACCTTGGTAGTCATATGTAGATGAGAGAGATTAAAAGGCTTGCCAGTGCAAAAATATCTAAAGATACTGTTTGCAGAGCCATGCAGGGCTTCCTCTACCATCATAGCCAAGAATAGACCAAAAAGGGCTAGGAGTAAGGACTATCCTGACTTTGTGATTGGAAATGCGTCTGTTAGATCACCATCAACACTACCTCTTCCAATCATGCCTTTATGGAATTCCCAAACAATGTTAATCAATTTATCTGGACATCCAAACATAGTGAGCAATTTCCAGAGAGTAGTGCAGAGCCAGTGGATATTCCAGCAGAGCAGAAGGTATCAGGATAATGTCTTGGCTTCTCCCTGGCCTGCTAGGACCAAGGAAAGAAGATGGGGACAACAGGAGTCATGGCTATGCAAAGCTTCTTTTCAATCTCCCTGTGCTGTGTACACAACCCAGACTTAGTCAGGAATGAATTTTCAGCCTGACTGCAGGCACTTGTGAAAAAGAAACATCATTGGAAGGATGCAGAAAAGTGCATGTCGCTGCACCCACGCAATAGTCACTTGGCAAATTCAGCCCAGAAAGCTCAGGCTAGAATTGCTGCACATTGCTTGCATGTTCCTCTTAAGTGACCCTTCCTTTTCTCTCTCTATTCTTCTTACATTAGGTGTTAGCACTTTGAGATTTACATTCAGGGAGGGAATTTTCTGTCAAAACAAATCAAAGTAAATTGACTTTCCAAGGATTAGTACAGAAAATCCTACAAAAACTGCATTTTCAGTTATTTTTGTAATTTCATTTTTTAATGTTTTACGGTAAACATACAGCAAGTTGCCTCAAGGCCACCTATATTCGTAAACTAGGATGTGTCCGAGCTTCACCTCTCATTTCTATAGGTTAGACGAGAATGAAAGCGAAGATTCAACAGGGTAAAAATTTCAAAAGCACCTAAGTGACTTAGGCCCTTAAGTCCCACTGAAAGTCAATGAGACTTAGACTCCTAAATTTAGGCCCTTTTGAAAAATCTACCCTGTGTGCTGGTATTCTGCAGCGCTGCTTACATCTTAGGGACAATAGCTCCCTACAAACGCTTCAATAGGCTATAAGATGTTTTAGAGTTCAGCAATATAGTACTTTACTAGTTAGGTGGTGGTATTTCCATCTGTGTAGGTGAAGCCGTTAATCATAGAAATAAAAGGGCACATCTGGTTGAGATAATTAATATCACTTCAATTGGTTTGATGCTGGCTTGACTCTACTAACATCAGTGGAGTTACTCTACCACAGTGAGGCCAGAATCCAGCCCAGAAAATAGGAATAAAATCAGCAGAGATGTTGAAGCTGCAGTGCTAGTGGTATACGCTGGCATTCTCTGTGAGCGTCCCACAGCATTGGATTTACTTTCTCCTTCCCCGCCTTATCCATAGTTATTGACTTTCAGGGCATGTGGCTAAGTTCAACTTTGTTATGCTGACTTCCAAGACAGGGGTCGATAAAAATTGTAAAGGGTGAGAGATTTTAATTTCTGGGTTTGCTGGTAGTGAGCTGTCTTGAATTGTACTGCACTTTATGTATGTATGTGGGCTTTGATTTTGTTGTATTTTAAGATATATCAAGGGCATATGAATTAGCCTTTCGATAGGCTTCCACTTAAAACTTGGGTCCACATATCTACAGTGCTCATAGGTGTGAAAAATGCTATAGTGATGCTGACCTGACCCTTGCTGTAGACACAGCTAGGTTGACGGAAGACTGCTTCTGCCAACTTAGCTACCATCTCCTGGGGAAGTGGAATTCCTACAGCAGTGGAAAAAACCTCTTTCGTCACGGTCATCTGTGTCTACACTACACTACAGAATTACAGTGGCATTAACTACGGTGCTGTAGCTATGCTGCTATAGAGCCTGTTGTGTGTGCATGACCTTAGTGTGTGTACAAATCTAAATAAATAATACAAAGTGTTGGGAGTCAGAGGAAGAGGAGATTAGTAAATAGTGTTTTAAGGAGCAGGGTTTAAAAATCCAGACAGCCAGTTTACCTCCACTCTCACATAGGCAAGAGAGCAGCAGTAAAGTGCTAATCTGCTTAATAATAAACATTATTAATACTAAGTCATGGTTCCGGTGCTTTGTGGTAGAAAAAAAATTAATTAGCTTATAGCACAAACAAAGGAAAGATCAGAGATGATTAAAATTATAATTAAACTATGGGAATGACACTGATATCGCAGACATCTCTGCAGACTATTTGAACAGAGCATTAAACAAAGTCAATCATTTCTACATAATAATGGTATTTACAATAACACAATGGGAATGCTAGACATTTAACTGCAGACAGGTTAGAGTCTTACAATATATTTACAGCATTAAAATCCAGAGAGAGAACAGATATGGCTTGTATTTAAAAAAAAATGGTTAAAGCTCTGGTTCAATTTTCAGATACTGAGCTTTAGCATAATAAGAAAAGGCTGGGAAAATGAAAATTGGGGAGGATGTTGAATAGGCATTTTAAAAAGAGGATTTGCTATAGTGAGTTTCTAACGGGTTGATTTTGATTACATAGTAATACAAGATTAAGAGAAGTTGGGGAAAAATCATAATTATACATTTCTATAATCCATGAAAAACAATTTAAAGATAAGATAATAGAATGTTGCTAGCAACTTCAGACAAACTTTTCCCATTTGTGGTCACTGTTAGTTGCATTCTTTAGGCCTAGTGGAAAAAACAGATAGAGTTTAAAAGAAACCATAGAGGAATTTAGCAGCATTTACAGATTCAAAATAAAGGGCTGTATCTTGCTAGGAACTGACCTTCAGGGTGCTAAGTGCCCTCAGATCCCATTGTCTGTGAAGTGTTGAGATTCATTTAGGGCTGGTCTACACTACGGGGGGAAATTGATCTAAGATACGCAACTTCAGCTACTACGTGAATAACGTAGCTGAAGTCGAAGTATCTTAGATCGAATTACCTACCATCCTCACGGCGCGGGATCGACGTCCGTGGCTCCCCATGTCGACTCCGCTACCGCCGTTCGGGTTGGTGGAGTTCCGGAGTCGATAGGAGCTCATTCGGGGATCAATATATCGCATCTAGATGAGACGTGATATATCGATCCCCGAGAAATCGATTGCCACCCGCCAATATGGCGGGTAGTGAAGACGTAGCCTTAGTGTTTTGCACCATTTGAAGCCATGGAGGTGAACATGCTGCAAGAAAGACTATGATGGAGGGAACACACAGATAGGGCAAATATTTCTGTTCATAATGGGTCAGATTGTAACCCTTTGCTCCTGGTGGTGTGCGTATGTTCACGTGAGTGGCTCCACTAGTGTCAGTGAGGCTGTGTGTGTCATTATGCAGTTCACAATCTGGTTTACAGAAAAAACTATCCATTCAGGTTTTAAAAAAATCATAGAAAGAAAGTGCTTGTTAGACAATGGGTTATGTCTATGCTGTAATTAAAAACCCATGGCTGGCCCGTGCCAGCTGACTCGGGCTCATGGGGCTTGGGCTAAGGGGCAGATGTTTGGCTGGGACCCTCCCACCTTGCAGGGTCTTAGAGCCTGGGCTCCAGCCCGAGCCCAAATGTCTATACCACAGGTAAACAGTCCTTTAGCTTGAGCCCCGTGTACCCGAGTCAGCTGGCACGGGTCAGCCGCAGGTAGTGTAATTGCAGTGTAGACGCACCCAAAACCAGCGACTGTGCCAGGAGTTAGGGTGTAGAGTGTGTGAAACATGGGGCCTCTGAATGTGCCACTGCGGAGATCCTCTGGCTATAGGCCCCATGAGTGGGCTGCTATTGTCCCAAGACCTGCTCCAGGCCTGAGCCTGTTGTAATGTAAAAGGAGCAGCCTTGTGGCCTGCAGAGAAGATTTCTCCCCACTTTCTCCTGGAGAGCTGCACAGTCCTGGTACTTTGATGGCCTGAGGAAACAGAATTTGGGGTTTCATGCAGCAAATGTATTCAAGTTAAGTAACTCATGTAACCCTTCTGCCGGGCCGAAACGATAGCAGCAAGGGCCGGGTTCAATACATAGGGGTCCCTTCCCCACAACATAATGCAAAACCAGCTTGAGCCCCCACCCAGTGACCTGGGAAAATTTTACACACACCCCTGGGCGCCTCGAAGAGGCAATACTTCCCCTCTCGCAAGCACAGAGTCTTGGTGTAGCAGAAAAGGTTTAATTACATGACAAACAACAAGCATTAAATTGGGAAAATACCTCAGCTAGAGTTCATAGGTCAAACGGTGAGCAAAGACCCACTCCAGCAAATTGGGCCATGTCCTTCTCTCGGGGCCCTTGAGTCCAGCAACCCCCAAATCACCCACAGTCCCAAAAGTCCCACAATCCAAAAGTCTCTGTCCTGGGTCAGTGCAGCCCCAGAGCTCAAGAGTCTCTCTGCAGAGGTCCCCCTCCCCAGCCTGGGTAGAAAGGGGCACTTTACGTGGTTACGGGGCCAACTGCCCTGCCTCTTCATGGGGTTCTGCTTCCACTAGTCATCTCCACAAACAGCTCAGCTCCGCTTGCTCTGTGGGCTGCTCCGCTCTGCCAGCTGCTCTGGTCCACCAGCTGTCCTGTGAGCCACTCCAGCTGTCCTCATGAGCTGCTTGGCTCCACTCACCCAGTGGCTGCACAAACTGCTCCACTCCGCTCTGCCAGCTGTTCTGCTCCACAGTATGGCTTCAGGCTCCCCCACTCATTAGCACAGTACTCAGTGCTCTCAGCTCAGCAAGTCCAGCTCTTCAGTGATTTCAGCTCTTAGTGATTCCAGCTCATAGTAGAGGAACCCAGTGCCCATGAGTTCAGCTCAGTAACTGGTATCTCGATTCTTAAGGGAATCAAAAAATTAACTCTGACATTCCACAGTGGAGAGAGGCATAGGTGGAACTGGTGCTTCTGGCTCACACAAGGAGCCTGCACCACCACGTACAGACATCTGTCCCCAACCTCTCTCTTTTCAATGGGTTTTGGAGCCCATGTGCCCCATCTAGCAAGCGCTATCCAGCTGACAATGAAACCCCCCATCACAAGACAAATTTGTAGTTCCCCATTTACCCAATCAGGGTGACAACATTTCATTCCTCCTGCCCCAATAACAAAGAAATTGGGGATCCCACAGCGGTGAAAATAGCCATCCCAGGCTGCTGCTGTGAGCTATGCTAATGGTAGTGGGAGTGCCAATGCAAATAATTGAAATACCAATGCGAATACATGAAACTTCTTTCTGCACTCCCCATAATTTACCACCAGATGTCAGGGTAGAGCTCATCCTGACTCTGCTTACACTCATGTAGGACTGTGGCAAAATCATTGTGTGTTGTAACCTCCCCTGTAGAATAAAAAATGCATAGGTGGAAAAGATGGGCCAAAAATTACACATCAGCATGCAGTGTATAAAGCACCCTAGAGTCCCATCTGCTCTAGTGGAATATTGGAATGGTCTTACTTGACCAGACCAGTGATTCATCTCTTTGACAGTGGCCAGCACCAGATGCCTTCAATGAAAAAAGGACAAAAAATTTTGCGGTAGGCAGCTGTGGGATAACTTGACCACAGGGAAAATTTCCTCCTAACCCCCATTACTTAGAGGTTGGTTTAAACAGGAGGTGAGAGACAGTGTAAGGTGTATATCAGTCAGTGGGTGTGATTTCAGTGATTGCAAAATATCCAGACATGAAAGATATGACATCCACTTAAATGATGTAAACAAGTCCGTGTTTATAATGTCTGATCACCCAACATGCAGAAGACCCTACATAACCACTGAAATCTGCACTGATGTGAGGAATAGCTAATATGTTAAGAAAAAGCAAGAGGCTCAGTCAGCAGATAATAAATACCAGCTGAGGCATGCATACAGATAGTGTGTGAGGAGAAGGACAGCATGTTTAAAACAATGCGTAAATCTCCATTATGGGGAAAAGACAATCAAGTGTAGCTTTATATATTTTAAGAACAAGCCATATTGTCTATGCAGAGGATCACAGCTGTCTCAGGGGTATAGAGTGTGGAGGTATTCAATAGATATGGGAAGGCTCTGCCAGTATAAATCTGCTGTCACCAGCGCACTTTGTGAATTCTTGATGTTGCTCATGTGGCATGTTACTATGTCTTAAAGGAAGAATGAGTCATGAAAGAGGGGCATCTTGAGTCGAGAATATGAAAGATAGACTGACAGTGTGTGCCATAACAACCAGGAAAGATTTGTTTAATATCAATTGCAACAGAGTGTTACAGATAAGGAACAGCAAGCATATGCATAAGACGTATATTACCCATTATAAAAAGAATGAATCAGATACTTTGAAACTTACAAAATCATAACTGAACAGTATTAATCCAAAACCAAATACAGTCCACTTGCCATTATGGAAAGGGCCACACCAGCCTACAATGGGAAAGAGAAAAACCTGGTGTGTTCCTCTCAAATGACAACCACCTTCCCCCCTCCACCAAACAGCTGGGTTATTTTACCAGAAATAGAAGGGGATTGGAGTCAGACAACAAATGTGATTAGATGCATGGGAAAGCTTCCATGTGGAGAGAGAATAAAAAGATTAGGACTGTTTAGAGAGGAGAATCAAAGCTTCCATCATAGAGATATATACAATAGTGAATGGTATAGAGAAGGGAATCAGGGGCATGTATTTCCAATACAAAAACGTGGGGGACACCAGGTGAAATGAAAATCAACAGAGATAAAAATGATAAAAGGAAATATGCATAATTAACTTGTTGAACTCCTTGCCACAAGATATTTTAGAGACAGCTTAGTAGGAATCATTATTCCAGAATTTTCTATTATGAGGGTTTTTTTTTTATTTCCTCTTAGCATTTGACACTGGCCACTCTGGGTTAGACGCACCATCAATCTGATCTGGAACGAAAATTCCTATGTTGCTGTTGTTTGATTTTTAAAAAGGGCATAAAATATATAGAACTTTCATCCTCTTGAAGAGAATCCAGGTGATTGTGGGGATGCCCGGGCAAGACCCATTTCTCTGTTTCTCCAGTGTTCTGTTCAGCCTCACTTCACTTGTGGAGGGATCTTTCTGAGGCTTACGGGAGAAATCCTCTGAACGTGTGAATCTCAGGGCAAAAGCCTGAGATGACACAGGTCTGAAACCACATCATCCTCAGTTATCAGTGTCCTCCCAGGCTGGTTCGGACAGTGCTGGCAAACATGCAGCTGCAAAGGGCCCCACCTCCCCAGACACAGGATGAAATGCCCGTGTAGTAGTTATTCCTCATGTGCAATTGCTATGTAATGTGCAGTACAGGCTGCTTTGTAGTGATTCATTGCCAGCAGTATTGCTAACATCCGTGTTCACCTGTGCAGAATGGAAAAGGAGCAGTTTATTGAAGCCTTAAGTTGCTCATTCTTTATTACTATGTTAAACATTTCTTTTCACCACATGCCATCTTCCTGAAGTAGTCTCCAATTCTGGAGACCACATCCATTTTCCCCACAAGGAAAAAGTAACCAAAATGCATCACTTTGTACCACTGCTTCAGGCTCATAATAGCATCAGCCACAGTAGTTTTTGATATCTTGTACACCAACAGAATGAAAAGTCTCTGGCTATCTGATGAATACTGTGCACATGCAACACAATAGGTCTTTAATGCCAGTATCTCCTATAAATGGTTCACATGTGCTGCTGAGAGACAGCCTTTTAGATTTAAGGAAAGAAAAACAAACTTAAACAGAAGTTCTGGTGCTCTTTAATGCTCTCTAATCTTTCTTACTCTTTACATCCTTTAGAAACGTGAACAACAGAAAAATGAGCACAGAGGAGTAAGAGGAACGTGGGGAAATCTCTTTTAGATGAGAGTGGCTAGAACAGGCTTGTTTTCAATTGTATAATAGCCAGTGAAAGAAAATGTAGACAGTGAGGAATCTTCCTTTATGGTACTGTAAGAAAGCAAATATTTGAGGGCCTTGTAAATCAAATAGATAAGGACAGAATAAATGTGATTCACAGGTCTATTTCTTGCTGTATGTTACAAACATTGGAGCAGAGGACTGTATTTGATGATGAACTATACAATCCAGAGTTAGCAAGAGAAGCAGTAGCCTTCCGTAAGGCTCATTCCAAGATATATAAATCACAGGGGATATTGTATAATTTTATCAGTGGGTTTTTTTTAGTAACTAGGCACAACTGTTTCAGGCATACACAAAATATAAGAAATATCTCCCCCCAAAGTCTGTTATTTTCTCAGCAAACAGGTTTGCTGTGAAATTCAGAGACATAAATATAATAGGATGGGAAATTATCTGCTGAGTGGAAGGAAATTGTGATGCTGGTAAAAGTGCCCAATACAGAGAAGTAGATCCCAATGGAAGGATTTATCTAGAAGAAAATTAAAGTCATATGGCAATCAAGATGGGATGCAGGGAATACAGCAAGATAGTGCTGCCTGTATAAATCAGTAGAAAACATTAAATACAGGCAGCATTAGACATGTGGTTAGAAACAGCTCTGCTGGGAATCAGAATCGGACGTAATGGGCCAAGCCCTGTTTTTCTAACTTAGGACCAAGTGTTTTTAGGGCTTGTGACTGAGCACTGGGCAACAGCTGCTGTACCGGAGCTCTGATCACTGGCTCTCCTTTTAAGTTGTCCTAGAGTAAACCTGAGCCTAATTGATAGATTGGGCTGGGCAGAGGAGACTAATTAGCCCAGAAAATGGAAAAGTCACAGGAAGGAAGTTCTCAGGGGAGGGGACTGAACTGGACTGACTGGCTTGCTTTTTGAGAGTCAGAGCCAGGAGAGATCTCGGGGGTGGGGAGAGAGATATCTTCTGTCTCTCCCATCCTCAGCTGAGAGCTAAGGGTTGTGTGTTTGTACATACAGGGCTGCCCAAGTTTGTTAAGGAGGGTGTGGGTGTGGGGGGAGACACTATTGCACATGGTGTTTAACTAGCAGAAGCTCTTCGAGCAGTTGGTGTCTAGAAAAGAGGCAGGAGCAGGATGATGCCCTGTCACAGGGCCCTTATTTTCACTGGTGAACGCCCACACAAGTACTCCCACTGAAACCAGTGGTGGTACAGCAGTAAGAGCGCCACAATCTGAACCTCGGGCAAAATAACCAATTGACTTAAATGATTCAACAGGGGTTTTGCCCAAGTAATGAGTGCATGGATAAGGACTCCAGGATTAACATTTTAGTTATTTACAGAGCAGGTAAAATTAGTACCACAAAAGCAGAGGCGGCTCTAGGCATTTTGCCGCCCCAAGCATGGCAGGCAGGCTGCCTTTGGCGGCTTGCCTGCGGAGGGTCCGCTGGTCCCGCGGCTTCGGCGGAAGCCTGAGGGAGGTCCGCTGAACCAGCCTGGGACCAGCAGACCCTCCGCAGGCAAGCCGCCAAAGGCAGCCTGCCTGTCGCCCTCAAGGTGACCGGCAGAGCGCCCCAAGCGGCTTGCCGCCCCAAGCACGCGCTTGGCATGCTGGTGCCTGGAGCCGCCCCTGCACAAAAGCTAGAGAGTGTCCCATCAAGAAACAGGCACGCCTTGGTGATTTTTATGGAACACCAAAGAAAAGAGAACATTTATTTCTCTGTTAAGGAGAGCAAACCTCAGAAAGGAGACATACCTTAGGTAAAGAAGGATTAGATATGGAAATTCAAGATGTCACTTTTAAATTCAGAAGGTCAGGGGTTAGGAAGTATAAATTGAATGTATAATGTGATGATAAAGCATTCAGGAGGACTGGAGCATGCAAGGGAAGTGCAGTCTAATTATATACTGTAGATGGCACTCCTCATCTCTTATTCACAGGGCATACACCATTACCTAATCACACAGAGAAAATTCAGCCCTGCCTTGCATATTGGAACCAAGACCTTCTTTAAGTTTTTAGTGTTCCAAGTTTTATGTTGTTGTAGGTACTTCAGGTCTTTCAGTTTTTAAAAAAAAAATAAACATTTTTAGAACGTGCACTTTGCAACTGCAGTGTGGAAATTCTGGGGAAGTGTTTTTTAAAGTCAGATTTGGAGCCTTTTGGGTAGATGGGCACCAACCTCTCCCAAAGAAAAGAAGGAACCGCTTGGTATGATGCTGTTTGTTGTTGACAAGAGCTAATCATTTAAAAAATGCCCAATAGATAGCACAACTATTCCCTTTCTTTAGGGGTAGATTGTGGAGCCTTTATTCGTGCAGGTGAGCACTGATTCATGTAAGTCTAATGCCCATGAGTAGGGTGACCAGATATCCCATTTTTTTAGGGACAGTCCCGATATTTGGGGCTTTGTCTTATATTTGATGATGGTGCCAATTACCCCCCACCTCCTGTCCTGATTTTTCACCCTTGCTATCTGGTCACCCTACCCATGAGCTTCAGTAAGAACCCCACAATCTGTCCCTTGGCAAAGAAAACAACTGTATCAGCCACATTTTCTCTACTGACAAATATTGACTTCTAAATAGTGACCACTGTAATTTTGCAAAATTATATCAAGGGGAAATTTCTTCCTGCCCACACCTGTTGATCAATTTAGAGCCTGGAGCATGAAAATTAATAGCCTTTATGTATTTTTTTAATCTTCATTAGTGTAACTGTAGATGCAGTTACACTAATGAACTATCCTTAGTCACAGCTGATTCTTTTATCAAACTTTTAATGATAAGACTATTTTGGAGTATTGATTTTCTCCTTTTAAAAACACAGTGTGGATGGCAAAATGTAATGGTCATAAAAGTGGTTAAAGTAGAGACTTACAGAATGTGACTTCTAATTAGCTGGATAATGCATGTGCAGACTCAAAGCGAGGTTTTTTTTTTTCCAGTTAGTCCATTAGTGTGTACCTGCGATTTATAGAATTTATTTTTTCTGAGATTAAAACTGTTACAAATAATATTTAACCTCATTGTGAATGGCCACATTGAATTATTTTAGCACTAGCTAAACAGACACCAGGCTCACAGATACACAGATCTTGTATTGCATTTGGTTGGTTTTTCATAGAAAATAAATCGATTCTTACCCTAACATCTCCATGTTGAAACTGTCTCTGCAACAACGTAGAGTCAGTGGCAGTTCTCATGAGAGGGAGAGTTAAGAGACTATTCAAATATATGCTATTGAACACCCTGTACTATTCCAGCAGTCTGAATTTGAATATGGATCCTGGCAAGGAAATTTGACCTTTTTGACTATTGTGGAATATCAGTGTTTCCTTGTGGAATTGTATGGTAGGTTGGTGACTCTGTTTTAAGGGTTTTCCTAACAGTGCAGGAACCATGATGTGTGGCTTATGTATATTGCCTAAAAATGCGGTATCTACTTTAAGTTGATTCTTTGAAACTAAGGATCCAATTCAGCCCTTCAGTGAATTGTTTTCCCTATTGGGGAATTGACCTACATTTCTCTAAGTGCTTGTTATTAAAAGCACAATCTGTCTTTCCTAAATAATACAATGAATTGGCCTGATCCTGCAAACCCTTACTCCCACAGGTTCCCCTACTCACCCAGTAACCCAGAGGATATCAATGTGGTGATGTGCTCTGCCCCGTACAAAATGAAAAAGAGAGATCATCCCGCTCTGGAGGCACTTGCAATGTAAACATAAAGATTTGCAGGATTGACCCTAAGTGCTGCGTGCTGCTTTTCCTGGTGTGATTAATTCTATATGATGTTGTTCAACATTTATTTCTAAACTTATTTTAGAGAGACCTGACATAATTGTCTTGGCACAGCTGAATGCCAAAATGGAAGCCCAAGAAGGAAGGGCTCAAGGGTAAAGCACAAGACTGGGAGTCAGGAGACCTGAGATCTTCTGACTGCGCCACAAACTTCTCTTGTCACTTTGGATATGGTACTTAGGATCTTGTCCAACTCCTACTGAAATCATCTGAAAGGACCGTAGTTTACCCATTTGTACTTGCACCTCCTCTTTTGACACCTCAGTCTTTGATAGTGCCTCATTTTTATAACCTGTATGGAATATCTGGGATAGGTATCTTGATCCATGATCCTTGATAATGTAACAGACCCACCAATTCTGTTGTAGACTTTGTGCTTGAGATATATGTAAGGAATATATTATTTATTTTTATTTCTTTATATCTTTGCTTTTCAAATTCCCTCTGATTCCTTCTAATTTCTATTTTAGATTTTACCACCCATAGTGTATGCACCTTTCTATTGGCTTTACTTGGGCTGGATTTTCATTTCCTGAAAAACACAGGTTGCACAAGCAAATTCTTGAACTTTGCCACTTAATCATATGCACCCCAATTGGCTAATCAGCCACATTCCAATCATCTTCACTCAGCTGACCATTAGACACCCAAAATACTACTCTAGGTGGTGGTGTAGCAACACACAGCTCATTAAATTCACCTGACTACAGTTTTGCTGTCAAATCTGATTAGATTAGATCTGCTACTTAGCTGGTTAGATGTAGCTGATTAGTTTTGTTTTGGCACCAGTGTACTCTTATATAATGCACCAGCCAAGCAGTTGGGCACAGGGCCTGATGTGTTTGTATTACGTGTCCTGAGATTCAAATTGAAATGTGTTTCTCCATCTGCTGAATGACTGCTAGTAATACTCATCCCACATAAGTTACTTTTCACTTTTATAACCTCACTTACCTGCCTCATCCTCAGAGCCCTGCTCTGGGGAAAGTGCTGTTATCCCTATTTTCAGATGAGGAAACGGAAGTAGAAAAGTTAAATGATTTGTACAAGGCCATCGAGAAACTTGGTGTCAGAACCAGAATTAGAACTCATTTCCTGGCCCTCATTCCTGAGAACAGGCCACTTGACTGCACATCTCCCTCGAGATAAGCTTCTCCCCCTCTACTTTTTTTTTTTTTTTTAAGCACTTGGCCTACCATCTTCTGTTCCCTGAGCCCTTTGGCTCCCCGCATTGTTACATTGCTGCCCCATGTATTCTGTAACCTCTCTGTGGTCCTCTCCTATCTCTCTGTCCTTATTAATAACACTTTCCACTTTAGAAACATGAAGTAATTATCACAATGGCCCGTCTAATGGTCTGTGATCATTATCTAATTTCACAGGAACAGGAAACTAAGGCAGAAAGGTTAAATAACAGGAACTATGCCATATAGAGTCAATGTCAGAGTCAGAATGCAGGACTCTCTTGTGCTCAGTCCTCATGGCCTCCCTCCTTATTGAGTTGCTCCTCCTTGAAGCCAGAGCCCACATTGGCTACGCAGCAGAGAAGCCGACTCAGCTATACACAGTTGGAAGACGTTTTCAGTAGCCTTTGTGCTATTGGAAGAATCCCCACTGCCACGTTAATGAATCTGGGTATTTTCCAAAAACAGACTAGACCCGCGGTTGTAAATTTCAAAGGCCCCAAGGTCAGCCTTGGGCACAATTAGGCAGGACTGTGACTAATTTATGATTTTTGAGGCACAATCAGTATGGTGAGCTTTCCGCTCCAGTGATTGGTTTGTATTTTCAAGGCTCATCTTCCTAAGGAAAAGGGCTACAAATTGATGGCCAGGCCTTATCCTTTAATCCTTATTTGCACATGTCATTCTTGCTTATGTGAGTAATCCCAACTCCTGCAATTAGTCCTATTGGCGTCAGTGGAACTACTTGCATGGAAGCGTTGCAGGTGGCTGTTTAAACCGTGTGTTTTTAATGAAAGCCTTGGCATTTGCGGAGCTCCAAAAGCTGGCAAGTGGAGCATGATGCAGGGCCAAGGGCTTTATAGACCTCAGTAGCCAGGCTGGTAGGTGATTTAAGGGTATCACGAACACTCGACCTGGCAGGTTAATTTGCCTTTCTGACTGACGAATAAACACTGTGCACCTGGGTAAATAGGAAAGGAATTACTAGAATGGAAATGAAAAGGGAAGAAAACTCCTTTGTCAAATATAGAGTTAAATGATGTCTGGCTGATCTGATATCTCCTCATACCAGACGCTGCTTATCAGAGGGGTTGTTTTTTTTTTGAAGTTGAGAGATAATGCTTTAAATGGGAAAAACTGAACTCGAAATGGACCCAGAAATGTTCTTCCAGGTCTTCATGTCCCCCCATAGGTAATTGTGACCACTGCTAATTTTCCTACAATGATGGCTTAGCAACCCCTTTTGCCTGTAATTGCGGTTTGATTCATCTGGGAAATGGTTCTTGGAGCCTAATAAGCACTTAGGTGTACATCCTCCGAGAGTGCCTGCTGCCATGGCAACTGCTGTTTAGAATACACAAGGAGGAAAGCCTGTGAAGTCACTCTGGGCAGCGCTGGTCTCCTGCACTTTGGTAAGGGAATCAGCCTTTGCTTGTCAGAATTGGTTTAATGATCAGTCCTGGAAACTCTCATGATGTTTAGAGACTGTCTCTTTAAATGAGTGATACTTCTGTGAGTGGAATTAACCTTTTGAATGTCAACTTTTAGGTGTATTCAAGTGCTTAATAGACATAAGGATAGATGGGGCCCAGGGCCGGTGCAAGGATATTTCACACCCTAGGCGAAACTTCCACCTTGCGCCTGCCCTCCGGCCCGGGGATCCAGGGCTGTCCCTAGCTATTTTGGTGCCCTACGTAGCCCCCCCATGGGGTGGGGCTGTGTGGGGCCCCAGGATTCCACTGGGTTTGGGGCCATGTAGCCACAGACTAAGTAGAGGAACCCACACCTTCCCAGGGGCAGCAAGGGGAGGGATTGTGCCTCTGTGTGCACAGGGGAGGGATGAGAGTGCTAAATGCTACAATCTAGTCCTATGCAATTGTGGTCCTAGGAGAGCATTCTCTAGAATAATTATGACAAAGGTCTTGTTTGTGGTTGGCTTTTTTATCCAAAATTTCCATCTACTGCTTCAATTCCATCCTGGGTAGCAAGGGTGTAGACAAAGCCTTGGGTGGGGGCTGTCAGTGCTTTAATGATCATGCCACGTTGACCTACTGAGAAAATGGCACAGGGCTTAAAGTTAGAGCAAGATGAAAATCAGCATTTCTGTCCTGGGGAAATCCCAATACTTCTAAACTTTTCATCTGGAGTTGGGGCAAAACATTGATTTCCCCACCTCCCAGTGGAAAGTTCTGAGAAATGTTGATTTGGAGATGTCGATACAATTCATTTTGGCTCAGTTTGACATTGAACTGCATCTGCCTGAGCTGTCTTGGTGCCTCATGGGAGTTGTAGTTCAATGGCCCAATGCCCCCATTCTGGCATATGCCCTGGGCTACCCAGCCAGACTACATCTCCCATGTGCATCATGGTCATGTGATTCCCGTGATACACTGAAGAAATTCAACCAGAGAGGAGACCACAGTGCATCATGAGGTAAGCTAGGGAACATGGCCCATAGAGGAGAGCAGGGAAATGAGGCTCCCCTGAACTACATCTCCTGTTAGGCACTGCAGCAGCTCAGGCTGATTAAAGCCAAACTGAACTGAAACAAAAAATGCTGATTTGGTTCAACAACCCAAAATGTTTTAATCTAAGTCCAACTGACCTGAAATAAAATATTTTGTTTTGATTTCCCCCTAAATTTTGGCAAAATTGGAAAATTGTTCAGTGCTGAGTCGGAATCCAGGAGTCCTAGCTGAGGGTTGGAGCCGGGGCAGTCGGAACCAGGGCAACAGGGTTCAGGGACCGGATGAGGCTGAGGGGAAAAAGCCGGGAGCAGGTCGGGGCCCAAATTAGGGGTCATCATAGAGCTTCCAATTCTCCAGTTGCTAGTAGAGCCGTTGGGTAGTGGTGTGGCTATGGCAGTGGGCTGAGAGCCTATAGGCCCACATTCAGGACCCACAGATTCTCACACAGCATTGGGAAACTTGGGGCAAGAAAGCCTAGTGTAACATTCCTAAGGAGCCAGATGTTGACAAAGGCCTTAATCTGGCTTCTGATTTACATGTCTAATTACCTAATTTGTGAGTGCAAAATTGCACCTGAGAAATCACAGGCTAGGTTCAAGCTCAGGCCCCAACTGCCATTTAGTTTTGTATCTGTCTGTTTGTGAATTTCTTCCTGAGTCAGTGATGGGGTTGTTGGCTGCCCTTGCTGTTGCATTCCTATCCCTTAATTCCATATATTAGTGGCCCAAATTCAGTCATATTAAAACTAATGACAAGCAGGGTGTGGAGCTAATGAGATGCTGATGTGTCTCCTAATGATGCTGCAAAAGTAAATAAATTGGAC
Source organism: Mauremys reevesii (assembly GCF_016161935.1). Taxonomy (NCBI): domain Eukaryota; kingdom Metazoa; phylum Chordata; order Testudines; family Geoemydidae; genus Mauremys; species Mauremys reevesii. The sequence goes on along the minus strand of NC_052633.1, from coordinate 26,485,869 downwards.
AAAATAGAAGACGTCCCACATCCATGACTCTGTGCCAGTAGATACTTTCCATGCTGTTGAGCGTTTGTGAGCTTACTTAATGCATGTTCATGACATTCTTTGAGATCCTCAGATAACCCTGCTTAAATCAATGGCAAGATGCCCCTTCAGTTGTGCAGAATCTTGTTTTAAAGATGGAGATTAGTTCTGTGGTTAAGGCACAGGAAAGAGAGCTACATTTTATTCCAGAATGAGCCACAGATTTCCTGTATGATCTTTAGCAAATTACTTAATCTCCTTGTTCCCTCATCTTTTAAACACGGATAATACCTACCTACCTCACAGGTGTATTGGGAGGTTAAAGTATTATGTTTGTCAGATACATCAAGATATTCAAATGGAAGCTGCTAAATAAATGTAAAGTAGCGTTTGTGACTATCATCATCGGTATTATTATTAGGAGATGGGTGGATTGCTACATTGTTCCGGTAGGGTTTTGTTTTCATTTAGTTGGAAGTATTAAAAAGATAATGCTCCTTTAACAGTGTGTGAAGCAGTCATCTGAGTACACAGCAAACCAAACCAAAGAGGGAGGGAGGAGAGTTTCAAAGGAAGCCATGCCCGAAGAGAGAACCTGTAACTTCTCTGAAAAACTGGTTCTTCATCCTAACAGCACACCAGGGGAAAATAAAACAACCTGGTATGCTGTGGAAGTGACTGTAGATCTGATCATGAATGAAACGCAGGCAGTAAATGCACATAGGCCCTTATCTTTCACCACTCACATGGATGGGGACATAATCAGGCCCATATTTACAAATGAAGACTTTGTGTCTGATACCAATTACACCAAAATCCTTCATCATATAAAATAAATACACACCGCAGAAGCTCTCCTGTGGGCTAACAATCTCCCACTTAGCAAAAAAATCGACCAGTCACTCATCACCTGAAGTCTTTTACAAGCTGCCTCTTCACAAAGACTCACTCATCACATTGGGGACAGTTCCCTTTTTCTATTATAATCATTGCATCTGTGTTCTCTGTTCTTCCAGTGATCTCAGCAATGCAAGAGCCAGCGACAATCTGCAGCCTTGAAATAGGCTAATTCAAGGGTCTCATTCATTTTCTTTCTTCTCTATCCCTTCACCTCCAAGCTGTTGGCCTACCTGGCTCATTGGTCTGCTCTGCAATGGGGAGATAGGATCTTCAGTGGAGCCTAAAGAAGTTAGGTGCCCAATTCCAAATTCCCTTCTGCTCCTTTGAAAAGCCTAATTCCATTTACGTATACTCCCATTGATCTAAAACCCTATTATCTGAACCTCTGCAATATCCAACTCCCTTCCTTGTCCCCCAGCATGAGATTCATGAGATATACATGCTGCAGAGGTCATGTTTCTCTTCCTGGGAGTCAAGGAAGGGAGTTAGATAATGCGGAGGTTCGGATAATAGAGCAAAGACCATGGTAAGGAGTGTGAGGAGGAGAAGTCTGCGGCCATGGGGCCAGCCACCCCACTGCCGTCACAGACACAGCGGAGCTGCAGAGGGCTTCCCGCGCTGCCCCAGGGCTGGTGATACCCAATATGTGCAAGGTGCAGGGAAGGCGGCCGTCCTGGTGGGGCAGAGCAGAGTTCTGGACAGGGGTCTCTGCAGCCTCGTTCCCGCACCTCCCCAGCTTTCACTAGCCCTGTGGCAGCACAGGGACCCTTTGCAGCCCTGCCGTCACAGGAGTGAGTGGGGCAGAGCAGAGACCCTTGGCCAGGACTGAGGAGGACGAGCACCCGGTTGCGGGGAAGACCACCCCACTGCTGACTGGCTCCTGCCCTCTCAGTTATCTGAACTCCCACTCTTCACTCACGTTAAAAATGACCCGTAAAGACAAAATAAATCTTGGGTTTTTGCTCTTTAATTTTGCTTCTTTATAATTTATAGAGAAGGCTTGAGAGGTCCCTATAAAATATAATACATTAGAATTTCAGATCTTGTCTACCTGGAAGACACTCTGTTGGCTGGAGAACTTTATGAAATGATGACATTCCAAGAAATAAGAGAGTGAAAGCTGAATAATTTGGAAGGGAAGGGATTTTTAGCTTGACCATAGAAACACCCTCTGCTTTATGTTTTTTAATACCCTTTTAACTCCAGTAGTTAATGAACAGTTTGGAGAAAAGATGTTTTGTTAAAGATTCAACACATCTGTCCTTTCAATCAAAGAGTGAGAGCTTGCAAAAAACATAGGAGATCCCTAAGACATCCATAACCCCAGCAACAATGAAAAACCAAATAAATTTGACATCCTTGATATCTCTGAGGTAACAAACAAGCAGAAAAATAAAACCTTTAAAAATGCCTTTCTTTAAACATCACAAAGAAGCAACAAGGGAAACAAAACAGAGTTATTCTGTTTCAGTGACAGTTGATATTAGCTTAACTTGTTTTGCTAATAGCCTGTGGCTCCAACCAACCAACAGAATCCAAGGACATTGGTGACTTTCCTTACAACTGCTCTACCTAAAATGGAGATAAATCAAAGTTTTAATATTATTAAAACCTTTTTATTGCTCAATTGGAGACAACAGAACAGAAGCTGCAGATATTTCATGGCGATGCAGGTTTTAACAATGCTGAGAGTTCACCAGCTTGACAATTCCCTTTAAATGAAAGCAGCAAATGTGCTTGCTGTGTTATGGTAACCACCTTTACCCATGGTTAACCAAGCCATCATCTCTTTTGTAAAATGAGGTTTATGTTCCTTTAATGGAGTGTACGATCTAATTAGCTGAATAGTCCCATGTACTTTAGACTCAAATGCATTTACAACAGTGTGTTAGGCATGGCACCCCTTCCAGCTGCCACTGCACTCCTTTGGGTTTCAGTGGGAACTAAATCAGGCTTGTGGAAGTTGAGATAGTGGCAGACGTGAAATGTCTTGAAGGAGGATGAGCATCCTGACCGTTTGTTACTGACTACTTGATGTTCAGCTACATCGTGTTCATGAAAGTGGAGTTTTTGTGTAATCAGAAGGAGCTGAAATGCTCTCTCTCCTGCTTGTGAAGTTTTGGTTAAGCTCAGCTCAAATGAACTGTAACTTGCAACATAATCATATATATGTGTTTTTCCTGCTCATGTCCAGACTCTTAAATATTGTTACTGGAAACCAGTGATACTCAGACCTCAGTGGTTCAGTAGCCAAATTAGCGATGAACCTTACCCCAAAGAGTTTCATTTGTTTGTTTCATTTACTATAATACTATATATGCATATTTAAACAGTATGATGGGAAATATTAAGTTTATTATATATATTATTCTCACAGCAAAATGACTGACCAAGTGTAATTATTTTATCAACTACAATTGGTTAATAACATAGTAAAAGCATCCTTACTGGTAAGTAACTTAGATTGTGTGATTTAATTATTTACCAATGTTTTAATATCATGTGCTGCAAAGAGCCACTTGCGACTCGCGAGTATCACTGCTCTAAACACAACATGCAGCAAAATCTAGAATGCAGTAAAATGGCTTCTAAGACAATTCTATGCAGGTCAGTAATGATGTTTCAAAAACAACAGCATCCCAACTCACACTTTGATTCATCTGGAACAGTGGTTCTATAGACACTGCTGCAGATTTATTAGTCAGGATGCGCTACTGAACAGTAGAGGTGTATGTGTTCCCTCTTTGTGCCATCTTGTGGATTTCAGCAGAAACCATTGCCTAAATTACCATATTTTAGCAGAGATTTTGGTTATATTTACTCTTTCTACAGCAAGTATCCTAAGAGTAATAAATATTGCTGCTGCCGTGCCTGGGGATAATGCAACAGTCAGCATAGGCACGACTCCGTGGGTGCTCTGGGGCTGGAGCATCCACAGAAAAAAAACTAGTGGGTGCTTGGCACCTACCAGCCACAGCTGTTCAGTGGCATCACTGATTAGCTGTTTGGTGGTGCTCCCAATCAATTAATTGGGGGCGATGCCAAACAGCTGATTGATAGGTGCCACCGCCAAATCGCTGATTGACAGGTAGCTCAGGGACAGGCTTGGGGGAGGGCGGAGAGCAGTGGGTGGGCCAGGACCTCGGGGAGGGATTGGAGCGGGGGCCCGAAGAGGTGGAGTGAAGGCAGGGCCTTGGGGCAGAGCAGGAGTGGAGCACCGCTGGGAAAAAATAAAAGTCGGTGCCTATGACAGCCATTATGCATTCAGAAGTAGCTCAAACAGAGTCTTGCACATGAGAACATAGGGGGCCACTAACCCATGTTAAATTCTATTTACCCATTCCGACAGCTCATGAAACTAGTCTTATTGACTTCAGTAGGACTTCTTGCATAAGGGCTAGTCACAGGGAGAAAGGGCAGCAGAATAGGGCTCCATGCTGCCATGTGATCTTTAACTCCCACCTGGAGCATAATGGCTTAGGCACCACCTATGGCACTACATAAAAACGAGTAAGATGTCATGTGTTTTTGCCAAGGCCTCACAGCCAAGCTGCAGACTATCTAACTTGCATCCTGGCTTCTTCCTGGTCTGAGTTGTGTTTTAACAGGGTTTGTCTTGTGGACACCTCCCTTCCTTTTATGATTGCATAGGCCACTTCCCTTCCCATCTGCCAGCTCTTGGGTCTTTCTATTTCACTAAACCCTGCATATGGTGGAAGGAGAAGGAAGAGAAAGGAAAAGCGCTGTGCTGCACACCAAGGGTAAGCGTGGCTGCCGACCTCTACTCCCGTGGAGACTGCCTTTGGTTCATGCTGAATATGCAGTTTATGAAGCACTTTGGGATGAAATGATTTATGCTGATCATCTAGAATTCTTTGTTAACATGTAGTTAACTTAAGCAACTGAGGGACGGAAGGGAGAGAAAACGTCTTTGAATGTTTGATGCTTCCTTGCCCCTTACATTAAGGCGTGAGGTAGCTCGCAGACTGCGTTTCTAAGACCTCCAATAAGTTCTCCATGAAACACCAGATATTTCTAAGGTAAAAAGACAAGTAAGAAACAAGCCAGCACCTTTTAATAAACAAACCACAAACTCTTTCAGGCCTCCTTTACCCATTACGGAAAAGAGAGGGTGGGGGGAAAAGAGAGAGAGAGAAAGGTAAACCTAATGTGTTTTCTTTACTGATCATGGAGAAGGAAAAAAAAAAGAGAGAGAGAGAAACCTAATGTTTCCTTAAAAACGAACAGTGCTAACTTAGAGTCCATCTGCCTCTTTATGGAATGCAGGGTGGGCAGAATGTCTACGCCCTCCCTCGGGCCAGCATGCTGGCATGGTGCTGCCTTCTGAACAAGCTGCTAGTGACAGAGAAACCCTGCAAAGAAGGAATGATGATAATTGAGCCTTGTGGTCACAAGCCTATGTGTTGCTGTTGCAAGGCTGTCTTGGGATAAATATGGGGGAAGCCTGCAGGCACTGCCAACTGTACAAACCACGCCTGTGCAAGTGGAAAACATTTGAGAAGCCTTTGGAAACTTTACTCTCTCAGCTAACACAGAGAGAAAAGCGATTGTCTCTCTGAGCTTTAAAATGTTTTCCAAGTCACTGTAAACAGGTTCCTACCCCATAATGCTGTACTGGGCTAATAAGCCCTATGTCTGGAAACCAAGGGCTGGTGCAGTTTCCAAGGGGAAATACAGAGGGTGAACACACAGCACTGCCTTCCACAGACATTTGCTTCTGTTTAATTTTTAAAGTCCCCCCCACGCCGCATGGCTTGTATGTTAGGCCTTATATACTGTAACAGGGCACAGCAGGCCCCCCCTTGGTCCTGCCTCTGCTCTGCTCCGCTCCCAAAACCACTCAGAGACCTTCTGGCTCAGCAGCCACCGGTGCAGTTTATTTATAGTGTGCAATCCCACCGCCTATATACGGCTTGGGGGCTTCCCAGTCTCTGCAGGAAGGAAGAGCTTCCGCTCTCTGGCTTCCCCCTTCCTGTCTGCCTCCCTGGAGTCCTTCCTCCCAGGCTTTTATGCAGCCCCAGGCTAATTAGGCTGGCAGCTGTTTCCCCTTTGCCAATCAGGCACAGGTTTCTCTGGCGTGACAGAGGGCTGGCTCAGCAGTTCATGCCCAGCACCCTGTCACACATAGCCACAAGTTATACCACTTTGCACCAGTACAACCCAGTACTGCAGGTGCAATTATACCGCTAAAGAGGTGTTTGTACTGATATAGCTTATTCCTGTACAGAAAGGAGAAAAACGATACCAGTATATGGTGCATTTATACTGGTATAACTGTATTTACAGTTCAGTTTTTACTGGCATAATTACATTGGTTAAAAAAATCACACCCGTAACTGACACAGCTATGCCATTACAATTTTTTAAGTGTAGACCAGGCCTTAGAAATATCAGAAATGCCAAGTCTGGTTTTCCATGAAAGACTTGTTGGAGGCCTAAAAAATGGGCACTGTGAATTTTGATCAATCAAAGCACAAGTTTAATTTTAAGCATGTGAATAGTCCCACTGAAGTCTTTGAGTTGGATCAAACTTAACTGAAGACTCATGTTAAGAGTGGGGCATAGGATCTTCTGCAGGCCCTTCACACTGGGCAAACTTCACCTTAAATCCCTCTGGCCCGATTCACAACAGGAAGGCAAACGTCCTCCCTCCAATGTTACAGTAGAAGCACCACAGATGAGAGGTCTAACTTTAAGCAGGAGTAGGCCATTTATTTAAGTGGGACTACTCACATCAGCCAAGTAAAGCACCTCTGTACATGTTTGCAGGACTGGGGATGTATTTGGTAGATTATGCTAAAAATGCATGGAATGTCCAAACCATTTCAGTTACTCACCTCCTTTCATACTAAACTTTGCTTTGCAAGGGGCACTGTCAATTCCAAACTCATACTTTACATTCCTATGTTACTAAAAACATCCTAGAAACCACAGGGAATTTTGTTTTCAACCCCTCTCTTTCTTTCTCAGCCTCACCCTGTGTTTTCATAGGTAACTGCAAGGCAGGGGAAGTCTGACACTTCCTAGTACTTGTTGCTCCCAGGCACTAGTATGCTGATGTCCTCATGCTGGTGCACTGCTCTGGAACAAGAACAGGAGTACTTGTGGCACCTTAAAGACTAACAAATTTATTGTAGCATGAGCTTTCGTGAGCTACAGAAGAAGTGAGCTGTAGATTTGTTAGTCTTTAAGGTGCCACAAGTACTCCTGTTCTTTTTGCGGATACAGACTAACACGGCTGCTACTCTGAAACCTGCTCTGGAACAGGATGTGAGGAGAGCAATTCTTCCTATCAGGGCATTACTAATAGGTGAATGGGAGTAAATGTATGGTTAGTCTCCCGCCCCAACACCCACAGATAGAGGAAGGCTGATATAGTCTTTTGGCACATCTCAAGCCTGAGGTGGTCCTTATCCTACGTGGCTTCCACAACAGCAATGCCCTGGCCCAGGTGCCTGTAGCTAGTGTACTCTTGATGAGCCAAGGGCATTGTGTCACCCTAGTCTGGTGTTTCAAGGGTCTTCAAAACGCTGGTCTGGGATGCCCACCTTCCAAGTCCACATATTTCAGAGCAAAATAAAAATATAGGCAGGTAGATAGCTTGGGGCTAGAATCAAGTCAACGGGAGTTTTGCCATTGATTTCACAGAGGTCAGGATTTAGAATTCTTTTAACAACTGTTTAGCTCAAGCTCCTACTTGGGAATGAAACTCTTTTTGCGCCTAATCCTACAAACACTTAGACCTTGGCTATACAGAAAAATTGTACCAATTTTACTAAATCGATTTAGAAATGAATTTAGTTCAATCAGTGCAAGCCCCTTGTGTAGACACTCTTATTTTGGGCTAAGGCTGAGTACCTTATTTCAATTAAGCTTGAGTTGGTAAGGAATTGACTTAATAGGAAACAGGCATCCAGATCTCTTAGGCAGCTTTAAAAATCTCAGCTGTAGGCCCCAATTGTGAAATTCATTAGGGGTGGGGGCTGTGTGGGTGCACGTGCCCAGAGAATTGTAGGAGCTAATTGTCAGTGGGACCAGAAGAATTTGGATGGTCAGGCCCTTTGTGGAAGACTGCTCGCCCCCACCTCTTTAGCTGAGGGCTGAGAAAGCTATTACAGGTCTCTGAAGACAAGACTTGATTTCCTGACATTTCTAAGGCTAAAAAGAGTTGGGAAAAAAATCAAGGTTTCTTTGTACACTATCAAGAAGCAACACCAAGAAGAAGAAAGAGAAGAGTGTTTTCTTTGCATGTCACCTTGAAAGTCTTTAGTAAATGGCAGCCTTTTAATCATTGCTAGATATTATCTACTCAAGAAATGAAAAATTTGAAGGAAGATTAAAAAAAAAGTGAGATTTTTAATGTCTCTTTATGAAACAAAGCAAAATATTTCATCAGTAGAGGGACAGACAGCGTAAACATTGCCTTAAAGTTAATCCATAAGACACATGTATATCCCTGCTAATTAGTCTTGTGGCAGGTCTGTGTGTCTTCATCTCTCCTCCAGCCATAAGTGACGAGTAAGATACGGAGCAAATCTGTGATGCCTCCACCCACTAAGTGCATAAAACTTGGAGGAGGTGTGGGACTCTCAAGCTACCATGCAGAGCTTGGGCGTGGTCTGTGACCTCACTCAGAAATAAAACTTGCAGCACGTCTGGAACTCCCTCAGCCATGCTGCTATTTTTAGTGCACTAGCTAGAGTAGACCTAGCACGTGGCTGTCCACCTGTGCTTGGAAGCAGCCTCCCAGGAGTCCCAGCTATTGCATAGCAATATGCCAGTAAGCCTTCGGACGGGTCGGTCAGCCTGGAAGGAGAAACTGGAAGCACTGCCTTAACATTCATCATTAAACTAAGATGATTCCCTTCTGTGCTTCCTCCAGATTGCTGCCACCTGTTATCGCAAGCAGTGGCATGGCCTCTGCGGCCCTACTCTAGGCAAATGGCTCTGTGAGGCATGGGGTAACTTAGTCTTAGAAAAGCTGACTCAAACACCTCAGTGGCCAAACCACCTGATTTCATATTCTTTGTACCTTATTGACCCACTGTGTTATATTGAAGTTTATTCTGTTTTCCCTGAGATAGCTACTCATTCTTTCCATTGGTATCTGATTACAAGCAATCTCTTGCTTACATTTGGTCACTGTGTCTTTATAACACTTCACCTTAATCCTTTTTCTTCTTTACTTGTGACTTTCTTTAATACAAGTATTTTCAATAAGTTTGTAGTTCCAAAATGAGGGCGTCTCCTCCTTGCAAATGAGTGGCAGGTCTATGACCTCTCTCCCATCTTTCTCCCCCCCAGGCTGTAACTCAGTGCAGGTCTGTGACCCCTCCACAATTCTCTCCCCGTGAGAGAGAGCTGGGGCAGGTCTGTGGTTTTTCCCATCCCACACTTTATTATTATTTATTAGTATTAATGTTTATCATAGTCGTGCCTAGAAGCTAACTGAGAATGGTGCCTCATTATGTGAGGTGCTGTATGAACAGAATAAGAGTTTATAATCTAAATGGACAAGATGGGCAGAGGAAAGGATATAAAGCCTCATGGGAAAGTTTTACCAGTCATACCGATAAAGCTGTACTAGCAGAACCCCTTATGTGGACACCCTTATTCCAAGATGAGAGCAGCCTTTTTCCCCCCAGCCCCTTCCTAAGCTCCAGCAGCTAAAGTAAAAAAGGCCACTCTTGTATTGGAATCACAGTGTCTTTGTGGGAAGGTTATGCAGGTATAGCTATGTCAATTTAAATTCACACCTCAGGTTCTACTGAATAGTTTTTCCCAGGAAGACAAAGCCCCACGCACGTGCAGAATGAACAAGACAAAAGCCGTGGTAGTGCCACAATGTTTGGTTTTGAGTTTGTTGTTTAAATCTTTTTGGTGGCGTTTGTGTTAGGAGAGGATTAGTTAGATGGAAGGACAGGGTGGAGGGTTTAGAGCAAATAGCCAATCAGCACTGGGGCAGGATTGGGTTGTGTCCTTGATCCTTCTACATTCCCAATGATTGACATTCAGGGCAGGGCTGGATTCAGATAATTTGAGGTTTAGGCAGAGAAAAAAACTCCTCCCATACGCACACCTTCTCCCTTCCCCTTCTAAACTGAAGCGATGATTCTGCAAACACTTACTACATACTTCACTTAAGCAATGTGAGTTGAGCTCAATGGAGCTACTTCACAGTGTAAAATTAAGCATGTGCATGAATGCGACTGGGACTCAAGTATGGCCCGAGTGCTTAAGAACATGAGTGGAGATGTTTTATAACTGTGTTCATCTAAGTATTTCTGAACATTGAAATTAAAAGACAAGGCCAAAAGCTATGCCCTATCCAGCCAAGCTTTGGCTGCTACTGGATGGGGAAGACAGCATAAGGGGTGCGAAATCTGGATTTTGGATACACCCAAAGTTCAGGGAGTTTGGAAGTAGAGTTCCAATTCTGGCTATTGAAAAGCTCTGGCTTGGGATCCAGGTTTGGTTTGAACCTCTCCAAAACAGGCAGCTATTTAGATCCAGTTTTAGTTCCAAAAGAAAGGAGGTTAGAGCATAGATGGAATAAGAATTAGACAGAAGGAGAAGGGTTAAAAGATCTAATGTAAGGTGAACCCACCCACCCACTCCTTGCAGTGTTCCTTCCATAAATGCTAATGTGACTCATACCGGACCCTGTCCTGGATGGCTGAGCACGAAGCAGAGAGCAGCACTGGGAGGCAGCAGCAAAGGACAGAGAGTTTATTGCACAGTCATGGAGGTTGCAGGCAACTAGTGTCTCTTTCCAACTACTGCATCTCTGAGCACAATGGACTCTGGTGAAATGTCCAAGACAGCTGGCTGGCAGGAGTGCAGTTCCCTACACACTGCCCAGGGGCTGTACTACACACATGTAGCCGGCAGCACTTCATTGCTCCATGTGCTCAGAGTCCATCCACAGTTGACAAGTCGGGGTGATTGCTATCCATTTAAATCCCTCATGAGCAACACCACATGGTTGTTGCTCAGTTAATTACCCTCACCAGCTTCATGTGGTCAGTTTTTTTGTAAACCTCCTGCCAACTGCTCCACATGATCAAAACCACTCTTGCTGGAGCTCCGCCCAGTTAGTGTCTCAGCTGGACCATGTGGTACTAGAGTGGAAAAGCTGCTGCTTTTTAGACATCCCCTTTCAGCCAGCTGTTCTTGGCCACTTGTCCCACCCCAGGCCGGGAAGCTGGACTGAACTGGAGTAGCTGGGCGATGAGGGTTTTGCAGGGCTCAGGCAGAGGAGGAAGACCATCAGGGTAGAGGACACCCTTCTTCTGGTGGCGGGGCATGCTGAGGATGTGGGTGTCGTCGAAGGGCATGCAGCCAGTCACCATCACATAGAGCACCACCCCCAAGCTCCATATGTCGTACTTCTTGGCGTCGTAGGGAATGCCCAGCAGCACCTCGGGGGAGGCATAGGCAGCTGATCCGCAGTAGGTGGTGCTCAGGTCTGGGTAGCCACGTGCCTCTTTGCCAAAGCCAAAGTCAGTGAGCTTTGCTCGGCGGCTGTCAGGGGTGAGCAAGACGTTCTCACACTTGAGGTCCCGGTGCACCAGGTTCCGGTCATGCAGGTAGCGCACAGCACCCACGATCTGTCCAAAGATTTCCCGGGCATCAGGGACACAAGGTAGTCTCCCCAGTCGCTGCACCAGCTGGAGCAGATCCGTGGACGCTGCTTCCATCACGATGTAGAGTTTCCCATTGCAGACCTCGATGAACTCAAAGATCCGTACAATGTGAGGATGCCGGATCACCCGCAGGATGGAGAGCTCCCGTGGCAGAAACTTGTTTACAAAGTCAGGGGGTGCCCGGTGCCGATCCACCACCTTGATGGCTAGCGGGCCTTTGTACTTGGCTGAGGTGGCCACCTTCACCTTAGAGTAACTGCCCTCACCCAGGGTCTGGCCCAACTTGTAGCCCAGATTACCCAGCACCTTGTCCCCTGGGGAGCCCCCTGACATGGTGCAGGGTCCTTTGGGGGCTTAACAAGACTCGGTTGATCTTTTTGGGACTGATGGCTTCAACCCATTGCGCTTGGCACCTGGTACACCTTCATTTCCATATGTCCCCTGGCTGCTTGCCCCAGATGCATCACTGCGCACTGGGTATTGTGAAGTGCCAGGAGTGTCATATACCACTGGTAACCGGGGGTGTCATATAACCCCATTGCTTTCCCATCCCCCACTTGAGAACCCAGAAGTCCCACAGTGCTTAGTTGAGAGATTTAAAATCAGACTTCATATTCTCAGACAATTAAAATCAGACTTCTTAGTATATGCCCATAACAAAGGCATTTTTCCACCTGCTTTTTAAAAATGTATCTCTAATTTAGAAAGTCTAGGAACAAAAGGTTTCTAACTTAAAGCAATAAATTACATTAAAAACCCACCCCCGGGGAGAAACACACACAGAGTCCAGTCCCAGTATAATGGAGGGACGAGAAAGGATGAGCATGATGTCCAGCCTCATTATTGCACAAGTCCATAGCTGTAGTTTGCTACAGAATCCCGTAACTCATCCTTAGCCATAGGACTGAGGTCCAGATTGCCATGGAATACAACACAGGGTCTTGCGTAAACAGAGTTAGGGTGATTTTCTTGTTTCCAGTAGTATTCACACCCTCTTTGGATTGGCTTTAGCATAGACAGCTCATCAAAATATGCCTGACAAGTAAATAACAAGATTGTGCAAAGTCTCCTACTAAAATAATAACCCCAGATACTCTTGCACTCCCTTCACTCCTCTGGAAATGACACCAGCTGATCTTGTGCTATACTTTTAGTTACTCAATGTGGATTATTCTTCAGAATTAAAAGTAGGAACATTTGCAGCAGTCACTTTGCTAAATGCTGCTGCTCCATCTTTGGTTGTGGTGAAAGCATTTTTTTTTTAAAAGATGGAAACAAATTGATCATTTCCTCCCTCCCCCCCCCATCTGCCAGTCATGTTCATGGGGCTCAGCCAGCGCAGGCTAGCGTGTGTGTGTCTGTAAAATACTAGGGGCAGACCACCGGCTTGTGACCCCTCCCGAAGCAGGGAGACCCACAGGATGCCTCCGTTGTCTCAACTGCCCTCTGCGCGGAACAGGCTTGAATCCACGCCAAAGGGGCGAGGGAGAGACGCAGTAAAATACGAACGTTCCAGGTCAGAGGACAAAAGAACCCAGCCCAGCCAATCAGCAACTCGCACGGAGCACTTTGCTCACACTGAGTTCCATTCTGATGGCTCCGCGTTCCACGGATGCTTCCATTCCACGCGCCTCCCCCGCTTCCTCAATGAATGTGTCCCGGAGAGAGGGTCGGGGGAGCCGCGACCGCTGTAGCCCCGAGCAGGCGGCTCGAATTAGGCGAAGGCTCCGTGTGATTGGCTCTGTCCTGTCCCCAGCCCCGTTTCCCTTTGTTCGGCCCCCGCGGGATGAGGGAGATGGGCCCGCCCGCCGGGGTATAAAAGGGCAGGCGCAGTAGCGCACATGCTTCTTTTGCGTTGCAGCTGAAGGCAGGGCAGGGAGTGTGCTGTGGACGTAGGGTGCCCTCCTGAGCAGGGCACGCAGGGGGCTGGGAAGCACTCGCCGACTGCCGAGCTGTTGTAACATAATAGCAGGCGGGGAGAGTGCTGGGGCTCGGTGCAGTGAGAAAGGGGGACGAGAAGCCAGGGCTGCCCCTGGCTTTCACCAGTGGGGGCAGCAGCTGCAACCGACCAGTCTCCGTGCCTGAAAATCACAGTGCCCAGCCTCATCACATCGCCTTCACCTTCGAGCTATAAAAGGCTCCTCCGAGTGCTCCTGCTGTCTGTTAATTTGGGTTGATAGCTGCCCCCCAAGTGTACACACACACCCCAACCCTGGGCTGGTCACCCTGACTCCCTTCCTCTCCTGAGGGATGCTTTGTCCTGCTCAGTCTGCCCCAGCACCTGTGTCTTCCTCTTCCTGAGCAGCAGCATGAGCATGGCAAACGACACATACCACTTTATAAAAGACATAAAACCCGGACTGAAAAACTTAAATGTCGTCTTTATTGTGCTGGAAATCGGTAAGTGGGTCCCTCTGAACCATGTCTCTTCCCTCCTCCCCTCTTTCCTCTCCCTCCTAGGGTAGGAGAGTACATTTGTGCTGGGCTGATTCCCGACACGTGGTCACACTTCCAGGGGGAGCAAGATCAGCTCCCTTGCAGTGCGGAAGCCTCCTTTACTCCCTTGTTCCTATCTTATTTTAAAATAAGATCTCTCATCCAGGCAACTAGGTAAGGGAGAGAATCTCATCATGAAATTAATTTAACTCAATTTATTCTGCGCTGGATAGACTTGTCTGTTTTAATGATCTTGCCTCTTGATCTTACTAGTAAAAAGGGTCCATGACACTTGGGGAATAACTCTCTAAAACATCTAAACTATTTTTTTTTCATTTCCAGACAGCATGAATTCTTCCAGTCTGTAAGTTTTATTTTTTTTATTTTAAATTCCCCATACAGGACGAGTTACCAAAACCAAAGATGGACATGAGGTGAGATCGTGTAAAGTAGCAGACAAAACTGGCAGCATCACAATTTCAGTGTGGGATGAAATCGGAAGTCTCATACAGCCAGGGGACATTATTCGATTGACCAAAGGGTATGTATGGGGTGGGGACAGGATACGGCTTAGCTCAGCCTCGCCTCACTGTTGGCTGTTTAAATAACTTGTTGCTCAATGATCTTGTTGTTAACCATTTCTATACTTTACAATGGGGTGGATAAGATCTGAAGGATCAGTGTCTTTACTGTAATGAATGTGGAAAAATCTTCTGTTACTGAAGAAAAGGGTTTGAATTCTAAATAGCCTTTGACTTCCTCTGTGAAAGAAGCAACATGACACAGCTTGCCTTTTTTGGACTGCTTCTTTGACGCAGTGGCAGTAGCCTGTGATCTATCATCAAATTAAAACCTCAGGATTTCTCCTTGCCTTCCCTCCCCCCAACACTCAAACCTAACATACACATTGATGGGATTTGTAGACCGCTCTGTCTGTATCTCAGTAACGTATCTGTTCAGATGGGAATCTGCTATTTAAGAGCTTTACTGTGCTTTCCTTAAGTTTCACATTCTGTTTTGGGGGGATGACAAAGTTGTCTTGATCAGTACATTCAAGATAGGGATTCAGAGAGTGAAATCAAAACCATGTTCTTATTTTAACACTTTTCTTCTGTAGCACTGTGCTCATAGAGAATAGGGGGGATAATTATCTTTAAGCAACACTGAAAAGGTAGTCTGCTTCACAGTGGGTTTTATGGAAATGACAGGAAAACTGGGAGTAGAAATTGGTCGGTAAAAAAAAAAAATTAGTGTTGTTATAAAATACAGTATTTTGTTCCTGTGTAATGGCTACAATATAATGGGACACTGCCTGGTTACATATTCTCAAGTTTTGCAATATGCTCCCATTGACACTAAATTATAAAACTGAAACAATTTAAAACTACTTTTAACCTCTTATTCTCCACTTATACAATTGCAAGAAACTAGTCACTTTCATTTCTCTTTTTAGTCAATTTCACTTTCTTATTCTCATTTGACAGCCCAACACACACAAGTATTTTGGTTTAAAATGTTCAGGGATTGTTTAAAAACACACAAACTCCTTTGCTCAATAGTTATAAAAACTGAGAATGTTTCTACAATGGAGTCACTGTTAGTGGCATAGTGGTTGATTTTTTTCAAGTAATTCCTGTGTTGGAGATGAAAACAAATGAATATCCCTATCAGAATTTCTGTAGTTATTCTTGTTCAGATTTACTTTATAGAAAAGTAAGAAGTAAATCTTCAGTCCTAGTTTTTAGGGGTCAAATTACATCTGTTTAAAATTTTGAGAGTTGACGTCCAATGTGTTTTCAGAATCCTTGAAGATTACAGCTATCTTTGCTAAACTTTACGTAGACCGCCTCAAAAATCTTCTGCCTATACTATATAAAACCAAGTTATTAGTGTTGGTTGTAACTGTTAATATCACATTTCTTTGTAAATAATTTATTATAGTTGCCACAGTGTTCTCTGGGGGAGTGAATGGGATGACAGATGGCTCACAAGATAGTCTGTATTAATGTGATCCATACTATGGAAAAACAAGAACCTCTATTGCAAGATATAAAGCCATGAAATAGCATCAGTTCGGTTTATTTAGGACCAAATTATGTCCTCATTTGCACCAATGCACATTCATGGAAGACAATAGATTTGAACAGCAGGTGCAAAGATCTGACTTTGGCCCTTATTTTACAACGTATTCTCTTTCGCTTTATACTGGTGTACAAACTGCACTAAGAACTGTCTACTCTGTCCCAGCGCAGTTTCCACTTCTGTACTTAACTCAGGATTAATTGCAGTGACATTGCATGTAAATTTTACATATATGGGGTAATCTGATTTCTTCAGTCTGGTCACTGTTACAAATAGTTATCCTTAGCTAGGCACTGTTTCTGTGTACAAAAACTGCCATTTCTTTCTTTCTATGCTGAATTCCAAGTCTAGAGAGATTCCGCTGCATTAACAGACAGTATCCCATGTGTTCCCTATTGTTAGCTGTTCATGGGCAGGATGATGTAGCAGCTAATATTTCAAAATTCTAAACACTTAAGTTTCTATGTTCAGATTGGTGTTTTACGGCCAACCTCTCTCATTTTAGGAACTGAAAATGAAAACTTGTGTTAATGGAACCTGTGGTGTTGGAAATTCCGTGAAGTTGTTATCCTTCAGTGTCTTGGGGTTTTTCTCCTGTATAGTGTATATGTGAGATTGATATCCCTTTAGCTTAGCACTTCTTTCCCTTCATGTTATAAGACAAAACTGCCCAGCATGAAAGGAATCTTGTTCCAAGCAAAAGGCGACATGTTAAGTGCAAGGCCACTGCTATTGCACCTTATTTAGAGATGGTTGAATGCTGTGTTTGAGGGAATAGAGCACTTAAATTTTTTAACTGAGATTTCATTTTGTGTGCTGAATGCAGGAGGAAGTGATATTTTTCTATTTTATTATATTTGTACTACAATGTCCCGCGGCTGAGACTGGGGAGGTAAAAGCACAGCGAGATTACGTGACTTGGCCACAGTCACAAAGGACGTCTATGGCAGGGCTGGGGATGGAACCGGTCCCATCCTGGTGTTTTAGCGAGAAGACCATCCGTCCTCTTTTGTTCGAGTTCCTCCTCTGTTTATTTGTGCCTCTCTTTTGCAAGCCTTGTAACTTTTCTGTCATGTACGTTCAGTACAACTGAGCTGCTTGTCTTTATTTCTACATAACTTAATTTCAGTCCCCGAAGTGAAATGCTACTATAAACGGCCAAGTTGGGCTGAGGTACCCTCATGCTATCTCCAAGCATGTATTTCCACATACTGAAAATGATTGCATTTTATTTCTGCATATCACTTGAATCTCAAGGGTAAATATATATTTTGCTGCTACCTACTATATCTGAGAACTGCTCTTCTACTAAAAATTAAGCAGTTGGTTTTTCTTCTTGAGCCACTGAATGTTGTCTAACGTATTCATTGTGTCTTGTTTTCTACAGTGGAACAGAGGCAAATCCACTCTAGTTCCCCTCTTGCAGAATTAACACTCTGGTATTCTGCAGAAGTAACACTGTGTATGTCAATTAGTTGGCTGGGCTGCAAGGTGATGTGGACAGTGGTCCTGGAAACAGTGTATCTGCCTGACAGGAAGGATGGCACTTGGCTAGCAGAAAGGCCTGTCCATAGTGGTATAGCTGTGACAGACCTGATGCTAGTCTGATGTGGCTGTTAGCCTCTTTTGAAGACCCAAACAAATTAATGGGGCTTCCAACAGCTGTTCGTAGAAGCAGAAAATACATTAGTAACTAGAAACTTCTAGAGTAAAATAATCTTAAGGAATCTGAGAATTTTAGTCTGGGAATTCTAGCCACTCTTTCTGCTGGTACAGAACATCTGCTAGACAGGTTTAGTTCTTCAAAATCTCTTTCAATGTTAATGTTCCCTATTGGTTAGCAGAGAATATTCTGCTTATCCTTTTCGAGCGCTTTACACGTTATTGGTACTCTTTTGGCTAGGTATGCGTCTCTGTGGAAAGGATGCCTGACACTTTACACAGGAAGAGGAGGCGAGCTACAGAAAATTGGGGAGTAAGTATCACGCTTTGTATGCGTTGTCCTTGACAGTGGGTCATGGGAAGTGTAAACTAGTGTGGGTATTATCAGGAGGATTTAATGGGGGGGGGGGGGAAAGCAAAATGGAGATTTAGTGGTTATCAGTGTTAGTTCCAACAGAGGCCAGTAGGTTGCTTGCTCCTGTCAGTGGTTATATGGTTGGTTGTGGCAAAAAGCAGTAGCCTGTTTCACTGGAGTGTGCCCGTAAGTGGGGGTATCTACTGGACTTGGGCCACCATTCTCTGTAGGTACAATCTACCGATGGTTTTACAGAACAGACAAGTTCCTGGTATAAAACCTCTCTTCTTGGGTTAGTACATACTCGTGTTCAAGGACTTGCAGCATTGAAAACTTGGAAACTTCTATCCACAGGCTAGGTACAGTACAGGCAGCTGCAGTGCGAGCTTACACACACGGCGGTGATAATGAGTTCCACCCTGTTGTGCTAAAGGAATCATCCTCTCAGCCTCCCTCCTAGCTGTCCTGTGGGTCGTAATGATAGGAGTATAGTGTGTAAAATGAGCTAGGCGATTATTCTGCTCTGCTCGCTTAGGCCTCACTTTGAATAATCTGGTTATTTCAGGGCCTTATTTTAAGTCCTGTGTCAAATTGGCAAGAGCTCAGATGAGCAACGTGATGATGAAGAAAGGTGAAGAGAATTTAGATAGGAGCAAGCATCACTCTTTTAGACTGTTAAAGGATGCTGTAAAGAAGCAAGAGATCAGTTATTCCTTATTCAACAAGAACAAATGCAAGTGACAAGCTTAAGATGCAGCCAGAAAAATACTTGACGCAGTACCTATTTCTTTCTAATTAGATGAATAATTCTGAAATGTCCCCACTCGAGAGGGTTTCCTTGTATTATCAAAACATCTCAGAGCCCAAGTCATTGTTCAGGGCCCCGTTATGCTAGGTGCTGTACAAATACTCAATAAAAAGACAGCCCCTGCCCCCAAAACCTTAGAGGTTTGAGGACTTGACACCCTATCTACTGGATGGTTCAAGAATAACAAAATCCAGCGAGGTGCGATGCAAAGGAATACACTAGAGAGTTCCTTTCAGGCCAAATGATTCGGCGTTTCTGTACAATTTTTGAATGGGTGTTGCTCTATAAAAGGGTTGGATTAAGGTGAAATTTCTATCTTGACTTTTTGTAATTCTGGCCCACAGCATGGGTCCGGACCAGCTGCCGGTTTCAGTGGTTTGAGACAGCAATTTTACCTTACAAAGTTTTGATCCCAGTCTCTCCTCCCCTGCCTCCCATTTACATGCAGTAGCCAATAGGTCTATTCGCTCACTCGCTGCAACTAATTGGAAAAGGATCATATGAATTTTAGTATCCCCCTGAGGTTCTTGAACTCCTCTTTAATGTTAATAGGGTGCTAGGCAGGCATACCAGGTGTTCTGGCTGCTTGTCTGAAATAGCCTGAGCAAGGAAACTTTACATCTCGGGCCCCGATCCTTCAAAAGAATCGAAGAGCCATGCTGGTCTCTTGTGCTGTGGAGGGGCTCCCTTTGTAGGATTGGAGCCTGGTTTACTTACGCCTTAGTAGTGTGGAGGTTCAAAGTGTCCATTCCCTTTGGAAATACTGAAGAATTCTCTCCTAACTCCTTATGAAAAGCTGTTCTGTTGCTCTCCTCACACTCTTGTTTTCTTTTCAGGTTTTGTATGGTATACTCGGAAGTGCCAAACTTCAGTGAGCCCAACTCAGACCACCTTGGGCAGCACAACAAGCTGGTATGTTAAACTTCCTGGGGTTCTCTTGCATAAAATAGGCTTTGATCTGAGTATTTCAGGCTAGGCGGTGGTAAGATTTCTGGCTTTTAAAGTGGTGCTCAAGGAAGCATATAGAAGGATGGCAATGATGTGGTAAATAACTGTAGGAGAGTGGTGAGGGGATCTCATGTGTAGCCGGAACAAAAACATGTGCAACAAATTCAATTCCTCTCTGTAACACAAAGAAGTTTCTGTGTCTGACCCATATTTTTTCTCTCTATATTTCTCTGAAGGCACAGGGTGAACAGAATAATAGTTCTTCATCAAGTAATGTGGGTACTTATACTTTCGGGCCAGTGGGTAAGTTTTTGTTTTAATTTGTGGAAGTGAAAGGATGAGAAACACTTTACACTCTTAGTTTTTTCAGTGTTGAGAAACGTAGGGTTTTACATTCTAAGGGCAAAATGTGGCGCTCTGGTGCCAAATCCTGCAAGCACTTTTGCACATAAGTAACTTTATTCAAACCAATATTTCCATCATAAATGTGTTTGGGATTGGCCCTACTAGTAACTATTCAGGCAGGACTTTTCGCAGGTGCCTAAGTCACGTAAGAGCACACTTCACACTGACTTGGTTAATGTGACTCATGCTCCTAAATCACGTAGGTACTTCTGAAAATTCCACTCTCGGCTTTCAGCCCACTGCTGCTTATTGAACGTAAAGGGGCAGACCTAAACCAGACATGGTTTTAGTGTTGCACTTGATACTTAACCAGAAGTAATTAGTCCTAATCTTGGGCTGCTCCGCTGTGAACATTCATTTGGGTTCAGTATGCGGGTGCGTGATATGCAGGAGGTCAGACGAGATAATTTGGTGGTCCCTTCTGGCCTTAAACGCCGACTCCAAATAGTCACACGATTCCTGGCGGGTTACTTCCTGAACTGGGAAGGATGGCAGAGACCTGAACTCTTATGCAATAGGAAGATTAGAGTGTAAGTATAGTTTTGTGGCAGCACTGTACTGTACTGTATTATGTTTCAATAAGAAAATGGTTCAGAGGTCTCGGAGTGCGTGTAAAGCTCGCTCACACCTTTCTCCTGGGGTTGCATAATGGATGCATACGATAATCAAAACCTAGTGTTGTGTATCCAAGAGTTGTTGCTGGCAATGAATTGTCTGAGCTCAGACTGATACAATCGACAAGACCAGTGACGCTTCTCAGTGACTGTCAGTTTCCCCTTTGGGAATAGATTTTCACTTCTCCCATTTCGCTTCTTTGAGTCCTTTCCACTCCTTCAAGTATAAAAACTTCTGCTGAGCAAATAAGGGTGGTTCTCTGAAGCCAATTTTTTTTGTTGCCTTAATACCAGGGTGGGGCAAGTCCTCTGTCAGCCTAATTGCTGGGTAGCCACCTACTCATGACCCAGTCATTTTGGGTGGTGGACTGTTCTGATTCTATTGCATTCACACTTATATTTTGAGACCTGCTTCCTTCTTTGATTCACATTATCCTTCTTCCTGCTTCTGTGCAATCTTTAATTCCCTCCCCCTCCCTTCCTCCTTCACCCTCCATCCTGTTTTTGCCTTCTCAGCCTTCATGTGTTTTGTCCCGAGCATGGTACCAGCTATCACTCCCTACAGCGGATTCACACAAGACTGTTCTCTCTCTCTCTGTGTTTGGAGGGGTGGGGCGTGATGAGTCCTATACTGGCTGCTTTCCTTCTACTCTTTCCTCTCTGGCTTTTCTGTCCTGCTGTATCTCCTGGTCATTGCTGCTGTGGACCATCTGATATGTGTCAGCTATAGGCGAGTGCATGTGAATGGAAGCATCAGAATCCAACTTTGGCTGCCAGACTGGTGTTATTTCCCTCCGTCCCTCTCTCCCTCCGAGAATGCAATGCCACATCATAGCAGCACGAACGGCCCACGGCCTTCTCACTTCAGTCATTGCTGCAAAGCTGCAAAGTTGGAAAAAGCAGGCTGTGATTTGGAGTTCTGAGGTCTCTCGACTTTGCTCCCCATCCTAAAGCTCGGTGTTACCTCATTATGTAGTAGCCATGCAGAATGCGAAGGCTATTTGCGCAGAAGAGCAGTGATGTCAAACTGTTGAACTTGTGATAAAATTTTGCTGTCTTTTTAGGAAATGGTTTGCAAACGGGACCTGAATCTAGTGGATTTCCATTGGCCTACAATCATGCCCACTCCTATGCAGGTACTGGGAGAGCCAATGGACGAGGACCTGTAAATCCACCGATCCCAGCATCTAATAATATTCAGCCCCTTCTAACAGCAGTAAATAACGGGAGGGACCCACGCAGAGCCTTTAAAAGATGACTGTGCCAAATGTGGTTGTACGACTTGCTTAAACTATACACCCGACTTGAACACTGAATGCACTTTTATGTATGGTTAACTGTGAAAAAGTTTGTCCTTTATTAGTGTTTTTTTCTTTATGGTCTATGGAGCGAAGTGACTTGATTTTCTTCAAAAAAGCGTGGTAAAGCTGCTGACATCTCAGAAATTAGGGCGGTGGGTATTTGAGAGCCCAGGTAAAAGTGTGAATTCAGTTGGGGTGAATTTTTAAAAAATGGGAGCAAATTTTAGTTGGATATTAATTTTGGGTGGGTTTTTTTGTTGCTCTGTTTCTTCTGGTCAGCCATATAGCCATAAGGGGTCTGTCATGTCCCATATATGTGACTTCCGTGAGGGCTAATGGAAATTGTGTGACTGTACTGAGGGGCTGAGATGCCCTAAACAGTCAGGTCTCCTGTTTAAAACTGAAATGACCTGCTAAAGTAATAAGTGCACCAAAATTGGTCAATGTCAGCAGCTAGTAGCGCCGCTTAAATCAAAGGATGGGTAACTCCAAGAGATTTCAATTGGCTACAGTAAAGAGATGTTGAGTGACTGAACAGTAATGGCTTAGCTTTTGTTGCTAAAAAGTGTAAATTATTTCTCCTGCTACAATATCTCTTTAAAGAAGAAAGTCATCCCTAATATGCCAAACAGTTCTCAAGGAAAGCTGCAACCATTTGGCACACAAGGTAAATAATAGGAGGGAAAGTTCTAAATTACAAAGGGCATTTCTTACTGTCCTTGTGGTGGCTTCAGTCTTGATGAAAAATAACTTTGTGCTTTTCCTGAATTGTGGGATCTCCAAAGTCACCAGTGGAGAGCAAGGTGCCAAGGATTCTGCTGTTCACATATTTAATGCTATACATCTAACTCTTCATCTCTAGCAAGATGGCCACCACCTGGATTTTTGAATGCCTATTTTTAACACTTGTTTATGTTCAAACAAAATACTTATTAGATTCAACAATATACTTACTGGTGTACAAAAGTACTAGGCTACCATACAGCAGGACTTCCACTGCCATAAGGTGTTAATTTATTTTTCAAATCATGTATTTTTCTTCCCTTTTATATAACATTAAATTATCTCTGTGTGAACGTTTGACATCATCACCACCACCATCACCTCTAAACAAAACAGGTGCAGTTTTCAGCCCAACTACAAGATTCTTGGTACTAGATCACATAGCAACAAATTATCCACAGTGTAAACTGATTCAATTTCTGTGCTTTGGATCAGGTTTGGAAACAGTTCAGAAGCTGTAAGATGACTTACTGGGTTCCCTCTTTATTTGTTAGACTCTATTCTTGAAGCTGACTTCTTAAATAAAAGTTGCACTAACCATGTTGACAGACATCAATTTCTTTTGGTCAAGCCTTAGAGATTTCATGACAGAGAAGACTATTTTGAAGTAGAAGTTGTCACTGTGAAGTCATTCCAATTCATTGAGTTATTGTCTGCTTTCAGCCATTCTTGGTGTTTACAAGTCGTTTTACCCACTGTCTTTCTGTTTTGTCATATTTGAATGTCAGTGTTCTGAAATGGCCCAGTTTCAGAGCTTGTGACAGCAGAAATGGTCTTTCCTTTGTCAGTAACCCTGGTGTGTAAAGATTCACTGCTTGCTTAGAAACACGAGCTTTTAAACATTTCTTGACGTCATTTAGAAAGATCTTTGTGTCCCAAAATCTGAAGGCTATTTACCTCAGATACAGCAAAGAGCTATGCAGATATGTGTGCATTGGTAAAATAGTCATTGCTACTCATACTTTCTGATTGAAATTGTCAAAACTCTGAGACACTAAATAAAATCTAATCATGTAACTCTTAGTATAGTGGTCAGTGGATGGGGTTGTCCAGACTGTACAGACCTTGTGAAACTACAAAACACCAAGTGAACTTTGAGGAATGTTTGAAGTTGGAAGTGGAGGTGGTGGGCCACCTACAAATAGAAGCTCTCTTCACTTTTCCATTCCACTTCTGTTTTAAAAATATGATTGTAAGTAGAATTTTATATACACTGTAAAGTTTGTGCGTAGTTCCTTTATTAGCAGAGCATTAGGTACCCTTTATAATAGGGCTAGAATTTCTTTCTATACATGTTCCTTTAGGTCCCTGGGTCATAAGTGCTGTAAGTGAGAGCCCATCTTTTCAGCTGAGAAGCAGTTATTAAAAAGCACTGTTTAAGTGATACTGAAGTTAGAAAACTGAATATTCTTCAAGATTCCACAGTATGGGCCTTTATTTTAAATATTAATATTCACAATATCATAAGG
Source organism: Mauremys reevesii (assembly GCF_016161935.1). NCBI lineage: Eukaryota > Metazoa > Chordata > Testudines > Geoemydidae > Mauremys > Mauremys reevesii. The sequence goes on along the minus strand of NC_052633.1, from coordinate 26,461,421 downwards.
AATCATGGTATGCTGGCAAATCCTTATTTGGTGGGTTGCTGTGAGGTACTGAATGTGATTGTAATTTCACACATGCAAATTATGTTAGCTTTAGTCAAATAATTCCTTTAAGGAACAGAAAACTAAGAAGGTAGAGCATGTATTCTAGTTCACTGCACTTTTAAATAGAAAAGGTAACACTTAATCGTGCTTACATTACCCAGGCTGTTAAAATGGAAATGGTTACTGCTAGTAAATTTAACACAGGATGTGGACACCTGCTGCCAAGTCTTTGTGTAAGCAAATGACCTCTGATTGAAAGAAATGAAGCAAGAAGATTGGTCTTTACTTCTTTTAAGGTTGGTAGCATTCCTGTCTTCAGTGTCTAATCATTTGTTTTAACATTAGGTTGTATCATTTTATTAATTTAGTTTTACTTCTCTTCAGGGGGAATCTCTGCAATATGAAGCCAGGTGAATTTTGATCTGTTTAACTATATTAACTTCAAGTCTCTGGTCATGTGATGAATTCGGGACAAGAAGTCAAAGGAAGAAAGTTCTGCTTTCCCTAGCAAGTTCCATACAGCCAGTATAGAAGGCTCTGATCCTGCAATGGGATCTATGCGTTTACCTTATGCTAGCGTGGAGCCCCATTCACTTCAGTGGGACTCTTCAGAGAGCCCTTTGCAGGTGCAAACCCTCAAACAATTACAATGCAATAGTCTAACATCATCATCCAGTTTGCGAGAAGTGGTGTTATGAGGGAGTATTATAATGGCGAGTGAGGTAGGTAAGGAACATTTGAAAAGGCCTGCTGAAAGAGGGTGTGTAATAAAGATGGAAGGGCGCTCTCCTTCATGTGGTGTTCTTTCTAGGTGATGGATGTTTGAAGGAAGGATTCTATAAGGATATTATGGATGACGCACATTGCTACAGTTGCACACAACTTGTCTGGGTAATTAAGATGTGCTCTGAGGGTTTATCATATCTTTACTTTTTTGGAGTCTACTTACCCAGTAGACTGGAAGGGTTAATAACACAGGGATGAGTAGGTGGAATGTCCCTCAGGCCTGACTTGTGTTAGGACAAGAAGGTACAATTCTCATTTCCATGGCTAACCCATTAATTACCTTCAGATTGCTCTGAAAAATGAGGCAGCTAATAATGTTTGCCCTCACGTTGTGCTGCTTCAGTTCTCAGAAGTGGGGAAGAAATGGTAGCCTGATTGTAAAGATGGACTGAGATGTGAAGCCATTTGTCTCAGGCATTCCAATCTAGTGTATATAACACATGGATTTACCACCTCAGAATTTAGTCTATTCCAGCTTCTGCTACAAATTTCACACCTAACCTTTGCAAAGTCCCTTAAGCTCTGTTCCATTGTCCAGTGACGGTAAGGTTCTTGCCCGTGTTTCTCCCAACCCTGGGGCTATTTTATGAGGAATGCCAGGGTCACTGATGAGAAGCTGCAGTCTCGTTTTTATGTATGGAAAGTAACCTGGCCAGTTTGGCGGTTAATGGCAAATAATCTCAGTCGTCATGGTTTTTTTTCCTCCACTGGTTTCACTGATTTTAAGTCATGACAATTTCATGATATTCTGTTATTCTCAGCCTTGAATACGGGCCCATGCAAGAAGCTGTATTAAAACCCACTGATATTTCAAATTTTGTAGCATAAATTTGATGTTAGTGGGCAGCAAAAGGGACACAGCATTAAACACTAAACATTTCAGAAAAAGCCATTTTAATTTTAATCTCAAATTAAATTCTAATTGACAGTGAGACTTAAGCTGGCAACATTGAAAGCATTTTTCATTAGTGGAATTCCAAGGGTGAAACAATTTGCAGTAAAATGGGGCTGTGGCTGTAACCTATAAGCAGGCATCCACGTTTCTGTAATAAACCAGACCCAGGAATAACTGCTGTAATAACCCAGGCATTTACCACTTGAGTTAAAGGTCTGTTAGCTGTCACTTGTTAGCACGTCTTTCTTTTCTGACCTGCAAATAACCAGCCAATAGAGGGCACCATGCCTCCTGCACAGCCAGTTCCTGAACATGCTTCTATAGAAATTAGTGTGAGCTGGATTTGGCCCTAAACTATTTGCATGAAAAGAATAATTTTGCTTAACTATCCCTCTTAAATATAGCTAACACACAAGCTTTCAGTGAGCTGTAACTACATGGAAGGTTTAAAGAGGCTTTAACAAGCTATTTTTGGGTTAGTGGGAGACAAGCACTGGGTAGAAGTCAATTTCAAATGCAGAGAACTCTTAACCTATGACTCCTAATTTTGATTTTTCTTAAAAACTTTCTGAAATTCTTCTACCTCCAGAGTAAATCTTCAGTTAGACTTAATTTTCCAAGTTAAATTTGGAAGGGTGGTAAAACAAAGCTCTCTAATGAATGTTGGTTTTAATCTGAACTAGTGAGAGGCTATTGCCTTTCCGTAATATCTGAATGTTCTGCCTTGCACCCTCTGCTACTGCCTGTTGCATAAAGTGGTAGGGGGAGTCCACTAAGGGAGTCTCATACACTGGTGCTTACTGGAAAACCTCCAGGAGGGAGATGGGGAAAGTGTTGGACTGAAGGATGATTTTTCAGTCTTTTTCTGCTGGGTGACCTTATTTGACAAGTAGTTGTCCTAATTCTTTCAGATGTATTTATCCTAGGCCCTGTCTGTACTATTTTTCTTTTGCATTGGTGGGGCTACATTGTAAGAACCAAATAAGTCACATGGGTGCAAGCTACATTCTGCACTGGTGTAGTGGCTACATTAGTGGTTTGCCCTGGTGTTAATTACTTTGACATAGATTTCCCTGATGCAGATGCTCCCCCTACTGGAGTAAACCTGCAAGTAAGAACAAATCCTTGTCAACTGCCTCTAATATTTGCTTCACAAATTTGCAAATGATACCAAATTGGGAGGAGCTGCTAATATGAGCCAGGGCAGAAACATAGTAGAAAGGATTTAAGAAGTGGGAAATGGTGGTAGAAAAGAACAATTGGCTAGATTCACCCTTTATATAGGGAAATACCACCACATATGAAGTCCTATTGAGTTCAGTAGGGCAATACGCACACAGGTGCTCACTGATAACAATAAAGATCACCCACAATCTAGCTCAGTAACACTGAGTGGGGAAGGGTGGTCGTGGTGGGAGGGCCTGTGGGCTACTCTAGTTAGCGAGTAGGGGGGAAATTCTAAACATCAGTAAAAGCACAAAAGGGAAGGGATGATCGTAATGAGACATGAGTTTGTAGTGTAAGGAGCAAAAAAAATAAATAGCCAATGCAGTTTGGGGCTGCGTATACAGAATCAACCAGTTACAGACAAGGAGACAATAGTTTGGCCACAGCAGTGTTTCCTGAAATGTGCATGCCCTCCAGGGGGGGAGGAGCACGAAGGACTAGTTGGGCTGAGCAGACAGCTGTTCTCCATTCTCTGTTTTCATGTTTAAAGAATAACCTCTAGCAATAGTGGCTGCAGAAAGAACCTTGAAAACGGGACCCATGTGTACCTAGTGTAGTAATGTCTGCATGAGTTTACGGAGAGCCTGAAATGATAGTGCTGAGGTGTGAACTGCCCCATTCACCGCCTAGTTGCCAATGATGATATTGTAGAGGTCAGTGTTAACTATTGTACATACTTTCAGGAAAGAGGAAGTAATATGGGGAGTCCAGGCCTTTAACATCATGTGCTGGGGCTCAAAGGGGCTAGGATTGTTCCCTCTTCCAGAAAGGAAGGGATGGGCTTAGTTTTTAAAAGTGAAGGAAACACTGCTCAAAGGAGGTGGCCAAGGGCTTGTCTTTGCTGTGAAGTTATTTATCCTTGAGTTAACTCTGGATTTAGCCTAGCTTGAGTGAGAGCAGTCACACAGCAAAATAATGCTGCAGCTCTGCAAGTGCAATTGGATTAACAGCAGGGAGTAGGTATGTCCCCTTTGCATTACTAGCCTGAGTGTCAGCTGCACTCAAGCTCCCATCCTGCCCCTCACCACAAGTCAGCCACTTTGGAGTTTAAGTGATGCTTTAACCAGAGCTAGAGAGTTTTGTGTGTGAATGGGAGTTGGGTTAGAGACAACACTTGAGGTAGACCTTGAGCTAACACTGTAGTGAAGGCAAAGCTTTAAAGGGGAATATAAATCTACGTATATTAAAAGGGTATATTTAGGGCAGCTGGTATAATTTAAGAGCATTGGAATGAAATTAAGCATGGGGAATATTAAGATGAATATCAAGAATTTTTATTAGACTAGAATATTCTTCCCTGCTAACTGGTGAAAGTTCAACCACAGTATTTTTAAAATGAGCAGACAAAATCTTAGAAGCTGTACAATGAGGCGCTGGACTAGCTGACCCAGCAGGCATCTTCCCCCCCACCCCCCCGCTTTGCTCGTTGCTTGTATGTCTCTGTATGATTAGCAGGGAAACTAGTTAGAAAAAACCCATAATGGGGCTTGGTGATATGAAAAGGTGTGAAGTCACCACTGGAAGACATAATGTACCCTCTTAAAATAGGTATGGGAGAGTTGTCTGAAAACTTAGATAGCTGGGTTGAATATCGATTTATCACAGCCCTTACAATTCATTTTGAAAGATGCACTTCCTGAGTTGAGCCTTAATCTTCTTACTAACCCCTTAACTCTCTGCTCCAGAGTATTTGAAATTGCTGTGCCCCTCAGTGGGGTTTGTGCATTTTAATCTCTTGTATGATATATAAAATATGTATACACACACAGATACTGTGTCTCATAATTGAGATTAATTTTTAATTCCAAACAAGCTATTTACTAAACTAACAAGGCTCCATTTAAAGGGATCAGAAACTAGAGGTGAATGTGGCCTAGGGGAATATTCAAGGACTTAATTCACCTTTTTTATTTAAAATGGGCTTGTGCTTTTCATCAGGAAAACCCTCCTGTATTTAAATAGGCTTAATTAAAAAAAAACGCTTAGAAACCGTTTGTCCCCGTTGCCCATTTTATAGTGAAGCAGATTAGGCATGGAGTAAAATACCAGGACTTGCCTCAGCACATGAAGGCAAAATTCTTCTCCACAATCATATGGATTTTGCAGCGAGGTAAAGCTCGGTGCTAAATTCATTCTGTATGTGTTTATGTAGTATCTCTACTGCAGAGTGGAGAACGTGAGGCAGTATAAGCACTCCCAGGCTTGGCTGGCCCTTGCATGCTGTTTGGAGACATGTATGTAAAAACCAATTCTACTCTTCCGGAGCAAATTCTGAAGCCTGCCCAAAGCAGACAGGAGTTCAGTTGTATGTGGGCAGACAAACGGGTAGAGTTCTCTGCTAAACTGATCTTTAAGGTTGAAATTTGTGGCTAAAGAGGGAGGATGGGATGATTTTGTGGCTAAGGCAAGAGTATGGTACTCAGCCCAGGGTTCTAATTCCGGCTCTGCCTCAGACTTCATGTGGGACGTAGGCCAGATCATTTGAGGTCTGACCCGACTTGCATTGAAGACCGTGGGAAGGCTCCATTGATTTAAATGGTAATTAAATCAGGTCCTTAATTGATGGGCCTCCAGTCCCTTATCTGTAAAATTGGGATAACACCTGATTCGTGTGTTGTGGAGCTAAATTCATTGTGATGGTGCACTCAGATGCTGCAGTGATTAGTGCCGCAGAGGAGCCTTTAAGAAATAAATGCCGTCTCAGACCAGGAATTAGTTTTTCTTCTGTATAAATGAATTTAAACTCGAACAGCGTTACAGACTGATATTATGGTGAAGAGTTACTGTGTTTCTCCCAATTGAAGTCAGTTCTCGAATGCGGATTGGCTTCTAAATCCATTCTACGGTATCTAGGTGAGAGTTTTCCACCCCTATTCCACAGCTCTCATTGTCTTCAGTTGGAGCTGCGGGTGCTCAGTGCCTCTGAAAATCAGGTCACACTTATTTAGTTGCATTTGGGTGTAAAGCTGGAGGCATCTACGTCTAAACTTTGGCCTTAGACTTAAACTCTGTGGGACAGGGCCCCCTTGTTTTCCTCTGTGTGTGCTCAGTTACTCCTGAGTGCCTGAGCTGCACGGGCACATCTGTTTTTCAGGCTCCATTTCGGAGGGGGGCCTCTGGGTACTACCACAATACAAATCGGGAGGCCATTTGTCTGGTTTTAAGGTGGGCAGTCTGGGTTTTCTGGTAGTGATTTAGAACCAGACGTGGCTTTGTCCAATATGTTCATGTGGAGTCAGTAGATGTACAGATGATGCCATTTTTCGAAGCTTGCTGCCCTGCCCCTGTGTGCGTGGGATCACACTGTGAGTGCAGGCCTAGGCTGTTCCCAGAAGTACTGGAATGTCTGGTACTCTGGGGATGTGGCTGTGATCACCTTAAATACAAATAACATGTATTTAGCCAAGTAACATCCGGGGTTCCGGGACAGTTTTTATAGTGGGGGTTCTGAGAGCCATTGAATCAAACTGTAAACCCTGTATATGATGAAAACCACTTCAAACCAGAGGGTGCATCTGCACCCCTAGTTCCAGCAGCTATGGGTAACATTGCTCCTCTTTTAGGGTGACCAGACAGCAGATGTGAAAAATCGGGACAGGGTGAGGGGTAATAGGAGCCTATAAGAAAAAGACCCAAAAATCGGGACTGTCCCTATAAAGTTGGGACATCTGGTCACCCTGTCCTCTTTCCATGATACCAAGTTTGTGACAAGTCTCCAGGCTCTTGTGGAAGGATTAAGCTTTATACACAGCAGCTCCATTTGTTGGCTGGCTGCACAATTTGCCAAAGGAACGACATACCATGGGGAGGGACTCGGGCAAAGCTTTGAGGTAGAGAGAAGGGAGTAGTTCAGCTTGGTTGAGAGGGCAGCTTTTAAATCAATGTATTAAGTCCCCGTTTAAATATCTGTAACAAGTGACTGGCACTTTTGTTGCTTTACGCATTCAAAGCAAGGTAAGCACGTGGGACTTGTGTCACTCATAATACCCTATGTCGTATGCAAGATGTACTATGTTTGTGCAACACAGTACTATAGAAACTCCCAGCCACCCTCTGTGCATAGTAGAATTTATCTGGCCTTACATGATGGAGAGCTTCCTTTTGTGCATATCTACAGTGTCTCTGCCTGTAGTAATCATTGGATTCTTGACCAAAACGGTAGCTGCTACTGCCCATCTTCATAACCGGACTGTGTACAAATAAAGGCCCTGATCCTGCCTGTTTTTCTGAAGGGTTGGATCCCTGTCCTCTGAGTCCTATTGATTTCAGTGGAGCTGTGCATCGACAGAGGAGCCCCATGGAGAACAGCTTGTGGGATTGGGACCTAAGAAAGGCATGGAGGTATAACCAATCTATTTTTATTATTGGAAAAACAGACATTTATGCATTAGGTTAATTTCTTGCATTTCCTTCTTCCCGAGTTGATTAAAACAAAACTTGATTTGCTGTAATCGTCTTGAGTGCTTAAGCACACAATGTGGAGAGGAGAGAGTTATGCTGACTGCAGTAAATATCTGTTAATTTGCTTGAGTAAAGCAAAAACTATTTTTATTGCTAATTTTATTATATTAGCTGTAGAGGACTGCATGAATACTCAAATATTAACATAAATGGTCTGGTCTTTTTTCACGATATGTAATGCAAACTTTGTAATAGGGTTTGTTACCACAAACCCATCTGCATGTTGTCAATCAAATTATTAAGAAGGCAGATGAGGATAGTCAAACTCGATTATCAGATTTTTATTGAATATGAAAAATATTTAACTGCTGCGGATAGAAGTTGCCAAGAAAACTACATAACCTGGTGCTGGAGTGAAAAATAAATATTGACTTTCATTTGTAGAATTTGTAAATGCAGACCTGTTGGAGAAGTTGCTAAGCAAACCTATGTCACTTAAATATGCAATAACATTGTCTAAATCAATCCCCCAAAATCCCCCTTAAACAGGCTGAGACATTTTCCCCTTTAGAAAGCCCTAAGAGAATAGATGGACCTCGAAGCATCACCTAGCACTCAAGACTCCAGAATCTAATTCCAGAAAAGAGGGCCTCATGCTGAAATTTCTCCGCTGGAGAGATTTACATTTGTTCTTCATTCTCCAGAGTGGGTCAGAGAGAATATGGTGTAATAAAGTAAGAGAGTGTAAAAGGTCACTCCGGAGTGCTCTTCTTAAGCACTTTATGTCTGATTTCTTTTTGCTCACACTGTCGTCCACAAACTTCAGATGTTCTAAAGCTCCTGCTTCATAGTGTTCCAATGGCACCAGCAGGAGAGGTAGCCCGTCCGGCAGTTGGGACCCGAATCAGATAGGCTGGTATAGACCTTAAAACCAATAGGAAGGCTGGGTAACTGTTGGGACACTGGTGTGGCAAAATAGGTTTGCAGAAGCATTTTGTTAGTTACATCTTCCAGATCATTTACACTGTGGCACAGTCCGTAGGTCACAAAGGCATTGGTGACTGTGGCAAAATTCTCATCGAAAAGAAGTGTTGCAATTACCTTAACATTGCAAATGAAAGAGTCATGAGATTTCAGGTGCACTCTTACCCCCATCACAAACCTTGATGCAGTGAGTGTGCTCCTCCATAACAGATCCTACTCTACCCTCGAAGGGCCAGACGCCAAAAATCGGAGACTGATAGAATTGGCTGGGTGAAGCATATAAAAATAGACTTTTTTCCTTTTTTTTTTTAAAAGAGCTCAAAACCCAGCATCTCCCCCTGTGACACCTAAGGCAAGATTTTCGGGAAAGCTCTGCACCAAAGGCATACTCAACATGCTAAATTCTTTTGAATGGTTCTGAAAATTTGGCCACTTATTCTGGCATCTAAATGGAAGCTGAGCTCTTGAAAATGTCCCTGTGCCAGCCAACTTTTGATTAATAATCATTGCATGATGCAGTAAATATACACTTTGCTCAGAAAAAGGTGATTGGTTTTGGAATGTTCTGAGCAACTAGAGAAATGAATTCCTGGCTCTCAGCCTGTTGCTTAGTCCCGGATACTATGCTACTGACCAAGTAAATACTCATTTTAACAATGAAATCAGGTGAATGTTGAGTTGCTTGTTGGCACATTCTTTAAGAGCCTGATCCAAAGCTCACTGAAGTCAATGGTTTCTATTGGTTTTTATGGGCTTTGGGTTAGTCCCTAATAGCAGAGAGCCCTACAGGGAAACCAGAGCGATAATCCAGCTGTCATCTCAGGTCCATTTATACAATTCCGATTGCTATAACCAAGCTACTGCTGCTTTGGTCAAAGATGATTCAGTCTCTCGGTAAATGCAAAGAACTTGCATTAATACTTGTTAATTTATTGGATGTATCATGAGCATCAAAAGCATTTAGGGACCAGAAGTGGATTTGTACTTGACCAGTTGTCGTTTGGGGGTTTTGTTGATATTTTTCATGATAATTTTTCTACCAATTTACTGTTGCATTTTTTTAGTTTGTGGGGCTAGATCCTGATGCTAACTTTGAACTGGTCTGATTACAGTGAGCTAGTAAATAATATCTCATCACAATCTGCCTTTTCAATACATGTACTGCAGGATTACTACAGCTCCACAAATTGAATTAGGGATGTTTAAATTATAATGCATGATCAAAAGCAGCAGCCTCAGTAAAGGTTTCTTGCGTTAGTCAGTGCACTTTCTTAGCATTGTGTGGGAGGAATTTCTCGGACTATATTTTCAGGCATGCTGGGACAGCTTTCCCGTTCCTCCAGGAATATATGACTCTGTAGTCCAGTGTTTATCGGTACAGTGCACATGCACTTTTTCTCACAGTTCTGCTACTTGTTCCCTAGTGCTGTGCTTGGTAGAATTGTCAAGATCTCTGTAATGCTCTTAGCCCTCTAGAAAAAGACTTTTGCCCTTCCAAACTGAAAGTTTAAAATTGAACCACAAAGCTTAAATAAATGTTGAGCTTCCTCACAGGTTAGGGAGCATTCAACAAATGCATAGGCAAAAACATACCTATCTTAATAGTTAGGCCTCAAGAAATTCCCATTCTGCTGTGACACTCCAGAAGGTTTTGTTGAGTCTCATCACAGCTAATAACGAAGTTTTCTGGAAGAGTGAACATTTGTCCGTAGCTATGATATGTTCTGGGATGGAGCAGAGTTGATGGGATTTAGAGGTGGGTGCAATTTTATTATCTTGGTATGCTTTCCTCAGATTTTTTTTAAAACTGTACATACGCTATGATTTTATTACCTTATTCTGTGGACCTGATCCTGAGGAGAACTGCTCCTCCCTCAACTCCTGCTGACTCCAGAGACTTGAGGGTGCTTAGGGGAGTGATCAGTGTCATATCCTGCTCTATATTAGGTTCCTAGTCTTATTAACTTCCTTTATTTTGAATTACTTATGCTATTGCCTAAGCTAATGCATGCTTTCTTTAACATAATGCTGATTTGTCCCTACCCTAATGATGCTCATTTTGGTGTCTTACAATCCTGTCTCTGATTATTCCAACATATACCCACCCATCTCTACCACTTTTTTTAATATAGGTATGACATTCCCTACCCTTCAGTCTAATAAGCTGATCCTCCTTCAGTCTCATTGATTGAATCCTCAGACTCAAGACCAAATTTCATGCCTCATTGTAACAAGAACTTGTTCACAACTCCCTGTATGAGGAGCTCTAAAATTCAGCCTTTCAAAAGACTTTGATAAAGAAAAAATGATATTTTTTTCTCAACTGCTACAAATGAAAAAGCTTTTCACTTGGGAGTAGTGGTCATATTTATGGAAATGCAGAGAGTACTTGCAATATTTATAGTGGTTACAGAGGCGGTTGAACCTATCTTTTATTGATATGTATTTACAAGCCCACAAAAAAAAAACTTATCTCATAGTATTTGAAAGAGCTTTATTTAGCTTTAGTATGTTGAAGGGTTCAATATAATTTTTAGTGCTTCTTTATTAACTGTGGAGCACAAGATTCAGCATTTCAAGTAGGAATGTCAAAAGCAGCCTGAGCTTTCTTAACATATTTATTTTACATAAAGATAAATGTTGAAAACACATTTTTCAGAGGTGCCATCTGTTCTGTGTTGACCTTAATTTCCTGGATGAGTGCTTTTCTTCAAACGTTTTAAGCCCTGTCTACATTTCATTTGGGTAGGAGCATTTAGGTTAGTTGGTTGAGCAGAAAATCAAATATTCTGAATGCAAACTCACCATTACATTGCAAGTGATTCCCTTTGTGTAATTTAGCCTACCTCTTTGTAAATATTCAGCAGATGTGCTGTGTAGGTTTGTTGCTTTTTGACATCTGGCAGGTCAGCCACATGTAGAATTGGGTTTCTTTTGAATTTCAGTATAATGCCATATAATGAAGGATGAGGGTACAAGATGCCTACTCCTAGCAATAGATTCCCACTCCAAGCAACCAGCGTGTGTTTGCTTCCCATGATACTGACAGCATCTAATTAGCCATGTGGTAATATAATGGTTGAAATGGTTTCACGGCCTTGCCAGGGTTCAGTATTCAGAATGCTCCAACGCTAACCTAAAAAATTTTCTACTGTGAAAGGAAGTAACTAAAATAGTTGTGTGCCTGGCCTGACCTACTTGGGTGGGTGTGTTCTTGGTCATCTCCTCTTCTCCCTTCACACTCTTTCTGAATGATCTAATCGGTTCTCATGGTTTCAGCTCCCTTCATGCTGATGCAGACTTGTAGATCTACCCACAGGTGCTGGAACTAGGTGTTCTGGGGGCATGGCAGCATCGCCTGGCTTGAAGTGATTTCCATCATATGCAGGGTTTACAGTTTTATTCATTGGCTTTCAGCACCCTCATTATAATAATTGTTCCAACACCACTAGATCTACCACCTGCCTGTCCACTTCAACTTGCTTCTGTCCATCCAGTCCTCGGGTTCGCCTGTCTGACGACTTCCCCTGGATATCTCACCATTGACTTGCATAGCCAAAACTGAACTCCTGATCTCTGTTCTCAAACCTCTATACCGCTCTTCTGTCACTGTTGAGAACAGCGCCATTCTCCTCCACCAACTCACTCTTCTCTTTCCCTTGCCTCATGCCACCAGGCCATGTCTAAAACTTGCTGTTTCTTCCTCTGTTATTTCAGATCCCTACTTTTCTTTCTGGCCAGATAGTCAAAACTCTCAGTCAGGACCTCATCATCTCCTGTCTTGACTAATGCAACTTCTTCCTCTCCCATCTTCTTAACAGCATCATTGTCCTCATCTCCAATCCATTCAAAACATTGCTGCTAGGATCATCTTTGTTTCTAGTTGCTTTGACCATGTCACCCCCTATTTGATCCCTTCCTTTTACTCTCCCTCTTTAAACTTTGTCCTTTCCTTCAAGGACCTTCACAACTCTACCTTCCATCTTGTATCATGTTACGTATTCCATCAACGCCATCTCCTTTGTACCTCTAGTGATACCAGTTTATACACCCAGTTGTCAGTATCTCATGCAACCTTGTCTCTGCCTTCCACCATGCAGTGTTTTCCCCAGGAATTGAAATCAAAGGGGGTATTCAGATTTACAGGGGAGTGAGACTGTGAAGGTAAAAGTGGTCTGTACATTTTCATTGGCAAGTGAAGGAACAGAAATGGACACCGTGTGTAGAGTCAAGCACAAGAGTTTATTATGCACAGCGCTGGTGGAGTGTCACTTTGCTTATTAGTCTCAGATACACTGCAGAATAGTTGATTACAATAGATTATATAGGGTGCTCATTGGGCGGAGATATGCGATGGGGATGGGATTTCCCAAGCCCCTGGATAGGTTCTAGCAGCAAGCCAAAATAAGCTCAATAAGCCAATGGTCTAAAAGATTACATAATGGCTCCACCCATGGTTCAAATTAACACATTGCTAATACACATGTAAATACCCTTAAACTATTTATATTAAAGTATATAGGTTAGCTCTTAATTTTGGGGTTCAGAGGAATGAGGTAGCAGCTATCCTGGTTGGCCAACAGGTACATTCCTGGAGATTTAAAGCAAAAAAGCAGTAATTAGTATCTAACAATAACAATTGTTTATAGGTTTACCCTTGTATTTCTGTGAACTGGGATTGGCATACATCTGAGAGGGGAGGGTGTCATTACTTATGTCAATCATGTTAGGCCTCTCCCTGAACTCTGTTCTGGCATCTGTATCAGGCAGTTAACTTGGAGGCCCTTCTCAGTGCTTCATGTGTCTATAACTTACGATAAGGACACCCAGTTACAACTCACCATCTGGAGTCATGCTGACTCCGCTCATTGACTTGAAACACACAAGGTTGTCTGTTTACCCCAGCTTTCTCTTGGCCATATATTGTTCTTTGTTAGCTAGCCCTCATCCGGTCCTATATGAAAAGTTCTTAACAGAAACTGTAGTTAAGATTTTACATCCACATTAAATGGATTAAGGCCCTTCAGCAAGGCGATTTGGTGCTAACAGTCAGCCCAACTTTTTAAACATCATTAAACACCAATAAACATCAGCATTTGAACTTGATGATTTATTGTTGTTTATAAATAATAATTTGAAATTATTAGGTTGGCCAACATCACTGAAACAAATACACCGACATTGTTATAACACAAACAGCTGCATGAGGAAGCTAGTCTTTGTTCAAACTTGTCAAACCTATTATGCTTTTTCAAGTACAAATATTTTATCATGTGTATGCTTTGAAGTATGTACGTCCCCCCAATTCTTTTATCCAATATTTATCCAATATTTTATCATGTGTATGCTTTGAAGTATGCACATCCCCCCAATTCTCCACCTACCAGACTGGGAGGGAGCTTGGGACCTCTGCCTTGCAGCAGGGTTTTGGGGTAGGGGCTTCTGCCCCAGCGGGGACCGGGGGGTGTCTTATGGCTTCAGCCCCATGGGGCATGCCTGCCAGGGCTCGGGGCTTCAGCAGGAGCAGGGCTGAAACCTCAAGCCCCAGCAGGTGCGCCCCGGTGCTCAAATTTCTGAAGATTGTCGTAGGCGGGTCACTACATTTGACCACCCTTACTATAGTCAAATCAGCTTGGGGAAAAGACGTTTGTCACAGCGATAGAAAATATTCAATCTCAGGAAAGCTGGGGGAGGGAGGAGAGTGGGGTCAGCTGAACAATGGGCTACTTAAATGAGCCCACCAAATATCTGTGTCATAATGTGGAATGTGAATTCTTGGCCTGAAAGATGAAAGGAATTAGTTCCCGGATATTCATGTAACAAATTTAAAAATGTTATTAAGATGATGATGATTTAAAAAAAAGTGAATGGTACAGAGGTTAAGCATAGAAATTTCTGGTTATCAGGGAATAATGTACAGATTATCAAGGGGTGCAAAGTTTGGTTTAAAATCGGGTGGAATAAGGAATACATAATCTGCAATATCCGTGATTGGGGGTAAAAGGCTGATGGGTCGAAGTACAGACATTGAGATATAAGGGTATGAAGTTCATATAATGACTATGTTCGGGTGTGGAGTATAATGAGTGAATATGATGATGAGGGTGGATTGACCCTCATTTGGTGAGATTTTAATGTTCAAGGAATTTATGGTTCCAGTTCATATGATCCAATGGAGAAAGTCTCGTGGTCCCTTTCTCATAGTCGAAGAACGATGTCCTTCCAGCTCATGCCTCCTGGTACTGTCGGTGGCTGGTGATGTGTTCAATGTAGATGTCTCTGGAGCATCGGATGGTGTCTGAGACCATGAGGTGCCGCATGAGCCGTACGTAGCGTCGACCAATCCCGCAGGTCTGTAGCACATGCTCCTTGCAGGGGTCCCAGGAACCCAGGGCTCTGATGACCAGGACATCCATCTGCACCTCGTAGCCCTTCGCTCTCAGGGTATCGACTAGGGGAGCGTACTTTTCCAGCTTATGAGCTCGGGCTTCACGAAAGGCTTGGGTCCTGTTGTCAGAGGAGACCGTGACATCGATGAGGATGTTCTACACTGAGGATAGTCTCGTTCCAGAGGCCTAGGACTACAGTAGTAGTGGTGAGGGTGGGTAGATCTGGAGTGTGGTATATTGGGCATGGCAAAGCTTCCAGAGCTCCTGGCAGTACAGTGTCTGCCTCACTCTTCACATTGATGAGGATGGTTCTGATCTGATCTCATCAACCATAACCCTGTAAGTACTGACAGTACTTCAAGGCAAGCAGTTAAATAAGTCTCTCTCTCTCTCCCTCTTTCTCACTCTCTCTCTCTCTCAATAAGGTACTCAGCAGGGATTGTGCAGGGTTTTTCCTGCAGTGACTCCTCCAGGCTGCCAGGACTGCTGTGGAGCCAGCACTGAAGGCAGGGAGTTTCTTTCCTCTGCTCTCAGGGCTCCCCCCTCCTGTTGCCCCCAAATGTAGAGCCACTAGAAGGTGAGACTGGGGAGGAGGAGACAGCAGGTGCCTGCCTCGGGAGCTTGCCACCAAGGAGGGGTGGGGAACAACTTGTGGGGAAGAGAAACTTCCCTTGTTTTGGAGGTCACTCTGAAGTTTCACTTTGGCAGTCTTTGTGCATATGGGTAGGCCGTGCACACAAAAATGAGCTCCTCCATTTCACTGAAATGAGTCAAGGTACAGCTATTATAACTATATACAGGTTAGTATTCTAGCATTTCATTAATACTAGAGTTGAGAAATAGAAGAACATTGGCTCTAGTCCCTGTGCAAGTAGGTCTGGTCCCATTTACTTTGATGAAAAATGGGGTGTACTTGTAAAAAGCTTGAGATCACTGTCTTTACAGAGATGTCTGTATATGGACTGATAGCAATTAGTGTTGGGAACGACCATCACGTCCAATCTTCTGCAAGTATAAAATAAAATCCCCTCCATATGTTAAAGGGTTAGTGAGATTTGTAAGAATGCTAAAGAGAAAGTGGGTTCCTAATTCCTCCTGAAAGGTTGATTATTGTAGTTTCCTCCATGTCTGCTATCCTCAGGCATTTCAACCATAAATCACACAAGATTTAGCTTGGGCTAAATACCATCTCTTGTTACTGGTTTTGTGGCCGAGGCTTAGCAAATGAAGATGCACTTTCTTAAATGGATGTGACTCAGTGAGAAGAGTTCCCGCATCAGAACGGTGCTCAGTATCTACTGCATCAGCTTTTCAAAAAGGCATGATGTCTGCAGTTGCTCAGCAGCCAGGTCCTGCTTCTTATCCAGCCCCCACTGCTCCCTGTCCCTTGACTGCCCCCCGGGACCCTCTGCCCCTTATCCAACCTTTACCATGCCTCTCAGAGCAGCATGTCTGGCAGCTGCGCCACCCAGCCAGAGCTAGACATGCTGCTGCTCTGCTCAGGGAGCACGCTGCTCCACCATCCAGCGCACTGCCCCCACAGCGGTGTGGCTGCAGGGGAGGGGGGGCAGCAGGGCAGGGGCCAGGGGCTGGCTTCCCTGGCTGGGAGCTCAAGGGCCAGGAAGGACGGTCCCGTGGGCCGGGCGCGGGCCATAGTTTGCCCACCTCTGGCATATTCCAATGAAGGTTCAGGATCCCCGGTAGCAGATCTCTTACAAGTGGAGGTGCCGATGTGAGGAAGGCATATAGGAAAGATGTCCAAACTAGCATGACTCTGGGGCAAAAGTCAAATAGTCATGGAGTTTTAGAGAATTACTTTTGGAATGACACATGGCCCAGCTTCCACTTCTGAAACTGAAGGGGAGTTCGAGGCAAAACATTCATGTGTTGAAAATGCCCAAATTATCACGACATGAAGGTATTGGGTGTAATGTGTCTTCATTGCCAGCAAGGGAGAAAATATCACCTTTCAAATGACACACATGATAGACAACTGCTTTAAAAAAAAAAAAAAAGAGTTTGGCTTTGTCATGTAATAGGTAGTATTTCCTGTACTGTTATGGTAAAGCCAAACATCACAGGGCGGTGAGGTGTAATAGTGTAGGAAATAATGCAAATGCTGAATAAAGTCAAGGGGAAGCCCAACACAAAGGGGCCATAAAGCTGCCCTAATAGGGCAACTGGGGATTTCACTAATGTTGAGGAATCCCTGGCTGGCGTAGGCAGCTCTATGCCACCCCCATATCCAGCTCCAGCTTTGGGGCCTGGCTGGAGCCTGGTGCACTCTAGTGATTCCCAGCTTTGTCACAGTCTCTTGAGTGGTCATTACAAGCCACCATAGTCTAAAGCGGCCTTGAGGCTGCTTCATACTATGCTGGGAACAGGAAGGATGTAGAAGGTGCCTCAGGCTTGTGGAGCTGCAAATGGTTTCTTCCATGGCTCTTCCCCAGAGCTGTGGTTGAGGCATTAACTTCAGGCCAGGATGAGTTTTCAGCTGATGATTCATCATACGTTAAAAATCCACAAATTATAAGGGACCAAATTCTCATCAGTAGGAGTTTTGCAACTCACCTCATAGGGACCTGGAATTAGCCCAAAAAGTATGGTTTGAAAATTGTTTCCCAAATAATGTTAAGTGGCCATTGCTCTCGTTAGGTGATACTTCCCCCTAGGTTTTCTTGATCCAGAAGAAACTTGTTTGTGTCTCTGGTCTCTCCTTGTTTCCTCCCCCTTCCCAGGTAATAAGCACAGCTCAGAGCTTCAAGTTCTCTTACCTGTTTGCTCTGGTGCACAATATTTCCTTACTGATGCAGTTTAGTGTCAGCCTCCTTTTTGCTATCAGCTTGTGCACCACTGTTGAAGCAATGTGCTTTTTCTGCAAAGCTCTACTTTGCCAAGGGTCTGTTTCTTAACTCTATTTCGAGATCATCTGCCAACCTCAAACAATCCGATTATTTCCCCCCGAATATTAAATCACTTCTGTGCACTCTAATTTGGTTAGGTGGAGTAACAGAGGACATCAGTCATGTTAGCAGGAATGGTGAGAGAGAGAGAAGGATATAGAAAGTGTATGCAGATTTCAATGTGCAGCTATGATTTAACATTAAATGCACTTTTTAAAAGTCTTAGATCAATGCCTCATTAATGTTCTGGAGGATGGCATGAATTGCACCCTCAGCAAGTTTGCACATGACACTCAACTGGGAGGAGTGGTAGGTACGCTGGAGGGTAGGGATAGGATACAGAGGCACCTAGACAAATTAGAGGATTGGGCCAAAAGAAACCTGATGAGGTTCAACAAGGACAAGTACAGAGTCCTGCACTTCGGACAGAAGAATCCCGTGCATTGCTACAGACTAGAGAAGAGGCTGAGGGAATGGATTATTTTGTCTGCAGAAGAGAAGAATGAGGGGGGATTTGATAGCTGCTTTCAGCTACGTGAAAGGGGGTTCCAAAGAGGCTGGATCTAGACTGTTCTTAGTGGTAGCAGATGACAAAACAAAGAGTAATGGTCTCAAGCTGCGGTGGGGGAGGTTTAGGTTGGATATCAGGAAAAACTTTTTCACTAGGAGGGTGGTGAAGCACTGGAATGGGTTACCTAGGGAGGTGGTGGAATCTCCTTCCTTATAGGTTTTTAAGGTCAGGCTTGACAAAGCCCTGGCTGGAATGAGTTAGTTGGGGATTGGGCCTACTTTCAGCAGGGGGTTGGACTAGATGACTGAGGTCCCTTCCAACCCTGATAGTCTATGATTCTCTTGTCTTTTGGTGTAGCTGAGGGGGAAAAATTGTCTAGATTGGAAGGAATAATAGTAAAACATGGCCTTCTGCTATTAAAATATACATCCAGGAAAACCTGATCTTCTAAATCTTCCTTGCATTCAGGAACAAGTGGCTAAAGCAGCAGCAATGTCCATACCTTGCATTTAGTGATAAGTGTTGTTAAATTCAATTCTTGGTGTAGAAAGTTTAAAATAGCTACTTTGCTTGAATGAATAGGCGTCTAAAAACATCTACCTCAGCAAGAAAATCACCACCCCAATTGCAAGTTCAGAAGCCAAATATAATATTCCCTTATTAAATGCATCAATGCCACTCCAAGTAATCATTGGATTATTACTAATTAGTGTAACTACAGGTAATCATTGGATTAGAGTTCATTAACGGAACTACAGGTAAGCCTGGGCTTATTGTAATGAGAATTTTAGAGAGATGGAAATGAATTTAGTTTCTAAATGGTATGTCCTGTGATCCAGAATTTCTTGGTGCTAGTCAGTATTGTAGTGCCACATGTTGTTGTTTTACAGGCTTGCCAAATAAAGCATAAAATGTGCAGTAGCTTGTATGATGCTCTCTGATGTTGATGAACAGGAGTCACTCTATTTTATAGAACAGTATGCTAACCACAGCAATACTGGGTTGGCACTGTGGCTGAGATATACACTCTATACCTTTAAACCTATAAATCAAAGTGACTTTAATATGTTCTGTAGGAGGCAATGCAAACTGGTGAAGGTTACATTTTTGGAACTATTATAGGTATCCACTTGGCACAGGGCATATTTGTGCCTTTTTGGCAGATGGCTTTCTTCATTGTAATAAATTATATTTCCATTTAAGTAGGAGTCCTTCATTTTTGAAACTTTCAGCATAGGTAATAGTACACAGGTCTTAGTGATAGTCTGGTGATGGTGGCATGAATGAAAAATGATGGCAATAAACACAAAATCACTGATTCAAAATGTCTTATGAATTTGGCCAACTAAAGAAATGCACTATACCTTTGGTACATTTGATTTAATAAAAATATAGTCTTAAAATATAGAATATGGGCAACCATTTGTGAATGAGCCTGGGTGGGGTGGACCAGGCCCAGAGGCTCCCTGCTAGAGGCCTCAGGATCCTACCACACACTGTCCCAGAGAGGAGCAGAAGAGAAGTCCTCCAAATAGCCTAGAGTGGTTGCTGGGAAGCAGCCAATGACTGAGGCTGTAGGGAACAGCCAGTCAGGGCCCAGCAGATGCACCCAAAAGGAGCTGCAGGGCCAGAGTCAGACAGTTGGTGCCTGGAGCTGGAGGAGAGAGAACTGTGTTCCTGGCTGACTGAAAGAGCAGCAGGACCATGGCTAGCTCAGTGTTGGCAGGGACCAGGGAAGCGAGAGAGAGCTCCTGGCTAGCTGCCGGGACTGAGTAAGGGCTGAGCCCAGGGAGGGCTGCAGGAAGACAGTGTCTCCAGGGAGGTGGGTACGGTCCCATACCAGGGCTGGGACAAGTTAAAGGCTGTATACCCTGGAAGGGATTTGTTCTGTTTCACATAGCGACAGCATGTGTGACTCAGCTGGAGAGTTGAGTCACTAAAAACCTGCCTGAGAAGCCATTGACGGGGTCACCACAAATGGAGAGTGTGCAGACACATGCACTTGAGCAGGAAGCGCTCGTGAGAGGTGGGTGCCGTGCCATGCCATTACAGGGCCCTAAAGAATATCAGCAGTTCACTGCACAATTGATGCTGCCTACAGCAAGAAGGCGATAGTATGCCACAAACCATCATCATCTTTTCCCAAGTGGAATAAGTACCCTGTTTTGATTAAACAATCCAATGTGAGAGAGGGAAAGATTTGTAGTAACCCCTTGCATTTGGACCTCTTAGTAAGATCAAGTAATGATCTTCTATTCTATAATGGCCTTGCCATGTCATCTGTGTTACAATTTGAAGCCAAATATGTCTTATTCCTAAACATTATTTTTCTCAGTTTGCAAGTTTGTAGAAACAAAGTCATATTTTTTTTCCCCACATGAGACTGGAAATAATATTGTTTACTTGCCATCTGGTTATTGTACACTATATTTTTTGTCCTTTTGCCAAGATAAAAATATGAAGCTTTTTGATGAACTACTACAATAAAATGCAACTGATTTATTTGCAAGAGTAGCTATTGGCCGAGTATGCTTCTGTAACAGAAGTGTTGTTTGTTATGACATTGCACTGAGTCACTTGGTGCTCTTTGGGTGAGAGAGTTTAGCTAAAGGGACTGGAAGAGGATGTTTGTTTTATTTCAGTACTGCTTATAATCGTGAAATGTCTTTGGAGAATTATAGTAACTCACATTTTAGACAGAGCTTCTCTTTTACATAATTCTGGGATGTTGGATATTTTTTCCCACTCTCTTTACAAGGCTTACTTTATGCATTGGTTTTATTTTAGTCCTCTCGCCCCATAACATTTGTTACACTGCATCTGTAGGTGCTTTCTCTTTAGGTTGAAAAGGTGGTGGAACTATTACCAGTCATGTGGTCTATAGTTAAGCAATGAGTGAACTTCACACAGTTCAGAGCTTCGTGTTCAAAGTTCATGCCCCAAAGTTCAGATGGTTACAATACTGTACTACATAAACAATGGAGTCTGCCAAGTTTCACGTATGTGGTTTCTGCCGTTTCCTTCTGGTCAAGCTTCAGTTATCCTTAGAACTGCTTCTCTCATGGTATATCTGCACTTCCACTTTGGGACTTAGGGAGAATTGGGAAGCAGAGAGGCATGGATGTGTGAAAACAATGTTCTGGGAAGAGGGAAGTTACCCAAACTCTATTGGGCCTCAAAGGTTCAGTTCAAATTTTCGAGGGTCTGGTTCTAATTTTAGCAAAGCCTGTTAATCTGTAGCAGTATGATAAATAAGAGCACTGTATACTTTGTAGTCTGTGTTGTGTTGTAATTTAAATCAATATATCTGAAAATGTAGAAAACATCCAAAAATTTTATCCTATTATTGTTTAATAGTGTGATTAATCATGCAATTAATTACAGTTAATTTTTTAAATCATGCAATTAATCGTGATTAATGTTTTTAATTGCTTGACAGCCCTATTTATTATTAATAATATCTTCCAATTCTATAGTGCATTTCCTTTTAGGTGCTCAAATAGCTTTACAAATAATTTGCCTGGATCACTTCAGCCCCATCTGGAGTGGAAGGCAGCAAATCTTTAATAGTGCTTCTCATTTATGGACAGGAAATGAAGAGTTTTGTCTCTGGTTAAATCCCTATTGCAGCTTTAAGTAGGAAGAATGTAATTACCAGAGTTGAAATTTGGCCAAGATGCCAGGTAGCATTTTAAACTAGAGGAAAAGATACTATGGGATCTTTAATGATCACAAGAAATTAGGACCACATTTTTATGTCTCATCTCTAGGAATGTCAGCAGTGCAGTGTCGCCAGCACCATGATGGGGTATGGGCTCAGATGGCAAAGTAATACCTACTGTCTGTGGTATTTTTTGTGTTGTTTTAGGGTTTTATCATATAACTACTGACCTTGCCTAACCTACTTAGCTAGTGACTTCTCAGGATACCATAGCTCATTGTACAGCTGTGTGGCTGCACATAAATTTGTCCTGCATCTATGTATCCTGACATGATCAGGAGATGTGTGGTTTCTTAGGGAATTTTCTCCAGGTCTAAGGATTCCATACATTTCTTGTACTATCCTTGGTGAAACTGTACTTCTAGATTAGCTGTAGCCAGGTAATGAAATATACTCACTTTCTCTGATGTTGTTAATTTATTTTTAAAGCTATGTGAATTTCATGAGGCTTTTAAATTCTGTTTATTTTAAATTCAATTTGCTGTCAACTCATTTGATGTTTTGTGTAGAGTAGTTTCTCTGTACACCGGACATTGCATATCAAAGAGCTTACTTCATAAATATTTTTTTTTAAACTAGTAACTATAATAAGGTGAGCATCTGGCCCTCATCACATGAGTCGGCAGACATTTTCTGTACTGTTCATGTTCTTAGAGGTGCATCCATTATCATGGTATGGAAGTGCTCAGTGCAGGAAACAGAGTCTTGAATAACAAAATGTTATTTTCCAGTCCAGCTGGGTATCCAGTAAGTCACTCGAAAATGGACTAGTTGTGTTGGGAACAGATATGCCTTGGGGTTCAGTGGGGTGGGAGGGGAGGAAAATGAATGAAAATACCTCACACTGACACAATTTTCACTTTTGAAATTGTAGAGGGAATGCACAGAATGTGGCAAAGGTACAGAAAAGCTTAATGAATGGGAGCAGTGTAAATATTCAGGTTTAATAAACTCTTAACTCGTATAGTGATAGACTCAAGGAGCTCAATCTATTTAGCTTAACAAAGAAGTTTGAGGGATGACTTCATTGCAGTCTATAAGTACCTACATGGGGAACAAATATTTATAATGGGCTCCTCAACTGATCAGCAAAATGTATAACCTGATCCAGTGGCTGGAAGTTGAAGCTAGACAAATTCAGAGGCGTAAATATTTAACAGTAAGAGTAATTAACTTTATGAAGCAAGCTCTGTTAGAACAATTTACCAAAGGTCGTGGTGGATTCTCCATCACTGACAATTTTAAAATCAAAATGGCATGTTTTTCTAAAAGCTCTGCTGTAGGAATTATTTTGGGGAAGTTCTATGGCCTTTGGTAGACAGGAGGTCAGACTAGATGATCATAATGGTCCTTTCTGGCCTTAGAATTTATGAATTAACTGCTGCAGCAACTTTTTCTTCCTTACCCTTGCTGGTATTATACTGTATTGGGAAAAGGTGTTCACTGGAGCTTTGGGATCTCTGATGTGATTGGTGAACTGTGCTGTATCGAACTGTCCACCGAGGCTGGACTGAGATTATGACCCTTGCTTTTGGAAAGATAACTTTGACTCTGGTCACCTCAATTGCCTCTTGTGAGTTTTGAGAGGGAAAAAAACTATAGGGCCTTGGATTCTGCTTTCAAGTGAGTGTAGACAAGTGCCTTCTGCTGGACAGTGTCATACTTAAGGGTGGGATGTGCATCTAAATTACTTAGGCACCTCCCTAACTGGCTGAGTTAGTACTCTGTCTGTTCTCTTTTAAATGCACCGATCATCATGGAATTGGAGCTCCCTGAACCATTCTCTTTTAAGCCAAAGGTTGTGAGTTCTGTTCCAGCTGCTGCAATTTTATGGCTTTAGCTGATAACAATGGGACATCGGTGCGTATTTGGCCCCAGACAGTTAAAGATGCTTCAGTTCCTTGTTAATGAAGTTAGAAAATGAAAAGATCATAGGCAAAGGGCTCAAAGTAGAGGTAGATGGCAGTAGCCAAGGAGAGGGAATGCCAGCAAAATAAAGAAATGATAGGAGGAAGTTGTAAAATCTTGCCATTGTTTTAGCTGACAAAGTGAAAGCAATTTCATAAGCCCTCTATTGTGGGGACTCTGCTTTGAACATAACTGTAGTTAAAGTAATTTCAGGGAAATTGCTGTCACTGTTTGTTAAAAATATATGGTCCAGATCCTTGGCTGCTGTAAATTGGTTTAACTCCACTGACTTCAATGAAGTTGTCTGTGCCACTTATGCCAGCTGGGGATCTTGAATTGTAGTGGGCTTAGTTTTAAATACATTTGTGGAATCCGGAGGACTTCGACAGCATTCTGTAACTTACTGGTCAGTGTCTATTACAGGTCCTCCACTGTGCCCGATCCACAGAGGATAGGAGTCTGTTGAAGGCCCCTTAGAGAGCCTAGCTCTGTAGCAGCTTATGTTTCTCTTTTTCAGCAGGTCCCTGGTTCAATCCCAGGTGTGTCAGCTAAGGTAGTAGCTCTTGGAACTATATCTGTGTGCGTTTCCTCAGCCATTATCTTCTCTTGACAAATTGTACATTGGAGGTTATGGTTGGTGTTTTAAGCAAATCACTGTCTAAATACAACCTTCCTTCCTTCCTTCCTTCCTTCCTATGAAATTATTGATGTTGAGCATTTGTGGCCTCCTCCTCCTGTTTCTTGACATTTTCAGCTGGTAGTGTAAGAGCAGGTTTATAAAACAAACAACAACACCACCACAACCCCAAAACAAACAAAAGGGAAAAGAACCGAAAACAATGGAGCTCTTCATTTGGGAGTTTGGTTAGATTTCTGTGGCAGTCATAGGAGTGACTGTCTAAGTTTTGCTATCCTCTCAACCAGGGTTACGCGTACTCCTGGCAGTTCATGGAGGTCTTCCAGGGGGTGCATTAACTCATCTAGATATTTGCTTAGTTTTACAACAGGCTTCATAAAAGCACAGTGAAGTCAGTACAAACTAAAATTTCATACAGTGACTTGTTTATACTGCTCCATATATTATACACTGAAATGTAAGTATGATGTTTATATTCCAGTTGAATTATTTTATAATTATATTATTAAAATGAGAAAGTCAGCAATTTTTCAGTAGTAGTGTGCTGAGACTTCTGTCTTTTTGTCTGATTTTTGTGAGCAAGTTGTTTTTAAGCGAGGTGAAACTTGGGGGTACACAAGATAAAACAGACTCTTGAAAGGGGTACAGTAGTCTGGAAAGGTTGAGAGCCACTGCTCTAGTAGATGAGAGACTGACTGACTAATAACTAAGGGCGTTCTCTGTCAACTCAAGAGGTAGAGGGTTGTGTCTTTGGAGTTGAAGGGGAAAGTCTGTATAGTCGTTTCTCCATCGTGTCTCATTTATAAAGTAATTGGGTCAAATTCTTAGCTTGTGTAAATTGGCGTAACTGCATTGACTTAAATGGAACTAAGCCAATATATGCCAGCTGAACATGTGGCTCAGTTGTGTCTGTTTGCAAAAGATGGATTCGTTGCAAGAGGCTGGAAGGCAGCACACATACTTCAGTAGACTGCTGCTCTTCGGACAATTTATTAAAAGAAAAAACATAGCGTACAAAGTATCTTGAACTGAGGAATGTTGATTGAAATAATGAAATAAGCCTTGCCATGAGTTATGGCTTGTCGTAAGGAAAAACAGCATCTCTCAGCCACTGTCACAGAGCATTGTGCTAATATGTAGCTAGGGTGAAATTCCCTTTGGTCCAGAAAGCCCGCACATGGCCCACTTAAACTTTGCACTGCTGTTCCCTCAAGGGAGGAGAAGAGGAGAGAGAAGTGGAGTGGCTGCCACAGAGGAGAGGAGTATGGGGCCGTACTATACATCCCTAAGTAGATAGGATCCACATCTCCACACATCCAATGGCCCAGAATCCTATGGGGCGGGGGCACCACTCCAGCCCATGGACTGGAACACTGACAGGATGGGCTGCAGTGTGCCTCCATACCCTGCCACTGCAGCTTGTGTCTGACCATTCCATGTTAACTAGATCCACGGGGAATTCCTTGCACAAAGCTTGGTTACTAATGCTTTGTATGGGGAGAGTGAATTTTATTCTTAAGGTACAGGCCAGTTGTGAATACATATGGTAATCCATTCAAATGCTATGAAGTGTAGGGGGAAACATTTCCTGACATCATCCGAAGGCTGCATTTTATTCTGTACCTGTAGGTTCAATTGCTATTCAAAAAATTCATTGCAGGTGTCAACAACTGAGGGTCTTCAAAGAGATTGCCAATTACTTGCCTCATGCAAGAATCAGATGATGATAGGAGAAAAGGATTATATTATTTACTGCTTGTTATTGGAATGGAGATGGGTGAATCTAAATGTCTGAGAGGCAACAGCGACTGGCACGTGTAGTCTGCATATGGGGACAGAGTGGGTTGTGATAGTCCACATGAGATGCAGAAAGTGCTGCTTAACATTCAGTCCCACAGCAGATGGCATCTGGAATGTCTGAAACCTGTACAAAATAACAGAGTATTTGACCTTTGATGGCAAAGTCAGTGGAGCTACAGCACTACGCTGTAAGAATTTACTCTGCGGGGTGCACAGTAAATTGGAGGTGAATTTGCTTTGCATTTTTTAAAAAAGAAAAAAGAGCTGGAAAGAGGAACCAAGGTTAGTCACAAACCTCAGTGAATGAAATCGTGCGTGACCACCAAAAAGAGACTTATTCAGAAAGCAGCAGCACAGAGACATTCAGCAAGGACTAGGGCTTGGAGAGGGGTGTGTGAGCAGGGCTGGGGTGGGGGTAGCACCCTGTTCTGTAGCATTAAGAAATGCCTTTTGGATTCTGAATGCTAGAAGACTTTTTGTATAAGGACTAGGAAGGCAGGTACTGCATTGGGGTGGTTATGAGTTTTTGTTAAATGTTTCATACGCGAAGAGTGACTTCCAGCTGAGATGAGCCTAGTACAGCTCTGTTCTCTACACAGAGGGGAGACTCTCTTTTGGGTCACCAAACTAATTGCAGTAGACCCAACAGAGTCTCTGTTAGTCCCTGCAGCAGTAAGACTGTGTGGGTGGACAGAATGATTACCAGATGGGGTGAGTGTGCTGTCAGGATGAAGCCACTCAGGTATCTGGCCAGCAGTTGGTAAAAAGCATAAAGTACGTATACACTTCTTACCAAAACTTAACATGTATAGATGATAAAAGAAGGATCATCTTCTTTACCAAGTAACAGTCCTAAGTAATCAAGTCAATGTCCTAGCTCTAAAGTAATGTTTCTGTTATGCACTGAAATTCTAATGAAACTTTTTGCTGCAATCGCAGCGAATCTGGAGTATTTCTTTACATTTTAGAACATGTCTAATTTTGGCTAGTCAAAAGGTCTGAGTTTAATAAAAAGAGTGTATTTGAAGTGGGTTTTTTTTGTTGAGAATAATGGGTGGATTATAACTACAGTAGCTCTCAGCAGTCTGGACGATGCCAAGAAACACGGGTGGCATCATGTTATGCCTGACACTTGCAGAAGAAGAGAGCATGGAGATTACACCCAGTAAATGGCATGTAGAGCAGCTGTTTAAACCAGTGACGTAGAACAAAGCTATAGAAGTACAGAAAACTCCAGCGAAGTAAGACTGAATTCTGAACAAGGGATTATGGATTCAGTAGTTATTGTGGTGAACAGTCCGGTGAGAGGCCTGTGCCAGCATACAGCAACTTCACCTAACTTTCCCAGAGTGACAGAGTAACAGAAGGTGAGAGAGGGTTAGATATGCTAACTTGAAATGATCTCAGAGAGAAGAGGGGCTATGAGGACAAGGACAAAGCAATTGATTCTTAATTTTCATAGGCTATGTAGCATCAAGGCATCAACCAACTAAAAAATAGGCCACTAATTATGACAGAAAGTGGAAATGTTAATGAAATTGATTAGAAGTGACAAAGCACCTGGAATTGTCATCATTTCGGCAGATGGAGTAGCTACGACTGATGAAAGGATGAGGCTCTGTACCAAAACTGAAAATTAAGTGTATGGTTAGTAAGTCCTTGCATAGCTACTGTGTAATTGCATACCACTTGTTCATCAAGCTGTGGAAATATCCTTTCAAAGCTTGCACTTGAGTAGTGCTATAGAACGGGATAATATGGTATTAATCAGAGCCATGGTGGCTTCCAGAAACTTGTAACCAGCAGAAGTTCCATGATTTGAGGAGCTTTGTCATGCTACTTTCTGTGTGGTGGTTAATGTATGATGTGGTATCCTGCTTGACTAGGAAAAGACCATTGCCTAGAGACATTCAATCCAAATTCACAAGCATGATCCATCCATAGAGTCAAGGAAACTGGTCTGCTTAATGTTAGAAGAAATTTCTCTCGGTGCTCACTCTTCCTTTATATTAAGGAGTTTAGGGAACCTTAGAGGTACATTTCATGCCAAAAAGCATAGCTCTGAAAGGGGGTATCTACCTTAGGATTTTGAGATCTACAATTGGGTGCAATTTCACTGGAGGTAGCAATAGTAGAGACCATTGTGTATATGCAGCTCAGGCATCTTTACCACCAAATATCATACTTGCTAAGTTCACTGATCGTAAAGACTTTTGTGAGGTGGGATGAGAAAAAAGGAACATATGATGAGAGGATTTCTCTGTGAATTAAGTTTGTTTTAGTTCATTATTCTCCCATCTCACCTGCCCTCTCCTGCATTATTTGGAGTAGGATGTCAGTTCTTTTTGCTTTGGAAGACTGAGGGAATGGAGTAGAAGTGGTGCTTAATTATTGCAGTTGTATGATAGGCCTTGTTTTGTGCTTCATGATCCAGTGAATGGAGCGCTGGACTAAGAAGTTGAAGAACTAGGTTCTGTTCCCACCTCTGCTACCGACCTACTTCATGGTCTTGGGCAATTCCCCTTACCTCTTTGTGACGGTATTTTCTCATCTGTGAAGTGGGGCCGAAGGTACTTTATGGGTTTGAGCTCTATAGATAAAAAGGGCTAGGTGAGAGGTGGTGGTGGTTTAATAATCCATGCTTGGTTGAGCCATAATGTTGCTGTTAAGAGGCTGTTGTTGGGCAGGATCAGGGAAGAGAGGACAATGACCAACAAGATTGCCTGTGAGTAATCTTCCCGTATCTCATAATTCGGTCCTGTGATGTAACTTGTTTGCAAGATGGTTTCAAGTTATCCTTTTGGAAATGGCTTATAAAAACATATTGCTGCTGCCTGAAACCTTTAATCTTCAAATGAAAAAATCTTCCTTTGCAGGACCAGTCTGCTCTTTTGAGCACCCGATGGCCCATCTTGTTTTGACCAGGTTAATTAAAAATGAAACCCAATCTATTAAAATCTTCTCAGAAAGATAACGGGCTAAACTCGTCCTTGGCGCAGTGGGGAGCTGCAACTGGGATAAATTTGCCCCATTTGCTCCTGCTGTTTTAATGCATTGCCCCTTGTATTCAGGAGGCTCAGGAAGACTTGTGACTTTATTGTACAGTTTGATGCCGTACAGACTTTGACACTGCAAGTTTAAAAAACAAACAAAAGATATTCAAGCCTATGTGGGCTGCCAAATGATCAGTGGCAGGGCAGGTTTCTCCACAGGGCCACACTAAAGTGCTTCAATACTGCACTGAAAGGCTTCACCATAATGATGGGAAAGTAGTTTTGCAGTCACTATGCCCTTTCGTTCCTTTGCTTGCTGCTGAGCCTACCAAGAAGGGCGTTAATCTGGGTCACTAGGGAGGGTGTTTTCTTTATATGTCGGCATACTTGTCCACAAGGAATTGGAGTGAGACTACCAAAAGCCACTGAACAGCCACTGTAAACTTTAGAGGATAGCCCATTTTGTTCATTTTAAAACTAGGCTAAATTTGAACCAGCAACTTTAGGCTCATTTTCCCCTTATCAGCAGGGGCGGCTCTAGCTTTTTTGCTGCCCCAAGCACACCAGGCAGGTTGCCTTTGGCGACGTGCCTGCGGGAGGTCCCCAGTCCCGCGGATTTGGCAGCATGCCTGCGGGAGATCCGCCTGTCCTGCGGCTTCGGTGTACCTGCCGCCGAATTGCCACTGACTCTGTGGGACCGGCGGACCTCCTGCAGTCAAGTCACCGAAGGCTGCCTGACTGCCGCCCTCACAGGGACTGGCAGGGCACCCCCCGCGCTTGCCACTCCAGGCACGCGCTTGGAGCACTGGTGCCTGGAGCTGTCGCTGCTTATCAAGTCCCCTCCTGACCCATTCAGTCCACAGGGAAGACTTGATTATTCTAAATTTGTATCACGCCAGGCTTGATACTAACACCAAAACACTTTCTTACTATGAGAAATCCTTTTGACCAATCAAAACTTTGTACTAAGGATCTGGGAGCAGAGGGTGAGATTGTAAAATGTGTAGACCCTTCCTCAGTAAACACGTGTGTAGTTTATAAAAATCTTTTTCTGTGCAAAACTGATTGTTTAGTGCGAAGAGACGTAAAATAAATTTGTCTCCGGTTTTTAAACTTGCACACCTAAGAGGGTGTGCAAAACACCTAATGGGCAAATCGTGGGGTTGCACTTCACTAGGCATTGTGAACGTGCAGCTTCGGTGTGCTAAAAACTGCACCCAGCACTGCTCTTTCCAGTCTTGCTATCTTCTTTTCATCTCTTTAAATTCAAATGTCTCTACAGAGGCCTCAGCGGTTAGACTTACAATGGCAAATTGTAAGCAAAAGTAATGATATGCAAACGGGGAATTAACTCCAGCACCAACCAATAAATCAAAGCACCGGAACACTCCCTTCCCCTCCCCACTGCATACCAGGGAACATACCTTTTCCCCAAGTCTTATCCAATAATCTTGAATTCCCACTGTTTCCTCTCCTTCAACATCGCTCATTCTCCCCCAGCTGCCTTGACACTCTTTCCTTTCATGATATCCAGTTTACCAATCCCACTGACTTCTGTCTCCCTACTTCTACCTGCCAAAAACCTTATCCCTTGCTGTCACCTCTCCCCCTGGCTCCTTCTGTCGTTCCTACCTTTCCCTTAACTCTATATGCATGTTCTTTCCCACAACTCCTTTCCCTCTGTCTAGAGAGAACTTCCCTCCTGTGTCTCTTTGAATCCTGGCATGTCTCCACTTCCTGTTTTGTCTCACATTCTTTAGTGGGCTTTTCTACCCTCACAGTTTACATTCCATTCAGCCATGGTCTAAAAATTCTACCCTGGAAAGACTTTGCTGAGGAAACTTCATGGCAGACCTGAACGTGTCCGAATGAGCCACTTGAACTATTTGAGTAAAATTCCTGATATTGTTTCCCAAATATGGTAAAATTTCAGCTTTCACGGTTGGGCACCTGTAACAAGGATTTTATTGGATGTGACACAGTGCTGCTGATTTCCTTCAGTACTCTCAGTAATAGTCTGACTCTCCGGAAAAGCACTATGAGAGTAAACAGGGATCTTTGACAAAGAATACTTGACCCAGATCTTGCATGCCTTTGTGACAAAGCATGCTACTTTGCCAAGATGGAGGTCTCAAGAAAGATACACATTAGAAGGGATAATTTGGTGCTCTTGTACTTCTAATTACAATTTCATGACTTAATCATAAGCTGCCTTTTGCCCAGGTCTACTTGTTATGTTTTTCTCCATTCTGCTTATGACCCATGGGCTTTCTCTTAGATGTAGCAGCTGTTCAGTTCCAGCGTGAATGATGGGATTGAAATACATGCAGACAAGGGGAATATCTTTGTCAAATTCCTTTTGAAATGCACTAGGAATTGCAGGCTCAGTCCTAAAAGGGAGAACCTAAGTATTTATATGCTACCTTAAGGAGCAAAACTTGCATTAGTTTGATACACAAGAATGCTAGCTGCATATACAGGAAAGCTCTCTTGAGATTTCCCACTTTGCAGCACCATGTTGCCAACTGTCATGATCTCATGAGAGTTCTGATGATATTTGGTGTTTTTCTTAAAGCCCCAACTCCTGGAGTCATGTGATCATGTAAGAATTTCTGCTTTTATTAAAATAAAGTGTCCAACCCTTGTTGTGGAGAAAAGCTTGAAAATGTAACCCTAAAGGCTCAAACACCAGAAGGAAAATAGAAATAACTCCACATTTTAAAAAAATCTCATGAATTTTAAGCCAATCTTGAGATTTTTGGGTCCTTTATTCATTATTTTTGAGCATTTGAGGTTGATAATACTGTTAACAGCTGATACTTTTCTTAAGGTGATCTCTAAAGGAAATAAATTGGGTTGTGCCCTTCTTTGCCTGTTTCTGATGTATAAAGATATGAAAGAGTTTTTTAAACATTTTTTAGCAATTTGATTTTTTTTTTTAAATTCTGCATGTTTTTTAAATTAGAAATTCAGCTACTGTCAAGGCTGAAAGACGAATGGGCTTTTAGTTAGACTGTTTCAAACTTTTTTTTCTGGTTTGTTTTTGGTAAAACTAATTTGAACTTGAATAACTAATTAACATTTTGAATAGAGGAAGCCTTTGTTAGAGATGCAACTCTCTCGACTGAGATGCTAAGTATTCATAATAAACTCCCTTCTGTCTTCCACAAGTCCTCCAAGAAAGCCAGAGAAGACCAGACTTTATCTGATATTTCTAAGGTAAAAAAACAAGCCTTAATAAAAACTTTAAGATATCCCTCCCTCCCCTCAACACACCTTTCAGGCCTTCTTTACACACACTTAAAAAGAGCATACACCCAATTAAAAAAAAACAACATGTATAGGTTACCTTTAATATTAATGTTATGAAAATTGAAGCAAAACTTGTGGATAAGGTTAAAGGTTAAGGCCTAACAGAAACTTGGCAATGAGTTATGGAAACTGAAAAGCCTTGAGAACTGTAAATTTGGAATATTGTCATCCCACGATGAATTACGTACTGTTGAAATGCATCTTTATAATAACATTTCTGACAATTCACTGAATATGATACGTGTCTCTTCACTGCATATTGTAAATTCACCTGATTCAGATTTATTTCCATGTAAATGTTGTTATGAGAAGGAATTATTGCAAGTGCCAGTGGATGCTGTCGGAATGGTTGCCAGCGTGTTCACTGACTGTTGGTGCAATGCCAGTTCTCTTTTGAAATTAAGTATTCTTTTAAATCACAAAATTGCTCCTGATTGAGGGGTAATTATGAATGGCTGCGCTGCATTTGTGATCGGTAAAATAAAGCCTGCTCCTGAAATTGTTGCTCAGTGTTTTCTGATTGGCAAAGTGCTCTTAACAGCTTAGTTAGAGATTTAGGGCCTGATTCTTCATTGTGTGACTCCAGTTATATGCTGTTGGCTTTACATTAGTGTAAAATTGGAGTAACACAGTGGAGAATTGTGCTTTTTGTGTTTGTTTGCAGTTGACGGTACAATCGTTATCCAAGCATGGGTGTTTCCTTCCTGCTCAGTTTTGAGACTTCTGCCAAAGATCCCCTTAGCTGACTCCCATCACAGTGTATGGACTGTGGAAAAATGGATGGACTTGTAGAATTTTCCATATTTCCTTTATTTGATTCTGCCCCCAATCCCACCATTCCTACACTGTAATCCTGACTCTGCTCAGGTCCTTTCATTTGGCTACGCTCACTTCACCCTTCTGTGGCTGACAATGGCTACTTCAAGAGGACTATATAATAACTGTACTGAGGTCAATTTGTAGGACACCTGTATCCTTCACCATTCTGAGGCTGCATCCTAATCTAGCTCGTCCACTTGGCAGAGCTTCTTGCTGGTCATAGTCAGCATTCAAGACCAAGGGTGAAGCGTCATATAATTGCTTTTTAGGGTAAATATAATAGGCACATTATTCCTAATCAGAGAGCATTTATTGCTTTATAGTGGTATTTCTAAGAGAACAGAGCATACCCTGCTATGAACAGAACTAAATGGAATAGACAATTCAGTCTACAAAGTCTGTTGGGAATTTATTTTCACTTTTTTTTTTTGAGGATTTGAAGTACCTCAGAAATCATGTGAGCGGAAACCCCACTGGCAGCTCAATCTTCCTTGAGAACAAATAATTACACCTTTTCAGATAAATGACTTCACAACAACATAATAACAATACAGGGATCCTTCTACAAGGCAAAGCCTTCGGAATAGTTTCTTACAATATATGTAATTACTTACACTACTTTTGGTTAGAAATTGAATGTTAACCTGCAATAGTAGGACTGCAGACCCAGCTTCGATTGGCTTCCTTCTGTGGTTACTCTGACTGTCTCTGTTCATTAACTTTTAAAGTCTAATAAAACAACTATTTTAAAAATGCTAACCAGGATCAGACTTGTCCAACAGTTGCATGGGTTTCTTTGAAGAACATTAGATGCTGTAAGAAATTTCATCTAGTGGCTTAGCAGGGGCCACTCTACACCTGTGCTATATTTTGGTGCCCAAGTATGTTAAATGGCATATGAGATACTGTTGACCACACTATGGTTCTGACTCAACTGAGTAGACTGGTTGGTGTGATTTAGAGTGGCTCCATTTCATGTCTGGGGTAACGAATAATTGCTCAGTAGCTCTGAGGCCCATTCCCATATGGAGTGCTGCAGGGGTCAGTTCAGTCAACATTAATCAGTGTATATGTGATGCTGCTTGAAGAACTGAGATAGGGTGACGTGTCCCTAGGTATCATCTGCATACAATGAATACCCAGCTTTAGATGTCTGTCTCCTCCAATCGTGGTGATTCCATCTGAGCCCTGCCTGACTGAGATTGCTGAGTGGATGTTAGGTTGGTAAAGTCCCTCCTGGGGGGGACTGGAGGTGTTACTTTGGGATAAGGGAAATGGGTCACCATCATTTTGGTGGTGTCTCTGTTAATGGATGGGTTATTCCTCAAGTAGGCTGGCAGGGTTCATGGTTTGGGGATAGGTTGTTTCTGTTTTTTGTTTTTGTTTTTTTTTAAAATGTGAACAGAATGTGAAACCCCATGTCTTGGCTGTGATTAAGAGTTGTTTTTTTTCATCTGAAGTAACAGAAGCTGCAACCTTCCTAACTGACAGACATTGGCAAAGCGGGGTTTCTGCTGGCTAGGTTTCCAGGTTGCTGTGTGACTCATAGATACCAGCTTGAGATGTTCCATCTGCTAAAAAGCAAAACAAATAAGTAACTCTTAAGGACAATATTTCAATACGTAAAATAGACAAAGTCATATAAAGAATCAGCTATTTAAAATACATCCTATTTCAAAACAATAACAAAATCCCTCCATTAATTCTGGATCTAAATTTACCAGATCATTGCAGAAAACGGTTAAGGTCCAGCCCTATATCCCTGGTTCAGCCAAAACTCCAAATGAAGCAAGTTTGGAGTTGAGGGCATGCAAGAAAATATAGAATTAGTTCCTTGGTTATGGCTGTAGATAGTCACCAATATTTGATGTGTGCTCAGTATGGGAAGTTACGGCCTGGTCTGTGACCATGGGGTTCTCAGTGCATGAAGTTCTGACTCTGGTTACAATTCTTAAGGGGGGGTGGGTGGAGGAGACACTTAAAAACAACTTTAAAAAACTGCTTTGGCCAAATCCTGTGATTTGTAGTCCATCACCCCCAAAATTTGGACAAATTTTTAGATTTCTGGGGTTGGGTCTTCGGTGTTACCATAATATCTATGTAGTTATGATTAATTTAGTAATGAGAATAATGGTGTGGAACAAATAGGAAAAAACCTTTGCAAAACATAAGGGCCAAGATATTCAAAAGATTGGGGCATAAAGTTAGGCTGCCAAAGCCTTATATTTTAGCTTACATGGATTTTCAAAATTGCTGACCACCCACCAGCTCTCCTGCACTTAGTGGGAGCTGCGGAGTACTTGACACATTTGAAAATCAGGTCATTCACGTAGGCTCTGAAAGAAGGATTTAGCAGCCTGACTTAAGGAACCCACTTCTGCACAGTCTTTCCCCAGAACTGTATAAACCCCTAAGGCAATGAATGACAAGGTAGGTGAGGTAACACCTCTTACTGTATCTGGTGTTGCTAATAGCCTGGGGCTAACATGGCAACAGCAGCACGGCAAACAAGAGAGTGAATGTCATTGACATTTCCTTGGGGCCACCAATACATTTTAACTCTTTTAACATGTTTTACATTCCTGACAGAAGTAGGTTCTCTCACTGCAGTTTATCTTGTCTTGATTTGCATTATTCACCATTTTTATATATTGTGCAGAGATAGGGTGTAATCATGAAAAGATAGGAAGATTTTTTTTTTAAATGCAACCTGAAAGAGGTGAGCATCTTTCTCTGACCCTTTCTAATGTCCCACGCAGCCTGGTGGATCCTGGATGGAGCCACATGGTGGCATGTCTACACAGCAGCTGGGAATAACTCTTGTAGCCTGGGTTGCCAGACTTGTGTTCATGGGGCTCGCCTAGTGTGCTAAAAATAGCAGTGTGGACGTTCTGGTGCAGGCTAGGAAGCAGGGTGGGCTTCAGAGGCTGGGCGCCAGCCTGAGGCTGAAGATCAGAGCAATGCCTACACAGCTATTTTTAGCACACAAGCCCGAGTCCCGCTAATGCAAGTCTATCAACCAGGACTGAGAGACTCTCACCCAGCGGCAGAGGCGACACATGGGGGGGACATGCAGCATCCTGTGCCCCCATATTTGCTGCTTGACTTGTACTAAGCATGGTCACATGGACTGAGCATGCTCAATAACACTGCTGAAGCCAGCTGCCTTCACTCTGCCGCTCCCATAATTGGCCGGCACGGGTTGTCTGCCCAGCAGCTGTGCAGACAGACCTCTAGAGAGACTGGTTCCACAACATATCCCCCTTCTTTTCCCCCCAGATCTCATGGAAACCTTTTGGCTGGTGCTTTGTGAGTCTGAGGTTCTGTGGGGCCTGGGGCTGCTATGCCAGGAGTAGGAGGGGAGGAGCCACTCTGTGGCCTTCTCACCTTCCTCCCTGTCCTCGTGAGAAGCAGATCTCCTTCCATAAGTCAGTATTAAATAGTACTGCAGGCTCTGTGCTTGCACCAGCTCTTCTGAGCTTTCTCAACACTGACCAGAAGATTCATTTCACAACTGCTCAAGTTCAGCTGTGGTGTACTGTACAGTATATGGTCGCCATCCACGGTGTAAGAGTTAAAGGCACAGAAAGGAAAACATCAGATGGCTCTGAGAGAGAATTTAGATAGGCCCGAATATGCAGAACTATGTGATCTAAACTGGTACTTATTCACACACCAGGGATTTGCATGCCAATTCATCGTGGGATCTGGAGCAGGCGGCCTGTCCAATGACAGAGGGGCTTTGTAGGAGCTTTTGCAGCCTGGTGATGGATGGGGATGGATGAATGAGGTTCATTCCCCCTGTAGAGAGAGTTCCTGGGTCTGGTGGGGTTGGGAGTTCAGGCAACCTACGTTTCCTGTGCCCCTTTCCCCTGCAGACCACTGCCTCCCAACTTCAGAGAAACTCACTTCTTGTCTCTGTCTCTCTCCTCCCTTGTTCAAAGGCTCCAATACTCGAATCCCATCTTTGCCATAGAGACTCAGTGTGGCCTGGAGCAACTAAAGTAACAACGGATGTTTGATGGGCATGCAAAGCAAGAGAAAAAAGAAAAAAGAGAAAAAAGAGAAACTTGGAGCTTACTGGGATTACCTGGACCTGGAATGGAATGGAAGAGATTTGGATGGGAAGAGATTTTCAGAGCCATGTGCTCCCCTCTCCCTCCTTCCTCTGCTCTGATTTTAGCTGTTGTGACAGGGTGGCAGTCCATTAGGTGCACTGATTCTGGGATTTCTATTATATGTTTATGGTGCCCAGGGTTCTTCAGGCCAGGGTACCCTCAAATTTAAATCCAAATTCTTATTACTATATAAAACTGAATCTCTGCTATACTCTGTAGAATGAGTCACTAAAGATCTCATGATGCATTGGCATGCAAATCTCTGGTGCATGGCTCAGTACCAGTCTGGATCATATAGTTCTCTATATTCAGGCCTGTGTAATAGCAATTTGATGTTTCCCTTTCTCTACTCCTAGCTCTTACATTGTGGATGGGCAGCACATACTGTACACCATGGCTGAACTTGAGCAGTTGTGAAATGCATCTTCTGCTCAGTGTCTGGGAAGCTCTTTGAGACCTTCTGCGGAGAGCAGGTGCCAATCTCATTCATTTCCTTCTAGAACTTACTTTACTTGTGGTGCAAAGGATATGGGTCTCACCTCCGCTGCATAGGAGGATCAGCCAACTCAATGGCACCTTCCCTCCCCACCCCCACCTCTAGACCCTGTGGAGGGCATTCTGTGAATCCAGGGTCCATGCAGGGGGAGGTAGCAGAGGTTGAGCAGGCCACATGAGCATTAGGAAGATGCAGGGCTCCTTAAGACCCTCAAAATTTACGTGCAAAAGGAAGTACAACTTGGGTCTCTATTATCCTTTCTGCGGAGCCCTGCTCCCCCCCCAAAAACCCCCCCCCCAAAAACTGTATTCTCAAGAGCAGCCATGGCCAAGGGCAGTGTCTGCTAAGATGGCTCCATTGGAGTCACCCTGCCCAGAATTAGGGGAGGGGCGAGAGCCAACATGGAGGCCTTTCATGGATCCCACAGGATTCACCAGATGCAGGAGCCACCCGCGTGGCAAACCCTGTCTCCGGACAGAATAACCAAGGAGGAATGCTTCATCGGGCCTCCAGGAGATTCCCCTTTCTCTCCCCACAAAACCTTTCCTGTGAGTTTACTACAGGATGGGATGATCCAAGCCCTGGACAAGAAAACTAATTCCCATGTTTGTCTGCACGTACATGCTTCAGTGTTTCTTCTTGTGACTGAGGCAGGGGTTTAATCATGACCAAGATCTTTTATAAAGATCCAAGGTATTAATGTGTTGGCTGCTTGAACACACTCTGTGCTACCCTATACATCTTACCCTATTAAACATGGCCAGGGCCCCTGAGAACCCAGCATTACACTAGTAGTTTTAGTCACTTTCAAACAGAATTTGAAATGTAGCCAGCAAATGCACAGCCTCTGAGAGTTGCCGCTTCAGCATGGTAGTGTTAAAAAGAGAATTAATGATGGGAATGTTGCCACTGACTAGGAAACCACTGAGGAGCAGCTGCTGGAGTGTTACAATTGTTGTTGTTACTATTTATCTATCATCAGCATGTAGGAAGATAGGCCCTTGCCCCAAAGTGCTTGCAATCTAATTAGGCAAGATGCAGACAAAAGCTTAGAAAAGGATGCAAGCTGGAAAGAAAGGGCCTGATTGTATCCAGATATATTACAGGGGAGGAAGGCTACCTCCAGAGTACCATTCCCCGCATCTTCCTGGGAAAGCTCTTTGTTGGGTGGGGTTTGTGGAATGGGGGGAGGAGGGATTGGGCAGGCTGGAGTTGGAAGGGATCAGCCATGATTTGGTTGTGTGGGGCAGGTGGGATGCACATCTGGGCAGGTAGTGCTCACCAGCAGAGATCCACTTTTAAAAGGACTCCTAGGGAACACAGCCAGGGGGAGCACTTGCAGCCTGGCTCCAATGTAGCCACACTGGGAGGGAGCAGAGAGGGTGAGGGTGCAGAACTTTGCATGGCCTGACCTCCTGCTGACTTGCTGGGACACACAAGTCTGTGCGTCCTGCCCCTGGAGGGGAAAATCAGGGAGGGGTTCCCAGTGGTTTTTGGTAGCTATTTGCCCCAACGCTGTAGCCCCTGCCTAAGATGACTGATTGCATGGTCATCATTTACCAGAGGCTTTTTGTGTTTTTTTGGGGGGAGGGGAGGAGAGAGATTTTTTGCTCCCTTGTCTTCATCTTAATTTAATACAATTTTTTATTTATGTGGCAAATGGTGTAAATTCTCCCAGTTCTATTTTACCCACCATCCCATGTTGCGTCTGCCTGCGCGGCCCTGCAGCTCATTGCTGTTTAACCCGATGATAATGTTGTTGACGCGTGGCATACTTTGGAACGTAGGAAATGCCAGACTAGATCAGACCCGAGGCCTTTCTAGTCCAGTCTCCTGTCTCAGAGGAAAGTGCAGGAAATGCCAGAGTGGACAATTCTTTGTATGCCCCTCGGGGAAGCTTGTTTTAACCCCCAGCAGTTAGTGAGTGGCTCATATACATACTATATTTCTCTCTGTGGTACCTGGGGAAGTTCTAATGAGCATTTTTGTACTTGTTTGGGTTTTCCTTTTAGCTTTTCATGTACCTCAATGTATGTTGATTAGCAATGTCACTGCTTTTTAAAGCAGAATGCCCACCCCTTACTGCTTCAGACTAGATGTTCTCTTCTAGAGGAGGCCACTAATCAATTACTACCCATTATAATAAACCCATCTTCTTTATTTTCCTTCTCTAATGAAAGGAAGAAAAGGACAGCCAAACACACAGTCACTGCTCCAAGCTAGGAGAGGTAGAATGCAGGGAGCTGATCCACCCTGATTCCTTCTGGATATGGAGCAGGGGAAGCCCCCATCTGTGTCAGTGATTGTTGCTGCTTCCCTGGCAGGGTGGAACTAGGTGGGTGGGTAAAGTACTTGCTCTGTGCACTGCCAGTGGCAGTATGGCAGATTTGAATCTCTTACAGGGTGGCAATGCACCATGTCTGTGTGGCAAGGTGTCCTCTTTCTAGATGTTCCAAGGGACAGGATTGAACAATGGGATGGGATTTGGCTTTGTATGTCACTGTAGCTGCTATATGTAGCATGGTAGAAAGCACCAGGAAATAAAAAGTGATAGGGGAAATTAAGGAATGGAAATAAAATGGGTTTATGTTCATCGAGCAAGTGTAGCTAAGTCCCTGGGAAAAGCAAGGCTTTTGATACTGTTCCTGCGAACACCTGCTTGCTTGCTTTACATGGTTGGAGCATTGAGACGGCTTTGGCCTGGGCAGATTTGCATTATCAGGACAATTTTGACAGCAGCAGGAAGTTAAAAACATTTCCGTTTTGGTTCTAATTAGGTTGTAATAGTCTTGACAGCAGCAGCCACCACGGGAAGGATTTTCTTATTTGAATGGAATATTCCAGGGCCTTCGTTACCAGAGGGATTTGATTGTCCATCTCCAGCAGATGGTGCTAGTGTACTATGGAAAAACCATTAAGCCTGCATAGGTTGGGGTTTTTAGGTATCTAGACTATACATCTCAAATATGGGCTGCACAGATATCCTGTGGGTTTAGAGTGTTAGAGTGGAATCTGATTGTTTTCAGAGCAGTTTTATGGAGATATCATTATTTTTTTACAGCTATAAATTAACTGTCTGCTTCAATATGCCCTGTGGTCTTGGTGCCTTCAGGGATCTTCTTGTCAGTTATGCAAGTTTCCAGTTTTATGACTCTGGCAGAGTACCAATGGGATCAAGAATGATTTTGTAAAGACACAGCATTATAAGTGACAAGAAAGTGCAATTCCTTGGGTACTAAACCCAGTGCAAATGGCTTTGCTATTGATTCCCAGCAGCAATATTAAAGTTTTCTCTCAGAACAAATAGCCACCCCCTTAACTAAATGTTTAGTTTCACAGCACCAAGCTAAGCTCTTATGGTTCATCTTTGTGTTGCTTAACTAGAGTACAGTAATCCACGTGCAGTGAAGTCAACTGGCATTTGTTATTAACTTCAGTGGGGCCAGGATTTCACTGCAGGTGTTTATGCCAATTGTGACAGCCAACGAAAATGGACAAAGGGGTGGGGGTTGGAAAAGTGCTCATCAGAAGGAGTTAGAGCAAGTCCCAACCATGGAGCATAGAGAAGTTTCTCCAAAATATATTCTTCCAGAAAATCCTGGGAGATATAGCCACAGGCTTTAATAGAAGCTTGGCTTTAATAGAAGCTGTGTGGTCAAATCCCAGGCAAATCTGAAAATGCATCAGTTTTTTATTATGCTCTTTAAAGAAGACAGATGTCCAATGGGCGTAGAGACCAACGTGCCATCTCACCTCTCGAGTTGTTCCCACATTGTATTGGGCATAGAGGATTTTAGTCTGTGGGGCTGTCAGCCCTTTCACTAGTACTAAATTCACTTTATGCAAAAGCACTCTGAGGGCTTTAACATGTATGTGTATTACTCCTTCGCAGATTTTGACTTTGGCATTCCAGTGTGGGGAGATTTTATCAAAGGAGGAGTTTCTATTTCTCAGTCTCTCACACTCCAAGGTAATGGAGTACTTATATAATACATCATTTCAGTCCCCATGGTGCAGTGTGTATACAATGGGCCTCCGATTCCCAGAGTATAGCCAGCTTGAGCCTGGCTCTTGAGCAGATGTGCAAGGGGGAAAGGGGCAGAAAGTCAAGGAGTACCACTCTCTAGTGCTCCCACAGCTACGAGCCACCCCAAACGGGGCAGGGGAGGAGGCCTTGGCCACCCTTGAGAAGTGGAGTGCACACCCCAGTCTGCTACGGGAGGGGGAGGGGTGCATCAGCTGTATTCCTAGGAACTCTGGGAGGTATTTATCCCTCTGACCTACCCTGCTCCAAAGATGCTCTGCACACCACCTGCTTAAGTCTTAATAGCATAATCTGACTCTTGGTACATAGTGCCTATACACCCTAGGGACATCCCATGCACCCTAGGGACATCGGCACTTGCCCCTTGAAGGGAGACTCTCTAAGCTTTGCCTTTGCTCAAGGCAATTCTGACACATGCTTCCTGCTGAGTAAGGGTTGCCAACCCTCCAGGATTGTCCTGGAGTTTCCAGGAATTAAAGATGATTCTTTAATTAAAGCTTTGTCATGTGATGAAACCTCCGGGAATACGTCCAACCAAAATTGTCAGGCCAATGCTGGGCCAAGTGACTTTGGTCGGCCAGAGCAGAAGGCATCTAAAGATCTGAGTAGCTGACAGGACAATCCTGTGAACTAAGCCCCACCTGACAATAGAGAATGAAAGTTTGCGGGTAAACTTAAATACATATGTGTCTGAGCCATGTAATGTCCTATATAAATTACAGTTGTGAATTGTATTCAATTCACCTCTAACCAGTGTCCCGGCTCTCTTATTCTTCACCTACCTACCGGGCACCCACCACCTAGCTTTGTTACGAGTAGCTCAGCATATCCTAATAGTTCGGTAAGTGTTGCCTAGATAACTGGGAAATAAAGGTGGGAGACAGACAGGCTTCATTCTGCTTTCATTTAGAGTTGTAATGATTGAGAACGCAAAGGACTTGGAATGTAGCACAGGGACAGGTTTGAGGCCATGAACATTATTTGCTTCTAATGGGAACCACTGAGTGTAAATAACATTCCTATGAGATTTTTCCACTGGAAGCTAACACTTGACTGTAAACTTTTCCTCCTAAACTGATGCTTCCCCCCTCAGTATGATATTCAGCATGGGCGGCCTGCTGTCTGTTTACAGTACCTGGAGCAGAATGTTAGCGTTCTGCAACCTACCCTATCTCAGCTGATAGTCTTAAAGCTGAGAGTCCTCGTGGGGGATAGAAGGCACAACTATTAATTAAAAGAACCAGTGTATGTCAAGAATACCAACAGGTGGAGAATACTGGTTGTTGAGCTTATTTTACAAGGTACTATGTAACAGTAAGCTCAGCTGGGGAGTAATGTTGTTGGTTACTCCATCTTCTGAGGCTTTTGACTCAGCCATGTGCTATTAGAGAGCAACATTGTAAGTGCAATACTTGAACTACAACAATAATAAATCTTATGTTTGTATTGTTTCCGTAAGTGGTGCTAAGGACCTGCTGCCTGGGTTCCCTCTCCTGTGCTTTCATGGTGATTTAGACAGCACTGACAATCACGGCTTGCTAATCACCAGAATCCCAGGTAAAAATAGCTAGAGAATTTAAGTGCTGCAGGGTTTTCTACTGACTCTTAATAGCATGGCTATTGTTTTTCTTAGCTTTTCTACTGTGTGTGCATTGTGCTAGTTCCATCAGTACAACATAAGGATGCTTGAATGGCATTGAGACAGCTGGAAATGGTTAGATATTTGAACTCATAAAATTGAGCTCCATCTTTCCTTTACGTTTTGGCAATTTGTTCAAATCCATTTTTGGCAGTTTATTTCCCTCCCCCCCCCCCAAAAAAAAAGAGAGAGAGAGAGAGAGAAATCCTTGGAAGCTCAACAGTTCAAATCTTGCAAAGAGGGTCAGTTTTGTAATGAGTATTATGGGACTTTAATGTACCATTTCACTCTTGTGCCCAGTAGGACAGTAACAACAAGTAGGTTTGTTTTGTTTAGCATTGAGCACCCTAAATAAATAATGTTGATTAAATATTTGATTCTGTTCCCATTGAAATCACTTCTGGACTGGATTGGACCTTTAAAATTATGATTTTTTAAAAAATATAAATGCTATTTGCGATCTCTTTTTGACATAACTACTCTTTTTTCTGTTTCACTGAGACATGGTAACAATAGACATGCTGAGTGCCTTCTGGGAGCTGCTGAACACACACAACTCCCATTGACCTGTGGGAGTTGAAGGCCCCCTGCATCTCTGTGGAAGTGCTCAGATGTTGTCTTGTACTGTGGGACTCCAAGGTAGCCCACTTTCCCCCTCTTTTATCATCCCACCCATCCTTCAGCGGCCTGTACAGTCTCCCCACAATTCGGCAGTGGGTATTCAGTTTTTCAGTTGGTAAAAGACATCTGTCTATGATGGAGAAAACACGCACAAAAGAATAGATGTACAGTATGTGTTCCATGGAATATCCAAATAATTCCAGTGGCAGCAGTGATGTGTGCTACTCATGGGGAAGTATTATCCTGAATGGTACAGGTTGAAGTGTGCAACTCTTATTGTACTCACTGACACGAGTAATCCTGAAATGCTCCCCAATTTAAGTAAGGCTTGTATGATTGGGTTCCTAGTGTTTGAAGACAGCACAAGCAGAAATTCTGTTTCATTGACCTTTTCAGGCCTTGACATGCCTTCATTCGGGACAATTTTCAAATCTGATAGGCTTTGCTTATTGCTGGGGGAGTGTCTGGGCCACAGGC
This sequence comes from Mauremys reevesii, assembly GCF_016161935.1. Classification (NCBI taxonomy): domain Eukaryota; kingdom Metazoa; phylum Chordata; order Testudines; family Geoemydidae; genus Mauremys; species Mauremys reevesii. The sequence continues at coordinate 26,416,697 of NC_052633.1, read as the reverse complement.
AGAGCCATTAATAAGAGCTGACTTGTGATTTTTAAAACTATGGAGATTACTGCAGGTCTTGCCCATGTATTTTTCTTGTATTCTTAACATTGACACTGAATGACATTAACCCCATACATGGATCTGCAAGTTAGATACTGCTTTATGCTGTAGGTTTGTCTGTACTAGCTCTAATGAAATACATATGTTGGCTGTGGAGATTTATAAACCATGCATCTCTTTGAATCACACTCCTATATTAATAGTTTTTAATTCTGCTGTGGCAGTTTTTGTAAAACAAATATAGACAACTTCACAAACACAGATATATGAATAATATCCTGTAAGATGTTGGGAAGAATTGGATGTATTTTTACACTCATTCATGCCCTCTAACAGCATGATTGGCAGATGCATCCATGAGCGATGTCACAGAGTCCATGGCTAACAAGCAGAAAAGAAAATCAATGTTTCCAATTCAGCCATGTAATGTCCTATTTATTTATATAATACATTTAATGACTTTTAAAGTTTGAAACTGTACTTAGCTTTCCTCAGCTCCCTTTGATCTATCTTGCAGCTGTGCCAGATGGTTCTCTCTGCTGCTAGTGCTACCTCTCTAATCTGCTTTTTGATTTCATAGGCATTTCTTATCTGCTGGTTGTATTCCATTTGACACGTCCAGCTCTTAAAATAAAAACCGATTGTTGAGACTTGGTGATAATACTGCTTCTCTGCTCCATTATAAAGGAACTTATATTCTTTAGGTAACTTGCCACATGTGTGCAAAAAAAAAGTAGTCTTAAAAGTATCCACAGATCTTATAAGTCCCAAATTATGAAATACCAATGTTACTCTAAATACATTTAAGGCCAGACCCTCAGCTGGTGTAAACTGTCTAATTCCATTGGTATCAGCAGAGCTATATCCATTTATACCATCTGAGGCTCTGGTCCTTAATGTTTAAATTAAGTATTTAAGCTTTATTATTTTACAGCAGCAAAAAAGCATTCTAGGCCCTTCATCGAAAACGGAAACACACAGTCTCTGCCCCCATGGACTTTACTAGCTAAGGGCCCAGGTTTGCCTCTCTTATTCATGGTGGGTAGTGTCCTGCTCCTGAGTAGTCCCACTGGTTTTAAGGTACCACTTATCTTGAGTAATGACGACAGACTTGAGTCCAAAGTAAAAGCCGTGGCAATGAGTGGTAGGACTAACAGGAGGCTTTGGATGAGGAAGGGTGAAGGTTATAGTAATGTAAATATGTGAGTTGGGAATGTGTACATCCAGATAGTACTTCAGTTCTTTTAGTTTGCTTAATATGTATGAAAATTGAGGAAGATATAAGAAAAATGAATATTCTTGACTGACTTACTGAGGGTACTGAGGAAGAGGGAGTTAAATGAGAAAAAGGTAGTGGTTTGGCAAACCAGCATAGGAAGTATGCTTCATGCATACCAGGTAATGTGAAAAGAGGTGAGGAGATGCCTGTGAGAACTGTGTAGAACGGCCCAGGGCTGACATCATTGGTAGAGTGAGGAAGGTGAGAGCAACGCAGTAAAGGGCAAAGTTGGCTAAGTAGGGAAGGGTGGAATTAGGTAAGGCCTTAAAGATGAGTTTTAAAAACATTTTTTTTTTCTCCCAAGTGTTAAACCAGGGCCTTTATTTAACAGTCTGGTCTGAATACAACCAGCAGACATCCCAAACAGTGTCACTTTTCAGCAGGTGGCTCAGCGAGACAAACTCCAACTTAAAAATTTTAGTGTGGAATTCTGTTCATGCTGCAAAGTGTAGCTCTGCATGTGCACCCCCACACTGGGAGCCAAACTAATAGTTTCTTTGTCCATATGCAGGTCAACAAGGCTGCTGGAATCTCTTCAATTCTAAAAGGCTGGTCTACTTTGGAAAGACAATGCAAAGCAGTATTAGCATCCTTGACCATGGGCTATAGCACCGAATCAGGGTTATTAAGGCTCTTGCCCTTAAATAACATTATAGACCAAAGTTTCAAGATGCCCATTATGTGCATGCTCTCTTCTGTGCGCACCTTCTGTGCTCCTGGGACAATGCCTCTTTTTAAGGATGTATGCAAATAGGTTTGAAGTTAAGCCTGACAAGAATGGGTCTAAGATGTGAATGCACACAGATGTGGGACATGTGTGCAGTGCAGAGATTTTGAGAATGGTCTTCAGAATGCCAGCCTGCTTTGCTGAGAATGTCCAGGGTTCAGTCACTGGGTCCCTGATCCTTCTGACAGGTGGGATGACAGAGTTTCACCACTCAGGGTTTTCCCTCTCCAGGGCTTTCTCCTGTGTTTCTTCAGTTTGATTCCTGCCTCACTCATGAAGGCAACCTCCATGGCCATGTCTGGCTGCCATTTTGTCTCTTGATCTGAGAAAGCCAGAGCAAACAAAGTAAAACAAGCTATCTGCACCGTGCCTCTTGTGCTAATGCTTTCCCATGGGGTCCTGCAGTCCTCTCTCACTGAGGGGAACCTCTATTAATGCAGTAGAACAAGGCAGTGTCTTTTCTTTTTCTGGGGTTGTGGCAGACCCAACTAGCTATTCATCTTCTCTAAATGAGGCAAGAAACTCGCTCACAGTGGCTCTCCTCTGAGGTAGCAATGAAAGACAAACTCAAATTGCTCAGCTTCCTTAAGCAGGGAGAGAAATTCTCCTGTGGGACAGAGGTTCTTGCTGGAGTATAACAACTTCTTCCTGAATGGCTCCAGTACAATAGAACCTGGAATTGTGAGTGGTACTGCTTAGGCTGTAGGGACATAATTGACATGCTTCTCCTTCCCATGAAGAAGCATGGATTTAGATTTGAGGAAATGTATTCACCAGGCAATATATCCTTGAACAGGCTATACCATTGGGCCTTCTGGTTGAGGCCTAACTGCTCTAGGAAACCACATAACCCGGGGTCTGAATGAGGCCTTCTGTTAGCACCATCCATGCTTTCTTTTCCTGACACATTACCTGATTCTGTAACCTTAACTCAGCTGGGAATGCTGCGCCTTGCAGCAAGCAATCCCATTTAACTGTGTAAGGGGCCCCAAATCCTCAACTCACCTTGCTTTGTGGAAAGGGGTAGCATGTAAATGAGTTCCCCACAGCCTAAGCAGCGTCCCTCCCAATTCTAGGTTCCTTCCTTCTTGGCTACCCAGGTTGTTACTAAGACATTGGAGTTTAGTGTACTCAGTGGTCCTTCTGTAGTCAGTAAGAGCGACTCAATGAGTGAGGTATGCAGGACAGGACCCTGAGAGAGAGAGAGTGTGTCCTCCTATCGTGCTTATGTGAATATTTGAAATATTTTTAAAGCAATTCAGTATGTTTCTGAAAATTCACATGCTTGCTCATCTGTATGAGTCAAGTACGTAGACTCTCTGAGGATAGGCTCATTATTATTTGTATTGTGGTAGTGCCTAGAAGCCCTAGTCACATACCAGAGCTCCATTGTGCAAGGGCTTGACTGAGAGTGTCCTCTAATGGAAGAGGACAGTTCCTCATTGAGAAGCTGAACTGCTTGTATTTTCTCAAGTTTCTTGGAAAAATATATTAGGATCTACACAAACGACTGGCTCTATGGCCAACATGGTAGTATCATTTCTTTCAGATTTTCTTCATTCAGAATTTTTGCAGTTAAAGCCTGAATTGGAGGAAAAGAGAAGAGTAAACCAAACTCCAAAAGGCTCATTGCATAAACAGTGCACTTGTATGGGAGTCCGAGAGTTTTACTTTGTGATATAAGGTTTAGAAAGTATTGAGGTAAAACTAACCAAATGTGTTTGGTTAAATGGGAAAGACAATAATCCTCTGGGGAAAACTTCTTCCCATAAGTTGGAGTGTCAGGTAAGAGTTTCTGTGTAAATATGTGCTTTGGAGCTGAATAAGGAAGGCAGCCAAGTGGCTATGAAAATATTCAACTATCTTCGTATGCGTTATCCGTCGGGACCTTCACTCCTCTTGTTAGTTCTCGTTATCAACAAACAGCATCACTGTAGAGTCTGAAATCAGAAAAATTTCCTTTGAAAATTTGCAGATCTACTTTTGAAATATTCCAAACACTTGGGTTTTTATTATTAATTTGGCTCTCCTTATTCCTGCTGAGGAGTACCTTACTCCATGGGCAGTTCCATGAATTTCAAGAAACTACTCAGTGTGAGTAAGGATAGGAGAAGGGGGTCCTTAGTAAAACTAATGCGCTTACCCTTATTTTGGAAAATGTCTTGACATCAGATACCGCTGCATTTTACTCCTTTCATTACTGAAGCACAAACAGTTTCTGAGCAATGTGCTCCTGGTTTAAAGTGGTAACTGAAAAGGGAAATATGTATGCATATTGCTCCTATTTAATTGTCTTCCATTAGATGACAGTTATCCCAGTTTTAAAATGGGAATAATATTTATTTACTTTGCAGGTAACTGAATAAGTATTTTATGGTAAAAATTAATTAAAGGGCTGTTTCACCACTGAGTTACACTGCTGTAAATCTAGAGTAACAAAATGGTGAATCATACCTAAAGGTTGTACAGAGTTTTCAAGAGGGAAAGAAATGCTATATAACTCTGAAATACTGTAATAAATCCTATCTGATAGTTTAGCCATATAATAATAATTATTCCTAGCTCGTATATGGCACTTTTCATCGGTAGGTCTCAAAGTGCTTTACAAAGGAGGTAAGTATCATTATCCCCATTTTATAGATAATGAAACTGAGACACAGAGTGCTTTGCTGGGGGTCACCCAGCACATCAGTGTTAGAGCTGGGAAGAGAACCCAGGCCTCCTGAGTCTAAATCCAGAGCTCCATCCACTAGGACACCCTGCCTTGATCACTGAAATCTCCCTTAAACTGCTCTATTCGGTAGTCCTAGGGATTTCTGAAAGAGGTTGCAGCCTATAGAAAAACTGTCAAAGCTACTGAAGACTAAATAATAGTGGCTAACTTGTGGAATACCTCCCCAAATCAGTGCCTGGCTAATCTTTTGGAGAATTAGATCTTCTGTGATAAAGGAGTTAGAGTTTGCTCTAATGGTGCCCATTATGCAACCCAAAAGTCATTTTGGGGTTAGTCAAAATAATGTAGAGGAGGCAGTGAAGCAATGAGCGAGGGCCATTTAAATTAGTTAGTCCCCATAGATATATTTGGACTGCCAGATTCCTGGACCCAAAATAAAAGGTCTTGTTTAGCTATGTTTTGCCTTAAGGCAAGATGTGGTAGAAAGGGCCTAGAACACTGTTTACTCAAACTCTCTGGCATGTACTCTCAATTTAAATAATGAAACAGATGGTGATGTTCTCCCATGGAAGACTAACTGTGAGCATTTGAAGAAGAAGGGCAAGGAATGCACTATAAATACTTTCATAGTATTAGTGCCTTACTGTAAATGCAAACAGGCAGTCTCTTTGCTGATCTAGAATTCTATATTCTCTCCCTCCTTTGTGTGTGCAAGAAGAGCTCTTTTAAAGCAAGTTTACACAGCGAATGTATTCTGGGACAGAGAAACAGAGTGTGTGCTCTCATTTTGAGCCTGACCCAAAGCTCACTAAAGTCAAGGGGAGTCTTTCCACTGACTTCAAAGGACTTTGGATCAGGCCTTTAGTCTTGAAGGCAGACTGACTTGAGGTCATTCTTAACTTCTGCTGGAAGGAGTTCTGCCATCACCGGCTGTCTGGCAAAAGGGCTCTGGACCAAATTTTGCTCTCATTTACACTCTATTAGCTTAAATGGACTTATTCCAGATTTACACCTGCATATATGAGAGCAGAATCTTGTCTTCCCTCTCTGGCTCCCACTAATTTGAGCCTTGGTGATGAGTGTCATTATTTTGAAAAAGGCAGCTTGAGAGTCTTGCAGGAAAAACTAGCAGTGTTAGTAAATGATGGAGCGCGTGACCTAGCTGGCATAACTCAAAGTGCACGGGATGATTCTCTCAGCTGGAATGCCAGTGTTGATACATACAAGAGAAGAAAATGGAAGAAGAGATGAATGGGTGGCTCTGCATGTCAAAAATGCTTACAAAGCCAGTGAAATACAGTGTATAAGAAGCAGAATGGTGATGGTGGTGAAATATGTCTGGTAACAATACAAGGAATGGAAAACAAGCAAGAAACAGCTACAACTACCCAGTACTACAAGTGAAATGTCCGTGAGGCATGAAACGACAGTATATAGTGTATATGGTGGATTTTCATTAACCAGACAGCTTTTGATCCACTTCTTACCAATAGGAAACATTTCATTAGGCAGCTGAGAACAATAGGGAAGCTTAATGCAAGTGACCACAAGTACTTTAATCAAAGCTCTTTTTTTCCTGGGTAGCTTTTTGCAGAATCTTGTCTAGCCCACCATCTACGTGACCAGGTCACATCTACTGGTGAGAGTGTTCAAACTGCTAACGCTGTTTCAATACATTTCTTGGCAAAATTTTCCATTTTTTGATAAATATTTTATTAAATTTTCCAGTATTTGACCAGCTCTACAGCAAGTTGAATACGTTCTGTGGAGAATAATAGCAAAATGCATTGAATGATTTATAATGAGCTCTAATACTAACAAATGGAAATGCCTCATTTACTTTGGGAATATTGAAGCAGCCTAAGGTCCCTATTTTCCCCATACAAGTAATTACTTGCTAAACTTCCAATACTTCCCTAATCCCAAGGATCCTAGGGCATCTGATAGGCCCTTTGCCTCTGCACTGATGCCATCCAGGTCCTTGCATCCTCTTTACAGCATAGCTATCTCAGGAGCCATGCTGCCGGGGGCTAGACCCAGTGGCAGCTTTGCCAGAAACCTCCTTAGGTGGGCCTTCCAAATGGTGGAGGGGAAGCCACATAATTTCCTGCTGATTCTTAACTTACACTGCCTTAGCGCCCGCCCCCACATCCCCCCTCTGAGGCTGGGGGCGGGGGTTGGGATTGGAGAAGAACCCAGTGGAGTGGGTGATCCCTTCCCAGCCCACTCCTCTGCCCACCCAGTGCAACCCCAAGGAGAACAGACTATGTCCCTAAGGGATGTGGTCTTTCCACTGAAAACTACATTCCATGAGGAAGACCAAGTTGCATAAGGTCCAAATCATCCCTAGTGTTGCTCCAGCAGCTTCACTGGAGTGCCTCCAGGGATTAATTTGATCCTTTCTGTAGTAGATGGACTTCTCTGATTTGAAATCAGATACACAAAAAGTACTAGATTGCATCTCAAGCTTTGTTTTCTAAAATTTCTCAATTTTGGAGGCTAAAGTGAATTCTCCACAAGGGGCACAAGGCCTATCTGAAACGTTTTTCATTTTGTCAGGTTTTCTGTTAGATCTAGCAACACAAGGAGACCACTAGAAAAGTTAAGCAAAGGCAACAGTTTTTGTTTCCCCAATTTCACAAGTATTTACTAAAGATAAAACAATTCCCCCCCCCTTAAAAATCTGGGTCTGATTCTGGTCTGTTACATCGGGGTATATCAGGAGTATCTCCACACAGTTAATGGAATTATATTGGTGTAAAACCAGCATGAAATCCTGCAATCTAAACACAGGAAAAATTCTCATTGAGATTAACTTGGAGGATTTGGGCCTGTATTTTCTGTGAAATTTTCACAATGTGAAACTCAATAGTTTTGCCCAAAGCTAAGACCTTTTGTCACTAAAGTTATAAGAGAACTGATTATACGATGTAGGTAGCCACGTATCCAAATCTATATTCACCTTGGCCTGAAGGGGCTGATGTTTTAATGAAGCGAGAGCCATTAGAGATCTATATTCTTTTGATGTTGATTTTGATAAATGCTTTTGGATTTTGCTGTAGGGGCTACAATCACCCAGCAGAATATCACACTGCCAGTATCCAATTTGGCTTTTTAACCTCGTCAGGAAATGGGGACTGCCTATTGTTTTACTATGTTGGGAAAGACAGTGAGGTACTGTGGTGATGTAGGCAGAATAAGAAAAGATATATACACACACACAAAAATGTTTGTTTTACTTGTGTCAGTAGGAGTGGCAGCTAAGCACGTTCGAGGAACTTAGTCCTTATAACAGTGAGGACACATGTATCCTTAGGGGTCTACAGTGAAGGTCAGCATATGAGTAAACTTATCTCCTTCTTCTGTCCTCCACCATAATCTCTCTCTTTGCACTTCCCCATTCCTTTCTGTGGTACAATGAGATCCCTCCCCCATAAGTGCTGAAAGAGAATCTCCTCCGGTTGGATGGGCTTCATGCCGACCATCTTTCTCATTAGTCATGGTTTCAGCATGAATGTTCTTTTGGACACTATGCCAGGAGTCTCTAGCTTCCCCATATAAGGAAGGGGCTGGGACTTGACAGCACTGGGCAGGCCGGTAAGGAGCAGGTTTCCTTTCCAAGAGTCCAACCCTAACTTTTCCTCCCAGTGGCTACAGAACTTCCCTCCTCTTCATGACATGCCACCTACAGAGCCCACCCTTACATAGAAAAAAATGGCCAGCACTGTATGTGTAATAAAGCCTTATTATTAGCCAGCATCCTATGAGCTGTTTTTAGAATTAGAGAAATGCACTACCAGCCTTCATTTCAGGAGAGAGCTATGTTAGACTAAAGGGCTTAAGGAAAAGCACAGTAAATTCCAGGGATAAACTAGGAAATATTAAAAATGGGGGTGGAGGGGTTGGAGTGAGGGAGGGGTTGTTTCTGATCGCATGTGTTTCAGGAGTGACTTCACAAGTGAATGGAGCTATGCCAGTGTCAAAGCAAGAGCAGAATCAGGATTTATTCTGTATAAACCAAAGTGTCCTATATATACCTCTGTAGGGAAAGGAGCAACTAAAAACAGCAACTGAGAGAAGCCAGAACAAACGGAATGTTTTCCAGCAAGTATGTGAGAGTGCAACAGCTCCCGAGGGAGGCCAGACATGTGAGGGAAATGGTTTCAGCAGGCATGGATGCTTCATATTCTCATACAGCAGCTTTCTTAGGGAAGGTTGGTGTCAAAGGGGCTGAGAAAGGAAGAGAGAATTAAGACTCTATGGATTTTTGGTTTTACATTTTTATTTACTGTACTTATTTTTATTTGCAATTAAATCCCTTTGGCTCCTTTTCAGTGACCTGATGGGACCATGGCATCGCTCAGCAACCCAGTGGCAATTTCCAGCTATTTGGGGCATGTCTCCCTTCCCCGTGCTTTTTTGGGATCTCTCAGTTTCCCATTGGAGTTCTTCTGTACTCAGTGTAAGTTTAACTGTCTCAAAAATAGGAAGCCAAATTAGCAGCAGTTGAAGTAAATGTTCTTGAAAACTCAGGGGGGTTATGTGGGTATATAACTGAGGGCAGAGTCCTTTTTCTCCCTCTGTGCTGCACCATCAGTTACCCTGTGTTGAGGCTCTCTTTATTCTGGGTCACACCTGCCCTTGGTAGGTGAGAAGTGTGTGTGACTAATATTCCGCAATTAAAAAAAGTCATTTGCAGACCCATTTCCTAAGAGTTACCTCTAAAATACAGCTTACCATGCAGGGGTAGGCATAAATAAACAAATACACTTCTTATCTCATACCAGCTTTTTACCTTACAGTTGCCTCCACATCCCTTTTCAGCTGCTTTATTTCCTTTATTCTCAAGTTCCCAGTTCCATCTTTTTATTTCTCTAATCTAGCTCCTACTGTCTCTTCTCTTCTTTTGTGTTCTGTTTTTATTGTCATCTTAATCTATTTTCTAGTCTCTCTCTCTCTCTCTCCCCCCCCCTGCCTTTTTAGGTCTCCATATTGTTTTCCTTCCCTACACCCTGTCTCATTTTGTGCTCCATTCTCCATTCAATGACCTCTGTGTTGTTTCCTTCCCAACAATGCCCCCTGTTCTCTCTCCCACAGGTGAACACACACTTCCGTATCTCAAGCACACGTCCCTCCTCTGAAATACTGCCCCCAACCCCCACCCATTCTCTCATAAGGGCTTTTCTTACTATCCTATTTTCTCTCGCACATACTTTTTCCTGTCTCTCCCTCTCTCCCTTCCCCCCAGTCTGTGCTGTCATAAATTTGAGAAGTAATGAGAACACACAAAAACATCTAGCAGATTTATAAGATCCCACAAGTCTCTTCAGTATTGTTTTATGGGGGACTTTTGTGACTCTACAGAAAAACCCAAACATTTTTCCAGGCGCTCCCTCTGCTTTAAAATGGATGGCACATATATGGGATATATTAAAACTATTACATAGCTCATGATTTTATTTTAGATATTAATCACACCATGAGGATATCCACTGTGGCAAAGTTCCTCCTCTCCTCTAGTAGGTCCCCACTGCTTGACCGCTCCTTCAAACACTTGATTGTTCCAATCAATGTAGCTGCTCCATCACACCACTAAAACAAAAACTTTGCCTCTCTCCTCCCTCATGTAGCATGTTTAGCTGTTATTTTAAGGGCATGCACAGCAGCATTCATGAATACTCCACACACAGATTCTAAACCTCAGAGCAGCCATTCTTTGAAAAAGCATGCTGCAGGGCATGGGAACAGACAATCCCTTCTTTACAATGTACATAGGAATAATATGCACAAAGGTCTTAGATGACCTATCATCTCTTAAGGCTTTCAGTCAGCAGGGTAACCTCCTCTCTGACTCATGGCTTTGTATCTCCATCACTCCATCTGAGTGCAGAAGTCACCTTCCTATAAAATTAGTTCAGGATGTTCAAATCTGGATGCCTTAAATTTAGGCCCATAAGTCCAGGTAGTCTGGGCCTGATCTTCAGAAGTTCACAGCAACCCAAGCTGCTGCTGAACTCTATGGGAGCTGCCGTTGCTTAGCACCTCTGGAAATCAGGCCATGTCTCTCTAGGTGCCTTCAGATGGATTTAAAAACCGGGATTTAGGCACCCCAATTTGAAATGTTTGATCTTGGAATGTTTCTTACACTTTAAGAAGTGATCTAAAAATAGCAGGGGTATTAGTTAGACACCACACCACCTTAACTCTACCCCTGTGGAGATGGCAATAAGAACTGTAAATAAAGAACTAAATATGTGTTTGCCATAAATCCACTTCACCACCCCTAGTCAGACATTTCTACTATACCTCACTGTGCTATGTTGAGCAGTAATGATTTGGGGAGTCCTCGATGCTGGCTACCATAGCCCACATTAGCACCTCAAGAACCATCCCACAAGGAATGTCAAGAGGGACGGGCAATATAGGAATACTTTACCCTGTCCTAACAGTCCCTTGCATATTCTCAGTGCCCACAACTCCAGATCGGCACTGCTATCCACACTCCCATATACCTTCCTGTCCTCTGTGCTGCACCGTTGCTCTGGAGAGAACTAATGTTTGTTTCCACATTGCTGGACCACCAGGGTCATTGAGGGATAAGCTAAGGTGATGTCTTAGGGACAACTTTTGATAAGAATGAAATGGCTTGGACAACTTTGAAGTCCTTACGGGTTCCCCAAAGTACTCTTCTTCACTCTCCTCCATATCTTTGGTATGGTTACGGTCCTGTGATCTCCCTTCCAAAAGGGGCAGTATGAAGGTTGTGTGGAGGTGAGGTGTGGGAGGCATTATCTTGACCCCCTATTTCCTGTTTTGCAGAGGTCTGAGTTTAGCCGAAAGGGGGAGGAGTGAAGGGTGTGTGGTGCAGTTGGCATTACACTGACCGTGCCATTCTGGTCTTCTAATCTAGCTATATATTTAGTTGTGGCTGGGTGTGGCCCATTTGTGACAGGTCTGAGTTGGTGTGTGCTTCCATATTCTGGAAAGGCATGAGGCAGAACTGGGTAATCTTAACTCCATGTTAATTAAGTCTTTTTGGTATTGAATACATTGTAAATGTTGGTGCTAGGATTTTGGTGTGACAAGAAAGCTCTGGTTTACACTCGTATCTGCCTCTTTGTTCAAGGTTATGGCAGTTGACCAATTTTGTTTTTCTCTTACCAATCCCGGTAGGCCCCCAGTCCTACTCCTGTTGGAAGTAAATGGGTGGATTGCACTGCAGGGTGTCTTGAATCCTTCACTCCAGGCAATAGCAGATTAAGCTGGAAGAGGAATGTAGCTGGCAGTTAGACTCCCTCAAACAGTCCTATCACCTTGTTGATATCTCCACTCCACAGAGGTGCTCCAAGGAGTGTACTATTTACAGTAGGTTGTTCCTAAACCAGATCCCCACTCATGGAAGCACAGAGCGCTCTACTCCTGTTGCTCTGAGACAGATATACTTTATTTCAGGCAGTATTTTGCCACCGTTACATGTGAGCAGAAATGTGGGAGGCTTTAAAGCTACTTACTGACAGCATAGCATGCCTACAAGTTAACAGCCATGAAGTATGATATGTAGTGGTTTTCAGATGGGATCCAATCCAGCTGTCAGAACCCGATTTACAAAGCACGTTGAGGCACGTTTTTTTTTTGTTTTTTTTGCAGATCAGTATCATTTAAAATTATTAAAACTAAGGCAAACGACTATCTTTTTGTAGGAAAACTGAATGCCATGGGAGCTTAAAGACCCAGATAATTACAATTAGGGTCAAATATATTGTTGTTTAATGTCTAGCTCAGTCTTGTCACAATCACACAGCAAATAAGTAATGGAGACTTCTTCTTTCTGTGTGTTCAGACAAAGCAGAATCAAAAGCTGGTATGCCAGAGCTATAAATCAGCTAATATATTTTAGGAACTATAAAATGATCAAAATTATGCCCCCCCCCAAAAAAAAAGAAAAAGAAAAGTGTCTCCTACAGAGAAATTATGACTCATAGTTTGTTCCCTTTTGTGTTGCTATGGAAAAGGAGGTTAGTGCCAAAGGTCATACAGTAGATGCTAATCCCTGATTTGAAAGAAAGATAAATAGCAAACTCTAGCAGATTCATTTTGTGTTAGAGCGATGCACTTCAGTACGTGGGATGCCCACACAAGAGACACTGAAGGTTAAACTGATGGTTAAATCAAAACATATACAATTAGAAAAGTTAGTTGAGTGAATTTAGTGTGTACCTCAAACAGCAGCATGTACGTTTCAGTGGGAGGGGAAAAGGAAGAGGACCTGATTGGAAAAAAGGGCAGAGAAAGCAGAAAAAGAGGCATAAATGTCTTAAGGATTCTACATACATTCAGCCAGATTCCACCTGGGGTTGGTGCTGGCACAGGACTCCAGCAATAGAAACTCCAAAGCAGCGGAAAGAAGCTACAGCCTCTCTTCCACTGGCTTGGGAATGAGAGGGGCACAGACCAGAAGCATGGTGTAGCCCCTGGGGATTCAGCATTTGCAGTCTCCTAAGGAGCTCCAGCTACGAACATAAGCCAAGCACTAACAAAGGTAGGTGGTAGTACAACTGCCTGCCCTTTGCTGAGATTAATCTTCCCACTAGCAAGCAGGGGATTGAGGTGGCACAGAGAAGCACAATCTTTACACCCCTGAATCTAGCCCATCTTATCTTACTCACCTTTAGGGGGGGAAATAATTAGAAGGGATGGGTTTGCAAACCACAGTTGCCCTCCAGCACTTTCAGTGATGAGGTATGGTAAGAAAATTGGCTGTGAAAATGACAGCTTGACATTTCATGTTCGTGCACCATCAGTGGGTTCTGCAGCATGTTTGCTCAGGTTATAGGTTCAAAACAAGATTTTTTCTCCCCCCCAACTGCAAACTCAATTTATCTGAAAATCGAGCTGTGTTCTCTCCTTTGTATGTAATTACCAACAGTAAAGACCCTGGAATCAGAACTTAGCTGGAAATTTTGCTAATGATGCACCATTCAAAGCAGAATAGAGCTTGCTTTTCTGCAGCTGTGTTGGCTCTGCACTGCTGACAGCAGTAAAACTTTTTATTCTGTTGATGAACTAAGCGAATAGGATTAGGGAGATACAGAGCCATATCATGTCCTCATATCAATGGGAATTGTATGTCTGGCTCTGGGGCATAATGTGACTCACAGAGCCCAATCTAAACCCACTGAAGTCAATGGGAGTCTTTCCACTGACATTAGTGGCTGTTGGACTGGTCCCATTGTCAGCAGGTATGTTCACTAACAAGGTGTCATTTTTGCACTAGCTTTACTGAGCATACCCAACACTATAACTTGTATGGCCATCAATTAGTGTTCGCATTATAGAGGTTACCAAGCCGGATGGAAAACTGTATTTTAATTTCTTCAATGTAAACAGTGTAAAAATACCATAACTTCTGGCAGGTATATCTTCTTTCTTTTTGATCAACAAAGCTTTTGTAGTGCAAGCCATCGATCCGATTCTCCTTATTTGATATTAAAGGGATAGAGAAGGCCCATATCACCATGTCTTTTCACAGAGCTGTCTTCTTATAGTGTCCAGTGCTAGAGATAACAAATGAAGGTCAAAGGGATGCTCCTTGCCTTTTCACCCAGAAGTGGACAGGAATGTCAGCAGTTTTTATAGCACTGGAAATAGAAGCACCAGCAGCTATAGGCTGCCACTAATGTAAGTATTTCTATCATATTGTCCTTACTGTACTTAATCTTTGCGCAAAACTCACGTTAAGAAACCTACATTTTTTTTTACATATCAAGGGTGTCCAGAGAAGTAGATGCACCTTTGTTTAAATATATAAATATCTGTCATCACAAAAAAGAAGATTCACGCCCCTGGGTGAAATGTGTAAGTTGTCAGGTTGACAATCACATATTTAATTTTTTTTTCTTTGAAAAAATATCACGCTGCCACTGCAGACAATTGGCTATGAAAGTATATTGTAGGGCCTAATATTCATTTTCAGGAGTCAAGGAAATCAAAGACAGAAAGGGACTTTAAGATAGCTTGGAACAAAGGAATTTCTCTGAGTTATGGGATGCAATAAAGCAGATAGCAGACAACAGAATAAACTTATGAATTTTATACAAAGATAATTTGACATTGGACCTGTTGGTCCTTGTAAATGTATAAATATAGGATCTTAAACTTTTTTCTAATTCTGGCCCTAATCCCTGTGTATGTGATGTTTATGAAATAATTAGTTGTACTAATTCTCTATTGGGCTGATTTTTCAAAGGTGCTGAACACCTGGAGTTGTTACTGTATGGAGTTTTAAAGCTCTTAGAACACCAAGCATGTAATTAAGTCCAGTGTGTGTAAAACATGACAGAAAGTGTCTGTCTGCCATTTTTTTCAGTGGTACTGTTTGAATTAAAGCTTATAAGGAGAAACAAAACAGACATCGTTAGGTTCCCTAGCTAGCATTTCATGGCTGCAAGTTGACAATTGTTCCATAAAGGTTAAACATGTATGCTTTGGCCTGTCAGTAAAATTAAGTCTACTAAGGCTATGTGGCACTCTAGAAGACACAAATTTATCTGTGTGACTAAACAAAATGTACAGTTCAATACAATTATGCTTGTAGGAGTATTTAAAGTATTTAAAGTCTAGTACAATGCAATAAAAATGCAGATGGAGCTATCAAATTTATCAAGCTGTCTGAAAATATTCAGATGCTTTAGCAAGCTGGCAAGGTGATGTTTGAAAAGTTAAACTTGAGAAATGGTGCTTGGATTTCTAAATAAGAACAAGGGAACAAGAAATAAATGTTATTGAGTCAATTGGGACATAAACCAAGTAGTAAATGTTTAATCTTTAATTTTGTTTTTACCAACCTCTCACATTTCTTTGCCCAAACACTGACATGCTTATATTAGTTTGATTTTTTTTTTATTTACTTCATCACATCTGTAGTTAGTTACAAGTATTGAATAACTGAGTTACATTTTGGTTAATACAAAATAATGTCGCTGCATGGATTATGTCATCATTCTTCTTACAGATGATAGTTCTTGTATGATACTACATAATAAAGAGCTTAACTTTTAACAGTGCCTGTTTAAAATCCGCGATGCTTATAGGCTAATTTCCAGTGAGATTTACTGGTTCAAGAGATTGCTTCCCTCCATGGTGTGATCTCTGGTAAGCATTCTGTAATGTGTATTTTTTTCTTAGAAAACTTTTAAAATCATTTGTAATTTTAAATACAAGGAAGGAAGCAACATGTTAGTGCAATGTTATGTAACAAGAATTCAGTATTCAGGAAACAACAGAAAACAAACAAACAATGCATAAAAATAACATGGATGTAAGGCAACTAAGGGTTTTATCTTTTTTTTTTTCATTGTTAAGTAGCTGGAATGAAAATTCAAAGGGAATGAAATTTCTTTAACCCCTCATTTTTAATGCCTTTTCAAAATTTGCAACCTGTAATTTGAGAATATATAGGAATTTTTTTGTGTGAAAGTTGTAAAGTTAGTGGAGAATCCAACCCCACGAATTGTATAAATTGGCCTCTGCCAAACAGTTAAAACCACAACACACTGTTATCCTTCAACATCTTGACCAGAAACACAAAACTTTACCTTTTTCAATAATTGTCCTTACATCCCTGTAACTATGTAACTATTCTGTAGGTAAGGCATTTCATATATGAAAATCTTTATATAGATAAGTTATGCTAATTTCAAAATATTCTTAGGTACAGGTGCAAAGATGAAAAATATACTGCTCTAAGGAATAAGTAGAAATTTAATTGTGTTATTTGAGTGTATATTCTTTATGCTGGCAGTAGAGATTTTTTTCCTTTTCTTTTTCACATTCTCCCCTTCTGCTCTTTCATCATATCGCCTCTAAGTTTCTATCATATCATCCCTTGTTTCTATCTCTGTCACTGTTTTTGCCAAGCATTACCTAAGATCTCATGGTAAGTACTGTAGCTAGTTACACATTCATCCTTGTCAGTCATCTATTTCTATAAACTGCTGTAAATTACAAAATCATGTCTCCCTTTGCCATATAAACACAGTTGTTTCTATTAAGTGACTAACAAAAGACTCTGGGTGAAATCCTGGCCCCATTGACTCAATGGCAAAACTCCCCTGATTTCAGGAGGCAGGATTTCACCCTTTGCATATTCTGCTCTTCTAGTCAGAATGTAAAATGGAGCCATGCCCAAAATAAAATATACACGTATAAACAACAATTACTGAAGCCATTAGCATATCCAGCACATGGTAAGGCAAGGTAAGCTAAGCTAGAGTGTTCAGTGACATTAAGTTTATATAAAAACTACTACACAGCTACAAAATACTGCAATAAGAAGGAAAAAAATATTTCTTGACTACTATCCAAGCACTTCCCTGATCTAACTTAAAAATCCAGTTGACCAGCCTGCCTCCACTGGTCAGGTTCTTTTCCTGATATCTCCAATTGCAACTGACTGCAGCAACTCTAAATTAATATTACCAGCTGTTTGGCCTAGTATAGGAGTGGAGCACCTTTGTAGGTTGCCTGCATAGTAGACCTTGTTCACTCTGCGTCTCAATACTATGCAATACATTAGCACTGCACAGAAAACAAACTTAATCATTGTCACCCGACGCATTGTATGTGTAACAGAAATATACACTGCTTCTTTGCTTAACTAAACCTGTTTGCATTTCTGAACACAAAGGAAAGCTCAGATTTATTATGCGGTTTGGTCTATCTGGAGAACAGCTGCTTGAGTTGATTCTTCATCAGATTGTTCTGTTTCCTCACTGGTTGGTTTGTTTCTTTCATCATACAGTCTCTGGCTAGAAACTTCTAGTGCTGTCCCATATTCTTCATCATCTTCAACAATTGAGAGCTCAATGTTGCTGTTTATCATCACATCCCCTTCTCTGCTTTCTTTCTCCAGAGAATCAGCTATTGCTTTGCCTTCCTCAATTAGAGAAGTTGGAGGTGTGATATCTGAGAGCCCCTCAGTAAATGAGGTCTCCTCCTCATTCGCTGCCTGCTCACTGCTTGTAGTTTCTGTTGGTTTGTCCTCATTTTCAGCAAGGGTATCTCCTTCATGGACTTTCTTCACATTCAGTGTGAGGGGAGACACTTTGAAAGAGGAGCTTTTTGAGGAGGAAGATTTCTGATGATGTGGGGTGAGCGATTTCTTAATCTTCTCCCGTCGTTCAACTGACACAATTTTTGTGCTGATCTTGTTCATCTTTTTCTCAATATTTTGGCGAGAAAATGCTTTCTTGAGGCTGTCCACTTTCTTGAGGCTTGATCTTTTTATCTTCTCAGCTCTTGATTCTCCCATTTTTTCCTCTACGCTGTCATCTAGACCATCTTCGTCATGAAGCATTTCATCATCGGATGACAGCTCCACCGTATGCAAGGTTTCTTCCAGAGTTTTGTTTTCATCCACAGGCTCTTCCTTTCCTTCTGTAATACTGGGAACGGGTTCTTTCACAAACACGTTGGCAGGAATCTCATTTTCCTCCTGAAAGAGTTGACAATATTTGAGTTTCATAGTTCACAGGACACAAATTTGATAAACAAAGCATAACCCTGCACAATGTTACATTGTTGTTTGGTTTTTTTTTTTTACAATGAGATGAAGGATGCTGAGCATTTTTTATGTTTTGGTATATTTAGCCAGCAAGAAGCCACTCAAAACCCTCTCAACCATTCTGTTGTACAGCTTAAGGCAAATGAGCTGCCAACTGTGAGATTTCAGTTTCAGAGGGCTCAGAATATATAGATATAGCATATGAATCAATCCTATTCTGTCGTTTAAATTAGATATTACTACTAAGGGTTTAACCACAAAGCTGTAAATCTAAAGCTAAAGGAAAAGGCTGGGTTGTGGTTAAGGCATGAGACTGAACACTGGGAAGTTTGGGTTCAGTTCTTGGTTCTGTCACAGACTCACCACATGCCCTCAAGCAAGTCATATAACCTCTCTGTGCTTCAGTTTCCTTATCTGTAAAATAGGGATATACTGCTGACCTATGACACAGGTACAGCATGTCTTATTTCCTTCAAATATTATGCGTTTTGAGATCCTCAGATGGAAAGTGCAATATGCATGGAAAGTAGGATTAATTGTGTTTGAGAGAGAAAAATACATGGTTGCTAAAAGTTGGTAAAGTATGTTTGTAAAGAATGGACCAAATCTGCTGGTGTAAATTGGTTAAGCCTCATTGATTTCAATAAGTTTTACTACCACTGATGATATGGTTCAATATTTTGAGTTCTGTTTAACTTCGATTGCAGTAGCTTGAACACTGCTGTAACAGTTTGATGGAGCCGGATTTTGCCCACCTTGATTCACATGAGGACGAGACCTTTGGCACGTTGCTCTCACCCTGCCCATGTCACCATCTCCTCTGGATGGAGCAGTGCCCTGCTGCACGGTTGAGCTCTGGGAGGAGAGCAGGAAGCAGCAGAAGGGGGAGAGGCTTGGCTTTTAAAGGAGGCCCTATGGGCAGCCACAAGTGCTCCACAGCTAGTGAGAGGGCACAGGGTTTCCATGTGGAGGAGCAGATCCCTCAAGGATCCTTTGAGCTGTGTGCAGTCTAACCCCAAACCCTTTCTGGGTAGCTTGGAACCCAGCCTCTCCTTTCCCTTGATGGAGTATCATGGTAGAACCTCTGAAGAACTTTGCGCAGGTTTCCCTTATTCCTCTCCTGTGGGTTTTATGGTAGGAGAGGCGATCCATCCCATGATGATTAGAATATGTTGTGTTTCCAATGCAGAAGGAATGGTACTGATTTTTTTTTATTTGGGGGGTGGGGAGAATGGGACATATAAACTAAACATCTATGAAACTTCTAAAAAATGAAATTAAAAAATCATGCAAAAATTAAAGGAGGCTAATTAATGTTACATGCCATAGAGAATAACAGTAGTTCTTTGCATCAAGCATTTGAGCTGGACAACAGCTGCCTATTTTTTTTTTAATAACCAAGAAAGGTCAGGGAGGGATGTATTCTAGAAGAAGTCTCTAAATAAAGAGCAGGCTGAGCAGGGGAAAGAGCTGGAACTGGAAATTAAGGGCCACCTCATGGAAATAGTTACTACTGAGTACAGCGCTTGCAACCCTGAGGAGTTCAAAAGGGACATCTCCCAGTAGTAAGCACTATGTTTGGTGGCAGGTTTCTGCAGGATTGTGTCCTAAGAAAGAAAAGCAAGCAAACCTAGAATATTCCTTTATTTCTTTTCCTACCATTGTAATATCTGCATGTTTTGCATTCATATTACTTAATCATTTTTAACTTGGCAAAGCTTAGGAGATACCCTGTCACCTCTTTCAGAGCTACAGCCTGTGGGGAAAAAATTCAAAACATCTTTTAGATATAGAAAGGGCTACGTGCCAGATGTGATGGTCTCAGGTCTGTCCTTAGTGGGCAAGAGACTACATTTAAGGGGAAAAACACCATGCAATTCAAAAGCTCTGTTCATTAGCATGGGGTGTGATCCCTAGAGAAAATGGTTGAGATTTCTGGTCAGGCTGCACAGGAATGACTGGATGAATGCACTGCAAACACCAAACTTTATTTTAAAAAACCAAGCCACATATAAAATGTAAAGTCACATTCCTTTGCTGCTAGTCCACTACATAGCCTTCCTGGAAACAAATTATACGTACACCTATGGACAGAATTTTAAACAAGCATGCTTCATGCGTGAGGAATATTCTTCAAGGTTACAAAAGAAAAAGGATGGAAAACACTTTTGTGAGATATTTATATATTTCACTTTTCTGTTGTTTCTACTGACCTTGAACTAACAATTAATAATAAACTTGGACAAAGCACACTCCCAAAATGTTCTGTACTTTTCCCACAGTGGAATCCTAATAAAACGGTCACTCTTGCTACATGTTTACATATAAAGATTTTGTTCTGGTGCTGAGCACTGGAAATAAGTGGGCACAATATGTAGTCTTGTGATTTTTAACTTGGTTTACGGTGACCAGAAAGCAACTATTTATCACAGCAGCTTTAACGATCCAAAAAAGCTCTTACTGCAATTCAAATATTTATAATGTTCTCCAATTTCATTACCGAAATATGGACTATATGAGTGGGTACAATTGCTCATTTGACCCCAATACAACTATTTGGAGAATCAAATATGAGACAGCAAGTATAAAAGTATTCTTTCCAAATCTGGACAATTAGAAGTTTTGTGTACAATTCTGTATGGTCCAATATTCAGGTATAAGAATGTGAATAGAACAGATTACAACTGTGGTCCCCAACTTTTTGTCTGGCGGGCACCAGATGAAGGACCGTGGCGGCGGTGGAGCACCTGCCGAAATGCTGCTGAATTTCTGCGGCATTTCGGCGGCGACGCCTCTTGATGACGTCACTTGTCGGCAGCAAGCGGCATCATCAAGAGGCGTCGCCGCCGAAATGCTGCAGAAATTCGGGAGCGATGCCTCTCGATGACGCCGCTTGTCAGCACCGTGTTGGGGACCCCTTGATTACAAGGTTTCAGACAATCACTTGTAAATTACATTGATTAGGATGTATTAAGCTTTGCTTTAAAAGCTGAACTATATAAAATAAAAGGCCCAAATCCTGCCATCCTTACTCAGGTAGAACTCCCTTTGACTTTCATGGAATTCTGTCCGAGTAAGGATGAGTGGGATCTTAAAAAATATTTAATATAGCAAAATGGTTTCACGTGAAATTGATCATATACTGAGTCTGATCCAGAGATGAACCAACACTGTTCAGTTCAAGGTCAATTCAGTGACATTTCTAAACTGTTAAATCAAAGTACTGCAAATTCTAAAAACATTAGAAACATTTTATTTTAATATTAAAAAACATGCGGGGGGCCTGAAACATCCAGTTTTCAGTAGATAAAAATTCATAACCTCTAATGCTCCATAATAATCAGCTAATTATTCATTTAAAGTTACAGAGGTGGGATGTACTTGTGGCTGAAGCACAGATGTGGGAATCAGGAAGTCTGGCTTATTTCCCATCCCCTCACAGATTTCCTGTGTAAATCAACCTTTGTGCCTCAGTTTTTCCACCTGTAAAATGGAGATACTTTCCTCTCTGTGAGTGTTGAGATTTGGCTCATTCATGTTTGTAAAGCATAATGGGATCCTTAGATAGCAGGGACAACAAAAATGCAAATTATTATAATAGAATAAAATCTCTAGAATGAAATCTGCTTTGCTGCTCAATACTGTTTTAAAAATCATTACTGTGAGCATGTTAATAAATGGGATATCTTTAACTTTGACTGCAGTCTACCCAGAAGTCCTTCTGAGCTCCATTATCTTACATTTGGTTGTGTTAGGTAGGTTGCAGGACTGTAGTTCAGCAAGGATGAGTACACTTTAAAACTCCAGCATGAAAGTACCATCTATTAATTTTTCCAGATAAAATGTAAGCATCTGATCTCTTGGACTGGATCAAAACCAGGAGAAACATGCTAACCAACTCTGAGATGGGATCAAAATGTATCTCCCTTCCATCCCCCATCTCTAGAAAGCTAAAACACGGCTTGCATTTTTCCAGATCAGTCATTACTATACACAACTAAGGAGTGGCCTTTCTGTATTCTGTGTCTAATGTCCTCAGTTGGGACACAATAGTGCAAGTGCTCCATGGATGTGGAACTGCCACTGAAGTCAACAGGACCTGAGTAGTTTCTGCAAGATCAGATCCTTGGTCAGCACAGAAAAGTTGTCACCAACCAGTCAATTACTATCAACTGGTCAATCCTAGAGGATCTCCCAGTTGATCGCGATCTCCAGTGGCAGTGCAGTGTGGCTGCCTAAGGCTACCCCGGCTCCACACCGCTCCCGGAAGCAGCCACTGCAGCCCCGGAGGCAGGCAGGGGTCTCCCTCTGCACATGCTGCTCCTGCCTGCAAGCACCGCCCCCATAGCTCCCATTGGCCAGGAGAGCTGTGGGGGGCGGTGCTTGCAGAGAGGGGGCAGCGTAGGAGCCACGTACCCCCTTTCCCTCCACCCCCGGGGTGCGTGGGCCCCTTCCGGGAGCGATGTGCGACTGCGGAAGGCAGGGAGCCTGCTTTAACCTTGCTGCGCCTGCCGCTGACTGCGAGCCACCAGAGGTAAGTGCTGCCCGGTGGGAAGCAGCACCCCATACCCTCTCCTGCACCCCAGCCCTCTTCCACAGCCAGCATCCCATATCCCCTTCTGTGCCCCAGCCTTGACCCCGAGCCAGCACCCCTGCGCTAGGCTCAGCCCAAAGCCCCCTCTCACACTGCAAACCCCTCAGCCCCAGCTCAGAGCCTGCACCCCCACCCCCCGCCCCAGCCTGGTGAAAGTGAGTGAAGGTGGGAGAGTGAGTGGGGCAGGGCCTCAGGGAAGGGGCAGGTAGATCCTGAGTTGCCCTTAGATTCCAAAAGTGATCTTGGGCCTAAAAAGGTTGGAGACCACTGGCATAGAGGTTTTACGCAGTCGTTTTGGGGGCTCTTGTTTATGGGTATATCTACACTTCTCCTTTGTAGTAAAAGCTATGGAAAAGCCTCACATTCATAACAATGTACTATAAAAAATTAAACCATGTGAGTGAGTATTTATAACAAACACTAGTGAGAATTTTTTTTTCTTTTTTAAATCACCCACCGCTGGTGTGGCTAGAATCACCACTGAAGACAAACACCTTTGTACGCACTGTGTTGGGGAAGATAGGAGCATTTAACTGGCTACATCTAGAGAAGACCATGTAATAAGAGGACGTCACATGCAGAGGAAAACTTCTCAAACCACTCACCCCCTTGTTATTTTTCAGAGGGCCGTTCAAGGCTTAACCATCTAATATTCTAAATGGATGTTTTGCTAAATGCAGAGCAGATTTCTGTCGAGAGTAAGTTTACTATTGGTCAGACCAGCTTTAACTCCTTCCACTTTTCCTCAGACCACACCTGCTCTTTGAGTTTGTAGACGGGTGTGGGCACAGTACCAAGCGGGATGTTGCAGAGGCAAGTTCTCTAATAAGTTAAGTTTTCAGCACATCATCCATAGCTTGCTTACTTTCCCTTTGTTTCTTTACTTTTGAACATGAAGGTGCTTTTTCAGAAGGCTGTTTGTTATGCTGGTTGAGGCAACAAAATGCAAACACATAGTTACTTGCCTGTGGCTTTCTCTTGCTCACTTCATTTCAGGATCAAATATTCACTAACTGCAGTGACTGGAAGGGGCTTGAATACCAATGTACTGACCCCTAGCTATAATTTAGCATATTTTTCTGTCCCATCCAATAGTAAATGAGATTTTATTGAAACACTAGGCCACATTCCTCTTTATTTTGGATTTTACTATGTCACCACCACCCCCTTCACTCTGTCTTAATGCATGTGTGACAGCATGAAATTTGTTCTGACTCCGTGCAGTCCAAAATCGTGTTGGTCATGAGGTTGCAACAAAACAGACAGGAACAATGCCAAAGCTTAACAAGGATTTAAAAACAGTCACTTCAGTGTTTTAGACTGCTGCACCACTTATGGTATTTGTAATAATTTTTAAAGCCCTACATGTTTAGATATGACATTAAAAAAATGGAATCAGTTAAAGAAATATGCAAGCTAGGAACAATACAGAAAGTCTAGGGAGGAAAAAAAACTAAGTACATTTGAATATAAAATATGCAAATTGATAGTTTTCTCACTGTATTTTCATATTGAGTGTACACATTGAGGGAAATCTGATGCTAACAAGTCAGAGCCTGTCCTCAGAAAATACAAACCCTTAGCTCAGTTATGTCTTCCTTACACACCCAATGCTCCTGTTAAAACAGCAACAGGGAGCAAACTCAAATTCAGAACTGAGTCCCTAATCTGTGCTTTTTATTTTCATGTGAAGTTGTTTTTCTAAAACAGGAGACAGTCCTTAATGAGACACACACAGCATGAAAGTTAAACTTGTTTTTAAGTAGCAGAAAATAAAACCTAAACTAAACAAAATTGCCCTACATCCAAATTCCTTTTTAAAAACAAATCTGATATTAATAATGTATCATAGCAGCCGTTGCTTCTTTTGCCCAGAGGTCCCTGACCACTGTCATACACAAATCCACCCATCCTTTTGGGCTTTTTCCTGTGTATAATTCTTTTGCTGGGGGGCAGTCTAGAGGACTAATAGGTCTTTTCCATATTAAACATCTATTAAAGAGACCACACTGCTTTTGTGGAGATCTGCAGACAGGTAACAGTTATTAGCAGGCTTATGCAGAAGGAAAGAAAGAGGCAACAGAAAAGCATCATGGCGAACATTTGGGATCCTTGCCAGGGTGTGGTCAGTCTGTTCCCTTGAGCTGAATACAAGTTTGCAAAGAGAACAGCACAGCCTCTGGGGTGGAAAATCCCAGCCCCTCCCATCTTCACTCCTGGGAGAGAATTCCAATCTCTCCAAACAGCTTTTTCACACCAGCCACTCAAATGTGACAGGCCAGGAGATGTTTGCCTGGGACTTCAGTCCACAAGACACCCAAGTTTCTCTTAACAGCTGGTTTGTGTTACTGACAAGAAGTATTGCAATCTCTGTAGCTATGTTGCTCCCAGGACATGAGAGAGACAAAGTAGGTGAGGTATTATCTTTTATTGGACCAACTTCTGTTTTGGAAGGGTCAAGCTTTCACGCTTCACAGAGCACTTCTTCTGATCTGATCTGGGCAAGGTAACCAGAGTGTCTGAGCTAACTTCAGGCCAGACTGTTAGGCAGAAGAGGTTCAAGCATGCTGTAGAACAGTGTTTCCCAAACTTGGGTCGCCGCTTCTGTAGGGAAGCGTAGTACATCCCTGGCCCGCGATGCTTCCAGCAGCTCCCATTGGCCTGGAGCGGCGAACTGCGGCCAGTGGGAGCCACAATCGGCCGGACCTGCAGACGCAGCAGGTAAACAAACTGGCCTGGCCCGCCAGGGGCTTCCCCTGAACAAGTGGCATCCCAAGTTTGGGAAACACTGCTGTAGAAGACCACTTAAAATAAAGTGGGCAGCTAAAAGTGAACAGGCAGCAGGGTGTGTTGCAAATTCTTGTAATGAGCCATATAACCAGTGTCTCTGCTTAGGCCGTGGTTTTTAGTATCTAGCCCAATTCTAGTGTCAACGAATTTCAGTTCCCAAACTTGTCTTTTGAAGGTGTTGTGCAGGTTTCCTATGAGGACTGAGAAGTCAGATATGGAGTGCCCCCCTATGCTTATCGTTCTAACCCTCAATTGCCCACTTCAGTTTAAACTAAATGGTCTCCCTGCACCATGTGTGAACTCCTTATGCTTAACCATTTGTCCCAACTTGTAGTTAGCTTCTTCACCCTAGTTACAATCCCCAGACCTGAAGAAGAGCTGTGCGAAGCTCAAAAACTTGTTCCTTCCATCAACAGAAGTTGGTCCAATAAAAGATCTACCTCACCTACCTTGTCTCTCTGGTCTCTTGGCAATACATTTACTGACATTAAATGTGATTTTTTTTCTTTGCTAAATAAGGGCGTTAGGCCTGATTCTCCTATTAACACCAGCTTTACAGCAGGTTAGCTCCACTGATTTACACTGGGATCAACTAGGGGTTGGTTCATGTAAGTGAGAGGAGAGTCGGGTCCACTGTATCCTTAGAAGAGAGATTTAGGACACAACACCCTTCTGTACAAAAGTATCTCTATGAGTGATGGAACTGCACAAGCTGAATTTCCATCTGTAGGCACTCGCAAAAATAGGCCTACATTGTTTGGTTTGTTTTTGTGACTAATAATGCATTTTGGAACCTGGTATTAAAGAAGGGCTCAGGCCGAAACCTCCATTTTGAAGGTTCCTGAACTTTTCAGAGGATTTAATTTGGCAAATATTTCCTCTTAAGCCACCGCCTTGTCCTCCTTCAAATCCCTCAAGACTAACCTTTACCATGATGCCTAAAAAGCACTACCAACTGCCCCCAGCAAGACAAGAAGTGAACTGAGCGAATATCTCACCATTACCCCCACCCTTTTGTCTATTTCTTTCACCCCTTGAATCTTTTCATAATCCTAGAACACACATTCTCTGGAGAAAGATGTCCATTTTTTGAAAAAAATTGTATATCCCTTAGCATAATGATGCCCTGATTCTGACCGAGATCTCTGGCTGCTACTGTAATATAAATAATAAGAAACATTTGGATCAAATTAAAACCTTGGCACCAAACTCTCCCCACATTTAAAGGTTTAAAATCTAAATTCTGTATCTCAAACCCATCTTTTGGTATCTAATCCCTATGAGAGAGTACTATTTTAAATTTCAATAAAATATTTAGAAACCTAGGTACTGCATCTCTTTTAATACATCTGGCACACAGTCAGCTTTTTAGTTGCTTTTGAGGTGGAGAAGACCGTGGGCTGCAAAAGCCCTATACGTGCCATGATCTCTTCCTCATCTGTCTTTAAAATACTAACTTACAACAGCATCAAGAGAATAATAAGCAGCAAGGTGGGGTCTTTCCTAAGGGAATGGGCTGTAGATTAATTAAGCCTGCCAAATCTTTAAATCTAGTACTAACCTGATTAAAAAAATATATTTATCTAGATCTGAAAGTGGACTATATAATTAACACGATATTTAACAGGATAAAAGGTAAACTTACACTTCAGCATTTAACTAGCTGAAGTCAAATGGGATTTTCCTGAAACAAAATTGCAGTGACACTTTTTAGAAGTAAAAGGCATGTCCCGTATTTGGTTAAAATTCATGTTGTGTGCAATCCACATCATTGCTTAAAAAGGAGAAAATATGCAAACTGTTCATTCATGCCACTGAAAGGCTGAGAAACAGAAAGCTGAGTTTTACAACTCTGTTTTTAATAGATTGCTGAATATGCTGGGATCAACCTAAGAATCAAAGTTGGCATTTTGTTGAGGGCAACAAGAACTATTAATATTATAAGTATTTTACTTCCTTGATCAAAATGGGCAGGTTACTTTTTCCCAGTTGTGACCTCAAAGAGTTAATGATTGCATTATGTGCTCTCTCTGAAAGTTTCCACTAGCTCCTCTTGTGCTGCAATGAAAGCAAAACAGCAGAAATGGATTCCTTCCCCTTCCTGTGGAAAAGCGAATATAAACTGGTTGGTGAAATGCAAAGTTTTCTGTGCATGCTTTCTGAAGAACTGTTGCATGCATATAAGTTACCAACTGTACATGCTAAAATACACAGACGTATTGGTCATGAATGTGTGCTCACACTGTGTTGGTGCTAGTAATTCTGAAGTGGGAAATGTGTGTATGCATGATAATGTAGTGGTATTGCAGAATGGTAATGAATGTGGCTTGTGTTATGTGTGGCACTGAAATGCAAAATGTATTTATAAAGAGCACTCTACTTTCATGGGTGAGTGAATCAGTGTTCTTGCTAGTTAAGCACCAATAGTAGTGAGAGAGAATATATACTGCCAGGGAGACATGCACGTGTTGTATAAGGGAAGTGAGCATAGTTCACCACAGCACTGGTCTGAAAAGTATTTGTATCCATGTAAAAAAGGACGTGTTCTACACAGGTGATGAATTTGAGCATTCTCTGCGTGTGGCCCTAGGAAGATTGAGATGAACAGTGTATTTCCATGAGAAAGCCAAGTGTCTCCTGTGAGCCACCATTAGCAGCACTGACCTGGCAAATGCATGTGGTTCCAAGGGAAATTGCATTGGTTACACACATTGAATTCAGTAGGGTGTTCTCCCAGTGGGAGCACCTGCAGCTCTGAAAGTATCTGGCAAAGGCATGGCTGGGGTGAAGCCCATGCACTGCACAAGGGTGAGGAACTTGTGTATCCAGGCCTGGCATAGAGTTGACAAGTTCTGTGCAGCTCTGTGTGCCACATTTCTCACCAGGGAATGAAGGGAACTAGTCTCTGTATAATGGGAGCAGTATAAAGTCAGGCCATCTGGTCACCCTAGCCTTCATCTACCCTTAGACTCCCATTGCTAGAGCGGGCCACGCCTTCTCAGCGGCCCAAGGGTAGATGAAGGCTCGGGTGACCAGATGTCCTGATTTTATAGAGCAGTCCTGATTTTTGGGGCTCTTTCTTATATAGGCACTATCCCCACCCCATTCTGATTTTTCACACTTGCTATCTGGTCACCCTAATGAAGGCTCCACAAGCCCTGGCCGGAGTGGCTATGGCAGAAAGAGCAGAGGTGGCGCTGCAGGGGGCCAGGTGGCTGTGCACTGCAGAGAGGGCACCTCCAACCACCTGCCCCTTGCAATGGGTCTGATCCCAAGGACAGGGCAAGAGTAGGGTGACCAGATGTCCTGATTTTATAGGGACAGTCCTGATATTTGGGGCTTTGTCTTATATAGGCACCTATTACCCCTCCATCCCCGTCCTGATTTTTCACGCTTGCCATCTGGTCACCTTAGGCAAGAAGTAGGAGGCAGGCACCATCCACCCCTGGGGTGGGGTGGGGTCCCTGGAAGTTCAGGAGAGCAGCGGGTGGGGAGCAGTAGGGTCCAGGCGGCAGCAGCGGACTGACCTGGAAGATGAGCACCTTGAAGTGGTTGCGGCGCAGCAGCTGCGCGTGGTTGTTCTCCAGCCGCTTGACCTGCGCGCACTGGCGCTCCATGCGCTCCCGCACCTCGCGGGTGTGCGCGCTGACCTTGCGCGACTTCTCCAGCAGCTTGCTGACCGCGTTGCTGGTGGAGCTGTGGTGCTTGCACAGCTTGCTCAGGTCGCCCTGGATGCCCTTCACCGAGCCCTCCAGCTCGATCTGCCGCTGCTCCATCTTGAGCTGCTTCTCCTGCACCGAGTCCAGCATGTTCACCAGCTTGTCCAGCAGCGTGAGCACGGTGATGGCGTTCACCTGCGAGCCGTCCCGGATCGCCTCTCCCGGCGCGGCAGGCAGCGGGCTGGGGCTGCCCGAGGGCTCCGGGCTGGGGCTCTGCCCCAGGTGCTCCTCGGGGCTCGGCGGCGCGTGGGCGCCGCTCCTCTCGGCCTGCAGCCCATCCTCCCCCATGGCGGCCTCCCCCGCAGCTCCTGGGACCCGCAGGCAGCCGCCGCTGGACGCGATCTGCCCAGCGCGCTTCCAGCCCCTCTTAAAGGCTCCCACTCCCCACCCAGTGGGAGGCGAAAGTCCGCCGAGGCCGGGCTCCGCGCAACTTCGTGCGGCGCGCACACGCGTCCTAGTCCCCTCCCCAGCGAGGAAACCAATCCCGGAGCCGGCTGTGTGTGTGCGGGGGGGTTTGCCTTCCCCGGGGGCAGGATCGGGCCCGCCAGCGTTTCCCCTGCTGCTGCAGGTTTATAGCCCCCCGCCCCTTAAGCGGAATGTCATATTTCAACCATGACTTCATGCAAGGCGGAGAAAACCGGCCCCGTGGCCCAGTTCCATCGCCAGCCGTTGGCTGCAGCCTGTAAACTTCTGCCGCCTGCTATGCGACGGGTGCAACACAAGAGCTTGTGTTTTCCTCCCCCCCCCGCCCTTTTTCCTGGAGACTGAGTGATTGTAATGGGAAGTATTGTTTGGCCTTTGTTCTGGGCTGGCTGGTGGGTTTCAGCCTGACCCGAGAGAGGCAGGGGAACAAAGTTTAAGGCACCTTTAGTTCTCTTTTTGTAAAGAGAAATATCTCAGTGGGCTTATGAAAGCCACTAAGGTGTGTGTGTGTGTGTGTGTATGGGCGTGGGGGGGTAATAAGTAAATAAAATCCAACCACACCCGTTGCCTGAGGCTCAGGGCAATGAAAGGAGCCAGGATCAGGCCCTTTAACACAATACAATTGCTGTTGAGTTCTCTGAGTTACAACTGAGATAAAGGAAGCTCTGCTGTGTGAAAAATATTTCAAGTGTAACTCAGAGACTTCGTAATAGTTTTAAAAAATTATAGAAATGAGACTATGTAAAGATGGCTTCTAATGCTGCATCCACACTTGCAGAAAAAATAGGTTGGATTTAACCATGTAGCTATTTGATTGTGCTCCCAAAGCAAGTAGTTAAATGTCTTATCTTTTGTGCGCACAGTTAATTGGAAGGGCAAAATGAGAGGCTGTCTTGAAGGCCTTTAAAAAATACAGGGGCCTTGATCCTGCAACTGAATGCATGTGAGTAGATCCCTGGGCCCTCCTGCAGCCCCACAGAAGTCAAAAGGCCTCTGCATCAGCTCAAGGGTCCACATATATGGATGCCGGAGCCTTATGTACATACTTAGCTTTATGCATGTGAACCCAGTGGGGCTGCTCCTGTGTGAAAGTGTTTTCAGGATTGGGTCTTTGAGCTTTATGTGAATTTAATGTTTATGAAAGGTGCTGGCTTGACAGCCCTGGAGGTCTTCTGTGTACCCTTGGGAGAGCCACAGCCTGGAGAATCACAGTGCAAACTTCTTCCCACTGTATCTCAAATGTATCTCCAGCCTGACCTGGACAGAATGCCTGTAGGGGTGTCTCAGCTGTACTGTGCAGTTGAAACTGACATTGTGCCCTCTCATTAAAGTTAGTGGAAATCACTTAGCTAAAATCCTGTAGAGGGCTTTGGAAATATGTACTGTTCTGATGTGTATATTTTCAAACATAAGTGATCAAAGTTAAACAACTTTGAAAGTCACCTATTTTGCATACAAATCTGTGATCTTCACAATAATAATTAATATCAATTAAATGTCATGATATAATATAGACACAATGTGGATAAAATGCAAACATTTGTTGATTTCACTGGGACATACTATAATTTTCATTATAATGGATTTGGATAGTTTTGGTTTTAACTTTGTATTCATATAGGATTTTGCAATAACCTAGTAAAATACCTTTACAAGAACCAATACACTGATAACAGAAGCATTTACATTGTTTAAAAGGACTCACACAGACATAATATGGTATGGAAAGATTTTCTTACTGTTTTATCCCTCATTTTAAATGTTCATACTAGTGTCAAAAGACAAGAAGATATTAAGTAAAAATGATTTTAAGTTAACTAAGAGCTAAATTTTGCTTATTTGGAGTTGTGTGAGGATTATAAAATCATAGAAGAATCATAGAAGATTGCGGTTGGAAGAGACCTCAGGAGATAATCTAGTCTAATCCCCTGCTCAAAGCAGGACCAACACAAATTAAATCATCCCAGCCAGGGCTTTGTCAAGCCGGGCCTTAAAAACCTCTAAGGATGGAGTTCCACCACCTCCCTAGGTGACCCATTCCAGTGCTTCACCACCGTCCTGGTGAAATAGTGTTTCCTAATATCCAACCTAGACCTCCCACACTGCAACTTGAGGCCATCGCTCCTTGTTCTGTCATCTGCCACCACTGAGAACAGCTGAGGTGCATCCTCTTTGGAACCTCCCTTCTGGTGGCTTTAGGCTGCTATCAAATCCCCCCTCACTCTTCTCCAGGGGCGACGAGTTGTATGGGGCCATGGTGCCCATGCTCCAGGAATATTCAGAGCACAGGGGCCCAGCTCCACCAATGTTCGGGGCCTGGTCTCTCCCCTGGCCATGCCTGTCGCCCCTGCGTGTCTCCCCCGGAGCGTCTCCTGGCCCTGCCTGCCGCCCCCGGGAGATTTAAAAGGGCCCGGGAGTCCCTGCCACCACCACTGGCAGTGCAGCTCGGCTAAAGCAGCTTCCTGCCCGCCCTCACTCTGTGTGTTGCACCACTCCCAGAAGTGGCTGGAACGTCCCTGCAGCCCCTGGGGGGGTGTGTCTCTGCTCGCTGCCCCTGCCCTGAGCACAGACTCTGCCATTGGAAGCTGCAGGGAGGGTGCTTGCAGGCAGTGGTGGGTGGAGGCCCCCGGACTCCCTGCCTAGGAGCCACTGCCAGAGGGTTGTGCGGGTTGCTTTTGGGAGCCGCCCAAGGTAAGCGCTGCACCCCTCACCCCCTTCCACCCCCCTGCCCCAGCCCAGAGCCCACAACCAGCACCCAAACTCCCTCCCAGAGCCTTAGGCAGGTGTGTGTGGGGAGAGGGGATTTGGACCCGTTCTGGGCACCACCAAATAAATACAGACCTGCTGCCCCTGCTCTTCTGCAGATTAAACAAGCCCAGTTCCCTCAGCCTCTCCTCCTAAGTCATGTGCCCCAGCCCCCTGATCATTTTCATTGCCCTCCACTGGACTCACTCTAATTTGTCCACATCCTTTCTGTAGTGGGGGGCCCCCAAAACTGGACACAATACTCCAGATGTGGCCTCACCAGTGCTGAATAGAGTGGAATAATCACTTCCCTCGATCTGCTGGCAACGCTCCGACTTATGCAGCCCAATATGCCGTTAGCCTTCTTGGCAACAAGGGCACACTGATGACTCATCCAGTTTTTTATCCAATGTAATCCCCAGGTCCTTTTCTGTAAAACTGCTGCTTAGCCGTTTGGTTCCCCAGCCTGTAGCGGTGAATGGGATTCTTCTGTCCGAAGTGCAAGACTCTGCACTTGTCCTTGTTGAACCTCATCAGATTTCTTTTGGCCCAATCCTCCAATTTGTCTAGGTCACTCTGGACCCTATCCCTGTCCTCCAGCGTATCTACCTCTCCCCGCAGTGTCATTCGTGAACTTGCTGAGGGTGCAATCTATCCCACCATTCAGATCATTAATAAAGATGTTGAACAAAACTGGCCCCAGGACCGACTCCTGGGGCACTCCACCTGATACCGGCTGCCAACTAGACATCGAGCCATTGATCACAACCCCTTGAGCCTGATGATCTAACCAGCTTTCTATCCACCTTATAGTCCATTCATCCAGCCCATACTTTTTTTAACTTGCTGACAAGAATACTGTGGGAGAGCGTATTAAAAGCTTTGCTAAAGTCAACATATATCACATATACCGCTTTCCTCATATCCACAGATCCAGTTATTTCATCATAGAAGGCAATCAGGTTGGTCAGGCATGACTTGCTCTTGGTGAATCCATGTTGACTGTTTCTGATCACCTTCCTCTCCTCCAAATGCTCCTCCAAATGCTTCAAAATGGTTTCCTTGAGGACCTTCTCAATGATTTTTCCAGGGACTGAGGCAAGGCTGACCAGTCTGTAGTTCCCCAGGTTTTCCTTCTTCCCCTTTTTAAAGACGGGCACTATATTTGCTTTTTCCCAATCATCCGGGACCTTGCCCGTGTGCCATGAGTTTTCAAAGATAATGGCCAATGGCTCTGCAATCACATCAGCCAATTCTCTCAGCACCCTTGGATGCATTAGATCTGGACCCATGGACTTGTGCACATCCAGCTTTTCTAAATAGTCCTTAACCTGTTCTTTCACAATTGAGGGCTGCTCGCCTCCTCCCCATACTGTGTTGCCCAGGGCAGCAGTGTGGGAGCTGACCTGGTCTGTGAAGACCGAGGCAAAAAAAAGCATTGAGTACTTCAGCTTTTTCCACATCATCTGTCACTAGGTTGTCTCCCCCACTGATTAAGGGTCCCACACTTGTTGCTGACATACCTGTAGAAACCCTTCTTGTTACCCTTCACAGCCCTTGCTAGATGCAACTCCAGTTGTGTTTTGGCCTTCCTGATTACACCCCTGCACATGCTCAAGCAATATTTTTATACTCCCTAGTCATCTGACCAAGTTTCCACTTCTTGTAAGCTTCCTTTTGTGTTTAAGCTCACCAAAGATTTCACTGTTAAGCCAAGCTGGTTGCCTGCCATATTTGCTATTCTTTCTGCACATTGGGATGGTTTGGTCCTGTGCCCTCAATAAGGCTTCTTTAAAATACAGCAGGTTTCCTGGACTCCTTTCCCCCTCATATTAGCCTCCCAGGAGATCCTGCCTATCAGTTCCCTAAGGGACTCAAAAACTCTAAATTAAAGGCTAAGGGTGGGATTTTAAAAAATGTGTTAGGGCACCCAACTTCTGTTGAAAGTAAATGGGAATTAGGTGCCTAACTTGAAAACCTTCCCTTAAATTCTCATATTTATTTACACGACATTCAATTCTGTATGTTGTAAGGGCTGGATAATTGACAGCGTGCTGCATTCTGTTTTGTTATGTCAGATCTCTGGATGAGTATCTGGTTCTGGGTAGGGTTTCCATATCTGTATTTCTGGCATATATTGGACCCAGTCCTCCTTCTACTGAGGTCTGTGTCAAACCCATGAGCAAGACTTTAGGGCTCAATCCTGTGAGGCGCTGAGTGCTTTCTAGGAGCGCCCTGTGCTGTGCATCCTAAACAGACTTTAATGGGAGCATCAGCACCTTACAGGACCTGCCCTGTAGCCAGCATTTAACCATACTTGTTGCCATTTGTGATATTTGTATCTCATTGTGGTGTGTGCCTCTGACGTCCACCTTCCTGGCCATTTTGTTAGAGGACATGAAAGATCGTAATAATAGTGATTGAAAATGCAGGCTCCAAAACATATGTGGGCCTAAATCTCATTTACACTAAGGGCTTATATTGCCCGTCAAGCCACTGTAAATATCTCTACTTTTCATATACTATTCCTGACTGTTGCAATCACAGACTTCATAGAGGCCAGCAGCACCAGAGTGTCCAGTGTACCTGAACCAATGCGGATTGCCATGGTTTTTTGTCATGACGGAAGTGATTGGTGAGGTGTAGTGTGCCTGTGAATGAAGTGAAGGTCATAGCACGAACTGGAGTTTTGGCTATGGCATGTCTCCATCTAGAAAACTAGAGCATGACTTGCTTTCAGGTTGCTGGAGGGCGTGTTATGTCACAGAATCTTGGCATCTTTCAAGGTTTGCATAAACAGTTCCCATTCAGTTTTGTTCCGTTACCCAAGGTGACTTAGATACAATGATTGTTTCTGTACAATATGAGTAACTTCTATTGAAATATTTATGGGCTACGTGAAGATTATTACCCATGTTATATCTTATCAGAATTTCCAGACTGCATATGGATAGGGGTACTTGGGGCTTGAAAACTATACTAGCCACTCACTAGCCAGAGGAGTAACCTGCTAGGCAGGGCAAACACGAAGTTCGAGCCTCTACCAGCGGGTCTAGAGACAACAAACTCCTGAGGAGCCCAGCTCTTCTAGCCTAACTTCGGCGAGTGGGCTGGGATTTGTATCAGGCAGCAGTCCCTGGATCCTGTCTGGGGGCTGCCATTGTGTACCAGCCTCAGACTAGTAGGTGTCCCCCCAGCACCTGGAAGAGAGAAGGTGCTGTCTGTTTCCTTCTTTACGTGCCTCCTCCCTCCTGAGTGGGAGGCTAGTCAGTGCTGTTTCACCCCTCCTCCAAGAGCTGGGTTCCCACTACTCTAGCCCTTCCCAGAAGCCTCTTGGCTACTGCCATGGGGTCAGATTTGTACTATTCTGCTCCTCTGCATGGGCCTCTTTGCTGCTGCTACACAGCTCATTCTTCCTCCTCTTTTCTTTTTGGATCATTCTTCTCCCAGCCAGCTGTGTGAAACTGAAATGCCCAAGGCCTGGGTCATTCTTGCTCACAGAGTGCTGAGTAGCGGCAGTGACACTGAATTGAGTCCTGGTTATTTTCATAACTCCAATTTGCTCCTTGGCAAAGCTAGGAGCTGCAGCATAAGGCCTTTCTGAAGAGTCAGGAACGCAACACAACATAAGTTCATGTTGGAAGGTTATTTTCACACGCTAAAGTGCTAGAAGCTTAATTGTTTTTTGTTTTGTTTTTGTTTTTTTAAAACAAACCCCTAAACTCTGGAGAAATAGTTGTGTTTAGGAGAAACACTTGTCAGGAAAAGCTTCCCACTCACCACTGGCAACTGGATTTTCCAAGCTCTGCATCTAATCAGGATTTTGATTGATGAATATACTGTCCCTGCATGGTAGAATTTTTGTATGGATCTCCGAGATAGCAGAAAAATGGGTGAAATCTCATGTATAGGGCCTTACCAAATTCAGGGCCATGAAAAACTTCCCTGGCCGCAGGAAGCTCTGTGACTGGGCAGCAGCCCTGGAGTTTCCTGCAGCGCAGAAGTGAGGGTGGCAATTGCACAACCCCCACCCTCCCCCAACAGCTTTGCAACCCCCCCCTCCCGTGACTTCCTTTTGGGTTGGGACCCCCCCACGTTACAATACCATGAAATTTCAGATGTAGACACCTGAAAATGTGAGATTGACTAATTTTCAAATACTATGGCCGTGAAATTGACGAGAATGGACTGTGAATTTGGTAGGCTCATACTCATGTACAACGCAGTTCCCTATTGATTACACAGCTGCAGAGGTTTTGTTTGCATTGTCTGTTCTAGTCTGGAATATAAATACCAGGTTATTGTATGTGTGAAATGTCCTAGTGATTAGAAATGGTCAAAAATGTGAATTTATTTTCACAAGAAGATTTTTTTTTTAATTTCCCTTCAGTTTCCTTGAAAAACTTTTTTTCATTGACAAGTTTCTGATCAGTTCTACCATCAGTGCACTAGTTTTATTGTGTCATGCATAAGCAGCCCTTGAATTAGCCTCAAGACCCAGCTGGGTCCAAAATGCTTAAATTACTTAGAATTGGCCCCACTAGAGTATTAAGCTACACCTATGTGTTGAAGAGGTTAGATCAAGGCACATTTTGCTTCTTGGGGCAGGGACTGTCCCTTGTACGTCTGGGCAGTGCCTAGCACATCGTGGCTGCTATTGCAAACAAACAAATAAATAAGTAATTTTGCAACAGAACCCAAATGCAGCATAAACATTTTTCTGTTTCAGTTACTAAGGAGCTGTCATGTCAACTAGAAATAGAAAGCAGTACTTGTGGTTTTTATTAGAAAGTGAATTACTTTGGTTTAAACTTCTTTCTTACTAGTTTCATGTGCTCATTTGAGAAGAGATCTCAGGGTGTGTGAACGGAATGTTTTCTCAACAGTTGGAAAATGAAGGTCAAATATTGGATGGGTTTCAAGTTCTGAAACAATACCACCATCAGATTTCAAAGCTGCCTGTGTGTGTGTGTGCGTGCGTGTTGGGAAAGCGGGGGAGGGGAGGTCACAAAAACTTTGCCTTGAAAGATTTCCAAACATTGGGCCATATCCTTCAGTCCTTGGCGAAAAGCCCGTTGAGCTCATGCCATTTCTCCTAATGACCCGAGGTAAGGATGAGGGGAGCCTGATCCTGCAGACACTTAGTCACAGGAGTAACCCTTACTTGGGTCAAAATCATGGCTTGTCCTACGTACCCACACAGGGCTGGATGGGGGTAGAGTCGTCCACAGTCCCTTATTTTTTCATCTCTGTACAAGATCAGGAGTTGGTGAGTGCTGCAAAAAGCAGCAAGAAATACCCCTGGCGAATGTAGGTGAGTGCTGCTTAATATTATTATTATTATTATTAATGATGATGATAATATTGGAAGGAGGGGTGAGGGTGCTAAAAAAACAGTCCCTTAGTTTTGAAATACAATGTTGGCAACCCTAAAATTGGGGGGATGGGACCTGCATTGTGGGTTGTAGCATGAGGTG
This sequence comes from Mauremys reevesii, assembly GCF_016161935.1. Classification (NCBI taxonomy): domain Eukaryota; kingdom Metazoa; phylum Chordata; order Testudines; family Geoemydidae; genus Mauremys; species Mauremys reevesii. The sequence goes on along the minus strand of NC_052633.1, from coordinate 26,378,666 downwards.
GGTGGGTGAAACAGTCTCTAAAGGAGAGTGGAGAGTGGGCAGGTAGGAACAGTGAATGGGTGTAGCCTTGACTCTGTCCCAGCAACATACTGGCCAGTGCATCTGTGCTGGTGTGAGGGGGATGTGATCTGTGCCTGGTAAAGGCTGGTGGAGCTGACTTTATCTCCTGGGGCACAGGGGAAAGTGATTCTTTCTGTGACTCTCTGAGTTACAGTTCTGCTCCTGGGTCCGGTAGTTCTGCATTGCTACTTACTCGGGGCAGACTATTCTTACAGCCCTAGTGAGTACCCCATTGAAGCGCTTGCGATCATGTCAGCGAGGGCTTCTGTTATGTGTAAGGGTAAGCAGGGCATGACGCTGAGGAAGAACTACAGGATATGGCCCAGTGAGTTTTGGAATCGTGTGAAAGATCCTTCTGTTTCAAGCACATGTAATTGCAATCTGGAGGCCTGCCTCATTGTATATTGGAACTGATTTGGACGTATGTCCTGATTTGACTGTGACTTGTTTGTAAACACTAGATTTATAACCATTACTGCATGACAGGCAAAGAATGAATGCAGGGCTTGTGATTTGGAGGAACAGAGAATATTTCCACTGCACAGTATGAACTATCAGGATGTATGGGATGTGAGTCATCTCTTACTATTGGAAACTTGCTTCAACCCATGCAGAATAGGTCAAATTCCTCCTGGGGTGTGTCTCTAGACTCTAGTAACTGCAGTAATAGGGACACATTTAAACTGCAAGGAAACAGCTGTATGTTTATTTTACTTCAGTTCTCTTCAGAATATTTGATATTTTTTAAGCCTGTACATCACTTATGAAATAGTTTTCTTGCCTTAAAATGCTGCCTTTGAAGTCCAGGATCTTGCAGATGTTACTACCCAGCTAGGTCCAAATCTGCCATTGCAGAAAACTCCCACCACCTTCTGTATAATGTTGAAAGACAGGCTGAAGACTCGAGATCATTTTGAATTTTATCCATCATACTGTAGTAATTTTGATATTTTATTAAACAGCTGTATTTACATATCAGAAAAATGAGAGATTTACTGGCACTGTAGCAAACAGACCCTTAAACTTGTAGCTATAGCAAATACTCATGTATTTCATTCTCTCTAGTGGCTTAAGCTGGCAATTGTTCTTCCCCCAGGGCTCCAGGCTATACTTAGACCATGTACAATACTGAAACTAACTAATGCTTAGTAAGCCTTGCTGAGCAATTTTCAAGTTAAGGTGAAAAAATATGTAATATATAAAAAGACAGTGATTTGAGAGAGCAGATGAAACCCAGCAATGGCCGCGATGAAAAAGGAAAAGATGAAAGATAAAAATAGATGCTAGTTATTTTAAAAGCTAATGGATTCCGGCTTCAATAGATTATTTATGGCATTTTAGCAAAATCTAATGATCATTGACCGTGTTGTTCAACTGACAAATGAATTAGAAAAGCAGCTTCTGCTGCTTTTTTTTTTTAAACTATCAGTAGATGGCAGGAGATACCATGAAATCCAGCTGGAGATAGAAAGGAAGCCACATAACTTTCTTCCTGCTGAGCCTTCATAATAAAATGTGGCTCACAGGGTACCAAGGCATTTGCATTGATGCCTGGGGAAAGTTATTTATGAATATGGATCTGAGTTAAAGTCTTTCACTGTATCACCTCCAGCTTAATCTGGAGAGGTTAAATTAAGTATTAAAATGATAGTCTAATATTGGAGTGAATGTCTGCTCTGTAGAAGGTGCACCTGGAGATATGATTCATCACCCAAGTTGCAAAGATTAATTGGGCATTATAATTGTGTTAATGGATTCTCAGCACCACGTAAGTTTTTATTTCTAGAATAACATCAGGAGCAACAGTGGTATCTGCGTGACTGTGGAGATCAGATATTGTCAAGTTTTCCCATAAGGTTGTACCAGCAAGAACTGCTCTTTCAACAGCACTCTGTTTTCTAATAATACTTACTGCTTCAGGGACCTGATCCAACACCCATTGAAGTCAAGGAAAATAATCCCATAGACTTTAGATCAGGACCCATAAAATGACATTTTGAAATCCCAATAGAAGACTTTTTGTATAACACTATATTTCATCTTTACCAATAAACCGTGCTGAATAGTGGAAGAATTTTTGCTAAAAGACAGGATGCTCTATTCATAAGATACATGTAAATCATTACCTACATTCTAGAAATAATAATAAATTTGGAGCCAAAGTAGCTGTTACCATTTTTTCTTCTGTAGAAAACAATGTTAGTAATATTATCACGAAACCCATGAGAATTAGTGACTTAAATATGTCTAACACATTTGAGAGAGCAGTTTCGAGTGCCTGCATTTTCTGGGGGTTACTGATAATATCCACACTTTCTGTTACTTCTGTTTCTCAGATGAAAACTTCCAAGACGCAGAGCTGTAAGAACGTGAGTAATCTGTGTGGTGAGTAAATGTACTTAAGAAAAAAAATCTCACCAGGTCTGCCAAAGTTGGAAACTTCTGGAAAGTATTCTGAGACTGTAAAATATGCAGACTCAGATGGGAGTGGACATATTTTAAAAGGAGTGACAGAAATGATACAGTTCTGCCTTTGCCTGCTTTCTGTGGCCGTTAGAAGAATGCTGCCTAATGTCCAATTACTGAGATAATAGATACTGAGGTTTTAAAATAGTGATCATTCTCTGCCTTCCCTTCTCCCAGGTGCAAGATTCCTCCCTGAGTTTCACTTTTGACAGTCTTCTTTCCACACAAATTATTTTTGTGGTCCCCTTAATTATCCTGGCTGTGGAGGAAAGATATACCCATGGCCCATCCATTAGCCCCAGCCTGGAATGCCTCTCTAGAGGTCAGAGTGCAGGGGACCCCCAGAGGGACATGGAGTATGGGAGACTTGTTTGGGGAGACTTGGCTGGGATTCAACACTAATTATCCACTGTTGCCTTCCAGGCAACAACTGTTCTAGGTCTCTTTTTTTGTTTCTACTGACATATTCCCAACATTCATTTTGCATTTTTACCTTATAGCCACTTTGTGCTAATGGTTCCCTGATTGTGTCCCTTGTCAGGCCCAGATCCTTCTGCTCTGTCTCATGTAGTGTTTGCTCATTTAAGGTGTCACAGTTCATGGCAACTGCACCATTTCCCCCAGTGGGCCAGCAAGGGTGCCAACCCTTAGCCTTCCAGGTCCCTAGCCACTGCCTTTCTGGGTGGAGACCAGTGTCTCTCCCCGTTCTGACCAGGGTATTTTCAGGCTGCACAGTTCTCTGCCTTCACTGTGTTATTCCCAGCTCAGACAGGTTGCTCAAGGACATCTGCTTGCTTTCTCTTCAGAGATGGTTAACAGGGGTAATTGCTCCAGTAATAAGTGACCACGCAGCACTGCAATTCCTATGCAAGCCTACTTTATTCTTAAGGTAAAAAGTATTACAGAGAAAACAATAATTGAACCTAAACACATGCTATAAGCTTATCAGCTGTCGCCCCAACTCTAACATGGGCTCTAGCAGGACAGTCCTTCAGCACCCCACCCCCAGGGTTTCCTTTGTGGTCACAAATTCTTCACAGCCTCAGCTCAGAACTAGCACTCAGTCTTATGAGGTTTCAGTAGGCCCAGTCATTCCCCAAGGATTGGGGCCCTCCATGGACCAGGGGTCTTGTCCATGTGCTGGAACAGGGAGAAGGCCCTGGGGCAATTTAAAACCAGGCTATTTATCAAAAAATCCTGTCTTTGTCCGTTAGTCCTTGGAGAATCCGTTTTGAACTAGTATATGTGAACCTCTTCAGGGCAGTGCTTCAAAGGGTTGGTAACGGAAGAGGTACATTAGCATCTCCTCTCCCTACCAGAGAATGTACATACAATAACAGGTAGACAATTGTATTTTTATGCGAAGTAACCCAAAGGTGTTAACCACAATTCAATAAGGGTTAACTTAATTCAGTGAAGTTCATTCAGGAGCTAGACTCACACTTTCCAGCAATCACATAAGGTACAGCATATCCTAGCTTGTTTAATCCCTAACCCCCTGGCCATATGCTGACATGTGCTCATAAGCCAACTCTTTCCCGTGCTCTTCCTCTTATGTCAGTCTCTGTAGCTGATCTGATCCATTTCACCTTCCTTTTCACAAACCCACCTAGTTTTATGCCATACCTTGTTACTTTTTTCTATGCCACGTTAACATTCAGCTAAAGAATAACAACAATGGCACTGCTATACTGGTTTTCATCTAAGGGGTTGAACTTGCTGTGAGTTTCATTAACTCTTCACAGCGCTTATGTGTTGTTGTTATACCCAGTTCACAGAGAGCAAAATTGAAGCCTAGAGGAACTCAGTGACTTGTGCAGCAGTTAAAATCTTTTGAAACAGGAGGCAGGACTCCCCCCTCACCTACGCAGGAGAGGTGCTTAGCTCCTGGTGCTCTCTCTTTAACCCCTGCCCTGGCAATGGCTGGGCTGGAAGTAGACCCCTAGGAACTCTGACTAGTCTGAAATTACTGGGCAGACTGACTGGGATTCTCAAAGGTTATAAGGGATTTAGGTGCCCAACTCCCAATATGATGATTGAGCCTATAGATTTACCCTAATTGTGGGCTCAACTGTGAAAAGTGAGTGAAAGTTCATAAAGTCTCACAGTGCTCTAGAACAACAAATGTTGATGTGAGAAGAAGCAAAAGGGAGACAGACTGAGTTAGTACAAACAAAAAGGTCTGCTGCTATAATTCAAGGACTGTGGTAAGTTCATGCCTGTTAAAGAAGAAAAATGTTGGCCTGGAAATCAATGAACCAAAATGGATGTGCCAGAAATTAGGTGTAACGGATGTGTTATGGGGCGTGGCTCCACTCCTGCCTTCTTCCTACAGAAACTGCATGGACGCCAGTGGTTGTGTCTTCACCGTACCCTTTTTATTTTAAGTTCCCTCCACCATTTCCACAACAACGCCAGGCAACAACCCATTTACTGCACCAACAGCCCTTTCACCAGGACCTGAGGGGAACCGAGGTCTCCCTCCCCCAAGGCCTGTGTAATGGAGCTCACCTAGCCCTGGTCCCTTCCTCCCCGCCTCTCCCTGCTTGCCTGCTGTTTTATCAGCCTTGGGCTGATGTGGTACTGGGCTCCTTAGACCATCCATGCAGCCAGCCTGATTGTCTAGTTACCCCATCAGTGTTCTCAAGGGGAACGAATTAACATCTAAGTGATCAGAGTGCAGGCGCACCTGTTCATACCTTGCTCTCTGTCACGGGGGGTGCAAAATAATGAGGGGACGGGCTGTTCCACCTGCCACTCCTTTTTGGGATCCTTAAAAATAAATGACTGCGGGGGTGGGGGGAGAATTAGCAGAGGCAAAGTGAAGCAGGGCTCTTGTTGACTGAAATAAAGGGAAGGAGTGATTTCCGCGGTCATGGCTGCACTCCTGCACCATTTCCTGGATCCCGGGATTTACCATAACATCATTGGGCTTTTGTGGTCCTGATCCTGGGAAATGTCCTGAGCAGACTGAGGCAGAGAGAGGGACACAGATGACATTGCCACCTCTACTGGCTTTGACTGAATCCCGAACCCCATCTGGGGTGTGAGACTTTGTCCCCTGCTCCCATCCCCACCCACTTGGTGTCCTTTGTCTTCCCCCACCTTATTTTTTCTCTTTCCTATCCATCGGCTTTTTTTCCTCCTGTCTAATAAGAGTCTGACTTAGCTGGCCAACACTGTATATTTTGCAACATGTTTGTAAGCTGGTGACCAGACAGAGGCATCTAAAAGCAACTCCCGATGCTGGTATGAGTTTGCCAAGCCTTGGAGTGGCTGATAAAACTCCGCGCTGTATGTGTGGCTGTTCCATCACTAAGGCTGCCAGTGAAAGTCAACACCAGAGACAGAAGCTGCATTTTCTATCTTTGCTGTTCTTTTATTTCCCCTCTTGTGTATGTTCATCTTGTTTTGTCTTCTGGGAAATGGGACTGGACTTTAACAAGAGCTCCAGCCCATCACTGCTAATTTTTCTCTTTTCCCCTAAAGGACTGTTATTACCATTTAAGAGACTGTCAAACAAGGTATTTTTTCCTTTTAAAGACTCTCTACAGAGCAGGGGAACAACAGATGTTGTTAAAATGGAAGCTTTACTTAATACTTTATATTGCAAATGCTTTTACTGTTTTGCTTTCTTTTGCTGAAGCTTAAATACAAGGTTAAAATGTTTAATGACGTGTTTGCCATGGCACTAAGCAGGCTGAGGTCGCTGTATACCAAACCCTGACGCTTGTTTAACACTGTTTAATGTGGGACAGTGACAGTGGCATGTTAACCCCTTTGACGCTTTGGGCCTATTTAGTCCAACAAAATCAATACAAATTAGCATAAAAGAGTCGAGCTCTTTTATGCTAATTTGATTGCATCGTTGTAAGGCCGAGCAGAATGTGGCCCATTGTTTTAAAAATAATGTCCTTGAGCCTCTCTCTTCCGTTTCTTCAAGGCTAGGTATATTGTGCCTGCAGGGCTGGTGCAAGGATATTTTGCACCCTAGGTGAAACTTCCACCTTGCCCCCCCGCCCCCCAGGAGCATCGCTTATTATAAACTTTCAAAAATGAATACTGCATACTGTGGCATTGTTCATTAGAATTAATACACGTTCGGCTTAACAATTTATTTATTTCATTATATAGTCTACATATTTAATGAAAATAAATGGCCTTGGATCTCATGCATGTGGCTAGAATCCCTTCTGCCCCCCCCCCCCCAATGGATCTGGAAAGGGCTGTTTTGGGGATCAGAGCACAGAGCTGGGAGTCGGGATCTGGCTTCTATTCTCCACCCTGGCACCAACTCACTGGATGACTTCAGGCAAGTTACTTCCCCGTTCTGGGCTTCAGCTCTCCCCCCAGCGCTAAGGTGTGAAATGGTTCCTTGCTCCTGGGCTGGAAAGTGCAATGCAGGAGGGAGGGAGTGTCTGAAGGCCTGTCTTTCCCACAGCTGTGAGGCAAGGCCAGAGTTCCAGCCTCTGTCATGACCGTCCTGGTTGCTTTGCTCTGCCCCATGCCAATGGCTGCTGAAGCCCCTTACTCAGAGAGCTCTGGCCCAGGGCAGAGGTGTCAGTGTCATGCTGAGCACCTGTGGTTCCAACGATGTCTGTGGGAACTCCAGGGTTCTCAGTACTTCTGAAACTCAGGGCAATTTATTTTGAATGCTGGGCCAGGACTGAGCCTGCAAAGGTAGGTCCATTTATACCCCTCAATCCACAGCAGATCTCCCATCAATAACAATACAAGCAATCAGGAGAATGATGAGGGGCAGTTGGCCCAATGCTGGGAGTGGGAAGGATATGGCCCTAATGTGGTCACTAAACTTCTACCTAGTAAAGTTACTGGTGCATCTGCTGTCATTCAGTGGGAGAACAAAAATCTCTTGGGTGCTGCAGCCTGCCCAGGGTTCAGCTGCACTTAACCTGAGTTGCTTGCACACTTGCAGTGGTTGTGCACCACTCAACTGGTCACCCATGTTACATGAAAATCTGGCTCTGACGGTGTTGTAATTAGACTTAACAGTTACTGCCGCATTTCCCAGGCTGGCTGCAGACTCCTGGGCTGGAAAGTGCAATGCGAAATCTAATTGAAGTCCCACTGTAGCCAGTGTAATATAAAAACTATAATCTCCTCTGCTGTCCGCCAGCATGGTAAAACCCCTAGGAGGGCTCAAGGGAAAGGAAGTCAGTGAGGAATGAGTTGCAAGGCCCACTTACAAGCTTGGAGAATCCTTCTAGATATGTGCAGATCCCAGGAGCATCCATTCAGGGGCGTTCTGCTTCTGTGCTGGCTTGGGAACCCCTGCCGACCCTTCCACTCTCTGCTAATGTGGATCCTTTGGCACCATGGAGGAAGTTCCAGGGGAAAGGTAATACAGACCCAGGTTTATACCAGTGATAAATATGCACCCTTGATCACTCCCCAGAAACACAAACAGCGCTTCCTCCAGATTCCAGCATCCAGGAGCAGAAATCCAGTTGGTGATTTCCTTTGGCAGCACATTGCACCATTAACTTAAGCCATCACCTGGCTGCACTGACTGATATTTGAGGAAGGTATTTTGTATGTAGTTATTTTTTTAGTTTAATTTTGTTGTATTTTTTTACTAAGTGGCATAACAGGTTTTTTAACTAGTGAGAAATTTTGCTTTGGAAAACATTATATATATATATATTAAAATCATTAAACATGTTCAATTTATCAGGGTCATTGCAATACAAGTCAAGGGCTGTTTTCATGTGAAATCAATGTGTGTGAATTATATGGACAGAAATGTGCAGTTACTCATTGATCACATGATGCTCAGGATAATAAATGTTTTATGCCAGAGCATTACTGATAATATATTAGGCAGGGAGTAACAGGTAAACCGATATTATATGGAAGGAAAGAGGGAGTGTTCAGTGGGGAAAGAAGAGCTGTAGTGACTATGGGCTTCACCCTATTTTCATTGAAGTTAATGATAAAAACAAGGATATGTCTACACTGCATGTAAGCCCATGCTTGAGCCCAGACTCAGGGCTAACCTGCCTCCTTTGCGTCTACACTGCAATTGCACAAACCCAGGCTCCCAGGACCCTGCAGGGCTAGCGGATCTGAGCTCAAGTGAAGGTGGGACTCAGGGTCGGAGTCCTATTGCTTTGCAGTGTAGCCACAGCCCCGCTTGACTCAGGTCCCGAGAGTCATCTGGAAGTATCCCACAATTCCATGGGACAACTTCTTTAGTCCTCTCTATTGCAGAGATCCCTCACTGAATGTCCTACAGTTAGATGGACTGCAATCCACTCTATTGAAAACGGAAGCCCCCCACCCCAGTTGGCAAACAGCAGCAGCTCAGCGTTGACCCATTCTGTTCCGATCACCGATCTGAAAGCACACTACCAGAGAGCCTTCTGGGTTCGCAATGGAGAGCGAAGTGAGCTGCTTCCTGGTAATGTGCAGGGCGGGCAGTAAAGTTTTCCCACAGTGCACCACGTCCTAGGCTAGGGCAGGGATGGGGACTCAATAGACTCTGGGCTATGGTTACTTTGACTTGAGTGGCGCACTGCAATGTGGATGTCAGAGCCCTAGGTTTGAGCACAGGTCAGAAAATTCTTAATCTCGGGTTAAAATACAATGTAGACACTCAAGCCCAGTGTTCCCTAACACGGGTCAGCTGACTCTGTGCTTACACTGAAGCATAGACATATGCCTATTGACTTCAATGGTGCAGGTTCAGGGCCAATCTGAAGCCATCTAACTGTAGGCCATTCAGTGAAAGTTGAGGCAGGGATGTATATGGGGGACAGGCGCAAAGAGCTCCCAATAGAGAAGGGAGAATACCCCAACAATGGCTAATGTCCCTTTCAGTGTGAGCCAGGGGAGAGCTATGCATGAGGGTTCTTTCCAAGTGTAGATCTGGAGAAGAGATCTTGCCCACAGAAATGCAGTAATCATGGCTAGAACTGGTTGTTAAAACTTCAGGTAGAAGAATGAGGCACGGTACAGACACGGTACAGTCCCTGCCCCCAAGAGATTACATGAGGCACAGTTTGTATGCAGCCCCAATTATAACTAATTAGAAAACGTCCTAACAATTCAGGTCTTGGTCAAGAGTTAAGTCAGCCAGTAACTGTTCTGAATGGAAGAGACCTTTATCAGTTAAAGCCCTTTGCCCTCCCCCCGTCCTGGTCTTGCCCTTAGACCAGACTGTTTGCCACTGTACTGCCCAGGGGGTCACTTACATTGCTCAGTGTTGAGAGCTCACACATCACCTACTTGCATGAACCCTGGCTCGAGCCAGCACTCTCCGCCTCATGCTTTGAGAAACACCCCAGTTACAAAATAGAAAGGTGTCGAGTTCTTTTTCTTCACACTACATGTCAGAATCTATTTTGGTTTGTCCCAATTTGGAGGAGGCATTAAGTAGGGTACAGAAAAATAGCTTGAAGTTAATCTGCCAGTCCCAACTGCTGCCTTGGAGTTTTACAAATTTGAATTCATTCTGGGCCATGGTCACTGGCACCATCCACTGTTTGCTGCTCAGCTGATACAAAGCAGCAGCAAAACTAGGATTAACTGACTAGTTAAATGGGTATACAATAGTGTGGCATTGCCAGAATGGCACAAAGCAGGCAGATTGTACTGGAGAGTCTGGCCTACTGTTGGTCTCCAGGAATAACTTCCTTTTCCAGATTTATGAGTCTGAAGTTATTTCTGATCTCTGTGAATTCTGCCTGCCATACGATTGCTTATTAGCTGTTGTAACATCGTTATTACAGGTAGAAAGGGATTTTACATCAACTCAGTGAGGCAAATTCTGGATCACTGCAGAAATGGCCTCCAGATGGGTGCATTTTAAGGTTGTGACCGCCACAGTGTGCACAGATTCTCACACGGAGAGTCCCCTCAGGCATAGTCCCCAGGCAGATTGGTTCTGCGCCAAACAGCAATAAGCTGTGTGAGGGCAGGTGTATAATTGCCATTATCAAGACAGGCAAAGCATATGTGTGAAGATCACACCCGTGGCCTCTCCCCAAAAGTTTTCTCTGTGGCCAGGGGCCTGTGACAAGGGGCTTCTCGACAGATTTCAAAAAGAGTCGGGATAGTAAACTGCTGTGTTTCCATTGTGGCTGCAGATTTTCTGGCATGTGCCGAGACACATCACAGCCAGAACTGGGCCCCAAACCTTATTGACAATGGAGCGTCGAGCCTGAAAAACACAACTTAGTCCGAAACAGTGTAAATAATCCAACATTGTTAACAGCATTTAAAACATGCCGGTACCCAAACAGTGTCTGGATTTGATTGCATTCCTCTGTCCCCACCCTTTGAATGTCACTTGCTTTTAACAAGTGTAAGTGTTTGTGGCAGGATCTGTGTCTTCGTGTTTGTACAGCGATTAGCACAATTGGGACCCGATCCTCACTGTGGGTTCTGGGTGCTGCTGCAATGTAAGTATTAAATAATAATAATAATGCTATTGTTTGGGCTTTTCCAAAGGACTCACCATTGCCCCTAACTCCGTTCCCCTTGAAGTCATTGGGCGTTTTACCCTTATGCCCGGTGAGAGCAGCGTACCCAGGTTTGGAGAACGGGATGAAACTGAGCTGGAGGGTTCTTCAGGAAACTGTTGTCCTTGCTGGTTCCATTTGGGTGCATGCACCATTTGGGGTGCAGTGACTGTTTTAGGTGCCGGTAGATTAGATGGCTGTAAATCTCAGCACATCACATGAGAGCCAATAAATAAAGCCTCCCCCCTTGAGAGATAAATATTAATAATTAAATTTTTAAAAGTTAATATCAGCGGTTAAAAAAATCACTCTTGCTTTTTCTTCCTGGTGAGAGCTCTGTGCTAAAGACTCAGAGACCAAACACCCAACTACAGTGGTAGAGGCGAGGGGAAATCACCAATATGCAGAAGCAGCAGCAGAGATAAACAGCACCAGTAATGTGGAATAAATTTGTCTCTGTAATCTGAAAGAAGAACAGGTAGTTGACTTTGTAGAGACAGTTTCACTAGGGGCAATGAAGCACACAGCTGCCTCAGGAACCTGTAGGAGCAATGAGCATGCAAGAAAGAGAGAGAGGAAAACATTGGAGCTGTGTGCAGCAGACCTCCAGCGAGGAGAAGTAGAAGGCAGACAAGACTGAAAGTAGGTCAGGGAGAGGTCTGTTTTCTTACTGCTCCATAATCCAGGGACAAGGGAAAACACCGGTATGAAGGGGTGCTGCTGCAGCAGGATGGAACGTAGGCAAAATGCGCTGAAGGTGAGTCAGGGCACATTGAAAAGGTTGATAAGGGCAGTTCATGCTCACTGGTGAAGGCACCAGACTGTAGCGCACAAGGACTAATAGGTCACTAGGTGCTGGTCAGGCTAAGTCCCAGCTGCAGGTGTCTGCCACACTGTAGTGGTTGGACCTGAATCGCCACTCCCTTCCACCAGCTGTAGTGCCCTTAAACTCAAACGAGTTACTCTGGTGTGTAACAGGTGCTGTGGAGTGGAATTAGGCTAGCTGGGTGCTCGAGTGGGCTGGCTACTGCACTGCTGAGGGTGCAGTACCATTCGGGAACTTCTGGTAGGTGAAGCTTCTCCAGCTGCTGGAGCCTCTAGGATGCTGCTGCTCCACTGCAGACAACAGAGGGACCAGTCACTCAACAGGGATTCTCAGCCTGTGTGGGGTTAATCCAGGGCAGCCTCGTAACAACCACAGGGTATAGGGCTCCTTGGACTGCCCTTGTATTCCCTGCTGCTTCTGCCCCTGCTTCTCCTGTTCCAGTGAGAGGTGGGGTGGGTGTCTGTGCTGCAGGTATGTCTGAGAATGGGAAGGTCAGGTGGGAGGATGAAGGTTTTTAGTGGGGTGCAGAGGGGCTCAGTCTGAGCCTGAAAGGGGGGCTTCTGTGTGGGCAGGTTGGGGTTCAGCTGGAAGAGGGAAGCCCCCTGAGTCTGTGTTAAAGGGGGTGGATCTTAGGGGGATCATGTGGGAGCAGGGACAGCTGAAAGTTCTGCGCCGTGGAAATTCGGCTGTTTGTAGGTTCTGAGCTTTGGAGAGAAAAGGGGGCAGTGCTATTCGGCTGGGGGTGGGAGTTTTTGAGCTGAGGGGGTTCAGCATCTAGTGGTGTGGGGAAGGACCCTTGAGAGATTTGGATGGGAAGGGGTCTCTGAGGAGGAGGTTGGGTTGGAAAGAGGGAGAGGAGGAACTTGAGGAGATCTGAGCTAGAAGGGTTAGGTTGACAGGATTTGAGAGTGGGCGAAAGGGGATGTGTGTGTGCTTGCAAACAGGATGGATTTAAATGAGGATGTCACTCTGCGTGGGAAGGAATAGGAGAGAGAGATTTGGGGTTGGGGGCAAGGAGTACTATGGTATATGCAGTCCTACTTACCCCTACATTTAGTCACTAGCTGCCACTAGGTCAGATCCAATATTTTTCACAGATTTCTTGGTTTCGAACCGGCCCTGGAAAACCACAACAGCGACATGTATCTTACTCTGCATCCTGCACTAGAACAATGTGTATCTGGTGCAAAATCCATGCTGGCTCCTGGAATCCCTCTCACAGCCATTGGCCAGCCCCAGCTCCTTGCAGGCTTTGATAGACGGCTGGTAAAAAGGAGGTTAGTGCATGTGCATTAATGTTAATAATAACAAGGACAAATCATCAGGTGTGAGCCCGAACCCTCGCAAACTCTGGGTGTGCCAACGTGTGCGGCTTTGGTCTGTTTTTATGAATAGTCATAATTATTAATAATATTTGACTCCTCTATGGTGCCTTATAGCCAAGGCTTTCATTGAGTTTTATGGCTGTTCATTCATGGCGCCTCCCAACCCCCCTTGCTGTCAGGACACTCTGTTTAGAGACGAGGCACAGAGAGGCAGCATGAATTGCACCGAGAGGTCAAGAGTCACCCAGAGGGTGAAATCCTGGCCCCAGTGAAATGGCTGGAAAACTTCCATTGACTTCAGTGGGGCCTGGGTTTTACCCGGAGAGTCTGAGGCGGAGTCAGAAACAGAAGCCAGTGCTCCCCATCCTGTGTGGTAAGCGCTGGGCCGCCCTCTCACATAGTTATTTCAGACCAGAAGTTCACAGCAAAGTCATAACAGAACACCTAACCCATGTAAACAGTTAGACAAAAACCTCTGCTGTAGGGACTGGCTGCAGCAAAAATGGACCCTGTTTAAGGGCTGTGTTAAGACAATCTGGGGCCCTAGGCACACCATGACAGAGGTTCCCCCCATAGTGCTGCCCCTGGTGTGGCAAGGGGTTTCCATCCCTGAGAGGCAGGGTCAGTGCCCCTTTCTGTCCTCAGGAAGGGCAGCTGGTCTTCTACTCCCCTCAGGAGCAGCAGAGGTGGCAGCATGGGTCCTTTCTCTCCACCTCAGTACTTAGCCCAGATGCTTGGGTGAGGCCTGCTGCACTCTTCTCCTCCTGCCCTACACGCAGTCCTCTGGTATTGTCAGGGCCCCCACTATTCCTGGCTCTAATTAACACCCCCATTGAGAGGCCTGGGTGCGTTCACAGCTCAGAGCTATCGCTTCAGGCTCTTTGCAGACTCAGGCAGCTAGGGGCCTAAGTGTGAGCCTGTAGTGCCTATGCCATAATGCAGTCGTGGCCTGAGTTGGATGCAGTGGTTGTAAAGCTGTGTCCTTTATTGGCTGATGATTACAAATCAAGACTGTCAGCACTTTGCCACTTATGTATCAACTAGATTTCCCACTGTTTAAGGTTTGGGAAACTGATAATCTAGAAATGTCATAGGACTATGTTAAACTTTCTACAGTGGGTATATATTCTGATTCACTAAACTAGTCCCATATTCAGGTTGTAAGTTGTATTAATATTGTTATGCTGGGGGTTGGGTAATCACGTTGAAGCTCTTGGGCATGACGGTTGCCTTCTATCCCAGCTAAATGAGGGAACATTTAAGTGCCCCCTTATTTAGTGATAGCTGAAACAATGGAGAACCACCGCCCAAGGATTAGGCCACATGCTAGCCTGGGCTATGCAGTCCAAGGGGTTCCCCGGCGGTCCGATGACAAACACAGTAGTAGGGGATTGACTGGATTGCAGATGTGTGTTTGGGTGTCTGAGACAAACAGCAGAAACGCCAGAGAAGCACACAGAGAGGGCAGGAAGGAAGTCATGACACAGCCAGAAATGCACTTGTAGAGTGAGTTTAAGAAAAGTGGAGAGAGAAAACTTTTGGGGAAAGCACTAGCTGAAAAGAGGCTTGAGACTGTGTGCAAAAAGACTGTCTCCTGGTGTTTGATTCCTACTGTGTTCAGGGATACAGGACTTTGTACATTCTTCGTAGATAAATAGGATTGCATCAAAGAAATACCTGATTCCTTCATCAACTCCTTCTCCTAATGGAAACGATCCACAAGATCCCAAATTTGACTAGCTGCTCAGGTAAAAAAAAAAAGTAACAATACAATAATAATATTTTAAGTGCTAAAGCTGTAGTGTCACTACTGAGTGAAAATTGAAAACTGAAGGAAAAAACAGATGGGAGGGTTTGACAGGAACTGTGTGACCTTAAAAGAACATCAAGTTACAATTCTACTCTGGTGAGAATGGTATCCAGTAGAAATTAATATTTAAAGAAGAAATACTTCCTCTTTATAAGCCAGCCTAAATCCTATTGTGCACAGGAGACTTCCTTTTGCTGTGTGCCAAATAGCAATAATTCTGTGAAGAGTTGTAGCCAAATAAAAAATAAACCTCATACATGCCAGACATTACCAGTGTATTGTCCTCACACATTTGAAGAGCACAATAATAAAACTCATTTTTCATTTAAAAATGAATGAAATTTCCATGAGAGAAAGAGAGAGAAAGTATTTTCCTTTGATTAAATAAAAAAGGGTATTTGGGCCTCCCAGACAGAATATTTAGCAGCTTGGACAAAAGCAAGTTCAGAGCACCAGTGGATACAAATTGAGCAACATATGGCTAGTCAGACCTCACTTGCCAATTATTGTATTCATCCAGCAAGTATGCAGAGAACCATGTAGGGTAAGCAAACCCATTAAATATTAGCATAATGAAGATATAGGGTGGCAGTAAAAGAAAATGAAAAATCCTAGTCATGGCACTTCATGGGAACCCTAGCTTCTCTTTTGGAATGGAGACCCTGGTCTGGGCTTGAGCTGCAGTGAATTCAGTGCAATTGGATGCCTGTGCCCAGAGGAAGCCAATCCTCTAAGGATGCAGGGGCTCCCTAGAGGTGGACAAAATAGAAACATTTGTTTAATTTTGCTATTCGAACCTAAAACATTTTTGCATTTTATTTTTTTTAGGTGCTCCTGGAAAAGTGTGCGTGTGTAGGAGGGAGAGAAATGGAGAACCATTCCCCCCTACAAAGAGTTCTCTATACCAAAAATGGTTTGGGTTTTGAAACGGAAACAAAACTTTCTGATTTCAAATTAATTGAAAATTAGAAACTTCTGTGGAAAATGTTGAATGCAACAAAATGTTTAATTTTTTTTGGTGGGGGTATGGGGGAATGTTTTTAAGGACAATACCTTTTTTTCAGACCGGTTCTAACTGGGATTCATATCTGGATGAGCAAGGAAGTTGATCTACCACGACAGACAACTTTTGCAGAATGCTGCCATAGTATCATTTGGGATGCTACTTGATTTGAAGTCTATTTGAACAGACAGAAGGTTTTTTACTATAATCCAGGGAAATTATTTTCTTTAAGAGTGGTATGCTAAGGAAACTGTCCTGGTTTCATACATTCCCTAAGATTGTCAGTACTAATAAAAAGGCTAAACAAAGGGATTCATCACCAATGCAAATAAAATATTAACTGCAAAGAAGAGAGAGCAAATGTAAGAGATGCATTTTCATTAGGTAATTGGGGAAGACTCTGGCCTCTTTGTCTGCTTATCCTGCAAAGATCTTACCATTTATTTCTCTTATGCCTTTACATTGGATAAGATATAATGGATACTGGATCTGGATAGTGGCTTTCCTTCAGTTTCTGAGGCACCTGTCATGTTGTGTGATGCCACTTTACATTTGTTAAAATAACATTGCAAGACATAACATAATGCAATGCAAAATGAAGCGTTATAAATGTGACATGGCGTGTCTAAAACAATTCTTGCTTTTAGTGGATCAGTTATCCTTTAAAAGCTGGTATTTAGGATTGTCCTTAGATAATTCAATAGCTCCACATCTCTTGTAGGAGCAATGTCAACCTGAGTTACCATTTCTGCTTAACAGAGATGATGGGAGAAGATGGCATGAAAAGGGATGAAAGGAAAACAGATTCTGAATACATATCCTGGAGCACTTTTTCAAGCAAGTGATCAAGGGAAGTTTTTGGGGCCAAGCTCTGCAGCCCTGTAAGAAACAGTAACCATCAGAGAACAGCTGGGCTCTGAGGTATGGTTTTTGCTGTACTCCTTCTTGCTTTTTAGTTTTCCTTGACTGTTTAGGCCACCATCACTGTGAGTGCGCTGACATCATGGAAGAAAAATGTGTTAAATTGATTCTGCCTGAGAGGGAAGGGAAGTGGATTTAGAGTACAAATTGTTGCTGAAATCGGGAGAATGCAGCTTGGAATTTCTGTGAACCCAAAGCACGTGACCGTCTCCCTTTTTTTTTTCCATATTAAAAACAAAAAAACACCAAAACATCCTGGATTGAGGAGAGTTCTTTCTTGGAATCAGGAGCCTAAAAAGCTATGGATTTCACAGGTACAGAAGTTTGTCTGGTGAGAAGCAGAGTGCTAAATATAAGATTTGACTGACTGAACAGGCATGCTTAGAGAAACGAAAAACTTGGAATGAATAAAACCAGATCCCAGCTATAGGGAATTCTTAACCTTTAATACTAGCACTCCTTCATACTGCAATAAAGTACCACCCTATTTTCGTATAGCATCCCTCTAACATAAAATTGTTGTTATAATTTATGATGACGTTGTTTCCAGGCACACCCACAAACACAGAAGAAGGCACGCCCAAAGAGCTTAAACATTCCCTTTTCTAACATGGGACTTTTCATTACTGATTGTCTGTTTGTCTGCAACCTGTTATTATAGACCGGAATTTTCAAAGGTGCCTAGAAGCTCAGCACCCAAATCCTTATTGCAGCTCAAAATTCCACTCATTGTTTCTTTTTGTATTACTTACTTTTGTGCATAAAACCCTCAACTGAGATTAGGATTAGGCCCTGTACAATCACAACGTAAGGGACAGTAGCTGCCCTGAAAAGCTTGCAATCTAAGTAGAGTAGGAGAAAGCACCTAAGGCTCTAAGTCCTATTTTTTTTTCAGTGACTTGGGCCCAAACCCTCAAAGGGGTGGTCATTAGGTGCCTAGTCACTTTTCAAAATGGTGCGTAGGTTCCTAAATTACTTGGGCAAATTTTACCTTACGTGACTTGCCCAGCGTTATATAGCAGGGGTGGCCAAACTATGGCTCACAAGCCACATGTGGCTCTTTTACAGTTAAAATGCAGCTTGCAGAGTCCCGTAAACCCCTACTATTCTCTGCCTACCAAACTGGGACTGGGTAGGGGTGGGAGGGAGAGCTCAGGACCTCTATCTTGCAGCAGGGTGACGGGGTAGGAGCTTCTGCCCAGTGGGGAGGGAGGTCTCAGGGCTTGGGGCTTCAGCAGGAGCAGGGCTGAAGCCCTGAGCCCCAGCGGATCTCTCCCATGGGGCTGAAGCCCCAAGCCCCAGTAGGTGAGCCCCAGCTCTCAGACTTCTGAAGATTGTCGTTAGGGTGACCAGATAGCAAGTGTGAAAAATCGGGATGGGGTGGGGGGTAATAGGAGCCCATATAAAAAAAAGCCCCAAATATCAGGACTCGCCCTATAAAATCGGGACATCTGGTCACCCTAACTGTTGTATGCAGCTTGGATGGTCAGTAAGTTTGGCCATCTGTGTTATATAGAAAGAATGTGACAGAGCCAGGAACTGAACACACGTTTCCTGAACCAGAAGACAGACTAATGCAATAACCCCAAGATCAGCCTCTTTTCTTTCTTTCTTTTTTTTTAAGAAAGGTCAAACCATTCTGTTAATGTCAAATGTTAGTATCTTTGATTTCCCCAGAAGTTTTAGATTTTAGCAGTAGTAACTCTATGGGTTTCTCTCTCTCTCTCATTTTTTACAGTGATTTAAACAGATATATGATTTTTTATTTATTTTACAACCAGAATGTGATCAGAAGTATCTGAACATAGATACCTATGGCAGAACTTAGTTTGGGTCAGTTCTATGCCAAATCTGGAATGACAGGCTCCTAACCCTTAAATGGGAGGAAACGTGGTTGAGGTGTAAGTAGCAAAGTCTCAATAGGTATAATTTGCAATAGCTGGCCAATAAAGGACACAGCTTGAAATAATGCTCTGGAGTATTCTCGTTCCCCTCTGGTCACTGAGTCGCTATACCTAATGATGTGTTAAACTGACAGTATGAAGTCCATTGAGATTTCATGGGATGAAGCATAGTGGTGTGATCTTGGGGGTGGGTGGAGGTTAGCAGTATTGCTTTGTGTCCCCATGCCGTATAAATATGAGGAAGTAGAACAGGATGAGTTTGATTAAGAACTTTTTGTGTGCCTGTAGTCAGTGAGGAGTCCTGGCTAGTGCAGCTTCACTGAAGATGTGTTGCCAGGGAGCAAGGGAACCCAGCGAGGGCCAGAGCTGGTGTAGAGTGTCCATACTGATGCTCCAGGTCTATCCGGGGTACAACAGATTTGGGGTGGGCCTTGCATCCTTTTGAACCCCAATGGGATAACGTGGCGGGTCTCTGTGAGTGGTTTTTCCCCAGAAGCCTCCTCCTGTGCCTTTTAACATGGGAGACAAGGATGTGGACCAAAGGTTACTGTGTCTGTAGGACTAACGATAATAGTCTGGAGGCACGATCATGTAAACGTGGAAGTTGAATTTCAAGTGTCAGGTCATGGCAATACACAGGCAATACATAGTTATAGTGGAAATGATCCTTTTTCTTTGTCAAACAAATGCAGTAATTGTTATTTGAACTGATCTGAGTATCTTGCTGCAAATCTGAGCAAACATGAATATCATTCATTCGTTATAATTCGAGGAACTAAAATATCTACCCCTGTGGGCTGTCTTTGTTTTTCTTTTCTTAAAAGCCCAGCAGAATGTTTGCCATGAAATACTGGGTTATAATATTTATGTAAAAGATATGAAAAGGAAATAAATAAACAACATGTATTAAGAAGATAGGCAAACCAATTTGGGGCCAGATCATCAACTGGCGTAAGCTGACAAAGATCCATTAAGAATATGGCCCTTTGGCTTCCCTAGGTACCTGATGTTCACCCTCACAAAACCATATAGTGAGTGCCATTGTTTCTAGCCTTTCCTTTGTTTCCTGAGGGTCTGTCTACACCAGTGGTCCCAAACTGTGGGCTGCAGCCCCCTAGGGGGGTGCAAAGAACATTCATGGGGGAGCATGTGGCAGGGCCCCCTGGGGGCTGGGGAGGGAGCGCCACCCAGCCCCTCTGTGCCCCCAGCCCAGCTCTGCCCTCATTCCCTCTCTGCCTCCAGGCCAGCTCCACCTTTAGCCCCAGCTCCTCCCCCATCCCCAGTTCTGTCCTCACCTCTGCCTTCAGCCCAAGCTCCGCCGCTGAGGAATCCTTGCCTGTGCAGTAAAGGGGGTAGGGCGCAGACAGATTCCATTACTGGTAAGGAGGGATGTGACAAGAAAAGTTGGGGCACCACTGGACTACACTGATACTGGGCTCTGAGACCCCTACACTGCAATTTTACAGTCCCACTGTCTGAGCCCTGTGAGCCTGAGTCAGCTGATATGGGCCAGTCGGGGGTGCTTAATTGCAGTGTGGACATACCCTGAGTTTCTTTTTTCCTACTGAGCACAAATGTCCACTGGAATTCGGAAAGCAGATCACTCTTCTAAAGTCTGCTCTTTTGCTGAAAAGTTTCGCAAAGAAAAAGCAAGACACTGCACCCAGCTCCAGTTTTACCTATGAAGATGCATCAGCAAAACGTGCTGAGGAGAATCTTCAGGAGTGCTGGTACTTGAGACAATGTCTGTGCTCTCTTCTTTCGAGCATCCCATCTCACTGGTGCTCTGCGTGTGCTTGCTCACAGTGTGAAAGAAAAAAATGCTACCACTCTATACTAGACTATCCCCGCCCACAATAACCCCAGTTCGGCTTTATATACTGAAAATATTTCCTGACTTACATCTCTGACAAAAGAGAGAGATGTATATTTCCCAAAGACACGCTCTGGGTTAAAACAAGTGAGATTAGGTACTGAATAGCCCAGTTCTACAATATAATTTTAATATTATCTTATTTACCACTGTAGAACCATACAATGCTTTTGGTCAATGCTACTGAATAAACACAGAGTCCTCTAGACAGGACACTGCTGACATTTCAAAATGTAAATAATTTTCTGTGAATACAAAGGCGTTTAGGACTATTAATTTATGGGGTCTGCTATGTATGTTGAGACCTTATTCAGTTGATAATCTTATATAGAATGAACCCAATTTTTAAGCTAGGCCCAGTCCATTGGCACTTATTTGCATGCTTTGGCTGCATAATTAAGCCCATTACGGTTTTTAGTGTTTCATTTACTTGTGCTTTTTAGCAGCTCATGAACTGCTTTGGTGATCACAATGCCAGGCTCCTCCAGTGTGGCTGCTGTTGTAAATGGGAAGCCCTATTGTCCCAGACCTGGGACTGCACCCACCCGAGGAGCTCTTGGCACAGTTCAGAAGGGTGTGCTTGTGCAAAGGTCGCTTGAAGTCCTTGATCCTGGGCTGGTGAGCACTGGATTGGTCCCAGGCACAATGTATAGCAGCCAGGCTGGCTGCCAATAGCTTCCAGGCGCTTCTCCAGCAACTTTGGGTTGCAAAAGAGTCCTGACTATGACTCATGTTCTGGTGGATGGGAAAGGGGTGGCATGGAGACTGTTACAGAGGCCCTGGGGAATCCTTCATTAGCTGGAGAGGGGTAGCCGTGTTAGTCTGTATCCATAAAAACAAGGAGGAGTCCTGTGGCACCTTATAAATCTGTTAGTCTTTAAGGTACCATCGGACTCCTCATTGTTTTTCTTCATTAGCTGGTCACAGCGGTGCAAAACTGCCTCAGTGCCCCGTAGGATCCGGGCCCTTGTGTTGTTTTTATGGAAAACTCTGGTGTACTGACTAGGTTATGACTGAACTGTAGGGAGCTCAGTTTCCAACAGATGTTCAATCTGCAGCACCAATCCACGCTGTTTTTTTTTTTAAAGTGGTTGTAGTGTCTGTGGAAGTTGCTGGATTGAAAACTCTGGGGAGTGTATCTACAGTGTCAGCACAGCTCTGAAAGCAGTAATGCTCTCTCCCACACCTTGGGCTGCCCGTGTGCCTCAGTTCAGGAAGGACAATCTGTGGAGGAGCCGCTAGGTTCATTTAACCTTTGGACTCTCTGCCCACAGGAGCATCACGATGAGAGTTTTGCAATGAGGAAACCTGTCCACTATGCACTGGAGTGAGACCGCAGTGTCATTTCACATACGTAGCCAAGCAACCGTTTGATAGTAATGACCTTGTTTCTACCACCAAATTCAGCTAGATTTGAAATGGTGACTTAGATGTGTAAGTTCCTATATCCCCCTAGCCCTCTGAACCATCCAGTCTCCACTGCCCTGCTGTCTAAGCGTCTCCCTCATTCTGGTTGCACACCTGCATATTGCTGTTTGTGACTAATGTCATCAACATCTCTCAGACATGGAGTATAAATCAATGGAACATGTGCCTATCCCAGCCTGCCCAGTGCCAGATGTAGTGTGGTCCCCATGTCCCATGGCTTCCACCGTGAATAGCCTGCAGTAATGTAGAATTTTATATTCGATGCTTTGTTGGCCACAGTGTAAGTACAGTGCACAGCATGGCAACTATGGGCACATGGGGTTCTGTAGCCTGTTTTTTTCCCTAGCCTTGGGATTTTCTGATAGTGCAGACACATTCTTTGTTAAAGGGACACCGTCACTAGAAAAAATCACATTTCCCTTTGAAACTTTTGTACCTACTACTGTTCTGAGTCATTGAAAAATGTTTAAAGAACAAAAGTTTCTCTAGTTTGATTACTTTGTGCATTTGACAGCTCTTTGTCCCAGATCCTCCAAGGCCAGGGATGCAGGATGGATGGGGAAAGGGGCAGTTGGCCCTGGGTCCCCTGCTTGAGAAGGCAATCAACATGGGGGGGGGCGGGGGGGGCATGTGCATCAAATTAGAGTGGTGTTGCAACGTGGCCTCACTTTCAGTTTTTGCTCCAATCCTCAAAAACCTCCATGCAGCCCTGCCTAAATCCCATTAATTTAATTGGGAATAGGAACCTTTGAGGATCTGGGCCTTTGTGTATAGTCAGTTTCACTTTTTTGCTTCCCCATGCTTGAGGCCATTTGCCAGTAACAGCTGCAGCAAATCTGCTGCTGAAAAGATAGGAGACAGGAGTGTGGACAGTGAGGAACAGAAGAAGAGGAATGGGCCTGAGCAGGTTTGCTTTATTTCTCTTGGGCAAAAGACCCTTTTTAAACCTCAATAAAAGAGCAGAAAAAAACCTACAAATGATTTTACTGGTGCCTTATTGAGCTTTTTTTTTTTTTAGTCAATTAAAAAAATCAAGTTGACAGCATTCTTTTAATAAAAGGAAAAAAACTCATATGAATGCTGCTCCTGATATTTTGCACGTTTGGTTTCAGCAAGCCCAGATCCTCAGAGTTGTCACAGTAACTTTGTTACACTTTCTTTGGTCAATCCTGTATATCAATGTTATTTTACAGTGCATAGCTGTGCTGTGATACAGGAGTCTTTTGCACGGTCTCTGGAGATAAGATAGTAGGTTAAAGCAAACTAGATGATTGTTGTTGTTACCGACTTTTGTAAACATGTGCAATGAAAAGCAAAAAAGCTGATTATTGTAAATTATCTAACTGCAACCATAGGAAATAATACTTGGAAGAAATACCTGCCTCTTCAGCTGACTAAAACAAATGGCTTCCTTGTGATGAAAAATATTGTGCAAGAAGAAGGACTGTTATACTCCGAAAAATGTTATCATCCACTTCCGGAGTACGATCAACTGGCTGTGAAGCTCACAAACAAAGGACTCAATTTTGGATCCAAAACACTTGTCTCCCTATTATTTTTTAAATGCTGATGAACTATTTTCTGTTTTCCCTGTATATCATATCTCAGCCTACAGTTTCATGCACTGCAATGGAACATACTTTAGCTTGTGTTACCTTAAATTATCAGCATGTTTTAAAGAGTTGTTTTTTTCAGATTCAACATGTAAATCAGACAGTGAGACTCTATCTGGTTCCGATTCATTGTGGCACATGAAGACCGAGCAAACAAGTAAGGGTTCACTCATGAGCAGTATTATTGCCACAGTATTTGGCAGATCTGTATTCATGAGGCAAACATGCAGAGATCTCTAAAAACTGCAATGTTCTCCATTTTGAGAAGTGAGTGTGTGGTTATTAATAAAAAATTAGAAAAAAATTGAACATTATGGGCCAAGTTGGTCTCAGTGGGTTTGCATTAGGGATGAATCTGGCCCAGTGAATTGACTTATATTACAATTTAAGATCTAGGCTGAAAAAAAAATTCTTCCACTGAAGAGTTTCAGCAGATATTTTTACATGCTTTAGTTGCTAACGGATCCTATGATGATTCTAACATAAAATTTGAACAGAGGAACATATGAAATGGTAGGTGATAAGGGGTAAAGGAACTGTTGCATTAATTTTCATGGACTATATAGGCCCAAAGGGTTAAAGGTGTTAACATGACCCTGTAACTATCCAACATTAAACATGGTTTGGTACACAGAGACATCAGCCTGCTTAGTAGCGTAGCAAAGACACTAGGAGATTCATGTTGAAGGATAGAAATTTATTGATTGAAACACAGAATTATAAGAATTATAACAAGGCAAAAAACATTGAAACTGAAATTAAGTGAATATGCAAAACAGACTTAATCATTCAATTTCAGTAAGGGTGAATATTGGTTAAAATTCCTTAGTCTGCCAAACAGTCCTTTTTGATATGGAAGAAAAGATTAGTTCTGTTGTTTAATTTTGAGTTGGGAATGATAGGCACATTTCTGTTTTTGACAAAACAGACAGACAGACAGAGGGAGAGAAGAGAGAGGCTAGTAAGACGGGGTAAATACGGCTTTTGTGGATAATTTCAGAAAACAGAGCAGCTGGTCAGTCATGGCTGGTAGGTTGGCGATGACATTTGCTACTATGGACCCAGCTACTGAGCCCTGGTTAGGGACATCATCTAGTTGGTCTGGTCCCCCTCCTTCACTGGTCCTTCTCAGGCTGAGCAGAGCTGGATGGGCTGCCTCATCTTGTGCTGGTGCCATATGGTGCAGGTAATTTCAGGATCAGGTGAAATGCTGAGCGAGAAAGAGACAGAGAGAGAGAGAGAGAGATGGGGAGTAGGGAACAGAAATGGACACGCGATGAAGGGGGAAGACAAAGCAAGACCTCAAATGAATCGGCTGGTACCTCACTGGTAGCCGTGGTGGTCAGGTGTCACGATGAAAAATTCCTTAGCAATGGGTGTAGTAGTGGTGGAAATAATCCTTCCTTTCTTTTTATTCCCTTAACCCTCTTTGTAAGGGCTCCTTATATGGGGTGATGTGCGGCATATTCCATCTTATTATTTTGCCCGCTAATTAGGCTTAATTTCCAAAGCACCAGTTTTGGTTATTTTCCAGTCCTCTGCTCTTACTGATCAGTCAGAATTTTAACAAAGTCCTTGAGTGTATTAGTAGAACCTCTGTGTTTATATTAATTTAGTCTTTCTGCCTCCTTTTAAAATCTTTTCTGAAACAATTTTATATAACAGGAGATTGTGACAATTCATGCATCTTTCCCCACTTCCCACCAGTCAGGCTCACAATTAAAGTGGACCTGCTAGGCCTCAGTTATTACAACAGAACTCCATTGATGTGTATCTTCCCAGAATTATTTTCCTCTTGCAAAAATTTGATTCCCTTTCAAAAATGATTTTACTGCTTGTTTTCTGTGGCAGTTTCATATATTACCTAATTTCTCAGTAATTAAATCTCACCTTTAAGGCCTTGTGCATCCTCAACTGAACTTGCTGTACCCTTGTTCGTGACTCACATTCTATTGTCATATTGCACTTCCATCTTACTTCCGTTTGAAGATACCATCAATTTCCCTTCCTTATCTCTCCTTTTCCAGAGAATTCATGATTAATTCAGCTTGTCTGTTTAAAACAATGAAGTCCTTCTCTCAGTCTGGTTGCTCCCATCACAGTCTTCATTTCTGTATTATTGTAAGATGGAGCTGGAGCTCGGGACACCCACAAATCAGAGCTACCTACTTTAAGGCACCTTCGTACTCCCCTGATCGAGTGGCCACTACATCCTGAGCCATTTCCCTGCATAAATTAGAGCAGCCCAAGGATATTCTCATTTATGCCAACTGTCAATTGCCTCAAAGGAGCTGTTAAACAATCAGGGAATAATTGAGTTACAGGAAAGCCCCCTGCCATGCCCCTTCCCCTGTCCACCCTCCCTGTGCCAGCTTCAGGGAAGAGGTATGGCACAGCAGACAAAATACCAACTCTTTGCTACCAGAGAATCCCCTTAAAGTGGGATGGTCTTCCCAGGGATGGAACCACTTTGCATCAGTGGAGCAACACAAAGAGGCCATGGTTCCGCCAAAGATTGGGGCCTGTGTGGACAAGAAGTACATTAGTAAGTCCTTTTTCATTGGGTCTTGCTGTGCTAGCTCATAGTGGTGAAATGCCAGGCTCTGTCATAGCAGGGATCCATAACCTAAATTCTTTGACTCTGATACTGAATTTCTCTTGCTGTCTAACATCAGGTCATTCTTATTTAGAACTCCCCTTAAGAGCAATGTGTATTCTCCAGCAACATTGTGCTTTGCATTGTTAGTGATTTCTGTGCTTAAGATGGCAAGAAAGTAGCATAACTGGCCAAGTGTGGGCAGGTGCCTAGAAAGCTTGCAGCTAAAGGATGAGATGCTCTTCAGCGCCTCCTAGAGACACAGT
The DNA here is from genome assembly GCF_016161935.1 of Mauremys reevesii. NCBI lineage: Eukaryota > Metazoa > Chordata > Testudines > Geoemydidae > Mauremys > Mauremys reevesii. The sequence continues at coordinate 26,352,092 of NC_052633.1, read as the reverse complement.
ATGGAAGAGGGGAGCCAAAGGTAGCTTTAGATTCGGTCACCTTTGTGCCCTTCAGATTCTTGGCTGCAGTGGGAGCCACAATGGCCATCAGCATAATTTAGGCAGCCTTGGGAGCTTGACTGGCGATCGTTGTATATGCAAGGGCTTGCAAGGTGGTTTGCTTTGGGCCATCTATGACATTCAGTGCGCCAAGGGAATTCTCCTTATCTAGTAGTATATAGGGTCTGGAGCAGAGGGGAGAATCTCACTCAAAGTCTTACCCCTTCATACATATCCTGATAGGAACCATCTGTGCTGGGGATTCAACAGTGACAGGACCTTGGGGCTCAGCTGAGCAGAAACTGTCAGTGATGCTGGATTGTGGTTTGGGGAGATGTGTAAAAATGTCTGTGGATGCGATACGTCTCTCAGTGACCCTAGTCTTACCCTGGTAAAAGCCTGTATACATCAATTGGGTGATTCCTGATTAATACCAATGAGGGACCAGAATGAGGTGTTACATGGGAATAGTGCCCCCAAACTTATAAACCCTGAACTGCCACTTGTGCCCAAAACATGAATGGAGCCCAAGTGCCCAGAGGAGAGAGCCCCACTGGTGAGTGTGTGAATGAGTCAGTTCCTCACTGTCACTGCTCTCTTTTCAGGAATGAATACTGAATCAGTGCATAAAAGAGAAAGTTTTTATGTTTCCTCTTCACACTAAAACATCAGATGGTTTCATCTCTCATTTTCTTGGTCCTAGGGATAAAAAGCACGTGGACGCAGTAAAATGGTAAATCCTATTAAGGCTTAAACTTCCGCCTTTGTGAGTCCATCTATAAAGACTGTGGTCTGAGTTCGTATATCTGTGGCCCACGATGGCTGTGCTTACCCATGTTCTTGGCTGTTTTGACAAGGCCTATGTTTTTTGTGTATGCTGGTGTATTTCCAAAGGAAACAATGGCAAGAGGACACAGTGACTGTGCTGTATGGCTTTGTTGTTATTTAATATTATGATCAGCATGGGTTATCAACGAAAGACTCCCAATGTGCTTGGCACTTTGCAAGACACAGAAAGCTTTGCCTTGAAGAATTCACAGACTAAGGGTATGTCTACACTACCCGCCGGATTGGCGGGTAGTGAGTAATCTATCGGGGATTGCTGTATTGCCTTTCGTCTAGATGTGATACATCGACCCCCCGAATGCGCTCTCCGTTGACTCCGGAACTCCACCAGGGTGAAAGGCAGAAACGGAGTTGACGGGGGAGTGGCGGCTGTCGATCCTGCACCGTGAGGATGTGAAGTAATAAGGTAATTTAAAAAAGGTAATAATTGGAGATATACCAATCTCCTAAAACTGGAGGAGACCTTGAAAGGTCATTGAGTCCAGCCCACTGCCTTCACTAGCAGGGCTGATTTTTGCCCCAGATCCCTAAGTGGCCTCCTCAAGGATTGAGCTCACAACCCTGGGTTTAGCAGGCCAATGCTCAAACCACTGAGCTATCCCTCCCACCGTAAGTAAGTGATTCTAAGTTGATCTAAGATACGTCGACTTCAGCTACGCTATTCTCGTAGCTGAAGTTGCGTATCTTAGATTGATCCTCTCCCCTCCCCCCAGTGTAGACCAGGCCTAAGTAGATGAAGACTACAAGATGCACTGGAAGGTTCTGTCTTGGAGAGTGTAGTAACCAGCACTTGTTGTGCAACAATGGGTTATAATATGTATTGGGTGGGTGAGGATATTTTTACTGACCTGTGTTAATGTTTATGAGCCCCAGGAAAGATAATTCAGGGCTCCTAGGTCCTTGGATATATGAATATCTCAGGTGTCCATTAAATATTACCTTTATTGTTCTAATCTCTGCTCTTTAATGCAAACAAAGCTGCTCCAGTCTTCCATTCATTTGCTATGTAGGCAAGATAAGGACAAAGTGAAGAGGTTCTTTCACCATCTGTCTATTTTTGATTCAAGAGGGTCAAAACCACTTCAGCACTGCTGTTTTCCTTTAGGTGGGTTTTGAGGCCATTTAGAATTTAGCAGGTTTTCTTTCTTTGTTGTTTGCCTCCCTTATTAAAATAATAATGCATGCTGACGAAACAATACGATACGGCACACTTTTAATGTGTACAGAGACGTTCACAATGAGTTTATTTCAAACCATGCTGCAGAGCTAATTGATACAGTTATGCTGCTACTCTAAAAGAGCAATTAAGAGCTATAGGCAAAGGTTGAAAGATGTGTTTGTGTCTGGGATCTGATATGAGGTGGAGAGTTTATTAAGCTGGGAAAAGCAAGAAGACCATTCCAGGGGGCAAGCTCTACAGAAGAGAAGGCTCTGTGACCAGCAATAGCCAGATTACATGGTGCTAGATGAACACAAGTAGTAGGGATAGAATGAGAAAGAACCAGATGCTTAGCCTCATTATTATTGCTTGAAGGAATCCCTGAGTGGCACAGAGCCTCTGGGTCGTGGAGGGAATGTGAACTGGGAGAAAGAAGGCATGTTTATGACTGCTGGAATGGTCTTTTGGAGCCGTAAGCAGATGAGCATACAAGGTCCTGAGGTTCTACTAACTAATGGTTGGGTCCTGCTTAGTCTTTGGCTGCCCCAGGATCAGGTGGTTTAAAGCTACCTTTGCCCTTCCCCTCTCCTGAGCTGCCCCGAGTGCAATTTGAGCATAGCCCAGAACTGGGGCCAAGAACTGAAATGTAACCTGGAGCAAACATCTCCTCATCACCAATCTCCTTTTTTTTTCCGGTGTCAAAGTTGGTTAGGGCCAAGGGAACAAGCAGGAGGGCAATATTAAGCTGTAGCTTGAAACAACTGGGAGGCCAGGGGAATTCTTTGAGACTTTGTGTGTGAGATGGTTCTAGTTCTTTCTATATGAAAGAAGGTGCAGTATCACTCTGCATGTGGTGGCATCTGAGAAGGATGCTGCACTTGTTAAGGAGAAATGAGATGAAAGGATGCATGGTGGATACATGTTATTGTGTCAGTTCCTGGACTAACTGCACCACTCACCCATCCTGGGCTCTCTGAGTGTACCCGCCCCTCTCCCCGTAGGCCTTGAGCCATCACCTCACTCAGGTGGAATATCACAATTCTTCTCTATTTAGCTAGAGCAATGGAAGGTCTAGTGATCCCAAAAACCTCATATTGCCAGCTGGCAAGGAGGTGCAGAGGGGCTACAGGGATCTCTTGAATCAGCCACATACATTCTAGTTCACCAAAGAAAGTCACATGAGGTCTCAAATGAAAATCACTATCACACTGGTCATCAATATCATTGTGAAATGTATGTACAAATAGTGTGTAAGGAGTTACGTATGTATACTGCAGCTATGGTCTTAAAGTCTGTATCACGGTACTGGTCACCAGAAAAGGTGAAAAACAGATTCTCTGTGAGACGAGATGTTTATCCATCCCATTGTTTACGTGTAAATTGAGTACTGACTCATTCACAATGGGCTTCCTGTCACCAGTCTGAACTGAACGCAAAGGAAGGATTGTTAAGAAATTAACAAGAAGAAAAAACAGTGGGGGAGAGAACCTTGCCTTGAGGTGCACTGCCAATATAAGGTGAATATTACAAGCTGGTTTGCACTGTTCCTTTGGGAATAGAAGGCCTGGTAATTCTGCATGTGTTCAGTGGCTAAAGGGGGTGCATGGATCAGCGTTCACATTGCACTCCCAGTCAGTACCCAGCCCAAGCCAGGGACACTAATGATCCAACCAGTGGACCAAATTCAGTGATGAATCCTCAGTGTTCTTAGCTTATTCCATAGCAGTGCCACAACTGTCTCAGCTGCGTGCAGGCAATGCTGCAGTGCAGAGAATAGTGACAGGGACATGTGTGGACGTGGGGTAGAAGAAAGAAAAAGAGGAGTTATAAATGTCAGGGATGACCCCAAAGTTATGTAGTGCGGTAACCTTCAGTGCTTTTAATGCAAGTCTCGTGGTATTTGGTGTTTTGTTTGTTTTAAAGGAGAATCTCAGCTTTTATTATTGGGGGTGTGGTGGGGACGACGACTCACTGGTGCAGCGCCTCCTACTGGTCGTCCAGGCAATTAGCTCCTTCCAGCCCGGACTGCCCTCTGCAGGCTGGTGTCTTGCCTGTTGCTGGCCCTGTGTCCCTCCTGGACCCTGGTGCCCTTTGCCTAGGGGTTCTGCCCACCGCAGTACCCCCTCCCTCTGGGTCTCCGCTCCCAGGGGAACCCTCAACCCCCTATCCCCACCTTGCTTCAGTGGCTACTGCCAGTCTCCATTTAGCCCCCGCTCCCTGGGGCAGACACAGTCTGTAAACCATTCACCATCTGCAAGGGGGCTTGGACCAGCTGCCTCTGCCTATTCCTGGGTTGCCCCTCTGCAACCCTCATACCCTTTTGGGGGCCCTTAACTCAGCCTGCAGCCTGGGGCTTTGCTAGGCTGGAGCTCCCCAGCTCCCTCTGCCCTTCCCCAGCACTGCTCCACCCTAGGTACCCTGCTCAGCTTCCCAGGCAGCCAGGTCCTTCTCTCTCTAGGGAGCTAGAGAGAGTGTGTGGCCTTCAATCTCTGGCCCTCAGCCCTTTTATAGGGCCAGCTGTGGCCTGACTGGGTCGTGGCCTCACCTGTGGCTGCTTCCCCCAATCAGCCCAGCATTTCTCTGCCCTTAATGTTTTGTCAGCAGTTCAAAGCCTTGTTGTAACATGGCCTCTTTAAAATAAAGTGCCACATCATGCTAAGTAATGACTCCAAACACTTGAAGCCTGTTAATAAATATTTGGGGCTAATAGTGTAATATATTTTGTGGTGATTTTCTATGATGTCTCTTAGTTGACAGCTATCCAGGCGCCCATCCTACAAGCTGCTCTTTGTACAGGAGGCCTCCCTGTACCCATAGAAAGACCCACTGGCTTAATTTGGACCCTACGTGGGGTTTTGTCCATGTGGCGCTGCCTATCGCAAAAGGGCTTTTATTTGTAGTCATGGCTGCTTTTAATGTATCTCTGCTGCTACACTTGTCTTTCCTGCACTGGAGATTGGCTGCCATTTCATTTCCCACACTGTTTTTCCTGGTTCTTTCTAGAGCAAACGAACCGAACTCCGATGAAAGTGATATCACAGCATTCTGGGACAAATTAGTTCAAGTGTTTTTTTAATTTTCTTTTTAATTTATTTTTAACCAGACTGGAGTCTCCAAAGGCATCAAAAGCAATATAGTTTGCATGTACAGTGAAACTGTATTTGGAACTGTTTCCCCTTATTAACTGACATCGTCAGACATTTCCCTAAAGGACATTACTATTCCTGTCGGAGTAGCATCACAAGGTACAGAGAGAATTAGGACCTGGGGGAGGAGGGCGGTTTATGTAGTTTTAAAAAAAATCCAAACAGCTCCCTGCCCCAAACTGTTTGCAATTCCTTTAAGGGCTTTTCCATTTACTTCTGAAAGGGCTTTTGCAAAAGTAGAACCAGTCAGGGACTGACTTCCCGTGCTGCTGCTGTCAGCTAACAAACTGTAACAAAATGTTTCAGCCTTTAAGAAAATGGGAACATTTTCCTCCCCATCCCTGAGATTAAAAAAAAGAACAAACTGCTGACCAAGACTGCAATGCAAGGACTCAAATTATAGTCTTCAGGAGCACAGGGTCCGGTAGGCTAGAGGATTAGTCTGCTTATCTATTTTACTGGCTTTCTGTTAGAGTTTAGTTAGAATTTCCTACATCTACATCAGCAAGAAGAAATGTCTGTTCCAGGGATTCGAAAAGGTCAGCAATAGGCCAAAGATATTTAAACATACTTTTTTGAGTCTTTTTAATATGTTGAAAACCTGCAGACTGGAATCAACTTCTGAAAATAGTTCCCTGGCTTAGAAAAACATACCGTGGTGCCATCTTTTAACTAAGATTCCATCAGCATTTTTTTCAAAAGCTTGGCGGAATGGATGCACTTTATTTTGTGTAGGCTGTTCAGTACTTCACGTAAAATCCTCATCTGATGCTGGTCCCTTTGAAGTCAATGACAAAGCTCCCTCTGACGTTTGCGGTGCAGGATCAGCCTGAGCAACTGTGGCATCCAGACACGGCACAGGGATTTTCATGCTTTCCTTGGTTATTCCTCTCTCTGCAAAGTAACAGAGTGATTGAGGCAATTGGCTGCCACGCATGCTTTATTTTTCACATCACACATTGCCCTTCACTTCATTTGGAGGCTAGAATAGGTATGAGAGTTGATAGTGGGATTTGATCAGATATATCTGTCTTGCTTGTTTCTCATTTCTAAGAGCAAAGGCGAGGTCACACAAACAGTTTGTCTAGTCTGCCAGCCACTGTCTTCAAAAAGCAGTCAATATACTTTGCTTCAGAGGACTATGTAACCCCTACCTCGCCCCAATAATGCACATAGTTTGGCAGCATTATACCATGGGGGGAAATTTCTTCCTGATCCTAGCTGGTGATCAACTGATGCCCTGAAGCATGAGAACTGATTGCCCTTGCAATTTTTTTTATCTTAGCGAGTGTAACAGCATTCTAGCATTTGCCCACCAGAAAGAATCTGATAGTTGACTGTGCTTTGAAATGTTATTCCTCTGCAGGCAGAGAGAGCCCCTCAGATTAATAGTCTGTCTGAACGCTAAAAAGAAAGATAATTTAAGACATCACATTAAAATGCCATTGCACATCTGAAAAATCCATTAAAACTTTTATAGAGCTTTTTACATTTGTTTTCCCTGTTTTACATTTTGTTCTCTGTGCAGGGGCTCCTGTTGTATAATTCGCCTTTGTAATAAACAGTTTAGTCTTAGTTAGAACTACACTAAAAGGGTTTATTTGCTTTTCAGAGGCAACACACAGCTTTTCCCCTAGAATAGTAGAGACCTTTTCCTCACGTCACAAGCATTTCCTCGATGCTGCAGCTGTTCTTCTATACTGATTGGGGAGATGCTTGCTTGCTTGCTTGCTCACCCAGGAGGCCTTCAGCCCTGTCCTATGACTGCTTTGTGCCAATCTACTGTGGGAGCTGCCACTGGTTCCCTGACTGGACCCTTTCCAAGGGTGTGGGTGCAGGCTGAATTAGTCTAGATTCACCATCCAGCTACTGAATCGTGTGCTAATAGCAGTCACCGATGGGCCACATGAATGGCTGAATTGTGTGATACCTTTCTAGGGTAAACTGAAGAGCCCACAGGGAGCCAAGGGGAGCTATTAGCCAAAGCGTCCAACAGCTGGAGATGGGGAGGGCTCTGAGTCACTACAATGAATACTTTCCCGGGCGTCTGGCTGGTGGGTCTTGCCCCATGCTCAGGGCCTAACTGATCACCATATTTGGGGTTGGGAAGGTCAGATTGGCAGAGGTTTTTTGCCTGCCTCTGTAGGATGGGGCTGAAGTCACTTGCAGGTTTAAATTAGTGTAAATGGTGGATTCTCTGTAACCTGGAGTCTTTGGCTTTAAATCAGTGGTTCTCAAACTTTTTTTTTCGTGGACCACTTGAAAATTGCTGAGGGTCTTGGTGGACCACTTCCCGATCTTTCCAAATGTTGTTTTTACAGTTAGCTAACTATTGTAAAGCGCTTTGGATAAAAGCGCTATATAAAAAAAAACCCTATAATAATTAAAGTTTTTTTGTTCTACAAATAAAAACACACAACTCATATTTTATCATCAGTAGTCTTGCCTTTCTAGTGGGATGGATGTGTCTGCTCTCCTCTGCTGAAGCAGCCCCCGAGCTGGGGCTGGGAAGGAGGGGGGATGTCTCTCCCTCTCTTTCCCACTGCAGCAGCACCTGTGCTGAGGCTGAGAAAGTGAGCCATCTCTCTCTGGCAGCTGCAGCCCTGGAGCTGGGGAAAGTCGTCTCTTTCTCTGGCCACTGCAGCCCTGCAGGTCCCAAATTCCCCCCAGCCCCTCTTCTGACCTGCCTGCCCTCTCTCACCCACCCCCCAAGACCACCACCTCACCTTACATGTGGGTCTTCTCCAGGGTTCAGGCATCTAATTAGTGGAGCCATGCCTGCGCGGCTCCACTAATTAGGTGGGTGGCCCTTCATTCTCTCCTGTGCGGCTGCTCAGGCGCGCACCTTAGAGGGAACTATCTGCGGACCACCTAAATGGAGTTTGCGGACAGTTCCCAGCCCACAGTTTGAGAACTCCCTGCTTTAAATCATAACTTGAGTAACTCAGCCAGAGGCCATGGTTCTATTACAGGAGTTGGTGGGTGAGGTTCTGTGGCCTGTACTATTCAGGAGGTCAGACTAGATGCTCATGATGGACCCTTCTGGTGTTAGAGACTGTGTCTAAAATCCTGCTCAAAAGGCAACTTGTAGTTTCTAACTGCAAGATTTTGAAATACATAATTTAACCCCTTATCTCCCACTGCTCTGGGAGGCTCTCCCATTTCCTCCCCCTCCCCCTATTAAATAGACTTTAAAATATCTGCATCATAAATGCCGGCCATGACAGATATATAGATTGGTGTGCTGGACAGCATGGCAATAGTAGACCATAGTCACCTCTGCAGAGCATGAAACTACTTTAGAAGTACAGGAATTCTGACCTCTTTCCGTGAGGGCAACAAAAGAATATTGGGTGTTCAAAAAAACACCGGGGCACTTAGCCTGCATGCAGGGGCGGCTCTACCTTTTTGGCCGCCCCAAGCAGTCATGCGCGGGAGGCGCCCCGGAGCCGCGGGAGCAGCGGACCTCCCGCGGGCATGACTGCAGAGGGACCGCTGGTCCCGCGTGTCTCAGCTGGACCTCCCGCTGCTGCGGACGGCTCGCGGGTCCGGCGGCTCCGCTTGAGCTGCCGCAGTCATGCCTGCGGGAGGTCCAGCCGAGCCGTGGGACGAGCGCTCCCTCCGCAGTCATGACTGCGGCAGGTCCAGTCATCCCGGGGCTCCGGTGGACCTCCCGCAGGCATGACTGCGGCAGGTCCGCCGGCCCAGCCTGCCGCCCCCCCCACCCTCGGCAACAGGGGACGGGCCGCTCCTCGGCTCGCAGCGGCAGGATGAACTGGGGCCCCAGCCTTTTGCCGCCCCCTACATTTTGCCGCCCTAGGCACCAGCTTGTTTTGCTGGTGCCTAGAGCCGCCCCTGCCTGCATGACTAGTACGGTGTGTGTGTGTTAGTGAAGCTGGGCTCTTCCAGCCTGTGGCAAAGGGGAGACGCCACTTTTGGTGCCTCTACACCACAGTTAGCAAAAAATTACTCAACCCTGCTTGATGTACATTCATTTCTTTGTGGGTGACACACACACACACACACATTTCTGTAAGCAGCGAGCAAGCCAAAACTCTGTGCACATCACACACGCTCTCTGACTGCTGAGCAAAGCTGGAGTCTAGCAGAGCACTGTAAACCAGCTAGGCTTGTCTCCTCAACGATGCTCCCCCTTCCCCAGTCTTGTGTGGCTATTTTAATAATTTTATCCATGTTCCAGGTGCCCTCCTCTAGCTCAGCTCGCTCCCTTTTGCACACCATGGGCCGAGTTGGGTTCAGGAATACAAGTTGTCCCCCACGTGCGTCCGCATCTTGTCCCTGAAAAACCTTTTCATTTTGTCTCTTGGTTCCCGACAGGATAATTACTTCAAAGAGCAACCTTGTTGCCTGGTATTTCAGTTTATCTCATTACCATTGTGTTTGCCAAGCCAACCATCACTGCCAGAAATTGAATGAAGGTTGCTGGCAGGCTTGACTGTCTCGCATGTTCAGCCTCCGTGCTGGCTGATATTCTAATTCTTCTTGATTGCAAGCTCTGTCACCAGCTTTTATGAATCAGTTATGTGCCTACAGCTATGGCATAGTGGACAGGACGTTGATGTGGGCTCCTCTGTCACCTGTCAGTCAAAGCTAGGGCTAATGAATTTCTGTTAGCACATTGGCTTGCCATAGTTTTGAAAGCAGAAAGTAGCTGACCACCAACTACAACTGTCAAAGCAAAGACAGGAGCATAGCTTCAAATAGCTTCTTAGCAATCGGAGTGTTAGCAGGGGTACAGTAATGTAAATGTACAGACACAGAAACATATGCAAAATCATAAAGGTTATTTGTTGCAGTACAGTCTAGCAATAGGAAGCTCTGAGAGATTACATTTGTTGCCTGTAGGGCCTTTCTTGGGGTTTGGAACAGCCTCAGGAAGCCCTCAAGGCATGCCTAATATAATCTTATTTTCGCCTGCTAATGTAGAGTTTATTGCAAGAAAGTAGGACTGCATTTTTTAAAAAGTCTGCATCCTGAAATGCTGAGGCAGCAGTAATTTATCATCAGTGTGCATTCATGATGATCACCTTGACTTGCATTTGATTTAGCCTCAGCATCGTAACAGCCTTTTGATGGCTTCTGACAATTAGACAATAGTTTATTGGCCAGGGGGGATTTATATTTTAGTTCTTTTAATATCTCTAAAATTAGACAAAAAAAATTAAAGAAGTATGAAACCATTAATCAAAGGCAAACAACGCCTCTAGGAATGGAAGCCATGAAGTGGATATATTCATTACTGATTTTACATTTATGTTTAGAATAAACCTACCATAAGTGATGGTATGTCTATTGCTAGGCAACAAGTGATGATTTTTATATCTCCTATTCAGCTCTTAAAGGTATATTTTCAATATGTAGTCTTGGAGGGTAGTTGAGATTAAGTTGCAAACTGTATGGAGTTACATTGTTTAATGGTAATAAAGGTTTAAATGTGTCTGTACAATACAAAACAGGCTCTGGTAGGTCACACAGCCATGGGCTATCAGAAGCATTCTAAAAAGCTGAATGTTAGTATTTAAAGTGACTATGTCTTATTCGCAAAAATAAATTAACAATACATCAAGTTACTGAATAAATTAACAAATTAAATCAGGTTACTAGAAATGTGGGTTTTTTTAAGAGCACACTTCTGAGCTGCTTGCATTGCAAATGTAATTATAAGGTCTAGGGTTGGAAGAGACAATTCAAGGTTTTTTTAAAAAAAAAATGTTGCTCAGTCGTTGCTCTGGCTAAATGTGATCACATTCCCATTTTTTCCTGGCAAATGAAACAACACTGTGATGCTTTGAACTATTGCAGCACTGAACAGCATGGGCCATATTCACCCTTGGTGTAAGCACAGTGAAGTCAATGGTGTTACAGCAAGAATGTATCTGGATTCTTGTTTTATGTCATTTAAAAAAAATACTTATCAGAGATGCCTGGAAAATAGCATTTCCCAGCTCAAGGGCATCACGGACCTTTATTTTTTTAAACGGAACTTGTCTTTTAATTCTGTTTTCTCCCCACCCTTAATTAGTTCTTAATTTGTTTGTTATTGTTACTGCAGGAGTCCTCAGATGCACTGTTACATATAATCCTGCAAGAGCTTTTTCTTAGCAGGTGGGCAAGTTTTTGATCTTTGTTGAAATCTTTCCTGGTGCAGCTGTGTCAAGCGGTGCGAGCGTTCTGCCTGAATCTTGATAAACTGAGTCAAACCCTGAGGCGGAGATGCTTCTGCAGAAGTGAGTGTTGGTGTGGGCTGAGATTCCCGACAGAGAGACTTGCCTGCATGTTGATTGTGACCACCTCTGTTCCAGAACTAGTGTAAATTGACGAAAAAAGAGGTTGCACTAAGACTAGATGCCACCTCACTGATTTCGCATCTAATGGGATGCTGACCCGCAAGGCCCTGCCAGTGGCTACTCTTGGCAGAGGGATGATAGTCTTTATTTGTTCTGGGTGACATTCACATGCTGGGCAGAGGCCCAGGGCAAAGCCCTCTGTGCCACTTGAGTCTCATGTAAGAGCTGTGCTGGGAGTCTGCTGGTGGAGCAGACTCATGGGCTTCCTATGCACTTCAGAAATGGGTTTCCTGTCTGGCCCCATGGATGACCTGCTCCAAAGTCCATTGAATCAATGGAGTCTTTCCATTGACATCAATGGGCTTTGAATCAGCTCCAATGAGGCCAGGCAGGGGATGGGCCATGGACCTACCTGTTTGTTGTTCCAGTGGTCTCTGTATGACAGCAGGGTGGAGCCCTCACAATCGTTCCACACCCTGGTCCTGAGCTGGCAAGCTGGAGTTCACTTATACATAGGTCCAGTTATCAGAAAGGCTAATGACCGGGGAGGTGGCTAAGGGATGGGGGAAGACATAGAGAAAGAGATGTATAACGCTGTGACTGGAGCACATCAGCCTGAAAAACCTACATGCCGTTAACACAGCTCCCTCTAAAATTTCCCCTGACTTGCACTACACCACTCACTCACTCTCGTTTGCTCTCCACAAATACAACTGGAAGAACATTTACCTGCTTGGGGGGGGTTGTGGGAAGGCTCCATAAGGCATTTTTAACTATATTACTTGCAGGTGGTCGGTACAGCTCTTCTAATTAAAATGAAATCATCATAGAACCTTTGAAATGAAGCTTTGGTATAATAGATTCAGAGCGTGATGAAAATGTTTTCATTAAATGGGGAGAGGAGAGACCCTGCCAGGCATGGCATTTTATCTCGGCTCTAATAACATTAATAAACTATTTAATCTTTGCCACGTTTATGACTTAATAGGAATCCTTAAGAAATGACAGGCTAGTCAAAATTGCCAAGTTCCGCTAACCTGAAGTATTCATATTCGTCCCATGATTTTAATTAAGTGTAAAATTCCTCTATGAAGGGCCTTCCTATTCTCCCATGTAAATCAGAACCATTATGCCAGCATGAGTGACAGGAGAAGCTGCCCTATTTGGTGGTGACTGAGCCATGGTAGGAGGAGCTTGTCTCACATATGTGTGTTTAATGTGATTTACTTGTGGGGTATAGTGGGTTTTGGTGTTCTCTGGTTTCAATAAAGTTAATCAACTTCTCCCTTTACAGTTGTTTAACCCACTTTCGGCTAGACGCCTGCTTTGAGGCTGTGGGAGAACACCAGTGGGGTGCTCTAACACTTAGCTTGCCCGAATGGTGCAGTAGCGCAGCTGGGAGAATAACAAAGGCCGTGTTATGCTAGACCAGTAGAGTTAGAAGTGCCTTAGAGCAATATTGCCTGAAGGAGCCGGGGGAGGAGCGTTCATATCTGAAACCCATCATGCCTCCTCTGCAAACATGCCATAGCTTGTCTTCCTGTGTGCATCTTCCATGCCCGCCGTTGCAGCTCTTCATAGTAGGAACCAGCTTCGCCTTGCTATTGCTTTAACAAGCAGTGAACTAATGAATAGTATTGACATTTTGGGTGTTACCACTGTCCTCTGAGTTAGTACATATTGAAATGAATGGGGCCATTCATACTTCAGAGCTGTTGCTTCAGGCTCGCTGCAAAATGAGGCAGCAGTTTCTGCATTGGCTATAGTTGCTTTATATATTGAAGGGTTTGCTACACAACCTGACCAGCTAGAGCTACAGCCAACTGCTGAGAACAAATTGAGAGGGCCACATTAGCACAGGCCAGTACTTAGTCCCCAGACACAGACATCTGGGCCTTCCACTGACTCACTGCATGGGTTGGGTCAAATTATTTAAATTCCTCATGCCTAAGTTTCCCTGTGAGTAAAGTGAGGCTTGTAATAGTCACACTTACCCTTCGAAAGTGCTCTGAGAGCTTTGACAGAAGAGGTTTTTTTCTATTGCCTCATTGAGATTAGTTCCACCGGCACAGCATGCCCCACCTGTCCTCTGCTTTTCAGCTAGTCACTAGGCCTTCTTTATGTGAAGACCCCCACCTGACCAGAACCGAGCCCCAGCAACTTCCACTGCAGTCACTGCAGCTGCAGGTGCGCAGTGTTCTTGACCCCAAGGCCAATGCTATTCTGTAGCTAAGGAGCTGGGTAAAGCTGCATATGGGCTGCAAGGGATGTTGTGCAGTCACATGGCTGAGAGCAAGGGGACCCTAGGCCATTTAGTTTCTCTATTGAAACAAAATGTAAACATTAACACTTGCAGCTCAGTTAATCCAGATTTTCAATTGAATTACATTTAAAAAAAAACCTGGTAAAGGAATGCTATTTAGGTTGCCCTGTCAAGCCCTGAAAGGTAGGCAATGCCAGACTTACGGTTGTCCCAGCCCCTATGTGCACTGCATGCAGCAGGGGTCTTGTGGAAATACCATTATGTGACTGTGTCATTAAAGGTGGTTCTATAATGCATAAATAGAAGGAAGCCACATTAAGAGTCTATGGACATGTGTAAAGCAAGCATTTTTCTAACTTTCAGGTGCTTGACATTTTAATGCATTAAAGTTTTTTTTGCATTAAAATTTTCTCATTAAAAGAGAAAGTAATATGGTAAAAGCAAATCCTGTTATGTGCAACTAAAACAGCCTCCTGCTCCCAGCAAGCTTGAACCACCTTCAGTGCAGCTACTACTTGAGCTCTAGAACTAAATTAAATGAATAAAAATTAAATTAAATAATTGGAGATATACCAATCTCCTAGAACTGGAAGGGATCATGAAAGGTCATGGAGTCCAGCCCCCTGCCTTCACTAGCAGGACCAATTTTCACCCCAGATCCTTAAGTGGTCCCCTCAAGGATTGAACTTACAAACCTTGAGTTTAGCAAGCCAGTGCTTAAACCACTGAACTATCCTTCTCCCCAACTAGCTAACAGTATTAGCTGGCAGCAAGAGAAGGATGTTATATCGGAGGGCAGATGGACTTCTGGATCCAGGTACTGGATCCTGGGGTAGTCCTGGGGTGGGGGTGGGGAATCTCTCTGCACCCCCCCCTCCCATCCCCAGGAGCCCCTGTCCCATGTGGCACCCATGGGTGGGTGGGGATGGGCTACTGAGGCCAGTGCTGACCCTATGCAGCTTTCTTTACCCTCCAATCTCTCATTACAGCTGTTGTCCCCAGTGTTTCTAGTCCAGTGGGTGCTGTTGTTGCTACTGCTTTGGCAGGGGCATCAGCTTGGCCTTAGAATGTCCATGTATTATTTATCAGGCTATCAACATTTTTGGAATGAAAGTGAGAGATGAGAAACAGCAATTTTTTAAACAGTTTCTATTTCAGGAAAAAGTGAACGAAATTTCCTGGGAGAAAGAATAGACACTGCTGTAGCCTGAAAGTGTTGCACCTGTTCAATCTCAGCGCGCAGCCGCAACCAACAAAGGTGGGAGCATTTCTTAAGGAAAAGGTTGCAAGAATATTTTCTAAAGGGTGCAACTAGCTCCCTTTATAATAGAATAAAAACCAAAAAAAATTCAGCCGCGGGCTGAATTTTGAAGTCACGTTAAAAAAATCTAGCAAAGCATGCCCTCCCGTTCCTAGGAAAATGGCTTTTTTTCCCTTCCCAATGTAATTTTGCTCCTGTAAATGAGTTGGAAAAAAATCTATTGTGCCCATAAAAAAGAAATCAACATAGTACAGATGGTATTTCATACATATTTGTTTCTGTGTCATCTGCGCTGAGCCTAAATATCAGTGCAATAACTTCACTGTTGTAAGTGATAAGCTGAAACATCTTTAGTTGTTTTTCAGTCAAATGACAGTAACAAAATGAAAAATCACCATTAAAAACCCTTTATTTGCATATTTTTGATACTGTCAAAGATGCCAGCACTAATGTAGCAGAAGGAGAATTTTTAATCAGAAACATTACACTTTAAAGCGCTAATAATGATAAAAGCAAAATAAACACTGGATTTAAAAGGAAGAGAAAAGCAAGACTATTTTATGCCAGTGGTGTAACGAAGGTAGTATCTGGTGACAATTTTTAATAGCACATTAATGCTGAATTACATTGGAATTCCTATAGAAGTAGAGCTGACATCCACCTAAACACCAAACGAATTTCAAATGATTGGTATTATCATAATGAACTCCAAATGAATTAATAATGATGGAACACTTAAACTAAAATGTTACCTTCTCTAATCTGTTGTCTTTTTATGCACTACTCAATTCATTGTTATTGAACTATGACCCGCTCCTTCAATTCATCTTTTAATATCACTGCAAATGTTCTGCTTACATATTATAGAAGGCAGTAGCTGGAATCATCTGTCTGCATAATAGATTTGCGTTGGCATTGCAGAGTTTAGAAGATGGAAAGGCATCTGGATGCTTGATGTATCGCTCTAAAAATGACTATTACTAATAATAACCATCGGAAAAACAATTTCTATTTGATAGCACCACATGGCCACAGACCTCGGGGCACCTTCAGCAACATTTGATAAACTAAATGACACAATTGCCGACACGCGCAATGTGTCTGCCCACTCCCCTGATAAATCCCACTGAGAAATGCGAACAAGGCCCAAACCAGCAAAAGACCAGCACATCACCCAACTCAGAAAACAATGTAAGACGTCATTGTGCCTGCCTAGGAGGTGTCAGAGCACTACAACAAAGCCTCTGTACGGATGCCTCCCCCACCAACATCTGCACTATGGCCTAACCCTTTTATGGGCAAGCGTAACAGTGACAGACCCCGGTTGTCGGCCGGCGGGCTCAAACCTGGGACTTCTGGCGCTTAATGTATGCGCCTCTACTACATGAGCTAAAAGCCAAGTGCCTGTAAGCTAAGGCTGTAGAGGAGACTCATTTTCTCTCTATGTGGGCTCGGTGCCACTAGGTGGGACAGAACACGACACCCAGAAGCTGTGTGGGTTACCCAAGCTATCGGCTTGAAGTCAATGGGCACGACTGCCTGAGATGCTAGGCAATGCATCCCCTCAGGTGGGGTGAGTGGCTTGGGGAGCTGAAGGACAGGGAAGCGTTTTCATTGGTGAGGCCCTCTCACGCTAGGGATACAGGGGAAAGGACTCCCCAGAGCCAGGAATGTGGTAGGATCCTCCATTCATGTCTACGCCCAGTTCATAATGCAGCAGATGGCATTCGAGTAAACAGGTCCACTGTTATCTTGGGCTAGTACTAAGAGTGAGGGCTTGAGGGGGCCCTTGCTCACAGATTGGCAGACAACGGGCTTTGGGGAGCATGAGTAGCACTCACTCCTGCAGGCCCACTAAACATCATTAGTATATGAAGTGTAGAATTGTGGATGCACTATGGTAACCACGTCAGCAAGCACTGGCTATTGTTGGGTGCGTCTAGCAAGTCTGCTAGCAGCGTTCATTTCTTAGAAAGCTGATAGACTTGTAATCCACCACAAAATGTAGTACAAAAAACCAGGGTAAACACTAGCTTTTCCTTCACAGCTAGATTATAGTGCTGCTAAGATGCTAACGCTGCACATTTTCCATGAGTGAGGTGGAAAAGCCTAGTATGCTGACAATCTGTATGTGAAGAAAGGCATTTGAGGCCACATACCAAGCCAGGCAAATACTACATTATAGTGCTGGCCAATTAACCTGCCTGGTACTAAAGCATCCCATGCTCATTTACAACTAACCTTTCTAGCTGCAGAGTTGCTGGTATTGATTTTTTTGCATTGTGCATGCCCAAAAGCACAACCTGATGGTTTCAAATTGGTTAAAATATAACTAGAATCAGCTCTCCCCTACATCTGCTCAACCTAGCCTTGATTGCTTGGCTGAGTTCTTGTAGCAACGTGGCAGAAGTAAGTAGGACAGTGAGGCATGAGCTGTTTTACATCTCATTGCAGACCACTGGCCCAAAGGTGAGCAAGCAGCCAGTACAGCAGTGGCTCATCACCACCCATTTGTGACTATTGCCACCTATAGCTCAAAGTTCAATACTTCATTAGGAAAAAAAGCAAACCAACCCTTTCATGCAGTGCAGTTGCAATGTGATACGTACATAAAAACGATGCGGGGTAAGATCAGAGCACAGCTCATGATATCATCATTGCCACCGGCATCACTCTGCTAATGTGGTTGAGCTGGAACAACTGAACACACTAAACCCATCCCTGTTTTCACAAGGACACCCATGACTGCAGTTTGCTAGTCCATTTCCCCAGCGGCATTTACAGGACGATTAGGCCAACCTGCTTCCCAAAGCAGTTCATTCATTCCTTAGTAAATGGTAGAATCCACCCAGCCACGTGGTACAGTGAAAAGGAACCTAGTATATGTAACTCTATTAAGAATGAACTTGCAAGCACAGACTAGCGACGTAAGCAACAAAAATGGATTTAATCTTCTGTGATGTCATGCAGAGGCTCCATGTAGCACATTTTGTGTCTGTCAGCCACCGACTCAGTGCCCTGTGAACACTAACCATTTTTATTAACCATTAAACAAATGTCCTTTTTATTTGAAAATGTAAAACATGCCGTGAGCACTGGGCGTGAGCCTTGAATTCAGGTCACATTAAACTGCTGCTGTTCACCTCTCAGCTCTTCCCTATTCAGTTGAAAGCATTGTGCCATAAAACTCCACGGTGCCCCTGTTCCACAGCAGAAGGTAATGTTCCATCATGTCCATTTGCATTTAGAAGCAGGAATTTATACTGAGTAATTACACTTCATTTATGACTGACCCGATGTAAAGCAAGCCTCTTTCAAAGCGCCTCTCACAGCGTCTTTATGAGGTGTTACTACATTTTGCTAACATTTCCCACCTTTTAATCGGTCTTGTTTCATGTTTGGGTGGTCAAAGGTTAAAGTGTTTTGACCTGAGAAAAATGAGGCATAGGGTGGCCTTACCTAGCGCTGCTTCTGTACTTGTTGGGGCTGGTCATTTGTTTTAATGAAATGCAGTTTTTTTCCCCTTGCACGCTTGGTGTTTCTGGCTTGTCATTTGCATAAGTACTTAATGACTTCACCTACCACCCAGAAAAAGGTCAGAACTAAGCTATATTTGGCGGGAGGGAGAGAGAATGGAAGGAAAAACAACAAGTAAAGGCTAATGCCAAGGCCTTATATAGGGGTTAAGCATCAAAATGCTCATGGGTTTCCTAAACTGCTCTATGCAGTACAGCCTTTTTATTTTCCCACTATGGATAATGCCATCTATTTAGCATTATAAAACAGATTCCTAACATGCTTTTTAGTATGCAGTCTTGGCTGCTTCTGTGTGACACTGCAGCATAGCTTACTGCTTTGTGGCTCACAGTCAGTATTGTAAAAATCCATTTAAAAAATGGTTGTCAAATGGATTTTTGTTTTCAACAGCCCTCCAGCTGTGACAAAACTGTTAATTAAACTGAGTCCACATTAAACCAAACACACCTAATGCAATACACACTTTAGTTCAAAATGTCAGGTTTGCAGCTTTAAGACTCAGCTCCCATGGTCATCAAATTGAAAAGGTACGACTGTCCTGGAGCATCCTACCCTTGGATGGTCTTAAAGGCTTTTCAGTGAAATGAGGTTGCAGGTCATAACTTAACAGTCAATACACCATAATGACCATCATTTATATGATGGTGCACATAATGAAATATCAGGGTGTGTGTTACACAGAGCATGATTTAACAGGCCCTAGACCTTTGGGGTAGCCCCTTCATATTGATCAGCTAAATATCAAAACACACTTTTTAAAGGTGCAGAACACCCAGAGTTCCTACTGATGCCTGCTGGAATGCTCAGTGCCTCAGAAAATCAAGTCCTTACTGTTTTCAGTTATTTTACAACACACAGATCCTAACAGGGACCCATCTCCTGGATGTGCACATGGGCGGGGGGTGCTAGTGGGGAACCACACCCACAAATAAATGAAAGGCCAATGCAAGGAGTTCACTTTGATGTGTGGTAATGAACGTCACTTTTAATTCTATGATTATAATGCCTAATCTAAAGCTGCATGTATAATCGGGGGTGAAAAATGAGGGTGTAGAGATGTCTGATGTAGGATGAGAGACAAGATAGCCTTTAATCATTTTGCTTTCAAAGAAGCTTTGGAAAACGCTTTGAAGATGACATTTTCAGAGCTGCGTCTGGAAAACAGGAGGCAATGATCTATGCCACTCACCAGTGATCTACACCACTCACTCAGCCCCTGATCCAGAGGTTCCACGGTGGCTGGCATACAGTACTGTGCATCTGGATCTTTGCTGCAAAGTGCTCCAACTTGTATCTTGTGCAGCTGCATCGTGCACTGCCCAGCTCTAGACATCTGTGATGCAGATAACAGGATTCCTTCCTATAGACGCAAGGAGAATAGCTTACAAAACACTGCCGCTACAGTATGTTTTTATTGGCCACAATGGAGTTATCAGTCATGAAGTAGTAGACAAGCTAAGCAAAATACTGGCTAAAAGTAAATGTCCTTGGTCCTCCCTCATATAGTCGGATGACGTTAATTAGACTGGGGAGATAATTGTATGTAAATTGTGTATTACTACAACTGGGTGCAAGTGAGCATTCATGCACCTCTTAGTTAAAAAGAAATAAACATCTTCCCGGAAAATGTCTGTCACGTGGGGTGGCCGGGGTGGGTGAAGGGAGAAGTGTCACTAACTGTTTACAAGATTTCAAGCCTAGCCTTAACTTAATTATAAATCCCACGTCTTTTTCCTGTGCTATAATGCACAAGCACTTGAACTAGTTTGCTCCGTTTCATGCAGTGGAAGGGACTAATGGGATGATCATTTGAGCTTCCCTTCCTATTTCTTTCTTAACTTGAACTTCTAAGAAAGGTGTTTTTTCCTCTCACCCCCAGTCTTATCCAACCTAAACAATACTTCTGAATAGTCTGCTCTGCGTGGCAGCTTTGAGCCGTATGTCTCCAATACTGACTTTGTCATCCCTGAACACTGGCTAGCAGAGCTCCTAGTTTACTAATGCACTTCGCCATCATATTGCAAGTCTATAACTCTCACGTTGCTACCTTGGCTCCACGGCCCATTCACAGCAAACCCCTTTCGGATTGCTCTTGTAATAGCAGTATTTGGCTGCCAAGAACGGCGTTATAAGGCGGGTGGAGCTGTTCTTGCACCCCACAGTCTCAGACAATGCCTCTGTCTTGTCACGATTCCTACATAACCTGTACGTAGTATTAGCCTTATTATTTGCATCGCAGAGGCATGTAGAGTCTTCAGCCAAGAGCAGACCCCATTGTGCTAATCACTGTACAACCACCTGTTTTACAGATGGAAAACTGAAGTGCAGTGAAATTGAGTCACTTGCCCAAGGTCACAAGGGAAGCCAGTGGCAGGGCTCGTTGTTGAAACCCAATCTTTTGACTTCCCTACTGGTGCCTTCACTACAAAACTATCCTTCTGCTCTCTCATGGTTACAGTGAGAGTGGAGCTGCTCTTCCTCACGAACAGCTTTATATGTTGCTTATGTCCTGCCATGCTTCCTGCATAAAAGGTATGTGATGTTAGCCAGCCTCTTTTATTGAGGCATCGCAGCTGCGTGGAAGCGTCCTGTGAAAAATGCCAAATGCCGTATTTAAAAATGTAAGCAGTGAGCACCGCATGTATTTGCATTCTTAACATGTCTAGAGTTAGATGGCGGAGCCAGTGGGCTAGCTGCAAAATGCCAAACAAACTCATTTACATTACTCCCAGCTCAGGACGGAGCATCGCTCACGTTCATGGTACAAAACACACCAGATGCCAGCACCACCTCTTCTCATCTCGTTAAGTTAAATCTGCACAAAAAATTCCCATCTCTCTGCTCAAAATATTCAGCTAATAAGCTTTATTTGAAAGCAACTCAGGAAAACATAAAAAGCCACTGAGCGCGCTACAGGTACTAGCTAAGTTTTGGGGCGAAAGCTCCATCACCTTAATTAAGCTGCAGGTGGAACAAGAGAAAAAGGCAAACACAGAGACCAATATTTTCAGACTTTCACACCGTAAGTTAGGTACCTCTAGGGAGCCTGTCAAAGGCCCCAGGATACTTTCACTTTCAGTGGGAGCTGGGCACCCAAGTGCTCTGTGCATATTTTACCTTTCTCCCCCTCAACCCCATATTTAGGCACCTAAATAAGTGGCCTGATTTTCAGTAGTGCTGAGCACCTGCAGCAGGAACTGAAGTCACCAGGAGCTGCAGCACCGCTGAACAAATCAGCCATTTATTTAGTTGCCTAAATATGGATTTAGATGCCTAACTTTAGGCAGACAAGTTTGAAAATATTGGGCTTAAGGTACATTTATAGCATGCAAATATATTATATAGCTATATTGATTTATAAACAGCTGTGGGTACTCTAGTGCTTTTTGTGTGTGCATTAGTCAGTACTCCAGCTCCAACTGTTCCCAGACTTTTTGTTGTTGGTGAAAGGCTGGAGGGTTGAAATTTGAACTCTGTATAAAAATCAACCCCCTAGATTGGAGCACTACAAATTGATGAGGTCTCTGCCCTCCAGATTCAGTTGGTTGCTTGAATTTATCTCTAATGCAATGGCTTTTAGGCTCTTCTGAAGTGTTCGTTGCCAGACCTGTAGCATCTAGCTGTTGGGCAAAGCTTAGGAAGGATGTTATAACCCTACTTAACTCTACAGGAATACTAGTTCAATTAAGGAAACTTTTGAAAGTTCCCTTCTATGATTTGCTGTGGCTGCCAAGATACTCAATTAAAGCCTGATCCTTGTGCTTTAGATGCTCCTACTGTGGGGAACACATGTTATATTGTCTGCTGTTGATCCTTCAAGTGGAAGAGCTATTCTGTTGGAATAATGGCTGTTATTGGGGCAAAGGAAAATGTACTTTATGCTGGATTTATTTTCCCATTTTTGAGCACAGAAGCACTCCAGGTGCTACCAATGGCAGGGACACACCTGCTCACCATCATGCTGCTATTCATGCTGAATCAAATTGGTTACTTTTTTTCTAATTGGAAAATAATCTCTGACAGAGACCGAAATGGAAGATAAGTTGTGAGCAAGGATGTACCAAAACTCAACCCCCACAACTTTTTGAAGCAGATGGTTTCTCAGAGGACAGCAGCTCAGCAACAAACTGCCAGTCATTTACTCTGAGAAACATTACTTCGTAATCTGCCCCACTAACTGTGACAATAACGGAGACCACAGTACTTGCACACACCCTTCCACCAGCAGTGACCAGGCAACTGTAGACACCTGTTGCCAACCTGTTTTATTAATTAACCAGACACAATCCCAGGTCCTGTGCCCAACACACGATGAATTTATTTAAAAAGGTTTAGGAAAAACAATAGAAAAGAAATCATAGAATCATAGAATCTCAGGGTTGGAAGGGACCTCAGGAGGTCATCTAGTCCAACCCCCTGCTCAAAGCAGGACCAATTCTGATGATAACTTGTGATTATGCCTAAGTGGCCATAGAAATAATCAACTCTAATGGCCTGTCCCTGAATCCCGTTACTAACAGGTCTGGTGTTTGTTAGTACGAGGAGTCACACTAAAGTAAAGGATGAGAAACTGTAGGCTTGCACCTTAATACCCATAATACCTCTACTAATGTATAGAATAGGGAATTTCATGCAAGCCAGTGGAGTTAACAACAAGGCTGAAAATGATTCAATATGCCCTTTGTCATGGTGAAACAGTTCTTAATCCTTGTCAGGGTGTTTTCCTCTAGGCCAATGCTAAATTCATTTGGAGGGGAGTACTATAATGATCTTATTTTGCAATTTCTTCAGGGTCTGATTCTCACACCCTTACTCACAGTGAACAGTACTTAACTTCAGTGATCAATGGGACAGTACATGGGGAGTAAACCGCTACTGAACACGAGTAAGGGTATACCATTTTGACCTTTAAATATAACCTTTTTGCCTTCACAGTTTGTAAAATCCCGCACTTTGTAAAACAAAGCAGAATAATGTTGGTTTCTGAACGAGTAAGTCTCAGAGCCTCTAAAGCTGCCATGGGAATAACTTAATATCTTGTCCATCATATGGATGTGCAACCGAATGCATTTCCCTATTTTCCTGAGGTATAATCATACTCTGAGTTCCATTACACGTAATGGAGTGGGATCATCCATAAAGTTATTCATGAGATATTTTGTTAGTGGTTTTCACCTTCTACTTGAAGAAAAATACATTATATCAACATGTTCATGAGGCACAAACAGCTCTGGCATTCAGCTATGATTATGTTATTAACTTTTTTTAGCTAATAATTTTCACTCATCAAAAAGAAGCAATTTTTCACTCACCCCGGTGACCAAGAGTTGAAGATTGCTGCATTCCAGACCAATGTGTATGCTTTAGGGTCACCTTGACAGTTACCTTATTCCTTTCCAAATAGAAACATTACCCTCCCCGCCCTTCTGTAACGGTTATACAGAATTTCCATTTCCCCATCAGTTATAATTTAATTTTGAAGGCAAAGACTCCTATTCTTTGGGGGTGGGGTTGGGGAGTAAAGATGGAAGCAGGAGTGAAAGTAACTTAAAGGACTTACAGGACGCAGGGCAGCTGGGGTCCTGGGCAAGGTGGTGGAAGGGGGGCTCTGTGGGTGATTTAAAGGGCCCGGGGCTCCGGCCACTGCCGGGAGTCCTGGGCCCTTTTAAATCGCCGGGCCCTGGGGCAGCTGCCCTTTTTGCCCCTCCTCCCCCTTCAGTGGCCCTGCCAGTACGGTGGTTAAAGTGCTGCCGCGGCAGCCCTCTAACATCGGCTGTGTACCGGCGGCCACTTTCTTACCGGTACGCCGTACTGGCCCGTACCAGCTTACTTTCACCTCTGGATGGAGGAGAAGGGGAATAAGGCTGATGAAGTGTATTTGACTCCAGGATCTGAAATATTTTATGCCTACTCAGAATAGACTAAGCTATTCTTCATCTTTCCTATAATCATAATTTTCCTTGATACCGGACTTACTTAAAACTGAGTCCAGTTTTAGTCTAGTGGCTAATACTGTGCCACTAGAATTGCAATATGAAAAGATATTTGTTGGTGTCCATTGATAAGATCCCGAGAGTATACACAGCTATAAGATACAGCAAATTTAAGGCCATGTTTTTTCTCATCACTGAGTATTTATTATATATAACAAATACATGAAAAAGAAAAAACTATATTGTGTGATATAAATAGTTTATTTACATTACAGAAAAACATCAAGACAATGTATACTATTTCAAATATATCCATACATAATCAAATATAGCTGTAAGTACATGTTTTCATTGGTGTAGATTACCACAAATGCAAGGCAACATGTGTAGATCTTGTTTTAATCTTTTGTCTATAATACTGTATTTTGTAGTCCAAGCTCTCTGCAGTTAGATTTGCCATTGTGGAAACATGCACTCTTTAAATTAACCTGGTCGATGCTCTTGTTGTGTTGTCTGAACTGTAGTGCCCTGTGTTTTGCTTCTGTCTGTGGATTCTGTTGCTCCTGGGACATTTTCTGGAAGAAATGGGGGGGAAAATACACAAATCATAGCGAGGCATTTGCTTAACAAAAGGGCTTGGGTGATAATGTGAGGATGGGAAGCCAAAGAGGAAACAGATCTTCCTCCCAGTCATTAGATTTCCTCCCAAACAATGTGGGAAAGAGAACAATTGGGCCATGCTCTCTGCATTCCTGTGAAAAACTTCAGCCTCGATACAAAAAACTAAACTAAGAGAAAACTAAGGTTGCACAGTTAAGTACTCATAAGTAAGGCTAAGTTTTTGTCATGGATATTTTTAGTAAAAGTCCTGGACCGGTTGCAGGCAATAAACAAAAATTCATGGAAGCCCGTGACCTGTCCCTGACTTTCACTAAAAATATCCCTGACAAAATGAGGAGGTGGGTTCAGCACCCACTGCTGCTGGGGCTCCTGGGTCCCCCACCGCTGTGATCAGTGGGAGCTCTGGGGTCCCATGCCGCTGTGGGGAATGGGATCTGCGGAGTCCCGTCACCCCTGGGGTGGCTGGGCAGCTTCGAGGAGTCCCCCGCTGACTGCTGCGGCTGGGCAGCTCTGGGGAGTCCCCGTCGCCCCCAGTTGGACAGCTGCAGGGTGCCCCCACCCGGGGGCAGAAAAGTCCTGGAGGTCAGCTGACGTCACGGATTCCGTGACTTCTGTGACATAATCGTAGGCTTACTCATAAGACAAGCGATGTCAAAGTTAAGGTTGCAAGTACAACTTTAACTCTGCCCCCTCGTAATAAGCATGTACTACACAATACATTTCCTAATTGAACTGTCACATATTATTTCTTAACTAATATAACTATTTTCAGGAAACAGTAGGAGGAGCTAGACTAGGAAAGATCCCATACTCATTTACTAGACACCGTAAATCCCTGAAACATTTAGAAAGTGGACCTGGACAGATCCGAGGAGTAAATATTTGCTGGCCTGATTTTGTTTTTTTAGAGGTGCTAAGCATCCACAGCTGCTACTGGTTTCCATGGAAATTATGGGCGCTCACACTGGTATACACTGGGGCTGAAGTCAACGCATCTTAGATCGACTTAGAATTGCTTACTTCGAATCCTCGCGGAGCGGGATTGATGGACGTGGCTCCCCCGTCGACTTTGTTTCCACCTCTCGCCGAGCTGGAGTTCAGCAGTCGACGGGAGAGCGATCGGGGATCGATTTATCGCTTCTACACTACATGTGATAAATTGATCCCCGATAGATTGATCGCTACCCGCCAATCCGATGGGTAGTGTAGACGTACCCTTAGAGAGCAACTAGCTTAGCTATGGATGCCTGCCCAACACAGCATTCCTTAGTTGCATATAACTGTAGAGCTTAGGCAAGAAAGACACTCCATTGTACATGCTCAGAATTGTATTTCTTTTGGATAATGGCAAAAACCAAACTGTGTTACCCCATTACAAGGCTGTACGCTCAGTGAGGGCTATTTTCATGCCACATTTCAACTTTTAACAACACGCTGTTTTTGCTGGAAGGGCTCTTCTAAAGAATTTGTCACTAAACAGAAGATTATAAAATATTCCCAGTATCAGTCGAGATCAAGCATAGGAAATTTCAGTCCCAAGAGTGAAGATTTCCAATAGTTATAAGCAGCAGAGTGGGGAGTTAAAATGGAAACATCAAGCAAGTTTAACTATAGCAGGGGGGTGACCAGCACCTTGTTAAAATATCCTCTTAAAAATATATTCCCTTTTTATTTTGGGCATTTGTAGAAAAATAGTGAGCTGCAAAAAGACAACTGGAAATAGAAACACTCCTTAAACAGGGTGAGTGGGTGCAGAGATTTCAGAATTTCTTTAGACAAGAAAAGAAAAGGAATTAGGGCCCTGTTTTTAAACCTAAGCGCTGAACAGGTCTTTAGGTGGCTAAATATAGATTTATGTGCCTTCAGGACCCCACATTTGAAAATTGGGTCCTTATCCTAACAAGTAACTAGGCAGAGTTGGAATATTTCCAGGGGCAATCCAGAGATGCAGATGTGGTCTGTGCAGCCACCAAATGTCTGGCACAGCACCTGAGACTGAAGCAAGGAAATGGAGGAATCGGAGGTTCTGAGAAGTAATAGCCTACAGGTGCATTTGGGATGGGAGAAAAGGGATTGATTTGGTGAGGGTTGGCAGCCAGATGATCAGATGAGTGGCAGTGGTGGGGTGCTAGCACTGGAAAAAAGACCTTCGCTCAGTGTATCCAAACCCATCTCTCAGCAAAAGAGTGGATTCGGACTATGAGACGGAAGCGATGGCCCAGCTGGAAGCAGTGGGATCCAGAAGGGTCGCTCCACAATGAACTCACATAATGACTGTGTGATCATGGGGTCCAAAGTCAAGTGGAACTTTAGGCTTAATTTTATGAAACAAATTCCTTGAATGAAAACATATACACATTGTGAGTCCATAATGCAAAGCGAAACCTCTACTCCAGATGACTACCAGCTAATGGGAACAAAGTTATTTTAAGAAAGGTGACCAGTACCAAGGAACTTGAGGTACCACTACTCCAATTGCTAAAGTTAGTAAAACATGGTACAATATGGGATCTAAGTGTATGCTACCTGTGGCTGGCTCAGATGAAGTGTCCTTAGCTGTGTTCAGAACAGAGTCTGGTTCTATAGACTCAGTGATGAGCTGAAGTTGAGCCACTGGGTCCTTGACTCCTTCAGTCACCTGAAGTAAACCGAGCTTTGTGATGCGCTCAGTGTGAGATCCATGTTTATTTATGAACATACGCGTTAAAATAATGTAAACTAGGAACTAGGACACAGGCCTCCTGCCTTCTAGCCAGCTGAGGCTCACAGGACGGCTTGAGTCAGTGATCGTGTAATCCTAGCAGGCAAAGCACACAATCCATTCATTTTTAATCAAGTTATTTGCACAAATAAACTGCCATAATTACAAAGCAGTAAAGAAAAGTGCTGAGAGACAGGACAATGCTGCGCATAATATAATTATATTTCCAAGTCCTCCTTCATCTACACTGTTCTGTCTTTGTCTTGTCTTGTCTGTCAAGCTGGAAGGTCTTTGGTGTGGAGACAGTGTCTCACTATGGGCTCAGTCCTGAACAACTCTGAGCATTACTGTGATTCCTAACGTCAGTGGGAGCTGGAGGCTTTGGGCGCCTCTCAGAAATGCTCAGCTTTGGAAAGTCCCACAAGAATTTGCAGTGCTACATGCATGATTTTAATAATAGTAACAAATAAATGATTAGTAATAATAATATTGGCTAATAGCACACAATTACAAGTTTTAGATGCGGAGATCCAAATTCCGTGCTTGTGCAAACTGATGAAACTTAATCAGTCGCTAGCCGAGAATTTGGCCATAAGACAGTCTACGGGTTCACGTTTGACTTCTTCTCTCATATAAGGATTTTTAGTCATATTTTTATTGTGTTTCCTACTTTGAAGAGTTCATGCATTGGAATGTCCTGGAGTTCAAGCCAATACACTCACGTTCACTAAACCATACTTGTGCAAATCATACAGTCGCATGTGCACTTGCAACCAGAACACTTGGAAGTTGCAAACTGCATGTACCTTTCTTAGGGCACTTAGGTCTCTGTATCTGAAATGTAGCCCAAATTGTTAAGTGAGGTTTGGAGGCTGTTTTGCAATAATCACACACATTATAGAAAAAGGTCAAAAATTACAAATTAACCAGATTAGAACATGCGGGGAGGTGCTAACACATTTTAAAAATATCAGTGGGATGTGTTATCTAGATTGCAGTACCATAGATCCTAATCTAAATCTGTTAAGTAGGAAGGATTCATATCTTTTCCTCGGCTCACCCGCTCTACCTTGCTAGGTTGCCTGAAGGTGAAAAAACTAGAGTCACTAAAAGAAAATGACATGGTGCATTTTCCCATTAATCAGTTATTTTTCCATCTCCTTTTGTATGTACACTGTTTTTGGTATGAATTATCTCCATGTTCCCTGTAACCCACTTTAATATAATCCATTGCCTCTTCTGGCATCTATCGTTAAGAGTAGTAGACTTGATGGACTCAGCTTGGCCAGAAAGCAGCTCAAAGCTTCATCAGATGATTTTGCTTTACGCATTTAGGCCGGGGAGGATTTATTAACCATTTTTTTGTCTTTTCCAGGAGCAAATGCTGCACTTGTCCTCTAACTAGACAGTGCAACACTGATACTGAGATATATTAGAGTTTTTAGTTTCTATAGAGGTATGATACCTGTGTTTTATTTTCCTCTCTTTTGTTTAGAAATAAATTCCTTTTCAATCTGATTTATTGGTGGAGCTGTACGAGGGCTGAATGAGTTTCACCTTGTGATTTCTGACAAAAGCCTGGAGAAACTCAGTGGCCAGGGCTCACTCTGAACTCTTCCAGAAACAATGAAACTGGGTCAGTGAGGACATACAGTAGCACTTGTGGGCACAAGAAGAATAATTACACTTTGGCATTAATTCTGAACTACCTTGAGACCACAGTTTCCATGCTAATAAGCGCTTCTTCTTTATTTACAAAAATGCAATGTTACGCCTGGATATTTATCTAGGTCCCCATCTAGAAAAACACCAAAGCACATGCATAACTTTAAGCACGTGTGCTGTCCCCTTCATTAAAATAATTTCAGTTGGCTTAAAGTTATGCATGTGCTTAAGTGCTCTCCTGGATTGGAGCTACAGTGATGGGCTCTTTAGAAATACATACACAGGTAGAACTAGATTTATTTAGTTACTGTTGATCCAGTTGCCTCATTTATATTCCCTTTATTTATATGAACAATATTTTATGCAAGCATCTGAATATAAAATATGAAACTTCATTTGCTATATGTGCTGGTGTGGCCTAAGTCTGATTAAATTGGTACTGAAAATACAGTCATGATAAATAAATCAGCACTGGGACCAAACAATTCTTTCTCCTACTTCAGTGAATTAAGTGGGATTTGTTATCCGAGTGCAAATGTACTAGTCTGTGTAATTGGAGAATCAAGTGGGGATAAACAAAGTCTCTTTTCTTCTATTGCAAAAACATAGTGATACTGACCTTGTAATGCAGAGGACTACAACACAGATGATAGCAATCTGGATGGTTCCAATCACAGCTGCTATTAAGACATACTGAAATCGTACTGGCCCTGGAACCACATATAAAACGCTGTAGTCCTTTTTTTCACAGTGTTGTCCAGTGTAGCCTGCATCACACCTGCAATGAAAGATGTTTATCCTGTTACTTAGACATCCTGCATCCCCTTTAGCAGAGGGACAGACTATGCCCCTGATTAGAACTTGAGAGGGAGGCTCTGTGTACGAAAGGACTGCTTGGCAGACACTGTGTGGGCTTTTTTTTTTTTTTTAAAAAAAGGGCTGTAGATTATATTTCCAGGTTACGCAAGGACTGCTTTTATCTCAAAACACTAAGTGGCTAGGATAATGAGATACATAGATACTTGGATGTCTTAAATGTGGTGACTATGTGGATTAGGGGAGCACCTAGAGCCCCCACCCTAGATCGGGACCCTATTGTGCTAAGCACACACACAGAGTAAGGGACAGTCCCTGCCCCAAAGAGCTTCCAGTCTACAAGATAGAGAAAGAGTAGGAGAAATAAATGATAGTCCTGAAAAGCTGAGGGCTGTGCAGGAATATTTGCTTTTTCTTTGGATTCACAGGTAAGCCATGCATTGGTTTAATTAACATTTTTCATCAACCTACACCAACATGTTTGTCTGGGGAAAGATTTGGTTTTGATGACACTGGGCTGCCTCTAGGATAGTTTCTTTTACTCTTTGGCTATTGCTTTCCCCATACTTCCTGTACAAGGCAAAATCCTACACACCCCACAGAGCCCGAATGTTTGGACCATGCACCAGGCCTGTTCGTCAGGAGCCGGGGGAGGGGAAAACAGGCACCCGCTGCACCACCAAGTTCGGTTGCTTTACAGCTGCTATTATCACCCTAGCCCCAAGGCCACAGCAGTCTCCTTGGCTCCTAGACCCCTTCTCCACAGAGGGAAGAACCAATAGATTCATAGGGTTTATGGACACAAGGGACCATTAGGGTATCTAGTCTGACCTCCTGTATATCACAGGCCATTACACTTCACCCTGTTACCCCCAGACCGAGTCCAATAACTTGTGTTTGGCTAACGCGTATCTTCCAGAAAGGCCTCCAGTCTGGATCTGAAGACATCGGGAGACGGAGAATCTGCCACTTCCTTTGGTAGCTCATTCCAATGCTAATCACCCGCACTACTAACAATGCAGAATCCTGTGGCACCTTATAGACTAACAGATGTTTTGCAGCATGAGCTTTCGTGGGTGAATACCCACTTCTTCGGATGCAAGCAGTGGACCCCTCCTACCCCCGCCCGATGCAACAAGAGAGGTGGGAGGAGCAATTCTGGTGGCTCTTGTCCTAGGACATCCCTATGCAGGCGAGATCCTTGGGGGCCAGGCCTGCTGGGTCTAGGTCATCTTTGTGCCATAGCAATGCAAAATGCAAGAAGTGGGTATTCACCCACGAAAGCTCATGCTGCAAAACATCTGTTAGTCTATAAGGTGCCACAGGATTCTTTGCTGCTTCTACAGAACCAGACTAACACGGCTACCCCTCTGATACTTGACTACTAACAATGTGTTCCTTATGTCCAAGCTGCATTTGTCTGGTTTCAGATCTAAGTATTGGCCTTTGCACTACCCAATCTTGGCACTGCTCTGCACCAAGGTGGTCCCCAGGCACAGGTCAGAGCTTCCTGAATGCAGCCATCACCTGCACCACCTGCTGATGCTGCCAAGGAGCTGTGGGGCAGCTGGGGATCACTGAGGTTCAGGGGAGCCTCAACCATGCTCTTTCTTACAGCAACCCCCCCACCCCCGCCCGATGCAACAAGAGAGGTGGGAGGAGCAATTCTGGTGGCTCTTGTCCTAGGACATCCCTATGCAGGTGAGATCCTTGGGGGCCAGGCCTGCTGGGTCTAGGTCATCTTTGTGCCATAGCAATGCAAAATGGTCACAGCATGGCCAGGATTCAGGCTAGAATGTTTTATTTGCTAATGTGCAACAAAGTCTTAGGGATAAACTTGTCACAGGGGGCAATAGAGCCAAACCCTGACAGATGTGGTGTGCCTCCTGACTGGGCCCAAGTGCCCTCAACTCCCATTGACCTCAGTGGGAGGAGATGGTGCTGAGATCCTTCCTGGAGATCCCCAAATCCCCTCTGATGCTAGAACTCCCTGTGCTTTGGGACGAGAACGCCAAAAATAACCCACGTTTGATATGTTTCCCTTGCTGGGGTACAGGCCATCTGGCGCTGGACTCCGATGCAGATTACCCACTGAAGGCCCTGCAAATGAACACATAATTTACCTATTTGTCCAACTGCCACTAAAATCCCTGTTTATTCTGCCCACTGCCACACAAAGTCTGTTTCTCTCCTCGCTGTTCCCCTGTCCTGCTACCTTCTTCCCTGTCTGATTTCCCACAAAAGAGAGGTTAGTTGTTCCCCTGGGCTGGCTCCAGTGCTGCTGGCAGTGGAACGGGGAGGCATCACAAGGGAAACCTTTCAGGTGAATGGCACTAGCAACTCTAAGAGACTTGGAGAGTTTGCCTGGACCCTGTCTTAGAGATGGTGGTGGCGCTCACTGAGCTTTGTGCTCCAGGCTAGAGTAAGGGGAGGCATGCAACAGTCACTACATGCCTCTAAGCCTTGGAACCAGGAGAGGATAATGTGTGGCTGGGTGGAAGCATGGACAACCAAGGGCAAAATGGACCACAGGATCTAGGGGAGATTTGCAGGAGCAGATACCCTCCATGCAGAGCTTCCAAGGATCTCCAATCTCCATCTTGTATGCCTCAAAACAACAGCTGCAGCAAATGTGCACTTCATCTCCATACTTTCGCCAAGTGAATATGGTGGGAACAAGAACTGCTGAAGTGAAATCCTAACCACCTCAATTAAACTTTCACTGCTAAAGGGAAGCCTGGGAGATGCTTCAACCACCACTCCTCCTCCCTGCCCAAACCTCTTTCTAAGTCACCTTGCTCACAAAGCTGTAAGAAGTTGTCTTTCATGCAGTTCTTCACTTTTTAAAGTTTGCTCATTGTGAAAATATCAGGGAATACTAGATTTCAGTGCTACAAGTCAAGGAAAAGCACCCATTGGCTACGCTTGCACTTTGTGGTGCATTTTAAAAAAATATTTAAATATGTCTTAAGGCTATTTCATGTTTTTATAATCGATTGACATTGTGGCATAATTCAGGGCAATTCTGCTGCATAATTTAGGTCTAAGGTGCTTTACCATACAAGGGTTTTTGGCTAATAATTATTTTCCACACTGCATCTTGATTACACATTAGCAACGCTACATCTTCAGCTTATCACATCTGCTCTGGAGGAAAAGTGTTACCTGCAAGATGGTTCCAACATATTAGTAGAGTGCTCGCACTTCCCATGCATGCAGAAGCCATTGTAGTGTTCTGGACAAGGAATGTAAATCCCTCTTGCACTTTCTTCCAGTTTATTTGCATTCTCTGTGAACACAGGTGAAAAGAACATCAACATGGAAGCATGTGGTAAGGGGAGGTGAGAAGAAACATGGCATTAAGGGCTCAAGATACAATATGGGAAAAATTCAAAAGAGCAAGATGTGAAAAATTCCTATTTAGTTGTAAAAGAAAGAGAAATACTGAAATGATTTTGCAACCCAGAAATCTATGCTTGAACAGGAATAATACATCTCTACCCTGATATAACGCCACCCGATATAACACGTATTCGGATATAATGCGGTAAAGCAGCGCTCGGGGGGCAGGGGGCGAAGCTGCGCACTCTGGCAGATCAAATCAAGTTCAATATAACGCGGTTTCACCTCTTAACGCGGTAAGATTTTTTTGGCTCCCGAGGACAGAGTTATATCGAGGTACAGGTGTATTAGACAGGAATCACCTAGCATAGATGCAGAGCTTTGTAAGCTATTTTGTGATTCTTTTGCTTATAGAATTCCCTTTAGGTTTGTGCACTGTGTTGCCAGAAAACCTAATTTTGCTATTTTAAAAAAAAATGATCACAAAATATTCCATTAAAAATGTCCAATAATATCTGTTATCCTTTAAATTCTCTCTCCTCAGAATCATGCGGGGCTAGGAAGAATCTGGACATTGATATACTTGAAAGGCTGCTATAAAAGAGATGGTAAAAAATTGTTCTCTCTTGCCTCAGAAGGCAGGACAAGAGGGAATGAGTTTAAACAACAGCATAGCAGATTTGGATTAAATCTCAGGAAACCCTTCTTGTGAGAATAGTAGGACAATGGAACAGACAGCCTAAGGAGGTTGTGAAAGCACCTTCCCTGGAGGTTTTCGAAAGGAGGCTGGATGGACAGCCATCTGTCTTGGATGGTTTAGACACAACAAACCCTGCATCTTGGCAGGGAGTTGGACTAGATGACCCTTGCAGTCCCTTCTAACCCTGTGAGTCTATGCTCAGTGGAATACACTGAGTGAGATGAAAGATGGGTTTGTGGGTAAAGCACAGGACTAGGACTTAAAAATCCTGGTTTTTATTCTCAGTTCTCTCATAGACTCTGTGTGACACTAGGCATGTTGCTTAACAACTCTGTGCTTCAGATTCCACAGATGTAAAATGGGATCCCTTCTTCTGTAGTGGATCTTGGGAGGATAAATTCTTTAATTCTCATAAAGTGCTGTGAGATCCTTGGATGAGACATACAACATTATTATATTGTCTCTTGCAATGTGCACAGGTATATTTCTACAAGCATTAGATGGGCACTGAACATATGAATCAAAGAAAATATTTACCCCAATGTTGCCAGTAAATTGAAAGCTCCAAATATGAATTTAGGTTGAAATGAGTCTATGGTTAACATTTACACAATGTGTTTAAATGCCTAAGCACCATCTGCAATATACTCACTCTCATTTGGTAGAACATCAACTGTTAACTACACTTGATAAATATATTCAAAGTTGTCCTATCTGGCTTAGGGATTTCGGCGCATACTTCATAGACTTATATCTGTATTTTTTTTTAATATGTCGAACGTCAGATTATCTGGCCCTGGCCTGGGTGTGGGGAGAGAGAGAGAGAACATTCTCCCTCAATGCCCCTATGCAAGGCCAGACACAAAGGCAGGATCTACACATGAGGGACCCCAAGGTCCTACCAAGTGCTATGTCTATACTACAACCACCTCCCACCTGTCACCGAGTCTCAGAGCTGGGCTCAACTGACCTGGGTTTGTGCTACAGTGTAACCATCCGCCCTTGCCAGGTTTCCCCAGCCTTCGCCCAAACCCCTACACTGCTATTTTTAACCTGTGGCGTGAATCCCATGAGTCAAAATCAGTTGACCCAGGCCCGGAGACTTGTTGGCCTGGATCTTCTATTGCAGTGTAAATGTACCCCAAAAGGCCAGGAGGGAAAGGGAGGAATCAGACGAAAGGGGCATGGAAAAGACACAGCCCAATCCCCAGTTGCCCAGGTTTACACAGCAGGCCAGGTGCACTGGGATCAGTGGACTAAATAATGCAAAATGGTGGACTCTCTTCTAGAGAGCTGGCTGGGAATTTTTCGATGAAATGCTTTTTAGTCAGAAAATGCTGAGTTGTCAAAAGTGAAAATGTTTGCAGGAAAGGATCGTTTTCAATAAATTTCCTGTTTTGAAAAAAAAAATGTTTTAATTGTTTAAACATCCAATTTAGTACTTGTCAAAATGGGACATTCTGATATTTTTGAAACCAAAAAGTTCAATTTTTTTTTCAGTTTGAAATAAATTTTTATTTCCAAATTTAAGTTAACTTTTAATAAAGAAAAAAAGAAAGAAAAAGAAATGAAGGGGTCAAAATTGAAACGAAATACCCTGAAATCATCAAAACAACATGTTTTGAATGACCCAATCCAAATTTTTTCTCAGGCTTTTGGTTCACAAAAATCTTCAAGATTTTGACTTCTTGTCCTGATTCGGGATGGGAAAAAACTGTCAAAATCTCAAAAAAATTCACAGGATGGGAAATCCATTTCCTGCCTAGCTCTAAGTGTTTGTACTTTGGACAGAGACTGTGCTCTTAATTGCACATTCTGGCCCTAATGAAACACTTAAGGCTAATTTTTTTTTAATTTTACATGGTTGTGCATTCTCATCTATGATAATAATATCAGAGTATGCCAGAAATATTTTAAAATATATTTTATCAACAGTAATAATGCTATCCAGAAAAACCAAGTGAATAATGGAGGGATCTCTCTTATGATAGATATCTGACATTGACAGAAATAAATTTAAGCAATAACAAAAGATTTGCATTTTCCTTGGATTTAATAAAACAATGATAATTTATGTTCAGCTCTGTAGCTCAGCCACGCTAGCATGAGGTATGCTTAAGTATTATCTTGCCTTTGGGAAAAACAGGTATAGCAGATCCAAGATTCAATTTTTCATAATGCATTTTTCCCCATCACTACCGTCCAAAGAGAATTCTGCTATCTTCACAACTTGCACTAATAAAGTTGAGTATTCTTCCTTATCTTAAAAGAGATAAAAGCAAACCGCAATCCCGGAAAACCTTGAGGAGCGGCCAAACTATAGATATTGCTAGAACAGGCAAAGCCCTCTTTCATATTTAGGATTTTGTAAGGACGTGTCAGAATATAGGGCAGGAAAGGGGGTGAAAAATAGGAAGGGGGTGAAAAATAGTGCACCAGGCTGAGGATGCAGAAGTAGCCCTTCTTTGTCCTGCTTGATCAAGGAATTTGCAGCAGCGGAAGAAGGGCTAGCGACTCGAAGCCTGCGGGTCTGGTACAAACTTGCACGAGTTGTGGTATCAGTGCAAAGTACCTGCAGTGTCAACATCTTTCAAAGGCTCTTCTCTGCCCAGCAGTACTGTTTACTTGTTGCTGTGCTACCATACTCCTGACCAGGGTGATAAGAACTATGGAGGGGTATCTAACACTGAAATAAGCAGCATTAGCCTACCTGGCTGTGTAGGTTATGGGCAGTTCCTGTGTGAGGATACAATGGGGAGTGGCTGCTACATTATTGTCCCATTTTTTGTTAGCCACTGTTCACCACAACATACATACATATTTTAATACAAGTAATCTATCTAGGCCCTTAACTGAGCCCTTCATCGTGATGTAGCTGTCTTACCTTTGGAAAGGCTGCTGGTAATGAAACACTGTGGGATACTAGGTATCACGATGCATAGTTCCTTTGCATGGACCAGACTGCTCCCTTTTGAGGGGAAACATAGCCACAGTGGGCCTCATGGGAGAAACACTCCCCAAGGTTCCCTCCTGAGCCTGGCTACAGTAAGAAATACACCTGTCAGTAGAAAGACATGTCAGCTGTTGCGGTGTTGGACATGGTTGG
The DNA here is from genome assembly GCF_016161935.1 of Mauremys reevesii. Classification (NCBI taxonomy): domain Eukaryota; kingdom Metazoa; phylum Chordata; order Testudines; family Geoemydidae; genus Mauremys; species Mauremys reevesii. The sequence continues at coordinate 26,314,649 of NC_052633.1, read as the reverse complement.
GTACTGTCTAAACTTGAGGGTGAAGCATTTTCAGTTCTGGCCAGCTGTGTCCATTGGTAATATCCATTGTTTATATTTGGAGATTCAGTCATTGCTAACAAGGCTATGGAATGAGGTTCGTGTCCCTGCAAAATAAGCAGAGAGCAGCATTTTTTTCTTCCAAGCCTGGTGGATATTGGGGAATTTGCAGATGGCCTAGAATTGTCTGTGGGTGGCCCTGTGCCCTGGGCTAGCTTACTAACACAAGAATCCCTGCTTCTCTCCAATTTGTGGGCAACATTACCATGCCAGGACTTCCCCCACCAGTAGGATACCCTTTGGAGCAGGAGTGGGGGACGACTTCGCAGTGTGGAGAGGAATTTAGCCCGCATTACCTTTGGGGAAAATGTAACTGTGTTGGCCAGGGTGAAAGTGGATAAAGGCATATCCCTGAACTTGTGGAGGGTTCTCTATGGTTTCAGGGCACAGGGGATGGCAATCACCTTTCATATAGGAGAAGGAATGATTTTTCCCTCCTCGTGTGGTCATGTCTTGTGTGAAAAACAGTACATTGTGCATCTAGCCCCTAGCACACCGCAAAATATAACCTAGGCCCAATAATTTGTAAATCCATAAGTGTAATACTGTGATGGAGAATGTTTGACTGGATCAGAAATGGACTAGCCCAGGATTTACGAATGCTCCATATAATGCTTTATCTTTTAATCCAGACAGGAGGAAAACATGAAATTTAGAAATGAATCATTTACAGTCCCTCTTGTTGATTAGAGTCTTCTCTAAAGCAGTTAGATATTGAGCTCTTAAGATTTCCTTTCCTTATCTTACCAAGCATAAAGCTACAGAATGGTAGAAAACCTCATTTCTAGTTTGATCTGCAGTTTAAGTTATTCAAAAGACAGAAGAACATCCCAAACAGGATGAAAGCAGAGTTCATACAATTTAACAAATTCTCTAACAATTGTGCGATATGGGAGCATTTTGTTTCCCAACCAGAATATTTCTCCTGCATGGAAACCTTAGACCTTCCCCATGTATTGCCAATTTTTTTTTCACTGCACAGATAATAAGATTCATTTTTACAGACTCGAGGAGACCCGAATCCAAAATAAAGTATTCACTAAAAGCTGATTCATTTTGAATTGATGAGCTACAAAAATCACTGCAATTAAAAAAAACCCAACCGTCAAAACATTGCAATGTGCTTTTATTTTTTTTAAATCATTTCTAGGCTCAAATACTCATTACCATAACATAATTCTATCAGAGCACCTTCCAGAGATGCATTAAGCAATGAGACGAACATTTGTCATGTGTGGTTCATTCACTGTTCATCATTCAATAATAATTACTGAAATAAGACCCATAAAGCAAAGCCATTTTCTTTAACATTTAGACCACTGATGAAATAAAAAAGACTTTATGATACCCAGGGGGTTATAACTGAGCAAAACAGGTCTCCAGGCCTCATAGGAGAAGAAATAACGGGGTTTTCCCAGCATAATTTGTGATTATTCAAAAAGCAGATACTGCAGGCATATATTTAAACTAATCAGATTACAGCCCTAAACTGAGGAGCTCATCTTCAGCACCAATCTCACATCTACAGAGAGCAAAGCTTAAATTTAAAGTCATACTTCTTTTTTTCTGGCAGAGAGCAATACTAGACATGAGTTCAAAGTTTATTAAATTGCAGTAACATTAAGGTTGATAGCTCATCTTCAAATTTCAAGCATGCTATATATATCCTTATTAGACAACTAGGTGGTAAGGAAAGCTTTATTTTCATCCAAATAATGGAATCCATACTTTTTCTGAAATTTGCTAAGATCAAATTTAGATGGAAATAAAATAGAAAGCCCGAAGAGGAAAATTCAGCTTGTAGAATTAATAGTTTCTTTCTCTGAGCATATGTGATTCTTGACATATCTGGAAGTATACCTCAATTTTTTATTTTGAAAAGAAATATCACATTTCTCCCCACCCCGCCAGACCTAGTTTATTAGTAAAGCTGGCTGGAAAATTTTCTTCAAAACAGTTTTCCATCAGAAAATGTCATTTCAACAAAACCAATATTTTAATGAAATTGTATTGATTTTAATGAAGTTTCCCATGAAGCAAAATTTTTGGCTTAAAAACATTCATTTTAGAAAAAATCAAAATTCTATTTCACAATGAATTTTTCATTTCAATATTTATTTTATGTTGGGTTTTTTCACTTTCACAGTATTTGTATTATTTTGACAAATTTCATGACATGTCAGTGCTAACAGTGCATAACACGATGTGTCATACCATGTCAAGTGATGCCATATTATGCAGTACTACTCACAGATCATAAAATGACATTGTTTTACTTCTAAAATCACTAAGAATAGATGCTCCTTAGTAAAGACTGAAGCTTCACATCTTCTTTTCTTGTTGAAAAGGTCTCCTGTTTGTGTTGTAATGAAACAGACTGACAACTGACACTTTCAACATGAAAAGAAGATAAGCTCTCAGTGTACTAATATGAGAAGCAGCTGTTTTCAATATCCTTGTGTTAACCTGGAATTATTTTTCTAGGATACTGAAAACAGCTGCTTGTCTAATTCGTCATCAAGTGCTTAACTTATTTTCTTACTGAAACTGTCAAAGCGTCAATCTGTTTCATTACAACACAAATGGGAGACACTTTGATCTAGAAAATAAGGTAAAATGTTTCAATCTGTACTAAGTAGCAGCTACTCAATTTTAGGCGGGCATCCTGGTTTCTAATATAAACATAAAAATAAATAGAATATTTTGACTTGATGTGATAATATGTGATACTGTTACATGTCAGGTTGCTGATATCCTTGGTCCACTGACTGTCAACCAGGCCACTTGCCTCATTGTTACTTGTACTCTCCTGTCAGTATCGACCAGTTGTCTCGTGTTTTATATTCAGATTGTAAGATCCTTGAGACAAGAACCATCTTCTTGTTCTGTATTTGAACAGTGCCTAGCACAACAGGACCATTAAAATGGATATTAATCTATGATGTAATAACAGATGGCTGGCCTTAGAGACCTTGTTTCCACTGAAGGAATGTCTTAGAAAATGTTAAATAAACGACATCCATTTACAGATACCTGGTCTATGTTCCTTAATACGTATGTTTAAGGGCATGTTGATTTCATCTCAAAAAATTATTGCAACTGTATTTAGTATTCTTTTTACTTTGTTAATTTCAGTCTAACTATGCATCTGTATCTATGCACACATATTTTGAAGCTAATAAACATTGTTTGAATCTCATGTAAAACTCTTAATACAAGCTGAGATACAAATGAAGAAAGAATTTATCTAAGAACAGGAGCATACTCTACACAGGGCAGAGAAAATGCAATCTAAATCCTGATCCTGCAGTCTTCACAGTCCCCAGACTTCCTTTGAATTCAGTGGGCTAGATTTAAATCTCAGTCACACCAGGGAAAAATTGGAATAACTCCATTCATGTCAAATGAGCTACCCTGGATGGAACAGACAAAAATCTGGCAAAGTGGGAACTGTATATGTTTGAGAACAGTCTAATCCGACATTATATGAATAGTCCCATCTCAATCAATGAGACTTATTATGTGATTAAGAACATGCAAGATCAGTGCCTCAGGTTATAGAGTCTCATGTCATTCTCTCTGTTTCCTAGAGCGCAGCGCACAGTATTGGCACTCAATTAATAGATAATGACCATGTAAGAAAATGTTGGCTTAAGTAAAAAGATTAAGCTTTGTGTTCTACCACTACTGTAAAATGGAAATTCCCCAGCAAGGGCTTTCAAAATTATTATTAATTATTTGTATTATCATATTGTCTAAGAGCTGCAGTCCTAGACCAAGACTCTGTTGTGCTAGGCACTGTTCAAATACAGAACAAAAAGATGGTTCTTGTCTCAAAGAACTTACAATCTGCATATAAAACACAAGACAACTGCTCGATACTGACAGGAGAGTACAAGAAACAATGAGGCAAGTGGCCAGGTTGACAGAGGACTAAGGATATCAGCAGCCCAAGTATTTGGTAGGCAACATGGCAAAGGAGAGTTTTAGGCTGGCATCCTGGGTTGTAAGAGGCAGGAGATGGCCTTTCAATAATGATTAACCTATGACAGGTAGATGGAGACAGGCAGTTTAGGGCCAGGGAAGTGAAGACAAGCCACTTATGTTTGATGCCATAATGAAGAGGCAGCTAATGGAGGGATGCGAAGAGATGGGTTAGGAAAATGATCTTTGTAGTACTATTCTGAATAGACACGAGAAGGGCAAGATTGCATAGTTGTGTAGGCATAATATGGGATGGTAACAGAAGACACAATACCAAATATTCAATTAAAGCTATTTTGATTCCTATCTCACTGGAGACAATATGAAGAAGAATTCACGTATATAATAACACAACACTTCAAATGCCGTTGAGGTCAGTCAAATTTACATCAGAGCTCTCCTATTGGTACTGAAGTGGCAACTCCTCACAAATCACATTTTCTGAGGATTTAAATGTGGGAAAAGGGACTCTCTTGCTTTCCTAACTGGGTCGGTTCCACTTGCTTAAACTTCTCTACCCCTTTCGGAAATGTGTCCCTTTTCATATATATCTGGCAACTTTCCCAATGATATGCACCAAAGCCTACATGGAAGAATTCCAACCTCTCCTTCTCTCAATGAGAGATATGGTTAAGCAGTGTGTAATTCAGATTATACAAGTATCAAAGACAATGCGTGAGTACGGTCAAATTATTGTGTGTGTGCATATGTTGTGTGTACTAAGGGGTAAGAGGGAGGAGCAGAGCATCCACTTCTACTCAGACATTTATTCTGAAGGGAGAAAGAAAAGCCAATGTGGTGCTGAGCAGCGCACACGAGGCACAATGTCACAGAACAGCACAATGATATTTCTTCTCAGTGCATTTGTTGTGAGGTGGCACCAAGATTTCTGCCTGCAGCTCTGAGCACTTCACGATTAGGAATTTATCAAAGGAGTTTAGAAGGTGGCAACGGAGTTGACTAGAGAGCTAAAGTTAGATTGTACGGCCTACCTGGAGCATGCCATCCTGTGGAAAAACTCACGGGATGGTCATAGTTGCGTGGAAAGGTTACAAGGACTGGGGCAAAGAGGCAGAGCCAACATTGCTGATGCATCCACAGGGAAATCCTTTGATACTCCCCCATGATTCTTTCAGCGTCAGCATTCCTTCCTGTGGCCGCGCATTTGCAGGGGGAATGGTGCTGTAGCACTTCCCCAGCGCAGCTCCCTCCTTGGCATGCCCCCACAACCCAGAGAAATCCACTGCACTGCATGGGCAGAAGGAGTAGGGCAATGATGCCACTTAGGCTCAAATCCCCTGTCTCTGATAATTCATGAGGGCCATTAAATAATTTTGCTACATGTGTGATACTAATGGCAGAGCTACCCAGAATTCCCAGGCATGTGAGGTGCTCGGATGGCAAGGTGACAGAAGCAATATAAGAACCAAGAATTCACAACGAAGCACTGGCTTTGATGGACCAGACAGATATTTCCTTTGTTCAAGTCTGCACTCCACAGAGCAGGACTCCCTACATCTGATTAGTGCTTCCAACGAACAGACCATATTTCAATAGGAAACGATTTAGTCACTAACGGCCATTCATGTCCCACCTCTAGTAAACGAACTGTTTACTGGATGTTCCATTTCTCTTAAAATGTTGCAGATCCTGACCCTGTGACCATGGAGGGATCAGCAGAACCAGTGAAGTTCTACTCTGAAGGATGATGAAAGTGGGGCAGAATTTGAAGGGGGGATGTGTAGAGGGCACACACCCTGTGTGACATGGACATGGGTGGAAGCTCTCTGCATGGCAGTGTGAAGGAGACAGGCATGGACTGCAGCCAGAGGTGTCATTCTTGTATGGTCTTGTTGCTATGGCAGAGGTGCAGAAGGCACCTGAGGCCAACCTATTCTATGGAGCAGCTCTATCATTGTTCTGCTGCTCTGGAAAGAAGATTCCTTTTCCTCCACCTCCCCTGCATCCAGGGTGCTACTTGGGCTGGACAGTGGCCTGAAGAATTGGCTTTAAAGAGAGAGAGATTCCAAAGGTACAAATGGAGCTTTGGAACCCACTCCCATTGACAGTCAGTGGCAGTTGGGAACCGAAATGCTACATGTGCCTTTGAAAACCTCCCCTCAACAGCATGTTACAACATGGGGCCAAACTCACCCAAGAGTAACTCAATGGCTTCAGTGGAGTCACAGTAGGCATGCAGTTTAGCCTATCATGTCCTTCCATATGCAGCTCTCTGAAAACCATGTAATAAATACCATCCTGATATTATTAATTTTACCAAGCGGGAAAAAAATTGATCCATCTGAGTTAAATTGCATTCATTTCTTTTCTCAATCACAAAAGACACTTGCATGACTCAGTCACTTATTCATTTTAAAGGTTGTCATGCAAACGAGTTCCCCGGACTGAGGATAGCATCCATTTTCTGTTTTAAAAATAACTTAGTACTTTTTATGTTTGAGATGATGGTTTCTAATTCATTGGAAAAAATAGTAAGATCTTTGCCTCTTACAGCAGTATATCATAATTATTCAGTCTGCTGCCATAATTAATAATGGAAAATTATGAATAAAGACACACTGATAATCCCCAGATGTTCATACCAAGCAAAAATAATCAAAGCATGTCAGCATATTTGAAAAAAAAATTATATTCTAAAAACATTTCTGAGTTTTTAGAACCATCAAAATGTACCTACATTTATACACAGTACTGGTGAAACAACTGAATAGGTTGAGGATTGCTTGACAAAATTCCAGTTAACCCGTTAATCCATTTCCAATAAACAACAATGATGCTGGTTCAGTCAAAACAAGCGCATATTGTTACCCATCTTGCCTGTCCCATCCCCATTCATGTATCCATTGTATTCTGTTTATACTGAACTTGTAAGCATTTTGGAGGAAAGAATTGTTTTATTATGTGTTTATACAGAGCCTAGCCCAGTGGGGTCCCAATCTGGCACCTCTAGGTGCTATTGGAGCACAAATAACAATAACCAGCTGCCATACGCTTGCACTCTCAGTAGATGCAATCAGTAATATTAGCAGGTCTAAAAGGGAAAATAAATAAAAAAGCACTAACCAGACAAATGTGTCTTAAAACCATTTCTCCCACACTAGCACACATGGCTCTTTGTCCCTCTCTAGTGACGAGACCACGTCTTGAAGTTTAAGAGTCTGCTATTGGCATTGCACTAGCAATCTGGTCATTTAGCTAACACAGTAGGGGTTCATGCTTAGATCCAGAGGTCGGAAATTCGGTCCCCACAGATATCCTGAGAAAGAACAGTTATATAAAGCTCTGGCTTAATGACTCAGGGCTAGATCATGGGGTTAGGAGAAACCGTGGGTAAGGTTCAGTGTGTAGTTGTATTGCCATAGGAGTAGACTGGGGACTGAATTGTGATTGAGAGTCCCAGTTTGATTCCTGCTTCCCTATTGTTCAAGGGGGGGACTGTGTGTGTTAGTCCTATACCTGACACGGATTAAATCACCCTCCATGCTGTCCGCTGTTTTGGAAGTGGAGACAAGGTGTTAGCCGCTCACCTGTGGGAGAGAGGTACTACTGGCCCCATGGCAGCTGCTCTCCCTCCCACGCAGTCCTGTAGTGTAGTCAAGGGTAAACACGGGTAAATGGAGTTTACCCACTTCCCATTTGGGGAACATGGAGTTTAGTTTAGGTTATTTCACCCACTTTTTTTTTTAAATCACAGCACCACTGCTCCCATGCACAGACTGGTAGGGTAAGTAGCCCCTACAGGGAAAATAAGGCGTTCACTGTATATCCCCTTAGTCCCCAGGCAGGTGATGAAGCAGCTCATAAACGTAAGAACAGCCATAATGGGTCAGACCAAAGGTCCATCTAGCCCAGTATCCTGTCTTCTGCCAGGAGCCAATGCCAGGGGCCCAGAGGGAATGAACCGAACAGGTACTCATCAAGTGATCCATACATTGTCGCCCATTCCCTTCCCTGCTTCTGGCAAACAGAAGCTAGGGACACCACCCTTGTCCATCCTGGCTAATAGCCATTGATGGACCTGAACTTTTAATGAATGAGACAATATTATTATTATTGTAATTCAATATTTTACAAATGGTGGTGTCATTTTAGAAATCTGGAGGGTGCCAGCCTGTTAGCCTGTGTGCCAAAGTCCTCTACTGGGGATGGAGACATGAGAAGTGTTGTATTTATCATAGAAGAGGTACAGGTGAGTCGCATCATACGCGCATTTAACTTGCGTGAATTCAACTATATGCACTCAGCAAAAAAAAGAAAAACAACAAGATTCCACCCACCATTGCACTCAATGAGAGTATGCCCCAGAGTGAACATGAGATGGGCGATGTGAATCTGCTGATTACTCAGTCGGTCTCAGTTCCCGCGTGCCTCTCATAGTGTGAGCATCTTGCCGTGCTGAGTGTGATTCTAGTGTTTAAAGATACGTATTTTTCGTACAACATGGCCCCTAAACGTAAGCCAACTACTTCATCTGATGCTCAACTGAAGAAACAGCGATTTGTTCCAACGCTGGAGGAAAAACTGGCTGTGTTGGACTTATTGAGAGACAATATGTCAGTCTACAACATGGCGCGTAAATATGGCCACAACGAATCTAGCATCTGTGCCATCAAGATTCGAGAGAGAGAAATTCGTCAAGCTGTGGCATCAAGTGCTCCAATAACTGCTAAGGTGACGAGCCAGGTGCGTGATAAGACTTTAGTGAAGACTGAAAAGGCATTAAACTTATGGCTGCAAGACATGAACCGTAAGCATGTACCTATTAATGGCAACACATTGCGAGAAAAGGCTCTTAGCCTCTACGTGCTGTTCAAACGTCCTGCCGAAGAGGGACAGCCTTCTGATGAGAAGGAATTCAAAGCCAGCCAAGGTTGGCTTAACAGTTTTAGGAACCGCTTCAACCTAAAAAACGTGCAGACTACTAGTGAAGCTGCATCTGCCAATGAAGAGGCAGCAAAAGCCTACCCCGAACAATTAAAGAAAATCATAGAAGAAAAGGGCTATCTTCTGGAACAAGTTTTTAAAGCTGATGAGACTGGGCTCTTCTAGAAAAAAAATGCCCAACCTCACTTACATTTCGAAATCAGAAAGACAAGCCCCTGGCTTCAAAGCAGCTAAAGACTGTGTGACTGTGTTGTTTTGTGGCAATGCAGCTGGGCTTGCTCTACAGGGCTGCAAATCCCTGTGCCCTAAAAGGCAAGAACAAAGATCTCCTGCCTGTGTTCTGGCAATTAAATAAAAAGGCTTGGGTGACGGCAGCATTATTTCTGGATTGGTTCCAGAAGTGTTTCATTCTGGAGGTCAAGCGGTACCTCGAAGAGAAAGGACTTGACTTTAAAGTGTTGCTGATCATAGACAATGCTCCTGGCCACCCTACGGCACTCCGGTTTCCACATAACAACATTGAAGTCGTCTTTCTCCCCCCCCAATACCACCTCCATCCTCCAACCTCTCGACCAAGGCGTGATTTGCTGTTTCAAGGCCACGTACACGAGGCTTACATTCTCACAGATATGTAGCGCTAGGGATGCTGATCCCAATCTTAATGTGATGGAGTGTTGGAAGTCCTTCAACATTGCCGATTGCATCACTTATATTAAACAGGCAAAGGATACAATCAAGCCGGAAACAGTCAATGCATATTGGTGAAACCTATGGAAAGAATGCGTGAATGATTTTAACGGTTTCCCGACCATTGACAAAGAAGTGAAATGCATTGTTCAGGTGGCCAGGCAAGTGGGTAGTAATGGCTTCGTCAACATCCTTGAGGAAGAAACTGAATTAATTGAGAGCCATAGAGAAACACTGACTAACGAAGAGTTAGAGGAACTGAGAAAATCGTCTACAGAAGACAACTATGATGACGACGAACAAGAAGAGCCAGGAAGTTGGAATCTTCATAAATTTTCTGATGTGTTCCAAGCAGTGAAACATCTGAATGATTTAATTTCTGAATACGATCCCTCTATGGAACAAAGCCTCAAAATCACACCTAGTATTATGGACAATTTGAGACCCTATCAAGAAATGTTTGAGCAGCTCAAGAGACAACAGTGACAGTTGCCGATCACCATGTTTTTCAAGGAAAAACAATCAGTAGCAGATGAGCCTATGCAATCAACTTCTTGAGCTGAACCAGAGCCAACCACTTCATCTACGATTCGCTCTCCATCACCCAAGCTCTCTGTCACCTCTGTCTCCTAGATCGACATCAAGCCCTGACGACCCTCTGTAATTACCCCCTGTAATTAAAAATACAGTACTGTAAAATTATATTTTGCATATGTACTCTATTATATACTGTACATTACTGTATACATTATACATTTATACATATTACTGTACAGGGTTGTATACACAAAACCATGTACAGTATACTTTACTTTATGGGCGATTTAAGGGATTTTCAAGGGTAATTTTGATTAGATGCGATTTTCGCCATATGTGCTGACTTTAGAACCTAACTCCCGCATAAGATGCGACTCCACTGTACAGCCCAGATAATGGCTGGATACATTTCTCCACCCTAGAATGAAGTGTTCCCCTCTAGACTGAAAGGATAATTCACCTTCCATGCCCATTCCCTTCTTGGTCTGTTGGTTAAGGTTGCAGACTAGTGCCAATGATAGTGACTCTTGAAATGTGCACACTGGGAACTGAACTGATACCACCAAACTTACCAACTATGCATCAGTATAATTAAAACAAGAGACAGTTTATTCTCAAAAACCAAGGAACAAAAACCAAACGGAGAAACAAACCCAACTCCACAACACACAAAAAATGGTAGGGCGAGCAAAGAACAAAACTACTTTATAGTCCCAAATCCACCCATGATATTACTGCATGGCAGTGAAGGAAGGAGGCAATGGGATTGCTGGAGGTGGCAGAGGTGGATTAGTTAGAACAATTATATTGAAACCAAACTACCTGCCATCCTCTAGATTCAATACTGATCTTCTGGGATCCAAACCCTGATGTCTCCAATAGGTCAACAGAACCACCAGTGGAGTAAGGAGCAGCATGAACATGCACTTTTTTCCTGGTATATTTGCTTTCACTACACTTCTTAATAAACAAACAAGTACCAGTTATGTACCATGCTCCTATTCTGGACTCAATGACTATCTGTGCAAAAGGATAGCAATATTAGCAAACTAGTTCAGTGATGGTTAAGGAAATAACACTCCTAAAGCTTGGCCCAATGGTATCCCACTGGTTTTAATTTGTATACCATTATCCAATTTCTATATCAAAACAGCCTTGCTACCGCAGAATACAGAAAGCAGCTTATTTATATGTAGATGCAGCTATATGACATTTTGAAATGCCATACATTTGCATATGAAGGTTTCACTTTTTTTTCTTTTTGAGTAAACAGAAGCTGCTGTGACTTCCAAAGTAATGTTTAAATCAAAGTAATGCTTTCCAAGCAAGATTTTCCTTAAAATTAAAACAAAACAACTCATTATTATAACTTGGACGCTGTGGCTATCAGTGGTGGCTTTAGATACGTCTTTTTGATTTATTGCCCTACCTTTGAGACCAAGCAGAGCATGGACAGCAAAACTGCAAGACCGGAGTATTTTATAGGAAATGGTTAGAGGTAATCTGTAATAAAAATCAATATTTATAAATAAACCTTAGACACATGATGAAAGCTTGTGGCCATCCTAAGAAAGGTTATCGGTCAGATTCATTATAATAACTATGAGGGTTGTATTGATTTTTGTCACAGATCTTCCACTTGAAAAAAAGAGCATGTACTTGGTCAAAGAGTTGTTTGGAGCTCTGGAACTGCAAATCCCTATCTACCTGAAACTCCACACAATGAAAACGGATTTTATCTATTTTGCTTATTATTCAAAGAAGGATAAGGATGAGGCAGCTGGTATGTGGGCAGAGTTTAAATCTGGGTACATTAATGTAAAAAATCCAATAGCACTGGTAAAGTATCTCAATTTCACTGTGTAAGCAATTTGGAAAATTTCCCACCCATGCTTAGAGCTGGACATCAAGCTACATGTTGGGAAGGAATTCAGACATCCTCCAGTGGTAGTGGGGTAGGTGTCATATGTTTTGTTTTCTACTGAATGATGTATGACTCAAAATTCTTTCTGTATGGTTATTATAAATCAATAAATACATAGCTCGGGCTTTGTTTTCATCCACATCTGTACTATCAACACTATCTAGATGGGGAGACGGGGATCCTGGTCATTTTAAGGTCTGAATGCTGGTATCATTGAAGGCGGCACGCTCCTAGTTAAAAATCTATGGGCCAAATCAGCAGCTTGTATAAATCAAAACTGCACCATTGCTTTGAATAGAACGATACCAGTTGAAATCTGCTGAGATTCTGGCCCTGTTATTACATGAATGGGCATCAAGGTGATAAAGAAAACTCACCCCTAAGCTTCTTGTCCTGGAGGAGATGACATGCACTTCCTAAAGAATAGGCAGGTTTTTGCAGGGAAAGTGAGCCCAAAAGTTGTTGGCCTCTGATTGGCATGGCAAACATTACTCTCTTCTGTGCTCGATGAAGTCTCAAAAATCTTCCTAAAGAGACTTGTTTAAAAAAAAAAAAAGGGTGACCAGTGAGGATGTTGGTAGAAGGCATCAAATGTGACAAATTGGATGAGGTGACAGAAAGTTGATGAATACTTTTCATATGACCCTAAAAATAGCAAAGAGGTGTTTGCACATTGACACTTTTATAATGGCAGATGGATATGCATGACCTAAGTTTTAAGACAGGTGTCAAGAATATTGATGGGTGGAGTAAGGAAGATTATTTTGCTGGCACTAGTACAGGAGACTGCATGATTAATGACATTTCTCAGGTTTCTTTCTCCTAGGAGAAGTAGGGGGGTTGCAACTTTGCCACCCCAAAGAATAGAAGAATTCTGGCTGTGAGGAGAAACATGGCTTTGCCCACAAACAAAATACCCCTTTCTTCTGGGGTGAAGGAATGGGGACAAAAAGGTGTAAGTGACCTTAGTGGCCAAGGGAATTCTGCCTGGCTGCATGACTGTGATTATCTTTCACATTAAGAAAGGTGGAGACCTAAAATAGTGCATGTGATTTGTGTATAGTTTTCAAGCACGATACAGAGTGTATGCGGAGCTGAAAGACATGGGAAAGAAAAGTGGCTTAGGAAGTGCCAACATGCCCATGGGATGAATGCATAGCACAGAATCAAAGGAAATGACAACAAAAAACTCATGAGCTATGAGCAACACAGAACATTTGTATTGGGTATGTGTGTGTGTGTGTGTGTGGGGGGGGGTGCCAAGAGCCACTGAACCAAATTGTAAACCGTGCATATGATGGAAACCACTTCAAGCCAGGGGGTGTAGCAGCACCCCTAGTTCCAGCACCTATGAAAGTGATTACTAGTAAAAAGGGCGTTTTGGTGTCTTATGCTTACTGCCTTTCAGTGATTGCCATACCAACTGTGCTCAGTTTACAACTAAAGCTAGAATTTTTCCTAATGGCCCACCCTACAAACTGAGCTTGGGATCTGAAAATCAAACCGAGTTCTTTTCTTCTGACACAACAGCAGCAGCAATAAAGGTTCTGAAGGCTAAACTGTGCCCTCAGTTACAAACATGCAACCCAACTGTCCCCAAATTATTTCTTCAGTGACATCTATGTTGAGGCTGGCATGAACGTTGATGTTGGTCCAGCTGCGGATTGCTCTGATTTTTAATGACTATGTTGAGAAGAAATGTATAGAAACACCCCTAAGTGTAAGCTAAGAAAGGATTTTATTCTGGGGGAGGGGGGTGTACATAACATCTATATGCTCATATATATTTGATAAGAGGATTCATGTACATTTTTAATCAGCCCTGGAGCTATCTCCTTAGACTATGTGAGCTGCTGCAGGGTATGACTGAGCAGAGGATCAATGAAACAAAACATGAGTTTCATTTTGAGAAGCGACTACAAACAGAGAAGGCTATAGAAGCACCCCTTAATCCAATTATACTATGCTGTCTCTCTAATTCTCGATAGCAAACCCAGTTCTGAACAGATTGTTTCATAGTGGAGGCTCAAGGATGTCATAAAGCAGCATTTTAAAAGGTCTTAGACTTATTCTAGGACTTCCAGCATGGTTTTTCATGCATTTAGTATTTGGTCTTCACACAAAAATTTACAACTGGAAACAAATATGAATGGCAAAAATGTCAAAGAGTTTTGACTGGTAACAAAGAAATAAAAAGGTTAGTGAAAATCAAAATGTAAAAATAGGATACAATTGCCATTTTGGTTATGAGGCTTTTCCTTCAATCCTTCTGACAGCCTGATAGCTTTGCAGACCCAATACTGAGCCCTACCTTATTTTTAGTTCTGATTACAAGCTTTTTTGTATTGTTCATGTGCAGCCGAGCTAGTGAACGGCACACTTTCAAATGTTTTTTTCCTGATAACACCTCTACTTATGAAATATGTTTCCTCAGAGAACTGACAAAGGGAATTCAAGAGAGAATAGTTGGACTTTGGGGTAAAAGAAAGAAAGAGGAAAAAAGAAAATGAAAGAGAATGAATTTGTATATGTGGAAGTCAAACACACAAGCAAACATATCTGCCTATGATCAACTTGATCATCCCAAGCCCAACAAATGGGACCGAAAAATTGCAATTTGTTCCACATTCTAAGAAACATTGGGCAACTTGCATTCAATCATACAATGTGGGGAACAGGTAGCACAAGGCACTAGTGATGTCCAGCTACTGTAGCCCCAAGAAAGTGGCTGTGACTGAAAGTAAAGACGGCATCGCCAAGGGAAAAGGAATTGTGTGATATGCCGGCTCCATACCACACCTGCATTTACACGAGATGCCAAGAGTGGGAAATGGCTTTAAAGCATGCTACTCTGCACGTATGTTATGCCTCCCCGCTAGAGAAGTGATGAAGGAAGTTCAGGCTGCTGTGAGGGGAAATGTTATAGGGAAAGTTTGCCCTGATTCCACAATCACCTGATGGAGATAGCAGGGTGTGATGCTGCATCTAACCAGTCTCAGCACTAGTGTGTTGGCCGCTAAGCAGGAATGAAAGCCCAAGCAAGCTGCACCACGAGGAGGGTGAGCTAGTGGTGAGAATAAAAACACAGGAGACAGTCCCCAGAATAAGTGCTTATCTAGAAACAGCCCCAGGTTGGACAACAAATGGGAAAGAGGGTTGGGTTGCCAATGTCATGCAGCAATGCTGCTTTGAATGGAAGGAACTCTTTGTTTCCCATTCCTGCTGCCATGAGAGTGGTACCAGCCATTCTGTGTTGCTTTCCTTGGGTCACCAGCCTTGCATATTCTCTTCTCATCCTCAGTTATCTCACCCTGCAGTACTTGTCCCTGACTCTCCTGTGACTGCCCAGAGAGGTGTCTGTCTGCTAACAGCTGTCACTTTCAGTCATTTTTTTTGCTACTTTTTGGTAGTTAAGGGGGGGAAAACATTTTATGGGCATGCTGCAGAGCTGTGATCCCCGCCCTGTGCACAGGGAAGTAGTTGCACTTTTCAAGGGATGAATCCTACCATAGCCTCTATTTTTATGCATCGGTTTTCTCCTGTGTGCTGCATTATAAACAGGGTGATGACAATAGGGCCCATGGAGTCTACATCTTTACCTTTAGTATCTCCTTGCTTTTCTTATTACATTTTCCTTTTGTGGTTGTTCAGGGGGTGAATGTTTAGTGCAGCAGATGCCATTTAGAAAATTCGAACTGCAGCTCACAGTGATGAGAACAGTACGTTTCTTTTCCCATGACAGACACTGAAAAGCCATACCTCAGTATCCAATTAAGGGTCACTCACATTTATGGCTTCCCTTCCAACTTTAAGTATAAAGAAAGAATAATAAAACAAGGTAAAATGCCACCAAGGTCAAAAAATGCAGTAAGATTTTTACATAATACACACCAAAAATACCCCCATTTATTATCTCCAGTGATTAGGACTGTGTGTGAGGCAGGATGGCAGTCCTTAAATATCACCTATATAACCTTGCTGGGGCTGTTTGGCTTCAGAGAGGTTGGCTTTACAATAAAATCTTAAGCTTCTTAATTTAGCTCAAAGGCTAAAGAGGAGAAACATGCAACATGCGGCCGTATCGAACAAGTGTGGCACACACACCTAGTGACACAAGGAGGTGAACATCCAATGTTCCAGAACATTAGTTGGCCCTGTCGTCATTCGAAGCTAAACGCAGCCTGGTCCAAGGATTGCAAAACACCGAAGCAGCACCACTGCTACGCAATCTACACTTTCCTTGGCTCTTGGGAGTACGTTTCTTCAGGACTTCAACATCCTTTAATTGCCATTTCCCATTGATCCGTGTCAGACTTTGCTTTCCAAAGTAAGGCACCTGTCAGCTCCCTCAGGTGTACATTCTGAGCAGCCAGGCCTCATTTCTTTTTGAAAGTTTTGTTATGGTCTCCATCCAACAGCAAGACCTTGTAAAAGAGCAGATA
This sequence comes from Mauremys reevesii, assembly GCF_016161935.1. Lineage (NCBI taxonomy): Eukaryota > Metazoa > Chordata > Testudines > Geoemydidae > Mauremys > Mauremys reevesii. Next base: position 26,298,092 of record NC_052633.1, on the reverse strand, counting down.
GCCTGGGCCTCCCTCTCCTAGTACAGTTCAGTGACTTCTGCCATATGGAACCCAGAAGGTAGCTTTTTCCTTACTTTCCTGTTCCATAAAAATAGGGCTGAGAATATTTCTCTGCTGGGCTGCAGTTCATTACTCTTTGCAAAATCCATTTTGACCCTTGGATGGAACGGGCTATAGAAATGGAATGTTTTATTAGTGGAACATAACCTACTATGTATACAGTATTGCTTTATTTAACTGCCACAGAAATGAAATGTAATGACGGTATTTGTGGAAAAGAAAAGGATCAGTATTTTACCTTACTCATTGCTCCTTCATAACAACATTGTAAATATATTAAGTGGGGGGAAGCTGACAGGGAGGGGGAAGAACAATTTCTGGAAATGGAGAATTGAACAAAAATAAAAACCAACATAAAAGCATTAGGTCAAAAACCTGGCCCCACTGAAATCAATCACAAAGCTTCCACTGACTTCAGTGGGGCTAGGATTTCACCCACTAGTTCTTAAAAGCTGTATTCACTTTTATAAACATTTTAAACCACACAGCTGACATCCATCTGCCTGGCCAAGGCCCTTTAAATCATTGAAATACAGAAGGGGAGAAATTCTGCAGTGCCAGATGTGTCTAAAACAGTTACAGTTCATGCTGAAGCAATCTCCGTAGGAGAAGTGCTTAGGATGCATTCTGCCTGACAAAATGCTAATAGTTTATCAGTTTAAATATTATAGACTAATAATATGTCCTTCTCTGGCTATTTTATTTTCAGAACTCAGATGCCAGCTAGGTTTATGTTACTTGATTTTAGAATGATTTTTATTTAATCCTTTCCCATCTTAGCTAGATAAAAGTATGCTTCCATTATTAAATAAAATTGCAAATGAAATACCCTTGGGAAGGGGTGTTCTTGATGTACAATACACATAGCTTTAAACCTCAGATAATGTAAAAGAGAGAGATTAAAAAGCCATGGGGAGTAGTAGTAGTTGGTGTTTTTTTTTTTAATCAGCCTGAAATATATTTTAATATTATGTAATGCTGTCAAAAATGGATAATGCTTGTCATAATAGCACTGTGCAGAAAGTGCATTCCAATCCAGTGTTGATATAATCAGGAAATGCACTGCCGCTGATTATGTAACCACACATTTAGTTTACACCTATTATATTTAGAGTATGATAATTTAACGCTAACTGTGACACTCATGGGGGACACGTGTTAACATGCTAGACTGCAGGTCTTAGGAGTCATTTAATAAAACAGGTGAATGTGGCTTTTGAATAATTTCTTAATAGATTCTTTGTTATGAGCCTGTTTGTTACAAATATCCAATGAACTGATTTCTGATGTGCGCAGGGGAATGTTTGTATGTACCTTTTAAAGTAAAAGGGTGCATTTGGAGAAGAGGAGCTGTGAAATCAACTCTCATTTGGAAACAAATTAAAAAAAATGATGCAGAGCTGCTAGTAAAATCTTAGTTCTTGTGCCTTGATATATTCTAGTTAATTGTCATTACTATATTTATGAATATCTATTGATATTTTCCATCTTTGGAAGTAACATGCTTTTGCCATTAGTGTTTTCTTATGTCTTTTAGAATTGGCTGAGGTGTGAGGAGGGACCAAGCAGCACTGCTGACACAACCAGTGAAAATGTGTTTTTTAAAATTCAGATATATAAAGGGAGAAAAATATGGGGCCAATTCCTGAGCTGGTGGAAAGTGAAGTCAGTAAAATTGGGCTGATTTGCACCAGCTGAGGATGTGACACAAATCATTTCTCTGAGGTTGTGCCGATGGGGAAAAGCATCACAGTAAGCAAGAAACAGCTTCTCTTTTCACTAAAGCAAATACTTAAGGCCCTCTGAAAATTAAGCAAATAAACCTTTTCCCCTTACACATACACTTCCTTGTGCTCCATCTTGTCCATTTAGAGATCCTGAGATCCGTGGTGGGAGAGCAGAGTCTCTAGTGGCATCCTTTTAGCAGGTGGGCTTCCTAGAATGGCGCTAATATGCAGTAAAGTTTACTGTGGCTGCCTGCAGCATCAATTAACTTAATTGAAATTAGTGTTTTGTGCTGTTGGGAGCGGTTGTGCTTCTATATTATGTCTCCAGCCCTGGCAGAGTACTAAGAAGAAGAATGCCACTAACTAACTAGAAATTCTGAAGTCTACAAAAGGGCCAGATGGAACCTAGGATAGTGAAATCCCAACCCAGGGCTCCGAGCATAGCCAGGTTTAACAAAGTTAACAGAGCATAGGTCTTGGATAGTTTTCTTTGGGTACAAGGAAAGATGATGCTGTCAGAGGTACCAGTCAGTATGGTATCTGGTATGTATCTAATTTTTTTCTATAATGGTGAATGAAATGTTCTTACATCCCAGTGTTTAAAACAATGCTATGAGCAGATGAAAATCAAATCAAACCCAGTCATCAAACATGAATATCAAGCACCAGAAAGAGGTAGTTGTAGTGCCAGCGCCAATGCCAATTGTTTACTACTATTAAGATTAAGGAATATACTCAAAAACATTTATGCAAACTTCCTGCAATTCTGCTATGGATTTTCAGTCTCCTCTTTCTTTCAGCGGAATCGGAACATAGATTTGTTCTGGATACCAAGGGAAAAAAACTTTAAGCTTCAGTGTAACACACAACATGAAGTGGATTTGTGTCTGCCTGTGATAAACAAAGGTGTAGGCCTGTGAAAGCCACTTGAGTTCACAGACCGATTCTTCCCATGCTTTCAGATGGAATTAGCAAAGAATGCTATTTATTAAAGGTGTAAGCAGCGTTGATTTAACTTCCAAAAAGGGGGAGTGGTTTTAGAAGTATGATCTGCCTAGGGGGTAGTGAAGATACATTGTTGATTATGTGTCTCTGTGTGACTTAATTTTATATAAAACAACTTTGGTGTGAGAGCTGTAATCTTTTCACTAGAACAATGTAATACTGCATGCGGCTAAGTGTTACCACATATCTTGAAAATTCCACTCAGAAATCTTGTCACCTTTGTGTGCCATGTTTCAGCTTGTTCATTTTCATAAACCTCTGAAAACAAAGGTTTTGAAAGCAAATGCTGGGGCATAGCCTTACCTAGAGCACTACAAAAAGCACAACTAGCAAATTAAGCAAACGTATTTGAGCAATCCTTCCCATATTCCCTATTTCTCAGCATCCCTCTCCAATCAATGTCACATTTAAAAAGAATCTCTGGTTAAAAACACGGAATAATTTTAACAGTTTAAAGGGCTAAAAGTTATTTCAAGGCAGGCTTAATTTAACCCTCCGCGTCTAATTCTGATGTCCAAGAAGGGAAAGTCTAGTTTTCTGCAAACCTTACCCCAATTTGAGCTTATTTTATTCTCTTAAGCATAACACTGATACTTAGATGTGTAGAGGGGGGAAAAGGGATTAGCATTAACAGCCTCTAATTTGCTTAAGAACAGGGATTTCTGCATCTTGAATAAACAGAAACATATATAAATGATGCATGATGCATTTATGAACTGGGGCATAAATGGAGAAATTTGCAGGAATGCTTGCATGAGCTCAGGCTAACTAGCTGTTCTGTGTACAACCCTCATATGTATTGCAAATACAGTTTCTCTGTGTTTATCCATAACTACTAACATAACATAATGTTACAGATGACTGGCTACATGATATTATAGGGGAAAAAAAACAACTAAAGTACAGTGGTATGAAGGAAGTGGAAAACTGTGAGCCAGAGTTGTAGCAAGCTTTATGAATCTTGCACGGCTTTAATGCAAACCCCAGAGGGAAAAATACTTGTATTGCAAAATTTCCCCTCAGAAATCTCAAAGACGTTTGACACCTTAATTCATTTCCAGGACTTAAATATTTCAGGCAAGCTGGTGACACTATAATAGCCTGGTCCAACCTTTTATTTATTATGCTACTCATGCCATTTGGTGTTACAAGCTGGTACTTGCAATTTGCTGTATATTTATTTCATACAGATCAAATTATTAGCCTAGACATATTTTGTTTTCAGGCTACGTGCTTGTGGACAAACCAACCAGTTTTCATTTCAATGTTCATTCAGTACATAGCTGAATTCGCTCATTAATGGAAATGAAGCACAAACCAACTCAATGTAACTTATGGTCCAAATTTATTAATAAGGAAGTTAAGGACTGAGCTTTAAAAGCACATCCTATTGGAAATTACTTCTCTCCTTGAGCGACAGAAGTCTATGGAACAGAGATGTCTAGAAATTCATTTAACGATCACAAGTCAATTTCACTTTTAATGTTCACAACTTTAGGATCTATGAGTGCAACAACGGGCAACACAATGTAAAGAAAGAGCACTGTATCTCCCATTAAAAACCAACCAACCAACCAACCACATTTGACCACATATAAGCTTGTCATAAGGCAATTCAGAGTTACAGGAGAACACTCATAAAAAATGAGCGATACTTTCAGGGTTGATGGATTAAATGAGCAATACTGCTTTCTCCCTACAGTTTTGTATTAAAATCCGCATACGTCTGTCTTCATTCTTACAGGCCCTTCAGGAAATAATGTGACACTAAATATTACTGAAACATGTGCCTCTGCCTTTCTCCTGGCATGAGACTTTGTGCATGGGGCTTGCATCTGACTGTAATCATTTAGCTTTTCCCCGACCCTTGCACAAAAGTCATATAGAACTTACTAGGGACAGAACCAATAGGGTTTTAGAGAGTTATATAACGTTTTATAAAACTCATCCTAAAAAAAGCTATATAATTTAATCAATGCTGCCAACTCTTGCAATTTTATTAGGAGACTCAGGATATTTGATATTTTTCTTAAAACTGCAGGTCCCAGATTCATAGAATTACATAAGAATCTCAGCTTTAATGTTTTTAAAAAGTATCCAGCCCTCACAGTTGTGGAAAAAAGTCTGAAAATATGACCTGAGTGCACTCTAAGTTTCAAAAATGAGAAGGCAAATGAACTCTCACAATTTATTTAAAAAAAATCTCATGATTTTTAAGCCAGTCTTATGATTTTGGGGGCACACTCGTGATTCTGGAATACTTGGAGTTGACAACAGTCTAATGGAAAATGAGAATCTTTCTGAGGATTTTTTGAACTATTCTACAGAATTCTGTGGCAGGAATAGCCTTCTCGATTAAATTCTATAAGAGGATAAACAAAAAATAAACAAACCCAAACCACTATCATATAGACAGGCTCTATTTTCTGTTATTTTTTATAGGATTTTTCCAGTGGGGAGAATTTTAGCTTGATGGTTAAAGTCCCATTCGCGAAGATGTGATGTTTTCTCTGAAGCAATATCACGTTACAGCAATTTTCTATCTATGCATCTATTTTAGAACCTGATCCAACTTCCACTGAATACAATGGGAGCTTGGCCCCATTAGATGTAACTAACATCTTGCAATGGGTCCTTCCTTGAGGGACTTCTTGCTGGGAAGTAGCATTAAAATAGCAGTCCTCCTTTTAGGAGCCCCTCTGCTTCTTCAATTATGGATAACAGATTTCAAAAATGATTTTTGTAAATATTATTTAAGATACTTAAGCTATTAGAAAATACCACCATGGCTAAACAACAGAGTAAAAGATGTGGTTAGAGACAAAAAGACATCTTTTAAAAATTGGAAGTCAAATCATACTGAGAAAAATAGAAAGGAACATAAACTCTGGCAAGTCAAGTGTAAAACTATAATTAGACAGGCCAAAAAAGACTTTGAAGAGCAACTAATAAGAGACAAAAAAAATTGCTGTTAGCTTGTAAGTACATCAGAAGCAGGAAGCCTGCCAAACCACCAGGGGGGCCACTGGATGATCAAGGTGCTAAAGGAGCATTCAAGGAAGACAAGGCCATCGCAGAGAAGCGAAATGAATCATCTGTCCTCACTGCACAAGATGTGAGGGAGATTCCCAAACCTAGCCATTCTTTTTAGGTGACAGATCTGAGGAACTGTCCTAGACTGAGGTGTCCATAGAGAACACTTTGGAACAAACTGATAAATGAAACAGTAATAAGTCTTGGTATTCACCCAAGAGTTCTGAAGGAACAAAAGTATGAAATTGCAGAACTACTAATTATAGCATGTAACCTGTTGCTTAAATCAGCCTCTGTACCAAATGATTGGAGAATAGCTAATGTAATGCTGATTTTAAAAAAAAAGTTCCAGAAGTGATCCTGGCAATTACAGGCCAGTAAGCCTAACTTCAGTACCAGGCAATTTAGTAGAAACTATAGTAAAAGGATGGAATTATCAAACACACAGATCAGGGATCGGCAACCTTTGGCATGTGGCCCATCAGGGAAATCCCCTGGTGTGCCGGGCCAATTGTTTACCTGTAGCGTCCGCAGGTTCGGCCAATCGCAGCTTCCGAGCTTCGCCATTCCAGGCCAATGGGGGCTGCAGGAAGCGGCGGCCAGCACATCCCTCGGCTCGTGCCGCGGCCAGTGGGAGCTGCAATCGGCCGAACCTGGGGACGCTGCAAGTAAACAAACCATCCCGGCCCGCCCACGGATTTCCCTGATGGGCCGCATGCCAAAGGTTGCCGATCCCTGACATAGATGAACATGACACATTGGTGAAGAGTCAACATGGCTTTTGTAGAGGGAACAGTGACTGGTTAAAAGATAGGAAACAAAGGATAGGATAAATGGTCAGTTTTTAGACTTGAGAGAGAAAAATAATGGTGTCGCCTCAAGGATCTGTGCTGTTCAACATATTCATAAATGTTCTTGAAAAAGGGTTTAATAGTGAGGTTGCAAATGCAGACAATACAAAATTACTCAAGATACTCAGTCCAAAGTTGATTGCGAAGAGTTACAAAGGGATTTCCCAAAACCGTGCGACTGGGCAACAAAATGGCAGATTAAATTCAGTGTTGATAAATTCAAATAATGCACATTTATTGCACATTGGAAAATATAATCCCAACTATACATACAAAACAATGGGGTCTAAATTAGCTGTTACTGCTCAAGAAAGAGATCTTGGAATCATTGTGGACAGCTCTCTGAAAACATTTGATCAATGTGCAGCGGCCGTCAAAAAGGCTAACAAAATATTAGGAACCAACAGAAAAAGGATAGATAATAAGACAGAAAATGTCATAATGCCACTATATAAATCGCTGGTATTGCCACACCTTGAATACTGCATGTAGTTGTGGTTGCCCAATCTCAAAAAATATATATCAGAATTGGAAAAAGTACAGAAAAGGGCAAGTGATTAGAGATACGGAACAGCTTCCATATGAGGAGAAATTAAAAAGATGGGGACACTTTACCTTAGAAAAGAGACGATTATGGGGAAAATATGATAGAGATGTATAAAGTCATGAATGATGTGGAAAAAGGGTTATATACCCCTTTACATATCATATGAACCAGGGGTCACTGAATGAAATTAATAGATAGCAGATTTAAAACAAACATAAGGAAGTACTTCTTCACACAACACATAGTCAACCTGAGGAACTCATTTCTAGGGGATGTTGTGAAGGCCAAAACTATAATATGGGTCAAAAAGGAACTAGATAAGTTCCAGGAGGATAGGTCCATCAGTGGCTATTAACCAAGATGATCAGGGATGTAAACCCAGGCTCTGGGTGTTCCTAAACCTCTAACTGTCAGAAGCTGACACTGGATAACAGGGGATGGATCACTTGATAAACTGCCCTGTTCTGTTCATTCCCTTTGAAGTTTCTGGCACTGGCCACTGTCAGAGACAGGATACTGGGCTAGATGGACAACTGAAATGACCATTGGCCAGTCTTACATTCTAATATGTGTGTATAAGAGAGGAAGGTTGGGCTAATGGTTTAGGTGCTGGACTGGGACTCAGCAGACTTGGATTTAGTTTCCAACTCTGCCACAGACTTTGTGTGTCAGGCAAGTGTCTCTATGCTTCAGATGCCAAACTAAAACAAAGATAACAACACTTCCTTTGTCTGTTTTAGCTCTTCAGATTGTACATTCTCTGAGGTGCTTTCTTACTATGCATATGTGTGCAGTGGTCAGCATGATGGCGCCCTGATCTCAACTGTGGTCTCTAGGTGCTACTGTAGTACAACTAAACGATAATATAAATAATCTTGACAAACTGGAATGATTCTGAATTGGGCTATCATCATCAGTTTTATTTGGTCTACTTCAAGACAAATGACTCACCATTGTGCCATCAAAAGTCCTTTCCTCCTAGGTCAAATTTATGATCTAGTCTATGAACTTGTCTTTCCATCATATTTGCTTGTGACGCTTTCTGCATTTGCTATCTATTAGTCTCTGTTCCACCATAAGGGAAATATATTTTCCATTGATTCTTGCTGCAACATTCTCAGGCGATTGCCACTTTAGCTGCTTTTCAATCTTCAACATACTCTTCTCCTTGCTTTGCTGTCTTATTCATTTGCTTGTTCTTCTGTCTCTCTGTGTGATAAAGATTATATCTGTCTACAAATTTGCTTTCCAGCTGTTACTGGTAGCTCCTACTCCATCTTCTTGGTGGGTAACTATATTTCACGGATGGTTGTGCATAGCTGTCAAAACCCTTCATTACAAAGTGAGTACTTGTTCTCCATGATACTGTTCAAATTTCTAGAAGGTCTGTCCCCTCCCCCCAGCTCTTTGTCTCATTTTCCTACTCTGGAAGGCCGTGTCAGGATCAATTTGGCTGAGGCTGAAAAAACAGATTCGAAGCTCTTCTCCATGCAAAGTTATTTTTTACATTTGCACTGAGCTCAGCTCTGGTCTTCTGCATATACGTTTTGCCTTCACAGTCTTTAGGCTCAGGTTATATGTAACCAGCTACATGAATGCTCAGACAACTCAGCAGATACTGGGAGGGATGTGACGTGTATCTTCAAACAAGGGCGCAACCAGAATTTTCCTAAGGAGGGGGCCCAGAGGTCTATCCTCCCATCACCTGAACCCAGCCCCAAGCTCCCTCCCCCGTATGCTCCCCTGGCACCGAGCCCCACACCGTCCTTCATCTCACTGTCCCCAGACCCACTCCTGAACTCTCTCACGCTGCATCTGCATCCAGACGTGCGCTCTCCCCCTTGCACCCAGCTCTACACACACTCTCCATCTGCTGCCCCCATACCCAACGCCAATGTCTCCCGCTGCACCCAGCCCTACAGTCTTCCTGCCCCACACCCAGCGAAGTGGTCAAGCTGAAGAGCATCATCCCCTCCGGTGGCCAGGCAGTTCTTGGAGCCCAAGATCCCATCCCCCTTCTGTGTCTCCACTTCCATAGGAAGCCTAAAAAGCCTGGATCCAATCCTCCCATCAGTGCCCCCTGCTCTGCTTTTCTCAGGGGCTTGGGATGCCCAGCGCCCATGGGCATAGGAAGGACTGCAAAAGGTAGACAAGGCCAAACAGGTTCACAGGGTTACTCTGCTGCTTATATTTGGCCTGGCCACCTCCCTGTCCTGATAGAGGGGCAGCAAGGTCAAATTTGAGTGAAAGGGGTGGGGGGGTCACAGAACCACTCAAATTTCGCCAGTCAGCTCCTTAATCATGACAGAGGGGTGGGCTGGCCAAGCTTCCAGCTCCCCTCAGGGGCCAGGGGGAGACGAGAAGGCTGGGTCTCCTAGTCTCCTCTGCCTCATTGCAGCCAGTCTTCAAGATACCCCAAGCAAACAATGACTGATTGGATAAAAAACTGTCTGGCTAGAGTGAAAGCTTTTTTCTTCCACTAAGGGCTTCCATTGCCTTTGTTCCACTGTACAAAAACCTGATAATTTTTTAATGGAATCATATCCTTGTGAATGTAACTAATATTTAAATAAATGTTTAAGGGTTGTTGACTTTTAAGGCACATGGAGTTTATAGAACCTTTGTACTGCCATTAGAGGTAGCTGAATACCAGGGAAAATGTACATATATCCAGAGATTTGCCAAACAGCATTTAATCAGCTGTCCAGGTGTCCAAATATTGTATGTTTTCATTATTTAAGTTATGTCAGGGAAAACCACCAAAACTTGCTAATGATGTATTAATTTAGTGTGTGGCCACCTCCAACTTAGATCCTATGCAAATGGAAATCCATAGAGATTTGCAAGTGAAAGGATGCAATCTCCCTAACTTTTTTCTAAAGCTGCAGGTGAGGAAAGGTTTCTCTCTTCTGTATGATGGACGCACAGTGTGCTACTGTATTAGGGGGACCATATTTCTCTTTGCTGAATAAAATGGTACCTGGTAAAATTACTTGTATTCAAGCGAATTCAACGGCAATCAATCAATCAGAGCTATGCAGTACAAGCATTCAAATTAACATCAAGTTGACTGAGCCACTCTTAAAAAGAAATTCTGCATATTTGGTTTCTTTTTATTTACCTTCTTATCTTTAAGGGTCTAGGGTTCACACGGGGAGAAGTGACACACCCCTTACCCCCCCACAAGGAGAGGTGACACATACACACTCCCGTGCACCTCTCTCATACGGGGAGGGGTGACCAACCAGTTGTACCCTCCCTGCCCGGCACTCTCCACCCTTCATGCCTGGCTGGGCCCCCAGGATGGACCTACCTCTCCTAGTACCTGGTGTTGCATCTTCCCAAGGGAACATGTGTGGGGGGGGGGCACGCAGGGTCACATGCCCCCCCAGATTTCTGCATGGTTCAAACCAGAATGTGGCCAGCAGAAGCCTTTTTGCACTGAGGGAAGGGACAGGAGCTGCCTCCACCCGCAGGAGAGTAGTAGGGGGTGAAGGGATGACCTGGCCCATGCTTTTGCAGAGCTCATCTCTTCTCCCCAACTCTCCTGTGGCTGGAAGCAGCTTGTCCCTTCTTGCCCACACAGTGTTGAAAGGCAGCTAACACCTCCAGGCTGCTGCTGGCCATCGACATAACCTAGGTGCCTCCTGTCCCACCCAGTTACAGCATGGGCAGGAAGGGGTTAAGCCCTAAGGATTCATTGTGCACCAGTGCCCAGGAACCTGACTGCAGGGGCTTCAGCGAACCCTGCCAGAGAGGTGGCTCAGCAAGGGAAGGTGCCTAGGGGATGGAGCAGCCCCGTGCCCCCTGGGGGCAGGACCCAGGCATAAGTGCTAAGCCCCTGCCGGGGAGGGGGGGGGAAGGGGCTGCTGTGGAGCCTACAGAGGCACCACATGAACAGGCTGGAAATCCCTTCCCCCATCCCATCACTCCAGAGCTTAGCGGAGACACTTCCCCATGCCAGCGCTGTGCGGGGCTTTGGCACATGCAGGGCTTGGCTCCTCCTGACCAGTGCCCCAGGCTGGAGTGCTTGGACTTTCTCAGGGCGCCGGCCCAGCCAGAGGCAGTGGGGGGGGGGGGGAAGGAAGGATCCTGGCAGCCAGGCTGCTGGTGAGCTGAGCACTCTGACCAGGGGCTGGGTCCTGCAGGACAGCGAGAGGGGGACCACGTAAAGGGCCAATGAGTGGTCAGCAGAGGTGACATGTAACAGGCCACCGCCTGGTACCTGCCTGCACTCACCAGCCACCACAGCTTGCAGTGTGCAGCCAGTGCCGTCCGGAAACAGGATGGGGGCAGTGCTCTGTATACTAATGCGGTGTTCTAACACTGGCAGAAAAACTCCTCCTTTTGGATATGCTGTGTCTACAATAGGGGGAGCACTGCTGGTATAGCTATGCTGATACAGCTATACCCCAATACCCACAACACTTCAGCAATATAGACAAGGCCTCATAGGTGCCCAATGATACTAGGCATAGTAAAGGGATTTCTATTAAAAGCCCTGGATTCATTAATTTGGATGTATTATTTCAGAGATACTGTGATGAAGGAAGTAATATTTCTTCACGTAAAAATCAGCCCAATGAGGAATACGGCATTCCCCTTCTGAGGAAGTACAGTAACACACACTATACCAGAATATCCCTAAAATAATCATTAAACGTATAGTCAAACAGTAATGCACATTAAAGAACGTGAGAAATGCACGTCGTATACAGTCCTGCAAGTGGTACTAAAACTGAAGCCTGAACTTCCAATGAACCTCAGTTTTATTTCAGTTTATTCCATCTTGAGTAATAATTTACCAAGGGCTTTAGATATTTTTCTAAATAATTCCTTTAATCTAAAGTTTTCAATGGCGATTATTCCATGAGCACTGTGCGAAACTGAAGTTATATGGGTTGCTCTGCATGAACTTACGAGATTTCAAACTACGTGTTTAGCAAAACTCAGTTACCACATGTAGAGATCGGAAATTAAACAAAAATAGATTTAAGTACAGAAAAGAGGCCAGATCCTCAGCTGGTGTAAATTGGTGTAGCTCCATTGAAGTCAATGAAACTACACAAAATTACAAGCAGGTCATCTTCTGGAACCCATATGGTTTCAAATCAGATAAGAAGCCACCAGAGATTAGTTAATATTTATCTAGCTATAATTAATATTGCATGAGAGCTATGACCTAGGACATCCCCTCCGTTTCCACCAACGTAGGGACTCAGATTCAGTGCATGTTTTCTGGGGAGTTGGAACAATGTCGGAGCTGCAGCTCCGTTACCTTATTTCTTTTGCTCTGGGATACTACATGAAAATTTGCCTGTGAGGAAAATGACTCTTTTATTGATCTTCTTCTCTCCTTGGACATCACTCCTCTCTCCTTTCCACAGACCCCCAGCTCCTTCCACTTTCTGTAACGTTCACTCTAGTATCCTCACAGAATTCTCTGCAGTTCTTGATGCTCACAGACCTTCTCCAATACCCCTTTGTTAATTTTTACCTCAACTCTGCCCCTGCCTCCTGCAAAACAATTCAGCATCACCTTCTTCATCATCTCTAACTTGTCCTCTAATCTCCAGCAATTTGTTGCTGCTATTGATTTTGTTCTCAGGATTCCTACCCCATTTCTGTGCTCCCCAAAGGGAAATCATCATGACTTTCCTGACCAACATCTAGCCATTGGTCTCCCTTCTGCTTCTGATTCCAAGGTATCTTCTGTGGTCCTCCCCCCCGCCACGACCTACACCCACAACCACATCTCCTTCTGAATGGCCCTCTCCCTTGCCGTCACTGCTATTTTCCCCCAAATCCTAATCCTCAACCTCTCTTTCCTCCATCTCTGTCCCTTGTTGTTACAGCTGAGCTGGTTTTTACTTAGATGCACTTCTTTTGTGCAGACACCAGATCATTTGGTTCACTGCCATCCTAAAGCTAAATTACTAAAGGCTAGCAGACTGGAATAGGCTAGCACACCATTTTAAAAGGAGCCGCAGGCCTTAATTCTCACCTGAGAGCCTCCACCGCTCTCTTCAGGTCTCAAACAAGGAAAATTGAGGATTTAACACAACATTATTGCTTGTCCTTATTTCTAATTTAAAAGAAATCATTTTAGCCCAGCTTTGCTGTCTCCCTCACCTGTCACAAGATACAACCTCAGCCCCGCCTGTGTCTTAAGAAAACCGATTGCCAACTTAGAGGGAAAAGCTTGCATCAATCAAAGCTTTTGGGGATGACTCTGGAGAGTTTTTCTTTTATCACCCCTTCCCCCATCCTTCTTGGAAAAGCTCCTTGATAATGGAGAAGATATTGGGCATGGTGCATTTTGGCTTCCTCTCTACCAAACTGAAACCCCTGTGCCCCCCCTTCATGTTGTTTAGGTTCTACGGTTACTAACCAGTGCTCCTTTAGCTCATTGTACCATAATCTGGCCCTGTATATTTTTAAAATCTCAATACATCACTTTTAAAACTGGAATGGAATAAACATTTTCTAAATATGTGGCTTACTGTCCACGTAGAATAACCATCCAGTATACATTCTCACCCCAGATTACCAATTGGTAACTAATGAACAGTGAGCACTTTCTAACATACATTCCAAGTAGCTTTGGATCAATTTTCTAAATTCCTGTTGCCAAGGCCCTCTCCCCTAGCTACTTTTATTAATAATGAGGAATTTATCCCTAGGAAATATCAAAGTGACTATTTGTTGTGGATATGAGCTGAGATTATTCCATTTGGACAGCTGTTCTTGGGTCCAGATTTGAAAAAATATCAAGAGATTTGTAGTAGTGTAAATAATATAAAGAGCCCATATTTTCAATATTTACAAGTCAGATTTTATCTAGACCTTTAACCACTTCTGAGGCGTTCCAGGAGCAAGCTGGAACAAAAGATTTAATTTCTAAGATAGATACAATTTTGACAAGAAAACAATACAGATGAAAAGGTGAGAGAGTACTTTGGATAAAGAAATTGATCTAATGAGTGTGTCTCCGTATGTATACATCTTCAGGTTATATTACTCAAAGAATTTTTTTTAATGAAATATTTCATTTGAGTCCAGTTAAGATACATCATATTTTTTGCTACAAGGGATGCGCTCTGTTGGAAGAGTTGCAGAGAAAAAGAGTACATGCATGCACATCTGGTGGTTGTGTCCAGGAATTAGATGGCTTTGAAAGAAAATTATTAAAGAGATGAATCTTTTGACAAAATGCCAGCTTCCTAGAGATCCCCCGACCTGCTTACTTAATGAGCCAGTAAAGGACCTACGTTTCTAACAAATGACAAATTAATTTATTTTTTATAGTTAGTTGCTAGACTTTGTATTGCACACGACTGAAAAAATGTGAACCATCCTCCAACGGAATTGTGGTATAGTAACATATATGATGTTACTCCTTATGATGGAAATGCTTTCATTCCAAGTACATACACAAGGGAAGCACCAAAAAGAGGGTAGATAGTTTGAAGTGTTGTCAACCTTTTTAGCATATGCAGAGGAGGAGCACGTCCCAGCCAGTAAGCCAGAATCTTTAGCCAGGTTCTGGCTATTAATCTGATCTTGAATAAATAATGTACAATGTAGTTTTAACGTTATATTGTAACTTCGGCTTAATAAAAAGTTTTACAGAATTTTACAAGGAAAAATTATAAACCACCAAGAGATAAACTGTGCTTCATCTTCACCGCACAGCATATCGGTGGGGGTAAACCTGGCATTCAGAGCTTTGTAGCTCAACAGTACTCCCTTATAAAGATCTATTTTCACAATACAAAAGCAACACAAGCTTAAGCAATTATACATTCCTTGCCACATTTTTAACAGGAACACTCCAAATGCTTCTATTCACAGTTCTAAAGCCAAGCTGTGAATATTTGCACAAAAGCTACTCATAAATTAATCCTCCTAGTAAGAAGATTTGAAAAAGAAAGATGCTCACCCAAAACAAAATTCGATAAACCCTACATAACATTTACATGTTTTTAATTTAAAATGTTATATCACGCTACGTAGCCATTAATTTTTACGGAGCTTCTAAATAAATTAAAGCCATTTATCATTTTTTAAAATCTATTATAAATACCTTATTAACTTTACATTCAAACACAGACATAATATCAATTATAGCAGCATCTGATGACGTAGCAGCTATTCTATTCTAGGGAAGAGCTATACAAAACTATTGGTTTTACTTAATCATATTCAGGTGTTCTGACAACAATTTGCAACATTTGGTTCAGTGTGAAAGTTGTACTGATTTCCACCAATGCTTGCTGCCAGTGCAAGCATTTTGCAATGTTAACTAGTCTCACTGTCAATACAGACTTTTTTTGCGCGAGTGTTTGTACATTAGTGATGATGAGACATTTGATAAAAAGAGAGGCAGTTTTCAGATTAAAAAAAACCCGCAAAACATTTTTTCCATAGCAAGTAAGTAAAAAAATTAAAGATTACGACACCTACAGTTTTGCGAACATAGGGGAAAGTGTTCTCTCCCCACAGATTTTGCCAATTGTACTTCTCATTTTACTGATATTATAATAGGAATCTTACCTGCATAATCCGTTCTTGCATAATGTCCATCTTCAGACTTTGTGGTAGTAGTTGTGTTATCTGTGTTAAAAGAAATATGTGTTGCTTTGACATTTGCTGCTGCTGTTGTTGTAAAAGAGAGGCTAATCCTGTAAATCTCAGCACTCCACTGACTTCAAGGGAGCTGTGTATGGGAGAAAGGATCTGACCGCAATGTGTCAATTGCAGGATAAGGGTCTTTGGACTGATTCACCCCATGTTGAGACACAAATCTGCCATTCCAGGATTAACATTTGTTTAACTGGATCTAAAAAGATCCAGTTACAGTGAGGTGTGATTTCCTCATTGTTTTAAATAATCTGGACATGGTGATAATCTAATCTGAAAATGGTGAACAGGAAAGGAGGGTTCATTTTAAAGAAATATTTTATAGGAATGTGTTTAATATGCAGGTTTAGTAGGGCTCTGTAAATAGATGTGCTTAGGATTTATAGGTCAGAAGCTGAGGGGGAGCGGAGGAGCTATTAAGGATCCTGTGACTCAATGGCCATTTTATTTACAGAAAATATTTAAAACCACATTTTCCCCATTTTTATTTTGAGCACAAAATAGGCTTTTTCAAAATCAACTCAGTGGTCATGCTGGCACACACATGAAATAGTGCCACACGCCTCTGAATCCTAATCCTAAATCTTGAATGCTGCCAGGCAAACAAGAATCACCGAGTTACTTCCTGAAAGGACATATGCCTTTCTGCTGGGAAGAGGAGGGTTGCCATATTCATTAGGCTGGGCTCTGAGACTTTGGCCTCATGAAGATCCAGATGACACAACAAACAATGGTGATTCCATAGGCTCCACTAAAGATATTGGGCCAGATCCTCTGATCCACTAAGACAGTTTTGTGCTGCTCTAGTGGCACAAGGCAGCCCTCAAGCAAGATTCCTCATATGCAGGAGAATCCCTATGCGGCTTGGAGCTGCCATAGCAGCGGCAATGCCGCCTCCCTTCTAACCTTCAGCACAGAGGGTGTGGCCAGGGGAAGAGGGTGTGACAGGGCTGTTCCTTTTGCCACTGGGATGCTTAAGAGCTGGAACGGCCTCTTGGGGCTACAGATATGAGCCAAACACAGCAACCTTAATGCTATAGAAATTTGTGCTGGGGCCTGTTCTAGGGCTGAAGGGCCCCAGAATGTGGCACCGGGAGTGGGAGCAGGAAGGTTGCAAAAGTTGCTTAAAGCCACCTTTACACATGTCCCTCCAGGGCTGCATCAACCAGAGCTCGGCCACAGCTCAGATATGGGCCAGTATTTCAAAATCTGTAATCAACAAAATTCCCACTGCACCAGACCGCATCCTGTACTGTAAATTAGAAGAGTCTATTGAAAATATAAGAAGTGCCTAATAACAAGCCAGCCCTAGTTTTTATTTCTGCACAAAAACTGAAAACATTATTTGAAATGAATTTTGCTCTGAGCATTACCTTGACATCGACCCAAAGACATGACTTCAATTTTCTCCTGTTTCTGGCATGATGCTTCTTTGATTTGACATGCATTATCATAAGATTTCCCATCGGAAGCACAAAGAGGATTGAAGTTGGTCTGAGAACAGTCAATGTTGCACACACACCTGAAAAGATTAAAAAAAGGCTAATGTAAGAAAGCTTTCTCATGACATCCTAGATAAAGCACAAAAATAAGGAAGGCTTGGAGGGTTTCCATGGCTGTATAATAAGGATTGATGGAATGAAGCTGGAAAATTCTGGCGAAGGGCTGGTTGTGGTTTTGATTTGGAATGAAATGCCAGGAAAAAAGTGAAAGAGAAGGAAAGCAAAAGAAAAACGAAAAGGCAAACAACTGGACATGTAAAACTAAATTAAAGCATGCACTACTGGAAAATAAATTACCGTAACTCCTCACTTAACATTGTATCAAGTATCAGAGGGGTAGCCGTGTTAGTCTGGATCTTTAAAAAGCAACAAAGAGTCCTGTAGTACCTTATAGACTAACAGATGTATTGGAGCATAAGCTTTCGTTGGTACATTGTAGTTATGTTCCTAAAAAATGCAACTTTAAGTGAAACGATGTTAAACAAATCCAATTTTCCCATAAGATTTAATGTAAATGTGGGGGATTAGGTTCCAAGGAAATTTTTTGGGGGCAGACAAAAAGCTTTATATACTGTACAGTACTGTACTGTGGTAGGGAGGTGCCCCTGGCTTACCCCACACAGGCACAGCCCGCTGCAGGCAAGAACGCTAGGAAGCACCTTCGCAGCAGCAACAGCTTCCACGGAGAAGAACAGGCGCCGACTTTGCTGGGAATGCTCAAGGCCCACCTCTTCCCACCTCCACTCCACCTCCTCTCCAGAGCACGCCGCATCCCCAAAGTCCTAAGTGCCGCCAAACAGCTGTTTGGTGGTGCTTAGGATTTTCTGGGAGGAGGGGGAGGAGTGGAGACGTGGTGCTTCCCCGCTCCTGCCTCTCCCTCCCAGAAAATCCTAAGCGCCTGGGTGGGGGAAGCGCTGGGAGGGAAGGTGAGGAGGTGGAGAAGAGGAACTTGTGCAATGTTTCCTTGTAAAGTTGCTGTTCTTCCACAGAATCTTACAAGCAGTGGACAGAGCAGGCAGCCAAACGACGTTATAAGGGAGCATTGCACAACTTTAAATGAGCATGTCCCTAACTGAGCAGCGACGTAACTTTGAAAGGACGTTAAGTGAGGAGTTACTGTACATACAGGCAGATCCTCAGCTGGCGTGAGCTGCCAAGGTGTTGATGAACTCTATGGAACTCTATGGAACTATGACCAGCTGTGAATCTGACCCATAATATATAACGTTGTATATGTACATATTTATTTCAATTCATGATTATATACAAACATTTATAATATTTATCCCAGACTGTAGGCACTTTTGACGTAATTAAAGATACATTGGCATAAAAGATAATGCTACAGCTTCCCTCACCTTAAAACCAGAAAATAAAGTAAATAACCAACCAGAAGTGAAATCATACCCACACCCAGATATATTATTTTCTTGTTTATAAAAGCATTATGCTGGTACCTCCTGAATCTGTATGTTGTATGGCAATTCAGCGTTAGCATGACCACAGATGGATGCTATTTTAACTCTTCCAGGACACACAGACCAGGACCCACCAACTCGAAGCAACATCAGACCCTGCCAGAACAAGGAATGCACAACCTGCAGATGTATCTTTCTCCACTGCTACAGTGACCAACACCCGCTCTCTCCCAAGATACCTTTCAAGATCCATAGGCCCTACATATACCTATCACAACACGTGGCACACCTAATCCACCACACTCCAAAAACAACTGTGTGCTCTCAAATGAACTCATACCGAAAAATGATAGAAAACAAAGAACACCCTATCACCTGTGGGTGAACACTTTTCACAGAACAATCACTCCATATCTGACCTCTCAGTCCTCATCCTCAAAGGAAACCTGCACAACACCTTCAAAACATGAGTCTGGGAGCTTAAATTCATAACTTTGCTAGATGTTAAAAATCATAGTCTTAATAGACAGACTGGATTTATGGTTCATTACAACAATCTATAACCCACTAGCCCTCACATTTGTCCTGTGATTGAAGAGATGTCAACTGGACACTTCACCTTGAATAGTCTTTTAGAATGTGTGTTAACTACTTATGTTAAACAATCTGTTCCACCTCGTATTTAGCTGTGACACTGATTGTACCTTTCCTAGGCCTGGAGAAGAGCTCTGTGTGACTCTTTCAACCATAAAAGTCAGTCTGATAAAAGATATTACCTCACCCACCTTGTCCCTCTTCCAATGTCAGAGATGAAGCTGTGCACAAGACATAACGTTTTCAAAAATGACCGAGGAGCCAAAGTCTCATTGACTCTCAGTGAAATTAAGGGTATGTCTACACTGGCAGAGTTACAGCGCCGGCAGTTACGGCACTGCTCAGAGAGCACTGAAGGGAAACGGCTGTTGTGTATTCACACTGTCAGCTGCCTGTGCAATAGCATGTTCACACTTGCAGTGGTATTCAGACCGGTGCACTCTGGGTAGCTATGCCACAGAGCATCTCTTCCTCTTCTGTTGCTAAGAGTCGTGGGAAGGCAGAGGGAGTCGCGGGGCATCCTGGGTCCTTTCCCAATGCCCCGTGATGCATTACTTCGCATCCCAGCAATCCCTGGGCTTCCGTCTGCTTTTGGCGCCATCTTTCAATGGCTTGTGTACTGTGTGCTCTGCCTCTTCGGTCTGCAGGAATCGATCCTGCACTGTTGACCAGTATGCTGCTCGCTCTAACACGTCACGAGTGGCAATGGAGTTATTCCTTAAACTACAAAGGCAAGAGGAGTGTGACACTGATCCCACCATGTATAGTAGTTATGACACAAAGGTGCTGACCACAGTGGAACGCTGCTTTTGGGCTCAGGAAACAAGCACTGAGTGGTGGAATCACATCGTCATGCACGTCTGGGATGATAAGCAGTGGCTGCAGAACTTTCGGATGAGAAAAGCCACATTCATGGGACTGTGTGATGAGCTCGCCCCAGCCCTGTGGTGCAAGGACACAAGAATGAGAGCTGCCCTGCCGCTGGAGAAGCATGTGGCAATTGCACTGTGGAAGCTGGCTATTCCAGACTGCTACCGATCGGGCGCTAATCAGTTCGGAGTGGGAAAGTCGACTGTTGGACTCATATTGACGGAAGTGTGCAGGGCCATTAATCGCATCCAGCTCCGAAAGATTGTGACTCTGGCCAATATGCGTGACATTGTAGAGGGCTTTGCACAAATGGGATTCCCTAACTGCGGAGGGGTGATAGATGGCACGCATATTCCAATTCTGGTACCAGACCACCTAGGCACTGAGTGCATTAATTGCTTGGTGCTTCATAATGCTTAAGAGCTGCTCCGTGGCTTCATTCTGGTGCACCGTGTTCTCCTTCAGTCCCTCTTCTCGCTGTCCCGCCACTCCTTCAGTTCTCTTTCTGTTGACATAGTGTTGTCTACACAGGGTCGGGGGGTGGGGGTACATTGGTATAGCTACTTCGCTCAGAGGTGTGGATTTTTCACACCCCTGAGCAATGTAATTATACCGATATAGGTCTGTCGTGTAGACCAGACCTCAGTTACTTAGGCACTTCTGAAAATTTTATCCAAAATCTTTTTTCGCTAGTTACAATCAATCTCAGGAAACATGTCAGAACAGCCCTTGTGGCACATTTTTGAGGCATGGTTTGGTTTTGTCACATGATTTGTCACACAGTATGGTTTACAGCCCCCTGTTTAGCTGAACCTGCCATGTGGTTCAGGAGAGTCAGCATCTTGACTTTTCTGTGTCCTGCCTCTGAGCCAATCAAAACACTGACTGTCTGCTGATTTCCTAGTATTAAGGTTCTAAGGCACACACTGATTACTAGGACACCCTGAGGAACAGCCTCGTTAGAAGCAGCTCTGTTGCTTTCTGATGACAGAAGCCTAGTGTCTTTGTCTGTTTATTGAGGCCACACTTTATGAAGTGTGCCTAGGAATTGCCTTCATTTTCCCCTACTTGAGATTCTAATAAGTCTCACATTTATTATTAGTAAACCATGTTAGAAGGGAGACACAGCTCCATGAGAATGATCAGGGTTCTCTTCTGATCTGACTTCAGTGGGAGTTCTGTGCATTGAAGAGTTGCAGAATGAGCTTCAAAATGGAGACTGTCAAGCACATTAGCAACAGAGGTGGTTGCCAGAGGTGAAAGCAAGCCGGTTTGGTCCAGCGTGCTGGTAAGAAAGCTGGTACACTGGTAGGGCTGCTGATGGGCAAAAGGGGCAGCTGCCCTGGGGCCCGGCGATTTAAAAGTCTCCTGGCCACCGCCACTACCCTGGGCAATTTAAAGGGCCGGGGCGTGGGCCAAGCAGCACTGAAGGGCTGGCTGGGTGAGTCTGGCTCCAGCCCTGCCCCTTCTGCCCGAGGCCCCACACCTTCCGGGGCCCCAGAGCTGCTCCCCACACCTTGCCCAGGACCCTGGCTGCCCTGTCTTACTTTCACCCCTGGTGGTTGCACATTCGGAAATAAAAAGGGCAGTTCTCCAAATAAGGTATCTTAATTAAGGGTCTGTAGCCAGACACATGGGGGCCACCTCAGAGCTGCAGCCAGGTTTCCCCAACATTGGTCATCTTCCAACTCAAGCAGTTCAGTATGTGGATCTTAGAGAGCTGCGGCTGCCAAATTAGGTCTAATTAACCAGACGTGAACAGTAAGAACAGACACTCAAGGAAGCAATTGTGAGAGAGAGACAGAGACCAGGGTGCAGTTTGTCCACAGAGTGTAACTGCTGAATTTGAAAGGAGGGATTCATCTGACACGTCAACTCTGCATCTGGACAAACATCTGGACATGGAACCTCTGAGATATTAATATGGAGTGGGATCAGAAGGAATCAGCTGAGTCACCGCTCAGCCACAGCAGTCTCTCCAGTATTCTGCACCTCCACTGTTCAGAAGACAGAGCAGCAGCATCACAAGCACAGGACTGTGGTTTGTTTCCTTTGCTTCTCCTGTCTCATGATCATCACTGATGTCGTGATGCCTGTCAGCAGCAGCAAAGGCGTGCTGATAGCCCGGTGACTGCGCACGGTACACAGATCAGCTTCAGTAATGTCGACAGAAACAACAGTGGGATTCTGCTTGCGGACTATGCCAACGGTCTAACCCTGCAGCTGCTGTAGCTCTTCTGAGTATGCGATTGTGCATATACTGTCCTCTAAACGCTTCCTGCTCTTTTGATCCTCCTGCCTCTGATGCAGAGCAATGCTGCTGGTTCTTTATCTCCTGCCTACCCGCAGTGCCTAAATCCCATAATGCCGACCTCACAGTTCTCATCTTGCAAAGTTAAGGTCATGACAATGCTGCCACAATTTACTGGCACTCTCATTCATTAATTTTTACACCCCATTCCAAGTCAATCCACCTTACGATCACAACAGAGAAGGGCACCACTTGCCAGACTATTGAGAGTGTACGTGTGGGTGCCCAATGTGACAGCGTTGGTGGAAGAAGCTTGGACACAGACAGAGGCTTTGTCTACGCTAGAGACCTTATAGCGGCACAGCTGTACTGATGCAGCTGTGCCGCGGTAAGATCTCTCGAGTATCCGCTCTATGCCGATAGGAGAGCTCTCACTCGATGACATAATTAACCACCCCCAACGAGTGGCAGTAGCTATGTCGGCAGGAGAGCATCGCTCGCAGACATAGTATTGTGCACACTAACACTTATTCCTGGGAAACTTGTGTCACTCAGGGGTGTGTTTCTTCACATTCCTGAGTGACATAAGTTTTGACAACATACATGGTAATATAGACATGGCCAGAGAGAGTGGGCAGTTAGAACTTCAGCAATCAGTAGAATGCACCCAGGGAATGTGCCGTTTCCAAGGAGTACATACTACATGTGATCTGTTGCACAAACTGAAGTCGAGGTAATGGAGCAGTGACTAAGCTGCTCCTCGTTCCTCTCCTTGGTTTGTGCCTGAGACAATGGTCTCAAGAGAGATTTTCTTTTCAGACTTCCCTTACTCAAAAAAGGGCAAAATTGGTTCTCGTGAAATTTTCCTAAAATGTTCACAACGTGTGCAAATCTTCAGGCCCAAAGCAGGGAAAGGGTGAAAATAGAGGGTTATAAATGAAATGATTTTGTAACCTTAACTATAGAATTTGCTGTTAAGTGAACAACACAATTAATCTAAAGCTCACTGTTTACATTTTACTTTTCTCGATGAAATATACATAAAATAGCTTGAAAAATATTGCATTAAGTTACATATATACAGGTCTTGATTTCCCTCAGACACTAGTGTAAATCAGGAGTTAAACCAGTGCCAATAAGTAGAAATTTTATTTTGTAACCCTAATCGGAACAGCACTACTGTACATATAAAATGAAAAAAATGGTCAATTTCATAAGAATTTTCTTATCATATAATAGGAACATTTTACTCCACTAAAATATTTACTTCCCCAGTAAAAAAAAAAATCTTAGGAAGTCTTGCTCATTTTAGTAAATTCTAACTCATTATAGGAACTATTTACTGCTGAAGTAATGTGGATTTTTTCCACACAGCTCCTCTATTTGCATTTCAGATGGTACACAATGAACCATATGTTCCCCGTGGTAATAACAATTCAGAAAGAGCTTAAATTCTCCTAATTTTCCTACAAAAATGGAGTGTAGGTTAATATACCTTTGGACTTCAAGTCCAGAGAAAATAAAGTTCATGAGAAAATGATGAAAAAAAAGGGATATGCTATAGGGAAGGACTATCTGACTACATATAAAATTTCCAAAAATGCTCAGGGTCATAGGTGCCTGGTGAGATTTTCAAAAGCACCTAGATACCTAACTCCTATTGAAATCAACTGCAGGTCCTCTTTAATTTATGGTAGTCTTTTTACTCTGTATATGGTAACATTCAACTACACATTTTAAACCAGAGAAACAGGTAGCTTCCCAACTATTTCACTGGGACCAAGCCCAGAAAGTCGAGAATAGTTTAAGAGAATTCTGAAATATAGAGGAAAGGGACCTTTGTTCTAGTACAGATATCTTATCTAATCTATGTATATACATCCGCTCGCAGTGCATCATGCATCGTTATATATAATGTGGCTCAAAATATTAATGGCACAAAAATATGAATGGCACTTTGCATAGTCAGGAACAGATTAAGGAATGGGTGCTGGGGCGATAGATGCAGATGCTTTAGCTTCCTGATGCAACATACATGCTAAATAGGACCCTGCTCGATTACAAAGTATTGAGACAATCCTGAAGTCCTTGCTTGAACAAAACTCCCAATGAAGTCAATGTGAATTTTGCCTGAGAAAGATCTAAGTATGAACTTCAGGACATGAACCTTTGTGTGAGGGCCAAGGTCCCGTACATATAAAGTCCTGGGCCATGGCACTTTTCCACTTTCATTAGTCCTACCATGCCCATATTTCACATCCTATCCAAATGCTTTTCCTCTCTCACACTTGATCTGTAACACTTGATTTTTCAGACTCCAAACTGGCCAACTTTTGTTTCTCTCTCCCAAGTGAAAATCAAATTGGTCCAATCCATTTCAGTGGTGACTGTATCTGTCTCAAGACTTTTTGGCAGGATTCTCAAGGTTTCCCTCTGCTTCCTCTGTTTGAGGCTGAGAGGGATGCTTTCTGCTGTGTAAGGAAGTGACTGAATGGCTGTGCGTCTAACCACAGACCATGCCAATGCAGCAGTTTCCCAGTCCCCAAGGCACTTCAGGATGTCTCTAATTTTAAGTAATTTGATCATTTGACCATTTTATCATCATGGCTATGACTTCCAATTATAGCTATATCAATAAATCTATTTCATTTCTGTACTACTAAGTATAGCATTGAGAAAAGTGTGGTCATATAAAGGCTGACTGTACTTTCCTCAGGCTCAAGAAGCCATGAGAAGGTCAGTGAGATCTCCCAGGGCTCACAGGGTGAAACTCTACCCAAGAGCACACATCAAGTACATGCGCAATGTTTAAATATGCCTTCTGTGGTAAGAAAAACGGCTTTAAAAGCAGCTGTGGGAAAGGTGCAATTCCAAGATGGCAGCTGATATTCTACGGGATTTGTGAAGAAATAAGAAATCCTCAACTCAGTCTATGGAGCCACAACACTTTTCAAGTGATGGTCTCACACTTCAGAAGATTGCAAAATAGCTGACATTGTAAACTATTTTTAAACACTGCTTACTTTGTCCCTGTCTGATCTTCTGGGTCAGTGCCATGTTTTCTGATGAATTCTACCTTTTGGTAGGCTTATTTTATTTCCCTTCCTATGATTATATCTAGCTGCAGCTTGACACCCAGCATTTCATTTCATTATTTTACTTTAGCTGGATGTTATAATTGGGTGATTGCTAAAGCAAAAATCTAACCAACTGCCAAGCTGAAGGGATTTCTGACCAGTCAGCATGATTTTGGACTAAGCCCCTTTAGCAGGCCAGAGTTTTGATTTTGCAATCACCACATTGTGAGGACATAAAGTCAGCCAAAAGCTAGTTTAGGAAGAAATCCATGGTTGCAAATGATGTTGGGTAATGTAGTGGAGAAGACCATTGGATTGCATGTGGGAGACTAGTACTAGCTTGAGGCAGGCATGATGCTGGTAAGCTCGATGCAAGCTTCCCTATGCAGTTATACCTACACAGCTTGCTTCTGAGCTGAAAGCTGACAGCTCCATTCCTGAATCTCTCTGAGGTCAGCACTAACCATTGTATCAAATTGCCACTATTGGATATGGATGAATTTAGGATGCCAACTGCCAAGCTAATTTTCTACCTGTGAAATCTGACACCCCACCAAGAAATGAAAGGCTAGTACATTGACAAATGTGATGGCCTCTGACTTCCCCTTTCAAACTTTTGTACATACAGCCCTCCTCATTAAATGGTATTATATATTGGGCACTGAGAAAGTCCTTGCCTGTATAGCGAACAGGGAGAAGGCCGCAATGGAAAGGATCAATGTTGCTGAAAGGCACTGTGGTGGAAGTGTAATTTAAGAAGGGATATGAATAAAGAGAGGGCAGTTGTTTGTCCAGAAGGAACAGGAGATGTCTCAATTTTTATTTCTCCCTTCACTGTATGGGACTATAGCATAATCATAAGAGGGACATGTGGATGATAAAAGTGAACTGTGCCTTACACCTTTGTAAGGAACTGCACTCTGAAGGCAAATGTTTGGACATGGCTTTCAACAACATATTATTGAGGAATAATGACAATTTCTCTGTGTAGCAAAAAGGCGGCTCTTTATGTGGGGCTTTGATGAGGAAGATGCAAGAAAAGGAGGAAAATACTGTTAAAATAGAGTCGGTTCTGGAGTATTTTATTCAGCATGAGCATGCAGTGACAACACTTCACTATTCAACACACTTTAGATAGCCCTTCTTTAGTTTAGAAATCTGAGAGCATGTTGATACTACCTCTATTTATTAAAGATTCATATTTAGACTACATTGATCATTTGCTTCTGGAACCAAAGTCTCAGAAAATTCTATTTCAGATACCTGAAAATGGTACTTAATGAAAATGACTACTGTCCTGTGCCTAGCTGATTATGCAATAAATCTGCCACAAAGAGAGATTGTTGTCAGTCAAGAATCAAGGCATATAAATGAACAGGCAAGGATGCAGGAACTAGAGATATGTAAATATAAATGTGTTGTTATTTTTGCCAGACAAAATTATGATATTTGATTGCATGTGCTAATTTAGGCAAAGGTAAAATCTTGCCATCTCTATCTAGGAACACATTATTTTACAGCGAAAATTCCATCTTGGACTAAATCTAAAATTTTCATGTATTTTCTCCAGGCAAAAGATATTTCATGCAGATAACACTTTTTACTCCCCTAAGTCTTCACAGGCAAAACTTTTCTTCAATTTTGCAGAAAACATTGCAAAAAACAATTACAAATTGCTTTTTTCCCCCCCATAAAACAGCAAAACCTCAATTCTTCCCCTAGTGGACAATATTTATTTTACACCGCGTTAACTAAAACATATTGGCCAGAAACTCAGTTTTCTGATTTGAATGCTGGCATTTCCATATAAAAGAGAGCCCTCTGAATGTGGCATATAATTTACATCTAAAACTACCATGGCAGTATTTTCTGGCATAAAGATGCCAGTGATTAATGCAAAATGCCTTCTATTTCATTTTGATTCCTGCAATGCTTTTCTTTTTGGTACATGGGGTGTCTTCGTTAACTCTACTGGCAGGAATATTGAAATACAAGCGCTATTAAAACTAACATCTGTTCCCTAGCCCAAGAGAGTCTGTGTATTTTGCGGTAAGTCAGGCTGATGCATGCTTACTGTAGCCCTGGTTAACATTATACATTGCAAGAGAATGGCTCATTTTATAGTGGCACATGTCTGTATCAGGATACAGGCAGGGATGCTCATTTACACAAGCAGCTCTGCATCTCCCCACAATGGAACAGATAGGTACCCTACTCTACCCATTTCTAATCTACCCAATAGCAGCCATCCTCAAGATGGGCTGGTCTTGTCTGCAGCTGATTTATATTGCTTATTGGGGTTTGCATGTACATCAGCTTCAGGATTTGAACCAAGAACAGCACTTATCCAGCAGCTGTGATGGATCCACTAAGCAGGGAACGACTCCCATCAGTGCCCTCTCCACTATATATTTCTTTCCTGCTGGGCAATAAGGGGAAAGGTCTGAACCAGGAAGTGGCTAGACTCTGTTGAGGAAGCAGCAGCTACATGGCAAGCCAGGAGCTGCAGAGAATCTGGGTGGGGTCACATGGAGAGCCAGGAGGTGCAGAAAAGATTCCCCAGGAACCATATGCAGAACTGAATGTGGAACAGGCTGTGACTGTTACAGCCTGGTGCAAAACTGTGTGGGCTTATGCGGGAACCAGAGCAGTGGGGCAGGAGGCCGATTAAGACACGCTAATTGAGCCTGGCTTGGAAACCCGCAAGCTCCTATTTGCTTGAATAGAGACTCAACTGGAGAGGGCACCCCAGGCATTAGGCCTGAATAATCCTGATTCTCAGGTGGGCTGCCCTCAGGGACCCAAACAAGAACTGCTATTGTTCACTTTGAACGGTAGCTGTTTAAGCCTCTGCACCTAGGGCATTTGCAACCCTTCCCTTTTCCTGCCAGCCCAAGTAAAAAGTTTGACTTAGCCTCATGTCTGAGTGGTTATTAGGACCCACCAGGACTAGCACCTTCAAGGCCTAGCTGCTGAAGCACCAACAGTACTTGCCTCCAAGTCATAGTACACCTGGCATGCTACTGGCACCCTAAGAATTGGTGTTCTCCATTATTGAGCAGGCTCAGTATTTTACAGCTTTCATCTACAGACCTTAGAGCACTTAATAAACAGTTAATTAACCAAGCCTTAATATGTCCCTGAGAGGTCTGTATTATTACTTATTATACCCATTTTAGAGAGCGGTAAACTGTGGGACACAGACATTTGTGGTCTCATCCAAAACCCATAGAAGTCAATACAGGGCTTTGGCGACTTGCCTGGTCATGAACTAAACCACTTCAGGGTCAGGAATGCTCATCCTAAGAGCCTGACTCATAAATGTTGTTCCAGACACTAGACGATATTGTCTGCCAGTTTACATACTAAGGTTACTTTAATTTTTTTTGCACTATTTTCAACAATACGCCAAGATTTGCCTATGCTAAGAACTAGATTGAAATGCCACTGTATCTTTTAAAGCTATGTAACTGAGAGACTTAAAAGAAAGAGATAGATTCTCCATATACAATAGAGCAAACTTTGCTTTATTTTCCAGGCTTATGAAAAACATTACCTGGATTGCAAAATAACACAAAATATATATTTTATAATGCCAGCATAAAAATAGCATTTTAAATTTGTTTCCAGGGTTTGTAGAGCTTTCTCCTTTTCTGCAAGATCATGAGTAAAAACAACAAAATGACTCATTTCAAATGCCTTTTTATTTTTTATTTATTTATTTTCTTTTTGTCCTTTAGAGGTCTGTGCTGGTGGTAAGCAGTTTAGAACATCTGATTTTTGCAGTGGCTTCCCGTGATGTTTTACCTATTTCCACTGTTCAAATGTTTGTCTTCACTAAGACTAAAAGGAGAAACGCTTGATTCCCTAAGGGTGCAGCTACATTTCTGCATGGCATTTCAATTGCATGCTGTTATTCAAACAATTAGAAATCACACACACCATGGAAGGAATTTTCAGGACACTGCATAGAGATTGTTATTATTATATAGTACATAATGAAAATGATTTGAAGGACCCCAAAGCATCGTAACAGAAAGAAGCACTGAATAATCAAGTGATTTTTTTGACTGCGATAGACCAAAATGCTGTTTACTGGACATATGTCAAACTAAAATGCACTAAAATGGTGAATATATTTATTGTTGCCCTGCCTTGCATACCAAATGCAATGTAATAGAGAAGTACGGCTGTAGTATAGCGCCAGGAGCTGGAATAATAATTGTACAGCTGCCATGCTTCTGCTTTTTAATAGCAGGAAGTCAACATTAAAGAAAAATGTATGGATTTTAAAAATTCATTAATTATGGCAGCCTTGCATAGAAAGTGTCTGTCGCCTGATTTTACACACACACACACACACACAGACTATACTCGTGTGAGTAATTACATTTAAATCACAAGCTAGCTTCATTAATGGAGCTACACCGATTTATACCAGCTGAGGATATGGCCCCACATACTTATGGCTCCAGTGCGGACAGCTAATGAGAACTACATAGGTAATCCACTATGCAAGACACTGAAAACTGATCTCTAATTCTCATTTCATTTGTTTTGTAATGTTCTTTATCACGTTTTCCAACAAAATAAACCAACCAAAAAAACCCCCCTTGCATTAAATCTTCACCTTTGCTTCCCCTTTACAATTCAAAGTACCAGTTATAATACAACCTTAATCTAGCTTGCACATGTCTCTGGTGCCCTTAATGGTATACCGGATTGTATGTTAACACCTTAAGGGCATAATAAATGTCTCATTTTATTTTTTAAAATATTGTTTCACTTTAAAGTGAACTGACAAAGTTGTGTATACAGCCTGTGCTGAAGCGGGGACATACAGTACACACGGAGAAACCAGATAACTACATAGGTTATGATAGGTTTTTGAAAAGGAATGGCAAAAATAAATAAATCTGTATACTAATTTGGCAGGAATAAGAACAGTCAAATTACATGCACATCCTAAATTCAAGTATGAGCAGGTACACAGTGTATGAAGCACAGAGAATAAAAAATGCATTTGTACATTTTGCCTACACTTCATGTGTCCTTCACATTGCTGCAGTCTGTGTTAAACCAAAGCACTAGCAACATTCTCTCTGCGTAAACATTTATCGCATGGATCTTTTATTGCTGTGTGTGCCTTGGACTGCTAGGATGTTCACTCATTGTATTTTGAATCCAATTAAGTAACACGAACCATTGCAATTAGTCACCATGTTTCATATTAATTTGCAACATAGAATAGAATCAAGAAAAAGATACCTAATTGTATGAAGTGCCTTGTCATGTAGGCCTGCAAATGGTCGCAGGCTTTCAAAGGTTAGGTTTGCTCACAGAGTGCTGCAGGACCGAAAAGGTGGGAGTCAAAGGTAAAGTTTTGTTTTGTTCTTTCATGTATTCACTTTGCCTTTCCATCTAGGAGAAGAGCATTAGGGCACTCCAGGGGAATTGAGGTCTGAAATATCTGCAGGGAGGCCAGTTTGCCCCCTCCCATAAAACCTGTGGGAAGGGGTTAAGTGGAAGGAAATCTCTGCAAGGATCTTTTTGTAGCATTCATCTCCAGTTGCTCTGTGAGTGTGGGAGCGCCGCATAAATTAATCAGTGGGGCATGTCCTCTAAATGTCTTCCTCCAAGGGGCTCTGCAAGATGCCATGTGCACTGGCTCTGGGTCCCAATCTGCCCTCCCTTTCTGGCTGCCCTGGGCACACCCCTCGAAAGGGGATTCAGGACCACTGAAGAACAGCCCTGCTCTATTTCTTTTTCCTATGCAGCATTGCTGTAGCTGTGTTGGTCCCAGGATATTAGAGACAAGGTGGTAAGGTAATATCTTTTATTGGATATTGGATGTTGGTGAGAGAGACAAGCTTTTGAGCTTACACAGAGACCTGAAGAAGCGCTCTGTATAATCTCAAACGATAAGATATTACCTCACCCACCTTGTTTCTTGCTTTTTCCTGGTAATCTCCCCGGACTGCAGTGAGGAGTGAGTTGCAAGGGGAATGAAATGCCCCACCCCAATCAACTCCGGGCCATCTGCTTCCAATTTCCAACCTGAGTTCCCACCCCTCATTCCCTGAGCAAATCCCGACTCTGAGGAGAGCCATCTGTGGGATCCAAGGAAGCGAGGGAAGCGATGCTAAAAGATGGCTGCCCTCCCCCCCCTTCTATGTGGGGGGAGGTAAAATGGAGTGTTCCTGATCTGACTCAAGAGCAGTCTAAAATCCAGTCTAGCTGTTTAATGAAATTTTCACAGGATTATCTTTACATTCCTCGAGGCCTTGCACTTACCCTGTAGTATTTCTGTATCTGCAGTAATTACATTTCACCCTCTATAGCGGCCAGCATGGGACTGCTGTCTGGAAGAGATCTAGGAAGGATGTTGCTAAAAGTCAGAACTTGGTGAAGTCAATAGGCCCTCAGACTGGGAGTCAGGAGACCTGGGTTCTAATGTCCGTCACTGACTTGATGTGTAACCTTGAGCAAGTCTCTTCACCTCTGTAAGATGGGGATAATGACACTCTCTTTTGTAAAGTGCTTTAAGATCTATGGGTGAAAAGCCCTAAACAAAGCTCAGTATTATTATTCAGCAATGGGCAGTGAATGAAACATGCTGTCTCCTTTCTCTTTATTATCACGCAACAAGCAGGAGTTGGCTGGTTGGCATCAGGAGACTTTGTTGGATCCAGAAAGACAGCATTAATGGGATAGGAAAGATTGATGAATGAATGATATTTACTGTCTCATGAACCACACTTCTTCAGGACCAAAGAATGGATCAAGTTAAAGTACAAATGTAGCTGAGCCGAGTAGGCAAAAGGGATTCATTGTTACTGTGCATGTAAGGCATTGTTTGCTGGAGATGATGTGCTGGTGACAGGGTAACCACAGTGATTCTGCTTGAATAGCACCCACTTTCATGATTTTGGTGAGGATGTGTTCAGTTTCAACTAGTTACTATCCAGAAGCATTAAAAGAGGACGCATGGCCGAGTAAGAAGAGACTGGTGAAGTTTGTGGTAGATACGATCTAACCAGGAACAGAAATACTGCATGTGGGCTTGTAGTTATGGTTTGACATTCACAGGAACACTCTTGCTCTATGAGGAAGTCTTTACCCAGGAAGGAAACAGGATTGTCTAACATTTAGGAGGAAGGCAAGGGAGGAGAATAGCTGTGCTTCTGTCCAGTACCACACAGGAAACATGTTACTCCACACCTGCAGTGGTTTGCAAACAGTAGACATCAACCATATTCTATTGTCCATGTTATTTCTTGTCATGCTTATATTTAATGCCCTTTTTAAAAAAATGGCTGAGTTTTGTGAACGAAACTGTGGCCTTCCCTCCTCCCTCATGGAGGTGTGAATGAACCCGCAATCTTCCACCAAGGGTGTAATTTTAAGTTAATAATTTAACGTAAAGCAGGATGGGGGAAGATGGAACATGCTATTGGGATGTTTGACAGAAAAAGGGACAGTGTTTCCCTAGCTTTTTACAGACATTTATTCTCGGCTGCTCTATTTAGCTAACCCATGTATTTCTGGATGACAAAGTTGCATTCCTACTTTCTTAAACATACTTACATAAAACTCAATAACACAATCTATTTATTGCTAAAATGCTAGTAGGAAATTGGAAAAGGTATAAATATGATTCATTGCTTGTGATCTCCTGCCCCCTGAAGGCACTATAATGCTCCAAATCCTGCTCAGTTCACAGCATCATAAAACTGAAGCAATAAATGTCACTTCTTTCTTGATTGCACATTAGGCCAATCGGCTTTTTATTGCAACTAAATAGGCCGTCATCAAGGCACCAGTCAGTTTACTGCTAGGGCCATGACTCTGGCTAAATGCAGGGCATGTGAGGTGGGGAGAGCTTTTTTAAAAAATAAAAAATAAGACGGAAAATAGGTGCAAAACTGCATTACTGTCCAAGGTCCCTATGCTTGTTCTTTCGTGCTGTAATGCCCTGATGTACACAGAAGATTATGTGTCAATGCTCATTAATATTTGATGTGCGTTCTCATATTATCCTCTCTGTGCACTTTCACAATCTTGTGAGGCAAGTTTCTCCTAGACACACAGTTACATAACAAAGTGGTGGCTTCAGCTTTGTACAATCAGCATAGAGCTCTGCCCTTACAAAGCCAAAACGGATCCTTTTGTTTATGTTGCACAAAAAGGCAGATGTTGGGTCTGGTTTTTTCAATGCCCTATGGTACATTCAGAGTACAAAACAGACTGCCAAAACAATTTTTTTAAAAAATGTTAGTAAAGGTTTGCAGTAAACCATTTGGTAGATATTTTGCTACTTAGGATCAAAAAGCTCAGTCATTGTTTGATACAGAGCCTTCACAGAGGAGTAAGAAAATGTGCACCGTGTGCCCAGTTTAACAGGAGAACAGAAATGGATTCTTGTTGTCCCATAGACTACCTATTCATCTGTGCATGGAAACTGAATCAGGGCACAGAGAAGCATGCGATTTCCTTGCACAGTGCCTGACCACATGTGCACACCATTATAATGAGCGTAACTCAGCTGCCATTTTGATGTAGTCCAATACCAAGATCTAAATGCCAGTAGAACTGCTCCCTTAGACACTATCCAGCTGTCTCTTGTATCATTAATGTCTCTCTCAGCCAGCACACTTTGGATGGGAAATATCAACCTTCAATACATACAAAGTGCACGCACGAAAACAAAAGGCCTCCTTGCTGGCTATGGGGTAGGGGACTCCATGTATCTTTCTCCTAGCCCTGGGGGTGGAGGAGCTGTCTTTTTCTATCCCTCTGAATATCCCTCCCCTCTTGCCGCCTCTCCCAGTCTCCTGTCTCCTCACATTCTCCTTCCCTGTGCTCTCTGTCTCCTGTTCCCCACTTGTCCCCTACATTCATCTGCCACCCATATTTTCTTTTTTCCTCCTTAGAGTCTATTGAACCTCACATTCTTTTTCTCCCGACACTCTCCTTCTCTGCCATCTTCTACAAACACACATTTTTCTGTTTCTTTACTGTCTCCTGTTTAGCTCACATATGCCAAATAGGGGGCAGCCATTTTGGCTGCAGCAGTTGGGTTTGATTCCCCATTTGAAAGCAATGGGAGACTTTCACCACTGTGAATCAGGCAGGGGAGTATCGTGACAAGAAATGAAACAAAAAAACCTCTGAATGCTTATAAGCAAGTTTTAGCTATTCAGAAATTGGTATTTACCTGGAAATAATCCAAGCAGTCAGTGAGCTAAATTCTATTCTCAGTTTCACCATCACAAAATAATTCCACTGCAGTCAGTGAAGTTACTCTGGATTTACACTCAGCCAAATTCTGCTCTCATTAACACTAGTGTAACCCTGACTCTAATGAAGTTACTCCATATTTACAGAGGTGTGGTGGAATTCTAGCCTCAGTGAAGACAATGGCAAAACTCCCCCATTGACTTCAGTGGGACCAGAATTTCAACCCAGGAGGTTGAGAGCAGAGATGGCACTAACATCTGAAAATCAAGTATGCACAACAAATCCTTTAGCTTTACTATCTAATGTTATTGTTTTGGGTTATATACAAGAACACATATTGAGCTCTTGCTATAATTTTATGCCATTTTTTGCCACTAAACCAAATGTTTGAGAATCTACAATTTAGACAAGAGATTTATGTATCAAATACAGGGTCCCATAACAGACTGTAGTGAATGATACAAACAGAACAAAATGTGGTTTATGATTTATTCAGGAAAATTGAAAATCATGAAATATTGTCTACATAAGAGACTTCCCCAAAAGAGAAAATATTGTCAGTTTCTTTGAGGGTAGACTAAATTATTTACCAGGACATTCTAAAGTATATTGACAATAAAACAACATGAAGTATAAGTAATTCCAGACAGTCTTGGCTTCTGTTAAAGCCAGGTTCATTATTGTATTTTTTTAAAAGAATGTTATTAGGAAAATAAATCCTTTGACTCCGCAAGGGCAGAAGTTTGTGCAAACAAACACAATCTTCTAAAAGGAAAAATACATTCCTCTAAAGGATTGTACTAACTTAATAGATAGGAAGGGCAAAATTCTCAAAAGTCTAAAAGCTTAAGTCCCATTTTCAAAAGAGACCTAGGCACTTAGGAGCAATGAGACTTAGGATCCAAAGTCACCTACATGATTGTGAGAATTTTAGTGGAATTGAGAAGCAAATAATGGGTCTGAATAAAACAGTATAAAATGTAAAACAAAACAATTTTGCCGGATGTGGAACCAAGTTCCCAGTATTCAAAAAGTTCCATCCCCAGGATTCTGGACAGACGTGTACAGTGTATGCTGAAGACCATGCTGCTGCATCCTAATTGCTATTTTTAGCCATGCTAGCTAGATTAAAGTTACTGTTAGTATATCTACACTATATCCCCCCTGAGATTGCAGTGTAGACATACCTTTTGTGGACCACCACAAACTTTTGCAGAAGTGAAGTTTCTACATTGTGCTAACTCTCCCTTACTTAATATCATTTTACAAGTATATCTGACAGTGAACGAATACCTAATTTTTCTCCGAGGAGCAAGAAAAAGCAACATGAAGCATTATAACCTCACAGTACTATAAAATGCACAGGGTACTGCAGATACAAAAGTAGCTGGTTGCTTCTGAATCCAGTACAAGTAGGTCACACATAGTTATTACACACACTGCTGAACATGAAGCAGCCAATACCCCTGTAATGTATGTGGGCTTTCAAACTACCTTTTAGTACCTTATACGAAAATCAGTAGTACATCTTTTTTTTAGATGCTCTGGTTGAGAGCAACTGATTGAAGAGGAAAGGGGCCCAGTGCTGACTGACCTAATTGCTGTGTGGATTGGGAAGACGACAAAATCAGATATTAGTTTCCTTTACGTTTTCCTTCTTTACTATAATAAAGATAAATATTGATTTATTGAGAGCTATTGATTTTAGGAGTAGTTGCTTTGACAGGTGCATCATATTTGTACAAATATCTATCATCTATAATGCAGTTTATTTGCATGAGAATGCAGTTTAAACATATTGATACGTGTCTTTTGCGAGCTGGTTTGTTCATTTCCCCTTTAGTAGAATTTACACAATATATATTAGTGATTAGAAATGAAATATGAGATAAAGAGTTCTTTGCTTAATACCTTTAGGAAGGAGTGTGTATGTTTTGGGGGAGAGGAGTTTATTTTCTGTTGTATACTTTATACAGCTGTGCAAGTCTTTTAACCGTGTCTTATTCTGCACAATCTATGCACTTTGCAGTGCTCAAGCCCACTACACTTTGAAATTGAAATGCAAAAGAAAAGGGTATTACTTAACTCTGATACATCATTTTGACTTTGATTCGCTTTACGAATCAGAGGTTTTTAGCTTTTAATCGTGATTTAAGAAAATACTCAAGTCCTTTCCCCATCTCTTCTGCTATGGAAATTCTGCAGATTTATAAGGTTTATTTCTATTAGTTACATCACTCCACTTAAATGGACACATCTAAGACCTTGCTTCGTATCTTTCCATACCATGACTAGCATAGTGTAGGAAGAATGCCTACTCTCTCAGTAGTCTATAAAGCAAGAGATTAAGACTTGGATCTGGGTCTTTGACATGGTTGTACACTGACACTAAGCCACTTTACCAGATCAAAGGGTACTCCATTTGATATGTACTATTTATACACTGGCTGAGAGTTTAATAATGTCATCAAATGCTTTTTGGACAATCTCGAAAATACTTTATTCTGTTCAGAACCTTATGTTTCATTCTCCATTTTCTTTGGTATCTCTCTCAGGCGTTACACTGAATAGCCCTGTCTTGAAAAATCAATTACTCCTTAGCAAGCTCAGAAATACAAACCCAAAGTAAGCAACACGACATGTCTGATTTACCAATAGATTGCAATCTAGTGCTAAAGAGCACAGCCACTGCCCTACTTTAAATATTCATGAAGCCCACTGGTGCAAAGTGCATTAAAAGTGGGAACAGTGCCAGTAATACACGATCCTCTTAGTGACAAGAAGATTTCACAGATTAAAAGAAGCAAGATGTTAAAGACTTCAAGCTGAATAGTCTTTGTTCTTAACACAGTAAAGATGTTCACTAATGGAATGCCAGATCTCTCACACACACAACAGCAGAATGTAAAATGGACTAATATGCGTGCAGAAAGCTATCTGTTTATTACAAATTTCTCCAAATTGTCCAGAAAAGGGCCACACCCATTCTATCAGTTAAAATAATCTGTTACAGGGCAACATGCCTCCTAACAGAATCCCAGTAGCTGGGCCATTAATAGATCAAATGTTTTACAAGTCAAACAAATTTTTTAAAAATAGTGACAACACATAGCTCTGTTGAGCTGAGAGGCATTTGACAATGACTGACAAAATAGAGCTAAAACAGGAACAAGGGACTTAAAAAAAGCAGACTGTAGCAATGGAGAATAATGTTAATTGTCCCTTTAAATCATTAGCATCCCAGCCACATCTGCTATCACACCTGTGCTCTCTTCTCTGATCTACTCTGACATCCTAGAAGTGTTAGGCAAGCAGCCAGCTTCATATCCACAGCTCTCTATGACCAGTTTCTACTACCAGCCTGCTTTCCTCTTACTTAGAGTGAATCAAGCACCAACCCCAGGGCTTCGGAACAGTTTCTGATTGATAGGACAAACTGAGGCTAATTTCCTCACAATAACAGTTCCCAATGCTTGCTAGTAACCGTTGACCTAATTTGGACTCCACAAAGCTAATCAGTGAAGTAAGATAATTAAAGAAATTTTGTTTCTGAAACTAGATAAACATAAAAATACCAATCAAATAATAAATGGATGTGTGTTATTCACCTAATCTGGACCATTTATTTTTCACACACTAAATCTGTGTGTATGAATATGAAGGCATGTGATTGACTTTGGTTCATGTCAAATTCTGAAATTCAGTCCCAGTGTATTTGAAAGAAATCTAGGCTCTCAATACATAGCCTGTTTCCATTTCAGAAATATAATAATAAAAATGGCTTACACACAGAAGACTTATTTCTTAGAAATATGTTTATCCAAAATAAATCAGGGGGCAGGAATGGGAAAACAGAGATCTGTCGTAGCACATGAACTGTTGACTTCAAAACGACTCTTTAACAGCCTTAGGATGGTCTTTTTACTTCTGCTTTGAAACAAATTAACTAGTAACATCCTTCTAAGTTCCTTCCCTGCCTCCTGCACCCCAAAGTGTATTCCCCTGAAGAAAGACTGCTTGTCGATAAAGACCGTGCACTACAGTTATATTGCTCTTCATAGATGTTTCAAAGGAAGGGAATTAAGCTATTTTATCTGTTATGTTCCCTCAAACAAACAAAAAAATGCTAGCATTATACAGAGCTTATCATGGTTAATAACATTATCATGTACCCAGTTATACTCCCTATCCTTCCCTTCTCTTCTACTCCAACTTAAAAGCTCACCTAAATATGAAGCTATAGCCACTGGACTGTGACTTCTGATATATTAATTTTAACAAGGTTTTATTTTGACACAGGCATGACCAAAGCACTTCTGAATAATTGTGTGAAGATCCTACTGGGAAACAGAAGATTTGTGTAATACTCTTAGACGAAATCAAAATTAAGCAATTTTTTAAACTCAGTTTCATTCCATTATTACTAACATATAATCATGAAGAATCTTGCTTCTATTTTTCAGTGGCACAATTTCTCTTGCTAACTGGATTCAGAGCCAGGTTTTTTTTAAGCATAAAATCATAGGCCTTTGAAAGCTTGGCAGGACCAGATCAAAATGAGCACAAATTGATCATGTGCTTTCTCCTAGCTTACCACATCCACAACCTTCCTTACCGAAGAGAAGCAATGTTCATAATTTCATGCCTGACTGGTAGTGCATAGAACACTGTGTTTCGATGGAGTCAGCTGACTAACACCATGTCTAATAACCTTCTTTGGTATTACTCCCTCCCTATTCTTTTCTTAATCTGTTCCTTTCTGTTTGTTTTACACTTGCAGTTTAGAGACAGTCTTCCAGCTGTATCATGTTTGCCCTTCCAAATAAGCAAAAAGAACAGGAATACTTGTGGCACCTTAGAGACTAACAAATTTATTTCAGCATAAGCTTTCGTGAGCTACAGCTCACTTCTTCGGATGCATAGAATGGAACACACAGACAGGAGATATTTATACATACAGAGAACATGAAAAGGTGGAAGTATGCATACCAACAGGAAGAGTCTAATCAATAGGTGGAAGTATGCATACCAATAGACTCTTCCTGTTGGTATGCATAC
Source organism: Mauremys reevesii (assembly GCF_016161935.1). Lineage (NCBI taxonomy): Eukaryota > Metazoa > Chordata > Testudines > Geoemydidae > Mauremys > Mauremys reevesii. The sequence goes on along the minus strand of NC_052633.1, from coordinate 26,258,216 downwards.
TTCCACCTATGGAAGTGTTCCATTCTATGCATCCGAAGAAGTGAGCTGTAGCTCATGAAAGCTTATGCTGAAATAAATTTGTTAGTCTTTAAGGTGCCACAAGTACTCCTGTTCTTTTTGCAGATACAGACTAACACGGCTGCTACTCTGAAACCTTCCAGATAAGTGCTCTCAGTCCAAGAAAGCATGATTTGCAATGTCTCTATCTATGTGTAAGATGAATGGACTTTAGGCAGAGGACAAGAGAAAGGGTGTACATTATTGTTTAATATCCTCTCACATGGTGGGTCTCTGAGCGATGACACCTTTAAATAATAGGGCATTAATTACGGAAGAAATGTGTAAAATTACTGTACCAAACATCCTCTGCATCTTCATCGCACTCTGCCCCAAACTGGCAAATGTCACAAGTGGACGTCTCTTTTTGATTGGTTTCTCCTGAGCCTTCATTGACTGTTTGATACAAAGCAAAAGAATGTCCATGAGTAAACACAAAACAACAGTGAAGTGATTCTCATCTATAGGAAAGCTAAATGTATATATTAACCTTTGATAATTTAACACAGTGGTCAAGATGGTGGTGCTTGGGTGACACCCATATTTCGCACAAGAGACTACCACAAACATTTTCCCCCTTACCTGGGATAAGCACCACAAACCAGAGACACATGCGCTTGCTGAGAGAAGAGGAGAGGAACTGGGGAAATCAATGTATGTTCTTTCCCATTTCAACAATAATTTTTTCTCAAGATCATAATAAGGAAGGAGGCAGCAACACTGAGCCGGCAAACTCACATTAAGCTCCACTGCTTTATTCCTGGAAAAATATTTTGAGTCAATTGATAGTATAGCATAGTGATTTACTTGTGTCCTTTGCAGTCTGTGCAAGTGAAGATCTTGTGAGGAACCCAGGGAGTATGCTTCCCCAGGAAATGTTTGAAAAATATCTGTCTCATGGTGCTATCTGGTCTATTCCAAAGGCAAAAGATTTGTCTCTTCAGTATTGTTATGAGCCCTGAGAACTAGTCATCTCTGGCAGAGATGATTTAGCAACGTTCATATTGGGGGAAGAATGCCACCAGGGACAGAGAAATCAATCCACCCCTTCTTTCATTTTGCTGGCAGAATTTTCTCATAGGCCCCCTCCGGCACCGAATTGGACAAAGGGATATAAGGTAAAATTTCCAAAAGTGAGTACATAGGTGACATAGGAGTCTAAGTGCCATTGAAATTCAATTTGAAAATGTTACATTGGGCTTGGAATTCAGCCCTTAATGTCCCATAAATTACATGAAGGAACTAAGGGAAGAATATGAATGGGTAAGTTGAGAGGGGTACAAGTGGACTGTTAGTGATAGTTTTAGGGAGAATTCTTGTGAAATGATCCAACGGAATGCTATATTTTTTTTATAAAACAGTATAAGTATTGAGAGTTGTGGATAGGTGCTTTGTAGGAGACACAGTACATAAAGATATAACTTATAGTAACAGAATAATTAGCTCACACCAGACTTAAAGTAACAACTCTGATTGTCATTATCTACATATAAATTCTTTGCTACCTACTTTTAATGTCTTCTTTTTACTATTTGTTCATTCAAATTTAGAACAGTGGTGCAGATTTACTGCAGGATAGAGATTTAGGCTCCAATCCAGAGAAGCACAGAAGCCCTTGGATAGCTTTAAGCATGTAAGTAGACCCACTGAAGTTGACAGGACTAATCACTAGAGCTGGTCAGGAATTTTCCAGCAAAAAACTTCCACCTCCCCTTGACCCGCAGCCATCAAAAATACTGATTTGTCAAAACCAAAACTTTTCAGGAGAAAGTTGCTTTCAACAAATGTCTTGACTCAAAACATTTCTGAAAAGAAAAGTTTCTAAATTGTCAAAAGATCCTGTTTGTAAACGAAAGGTATCAGTTTTCTGGTTCAAAATGACTTTTTGTCAAAAAAATTCAGTTAATTATAGTACATTTTTTTTTAAAAAGCTCAATTGAAACAAAATGTTTAGAAATGACTTAAATGAAATACAGTAATTTGATTGATTGGTACCAGTTCTCTCCCTCCAACCCCCCCCCCCCCCATCAGACATTTGGTTTGTGAAATTTTTCACAATTTTGACTTTTTTATCCCAGTTCAGGATGAGAAAATTTTTCCAGAATCTCAAAAGTTTTCATGGGTCAGGAAAACCATTTTGTGCCCAGCTCTACTCATCACATTCGGAAAGTTGCTGGAATGGTACTGTAGTACTAGAATTACACGCATTTTAAGTTTGTATGGGCAGGCACCAAATTGGTTTGCTTTTCCCCCTAAAGTGGTGCAGCACAAAACGATAAAGGATCCCAAATTACTGCAAAGCAGTTTTTACGAGGTAGGTGTTCTAACCCCCCCAAAGGGAAGGGTTGTTAGGGAGCTAGACCTAGGTGCTAGCCTGGATTTGGAGACTTTCCGCTCTGCCACAAACTCCCTTTGTGACATCGCCATTCAAGCCTAAATTTTCAAAGGGGCTAGTGATTTTTGGGTGCCCAACCTGAGACACCTTAAAAACTTGATTTTTAGAAGAGGCTTGGAAGAAAAATCAAGCTCTTTAAAGGGCTGGTCTTCACTCAAGGAGATCTAGTGAAGACCTGCTAAATCGATGGCAGAGCACTCTCCAGTTGACCCCAGTACTCCAACTCTCTGAGAAGAGTAAAGGAAGTCGACCAGAGAGCATCTCCCATTGACACAGTGCAGTGAAGACACTTGGGTAAGTTGACCTAAGTTACATCGACTCCAGCTATGTTATTTACGTAGCTGGAGTAGCGTAACTTAGGTCAACTTACCCTTGGAGTGAAGACAAGCCCAAAGTGTCTCAAGTCGAGGATCCAAAAATAGAGGCACCAAAAATTACTTGCAAATTTAGGCCTATTACTTGTCTTTGCTTCAGTGCCGCATCTTCTAAAATGGGAAAATAGCATATTTTTTTACCTTGCCATGGTGTTGTGACAATAAATACATTAAAGGTTGTGAAGCCCTCAGATACTACAATGATAATAACCACAGAAGTACCTAAGAGAGAGAGTCTCACATGTTTTTCCTGTAGGCTTAACAAAGTGAAAGCAAACATTCATATTTTTTATATCTGAGCTACTCTAAAGGAATTTCCCATCAGATCACTGCCTGAATCTCAATTATATTAAAAAAGGAAATCTTCACCTAAAGCGACTTTTGGGATATAAAAGAAGGAAGTTAACCTTACATCAATTGGGGTTTTTTTCCAGCTTGTAGAATTGTCATAAGTTTATTTATCTTTACATACACAAAACTTCAGTTTTAAGCAATCAAAGGAAGCTGAAAACAACAACAACAAAAGAAAGCCAACCAAACATGCTCGGGATTTCTGCTCCAATGAGTTGTCACTATTGGAAGAAGGGTCCAGTATGGCGCTTTGATGTTTTCTTTAAAAGCTGTGGGAAATTTAGCCGATCTAACCAAGTTTGATTTTTAATGATAATCTATTTCTTGGAAAGGTCAGTTTTTGGCAGCCAATCCTGGCAGTGGTCTTGTGGCTAAGGCACTCAACTCCCACCTCTCGCTCAGACCAGTTACAATTTCCCTGCCCAACAGATTCACCAGCTGTAAAATGGGGATAACTATACTTTGCAGCATAGTTTGTAAAGCATTTTGGGATTTCCAGCTGGAAGACACTATATAAGAGCCAAATATCATCTATCTCATAACTGAGCATTTGCAAACATGTTGCCATTTGTCCCAGTTTTGGAGGGAGAGAATCTATATTTTCAGCAAAACGTCTTTCGTTTTTCTGTTCTTTGCTCCAAAAATCACTTTCACTGTATTTCATTGTAGTTAAAAAGGTGTGTCCTTATTTTACCTCCACATTTGGCCAGGGACTTTTCACACTGTCTTCAGCAATTTAATAGCTATGTAAGTCATTTTTTAAACAATTCATGTAATTGAAAGGTTTAATATTTTGAATAAAAGGAGATGTTTTAGAGGGGAACATCTTCATATAAGTATAGCACAGGTCTTAATTTCTGCTAGAAATGAACAGGTAGCTCTTTTATCAAAGAAGCCATGTATTTGGCATTCCAGAGACAATTTACTAATGGCACCACTGAGACTCTGAGCACCCAACCTTACACATTCCTGATTAAATGGCAATGACTTAGCCTTTACTCATTCTTCTGCTTTCAATGTCTACAGAGATGGCTGATCTTAATTAGAGCTATGCAAATAATGGACTTTCGCAGCTAGCTGGTAATTTAAAAAAACATCATTTTGAGCCGCACTGAAAACAATGTTTTTTTGAAAATTTTCTATGACCCGAAGCAAAACTTTTCATTTAAACGTTATGCATTTTTGATATTTAAAATTTTTGTAAGGAAATTGCAAAATGAAAACGTTGGAATATTCTGTTTTGAAAATGTCAAAATTAAACATTTTGATTTAGGCTGAGTTGGTTTTTTTTTTCGGGGGAAGGCAGGGGAAGTTTTGACATGAACAATTTAGTTAAATTTAAGTTAATGTGAAAATTAGTTAAATTTGCAAAATGTTTTGGTGTCAGTGAATCTGCATTTTTCCAGTTTTAGCTGAAATTTTTTGCCTTGGTCTATGGTTCACATTTAAGATGAGTTTTCTCTCACTCTCTCTTTCCTGCTGTGCAGATGAGTGGCCTTGATAAAAGCAGACATCTCAGAAAGAGTTATTTTCTCTGTATTTCCTTCTGATATTTAGCTTTGGGACTGGTAGATGTTCATTTTCTAAGGTGACTGCTTTTTTCTTTGCGCACTTGCTAGTTTGCACTTGTCTTCGTAGCTCAACTAAAAAAAATCTTTACAGAGGAAAATGTTTTAGACATTAAAAAAAAAAAGTTTACCGCTGCACAGGAAAAAAGCTATCTTGTCTCTTAAAAGTGAATTTCCTCCTGCTAAAAATAAAAGGGCTCTTTGCTCTGCCATAACACATACAGTTCTTATCTTATTAGCAAGTTTACATGTTTAATACAGTTGAACAATTCCAGAGGACCACGGGATAGCAATGTGGTAGGGCACATGTCTCAGGAGAGCTTTAACAGCCAAAGCCACTCTCTTATTATTAATGCAATGCAGAACTGCTAAGGAGCAAGTTCCTTTTTGTGTTAGCATGATTAGCAACTTCCAGAATGCAAGTTACTGTCACACAGGAAACATGCTAACATGACTTTAACACTATCTGAAAGTCACTTCAGAGACAACCTCAATTTCCTCAGCAACAGGGATTCTTAGCTAGAGATGCACCAAACATAATTTAGCCAGTCAATGGACTGTGGTAACCACAACAGCCCCTATTTTAAGCATCTGGCCCTCTTCTGGCAGCCTCACTGCACTCAGATCAGATAGCTGTGTTATCAACAGGATCTGGATTGCCTGAACCTCACACAAGGGAGAAACCAAATTTGGAAAGATTTCATATTGTTTTTGTTGCCAAGGAAACCACTTTGTAAGCATCTACATCTTCAGCATATTTGTCTGACTTTGTGCCTGTCTGGCTTCCAGAATAATGGAAAAATCCCAACCATCAGTGGAAACGTCAACCTTCTTTCCAAATCTCAATTTTATGTAAAAACTTTCAATTCTTTCAGTCTGTGAATACTTATTTCAGGCACCTGCGCATATAGGAAATCACACTCTGACTTTAAATATCCAACCTGCCACCGCATTATATCTCATCAGGGGTTTAACGCTGTGGCAGGTCTGATATTTAACTAAAAAGATACTAAATAGTGATGCTTGAACTGATAGATAAATCTTGTTAAGTGTTCTTCCAACAGGTAGATTGGTAGGTAATCAAATATGCTTTTATCTATACCTCTTGGAAGCTTGCTTCCATCCACCCCTTCACAGCAGCATCCATAGTGGAATTGTTAACCCTGGAGTGGGTAGCCGAAAATTTTGTCTTGAGACGCTAGGGGCTACATATTGGTTAAATGACAAAGGGAGCAAATGTTCTCCTCTGAAGGATGGTGCACAGGGCAGTCAGTGTCAGAGGAGAAGAGGCAAGGTGGGAGATATGAAAGAGAAAGCAATTACGCGGTAGGATCGCCCACCAATCACATAGCTCTGCAGCTGTTAAGATACATTCCATTCATATAACTCTGAAAGCAGTAAGATGATCTTCAAAGAAAGCAGCAAAGAGTCCGGTGGCACCTTATAGACTAACAGACGTATTGGAGCATGAGCTTTCGTGGGTGAATACCCACTTCGTCGGATGCATGTGACCTTCAAAGAGTGGTTCCGGTTTGCAGAGGCTTATTCAGGGTAATGAAAATTATTAGAATGCTGTCCCAAGAATTTTTTAAAAATATGTTGTATGAATACAACAAATACACATTATGAAATACTATCACAGTATAAAAGATACATGGAATATAGGTACTTTGCATTATTATGGTTACGTTCTGACTTGCGTTATGAAATCTGATTTAGATTACTGTCTCTAATAACCTTAATTTTAGCTTGTTAAGTCCCAAATAATGCAGTTAATTTAATACAAGCTAAACCAGGAGAAATTGCCTTGTCTGTCTTGGATTGGGAACCTCATTACCCTTTTGTGATTACTGGAATCACTTGGTGGTTAGGAAATACAATCATACATATTTTTAACAATTTGCTCCTGTGCTATGGAATTCTGAATCATGGAAGGCTAATTCCTTTAATTGGAATTGGAGCGATCATGTTAAGTATTGTCATACAGTAGGTAAAATTAGGGAGAAAGAGAGAAACAAATAGAAAAGTAAGGAAAAGACAGTGCCCATGATTGTCCTTCAGCCTATGCACTCACAAAAGACAGCCATTCCCACCCCCCCTTTTGCTGCTGCACAGGCTGCCTGGGCCTTAGGACTGGATGCACATGGCTAAGTGGGTGCTCTTTGTCTGTTGTGGGTAGATGGACTGAGAGTGGGCGGAACCTTGGTTTCACCCACTGGTGTGCTAGCCAATAGAGCAGAGTTGGCACTGGGAAGATGGAGGTTGTAGTTGGTATAGAACCACAGCAAGTTACTGTCAGGGGCAGCTCTATGTATTTTGCCGCCCCAAGCATGGCAGTCAGGCGGCTTTTGTTGGCTTGCCTGCAGGAGGTCCGCCGGTCCTGCGCCTTTGGTGTACCTGCCGCCGAATTGCCGCCAAAGCCCCGGGACCGGAGGACCTCCTACAGGCACGCCACCAAAGGCAGACTGACTGTCGCCCTTACGGCGACCGGCAGGCTGCCCCCCGTGGCTTGCTGCCCCAGGCACTTGCTTGGTGCGCTGGTGCCTGGAGCTGCCCCTGGTTACTGTACCCCAAGGCCAGGGTAGGGAGAGGGTGAAGCGAGGGATGATGTGATGCTTCCTGGATGTTACCATGGGCTGTGTTCTTGTGGCATAGTCTAGCTTTAAATATATTTTGGGACTGATTCTACCGCCTTTACTCATGATGATAGCACCTTTGTCATGTAGTTTGCTGACTGAACTGTTCCACATGAACTATGGGTGGTGAACTCTGCTACTGTGAAGAAGCAAGCAGCAGAAAAAGACTTGGAGTATTGAAAATACACTTCCTTTAAATTTAGTTCCATTAGCAACTGCAGTAACTTAGGTTACAAGGATTCCCATACCACCTGCTGATAGGGGACTACGATAGTCTTTCAAGGCTGGAACAGGTCTCTGCCTTAGCTAAGCTCCTAAGATAAACTAAGTCTCTTCCAGGACTGGAACAAATCTTTCAAGATGCCCAGGCTTTCAGCTAAGCCAAGCATCCAGGCTAAATACCGTCCCAGGCTGACTGGCTTTTTCAAAGCTGGACCAAGCTCCTTAACCCTGCTGCTACTGGACACCAGCCAATCAACCACTAGTCTCAGTAACAGCCTACTTAGCCACAACACTACTCCAGAGGGTTGGCAGAATGTGGTATGTCAGCAGTATTACCCAGGTCTTTTCTTCATGTGAAGAAAATGTCTAGCAATAAATCCAATCAATATATAGGATTGAAAATGCAGCACCCATAATGATGTCTACTCTTCTGTCAGACTGACTCATGTACAGAGCCTGAAAGGCATTCTTAAAAACGCCCCAAATTTTAGATGGCTTTGCTTTTCAGCTTTGTGTTTGTGGGATAAAATTGAGGGCAGCTTTTTATGGAGGACTGAACTAAGCAGAATAACTTTGAACTACAACAAGTCTGAGGAACAAACTAACATCTTGGTAACGTGCATAAATTACCACATAATTAATACTTGCATACCAGACTTAAATGAGCTACCTCCACTGAATGTCACAGGTCTCTTTTGAAGAATGGGAAGAAGGTCCACTGTTTTATGTCAGATCCTCAAACCTAGACTTTGTCTTTCTTCTTGTCGAGTCTCTGTGCCAAATTCTACCTGCAACGCTCAGATAGACTTGAATGATAAAAGCTGTTTACAGTGCATATAAAGGCTTCCAAGCTGTTGTTTTCAAGTTTTATTTATGTTTCCTAACTCCTCTTATTTTCTTGTTAGAAACCCTTGTCGAGACTTAAAGAAGCATTTATTGGCAAGAGAATACTAGTAGCTAACATAACATAATCTATAAAGTGGGGGGAGGGATCACCATGGGGGAGAGTAACCATTATTCATTCTGGATACTGCAGCTCTGAAAATTGCTAAAGGTCTTCAGTCAGTGCTGCTGGCCTGCTATTAAAAGAGCAATATGGGCCAAATTATGCCTATTTGGAAGCAATGGAGCACTAGAAAAAGGGAGCAGGTGCATTTCCTGAGCAGCAGGGCCTGGAGCCATTATGCCTGCATGAGGAATAATAATCCAGGGATGTAGAGAGCAAGGTGGTGAGGAGAAGCTCTTTCTGCATGTTAAGGGCCTGATTCAAATCCCACTGAAGTACTGGGAGCCTTATCATCAATGCACTTTGGATCAAGACCTTGAAGAGGGCCAGAGTCTTGGCTTTGCCATTAGACATCATCCCTATGTAGCTACTAGCATGGAAGGCAGCCTTTCCTTACATTGTCCATTCAGTGTAGACAAGTTATGACTACACCTTGCGCAGGTGTGTTGGAAGGGAAAGGGTTCCCTGTGCTCACCCCAACCTCTAGCACACCTGTAATTAGAGCGACCACAATATACAAGGGATGTTACACTCAAATGTATATGTGGAAGGCTAATCTGATTTTGAATATTAGTTGGTACTTAGATAGCATGACTCTTCTTCCAAGAGATGTTCCAACATTAATGATCACCCTCCACAAAACACTGTGAGGCAAATAAGTGAGCATTTTAATCCCCATTTTAAAAAGACTGGAATATCTGAGGCAGAAATCTGAGTTTCCAGAAATGGCTTCTAGTTTTGGTGTTTCTTTTTGTAGTAACCAATTTCAGATACCAGGGCCACAATTTCCTAATTTGGGTGCCTAAACCTACCTCCCTTAATAACACCTCCACTACCTACAGCACTTCTCATCAGTGGATCTCAAAGCGCTTTACAAAGGAGGTCAGTATCATTATAAGCAAACCGATCTGAGGAGCACCTCTAAACATCCATTGAAGATGAGTACTCAACACCTCTGAAAATAAGCCCTTTGGGGTGTAAAGTTGGACATCGAAATATTGAGGCGCTCAAAACCAGATTAATAGATTTTAAGGCCACAAGGGACCATTGTGATCGCCTACACAACACAAGCCTGTGTTAATTCCTGCTTCAGGTCCCATAATTATGTTTGAACTGGATCATATATTTCAGAAAAATATTCAATCCTGATTTTAAAAATTGCCAGTGATGGGAAATTTCCCACAATCCTTGGTAAACTGTTACAATGATTAATTACCTCCACTGTTAAAAATTTTCACCCTATTTCTAGTCTGAATTTGGATTAGAGTTCACCTTTGAAAATCTATTGCTGAGTGACTTGCTCTAGGGTCAAAATCAGGATTAAAACTAAGGATTCCCTGGCTCTCACTTCAATGTTCATTCCACACATCACTTCATAGTATGAGAATCACACATACAAATCTATTGCATTATACAGCACCAGATGACATTACCAATTGCACACATGTATAGAGGAACTATCTGACACAAAAGTTTTAATTAAAAAAAACATATTGACTTATTTTATCAACCAAAAGAACAGAATAGAAGCTAAATTCTCAAGCTGGGCTCAAAGAACATACTGCAAGCCACATGTTGTGGCAAAACCAAAAGTGATCTACAAAATGGACAGTATCTGTGAAAAGGATCTTTCCGTAATAAAGTTGCTATTGCTAAAACCTTTTGCGATCGCTCAGGATTATTTATTCTATTGCCCAATTATTTAAAAAAAGGATTTCACTGCATACAGAAGACAAGAAAGCACAACACGGCAGACCCACAAAGACATGGGAAGTAATGCAGGACAAAAAAACCCCCATAAAATGTAGAGACGCTCCTTAAGAATTTATCCCAGCAACAACTAATACGTGATCTCTCTTACAGAAGAGTAGGAAAATTAGAAGTAAAAATTATTTATTATATTGTAGCCTTCTTTTCTAATGTTGAAGGAAGATGCTCCTTCAACAGTAGAAAAGAAACTTGTTCTGAAAGCTTGTTCTGGAACATTAAACCACCCCCCAGAGCAACATTAGTTACACTGACATAAGTGCTCGTGTGCTATGTCGATGGGAGAGCTTCTCCCGCCGACATAGCCTCTGCTGCTCGCGGAGGTGGTTTTACTCTGTCAATGGGAGAACTCTCTCCCGCCGGCATAGAGCGCCTTCACCAGACGCAATGCAGCTGCACTGCTGCAGTGCTGTATCTGTAGTCATGCCCTTAGTCATCCCACCATAATGCTTGAGCATTATCATGGCAGACTTGAGCAGGTCAAAAGGGCAGGGGACAAAGTGAGAGTGCTCTGAGGAATAAGTGGAGAGGCGCCAATGGAAATTGCCAAGTTAGGGTAAAATACCACAAACACCTTCTACACAGTGAATAAAAAACAGAGAAGAGAAATAAAAGCCCAGATGCTGACAATGACTTCATTCTAATCAATAAGTCTTTCTCCTGAAAGCACTAGCTCTGTCAAAAGCTTCAAAGTGAGAACAATGAATGGGTGTGAAACATGGGATGGGCTCAAGAGTGGCCTTCTTCTCAGAAGCCTGACAAAGGTTCAAAACAACATTATGAACAAAATGAAAAAATGGTCTCCGCATCGGTAATAAATTTGACACGTCATGTTCTTCTATCCTGCTGTCTAATTCTCTCTCAGATACAAATGTATTCTCCCCACCACCACCCACATACACATGCATCAACAAAATTAATAATTATATTACAAAACAATTTCTGTGGCAAATTTGGGACTTGATCCAGAGCCCTTTGAACCCTGATGTAACTGAGCAGAATACCACCAAAAGTTTTCAAACATAAAGTGGCGCCAAATTGTAATGCTGAGCAACATCGGAGCACTTCAGTGTATTAAGGATCAATGCAGGGTTGCCAAGTCCTGGGATGGATTAGGCAAGCATGTTAAAGGACACAGAGGGACTCCGCAACCTGGCTGGGCCACGATCCCAGACAGCTGCAGAAAAGGAACAGGAGATGATACAAATTCTTCTCTGTCTTCCTAGGCCCTGAAGACCACACCCCTAGGGACTGTAATAACCTACCCAGAGGAATGTGGGAATGCAAGAAGGACATTGAGGCCTGGGGCAGGAATTGTCCTGTTTGATGTCACCCAGTGTTGCCAACTCTTGTGATTTTATCAGTTATTTGGTGCTCTTTGAGTCATGTGAATACAGGAGAATCTTCACTTCTTAAAATAAGTTTTCAGCCATTCATGGCAGAGAAACGCTTGAAAATGTGACCAAGTGTACCCAAAAGGTAAATAAAAAGAACACAAAGGTTATTTATTAAGGAAGAAGTAGTGGGATAATGGAGAGTTGGGTTCCTTTCCCACCTAATTGCTTGGGGGAGAAGGGATATCTTTGTCTTGATGGGTTTTTAGGCACCACTTTGTGTTTCCTCAGCTGTCATCCAGACAGGAAGAGCCAGCGTCTCTAATATAGAGACAAAGGAGGAGGCATCAACTCCTTCCGATTATTCCCCACAGCTCTATGCGGGGGGAGTGGGAATGGCTTTGCAGCCACAGAATTGCTCCTCTCCTGCCACTGCTTGATACTACCCTCCTATTTGTTGTCTCACTGTGGGGATGGTTTGTGGACCTGTATGAACATGTGGGTCAGCAGTCAGGATGTGAATCTATACAAACACACACTGGGTGTTCTCTTTTTGTACAGTTCTAGCCTGTTGGGAATGGTTTTAATTCTTAAACAAAAGCAGTCAAAGGAGAGCCTATAAAATTTATTCTAACACAATTTGTTAGTTTCCGTTACACGTTCTCCCCCCCAACCCGCACAATTCTATTTAAAGTGCATTTTCTAAAAATTAAAATATAATCAGCCAAGGCCACTCTCTCCTAGCAAATATAGGTAATGGTGTTTCAAAAGAAATAGTTCATAGAATAAAATCCTAATAGAGGCTTTTTGAATGCTGACACAAACCAGCAGTGATTATAGCACCCTTGCGCTGTCCTCCTGCACAATTTTATTGTTGCCTTGTGTATCTTGGATGCCAACTTTACAGATTTATGGGAGTGTAAGAGGACCGGAATTGACAGCATTTGCCAGCTTAAGGAAGAGGATCATTTAAATTTGCCAAGAGCTGCCTCTCATAAAATATCTTTGAGCAAAAAGCCAAATAGCATGGGGGGACTCCATGGGGGGAGATTCATCTCTCTCTTGCATTAATTTTATTTTAAAGAGAAATCTCTTCCTTACAGGAGAATTTTCAATGAACAAAAGCAGCAGTTGTAAACATTCACACGATGCTGCCAAGGATGGCAGGTTGCAAATTAGAACAGCTTTTCCTGCGCCACTCCCCTGATCTTGTCCATTTTGATATGCCCAGCAGTCTGAGTAGAAGTAGGCACCTGCACACTCTCCTTCCCTTATGCACTAATGCGGAGGCTAAATACAATACTGCCTACAGTAAATGTCTTGTATTTGATGTCCTATACCTGATACAGAGTAGATGAACTCTATGTAGGAGATTATCCTTGTATCAAACTTATAATGTGAAGCTAACATTTATGGCAGATTATTTTTAAACAATGCTGCATTATACATGGATTCAATAGCAGGAATCCAGATAAACAGCACCTATTTTCTCCTTAAAAAAAGAATACAGCCGTAGTTAACTGGATATACCCTTACTGACCTTAGGCTCAAAACACGTGTCCCACTATGATTCAAAGCAAAAGGAGTGGCACTTTCACTTGTTCCTAGAAAACAACAACTAAACCAACCCTGAAGTTAGTACATATGCTAACTAAGAAAGGACATAATCCATGAATGCATGAAGGCTAAAATAAGAAAATCACCTCTTGGTTGAAATGGCTTTCAGACTGTAGTGTGCATGCTGGCCAGCTTCCTGCTTGGTTAGAAGACTAAAAGAGAACTTGAATTTGAACCATTCTGGCCATCCAACTTTCAAGAAATAGAACACAAAAGAAAAAAAAAACTGGAAGAGCTGTCTAACACGCACTTGGCAAATACTTCAGTTTTAAGGTCTTTATCTGTGTGCTATTGATTTAAATCTGTGTATCCTTTTGAATATTAGTATGGCTAGCGAGATAGCAACATCATACATAAAAATGCTCTGTATTTCAGAACAGATGAAACTCCCAGTGGTAAAGGAAGATTTAGGTATCTCTGAAGATTTCTTATCACTGTGCAACATAACTCTCTAATGGTTCAGTGCCTTGGAGGGTCATCTGAGATCACTTATCATATAAATCAAATAGGTGGCAGGCTATAAGAGAGGAAGCCTATAGCAATTTCACATCTTTGCTCACAGCCATCAAATCTATCTTTTAGGCTGACTATAGAGAAGATAATATGCCACTTCATTTAAACCATCCAGGAAACCCAAATATGGATATTAACCAATTTTAAGATGCTGCTACTAGCCTTGATTAAACTATGATTGACTTAGGAAATGACTGCTTTTAAATCCTAAGACTGGGTTGCAGACATTGGACTTTATTCTAATGCATACTAAGTCCTCTTTATACCATCCTGGCAATGTAAAAGGGCTTCAGAGTGAGTGTAAATATAGCTTACACCCACTTTAAGGCTCCTTAAAGTCCAGAGTTAAAAGGTGTACCAGAAAGGGCTTTCTGTAGTCACAACTGAGGGCCGGTTTACACTAGAAACGTACATTGGCACAGCTACATCTCTCAGAGATGTTGAAAATCCAACCTAACCCCTGGTGTAGACAACACTAGTCGATGGAAGGCTTCTTAATAGATTGAGGATAGATAGAGTACCACAGTAACCAGGAAACCAGAGGAGGGGGACAGAGTCTGATTTCACTTCTCAATAGTCAAGAGAATGTGGGAGCAGGGGGGAGAACAATGGCATAGGTTCCTTCAACCAACAAGAGCAGAGGAGCGGGGGTGAGCAGATTCAAATTTACCTGATACCTACAGTATCAGCGAGATGCTGAAATGAAAGATGGATCCCTGGGAAGGGAGATGAACAGCACCCCGGCCAGAATCCCAGTTGCTGCGGTCTGAGGCTTTCTAGTACCATCTTTCATACTGATCTCTGCAAGTAAGTTTGGTCCCCTAGCTAGTGGCTGTCTGGCAAATTTTTCAAGCCCTACATTAGTATATATTTACAATAAGTACAAAATAGATCCCGTATTTTATAGCACAGCCCCCCCCCCCCACCCTTCCATAGCAAAATACCTATGTAAAGTATAGTATCCAGCTTCTTGAGAATGTCTTTCATCCTGAGTCATCTGACAAACAAAATCAGTCAGTGACTTATGGTTCCATATTTCTTTCCAAATATTCATGTATATCCATTTTAATTACAGGACAAGGCCCTGCACTGTGAATGGCACCATTAATTGTTTATTGCGCTCTTCACTGCAGACATTACACATTTGCAGCTTATGCATACATAATGTACGTGTCCACATCATAAAAATAATTAAGATTGGCACCAATGATGGTAGCATGATGGGCAGTGTTCACTGGTGGCACGACCTAGTGGTTAGGGGTTTAGCCCTCTGCTCACCATGACACTCATCTGTCCCCTGGGCCACCATCATGCCCTGTGATTTGACTGTCTGGAATAGGGATTAACCTGACCCTCTGGTCAGGTCATTAGTCAAATCGCTCTCTGGTGTGACAGGGTTCGAAGGAACATACAAGATCCATCTACTGACCCTCGTGGGTGTCCAATCCCAGCCGGGGGTTTCCCTTCCTTCCTGCCCTCAGGGAGTGTCTAGAAATGAGGGTTTTTATGCCCTTCTTAAAGAGGGGGGTTGGTAGGGGAGCCCATCTACTCCACTGCTCCGGCCCAGGGTCCCATATAAGAGGTACCAATGTCCAGCACCCAGGAGTGCCTTAAGGTTGCCTCCCTGGGCCACTTCCTGCCACACATTCTCTTGCCAAAATCTTAGTTTGCCTCATAGTAAAAGAAAAGATAATAACTGAACCATCAGTCCCTCTGGGCTTAGCAGACAGGCTCTTCCTCTCCTGGAGGAGGTTACTGCAGTGCCCTTCTCCAGGAACTCTCAGGGTAGGTCCTTTCCCCTGCCCTGTCAGGGCTCTTCCTAGCTTTCTGACTCCCTTTTAAGCGGCACCTTCAGCTGGAGCATGCTCTACATGTGCAGCTGGACGGGGTTGCCTGGGCCCAGAGTTGCTCCTTAATCCATTCAGTTCCATACACTACATCACAGGGAGTCTCAACAGAAAGGCAGAGAATTTAATATATATAGATACTGAAATAGCCTCTTTCCTAGAAAGGCAGCAGAACTCTAGTGGGGAAGTTTGTACTGCTGGGGCCAAACTGTTCCAGCTCTCTGAGTAACTTGGGGATTTCAATTTTCTGTCAGGAATCACCAACCCTAAAGACTTAAATAACAACTCACTGAAAAAACCTGAAACCCCTACCATCAAGATGAGTGGAGTGAATATTGCATGCCAAATCCAGCCCTGGTGGGGACAATGGAGTTCAGTCCAGTTACACCAAGGCTAACATTGGTCCTCGGTGTATAATTTTACAGATGTGTTTGTGGTACATAGGGAGGGACTTTGATAGTCCAATGCTCTGCACTAGGGCAGGATTATTATCCAGTCTAGACCATCCCTGACAAGAACAGGTTAGACAAACACCTGAAACCCACTGATGATGGAAATTCTACAAACTCCCTAGGTAATTTGTTCCAGAGGTTAACTATCCTAAATCTCCCTTGCTGCAGCTTAAGCCCATTACTTTTTTCCCTGTCCTCGGTGGAAAAGGACAACAATTTATCACCCTCCTCTTTATAACAACCTTTTATGTACTTGAAGACTGTTATCATGTTTCCCCTCAGTCTTCTCTTCTCCAGAGTAAACAAACCCATTTTTTTTTCAATATTTCCATCTACGTCATATTTTCTAGATGTTTAATCATTTTTGTTTCTCTCTTCTGTACAATTGTTCCCAAAGTGTGGTGCCCAGAACTGGACACAATACTCCATTGAGGCCTTGGAAGAATTGTTTCTTGTGTCTTGCTTATAACACTTTTGCTACAATCCATCGGTGATCTTCCAGAAAACACCATTCTGGCCACTATGGATGTGGAAGCCCTCTACACCAACATTCCACACAAAGATGGACTACAAGCCATCAGGAACAGTATCCCCGATAATATCATGGCTAACCTGGTGGCTGAACTTTGTGACTTTGTCCTCACCCACAACTATTTCACATTTGGGGACAATATATATCTTCAAGTCAGTGGCACTGCTATGGGTACCCGCATGGCCCCTCAGTATGCCAACATCTTTATGGCTGACTTAGAACAACACTTCCTTAGCTCTCGTTCCCTAACGCCCCTTCTCTACTTGCGCTACATTGATGACATCTTCATCATCTGGACTCATGGAAAAGAAGCCCTCGAGGAATTCCACCGTGATTTTAACAATTTCCATCCCACCATCAACCTCAGCCTAGACCAATCCACACAAGCGGTCCATTTCCTAGACACTACTGTGCTAATAAACGATGGTCACATAAATACCACCCTATACCGGAAACCCACTGACCGCTATACTTACTTACATGCCTCCAGCTTCCATCCCGGACACACCACACGATCCATTGTCTACAGCCAAGCTCTAAGATACAACCGTATTTGCTCCAATCCCTCAGACAGAGATAAACACCTACAAGATCTCTATCAAGCATTCTTAAAACTACAATACCCACCTGCTGAAGTGAAAAAACAGATTGACAGAGCCAGAAGAGTACCCAGAAGCCACCTACTACAGGACAGGCCTAAAAAAGAAAATAACAGAACACCACTAGCCATCACCTACAGCCCCCAACTAAAACCTCTCCAGCGCATCATCAAAGATTTACAACCTATCCTTAAAGATGATCCCTCACTCTCACAGATCTTGGGAGACAGGCCAGTCCTCGCTTATAGACAGCCTCCCAACCTGAAGCAAATACTCACCAGCAACCGCACACCATACAGCATGAACGCTAACCTAGGAACCTATCCTTGCAACAAAGCCCGATGCCAGCTCTGTCCACATATCCATTCAGGTGGTGCCATCATAGGATCTAATCACATCAGACACGCCATCAGGGGCTCGTACACCTGCACATCTACCAACATGATATATGCCATCATGTGCCAGCAATGCCCCTCTGCCATGTACATTGGCCAAACCGGACAGTCTCTACGCAAAAGAATAAATGGACACAAATCTGACATCAGGAATCATAACATTCAAAAACCAGTGGGAGAACACTTCAACCTCTCTAACCACTCAGTGACAGACTTGAAGGTGGCAATTTTGCAACAAAAAAACTTCAAAAACAGACTCCAAAGAGAAACTGCTGAACTCGAATTAATATGCAAACTAGATACAATTAACTGTGGCCTAAACAGAGACTGGGAATGGCTGGGTCATTACTCTAATTGAATCTATTTCCCTACGTTAAGTTCTCCTCACACCTTCTATGGGCCATCTTAATTATCACTTCAAAAAGTTTTTTTTTCCTCCTGCTGATGATAGTTCATCTCAATTGATTAGACTCTTCTTGTTGGTATGCATACTTCCACCTTTTCATGTTCTCTGTATGTATAAATATCTCCTGTCTGTGTGTTCCATTCTATGCATCCGAAGAAGTGAGCTGCAGCTCACGAAAGCTCATGCTAAAATAAATTTGTTAGTCTTTAAGGTGCCACAAGTACTCCTATTCTTTTTGCAGATACAGACTAACACGGCTGCTACTCTGAAACTTTTGCTAATGTAGCCCATAATGCTATTTGCTTTTTTTGTGACAGTATCACATTGTTGACTCTTTTAGTTTGTGATCCACTATAACCCACAGATACTTTTCTGCAGTACTCCTTCCTAAGCTGTCATTTCCCATTTTGTATTTGAGCAACTGACTGTTCCTTCCTGAGTGTAGTACTTTGCATTAGTCCTTACTGAAGTGCAGCCTATTCATTTCAGACCATTTCTCCTGTTTGTCAAGATCATTTTGAATTGTAATCCTATCCTCCAAAATGCTTGCAACTCCTCCCAGCTTGGTATCATCTGCAAACTTTATAAGTGTACTCTCCATGCCATTATCTAAATAGTTTATTATGATATTGAATAAAATTGGACACACGTCAGATGCCTGCAGTACCCCACTCAATATGCCCTTCCAGCTTGATTGTGAACCATTGATAATTACTCTTTGAGTACACTTTTCCAACCAGTTGTATGCCCACCTTATAGTAGATTTGTCTAAGCTATGTTTCTCTAGTTTGTTTATGAGAAGGTCAAGTGAGCTAGTACCAAAAGTCTTACTAAAGTCGAGATATACCACATCTCCTGCTTCCCCCTATCCACAAGGCTTATTATCCTGTCAGAGAAGAATATTAGGTTGGTTTGACATGATTTGTTCTTGACAAATCCATATTGACGGTTAATTATCACCTTATTTCCTTATTAAGATTGGCACTAATGATGGCAACGTAATGGGCAGTGCTCACTGGTGCCATGACCAGGTGCTTACAATTGATTATTTGCTCCATTATCTTTCTGAGTACTAAATGTAAGCTAACTGGTCTATAACTCCCTGGATTTTCTTAGTTCCCTTTTTCAAAATGTACTGGACATGCTCTAAGTCAAATACTTTTATCAAAATAAACATGCCTTGGATGTGCCATGGTATTGAGAAGTAAGGACACATAACTATAGACAAAAAACAGATGCTAAATGGATAATAATTTGCAAATTGAAAGCATATCATGACCAGGAAACTAAGGTGGAAAATGCCAGTTGGAAGCTTTAGCAAATCCACTTAAGAATCTAAATGAGCTTTTCAGCCACTTATTACTGACTGATTCAAGACTGCTAGCTTATGCATGGGGAACTTGGGTAAAGCATCACAACTGACCAGCAGCCAGTTAACAATGAAGCAAATGCCTCAAATATTTCATTATTATAATGATGAAATAATCTGGCCCTGATAACAGTAATAACATTTTACAAAAGTACCCTTATCTGCTTGAATGGAAGTTGCAATAGGTGTGCCTCTATAAAATCAACTGAGGAAGTATGTAAAGGCTAATTGCCTGATGAAGTCAACTTATTTCTTCCCCTCCCTTCCAACAAACACCTTTTCAGGTGATCTAATATTATGAGAAACTATAATCATTAAGGATTGATCATGCTAATATAATTTTCTAGATGGCTTATCAACAAACTAAGACATGTTTTTCTCTATTTCCTTTCATAAGCAACAGCAATAATTAGGTCAGGGCAGAGTAGCAAAATTGATCATAAGATATTGCCCAAAGGGATAGAGAATGTACCATGGACATTTAGCATTATGCTTTCCAAACTCTAGATACATTAGTTACATTTAGTAACACTGCTATTTTTTGCCTTTCATAAAAGGAATCCATTAACTTAGATAACGTATAACAGAGGCTCATTTTTGTCTATTCCAAAACTGAATGGTTTTTCTTAAAGTTCATTACACTAAATGAATCAAGACAAGAAAACATGATTGTCTCGAATATATACTGATAACATGTTCTTTCCTTATTTCAGTGTCGACTACCAGTCTCCTTGTGAAACCAGCATTTACAAAAGAGAATGAATGGCAAGCACTGGCTATGAAACAATAAAAGATTGTTATTCTGTATCTTTATGGATTATGAACCCAATTCTCTCAGAAAAAAACTCTCCTCTAACTTAAAATAAGAAATCTAAGAATAGCCAAGTAGATGGACATCTGGGTGGAATTTCAGATAGCCTTCCTTTCCCCATCAAAACAAACCATTGTAGTTTACAATGTATTTTTACAAGTATTTTATGATTGAATAGCAGCTGTGGTTTGACCTAATTTTTAGGTCCAGTCCTGCTCCCATTGAAGTCAGCCCTGCAGAATTAGGATCTTTGATGCTTTGCAGCCACACCTGCACACAATACTGACTGGCAATATTGTTACACTCCAGCCAACATTTTTCGCAACAATCCTACTATTGAAGTCCTTGGCCTCTTGAGCAGAAAATTACAGTCAGGCTAAATTACAGGTTGGATTTGTTATGTGCACAGCTATGGACATATGAAATCATCATATCTTCTCCAGTAGGAAAAGGTGACAGTACATACGCCTGTGGTCTGGGGGGTGCCCGCTAGGGGTGTGTGTGTGTGTGTAGAAACATTTGGGGGATATGACGGGGCCTGGACCAGCCCATAGCGGATAGGAAGGGAGCACCACGCAGTCCCTCTCTGCCCCTAGCTTCACCCAGGCCCTGCCCCCAGGCCCAGCTGTGGTTCTGGCTTTGGCCTTGGCCTCTGGCTCACAGCCTCACTCCCAGCCACAGCTGTGGCTCTCACCCTGGCCTCAGCTGCGGCTCTGCTCCTGGTCCCAGCTCCCAACCCGGACCCCAGCTGCAGCTCCAACCCCGGCTCCAGCTCCAGCTTTAGCTCTACTCCCAGCCCTGGTTCCCAACTGCAGCTCGGGGGGGAGGGGGGCATGGAAAGATTCCATTACGGGTACCACCTTACCACCTGAGATGGAGTTTCTCCAACACAACATTGTACGCATCATCTTATGAAACCAATAGCAAGCATCAGCATTTTTGTACCACTGCACAACCCAGCTAACAAGGGAAGCACAAGTAAGCATAAGATAAGCAAAGACAACACAATGATGATGATTTTCCCCTCACAAACTTTCAGAGACTGCTTTCCTCTGAGCTCTTTCTACATTTAAGCAGTAGGCAGCTTTCTGTAGATAAAAGCATTAAAAAGAGCTGCAAAGAGTTGACATTACAAACTTGGCACTACTATGTCATGCTGCACAAACAGTGAAAGGGAGGACCTGCCAAAATGAAAGCCAGAGCTAATATGAAAAGCATGAAACCAACATATTGACCTTATTTAAGCCCAAACAGATAAACACTAGGATTTTAACAAAAGTTGTAGAAAACATTCTTTATTCCAAACACTGAAAAAAGTTATCTGTCAATATTCAATTGACTTTCTAGCTGCAAGCCCCCTTCTTCAGTTGCAAAACCCAAAGTAACGATTATATCAGTCATTGATTAATACATTCAGCTGTGTACATTCATATATTCAACTTGCTTTTCATGCATCTGTGATCATTTCCATATCATTACCCAGGATGCCTTGCAATTGGATTTTATTTTCCAAATAGATTAATATGTTTAGAATTGCCATTTTTAAACAAAATATTTGCAACAATTGACTTTCATTTTGCATTGTCTTTGCTGCTAGCAGCTAATAGACCAGAATAGTAAATGGAAAAAAATCTCAAGATGCACAACTAGCATAGTTAGGAAGGAAGATCTTTTAAGAAATGCAATTATGAAGGGATTTTCTGAACACTGGAGACAGAGATAGATTTGAAGAAAAAGTACCCTAGGATAGAAAATATGAATCAGAAACAAAGTAGTGCATACAGAACATGTTTTGTTTTCCTATCATAAGTACCTATTAGGGGAAATATGGGTTCTTCAGTACTGAAACCACTGAAGACATGAGATACAATTGAAAGCCTTTAATGAATAAATTATTTTTTGCAATTAACTTTGCCCATGACAGTGCCATGGAAGACAGTGAATGAAAAGCATTTTTTCCCCATCAGTTTGAAATAATTTTCTACTGTTTAATTAGAAAGTTTCTCTACAGAAGGGAATGTGATGGAAGATTAATTCTCTATTTTCTCACCCACTGCGTCACTACACTCAAGTGGACAATATAAACCCCAGTTGAAAAATGATGAGGGTTGATTAAGCATGGAACTCTTTTCAATCAGTTGACTCCATGTATTGTAGACCTTGTTTCAAAATGACAGAAACAAGTTAGAAAATGGTAACATCATGCTAGAGAGGGATGATTATGTGTTTTCAGAGTGTGAGGGTTCACTGCAATAGCTAATGGTACCGAACAGTCTAATCAATGAGAAGGAAAATGTTAGATTTCTACAAACACTCATGTTTTAGTTTCTCTCCTTTTGATCATTAATAATTATTCCCCTACTCTTTTAATATCTAAATTTTATTTTATATCTTATGCCACATGTCCAACTGTAATTTAAAAAAAATATGTTTGGAATGTTAACCAACAGGCAATCTAGGAAAGTATCAAATTATTACACAAAAGGCACAAACTAAATTTGTTTTTAATGAACAATGAACAGAATAAACTTGCCCCTCAGGATATGAAATTTCACCCAGGAAGTCCTATTGCCATAAATCATGAGTGAATCTTGGCTCAATATCTCAATATGAGTTTTTGTTTGTTGTTTCGTTTTTAGAACAAAGGAAAAGAAACCCTACATAAGGGACATAAGTTTCTGTCCTCTGCACAGAAAAGCAAAGGAGGGAAGAGTAAGCAATTTCTCAGGAGCCTAATTTATAGTATGAACATACATCAAGAAGAGAACATGGTTGAGCCATGTAGGGGAGGAAGTGAAACATGAGACATAATATTGATAGAAAAGGATTGCTCATTGGCTAACCCGTTTTAGTGAGCTGGAAGTAATCTGTACATATCTCCAGGAAAGAATGAAGATCAAAGCAGGATGGAAATGCTG
Organism: Mauremys reevesii; assembly: GCF_016161935.1. Classification (NCBI taxonomy): domain Eukaryota; kingdom Metazoa; phylum Chordata; order Testudines; family Geoemydidae; genus Mauremys; species Mauremys reevesii. The sequence goes on along the minus strand of NC_052633.1, from coordinate 26,235,047 downwards.
TACTGTTGTTTTCTAGAGCCCAGGAGAAAAAGGAAACTCCTTTTTATGCCTCGTTCTAGGCTGAAAAGATAGCTTCATTTTATTTTGACCCACCTCCGTCCTGCCTGTTGCCCATATCCTGAAACCTTTAGTCAGTATTACCAGTCCCTACTCAATCAAACTCCCATTGAAATCCAGGGGGATTTTCCTGAGCAGAAACTTGATAAAATCTTCAGGATATGGCTTACTATTTTAAATTATGCTTATAGCAGTTGTGCATATGATGTGTGATTGTAGTCCGTTCTTCCAGAGGATCAATATTTCCACAAATAACTGGTGTAACAGTTGGTTACCATACTATGGCTCCTCTAAAGTCAGAGGACTCACTTGCTACTAGGAACTTTCTGGACAAGACTACAGTGCCACTTTAACCCCTTCTTATGATACGACAGACTAGTGAACGCTCTGTGTTTTCTTTTCCTCTCATAGATGAAGCCCTCATTCTTTGGACACACCTGAAACAAGCTTGCCCCAATCCACCAACTTCCAGCTGCATTGCAGCAAGACACTGCTAATTTGAGAGAGAGATAAAAATGAAAGAAAATCATAAGAATGTATCTCTTCTAGGACCCAGGCTGCAAAAAAACTCACGTTCATATGGGTAAGCAACTTAATTCCCAAAGGTTAAAGGCTGATCATGAGATTTGTCTATGACAGGAGAAATCAAGACTTTACCAGTCCAGGTTTAGCCTTGTTGATTATAATTACGTCTTTCGGTGTTCTTCCAAAAGACAAAACTCAACCAAACCAAGTGAACACCTGTGGGCTTATTCTGGCCCTGCTCACTATTCTGGTGGCATACAGAGGCTGTAAAGACACCACATGGGGCTGCTTAAGGAGATGATCTGTGACATAGGATAAGCATAAGGCCATCACAGCGAACCCTCTATCCCCCTCACAAGCCACAGCATAGAGGATGTGCCAGAGGTAAGTGCAGCAGAGGGATAAAATGTGCCCCACTCCATATACCCCACTGTGGAGCAGCCCAGAGGCAGCCCTAGGGAGACTATCATAAATTAGAGCAGACCCTGCCTGCTTAAATTTATGTTGGGAGCCACAGCAGCTGCAGCAGTCCAGAATCTGGGTGGTACAAGAGGTGGCTTAAAAGGACTCTTCTTCCAGTTCCCCCTGAGCTCTGTTTTCTTGTGTTGCACTCCCTGTTTGTTCCAAAAGCTTCCCAGGCTGTGGGGTTTTCAGATATTACTCACACTCCACAGCTATACGGGTACATTAGGGCTTGTTTGTTCTCCCTTCTTTGTGCACTGTTGGGGCCAGAGCAGAGTTACAGTTTATTTGAACAATGATAACACAGCTTCCCAGAAAAGAAATAGTAAATGATGAGTAGGAGATCCAGACATTTCCATCTGTCACATCTGATAAGCATGCATGTGCCATGTGAATGCTTGGTCACTGTTGCAGCTAGCTGTTAATATTGAAATGCAGAGTTCCAGAAATGCAGAGTTCCAGAAAAAAAAATGCAATTTAAAAAGGCCCTAATGATGTAGAAGGCAATTTAAGAGGCTGTGTGCATTCTGTGACTACATGAAGATTTTTTTTATTTAGTATTAAATAAGCCTTTTAAGATGACTCAACCTTTTTAACGCTGTTAAGATGACTCAACCTTTTTAACGCTGTGTGTGTGTGTGCGTGTGTGTGCGTGTGTGAGAAGCTGTGTTTAGAAAACAGTCACTTGAGTAAATCTCAAAAATGCAATCTGTATTCAAGATGCAATTTTTCCTTCCAAAAAGTCATGGAGAATGACAGAAAAAGACTCTGCTTTCATTCTAATGAAAGATGCCTGGTGATACATTTACCTGAGCGGGGTGCTGGATCTGAACCAGGTCCTATCCAGGTCAGTTGGGATTCTTTCCATTGCCTTGGATGGAATTAGATCAGGCCCTTAGCGTGTTGTTGAATAGTTACAACAAACAAGAATCAAGGCAGCCCCGTGGTTCAAATTCCAGCTGAGCATCAGGTAAATCACCTGAACTCTAGGTGATAAGACAAGTCCTCATGGACAGTTGGGTGAGAGCAGGATTTCAGTGCAAATAAGAGATGAACTGAGAAGAAATCACCTAGAGAGGGGGCCATGTCAGGTCCTATGGAGAGTAAATGCAACAAAGCGGTAGGATCCCAAACCTACATTCATCCACTACCCAATATATACCTGCACAAAAGGAGAGAGCGGCCAAGGAGAGAATGGTGAGAAGTCATCAGACAGCTGACGTATCTAGAACCCTGCAAATCTGTGGATATCCACGGACCAGGTTTGTGCATCAGATACAGATACTAATTTTGTATCCATGCAGGGCTCTAGACATATCCATCTCTCTAAGGATTTTCTACAGAGCGTGTGATGTACCTCCCTCCCAAAATGCAACGTAAGTAAGGCATTAAACAGGCACTGGGCTAAATTCTGCCCCCAACTGCACTGGTGTAAAACAAGAATAACTCTATGACGACTTCACCAGAACAACTCCAAATAAAGTGGAATTTGATCAAAAAAGCAAGTACTGCTTATGGGCCAGATTCTGCAATCTGGAGTCATCCTGAGTGTTGCGTAAGCAAATAGTTCCAATTACTTAAATGGGACTATTTCCCTAAATACTACTGAGCTTGAGTCAGGATTGTAGAGCCTGACCTACAAGATATATTAACTACCCCTACTATTCCCTCAGGCTCAGTGACCCTAGAGTCTTTTCATCAAAACCTAATGAACAAAATAAAATGATTCAAAATGTAATAAAAAGTCTGAGACCTTCTAATCACACGTCTGGACGGCAGAAGTTTTATTTCAGCCGAAAATTACATTAAAGTTTCTCTCAAATAGTCAGAATTACGCAGTCCTTGTCTTGCTATTTCCATGCCACTTAGTTTTTTATGATCCATGAAAAATGTGATTTTGCTTGTTGCATACAATTGGCATGAGGGGAAGAGGAGCTTTCTTTTTGGCTAGAGACAGATCCTCAGTTGATGCAAATCAGGTCCCTATATCTCCTTCAATAGAGCGATGTTGATTTACAGCAGCAGAAGATATGGTGCTGAATGTTAATCATGATCACTCGGAAGAAATCTGAAAAATGTACATTAAAAAATGATGCATGTAGGTATGTTTCTTTGTGGAGGTGTTTTATTTTCAAAGGTGGATTGTATAACATTCATGTTTCACTAACTATTGCTTTCATAGAAGTTATTTTGTACTGAGCTTTCATAAACCATCCTCTCACTACTTTGGGAAGATTACATATGAAAAAAGATGACACTGGTAATTATCTCAGACTGCAATATTATTTTCATGTTGTGAAGTACGTACAGGGTGCATAACTTGTCACCTCTGTAACCATACAATGAATAGAAGAATACACAGTTATATAAACACACATAAATCAGCCCTCTGCAAGTTTCAAGTGCTCTAGGGCTGCCATAATTTACTGCTTGTGCCCGCTCTCATTCTGTTTTGAATTCTGTTCACGGGTTTTAAAAACTGGCTTTTGTTCTAACGAGCATTTATCCTCTTTGAGAGGTGGACACGGCTGAAGTGTGCAAATGGAAGAGACTATTTACATGCAGAGATTAAGGGAGTTGAACAACTGCAGTTGAGTACAGCCTATTGCAAAGCAGACCACAAAACTGGACTGCATACTGTTCCCGGTGTACTGTACACAATACATGAATTACACAAAGATTTTCAGAATCAGATACTAGGCATACCATTGTAGAACATTAAGAAGCACATCAGGAGGACTGATCCATATCACTGTTTTTTGGGTAACAATAGCAAATGTTTCTGGGAAAGGCTGCATTGGATTATCCTTATTGTAAATTCAGAGAACTTCCTTATACAATGCTTAAGGATTTTCTGTCTTTCAGGAACCTTTATGCTCCATTGAAGTCCCAGATAAAGCAGGAATATCTCACAGGAGTAAACATTATTCTCTACCTGTCCAAATAATTTCCTCCCTTAATTAACGTGTGAATACATTAAAAATAGAAATATCTTCTTTGTAATACATATACATTATTTGCATTTCTTTTTCTTACATTTTTTGCATGCCAGTTCTCCATTATTAATTTAAATGAAGAGCATGTAAATGAGGTGTTGGGGTGAGGCACAAATATAGGCTTTTATTTTGTCTAGCATGTGTGGTTTGGCTTATGCAAATCCTCACAAACATGAGTGTTCATTTAATGGCAGTCACATGAACACTTATGTCTACTCCACAGTGCATGCCTCATTTCACATCCACTCTTATGTTTCACAGATATGCTTGCAATGAATGCTTTTAGTGAGAGTTTGCATGTGTGTGTATTAAGGGTAAAATAATGATAGCTGATTTCTGATTGGTTAAGCAGAGGAAGGGACTTTTGGAGCACCTTCCACCACGTAGCTGATGAATAAAAATAGAAACTTCAAAAGGGGGTGGGGAAGCTTTCTGTAAAGTCTCAATCTCTGTAAATATACAGAATAAATGACAAGGGCCCCTAATGGGCCTGGTCCTGAGAAGTGAGTTGTGTTTGCTCAGCACACGACATTCAGCTCTAAGGATCAGGGTACATATTCCCAACCCAGGCCTTTTGGGCAGATAGTCTTTCCCTCTGAAGATCCTAAAATGATTCACAACGTTCCTAGGTCTATTTTACAGAAAAGGAAAATGAGGCAGAGAGTCCATGAAAGAGTCTGGAATAGAATCTTGGTCCCCCGAGTCCCAGTCCTCCGCTGTTAATGGATAACACTGCCTCTTCTGTCACAGTAATAAAAGAACAGACAGTAACTAGAAGAATTTAAACAACTTTGTTTCTTCTCTTCTACGTGTTTCTCTTTCGTTTGAAGGCTCCAGCAGGACCTTCTTCGAGAACCACAGCCCACCCACTGGGCTGTCTCAAGTCTGGACAGTACACAAATTCCCAGTTGTCTGAAGCTGGGCTAGCTGCCCAATTCCAAGACAACGATAGATGTAAGAGGATTGCATAGGGTCTTGCTTTGTAGTATAGTAGAATCCTTCCTCTACCTTCAGACACTACTGCCAGGACATCAGTAACGATGAAATGTGCTAAATTAAGTATTTATATGCAGAAAATCTAGGAAAATGTCAGAAAGGGCTGAGGGGCAGCAATGCAGCTGTGGAGGGCATCAGAGAGGATCACCGTTAAAGCTGAAGGTCTGTGCACATCTCCATCAGATGCTCTTTTCAGGGTATATAATTAATGCAGTACATGTAAGTTAGTCACTTTGTTAACAAGTTCAGATGTTTCTCTCCCAATTGCTTAAGCACCACAGGTAGTTAAACAGAGAGCTAATGCAGGAAGTTGAAAAGAGCAGGTACCATGGCCCCTGAGTCTCATTAGCTCTAGACAGGTCTGTTACAGGATTAGAAAGCCATCCTTGCTTTGACCATCCGTTATTAATCTTGCATTTTAAAACTAGCAAGACTTTTGCCAATTTCATGGTCCTGTTCCAGCTGCTAAGCTTGCACTGAATGACAGTGTAGCAGAGACAAGTACAACCATATCCAGCGCTAACAAACATAGGGATATTTTTTACCCCTTTCAGAACATCCAGACTGTACTTACCTAACCTTCCAACTCATCTCCTGGCCCTATGTTAATGGTTTAACACCCTTAGTCTCTCAGCCCATAGGTGAAGTAGCAGCTCAATTGACAAGTGGCTCAGAGCTTCCTTGCAGCCGAAGTACGATGGTGCTTGCAACTGGGTCCCTTGTGTGCAGCTGTTTAACGGTTTAATGGTTCTTCACAAACACCTATTGCTAACTGATTTAAGTTGCAAATCCCAACCTAGGCAATGACGACTTGGATCAAACTGTAGTCTCTGAAGTGCTGTTGGATCTACAGGGGTCTCCCTGACAGCTGAGCCATCACACGGTCTTGCACTCTAACTTTTTGCAGTTACCCAACTTGCTAATTCAGCATCTTTGCAGAAAGTGGTTGTTTCTAAGATAAAAACCTACTTTTGTCATTTACTGCACCCATTGCACAGTAACAGATTTTTCATGAGGTAAAATTTACAATTGTCCAATTCACCAGTTCCATTTATGTTTGCTATGAATTATATACAAGGAGCATATGACAAGGCCATTACTTTGTGAAGTACACTATGTGATTTCCTGCCATTGGGATTAAAGAAACACCTTTCAATATGCTGATTGCATCTGGATGTAAAACCAGTAGCCAAGTTAATGAGTAACAAAGAGTCCATATGACTGCCTGCTACTGCTACCGGCCACAAGTTTGATGCTCATGTCCTGCCTACATTGCTGCTTTGCCTAGGGTTGCCAGGTGTCTGGTTTTTGACCGAAAAGCCCGGCCAAAAAGGGACCTTGGCAGCACTGGTCAGCACTGCTGACCGGGCTGTTAAAAGTCCAGTCGGCAGCGCAGCTTCCTGTCTGCCTTGGTTCCGTGGTGCTCCAGGAAGCAGCGGCACGTCCCTCCTCTAGCTCCTATGTGTAGGGGCAGCCAGGGGGCTCTTCACGCTGCCTCTGCCGCAAGCGCCAGTTCCGTAGCTTCCACTGGCTGGGAACCACGGCCAATGGGAGCTGCGGGGGCAGTGCCTGCAGACAGGAAAGTGCACAGAGACACCTCTGTGTAAGAGCTGGAGGGAGGATATGCTGCTGCTGCTTCTGGGAGCTTCTGGGAGCTGCTTGAGGTAAGCGCCACACAGAGCCTGTATCCCTGACCCCCCTACCCCAGCCCTGATCCCCCACCCGCACCCCTTGGTCCCAACCCGGACCACCCTCCTGCACCCCAAACCCCTCATCCCCTGCCCCACCCCAGAGCCCACACCCCCAGCTAGAGCCCTCACCCCTTACCCCAGACTGGAGCCCCCTCCTGAACCCCTCATTTCTGGTCCCAACCCACAACCCACGCCCCCAGCCCAAAATCTGTACCCCCTCCCACACTCCAACCCCCTTCCTCAGCACAGAGCCCCCTCCTATACTCCAAACCCCTTGGCTCCATTCCCCAGCCTGGAGCCCCCTCCTGCACCCCAAACTCCTCATCTCTGGCCCCACCTCAAAGCCCTTACCCCCAGCCGGAGCCCTCACCCCCTCCCACATTCCAACCCACTGCCTCAGCCTGGAGCCCCCTCCTGCGCCCTGAACTTCTCATTTCTGGCCCCACCCCAGAGCCTGCACTGCCAGCCAGAGCCCTCACCCCCTCCTGCACCCCAGCCTCCTGAGCCAGTCAGTGAAAATGAGTGAGTGAGTGAGGGTGGGGAGAGGGAAGGGCGATGGAGTGAGCGGAAGCGGGGCCTCGGAGGAGAGGCGGGGCAGGGTGAGGGTGTTCGGTTTTGTGTGTGAGTAGAAAGTTGGCAACCCTAGCTTTGCCCCTCTACCTGCCTCTGAACTTTCAAAGGCCATATCAGATGCAAGGAAAGGTCTCACACAGAACACAGCAATAGGTTGCAATTATCATACATGTATCTAAAGATTTTATATTGCTGCCCATCACTGTAGTATCAGAATGCCTTCCATGTAAAATCTATAGCAATGAGAATTCCCTAATGCACTTCATAGAATCTCTAGCTCGTCTGCATTATAGTGACCATAGGTAGCAATAGGTATGATAAAATGGCTGTCCCCTAAAATCTGTCCTGCCTCCTACATTTTATTCAATGTGGCCATTATACCGAATGGTACCTTTGTGGTGGACAGTACTTTTGGAAAAAAACAAAACAAAGCAAACACAACTATGGCAAGCCCAGTTTTTTTTAAGTACATGAGAAGCAAATGAAAGGGATACAAAATTTGACGAGCAGATGATTGTATAATTTTATATTTAACCTTGTTTTACTGACTGAAATGCCCCCAACTTATTCTTTTTCAAAGATTTGACATTACATCACTTTAACAACTGATATTCCTTATACTTCTTAAGGTTTTCTTTGCACATATAAAGTTTCTCAGAATATATAAAGTTTCTACTCTGAAGCCCAGATGCATTATTTGTGGTGTGTGTATGCATACTTACTGGTGAGGAAAAATCCTGTCATCCAGTGCTGTGTAGCTCTGGTTTGGTTTGGGCCATTCAAACAAAAAGCCAAAGCAAACAACAATTAGACAACACTGAAGGCAGAAACAACAGGAGTTCCAGCAGTGTGGAAAATGATCGTGTGTGTATGTGGACGTGCACACACAGCATCAAAAAACAGAAAAACATTCCCCAGAAGTCTTTTCTGGGATTCAGAATTAAGACCACTTTCAAACAGGAACATTCAAGGTTTTGTTGTTGTTGTTCCTGTTGTTGTTGTTGTGTTTTGTCTTTTTTGAAGATTCAGACAAATGCAAATAGCTTAAAAATATACCAATCATTCTTTACTGTTACAGAAAGAATTCCAAAAACTCCCAGGCCCAAGATACCTTTTACGTATCTCTTGAAAACATCTGGCTTAATATCAACCTTAAAAATCCACTGTTTCTTGGAGCTTAACTTCTCTTCAAGCCCCCAAAGTTATTAGGGCTTAAAAATGACAGTGACAATTTCTGAGGTTAACTTTGTTCAAAAAAATATCTTGAATGGAAAGCCCAAGCATAAAGTTACATAGATTTAGCATTAAATAAAAAGCCTCAGTAAAACTTAAATTTCTTTCCCACTCTCCCATAAATTAGAATTAGAAAGAAATATTCAACTCCATGATTTGCACATTTGCTTCCTTACTTAATATCATTATTTTACTGTCCTGTTCACAAGTCCATCTACAAGCAAGAGTCCAAGTGGAGCGATATTTGATCCTAGCCTTAACCTTTACGGAGCACATTTGCCTTTTGTTTTTCTTGCATTGAACTTGAACTGGAAGTTTTTCACTTCTTTCAATTATTAACTGTTCAAAGCATGAATAGATTAATGGACATTTCTCAATATTAGAGAGTTTCATATTTGCTGACCGGCACACTGGCCTGTTTGTTTGTATATACGTATTTAGGGCAGGGACTGTGTCTTACTTTGTGTTTTGTAAAGTACCATGTACGTTTATTTTGTTTTGTAATTAAAGCTAGTTGTCCCTTCAATGGCTTTTCCTTTCAGTACTCATTTGCAATAGTTCTTCTGCTCTCTTCCCTTAAGGCCATGAATCAAGGTGGCATTGCATACAGAAGGAGACTGGATTGGTCCCCAATCAAACTAAGGCCCCTATTAAAGAAAATATTTCTATTTAGGAAAACACTTAAGCATTTTTACTTTAATAGTCAAGCATGTGCTTAAATATTTTCCTAAGTACATGTGCAAATACTTTTCTGAATCATTTCTGCTCTTTGCTTGGCCAAAATGCAATCAAGAAAAAGGCTGGATCTGCTTTATACAGGGGTCTCCAATATTTAGTTCACAATTCAAAAATAAAATAAAATAATCAGCAGGGGGTATTAAGAAGTCTGAAAGACAATACAATAAACTGCAACAATCCTTACCAGATCATAAATACTTTCCTTTCTCAGGCAGCTATTTCTTATGACTACCAATATGCACTTATAAGATCTAAATTCCCAAGGTAGTAGTAGTATTCACGTCCTGTCTCTACTGTTTTGGCAGGAGAACCCAGGGTCTTGAGGACAATCAATGTGTTATTCTTGAAACACCTTTGATAACATCAAATGCTTTATTTATTTATTGCAACAGGCAGTGTGTGTGTGGTGACGACTATAATTTTAGTAGACATTGTCCCATTATCTATGAAATGTTTCACCATTGGTGCACATTGATTAAAAGACCAACACTTCTTAATATTCTCCCTTTCTCTGTTTGATACCTGAATCTCACTGGTTGCCGTCATCTTTTAAGTCCAACAGTATTCTTTAAGCTATAGAGTATCAACAGCTGAATAGGGATCAGACTTCCTCTTTAATTGATCCAGCACAAACTTTAATGGTAGCATTGTCTCTTTGGAGAGGATGATGTAGTGAACCTCCAATCACCATCTAACAGCTCAGATAGTCAGCACTAAATGTTAGTTGCAGGTTTATTTCTTCAAATGCTCTTAGCTGTACTTATACATTTATATTTTCTATACCCTGCCTGAATTGTGCAGGCTCAAAGAGTGAAGAGATAGTTTCTTTGTTCATGCTATTGCTAATACTGTGCCACACACACACACCCCAGTACTCTGGGGTTGTTAGTGGATTGCTCAGCTCATTTGCTCAGATTTTAAGCAATTAAGCTATTGTTTAGACTCAGACCTTTGAATGTCAGGCTGACATTTTACAATGTTGAGTCTCTCCACTCCACCACCAGATTTAGCATTTGCCAGAAAGACTCAGACAGAGGAAGAGATGCATGGTTTAGTGTCAGCTGCCTATGGGTGGTGGTACATGAGTCAGATCATGTGACTGATGTAAGAGCTGAATACTATGGTTCTCTCTCTCCAATCTCATATAGGTGTTAAATAGGAGGAAAGAGCCTCGAGACTTGTGGGATTTCTCATGATCTGAGTGCCCATCAGGGCTAGTTGAGCTGCATCTAACAAGAATCAGTAGATCCAGATGAGTGATTCTCCCCACTGCCCCATACTCCTGTATGCTAGTCATCAGTCCTAGGTGATCAGCACTGCCAAAAGCCAAAGAGGGAGCTAGCAATATTAACATAGGAATGAATGTCCTATTGAAGCCCAGAAAACCAAACAATAAGGCTGTGTCCTGATCTGAAACCTGATTGTCTCTGACCACAGAGAACAGGTGCTGCTGGAACTTGGATGGCACCATTTTATTAATGACTTTGTCATAAAGAGACCGGAAATTGTGCGGTACTTGGTGCTAAGTATCAGTGTCTTAAGCAATGGCATTCTTTAGTGTAGCTGGCCGCTTGCCTCCTTTAAAGGATGAGGGGGCAGGTGATCCTCCCTATACTTCATCTACCGGGGGACAAGGGTCAGTTTTCCAGACGGTGAGACAGAAGGCATTTTCTAAAGGAATGCCTGTTTGGGTGATTAGTTCAAAACCCATTCATGCAGATGTGCTGGCTTGTGCTTTTCATGGTAGTGATGTCTGATTTGTTGTGCTGGTCTGTGAACTAGGGCGGGAGTTCTTTGCAGTGAGCAGAGCCTGGGATGGGGTCTGTGTAAGTATTCTGGGTCTTTTAGCCTGTTTATTGTCTGGAACACTTCTGCTGATTGATCTGGCTAATTAAATTGTAGGTAAGTGGAAAGTTCTTTTGGATTCCTTTAAGGATGCACCATATATCTACAAGTTGGCCTTAAGCAATTCACGGACTAGCTGAAAGTGTTGTCCGTGACAAATGCTATAGTCTTCTTGGTTCTTATTCCAGAATTCATGGGAGAATCACGATGACATGAGGGGAGGATACAGAAAAAGGGACCAGCTCACTGATGGTTTCAATCAGCAGCCACTTGCAATGGCTTGCTAGTTTATTAATGCCTTTGTCTTTTGGGTTGCTACTTTTCCAGTACTTATATTGCCTTCTATTACTGTAGTAGCTGAGTCCTGTTTGTTACGATATTTATGCACACACCACTGCTGTGATGTAGGGAAATTCTATTATCCCCATTTTACAGGTGGGAACTGAGGCACAGAGACTAAGTCCAAGGCCACACAGGACATCTGCAGCAGAGCAGGAATCAAACCCAAACCTCTTGAGTTCCAGGCAAACAGCTTAACTACTGAATCACACACCCTCTTAGGGACAGGATCTTCAAGATCTCCTGAAAGGTTATTGGGAGCAAGAGCTTCTGGTGGTGAAATAATTTAGATGTTTCACTGAACAGGTAACAAGGGATCCCTCTACAGCTTGATTTGAGGAGGTAATGGTCTTCCAAGGAGAGTGGTGTGTTATCTAAGGTCTATTGGACACTATCTAGGAAAAGCCCATGGCTGTCATAAAGGCCAGCAAATATGGGCTATTTAATTACAATGCATGGATAACGGATTCTCCAAAGGACAAATAACATCAGGGATTCCATTATCAGCTCTGGTAGAAACTCTGTTAGATAGTCTAGGAATTTGGCCAGATACTCAGCTCCTTGAATGTCTTTCTTAATCTGTTTTAAACCACAAAATAACACCAGACAACTTCATCTTTTATAACTACTATATTACCAAAGTAACATCAATGTAAGCTATTATAGAAATTCTCATTTTACAGTAATCCAGTACAATGCCAGCAATTTAAAGAGATTATTTATAGCAAATACATCCAGTCTATTTTTGCAGTGCTGCTAGCATAAGCAGTTTTGAATTCTCAGTCCTCTCCCTTGAATACAAGTGGCTACTAAGAGGGCTAAGAGCAAAAGTTAATTACAATATTTTTTAAAATAACTTTATTTATGATTCAGTCTTCTGTGGTTCCAGAGAATTATGAACATAAGAGAACAAATAATTCTCATGGGCTAAATTTTAGCAATTTGCAGAAGTGAGAAAAGTGGACTCTATATTTTTCCACAGCAGAGTAGGAAAGTCATCTAATTAATTAAAGGGGTTTCAGTTTGAATAAAATCTGACTTGCTGTACATATATATTTGAACATCTGAAAACAAATTTATGGTTAGGCATCAGTTTGTGTTTTTTGTTTTAGGATGCTGATGAGTTTTTTCCTCTTTTCTGCCGAGAGCTGCCTCTCCTTGCCTGCTTCATTCTCGTGAGCAGGCAGGATGGTGGATAGGTGCCCCAGATAGGTTGCTGGGAGGGTCACCCAGCAGAGATTTTATTCTTTATTCTAGGAGCCAAGTAAGATTTTCCACTATACAAACCAAGGGGATATATAAAATAATGGGCCATACACTCTGCTTTGAATTGCTCAAGAGGCAGGCCAGGGATGCAGCAAAGAAGGGGTGGAGCATGACTGGAGTGCACTCCAGCAATCCCTTGCACTGGAACGGTCCCTGAGGGATTGTTCTTGACAGGGCATCTTGCAATTGCCTTTAGACTGCTCTAAGTTACACTCAGGGCCAAGGACCCCCTTTGGCCCAAGGATCAGCATAGAGACAACATTTCCCCTGTACCGCCCGGGTCAAGCATAACTTGGAGGGATCCAGTGATCTTGCTCAACATTATTTTAGGACATGTCGACCTCATGATGACCACTATGAAGGACTCCAGTACTCAACCAAGAGGCTAGCCAAGATCAAAAGGGAGGTAGGATTTGGGTTCCTAAAAGATCTTCAGAAATAGAAGAATAAAAAGAGGACTATATAGTAGCCGTGAATATATTCTGAAGATATCAGCTATGAATGCCTTAGCCAACTCCACAGAATTCCCTGTAGACTAACACCTCTTAGGAAGAAGATTTGCTTATTTGGAGATTTGTGATCTTCCATCATAACAATACTTTCTGGAAAGTTACTGTGCCCCTTTAGCGGACAGAAGATTTACTAGGCTCCATATAAGTCAAAACTTACACATTAGATGCAAAACAGAGTATGTTTACATGAAGAGGGAACATAAATTCAGGTAAAAAGCAGGTAAACTATATGGTGGGTTAACATAAAAGTCTGAGAATCTTTTGTGAATAAAATAAATTTAAAATATAAAAAAGTCTTATCTGGAGAAAGTTGCAGGTAAGACATTATGGAGCAGTTCAATTTTCCTACTCCACAGTTCATGGGAGTCTTTCCATTGACTTCAGCCTTGGATCGAAGTGTAGGTGCCAAGGAAATTTTACCTTTGAATAATCTTCTTACTTATCTGACAAACAGGCAATTTTTGACTCTCGCTATAGATAATACCACTTTGGAGAACAATAAATACCTCAACTTTTCCTTCAGAAACTTGAAACTTTCCTTAATATTTCATTACAAGCACAGACAGGCTTGCAGTGCACACAGTATGACTTGAAAAGAACTACAGGTCGAGGTATCTCACAGCAGAATATTACTATGGATTTAGTACTAATTCCAGCTTTATTCCTTTCCTAATTCCTGAATCACATAGCCTTAGCTACACAGATAAACCACTTTGAAGTGCACATTCTTTGATGTATGGATTGAGCTGTTCTTTCAAAAAATATAGGGTTTGCTTGGAAAACAATCACCGTTGCATTTAAACTACAGTCGACTCAAATGTCCCCATACAGATTCTAACAAACAAAAGGAGGTCTTCCCTTGATTGAGTATGAAGTTTTATTTCAGATGAATCAGCACTGCAAGGATGACACGTTTAATTTCATCCTTTATATTGTGGACTAAACATAATCTAACTGTGGATCAATAATAAGCCTTTGAGGGAGACTGATACTGTGGGTCAGGCACAGAATTAGCAGTGTTGAGACTACAGCACTGCATAACTAATTCTGTGCATGACCCACAGTATCAGTCTCCCTCAAAGACCTGCTATAGATCCATAGTTAGATTATGTTAGTTCCTTTGCTTCTGAGGTTTCCCTTTTTTGTCAGATTTCTTTTTAGAATAGGGCTCTATTAAATAAACATACGGCCTAATTTCCAGGAGTGACGGGCATCTGCAAAGCCTAACTGATGTGATTGTGTGCTGTAGGTGCTCAATATCGCTCAAAAATGAGACCAAGGCTGTGGATGATGTAAAGTTTTGGTTTCAAATCCTCCCAGTTTCTGCACTGATAAACACTTACATTTCTAGCATACAGCACCATTAATCCAGAAGAATTACAAGACACCTCACAAAAATGCCAAAATGCAGCCACTTCTGGATTGACATGTAGCAAATAGCAACACTACTCAACACCTCAGGGTAGGACATGAAGAATACCTCATCCAGTTGAAATTAGACAGTGGAATTTTAGTTAGGCGGAATGCAATTACACAAGTTGGAATTTGGCCAAGACTCCAAGGTTAACAACCCTACTTTTGCAAAAAAAGTACCAGGGGATCTTTAATGACCATAAGTTAATGATGTTCTGTCTCAAGGTCAGCACCTCTAGTTATCTAATGACCTTTAACACCATCCTGGCGCATTAGTTCAATACTAGATTAGAGGGAAGAATCCTGAATCATCAACATCACTTAAGATTTTTTTTCATGGGGATGAGAGAAATAAAATCACTACTGCACTTTAATGTAGAACATGTAGTATGAAACTCACAGAATTTTGCTGTATATTTTCCTGCGCTGTTAAGTGTATTGATTTTGGATCATGTGATTTTCTACAAGACAATAGGTTTGGTCTGCAGTATATTTTTAGGAAGATAATGTATGAATACATTGATTAATTAAGACGTAACGGACACTGGCAAGAGAGTAGGCGTATTATTTACAGCTCATTGAAACAAAGATTTCATGAACCATATAGTTGGTGCAGATGTTCCTACAGCTCATCAATGAGCAACCTCTTGAAAACCAAACATACCTATTAGGAAGGCCCTTCATGGATTTCTAGTATTTAACACAGTCATTAAAACAATATATCCCATATGCTCTTTGCACCAATCTTCATATCTTCAGACTTGGAATTTTTTTCTATAGATACTCAGCTGGTGTAAATCAGCATAATTCTATTTACCTCAATGCAACTATGCCAATTTATACTTAGGATCTGACCCTTTATCTTTATCTGGTGCTAGACTCCATTCTGTAAAAGTCTGAAATCTTTTATTATTTTACTTGCCACGCACTTCTTTGTTTGCATTTATCTTATCAAATCTTTGTTCTGCAGAGTAACCCAACTCTTTTGATCTGCTCTGAAATATGGTGATTTGTGTTTAGTTTGTTTGTTGTTAAAAAAGCAAATCATTGTCAGTAATACACTATAACTTGGGGATCAAACAGGACTCAAATTCCCTTTAGAAGAAAAGGAAACACAATGGACATTGATAATGCCTTAAGAACCTTAAGTATTTCTTAAACAACCATCTTATGGGTTAATTTATTAGAAATTACTAATGAATAGTCTTTGCTACTGAAAACACAACTTGTGTTTAGACAAGCCTTAGAAACATGGGGCCTGATCCTTAGCCCCCTGAAGTCCATAAGAATCTTTACATTAGCTTCAACAGACTTTCGATCCGACCCTTATTATTTAGTGTACAAAAAGCAGCTTATTGCAAGCAATATATATATTTTAGCTGTTCACTATATCGTGTGCCTAGGTTCAATGTTAATATACTTAAATACATGAGATATTATGAGATTTAAAAATTCTGGGCTGTGTCTGTGTTCTGCAGGAGGTCAGGCAGGATCATGACGGTCCTTTTTAGCCTTAAAAAGCTCTGAAGCAGTGAAGGGCAATCTGCAGCCCGCACACGGTCCGTCAGGGTAATCTGCTGGCGGGCCGCGAGACAGTTTGTTTACATTGACCGTCCGCAGGCACGGCCGCCCACAGCTTCCAGTGGCTGCGATTCACCATCTGCAGACAATGGGAGCTGAGGAAACCATTTTGGGCCAGCTTCTCAGCTCCACTGCCATCAGTGAAAGACATTGACTGGTGTCAGTAGAGTTACACCATTATACACTTGCTGAGGCTTTGGCCCTTTGTATCCATCTTGGATTAATTATTGGATAAATTAAAGAGAATATTCACTTCTAAACCATTTAGAACAAGCTTCACAATAACTTCAGAAGTTGGTCCAATAAAAAGCTATTATCTCACCCGCAGTGTCTCTCTAATATCCTGGGACCAACACGGTTACAACACCACTGCATAACTTTACTGTTATTTTAAAAACTCTTCATATAATCTCGTCATTTTCAACCTGTCACTCTTTTCTGAAACTAATGCACAACTTGCGAGTACAGAGAGAAATAAATGTGACTTTAAAAGTCTATTCCGCAAGAGGTTTCCAATAACTTTCAAGCCTTGACAGTGAACTAATGTGTTCAGGTTACTGGCAGATAATTCTTTTTCTTTGACTTGTCACTTGTTTAACTGCTTACAGATGAAATTGTACACCTGCCCTTTTCTCCTATGCTAATTGCAAATGAGCATACATGTGTGAATATCTGTCAAAAAATTATGATTTGGGAACTCATTTCTTCCAGTTTAAAAAAAGAAAGCTATATTTGGATCTTACTACTCTAATCTTTATTTGATTAAAAGGATTCATTCTGGGTTTATTTCATTTCATGTGGTATTGCCTAGTGCCATGTCTGTTTCATGCGGTCTCTTCAGAGGTAATTTCTTGAGCCCTGGGTGGGTGCCCTTCTCTTTTTTGGTTTGCTTACCGTTTTGAAATGTGTGGAAGTACTTAAGTATGCAGACAATGCAGTCAAGATATATTCAAAGGGCTCTTCTGTAATCTGAACCAGGAGTCTAAAACATGATGTTAATGTTAATCAGAAATGGTTCATGAATGTAAGGTTTTGTTGAAAACAGGAAGAAGAACATACACTTACTGAAGGATGGACCAAACACTTGGTATTACCATGACTGCAATACAGCCCCAATAAGGTAAGACCAAATAAAAATAAAAATAAAAACAAAGTACAGAGCATATGTTAGCTAGGACTACTTTTTCTCCTAGGTCTTTTTTACACACATTTTTGCACATATAAGAAGTCATTTACTTGCCCAAACCCAGGTTCTCAGGCACCCAGCTATGTGTATAAATGACTGGTGTATTTTCAGGCATATAAAAAAAAGTGACCACAAAGTTAATTTGAGTTATTTCTAGAGCATTGTCCCTAACTTGAGTTCTATCTGCGCAAAAAAACTCAAGTGTGATGGTGCTTTTAACTGGAACTGGCTGACCCACAGGGATAAAAGCTAAAGCCTGAGTTAGCACAACTCATTAGCTGCCAACACAAGCACTTTGTGGTGAGATCACAGGCTAGCTCTACTTGAATGCCACTAGTCCTTCAGTGCCTTCCGACAATTGCCCTCCCATGTGCTCAGAAAGGACAGACAAGTTCTCCCACAATTCACTGGGAAAGAATTCACACAGCTGATCTGTTTACTTACTCATTCGAACTAAGCTAACTTGAGAGAAGTAACTCGGGCTAACTCTGCAATGAAGAAAGACACCCAGAAGGGTGAAAACATGACCCTCAAAGAATAAATGTACAGAAAACTAAAACACACAGCTTAACTGACTTGCAAACTATCACATAGCAAGTGTCTGGCAGGAAGCACTGGTTGAAATTTTGATTAAAATGGTTCCCCACCACCCCATGGAAATATGAATGGGAAATATCTAAAAAATGTAATTTAAAAGTTTTTGGTTAAATAAAAATATGTTTTTTTGGTTGCTAAAACCTAAATGTTTTAGAACATTTAGAGGGTTTGGTTGCCAAAAATTGAAATTTTGTTTTTTGACCTCCTCCCCCCCCCAAAAAAAATCTATTACAGTGTGCTCATTCTCTTTTGTGTCTGTTAAAATACAGAGGCATAATCTGATATGGAGATGGAGTTTTTATTAAATTGAAAATATACGGAACCCAATTCTACCCTTTATACTTGGCTGGTACACATCAGTAGAAGCTGTACCTCAATATCTATAGGCAAATCAGACAATGAAGATGAAAAACGATTTCACCTCTTAAGATATAATTATATTAGAAAAGGGCAGGAATTTAACAATTCAATCAAGATTCTGATTAGCCTAAAGCTAAGGGATGTTTGAATGTTGGACAATTATAAAGGAAAGACCCAGTTGCAACATTTCATTCTAGATCTGGGTTCAGAATCCACACACTTCCCCATGTGCCTGAACACTCAGGCATATCAGATACGGGCTTTTAGTTTGGGTTTATCGCAACATTATACTAGTTTTGCACTTTGAGATTAAATGCAACACAGGGCTATGCAGTTGGGGTCTCCACATTTCAATCAAGGAACATTTGGCTCCAAGCCCTTAGCGCCAGACCAAGATCAGAGTGTGACAGATATGGCAATTACCCGCAATATCCTTGAAAGAATTTATTGTATTATGTTTATGTACTGTAGGTTAGAATTATATGTAATCTCTCTAGGGTGAAGAGGTGACAGATACCACATGGGGATGCAGTATCTTTAGGGTCCATTGTTTTAAATGAATGGTTTATATATGATTGTGTTGTACTCCATGGCAGAGGGCTACCACAGCTCCTCCAGGAACTAAAAACAGTGGATGGTGATCAAGGCAAATCAGCCAGGTTGTACCCTGCCACTCTAAGGGTACCACCTCCTGGGGAGGCTCCAGAGGCCAACAGACAAAGAAAGAACTGTTCCATAAATACCCTGAGATTAAACTGAGTCAGGGCATCCTTTCTGATCCAGAAAATGGACAAGAATTTCTGTCCAAGAGGGAGGGGGCAATACTTGTAGAGGGGTTGGGAGGATTTGACCTGCTGGGGTCCCATAAGATTGAGAGTTGACCTCTGATAAGCTTTTAGCATGCAAACGGGAACTTTTTAAAATATGTTTTCTCTCTAATGCTTTTATCTTCAGAATAAATGTACTTGCTCAGAAAGAGCTAAGTGGAAACATAACTGTGGGAAATACATCAGTCACTGCCTCCCACGAGAAAGCAAAGCACAGGTGCTCACAGGGGATATCACAGTGTAATCCAGGGAACTGTGCAGCCTTTAAACCACAGTTGGGAGGGAGTGAGACATGGGTTTCTGCCCAAGAGAGATGACGACCGGAAGCCTAAAGTGGGTGCCCTTGGTAGACCATGAAGGGGACACAGATGTCATCCTATACACAAACTGTAAGATTGCTTGAAGTGTGGCTCAGATTCAGTCTTCTTTAGCATTCACTTGCCCTTCTCAGAACTGCAGATCTAGTAGCAGGATACTAAACAATGTCAGCAGGTTAATGTACCAGCTTTTTTCCCCCCGTGAAAGAATTATAGTCTAGCTGAATGCTGTTTGACTGAACCGTTGGGAGAATAAAGAAGAGGACACAATAATAGAAGAAATTACAGTATCAATGCAAGAACTACCTTCACATCTAGACTGAAAATAGGGAAGAAAAAAACCTAATTAATGCCTCTTGCCTGTTTCTGGAAACACTGCTATCTGAGCTTTCTAGGAACTACAGATTGTTTTGCTCATAATCTCATCTGAAAAGACAATGGTTTTATATTATTTTAATTCTGGCATGACAGCAAACAATGCATACACTTCAGTGATTTGGCAGCACAGTTTTAATCCTCACAGTAAACAATTTTTTTTCCCATCATTTAACATACCCTTTAGAAATTCTCCTTGCTGGAACTCATTTTATTCTCACATGCCCAAACTCCACTTAGCAGTCATTTTAAAGGGTGAAGTGCTAGTGCATGCAATATATACACTCACATGTAAAATGAGACGAATACGCCAAAATGTCTATACAGTTTCTATACGAGCCAAGGGAGGGGAAGAGAAGATCTGCCTGTCCCCAGCCAGACAGTCCATCCTTCAGGCAAGGAGTCATCTTATGGAACAGGGATCAAGTCCCAAACACACGTCTTGTCTCAGGAATAATGAAACAGCCTTCCCAAGTGCACAACTGATCAGAGCCTCACTGGGCATTCTGACTTCTCCTCTCTCTTTTGCTCCTTTTATCCAGGACATTTCCAAATCCTGTCACTTCTTCCACCAGAGTATTAGGATCCATTCATTTCATTCAGCATTTCATCATTTTCCACTGATTGCTGCAGCCTACCCCTTGGCTGGCCTCCCAAACAAACACTTTGTCTCTGCCCCGCCTCCAAATACAGATTGCAGCCATAAAAATTCCATTCTTTGGCCCCTGGTTAGACCATGTCATGCTCTTTGAAGATCTCCACTTGCTCTTCCTCTACAATCACATCAAAATCACAATTTTTGTCACAACCTATTATGCACTTTAATAACTCTGCCTCTCCTACTGATCAGCCCTTGTCTCATTTTGCTGTCACGCCCTCCTCTCTACCAATGATGCCAACCTTACCACCCTTTTGTCCAGTTCTAACCTAAATGTCTCCGCCCCTTCTTGCCCATATGCAAGAAACCCCCTTCCTAAACTCATCTGTAAGGCCACTCCTCTCTCCTCATTCACATCCCCTCTGAAGAACTACTTCTGATATGCTGCCTATGGGAAATCCATTTGACTTATACTGACATGAGAAGGGGAAAAAAGTAACAACTTAACCCTATTTGACTAAAAGGTGGCCTAGTATCTCTCTGAAAACTCTACCTTTACATCCTTTCCCCACTGCTAACTCTTATCTCCTGTTCAGAAAGTACCTACTAGATTATGGGTGTTATCATAAAAATAATTGAATAATCCTGTAACATACTCATCTGACTGGATCTATAAACTTGGATCTTATCAGATTCACAGTCAGGAAGGGGTCTTCTTTAACTCTGGACTGGGTAATATATAGTCACATAGGAATTGTCTTGCTGGATCAGACCAGTGGTCCTAATCTGTTTCCAACAGTAGCCAGTACCAGTTGCTTCTGAGGAAAAGCACATTCATTAGACAGGCGTGGGATAACCTGCCTCCAGGGAACGTTTCCTCCTACCACGCCCCTCTCCCCCATATAATCAGAGTTTCTCTGAAGATTCAGCTGAGGTTGTAGTCAGTTTATACAAGAGTTATTCATTTTTGTTACTGCTTAGAGAAAAAGTTAGGGGGTCATTTCATACACAAATATTATACATATGGTAGATTTGTTGTTCATGTGGTGAGAATAAAGTAAGTTAACAACATTTATATTTACAAAACTAAGATGAAAAACTTTGGCCTACTTTGTCAGGGTTCAGAATCAGATCTAGAGATCAACAATAGTATTGCTCACAAACCATAAAGAGATGTAAGCCACACTAATTCCATGCTCCTTTAATCTGCTTTCATCAACTATTGTGGATTTTATAAAAGCACTCAAAAATTAAATGTTACTATTTAATAAAGGTATTGACTGATTTCAAAAGGGTTAGCCTGCTGCACTGCTGAAGACATTAGTGGCATAGCAAATAATCCAGTGATATGAGCTCCACAACACTATGTGATTTCCATTCTATCAACATAAATATTATTGGATGAAAGTGATCCTCATCTCTTAATAAAGGGAGAGAGACAAGCTTGACCTGGATGTTGATCTACTTCAATTGAGGTTATAAATAAATTAATTCACATTCGCAAGGACAAGCCAGTTTTGGATGTATCTGGATTTTACGTTTATTAACATATATTGTATTTATATGAATAAATAAAATAATAATCATCACCATCATCATCCAGAATGGACAAGGCCGTTGATTTCAGTGTAAGCAGAAATGCAAAGCAATTGAGCACTATTAAATAGCACTATAAGCAATATTGCTTTTACCAGACTTGTAATCAATTTTCAATGTGCATTTTCTTCATTTCTATGATCATTGTTATCGTGAATAATTGCACTAGGAGTACTATTTCATCATATTAACTTACAACTGTAATAACCTTTAGTGCAGATTTTTAATATGAGTTGATATGTATATAAAGAGCATTGCATTATTAAAAATCTAATACTTAGTATAAATGAAAACATATAGTCTATAGCTCGATGCTGCCATTAGCATGACATATAGTTACAAGCTGCATTAATGGAGAGCAATCTCACTGCCATAATGGTCATTAAACATTGTCATTTTGTTCACTAAAAAAAGGCTCCAGAAGTGTCTTTTACAAACAGCAGCAATCCAACGCACTGAAGCGCTCATTCCACACTGCTTATCTAGCATTGTACCTATCAAGAAGCATAAAAGGCTATTCCTGCCACTGTGCGAGTCAGATCCCCTTTCCCTCATGGCTGATGGAGGCCAGGGAATAGCTAACTCCAAATTTGTGGATGAACCCCACTGATTTTGCTATCTGCTGCCTGGTTTTATATTTTCCCTCTCTGGGCAAGGTCCTTGAGAAGGTCACCTCTTACGGTAGAAAACTTTTGCATATATCCTGGAACCTTCTCGGTCAGGTTTCAGACTTGGCTATAGATCAGGGACAGCTATAATCACATTGGTGGGATGCCTTCTTCATAGCTACAGACAATACAACATGCATTGTGATTCTATTGGAACTACCAGCTATCTTCTACAGACTCATCCAGGAAGTGCTATTAACTCATCTGTATGAAATAACGGGAGGTTGTGGAACTGTACTCAGCTGGTTCCTCTCAGACAAGATTTAGAGGGTCATGCAGGACAGCTGCTCCTCCTGACTGAGAGCCCTCACCTGGGAAATCCCACAGAACTTAGTATTTTCCCTTCTCCTTTTCAATTTCTACATTCAACCAATAGCCTTTATTGAAAAGTTCAAGATTTCTTCAGGTTTTTTGGACCTTCCTCTAGGCTAGTTAAAAACACCTGCAGAAACTTTTTTTTTACACTAAATTATCTCTTCAGTAATTTCTATGGAATTTTATTGATTTTATTAAATTCCACAGAATTTTTCCATAAGGAATCAGATATCACGGGATTAAGTCCTAAGGATATACAAATGACATACTTGCATATACATCTCATTTTTTATCTGAAGTTGGCAGTGCAGATACCCAACAACTCCAATGTCTAGAAGACAAAAAAAAATAGCTGGCTCCCTACCTTACTCAAGTAAAATAGGAAGAGTCATGTGGATAGGGTATTGCTAAGATCCAACAGAACCTACAGCAGTCAAATGCTTGGTCAGCGATTGTCAAAGAATTGCACTGTTGGGATTCACACTCTCTTCAACTGTACACCTGAATTTTCAGGCTGTGGTAGTGGACAGAAATGTCCGTTTCCCTTTCCAGATGGCAAGAGGATTGTGCTCATGCCTCACGGATAAAGACCCGGCCCCTGGGATCCATGACATGTTACTATGAGGATTGACTACTGCAGTCCTCTCTACTTTGGGCTGACATTGAAGCTTCAACTGGTTCTAAGTGCAGCAGCCTATTTTATGACTGGACTATACAGAGGAGAACAAATTACACTGATGGTCTCCACACCATACTTGTTCCCAAACCAGTTCTGGATCTAATTCCAAATCCCACCCTTATCTCCAAAGCCCTCAGTGGGCTAGGACCTGACTACCTTAAATACTGCCTCTTACTGTACCCCCCAGAATACTACAGTTCATGGGGGGAGTAGTTACTTGAGAGGGCAGACAAGTGTTTAATACTTTTAACTCAAATTACTGTTAGAATTAGAAGTATGCTTGATTCAATAGCTTCAAGAGTTCAGAATAAAGTGGGTTTCGTGGTTTCACTTCAACTCCAATGGACTAAAGTTCATGGGGGCGGGGGAAGGGAACAATCATACCTTTTGCAACTTTTAAATAATCAAAGATTTGACAGGTATTGCATGTATTATATATACATACACAGTCTATTGTATTTCTTGAATAGTTCTAAAGTATGTCTATAGGAATAAAAAAATACGGAACATTCTTTTGAAGTGTCTTTCATAAACTGAAAAGCAGTAGGCTGACAAAAGCCCCACATGTCTTTGTTCAAAGTATAATGTATAACTCAGATCTAAAGAAGTATTACTTGATGGTTGGGTTGGAGCTATGTAAGGCCAACCTTCTCTATATTGCCTGGAGACCCGTTGTTCATACCCTCAGGCTACTACCAGCACCGTGATGCTTGTAATAAATGGAGCTATGTGCATATCTGTAGTCAATGAACCGAATGAATAAAAGTTACATCCCAAAGTGTGATGTTCCTTGTGATCTGTTAAAAGCCTGCAAACCCTTTAAACTAGAGTCTGATCATAATCTCCATGGCACCAAAGTTATTATGAGAAATGATGTTTCCATTCATATAGTTTTCAGCCAGGTAAATTTTTTCTTCAAATATTTATTATATAAGTGCTCCACTAAAATGGCAGCACTTAGGTAACATCTCATGTACTGGGCTTATGCATGATACATGTCTTTTGTTACTGTCTCGCTTAGGTTCCATTTCTCTTTCTTCTTCATTGTCCCTATACACTCCCTCACAGAAAGTATTTTTAGTGGTACTGATAAACAGCTACTTCATTACTGGTATAATGTTGGGACAACTGCCTTGTATCAAGGAACTAATATTTCAAGAAATTTCAGAAAATGTACAAGTATTGTTTCAAGGTGAAGATTCAAATCAATTAGAACAGCTGCATTTAGGGCCAAATCCACCAACAGGAAGACTTCAGCTGGCTTTAGTGGGCATTGGATTGAATCCTTAAATCAGCATTTCCATAAACTAGTCTTGAAAAATGTAAGACCAGGCTGAATGGCCCCATTTCCAGCCTTTGTGTAGGTTTTCATTCTTTGTAGCTACCTTGGGTGAACCTGATACAAAGTGTGTTAATTTTATTAGATTTTCAGAGACGCGCAAAAAGAGAGGAAAGAGGAGGGATTTAAAAAAGCAAAATATACAGCACAGTGCTGCCAAGCTTAAGCATTCAAATGTCATGAATTAGTACTCAAAAAATCATGAGATTTGCTTTAAAATCTTGAGGGTTTTTTTTGTTTGTTTTTTTAAGAAAAAAATGTATTATTTGCTTTCAGGCTGCTCTTGTGCCTCAATTTCCCCCTCTGTAAAACAGGATGAGGATACTGGCCTCCCTTGTATAGTGCTTTAAGATTTACTAATGAAAAGCACCACAGAAGAGCTAAGTATCCTTACCGGGTCACATTTTCAAGCTTCTCTCAAGCAACCTGGTGGGCTAGAAAATTCCTTTTAAGATGAAAGCTGAGATCCTCCCCTAATCACATGCCTCCAGGAGTGGTTCTTTAAGAAAAATCCCAAATATCACCAGACTCATGATAAAAATAGAGAGAATTGGAAACACTGAACTTACTGCTACATATTTAATGTAAACCAGTGTTCTCAAAACAGCTAAACCTTTACGGCTTTGCCAATATTACATACCTAGGGCTCACACCACTCCCATTTAAATCAGCAGCAGTCCTTCCAATGATCTCTGAATTGGGCCCCAACGGGATACTAGGAACAATACCCGACTCATGCAGGAGAAAGCCATTTCTGTTCCTATAAATATTTATTCAGCACCCCAGAGGGGATGTGATTGATTATTCCCAAGTAGTTACACTTTCCTGACATGGCGGACCCAGAAGCCAGACCAGACTGATCAGGCCAAATTGAAGAAAGCAAATTCTGACCTGATTCTGGTATAAATCAAGAGTAGACACAATCAGTCCTAAGGGGGAGTCAGCGTTGAAGGATTCCAAACACCACAATAATTTGCCTTCTTGGTATCCTGTTAGAGAGGCTTCCAAACTGATGCTTACTTCAACACAATCTTAAAAAAATAATGTGTCTTAACTGAACAAAGCAGTAAGACATCAAATAAAGATTTCTAAGAGTAATTTAACATTTACAAGTAATTAGTTACCCAATTTTAGCCCGTCAGTTGGTATATTTCCCTAATTATATTCCAACATATCCCTAGTTAGTCATATTTACACCTGTCTAGTTGTCTATATCATACCACAGCTACTATAGAAGTGCTGATTTGCTATTTATGCAGACGTACACAAAACGTATTTGTGCAGTGTTGCAAGTGCAATTTACCATGCTGATTTCTCCTTTGTGGAACTTGTGATGCGATCCATTCTTTTGATTTTTTTTCTTTTCTCTCTTTTTTTTTTTTTGAACTTTGCTCAGTAAACTTACAGGCCTTGTTCTATTCAAATAATTCAAAGCCCATGTCTTGTTAATGAGCTCTGGAAAATGGGGCTTTTATTAGTAGAACAAGCAGCCTTTTTTACAGTTATTTAAATCTTTCGCTTGGTGAACTTCAGCTCTACACTTTCTTCTTTACTATATAGATTACTGTTTTGGGCAGCCATCAGATGGCATGTTTAGGAATGAACTGGGCATTGAGGGAGAACTAATACAAGCCGCCCACAAAAGAACCAGAGTCATCCAGGACTGGGGCCATGTGTAGGGAGCAAGGGAACTCTCAGATTTTACTGTGGAAAAATAAACCAAAGCCCTGGCCACTTTGGGTAAGAACCCAGTGTCACTGTTCTCCCATTGATGGGGATAATCCCAGTATCCCAGTCAAATTACAGAATGAGTAATTACGTTCTGTCTGCCTCCTTGTCCCCTGCCATGCCAGCCGGATACCATAGCTTTCTTCACACCCTGCCCTCAGTGTGTCACCAGTTTTTGCAATTTTATCCTGAGTCTTGTGATATTTGACGGCTTTGTGAAATCCCCAAATGCTGGAAGAAAGCTTTCATGAGATGCTCAGATTTCATTTTGTTTAACGTAAGTTTCTAGCCTTCATGGTTGCCAAGAAAAGTTTGAAAATATGAAGCAAGCTTTACCCTAACGTCTCAGAAAGCAAAAAAAGGCAAATACAAAGAACCCCAAATGTATTATTTTAAAACAACTGCTTGATTGGGGGGAGGAAGAAGGGCTGATTCCTGGTTTGTGAATGTTTGAGTTTGGCAACACCATAAGCGGTTGTGCAGAATTACTCTGTGTTCTTAAACAGCCACATTTCACCACCTAGGTAGCTACATTTCAATTGTGGATGAAGCTCTCCATGTGAAGTTTGTAAGTCATTTGTGAAGAGCTTCTAGTGTACTTTGGGATGAAGGGTGCTAATACCTCATATTTATATAGCAACCATAAGACATTAGAACATTTAAAAATGCTTGGTTTATTAGGATTCAAACATGCACAGATTTCAAAAATAGGTGCATAAGACCTGGCTGTAAGCATTTTTTTTTAATTAAAGGGAAAAGTATTGAGAAAGCATCTTAAACTGATAAGGTAAGCTGCGTGGAATAACATAAAAGAGACAGCCATTTATTGAAGCCACTGAAACAATTAGATCTTTGGAAAACAAAGTGATGAAAGAGGACACACTACGAGCTTATTTTTCTGATTTGGTTTGCTTTTCAAGGACAGTATCTCTTATAAATACTGGGAAGGAAGGAAAAATGGAAAGATAGTTCAGGTGCTGGACTGGCCTGAGGAAGTCTGGGTTCAGTTCTTGCCTCTGTCACAAGTCTTCCAGCGTGACCTTGGGCATGTCAATTATTTATGTGTAAAATGGGGACAAGCGTTCAGGGACTGTCTTACGTGTATGTACAATGCCTATGTTCTGAATTGGTAATAGAACTGTAATCAATAACTATGGGCCAAATTATTCCCACATGGAGGGCTCAGAAGTCCACTGATTTTCTGTCTAGTCATTCTCTCAGTCAAAGGAGAGGTTCTGCTTCCCCAAAACTGCTGTTCTTTGGCTATCCACTGACAGCCAAGCCTATCCCCACAGAGGCCTTTTGCCTCACTAGCTTTCCTTGACGGCTCCTGGATTTGTTGTGCTCACATGATGCCACGACTGCTGCTGTCGCCCAAACTCCCTCAGGTGGAGTAGGTTCACCCAAGCAGTAGGGGGAACTGGCTTACCCTGTCCTACAATCCTTGTTTGATTGGGGGAGGGGGGAGGAATGCCACAGAACAGGACTTCTTTCTTGGCCTTCCTAGCCTCAACTGCAAAGGAGCCCACATGGAGACGTCTCTGTAGATAAAAGAGAGAGCAGGCCACACTGCCAACCCTCCCGCTCGTGTAGCCTCCATAATCTGAATCTCCTGCATTTTGCCCCTCCATTTTCAAAAGCAGAGTGAAGCCTTTGGCCCTATCCAGGAAGTTGAAGAGTAAAAGTATTCATCAGTGCATGCATTTTGGGTCAGGAAGAAGAAGAAAACACTGAGGGTGAACTCCTGGTCCCAGTGAAGGCAACGGGGGTTTTACTATTGACTTTAACGAGGCAGGGATTTCATCCTAGGGAGTAAGATTAGTCCCTGGAAATAGCAGACATCCCCAGGTGCTGAAGAGATCTTCAAATAATATTTATCTAATCTAAGAAATGACCATGTTGGTTTGCTACATAGCGTATCAGCTTAGCAAATTATCATGAAAATGTACCATCGCAGACACAAAGTCTAGTCACCACCTTGCTATGTCAGTGAAATAATATTCTGTATATACACACACAGACCTACACATTTCTCTATGTGTATACATTACAATAAACAGAGAGACCTATACATGTGGGCATATATCCATCTATCATATTTCATCATAAAGACAAATGTCAGAGTTTGGCTTAGCAGCAGAATAAATATCTAACTCAATACATTTTTCATGAGACCTCTGTGAATAGGGTGTAATTACATTTTTTGATGTTGCATTTTGCAAGCTTGCCAGATAATGCCAGAAGCAGAGCTTCAAGTTGACTTCATTCTTACTCCCAGCAGTGTCCTTGCAATGACAGTTTGGATACAAATGGTGTGTATCAGATCATTAGTACTAAGGAAACCTGTCTCCCCACTCTGCTTTTGAATCTCAGCCTGATGAATCTGAGCTTGCCGTTCCTATAATCAGCTTGACCAATACATCAGGAAGCTAAGTCCATATAATGGCATCTAGATTACCTCTGACCATTTCTAAGGTGTACACAATCAGCAGAAACCAAAAAATTATATAACATGAGTAACATCCATCAAGGTATAATTTTCTAAAGGCATACAGAAAGTCATTGATTGACTAACAAGACAGCAAATTAGACAGGATCCATTAAATAGCATAAGCACTCAACCATCCACCTGTTATCAGTGGGATTTCTCAGTGCTACACGTGGGTAGGATTTCTTGTGTGCGTGTGTTGCAATTCCTTCTAAAAGACCCAATCAAGAGAAGAGAAAAGTTTGGGACGCACACAATGGTGAGTGTTTCCCACCCCTCCAAAGTTCCTGTGCCTGAAGTAGGGATGAGAAGTTCTGACACAGATGGTTACTGAATACTTATATATGTTAAACTTGGGGCATTTGGGCATTTACAGGGGATGACCTCTAAAGAGGTGACTGTAATTAGTGTCAGAATTTAGGCACCAGTGCAGCTTTTGTAACGCGAGCTGCCTGATTTGTTACTAAAATAAAATCTTGTCATTTTTTTTTAAAAGACTCAGAAGAAAGTGCCTAGATGTAATGTAGCCTTCCCCGAGTAATGGCCGTTCCTTGTCCACACCTTATGCTGCTGCCAAAGTGATCTATCTTCCTTGCTATTCTGACCACATCAAGACACTGCCTGTCCCGCAGAAAGGTGGACACCAAGATTTTCCAGAAGCAAACAGTGATTTTGGGGCTCTCAAGTTTTCAGTGCCCAACTGGAAATGCCTTAAAAGGAGCCTAAATTTCAGAAAGTGCTGAGCACCTGCTGTCAGAATATCAAGTCCCTTTAAGGGGACTCAAATTAAGCTCCCAAAAACTGAGGCACGCAAAGTAGCCATGTCACTTCTGAAAATCTCAGCCTAAGTTTCGCCTTTAAGATATTTCATAACAAGGGCCCCTAATACACCTCTGCCTTCAACCCCTCTGATCTGCCAATTGTCACTCCTTTCTCTCCTTTGTCCCAAATTCTGACCTTCTTCTGTGCCGCCCACTCACCGGAAGCAGCCTCTGAAAGCATGCATATAAAGGCCTCCAATTCTCCCTCTTCAGAAAACCACCTCATCACCAACTATGATGACTCATCACTCACTGTTTTTGTGTGGTATCAGACTACGTATTCTGTATTGTACTAGCCTGAGCCCTTCAGGCACCTATAACTGGTTTGGCACAGCTATCCAACTGTCCAGCATGGTTTAACGTTACACCCAGATATAAATAAAATAATGACACTTTTCAGCTGTTAAACTTGCGCTCAAGGAACAGTACATTTGCCTCAATTTTATCATTATTAGAAGAGCTTTATCTGAGTTTTAGTTGTTCTCCCAAGTGAAAAGACAGCAAAAACAAGACACGATTTCCCCTGCTCTCCAACATTTATACATTTCTTCTATTCATCTTCTATTCTGTGTTCCAAATTCACCTTTTGGCATAAGCTGGCACCACTTTGTCACTGATTTATTGTTTTTTACCATTTTCTTCTGCATTATCTATTTTGGAATTACTAAATTTTTTGTACAACAAAGACAATCCAGCCCCCTGAAGAGATTTCTCCTAGCTTAATTTAAACAAATAACAGACCTTAAATACAAAACTTAGCCTTGAAATTCACTAGTTAAGAAGATTTAACCTATGCTAATGAAATCAGAAAAATTCCTCAGTAACAGTTCTAATGACAATACTGTGTATTTAGTTTAGAGATACTCTAAACTTTAGAATAAGATAATGTGGCACTTTAATTATAGTTACTCTATTTATATATTTCCTTCATGGTGCAAATCACCTTTAATGAGAGAGCAGGTTTTGGAGAAGTTTCAGCATCAGTATTATTGCAAATTTTTGAATTTACCAGGAGCTTATCAGCTAAGATATGTTAATTTTTCTAATGGGGTAATGAAGTCTGAAGGCTTTCGGGAAGATGCTCCTATGATAATGGGTCTATTTAAAACAGCATTAGGAGAACCTTGATTATAGGTTGCTCAATAGCTTCTGACTTCCAAAGGAACCAGGGTTTGTTCCATAACTAATTTGTTGCAAGAGCTCATAGGAAGCTCATTTCCATACATTTAGTCAACAAGCAGTCACCCTACTAACAAAGATAAAGGGTCAGTTTCTAATTTGAAAAATGGACTAGTGAGTTTTCAGGAACTAGACAGTGTCGTCTCTGAAATGCAAGCACAGAGGCAGATTTTTCAAATCACAAAGCCATGCACACCTCATCGACTTTAAGGTCAGAAGGGACCATTATGATCATCTAGTCTGACCTCCTGCACAATGCAGGCCATACAATCTCACCCATCCACTTCTGTAACAAACCTCTAACCTACGTCTGAGTTATTGAAGTCCTCAAATCGTGGTTTAAAGACCTCAAGCTGCAGAGAATCCTCCAGCAAGTGACCCGTGCCCCACGCTGCAGAGGAAGGCAAAAAACCTCTAGGGCCTCTGCCAATCTGCCCTGGAGGAAAATTCCTTCCCGACCCCAAATATGGCGATCAGTTAAATCCTGAGCATGTGGGCAAGACTCACCAGCCAGCACCCAGGAAAGAATTCTCTGTTGTAACTCAGATCCAATTGGAAGGTGCTATTATTATTATGTAATGATTATTTAGGATAGTGTGAAATAGGACAGGAAGTATGGTCCCTGCTCCAAGGAGCTCACAGTCTAAGGACAGACAAGTAGAAAGAGTTTAGGGGAAGGGGAACAATAATAGGCAATTTATATACAAATCAACTTGATTCACTGCAAGCAGCATGGCAAAGGTGGATCTTTAAGACAAACAAATGTGGCCAGGGTACAGGTCTTGGGAATGAACTGAGAGAGGTTTGTACCCTACACAAGGGATCTCATGGAAAAAGGGGTTTTCAGAGGTGACTGTGTCAAGATATTGACAGAGGGGCAGGCAAGACTATGGAGATTGGTGGAGCCAAGGGGACATTAGCAATAGAAACTGGTCAAGGGAGGACAAAAATAGGGGGAAGAGTTATATGAGGCTTTGAAGGTGGCATTTCCCAATAAGGATGCTTCTTATCCAAGTGCTCTCAGCAGATTGTCTTTTTCTCTCTGTACAACATCCAGCACAGGGACTGGGGCCTTTGAGCCTACATTATAATAAATGTTTAATAATAATACAGGACCTATCTCACTGATGTGTTTATTAATCAGTGTGTTTTCCCCCTTGACACAATTTGATAAGAGTTCCATTGATCCCATGCATACTAACCCTAATTAAAGAGTGACACAATAGTCTAGTCCAGGGGTTGGCAACCTCTGGCACGCGGCTCACATGGGTAAGCACCCTAGCGGGCCAGGCCAGTTTGTTTACCTGCCGCGTCAGCAGGTTCAGCCGACCGCGGCTCTCACTGGCCACGGTTCGCCATCCCAGGCCAATGGGGGTGGCGGGAAGCTGTGGCCAGCACATCCCTCAGCCCGTGCCACTTCCCGCCACCCCCATTGGCCTGGGATGGCGAACCGTGGCCAGTGAGAGCCGCGGTCGGCCGAACCTGCTGACGCGGCAGGTAAACAAACTGACCTGCCCCGCCAGGGTGCTTACCCTGGCAAGCTGCGTGCCAGAGGTTGCCAACCCCTGGACTAGTCATTTCTTATTCCCACAAGGACTGGGATAACTTTAACATTTCTGGTCCTTCTTGGACAGATAAGGCCCTCTGTACCATCTTCTCCCCCTACCCACACCCAGTTATACATTTCTTCCTTACATGGGGAATAATAAGGGTGGTGGGCTCAACTTATTTCTTGGAGTGAGAGAAATCACTATCTTCTATGGTTATAATTCAGCTACATGGCAGAATGGTGTCTTCAGAACACTGTTTTCTAATACAGACAATTGTTACTAAAATAACAATTTTTTTAAACAGCCTCAAAAGAAAGTGCCTGGTTGTAACGTAGCCTCCCCCGAGTCATGGCTATTCCTTGTCCACACCTGATGCTGCTGCCAAAGTGATCTATCTTCCTTGCTATTCTGACCACATCAAGACACTGCCTGCCCTGCAGAAAGGTGGACACACAGGCAATAAATACTGTATTCCAACACAGATACCCCTGACAGGAGCGGAGAACTAAGGGTTTTGTGTCACATGGATGGGACCAGTGGGTGTTTATCACAGTTTGGTGCACTAACCCCAGTGGTAGATCTCTAGTTCCACCCCAGTAAAAATAAAAACTCAGAGTCAATTTAAGTGAGACAGTTTCTACAGTTTCCAAAGCAGATTGTCCTCTGAGCCAGATTCTGATCTTTCACCCCACTGTTTATATGTGGCATAACTCCACTGAAACCAAGATCCACACTGGAGTTCAGACTACTTCCCAATGCCTTATAACAGCATAAATATGTTTGCCATAACAGACAACTACAGATAAAAATAAATGCCAAATTAGCATCAGTGCTATTATTACAAATATAATACCTTGAACCGAGTCGATATGCTCAGTATTTGTATTGCTTTAGAATTTCAATATAGCCTGTTAAGTACGATTACAGTTTACTTTCATTACTGTGTACATTGTGGGACCGATTCTCCACTGCCTTACACCTCGAGTAGTTGTTTACACCAGTGCAAAATAAGAATGTGTGGGTGTAAAACGCTACCAAACAGAATGGTAACATTTTACACATTTTGCTCTCACTTGCCCTGACCTTGAGGCTGATTATGCATGAGCGTTCCTGCTCTAAGAGTCCTACTGACTTTTGCCTGCATGCTATCAATTGCAGAATTGGGCCCTAAATGGACTCCCACAGGTAGACAGTGGAGAAGCAGGCCCAAAATGTATGTTTGTTACATAGCAGCATAAGGAGTATGCCATGTTTAAGGCAGCAGCATCATATTATCCAATATATTAAGCATAAATAAGATAGTTCTAATTTTCAAAATTAGATGCTAGTAAAGACATCTATTTCTCTTCCACCTAATGCAATAGACAAAATCCTGATTGCAAATTTTTAATCTGATTTGCACCATAGAAATTACATTGCAGAGGGAATCTGGCTATGTACTACAGATTTATTCCCTGAAAACAAGAGTTTGAATATTCGTTTCAATGTGTTAAATCTGGACTCCATTTTTACTGATTTTGGAAACAACTGGTGCTGAAAACACAAATAGTACTCAGCTCAGCGTGGTCTAAGTGAACTAAATGCTCTAACTTGCTGTTTGCATTTTCTCTTTTTATGACAACAAATAGAAATCAACGAATCAAAGCCAGTATTGTATGATACAGCCATTGCAATCCACCTTTAATTGGACTAACTGTCATTACAATAAAATGATTCCCAGAAATCATAAGAAGTTAAATATAAATAGTTTTCTTTTAAAGCTATGAACATAAAATAAAGGTGTTATAGGCAAGGGACACTTCGGAGGTTAATTTCAAAAGCCTCCCTCTCCAATTCTCATTGAACTGACCTTACATTGCCTTCTAATTTTTTGTTTGTTTGACAGCAACACTGTCTTTTATTTAATTGTGTCAGAACTGATTAACCAAGAATAGAAACATACATTGTGTTCATGGGTGTAGTTTGTTAGTATTAATCAGTTCACTATATTGACAAGAATAAAAACCATGGCCTATATTTTCAAGTGAAAAGTAATTTTAGTGCCCCAACTTTAATGACTTAAAGAAGCCTGGTTTCAGAGTGCTCAGCAGCACTGTTCTGAGATAACTTTTTAGGCCCAGCTTGAAGTATTTATCATACTCTGGTATTGATCACCATATTAATAACGAATAAGGGCCCAATCTTACCCTATCGATGTCAGTGAGATTTCTGGCATGAATTTCATGGGAGCAGGATTGGGCTTTTAGAGAGGCTACTTCATAGCAACAGAAGCCATGGTCCAAATGTGACTCTCACTAGGCCATCTCCTCAGTTGAGGTACATCGGCATAGCTCCGTGGACTTCAGTTGACATCACAGAGGATCTGGTGTGTTCTATTTAAGAAAGGGACTCTCCTTCATGCTGCAAATTATTTTACAGCTTCAGGACTCATCTACATTCTCTGCTTATGTTCTGTGATGAAAGCAAATGTCATGTCAGTAAGAATCAAACAAAAAAGGGGGCAGCGTGTGACCCATGGGGACATCTCACCCTAGATAAATGGAATAAATTTGCTGGAAATACAGGGCTGTCATCCAAGACCTTTCATTCTCAAAATAAAATTACATGACACATTTGCAGGAGATCTGACACAGCTCTCTCACCACCAGTCACAACTTCACATTTACTATGTGCCATAAAAAATAGCACATTTGAGTCATATGAGCATGTCATGTCACATAAGTGTAACGATGAGCTGAAAGTGATATTTACCACCATACATATGAATAACGTCCTGCCTCCCTTCCCCCCCACTCCTCTTTGCTTCTCATGAACAAGAGTATCAACTAGAGGTTATCCAGGGTGAGCAAGTTGCAGATTATTTTTGAAGGAAAAACAATCAAAACGGCAGCTATTAAGCACAGAAGAAGCTAAACATAGTTAGCTGAAGAGAGGCTTTGAATGAAATGCTACCTTTTTTCAAAATATTACACAAGCTCAAAATTTTCATCTGAATTCTAGTTTAGGGCCTCTTCTCCTAAACAAATCCTCCTTTTTTCAAGAGTCTCTCTCTCTCTCTCTCTGCAGTCTTTAATACATATGCCTCTGAATTTCTCTCAACCTCTTCCAGCTCCCTGTTTTCCTTAATGAATATAGAGCAGGTGTTTGGAATCTCAATGCACTTAAAAACTAATTAATTTGCAGAGCATTTAATGCTCATGAAAGGTGCTTGACTGAAAATTGTGGGGCCTGAAGCCCACTGTTTATCCACAGAACAGACAGCACGAGAAGATTTGCCTATGCTGCCCATCTCTGCCAGTTTCCCTCCCTGGCTTGAGGACTGTGCCAATGGCCACTGAAGACAATGGGAGTCTTTCCATTACTATCATTGGACGTTGGATTGGCCCTTGGAGAGACCACCTCTAAGTGAAAGAAATTTGGTCTCTGTGGCTGTTCAGTGCCAGCTAATGCAGCAAAGAGTTCTGTGGCACCTTATAGACTAACAGACGTATTGGAGCATGAGCTTTTGTGGGTGAATACCCACTTCGTCGGATGTATTCACCCACGAAAGCTCATGCTCCAATACGTCTGTTAGTCTATAAGGTGCCACAGGACTCTTTGCTGCTTTTACAGATCCAGACTAACATGGCTACCCCTCTGACACTTGAGTGCCAGCTAATGTGAGCATTGGTGGTTTTGTGATGTGACACCTTTCCATGAAGAATGGTGGTGATAGGAATTCAAAAGGCCCCCCTCCTGCAATAAATTTCCAGTGGACTTATGCAGAACTCATTAAAGAATCAAGAACAACACGCAAATAGATCATTCGTCCTTGACATGCAGCCACAGTCGCTATTTAGTAATGCACAAAAATACTACCAAAAAGAAGAGACGATGACATCCAGTTGAAGCTACCATTTAAAATATCAGAGAATAACATCATAATAGAATTCTAACTCTGACACTATTTATTTCACAGTAACCAAGAAAATACCAAAAGGACAGAAGTTTACCTGTTCAGAAGAGGTTGTTTCCAAACAGACCTATTTTAATTTATTCATCAGTAGAAGCAGAAGAATCAAAGTTCAACCAGATCGATTCCACGTTGTCCTCAGTTCTGGGATAGGATTAATCCAATCCACTCCAGCCTCAGTTTGTATATTACCAACTCAAGGCCTCTTTTGGCATTGTTTGCATGATTTCCACATATCAGGAAACTTTAATTTATTCCAGTTATTTAATAATCATACAAATGTATAATCTTTCTTCTTCCTGT
Source organism: Mauremys reevesii (assembly GCF_016161935.1). NCBI lineage: Eukaryota > Metazoa > Chordata > Testudines > Geoemydidae > Mauremys > Mauremys reevesii. The sequence continues at coordinate 26,197,942 of NC_052633.1, read as the reverse complement.
AAATGTTCTATACCAAGAACCAATTAATTTCATTTGCTACTTCCTGAGGTTTTATTTCTTCTCTATACATTGGAATCCCTTTTGAATTCCTATCACCGCATGACTACCAATGATTTTCTCGGCTTTTGAGTCATCAGAGCCTTCTCCTGTGGATTGTAGAGTACTCTTGTGATTATCTATGTTAATACTACATGTTTTCATTGGCCATGCTTAGATTTCATCTCCAGAACAGAATTGCTTTCTATAGATTTAACTACTCCCCCGCCCCCGCACCTTGGTATCCGACTCATGAATTTTCTGTTTACACCCTTGATCATATCCACCCTAATCACATACGTGTAGTGCCAGGCTGTGCACTGACTTTGTTCATCTGTGCAGGGGCAGAGGGCTGAGCAGGAAGCCTCGTTCTCCCCCCACACACACACCTTACCCATGTGCAACACACAATAGCTTACCCCATGCTATGGAGAGCTCAAATCCTTGCTCACTCCTGATTTCCTGGAGCCAAAGTATCTATGGTCTTGCTCTCTGCCACTTCCACACCAGACTGCACAGTAGGGTGGTCTGCCAGGTGAGCATTCTGAGCCAGCCTAATGGCACTTGCTCCATGCACAGGGAGCAGCGTGGAAGGATATTCCAGTTCAGGCAGGCACAATCCCTACTGTACTCATTCTGCATCAGGGCAGCTCTGCATTATCTCTGCTGAGGGCTTGTGACTAAGTGCTCCAATCCAGTTCTTTACAGGTAAAGTAAGAAGCTAGTCTTCAAACACGCAAAGGTGTCAGAGCTTCGGAAAGGGCTAAGCTGGAAGAGGTTTAGCCGTTTAAACAGCACGGAACAAGCAGTACAATGCTATTTTCCCCTTCATTCCTAACCTGCATTTTAAGGCTGAATGATGTGGGAGAGTGCAAGCTGGCCCTGAATGTCTCTTCTTTAACATTTTGTGGAAGACATTATGGCCAACATTTCCCAGACCTTGTTGTCTAGCTTTAGGCATTCAAGTCCATTTTAAAGCATCAAACTGAGCAGTCTGGTTTTCAGAGGTGCTGAGCTTCCGCAGATCCCACTGATCTTTAAGAGCGGTTGGTGCTTAGCACTTCTGAAATTCAAACCACTTACCTGAGTGCCAAAAACCAGGCACACCAGTTTGTGATATTCAGGTCACACCTTCATCTAGGTGAACTTTTCCTTACCAGACTAGACTTCTTCTAGGTGTGTTAAATGGTTAGCAAAAACGAGTGCCTAAAAACACTATGGTGATTGGATAGACAGAGTAATCTAAGTGGTGGCAACATATATACCCACATTTCAAATAAATAAATAAACACATTAAGAGGTCCTATAATGGAAGTACAAATACTGGTTGTTCTATACCCACAACAAAGTCAGCCATCTTACCCAGCCAACCGCACTGAGTCGTGAGGTGAAGCAAGTGTTAATAAATGGAGATATACCTGTCTCACAGAGCTGGAAGGGACCCTGAAAGGTCATTGAGTCCAACCCCCTGCCTTCACTAACAGGACCAAGTACTGATTTTACCACAGATCCCTAAGTGGCCCCCTCAAGGATTGAACTCATAACTGTGGGTTTAGCAGGCCAATGCTCAAACCACTGAACTATCCCTCCCTGTACTCCTATTAAAATGAGCATGATGGCAACCCCATTTCACTTCAGCAGGATCCACTTGTCTGAGGATTTAATGAAGATATTTAAGGCCAAAGGAGGATAGTTTCTTACACTACTGTGGCCACGAAACGTATTACTTCTTCTAAACTGCATGCTAGCCACGGGGAAAGGGAATACATACCTTTCTGCCTCAACTGTGCAGGGCATATCGACAATTTAGCTAACTGTGCTGGGGAGCGCAAAGGGCTGCCTGCTTCACTAGTGGCCTGGATGAGGGGATAGTGTTCTGTCTCTATCCCAAACAGCTATCCAGCAGGAGAGCTTGTTTCTAACACTATAGTAAGATCTGCTGCTCACCAAGCTCCCTGCAGCGGTAGACCGCTTTGTGCACTGACACTTAAGCAGTACATTTCCCCCAGTCTCCAAGCACAGCAGGGCCATGTCTAGGTACATTTTAGCCCTAAAATGCTGCTGTCTCAGAACAGCAAAATCAGAATTTCTTCCCTTTTAGTGGCTTGTCCATGACCTTTAAAGGTGAACAGTGGATTTTTTTTAAACTGATCTTTGCTGCAGTGTGAAAATATATAGATCTGAGTTTCCAACTGTGTCTTACTGTAAATAAAATGTGCATGTGCTGTCAGAGCTACATAGGGCCTTCCAGGCAGAAATCAGCAGAGATACTCCAGGATAGACTGAGCTCAGAGCTGACCCAGTGAAAGTTTTGCCTTCAGAATTAAGCCCCCGGTTATGCTGGTGGTCAGGAGCAGATGCAGGTACTGTGTGGGGAAGAGCTGGATAACTGTCATAGGGCTTGTCTCTACGTACAGCACTACAGCACATCTGGTGAAGAGCTCTCCCATTGGCACAATAAAACCACCTCTGCAAGAGGTGGTAGCTATGTCGACGGGAGAAGCTCTCTCATCAACATAGCGCTGCCCACACTGGCGCTTATGTCGGCATAATTTATTTCGCTCGGGGGGGTGGCTTATAAAAGACACTTCTGAGTGACATAAATTATGCCGACATAAGCTGTAGTATAGACATGGCCTTAGTGCCTGTGTGCCAGTTTGTCTTATGGTTGCCATTAACTCAAGCATTGTGTTCTTCTATGTTGCGCCCAAGCAAAGATCGTGTGTAATGTTGCTTTATTTTTAAACAGCACGTTATAAAGATTAACATATTCAGCAGCCCAGCAATCAACCTTATGAATAAAACTTGTAGGAGCCATCCCAGGGGCAAAGACGCAACCCTGAGGGCTGTACTTTGGGAGAGGCCTAGTGTCTCTGTGAGCCCAGAATGGTGTATCAGTGAGACACATGTATTTGGGCTTCCAGAGAAGGGGTGATGGCTGTCAGCCACAAGTGCCTTCTGCTGTCTTGCCCATAGGTAGATCTGGTATCCACTTCGGAGAAGTGAAGTGGGAGCCCAGAATAAAAAAGACTGGACTCTTCAGGTCCAGGACTCCAGAAATCAGTGGAAGAGAGAGGCCCTCCACACAGGGCAGGGCATGTGTCCCATGCCAAAATACAAACTCTGTGTCTCTGGGGGGACAGAGGAGCGTGCCACCTCCACAGCACCAAATTCTCCTGATCGTGGTAGCTTCAGGAAGCCTCTCCATGGAGCCCCAGACCTACAGAGCAGAGAGTCTGATCCTTTACTGCTTCAGATACATCTGCTCAACCCTAACTCCAGCTAATGAACAGTTAAGCTTGAGCATTTCTCTTTTTGTTTGCATTACACAAAAAATTGCTCTGTGATGCCATCAGTGGACGTTCCAAGCAGCACAACGATGGACCCTGCTCTATCCTGGACTGGAACTTCACACAGTCAGTGCTCTCCCGTTCCTCACAGATTGGACCTATCTATTCCCCAACCCTGTAGTTCCCTGCCTGCTGCTCCTTCATCCTGGCAGTCTATATCTACATAATATGGATTTTATAAAGGTCATGTCAGGGCCATACAAGAACAGAGAGGAAGTGGTTAATCAGGAAATAACTCTTGCTTACTCCACGCAAGAGTAAGGTTAAGCCATTCTGGAGATAAAAACCAAAATAAATAAATAAATAAATAAAAGTTGGAAGATGTTCCAGAAGTAAAACCAACCTCAATTTTAATGGATCACATCTTCCCAAAACTTGTCCAATTTGTCCCAAACAAATTTCACCCTAGGCTAAGATCTGATTTATGTAAATCCAGGCTGATTACACATCTTCACCAAAAATGAACCAAACACTGGGCTTATGTTTATTAAAATTCTTTGAGCATATTAAAAAAAAAGAGCAGATGAAGGAGGACCAGCTCATAAAAATTATGCGGCCATAAAAAGCTCTCTGATAACGTTCCTCCATGGGCAGCAGTGCTCCAAAACCAAAAGTTTTAGGCTGCATAAGAAGTAGGGTAGAAAACACTGTAAATATTATAAGCCATTAAATAAAACAGTAGTACCCCCTGACCTGGAACACAGTGTTCACTAACTCAGAACGGATATAGCAGAAAGACAAGGTCCTGATTCTGGCAATGCAAGTAATCAGAGGCATGGGACAACTTCCAGAGGAGATCAGAATGAAGAGACCTGACTCATTTCTAAATGAAATTAAACTAAAAAAAGAAGGGTCACAATAAACGTATACAAAATTATGAATGGTAGAATGGAGGTAAATGAAGCATCCTATTTGCCCTCCTTCATAGTACTAGAACAAGAGGGAATTCAATTACTTTAAAGGAAACGTGTATAACTGGTGAAATTATTTAAAAAAAAATACATAATGCAATCTGTGGCACTCATTGACACAGGATAATACTCAAAAATGATTAGACATGTATATGTATAATGAGGACATCACAGTTACATTAGACGGGATAGGAGAAATATTGAAAGGGTATGAACATTCATACTTAGGGCATAAGCCATGCGCTGACAGGGTTTAAGAAAAGACTTCCTATTTGGGTAGGTCATTCTGCAGTTGTCCACTGTGGACTTTTTCTGAAGCACCTGGTACTCGCTATTGTCAATTATATGATTCTGGACAAGATGGATCCCAGGTCTGATTCACTAAGGCAATTCCTATGTTCCTATATAAATAATGTGTATGTATTTATGCAGAATACAGTACACACAATATATACCAGGCCCTCCTTTAATGTTCACATCTACAAAAGGTTAAGTAGTCCTAGGTGACACACAGCTTTTTATAGTGGCAAACAATAATGGATTCCGGATACCGTCCGACATGGCTAGCTTCCAGTCAGCATTAAGGAGAATTACTACCTGATTTTAATACATCTTGGTTCAATTTCATGTAGCCTTATTGTCTTCTAATTACCAGCACAACGATTTGATCTACACCCGGTCTATGGCATTTCTCTGACTTCTAACACCACAGCAATATACATGGTGTTGTGCTGATTTCTCAAACAGTAAGCAGTTTGCTTTTGTTTCACATCCCCAAGGCTCAAATAAGCAGATGCTGCATTAAAGCTTGGTTTACAAAACTGCTTCTGTTGTGATATACATTTTTAATATAATATACTGATTGCATTACAGTGAAATATGCCAGGACCGATAAACTCATAAAAATTCATTAGCATGGCCTGTTCCTCAATTAAGCTAAGTCGAAGACTATCTAGTTTAAGAGAATTGCTCGGTGGCAGCTGTAATGAGTGAAAAGCTCAATCACGTCTCCCACAAATCAAGGACACCTTAGCTTACCATTCAGGTTTCACAATGGTATCAGTTTGGGCTGTTTTTCCATCAGGCTTTGCTGACCTTTCTGTTCTTTTAGTCAGCGAGAATACTTTGCTTTGCTTGAAAGGAAAAGCTTGAGTTTTAAGATTCTATTACTATTCCAAGTGTAAAAGCAGTGGTACAGCTCTCCAATGCATTCTAAACAGACGACACTAAGACCCACATATTTCATAGCATCCAGGCCTGTTATAAAAAGGAGAGGCTTTTTAAAAAATCACTCTCAATAGACAATCCAGGGGGAACTCTATTTCCACTCCCCTAGGTCTATCTGCGTTTTATTCCCATTCTCTTCTCCCTCAATTGACATTATCTGCTGTACTATGATAATTGAAGAGGATTAACTATGGAGTACTCCAGAGATGCTCTTCAGTGCGTGTAAACGACATGGTGATTCAGGGAACACAACAGGGGCTCTTAAGAGGCACAAGTTCCACTATTCTTTAGAACAGACGGGAATCCAATGTTCTTTGTTACGCGCTTTGAAGAAGCCCAAATTGATAAAGGATTTTTATTTTAACTATATTTGTTTAAAGGCGTTGCAAATTAAAAGCATACTGAAAATTAATCTGACTAGCAATAGATTGAGGTTTACACAAAGCATCTGCTGGCTGCCTCTGGTAACACACTACATTTGTCTAGACTTTATTTATTATCCATTTTTGGCATAACTAGTCATTGCTGCTGAAAGCCAAATTACAGCAGCCTTGTGTAACAGATTACCTTAAAGAAAGAGAAATTCTGCTACATAAGGACTTCCTCCAATGTATTTTTAGGATTGTTGGGCAGCATGCAGTCCTCGGGCACCAAATTTTTTCAAGCCAATCACAGCACAGAAGGCTGAGCTAACAGGAAGGTAGGAGTCCCCCCTCCCCCTTTCCTACCTGCTCTATTTTTCTACTCTACAGTTTATTCTACTCCAGTTCCATTGTTCAACCATATCCAAACATGTTCCTAGAGTTGTTAAGTGGAACCCCACTGTTGCATAAGGCATTCTACTGCTATTCTCTTAACTCTGAATTTCCTTGGTTTCTTATACTTGTTTCTAGATAACTACAACTTTCTTCTACATTTTTTTATTTGTTAAAAACACATTACCGATGTGTTTTCACAACCCCAACTTCAGTTTAATAGATTTTTTCCCCTCCTGGTATTAAATGGATACTACAACTGTAACCATATGGAGACCATTCATACTTCCCTTGAATCCTTACTTCAATGAACTTCATCCAATGCCCAGTGAAATCAGTGGGAGCCAAGTCTCCCTTTTAGTCCTGCTCTCCAGGAGAAGGAAAGGAGCTAACTGAAACCTTAGCAGGAGATAGGTTGGGCAGACACAAGGACAATCTAAAAAACGTATGAAGGCATTGGCCACAGATTAGCAAACAGTGGCTCCCATCTGAAAAATTCCCTACTATATGTAAAATTTCAGCCAAAATGCATATATTTATCATCCAGCTAAAAACCTCATGAAAAAGCAGCTAACGGAATTGCTAGCAGTGTTGAACACAACCTTGAAAATATCATGCAGTCCTTCAGCCATTAGCCATAAGTAATGCTAAGTGATCCAGACATGGATTTACTTTGCTAGTTAGTAAAGCTTTTCTACATATAAATGCTTCCATTTTGAAAATAGCCTTATAGCTTCTGCTTAGAGATAGTTGTGTGGGCACATGGTGCCCTTAATTTTAAAGGAGAACTCAAGTATTGTGGTTTAGGCCATCAAATTTGACCTGGACCTTCCTATAATAACATGGTGGAATATACTCTCTGGATTTTAAATATTTGATGATAAAAAAACAAAACAAAAAGTCTCAAAGATTTTTCCAGGACCCACAACAGAAGCAAGTTGTGAGCTCCCCCTGCTGGCAAAACAACAATTTAGCAAAAGAACACTTCCTAAAATACTGCTGGCTTCAGAGAAAGGCACAACCCAATCCAATGGCTGGAAGCAGAAGATAGACAAATTCTGAGCAGAGATAAGATATGAATTTGTGACAGTGAGGGTACTTAACCACTGAAGCAGTTTGCCAAAGGTTGTGATGCATTCTACATTGTTGGCAATTTTTAAATCAAGTGGAGGGCTCTTCTAAAAAGATCTACTTATAGGGATTATTTGGGGAAGTTTATGGCCTGTGTGCTACAGACTAGATGATCACAGTGGTCCCTTGTGGCCTTAGAATCTGTGACTCTGTGAATTGCTGCTGCTGCACTGACAAGGAAGACAAACAAACCTGCACCACCACTCAAAAGAAAGAAGCAATGTCAGGACTCGGTATGGAAAACAATTTCTGGGTTCTAAGGGCCCAGTCCTGCAAGGTGCTGAGTGCCCTGAACTCCCGCTGAAAAATACTGGAACTCACATATGTCAAGACTTGAAGGCACACCACATCCTACAGAATCAGGCCCAAAGGATGTGGCGTGAGGTTCTGTGATGTGGCTGAGAGGCACAGCACAGAACTTGCTGCCTAGGAGGTGACTACAGTGATTTTAAACTACCTTTGAGCTGCTCCAGGGGCTGAAGAGGCCTACAGTGTAAATCAGCCAGGCCTGGAAGCCTGAGCATGTTACGGCAGCCTCCATTCAGGCCACCCTATGGGCTGCAGCAAGACCGATAATCTTCACAGTGCTGCTTGCTACAGCCCTGCCCCAACCCCAACCCCCAGCATGCCCCCTACACTGGGGCATACAAAAGGGTCCTTGGAAAACAAGCTTACGGCTGTTTCCAACAGCACTGGTCCCAGGGGAAGCTGCCCTGAGCTGTCCATGGGAATTTTAAGGCCTGTTTTTGTAACTCTGGCCCCTGTACAAGGCATAATGGGGCCAGTGCAAGGATAAGGGCTTGGCTACACTTGCGAGTTAGAGAGCATAAAATCAGCCCCGGGCGCCCTAGCTCTCTACTCATCCACACTGGCAAGGCACGTAGAGCGCTCTGACTCCAGGGCTAGAGCGCTCCTGGTACTCCACCTCAGTGAGAAGATTAACACTTGGTGCGCATTGGCTGAAACACCCAGGCGTCAGTATGAACAAGGTGTTTCATTACTGTGCTCTGATCAATCTCCAGAAACGTCCCATAATCCCCTTAAGTCAAGTGGCCACTCTTGTCATTGTTTTGGAATCACTGCAGGCATGCTGATATGCCCTTTGAAAGCTCTGTTTCTGACAGCCGGCATGCTTATCAGCTCTGAGACAAAGCAACCATTACTGTGGAATGCTGCGTGTGAGAGAGAGAGAGAGGCAGGGGGGGGGTTGTTGCTGTATGAACTTACAAGACAGCATGCTGAAATGCTGTCAGCCCCCCAAACACCCACTGTCTTTCCCCCCACATACACATAACACACTCCCTTCACACTCCATTTCCCCCTCCCCTCATTTGAAAAGCACGCTGCAGCCACTTGCATGCTGGGATAGCTACCACAATGCACTGCTCTCTGTGGCATTGCAAGAGCTGTTAATGTGGTCACGTCAGCGCGCTTGCAGCTGTCAGTGTGGACAGATTGCAGCGCTTTCCCTACTGCGGTCTACGAAGGCTGGTTTAACTCAAAGCGCTCTACATCTGCAAGTGTAGCCATGCCCTAAGGTGCTCACCCTTGAACTTCCAAGCTGCTGAATGTCATCAGCTTCCACTAACTAAACTGCCCCAATTCAACAGAGCCCTTATGTATGCGCTTCAAGTTAAGCATGTGCCTGAATCTCAAAAGTCTTTGCTGGAAAGGGATTGATTATTGGATCAGTGCATAAGTGCTCAGCACACTGAAGGAAAAAGTCCTTGGAGAGAGAGACACAGAAACAACCAACTTTCCCCCACTGTTTTAGGAAATCTTTTACAGATCTCTTTAAGCATGCATCGATGATTAAGCATGAAATCTAAATGGCTATTGCTCTAAAAAGGAAGTTGCTTTCTGGCCACAGTTTAAATGCACTGGCGCAGCAATAAGCACAGCTTAATTGTAGAGAAGCTTACATGCTTGATAACAGATTTCTCCCCGACAGTAACATGTGAAAGAGTGCACGCTTTGGAGCAATAAAATAAAATTGGGAGCCAGCATGGTGGCTGAACAAAGTCTGTTGTAGGGTGTTAGATTTTCTGCTTTTGAAAGTGACTTCCCAGTGCTGTCAGCTGAGCTGTGGAATTAGAAACCAGAATTTACAGCAATAGGTTTTTAGATTTCAAGCCGCTCAAATTAGCTGTCTCCAGGGAGAAAAATCTAGTGTGAGGGAATCAATAGCAAACATGGGTAAAAATGCCATTATGGAGATACCTACCCCAACAAAACAGCAAAGCCTGCTACAAAGGTATAGCTACAGACTGCAGTGATAAGGAGCCAAAGGATATATGAAGGAGAAAATAGGACTTCTACTATTTGAATCAGGGTAAGAAAGCTGCCTTATGCTATTATATTTGATTTTATATTACACGCTGAAATTCTATATGCTCTCACTATGCTCCATAACAGTGCCAGAAGCCTCACTGAAAAGATTATAGACCAGTCTATTGTATCATATCTTCACCTCTGCATGGATTACAAGTGATATCACCTTGTTTTAGCCAAACAGCTAATTAGATGCAAACAGACTTCAAAACTATGCATACCTTTTTTTCAAAAGGCCACTAATCTAAATAAACTTAAGCCCCTCAATTTACTTCACTGCTATTTGTCTAAAAGCATTACAAACATAGGACACGAGGCTATCTAAATTATGGTAGCTGATGGTCATCTTAAAGTGGGGTTAAATGCAATGTAATATAATCTAGGAAGTCACTTTCAGATGCAAAGCAGCGAAAAGGAGAATTAGAGACTTTTTCCTGTTAGGTGAAGCTTTTCCATCTTCTATGTATGTCTTTGGCAAAAATGTAACTTGGGAAAAAATATTTTGTTTCTTTGTAAGCTGCAAGTACACTGGCATAGTAACTAATTCTCCTGATTCCATACAACAGAATTTGTATGCAAGAGCAATCTCATTCTGTTATATGTATAATCTATAGTATATAGCCTACATTTATACTCTCATTATCTATTATATACTGTAACTAGATTCAGGATCTATACTAGAATACTATATAGAATATACTTGAACAACAACCAGGATTGCCAACTCCAAGCATTGAACAACCAGAGTCATGACATTTTCACAAGACAATTTGGGGCTCTTTTTATTTGCCTTCTGGCAGTTAAGCCTTTTGGGTCCATTTTGTAGCTCACTCTCCAACCATGAGGCCTAGAAACTTTTTAAGTCAGAGTCTCATGTGATAACATGACTCAGAGCCCAGGGCTTTATGACCAACATCACAAGACTCATGATAAAGTTGTGAGACCTAGCAACACTTGAGCCTACAATTTTTAGTTTATCTGAACAGCTATGTGAACTGCTGTGGTATCTCATTAAATATACTCATTAAAAACTCTCTGTATGTGTATTTAAACAAAGTAAGTTTGTTAAATATTTGAGATCCAATTGTACTTTCCCTGAATATGACAATTCTGATTGACTCCAAAGCTAGTAGGATAAGAGAAAAAAAGCCCCTAAGACAAAAGGGAATTTAAATATTAAAAAATACAGACTATCTTAAATTAACATTAAAGAATGGGACTGAAATTAGCACAAGAGTTAAAGCTGAAATAGCATGTGAACATTGAGAGGATGTTTTCATCTTGTTTGTGCTTTTAGATCTCATTGGAACTTCAAACCAGTCCTACGGCATGCCAACAAATAATTCAAGGAAAAGCAGCAAAGAATCCTGTGGCACCTTATAGACTAACAGACGTTTTGCAGCATGAGCTTTCGTGGGTGAATGCCACCCGGATCCGACGAAGTGGGCATTCACCCACGAAAGCTCATGCTGCAAAACGTCTGTTAGTCTATAAGGTGCCACAGGATTCTTTGCTGCTTTTACAGAACCAGACTAACACGGCTACCTCTCTGATCCTTGAATTCAAGGAAGGGGCATAGTCAATCAAGCACTTACACTATTAACCACAAAACTTATAAGTAGGAGGCATACAGGGAACTAAGCAATGTTTGCACCCCTGCAGCTTTCCTCAGGCCCCAGTTCAGGAAAGCGTCTCTATTCGGAATAGCGCTTAAGACCACAAAGTTAATGGGTCTTAAGCACAGGTTGGAAGTTATACATATGCTTAAGTGCTTTCCTGAATCAGGGCCTCTTGTGGTACTTAGAGTGAGTGTGAAGTACCCATTTTAAAGCTTTAGAGAAGCAGTTTCACTCCTTTAGGAGGGATGCAAGTAGCCAAAATTATGGGCTATATTCTCCTAGTCTTATACATTTCCAATAACTCTACTGTAGTTGAGAGACATTATTTCAAGTTTACGCCAATGTAAGAGCCAAATGTAGCTCACTGTAATGGCATACCGATATGTACGTTGCATGAGCTAAGATGCTCTCTCTTTGATCTGTTTGCTGGAATATTATAGGATTTGTTTGACGTTTTGATGATTTAGAGTGGTTTATGGCCTTTACATACAGCACATCATTAAAAGCATATTTTTTACTTTTATCTCAGTTTTGGTGTGGAGAAGAATTTCTGATTTTGAAACTAAAAATAGGCCATTTGAAATGAGCACTATGTACACTGCAGGGTGTCATATGCTTTTTGATTTAAGAGAATCACTTCCTTACATGCTTTCCTGGCATGCCATTGTTCCTGGAGGTTCAAATGCTTAAGATAACTATCCATAAATGTAAGCGACTGAGTGCTAGGGGCAGGATGTTCTCACTCAAAGGGCCTCACTTCTGGAATTCACTTCCATCTCTAGTGTGCACAAATTTGTTTAATTTGTGCAAAAGTCTATTTCTTTTCCCAGGCTTTTGCATGAGTGCCTGAAAAGGGGCAATGATAATCTTCAGCTGCGGAGACTGGTCAACAGTTAGGGGAAACACTGTATAGTTTAAAGAATATTTGCCAATGTCCAAAGTTAAAACATGTTAAAATATAATGGAAGTTACACATTTAAGTCAAGGAGAGAGTATGGGAATATTCACTAGGGTTTTGGACCATGGCAGGGAGAGTGGGGGAGCAGGAGAGAGCCAAGCTTAAAATGTACTAAAGCATCTCAGTGACTTAGGAACCTCAGTCCCATTTGCAAAAGTGATTTAGGCATTTAGGAGCTTAACGCCATGTCTACACTACCACTTATGTTGGCAAAATGTTGCTCAGGGGTGTGAAGAAAAGACCCTCCCCCGAACAACAAAGGCATAAGTGGTAGTGTACACAGCATGTGCAGTAGCAGCTCCTTAGAACACTCTGATCTAGCTCAAAGAGCTCTAACAAACTGCTAGCACACATCAGCAGGGTGCACGCAGACAGTTAGACCCCGGCAGGCTAGTGTGGGGTAGACTGACACCCCAGCTTGTCATGGCCTAATTGTTCCTGTAGACAAGCCCTCATACTCCTAAGTACTCAAGTCATTTCTGAAAATGGGGACATTAGTGCCTTTGAAAGCTATACCCCAAGCTATACACATATATTACAAAGAGGTTAACACAGTACAAAAAAAAAATTAGATAATGAAAACTGACCATCCAGATTGGGCACTTAAGATTTAAATATTGCCAGTCACATAACCAGTCACACTTGCGTTACACTCACTACATTTTCTTATCTTATGCTATTGCCATAAAAATATACTCCAAATGAAATTAAGCCACAAAACTACCTGTTTGATGCACTACAGTTTTACATAATACACAAGATCAAACAACAATCTGAGGCCACATGATAGCGTACCTTATTATCTACAACATCCAGGCACAAAAGGATGGGTGTTTCAGTCTTAAATCTGAATTCCCTTGCTTTTGTAGTTTAAATTAGCCCACTCACATTACTCTCACATATATACTGTGCGTATGTGTTAGTATCACATTTATACACTGATTAATTCCAGGCAATGGACACTCAAGCTTTTATAGAGTATTGTGGCTCAAGTGATATTTCGAAGAAGGGGTTTACAACAACATTCATTATGTTCTGCATAGCCCTGCCTATCAATCTATCTTGCAACAAAGCAGAGTTGGGGGAAAAAATTAGTATAAAAGCAACAGCACTGCTGAATTTTGCAGTTATTCATACCAAATTAGTACACAGCCAAATACAAATGTAATCAGGTCAAAGTAACTGTTTGGCTATTGAGAAAAAAAAGATGATGCATGAGGCTAAGTGTAACTGCTTGTTACCATAACTTGCTGCATGACAACTGGCCTTAAAATAAGTCAGATATTCAGGTTTTAAAAGGTTAATCTCTTTCTCTATTTTGCTTGAGACAAGAAGACTGGGTTAGTGCATTGGGATTACTTGCTCTTCTGAACAGTTTTATAACATACACCCTGACACCTCCAATATCTTCAGGAAAAGGAAGTCAGGGCCCCAGGTCTGAAGCTGGATGTGTGTCAGTGGACACTCTGCCCACATTGAGCCCCAAAAACTTCAGTTTTGCCCAAGAGAGCAAGCAAGAAAAAATGAACTAACAACATGACAGGGGAGAGAGAGTGCGCTCATGATTAATCACGATGGGGTGACAAAGTAGGAACAATCTTAAAAATAATATGTAGGTCCAATTATTTGCTCAGTTACATTTGGGCAACCCCATGGCCTATTGAGAGGCAGCATGCTTCAATTGATAAGGCACTGGACTTGGATTCAAGAGACCTAGGTTTTATTCCCAGCTCTGCCACTGAGCCGCTGTGTGACTTTGGGCAAGTCACTTCACCTCTCTGTGCTGCTGTTTCTCCTTCCAACCTTTGTCTGTTAAGACTTTAAGCTGTATGGGGCAGGGAATGCATCTACATGCTTCCTAGAAAAATGGAGCCCTGATCTCCATTAGAGCCTCTACATGCTACTGAAACATGAGTAATGAGGATATTGATTAAGTATGTGACTTGGTTTCTTCACTCAACTTTATCCTAAACCATAATGAACATAAAATCAAGCTAGGATGAGAGGTGTGGAAGATGTGGGTCCTATCTAACTCCCACTGAAGTCAACAGGATTTCAACAGACATTGAGCTGGGCCCTGAAATTAGTTCTATGTAGATACTCGGATACTGCTGTAATGGTGGCCATACAGGTACCTGGCTAGCTAGTTATCCATTAGAAAGGAAAGCTGAGCAACAGCGAGATCTATAAATACAGGTAAGGCAAGTGAAACGAAATTCCAGTGAAACAAGTAATCAAGGTGAGACTGTTCTGAGTACATTACTGACAATAATAAAAATATTCCCTCTTGAGTTTGTTGCTGTTTTAAAGAAGCTAGGAAACAAGCAAGATTTCATTGTGAAGCATTTCAAGACAATATAATCTAAAGAATAACATAGATTCAAAGTGAGTGGGATCTCTTTATATTCTTCTTCTTCTTCAGAATTCTGCATATGAAGTTTTTCACATCAAAGCAAGATTCTTTTTTTATTTTTTATTGATTAGCCCTCTGCATTTGATTGGCACTACACCTTCTGGAGTACAGCTTTTTTTAAATTAAAATAATTCTATTCCATGATCCACGATGAAAATGTAGAGGTGGCTTTTATTTCTATACCTTTACGTTTCCTTTTAGGAAGCTTTTCCCATAAGGGCAGGAAACTGAGTTTCATCATATGGTGTGTTCATCATTCCACTGGGTTCTCCAAACCATGAATGCTCAGGGGGGTTACTCTCTGAGGAAGAGATTTCCACTACTCTACTCACCTTCCAGCCCCTTTTTAAAAATTCAACCTCCCTCTAAATATCTTCAGAACCTGCCACTCTTGCTGCTCATACACTTCCCAAAGTCACAGGCAGGAATGGCACAATACTAACAAATTTTGACAAATTTGCTGATGCTTGGAGCCTTAGGAGTTGCAGCAGTGAAACTGACTAACTTTGTTTATTGACTCTGCTGCTGATTGGCAAGTCTGATACTTTAAATGACTGCTTCATGGAGCAGCTGGTACGGGAACCCACAAGGGGAGAGGCAACTCTAAGTCACTGTCTCTGTAACCAAGATGGAACAATACAGGGTCTAAACTTATCAATCTCTGGAGAGAATTCCCCCTCCCCCTTTCTCAGTAAAAGCAATATCAGCAACCAGGAATAAAGAATTTCCTTTAGCAAACACACAATTGCAAATATAGAAAGCACCTCAAAAGACTAATCCGCTTTTTTAATTAATACTTACTATTAAATAGTAGAAACTACTCCAGGAGAATTTGGAGACATGACTGACCTCTCTTAGATCCAAAGAGAGCTCTAACAAAGAACACAGACAAAGGCTTCCCTCCACAGAGATTTGAAATTATCTCGTCTCTGATTGGTCCTCTGGTCAGGTGGTCATCAGGTACTGCATGTTAACCCTTTACAGGTAAAAGAGACCTTAACCCTGATCTGTTTATTTATGACAGGTCAACAAACATGTGAACAAGGGGGATCCGGTGGACATAGTGTACTTGGACTTCCAGAAAGCCTTTGACAAGGTCCCTCACCAAAGGCTCTTACGTAAATTAAGCTGTCATGGGACAAAAGGGAAGGTCCTTTCATGGATTGAGAACTGGTTAAAGGACAGGGAACAAAGGGTAGGAATTAATGGTAAATTCTCAGAATGGAGAGGGGTAACTAGTGGTGTTCCCCAAGGGTCAGTCCTCGAACCAATCCTATTCAATTTATTCATAAATGATTTGGAGAAAGGGGTAAACAGTGAGGTGGCCAAGTTTGCAGATGATACTAAACTGCTCAAGATAGTTAAGACCAAAGCAGATTGTGAAGAACTTCAAAAAGATCTCACAAAACTAAGTGATTGGGCAACAAAATGGCAAATGAAATTTAATGTGGATAAATGTAAAGTAATGCACATTGGAAAAAATAACCCCAACTATACATACAACATGATGGGGGCTAATTTAGCTACAACGAGTCAGGAAAAAGATCTTGGCGTCATCGTGGATAGTTCTCTGAAGATGTCCACGCAGTGTGCAGAGGTGGTCAAAAAAACAAACAGGATGTTAGGAATCATTAAAAAGGGGATAGAGAATAAGACTGAGAATATAGTATTGCCCTTATATAAATCCATGGTACGCCCACATCTCGAATACTGTGTACAGATGTGGTCTCCTCACCTCAAAAAAGATATTCTAGCACTAGAAAAGGTTCAAAAAAGGGCAACTAAAATGATTAGGGGTTTAGAGAGGGTCCCATACGAGGAAAGATTAAAGAGGCTAGGACTCTTCAGCTTGGAAAAGAGAAGACTAAGGGGGACATGTTAGAGGTATATAAAATCATGAGTGATGTTGAGAAAGTGGATAAGGAAAAGTTATTTACTTATTCCCATAATACAAGAACTAGGGGTCACCAAATGAAATTAATAGGCAGCAGGTTTAAAACAAATACAAGGAAGTTCTTCTTCACGCAGCACACAGTCAACTTGTGGAACTCCTTACCTGAGGAGGTTGTGAAGGCTAGGACTATAACAATGTTTAAAAGGGGACTGGATAAATTCATGGTGGCTAAGTCCATAAATGGCTATTAGCCAGAATGGGTAAGAATGGTGTCCCTAGCCTCTGTTCGTCAGAGGATGGAGATGGATGGCAGGAGAGAGATCATTTGATCATTGCCTGTTAGATTCACTCCCTCTGGGGCGCCTGGCATTGGCCACTGTCGGTAGACAGATACTGGGCTAGATGGACCTTTGGTCTGACCTGGTACGGCCGTTCTTATGTTCTTATGTTCTTATGACTAGCTTGAGAGTCACTGGCGCTGCCAGTCTGCAGACTTGGGAAGACAATACATTTGGAAGGTTATTTTCAAAACCATAAGAGGAAAAAAAAGTTGAAGTAAAATCAAGAATGCTCAAATTATGCAGGAGTTGATGACTAAATTCTCACACTTGGCAAGGAAAACTTCCCACTTATCACTGTTGAGTGGATCTTTCAAGCCCTGCTCTAATGAAATCTAGAATTTGTTGTAGCTTTTATGACAGTAGTATGATGTAGTGAGAGTGTTTACTTGACTTAGGTTTGGCTTCTCAAAGCACATTAATATACTTCTGTCCTCTGAGAACTACATTAGCTGCCTACTAAATCTTGTATTATAGAAGGCAGCTTTGTAGACCTTTAAATGGATGCTCAAACTTGATCCCGTCTACTTCACAGATCTCTTTCTCTACTACCTGCCTAGCCAGGCCCTGAAGTCCTGTTCTACTTGTCTTTTGTGAACATCTGCTTTTAAACTCAAATTGTTTGGAAGTTGTTTTTGCTTGTTCTGCTCTTTGAGTCTGAATTCACTACCTCAGCAGAATGGCCAAGTTTGTTCCCTCCATATTTTTTCTAAACAATCTTCAAATCATACCTGTTGTCTTTGCTGTGTGTATATATATGTATATATATATATATATATATATATATATATATATAAACATTAATTTCATTTGACTCTGCATCTGAAAAATCACTTACAATTTATATTTAAGTTGGGCTTTTCACACAAATGATCTGTAAGTACTGATATACAGTATGAATCAGAAATCCTTCTTTTCTATGTACTTTTGAAGACTTCATCCACATTCTGTAGCCAGCTATAAAGAGATTCTGCCAAGACAGAAATATATAGGCAAAATTTTCAGAAGTGACTAGAGATTTTGAGGTTTCAGGTTTTTTTTGGATGCCCACCATGAGACACCTTAAAAGCGGCCTGACTTCTAGAAAATACCTACTATCTGAAAGGCAGGCCACTTTATAAGGTGTCTCAAGCTGGCTATGCAAAAATGGAGGCATCCAAAAATTCGTAGTCACTTTCTAAAACCATGATCATTAGTCGATAAACATAATTCCTTTCCTATACTTTTAAATAAAATTTTAGCTGACTGAAAGTGAAATTAAATTACACTTTAAAAATTCAGATTTTTTTTTGTCTTCCAGAAATTGGAGCAACAAAAGAAGTGAACTTAGACAACAATAAAAAAATGCCAATTTACTTGTGATACAGCAACCAATGGTTGAGAAAAAAAATTAATTCACTGTAAGTTAACCCAACCACTTAATGTCCATGGCTCAGTTGGCTTTCTGTAGTTGTACAATACATTTCAGACTATATGAGGCAATAACATGCCAATGGCATGGTTAGTCTTATCTACTGTGTGTAGGGTTTAAAAGGGTTTTACATAAGCATCTCCGGGTGAAAAGAAGTGTAGGGATCTGATTCCATCTCTCTCATCCCTAATTTACATCAGTGTAAGTTCACTGAACTCAATATAGAACTGGTGTGGGAGGAGAATCAAAACCTGTAAGTGTGAAGTATTATTATTAAAATTATCTAGGGTGAAACCCTGGCCTTGTTGAAATTAATGGCGGGGGGACACCTCTGGCTTACTTTTTGCCTTAGGTGACGTTGTCTTGTTTTGTATTTCACATGGAATAGACAACAGAATTAGACTGGTGAGCCACAGAGAGCTGGCTGGTCCTATGATGTTAGCTCACCTACTCATAAACCACCTGATAAATTACACAAATAACACCTAAATCCAGGGGCGGCTCTAGACATTTCGCCGCCCCAAGCATGGCGGCATGCCGCAGGGGGCGCTCTGCCGGTCGCCGGGAGGGCGGCAGGCAGCTCCGGTGGACCTCCTGCAGGCGTGCCTGCGGATGGTCCACTGGTTCCGCAGTCCGCTGGTCTCGCGGCTTTGGTGGACCTCCCGCAGGCGTGCCTGCGGGAGGTCCACCGGAGCCGCGGGACCAGCGGACCCTCCGCAGGCACGCCTGCGGGAGGTCAACCAGAGCACGCGCTTGGTGTGCTGCGGCCTGGAGCTGCCCCTGGCTAAATCCCATCAAATAACATTCCTGCAATCATGAATGCAGCCTGGTTGGTCCATGAGACAATCTCACTATTAAGTTGTGATCTACATCATGTAAGATTTGGAGGGTCCCCGTAACAGGGCAGCTACCTCCACAGCATCCCCTCATGACTAGAAGTCACTCTTCAGGGCCCCTTAAGAACTGCACATCACCCATCCAAAGGTACAAAACAGTCCCCTCCTGGGGTCCAATTGATTTAGTCCTGACCCAGTCTGGCCCCTCCAGGCCCAGCCCCACATTCAATCTCTCTCTTCTCGGAGCTGGGTGCCAGTACAGTCATCACTCCTGGGCTTTACCAGGCTGGAGCTCAGCTTTACATCCCTGGTGCCAGGGTCTTCCTTATTCTCTGCCACAGCTTCCTAGGCATCTCCAGCTTCCTGCTGCCCTTTGTAGGGGAATCAGCTCTCTTCCATGAGGCCCCATCAAGGTGGCTCAACACAGGTGGCTCCTTCAGAAACAGGGTTGGCTGATCCCAGGCCATCAGCCCTTAAGGGGCAAGCCATCCTGTTACAGTCCCTGTACTAGAACAATTCTGTAAGGTTTCCAACACCATAGGGGACTGTTTTATGGAGAGGTTCTGACTAACCCCGACGTGACTATGCAGGGGACTAGAGGAGAGCAACGTTTTCTCTCCTTGCACGCTCACATTAGGTCTATCCAGATATTTGTTCTGGGTGCTGAGGTGGGTGGCAGTGGGGTAGGAATACAGGGGTTTTGCACCCTATGCTTCCCTAGGGACAAAGCCATGGCCCCACTCTCCTATGCACCAGCCACCGAGGCAGTGTTAGGACTAGTCACAATCTGGTCAAGTAATGATCCCTGTGTGACGTTACTGACATGAACTGGAACCGTATAGATCATTGTTGCGACCAAGGTCCTGTAGCGGCACCAAATCTTGTATAAAAGGATCAAATAAGGTGTGTAAGACAAGGTTATGGTTTGCTGGTTATGATTATGATATCTTTACGTGTGTACCATTTTTGTAGTTAAAAGTTATGAATATTGGCTCTATACTGTCTGTATTTCAAACTTGTGCTATGCTTCTGGGTGACACCCCAGACAATTTGCCTAGCCTGCTTGATGGCCCATAAATGACCATCAGCTATACAACTGACCCATTGAAAGAAGGCAGATACACCTTGTGACTCAGCAAGGTATGCAGGGACATGCCTATGGATAGAACTTTAAGGTTTTTTCTTGCCAGGTGCCCAAATGCTTGTCTTTGGAATAAAGAAAGAGAGGCCCCATGACAAGAGACTATAAAAGGCAGCTGCCTCATCTCCATCTTGTCTTCAATCCTGCTTCTTACTGCTGGAGGGACTTTGCTACAAACGGAAGCGCTAAACAAATGACTGATGACCCATCCCAGCTGTGGATGTACTCCAGCGACTTGATTTGAACCTGCAGCTTATTCCATCATTGCTACAAGCCTGAACCAAGAACTTTGATTCCATTTAACCAATTCTAGCTCTCATCTGTATCTTTTTCCTTTTATGAATAAACCTTTAGATTGTAGATTCTAAAGGATTGGCAACAGCGTGATTTGTGGATAAGATCTGACTTGTATATTGACCTGGGTCTGGGGCTTGGTCCTTTGGGATTGAGAGAACCTTTTTCTTTTACTGGGGTACTAGTTTTCATAACCATTCATCCTCATAAGGAGTGGCACTGGTGGTGTTACTGGGAAACTGGAGCGTCTAAGGGAATTGCTTGTGTGACTTGTGGTTAGCCAGTGGGGTAAAACCGAAGTCTTCTCTGTTTGGCTGGTTTGGTTTGCCTTGGTGTGCACAGAAACTCTGGCCTTTGGCAGTATCTGCCCTGCTTTAAGCAATTTGTCCTGAATTGGCACTCTCAGTTGGGTCCCGCCAGAACCAGCATTGTTACACCCTGCCCTACCACAGCCAGGGTGCTTGGGAGGCACTGTCCTTCTCTCTGTGGGGATGTTTACACTGCAATCCAAGGTGGGACTGCAGAACACCTGGACTAGCTTTGATCTAGCTCGCACAAAGAATAGCAGCAGCGAAGCCATGACAGCCTGGGCTAGTCTCTCAAGTATCTACCCAGAGTCCTGGGCAGGTTTGCACAGCCCATGCTGGTTTGCATGTTGCACTGGCTTCGCTGCTATTGTTATTTGAGCTAGTCAGATCAAAGCTAGCTTGGGTACATCCATGTGTGTTGCAGTCACACCTCTGTTTGTAGCATAGACATCCCCTTGGGCACAATGCGTCCCAGAGCCTCTTTTGCAGCTATGCACTGTCTCTTGCTCAGGAGGACGGTGTACAAGATCTATGATCTAACTCAAAAATGTTTAACTAACAAATCACCACACACCATTTTTTTTAAACAAAATCTAAACTAACGGCCTAAAATATTTAACACTGTCCCTGTAAGTAGTTAGAGTCTGGGGTTTTGTTGTGTTTTCTTTTAAAGCCACATCATTATTTTCCTACCAATGACATTTCTGCTTCATAACTACTACAAGAATGCTCTCTAGTACTGCAAATTATTGGGTTTGAATCCTCCAGGGAGAAGACTGACAACACAAGGGGTTTCGTTCATGTTTTAAAAACAGGATAAATATTATTTTAAACTTAAAATAAATGAGTGTGCTAGAAACAGCAGATGGAGATAGAGCACCTAGTATAACTCATAAATAATACAGAATCCTCTCAGAAGTAATATGGTTGCTGAATTTCCCTAGAAAACGGCAGGTCTTTATGAGGTTTCAGCTTGACTAAAATGCAAACTGTCACTTCAGAAAAACCTAAATGAAAGACAATACACAGCGTTACAACAAAACCGCAAAGCACATCCACTTACACTACAGAAAGGGAAAGACCTTGTGTGTCTAGATAGGCAGAGTAATATTAAAAGAGGACTCTTACCTCCATCCCCAGATCCTGAGCCTGCATCTGAAGAGAAAACACAATGAAATTTATATTCAGATGTGACAATATGACCTATGAATCTGTAAAGCAATACTGCTCAGTTAAATGTATCAGGGTGTATCTTATGTTTAATGTCATCCCTGGGTAAATTACAGAGATCTAATCTTTACATGGCTCGCTCAAGCCATCTTTCTGATGTCTGAATTTTCTTTTTAAAAGTCTCCGTAAAAGAAAAAGCCCAAGCACAGGAGTGCTGTAATGTTCTCTTAAGTGTCTGTCTGATTTGCTGAGACTGATAAACCAGCTTCTTCAAAAGCTTTAACTTTGCAAAACTGTTAATCATACTTTACTGTGCAATTTCATTCCCCCCTTACACACGCCATATTTAAAAAAAAGAAAAAAAACCCTTTAATTCAGTGTTGGAACATATAAAAATAAATGTCATATATAGTCATAACAATCAAACAGCTTTATAGATGTAAGAATATGAGAAATGTTTAATGACAAACACTGAGTCAGTATTCCTACCATAAACTGAATGCCTATGCAGTAAATAAAGGAAATATTTATAATGAATACCTAGCAAGCAAGCAAAACCTTTTTATAAAATTGCTAATCTTTCCTTCCTCTCTCCCCCACACACATTTTCAGAGTAACATTAAACATTGTCAGTTGAAATAATTAGTTTAATCCTTTAAAGGAAAGGTCAGAATTACAGACTCTCCTAATGGTTACTTGCTTATTAAACCAAGTGCTTTGTCTTTAAATCCTTCAACTTAACCTGAAGAAATTTAGATGGACTGTTTATGTTTCCAGCTTTAGGAAGAGCAGCTACATGAAATTATCAAGCAAAGAACTTCATTGAGAAGCATTCTTAACAAATCAATGTGTAAAAATGCACACAAATGGAGAGATGTCTGGCTAAAAGAAAATCTGAATTCTGTCTCCATTTTCAGCAGTTTAATACAATAAAGGCATTGATGAAAGCAAAAGAGAAAGTTACATTATCAAGAGCTTCTTTTTACCGGAGAGCTCAACTCGCAAGCACTGCTCAGTGTCAAAGGCAGTTAGAAAGGCAAACAAAGAGATTGCAAAGGCAAGATTGTGATTCTGTTTGTATATCAAGAGTTGAATCCCAATTTATTTATGGTCAGATCTTGTTAATCTAAGTCAGTTTGTAAACTCCATCATTATTCAGATAAAAAAAAATCTTCAGTTTAGCAAGACTTTTTTTTTTGCCACAGCAGTGGGTTACCAATTAAATCTTGCAGCTTGCTAAACAAAGAGATGAGCCACGTTACTCAATTATGTTGGTTTTTTAGCTGGCTAAATCTTGAAACTGGAGGCTTTTTCATAGTATGATCATAAACATCAGGGGCAATGAGTGGTTGGAATAGGGAATAAAATATGATGGTGCTCTACTACCTAGCATCCTTTGCAAACCCATATTCCTAATCTGATTCTCCAACCTACTCCCCACTACACACCCTCTCCAGGCCAGCTGCTTGGTGAGAGGAAGGTCTCTTCAATCTCACACCACTACTGGCCTCTGGAAAGCAGAGGATCCCCACTCCCTCCCCTGCCTGACAGCTAGGAAGCCTTTCTCCCCTTTATGTACTCCATGCATTTCCCAGCTGTTTGGAGGAAAGAAGCTCCATGTTTTTCTTTTCTCCTTCCACACACTCATATCCAGACTCCACCTAACCATCCTCAAGGGGTTTCTTTCTCCTGATCCTCCCTTTCTCACCAGATGTTCTTATTGACATTCCCTCCACTGTAGGATGGGATTGCGCTGGTCCCCCTTACACCACCCTGTGGAGGGAATCCAGCAGATTCCAAACCAGTTGGTTTAGTGCTCTCCTCTCAGCATGATGAAATAGGGGTACTCTTGTGATTAACATTCTGCTGTCTACCTACATCCACTGAGAGATCCAGTAACTCCCCAGCAGCCTCAAGAAAAGCAAAGAGCACTCTCAGATAAGGCCCAATCTAAAGCCCCACAAAGCGAATTGAAAGATTCCCATCGACTTGAGTGGGCTTTAGATCAGGTCCATAATTGATAGAATCCTTGTCTTTGTGAGGAGGGAAAAGAGACCAAATATTCAAGACTTCAGGAATCCCAGGTTTTTTTTTCCTCCCTGAGCACCTCTAGCATCAGAGAGGATGTCTCCAAAGTGTCTACTACAAATAATGGGAGAGTTTAAGAAATGATGCAGCAAGGAAGTGGAATTATTCTATTAAACCTTTTGATGAAAAAAGTCCAGTATCTGTCCTAAAATAAACTCTTCTGGCAAAACAGACTTTGCCTGCCTGAACTTCAGATAATACCAATTTGTAGACAAAGAACACTACAGAATGTGCATTTCCCCTTGAAAAATCTTAGGTAGCAATCTCAGACGAAGCATAGTTTACAGGAAGAAATTTTATTTTCCCTTAGGTGCAAGAAACACAGATTGCTGCAGTGCACAGAAAGTTTTTCTTACGCACTTTTTATTGACTCTTCTAGTCTAACCTGAAAAATTCTGCTTTACGTTTAAAGAGTTCCCTCAAGGAACAAAGGCTTATTCTTTCCCTTCTTTTCAAGTTAACTTCATTGCCCACCTCCAATGAGTACAGAACACAAACGGAAAACATTGAAAACTCCAGCATAGAGCAAGTCAGTTTTCATGTCAGATTGTGCAATGGCCTTCTCTGTATTTCTTGGAATAATTCATTGAATGTTATTTCTCATGGCACCTTTCTTTGAATCTGGGCACTGTGAAATATTTGTAGCTCTCCTATATGTAACATACAGAAAGGTGAATGAGCACAATCTCATTAATTTAACTTAAAGTTTAAGGGCCAAAACCTTAGCCACTATAAATCAGTGTAGTTCCATGGCAGTCACTGAAGATATGCTGATTTATACCATCTGGGGATCTAATCCTAAATATATAATAAAAAGTCTATGGGAAAGTTACCATATGCAGTAACACTCATAGGCTCTCCCTTCCAGATTACAGAGTGCCACTGACACAAGAAAAGTGTTCTAGGTTAACTTAATCCCTATGTCCAGTTACATGTATTCACACTATACATCTGTATACAATGCACACCACATGGCAGAATTCAAGACAAATATTAAAACAAAAATGGTATTCTATGCCCTGCTCCTCAAAATCATGTCAAGAATCTTTTAAAAAAAGGAATGGATGACAGTAGCTGCTTAAGGTCTATACAGTAAATTATTCATCTGGAGTTAATACGCCAGGAATCCAAAGAGACCTTATCATGATATGTAAGCTATTTTATCTGGTTTCAAACCAAGTTATCAATATAGTCTACAAACTGAGTATTATACATACCAGTTGCACATGATCCTTCCGACATCACAAGTATTTCACTCTGCTGCTTGCAGGCAGCCTGTCTCAAGTAGCATTCATTCTGATAGGTATCGCCATTGGAGCCACACACCGGTACATAGTCGCTGTTACACTAATGAATGCAGAAAAAGAAAGAATGTAATTAGTAACAACCACCAAATGGTATCATGCCAAGTCATACCCCCATCCACCAGTCAAAAAATAAAACACCACAAAAACAGGAGCTTAGAAACTGCCTGATCCTTGCTCATTCTTTTCAAATCTATCATTATTAGTAGGACTACAGGAAAAAAAGTGAAGGGATATTAAATGGTCATGCTTCAGGGCAAAACCCAACCTCTAACTGACAGGTGTGAGTAAGACTTCCCATATGGGCTAGTGTCCACTATAGGCTTTCATATATATATTTAAAGTAATTGGTGCTGGCTATTCAGAGACAGAATGCTAGACAAAATGTACTTCTGGTCTTATCTGGTATTGCAATGCATGCATTCCCACTCCCATTGGAGGGTAATAGGCATGCACGCTCTCTCTCTTAATTAGAAGGAAAACAGGATGGATTGTTTTGTGAAAATTTTCACCAAAGATGTGTCCCCTTTTTAAATTAAAAATGTTGAAATTTTTCAACAAGTTCTTGTTGCAGTATTTGCTAGAGTTCACAGCTCTCCATTTCATGGTGAGGGCATCAGGGCCAGAATTACAAGGCATGTAAAGTCAATAATACTGAAGAGCAGAGAGATTAAATAATATACACTCTATCAGCTCAGCTGAAACTTCTGCTCAGTCTTGTCAACTATCAGCTTTATTTTCCTCCATTACAAAAAGAACAAGTTTTTTTCCCCCGCTTGTTCATTTTAATAAAAATAATTCCATTTTATAATGGAAATTAGGCAACCTACAGGGTGTAGTTATCATAAGATAATCACACTCTGAGGTATTAGAGATACTTGGATGTGCCCTGTACCTGATAATTATGCCAGGGATGTGATTATCTCATGATTACTATACTCCTGATATGCCTCATTGTTTAATTATAACAAAAGTAATAATCAAGATTATTATTTACAAAAGATCACCTCTATTTAAAAACCACATAAAAATTAAAAAGTCATACCATCAATTTAGCTGTCTTATGCTGAGTGTCTTATGTTGTGCTAATGCACGTGATATCCAGTATGAAACTGATGTCAATATGAATTTGAAATCTGCCTAGATACGAATGGCTACAGAAATGATTAACACATGCGTGAGCTGAATTAATGGCTGGCCGTCACACAGGGATATAGCCAGGAAATTATTCAGACTTTGTCAGAGTGACATTTTGGTTGGTCCAAGATGAGTGACCTTTTCCCTATGTATTATATTTTCTTAAATCTCTCGGGCCTGCTATGCCACCTTCTTTTTCATAAACATACCAGCAAGGGCTTTATTCTCCTGGCCCACAGCTCATCAATTCTAAGATTTGAAACAATTGATTAAAATGTGCCTGTTTGCCATTTTGAGGAATACATTCTAAATCTGACCTATGTCAAAGCCAGAAGTGCGAGATTTCACCCAGAAGCTGAACAGTGATTTGGACAGAGCTGAAGAGTGGTTTGCAATAGTTTACACAAACAATTGGATTTTTTTTAAGCATGAAGGACCCAGTCTTAGTTGCCTTACACATAAAGTTCCATGGACACTATTGTGACTGTTTATGTGAACAAGAGATTCAGGAGTTAGCCCAGAATATTGTAACATTCACCATCGGAAGTGGAAACACAGAGTTTGATCCTGCTTCCTATGAAGACAGTTGCAAATTTTCCATTAGTTTCAGTGAGAGCAGGATAAGATTCATAATGTTTATACCAACTAGCTTCAAAACAATAAGGGCCACATCCTGCTTTCCTTACCTATGTCGGTGACCCCATTACCTCAGCTGTGGCTAGTCATGTGCATAAAGTGAGCAGGGTTTGGTGTAACAAATGAAAAGGCCAAGGGTGAAATCCTGGACCACTGAAGTCAACGGCAACATTGCCATTGACTACAATGGGGACAGGATTTCACCCAAAATTCTGTACATTTAGAAGTACAAAAGGTATTTGAGGGACTACTGCATTCTGTGGAGGATGTTACTGTGTTCTGATTTTACAATCTTTCTTTCTCTTCCATCTTGGCATTTTCAGGACTCTTGACATTTTCAAACTGAGAATCAGGCTCACTGGTGGAACTGTGCTTTGTATAACACACAACAAACCATGTGTCACTGCATACATATAGGTGACACATCCTTTCCTTTTCAAAATGTGTTCCCTGCAGGATGCATTTATGCATCTATTATCCATTATTTATGCCATCATCTATACAAAATTGTTACACTGACAAAAAGAAAAAAAATTAAAGCTGCTGCTCAGCAACAGTGAACATGGGTATGTGAAGCTTTCAGAAGGTACTAACTATAGTTCTGAGTTCCAGTGACACTGAAGACAGGGGAAAAAAATCATATCACAACTAAAGTGGGGAAGAAAAATCAAAATGGTTATCTTAATAATCTGATATCTCATGATCTGTCACAGCTGGATTCTGCTACATTATAACAATGGAACACTGGCATTCACAGCTTTCCATTGCTATAAAAAGTATTTCTTTCTGGTCCTAGAAGAGGTTAGTGGCATTTTGATTGTCACTATTTCCTCAATCCAGCAGTACATCCTGGGCAGTGGCTCAGGACTCAGTACACCAAGTCCTAGGCCTCAGGATGAGTTTCATTGAGGGCCAGATCATGTCAAAACTCCCATTCGCTGCCCTCACATGTGTATTTTTAACATACATTTGTTTAACCCAAGCAAGGAAGAACAATAAGTATGTCCTAATTTAGCCATGCACAGGCCCTTGACTACCTTTCATAGCATTTGGAACCTTGTATGCCTATAATCATAGACATAGGAATATATTGGTTTAGCAGAGTTTATAAGGTTTATTTAACACCGAAGCTGACATACTTGTGTAACTCCCGCTCATGTTAGCACTACAAAACTGATTACTGTATGTACTCGTTCATAAGCCAAATTTTCTTACTTAAAAAGGGAAGCACCAGAGAAGGGGGTCGGCTTATGAACGGGTATAGAGAGGGAGAGGTGGGACACAGCCCCTCCCCCAAACAGAGGGAGCAAGGAGGGGCAGCACAGCCCTCAGAGCCATAAGAGAAGAGGCAGGGGCAGAGTCTCTCCGCTTCTGGCCATGCTGCTCTTCCCGCAGTGTCCAAAGCAGCTGCAGCTCTGGGGCTGCAGGCCGTGCCACTCAGCCCCGCCTCCCAGAGCAGGCTGTGGCCGTGCCACCCGGCCCGTCTGAGCATGCTGCGGCCGCTCCGCCCGGCCCAGCCCACTGGAACACGCTGCGGCCGCTCCGCCCGGCCCAGCCCACTGGAACACGCTGCGGCCGCTCCGCCCGGCCCAGCCCACTGGAACACGCTGCGGCCGCTCCGCCCGGCCCAGCCCACTGGAACACGCTGCGGCCGCTCCGCCCGGCCCAGCCCACTGGAACACGCTGCGGCTGCTCCGCACGGCCGAGCCCACTGGAACACGCTGCGGCGCTCGCCCGGCCCAGCCCACTGGAACACGCTGCGGCGCTCCGCCCGGCCCAGCCCACTGGAACACGCTGCGGCCGCTCCGCCCGGCCCAGCCCACTGGAACACGCTGCGGCCGCTCCGCCCGGCCCAGCCCACTGGAACACGCTGCGGCCGCTCCGCCCGGTCTGGCTCGCTGGAGCAGGCTGTGGCCACACTGCCCAGCCTGCCAGAGCAGCTCCAGCCAGGCCAGAGACAGCCTCTCCTGGCCCTCCCCAGATAAGGTGGGAAGGGACAGGGAGAGTGTGGGGGTTCCAGGCTAGGGGTGGGGTCATGTGGGGGGTGGTCACAGGGGTTACTCCTCTGACTCCCAGCTTCTCTTCCCCAAAAAATTTCCCCACCAGTTGCTGTCCCGGCCCGTCAGGGTAAGCAGCTGGCGCGCCGGGACACTTTGTTTACTTAGCTTTACCGCCGTGCCTACGAATGCTTGAGGTAAACAAACCATTTCGGCCCACCAGCGGCTTATCCTGATGGCCCAGGAGCCAAAGTTTGCTGACCCCTGAATTATAGGGTCAGCTTATGAACGGGTCATAAAAAATTTCCATTTTTACTTATCCATCTTGGGGGGGGGGGTCGGCTTATAAATGAACCGGCTTATGATCCAGTATATACATTCCTACTCTCATAAGCATGATCTGATAAATACTGTCACCACACTTCACATATTTTCAGCATGCAAAGGAATATGAAAATGCATTGCAATAATACAACTTGCAACTCCGTAACTAAGGCCCTGATCCTGAAAATACTTAAGCACATGAATAACTAACTCATGTGAGGAGCCCCATTGAAGCAAATGAGACTATTCACATAAGAAAAGCTACATGTGTGTGTAAATGTTTTCAAGATCAGGTTCTAAATGTAGAGAAACAAACTCAGCATCAACTGAAATACCTAAGTACCTATTCAGTCATTTTCATGTTGTCACAGAGGAAAAAGAATAGGGGCTAGGGCAGATTAGCGCATTCAGGGGCAGTCAGATAAAGGCCCTTCTAATATGCAGAGATTATGAGGTCATAAAAAGAAATGTTGGTTAATTCTAAATCCTTGAGGTTATTCCCTATAGCTAATAATGAGCTCCAATGAGAAGGAATGATTAATGGCCTGATACATTAATACTCAATGAACACATAGGGTTGTGCTCTAACACAAGCAGAAGTGAACTTCTGTTCTCATTAAAACAGATGTGGAGAGGATACTCACTGGTGAAATACAAGTCCCTCACCAGGTGAAATCAATGGATGGTCTATATTTCTGCAGTGTTAAAAAAGCAAAAATGAGTCAACTGTGGGGAAACCCCCAGTCATTTATCTTCTGACTGGGAGCAGTAGCCCATTCAAATGACCCAAAGCAGTCTTGTTTTAATTTGCCTTTCAAGCAACAAATGTTTATTTTGTTAAATCAGTTTGGCCGGACACTATCTGAACCAGTATTATAAAAAACAGATAAAGGGGTGGCCAGACAGAAGTCTTAAATAGCATAAAGGCAACCCTCATCTTTGCTTTCCAACTGCAGTACCAGGAAGTACCAGAGAAAACATGAAAAATAATTAAACTGATGTGCATTCCTCTGTTGATTTGCTCATTGTCACCATTGAGAAGTGTGGATGGAAAACAGGCCTGAATTCTGACTAAGCAAACCCCCTAACTTGAGCCACATGGATTTGTAACTGTATTCTATATACCCCACATGTTACTTTGTGTGTTACTCAGTCAACCCATACTGTATTAGAATTCGTTTTCTGCTACCATGGTGTACCTTTCCTGCATCCCAAACTGCCCACTGATGCTACATGATGAACCAAGTTCCTCCCTGCTTTAACTCTATTAAAGTAAGGGATTTTCAGAAGTACAAGGATTACTTTGACTCTAGCAAACCCACAGCATCAGCCACACAAGTATTTGCATTGTGTGTATAGCATCAGGCATAGGTAGCTTGCATTACGAGCTCATGTTCAAAGATGTGGCTCCATGAGTGGCCAAAGCCGAAAGAAAGAGCTCTGATTTCATATGAAGCCTGACCCAAAGCCCATTGATGCCAATGGATAGGTTCCCATTGACTTCAGCAGACTTTCAATGAGGTCCATGATTACCTGGTCACTTTACTTTCATCTAATTTAAGATTATAAACATTACCAAGATGATGAAACCTGGCAAGCCCGTATCTTATTTCTCTGGTATATTTCAACTGTCCCCCTGCATATGTTTTTTCCAACATCAGCATAGATATCACTGATCTCCTGCATTCTACTGAGGTTTACTATGGCTTCTTTATTCTAAGTCACCAAAGATTGGCATGCTTCCTTGGGAAGACATAGCCTCCATTGTGTCCTGTCCTTAGCAAAGTCTTGGTTTGCTCCTCCCGGGCAATTGGTCCATTGCTTTAAACCAACTGCCTGTGCCAGGCTGTGACCAAACACAAGAACATAGTGTTCTCTATGGACATGTATGATCGAAATGTCAGTGGCACAGCACAGGTATCAGCCCCAGGCAACAGTGCAAGTCACAAATGTTGATTGCATTATACGGTTTCCTTGGGAAAGAAAATGTCTAAACAACTAAACATGTTACAAATGCTAATGTTGCACCACTCAACTCTCTACATTAACATTTATTTTTAAATATGAAATGTTTGACCATATGTAAACTGGAAACGTTATGAATTGGTTAGGGGCTATATATAATCTCTGTCAAAGAAAAAATACAATAATTTAAACAAAGTAATTTTAGTAAAATAATTGTTTTACATTTGGTGAGATATTCTTTCATTTTTTTAATTAAGGCATTATTAATTTTCTCTCTTTCCTCCTCAGATATGATATTTTTCAATCTTTAGAGTAAATAGTCTATCAATGCTCAATAAAAAATTAAATCAGTCATTACAGATGAGCACAATACTGAACTCTGCACCATTCAGTATATTCTACTGTAACGATTTAAATAGTTATTAAAAGTTTTACAATTGAATAAAGCTCTATTAAAATACAAAAAGCCACTGGGGCATAGGTGTATATACAGCATATGCTGGTACAGTCTCAAAACTCAATAACTTGCAAAAAATTTATCTGGATAATTACACAAAGCACAGCTGTTTTGGGTGTTACGCAAAACACACCAGAAGGAATATTTTATGATTAAACTGTGTGACTTTAAGGATGCCTGAGGTTTAGACTTAGCTGAATGGAGAGGGAAAAGAGAAAGGAAGGGGGGGGGAGAAAATCAACAATAGCCCACTAAAACTATCTAACACCTAAAGGAAGTTTGTGATTTTGGAAAGGGGGGGGGGGCTAAATCTGATAAGCAACCAGAAGCATTGCCACTATGCAGCCTTACTGAAAATACCATATAAGCACATTACAGATCCATTTCTCTAACTAGAACAGAACACTGAGTGTATAAAGCATGATCAGTATCATTAGTAAATTTGGAAAGGATTTAAAATCCTTGTTAAAAGGGCACAGCAACAAAATCACACATGCACAACCTGAAGCTGCAGACCCCAAAGGGACATTTATAACTGCAGCATCTGCATTTTCCCAGAGAAACTTATGTCTTTTTGACATCAGTTGGCTCTCCTGCCAGCTCTTTATACTTGCTGCCAGGTTTTCCCCTCTAACTTCACTGCATGTAGAGAAATAAATTGCCAAGTGATAGGTTGTAAAGGGAGATCCCAGATTTGTATTCTCATTAGTGAATTAAAGAATGAAACAGCAATCTTCTTACCTTGAACTGACAGACGCAAGTCACACTGTCTCCAATTCTTAAACACTCCCCATCAAATTTACAGGTATTGGTATCACAAAGAAAGAGATCATTTTCTCTGTCATCATAACCTCAAATGTAAACAGAAAAATACTGTCAGCTTCCGTCTGGCAGGATACACAATACAGGGTGATTGCTTTTCTAATTTACACAGCACCATAATCTTGTTGATGAAATAATACAGTCTGGATGTTCTGTCTTTCCTTGTTTTCAGTTATCCACACTTTATGTCCTTATTCCCCACACCTCCACCCTCTTTATTCTACAGTATTAGACTCCAGCTCCTCAAAAATGATCCAGTAACTAGTGTATTATATTTTCTTTGGTTGGTTCAACATTTTCCCATGCAATAGCAGATCTTTGGGTCTAAAGTCCAAACTGGAATTTCTCCAGACAATGCCATAACAAAGCCCCAGTAATAAAGATAAACAGGCTGTGTGTTTTCTGTGATGGTCTGTCTGATTCCAATGAAGACTGATCACCTCTAAGTTAACAGGAGGGGTGCCAGGTTCTTCAGAAGCTGCTGAGTGAACCTAGTTCTTTCCCTTCAGTTCTGCAGACAAACAGATCTGGCTGAAGATTTAGCTCATGAATGCCAGTGTGAATTTCAGATTTCACTAGTTGCCATCCCACTCCGACAGTGTGTAGCGAGGCATTAAACAAAACAGCTATATTACATTCCAAATCCATTAAGATTTAATCCCACTGATTTTTTAAATGTTCTTCTAACCATATCACTGAATATTAAAAATGAAAACAGTGAAAATTGCTTCTTGCCAACCTACGATATAGGATACATATATTACCTTGAAGGTTGCTATTTTCTCAGAATCCTATTATAAGGTCTAATTGCAGAAACACCTCCAATATCGGAGGCATAGCCTGCAGACCCAAATATTATACCCACTGTAACGTCGGTGACTTTAAGGATGATAAATACTTGGGATCACCCTATTTTGAGTGGGTTTTTTTTTAAAATCAGTTGATAGATAAACATTTGACTTTAACCTATACACAGCACTTGTCTCCCAACCTCCAACACATACACACACAATGCTGACATATTTAAACATACATCGCTTTGTCACTGAAAGAGAGGGAGTGATTCTGCTTCACCAGAAGCTTGCTAATGGGTCTGGAGATCTCTCTCCCTGTCTCTATATATGAGTGCTTCAAAAAGGACTGAGCGATCAGCTAGAAACAGAAAACCCGCACAGGCGTTGACAAACAGTGGCTATATTGAAAATACTGCACAAATGGTAAACACGCTCCACGCAATGCACTGTTATTATTGTATCAAGGGCTATACTGATCAGACACAAAGCCAGCTCGCAGCTGATCTAAAAGGGCAAGAACTCCGGTCCCCAGCCTCTTCCTTATTCAATTAGTACATTTCACCCGCACTGTGCCTGGCAGGCACCTTGCGAAGGGGCTGAAATTGACCAGATAAAGAGGAAAAGCCTGTTTAATAGCAGTCCGCAAGAGAACTCGAGGAAAGAGGCGTTACTTCTTGATCACTTGCGGCTAGCTACCCTGCCCTTTGGTCCTGTGAGTACCCAGTGTGACAGCTGTAAACGGTTCCTCTGCTAACTTCTCTCCAGAAACTATAGGGTTTACAAAGTGAATACAATATAAAGAAAGACAGAAAAGCAAACAAAATCCCATTCCTACAACAAAATCGAAATGCCTGGAAGCGCCCACCAGGATTAACCTTCCATATTATCAGGAGTTGCTTTTTCTTGGTAAGGCGACCTAGCACAGACTCTTGCACTTTCTGCAAGAAATCAGCATTTCTCAGACAGCCACAACGCGATTTATTGCATTCTCACTCCTCAAATTGTCTCTCTCTCTCTCTCACACACACACACACTCTGTTCTCACTTCTAATACGTTAAAAACCAACACCCCATGGCATTGATCAGTTTTGCGGGATCACAAAATGATAGTGTGTGTCCAGCCTGCAACAAACTCTGTGCACTACACCGCTGAAAGGCAGATGCCATTAGAGTGCAGGGTGGGGAAGTACCGAAACATGCCTGCACTTTCTGCCCTGCTGCCCAGTCACTCCTTTGTAAATGCACACTGGACAGGGAGGGCTCGCGAAGTGCTCTGTAATTTGCAGTCAGCGCCGCGATCTGCAGGTTTTGGGACGAGCCCGCCTTTGGAAAAGGATACAGAGAGGACGGTGGCGGGGGATCTGGCTTGCAGCTTACCGGAGCAATTCCAGCCGGTAGGCGTTTGGCAGTCACTTAAGGAGGTAGGGAAAGCGGCAAGTTTCACTGGTCGGGCTATGATGAGTAACATCACCGGCAGCAGCAGCCAGCAACAGCAACCGCCAAGTGTCCAGCAGCCGCCGCCGCCGCCGCTGCACTGCCGAGGGGGGGAGGCTGCCCCCAGCACCATGACTTCTTAACTCAACTCGGCGGCAGCCGCCGCAGCAGCAGCCGCAGCCGGGGGCTCCCCGAAGCGGCGCGGTCTCGGGGCTCCGGGGGGGCTGCCTAGCATCCCGGGGGGCCCGGCCAGCAGCGGGTCCGGAAGAAGCAGCCAAGTCCCGGCATGACGCTCCGGAGAGTTTCGCAGTAGCAGCGGCGGCGGCGGGCTCCGGCGGCGGCGGGCTCAGCCCGAGGCGCGGCGGCGGCGGCGGCCGGGCAGGAGGAAGGCGGCGGCGGCAGCGGCCATAGGGCTCCGGGCGGGGAGGAGTCAGGGCGCTCCGCAGCCCAGCGGCCGCCGCCTGCTCTCGCGCTCTGCCGCCCGCATCCCTCTGGCGCGGGGGAAGCAGCAGGTCCCTCAGCCCGCCGGGGTCACGTGGCCAAGGCAGCCCGGCCGCTGATTGGAGGAGCGGGATGCAGGTCCCCCGGCAGGGCGGGGCCGGCGGCGGCGGGCGGAGGGATGCTGCGGTGGCGGCGGCGGCGGCGGCTGCTGCCCGGCCCCGGGCTCGGAAGGCTCCGAGCTGCGCCGCGCAGGACCGGGCGCCGCTGACAGCCCCCGGCCGCCGCTATGGCTCGGGGGAGCTGAGCCGGGGTGGGCTGGAGCAGCAGCTCTCCGGACTCCCCGCCGCACCGGGCGCGCCGTGCACGCTTCCCGGAGCGCCTCCGGCGGGACCCGCAGCCGCTGAGAGAGCCGGGGGCTCCAGCCAGGGCGCACCCCCATAGAGCTGGCACGTGCGCGGCACGCTCCCCCCCCGCGCCCCCCGCCCCGGCCCTCCACGCACAGTCACAGACACGCGTGCACACGGCTGCAGTCCCACATGCATGCGGGCTGAGTCGCTTGTGCGCATTGCACGCGCACAGGTACACGCGTGACCCGCAGCAGCTGCGCACATACGATGAGCCCGGGCTCTGGTGAAGTTCCTAGCAACTCCCCCCCAGCCCCTGAGCTGTTCGCCCGTGGATGGGTTGGAGTGGGGGTGGGGAATGGCAGGTCGGCTTTAAAGCGGACAAACAGCCCCGGCGGTTAAAAGGGTGGAGAGGAGGCCACCCGAGGAAAAGGAGCGATCCCCGGCCCTGCCCAGAAGGCAGCAGCACGCACTAGATCTCGGCGCGTGCAGCGACAGCAGCATCCCGGCGGAGCAGCTGGAGGAAAACGCGCGATCACGGTGGTATGCAGAGCTCTGTCAGCCTCAGACGTTTGGGCTTGGCTGGGAGCCTGTGACACTGCGCGGGAGTCTGTCCAGCGGGGCTGGCAGGATCCGCCTTGCGCCCGCTGCACACTTCGCAGCCAACCCCCCCCCGCCCGCGACCGCTAATGGGGCCATCACTGATCGCCAGAGACGGGCCCTGGGGGGGACCCTCCGGCCTCCCTCCTCCCAGGTCGC
The DNA here is from genome assembly GCF_016161935.1 of Mauremys reevesii. NCBI lineage: Eukaryota > Metazoa > Chordata > Testudines > Geoemydidae > Mauremys > Mauremys reevesii. The sequence goes on along the minus strand of NC_052633.1, from coordinate 26,161,317 downwards.
CCGCATCCCACCAGGGAGTTACCGAACCCCCGTGGCGCGCGGCCGGGGTCCGCGCAGCGCCCAGTGTTTGTCTGCTAAGAGGTGCACGTAGAACAGTTTGTTTGGGGAGCACCACGCTCACTCTTCGCCCCGCAAAGGGGACGTCAGGGTCCTTTGCCTTGCACCCGAGCGCTGGCTGAGCGTGGCAGACAGCAACAGGAGGCTTTCAAATGCAACCTCCCCACCCCTCCCACCTTCCTCTGGCCCGTCTCCTTCCAGCTGTGAGCGCACAGCAGCAAGGTCCCTCCAAGTTAGCGCAGTCGGGCTCTGGTGGATCGGCGTGATGGGGACGAGACCCATCTTCCCCTCAACCTCCCAGGTAAAGAGCCCAGGCTCACAGCCATCCCCGCCTCCAACAGTTAAAGTGCAGCTGTTCACAGGCTGGGCTGTGGCTTCTCGCTCCTTGTTCGGGGAGGCTCCATAAAACACGGATCAATTTACCCAGACGGCATCAAAGACTCAGGTTTTTTTTTCCCTAGACGCAGCAGCTGAATCAGTTAAGGAAAAGGCAGAGCCATTAGCTAGAACGGTCATCCCGTAACGCAGAGGACCAGAAATCAAAGGGCTGCACGCGCTTTCTGCGGCAGCGCTTTACACACAAGTAAAATCACATCAATATGTTGTGAACGTGGAGAAAGATTTAGAAACTGGACTGCAGACAAGCATGTTTTCTCTCTGCAGAAGAGCCGCTCGGGCGACTTAATCAGGCTTATGAAAATAAACCACGCATTGCGCTAAATACAAGGAAAGCCCGTACAAAGTGTTTATGCAACAATTACCACGAGGAAACAGGACCTCGCTGCACTTCAGCGCCCGGCTCACAAAATAAAAGATCACCACTGACGCCTGCAACCTTTTAACGATTTAAAGTGTATTCGAAGACTAAGTAAATGCTCACTAATCATAAATTCCTTCTTTAGGGTCCCCTTGCCGTACAGTGAAACTCCAGCGGAGTTAATGGTCTTAAAGAGTCAGCAACTACAATTGCATCCATCATTCCCCCCTCCTGCTCCCACATTCCTAAATTATTAAGCACTGCAAGAAATGTCACCTTAGGTACAAATGCTGGGGATTTTATGTTGCCTAGTTTAAACACTGACGGGCTGTAGCAATACCACCAAAGGGGGGAGGGGGGAAGGGGAGTGTCTGAAACTGGCAAGCACCACCCTGTGGCAGGAGAACATCAGGCGCTGAATATTGCGACGTTGAAGTAGTAAATATATAAATATTATGCACATAGGTTTTCTCCTTAACCAGCAGCCGGCACCTGGCCTGAAGCGGGGACGGGAGGGGAGGAACGGGTTCCCCACTCTTCCCAAGCAGGTCAGAGCTGCATCCTTCAGCTTGAACCTGAATTTAACCAGGCACCAAAGTTCATGACCATGATTTTCAAAAGTGGGTACCTATAGCAGCTAAATAAATGGCCTGGTTTTCATAAGTACCCAGAGATCTACTACTGTCCAACACTTCTGAAAATCTAGCCACTTATTTTGGCACTTAAGGAGGTTTTTTTTAAACAGCTTGGCCTGCCTATTTGACAAAGCAATGGCTTAAAGAGCCTGTTTGTATTAGATGAGACAGCACCATAGACTACTCTCATAGGGGAACACCTGCAAGAGGGGGCCAGAAAGGTCCAAGAGGCTGAATGCATGGAATTTCCTCCTCATCTTCTCCTGAGGGGGAAGGAATTAGGGGCTGCAGAAAAGGCAGGGGCTGCAGCTCATAGACTTTAAGGTCAGAAGGGACCGTTATGATCATCTAGTCTGACCTCCTGCACAATGCAGGCCACAGAATCTCGCCTACCCACTCCTGTAACAAACCCCTAACCTATGTTTGAGTTATTGATGTCCTCAAATCGTGGTTTATCCACACAGAGGGGAAATTCTATTCTACACTGGCCCTCTGCTTCTCCTGCTGCCCACCAAGCTGCCATTATGCTATTGTCGTCAACCCACCCTGAGTCCAAGTGCCTTGACTAGGATTAAAGATGTGTTGGTTAGGACATATTAGCTGATACAGTCTAAGATTTAAATGTCTGGTTTAGACAAGGCAGTTGTGACTTCTAATAGGGTTGCATTGAAAGCTAGATCGGATCATAGGGTTTAACGTCAATGGAGCACTTAGATCAGAATCTGGCCCTGGATCTTGTGTTGCTTTTCCTTTCTCTTTTAACTCCTTGTTTTCTCTCCTTCCTTTATTACTTCTCTTTTTTCCTTTTATTTTTCCCCTCTAGTATTTGTTGTTTATCCATCACTGAAGTTGTAGAACATGGAGGAGACATAGTCTATGCATTGAGGAGCTTACATCTAAACAGACAAAAAGAGTAGCAGTCAGACACCTGAAGCACCCACTGACCAGCAGACGGAATCATGACAGGTCAGTAAGCAGGGGCGATGGAATCCTGACAGAGTTTGCAGTAGAGGTTGTGCTCTTTCTTCTCTCCCTCTTTCTGTCCCTTTCCCTCTTCTTTCCCAAATCTTCTTAGTTTGTTTGTTCTCTTTCTCTCTCCAATTTCTTTCCATCTTCCCTGGTTCCTCCCCACAGTCTCACTGCTTCTTCTTCCATCTTAGGAATTCTACCTCTTCCCATATCCACAGCCTCTCTTTCCGTCTCTCTCCCCTCTACTCAGACTATGTTCCAGCAATAATTTCCCAGGCTACCCCCATAACTTATTTTCCTTCCCCACAACCATGGACTCCAAAATCAGCACTGGCCTTTTCCAGGTGCAGTGTGGATTTCCAGAAAGTGGAAATTTTGGTCCAGGACCCTCACAAAGCAGGGCCTTTCTTAAATTCTCTTGGCTGCATCACAGTACATATCACAGTGTGTTATAACAAAGGCAGCTCTGGCATTTACAGAAAGTTAAAGAACACAAGTAATAGAGATCAGTAAAAAAAATGCTAGGATGGCATATTATATTAGGGTATGCAGTGCTCAGAATAAGAATTTCTGAGACACCTATCCACTGGAACTGTCTTATACATAGGTCTGAAAGATAGGCACCTTTCCATTCAGAAAAAGGCATTTTCTGGTTCCAGATGAAGTCGCAAAGCAGTGTTCCAATGTTTGTGCCTGCTTTCTGAATTTACCTTGGACTCTGGGACCTTCACCAGGGGTCACATATGGCAGCAGGACACAGACATCTGGAATTTGAAATTCATATTTGCCTACATGACTGGCCAGTGAAGGCACAGTCTCAGTTTTTGTACCATCACTATCCAAGACCGCTTATCTTCTTGTAAAAGAAACTTTACTCATACAAATATTTTATGATAAAAATACAGCTGCCACAGTGTTCAAAATGCCCTGTTTCTTTTTTTCCTCTTTAGACATTTCTAATGAATGACAGACACTAAGATACAATACTTTTCTCATATAGTACCTAGTTGAGAAACACATTCTTCTGCGTTATTAATCCCTTTTTGCACACAATCTATTGTTAGCACATTATTCTCAGCTACACTTCAGCACATAGGCCACTTCATATCTCCATTCATCTATATTCCCATCCAATCACAACTACATGAAAACTATCTGCAACTGGGGTGTCAGATTCTCTCCCATTACTTTCCCACTATGGCTGCTTTGTGGGTCTCTGATGTGGCAAATGAGTCTGAAGCCAGCAGATCCAGCTCTCTGGGGATTCTCAGAGTAACTTAGAGCCCCAAGCACAGGGAGCATTTCTGGGAGAATGGGAATGTGGCTGGAATATTCCTGTTCTCCTACATAGGCCTCAGAAGCTGGAGTGTCCCTTTGAGGGCCAGGGTCCAGGATAATGTTCTGAAATGGTTTGAATCCTTCCAGGAGGAGAGCACCCCCTGAGTAGTGATGGGAAACTGCACTTCCATTAAGACATTTCACTTGTGAACATAAAAGCCATGCTGGGTCAGACCAATGGTCTATCTAGCCCAGTATCCTGTCTTCCAACAGTGCTTCAGAGAGAATGAACAGAACAGGGCAATTATTGAGTGATCCATCCCGTCATCCAGTCCCAGCTTCTGGCAGTCAGAGGTTTTGGGAACACCTGGAGAATGAGGTTGTATTCCTGACTATCTTGGCTAAGACCAATTGATGGACATATCCTTCATGAACTTACCTAATTCTTCTTTGAACCCAGTTATACTTTTGGCCTTCACAACATCCTCTGGCAATAAAGTCCCACAGGTTGACTATGCAATGCATGAAGAAGTACTTCCTTATGTTTATTTTAAATTGCTGCCTATTATTTTCCTTGGGAGACCCTTGGTTCTTGTGTTATGTGAAAGGGTAAACAGCACTTTCCTATTTGCTTTCTCCTCATCATTCATGATATTATACACCTCTATCATATCCTCTTTTAGTCATCTTTTTTCTAAGATGAACAGTCCCACTCTTATTAATCTCTCCTCATATGGAACCTGTTCCAAACCACTAATCATTGTTATTACCTTCTCTGTACCTTTTCTAATCTGAATATATCTTTTTTAAGTTGATGAAAACTGCATGCAGTATTCAAGGTGTGGGTGTGCCGGGGATTTATATGGTAGCATTATGTTTTCAGTCATAATCTATCCCTTTCCTTATGGTTCCTAAAATTCGGTTACCCTTTTTGATTGACTGCTACGGCACATTGAACAGTCATTTTCAGACAACTGTCTACAATGACTCCAAGATCCCTTTCTTGAGTGGTAACAGCTAATTTAGTCCCCATTATTTTGTATGTATAGTTGGGATTATGTTTTCCAGTGTACATTTCTTTGTGCTTATCAACACTGAATTTCATCTGTCATTTTGTTACAAAACTGGATGACTGGGTGAGATCCCTTTGTAACTCTTCACAGTCTGCTCTGGACTTACCTATCTTGAGTAATTTTGTATATTTATTTAGGAATATGTTCAACAGAACTGGTCCCAGCACAGATCTTTGGGGTACCATGCTATTTACCTTTTTCCATTGTAAAAATGACCATTTATTCCTATCCTTTGTTTCCTACCTTTTAACCAGTTATTGGTCCACGAGAGGACCTTTCCTCTTATCCAGGACTGCTTAGTTGCTCACAGACCTTTGGTATGGGACCTTGTCAAATGCTTTCTGAAAGTCCAAGTTCACTATATCAACTGGATGAGCGTAGTCCATTTGCTTGATGACATCCTCAGATAATTCTACCTGGTTGGTAAGGCATGATTACAAAAACCGTATTGACTCTTCCCCAACATATCATGTTTATCTGAGAGTCCGATAATTCTGTTCTTTACTATAGCCTCGTACTGAAGTTAGGCTTACCGGCCTGTAATTACCAGGATCATCTCTGGAGCTTTTTAATTTTTTAAAAATCAGTGTTACATTAACTATCCTCCAGATAGCTGGTACAGAGGCTGATTAAGTGTCAGGTAACATACCACAGTTAGTAACTCTGCAATTTCATATTTGACTTCCTTCAGAACTCTTGGGTGAATACCATCTATTCATGATGACTTATTTCTCTATCAATTTGTTCCTAAACCACCTCTACTGACACCTCAATCTGGTATCGTTCTTCAGATTTGTCCCCTAAAAAGAATGACTCAGTTGTGGGAATCTACCTCACATCCTTTGTAGTGAAGACCAATGCAAAGAATGAGCTTCTCTGCAACGGCCTTGTTTTCCTTTAGCACATTCATTGTCCCAGTGGCCCTACTGATTGTTTGGCAGGCTTCCTGCTTCTAATGACTTAGAAATTTGCAGTTAGTTTTTGTGCTTTTGCTAGTTCTTCAAATTCTTTTTTGATGTGTCTAATTGTACTTTTACATTTGACTCGTCCAGGGCTTCTTTTTATTGTCCTCAGTAGGATTTGACTTCCAGGTTTTAACGATTCCTTCTTGCCCCTAACTGCCTCTTTTTCTCTGTTGTTTAGACATAGTGGCATTTTTTTGGTTGTCTTACTGTATGCTTGTTTTTTTATTTGGAGTATACATTTAGTTTATGCTTCTATTATGGTGTTTTTATAGTTTCTATGCAGCTTGCAGGCATTTCACTCCTGTGATTGTTTCTTTTAATTTCCATTTAACTAGCTTCCTCATTTTGGTGTAGTTCCCTGTGATAGAGTGCAGGGAGTGAACAAGTGAGCCTGCACTCACTGACATGCCAATTACTTATTCAGAGAAAGCTTACTGAGATAATTAGATAATCAGACTGGGTGGGATAAAGAGCCAATTAGCCTAAATCTGATAAAGAGGCACAGGAAGGAAGCACCAAGAGTGTAGGGGGTTGGGGAGGAAACAGAAACGGCCAGCTGAGTCCAATCACACAGAAGGCCTCAGGGAAGAGAGACTTCTATTCCCCTCAGGGTCCTGATGAGAGGGCCAAAGGCACTGAAGATATTATAAATGGACCATTGCACAGGGACTGTAGTGGTGTTGGTGGAGGGAACTCAAACTAAATGGCACTGCAAAGGTACAACTAGTGGAATCTACTCAGTTTCTGCAGGACAAGACAAGACAAGACAACAGGAGGAAAGACGCCCTGTTACATTCTCCGTTTAGAAGTTAAATGCTACTATGGTGGGTTTCTTTGGTATTTTGTCCCATACAAGGATGTTAAGTTTAATTACGTTATGGTCACTACTATTGACCAGTTCAACTATATTCACTTCTTGGACTAGAACCCACAAGGATCATTGTCTTTCTGGTCCTATTCAACATCTACATGCTGCCATTAGGTAAACTGGTCAGATGACATTGATTCAGGATTGGATGTTTTTCTACAATATATGCTCTAGGAATTATTTGAGGGAAGTTCTTTGGCCTGTGTTATACAAGTGGTCAGATTAGATGATCACAATGGTCCCTTCTGGCCTTGGAATCTACGAAGTGCTAGTAATATACAGATGACGTACAGCTCGATTTATATGACCACATATGATTATACCATCACCACCAAGATGGCTTGGTGCTTGGATGAGATCAGCTCACGGATGTAGAAACGCTGACTGAAGCTGAACCCAAGCAAGATAGAGCAAGATGTTGGTGGACAGAGAATAGCATTTTGAAGAGCTTGCAGCTATGGTGCAATCCTCTTTGCTTGAAGATTCACATCCACAATTGGTCAGCTCAGTCAGTCGCTTATGAATGCTCCTAGGTTCCTCCCTGATGTTAAACTCTCACATAGCAGGATCCCTTTCTACCATCTCCAGGCAACTATTTCCCATCCCACTGAATGATGAATTGACCTCAGTTTTTCATGCTTTTGTCATCTCGTCCAGGTACATTGCATTGTTGTAGTCCAGCCAACAATTTAAGCATTTAAGAAACTTCAGCATTTAAGAAACTCAGACAGAATGCTACAGCACATCCCCTCAGCAACACAGGTTCCCACGGGCACATCAAACCTGTCCTCTACTCCCTACAGAATACAAAATCAAATTCAAGTCCTTGGTCCTTATCTTCAAGGTGCTCTATGGCCTGGGCCCAGGGTATTTAAAAGCTCCAGGATGAAGACCATGGCTGACAACTTTGCTCCTCTAGACTATGGAACTTTCTACAATAACAGTAAAGCTTGTCTGTGTAGGAGGAAGAGCATTCTTGTGGGCTAGCCCAAGAATATGGAATGAACTGCTCCAGGAAGTAATGACCATCATAAAGCTCACCACCTTCTGCTCCAGGTGCAAGGCACATTTCTTTCACCATGCCTGCTCTCTCTCTCACACACAATATAAAATAAAAACCAAACCAAAAATCCAAAACAAAACGCTCCACTGCACACATTTCCCCCCCTGGGGAGAACATGAGAGAACAAAGACGTGACAGAGATTAGTCTCATTGTTCAGTGCTTTAGTGGAAGGCACTCAAATAAGAGGTAGGTGGTATTATTTCTACTACTACAGGTGATAAGTGCAGGATAAGAACCTAGATAAAATAGAATAGACACTGGCCAATCCCAGGATGAAGAGGACATACAGGTGATCTAAAGCCATCTTTTGCCCTCCTCTCTTTGCCCCAGTCCTGAGCACAGCTGTGCTGGATTGGAGAACCTAGCTCCGTAGGGGTGCTAGAGCACCTACAGTTGTGAGGTGGTATCCTCTGCCTAGTTTCTCTTTTTAATATGATTTAAAATATTAACTTCCATACAACAAAAACAGAGAGTTTGATTTTAACCACAGGATAAAATCGTTCACAATATAATCTATCAGTTTGCAGTTCTAGCAGTAGCTTGTACTATTTGCCATCCAGCACAAATCACATCCAATATTCCCAACTTTGAACAGACTACCCAGATTTGAACAGCTTTACCAAAAAGTCAGTGGTTTTAGCCTGCACTTTTGTAAGTCCCATGCTCCTGTCAGAAGTGAGTGTTGGAGCACATTTTATTACATGTCATATGCTTGCTGGAATAGCAGTACACATGGGCCTACTCTGATGCATATCAAAAGGGTACTGTTTGTCTATATCTAATTGCACAGATTTTATACTGCTTTCAGCTAACTCATAGATCTGAATGAAAATACAGCACACTTGGACATCACGTGGATTTCTGATGCTCTCAGGGGCTCCTTTGGGTCTTTAAAGGAATGAATAGATTACATTATTCTGCATGTTTTCTCCCCCCATTCTTGACCAAAATAACATGGATTTTAATCTTCATTTGAAATAGTGAGTAATCCAAGCACATTTCATTGCCAGTTACTCAACTAAAAGTATTTTTCACTGTAATTAACTGTTTCAGAGCATGAAGTGGGAAAGAACACAAAAGAATGAAAAAATCTTTTTATATAAACATGAGAAGGCTCAGCATTTCCTGGCATGTGACATGCCTCTCAGCAGATTGCATCAGCCTTTGATTTTTGACTGAAGCATTCCACAGCCTCAGTGGCAAAAAGCAGTCTTGTGATTTACTTTTCATTTCACTGAGTTTTATGGCACATGCTAGGAAATAGGGAAAACCTAAGTGCAAAGTGTTATAGTACATACTGTTACAGTATATAGCACTGGTTGGGCTATATGAAATTGATAGGAACAATCACAAATAGGGCAAGAAAACTGAGGAAGAATATTATTGTACACAGTGGTGGTGTAGCCGTGTTGGTCCCAGGATATTAGAGAGACAAGGTGGGTGGGGTAATATCTTTTATTGGACCGTCTGTGAATATTGACATTTTACTTTTTGGTTATACATAAGTAGATTAAAATGTATGGATTCTGACAGTTTATGTAGTACAGTTCTGGAGTTTTAAAATTTCACCTTCTAGCAGGGCTTTTTACATAGGAATTTTACTCAATGCCATTCATTGCAGAAGAGCAGGAATGAATGTCCTCTTCAAGGCAGGTAGAAATTCATAATTCTGCTTACGAAGGTCAACCAACTCAAAAGCTCTCATTTTTTAATTGAGTCACAAGAAACCTAGTTCCTACAAGCCTCATTAGTAGTAAAATCTCTGATACAATAAACACGGAAAATCACTTGTTTCTCCCAGGACAGACAATAGTTCAATGGATTAAGTGACATGGCAACTCTTGTGAGAGGTATATCCAAAAGGGAAAAAAACTTTCCAAATTTGATGACATTTGGATTTTATTTTTAGAGTTGTTTGACTGGCAGATAATTATGGAATGGTGATAAGTCTATGGCACTGTATTGCTGCAGGTAGGACAGCTCTGGAGATAGTTATAGAATGACGTCATTCCTGTATGATGTCGATTTCCTGGCTCCGCATGGTGTTTCTTCTGTCTGATACACTATGTTCTGTGTGTCATCTTTCCCTTATTTCCTGTTGCTTCCTTCCCCCCCCCCCCCCACCGGGCTTTGGCTCCTTTTCTTGGAGTTTTCTTGCAACACAGGAAGAAATGTAAGAATATTATTGTGCAGTATAATGAATATAGCTTTATTTGGTACTTACTTTTGATTGTTATTATTTCATTGGGATTTTTAGAACTGTTTGTTCTCTATAGTGCAATCAAAACATTTCCTCAAAAGAACAGACACAGTCAAAGGCATTTTCACTGGTCGGGGTGTTAGAGGGAATTCATCCCCTCAGCCGAAAACCCATTGTCTTTTTGTTCTATGTGGTGGAGACTAGGGAGATGAAATTCACCCCCCCACACACTCAAACAGGGCCTCTGTGCAGCTCCCCTTTTCTCAGGTAATATTCCTATGAAGTACCAGGAAGAATTTAAGATTTTGACTTATGAAAACTTAAAGGGCTTGAGACTTACTTATTGGAAAGGCCACCCTTCTTCCCCTGTGACATACTGCCATAGTTGTGGTCAGCAGAGGTGCCCGAGCTGGAGCCTCATTCATGACAGAGTGTGATGTTAGCTGACAGGGCATTTTGCATGACAGTGCGATCTCCCTGGTCTTGAATCTAGGTCTGGGAGTATCCCAAGACAGCTGCTGTATCCTTGCTTCAACCTAATGTCTGCTGAAACCTGGTGGGCTGAGAAGCTAGTAGGATGATAGCCTCAGCCAAGGCACCAACCACAAAAACTGTAATTGGAGAATTGCCCAGCTCCACCAATTGGTCCAACCATGGCATACTATTAACGCCAGAAGGAAGCACAAGAAGTTTGTCCAAGAAACAAGGTGATTTCCTGTTATGGCTGCACTGGACTCTGCTTGTGTCTGCCTCCTGCACCCAACCCTGTTCCTGATTCCTGCTCTGCTCCTGCCTTTGCTCCTCTTCCTACTGTGCTCCTGCTCAATGCTTGATCCTTGCCTCTCCTCTAGTTCTGGTCCTTACACCTTGCCTCCAATCATCAGTTACCAGCTCTGGCTCTGACCTTGGCCTCTGACTTCTGTCCCTGGTTCTGACACTTGGGGTCTGACCTTGGCTCTGACCCTCAGCTTCGATTCCTGACTCTGGCTTGATCCCTGGCTCTGGTAATTAGCAGTTGACTCTGGTGATGACCTTGGGCTTTGCACCCCAACCTGAATGCCTGCTCTGCCCACTAGACCTAGCTCCTGCTCTGACTATTAGACCAGACAACCTACATCTTGCTCCTTTGCTTTGGAACTCATTCCCCCCTTGTTCTGAAATAGTACTGGTTTATGACCTCCAGGGCACACTGCAAGGCAGAATGGAGGGAGAGTGCAAAGACCTGGGGAGATCATCCATGCTCCAGGAGCGACACCGGTTACCTGTATTGACTCAACAGTGTAGCTGACTGTTTGACTTGTGGTTCATTCTTAATAACGTTCAGAAGACCAGTAAGCAAACTTAACCAAATTTATTGTTTAAAGACAAAGTAGTACAATGCAAACAGGAGAAATACAGACCCTCCTTCTGGGAATCAAATTTGCACCGGTATATTCACCTTACACAGCATGTGTGCTTCAAAGATGTGCACTTCAGATAGCAGTATGGTTTTATAAGTTACAAAACTTTCTACATGTGATCAAAATCCTCCCCACCAGTTTATCCCACTTGTTTAATTTGTTGTTCTGTACCTTCCTTATCTTTGTTTTGGATACTAGCATTTCAGATACTGCTCTGTTAAGGTATCTCCTCAGCTTGTATGGGGGCAGAACATTAATATATTTTTGTCTTTGACAAATTTCCTGTTTTCTAACACCAAAGCTGACTTCAGTTTTGCAAAATGTTGTGAGATACTTGACATGGGTGAAAAGAATTGTGGGGAAAGCATAATACATTAAGTGAACATACATTCCTAACACACACACACACACACACACACACACAAATAAATGTGTATTATACTCATATGTCAAACCTGTTAAGAAAATAAGAATGACCATACTGGGTCAGACCAAAGGTCTATCTAGCCCAGTATCCTGTCTTTTGACAGTGGTCAACGCCAGGTGCCCCAGAGGGAATGAACAGACCAGGTAATCATCAAGTGATCCATTCCTTGTTGCCCATTCCCAACTTCTAGCAAACAGAGGCTAGGGACACCATCCCTGCCCATTCTGGCTAATAGCCATTGATGGACCTATCTTCTATGAATTTATCTAGTTCTTTTTTTAATCCTGTTTAGTCTTGGCTTTCACAACATTGTATACTATGCCTAACACCTACGAGCTTCCAGATAGATTTTAAAGGTGTTGCTTTCAAGTTATAAAGCTCTATATGGCCAGAAACCAGCCTACCTGAGAGCATGCCTCTCTTCCTTTGAGATACTGCCACAACTTCCGTCAGCAGAATGAGCTGATGCTAAACTCTCCTCAATATAACAAAGAGGTGGTGGCTGACAGGGTGTTCTCTGTAAGGGCTCTTGGGCTCTGGATTGCCTTCCTGCCTGTGGCCTGAAATAAATTGAATTTGCTAACTTTTAAGGAACATTTGTTTCACCCAGCCTTTGAACTGGGTAGGTACAGTAATTCATTTGTTTAATGCAGCACCTGGAACAAAAGACATATGGAAGGATGGAATGGGTGAAAGTAAATGAACAAATAAAAGATATCCCAGCCTGTGGGCTGGAATAGCAGCCACACCCCCTCCATGCCAATTGCATGGAGTAATGGAGCTACTCTGTGTAAGAGCAAATCCAGAATCCCTCTTCTGACCTATTCTCTTAACTCTGATCCATCTCCAGTGTGTCCTGTGTTGATATGAATTGCAGACATGGAGACCCTTCCTGCAGCAGTCAGGGTGCATGCAGGCACCATTGCACGGCCACAAAGCCACTGACACCTGCTGTATGTGAGCTTAACTGGGGCAGAGGGCATTGTGTCGGCCCTTTGCACTGGGGCAAAGGCAAGGCGCACACAAATGAACATTTCAGTTCAGCTTAAATCTATTCATGCCAAAATGCAGAGTCAAACATTTGCAATATGCAACTGAAAACTGTGGACCAACCTCCCTTATGCCTGGAACCATTTATAAAAAGGAAAGGTCCACTAAGCCAATTGTGATTGTTATTCGTAATTTATCAATCTATGAGTATTTAATCAAGAAAAATCGCTGGTCTTTGCTCGTAGAGGCGCTAAGACTCTTGATGGTTTGTATGAGAAGGATTCTTGCAGGGATCAGAAGGCAAAAATTCCTAGAGCAGGGGTGGCCAACCTGTGGCTCTGGCGCCACATGCGGCTCTTCAGAAGTTAATATTCGGCTCCTTGTACAATCACCGACTCTGGTACTGGAGCTACAGGTGCCAACTTTCCAGTGGTCCAGGGGGTGTTCACTGCTCAACCCCTGGCTCTGCAACAGACTCTGCCCCCACTCCACCCCTGCCCGCCCTCTCCCTTGAGCTTGACATGGCTCCTCCCATACCCCCCCCCCAGAGCCTCCTGCACACCATGAAACAGCTGATCAGGAGGTGCGGGGAGGGAGGAGGAGGAGGTGCTGATTGGGGGCTGCTGACATATTACTGTGGCTCTTTGGCAATGTACATTGGTAAATTATGTCTCTTTCTCAGGCTCAGGTTGGCCGCCCCTGCCCTAGAGTATTTTTATATATGTACAACCACCCACACAAAAACACACACAGATATAAAGTATAGGCACTGTGAAACCAACTTGGACCTCACAGAAGAAGGCGGCTTAGGAGAGTTATAGTTCTGACCAACTAATTATTCCGATTTTTTTTATCAGAGGAACTGAAAAAGGATGTTTTGTCAATATCAACATTTAGCAACAGGCTTATTTCAAATGACAGAAGCACAGGTGATGTTCAAAGGAAAATTGACTAATACATGTTTTCCTTGTAACATACAGCTGCAATAGCAAGCCATAATACATTTTATAAAGCCTTGCTGATTTTCTATCTGTTCTGGGAGCTATTGATTTTACTCATACAGTATGTACATATTTGGCTTTCCCTTAAAATGAAAAGAAAAAAACCTTTAGAAAAGTACTGGTAAAAACAGAAAAACATTTCACTTCTTAAGCATGTAATTAATTTCTGATTCAAAAATATCATTTGTATGTGATAGGAAAGAATATTCTTTATGATCAGTCAGGCAACAGTAACTATTATTTAGGAATGATTTGAAGACATACAAACTGAAAATAGTATTTTTAAAAATGCAAAAGAAAAAACAAAGTCACCACCCTAAACATGTGAGCCAAATGGTAACTTTGGAAAAAAGTGTTTTATTTAACTTGCAAAGTAACGGTATCCAAATGAGCACACAGCTTCAACCACTACTAATAAAATAAAATAAAAGGGGGGGGGAATAATTTACATTTAAAGAAAGAATAGTTAAACTCATTTCACTCTCCTTCACTGTGTGCAAACATGCATCAGTATCCTGGGCATTGATTGCTTTATTTTCAGATGGCCAATCTTTTCAAACCTACCCATATCATAGGGCCAAATCTTAGAAAATGGTGAGTGGGTAGACCAGGTGCCCGGGAATCCCTGTAGAAGCTAATGAATCCTCCCCATTTCAGCCAACACAACCAGGGGCGGCTCTAGAAAGTAGGCTGCCCCAAGCAGCCTGCCGCATGCCTGCGGCAGGTCCTGCCGCGCCCTGGGATCCCTGTAGAAGCTAATGAATCCTCCCAATTTCAGCCAACACAACCAACTTGTTTCCCTCTGTTGAGGGAGATTGATCAGCAGGGTTGTGTTTTTGCAGATCCACTGGCCCCACTTCTTCCCCAGCTATCAGTCTACCTAGGTTCTTATGAGACACCCATGACTGTGTTATCTGATCACCCTCTGCCTCAACATTTTCTCCCTGCACTGGAGAACACAGAATTCCATGCAGGGGACGCAGACTTGTTTATAGTGCCCAGATCCTGCCCCTCCCTGCACCTTTAGCAGTAGAACTGGCCTGGTTCAGCTGGATGGGCCAGCCTTCTGTGGCTGCACAGAATGAGACAGGATATGGCTTTAGCCTATTGCTCAGAGTTAAAATGCCCTGCTTACACTTTCCTGAAAATGTAGCCATCTCTGCCCTAGCTAGATCTTTACCAAATCAAGGTCTGCATTTTTTTGCCACACAATCTATTACAACATGGAGGCTGGGCAGGGACCAGGACAACATTCATTGCTGAGCAGGGCTACTCTCCTGAGGCTCTGTCTCTACCGGAGGTTTACTCCGTTTTGCCTAGCCTTGGTATAGCTGTATTTGTGCAAGCCCCTATTGTAGACAGAGTAAACTGCTGTAACCTGTGAGTTACCTTTGTTTCCAGGAAGGGTGAGCTCCACTACAGCAAACAGCAGATTTACCTGTGTACACTAGAGATTTGCTTGGTGAAGCTACATCAACAGCTGGTCACTGATAACAGTAATCAGGGCAAACGCCCAGTATCCTAAAATCTATGGGTTTGATTTTTCATCTATGAAGTCCACTTTGCATTGCTCAAATGGTGCAAAATGGACTTAAATTGGCCACTGCACAAGGGCCCTATCTGCTGTCCGATCTCCTAGACTAGCCACCGCCATCCCCAGCACGGACAGGCAGGACAAGACAGACTGAAGTTTCACTACACCTGGTCCTCTACTCATGTAAGGTCCCTGGGGGACCTTATGCAGATAGTATAAATTAAAGCTGGTCCTCAGCAGTTCTAAGTTATGTCAGGAAAAGCTGGTGCAGGATCTGCAACCAACTCCTTGCAGCCTCTAAGTGAGAGATATCTGTCTATATACAGTATAGGTAGGGAGTTAGAAGATAAAGTGCCAGCAGATGGTGCTCAAGAATATGTAGCATAGTTCCTAGCTTTTGTAGAACCAATACAACTTATTTTTGTGTACTGCAAATGACTTCTTGTGAGCAGCTCTTTACAGAGAGCTCTTAACATCTTCCTCTCCACCAGGGAGCTTCTGCAAGGTAGAGATTCTATCCCTATATATTTTAGAGCAGCGATTCCCTTCACCCTAAGAGAGGGAGGAAAATCAGCAGAGAAAGGGACATTCTCTATCCAGACGCTCTTGGAAACTGCAAAGCTCCCAGCTAGGAGATCCCTGATAAGTCAAGGAGAAAATGCAAATGATTCCAGTGAAGCATGTTGGAAATTCCCTTCTTAACAGAATGGAAATAGTTCAGCAAAAACTTCAGCAGCTTCTGTTTCTGTGTGAGAAGAGGCATTACTAGTTCCAGCAGGGTTATGTAGTTAATAATTTACATTTTCGTAAAAACTAACATTATAGCTGTCTTTGTTCTGAGTTGATTTTCTCAAGCATATGAGTGCATGCTCTTAGGTTTCCACTGAGTAAACCCACTGCTGATTGAAATGTTTTTCAGTGGAATATTAGTCAAATAGATAATGGTGTGCTGCATGTTTATTGTATTTTACTAAAAAAAGAGTCCTTACTACTATGCCAAAAACGTAAAGGCAAAAATCTCAGCATCAATTTGGGCAGTGATTTATTTCCCAACTCCAAATTCTGTGAACTGAGGAAAGATAACAATAGTAAAAGCAATCAAATTCTTCCAGCTATTTAATCACCTCCAAGGCATGGGAGAGGATCATTACTGCATTTATTTTTACTCACAGCTAGCTATAGAATATTCACTGGAAATTTTGTTTGAAAATGTATTTGATTTTATATTCAATTTGCTTCTGGAGAGGGATCAAAATGCCATTTTTTTTTAAACATAGCATGGCCTGAGGCCTGGACCTCCAAACTGTGCCATATTTTCCTGATCAGCAACCCAGTTTATATTTATTATACCTCCTTCTGGCTCTCAGTTTCATAATAGGGAATGTGAAGTGATTGATGACTAGATAATTAACCAAGGGATCCCTCTCTGTGTAAGTATCTGTACTCATTAGACTAGAGAGAAAATGTAACTTATTTTCATAGTCTCTTTCCCTATAGGCACCCTGACACTTTCTCAGAGCAAAGTAGTGAGAAAATGTAATTGCTAAACTCTCACACACTCATCATTAAACTGATACCCTTTTCTCTCAATCTTGATTGATGAAGGAAGCTATAGAAGTAGAGTTGTGTAGCTCCTCCCCCCATTATAATGGGAGGAAAGAGAATGCTCATTATCTCTGTGTTGCTACTGCATTAGAGGAGTACATACAATCTCATTGTCTCTAGGCATGCAACACCAAAGGAACGTATATGGCCATAAATAATGTAAAAGTAGCACCAGGAATCTTACAAGGAAGACTATTCTCACAAGATATCCAGATGAACTTTTAAGGTCCCAAGAGGTGTGGACGCATATCGAGTTTTGAGTGCTCGCCTGACCGAAACATGTACTGAGCTAATTACACATTGTAGTAATTTGTTGTGAGTCAAATTTATTAACACGGGTGTCTTTTAATGTTTACGCTGCACTTCAGTTGTGGATTGATGCTGCAGCTTCATAAAACAGGAAATTCCAGCCCTTGTTTTGAGAACAGCATCTATTAGCCATATTTAACCCAAAGCATTTTTATTTTTAATTTAAATGATGGCTGCCTTAATAGCTTACTGCCTGGAATGTTCTTTGATACTGAGGCATAAAGCTTTCAAACTGTGCACAATCAAATATAAGGGGGTCTGTTAATGCTGTGTGCTGACATGAAACATTATTTGGGAGATAGAAAGGTGATTAGCACCTTCTAAGCTCTACAAAACCAGAAAGGTAAAACAATCTGGATTGGATACTAACATTGCATATACAGTTCTTTAACATCACATGTCCTTATATTAGAGGTTAGCACAGCGGTTTTAGCAAATGAAACAAAATAAGAAATTGAAGGCTTTTTGATCTATGAAAGAGAGTGATATTGGGTAATGGCAATATTGTCCTTTAATCACATTGGTAAATGCACTGCCATGGCACCAACTTGCTAGAGCATTTGGAGCCTGGTAAAAAATTTTTTTTTTTAAATAGGAGAGAGAATGTATGACCATTAAAAAAAGAATTTGGATTTTACCTAATCTATTTTTAGTTAAAAAAATATTTCTATATTTGTTTGGGTCATAATGGATCTTAACAAAACAGCCCAATTCAGGCTTTTGTCTAATATGCCATAGTCTTCTCACCTTATTTATGTGAGTAATCCTATTGATATCAACTGAATATGGTGAACAGAATTTGACTAAGAGACCAACAGCAATGCTTTATCTCATTAAATACCATTGGACAATCCTCTGTGCCTCCCCCACAACAAAGGTCAGATTGATTCCTCTCTTCCAGTCAGGTATCAGGGCTAGGCACCCTACAGTGTAGCTAGTCAAAATGTTGGAGATTCCATCTCCCCCGCACCCCATGCACACAGAAAGCTGGAGAGAAAACTAAGAGTTTCATTTTCAATTTTGTTTTCCTGTTTTTTGAAATGCCGCCTTCCTTCATTTTGAATTGTCAGGGTTTGGCTTTGTCCCGCCCCTTCCCGCCTTTCTTTAACTTTACTTTGTCCCATTTTCCATTGGAGAAAAGAGGTGGCGGAAATAGGGGAAAGTTTTTAAAAGAAGTTTAAATAGTGATAAAGTAAAACTATTATTTTTAAATATCTTCATTCTTTTGCAGTAGAAAAAAGTTAAGTCCAAGAAAGTCTCCACCTCACCTCCCCAAATTTGCTGTCACTTTTTTTTTTTTTGTGGAGAAAAAAGTTAAAGTGAGAATTTATTTTTCTTTCTTTTCTCACTTCCTCTAATGGCTGGTCTGCACACAGATTTGCACCAGTATAACTATGTTGGTTAGAAGTTGTAATTTTTGTTTAAAACACAGATGCAGTTATACCAGTACCACCCCTACTGCAGACACAGTAATAATGGTATAAAAGTGCCATATAGAAGCATTGCTTACTTCCCTTACCAGCCACACTAGGAGGGTAGCATTGCAAGTACAAATTGTGTGTATAAACGCAAGCCACAACTTAAAAAACAAACAAACCATATTTCCAGTAGCACAACGAAGAATAGAGGGGAGACTAGAAATCTTAAAGTGGACTTTTTTTTTTGGTCAAAAAAAATTCTGAAACTTTCCAGTTGAAATTTTTGTGAAAACTGAAAAATTTAGCCAAAATCAAAAAACTGTCCAAAAATATGCACCAGCCTTAGGGCTCACACATATACTGAAAGTTCAGTCGTTTCCCTTACAGTCCAAAAACACGATAAGAGACATTATGTGGGCAGAAACAAACAGAAGGATGACAACGACAATGGAATGGCGATGTACTCTCTCATTACTCTATATTTACGTTGACCCATAAGGTTTCTTTGGTATATTAGCAGCAGTGATGGCACAACCACTGCTTAGCTGTTGTCCAGAGTTGTCCTTCTGCTCTTTGCGCCTCTTTCCCAAACACATTCATGCTCCCTACACTATCCTTTCCCACATATTTTCAAATGCTGCAAAATCTGTTGATAGATAATGGGGAGCCTTTTGAACTGTCCTCCAAGTGCAACTTGGCATCATGGCAGTTATGACTAGAGTCACTTTGCCATCACAAAATGAAAGTCCTTTAAAAATGATCAGTTCCCTTATTATTTCTTCAGGGGCTTTCTTAATTCATCACTGCTTTGATGGCAGCACTTATTAAAAATTAACTTTAAAAGATATACAAAAAAAATGGCAGTTCTACATTCCTAGGTCTCAATGTGCCATTTAAGACAAATTCACATCCACTCCTGTGGGATTTTATTTTGCTTTGGTGAGCGGCTCTGGAATAGCTTTAAAATTCTAGAAAATGTCTTCATATCTCACCAGAAAAGTTATTTGACTCACAATATGCACCTGATCTTGCAACTCTGCTTTGCTTGAATAGTACCATTGGCTACAGGTGGCCCAATCAGATTGGTATCAATGAAAGTATTTCAGTGAGTAAGGATTATATGTGAGGAACTGCCTCAGGATCAGGCATTCTATTACTCTTAAAAAAAACAAAAACAATGTGAGTGTTAAAGATCAAAGCAGGTGAGAAGTGCAGTTTCTGGAAATTACAAAGACTAAAATAAATGACAGCTATGCTATACATAGGGATGAAACATGCAGATTAGATACATCAGCATTAAATGAATGGGTAGGTTAAGGTTTTCCATTGTATTTACAGCAGAGTCTAATTTATCCTAAGTACTGGGGTACCCCTAGCAAATTACACGATTTTAATTAGAAAGTAAGTGAAGACACAGAAAAAAATGTGATGAAACTATATATTGTATATTGTTTAGGAGAACTGTAATTATCATTCTTCATAATGGACTAGGTCATATTTCATACAAATAATGAATCCTTGGTAATATATAGGAAATCACTACATCTCTCACTTATTTGATCTTTGCTCAGAAGCAAGCAGAGTGTGACACCTTGGCAAAGTGTAGATTAGCAAGCGTATTTAATATTAAAATACTAAAAGGTACTTTATGTGAAGAAAGTCTTCCTGGGTCATATCCACAGAAGGTAATCCTATTAGTGCTCAGAATCATTACAGTCATTGTCCCATGAATCTGAACAGTACAAAACAGCAGAATTTGCATGGAATTTTAGTGAGATCACCTCTAGTCTAGTCTGCTAGTTCACTGTAAGTACTATGCAAAGTGTGGGCTATGAATGAAATCACCATGGGTTTCTGGGCAAAAGAAGGAAAAACCACAAGCAGACTAAGTTGTACAGAGAAAGTAATTTAACCCCAAAGTGTGATACATGTAAATGGTCAGCCTTAGATTATTTTCAATGTGTGTATATACGTATACACCTAAGAATTTTGTAAAGGTGCATGGTGATAACTTTATAGAAAATGTAATAAGGTCTGAACAGAGATTTCTGGTAACTGAATGGCCTTTTGAGTTTCTTATACAGGGGGTATGGCTACACTTGAGAGTTGCAGCGCTGGGAGTTACAGCGCTGGTCGTACAGCTGTGTAGGGAAAGCGCTGGTGTGTGGCCACACTCACAGCTACCAGCGCTGCAGTGTGGCCACATTTGCAGCATTTGCAGCGCTGTTGGGAGTGATGCATTATGGGCAGCTATCCCAGCGTTCAAGTGGCAGCAACGTGCTTTTCAAAAGAGGGGGGTGGGGTGTAGTGTAATAGAATGCCAGGGAGCGGGGGAGAGAGAGAGAGTGGATTTTTGGAGCCGACACTGTGTATCAGCTCCCTGCCTTGCAAAATCAGAATTTTTTCCCGACCCCTTACTCTTAACTGCAAACAGCCTGCAGACCAGATAAGCAGCTGCTCCAACAGACTCCCTTTCTCACCCCTGCCCCCGCTGTTTCTCTCGTCAAGCAAACTCATCCCCCTGCCTGCCTCATTCACAGCAAGGTAGTGGGTTTATCTCATTTGATTGTACAGTCAGTTACAGATTGATCACGGCAAACAGAAGCTGTGTTTGTTTTTTAGATAAGCAGCTCCCGGAGCCCCGAGGCAGCACAACAAAACAAAGAGAGGCAGCATAACAAAACAAAGAGAGTAATTTAGTTAAAAGCATTCTGGGATATCTCCTAATACCCTGGAGGCCAATAACAGCGCTGGTGTGTGGCCACACTTTACGAGCAGCGCTGTAGCACCAGCGCTGCAATGGTTATACCCCAAGCAGACCCAGGTGTACAGCCAGCGCTGCAGCCAGGGAGTTGCAGCGCTGGATGTGCCCTGCAGGTGTGGACAGTTACTAATTGCAGCGCTGGAAAGCCTCCACCAGCGCTGCAACTCTCAAGTGTAGCCATACCCAGGGTTTATTGTTATTAAGTACATTATAAGACAGTAGTATTACAATTATGTACTAATTCATAATTTTTAAAAAACAGAGCTATTTTCAGTATCATATGCTTGTGCACTCAAATCGCAGGAGTACAACTTAGAATGTACAATTTTCATACCACAATTCATTGCACAGTTGTCTGTACAAAGGCCTCAAACCTGAGCTGCACCCTGTCACACTGTCTAGAGCGGTTCAAGACCGTGAGTGCCGAGGGCAGGGCAGACTGTCAAGGAGCAGGGCAGAGACCCCAAACTGGTTGTGTGTTATATAATTGGATTTCACCCACCCAGTAACATACGTGAACTCCTGAAGCACTATAACAGTCTTAGCATGGAGTCACAGAAGTCCCCTTAGACATACCTGTCTATCTTGCCACCTAGGCTATATACATCAAATGTCACTAAATATTCAGGTTGATTCCCGTCCCAAGAGACCAGTCACTTACTCTAGATCAATTTGTACCTCAGGTCTCTCACCAAAGAGAACACATGTAGCCAATCCTGAAATAAACTAACTGAAGATTTATTAACTAGGAAAAAGAAATGAGAGCGTTATTACAAGGTTAAAGCAGGCAAACATATATACACAAACAAATTACAGCCTATTGTTTTAAAAGGTGACAGAGTTTGTAGTAATCTGTGAGCTCTCAATGTCTTTTAGGGTTAACCCAAATTGACCCTGGGGATCTCTACTTCTGTATCATAGCTCTAGCCTTGTGAGAATCCAAACAGCAAAACAGATGAAAACATTTCTTGTCCCCTATTTTTATTCCCTTCTTCCAGAATTCAAGCTAATGGGACGAGCCTTTTAGCATGGAGCCTCCTCATGGTGTGAAATGGCAATTAACAAAGTCTTTGTATTGTGGCATTCCACAATGGCCCATTTAGTTTTGATAGTCCTTCTTGATGGGCAGGAGACTCTCTCACCTGACTGGGGGTCACAGTTTCAGAGCAAACACTTTTTACACTTATAAAGCAAAAACTTAAATATTACCTCAGAGCATGTGATAAAGATATTATAAGTGAGCTTAATGCATGCAGCAACTTACAAGTATTTCATAAAGTCTAAACACATGGTTATAAGTCCAATACCCATATTAGCCACACTAACACACAGGTGAAACAGACTGGTTTCCAGCAATGAATTTGTCAGGTCTCAGCTGAGCACTAAAGCCTTGGTAAGAGCTGGTGCCTGGTCTGCCAGTGCCAGACACCCATAAAAGTGTGAGATATTTGTGGATCCACATAACTGGAGGGAAATGTGCCCAGGGCTACTCTAAACTATACCCAGTGGCCAGTTAGGGATTGGCAGGGCACAGAATGCTCCAGTCATGCCAACTCCCCAGCTCCTGGGAATGTTTCAAATCTACCCCTGCATGTTGGGGTTCCAGGGAGGCAGGGCTGGATCTATGTTTTTTGCCGCCCCAAGCACGGCAGGCAGGCGGCCTTCGGTGGCACGCCTGCGGGCAGTCCGCTGGTCACATGGATTCGGCGGCATTTCTGTGGGTGATGTGCCAGTCCCGCGCCTTCGGCGTACCCGCCGCCGAAGCAGCGGGACTGGTGGAGCTCCTGCAGGCATGCCGCTGAAGCCTGGAGCCACCCCTGCAGGGAAGTTGAAATAAGAACTAGCTATGATGGCTTTATGCCAGCGGTCAAGGTTGATTCCCCACTCTGGCACTTCGAATGCAGAAGGTGGGGGCCCACAAGGATTTTAAAAATTAATAGTGGCCACTCCAGGCTTGTATTAAACTTCCAAAATTATAGCTTTTCTCTGACCTTGGCTTGGTAAACACTGCCACCACCCAAATGCAAAACCCCTTTTGGAACCCAGGAAGACACACTTGGGAATTTCTTCCTGTGGGGTACCCTCAAGCCCTTTCACCCCTCCCCTCCCCAGGGAAGAGCTGAGAAAGAAAACAAAGGAAATTAGCTGTTGCCACCAGTTAATTAAATAACATGTGCACAAACCTCTTAGGACATCAAAAATCCAATACTATTCTTAAAAAAGGTAAATTTTATTAAAAACAAAAAGAAAGAATACACATCTGGAATTTAAGCTTTTGCTAGATTTAAAAGAGCAATTCCAAAAATTAAGCACCCAAAATAGCTTTCTTGGGGGTTCAACTTAAGGGTTATAAGCAAACAAAAGCATCTGGAGTTAGCACAGAGGAGTCCATTAGCCATAAGAAATAAACAGAAAATACATCTAATCGCGTCTTTCTAAACATTCCTGATCTAGTTACATATTTGGGTTGTTAAAAAGTAGTTCTAGATATGATCTGATGATTTTCATATCAGGCTTAAAGCTTCTCACAGCATAACTGCTCCCTGTTCCCCTCTTTCCCAGAAGGCAACAACAGAGAGAAAGGGGAAGGTTTTCCCTCCCATTTTAAAAAGTTCTAACTTTCCCATTGGCTCTTTTGGTCAGGTGCCCACTCTGTTTCCTTTACCTGGGGGACTTTGTTAACCCTTTACAGGTAAAGCAAGCAGAGAACATCAAGAGGGACTTTATAGCTCGCTGGCTGCCTGGCTGTCCATAAAAGGGAGCTATCCCCCCTTCATTTATCATACCAGCTTTACACCAGATGGGGCATATACACGTTATGCATGCACATATGCCAAAGCTGGGGGACAATGACTGAATTGTACCTCTTCTGGGTGATCAGTTTGTCTCCCTTTTCTCCAGCTTTTATAGAATCTGGTTTCCAGATTTAGGGGCAGTTTTATTTCTCATGTATTATTTCAGAGGCCTGTTCTGACCAGAAAGCTTCTCTCCTCAGAATGAGCTGGAAGGAAGCAGCTAACTGTGCTATCACTCTGGGATGTGCTAGATGAACAGCTCCTAGCCTCAAAGCATATTCAGAAAAGGAGAAACATTTAAAGACACAGTAACTCAAGAGATCAATATATTTCCAAAAGCAACCTGTATACTTAATGCAGCAATTCCTCTCTTACCCTGCAATTTTAATCTACTTTCAGTTGAAGCAGGATGTTACACCGTGCGTGTATATTTGTCATGGCTCTTATTTGCTAAAGAGAAAAAATTGCAGAATTTAACTGCTTCACACAAATCACCAAACAAGATGTCATATGGAGGAAAAAGCTCTGTGCATGGGCAACCACATATTTAAAATCACAGGCAGAGGGCTAGGGATCACTGCTTCTGGGAACAGACGACTGGAGCAGAGGGCACCAAATGTGGGCAGATTTCATTCCATCTCCCTTTCTCCCCCCGCTGTAAAGCTCTCCACCAGCAACAAACTCAAATGTGACACTCTCTCTTTTTCTGGGATGGGATGCAAAAGCAGCATACAAATGCTGCTATCACGAGTAGGATGAGTAAGAATTTCCTCATCTTTCACGTGCGCGCACCCCCTCCCCACGCCCACAGACACAAATATGTGATTGTGCTCCAAGTGCTGATGCTGACACATTAATATTTTGACTCCTGAATTTCTAAGGAAAAAAAAAAGAAGTTTTCCATTTATTAATTGGTACACATTCTACCTTCAGGCTGGACCATTCCTTTATCATCTTTCACCCCCCTCAATGCCTCCAAAAATCATCTCCCTTCTAAAGAAGAAGAGGAGATCTTAAATGCCAATAATTTAGCAAGGAGAATTCCACTTAATTTCTGTCTTCTGTCTCCCTGTATTGCACATTGATTATTAAATGGATGACTATCATTTTATCTCGAGAATGTATACTGCATGTCACCACAGATCCCCTTCAAATCAAGCCTTGGACAAATGTATTGTTGTGCAGAGGATCATCAATGATGACAACGGTACCGTGATATTGCCCAATTACTTCTTCCTCTCTTCTTAAAAAGTAGATTGTAATCAGATGATTACTCACCATTATTCATATCTCAGTAGCTGTACTTCACAAAAAATGTGCTGACAGAAGAATAGAATGGGTATGGGGAAAAAAACCTTGTGAACAGAGAGCCAGATTCTCCACTGTGAAGGGTGACCAAAGGGAAAACGAGATTCTGCATGGGGCTGGTCCAAGGCCTCCCACCCCCTCCCGCATTGGGTCAGCCCGAGATGTCCCTGTATCCCTCGTGCGTGGGGCTGGCATACACCCTGCCACCTGCCCGCGTGGGGCTGGCCAGGCCCAGCTGCTCTCCCGAGCCCTATGTCCTGCGCAGTACTGGTGTTGCTGCTTGTCCTCTCCCCTCACCCCCGCCAAAGGTTCCTCCACACCCCACTAGGGTTCTCACTCCACTTTTTTGGCAAAATTGCATTTGTTCAGTTGGCAAGAGCAAACGGGACAAATGTCCAGTATTGCCAAAAAAGTTGGGGCGGCTGGGACAGGGCTTAAAGAAGGGACGGTCCTGGCGAAAATGGGATGTATGGTCACCCTACTAGTGTGTTACACTGTTATAACTCCGTTTACATCAGCATCAAATGCATCTGCTGCAATGGAGACTCTGGCCCATGACCAGCAAAGGATTGTGTGCGCCAGGTGGCAAAACCACCTAGGTCTGCATTCTGCAGGTGTACTACTAAACTATCCGTTACCTGCTCAGAGACTCTCTTATGGTTTAATTTACACTTGTGAATTGTACGTTTTTTGATGAGGTCTTGCGAGCAGTTAAAAGGCTGTTTTGTGAAAAATGGTTAAATGGTTTAAACAATTGAACATATTGACGTACCATGGTTAGACATGGTGACATGCATCACAAAAGTGAAGCACTGGCATTTTGCTTAACCCCATCTCAGAGTACAATTTCTCAGATTAAATTGTCTTCTCTGCATATGCTGTACTAATGGCATCTGGTTTTATTTTTGTCAGCTCCACATCCTATCAGACAAACCTATCGCTGCCCATTACAGATGCTGTGTTGCTAAGTTCTGCTTTACACTTAGAACACACTTCAAAAAAACTGGATGTGGTTGTGTTGAGTGCCCTGCAGCTGCCATTGGCAGCAGCTGTTTTATGTGAGTCAGCTGGAGAGCACCTGCTAGTTAGATCCCTTCCCTTTGGTCACTAGAGGCTCAATTTGGCTTCATCATACAGGTACGCTCACAAGGCTGCTGCGCAGTTATAGGCTTCCCATAAGAAATAGCTAGAAGGCCCTTTTCAAGCAGCTGAAATGTGCCATTTGGAGGATGATATTAATTTCCTAGCTTTGGAGGGTTTGATTCACAAATTTGATGTATGGTTCTGTTCAAAAGAGTCTGGATCTGGTCAAAAGCCCACTAATATCAACAGGAGTCATTCCACTGACTTCCATGGACTTTGGATTAGACCCCATGAAATACAGCAACAAGATCTGCTCCACGGTCTACGCTCAGAAAGTCTATGCAGTGTGGGCCTTCTGCACAGGGGTGTCATTCATGCTCTGTGTGTATTAAGTGCTATAACTTGCCTAATGACAATGTAAGTTCCTACTCCTTTTTACTTCTGCTAGCATTATAGAGCTAACACAGCTGTGTGGAGACTGAGCAAGACTACATCTGAGCTTGGGAATCCTCAGCAGAACTATTCACTAGATTCCAGCTGCAGAATCCTTATAATTCAATATGATACACTGGCCAGGAAGAACCCAGGGAGCTTGCAGCTTTTGTAAGATGAGCACACATGATACTGACAGGCAAAGTTCTTATTTGTGTGGAATAGCAGCTTACTCCACAAGTAGTGCCAGTGAAGATAGTGAGTTACTCATGGAGTAAGATGTTATGCAGCATGAGTACGAATATCAGCATCCTGCCCAAAATATGAACCTCTTGATGACACTTTTTTAGAATTTAGCCATGCTCACTCACTTTTGAAATGTTGCTTTGTGTCTGTAAATATTTAAAAAATCAGTTCAAATTATTTTTTATTAGTTTCCATGATGGTTGAAAAACAAAGCCAATATACGATCTGTGTGTTCTGGCCTTGGACCTATTTAGGAATATCCCAGATTATGGGTCACCTTTGTACTGAATTTTCTTGGTGATACAAATGGCTGGGGAGGGACGGGGGAACAATAGGCTGAGGGTGTAAATTCAACTCTGCACATTTTAGTGGCAATCGGAATCTGAAGTAGGGTTACAGATAATATGGTTTTCTTTTGTAAAAAAAATGTTTACTACACAAAAAGTTTCTAATCTGCTCCTTCACATGCACTGAGTTTTTATTCTAGGGAATTCTTATGACCCAACCCCAACAACACAGATAGCCACTAATGGGTTTTCAATGTAGGGCCAATCCTTTGTATTCAAGTGGGTTGATTATCCTCTCATTTACATTGATTTAATACGTACACAACTCCATTGATGACAATGGAATTACTTTTGATTTTACCCTGATACATAAGTAAAAATAAAGACAACTTTTATCACTTTTGAATTACTGCAAAACAGATGGATTTTTAATGGGTCAGATGTCTGCCAAAAGCATGGAGTGAAATCCTGGCCCTACTGAAGTCAATGGTAAAATCTCATTGACTTCAGTGGGGCCAGGATGTCACAGTTGGATATTTTCTGTTACAGGACAACAGACATTTCTGCCAACACTATTTTCAGGCCAGTAAATGAGTTGCTTAAGTTGAACAGACAAATTGCCATTATATTTATCTGACAGTTAGTGTAGTTATGGTGGGAGAGGGGAAATTAGTGTGTTTAACTTAACAAAACAAGCAACATGTAATTAAGAGTTATGCCCATCTTCACTGGGATCACTTAGCTTTGCATGCTACATCCCTTTCCTCCTGCCTTCTGTCTGTGTCTCTTTTAGATTCTTGGTATTGTGGACTATGCCTTCATTTCCGTTTGGAAAAAGCATAGCACACCATGGGCTCTACAACAGTATAATTATAATTATTATTATCACTACTATGGGATCAGAAAATGAGAAAGAATTAGACCAAACGTACCCTACACTATACACTGTGTACTGCATGCTAAGTGAAAACAATTCTTTCCTTGCATAGCATCCCTCCAGAAATATACAACACCCTACAGACTCTCTTGATTTTCCCTGAGTTCTTGGTATTGAGGAATTTTTTAAAAATCCCCCAAAGTCCGCACCACAGGAGGGCTGCAAAAACATAATCACACAAGTTATCTAAATATTCATTACACCATGTGGAAAGGAAACATTTTAAACTGTTAATTGCATTAAGCTGCTGTACACTGAAGCCAACACATGTACTGTTTCTCAGTCTCCCACTGTGTGAAGAAATGGGACCAGAAATTAAGATGTGACAAGAACAGCACATATGTATCTATCACAAACTCCGAGGGCCAGATCAACTCCTTCCACAGGAAGATAAACCAATCACACGAAAAACTCTGTGTGAGGGAAGCCAGCTAGGAAAGAAATGTTCCATGAGGTTTTACTTGTAGAATTTTCTTTAGGATATCATGGTCTTGATCCAGAACATGGGCTGTGAATCAGACCTTATATCAGGAGGTGGGTTTGTCCTCCCTCACAGCATGGGCAAGGACTTTGGCTCCCAGGACCTGAAAATCTTGGGGGGAAGCCATCCACGCTGAGAAACTGACTCCTCTTTGGCTCCATGGCCCCCTCTCTTCCTCTGCCATTTCTTCCCCTCCCCTCCAGCTTCCTGGCACATAGCGCCAATGAAGGCACCCTGAAAGGCACTGCTTCGTACGCTGCCACCCTGGCAGAGAGAATGTATTGGTGTGGAGGGTTCTGGTTGTTTTCTTGATGCATATCTAACCCTCCAGGTCAGAGCAGTAATGAGGAAAGGCATTCTAACCCATTACCCATCTGCTAGGAAGGCTATAGTATTTCCTCCATGATGACCAAGAAGTCTGTGTGTTGTGGACTGATGAACTGATGCACACTAGGTGCCTGTGGTTTCAGAAAGAGTCCTCCTTTCAGACTGGTTTTTACTCTTGGGCATATTTTGATTGTATTCTCCACATAAAAAACGCTGAGGCTCTGCTGTCCCACCATAACAGGTGTCCTTTTAGGGGCATGAGGATATTCTAGAAAAGGCCTGGGAAGACAATCTTTTGAGCAAGTCAGACAGGACAGGACTGGCGACCGGGTGTAACACCACCTTTGAACTATTACCACATCTGGAAGTCTTGTTCTGATAAAATATGAACCAACAGGCTGAGAATTACTTAATTTTTACAATTATTCTTATGATGTAATTTCTATATTACAGAAGGGCCTAGAAGCCTCCATTAGGATCAGGGCCACAATGTGTGAGGCACTATCATGATCGGCAATCCCATGCATGGAACTGATGACTTTTGGACAGACCATCGCCTTGTTAGATCTATCATGAATTTCCAGATTGCCTCAAGGCAATGCAAGCAGGCAAAATCAGTTTGGCACTATCCAAACACATCCAAAGACATGGTTCTTGCCTCTCAGGAAAGGTTTTGTTTTACTGTTTGAACAGATTTAAAAATTTTATTAAAGTAAATGTTTAAAATGAAATATACACAGGTTGAGGGGGAAGGTACTGTACATCTGGGGTCAGGCTTGGTTTATGGGGGGTTACAGACATCGTTTGCAAGGATGAAAAGATACATACATATCGCATAACTGGCATAGACCCAGATTGGGGTGCAAGGGTTTTTAAAGTGTCAGTGAATAAGTGGGCTCGGGTTCGCCACCCATGGAATGAATAAGGAGTCCAAGTCAGTATCGGTGGAGCAGATAGGTACATGGGTGGGGCACGTCCCTTGGTCCCTCAGGGAAGGAAGTGGGCTATTTCCCTGGTTGGCTGTCTCAGTTACTCAGTGTGGTATTGGTGGTGTCCAGTGATGTGTTCGGTATAAATGTCTCTGGACCACCTGATGGTGTCGGACACCATGAGCTGTCTCATGAGCCGGGCATAGCGTCAACCGACCCCACACGCTCTCAGAACCGGCTCGTTGCGGGGGTCCCATGAGCCCAAGGCTCCCACGATCAGGGCGTGTACCTGGACTTCGTAGCCCTGGGCTCTCAGGGTCTCGGCCAGCGGGGCATACTTCAACTCCTTCTGTGCTCGGGCCTCGTGGAAGGCAGGTGACTGGTTTTCGAAAGGTACCGTGTCATCTACCAGGAGGACCTTCTTCTTTTCTGCGTCCATCACGATGATGTTGGGTCGCAGTCGACTGTCTGTCCCGGGGATGGCGGAGTTGACGGTGATCTTCCCCAGGGACGGTGGGATGGCTTTCACTAGTTGGTTCTGGATGGCATTGTGGCGGTGCCGCCAGGCTCTGGAGTGCTGCTTGCATCCACACAGGATGTGCGGCAGGGTCTCGTTCACGTAGCCGCACTTCCTGCAGCACTTTTCCCGGTTGCCGTGGCGGATGGCTCCGTTGAGGGGAACACTGTTGAGTCGGGCCCTGTGGATGAACCGCCAGTCGGCGAACCTGGTGAAGCTGCTCCCGTGGAGGAAGTGGTTACTGGCGTCCCACTTGCTGGGCACCTCGAACACCTTGCCCTGGTCCGTCTTTCGCTTGAGGTTCTCGGCATAGTGGTAGCGAATGGTGTCTTTCAGGGACCTTTCTAGCATGGCTCTGGCGGTCAGGGTGACGATGGTGTGGTCCGGGGTCTTTACGCGTGGCACCAGTATTCCCAGCTCCCGGTGTTCCTCGCACCACTTCCAGCAGCAGCCGATCTTCTTACCCAGATGTCTTGAGGTGTTGCGGGCGCGGGACCAGAGAGAGGATAGGTCTCCCCCCTCTCTCCCGAACTCAGCCTCCAGGGAGTCGCTGAGGTAACTGGCAACATCCCGCTCGGAGGGGACCCTGGCGATGTGTTTCCTGACCACAACCCGTACGGCCTTCTGTGCGATGCTCCTCACTGTTGGGTCTGGGCACGTCAGGAGGCGGAAGGCGTGGGTCATCACCGCCACGTCGCACAGGTCACCCATCCGAGGTATGTTGGCACCACCCTGCCTGTGGGAAATGTAGATGATGTCCGTGCACACCCTCTGGGGAAGGTGGAGCCATTTCTTCACCAGCTGTCTGATGGTGCTGTCGGCCTTGTTCAGGGGCACCTTGGCCACGGCCGATCCTCTGAGGACAAAGGAGATGCGGGGGATCAGGAAGGTGTTGAGGGCATTGATCTTTTGCCAGGGGGTGAGCAGGGAGGAGTCGATTTGGGCTGCGTCTTGCAGGATCTCCGCAATGGTGTCTTCGGGGGTCTGCCAGATGCGGACTCCTGTGGGTGTGCTGAGGTGTTGGTATATCTCTCCCTCTTCAAGGGAGGTCATGGACTCGCCCTGGATAAGGAACTGTGAAGGCCGGACCAGCGCCCTGGTGCCACCGTCGACGTGGAGGGAGGCGCACTTTTTGGGGTTGAAACTCAGGCCCATCCACTCGGCGGCTTGGCTGGTGACATCGAGCATTTGCTGGAGGCTTTCCGAACTGTCGGCAACCAGGGCCAGATCGTCCGCGTAGGCCAGAATGCTGATTTTCTTGCCATGCAGGTCGAAGCCGGTCGGGCCGCTGGAGATGGCTTGGATGAGCAGTTCCATGGCCAGGCTGAAAATGATGGGACTGAGGGGGCATCCTTGTTTCACGCCATGGCGGATGGGGATGGTGTCCGTCTCTCCAGCCGTGGCATGGATAATGGTGGTGCAGTCCTTGTAGAGGTCCCGGAGGATCTGGATGAAGGTAGCCGGCATCCCGAACTCTCCCAGGGTGGCGACGATGTGGTGGTGGGGTATGGACCCGAAGGCGTTGGTCAGGTCGAGCCACACTACGACGCACTGCCTCTTGGACCTCCTGGCATCCTGGATGGCTGTCTGAAGGAGGAAGTTATGCTCGTAGAATCCCTCGGAGGACATGAAGCCCTTCTGGACTGAGCTGACGGCGCCCCTGCAAACTGACCACTTCGTGATCCTTGCCGCGAGGCAGCTGGCGTACAGCTTGTAGATGGTGGAGCAGAGAGTACATTAAATCACATTTCTCAATGCACTACTGGAAGGTGCTCATACTACAGTGATCAGAGCAGAATAAGAACTTATATAGAACAGAATTGAAGCCTTCCATAATATCAGATGAAATGCCTATAGTCTGAACCTTACATATAAGGTGAAATCTACCTGTGGTATGGGGGGTGGGAGGGGACGGGACACTCCAGGGAAGGTCTTCTGCATTATTTAAGCCCCATGGTGGGGCTACATGGATGGAGGATCTGAAGGTGGACCAATCAGTCAGAGACTTTCCTGACCTAGCACCTGTAGGATTTATGTCCCTCACATGCTATTGCAGGAGGGTCTGTGCTGGCTCCAAATGGGTCAGTGGTTTGGGAAGATTTGTGAACAACTATGTGGACTAGCAGCTCAATATGGTACAAAACGGTGGTTGTTACTAAAACTGATAATTTAATTTTAAATGAAGTTTCTTAAACATTTAAAAAACCTTATTTACTTTACATACAACAATAGTTTAGTTATATATTCTAGACTTATAGAAAGAGACCTTCTAAAAAAGTTAAAATGTATTACTGGCACGCGAAACCTTAAATTAGAGTGAATAAATGAAGACTCGGCACACCGCTTCTGAAAGGTTGCTGACCCCTGCTATAGTAGTAGTATGCTGTTGCTGGCATAGAAGAAGTGATAAGGCTGGATTGTTCATTCCTCCTGAACCCTCCTTAGTGCCCTCCACTAAGCTAAATTTTGCCCATAGATTTTAATTTCCCACCACATTCTGCATAATGGTAGATAGACAATGGCTTCAAGGCAATGTCATATAACCATTATGGGTAATGTATCCTAACGGATACTAATTTCTAGATGCTCTCTCTCTGGAATGAATATATGATGATGCAATTTAAACATGGAATATATTTCTTCACTGATATAGATCTTGCATGCTATAAAATAAAACATTTTGAATATCCTTTTATTTTGCCTTAAAGTCTCCAAATACGTGCAACATTACGCATATAATTCCAGCTGCTTTCATAGTTACAGAAATATCATTGTACTGGGCAACCAGATTTTTTTCTACCTGAACAATGGAATGATTATGTTAGCACTATTACTGTCCCTGCTGTTACCCTGTGAACACATTACTGTTTTGTGTGTGAAGTTAAAGGACATGTTTTGTTTTGGCCACAGACAAATGCACATGCACTCTCCCTCCATTCGTC
The DNA here is from genome assembly GCF_016161935.1 of Mauremys reevesii. Taxonomy (NCBI): domain Eukaryota; kingdom Metazoa; phylum Chordata; order Testudines; family Geoemydidae; genus Mauremys; species Mauremys reevesii. The sequence continues at coordinate 26,127,719 of NC_052633.1, read as the reverse complement.
CAGCCATGACAACACTGACATCAGGGAGGACCTGATCTCCCACCCCTTTTCTTTTTAATCAGTTGTGTATTCCTGATATAGACCAACTCCACTTTCCTTATAATGCTGCCATATGTGCTGCCTTCATGTGCTTCACCACACAAAGAGCTGGGGACACTTGAAAAGATACAGTACTGAAAGGTGGTCAAGAGCTGTGCAAACTGGAGCCTCCTCACATATGCTAAAAACATCACTTATCCTTCCTAGAGCTTCTGTTAGACAGAAAAGTGCAGCTCCCTAGCCTACATGGTGGCTCAAACTGCAAACAATTTTAATAAAATAGTGGTAATAAATATTACTGAGGCAGAAAATTCAAATATTTGTCCTCTTTTCTTTGCCCCTCTATCTGTGAACTTTAAATATTTGGGGAGAAAATGCTATTTTAAGCCTTGCATCATATTTTAAATAGATATTTCAGTGCGGTATCCTCTCTCGTATATGTGTTAGAGTAGAGCTGGATCCACATTGCAAAACTGAATCCAGTGGATTTGGGTTTTGTTTAGTCCATTGTAGCTATGGAGAGCAGCCAAAAAGTTCAGTATTACCAACGACAAGCATTAAAGAATCATGAGTATGGACCACACATCACAAGACTCTTAAATTGTTTTTTAATTCCTTTTATTTTCCACTTGAATTTTTTAGCCTTTAGGGGACATTCAGGTCATTTTCCTCAAGCGTCTCTCCACATCCATGAGAGATTCTGGTAATATACATTTTAAAAATTAAAGCTGAGATTGTCATGTAACCCCAGGATTCTAGGAGCTCTGTAGCTGTAAAAAAGCAACAAATATCACGAGTCTCATGATAAAATTGTGAGAGCTGGCAACACTGGTGAGATGTGGGACTTGCAGACCAGGCTCAGACCAAACAATGGCACCAAGGAGAAGACTGAATGATGAAGGCAGAATGCAGATGACAGGCTTGGCATTTGTCATGCCAAGTAGTTAAGCCAAATGGGGGTACGGGGTACAATGACTTTTTATGTATGGGATTTGTTAGTGTAATTCACTGCAGAACTTCTGCCTTAAACAAACAAAAAACCCGAAGAAAAACAGCAGCAAAAACTCCCACCAGCCCTGCTCCTGCTTGGTTTCCTGCTGCAGGTTTAAAGAAACAGCCTGCATAGCTATAAGAAGGAGGGAAAAAATGCATTGGTCAGCCAGAGTCATAAGAGAGTTTGGAAATCTCTGTTTGCAGAATATCAATAGAGAAAAGTATTGGAATGGTTCTCGTTCAGACCAGTCAGTTAAACCGATTCTGAAAGACTTGCCTCTGTCTTTCACTTTTGAAGAGTGTAAAGGGAGTTCCACTCACTACAGGTGCGCCCCCTTGTGGCTGGATCTGGGAATTAGCTCTCACCTCATCTGGCTCCCCTTCTCTTGGTTGCTTGCACTGTGGCCTCTCTCTCTCTCTGTGACTCAGGGTACTCTCTCTTTGTGACTTGGCCTTCCATTCAGGTCACTATCTAGTCTCTGATCTTTTAGGGTAATAAAGTCCCACTGGACAAGCTGTCCAGGCCCTGTGCCTCTTGCCCATTAGTTGGTATGGGAACCTGGGCCTGCCTGCTACTCTAGGTTCCAGTCCAGGGACCCTACAACTAACAACCTAGGTCTGCTCAGTCTCAGACCCTTCTGCTATTTCCTGGTGCTACTTCCTACCCCATCTATCTCCTTGCCTATGGTTTACCAATGCAAATTCCTCTGCTCCTATGGCTACTTCACCCCTTTAGGCTTTTCTTGTAAGACTCCCCAGTTCAAGGCTTACTAACCCCCTCGATTTTCTCCTTGGCCAACTCCCTTTCCCTATAGGGGGTGACTGCAGACTTCTTCCCTGCAGCCTCTTTCTGCTTTCATTTCCCATTTTATAATCCTATTCCAGCTCCTCCCCAGCCAGGCTTTGTCTGCAACCAGGCTTTGTCAATCCCTGGTTTCCCTCTAAGGTGCAACATCTACGGTTAATTGGACCCTTCTGACCCCCATTAATCTGCCCAGGGCTTGTGTGGCGTGAACACCCCATCCAAGAGAATTCTTTTTGAAACTGTTCAGTTGACCAAACTTTCTTGTAGGCAACCCAGAAGTAAATTTTGTGGGAGGGTTTTGAATTAAGAGAGGGAGGGTGTATAGGCTTGAAGAGGGTGTTCCAGACATTGGGTGTAGTTGTGGTGGGAGAGGGCAACATGGAAGGAATGGGGGAAGGAAACAAAAGGGGCACCAGTGCTAACATCACTGGCAGAGTGAAGGGGATTGGGTAAGAATGTAAAATATGAGGGCAGAACTATAGGCTGGTGCTGAGGGATACAGTCAGTCAATCGGACTGCTCAGTAGGAAGTCACTCACACTTTCATTATCTAACTGACACATAAATCTAGACAAAATAATTTGAACAGTTTATTTACTGGAAAATGCAGTTTCAGCTTGAGCAAAACTTTGCAAATGTTGGTGGATTTTGGTGAATAGTTTTGATTGAAAATAAATGATTTTTTCCCTCAAAATCCAAACATTCCATTTTGACATTTTAGAAATGAAAGGTTTTGACTTTTCATTTTAAACTGACATTTGGACATTTAGCTAATTTTTTTAATAAACACCAACCAAACAAAAAAAGGGGACAATGCCAATCAGAAACAAAATTAAGAAATTGAAAAAAAAATTTCAGGTCAAATAAAACATTTTGTATGACTGGAAATGAATTGTTACATTTTTTTTGTTTCAGCCACCAAACCGGAAATAATCAATTATTCACTGCTCATGTCTGCAGCATCAAAACCTTACGGAGTAACCCTGTCATTTTCCATTATCTTAACCTTTGTCCCTTCCACCTGTGTTCATTTATCACCTTCACTGCTTATAACACATTTAAATTTGGTTGGTGAGAGCTCCAGAGCAGGGACTGTATCTTTACTTTGTGCATGTGCACATGATGTGCCCAGCATATTTTTTGGCACTCATATATAAATAATAAGCATCTCCCAATGCTATGTATGGCTTTACTCGAATACCACTGTCCTAAAACGATTACACGCTATCCAACATGTTCATTTTAAATGACAGCTTTTAAAGACCCACATAAAAGTAAGGGCTTATTGAGAGTTTTTGAGTATTCTGAAGGAATTCTAGGCACACTGCTTGCAGAACAGAGTGAGACACAGAAGGATTTTACACACAAGTCAGAGGTGGGCAGTTCTTTTTAAGAGCCAGTAATTTTGTTATTTAATTCTCCATCCCCACTTCTAGATGTGCCAATTATAAAACAACAATTTAAACAGTTCAACAATGATACAGAGTTTGCAAACCAATTTCTGATGGGAACAAGTAAGAGGAAAATTAAATGAATTTGGCAACTAGGAACATTCAGATTTAGAGAGCTCCTTTGGAGTGGACAAATTCCATCAGAACAATCAGTGTATTGTTAATTCTAAGTTTGCTGGATCACATGAAGTCACATGTAAGAGCACATCAGAAAAGGCTGGCAAAGTTACATAGGATTACATCAAAAGCTAGCAAAATGAACCAGCAAGATAACAAATATAATCATTCAACATGCTCTTAAGAGTATTTTATATTTACGTCAAAGGCTTCTTTTCGGTCATGAGAAGTACACAAGAACTAAGCTTGTGGGACATGAAAGAGTTTGTTTTTAATGTCTTTATTCACTCCACACAATAAAAGCCGTGGCTCATAGTGGAATCTCAGTGGACACAGATAAATTACTTTATTCTGCTTCTACAGAAGGATGTTGTTTAATTAACACACAGATTTTCAAAGACCATTCCATTTTCCTACTAGATGTAAAAACAATGGTGGATTTACTGATATGTTCATTGCCCAGGAAGTTACAGACGTTATTGTGTATTATAAAGATGAGTTTTCCTAGACAGAGCCTGATGCAAAGCCCTTTGAAGTCACTGGAAGTATTCCCATTGAGTTAGATGGGTTTGGGGGTCAGGCCCATAATTAGTACTCTAGGAGTCAGTTTCTCAGCAGATTATCTGCATAATTATGTTGGCTTCAGTAGAGCTATGCGCAATTACACCAGCTAAGGATCTGGCCCTGTATATCTTAGACAACAATGAGATATGTTTCATAGTGTGAAATAGTTCCGTGGCAAATAAGCACCCTGGAGATTCCAAGTTGTGTCATAATAATAATACAGGAGTCATTTCTAAGATTTAATTACAGTAGCGCTCGGCTGTGCCAAGGAAGAGGTGATAAAGACCTTTCAGGACATGCATACTTGTCAACAGAAATGTCGACATTAATAACAGGAGCCTCCAATAAATTTCATTTTGAACTTAAAAATGTAGTCAGCTTTCATCTCCCATGCCCGCCGCCTAAAGAAAATGGCAAGCCAAAGTGTATACAACTCTTACTTTTAACCACCAAATAAATTACTACGACATATCTTCCTTCCCCATTATGTCAGCTTTTAACACAATCTTTAGAATGCCCTCCAGTATCAATTTCTCATAGAAGAATAAAGGCCTAAATACTGAACCCACAGCTGCATTTCCTACTCCATCACTGAGCTGTAAGAGACAATACTGGTACTGTACAGATTTTGTTCTCAGATTAACGCTGTTTGTTTCTGATGCTGAAATACCCAGAAAACCTGTCTGAGATGACCTCACTTCTCATTCAACAAAATCCTAGACTCCATCTGTTCAGATTGCATGCTTGAAACATGCTACTTAATACTGATGGTAGAAAGCACTCTGAAGGTAAAGCTGGGGAAAATTAATTCTTTTATTTATACCTCCTCCTGGAGACTCAAGAATGAGAGTACCATTATTTTGAAATATCCTGGAAGACAAGATCTTTTCAGACGGTATATGAAAGAACTGAAGATAGGAATTTAGACCTGATTCTATATATAAATACTGTAAGATCTCTTCTGTGTCTCCTGGCAGATCCAGAGCGTCACACAGCATGTTCTTGCTATAAGACCCTTGAAGCACAGCTGAGTGGCAGCAGCATTCTGAAAACGATTGAGATGACACAGAAGAGATGCAGCAGAGATAGCAAGATGACTTGTTTAAAAAAGGAAATATTTCAAGTGTGAAACGGCGAATGCAGTTTCAAGAAAGGAAGCAGTAATTGAAAAAGAAGGTGTAATATCCTGAATGTTTAGGATACATGCACTGAGCACACAAAGGTGCACTCAGCCGAAATGGACAGACAAGATCCATCAACATTTCTGTCCCTCCCAACACATCCTTCTTCCTAGGTGCTTCCCCTAACTAGGTGCTCCCTAGTCCAGCAGAGAACGTCGCTCCCCAGACTGCAGACTGCTGCTTTTTCCAGAGCTGGATTTAAGGTTCTGGGAGCCCTCCCTCACCCCAGTGACCTTATTCTTCAATCCCACCTCCCCTCTGTCTGTACTCCTTCCCTAACTCTTTCCCCATTTCAGGTGGGCGGGCAGAAAACCTTCGCTTCACTCTTGCCCTCATGAAATCATAAAGAGGAGGAGGGAGAAAGCTGGGTGGGCTGGGCCTCAGAGTGAGCCAGAAGACTGCATACTCCTCTTCACTCTGCTAGCTGTGCCTCAGAACATTAGTATATCTAGACAGGGTTAGGCCCAAAGGCCCCCTTTAACTGTCCTGCAAATTCTTCACAGTCCCCCACACACAGCTGCAAGAATCGCAGTTTCCAAAAGTTAGATATGTCCTTCTTCTGTCCAGCTTGCCTCCCACCTCAACCAGAATTAAATCAAAGCTTCCATGATATTGCAGGCACCTTGCCTGGCCTGGCCGGGGTCTGGGCTTCAGTGAAGGTGCTGCTTGGGTGAGGATTTTCACAAATTGTGATTATTTTCTCAGGTACTTATCATAATTCAAGTAACTACATGAACTCTTTCCTACTAATGGGGATTTACCAAGTAATCCCAAAGGAATTACACCATGATTTAACAATTACAGCCCTGAACCTGCAGTGAGAACCCCAGACACATCCTGTGCAAAGCCCCTGTGGGACTCCATAGTGGGTGTAGAGATTCCATCCCAACTGCAGATGCTGCATCTGATCTCTTTTTGAGCTAGGACTCATAATCCACAAGTGTTTGAATTTGAAATATCCTTCTCTGTGTGGGCTTCCCCTTCAGGCTGCAGATCTGTATCCCTTAACTGCCAGCTAAGCCAAGACGTTCCTCAATATTTTTATATGTAAAATAGACTTTTCTCTTTTGCCCTCCCAAGTAGATTCCCACACCCTGTAGCCCTGCTGGACGAAATCATTTCAGAGGAAAGACCAGTCTCTTTCTGTAGGAATTGTCAATCTTTTATACCAAATTAATTGAATATTTCAAAGACGGTTCAGGTCAGAGCACTCCATCTGGGTGGGAATTTGCTGATGACGTCAAGCTGTCTCTGTTCACCGCAAACTGAAGCAATCAGATACCTTCTGTGGAGACAGGTTTTAGAGGGGTAGCAGTGTTCATCTGTATCAGCAGAAACAATGAGGAGACTGTGTGGCACCTTAGAGACTAACAAATTTATTTGGGCATAAGCTTTTGTGGGCTAAAACCCACTTCATCAGATGCAGTGGGTTTTAGCCCACAAAAGCTTATGCCCAAATAAATTTGTTAGTTTCTAAGGTGCCACAAAGACGCCTCATTGTTTTTGATCCAGTGGAGAGAGGCAAGATGTGACGGATGAGAGCCTAATGGGTGAAATGTAGTGATGAAACAGCTTCAAAAGGACTGGATAAACATCTGAAAGTTTGGAAGCTCTTTGGTGTGGAGAAAGGGCTAGAAATCTAACAAGATAATTCTCTCTCAATTTTCTGCAATATCATGGCACAGCCATTTCCTGGTTAAAACCACACAGTGCAGAAAAATAGGTGAAGATTTTCTTTAAAAATTGTGAGCTACTTCTTTCAAACTTTCAAAACGTTTGGGTTCAAATTTTGCATGAAGGGTTCAGGTCAATTCTTACTTGGTTTATTCATCCCCAAGTGAAAAGTTCTTGTAAAAAGATACAGTTGCTTTGGGATCTTTGAATGAAAGGTGCTCTTGAAATGCAAAAAAGTATTTAACTATTATTACTATTTTTAATATGAGCCCTTAGAAAGATGAAATGCCAGACACACAACTCTATAGCTTTAGGACTCAGTTCTGTCTATAGATGAATTCATATGGTTCTTAGAGTAGAATTTGACCCATAGTTCACAGAAATTTCCCATCACCATACACATTACAAATGTTGTAAATTTATCATAAATATCAAAATTTGAGGCTTTTTCTAGGGATGCAGCCTGAAAGCTCTTTGAATTTTGTCTGTCACTTGAAAAATATTACAGTGTAAGTTACATTAATACAAAGAAAATGGACATTTATCTTCCCTTTTTAATTTAGTTATCAGTTAAAGTATTACCTCTAAATGTTGTTGATTGATCTTCCTAAGCATCTCACTTGTTTATTTGAACTGATTTCTATACAAATAATTTTAGCAAGGCGCAGTGTGTACTGCAAAGAACCACACTTAAAAGTGCACTTTGTTTCTCTGAAAAGCAGGTTTTTGATGGAAAGATTGCAGGGAGAATGGCTGTCTGAATTTGAGAACTCGCTCTAGGCTGCTGCACATAAATTCTGAAACTAAATATTGGTGGATATCAGCTCCAAAAGCAGCAGACCATAGACAAACAACATTAAAAGTGCTGTCATGTGAAAGTGCCTGACACTAACTGAAGCCCACACCAAACAAAGACGACTTTTCTCAAAAGCAAGATAGCTGAGGAACGTTACTAAGACATCTCAATGGAAGAGGTTATTTTTGTTTCTTTAAATCATCAGTTTGTTCTAGCCGGCAATGGTAATTTTAAGCTAATTGTTTCTATCTCTTGGCCAAAACAGAATCCCCTGCAATTTATTGATAACGCCTATCTTATGCCCATGCCTTAATCAATTTAGAGACTTTACTTCCCATCAGAATTAGTTTTTCATGCTTGACAAATATTCTCTTATCTCTATTTTCCTTGGGAAAACAATCATGTCCACAAAACTTCCAGCCTTTATAGTCACAAATAAAGTTGAACAATTATGTTGCTTTTTTGGAATAAATAGGAGCAGACAAGACTTCTTTTTTCTTTCAATTCCCCACCCTCAAAACTCCCCATTGTGGCATTTTGGATTCCAAGTCTGAATGTTCAGTTTAATTAATTGATTCTCGAGAGTAATCTACTCTTGCTTGTGGGGGGAAGGGGCGGGAGGAACCTGGAAAAACTTCTGAAAGGGCTTGGCTACACTTGCAAGTTGCAGCGCTGGTAGAGGCTTTCCAGCGCTGCACCCTACCCACACCACACTTGCAGGGGGCACCAGCGCTGCAACTCTGGGCTGCTGCGCTGCCGCAGGTCTCCAGGTCTGGGGTGGTATAAGGGTTGCGCGCGCAGCGCAGGCTTTTGTTGTCAATTCGAGCTCCGGGCTCGTGCAGGGCCCACGAGCACAGTAAGGGGGTGGGAAATTTTAAATCCACTCTCTCTCTCTCTCCCCCCGTCTCACACTGCCCCCCCCCTTCCCAACAGCGCTGCAAATGGACAATGTGGCCACACTGCAGCGCTGGTAGCTGTGGTGTGGCCACACCAGCGGCTGGCCCTGCACAGCTGGACGACACCAGCTGAAAGATGGCTGTGTGCTTAATAACCATAGTAAGTTCTGGAATAGTAGCAAGTACCCTGAATGGAGACTGACTCTCGTCACGGGACAGTGGCATTGACCTTTGGCAACTGTGACAATATTCAGTGACTGAGGCTCGGATTCTCTCTTGCCATGCATCCTGTGTAGCCATTATATCGACACAACTGGATTATAAGAGTCAGAATGGTAGTGTTTTACCTCCACCTTGCACTACTGGTAAGCGGCTGCACAAGATCAGGGCAACTAAGAATTAAGGCTGGTTTCTCTAACCAGCATGCAGTGTGTCACATATGTACTACAGGCACAAGAGCAATGTTTGCAATATGTCCTTAACAATTGCTTCTCCTCAGAACTGTCTTTTGGTTAAGGCACTGGACTATGACTTGGGAGATCTGGATTAAATTCCTGAGTCTGCCATAGATTTCATGTCTGACCTTTGGCCAGGGCACTTAATATATCTGGGCCTCCACTCCGCAGCTGTAAAAAGGTGATGATAATGGTTTTATCTGTCTGTCTAGATGGTACAGTCTTTGGACAGCGTCTGTCTGTGACTATGTGTTTTATGCATTGTAGCACAATGGGGCCTCAATCTTTGCTGGAGACGTTAGGTGCTATTGTAATATTAATAATAATAAAATAAATTAACTAGTCAGATGAATTACATAGGTTTCAGTCAGGGAAATTGCTGGGGTTACTAGCTTCCACATCAGTGATCGGATTTATGGGCTGGCTTTAGGAAAAGAACGTGACCATTTTGAAGCTAATATCTGGTTAGTGCTACTGTATAATGAAGTTATAGTTATACTTTCCCCCCCGTGTAGATTATTATCAAAATAGGAAAAAATATCAAGTGTTGGAGTGGAGTGCATTGTTCAAATGACTTCACTGTGCATTATTCAGTGTGTCATATGTGCACACAGTGAAGTTGGGAGTACTTATGCCAGTGCAGAAGTGACCAAACTCAGCCTTGATGTAAGTATGCACGAGTCCCATTGACTGCATTTAGAATTTACTCCATTGTTGAATTTTGACCATATGCTTAAAAATGATGGACTTAACTGAAAGTACAGTTTGGCACATGCAACCTTAATGACCTTAATGTAGGCCTGATCTGGCACCTATTGAAAGTCAATAGAGAGATTCTCATTGACTTCGATGGGTGGTGGATCAGGCTCTAAGAGAAGAGTTTGGCCTACCACCATTTATTGCCTCTCTCGTATTGCAAGCATGTAAGATACATTCAGGATTCTTGCTCCCTGTGTGATAGCCAGGTTTTAAATCTATTTTTTAAACTTCTTTTCTTTCAATGAAGTAGTCTGTTGGCAGAGTTATGACATGTTTTAAGGGTCAAATTCTAGTACAGGCCTGTTAAAATGTCATCCTTTAGTGCAGCAAAGGATGAGGCTGTGACAAAGATAATGATTTTGTTTACTTTTGCTTCTGGACAAACATTGCCCTATGTTATTTCAGTCCCATTGTGTGGTGTGAGTCATGCCCTACATTCGGATGCGCTGGTGGAGCCCCATGTAACATATAACGTTGTGCTGTGATGCTGTATGTCAGCTGAAAATGGGAAACATATTTTGCTCAACAAAATCAGTAGTTGCTTATGGTGCTGAGAACAAGACTCCTGGTTAGATCCACTACCTTTAATACTGATTAACAAGCTACGGAAAATCAAGAGAGAAGGGGCCGATGGTTTATTACTCCACCTCCTTGCAGCAGGACGGTCTATTAAAAACCTCAAACACTGAGTGAAGACCTGGGAACTAATTTTCTATGGGTGAGAGCTCAAGCCCCCGACACCATGATAATGCCCCATAAAATGCCTGATCTTGCTACTTCTGAAGTCCATTGTTATTTGTAGATTGTGGAGAATGTCTTTTCTGCGAAATGGTAGCCATCACGCACACTGGTGGAAAGATACTGCAGGATGATAGAGATCCAACTGTAACAGGTCATGCAGAAGGCGACTGCAGTGTTATAAGATCCAACAGTAGCTGTTAATGTGGCTTGCAATTTGAAATACCCTTCAGAACTCTATTCTAGTATGCTTCATTTTTCTACAGTTGGCTCTAAACTTGAAATTATCTCTGGTTCCATAACCCTCCCTACCTCCCTCCGCTGCCCAGCCAAAACGGTCCATCAGAGGCTCTCCTTCATTTTTTCCCTGGGAGAGCCTTGCCATCTCAGTCCAAATCTGTACCTCAATAATGATTGTCGTCTAACTCATGTCATCTAACTGACCTAGCTTAACCTAAAAGCTAAAGAGTGCACACACACAGCTACAGCACACCATAGGTACACATAATTTCAAGGTGCACTGTTAGTCCAAGAGGTTAGTAAAATGGTCTTGTGGTTAATGCTCTGATCGGGAACTCAGGAACTGTGGGTTCAATTCCTGGTTCTGCCACACGTTTCCTGGGTGACCTTGGTCAAGTCACTTAATCTCTTTGCATTAGCGTTCCTCATGTGTAAAATGGATTAATAATGCTTCCTTTCTCCCACTTGTCAACTCTTTTCTCTATTTAGATTGTAAACTGTCTGAGGCCTGGTCTACACTAGGACTTTAATTCGAATTTATCAGCGTTAATTCGAACTAACCGCTCAACCGTCCACACCAGGAAGCCATTTAATTGCAGGTGGAGTAACGCGCTTGGTGTGGATGCTAATCGAACTTAGCAGCTCGGAGCTATCCCACAGTGCACCACTCTGTTGACGCCTGGACAGCAGTCCGAGCTTGGATTCTCTGGCCAGCCACACAGGAAATGACCCGCGAAAATTTGAATTCATTTTCCTGTCTGGGCGGTTTGAATCTGACGCTCTGGTTGCACATCGCACCTGCAACGATGCAGAGCTCTCCAGCAGAGGAGTCCGGGCAATCCCAGACTAGAAAGAGGTCCCCAGCATGGACTGACCGGGAAGTCCAGGATCTGATCGCTGTGTGGGGCGAGGAGTCTGTGCTCTCGGAGCTGCGCTCCAACAAGCGAAGGTCTCTAAAGCCATGAAAGACAAAGGATACAGCCGGGATGCGATGCAGTGCCGCGTGAAAGTGAAGGACCTAAGACAAGGGTATCAAAAGTCAGAGCGGCAAACGGACGCCCGGAGCCCAGCCCCAGACATGCCGCTTCTACGAGGCACTGCATGCCATTCTAGGTGGGTCTGCCACCAGTGCCCCACCAGTGACGGTGGACTCCGAGGACGGAATAGTGTACCGACAGTTCCTCCCTGTTGATGGGGAAGATGAGGAAGGGTCTTTAGAGGACGGCGCAGGCGACATCGAACCCACTCCCGCTTTCCCTGACAGCCAGGATCTCTTCATCACCCTCACAGAGATCCCCTACCAACCGAACCAGGACTCGGAATCAGGGGAAGGATCAGGCGGTAAGTGCTACAAACAGGGAAACATTTATTTTTTTAAGAAACAGGGATTTATATAAAAAATAGAAATACTATATAAACATTTTTAAATATGAAACTAAACAAACAGCAGGTCTACACAAACAGCAATGGAGCAATAGTCCTCTGGGGATATTTCAAAAAAGCTCTCAGAGAGCAGCTGGAAAAGCCTCAGCAAGAGGTTTCTTGGGAGAGGTGCTTTATTGAAGCACACTCTTCCGCGCCATGCCATCCTCAGGTAGAGGGGGACCATCGCCTACGAGCATGGCAGCGTAGGGTCCTGGTCTGTGCAGGGCTTCTATTAACATCCGCTCTCTGTGTGCGCCTGACACGCCTCAGGGTGATGTCGTTGTGGAAGTGCTGCATCTAATTAGTGGAATTAGTGTACTGTTACTATTGTGCATGGTAGACTTTTACTTTGCATAAGAATGACCTCGCAACAGAGTTTTACTTTGCATAAGAATGACCTCGCTTAACAGAGTTTTACTTTGCATAAGAATGAAACAGCCACTTGTGGCAGGCCTCAGAGGAAAAGCATACAGGGTCTTTCCGGAGATGCCGCATAACGCTCATCTTTTCTGCTTTGCACATTGCCTCCAGCAGGAGAGCACAGCTAAGCACTAACTGATAAGCACTCTGTACTGTAAGGCTTACCAGGACTTTGTGCAAGAGGGATGCAGCTGTCTCTCCTCGCTTGTCGCTCTCCAGTGCAATGGCGCCGCCAATGAGAGCGTATTCCGAAATCTCGGACTAGTTCTGAGATCTCCTGAGACTTGGTTCCCTCGTTGGTCTTGTTCACTGAAACTGACTAGACTGTGTTTACTGTTGGCAAACATGTATGTGTTCAAGGAAATCACCTACTTTTTCACATCACACAGCCAGAGGCTGGCTGAAAGAAAAAGACAAGGGACGACATGTTCCACGAACTGATGGCCAGCTCCAGAGCGGAGGCGGCAGAGCAGAGACAGTCGAGGAGAGCCTGTGTCAGCAGCATCGCACACACCTGGAACGGGAGGATAGGTGGCGGCAGGAAGACCAGCAGGCGACTCAAACGCTGCTTGGTCTAATGAGGAGCAAACGGACACGCCCGGCGCCTTGTAGATGTTCTGCAAGACCGCAGTCAGGAGGAGAGCCCCCTGCAGTGCATCTGCAACCACCCTCCAACGCCAAGAAGTCCTGTCCCCCCCTCACCCAAAGTGACAAGACGGAGGGGCGGTAGGGGCCGTGAGAACTGTCCCTGCACCGCAGCACACCGATAATGTTAGAGACAACTGTCGCTGTAAATTTGTACAAGCTCTTTCTTTACAGCATCAACCAGTCCCAACTCCAAGTTCAAACCCCCACTGTGTATTACATTATTAAAAGCGGTTTGGTGTTACTGACTGTTTCTCTGGTGTCAGAAGACTTTCTGTTGTTCTGTGGGGGGGGGGGTAATTGTAATGTCACTGCATAGCCCACAGTGCCATGCTACCGACGTGGCTGCAGGGGCAACTGCAGGGCACACACAGACTGCAGTCAAAAGGCACCATGGACAGTCTGTGTGGTGTATGCTGCCCGGTCTTTCCTTGAGGTGTATGCTTGTGCAGGGTCCTGGTGCCTGACATCCCGAATGTAAAGGCAGGCTTCCCTTCACATGCATTTGGACCGTAGTCACGATCCTCCCGGTGCCCCGAGCCCCAAAAATAGACCTCATCCAGGGGCAGATACTCACCCTTCCCCACACCCTCACCCTTCCAACGCCCAAACCCACAGCCGTCATGGTAACCCCTATCCAAGGACGGCATTCCTGCAAACCCACCCATCAGTGCACACCTTAACCAGCACAGAATGCTTCCATGTTTCAACGAATAAACAGAAATGAAAAGTCAACGAAAGATTTATTATTAATTACTAAAACATGTCCTTAGTTTTAAAACGTCCTTGGGAAGTGGGGAAAACTTGGTTTATGATCAGGCTCTCTTAAAATCAAGTGGACAGTCACAGGTTACCCTGCTCTGCCAAAGCCTCCTGATGCATATCGCTTCCCGCTGGGATATTCTCTCAGCACGGGTGTCTGGCTGATCGTAAACAGCAGCCAGGCGATTTGCCTCAACCTCCCAAGCTGCTCTCACAGAGATTGTGGAGCACACAGCAAGCAGCAATAACTACGGGATATTCTTTTCGCTGATGTCCGAGCGAGTCAGTAAGGTCCGCCATCTCCCTTGAGACGTCCGAAAGCACACTCCACCACCATTCTGCACTTGCTCAGCCTGTAGTTGAAGAGTTCCTTTTCAGTGTCCAAGGACCCGGTATAGGGCTTCATGAGCCCGGCCATAAGCCGTAAGGCCGGGTCCCCGAGGATCACTCTAGTCAACAGCACATCCCCAACCGTTATTTTGTGGTCCGGGAAGAAAGTGCCTGCCTGAGGCGTCTAAACAGACCAGAGTTCCTGAACACACGCGTCATGAACCTTGCCCGCCCACCCGACGTTGATGTTGGTAAAACGTCCCCTATGGTCCACCACAGCTTGCAGCACCATTGAAAAGTAGCCCTTCGGTTAATGTACTCGCTGGCCTGGTGGGCTGGTGCCAGGATAGGGATGTGAGTCCCATCTATAGCCCCACCGCAGTTTGGGAATCCCATGCCATCTATGATGGCCTGGACATTTCCGACAGTCACTACCTTTGAGAGCAGTTGCTCAACGATTGCGTGGGCTACTTGAATGACAGCAATCCCCACGGTAGATTTGCCCACGCCAAAGTGGTTCGCTACTGACCGGTAGCTGTCTGGCGTGGCAAGTTTCCAGAGGGCTATGGCCACTCGCTTCTGCACAGTCAGGGCTGCTCGCATCCTTGTGTCCTGGCGCTTCAGGGCAGGGGACAGCAAGTCACACAGTTCAAGGAAAGTGTCCTTACGCATCCTGAAGTTTCGCAGCCACTCTGTGTCATCCCAGACCTGCAGCACTATGCGGTCCCACCAGTCTGTGCTTGTTTGCCCAGAATCGCCGTTCCACACCATGAACTTGACCCATTGCCACCATGATCTCCACTGCCCGGCGTACCCTGCTTTGTGAGAGGTCTGCGCCACTCTCCTCACCGTCAGCATCTGACTGTGGAAGAGGTGGACGATAACGCGCGAGTCGAGTTGACAACGGCCATAAGTGCAGCGATGATCGCAGCGGGCTCCATGCTCGCAGTGCTGTGGCGTCCGCGCTGTAACCGACCAGAGAAGGGCGCGAACAGATTTAAGGAAGAGAGGAGGGCGGGATTGACGGTTCAATGACGACACATTTTTCCCCAGCATGCATTGGGGTGAAATCCCACAATTCCAATGGGCAGCGAACTGTGGGATAGCTTCCCACAGTGCACCGCTGAATGTGGAGTTCGAATTTGTGTATTTAGTCTGGATCCACAAATTCGACTTAAGTAGATTCGAAATAGTCCTGTAGTGTAGACAAGCCCTGAGACAGAGACTGTCTCATACTATGTGTATGTAAATCATCTATACAATGGGCCTGTAATATTGGTTCAGGTCTTTAGGTGTTTATATAAACACAAACAAGAAAAACAGCGTGCAAGAATTCTGACATACAGATGCAAACTACTTGCCACTTATTATACAGGAAGTCTATTCACAAAGAAGATTACAAATAGTAGATTTCAAGGATGTGCTGGCTGATCTTTCACAAAGTAATGTGTCTCAGAAGGGGAAGGGAAAAGTCATACTGAGCAGTGATGGAAGTTGTATATTACATTTCTTTCAAACTTGCAGACAGTGGCTCTATTTATGCCAGGCTCCTGGGTGCCTTGTGTTTAGGGATGCTAGAGAAAGAAGAAACTAATCTCAAGTATAACATCCGTATTACTGCCTCCAAATCTGATTTCATTCTTGAAAGTCTCTAAGGAGTTTTGCACCATTTTAATAAAAATAAAGGGAATACGTTGGAAGAAATATATATGTACATACTGTATACAGAGCGAAGCAGCCATCTTATCGGTAGGAAAGCCAGACAATTTGCAAATCCCCTTATGTTTGCAGGTAATAAAAAATGCATTCAAAGGCATAATTTTAAAACACTTCACACTCCCTCTCCCAATTACATCACCTTCACACCATTACCAAGAGATTTCAAAATGCTCGCATCTCAACTTGTTTTCTAAGGTACCCTCTGCTTATGACATTGAATATTTCACCACACACATGTGAACCTTCAATTGAAAAAAACAAATAAGTGCAATCAGCATGTAATGACTCATCATGCAGAACATCACACTGACATAAACTGACCTAGGTTGGTTCCTTCTGTCAGTCACAGGAGATGGTTAGTTCTGTATCACTCCTTTTCTGGTTCTGGCTTCAAGGTTGGCCAGCACGGTGTCATTTGCAGGGCTGGATTATCACAAAGAATACGCCAATAGGCCTGTCAATTTCTCATGCTTACTCCTCTATATATTTAGGGCATGGTTATCAGAGGTGTTGAGCACTCACAACTCCATTCTTTTCAACTGGCGCTCGTATGATCGGCACCCTCAACTTCTGAGTCCCAGTGTATCATCTCAGGATCAGCGATGAAAGGGATGCAAAGCTCCCACTGAGCTACAACCCTTTCGAGTCCCAAAGCTTCTTGATTTGCTCTGCAGCTCTCTCTCCTAAGAAGGTCACCATGGCTGCAGCTGATATTTACATGTTAGCCAGCCAGCAGCTTCCTTTGGAAGCCCAGTGGCCTTCACTCAGGCTCATTCACTAGCTATCCACAATGCCAGCCTTGCTGCTTCTCCTTCTATAGCCACCTCTCCTCCTCCGTTGTACCATCCTCCTCCTTCATGCCACAACACATCTGTTCCCCACAGCTCATGAAGGTTCCCCCATTTAGCACTGATTTCTCTTTCAGCCCCCATCCCTGAATTTACAAAAGCATCGGACTGAAGAGAAGCATTTTCCCCATTCTTTTTATGCTAACAAACTCAGAATAAGCCAGAACAATCCCTTAAAATCATGCCCTCCCGCTGGCCTTGGTCTATTATGGCCTTTTGTAACTTTTCTAGAGTGTACTTACTGTTCTTTTGCATTGTAACGGTAATCAGAAAAAACACATTTTTGCAGAAGCTAATAAATTGAATTCATTGTGCTCAGCCGCAGGAGTAAGAATCAGTAGCTTTATGCAAAATGTATATGTGAAACATGGATAGGTGACTAGATTTGGGGTTTCAAGAGGGAAGGACCAGCTGCATTGTTTCTGCTCTGGAACTTCTTTCCCCTCTTTGCTCCTGATTGCTTACATACTGCAGTGTCCACTGGCAGAAGTATTTGGAACAGAAGATGATGGAGGGTTAGGGGGACAGTTGAGGGGTTTTGTGATGATGACTGATTTCTGCTGGGGAATTTTTAGTAGGGGAAGACAGTCTGTTTGGACACTGATTATAGTTGTTATTATGAATGCTAATGTATTATAAAGCCATCTAGAGGATTATGGGGTACTTATCCAAATAAACTGGACATATCTTTCAAACTATTTGTGTGCTGTGTGTAAGGATTTTATCTTTTCCAGAAAGATTTCAAAACCCTGTTGCTGCTCAGCTGTCCAGTAGAGATGTATTGGATCTTCCAGGAACACATTCTCTCTATAACTGTCCATGTCTCTGTGTGTATATTCAAACAAGGTAGGTTTCTCGCCATACCTAATTTCCTCTCTCTCTCGCTCTCTCCCCATCACACATTCATTAAGTGACAGTTTGATTTATTATTATTATTTTTGTTAAAGACAGTTTATATAGTTCATCACCAGATCAAAGGCAGCAGCATCCAGCAATTTACCTTTCAACTTAATCTCAATTCACAAGTGATTTTTCTTATAAAAAAGGGCAAACTTCTTGGAGCAGTAGTCTATTGTTATGGCATATGGACCCATTAGTGTTGTAAATTTATCTCTGTATATGGCATATAAGATGCTTTACCATCCATTAAGATCAGGTATAACAAAATATTAACAGCCACAGTTGGATCTCTAGTACACCAGAAAATCTTTCCATTAACGCTTTGAACCAAGTTCCCCCTGGTAAATGGTAGCCATTTTGAACAGTCTACAATTAAAAATGGTACAGCTTTAAAACATAATTGAAGTGGGGTGGTCACCCGCTCCTGGCCTGAAAGAGTTAAAAACAGCCCTGGGAGAGGGCTGTGGCAGGGGAAGAGCTGAGCTGACTGGGGGAAGCAGCCTCAGCTGGGGGCCATGCCCCAAATCAGGGTCCAGCTGGCCCTATAAAGGCCAGAGAAGCAGGGGTTGACACAGTCTCCTCTCTAGCTGTGGAGGAAGATGGGCATGGCTGCTGGGGAGCTACCTGAGCAGGAGCAGGGCTGGGGGAAGGCCCAGGGAGCTGGGGAGCTCCGGCCTGGAAACCCCCAGGCTGTAGCCTAAGTATAAGGCTACAAATAGGTACTGGGGTTGCAGGGGACAGCCCGAGGCTAGGCTGAGGCAGCAGGTCCAACCCCTCCCTACCTCCCTTGCCTGTGATGAGTGGCTTATACTGCAGTCTGCCCCAGGGAGCGGGGGCTAGTTGGTGACTGGCAGTAGCCTACGACTGAGGCGAGGTGGGGATAGGGAGTAGGGGTTCCCCGAGGAGGGGATACCCAGTGAGACCATGGGGTACTGAAGGGGACAGCACCCCGGCCTGAAAGGAGCACCGGGGTCCAAGAGGGACTTGGGATCCAGCAGGAAGCGGGACACCAGCCTGCAGAGGGTGCTCCTGGGTCGAAGAACTAATTCCCAGGATGACCGACAGGAGGCGCTGCAGGGGTGAGTAGCCCCCCCGTTACATTAAGCCACATGCTAAAGATTAGCATCATCATTTAGTACTATTTTACAAGTCCAGCCCAGTTAAAATCCATAAATTACTTGCCTTACAAGGATGGCAGTTTGCTTTTGCATTGAGCACGTTATACATTTAAAAAAAACCCACCGGAGATCTTATAGCTACTCTTGCGTTTTTTGTTTTGTTTTTTTTTTAAACTCTTTGTTGATTCCATTGGACCTACAAGGAAGGGAGAGGAAGGCCAGGGAGCCCTAAAAGCAAAGCAAGGGTCTCCAGTGTCTAGAGAGATTCCATGGGATTTACCAGCCACCAAATAC
The DNA here is from genome assembly GCF_016161935.1 of Mauremys reevesii. NCBI lineage: Eukaryota > Metazoa > Chordata > Testudines > Geoemydidae > Mauremys > Mauremys reevesii. The sequence goes on along the minus strand of NC_052633.1, from coordinate 26,108,551 downwards.
TTTGCTTGTTTTACTGGCTGGGGCAAACTCCTCTCCTCCCAATGGAAACTCCTGGCAAAAGGTTTGTGAAAGAAACCTCAAATTGCAACAATGCTGTGCTGACTGTTCTACTTTCCTTTGAGAAATTTTAAGGTGGGCTGCTAAAAAGTGAGATGATGAGAGCTCTTTGACTGGCTACAGTCAGGAAGGTGAGCAAAAATATTTTAAACTCATTTTTTCCCCCTGGAATTGATGACATTTGTGTGTGCTCCCTGAGCCAGCCTGAAAAAATGAAATTTACCGTTCGAAGCTGGCCTGGCAGAATTTAGAGATTTTAAGGTAGAACTTTTATTCCTACACAGAATCTACACTCAGGGCTTGTCTTCACTACCAGGGTAAGTCGACCTAAGTTACACTACTCCAGCTATGTAAATAATGTAGCTGGAGTTGACGTAGCTTAGGTTGACTTACCCTGGTGTCTTCACTGAGCTGCATCGATGGGAGATGCTCTCTGGTCAACTTCTCTAATTCTTCTCCGAGAGGTGGAGTACCGGAGTCGACCGGAGAGTGCTCTGCCATCAATTTAGGAACACAAGAACGGCCATAGGTCCATCAAGCCCAGTATCCTGTCCTCTGACAGTGGCCAATGACAGGTGCCCCAAAGGGAATGAACAGACATGTTATCATCAAGTGATCCATGCCCTGTCACCCAATCCCAGCTTCTGGCAAACAGAAGCTAGGGACACCATCCCTACCCATCCTGGCTAATAGCCATTGATGGACCTATCTTCCATGAATCAATCTGGCTCCCTTTTGAACCCCATTATAGTAATGGCCTTCACGACACCATCTGGCAAGGAGTTCCAGAGGTTGACAGTGAGTTGCATGAAAAAATACTTTCTTGTGTTTGTTTTAAATCTGCTACCTATTAATTTCATTTGGTGGCCTCTTGTTCTTGTATTATGAGAAGGAGTAAATAACACTTATTTACTTTCACTATACCACTCGTGATTTTATAGACTTCTACCATATCCCCCCTTAGTCGCCTCTTTTCCAAGCTGAAAAGTCCCAGTTTTATTAATTTCTCCTCATACAGAAGCTGTTCTATACCCCTAATAATTTTTGGTGCCCTTTACTGAACCTTTTACAATTTCAATATATATTTTTTTGAGATGGGGTAACCACATCTGCACGCAGTATTCAAGGTGTGGGCATACTATGGATTTATATGGAGGCAATATGATATTTTCTGTCTTATTAGCTATCCATTTCTTGATGATTCCCAACGTTGTTTGCTTTTTTGACTGCTGCTGCACATTGAGTGGATTATTTCAGAGAAGTATCAACAATGACTCCAAGATCTCTTTCTTGAGTGGTAACAGCTAATTTAGACTCCATCATTGTATATGTATAGTTAAGATTATGTTTTCCAATGTGCATTACTTTGCATTTATCAACATTAAATTTCATCTGCCATTTTGTTGCCCAGTCACCCAGTTTTGTGAGATCCTGTTGTAGCTCTTCACAGTCTGTCTGGGACTTAACTATCTTGAGTCATTTTGTATCATCTGCAAACTTTGCCACCTCACTGTTTACTCCTTTTTTCCAGATTGTTTATGAATATGTTAACTAGGACTGGGCTCAGTACAGATCCCTGGGGGACACCACTATTTACCTCTCACCACTGTGAAAACCGACCATTTATTCCTACCCTTTGTTTCCTATCTTTTAACCAGTTACCAGTCCATGAGAGAACCTTTCCACTTATCCCACGAGAGCTAATTTTGCTTAAGAGCCTTTGGTGAGGGACCTTGTCAAAGGCTTTCTGAAAAATCTAATACACTATATCCACTGGAACTCTTTTGTCCACATGCTTGTTGACCCCCTCAAAGAATTCTAGTAGATTGGTGAGGCATAATTTCCCTTTACAAAAACCATGTTGACTATTTCCCAACAAATTATGTTCATCTATGTGTCTGACAATTTTGTTCTTTACAATAGTTTCAACCAATTTGCCTGGTACTGAAGTGAGGCTTACTGGCCTGTAGTTGCCAGGGTCACCTCTGGAGCCCTTTTTAAAAATTGGCATCACATTAGCTATCCTCCAGTCATTTGGTACAGAAGCTGATTTAAATTATAGGTTACAGATGACAGTTAGTCCTGCAATTTCAAATTTGAGTTCCTTCAGAACTCTTGGGTAAATAATACCATCAGGTCCTGGAGACTTATTACTGTTTATCAATTTGTTCCAAAACCTCCTCTAATGACACCTCAATTTGGGACAGTTCCTCAGATCTATCACCCAAAAAGAATGGCTCAGGTTTGGGAATCTCCCTCACATCCTCAACAGTGAAGACCGATGCAAAGAATTAATTTAGTTTCTTCGCAACGGCCTTATTGTTTTTGAGTGCTCCTTTAGCATCTCAATTGCCCAGTGGCCTCACTGGTTGTTTAGCAGGCTTTCTGCTTCTGATGTATTTTTTTTTTAATTGCTATTACTTTTGGAGTCTTTTGGCTAGCTGTTTCATCAAATTCTTTTTTGGTCTTGCTAATTATATTTTTACGCTTCATTTGCCAGAGTTTATGCTCTTTTCTATTTTCCTCATTAGGATTTATTTTTCACTTTTAAAAGGATGCCTTTTTGCCTCTCACTGCTTCTTTTACTTTGTTGTTTAACCACGATGGCTCTTTTTTGGTTCTCTCTGTTTTTTAAATTGGAGTATACATTTAAGTTGAGCCTCTACTATGGTGTCTTTAAAACATTTCCACGCAACTTACAGAGATTTTACTTTTGGTACCGTACCTTTTAATTTCTGTTTCAATAACCTCCTCATTTTTGTGTAGTTCCCCTTTTTTAAATTAAATGCTACAGTGTTGGTCCGCTGTGGAGTTTTCCCCGCCACAGGGATGTTAAATGTAATTATATTGTGGTCACTATTACCAAGCGGTCCAGCTATATTCACCTCTTGGACCTGATCCTGTGCTAAATCAGGACTAAATCAAGAATTGCCTCTCTTGTGGGTTCCAGGACCAGCTGCTCCAAGAAGCAGTCATTTAAGGTGTCAATACACTTTATTTCAGCACCCCTTCCTGAGGTGATATGTACCCAGTCAATATGGGGATAGTTGAAATCCCCCATTATTATTATTAATTAGCCTCCCTAATCTCTCTGAGCATTTCAGAGTCACTAACACCATCCTGGTCAGGTGGTCTGTAATATAGCCCTACTGCTATATTCTTATTTTTCAAACATGGAATTACTACCCATAGAAATTCTATAGTGCAATTTAGTTCATTTAAGATTTTTACTTCATTTAATTCTATGATTTCTTTCACATATAGTGCCACTCCCCCACCAGCACAACCTGTTCTGTCTGATATATTTTGTACCCGCTAAATGGACACCCACTGCATCGATCGCAGCAGTGTCGATCTCCCTGTAACAAAGACCAGCCCTCAGCCTTATCATGCTCCCACTGAAATCCATGGGAGTTTTGCCAAATGGACATCAACAGGAACTGGACTCAGCCAAACTCAGACTTTCTCAGCCTGAAAACAGCTCACCTTAACTGATCACTCTCATTATAGTGGGTATGGCAACCCCCATTTTTTCATGTTCTCTGTATGTATATCTATCTTCCTACTATATTTTCCACTGCATGCAACCTATGAAGTGGGTTTTAATCCATGAAAGCTTATGCTCAAATAAAGTTGTTAGTCTCTAAGGTGCCACAACTACTCCTCGTTCTTTTTGCTGATACAGACTAACATGGCTACTACTCTGGAACTCAGACCTCTGTGGTTCAGGAGCCAAATTAGTGATCAACATTACCCAAAAGAGCCACAGTAGTGTGAATTCATTATTTCATTTACTATAGCATTATATATTCATATTTAAACAGTATGAGAGGGGAAATATTTAGTTTATATATATTCTTACAGCAAAATGACTCACCAAGTGTTATTTTATCAACTACAATTGGTTAATAGCATAGTAAAACCATCCTGACTGATTAGTAACTTAGATTGGTTAATAATTAAATCCCACTGTTTTAATGTCATGTGCTGCAAAGAGCTGTCGGACACACATTAAAGAGCTGCTTGTGGTTCACCAGCCTCAGTCTCATTGGTCTAAAGGGTGATTTAGTGCAATGGTAAGTCTTCCCCAAACTGTCACATTTTTTTTATTCAATTGTACTAGAAAGAAATCCTATGTGAGTAAACCTGTTCACTTTCCATCAATTGCTTTGGAAATCATGCCACTATTTGTTAGCTTTTTTTGACCTTGGTTGGGAAGTAAATATGAGATTTAATGTCCCAGATTGCCAGAAGCAAAATGACTCAGAGGTGATGTGTATTGCTTCCTAATTGGAGTTGCTAAGTACTTTGTCCTTCTATCCACAGTCAGTCAACCAGTGGAATGTCATTGATGTCTGCTCTAGAGAAAACCATTTGTTCATGTGGCAGATCAGGCACTGTAACATGGAATTCAGGAATGAAAAAGGGGACGTTCAAAGCTTTTAGAATGAAACAACCTTCATGGACACCTTTCTGTTTGCTATCTTTCCAGCTTAGTGCAAGTGCTGGGCAATGGCATATGCAGTAGGAGATTTCAAAGGCACTAATTGCAGTTTGGCATAAAAGTCAATGGGAGTTAGGTACCTAACTACAATTTGGTGACTATTCTAGAGAATACCATGCTGTTGCTTAGGTTAGTATATACTGTATTGGCTGGCAGAGCAGGCAAGTCCCATTGTCAAATGGCAACATGAATAACAGCAGGACAAGTTGTTATTTTCAGTGTGTTATGCATGCTGGGAAACAAACACACAGGATACCAGAAAGCAATGGAGGTAACAGAGACAGAAGGTAACTGGCAAACCTCAGTACAAATGAACGTGTAAAAAGAGATTTTTAGAGGTTTTTCGCCTTCCTCCGAAGCATGGGGCAGGGGTCGCTTGCTTAAGGAGTGGGTGGATCGGCTTATGTGGCCTGCATCTCGCAGGAGGTCAGACTAGATGATCATAATGGTCCCTTCTGATCTTGAATTCTATGATTCTATGAGATCAAGGTGGGTGGATCAAGGTGGGTGGTAGTAAGCAAAAACTCTTGGATCAAATAATTATCTGACACCCTATGCAACAGCAGTTACTTCTGGGGAGCACCATGAGGGCAGAACTTGGGCCCTCACTTAAACTTGAAGGTTAGTTGAGTGATTGCCAGCTCCTGATACTGTTGCCATGAATTATATAAAGATGTCTAAGATACATATTGTAGCAACTACCTTTACTTGGGTTATTTGCTCAGTCATACTGGTATTTTGAAATTCTCTTTTGTGCCTGTACATCCCATTGGGAAAAATAGGTCACTCATAGGGTATGTCTACACTTACTGGGGGATTGACGCTGCTGCAATCGATGCACTGAGGGTCAATTTAGTGGGTCTAGTGAAGACCCGCTAAAATCAACCGCAGATCGCTCTCTCGTTGACTCCGGTACTCCACTGGAATGAGAAGAGTAAGGTAAGTTGACGGGAGAGCATCTACCATCGATGCAGTGCGGTGTAGACACTGCAGTAAGTCGACCTAAGCTATGTAGCTAGAGTTGCTTAACTTAGGGCAACTTACCCCTGTAGTGTAGACAAGGCCTTAGTAACCCCGATTTCAAGTTTGAACAACCTTGCTAGCCCCATAAGAAACTTGGGTCTTAACAAGAGGAACAAAACCAAACATGCTCCTTACTGTTTGTATAACTTCCAAATATTTACTTGAGATTAATTCTTTAAGGTCAGTTAGCAGATACGGCTTAGATATCCTATTGTAATCCTATTACCTTGCATTGTCTCTATTTTATGATTGGGTTTATGTCTGTAAATAAGTCCTCCCCAAAACTCTGAATTCTCCCTTCACTGGCTAATCTATTTCAATTTGGAGAAATTTCAGAGTCACCAGACTGAATCAGAAGAAATTTTCATTTCTATTGTGCTACGGCCTGTTGAATCTTCTCAATATTCCACTTTTCTAGAAACAAACAAAACCCAAACCACAAAACCAACCAAACAAAAAAAAAAAAAACAGGAAGAACTAATATCCAACAAAGCCTCTGCCATCCCAGAGAATTTTCTGTGTGGGATATGCTCCATAGAAGGACCAGAGAAATGCAAAATCCTCCAAATTCTTTGCCACTATGCTCTGGGGGGAAATTCCTCCTGGACTTCAAAGTTTGGGATTGATTAAAATCTATTTGATCAAAAATATACTTTTTAGTACCCCACAATGCCATTGGTGTCCAGTTAAATGGAGGACACATGTGGACTGAACTGCATATGAATAACGTCTACACTCTAAGTGAGGTTAATACTCACATAGGACTTTTTGTACTATTTGCCTGAAATTTATATAAACCCACATTTTTGTCGGTTTGTGCTAATAGATATTTCTGTCCCACAGTATATCAGCATGTCAGTAGGCTGACTTGGTCACTTCATGCAATCTGCTATTAATCAGTACAAAGTAATATGGTATAATACTTGGCATGCTTTAAGAAATACCTATTTTTATTGTAAAATAGCTGTATATATTGACAGTATGTACAGATTGACAGCATTCTGGAACATTACCAGAACATCTGCTGGAACCCAAAACATAGCTTTCTTCCATTCCATGGCAGTTCTAAGGTGTGTTGTGAATATGTAGTATTCCATTTAATTATTGGGAGACCTGGGCTCAAGGCCCTACTCTGCCACAGACTTCCAGTGTGACCTTGGGAAAGTCACATAGGGCCAATTTTTCAAGGTATTTAGGCACCTGAAAATGCACAGAAGTGCTTAGGCGGATTTTTCAAAAGCAGCTAGACACCTATTTCCCATTGACTTCCATTTGAAAAATCCAACAATCACTCATCTTCATATGTCTAAACACCTGTAAAATCCTGGCCTCTACCTCTTATCCTCATGGGAACGGAAACACACAGTACTTCCCTACATTACAGAAGTGTTGTGAGGACAAATAAGTTAAAGATTGTGAATCACTCAGATATTATGATGATGGGGCACATATCAATAGATAGCTGGAAGTCCTGGTAAGGGACTCACTACAATGTCTTTTTGACACAGAAGTGAGTGATACCTACTGATGAGTGAGGTAACATGCATTATGTATTGGATGAATTTCCCCGGCACAGTCATGTTTGAACCCCTCAGCAGCCATACTGGTACCCCTCACTTTACTAGAGAGGCAGACCAACATTCTGGGCAGACATTTTATTCCCCAAATGCCAGGTAAGAAACAAAATAACTGTTTTGCTTTTTGCCTAGGAAGGAATGGGTGAGAAGAGCACTTGGCACATCTGATTGTTTATAGTGGTACAATTGGTTAATGCTAACAATTTATGATTGTGTCCATCAGAGTCAATTACAGCAAGTAGTGTTTTCCTTTGTTTGGCCAAGAAGAACTAACTATTGTAACAAGGATTGACTCTGTCAGCACTGCTCAAGGCAGTTAAATATAAGATGTTATCAATGGAAACAAATAGCTAGCCTTTTATTTTTATAGATTGTGGGAGCAGCTTGTTACCATGGCAATGTTACTTTTCTGTATTTTGAGGCCATAGCTGAGAGGGGCAGGCAACCTCTAAACTTTACCAATGACACTGTGGGGAGAAAATAAAAGACAAATATTTGCCTTTTTGTTCAACAGCATCTGCAGATTTTGGAAAAGATCTTAGTGTATCATGTAGGTGGTTTATATGCATTGTAGTATGAATATAGCTCAGCTCATTGTTGAGTAGGTAGGTGAGGCAAGGGGTGTGATAATTATAAAAGTTCATTTCCAAAATAGTAACTGGGCATAATTAGAAAGACAATTCAGAAGAAATAATTCAAAAGTTCATTCATAGATATTTCAAATTGGTTTAAGAACACCACAGGAAAAATTTATACTGTAACATTATTTTTACTTACAATTTTCTGAGAAAGTTTCTATAGATTTTAAAAGTGCGATTCTGCTGTGAAGAGTGACTAGTAAAAGTGGAAACTACTTGTTGACTTCAGTGGGTTTACATGTGCTTAAATCACTCTTTTGGAACAAGGCTCATTTCCTGAATTGGGACCTTACCGAAGAAGATTCGGGAAGCGTGGTCATTCTTCCCAAACAAACAATTGGTTCCATGGGGCTGTGCAACAGGTTTCACTTAAAACATGGATGTTGTAAATGCCACTTTCATTATCTGCTACACAAGTGAGAACATAAAGAATACGGATGGAACCCTGGAATTGAAATCTTTCTATAGGGGAAAACAAAGGTTCCATTGTAGGGAAAGTCCAATGGAAAAAGAGTTTGAAACTAGAATTCAAAAGGAGCAGGCTCTGCTGATATGGTTCGGAACATAGAATTTGTCACAATAGGTAGGGCCAGTCATCCATTCAGTCCAGTATCTTGTTTCAGACCATGACCTGATCTAGTGCGGTCAAACGAAGAAATCCAGCAGTAGGCAGTTCTGCGATAACCTGCTCCCAGGGCAAGCTTCCCCACAACCCTCCAACAATTAGTGTGACACTGCACTCCATATTCTTCGGTGATATTATATATATGTATGATTATGGCATAATTATGGTGCATTTTGTAAAAGATGGGTCATGTAGGGTGTCACTGGAAAAGTTATGATTTGCTGACTGATTATCCTATTTGTATGCTTGTGTCATTTTTGTATCTGAAGTTATGACTATTGACTATGTATCTGTATTTCACATGTAGTCACACGTGTGTGATACCCACTAGGCAAGATGCTTCCAGTCTAACTAGCTGATTATGAAGAGCCCATTCAGGGTAATGGGCCATTAGGAAAAACAATAGGCCTTAGAAACAATGAGGAGTCCGGTGGCACCTTAAAGATGAACAGATTTATTCCAGCATAAGCTTTTGTGGGAAAAAAAACCCACTTCTTCAGACTCCATGCATCTGAAGAAGTGGGTTATTTACTCACGAAAGCTTATGCCCAAATAAATCTGTTAGTCTTTAAGGTGCCACTGGACTCCTTGTTGTTTTTTGTGGATACAGACTAACATGGCTACCCCTCTGATAATAGGTCTTAGGAGAAGCTTATCCCCCACCTGGTGAACTTTCCTGTGGACTTTTTGGCCAGCCTGTAAGTAATGGCTGCCATGACTTTGCAAGATCACATGTCTCTGGACTCCTTTTGGTACCTGTATTTTTCTATAAACTGGGCTGCATTTTGAAACAAAAGGTTCCTGCCCTATGCTAAAGCTATACAAGGCAGGGAGTGACATCTGTTGTTCTTCACTCCACCACAACTCAACACCTAAGAGAAGCTCTGAAAGAGAAGGACTTGAAATGGGAGTGGGGAGCCCAAGCTGAAAAGCAAATGCAACTTGTCCCTTAAGAATCTGCAAGGGTGAGAAATTACCAATTCAGATCCAATCTTTCTATTATTTCAGGCTTAGTTTGTGGTTTTGTTTATTTACTAGGTAATCTGCTTTGATTTGTTAACCACAAAAGAAAAATTATAAGTGATAGTAAATAAACCTGTTTTGTATTTTAACCTAAACCAGTGTGCCTTTAAGTGAAGCGTCGTGGGGAAAAAACCCTCAGCTTGATTACCACAAGTGGGCATATTCCTCTCCATACTGAGGGAGGGGCGGACATATTAATGAGCGTACACTGTACAGATCCCCATGCAGTGCAAGACAGTATAATTCTGGGTTTATACTCCAGTGTGTGTGTGGGGGCATACATGCTCGGGGAGCTGGGAAATGGGCTGGTGTCTGCTGTTTGCACTCAGGTAGCCCAGTTTGGGTGAGTGGCACCACCTGCTGTTGTGTTGGGTGATAACAGGGCCTGGATGAGGCTGGCTGTGTCCCCAACCCAGCTGTGGGTCTTACAGGAGCACAGCAGTTGCAACAGCTCCCAGACTGCACCCCAGGGGTGACAACCCATCAAAAAGTTAGTTTATGCCCCAAAGCTTTATATTCCTTCTAAAGCTCCTTTAAAATATATACATTTCTCACACACACACAGTGGTAATTCTAGATATTCTTGTCACCCCTTTAAATGTCTCATTCTTTATTGAATCCTACTTAATTCTTAGCCCCAACAATATCGTGTGGCAATAAGCACCACCCGTTAATTGTGCACTATGTGGGGGAAAATATTTCCTTTGATCAGTCTTGACTTTGCCATGTTGCAGTTTCATTGAATGTCCCCTTATTCTTATTCGCCAGAGAATTTTCTCCTCAGTTTATCTGTACTCTCCACACTTTATGGAATGGGAATAAAAACTTTCTGAAAAATAAGACAAGATTTTTTTGCAGCCCAAAGAAGCTGGTCCAAGGCAAACAAGACTGCTTGTAATGTTGGCCATGAAAATCACTTACATTGTGAATTACCCATCTGCAGGCTTGGAACAGGAACAATGCAGACCTCATATTTGGACTGATGTTACCATTTAATGTGCTTTCCAGCAAACCATTCATAAAATTCATGGCTGCAGCTGATCCCAGTTACTGTGCTGCTTTTTGCACATTTGTCTTGGAAAGGCTATTTCACAACTTTATGAAACTGTGCATGGAAGAATAATCCTTGACCTAAAGCAAACAGAGGACCTTATGTTCCCATCCTTAGCTATATGTGGAGCAATGGTCAAATAGTCAATTACCTGCCACTGACAGCATATTGGGCAGTTTTCCAATCTTTCCCTCTCTAAAACATGTAGCCCCAGAAAACAGACAGCTCTTCGGCATTAGATCTGCTCCCTTTGAAGTAAGTGGGAGTTATGCCATTGATTTCAATAGGAACACGGTAAGACCCAAAATACAGAGCTGGATGAACTTAGACAGACCCTTATTTTGGTGAATTCTGATTTCTAGCTATTCTCCCAATCATTACTTACTTCTCCCATCTACTATTTTTCCTCAGAGACATTGCGTGACTGGGGATTTAGGTACTTAGGCAAAATTCTCTCTCTAATAAAAGGAAGCTTGTTTTATTTTGGGTTAAAAACAAAATGGAGTGGATTTTTATTGCTGATGGAAGGTGACTAATTGACAGCCTTAGAGGCTGCAATCCTCTCTGTAGCCATAGACCAAATACAGCAGAATCAACAGCAGTGCAAGCTTTCCCACCATGTCCTTCAAATCAAGCAACTAGGGCAGGGGTAGGCAACCTTGATGAAGGTGGCACACGAGCTGGTTTTCAGTGGCACTCACACTTCCCGGGTCCTCGCCACTGGTGTGTGTGGGGGCTCTGCATTTTAATTTAATTTTAAATTAAGCTTCTTAAACATTTTAAAAACCTTATTTACTTTACATACAACAATAGTTTAGTTATATATTACAGACTTCTAGAAAGAGACCTTCTAAAAAGGTAAAAATGTATTACTGGCACGTGAAACCTTAAATTAGAGTGAATAAATAAAGACTCGGCACACCACTCCTGAAAGGTTGACGACCCCTGAACTAGGGCAGCATCAGGGCATCAGGACTGGGAGTCACAAGATCTGGATTCTATTCCCCGTTCTGTCCCACACTGTGTGAGACCACAGACAACTCACTTCACTGTTCTGTGCTTCAGTTTTCTCATTTTTAAAACCAGGAGAGTACTTACTCCCCCAGGACCACTGGGAAGCATACTTCATATTTGCAAATTGCTTTCAGATCCTCAGAGAGAAGACATTATGCAACTACAAAGTATGTTATACTTGTGTTTCCCACATCTATTTAGTACTGGACCTTCCTGCTAGGACTGGCAACAAGAGGGTCATTATTGTGCAGATATTTATCCTGAGGTGGACAGCTGTCTACTAGAAACTGCATTGACGCAAAAATAGGATTTTGAAAAAATGGATTGCTCAGCTGATGGAGTTGTGTTGTAAGAGAAGACTCATTCTCCCCCCACCCACCCCTCCAGTCTCTGCCCTGGTTTCATTGCATTAATGAACAGTTTGTGTAGTAAAGGATGGTGTTGATATCAACACATCATGCTTTGTACACACAGCACTAATCTGAAGCAAAAATGGAAGTGTCATTGAAATTGCACTAGTAGAAAATCTTATTTCTAAGCTTCCCTTAGACTCGAATAAATGGGTAGTGTGAGGAATGTAGAAGGATAAATAGGTTATGGGAAGAAAAATGTGTTTGCAACATTGTTTCATCCACTTTTCAAAAACAGATTTGCCACAACACTTCTACTGCAGAGAGACAGAGATAAAGGATGTTCTCATAAATAAAGTGCTAGAGGCCATGCCATTGTCTTCCTACTTAGTGCACCTGCTTCTCATCACATATCAAGTCAAGCGCAAAAAGTCTCCTGAGAACATCAGAAAATGCAAAATAGTCCTCTGACTTAAAAACAACAGTCCCAATGATCACAATGGAAAAACCAACACCTACGCCATGTGTAAGGTTTCCACGTCATATGGAAAGCTCAGACTCAGTCTCATCCTCACAGAGTGGCAGGTGGATCCAAACTAATTCAGTTTGCCTCTATATTTGTGAAAGAATATTTTCATGATGAAAATTCAGATGTCAGGGAGAATTCTTGACTGTATTAGGAAATGAGACAGCTGCTATGGCGAGCTTTGGCAAGAAGCAATGTTCTGTAATTGAAATATCCAACCTCTAGTGTGTACCTACTCAAAACATGTCTTCAGCTCTGGTAAAATTGTTACAGACAGAAGCTTCTTAGTTAGTAAAGCCAGCACTGGATGCCTTACTTTTCTATATATGGACAATTTCTGGCCTTCAAACATACAGTTCACAGAAGGAGACCAACCAGGGAGACAGAAAAGACAACTGTGTTTATTCAGAGTGAAAAGATGGATCCCATTCTCCTTTAGCTGAACTATTTTGAGGAAATATTCCTTCCAAATCTAGATTTTTGGCTGCATATCTTTATCAAATGCACACTGCAATGCCTGTTCTGCAGATACACATAGCTGTTTGAACTTTGTGAGTCTGTCATTTTTTTGGCTTTTAATCTTCAAGACCAGAAGCAGCTTTTAGTTACAATTCCAATCCTGAACAGCAACATTCCCAGTCTTTTTAAGTCTGAAATATTGAATAGATTCTTCTCTCTGAAAATGTGCCTATTACTGTTTGCCTGTTCAAAAAAATATATATATTTTTTTTACTTGCACTGAAACATTGGAAATCTCTTCCAGTCCTTGCTAATCTGATAGATAATGTCTATTAAGATGTTAGAGGAAGAACAAAAACAAAAAACTCAGAAGCATTCAAGGTTTCCCTTGTACATTTCATAGACTGTAAACAAAGTTTTATCCAGCTCAGGCAGGCAACTGTAATTGATCCATTTATAGTTCAACTCACTGTGAAAAACCTGAGGAAGCTTTCAGGTTTATGTTCCTTGTTTTCTATGTTACCTATGGCATTTGCCACTTGAAATATCTTTTTTCTTCCTTTTTACTTTGTTTTATTTATTGTAGATAGCTGGGATGCCATGCCACGCGGCTTCCTGCTTAGGAGCCTGGTTTGATTAGTCTGCAATTCAGAAATTACATCCAAGAAACTTGTAACCTCCCACCCAGCAACAAATAAATCCAGCTACTAGAGTACATGGAGAAAGCATAAAACAAATAAGGTATTATAGCACCCATCAGTCTTTGTAAAAGGTAAATAAGAGACTTCAGAGCAATAAGACACAAACCTAAAAATAAAAAAGTAATGTCATATTGCTCATCAACACAAAGGTTTGCACCTACACAATTCCCAGTTAAATAGTGCACATACCAAACATATTTGGCAGACTTCTGACTCATTGACACCCTGGACTAATTCCTAATTGTAGAAATAAGGGATCAGATTAATAAGCGAAAGCTTGTTCCTTGGTAGATTTGGTGTATCGATTTGCATTTCTAGCAAACTTTCTCTGATTTGGATGAAATAGAATAAGTTCCCTGTAACCTAAATGGAGTGAAGCTAAGGGAAGAAGTTATTTTCCATAACAGACTTTTGAAACAGGAAAGATTTTTATGGGTAAGTCACTTTTCACACACACACACATTCACTTTTTCACCCTGTGTAAAGAGTCCAACACTTGAATCAGATCATACTTTGTCATCGCTGACATTTCAATATCCTTTTATTTATCTCACATCTCTTTCCCTATTGCATTCACCTCAGGCAGACACACAAGCAGTGGAATGCTGTGCAGAATTCTGAGAGTATTTATTTAAAGCTTTTGCTTTCCAGACAAATGAATAAGAATTGGTTACTGAGCATAAACTAAATGACAGAGATCTTGAGATTACAGAATCTGTGGCACCCGCTATCTTCTCTACTTGTGTCTATTCCCACTCATTTAATTCTACTTCCTCATTGAGAATGATCTCCACCGTCATTTATACTTAGTTTCACCATTTAATTCACACTTAATCACCCATCAATTTAGGATTAGTAATATTACCTATTAATAATACTTCATGCTTGTATAGCCCTGCTCATCTCAGAATCACAAAATGCTATAAAAACAAATTATAAAAACACATAACCCTCCTGTGAAGCTCATCCTGTTTTGCAGACGGAGAAACTGAGCCACAGAGGTGAAGTGACTTGCCCACATCACAAAAGCAATCCGTGGCTGAGCTGGGTAGAGAATTCAGGCCTGAATCCCTGTCCAGCAGTAATGGCTAGGAACTGCCTCTCAGCCTCACTTACATTGTAACTCTCTGTCTTGCAGAGCACATGGACACACTCAATTCACTCCCACACTCTGGTATTAAAGAAAGCAAGTTAGCTTTCATGTTAAAGAAATACACAAAATACATGTAATTAAAAGTATTAATTAGGTATCTTGGGCATGCTGAGGCTTTATAGTTAGATGCTGAACTCTGTTAAGGATTTAATTGCAGGTTTCTCTCTGACCGAAGCCAGAGGAATTCTATAGGTGGAGCTTGCAGCACCCCCGATTATTTAAGCTGCCTGTCTTTTCCCTTTATAAGGCCCAGTTTTCAGTTGCTTATAACTTAGAAGGGCCTGAGACCTCACAGGACCCTAGAGCCCAGCCTACAGCCTCAGCTCGGAAATCTACATTGTAATGAGACAGCCCCTTAGCTCGAGTCAGCTGGCACAGGCCAGTCAGGGCTGTTTAATTGCAGTGTAGACATGTCCAGACAGCCTGGAAGAGAACTCAAGATTCCTGAGTCTCAGCATTCCTCTGCGGTCATCAAGTACCTGTGAAACCCACTAGCAGAGCAAAGCAGAGGTCTAGTGGAAAAAATACTATGTGATTATATAAAGTAAAGACTGTATCATAATGCACACGCAGAAGGAGGCTGAATTAAGGGTTGCACAAGAAACCATAATTCTGGTATTTCCTACCATTTAAGTACTTGACTTTGAACTTTACTGTTTTTTTTCTGGAGTTGTTTTGGTTGTAGTTTTTAGTATAATTCAGTATGGGACAGCACAGAAGATGCACATGAAGATCCCAAACATGTGTGTTCAGTTGTAGTTTCCCAAGCTTGGCAGAGAGAAATGGGGAACAAATGGCCTCTAGGTATAGCAAGGAAAAGGAAATGTAGAACAGGCCAGAACATTTTCAACAAACCTTTTTCTCTGGTTGAACTCCCCCCCCCCGCCATTTTGCCAAAACAGATATGTTTCCATGAAACATTTCTGTATAGACAAAATGGCATTTTTCAACCAGAAAAATGGGTTTGTCAATTTTTTCACCAATCAATCAAATATAATATGCTTGCTGTCCTTTAGCATCCTCTTGGGAGTCCAATAGTGCCTGTTTTGCAAAGGCCTCAGAAGAAAGTAAGATGTAGAAACCCAAAGGCCAGCAGGGACGACAGACTCTCTTTCTAAGCTCCCCAGCCCCTAAAAGAAGCTGCTGCCCTACATGTGTCCAGCCTACTCTGCAGAACCTGGGGCATGGCCTTGCCTCTGCCTCACACCCTATGGGACAGCATGCTCCCGTGAATACATATTGGGAGCAGTCTGTTTAAACAGGGCCTCCTTCCCCAGAGCATCCCCCCCTTAAAAGCCAGTTAGCAGCTGGCCCCATATGTTTTCCAATTCAAAATCAGCTCCAGTCACTTGTAAATAATTCATTCTCTCATTTAGCTTTAAACTTGTTAACTAATCACATTAATATCATGCTAGTGGGAGAAGTTTCTTCCCCCACTCCAGGAGTTAGTACCTGGCTTATGTTCAGTCAAACTGTTTCCACCTCACTGCTCACCCCTTTCTCCAGATCATTAATGAATGCACTAAATAACCATCTTGGCACATAATCTTGAGGAATGAATGCCCTTATTAACCTCCTTCAACAGTGACTACTGACCATTTCTATTCTCTACGTTCTCTCTCTTAAAGAGTTTCTAAACTATTTTGCCTCTTACCTCATGACTACCAGTTTCTTTAAGAGCCTCTTATGAGGGACTTTATCAAAGACTTTTGCCTGTTTTCCCATATCCACTAGGAGGTAGACAGTATAACCTTGTTTCCCCAAATAGTCTGGTAACCTATACATGTGAGGGGTTAGGATTTGGTGGGGAAATGACTGGTCCATATGCCCTCATGTCAAGGAGCAAAAGGAGTCAGACACAGTATCTTGAGCTAAGAGGTCACATGACTAAAGGAAGCCACTGCAACAGCATGGGAAACCACTTCTTTAGTATTTGTACAGGATGTTCAACATGCCTTCCTTTGGACCTAGTTCCCATCCTACCTAAGTAGGTAATAGTGCAGTAATAGTGTGATGGGAAGGGGTAGAGAGGGCAAATGGAAATATTTTGTAAAGAGTTTCCAGCACTGAATTAATTACACACACACACACACCACAAAGACTCTTGGTTCTCCTTTTCTGGTCCCAATAAAAGACTTGAAAGGCAGGAGGAAACCAGGGACTTGATCCTTCCATGCTCAGTGCGGAAGTGACAGCTCTCTCTGGCAGACCACTCATATGCTAGGGCAGTCACAGGCTGCTCTAACTTCCACCACCTCATATGATCATACCAGCCCAGAATACCTCCTATGCTGAGAGCCCCAATGTTAGGAGACTTAGAGCTGCCCTAAATAGGCAGCTAATAAGTTCCTTTTGCACTACTGAGGTGGCATATGGGGACTTACTCTGTGCCAAGAATCTGGCCCTCGGTTTCACCTCTCACTCCAACTCAGATCTACAGATACCCACAAATAGGTTTAATTACTTTTGGTCATTGCAGCTCACTCTTCCCACATATTGTAACCTGTGAAAGGAAACATGTTCAGACATCTCCTCTTCCCTCATGCTGTCTTGCCTCCATTTATCCATCTCTATTGTTTGCTTCCTCACATAGCATCCAATCCCTATTATTTAACATTGTGTTGTGTTGGTGTCTAAAGGTCTATGAAGAATAGAGCCCCATTGTGCTAGGCCAGAGTAGTAGACGGTCCCTGCCTCAAAGAGCTTACAATTTAAATAGACAAGACAGACAAAGGGTGGAGGAAGGGTGATGGCAGGCTGCTCTAATTTATGACATGTACTAGTGGCCTCAGATGGCCTGGATGGGTCCTGGTATATTGCAAGGGCACAGGGAAGACCTACTTTTTCCCCCTAGTCCAAAGGGTGGGGATGGAGGATCCTTTACATGGACTCTATGTTGCTGTAGTCCTTTTGTGATCAGCTATGAAGATTTTAGTGCCATGAAATGCAGGGGAGAATCTGAGGCAAAGTCTTTGTGGAACAAATCTGAAAGAGATTTTTTCAGGCCTCCTATAATTGTGTATCAAGGACACTAATACAACAAAAACCAAGAGCCAGTTTTAAAAGATGTACAGTTTGTGACAGTTTGGAAAAGTAATCTGGATAATACAGCTGCTGTCAGAAGTGGTAGTGACAGCTTGATCAGAAGACATTTTTAAATTTTTGATGGGCTCCATTTCTTTTTTCATGATGTAATGGGACATGATGCAGCAAGTCATTCGAGGTTAGCATCACTTCATAATGGGATACACCAGAAAATGTTCAAAGTTTCTGGAGTGGGAGAAATGTATTAGAATCACTCTGTACACATTATTTAAAAAAAACAACAACGCTCTTTAACAACTCCTTAAAAACTTAAAGAGTTGGTACTTATAGAAACTCTAATCCATTTGTACAGTATCTGAAGAGGGAAGTAAATTGGAAACTGAAACAATTGTAATGAATTCTGGCAATGAAATCCTGGCACCACTGAAGTCAATGGGAGTTTTGCTAGTGACTTCAATGGGGCTACTATTTTGTTCTGGATGTGTATATGTACATAGGCACGTGACAGATCTCTACTGGATGGAATTATAACCGCTAAAGAAGTTTCTCCTCAAGGTCAAAAAGCTGGGTCCCAAGTTTTTGAAGCAAGAGGATTTAATGTTCTAATTTTGCCTTGGCTATAAAGTTTCAAGTGGACATGCTGTACTGCATAATGAACCACCATGAAATCCTGGGTGGCTGTATGTGTTATTTTCTACATTCAGTTTCACTATTAAGAGGAGGTTTTTAAAGGTGTGTGAGACAACTTTTTAAAAAAACCCTCTTTATTAAGAGTGGAATATGAACTGGCCTGCTGCCACAGATGACTACAGGGAACAATGTGCATGAAAACACCTCTGTTGCTGCACGGTTGGAGCAGATTCAGATGTGTAAATGGTCTGGACAGGTTTTTAATGAAGTGGAAATTCATTTATTTCAGTGGTGGAATTGCTTAACAGTGTACAGTCCTTACTGTAGCATGCAAAGAAAAGGTTGTGAGGAAATTTCCTTTTCTATGCTTGAATTGTTTAACTAAGAACAATTACTTTGAGTGCTTAGTCATTGTTGATTGCATTGCTACTTATTGAAATTAAGCATGTGCTTAAGTGCTCTGTTGAACTGGGGCCTTAAAGCACATGCTTAAATTGATTGCTATTCAGCAAAGCACTTAAGATACTTAGTTTAAGCACATGCTTAAGTGCTTTGCTGAATACAGGTGGCCTACTGAACCTGAGCTGTAATCACAGAATCATAGAAACGTAGGACTAGGAGGGACCTCAAGAGTCATTCTCCCAGGCTAAGGCAGGATCAGGTATATCTAAACCATCCCTGACAGGTGTTTGTCTAAGTTGTTCTTTAAAACCTTCAGTGATGGGGATTCTACAACCTCTCCTGGTAACCTAGTCCAGTGCCTAACTATTCTTATAGTTAGAAAGTTTTCCCTATTATCTAACCTAAATCTCCCTTAGGACAAGAAGTAAGGGACTTAATCTGCAGTACCTTCAATCGACATGAAAAACAATTGATCACAGTCCTCTTTATAACAGCTCTTAACTATTTGAAGATCATCAGGTCACCCTTCTGTATTCTTGTCTCAAGATTAAACATACCCACTTTTGTAACCTTTCCTTATAGGCCTTCTATCATTTATGTTGCTCTCCTCTGGACTCTCTTCAGTTTACCCACGACTTTCCTAAAGTGTGGTGCCCACAACTGGACACAATATTTCAGCTGAGGCCTCACCAGTGCTGAATAGAGCAAAATAGTTACCTCCTGTGTCTTACATACTAAACTCCTGTTAAGAATATTTGCCTTTTCTGCAACTCCATCACATTATTGGCTCATATTCACTTTGTGATCCACTATAACTCCCAGATCCTTTTCGGCAGTACTACCACCTAGACAGTTATTCTTCATTTTGTAGCTGTGAATTTGATTTTTCCGTCCTCCATGTAGTACTATGCCCTTGTCTTTACTGAATTTCATCTTGTTGATTTCAGATAAAATCTCCAGATTTATCAAGGATATTTTGAAATCTAATCCTGTCTCCAAAAGTGTTTGAAACCCCTCCCAGCTTGTTGTCATCCACAAATTTTAAGCATACATGCTGCTCCATTATCCAAAGCAATAATGAAAATACTCAATAGTACCAGACCTAAGACAGACCTGGTGGGACCCTACAGGGTGAACATCCTCCCAGCTTGAGAGTGAACCATTTATAACTTTTTTTTTTTACCATGATCTTTCAACCAGTTGTGCACCCACAGTAATTTTATCTAGGCCACAATTCCTCAGTTTGGTTATGCGAATGTCATGTCATGTGGGACCATGTTTACAACCTTCCTAAAATAAAGATATGCATGTCTACTTATGCCCCGATAGCCACTGTATAAATTCTGCTGCCTAAGGTAAATGTTCCCATATCAACTTTATTTAACAATTTTCCTGACTCGAGAGAGAGAACTCTGTTTATCGCCAAAATCGTCCTTGAAATATGTATAGAAAAGAATTGAGTTAATTTGAATTATACATACATCTGAAGGAAACACTGGACTCCTACTTTAACACATCACTGTCCATTTTACAGTATGACTGGTGATTCATTTCAATGCAGTACTATTGGTTAAAAAAAAAAGTCTCCAGGGGTTTTGTTTGCTTTTTTCTTCTGAACAGTGTTTTTTAAAAAGTGCAAACATTCTAAACATTCTTTCTAAATAACCAGTTATTAAAAATAATCTGTTTCTCTAAACATAGAATTGAAACAAAAGGTAGAATTGAGCAATATTAGGGCCTGAAAATGCCACTGAGATTGCCTCTATTTTGTAGTACCTGCTCCCTATCAGATTCCCACTAATTCCCAAGACAAATTTCATTTTGGGTATTCCCAGCCCTCTCCCTATAGTGCCAGCTGGATACAGCCTTTAATCTTGCTCCTTATTCTAAACTGGCCAGTCTCAGCTTTTCTTGGTCTATGACCCACAAAACGGTCAACAGTTCTATATATACACACACACACCACAATCCCTTGTGGTGAAAGACCGAGCACTGTTCAAACATATTGGCAAATACAAATGAACGAGCATATATAATTGTAGAAATCAGGACCAGGCCGAGAACAGAAAAAAGGTCAAATTTGTCAGATAATTTATTTGTAATGAATAACTTTGACCAGCTCTAGTCATTGGCATTTCTCGAGGAGAACCATATTTTGATTGATAGTCCCAGGGAATAGGAGAAGTTATCTGGTTGCAATCAATAGACTGACAGTTGATATTCCTGGGATGTGCTAGTCATTATATGTGTGGAGAGCCAGATTCCCTTATGATCTAGCAGCAAATAAATTACCATCGACTGCACCCACTTGTGTACCCTTTAACAATTATTCTTTTTGCCGAGCTCCTAGGCCTGGATATTTGGTGAGATATTTTTGTGAACCCAAATAAAAAAGTAGTCCTGCACTTGGCTTATATTACTTAGAGATAAGCAAACAATTCAGAGAATATACATTAACTTTAAATTTAGCCTGTTCTACATGCGGATGTGTGTGTCGGGGGGAGGGAGGAAGGGGGAAATGTAGTCATTTGAAATTACTCACATTTTAAGAAGAAGAAACTCCACTGCCACCACTTTGGAGGGATTAACAAACAGTTCACAACAAATATTCATCCCTAGACATTCAGACTCAAGCTGTAAATGATCATCAGTCACATGGTATTGTTTTTATTACCTGATTGGATAAATAAAACCCTTAACTCTTGTGTGCATGTTGCAAATACAGTGGGTCAGATTGTTGTTTGCTCATTTAACTGCCTTTGTCCCAGGGCTTCCTGTGCACCCATTTTACTTAAAAATGTGCCACTTGTGAGAGTGCTCAAACGTGTTGCTGCAAATTCACTGTATGTGAAGCTGTTATGGGAATAAAACTCTGATCATTTATAGAAAGCAAACACAAAAGGGCAAAATTCAATTCAGAAGCAAATGTGTTTTACATTTGAGCAAATATATAGGGATTTTTTTTCCTCAGCAGCAGTCATCCAGCCTTAGTATTTATGTTTTATGCCAATAGGCACAAAGGTGACCCCTTCACACAAGTTTCTGGATGCATTAACATCTTCAAAGATGATTAATATACAAGAAACAATCCTGCCATCCATAGACAGTACAGACTCCAGGAACTGAATGAATACAGAGACTAAACTGCCCTCTTAGCCCTGCTAGGAGTTTTCCCTGAGTAAGGGCTTGCTGCTGTCCATACTATACCAGTTCTGTAGGTAGATAGCTTCATTTTCCAGTACTGTTTCGAGCACCATTCCTTCTAGAGGCCACATCCTCAGCAGGTGGAAGTCACTATAGCTCTGTTGGGTTGGATTTTTAAGCAATTCCCAGCCCCTTTATATCACCCAGGCAGGGCCGGCTCTAACTTTTTGCCTCCCCAAGCAAAAAAAAAAAAGAGTGCCACACTGCGGTAACACCCCCCCCCCCCCCCCCCGAGCGCCGCGCTGCCTGGTCAAAACAAAAACAAACCAACCAAAAAAAACCCCTCTCCAGAGCCATCCGGACGAACCAAAAAAACCAAACAAAAACAAAAAAACCCCGAGCACTGCCCCACCCCAAGGTGCTGCCCCAAGCACATGCTTGGTCGGTTGGTGCCTGGAGCCGGCCCTGCACCCAGGAGGCACAAAGGGGCTGGATACTGGCTGCAATTGGACAACGAAGAATTCTCTCGTTGAAAGTCATTGCCCTGCTGGTGCAGATGTGCCGCTCCTCTGACCCTTCTCTCCAGTTGTAGGGCACATGTCAAAGGAGGAGGAGTGTGTGTGTGCGCGTGCGCTAGAGTCAGGCATGAGGCTATACTTTGCACAGAAACTCGTCATGGGCATAAAGCCCATTAAAGATCTTAAAACTTGCCGCATAATTTAAAATCTGTCTGTCAGCAGCTTAGAGTTGTGTCAGGCCTCAAGGAAAGAATCTAGCTCACTGATTTTAGGGGAGCTACTAGTTTACACCTGGTGGGGATATGGCTTTAAATTCTCCTTTAAAATTGAAATATGAATTGAAAATAATCTTCTGTATTACAAAATACCACTACCAGTGGGTCTGGTCCTTCAGTCCCTTACTGAGGTGACTAGTCCTTCCTCACATGAGTCACTCCCATTGAAATCAATGGGACTCCGCACTTGAGTAAGAGTTTACAGTATCACATCCTGAGCTAGTCAAATTATAAAATTGTGTTTATTAATTTTTTAAAACCTATGAAAGTCAGTAACAAAATATTCATTTTCTCCTAGACAACCACTACAAAGTACCCTATTTTTTTTCTAAAACAGTTCCACTATCCAGTGTTTTATTTTATTTTATTTAAAAAAAAACACTATTGTCTGTTGCTTAATTCACTGAATATAATTTTCAAAAAAATGATTCTTATCTGTCACAGCAACTTACTCGGTGCTGGGGGCCTTCTGAATTTCCAGTTTACTGTTTGTCTACAAAATGGAATTTCATCTCAGGAATTCAGGTTCTGGAAACATTAACTAACAAGAATTCTACAAACCTCCCCAATTTTATTTTATATTGTCCTCCTTTGACCCAAATTAATCTTCCTATAAAAATGGAAGATTTAAATCAACATCTTTCTACCATATCTTTGCACACACCTGGTCTGATGTATAGACTGTTTCTAAAGAACTTGAACAAATTTAATTATTTTAATTTAATTTTTCCAGCTAGTTACATTCAAAATACTAAATACTTCACTGCTTCGCCTTCATTCTTGTTTAAGCCTGTGTGTTGTCATCTTCATTTTCAGCGGGGTCACTGGTTTTCAGAACAAATAATTCTATCTCCTCGCCGATGAAATTATTTAAAATTGCTTTTATACTGAGCACTTTCAGAGATCATAAATTAAACACAAAGACCACTTCAGGTTTCAAGTTAGTTCTCCAGCCAATCATGAATACCTCAGGCAAATAAACATGAAACAAATCACTGAAAACATAAGTGGATCATTCAGTTTTAATTCCGTGGGGGCAAAATCTGCTGTACTACTGTCCTTATTACAATTCACCCAGGCTGAGGCATTTTATTACAGTATTTGAACATACGCTCCCTGTCACTGTGGTCCTGTGGTCCCAGCACCTCCAAATGGGTAAGAAGCTGCACAGTGGGAGATAATGCTACAATGAGAAGCACTAAGGATCTGATCCAAAAGCTCACTGAAGTCAGTGGAAAGATTCCCAGTGAATTCAAGGGGCTTTGGATAGTTCCCTAACACCCTGCAGAGATTTCCTGCTGAAAATACACTAAGTAGACAGGGCGACATGCTGCACAGCATGCCTTCTTCTTGGTACCCCCCATAGCTCAGGGATATCCAGCTACCTTATGTGCTTTAGGGGTGGGGGCAGAGAGTAGGTCACAAAGCGCATTGCACCTGCTTTCCTGCTCCTTTGATCCCCCTCTGCCTTGCAAGGCAGAGGGGAGCATCTGGCTCTAGGACAGCATGTGACATAACAGAAGTCTCATTCTTGTCTTTTTGGCAAGGAAATAAGATTAGGTGCTTCAACACCACATTAAGCAAGAAAAAGCGAAGCAGCAAGCAAGCAATTTCTAACAATATATGCCACCCGGGTGCTAGTCTCATACTAATTTAAACATCAAATAAAAACCAGAGTTATCACTAACTAAATTTATTAGCCATTTGCATTTCAGGCTTTTAAAAATAAAGCAGACAAATCATAATGCACGATGCCCCCAGTGATTTCTATTCCCTAATTACCCCGATAACTTGCTTGATTAGTGCTATGTTTTGTATAGCAGTATTGGATGGAATGGAACGAGCCTTTATTTACTTCAGAAGGGCACTAGATGTGATTAGCAGGAGTGCATAAATGTACATTAGCACACATTAATGTGGCAACTAATCTAGGCTGTGGACAGAAACAATATATATATTGTATTTTTCCAGTATGTTTCTATTGGAAAATTTCTTCTACAAGTGCCTCTGAGGTACTTATTTTAATTTTCCTGTTGCAATTTGTAATTACCATCAGATTGATATGTCTGTTATTGTAAATAAATTGCTTTACTGGCAAAAATATGCCCTCTTTGTAAGCAGATTATATTACTGCCATGCAGTATACTATGAAGGAGGGCTTCATAACAAACTAGCAGTTAACTCTTTGCCTCGGGTTTGCAATTTATTATTTAAGGTGTTTTGTTGTCCATAAGAATTTTTTTATGGGGCCCTGATCCTGCAAATTTTGCATATGGGAGGCCTGCTCCCCCATTGGAGCCCTGCTGAAGTCAAAAGAGGCTGTGCACAAGCGCAGGAGTCTGCCTGTACATAACCCATCACAGAATCAGGGCCTTAGAAGTCAGACTCAAGCACAATAGGGCACCTGACATGTACTGGCACCTTTAGGGGAGGAATCCTTCCTAGTCCAGGCTCTGGAGTGTCTGTATAACTGCTTCTCAGGGGATACATAAGCCTACATGGAATCTTTCCATACCTGGTCACACCTTACATGGGTTAGAAGAGGAGCACCTGCAAAGCCTTCGATGGGTCTCCCTCAACATGGGAGAGGGGAATGACAGTATTATACCTGTATGGTGCAACTCTTTCATTTCCCTCTGCATGTGCAGTAGCCCTCTGTGGAAGCGGCTGGATGTGGCCTAATTGTATTTGATCCCTGTACAAAAAGGAACCATCACATAAACCACAGAGAACTTACAATCGCAGGTCCCAGTCTTGCAGTATGATCCATTAAGATGAATAGCAGCAACTCATCCATCTCAAAGCCTCATTTCAGGCTGTCTGCAGACTTTGGTAGACATTGCTTCATTGGTTTGCCCTGGCCTCATGTTTGGAAGATTTTCTTTGCAGCCACAAGAAGTGGACGCTTGGATTCCAGAAGGGATGAGTGTTGTGGCAAATTGTGCTACTATGGAATCATAGCGTACATGGGGCCCTGACCACTTGTTGCTATCAGAACATAGGGATTTTGGAGAATTGATTCACTCACCTCTTTTTAACCAGATGCTGGAGCAATATTTGATTTCTGAGGAAGTAGGGCTTGGAATTGGCTTGTCTCTAGTAAATTCACATGCTTTTTACACATTTAGGAACTGAATAAATAAAATAAATAAATAAATAATTGGTGATGTACCTATCTCCTAGAACTGGAAGGGACCTCAAAAGGTTATCAAGTCCAGCCCCATGCCTTCACTAACAGGACCAAGTACTGATTTTTGCCCCAGATCCCTAAGTGGCCCCTTCAAGGATTGACCTCACAACCCTGGGTTTAGCAGGCCACTGCTCAAACCACTGAGCTATCCCTCCCCCTGTAGTTAGGTGGTGTAAATCAGTGTAACTCCATTCCTCCTCTGAGGGGACAGCCATGTGCCTTCGAGTCTGCCATGGTCTTGGTAAGAAATTTTGAGAAGGCCAGCCATGGCCTCATTTTCAGAGGTGAGCTATGGAAGTTGTGGGTCCTCAGTACTTCCGAAGATCAGGTCACTCATCTCTCTGTGTTTCCCTATGCATATGGATAATATTACTTACCTCCCTTCCTGGCAGGGGTATTGCAAAGATCAATTTGCTATGTCTATGAAATGCTTTGAATATATTATACTCTCTAGAAGAGCCAAGTATTCTTATTAAACTTAACTTTGTTTTTGTATTTCTACAGTCCTGAAGTGCCTGGCAATGCTATCTTGTAACTTGCTGGTTTATATTTAGCACTGGGAGCATTCTCTCCTGTTCAGAGTTTCCACGTATAAAGTATGTCAGTTGAATGAGTCTGATCTGAAAAGAAAACAGAATCTAAAACTCTGAAAAATGAAAGATAAATCTTGACAAAATGACAAGATATACTGAAGTTTTACTGATTATACAAATCAGATTGACAAGTTCCTTTTCCTGCCTTACCTCTGTGGTAATAGAACACACATTCTTCTTAATTTAGCTTTAGTGAGACATACTGTATTATGACTTCTCTGATTCATTCTGCTCGCCTCTTGTTAATCAGACTTCTTTCCTGGAAGCCAAATGGATGAGGCCCAGAATTTTGAGATTTGGAGGGTTGCAAATCCCTCATTCCACTGAGAATATGACCATGTCATATTCTTTGTTTATCCTTAACTGAGTAATTTCATGAAGGAATGCACCAATACCAGATCACAAGAAAGAATTAAAAACGCTTTGTTTACTAGGTGTGTTGTATGTTATTTGGCTAAGGCAACATAAAGAAAGGATGGACATGACCGTGAAAGGGAAAAGGAAACACAAAAAAACCCAAGATAGACTTGCACATAAAGGACCAGCTGTTCCCTTTAAAGACAAGATGTTCAAGATGTTATACACTTTATATTCCAAGGTATGTGCTCATCAAAAGAGCAAGAAATATTTGGCATTCCCTTTTATAGAAATAGGATTAAAACATCTCACCTGCTGTCTTTGGAGCTGGATAGTGGCACTAGAGATAAAGTCATACAATTTCATACTGTCGGGGGCTGGTGCTCTACAGGATCTATCAGATAGCTTTTGATTTCTTTCCAAGAGTGAAATGTCAATGGCTCCAGTCAAGTGTAACCATTTCTTTTAGCTTATAACAGTTCCTGAAATGTCTTCTTATGATGATTACTGAATCCCATATTATTTCAGTGCCTTTCATCTAAAAGTATCCCAAAGCACTTTATAAATGTATAAACTAAGCTCATTGACATCAGTGGAGTATAGGCGCTATTTTATTTTTTATATTACATATATGGGAAGAAGTGCTTGTGCAGCGTTAAGGCTGAGTTGACTTTTGTATGGTTAAGGCACTCGAACAACCTTTACTTTGCCCTGTAGTGACACAACAAGGGGAGGGGGGAATTAATGTCTCTACAAATCAGTTTAACCTAATATAGGATCTTGAACACTTAAATGACTTAATCATATGATTATTGCATGGTGTCAACGCAGGCTAGAGTTAAGGTTGTTTATGTGCTCTAACTGCATTTCCATAAGTTTAACCTTTACTCTGAGTTTCTGGATTTAACACGCTTGATTTTGGGATAATTGCAACATCCCTATAATATATTTTACACTAAACCACTTAACTCAACATATATAATAAAGATCTAGGTGGGAGAGTTACCTTTAAAAGTCCAGCATCCTCCCTATTCATAGCCCAGAGTGTTATTAGTATTCTAGAGCTGGATGTTAACATGACAAATTTGTATAAAAGATTAATGAGCAACTTCAAAGAATTCTTGGTGACAAAATGCATTCAGTCATTATGGCCTCTGTCTCTCTTTTTCCATGTTTTGTGTTCAGCCTCACTTTCTCCAGGTCAGAGTGAGAAGCTCTTGATAGATCATGGGACCTGCCAGCCCCTCCTTTGTGGGCTCGGTGTCTTCAGCAACACCCGCAGGGAGGTGAGACAGGGGAGAACTAAATTAGGAGTCAGGGTCCAATTGAAATTTAAGTAGTCAGGGAAAGAGTGATCTTAAGTTTGCCACAGAATATAAAGAGATAGTACCATGGAATGTAGAAGTACCTTATGTTGTGGAGGTAGTGCAGACACATTCTGCCCAATATTTACTCCTAAAGTGATTGTGCCCATAAAATGTAACTCTGATCTTTTTTCTAGTAACTACTATTCAAATGTACCTAAATTCATTC
Organism: Mauremys reevesii; assembly: GCF_016161935.1. Lineage (NCBI taxonomy): Eukaryota > Metazoa > Chordata > Testudines > Geoemydidae > Mauremys > Mauremys reevesii. The sequence goes on along the minus strand of NC_052633.1, from coordinate 26,080,163 downwards.
AGGATGTATTAGAGTGAATTGTAGTGCTTGTGAAATATGTTGGCTTGGCAGGCCAGGAGACTAAAGCCCTCTCCAGTACAGATCCAGCGAACATGTGTAACATGGTCAGAGCAGGTGTCGGCTTAACTCAGTTGTGGAAAGACCGTCTTTCTGAGGAGTAAGAGGATAGTTCGCTCTCCATGCTCATTCATTTCACAGCCTGTCTGCCAGCATGGGTGCCAATTAATGTCAAAAGTACTGGACAGATTTCGCCAGCTCAAACTGGACTTAGAACATCAACTTATTGCACAAGAACCATCTTATTCCATACTAGAGACCTCTAGCCATTTCCAAGCTATCCTGAACTGTTGTTCTGAAGACAAGGCCCTCTACTCAGTTATAGTTCCACTCAGTCTCAGTGAAAGTACAAACAGCCATTTCGTTTTGACTGAATACTAGGGCCTGGAAGCGGTTTCTTCATTCAGAAAACTCTTTTTCATACAAACCTGGAAGGTAGTTGGAGAACCCCCACAATTCTGTTTGCTTATTTTTGCCAGGGGCACTTTCTAATTTGCCTCACTAACTGTGTGATCTTACTCTGCTATCATCCATCACCCTCCCCACTTCCTTCTTATTGTTTATTATACTCTCTTGGAGAATCTGGGCTTAAATTAGGCCCAGATTTGGCAAAGATTTATACACATGCTTCACTTCACACACTGGGGTATAGTGAGACAGGGTAAAATTAAGCATGTGTTAAGTCTTTGCAGGAGCAGGGCCTTGGACTCTAAGACATTTGGGGCAGGAACAACATCTGCTGATTTCTAATGTCAATGTTACAAGTAACTGAAGAGCTCAAACTGACACCAGAAGAATAGAGGTAGTATTTAAATTCCCAAAAAATATCCAAAGATAGGCAAGTTCCTACATATTTAAAGATCACTTTAAATATTCTCCGGGACAAAAACACGGAAGAATGCTCTTCAGGAAATGGATGGCACTAATGAAATAAAACAGCCTTGATGTTTCAGACTATTGTTTTTTCAGTGACGATAAAAGCACCCAGGGGGACTGAGGGTTAAGAAAGGCAGCTGGGATTGGAGAGAGAAAGGGATTGATGGAGTAAAGTGACAGATTTTAAATTCTCCCCAAACACTTCCAATTCCCAGACTGCTGTGTGGTAGCTCTTTCTACCACTCTAAACTCATTTTCTAGTGGAAAAGATTAAATAGGAGCTGTTCAATAGCCCACATTTGACGTCTATAAAAGAAAAGGTGTTAAAATTGGGTGCTGGTCAACAAATCACTGGCTTCTGAGATTAGGGGTTGAGGGTAAGGGGTCTGTGTCTAAGTCTAGCTAACCGTAAAAAATAATTATGGAAGTTTTAACCCCTATAGCCTTCTCCCTATTTTACTAGGAACTACATCTCAAATGAAATATAAAACGAATGCGCTACAGTCTAACGCCAACAAGCCACTTTGGGATGTGCAGTATGGTGTGCAATTTGTGCAGTTCTCAAGGCACGTACCAGTAGCCTACTCATGTAGTGGCTCATTGCTATATATTAAGAATTTAAAAAACCCTATTTGATAACAGCATGTTCTTGTGTAAGTGTACTTATTGCACTACCATTTATGCGCACACAGAGAGATACATATTCCCAAATACACTTCTTCTGAGTACTGTGAGGATAGAATTTTGCCTTGTATCTCACAGTGCACCCTTAATATGCCTTTTTTGCTGTTTAAAGGCTAAACATGTTAGTGTTTACAACGGGGGCACAGCAGGATTAACATTTTCCTCTCCTTCCCTTGCCCCCTCCTGATGGTGTTCTAGAGGCCAGAGATTCAGAAGCAGAAGTACCGATTAGGCCTTCTTACCCTAGACTTGGTGGGATTGCAGACATATGGTGCACAGCTAGTTGTGCTGCTGTTTGCTTGTATGCGGCCTAGGGTGTTTGAGTCACAACTAGGCCAAAAGCAAGCATGCATTCATGCAGAAACAAACAAAGCTCTGCTTTTCATCCCTGATGATTGTTTGTAACATGCACTGTGAAGAGAATAATTACAATTAATGTCGATTTTTAAGAACCGTAAAGACCAGGGAGTGGTTAGAAGCATGAGGTCCTTGCTCTCTGGCTCAGTTCCAATCCTGAGTCATTGTCTGTTGAGAAGTACGGCCACTTATTTTTTTCCTTCATTATGATGGTATTTTATCCATCATATTTCAACTCCCACCCTTCCCAGTGTATTATTTTAATGCAACCTTGCCTATGCTATTGCTCTTATGATGTTACGCTTATTAGATTATACTTCACCACCTAAAGAACAAAAAGCCTACTCACTGAAGGAGTCACAGTCCTTTTATGTAAACGTTTAGAGTTGATAATGACTTTACAGTTATCCACAGTTACCTTCTTCGTTCCATTACAACTTAATAATATGACTAAAGAGCATGCCTCCAATTTTCAGCTAATTAGAACAACTAGATGTAAAAGCTTTTTAGAAAATGACTGTGCGCCTCAGAGTATTTACTTTATGGTGCAGAGGAGTTTTTTATTTAAAGGAGCTAGTCTGCAATATTGTTTTCCTGGTTAACTTTTCAAAGTAACACCTTTATTCTCTGCCTAATGTAACAAAATATATTACTAATACGTACAGAATATATATCAAGATAATAATTGACTAAAACAAGATATCCCCCTTCAGGTAAGCTTAGATTACATGTAAGAAGGTCCATTTGTCAAAATAAAAATTAAAAAAAAATAAAATAAAAAACCCAAACCCCCACAAACAATGAAACCTGACCTTATTTATAGTTGTCCAAAGAAGAAAAATTAGATTTGTGATTGTTTGATAACTAACAATACATACATTCAAGAGCTACGTCAGAAAATTACAGAAGCTAGAGGAACACTAACCTTACACTTTCTTTACATCATCATACTTTAATAAAAATTCAAGCATTAACAAGTCTTCAGATGAACAGTAAAGAGATCTAGATTCATCATAGTTTTTTCCTCAAAACGAGTACCCAAATTTAAAATTAGGTTAACATATAAGGTACATAGAAAGTAAATCCTGCTGCCACAGATCTAGTGAGGACTGCTTGGAAGTGTGAAGGGCTCAGTTGGCTCTGCCTGAATTAAAACACATAGTTCTAGAATGTGTAGATCAGGAGTTGGCCACCTTTCAGAAGTGGTGTACCGAGTCTTCATTTATTCACTCTAATTTAAGGTTTCATGCTCCAGTAACACATTTTAATGTTTTTAGGTGGTCTCTTTCTAGAAGTCTATAATATATAACTGAACTATTGTTGTATGTAAAGTAAATAAGGTTTTTAAAATGTTTAAGAAGCTTCATTTATAATTAAATTAAAATACATAGCCCCTCGGCCTGGTGGCCAGGACCCGGGCAGTGAGTGTGCCACTGAAAATCAGCTTGCATGCTGCCTTTGGCATGTGTGCCATAGGTTGCCTACCCCTGGTCTAGATACTAAAAGATTGATGTTATCATCCATGCAGTTCCTAGTAAACTTCCAGGTTACCACATATCAGATCAAGGGCAGAAAATATCACATGAATCTTGAGAACAGCAAACTTGTAATGCAAACTTGGAATGATACAGCAGGTGTTTTCCTTTGCACTAAATGCTTGCAAGTAGTGCAGTCAATTAACTTACAAATTATCTCATTACCAGATATGGTAAGTAATTTCTTTAAATTAAATGGTGATTAATTAGAAGTGCTGGACAGAATAGGTAAAGCAAAATGGGTCCCCTCCTCTAGCAAAAATTTGCCCGAGTCAAGTTCCTAAAGCTTTTGTGAAACTGCAATAATTTTATTAGTTGTTTTTGAAAGTTAGGCTTGTATTATTAACCAGGCATTAAAATTCTACCCCAGTGTATAGCCCCTATGATAGGATTACTTGACATGCAAAGACGTGTTTAGAATAGCACTTAAATGTGTCCTTAGCTTTAAGCATTTGCTTAAATGTTTTTCTGAATAGGAATGGACTTTATCACATGTTTAAGTGCTTTTCTGATTTAGGGGCTAAATTACGAAAAATAGTCTTTTTTAATAGTAACATATTTATTAGGAATTGTTAGCAAATCAAAATGCAGAAAAAAATATATCAATAGATTACCCACTGAAACTCGATTATTATGAAACAGTATCAGGGTGATGTCTCCTGACAGCTACTAATTACATTGAAACTTCCCTGGGTTACACAAATATGTTCACTGTCACCCATGGCACTTGGAGATGCAAGATTATCCTGCAATAGATATAAAAAAGACGAGAACAAGATAATCAAAATCCTAAAAATAAGGCTACCAGGAAAGAAGATTCAAATAGGATAGTTTAACAATGTATTCATAAGGGAGGGAAAAGAATGGCCAAGCATTATAAATCATTGCAAGCAACCGTAACACCAGGGCCAGAGACAATTTAGAAATAATCCATCAACTGATCAGGAAGTTTGTTTGCTTCCTAGGAGAAATATTCCCTACAGTACATGAAATCCAACCAAAAATTACATATAGAGTGCTATAAGTAACTTTGTAAAGTTGGTGTTATTTTTCAATGCAGCATACCAAACTCTTTTCAGATCATTCAAGATAAAACATAGTTTGAACTGAGAGATACGTTAGTTTTAATTGTCTTTATCTGCTGTGAAAAGGAAATGAATTACATTGGCCATGTTTTGAACATACAAAGATGCTACTGTTGGACGTACAAGTAGCTCCTCTAAACGATTATGTGATACGTCCAAAGAAAATTCTTGTTCTTGTTTCATCATGATGAAACCAATCGAATGCTTTGCCCAAAAGTTTTCCTTTGTGACCATTGAATGTTGGCCACCAATACTATACTATAGAGTAGAAGTGTTGTTGAGAGACACACAGAATCATCTTTTAGATCTCAGAGGCAAAACAAAAAGGGAACCATCTGTTAAGTTAATACCTTTGAGGAAGGAAAGTAAACCTTTGAAAGGAGGTTAGTTAGCACTCCAAAAGAAGAGTTTTTTTACAACAATGAATAACTTGGATGATTGGGGGGGGGTGTGCAAATACAGGCAACCAGCTATAGTTTCAAAAGAATTTTTTAGTTTGTGACTCGGGTGGGGAAGGTAGCGGTGGAAGACAACCAACAAAAACAACTCTTTGTCCAAAGCAAGGTGTATACTGCTGATAGGGAAATTTACAATCGACATTGCAGAAGGGATTGTGATAATCTCAGAGAGGACATCTGTGCACATAAATTTGCATGGAGAATGCTTGATATGGACAGGCTAACAACTTAAGTTCAAAAGGACTACAGGCATGAGGACACTAGACCCTTAAGGGTGCCCTGTGCATTGTTTGAATCTTTACAATTTGTAAAAGATAAATAAAAATCACAGAATATATATTTGTTTTTCACATTAGAAATTCAGGTCTTGTCTGCTCTGGAGCCCTATGACAACTGAAGAACTAGGAAAATGATGACATCTCAAAAGTCAAGAAAGTGAAAGATGAACAACTGAGGGCAAGAAATCTTTAGTTAGATCATTTACCACCTTTTTTTTTCCTAATTAGCATTTATATAGTTATAGTTCAGATAAAGGATATACAGTATTTGATAAAGATTCAACATTCTTTTCCTTTAGGTATGAAAGCTCACAACACACATCCTGTAAGACCCTAAGGAAGTTCTACAGCAAAAACTAGGAAAGATCAGAGATGATGTTCCTGCTATCTGTAAGCTTAAAAACCACCCGAGGAAGAGCTCTGTGTAAACTCGAAAGCTTGTCTCTGTTACCAATAGAACTTGGTCCAATAAAATATATTACCTCACCCGCCTTGTGCCTCAGGTTAAAAACTAAGCAGAATTAAACACACCTTTTCAGACCTTCTTTTATACATCATAAGGTAACAGAAGAGACACAAACTTAATTCTTGCAGGCAATCTTTGAAGTGGGAATAGGAAGGACCTATCCAAGAAAGCAGAGGCTGTGTCTGTGGTATACTCTCTGCCAATAGGACAGAAAATCACAGGAAATCTGGGGGAAACGAGAACATGCTCTCTATACACATGCAACTTTGTTTCTTTACTACAACTAACCCAAAGTAGACTACAACTAATTCAAAGTAGACCTATCAAGCTTACCTTACCTCTTCTTATACTCCCAAAAAGTTAACACACTTAACATTTAAGTGCTATTCTGAAACATGTCTTTGCATGTCAAGTAATCCTATCATAGGGGCTATGCACTGGGGTTGAATTTTAATGCCTGGTTAATAATACAAGCCTAACTCTCAAAAACAACTAATAAAATTATTGCAGTTTCACAAAAGCTTTAGGAACTTGACTCGGGCAAATTTTTGCTAGAGGAGGGGACCCATTTTGCTTCACCTATTCTGTCCAGCACTTCTAATTAATCACCATTTAACTATCTGACCTCTTGAGAGAAGCAGTTGGAGAGAAACAATACCTATCCTGGAGCAGCATGTGGTTCAGGAAATTCCCTACATGCCACCCAAATCCTAGCTATGAGTAGTAGGGCAATGGGGAAAGTCATCTGGCGATAAGGAATTCCAGGAATAGGAGGTGGAAAGGTTAGAAGACCCACAATTTTAAACCCTACAGGAAAATATATTGTACAACAAATGGAACAAATAACATTTTCCACTCCACTATCTAAATATTTATTTTGGCTAGTCTAGGGCTATACCCAGTCAAATTGTATGTGGCTGTATGGATTTAGGGAGGCAAGTATCTAAGGGTACATCCAGACTACCCGCCGAATCGGCAGGTGGCGATCAATTTATCAGGGATTAATATATCACGTCTCATCTAGATGCGATATATTGATCTCTGAACGTGCTCCCGTCGACTCCGGAACTCCACCAGAGCGAGCGGCGGTAGTGGAGTTGACAGGGGGAGCCGCGGCCATTGATCCTGCGCCGTGAGGATGGGAGGTAAGTTGAAATAAGATACGTCGACTTCAGCTATGCTATTCCCGTAGCCGAAGTTGAGTATCTTACATCAACACCCCCTCCCCGCCAGTGTAGACCAGGCCTAAGATTAAAACAAACTGTGACATCTGACCGGTAATACTCTTTAGAGGAGGAGCAGGTCTTATAGATGCTTGAAAAACCTCTGCGGTCTGGCAGAAATGGCTTCCATTTGGTCCTGGATAGGGTCCCTAGAGAAAACATCTAAAACGTCAAACTCATAACTCAGCAGAATTGATTCCACAGTCCTTTAGAGGACTATTCAAGTGCCATCCATCTTAATTTCAAAGAAACAACAGATAAGATCAAGCAAAGATCACACAAAGGTTAGTCCAGACTGGTGGAAGAACTGTTGTGATCTAGGATGAAAGCTAGGTTTTAATGCAAGTCATACAAACCAAAGCAGCAAACCAAACCAACCAGCTCAGTACACACATATTACGAGCAGGTCTCTTGGGGTTTCCTTCTACTCTTACTGCGGACTTCAATACAAAAGCAGAGTGTCCATAGAAACATTTTCTTATGAGGTACATTTGCCATTGTACAATGAATCAACTGTCCAAATCTATCAAGTACAGAACTGCTGGAGTCTATTTATGTTACACTGAGGAACCCAAGGAAAAAAGTTTATCTACTCCATCAAAATGGCTGGATAATATAATCCTGAGGAGATTTCATAACAGTGTTTCAAGCAATTAAAAGTCCATTTACATCCATTACCAGTATTGCCATATCAGGAGTTAGAACTGCATCTCTACAGCCACTGAATGAGGTGCTGTAAATTATCCAAGTGACCAGCTAAACAGCTCAAACTTAAAATCTCCCAATCTCTTTAACTTCAGTCCCTTTAACAACTTTGCAAGAAAAATTGCAGCTCCCTTTCCCAGATACAGTAAATCACCCCCTCAGGCAGTATATCTTATTGCAAGTAGGTATGGAAGAGACTAAACCCTCCCCGGTTGGTTCTGAACAATGACTTAGAGGGTCTGATAATTCTATTTTAGAAGAACTTTTTTCATTTAAAAATTCCATCAGGTTTTTAAAGTTAAATCTGGAGATAAATAGGGCACTTAAAGTTATTAGAGGCTTTGTCAATAAATGATCTAAACATTGTACTACCTTTCATGTTATTCTAGAGGCTAGTTAAGCTCACTGTTTCAAGTCCAAATGCTTTTGGAGATTGATGTCTTGCGCAAACGTAAATCTTTAAACACATTTCAAAGGAAGATTCATTTAGAGAGCCAAATAGATTTAGCATCCAGTTTTTTTCCCCCCAAACAACTTACTTGCAAAGACCGATCTAAAATAAATGACTTTATTATACCAATGAAAACCATTTCAAGAAATTCCTAACGTCTGCCAGTTGTATCGGCTAAATCAGCTATTTCTACTTTGTCCTCAGTATAATTTGAAATTATACTAAACTACTTGGATGTTAGGTAAAGAGCACAGTGGTAAGTTTATTGACTTACAATTCAAGTAATTAACTGAATACTCTTATGTTTAGATTCTTCACCAACAACTAGATTGCTTAGTTGTTTAAGTAAATTATTAGGAATCACCTCTCAAAAAGACAAAGTTACTATCTTTAAAAGGCAAGATTATCTACAATGATTTCCTGTTTTAATTAACAAGCATAGTTATGTCCTTTAAAAATTTTGGTCCAGATCTTAAGGTATGTCAGGGCTCTGCCCAGTGCATGTGAAAAGTTTATGCATCATGTAGTCTCTCAGTTCCCAGGGCTGCTGGGTCCAGATTCAGCCCCTACAGCCCCTTGAGATTGCTCTAATACATGCTGGCTTGTAATGGATCCCCTGTGGGTCATTGTGAAGGTGGAGACCATAGGAATGTTCTATGCACTCCAGACAACCCCTCACGCCTCCTAGGACTGGATTCTTGTGCAGCTAGTCAGTCAGGAAGAATTTAAAGCAATCTAAATTCTCAATAATCACAATTCAATATAGAATAAAGAAAGTGGAATATATTAGAAAGAGGTTCCTAGAAATCAAGAGCCCAGCTCCCATAAAGTTCTATCGTTTATAGCAGTGGTTCTCAAACTAGAGCCGCTGCTTGTTCAGGGAAAACCCCTGGTGGGCCGGGCCGGTTTGTTTACCTGCCGCGTCCACAGGTTCGGCCGATCGCGGCTCCCACTGGCCGCGGTTTGCCGCTCCAGGCCAATGGGGGCTGCAGGAAGTGTGTGGGCTGAAGGAAGTGCTGGCTGCCCTTTCTGCAGCCCCCATTGGCCTGGAGTGGCGAACCGCAGCCAGTGGGAGCCGCGATCGGCCTAACCTGTGGACGCGGCAGGTAAACAAACCGGCCGGCCCACCATGGGCTTTCCCTGAACAAGCCGTGGCCCTAGTTTGAGAACCACTGATTTATAGCACAGTACCTCTGAGGTGTCAGCAGCAGATGCTCTGGCTGGGGAGTGAGGAGACAACTTTTAACCCACTCTCTGTCACTCATGAGTGCAGGGCTGCTGGTTAAAGCTCTTAGGGGGCAGCAGCACAAATACCAAGATATGAAAAATGATGTCAATCAAATCCTACAGTACTGACACAGGAAATACCTATGGGCTCCAATCAATGCATAGGAACTGTATGGCCAAGCTCTGTAGTTTTAAAGATATGGGATCCAGTGTCATGGAAACAATAGTAAGCATAGAATATGATGGAATCAAATAATACAATGGGCCAAAGTCTGCAATGCTTGGGCACTTGTCTTAATTGAGGCTTGCATAATTTAGCCCAACGTAATTTATATAGGGTCATATACACAGCTGGCGTAAAGCAGCATAGCTCCCTTGAAATCAATGCTTACTGGCTCCAGAGGAATAGCTGGTCCTTTGTGTTCACGCTACAGACAGCATCACACAGTGGTTTGCAAAAGACAAGGAAAAAAGTTATTTTATGCTGTACGGTGCTGATGGACCGGACTTGTTTTACACAGGGAGGCGAGTGCAATTTGTTTTCGTGACTCTTGCTGTCCCCTATCAATTATTTGGGAAACTCACTGGAATACAAGTATCAGCACAGACATGTGACCTTTGTCAGCTGCTAGGAGCAGATAATTAAACCATACAAACATCATGTCTCTGGTGTGCTCAGGCCAATGAAGAAACAAAACCGACTTTTGAAGGATCACCCATTGCTTTGGTTCCAGATGACACCAATAAACTTTACCTAAAGAGAGATGGGGCAACGACTGTCCGGACCACCAGCATCAAGAGGTGTCAAAGGCCACGAATTTGCAACGAGCTCTGCATAATCAGCTCTCTATGCCCATGTTACGCTCATGGCGGGATTAAAGCATTAAATAAGCATGGGCTCAACCACCAGTCTTTGGAGAGTAGTTGGCAAACATGGGAAGCAGAAACCAACCAAACAAGGATTCATTATGGTCTCATTAAAAATACATAAGGCAGAGCATTTTGGTGCCACGTCTTTGGACACCCAGAGAAATATTGTAAATTCAGTTAAACCTCTTCGATGGCATGTGTGTGAAAATGCCATTAGTGCTCAGTGCAGTTTAAATGCCTGCGAATATAAGAGAATGGGATTTATTTCTCTGGTTTTTAATCATCTCCTCAACGTATTAAAGTCAAAACGAGAACTTCTCCTTATATGCTGGCAAGCTAATTTGTAATTAATTAATTCTCGATGTTTTTATGTTAGTCTTTCTGCTTACAGTTTTGCAGTTGCTAACAAAAAAATACACTCCTTTTTAATTAAAAAAACACAAACCTTTTTATTTAGTGTTGTAATAGGTTGATATTATGATAAGATGGAATATAATGGAGTTTAATGGAGCAGCAGGCTAAGGTAATGTATCCTTACAACAGTGTTAGAACAGGGAAACAAAGTGCATGGCGTATGGCAGGAGAAAAAGATTAGGGATGAAATGAAGGACCTCACAATAAGAACTTTTCCCACTTGGAATTCAACAGTGATCTCCAATACAGTAGTTGAGGTCAGAAATTATTACTGCAATAACCAATGTACTTGTCTCTACCATGCTTTTAAAAATATTTGCTACTCACTTATGTTATGTTCAGAAGAAAAGTCTCAAACTTTGACATCTCAAACGTCCTAGCTATCATTTTTTAAATAGTTCAGCAATCCAACTGAGCACATTCTTCTTTGATTCAGAAATACCTCTGTTGTTATGAAATAGGTTACTTTTATTAGCCTTCAAGATAGGCAGAGAGATGGCACTGGATCCTCCATTTGCTGCAGAATGGCACCTTGTGGGGGTGGCCATAGGCAGAGTCACATGGTGCATGTGGGACCTCCGCAGTCCTTGGGGAAATATGGGCTAGCTCCACATATGCTGGCATGGAGGGGAGCACTGTTGCTGGCCAAGAGGAGGATTCCTGGAGCCATAGCCCTGAAGGTCTATTGGCCATAGAGGGGCAGCAGCCACTATTCTAGCCCGTAAGATGAAGTAGTGCTTAGGCCACCAGTGTAGGATTTGAGAGACCTGGGTTGAATTCCCTGCCATACCATAGGGCAAGTCACGTAGTATATCTCTATCTGACAGGTGTGTTGTGAGGCTAAGGACAATACTATAATATCTGAGTACTTCACAGTCTTTAGGGAGGGGGGAAATGACTCTCATAGACAGAGGGCCATGGAGGGGATGCAATGCAGCTCCACAGCCTTCCCCATGGTGGAGAAAGAGATTTTGTCTCCCCAGTCTCCACACAGGGTATCTGCTTAAGTCCAATCACTTGTCCTACTCAAAGTAATGTCCTGTGAATGGCTAAGAGTACTGTTGTACACTGAAAAGTGACTGTGAAAATGGCCCCTACTTATTTATGAGATCTGATTGTTATGTGTATTCAGTCTCATACCTGGGGACTCTAGTGACAAAAATAATTTTCTATTCTTTAATCCTATTAGCCCTGCAGAGGCTACATGGCTAAGCCTGAGCTAGATTCAATTCTTTCTTGTCATAATCAAGAGAATTGTTGACTAAGTTCTGTTCAGTTACACCTATGCAACCCCACAGAAACAAAAAAATCAGAGGCCATAATTTGGCCTGCTGTTGCTGATGCATGAGAAGGAAAAAACCCAGCTTGATTCAGACTTGGTTGAATTTGCAAGTCTGCCAGTCAGAAAAAGAATAACATGTTTTACTACTGAACTGAGCACATTTGATCTGGAAATCACTGAAACACAATAAACATGGAACCCCATGATGCCATTTTTACAGTCACTTTTCAGAAGGGAACTGCAATTGATATAACGAGCATACATTAAACCCTCAATAAAAAAAGTTAATTAAGAAAATGAGAACTGTTCTTTACTCAGAATAACTGTTTCTGCATTTTGAATAGTACAGTATGTACAGTAAATCTAGCTTGGTAGGAAAAGTTTAGTGGTGCTTTGGTTAAATGGATGACAGAGTTCTGTTCCAGTAGCACTTAAAACAGATTTCAATAAAAGAAAATATGAAATAAAATGCAAAAAGCATATAAAACACTGGTAGGTCATAAAAAGCAGGTATACAGATGTGGAGAAATGGAACAAAATTCTCAAAATTGAGTCAGATACATGCTATTAATATAGGTAACTTACCAGGAATTTTACTAGGAGTAAAGTATCAGAGGGGTAGCCGTGTTAGTCTGTATCTGTAAAAGCAGCAAAGAGTCTTATGGCACCTTATAGACTAACAGACGTTTTGGAGCATGAGCTTTCGTGGGTGCATCCGAAGTGGGTATTCACCCACGAAAGCTCATGCTCCAAAACGTCTGTTAGTCTATAAGGTGCCACAAGACTCTTTGCTGCTTTTACTAGGAGTAAAGAACTTTACAATTTTTTCATTAATAACTGAAAAGTTTGAAAAGAATAAAAGACTTCCTCTATGCCTGCATAGACTGAGATGTTTTAAACCACAGCTTCAAACGCAAACATTCCAGTAACCAGAGTTCCTTGGATGAGTCAAAGAGAAAAATGGGGAAGAAATAAATGATGGTACCGTCAGGAAGGGAGTCAGTAATTGAGGGTAGCAAAGAGGGAACAATAAAGAAAGAAGAGTTCAACAGATACAACTGTACATGTGTGCGCCTGCATCATAAACTACATGGAAGGAAAGTTAAGAGTCTGTCACAAGCAGATGAACATACAAGGAAGAAGCAATCAAAGAGACAGGTCTACTTGTATCATTAAGTAAGGAGAAAGAGAGTGAACCTCTAAAATATATAAAGAAACAGCCTTTGTGGAGGTTCATAATTGCAGAAAGAGGTAGCTGCTTTTGCCAAAGCAAACAGGAAAAAAAGCAAAGGGGGAATCTGAGACTTACTGCAGGAAGTCTATGGAAACAGTTTAATGCATATTAAATATACTACAGCTATTACAACAACAACATTCATATTAATTTTTTAAGTCTTATCAGCCAGTACTTCCCCACTAACCAAGAAGGAGCAGGAAAAGGGGTTGTTTTGTGGGACTTCAACCTCACTAGATCTTTCAGTGGAGAGGAAGGAAGTGAGGAGAAGGTTGTCACATGGCATCTGGATGGCTCCTGAGTGCCATTTGGAGTTACGCACTATCCCAAGAGTTGGCTAGACACTCAAAACACCTTGATCCCCCTCCAGGCAGCACCTGAAAGCTTGCTCTGCAGCAGCAGGAACATGTCTTAAAACACGTCTGCTGCACACCAAACTATCATGCCCTCAAGAGTGACTCCTCACCAATACCCTCCTCTCAGCTGGGGAAGCACAATCTGCCATGATCTGTAGCCTCTTTGATGGCTATGGGTTGGGATTACCTTGAACAGTTTGGTCCCATCATTCAGGGAAGGGGTTAAATTGGGTTTTCGAAACAGTTTGTATCCCATGTGTAAAAGCAGATATGGGATACCTCAGTGTAGACATACTCTTAGACTTGGCAGGAACCAGTAGATGGTGTACCTAAGAAAGTGAAGTCCTGCAGGTAGCCATATATGTTTGTTTGCTACATCTGTCTGAGAAGTGGCATGCTGGAGCCTGGCTACAGACATCCCCTCTCAGTTTAGGAACCAAAATAAACCCCGTGTATTTGGCCAAGTGGAGTTTATACACTTTGAGACTGGCTGGGTTATACCCTGGCAATTCTATTTTGAATTTATTATCTTTTCTTGCAGATTGGAAGAGAACTCTCCTCTGGAAAACTCCTCATTTTGAAGGTACCCACGGGAAGGGACTACAACCTAATTCTGAAAACTGGACCTTTTCTATGACACCATCTTGGCCTTATCAACTGTCTCCCTTCATCCACATTGGAACAGAGAATGAGGAGGAAGTTATGCTTTCCTGAGAGGCTGGAGACCTAGGATTTCTTGGACTCATGACATTACTTGGATTTTATATACTTTTTCTAGGCTTTATAGTTGGGAGAACGGGCACCTTGCACAAGCATATTCTCTAGGAAAATAGTTATGGACTAAAGCAACATGGGACACAACAGGGGCTCTTGAGAGCTGAATTGCCAAAGTGGGAAGGTAAGAGCCCCACTTTACCCCTCTTCATGAGATTGGAAGTGCTCCTCTTGTATTCTAAGCTCACCTACAGTTGTAACTGGCAGCTCTGAACAGGACATGGATAGTGTATAAAAAATACTTACTTTTACCTCTTCACTCTAAATCGCTGGGCAATATTCCTCATCCATGTAACTGAGTGGGGTAGCGGCTAAGGCTGGGAAGAGAAATCAGCAGCTCCCACTAAATGGGGGCCTTAATTTGATTTGTTTCTTTCTTGTTAGCCACTTAAAAGGGGGTGGTGAGGAGAATGACAGCTGTTGCCTTACATTCCAGCTTGATCCAGAGGGAAAGAGAATGAATCTGTCAGCTCCTTCCTGATAATTGCCTGCCATTAGACCCTAGTCAGCCCACCTGTGGCTAATCTAAGGCAAGGGTTGCAGCAATAAGAAATCAGCAGGAAGTGAGGCAGTGTGGGTAATTCTGCAAAGGCCTGCAGGCAACAGCAAAGGCCTGTAGGCAGAAGTTTGATGTTTATTTCAGGCAGGGTGGGGACAATAAGTCTCCTGTATTTTAAAAAAAGGAAAATACAAATCACCCCACCCTTCAGCAGTGTGACTCAGAGAATCTGGATGCTGTCTGAGAAAATATAGCCCTAGTCATTTGGTTTTTCCCTGTTACTAATATTTTTGTTCATGCATTTTATCTTCACTTGCTCATCTTTTAATCCCCCTCTCTCATTCACGCAGCCAGTGAAAGATCAGCATTTACATAACTTGTATTTCCTAGAGGGAACTATTCCTTCAAGACTGGGTTGAAAGCATATTAGCAGGACATTGCTTTAGAGCTCAGTGAACAATGAACAATTTATTGTGCTAAGTGAACTCATCTATTTGAGAGTCATTGCTATTTACCAAGGTGTTTGCTATTTGCAATTGTTGGGTGAACGTTTTGTGTAAGCAAATGAGCTGCTAATGAACTGTTCAGTACAACTGCTAGAGCAGGGGTTCTCAGTGGCTTCACTTTTCTCTAAAATACTTCATTAGCTTTAGGAAAAACAAATAAGTATGAACATAGACATGTCCAAATCGTTGTAATTTATCTGCCATCTCTCAGGTGAGTGCTCTACCCACTGGGTTACAGGGTGCTTCTAACTGTCTCTCTGGCTCAATTCATATTTAATTAAAGTGGAACAACGTTAATAGGACAGCATAAGGAAGATTCCCATCAGACTGTCATGAGAGGTAGCAGATCCCTGTTCGAATCCCTTCTCACTAGGGAGGGTCAGAGGGAGGAACTTGAACCAGGAATCTTATACATCCCAGGCAAGTACCCTAAGCTCCAGGCTGCAAGTTAGACAAAGAAACACCTATCTTCCCCTGGTTTGTGGATCGCTCTGGGGCACAGAAGGGAGATAGACACCGACAGCGAGGTGCATGCACTGAGGCAGGAACATAGGTGCCTATGGAACTTTTACTGCAAAAACTGAATTTAGGCAGCAGCCACGTGGGGCTGCGTGGTGGCACCTGAAAACAGCTCAGTCAGTGCTCAGTCCACTGTTCCCTAGGCTGGCCAAAGACAGTCCCTCTGGGATACATCTTTATACACCAATACAAACAAATGGGGGTGCCTCTCATTGCTTTGTACCTGTAGGTTTGATTAGAACACCTATATTCATCACGCTGTCATTCTGACCTTATCCTTAAGATGGGTCACTGTGTTCCTATTATGTCTGGGGAATGTGCTAGTATCGCGGTGTTCTGGTACCACCCTTCTGAAATGTGCTTGCATGAGTGTGTTGTGCCTAGCACCTCTTAGGAATATGTGTTTTTGCAATATCAGCCCTGTGCTTGCCAAATTCTGTGAGTAGGGCCTGCCTCTTGCTCACATCTTAAGTTTGCTTTATATCAGCAAAGTTTTGACTATTTTAGCCCAGGCCTCAAACCTCATACCAGGCCTCTGATACATGGGCTTATGTTTCACCCCCTCTTCCTACTACAGGAGTAAAGTGGTGCATGAGGCTTATGTTGCTCCTTTACTCAGGGGTGAATTTAGCTCATAAAGAGAAGCATATGGAACCTTTACCCTACCCACCGCCCCAGTGACTTGAGCCCAACTGAACACTTAATGGATTCTCATCCATCCTCTCAGATAGTTTTTCTTTTCGTTACTGAGATTGCAATTGTGCTGGCAATTGTCTCATTCAGTGCATTAAAATGCATATTACATTAAAAATAAATAAAGGAAACTTCAGCATCCTCAGCTGTCAATCTGGCACCTTTCGCCTCTTACTGACATTAACGCAAGTCTCACAGCCCTAGGGAGCTGAATATCTGAGTTGAGATCTGCCACGTGGATCTAAGAGGGGAATTTTTCCTTTAGTCACAGCAAGTGCATAAGCAAATAGAGAAACATTTCTCTTCAGTTTGTTCTCTGGGATTCTGAAGACAAAGCAGCCTTATTCTCAACAAGAAACTCACCATGTGCTGAGTGGAAAAAATAATTGGGAATAATTAAAAGAAAACATCTATTGTCCAAACTTTTGACAGAAGCATCTTTGATAAATAATTCATACCAGAAATCTATGAGAGATGGCAAATTTGAGGCCCCTCTTGAGACAGCTACTTTCTAGGGCAAGAGCACAGATAATAGCCTGGTGGGGGAGTGGTGAAGATGAGAATTTTAAGAAAATTCAGAAAGGAAGCTACAAGTTGTTGGTCTATGCCATCATCATTAAGTATTTGCATACTTGACTGATGCCACTATTATGCAACGTGCCAAGTACCATACTGCTTTACATAATGGACGTGGGGAAAAAAGTCACACACCAAAAGAGATGCAACACATGAATAAGAGTTTGCACAGTGGGTGTCCTTCATGCAGCATGTGGTGACAAATATCCATACAGTTACAAACTACATTGCTTAGTCCTTAGAGATCATCCTGACAATTTTCTGTCTATCATTTATTTTGAGAACTGGTGGCGTGTGCCCTTAACAGAAGGTCATAGCCAGTGAAGTCTCCTTACCGAACAATCACCCCTCTTGGATTTTCAGGGGTTTGCTTGTAAAGGTTTTATTGTACCTCATTTCAGTAGCTGTTCCAGGGAGACTCAGAAAGGGTTCTAGGATCCAGTTATTCCATTACAGTTTTTTTTCTGCTTGTTCCTATAGCTCTTCTCTGCTTGTATTTCTATTTATGCCAACTGGAATTTTTGCAGTTACAATTTGTTGTCTTTAACCTTATCTAATGTTGCTTTTAAGGTCCTGGAGCTCTCCTGACCTCTACACTAGAGGATACCAGTTACAAACTCATGGGTGTATAAGCACTATTATACTATCCCTTCTTCCAGACTTAATAAGTAACAATGTTGTCTTATTTATTATTTTTGTAATAGAAAGTCAGTTGAGTGATATTTTAACAGAATACCACTCTTTATCAATCATAGCACTTAAGTGATGGATAAAAAACATTCAGAGACATAGACTTTAAGGTCAGAAGGGACTATTATGATCGTCTAGTCTGACCTCCTGTACAAAGCAGGCCATAGAATCTCACCCACCCACTCCTGTAATAAACCTCTAACCTACGTCTGAGCTATTGAAGTCCTCAAATCATGGTTTAAAGCAGGGGTCTCAAACTCAAATGACCATGGGGGCCACATGAGGGCTAGTTCATTGGCCCAAGGGCCACATCACTGACACCCCCCCTCGCTGCCCCCGGCCCCGCTCCCACTCCACCCCTTCCATGAGGCCCCGTCTCTTCCCACCCCTTCCCTGCCCCCATTACAACCCCTTCCCTGAAGTCCCCACCCCAAATCCGCCCCCTCCCTGTCCCCAGAGGGTGCATGAAGAGTGTGGCGGGGGCTCAGGGCAGGGAGTTGGGGTGCACACGGGGAGCTCAGGGTGCAGAACGGGTGTGGGATGCGGCAGGGGCTCAGGGCAGGAGTTTGGGGTGAAATAGGGGTTTGAGGTGCAGGCAGGGGGTTCAGGGCAGGGGGTTCAGGTGTGGGATGCAGCAGGGGGCTCAGGGCAGGAGTTTGGGGTGAAGTAGGGGTTTGAGGTTCAGGCAGGAGGCTCAGGGCAGGGGGTTGGGGTGAAGTAGGGGTTTGAGGTGCAGGCAGGGGGTTCAGGGCAGGGGGTTCAGGTGTGGGATGCAGCAGGGGGCTCAGGGCAGGGGGTTGGGGTGAAGTAGGGGTTTGAGGTTCAGGCAGGGTCTGAGGGTAGGGGGTTGGGGTGAAGTAGGGGTTTGAGGTGCAGGCAGGGAGTTCAGGGCAGGGAGTTGGGGGGCAGGGTGCAGGAGGGCTTCAGGCTCCGAGGTGGCAGCGGCACACACCGGGGCCAGGGCAGGCTGCCAGCCCTGGCCCCATTCTGTTCCAGGAAGTAGCTGGAACCATGTCCCTGCGGCCTTTGGGGGAGTGGGGGACACAGGGCTCCACACGCTGCTTGCCGCACCTCCAGGTACCTCCCCTGAAGCTCCCATTGGCCACGGTTCCCCATTCCCGGCCAATGGGAGCTGCAGGGGGGCAGTGCCTAGAAGCCAGGGCAACACATGGATGGAGCCCTATGCTTCTCATCCCCCACCCCAGCCGCAGGGATGTGGTTCCAGCCGCTTCAGGGAGCGGTGTGGGACTTGAGGGGGGGCAATCCCATGGGTGTAGTTTGCCCACCCCTGGCCCAGAGATAGGCCGGGGGTGCAGGCACGGGCTGCTTGGCGGGCCGCAGGAAATAGCCCCGCGGGCTACATGTTTGAGACTGCTGGTTTAAAAACTTCAAGGTGCAGAGAATCCTCCAGCAAGTGACCTGTGCCCCACGCTGCAGACGAGGGCGAAACCCCCCCAGGGCCTCTGTCAATCTGCCCTAGAGGAAAATTCCTTCCTGACCCCAGATATGGTGATCAGTTAAACCCTGAGCATGTGGGAAAGATTCACCAGCCAGACACCCAGGAAAGAATTCTCTGTAGTAACTCAGATCCCACCCCATCTAACATCCCATCACTGGCCATTGGGCATATTTACTGCTAATATTCAAAGATCAATTAATTGCCAAAATTACAGTATCCCATCATACCACCCCCTCCATAATCTTATCAAGATTAGTCTTGAAGCCAGATATGTCTTTTGCCCTCACTGCTTCCCTTGGAAGGCTGTTCCAGAAATTCACTCCTCTGATAGTTAGAAACCTTCCTCTAATTTCAAGTCTAAACTTCTTGATGGTCAGTTTATATCCATTTGTTCTTGTGTCCACATTTGTACTGAGCTTAAATAATTCCTCTGCCTCCCTGGTATTTATCCCTCTGTTATATTTATAGAGAGCAATCATATCTCCCCTCAGCCTTCTTTTGGTTAGGCTAAACAAGCCAAGCTCTTTGAGTCTCATTTCATAAGACAGGTTTTCCATTCCTCAGATCATCTTAGTAGCCCTTCTCTGTACCTGTTCCAGTTTGAATTCATCCTTCTTAAACATGGGAGACCAGAACTGCACACAGTATTCCAGATGAGGTATCACCAGTGCCTTGTATAACGGTACTAACACCTCCTTATCTACTGGAAATACCTCACCTGGTGCATCCCAAGACCACATTAGCATTTTTCAAGGCCATATCACATTGGCGGCTCATAGTCATCCTGTGATCAACCAATACTCCGAGGTCCTTCTCCTCCTCTGTTACTTCCAACTGATGAGTACCTTATAACAAATTAATTAATCCCTAAATGCATGACCTTGCACTTTTCACTATTAAATTTCATCCTATTTCTGTTACTCCAGTTTACAAGGTCATCCAGATCTTCCTGTATGATACACCAGTCCTTCTCTGTATTGGCAATACCTCCCAGCTTTGTGTCATCCGCAAACTTTATTAGCATACTCCCACTTTTTGTGCCAAGGTCAGTAATAAAAAGATTAAATAAGATTGATCCCAAAACCGATCCCTGAGGAACTCCACCAGTAATCTCCCTCCAGCCTGACAGTTCACCTTTCAGGACGACCCATTGTAGTCTCCCCTTAATCAGTTCCTTTCCACCTTTCAATTTTCATATTGATCCCTCATCTTTTCCAATTTAACTAATAATTCCCCATGTGGAACCTTATCAAATGCCTTACTGAAATTGAGGTAAATTAGATCCACTGCGTTTCCTTTGTCTAAAAAATCTGTTACCTTCTCAAAGGAGATCAGGTTGGTTTGGCACAATCTACCTTTTGTAAAACCATGTTGCATTTTGTCCCAATTACCATTGACCTCAATGTCCTTAACTACTTTATCCTTCAAAATTTTTTCCAAGACTTTGCATACTACAGATGTCAAACTAATAGGCCTGTAGTTACCGGGATCACTTTTTTCTCCTTAAAAATAGGATCTATATTAGCAGTTCTCCGGTCATACAGTACAACCCCTGAGTTTACAGATTCATTAAAAATTCTTGCTAATGGGCTTGCAATTTCATGTGCTAGTTGCTTTAATATTCTTGGGTGAAGATTATCTGGGCCCCCCGATTTAGTCCCATTAAGCTGTTCGAGTTTGGTTCTACCTCGGATATGGTAATATCTACCTCCATATCCTCATTCCCATTCGTCATCCTGCCATTGTCCCTATGCTCCTCATTAGCCTCATTAAAGATTGAGGTAAAGTATTTGTTTAGATGTTGGGCAATGCCTAGATTATCTTTAACCTCCACTCCATCCTCAATGTTTAACGGTCCCACTTCTTTCTTTTTCTTCTTATTTATATGGCTATAGAACCTTTTACTATTGGTTTTAATTCCCTTTGCAAGGTCCAACTCTACATGGCTTTTGGCCTTTCTCACTTTATCCCTACATGTTCTGACCTCAATAAAGTAGCTTTCCTTGCTGATCTCGCCCATCTTCCACTCCTTGCAGGCTTTCTGCTTTTTCTTAATCACCTCTCTGGCTATGGCTACACTTGCAAATTTGCAGCAGCAGCAGGTGAAAAAAAAAAACGCCCTGCAGCGCGCGCTGCAGCGCCTACCTAAGCGCAGTGTGCCCAAAGCCCCCCAGCCCCACAGTTCCCACCCACCACAGGCTGGCAGCCGGACAGAGAGCTGGGAGAGTTTCTCCCAGCTTCCCTGGCGACTACTGGCGCTGGCGCGCGCGCGGCTGCGCTGAGCATGCGCCGCGGTAGCCATATGAAGCCTCTGAGATGCTTACTCATCCAGCTTGGTCTACAACTCCTGCCTATGCTTTTTTCCCCCTTACTTGGGATGCAGGCTTCTGATAGTTTCTGCAACTTTGACTTGAAGTAATTCCAGGCCTCCTCCGCCTTTAGATCCACAAGTTATTCAGTCCAATCCACGTCCCTAATTAATTTCCTTAATTTTTTAAGTTCGCCCTTTTGAAGTAAAAAACCCTAGTCACAGATCTATTTTTGTTTATCCTTCCATTTAGTTTGAATTGAATTAGCTCATGATCACTCAAACCAAGGTTGTCCCCTACAGCCTGTCTTCTTTCCTCTAACATATTTGCTATCCTGAAGCAGGTTTACCTTGCATGAATAAATTTAGCATAGGGAAAAAATAAAATAAAAGGACATTGTTGCTTATTTAGACGTAGTTACATATTGGAACCAATATGGAACAACATGGTATTTAAAAAGAAGTATATTAGTTATGCAATTGGCCATGCATTTAAGCTGTAGTAGGGCAAGTGAAAGTGGACATATGTGCTATGAGGTAGGGCTTCCATAAGGTCAGGTTTTGATAAGTTAAACAACAACAGAAGCGCTCATGAAGAAGCTACTCCATGGGAGCAAAGGTGTCAGAATCTGTCCCATTGCAAAAAACAAACACCCTTGGTAGTATGCTAATACCTGAGAAATAATGTTGGCATCTTTTGTTTTTTCCTTTTGTGTACAGTCTGGTTAATCACACTGAACTTTGGGCCTCTCTCCATTTAATTGCCAATGGTGATTTCCTTATAAATATTGATTCCATTGTTCCAGTGCATCAGGGCGTAAGTGCTAGACTGTTCACCTATCTAGGTGACTCCTCTACAAAAAAAGTTAATCAACATACCCACTTCAAGGAGTTGGCGGAGAGGGGGAATATTTCTACTACTACTGTTTTCATCACTTTTTTCCCCATTGTTAATAACAAAGACTCAAACAGAAGATGTGCTATGAAGACTCGTTATGTCTATCTGTGCTACAAAAATGCAGGTCAGGGTTGCCGAAGGTTACAAGCTTTCACCAGAGCACATTTTGGCTTATTTAATTGGTTGAAAAGAGAGAGAGGAAAGAAGCAAACTACTCAGATTAACAGGGAAGAGGATGTGCATATGTGGTTAGGGTGAAATCTCTAAGGACTCGTCTAGGCTAGGAAAATAGGTAATGCTATTGTTTTAAAATACCATTTAGCACATTTAGAATGACAAAACTCATGCAAGTTTTTTACATCACAGGAGCAACTCTTTAGTCTGAATGCCAAGGCCTTATATGCTAAATAGATTATTCCTAGTAAACTGTGAGAATAGCAAAGTTCTGGAAGTTGCGTTATGGTGGTTTCCAAGACATCCACTCATTTCCCTTCACTAACTTTCTATGAAACTTGGTTAAATTAATTTTTGAGATTCTTGAAGTGTTCCTACACAATAACCTATATTTTACTGTTATAATCTCCTTTTGGATTGCATATGCTGCTCCTTATCATTAAAAGTCAAAATCAAATGGTGTATTTTGCTGTAGTAAAAAACCACAATCCAATTTTCATTTGCATTTACTTTTTGGGCGAACCAGTCAATCACTAAGGTTGCATTACACAAAGATCAAAGCCTGCTGAGCCCCCTGCTGAATAACTGCATCATTACACACAGTCCAAAATCAAAATTAAGGTTGCTGGAAAATCAGTCCATATAAAAGGTCCAGTAATAAAAAGACTTTCACCTCATAATTTATATCAATTTGATGGTAATCTTTTATTAGGATTTTAGCAAATATATTAGGATGTATAGAATAGAAAAATGGCCATTTTCTTTTATTAGGCACCATTTAGTCTTTCTGCCATTTATATTTATAAGTAGGGATGACAAGCTGATCTGGATGAAATGCAAACCCATCTGACCTTCACTTACAACTCAGGCTGCAGCAGAACCAAGCACAATGTAGTTACATTTTAAGAAATAAGAGAACACTGATTCTACTGGTATCTCCAAGCGGCTGTTAAACAACAGCTACTAAAGTTAGATATTTTTTTAAATCAGCAGGTCCAGATAACTTGCATCCAAGAGTTTTGAAAGAGATGGCTGAGCAGCTAGCTGAACTGTTAATGTTGATTTTCAGTAAGTCCTGACACACTGGAGAAGTTCCAGAAGACTGGAAGAAAGCTAATGTTGTGACAATTTTTAAAACAAGTAAATGGGATGACCTGGGTAATTATAGGCCTGTCAATCAATATCAATCCTGGGCAAAATAATGGAGTAGTTGAGGAGGATAATATAATTAATGCCAATCAATATGGAAAACAGATCCTGTCAAATTAACTTGATACTGTTTTGATGAGCTTACAAGTTTGGTTGATAAAGGTAATATGATTGATGTGCTATACTTTGATTTTTTACCTCCTGACATTTTGACTAAAAAACTAGAACAATATCATATTAATGTGGCACACATTTCAGGGATTAAAGGCTGGCTAACTGATAGGTCTCAAAATGTAATTGTAAAAGGGGAAATCATCATCAAATGGGTATGTTTCTAGCTAGGCCCACAGGGATTGGCACTTGGCTCTACACTGTTTAACATTTTTATCAGTGACCTGAAGGAAAACATAAAATCATCAGCTTGCAGATGACATAAAAATTGGGAGAGCAGTAAATAATGAAGAGGACAGGCCACTGATTCAGAGCAATCTGGATTACTTGGTAAATTGGGTGCAAGCAAACAATATGCATTTTAATACTGCTAAATATAAATGTCCACATCTAGAAACAAAAGGCTATACTTACAGGATGGGGGACTCTCTCCTAGGTAACAGTGAAAAAGATTTGGGGGTAATGGTGGATAATCAGCTGAACATGAGGTCCCAGTGTGATACTGTAGCCAAAAGAGCTAATGTGATTCTTGGATGCATAAAAGGGAAACTTGAGTAGGAATAGAGGTTATTTTACCTCTGTCTGGCATTGGCATGACTGCTGCTGGAATACTGTGTCCAGTTCTGGTGTCCACAATTCAAGAAAGATGCTAATAAAGTGGAGAGGGATCAGAGAAGAGCCATCAGAACGATTAAAGGATTAGAAAAAACATACCTTATAGGGATCAACTCTAAGAGGTCAATCTATTTAACTTGATAAAGAGAAGCTTAAGGGGAATCATAGAATCATAGATTATTAGGGTTGGAAGGGACCTCAGGAGATCATCTAGTCCAACCCCCTGCTCAAAGCAGGACCAATCCCCAAATCCCTAAATGCCCCCCTCAAGAGTTTTGATCACAGTCTGTAAGTACCTACATGGGAAACAAATACTTGATAATGGGCTCCTCAATCTTACAGAGAAAAGTATAACACAATCCAATGTCTGGAGGTTGAAGCTAGACAAATTCAGGCTGGAAATAAGGTGTACGTTTTTAACAGTGCAGATAATTAACCATTGGAGCAATTTACCAAGTGTGGTGGATTCTCCATCACTAGCAATTTTTAGATCAAGATTGGATGTTTATCTAAAAGAATCATAGAGTCATAGAAATGTGGGGCTGGAAGGGACCTCGAGAAGTCACCCTGTCCAGCCCCCTGTACTGTGGCAGGATAAAGTATACCTAGACCATCCCTGACAGGAGTTTGTCCAACTTGTTTTTAAAAGCTTCCAGTGGTGGGGACTCCATCACCTCCTCTGGAAGTCTGTTCCATAGCTTCACTACCCTTGTAGTTAGAAAGTTTTTCCTAAATCTCCTCTGCTGCAGATTAAGCTCATTACTACTATGATCTAGGAATTATTTGGAGGAAGTTCTATGGCCTGTGTTATTCAGGAGGTCAGCCTGATCACTATGGTCCTTTCCAGCATTGGACTCTAGGAATCTATAAATATGTACTACCACTGTCACCCAATCCCCCACTTTCATAAAACAAAAATAACTTCTGCAGTGCATGTTCTTTCAGCCCTGGGTAGAAAATGCATTTTAGAAAGAAAGCTGTCCAATTTATTTAGGCATTTCAAAGAGAAGCAGGAAACACTATATTTGTTTAAAATGAATTAAATGAGAAAAGTCTGTATTCCTTATGATCATTGTGGGAATGCGGTCATGAGCTTTTAAACAGCAGGCAGCTTTGGAGGAAATTGGAATTCTGAATGGAAATTAAATAATTCTACCAAGAAATGCTCTCTTCTGCCCTTGCAAGAGCAGCCCATAAACTGAAGAGCAGGATATTATGGAAGTTATTGTGCAAATAATTGCTAGCTCCAGTAGTTACCATTTTATTACTCCTGCACAATGCGATACAATTTAATTTTATAATGCATCCTTCATACAAATAGCTCACTATGCACAGAAGTTATGTTATACCAATGGATTACATTGTAAAATGTTGCAATAAGAAGAAGGAAGCATAAACGGAGACGGATGATTAAGTGATTAAGGCAGAAGGGTTGCTATGTTAATAGTGAGTGGTGGGCGAAAGGGCCCAACTGGAAGCTACTAGTCATAGACAGCATAGGAGCAGAGGGAGATTTTAATGTTTGAGAGGTATATTTAAATCGGATGGTGAGTCAGTGAGCTGGACAGACTGTCTATACAGGAGATTGTTGCAGATAACTGGAGGAGTGGCAGCAAAGAATAAACTTCAAACAGAAGAATAGGGAGCAGTGGACTGAAAGGAGGTTACAGTTGGCAGAGTGGCAGATCCAAACAGGGGATTCAGGGAGAAATGAAGCCATGACAGTAGGCAGAGAGTGAGTATGAAGAGCCTTATCCGTTAAGTGAGCAATTTTTATAGTGGAAAGTGGATTGTAAACAAGGGAGAGAGAGAGAGTGTGACAACATGTGTCTTTCAAGATCAAGATCATGCAATAACATTTGCTGCAGTGTTCTCAAGAGCCCCACGTTTGGATATAAGTGACTTCAGGAGGCATAGAGGAAAGGTTAAGGAGTTGCAGTAACCAAGGGCATGAAATGAAAAGTAGATGAATGAATAATTCAAAAAAAGGCAGCGATCTTGACGGACATTCATGACTCCTCAAAATCACTTTGGGGCAATTGCATTGCAACACTGCATTGAGCCATGATACCACTTTGATGCGTTCAAGCGCTGGTATGATACTGTATTACGATGGGCACATTCATCCCTCTGCCACTTCCTGCATTTGACCCAGTCGAAATGACGGCAAGAGAGCGTAGTGTTATGTGAGGTGAGAATGTCATTTGGCATGGAAGAGGACTCCAAGATTATGGACCTGATATGTGAGAGGGAGATCAGTATTGAGAAGGGGGTTACATGAGCCAGAAAAGGTGGTTGCAAGCTCCTCTCTTCAACTACACAACAGTTGAATGACGCATTTGGCCCATCTTTCAGGCTAGTCCATGATTTAAAAGATTTTCAAAGGTGAATATTGATTTTGGGTGCTGAGCACCCGCCCTCTGAAAAATCAGGCTCCTTCAGTGCTTGCAAAGTAGGACACTTAAAAAACAGAGATACCCAATATCACTAGACATTTGAAAATCTTGGCCTGTGCATCTCATTGCATAGGGAAAAAAGAATATTTTGTGTGATGAAAATAGAACATATTAACATTGATAACAATGCAGTGTCCTTACTCAGGCAAAACTTCCATTTACTTCAGCTGCAGTTTTGTCAGACTAAGGACCGAGAGATTTGACCTAAGACAAATATGTAAAGATCAGAATTCGTTCTTTCCCCTCACATTTCTTTGAAAAGCTGAAAGCACACTTTATATATTAGTTTATACCTTTTCTTTAAGAAGTTGCATCCATCTGGTATCCAAATTCCAAATGATGTGACAGTTGCTGTGGCAACACCACTTTCCCCTTTCAACAGCAAAATGAATAAGAGCATAATATCCACATACAGTAAAGTGTCAGTGTGTAAGTTACTGTTGTCCTGGGGCCGAAGTAATTTACAAAGTCTCTGTTCTCAAAAGTTTCTTATTTATATTTCATACATTACTTTAAGGTACATCTGAAGTGTAAATTTCTGGCCGTCCTTTTGGCAGGCTTTGTTCTCTTATAGTATTATTGATCCCTGTTGGTGAATAAATGAAGAGTAATTACAGACCACTTCAATGGAGGTGAAGGGCGGCAAAAAGAAATGAGTAATAAGGAACATTCTCAAAGCAAATCTGACTGAATGCTTATTGGAATATAAAGATAATTTTAGATGCATTAAGTTGAGCCCATCTCTAGTAACAGAGCTTGAAGATTGTAAATACATTTAGCATTTTGCAGAACCTTTAAAAAGCATTCCTTCTCTCCTTTCCCTAAAGAGAACAGAGCCATGAAAATTCTAGAAGGTTCCAGATGATTGGGTTTTAACAGCAGCTCATGTTTAAAGCAGCTAGAAATCTTCACTGACTAAAAACACATTCTGACTGTTAAGTTTTCTCTGCTTTTTGCAAAGTGACTCAAAAAATCATCTGGGGGAAAGAAAAAAAAAGAGACTAGTAACTGTATTTATTCTATTTCCATAAGTGTAATCTCACTCCACAGCAGATGTGACAATTTACTGCCAAAGTAAGTTAATCACACAATTAGCAGTGCGACTGGAAAGCCTATTGTCTGCCATAATGGTTTTCTCACTATTAACAGTCAATAATTAGTGACATCCGCTATTCATACGGCCAGACACTGTACAAAGATGACTCCATGCAAATCTCCCCCAGCCTGCAAAAAAACATCTCTGCACAGCACCACGGAATTCAAATGGAATAAGAACAATGAGCTGTATTGCGAAGAGGAAGCATTTTGTAATGAATTCTGATCCAAGTTATTTTTTCATGTGTCTCAGACAGACTGAGGGCCAGTTCCTCACCTCAACTGGGGGAAATCAGCATAGCTACATGGACTCCAGTGCATACAGCCATCAGCTGAACATCTCTCCCAGAATGTCTACATTTTGGTTACTGGTACTTTTATGAAAGCAGTTACTTTATTGTTGCAGTAATGACTTTACTATAATTTTTGTATTGCCCCTTGTAATACAATTTCATAAATATTACCAGCATAATACTTCCGAGTAAATTCAAGATATTCTATTAAAAAAAACAACACATAAAGCGATGGCAAAAAATCTCCAAACTGTCCCTTAAAATGACAAAATATAGTTTCAAGTAATTTTCATTCTAGCAACAACCATTCGCCGTTTGTAACCGGGGGATACCATTATTTCCTATGACAGTTACACACACTATCCATTAGACATTTTTCTCTCTAAAGCTGTCTATAGCTTCTTTACTCAATAAATTTAGAAAGTGTCCTGCTAGAGCTTTTTTTGAGGGGGGAGGGCAGGCATTGCTAATCATGGAGAGAATTGCTTTCTTGTGACACTGAACAAGGAACTTTATCATCCCTGTATGTACCTACCCTTCTGCTTCCTCTTCAGAGCTTTTACCTAGAACAATGGTGTCCAACCTTTTCAGCCTAAGGGCCAAACACATTATTTCCAGAAAGTAAAAGGGCCACGATCAATACTTTGAGGCAGATTCTATGACCCATTTTGCTCCATGTGTGCCATTCAGGTAGTGCAAAGGACGTAGAATCCACCTGCAAGTCCCCTGCTGGAAATACTTTTGATGTTGGGGAGTCCCCATTTGCTGTAAAACCAGTGTATTTGGCTTACGTGCTTCCCTCCTCCCCATGACTTCTTGTGTAAGGAGCACACTGAAGGTGGGGAGGAAGAATGGCCGGGTCACACTGACTTCTGCTACCACTGGGGCAAGTCAGAGAAGGTTGGGGATGCTCTAAGTCGCACCAGGGCAGAGAATCAGAGAGTCCTAATTTCTCAGTTGGTTCCATCTGAAGCAGCTGCAGGAAGAAAGGGACACCTGCTGCTTAGAGAAGCTTTCCCCACTCACAACAGGCTACAGCTGGGAGGTGCCCCCTTCTCCTTCATGAGGGGGCCGATTTAAACATGTAAGTTCAGAAATTCCAGGATACTGCTCAGGGAGCATATTCTTTGTTCATAATCACACACAAATTCTCTTTTTAATGAAATCTATCCAAGAGGGCCATAATTTTCAGTCTACAGAGCAAGTGGTTCATGGGTAACAGGTTGGTCACTCCTGGCTTAAACATTAGTTGTCATTTTTCAGAATGTTCCCTGTTGAAACTCTCACATACTAGATCATCTTTTGTGCTCTTTCTTCCTGCTTCCAAATTCACAATGCCTCACGGAGGGCCCTTTAAAATGCTGCCACATTTCCCGCCCCCAGGCCTCTGCATGCTTTGCTAAAAGCATATATGTTTATGTATTTCATTCCTTTTTGGAATGAAATGCTCATCAAACATTTAAGAACAATGTCATAGTTATTCTTATCTCCTCCTTCAATGTAGACAAATGGTTTCTAAATATTTTCAGATTCACTTCCCATTCCATAAACTAATGAGCAGACTATCTTGCTGCCCTGTTAAACTTAGTTGTAGTTCAGAATCTGGTGAATTGCTCAGTCTATTCAAGTCATTCAGGGGGATTATCAAGTTGAAAGTCTCCTAGAGGATTGAATTTCTGCTGGTTTGTGTCCCTCTTATTTACACCAGTTCGTAATGGTATGGTAACTGCTAAGAATCAGAGAATGATCACTTTCTTCTAACACTGAACAAGGAACTTTATTACAATAAGGAATGCAGTATTCCCCCCACCCTCATATTACTTTATCCCTTTGCTTCAGTGCAGAGCCTCTTTCTAGAACTTATCCAGTCCCCCATCTGCCTGGCTTCTTACTGAAATTTGAAAGAAACAGTGCGCATCTCTCACAGACTCTTAACAATTAATGGTGTATAATGCATCTGTCTGAAACAAAAACTCTTCATGACATCTCTATAAACATTTCATATTGCTTATAGCAGTAAGTGCTCTAGGAAGTTTGCACGAGCTACTCCCTCATGGGCAGAAATAAGCCAGCTTCGTAGTTTTCAACACTGTATTGCCTTGGGACTTAGTGCAGCAGACATACATTTTAAAGTTACATAAAATAAATTTTTTATGCCACTGAAGCAGATTAGCTTTCTAATTAAATTTATTTGCACTTGCTAAGTAGTAGTCAGGACCAAAAAAAAATTTGCTTGTATTTGCATTTTAAAGTTTGGGGAAAAAAAGTAATATTATAATTGAGAACTATGGTAAAATTATTTTCCAAAGAATGATGTATATAGGTATTATTTGTAGGTAATTACATAAAGTATGCTTTAAAATTCAGATATTGGAGTTTCCTTCCCCCCTTCACATCTCCTCATATTCTAATCTGTGTATAGAATGGGAATTCATTAATGTAAAAATAATACCCATACATCAATGGTAGATATTTGATCGCTTCTGAATGTGAGCAGGTGAATATCATGTAAGACTATATTACAAGAGATGATGTGATGGCTACATAATCCATGAATCATGTGTTTTTCACTCCTTCAGATTTTGTATGCTCACTCCGTAATTTAGTATTCATCCTACTGCAGGGATCAGAGCATGAAAAATTCCCGTGGCAGAAGAGTTGAGAGGGTTAACAATACAATGATGATGGAGGGGGGGAAGGGATAGAAAGACGGGCACCCACTCCATCACTTTCAAGATATTGTTAGGTGAAAGTTAACCTTTAAACAATATTCATATGTACGTAAATTCGTATTAATTCCAGGCTTCAATTTCCATCTTTTTTAAAGAAACTGAATTACATCATAGACGTTTGAGATGGAAAAAGACCTTTCGGCCAACTAGTTTGTTTCCCTGCTAGTGTGGAATTATTCCCAACTAGAAGGGGGCAGGAAACAGTTTTCCTGATCCAGAAATATTTTTGATGTTTCATTCTTTTTCCTGTTCCACATTGGGTAGAACCTGAAACCTCTCAATTTTTTATTTTTTTGCCAAAAAAAACAAGTGTGTGTGCATCAAAAAAAGCTTAGTCCAGTGTCAGGGCACTCCCCTGGGCTGGGGAATCCCAACCTTAAGTCCTTGATCTGCCTGATACAGAGCAACCCCTGCATCAAGCAGAACAGGGACTTGAACCAGGATTTCTGACATCTAAGGCAAGTGTTCCATCTACTAGTTATTCTGGGGTGAGTGGTTACACTTTCAGGTCCAGGGTGGAATTTCTGGTCAGAGAGAACAAAAGAGCACAAGTGGGCATTCTACGTTGACATCACTAGGACTGCTCATGCTACTGAGAACAAAATGTGGCTGTGGTTGTATGGTCAAGCCCATGCTTACCTATCCAATAATGAAACAAACAGTGCAAAAAAAGTATCAAAAAATTAACCTCAACATAATTTGAAATCAATACCTTTGAGATGTAAAACAGATGCTTCATTCATTAGAGTCTGCTCAGACTGAAAACTCTTCAAGGCACTTTGGTGTATGTACAGCATCTATCTGGGGCTCCCATGCTCAGTTGAGGCTCTAGAGTTATGTCAACATAGCATTTTGGAGTGAAGTGCCTCATCTGGGTTGGCAGACTTGGGCTGGCTTCACTCATGCTAGCACTCTAAAAATAACTATCTAGACAGCACTTGGAAGGTGTGGCTTGGGCTGGAGTTTGTGCTCTGAAGCCTAGGGAGGAGGGTGGAACTAGTAGCACTCTAATACATAACATATTATATATATGAATTGTAATACTCAACCCTTGGGGGGAGAAACAAACCAGCCCTCTCCCCCTATCCCCCAAAATAACTCCACCAGAAAGTATGCACACATGTATGTGTGACATGCCTTTCATTTCACTGACAATGATATTTCCCATCATATACTCAATTTTTTTTTCTGGATAACAAGTTTCTACACCTTTACATTAACTTACACCTACTGTTAAAGAAGACAGTCATCTCTGTCAGTTTTGTGTACTCCAGAAATATGAGACGCTAAGACAACTGCTGTATAGAAATTCCCGTGGTTAGAGGTGTACCCCATCGTCTCAAATTTCAGAATGCTGGTCTGAAGAGAATGGGTACAGCTTTCCTTGACTTAATAAATATGAATAGTGCCAGATTACATCAGTTGCACACCTCATTACACATCACTATTTGGTTTGTGGACTGCAAGTTATCCATTCTAAAGTATCTATTTTTCTACCTCCTTTAACTAAATCAGAGCTCCAGATATAAAATCTAGTATCCAGGAGTGCTGTGAATCTGGCACGCTCTTCACTGCAAAAAAAAAGGGTGTGTTTTTACTTTGAGATTGCTAACTTGAGATAGCTTTCTCAATGTAAAATCCCAGTGGAATAAGGCACAGATACTTTTTTTCTCAAGACAGACCTCAACTAGCTACATTAAGAGAGACGTTATCTTGTACAAGTGTGGATGTTTAAGACTGCAAGTTATTTCAGCTATCTTAAATTGACATGAATTAAGAGCAACAGTTTTTCTGCACGTCTTTTTCTGATGGCATAATGTCACTTAATGCTGTGTGTCAATTCCACATGCTTTTAGTATCATCATTTCTGTATATGGGGGCTTTTTCAGCATCAGTAGAAGTCACCCTGGAGATCTAGGGATATAGGAGACCGCCAACGATCCTAGGTTGGTTGTGGAGGCTGCAGTCAACTGCTGAAGAGTATAAATATAACCAACTTTTGGTTTTACAGTTTAGTTTTTGTAGCCTTGATTACAATGTGTTGAAAAAAGCTGAATCATATAAGGCAGTTGTATATATTTGTTTTTTGAGATCAGAACTTTTTTAAAAATACGAGCCATATTTTTTGCAGCATTGGCACAACAAAAGGTACAGGTGCACATGCACTTGTATATGCAAAGTGAGTAATTGCATATGCACATAATTTGTGCATCTAAATGCATTTTTGAATAAGCATGTTTCATCTACAGAGGCCTTGGGCCAGCTTTCTGAAAACTGGTTCACATACATGTTCCTCAGCTACAATCAAAAGTGAAACCTCCTTTCTGATGACAAATCCAAACAACAAACACAGATCTGAGCTGTACTAGTAAAGCTATGCTAATTAAAATTCTTTCATTGTCAGACTACCAAATATACAATGAAATATCGTAGCACTAATTGATTTCTACAGCCCAGCTGTGGCTCACTCAATCTGTTTTTTTGGGTTTTTTTTAAACCTTTTCAGGAAGAATGTGGGAATCAGTTGTAGAGGAATACAAGAAAAGTAATAACTTGTTTCTAATCTGAGATGATAATCTAAATTTTTCTCTCCAAAGTCCCTTAGCACAGTATTTTCACTTCTCTCTTACTGTCCAACCCAATATCTTTCTGCTAATTTTTTTTGTTTGTTTTTTTGCATAGACTGGTGTATTATGTATTATATGGTAAGATTTTTTTTTTAAAATGTACTAGGACCTTATCCAAAGCCCACTGAAATAAATGGAAAGGCATACACTGACTTCAGTGAGCTTGGGATCATGCCTCTGTCACTAGAAGAATACAACTGCTAGTGATTGCTGGCTGACAGGTTTGTTACAGATAACAAAATTGCACCCAAACTGTAGTGAACATACCATGCTTTGTGCTTTCATTCATTTCAATAAACACAACAGCCCTTGGCTTCAATCTTAAAAAAAGTTGAGTCTTTACTCTGAAGATCAGTTTATGTAGTAAATTGCTTGTGCCATATCTAACCCAAGAAAGCTTTTTTAGCTTTGAATCCATGAAAGTTGTGGCAGACTTAGCCTAAGTCTATGCTGGCATGGACTTGAATACTTGACCATGTAAATGCTCCCCATACCCGTGACAGGGATAATAATTTTGTAATCTTCCCACAGACAAAGGACAGCTGTGACTTACTTTTCCTCAATCAAAGTGTTCTACAACAGTGTTCTGTTCCCTTCCGCTTCCTGGACCTAACACTCCCGCTCCCACACCTCCAGTCCCTTCCACCCCAGTATCACACAGCTCCCATTTGTAAGGGGGCAGTCAGATTGTGGGGTGGGAAAGAGAGTGAAATGGTTTAATCTTCCAAGGGACAAAACCCAGCTGTTAACTTTAGACAACAATCTAAGTTTTATACAACTGTCCCATCTTCAACTGGGACCTTTCTAACCCATCCCCTCCCTCCTCCCATTTCACGTTTCTCCTGGACCATCACTGCCTGATTGCTGGCTGAGAAATGCAGACAGAGGGGAATAGGGATTTTTCCTTAATAATCTGTTTTTAAGAACTATCTTTAGCTAAATGCATAATAGTGGTTCATCAGAAATCACTAAAGCCGTTGATTTATAACTGCGTCTTGGTTGGGAACCATTTTGGGTGGAGCGGCATGGAGGCTGGAGGAGCGATGGAAGAGTTTTGTAAGGGCACAGAGCATGACAATGCAATGCCTTCAGCACTGCAGTTCAAATGCAGAAATATAGCAATGCATGGCATATTATCCAGGGAGGAACAGTCAATGCACAGCAATTCAAATGCCCTTGATCTTTAAATCAGGAATTTAACACCAGAGCAAGATGGGATATTGGTAGGGAGGGTGGGGGTCCATTGTAAGTTACCAGCCGTGGGTTCTGGTTCCTGCTGTGGCTCGGGGTCCTCCTCAGGTTCACAGGCGGGGGTGGGGTGGGGGAAGGGGTTGTGAGCAGGGGAGGCATGTCATCAAATGGTTCCCCTGGTACAGATGCAGAATCACATGGTCCTTTTCCTCTGGGTCTTCCATAGCAGCCTTCATGGTCCTGGCTGCCTCTTTGCCCTAGCCTTAATCAGCATCCTGTCAGATAATGAGGCCGGCAGGGTTAAAGAAGGGGTCAGAAGCCACTTCAGGGTCTGTATTGAGAGCCTTGATTGAACCTGGTCAAGCTCCTCATAGAAGAGGCATTTTTGATGAGCCCTCCCCCCAGAATAACTGTTCAAATCTTTTGCCTTCCTATACAGGAGCTTCAAGTGTTTGATGCTTTCCTGTCACTGGGCCCAAGCCTGCTGAATGCCCACGTGCTCCGGTCTCGGTGAAATTTCCCCGATACAGGTGAATGTTCCTGCTGCTCGGAGGTGAACAGCACAGGTGTGGTCAGTGGGCCAAGCGTCTGTTCTTGGCACAGAATCCATTGTCACCTGTATTGCTCTACAAAGAGTGCAGCAGAAAGCTGCTCTGATGTGGTCAGCACAGCACTCTACTACTGGTGAAAACCGAGAGATAGAGACCTTTATAGATTGGGAAAGAGTGAAGAAAAAGCTTCAGTGCATTGTGGGAATGGATGTGCTAGCCCTACTTGCCCCATACTTGACTTCAGACACATGCTTCTGGGGTTCAGGTTGGACAAGAAGGGGGTTATGACACAACCGTGCACATGTATGTGTTACAGTCACCATTGTAGACATACGTTTAATGAATGGTTCACATTAAAAAAAGGTTTCAGCACATAATAAAAATATCTTCCTGCACCTACAAAATATTTGTTATGAATGAACCCTAATAAAGACCTTAAGATTTCTAAGGTTTCTGGTGGAAAGCTGTTAATGTTGTAGATCATGCATCCTAATGAGAATGACTGTACAAAATAGCAAGATAAATCCTCTTAGACAAAAGTCAGGTGTTCCATGCTTTTAATCCAATTTAGTTTATAGAGTGGGAAAGGTTATCTTTTGTCTTTAACAACTTGGGGAAAATAAAATGAATTTTAATCAGGAGATGACTATGGTGAAATTAAAACGAAAGGAAGAAACAATGGCCTGCCAAAGACTAGCTAAACAGAATTCTGATAAATGCATTTCCATTCTTTTACTTGCAAATTAATTTAATGAGTCCAGAGTGATAATGAAGGATAGATATTAAAGAAAAATGTTCTCTTTGAGCAGAGCCTTATGAAAGCATCCAATGCGTGTATGTAGAACTTTTCCACTGAAGTGATTGGGTTTTTTCCCCCTTGCAAGCTGTCCCTCTCTCAGGTATTCTAGCATGGACCAACACCTTCCCTGCCCCTTCTTCCTCACAAAATGCTTCCTGGTCTCCCGCACACCGCTTGGGGGACAGAACCTTTCGTGGCATGGCTGCCATACCCTTGTGTGGGTAATGTACATCAAGCTAGAAGTGGGAACACAATATTTGGGGTAGCGGTTGTCACAGGTCTCAATGCCAGGGGGTGATGGGGTGAAGAGCTGCAGCAAGGAGAGGAGAAAGGAGGAATGAAAGAGAAATAGTCTCTGATAGGAGTTCAAATTCCTAAGCAGGGCTACAGTCAGACAAACAGAATGAGAATTTGTTTGAGTATAATATTTATACATACATACACCTCATACGCGCACACACATACACAGTGTGGAGCTGTGTTAGGGGACATGCCAGGTTCTCTCCACTCATTCCTACAAAAGCCACTGCTTATCCTTGACTAGGATGGAGACTTGTATTTTGGTTCTGTTTGAAATAAATACTGTGATGGGATTGCCTGAACTTTAGAAGATTAAGATATTTCTAAAGACAGATTATGTATACAACATGTTATGTACTATTTATATTGGTCTCTTTCTTTTCAGAGATGAGAGGGAAATGGCAGCTGCAGGTCGCCTCCTCCTCTCTCTCCTTGGAAGGGAGAGAGAGTTGGGTGTGTGTATGTACGTGTGTGGGGGGGACCAAACATTTTCGAGGAGAAGAGCTAAATAAGGGACTCCCAGCTGGGACATGTTTCCTTCTTCCCTCAGGTGCTGCTGCTGCGCCATCTCCTGCCAGAAATATCAGGACCCTAGAAATTCCCCGCTGGGCATCAGATCCTCCTGCTGGTCTCATTTTGGATTGGACTGCCTGAGGAGTCCTCACTTCACCCCTTTTATAGAATGTGTTGCATCTCTTGTAGATTTGAGAGATACAAAAACCTCCTTCCCCTTTAGAGACTAAGAAACTGCCCACAATAGGTACCAGTTTTTATGGATTTATACATAGGCGTAAGAGGCATAGAGTTCAAGTACTTGCTTCTCCATCATGGCATCAACACTGTTATGCAAAGCCAGAAGACTAGCTCCTGATTTATTAAACAGTGTGGGAAGAGAGAGAACACAACACTCTGATGAGAACATATTGATTCAGACAATACATAATTAATACAGATTAAATATAATCATAGAAGAGCACTCATGTTGTCCTCCTTGTGCATGGCACACAAAGGCAAACTGAAGGCCATCACAACCTGCCCCATAGCAGCATAAAGGTTGAGAAAACCACTGTATACATTTACATAGTGTAAGACCCATACAAATCAAATATGGATCTAAAGCAGAGCCCCTTTTTAAAGCATAAAATTACAGGTTGTCCAATCGGGTGACTGAATAGCAACTAGCTGCCACCTTAGAGAAGCAAAAATAAAGCAGCAAGGAAGAAATAGATCAGGAGCTGCTTGGAGCATGGGCCATCCCTCTTGGGGCTTGGAAAGTGCTTACCCTTCAGTGGGAGGCACTACTGCAAATAAATGACCATCAACGAACAGATAATGTCTTGAAG
The DNA here is from genome assembly GCF_016161935.1 of Mauremys reevesii. Lineage (NCBI taxonomy): Eukaryota > Metazoa > Chordata > Testudines > Geoemydidae > Mauremys > Mauremys reevesii. The sequence goes on along the minus strand of NC_052633.1, from coordinate 26,042,187 downwards.
ACTAGTGCCAGCCCATCAAGGGCACCAAAATATGGTTGCTTATGGATTTTGGTTTCCTTTAGCAAAAATACAGAATTTGGCAACACCTTTGTCCTCTGTTACACGGTCAGGTGCTTTTTAAATTTGTTGAGACTTTTCATTACAACCAAGATCTAAATAACAACCAATGTGCATCCTCTCCAAGGGCCCGATCCTGAGAGATACTCAGCACCCTAAGTTCTCATGGACTTTACTTTTTCTATTACTATACTTGCCCATTTGCTTCACTTCAGCCCTGCTGTTACCATAAGGCCAGGACTATATAAATAGCATATTGTTTAAAAGTAATGGTGGCTGTCTGAAACTATGTACTGTGTGCACATATGGTGCCACCAACAAGCACTGATCAGTAGAGAAGCAGTCACAATTACTTCTGATAAAAAACGAAGTAACTAGCAGAGCATTATGGCAACACAGCCCATGATGACTCTGGTACCAGATGTGCGCTGGCAGTATGCTGCTTGACCTGCTATACTAAATGCCTCCACTAGGGGCAGGATTTTGCCCCAGTAGGAAGAGTATTTTATGTATTTTCAAACTGAAATTCCCATGAAACAGGCTTCAGTTTCTCTTCCTCTCACCATATTTTTAATTAGTACTGCTCTGCCTTGTCAGTAAGGATAAATCCTACAGTTTGTTCAGACTGTCCTTGCCATCCAAGGATCTCAGCAAACATTAATGGAACAAAACGTGGCACTGAGAACATAAGAACCATATATGACTTTGAAGGAATGAAGGAAATAAAATAATTCTGGTAGCTCTGCAGCAGCTATACCTAGTGGACATAAAATTCAAGTTGAAATTAATGGGCTCCTCAGTTCAAATAACCTGACAAATGAAGCCTTCTGCCTGCTAGGTATCAATCATGTTTATTGCTAATAAATCTTGAGTTAGGTTCACCTGGTGTTTGAGATGACCCTAAAATTAACTTCTAGAGTCTGATAAAAGTGGGTAGGGAACAATTTTTTGTCTGGCAACTGGCTCTGCGTTATTGATTTATTTTACTTTCTTGATCACATAGGATCACACCCAGCAATTCCTGCATTTAACCTATAACTAATCCAATGGGATCAAGCCTCATACTTTCTCAAGCAGCCAGAGAAGGGAGTTTTAATTAATAGATCAGTGTGTTTTTGTAAAGTTACTCTTCTATGAACATGAAGACGATGTATTAATATTAATCTTCTTGTAGTACAGTGCTCCTTTGCATGAGTAGCCTCTTTCCTTGCAAGGATATACTAGGGATGGTCTGTGGAAAAACTTGCTATGATTCTGATGTATGCTGCCCATGTTGATCAAAGGAAGTATATAGCTGGGTTTATTGAATTTCACAGCTGCATACTGGTCCATCACTTAAAGAGGACATTTTGCATTTTTCCTAATAAAACCTATACTGCAGAAGCAATGAAATAAACATTTAAACAAGGCAATAAACTGGGCTGCCAAAATGAGAAAAGAAAAAACAGAACATGCAGTACATAGCCAGTCAAATTCTGCTCTGGGTTACAATGGGGCAGATTCATTCACAGCAGTGGAGTTGCATCATTTGAACAGAACAATAAGTGCCCCTGTATTTCTGTAATTTACATTCTATTATTTCCTTCTAGACAGAGCCCCAAATATTCTATTCTATTTCTGGCCTCCAAATATTAGTTTTATGCAAACCGAGACCTCCACAATTGAGGAGAATGGGGAAAGATAAAGAGAACAAGACCATAACATTGAATCTGATCAATCAAGGCCCTGCTCTCCTTATTGCAGCAAGAGCAGGAAGCTTCAGCCTGGAGTTCACACACATCAGAAATACCGCCCCACCCCCTACAACTTCACCAAGTCCACAACCACTTGATATTGCATGTTACCACCCTGTTTTTAATGCTCCATGGTTTTGCTCCATTCTATCTCTTGGACCGACTTTCCATATACTCCTCTGCTGACTGGGGAGGGGGATGCATAGCTAGAATAAATCCATGCAGCTCCACTGGAGGCAGAGCGTTGTCAATTTACTCCAGCTAAGAATTTGCCTCTTTTCTTTCATCCCATGATCTCCCCACCATTGGAGACAAAACCTTCTTCTCTGTAACTCCTATCACTTGGGCAAGCTTCGCAGCATTTCTGCCTCACTGCTTCGTTTTCATCTCCTTTCATATCCCCTCAGCCTAGCCCTCTTAATTTCTGTCCTGCTCTGCTATTCTGCACTTCAGTATAATTCAGTCACTGTATAATTTTGTGATCTATTAGCCCCTATTTGATTTCAGTCTGCAACTATATAATTCTGTACAAATATTAATTTTTGTACATCTCTCTTTACAGAAAAGACACCTTATAAAATAAAGGTGTTTTTAATACATCCCTAGCCAGAGTTCTCTCTTTTAGGTCCTGATTCAAGAAGGCAGCCCTATTCCAGAAAGCAGTTAAGCATGGCAAGAGGACATATGCTTAAGTGCTTTCCTAAATATATGTAAGCCCTGAATATAGCCCCAATGTAACCCACAGAAAAGAAGAGCTGATTAGTAAGAGACTTCTGTGGCCCATCTCACAGATAAATAGTAGTAACTCTATGCAGCATGTTATATTATGGCTACAGGAGTATAACATAAAAAAAGCAACTGAGAGCTGGGGCTCTGTGAGAGTCACCGTGTATAGTTTTAGTACACTTTATCCCATCTGGCTGCTTGTAGAATTCAGACTATACTCTATCCTACAGAACGGACACTGCTAGAAAGTCAACATCTCAAATCAGTGTGCTGCAGAAAGGCTTTACAACATGGACTAAATTCAGCCCACATAAGCAGGTGCCTCCCCTCCTACTAAAAATCAGTGGAGTAACACCTCCTTGCTCCAGGGCTAGGTTTGGTCCCATGAATCCAGTTGGATTAATTGAAAAGCATAGAATTCATACAGTACTCATGTTTTCCTTAAACCTGGGGAAATCCAGAAAAACTAGTCCTGGGAACTAGCTGTGCTCTGATTTTATTTTTTATTGGTGGGTGTGCAGGAAACAGTTTCAGCAGTAATACGGTTGTGCTGGTAAACACGGAGCAGGCATTACTCTAGCCTGAAATTATTTTCAGCCACAGTTAGGAAATACTGTGTACCTTCCAAAGTGTAAGTACTAACTGAAAGTATTTGTAGATGAAAATATTTTAAGGACTTTTTAAATTTTCTTTTTAAACTTTGTTGAGGTACAGAGAGTTTTCCATTGTAGATGGGGCCTCTGTTCCAACCCCCACCCCAAAGATTATCATCAACCTTCACCCGTTATTTTACTGCATTTTGTTATTTGGACCACACTTAGCACCATTTGTTGTGCACAGCTTTATATTTAGCCTGCTAGAGAGTTTGGCTGAAAATACAAATTTGTTTTTCCGCATAAGGAGCCTTGCAACTATCCATTCGGAATGATCAGTGAGTAGCAAAACAAGATTATTTAGCCAGAATCCGACAAAATCAAGTTTTGTCTTCTCTTCTGCCGGAAGGGAATGAAGACACCTGCTTGTGCAGCCCCAGCTCTGAAATCCTTTTTGCTTTCATGTGGTTACTGTGCATGTTCTCTGGAGTATTAAATGAGAAGAATGCATTATAGTTTTAAACTTTGATGCCCCATTAAGATGAATATGCACCTAATGAGCTGAGAAATTACCATTGCTGCTTTTTGTAGTATTGCACAGGACTAGCTAATCAGGACTGGGGTATGTTCTTTGTGTTCTTAACCCACTAGCAATGAAATTTGGAAGAGGATCAGATTCAAACATATGTTTAACACAGCAACAATAAAAGCACTAAGCTGCTACTATTAAAGCAGAGTTTCATCCTTTTAATAATTGTAGCAACCACCCTGAGTAGTTCAGAGAGAAACTGGCATAAAATTGAATGTGTATTATTTGCAGGCCAGATGTCCCTATCAGAATTGTCAGCATTTTAATGTGTCAAGAGAGAAACCAACAACCCCCCCCCCCCACACACAAACTACAGAGTATTTTGAAAAACAAGCAGTTTAGCCTTGGTAATAACACTTCAGCTCTATAAAAAACCCTTAATACAGTGATTTAAGCCAGCTGGAATTTAAAATATGTCCTTGTTTCTCAGGTCAGGCTCTATAAGAATAAAGTAATTTCTGGTGACACAACGTGAGAAGCTAAAGCCAATTATATTCCAGTGTTATTCACTGATATTCCCCACCTGCCAACTGGAGTGTGGCAAGTCTTATTCATACTGTGATCTATGAGCATGGATATGAAGTTCAATTTTCCCTCTAGGGAAATCGTGTAACAAACGGTTGACAGACCGCGACACAATTTGAAAATAACAAATGAAAAAAAATCTAATAAATAGGATGCAAATAACGAACATGGGAATTAAGTCATTTGTAATGCCTAAATCAAAACATAAGTTTGCCTTCCTTTCAAAGAACTCATCTCAGTGCAAATGTGCTGTTCAGGCAACACAGAATGACAGGGGGCACTCCGTTGTGCTGGCCTATTGCCAAATTTCATATCCTGGAGTATCTCAGTGCTACAATAAAATGGCCCTAACTACTTATAAAGGCCTTTCCTACAGTCATTTCAGTCTGTGAGTAAAATACTGAGGTGCTTAAGAGTTTTCAGCTTTGAGCCCGTAGTGAGCTCTAATGTATCTGAACTGCTCAAGGGCCCTGATTCAGCAGTCCATCCCTATTTAGCAAAGCATTTAAGCAAGTCCCATTGATTTCAAAGTGAATTAAGCACCTGTTTAAGTGCTTTGTTGAACCGGGTTTCAGTGAATTAGAATAAAAAAGGCATTAGGTGAAATCCGGGTCCTAATGAAGTCAATGGGAGTTTTGTCATTGACTTCAAAGAGGCCAGGATTTTCCCCTAAAATATTTATTTGCAATGTTCACATTTGCAATTCTGGTTACCACTAAGCTCTATCATAGTGCAGATGTTCTGTTGCACTGATCTGATTTTGCAAGAGGTGGAGAGCCTTTGATTCTCATTAACTTCTATGGAAGTTCGAGCAGTCAGCACTTCTCTGGATCAGGCCCCTCTGTACTAGTATACCACAATCATGATGAAAAATCTCCAGCATGTTTTAATTAAATGCATTTTTGCTCAAATTAAAGTTTTAAATATTAAATACCAAACCTTAAGAAAACTTAAGAGAAGTTAATACAAATATTGCTGAGTTAGGGAGTTATTAGCTTGGGAGCTGGGCACGTCCATCTGAAACCAGAATTTGTTCTACTATATGTTATTTTAAAATAGGTGATTCCTCCGACTTATGCCCCTTTTCCTCTTTTTTCCAATGGCAAGTTGGAAAAAAGAAGCAAAAGGAAGAGAAATGTGGTGAAAAAGGCAAACAGAATTTCAGTTTTTTCCTGTTTTTCCAATTTTTCATAAAATTTTGAATGAAACACAAATGTTCCAGGAAAGTTCTCCATTTAAAAATCAGTTCATTTTTTTCCTTTTATTAGTATTTTTTAAAATGAAACATTTCAATTGTTTACTATGCGCCAATGGGCCCACACGGATGTCAGAGGTATAAAATTAAGATGGCGAGGTTTAACAAGCAGAACTGTAGGCATAACCTGGCTTGCAGAACTTTTATTCAAGGGATGATGGACAAGAACAAAGTTAGTTTGATTTAATCTCAGTTTGCTGGGCTGGAAGGAAGGAAAAAAAATCCCCCGCCACCCCCCCCAGGAACTGAGCAGGTTTAAATATGGAAATCACAATGAAACTATAAACATGGAATCCTACAATGCCATTTTCTCCCCAAACCATTTTTCTGAGAAGAATCAGCTTTTATAAACAGCTTAAAATGTATTAAAAATCATTCAGAAGTGTGAAACTATCAGGTCTTGAAGACAATGGAGCTCTTTATAATTCTAGCTAAGATGGCAAATTTGGTAGGAAATCCTGCTTTGTGACTGGTCAGTCTAGAGAGGTGCTTTGGATTGTATTCATTTAGCATGTGATGTGATTCAATAAACCAAAGCAGATCCACCAAAATGTGGATGTTGTACCAGGGTGGCTGTGGATGAGTCAGAATTCATGATTTCTTAATGCCACTTTATAATGGACATTAAATCACAAGTGCTGCTGTGTGCATCTGAGTTAACATGTAACGATTCCACTAAGTACCTAGGTGAAAGAGGCCTGAAATGGTCACCAGCACTCTTCTCTCCCCAATGGCTAACTACAAATCATCTTGAACACCACAGCACAAGGCTAGAAGCTAAAAAAATGAATACACCAGTAATTTATTTTTGACAATGATTTGACACCCGGCTGATGGAAGAAGCTAACAGTATGACCTCTAGACTAAGTTCTGCTCAAAGAGATTCACTCACAACACCCATGGGGTTATGGATTCCTGCTAATAGCAGCAATAGGATGGATGATAAAATTATGGTAGTGTAGAAATGCGCTCTCAATTAATTTCCCATCATGTTAAGGCCATTATCATTGGATGTCATCTAGTGAAATGGAAAAGAAAAAAAAAGAATCCTTCAATACCTTTGAAAGTTCCACTCACTTAGCACATCATATAACTGCAGATTATGGCAGACCAGCCTCTTAAAACAGTTTACCTTCAAATGAAATTTTAATGATATTGATCTGAAAGCCCTGACAACTGAATTTGGGTTGAAAAATATGCACGGGGGAGTAGGAAAAAAAATATTCACTAGGGAAGTGGATGGGGGTGGACTTAGTTTCTCCAAGGAAATTAGGGACTGATCCAAAGACCACTGAAGTCAATGGAAGTATTTCCATTGGCTTCAGTGGGTTTTGGATCAGGTCGTCATATTGTAGCACAGCCGCTTCCCCAAAGAAGCTGTTCCCAACCAGAGGCCAGAACTTTAGCTTGTTTCTGATGGTAGACAAATGTAGAGAGGCAAGGGAGAGTAGCATAGCACATGAAAATATGCTGGAAGACCTTTTAAAAAGCATTATAGCCATTTAAATGGAACTCTGCTGGAGCCTTCATAACACTGGGTATCCATCAATCATCATCAAAGTCCACAGGCTTCATTTTCCTTTCTTCATAAGCTCATTGTCCTCCTCACTCCTGCTCTCAGCCTGCCAATTCCCTGCACTATTTCCCAGTATGGCTCCCTAGACCAACATAATGGGTGGAGAGAGCAGGGAGTAAAGTAATCTCAGAAGGGACAAGTGGATGTGGTGATGGTGGTGGCGGTGCCATGGACATAGCTGAGCCTGGCATCCACAAAGGAGGGGGAGGTCCATGTTTGGAAAGTCTTTTTTGGTGGCATGACTCCTTCACTGTAACTAAGACACAAAGGGTTACATACAATTGATGTGAAAAATTGGCCCAAGAGAAAATCTGTGCTGGAAATGAAGAAGGGGTAGGTCACTGTTTAGGGAATTCACCTAAGACATAGGAGATCCAGGTTCAAATCCTTCCCCTTCCACAGACTTGTTATGTGACATTGGGCAAGACACTGAGCCTTTCTGTGTCTCAGTTCCCCATCTGTGAAATGGGGCTAATAGCACTGTGAGACATAAATACATTAAAAGATAGTGAAACGCCTTGAAATCTCCTGATAAGAAGTGCTATGTAAGAGGCATTTTTATTAGACACGACTATTCAGAGCCGGTTGAGGCTTTCAGAGAAAAAAGAGAAGGGCAGCAAGAGAGCAGAGTGACTTAATATTAATCAAAGGGCTTTTCTAAACCTCAAAGGGAAGAAGTACAACTAGAAAAAAACAAAATAGGCCTATGAGTGAGGAAAAGGAGATAACACGCTTTGGGCCACATTTTCATCAGTGGCCTCTAGTTTTGGACTCTGAAATTATACATGGTATTGGTGCTGGTGGGAACCCAGAATCCCCATTCTATAGGAAATTTAAATTAAAAAAAAAAATTCACACTGGAGCCAAACCACACAATTTAGGAATTTCCTGTGGAATGGGGGGAGTCCAACATTGTTTCAAAACCCCAAAACATTCCTACACCCAGGCTAGCTGGTCCATCCTGGGGTGTAGGCTCAAGCCCTCGTGCTGCTTTCAGCCAGGCTGGTAACTCACCCACTTTTACAGTATGCACTCAGACTAAACCGCTTGAGTGACAATGTTTTCCAATGCCTTCTCAAAATTTCCCCGTCTCACCAGGCCAGAAAAGTTTCCCCCATAACTCATTGGGAAAGGATCACAGAGCAGCTCAGCTTCACGCAGCACCAAGAACCAGGGACTATGTCCTCAGAAGTCTTAGTAGCATACTGCTAAGATTGAGCGCAGCAACAATGAAAATGCATTTAATTGCAGCTTTGCAGTGCGGCTGCTCACTTCTGGCCTAGGCTAACCTGGGTGCTGAATGCCCAAGTTAACTCTGCAGTGAAGACATACCTTTAGGGTACGTCTACAGTGCAGTTAAACACCCATGGTTGGCCTGTCAGCTGACTTGGGCGTGCAGGACACGGGCTGTGATGTAGACATTTGGGCTCAGGCTGGAGGCTGAGCTCTGGGACTATCCACCCACACGGGGTCTGCAAGCTCATGCTCCAGCCCGACCCCGAACATCAACACTGCAATTTTGCAGCCCCACGACTGGAGCTGTGTGAGCTCAAGTCAGCTGATAGAGATGGGTGTTAAATTGCACCGTAGACACAGCCTCCTACTGGCCTGTAAGGGTAACTGAAAATGTCACACAATGACTGACAGTACTTAAAAGCAGCATTACCTTTCCACTACCTGATAGGATCTTATTGGAGCAGGATATATTTTGATCCAGTCCAACAGCTAATAAGGGGAGGAAAGGGTGAATCTGCTTGTGAAGTCTATCATTCTGAATACAAGTTGCTGACCAAGTGACAAAACAATCATTAGGAACAGTTTCCATCTCCTACTCAAGGCTCAATCGGGGACTGAGTTTCTCATTAAATTGTGAGTAAAACTGTGTGGAGAAAAAACAGATTGTTTATATTTGAACTCGGTTCACACTGTTGTTCTTCTAAAGGTTACATAAAACAGTTCTCAGAATGGCTAGGAACTCACAAAGCTTTTATGTGGGGAAAGTAGAAAAAAATTCTCTGCTTGAAATGCCTGCCTAATACCTCTCAAAATGAGCTCTCTCTGGAAGGAAATACCTTTTCTTTTGGAAACATCTGTTTCTCTGCTGGCCCATGCAAGTAATTGATGCAGTGATAAGAGAACTTAGAAATACAAAAGAATGTGATTTATTTCCCTCCCACTTAAAAAAAATGGTGAAAGGGGCCTGATGGACAGCCCTAGGGACCGAAGCTCTTTACACAGAACAGGTGTAGCTCTGGCACTAGCTCTGCAAGTTTCCTCCTGCCGCACCTGCAAGCTGCCTGAAGGGACCATATTTAATAGTGAGATGGCAGGTCGGGCCCCAGCCCTATTCATTGTTCAGTTTCTCTGCTGAGACTGCCTGCAAATGCATGAACTGCGAGGGCTGCTTCCACAATTATGTCAGGTAAATATCGGTCAGATTTTGAATTGACTACTTGCCATAGGTGGCAGGTTCGTATAATTTTTGGTGGGGCCCAAAATGGTGGTCACCCCCCCTCCCCGCTCTCACCCTGTAAGCTGATATAAAATGAAGCTACAATGCGTCAGCACCACAAGATTACAAGGGTCAATTAAAAGTGGAAAGTCAGAAGCAGCACTTGCCTATTAATACCTAATATACGATATTAAATTTTGTTGCACCTGTTGTGACAAAGTGGGAATGTTCTTAATGTTTTCTCTGAATACTGTGTGGGTGCCTCAGTTTCCCCTGCAAAGTGCCAACTGACGGTGTTGGGGACAAAGAGATCAGGTGGCCTCCTTGTCCGGAAGAGACACAAAGGCCAGATGAGGGAGTGTCAGTTTGGAGCTGGCTGGGGAAATCGGGAGAGGCCCAGAACTTGGGTCTGGGCTCCCCACCCCCCAAGATGGACCTGACTGAGGGGTCCTGTTTTCTGTATTTACAAGCTCTGTTTTAGACTGTATCCCTGTCATCTAATAAACCTTCTGTTTTACTTTCTGGCTGAGAGTCACATCTGACTGCGGAGTTGGGGTGCAGGGACCTCTGGTTGCCCCAGGACCTGCCTGGGCACACTCGCTGCAGAAAGTGCACAGTGTGGAAGGGCATGCTGAATGCTCCGAGGTCAGACCCAGGAAGGTGTAAGCTTCTTGCCCTGGAGACAGTATGCTCAGAGAGGAGGCTCCCAGAGTCCTGACTGGCTTTGTATGGAGTTGTTCCAAAGCATCCCAGCATCCCCTTCCACACCATGCGCTTCCCGGAAGTCTGCACAGGCACTGACACTCCCTCCTCTGGCCTTTGTCTCTTTTCCAAGCATTAGGAGGCCGCCTGATCTCTTTGTTCTCCAACACCTTCAGTTGGCACCTTGCAGGAGAGTGGCCCAGGCCATCAGTTGCCTGGAGACAGGGTGTCAGCCATTCTCTGTGCAGACAGCATCACACTGGCCCTCTAGGGCTTTACAACAATCACATCCCCTTATCCCACCATCTAGAGCCTTAAGAAATGCATTGGGGAAACTGAGGCACACAGACAGTATTCAGAGAAAACACCTGTATACAACCAGTTACATACTTTGAAGGGTGTAAAATAATCAAATATTGTGCTAAATACAATGATACTCCAAACACCTTCAGTTGGCACCTTGCAGGAGAGTGGCCCAGGCCATCAGTTGCCTGGAGACAGGGTGTCGACCACTCTCTGTGCAGACAGCATCACACTGGCCCTCTAGGGCTTTACAACAATCACACCCCCTTATCCCACCATCTAGAGCCTTAAGAAATGCATTGGGGAAACTGAGGCACACAGACAGTATTCAGAGAAAACACCTGTATACAACCAGTTACATACTTTGAAGGGTGTAAAATAATCAAATATTGTGCTAAATACAATGATACTCCAAACTGACCACCAAATTTAAGTTGCATGTTTTTCCCCTCAGGTGAGGGTTCTGGGGTGGGGCTGGGGATGAGGGGTTCACAGTGCAGGAGCGTGCTCGGTGCTGTGGGTGCAGGCTTTGGGGTGAGGCAGGGCTGAGGATGAGGAACTTGGGGTGCAGACAGGCTGCCCCAGGGCTAGGGCCAGAGAGGACTCCCCATCACCACCACTGGCAGCATCAAGCTCCAGGGGAGGGACCCCTCCTACTCCCCATGGCACACACACTCTGCACATGCTCCTAGAGCCCCTCTCAGGTCCAGAAAGCTCACTCCCCTCCCCTATGATGGGTACTGGGGGGGGGGCACAGGTGGCCTTCCATGTTGCTGCCCCTCACCATAACTTCACTGTGGATGGGGCTGCCCCTTGCCCAGCATGGGGCAGAAGTGGGGTAGGCAGGGTGGTGGCTGGCTATGGGATGGGGGAGCAGGGTGTCATAAAATTCACCCAAGCCCCAGCTGCTCAGGTCTAGGAAGCCTCCCTCTCCCATCCCTCCTGTGGCGGGTGGGTTGGTGGGTGCTGGGGGAGGGGGCATTGCCTTCACATGTGGCTTCCTGCCTCCCCTGTGCAGCCTGCTGTGCCTCACTGGGGGCAGGAGTAGGGGCTGGGACTGGGGGGGAATCATAGGGTCAAACACTCAAACATAATAAAAAATCATAGGGTCAAACACTCACGGAAGCCCCAGCAGCTGCTAAGGTGAATGATGTCTGTCTCCTGGCCCGTTTGTGTCTCCTCCAGGTAGGGGCAGGAGAGGGGAGGCCCCCTCCACTCCCCTCCCCCTCCTGAGTGCTTCAGCAGTAGTTAGCATTCCTCTTATGCTAATGTTGCAGCCCTTAGGCTACGGCAGCAGCAGCAAAGGAGAGAGAGAGACGCGCTGTGCGCTCTCTTTACATTCAGGCAGGGAAGCTCCGGGGAGGGGGAAAAATCTAGCTCCAAATATTGGTGGAGCAGAGCCCCTGATTATGAATATTCCTGGGGCTTTAGCTCCAAGAGCCCATATAAGTTGGCGCCCATGCTTGACACAATAGAGAGACTCTGAAGGAGGCATTAGGATCCCTTTTTGAAGAGCACAAGAAAAACTAGTGTCTTTGGATGTTGGTCATCTGAAATCATAAGCTTTACAAAAGGCTTGTTTGTTTTAACAAAAACTAAAACAAATCATAAAGCATATGCACACTCTGAAATAAATCACAAGAGCAAAGAAATTCAGATACGGAGATGCAGATAGGGATCATTGAAAGGGGAAGAAATTGCCATTTGGCCTTTACATGATCTAGAAAGAAGGCCTGACATTCCCCCTCCCTCGCATTTAGAAGGTCAGGGTTGTGCTTCTTGTTATTTGCATTAGAAATTTAGGGCCACTCTTAAGAGAGTTCATCAGCCCAAGGCTCCCCTTGGGAAAAAAGGAGCTGCTGCACACTGAAAACCTGACCACTTTGTTTGAGTACCTAACTGAGAGCAAAGCTGCATTGAAATCTAGTCCCGAATGAGGGTGTTGGGCTTTTACATCTTCTATACCCTAATCTTCCTATCCTGATTCTGCTATTAATTACGGGTCAGTCGTGATTTATTTCAATGGAGAATACTCATGGAATGAAGATGGCTGAATTGGGCCCTCAGTGATGCCAGTTATAGATCCTCATCCAATGGCTTGTCAGATTGCTCTGCCTTTGCATAGCAAATGGACAGGATATTTTACTACATGGAATTGCATGCATCTCTGAATATGATATACACCCCAGTATGAAAGTATTGATGGAAGGTGATGAGGATGCAAGTGGAGACCTCATTCAAGTGTGGCTTCTTCACCCTCCATCTTCACAGCCACGTGCCATGCTTGCTCTCAATAGCTTAGCATAAATCACACAGTTGGGGACAGGCCAGAGGGGAGCAGATTCAGTGGGTGGGTAGCTCATATGAGACTAAGGAGGGCTGTGGCTGTTATTCCAACTCAGAGCTTGGAAGAAAAGCTCTAAAGGAGATGTGATGCAGCAGAATGCCCTGGGTGCAGGTTAGAAGTGGGATCAACATAACAGACAACATCATCTCCCTGATGTCAAGGGATCCTTGGGGAGGAAATGCCCCATCTTCTTGGTCAGCAAGGAGACAAGGCATCTGAACATTAGAGCGGGTTGAAAAAATTCCAACTCTTTCATCAGAATTTGGTGGTTCGTTGAAATCAAAATGTTTCACTGAGACTGTTCAATTTTGATGAATTTCCATCCAAAGCCTGCCTGGTTTCATGCTTGCTCACGTGGCCATCTTCTGCGTGGCTTGCCTGGTGGAGTCCTGGAGAGACCAGGCTTCCAGAGTCCATGGTTCTGGGGCAGCACACCAGGCTAGACTGCCTCAGCATTGGAGTCCACACAGAGCTTCCAAACTCCCTGGCCAACTCCCCAGGCTCCTTGACTCCCAGGAATTGGTCAGCCCAGGGAGCCCTGGCTTCCAAAGTTCCAGCTCCTCAGAAGCTCACAAGGTAGGTTGTGGCAGAGCCCAGGCTCCTGGTTCCCCTTCAGCCTGATTTGGAGCAGAAACAATTCCCAAAAACTCACAAGTTTTCCTGGAACTGAAATTCAGTTTCCCAGCCAGCTCTACTGAACATGCGATATCACTTACAGTTTGACTTCATTGATTTATCGAGAAAAAAATAATCATGCAATGAAATTTTGAAATTCATTACAGCTTAGAGTTTCAATCCAGTCCAGTAAATGCCATACAGTGGAACTGGCAGCTTTGTTACAAGTCAGTAATCTGATGAGATAGAATATGTACTGTACTATCCAAATTCCTTATAGAGTTTGACAAGTCCATTACACCTTTGATGTCTTTAACCTTGAAGAAGTTTATTGTACTGAACTTGCTCCAAAGAAAGTATTCAGTAATAATTACTTGGTTAAACACTGGCTTCTATAACATTGCTACAGAATGTCATAGCATTCTGAGAGCTTTTGGATAACAGTACTCTCCCCCAACTCCGAATGGGGGAGCCAAGTCATATTAAATAAAAGTCAGCTCTAACCTTCTCCCCAAATTACACAGAATTCTTTTTAAAGGTTTCAAAGAGTTGTTATATTTGCTCCCATTACTTTCTATTTTTGCAGGCCTATATGGGGTCTGAAAAGGAAATTTCAAATACCATGACACAGGATATATTGGCTCTACTGCTGCTTCAGATTGAGAAAGAGTGTTCCAGAAATCTCCCGAAAAAGTATGTTATGATGCTCCCATCCCAGCTTTGTAGACCCAAGTGGTTTGGATTGTTCCCATGAAGTCCAGAGAAGCATCAGCACTTTTGTTAACCTTCCCTCTCACCAACATTGACTTACTAAAGAGTGGAAATGTTCTCATTATATAAATATGCCAAAGAGCTGAGGTAATGAGCATCACATGATCATTGCTACTGCTGCTCTGTATGAGGAACTCCCAATAACGAAAACAGAAGTTCTCTGAGTACAGCAGCTGCACTCTGTGTCTGTACCTAGCACAATAGGGCCTGGATCTTGGCTGACTCGTAGGCACTACCATAATAAATATAAATAATAAAATAATAATAGACCCTTGAGTTGGAGTTGGGGTGGGATGCAGAGTCATAAAACTTTTCTCAGCACACCACTGAGTTTTTATAAGTTTGATTGTGAGGTGACTGTTATGGGAGTGTTATTTAAAAGTGAAGTATCTGCATATATGTAGATAATTTAAAGTGTGCCATCTACTGGCATGTAAGAATATGTAGCATTATTCATAAATTAGTACAAGGGTCGGCAACCTTTCAGAAGTGGTGTGCCGAGTCTTCATTTATTCACTCTAATTTAAGGTTTTGCGTGCCAGTAATACATTTTAACATTTTTAGAAGGTCTCTTTCTAGAAGTCTATAATATAGAACTAAACTATTGTATGTAAAGTAAATAAGGTTTTTAAAATCTTTAAGATTCATTTAAAATTAAATTAAAATGCAGAGCCCCCCTGACCGGTGGCCAGGACCCGGACAGTGTGAGTGCCCCTGAAAATCAGCTCACGTGCCGCCTTCAGCACATGTGCCATAGGTTGCCTACCCCTGAATTAGTATGTTCAATACAGTTGTTATGCATTGCAAATAGCTTCCCAAATCCTGCTTTGAGCAGAAGCTAGCTTTAGTAATTATAGATCTATGAAGAAAGGGAGAAAGCTACCCTGACTGTATGCTTTTTATGGGTTTTGCCAGGAGAATGCTAGCTTCACACATGGGTTTGTGTTTCTCTTACTGTCTTCAAAACAGCCAAACCTGAGGAATCCCACAGTAGACTTCACTCATCCCCACTATCTGACAGGCAAGCAACAGACCCTCCACGGGCAGATAATCCCATCACATTATGTGATGCTGCTGTATTGTGAGGCAGGAGGATTTGTGGCCTACTACTCCCATCAAGAGTCTGCTGCTTGGCAAGCCTACCCAGTTTGGTATCTTTTGAGTGCCTATGGCAGTGATGGACAACTGGCGGCCCAGGGGCCACATCTGGCCAACAGATCATTTTACTTGGCTCACTATAAACCAGCTTGGAGCAGGTGATCTGGCAACCCTGGGGTCAGAAAGGGGGCAAGGCCCTGCTTGTGTGCAGACACATGTGACTTGCATGATACTGTGGCAAGAGCCAATGGTCCAAAGTGGGGACCCAGGCCAGCCCTGTGGACCTGCTGCTGCAGGCTCACTCCAACCACTCCAGTGCCTCCCACCCACTGGGGGCAGGATAGGACTGCCCCCCCATGGCACACCCTGTGAGGGCAGGACCTTAGCCCTTCACCCAGTGGCAGACCCCCTGGCCCAAGGCTTTTAGTGGATTTTGAGGCCCTCTACTGCCTTTAAGTTGCCCATCCTTGGCCTATGGTATCCTTAACTCCCCACTCCCACATCAGATAAATACAGAAATATATTATGATAAATAGACTTGTAGATAAACCAAAATCGCTTCTTCTAAACCCATGGAGCATAAAAAGTAGATTCCTCCTATCCACGATCCTAGAAATACCATGCAACTTCACTCACATATTGAAATCTAATCAACCAGCTTCAAACCTGAAAATGCATTACAAAAAGCTGCACTGACATTTTCTCTCACAGAAGGCATTCAAATTGAGTGAAAGTTTTACTAAGGCAAAACATTCTGCAGGAAATGTATTATTTGATGAGGTGCAATGAAATTAAAAGGGGCAAATTTTGAGTATTCTTATTCTCAAGTATTTGTACAGCGCTACTTAATCCTTTTGTGTGTCTATCGTGCTTCCCATCTAAAGATCTCAAAGCTCTGAATGATCACTGATTAAACTTGCTACCTTTTCAGGCAGAAAAAATATTACCATTGCCATTTTACAAATGGTAACACAGACAATAAGAACCAGATTGATTTCAATGGGAGTAAGAGGTCTAATCTTTTTAGGTGGTTTTGAAAAATCTCATGAGGCATCCAAATTCCTCTGAAAATCTGGTCCTAAGCATCTTGCCCAAGACAGAGCTTAAAATAGTTCAGAGGCCTTCTGCCTCCCATCCTGTGCCTGAACTACTGAATTATGCTTCTTGAATTTTTTCCCACCCTTCCTAAGTTTGAAATTGCTTTTGCATCATTTCACCCAGTTTTTTTAAACTTTGATTTAAAATTAAAAAAAAAAAAAAAAAGAAACCAGAAAAATATCGACCACAAACCTCCCTTAGAGGCAAATACTGAATCTAACTATACATCAAGATACAGAATCTGCCATCTAGTGTTATTTGAACATGTAACGTGCGCTTTAATTTCCTTCAGATTGCGCCACTGCTGCATTCAGTTAAATCAGAGCCAAAGGCAAACTTCTGGAGCTGCACCTACAAGGCTTAGATCTCTAAAACTTTAAATAATTTAACTGACTATGCTGAAGAAGTGATTAGTGAAAAGATAAAGGAGAACAATGAAATATGAAACAAACAGCTGTATTCAAACTTCAAAGTTTTAAGTAACAATGTGTTTCCCAAATTTCTTGGAACACTTCATGCTAAAGGCCTTCCTGATGATTTGACTGGAATCCAGCTATCCCAATTTTAAATGTGCATGCCAATATAAGCCACTGATGCTGGACATAACTGAATATGTGGACCACGAATTAATCACAATTATTTATCAAAGCCTAGCCAGGAAATTTCTAATTCCTTCCTACACAAATGAAAATCATGTATGAAGCCAGAATAAACTCATCCATTTAAACAGATTACAAGTAACCTGTTTTGTAAAAGCATGTTTAGTGGTTCAGTCCTGCTCCCATTCAAATCAATGGGGAGTTTGTCGCTGACTGGGATGGGAGCAGGATCAGGCCCTTGGTCAACTGCCCAATCCAAAACCCGTATTTTCAAAGCACACGATAAAAACCAGGAACAGCCCTGTAATGAGCTCTGTGTCAGCAGCTTATTGAGCACACATTGACTCCTCATTGGCTTCCCGTGGCTTCTGCTGCATAGAGTCAGTTGAAGGCTTGGGGCTTAGCTCAATATGGCTATATGTACACTACCGTGAGATCGACGCTGCTGCTGGGGGTCAATTTAGCGGGTCTAATGAAGACCTGTTAAATCGACATCAGAGCATTCTCCAGTCAACTCCAGTACTCCACCAGGAACGAGAGGAGTAAGGGAAGTCGACTGGTATGTGCTTCCAATATGGAGCTGGTCAGGAATCTTCCAACCAAAGAGGCATCAGCTGGAAAATACCGATTTGTTGAACCCAAAATGTTTTGTGAAATGCATCAGGTTTAACAACCAGGTCACAAGTCTATGGCAGGGGTTCAATGGAAGTTTGTCTGATTCCTGCCATTCCAATTGGAGGATTCCAGGGTCCACTGCTCTGGGGCAGCCCTGCTATGCAGACTGAATCAGCGCCAGGCACTCCAGACTTCCAGGCTCCCTGCTGCACACCAGAAATTCTGAGTTTGGCCAGCTTTGTTCCAATGGGAACAGAGAGATGGATCAAAGCTGAATTTCATCATGTAAAAATTCCCCATGTTCCATCCAAACACAAACTGCATTTTCATAGGAAGGGTTTGGTCACAAAGTCTGATGATTTAAATCTGCCTAGGGCATTTGGACGCCTAGTTCCCATTTACGGGGCATGCCACTGCACTGGAGAGCTTTGGAAATTACAGCCAAATACCTTCCTGAACAACGATGTTGTTCTACAGCAAGCAAACAAACACTGACTATTTTAAAAAGATAAGCTAAAGTCAACACACCTGCTGGGCCAGGGTATAGGTGACTTGTCTCTGTGAGTAAAGGGCTATCCATAGTGTGGCCTCCCCCTCCCATGCACAGGTGTTTAGGGGAAGGGCTACAACAGTGGCAGCCTGGGAGACAGAGAAGTGAACAATGACTTTGGGAAAGTTGGACTGCACACCCAAGGTGAAATCCTGGCCCCACTGAAATCAATGGACCATTGGCATCAACAGAGCCAGGATTTCGTCCCAAAGGCCATCATAGGGCTAAACCCAAGGTGAGGAGTTCTCTGATTATATGAACTGATTATATGTGCCTTTGGATCATTAAATTCCATGAGATAAATAGCTGCAGTTCACAAAGCTTATCCATTACTGGAACTTCTATAAAGTCCCTATGGGCAGAAGAAAAGGCCTGCAGAAATATATCACATAGAGGCCAAAACTAGAATTTACAATCAAATTTCAGGGAAGGTAGGACTAGATTATTCAAATTCACCAAGTCTGCTTTTAACTTCTCATTTCTTTGGATCTGGAACTGGAAGGGTTCTGTTTCCCTATAACATGCAGGAGATCATAGAACTGGGTCTGTATTGCCTCCTAACATTGAGACATTGATTCACCACTGACTCAGAGGGAAGAATGCCACCTCTACCTTCAACCGCAGGATTTTCCTCAGTGGTCTGCAGTCAAAAACTGACTTGAGTCTGATGCTGCTTAACATATAAGCAATAAGACTTCAGCTCAGGAGTATGGACCAAGCTGCAGAATCTATGAGTAAAAATGAATGCACAAATGCTGTATGTTAATTTTATCCAGAGTAAAATGTGCCACATTGTACATGCAGGGTTGAGCAATACCACCTTGCTCAGAAGCACACCTGGGGCTACTTGTGATATTAACATATAAGAAGGTATTTGGGGAGTAGCTATTGGAATTAGCAGTCGGTAGTTCTTTCATTTCTGATCTGTTATGTTCAGCCTACATTGCTACTTCTCTATCCATCAAAGTCCTATCTAGTTAAAAAAATAACCAACACGTACTCTGCATTCACTCTGTATACAAAGATCCATATTTTGATGGGGATTTAAAGATCTATGCACAGCCTGTGGGTGGTTCTGTGATCTCTCAACTCACATTAGTCAATTTATTCTGAGCTATTACAAATGCAAGTTCAAGGTAAAATTATTGTTATGATATTTGGAATGTGTTTCTCCCTTTTTATAAACAGTAGACATGTCATACTTGATTTGTAGCCCTACAGAAAGCAGCCCATGCATCAGATTTTCTGTTGTACACAGTTTGCTTGGTATAGTATATTGGGAACTTTACCGTTACAATTAAACAAAGCAAAAAACACCTCTAACTGGAACGTTAGATTCTGAAATGAGAATGATGTTATGGATTACACTAAATGGAAAAAGCAACATGTAAAAAGAAAGGCAGATGTGATGAAGATTCAAGAAACATTTACTAGTACTTACAGAGGCTAATCAAAGACCACCCACCTCTTGGTGTTCCCATTATGCCTCTGGCATTTAGGGCAGTGACAAAGCTCCTCCAGTCCTGTCTGTTTCTGGTAAGTCTTTCAATGGCTCCCCAGCTGTGCCCCAGGCTTCCACAACTCGGCTTCCACAGCTCTTCACCATGTTGTTTTTGGGTGGCCTCATTTTTGCTTGCCTTCAGGTGTCCATCTTATTGCTACTCTGGTGATGGAATCAGTTTCCATCCAAAGCACATGGCCAATCCATCGCCAGCACCTGCTGGCAGTGATGGTGCTCATATCCTCTTGGCTGCACTGTGTCAATAGATCTTGGTTTGAGATGGTTCTGGGCCAAAAGATACGGAGGATTTTTCTGAGGCAGGTTGTATGGAATGAAGACAGTTTGGACATGTCATACTTTCTCATTCCCCAGCATTCTGCACTATAAATTAATGTTGAAAGTACGCAGCTCTGATAAATCTTTAGTTTGGTTTTGGTGTTGTATTTTGATGACTTCCAGACTGTATTTAAACTCCTGAAGGTGTTTCTGGCTTTATTGATTTTGTTCTGGATGTCCTGGTTTGTTCCACTGTCCTAGCTGATAGTGCTGCCCATGTATGTGAATGTTTCTACATTGGTGAGAACATGATCCTCTATCCCTACTGGTGATGGTGGGGCAATATTAAAGGTCATGATACTCAGGTGCTATACTCACAGCATGTTACAAGCTGACAGAAAGCAAGCCATTGGACCACCAGCCCTCCTTGCAGCCAGGCTAAAGATTCTGCATGCAGTAGTCTACTATCCCTCCCCAGCCTGCCCCAGATTCATCTGGGGAGGGGCAGAGGGAAGGATTACTCTTACAAAGAGGAAGAGAGAAGCTTGAATCTTTACCCAAAAAATTACTAGCCTGAAG
The DNA here is from genome assembly GCF_016161935.1 of Mauremys reevesii. NCBI lineage: Eukaryota > Metazoa > Chordata > Testudines > Geoemydidae > Mauremys > Mauremys reevesii. Next base: position 26,021,627 of record NC_052633.1, on the reverse strand, counting down.
AAGATATGAAAGAAGAGGTTGGCAGTTGGGATAGTCAGATCTAATGAAATATTAACTGCCCTGACATCCTCAACTGATGGGTAAAGGAGGATGCTTTGCAATAGGATGCTCTCCCTAGTGCCTTCTTTGGGGAGAGTAGCGGAGGTGAGGTGGCTTCACATTTAATATAAGGCTAGTAGGGGTCTGATAAATTTGAAGCTAATCCCCTGTAGCTGCTGAAAGAGAGATAATCTTTCTGTCATTTCCCCCTCCCCCACAGCTTCCTGGCTGCTGCAACAGCCATAGGTCCCATTACCCTTGTCTTGTTAATTTCACTCTTCAGGGGCTTGGCTATGCTGCTTGCTTTGAGCAGAAGCAGAGGCACAAGAACTGTCTGAAAAGTTGGACAGAATTACATCAGTTCACTCTCCACATTTGAAAGGTTATTTAACTTTTAATTATAAGGGCTAGAAACATGTTTCTAAAAAAATAAATCCTAATATCATTAGAAATTCATAGGGTAGGCCCCCACTGTCACCAGGGAAAACATCCATTCAGCACTTGACAAGGGAATTTTTCAAGTTCTGCAGCTCTGGGAGAAATCCCAATGAGTGCCACAGTGAGTTCCTGCAGATTCCCAAACCTGGACTGCACTGGGGGAATCGAATGGGCTTATTTACACTGCCATCACAATCATCCTTATGTCATTCATTCACAGCATTTAGGGTTCAGGATTAACTGCCTGAATCTTCTACATTGATCAAATAGCTTGTAGGGAGTATGGGCATTACAGCAGCCCAAATATTTCCCTATATAGATTCATTTTAGCCTCCTTTGGCAACTGCTATTAATTCCTTTCCATCAGTTCAGGATGCCATGTGAGCTAGGGGGAAAGGAAGAGAAGAGTAGATCTGCAGAGGCAATATATTTAGAGAACTCCCATTTCTGTCCTCCTCCCTCAAGAGATGCCTCTTCAGATCCCCACTCTCAGGAGTTACAGCCTCCTGGAAGAGAGCCTGGGGTGTTTCTCTCTCCTGAAATGGGCAACATTTTCACTGGCTAGACAAAGCAAAAATCAGTAGGCATTTGGGTAAGGTTTAAGAAGTAGTTATTTCCTCTGTTGGAAGATGGAGGTTTAAAGTTCTCAAATCTAAACTGGTATTAGATAGCTTTTAATATACTGACCTGGATTTCAGAGGCCAGTACAATGTCTTGAGTACAAATGGAAAGGCCAAGTAACAAACACATCCTGAAAGGACTTTGAAACTTACCCCTTTCCCTGAATAGCCAGGCATAATGGAAGTTGTAGGAATGAAACCAAAACTACAGTTAAGGTCTTATATCAGGCATATGTTGTTTAATTTAGGATACAGTGAGAATGGACAGGATTGAGAACGGAATGTTGTTCTGCACATTTATATACAACCTAACAGATTTGTTTCCTTTCCAGAATTACAGAAAGACAAGGGACTGCACAAATCAGGGTCTTGGCAAGACCTCTAAATATAATGTTGCCTAGAAATTGTTGGGCCTGTCATTATGATAAGATAATGAATTCTCATCTATATTATGAAAAATTAGATTCCAAATTTCATCAGCACTCTAATTTGTATGTTTTTGATCCAAAGCAATTGAAAGCATTCACCACAGCTCATATCCTTCTGGGAATCAGACTTGGGAAGGGAAAACACTATACAGTAGTTTTAAGATTAGGAGCTAAAGGGGAAAAATACCTCCTCCCCAACTATTCCCTAGTTATGTATACTAGTTTTAAGTTTCAAGAATTTATCATACTCCATAGACTAGTTTATAATGGACTCCACAGCACTCATTTGATTAATGCTAGACAATTACTAACACATTTATATTTATAAATAAAGGTTAGGTATTGGAGGGATGATGGTAAATTTTGGGAAAGTGGTTAAACATTACTTTGTTTTTATTGGTCTTACATTTGCACATTGGGAAAAATCTTAGTACTGCAGAATATTTTCAGGACCTCAAACTTTGCCTCAGATCACTGATGTGACAAAAGGGTCATTTTGAGACCTGAGAAAAATTATATGGAACCTCAACACTGTAATAAAAAAAATGATGCCTTATTCGCCTGCATATGGGAACACATTAAGCCAGATCTTCAGTTGGGGAAAATCAGCATAGCTTCACTGAAATCAGTGTCTGTGACGCTAGTAATTCAAGTTAGTGCACAACTTTTTGAAGACTTAGAGCCCAAGGCTGCCTTACTTTATTCTCACAAGTAATCCTGTTGACTTCAATGTAACTAGTTCCTTAAAATGAGCAAGATTTGGCCTGTGATCATCTTATTTGATTTATGTACAAGTAATTTCTACTGCAAATTTAAACCTCTAAATAACACATATACTAAACAAGGTGGTTGGGTTTTTTTCTGTGGTTGGTAGGATTCAATTATATTATAGCTTAATTTTTGTAAATACTTTTCAGGTAATGTTTGTGCTTTAGAAAGTTACCGCATTTTTTTAAATGCAAAATTTACACTTTATCTTCTTCCTGTGGAATAAAGTTATCATGGATTCATATCTTATTCTCTAAGAATGTTAGACATATACTGATTTTCTTCAGAGATCATAGGCACATTGATAGAAAAGCTTTATATTTTGTATTTCAGGAACAGATTCTGGTTTGCTGGTCACATTGAAATACTAGTAAAATTTTCATTCAAAGATTCATGTAATGACAACTACATTATGCTTTCTCAAGTCTTCTTCAAAACCTCCACCACCAATGCCTTCTACTCATCTCCAATTTGAATGTGTAGGCTCCACTTTTACCCTGTTGCAATCTTTTGTACTAAGGCCACTACTCATGAAGCACTGGTGGGTACTTCCTGACTGACTGCCAATCAAATAAAGCATATCAACAACCTTAAAGGGCCACAACATTAAAAAATAAAATATGTTTTTTGACATGGTTTGCGGATCAAGTTGCAGGAGTAAAGAGATTTTCCACACAGCAGGAAACCATGTAGTAGCTAAAACAAAAGCAAAACTAATTTTGGTGGCAGACAGTTAGGAACCAATTCACATTACCAATCAATTCACATTGGTAACCACTTATGTCACATACGTAGTTCCACTGAATTTAGTGGGACTACTCTTGTAAGTGTTCACCAGTATAAGGGTTGGACCATCTAGCCCATGCTTTTATTTTTCTGCAGCAGGTATAGAAAGAGCATTTTTCTGCAGAATATTCACTCCATGGAAGTATATTAAGTTCAGATATAGTATGTCACCATACGTTTCTGGCCCCTCTTCCCCCATATATTATTGTATAGTAGATTTTTAATTTTTTTTAAAATATTTGTATTAGCCTTTCATGAAGGTCATGCCAGATGAGGATTTAGTTGTTGGAGCTAAAGTAATAAATTTAAATCTACTGTATCATTTTCTTTGAATATGGCTTCTCTCAGGTCTACAAAACAAACAAAGAAAATATCCCCAGGTTCCCAGTAAATCAGGCAAACTGAGTTAGATGAATGGCTCACGTAGGTCCGCCTAACCAGCTTCAGTTTGGATGGCCACTGGGTGCTCACTGAGATCACAAATGCAGTTTCCTCCTTTAAGAGGAACTGACATTTGCAGAGGTGTATACATGTATAAACCAAAGCAGTCACCACATCTCTTTTGGGGCCCAGTGAAATGTCTGTCATTGCAAAAGTATTTTAAAAGGTTAAAAAATTACATGTAATAAATTATCAAAATGGTTAATAAGTGTACAAAATTAATTATACATATAGTAATGAAGCAAGGCAGCTTGTCATACTTGATCAAGAAATGACTCCCATATAATGACTTCCATGTGTACTTGGGACAATCATATTTTCTTCATAACCTTAACTATATTGTCAACATGCCATTTTCCACATTGTTCAGTGTACAAAACCCAACTCTTGCTTCATGTATGGAACATGGTGGGAAAGGATAACTCTATTGTGAAACGGGAGATTCTACAGCCTCTGCTAAAGCAAATGGAATGTGTTTTAAGTGCATAATGTTTTATCATGTTATCGTCTTGATTACCTTCTGGAACTGCAATTTTAAATGAGTATGTTAGAAGTAGGTGGCGAATCCTAATAAGAAAATAAGTTTACAGCTAGAGATTTATAATGGACACATCATCTATTTGTGATTTAAAATGATTTTTCAAGAGATACTATAATTACATAAATCCAGATTTAGAACTTCTTTCTGAAGAATAGTGCTGTGACAGTAATAAAACAAGGAATGTGAAATATATAAGAGTAAAGCTAAAATAGAAAAATAAGGTTGAAATGGAGCTTACTCGGATTTGGAGCTTTACTTTCAAAATCAATTTAAGAAAGGTGGAAATAATTTTTTTTTATGGCATCACTGTTATCCTCAATATCTTTACTTACTTATTAGAGCTGGAGTGGAAAGCAAATGAAAGCACCACATTCTATCACACAGTTCTCTCTTTCTTTATTGGACTGGTAGAATTCAGGTGCACATGCTATACTAGTCACAACAATAGCCGTAGGTAGCAATATGCTCTTTTTGTTACGTTATAATTTCTAGCTTTCGATGGCAGTTCCTTGGAGACTACATTTCTAAAGCTGCTGCTATTTTCAGATTTATTTTAAGCATAAGGGGTGGAGTGACAGGGAACCAGGCCTTAAAGGGAAAATGTCATTTTAAAGGGACTGACAAATCTTGCAGACATTATAGCCTGATTCTTGTTGTTACACCAATGTAACAAGATTTGATTTTAATGAACTATTGCTGTGTTACACCAATGTATACTGGAGAAGAATAAGGGCCTACATTTGTATTTAAATTGTAAGGCAGCAGGGTCTATTGGCCTAGAAATAAGCTCTTTTTCCAGCTCTGCCCTGACCATAGGTACTTTTGCCTGTGTGACCTTAGGCAAGGTTGTTTCACTTGTCTGTACTTCTGTTTCCCCCTCACTCTTTCTCTGTCTACTTCAGTTGTAAACTCTTGGTGGCAGGGATTGTCTTTTACTATGTATTTGTACAGTGCCTAACACAATGGTGTCTCCAGGTTTTACTGTAACAGATGCAATATCCTAAGAATTGTACCAAGCCAATTATTTTGTTCTCTCACCTATTTTGCTTACAGTATGTCGGACTTAGAGTTTTATAAGTCAGTCAAATGTATTATAGTCTTACAATAAAATACCCCGGCTTTATAACTGTAGGAACTACTGGTTCAGAAATAGCATATTGATCATACCGTATTGTAAATATAATGCAACGGAGTGCAGATCAATATGCTGCTGTGTATGCTACTCAACTACAGAGTGCAATTGAATCATTATTTTTAGCTCTGAATAACTCCAGGAATTTGATTTGATCCCTTTAAGATGAGAAGATTTTTGGAAACAATCTTGTTAGGAGCTTCTGCATACTCAAAGAGCAATACCCAGCATCTCTCTCACACACACACACACACACACACACACACACACACACACACACACACACACACACACACACACACACACACACACACACACACACACACACACACTCTCACTTCCTGCTGCATGGCACTGGTTACTTTACTTCTTCTTGCCCTTGTTTCCCTTATCTATTTAGCTCTTCAGTGCAGGAACAATCTCTTACTATGTTTGTATATGGTGTCTAGCACAATGAGATCCTGACTGCAGTAGAGGCCCCTTAAGAATTATTGTTACATAAATAATTATAATATTAGCATTCCTCTGATCAAATTCCCAAGCAAGCTGTGTGTGAGAAAAATGAGCTGACAGTGGGCCACCCTGCCCAGGACACGGGGAGAAGTCTAGTTGTCACTAGGGTTCCATTCCTTTGTGAGAGAGAATTAGTAAATTGGGTTCCAGTGGTGATGGTTAAGCCATCCTCTCTCTTATCCATAAATCCTTGTGGGAAACCCCAGATAGCAGGAGAATGAGGAAGACCTGGGATTTGCAGAAATGATTATAGTGAACCTCTGGACCATGTACATTGCTCTTAAGACTAGCTGAGCATAAGCAGGTCTAAGGAAACTACTAGTTGGTATCGGTGAGGACATTGAGGAGGGGACAACTGAAAATCTTGTTGAATATGTTCCAATCGTTTTTGGCCAATTGGACATTATTAGAAGTATCTCTGGTTTTAGAGTAGCAGCCATGTTAGTCTGTATCCGCAAAAAGAACGAGTACTCCTGTTCTTTTTGAGAAATATCTCTATTCATCTTTCTATTACTGGAGATATACCTACAAAATTCCTGTTAACTTCCTTGGCACAAGAGTGAGCCCTTTCTTAACAGGAATGACAGTACAAGGATATACAGATATTTAATATTCTGTGTAATGGCCAAGGTAAAGGAACCAATCACAATTTAAAAAACCCTCTTCTCTGATGTTTTTACTTCCATCGTTCCTTTAACATTACAAACAGGCTAATTGTAGGAAATGGATGTTCTGGATCTTCTAGAGATGTTGATTATTTTGATGGGATATTAGGTACAGTTTTGTAATCAAGGTTGCATTTTTTTGTTAAAGATATGCTCTACATAAGGAAGTATTTAGGGGAAGTCCGATAGCTGGCCTGTGTTATAAAGGAGGTCAAACTGAATAATCCCAATGGTCCCTTCTGGCTTGGGAGTCTATAAATCGCATCATGGAACATTTTATATTGTTGTGTTAGAGACAGAGCAGGTATATCTTGCTGACTTGACAATATATATTCTAAACCTAGGGTCTAGAAATTATCCTTTCCCAGGTTGATTGCAGACAAGATAACACAGACATAGATGCAGTGGTGTCGATTTAGTGGGTCTAGTGAAGACATGCTAAATTGATGTGAGAGCTCTCTCCCGTCTATGTCTGTACTCCACCTCCCCAAAAGGCAGAAGCTATGTCAACGGGAGATTATTTCCCATTGACAGAGCGGTGTAGACACCGCTGTAAAGCAACATAAGTTACATTGACTTCAGTTACGTAACTTACATAACTGAACTAATGTAACTTAGATTGACTTACAGAGTTAGTGTAGACCAGCTCTCATTCATGGTGACTGAATGCACACAATATGGTTGCAAATAGCTTAATTAAAGGGTGGGGTACACAAACCCTTCAGATCCAGGGCAATGCCATAGGTACTTTTGCAGGAGCACAGAGAATGACTCCACATGAGCTGGGTTAGATCATGTTCGATGCTAGGTTTTCTAAAACACTATCTTCATTAAATACTTTAAAAAATCCAAGTCTGTAGATCTAAAAATATAGACACACAAAGATGCATCAGGGCCCAAATTCAACAACACAAGGAAAATAATATGTTGCTTTCTGTAATGAAGAAAAGTTTTTATTTATTTAAAATGTAGCATCAAGCATCCATCTTTTCCATTTTTCTAAACACTCATTTCTAATGCTTGAACTTCATTTCCAGAGTTCTAACTTCAATTATTGCTGCTTTAATCTTCTGCAGCTTCACATGTTATCAGAATAATAAATGTAAATGTAACATTTAGGCCATCAGTAATTTATCCTGGGAGAATAGTTCAAAGAGAACATCAGCTTGAAACTATTGGTTGGGCTGTGAAGTTTGAGGTAGGAGACCCAACTGTCTTCCTACTTCAAGGAGCCTTTGTGTGGCACTAATTATAAAACAAAGCTATTGGACTCGTACTGATTAGCTATTTATACTTTTTTGATGAAATTATCTGAAGTTACGTTTTGATGTCTAATTAGAGATGACCTCTAAGCAAGGTTTTGCTTCCTTTTCCATAAAAGAAGCTAAGGAATCATTCAATTACTCAGTGAAAATTAATACAATGGCGATTTTAGCACTCCCTGGAGTTGGCTCTTAGTTAAAAAAGGAAGAAAAAAAATCTGATTAAGTTCACAGAGCTGGGTCTTTGAAACAAACCCTCCATTATTTAATGGGTCACACAGGTAGAAAATATTTTCCAGTTGTATCTGTAATAAGTCATGGTGTTTTATTTTAAAGCCTTCATAAGTTGCGGCATAGAATTAACAGATGCTTGTAAAGAAAAGGAATGGAGAGCAAGTTTTGATTGATCATTTTCTGACATGCTCGGGGTGGGGAAGAAAGGGTTCCATTTTAGTCAATTAAATTGTTGATGCAGTTTGATAGCAGCTTGTCTTCCCATAACATATGTTTTTCATTGCCTGAATCATATTTTCCTTTTCTCAGCAGAGACTTAGCTGATGCTAAAATAACAAAAGCTCATTAGGGAAGTTTTATTTTCTAGGTATAGAACACTTGGAACCAGAAGAATGATTTATTAATTGCAATGTAGTAAAGCAGCTGTTGGCTTATGCAGAGGTCAGTTTCAGGATCTAACGATGAAACAATAGCTGAGACTTCTACATTAAAGTGGACAAATACATCCTCTATCTTGGGTACTTTCAACAGTAATAAAGGCCAGGTTTGGGGGACACAACAATATTCCTTTGTTACAGTCTATAGAATGTTTCCATCCCCTCCATGTTAGGGTGATAGGAAGCAAGATGAGAACACTCAACAATATCACTAAGTAACAACAGGTGATGGCAAACATACTCTAAAAGGAGGGACATGTGAAGGGATGTATGTGCAGGAACCCTGTAGCCTTAATCCATCAAATATTAGAAAGGTCTGCCTCGGGAACAAAGGAAAAAATTGTATTTAACAAATTGTAGTATATGGTTTGATGCTCTCTCTCATCTATAAGAGCCATCCAATTAGAGTAAAAACGCTGCTGTATATTCTATCCTGTGCCTGATCTCTTCTCACCTCACTGCTTTTATTCAGCTTTAAAAAAACAGGAAAATATGCCTGCTAGCACATTGACTAGGTTTAAGATATACTGTTAGCAGAATCCCCAGCAGCATATTATTCAGGGGCTGCAGTCTGTTCTGCACAATACCTCTCACTCTCCTACAAAGACACTCAGCTATGACAGCACCTCTGCCTAAGTCTTTCTAGAGAGAAAGGTGACTCTCTGTAAATCTCCTAGCTGGGAACCCCCCCCCCCCCCCCCACAAATGAGTTCACTTCTCTGAAATCCCTCTGAGCATACTGACTAGGCAGGCCCGGCCGGCCTTGTCCACTCTGGGAAAAAGCATTGTGTAAGAAAACATGTTAACTAACACAATGTTAAACATGAGCTTGTCCCTTGCACCTGGTTTACACTGGTGGTGGTAAGTAGCACACATGTAGCTACAGGCTACAGCGAAAAGCAGGTTGTGTCCACACCGCAGCATGTAGCAGTGAAAAGCTCCAGTGAAGGGAAGGAATGAGGAAAGGCAGCTGGACACTACACTAATAAAAACATCAGCGTAGATGGGGGAAGGCACTGTTTGGGCATGTAGAGACCTGTATCTGGTATATACTCGATGGTTCTGGTGTGTCTGTACTCTACTCACCTAAGCAGTGACTCACCAGCTACACTGCTGTTTACATGTGCTGGGAGGCATGCAGTGTATGTACTCCACAAGCCACTCTAAGTGTAGATAAAGCCTGTGGACAAGACCAGTTGTGTTTTAAAATGTGTTAGCTAGTCACTGTTAGCCAGACAAGTTTTGCCGTGTTTAACTTAGGTGATTTTAATGTGGTTAACTTTATGATCCCCGCATAGTTAACCATAATAAGCCAACACATTTTTAAACTGTACTATCATCATCCACACAAAGAGCAACTCATCATGTTACTTAATGTTTCTAACACAATGCTTTTTTTCATGGTAGAGACTATGCCATACCATGAAACCTGTTCAGACCCTTCCCAACAACTATCTGCAGAAACTGTTTCAGACTTCAGCTCTTTGCAGTCCTCCAAATTCTGCAAACTCATATTACCTTTCCTCAGACACAAACAGCAATAGAAAAATTATTTTGCACTTGATGACAGAAGACCTACCCTATTTCATCCCCAATTCACTTGCTATTTTTCAGTGAAATAGTAGAGCTATGAGAGAGACAAGGTGGGTGAGGTAATAGCTTTTGTTGGACCAACTTCTGTTGGTGTGAGAGAGACGAGCTTGTCTCCCTCACCAAGAAAAGGTGGTCCAATAAAAGCTATTACCTCACCCACCTTGACTCTCAAAATCCTGGGACTGACATAGCTACAACAACACTGCACATAGAACTATAGCAGCCACAGCTTTTTAGGAATACTTAAGTGCAGGCTTGACTATGGCTTTGGCATTGATCCTTTAGCATTCATCAACTACTGTTAAGACACCATGGCCCCATGAACAATCCAACAGATTTTAAATTAAAAACCCACCTATTTAATTTAAGTCCTGCTTTCAGTCTCAGTTATTTGTTTTCCATATAAACTAGGTGGAAAGGTTTCTGCAGTGCCTCGACGCTTTCCTAACTGCAGCATCTGATGCAGTTGAAGATATTTAAAACAAGCAAATTTTGCTTAAAGATGCTAATTGCTGCCAAATACTCCTGAAAATCCCTGACGTTTTAACTACAAACACATTTTAAAACCATAATTAAAAAACAAGTAATCTTAAGAGTTCTCGTTAGCCACTGTGCAGCATCCAATGTTAACAGGGACAGAAAGAAAAAGAGTCAGCCCAAACCATTGCCCGTGCCACAGAAGCAAGTCATAATCAAAGCCAGTGCAGAAGCACTATCTGGTCCTGGTCTGGACTCCATATGACAAAATAGTGCAAGAACTTTCACTTGATGATTACCTGTTCTGTTCATTCCCTCTGAAGCACCTAGCATTGGCCACTGTCGGAAGACAGGATACTGGGCTAGATGCACCATTGGTCTGACCCTGTATGGCCGTTCTTATGTTAACTATTTACATTTGGTCAAATCCTAGTTCTATTAAAGCCAATGAAAGTTTTATCCTTGTTTTGAATTGTATTGGGATTTGGCCCATCATGTACTCTGGGCTGCATCAGTCCCCAGAAGGAGGTTATTTTAAAAGAGAGAGCAGACAGACCTTTTGAAATGTTCATAATTAGAAAAGTTCTCTGGAGAAAGGAATTCTGTTTCCCAAAGGATTTCAGAATTTCAAAACCGGGTTTCATTCCAATTTGGAATGTAAACCAAGGATCACAAAATTCTCCACAGAACAGAATCTGAAACATTTTCATTTTTAAAAATTAAATCTAATAATTTAGAAAGAAAAATCTACCTGGTGGGCTGAAGGGGAGTGACAATCTTGGAGGCCCTGCTAGCACTGGCTGAGCAAGGAACCTCAGGACCTGGGAGCTGCATTCCCAGGGCTTCCAGGATCTCCCGCTTTAAAGTTAACACCCCATTGTGATAAGGTCACACTTTTCTTTGTGCTTCCATTTCCAGCAGTCTGATTCTAAACTAAAGAAGGCTACAAAATTCTATGGAAAGCTACTTTGCAACAATTAAGGCTAGAAACATTTAAAAAATATAAACTACAGGTTCCATTTTGGGGAATACCTTAAAGACAGCAGAGAATCTATTTGAGGCCCTGTTACCGTTGGAATTCATGGGTTTTTCCTCATCTGTCAAATTCTTTGACTCTTAAAAAGCTACATTCTCAGCTTTAGCTAACTAAATCTAATCGAGTCATCTTTTTGGTGTGCAAAGGAAGATCAGAGGATTGATTGTCTATTCTGAATTCCTTTGAAAAGCTTGTTCCAGTCACAATATCATAGACAGCTTGTCTCCTCTGTGAGGCACTCACTTATCTATCTATTTTTTTACATAAGTCAAAGATCAATTCAATTTTAAAATCACAGACCTTGAAATTCGACAACATGCCCAATTACTGCTTTAAAAAGTCATGATTTAACCATTAAAGAATTCCTAATTAGAAATGCCAAATTTTCCTAGCTTATATTATAATGAAATTGTCTAGTTTTCAGGATAATTATATGTAAATATACTTTATGTTTTCCAATATTTGGACCTTAACTCTATAATTTTCTCCACATACAGACTCACCCCTCCCAACATAACACAGAACAGCTCAAATTCTCTTTTGTGTTGATAGATTAAAGTTCAATATCTTGTGATTAATGAATGTTACAAATAGGAGATTTATATAATGAAAACAGGCAGAGTTTCCACCTTCTACAGGGATGCACAGTGCTTGTCCAAACTCCAAGTGTCAAAATGAGACTTACCTAGAAGAAATGTATATAAAATTGTCTTTTTAGAGGCATTTAGCTATATTTTTCCTCTAAGTATTTTGTACAATTGGACTTGTAGTAATTAAAACATGTGGCTTTACAACTGGAGACATTTTTAAAAAAAATCTCAAAATTGTACTACAGTCTCAAAAATTTGAAAAAAATAACATTTCTATGATGTATATGGTGTGGTCTGATAGAAATGTTTTACTGGCACTCATTTGAGTTGACCTGAATAATTCACTCATGGTTTTGTCTCACACGTGCAATACATAGCCACCTCAAAGAGTACAAATAAAACCTTATATCATTTATTATTCTTTCTCCATCATATAACTTTTAAAATAGAAGGGATGATGAAAACTTGAGGCTTGGGGGGGTCCATGTATAAAAATTTGACACCAAGTCACGCATGCAAAATTTGAGATTGTACCTATTGTTTCTCAAAATCCCACATGTGCATCTCAAAACATGCATTTGCACATGAAAACTGGGACTCTGTGCACACAAGCACAGATGCAGGAGTGCTGGTGTAATTTGGACACTGGCATTTGAAAATGTAGCTTTTCTTGGATTTAGGGAGCTATGGATGCTCACTGATTTCTTAATTTCATTTACCCAATTCAGTTTTCACTTATACACTATGTCCTCATCACATACATTATGTCCTCTCATCAATGCAAAGGATGTTGTGTTCAATAACGGTAATTATTCCCATAATGGGAACCCCCTCATGTATGAATGCAAGGAAAGACTGGGGCATACCATAGATAGGTACAAAAGAAATTTTGGCTGACAGTTTAACTCATTGGGAAATAAATCATTCACATATGACCATTGTGAATCTTGCTGTGACGTTTTTCCATACTAAAGGAGCATCCAAATACTTCCAGCCTGAATAATTTTAAAGGAGACAAACTAAAAACACACACTTCACAAGCAAAATCATGAGAGAGCACAGTGTAATGTTTCATTAGCTTTTCCTCACAAAATGGCTGCTGATCCCTCCAGATACGCAGATTCCTTAGAAATGGAAAGATACAGTACAAAGAAAAAGTCATCATGACATTTATATGGCTACATACACTGCAATGATAGCTTTCGATTGTGTACGTATTGTTCAGCACTGAAACATATTACATCATTTCATACCACTACAATAAGATTTATTAAAGTGTCTGAAAGCAACTAATGTTTAAGGAACAAAACATCTGAAGATCTCTGCACTGATGATTACAAAACAATAAAACAATATTTCTTCTGCCCTGGGTAAGGATTTTATTCTTGAAAATGATGAAAGCTCATCATTTTCTTTATTAACTCTTTTCACGGAGCAGTTAGGTACAATCTACTAGATGCCTAGTTTAGGCAGTCCCCTAAGCAATGTTTGATATGCTAAATAAATTATTCGTTTTCAATTTGCCAGTATCTTAGTTAGAAGATGGACTTAAAATTCCTCAGCAGCATTTAATCAGGGTTGTGAATCCCCAGTATTCTTTTTTATTATAAAATGCTGTTGTATCATGAGTGCTGTATGAAGGGAAATCATGATATAAACGTAGCCTCATCATCTTGACCCAATGTTCAAAGTTTATCACTCATGAGAGGTGCCAAAATGAAATACAGTTTATGCACAAAATGGGCACAGAACAGAATGTGAAGCAATACTGCAAATTTCTGTGCCAAAGTGCCTTCATTGTAACCTGGTGGAACCATCTCGATGGGGGAAAAGGTAGCTTAATCACAAGGGCCAAGACTTTTTAATAAACAGGAACCTTAAGTTGAGCTCCTTGGGGTATTTTTAGGCACCTGATTAAATATCTTGATCTCTAGAAGTGCAGAGGCAGCACTGCAGTTGCACCCAGGGTAAAATAAAACGGATGTCCTTTCATATGGGAGCTGCTGGGTGCTCAGCACATCTGAAAAACAAATCTATATTTCAGCCTAAGCCCAACAGTATAAGATTTTTTTTATAATCTTGGTCATGGAGATTATACTTGTATTATAGTAGTGTCTGTGGGCCCTTAGGCCTGTACTGAGCTAGGTGCTGTACCTTCTTACCTTTTTAGTAAGAGTCCCTGCCCTGAAGAGCTTACGGTCTAATGGAGAAGACAAAAGAAATGGTTATTTTCCCCGTTTTATAGATAGGGAACTGCTGCATAGGGAGATCAAGCAACTTGTGCAATGCAGAAAGTGTGTAGAAGACCTGGGAATTGAACACAAGTCCAGTCCAGGGCTTTAACTTAAAGACCTTCCTTTTGGTGCCCCTTTAGTCCTTGGTTTCTTCATGAATCCTGCCAACAAGGGTGCCAGATTACCAATTAGAGCCAATAGTGATGGTGTTTTTTCTCTGAGGGGAAACACTAGTTCCCACTGGACTGAGAACAACAACTCTTTTCATATGGGCTACAGAAAGCAATCCGATGGCAATGACTTTCAGTCCCTACCGACCAGGTTTGAACCGGTGACCTTGAAGTGAAATGGACTGCATCTAGCCCACCTTGTATTATAGCTCTTTGAAAGTTTACTCAGTGTATCTCTGGTGCTGGAAATCTCCTTTTAGAAGTGGTGTACTATACAACCTAACATTGCATGCTTATTGCTTAAATAGCTAATTAGGAGAGATGATGCAGCAACTTAATGTAAAATGTTCCATCAACTCAATAGGCTTGAAAATGGAGAACGTACTACTGTAACAGCTCTAAGGCGCAGTAACTTTTATTAGTTATTTACAGTTGTGGCAATAACTTAGTTGCACTATATTGTTATATGTGATTGTTTACTGCACAGAATATGTATTGCCACAAGCCATTCCCAACCAGCAGTCCCAGCAAAGCAACATTTGCAATGTGGAATTGGTACATAAAAGGACCCAGCTTCATTAAATATGCAACAATGCATGACAGTTCAATAACATATGGTATGCTCTGCAAATGTCAAGTTTGTCTGTCTTTTGATTGACTGTGCTCTCCACCCCTGCACACTGCACCAGTACCAGGTCATTTTCTTCAGGGTGTAAGTGCATAATTCTTGTTTTGTATATGCTTCAGGGGAGAGAGAGAGAGCGAGAGAAAGCGAAGAATGAATTTATAGCAAGTAAGGAACAGAATAAAGATTACTATCTGATCCCAGTTCACACCTTCACTGCAGTGCCAAGCCAGACAGCTTTGATTTTTCTATTGTTACTCCCAACAGCCCATTGTGCAGATTAGCTATATATACACACAGATATTACAGAAACATGTCTGAGCTACTTGCTCACCTCTTAAGGAGAATTATCACTTATACAAACCTTTGAGGATTTGAAAGTGCTTTTGCAAACAATTACATTACACTACATCACTGTGACATGGATACTATTACACCTATTTTACAAATGGGTAAGCTGAGATAAACAGTGAAACAGTTCAAGTATTTGGGGGCAATCATCACTGATGAAGGATCCAAGGCAGAAATTCAGGCAAGAATTGTGCAAACAACAGCAACAGTGACAAAGCTAAAGCCAATTTTGAGGAATAAGAACATCTCCCTAGAATCCAAACTGAAACTGCTGCATGCATTGGTCATCTCCATTTTTCTGTATGCGTGCAAGACATGGACCCTTACTGCAGAATTTGAATAGAAAATAGAGGTAGTAGAGATGAGATGCTTCCGTAAAATCCTGGGCATCTCCTACTTCGACCACGTCACTAATGAGAGGTCCACAACATAATCACCCAATTCGCTGAACACCTCCTGATGATTGTGAAGAAGCGCAAGCTGATGTGGTATGGCCATGTAACAAGATCATCTGACCTATCTACGATCATCCTCCAAAGGACAGTGCAGGGAAAGAGAAGAAGAGGTAGACAGAAGAAGAGATGGATTGACAACATAAAAGAGTGGACAGGAATGGACTTCACAGAGACTCAAACACTGACACACAATTGTCAGGGGTGGAGACAATTGGTTGATTGCTCATCAATGATGGAGCCCCAACAACCAATGCAGTTATGGGAGTGATGACGACGATGAAGCTGAGATGTCGAGAGGTTAACCGACTTGCCTGAAGTGACACAAGTCAGTGGCAGAATGAGGAACAGAATAAAGGAATCCTGATTCCTAGTCCCCAATTCTAATAATTAAACACTACCACAGTAGGAACATAACCAACATTACATTATGCATAGTAAGTATGAAGTAGAGCTGATTAAAATTTTTTTTCCATGCAATAGGAAATTCCAGTATTTGACATTTGTTTTCCTCCCAAATCAGGACACTGAGCATATCCCAAATATCAAAGAACAAACATTAAAAAAAAAAAACACCAAAAAATCCCCAACCCCCACCCCCGAAAAAAATAAAAACAACCCCTGGAACATTTTACTTCAAGTTGATATTAATCTCTGGATCCATCGAGAAACCATAATGCCCCATGGGAGTTGTATTAGAGAATACCTCATGTCCCCATTCTTCTATGGTCTCTGCTCCCTATGGCAGAGCCACTGTGGTGCATCATGAGAGTTCAATGACTGAAGTACATCATGGGAGTTGTAGTTTGGCTGAGGAGAAGCTTCAATAGTGGTGAATGGGGGCACGAGGAACCCGGAACTACAACTCCCATTGGGCACTATAGTGATTCAGCCAGAGGCCGAGATTA
Source organism: Mauremys reevesii (assembly GCF_016161935.1). NCBI lineage: Eukaryota > Metazoa > Chordata > Testudines > Geoemydidae > Mauremys > Mauremys reevesii. The sequence continues at coordinate 26,004,887 of NC_052633.1, read as the reverse complement.
ATGTTGACCTGGCCTGACATTTTGTTTTGATTTTCCTGATGGAAAATCCTGCCCCTAAAATCTGTCTTTTTTAGAAGACATTTTTATTTTGACTAAACCCCATTTTCTGATGGAAAAATGCTTTATTCATTTTTTTAAACAAACCCTCCAATGAAGTAAACAGAGATTTCTTGTGTTTCCAGAATCCTGTGCTAAACATAGATTGGGTTAATTCCCCAGCATTGCCACAAACATTCAAAAATCAGAATACATAATCCACACACATTCAAAAATATTAAATCAGGCTCCCCAAAATCATGAGATTCGCCTAAGAATCGTGGGATAATCCCCCAATTCCCCCCCCACACACACACTTTGGTTCTTTTTTATTTACTTTCTAGTTTCTGAACCTTCAAGTTTGTAGATGGGTCACTGTGACGAGTTTGGTCACAGAGACCCCCTTGGGACTGTCACTTGATGTGCTGAAATTACCTCTGAGCCCGTTTTCCCTGCCAGCTTGGGACTTCCAGAACCTTGTCTTGTTGAGCCAGACATGCTAGCCTGCTGCAACACAGACCCAAGCTCTGGTCCACACCCCCAAAGCTGCAGACTTAACTGAAAACAGCTCAGCAGGTTACCTGTCTCCAGCACCCAGACACCCAGGTCCCAATGGAATCCAAACCTCAAATAAATTCGTTTTACTCTGTATAAAGCTTATACAGGGTAAATTTGTAAACTGTTCTCAGATTGAATTGTCATATATTGAAGTGTCACTAGAGGAGGTTTTGGAATTAATTGATAAACTTAACAGTAACAAGTCACCAGGACCAGATGGCATTCACCCAAGAGTTCTGAAAGAACTCAAATGTGAAATAGCGGAACTATTAACTATGGTTTGTAACCTGTCCTTTAAATCAGCTTCTGCACCCAATGACTGGAAGATAGCTAATATAATGCCAACATTTAAAAAGCGCTCTAGAGGTGATCCCAGCAATTACAGATCGGTAAGTCTAACGTCAGTACTGGACAAATTAGTTGAAACAATAGTAAAGAATAAAATTGTCAGACATATAGAACATAAATTGTTGGGCAAAAGTCAACATGGTATCTGTAAAGGGAAATCATGTCTTACTAATCTATTAGAGTTCTTTGAAGGGGTCAGCAAACTTGTGGACAAGGGGGATCCAGTGGAAATAGTGTACTTAGATTTCCAGAAAGCCTTTGACAAGCTCCCTCACCAAAGGCTCTTATGTAAATTAAGTTGTCATGGGATAAGAGGGAAAATCCTTTCATGGATTGAGAACCGACTAAAAGACAGGGAACAAAGGGTAGGAATAAATGGTAAATTTTCAGAATGGAGATGGGTAACTAGTGGTGTTCCCTAAGGGTTAGTCCTAGGACCAATATTATTCAACTTATTCATAAATGATATGGAGAAAGGGGTAAACAGTGAGGTGGCAAAGTTTGCAGATGATACTAAACTGCTCAAGATAGTTAAGACCAAAGCAGACTGTGAAGAACTTCAAAAAGATATCACAACACTAAGTGATTGGGCAACAAAATGGCAAATGAAATTTCATGTGGGTAAATGTAAAGTAATGCACATTGGAAAAAATAACTCCAATATACATACAATATGATGGGGGCTAATTTAGCTACAACTAATCAAGAAAGAGATCCTGGAGTCATTGTGGACAGTTCTCTGAAGACGTCCATACAATGCGCAGCGGCAGTCAAAAAAGCAAACAGGATATTAGGAATCATTAAAAAAGGGATAGAGAATAAGATGGAGAATATCTTATTGCCCTTATATAAATCCATGGTACGCCCATGTTTTGAATACTGCATACAGATGTGGTCTCCTCATCTCAAAAAAGATATACTGGCATTAGAAAAGGTTCAGAGAAGGGCAACTAACATGATTAGGGTTTCAGAAACTTTTCAGCTTGGAAAAGAGGAGACTAAGGGGGGATATGATAGAGGTATATGAAATCGTGAGTGGTGTGGAGAAAATGAATAAGGAAAAATTATTTACTTGTTCCTATAATATAAGAACTAGGGGCTACCAAATGAAATTAATGGGCAGCAGGTTTAAAACAAATGAAAGGAAGTTCTTCTTCACACAGCGCACAGTCAACCTGTGGAACTCCTTGCCTGAGGATGTTGTGAAGGCTAGGACTATAACAGGGTTTAAAAGAGAACTAGATAAATTCATGGAGGTTAAGTCCATTAATGGCTATTAGCCAGGATGGGTAGGGAATGGTGTCCCTAGCCTCTGTTTTTCAGAGGGTGGAGATGGATGGCAAGAGAGAGATCACTTGATCATTACCTGTTAGGTTTACTCCCTCAGGACACCTGGCATGGTCACTGTCAGTAGACAAGATACTGGGCTGGATGGACCCTTTGGTCTGATCCAGTACGGCTATTCTTATGTTCTCTATATTGCTGATAGAGAGATATGCACAGCTGTTTGCTCCCCCAGGTATTAATCACTTACTTTGGGTTTATTAATAAAAAAAGTGATTTTATTAAGTATAAAAAGTAGGATTTAAGTGCTTTCAAGTAATAACGGCCAGAACAAAGTAAGTTACAAAGCAAAATAAAGCAAAAACACCCAAGTCTAAGCCTAATACATTAAGAAACTGTTTACAGGTAAATCTCACCCTCAGAGATGTTCCAATAAACTTCTTTCACAGACTGGACGCCTTCCTAGTCTGGCCCCAATCCTTTCCCCTGGTACAGTCCTTGTTAATTCCAGCAGACATCTCAGATGGTAAGCAGGAGTTTTCTCATGAGTGGCAGCCCTCTTTTTCCTGCTCCACCCCCTTTGATAGCTTTGGCACAAGGCAGGAATCTTTTAACTGTGCTTGTCCCCACCCCTGCCTCATCAATGGAAAAATACAAGGATTAAGATTCCAGTATCATGTGACACTATAAGACTCCTAGTCTCCATTGTTCCTGGGTTGGCCCACAGTTATGGAGGAAGGTTTGCAGGTAAATAAACCATTTACAACCAATCGTCCTAGTCAATGGGAGCCATCAAGATTCTAAACCACCATTAATGGCCCACACTTTGCAGAATTACAATAGGATCTCAGAGTTATATTTCATATTTCTAGCTTCAGATACAAGAATGATACATGTATACAAATAGGAGGAACATACTCAGTAGGTTATAACCTTTGTTATGATACATTACAAGAGACCTTTTGCATAAAGCATATTCCAGTTACATCATATTCACACTCATAATCATATTTCCATAAAACATATGGAGTGCAATGTCACAGTCACATTTTCAAGCTTTTCTCTGAAACAGTCAGGTATAGAAACTTCCATTTAAAAAGTAACTTATTGGTCTCTCCTAATCATTTGTCTCCAGAAGTTGAAGCACTAAGTAAAATCTCAGACTCACAATAAAGTCACAAGAGTTGATAACACTGATTCCCCTCCTCATGTAAATATTGTACAATGAAGCCAAAAAACTACATCAAGGATGAATGAAACAAGATAAGTGAGTGATAGCTTTGGCTCTCCACAGAGCTCCTCTTCAGAGACCAGAGGAATAAGAAGATATGACCTCACCACCTTCTCTTTCATATCCTGGGACCAGCACAGTTAAAACACTGCAAACACCCAGGATGAATGTCACAACAAAGTTAACCAAAATCAGTTCACCATCCTTGAACTAATCTTGCTAGCCACAGTCTTACATTGGCTGTCCATGTAGCTCATCATTATTTGTAACTTATGCCATTTAACTTTTCAGTAACTTCTTAAATACCAAAACTCTAGAAGGTATGGCTGCTCATAACTCTGCTATAAAAATCTAACACCTGGTATTCAAGTGGCTATGTTTAAAAGCTGATTCCCCTTGAAAATTTGGCAGAGGACAATAGGTGTTGGGCAATCATTCTTAATCACTTCATTTATATGCAAAGCCATGTGCTTCAGCATGTACCCATCATCCTAATGAAAGCCATTCCTTCATGTTTAAAGTCCTTAAATTACTCCAGATAACAGAATGCTATAGTAAAATTGATGCCCTCTCAGCAATTAATGTTAAAAATTACTTTGGAACATCAGTATAAAGGTGCCAATATTCTTCTCACTACTAGACAATAAAAAAATTATTAAGTAGCAAAAAACAACAACAAAAGCCACAACACTATAGCTGTCTTGCTTCCAGGACTTAATTCAGCAAATGTGGATGTGATTTTTTTTTAAGTAGGGGTACCATTTTAATGATAAAATATTCTACATCCCAGTAGCAAGGGTAACTTTCTAAGGCAGATAAAGACTACACAAAAAGTGGAGGGAGAAATCTTGTTACAAACCAGTGAGCTAGATACCCAGCTACAGCTGAGCTGATTTTATCACACGACTTGGGGTGGTGAGGGCAGGGAGAAGGCATCTCAGAGGGCAGGGAGAAGGCATCTCAGAGTACACCTATGCTAGCAACTGTACAAATGGCTATGTGCGGACCTGTGTCCCCTATTGTTCATGCTGAAACCCCAGAAACACATCTCAAGGCGAGCAGAGAGCAAGCAAGCTGGCATGCCTGAGAATAAGTACGCATGTGAGCTGTGGCATCTCCTCATAGCTATGCCAGTTTGCAACATGGTCAGAACTAAGAGGCATGTATCAGGTATTGAGTTTCAATTGTACACCGCCCTTATTCCCAGGCTGCCCTGAACCTTTTTTTCCTTGACCTATATCTATAGGTCCAGATATATATAGATATATATATATCTATATATCTATAGATATATATATCTATATATATCCACAATCTATAAATGTCCCTCTCCCCACTTTGCACCTGTATTAGTGTGCTGCAATGACCACATCAGAACAGCTTTCTGCTCAACTCTTTACAGATCAATACAGGCAACAATAATGGGACATGGCTCTGAAAGCAATCGCTTGGCCCACTGAGTGTACATGGCCCCAAAGGATGGGTCAGTGCATGGGTGGAGTACACTGTCCGCCACGATTTTGGCCATACTTAAAGAAATTGTAAACATGTAACATAGCCCCAGGAAGAAATTTCTCATGTCTTCCCACCCCCTTGACACACTATGAACATTTAAAATTCTTAAAAGCATAATTACATTTTTCTCACCATTATATGCCTCTGCTCCTTCCTTGTGTGCTGCAAAAGGTTTCTGAGAACAAAGCATGCTGAGCTATTTTCATTTCTGGAATGTTCAAAAGTGTCAAGAATGGGACTTTTTACAGAAAAGTTTTGGGGGCTGGGGTGGTTCTCAGCTTCTTCCAAAGGCACTTTGAATTGGCAGGATCTTTGGATGCTGAGAAACAAACCCTGCCACCAAGAGGGCAGGCGCAGTACCCAGAGAGGCCAGGATAGATGAAGAAGGGCCCTAGAGGACCTGCTTAAAAGGGGTGGACAGGAGAAGTCAGGAGCAGTTTGAGTTCCCCGGGACAATGGAGGAAGGGAGACTTCTGAACTGCTTCTGGGAGGTGGAGACACGGCATGGAGAACATGAACATTTCTTAATGAAAGGTTAATTGGACTGGTGGCTGACAGAATGCAGCATCCATCTCCTGCAGAGGCCTCAGAGTCACCCCATTAGCTTCTGATGCTGCCACCTCCTACTCTTCCTCTTTCTGATGCTGCCATCCAAGCTGCTCTTTTGCCTGGAAATCCTCATTTACATTTCCCCCATCCGACCAGTAGAATAATAATGAGCCTGCAGGAGTCCCAGAACATCAGCAGGTACCAGCCCCCGAAACTCCTCACAGAAGACATCACATATTTCACTGAGCGATATCTCCCTCCATCATTCTCCTGTCCGATGAGGTGGGAAAGAGACAGGTACAAAGACATTAAATTGCAGATGGTGTTCTCTCTTTTGATGACAATTTTTAAAAAAATGTGTTGTTCTGTTTTAATATCTCCTTAAAATATATTCTAAGGACAATTTCTTTGTGGAAGTTGCTTTATGGTGTAGTGTTTGCATATCTTGCCTTAATTGTTCTTGTGATGTTTGTCTAGAAAGTAAACCTTCTACCTCCTAATTTTAGTAAATTTTATAATCTATTTAATGGTATGTCTTTTTCCTTCCCTGAGTATGGTTAACTGAAGATGTTTTATGGATCAGGAATGAGTCCCATGCCTCCTACCTCATGTAACTGAATGATGTGTAAAATTTTGATGCTGTAAATATGGAAATGGTTTTGAGTCTTTCCTCAAGGTTCACAAATATCTGAAATCCCAGGGATACACAGGAGGGCTGAGTAGAGTATGTGTTTTCTGTGCCGTAGAAAACACTACTACAGATATCTTACACATAGGCCACAAAGGGTGGATCAATTTGTTTCTTATAATCTTTAATGAGCATGCTGAAATATAATAAATAAATACTGGCAATCACACAGTATCTGCTAGAAGAACAGGAGTACTTGTGGCACCTTAGAGACTAACACATTTATTTGAGCATAAGCTTTCGTGGGCTACAGCCCACTTCATCAGATGCATAGACTGGAACATACAGCAAGAAGATATTTATACATACAGAGAACATGAAAAGGTGGAAGTAGCCATATACTCCTGAAGCCACTCTTTCCTCACCTCCCAACCTTAAGCATTTTCTAGCACACCAGGAATTAGTGGTCTCTACAAGCTGGGAATTGTGCTTGACAGTGCTGACAATTCTAAATCACTACATTAACACAATGGCTGCATTTCTTCCTTCCTCTTGCAATCCCTCATAAACATGTTACAAACATTTTGGTATTCCTGTTGACAAGGGTTTCAAAGGAAGCATGAATTGTGTCAAGCAATTATGGCCAAATGTTATGCAGGCACACAATGACAGGGTTTGTCTTCATGGGGAAAACCCCAAACTCTAAACAGTTCTCAGAAGGCTAAAATTAGGGGTTACAGTTATCAGTGAATTGTGCTATGCAGTTAAGTACTGTAGAACCCAGTATGTCACAAAAGAAGTGCAAACAGGTCCTTCACCCATTCAATGCAAAACTAGTTGTCCTTGTGTAAATTGCGTGAAGTGGAGCTCCCTTCACAGTTGTTAATGGGATCAAGGAGATTCAAAATAAAAAAAACAAGTCATATGTAAAGGTGCCTGAAACTGTTGCCATCATGAAACCCACCTTCCTAACTTTTAAAAAAATGAATCACAATAGAAGAGTCTACTTACATTCAGATGTCAGCCAGGAGGACAACACACTGAACAATGCATGTATAATATGGCTGAAACCCTTGCAAGCAGAAACCCAGCTCCAACCTGTTAACACAATATATGTGCCCTGTAATTGTCTAAAATGTGTACAGTGTGACACACAGGAAAGGATAATGAACTTCAGCTGCAACATATCAAATGGGAACAAAACACTTTTAAAACTATGTATCCTATAAGTATGCAGGTAATTTCCTTCATATGCATTTACAGCAGCTGCTCAGAAATGTGAAGATGTCCCTCGGTACAAGCACAACGAATATGTCGTCCTTTGCCCCCTGTTGCATGCACATATGGCATCCCTGATTTCCGCTTCTTGTTGGGAACCAGGATCAGTATGCACGTGTGTAGGATCTGGCTGCCTGTACAGAGTTTACAAACCAGATTTATCTTGTCAAGTATCAGAGGGATAGCCGTGTTAGTCTGGATCTGTAAAAGCAACAAAGAATCCTGTGGCACCTTATAGACTAACAGACGTTTTGCAGCATGAGCTTTCGTGGGTGAATACCCACTTCTTCGGATGCTTGCATCCGAAGAAGTGGGTATTCACTCACGAAAGCTCATGCTGCAAAACGTCTGTTAGTCTATAAGGTGCCACAGGATTCTTTGTTGCTTTTACAGATTTATTTTGAACCCACTTGGGACAGAAATACTCTCCTTTACCTTCACAAATGTTGTGTAGGGCACAGCAGGTGACAATCATATGAATAGAGTTTGCCATGCTGGCATCCAGATGGGTTTGTAGGCAGGGCCAATGAGCCTTCAGCCAACCAAATGTATATTCCATGACCATTCTGAACCTACTTAGCTTGAAATTAAATTCCCTTTTCCAGGGCCATGGATGGTAGAGTATGATTTCATGAGCCCAGGCAGGACCAAGTTCTTCAAAATAATTGTTGGCACGTTGTATAGGAGAATATAATTTCTCTCCCTTTCTCCCCCCATTAAGTACAGTCCTGATCTCCACAGCATCCTAGCATCATGAACCTTTTCAGTGCTCCCTACATTAGCATTCATGAATCTGCCTCTGTGGTCCACCAAGTCTTATAGAATGATGGAATAATAACCTTTTTGGTTCACATACGCACTTGTTCCTTGTGGCAGGCAAAGAATTGGGATATGAGTGCCATTGATGGACCCTGAACCGTTTGGAATTCTCAGTCTCTGGAAACCAGCTCTTATTACTGCAACATTTTTTATGCCAACCAGTTATAGGAAAACCACAGTTTTAATTGCCTCACAAATCTGCATAACCATGACCCCAACAGTGAACTTTCCAACCCCAAAGTGGTTTATAACAGATTAGCTAGATAGATGTCATGGGTAGCCAGCTTCTACAGGACAATAGCAACCCACTTCTGAACCAGTGTGACTTCTCTGAATTGGGTAGTCTGGTGCTAGAGATTTGGTGAAAGCTGCTCACACAGCTCCTTGAAGGTCTGTTTCCTCATTCAGAAGTTTTGAAGCCATTGATGGTCATCCTAGGTTTCCAAGACAACACGTTCCCACCACATATGCTGGTTCTCAGGAAACAGAAGCAACAGTTCACCCAAAAGCAGACTGTGCAATATAAGCATTCACCATATCTATCCAGGCTGACATGAATGAATGATTTCTGCCCCTCAAGGTTATCTGTTTTCAGTGAGTCAAGAAAAACTGCCCAAATTCCACCTAGCACCTTGTCAAGCACCCATTCCTCCACATAAATGTGTCGTGCAATGAGGAGCAGCAGGAAGAATTTTGAATCCGATGGGTCCATGTTTTCAGCCCAGTTTTTCAAGAAATAAAAGTAAGGGGGCACATGATCAGGAATGCCCATCAGCAACTGTGTGAAAGCAGGGAACAGTGCCAATAACACACAACAAAGTGTCTCCTCTAAAAGTATCTCTGTGATGTGCGCAACTGTGGGATACCAGCCCTGAAATGGTAGCACTAACCTCATGTGCTTAGAGAGGCAGCATGAATGCAGGTATATGTGTGTACAGCACAGCATATGTACAGGGCTGGCTCCAGGGGTTTTGCTGCCCCAAGCAGCCAAAAAAAAAAAAAAAAAAGAAGCCGCTATCGCGATCTGCGGCAATTCAGTGGGAGGTCCTTCGCTCCAAGCGGGAGTGAGGGACCCTCCGCTGAATTGCCGCCGAATACCTGAAAGTGCCGCCCCACTCCGGAATTGCCGCCCCAAGCACCTGCTTGATAAGCTGGTGCCTGGAGCCGGCCCTGCATGTGTAGGATCTTACAAATGCAGGTATGGGGAGCACAAGAGATCATGGATATGATCCAGTATTCAGCGACATGTCAGTGTAGACACAGCCTTAGACCCTTCTATTCCCCTCCAATGCTGGAGCTGAGCTTCAGGAACCATTCCACCAGTCAAAGATTATTCTGGCTTTGTGCCTTAATGTCATCTCCTCGCCCCATACCTGGAGGTTTTGGAAGAAATAGAAGGGGTGGAACAAGCTTTATGGCAACAAGGGATTGCCCCCATGCCCTGGCTGCTCTGTTAAGGCAGCTCTCCAACCCCTTTGTGAAGGTCTGGCAGCACAAAAGAGTGAAACTGGGGAGGTCAAAATCTGGCCAGAGAATTTAGATCAGCTCTCCTCTGCACAGTCCTTGACTTCTTACTTGTCTGTCAAGGCACCAGCAGACTTTTTCAGATATATAAATAATACATTTAGATCCATTTTAAATAGTTTAAGCGATAGCTGATTTAACAGCTGATATAGCCACCATTACAAATAGTCATGACACACACACAGATTTCAAAATGTAACTTACATTTCAAACCCTCCAGTTTCCAACGGCTACTATCAAGAAGAACTTTTTTCACTTCTAAGCTGCCTCCTGAGACTCAAGATGTCAACGTCATGTCTGATTGATAATTACTCTTATTTCATACACCTTAAAATAATTAGTGATTTTCTCTTCTTTGTAATTAGATGTAGTCATTTGAATATCTTTTATAAACACACTTCAGTTTTTCTTTAATTGTTAACCCAGGGAACCCTATGAAATCTCCTGGCATTTATTTTTTTCCCGTGTTGAAAATTAAAATGTATAGAAGAGAGATGACATCCATGCAAAAGTTAATTCCAGAAATGAGAACTCCAGTGTTCATGCTGAAAGTTAATATAAATCACGAGTTGCATTCAGCTAATGAGATAACTGGGAATATCTTGGTGATTTAGGGGCATATTCTACATTGCTCCTGTACATATGCCACTTGAAATGGCAAGGTAAAACTCCCAATAGCAATAGAAAACCAGCAATCTAATCAGCAGGGAAATAGATATCCAGAGGCATGAAAGACCTGCCTATTCAGAATACATAAGGGCTTCTTTGTGTGGGTTCCTCCCAGTTTTAATGTTCATTAAGAAGAGATTTAGTCCTTCTGATTGGGAAGATAACCGTTGGAACGCTAGATGTCGGGAGTTGTCTTGAGTTAAAACCAGAGTGACTGAAACTATAATACTAAGGGCCAAATCCCACACTCTTTTCAGACTGCCCAAATAACTGGGTTGGGTGGTGGGGAGATCCAGTGGAATTTGGAAGATGGTGGATGAGCAGCGGCAGAGACGCAGCAAGTCTCCTGCTGTGCCCCTAGTTGGGTGTAGATCCACCTAAACATACATCCTACTCCCCTTCCCTAGCTTGTTTCTAGCTCAAATCCAGGCCAGTGTTGTGGTGCTCCCTGGTGCACAAGTACCCAACCCATACCACATCATCCACAAAAATGTGTACAGAGAAGTGTGACTGTCTTCCATTCATTTCAGTGGGCACTACTCCTGGAAACTAATCATCACAATGTAAATAGCATTGTTAACCACCTCACTTCCTGCATCCACTGGGACTGGTGGACATTACTATGGGAATGCCCTAGCCAAATCCACAGGGAAAGTGTCGAGGGGGCAGAGCAGAAAAGGAGTACAGCTCAGCCTGTATGTAGTAGACTGGTTTAATCACTACTTTATAGATGTGTGAGACTGATTCCCTACACAACTCCTCAGCCCGTCTACTTGGAGAGGAAGATTTGGTTCCTTAATATTTTTGACTGACTTCTCTTGTGCCTTTATACTATCTGGTACTGAAATGTCAGAGTAGGAGCAGAAAGAATAGAGCAATTCCCACCTCTTGGATAATTCCCATAGATTTAGGAATTGGGTATATATGTGGGGGAAAAATCCTATCAAATTTTGCCAAAATCCCCTCTACATTCCTGTAATTTGTGTCCTAATAAGCAACCAAGACAATGTTCCCTTCTTAGCAAACAGTACCCTACTTTTAACAGCTATTAGAACTGACTTCACATGATAAAATTCACTAGAAAATTAAACTGCTCAGCAATCAAATTGTGTTACTTTGTTCAGGTACACATGAATTACCCCCATTTGATTGATAAAATTATCTTATCTTTTTCATTTTTACTGTTGTCTCATTCAGTTAAAGTGGCATCTTTTCAAGTGGAATTAGGGAGAGTGTATTGTAACTCCTTTTCTGCTTCTCATGCTAGTTGACAGACCAGGGAGTATTACATGTCTAAAATTATGTTATATGGATCATATCATTCCATTTATTTCAGAAGAATGGAACCTGTGGCATTCTTGTTATATCTGAAAGTGGGAAGAAATGGCTTTCACATCTCATTCTTTCAACTACAGTTACAAGTGCCTATTTAGCCTATAAATATGTTGGTTTATCATAGTATAAAAGGCTTAACAACAGCTAAGCTAAATGATTTAAGTTATGTATGGTTTGGTATATGGCTGGAATTTTTATTAACACAAGACTTGCCATAGAGGGACAAATTCTGCTCTCAGTTATACCAGTGCAAATCTGTCTGGTACTCCAGATTTGGACCTATGAAACAAAGCAACCAGTCTCAAGATCTGTGATACCAAATCCAGAAAAGAATAGGTCAGAGTTCCTGCAGTGGAAGGGCCCATGAAACACCAGATGCCATAAGATGCTGGTGAAGTTGTAGAAGTCAACTTTATTAATCCACATTTAACAATTGACATTGACTGGTTCTATAGGTTCTCTCACAATATTGTGCTCTGAGGAAAACACATTTTCTATAATTATTAACACACAAAGCTTAAGATATTGATCCATATCCGTGGCTGCAGCCAAGGGGCACACAGTGTAATTCAGAGGATTAGATGATGGATGACTTGATGATTGCCTGTTCTGTTCATTCCCTCTGGGGCACCTGGCATTGGCCACTGTTGGAAGACAGAATACTGGGCTACATGGACCTTTGGTCTGACCCAGTATGGCTGTTCTTATGGGGTGCAAAGGTGACTTGAACCCAATCTAGGGGCTGTTGTCCCCAAGAATAAATTAGAATTATAGCAGCAAGAATCTTACTATAAATTATGCCCTCTGCAGTAACCCCAGGAAGATGGGGATTTCTAGAACATAGGAAATCCCTCATAGTATCCATTTTTTCCTGCCAAGTCCCCAAGCCAGTGAATCTACACTACTGAAGGATCCCTTATGTTGCAGAATTCTTCTTATGGCCTTCTATGCTGCTTTGATCTGGCTGAGAGGTACGAAGCACAACATCAGTGCATTTGAAGAGTGAAGCCTGTGGATACATCCAGGTTTCAGATTAGATTTCAGGTGATGGGCAAAACTACATGAAATGGGACACACACAGAAGAACAAAGCTATTTCTATGGCTTAGTTGACAAAGATGCAAAGACATTTTACATACCAGCTTCAAATCAGATGATGTATTTTTCTTCCAGATAACTGAAAAATTCAGAGTGGACCTTTTAAATTTTATATGGTTTAAATTACCTCGTTGCAACTAACAATAGCAAGCTAGCCATAAATCATTTTGGCTTGATTTTCTCTTGATAATTATTTATTGATCTGGCCCCCAAATGAAATAATAGGTAACACTGAGATAGATTAAAGAAAGTAAATGAACAAATAGCCTATTTAGCTGGAAATCTTAAACATTCAGAATAGCTTTCTCTGGGTATGCAGCTGTGGTAGGGGATCATAGCTATGCTTCAGCAAAAATGCTCTTAGCATAACAATGCAATTTCCTCCTGATTTTCTCTCTAAACCCATTCCATCTCCCTTCTAGTCTAGAGAACTAATGGCATTTTACTGGCCAGACAGTACTGCTGTGTGGGGCAACAGATTCTACTGCCGCCCATTCTCTCCTGAGATGGGATAACTGTGATGATAAATGGTAGTTTGAGATTAAGATAGCGTCTGACTTCCAACAGCTAGGTCTACACAATTTATCACTCATGGGTGTAATGGGCAACAATGCATTTAATAAACAATCCCCAGTCTAAAGTTTGGACAGAAGGCTACAATATGATTTTTGTTGTTGTTTAAACAGAGACGCTTTTCTGATACTTACACTACAGGTGAATTTAGTTCCATGTGTTATAGCATGTAGATAGAAGGCTTGTTTAAAGTTCTCCAACAATTCATTTTTCCAGTAGGACATTATTATTTTTTTCTGACTGAACTGTTTTACACAATGTCTGCTTTCTGTTAACTTTTTTTGCATTTTCACTGGAAAGAAAAAGTCTCCAAAACCAGAAAGCTTTGTTTTTCAGCAAAACAATTTATTCATTTTCTATGAAATATCACTTTTTTACTTATTTATTTACTTTGCAGAAAAAAAAAATTCTGGTCAGCCCTAGTAGATAGACTGAATGGTTGACAATGTGGATTAAATTACTGGAATACATTATAGGACCCGCTTACTCATGCTGGGTAATACCTTTTTTTCATAAGCAGTGCCGCTGAAGCTAGGGAGGCTGTTGAATAAGGTAGTTCCCAATGGGCTAAATTGTGAGCCTATTTCTACAGATGTTTTGAATCATCCCACAGCAGGTCTATAATACTATTGATTTCTGCAGGATGGTCCAACTATACTTTTCTATAAATTCTCTGAGAGTTATATACATGGAAAGTCTTCCATTTGAATGCATTTTAGGTAGAAATTTTAGATCTTGTTGGTAAAGTGCCATCGTCTGCAGAAAAATGCAGAATACAGAGTACCTAGCGTGCTTTGGAGAGAACAGTTATAGATGTACAAATGAGATAAGTAGCAAAAAACCTCTTTTAACCCAAAGAGGTTGAAACTACCTCGGCAGCAAAAGGTTTCAGTTAATTCAATCGTTGTCATACAATATCACAAGAAATGGAAGCTTGTTTTCAAACAGGTGTAAAGATTAGGTAAAAGTCAAGGATCATACTGTACTCTATGGCTTTTCAAAGCTAGTTAGTTAGCAGGTATGCCGAAAGCTTTTACATCCATTGTCTCCACAATGGATTTTTTTTTTTAAATCATCTGTCTTCAACTCAGGTCATGACCGATCTTGTCTCTGCATGTTTACAGCTTCAAAGATATTTATTTCTCTCTAACAAAGCATTCTTGGAGCTAATCCAAGGCATTGTGTACCCTGAACAATAAAATTTGAGAATAGTTTCTGCAGTGGTACAATGATCTGACCCCACACAATAGTTTGTAACATTTGCAAGATTATGCCATCCAATATACTTCTAAAAACAAGAACTTTAGCATAGCAAGGATGAAGCTGTTGCAGAACTGAGCTCATCCCATGAGATAGAGTATTTTTTGTTTTTACCCTTATAAGACACCTGGCTTTGAGTACTCACCCCAGGTTTACAGGTGTATTGCTAGAACAGAATGTCCATTACTAGCCTTTGTGAGCACGTGAAATATGAGCCATCTCCTGCAACAATCAAATCAATGGGAGTTTTGTCATCAACATTAATGGGAGCAGGATATCCCTCTGACATTATAGTTCCCCAGTGAGAATGCATGTAGGAGTGAAGACAGCAGAGTATAGAGCAAGCCCTGGGACACAGGAACCCCAGAGGCCCCTGCCCAGGAAAGAGACAATATGGAAGCCACTTCTCCCTGCATGCTGAACACTCCAAGAGAGCCGGTGTTGGTGGGTTAGGGTACATGATCGTGACCCTGGCTCCTTGCACACCAGCAAGTGCCAGGAGGTTGGCAGTAGGGGAGTGCCTAGAGTTTACTGGCAAGGTCTCTGCCCACAATGCTCAGGTATGAAATCTACTCCTGACTCTTATCCACATATCTCCGGTCCCTGCTTCTGGAGTGTATGCCTGCTTCCTCACCCATCTGTGCAGGTAAAACTCCAAATTATGAGCCTTAACTGAATCAAAAGTTTAATGTATAACTTACAGAATCATGAGATGGATTTAGACGAAAATGAAGAATATCCAGGGTTGTCATTAATGACAACAACATTTTTGGAAGGGATACTAAACCTCGTGCTTCAGGGTTTAAGCCAATCTCTAATTACAGACCAGGATGAGACCCAGTGTGGCAGGACATCTGCTACTGCAGGTTCTTACACCTTCCTCTAAAGCAGTGACTCTCAATTTTTCCAGACTACTGTACCTCTTTCAGGAGTCTGATTTGTCTTGCGTACCCCCAAGTTTCACCTCACTTAAAAACTACTTGCTTACAAAATCAGACATCAAAATATAAGTGTCACAACACATGATTACTGGAAAATTGCTTACTTTCTAATTTTTACCATATAATTATAAAATAAATTGGAATATAAACATTGTACTTGTATTTCAGTGTATAGTATTGAGAGCAGTATAAACAAGTCATTGTCTGTATGAAATTTTAGTTTGTACTGACGTTGCTAGTGCTTTTTATGTAGCCTGTTGTAAAACTAAGCAAATGTCAAGATGAGTTGATGTATCCCCTGGATGGCCTCTGTGTACCCCCGGGGTACATGTACCCCTAGTTGAGAACCACTGCTCTGAAGCATTGGGTACTGACCACTGTCAGACAGGCTACTGGACTAGATTGACCATGTGTCTGATCCAGTCTGGCAATTTCACAGTTCTTACTCACAACCCTGAACACCATGCAGACCAAAGCTGTTTTGAACGTTTCCCTCCTTTTTTGTTTTAAATATTTCCCCTCAGGTTTTGGAAGTTGGTAGACCCGTGCGAGAACACACTGACAGATCCTTGTTTCTTGAGTTATTTTTCAGAAAACTATAACCCCTGGTGCTTTAACTGCCAGGTTTTAGAATTCTCTAACTTTTTCCATGCTGATGGATTTTAATATTCTTTCTCATTGCAACTTCCTCACTTGGGTAAGCTTGTTCAGGCTTTATACTATATTAATACATGTGTTGCTTCCTTATTTTGTATGCTACAAGGGACAAACAGCCCACTGGATTTAAATTAAAGCCCTTCCTCTTCTCTCCCTCTCTTTAAAGGAAAACATTTAAGGCCTGTTTAATAGTCCTTCCCTGTTTTGAACCTAGGATTTTGGTTCCATTTCTACTTAGAGACCATTTAATCCAAACACACTTTCAGATGGAAGGCATTCTATTGGTACGGATATGGACCACTCCAAGACTCCCATTGACTCACCCAAAGTTGCACAGAAAGGGTATGGAAGAGCAAGGACTTGAATCCAGATCTCCTGAGCCTCAGTCTTATTCACAAGATGATCCTTCCTCACTATGCTGTATGAAGCATCACTCTTTTTATTATGGACTTATAAGGTCCATAATATAACTGATATACTGAGGATAGTTTTAATTTAGTTTCTCTTTGTAAGTAGTTCAAGGATGCTTATTTTAGAAGATGAGTGCAATCACACATCTGAGATTCTCTCTGCCAGAGGGTCTCGATGCAGTAACATGCCCACTAAATACCACTTAAAGCAAAAATGTGTTTCCCAAAAGAATTAGATTTGCTATATTTTAATAAATGGCTCTCTTCTCTTAGTTCTGCAAATGGACTTGTGCAGGGGATATTCATCAAGTATAATCTACTTTGCCATAGAATCCTGAAAGACGTGTTTTTTAAATTTTAGAACATTTTCAAATGTCACATTAAGAGTACATGTACAAACTGAATGCTAACAACCACATCACCCAGTGCATGTATTCACATTATTAATGAGAGAGGCTCTCATCATCATAATGCTTCAGTAGATGCTATTTCTGTTCACCTATTACAACTAACTACATATCCTGACCGTACACAGAAAACATTCCTAATATCAGTGATAATTGACTTTATGGAGCAGTGCTGTCCCTGAAAGAGACTTGTAAGAGCTCTCTTTCACAGTCAGAGTTTGCCAACTGTTGCTTGTCAGCTTCCCTACTTTTATTTCATTGTCATTATCATCATCAGGAGTTCTAGACCTGTTACAAATAATTTGAATGACCTCCCCCACCCCACCCATACGTCTTTAGAACATGATGTGTCCATTTCACTTTTTAACATCTTCTGTTTTTTTAGCAAACTATTCATTTAAAATGCGTGCACTGTCTGGAAGCAAATTATTAGGGTAAAAGAGCATTTCAAGATGATTGAAAATGTACCTCTCAAGCTGTTGCTTTTTCCATTTCCCAGCTAGTATTGCTAAAAAGGTGGTTAGGAAATGTTATTGTAAAGGCAAACACTTTTTCCATTTCAGCGTGCTTCTCTTTGTATCCATCTCCTCATTCAGAGATCTTGATGAAATAAATAGCTACACTTATAAGTGAAAGATTCAGGATATACATATGGGGAGGATATTTATTTATATTTGAAACAGCTCTTTACAGTAGGTGCACAATAAAGTTCACAGCTGAGAACAGAAATAGGTCTACGTTTTGTAGCTACAGTGGTCGTAATTATAAAAAGGGTCAAGTTTTGTATGTTTGTTTTGAAAGATTCTATCCACAGGAGATATTCTCTACATTTAAAAGTGAACCCTAGCCCTTTAGGCACAGATGTGATGATCAAGGGTGATGTGTAAGCCATATTGTGACTCAAACACACCTGATTTGCAGTTCTCCCCCTACTTCCTCCTGAGCAGTAGGGTATAAGGGACAAACTAAAACCCAAAGTATCCACAAGGTGGAGTTCTGGGGAAAGTGTTCTTGAGAGATTGGAGCGTCTTGGGGTCAGCGTGGTTCTCAGCTACCTATAATAGGCAGCAGACACAATTTATGCCTCAGAAGTGTAACAAAGAGGCCCAAGACAGATGGTGGCTGGAGCCTGCTCAGTTGCACAAATGCTATGTCTACAATGCACACCACTGGCAGCAGCGTGGAAGGTATGTGTAGCTACACACCGCAGTGACAAGCAAGCTGTGTCCACATTGTGGGGTGTAGTTATACAAGTCAGTGAAAGGCCTTGGCATGGGGGAGGCAATGGAGAAAGGTTTCAGAAGCTCCCTACAGTGGGGAAAGATGCCAGCAGCAGAACACTACTGAAAATGGCAGTGTAGATGGGGGAAGCACTGGTTGGGCACATAGAGAGCCATGTAGGGTACCCAAGTTTGTCTTTATTCACCCACGCAGTGCCTCTATGTCTACAAAGCTATTTATACTCGTGCTGCGGGGACCTCTATAGGCCATTGTAAGGAGTGTGCAGCGTAGACGAACCCACAGACCCTGCATGTGGGTCCAAACAGCTGTCTGGTGAGAATCCAGCAAGGGGAGCTTGACCAGAACTGTGATACAGTCTAAGAGGAGCTGGCCTGAGGATGTCCCGCCATATGGAGCCCTCTTGAAAAACTGTCCACAGACGTGGGTGCTGAGCCCTTCTAAAAATTATGACCATGGTGCACAAGAGTATGGGATTCAGACTATATAAGGTAGGATCTGGTAAAGTTGATGTCACAGGGTAGTGTCTGAAGCCCAGCTTCTGCTTACTAGTCATTTCTGAGTTTCTCTGTGAACCTTAATATTTTTGTTCACAATTTTCCAGGTCTGCATATCAAATAAAAGAAATTAAAATTGGAGTGAAAAATCCAGGACAGCTCAAGTTGTAGTTGTTTCCTGAGCCCTCCCTCCTATTTCATTAATCATCATTCTTTGTCTTCTTGTTAATAGTGTTCATCTGAGATTGTATCTGCAGATTTCTGCTGTTGATTCCCAGCGCTTTTTACTTTTGTACTCAGTGCTGTTAGTTCGTAATTTTATGAATGAATGAACTTGAGCAATGGCATTGAGCATAGCGTTAGCACACCATTACACTATTCTATCAATAACATGTCTTAAAGGGGAGACTTCAATTGCTTAGGGATGTTCTATAGCCCTATTGCTGTTATGGCAGGGCTAAAGAGCTGCAGCTGTTTTCCTCAATTCCAAGGCGCTAGAAATCAATATATGTAAAGCCTGGGGTACCAGGATCAATAGAGCCGGTCAGAAGAGTTTCATCTAAATATGCTATTTTGTCAAAGCACGTCAATTTCCACAAAACTTTTGATGGAAGACTCTATAGCTGGGTGGGCTAGGGAACTGGTCTGGGATATGGGAGATCTAGGTTCACGATCTTGGTTAGAGTGATCTGGATTGAAAAGCTCTGCTCTGAATCAGGCAGAATAAGGACTCAAATCTAGGTCTCCCATATCTCAAGCCTGTATCCTAGGCTATAAATGGAGATACCTGCTCCCATTTTTTGCAAAAACATTCAGAAGGTTTTGTTTTCATTCCTATGTGGAAAGAAATCAGTTTGCACAAGCTCTAAGGTTGCTACGGAACAGAATAGTTGTCCCCATGTCAAACTAGAGCTAAATCTATTCAACAGCCCCCAGCACCTCCCAAAGACTGACATGTCAGGAATGCTAACTACAGATTATAATAATGAGGTTTTTTTGTGCTATATCTTACGGGACATTTTAATCTAATCGTTTAACTGTTGAGACAGTGAGGATTATAATTAAAGTTAAATAACACAATTTCCGCAATTTCTAGTTTCCTAATTGCTATTTCAGATTTTTAAGTGTACATCAAAATGTCAGTCTACTTCTACCAAACACAGAACTCTTCAAATGTCAGTGAGCAGAGGAAAGAAGAATTTCATCAAAATAAAAAGGTTTGAGATGTCCATGACTGTAATTTAAAATGTACAGTATCAGATGGCATGAAATAAAACAGGCTAGAGCTGCATTACATAGAAAGAGTTAGCTTCAACGTTGTATACAACCTATTAGGGATGTGCGAACTGTCTGTTTCAGAATCACAACATCCCCGCCCCCGCTGAGATATCAGCTAGACCTGCATTAAATTAGCTGGTGAATGTTCCAGGTCCCGTCTGTCAGACTGTGCCATGCTCGATGAACAGCGCACACACTGATGAAAACACTGTGTAAACAATGAGATAGCACATTCAAAGGGCATAAACTACCTTGCTTCTGCAAAATTTCCACTGACTCAGAGCTGGCTTTAGTATTTTCAAACAGGCCTGTAAAAGAATTTTTAACCTCTGCTATGTCCCCAAAACATAGCTGACTCGAACATTGTACTGCACACAGGGCTGGGTAGAGGAGTCTGGGAAAGGTTAGCGAAAGGACACTTGGGGATACAACTGATTCATTTGATATTAAAAGTGCATATGTGGTTTTGGTGGGCAGAAAGGAAGGCATTTAAGTCCTCATTCTCCCAACCTCCTGCCCCCAGTTACCCTCTAAAGTTAGGAGTGAGGCCCAGCTACTTATGGAGACTATGCATAACAGATTAAAATATATGCTGAATAGTTTGTGAAGAAGCTTCAGCCTTATTGGGTGTTTGTAAACTGTTCATATTGGATTATTAAATAGTTATTATTCAATTACAGACAGGTCAGCTAGAGTCACAGGTAATTGTTTCTGTTCCAGGATTAAGTAAATAGAATGAGGGACTAAGGCTATGTCTGCCCTACAGGCCTTACAGTGGAACAACTGTACCACTGCAGCAGTGGGTACAGTTGTCCTGTTGGCATAATTAAACCATCCCAAACAAGTGGCAGTAGCTACGTCAGTGGAAAAGCATCTCCCACAATAGCACTATCTACACCGGTGCTTTTGTTGAAGAAACTTACATTGGTCACGGGTATGTTTTTTTCAGACCCCTGACTGACAAAAGTATTACTGACAAAAGTGCTAATGTAGACATAGCCTAACAGTGAACAAACATCAAATACTCATTTGTTCAGGACTATGTATTCATATCATGAACAACCATTTCTTAAAAATTAAGCAAAAATCCCAATAACCTCAAGCTCACAACCCATCACAGGAGTATTTATGAGTGGTGAATAAGGGATAAAGACATGAGTTGAACTGAACAGCTGATGGAAATATGAATAAATGTTCATAAACACCATGGACCAGATTGCCAGCTCTGTTGAATTCCATGGAACTACACAATTTAAAAAAGCTGTGGATCTGATCCCATTTTGGTGGTATTGGAGCAACTCTACTCTTAACCCAAAGCATCACTGGCCTCCCTGCTGAAATGCCCAATAAACTTGCTATTTATACTGTGATGTGAGCATACCCTATGCCCCTCCACTGCAAATGAGAGTGAAGTCATTCAGATAGGCCACTATCAAGCAAATATTGATAACCAATACAAGTTATTAAACTAGGCTGGATTTGAACTGAAGTTACACCTACCAAGGGATTTTTCCTGAGCAGTGCTAAGAGGAATAAATATTCTTACTTGTTTTAGTGTATGACACAGAGCACTGCATTTGCTGTTTTCTAAGATGCCGTTTTCTAAGATGTATAGTATGATGTGCCCCTGACACTTCAGAGGTTAACCACCATTTTTAGAAAACAGTCCTTCAGATTACCAAAGGATAGGTCAGTATTGTGATCTGCCAGCTTTGGGACAGGAGTTTACCTATCTCATAGAACTGGAAGGACCCCAAAGGGTCATCAAGTCCAGCCCCCTGCCTTCACTAGCAGGACCAAGTACTGATTTTGCCCCAGATCCCTAAGTGGCCCCCTCAAGGATTGAACTCACAATGCTGGGTTTAGCCAGCTAATGCGCAAGCCACTGAGCTATCCCTTCCCCCTAAAGAGGAACTTGTACAATATTTTATGTTGAAAAGGAAGGATAAATACCATGAATCTGTTTTCATCTAGTGTCTTCACTTGTCATTAGCAATACACTAACTTCTGTATCAGTAATGATCAATGATGCTTAGTGAACTGGCTATATTATGTGATTTAAAGGTCGACTACAAAGAATTACAGAAATATAAAATAAGAATTCCCTTTTCCCCCTGGCAAAGACACAAATCAATGTGGATGAAAATCTACTTTTACGTTAAAGGACAGAGGTTTGTAGTAAAATAATGAACACAGCCGCTTTCAATACATTATCCTTATGTAGGTTACTATACTTTTCTATTGCAATATATATTGCAAGTGGCCAAGAGTGATCCTAGGACATCTTTTTGCAACTTCAGGACTGGATTTCTTAATTGTTCCCTCTCATCCACAATGAAGAAATATAGGAGTATATACTCCTTTCTTTTTAAAAGGATCTGCTTTCATAGCGGTGGTGGTGGTGGGGGAGGGCTCTCTTGTTGAATAAGAACATCTATCATCGTTTAAACAGAATTTCGGGAATGACCGATACCTTAGTTAGATAAGATGATATTACTGCTTCCTTTTTCTTATACAGTAAGATTTTTATGGAGAGTAAATTATCACACCAAGTAAGTAAAAGTCAGGCCCCATCTTCTGAGATTCCTATTACATACCCCCTTGAACTCATCGTCTTGTTCTTTGAAGGACATCTGAAGTGGATTTCTGGTTTCAGTGCTCTCAGTATCAAATATTTCTGTTGGCTATGCTGAGTGCTAATGCTGGCTGAAATATTTTTTTCTAGTAGAAGGTTATTGGCAGGAATTATATTGCTATTGAATTGTTGCTACAGACTGTTGAGAATCTGGATTTTTTTTTTAAACGAAGAGGCCATGAATGTCAGCGTTTGCTGTTTAAAATACATGTTAGGTGTTTTCAGGAGTCTATTTTAAACTGTATTATCTAAAATGGAAACAAGATTAAATCCATTAATATAAATTAATATTTGTGATATTGTTGAAAAGTCTGAATTGAACAGCAAAAATCTCCTGTTAGGCCAATTAATAATGCAGAAGGAACCTGTCTCTTGACAATGGGGTCCAAGCTACTACACCGCTTTATTTAGTTACAGTGCAATATTAGAATAAAGACTTCCCAGGCGAAGTCATGAAAGACATATTTAGGATGTTTCTATTTCAAGAGAAAATTTACAATTGAACACAAAAAATAAGTTACTGTTAAGCGGTTCTAGGAATCAGCATAGAGAGACAATCTACTGATTCCAATCATGTCACATGTTCACACAGCATCCATCTGATGATCATATTTTTCCCCTGCTAGAATGAAATTCACCATACTTCAGAGGACCCCCACACATGGCCTTCTGTCCCACTTAAACCTAAGGGTCCTATACTCAATGTAAACTATGTTCTGTAAGCAAGCTAAGCTACGATGATATAAACAGGCTGAAGATCTAGGCATTAAAATTGGGGCTCAGGTAATGCATAGACTATATAAACAACTGTGAAATAAAGACATTTTGCTGCCAATGAAACTGCAGGATTAGACCCAGGATTAGATCCATTCATAATACACTGCCTCATCTATTAAAATTAAATGAAACCCACCTGCTAGGAAAAAATTTTTTTTTGGTTTTTTAAGGTGGACCAGGACTGATATACAGGTATCCTCCAAAGGTAAAATTTAATCATCCCTCAAATTCAAAATGAGCAGAATCTTTGTCCTACAGAAGAATTGCAGGGGATAGGAGAAGGAATGACAAATTTAAAAACACTCCCTCTGCCTCAGCATTAGACCCCAGGCTAAGAAGAACCTGTCTACAGGTGCCACTCCAGCTTACAGACAGCATTGCCAGCCATTGCCAAGCCACTCGAGCCACGTGATGTGCAGATACTGTGGTCTCATCATCAAACTGAATCCAAGCAACTGGGGATAAAATATGTTTAAGTTAAAGAATGTACCTGGGTGAGAGAACACAAACAAACAAGTTAGAGACAGAACTGAAGAGAAGGCACCTGAGGTTTCAATTCAGGATGCTAAACACATTTTGGCTTGTGACAGTAATGGTCTGTTACTGATGGGAGGGACAGAGATTGCAAGGGCTCATGGGAATTCCTGTTAATTTTCCATCAGTCTTAGCTCCTCTGCATGTGACTGCTGCCACTGTGCAAACTATTGTCATGGTATAAACAAAAGGTAGAAGCAGAGCTGGCCTTATAGCCCAGGGCCCCTGAGACCTATGGGGCAAGTGAGGGTGAAGATTGCTGGGGAAGGCAGGAATGTTGCTGCATTTAAGAGAAAGGAAAAAGCATCCTGTGGCTGGTCCTCCTTTTCCCCATGGGCCTGCTCTATTGCCCACTGAAGTCAATGAGAGTCTTTCCACTAAATTGAATGGGCATTGGAGCAGGTCCTAGGACAGCTGAGCTGTCACTTCTCTTAGCATGTCCCAGCTTCTGCTTCATGGACCCATGATTCATTTACTGAGCCATTAATGGACCCTGCCCTGGAAAGCACAGAGTCCTCTGCCAAAGCAGGAAGGAGGGTAACCAGGAAAGATGATCATCAATCAGGGAAACACTGGCTGGACAAGGGAATCAGGAAAGTATAGGGGAAAAAAGGTGGGGGAGAGGTATGAATCAACAACAGGGAGCAAACAAGAAGGGTGTAACTAGGGGAGAAGTGTGATGGGGATGTCTGTAAATACCCAAGTACAAACTCTTGCTGCTTATGACCAAAACAGGAAGTCTTTAGTAGGTCAGCTACAGCGTGTGCTTGTAAGATCCTCATCTGTGATCCAGTCAGTTTATTTGACTGGAATTAAACAAGTTGCTCCCGTGGCAGGAATAAGGAAGACTCATTAAGTCAAGGAACTAAATGGTTATTTCCTAGACTTTGTTGCTGTTGATTTTCCCTATCATATTATATTAGGTTTGCCATCAGTCCTAATCAAACTGAATATAAAAGAAGAGTTGGTTGGGAAACAACTTTCATCAGTATTTTTGTGCAATGTTGTGTCTTTCTTTGGTTGCTAGTAAACTTTGAAGGAAGCTTTCTGGATAACCCTAAAACAGCCCGCCTGCCCACCCATTAGGGAATAAAAGAGGAAATGGACTAGTTGAAAGATTAGTTTCTGATCTCAACTCTTCTGAGTACAGCCAGTGTAGCTCTATGGAACTCAGTGGATTTACTCTGGCACAATGTAAATCAGAATCAGGTCCAAAATCCTATTGGAATAAAACTATACAGTTGCAAAGAGCTATTTGGGGAAATAAACCTTTCCGTTGGCTATTAGCCTTGGAACCTCCACTGAGAGGGACTGCCCAATTAACATATTAATGAAGGCTGGCCTCAGATGCAGTGACAGAATGATTAAGGGCAATTGATGTATATTAATGTGAGGGAAATATGCATGCATGTTGGGACTGAATGAACCATGATTCATTTAAAATCCAAACCGGAATGCAGTTTGTGCATCTTGGTCTGGTCCAGAACAGGAGGAAATTCTAAATCAGGGACTAAACACTTCAATTGCCAAACACCAATTAACCCTGGGACATAGACATTGGCTTGTACAGTTAGGCACTGAGCTGACAGGCAGAGTCACCCGGCTTTAGCCTGTGCGAGGATAAAGGTTGTTTTCTGTAAGGTAGAGGAAATAGTTCACTGCTTTGCAACTATGCTTTCTATAGTATTGGCCTAGATACGTTTACATGGATTAACTTGAACCTTTTGTTTATTTTCCATGTAATTGCCACCCCACAAAAAATTCCCCAAACATTAGAAACTTCTCAAATTGATGTTCAGAGCTGTTCACTCTGGTACCTCCGAGAAGGAAACTGAACTCTGCCCTTGGAGGAGATCAGCCAGGAGTAGGTATAATGTCTGTGGCTGGAAGTAGGCTGTAATTCTCCCTTCCCAAACAATGCTAGAAAAAGGCCACGAAATGCCATTGTGAGCACAGGGAGAGCCAAATAACCTGAAAAGCATGAGGTGTAGTGACAAGGCCTTTCTCTCAATACTTGTGCTTCTCTCACAAAAATATCTTCTAGCACAGGGGTTCTCAAACTTCATTGCACCGTGACCCCTTTCTGACAACAAAAATTGCTACATGACCCCAGGATGGAGGCGGGGGGAACCAAAGCCTAAGCCTGCCCTGGGCAGGGGGGCCAGGGCCAAAGCCCAAGAGCTTCAGGGCCTGTAACCCTGAGCCCCGCCAGCAAGGGCTGAAGTCCTCAGGCTCAGGCCCTAGTAAGTCTAATGCCAACCCTCGCAACCCCATTAAAAAGGGTCATGACCCACTTTGGGGTCACAACCCAGAGTCTGAGAACTGCTGATTTAGCAAATTCCAAAGTACATGCATGGAACACACCACCTGATGCCAGAGGACAGTTCTGTAATTCTATATATACAGAGCTGTAGACAGGGCTGGCAAAAGATTTCTCTATCTTTATCATTCAGATCACAGCTGTTTCTTCACTGAGTAAACAAAATTTAGTCTGAACTGGGAAGGCTGAATTGTTAGCCCAAGTCACCAATATTTTCTTGAATAAAATGATGTGAGTTTCTATTCACACCATTTTCTGGTGTCTATGTAAACTTGTAAATTCTGTAGTTTTACTTCTTCACTGGGACCTCGGTTCCCTCCTTCCCACTGCATCGAAACAAATTTCTGGTAAGAGAATTAACCTCTACATTCTGCCATTCTCTCTCCTTTTTTTAAAATTAAAATTCATAGGCTGATCTACAT
Organism: Mauremys reevesii; assembly: GCF_016161935.1. Lineage (NCBI taxonomy): Eukaryota > Metazoa > Chordata > Testudines > Geoemydidae > Mauremys > Mauremys reevesii. Next base: position 25,978,066 of record NC_052633.1, on the reverse strand, counting down.
TGAAGAACTCGTAAATGGGGTTATTCCATTTAACAAGATAGAGATATAAAAGTTTGCATTGTCCCCAAATCCAGTTTTGCTAAACCCTGAAGTTAAGAGCCATGTCCATAGTACACAGACTATTCCATGCAAGAGATTCCCAACAAGAATCTTGATCAATCTGAAACCCAAATGTCATAGATAATGTCTCTCTGGTTCTAACATCCTTATTTGTTTTAAAATTATATCCTCTTCTAATCTTGTTTGAGAGAACTTTTAGATTCCCCCACCTGCATCATCAAAACACATTCAGTCACGAAATTATTTAACAAGATAGTAAAATCTAAGCCATTACAGTAGGCAGAAAACCATATTTAGAGATTCCAAAGACTTGTTTCAAATATTGTTTATGCTGTTGGTGAGGTCCTCTAATTGTAGATTTGCTAAGAGCCTTGGGAAACTTAGGCTATGTCTACACTATGAACCCTTTAGCAACATAACTGTTCCGCTACTGCCGTGCTGATAAAAGATACGCAGTGTAGCTGCTGTTTGTCAGCAAGAGAGAACTCTCCTGCCGACAAAAAACTTCCACCCTCAATGAGCAGCAACAGCTTTGTTGGCAGGAGAGTTCTCCCTCTGACAAAACGCTGCCCACACGGGCACTTTTTGTCGGTAAAACTTTTGTCGTTCAGGGGTGTGGTTTTTTCACACCCCTGAATGACAAAAGTTTCACTGATGAAAGTCCAGTGTAGACAAGGCTTAGGCCCTGTCTACACTACAGCTTATGTCACTCAGGGATGTGACTCTCTCCCCCCCTGCCCACGAGTGACATAAGTTACACCAACATAAGCACCGGTAGGCACAGCACCATGTTGATGAAAGCTTCCCCCTCCAACATAGCGTCTGCTGCTCATGAAGGTGGTTTTATTGTGCCAACGGAAGAGCTCTCTCCTGTTGGCATAGAGCGTCTTCACCAGAAGCACTGCAGAGGTGCAGTTGCATTGGTGCAGCTGTGCCACTGCAGCATCGTATGCATAGACATGCCCTTACTAATTTAAGTTACGACACAGATCAAGTTGTCCATCTTACTAGTTAGAGAGACCAGGTGGGTGAGGTATTATCTTTTATTGGACCAACTTCTGCTGGTGAGAGAGACAAGCTTTTGAGCTACATTGAGTACCTTTTCCAGACCTATGGAAGAGCTTTGAGTGTCACAGCTAAATACAAAGTCAAACTGATAGTTTAACATAAGTAGTTAGCACATATTTTAAAAGTAAACTGGCCTGTTAACACCTCTGTAGTTAGAGGGGGAAAAAGTGGGGAGTTCGTGGGTTACAGATTGTTGTAATAACTGAGCCAAAATCCAGTGTCTTTATTAAGACCATGATTTTTAGTGTCTAGCAAAGATATAAATTTAAGCTCGCAGGATTGTTTTTTAAGGATGGGGACTGATCACTCTGACCTATCACTTTGTGAAAAGTGTTCACCCAGAGGTGATATGGTGTTTGTGTCTTATTTTCCTGTGTGAGTTCATTCGCTGCTACAGTGATCAGCATCCCCCACAACACACCTTTCAAGATCCATGGTCTCACACATGCCTATCACACCATGTGTTGTACCTCATCCAGTGCACTAAATGCCCTAATAATAACAACTATGCGGGTGAAACCAAACAATCACTATTGTCTCGAATGAACTCACACAGGAACATGACAAAAAACCAAAAACACCCTATCACCGGTGGATGAACACTTTTCACAAAGCGATCACTCTGTATCTCACCTATTAGTCCTCATCTTCAAAGGAAACTGCAGAACAGCTTCAAAAAATAAGCCTGAAATTAATAACTTTGCTAGGTACTACAAATCATAGACTGAACGGAGACACTGGCTCATTACAACGTGTAACCCATTAAGCCCCTTTTTGTCCTATGATTACAGGGGTGTCAACAGGCCAATTCAACTAGAATGGTCCCTTAGAATATGTGCTAACTATCTGTTCAACCTTTTGTATTTAGGTGTGACACATTGAGTACATTTCCAAGACCTGAGGAAGAGCTCTGTGTAGCTTGAAAGCTTGTCTCGCTCACCAACAGAAGTTAGACATAAAAGATATTACCTCACCCATCTTGTCTCTCTAATAAGTTGGGACCACCATGGCTACAATACCACTGCATACATCTTTCTACTTAGTCATACAGGCCCAAATTTTCACAAACTGATCACTGATTTGGGGGCACTTCAGTTTTTGACACATTTTGGGCCCAATTTTCATAAATTGGAATCAGTGAGAGCTGCAGGTGTTCATCACTTCCACAAATCAGGCCTAAGTCAATGGTCAAGTTCAAAAGTTTGGGGAATATGCTTAGTCTTTCTCAATAAGTCTGAAGTCCTTAATCATTGTTACCCTTCTCTGTACCTTTTTCAATTCTAATATATCTTTTTTTTGAGATGGGGTGACCAGAACTGCACACAGTATTCAAGGTTTAGGTGTACCATGGATCTATAAAGTATCATTATGATATTTTCTGTCTTATTATCTATCCCCTTCCTAATGGTTCCTAACATTGTTAGCTTTTTTTAAAAATTATTATTTTTGGACTACTGTTGCACATTGAGCAGATGTTTTCCGAGAACTATCCACAATGACTCCAAGATATCTTTCTTGAATGATAACAGCTCATTTAGACCTCATCATTTTGTATGTTTGGTGGCAATTATATTTTCCAATGTGCATTACTTTGCATTTATCAACATTAAATTTAATCTGCCATTTTGTTGCCCAGTCATTTTTGAGAAATCCCCGTGTAACTCTTCGCAGTCTACTTTGGACTTGACTATCTTGAATAATTTTATCATATGCAAATTTTGCCACCTCACTGTTTACCCCTCTTCCCAGAACCTTGTAAGATTTATTTTTGCCTTTTATCGTATGACTCCATATTTTGTATAAGAGCCTTTGGTGGGGAACCTTGTCAAAGGCTTTCTGAAAGTCCAAGTACACTATATCCACTGGGGATCACCCTGGTCCATGTTTGTTGACCCCCTCAAAGAATTCTAAGATTGGCAAGGCATGATTTCCCTTTCCAAAAGCCATGTTGACTCTTCTCCAACATATCATGTTCACCTATGTGTCTTATAACTCTGTTCTTTACTATAGTTTCAAACAATTTGTCTACTATTGAATTAGGCTTACTGACCTGTAATTGCTAGTATCACCCCTAGAGTTTCTTTTAAAAATTGGTATTACAGCTATCCTCCAGTCATCTGGAACAGAGGCTGATTTAAATGATAGGTTACATGCCACAGTTAGCAGTTTGATATTTGAGTTCTTTCAGAACTCCTGGGTGAATACCATCTGGTCCTGGTGACTTATTACTGTTTAATTTATCAATTTGTTCCAAATCCTCTTTTATGGACACCTCAATCTGGGACAGTTCCACAGACTTGCTATCTAAAAAGAATGGCTCAAGTGTGGGAACCTCCGTCACATCCTCTGCAGTGAAGACTGAAGCAAACGTGACTGACTGCAAAAGAAAAATAGATATGTTGTTGCAATACCATGTGTGAAATGTGTATGCGTTAACTGGGCAGAAAGAAAAATGGAAGTAAACTTGGCAAATAAGAGAAATATTAAACATTTGCATAACACATTGGAATCTAGATCCTGCAGTAATGAGTAGCATTGTACGTCTCACTGGTAATTCTTCTGCAGCCAGGAAATGTGATATTTCAGTAATTATGTAAGCAACATGTATTATCATCATCAATGGGGAAGACACCACCTCATTGGTATCTATACCTGGGATGAAAGAATACCCAATCTGCAGTCCATTTAGGGATGGTTGGTAAACTGTGAACCACTACTTTGTTGAGTCACACTGCAGGGAAATATAACTCCTGCAACAGCACATTTCTTTAGGGAGAAACATACGACAACCGAAGCATCATATAGGAATGAACACCTCTTCCCAGAGCCTCGTAAGATTTATTTTTCATTCTGCTGAACAGTCTTTAAAACCAAGGTAGGAAGAGAGCTCAACAAAAATTAAAACAAAAATTCAATATGCAAAATACACCAGGGGTGAGCGTTGAGTGCTGTGACCTTGCAGGACATGTGAGAGCCTTGCCAACAGACAGTCAGTATTTCATGTCTTTGATGCAGTTCCCAGAAGCAGCAACTTTTGGAGCAGTACAGAGACAAACCCACCGAGAAGAGTCCTTACACACTGCACAGCTGATGCTTTGTATTATGTCGATTGATCTTTCAAACACTGGAAGTAAGAGCGTAGCACACAATCATGCGGGATTACTAGGTGACAAAAGATTGTGTGATAGGGTGGCGACAGCTAGAAAATATTGGCATTTAGGAACAATGGGCCTGTTCCTGTTCCCCTTGAGTCTCAGGCAAAGGTTCCATATTTTGGAAGGCGTGTGCTGTGGTGCTAATCTGTGGCATTGCTGGCCCACAGTGTGTCCTAACAGATGGGACACTCAGAGGTCTCTGGGATCGTCAGATAGGAAAGCTTTGGAAGTCGGGATGTCCTGTAAGAACCTGCCTTCTGCGAATTATCCATTGGCCCGAGAAATCTGTGTTCCATGCACTAGGTAGCAATGTAATGCATTTCAACAGCATAATGCTACAACTTTATTATCCATCTATATAGTAGCCTCCCCTCTAAAATAAAGTGGAAAATTGCTATACAGTGCACAAATACACACCTATGTGAACTTGCAAGTTTTTCCAGCATTAAGCACAACTGTTATAATGAATAGTCTCATTGCATTTTTTTTCCCCAGTGCAGATCTTAAAAAGAGTCAATGATGGCAGATGTTTGCAGTAAAATATCAAAATCGAAGAGCGGTATTGACCCAATTGCCCTTACACAAACAAAATTCCAATTGATTTTAATGGGAATTTTGTTTTACAGTGATTACAGGATTAGAGCCAATATTTGTGACTTTAAACTTGGATTTGAAAGTCAAAATAAAAAAGTTCCAATAAATTTGAGTATTCTGTGGTTTTCCAGGGCAATTATTCAATAAAACGTTTTGTATCTAGGTTATCAGTATAGGTAAGGAGAGGTCCAATGCTTAGGACACACACCTGGGTCCAAGAATAAATTCCCTGCTCTGCCACTGACTATCTGTGTGAACTTGTGCAGGTCAGTTAGCCACCTGTGCCTCAGTTCCTCATCTGTGAAATGGGGATAAGAGCACTGCCTACCTCACAAGGGTGTTGTGAGGATAAGCAATTCATTAAAAAAAAGTGAGGTGCTAATGGGGGCCATTAAGTATCCAATATAGATAGTGCCTGATATCAATGGATGAGGACCCTAGTCATGAAAGTTGTGTTATCTACAAATTGACTTGCATTTGGGAAATTGTAATAAAGGGATTTTTAAAATGAATTTATTTTAAGAGCTATCCTCACTCATTTGTCACAGGAAAAAAAAAGATCTGGCTTCACATTGAAGACAATTCACTCAAATTAACTGTACTTTATTTTTTCAGCACATTTCATCAGTTTGCTAAAAGGATTCAGGAGAATTATGAATCTAAGAACATAAGAACGGCCATACTGGGTCAGACCAAAGGTCCGTCTAGCCCAGTATCCTGTCTTCCGACAGTGACGAATGCTAGTGTGCCTCAGAGGGAATGAACAGAACAGGTCATCATCAAGTGATCCATTCCCTGTCGCTCAGTCCCAGCTTCTGGCAAACACCATCCCTGCCCATGCTGGCTAATAGCCATCGATGGACCTATCCTCCATGAACTTATCTAGTTCTTTTTTGAACCCTGTTATAGTCTTGGCCTTCACAACATCCTCTTGCAAAGAGTTGCACAGGTTGACTGTGCGGTGTGTGAAAAAATACGTCCTTTTCTTTGTTTTAAACCTGCTGCCTATTAATTTCATTTGGTGGCCCCTAGTTCTTGTGTTATTTTCTTATTTACTCTCTCCACACCAGGCATGATTTTATAGACCTCAATCATATCTCCCCTTAGTTGATTCTTTTCCCAGCTGAAAAGTCCCAGTCTTTTTAATCTCTCATATGGAAACTGTTCCCTAGCCCTAATCATTTTTGTTGATCTTTTCTGAACCTTTTTCAATTCCAATACATCTTTTTTGCGACGGAGTGACCACATCTGCAGGCAGTATTCAAAATGGGGGCGCACGAGGGATTTATATAGAGGCAATATGATATTTTCTGTCTTATTATCTATCCGTTTCTTAATGATGCCCAACATTCTGTTTGCTTTTTTGACTGTTGCTGCACACTGAGTGGATGTTTTCAGAGAACTATCCACAATGACTCCCAGATCTCTTTCTGAGTGGTAACTGCTAACTTAGACCCCATCATTTTATATGTATAGTTGGGATTATGTTTTCTAGTGAGCATTACTTTGCATTTATCAACTTAGCCATTTTGTTGCCCAGTCACCTAGTTTTGAGAGATCTTTTTGTAGCTCTTTGAATATTTATAATGAATATTTGTATACACAGGGGGAAAAAAGTGACCTCAAACACATATCACATTACTGCACTGAAACAAACCTTGGCCCATAAACAGCAAACATGCTTAACTTTGTGCTCATTAGAAGTGCCACTGAGTCCACTTACTAGCTATAATGTTTCTGAAGAAATTATGACTCCTATATCCCACCAAGCACAGGGGCATGTAACTTCTACATGTGAGCAGTCAATGAAAGGCATGTAAGTTTATGAATGTAGTTTAGATGTTTGTGGGATCAGAACCTACAGCTTTGTTTACTGTATTAAAATTACTGTAAGTTATAGTTTCATACTAAAGTCTTTTCCTGGAAAATATACTCTTTCTCCTAGAGTTTTCAAACACAATGTAGGGGAAGTCTCTTATTAGTTAGGGGTGTGATTCCCAGCTTCTGTATGCACACTTGTGCTCTCTCTCTGATCTAGTGTGCTAAAAATAGTAGTGTAGCCAGGGTAGCACAGACAATGGCAGCAACAGCATGAGCTAGCTGTTCTGAGTACGAACCCAGAGATTTCAGCCTGGTTTGTATTTGGACTGGCTTGCCTGTGCCACTCTGCTGCTGTCCAGGCCACCGAGGCTACAATATTATTTTTAGCGTGCTAGCTCAGATGAGAGCTAGTATGAGTATGTGTATGTCTACAGGAGCTGGGAACCACATCCCTAGTTCGTGGTGTAGACATAGCCTTAGATGCTATGCTATAATCTCCCATCGTGATTATGTTGCATTAGCACCTAGAAGCTTCAACCAGATTGTACAGCCCCTAGCACAAAGAGGCTCCAAACATACAGTGAATGACGCTCCCTGCCCATAAGTGCAAGGTAGGGGCTATATTTATACGGTTCCCCTCATCAGAAAGTGATTTCTGTAAAATCACTTGTCGTTAACTCCCTTCTCGCCCACCCTCTCCCTCATTTCTTTTTAAAATAAGGATTTCCCCACATGGCCAGCAGCTGTGTTATCTGGGTTGGTGTTCGATAGCTTCCGAACAAGAGGCTTTCAAATGGCCATTGAGATTCTACCCCTACCAAAAGTTAAAGGAATCACTGAACTTGATGACATGGATACCCCAAGGAGCCAAGTGAGCATCTACATGTTCTAAAACTCCACAGATAATAAATCTCCCCCACTTTTTTTTTATTGCAAGGGTGCAGTTTACTGCTCCTGAACCCAGATACCTCCGTTTCCCAGGCCTCACTTTCTCCACACCGGTTTGATGTGTCTCTCTGGAAGTGGGATGATTTAATGAGCTAGTGAGCACTACAGTTTACATCCCCATAGTCCAAACTGCAGGGCTATGTAGATGTGTCGCAAGTTTACACTCATTGCGCCTGAGGATGGGGAGGAGGAAAAGGTCATTCTAAAGTCATCTTTCCATTCCCCAGTTCAGGACCAGTCAGGGGCCATTGGTCCCTGGCATAATTTAGAGCAGCTTAAGGGAAGGGCTGCTCTAAGATTTGCAAACTGTGGTAGTCCCTTAGGGATTGCTGCCCTGGCTGAAGATCAGACAATGCACATTATGCTTCTCCTCTACTCTGGGTTGACACATTCCCTAACTGGGGGAGGAGAGGGATGGGAACATAGAGCTGTCAAAGCCAGTCCTCCATCACTTGTCAGACGTAATTCTTCACTGCCCCTGCAGGACAGCTTTCTGGCGGCATTGTACTACTCAAACTAGGGCTGAGAAGTTGAAGCCAGCCCTTCAACAGAACCATATTAAAGCTGGTCTAAATAGGTGGTTAATCCTGATTAACTCCATGTGTGGATGATCTTATCCTAGAATAGAATCACCTTATTCGGAATTAGTTTACTCCCTTCATTTAGAATAAGACACTCTTTCCTGGAATAGGAGCATCCATACATGAAGTTAAAGCAGATTAACTATTCCCAATTAAATTCACACCCTACCTTATTCTGGATTAACTCTCAAGCACTATTTTTTCTGTATATATGCAACAATATATTATTTTAGAACACAACAGAGAGGCCACTGGGCTTCCTTGAATTTTTTTATGGTCCAAAAGCCAATTGTGTGTGTGTGTGTGTAAGTAACATAAGAGTGATTTATTTTAAGATGTACAGTACAAACTTCCCACATAATTGCGATTTTACCCCATTGTAGTATGTAAGCTTAATTTTATTTTACATATTAACCTTCCTCTTTACTGTTTAATCACTGAAAAATTGTGCTTCAAACATGCATTTCAACATTTCAGTTGGAGCTGGCTGGGAACTCTCTCTCCCAGAAAGAGTTCAATGAAACAAAAATATTGATTTTTCTAACTTGAAAACAATTTTTTTGGCCACAACTCCTCCCTCCCTTATATTTCACTTTAAAACTGAAAAAGGTCCAGGCTGCCAAAAACCCAGCACATTTTTGTTTTGTTGATGAAAACCCAACATTTTCAATGAAAATACAAATTCACTCATGAAAATTTCCATCTTGTTGAAAAGTTGTTTTAGTCAGAAACAGGTCTCCACAGAAAATTTTTAACCAGCTCTAATTTCTGTGACTTAAAAAGAAATAGCAAAAAATCCTGTTTTTAAAATGCAAGTTTCAAGGAAATGCATCTTTCTTAGATGTCACCAGCTTTCTACATGATCAAGGATACCTTCTAGCTGGTTGCACAGTATATGCATAGCATACTTGTTTTTTTGCTCTATTCCTCTAGTGCTTGAATATAGTTGGCAAATATGTGCTTTGCTCATTTCTACTGATTAAATTCTGAGCAAGCAAATCTTTGCCTAAAATTTGCACATGCTGTTTGTTTTCATTTTAGAAGTGTTTGGATTACATATTCTGATCAAAGGAAAGCTAGACTATCTTGAACAGTATGAAATTTGGATTCATTTTCCATTCTGACCATTAATCTTTCTGGTACCTATAGACCAATCAACTACAGCAGAAGGACAATTTTTTCAGTTCCCAAGCATTGGTACAAACAACTTGATACTATACATATAAACCCTGTGAAGCAGGAGTTCCCAAACGGATAGGTGTACTACTACTGACATGCAATCGTATTGGAAGTGATACACCAAAAACTTCAAAATCTTTCAGTTGCAAATGAATAGTTCTCATGCACTTCAGCGCACCAGAAAATGTGTAACCAGCAAAATGCATTCTCCTGGCCGATTTCAGTTCAAAGCTCCACACCGGGGAAGCTGCTACAGAGCAGGAGCTCCCCCTGCATTCTCTGCCTACAGAGGCTGCAGCCTGGCTCCTGCCAGTCTGGGCAGCATACAGCACATGGCAAATTCCCTCTTGTCTCTGTAAGGAAATGGTGGGATGGGGGTTGTTGGCTGGGTCTGGTGGATGAAAGCTGGGTCCAGGACTAAGGAGGCCTACTGGCTTTTCAGCAGCAGAGCAGTTTGTTGACACACCTTTGCCTTCTCCCAGCAAAGGGAGCCCTTGTGCAGTGTGCCCAGCATTGTAGGCATCCAGGGACCCTGCTTGGGAGGGGCTGGAGCTACTGAAAAGCAAGAGGCCTCCTGGAGCTGAAGCTGCCTGATGCCCAGGTAAAGCCCCCCTCTACTTCCAGCCAAGACTCCCACCTCTCCACCTTTCCTGTTACATACACACTTCACTACCTAAGCCCCCCCATGTTCCAGACAGAACCTCTAACCTCATGTTCTTTGACCCTCGCACCCAGACTGTGTAAAAGAGTACGTTTTTTTCATTGCAAATAGACAAAGTACTGATATCACTCATTTTGCTCAGCTTCTTACGCATGTAAGATTTGAATTAGAAATGATAGTTGAAGAGATCTTGTTCTGTGGAGCTGTAGGAAGACGTGCAATGGCAGAATCTTTTTTTAAACAAACTGAATGAGATCATCACAGTAAATGGTGATGAGGAGCAAAATTGCCTTGGAGCGCGTTCTGATGGAGTGTGAACAGCGACTGGGGAACTTGATGGTGTTTGGCAAAAATTAAAGACGTGGTGCCTAATGTTAAGTTCACTCACTTCCGTAATCGTTGTGAAGCACCCGCTGCAAAAAAAGGGCAGCAAGCAGCCTGTTCATCTGAAACCTGGCTCAGGTTGTGAAGTCGGTGCACTTTATTAAAGCTTCAGAACTGAACTTGTTTGTTTTCAGTTTTGCGCAATGAAATAGAAAGTGATCATCAAAAACATCTCCTCCATGCAGAGGGGCAGTGGCTATTGCATGGGAAGGTGCTCACTTGTCTCCGAACTTGGTTCTGAGCTACAAGATTTCCTTATTGATTTTAGTTTTGAGTATACTGATTACTTTATGGTTGAAGTCTGGCTGTCAAGACTAGCCTATTTAGCCGACTTGTTCACACTTCTCAGTTCGCTGGTTGCCAATTTATGGGACTGAAAACACCTATTAATGTTGATGACAAAACAATGGCAATAAAGAAATTGCCATTTATAATATGAAAAGGAGGAACGTGAAATTGCCCATCACTCCCAAAACCATGGAAAATTTCCTTCTTGGAAATTCATCCTGACCTTACTGGTGACATAGAAAAACTGTTTGAAGTGAGTCACCAATGTAATGAATACTTTCCTGACCTCACAACCAATGAGAATTAGATCATAGATCCATATTCAATAAAAGACACCCTGCCAGAACAAAGAAAAGGAAGAGTTAATTGAACTGTCGTGTGAGGGTGGACTCAAGTTCAGTGAAGTGCAGCTCAGTGACTTTTAATGGAGAAGACATGAGTTTAGCCTAGTATCAAACAGAGCTTTGAATTTCTTGATTCCCTTGAGCACTATGAATATTGGGGATCAGGACAGAAAGACCAGTCTCTCAGAGGGCTGAAACTCACCAGTACCTAACCTGGCAAGGAAACTTCATTTTGTGAAGCAAGCACAACTTTCTCATTGATGGCACCTTTTTCATTTTCACCAAGAGCTATTAAAAATGGTATTAGTCTTTATTTAAATTTTCTAAAAAATAAGCAAAGTGAACTTTGGCTCATGTTGAACAGTAATCCAGATAAGATTTAGCAGGAACTTTGAATTTAAATTAGATAAATTAAAAAAAAAAATCCAGCCACTGATGTAGTTCAGCAGCATACCAAAATATATAAAGACATAATTTATGACATTTAATTGTTTCTTGTTATTTGAGTTACACAAAAGACATTAATAATGGCTGCTTGGGTTCCTTTTTATTCACTGTCTAGTAATAGGAGGTGTTTTAAAAGAATGTTGTAAATCAAACATTTTAGTCTTCCTTAGACATTTATTTTATTACAGAGTTTGGAAATACTTAAGCCTGTTCACAAACAGAGAAACTTGCATGTTGTACTTCCAACATCAGGTGATTAGTTGATATAAAAGGTATGGGAGCCCCTGCTTTAAACTATAGTCACAGCCCCTTACCACTCAGAACACTCCCATCTGATTTATTTAACATGATTAAAAAGTTCCAATACTTTATTTAGTTTGTTTGCAGTAAGAATGGTCTCTCTCCAAACCACAGAGACGTTACATAAGACAGTGAACAGTCTAAGAATGTTGTAAAGATACCAGGTCCAGTTTTCAAAATTAGGAATTTACAATTTTGCACACAATTTCAGTTGTGCACCATGTTTACTAGCAATATTATCCTACCTGGCTATGCAAAGCAGATAACTGTGCATGCAAATGGATAGTTGGATATGTAACTGGCTATTTGTATATGCAATAGCCCAGTTTGTGCACAAAGTCACAGCAACTGCAAGCCCAAATTAGGCTCACAATTGCTATCTCTTGCTTTATGCCTAAGGCACCAATTCAGGAAATGATCCCTATTCAGGAAAGCACAGATGTGAGACCTGTGAAACATGCGGCTTTCAAAAAAAACCAAAAAAACAAAAACAAAACAAAAAAAGCCAAACAACCTCTACCACCACCACAACAAAACAATTGTATTGAAATGCACTAAGAGAGGCACAGTCTTTTGTGACAGTGACTGTTAAATGAGTTTTTGGGGTCCTGGCTTGCTGAGTTGGCTTCCTGGGAAATCCCCCCTGGAGTGAGGTTAATACAAATTCCCACCACTGGATACGCAAAAGCCCAGATTTTGAAGCTTCTCCACCAGAGGAGAGGGCCATTGGCTGGTGTTACGTGTTATACAAGGCTGAAGATCAAAGGCTCAAACTGTGTAAGGTGACAGCTGAACTGTTCCAAGGCTGTTCTTCTTGATGTGAAACCTGACATGAACTTGTAACCAAGACAGCAAACCCACACTGGTAGACTGACACCTACTAGACCCCTACGTTGTAGATGAAATGACCTCTGGTAAGCTTTTTAGCATACATATAGTCTGTTTATTGTTTTGTATGTTTTCTCTGAAATGCTGTTGCCTTAAGAATATTATATTTTGCTTTGTGAAGGCTGCTTGATAACTGGCGTACACTGCAGAAAGAAAAAAACACATGTGCTGGACCCCAGTCAGACCTGCTGGGGAAGTCACAGCAAGATGCAGAGGGACAGCAAGCTTAAATTTCCAGTCTGCAAAGGGACAGACACAGGTCCCTGCCTGAGAGAGGTGATGGTTAGGGCACCTGAAACCTTAAATAGGTGTCCTGGAGAAGATCACGGGTGTGTCTCTCCAAGGTGCAGTTAACCCAGAAACTGTGATAGCACTTAAGTGTTTTTCTGAACTGGGGTTTCTCAGATGTTGTGCAGTGTTATTGTATGCAACTGCTGTGCATCAGAAGTAACCTTGCAGTAGTGGGTGAAGTAATTCTTATATTTCACTCTTGCTTTGCAGATGTATCCTGAGACCATTTCCTACATGCTTTCAAATTTGACGAAAGACGATAGAGAGGGATAAAATGGAGTTGGTTTTTGTTTTGTTTTGTTATAAATTATTGACCAGGTTCTGCTAGTCCTTTTCTAGAAATGGAAGTTAGTGAACAGGAAAGTTAGTCTTTGGGCAGAAACGTTGCAGAGAAAAGCAGGCATATTAATTATGTTTCTGCTGAAAAAAGTGTCAGCTGTTGAAGAGGTAAAAGAGCGCTTTAAAAATAAGTCTGCCAAAACAGAAGTAGAGTTCAGCTCGGAACCGTGAAAGAAAAATTTCTCCTGGGGAGCAAGTAGAAAGAGGAAAAGACAGGAAAAGCCCAATTAAAAGTGAAGGTCTTGCAGTAAATAAATGATTAAACCTGCTTCAAAAAAGTGTGTAGAAACATTATTCCCTGAGATGAATATTAAGTTGCAGTACAGGAAAAGGCCCCAGTAAAATCTGTGGGAGAGAAGTTTTGTTTTATACCTGGTAAGATTGAATTCCAGCTGTTGTGTAAGTGGAGCATCAAAGCATTTACATACCTGCCTTATCAGTTCTATTAGATTTCCTAGGCATTTCTGGGACTGTAGGAAGAGTTCATACCAATACCTAGAAGTAGAGGAATTGATGCTTTTTTCATTGAAAGTTATTTTTGATAAAAAATGACTTTTCAAGTAACAAATATTTTTGTTTTGGTCAAAAAATTTCAAAGAAAAAAACGCAGGGTTTCAATTTTTAAGTTTCTTCCACTCTTACCCTTTTTTCATTGCACTTCCCTTCTTTTCCAGTTGAGGGGGGAAGGGTGTAGGGGAATATTTTATTTTGTTGAAAAATTCTGCAGCAAATATGAACAAAATGACAGTTTTCCGAAGAAAATATATAGTATTTTCTAACCAGCTCTACCAACATCTGACCCAAGTTAACTAGATATATATCTAAAGAATTTCACATCTGATTAGTGGAGTGACTAAGTAAAAAAGGCAATCAGCCCTTGAGATCAGAGTTTCTTATTGTGCATGAGTTGGTCCAGCATGTTCTCCCTGTTATGAAGGGATTGTATATGACCTAGTTTTTGGAATGCCACCTCCAGTGTACACTAGGCATATAGCACATAATGTCCAGAAGTGAGTTCTCACTTTGAGATCTGTGAATTACATGTTTCCAAAATTTGGATGGATATATTTCAACTAACGTGACATTAATATTAGTGATGACTGAAGCAAATATATTTGCTGAATGTTTGTTATAGCTGGATATCCCAATATCAAATAAGCCAATATGTGCCAATCCTTAGCGTGCCTAGTCATATACCAGAGTGTTATATCACTTTCCTAATTCTGACTGGCCAATAGAGCAGGCATCCCCCCAGCTCCTTACTAGGAAGAAAAGATTTGTAGCTGGTGTCCAGCACTCCTGGCCTCTGTAGATACATGGGAAGTAATAAAAGTTCTTCTACTGCTGACCTACAAATCAGCCAAAAGGCCAAACTGGGTTTCATAGGAGAATGGTGAAGAATATCATGGGCACATTGAGTCCCCGTTCTTTCCAGCTCAGCCAGAAGATTACTGCCCACCTCACTCTATGATGCTATGCTCTTCTGACCTCGAAGGAAGGGAAGCAAGGTTGCCTCCATCCCTCCCATTGGTTTCCAGGGAATGTGTAATCCTCCCTATTTTTCAAAGGCTTTCTGATTTATATGCTATAAATGCAACCAGGTCTGAAAACCTGGTTACAATAAGGGTGTCACCTAACCCACTTGCAATCATGGGTATGTATGCAGGGGAAAATGGTATTTTGTAATCAAACTGCAGGTGTACAATAAAACAGTTCTAATCTCTATATTGGAACGATAATTGTAACCAGGTTGGGCACAGCTACACACACACACACACACGACTGTGGCCCTTATTCAACAAAGCACTTAAGTAGATGAGTAGTCTTGCCACTAGGATTAAAATTTAGCATGTGCTTAAGTACTCTGCTGAATCAGGGCCCATGCTTGTCATATATTTTTCCTAGTTCATGAAGCAGACAGAGTTCAGGATAAGTTTATAAAAATTGGGGTGCTTATCCAAACTGAAGGGAATCCCTGAACATTTAAACATCTTAGAGAGGAGGAAAAGATAAAGAACATATGGTAAGAAAGTATCAGAGAACAAAACAAAACAATCATTAAGAGTAGGTAGATACCTAAGGAAAATAGTTACAGTAACTAAAGGAGAAAGAAGAGAAGAACCTGAAAAATTAAATTTTAGTATTATAATTATATGAAAAGTATGATTGGTGCTTAATGAGTTGCTACCAGTTGCGTTATTTTAATTAGTTTATGGTGATAAGGATGAATCAAAAGCAGACAGCTGTGAAGATTTGTTATTTTAATTAGCTAAGTGTACAGACAGGAAAACCAGCATCAGACCTGATCCACTACAGCAGACTCAGCTTTAGCAGGGCCAAGGGGGAAAATAACCACACCATCAAGAAGTCTGTACTAAATTGAGGGTTTTATTGGCTACTCTGGACTTATAAAACAGTTCAAATAGGCAAGTACCTACCCAAGTGCACAGTACTTCAGTGGGAGCAAGACGGCATATGCAACAAGCTGCTATAGGACCAGTATTATAAAAACCTGTATATTAAACTCATGATTATTTTAGAATAGTTCATGGACACGTGTGATTGGTATAGCATGCATAGGTTTATTACACTGAAGATGGATATATTATTGGTTGAAGTACCTGTTAAGATGTTTTGGGGTTTAGAATGAGAACAGTATGCTTCTGCTACTAAAAAGTGCTAGCATCTCTTTGGGGTTCAAAGTGTTATGAACTGATTACAACCAACTATTCAGTGTATCTAAGGCACTCATATGTGTGTCCACTCACCCCTTGAAAGTAAGCAGAAAGACCGCCATTATCACTTGGATTGGGCCTCCTCCGCTTCCTTGTTTATGAAGGGTGATATCCTACCTCTTCTTCCTGATTACACCTTTCCAGGAAGGCAATGTCTATCTCTACTGCTCCCAAATCCAAATATTATCACCACAGAGATTAAGTTCTGGGCAGCTGGTAATTACTGCACCAACAGTCAAATTTTCAGTTTATCCATGGATAGGCAGGAAACCCTGTGGGCTAAATTCTGCCCTCAGATGTACATCCAAGGTCAAATTTGGCCCTGTGTTTGTAAGTAACCATTTCCAATTCAGTTCACTCCCTCATTTTAACCATAAGCATATTCAATCCTACTTAGATAAGTTATTACTATATACAAATTATAACATGTAGACTTATGACTTAATAATTTACTTGTCTAGCTGGGGATTTTTCCTTTTAGTGCATTATAGATGAACCACAGACAAATTCAGTACTTTCTTGAATTAAGATCATCTAGCCAATCTAATTCTGAATACATCAAGCAATGCTGTTCTCTGTAGGGACAATTTAGAATCAAGTCTGCTGCAGTACAAGAAAGAACGTCACAAGTGTCGCTAAGATTGAATGGAAATCTATAATGAATGTCAGCACTGTTGGTAGTACAGTTCAGGTTGCTAATCTCTGTATTTCTATAACAAACTTTAAAAAAAAAAACTTTCTACAAAAAAAAATGGTCAGTTTTCCTTCACATGTGTTAAGAAAAGATTCTGTGGTGTAAAAAGACTTAGCTGGAGTTCAACACAGAGACAGATATACCGTAGGCCATTCTTTCCTCACTTCTAGACCTTCGTCAAGAGGGTGATTGAGACTGGCAATGGTATACAAATTCTTTATGTTACTGGTTAAAATCCAGCATTAAGGCATAGTCCAAAGCCCACAGATGTAAAGTGAAGCCTTTCAATGGGATTTGGGTCAGGAAGAAGGTTGGTAGCAACCAAGAGTTGTTACTATTTGATGACTGGCATCCAGAGTTACAGTGTCTAGCTGTCTCTCAAATATTGGGTGCCTACATTTTTGTGTAGTTTGGGTTAAATTGTACATAAAGTTGAGCGAAATCTAGGACTATTTGTAGACAGACAGCAGCTGGAAAAAGTGTTGGTTCAGATCCTCCAGTGATGTAAATCAGTGCAACACCATGGACCTCAGTGGAGCTTTATGCCCGTTTCCACATACTGAAGATCAAGCTCATATAGTCCTAGGAAGAAGTTTCTGGAAAAAAATCAAGTTTTCCATGGAGAATGGGTTAAATTCTCTCCTCTGCTGCACCAGTGTGTATCCAGAATAATTCCACTGAGGTCAGGCACCAGCAGAGGAACTGAAAGCGGGACTTCATTATCAGAATTCAAGTGTTAGTTAAAATTAAGTTCCCAAAGAGGGGAAGGGAAATCACAGAATTTCTGATTTAGTTGTTTATGGCTAGTTGTAGAGCTGGTATTAAAATAACTATTTTGTCAGCTTATTTTTTAATTACAATTTTATAAATCTCTAGAAGGCTTTTAGGTTCCTTGTATGTGATATTCGAGCTTCAGTTAAATTAATTATTCTCACATACTGCAAAACCTTACATATTATCAGAAAAGCAAAAAACATAAAAGCACTTAATTTACGTAGTGACTCAAATTTAATTGGATCCCCCCCTTTCTTTTAATTATAAATCTTGTTAATTGACAATTTCAAAACCAAAAGCAAGATATTCTTAGTGTGCTTAATGTCCCCAAACAAAGGTTTCACCGCATTTGTACTCTGGAATTATGAAAACAACAAAACTCAGAAATGTACTGTAGTCTATATAATGTCTTACTAAAAAGCATCACTTAGAGTTATTATGTAAATGTGATAAATAGGAAATTACTTTGAAATGTGCAATACACACAATGCAAAAATATAGCATCTGCATCTTATGCGCACATTATTGGAAATAGTACATACCGTAATAGCTGAAAAGGGATCTGAATCAGTTGCCCTGCACAATATGTAGTCATTCTACCACTTATATTTTGTTATGCCCATTTTACATTGATGTAAAGGATTACACATGATGCATCAGTCCCTAATTCTCACTTTCATTTCCAAAATGGATAATTCTCACAAAACCACTGTGGCTTCACTCCATGGATGAGTCATGATATGTTGTGATACATGGGGGGGCAGGGGAAAGAGTAGCTCCCTTTGATGGCCACCCAGTGAGCCAGTTAGCTGTAAAATCCCTCTTGGTCTGTTCTCTGCTTGCTTTACCTGTAAAGCGTTAACAAGCCTACAGGTAAAAGAAAAGGAGTGGGCACCCGACCAAAAGATCCAATGGGGAGGTAGAACTTTTTTAAATTGGGAAAGAAACTTTCTCTTTGTCTGTTGTTCTCTGGCTGCAGAGATGGAGCAGCAATGCTGTGTAAGGCTTGAACCAGGTATGAAAATTCATCTTCCATACCTAGAAGAAATTATTTGGATATGGAATGTTTAGTAAGGCACAATCAGGTTTATTTTTTATTTTGGCTTGTGGATCTCCTCTGTGCTAACCCCAGGTGCTTTTGTTTGCTTGTAACCTTTAAGCTGAACCCCCAAGAAAGCTAGTTTGGGTGCTTAATTTTTGGAATTGCTCTTTTAAAATCTAGCAAAAGCCTAAGTTCCAGATGTACTTTTTTCCTTTTTGTTTTTAATAAAATTTACCTTTTTTTAAGAACAGGATTGGATTTTGGTGTCCTAAGAGGTTTGTGCATGTTGTTTGATTAGCTGATAGCAACAGCTAATTTCCTTTGTTTTCTTTCTCAGCTCTTCCCCAGAGGGGGGAGAAAGGGCTTCAGGGTACCCCACAGGGAGGAATTCCCAAGTGCTCCTTCCTGAGTTCAAAGGGGTTTTTGTTGCATTTGGGTGGTGGCAGCGTTTACCAACCAAAGGTCAGAGAAAAGCTGTAACCTTGGGAGTGTAATACAAGCTTGGAGTGGCAAGAATTAAATTTTTAAAATCCTTGCGGGCCCCCACTTCTGCACTCGTAGTGACAGAGTGGGAATTCAGCCTTGACATGTGTGCTGCTGGTACTGACCCTTAGTGGTAAGTGGCCATGAGAGACTTTGGAATAAGTATGGCTGGGTGACTGAATGAACAAACATCTGTCTCCACCCAGTGAATGTTACACTATTATCTATTGAAATAATCTAGCCATATCATTTGACAAAAAGTTGCCTGAGTCTGATTTAAAACAAAACTTGCTTTTAAAAGTGAGCAGAATTTTACTTTTGTGCACACTATAATATATGCCTTAGACTGTAGAAGTGGGGTAATATCTGAATGTTTGGAGGTATCCTGCCCGTAAACATCTAAGTGGAGATGGGGACATGCAGCAAAATTCACATCCAGATCTTACCTTTTCCATGGTTAAAGGCATTTGGTTCAAGTTCAGTTCCAGGTCTGGCCGATCCTTATTTTGTGAGAATCGCTTCAGTGACCGGATGCTTAGGAACTGATGCTGTTTTCACACTAGTGATAATCTGGAATGTCACCACTTAAGTCAATGGAGTTGCATTGCTCTAAAAATGGTATCAGAATAAAATCAGGCTCTTTGTATTTAATTAGGCACGCAGGATGTGGAAACAGGTGCTGCCCATTTCTCCCAGCTGGCTTTCCAAAATGCATTGTTTTGACAGGTAAACTTGACCTCACTCATTACTTGCAGAAACTGGTGTTAATTGCATGATATTGGAAGCAATTTTCAGTGACAGTTTATGACAGGGTTTGTCAAAGAAATAGCCAACATACTGGAAAACATTATGGGAAGTCTAATAAAATGAGTAAAGAATATATTCAATGTGCACTATTGCAGGATTTTTTTTTTAAAGAGGGGAATGATAGTATTAGCTAAAATATTTTATGTAAAGTATTTCATTTGAGAATATTTTCATGATTAGCTCTACAATTCACCTCCATCATGAATAGGTAAGATTCCACAGCTTCAAATTTCCTCCTAAACACATACTGTGAATAGCCGTTGATGCTGTTTATGTATTATGCAGGCAGCAAGATTTTGGAACAACAGGGAGTGTACATACAGTATTTCATTTAATCAAAACTGCTGTCAATGCCACTCTTTTCTGGTTCATTGAAGTTTTGGCCTTGTGTAAGAATGGGAACAGGATGAGGCTTTTAAAGAGTAAGTCAAAGTGGTCAATGTGTAACTAGGCAGTGTTCTAGGATCAGTATTTATGAACAGCTGGTTAGTTCAGAAAGTATTTTCACTGGTCTATCAATGTAACTCTATCCTTCTAGGTCATAAGACATCAGATCTGAAAGTCACATGATGATTGTTAACCCTTTCAGTTGCAGCATGGCTCAAACAGCCAATGCCTTGCAGATGGTTAGTTACAGATGAATGATGTATACCACTGGAAAGCTAGGTTTCCCAGAAGTATAAAACATTCCATTCTAGTACTGGATCATGAGTAATGGACCTTAAAATTGTCACTTCTCCCTTGATCTTGCTGTGCTTTCTTATTGGACTGAATATAATAAATCCCAGGTTTTGGACCAATATCGTTTTCTAGTCCCTGGATTTAAGGATTTATAGAGGAATTATGAAGAGATTATTGTAAAATGTCTAGCATTCTTTGTTTAGTAGCCATATTTTATTCAGTGTTAAATGAAAACTCAAAGTGAATAATGGATGTACGATTCTTGTATTCATAACAAAGCATCTTCCAATGGAATTATGTAGAGACTAATATTGAAAAATACAGTCTTGTAAAATGTTTTTTCTGGATTGCATTGCTTTACTGGCACCAAGATTAGGGAGCATCCTAAATTTGCATAGTGCGGAAGTGCTCTGGAAGATGTTTGCACTTCCAGAGCATTGTTAATATTTGTAAATAGCAAAGAAAGCTGGATCCAATGGGTTCATGTTAACACTGACAGAGTTTTCCCTTTTGTACTGATCAAGACTTTTTAAGTGGTGGCTAATAGTTGACCAACAAAAGGAAATTGATTCTTGTGACATTTTTTATTTGCCTACATTCAAGGACATCACCCTTTGAAATACGTTCATTATTGCATGAGAAAGAGGCTTTTGCCTTTAAGAGGGCTGGGAAGGGCTGCAGCATTGTCAACAAAGCTGAGGAACAGTTAGAAAGATAAATAAAGACTCTGTATAAAGGGAAGTGACTGTCCAGTGCAGGGGCCAAGATGGAGGAAATTATGGTAATAGCCACAAGACTGTAAGCGATGTTTAAATGTTGATTTGTATCATATATATCCTGTACACACAAATTGTTCAATTAGAGTTCGGTGTTTACAATGATCTAAATGAGACACTATACCAAAGAAATGGCATAATTTGAAAACCATCATTGGTCACGCTTTAGATAAAGAGTTCAGTTATGAAGTGTTTATAAAAAGTTAACAAATGATTAATTGTTGAATAAATGACTATTATCCAAAATTTTGAGGCTATAAACCCATTACTTATATGGACAACTTGGGCAAATAAATACTCTTGACTTTTTGGGCTGTTTGCATCTCTGCTGTCTGGGTCTGCAACCTCCTCCCCCCATGAAAAATAGATGAGGAATGAAAAGCACCAGAAAGTGTGTGCACTTCACTCCAACAGCACGTTTCAGGAGCTTTAGCAAGCTGTGTCTTACTGGCAGGTTCAGCAGAGAATCCCAGCCGTTCACCAGAAGGAGCCCCAAGCTTGAGATGAATGTTCTACAGACCTAATGTTAAGTGGACAGGAGTTTGTTAATGCAGTACACATTTGAAAACACTAGAGAAAGTTTGAGGGGGGAGGAGCAGAAAAGAAAGAAGAAGAAAGTGGGGCTGGAGTTTTGAGTTTGCTGGAATAAAGAATCTGTGTTCATTCAGAGTGCGCGCTTACTTAAGTCAATTAGAGCTGTGAGCACCTCTTTAAATTGATAAAGCTGTCTATTGCCCCCTCACATGAGCGCTTTGGGATGGATGGTGGAGAGGCTCCTGAAGCTGATGTTTGCAGGACTGTTACCTTGAGTTCTGTTCATTCATTTTCTAGCCATTCCCAGAGAAGAAACTTTGGCCCTGTCCTCACCGCAGACAAAGCTATGTTTGGACATTTTTGCTCGCACAGTTTCCATCTTCATGTGGACATGGCCGTTTCTGCTGTTTTTCCATGGGAGTGTTCTTTGGTGAGTGCTGCCCCCTACCATTAGTCGTGTGCTGATGCCGGGAATTAAACAAGTTGATTTTCTCTCTATCAGTAAATCAAGGTTCTGAGTTCCTCTGTTCTAGGCTGAGGATCTGCTTAGTATGATATAACTAGAGAAGGGGCTTTTGTTTTCTCTCTTTTCTCCTGTGGGTTTTATGGCTAACATTTTCTCTTGAGTGAGGTGTGACACTATATGGAATCTGGGGTACACTTTAGGATATTATAAATACCAATATTGTAAAATTGCAATCAGTTATGCCAGATATGCCATGTAAGGTATCTGCAAAAATGTTAGAATTCACCGGGTCTGATGATCTCATTTGTGTGTTTGTATCACCTTTGTATGGTAAGTTATATGTATGGTATGTCTGTAGTTCCAAACTTGTGCTGTGCACCTGGGTGACCCCCCAGGCAGATTGGAATTAGCACTGCCTAGCCTGCTTGATGGCCCATCAAGGGCCATCAGCTATACAGCTGACCCATTGAGAGAAGGCAAGGGATATACTTTATGACTCAGCAAGGCAGGCAGGGGCATGCCTATGGGCTGAACTGTAAGGCTTCCAAGCCATGTGCTGGGAAGCTTGTCTTTGGGACAAAGGAAGAACAAGCACATGGCAAGAGACTAAGAAAGGCAGCTGCATCTTCTGCTTCTTGTCTTCAGTCCTGCTTCTTACCTCTGGACTAACCTTTCTACAAATGCGGCTTTGAGCAAAGGACTGAATGACCCATACAAGCTGTAGATGTGTTCCAGAGGGACTTTCAAGCCAGCAAATTCACCAATTCTGCTAGGAACCTGATGGACTTTGAAGTCTTTGTATGTATGTGACTGTTTTACCATTTAACATCTCTCCTCTTTTTTTCTTTATAATAAATCTTTAATTTTAGACACTAAAGGATTGGCTGGCACAGTGGTATTTTGGGTAAGATTCAAACCTATACTGACCTGGTAACATGGCTGACCCTTTGGGGTCAGAAGAACATTTTGTATAGGTGAGCAGAGTTTTTTTTTAAATAACTTCTCCCTGTACTGGCCCTGGGTGCTGATTGGGAGACAGAGAACTGGAATGCAATAAAGGGGGCTGTGTGATTTCATTTTTGCTTCTTGATAACCAGTGTGGAAGGATCAGAAGCACAGTTTGTGACTGGTTGGGGAATTTAATTTCAGTGTTACCCAGTCTTGGGAGTATCGGCTCTCTCTTTTGCAGCCTGCACTGAACGTGGCATTACCAGTGAGGGCTGCCCCAGGCCCACAGGGTCACATGAGGAATTTCTAAATAGAATGGGGATAGATCACAAGAATTGGTTTCATCGGGTACACGAATACAGACCTGGTCGTTCACAGGAACTCTGAGAACACACTATTGGACTCGATTCAGCAGATATTTTGCACAAGTTGTCCCTTTGAAGTCATATTTTTTAAATTAGATTAGTGATTACATTTTCCTAGGTTGGGATTAGCATGCCCAGTGCCTTAAGAGATCAAGCCCCAAATGAGAATTACTTCCTTACCCATACTGACCATACCTACTCAAATGCTTAAAGTTAAGCACATTTTAAAGCCATTTATTGGATCAGGAGGAGAATGCTCAGTGACTTCCAGGAGTGAGCCCTTGCTTCCCCCTCTTTTTAAAAGATAAATAGAAAGCTTAAAGATATTTATTCTTTTGGGGTTTTTTTAAAGAGTGGAATGAATGCTATTAATGTAATGCTTTGGTATCCTTGAAAGAAACCTTGAAATCTATGATCCAAACCTTAGCAACTGCAAAATGTACCAGAGATCTATCTGTAGAGAGAGATCAATCTATACAGTTGTGCATTGATTCATCCCTTCGTGGTTTGGGGTATTGACTATTTTGATTCAATCTTAATTGGTTTACCTCTACATTATGCCAATTTTAGTTTATGCAGAAAATACCTCTTTTCATCTGAAGAAGTGGCCATGAACTAGTTTTGTTATGTTTGCTTTGACTTTGACTAATGCTTGAGCAGTATTATTTCAATTTAACCTTTTAAGAGCTAATAGCCTTTCCTTCTAGATAAGTAGATATGAATGGACTGCAAGGCTGCAAACAAGAGTGGCAATATTAATTTTACTGGTTATTTTAGTAACCCTCATCCCTGTAATACCCCTGCTCAAGGTCACACATGGGACCATTATTTCTCTAAATACAGACTTTCCCCTCCCCTGCCCTCAAAACAAGTTCCTCAGCCTCCAAGATTCTCGTCACAGGAGTGGAATTGACCGGAATATATATGAAATGTCAGGTCCTATGGCCTGACCTGTAATTTGTTTCACTTGGGCACCACTTAGGTACAAAGGTTCACATTTCTTTCGCTTCAAAGGGACAGTGACAGGTATAGAGGCCTGCCTGTATGGATCTGACTGCAGGTGTCAAATAATGACCTTCCATAAATGATCTGAAGGGGCTCAAAAAAGTGGGTGGGAAGAAACAGATTTGCAGTTCCAAAAAGGGCCAGGTTTTTTTCAGTACAATTGCTTACATCTGTATGGGAGTGAGCTTATTTGAATCTGACTGAGGATTCCAATGACAAAGGAAATGCCCCTTTTCCTCTGTTCAGGCAGATGCAAATTTGCGAAATGTAATAGCTTCTCGGCTCTATGAGCTAAGATCAAGTGTCAGTAGACTCTTGGCCTATCCAAGGCCGTGATCAAGTGTCTTGATGTTTTTGGTCTTTTGGCCTTAAGATGAAAACCTTGTCTGTCTCTCTTGGACCTTGAAGTGAAAAAATTATTTAAGTTGTAAATGTATAGACAATGGATACACAAAGTCAATAGTGGGAAGGCGATAAACGGTCTTCTGGATGACACCCCGAGGAACCTGTTTTGTCAACTGTTTATCCTGGATAATTGAATTCAGATGCATAATTAATTTTAGGGGTTTTTTTTGTTTTTGATTTTGTTTTTCTTAAGCAAGGTCTTGTTTTCATCTGGATTGACTGAAGTAAGAACAAGTCAAGTTAGTGAAGAGTTAACAGCCCCCAGATGTGGATCCTGGTTTTCCATGGCTCCCAGCTTCTTTCTTTTCTATCACCAGTAAATTGTACTGTCTCTGTGCAAGAAAAGCAAATGGCTTAGAACAAGAGTCTGTTCAGTAACAGTCATATCACTGTGTGAACTTGTGTGTATTCAGTCTTGTGTTTGTCATTGAAGAAAATTCTGGCAATCCTACAGTCCATCAGTCATTTCCCTGGAAGGTAGGACCAGTTGCAGATGGTTTACCCATACATGGCTGGAGCATCCAAGTGCTGGCTTCTGTCACTTTTACTGCTCATTCCTCAAATCTTCCACTTTCTTCCATCTTCTGCCCTACCTTTTACCTACAGCAGAGAGTAGGAGATAGGACACAGAGGTAGGGTAGTGTAGTGGGGTGAGCACCCACTCCAGCTGGAAGGGGTTGGAAAAGCCCAGCTGGGGCTCGGGAAGGAAGCAAAACCCAGGCTGATTGGGGAAAGTAGGCTCAGCTGGGGCCATGCCCCAATCAGTTGACCCCTATAAGAGGCTGGGAGCCAGTAAGTCTCCCTCTGCTTGTAGAGGGAGAAGGGCCTGGCTGCAGGGACCTAAGCAAGACACCTAGATTGGGAGCAGGGCTGGGGAAGGGCCAGGGGAGCTGGGATCTCCGTCCTGGAAAGCCCCAGGCTGCAGGCCTGACTATAGACCGAATAGGTGCAGGGTTGCAATGGTGCAGCCCATGGGTAGACAGAGGCAGCAGGTCTGAAGCCCTTTGCCTGTGATGAGTGGCTTATACGGCAGTCTGCCTCAGTGAATGAAGGCTAGATGGAGACAGGGCAGTAGCCAAAACTGAGGCAAAGTCGGGATAGTGGGTGGGGGTTCCCCTGGGAGGGGGAAACCCAGAACTGTCGGGGTACTGCCAGGAGGGACCCGGGGGCCAGCAGTGGCAGCGAGACACCAGCCTGAAGAGGGCATTCTGAAGGTTGGATGCTAATTCCTGAGGACAACCAGCAGGCGGCGGTGCCGGGTGAGTTGGCACACGCTTACAGGTAGCCACATATTTAAAAAAATCATAGAATTAGGTATCCTTCATTGATCCATCCCAGGTCCCTTTTCCAGACCACAAAGGAGCAGGGAGTGTCTTTGTAAAATAATCTTGTGACCATCTTGGCAGTGGGGTCCAAGTTTTTAAAAGAGGCCGTAAGTTTCAGCTTCTCAGTTCTTGGGAGCCAAATGTAAGCTAACATGGGCCCACAGTTTTAGAAGTGAACAGCCTCCACTCCAGTCAAATCAATGAATCTGCAGAGGCTCTGTATCTCTGAAAAATTAGGCTCAAGGAGGTGTCTCACTTTAGGCACCATTATCCCTATCATGTGCGGATTTAAAACTTTGATTTATATCACAACCAATGCGTAAAGTGCTGTTGTGCAAACAGTTTGATGGAATATTCACTTAAGTTGATGGAAACCATTTAGAGAGATTGTGGCAGAGAGAGCTTTCATTATTTCCTGTACGGTACATCAGGATAGTAGACACCACTACCAGATGTGAAGTTAATCAGTGAAAGCTCTCCCATCTAATGATCAATTACTTTGTAAGTGATGCTTGGGAATGCATTTTATTGTCATTTGAGAAACAGACAGAGATTGAGCTGATGCTAAGGGCTAGAATGTAAGTTATGCACCTGCAACACTGCTTTGACATGGTGTTATGCTTTTGACTGAGGATAGTATTATGAACTCATTTAGACCTTAGTCATCTTTGGTGCCCCTGTTCCTCTTCTGGCAGGCTTCCATCAGCCACATCACCGTAATGCAACCCAATATATATAAAAGACCATCTGGACAAAAAAAAATACTGCTGAACCAAGTGCAAAACTCAAAGCAGCTTCCTACTTTACAGTGGGGGTGAGGGGCAAAGCAAATCCCTTAGTTCAGAGTCTTCAATTCACAGTTGTTTTTGTTTTAAAATGGAGTGAGTCTTTTGTTCCCCCCATTGCCTTAAATAGATGAAGTGAAAGTGGAATTTTATGTGGCTCCACTGCATGATCAGTATGGACATCCATCTTTACAGAGTGTTTTAAGGTAGGTTGGACGTGGAAGCTGTTACAGAAACATTCCAACTTATTTCCAGGTTTTAGCAAGTGCAATATACTGTAAAATATAAATGTGTGAGATACTGGCCTTTCATCAGCCCCTCAAATTTGGCCAGGTTAAGCCTTCATCTTGAATGCTGTTCTGCAGCAGCTCTCAACCTTCCCAGACTTCTATACCCCTTTCAGGAGTCTGAATTTTCTTGCGTACCCCCAAGTTTCACCTCATATAAACTGCTTGCTTACAAAATCAGACATAAAAATATAGAAGTTTCACAGCACACTAGTGCTGAAAAATGGCTTCCTTTCTCATTTTTACCATATAATTAGAAATAAATCAATTGGAATATTTACTCACATTTCAGTGTATAGTATATAGAGCAGTATACATGGGTCATTGTCTGTATGAAATTTTAGTTTGTACAGACTTCACTAGTTCTTTTTGTGTAGCCTATTGTAAAACCAGGCAAGTATATAGATGAGTTGATGTACCACTTAGAAGACCTTTGCGTACCCCCAGGGGTACTTATACCTCCGGTTGAGAACCATTGCACTAGAGAACTCCTGCATCCATAAAGAGCTGTTGCCCCTTTTACATACATATGCACAGAGCCAGATGCACTACAATTATTGTACATTTTGTCTATTAGTAAAACTAGCTGAAATTTTCATAGCTCATCTTTGAAGCAGTATTCCAATGCATTACAATATACTATACAAATATTTAATGTTTGCATAGGTATCCAATGCTGGATAATTCTGTTCTGTAGGGGAAGACCTTTCAGTGCATTTACAATATTATTTTTTTAAAAAATCCTAAAGACAGCTAGCTGAACTAACCCTAATAATTTACTAATGGTACAGGATGCCTGTTGGTATGTTAGCATTATTCCCAATTATATATGTAAAGTTACTGCTTTCTAAGAATCCAGATTGTTAAATAAGTATCTGGTTAAAGAAGCCAAAAATCCTACTGTGATAACACATTGCAATTTTATTTATGTATTTATTTTTCGTAGCAAAGAAAAACTGTGCAATGCCAAATGCACCTTTCCCCCCAGTGCATTCGATTCATTTTCTGGCTGTTTGTCAGTGTCATTAGTTTCCATCAGAAATGTCATGCTTATAAAATCCACATTGAAAATTCAGAGTGTCACACTTTGTTTGCTAATTTAAACAGGATCATTGTTTCCTTTTGACAGGAGCAACATCTTGGGGAGAAGTTGTCAGCTTCCCAGCCACGAACTAAAAAAGCAAACATGCCCTAATGCAGATAGTTGAAACCTGAGCCTCAGCTGTACCAACTCATAGACTCATAGACTTTAAGGTCAGAAGGGACCATTATGATCATCTAGTCTGACCTCCTGCACAACGCAGGCCACACAATCTCACCCATCCACTCCTGTAGCAAACCCTTAGCCTATGTCTGAGTTATTGAAGTCCTCACTACTGTGCTGAAGTTTTGTCAGGTAGCTTTCAGTTCTATTCTTTATATCAGCTGAAATCCAGTTACAGAGATGACTGTGTTGTTCTGTTGCTAAGGTTCTGTGATATCACTGATACTACTGCTCAGAGGCACTTGACCCTGCTGCTCCAAAGTGCTTTGATTCTAATGCTGCATCAAGGACTTGGCCATCCAGGATACATTGTATGTTATCGTCTGTCTGCAATGTATGCTAACCTTCCTTCTGTGCAACTGTGGTCTCAGTTGCCCAGCATGTGCCTAGCACCAAATGTTAGACACTGTGCGCGCTGTGGGGCTTTTTAAAATAAAAAAATTTCTGAAGTCCCTATTCTAGAATTCTCTTTGGACATACATACACACACACACACACACACACACACACACACACACACACTTTTTAAACAGACTATACCCTCAAAATCCATAATAGATACTCTCCACTCCTCTCTCAGCAGGCCCTTCCATGCCCCTTACTCCCAGTGTAGCCTCACTATGCTACTCAGGACTTCCAGGATGGGGAGGCAATAAAAGCCAGGTTCTTCCCACTCCAGCAGTTTTCCCTTCCCAATGGGGCCTTCCAACTCCACTGAAGCAGCAGCAGCACCACAATCAAGACTTCTGGTCCATTGGTGACCTGTTCCCAACAGATACTACTTCCTCCTCACTTGGAGGAGCAACAGGCTGTTCTCACTATGTTACAGATTCACTGCTCTGCTGTTCAGACATCTAGGCTGAGAAAACTTATTCATAGGTAAGACTGATGTCACCTGAATATCATTTAGCTCCCTCTTCCAATTTGGAGTGATATCGCCTCTATATGGCCTGTGTCTATGAGGAAAGGATAGACGGTAGTGGCTACTAGAGAGACAGCCATACTTTCAGTATCCAACCCAGGATCCAGCTGAGGTCTGGTCCCAGGAACAGACTATTTCAAATGTCACTAGAGTACATACATCCTGGTACAAAGTCAGTGTAGGAATCTTGGTGGTGTTCAGCCCACTTTAATCCCACTACTTTCCTGTTGACTCAATACGAGGCTTGACATCAGGACTCATCTCAGGAGATTTCCCTGATCAGACAGGCATCTTCAGTTCACTGACTCGATTTCACATCCATAATTATGGATTATCACTGGGTTCTCCTAGGTGATTTTTTTGGCCTATTCTCACAGCTGGACATGGCAGTGCAATAAAACATGCGTCATGGTCTTTATCACCTACTCCAAACAGGGGGCAAGACTTTCCATCTCTACTATTGGGGTGTGTTGTCTTCCCTCAGAGACCTATGGATCTCATAGCTTTTCATATATATCTGGTGTAAATGCGGCTCATCTACTATACCAGTGCAATGATGGGCATTTAGAACGTTACAGACATTTGCTGTCTTTGGCCCACATCATCCTCACAGGTCATCATGGTTAAATGCTGTATGAGGTGAAGCCTGGGGTACCACAGACGGGAGGAAAACTGAAAGTGAAACCAGTTGAATATGGCCTAAGGAGTTGATCAGCTCCTATACTATAGAAGTGAGGAAGACTAAGATAGCATTTGTTTCCTCCACAATATGGTTTGTGAAATCCTAACAAACAGTATAGTTACAATAAGCAACCACGTTGCCATTTCCAGGTGTCAGTCTGCAAAATTGTGGCAAACTTCACAACCATAGAATTGCAGAATGCACTGGATCCTCAGTATAGTCTATATTAAAAATAAACTCAAAGCTGGCACAAAGTTGTTCATCTCAGCACTTATTTACAATTGTGAGGAACTCTGAGCTAGTCTAATATATTTTCTCTTGTCGTCTATTTTATCTTTACTTACTTATGCTGTGCTACCATGTGTGTTGAATGCACCATCACCAGGCAGATAATCTCTCTTCAAGTGTCCCTTTTTGTTTGGTTTGCAAAGCTAATGCTGTGTAAACCTCTGTCAAGAGCATCTAGCCAGCTGCTGAGTGCAGAGTTATCCACTTCTAGATAATGCCTCCCTTCTTGGTTATTAGTCTCTTATATAAAGGGAATTGTTTTGTCTTCCAAGGCAAAGAGGTCATGTAAATGGTCTTTACTCCATGAAGCAACTACCCAGGTTCTTTTAAGTAAATAAAATGTAGATTTTGATATCCTTACTCACAATGAGTAACCCCTTAGTCCACAAGTAGTTCCCAATTACTTCAGTGTATTCAGGATACAATGGTATTAGAATCTGTTCAGTGGTATTGGCAGTAGTGATGGGCTTAGGAGGTTCAGAGCGTAGATTCAAATAAGGACTCAAAGTAGAGATGGATTAAAAGTAGAATTCCCATCCCACAGGAAATCCTGAAGTTTTGAAGTTTCATGTAGTCCTACACTGAGATGAGAAGTAGGAATCTAAGAATATTTCATTGCATGAAAAGTTACCTGACGTGTTTTATTTCAGCAAGGTTGAAATACAGAATAGTGTAGTGTCAGGGAAAGTAGTGTCATAGAGGACAGACAACTAAACATAAGCTTCCAGTGCAATGCTGTGGCAGAAAGAATAGCAGCATCCTTGGAGGTATAATCAAGGAAGTAGTGAGGAGGAGTAGGGAGGTGATTTCACCTCTGCATACAACATTAGTGAGACCAATACTGGAATACAACACACAGTTCTAAGAACAATGTGGAGAAAAATGGGAGAGGATGCAAGAAAAGAACCTCAACTGATTCAAGGGCTGGAGAAAATGCTTTACAGTGAGAGACTTAATGAGGTCAATCTGATTAGCTTATCAAAAAGAAAATAGAAGACTTCACCCCAGTGTACCTTCATGGGGAGAAAATATCAGATACTAAGGGGTTCTTTAATTTAGAAGAGAAAGGTACAATGAAAATGAATTGCTGGAAGCTGGAGCCATACAAATTCAAGTGAGAAAGAAGGTACACTTTTAATACTGAGGGCAAAGGGAATACCAAGGGAAGTGATAGATTCCCAATCTCTTCGGGTCTGTGAATCAAGAATGGGTGCCTTTCTGGAACATATGCTGTAATCAAACAAGTTATTGGACTCAATATACGGGGAACTCGGGGAACTTTAATGGCCTATCGTATACATGTCAGACTAGCCAATCTAGTGGTCTCTTCTGGCTTCAATCTATGTATGCAAATTTACTGCCAGATTGTACAACTGTTATGTTGACTAATATCTTGCTCTTCAAGTGTTGACATTAGTTTAAAAAAGACTCCTCTCGGAGTAGTCAGCACAAGTGTGTGGGGCACAGTCTGGCCATTAACCTCGTTAGCCTGCAAAATTGGTCTAAGTTACATGGCATGAGCCTCTGATAGTCCTTACTTCCAGTCAGCTTAGGAGCAGCAGCGCATTGAACACTTGCCTTCTTGCTTCTAGTTCTAGTCAGGGTTTAGACTAACCATGGTGCACAAAATGGAGCCGACCGGCATCAGAATTAATATTTTTGTCTCAGTGTGGGGCATTGACCTACATGAAACAAGACAGAAATTTAGTACCACCCATTTATGTTGAATCAGTTGAAGGTCTGAAACCCAAATTTTTGGAGCAAAACCACCCCAAGAGTAGAAAGTCAGCCTACATTTTCAGGAGTGGCTAGTGTTTTGGATGCCTGGTTTGACACACCTTAGATGAGCCTGATTTTCAGGAAGTACTACGCAACCCTCCTAATATCCATGCTTTGGAAATCACATTGCATTTTTAACTCCCTGTTTTTGATCCATTATTCACTTTAAAATGTGGATAGTTTGGGATTATGCTGTTATTTATTGTATAATGAGACCACACATTACAAATTATTAAAGCACACTGAACATACTGGGATTGAGCAGCCTTTCAGTATCAGCCTCATTGCCAAGCAGATTACCATAAAACTGGCTATAAAATGATCAACCTAGAATATTTTTGAAAAAAGGGTGGGGGGCTTATATAACAGAGGTGCTTTTTTGGGCTCATTGATTTATGATGCTCAACTACATTAAAAACCGTAGCTGTGTTAGAAACACTGTCTTATCCAGTACTCCTCTTGATCAGCAAAACCCTGCTATGCAGCACAATGAAACACGGGCTCTCCCTAAGCATGTTCCTGTTGCCTTTGTGAGAAATCATAGCTACTACAGCAGCATTGCTTATAATTAGTCTTGATTTGTTAAGGGCCTGGGTTAAAGCAAACTGAAAGACCTGGGTTACGACAAGAGACTGAGTGCTGCATGCTGGTTGCAGTTATCAGACTTTGCTCTGTAAAAACATGTGTACATTTCCCAACCCCACTTCTCCCTGTCTCAGGCAACCTTGGAAAAGATAGAAGGAGATATACAGCAAAAGCCTGAGGTGGGGAGAAAAAGTATAAAATATCATCTTTAATGAGGATCTAACCAATTCCTTGCTGATTCCATGAGGAAAACTTTAAAGAAGGTAGCTAGCATTTTTGGATAGCAAGTTAAACTCTATTTGATGTATAATTGAGGCACATATGAAAGCAGGGGGAAAAGCAAGGGTGTGGGAGAGAGGGAGAACAGCTCAGAGGACACCTGATTGGGAACAGATAGCCCTCTCCCTGCTTTCCTTGGCTGAAGGGAGCAGTGTTCCCTCAGGCCGCTTCCTCCTTGGCTAGGGAACTAAGGACTCCCCACGAGAGGGAACATGAAGTGGGGTCATTAAAAGGAGCTGGTGAATAGCTCTGGGGCTCACAGTCTTTCCAGCAGTAGGTAACTAAGGGGAGAAGAAAACATCTTCCTTATCAGGAGTCTACTCTGTCCCAGCTACCCCCCTTCCCACTTTCTTCCAAAGGGAGTGAGAAGGAAGAAGACCTGCAGCTGCCAACTCCCTCTCACCTCTGGGGTGAGGGACTTCTAACCAGCACACATTTATGACGACTCTTAAGAAAAATCTTACCAGGCAGGGGAATCATATTAGGTCTTTAATAAATTGCTAGGGAAGAATATCTCCTCTCCCTCCAAACACAGTTTTCATTTGTTTTGAAGTCTAGAGAGACTTTTCCCTCCTGATCAAATCTAAGTGGTGGCTTTTATAGGGATGGGAGGGGACTGCACTGGAGATCTGTGTGTAACCCACACAGCTTCTGGGTGTGGTTTTCTGTCCCATCTAGTGGCACTGAGAACACTTAGAGAGAGTTAAATGAATCTGCACTCCAGCCTTAGCTAACAGGCAGTTGGCTTTTAGTTCATGTGGTAGAGGCTCATGCACTAAGCTCCATAGGTCCCAGGTTCGATCCCGTCCACCGAGGACCGGGGTCTGTCGGTGTTAGATATGCACTCTATGTGAGCACACAGGTATGTTTTTCTGGCTATGGCCCACCTGTGGAACTCCTACATACTATTTTTTCCTTCAGTTCTCTTCCCTTTGCTGCATCCCTTCATCACCAACTTATATGTCATCATCCCCTTAATATTGAGACCTGTGACAGTGGCTCCACAAATGGCTCGATCTACATTCTGAGCTTGAGCTACATTCACCACTGGTTACAATACCTGTCTTGTCGGACACATCTCACTGGTACATGGCTAATGCACAAGATCAATTGCAATACTATTTACAAAACTGTCCATAGGTTAAAAATAATCTCAGCAAAAAAACATACTAAGGAAAAGTTTTGGCTCAGAGACCAAATCATGCAGCTAAATGCCAGCTCAAAGTAAAAGCTGTGGGATTACTTAGCATTTTAAGGCTGGAGCTCTCAGTATGTTGACACTGACTGTATCGTGACCTATGTTTGATCATGCAGCGGTCTGATGAATCAATCAAAAACAACCTTTCAGTTCAACAGTTTGAGAGCATAATAATCAAAATTGCGAAAGAGAACCGTTCTATTGATCTTTTGTTAATCTAATCTACCCCTTAGCACCAACCAACCTATCATTAGACTCTTACCCCTGCAGAATTCCTGCCCTACAGCAGTGACAGCTGGGGCTGCTGTCATATTGACAATGTTCTCATTAAACATTACCATTCATTATCAAAATACAGTCTTCAAAAATGTGACAGCAAGCACTTTTCATGACTTTTAACAATTAGATAACCCTGGCGTGACTGTCCTTCCAATTCTGCTGGAACGACAGTAAATACAAAACTCTGCATCTAGGAGGAGATGCAGCTTAACTCAAATTTTTTTTTTTACTACCTACTATATGCTACTTTAAATATTGGAGGCTGTTACATTTTAGCTGTGCAGTGTGTTGGCAGGGAGTGTTTTATAAACATTTGATTGCAGCTAAAGAAAGAAAATTTTATTTTCTCAAGGCTTCATCTCAGGAACAGCACATCCAGCAGAAAAATCATGTAATGCTCATGAAGTCCTGCTCTACCCAATTCACGATAGTAAAGTTGCAAAAGAGGCAGATTTGGAACATCTAATATTTGAAACAAAAATGGAGCATCAAATTTTTGGCTCTGCAGTGGTTTCTTTGTGCTGCTTTGGAAGGTCAAAGGAAGTTCTGCTTAGACGCTAGCTAGGGATTCCTCTTTTATAGGGGAATTGACCCCCAACTGGAATAAAGTTGTCATGACTATCTATACAGGAGCTCCTGGTGTAGAAGGTGCTCTGAGGCCAGAAGGGGATTGCTGCAGCTGGTAAAGGTTAGTGCTGCGCTAACTTACTCTGGGGCAGGGGCGTCTCTAGGTATTTTGCCGCCCCAAGCATGTCAAGCAGGCTGCCTTCGGCGGCTTGCCTGCAGGAGGTCCCCGGTCTCGTGGATTCGGCGGCAGGCCTGCGGGAGGTCCGCCAGAGCTGTGGGACCAGCGGACCCTCCGCAGGCATGCCGCCGAAGGCAACCTGCCTGCCGCCCTCGCGGCAACCGGCAGAGCGCCCCCCGTGGCTTGCCGCCCCAGGTACGTGCTTGGCGTGCTGGTGCCTGGATCCGCCCCTGCTCTGGGGACTGAACTGGTCTTTTGCATTCCTTCAATCCTAGTGTTAGCCAAGGTGATGCAATGCCACTTCCTCAGATCCTGTACCAAGCACAGCTCAGACAAACTAAAGAATCTGTTTCCATGATGGAAAAATTCTACTTGCCAGTTTTCTTCTCCAGGTACGTGAATGGTATTATGCATAGAATCAGAGGTTAGAAAAACTATATTCAGTATAATTCAGTGGTCTAACTTATGATCTACTGGACTTCTCTTACATAGCTGCCTTACTCCTCTTCTTTGACCAGATAATTGGAGATGCTAAACCAAGGACCCTCCAGGAACATAGCTAAACAAAAGGACTGTCCCTACCGGGAGGAAAAAAGGACAGATTCCACCATTGACTCATTTAGAAAAAAAGGGTAATAATCAAATTGGTCACCTTGTTTTAATTGAATAGAAAGTCCACTGAAAGCATTTGGTCTTTTGTGTGAGCATGCTACATATTATGGATGATTGGGATGAGCTTAGTTCTGGAGAACAGACAGGCCTGAATTTTGAAAAATCAAGTCATCCATTGGTGACATCTTCACCAAAATGTGTTTTTTTGTGACAAAATATCCTGTTTTGTCCAACTCAAAATGTTTTGCGTCTATGAATCTGTTACCACAGAACAATAGTTAGGAAGGTTTTTCAGTCTGGGATGGCTAGGGCACTCACCTATTATGTGGGAAACCCAGATTCAAGTCCACTCTTTGCCTTAGTTGTAGTTATCTGAGACAAAGAACTCTGTTCTGAATCAGGCAGAGCAAGGACTTAAACTTGGGGGTCTTACCTTTCAGGTCAGTATCTTCCCAAGCAAGTCGTGGACACACACACTGTTCTCCTGAAAGTGTTCAAAAGGTTTCATTTCATTCCAATGCAGAATGAAAAATTTAAAGTCTAAAAAATGCTGTGAAACAGAATTGTCACCCTCTGGTCAGCTCTAGTAAATGCCCTGTATTATGAATCCTAGTTGTCCTATGGAAGCCTGCTTTTCAAACTGTTACCTGTCGTTTTCAGTTCAAAAGAGAGCTAACATATACCTGAGAGACTGGCTCCTTTTGCAGGCTTTGCTTGACAAGCAGAATATTTTGAATAGTAGAGAATATTTAAGGACTTTCTTCCCCCTTTGTGGTCAGAAATAAAGAGCGTAATAAGTATGTTAAAAAGGGCTAATGAGTCCCAAGCAGCAAAATCCTCATCTTTGGAAGACTTTTATGGAATGTAATTAGATAATTATGGCTAATTGGTACATTGGGATGAGGGAATATGTTGGGTGCATAAGAGCAAAGTAAAAGCTAGCACTGTGCTGAATGTTTGGTACTTTTTCAGACACCACCGGGGGCAATATATTACTTGCCTTGTAATGTTTATTGCTTGCTTGTAAAGTTCCTGTGCTTTAGGTTGCAGTTTTCACGACTTCATTCCTTTCCATTGCTCATTGGTTATTCTTCAACTGTTAGATTAAAGGACTGAGCCCCTTTAGTATTATTCACATCTAATGCACTATGCTGCATTGGGAATTTTGACTGTTTTCCACACAGTAAGTTACTTCTATGTAACCCTAAAGAACTGAGTACATTGAAGAAAGTAAATATACATGTTGTTGAAAAACAAAACAGAGTTTGCCTCAGCTCCGTACTTGAGATAGGTTACTTCCTGGCTATGGTGGTTAGTGCATTGGGAGACAGTCAAGGTTTGGCACATAGTAGGGAATTCTATTTTGTAGCAGCTCGTGTTACTCAATGAAGAGGCAGTTGGAACTGAGACACTGAATGAAGCAGATATCTGAGTGATAATGAAACACCACACACTCCATGCTTTCTGCCCACCCACATGTGCATGAGGGGGAGTAGCCAGCCATGGAGGCAACCCCTGCTGTGGATGACCACACAAGAAAGTAAGAGGTCAGCTCTTGGGCAGACACATGAGGCTCACAACTGAGTCCTTTGACACCATGTATATGTATGCAAGGCCTGCATCCTCTACAACAAAAATGGGCCTATGTTTTGCATCAGGATTCTTGGCATCTGTACTACTATGACACTGCAGACTGCAAATTCAACAGAAGAGTCATTTACATTTTAAAGTTTTTACTCAATTAAATGTGATATTGAACACCACAGCCACAATAACGGGTCCTGCGTTACTTAGTAATGGACAATAGTCCAGTGTTTAGTGCACAAGGCTGGAACTTGAGACATCTGGATTCAATTCCCTACTCCGCCACACACTTTGCATATGATCTGGGCAATTCACTTAGGCTTTGTGCCTCTGTTACCTATCTGGGAACTAGGGATAATAGTACTTCCCTCCGACAGAGGTGTTGCGAAGACAAATATATTAATCATTTGATGTGCAAGTAATGTTGGGAAAATTAAGTCATTTTGTCCTGTGCACAGTGCATATTCAAAAGTGTACCCTTCTGATCTAGATGAACTGTCCACTCACTCATGTAATTAACTACACAAGGGGCAGAGGTGCGGAAAATCAGGCTCTTTGTTAAGAACATAAGAATGGCCATACTGGGTCATACTGATGGTCCATCTAGCACAGTATCCGGTCTTCTGACAGTGGCTGGTGCCAGAGTCTTCAGTGGGAATGAACAGAACAGGGCAATTATTGAGTCATCCATCCCCCATCATCCAGTCCCAGCTTCTAGCAGTCAGGGGCTTAGGGACACCTAGACAATGGGGTTGCACTCCTGACCATCTTGGCTATCTAATTCTTTTTTTAATCCAGTTATACTTTTAGCCTTCACAACCTCTCCTGACAGTGAGTTTCACAGGTTGACTATGCGTTGTGTGAAGTACTTCCTTACTTTTTTTAAACTGCTGTCTCTTAATTTCATTGGGTGATCTCTGGTTCTTGTGTTCGCTGAAAGGGTAAATAAAGCTTCTGTATTCACTTTCTCCACACCACTCATGACTGGTTAGACCTCTGTCTTATCCCCCCCTTAGTCATCTCTTTTCTAAAATGAACAGTCCCAGTCTTTTTAATCTCTCCTCATATGGAAGTTGTAACATACTCCTAATATTTTTTGCCCTTCTCTATACTTTTTCTAATATATATTTTTTGAAATGGGATGACCAGAACTGCATGCAGTATTCAAGGTGTGAGTACACCATGGATTTAGATAGTGTCATAAGAAGACAGAAAATATCATAATCTCTCCCTTTCCTAATAGAATATTAGTGTTGGAAGGGACCTCAGGAGGTCATCTAGTCCAACCCCCTGCTCAAAGCAAGACCAATCCCCAGTTTTTTACCCCAGTTCCCTAAGAATTGAACTCACAACCCTGGATTTAGCAGGCTGATGCTCAAACCACTGAGCTATCCCTCCCCCCAAGGGCAGTAAGATGTCGCAGTCCACCCTCTAATCAATTGTGCACTCCACCACCACACAGCTGACCAGCTGCATCGCCGCCCTGCAGTCACACTGCAAAGACTGGACTAAGCCAAACTTCTGCACTGGCATGGCAGAGACTCAGAGACTCCATGGAGCAGCATTGAAGGCAAAAGTCACCTTGCAGTCTCAGGTGCTTCTTGGCTTTGGAGAGAGGAAACAGTGAAGGGCCTTGGGGTGTGGAGCGGTATCTAAAAAGCGACCGGGTTTGCTGGCATGCTTCCCAGCTTTGCCATTTTCCTAAAAAACCAACAGCTGCACAAATAAATAGAAACTGGCAACATTCTGTCCTGACAACAGTTACATGTAATCTCCACCAGAGATTGCCCATTTAGTCCAGGGTGGAAGTTCACTGGTGTTCCCAATGGAAACCTGCCTTTTGGCACTTCACAAGCTTGTCCTAAATGGGTGAATTTTCTTGAAAATTTCCACTTTTGCTTTCAATCTTTCTTGATTGGAAAAAAATATATATTTTTTCACCCAAGTGTCTATTTCATCTCATGCTTGAGAAGAAAAGGCGATGGGGCTGCCATCAGATTCTCTGTCTTTCCTGACAGTCATTCCTAGATGGGTTTGGCTAAGGAGCCGGGATATGCTTTCAGACAGACAGCGTAAAATTAAAATTATTTCATGAGCCATGCTGAATAACTTACTGCATCCCCATTCATTGCTAGTTTGTCAATGCACTCTTGTTGCAGAGGGTAAAATGCATTAACGGTTTTGCATTGGTAACTACTGGTTTCTAAGATTCTGTGAGCTTTGATGGCTGATGCATATTGAGCAGATATTTTCAGAGAACTCTCCGCAATGACTCCAACTAGACATATTAGCGCCCAGGGTGAGCAAGCATATTTGCGCCCTCTAGAGGGGCATTTGAAAACATCTCCTGCCAGGAGCCAGTGGATCAGAAACTGCTAGGAGCCGCCCTGCCTGCTCGGTCCTCTGGCTCTCTGCACTGTGGGAGCTGGGGCGCTGACTGGCCAGAAGCCCTAGCCGCCCTGCTTCCTGAGCCGGGCCACCTCTGCATGGCCAGGTGCTCCCAGTACAGCGGGTGGCACCACTCCAAGCTGTGTCCCTGATGTGCTCTTTCTTCTCCCGCAAAAGGAAGCTAGCGCCAGCCAGCGATACCCCATGGAGCCGGCCCTTTCTTGCAGAGCCCAACTGCTATGAGATCACAGGGCATGTCCTATAACTTGAAAACCTCTGTGCTAAATGGAAAGCAGAAATCTTGGGGTGCATGTGACCCTGCATCCCCCACCCCCACCCAATTTTTCCACGCCTATGGCTTTGCGTCCGGGGCAGCTACCTGCTCACCTGTCCTTGGTTACAGCCCTGGACTCCTAGATCTCTTTCTTGATTGACAACAGCTAATTTTGACCCCATCATTTTGTATGTATAGTTGGGATTATGTTTTCTAATGTGCATTACTTTGCATTTATCAAAATTAAATTTAATTTGCCATTTTGTTGCCCATTCACTTAGTTTTGTAAGATTTCTTTGTATCTCTTCATACTTAACTATCCTAGAGAATTTTGTATCATCTGCATACTTTGCCACTGCACTAATTATCCCTTTTCCCAGATCATTTACGAATATATTGAACAGCACTGGTCCCAGTACAGAGCCTTGGAGACCCTGCTATTTACCTCTTTCTGTTGTGAAAACTGATCATTTATTCCTACCCTTAGCTTTCTGTTTTTAACCAGTTACTGATCCATGTAAGAAGTTTCCCTCTTACCCCATGTTTTGCTTAAGAGCCTTTAATGAGGGATCATGTCAAAGGCTTTCTGAAAGTCTAAGTATACTATATCCACTGGATCCCCCTTGTCCACATTTTTGACCCCTTTAAAGAATTCTAATAGATTGGTGAGACATGATTTCTCTTTACAAAAGATATGTTGACTCTTTCCCAACAAATTATGTTGATCTACCTGTCTGATAATTCTGTTCTTTGCTATAGTGTCAAACAGTTTGCCTGATACTATAGTTAGGCTTATTGGCCTGTAATTTCCAGGATGATCTCTAGAACCTTTAAAAAAAATGGTATCACATTAGCTATCCTCTAGTCATCTGCTACAGAGGTTAACCTATCGCTTAAACCTATCGATTTAAGCGATAGGTTACATAATACAGCTAGTTCTGTAATTTCATATTTGAGTTCCTTCAGAACTCTTGTCTGAATACCATCTGGTCCTGGTGACTTATTACTGTTTAATTTATTAATTTGTTCCAAAACCTCCTCTAGGGACATCTCAGTCTGGGACAGTTCCTCAGACTTGTCCCCTAAAAAGAATGGCTCCAGTATGGGAACCTCCCTCATATCCTCTGCAGTGAAAAACGATGCAAATAATTAATTATGTTTCTTCATGTTATATATAAGAGAA
Organism: Mauremys reevesii; assembly: GCF_016161935.1. NCBI lineage: Eukaryota > Metazoa > Chordata > Testudines > Geoemydidae > Mauremys > Mauremys reevesii. The sequence goes on along the minus strand of NC_052633.1, from coordinate 25,936,544 downwards.
ATAAAAGATTGAGTGGCTGTGTCATTTGAAAGAAAAAACCCTTCACTGTATGTGAGAGAAATTTCAAATTTCAGGTGCATTAGGAAAACAAATGGAAGTGCCAATGTCCGGCATGCATCATTACCTGCTTACCAGGCCAGGCAAGGCACAGACTGATCCTAATAACCCTTCTTTGTCTTGTAAAACACAGTCCAGACCTCTAAGCATTATTTACATGGTGTCAGTCAGTGTTTAATAGAACTGCTGTTGCACTTGTTAACACCTACTGTACTGACAATTACACTGTGACAATACATTTAAACTACATAGTAAGGTGACTGACATGAGGAGACTAAACAGATGTTTCAGAGTGGGAGGAAAAACCCATATCAGTGGAGTCAGGAAAGGAATAGAGAGAGTCAATTCATCATTTTGTACATTTTTTTTCCTGTTCTCCCTGTCTTAAGTAAAGAAGGTGGAATAGTGTTACTTCTGAAGAGCTATCATTTGCTTTGTGTCAGCAATGATACCTCCACCCAATTAGTAGAACAGATTGGCAAATCCAGTCCTCCTTTGTTGAAAGAAGAGTGATGACACTATGGGTTCTTTAGGGGTGGGGAAAGGTAAACAGCATGGGAGAAATGGGAGATGTGAAGGACATCCTGAAGGGGAAGAAGGAAGAAAGCTCACTTGATTAATATGGTTACATTCCTGGAGATTCCCCTGGGTCGCAGCCTCATTTCTAGAGACCTGCTATCCAGTTTTAACACATCTGTCCATGCCGAGTACTTTGGCTTGGAAAGAGTTCTACTTTGCTGCCTCCTTTGGAATCTGTGTGGAATTAACCTGATGAGACATAAGGCAATGTCACAGAGGAAGAAGTGGTACTGTAGTTGGGGTCTTGGGTGAGGGTAAGTTTACTGAGGAAGAAGAGCATATCAGTGAGTGGAACTGATGACAGATCCTTGAAAGACACCATGGAGGGTGGTGGGGAGGGGAGGGAGTACAGAGGGCAAGGCACTACTCTGTTTGAATACTCTCTGCTTGCAAGTTTCCTTAACTGTCAGAGCTGCATTTAATAAGAGAAAAAGTATCATACTGAATTGCTATCTTAAGCAAGTTAAAAGGTTTACTTTTCTCTCAATCTACTTGAGCCCTTCCCTAAAACTGAATCCAGCTCTAGTGGCTGACCCAGCTTTGGGGTGGCACTGTGTATATTTTCTGCAGTTTTGTACCATGAGAGTGGAGATTACAAGATTAATCCAAAAATCAATTGCTGTGTTTTTAAAGCTCTTACAACAGAAGCGTCTAGATATATCTGGAAACTCAGAGACAGAGGTTGATAGAAATATGAATTCACTTCATTTTTCATATATACAGAAGATAGGTAATTTTAAATACATTCTAAAATGTCATGTTATTTACTGCTGTAGCATTGTATATATTGAGATATTCCTCAATCAAACGGCAAATCCTCTTCAAACGTAGAAACATTCTCTGGAAAAAATGTCTATTTTGAACACTTAAACAGCTTATGTCTCATTAATAGCCTTTTAGTATAATAAGACATGACAAAATATGTATTGTTCCTTTCCCCGGGAAAGGAAATAAATAGCTGTAAAGCAGCTTGTGGCATTTTGTTGATATGAAGTCTAAGTAGGCCTGTCAAATGGAATAGGAGTGAGGAGGACTCCTGAACTCAGATTCAGAGCTTCATCTAAGTACACCTCTACCTCGATATAACGCTGTCCTCGGGAGCCAAAAAATCTTACTGCGTTATAGGTGAAACCCTGTTATATCGAACTTGCTTTTATCCACCAGAGTGCGCAGCCCCTCCCCCCCCGGAGCACTGCTTTACCGCGTTATATCCAAATTCGTGTTATATTGGGTTGCATTATATTGAGGTAGAGGTGTAGCATTTGTCGCAGCTTGAAAGGTTGGAGGAAGATACAAAACAGAATCTGGTGTTGGCTGCAGACCTATCCAGTCCTGGATGCAAAGTAAAGCAGTCCAAAGGCCACTCTAACTTCCCTACACCTGCCCACAGCCCCTCAAGGAGATTCCAGCAGCTGGAAATAGCCAGAGCACAGAGACAGCGGCAACATTCATTCATGCAGCCAAGTGCCCTATGCTGGGGGCTATGACAATGGTTTAGAATCAAAACACCACCAAATGCAAAGGAAACTCCTGAACTAGAGCCTGTGTTTTAAATGAAAGTGAGGCTTTGATGAATAATTGAGATGTGTCTCCTTGCCCCCCTGCCCCACTTCTGACAAGTCCTTTGCATTCCTCTCAGAGGGCACACACCACACTTTGGAAAACACTGGCAAAGGGTGTAAAGCAGTGCATAATTTAGCCATTCGGCTATTTCTGGTTCAATTTTGTGAGAGAGAGGAGTTTGACTTCTTAGGGAAATCTGAAATTATGTCTCATTATGTGCTCCACATTTAGCTAAGCTGACAGCAAAGTTTCATCAACTGATGGGCTTCTTTCATTCTTCTTTCTCATCTGTCATCTCTCCAGATAGTCATACCATGCTCATAATCATGGTATGAGCACCTATGATTAATTTAGTCACCAGCACCATAAGATCATCCACAAGATGCTCTATTAATTCTGTAACAATCATCCATTATCCTCAGTTCCCTTCAGAAGAGTTAGAAAGGAAGAAATTTAACGGTGTGAATTAACATGATCTTGAATTATTTTGTCTCAGCAACCAGATGGCCTAATTACTGGGCACTGTAACAGCATCAGTATAAGTGTAAGTGTCCTTGTATCAGGTTCCAAAGACCAGCATATATCAGAGTCTCTTAAACTTGGCTTGTCTATTCTCCATGGAGTCCAGAGTGTTCTTGGAAGTATTAGAAAAGATGTCTGCCAACAAAGCTAACAAACATTTGATTTATTCCTGCTTATGCTTTCCTCCAACTTGTTGTATCTATATTAATACAAAAATCCATTTTCTACATTAGCTGATTATTTCCCACTGAGTGGATATAATAGAACAGGGCAACAATTTTTCAAATGAAAATTGCAAGTAGACAACTAAAGAGAGAAAAATTTGCAAGTATCACTCATATGGCACCTTCCATCTCCGATTCTCACTGTTTCACAATGAATTTAGCCTCACAACACCCTGTTAAGTGGGTAGGTATTCTCCCCATTTTACAGAAGAGAATAAAGAGGTTGTAACTTTAAACTTGCCCAAAGACATCCAGGAAGTTTACACAGAGCTATGAATTAGAATAGACAACATGGCATAGAGACAGTTAGGGCAGAAGCAAGCAGACAGGATATCAAATTTGGGATCATTGACAAAAGTAGAGGTGTTGGGTGGTGCCACGATAAGAAATTAGGTCAGAGTTGTAGGCTGGAACCTTGAAGACAAGATCTAAAAAATTAAATTTGAATTCATTGGAAGAAAGGAACCAGATCAGAGATACAAGGAGAGGATCTAGCGGTCATATTGGCCAAGGAAGAAAGTTTTGGTGGCTGAATTTTTGCTAGATTGCATTGGGAAACAGGGGTGAGGGGAAGAAATTGTGACTATCGGTGTGGAAAGTGATCAAAACATAGTTGAGATGAGAGTTTTAGCTGTTGGGATAGAGAATAGTCAGATCTTCAAAATGCTGAAGTGGTGGCAAGATTTGGATGCTCTCTTGTTGACTAGGAGCTAGACTGGGATCACCAAGCAACCATTAGATAGTAACAGCTAATCACTAAGCTAGGCTAGACTTTATGTGGCAAAAAGATGAAAAGCTCTAGCTCATTACCAAACCATTCATTCCCCTGGGCAACCACATACAAGAAAAAACAACCCAACTCAACACATTCAGCCAGCAAATTGGACTGAAAATCAAATGCAGTAAGACAGATATGACTCTTAATATTGCCTCACCATCACCAGTATGGATAGAGGATTATGTTCTCAATAATGTAGAAACATTCACATACTTGGGCAGCACCATCAGTGAGGATGGTGGAACAAGTCAGGACATCCAGAACAGAACCAAGGCCAGAAAAACAGTCTGGAAATCATCAAAATACAACACCAAAACCAAACTCAGTATTTATCAAAGCAGAATAGTGCAAAATGTCAAAGTATGATATATTCAAACTGTTTTCATTCCATACAACCTACCTGAAAAATTCTCCATATCTTTTGGCTCAGAACAATTTCAGATCAATACCTTTTTACACACAGTGCAGCCAAGAAGATGAGAGCACCATCATTACCAGGTGGTGTTGGAGATGAATTGGTTCATGTGCTTTAGATTCCATCACCAGAATAGCAATAAAATGGACACCTGAAGACAAGTGTAAACGAGGTCACTCAAAAACAACATGGCAAAAAGCTGAGCTGAAAAACCTGATGCACCTGGGGAACCATTGAAAGACTTGCCAGAAACAGACAGGAGTGGATGAGCTTCATTGCTGCCCTAAACTAACTTCTCTAGGAGTGGTCCCCCAAATTAGGGCAAAGGCACTTGGGGAAGGTTTCACTATGCTATCTATGCTGTATCTGTTTTGTAGATAACAGTTCTTCATAGCTGTCAATCTGATATGAATTCACAAACATCAAGTATCTTAGGCAGAAATACTCCTTAGCATTTTTAGTGTCAGTTTTACATTCTAAAGAGTCTGAAATAATTAATTCCCCTTGAATCATAGAATCATAGGGTTGGAAGAGACTTCAGGAGGTCATCTAGTCCTACCCCTGCTCAAAATATGACCAACCCCAATTTAATCATCCCAGCCAGGGATTTGTCAAGCCAGACGTTAAAAACCTCTAAGGATGGAGATTCCACCACCTCCCTAGATAACCCATTCCAGTGCTTCATCACCCTCCTAGTGAAATAGTTTTTCCTCAGTATCCAACCTGGACCTCCCCCACTGCAACTTGAGACCATTACTCCTTGTTCTGTCATCTGCCACCACTGAGAACAGCCTAGCTCCATCCTCTGTGGAACCTCCCTTCAGGTAGTTGAAGGCTGCTATCAAATCCCCCCTCACTCCTCTCTTCTGCAGACTAAGTAAGCTCAGTTCCTTCAGCCTCTACTCACAAGTCTTGTGCCCCAGCCCTCTAATAATTTTCATTGCCCTCCGCTGGACACTCTCCAATTTGTCCACATCCTTTCTGTAGTTTGGCGGGGGGGGGGGGACTGGAAGCAGTACTCCAGATGTGGCCTCACCAGTGCCAAATAGAGGGGAATAATCACTTCTCTCAATCTGCTGGCAATGCTCCTACTAATGCAGCCCAATATGCCGTTAGCGTTTTTGGCAACAAGGGCACACTGTTGACTCATATCCAGCTTCTTGTCCACTGTAATCCCTAGGTTCTTTTCTGTAGAACTGCTGCTTAGCCAGTTGGTCCCCAGCCTGTAGCAGTGCATAGGATTCTTCCATCCTAAGCGCAGGACTCTGCACTTGTCCTTGTTGAACCTCAAATTTCTTTTGGCCCAATTCTCCAATTTGTCTAGGTCACTCTAGACCCTATCCCCTACCCTCCAGCCTATCTACCTCTCCCCCACAGCTTAGTGTCATCCGCGAACTTGCTGAGGTTGCAGTTCATCCCATCATCCAGGTCATTAATTAAGATGTTGAACAAAACTGTCCTCAGGACTGACCCATGGGGCACTCCGCTTGATACCGCCTAACAATTCGACATCAAGCCATTGATCACTACCTGTTGAGCCTGACGATCTAGCCAACTTTCTATCCACCTTATAGTCCATTCATCCAATCCATACCTTTTTAACTTGTTGACAAGAATACTGTGGGAGACTGTATCAAAAGCTTTGGTCAAGTCAAGGTATATCACATCCACCGCTTTCCCCATATCTACAGAGCCAGTTATCTCATCATAGAAGGCAATCAGGTAGTTCAGGCATGATTTGCCCTTGGTGAATCCATGTTGACTGTTCCTGATCACCTTCCTCTCCTCCAAGTGCTTCAAAATGGATTCCATGAGGACTTGCTCCATGATTTTTTCTAGGGACTGAGGTGAGGCTGACCAGTCTGTAATTCCCCAGATTCTCCTCCTTCCCTTTTTTAAAGATGGGCACTATATTTGCCTTTTTCCAATTATCCAGGACCTCCCCCGATTACCATCAAAGATAATGGCCAATGGCTCTGCAGTCACATCAGCCAACTCCCTCGGCACACTCGGATGCATTAGAGATGGACCCATGGACAACACTATGGGGTAGATAAGAGTTTTCTTCAGGTGTAGCAGGCCAAGACTTTGAGTCACTTTCCTCCACTCTGAAGATCTGGGACTGAGGAAGAAGAGTTTCAGTGCTATGAGCTGGGGGAAAGGGTCATTTTTAGAGGTAATTTTCCAACTGACTGACTGTTATTTCAAAATAGTTCCAAAGCAAATATTTTGCAGTCCTGGGGGAATTTTCTTTCACTTTATACACCTTTGAATTCCATGGGAACATTAACAGACCTTCAGCCATATTGATGCTGGTACTACCACCAATTATCCCTTTTCACAGCATGAAAATATTGTTGGTGGCATATTTAGATGAGAAGGTACAGAATACATGCTGTCATGGTCCACTGGATTTGTCTCAGTAAATGCTACAGCGCTTCAATTACAGACTGTGGTAGAGAATCCAAGTTTATTCATATAGGGCCTGATCCAAAGCTCATTGAATCAACAGGGATATTTCAGTTGAGTTTGATGGATCAAGCCTATAGGGGCCTGATCAAGTGGTCACTGAAGTAATTGGAAAGACTCACATTACCTTTGTATTAGACCCATAATACACTGCAGAACAACTGTAATGAAGGTTTCTCAGGAATTAAGCATGGTCATGAATGGAAACAGTTATAATGATGGGTCTTCAAACCTGTGAGATGAAAGATGAGCAGAATCTTCAGTTCAGGAGTAAGGTGCAAGTCAAAGGAAAAGTTCAAGTTGGAAGTCTATGCAGGCATCCCTCCCACCCCTCCACCTCCCTACGATTGCATGTGATGTAAACACAGAATTGTCTAAGACTAGCACCAAAAAATCTTCTGAGAGCAGCAACGCAAGAACACAGCTTCAATTGAGTAAATAAATGTATGACATTAAAGGCAGCACATAATTAACTGCCACTGATTTTGATTGCTTTACACTTGATCATTTGAATTTTCTGCTTTATGCATTTGAGGTGAATTACGCACAGCAATGTAACACAGCAAAGATAATAATTACCTATTTTTTCCACTCAAAGAACAGTCTGAACTTAAAAGAACAGCAGAAACTAAAGTACCTACCTTCTCCCACCTCATCTCTGTGGTCATCTTTATTTTTTATAGCTCTGGATCACCTATGATATTACCAGAGATACTCAGTGTTGGGTGTTACACTTGATAATGTGCACACTTGCTTACTACCAGGCACATTGTAAGCACTTAACAAGGGAGGATTGTCTAGTTATTCAAGAAGGGAGTTGGGAGCCAAACTAGTCACTATGATCTGAGGCAAAATACTCTCTGCCCGAGTTTCACCATCTGTTAAGGGGGACAATGCAGCTTCACCTCACAAGGTACTCAAGGTAATCAATGTGCAATGACTTTTGAGCCCCTCTAATGAAAGAAGCTAAACTTTGTAGGGTGATGTTAGCGGGTTTGACTGAAAGTAGACTGAAATCAAATGGAAGACTCATTGGCCTCACTGGGCTTTATACAAAGCCCGGAGTGAGCAAAATTAAATGTATGAGTGTCTGACGTCCATATCATTATTCATCTCCCCACCACCTCCTACTCATATTAATGCAACAACTTTTATTGATACTTCTTTCCTGACACTCCATATTGTAGGAGCATCCACTCACAATGATATCATTTGTGCTGTCACTGTCCCAGAAGACAGCATCCAAAAAGATTACCATTTATGAACATAATGTTTGAGCAAATCTAGTCTTCTGAGGTAGTTTGCAGTAGGATTCAGCCCTAAAGCTCAGATGAATCAGTGCTTACAAAGCCAAATGCAATTTTCACATTATGAAATGTGCTCTATAGTGGTGTACTTTGCAGTGTGGGGATTTATCCTATTCAGAAATATCATAAAGTGCCTACATATTTCAAAATGATAAAAATCATCTGAGAAGTATTCTAGAAGTTATATAATCATCCACAGCACAGCTCAAATGTTTTCCCTAGATCCCAAGGGTGCAGGGTTGAAAGTGCATTGATATTCAGAATTGTGCTGAATGTTTCTCACTAGCAACTTTTGCTTTGTTTGGTTTTATCACTGTGCTAATGGCATGGGAGAAAGAGGATCACTTGCTTGGTTTTGCTTTCCATTACAGTATGATTAATATTCCAGCAAGGAGAATACTTAGAGGCTTTAGATCAACACCATCAACAATGTATTTTAATCACTAGAACATATTAAACAGTTTCTTCATACCATGGAAGAAATTGCAAGGTTAAAGAGATTCTCCATATCATCTATACCCTTCACTGTTTTTGCTACTGGATCATGCTACTTCATGCAATTAGCATGTAAAAAAAATAGGCCACCATCTTTTTATTGCATATAAATGCAGAAAGATAGAAAAGAAAAACACACTCCCTTTTCCTATCCCGGTCACAACAGTAATATTTCTCCACTCACTGTCTCCAGGGTCCACAATTCCAATAATCTATTGCTACACAGACTCCCAATCTTTTACCACTCCCTTCTTCCTTGCTGCAAGATATTTTTCTAAAAGTTGATCTGGTTGTGGGCCCAGATTCACTTGTGCACCCAGATCTGGAGAAAAGGAGAGTCAGGGAACTGGTTGTCATCCTATTTCCCTTCACTTCTTAAGTCTAGAGCTCACCTAAAAAGGATAATAGAAAGAGAAAAACAAGTAAAAAAAAGATTAAAAGAAGTGGGAAACAACTTCATAAAATGTTTCCAAAAATAATCTAAAAAATTTGATCCATATCAAGCACTGTAACCAACTTAAAAATGAAGATTTTTTTAAATCTCAACATTTTAAACTAACTCTGCACATAAAATCTGACCATTATAAATGGATTCCACCAAATTATGCTTTTGTTTTGTTCTCAGTAATTTTCACATTTTCAGAAATCACAGAAGGACAGGATGGAAAGGAAAGAAAAAAGGAAAGAACAAAAAGTGAATGATTTGCAAAATATTTCAAACATTTTCAGTGTGGGGAAAAAGATCACGTTTCAACAAAAGTCTGTTTGTGCAAAAAATTTAGCCACTGTTACACTGCAAGATCTGTCAACTGTATGTAATGCCTGTTTTTTTTGTTTTTTGTTTTAAGATCTTTCTAGGAGGAAACTTGTCTAATGGGTTTTGAAGTCAAGAAGTTTTGGTTCATGGTAGGGTACAAGAAACAGGAGACACCAATTTTGTGACTAAAGAAACATTTGAGGCAAATCAAGATGCAACAATAGGTTTCTAGTTATCTGTGACAAATCATCTCTATGTAGTATTTAGATTTCCTGTGGTGAGGTGTACATTATTAATCTTTGCCATAGTTGTATTTGTGATACAAGTGGGTGTTCCAGGCATAGAGTCCTTGAAGGATCAGACCATGTATGATCTAACTTTTTTCCTTACACAAATGAGTCATAAATCATAGATACTCTATGGGAAAATCTCTTAAGAAGGTGTCAAAAGTGAGGTTTATCCAGATAACAGGAAGAGAAGATGGGTCTTTAGGTAAACAACTTTTTAAATCTCAAATACTGCTAATAGAAAAAATATTCCTGGCAGTTTATTTCAAACAGCAAAATGGATTCATTCTTTGGACCAGAAAATGCATTTAGTATATTTTTAAAAGGTTTCACTAGTGAAAATTAAAAGAGGAAAAGACAGTGGTTATGTCAAATTATGTATTCCGGGTGAAAGATAGAACACTAAAACTTCATTTTACCAGCAATGCAAGAGAGGCTGGTAAACAGGAAAAAAAAGGACATCTTTTATACATTTGGAAAAAATAATATTGTCTTTTGATCAAAGACAGACAGTATGTTGACAGAAGATAGATACTACAAAACACTAATGTACCATGCTAAGTGTAAGAAATTGGCCCTGGAGATGGAAATATTAATTGGTCCTGAGAGCTGAGTTGTTGGAATTAACTTATATCCTCTCGCTTCAGGTACACCCCATACTAGAAACCTATCACGCTATTATTTCTCTGACAGATCAGAGGCAGAGTAGGCAGGTTTCTTCTATATTATTAGATCATCTGGATATACTTTAACTTCAAATTAGACCTCTATTTAATAATGGCCTTCATAGTCCTCATCTACTTGTTTCACTATTTGTAGTTTCAATAAAATGTTCAAGTAAAACACCCATTTAAACCAAATTGAATTTAAACCAAACTATCATCTGAGGCAGTTACTGACGGGGGAACTTGGAGTCTTGGAAAGTATTTACAGGAATGCAGAGACACAGAAGTTGCCATATTGTATCAAATCTGAGGTCCATCTAGTCCAGTAACCTGTCTCCAACAGTGACCAGCACCAGATGCTTAGGAGGAAGGCACAAGAACGGAAGTGTCTTTTCTTTAAATCAAAGTAAGACATTCTCCCTTCTGGCAGAAAACTCATGGGGTAGATAGGGGGAGAGAAGTGTTCTGAAAATTTAGAATTAAAACACAGGATGCTTCTCTCTGGAAGCAGGAAGGTTTGTCCTCACATGCAGGGCAGTGGATGTGACCTTCAAGCTACCCAGAAATTCACCAGGAAATTCAGAGCCATCCCTGTAGTAGACCTTCAGCCCCCTGTGCTCGCTTTGTTGGACCATCCCCTGTCTCCAAATATCCTGGCTCCAGCTAGGTCCATGCTTCCACTGGTTCCCCTTCTCAAAGGCTCTGCATCACTCTCCATTCTGACAGGCATACAAACAATAGAGCGGGAAGCTACAGCTGCAAGGAGGAACATTAACTCCTGTACAGCTTCTGAAGTTTGCTGAGTTTAAAGGGGATATGCTATATCAAATGGCTATCCCTGCTCCCCCACCCAGATGGTGAGAGAACACCTCACCCCCTCAAACCTATGGATCCTGAACCTTGCACTGGTTCTATGGAAGAGAGTAGGGTAGCAGCATAAGGTGCCATTCCCACTGCTGTGTGCATAGGGCTTTTCAAACTCTCTTTACCCTACTTTTCTGCCAACTCTTGAGATTTCTTCAAGAGTCTTATGATATGTGATGTCAGCTCCCATATGGTCTAGTGGTTAGGATTCCTGGTTTTCACCCAGGCGGCCTGGGTTCGACTCCCGGTATGGGAACATCAATTCTTTGGGGAGGGATAGCTCAGTGGTTTGAGCATTGGCCTGCTAAACCCAGGGTTGTGAGTTCAATCCTTGAGGGGGCCATTTGGGGATTTGGTCCTGCTTTGAGCAGGGGGTTGGACTAGATGATCTCTTGAGGTCCCTTCCAACCCTAATGATCTCCTGGAGTTATGCAATTTCATGAGAACCTCAGTGTGTTTTTAAAAATGAAGCATACGTTTGGAAATGTCTTGCTAAGGCTAACACTAAAAGCTAGAAGACAAAAATAACCCTTCAAAAATGTTGAGACTGGCTTAAAAACCACGAGATTTTTTCTAAATGCTTGGGTTTCACAATACTGCTTTACTGTACAGCACCAAGGAGCATATGGGATTATGTAGCCAAAACTAGTACAACTCACATTTAGATACAATAAAGTAGTAATTCACTAACAGGGTTTCGGAATTTAAATAGTCTAAATTATTTATTTTAGACTTAAAGTTATAAAAAGGCTGTAGAGCCCCAACATCAGTAACACACGATAAAGTCTCAGCAGCATTGATTAATCATTTCAACAGGAAATCATCCAATCACCCTGTGACAAAATGGGACTGTTCTTAATGTTTCCTGTGAATACTGTGTGGGTGCCTCAGTTTCCCCTATGCATTTCTTAAGTCTCCAGTGTGCATAAATGGCTGACACTCTGTATCCTGGCAACAAATGGCTGGGGCATTTGCAAAGCAAGGGAATAGCTAAAGGTGAACAAAGAGATCAGGTGACCTCCTGGCCCGGGAAAGAGACAAAGGCCAGAAAGGAGCGGATGGAGGGGGTTTCAGTTTGGAGCTGGCTGGGGATGGGAAGTGAGGGCAGATGGGGTTGTCTGGCTTGCTGGGGCCCAGAATGGACCCGGATGAGGGGTCCCGTTCTCTGTACCTACAAGATCTGTTTTAGACCATGTTCCTGTCATCTAATAAACCTCTGTTTTACTGGCTGGCCAAGAGTCACGTCTGACTGTGAAGTGGGGGTGCAGGACCCTGTGGCTTCCCCAGGACCCTGCCTGGGCGGACTCACTCTGGGAAGCGCACGGAGGGGCATATGCTGAATGCTCCAAGGTCAGACCCAGGAAGATGAAGCCGTGTGAGCTTCTTGCCCTGAAGACAGTCTGCTCCAAGGGAGAGGAGGCTCCCCAAAGTCCTGACTGGCTTTGTGGGGAGCAGTTCCAAAGCATCGCCCGGGGACTCCGTGACACACCCACCTACCAGTGCTTTCCACTGCTTCATCATTCTGGGAATCATGCTCTCAAGCCCTCTCCCCAAACTTCTCCAGGGGATACTTTTGCAGTGTGCCTGGAAGATCATCAAATTCTGGCTGTTTCAGACTCAAAAGGAAGAGAAAGTTCCAGAGTCTCAGAGCCTTCACAGAGAACATCCTGTCAGCTGTCCCCTCTCAATGTGAGGAGGAACTAGCTCAAGTGCCACCACTAGCCACAGCTGTGGCAGTATAGCACAGGGAGAAAAGTGGGCTCTCAGGTAGGCCAATCCCAGGCCTTTTAAGGTTTTTTATGGTGCATAACCAACACCTTAAACTTCACCTAGAGATCTATGAGCAGCCAGGACAGATCCAAGAGTGCTGGTACTGTATTGTATGCTAACAGTGAGATGCCACACTGCACCAGCAGCAATCTCTGATGTCAATCATCTTGCAAAAGTTTCCAACAGATGAGCTCTCCATAGATTTACATGTTAATTCCAAAAGCCTCTGACAAAGCTGTAGGAGAGTCTGGGCAAAGGGAAATCAATACTTAATTTATTTTCCCCTTAATTAGAAAAAATATTCATTTAACTTGTTTTACAATATAACACAAAATGGAAAGTATTTTTCTACTGATCTTTAGAGAGCAGAAAACGACTACTATTTAGCATGTACAGAGCTCTGTAGTCACAAACCACCATAAAACAGATTAGTACATTTCTGAGGAGGCAAATATTGTGTTATCCCAGTATACCAATAGGTAAACAGCGAAGAGGTTACGTGACTTGCCACAAACCCTTGGAGTACATCTACACAGCTCAAAACCCTGCAGGGCAGCTAGTCTCAGAGCCTGGGTCAACTGACTTGAGCTTTCAGGGCTTGTGCTGCAGGGCTAAAAACAGTAATGTAGATGTTTAGACTTGGGCTGGAGCCCAGGCTCTGAAACCTGGAAATGGGAGAATCTTGGAGCGTCAGTGCCAGCCTGAGCCTGAACATCTACACAGCTATTTTTAGCCCTGTAGTGTGAACCAAAGTCAGTTGACCCAGCCTCGGAGACTTGCTGCCCCATGGGTCTTTTTTTGACGCAGTCCCAGAATCAGGTTTACAACAAAGGTGTTTCTTCCTCCAAGTCCAATGCTTAGTCCATAGGAGACATTTTATTTCTAAAAACAATTTGTGAAGTGATGAGTCATCCTTGAACTGATTAAGCCACATGAGAGGAAGTGTCATTCCTGTGTTAGCCAACCCATGACCCAGGCTGCAGACTCTCAGAGCAGGCATACAAGCCTCACACGAGAAACAGCAGCTCAGTTTGCTCAATGTCACTTCATACCTTGCAGCTCTCACCTGCTTGATAGGGGTAACAGACTCCACAGGCCTCAGCCTATCCCAGTCTTACCCCTAGTCCTGCACCAGCCTAGCTCTGGGCTCCAGTCCTACTCTTGACATCTGATTCCAGCTCTGACCCTTGGCTCTGAATGTCGCTGCTCCAACCTCTAGGATAGACCACCCTCACCTCAGCTTCTGACAGTTCTCTATTGCTGCATTTTCCTGGGAGCGTTATAACTGAGACCATTCTGGGTGTGTTTGATGGGATTTTTATCCTTTGTTTCTTGACGTCAAAAGATACATACCATTAAATGGAAAGCTACAAGGAATTTAATACCAGCAACTTGTGCTTCCAGTGTAGTTATCTCCAGTTCACCCTCATTCTCATTCCAGAGAAGTGCATTCTACTTCAGGGCTGAGCTTAGAGCAGTAGTGACCCTTGTGAATACTGAATGGAAATGGAATTATTTTAAGAATCCTCTCTCATCCCCCACACCTCAAAGAAGCTGATGCTGTTTTATGGCCAAATCATGACTTATTTTAAAAAGCAGAGCTATCCATAGAAGTCAGTGGGAAGTACTGCTAAAAAAAATTGATGCTATGATAAGGTCCTTAGTACAAGGAACAACTTTTCCATCTAATAGTAAACAAAATGCTAGAAGTCTAAATTTAGTATTACTTGTCAGTAACATTACTTCCTCAGACAGCAAATAAAATATTTAACTAATCTAGTTCTAAAAGCGTTTGATAGGCCAATAATTACAGGTAATTTGAAGGATGCTAAAGAACCTCTCTCTATGCTTCTTTATTTTAAGAGAGGTATTTGTAACAACTTGCTATAGCCAAGAAAATATAAGAGAAACTTTTCTTTAAACATTTGACTTAAAATAGCTCAGTGTATCAGCAGTTCAAACACTTACGTTTATTTTCTTGTTTAGTAATTAGTAATTCTATATCAATAGTTTTCAAATAGATCCAATAAAGATTTTACTGGGGAAAAAACAAGTGATTTTTTCAATCAAACTGTTTCTAAAATGGAAATTGGGGGTTGCACTGTCTTGGAACCATGCAACACTATGTTTCATTATATGGAAACACATAGATAAGAGATGCATATACAAATTCTTAGAGATTCAGGTAGGATAAACTTTATTGGCAATATACAGTGTTTCCAGAACACTGTTCTACAACAATTATTTATTATTTGTGTTACCAGAGCATGTAGGAGTCCTAATCATGCTCCAGGACCCCATTATGTTAGGCTGCCCCCAAACTGCTTATATAACAAACAAAATTATCAAGACCATCTGCAATGGCACCTCTGGTAACTTCCAATAATGTTGGAAAGGAAAGCATGGACTAATATTCATAGGGAAAATGGTCAGGAGCAAGGGATATGTTTCATTGTATATTTTCATATTTAAGGATGGCATTATAGCATCGTTCTTGACACAACGGACAGTATTTAAGTCTCAGTTCTGCAATCCTTACTCAGGTAGAACTCAATCAAAGTGAGATCTGTGTGACTTCATGATCAGGCTAACTTCTGAACCAGGACTAGACTAAGGGGTAGATCCTCAGCTGGTATAAATTGGCCTAACTCCATTGAAGTCAAGTGATTTAGTGTCTTTATCCTCCCCTCTCACCCCCCCCCAAAAAAACAACGAAAAACAAAAAACAACAAAAATAATCTGAGTTATACCTGAGGTACAATATGAGCTGTAGCACTGCAGGAGCTCAAGGCTCTTACTAGCTCTGCCAGTGTCATATAGCCTACAGAGTAATGAGTTGTATTTAGAGGTGCCATTCCCACTACATCAAAAGCATCAATATAAATGTACCTAAGGAGAAGAGGAAATTACTTTTTCTAGCCAATAACCATGAAAAGAGAAGTCACACATTTACAGATAAATGTCGCACTTCAGTTTTGCAACTCCAATAACTTAGAAATATAAATCAACACGTTATGCAACCCCTGGGGTGAAACCTTGCGGATCATGAAAAAGCAGTGCCTCATCTGAGGTCCCCAACCATTTCTCTATACATTGCCATCCCAGCATTCATGGGTTTTCTAGCCTAATATCACTTATTAGGATCCCTCACACAGCATTTCCTTTACAAGAATTCTGAAAGAGGCAGGCACAGCATGGAGCAGCTCCCCTGCTAAGCAAAGTAGACTGAGGAGAACAAATCCTGCCCACGTTTCATGATCTACACTAGCTGGCTTTCCCAGACAAAGTCCAAATCAAGATCCTTTCCCTCCTGTACTATATCTAAAATAGACTGGGGCTCATACATCTCAGATCTCCAGGCATTTTCCTTATTAGCTAACCAAACGGTCAGGCCCAGAAGAAGAGCAATGTTCATGGAGGACCTGTAGCTCTGAAACTTGTTGTCAGAGATCAGGTAAAGTCCTAGGCCTGGTCTACACTGGGGGGTGGGGGGGCAAGGGGAAATCAATCTAAGATACACAACTTCAGCTATGAGAATAGCATAGCTGAAGTCGACGTATCTTAGATCAACTTAGATTGACTTATTTCACGTCCTCGTGGTGCGGGATTGATGGCCGCCGCTCCCCCATCGACTCCGCTTCCATCTCTCACCCTGGTGGAGTTCCGGAGTTGACGGGGAGCGCGTTTGGGGATCGATCACTCCCCGCTGATCCGGAGGGTAGTGTAGACATACCCTTAGTGTCAAAAGACTCAGTGCCTCCATGAGAACTACACCAAATCAATGAAGAAAAACAAAGATATTCCTTTCTCTGGGCCTTCCTGGTCATCCCATCTCCCCTATTTTTGTGTATTAGATTGAAAGCTCTTAGGGACATGGTCTGTCTTCATTCAGTGTCACATACAGAGCGTTTCATCAGCACACAGATAATTAACAAACGTGAATAGTCTTCTAAATTTCAGGGGATAGTGCAAGACCAATCTTTGCGCAAATGTTGGTTGGGACTGCCCTGCTGTTAGTTGAAGTCTTGTCGTTCACATAAATGATTAAGGGAGGACAGCTATGTTCCTTGTAGATGGAAGTGGACGTGAAGAGCATTAGATACAACAGTTATGTGATCTCTATATATGCATAAAGTGTTGTAGGTGAAATGACAGATTTTGCACTAACAAGCAGCTGGAGTGTTCAATAAGGGCTTCATCAAATGCTTATTGAAGTCAATGGAAGGCTATTAAAAAAATTCAAGAGATTTTGTATCAGTCCCTAAGATATTTTTCTGTGATGACTATAT
The DNA here is from genome assembly GCF_016161935.1 of Mauremys reevesii. NCBI lineage: Eukaryota > Metazoa > Chordata > Testudines > Geoemydidae > Mauremys > Mauremys reevesii. Next base: position 25,919,503 of record NC_052633.1, on the reverse strand, counting down.
GTAGTAACGCCATAAGTATTGCCATACATAAGTTACGTGCATAATACTCACTGTGTGAAAGGAAAGTTTATGAATATTTTTTTCCTTGGAGAAAATGGAGTCGGTTACAGCCATGCAATATTCCTTGGACCTCATCGAAAAATTGACCATAGGCCCAATTTTCCAATCCACAGCAGTTAATGGAATTACACCATTGCAAAATCAGTATAACCAAGTGGAGCATCATACCCCTCATGTTCAACTACTAATATTGTAGAAGCCACAGTTTGTTGTTCCATGAGTGTTCTGCAATATCTCCCACTCTCTATCCCTTTTCTGCATCTACAGGTCCAGGCTTGTCAGTTATCCCTAATATTATTCCTCACCTTTCCTTTTTTCAATGTGATTGGATCAGCTACACAACCCCCTAGAAGAGAATAAGAGTTCAATGGGGACTGTAGACCTCTTTAGGATCAGGGCCGGTGCAAGGAAGTTTCGCGCCCTAGGCAAAACTTCCACCTTGCGCCCCCACGCGCCCCCACCCTGAGGCGCCCTCCCCCCGTGGCAGCTCCCCCCCCTCTGCCCTGAGGCAACCCCCCCCGCGCCAGCTCACCCCTGCTCTGCGCACGAGCACTCCGAGCACGCCATGGCTGCTTCACTTCTCCCACCTACCAGGCTTGTGGCGCCTAAGCTGATTGGTGCCGCAAGCCTGGGAGGCGGGAGAAGTGAAGCAGCTCATCCCTGCGCCGCCTCCTCCCCGAGCACGCCGTGGCTGCGTCACTTCTCCCACTTACCAGGCTTGTGGCACCTAAGCTGATTGGTGCCGCAAGCCTGGGAGGCGGGAGAAGTGAAGCAGCCATGGCGTGTTCGGGGAGGAGGCGGGGCAGGGGTGAGCGGGTGAGCTGGGGTGGGGAGTTCCCCTGTGTGCTTCTCCCCCCCCTTACTTGCTGCAAGCGGCCCTCCCCGCACTCCCCTGCCCCAGTTCCCTCTGCCTAAATGCCAGTGGCAACCGGGGTGGCCAAAGACCCGGCCGCTGTGATCGCTGCTGAAGAAAATGGCGCCCCCCAAATCCCAGCGCCCTAGGCGACCACGTAGGTCGCCTAAATGGTTGCACCGGCCCTGTTTAGGATAAGTAAATTTTGTGCCCAATCCATTTACAATGTAAATCAGTGGGAATTTGGTAGATTATATCAATGGCTGCAGAAGTAGTTCCTATATGGGGTGGAAGAGAATAGCAGAAAATTCAACCCAGATTCACTGAAGTGATTGGTAAAACCACAGCAAACTTTTTCCACAAACCCAAGCCAAGTCTTGGTTAATAGTAAACATGAAACCACTCAGGTTTCACTTAAGATTGTCTGTTTCATGTAGCCAAAATGTGATAATAACGATACTTAATTATTGTATATCAATACAGTTGCCCCCAAATGCAATGTCATTCCTAAAGTTTTTGTAGTCCTCAAATATCTAAATAATCATAAGGAATTGCATTCTTTACATTTTGGATTTCAACTTCATTTTTACCATTTGCTGTAAAAATTAAGAGTAATATTTCAGTTAAGCCTGTCACACTGATTCTGAATCATGTAAAGTAACCAGAAAACAGTAAGTCTACATTTGGAGGTGCCAAGACATATTGAATTTATATTTCCCTGAACAGAAGGATGCACAAATACAGTATAATCAATTGTCAAATCTTTTGAGAGACTGAGAAGATGGAAAAAGCTAAACACTGTTTATATACATTTGTTTTCTACAAAAGTTTCAGATACATAAAGCTGGTACAGTTTTATATAGCTACCATATGCACTTAGCATAGTACTATAACTATGTTTTCCCCACTCATGTTAGATTTAATCAATGTAACCATCTGACTATTTGTAAGCCAATTTATGATATCCAGCCCTTTATTAACATCGACATTTGAAGGGATTTTAAATAATTATTAATATTTTCTTATGGTTAAGATACACATTACACTACTGCTGATGCCATCAAAATACTTTTTAACATAATATATTTTTATAAATAAGCTTTTATAAATGGCACCGGGGTGGGAGGTAGAAGAAAAATAAACTGATGTGTCTTTAAAAATCAGTTAATCTAATTTGAGAGCACAAATACTATGTTTATTGCATGGTGTAACCACAGGGCAGAGTTGAAGTTGTCCAGGTGCCTTTCCATAACTTAATGCATTTGAATTTCTTTAAAAGTATAACCATTACTGAATTTCCTTGCAGTAATGCTTGATTTGGGGATAATTACAATATGCCTGTAAATCCCCTATATATGTATGGAACTAATATATACTCATTCCAATTACAGGGCCTCGAAAGAGTCCTGTATTGTTATTTTTACGAGGTTCCATTGGAGGGCAAGTCTGGTGTCAGCAGCCGCGGCATTCAAATGTCTGCCCTATCAACTTTCAATAATATATACTGTAAACCTTAATAGAATTGTAAAATATAGTATTTGTCTGTTAAATCTTTTATTTATGACTGAAAAGTTATTCTAAGAATTTGATATTAAAAGGAAGTCCTTCAAAGTTGTCAGATTGTCCATTTTATATAGACCTTAATGCCATAGAATATTTTAAATCATGTCCTTTGGATCAAACACAGTTTTTTGTTGAGCATTTTTTCTGCTTTACCGCTCTGTTCCTAACAGGTACGTTTTACCCTGTTAACTTAATTTTGGCTTGGCTAGGTAGGTAGTTTTGGTCTCTCCCTCTGTAGAAGTGTTGAGCATCCAACAGCTTCCATTGACTTCAGTGGAGTACATTGAGCAAGGTCCATGTGTAGTATTAAGCATTACAGTAGCCCTGATGAAGTTAAAGTAACTGCCTACATGCTTAGAGTTGGGCTTTAGTACCTTGCTGGATCAGGGCCTTAACCACATTCCTGCGGATCTTTCATGCAGTAACAGGAGGGAGGATAGACAATTAGTAAAGTAGAAAATACAAGAGTAAAGTGGAGGAACTCGTGTAGATGCACCGTGCCTCCAACAATGTTTAATTCACTTTGCCACTGACTAGATTTCAGATTGACAGTCAAATTGACGGCATCCCTTTAATTGCAAGCCAACCTTTCCTGTTCCTTTGAATATGATGACTTAACGATTCAGCTACAGAATGACTGGTTTTAAACTTCAGAGGTATTTTGCTGTTTGACTCTTCCCCCTATACTAGTGTATTAATAAAAACAGTACATAATATAAATCACTCTACTGCATTTCAATAGCTTATTTTTTTCCAGCGCACTTTGAGAAAGCTAGAAATGGTTTAAAAGTGAGAAAGGATTTAAGAGACAGGCCAGGAAATATATTAGGATTTCTTTTCACTGCTCCACAAAATAATGAAAAATATTCACTTTTGGAAGATAATTGGTTTCATAGTTTACACTGGTGAATATTTATTTGGGATTATTTAAGGTTAGAAGTATGATAAGAAAATTATTTTTTTAGAGTGAGTGAGTGGACAGAGTATAATAAATATCATAATTCCTTTTCAATAGTAGTATTCAGAGTTATGCCATATATAATATATGTGAAATAGTCATACTTGTATGACTATGTGAGATAATGGAAATTTGGGTAATGAGATGCAGTATTTCAATATGGAAACCTTATAGTTTGGTATGTAAAAAGTAACCTTTGAAACAAATTTTCACCATATTTTAAATTATGCATCCACACCTAGATCTAATGCGATAAGTATCTGGTTTTTTTAGAAACGAAATAATTTTATCTAAATGAAATAGAAGACTAGACAGTAACTGCAGCACAGGGGAAATATTTGATGTTATAAATATTAAGAACGTAATTTATTTTAAAGAGGATAAATCCAAGCTTTATTCAAATACAGAGGACAAAACAATTTAATATCCCACTAAATAAAAAGAAAGCAGATAAGGTGTTAGAAAAAAAAGAAGCCTTATCCAGATTTTAGGGTTTTCACAGTGGGTTGTGCAATGAGTTGTTTTGTTTTGGCTTGTGCTCTGAAATGGAAGTCTACTTATTCATTTAAAAACACATCTGACTGGAGGAGATTTATGAGAAATAGTTTCAGCTATTTGTGTCTTTTTACACAAGATATGACATTTGCATTTCTTATTACAGTGTATTGTACTTGAAATGTTAGGTTAATCTTAGAAAGTACGTTCATTTTACTTAACTCTTAAAATAAAACTAAACAGAAAAAACTTTTAGACAAATGTATCATTCTAAGAGTTATCTTAAACACTCCTGCAAAGATGTGAGGCAGTGTTATCTAGGAGCCTAAGCAGGGAGCAAGGGGATTTGGCATTTAAAATACCAGCTCTGCATCTGATTTAGTGTGACATTAAACTTCCTTTTGTTCCTGAATTTTCATGCTATTCTGGGGCATGCCTAGTTCTGGGTATAAATTAGAAGAATCCCAAGGATGCTGTAACTTAGAGTAGCCGGCACAGTCCTTAGGGAATATCTGCCAGGTAAAAATACCCTGAATGTGCTGATCTTTGATCATGCCCTTTTCCCTTTCTCTGGTTGGCAGGGGGACTGGTGGACAGCTATTTTGATAGCTGTCTGGTAGCTGGGGAACCCCCTTACAGAGGTACTATTTCCCTAGGGCAATTTCTGCCTTCTGTATGAAGACCTGTCAAGTCATTCGGGAGAGCTGTTTACTATTCCAGGGGAAATATAAACACAAGACACCTCTCTCTCCTCCCTCCCCCAAATCTGTAGCTGAGGGAAGTGTTCACTCAGTTGCAGGCAGAAAAAAAGAGTTCTAATCCTAGTTCTTCTGCCACCAACTGCTATTTGCAATGAGGGTTGTAATAAGCACAAATATTAAACAATGATTTATAACCCTGCTATAGAGTAGAACCATCACTCAGCCATTTTACAGATAACACAGAGGTTGCACAATTTCACTTCAGACAAAGCAGGAACAGTACCCAAATGTCTCAAAAGACAAACCCATCTGCCTTTTGGAAGAAAGGTGTATGGCAGTACTGTAACTAGACCATACTTTGCTACCAAAGGCAGGAATAGAACCCAGAAATCCCAATAGCCAACATTCCAGTGTTTCACATATGGTCTTATAACCAACTGACAAAGTGAGTGTTGTCTCTCCATATGTGGGCTGGTCTACATGGGGTATATCAGCCGGCTTGCACCAGCTACTCCTATAGTTAAGGGAATATCTAGAGTTTTTGGTCATCAAAAAATCAAATTAATTGAATGGCAATTCATTCCTGATAACCTTTGTAAATACTAATCTAGATGGGGCAAACATTTGCTCCAGGACACAATCATGTGTTTTGTTCAAGGCTGAGCTTTAGGGTAGTAGATAGCTGAAGGTATCTGTAGAAGCCAGGTACAGTTATAGTCCTTAGGCTCCCAAAGTTAATACTGCTTTACGTCACACTGCATTGCCATTCAAGTCACTAATGTTCTCTTTGCTATCAGTGGTGTGGGGTTGCTCCTGGAAAGGGTAATGTCTACTTCCTTTCATGACTCACTGGTGAAGGAGCACATCCCTTCAAAGTTCACTGTTCACACTAATGGTTGCATTGGCTTCTCTAGACAAGGCAGAATTTCCTCTTACCTCTGCCAACATACCTCACACTTGTCCTCTAGGGTTTGCTGCCAGGGATGAGCCTGCTGACTGAACTGTTTTCTCATGTGCTCTTTGATTTTCTGTTAAAATGGCCAGCAATAGTGGGAAATGTGGTGATTGTTTTATTCTGTAAACATCCATCCATTACAAACTAATATGAAACCATTAACACAGTGGCTTCACAGAACAGCCTTTAGATAGAATTTAGTTGCTACCAGTCTGGGCTGTTTTTAAATGGGGGGGAATTTCCTGTGAGATCCAGCTCTCTATAGCTGGTTTAGAATTGTGAATGGGCCAAGCCTCCATAGCATAGTCAGCCATGAGTGCACAGACTATGAGTCGGTGTCCAAACTCACCCCCTTCTGGGGTTTGGCTTTATTAGACAACCCAAACCTCAATCCAGGCTTCCTGTGAGTTTGGCAGTCCCTAAGGTTTATGTCCTAGTTGCTTCTCCTTAGAGAGCCATTCCCATCTCCCTTGTAGCCAGGAAATAAGTCACACATGCTACAATGAGTGAGCAGAATGTCTGTAGCTTTTTGTAGGGTTCTAACATCTACTAATACAAGGCAAATGGAAAAACCATCAAACCTTGTTATAGTAATGCTTACTGCTTGCTTGGTAGTAATTTACCTACCCTCTTTGGGGAAAATCCAGCTCAGTTTACTTATGCAAGTAGTCCCACTGACTTCTGTGGGATGACACAAATGAGTAAGATGAGTTGCATATTGATCATTGGAATTCTCCAGATAATCACCCTCAATTTATTTAAGGCACTATTTATACAGAATCTAACCTTTTTTTTTTTAAATCATCTTCCTCTCTCCCATATTTTCAACTTAAATACTTCGATTTTTTAAGAAAAAAATCTATTCACAAGATTCAGATAGGCAGATGTTTCATGCTCCTGCACCTCTCTTTGAAAGTGCTCCAAAATGAAAGTGAGGTCTATCAGATAAAACTGACTAATACCAAATGATACATGGATAAGCTCAGAGGATATCACCGTTTGTATTTAATAGTGACTCTTTATAGAGCATGAAGCATTCACTAATGATAACAGTTTAGACTGGTGACAACTGAAAAAGGATGATTTTTGTGATATCTGCAAGATCTATGCCTACCACCATCCAAATCCATCATCTCATTTTACTCATGCAAGTGATTGCATTGAAAGCAATGGAATACTCATGTAAGTAAGGTGAGCAGAATTGTTCCACTGCATATACTCTGAAGTCCTTTGTTTTCCACGTAGAATGTTTTTCAATCATTTCTGTGCATAAAGTTTGTTATGGAGTCTTTCAACAAACTTTCTGTAGCCTTGTCATCATAGACTAATAGAGTGGGATGCAGGGGTGGGCCAATTAAGGGGCCACGGGTATAACCAGTGGATACATGATTATCCTGAAACAGTAGCCACATACCCACCATGAAAGTGTTGTACAGGGTTCTAGTCCCTATCCCAGCCATAGAATGGTGTCATATTCTCTTCACCACCACGCCATTATAGTCACCATACCATCCAGATTACTTAATTATGAATCATACTCTCTAAACCCTGACAATAGTCTCCTTTCAATTGATTGGTGGTTCTTGAATAGAGCTGGGAGAATTTTTTTCAGCTAAGAGTAAATTAACTGAAAAGTGCATTTTTCAGGGCACTGAAACTTTTTGTGAATTTAGGTCAAATTCAGTGAATAGTTTTGTCTGAATTTTTTTTCAGTATGTTGAAGTGAACTGTTTAAAAAAAAATCCCTTCAAATCTTTGTTTCAAAACCAACACTTTGTTTAGTTTCAAAATATTTTTGAAGCATTTCATATGACCTGCAAGAAATGTTTTTGCTTTGTTAAGAAAAACTGAAAAGATTCAGTTTTGGTTTAAAAGGAACCAATCTCCTCCATCCCCAAGTTCAGCCACCGAATCAAAAAAACAAAACAAATCAATTATCTCAGGTTTACTCTTGAGTAATTCATACTTGTTAAAATTTAAGCAACGTTATTGTTTTGTTGTATCAATGTCATCTAGTCAATCAAATCACTGTGTAATAAATTGGTTTATCAGTTTTTTAGTTATGTGTTAAAATGAGGGTTTGGTGGTAGGCAGGGGAATTAATAGGTAGTGACATTGCAGTTTAAATCTCATCATACCAATTCATCTCTAATGATTACACAATGAGAACTTTTCAATTTGGATTATAATTCAATAGATTATAAAGATAACATGGATTACACTAAAGCATGGTATATAAAGTTCATCATTTATTCTTCATGCTCCAGGCACCTAAACTTTATTCTTCCAAAGCCTCATTCAGACTCACTCACTCACTGTGACATAGGAGGAGGAAATTCCTTCCAACGGGGAGCATGGATGAAGCCCTAGCCACATTGAAGGCCAGGATCTAATTCTCAAACCTCACCAAACACACTCAAGTACTGAAATATACTCTCTCTCTCTCTCTCTCTCTCTATACACACACACAGACCTGTATTATATCTGTTAGCGAATGGGCATAAACATTTGACACAAATGTTTTTGTATTTGCATCCTACTTAGGATGGAGCAGAGTGGGAAAATATGAGGTGAAGACGGAGAAGCCAGCAGCAGAATTGAAGACTAATACAGAGGGACTGTAAGAGAAAGCAGCAGTGAGAAGAAGGTATAGTATATGTGTAGGGCACCTCGTTGTGCCAGTCTCATCCCTGGGATGTGTAAATCACCACACGCTCAGGTATTTTGCTACAAAAATGTGTTTATTTTCAGAGAAGGTAAACAACAAAATTATTGGCACTGCTATATCTTTCATACTTCTCTGCCAATAAAGTCAAGCTGTCTTAGCACCGTGAATCCAGATGTACATGTACCAGTGAAGCAGAAATATTAGTGGGAATAAATTAGAAGTAGGATGTAAAATTATTTCACTTTGATATACAAGAGTGTCTGAATTTTAAGATCTGCAAGTGCAGATACCTTATTTTGCAGACAGTTGTGAAGTGGTCCTGTGTAGGGCATGCAATTTTATATGTGGCCCTAGGATCCTGCCCTTTTGAAAAGTCAGGTCCCAGACACATAGGACTTGCTACTTTGTATGTTGTGGTACTAAGTTCAATATTGTAAATTCTTGCAACAGCAGGGCTAGTATGGTTTATATATTGTGAGATATCTAGCAAACTCCCCATTCTATCTGCACTAATAGTGCCAGAAACCTTGCATGCTCTCCATTTTGGAAAACAAATTGCATTTCAACTACCAGATTAATAACACTTATAAATAAATAAAAATCTTCAATTTACTGTTAATAGAAGACCAGCTGGCAGTCTACTGTGAAGCTGGAGGTGCTGTATGTGCTGACAGAGATTGGTGATAGGTTGCTGACTCATTTTTCATTTACTTTATGGATTTTTTTTTTGTATAAAAAACTCAAGCAATGGTGCAGATGCCTCCTTCTGAATGTTATCTCACTCTTATAACAGAAATCTGTAATTAAAGTTTAATATGCAACACATACTATCTACATCTCTCAGGAGACCACTAGAAGGAAACTGGCAAATAATGATGCAAGTTTTCTAGAAGTATTTGAAGCCAATTCAATTTCCCATGTAAAGTTAATAGAAGAGGTACCTCTAGGGGTACCAGCCATGTGTTTCCTGTAGGTTTTTCATTTAATAAAATAGGACACATGGAAAATTGTGAACTTGTCCAGTGGAAACTCTATGCTTCCATTGATTTGCCTTGAAGCTATAGCTGTTTACACAGATATCAGGAATTTCTCAGCATCACCATGTCATGTAAACCGTATGCAGCACAGTTTACAACTAGTGAGCAACTGGCAGCTTTGTCTGGGATTACTTGCTGACTAGGCATTTAGAAAGTGTGCAAAGTTAAAAGAGATATAGCCAACTAGGGGGGCCTATCAGTTAATGAAAGGGAGGAAGTTGAGACGTGGATCATCTTGCAGTATACTGTCTTTCGCATAAGAGCTAGTGATGTTACTTTCCATGGTAGGCCCCCTGAGGATAGAAAAGCAGCACAGGAGTTCTCCTTTAGTTCTATTGGTAGAGCCCCGCGGATGCATGTAGAATTTATGCATTAGCTCCAGTTGCTGTTTGTAGCTTTTAGGTCACTTACAATTTGTCAAGGGGTAATGGGCTCTTCACTGGAGCTGGTCATTTCCTTTCTTTCCTTTCCATGTCTCTTCCCTCCCTCAGTCTTTTCCTGTGCTCTTAATTTCTTTATTTTCAGTTTATTACACGGGACTTTTTCCTACACTGTGAAGTGAGAACATTTCTTCACATAACACAAAGTCAACCTGTGGAATTTTTTGCCAGAGGATGTTGTGAAGGCCAAGACTATAACAGGGTTCAAAAAAGAACTGAATAAATTCATGGAGGATAGGTCCATCAATGGCTATTGGCCAGGATGGGCAAGGATGGTGTCCTTAGACTCTGTTTGCCAGAAACTGGGAATGAGCAGCAGGGAATGGATCACTTGATGTTCTGTTCATTCCCTCTGCAGCACCTGGCATTGGCCACTGTCGGAAGACAGGATACTGGGCTAGATGGACCTTTGGTCTGATCCAGTATGGCCGTTCTTATTTTAGCCAAAGGGGGGATTTTCTATCCAAGACACTTTGAAGGAAAATTTTTAGTCAGATCTACAAAAAAAGTCATGAAATGCACATATTTAACATGAGTATGACAATAAGTTGTCCCCATTGAATAGTGTGTGTGTGTGTTAAGGCGGAAGTCCTCAGACTTTCATAGCGTTGCTGCATACTACTAGAATGTGTGTCATGGACCACTTATCTCCCCTTGTGCAACTGCATGGGCCACTTCCCCTCCAATTGAGAAATGAATAAAATCCTTGTGGTAACAGTAGTATTTATTGTGGAAATAGAAAAATATATGTATTTGGAGTAATTTAAATGATTAACTTCTTTGACAGAGGAGTTATCCCATAGTCTGTTCTAACTGTACCCCCCCTTCAGGGGTTCAGTTCCTCTTTTCCCACTAGAGATGTTTCACCTTATGATGGATAGCAGACCTGGTCCCATTAGTAACTCCTATTACCTTTCTTCCTTCAAGATGTGCAATGGAACTAGTTTAAAACTGTTGCAGAAACCTTGGGCAAAAATCACCACTTGTGGAAGTGGGCACAAATCCATGACAAGTAACTTGAATTTCTTACTTCCACGATTTGGCCCAAAATTTTGGGTTGTCATGAATGTTCAGTGCTTGATTTTTCAATCTTCACATTGAATTAATGCTCTCTGACCATTGCACCCCTCCTCCCATATGTAAAGAAACACTGGTCTTAATTTCCAGAACCCGGCCTTCATTTTCTTGTGTGAATCTTGTGATGCTTTCTCTTGGATGTGCTACTGTGGTGCACTAACAGCTGTTCATGCAGGTGATGGGATTTCAAGAACAAATTTCATTTGTATTTTAATATCAGAGAGGTAGCCATATTAGTCTGTATTCACAAAAACAACAAGGAGTCTGGTGACACCTTAAAGACTAACAGATTTATTTGGGCATACGTTTTCGTGGGTAAACCCCCCCCACTTCTTCACATGCATCTGTTAAATCTGTTAGTCTTTAAGGTGCCACTGGACTCCTCGTTATTTGTATCTGTTTTTTAAATGTTCAAGTATCACTCGACTGCACAAACATCTTTTTGCACAACAATAGTATGCATACAAAAGGAAGCTGAGTAGAGGCTTCAGTGACCCCTACAATATACAATATGTCTGTATGTATTATCCACCCCCAGACTGTCAGTTGAAGAATTCATCATGGAAAAAAGGCTTAACTAATTTTTCAGGTTTGCTTTCAACTTCACAACACCCTTGGGCGAACACTTTTCACAAAATGATCACTCCATATCTAACCTCTCAGTCCTCATTCTCAAAGGAGACCAGAACAACACCTTCAAAAGATAAGCCTAGGAACTTAAATGCATAACTCTGCTGGACACTAAAAGCCATGGACTTAAGAGAGACACTGGGGCTCTTCACAACAATTTTAACACACCCTACTGCTGCTAAATGTTGAGTCTTCATTTCCCCATAAGTGGCTTCCAACAGCATGCAAACCGCTTATGATTAATCTGTCCCACCTTGTTTTTAGCTTGGACACTCTGGTTACCATCTCCAGACCTGAGGAAGAACTCTGAGTAATTCAAAAACGTGTACCTTCCATCAACAGAAGTTGGTCCAATAAAAGATATTACTTCACCAACCTGGGCCATCCAAATCCTAGAACCAACTTGGCTGCTATAACAACATGGTTTAGGAAAAAGTGACAGTTTAGCAGTTAGAATATTGTATACAGCAGAACAGAGCCAGAACACTCCCATACAAGATTCCCCAAGCTGCCATGCTAATGTTCCTAAAATAAAGCATGTGAGGGTAGCTCATTCCCATGTCCAGTTAATCATTTCTCTTTTTACCGAGACTGGCAATAAAGATGCCAGTTGTAAGGGTGGTTTCTTGTGATGATCAGGAATGGCACTGAGGCAGTCAATTCATTATACACAAACCATTGAAGGTCATGATTATGGATGGTGAGGCTGGAAAGTATCTTCTGGATTATGTAGTTTAACTCAACAATTGAGAGAAAGGACCTTCTACTTCTGTACATAAATTCACGGATATCCAGTCTTTCCTACAACATTATTAGGCTAATGTAAGTCTATAATAGAGTATTCTGAGAATAAAGTCACTGCAGCTGTACAGTTTAACGGGGTGGTCATTTAGTAGGAAGTGAACATAAATAGGAAAAAGAGGGCAGTATATTGGGGATTTTGTTGATTAAGGAAGACCACAAATGCTGAGCTTTTAAATCTGAATTAAAGACATATCCAAGTTATTTCTTTGCACTGCATTGTACATTATTTCCAGGTAAACTGTATTACTATGCAAGTCATTCTTTGCTCACCAATGACTTGGTTCAGATTCAGACCTGTAAACTGCTGTAAAAAGTGTTGCAGAAACGTCCAGACCCACCCATGATCTTCCAGCATACACCTATGTACTGAGGCATTATGGGTGGTTAATCCAAGATGGATTACTTCCATGGTCTTTATATGAAAATCTATACTCTCCCCACCCCACAAAAAAATCCAGCAAAATGCTAATTCAAATGTAAACAAGTGTATGAAGTGTGCATAGTTGTATTATGCACCATTATTGACCCACCTGCAGACTGACTAATTTGGGGCGGATTAGCAAAGGGAAATACTAGAAATGGCATGAAGCTTTTGCCTAGCGTTTCCCCTTCATTTCATTGTCTTATGTTCCTATTTATTTTTCTACTTCAATAATGATAGTTCTGAATACTGATGAAACAATACGTGGTGCAACCTCAGGCTGTCAGCGATGCCGGGAGAATAGCAAGTTTAGGCACCCTTTATCTTAGTTTGGGTTGATTATCTGATTATCTGCATGTATGTGTGGCAACCACAGAGCCACAGGTGATTAGGAAGTTCTATGCCAGGGATGGGCAACCTTTGGCATGCGGCCTGTCAGGGAAAGCCGCTGGCAGACTGGGAAGGTTTGTTTACCTGCAGCGTCCGCAGGTTCAGCTGATCGCAGCTCCCACTGGCCATGGTTCACCACTCCAGGCCAATGGGGGCTGCGGGAAGAGGTGGCCAGCACATCCCTTGGCCCGCACCGCTTCCCACAACCCCAGTTGGCCTGGAACAGCAAACCGCGGCCAGTGGCAGCTGCTATCAGCCCAACCTGCGGATGCTGCAGGTAAACAAACCTTCCCGGCAGCTTTCCCTGATGGGCTGCGTGCCAAAGGTTGCCGATCCCTGTCTGTACAATACTCTGCATCTTAAATTTTGATGCAAAAAGAAAAAAAAGCTACTAGAATGGGAAAACATAATATTTTGAAATAGTTAATGTGCCAGAATTGATCTTTGCTTTGTGCTGGCATTACAAAAATGAGTGATTTTAAGAATATTAGCCTATAAAATATCTCCTCATTTCATTGTTCTTTCTAACACAAGGAGTCTGGCTAATCACTACCCAGATTAATTTAAACTGTGAGCCTTCAAGCTGGTGTAATTATCTCATTCTTCAAATTTGTATAAGGGCACAGCTGAAAGCATTAAAAGGTCACAGGAACCTGCAATATGTGGTGTTTTTCCATGAAACATTTTCTGGTGATTCTTACATTGTCACCTAGCAATACTATTGCTGAGAAAAAACAGCTTTGCAGCTATTGTCTGCTTCTCAAGGACAGGATTATGAAGAGATGTATTTCCAGAAGGATGTACCGAGGGTACAGAAAAAAGCCATTTAAACAGAAACACCAAGTATCATCTAAAGCTTGTCTCTCATACTGTTCTATTTTTATTGCCAAACATTCAGTAAAGATAGGTCTAGGACATTAACACTGTTTTTTTACCATACTGATCAAAATTGATTAACAGAACTACTCAGATTGTAAATGCTTTGGGGCCTGGACTGTATTTTTGCTCTTCACAGCATCTAGCACAAAGTGGTTAAGGGCCATGTCTGGGAGTTCTAGATGCTACTGCAGTACAAAATAATAAACTCAATGCCTGTTGCATATATAATCCATCAAAGCTTTCCTTGAAAATTAGTAGGTAGTGGTTCAATGGCTAGATTTCCCCTCATTTACATAGCAGTTAGAACTGGTCAAATATTTTACAAAAGGAATGCTTTTCTGTCAGAAAAATTCACACTTGTTGAAACCAGAATTTCCTGCAGAAATGTGTCAATTTCAACAAAATTTTGGTTAAAGCAACTGAAAAAGGCATTTCAACATTTTTGGATATTGATTTTTTTTTGTTCCAAAATTTGTTTCTTTTTTTTATTGTATATTATAAAAAACAAGTCAAAGCTGAAACAAAACATTGATCCAGAACAGCTCTCTCTCTTTTTTTAAAAAAGTGTTTTGTGGGAAATTTCATTGGTTTCATTTTAGAAAGAAGCCAAATTTCAGAATCACAGAATTCTCCCTGAAGCAGAAATCAGTTTCTTCACAGCTCTAAGTCCCAGTCCTGCAAAGAGTTATACACATACTTAATTTTACTCATTTGAGTAGTTTTAGAAGTCAAGTCTTTGCTAAGGTTACACCAATGGTAAAGTCTCCTCTGGAAGTTGAATTCCCATATGACTATTTACATTCTGAATCTGTCGCCTTTACAACATGTCCACACCACAAAGGGGCAGATCATACTAGAGCATCTGGTCCATTATCTTTAACATTCTGTTGATGTTCAGAATTTTGTTTCTTGTCTTTTATATACAGCACAGTCATTATGCTACATTGTCTAAGCACCCCACTCAATATGACATACAAACATTTTGGAACAGCAGCTAGTGCCGTTCGAAAAGGAGGCTGGTTGATTTGAGCACACAAATGAAAGTCAATAATATTGTTTACGAGGAAAAAAAAACCAGGTTCCCATGCTGAGAGAAAGCATTTCCTGTATAAACTGAAATAACAATTGTGAGCCTCCTGCTGGCAGGCACCATTTTGTGGAGATTGCAACATCTAAAGGACTGTAATTGTGGGAAGCTGGCAAACAGTCTGCGTATGAGTTACCATACTGTGGGTGTCAGGAATGATGTCACACTCCAGCAAAACAACATTCTCCAGCTGGAGGCTCCTAAATGCCAATTTGAATTATGAATTTTATTTTCAAATAGAACTCACAGTTTACACAGGAGAAGATGCATTTTTGTGCCATGATAGATATTCAGAGTGTTGCGCAGAACAAATTGGTTGTACACCTTTGTTTTTTTTAGAAAAATTATTATATCAAATTAAAGCTTTTTTCTTCATGTTGTACACAGGTATTTGCATTAGCCTTTTATATGCAATTTATTTCAAGCTCTCCCAAGACCAATTCCCTCCACTGAGGACACTGGATGAAATTCTGTGGCCTCTGTGCTGTACAGGAGGTCACACAAAGACTATCTGTCCTTTCTGACCTAACAGCTATGAAACTATTGTCCATTGGGACTGTTTAGATTCTTTAACTTTATAAAAGAGTTACTATATTGGATATGAATGATTTTGTCATTTAAACATTAGTTTAATCATGTAGTTTATACTTTGCCAGATCATGAGGTCCTTGCTGATCTTTTACTGGTTTTACACAGCCCTTACTCTGGCATTAAGCATTTTTTGATTCGTTAGGTAGAGAGGGTACAGATAGAATAAGAACTGACCAAGCACTTCAGGATTTGGTCTATTTTCTGTTTGTACCTGACAGAAGAATATCTTATTATCTTTCACTGTTCTCACCCTAATCCTTCTCTTACTCCTCTGCTCCTTTCCCCTCCTCCCTCTGCCCCCGACCCCTTGTTGTAGTACATTTAATTGAGAACCTGATCCTGCAAGATGTCAATACCCTCAATTTCCACTGCTCTCAGTACCGGAGTTGAATCGGCACCTCACAGGATTGAGCCCTTAGATTATAAAATTCTCTTGGCAGAGAACCAGCTTTTAAAAACATGTCTGAAGTGCCATGTACACCTATCGATGGCACTGTAGAAATAATAAATAAGAGCTTACAAGGTATTATTCTTTCCTGATGCATTTCAGTTACTCATAATTCATCAGAAAGTGTCTGTCTTCAAGTTGCTATTTTAAATGAAATCAATTTCTTCTTGTTAATGTAGGTTCGCGTGACATTGCATATAAAACAGGCTATAGGTATGGAACTTTTTAGACATGTTAGTTAACAGCGCTTTCTAGTTCTTGTATAATTTGAGTGTGAAAGATATTTTTATGATTATTTCCATGGTGTACCCTGGCACTTTTTCCCTTTAAATTACTGAATGAGTGTTTTACACCCACAGGTAATTTGAATCCATTAACTACTATTTTTTTTAAAGCGTCCCTTTAAGTGAATACAGAGAAATTCAGTCAAAGATGAGAACCAACCCATTACAAAGTAAACCAAATAGTTAAACAAAATGGAGACTTAACATTTCAAATCTGCATTACAAAGTGGAGAAATACTTGAATGAAAGAACAGAGATGTATGCAATAATATGCTGTCAAAAATCTCGCCTAGAACTTGCTTCATTTAATTCTTTTATAACACACTGACAGGCATGATGTATCATTTAGTACTTTAAAAGATTCTTCAATAAGGCAGAAAAGTGATAAACAGTTCTTTTGACCCTGGCACCCAGAAAAATTATGGTTATCTGCACTATTTAGCCTGAAAAGAATCGGACACTGTTCATGGTCTGTTACTTCAGCTCCGATGTTTGATAATCTATATGTACAAGTCATTGAAGGTCACTCAGCCTTAGAGTACTTCAAATGCACTTAGTTAGCCTTTACTGAATATTAAAGTGCAAGTGCCTCAGTTTTATTGCCACCACTCTTTTGAAAGAGGACTCTCTCAACTGCTGAAGGATGAAAAATCATTTTACTTTATATCTACTGTGGATAAAGATTTGAATAAATCCAGTTGTTCAGCCTGGACTGTAAATATGAAATACCTGCTAGGCTGAAGATTATGTTGGGGGAGCTAGAAGTTGAATTAAATACTTTGATTGATCAAACCAATTTCCCTAGCCCTACTAGACATACTTAAGACTTATTGTGAAACAATTTTATCTTGAAAATAACCAAACTACCACATCTATGATTCTACTCAATATTTAAGGTGACTACTTGGCGTATTTAAATGAGACTAAAAAAAAATCAATTTTTATACATCAATGTTAGTAGTGGATTTCATTATTCATCCTTAATTTTTCTTTATGCAATTGTTATAACATTACTAGTTTTCATATCTCAAACCCTTTAAAAGGTAAAGAGCATCAAGAATTATATATTCTAAAAAAAATCAGTATCAAGTTAACAGATCAAAGTGACATATTTCATTTTTACAACTGAACAACAAGATTGCATATGCTTCAGTTTAGCACAAATAAATCTTCCTGCAGTAAAGAGTGGTATAAAGAACTGTCCGATGGGGATGTGGGCTTTCCCTCAATTTGGTCTAATTTATTTTAATAGATTCTCTTTATCAAATATCTATATTTATTGGGAGATATGAGACTCACCAAAATACAAAAGCGTGATTCATTTAAACCTCAAGATTTCTTCCAGGGTGGGATTTTCAAGAATGCTCAATCTTGGCTGAAGTCTCCTCCCACTGAAGCTCACAATGGGAGTTTTATCATTGAATTCAGTTGGAGCAGAGTTAACACACACCAAGTGCTTTTGAAAATTCCATTCTGGATGCTTATTAGTGATAGATGATCTTCCAGATAAACAGTAGACTAGAATATCTGTGTGTCTTGGGGAAGGGGTCATGCGTGGAGTTTGGGGATCCATTATTACAACTCCCTCTTCCCCAGCCCTTCATTCCTCAACACCCAGTCTGACGACTCCACTACTAAAGTCCTTTGTGCCATAACATTTTTGGTCATAACAACCAAGTGCATCTCAGGAGATGGACTGAATTCAGATCTCACTTGCAGCAGCCTAAATTTTAATTTTAATAACTTCAGTGCAATTCCCCTCTCCCCCCTTCTATAGTGGTGTTTAGAGAGAATAGGATTTGGCAGCATACACATTTTTCCACAGTATCCAAATCAGTTTTCTATTCCTGCCTGTTCATAACCATCTTCTGACAAATTGTAGATATTCTGTCTATAATAGCATAAACCAGAGAACCATTATGATATAGACCTTCACTGATGTACTCCTCACCCACCTACCCACCGCACCCTCGCTGAGTTGGCTGGAATAGTAGAGTGTGTAAGTCCAGGTACAATTTTACCCTGTGTGGTAGTTAACCTCAGATGGGAATATAAGAGAATTCTACTTCAGTAATCAGCCATTTTAAGGGAAGAAAAGAACTGCAAGTAATTCACGGAAAACAGTCTATATTTTTATAAGTGTGACACCATGAATCTTCACATGCAGTTATAACTCATCCAATTACTGTACAGTATTTTACAAGCAAAATATTGTTTTAATACTAAACATCTTTAGCCATGGTTTTAGTTAAATAGCATGAACTAATGGACTAAGGGTCTAAGACCATTTTGCAGGGACCCTGTGGAAAACTTTGGGAAAGAATAAATGAAGACCAAGGGCTTGTCTGCACTCTAACTCCCCCATGTGTATGCTGCAGGTGTGAACTAAAAAAATCCTAATTCACCTTAACATAGTCCTCTTCTAACAGGACTACATTAATTGGAATTAGGAAGCTTTTAATTCGTGCCTACAGCATCCACATGGGGGAGTTACAGTGCAGCACTTTGGTGCACACTGTTATTGACACCCCAATAGTTCATACTGCAGGTCAATATAGACAAAGCTTAAGAGGAACATTGGGAATGGAGTCAATATAAGTTAATGAAAACTTGGAGCCCAATCAGTAGAGATAAATAGGAACAGAGCCCAATAAAATGTATGGCACAAGGAAACTCCATTCATAAAAAATAAATAAGCACTAGTGATATAATCAATAGAAGCTACTGTACAAGAATAACCAAGGGACCTGGTACTATAGAGAACTTTATTATTTTCATATTAGAATTAACTGTGTTCTATAACTTAAATGAAAAACAAATAACCAATATGACTGGGTAAATGGAACAAACCATTGTTAATAAAAAATCTAGGTCACATGGCCATCTATCCTACCTGCATAGAGTAGGACTTCTCTGCCTTATCATTAACAAGAAAAAGCTCTCTCTTCTTCGAAAACTGTCCCAAACTAGGCCACCTAAGAACACACTCCTTTGTGTACTGACTATTTCACTCACTGATGACACAAATCCTAATGTCTCCAGCATGTTCCACACCTCTTCGTGTGGTCTTACCTACTGTTAACTCTTTAGAGCAAGCTGGTCAACATTTCCTGGAAGATTTTCCCAGTAAAAAATGGGATTTTGTGAAAAAGTATTTCATGGGAAACTGATGAGTTTTTTCAATAAGAAATTTCAGAATGAAACAAAGATTGTGTTGAATTGAAATGTTTTGGTTTTCAAAATGATAAAACATTTCCAGAATTTCAGATTTATTTTCACTTTCCTCCACCTTTTATTCTAGTTTTGCCATGGAATGCAGCAGAATGATTGGTGTCTAGCTCCAAGCCCCTCCTCCTTCCCTGCCACCCACTTTCCACTTTTTCTTCCCTTTTACCACTGTAAACTTTTCAAAGTATGCTCAAGTTGGGAAACATTTGAATGGAAAAAAGAGGAAAAGGAAAAAAGTAGGGGATAGCCTAAATTACATTTGTTCTGTTATATTTAGTGGGGGCAGGGAGAAACTATAAATAAAGAAAACATATTTTTGAAAATTTCAAAACAATTTTTTGAATGTCATATGAGAAGTTTCAAGTGAAAATTTTTGCTCAAAATTCCATCCACCGCCACTTTTTGATCAACTCCAGCAACCAGTTTAGGGGAGAAATCCTGGATGCATTGAAATCGATGACTAAGTCTCCCATTGACCAGGGGCCAGGATTGTGCCCTGATTTTTTTCCCCAGGTTGAAATTTTGCTTTATACTGCAGCTAATTTTCTGTAACCAACAATGTGTATATGATATCATTTCTAGAAACAGTGTTGTAATTCTAGTGGTTCAGTTCTGCCCCAATTTGAATAAGATAAGCACAAATTACAATAAAAAAAACAGGAGTACTTGTGGCACCTTAAAGACTAACAAATTTATTTAAGCATGAGCTTTCGTGAGCTACAGCTCACTTCTTCGGATGCATAGAATGGTACACACAGACAGGGGATATTTATACATACAGAGAACATGAAAAGGTGGAAGTATGCATACCAACAGGCAGAGTCTAATCAATTGAGATGAGCTATCCTTAGCAGGAGGAAAAAAAACTTTTTGAAGTGATAATTAAGATGGCCCATAGAAGGTGTGAGGAGAACTTAACATAGGGAAATAGATTCAATTGGTGTAATGACCCAACCAAATTACAAATGGTCCTTCTGAATACAACACTGGGTGAAAACCTAGTATTTATGATATCTGGATCTAGATATTGGTCAGCATTTTACTCATGACAGCAACGACAGCTGGCTAGACAGTAGTCAGAGAATACTATATAAAGAATTTCACCATTTTAAGAATTCTTTTTCAGAAAATACCTTTGATTCAACCTTTTTTTTTCCTATTCAACCATTACAAACATTGTGCAATGAATTGTAACTTCAGGGACTCCCTTCAGACTAATTGCAGTTTTACCACTAAATTCATAGGGAGCCTCTATTTGTAGAATGTTGTATATCCACGTTTCATTTATTGTCTGTCACAAACTTCATTCTGACAATCTAGTCCACAACAATCTTTTTAACCCATTTCTGTATCAGCCATAAGAAACTAGAACTGCAGCTACTATGACAGAAGACTCCCTTGTCTTACTACCTCAACCTGACAGTTTTTTTACCCTGGCTGCTGCAAGGCATTAAGGTGTACTCAAAATCATGATCCACTCTTATATATTTTGACAATCCTTAAGAGGTTTCTTGCTCTCTGATGGCAGAGGGTAAAATATTCACATTGTACCATTTTGCAGTTAAAGCTGCATTATTTTTGGTGTGTTGTATACCACTTCGTTAAACTAAAGACACACTTAACCTATGATTTAGGATTAAGGGACTTTTTGTTAGGAGCTAGGGCTACCATGTGCTGTATCACTCATAAGGTTTGTTTGCTTGGAGTTCCTGAAATATTAGCTACAAACTCTGTCAACAACAATCATGGTTATTGCTAGCATCATAGACATACAAGCCTTTCATTTTACTGAGAGACTGGTCATATACCAGGCAGTGCTGCAATCTTTGCTGCAGGAGATTTCTATTCTGTTGTGTCACACCACCCTGTGTTTTGAAACTGTTAATGAACACGCACAATATCAGATTGCACTATTAGCTTGCAAATTATAATTAGGTTATTTTTATATGAAGAATATGTGCCATCCCTTTTATCTGTTGCAGATTAGGAGACATCATTCTAATTATGACAAGCTAGTCATTGATTTATGGGTTCAGAGTCTCCTGGAATGTGTCACAATGGCATGTGTTGTCCCTGAGCTCTAGAGACAGCCTTTGGCTTATCACGAGTAAAACATATCTGCTTATTGACTATGTAGGAGGATGCTTGTGGGGGTTGTCTATTCTGGTAAGGACATGGAACATGCTGCAATCATGAAATGTGCTCCTGATGATGTCCTAGCTCCCAAAGGGAAATATGGGACTGATTCAAAGCACACTGACATTAATGGGAGTCTTTCCATTGACTGGAGTGTGCTTTGAACAGACCCTTTGTGAAAAACTGCTGCATAGTTATCCCATTAGCCACATATTCATTGCCTTGAGAACGAGCATGCTAGACATAGCTATAATCTCTAAAATCTTTTGGAAAATAGCTCTATGGATAAGCACCTTACCTCTTCCTGTAGAGTGCAGTTACTACCTCAATTTCTCTCTAGCATGTAGCCAATCTACAAAAAAAAAATCACAGAGGAAAATTAAGTTCCACAAAAATAGGAGCACCTTGGGGCTTTCTGCAGCCCAGTCAAAAAAAAAAAAGGGGGAGGGGGGCAGGGGAGAAATAAAAGAAGGTAACTTACTTCTCTCCTCTCCCGCCATATAAACAAAACCAATTGTCCGTAAATGTAGACTAATCCATCAAGCACCTGGCCTTTCAACTTGCTGGATCCTGCAGCTTGACAGCCTTCAACTCTTTCACCAGGCCACTCAGAAAGAAATGCTTCCTCTCTTCCTTCAAACAGTGCTAGTGGAAAAACAAGCCTTCTTATAATAGATCACAATTGCCTCCAGCTGGTCCACTTCCTTTCTCTTCCTGATGAAATTAAGCCCTATTAATCTCCAGCTGCATGGGGTTTCTACACTGTACCCCAGGCACTTCATAGTGCAACAGCAATGGCACTTGTTTAGCTTTTCAAATGAAGAAACAATTCCACTTTCTGGTTTACACATAGTCTGACAACCCCTCCTATCCAAAGTGAACCCATGTCATCTACATGATACCCCTCCACTTCAAAATCCACGCAACCCCATAGAATGTAGTTTAAGTGATTGGTAATAAGCCAGTAATTGTACCAGACAGTAACCTGAAACTGGGTGACCTCAATATGGCAATGTTTTTTCAATAGTGGCAGACTGAATCTGGTCTGATATTACTAAAGCCCTTCTCAAACCCCCCAAACTAACTTTTATTATGTTCAAAAAACAGTTTGGCTAGTTTATTTATGGGCTTTTCCTATGATACTCATCATGGTAGATTCTAACCATCTTACATACATAAATCTATTCTCACAACACCCACATGATGTAGGGAACAGAGCTGAGTGAATGGCTGTAGATTGCAGTTCCTCCTGTTGCAAATTTAAAATATAAGGATCATATTCAACCAGCAAAAAAGCAGTTGAATAATGTTGCAGTCAGCCTCTGCACTTAAGGGCATATTTTCAGCCTGGTCATTGAATATCCTTAGTACAAGTATTTGTCTGGCAAGATAAAACATATTGCTAAATATTTTCATTACTGTCTTCCCGCTCTCTTCTGAGAGTACTGAAAACTTAGGATGACATCAATATTTTTATTGTCTTTTGAACACAATCAAATGGTTTGTGATACTGCGAAGAAGCTTAGTGCCTCTTGAATTTGTCTCAAGCCTTTTTCCAGTTTAAGAAACCAGACTTCATTTGCATAATTAGTCAAAAGTAGTTTGTGCCTGAAAGCTGTAAAACAATAGAAACAAAGTACATTGTTATTAGTTTCACATTAATGGAGCTATGGAAAATCATCAAACTAACATGAGCAGAAAGAGTGGCCTTGTTTTCCAAAGGTAAGCACACATAGAGACTTCCATCACAGTTGCTAAGATGTCTCAGAAATGTTAACAGTATCAGGCAATTGGTATTTGGCATCTGCTGCAGGTGATGTTGGAGACAACCCCATACTCCAACCAGCAGAAGCTGCTCCACTTGTTGTTGGAAGTCTAGTTTCCTCCTTTTTATTCAGCCATGTTTTAAAGTCATTTCACCTAGTGAAAATGGGATAGGACTGCAGAATTTAAAAAATGCACAATACTCTCTGGCATACTGAAATATTTAATTGGTGACTTGGTTTTATATATTCACTATGATTTTTGTAGAACATTCTAGAATGTGTCAGAACGAAGAAAGGGAACAGCTTACCTCTGATCTGTTGATAACACATGAAAACACTTGTTTTGATATTTTGCTTTCATAATCCTCTGTATTCCTCTCACCCAAGACTCTGATAATGAAAATACTACAATTAAGATGGCAGCTGAAGGCCCTTTGACCGCACCCCCCCTTCCCCAGTCATGATGGAATTAAAGTCAGAGGCTTTCAAAAGGACATCCAAAGAATAATGGACTCCATAATATCTGGCCTCATCCTATTCCTTTGTGAAAAGAGCACATGGTACTTGTGTGGGCACTGGGAGGGGGAGGAAAGAAGAGATGGGCTCATTAGAATGGAAGATTCTAGGCACACCCCATGTCTCTCCACAGACAGAGAATCAGAAGTCCTCTTGCACAGAGAGAGAGAAGATGGATCAGTGCCTATCAAAAGAGAAGGAAGGAAACAGCCAGGCAGGCTGCAGAGCAGAAAGAGTGGGAGAAACACAGACAGCTGAGCCTCACCCAGGCTCACCCCTTCATAAGAGTAGGAGACCCTGCTTGCTGGATCATTTCCCAGCCAGGGAACAAAGAAGCCAGAGGCTGATATAGGGGAGATCTTCCCAGCCCAGGCTACCAAGAGCCAGCTGATAGCTGGAGGAAAGAGAGGGACTTAAAGCAGCTGAGATCACTGGAGGATTATATCCCCCCTGGACTGATAAGAACAAACTGTGAGTCGCTCCTATAATAATTAGATTAGTTTGAAATGAACAAACCCTCTCAACATTTTGAGTTTCACCCATCACTAACTGCTTTGTTACTTATGACACTTGGGCAGTTGAAACCCGTTCTTGCTGACAGGCAGCTGACAGTGGGGACAACAAGCACAGCAAGGCAGAAAGGCACATGCATTTGCTCAATGGCAGTCGCTCATCTGTGCTGTTATCTCTGGAGACCACAGTGCAGACCTGTAATTTTTTAAACTCAAACAAGTTACGGACGGTCTGCACTTTCCCTGCTTGTTGTGGCAGAAATAATAAGACCTTTACGAATGGGCAATATCTTGAAAAATGTTCTATATATTTCTGGGTTGATTAATCAATACTTAATTATTTAGAAGCTCTAAATGGCTATCTTTGGCTGGCACTCACACAAAATGTGTTATCATCTGTCAATAAAGGCCAGCAAATCAGATCTCCAGTATGAAGCAGGGTATTACAGCTTGGTAAAAGCGCTTACCTCATTTGCTGCACCTCACCATTTCATTTAATCAAAGGTGTTTATGTCACAGTTAATGTGATAAGGGACAGCAGAGGCCTCAACAGCAGGCTATAGACAGCATGGTCTGATAACTATAGCAAACAGACAATAAATGCTGCTTTGCAGAAACCATTTTTGAAATCACTAATAAAATAATTTTAGGCCTTTGCAGAAATTAGTTAATTGGCCCAAACCTATTTTATTTCAGGAGTAAAATATGGATTCCCATCGTTAATGCATTACAATTTGGTTTATTACAGTTAATTTGCAATAATTTTGAGCTGAAGCACTTCTACAGTTAGATGGCCACTGAGCTTTCTCTAAAAGCAGTTGTATAAAAAAATCAAGGCTTTAGCTCTATTTTGCAAAAGTCCCATGAAAATGTGATTATTTTTGGATATGACAAAAAGGCCTGTTCATCCAAGCTGTGGCAAATGGGGACATCAGTTGGTGGCTTCTCCATGGAGCTGTGAGCATGCGCATGTTGTTAGTAAAGTTCATGATGTCCCTTGACACTTGTCTGTTCTGTGTCTCTAGTACAAGTCTACCTTCAGTATGTCAGATTGAAGCCCTTTTTTCAGTTCCTCAGAATGTGCTGCTGAGGTTCTGGTTGCACTTTGCCTTATAGCTAGTCCTATATGTACATCCTATCTATGACAGTACAAAGTTGTGAGACCTCCTCTTCAGCCTCCCCCACGCACCGGCCAAAATGGTCATCTTACAGTCCAGGAGGAAGAGGAGGCTTGATGGGCAGGTCCTATGTAAATGTGAGGCCTAGTTCCATGCTCTGGTCATTTCACATCTTTGGGCAGAGTTCCTCTCAGCAGTGTCCACTGACTCCTTCCCAGAGCACGGGGTGTTGTCCGGATTCTCTGCTCAATGCCCATTCAGTTTCCTTGTTTTACGACTTTGACCTCATTCCCATTCCTGTTTTCTCATTGGTTGTCCCGTGTGTTTAGTTGATACCTGGCTCTGTTGCCTACCCCCAATTTAGGGGATGGACCTTTTGTTCTGGTGGGCTCAGTCTACCCTTCCAGGATGTGAAATAGATCAATCTGAGGAGAAGCTGGACATGTAGCATCAGATTTTCAACATCCGGGGCACACAGCTGCATGCATACATTTGTACCTGTTTAATTTATGGATACAAAGAAAAGATGCATATATGCTGGTCAGATATATGTATATGAGCAATCAGTTGCTTGACTAGTTTCATCCATGCTGAAATACCTGACTTGAATGCACACATTTGGTATTTGAGGCATGCTAGGCACACACACCATTGTATGCATGTAATTCTGATTTAGGGATGGAAATCAGAGAATATGTACAGTCAGACTTCTTAAAATATGGCTCATGATACCTCTTTCAGAAAATACTTTGGGGATAATAATACCTTCTTTTGTGCTTTGAGATCTATAGATGAAAAGCACTGGTAAGAACTAAGTGTTGTTATTAGTTTTATTACAATGTTGCCTACAGGCCTCATATGAGACTGGATTCCCATTGTACAAGGCACTGTATAAACACTTAGGAAGAAATAGCCCTTGTCCTAAGAACATCATCTCCAGGAATGTATCCTACGGAAAGAGATGCCCTTAAATAAAGGATGTGTGAATAAAGTAGACACTGGCATTTTTGGTTGTGGCTATTTCAGTTCTGATTCTCTCGTGTTGTCAGAAATGGCAGAAATTGTGACACCTATAGTAGAGTGGGGAATTGGGAACAACTATTGAGTAAATATTTCAATAACCTTTTTGGTATGATTATAACTGCAGCAGCCTTATTGGATTTGTACATAATACAGAATATATAAAAGGTAACAATGAAAATTTGAGAATACTCTGAACGAAGAAAAATGAAGTTTTCCTTCGGCAGACTTGTACTCTGACAGAAAAACTTTACACTTCTGTCTGCTCATTAAGATAGACTGTAATAATTAAAAGGATTCACAGGCTTGAATGATAAATTTTAGTAATAAGTGCACTGGGACTTCCTATGACCTTATCAAGTGGGGTTAGCCAGTCATTAATTCAGATAACACAATTTATTATCATAATCTTTTGCTTATGCTATTGTTGGGCAGACCATTTATCCTCATTTGCATATGCAGATTGAGATGCCATCATTTCATTAATTTTAATACTTCATCCCAGCAAGATTAACACTTTGCCTTAAATTTCCAAACAATGTATATTTGTAACTATCCATTAGTGAATTATCCTAATATTAGCAAGGGTGAATTATAATTAAGAGAAATTATTAATTTAATTGTGCCAGTTATAAACTAGTAACCAATTAACGCATACTACTACTACATACATTTCCTCTAACACATTTTTTTTATTCCTCTGACTGCTGAGGTGGATGAAATCATTCCAGTAAGCATATTGTTCTAGAATTCACAGCACTGCATTGTATGGTGGAGAGGAGCAGGAACTATAAAAGGCATTTTAGAGTCCTTGTCTTGCATCTTTAATTAGAGTACTGCATTGGAACATAATTTGTACTGGCCAAGGGATAGTATGAAGGAGCTTCAAAGGTCATCCTTTCCCTTCATTTGGAAGAGTCTTTAAAGGAAGAGAAATAAATGGAGACAAACTGAGAGCATAAAATTAATTGTAAAAGCTTGCTAACCTCTAATAATAGTTTAGAATCTTATAAATTGCAAGCAAAGTATTTAAGATTCATATACTTGCAATGATATATGTAGCGGAAACCATTCATTAATACTGCAAAAATAATGGAATCACAGAACTGGAAGAGCATTTAAACCTGCCTTGTTGTATTACTAGATGGGGTTTGAGACCATATTGATCACATTCATTCACGCTCTGCATTGAACCACTTCATCATCTTGAGTTCTAGTATTGTTATTAACTCAGTTAAGTGCACTTTTCATCTTATGTATGTTGGATATAGGTGGTTGCAGAAGAACAAATCGTATTTTACTGGTAGAACTTAGATGCCAAAGTAGGAATTAAGCACTCAGCAAGAAAATGTAGAGAAGGACCTCCGTACATCAGGACTAGTGTATGTTAACTTACTAAAATGGTTGAATGGAGTCTAAATAGTAGAGTTAAAATTGTAAAGTTATTAGTTACAGGATTATTGCCTAGATTAATATGAAAAGCTAAATTCATCCCTGATGTAGCTCTAATGAAGTTTGCAGAGTCATGCTTGGAAACTTTGCCTTCTGACTGTTTGTAAGAGGACAGCAAGTAATTGAACAGTTTAGAGTTAGCCTAACAGGAGTTTGCTATTGATTTGTATATCAGTTATAATTAAGAAAACATGAAGATCCTATTTTAAATTGAATTATCCCACCAAGAAGGTGTCTGTGGGCTCAATGCTGTCCTCTCATACACCAGTATAGGTCACTTGTAAGTCAATAAAATTAGTAGTTTTATTCTGGATTTACAGTGGTGTAACAGAGCAGAATTTGACCCACTGACTTAACTGGAAATATAGCAGGCACCAATTTGGTCCATGGTGCCAGTCATCTCAATGAATCAATTTAGCAGGACATATAATTGAGGAGTAGGTTTTATGCATAGTATATACACCATGTCTGTAGTCTTTGGAAACCAGAACAAAATTGAGGAAATTTAAGGTGGTAGATTTAGACCAACTTTGTTCTTTGTGACTTATTTAAAACCTATGTTGTTTTCCTGCGGGAAATGGTGTTCTAAGTTTGAGTAATTACTACGATGTTCTGACCTACCTTTTTCTGTTATTAGCCATCTGTGAAGTAGTGCAGACTTTTTTTAATTTTAACTACACTGAATTTTGCTCAAGTTCTCCTAGCTTTAAAATTATTTCTTCTGATCTCTGTGTTTCTTTCCAGACCATTTCTCAATCCTGTCAACTCCTCTATCACAGGTTTATCAGAATATGACTCAACTAGTGGAAACGAGGGTTTGTAGAACATTTCTGACTTGGAGACAGGCACTAGCTTCTGTGACCCTAATCTAAGTATGCTCTTGTTATATTTCATTTTCACTTTGACTTCTTTTTATCACACATGTTCATTCTTCATTCTATGTTAGCATTATACCAGCAAATTTGAAATCAGCTGTCATTGTTCTTTCATTTGGAAAAAAATATATCTTTATCACCTAGCAATGATTTGGTCAGTGATCAGCCAATTCATATAGTCTATTCATCTGTAAGGCCCTGGAGGAATATGGGGTGACTAAGTAGGTCTCTGAATATGTCTAAGTAGTTATCTGTATTTTTCTGTTCTTGTATAAAATATGTAGACATGAGAAGAGAAATGTGAGTATATGAAATATGTATATTGTGGAAGCACAGATCTGTGTGAGCGATTGTGAATCTGGTATCAGAGGGGTAGCCGTTTTAGTCTGGATCTGTAAAAGCAGCAAAGAGTTCTGTGGCATCTTATAGACTAACAGACATATTGGAGCATGAGTTTTCGTGGATGAATACCCACTTTGTTGGATGCATGTAGTGGAAATTTCCAGGGGCAGGTATATATATGCAAGCAAAAAGCAGGCTAGAGATAACGAGGTTAGTTCAGTCAGGGAGGATTAGGCCCTCTTCTAGCAGTTGAGGTGTGAAAACCAAGAGAGGAGAAACTGGTTCTGTAGTTGGCAAGCCATTCACAGTCTTTGTTTAATCCTGAGCTGATGGTGTCAAATTTGCAGATGAACTGAAGCTCAGCAAAAAAACCAGGAGTACTTGTGGCACCTTAAAGACTAACAAATTTATTTAAGCATGAGCTTTCGTGAGCTACAGCTCACTTCTTCGTATGCTCAGCAGTTTCTCTTTCAAGTCTGGTCCTGAAGTTTTTTTGCTGCAGGATGGCTACCTTTAGATTTACTATTGTGTGTCCAAAGAGAAACTGCTGAGCTTCAGTTCATCTGTGAATCTGGGTGCATGGAATACAGGCTCACAATGTAGCAATAACAAGAATATTAGAATTATCTTGTGATGCGTATTAGTAGAGCAGCTGTCTGTAAAAAAACATTTAAGGCACTACTCTAACAAAGTTTACTTGATCACATGCTATGCTTTGTTATCTATTAGCAGTAGCATTTGAGTAATAATACAACAGACCATACAGCATAGGTACACCTCTACCTCGATATAACGCTGTCATCGGGAGCCAAAAAATCTTACCGCTTTATAGGCGAAACCACGTTATATCGAACTTGATTTGATCCGCTGGAGTGCACAGCCCCGCCCCCCTGGAGCACTGCTTTACCGTTTTATATCTGAATTCATGTTATAATGGGTGGCGTTATAAAGGGGTAGAGGTGTACTTTAATCATGAGTTTAAATGCTAGGTTTTGGTGAGAGAGAAAGAAGCCTAATGACATTAAACTTCCAAAATAATAGGCTCAAATCACAAGGCAGAGCTGCTGTCCTCCCTGTGCCCGAGTCACTACTCTTTTCGTTTGCTGGGTAGGAGATTATTTTAAATGGATAAAATAAAGAGTTACTACTAAGATTCTCAATGCCTAGCAAAGTCTTAAATTCTTGTTATCCGAATAATAGCTTTTGCTAATTCAATCATTAGTTCAGTTGTGGAAGACATGAAAAATTAGAAGAGGATAATGCGCTCCTGGCATTGTTTAAATAACACCTTTCAGCTTTGCATCCAACACTGATGCTGGAGCACACTGTTCTTAACAGGTGTTTCTATGATGGACAATGAGAAGAGTCAGTGTCCAGAAGTCTCACCGTTAAAGAGTGAAACAGCAGTGTAACGAAAGTTTTGCCAGGACTGTCTCCATGCCTTTTCTCCTGGTCCGGACTCATTTGCTTAAAGGGAACAAAGAGTGGGGAGAAAGAATGTATTGAAAAAGCTGTACATGACCAAGAATCACAGACAGTGAGTCAGTTAAATTATGAACAGTTTATGTTGTTGTTCTGGAGTTATGATGTTCTGCATTGCTGTTGTTTATACTTTATTTTTTTAAATCAGGCAACATGCCTGCAATGAAGGAATATTTCAGTAAAGGCAAAAAGATCCTTCACAACAGTCGGACAACATAGCCCCAGGTTCTGAGAACTCCATGGGACATTACCTTCAACAGAATTGGAGCACTTCAGAGTTTTGAGGCATTCTGAATACAGACCAATGGGTAAGGTTATAAGTTGTAGGCAATAGGACACAACAGGAACAATGGGATATCATCATCTTGGGTGCATTTTAGCAAAGATCAGCTTTGTCCTCCTTTGTCCAGGAGGAAAGATACGAACCAGTTTGAGCCTTACTCCTTTTCTTAAGCCAAACTTCCCTCTCCTAATTTCTTCCTCCTCCCACAATTCCTTCTGCCTTTAACAGGCCTCCCCTCTACATTTGCTGTTATTCTCATCCTGCTGTCTGAGGCTTTCAGTGTGTTTACTGTGCTCTGGTTATGTATATTATTTAACTCTCACAAGATACAGCATTGTATTTTCTTGGGTCGGAAGCATTAGAGGGTACTTGCAGTGGTAGTAAGATAAAGCATATACTCCAGTGGAACACTTTATATATAATGCTGTTACAAGTTACACCTATTTCAGGTTAGCTAGTGCCACACTCTCTCTCTCTCTGAAATCTTGGCCCCATTAAAGTCAATGTTTTTTTTTGCCATTAACTTCAAGGGGGCAAAACTTTCACCCAGAATGTCAGGCATTTTGAAATACATTAGGCTTATATCATGATAACACGTTCTGTGATAGTGTCTGGTAATGTAATGCCATGCCATGATTATTATTTAATACTATATACCAATATAGTATAAACCAAAGCTAAACAGGAACTTGCAGTACACGTATGGAGAGGTAAAGTAATATAGTGACTGAGGTGTCATAGACAATTCTAGTTAAAAATAGGGGTGAGTTGTACATTGGGGTTAGTTGTATATTTAAGCACATATCCTGCCCAGCTTGTTCAGACTGTTCTAAACTGACTGCCATCTGTGTGACATTAGAGAATTCTGTCACTTGAACACGGGGCTTGGAGGTTCAGCCATAATTATGTAAGTCATTTTAATGTACCAGTGTTTTAAACTTTTCAAGAATGGCTTGTTTGTTTGTTTGGGTTTTTTTAAATTGCTTATGCATCTGGTTTGGGGTTTTAATTAAAGAACCTGCAAAGAATTTGGGTGCTGATAAACTTCAGGTGTTAATTGCTTGTGTGAATATTTCCCATTTACACTCCTTGAATTTGGTGAAACGAATATAGGAGGAAGTACACAATATCCAGTTGCCTTTGCAAACTGCACACACACACAAAATTGTGTTAGTTACCTTTCACCAAGGTCTCATTGCCTTTCTTGTCATTTTCTCTGCCCGTGTTGGGAGCCCGTCTCTGAAACGTATTCTATGTCATGGTGTATTTATTATGCAAAAATGAGAAGCTTCACTTTATTTTTGTGAGTGTCTTTTTGGATGAATGTAAACATCAAACCACACACACACGCAAACAGAAAACACTTGAATGCCAGCCACTGAAGTAAAAAAGTGCAAATTGGCAATCAGAGCAGAGGAACAAGGAGTATGGAGGCGTTTCAGTCCACTTTTGGCTTGTGTTGTTTGCCAGAATTTGGGACATTGCATCCAATTGGATGAGAAATCCATCAGAGGAGACAGGTATATTCTTGGTGTAATCTCATTCATTGTTCATGAAAAATGCACACAAAGTCCTGTTTCCCTGAACACAGTAGAAACAAACAACAGCATTTTCCTTGTTCAGGCATCCTCAAGCATGCTACTCTGTGCTCGAGGAGCTCTCTCTCTTCGCTTCCTTTCAGGGCATGCTCACAACTCCTTTTGCTGGCTTGCCCCTCCTTTTACAATGCCTGCAAAAATATCCTAGGCCCCATGCATTTGCAACCAGGGAAGACAGTTAAACCACCTGGCTTAGCTTTGGCCTGTCATGCAACTTATTCCCTGTCATGGTCACCCCCGTTGTCTATAGTTGTTTTCACTATATAGAGGGGATCGATAGGTCCTTCTATTGAACCTAGAAGACAGTGCTTGGTGCACCAATTAGCTTTAATGAATTATATAATTGTCTTTGGATACAACACATATACCCGGATGTCAGCCATACACCTTTCAGGATAACAGCCTATTTAAAACAAAAGGTACATCTACATGTAAATTAATTCAGAATCTTCTATGGGACATGATAGCATGTGTGAAGGGACACACCCTCACTCAGTAGAGAGGAAATTAATGAGCTCTTCTGGGCTCATTCTGCACTGACCAGATGTATCTGTAAGTCTTGCTCTGCCTGGAGGGTGGAAGCTTAAAAAGGGGAAATACTGGCACAGGAAGAGGTGGGGAACAGGAAGAGGACTGCTGACCATAAATCAGCCAAGAGAGAGAGACAGTCTCCGGTCTCATTGCCCTAAAACAGCATGGACCAGTTCTAAAACAAAGTGCTCCAAGAGGAGGGGCTGGATATAGACCCTAATTAAAGACACTACCCGCTGATAAGCCAAGCCCCAAAAGACTGCCTAAGAGACAGATCACCCTTGCTTTACTTTACTCTGATTCCCCCTTCTCTCTCAAGGGAAAGAGAAAAAGGACCTCTTTTTAGCTGATCTATCTCTATGGTCAGCAGTCTCTGAGGTACAGCAGCCTTCTTCCTGTTCACCACCCGTTCCTGAAGACGGTCACAGGCCTCACTCCCCTAAAAGTGGATGGGCCAGCTATAAAGCATGGTGCTTCAAGAAGATGGGCTGGAGGTAGGCCCTAATTAGAGACACTATAATAGCTGGCAAGCCAAGCCCCAAAGGGGGTGATCCTAAAGGACTGCCTAGAAACAGACAATTTTTGCTGTTCTTTTATTCTGATTCCCCTCTCTCTCCACGGAAAGAGAGAGAAAAGGTTCCCCCATCCCCCATGCTACAACCAGGGGAATGACATTATACATAACTTGTAATGGAGTCTGTTGGGGACTCAGCAGAGTCCCAACCCCCACATTATGTAGAAAAATTACAAGAAGGGACATTGACTTTCTGCAGCGGCGTGTGTGTCATTTTGAAAATAGTGCAACTGAGTGGAATTGAGAGCAGAATTTTTAACTAAATAAAATAATTACAATTACAGATGCTTTTATTAAATTAAAAAGAATTCCAGTGGGCAACCAGCATGAAAGATTCTACTCATTTGTGAAATGGAAATTCATTTGAATTAATAGCAACATTTCAAACTGGTCAAACTTAAGGGTGCTCATTACATTATTAATTAATGAAAACTATTATTTTGTTCTCAATACCCAACGTCTATTCAAATGTAAAATTGAGAAATTGATGAGAAGGATCCAGCCTTCTCTTTAGTTCTCTTAATCTTTTGAAAGAGTTGCAAATTCCATTACCTTGTTCTCAAAAGCATACACAGTCATTTTACTGTATTGTTCTACTTTATGGTCTTGAGGGATTTTTCCCCTTTCCAGTGATGAACCTTCTTTACTGTGTATGAGAACAAAAATACTTTGGTTCACCCTCCTGACATTTTTTTGCTTTGTAAGATGGTGTATTGCTACATTCCCTCGTCCTTGTACCATGGCCCAATACACAAGAGTCTGATCCTTACAGCGAGGCCTGGTCTACACAATACAGAATTCTGCCAGCACAGCTATGTTGGTCAGGGCTGTGAAGAAGCAGGATTCCTGATCAATCCATCTGTGCTGGCAGAGCCTCTGGTGTAGATGTGATTATACTAGGAAAATTGTCTTTTTACCAGTATAACTTGTTTCCCCCACAGGGGGCTGTTTTACTATGCAGCGTTCCCACTATAGCTGTGTCCACACTAAGAGCATTTAGCAAATATACTACACTGGTATTCCTATGTCTCTAAAGTGGCCCTAGAACTGTTACATAGTAAATGATTAAATTCCTTTCCATTTTTTATTCTTTGCAATTATTGTTCTTAGAATGGTTTCCAAAGGTTACATGCTAGACATACAGATTTAAAGGTTAAAACCAAAGTTTTGTTGGTTCATATCTGGGAGTACCCAGTAATAAGTTGTACGGGAGAGGTCATCATTTCCTTAATAAATTCCACATAATCCCTAACCTGGACCCAGCCATCACATCACTGGGACCGTGGCACCTTCCCTTTATATAAGGTGAACAGTGGCTATAAAAAGGGGGGTTGGATGCCCACTGTATCTGATGTAGGAGCCCTGAACACTCATTACTCATCGGGTAACTTTTTGTCAAATAATTTTCCAATCTATTTCATCCACTAACTGTATCCCTTCCATACCAAGTACCTGCACTGGACATCTATCACGAGTTTTCCTTACTAAGCTGCAACATTACAACCTAGCCCCACCCCCACTCCCATCCCAGGACCGTGAGGAAGGCAACCCCCACCCCCACCTCAGCTAACATGGCAGTGAGGGTAAAATTCCTTCCCAGCACCCCAAGGAAAAGAACAACTAGCATAAGGCCCACAGTAGGAGAGACCCCAGTCCTTTTGCCAAATTCAAGGCTGATACCAGTAAAAGAGCCTTCCTGGGACTACGTACCCCACTCTTCTGGGTAGCAGGAAAGTGACCTTCTCTTGATCAGGCTCCAAATGGTTCCTGCCCATCCCTTTAAACTCTCCCCCCTTCCCACCCTTTGTAAGGGAGCCCTTAAAGGGGCAGCACTACTCTTTTTTTTCCAGCAAGATAGACAAAGGCCTGCCACCCCCCACACGTACGTTGCAGTGGGCATATTCTATGAGCAAAATATACACGTGGGATTCACCACTTCTTCAACTCCGCCGACAGACAAATCTCCCCATACTCTACTAGAAGACGTTCACTGCTATCTGCTTTATGGCCTGAAGAACAATTCAGGTTTAGAGAAATGTTTTCAAAAGCTGTTATTTTTTCCATACGATGTTAGTGTTGCCAGGAGGCAAAGTAAAGAAGAACAAAGTTTGCTGTAGGAATGTAGGAGTGTGAAAGTAAAGTCACGTAGCATTTTGGTAACTGTGATCTTAGCTCAAGAACAAAATGTTTTCACATTTTCTCCTAAACATGAGAAGGAGAGCAAATGCATTTGTCATTGGGGTTAATTTGAGTGTCTTGGAAAGTATTATTATTTGTATTGTCGTGGTACCTAAGAGCCCAATCGTGGACCAGGACACCATTGTGTTGGGCGCTATAGAAATACAGGACAATATGATGGTGTCTGTCCCCAAGAGCTTACAATCTAAGTAATGCAGCAATAGCTATTCATAGAGTATATTTTAAAATGTAGTGATTTTTCTATAAGCTCTGATTTGCCACCACTACATGTGTTGAGTAATGCCTTGCTCCATGAACAAGGGAACTGCACATGCTGTCAAGTACTGTTCCACATGACTAGGGGTGGCAGAATTGGGTCTACGGTTACCAAGGAAATTCCTAGAGAATTTTCTGTAACGTAGCGAACAAGAGTGGCCAAACATGACAACAACAAACTTGATGCAGAACCAGGATATCTGAAATTCAATTTACTTTTTTCAGAAGAAGCTTGAAGTTATATAGCCAGCAAGCAGAATGAGGCTCAGATGGAGGATAAGATTGCTCTTTTTAAGAGCAGATACATGTTTCTATGAAAAATTGTTGTTAATCAAATGTACCATTTTTGCTATAAGCACTGTGTGATATATTCATGCATATAACAACTTTATAGTGTCTTACTTGCTATTGTACAAGCTGGTGCAGTATATTCTCTGGTCTTACAGTATCTGACTATTTCCTCCACCACTTAGCTTTAAAATGTTTGTCAGATTCATTGTTTAATAAGAGTGACTATTAATAAAGCAGGTATTGCATCAGAAGTGTATGTTACTGGCGCATCAGTTCCTCAGTGGAGGACAGATTTACTTGGGATGCACTCTAGTGTACTACCCAGCAATGTACACTTCTTACCTGAAGGAATTCAACTCAGGAAAGTTTACAAACAATTGCAGTCTCTTTGTTAACACCTCAAGCTTATGTGCTTGATTTGGTGAATTGCCAGATAAAAATGACATGGAGTGAAATACTATATATATATATATTACAGAAAACAAGTACAGCTTTTAGGATGAAAAAATGGCCTTATTCTGAACTCACTATATACAGTATAATACCGTTGATTTAAATAGAGCTAGTCTTCGTTTACTTTTGTGTAAGAGAGATAAACATCCAAGTTTCAGTGATCTATGCTGTGGCATTTAGGGGAGCTTGCAGAAGCCCACATCACAGGGATGGGCAAATCGGTACACCGCTCAGGCAGGTACAATGTCCTTGGGCTGCCCATCTCGTTTTGGGGTGTGCAATCAGCTCCATCCTTAAAATGGAACAGATTGCTTCCTTTGTATGCTAGTCCCATTGCAGAGAACAATCATAGGACTTGTCTACACTACAAAGTTGTGTCAGCAAAACTCTGCTGTTTTGCCGACAAAATAAAACCACCTCAATGAGAGGCATAAAGCTTTTTGCGGCAAAGTTGAAGCGACAAAGTGTCAGTGTAGACACTGCTGTTTGTTTTGTCCACATAACTGGCTTCCACAAGTATCCCACAATGCCTGCCGTGACCCTTTTTCTCACTGTTTTGATCTCTGCTGCCCTGGAGGCATGAGCTCCCCACCCCTTTCAAAGCTCCAGGAAGTATCTGACAGCTGAGCTTGCTGCTCCATTTAGCAGGCAGACTGCTGCTGCAGGGAGCAGGGGTGGGGTGGGACTGCTGCGCTGCTCAGCAGAGAGAGCTCACAAAGCTGCTGAGGATGCTGCTCTTGGCAGCTGTGGAGGCTGTGGGAGAACTCCAGAGGAAATCACAGACCCATAGGCAGGCAGGCCGGCAAAGCGGGCTGCTTCCAGAGAGACTGTTGTGTGGAGCAGAGCTGGGGGCTGATATGGGGCAGGGTGTCCCCCTCTCCCTGCCTCAGGATAGGTCAGTCACCCTGCTGTCTCCCCTGCCCTAGACACACCACTCTCCTCTGCCTCCTCCCCACACATTTCAGTTGAAAAAGCAGCTGCCAATCTACTAGGATGCCCCTGGAAGGATGGGATTGAGAAACCTGTATCATGTGAGGCTGTACTTGCCCCATGAGGAATTGCAAACCTTGCCCAAAGCACCCTGTGGCTAGTTGTA
Source organism: Mauremys reevesii (assembly GCF_016161935.1). Classification (NCBI taxonomy): domain Eukaryota; kingdom Metazoa; phylum Chordata; order Testudines; family Geoemydidae; genus Mauremys; species Mauremys reevesii. The sequence continues at coordinate 25,881,435 of NC_052633.1, read as the reverse complement.
CAGCGGAATAGCTACCACAGTGCACTGCTCTCTGTGTCAGTACAAGAGCTGTTAGTGTGGATGCGCTCTGCGGACATCAGGAGCATAGTGTGGACATGCAACCACAGTTTTAATTAAAGTGCTTTAATTAAAGTGGCATAACTTTTGCCAACAAAACTTGGCCCCTGTGGGACCCCACTAGATACGTCCTCCCAGTCTGATAGCAAACTATAGAGAACTACTCTCGGAGTACAGTCTTTCCACCCACCTTTGTAGTAACTTCATCTAGACCACATTTCCCTAGTTTACTTATGACAATGTCATACAGGACTTATTAAAATCAAGATACCATGTCTATTGCTTCCCTGCTATCCACTATGTCAGTACCCTGTCTAAGAAGGAAATTAGGTTGGGTTAATGTGTTTTTTTGTTTTTGTTTTTTAAACAAATCCATGCTGACTATCCTTTATAATCCTATTATTCTCTAGTTGCCTACAAATTGGTTGTTTACTAATTTGTTCCAGTATCTTTTCAGGTATCGGAGTTAGGGTGACTGGTCTATAATTCCCTGTGTTTTCTTTGCTCCCCCTTTTAAACTTAGGTATTATGTTTGTCCTTTTCCAGTCCTCTGGAAACTCACCTGTCCTCCATAAATTCTTGATAACTGCTAATTGTTCAAAGATTGCTTCAGCTAATTCCTTATTTCCCTATTTTGGCTTGCATTCCGTCCCCCTTATTAATAATAATTGTGTTGAGTATCTGGTCACTGTTAACCTTCTTAGTGAAGATTGAAGCAAAATAGGCATTAAATACCCCAAGCTTCTTGATGTCATCTGTTATTAGCTCTCTTTCCTCACTAAGAGGAGAACTTACACTTTCCTTCATCTTTGTCTAGCTTCTGGTGTATTTAAAAAACAAAAAACAAAACAAACTCTTATTACCTTTTATGCATTAGCCTTTCAGATTTTGTCCCTACATGCTTAGGCTATCCTTCTGTGCTCCTTCTCAGCAATTAGTCCATGTTTCCAACTTTTGTAGGATTTCTTTTTGATTTTCAGGTCATTAAAGAGCTCCTGATGGAGCCCAATTGTCCTCTTCCTATTTCTTTGCATCAAAATAGTTGGCAGTTGTGCATTTAATATTGCCTCCTTGAGAAACTGACAGCTCTCCTGAACTACTTTCTCTCTTAGCTTTTTGTCCCAGTTCCAGTTCTCTGAATTTGTTAAAGCCTGCTTTTTTGAAGTCTGTTGTCATTATTTTGTTGATCTCACTTCTTCCTTTCCATAAGGTCCTGAAATTTATCATTTCCTGATCACTTTCACCCAAATTGCCATTCAGTCCTTCAGAGTCACTACCAATTCCTCTCTATTGTCAAAATGAAGTCTAAAATTGCTGTCACCCTGGTTATTTCCTCAATTTTCTGAATCAAAAAGTTGTTTCCAATACATTCTAAAACTTATTGGACATTTTGTGTTTTGCTGTATTACCTTTCCAAAGGATGTCTGGGAGGCTAATACCATTAAATCCAGGTCTTGTGTTTGGATATTTCTGTTATTTTTTTTCTAGAAATGCCTCATCCACCTCCTCTTCCTGATGTGGTGGTCTACAGTAGATCTCTACCATGATGTCACCCCTATTTTTCTCTCCTTTTCTCTTTACCAGCGAGAGTTTTAACTTGTCTGCCTCTCATCTTCTTCTGGATCTCAGAACAAGTACATATATTCTTGATATACAATGCAGCACCTCCACCCTTTCCCCTTGCCTATGCTTTGTGAAGCTATACCTCTCTCTACCAATCTTCCAGTCATGAGATTTATACCACCTAGTCTCTGTGATGCTGACTGTCACAATTTAGCTCTTGTACTAACATGTCCAGGTCTTCCTGCTTATTCCTCATACCGCTTGCATTTGTGTATAGATGTCTATAATGTTGACTAGATGCCCCTCACTGATTTTATTTTTGTTGCTCCTATGACCCCTATTATAAATTTTCATGATCCGTCCAACATCTAGCTCTCTGTTAAGATCACTTTTTTATGCCTACCTGTGGGATTTTGTCATCTGACCCCTTTGAACCTAGTTCAAAGGCCTTCTCATTAGGTTGGTGAATCAGTGCATGAAGATGTTCTTCCCCTTCTTGGTCAGGTGGTCATCTTTTCCCCACAGAGCTTCTTCCTGGAACATCACCCCATGGTTGAGAAAGCCAGAGCCTTCCCATTGACACCGTCTGCAAAGCCATACATTCATGTCCAAGATGCACATTTCCCTGCCTTGGCCCTTAATCTCAACTTGGAGGATGGTCAAGAACACAACCTACATCCCTGACACTGCAGAGGGGCGGGCAAGAACATAGCTCTGCCTCTTCCCCACCCCCTTTCCAATGTCCTACTCAACAATGGAAGCAAAAAGTACCTTCATCCTTTAGAGCAAAAAGAACAGACAGTTCTCATGCAGCCTCCCAAGGGAGATAGGTACTTCATCACCCATCTGGCCAGAGGTGAGAGTAGGCAAGCAGAGGCTGCTCAGTCTAGTTCTGTGTTTTCATGCAAAAATGGAACCAGTTTAATTTCCCCTCTTTATTTCTACTTATTTTTTCAGCACATCCTCCTTTTAAACCTTGTATAAAAGTTTTTCTTCTGAGCTATGGGAATTGTTTTTTGAAACTGGGCTCTGCTAAAGTCCACCTGATCTAGTCCTGTGACAGCACGGGTTATTTATCATGAGCCAGTTGTTTTAATAAGTCTGCGGATTATTGTTGCTTGGATTATTGATCACTGGATTCTGTCTTGTTTGCAGAAATGAGTAATTATACTAAAGCACAATACAAGGAAAATTTTGAAATCAAAAAAGCAAATGGCAGAGAGAAAGCTGGCCAAAGTGGGCCATCAGTTAAATGTGGTTGTTCTGGCAAAACAAAGCTGTGTACTCTTAATTTAGTTGGTGTCCTTGAAATTTCTTTCCTAGGGTCTTTGACTTGAGCAATAAGTACAGGTTTCTCCTGTGGCAGGTTTTATTTTGTTGTTTCTTTTTGTTTCCCATCAAGCACAGATGGATTTGCTGTGATACGATTCACATGATCACACAATACAATTATTAGAGGTATGGCTGATAAATTAATTATTATAATCACAGCCATAAAACATAGTGATTACAGTAGTTTGGGGAATATATTAATCACCCATTGCCACTTACAGATTTAAAGTGTTTCATGATCCACTTGGATGTCTTAGAGGGGAAAACAGATTGACACCACATTAACAGTTGATTAACTACAGTATCCTCCAACAGCTGGAATGATAGTTTATGGGGAAGAAGTGATGCCCATGTCCAATTCTTAGAGTTGGGATTTACAAATAAACTGACATTAAGTTAGGAAATACTCAGAAGGTTTAGTATTTCTTTTAAAATTCTTCCATAAGCCAAACAGACAGATTTTTTCCCCCATTCTTCTTTTGTTCAAATGGGCTCCTTTCAGCTTTGAAGGGCAAGTTTCCCAGTGTAACTTGGTACATTTTCCCACCTTGAAATCACTACGTGACACTGATGGGGCTCCGTGTGATGATGCCACAAATGTGTGCGTGCTAAATTACTGAACAGAGAAAGGAATTGCAAGAATGATTCTCTGACTTCAAGAACCATGCAGGAGAGTTTGCAAGAGTATGTATGTATGTATACAGAACACACATATATTAGCTTGGCTGTAAGATTCAAAAAGAGCTTTAATGTGTCTGTATTTCAGGCGGCTTTGCTGGGACCGAACCAAAAAGTGCCTTTGATGGCTCTAAATAGTAGCACTTGCTGTGCTGTGATAACAGTTCTCTTGCACAGAAAGCAGTAGAAGAACAGGAAATGGCATAAGACATGTGGGTGGAACTAAGGCTCTGTTTCCAAAATTACTGTGGCCAGTGCCTGGGAAGGAAGTAATCTGTTCCAGGTAAAGGTTGGTAGAAAACCAGAGAGTCACAGTCTCATTCAAGATCTACTAATCAGGGATTAAAATGGAGTCTGAATGGCCTCTGAAGGTTTTGTATCCTGAAGGTCAGATGTTCAACAGTAGTAGCTATGACTCACTTTGAGACAGAATTGTTATTTTAATATTACCAACTTTTTGTTTTCTGCAGCACATAAGCTATTTACTCAACTATTGCACTAGGTGTTAATGATATCGGTTCTTTGTTTGATAAGATATAATATATCTAATGTATACTGGACACACTAAGTAAATCAATATCTGGTATACAGTAACCATCATCATTGCGAGCCAGAACAATAAGCTTCAATAAAGCTTTCCCTCTTGATTCCCCCCCAGCAAAGCTCTTTAGTTTACAGAGCTCCTGTATGCTGAGTCTGTGCTGAATTTCAAGTAGATGTCTGCTCTCGAAATAAATGATAAATCACAGGGCTAGAATTGTGACAGGGGATAGTTCTATGGTTAAGGCACAGGAGAGGGCTCAGGAGCTCTTGGTTCAATTCCCCAGCTTTGTCACAGACTTCCTGTAGGAATCGGGCCAAGTCAATAAATCTCTGTACCTCAGTCTTCTGGCTATACGGCAAGTACAACAATGCTTCCTTTGTTTGTCTCGTCTGTCTAGGGCTAGACTGTAGCTTTGCCTCACGCTCTGAGCAAGGGTCAGAAGTAATTGTGCTAGTCAAGCACCAGATTTTGACTCAACATGTTGTCCTTTTGCGCCAAGGGAAAAGAAATCTTTGGCAGTACTGTACCTGGACCAGTTTACTTCTCCTCTGCACTGGCTCAGCTGCTCTGATCAGCACACTGGTGGAGGAACAGAGCCTTGGCTTTACCCAGGCCCCATCCACCTACATAGGATAGGGAGTAGCCTTCCAGTGCAGGCTTCCGTCTGCTTGCACTGTGGCCGTCAGTAGGGGCAGTCCAGGCAGTGGCATACAGGGGTGTTCTATGCATCCTCCTTTGATAGCTCAACATTTGCTCCCCCATTGGCTGTATGAAAAGTTTTATAATACTGAAACCAAATCCATTGTTTAAAGCTCTTCTTTGTTTCCTGCAGCAAACCCCAGAGATTGAGGCAGCTGAAGGTCACTTTGAAGAAACTTAAGTCTGAAAACGGTGTGCATCAGTTATTTGTGGTGTTTTTAAAGTACTCAGTGAGATTTTGTTCTATCCTTAAAAATAGTTTTTACTTGCTTGTAGCCTGAAACTGATCACACTCAGACTGCTCATTTCCATACTTGACAATTTCAGTCTCTACAGAGTCAATAGACGCTGGGCATATCTGTTTCCTTATGCCTCCTAATTGATTTTCTTATCAGGGAGGCTGAGATTTATTTTGCTGAAGATCTAGAAATGAATCGCTAGGCTTTTGAAAGTTCTGATAAGCTAGCTGTACTCTGATCATGAGCCAAGTAAAGGCCCCTAAAGTCTTTGACCACGGATAATATTCTAACTCAGATGGGTCTGTGCATGAGGACTCAAGATTCAATGAGAACATGAGATCACAAACAGATTAATTGGTGAGCGCTCCTGAAATCAAATGCCAGAAATACCGTAGTCATTTATTAGTCTTACATTAAAACAGTTTGAGAGAATTATATCATTGCTATTCACTATATTGTGGTCAAGTGTTTTACATTATTTCTAGTAAGATTTTTCAGTGGCTGACAATTCTCTCTGTGTAAAACTGAGGGTCAGATTTGCAGGCTACTAGGTGAACCTCTCTTAAGTTTCAGTAAAATAGGCTCGCACCTCCTCAGTTTCATGTTCAAGCAAACCCTAAATCTCAAAGCAACACTCAACACTGAAACATCACCTACTATCATGTCACAACATTAAATCAGTGCCAGCTGGATCAAAACAGCCTCCCGGGGAACATTTTGAGGGCCATGGGTCAAGTTTCAAGTATGCAGTGAAACACACTTGAGGGGATTTAGATTTCATAACTAAGCCAGTACAAAACGTATGATCAGGTAACATTTAAAAACAAAACAAACAAACAAACCCAACACCACCCTCTGGAGGATGCAACTTGATATTCAAAACTCCACCCAGACACAAATTTTCTCCCAAATTAAAGCAAATTGCTGGTTTAAGAGGTCAATCGATTGTGATTTTTCAAATAGGATTCTGTTTGTTACAACAAAATATTTTAATTAATTGACTAGAGCGTGAGGGACCACTACTGTCTAACAAACAGATTACCCTGGGGTTCTAAGTGGCCCCAGAATTGTTACAATGCAAAGAAGCTAGGGTTTGAATGGTTTGACTAATGAACCTAATGTGTAATTGAATTTACACACCAATGCAACTTTGTCCCACATTATGTTCTCATCTCACTGGAATTCCAATCCCCAGACCAGTAGAAGATTTGCTAGTCATTTTGGCCACTCCAGAAGGTGAATTTCCCTGAGTTCTCCCCTTCTTAGAACAAAACCTACAAAGCCACACAACTGGGTGACTAGGCAACAAAATGGCAGATGAAATTCAATGCTGATAAAATGCAAAGTAATGCACATTGGAAAACATAATCCAAACTATACTTACAAAATGATGGGGTCTAAGTTAGTTTTTACCACTCAAGAAAGATCTTGGAGGCATTGTGGATAGTTCTCTGAGAACATCTGTTCAACGTGCAGTGGCAGTCAAAAAAGCTAACGGAATGTTTGGAACCATTAGGGAGAGATAAGACAGAAAATATCATAATGCCACTATATAAATCCATGCTACACCCACACCTTGAATACTGCATGAAGTTCTGATCACCCCATCTCAAAAAAAAGATATATTAAAATTGGAAAAGCGTACAGAGAAAATGTTTAAGGGTATGGAACAACTTCTGTATGAGGAGAGATTAAAAAGACTGGGACTTTTCAGCTTGGAAAAGAGATGACAAAGAGGGGATATGTCAAAGGTCTATAAAATCATGACAGGTGTGTAGAAAATGTTATTTACTCTTTCACATAACACAAGAACCAGTGGTCACCCAATGAAGTTAATAGTCAGCAGGTTTAAAACATACAAGAGGAAATACTTTTTCACACAATGCACCGTCAACCTATGGAACTCATTGTGGAGGCTAAAACTATACCGGGGTTCTAAAAAAAAAGAACTAAATAAGTTCATGGAAGATAGGTCCATCAGTGTCTATTATCCAAGATGGGCAGGGATGCAACCTCATGCTTTCGGTGTCCCTAACCTCTGTGTGCCAGAAGCTGGAGGTGGTTGACAGTGGATGGATCACTCGATGATTGCTTGTTCTATTCGTTTTCCCATGAAGCATCTGGCATTGGCCATTGTCAGAAGACAGGATACTGAGTTAGACTGACCTTTAGTCTGGCTCAGCATGGCTGTTCTTACAATCAAAGACTTTAAACAAAATGACCAAAATATTTAATTTGGAAAACACCACTTGCGCATGCACAATCAATATTTAATTATGAGGTGTTGTAATGGGAAAGCAGGTGGGGCACTGAAGGAAGAGTTTTTTTGTTGATTTAATATCCAGCTTTGCTCCTAAAGGGCTTTGGAGAGGAATACACTATATAGATCACTCTTATTTTTATTATGGTTGTGCTTAGAGGCCTGATAAGGGACTGTGCTGGGCACTATACACAGCTGTTCTAATATTCTGAGATGCCTTTGCATGACTTTTTTTTAAAATCAGATGTCACCCCTACCTATGTTGACCAAACATTACAGCTAATAGCTAATTTCTTTCACACATCTAGGGCCAAATTCTGGTCTCAGTTAAAATATGCAGTCCCATTGATGTCAATGGATTTAGATGGCATAACTGAAGATACACCTGGTCCTTTGCTTTGTGCAGTCGGCACCTCAGCCCTGTTTAAGGATTAGGGATTTCTCCCAAGATCCCCAGTGGGTTAAATGACAAATCCTCCTACCACTTTGAATTTTTTGGTGCAGGGAGTTGGATGAGAGATGTGGATAATTCCATCTTTAACACTTATTTGGACAGGAGAGCAGAGAAACTCTTGGTTTTCTTCAGTTTCCAGTGCTTCCATCAGAGGCAGTGACTCAAGTCATCACTGCCAGGATGGTCACATCAATGTTTTACATATATGGAAAGAATATCCTTCTCAGAGGGCTGTACTCCCAGGAGAATCTAGTGCCTTATTCAGGTATGCTTAATATGAATGGAGATCCTGCTCTTCTAGTATTATTCACTGAATAAATCAATTCAGCCAGGGTACGCACATACAGAAGTTCTTAAAGTGACATTTGGCTGGGCATTTAGACAGGGATGCTAGAACCTGCTTCTGTAATAAAAAGTAGATAACTTTGTCTGATTAGTATTATAGAAATGGAAACTGCCTGTTACAGTATAGTACGTTATATAGTATTGCTCCCTTATTTCTGCCTATGATGGCATATACACAGCAGGTGTGAACTGGCATAGCTTCACTGAAGTCAATCGTATCATGTGATTATGCTACTGACCACAAGCTGAGAATTGAGATTCATCATCTTAAAACAGCCCCATCTTTCTTTACGCATATTGCTTTAACATATCTGTTTGACTGCTGGAGGTGATGTGGACACAGTATCATTTTTGCACATGATAATTCTTCTCTTTGCTCCAAAGTTGAGGAAGATTTTGGCTAAAGTTGAGAAACAAGTCAAGGCTATTATATTCCTTGTTGTTTTGGGGATTTTGTAGAAATCTCCCATCCCTCACAATGATAGACATGCTTATAACTCTTTTGGGGAGGATGAAAAACTAGCCCCAGTTTGGTTAAGCAAATGCATGAAGGTACAGTGCTAGCAAGTTTCATGGTTTCCCTGAATCACACCAGGGATAAATAAGGTGTGAATAGTTTCTGGGATTACTTTGGCTTGACAGGCTATCCATAACTTCTCCTCTGAGTAAACTTCAGGTTTTGCCAGGATGTTATGTTCTCTGATGCAGATCATTTGTTATGATGGATTATATGATGTAAAAGTTGTATTTTTTCCTGTCTGTCTTTATAAACAGAAAGCCATCAATTATTCAGGAGTTTTAATGTAGAGATTTAAATGACTGGTGCTTCATAACATGAAATCAACATGATTTCTCTTATTACAAAACTTAGAGTGTGACAAAAACTTCTGATTGTATAACACTTATAGAACATTTCACTCCTTCATAAATAAAATGATTTAAAAGTAACATTTTGTTGGAGGAAAAATGTAGTTACATTTTACCTGTTATTAAGGGATGAATGTAACAGTTATATAGCTCTTTAACCTTTGTGGTCTTTTACAAATTTGTAGGGCTAGACTGTCACTTTTATTCATGCTGAGTATTAACTTACAACGTGAGTTGTCCCACAATGATACAGGACTATAGTGTGCATTTTCTTATAGTCTACTACATGGGGCAGAGCATCTGTACACCACCCCAGGAGCACCATGTGCAAGGAACCATGCCTTGTAGTGGAGAAGGTAGCTATCTCCCAATGGCTGATACCAGTAGCAGATTAATAACTTGCCTGTGCTTGCAACACTATCTATTTCCCATCCTTGCCTACTTACATATAGAAGGATAAGTATTCAGTACCCTATCTATCCTTAACTTCTCCCATCCATTTCACTAGTGGAGTTGTGGGGGGTGGCTGTGAAGGGGCATAAGGGATGGTCTTATTCTCCCTTTATGAGCATTCCTGTCCATATAGGCCAAACTAAGATCTAGCCCTTATATGGGACCACTTGTTGAGTAAGGAACTATTCAAATGTAAGTAAGAGTCACAGAAACTAATCCAGACTGTAGTCATATGCAGTAGGTAGAATACTTATCAGCTCTACAATTTCTTGTTCACTAATCAAATTCATCAGAAGAATATGCTACCACCTCTAGTGCTCCTTCATCCAGTGACAGAGGCACTGTTCATTAAAATGACAAACACTGTATACAATGCAACTGCCATCTGCCAACTTGATAAGGCCAGATATACAGTTAAAAACAGGACAACTCCTCTGACGAAGGCATGATCACACACACACACACACACACACACACACAATAGAACTAACAAGAAATAATGAGACACATTCATATGAGTTTGGCTCAGGTTGTAGAAAGTGCTTTGAGATCCATGAAACTTGTACTGCAAAGTAGTGATAAATAACTGTCAGATTCATGGATTCAAAGACCAGAAAGGACCATTGCAATCATCTAGTCTGACCTCTTGTATAACACACTCCATAAAACATACTCCAAATAATTCTGTAATGGAGTTCTTTATTCACTACAGGGGCATCTATTTGTGGAAAAATCTGGGGAAATATACTGCTTGGTCTGACACCCCTCTCATGTGCTAAAACTTACAGTGCTCCCTCTTTGTGGTTTGATCTTCTGGCCAGGTGACTATAGTTTTCTCCTTCTAGGGTATCAATGTCTCACTGGACAATTTGTCTCAGGCGGTCTTCCAGTCTGTATCACTTCCCTAGTGGCTGGTAGGGCAACCCAAGCCCACCCACTACTCTGTGTTCCAGCCCAAGAACCCTACAACTAGCAGTAAAAGTCTGTTTCTACTCTGTCACTATCAGGCTTCTGCTCCACCACTCTTCTGGGTAAACTCTTTCTTCAGGGCTAGGATCCCAGAGCTTCTACTCACCCCCTGGGTCTTCTCTCCCTCTCAAAGCCCAAAGAAACGACTGCAAGTTTTCCACACTACAGCCTCTCACTTCCTGGCTTTATACAAGATCCCTACCTACTCCTGTTCAGCTGGGCTCCATCCTTAATCAGTGCTTGTTTATCAAACTTAACTCTCCCTCAGGTGTGGCTATCAGGTTATTGAACCCCTCCCAGACCCCAATAACCTTTTTCAGGTTCATGGGGTGTGAATACCCCATCACAAATGCCTAGAGCATATATTTTAGCAAAAACATCCAATCTTGATTTTTAAAATTGCCAGTGATGGAGAATCCACCACAACCAGAGCTGTAAGCAAGGGAGTTTGAGTGGGACTTCTGTTGGAGGAGAAGGTATTTGTAGCTAGTTGTAGTTGTATGTGTGGAGGCTGGTAGGGGCAGTGTGCTGGGAGAGAAGCTAAGCCCTGATTAGGGGGCGGGGCTTCTCTGACTAGCGGTCCTATAAAGGTAGCCAGTCAGTCAGGCAGCAGCATAGACAGCTGCAGCAGCATAAGAGCCAGCAAACAGAGCTGTAAACAGGGGAGACATAAAGGCAAAGGTGGTGGAGTAGCATTGTATATCAGTGATGAGGTAGAAATAAGAAGGGATGGAATAGATAAGACAGAGTCTGTCTGGGCAAAAAAATCACATTAGGGAAGAAAGCTACTAGAGCCTCCCCTGAGATAGTGCTTGGGGTGTGCTATCGACCACTGGGATCTGATCTGGATATAGATAGAAACCCTTTTAATGATGTAAATACTAATGGGAATTGTGTGATTATAGGAGACTTTAACTTCCCAGGTATAGACTGGAGGACAAGTGCTGCTAATAATAATAATAAGGCTCAGATTTTCCTAGATGCAATAGCTGATGGATTCCTTCACCAAGTAGTTGCGGAACCAACAAGAGGGGATGCCATTTTAGATTTCGTTTTAGTGAACAGCAAGGACCTCATAGAAGAAATGGTTGTAGGGGACAACCTTGGTTTGAATGATCATGAGCTAATTCAGTTTAAACTAAATGGAAGGATAAACAAAAATAGATCTGTGACTAGGGTTTTTTATTTCAAAAGGGCTAACTTTAAAGAATTAAGGATATCAGTCCAATCCACTTCCCTAACTAAAGAACTTGGGAAACTAAAGGTGGAGGAAGCCTGGAATTACTTCAAGTCAAAGTTTCAGAAACTATCAGAAGCCTGCATCCCAAGAAAGGGGAAAAAATTTATAGGCAGGAGTTGCAGACCAAGCTGGATGAGTAAGCATCTCAGAGAGGTGATTAAAAAAAGCAGGAAGTCTACAAGGAATGGAAAATGGGAGTGATCAGCAAAGAAAGCTACCTTATTGAGGTCAGAACATGTAGGGATAAAGTTAGAAAGGCCAAACTCCATGTAGAGTTGGACCTTGCAAAGAGAATTAAAACCACTAGTAAAAGGTTCTATAGCCATATAAATAAGAAGAAAACCAAGAAAGTAGGACTGTCATAAAGAGACAGTCCAGGGTTAATTTCTCTTTTATCTGTAAAGGGTTAAGAAGTTCACATAGCCTAGCTGACACCTGACCAGAAGAACCAATGAGGGGACAAGATGTTTTCAAAGAGGGAGGAAGGAAATCAGTCTTTGTTCAGAAAAGTTTTGGCTGGAGTGAAGGATCCAGGAATCAGCCATCCAACATTTCTTAAAAGTGTTTAGAGAAGGAATGTATTAGATTATGTTTATTTTCTTTTGTGACTTCATTTTGCATAAGAGGGAGAATCAAATTGGGTTTCTTTTGTGTAACCTTAAGTTTTTGCCCAGAGGGACATCTATCTGTGTGTTGAATCTGTTGTCTGTGAGAGTAGCATGCATGCTAATCTCACAGAGGTATTCCTTTCACCCTTTTTCTTTAATTAAAAGTCTTTTAAGAACCAGATTGATTTTTCCTTGTTTTAAGATCCAAGGGTTTTCTGGATTTGGGCTCACCAGGAATTGGTAGGAGATGAATCAGTCTCAATCCTGCCAGGAAAAGGGGGATAAAAACTAGGGAAATATTTAAGGGGAAGACAGAGTTTCCAAATGACTCTCCCACAAATGTTTGTTTAAACTATTTGGTGGCGGCAGCTACTAGATCTAAGCTGGTAAATAAGCTTAGGGGTTATCTCATGCAGGTCGCCACATCTGTACCCTAAAGTTCAGAGTGGGGGTGACACCTTGACAGGGACTGCTAAACACTGAGGATGGAGTGGAGGTTAAAGATAATCTAGGCATGGCCCAATATCTAAACAAATACTTTAATGAGGAGCTTAGGGATAATGGTAGGATGACAAATAGGAATGAGGATATGGAGGTAGATATTACCACATCCGAGGTAGAAGCCAAACTCGAACAGCTTAATAAGACAAAATCAGGGGGCCCATATAATCTTCATCTAAGAATAATAAAGGAACTGGCACATGAAATTGCAAGCCCATTAGCAAGAATTTTTAATGGATCTGTAAACTCAGGGGATGTACCGTATGACTGGAGAATTGCTAACAGAGTTCCTCTCTTTAAGAAAGGGGAAAAAAGGTGATCTGGGCAACTACAAGCCTGTCAGTTTGACATCTGCAGTATGCAAGGTCTTGGAAAAAAAATTGAAGAAAAAAAGTAGTCCAGGACATTGAGGTCAATGGTAATTGGGACAAAATACAAAATGGTTTTACAAAAAGTAGATCATGCCAAACCAACCTGATCTTCTTCTTTGAGAAGGTAACAGATTTTTTGGACAAAGGAAATGCAGCGGATCTAATTTACCTTGATTTCAGTAAGGCATTTGATACGGTTCTACATGGGAAATTATTAGCTAAATTGGAAAAGATAGGGATCAATATGAAAATTGAAAGGAACTGGTTAAAGGGGAGACTACAACGGGTCATACTGAAAGGTGAATTGTCAGGCTGGAGGGAGTGTTACTAGTGGAGTTCCTCAGGGATCGGTTTTGGGACCAATCTTTTTATTACTGACCTTGGCACAAAAAATGGGAAAGTGCTAATAAAATTTGTGGATGACACAAAGCTGGGAGGTATTGCTAATGCAGAGAAGGACCGGCATATCATACAGGAAGATCTGGATGACCTTGTAAACTGGAGTAATAGTGATAGGATGAAATTTAATAGTGAAAAGTGCAAGGTCATGCATTCGGGGATTAATTACAAGATTTTTTATTATAAGCTGGGTGCTCATCAGTTGGAACTAACAGAGGAGGAGAAGGACCTCGGAGTATTGGTTGATCACAGGATGACTATGAGCCGCCAATGTGATATGGCCGTTAAAAAAGCTAATGCAGTTTTAGGATGCATCAGTCTTATGAAAGGAAACTCAAAGAGCTTGGCTTGTTTAGCCTAACCAAAAGAAGGCTGAGGGGAGATATGATTGCTCTCTATAAATATATCAGAGGAATAAATACCAGGGAGAGAGAGGAATTATTTAAGCTCAGTACCAATGTGGACACAAGAACAAATGCATATAAACGGGCTATCAGGAAGTTTAGACTTGAAATTAGATGAAGGTTTCTAACCATCAGAGAAGAGAAGTTCTGGAACAGCCTTCCAAGGGGAGCGGTGGGGGCAAAAGACATATCTGGCTTCAAGACTAAGCTTGATAAGTTTATGGAGGGGATGGAATAGCCTAATTTTAGCAATTAATTGATTTTTGACTACTAGTGGTAAATATGCCCAATGGCTTGTGATGGGATGTTAGACGGGGTGGGATCTGAGTTACTACAGAGAATTCTTTCCTGGGTTCTTGCTGGTGAGTCTTGCCCACATGCTCAGGATTTAGCTGATTGCCATATTTGGGTCGGGAAGGAATTTCCTCCAGGGCAGATTGGCAGAAGCCCTGTGGGGTTTTCGCCTTCCTCTGCCGCGTGGAGCATGGGTCACTTGCTGGAATAGTCTCTGCGCCTTGAAGTCTTTAAACCATGATCTGAGGACTTCAATGGCTCAGACACAGGTTTGATATAGAGGTGGGTGGGTGAGAGTCTGTGGCCTGCACTGTGCAGGAGGTCAGACTAGATGATCATAATGGTCCCTTCTGACCTTAAAGTCTATGAGTACCCTTGGTAAATTGTTCCAATGGTTAATTACTGTTAAAAATGTATGCCTTATTTCCAGTCTGACAGAGCAGAAGCCAGAGACCAGGATACAGAAATTCTCCTAAACTTACTACTTTGAGTAGCAATTTACAGGTAGCTCCTTTGAAATAAATGGCACTATCTGCAGAATAAGAGGTAGATATTCAGAGAGAACTAAAGGATTTAAGAATACAAATCCTATTGAGTTACATGCATAAGGAATGTTGACTCTATCCCACTAGAATATGATGCATTCATTTTTGGAAGACAGAAGTGATAGAAGCAAGCTAACTTCTCTAACTGCTGCTGTTGCTTCTTTGGCCAGTGTCCATCTACAGTCTCAGTAACAGTCCAAGTCCTGTATCCTCCAAATGTTTACCTGGGTCTCTAACCCTTGACTGAGGATTCTGAGAAAAATCTGGGAGCAGAATTTTAAACATTCCACTCTATAAAGTAAAGAGTGTTTTTAAAATAATGAAAAGAGAAAAAATAAGTGTTTTGCTGGTCTACCACAATGGCCACTAGTGGTGGAAACAACTAATAAACAAAGAAGAATATAGGTCAATGGTTGAGCTTTTCAGTGCAACCTAGGTAATATACATTCATTAATTTGAATGGAAATTATGTAATATGAACCTAACTGCCCTTGATGGCTTTGAAAAATTTCAACCAGTATTACTGTCTGATATATAGATTATCAGTTCAATGATATTTGATGACTTTGCAGAATCACAAATGAAATTTTGAATAATGTAATAATTTAGACAAGAGTACTCTTGTTTCAAATGGTTTTTAATTGAGAGGTAACCACAAGAATACAATCAATTAATGAATACTATAAGTAGGTTAGTGAAAACTTTCACCCCTTTTTTCTACCCAAACTTCCTCCATCCCTACTCCCAAGTAACTACTTCAGTAATAATAAAAGATCACCAGTCAAATACTGATACCATTCAGCGCTCTCTGCTAGAATAATTGCATCTGAAAATGCAAGTGTATACATCCAGAGAAGTGGACCATTAAAATTTCTCTAAAAATGCATTACTTTGAAAATATAGACAAGGACAACATTTTCAAAAGTGCCTGTTAATCTTGGGTGAATGGGTGACACCTTAAACTCCTGATTTTTCAGAAAGGGTTTAGCATTCACCTTATGAAAAGCAGGCCCCTTTAAAATGTCTCAAATTGCACACCCCAAAGTTGAGGCACTCCAAATCACTACTCATTTTCTGAAAATGTTGGCCATTCCAGCTGCAGTAAAATTCAGATATAGTAGGTAGAATATTTTACCATATTTTTGGTAGCATCCGAATTACTACTGTATCATTTACCACCTAGAAATAACACAACCTTTTTGCACAATAGTATACTACATGTACATAAAAATAGAATGTGAGCAAACATGTGTCCGGGATTGTTGGAGATAGTTTGACTACTGAACATATCTGACAGATATATTTGGAACTAGGAGAATATCCTTTTTCCACCTTACATTTGTGGCTGAACACTATTGCATAAACAAAATATGTACTCCACTTGTCAACATCCTAAGAGTGAGAGAAACGGTAACATGGGATATATATACCAGTGCTAATTGAGATCATGATGTAACAGAATCAACTTTTGATTTTATATGGAGTGGTGCCGGTCAGGTCAATAACAAGTGATTGGATGTTGCATCAAAGTGAATGATATTCCAATGCTTTTCCATCATAAAAGATGAATGACAGTCAACCTCCTTTTACTGATGTGATTGTGATTATACAGTGTCATCTGAAATACAGACAACAGAAGTGTGACTGGGAATACTTAACCAATGACCCACAGCTGTATTTCCATTTGACAGGCAGTTGAATGTGTCAAGGAGGCATTTGTAGGCATCCTGAGGGTTGAGATTGAAAATGGAAATGACACAGAATTGGTGTTGAGGGTACACTGCCACCCAAAGGTAGGCAGGGTGAGGAGTTGACTTTTCTAGCATATCCAATAATACTGTAGCCATGGAAATGGCCTAAAAAGATTTACCCTTGAAGGCTCTCTGACGTTCTGTATGCATCATAGTTGCTTCATTTCTAGCCTGCACACTAAATTATGCTGTCCAATTGTTCAATGTTTGTTCTTTTAATTAGTTCTGTGGTGCTGTGTCCTTGATTACACAATTCAATACACTCTGATATTGAAAGGAGTCATGCCATATAGAGCCATTCACATTGGAAAGTTCAATAAGACTAACATGGAAAAACAATACTTGGCATCGTTCTTCAGGGTGGAAGAGCAGAGCTAGAATGGACTGATTTTTCAACACGTTCCTATTAAAGCTAGGTTAAAAAAAAAGACAGTTATAGGACTGGCTGTCTCTGAAGTATTTCACTTAGCAAACATTTTCATAAACTGAAGAGTTATAATAGTCACAAAAGGGTTGTGATAACAAATAATTCACCAATTTAACACTTAACTTCCCACATAATGAGAGTTGAAGGAGAATTAGAATTTGTCTACACAGGGACATCCAGGAAAATAAATCCAAATTAATAAAATAAGAGAATTTGAAGTGGATTAGTAAAGCCTCATTAAATCTCTGTATGGACAATGTTATTCAAAATTACAGCAAGTAAATTAAGTTAAACCTAACTCAAGCCTCTAATTCTGAATGAGGATATTCACACAGAAGTTAAACGTGGTTTAATTAATCCATTTCACAGTCACACCTTTTGTTATTTTGGATTAAGTTCCCTGGATGTCCTCACATAGACAAGCCCTTAGGAACTGATTTTTCAACTAGAGAGACACTAGAATGAATTATGCAACCCTGAAGGAATGAGGAAGCTGTCAGGGGAGAGCCTAAATTCAGGGACTGAAGCCTTATCTACGCTACAAACTGAGGTTGATGGAGGCCGCCTTACGTCAACTTAATAATGTATGTGACTATACTACCAGGTCCCTTCCACCTTAAGTCAATTTAATTACTCCACCTCCAAGAGAGGCAAAGGGCTTAATTCGATGTTGATAGGTCCATAGAGAGGCAGTATAGACACATCGTTGCTATAACTGTGCTGCTGATAGCTTTCAACTCCACTGCACAGTAGCCAGGTACACAGGAAACAGCCCTTCCCCTGTTAAAACCTTGGGAACTTTTGAATACTCATTTCCTGTTTATCAACATGGAGAGCTTGCCAGCCCAGCTGATCATGGTGGTTGAATGCTCCAAATGCACTCAAACTTGGAGTACACAGGAGGTGGTGGATCTTGTGTGGGGAGAAGAGTTTGTGCAGTCACAACTCCAAACCAGCTGGAAAAATTTAGACATCTACGAGATGATCATACAGAGCATGGGGAAAAAGGGCTACACTTGAGACATGCTGCTGTGCCACGTGAAAGTCAAAGAACTTCGGCAGGTGTACCAGAAGGCAAGGGAGGCAAACAGTTGTTCTAGTTCTGCACAGCAGATATACCACTTCTACAATGAGCTGCATGCGTTTCTCAGTGACAATCCCACCAGTACCCTCAAAAGTAACCACTGCAGAATGGCCTGGAAACATCATTGTATCCCTTCCCCCTCCCCCAAATGTTCCAGGAGGCAGGGGGGTTGGGGAGTACAGTATCCCTTCTACTCAACAGCGGAGGACGATACTAAGAACAAAAAGGAGCTATTCAAAGACCTTTGATGGGCAAGACTGTGCTTTTACAGACAAGCTAACTTGGTTTCTCCCCTCCCAATTTTATCACACCACATGTCCAAGGCTACATTATTTTCCTGGTCTTTGTTTCTGTGTGTTTGGAATAAAGAAAGAACATTTCATTCTCAAAACCCTGACTTTTATTGCACAAACATGGGCTTTTTTTGAAGCGGGGCGGGGAGGGGAGGTACAGGGAAACTGATGCAACAGAGGGGATGGTATGGGAAAGCACACTGCAGCTAAGCAGTGCATATTACTGTGTCTCATTACTGAGATGGATTTTCAAAGTCTCCCAGAGACACAAAGCTCCTTGCTGGGCTCTTCTTACTGCCCTGGTATCTGGCTGCTCAAAATCAGCACACAACCTATCTGTCTCCAAGCCCCACCCCTGCAGAAACTTCTCTCCTGTTGCTTCACAGGTGTTCTGGAGTATGCAGCAGGCAGTGAAAACAATTGGGATATTGCTTTCACTGAGGTCTAATCTAGTAAGCAAACTGTGCCAGTGACCCTTTAAATGTCCCAAGGCACATTTCACCACCATTCTGCACTTGATCAGCCTAGTGTTGAACTTACTACTGTCCGGCTTCATAAGCCATGGGAGAAAGGGGGAGGCTGGGTCTCCCAGGATCACTATTGGCATTTCAATGTCGTCAATTGTTGTTCTGCAATCTGGAAGAGTCCCTGCTTGCAGTTTTCTGAACAGAACTGTATTCTTATAGCCATGTTCCCATTCCCCCCTGCAACAATATTTTGGGCCCATGAGGCATTCCATGCCCTTCTCAAAACTCCCTGCATCTAGTTGCACTGTGGGATAGTTGCTCACAGTGCACTGCTCTCTGCATTGATGCAAACGCTGTGAATGAGGATGCACTCCATCGACACAATGAGCATGAATGGAACTTAAAACCTAGGTCCAGAAAAAGCACTTTAGCATGGTCATAATTTTAAGCATGTGTGAGTCCCACTGAAGTAATACTTACATTTTAAGCACATGCTTAAAATGTATTGAACAAATGAGGGTTTGATTGGGCAACAAGGGGAGTGTACTTTATTCCAAGACAACCTATATTATTTTGAGAGTTATGATATTACTTCTGCAACCATAATACAACTACATAATATACAATCCAAGATGTACTGATCTGAATCTGTTAGATGTATAGATTTTTTTAAGAGACAGTGTGTGTACATGTTTGAGGCACAAATCACATGGAAATAAATAGCTATAAGCATATCACTAAAAAGTATTATAAACAACTCATTGAGCTGTTGGGATCATAGAATATCAGAACTGGAAGGGACCTCAGGAGATCATCTAGTCCAACCTCCTACTCAAAGCAAGACTAATCCCCAAAGAGATTTTTGCCCTAGATCCCTAAATGGCCCCCTTAAGGATTGAACGCCCAACCCTGGGTTTAGCAGGCCAGTGCTCAAACCACTGAGCTATCTTTCCCCTCTATAATTGATAACTCTAAAATAATTAACCCTCCATTAAAATATCAATTGATTAAAATGAAGTCAAATTCTACTGAGGGAAATATAAAGGTGCATAAACTCTGTCAAGTTGCATGTAAAAGTATAGGTAGGCAGACCAAAAGAGAATTTGAAGATCAACTAGCAAAAGACCCAAAAACTATAGCAAAATTTTTCAAGTACATCAGAAATAGGAAGCCTGCTATATGATCAGTGGGGCCAGTGGACAATTGAAATGTTAAAGCAACACTCAAGACAGACAGATGGAGTCGTTTCAGAGAAACTAAATGGATTATTTGCATTGGTCTTCATGGCAAAGAACGTGAGGGAGATTCACACACTTGACACATTCTTTTTAGAGGACAAGTCTGAGGAACTGTCCCAGGTTGAGGTATTGATAAAGGAGGTTTTGGAACAAATTGATGAATTAAACAGTAATAAGTCACCAGGACCGGATGGTATTCACCCAATAGTGCACATGTGGACAAGGATGAGACAGTTGATATGGTGTACTTGGACTTTCAGAAAACCTTTGACAAGGTCCCTCACCAAAGGCTCTTAAGCAAAGTAAGCTGTCATGGGATCAGGGGCGGCTCTAGCTTTTTGGCCGCCCCAAGCAGTCATGCGCGGGAGGCGCCCCGGAGCCACGTGAGCAGCGGACCTCCCGCGGGCATGGCTGCAGAGGGACCGCTGGTCCCGCGTGGCTCGGCTGGACCTCCCGCGGCTGCGGCGGGCGGCGGTCCGGGCGGGCGGCTCGCTTGAGAGCTGCGCCGCCGGCTGGCGGAGGCCCAGCCGCAGCGCGCGCCCAAGCCGCCCGCCATGCATGCCTGGCAGAGGTCCCAGGTCCCCGGATCCGGGACCTCCAGGCGCAGGCGCGGCGCCCAGGTCCCCCGCCCCGCCCCCCGCCCCGCCCCGCCCCGCCGCCTTTATTTTTTTTTTGCCACACCAGCTTGTTGCTGGTGCCCTGAGCCTGCCTGCATGGGATAAGAGGAGAATTCACCTCATGTATCAGTACCTGGTTAAAAGATCAGAAACAAAGAAGGAATAAATGGTCAGTTTTCACAGTGGAGAGAGAGGGGTAAATAGCAGGATCCCCAGGGATCTATTCTGGGAGAAGTATACACTGATGAGGCAAAGTTGCCAGATGATACCAAATTGCTCAAGGTAAGTCCAAAGCAGACTGAAGAGTTACAAAGGGATTTCACAAAACTGAATGACTGGGTAACAAAATGGCAGATGAAATTCAATGTTGATAAATGCAAAGTAATGCACATTGGAAAACAATCCCAACTATACATACAAAATGATGTTACCACTCAAGAAAGAACTTGGAGGCATTGTGACTAGTTCTCAGAAAACATCTGCTCAATGTGCAGCAGCAAGCAAAAAAAGCTAAAAACATTAGGAACCATTAGGAAAGGGAAAGATGATAAAGTAAATATCATAATACCACTATATACATCTATAGTATGCATGCAGTTCTGGTCACCCCATCTCAAAAAAGATATATTAGGATTGAAAAGGGTTCAGAGAGGGATAACAAAAAGTATTAGGCGTATGGACCAGCTTCCATTTGGAGGAGAGATTAAAAAGACTGGGACTGTTCAGCTTAGAAAAGAGATGACTGATGGGGGGATATGATAGAAATGTATAAAATCATGAATTGTGTGGAGAAAGTAACTTATTTACTCCCTCACATAACATAAGAACCAGGATTCACCCAATGAAATTAATAGGCAGCAGGTTTATAACAAACATAAGGAAGTACTTCAAACAACGGACAGTGAACCCGTGGAACTCATTGCTAGGGGATATTCTGAAGGCCAAAAGTATAACTAGGGAAAAAAGAATTAGACAATTTCATGGAGGATAGGTCCATCAATGGCTATTAGCCAAGAGGGTCAGGTATGCAATCCCAGGCTCTGGGTGTCTTAGCCTCTGATTGCCAGAAGCAGGGAGTGGATGTATCACTCGATATTTTCCCTTTTCTGTTCATTCCCTCTGAAGCATCTGGCACTGACCACTATTGGAAGACAGGATACTGGGCTGGGTGGAACCATGGTCTTATCCAGTATCCATTCTTATATATTAGCCTATTACAAACTATTTATAAATGTACCTTTGATATAAAGTGTCTGGGTGATATGTAATACAAACAGAAAAGAGATTAACCAAAAAAAATCCCAACCTACATGTTGTAAGAAGCAGCAAAAAAATTGAAGTCTTTTATACAACTTGAGCTGGCTCTCCCACTTGGTTTGTATGGGAACCCAGCATACTAATGGTAAACTACTTTGCCACTCAGGTGGAAGTATTAGTTTGAAGGCCATCTGAACACTGGGTAGGCTCCTAATGTATCATTATTTTGCAAGAAACACTTGTGCTAAAAATCTTTGTGCGGATCCACTGTGAAAACTCAGTGTTCAGCAGTCTGCAACATCTTCCCTTCCTTACCTGGGATGGACTGTCAAAGGGTTGCACAGAAAGTCTGTTATAGACACTTATTTAGGGCCAAAACCTAACTATTATTATATACAAAGAATGATATACATGGTGCACCTAAGGTTTTTATTTAGCTGCATTTCACTGAGCACACAACAGTTTTTATTGTGTGCCTGTGAAATAATTATGCAAACAAATCTGGTTTTTAATCTCAGAATCATCCCTACTGCAGCCAAGAGCAGTGCCATCATGAGACAGGTGTACATTAAATGAGCAGGTGAAAAATAAATTGGACTGCGAAGAGCTGGAGGATGTTTGTCTTATTGTGAGGTATGTGCGGGTGTGCGAGTGCATCTGTCTCATACTGGTTTAGTTTTTACAAGCATTTCTGTGTGGATTAGATATGCAAGGGGAAAATTCCCAAGGAGAATGGGAGATGACACATGGAAGATTTGAGTTCTTGGAAATTCACAAATTAACAACCAGTCACCTGGTAGGGCTGTCTCTTCCTTCTGAATCTAAAGTAGCTCATTAGGATAGTGACAAGAAGTGAGTCTAAAAATAAAGTTAAAAAATTGTGCCCTCAAGCTGGTGGGAACAAATGAAGTTAGTGAAATAATGGAGAGACAAGGTGAGTGAGGTAATATCTTGTATTGAACTAACTTCTGTTGGTGAGAGACAAGCTTTTGAGCTTACACAGAGCTCTTCATGTGAAATAATGTCAGGTAATTCTGAAAAGAGGCTGCTTGTCCAGACTTCATTCTCAGAAATGATCTGATGGGGTTTTGCTAAGGATTTAATTTGTTTTACAGTGCAGCAATACTTCTAAGATGAATAAGGAAGACATTTAGTGTAGGGAGAACGGGTAGAAGCATTTCTCAAATGCATCTCCAAACATGTAACTTTATATCTGTAATAAAGGATCTGCTCCCTTCAAAATAAAATGTAATCCCAGCTGCAATGGGGAATATCTGAGATACATCCACTAAACACTACATCAGAGCAAGTTTTTGTTTTCAGTCTTTTAAGTTTTCTAAGTATAAAACTGAGAAACAAATCTCCACGGATGATAAAGGCAGCTATATTTCTGGTATCCTCAAAAATAGTGCTGCTTTTTTTTGGGTGGGGGGGAGAGGGAGCACAGCTTCAGGATAGACATCACAGAAACCTGTCACAAACAGAAAACAGACAAGAAGTCCTTTTATAATGGAGGGAGAATCTTATATGAAGTGAGGAAGAATCCCTATTTTCAGCAAGAAGCTTAGCCTAAACTTCTCCAAGTGCCAGATATTGGCCCCAGTGAAGTCAATGGTTATATGACCAGGCCCTGATGACACAGGCTGCTTCCCTTAAGTCTAGCTGCTTAAGACTCCCATGATCCCAAGTGTCTAAAAGTGAGGCAGCTATGTTAACTTCCCACAAACATCTAAACCCTAAATATAACATAGCTCTACCCTCACCATGAAGTTCCAGATTACATCAGTAGTGCTTATTAATAAATCCATCCATGAAAGATTCATTATAGAAACAACAGTTAATTTACTGACTGTATCTCAGGGGTTCTCAAACTTTTATACTGGTGACCCCTTTCACACAGCCTCTGAGTGAGACCACCCTTTATAAATTAAAAACATGTTTTTATAGATTTAGCAGCATTATAAATGCTGGAGGCGAAGCAGGGTTTGGGGTGGAGGCTGACAGCTCTCCCCCCCACTATGTAGTAACCTTGTGACCCCAAGGGGTCACAACCCCCAGTTTGAGAACCCTTGATGTAGCTCTATATCCAGCAGAGAGGGACCATGAATGGGAAGGTTCTAATCAGCCTAAAAAGAACCGTTATATAACAATTTTCATATTCATAGAACTTTTGAAACATTAGCTATTCAATTAGTAACTCAGCTTTCTGCTTTTCAAAATGTAGCACCCCAAGCAGACAAATTCTGGCTGCCCTGAGCAGATAAACAATGGGGAGCAAAAGTGTGTAGAGAGATTTTCCCCTTCCTACTCCATTTTGTGCACTTTTAGCCTAGCACTTCCACTTTGACTCTTCACTGCCTTGAACCTTGTGTTGTTAATTGCAACTATGCAAAGTGCGTATAAAACAGCCACAGTTCTTGGCCAATCATCCCTTCAGATAAAGGTGAAGTGATACCCCTAGGTGTGAGAGGATCATTTAGTCTCCATGTTCATTCTTTGGCTTCTCTGCAGAATCTGCCAAATGGATTCCAATATTCAAAAACAAATTCACTATAGAAACTTGAAGCACCAGGAGCTAGGCCTTGAACTCAGCATAGGCCCGAGAAACAAGAAATATTGGATTCCAAGGATCCACCATGTCTTTCTATCAAAGATAAGACTAGTAAGTCTGTCTTGACAGTGAACCCTGGCCCAAATCACAGAAGATCTCAAATTAATCCTCAATTACTGGGAATCAGGATTTTCCAAAAAACTGCACTAATACTAGTGTTGCAAGTGTTCACTAGCTTAGGTTTTCGGTATTATTAGCTTCTTTATAAATGTCACCAATTTATTTTCCTCAAGACAATTGCTTTTTGCTTATGTTTAGATAAAAATAATTAGAAAGATGTTGTGTTTTCCCCCATTTTACAACAAAAATTGCTGTCTGGGCTAAGAACCTTTTTGCTGGCTTCCAGCCTTATCACTAAGGGCTTGATCCAAAGTCCCCTGATGTTAAAGGGAAGTCTCCTATTGATTGCAGTGTTCAGAAGTTATTAAATCCCACTTTCAAGAACCTATGTTTATTAGAATTATTTAACACCCTTAATTATAGCATCTAGACACCAATGCTATAATATTGATTTGGAGTTAATGGGTGAAAATTCTGACATTTAAACTTGTTATACATGTTAAATAATTTAATCTTAATGAATCATGAACCTTATTTAAATTTTTTTTGTTACTTCATTAATAGTTGAGTATTTCTTTTAAAGCTGAACAATTATGTAAACTTACTAATGTCTTTTTTTTGTTTGTTTTGTTGAAGGGCACAGGTTTTTAGAAGGCACATGAAAGGGGAGATCAAGACAGAGATGCAGACAAGTGCTACATGATGCCAGAAAGCGGTCAGACATTTAGGAGAACTGTAATGGTCTTCACTCAGGGTCTGGTTCAGAAGTGGGCAGGGGACTGCCAAGGGGATTGTGGGCAGGGGAACCCGAGCCCTCCCATTCCACCAGCCTCCGTTCCAGGGCCCTTTGGGATACCAGTAACCTGGCAACCAAGGCCACTTAAGGCTGTCCTCCCTGGGCCTCTTCCTCTCGTCTCCCCGCCTGGGGTCACCTCAGTCTAAGACCTTGGCCTGGTGGGAAAATCCAAATAAAAAGAAACAAGAGGGAGTTGCCACTGTCCAGGGCTACAGGATAATTCTCTCTCTGCTTGTATCTGTGGAGGGTCCTCTTTTCCCTCACGAAGGGCCCCTTTCGGCAGCTGTGTCAGAGCGTTTAGGTTTCACGCTGCTCTAGCTATGGGCTGCAGGTCTGGTCACCTACTGAACTAATTGAATGCCTTTAAATTCCTTCAGCAGATGGAGCATTTGCTGCAGGTGTGGCGGGGCGGGGCTGGCTGAGACTAAAATGAGCCCTTAAGCCTTTGTTGCTCAGTGTGGGGTTTGTACATCACAAGGGCAAACAAATAAAAAAGAAGCCAAGGGATAACTGCAAGGAAGATGGGAGTGATCCATTGTATCAAAGGTAACAGGAAGACCAAGGAGGATCAAAATTAGGCCTTCAGAGTTTGCCAGGAATTGGTTCTTCAAGCCTTTAGTGGGAGTGGTTTCAGTGAAATGGAGACTGTGAAATACAGATTGGATTGACTCCCTGAGTGAGCAGATGGGAGGGAGCTAATGCAACAGTTGTAAATGTTAAATGTGAAGGTGAAGGATAGGACAACAGAGGGAGAGAGAGATTGGCTCAAGAGGTTTTTTTTTTTTTTAGGATGGGGATTCAAGGGCAGTTGGGAATAAGCCAGAGGAAAAAGGAACTGTTCATGGTGAGAGTGAGGAATGGTGGGGTTGGGGAGAGATCAAGGTAAATTAGTATGGTGGCTGGCAGGAATTAGAATTGAGGTGATTAATGGAGAGATTGGCAAGGGCTGGAGTCAAAAGTGATAAACAGGCAATGGTGGGTTGTGGGGATCCGACTCAATGTGGGTGTTGAACTTCCATTGTGTTCTGGGATTTCCTCCAGAGACAGGTAGGAGCAGAGGAAGCGGATGTGAGATGTGACTATTTACACCAGTGCACATGCATAATCCTAGTGAAAAGAATGGAATTAAATGTTTGCAGGATTGGATCCTTATGTCATTCTGGACTGATGATCTATTGATATCTATTGGCTGTAATAATATACATTAATCTTTCTAGAAAGTTCCACCAATTTCTTTACTGGTTTGACTTTGTCCTTCTACCTCTTACAAGCAAACTTTCATTTAGATTCTTACTAAATTGCCCTTGCTTATCCCTGATTTTTTCTTTCTATATGGCTCAAATACTACACAGTATGTTTTTGTAAGGAACCAACAGTTACCCTACTTGGGATGGTTTAAAACATTTAGTGGGATTTAAGATCAGTAGAAGCAGCTCTAACTTGTTCTGTACAGAAAGCCAAACAGGTGAAATCCAAGTTTTAATACATGAAATTCTGCAAGCAAATGGGATGGAATGGCTCAGAGTTGAAACTCTGGTAAGAGAAGTCATGACCATTTTAACTTGAAGTTCAATGTACATTCTTTCTTGACTTTTTATTTTTGTAACTAGCAGTTACAAAATTTTATATCCAAATATAATAACCAAGAATTTGTGTTGCCTAATAGTAACTGGGTTTTTTTTTGTTTTGTTTTTAATGTAGCTGAGTGGATGATTGGGAAGCGTGGGGTCTCACTTGGAGTTCTGCTCATGTCTAGGTTCTGTTACTGAAAGTGCCATTTCTCAAATATGTCACCGAGGTTCCTCAAACAATTTTACATACATGACATTTCTTTATCCTTACAAATCTATTAAATAAAGTTATTACACACCTGCCAGGTTCCTAATGGCATTTGATCATTGACTTCCATGGCATCTTAAAATGGCACTAAAACCCACACAAACAAGACATTACAAATATTGCTGAAATCTCAGTGAGTTAACATAATTCCAAGGCAATGTGTTTTAAGCAGGTTTCATTCATTTTGTTTCTTATAAACCCTAAGCTTTGCAAATCTTGCAACTAAAACAATAAAAATCCATGACTGTAAGCCAATCAGCAGCCAAATGTGTTAGATGTGTCACATTTATTATTAACGTGACAACATTCTATGTAACAGCAACAGTGCAGGCAAGTAAGGGGTTGCCATGGAGATAAGTTACTCAAGATGCAGCTAAAAATACTCCCCTCCTCTCTTACTGTAATAAATATTGCATTATATGAAAGCTAACAATGATGATATCAAATGCCATCTCTCAACGCATTTCCAGCTGTGAGCATTATGGCGATCTAATGGATTGCCTGATGGTCACATTGAATTTGTCATTTGTGTATGTTCAACTCTTTTTTTTCTCTCCAAATGGGTTCATTATTACATGGTGAAATGTTGGAAGACAGCTGTTGATATTATTAGGACACAATATTACTCCCGGGTACATTTCATACACCAGCGTGATTTTGTGGATTTAAGCTGGTGTCATAAGAGGAAACGATAGCTAAATTGAAAAACAAACATATGGAAATGTTATAATGACTTCTGAACAAGGTGACTGGGACTTCTTAAGCCCTGGCTCGGATAGCTCTGGTTGTGCATTGTGTCCTGTGTTCATTGCACACCAGGTACCTTAAGATTAGGGGGAGGGGGAATTAACTTTGGCAGTTAATCAGTGTCAGAAATATTCTCAAATATTCTTTTGGAAGATTCTTTTAGTTATCTCTTGGGTTTCAAGTAACTAAGACTTTAGAAGATTTATCTGAAGAGGAATAGACTTTACAACATTCAGAATAGACAAAAACAATCATCATGTTCATTGACTTCAATAGAAAATTTTTAAATCCTGATACTTCATATAAAGTAGAACTTCTTCATGAGACTCAAACAAGCTAAAAAAGAGAAAACCTTTTTTATAAAGATGAGTCACTCAACTTTAAGATGCCCTAGAAATAAAACACTTAATGCAGTAAGGAACATAAACAATCCATCCCCACTTTTGTCTTGCAATCTTGTAACTTTTAGTTACTTCTCTTCTTTTATGATCTCTTGGGGATACTATTGATGCTCACACCTTAATTTTATCTTCTTTGTAAATAAGAATACTTCATAGGATCATTAATGTTAGCGATGGAAAAGGTCTAGTAAGTTATCCTATTTATTGCCTTGTATCAAGGACAGTTCTCTAACACAGGCAATGCTTTTAACTATAGTGTACAAATCTTTCCCATTTAAACCAACTCTATTCAAGTCTCTCTCACATATTATATGGCTTTGGGGTGCTTTTATTGTTAGTATTTTTTCAGCTGAATAATAAACCTCTTAGATCAGTGGTCCCCAACCTTTTTGTGGCCAGTAGCACATTCATGTTTTCAGAAGAGTGTGGAGGGTGCCAACAATTTTTCCAGGCTTATTTTGTATTTGTACATTAAATAATATGAAAAACATCATAGAATATCAGGGTTGGAAGGGACCTCAGGAGATCATCTAGTCCAACCCCCTGCTCAAAGCAGGACCAATCCCCAGACAGATTTTTGCCCCAGATCCCTAAATGGCCCCCTCAAGGATTGAACTCCCAACCCTGGGTTTAACAGGCCAATGCTCAAGCCACTGAGCTATCCCTCCGCTCCCAAAATGACTCCCCATCAGGCATGGGGCAGCGGCTTGTCTCCCCTGCTGGGCACTAGGTGGACCCTGCGCCTGCTGGGAACAGAGAACACCGCGCTCGCAGCCTGAGTTCTATGTCCCCGTCAGGTGCGGGGCCGCAGCTTTTCTCCCCTGCTGGGCACTAGGCGGGCACACATAAATGCCCCGGCGGGCGCCATGGTGCCTGCGGGCACCACGTTGGGGACCACTGTCTTAGATGAATAATATTTATACATGCAAAACCAAAGAAACACTCCTCAAAAATCAAAGAGATCTCTTGACATTTCTTGAACTGCAGGAATATCTTAATTTGTTTAATACTGCAGTGCAAAATGCGAACAGAAGACCAGCCCATGTAAAGAAACTGATAAGTAATATTCTGCAGTATGTGACAGATGTATTGACTTCTGGAGGTCATTGCTACTTCAATCTATACAAATGTTCTTCAGATCTACGCATATTTTCTCTGTTGTTTGAGCTACTAGAGAGACTCATTTTAGCCTTGTCAGCAGTCCCCACATCCCGCCCATTCTGTTCAAGTAGCATGATTATTCTGGCTTTTACACTTTTGTCTCTCATTTTGGCTTCTTCTTCCTTCTGTTCTGACACACTCTACTAATGATTTTACCCACTCCTCATCCATAATTTCACCCATGAGCATATAAAACAATACAGCATCAAAATTTACATGCTAAGGTCCATTGCTCAGTCAGGCCCTAATTCAGGGAAGCACCTAAGCACGTGATTAAGTTTATCCTTATTTAGAACATCTTAAAAGCATATTTAAAGTTAGAATTGTGCTTAAGTGCTTTCCTGAATAGGGATTCTTTTCCTCAATCTGACCTCCTTTGAATGTTGCATCCAAACCTCCTTCTTTGTCTGACTGCATTTACGTGAGTGCAAAGGTCTATTTGCCTGGACTCAATTGCTGGACTCAAGCTCAGCATACGAGCTCCACATTCTTATGCGTCTCCAATGAACTAAACCACACTCTTGGTGCCATATAAATACTACTAGTAGAAATAATTAACACATAATTTAGCTCATGGTTCAGGAAATCCTGAATTTGACGCTCTCCACCATATGTATGCAGTTTGTATGCACAACAAACCTGTGGCCTATGCATGAATGAAGCTGTAGTCTGGCCCATCTAATACATTGAATAAACTGTTTCTTAGCAGTTTCATGCTTTGTCTTGTATAATTCTATCTATTTCAGCTTATCAAGATATAATTGTTTTCTTATTTTTTAATTACTCCAATGACTTTAGGTATGTTTACTGCAGGCTATTCAGTACTTATTTATTTTTAAATGAAAAATTGTGCTTCCTGTATGGATTTTTACAAACATTCCAGCACCAGTAAAAGTCTATAGCTTTTTCAGAACATTTAGCTTTATGTGGTTCTAAGTCTGTATAACACAGACTCATTGCCTAGAAAAATCACTCTCATTGTTCACACCCATTAAAAAAATCATAATCACATCCTAATTTGGTCTAAACACACTAACGTAAAGGATACTTTTGCTGTATTAGCCATTTTTCTAGTTTGCATGTAAGCTTTTATTTATTCTATAGTTATTTACCATATAATGAACTAGGGAAAAAAAACACAAATGCAAAATAAATGTGTTTAGTTTTAGTCCTAAGACTTCATTAAGATACTCCTTCAAAAAACAAAACAAAAACATTAAGATAGAATGACGGTTGTAAATAGCTATGCAGTCATTTAAAGTAATATTATGAGAACACTGTAGTCACAAAAATAAATTTTAAAAAAAAGAGCCAAATGTCTAAAAGAAAGGAAATTAGACAATGGTGTTTGAAATGGTGTTTGAAATCCAGGACCATCATTACACCTGATATAGGACAGTTAAACACCACGCACACACACAAGAAAAAACCTAAATGAAAAAGCCTAGAACTAGTCAAATTTTAATTCTGACCTATTACCCTTGCTTTTCCTCCCTTTATTGGAGCTATTTCCACACACGGTGACCTGAAAGGAAAATACAGCATTGGTGAGCAGATACTGGAATGCTATGTGCAGTTTCAGTATTCACAATTTAAAAGAACCTTGATATTTTGGAGAGTCTGCAGAAAACAGCTACTAAAATGATCTGAAGGCTGAAAAAAAAAATAAAAAGGGCTGGCAATGAGAGACTTAAAGAACTCAGTCTATTTAGCTTATCAAAAAGATGAGTTGATCACTTTATAGAAAGACCTTCATGAGGAGAAAATACAAGATACTAAAGGGCTCTTCAGTTTAACAGAGAAAGGCATAACAAGGACCTAGCTGAAGCCAGACAAATTCAAATTAGAAATTAGGCACTGCGTTGTCAACCATGAATGATTAACCACTGGAACTAACTACCAAAGGAAATGGTGGATTCTGCCTTTCTTAATGTCTTTAGATCAAGACCGGAGGCCATTCTGGAATGGAAAGATTTGCATTTAAACCAAACACAAGTTATACTTTAAACACAAGTTACTGGGTTCAATACAGGAGTAAAATTTAGGCACTAAAATAGTAACAACCTTTATTTCAATGAATAGGCACTCTCAGTATTTACTTTTATTATTGAACTCAACTATTAGCTGATACTCTGGTCTGAGAGTTAATCTCTCTCTAATTGCTAGGTGACAGTGCCCTTCCCTGAAGATATTTTGAGCCCATAAACATGTTCTTATAATCAATGTTTCTATCTTATACCTCATTGATTGAGTGTATTCTCAGCATAACATATTGGTGGGAAAGGCAGCCAATGGTTTATGAGGACTGCAGGAGCATCCATTTTGCAATTCTGGTTGAATTAATTTTAGCACTTAAGAGCTCTTTTCAGACTCTCCTCCAAACAAACATTTTCCTCAAACAAACAATTTGAATAATACAATTAATATTAATGTATTTTTCCATTAGAACATATGTAATCATTGCAAAAATTAAGGCTATATACCAAAAACGGTTTAATTCCTTATACTACAGGGTATTAATTGAAATTGTAGACTATTTCTTTAAAAAAACAATAGTACGTATTAATTACGGGCTGCTCAGGAAAGCGAATGACTAACTGAGCTGGTATGAGCCAGACATGCAAGTTTCATCATTTTAAGAGACAACATTTATGCTGTAACACTAATTTAAAATGTTGACTTTTTAATGACAAAAGTCCTCAAGGAATCTGGCTCAGTCATTTTTCTCAGCAGCCCCAACTAGTACAAAATTTTCGTAAGGAAATATTCTACTCTTCAATTAAAGCACTGAAATATGGGGGGAGAAGGGTTGGTAACTCATCTCAATTTGACTCAAAACTTGTTGCTCTAAATTGCCATCTCATTGTCACTTTTGTAATATTTTGGATGTAAATGTATTTGTCTATATTTTGTATGCAACTTACGCATAACATTAATAGTGCAAAAAGCCAACTTAACATACTGTTATTCTTATTTAACATTTATATTGCAAAAGCACCTGTGTCTAGCCAACCTCGGACTCCATTGTGCTAGTTGTTGTACAAACATAGATTAAATAACGCAAAAAGAAACGGATGATGCGGAAAAAGCTGAAGTACTCAATGCTTTTTTTGCCTCAGTCTTCACAGACCAAGTCAGCTCCCAGACTGCCGCACTGGGCAACACAGTATAGGAAGGAGGCGAGCAGCCCTCAATGGTGAAAGAACAGGTTAAGGACTATTTAGAAAAGCTGAATGTGCACAAGTCCATGGGTCTGATTCCAGATCTAATGCATCCAAGGGTGCTGAGGGAGTTGGCTGATGTGATTGCAGAGCCACTGGCCATTACCTTTGAAAATTTGTGGTGATTGGAGGGAAGTCATGGATGATTGGAAAAAGGCAAATATAGTGCCCATATTTAAAAAAGGGAAGAAAGATGACCCAGGGAATTACAGACCGGTCAGCGTCACTTCAGTCCCTGGCAAAATCATGGAGCAGGTCCTCAAGGAATCCATTTTGAAGCACTTGGAGGAGAGGAAGGTGATCAGGAACAGTCAACATGGATTCACCAAGGGCAAGTCATGCCTGACCAACCTGATAGCCTTCTATGATGAGATAACTGGCTCTGTGGATATGGGGAAAGTGGTGGATGTGACATATCTTAACTTTAGCAAAGCTTTTGATAGAGTCTCCCACAGTATTCTTGCCAGCAAGTTAAAGAAGTATGGATTTGATGAATGGACTAT
This sequence comes from Mauremys reevesii, assembly GCF_016161935.1. Classification (NCBI taxonomy): domain Eukaryota; kingdom Metazoa; phylum Chordata; order Testudines; family Geoemydidae; genus Mauremys; species Mauremys reevesii. Next base: position 25,848,140 of record NC_052633.1, on the reverse strand, counting down.
AAGGTGGATAGAAAGCTGGCTATTTTGTCAGGCTCAACAGGTAGTGATCAACGGCTCGATGTTTAGTTGGCAGCCGGTATCAAGCGGAGTGCCCCGGGGTCCGTTTTCTTCAACATATTTAATAATGATCTGGATGATGGGATGAATTGCACCCTCAGCAAGTTTGCAGATGACACTAAGCTGGGGGGAGAGGTAGATAGGCTGGAGGGTAGGGATAGGGTCCAGAGTGACCCAGACAAATTGGAGGATTGGGCCAAAAGAAATCTGAGGTTCAACAAGGACAAGTGCAGAGTCCTGCACTTGGAAAGTAAGAATCCCAGGCTGGGGACTGACTGTCTAAGCAGCAGTGAGCTGGGAAAGGACCTGGGGATTACAGTTGATGAGACGCTGGACATGAGTCAACAGTGTGCCCTTGTTGCTAAAAAGGCCAATGGCATATTGGGCTGTATTAGTAGGAGCATTGCCAACAGATCGAGGGAAGTGATTATTCCCCTCTATTTGGCACTGGTGAGGCCACACTTGGAGTACTGTGTCCAGTTTTGGGCCCCCTACTACAGAAGGTCTGTGGACAAATTGGAGACAGTCCAGCGGAGGGCAATAGAAATGATTAGGGGGTTGGGGCACATGACTTGCGAGGAGAGGGTGAGGGAACTGGGGTTATTTAATCTGCAGAAGAGAAGAGTGAGGGGGGATTTGATAGCAGCCTTCAACTACCTGAAGGGGGGGTTCCACAGATGATGGAGCTAGGCTGTTCTCAGTGGTGGCAGATGACAAAACAAGAAGCAATGATCCCAAGTTGCAGTGAGGAGATCTAGGTTGGATATTAGGAAACATTATTTTACTAGGAGGGTGGTGAAGCACTGGAATGGGCTACCTAGGGAGGTGGAGGAATCTCCACCCTTAGTAGTTTTTAAGGTCCGTCTTGACAAAGCCCTGGCTGGGATGATTTAGCTGGTGTTGGTCCTGCTTTGAGCAGAGGGTTGGACTAGATGACCTCCTGAGGTCTCTTCCAACCCTAATGTTCTATGATACAAAGCTAAGGATTAATGCAAGTCTTTTCATTGAATTCCGTGAGCTTTGGGGCAGGCCTTTACTTCCTGTTGTTAGAACAAGTAGTAATTTCACTCTCTCAGCCATTGTTATAGGGTAACTGTTGATAAGCATTCACTTTTAATGGTGGCCACTGTCATACTGGATGGACAAAGTTATTCTGTAGAAGGAAGAACATTGCCGCACCATAGTGTTATGTCAATATATAATTACTTTTGATGGTTCAGTGTCATCACCTACTGAAAGAATGTTATAATGATAGCAAAGGCTCACACTGAAATATCACGATGGGTTTATTTTCTGGCTCTTTACAACTCCTTTTAATGACCAAGTTGATTGCTATGTGCTAGCACTTGGATACCAATAATGTAAATCAATACAGTCAAACACACAGGCTTTGTGAACATCTTTTTTTGTATTTCTGACAGTGCCTGTACAGTAAATGTAATTACTTTTAGGTGTGATTTTAATCTTAACTACTAGTAGGTTAAAAGAATCCTCTTGCTTGAACCTTTCAAATCAGTACCCTGCTTTTTTGCATGACACTATGCAACAGCCAATTTTGAATTCACAAGTACACACCGAGTGAAGGCAGATGTGCCATCACTAAGAGGAATGATGTATAATTATAGTGCCCCTGCAGTCCACTACCAGTAAGCCTGGCTGCAGCATGAGTCTCATTTCATGGTTGGACTAAACTTCTGTTATTACTACTTGTCAAAAGTAGTTATCACTATGATTCCCTGAGGAGACATTCTTACTGATCTAAAATGTCTTTACGGAGTGCAACATAATCATCCAGTCTGAAAAAGAACATACAAATCTATTTGCCTTAGGATATTACATGCTTGCTAACTTGTCACTGCTGCATTTAATGGCATTACCTAAAATGGTGTACAGGTGTACTTGTCACTAACACTTTCTATTAAAGTAGCAGCGACTCAAAACTCTAAAGAAAATATAAATACATTTTGGAAAAGTGTTTTCAGGACTAAATTGCTGTAAGAACAAAACAATTACCTGTGGTCAGAACCAAACAAGTAGGGAATTGGGGGGGAGTGGGAGGGGGAATAACCATATTGTCATACTGTATCTGAAGGTGCAGCTATACTAGTCTTGGGACTGTTAGCCTAACAACATGAAATGTTTACTACAAATATTAAACATAGTTACAGTGGGTGAGAACCTGGCCCCATTGAAACCAAAGGCAATGCCCTCACTTGACTTCAATGAAGCAAGGATTACACCCTTCATGTGATCAAACCAATTCACAATCACTACAACCCTGATTCAGCAAAGCACTTTAGCATGTGCATAATTAACTAGGCGAGTCATCCCAGTGACTTCAGTGGAACTATTCACCTGCCTAAGTGAGTGCACACTATAGTGCTTTGCTAGATCAGGATCAATGATTGTTGGTCGTGTGTTCCTTATCTCGATAAACTCCTTGAGCTGCAGGTATATTCACCAGCACGGAAAGAGTTATATTCATAAGAAGAGTTATGAAAAGGACAGTGGGCTAAATTCTTCACTGGCTTACACTTCTTGCAATTATTATTATTGGACCAGAGTATCCCCTCCTCCAGGAGAGGGCCATGGGAAACAGTTTCCTCAATATTTTTCTACCAGTAGGATTTACCCTTGTGGAAGGAGGCATTTTAGGTTCCAGACCTTGCAGAGTCCCCAACATCTGCAGGTGGGACAGGGCCAACTGTTCAGAAGTCACAAAAGTCCATTCTGGGGATGAGACTGCTTGGCTACCCCTCTGGTTCCCTAGCACTGGGGCTGTAGTGGAGGAGCCCTGCTGGAGCTTCTCCCACTGGTGGGGCAACCCCTGAAAGGTGCGGTTTTCACAGCAAGGCGTGGGCTCACAGACAGGTGAGGGATGGGGATGCAGTTGATGAATCAATAGATAAGTGACTGAGCATAGAAATTAGGAATTGTCTGTTTAATTCCATGATTGTTGGATAGAGATGGTTTCCCTGCCCCGGCCTACTGTGTTGGTATTTCTTTAAATGAGATGACTAGTTGTTCTAGTCTTTTTGAAAGAAGGGACCTAAACCAGGAGAGGCATGATGTATGTAGTCCCTCTGAGGTCAACGGAGGTGGGGGTCAGTGCAGAATTTGGCTCATTTTGTCTAATCTACTCTTCAAGTACTCACAACTGGTCTGAAACATACTCAAGGAAACAAAGAGAAAAGAAAAAAAAAGAGACACTAAGAAGAGGATGAGACACCGAAACTTGAGTTTTAGTGGGAGTTCTGCACTGAAAATGAATCTCAGGATCTGGCCCTTTGTTTACAAGCCAGACAAAATACCCATATACTGCTCTAGCTGTCATATTGCTCCTTTTCTGCTGTTTTGTTTTTCCTCTGTGCACATGATCCAACACAAAGGGCTGTTACACAGTTCCTTGTATAAACATGAATAAAGGAACTTGCAGCTGTTAGGCTAGAATTGAGGTCTTTTAGTTTTGGATAGCAGAAAGCATCTTATAGTTTGTTCATAATGCCTGCCCTATATTCTCTGTTAGGCTCCAGTTCATCAAAGCAGTTACAAATGTGCCTAACTTTAAGCACATTAGTAGTACCATTGAACTTCATGTGAGTAGTCTGCAAAGGGTGTCTGAGTGCTGAGTGAACAGGGATGGGCTTAATCGTGTGATTTACAAAGTGTGTAATTCTCAAACTTTCTCCCTAATCTCAACCATAAAGAAACAGGAGTCAAGGCTACATGATACCTGGTATGGTGAAGTCCCCGCCTTCCCCCCCGCCCCACTCCTATTCATTTACTGGTGCCTGGCCATTTCTGCTGACTTTGCACATAATCCAACACCTGCTGAAATTACCTGGAGACTTTATTTTGACTTCAGTAAGCTTTGGATCATATCCCTGAAGCATGATTTTAAAATCATGGTTTTTATTCCAATTAAAACAATTAAACTTTATTTTGGAATTATAATGTGATAGAAGCTCAGCACCATGTAGAATAAGGCCCTATATTAACATAATGTCACAGAAATCAGGAGTAGCATGTACTGTTAAAGCATTTCCTTTTTATAAAAACATTACTTCGAGTTGGTGGGGAATTTTTCATCAGAATGATTTTCTGATAGAAAATGAAATTTTGTACAAAATTTCAATTTTGCTGCATATTTGATTTTCTTCCAGAAAAAAACAAAAGATGATATTTTGCTTTGGCTTGGTTCAACCTGAATTGGAACATTTTGTTTTGTTGAACTGACCCAAAACATGTGTTTCATGTCAGATCAATATTAAACTGCACTGCCTATTGTGGTACATTGCCTCATGGAAGTTGTAATTCTGGTCCCAATTCTCTTCTATAGGCCAGGGTTCTTGGAAGACTACATTTCTCATAATTCAATGCAACCTCCCCTCTGACCAAGCTAGGTGGTGCATCATGGGATATATAGTCCTGCTAGGACTCAGTCCATAGAATGGTGGGGGGGGGAGGGAATTAAGTTCCTGAACTACAACGGTAATGGGGGTGTGTGTCAGTTAAAAGGGAAATGTAGATTAATTCTGAACTGACTCAAATGAAGCATTTACTGAAGTGAATAATTTCTATTTGGAATGTTGAAATGCTTTATCTTATCGAAAGTGTCATAACTAAATGTTTTCACTTTTCGGAATCAAAATTGTTCAGAATATTTCTTCTATGAAAAATTCAAATATTCCAATGTTTCACGCATATTTGAATGAAAAGAAATGTTGAATCATCAGAATTTCCCATGGGACAGAAATGTTATTTCTCAGCACTAGTACTTACAGTCACAGCATAGAACAAGTTCAGTGCACTAGGGGTGAAATGCTGAACTCACTGAAGTCAATATGAGTTTTGCCATTGATTTAAATGGGGCCAGGATTTCACTCTGTCTTAAATCTAGTGACACTATCACAATGAACTTAGCAAATAGAATATCATGGAGAAAATTGTTTGTGAACCTTTATTGAAGGTTTTGGTGCCTATTTTGGGTAGAAAAAGGTTAAAATGCTTTGTGCCAGACATTTAGGTTCTGAAAGATACAAGATATAAAGAGACTGCCCTAATCAAATGAGAAACAGGTTCTTTACAGCAAGCTGTATTAATAAACCAAAGTGCTAGAAATGCCTACATAATTTTTTTCATGACTCAGTTGAAAGAGATAGAAATAGACATAGCTGGACAGCCATCCAGAACAAGTCACTGTTTCCGAGGAAGTCGGAAAGGAAGACTGCTGTTTATTCTGATGTTTTGTTGTCTCTCAGGCTTCTAGCTGGAGGCTAGAAAGATCCCTAGGGCCCCACCCCCACAAAAAACACTCATGAAACTATCACAGTTGGTATTTTAAATAATGCAAGTCTCACTCTGTTTTTGTCTCTTACAGTAATTAGTGCACAACTTCCACTGAAGCCAGTAAAGTGGAATATTGTAAAAGTGAGTTTCTGGAACTCTAGAGGACAAATTCAACCCCCCGATAAGCAGGTAAATCACCCACTGAAGTCAGTGAGAGTTCTATTTCCTTATGCCAATTATGAACTTGGTAATGGTATGGTAATAAAATATTCACTAGGTGCAAAACCTCTGTTACCCACTGCTCTGAAACACAATTTGAAGTACTGCATAATGAAGGACAATTGTGAATCTGCACATATGTTTTCCACAGGATTTCAGATCACTTCCAGGGTATGTTCAGAATACTTATATATAAATACAAGCACACCTAGGGAAGTCAGGAGATCTGGTTTCTATTGTTGGTCTTGCCACAGAGCTCCTGTCTGATCCTTCATCTTCACATAACCTAATCTCTGCCTGTGTGTCTCTGTCTGGTTTTTCTAGGGCCTTAATTCAGGAAAGTACTCAAACTCATGCTTAAAAGCTCTCCTGAACTGGGGCCTATGTGCTTATATAGCCTCCATCACTGTAGAAACTGAGAACCTCAAAAGCATTAATGCATCCTCACAACCTCCCTTTGAAGCAGGGAAGTATTATTTTCATTTTATACAGTGGTATAGAGTTATGGGGAAGTGAACAGCTATTCACAGTGAGTAGTACTTGATCCCTTGACTAACCCATTGCCTTCAGTGAGACTGTTTTTGGAGTAAGGCAGTAGGAAGCTTGAGTAAATGTAACAGACCCATTGTCCCTAAATGACTTGCTCAGGGTCACATAGGAAATTCATAGAGTTTATGAGCAGAAGGGACAATTAGATCTAGTCTGATCTCCTGTATATCACAAGGCATTAAATTTCACCCAGATTAATGAAAGCATAACTTGTGTTTTCCTAAAGCATATCTTCCAGAAATGCATCTAGTCTGGATTTGAAGACATCAAGAGATGGAGAATCACTTCACCCCAGTAGTTAGTGCCAATGGTTAATCACCTTACCGTTAAAAAGTGGTGTCTTCTTTCTAATTTGTGTTTGTGTGGCTTCAGCTTCTTGCCATTGGCTTCGTGTTATGCTTTTCTTTGCTAGTTTAAAGAGCCCTTTAGTACCCAGTATTTTCTCCCCATTGATATACTAGGAGATTGGCAGAGCCAGGAATACAATTTCCTGGGCACCCTTGGGCAAGTCGCTTCAACTATCTGAGCCTCAGTTTCCTCATCTGTAAACTGAGGATAACAACCACCACCACCTTTCTTTGTAAAGTGCTTTGAGGTCTTCAGATTAAAGTGCTAAACAAGAGCTAAGTAATTTTATTATACAGACTGTAGATTATATGTTATTAAATACATTAGATTGTAATAGTGTATATTATCTCTTGTGAGATATATGTTAAATAGTCAGTGTTCCCTTTTCATATACTTTCTAAATTCACTTTAAATACTGTAGGACTGTATCCTCCATTTTTAAAAAATATATTATTGTGTTTGATATTGTAATCTTATATCTTTTAACAATCTAATCATATATAAAATAAGTTATTAGTCTGACAGCACTACATTGGAACTTAGCATGCTATGCAGCACTCTAGTTTAGGGCTAGGAGAGTTTGGCAGCAGCCAATGCAGGACCTTTGACTAGTTGGCTGTGCACCACATGCATGCAGGTATGATCAATCCCATAAACAACTGTACTTTTTCCTAGTGTTCCCCACCCCCCACCAGTTTAAGCAACCAAGTAATAGCTCTTTTACAAGCTGTAGAATATGGAGTAGGCTAAATCTATATTTCACAATATTGTACTTCTCCTAGAAAGTGCAAACAGATCTATTCACAGGAGATTAATAAGAGAACACCAAACAAAGAAAGAGGTGAAGTGGCTATTGTGAGATGTCATAGAGGATAGACAAGTCAATGAGTATCACTTTCCCTACTCCTAATCAACTGCAGCAACTCATAGAAGCACCCTCAGTAGATCATTCAGGAAAACAGGAGTCAATGTGCTTCACGCCCCAATCTACCCTCGCCTTTGTCAAAAAGGAGCAGGGCAAATCGTGACCCATTCAACCAATGAACGTGAGGGCAGGGTCTCCTGGACTGTCACAGTGTGAAATGACAAGAAGCTTGGTCATGAGGGCTAGAGCTCTTTCTTTGCTCTCAGTGTGCCAAACAGTACTCCACCATGCAGAGGACTGTGGGCAGCTTTCCAACAGGATTATCTCTTAAATATATTTTTATTATAAAACTTGGGAGATATTAGTCCTTAGCTTGCCACTGCATGTAATATTTTCATTGCTATGCACATAAATGTAACCATTCAATTCCACAGAGCATCAGGAAAGTGGGGCAGCTAAATCTAGTATATTGCATGGAACATTTGTCACTAAGTACTGTATGCAATTCCCTTTGCATTTAGGCTTACACATTTTTAAGTATTTACAACAATGCAATTATGCCAGAATTCCCAGTTCAAAAGACTTCATGAATAAATTGCGTGACTGCTGCCAAACATATTGTATCTGGTACGTCCAGCCATTCTGCAGAATGCACCTCTGGGACGCTGAATGTACCAGTACCAAGTCCATAATAGTGTTGTGATGCCTAGATTTCAATGAAAAGTTAGTGGAATAAATCCCTGTTGAAGTAGGAGCTGAGAAACAGCAAAGAAGTTGGCCACATTTAAATTAACACATGACAATATCTGAGACACCACAGTTGTTTCCTTTTCCAAATTTATGGAAAATTGTGGTAATACAAAAAACATTGTGAGGTAGCCGTTGATAGATTTTGAGTTCTTAATGGCAACCACTGCAATGACAGCTTTGTTCAGTTAACAAAATAGGTTAAAAAATGCCACTCATTACAAATCTAACCTAACCTATCATCTTCCACAAAAGCCCTTTCATGGAACAAACCATAGCTGAATGATGGAAAGCAAGGCATCAGCAGCTTCCTCTGGGAGTCAGTTATCATTAAGCATACTGAAAATCATCTTTCCATTCTCTTTCCTGGTCGGGGAGAAAAGTTCAATCTCCAACCCAGGTCTCTCACTGCACTAGAAAACTTCTATCAAAAGCATGTTGGAGGCTGGATGAGTTAGTGGAGGTGATCAGGAAATGCCCCTACTGACCTGCATCTTCTCATAAAACTGTCCATTTTCACCCTCCTCCAAAATAGTCAACTTCTCACCTACCAAGAACCCTCTCAGGATCACCTGACATCAGGGTCTCCTACCACGGGTCACAAAATCCCTCCCATATGAGTTTTCCACTTTAGCCGGTACCATCCTTAGAAAGATATCCTGACTTTGGGGTTGTGGCAGCCTTAAAAATAACCATTCTGAAATGAAGGACATGTTTTAAATAGTAAATCTATGGCAAAGTAAGGTATAACAACCCATTTATGTAATTTAGTGCATAATTATTAAAAAAAGTACATTAAAATTTGTAGTTAAGTTATACAGCAAAAACAATTTAAATGAAGTCTGCATAAATCAAGAGGATTTGCATTTTGCAGTTGGTTGTAGTTTTAACAGTAGGAAAAAACTAGATATGTTAGAAGAAAAAAATAGCTGCATATATATTAAAATGTGAGTTTGCAAAAAGGTCTCAATTTTAAGAAAAGCCAGAATCTTAAAAATAACATACAAAAAGGTAACCTAAATGAGAATCAGTTCTTGGCAATGGCAATGCTGGTGTCGGGGGATCGTCTTTTAGCAGTGGACAAAGTTCAAAGATGAAGCTCTGCTACATCAACTTCAATGGGACCAGGATTTCATCCTGCATGTCTATGCCGATAGAGCTATCAGATGCTTTCAATACAGCTGATCATTAGGTGATGTTCAGATGCATGTAAGCCTAAATGTAAGTAAGTATCATTCTTTTCTCTTAGAGAGATCCCAGAGGAAAATTATGGGTCTTTGTCACCTTAAGGACTCTTTCATATGTGCTCAACAACATTCCACCTTGGAAGGGTTAACAAGGAGGCACGGGTTGAAGAGTTTCCAGTGTGTTCATGATGCTCAGTTTTCTCCACTTGGTCTCAGAGTCAAGTAGTGACTTGATGGAGGAGCACAAACAGTGTCTAAACCCAGAGAAGACTGACAGTATGCTGGTAGATTGCTTCCCCCAATCAGGATAATAGCCCTTCTAACTTGTCCATCGTTTGTTAATTGAATTTGTAATTTGGGTGCCTTGTAAAACACCAGCTGCTGCTAGATGATCCTAGGGTAGTAGTGGCCAGACTGATCCTTTCACTAACATACAGCCTTTATTACAATCATCCATGCCTTTGTCCAGGGACGGCTCCAGGCACCAGCTCAGCAAGCAGGTGCGTGGGGCGGTCAAGGGGAAGGGGCAGCACATCAGGCTCTTCGGCGGCGGGTCCCTCGGTCCCTCTCGGAGGGAAGGACCTGCCGTCAAATTGCCACCGACGAAGAAAGCGGCATGGTGGAGTGGCTGCCGATAGCTACTTTTTCCCCCCGCTTCCGCTGCTTGTGGCGGCAAAAACCCTGGAGCTGGCCCTGCCTTTGTCACTACTACTCTACTGAACACTGCACCTAAATTAGCCTAGAAACAAGGGGATACAGACAGCAGTGACCCTCACATTAAGAGATACTTCTTGTTGTGAGCATATGATGTTAGAATTCCTGCTGGCATAGCACTATGTGAGTCTTCTGAACTACAAAGCTCTAAATTGCTTGGAAGCTGCCTAACTGAGAGACCATCTTTATCCCTGTGTGATAATGCATTCCATCTTGTCATCTACAATATCCATAGTGTGTTGATCTTTGGGTCATGCTGAAAACCCCAAGCGTTTGGCAAGAGATCTATTTGGGGATGGCTGAGGTTTGGATTGGGGATGGTTATGACATTTTGTAGAGGGATGGACTAGCAATTTAAAGGAACATGGGTGGGGAATTTAATTTGAGGATGTGCTGACTTGCGTGGAACAAGGCTGTTGACTTTCTAACACTTCACTCCCCAGTCCTGCCATAAGTTTTGTTGTATTTTAAATTTAGTAGGTTACCTGTAGTCTTGCATAAAAGTCTTCTTTTTCTATGTCTGTATTGAAATTGACATAAATTAAAATGCTGCTCCATTACAATAGCTGTTCCTTTGCTGCACAAAACAGTGCAAGTTTTCTAATATCTTCTCTCTGCTACAGCTAAACAAGGTAATGCAATTTTCCTTTGGGGATAACATTATTCTGAGAGGAAATTAATATGGCCATCACATGATATGTGATTTTAATTTAACAATTTTGCATATTTAACACATTGTACTAAAAAGGATTGTATGGTAGCTTTTATCTAGTATATTGGCCTTAAGTACTGCCTTAATCAGAAAAGAAGAGAGAAGAGGTTTGTACATGTACCAGGTGTTAATGATAACAATATTATAGCTCTTAATATACTTGTTAAAATTTCTGGATTTTAAAAGGCACAGGAACAAAATTATGTCAAGACTTCAGAGTGATATTGCTAGAAAAAAATTCTTAATGTGTTTGTAGTTCACCACCACTTAATATTGCATTAACATTTATAATATTAGGCCAATGCTTTATATTTTTCAGAATATTGCTGATATATGGAAAACATAATATACACTTCAAAAAACAATTCATGCTAATAGCCCATGCAATTTGAAAAATTATCAGCTACATCACAGATTCTAGATTGCAGACACAAATTTTGAGTGTATTTATGCTATTTTAAAAAATAATGAATGAAATAAAGTAACCAAAGTAGTCACTGGTAGTGGGAATTTGGCTGTTATGCACAGTCTTTTTTGTGTTCAGTCAGCTATCTGCAGTCTCAGGTCTATGACTCCCTTGTAGTTTGTACACGTTGCCCTCAATAACATGCTGTGCAATCCCATTCATGTCAGTGGGGCTGCATGGTGAAATGGAAGGCAGAACATATTTTTGAACTATTAAGGACAAGTCTGTGACTAGCATGTACACAACTGCATGGGTGGGAGGCAAGTCTGGAGCAAGGATGTTTCACACCCTAGGCAAAACTTCCACCTTGCGCCCTCCCCTGTCTCCGAGCCCCCATGCGGCTCCCCCTCTGCCCTGAGGCACCCCGCAACAGCTCCCCATCCCCACCCTCCACCCTGAGGCACCCCCCCGCCCCAGCTCACCCCTGCTCTGCGCACGAGCACAAGCACACTGAGTACACCGTGGCTGCTTCACTTCTCCCAGCTCCCAGGCTTGTGGCGCCTAAGCTGATTGGCGCCGCAAGCCTGGGAAGAGGGAGAAGTGAAGCAGCTCACCCCTGCTCTGCCTCCTCCCCAAGCACGCCATCGCTGCTTCACTTCTCCTGCCTCCCAGGCTTGCGGCGCCAATCAGCTTAGGCGTTGCAAGCCTGGGAGGCAGGAGAAGTGAAGCAGCCATGGTGTGCTTGGGGAGGAGGCGGGGCAGGAGTGAGCTGGGGCGGGGAGTTCCCCTGCGTTCCGCCCCCCTTTACTTGCTACAGGCAGCCCTCCCCCCGCTCCCCAGCCCCAGCTCCCTCCCGAAAATGCGGTGGCGGGCGCCGGAGATCCAGATCAGCCACACCACCTGGCTGCCAAAGAAAATGCCACCCCCCCAAATCCTAGAGCCCTAGGCAACTGCCTAGGTCACCTAAATGGTTGCACCGACCCTGGTGGGAGGAGTTTTTAAGGAGCTTTCCCTTCATGTTCAATGTTCAGCTCAAGGTTCACTTGGATTTGTAGTCCCCACACTTCGTAGAGCGCAGGGACTGCTCATTCTGTGTACCGTTGAGATCCCCATCATGAGTTTGTTCTGAGTGAACCCAACTGCTGGATCCAATGTGCTTCTAAGTCCCCTCGATCTGGGTAGTGACTGGTCTCCCAGGAACACTCCGAGGTACAGAACCCATCTCTGACATTCTTCAGCAGTGGGATCCCACAGCCTGGCTGTCAGATTCTGAACCCAGTGACTCCCTCCAAAGTTCCACCTCAGCATTGGCACACTGAGCATCTCAATTAATGCCTTCAGGGACATCATGTCAGAAAAGCAAAACTTAGCAAAGGAATTTAACTACTCAGTGTTGCCAACTCTGATGATTTTGTCGTGAGTCTTATGATAATTGTTTTCTTTAAAGACCCAGCTCTTGGAGTCAAGTGAATGTGTGATGATTTTAGCCTTCAATCTTTAAGAATAAGCAAGTTTCTAGCCTTCATGGCTGTGAAGAAATGTGATCCCAGTGCACCCTAAATACGCAAAAAGCAGAAGGCAAATCTATTTTGACATAATTTCATGATTTTAAAGCCAATCTCATGATTTTTGATAAGCCTACCTAGTGATTTTTGAATATATGAGTTTGGCAGTACTGACTAGAGCAGTGGTTCTCAAACTTTTGTACTGGTGACCCCTTTCACACAGCAAGCCTCTGTGTGCAACCCCCTTATAAATTAAAACACTTTTTTACATATTTAACACCATTATAAATGCTGGAGGCAAAGCAGGGTATGGGGTGGAGGCTGACAGCTCGTGACCCCCCCATGTAATAATCTCATGACTCCTGAGTGGTCCTGATCCCCAGTTTGAGAACCCATGGACTACAGGCTCTTTGCATTTAACAAAGCATACTAGAAAGTTATAAATCTTTGCAAAATACAAAATTATGAATGCAGCATGTCCTGGTCTGTTCTGCACCATACTGTGAGTCCTGGGTTTGAGAAGCATCCTTATGCTGTGCAGACTTTCTTGCTTCTGTGTAGAGAGCCATTCAAAGTAAATGGGCCTATGGGTAAAAGAACCAATTGTTCCAGTAGGGAAGAGCCATTCAACACTGATAGCTCCTGATTGTTCTATCAGAGCTTCTCAGAGACAGGATTTCCACTAGGTGTTAAATCACCACCACAAATGATACAATCCACAAGATGCATAACGCAACATGAAAGTCGCACTTTAAAGTTTACAATACAAAAATCAACTCTGTGAGGAGTGGAGTTCACAATTTGAGACAGACATCCCCAGTCTGTCACATGGCTGGTATGAGACATGAGCTGTGTCCACCAGGGTGAAGCAACTTAAAGGACAGCATAGTTTGCACAGTTCCTACCAAGACACTTAGAGAGGTACCTCTGAGGCGGAAGCTCTCCCCAAGCTCTATCCCTGGGCAGTGCATCTCCCTAATGCACTTACTGCAAGGCAGTAGTTACATGCCACCATTTTAGCCCTAAACAGGCATTGCTCTGCTATTTTTCTACTACTAATTATATAATAATTCAAGCATTCAATACTGTCAGGCCAATCGTGCCCTTCACTCATGAAGCAACTTTGAAGTCAAATGGAAGGGGTGTGGTGTGTCTCCCAGATGTAATAGGAGGCAGAATTTGGCTGTTTGTGTTTTACACTACATGTCTTGTTTGGAGTGTGATGTGCCTCTCTAGGTTCTGATGACATCACTACTATTTCAGGTTCACAATCATAGGTAATAGATCATTGGATCCCTTTGATGTGTGCATAGGCTTACTGCACAGTTACTTTTATAGGGTCCTTCATATGCACCATCTTTCACATCTTCAATATTACTTTCAAAAGGACTGGTAATGTGTTTTATCTTCCTTGCTACTATGATGTGGTATGTAATTTTTGTAGGCCTGTCCTAACAGCCCTAAGGGGCTGATATTCAGAAGTGTGGAACATCTACAACTCCATCTGAAAGAAATGGGACCTGTGGGGGCTTGGCACTTCAGATATTCAGGCCCTAATTGTAACCATTATAATCATAGGAAACAATGACAATGGCAGTTGGTAAACTACACAAGTCACTGACATTATTATAAGTAATGCCAGATATGTCTATGCCAACTCTTGTACCGTAAGAGAGATGATCCTGTAAATTCGGAAATCAGAAGAGACTATTTATAGCGTTCATCTCTTGAAATCAGTATTTTAATCTTTCAGGCCAGTCTGTTAGTTCTTTGTGGAATATGCACATATTCTGCCTATTTATACCTAGCATTGTCTACTGCTTTTGTCACCAGTTTACCTCTGGGAGAATCTGGAAGAGGATTTTGGCCAGAAGTTTAACAAATACTAGGAAACAGCGCAACTGGGCTGAAGGTATTAAAGGTTTTGAAGGAAATATGAATTTCATGAGGATAAGATTTTAAATAGCAAAACAGAATAAAAGTGGTGGTATGTGAGACCAAACAAACAAAATAAAACCTTTGAGCCTCTCCATTTTGGTTATATGTTTTAGGGAAGTGCACTTGCTGCCCTACAATGTCACAAGTCAAGTCTTTGCATTTTTTTTCTGCCAAATTACCAATTATGCTACATTTCCCTTTGCCAAGTTATTTTCTGCAATCGTCTTTAACCCATCAGAAAAGTCTTATAGTTAGAGCTGCATGGAGAAGATTGAATTGCTTTTAGAAGGTGAGAAATAGCAACATTCTCTTGCAAGCTAGAATGATTTTTAAGATCATGCTCCCATGAGTTTGCAACAGAGAGCTTGGTTTAAGAGCTCTAAAAGAGATATAGAAACTTCCAATCAGGTGCCACAAAGATTGCTTTTAGGTCCTGTCTTATTTTACATCATTTGATCACTTGGTACTTTTCAAGCAAGACTAGACCCAATGTTAAGAAGTCAATAGAAGGAGGATTGGGTCCTAAGAATATATGGCTAAATTGTGGCCATGCCAGGAGCCCTGAAGAAGGAACAGTGAATTGAGCTGCTCCTGAAGCGGACCAGAAAGCAGATCTTAACTCTCCAACTCTGACTTCTGGGTTCCTCTTACATAGTGTGCTTGGTCTATATCAGGCAAAGTGTATGTCCCCTGGAGTTCTGGCTAGTACATGGGGAAGGTGCGAGCAAGGTTCTGTCCAATCCCACCTCTATGTGTTGGGATTTGTGGGGGGGTGGGGAGGGGCTGGCTGTGAAGGCTACATCGCCCCGTGCTCTTACCCAGAGTATGACAAGCTCATGAATAATGCAAATGGGTGCCTTAGGTCTACACTGCAGTGTAAGCCTAGGGTTAGTGCAACTCAAGTCAGCAGACCCTGGATTAGAGAACCCGGGACTTGAACATCTTTACATAGTCAACCCTCGGATAAAGAATTTTCTAACCTGAGTGTGAACCCAAGCCTTCAGTGCCCACACAGCTATTAAGTTCAACCAATCATATTCCAGACTTTTTAGCACCCTTATGAAATGTGGCTGCTCTAGCCCTTTGTTTGTGGTGTAGTTTGGCAAAATGACTGTCCACGGGCCAAAGAAAGTCAGCCTCTAGGATTGTGGGACACCTTTTGCGGATTCTCAGAGCATGTATCCATGGGGGATGAGGCTACATTTCAAAGTAGCAGGGCATGAAACCTGGATGGCAGCTAGACTCAGGCTTAGACCTGCTACCCCCTGTGGGGTCCTGGGACCCTGGATTAGTGAAATTTAGATCTAGATTGGGAGGGTAGACTTGAGCCTGAGTTTGAACTTTGGGCTTACACCGCAGCATAGACAACCCCTGAACATGTTTATTATCACACTGGCTAAAGGCTAGCTAAGAGTGAGGCCCTATTGTACCAGGTACTGTACAAGCAGAGTGCAGACGCAAAGAGCTTATAGTCTAAATAATGCCCCCTTTTGCCCAAGCATGGAAGCAAACTTTGGACCATGATAGCATAGAAGACAATTAAGTAGGAGTGGAGCTAATATGCTGTTCCACCTCCAACTTTTATGGTTCCCTCCTTGAGCCCAGGAGTTTTCAGCTAGTCAGATATACATTAGGCTATGTCTATTTGTTTCTTCATATGTACATATTTACATAAAGGACCAAATGTTTCTTGCCTTACTAATATCAATGGAGCTATTTGTGTGAGTAACGCAATAGAATTTGGCCTAATAAGTGTAAGATATGCAAGAATAGGAATTTTGTGCAGGCATTGAGGTGTTTTAGAAAATTTAGCCCCACGAGTCTGTATTTTTCTCCTGACATTGAGACTTACTTTTGTTGTTGTACTGGAAAACAAACCATAACTATTTCTGTATTCCTTACAACAAACTTTGAACAAGCTCAGAGAACTATTTCTGTGCCAAACCATGATAAAAAGATGATATGATTCCATTAAACAAATCAATAGTATGCTCTCGCCTGGAATACCAAGTTCAGTTCTGGTCACCCTAACTCTGATGAATTTTTATGTTGAGATTTTAATTATATATATATTTATATATACACATACACACACATATATATACACATACATACATATTCACACACACACACACACACACAAACAAACAAACTTGGAAAGAAGACATCTCACTCATGTATTTAACAACAATGGGTCCAATGCTGAGGTGTTTACTATTCATCCTCCTGGGCCATCTTGACTAAAGAAGTTAACATTGCCAAGGGTCTTGATTCTGGAACAGGAAGGGTGGCCCAGTCAGACCATGGACAAGAACACCCACCAGCCATAAGTTGTTCCAACTATGTGCGATGCTGATTCAGGGCCACCTGTTCCTGTTGGGCTGCCAGCTGCCACTGGAACCAGTGCTGCTGCTGCAACTTAATTATTAGGTCTGGAAGAATTATATCCATTGTCCATCCCACCCTGACCTAGCGGGTAGGACACATGAACATACAAGTTCTGGAAATAAACCATAAAACTGAATAGCATTCTTTTGGGCAGAGATTATTTTAAGCAACTAACAAAATCAAGAGAGTCCTGACTCTATAAGGTTTTCATATACAAAGGGAAAGAGCTCAGTTTATCTCAGCTTTTCCCTTAGGTAGGGCTTGCTCCATCTCAGGGCACTAACTCCAGGAGCATCCTTCAATTCCTTCTGAGCCTGTCTCTCTGCTCCATTTTTAGGAGCACTGAAAGGAGTCAGTGGTCACAACAATTACTGCAGGGATCTTTAAGGGAATGCCACAGAGTAAGGGCAGGTAGGCATAGTCAGTCAGTTTATAGAAAAACAGGGATAACTTCCCCCACACTTCTCTAGGTCTGGGTAGTGCTTACTCCAATTCCTATTACCAAGGTTATCCATGTAGTTTAAGTCACCTTTGACTTTTCCATTTTCTGGTGCCTGCCTGGATCCTAGTATAGGCTAGAACAGTCTCCGAATTTGTATATCCACCCCCTTTATGCTGCCAGGATGGCATAAATTGGCCACAGTCAGTGGGGATCCATGAGACACTTCAATGACTCAGCCACAGGGGGAGTGCAATATGGGAGATGTTCCACAGCTGAGTGCCATGTCCTGATTCTCTCCTGTGGAGAATGAGGGACCCAGAATGAGAGCTCCCATAAGGCACTCTGGTAGCTCAAGAGCAGAGGTTAACATTTCTTCAAAAGGGACCCCCCCCAAACCACAACAAAACATTTCTATTCAGGTCAAACTAAACCTTTTGTTTTGCTTTCCTGACAGAAAATCGCACTGAAATTGATCTTTTCAAATGGAAAAAATTGATTGACTAGAGCCCATTTTCCAATGGGAAAAAGTTTCAGATGTTTTTGATAAATCCTAATTAGTTGATGGTTATTAATCATAACTTGAAATAAACAGGCACACATATTTAAATATTCATTAGTTCACAGTTTTGTAAATTAAAAGGGCACATGCAGAGAACATCTGAAGTTTCACAATACTAGGTTATGCTGTTCAAGATTTTGTCTGTGCTGAAGTCTATTAAGCTCTGAAACATTCTTTTCTAATTGTCATCAAAGCTATACTAAAAAGTTCCATATGAAATATTATAAATCAAATTGCTTCTACCTTGGCATTTATTCTACTAAATGCTGCAAATTGATCCATTTCTAAGGTGTAAGTATTACTCCTTTGGAATTTCATTTATTATTTGCTGGGACACAAAAGTAAAAACTGAGCCAAGAATTAATCCTGTGCTAGGTGGAAGATGAGGGAAAAGGTGAATATTTTTTCACTATATGTTATGTTTATTTCTGTACTGAAGAAATATTTAGAAAAAATGATCTTTATAATCAGAGGAGGAAGAAAGTATAGCAGGAGTCTTCAGATAACTGGCCTGATTCAGAAACCTCTAGAGCTTTACAAACAGAATTATCCATATCACCTCATCATTCTCCTATTTAACTCATATCCACAGCTGGTTTTGTTCTATATTTACCTGGGAAAATGTATTCCAGTTCCAGAAGAGGAAAACTTCATATTTATTTATATATATATATAGGAGAGTTGGTCAGGAATTTTCCAGTGAAACTTTTAAATCAATAAATATCAATTTGTTGCAAGTGAAACACTTCACAAGAAATGGATGGTTACATGAATCTCCAGATTTTTGGGGAGGAAAAGTTTCAAAATTGTCAACACAAAAAGTTCTCCCCTCCCCCCAGTCCAATCCAACTTTTGTCAAGTTTTGTTCATTTTTGCTAAAAAAAAGGTTAGTTTTCTGAAAGGTTGAAATCAACACATTTTGAAATTATTGTAATGAAAATTTTCTATTGACCTAATTGTGAAAATGTTTTCAAATTCTCAGTTCAAACATTTTTTGAAAGTTTGAGTTCCCAGCCTAATTCAAGGCAGGAAAAAATGTCAATCTTCAAAACTCTCAGAGGACAGTTTTGTTTTGTTTTTTTAAACCCAGCTTTAAGATCTAGTAATATAGCAGTTCATAGCATTGTACAGGCAAGAGGAATTACGAACTCCGCCTTAAGGAGCCTGCAATCTAGATTCATCTTCTTTTGCACATATTGTTATTAAAATGTAGCCTCAGAATCAGCCCCAATGCATTTAGGGTACTCTAAGAAACTCAGGTCAATGTCTAGTATAGTAATTTTAATTATTTCCTTTCTTTCTCTGTTATAGGATATAGTACATCTAGGGGTCTGGTGTACCATAATATTTCAGAACAGTGTCTCAGTAATAATTGGCAATTCCAAATTGTCCTCTTCATTATCAATCGGATGTTCCCTCCATATCTTGATCAATAGTTTCTAAGAAAGCCTCCCATTAAATTACAGTACATGCCTCATCTCATCCCCTTTTACTGATTACCTGCAATGGGACAGTTATCACCCTTCGTCTTACTTTTCCCCTCAATCACTGCAGATGCAGTTTGAGTGGGGAGGATACATTTATCTGTGTAGCACCAAGGGAAGGCTTTAGTAGGGCTAGTTGAAATTTTTCCACCAAAGAGAGTAATAAAGGAAAAAAATACCAAAGGGGCAAAAATAATCTTTATTCCATTTGATCTGAAGCAGAACAATTTTTCACTTTCAGTTGATTTTGAAACAGATTGTTGCAAGTTGTGTGCACACACACAAAAACCCCAGAAAAATTGTGGGAAAAAAAAACTTTCATTTGCACACAAGAGTTGTTTGACATTTATGATACAAAAGATTTATTAGGTTTTTGATCAGCCCTAGATTTTAGCAAGCCAATGTAGCCTGCTGGGGTGGGTAAGTGAATCAAGGATTTTTCCTTAACAACACTTCCTCTTCTACTCTGGTAGCGATTCCTCAAAATACAAAGGAGATACCTTCTGAAATACGATAAGCTATGGGTGAAAACCTGGCTCCACAGAAGTCAATGTGAGTTTTTCCAGTGATTTCAAGGGAGCTACATTTCACCTATATACCATTAGGGAAAAGCAGATGCATTTTTGCCTTTCCTTCCTGACCAGAGTGGTAAACCAAACATCCATTCAAACCAATATCTTGTTCCTCATCAGCTTTTTTGGGGTCTGTAACAGTGTTTACTACTCACCACTGGTATGCCCCCTTGTGGCTCATCTGAGGATTAGCTATCGCTGATCAGACACCCCTGCCTGCAGTCCCTTAGCCCGTTGTCTCAATCTCCCCGTCCAGGACTCAGGGTAGTCATAGTCTTTGTGACTTGGCCCTCAAGCCAGGTCATTTTAGTTCTCCCCTTCTGCAGGTCTGTCAATGTCTCTCTGGACAAATTGTCCCTCTGCCTTTCCAGGAAACCTTCCATTCCACTTCCCCAGGGGTTGTAAGGAGAACCCAGGCCCACCCTCTACTCTGGGTTCCAGCCCAGGGACCCTGTGCGCCACAACTATTGAGTACTTACTCCAAGTTGCTACTTCCCTGGGCTTTGTCCTACTTCTTCCTCCTCCTCCGGCACCTCCTCCACTGCCTGTAGCTACTTCCCCCTTTGGCTTTTTGTCATTTCTAACAAATCTCCCTCCTGTGAGGCAGTGACTAAAGACTATTTACTCCTTCAGCCTGCTTCTGTTCTCAGCTTCTTAGCTTTATAGAAGCCCTGCCTGTTTCTGCCAAGGTGAGCTTCATCCTTAATTAAGGATTATTGATCCCTGGCTCTCCTCCAGGTGCAACCTATGCAGTTAATTGGCCCATTTAGCCTATCTTAACCCCTTCAGGAATTGTGTGGGGCTGAACACCCCATCACAATGCGTGTTCCTTGTTTGTTCTTTGTCTGAAAGCTTTCCTAGAGTTTATCACTTTTAAGACATACAGTCTAACAGCTGTGTGGTGAAATTATGGCATTGGAACTGCTGTGGTCCTGATTTTCTGAATATATCGTGTATTGAGTAAACAGTTTTCAGGGCTGTTCAGAGTAAATAACAGTGTCAGAGAGAATGAGGAGGAATCAACAGCAGTGGACATAAACTCTAGAAATTGCGTCATCTTATTCATTATACTTTCA
Organism: Mauremys reevesii; assembly: GCF_016161935.1. Lineage (NCBI taxonomy): Eukaryota > Metazoa > Chordata > Testudines > Geoemydidae > Mauremys > Mauremys reevesii. The sequence continues at coordinate 25,827,083 of NC_052633.1, read as the reverse complement.
AGTCACATTTCCAGCCAGCTACCCTTCTATTTAGCGTTGGTTGGAGTTGCATTTTTTCACAGTCCTGATGGAATCTGGTTTATTATAGTACTTGACCTCCCTTCCCTTCTCAGGAGATGCTCGCTTCTTGATGTAAGGCTGGAAATGCTTAGCCACTTGGGACACATGAAACTGACTACGATTACAAGCTGAGATTCATAATATGAGATTTCCTGTTAAGTGGTTTTTCTGATGCAGTGAAACTCTTAAAACACTGTCAATGACAAAATGCCATATGAACAGCCCTGAGTGAGGAACAAACAGATTCTGTGATCATTTGTTCAATAATTGCAATTGTTCATGAATGCCTTGGCATATGTACTTCTGCAGTGAAATCACTATGAAACACATTCGAGCAGCATGTTTTATGTGCCCTAACAAATGGTTTTCTAAATTAGTTTTTTAATTTTTTTTTCAATTTCCTAAGATGGCATCTAATTATACTAAATGTCTCCGTTTATTTACAAAATGCTCATAACAGTGGTGGGATTTCATACTGCTCCCAATCCAGCAGTCCATTTAAATCATCTAGGGCCAGATTCTGTTTGGCACTTATGTAGTAATGGGGGAAAAGGAAAAAGGATTAAGAAGCCTTCCTCTCTGTATTCTTGTGGGAGAACAGAGCACCTGAAAGACTGTGAGGAAGAGACGGGTCGTTGGCTCTGCTCCCCTGATACTCCCAGGACTCTGGCCAGGGCCGGTGCAACCCATTAGGTGACCTAGGTGGTCGCCTAGGGCGCTAGCATTTGGGGGGTGGCATTTAGGGTCCTTCAGTGGGGACCAGATCTTTGGCTGCCCCAGTTGTCATCGGCATTTAGGTGAGGGAGCTGGGGCAGGGGGGTGCAGGAAGGGCCACCTGCAGCAAGTAAGGGGGGGGCACGGCATACAGGGGAACCGCTACCCGCCCCAGCTCACCTCTGCTCCACCTCCTCCCCTGAGCACGCTCTGCTTCTCTCCCTCCCAGGCTTGTGGTGCCAAACAGATGATTGGTGCTGCAAGCCTGGGAGGCGGGAGAAGTGGAGTGGCGATGGCGTGCTCGGGGAGGAGGTGGAGCAGAGGTGAGCTGGGGCGAGGAGCTGCCGCGGGATGGGGGAGGGATGCCTCAGGGCGGAGCTGCCATGGGGGGGGGTGCCTCAGGGCGGGGGGCGGAGAGCTGCCACAGGGCTTGGACGGGGGGCAAGGTGGAAGTTTCGCCTAGGGCACGAAACATCCTTGCACCTGCCATGATTCTGGCGTCCTCTTCAGTGACACTGCCCTCCAGCTGTGCCACACTCAGTATTCCCCCGCTTCCAGGGACAGCAACTTCCCTCAGTGGCAACTGAAGTCCATTGTCCTGGGGCTGCTTCACATGCGGCTCCATCACCTTCTTCTGCCTTTACCTCAGGGCCTCAGCCTGCAGGCCCTAGCAGCCAGCCAGGAGCTCTCTCTAGCTCCCCCAGTCCCTGCTTGCAGCACTGCTCTGTCCCAGGTACTGGTGCTCCTTCCTCCTGCTAGGAGACTGCTCTTCTCCTGGTCAAGATCCAGTCAGCTACTGAACGCTGTTGTGCTCTGCCCTACCCTGCAGGCCCTCTTATATGAGCCTGCCAGGCCATGATTGGCTACTCCTCTCTAATTAGCTGCAATCCAGCGCAGCCTCCCTAGACCTTCTTTTAACCCCTTTTCTGCCAGTGAGAGGCAGCCACCTCATCGCACATAGGAATTTGTGATGCTCTGTACTTCCAGGGAACACTCTACACCCCATGTTTATCCTCATAATATGATTGTGTGGTATCCAATGCAAAGTGTGTCATGTCAGTTGTTTTTGGAAAGCTCATGATTCACTGAGCATTTTTGTTATAATAATGTTATAGTAATTGCTGTTAAAGGAATGTTATAGGTTGTAATTTCATGTATATAGTTATGAGGCTGAAAATGTGTCCTCATGGCTTAAAACAGGCCCAGGCAAAACTCTCCAAGAGAAGAGGGGCAGTTCACACCTCATCAGGGCATGTATGGGACAAACCCAGCCCAGCCTCACGGGAACAAAGGACACTGGCCTAGGCAGCAACAAAGGATATGTTGGATTCTGGAGTGAGTCACCCCCGTTCCTTTGGTCAGTTTGGGACTACGATGAGGTAATGCTCACCTGATCCTGAAGGGGCAGGGGACAAAGCCAAGAGGGAAGAAAGAACATGATACTACGGAGAGACATTTTCTATGCTCTTCTTCTCTCTTCCACCTGAATCTACAGACACCACCACCAAGCGACTGAAGTGCTGATCAAAGGGGACAGCCTGGCTGAAGGGCAACCAGCCAGCCTGTGGTGAGAAGCATCTAAGTTTGTAAGGGCACTGAAGGTGTTGAGATCAGCTTAGAATGTGTTTTGCTTTTATTTCATTTGACCAAATCCGACTTGTTATGCTTTGATTTATAATCACTTAAAATCTTTGTCATTAATACATTTGTTTATTCTACCTGAAGCAGTGTGTTTGGTTTGAAGCATGTCAGAGACTCCCCTTGGGGTAACAAGCCTGGTACATATCAATTTCTTTGTTAAATTGACAAACGCATGTAAGCTTGCAGTGTCCAGCGGCATAACTGGACCCTGCAAGACGGAGGTTCCTAGGGTTGTGTCTGGTACCAGAGATATTGGCTAATGTAATTTGGCTGCACAATCCAAGGAGCAGCTTACATGCCAGAGGCTGTGCGTGAACAGCCCAAGAGTGGGGGTTCTCACAGCAGGGCTGGCTCCCAAAGTCAAAGATTGGAATGACCTAGCAGATCACTGGTCCAGATAACACCAAAGGGGAACGTCACAGTTAATTATTGTGATTATGTATGTGATTATATATATATAGGCATTTCCTAGTGTGTAATTCAAAATATGGCGGGTTTGAGATTTGAGCAGTGTTGTGTGTGCTTACCCAGCTCAGTTGGATCAGTGGTTGACATTACTTCCTTTTGATTAAGAGACAGACAAGAGATGCTATTTGCCATAAACAAATATTTAAGAGGAACTTGCTTACTGTCAACCTTCATTAGGCTTCCAATGACTTTATTAAGCCATCCAATTCTGCACAAAAATATTTACTTGCAGGAATTCACACAGCACCACCTCCTCTACATTAAATTCTTACAGTTTAATTTTCTTATATTCTCTCTCCTGGAATATATTAAATTGACACTTGGTGCCTCATAAATGAAACAGATATTTTCAAGTTCTGTATACACTGGTCCGACCTGATGTATACTGGTGTAAATCCAGAGCCACTTCATGGAAGTCTAATTGCAATGGACATACTTGTGTCCTTACCTTGCAAGCTACACTAGATATGGCTACAACTTTGTTCAGTTTCTGTAGGTTATAAAGGAATTTAAAGGCCCAATGGGGCAGAATTAATGCATTGAAATCAAGAGCTGCAAACCTTCTCTGCAGGAAAAGACTACATTTCAGATGCCCTCATTGTGCCAATGGAACAATGACTCTGCTCTTCTCCTGCCTGTTGTATGTTCACTTGCAATAATAAAATAAAATAATAAATAGTTCTTATTAGAACTGGGAAAACTAGTCATGATGAGAATAACTCTGTTTTGGTTAATGAACTGTCTGAACATTAATGGGCCATCATGTTTGGTAAAGAAGACGGGAGCAAAGCATCACGCTCTTCTGGTTCTGACCCTGTCTGCTCTGAGCTATGCTAGCTGGCAATCCTCTCCAGGGCAAAGTCCACCAGCTGAGAACTGGCAGAGCACAGCAGCACTCTGGCCATTCTCTTTCCCACCCCATGGCATGCTGCCGTGCCAGAGCTGGAGAAGTGGTGGGCTACAGCACATGGGAAGAATTCTCAGCTAGCCAGATGCAGCCAGTATTCAACCCCTTTGCACGTCCTGAATAGCACAGTGGTGTTAGATTGAGGAAGAGAATTTCTTCCAAGGTATGAAGAGAGCAGAGGTGCAATTAAAACAATCAGCTGAGTGCAGGTCAATGTAGCCAAAACACCCATGAAGAGGGGAAGGGAACAATAAAACAACATGAAAAACCAAACAAACAAACCCTCCCAAACAAAAAACCTATGATGCAGATGAGCTGAAAAGGTCCTAAGGGGAGAGAGACAGCAATCATGAGAGTTGTTCTTTTGTTAGAAACTTGCAATAGAAAGCCATGCCTAATATTTAGAATGCAGGGCATTATTCTCCGCTCTGAGGATCAGAGAGTGAACTCATATAGTTAACTGACTGAGCCTTCAAATGACAAACCTGCCAGAACAGAAACATCATTTCTTTCCTCATAAGTGAAATGAAGATGTGATTGGAAATGGCATGCTTACCCTGGATGAGAAACATTCCCAGAACCGCACATGCAAAATATATTGTGTATTATTATTAAGGACTGATTTGAAAAAAAGACAAGTGGAAGCATATGTTTAAATATGCCAGATGTATATAATACTCCCTGAGTAGCCTATTTTTCATGCATATTGTATACGCTGTTCGTTTCCTTTTTAAAAAGATAATTAAACTTACTAAATCTCTCAATATAACTAGTCACACAGGGTGAAATAGTACAGAAAGGGAGCCTGGAGGTAGTGAGCCAAACTCAGCACTAGTGTAACCCAACTGACTTCAAAGAAAGGTGAATTTGGCCCTTTATATACTAAAAAAAAAACATTCAGGAAAGGAGTGGCCAGATGAGAACTGAAAGAGAAACTGCCCAGTACAAATATTTGAAGATTCTATTTGCTCCCTGTCACATCTCCCACAACCCTTCTGGCCACCTACCAGACTGCTGTGAGGGGAATCCAAGCTTGTGTGTCCCTGGCTACCTGGGTGTTTTAAGCTTAGAGTATGAATGGAGTCCAGCCACTTCCCCAACCTTGGGTTCCTTCACACATGCTCGGGGTCCAGACCTTCTATATGGCACCCCCTTCTGAGAGCTGGAACCCACTGTCCAGCCACCCTCACCCTGGCTGCAGTGCTGACCCTTCAGATCCTCCTGTACTAAAAACACACTCCTCTCCCAGAACTCCACCCCAAAGGTGTGAAGCTTTTGGTTTACAGTTTAACTTTCTCCAGTAGCTAACAAGTCATTTTACATGCAGAGAGCCACTTTGCCCAGAGAGTTGAACACATTTGCTCTTCTACTTAATCACATACAGAACATACAAAACAGTAAGCATCAAACTGCAGTGTCCTCCACTAGCTCACCCTTCCCTTGTTAGTCCTTGGAAGACCAGTTGTGGGTTCAGTCAGGAAGGCGGGCTCCCTTGGAGATGCTACATCCCTCAGGAGATGCTACATACTGGGTTGCTTCCTCCTCATGGGCTGGAGAAAATGGCCAAAGATCCAGATAAATCAGCTCCTCCCTATTTATAACTTTTAGCTCTTTCTATTAGGTGGTACCCTTGCAAGTGTCCTGTGAGAGGCCATACCCCTGCCAAGTGACTTCATTGCCAAGATAACCTCCCCCCGACAAACCAGTTCCCTTGGGTAGGAGCTAGTCTATTGTCTAGAGCAATTCCATTTAAATAGAGGGCTATTTCTCAGTTAAATCCCTGTATTACTTTGTCTTGGAACTTCTTTCCAATATGGAGTCAGCATCAGTGGTGTAGTAATACAAGCAGAAGTGGGTAAACTAACCTCAATATTGCCCAGATAAGAAGTGGATTTACCTGCCTTTACCCTCAGCTACACTATGGGGCAACATCACAACAGGGAAGTCAACTAGCCCCACGTTCAAAATGGAGTTTTTAGCCTGTATAGATACAATCAGAGTCCCCAATATCAAACAGAATTCATACGTTTCTACAGATTCTCAAATCACACCCTGCTACTTGTATAATTGGTTGTGCAAATTAGTGCAGCAGAAGTCCTAACAAAAGTCAATGAAAATGATACTCCTGAGTGTCACAGTTACTTCTGAAAATCCAACTCTTTGTAAGACATCTTGGGTTTTTTGCCATTCTCTTGATCGTGGCCAGAAATAAAGCCCTGGTGTCTATGGTGAGAGTTACAACCTTTCTATTCCCATGAAAAATATCAAGGTCTCCATTTCTGACTGCTTCTGAGTGGCCTTCTCCAGATATGCATAGTTGCCATATCACTGAATGGAAAAAAAAATGTCAAGACCAAATTTTATCAAATTGGAAAAAATATATTTAAATTGAGTTTAGTGGGGAAAAAAGCTGATGTTGGATGGGGAAAAAAGCTGTGTCTTTAAATCAATACAGCAAGATAATGTGAATTTCAGATAAAAGATATAGATTGATCTGACAGATGTGAGCAGCGACTGAAGAGAGCTTTGGTCATAATGATCTGGTTCCATTGTTTCACTAGAAATATGCAAAACAAGACAAAGAGGTGGTGGAAGGAAATGGTACATTCTCAAGATTATATGATTTTTCAAAAAGATAAGTGCTTATATTTAGGAGAGCCAATATATGTTAATTATTAATATTAGGGATAAGCCTGAAACAACCTCCCTCCCCTCCCCTCCCCCACTGACTATTTTATAGAGGTTCAAATCTCTTTTGAGCACATCTCTGCTTGTGACACAGGTATGTGATTGTTTTGTTCTTTAATTTTATTTTTTTGTTACCCATCTCAGAGAATAACCTCCTTGTGTGATGCTACCTCTATACATCTACTAGGTACATTATTCTGACAGACAGTGCTGATGTGTTGTGTCATCAATGGCAAGAAAGCAGTCTCTAGGAAAGGGAAGTGTCTTTAATCCTGAGCAACCCAGTAACTTTCCTTCCTAGAATGTTCTTGGGGCTAAAGATTGAACCTTCAGGGTAGGCTTCCTTTTATCTTTTCCTCCTATTTCAGCTGTGGTTCCTTTTGCATGGCAAAAAGGGTTAATTCCTTGCCTCTGCTTTGGTTCTGTGTTCACAGCAGTTCAGGGAAGTATATCATTTTGGAAAGAACTGATAGTAGGAATTAGGGAGACTGGTCATGATGCTGAATTACTTATTTGGATGAATCAAAAGGCAGGCTGGATTATTTTGGTATCTCAAAAATAACTTGGTAGTGACAGGTGATGCTCTAACAGGTCCCTAGGAGATTATCTTTTTAGGAGAAGCAGGAGCATATCAATATTATCAGAGATACCGTTCAAGGGTCTTTTGTTAAGGCTGAGCTGAATTTTGCAATAAAATTTATGATTAGAATAGTCAGGTTTGTTGGGCAGACAGAGTGTTCTTTAGCAAACAAGTATGATCTGTGAGCATCAACTGGCTGTCAGCCATTTTGTTTTAATTTCCAGGAAAGCAGCTGAGAAGAAAACTCAGCCTTTCCAGGGCAATGTGTTGAAGGATGGCTGGAGGTAAGCCTGAGTCAACCCCCCTGATCTGAACATCCCCAAGCAGGATGGACCAGCTAAAAGCCTACATTTCATATATATGGTGACAGAGAATACACCTCGAGTGCCTCCTCTAGACTGGGCATGGTCCTGCAATTTCCTCCCCCATTTCCACTACCCACATTGTTGCCAACCTCACTAGGCAGGTCTTCAGTGGCTCAGCACTCCACCCAAGTCATACAGTCAATATGAATGAACCCATTCCAGTATATACAAGTCCAAAATAAACAAAACAAATGTCTTCCAATCCCAGCCTCAAGCTGGACTCAGTCCCTCCTTCTTGAGTGTGCCTTCTCTCTTCAGCTCCTCCTGGGCTCCTTTAAATCCAGCCCTTTGCTCAGGCTTCTAAAGGAAACTTCTAAAGCCCCTTCTTGGGGCTTAGGCCACTGTGCTGCTGACCAGTGGGGGAACCCCGGTCCATCCACTACTCCAGGTCACAACCCATGGATCCTCTAAACCAGTGGCTCTCAACCTTTCCAGATTACTCTACCCCTTTCTGATTAGTTTTACATACCCCCCAAGTTTCACCTCACTTAAAAATACTTGACTACAAAAATCAGACAAATACAAAGATGTTACAGCACATTCTTACTGAAAAATTGCTTACTTTCTCATTTTTACCATATAATTATAAAATAAATCAAGTGGAATATAAATATTGTACTTACATTTCAATGTATAGAGCAGTATAAACAAATCATTCTCTGTATGAAAATTTAGTTTGTACTGACTTTGAGAGTGCTTTTTATGTAGCCTGTTGTAAAACTAAGCAAATATCTAGATGAGTTGATGTACCCCCTGAAGACCTCTGCATATCCCCAGGGTTCATGTCCCCCTGGTTGAGAAGCAATGCTCTAACCAACAACCACATACTGATACCTCCATTTTGCTGCTGCAATTCCCTGGGCCTTTTCCCACATAACCCCTTTCCTTTCACCCATTACCTTAATGTTACACTTCTCTGGTCCAGCAAATGCAGCCTATCAAGCTCCTTTAATCAGAACACCCTTCCTTACTCCTTGATCCTAGACAACAACTGAACTGTTTAGGCCCATCAGCTTCTTTTATCTGACCCAGCTGAGTTCTAATTCGCTGCTTCTATGCAGCCTCTCTGGGCAGGCCTGAAGGACCCACCTTCACTGCTTCTTTCCTGGGGTGTGGTGTGGTGGGACCATAGGGCCTCCAGCAGGAGTCATCAAAGGGCCAGCTACACCCTATTGTAGTATTTATGTGTAAAGAAGGGAAGGGTACAGTTTTATAAGCCCCTCCACTCTAGTTCAGGGAAAAGTAGTCCCAGGCTTGTTTTATATATTAATATTGGGGGGGAATATTAAGTTCAAGTCATCCTCTAAACCTTTGTCCTTCAATGGCTGTGGAAAAGGACAGAACTTGGGGTCCTCTACATACTGCTTCTCATTATTATCTCTGGTAAAGAGTTAAGGGTTTGGATTATCCACATGGTTGTCAGGGTGTTGGGATGTCCTCCGAGATGCCTTTCCACTCAGCTTTCCAAGAACTCAGTTCAAATCCAGACTTTGTCATTCAGGTATTTTTATTTGGCAGACAGCAACAATACACTGAGTTGATCAGACTCAAATTCAGGGGGTAGATGCAGGATATATCACATATCCAACATTACACAGAAATCCTCTCCCTTTATATACATTTACACATCTCATTGCATTTGCCACTCATCGCATTACTCATTTTGGGATTGGCTTGGTTACTTTGTAGAACTCAATCCCTGTACAGCATGCTCTGTCCACGCACTTTCCATGTTTGACCTACTCTTTACCTCAGCTGTATGTACTCAACTTATTTTGTCGATTGTTATCTTGTTCTTGGGTGTTCCCTCCTCTTATCTTAGGTAGTTCAGACATTCAGTCTCTTATGTCACGGACCCATTTGCCTATCTTAGACAGCACCAACATTCTGTTTCCAGTCTGTTGAACTATTTACCTCCCCATGCCAGTCTTCTAAGAAATGAGGTCTCCCCCATGTTTAATTGCATATGTCAAGCCAGGCCTACATTCCAGTGCCTTTCCTTTCCTTTTTTATAATATTCATATTTGTTTTATTTGCATTCTATTTTTGGGATTTTGTGCTTGTGGATTGATTTTAAATTACCATCAGCTAAACTGAGCTACCTTTATAAAGAAATACTCATGTCATGATGCATATGTGCTTTGGCAATCCATTTATAAGACTATAGTAGTTGTAACTATTTGAACTACTATTAATATTAGGTTTACAGCATGACCTTTTTCATTACAGCCTACAAGGGTTTTTCCACGGCCTGTACAATATTGTTCACAATTTCCTGTTGCTCAGCTACTAATTGGGCAATGGACAGCAACAGTTCTATCTTCCTTTGTACTAAATTAATGGTGTTAATGAATAAGGGAGGTATGGGTGCAAAGAAATTAGTCACCAGTGACTCCCTTTCAGTGTTGTCTGTCATGTCCTTTGTTATATTCTTGCCATAGGACATAGTCTGAATCAGAGACATGAGCTTCAGGCAAAGTCCATCCAGCCTCCCCTGGCATGGTGGTGTCCCCAGTGAAAAGGTGTGGTATGCCAGAGCACATACTCTGTCCCCAAGCCATACCACCTCCTTTACTCTCTCTGTAATGACTAGTCAGGCCCAATCTCCCTCGCTTGTGGTCAGGTTTATTTGTGCCGAGCACTCTCAGAACCATCTCATAGACTCATAGACTTTAAGGTCGGAAGGGACCATTATGATCATCTAGTCTGACCTCCTGCACAATGCAGGCCACAGAATCTCACCCACCCACCCCTGTATCAAACCTGTGTCTGAGCCATTGAAGTCCTCAAATCATGATTTAAAGACCTCAAGGTGCAGAGAATCCTCCAGCAAGTGACCCGTGCCCCATGCTGCAGAGGAAGGCAAAAAACCTCCAGGGCCTCTGCCAATCTGCCCTGGAGGAAAATTCCTTCCTGACCCCAAATACGGCAATCAGTCAACCCGAGCATGTGGGCAAGACTGACCAGCCAGCACCCAGGAAAGAATTCTCTGTAGTAACTCAGATCCCACCCAATCAAACATCCCATCACAGACAACTGGGCTGATAATCAAAGATCAGTTGCCAAATTAATTGCCAAAATTAGGCTATCCCATCATACCATCCCCTCCATAAACTTATCAAGCTTAGTCTTGAAGCCAGATATGTCTTTTGCCCCCACTACTCCCCTTGGAAGGCTGTTCCAGAGCTTCACTCCTCTAATGGTTAGAAACCTTCATCTAATTTAAAGTCTAAACTTCCTAGTGTCCAGTTTATATCCATTTGTTCTTGTGTCCACATTGGTACTAAGCTTAAATAATTCCTCTCCCTCCCTAATATTTATCCCTCTGATATATTTATAAAGAGCAATCATATCCCCCCTCAACTTTATTTTGGTTAGGCTAAACAAGCCAAGCACTTTGAGTCTCCTTTCATAAGACAGGTTTTCCATTCCTTGGATCATCCTTGTAGCCCTTCTCTGTACCTGTTCCAATTTGAATTCATCCTTCTTAAACATAGGAGACCAGAACTGCAGACAGTATTCCAGATGAGGTCTCACCAGTGCCTTGTATAACGGTGCTAACACCTCCTTATCTTTGCTGGAAATACCTTGCCTGATGCATCCTAAAACTGCATTGGCTTTTTTAACGGCCATATCACATTGGCGGCTCATAGTCATCCTGTGATCAACCAATACTCCGAGGTCCTTCTCCTCCTCTGTTACTTCCAGCTGATGTGTCCCCAATTTATAACCAAAATTCTTGTTATTAATCCCTAAATGCATGACCTTGCACTTTTCACTATTAAATTTCATCCTATTACTATTATTCCAGTTAACAAGGTCATCCAGATCTTCCTGTATGACATCCAGGTCCTTCTCTGTGTTAGAAATGCCTCTCAGCTTTGTGTCATCCGCAAACTTTATTAGCACATTCCCACTTTTTGTGCCAAGGTCAGTAATAGAAAGATTAAATAAGATTGGTCCCATCTGTGCTTGATTTGTTTACAGCAGGCAGTGTTTATTTCATTTCTTTGTTGTGTTTCTATTTTTGCACTGGGATAATGCTGTTTATAAATCCCATTCTTTATTGTGCTCATGCTGTTAATATATACTATTTTTTTAAAATTAAGGACAAGCAATCATAATTGGCACAGGCCTATGCAAGGCTGCCTAAGCATTTGCTACTTTGGGGCAACTTTGTGGTATATTGAAAACTCTTAAAATTGTGACCTATCATTTCAAATTCCCAGGGAATTTCCTGCTCCTGCGTGCAGTCGGGAGGCTCTGTAGGGAAGTGTGCACTCAGAGTTAGTCTGTAGCCAGCCAGCCAGTCTAGAGTAGGCTGGAGTGATAGTGCTCTCTGGTTATAGGAGTAGCCTGCCTTCTCTCTCTTTCGGGGTTCTTCTGTGTTGTTACTATTTATTCTCATAGTGTAAAGCACCATAAAGTCACATCACAATGAACGATAAACACAACACACGGGAGTCCTTGGCCAGGAATCTTCCTCCCCCTTTTGGGGTTTTCAGACAGCCTTGAGAAGCATGTCATCCCACATTCCATCTAGTCAGCCGCGTCACTGAACCACACTCATGGTGAGTGCCCCTAACCATAGCACCTGGCACTAGTATCTGCCAAACTCATTTCAACAATCTTCCTCTGCTCATCTGACACACATGTCCACAAACTCAAGTTTTCTTCCTCTGATCATTTTGATGATATCGAGTATTGCTCTGATTATGCTGTAAATTGGGGGTGAATACCTCTTTGTTAGTCATGTGTAAGGTACAGCTAAAGCACTGCAATCGCCTGTACTGTTGTAATTAAAAGGCAGAAAGCCAGAATAAGTGATTATTCAGAATTTGAAGAAATAAAGTAATGTTACATTGCAACCTCCCAGGAAAAGTATTTTATTTTTTTATCTAAATTCTCTGTTGTATGCTGTGAAGTATCAGACTGGACTCTATTTCTTTTTTGTTATTTCTAAAACAAACTCTATAAAAGACTTGGTTACTTTTGCATGTACTCCACTGTTTGTTGGAGGATAAAAATACATCTGATTTCATGGAAGTTCTCTGTCCCTGGGGACTGTAATTCTTGTCAGAATTACTTTGAAACCCTGGTTACTTGGCAAACATGGTTGGTGCAGTGTCACAACCTATAGAAAAAATGTTAAACTTCAAGTCCAAAGCCAAATCCCCTTTCCTGGTGCAGTTTGAATTGAAATCCAAATAAGCAACCTCTGATAGAGATGCTAACAATAAACATAGCTGCAGTAAGCTCTTCATCAGAGATTCAGACTCAAGCAAACAGGCTCCCATAGGGCTGCAGGAAATCACTGGCTTACCCCGCTCACTCATTACACTCTCATTCAATTTGCTTATACCTTGCTGTTACTTTGCCCTGCACTTGCTCTCTTCCAGACGCTGTGTCTAGCCTTAGATCCCTCTTCAATCCTGTGCTGAATGCTTTTGTTCTTCTTGAAAAGAAGATTTGGGGACTTGGAAGAACATGCTCAGACTAAATCCAGTGTTTCTTAATATATTCTCCAAGTTCCCACATCTAGTTTCAGGCAACCTCAGCTACACCCCATGTCAAGCTAGTACAGTCATTGTTGAATGCAAGAATAGTGACTTTAATTTACCTCTCCTCTCCTGATTCCCTTTACAGCACCTGTACACCAGCAGAAGGGGAAAATGGTTAAAAGACAGTGTAACTGGGACATGGGACAAAAGGGGGAGTGAGGTATTTCTCCCTCTTTATTAACTATTGTATGAAGCAACCTAGAGTACCTACATATTCCTTTGATTCATGCAGCAGGAATGCTGTAAAATTTGGAACTAAGTTCAGATGTGATTCATACTCAGCTCCACCCCTAGCAATGGGCATATTAAGATCCAGGAGTTTTGTTTGATCCTACTTCTCTGAGCTTGATCCAAAGCTTGCTGAAGTCAATGGAAAGACTCTCATTGTATTTACTGGGCTTTGGGGCAAATCATTATAATCAACACTCTCAAAATTAACACTCATATTTAAGAGAATTGACATCAGTGGGCTCTGGATCAGGACTTTAATTATGGAGAACAATTTCAGAGAACATACTAGTTATTACCTTTGCCTGTATCATCCTCCTAATATCAGCATCACACAAATGACTTTGTAAAGTGCTTTGCAAGCTCACAAGGATGAAAGCTGATCTACAAAACAAAATTATGTTCCAAATGTCCTGCCAGAACATCGTTCAGATAAAATATATGCATGAGGACATAAGTATTTCATGTATTTCTTTATAAAGGTAGCTCAGTTTAGCTGATGGTAATTTAAAATCAGTCCACAAGATTCTACACACTTACTTGCCATTTTTACTACACCAACTGGGGCTGCAAACATACATAGACATAAATATTGTAGTAGATAAAACCTGCAGATCCAGGGAAGGAATATTTCAAAAAATATATTTATCTGTCTATAACTTAGTATCGTTTGATTTCTCCCCTCCCCTTCATGCTCAAAAGGGACAAAAATGATGCTAAAACTCTAGCTGGTGCTTAACTTATCTGACTAGGGTAAAAACAGTTTACTGTTTCAAGGCTGAAGGAATAAGAAATCAATTTAATAATTTTTCATATTACAAATCTTTGCAACTAAATGTTTTTATTTTCAGAGTGTGATCAGCTATCCTAATTAATGGACATCTGAGGTGAACATTAATCTTGTCTTTTACGTAACTTGCTCTTGCAGATCGTAATGACAAGGAAATACTCCTGTCAGAGAGCCAAGTAACTAGTGAGCCTGCAATTCCATTGTAATGCATTTGATTTGATTCACTTGTTTGAGGAGGGTACATCTGGCATATGGAGGCAATACGTTTTATTGAAGTATGGATAGATATGAAACAGATTTAAAGCTTTTCTTGCATCATTGTTCTCATGTGTGCTTTGGAATCTTTTTTTTTTACCCTGCACATTATTTTTGGTATTTATATAGAATTAAATTAGCAGCTATAAACCCACTTCATCCTAACGGTTATAATGACTAAATACAAATAATGAAATAAAATGAGATTCAGATTTAATCTTTCTCTCTCTGTTGAATTTTAATCAGCACTGGCATGTATCACTGGCATATTAGAGAATTCACTGGTATATTAGAAAAATTCATGGCTGTGTTTATGCATATAAGCACATTATCTGATATTCCTTGCATACTGACATGGGAATCCTCAGACCTAAAATTAAACCTTCCTAGAAGGCAACCCCAATTCCTACCTCTGTTCAGAGTTATCCACAGTCTGTATGTACAGCTGACATTTCAAAGCAAAATACTGATTACTACTACTCAATCAGTAGGACAATGTTCTAACAATTCATTTTTCATTAGATTAACTGGATTTGTGATAAAATTTGGTCAGAATTACACTGATTTAAAATACATTTGCACTAGTTTTTTTTTTTCCATCTGTAATCCTTAATATTTCATTCCAACCCATTTTTCCACTCTCAGAATTTGGGCCTGCATTAAGTCTTGTGATGCATTTGATGCAAAAAGCATTTGAGCTTTTTGAAATGTGATTGTAGCAGGTAAATGTGATACATCTAGAGAACAATATGTTTCACATTTCAGAAAAAATACCACTGTTTCCTTTTTCATATGGTACTTTAATAGATCTTCTGAGAAGGACAATGCACTGTATCGCAAAGGCTATAATGCTATTTCAGTTTGACATCTGTTCTTAGGTAATGTTATCCATCATTAGCAATGCCATTAGTGACCACTTTCAGTCCATTGTTCTCAGTTTTGAAGCTGGCCATATAGATCTTATTTTAAACAGTTAGCTCCACACGTATACCCTTTTAGGCCAGTGTACTTAGAGAGAGAGAGAAAGAGAAAAGCTTTACTACCAATCATATTTCAATCATCCATTTTCATGTAGAAAGTACAGCATGTGGGATCCCAAATGTGAGAAAATGACAAGCTCCTTTGACTACTCACTGTTATAATATTCAGCATCCTCTAATTAAGTTGTGGAAGCAAAGGCATTAGACCTGCAAAGCATGAAATCAAAGGGAACTGTTGCAAAATGCATGCTGTTTTAAGTAAACTCAGGGCACTTTCAGCAAAAGCGTAATGTGGTTTAACTGATGCTGAAGTGTGTACTGCACTATTTAAAATAGTCACAAAAGTGTGTGGGCTTAAAACAACATGAGTTACGCACAAAAAAGGGAAGGAAATGAAAAAGTAAGACAAACTTTACCATTGTTTTTACATATAATTATTCTGATGTTTCTTAATAATCTAAGAATGATGCGACGTAGTTCTATTGCGCTTCGCATAAACAAAAATGGTCTTCTTTTCAAAGGCACTAAAGTACCCTCATTGTCATTGGCTTCACTGGGAATTATGGATGCTCAGCAACTCTGTACATCAGGCCACTTTCATTTTTTTGCCTACATATAGATTTAGATGCCTGTCTTAAAACACCTGGGAAGGGATTTTGAAAGCCACTTGGTGTTGCCTTAATTTTGCTCCTACTGAGCTCAATGAGATTTTTACTATTTATGTCAATAGGAGCAGTTAGGCCAACACATAGTTCTATTGAAGATTAAACTCTTAATTTGAACATTTTGGACTAAGTTAATTGACTAAAGTCCAGATCCTCAAAGGTATGTAAGTGCCTAACTCCCATGGATTTTGATGAGCGTTAGTTATCTAAATACCTTTGCTTATCTGGGGCTAATATCTCATCTGTGGAAGATCCAGGAATAAAACTTAACACTCCTGACTAAGTCCTGTGTTTTAGCTACATCATCATCTTTTGTGTCCTTGACATGACTATATGTTGCCAAATTCTGCCCTCATTTAAACTGATGCAATGCCATTGAAGTCAACTGGCCAAATTCATCATTGGTATAATTCTACCAACTTTGGTGAACTTGCATAAGAAGTGAATTTAGGCTAATGATCTCAGTGGGCTAATTCCAGTGGAAGGGAAGGCAAAATCTGGCTCATCAGCTGTGATCATTTGAGAAACAAAGAGTTTCTGCTATTGCTCTGGATTTCATTGCTTTTATGAACAAAGTTGGTCCCTTTGTTTATTTTGGTATAAATGTTTCATGTTAGTGAAAAAAGGAGTTTTTAAAATCTCTTTCTGGAAGTGTACAAGTTGTTCAGCCAAATTTTAGAGAGGATGAATCAGACAGATGATGTGAAATCTATAAGAATAAATGAGATATCAGCTGGAAAACATTCAGCTAACAGAATTTTTGATACTGAGGAGCCAAATCAAACACTTTGTATATTTTTATTTTGACAGAGAGAATTTGCCAGAGTTACAAAGGCTAATGAAAATAACAGAGATGATAGCAGATAAGCCTACTTATTTCCCATAGACATCTGGAAAATTTCTGAGTTGTTACTACGTAAAAACAGCTGCATTAGGGCTGGAATTAAGGTTTGTATCTAACCTAAAATGGTAATGCCAACACTAAATATTACAATCTGATGACATTTGGGTGTCAGCTGAGTGTAATGTTCAGATAGTCTACATTGAAAGGAATTCTATGAGAGTTTTGACATTGATTTCAGTGGGACCCAGCTTTTACACTGAGACTATACAATGAAAATTACTATAATGTTATAAAACCTTTGATAAATTTCCCTGGGTCTGCAGGGATGGGTATTTATCCATGGTAGGTGGTAGTGGGCTTCTCATTCTGTTTCATTCATTCTTGAGATCTATCATGATGTATTCTACTCATGTTTATGAAGAGCTGTACTCTCTCCATTTATGGTTTGATTAAAATGACAGGGTCTGATCCAGAATTCACTGAAGTTTAATGGAAATCTCTCTGTTGTGTTCAATTGGCTTTAGATTAGGCTCACTAAACACAATTAGAAAAAGTTTGAAACTGCAGTATGCAATTCATCTAGTAAAATTCAGATACCAACAAAGTGTCTACAGCTATTCAGATACATTTGGTACCAGAAGAGTGTGGGGGTACAGTATTCACTATCTGTTGCTATGTGCAAAACCGCATATTGGGACTGATTCTCTTCTCTTACAGGTTTGACACCACTGAATCTCCTTTGACTTCAGTGGGATGGCACCTGGTTTAAAGCAGTGTAAGTAAGAGAAGGAACAAGCTTCAGGTTTCCTCATCATTAGTACTATCACTGCCATAATATAAGGAAAAACACTCACAGTAAAGTGGTGGGTATAAGAAGCTATTAATGAGAAGTAAAATAATAATCCTCCTATTTTCTCTGTGCTGTTTTTCATTTTCCACCTCTGTCTTTTACTTGATTAAATCCTATCAGCTTATTAACATGACTAGTCACACACATCGACAAAGCAAATTTTGCAAACAGGAAATACAGGAAAAGCAGCGAGGAAATTTATTCTCTGTTGCAATCTGTTGCTGCTGGAGTCAGATGGAACCACACTAGGGCACTTTGGGCCGTTGTTTATGCGTGTTATATGGGGTAAGTGTTCATATAGGTCACATATGTCAACACCTTCCAGTGTTGCTCTCTCTCTTTTTCTGGTCCAGCTGGAAGAAAGAAAGAGTGGCTATTTCAAGAGAGTATGAGGTTTCTAGATTAGTTGTACAGTCTCAAAGTAGACTGAATTAGATAATGCTATGGATATGTTTGCATACTAATTTCTGGCTGGTTACCCAAGTTGTTCCTCTGAACTAGGGCTGATTGAGTACTGCAAAATAGTGTTTGCAAACATTCCTTTGCATTTTGAACAGCTGTTCAGTTCATTCATGTTTTGCCGCTGCTTTTTATTTACTATTCATGCACATCTGGACTATCATCATTCTGTTTGCATGAATGTTTGGGGAATTGCTGTAGTATATCCAAATACCTATATGCACTTGATAAAGAGAGAGATGCGTTCATACACAAACAAAATAATTCCTTATTTGTCATTTGTTTTTCTCTAATTTAGATAAATAAAACATTTCAATCAGGAATCAGAAATAGCATGTGATTCAGATAAAGCACGCGCACACACACACACACACACACACATTCAAATTAAATGGTTCATGAGTGACTCATAGGCTAAAATGCATTTGCATAAACTGTTCATCAAGAAATAATTGCAAATCATTAGCAATTAGGATTATATTTTTACAAATGTATTCTCCAACAGAAAAAATGGGGCTAAATTATTTGGATAATTATTCACACATAATAATTCTAATATTTCTACTCTGAAACTTTGGGAGGGCTGCCCACCACTAACTAAACATGTGAACTTACTTTGGGTTTCTTTGAAGTACTGGATATATTCCCCAGGATTTATTTCATTTCATTTCAAACTTCTTGCCTGAGTTTACGTCCTGACTGGTGCCAGATGACAAACTCCTCCGCATATTGGTAGGTACTTTGAGAATCTGTTGTCTCTTACTACTTCCTTCTTTTTTCTATTAGAATCATCATTTTCCATCCCTAGTTTAAGCAGCTGTCACATTTTCTGTCCTGCTTTGTAAACAGTAAGCATGAATGTGGGCGATTTTATCATAATGTTCAGGTTCTCCCACCTAACACCTGCAATTTCCCTAGTACTTTTTACATTTTTTTTTGACACCAGCTTTTGTACTTTCTCGAGGTTGTAGGAAGAAGTGGAACAAAAAATAGATCTTTGGTGTATGACTTTTAATTTGAAATTATGCTTGATCTGTGGGGGAAACTCCTGCTATACTTAGTGTAAACTTGTCCAGGTTTCAAGGAAAGAGGTGGTAGGACTCCAGGCTTTTTTGCTTCCATCTTGCTGCTTCAGCTAACTGAGTCAGGTAGCAATAACTCATAGTGTTGCCATTTTAGATGATTTTATCAAGAGTCTCACAATAATTGGTATCATTCTTTAATGATTGGCTGCTAGAATCCTGTGATTACAGGGGAATTTCAGAGTTCATTTTAAGTTTCATGATTGCAAAGAAAACCTGGAGAATGTGAACCTGAAAGGCTAATATATATATATATATATATATTATATATATAATATATATATATATAATATATATATATATATAAGTATATATATATACTTATATATAAGTAACCAAACATTTCTTATTTTAAAGATAATGATTTTTAAGTTAATCTCCTGAATTTGGGGGACTGAAGGAGTCCTGACCCATGATTTCTGAGTGCTTTGCAGTTAGCAATACTACCATTTCATAGAACAATTAAAGACTTACAACCACAGGCCTAGTTTAGGTGGGAGGCGGTAGGGTTCATTGCCCCCCATTCTGCAAGCCTTGGACAGGCATAGAATTTCCCCCACACATGTAGCACTGTTGGTTTGACTGGAGCTGCTCCCCCTCTCACAAAATATAGAAGTCAAATTATGCCTGTGCCTAAAACAGGATCTTGATCTGTGGAATAACGGAGTGAATTTGACAGAATCTCCATATGAAGATCAGAATAGGACCTTAGGTTGAACCGTCACACTTATTGTCTCAAACTTTGAAATTGGATTTGGGAATCCAGGGAGGCTAAACCAAAAATGGTGTTTGTGCCATCTGCCAATTCCTGCTATAAGGTATTTTCTGATAAGCCTGATTCTCTAGCGGAAATAGGTCCAGGAGGCATTTACAACTCTAGAACTTCCTCAAAGTATCTGCACATGCAGACCACCAAGGCTTACAAATGGCAGTAAGTCCATAAGAAATTAGGGCTACTGTTTTTCTCTTTTGTGTTAAGTATTACTGAGGTTAAAAGTTTAATATGGTTATTGCTAGAATCATTCTAATATAATCCTCAGCTGAGAGTTTTGTCATGTTGTCCAGAAACATGGCAACCAGGTACCTTTATGTGCCATGAAAGAACTTGCATATACAATTAGACATACAAATCTTGCTTGCATTGTTGTATTCAGGTTTTTTTTAAAAAATCAGGTCCTGAAATTACTATTGAGAGGTCCATATTTTCATAAATATACAGAACCAGACTAACACGGCTACCTATCTGATACATATTTTCATAAGAAGTCCTCGCTCATAATTCTAGTTGTGAGGCTGGAATATATGAAGGCCTTGAATTACGAAAGGTATGAAATGTATAACTGGTGGGCTTATTTTGTATTGGAATAATTATATAGCACTAGAGCTATAGTGGTAGAGGCAGAGAGATTATTCTTGGAGTTCAGATTCACTCTGGAGCTCAGTTATGTGAAATATCATTTGAAATAATTACTCTATTACGCTGAAAAATATATACTTGCTAAGCTTTAGATAATAATAGTAATGATAGAAATATTTAAAAAATGTTAAGTATGTGCATATATTAATACACTAATCTTCTAAGAGCCTGGTAAATTATAGGTTTTTTACTCTGTAAAATTCAAAGACTTTAGTTCTTTTTAAACATTCATTTGACATTTTCTCTGATCTGAAATTGTTAATATGTGTTAGCTTATATATTTATTATATCTGGTTACTGTATTGTAATAGCTAAGACACATTAACAAATATATTTACAGAAGTTGTAAAGATATTGTAGAAAAAAATCTGAGTTCAAGCATTCAGTTTAGATTGGATCTGAAAAGCTAATATTCAGTTGTTCTGAGACTTGTTTTCAGTAGAATAAAAAGGGCCAAAAGTTATCTTGGATAAAAAGTGATTCGTGGTGTGATAAAACTTCAAGTGGTTGCCACAATAGTGACAGTGCAAGCTAAAAACAGACTTATTTAAAAAAAATCTAACAAGACACTATTAAAACCTATTAATTATATTTTTTTAATATTTATTTTTCATTTCCTTTGCAGTATTTGGGTTGAAATTAGTTGTAGGTATGTGGTGGATGCTAGAAAATATCTTACTGATTTGTTTTATCCCACCTGTCTCAAAAATAGACTATATATATTAATTGCCTAAAATGACATTTCTTACACTTTCCTTACTCTTAAATATAGTTCTTTCAAAACTCTTCAATATATTTCAAAAGGCTCTAACAAGATGTTATCTTGTTATCCAATTAGTCCTGTTTTGTTATTGAGAAATATGAAATAGGCCAAAGAGACAGAAATAACATACTTTTATTTTCATCTAATGAGTGTTGGCTTTTTTGTAATTAAAATGCTTCTTGTTATTTTAACTATGATAGCGTGCAAGATAAAGTTAAATTTAATGTTGACATTACATTGCTGTCTATTCAAAGCTAATGAAATTGCTAATCAAATCCATTTCTAAACATGCTTCATTAATATTTATAATGATAGTGAGTTTAGAAAGCAAATATTGTCTTTAGAAGTAGGTCTACCTACAATGCACAACCATAAAACAAAGAAGAATAAAGGAATTTGTAATCCAGGATGTCATTTAAAAAAATTTGGTGCACATTTTACATCCATAATGTATTGTGTAGCCTGAAATGCAAGTTGATAAATTCAGCAACTGAGCCCTGTGGGGAAAAAAAGAAATACTAAGATAGTAAGCGGTCAAATGGAGAAGACTCACAAAATGATGAGAACTGTGGAGTTGTATCACACTAGACAAAGAAAACAGTTTGAGAAGCCTCAATCTGAGCATAGTAAATTTTCCAATTCTATTCAGGAGCAAGATGTTAAGGCTCAATCCTTCTGCTATAGAAGTCAATGGCAAAATCTTTCTACAGCATTAGGACAGCATTCTTCATTAAGGCACTATACCCCAGGGCTCTTACTCAGGTTGTATGCATTCTCTACTCAGGCAAACTCCCATTAAAGCCATTAGAGCAAAATGTCTGCAGATGCAAGCAGGTCCTGTTTAATTTCATTTCTGATGTAGTGGAAGAAACATTCTGTAATACTATCCATGTGCCATAATTTGCTCACTTATAGTTTGCTATTCCATTAGCTTCAGCGTGATTTCACAAGAATAAGTGAGGGGAGAATTTGGCTTCATGTTTTTATATACATGTTTTCATGCCTTTCCATTTAACCTCAGAATCTTTTAATGTTATTCAGTTTAAAGGCAAAAGTGTGTGTGTGAGAGTGGGGGAGTCCTCTAACTGGAAATTTCTCTTAAGAACATTTGTGTTTTAGATTATTAGTTTTTGGCCCTGCAACACTATGCTGTGACCCCACAAACATAGACTCATAGAAACTAGAGATGGAAAAGACCTATCATGTGTCATATATTCATATGCCCCCTAATGCAGGATTATTCCTTGTAATTCATTTGCTATGACTCTATCCAGACTATTTTTAAAAACAAAAATAGTTGTTTCAGTATCTTCCATTACTTGATTTGCAAGATTCTTTCACAGTCTAATAGCTTCCACTGTCAGAAAGTTCTTTCCGATATCCACTCTAAATGATCTGTCTTAATTTTATCCCATTCATCATCATCATGGCAAATCCCAAAGAGGTGTAGCCTCCCTGCAAACCAAGTGCTGCCTGGATCATACTCTCTATCTGGGTTCTTAAGATGGTCTGTTCATTTTATGACCATCACTGGTTATCATAGCACAACACTGAATCTTCAGGAGATCACATGGTTGCTGACCATATAGCAGCACTCCTTGGTAAGTACAGTTTGTAATTTGTTGGTTTTCTATCCTAATAATAATAATTCATCCCATTACTTCTCCCTTTATCATACTGTACCCTAAACAATTCCTCTTTCTTGTTGATATTGAGAGTATATTTTTCAAAGAAAGTACTTGTAGATGGTTATGATGCCCACTTTTGCTGCAATGTCACTACATTACACTATACATATTTGCATCCGAAGAAGTGGGTATTCACCCACGAAAGCTCATGCTGCAAAACGTCTGTTAGTCTATAAGGTGCCACAGGATTCTTTGTTGCTTATACATATTTGGATTACTTCATCTATCATTATAAATCAACTCCTCTAGCTCCACAAATAATTTTTGTTGCTTGTCTTTGAATCTTCTCCACTTTATGATGATTAAAGCTGGTCAAAAAAATTCTGATAAAACAGTTTTCTATCAAAAATGTCTTTTTCATCAACATTGAAGGGGTTTGGAGGAAAGTGGTGATTTTGATGAATCTTTTGATGGGGGGGGGAATCAAAACATTTGTTTCCATTGGAAAAAACTTCAAAATGTTTTGTTTCAGCTTTCTCATATTTTGAAAATATCAAAATGTTTCCTATTGATAAGGTAAAATATTTCATATCAACTTTATACTTCCAACTGAATTTAGTTTTGACTTGTCTATTAAAATAATTTTAATAATGTGTATTATACATAATACATAAATTACATATATTATATATATTATAAAAGACAAAAGAAAGCATTTCAGAATTATCAAAATTAAATGTTTATAGTTTCAATTTTTTGTTGCATAGGAAATTTTGGCTTTTTATTCTGATTTTGAAATAAAATGAAATTTTAGAATTCCCCATGGACCAATATTCTACTCATTATCTTTCTGTTTTGAGGTTTTGTGACAGGTTATTTTTTGTTTTGTTTTACACATATACAGAGTTGGTCAGTTTCTTTGCTAATTAATTCCACTGATTTAAAAGGAGTTATACCTGATAAGAATATGGACTGATATACTCGCATATCAGGTCATTATCTACACATCCCCTTTGTCTGAACTGTGTAAGGGAAATTGTTAGTGTGCCTGGTGAAGGAACATTACAATAATACATCCATTATGGTTCAATAATTAAATCTTTATCAGTTGGGGCAATGAGAATATGTTTAAATTGTAGACTCATCACCAATGGAGTATCGCTGTTTTATGTTTATGTCCAGATAGGAAGTAGGCACCATTGTAAAGAGACCAAGGGTTAAGGCTGTGTCATAGGGATGAAGCCTAAACAGACACAAGTTTGAAGTGACTGCAAAAGAAGGACAGGTGTCCAAGACTGAATGGATGATTTCAATATTGAGGTGTGTAGAGAGGGCATCTCACATTTGTGCTGTGAGACATCACCGCATATTGTTCACCGTCAACCTGCATTGGCCTCTTCTGCTGCAATATTGCTGTGCAATATCACATATACTTTTATCATCTCCTATTACTTTCAGGCTTTATTTGAGCAAGAACCTCAGAATTTGGCCTACTGGATTTATTAGATATGACCAAGAAGAAAAAGTGTGAGTGCAGTTCAAATGCCCCACAGAATTTCATTCTCAGTAAGTTTGGTGATCGTTTAGAATTTTTCATTGTTCCTATTTCTCTCTTACCTGAATGTTACCTGTTTGAATATCAGCTATATCCACATTTTGAATATATCCAAAGCGTATGTCCTAAGTGGATACACTAATAAAGCTACATCTGGGGGGGGAAACTCTGAAATTTGTAAATTCCTATTCCAATCTGAAATTGCCAAATTCCTTCTTAATCGGAGTTTGTTATCCAAACTGAGCTCAGCTCTAGCATTTCCTGACCTCTCACTGATTAAGGACTGTACCATTTTTGGTTAATAAAACTAGAGTTTGGCAAGGACCAGGTGACTAATTTGTTCTTCAGCCTCATTGGTTTAAAAACAGAAGAAAACTAATGATGCACTCGGTAGACACTTCTCAGTTTGCACATGTTCACCCAAGGCAGTGGACATCTGTTTATGACAGATCCTACTGAGAAATGGCCTAGATAGTGCCATCTTTCATCGTAACAAGTACTGGAAATAATAATTAACTATCTTGATTTATGAATTTTGTCCTTGCTTTCCCTTGAATATTTTGTCAGCTGCTATTTACTTTATGTATTAATTAGATTTTGTGTTATTTACTTGTTTATTACTGTGTTTTTAAGACAGACCCATTCTCAACAGGTAATGCGACATGATAGGGCACGTAACAATCCCTTTAGTAGGTCCTTTTTCAGGGCTGACTGAAACTGATGAACATTTTTCCACACAATTTTGCTCCAACATTTTCACTTTGGCTCTCACTCTTCCACGTTTGTGAAATGTAAAGGCCCTAAAATTTTCCACAAATTGGCTTGTGGAATCCACTATTTTTTTAGTTTCACAAATGTGAAATTTCTTTGGCAATTGTAGCTGGTAGAGACATAATAGGGAGGGATAAAGCAAAATACTGAGAGTTCTATTGTTGTGAAGTGTTTGTTGAAGTAAAAGCAGCAACTGTGAACACAATCCTGCATTTCGAACTCAGGAAAACACTTCAAGATGCTAAGGAACCCTCACTGGAACCAGCTCTACTACCCCTCTTAGAAATGGGCAAACAATTGTCAACAAGCAATATAACTAGTGAATCCTGCCCTGATCCAGTTCAGGAATTGTCCATTATAAGACTGCAACCTTCATGGATTTGTTCAGTATATGAGTGTCGCAATCCGTAGCACAGTTATGGCTATGTATGGCCACTTGTTGGTCCACGGCCATCTTGAACTGTTCAAAGGCAAAGACAGCCTCCATGTTGGACCAAGTTCTTGTTAAAGGGCAGAGACTCAATCCTGCCCAGCAACACTGGTTGTGTATGCTCTCCTGTGTTTTGTTTTTTTTTTCTCTCTCCTGCTGGGCCATCTAAAGGTCAGGCTAGTTCTGGGTGTGAAGGCCTGATTCTGCCCGGCAATCTGTTTTTTTGGGTCGGTCGTCTGGAGGTCAGGTAAATTCTGCCCAGCGACTCACTTTCCCGCTCTTTTTGGACCCAGTCATCTAAGGGTCAAACTTGTTTACTCAACTACCCCAGTGTGCCATGTGCAAATCCTGCTGGCGTGGGGTGGCAACAGCTCGTAACCTGGAGGGAGGGGGAACCAGGGAGCCAATCAGAGACCGACTCAAGGGGATGAGACCTTTCGATAAAACTAGGTTCCCCCCAGAAAATCTTGTCTTGACCATCGTCTTTTTTGGTGGAGTATCCGCGTGTTAGCTGAGGGTCTGATCAACCTTTCAGCCAGGGTCTCTTCCCGGTATAGAGCTCTCGTGTCATGTCGTTTAACTTCATCTTGTGGATTTATCTTTTGAATCTATTTTTGGTTTTTGGATTTTTCGCTTTGGACTTGGTCCTGGTCGGCTCATCCTGGTGTCTGTTCTGCTGGTCAGCTGCTCCTGGAGTGCGGTATTTGTCTTTTAATTTCTGGCAGTTAGTTTAGTTAGCCTCTCATTTTCCCTTTCCCAAATTGGTACCAGCCCCAAACAATTGCACATTTGCACACTTGTACATTTGCACATTTGCCTAGCTAGCTTGTTTAATCGTTCTAATTGTTATTAAAATGTTAAATGCAAAATTGTTTTTGTGAATGAATCACTGCTCTGTCTTTGTCTAGTGTGTGTTTAAACTTGGGAGCTGCCTCTACTTAGAGAGTAGCTGACCAAGGGGGTCCAGTCCCCGCGGTCTGAGTGAGTGGAATCTGCCCAGCTGCAGCCGCACCACACTCTGGATTTATCCTCTGTGTGAATGCAAGGGTGGCTGAGGCAGTGGCCCGTGGGTCTCTTTTCTGTGTTACACCGGGCATCGCCCTGACGAACCCGATTCCTACCTTGAGAGATTGGTGTGCCTGTCTATTTGGTGGTGTGGTGAGCAGTATACAGTATATTGTTATTGATTTGAATTTGCTTGCATTGTTTATCTGAGTCCCAGTTGGGAATTGCCTCCTCCCCCGGCCCAAGGTGTAAAGAAATCCCTAAATAAACGCAGCCACTTGGCTTTTCAGTGTTACCCTGGTCCTGCCTGTCTTTTCCTCACTCAATACCAAGCTTGAACGAACCCCCAGCTAATTCAGACAATGAGATGTTATTTTTGGTGAAGGTATTTCAGACTATGAGTGGCTCATGAACTGTTTGCTGCTAGTATTCCTTTGAATACATGATGTCAGATCTGTATGACTGGTCACCTAAGCAACGAGGCATTGTTTCTATTCCTTGAAGGAATAGAATAATCTTTATAAACTACTCATTTCTGAAGGGATTTTTTTCCATCCAAAAAAATAAACTTTGGTGATTAAAGTAATTATAGCAATGGGACCCAATTCACCTTTCATAATCACTGTTATGAACCAGACTTCACTCCCATGAGTGTTCATAAAAATGCATAAAAGGGGGTGTATGTTAGAAATCCCTAAAATGTTCACAATTTTTGTACTAGTTTCCTAGCTTGAGCCTTCCCTAAATTGTTTGCAGCTTCCCTCATTTCTATGAGATCTCCCTTAGGAATAAACAACACATGACTTTAATGGATATTGGAAAGATGAACAAAACAAGACATCTCTATCATAAACATATTTTTGGTGAATGTTTAAAAGGAAAAGTACTTTTCAGTATAAAATGTTAACTACAACTAAACTCAGGTGCATAATTTGTTTTGACATGCTTTAATAACCTGAATATAGTCAAGTACTAGAAGATACTTTGTATGCAAAACATCACACGTAGTGTACACTGAGGATTTGACTCTACACAAGTGTTACAGCTCAATTATTTCAATAGAAAACAGACTAAGATATTAACAATGTTATTTAGTAAACTTAATTCAAGAGCCAGAATTTATTTTTATTGATTTCCTGTCTTCTTTTTTGGAATTAGTGAAAGTAAAACTTTCAATCTATTTACTCTCAAGTGTCTTTGTTTAATCACTACGAAATTTCACAATAAGTGAAATTGATAATACCAACTGAAATACTTAGGGAAGCCTGGTATACTTGTAGGTGGACATAATGAAGGAGACTCATAGAATTAGGTCTATATATTCAGAGTAAAAGTACTATGGATGAAATCTTGGCCACATTCAATTTAACGGCAAAACTCCCATTGAGTAGGTCCAGGATTCCACCTCTTGTTTGCTTATGTTTGTGTCACAGGTCATCTTTTTGTTCACTCTTCCTTATATTGGAATAAAAATGTATAGTGTAATTAAAAATCTTCAGTTTTAAAAAAACCAACAAACAGACCCTACTTTCATTAACAAAAATACTTTACATTTCCCACATGAAGGGACAAACAAAATTCTCTTTGGAGAACCGAGCAAGTTTAGAAAGATCAATGATGTTGACACATAGGAAAGGGGTCTCAGCTAGATACATGGCACCTCAGGTTTATAATGTAAAAAGGACAAAACATCTTACTCCTAACTCTAGCTTTATGGCTATTTAAAAAAAATAGTGATAGACAGACATCAAACCTATTTTTGTTTTAAAGATTAGGATTTGGATAATTAAAGTTTATCAGATTACAAAGATGAATTAAAGATAATTAAAGTTTATCAGATTACACATTAATAGTCACAGTTTAACTTCAGGTAATGAGAACTCTCAAATGTATTTAGCCAATAATGACAGATGGGAAGGTGGTGGTTAGGGGCTTCCCTTAGTTTCACAATCATAATAAAAATGTTTACACAGTATTTATACACACACATTTCATTGGACATTGGCAACAAGCCAATGAACAGTTGAGCAAAAGGCCACGTGAAGCTTTCTTCTCCCCCCCCCACACTCACACTTATACATAGAAGCAGAACTATACTTCATATAATTTTAATTTTACTGGGCAAATTTAGAAAGATCAATGATGTTGAGGCATGGGAAAGAGGCAGACTGACAAAACCCTTGCAACTGAGTGATTTTAAATTGAAACAGGATTTTTATGCTGGACTGAATTCTGCTAACAAGCACTTATGGACTCTGGCTCTGACAGCTGTGTAACCCACTATACCAATACACTTCTGACTGTGCCTAAAAGAGATATGAACATTCTTCTGTGTTCTTATCTTTGCCTATGCCCTGCTCAGTGAGGAGTGATATACAGACAGATCTATTAGTTTCACAGCCTATTTCTTTTGCCTTTTCTCTATGTGAAAAAGACATTGTACACCCTGTGGTCGACCAGTTGGGGTTAAGCCCCATTGGCACGTTGTTACCGAACTGTGGGTAAAGGTGTGCTTAATCATTGTGTGATAAGGAATTGCCTTCACACAGAGCGCCTGCAGGCAGCTCTTACCTTTTAGATATAGTTCAACATCTTTGTTTTCAGGGCACCTGCTGGAATAAACCTGCCTTGTTAGAAAGTAGAATTAATGCAGAAAAAAAATAGATACAGCATGGGCTTTCTTGTGACACAAGCCATGGCTCTCCACTGGGAGCAGTCAGAGCTGCTTTGCTCCAGGGCAACCAACCACGATTGTTGCCATTTTCCCCAACTACCTGTAACCCAAAGAAGTGATGTTTCCTTCCACCCCGAAAAATCAAGAGATAAAACCCAGATAGGTTTAAAGAAGCGAAACACAAAGCACTTACTATGTGATTCACCTTAAAAACATATTTAGTTCGCAAATACAAAAGGGCACACATGGTCCAAACTAAAGACCTGCATTTTTGTTAGTAAAACTTAACAAACGAGTTCCTAGGCTGCTAACCAGTTAGGACCACACACTTTTATATCTACTTTTTTAGATACTACAATTATGTCAACTTCTTGCTGTTTTTACACCTCGCCTCTTAGAGAATTCCAACCAAGCTGATCCAAATGTGCTAAACCCTCATTTAGCAGATGCTAAGCTACCTGGACAGGAGTGGAAGTCTTATAAAAATGGCAGATTTTTGTATTCAACCATTCTGTCTCTTCTGACTTTTTTTGTCCTCTTCTGACTTTTTTTGTCCACTATTTTGTTCTGTTTTAACTTTTCTGGAGCAACACTGATTGACACAGCTGAGAATCAGACTACTGGTCTTCAATAAACTCACTATTAAAAATAACTTATTTCTGAATAAACTTAAAATTCAAATTTATGGCTATGACTGTATTTTTCTGTGGTTTCTCCATTATTTTAGTGCTACACCATGGACTCCTTTCTTTGTGATTGAATAATTACACTGCACCTATGGGCATCAATCTGGAAAGCACTGACATGTAGTACCACTGAACTTAATGAGATTACTCATATGCATAAGTATTTACAGAAGCCTTAAATACAACAAATGAAACAGAATAATACAGTGAAACATTAAGGAAGCAGAAGAGCAATGTGTGTTAGCTAAGATGTTTCCATAGTATGGAGGAAAATGATACAAATTTACTAGGGCTGTCAAGCGATTAAAAAAATTAATCGCGATTAATTGCTCAATTAAAAAAATTAATCAAGATTAATCACACAATTAATCACACTGTTAAACGATAATAGAATACCATTTATTTAAATATTTTTTGATCTTTTCTACATTTTCAAATATATCGATTTCAATTACAACACAATACAAAGTGTACAGTGCTCACTTTATATTTATTTTGATTACAAGTATTTGCACTGTAAAAAAACCAAAATAAATAATTTTTTTCAATTCACCTAATACAAGTACTGTAGTGCAATCCATTTATCATGAACGTTGAACTTACAAATGTAGAATTATGTACAAAAAATACTGCATTCAAAAATAAAATCTAAAATTTTTCAGTCCTCCTTGTTCAGTCAGACAAATAAATTTGTTTATATTTGCAGGAGATAATGCTGCCCATTTCCTGTTTACGTCACCTGAAAGTGAGAACAGCTGTTCTTGTGGCATTGTTGTAGCCGGCGTTGCAAGATATTTATGTGCCAGATGCATTAAAGATTCACATGTCCCTTTATGCTTCAACCACCATTCCAGGAAACATGCATCCATGCTGATGACAGTTTCTGCTTGATAACAATCCAAAGCAGAGCGGACCAACGCATATTCATTTTCATTATCCCAGTCAGATGCCACCAGCATAAGGCTGATTTTCTTTTTTGGTGTTTCAGGTTCTGTAGTTTCCGCATAAGAGTGTTGCTCTTTTAAGACTTCTGAAACCAAGCTCCACACCTCATCCCTCTCAGATTTTGGAAGGTACTTCAGATTCTTAAAACTTGGGTCAAGTGCTGTAGCTATTTTAAGAAATCTCACACTGGTACCTTCTTTGTTTTTTGTCAAATCTGCAGTGAAAGTGTTCTTAAAATGAACAACATGTGCTGGGCTGGATCATCATCCAAGACTGCTATAACATGAAATATATGGCAGAATGAAGGTAAAACAGAGCAGGGGACATACAATTCTCCCCCAAGGAGTTCAGTCACAAATTTAATTAATGCATTTTTTTTAAATGAGCGTCATTAGCATGGAAGTATGTCCTCTGGAATGGTGGCCAAAGCTTGAAGGGGCATATGAATGTTTAGTATATCTGGCACATAAATACCTTGCAATGCCAGCTACAAAAGTGCCATGCAAATGCCTGTTCTCAGATTCTGGTGAAACTGTAAATAAGAAGAGGGCAGCATTATCTCCTGTAAATGTAAACAAATTAGTTTGTCTTAGCAATTGGCTGAACAAGAAGTAGGATTGAGTGGACTTGTAGACTCTGAAGTTTTACATTTTTTTTTTTAGTGCATTTATGTAATTAAAAAAATCTACATTTGTAAATTTTTAAACTTTCACGATAAAGAGATTACACTTGAATAAGGTAAATTGAAAAATACTATTTTTTATCATTTTTACAGTGCAAATATTTGTAATAAAAATCTACACTTTGATTTTAATTACAACACAGAATATGATATATATGAAAATGTAGAAAAACATCCAAAATATTTAATAAATTTCAATTTGTATTCTGTTGTTTAACAGTGCAATTAAAACTGTGATTAATCACAATTATTTTTTTGAGTTAATTGCGTGAGTTAATTGGAATTAATCAACAGCCCTAAAATTTACTAAGCTTTCGCAGCATAAATCCCAAATACAGTTTCTGAACTCAAGAGCAAAGATATGTGAATTTAATGATAAATGTATTAAATGGTTTGCTTGTCAGCTCACGAAAGAAGAGACTCATGTTCCAGAAAGTAGATAAGAGAGTATAAAGACTTACCAATATTCCAAGAATTTTTAAGATTTTTTTTTATAGCAGATAGTCTAGAATAGGGGTCAGCAACCTCTGGCACGTTGCTCACCAGGGTAAGCAGGGTAATCCCTCGGCCCGCGCCGCTTCCCGCCGCCCCCATTGGCCTGGGACGGTGAACTGCGGTCAGTGGGAGCCACGATCGGCCGAATCTGCCGATGCGACAGATAAACAAACTGGCCCGGCCCACCAGGGTGCTTACCCTGGTGAGCCATGTGCCAGAGGTTGCCAACCCCTGGTCTAGAACTTGAAAACGATCTTCAAAATATGAGTTTATCATGCCTTTCAGATGCTAAATGTTCCATGTGAGAGACAGAAATTGAGAACAAGAAGTCAACAGCTTTGAAAGGAACAAAACCACCCAGGACTGGATGGTTTGAAATAGAGAATTTTGTAAAGCCTTAAATTAAAAAAAAAAAATCCATGTCTGATTTAGGCTTTCAAGTTGTTGTTAATGGGGGGTTTCCAACTAAGTATTTTATTTTTTCAGCTTTTTCTAAATGCAAGAAAATACAGATATGATTGCAAATCACAATGTCCAATTCTTAATCATGTTTATATACATTTTGTTAAAGACATTAAACAAATGAAGAGCGTAACATAACATAGAATCTATCCAGATGAAATAGACAGTTTCTCTTTGAGGTATTTAGGCATTCTGTTAAATCATGGTTCTCAGGTAAATCAAAAGAACTCTAAGTTGGCCAAACACGGACTTCAATGGGAGCAGAGTTAGGACCAGGTTAAGAGATTTTGAAAATTCCACCATCAGGTGCTAGAGCCAAATCCTGCAAACACTCACATATGTAAATAACCTTCCTCACACAAATAGAATAATTGGGTTCAAGATGCCAAAAATTTTTATCTTTACAAAATATGTAGTTTATTGTGTTTGGCTTGATCAATAACCAATAATATGATTTTAACATATAGCTTGAGGAGGTCTAGGCTTGAAGGAGTGATTGCTGATCATGTGGCACACCCTGATGAGAGATCTTAGCATATTGTCAGGTATATTTGTTACTTAATACCAATATATAACCATGCTCACTTAGACCACTGACACATGCATGTGCACAACTTTACTCTCATGAGTAGTCCTACTGAACTCAATGAGACCACTCAGACAAGTAAAGTTCATAGATTCCAAGGCCAAAACTGACCACTGTGATTATTTAATCTGTCCTCCTGCATAACACAGGCCATAGAAATTCCCCCCCCCCCCAAAAAAAGTTCTGTTTCACAATTACATATGTGCATACATTTCTGTATGACTGGGACCTTAACTTGAAGTGGAGATATCTTCTGATGGTTTAAAAAAACCCAACCTGATAATAAATGAAAATGGGATGTATGAAAATATGTAATGTTTCCCTTTTCCCTGATTTGTATGTGGGCACAGTAGCTACAGGACAGAATTGGACACTGTACTCTAGCTGAGGCCTCACCAGTACCAAGCAGAGTGGAACAATTACCTTGCACATCTTACATGCAACACTCCTGTTAATATACTCCAGAATAATATTAGCTTTTTTCTCAACTGCATCACTGTTTTGACTCTGATTCAACTTCTGATCCACTGTAACTCCAAGATCATTTTCAGTAGGACTACCACCTATCCAGATATTCCCCATTTTATAGTTGTGCATTTTATTTTTCCTTCCTAAGTGAAGATTCCCCATTTTATAGTTGTGCATTTTATTTTTCCTTCCTAAGTGAAGCACTTATCTTTACTGAATTTCGTCTTGTTGATTTCAGACCAATTCTCCAATTTGTCAAGGTTATTTTGAATGTTAATCCTGTCCTCTAAAGTACTCCTAGCCCCTCCCAGCTTGGTGTCATGTGCAGATTTTATAGGCATACTCTCCTCGCCATTATCCAAGTCATACCCAGGACTGACCCCTGTGGTACCTCACTAGACACATCCTCCCAGTTTGACAGTGAACTATTGACAACTCTGTTTTGAGTATGGTTTTTCAAGCAGTTTGCACCCATCTTATAGTACTTACACCTAGATCACATTTCCCTAGTTTTCTTATGAGAATGGCATGTGGAACTGTATCAAAAGCTTTACTAAAATGTATCGCTTCTCCTACATCACTAGGCCAGTAACCCTGTCAAAGAAGGAAATTAGGTTGGTTTGGCATGATTTGTTCCTTAACCCTATTACTCCCTAGGTGCATACAAACTGATTGTTTAATAATCTATTCCAGTATCTTTGCAGGTATTGGAGTTAAGGTGACTGGTCTATAATTCCCAAATCTTATTTGCTCTTCTCCAGTCCTCTGAGACCTTACCTGTCCTCCATGAGCTCTCAAATATAATTGCTAGTGGTTCCAAGATTGCTTCAGCTAGTTCACTAAGTAACCTAAGATAAAATTTATCAGCTCCCATAGACATGAATACATTTAAATAATCTTTAACTTGTTCTTTCCTATTTTGACTTGCATTCTTTCCTCCTTGTTGTTAGTATTAATAGTATTGAATATCTGGTCACCATTAACCTTTTTAGTGAAGGCTGAAGCAAAATAGGCATTAAACCCATCAGCCTCCTTGTTGTCATCAGTTATTAGCTCTCCTTCTCCTCCAAGTAGAGGACATACACTTTCTTTTCTCTCTCTCTTGCTCCTAATGTATTTAAAGGATCTCTTCTTATTGAGTTTTACGTCCTGTGCTAAGTATAACTTATTTTGTGCCTTAGGGCTTGGCTACACTTGAAACTCCAAAGCGCTGCCGCGGGAGTGCTCCCTTGGCAGCGCTTTGAAGTGCAAGTGTGGTCGTGGCACCAGCGCTGGGAGAGAGCTCTCCCAGCGCTGCAGGTACTCCACCTCCCTGAGGGGATTAGCTTACAGCGGTGGGAGCCGTGCTCCCAGCGCTGGGGCACTGTTTACACTGGCGCTTTACAGCGCTGTAACTTGCTGCACTCAGGGGAGTGTTTTTTCACAGCCCTGAGCAAGAAAGTTGCAGTGCTGTAAAGCGCCAGTGTAGCCAAGGCCTTAGTTAGTTTGATTTTGTTCCTACATGTCTGTGCTATTCTTTTGTACTCCTCCTTAGCAATGAGTCCATATTTCCACTTTTTGTAGGATTCCTCTTTGATTTTCAGGTTATTAAAGAGCTCCTGATGGAGCCATATAGGCCTCTTACTATGCTTCCTATCTTTCCTTTGCATCGTGATAGTTTGCATCTTCAATATTGTCCCCTGGAGAAACTGCCAGCTCTCCCGGACTCTTTTTCCCCTAGATTTTCTTCCCAGGGGACCTTACCTGCCAATTCTCTGCATTTCTTCAAGTCTGATTTCTGCTGCTCTCACTCCTTACTTTCCTTAAATCTATCATTTCATGATCATTTTCACACAATTTGCCTTCCACCTTCAGATTTGCTACCAATTCCACAGAATCAAGTCTACAATGACTGCCCCCCCTGGGTATTTCTACCACTTTCTGAAACAAAAAGGTGTTCCCAATACATTCTAAGAATTTATTAAACATTTTGTGTTTTGCTGTGCTCCATTTCCAGAAAATATCTGGGTAGTTAAAGTCCCCCATGGGGCTGGTGTTTTAGATACTTATTATGTGTTCTAGTAATACCTAATCCACTCCCTCTTCCTGATTTGGTGGTCTACAGTAGACCCCTATCATCATGTCATCCCTATTTCTCCCCCCCCCACACACACCCCTTTGTCTACCCAGAGACTTTCCACTGGTCTCTCCTCTCCTTCTGGATCTCAGAACAAATGTATATATTTCTGATGTATAGTGCAGCATCTCTTCCCTTTTCATCCTGTCCTTGCTGAACAAGCTATACCCCTCTTTACCAATATTCCAGGCAATCTGTGATGCCAATTAAGTCATCCCCTACTAATTTCCTTCTTGTTGCTCCTATGACCCTATTGTAATTTTCCATGTCCCCCGCCACATCTAGCTCTTTGTTAAGTTCACCTTTTTCATGCTTACATCCAGGCTTTTGTCACCTGCCCCCTTTGAATGTAATCTAAAGCCCTCCTCACCAGGCGGGCAATTTGGTGCATGAAGATGCTCTTCCCATTCTAGATCAGGTGCCTCATCTCTTCTGAGCAGACCTTTTTCCTAGGACAGCATCCCGCAGTCCAGGAAGCCAAACCCTCTGGTTGACACCAGTTGCGCAGCCACTCAGTCATTTCCAGGACGCACGCGCCCCTGCCTGAGCCCTGACCCTCAACTGGGAGGATGGATGAGAACAGAATATGTACCCTCGCTCCTTCACCTCTGGACCTTCCTGTCAGAGATGATGTCAGATGTTTTATCCAGACTCAGCCCTTATTTTAATGGGTGATGTGGATTTGTCCAAAGAATCTTTTTGGACGAGCTCCAGCCTATTATTTTGGCACCCCATGTCCCTGTTTATCAGTACTTTGAACAGGAAATAACATATTTCAGATTTTGTGGTGTAGTAATAGTTCTATATTTGCTGTTGTATTGTTGGCTGTTGGCTCTGACTTCTGAGATGCCAAGAACCTATTGGGCGATGAGTACCTTTGACTGCAATTGACTTTAAAGGAATTTGAGTGTCATCAGCACCTGGCAGAAGGCTGGTTTCCTCATAGGACTGGCTCTGTACTGATCATATCTGCTCAGTCTTTTCCAGTCTCATTGAAACCAAAGCGCCCCCCCCTTTTTTTTTCAAAACGTACTAGCTCTCTCAATACAGTTTACCATTCTGTCTTATAGCCAAATCCAATTTTTACTATAATCCTATTACCATTTGCAGTGCCTCTTGAAAGGATTCCTTCCCTCCTGCCCCCATGCTCTGTTTAAATTTACAAGATCTCTCATATCTCCCAATATTAGAATTTTTGTCTCCCTAAGAATGTCATAGGCCTGGGGGGTCACGTTTAATTTATTTCCTATTTTCCCCAGATGGAATGCACGTTAGCAAGTGGCCTTAATGTGTAGTATTCTTTCCACTTCCCTTCACATATTCTCATTGTGTGTTTCAGTGTTCTTCAATTTGGCCAAAATCCAATAAGCCCAAAAATGATCGCATGCTGCATATATATATATATGCTGTATATATATATATATATGTTTAACCTTTAATCTTGCTTTGATTTACTTCACATTTTGCATTATCCCTTTCAGTTACTGTGATGTCCCTGTAAGTAAACCCCCTGCTACAAGCTTTCTTCAGTTAGAACCCTGATGCTGTAGGATACAGAATGACTTCTGGCCCTGGGAACCTTGTAGGAATTATCTTAAACCTGCTGCACATGCTATATCTCAATAGAGAGGTACAATACATACCGTATCAAGATGACAAATCTATTTTGTACAATACCTAAAAGATCTAGGAGTGAGGACTGAGAGATGACTGTACTTACCTTGCTATTGTCATGCATGTAGAACTCAGTTTGCCTCCATTTGGCTGTGGATCAATGGATAAATCCAGCTTGTCACTGGTGCCATTGCCTTCCTTGCTCCCCTATTGATGGAGGGAGAGGGAGTAATTAGCAACACCCCTTTACAGAGACCAGATTATTGGGCCCTTTACCTATCCAGCTAGGCCAATTTAATTTTGAACCCTGTTTTACAAGCTGTGTTGTCTGAAATGGCTACATTCACTAAAGAATGAGTAGTTTGGACATAGTGCTGTTCAAATATTCCTAGCATACCCATGTCAGGAGCTGAGGGTATTGGTATTATTAATTATTAGTATTATTATTGCTGCTATTACTGAACTGACTGTTCAGTTTTGGCAGAGAAAGAAGATTAGTTTAATACGGTGCATTCTTCAGTGTATTTCTCAGCAATTTTACAGTAATATTATGACTATAATTCAGAAACCAGTTTAGGAGAAGAGGAAAAATGCACTCTTCCCCCTGTCCCCATTATTATACTACCAAAGTCATG
Organism: Mauremys reevesii; assembly: GCF_016161935.1. Taxonomy (NCBI): domain Eukaryota; kingdom Metazoa; phylum Chordata; order Testudines; family Geoemydidae; genus Mauremys; species Mauremys reevesii. The sequence continues at coordinate 25,789,014 of NC_052633.1, read as the reverse complement.
ACAGAGATCCAGTAATATGTGAGGCTTATCCAGCTGTTTCTTGATTTAGTCTGCAAGGTTCCTTCCTTCATGCAACTCTTTATATGTCTGAATCTGTTCTATATGTATGACTTTTTTTTTCTCCTGCCTTCTCTTTTTTTTGGCATATTTATTTAATGCTATTTTATCATCTTCCTTATGTTTATCCTCCAGATTTCCTTTCCTGCTTTCCTTATTCTTACATCACATTTTTATAGCTGGTTGACATACTGGTTATAAATAAGTTTTCGGGTTAGGGTTAGGGAGTCCTTTTCTCTGTTTGTGAATAACCATTCTTGATTTCCATGAGCATATTCATTCTTTATTCACAACATAAGCCATGTGAACAATTTTCAGCCTATGGATTACTTTAATTCAGTGAGAATTAAGCATATGTTGAAGACCTTTGCTGAATAGGAATGGATTAAACACATGCAGAAAGTTAATTGTGTGTTTAATTGCTTTTATATTGAGTGGGCTCCAGTTTTAGCATTTCTGCTCTGCAATGTGTCAGTAAAGCACAGAGAAAACATTTCTAGTGGTGTCACAGAGGACTCACTAACAGAAAATTCTTCATCCAACAATACAGCTCACCAAACTGCAGCAAAATCAGCATAGTGCCATATACATTTCCATTAAAATCTAGAGCACATTTAAAAAAACAAACAAACAAACACACCAACCAACCAAACCCAACAGATTTATGTTAGTCAACAGCGGGAGACCTGAATGCACATCGGAATTCAAAAGTTCATTTGAAACCAGACAGAATAAATTATACTCAATTAATTATTCTGTTTTACTAAACATCAGTAATTACTATATATATATATATATATTTAGATTAACTTTTATTATATACTTATATCATCTCTTCTGCCTTTCTCACACTTTCTCTGGAATTGGAAAATGCTATCACAAGCTGTATGGGTAATTTCGCGATCTGAGCAGCTAACAAGGGTTTAGTTTGGAACTGATTAAAACTCTTTATTATTGGCTCAATTCAACCCTCATTAAAGTCAGTAGAAAGACTCAGTGGGAGACGGAGCTGGCCCTATAGCAGGAAGTCCTCTTTAACTCCTTATGTCATTTCTTCCCAGGCCCAGGTCTTAGCTCCCTGACTAGTAAAAAGTAATTGGCATGACATTCCAGTCCAAAATATATTTATAGCTATACATACACACACTTAGAGACTGAATTTATCATTGCATGGTGAGGGGAAGAATTCATGACAGCCTGGAAAGCATGGAGTCAGTATGGCAGTATGGCTGGCTAATTATACTGAACCCAAAATCCTGGCTTCAACATTCCAGTTCAAGGAATCAGTGCAGGATGCCTGGTTCTCTCAATAATGTCCTGCACTGCATTCCTCACAGAAAGCATAGTTATTATTTGACAGTGCTGACCCCTTGGTCCACGGCTGTGAATTATGTACTCTAAAAACAATAGAAACCATGGAACCTTTGATGCTGCAAAGATCATTATTAAGACACACAATATTTTCTGCCATAAAATACATGAATTTTGTATAGAAGTAAACACCCCAGAGTGGTTTCTTGACAACTTCTCCCTGCCCCCATATGCGTGTGCATTCCCCCAGAAATGTACCAGGGCACCAACTGCATATTTTTCACACGGATGGGCTGCCAGTGACTCAGATGATAGCGAACTTTGCTTCTCAGCTTCCCACCCCTATCTCCAGTTTTAGATTTAAAAGGGAAAAAGGGACATGATGTTTCAGTAACACTGACAGACCCCAGTCTTCAGTAGGTGGGATTGAACCTGGGACCTCTGGAGCTTAGTGCATGAGCCTCTATTGCATGAGCTAAAAGCCATAGCCCTGATGAGGTTTAGTTTGTTCTTGGGGGGATTGTAGAGCAGACTCATTAATCTCACTCTCTAAGTGGTTTTGGTGCCACTAGATGGGACAGAACACCACACGCAGGAGGTGTGTGGGCTACACTTGTTCATTGGTGTAATGTAACAAATATAAGAAAATTTACAGATTGAATCAGTAAGAAGTTGAAGAACAGGGTTACATGGTGACATTGTTTTTCCAGCTCAGCACATGATGGTACCTTCGCCCACCAACAGAATATTTCATACAAACAGTCTTAACTCATCCTAGGAGGAAAATATTTTTCATTGCCATCCCGCTTGTCAAGAGGCATTGCAATTCTGACAATGCATTTAATGAATTCTCCAGTTGCTGCACATTCAAGTTCCATCCTCTGTTTTTAAGCTGCCATGATTCTACCACCAGCGTCCAGGGAAACATTTTGGTGCAAAAACTCTAATGAGGAAAAAGTGCTGTCTTTTAGTAGAGCGATGCTTAATTAACAATAATTAATTAGCCAAATCCTGGAAAATCATGCTCTTACCATTTGAGACAACAGCTCAGAATGGAAAAATGTTGACAGCTGGATATTTTTCTCAGTTAAAAACTAAACACATTTGGTACATACTAAAAAAAAAAAAAGAAAGAAAGGTGCTATTGCTTAATAAAGAGTAAATATTTTCATTCATGTAAAAATGACTTTTTGATCCTAAGCTGCTCCCAAGTCTAACATTCTTAGAATATCTATACTCATAGAAGTGATAGATGGACAGGACCTATATTAAGTCCTCCAGTCCCTGGAAATACGGGTTTCCTTCTAACTTTATATTTCTACTTCCTGACCCAGTTTTATTTTATGATCTTCCCTGAAATCTATGATGCTCACAAATGGTAAAGATGAAACACGAATGCTTGATCGTTTTTATTTTTCCCCACTTCTGTTTACTGCTTTTAACATTCCACAATATAAAACAGCGAATAAATCCGCTAGTTTAATCTTCGCCTCTGATTTTTTTAATATTTCTTTTAGCTCTGTAGTTGAGTAGTAACCAAACTAAAGTTCAACATATTGTGAATTAAGATAAAACTGTAGTAAAAATGTGTCATGTCTGGAATGGTAAGAAGCAGTGATAAATGATGTTAACTACAGTTTAACATGTGTTTTAATAACTTAATCTACAAGGGCTACAAAGAATTAAATGTGGACTCTATTCATGCCACATTGTTTGTTGCGTGTATTCTGGTAAATCAGATTATTCAGTTGCCCTTAGGCAGGCTTGATGCATTAGTATCTGGTTCCAGGTGGAATCTAACTTTCTCCTTGAACCACTCTACTGTGCAGGAAGACAATGGGCTACATGGTGGTCCAGTCTTATTACGCCATATGTGGGCATGCGCGCGCACACACACACACACACAAAACCTCTCTTCCCCAGGTTGTTGCTTCAGGTGCTAGGAGAAGAGCAAGCTCTGCAGAGTCACTGTTGCTCCATGCAGGTGATATGGGAGTGGCTGAACCATTGACCGAGGTGGGGAAGACGTGTTACTGGTAAGAAGCAGGAACAAATTACTTCCCTCAGAAGCAAGTGGGGAACGGCGAGGCTCTGGATTCCTCCTGGGGAGACAGAGCTACATGCTATGCTTGCATGTGCCTGTGCTAAAGATTAAATCTAGCCCTAAATAAGAGATTGAAGTTATCACCACCCTGTGATTGTACCAGGTTGTTCTGTTTTTATCTCATTGATGCAAATTTTATATTCCATTCTCTTCACTTGGAGAAGGAGCAGGCCCAAGCTGGGCTTATAGGGTTTTCTTTCTTCCCTAAATCAAGGCAAGTCCATTTATTTTGAAAGATACGATATTAGTTTCCAATTCTGTGAAGTTCTGTTCTAGAAAACACTTAGTCTTTTTCAAATACATTGATTTAAAATGAAGGCAAAGCTTAAGCCTAAAAGATCTAGAGAAGATCCTTCCTTACATATCAAAAGGGCATACACAGTTCAACTGTCATAAGGAAAGATCCAATGTCTTTATGGTGGACAAAACTATTAGTGGATTTACCGGACTGAACAAACATAAACACCAAACCAAAAAGCACTACAAATAGCTTGGGTATTAGGGATTTTAAATATAAATCTAAATATATATAAAATATTCCAAGTTGTGGGCTCTGGTATGTTGATGACACATGGCTTCTAGAAGATAAATGCAGAATAAGTTATGAAAAGGACTCAGCTAAACAGAGTAAAATACAAAGGGAAAATGTATATACATTGTGATCCAGCTGCCATGGAGAAATTATTGTCCATGGCACAGCAACAGTAATCTGAAGATTCTGGGCCAGACATTTTAAATCACATCTCACTTGTTGCCTCAAAATTGATTATTTTTTCCCCTCTCACAATATAGGTAGAATGTAGCTTCAAGTGTGCGTGCCCACACTTAACGACTTAAAGCCTTGATCTGTAACACTTATGAACATGCCTAACTCTGGTCCCATCGAAGCTGATGGAATTACTCACATACTGAAATTGACAATTTATTTTGTGGCAGGATTGGGGTCTATACTTATGATATCCAAGTGGCACTTCTTTCTTCTAATAACATCAATGGGAGCCCTCAACAGCTTAGAAACCGCCTCCCTTCCCAAAATCATTTTAAAGGCACAGTAAAACTATATTACACACTTAAACATGTTTCTCTCTTTAAAACTTATCAATTGTTTAAACATGATTTTCTATAAGGTAACATATGGCCTGATTCAAATCCCACAGAAATCTATGGGGATTTCCATTGTCTTCAATGAGTTTGGATCAGGGTCACAGAGAAGGCATCCCATTATTGTTACTCTTTTGACAGTTTTCTCATAAATGTATATTTAAAAAAATTTCTAGACTAATCATCCATTGTTTAATTTAATGATGGATTATTTGGGTTATTTCAGTGAGAGCCCTTTGTTTTTCTAATAAACCCAGTAAAAATAGTCAGATATGCTGCAAAAGGTGTGTCTTCAACTAAAACAATTTTAATATGTGGAGTAGTCTCAGTCTGAAATCTGAATGTTTTTCATATTTTGTTCCAATACAACATTATCTAGTGACTCTTTAAAAAAAAAAGAGAGAATCTTTATCTGAAAAATAATGAGATTTTCAAATGTTTAGTTAGGTCCATAAATGAATTTTTGAAATTAATTAATTAATAACGTTGTTATTGATGTATCACCTTTCATCCTGAAGGAAGTATTTTAAAATTTGATTTGTAAACTACAATATATTCACAAACAAAAGCCATTAAAAAGATTTAAGATTTAATGTTTTTTTTATGACACTTTAAACCAATATTGAACTTTCTTGGGAAAATAATTTATATCTTCTAAAAAATCCAAACATTGGAATAAACGGATAAAAAAATCTAGCCATTTCCCCACTGACACAAAAGAGTGTAGGCTGGGCCTGTTCTGTTCCTGTAACTACAGAGTAAAGGGAGAAGTCTTTTAAACTTCGCTTATTGTGAAGTGTAAAATTAGATGGGTCTAAACATCTAAAGACTTCTGTTTACAACAAACAAACAAACCTCTAAAGCTTTGTTCTCTTTGCTGAATAAATATATTTGTTTTAAGAATGTTATTCATCTCTGGATAGTGCTGGTCACAGACTCCTAAAGGGAAGAAACACTGCCGAACCTGCATGGTTATAAGTGGTTGGCATAAACTAGTGTTGTACACAGATCCCAATCGAAGAGTGGGAGAATTGTGAAATTTGACTGCAGGATATTAAGCCTGACATGTCAGGGGCGCACTCAGAGAAATCAGAAAAGGTATACAGAACAAGCAGCCTTGTAACCATAATACCTGAGTTAAATGTGTCTGTGTAACTAGGGTTACTATTTCTTAAATCGTGAGAGTGCCATGGGATCTTTTATGACCTAAAGTAGCCACGTCAACCTTGATTTATATCCCTCTTGGGAATATAACAGTGGGGCTGGGGCAGAGATTCAATATTAATTCAGAAAGAACAGTGACATTGTGTCATTTAATGACTCACAAACATCACTTTCTATGAGATGTGTGTTCCTGGGTTGGGCAGGGGCTTCCCTACCAAGTACTAGACTAAGCTGCCCTTTCTTAGGGTATGTCTACACTACAAGAGTAGTTCGATTTAACTTAGGTCGAATTTGTGGATTCGACCTTATGAAGTCGAATTTGTGTATCCACACTAAATACACTAATTCGACTGTGTGAGTCCACAGTAACGGGGCCAGCATCGACTTTGGAAGTGGTGCACTGTGGGAAGCTATCCCACAGTTCCCGCACTCCCCGCTGCCCATTGGAATTCTGGGATTTCCCCCCAATGCATGCTGGGGGAAAAATGTGTCGAGGGTGGTTTTGGGTAACTGTCATCATTGAACCGTCAATCACGCCCTCCCTCCCCGAAAGCGCCTGCGGGCAATCTGTTCATGCACTTTTCTGCTCAGTGACAGCGCGGGCACCACAGCACTGCGAGCACGGAGCCCGCTGCAGTTATGGCCGTTGTCAACTCCTCGCACTTTATCGTCCACCTCTTCCACAGTCAGCTGCTGAGAAATGGGGCTACTTTTCAATGGTGCTGCGAGCACTGGTGGACCATGGGGTACGTTTTACCAACATCAACGTCGGGTGGCCAGGCAAATATCATGACGCGCGTGTTTTCAGGAACTCTGCTCTGTTTAGACGCCTGCAGGAAGGTAGTTTCTTCCCGGACCACAAAATAACTCTTGGGGATGTGCAGATGCCTATAGTGATCATCGGGGACCCAGCCTACCCGCTAATGCCCTTGCTCATGAAGCCCTATGCAGGCGCCTTGCACAGCGACAAGGACCTCTTCAAGTACCAGCGAGCAGCGAGACCTGTGACTGTTCAGTTTCTTTACAGAGAAGCTGAACCTGCCCCTGTTTCTTTACCAAGTTACTGTTGACTAGCATCTGCAGTTACATACCCCGTCCACCCCACTTCCCCCACTTCCAACACACGTTTAAAAATAAAATACATGTTCCACTGTAACTGTACAAAGGTTTCTTTATTGATGACTTTGCGTTAAAGGGTTGAAACTGGGACGCGGACTGTGCTGGGTAGGATGTGCGGTGATGTAAAGACCGCCTCTAAACTCGAGGAATGACAGGCTCCTGCTCCCAGAGCAGTCTGCAGTGCCGGACTGGTTGTTTCAATGGAGCCTGCCATCCCTCCTTTTTGGGACTCTGTGTGCGGGGGCTATGTGGCCTTGCGGCGGGGGAGGACGGATACAGATTCCTCTGCTGTGTGGCTCTGTGGTCCAGGACAGGGACCGTTGCATGAGACCCTCCTCCGCTACAAAGTCACGTACCCCCCCACCCACACAGAACCTGCAAACCACCTCCCATACCGACCAGGGTGCCTACTGACTGCACTGTGTGTGTGACCTGCTGCTGATCCTGCCCCTGTGTCTGTACCCTGGTAAAGGTGATTGTCCTGTCCAATTACCAACCCCCTTCCCCCCCTTCAAACACAGTCTCCTCTAAAAGAACATGACGGAAACAGTAATTAACAGAAAAGTATTTTTTATTATCAACTAGAGAGTTAGGGGATGAAACTGGGACGGGGGCTTGGGTGAGGCGGGAAGGAAAGGACTTCTCAAAATTTAGGGTATGAGAGCTTTTGGGTACTTGAGCACTCTGCTGGGGTGCAGTGACAATTTTCACGGCACCTGGCGCCCCTCCTTCTGGTTATTTTGGGTGAGGGGGGTATGGGACTTTGTGGCGGGGGAGGGCGGTTGCAGATACACTGCAGGGGGGCTCTGTCCTCCTGCCTGCGATCCTGCAGAACATGCACAAGGCGCCGGAGCGTGTCCGTTTGCTCCCTCATTAGTCCAAGCAGCGTTTGAGTCGCCTGCTTGTCTTCCTCACACCACCTCTCCTCCCGTTCGCTGTGTGAGCGCTGGTACAGAGAGATGGTCTCCCTCCACTGGCTCTGCTGGTCCGCCTCATCTCGGGAGCACCCCATAAGTTCAGCAAACATCTCGTCCCGTGTCTTTTTCTTTCGCCGCCTAATCTTTGCCAGCCTCTGTGAGGGGGATGCTGTGGCAGGTCTGGAGACAGTCGAAGCTGTGTGATGGGAAAAAGGGAGTGAATTCCTTGCAAAGATACATTTTTGCGAACAATGAACACAGTCTAGTCTGTCTCTGTGAATTCTGGGTTGAGATCCCAGTGCCTGATGGGGCAAAAACCATTTTCGCGGGTGGTTCTGGGTAAATGTCGTCAGTCATCCCTTCCTCAGGGAAAGCAACGGCAGACAATCATTTCGAGCCAATTTTCCCTGGATTGCCCTGGCAGACGCCATAGCATGGCAACCATGGAGCCTGTTTTGCCTTTTGTGCCTGTCACCGTATGTGTACTAGATGCCGCTGACAGAGGCGGTCCAGCAGCGCTACACAGGAGCATGCTTTTGATTTTGCATGACAGTAGAGATGGTTACCAGCCATACTGTACCATCTACCATACCATAAATTGGTAATAAGATGATCATGGTTACCAGTCCTTTTGCACTGCACCATTTGCTGCTGTCATGAGATCAGCCAGGGGCACAAAAGCCAAAATTGGGAATGACTCCCTGAGTCAATCCTTCCTTTTTGGTATCTAAAAATAGAATCAGTCCTGCCTAGAATATGGGCAAGTGTACTAGAGAACCACTGTATCAGAGAACCAGAGAGCACAGCTGCTCTGTGTCAGATCCTGCATAAATTATGAGCTGTATGCTATTCACAGGGGGTGCTCCTGCAACAACCCCACCTGTTGATTCCGTTCTTCCCCCAGCCTTCCTGGGCTACCATAGCATTGTCCCCCCACTTGTGTGATGAAGTATAAAGAATGCAGGAATAAGACACAGTGACTTGTTAGTGAGAAATGAGTGGAAGGCAGCCTCCAGCTGCTATGATAGTCCAGACAGGACATTAAGGAATGTGGAGGAGAGGAGCCCAGCATCCCTCTGCTAGTCCAGGGGCAATTGAATCTTTTCTTTACACATGAAGGGTGGGGGCTGATGGAGCTCAGCCCCCTGTTGCTATGATGAGGACGGTTACCAGCCATACTGCACCATCTACCAGGAAAAATTAGGAGCAGGCGCCCTTGATCGACCTCACGGATGCTAGTCGGCATGGTTACCAGTCCTTTTGCACTGCCCCATGTGCCAATAGGCTGATGATGATGATGGATATCAGTCATATTGTACCGTCAGCCACCCATGGCGGGGGGGGGGGAGCAAGGATATTGGTGTTGAGTGCTGCAGCATCGCATCTATCTGCAGCATTCAGTAAAGATAGGGTGACATGTAAAAGAGTCAAGAGAGGATTGTTTTCCCTTTCACTTCTGCGGGTGGGTGGGGGGGTGCGTAAATTGTCGAGCTATGCCCTGACCCACCGCGGACACTGTGTTTGACCCTAGAAGCATTTGGAGCTCAGCCAAGAATGCAAATGCTTTTCGGAGACAGCAGGAACTGTGGGATACCTTGCGTCCTCAGTCCCCCCTCCCTCCAAGAGCGTCCATTTGATTCTTTGGCTTTCCGTTACGCTTGTCACACAGCAGCGTGCTGAGTCTCTGCTACGCCGTCTGTCCGGAGATTTTTTAAAAATACTTTGGACCAGGCGTAACATTACAGTAATTCCCCTAATTAGATGCAGGAGTCTCCGAGCGAGATCACCCTGAGGACGGTCACTGAAGGAGATAGAGAGCGCATGCTGCGTGAAAGCCAGCACAAACCAGGGCCCTATGCAGCCGTGCTCGGGGAGGCAATGCTCCCTGAGTACCTCATGAAAGCCTGGCGCGGAAAAGTGTGCTACCACGGAGCACCCATTAAGGCAGCTCTCCCCAGGAACCTCCTGCGGAGACTTTTCAATTACCTTCAGGAGAGCTTCGTGGAGATCTCCCAGGAGGATTTCTGTTCTGTTAAAGCACTTACCAACTGCTCCTTCCCCTGATTCAGGGTCCGGGTTAACGGCCGGGGAGGGTTGGTAGGGGATCTCCGTGACGGTGATGAAGAGATCCTGGCTGTCGGGGAAACCAGCGTTGTAAGCGCTGTCGCCTGCCTCATCCTCCACAAACCCTTCCTCATCTTCCCCGTCCGTGAACATCGTCGAGGAACTGTCCGTCGACACTGTCCCATCGTCAGAGTCCATGGTCACTGGTGGGGCAGTGGTGGCAGGCTCCATAGCGTTCATTTGCCGCTTTGATTTTTTGGTAGCCTTGTCTGGGGTCCTTGATTTTCACGCGGCGCTGCGTTGCATCCCGCCTGTATCCTCTGTCTCTCATGGCTTTGGAGACCTTCTCGTAGGTCTTTGCATTCCGTTTTTTGGAGCGCAGCTCTGAAAGCACAGACTCCTTGCCCCACACACCAATCAGATCCAAGACTTCCTGGTCAGTCTATGCTGGGTCCCTCTTTCTATTCAGAGATTACATGAACTCCTCTGCTGGAGAGCTCTGCATTGCTGCCGGTGTTGCTGAGCTCACCCCGATGTCCAACCATGAAATGAGATTCAAACTGTCCAGACAGGAAAAGGAATTCAAATTTTCCCGGGGCTTTTCCTATGTGGCTGGTCAGAACATCGAAGCTCGGACTGCTGTCCAGAGCGTCACCAGAGTGGTGCACTGTGGGATAGCTCCCGGAGCTACTAAGTTCAATTTGCATCCACACCTAGCCTAATTCGACATAGCCATGTCGAATTTAGCGCTACTCCCCTCATCGGGGAGGAGTACAGAATTCGAACTAAAGAGCCCTCTAGGTCGAATTAAATGGCTTCGTGGTGTGGACGGGTGCGCGGTTAATTCGAATTAACGCTGCTAAATTCGAATTAAAGTCCTAGTGTAGACCAGGCCTTAGCTTCTGAGATTCACTGAGACTTACAGCACAGGGGTGGCAACAGGGGCGGCTCTAGGCACCAGCGGGCCAAGCGCCCGCTTGGGGCGGCATCCTGGGGAGGGCGTCATTTGGCTCCGGTGGAGCTCCCGCCGGCATGCCTGCGGCAGGTCCACCAGAGCCCGGGACGAGCGGACCTGCCGCAGTCATGCCTGCGGCGGGTCCCGTCTTCCCGCGGCTCCGGTTGAGCTCCTGCAGGCATGACTGCGGCCGGTCCGCTCGTCCCGGCTCCGTGGACCTGCCGCAGGCATGCCGGGCGGAGCTCCACCGAGCAAATGACGCCCTCCCCAGGATGCCGGAGCCGCGGGAAGAGGGGACCCGCCGCGGGACTGGGGAAGGGCGGCGCAGCGCTCCGCGCTGCTTGGGGCAGCCTACTTTGTAGAGCCGCCCCTGGGTGGCAATGGATATAAATATCAGAAATTGAGTCTGAGTTCCTAACTACATTAAAACATTTTCATTATGATACTAAAAATCATGATCCTGCATTTTTGTATGGTAGAAATTCACTACAGAATATACTTTATAACTGAAGTATATTCTGGAGTTTAATAGAAATTCTTTTTATACCTACAGTAAATGACAATTTTTAAATTTAAATTTGAGAATGGATTTTCTTAAGTCTGTTTTGTAAATTCCTAAAAGTTTCCTTCTTACTGGCCCAATAAACCAGGAGAAGTAGCAATGATCTTGATTCTCACTAAATAATTTGCTCCAATTTTATACTTAATGTAAACTAGTTGAAATGAATGGAGTATTCCATGCCATGCCATTTGGGTGGTTGTTTTACTCTGGCCCACAGATCTAGGCAATTTTATTAAATATCCTTTTTAAGATTGAGATTCAGACACCATATTTAACCTGACTCTTATTGGTAAATGAATTGCTATCCATTTCAGGGCACCAAACTGCAATGGAATGAGCACCCTAACATCACTATTCTTGTTTTTCAAAATAATCAATGTTCTGAAGTCAGAATCCAAGCTCATTGCTTGTTTTTAATGAATCTTAAGTCAGCCATCTCTAATTCAGTCTTTTCAGATGTAGAAGTATTAACCCGCTTTTTCTGAATTACCAATCACTAATGTAACTGAATGCCATTTAGGAACTACATCTCTTGGGCCCATCAAAGTGTTCAAAATCCCTTTGATGTTGTCGTCTCTTTAGCCCACACCTTATTAGCAAAGTTTTCAGTGGGCATATAGTCTGCTATCATAATGTCAAATGCATTAGCCCACTGCTACATTCTTAACCAGTTAATTACACTGGCTTAAGGCAACCTCCGAGTTCTCCTATCAAAGCTAAATGTAGTAAACTTTTGGATGTGAATATATTTTACTTTTGTTCTGTTTATCTGACTAACTCTGACTGCTCCCTTAGAGACTTAACTGAGAAACTTTCCATCCCTCTCTGCGCCTTTGATCTAAGACGGTCAGAATTTCACTGCATTTACATTTCAGACCTACTGATTAAAACCACGTCCTTTGGGTTATGAAGTATTGTTGGATGACAGAACTCAGACACACTGCTTTAACTTCCTCATTCTATTGTATTACTGCAAGAATCTTATAAATACTTTTTTTATGCTGCTGCTGTTTGCAGGACTGTTTTGGGAAGACGATATCTTGCTGCAAAAGTACTGACAACCTTCCTGTTTTAGGACAATCAATATGTCCGGTTCTAGGAATATCATTACAATTAAATATATTTTTAGGGTTGAATATGTCCTGCCAGCTGCTGGGAGGGCTATTTTTCAAATGTTCTTCTGTATGTATAACAGCACATGTCTTTGTGAAGGGCTGTGTGCAGCATGACACATTCATGGAGGCTTTAATTCAGAAAGAGGCAGCTCTCTGCAGCTGCCAGAAACAATCTCTCCCCTTCTGAGTAAAACCGGCCAGTGAAAATAGTTTGTTTATTTATTTTTCCTGATGATGGGGCTCGTTGGCTGAGTATATTGTCACTTGATATCCTCTTGAAATTCTGGTTGAACCCCCGAATTTCCTTTCCTCTTGTGGAGTTCAGTTAAGTTCTTATCAAACTTATCTAATGTCTCTTTAATTCACTTCTGGATTATTACACTGGCTAAAACACAATGGTCTGTGTTTCACTTTGTTGATTTTGGTTTCTTCTTGTAATGGAACAAGAGTTTTCCACAAGAGTCCTTCAGTTTCTCTGGCTTTGACAACAGATGCATCTAAGTGATGAGCACCAAGATGGGAAAAATACATAACTGCAGTTGTTCTGGCAGATCAATTGTAGAGGCAGGTGGTTGAGTAGCATTTAATGGAATTGCTTAAAAAAGCTTTTGCTGCCATTACCTATATGCTATGCATTGTGATTTTGCTTTTAAAACTATTACACCTTTTTGGAGGTCATTGAGACCTATGATACATAAATCCTGTTTTCCTTCTGCTCTACCTCACTTTTAGGGCTATTGTTGCCAGTAAAACTACATATTCTATCTTTTGACTTTCATGAAAATCTGACCAAGGGTAAAAGTTTCCTGAAGCAAAATGAAAATCAGACATCCCCAGTATTACTACTTGGTGGTTCTCCTGTTTTCTTGGATTGATCAATTATTATTTTTTTAATTCCTTAATAGTTTTGCTATCATCTTACTAGTATGTTTGTAGTCCATGTGCTAATATCCAAAGTGATGCAGTAGAAATTTGATTTTCACTTTGGTCTTAGTGAGCAAGTATTGTAGCTGTATCAGGGTATATTAGAAACATTTCTATTTGTATTTTTTCACTTTTACACTCCAGACAAGAAGGGGGATAATTATAGCACGTCTATTGGTTTATTACGTTTCTGCTTTTTTGCATGTGATGGCCAATATATAGAGAGATAATTAAGGCCCTCCAGCATACACAGAAATAGTTGCAGGAATAAGGAATGATTTACTTGACTTCATAATCTTAGTTATTATTATTTGCATTAAAGACAACAAATCTTTCCTATGCCATTGTCTTTGGGAGGGCCCTTTCCATTTAAATTTTGAACACTGATTATAGATTTTTTCCCCTGCTCATTCTATAAGTGAAATTAGTTTCTTAAATTCCTTCTTGTATTTATTTGTCCTGAGCCAAGTAAAAGAAAATGAATTTGCATGACTTGGAAGTTTTCAGTACTCTTGAGGGCTAAATTCACTTAAGCTCCTCCCAGAGCCAGAATGGTCCCTGGTTTAGGCGCAATACATTTAAAATGGAACAGCTACTGATCAGTAAAGAGAAGTACCCTGAAAAACTGACAAAGATAAAGAGCCGGATCATAGGCTTTGGTCAGGTTAAAGCTGGAGAATCTGCCACCCTGAGATTTCTTTGATATAGAGGGACAGATGGTGTAGAGCTGCCGTAGGGTTCCTCCTTCACCCCCATTCTTTGCCCCTGTGATAGGGGACATAGCTGAGGAAAAGGAGTATGGCCTAGCTATCAATATGTCCCTGTGATCCCTGGCTGCCAGCAATCAGTTGAGAAGCTTTGAGACTGCTTTTATTTATAGCAGAGATCAGCCCAAACCCTATTGTGCCAACAAGGTGTAGAAATTTGGTGCATGGGTATACTTATGCTGTTTAAAACTTCAGGCTCCAAACAGGTTAGCTTGTTCCTAAAATACTCTGCAGTGAAACCAAGGATTGAATATGCTTGAAGGCTACCCACTCACTCTTCCCTAGCACTATAGGTGTCCCAGAACTACAGTATATATGGTAATGAAGATGGCACTGCCCTCTCCATGCGATTACTTGTTACGTGGCTCAGTAAATGACTTTGATTTCAGTGTTATGATCCAACACCTTTTCTGAATGTTAACTTCATATTAAAATATACTTGTAAAAAGCCTTATTTAATACCCCTTAATTATCATTAGGAGCTATTGTTGGGTTTCAATTATTGTAATAGGCATTTAATAAGAAAGATGATTAATCACCTGTATGGCTGCAAAATAGTGAATTTATTCACAGTGAACTACAGTACATGAAAGTTGTTGAGTACAGTATTGCACTGAGAAACTTTTCATTGGAATTTATAGATTATGCCATTACATGAGTCTGAAATAAATATTTCTCCATTAGGAGCATGCATGGTATCTTAGTATATACAAACCTACTGTAGAAGGATATCGATTCCGGCATATTGCCAGTCAATTTCATTCAAAGTAGGCACACCATTTATTTGACCTATCACAATTAAAATGATGTTTATACCCATCCATGCACAGTGCAATTAATACACTAAAATTATGTTACTCACCTTCACTTCTGACCCATGCCATGCTTTTCTAAGCCATCATTTCAAAAGAACAACTATTAAAATCTAGGGGAAGTCACCTGAGGCCAGTTATTTGACAATACAGGATCTGAAATCCTATCAGTTGACAAGGGTAATGGATCCATAAGACTAACTGAAGAAATCCTTTGGTTTCCACTTCTTTTTTGAGGAATGAATCCTTGCAGCTGTTGAATCTTTACAAGTTTTACTTTTGCTTTAAAATGGTGATTTTAAGCAGCTAATTGTACCAGGTACCAGATGAACAGTAAAAGACTAAAGTCCTCAGGTAGTCTCAGTGAAAATGTTATTAGTGATAGACCACAATCATAGGCTTTTCCAACAGAAACATAGCTTTTATAGTTTTAAAGGTACTTGCAAGGAATTAGTATTCACCACCATCCTTTATTCCCTATATCTGAGAAAAATACCCACTTTTTGTTTTGAATTCCTAAAACTTCCTTTTACTGTCATTTCAAAAGCCAATTTCTGCATTAATGAGGCTAAAAAAAGAAATTTTAAAACTATAGAAAAGCTTCAGAATGAATCCAAACAATTTTTTCCATAGTCTCAGCTGTATTTTTGTCAGATACAGTGACTATAGACAGAACATTCAAAATTAAGGATGACATTCCTGCCGTATTTGGATGCGTTGCGTGTTGCTACTGATTCCAGAAAATATGGACAGACCACCAGGCAATGGTCTGAAACATACATTGATTCAGTGGAACAAGATGTTTAACTTCCTTACTTTATTGGCATGTGTCAAAATGTACATTACTTACATGGAAGCTTGTAAAAGCAGCAAAGAGTCCTGTGGCACCTTATAGACTAACAGATGTATTGGAGCATGAGCTTTCATGGGTGACTACCCACTTCATCAGATGCATGCACCCACGAAAGCTCATGCTCCAATATGTCTGTTAGTCTATCAGGTGCCACAGGACTCTTTGCTGCTCTTACAGATCCTGACTAACATGGCCACTCTGCTGATACATTGAAGTTTGTGTGTCTAATAGTCTTTGCTTTTAATAACATCTGAAGAACCTGGAGGTCTTTTATTCTTCAACAAATGGTGTAGGTGGGATATGTAGCATGTACAAATAACCTTGCTTGTTTGCTGTTCCTTATGTAATCCCATGAGATTGTATTTATCTTATTTTCTTGTTTGGTCTTTTGTGTTCAAGAATAAATTGTCTTACTTATTATAACAGCTATAATGATGAAGGAATAATGTTGCCACATATCTACATTGTTTGGTGTAAAAATATGGGATTTCAAAATAAGAGTTGAACTTTAGGCAAGTCACAATGAAAATTAATGGATAACTTATTTTGAAGATGCTGTTGTAAAGGTTATAGACATAAAACTACATATTAGCATTTGAGAACATGTATAAGCATTTTAATGAGACTTGAATTTTGTAAATTAGTAAAAGTCAGGTTCCATTGTACTGTACCTGTTTTAACATAACAGTCTCCACCAGGAAAATAAATAAAATGATAAAAATCTATTTACTGACCCTATCACTATAATCCTAGCACAGGGTTATAGACCATGACACAAAAAAAGTTAAAAATGGAACTTGAAATAGGCTTAAAAAAATGAACAGTAGTACAAGAGCTAACATTTATTTACAAATACAGGAATACAATTGTATTTTCATAAAAGATTATATCATCCTCACTTTTCTGCAGGGGATTTGAAAATGCCACCCCTCTCTAGCCCATTCAATTAACCACACAGCTTGCCCTGATCTTTGCTCTGTGGGATAGAAACATAACCCTATTAGGCTACATACTCAGCTCTTCAGTCTACTGATGAGAAAAGTTTGGAATTTTGCTTTTGCACTCAGCAAAGGTTGCTCCAAATCGAAGTTTAACCTCTTTCTCATTCATTCTCCTCAAGAGAGCGCCTAAAAACTGCAGATAAAATGAATGATACCACAATGGGAAACTGAAAATATTATAATAATGATATTATTTTATATAATAATAATAATAATAATAAAATATAATATTTTTTAAAAAGGTGTTAATGGCTGCATTCGGCCAATCTTGTGTAGGCACATACTAATGGATTTGTCCCATGGCAAAGTGCCAATACCTCACTAATAAAATTCAATACTAAACATGATTAATATGAAATGGAAACACATCTAACAGTTTGGTGAACTCCTGATAGTTAGATAAAGGTTAACATAAGTTACACGTCTCTTCTTTCTGCACAAATCAATGATACATGTTCAATAGAAAGTTGTGCCAGGTGAAAGTCTAGGATGAGCAAAGCTAGGACTTCTAAAATCTGTCTTAGCAAAACCTTTAACCAGTCAAGAGTGTTTTGCAGGTGAAAGGACAATGGAACAAATGGGAGCAAAGAGGACTGTTTCCAACTCCATGTTTATGAAGATTTTCATATTATTAATTATTATGTACTAGTATTATGGTAGGGTCCAGAGATTCCATTCAGGATCAGGTGCTGCACAAATATATGTCTTAAAAAAGAGAGAATCTAATCCTGCTGAGTTCAAAATCCCAAATCAGAGTCCTTATTTATTGCAATGGTTTACTTTGTGACTGCTTCATTCACTTGAAAGTGGACTAGATCAGGGTAACAAGGGTTCTTGACCTGATATCAGAGACAGCTGCTGGTAGAAGATGGATATTGATTTGCTGCAAGTGAAGGAGGTCATGGTCTATCATTCTGAGAGTTCTGAGAACTAGAAAGGTATTTATAGCTTCCACGGTTATCTGAAAATTGTATAAATTGGTTTAATATTAATGTTCTTACCCTACCTTTAGCATTGGTTGGAGTACCTAATAGCAGAAGTCATCTTCCCTGCCTCCCTAATGAAACATGGTCTTGTTAAAGGTTCTGTAAAACTAAAGGTTTGTTTTTTTTCTTCCGTTCCATTCCTGCAGTCAGAACGCAGAACACAGCAAAGCTCAGAAATCTGACCCTAATTCTCTGAGATTCTTTTTTAAAATCAAGCAAACAAAAACACCCCAACTGAATACAAACATGGGTGTCTCCATAGTTCTATCAGGCCGCCTATACTGAGGTTCAAAGGGATTAGTTTACTACTAATTAGTTTGAACGTTAAAGGCTAAATTATTTGCCAGTGCAAATGAGTGCAGGTTCAAGTTTTAATTCAGAATATTCTAAAGGATTTAGGCCTTGATCCTGAAATGAGATGCAAATAGGCAGATGTCTGTGCTTGCACAAAGCCCTGATGAAGTCAATGGGTTACAAGCATTACGACTGAGGCCTTAAATATTGCAAGAAAGTTGATGCAGATTAAAGAAATCTTGACATTTGCATTTATGTACAATATAAACAGACTTGAAAAAGTATGTTAGGAAACATCAGTAAGAAGTTTCTTGTTATAGCAGACTCTTCCTTTCTGAGAGGTGTCAACTGCTACTATTCAATTTGTGCCAATGACATATTATTTAAATGCTCAGATATCTATGTGCTAATCTGAATTTCTGCAGGATTTAATCTTTTTTCCACATTCATATCTCATGGTGTGGCCCATGGTATATTCAACTTTGCACAATCAACAGCAATTTCTCCTCATTACTGTCCCAGGTTTCCTGGCCCATATTATTCTTTAACTTCAAAAATTACATTACCTTCTTTTCAATGCCATTCTTAACCACAAAGACAGAAGGCATCAGAGTGATTAATGGTGGGACACTTTCCTCAAAAATGAGTTATTCCCCCAAATACATCAATACAACATGTATGCTTCCAAAGAAGTTAGAAAGGAAAATGATGCGAGTTTGACTTAACTGCTTTCCAGTCTACGCACATACCCTCCTTTTCTTGATCCTGCATTTTTCCCATTGAAGACAATAGATTATATAAGAAACACAGGATCAGATCATTTTGGTGTATTGAACACAGATTAAACTGGCACAGTAAATCTTATGATCTATTCAAACTCTCATACAAATACAAAGGATATTCAAATTACAATGGTGATTCTTCTTACAAAAATGGGTTTATAACTTGTGCCTAACTTGCATGATACACACAGGTGGAATTTGCTGATCAAACACCAAATAAAAATTGTTTACAGGTTACAAAAATAACCTGTAACAAAAATATATTGGTTGGCACACTGCAGGTGAAGTGCTAAAAGTACATGATTTTCTGTGAGCATGATTCTGAAAAGCGCAGAGCACTCTGAAAACTCAAGGGGACTATTCATGTGCTTAACGCAAAGCATGTTATTAAGTGCTTTGCTGACTTGTGGCCATAATTACATATGTTGTGGTGGTAGCCATTTGATGAAGAAGCTTTTATCATCTGCATCTGCGCTTTGTTCACTAATCCACGTCACCTGGGACTTTCTACTATTCCAAAGCTCAGAGCAGCTTCAAATACACCATAAACCCTACTATTGGTTATTATTCTTTGTATTACAGTAGCAGCTAAAGGGACCAACCAAGATCAAGCCTCAGTGTGCTAGCTACATTACAAATACAACTGCTGCAACTCCACCCTTGCACCTCTCATCTGGTAATTCACATTCACGTGTCTGTTGATTTACACGCCACTCATTTTTTCCTGTACTGTAGATATAGCCTTTCATTTTCAAATGGAACATAGTAAATGAAAAGGTTTAGTCTAAATTTGATTGAAGTTTCCTGATTTGCCCCTAATCTGTGCACAAATGGAAAGTAATATCTGCAGTCAGTATTGATTTCCATTGCTGTCCAGTAAACATTTTGTAAAGATGACTATTTCTTGTTCTGCTGTACTATACTTTTCAAAGTTGTGTATAAAATCGGTGTTTTGTACTGTGTGGATGACTACAGATGTGCTAGTTAATGACTGATATTCTTGCTTATCACTGATATACCGGAAGGCTATTGCTCTTCCTTTCACTCTGTTATTAATGACCTTATTAGGAATGCAAATCAATGTCCACTATATAAATGAAAAAAAACAGAAATCAATGTTGTACATGGTTTAGATTCAGATTTTTTCCAAGTGCCACAGGTTCATACCAAACCTTGAATATTAAATTAACTTGAGTTAGTTAGCATATTTATAG
The DNA here is from genome assembly GCF_016161935.1 of Mauremys reevesii. Taxonomy (NCBI): domain Eukaryota; kingdom Metazoa; phylum Chordata; order Testudines; family Geoemydidae; genus Mauremys; species Mauremys reevesii. Next base: position 25,768,912 of record NC_052633.1, on the reverse strand, counting down.
TTTATAAACCTCCAATATAATATATTTTAATTTATCATTTTAAAGGTAGACTAGTAAAAGAGTTGTTTTATACAATAAACTCAAACAGTGCACTAAAAATAAACCACCAAAATAGAGAAACATATGTAAATCACTGATTACGCTAGTAAAAAAATCAATCCTGGTACTGGTTATTACATACATTCATTCCCTATTCCAAATGGGAAAAACAGTTGTTTTAGCGTTCAATACATTCTAAATCTAGGTTTGTTTTATAAGTTTAGAAATCAGGATCAGAATCACTAGTCTCTTCAATGTTTACTTTACTTCCTTCTATAATTTTTGTTATTTACCTAGGCTCTTAGTGATCTTCAAAATTATAAGTAAAACAGTGAGGGCCTATTTCTGTAAATGACAGTCCATTTTTGATCGCTTCCAGTCATGTGATGATAAGATAGTAATGAAGGTAACCATGGAGCTTACTGATTTGATCTCTTCAGCTAAACTAATGGCTAAATTCTAGATCTCATTTATTTAAAATTTTTCAGCTAACAGCCATTTTGATAACACCTCCAATCCTTCAACTCTAACATCAAGATGTAGTCTACTCAGTGGAAATCAATCTTCCTGAACTTCAGATAGAATACTAGTTACTTACCATCTCAGTGTCTGATTATACCATTCACCACGGTATTTGGATCAGAAATATGTAAATTAGTGAGAATACAGTAAGAAAAGACCTGAATCTTTCCCTAAAACTCTAGCCAAATGAAACACAGCTCTCTTCTGAGTTTCAAAAAGGCATACATAACATCTTGCACAATATCATGACAAGGGCTGTTTTCATCACCTCAGTTGAAAGTAAGAATCTGAAAATATTACAGATTGAGATAGTTTGGATAAGATTCAGAAAATGCCACTCAGTGTAGTCTACTACTATCTGACTGACTTGAGGTTTGCCCATTGTAAATGTGAACTCTTGTAATATAGAACAATTCAGAACTATCATTATCTAAAGTTTGTTGGTCCTGCAATGGTAACACTGGAACATTCATATATCTACTTTGTGACTACACTGCATAACTTTTGGACTGAAATAGAATAAAGTTTTTGCATGTCTGGAGCACCTGGTGGCAGGGTGCTCCTGCTGGCTGGGTGCCATCCTGCACACTATCTTCTCCCAGTGACCCCTGTCAACTGTTGCCATCATCAGGTGGTTCCTCAGTGGTTCAGCCCTCCAGCTAAATCATACACTGTTTAAATTGGATGAATAGGTGAATGCCTTCCAGGATGACAAACGTTCAGAAGGGACTATCACCATGCTCTTGTTGTCTGTAGCCCTTTCTCTGGGTTCAGTTCTCAGCCCCTTCTGTACTAGCTTTAAGTCTGTCCCTGCCCTGTTAGGGAGCACTGCCCTCAGGGTTTTCTCCCTGGAGACCATTTGTCCTCAGCAGTTCTACGATGTCCTAGCTCTCCAGCCAGGTTATTCCTTAACTTCAGTCCCCTTTCAGGGTAATAAATTCCAGCAAATGGTTGGTCCTGTCCAGGGTCTTCAGCCCTGTCTCTGGGCCTGTATAAATTCCAGCTCTTTGCTTGGGCTCCAAAACTAAACTTGTCCTCTTCTCAGGCTCTGGCCACTTCACCAGTGACTGGTAAGGGGACACAGGCCTGCCCACTACTCCACGTCCCAACTCAGGCCCCCTACAAACAGGAACTACTGCTTCCATTAGTAGTTGCTGGTGCTGCATTCCCTGGGCTGCTTCCCATATAGCCACTCTCTCTTCAGCATTTACACAAGGCTAACGTTCTCAACTCCTCTTCTTCCTCACTGAATCCCAGTGCCACCAGAACCCATCTTCTGGCTCTCCCTTGAGCTCCAATGACCAAAGAACACCCTATTCTGGTCCTCTGGTCCCAGCCAGGAACTGAGCTTGCTGGGCACTGATTGGTTGCTTCCCTGAAGCCTTTTTAGTCAGGTCTGGAGGACCCACCTTCACTGCTCCTTTCCTGGAGTGGGGTGTGGTAGGACCAAAAGACCTCCAGCAGGGGACCTCAAAGGGCCTGTGTAATGCTCCCTCTCCTTCCCGGTCAGAGGGAGGTTACTCAGGCTAGTCCTATGGGGTCAGGACCAGAGTCTGTAAGACAGGCAAATAGTTACTACTGAGCTTTAACCTGGACTGGGTCACCTCTGGTGGTCAGCCCTTACCTACAGTCTATCAGGGCTGACTTGGCCTGGGCAGAGCTCAGGCAGCCAACAAGCAAACAATCTCTAAGGTGAGTGGTGAAGGAGTTCCTATTCTGGGCTAGAGCCTCCTTGCACCGGGTATGGAGTCTGCCACCCAGGGTGAGGTGGCAGGCGGGATGCAGGCCCACCCTACTCCACTGCATCCCAGCCCAGGGCCCTGGCAGGGGCAGGATTGGCTGCCCCTGTGTCGGCGGGGATCCAGCCGCAACACGCCGACTAAGCCACACCGGGTTCTGCAGCCGGCTGCTCTGTGGCTGCCCCTGGGCTACTTCCTGCCTCCCTGGGGTTTGGTATCTGTGGCCTCCAGGCCTCTTCCGGATCTTTGGGGTAAAACAGCAGCAGGTACTCTGGGCCAGTCACCGGGGGATCAGGAACAGCCAGGCGCAGGTTCCTCTCGGGGCCTCTGGAGAACAGGCCAAGCATCCTCCTCTGTTGCAGGCTCTCCCTCAACTGAGCTGCTGGGCCGGCCTTTTATACTTCCGGCCCCGCCCCGGTACTTCCAGTGAGGGGGGTGGGGTGATCTAGGCTCCACCCTCCGAAGGGCATCTAATGCTCCCTCCCCTTCCTGGTTGGAGGGAGGCCACTCAGCCTCACTACAGCCTGGTACACCTCATCACACATAAGGTTGCCAGCCCTCTAGGATTGTCCTGGAGTCTCCAGGAATTAAAGATTAATCTATAATTAAAGATTATGTCATATGGTAAAACCTCCAGGAATACAGCCAACCAAAATTGGCAACCCTAATCACACACCTTTAGAGAGAGACCGTACATTCATTTCATTTGGGAAAACTGAACTATACCATCTCTTCATTTCGAAAGTGAAAATGTTTTTTTTAATAACTTCAAAATGTTTGTAAAAGACCTATCGCTATATTCATATAAATGTATCTTTCTGTTACACCCTCAACACATGGAAAACATGTGCTTTGCATTAACTACTGTTCAAGGCCAAAGCTTGTCCTAAATTGTCAGGCAACAACATTGCAATATAAGTACAATGAGTCAGTGCCCAAAAGGGGAGAAGGCAGCAGAGAGGAAGGGTGAGTATCTGAGGAATCTTTTTTCCCCTCATTTTCCTCCTCTCTTTCATCACCAGAATTGTTTCCAGAAGAGAAGTGACGGATGAAGGAGTACAGGGAAAGAAGCTACACTCCACCTTTCTTTGATGTGCTCTGGTGTTCCGTGCAGAGCTTTCCCAACACAAGGTTACAGAGGAAGTCTATGACAGAGCCAGGAATAGAATGTATGTGACTGAATTCAGGTTCTCTGTTTTTCCCACAAGATCATCCTTCTAGTGCCATGTAAATATGGGATTTGATCTATAGCCTCTCAGGTAGAAATACTCCATTTTCTTTTGCATTGATATTACTAAAGGCCTCTATATTACCAGTCAAAACAACCACCTCAGTGAAGATCCTGGCAGATATTTTATTAACATCTGAAAAAGGATCAATTATTATATCAAGCTGGGAAGACATGTCATAATCATCCTTTACTGAATAGTTAAACAAAAGTAAGGTTAATATTTAAACATGAAAGAGTAGCTGCAGACAGGAACAGAAAGATGGAAACCTTCAAATGAACATGCAAAGTATTTTTTTATATTAGTGAGTTCACAGCAACAGACCCTTTAGCATAATTTTGAGATAATTTGAGTGGTTTCCCAATTTTTATTTTTCCACACACAACTTCTTACTTCTCTTCTTCTTGTTTACTTTTCCTATAGTTGATTATGTGCAATGAAATTTTACTACTAATGTTTCACCTGTGGCAAATTTATTGTACATTGTTGATTGGTTTTGCTTGTCTATTTTCTATTTTTATTGGGTTCTTTTAATCAACATAAACATCTGAAAATATAAAGATGTTCTTTCTAATAATATAAAGAGATAATTCCATTAGTAGCCACTGGGCATTTGGGGCCTGATTGGACTATCATTTAATACTAGTGTAATTCCATTGACTTAGTGAAGCTATTCCTAATACTTAATAGTGTGAGAGGAAAAAAATCAGATCCTTTGTCTGTAATCTCAGTTCTTCTGATTTAACATTCAGAGTAGATACATAAATTGTTTAATGTATTGTAACACAACCCCTTTATTTCATTGACTATAAAGCTGAGGAAATACAGAGGTTCATGGGCTATGAAATAAAGGCTCATAAAAGTGCCATGAAATGTGTAATTATCTGTCACGGTGGCCTTCAAAACATCCCCAGGGTGAACAGACCCGGGGTATTTTGTCAATTTCAAATGAAATCAAAATTCTTCACAGATCATGTTGATAGCACATAAGGATGAAAAGATACATAAAATACAAACTGCAGAAGTCTTTGAATTTAGCAAAACAACCAACTGCTCATAAAATAATACCATGTAACTAGTTTATGAGAAAAGTAGCTCTCTCAGAGCTTTCTAATGGCTGAATGCCAATGACTCCATAAACAATAGGTTTAATTAAGGAGAATTACTGCTACCAAACATCTGATAATGGATACTTGTCACTTCCAGTACTCCTTAATTTTCTCCCCAAAACCAAATGAGATTATTGCTTGGAAGATATGAATGAATCATACAGGGAACTGTAAGATGACCCTCCTGCTCCCAGAACACAGATTTTTTTTATCAGAGTGCACTCAAAAGGGGGAGGGGAGGAGTCATTTGCTGATATTTAAGTTAATTTCATGCCACCCAGCCATCTAATTTTAGTGGTTTTTTTTGGCGCACTACGATTCAATTACAAGTTGGACAAAAACTAGTGAATTGGTATTTTAATGACTTCAGTTTCTGAACACAATTTCTTTTTCTTTCTTATCCTCAACTCACTTGCACGTTCTTATAACTCCCTCTGCCTTAACTGTCAACTGAATATTTCCCTGAAGATATAACCGTCTGGAAGCTCATCTTCTTTTATCTATCACTGTGGAGCTGTCTGTCAGCATCTGTCTTCACACTTTGCCTGTTTCTAAATTTCTTTTAAAAATATGGTCTAGACAAACTTCTCTGGCATTGTGTTCCTCTCTTAACATTTCACCTGATGCTGTGCTGTCTTGCATCAAGGAAATTTGCAATTCAGCCAATAGCAGTAGATGAATGTTTCATGCATTTTTAACATAAAGTTTCCATCTTTCTTCATAGTTTCACAGCTTTACATTCAGGTTCATTTAATTATATTCATATAAAATATTATTGATAAAAGCTTTGTTGCACAATTTATATTATATCTGACTGGTAGTAGTCAAAAGGCTGTTCAGCTCAGTTCAAATGAAGAGCTTTTTCCACTTAAAAATGATCTATCTGTTTGACTGAAGGGGGCTTTACAAGGGCAAACGTTTCTAGAAAATGTTTCAAATGAAGGTGCTCTTAATTTGCGATGTGATCAACAGTGAAACATATTAGTGAGGAAATGGTTAGATTTTACAAGCCTTACTCACACTAGTAAGCACTGACCTACAAGAATTAATTAATGCTACCACCCATTTAGGGGTTGCACAATCAAGTCCAAAATCTGCAGGATTTTGTGCATGTATATACACTTATAAAATATAGATGAAGATACCAGAACAGATAGATCTGTTCAAAGTAATTCTTTAACACTGCAAATGCCAGATATGGTGGCTAACCGCCACACTTTTTAATGTTAGCTAACAATGCTTGCTGATTTTTTTTTTAACAAGATGTTATTGATACATGGAACAGAAGATAGTATATTGAGAAAAAATCATTAGAGGCCTGTTCCAAAGCCCATTGAAATCAATGGAAAATTTCCACTGATTTTTATGGGAATTGCATTATAAAGTCTTGTCCTACAGACAATCTCTTGAATCGAACATTAAAATTTCACCTAATCTGATGAAATAGAGGAAACTGGAATCCAAAAGCACAGTCAGCATTGCATAAAAGTTACATTGTACAATGCTGATATTTAGATTCATGCCAGTACATCAGTAAAAATAACACTACTAAAACAGAACTCTGTATGTCTGAACACACACATGAGATACATACATGCATAGGAACAAAATCTCAGCCTAACTCCCTCCTCTAGAAAACAAAAGCATTCTCTGGATCAGTGGCAATCACAGTCTGACCAATAGATTGGAATATGATTTGCATTATTTTAAACTACATCCTGGTTGGATTACTAATGAAGGCTGGCAAAACAGACAAGTTTACCAATAGCTAACCGTCTCTGTGAAGCAGCTGGACAACTACTTTTAAAGTGGGAAGGACTGTAAAATATATTTACATCTAAATGTCTTACTACAAAGATGGGCCAGATGGTTCCATAGATACTGGAAAGTGAAAGAAGCATCCAAGAAACCAGAAAACTTTCAGGGGATGATGCAGTCTTTATATTAAAAAAAAGTACAAAGTGCTATTTTATTACAAGTTAACTACACTTTTTTGGCATAGCCTATCTAAATTTCCTGGTGATGCATAATTTTAGAAGATTAGAAAGGGTTGTATCTGACATATAGGTGACATTCTATGATAAAGACCCAAAGTTGAAAAAAAATTAATATAAGTGGTATCCATTTCCTGTGAACAAACTGAATTAGATATTTGTTATCCACCGAACATTTACATGGATTTTTAAGATATTTAGTGACTTCCAAAGGGGTGACATTCTGTAACAGAGAAACCTCTCTTTAGTCTCCCATAATTGACATTTCATGGCTGGAACAGGACTAGAATACCGCATGACTAGGACCTCACTCTAAGACATCTTTCTATATACATTTGTGACAGTCACAGTAGCCAGCCCACTAACCTTCCTTTGCTAGAACCTTTACTGGCTCTCCTCAGAGGATGTTTCCTTTCTTATAGGATTTTCCCAGCATGTCTGTCAAAGGCTGGTCCTTTAAATATGGCAGAGCCAAGCAGCTGACACAGTTAAATAATCATTTGGTAACTGGTTGCTGCTTGCTACATCTCTTTCTCTGCTCCAGATGGTAGTATTAACTCCTGTTATGAGTCTCTCCCTCCCTCCCCCATTTTTCATTTATTTTTTCCTGAGGAGATAGCATATTCTCCTACCATACCAATGAAGAACATATTACACTTGTTTAGCTAACAAATTAATTCATCTTGAAAGAATGTTACGCCAAAGAAGATCAGAATGAATAAGAACTATTCACCATTGGGAACAAGACAATCAAGTGAGAAAAATGGCTCAATAAGACACTTCTAATCATATTGGTGAAATTCTCAAAACACTCCTCAAGCCCTGGTGATCAGGCTTTATTCTTCCTTTCTCGGTAGAGTTCAGACGGAGATAAAATCCGTACTCCTTCCAACCCAGATACAAGCTATAGGGTATGGTCTCTCTGAAACTGCCACTCCATCCTACATTTTATTTAGCTTATCTAAACATCTGTAAGTGTTTTTTTTTGTGTTTATTACACCAGGGGATAGAAGCTATAGTGGTTCCCTGATTATCACTTTCTAGCAATAGGTGAAAATCAAGTGTGTGCGTGTGTGAGAGATCTCTCAGCAGCTTCTGACACCAGCACAAGGCTAAGCTTTGCCAATATAACTTCTGTGTTGAGAGGACTACTGGGCAGGTTTTGTAATTTCACACAGTATCCCCTGTCATGAAATGTGTGCAGCATCTCCTTATAGCAATTGACCTTAGGACCATCAGATGGGAGGAATGGACATGGTAGTGAAAATGCTACATAGAAGGAACATGTTGCCACCTGCATCTTATTCTTGTTAGTACAGCCATATCATCATGTTGTACACTATGCTTCACCATACCACAAAAAGCAAGATACTTTTTTCTATTTCCCATGCTACATCCAAGACCAAGATAGCAGCCTCACATGTATGTTGGTTTATAAATATCCACATACCTGTCATTCCAAGATCCTTCTTCTGTTGCCAGATGAGAACTGCCAATTGGTGAACAATATTTTTTGAAATAAGGCCAGCAGATTAACCAGCTACTTACAGAAACAGTGAAGGATTTGAATACCATTATAGCTATACTATTACCTGACAAATGCTCTGTAACTAGTCAACACTACAGTTACAGAAGCCAGTTTGGGCATGTGTGCTGTATGTTACCTAGCATCCTTCCCCACAGGATGTTATAATAAATACATTGTAGAATTGTTACTGTTTCACTCTTTTTAAGTTTGTAACCTAGTTTTGTTTTGATTTTAAGACTGCTCCATGTAAAAGTGAGGCTTCAGGCCCACGGCTATCCCTCTTTAAAACCTTGTATTCCTAAGGGATAAGCCAGCAACCATGCTGACCCTTTTGCAGCAGTTTTCATTTTCCCCCAGTCAAATGCCAGACTCCTGTATCCTTGATAATGACTGTTTAATCTATATCCAAAACAGAGTCTTATTATTTCCATCGATATTATAGAAAATTTATGTTCACACTCTTTATTTGTATCACACTTCTGAACTGATTTGTCTCTGGAATTTTTTTTCAGGATTTTTTATTATTTTCAATCCCTTTTCCAAGTTGCTTTCTAGCAGTGGGATGTTCTCTCTCCCTTCAAGTTTCCAGACATCTCAAGTCTAGATTTGCTACCTGAAATATGCAGCATGAAGAGTGGACATGGATGTGGCATCCCCATTAGAACTGGGTGAGTACTGGAAAAAACACTATATAGGATCTAATTTCATTTTGAAACTAATTCATACATTTTGTATGTTCCTTTTTGTGTTCTCTTTACATTATTATCCTATCAAATGAATTGACTAGCAGGCATGTCTGCTAGTAAAAAGTATTTTTCATCACAGATTTAAACTGATTATTTATGGTCATATAATCAGGAAATAAACATTGTGCATGATTGTCTACAGCCACTTTCTGCCACTCAGATGATGCAAAGAGCTGGAAACCAGTTCCAAATGCCCAATACAGATTTTCCCTATTAAAAGGGAACTCCCAACTGGTGAATCTGCATCACAGCCAGACCTTGCACCTTCCCCTGACATCCCTTCCGCCTTTTCCTGTTTTGAGCAAAGGGAAGATCTAACCCAATATAAAAAAAAATAAAAAAAACAAATTTCACATTGCAAATACAAAATACCAGTTCTTGCACTGAACAGTTTGTGAAATTTAATCTGTGAAATAGGTTTGTGTAACCCATTGGTTCAATGTGTTCTGTGTCCCCCACTCTAGTGGCTGGTTCACATAAGAGGATGAGAGCCTATTATTGCTTCTATTTAATGGAGTTACTCCTTTAGCACAAGTGACAGTGGCCTACAATTTAATATTAAATTATCTGAGTTCAAGCTGATGTTGGCCCCCAACCGTTATGTAGGAAATACACACAACTTCCAGTGAATCAAACATCTGTATGCCTTACACCAGACTGAAAATTAAAACTAGCGTGTGTAGTGCAGAAGTTACAAGTGAACTTGGCAGTTGGAATGTATCTTGTCTGCATTTTAATATTTCCTTCTTAGATTAAGCAGGAAGATAATACGTGATGCTGAAAATAATGTTGGTCTCAGGCAGATGAACATTAACTTAGTAAAAGACTCAAAGGATGACACACCCTTTGGCCCAAAAAGCATTCAGCAGAAAAGGATAGAAAGATCAGCATTTAAAAAATAAAACGATGTGCAGCCACAGGACTTGAGGATATTAATGTCCTTGGTTCTGCAGTAGATAACGAAAGTGGTAAAATAGACACAAACAAGGAAGTTCCAACAAACAGATCTCTACTGCAGCTAACTCAGATCACTCTGAATGCATCACACTGGGATATAGACAGTTAACTTGCTAAGATGGGCCACTACTGGGTCTTAAAGCCATAAACCTCTACAGCCGTCACTAAATTTGAAGATTCTTACATGCGATCAAAAATCCCTGCCACCATTCCTTCCATACAGTCACATCCTTAATTCACATTTGGAAGAACAGAGCAGGGACTATGAAATAACATGGAATATTGAGAGGGGCTGTCCAGTGGTCTGCTCAACCCCATTAACAGGAAGGATTGATTAAAATAACCACTTCAAAGACAGAGGAAGAACTCAATAAGTGTTGGGTGGCTTAGAGGTGCACAAAAGGTTTGCAACAAACCTGGACAAACTTGGTCCAGGCCCACTGAATGGTACAAAAGCTGTCCAGTGTTTTAAAGTGAGACTGCCTCCAAACAATCTTTGCTCCACAGAGCTGCTCACTTCCACCAACGAAGCTTCTTACCTTTGAAAATGTTGTGAGGCATGGGCCCTGTTTGTCCATTGCTAAGCTCCCGGCCTACCAGGTGCTTACTAGGCTCTACAGCTCCCCTTACCTTTGGTATTTTCAAGGGGTGCTGAACAACCACTCCCCTGTCTTTTTACTTGGCAGGCCTGCTTCCTCACCCCAACACTGAAGATGGGCCCCTTAGGGTGCGACTAGAAGTCACCTGCTATCAGTAACTGAATGAGTCTAGGGGTATGTGAGACCCATGCAAAGGAGTCTCTAGTGTCCCTAAAATCCCTGTTCAAGACTTTAGGACTGCATGCCCACTTGGAGACTTACCCCTCCCTCAAGAGAAAAGGCAAGAGCAGGAGCTACGGAAGATTTGAGGGCAGGGGGCACCAGACCTTGTTGATGAAAATAATATTTTCTAGAATCAGACAGGCCCTACAGTGTTCTATGCCATTTAAGTGAGACAAACAGTTTTGGACAGGGGTTGGTTTTGACATTGTATGTCCTTGTGATCCCCAAATTCTAAGTGAACAGGACTGGTTGATGCCCTGCAGATGTGTATGAACCAAACCCTGTGGTTTAGAGTCATATAAGAACCAAAAAATAGTTGTGTGTCACTCTTAGCAAGGTTCTCTTTTTCTCCATGCTTTCTTGTCACTGATTTTAATTAAACTGGCTCTAACTTGTGGGCTTACATGTTCTTTATCTCAGAAAAGGAGATGGCTTTCAAGCTGTACAAAAATGGGTCAATTCTGCCTTCAAATACTTGAATACAACTTCCATTTAAGTCAAGGGCATTCTACCTTTGTAACTCTGGGCGAAATTGGGTCCGCTGAATACATTTGCATAAATTGTTTATTTAAATTAGTAATAAGACAAATTTATAATCAATTCATATACATACAGGTATACAATTCAAATGAGGATTGGCCTATGGAAGTGTGTTATAAGTGTAGTCATTCAGATTTCAGTAAAATATATGTTTATTACTTCTAATTAGTCCATTTAATCATTGTTGGGTACATAACAAATGTCCTTTATTTTAAAGTAAAATCTTATTCATTGAAATTCAAAGGGAAATGAGCAGGAAACATTATCTGCTGTGATTTCTCTCATAATTAATACACTTATTCATTGTGAAGTGCAGTTATATTACCCATTATTATAAAGTGAAGATTAATTCATTGGAATTTAAAGACATTGGACTATTACCCAGAACAAAATACTTCTAGGAAATAAAAAGACTTTACCAGGTGCATGCCTAGGAAAATAAAGAAATTTTTTGGATAAATTCAAATTTATTCAAGAGCAGAAAATCAAATATATTTCATACTCTACAACTCCTAAACATCTCTCCTCTCTGCACACAGGTAAAGAGAATGGCTGCATAAAAAGACAAGAATATCCATCTTAACATGATGGTTTCAAGCATAATTAAATCTTGCCTCTTGTTGTAGCACAGCAGTTGTCATCTTTTTATGGTTAGAGTCCTTGTTTTGTAATGGGCCAACATGTCAGGCCTCCCAACATGCCTGATTTAATGCCCTGATGTAGTTTCTGCATCTCACCTATTTTATTTTCTCATTCTTTTTCCTGTCCTGTTTCTCTCATTGTTTTCTCTTTTCTGTATATAGTTTTCTGGTTCTGCTTTCCATATTTCACTCTTTCCTTTGAGGTCTTCCCTTCTCTCCTCTGCTTTCCCTTTTTGATCAGGTCTCTTTTCTTCCCCTCTAATGCTATCTCCCCTGCAAAGTTTTGGATTATCTCAGTCCTCATGATGTAACCCTATTTCGTTTGCTTTCCCTACTCACATCTCCTCTACTATCTCTCACTCCCAATGCTCGTTCCCCCGTCCTGCATCTCTCTCTCCTGCTTGGTTACTTTCCCCCCCAAGTATTGTCTACACAAGCTCAGCCACTGTAGGGCCCAGAGCTGATCAAATTTTCATTCAGAATAATTTGTGATGAATTAGGCCCTTTTTCTGTTCATGAATTATCCACCAACAGGTCATGATGTCTATGAATTCATTTCTTCAACTAAGGCTGTGTTCAGGACTTGGCCACTGAGTCTTCACTGTTTACTCTTCACAATTCCTGCCATAGGATTGGTCAGCTAAGTCAAGTAGCATTGTTTCAGCACCCTGATTGATAACCTACGCTTTTTTTAAAAGGATATGCTCCTTCTGTTTGTAGGTTATCTATAGATATTTATTTATGCTAGCATCCAGGACATACCTGTGAACATTACGTGGGGAAAAAACCTTATTCACCAGCATCCACAAACAAGGAAATAAATGCAGTCATAAATACTAGGAGAGTGAGCTGCCAGGTATTTGCAAGATGTGCCTGAACACTTGTTACTCAGAATCAGTCAGGTCAGCATGGAGTGACACTATATAGTGGGTGTCCTTAAGTTACCTCTTGCAGTTTACTGTTAGATCAAGGGTAGGCGACCTGCAGCACGCGAGCTGACTTTCAGCGGCCCGGGTCCTGGCCACCTGTCGGTGGCTCTGCATTTTAATTTAATTTTAAATGAAGCTTCTTAAACATTTAAAAAAACCTTATTTACTTTACATACAACAATAGTTTAGTTATATATTATAGACTTCTAGAAAGAGACCTGCTAAAAAGGTTAAAATGTATTACTGGCACGCAAAACCTTAAATTAGAGTGAATAAATGAAGACTCGGCACACCACTTCTGAAAGGCTGCTGACTCCTGTGTTAGATAATAGATAGCATTAATGGTACAGCAGGTATTCTCTACTCTAAGTATAGAATGGTTAAAAAAAGAAGGGAATTAATGTTTAATATTTTTCCATTTTGTTAAAATTTTAATTTTTGTTGAAAAATGGTTCCTCTAGTCCTGAACGAATACCAGCTCATACCTGTTATACTTTCATACCCTAGATAAAATAAGAGGAATTTTTTAAAATGTCTTGAATATGGGAGTAAAAGGTTTACATCTTACTCCACTGTACACAGGGCCAGAATTTGGCTCATAGTCGTATGTATTTTCATCAAGTTAAATGGCCATTTACTCTCCTGCATCAAAGTTACGCTGTGTGTCCTGGAGCCAGTTATGGGGCTCTGACTTTAGGGTGCAGCCCATTCTTGAAACCTTTTAGAGCTGCTGCTGCTAGGCAGTGGTAAATTGTGCCTTTGATGTAGTGCACTTAATGGACTTCCGTGCCAATGGATGGAGAACAGATATAACAGAGGTCCATAATGCCCTCTCTCACCCCTAACATGTCCCCTACATTACAGGAAACGGGGACAGGATTGGGTATAGCGTAGTCATATGCAGGAGAAAGATCGTTTATGCTATCAGGAATTTGAACAAGATGATAGACACTTTGTACCATCTGAGTGGTGCAAAGAGCCATGTCCCACCCGAGAATCTGGCCCCAATTTTTAAAAATCTTAGTCTGGAAACTATCATTCTCTCTGAAGAGGAAAATGCTTGATACTCTCAATTTTTCAGTGTTTGTTGAAAAATACCATTTAATGCATAGAAAATCCCCCCATTAACATTACAGCTTAAACGTGGAGGATAGATGTGTGTGTAAGAAGCATTCACTGTATGCTGGCACCTGCGATTTTATGCAATTTTAAGAGAAGTTGCTGAGGCAAGGTTATAGGACAAAGTTTAAATTCTGCTATAGCAACTAATTAGTCCCTTTAGCTACAAAATGCCTGTTTCCATATCAGCATCCATTCCACATGATTGTTAATGGAGACAGGCATTGAAGCTTATATACTTACAGAACCCCCAACCCCTCAGCTCGCCGTGAGTCCATAGCAATAGTTGAAGAATACATGAGTAGCTAAAGAAGTTATAAATAGAGCTATCTCACCATGACATTTATAAGTTCAGCAGGCACTTCAACTGCCAGCATTTTTTCTTCTGATATTCCGTTTGATCTCCAACTCAAGCACTGCTAATATACAGTAATACCATTCATGAATCCAATGCTAGGATAGTAAAATATTCTATTTAACTGCATTTTTTCCATTTGAAAAAACTCAGAGTATCCCTGATTTGTGCAATTATCATTTCTCAAATTGTTTTGTCAGAAAAAAGGAAAGGACCATAACAGCTTGTTTCCAATACCATATGCTGTACTGTGTTCTTTGGGCATCAGATGTGAAATGAGAGTTTAGTGGTCAGACTGGCTGTGAATCTAGATGCTGAGATGAGAGATTCAGGCAGTGAAGCAGCTGAGTCCTTTAGTATCCACAAATTAAATAGAAATCTACAGAAAACTCTCTTGGAACAGGATAGTTCAAGATATTAATAATGAGAGATTACGCTGTCACCTTTATGTCATTCTAATTCAAACATATCCCAGGTCAACAGTGACCAGAATTTGCTACTGTCAGTGGGCTGACATGAGGTTGGCACACTCAGTCCAGTCCTTAGTGACATCACTACACAAATCAATTAGCGCCATTGCCATCATTTTAGCAGAAAGGCCAAAATTAGGACAAGCATGGAGCCTGAGCTACTTCCTTATGCATCAAGAATATCCATCCAAGTCAGGGAGGAGAAAAAAAGTGGATCCAATCCTTAGCTTTGACTGACGAAGGAAGTAGAGTGTTGAAGAGGTATCATTGGGAATCCCCATTCCTGGGCTCTCCAGGTGCAGGGCAAATTTATCATAAATTAGAGCATCTTGAGGGCTTCTCAGTATCAGCTGTTAATGGTTCCCCTGGGAAGTTACACTATCTGGGGATGGCGGGAGTGTAGGGATGCCTGGGCCACACACCCTTTAACCAACCCTCTCTATGTGGGAAGGTTGAAGGGCACCTACGCAAGGACAGTAACTGTCCTCCAGCAGACAGTTACACTCACGTTAACTTCAAACCACTTGAGCAGTGGCATAATGAACAATATAGCAAGGTATTATGGTTAAAGAGTACTGCCACAGACCAGACCTGTGCTGTAGATAAGCAGAGGACTTGAAACTTTAGAACTATCAATCCAATACTTTCCATGAGAAAAGAACTCGCAAATTAAAAATCATGGGCCAAAGAGAGACTTTCTGGCAGAATCACAATATCAGCTGCCAACACCTATGTATTTGTACCTGAGGCAGAGGAATCAATATGACATGAGGTATGGTGCCATCTCTTTCTACAACTAAGGGGTGGGTGGCAAACATCCACATTTCTGCCAAAAATTGCTTTTACCACAGATGCACAGATCTTTACAATCTGGCACTGTTAAAGGGGCAAAGCATCAAGCAATGAATTATTTGAAGTGATTTAAAAGACAGCTGGAAGCTGAGGAGACTTCAAAAAGTAGCGGATCATTATTAATTCATATGGTATTCATTAGTATGCTATTAAATAGTGGTGGAGGCATTGGCATTATTTGATGTAGAATGCAATTCTATAATAATTTCTCTGTAATTTAAGTGTAGTGTAAGAATATTTATTGTAGTCTTCCACTAGCCTACCGTTAGCACAGATTATCTTAGCCTAACACTAAGCATCTATGATTTGTCAAAGATACTATGGCTAGCCTACATGCTATGCTTGCTTTTTCTCAACACAAAAGAAATAGACCACAGTTATACACTGGTCCCCTGATCCAAGGACATTCGCAACTGCTACATCACAAACTGAAGATTTGGTACATAAAACTTTGGGAAGGAAACACCCCTTCTGTTCCAGTCCATAAAATTCTTGGATGCCGACATTTAACATGTCAACAACATTCCACAGGCAATCCTACGAGAATCCTCAGGCTGCAGATGTCTACAATAAAGATACTGTTCGCATACTGCACAATACACTGTCAGCATTAACTCCACATCCCAGGCCTTTGTGGGATTTTTATGCATCCTTGAAATTTTGTTAGACACTAACAATTCACTCATTCCATGGTCTCACAAACATATGTTTGCTATATAAGCTTCATTCCCCTATCCCCCTTAAACCGTATTTCTTTGGTTAATAAAGTTGAACTGAAGAACTTAATATACTAACTAATACAAAACAGGTTTTTTTTTAACCTTATGAGAATATACAGCACTGTATTCTGTATATAATTAAACATCACAAGCAAATAGAAGTATATTTTAAAATAAAATGCAATACCCTAAATACAATACCCTGCTCTAGGGCCTGATCTGGTGAAGTGCTTAGCTGGAATGAGAGTTGAAGGCACTGGGCCCGGGCCCTTACTGGTACTTGTTGATCAACATCTGCATTTGCTCTCCCTTGTCACCCTTGTGGGAGAAACAAAGAACTCAGGCTTGGACTGTAAAACGCGTCTTTAACACTGAGTCCTAAAGCTATTACTCAGAGCCACATCTTTGCACAGGGATCCCTAGGGAGGAAAATTAAAGGAAACTATGGGTACGTCTACACTTACCTGCCGGTTCGACGCGGAGAGTTCGACTTTTTGGAGTTCGAACTATCGCGTCTGATCTAGACGCGATAGTTCGAACTCCGGAAGCGCCGCGGTCGACTCCGGTACTCCACCTCGGCAGAAGGAGTTGGCAGAGTCGACGGGGGAGCCGCGGAGTTCGACCCCGCCGCGTCTGGACGGGTGAGTAGTTCGAACTAGGGTACTTCGAATTCAGCTACGCTATTCACGTAGCTGAATTTGCGTACCCTAATTCGAACCCCCTTCTTAGTGTAGACCAGGCCTATGAGGACAACCTCACAATCTCTTCTGTCAAAGAGGCAGGCTTTGCATCCTCCTATAAAATACACAAGGGGCTCAGTCCCTAAGCCCCACGTATGGATACTCTGAGATCCTCAGTATCTGTAGAGTGAGCCAGTCCATCTACACCAGCTCTGGGGACTCCTGCATCACTTTGGCTTCCTGGGCATGTGATTTTTCACAATGCAAAAGGGTTCTGCTGGTCAAGTAATACAGCTCTCCACAGCTTTCTTCCATATGGATTCCTTAGAACTGCAGCACCCCTGTGAGAAAGTCCACTTCATGGCTTGGGATGGATGAGCACCCAGAAGATTGCCCTTTTGCATAGTTCAGCAGGGCAAAATTTGGAATTTTTCCCATCTATGTAATAGAGTATTTGCCTTTATACAAGATGGGGGCAGAGGAAGGGAGTAGAGGTAATGTCACACATTAAATATCATTCCTTTACCCCAGATCTTAGTGGCAGCAATTATATGCAGTGCAAAGTAAGTAAGCTGATCTCCGGGTTTGCTAATGAAATTCAGTTAATAGAGGGAGGAAAAAAAAACTCATTTTAAATAGAGCTCTGTGGTACATGAACCTTACAATACATGAAATACTGCTACATTTAAAATTCAGTGTAGGTATTTATAATTAAGTTGTTTTAATTGTATTAGAATTAGGTTTTCTAATTTCTTTTTTTGTCTCCACTGGACAGATGATGAAAATTGGAAAAATAACATCGGTTTAGAGACAGATGCTGCATTAGGAATGCATGAGCCAGTTTGAATACAATAAAAGCCAAGCCTCTTGTCTTCACCCAAAACGTCAACCAAATAGAAAATGGATCTACAAATAGAGTTGGGCAAAGGTTTTTGAGCAAAACTTTTTTTGGTTAACCAAAACATTAAACCAATTAATGTTAAATTTGCTGAGTTGCCTCTTGGGTGAAGGAGGGGGAAACCCTTTCCCCCACCACCATCCACACCCACACACGCACCCCGAAATTAAGAAAAAACAAACTTGATTTTTTGGAAACATTTTCAAAATGAAATGTTTTGATTTTTCAATTTGAAATTACTTTTTGTTTTGAAATTTACTTCAATTAAAAATGAAAACGTTTAGAAAGAGTTCAAACAAAATGAAATGTTTTGTTTCAGATCAAACAAAATGTTTATTTCAACCTAAAACTTTACTGTTTGGTTCAATTTTTTTTAACAGAACATTCAGCAAACTGAAAAATCTGTTATCTGCATAACTCTGCCTACTGTATAAAGTAGGCTTGAGTTTGTCAGTTTCCTACCATGAGTACATTTGTGGAATTAATATGCAATGAGACTATACTGCAAAATTCAGATATGGATCCAACTCACGCCACATAGTATCTGGACAATAGAAGATAAACACAAGGCAACCTGACCTGTAACATTTGGATTGGTGTTTTCCAAAATTAAAAATTTTCTTCAGGCCTTATCTGTCTGACATGTTTATTTTCTATGAGCCAGATCTTGTGAGGAACTGGACACTTAGCTCTCATGGAAATCAATGAAACTGCTCAAACGTTGCAGGGTGAGGCCTACAAAAAAACCAGTAGCTTGACCAAGTGAGCTAAACATCATAGTGAAAGCAGAGATCTCCATTCTAATCTAATCTGAGACAACACTGACTGTTGGTTTAATCAATTAATTTACCCTTTCTGCCTCAGTTTCTTCATATCTAAGGTGGGGACAATATTTGCCTAGCACCTCATCAGGATCTGTAATGATTAGTGCACTATATAAAACCTGCATTTCATCTAAAGGCACAGACAGCCTCCATTTACACAAGCAGCTGCACTTGGATTCTCCTGCAGCTCTGGACAGTGACTAAACTTGTGCCTAACTTGAAGCATTTGAGTAGTCTTTAAGAATACAGGTCAATAGGACTCTCTTGCACCATGTTAGCAGCAGTTTAAATACCTTGCTAAATACGGGCCTTAAACAACTTGTTATTTATGATCTCTCCATATTAATGATGGACCCAAAATCCAGATGTGGATTTCAGCTTCACTCCCTCTTTGACTTTGGCAAGATTATGATTCAATTTTGCTTTGTCCTTCTATGTTCCTTTCCCCCCTGCCTTTTAATTGTGTTTGGGACATCTGCTTCTTCTGAGCCAGGTAGGTAGCCCAGCAGCAAACTAATGTGATGTTAAATGACTCACAACCACCAGTAGCCAACCACCTCTGTCATTTCCTTTCCGAGGAAGGAAAAATCTAAGAACAAGCTTTCTTGTTAGAAAGCAAGGACTTTGCAGTTTAAATCTACCAGATATGTTTTTCTTGTGGCATTATGGCATTGTATTTTTTAAGTTCATTGTTTTTTAGTGCTGTGTCACAAGTTACTGGAGGACTACTCTGCAGAAACCTGTCCATAGAGGTACTTTGGCATTTAGTATCCCTAAATGAAGGCCTATTTTATAGCTATTAAAATATGATCTCATGTCTTTACTTCAATTGCATCTGGTCACCTTTTTATTTATTTATTTTAATACACCAGCAGTGGTCAAAAGTGCCAAGTTGTTTAACTCATTAAGTTTAAATAAATTGGCACGTTGTTCTCCTAAAAAGTGTTGTTTATGAACTAAAGTTGTCAAGTTGGAGAATAGATTTTTAATACTGGCACAAAATAGAAAATTTAAATTCTAAATCATAATTGAATTTAAGGGTACAAAAGAAAAAAAATCAGCAGAGGAATGTTGTAGGAGGCAATATGTAAATTACAGCTGAAACATCTTCACTTTTGATGTAAATATACTTTTCAGCAGAAAATGTTAATTAGAAGACAAATGTTTACTTTTTCCTGAGAAAATTGTTTCCTTCATGATCTGACAAATCCTATTTTACTGTCAATGTACACGGAGGATTATTCTTAGAACTGGATGCAAAAAGTTAATTTTATTTGTTACAATGACATATATTTCTTTTCAGCACCATAGTTCAGATTCTGATCTTGTTTACACCAGTTCAAATCCAGAGTAACTCCATGTTATCAGTGGAGCTATGCTGCATTTACACGACTGTAAGAAAGTTCAGAATCTTGTCCCATCTAGCATCTAGTAAGCTTAGACTTGAGTAGCCTTAACCTGTTCTCCTTTTTTATTGAAGGGGTAATAAAACAGTTCACAGCTTCTCTTCGGTATGTCTCTAACCTTGGAGATTTCATATTTGCTATTTTAGACCAACACTATGTGCTTTTAAGTTGAACCATCAAACTTGTCTGTGGAGACAGGAAAGCTGCTAGGCTACAAGTTTTCAAGACCACATCCGTCATCTGGGATTTTCTATTTCTCAATATTACTATAGAAATTACTGGTGGGAAGATTAATAATGTTGGAGTTCCCTCTAAAAAACTACACTTCATGTTGGATAAATGTATAACTTCTTATTTAGTCCAGACTTTATAGGACTTTATGAAACTACAACCCCATTCCCTCAATTTTTTCAGGGTCATGTCATATTACCTTTCTGTGTTGTGCAGCATTTCACAATCTTACAATAGGAAACTCTGATGAAAACAATTGTAGTCTGCGTGTATCCACCCATCCATCATTTTTGAACCATTACCCCAGACATATTTGCATCTTGATGCTGATCCTACTAAATCTTAACTATGTTTGGAAGCAGTATTAATTATGTTCAGCTTTTTTTCAACAAATGTACTCATGATTTATCTGATGGACTTTACTCAAAGGATGATCAGGAATGCTTTGTTGTTGTTGTAGTCAAGTAATCAAGTGCTTCTTGCTTCAGAACATGCATGGTGGCAGCACAAAGTACTGATCTGTAGCAAAGTTAAAAGATAAACTGGATCCTATCACTGTCACATGAGGGTGAGAAGTGGCCTGCATGACCTAAAAAGTTCACGAGATGGACTCCACAGAGATCATATGCCAGAAGTGAGAAAGGGTCTCAAGTCATCCTTTCAGGGATAAAATCATAGGACAGGAAGGGACCTCGAGAGGTCATCCAGTCCAGTCCCCTGCACTTATGGCAGGACTAAGTATTATCTAGACCATCCCAGACAAGTGTTTGTCTAACCTGCTCTTAAAACCTCCAATGATGGAGATTCCACAACCTTCCTTGGCAATTTATTCCAGTGCTTAACCACCCCAACAGGAAGTTTTTCCCTAATGTCCAACCTAAACTGCCTTGCTGCACATTAAGCCCATTGCTTCTTGTATGATCCTCAGAGGTTTCGGAGAATAATTTTTCTCCCTCCTCCTTGTAACAACCTTTTATGTACTTGAAAACTGTTATGTTTCCCTCAGTATTCTCTTCTCCAGACTAAACGGTTTTTTTCAGTCTTCCCTCAGATGTCATATTTTCTAGACCTTTAATCTTCTCTGGACTTTCTCCAATTTGTCCACATCTTTTCTGAAATGTGGTGTCCAGAACTGGACACAATACTCCAGTTCAGGCCTAATCAGCACAGAGTAGAGTGGAAGAATTACTTTTGCAACAGTGTTACACTGTTGACTCATATTTAGCTTGTGATCCACTATGACCCCCCACCCCCAATCCCTCTCCGCAATACTCCTTCCTAGGCAGTCATTTCCCATTTTGTATGTGTGCTACTGATTCTTCCCTCCTAAGTGGAGTAATTTGCATTTGTCCTTATTGAATGTTATCCTATTTACTTCAGACCAGTTTTTCCAGATCATTTTGAATGTTAATTCTATCCTCCAAAGCACTTGCATCCCTTCCCAGCTTGGTATTGCCCGCAAACTTTATAAGTGTACTCTCTATGCTATCTTCCCAATCATTGATGAAGATATTGAATAGAATCAGACCCAAAATTGATCCCTGTGGGACTCCACTTGATATGCCTTTCCAGCTTGACTATGGAACCAGTGATAACTGGTTGGAAAACCATTCCCAGAGAGTAGTTATACACCCACCTTATAGTAGCTCCATCTAGGTTGAATTTCCCTAGTTTGTTTATGAGAGGGTCATGTGAGACAGTATCAAAAGTCTTACTAAAGTCAAGATATACCACACCTACCACTTCCCCCATCCACAAGGCTTGTTACCCTGTCAAAGAAAGCTATTAGGTTGGTTTGACATGATTTGTTCTTGACAAATCCATGTTGAATGTTACTTCATCTTCTAGGTGTTTGCAAATTGATTGCTAAATTATTTTTCTAAGTAATGATGTTAAGCTGACTGGTCAGTAAGTCCCTAGGTTGTCCTTATTTCCCTTTTTATAGATAGGGACTATATTGGCCTTTTCCAGTCCTCTGAAATCTCTCCCATCCTCCATGACTTTCTGAAGATAATCACTAATGGTTCAGATATCTCCTCAGTCAGCTCTTTGAGTATTCTAGGATGTATTTCATTAGGCCCTGGTGACTTGAAGACATCTAACTTGTCTAAGTAATTTTTAACTTGTTCTTTCCCTATTTTAGCTTCTGATCCTACCTCAGTTTTACTGTCATTCATTATGTTTGATGCCCAATTGCTACTAACCTTTTTGGTGAAAACTGAAACAAAAGAGTAATTTACCACTGCTGCCATTTCCACATTTTCTGTTATTTCCCCCCCCCTTCATTGAGTAATGTGCCAACCCTGTACTTGATCTTCCTCTTGCTTCTAATGTATTTGTAGAATATTTTCTCGTTATCCTTTATGTCTCTAGCTAGTTGAGTCTCATTTTGTGCCTTGGCCTTTCTAATTTTTCCCTATACATTTGTGTTGTTTATATTCATCCTTTGTAATTTGACCTTGTTTCCACTTTTTGTATAAGTCCTTTTTGAGTTTCAGATCATTAAAGATCTCCTGTTAATGCAGGGTGGTCTTTTGCCATACTTCCTATCTTTCCTAAGCAGTGGGATAGTTTGCTCTTGGGCCTTTAATAATGTCTCTTTGAAAAACTGCCAACTCTCAAGATGTTTTTCCCCTTAGACTTGGTTCCCATGGAATCTTACCTACCAACTCCTTGAGTGTGTTAAAGTCTTCCTTCTTGAAATCTGTTATCTTTATTATGCTCTTTCCCCTCCTACCATTCCTTAGAATAATGAACTCTATCATTTCATGATCACTTTCACCCAAGCTGCCGTCCACTTTCAAATTCTCAACCAGGTTTGCCCTATTTGTCAAAATCAAATCTAGAACAGTTTCTCCCCTAGTCTCCACCTTCTGAAATAAAAATTTGTCTCCAATACATTCTAAGAACTTGTTGGATAATCTGTGCCCTGCCATATTATTTTCCCGAGAGATGTCTGGGTAGTTGAAGTTCCCCATCAACATCAAGTCCTGTGCTTTGGATGATTTGTTAATTGTTTAAAAAAAGCCTCATCCATCTCTTCTTCCTGTAGTAAACCCCTACCATGACATCATCCTTGGGTCTTTTTATCCGTCTCCTATTTCTATCTTAACCTCGATCTAGGTATATACATTTTTTATATATATAAGGCAACACTTCTTTCAACAGGGTAAGCAGGAAGGTTATGCTAACAGCCTTAAAACACAGTTATACCAATTCTACTTAAACTGGTACATGGGGTATCAATCCACTGCTTTGAGATCTTTCAGTCTTTGCATTTTTAAAGCTCTTTTATTAAGGATTCTCCATATTTTACTCCTTGCTTTTAAACACACTTTTGACTACCTTAGAATAAAATGTCCTAAATATCTCAACTTCAATTCTATTTATGTCCTGCAGACTTTCTTTTCTGAACAAGTAGTTCTAACAACCAGTGGAGCAGCACTGATGGTCAGGGTTCTGGAGAATATGATTATTTTCACTGATTTACACTCAGAATTCTTAGGGTTAAAGAGACAATATAATTCCATCCTCTAAAATTACATCTACATGTACTAAAATGAAATTTTACAGGACCTAATCAGATGAACAGGTCAGGTAGGTTTAGGCTAATGAGAAATAAATTGTTCTAATAAGTAACCTAACTTTGCCTGAAGGATTTAGCTCTTCTTTAATGGATTCACACCTTCAAATGGGACCTAATGTTGCTGGGCACAAGAAGCTTTTGGCATTTATAGTACTCTTCTTGGGGCTGATTGCGCCTTTCACAAGTTAATTCCCTACTAAATGCTGCCTGGAATAATTGAATTTTAATGTTTTCCGAGTCTCCACCTAAAGAGTACTGTGAGTATAATGGCAACATTTTTTCCACTCGACTCCTTTGCAGCATTGTGGGTATTCTGTTTTCCCCTCCCCCGCCATTGCGATACAGTTATTTGTGATTATCAGATACTAATGTGCTAAATACTTGTGCCGATGTCATATTATTCAGTGAGTCCTGGATCATGGTGATTTGTCTTAATGTTCAAATGAGCCAGATGGTTGTTTCATTGCATATGTTTTCATGGTATTTGTTCCTTATTTATGTATTGATGATAGGGAGTCTTGTGCTCTTTATGAAATGCTTATACTGAAGTCTGGAAGGAATATCTGGGAAAGAATAAACTTAGTTGTGGGCTTCATCGTGCGGTAATGCCCTAAGCAGAGAAGTGAGTGGAGACAGCACTAGGAGGAATATACTACTGACCACCTGAAAAGGATGGTGACAGTGATTGTGAAATGCCCAGGGAGATTAGAGAGACTACAAAAAACAGAAAATCCAATAATTATGGGGGATACCAATTATCCCCATATTGACTGGGAACTTGTCACCTCAGGGTGGGATGCAGAGAGAAATTTTTTAGACATCACTAATGACTGCTTCTTGGAGCAGTTAAAGGGGCAATTCTTGATTTGTTCCTAAGTGGCACACGGGATCTGGCCCAAGAGGTGAATATAGCTTAACTGATTGGTGATAAAGATCTTAATGCAGTGGTGGGCAGCCTGCCAGTAAGGGTAATCCGCTGGTGAGCCACAAGACAGTGTTTACATTTACCCTCCTCAGACACGGCCACCCGCAGCTCTCAGTGGCCATGATTCGCTGTTCCTGGCCAATGAGAGCTGCGGGAAGCGGCGACCAGCACGTCCCTGCGGTCCGGCTTACCTTGACTGGCCGCATGCTGCCCGTGGGCCACAGGTTGCCCACCACTGCCTTAATGTAATTAAATTTGAAATATGGTGGATAAATACAAAAGAAACACCCCACAGTAGCATTTATCATGAGAAAGGAGAAATTCATAAAATGAGGAGGCTAATTAAATGGAAATTGAAAGGAAAGTCACAAGGGTAAAATGTCTTCAAGCTGCATGTAAACTTTTTAAAAACACCACATAAAGGCTCAAACTGTATGTATACATCAAATTAAACACCACAAAAATAGTAAGAGGACCAAAAAAGTACCACCGTAGGTAAACAGAACAAAAAGTGGTTAAAGACGAAGAGCCTCTTAAAAATTGGAAGTCAAATCGTACTGAGGAAAATAGAAAGGAACAAACTCTGTCAAGTATAAAAGTATCATTTAGACAAGCCAAAAAAGAATTTCAAGAGCAACTAGAAAAAGAAACACCAACCACAAATTTCTTTTTAAGTAAATCAGAAGCAGAAAGCCTACCAAACTATCAGTGGGACCACTGGACAATCAAGGTACGAAAGGAGCATTCAGGGAAGACAAGGCCATTGAGGAAAACCAAAATTAATTCTTTGCATCACTGCAGAGGACATGAAGGAGATTCCCAAACCATAGCTATTCTTTGTAGGTGACAAATTTGAGGACTTGTCCCAGACTGAAATGTCAATAGAGGAGGTTTTGGAACAAATTAAACAGTAATAAGTCACCAGAACCAGATGGTATTCACTCAACAGTTCTAAAGGCACTTAAATATGAAATTGCAGAACTACTAACTGTGGAATGTAACCTATCACTTAAATCAGCCTCTGTACCAGATGACTGGTGGATAGCTAATGTGATGCCATTTTTTTAAAGAGAGTCTCCAGAGATGATCCTTGCAATTACAGGCCAGTAAGTTTAACTTCCAAACCATTCAAATTCATTGATACTATAGTAAAGAATGGAATTATCAGATACAGATTAACATGATTTGTTGGGAAAAGAGTCAATATGACTTTTGTAGAGAGAAATCATGCCTCACCAATCTATTACAACTCTTTGAAGGGGTCAATAAACATGTGGACAATGGTGATTTAGTGGACACTGTTTATATGGACTTTCAGAAAACCTTTGACAAGGTACCTCACCAAAGGCTTTTAAGAAAACTAAGCAGTCATGGGATAAGACTGAATGTCCTCTCATGTATCAGTAACTGGTTAAAAGACAGGAAACAAAGGGTAGGAATAAATGGTCGGTTTTCACAGTGGTGAGAGGTAAATAGCAGAACCCCTCCAAGGATCTGTACTGTTTGACATATTCATAATCATTAGGGAAAAGGGGTAAACAGTGAAGTGGCAAAGTTTGCAGACAATAAAAAATTAAGATAGTTAAGTCCAAAGTAGACTGCAAAGAGTAACAAAGGGATCTCCCAAAACTGAGTGACTGGGCAACAAAATGGCAGATGAAATTCAATGTTGATAAATGCAAATTAATGGACATTGGAAAACATTATCCAAAATTGATAGGGTCTAATTTAGCTGTTACCACTCAAGAAAGATTTTGTTGTCATTGTGGATAGTTCTCTGAAAATATCCACTCAATGTGCAGCACAGTCAAAAATGCTAACAGAATGTTAGGAACCATTAGGAAAGGGATTGATAATAAGACAGAAAATATAATAATGCCACTACATAAATCCATTGCATACCCATACCTTTTATACTGCATGAAGTTCTGGTTGCCCCCATCTAAAAAAAAAATAAGAATTGGGAAAAGTACAGAGAAGTGAAACCAAAATGAATGGAACAGTTTTCATATGAGGAGAGATTAAGAAGACTTGGACTTTTCAGCTTGGAAAAGAGAGGACTAAGGGGGAATATGATAGAGATCTATTAAATCATGAATTATGTGGACAAAAAGTGTTATTTACCCTTTCACATAACATAAGAATGAGGGGTCACCCAATGAAATGAATAGGCAGCAGGTTTAAAACAAAGAAGTATTTCTTCACACAACACACTGTTGACCTGTGGATCCCATTGCAAGGAGGCCAAAATTTAACTAGGTTCCAAAAAGAATTAGTCAGATACATTCATGGAGGACAGGTCCATCAGTGGCTATTAGCCAAAGTGGTCAAGGATGAAACCCCATGTTCTGGAGGTCCCTTAACCTCAGACTTCCAGAAGCTGGACACTGATGACAGGGAATGGATCACTAGATAAATTGTCCTGTTTCATTAATTCTCTCTGAAGCATCTGGCACCAGCCACTATCAGAAGACAGGGTACTGGGCTTGATGGACCATTGGTCTGACACAGTATGACCATTCTTATGTTCTGAAAGCCTCCTGGAAAGAAAGAAACTCTGCAAAAATGATTAGCCTAGCAGATTCAAGGAAAAGGGGCTGAAAAGTAAGTATTCTGGGAGGAGCATGAGTCCAGGGATACAATGATAGTTTGTGCATTTCCATTATGGGTAGGTACAGGAGGCTACTTTTTACTTCAGGTAGCTCCAGACACCAGCGCGTCAAGCACCTGCGGAGGGTCCACTGATCCCGCGGCTCCAGTGGACCTCCCGCAGGCATGCCTGTGGATGCTCCACCGGAGCCGCGGGACCAGCGGACCCTCCACAGGCACGTCTGCGGAAGGTCCACCCGAGCCGCGGGACCGGCGACCGCCAGAGCGCCCCCCACGGCGTGCCGCCATGCTTGGGGTGGCGAAATTGCTAGAGCCGCCCCTGGGTAGCACAGTACTTAAAATGTGTTCTCACATCTGTTGCGAACTGTGTTTATTTGCCTTGTTCCTATCTTGCTCACTATGCCAAGTATAGCATAATTGCAAAGTGGCATTTTTGAAGAGACAGAGTTAACTCCCTTTGCAAGTAAATCATGGTTTGGTTTGAAAGACTCTCAAGACTTTTGTTTTTTCTTCTCATTTAGTTGGCAAGAAATTCTTGCCTATAGGGACAGAATTTACTGTAAGTACCTGACATTTACATTTTTGTATTTTTTACAGTTTGAAGATTTTTTCTCTCTCTCTGGTTTTTTATTTATTTATTTTTTTGGGAGAGAGAGCGCGCAAGAGCGCCAAGATGAAGTAGAGACTGAACTTGACAGTTTCAAAAACATTACTGGAAGCATTTTTCTTGCTACATACTCAGATCCTTCTTTAGATCAGGATTCATATGTAAAATTGCTAATGCAAACAATAGGAGTACTTGAAGGAGTTTCAAAGGCTATTTAATGCACTCTCACAGAAGCACTCGGAAACTTCTAGTCATTATTGTGAGTGCTACCTTATGCTAAGGACTTCATCATGCTTAACGTTATTTTATTAATAATGTGTATGTTTTTAATGTGACTGTGTAACACTTTAAATGTTTATTTTTCACAAGAAAATGATTTTTTTTGTTATTTTTATTTGTTTGTGAATTTAGTTCTCCAGAAGGTGCTAGACTGACAGTCCTGGGGAAAGAAGTTATCCATTTACTCAAAGCAGAGTATAGCTCACATAAATAATGAAACTCACTTGCATTGAGGAAATGGTTTGTTCAGCACCCTCAACCCATCTGATAGTATTTGTGAACATCCACCCAGTTCCACAAATGGAATTGGATGGGATTCTGTTTATATAGCACTAACCCAAACCTCCATGCAACCTTATTTATGTTGTTTCATGAAGTGCTTAAGCACCAGATTCCCATACTCACATGCCGCAGATGAAAGTAAAACACCCCAAAGTCACTGCCAATCAGTTCTGGGGAAAATTCCTTTCCAGCCCCACATATAGTGATCAGCTAGGCCCTGAACGTGTGATCAAAAACTAACCAGACAAGCCCCTGAGAGAGAGAATGCTTGGTGCCACCTCAGAGCCCTGGCCCTCGTTATCTGATGTCCCCTCTCCAGCTGCAGCTATCCCTGATGCTTCAGAGGAAGGAGCTAAACCTTCCAGAATACATGATGCCTGCAGGTGGCAACTGAAACCCTGAAGCATGAGCTTTTGGGAATACAAGACATAAACCTGAAGTGAGCCCCAGGGCTTTTGAGCCCTACCCTACCATCACAAGCAACCCTATCATACGAGCACGCTCATAAATTTGTCCAACTCTCTCTAAACGGTTTGCCTCAACAACACCTATTGGGATGCTGTTCCAGAATCTCACCCATCTGATGGTTAGGCACCATCTTCTAATTTGCAGCATGAAATTGTTCATGGCCAGTTTATATCCATTTGTTCTTGTGCCCACATTGTCATTTAATTTAAATAACTACACTCTCTCTCTCTCTCTCACACACACACACACACACACACACACACACACACACACACACACACACACACAAACTCCAGTATGGATAACAGATATTTCAACCATATGCAATGCAATTCGGGAATTATATTCTACTTCAGGAGTAGGCAATCTATGGCACACGTGCCGAAGGTGGCACGCGAGCTGATTTTCAGTGGCATTCACACTGCCTGGGTCCTGGCCACTGGTCTGGGGGGCTCTGCATTTAGATTTAATTTTAAATGAAGCTTCTAAACATTTTGAAACCTTATTTACTTTACATACAACAATAGTTTAGTTATATATTATAGACTTCTAGAAAGAGATCTTCTAAAAAGGTTAAAATGTATTACTGGCACGCGAAACCTTAAATTAGAGTGAATAGATGAAGACTCGGCACACCACTTCTGAAAGGTTGCCAACCCCTGTTCTACTTCAAGGGGTAGAATTACCACAGCTCCTAAAGGAACTAAAAACAGTTGAGGGTTATTACAGTAGGTCACCGAGACTGTAAATTGCTCCAGAAAAGTATCACCCCTGAGGTGGTTTGCATATATTTGCTCAAACAGGTACCAGAGGCCCAAGGAAACAAAGAAAGGGATTTTGGTATAAAACGCTGAGTTTAAACAGCCTCAGGGCCTTCTTTCTGATCCAGCAAATGAGCATGACCTTATGTCCAAGAGTGTTTGGGGTGGGAGGAGGGGTCTCCCAGCCCTTGCTGAACTGTTCAAAGGATTTTGGCGTGCCAGGGTGCCATAGGAATGCTGAGCTACTGCTGGTACCTTTAGTATGCATGTAGATCTCTTTATTTTTAAAATGGTTTCTTTGTATGCGTTTGTCTTTAAATAAACTTGCTTACTTTGCAATGGGTGTGCAGTCATTGGTAATGACACTTCCATTGTCCTTGGAGAGAAACTAGGGAGCAAGGGGGCTAAACATGTGTCAGACCTGCTTGGTATGATCACAGCAAGGAGCGGGGTGGGGACTGCAGCCTAAAACCCCTGATCAGAAGGGAGTGGGATACAGGTCTCTGCACAGAGAGGTGAAGGCTAGAGGCCTGAGAACTGAGTGGGTGTTCTTGAACAGAAAACAAAGGGGGGTAGGTAAAAGATGCCCTGAACTCTGATGGGGATGAGCATTACTGGAAAGTGGAGCCAAATTGTGACGTGACACTTTAGATGGAATAGATGAGAGCATGAGGGCCAAATCAGAGCCCACCACGGCTATTTTGCACAACGTTGGCTCAAAGCAGCCTTAAAGAGAGCTTTAACTGGCTATCGGGGGATTCCCCAGCTGTAAGAGAATTCTTAGTTAGCATAGAATTGGCCTAGCTACTTCTTCATAGGCCCTGACACTAGGGGTGTTTTGGTGATGTGGCCCGGGGAAGGGAGTTTAGCTGGAGTACTGCAGCATTCTGGCACACCCCCGTTGTTGGAACAGCCTCACGGGAGATTAATCAATCCCAGAGAAAGGCAGAGTGTGATGTAAAGTACTGTAATGTCACTTATGACCTCCACAGCTGCCCTGGGTGCATCCCAGGCAGGGCTAAGAATCTGGTCCCTTACACTGACTCTGCCAATAGCTAAGGAAATTTAATTGGGTGTAATTTATACTGTCCCACTTCTCAGCATGCAGGTTATACCCACTTGGACACTCTCACACTTTGGCAAAGCATGGGGGTGAGTAGTTCTAGGAAAATATCCAAGAAACTTAAGGGTGTGTAAAGAGGTTGAAGTTTCACCTTATCACTTCTGAATTTGGCCTCTGATCTATACTTTTATCTAGTGTCAGAGCCCTAATCACGTAACTGGGCTTCATACATGTCCTGGTTCAGGAAGGAGCTCAAGCATCTGAATAGTCCTATTGACTTCTGAATCAGAGCAATGGAGAGCTCATAGGATACAGCCATGCTTTTTCAGTCATGCTGTGTCAGTTGGCATGTATTCAAATCCCACTGCTTTTCTTCTTATGCACTAGATAATTTACAACTGGTGCCTTACATAAAAAATAGGAAACTAAGCTTAGCAGAATGGGCTCCTGCTGAAGGTTCCCATGACATATACACTGAAAAAATTACATATTGATCATTTAATTATTAAACTACGTTTGATGTTATTTTAGATGCATTGTCCTCTTTCTTGTCACAGGCAATCAGATGGTAAGCTACTTCAGAGTTGAATGCAGTATTGTCATAATAATTATTTTTATTCAGTAAAACATGTTAAGTCCTAGTGCTGATACTGGATACTACTGCACAGCAAATAATAAAAGAAATATGAAATTAGATTGCTATAAGAATGAGTTATAGTCTATTTTTAACAATATGAGATTAGTTTAATGGTTAAAGAGCTGGATCCTCAGCTGGCGTAAATCAGCCTGAAGTCAATAGAACAACACTAATTTACACCAACAGAAGACTGGGACTATCGCTTTAAGAAGTCAGTGTTAACGTGTAAAACAGCACCAACGCTTACACCTATGCACAAAATGTCAACAAATCTTAAGGCAACCTGCCCTCATTTACAACTTGCTCTCATTTCCTTCAACTCTTCTTCTTCTCTCACTCGCAGTGCCACACTTATACCACTCTCTACTATTCCCACATCCCAAGTGACCTCTCACTTGCCCTTTAAATTCTTCCTTAAAGCCTACTACATTTGCTGAACTTTCCAAAGTTTATCTCCTCCTACACTATCTGCCTTTCTTGTGGGTTCGATTGCTCTTCTGTTTATTCATCAGAGTCACACTAGAAACATCTGGAGGCATGGACCTCGTCTTTCGATATGTTTGCCATAGTGCACACCTGCTTGGCACTCTAAATATAAAGCTACATTGCCTCTCTCTCCATCAGTGGTAATAATGAATGTGAGCAGGCACAGACAGAAATGACATCCATGTTGAAAATACAGTTTCAGAGAAATGTCCTGATAAAAAGATATTTACTCTTAATAGTGCATTGGCGATAATGTCACAACAGTGATGAGTAGCATTCTCTTCTGTGGGTAGCCTCATGGAGCTAATTGAACTACTCAGGTAAGTAAATGCTGCTCAGTGTAAGGGTAATAGAACCATACCCTCTTTAAAGTTGGATCTCTAGGGACATCAGGAATACTCAGTAGTAGTCTGAGGTTGGGAGGGTAACTTCAGGTCTTGGCATCCTGAATCTCAGAGTTGTTCATCCCATCTCCTTTTATAAACTCCCTCTTTATGCAATTTGATATTTTCTAGAATAATAATTTTACAGTTTTACCATGAACGTTTAATTCTCAGGTGTTGCATACTAAAGACGTAATTCAGGTAATTTGAGGTATGGAAAGACAGGATTATGAAAAAGATGGGGAGAATAATAATACATAGTTCTTATCAAACAGTTTTCATCCATAGAACTCAAAGTGCTTTACAAAGAAGGTATTTAGCTCCATTTTACAGATGGTGAAATTAAGACAAAAAGGTGAGACTATGTCCTAAAGTCAGAAGAGTGTAGTTCGGCAGAACAACATTCAGCTTTGGAAGAGAGCCCTGCAGAAACAGTAACAGCATTTACATACTGAAAGTAGCAAGTGTCTAAGCAACTAGTATGGAAAGCATAATATTGTTTAAGAAATGAAACCAAGTGACTTTGATTGTATGTGACTGCTCTTCTGTGTAGTTATGTTTAAAAGCTAGTTGTCTGTTTTGACTTTGCCTTCTTATTTCAAACATAAACGGTATCAACACCTTGACATTTCAGTGCTTTGCTTTGGTCTGTGCACATATAAATTGTACAATATTCAACACATTGAAAATTCATAGAATTTGTTAAGGTATAGGCTTACTGGATGCCTTCTGTTACTCACCTCATTTATACAAGTTTTCTAATCCTGGTTACAACAGCTGGCTGCACTAAGGTCAACACCCCCAAAATAATAATGCTGAACTATATTAACTGTATGAATAAGAGATTTTAGCAGTGGACTCCATTGGGGAAGAGGGGTAAGGGTCAGCTGCATCAAGTTAAGGAGAAAAATATCGTCAGATCTGCAAGGCAGATATCAATTCCCACATTCTGCTCTTCTTGCATACACAGAAAAGCCACATGAGCCGGAAGAGCTATGCAAATATGAGAACGGAATTCTACCTTGAAACTTGATCCTCCAATATTTACTTACTTCCCTCCTGCCCCCATCCAAGAAAGCATCAACGGCTGTTTCATTCACAACTTAGTGTGGGACTAAATAATAACATTTAAACAATGCCCTGGACTACATCTGAATTCAGAAAGTTAGATACCTAAGTGCTATTATTTGTGTTCACAAAGAATGCAAGAAGGCCTCTTTTAGCAGTTAAGCCATTTATCACCCCCACTGAGCAAGGTTCTCATCTCATAGCAGCATTGCATATCGCCACCCTGTTCATCATCAACTTTTATTAATAAATAAGGCCCCACTGAGAATAGGGCTCCATTGCACTAGGTGCTGTTCAGAAATAGTAAGAGCAATTGCAATCTAGAATACAGCAGGAAGATAGAAGGAAAAAAAGTAACATTGTTCCTATTTTATAGGACCCAGAGAGTGAAATCCCAGCTCCCTTGATTTTAATGAGAGTTTTACCATTGATTTCAGTGGAACCGGGATTTCACCCAGAAAGATTAAATAACTTGTCCAATGTCACACAAGTAGCCTATGATATTCCTGTGACTCTGACCCAGATCTCCTGAGTCCCAGGTCAGTGCCTTAATTGCAAGACCATCATGCTTCCTCTCAGAGCAAGTTATATGTACATAGGCAACATATTTATGGTTTGTTCTCTTATAAAGCCAAATATAGCCTATGTCAGTAAGTTATACTTACACAGATATATTCCTTTATTTTGTCACTGGAGACTGAGCACGATACTCTTTTTTTCACAATTATTCCTCAGCAGGTTTAGCATGTGCCTAAGACTCAGGGGGGCGGGGGGGGTGTCACTTAGCGCAGAGTGGCTGACTCATCATCCCAGGAGACAGTCTCACAAGGAATGAGAGAAACAGATGTTTTCCATCTTCGCCCACTTGTGAAGTGTTCGTTTAACACTCTCACCATCCACATGCTGCTAACTGTAATCATGCCCTGTCTTTTTGTATTCTGGATTGATACGTTAGCATTCCATAAGTTCAGCTCTTAGGGCTAAGTTCTCCTGGCAAAATCACATACTGGGCCTGAACATGCGTACCTTGCGCACCCCAAACTCTTTGGGAAACCAGAGTAATTTTTGAGCGAGCAAGAAATATATACTAGGTAAAACAGGTCAAAAACTCTCTGATGGAACGCTTTTCTGTCAAAAATACTACTCTGATGGAATTGAAACGTTCTGCGGGAATGTGTAGATTCTGTCAAAGTTTTCAGTGGAAACCAGGCAGGCAAGCTGGCCACAGAACTTGCTTGCCTGGCTCCCTGCCATTCAGACTCTCTGGGCCGCTCAACTCCACATGGTAGCTTGCTGCCTGGTGAATGCATGAGAGAAGAGGCAGCTACCTAAGTAGCTGGAAACAATCCAATAATTTCTGTTTCAGGTCTCTGAAATGGACATTCCAGAATTTTTTTTCCCCCATTAAAAATGTCTGACTTTTCATCCCAAAATGGAAACAAATTTTCTATGGAAGGAAAATTCCATTCTCTGACCAGCCATAATAACAAGTTCCTTGGGACCCGTAATGCCAGTTGTGGTTGCATATCAAGAGGAGAATATGGGTTGTATTTTAGTGCAGTCTAACAAAAGAGAGGCAACAAGTTGGTTACCTTGGCATTATGGCTGTAGTGTGTCAACAAGTAAAGGGGTGGGTACAGCAATGTAATAAACTACACAGTAGTGTTTAAACAACTGAAGTCTACAGATAGTCTGTGTCAACAGAGCAGAAGACAGGAGTGGGACCTCGCCCAGTCACAGCATGCTATTAAATTGGAACCCTCTTATGCAAGTCAGGTCTAAAGAATACATTTTAATAATATGGTATTAATTTAGCATTGCACAGTGCTTTACATAGTCAAATCACTTAAAATGATGTCTCTATTTATTGGATCAAACTTAAAGCGTTAATGAAATTCTCAAACAATAATAATTTATCACTGACATTTGTCCATTCTAAAAAGTTATCCACACAGAGGTCCATAGTACCAGGCATGAGGTTATAGCGTAACTGTGAGAGAGTGAGACAAGTTTCTAAGACAGCACTGCTATCGGGGATTAAGAGCCAGTTCAAGTTTCCCTAATTTGTCACTGTACATTGTCTGAATCTGGTTAGAGGCTTTACCAGGATACCACTCAGTTTGATCTGATTTTATAATGTGTTACTGTGAGGTGTGAACTATCAAGACTAATTTAATATTTTACAGTGAGATATGATGGAATTGTTCCAATTCTTACTCATTCTGTCCACTAATATTTTTTAGACCAGAATGAAACTGCCATATCCCATTTTACTTGTGCATTTCTCTACCTTCTGATTTCTATTGCTCTGTTTATCTACTTATTCTTTCCTTTGCTCATAAAGTAAATGCCTTTTTCTGGAGAAGAGAATAATCAGGAAAACATCCTCTTTCTAGCCTTATGCAGGTATAATATAATGTAAAATAATGCAGTTACAAGAAATACCTGTTACCTCATAACTTGCTTATAAAAGTAAAGAAAACCACTGAGTTCCGCAGTTCCCATCCTCCTGCAAATAACCAATAGCTCAGTGGTTAGGTGGAAGACCTAGGATCGAGTCCCTGCCCTAGCGAATAAGTGTCTTCCAGGTGTATGAAAGGCAAGATCTACCTGATATCCCCCATCTCAGGTGAGTGTCCTAACTACTGGGCTATGGGTGGACAAGTCTCTTGTTCTTCCCTCAGAGATTCCATCCTGGACCTTCAAAACCTTCCCAATAAAATCCCTCATAAAAAATGAATGTTTATGCAAAATATTTTGGTTTCAAAACTAACAGCATTTTTAACAGAAAAAGAGTTTTGTTAAAATGCTTAAAAAAAAAAAAAATCCCACCCCCCAGCTCTATTTTTTAGGCCTTCAGCTAAACTAAACTCTACCTCTTGAAGGGTAACAAACATCCACAATAAAACAGGTGACCTGGCCATAGAGTATGACAAAATAACTATCTCTTCAGCGAGATCCAATTTCCATAGTGAGGACCCCGAACTATCCCAGTGACTCGTGTTCAATGACCAGACTTCAGCAATGAAAGAATCCTGACTAAACCTATTCAGCCTTATCTTCAGCCACTATGATCCCAGTCTCTCTGCCTACATTATGACAACACAGGTTCAACCCTCTCTCCTAGAATCTTCAGTTTGAGTCCCTGATCAGATGTTCACCCTGGGCTTCTAGAAATTTCTACTTCATTGCCCACAGTCACTTTCTTCATGTAGTACTCCCCCAAACAAAATCCCCTGAGCCCCATAAAAAAATAAATGAACATTTCCTGCGTCTAGGCTTTCTATAAACAATGCCACTGCAGTATTCACTACTCAAGGCTAGCCTGAAAACACCCAACAGCAAATTCTGCTCTCTTCAGGTCACTATTGTGAGGAAGTGAAGATGTTTATATAATCTGCTCTCCTTCCCAGCATGCCTTGTGGTAGCCTACAGCACCCAGGCATCCTTTTGAACTGCAAGTTCCAAGGCACCTTACTGCCAAGGGCAGAGAAGAGCTCAGCTGGAGGCCTGCTTTCAAGAGTCAGTATACCCTATTACACAATCCTTTCTTTGAGAGTGTAGGAAGTTTTTCCCCAAACAAAGGGTGTCTATTTGTATGAAAGGCAAGAACTGGTTTTCTCTCCAAAACACCAACAATAAAGGATGAGTTTCTACTGAATTTCATCCCCCAAATGGTATTCTGACAATTTCCTATTCGAATACTGTAACACTGTCCTTGTAGGATGCACACTAGCAAGTTACTGGCTATTACTGTCAATGAGCAAGGATACTAGCTATAAAGACCTTTGGCAAGGAAACTTGTGACTGGGTGAAACAGACACTTAGGACCCAATCCTGTAAATAATTACTCCACTGTGCAAAGCAACCCATGCATAATCTCATCAAGTTCAAAACTGCTCGTATGCAGGTGCTTTTACAGGATTAGATAGTAGTGACTGTAATATAAATACCTAGTATATACAGTGAAACTCATTTATTTCAGATTTCACTAGCAACCCAGAACAAAGCCCAGGCTCAGTAGGTTTGCTGAGATTCCTGAACCTTTTGGCAAACCTGGATGAAGTTAGAAATGTTAGCTGAACTTTATGAGATCCTAACTCAGGGCTTGTCTACACTACAGGACTATCTCGAATCTACTTAAGTCGAATTTGTGGATTCGACCTTAATAAGTCGAATTTGTGTATCCATACTAAATACACAAATTCGAACTTCTGAGTCCACATTCACGGGGCCAGCTTCGACTTTGGAAGCGGTGCACTGTGGGAAGCTATCCCACAGTTCCCGCACTCCCCGCTGCCATTGGAATTGTGGGATTTCCCCCCAATGCATGCTGGGGGGAAAAATGTGTCATCATTGAACCGTCAATCCCGCCCTCCCTGTCTTCCTTGAAAGCGCCGGCGGGAAATCTGTTCACGCCCTTGTCTGGTCGGTTACAGCGCGGACGCCACAGCACTGCGAGCATGGAGCCCGCTGCGATCATCGCTGCACTTATGGCCGTTGTCAACTCCTCGCACGTTATCGTCCACCTCTTCCACAGTCAGATGCTGAGAAACCGGGCGAGGAGGCTCCGGCAGCACGGTGAGGAGAGTGGCGCAGACCTCTCAGAAAGCAGGGTACGCCGGGCAGTGGAGATCATGGTGGCAATGGGTCAAGTTCATGGTGTGGAACGGCGATTCTGGGCCCGGGAAACAAGCACAGACTGGTGGGACCGCATAGTGCTGCAGGTCTGGGATGACACAGAGTGGCTGCGAAACTTCAGGATGCGTAAGGGCACTTTCCTTGAACTGTGTGACTTGCTGTCCCCTGCCCTGAAGCGCCAGGACACAAGGATGCGAGCAGCCCTGAGTGTGCAGAAGCGAGTGGCCATAGCCCTCTGGAAACTTGCCACGCCAGACAGCTACCGGTCAGTAGCGAACCACTTTGGCATGGGCAAATCTACCGTGGGGATTGCTGTGATTCAAGTAGCCCACGCAATCGTTGAGCAACTGCTCTCAAAGGTAGTGACTCTCGGAAATGTCCAGGTCATCATAGATGGCTTCGCCGCGATGGGATTCCCAAACTGCGGTGGGGCTATAGATGGGACTCACATCCCTATCCTGGCACCAGCCCACCAGGCCAGCGAGTACATTAACCGAAAGGGCTACTTTTCAATGCTGCTGCAAGCTCTGGTGGACCATAGGGGACATTTTACCAACATCAACGTCAGGTGGGCGGGCAAGGTTCATGACGCGCGTGTGTTCAGGAACTCTGGTCTGTTTAGACGCCTCCAGGCAGGCACTTTGTTCCCGGACCACAAAATAACGGTTGGGGATGTGCAGATGCCTACAGTGATCCTCGGGGACCCGGCCTACCCGCTAATGCCCTGGCTCATGAAGCCCTATACAGGCGCCTTGGACAGTGAAAAGGAACTCTTCAACTACCGGCTGAGCAAGTGCAGAATGGTGGTGGAGTGTCCTTTCGGACGTCTCAAGGGGAGATGGCGGACCTTACTGACTCGCTCGGACATCAGCGAAAAGAATATCCCCGTAGTTATTGCTGCTTGCTGTGTGCTCCACAATCTCTGTGAGAGCAAGGGCGAGACCTTTTTGGCCGCTTGGGAGGTTGAGGCAAATCACCTGGCTGCTGTTTACGATCAGCCAGACACCCGTGCTGAGAGAATATCCCAGCGGGAAGCGATATGCATCAGGGAGGCTTTGAAAGCGAGTTTCCTCGCAGAGCAGGGTAACCTGTGACTGTGCACTTGATTTTAAGAGAGCCTGATCATAAACCAAGTTTCCCCCACTTCTGAAGGACGTTTTAAAACTAAGGACATGTTTTAGTAATTAATAATAAATCTTTCGTTGACTTTGCATTTCTCTTTCTTCGTTGAAACATGGAAGCATTCTGTGCTGGTTAAGGTGTGCACTGATGGGTGGGTTTGCAGGAAGGGGCGAGGGGTGCCGTCTTTGGATAGGGGTTAACATGACGGCTGTGGGTTTGGGCGTTGGAAGGTGTGTTGGGTGTTGGGGAAGGGTGAGTATCTGCCCCTGGATGAGGTCTCTTTTTGGGGCTCAGGGCACCGGGGAGGATCGTGACTACGGTCCAAGTGCATGTGAAGGGAAGCCTGCTTTTACATTCTGGGATGTCAGGCACCAGGACCCTGCACAAGCATACACATCAAGGAAAGACCCGGGGCAGCATACACCACACAGACTGTCCCTGGTGCCTAGTGACTGCAGTCTGTGTGTGCCCTGCAGTTGACCCTGCAGCCAAGTCTGTAGCATGGCACTGTGGGCTATGCAGTGAAATTACAACCCCCCCCGTACAGAACAACAGAAAGTCTTCTGACACCAGAAACGGGACGGAAACAGTCAGTAACACAAAACCGCTTTTAATAATGTAGTAAACAGTGGGGGGTTTGAACTTGGAGTTGGGACTGGTTGATGCTTTAAGGAAAGAGCTTGTACAAATTTACAGCGCGACAGTTGTCTCGAACATTATCGGTGTGCTGCGGTGCAGGGACAGTTCTCACGGCCCCTACCGCCCCTCCGTCTTGTCAATTTGGGTGAGGGGGGGACAGGACTTCTTGGCATTGGAGGGCGGTTGCAGATGCACTGCAGGGGGGCTCTCTCCTCCTGACTGCGGTCTTGCAGAACATCTACAAGGCGCCGGAGCGTGTCCGTTTGCTCCCTCATTAGACCAAGCAGCGTTTGAGTCGCCTGCTGGTCTTCCTGCCGCCACCTATCCTCCCGTTCCATGTGTGTGCGATGCTGCTGACACAGGCTCTCCCTCGACTGTCTCTGCTCTGCCGCCTCCGCTCTGGAGCTGGCCATCATTTCCTGGAACATGTCGTCCCTTGTCTTTTTCTTGCGGCGTCTAATCTGAGCCAGCCTCTGCGAGGGGGATGGCGGGGCAGTCCGGGAAGGAGCCGAAGCTGTGTGATGCGAAAAAGTAGGTGATTTCCTTGAACAAATACATGTTTGCCAACAGTAAACACAGTCTAGTCAGTTTCAGTTAAGAAGACCAAACAGGGAACCAAGTCTCAGGAGATCTCGGAACTAGTCCGAGATTTCGGAATACGCTCTCATTGGCGGCGCGATTGCACTGGATAGCGCACAAGCAAGGAGAGACAGCTGCATCCCTCTTGCACAAAGTCCTGGTAAGCCTTACAGTACAGAGTGCATATCAGTTAGTGCTTAGCTGTGCTCTCCTGCTGGAGGCAATGTGCAAAGCAGAAAAGATGAGCGTTATGCGGCACCTCCCGCCAGTGAATGGGAAAGACCCCTGTATGCTTTTCCTCTGTGGCCTGCAACACGTGGCTGTTAAGCGAGGGTCATTCTTATGCAAAGTAAAACTCTGTTAAGCGAGGGTCATTCTTATGCAAAGTAAAACTCTGTTAAGCTAGGGTCTTTCTTATGCAAAGTAAAAGTCTACCATGCACAATAGTAACAGTACACTAATTCCACTAATTAGATGCAGCACTTCCACAACGACATCACCCTGAGGCGTGT
This sequence comes from Mauremys reevesii, assembly GCF_016161935.1. Taxonomy (NCBI): domain Eukaryota; kingdom Metazoa; phylum Chordata; order Testudines; family Geoemydidae; genus Mauremys; species Mauremys reevesii. The sequence continues at coordinate 25,727,916 of NC_052633.1, read as the reverse complement.
CAGGCGCACACAGAGAGAGCGGATGCTAACAGAAGCCCTGCACAGACCAGGACCATACGCTGCCATGCTCGTAGAGGCGATGGTCCCCCTGTACCTGAGGATGGCCTGGCGCGGAAGAGTGTGCTTCAACGGAGCACCCAATAAAGCACCTCTCCCAAGAAACCTCCTGCTGAGGCTTTTCCAGCTGCTCTCTGAGAGCTTTTTTGAACTTTCCCCAGAGGACTATTGCTCCATTACTGTCTGTGTAGACCTACTTTTTGTATAGTTTGATATTTAAAAATTTTTATATAGTATTTCTATTTTTTATATATATCCCTGTTTCTTAAAAAAATAAATGTTTCCCTGTTTGTAGCACTTACCGGCTGATCCTTCCCCTGATTCCGAGTCTGGGTTAACGGGCGGGGACGGTTGGTAGGGGATCTCTGTGAGGGTGATGAAGAGATCCTGGCTGTCAGGGAAAGCGGGAGTGGGTTCGATGTCGCCTGCGCCGTCCTCCAAAGACCCTTCCTCATCTTCCCCATCGGCGAACAGGGAGGAGGAACTGTCCCGGTACACTATTCCATCCTCGGAGTCCACCGTCACTGGTGGGGCACTGGTGGCAGACCCACCTAGAATGGCATGCAGTGCCTCGTAGAAGCGGCATGTTTGGGGCTGGGCTCCGGAGCGTCCGTTTGCCGCTCTGACTTTTTGATACCCTTGTCTTAGGTCCTTCACTTTCACGCGGCACTGCATCGCATCCCGGCTGTATCCTTTGTCTTTCATGGCTTTAGAGACCTTCTCGAAGGTCTTCGCGTTCCGCTTGTTGGAGCGCAGCTCCGAGAGCACAGACTCCTCGCCCCACACAGCGATCAGATCCTGGACTTCCCGGTCAGTCCATGCTGGGGACCTCTTTCTATTCTGGGATTGCCCAGACTCCTCTGCTGGAGAGCTCTGCATCGTTGCAGGTGCTGCGGAGCTCGCCCCGATGTGCAACCAGAACGTCAGATTCAAACCGCCCAGACAGGAAAATGAATTCAAATTTTCGCGGGTCATTTCCTGTGTGGCTGGCCAGAGAATCCAAGCTCGGACTGCTGTCCAGAGCGTCAACAGAGTGGTGCACTGTGGGATAGCTCCCGGAGCTGCTAAGTTCGATTAGCATCCACACCAAGCCTAATTCGAGCTAGCAAGTTCGAATTTAGCGTTACTCCACCTGCCGGGGTGGAGTACCAAATTCGAACTAAAGAGCCCTCTAGTTCGAATTAAATGGCTTCCTGGTGTGGACGGTTAAGCGGTTAGTTCGAATTAACGCTGATAAATTCGAATTAAAGTCCTAGTGTAGATCAGGCCTCACATAAGATTAAAGGAGTGAGGATTCACATAGCCAGAAATCAAGAAAAAAATAGTTGGGTTTGGTCCATGCATGAGTTGTTTGAAACTGAAATTTGGAGAAATACAACGCTCTCAAATCAAAACCTAAAGAGAGGAATCCCTGGGAACCAACATGGACAAGGGTCACACAACGTAAATACTGGCCTAGTGGACCAGCAGAAAAATTAGAAAGTGTTGGAATTTATTCAAGTACATGAAATGTGATATCTTCTACTCCTGCAATGCTGAATCACATACAATTACTGCCAAGAGTGTGGTTTTGCTACTAAAACAGCTCTATAAATTGGACCCATTAAAGAATGAACGGAAAAGTTGCTTGGCAATGTTTTTTCACAGTTGGATCCCCCATCATCTCCAGCCTTTATATTTCCAGTACATTTAGAAATCTGTTAGCCTTGTGCATATTTTCTTTTAATTTTAAGGTCAGGATTTGAAGGCCAGTCTTTAGGCTCTCACATTTAAACTGTTCCACTGGAATTCTACACTCAGGGTGTTTTATTGTGGAAATGCTTGATTTAGTTTTTGAAAGGCAGTCTCTCAAGAATTTGGTTCTTTTATTCTATTTTGCTTTTAATCTCTGCCAGATTTTCCTTGCTGCACAGAAAGGGGCATCTGTAGGCTCCAGCTGCATAAACTCAACACTAAGTTAATTCTAGTAGGAAAATGAAGTTATGCCATTATGTGCATAACTGGTTATTATAGATGAGTGCTGAAGTGCTTTATGCACCACAGGTATTACCAGAATATTTATGAGTATATAGGAGCCAGCTGACACCTGAAAAAGTTGTGGTTGGACATCCATATTCAAACATTATCAGATTAGAATTTAGCCTGCAAGGTCTTTTGGATAACAACTTTGTGTTCTTGTGTTAGTCTGTAAAGACCCACAGAGACTATGGTGCAGCAGGAATAGAAAATAAAATGTATGGGTAAAACCCTTCACATTTAACCAGATTAAGCCGATAATTTGCTAACCATTTGAGGGGAAGCTTGTAATCAATTTTTATCCATCCTGCATCACCTTTTTCACTTTCATGTACAATGTGACTCAAGCGTGTAAAGGTTTCCAGGATCTTGATATAACAAGATACTACAATGGAGGATCAGACAGAATAGAAGGCAGGAGAAAAGGGAGGACAAGAGTTGCAGCTAATTGTCATGCAGTCAGCTGTGCACACAATAGTATTTTGTATTACAGAGGTACACCAGTGTCCATAGTTAAAGCTGATTTGATTTGTACTTAAACAGGATTAAAGTCCTTCTGTTTCACACTTAAATGTTGGATTTAATCTGCAAATTTAACACTCTTCAGAAGCCAACTGATTTTCCATAATACTTTCTTGGTCAAAGATTCAATAACTTTGCCAAAAGAAAGATTTAAAAATGAGTCCCTTCCCAGACCCCCTCCCCTTTTAATTTATTGTAAGACTATCACATTTTTTCCAGACCCCTGTAGTTTAACCACCATGATAACCCCCCAAAATGTGTGTATACTTATACACATTTACATCAGATGGAGGGTAGTTTTTACAATTTAAGCTTGAACAGAAGTAGAGTTATTTATTCTTCACACCCTAGCTCTGATACAAAGAGAAGCAGAGAATAATCAAATTCTAGCATCTATTCCCTCTATTCATACCAGCTCCTCCATATACACACTAACTCTGAAGATCCAGGGAGGCAGGCTGGGCAGCACGTAGCATGAGGTAGGAGAGAGGCAGGGCTATAGGGAGGCAAGGGGAGAAGATAGGGAGGCAAGGGGAGAAGCTGAGATGAAGGGAGATGGAAATAGGGGAGTGTGGGAACTGATTGTGTATACAATAAGGCATCAACCCACACACTTGATTCTCCTTGTGAAACGGCCACTGGCTGTGTGTAGAACCCAAGCAGAAAAACCCTTGGGAATCCATCATGCACTGATGCTTCAGAAAAAAAAGCAACTCCCATGGTGCTACTGTTGGAAGCACTGAGATTCCACCTTTATATGCACTGAGTCATTGGATATCCATGGATATTCAAGCAAGGTTGTTAAATATGGAGTCTATAGTTGGGAGAAGCATGGCCATGAATAGCTCATTGAGATGACTCAGTGCTGACCAGAATGATCTTAAGGGGGAGGATCCAACTTTCTTGGGGCTGAGGCATCAAGGAGAACCACTATACTATCGATGCCAATGTCTCCTCACACAGACATTAGGGTCCTCACAGTGCTGCGCCTTGACTTACCAGGAAGCCAGTGCAGAGGCACTACAGGGAGCCATTTATACACTGATGCTTTGGTGCATATCCCATGGTACTGCTTCCTTTGTGTCTTTGTGCACCAGGGAGAAAGAATGAGAACCCCAGTCTCTATATAATGAGGTATCAGTGCACAGGGATTGGGCTCTCCATTCTTCCAGGTTCTTTCACAATTTTCCTCCATACAGGCCTGATTCGGCCCCCTCCTCTTGCATCAGAAAGGACACAGCACCACAGATACAGACCATCATCACTATTACAAATTTTTCCCACTGTTCAAAGGATGTAAAATGGAACAAAACAGAGTGGTGAGCACTTTTCATGACTATTCAGAGAAGTAAATACGAAATTTTGTTTCGTTTGAAGTTTACATGTTATTTGCAAACGTTCATATGAATGAAATATTGCTCAAAGTGCTGAACAAGACAAAATTCCTATGGTCACAAAACAACATTCATTTTGAGAGTGAAGGAGAAAAGCATGCAACACCATGTGGCATTTAGAAATAATGAGTCATGAAAAAGTTGATGAGAAAAGTCATGAAAGCAGCAATATGCCAACATTTTCAATAAAAGATTATTACAAAAAAGTGAATAATTTCAAAAATATCAACATTTGTTTGCAAATAGACAAGAGGCCAGATTTTGCTGATATGATTATTGGTTTCAAACAGCTCCTCCATCTCTACTGTGGCGTGTAGATATGTTCCCAAATGAATTTCAGATCTATAGTACTGAAGCCTGTCTTCTCTCAGATTGTATTTCATACTCAGAAGTCCACTCCGACTCCTAATGAAATAAATCACAAAACTCCTGTTGGCTTTACTGAAAACAGGCCAAGCCCCTTTGTTTGTTTCCCACTTTATATATAAATTTCTTCATTAAATGATGGGTATATAAATTAAGAGCCAGAGCCTCAGTTGATGTCAGTCAGCATAGATCCACTGACCAGTCAGTCTGCACCAACTGAAGATCTATCCTTAGATTTGCAAAATGTTTCTCAACTTTCAAAACAGGCAAAAATAAGGCGGCAGAAGTACAGATGTTGAACATTGCCAAGTACAGACAAATGACATTTGTTGTAGAATGCTTTTAAACCTGGTTGCTACAGCCTTTTCAGAGGTCTTAAGATAGTGTTCTCACCTGGGCAATGCTCCCCCCATAACAAAAAATGTCATGAGTTCTGGCTGCTTTGGCATTCAGGGAGCATGCTTGCCCTCAGCGGGTTTCACAGATCCCACTGCGGTTCTACTGTGATAAGGGCCCTCCACCCCCCAAGATGTAGGGAGCCCTATATAGGACACACCCCCTGGCACAGTGCAAAGACAGTCTTGTTACAAGTTCTCTCATAAACACATGCACATATCAATAGACTTGGTACATTACGAATGGGAAGTCTAAACTACCTAACTTGATAGGGTGAGTAACCCAATGATTAGCCAGATCTATGTGCCTTTAGACCATATTTGATTTCACAATGTAAAACAGCAGTGGGAATTTGAAAATAAGGAGAGGAAAGAGGGAGAGAGATGAACTACTACTTTTGAATGCATTCACTGGATGAGACCTAGAATTTTAAAGAGTGGCACTTAATTATTGTATTTCTACTTCATATAGAAGGGAAGGGGCAAAATGTCCTTGCTAATAAAAAGTCATTGCACAATCAAGATAGATATGTTTCTTATTCAGCAACTCAAATACGAGAGGAGACTCTGATACAGACATCCGGGAATTAAAATCTTCCTGAGTATAACTCAAGTGTTTATCTACCCTAACCTATAAAAGGAAAGTTTGCCCAGAATGCCAGTTATCTACTAATCAGAAAGGAAATCTGCCAAACAGAATGCTTGCCTATTTTTCCTGCGTATTTGCAAGGAATAGACATGATCATCACAGGCACTTGGAACAAACACACATAAGCAACCTTCTATTACTGTAATTATTCAGGTGAAAAGATTGCAGTTTAAGAGCCCATGATGTGTATTAACAGTCTATTTATGCTTTTAGTAATCTCAAGTATGCTCACCCACTTTTACTCCATTGCATTTTAGATAGACGACAATGACCTTAAATGAAGCACCCTCTCAGTATTGTTTCTTTTTCCAATCTATTTATCACAATAATGAAAAAAACTTTATGAAATAGCAAAATGAAATTGATGAGCAAAGCACTCCAGGGGAAAACACAAATGGGATCCAAAATACAAGCTCAGATTCTGATCCATACTTAGTAAACCACAAGAGGGGTGAATGCCAAGCTGTCTTTGTGCCTTCCCAATCCTGGGGCCATCCAGCTGACAGACCTGTCCTCAGTACATTTTAGGCTACCACAGAACTATTCTATTTGACATCAGTTGACTATGTGGCAATAAAGACTACTCTAAAAGCCAGAGATTGCTGGTTTCCACAGACATTCTGGCCATGTCCTCATTTCCCCAGTCCTGGCTCCTGCGCCAGGGTGTGGAGTAGGGTCCATTCTGATAAGTCTAGGCAATAGGCACAGGATATTCTCACTCAGCTTGTTAAGCCAACTTTAGTACTGTTTTGGGTTGCCAAAGAAGTTGGGAACAAGTGTATTAGACCACTTAACCTAACAAAAATATATACAAAATTAAATACACACAATGCAGATCTCTATGGGACAGCTAGAAAGAGCAGCACTGGACAGATGAGTGATAGAAATATTCAGGGAATACAAAAAACATATCATTTGTTTATTTTTTGGAGAATGCTAGGGAGCCAACATTCCTTGGGAATGCAACTATTCATGCTGAAGGTGAAGAGGATCTGGCCCTTTGCCTTGCTTCCCAATACAATATTTGGCTGCATGTCTTATTCAAGAAAGTCAGTTGTCCATTCAGACCACATGGTAACAGGCAACAGTTTATTGGCTTGGCCAGTGTCTGATTTCCAGAATCTTGCTTTCAATGAGAGTAATCCTACTAACTTGAATGGTCTAGTTACATGAGGAAGACAATAGGATTTGGGCCAATGGGAAAATATTCAAAATGCTTTCTCAATACAATTTTAATTTATTAAATGAAAAATTGTACCATCATAGGAGTATCTCCATTTCTCTTTTTTTGTAGTCATACATGTGATTTTTTGTGTTATATGTTTGTAGGACTGAGGATCTTTTTGTATCCTTTGATTATCTACCATTGGTATCTGCTTTAATAACATACTATTTTCTGATCTTATTATCTCACTTCCAACATTAGCAACCTTGTACATAAGGTACATCAGAAACACTTACTGGGTCAGATTGCTTTCTGCATTTTAATGTGAACTGTAATACATTACAGAATACATACAGGGGAATAAGACTAACCTATGCATGTTGAATGGAAATGTGTTTCATGGGTGTATCCTGCTCATTCTTTAAATAAGCTGCATTTTTTGGGGGCTATCACATGAAAGGAGACACACATTAGCTCATAAGTCTGTAGACAGCTGGCCTGTGTCTCCAGCCCAGAATGGATTGATTTCTCACACACACCCCTACACCTTTTTTTTTCCCCCAGGCACTATCTAAATTAGCTGCACTGAGAACCTAGAGTAAACCCCAAAATAGAAAAATTAAACAGCTACCTTTCCCTTGACCCAGGGCCTTCCTTGATGGAACCTCCCTGCTTCTGGCAGCTCTCCCCCATCCTGCTATACACTTCCTGCTTCAAACCCCCACCTCCTTCCTACTGCTCCACTCTTTAAACTACAGTCATCCAGCCTTTATAGGAATCAAGTGCTGATCAGGCAATCCCCTCTACCAAGCACAAACACCTGTTCTTGAAGTGGTTCTACCTCTGAACAGGGCTGGCTGCACCTTAAAGGGGCAGACCAATGTGTTACAATATCACGCAATTACAACATACTGTATGTTATGTCCTGCCCCTGTACTGTACTATACTGTAATTTTTGATCTGCACAGGCAGTACCCCAGCGCTGCATTGCTTTGTGAGAAGTTACTTATATTCACAATGTAAGTATGTTAAAACATTTGTACAGCTATATTTAAGGACTAATTCTTGCTTTGAATATCACATACTACAGATGTCAGTCATCAAAATATTTAGTGAACTAATGGCAAAGCCAATTATAATAATAATCACTAATTACATTATGGAGCCTTTAAAAATAATATGTCTTAAATGGAAATTAGAACTGGGGAAAAAATCCCAGGTCATGTAGTCAATTCTCACTACCACATGGCTATTTATCAGTGCATACAGGATAGTCTGGGGTTTAGCTAGTTTAGTTCTTCATCCAAATGAGTGCCTGTAGTTGATAATTAAAATGAGGCTTGGTATTAGAGCTGGGCAACTAATTGACTTTTCAGTCTGAGGGCAATTCTGGAGAAAAATGGGGTTGGGTCTAACTGAATTTGTAAATTCCCCCCAAAATTGGTAAATTAAAAAAGTTCATTTCCAGTCAAACTAAACATTTTGTTCTACCTGAAACATTTTCTTTCTGGACATTTTTAATAGACTACGTTCACAAAATGGGTGCGGTGCTACTTCCCTGATAAGCTTTAGCCCATACGTTAGGGAGCTCAGCTGGGGCATAACAGGCAGTCATTTAATTCCCTCTGCCTGTGGAGTAACAGCATTCTGCATTGGAAGAGAATGTCCCAGCCAGTAGGCTAGAGAATATTCTGAAGTGGGTGTCTCAATATCTCCTGTTGAAATTCTTCCATTGTGTATAAACAAACAGTAATTGGAGGAGGGATGTGAAAGTGGGTCTCCCCTGGGCTACGGCGGAGTCTGTGGTTGGTCTTCTTCAGTCTCTTTTGCTGAAGCTGTTCTGCTATGTGTAAGTGATTAAATAATAATGAATTTAACTGTCATCCCTCCAAAGAGAGAGGATGACCTTACAGCCTAATGGTTAGGGCACTCTCCTCAACAGTGGTAAGGCCCAAGTTTGTGTACCTGTTTCTATGATTATTTAGTTATTTATCCACAGTGGAATAACTTCAACAGGAGAGACTGGGTGAAATCATGGCAGCGAGAGGAGCCCCCCTGTGGGGAGGCTAGCCCCTAGCTCCGCCCCTATCGCCTGTTCCCCCTCCCCTTCAGCAATTGCAAACAGAACTGAAGATATACCAACCCCTCTGTGCCCCTCTAATCTAGTATTCTGTTGTTCAAGTTACATTAGTTGTGCCTGCCAATAACTGAGGGTGCAAGATTACCGCTGCAAAAATCGAGTCAGTTTCTAAAATCTGAACTTTGCTCTTTCTCCCTTTCTGTGTACGTCAATCCTTTTGGTGTCTTAATTATGTTGTTACTCCTCTCTAAATTCAGTCCAATTTCTTGACTTTCTTATGATATCTGAGTTGGCCAGAAGCAAATGCTGTATTCTTGGTGTAGCATCATCACCCCATACAGAGAGGGACTAACACCTTCCTCAACTTCCTCTGTGAATAAAGCTCACAATTACATTAGCTTTTTTTTCCCCTGCTGTCATAGTTAATGTCTACTGAAAGATCATGGATAAACATTATAAAGGTGCCTAAGGGTCATATTTAAATAGGTAATTAGTCACCTAAAGATGTACATAGGTGCACAGATTTTCAAAAACACCATTGAAATCTAAGGAGTTAGGTGACAATGCACATTTGAAAATCCAACTAGGCATATATCTGCACTTTTTAGGCACTCAAATTGTTAATATATAGGCCTGTTTGTTAGCCTGGGATAGACTTTTGGGTTTGATTTTTGATACTCTTATATCCTTACGAATATGTGTGAACAAAGAACAAAGACACTCTGTGTCGCTTCTGCCCAGCCAGATGGGTTTGTTAGTATAATGAGAAAAGATAAGGGATAGAGCTAAGTGTTGCTAGTTATGGTGGGAGTGAAATGTACGAGCATGCACTGGAAGGCTGCCTGGCTGCTCTCTCAAACCCAGGTCAAGCAACCAGTCCGGTGGGGCAAGGGGAATGGGGGGAAGGTATAAGAAACACTAAAAGCCAAAGGAATGCCTGTCCCTGACCAAAGCACAACCTCACTCCTTACCCCTCCCATGGGATACAAAAGAGGTGGTACCAAGACCCCAGACTCACTACCCTCCATAACAGAAATGTAAGGGGTGGTGCCGAGGGCATGCACTACAGGTACAATTATGCCTGCTAAGGGGGTGGGAGGGACGACTGGAACACTGGGAAAAGGCTCTGCAGCATCAGAGCTATCAGCATGCTTGCTTGAAACTAACCCCAATAAACATCACATTGCCTGCACTTCAGACTTCTGCCTTCTGTCTGTGTGACCAGAACCAGGGGTGAAAGGAAAGCCCCCTAACACAAATACCTGTAAACATCTGGGCACAGGTGAATTAGAAGCAGAAGTCTAACGTTCAAAAATGATGTAGGACCTTTTGCAAATGGGACTTTGATGTTTCTGAAAATGTTATTTACATATCTGATTTGCTGACTGCTATTACCCCACTTCTTTTACGGGATTTTTGCTCTTGAGCATCAACCTTCCATTGTATATCTGTGCTTTAATTTAGTTTGCATTTTCCAGGTTAAATCTCATTTTATTATTTCCTGCAGATAATTCTTCTAACCTTGATCTCCTATATCCTTTGTGTGGTTTGCATCACCTCCCAGTGTAGCCCATGCAAATGCTTTTATTATTATAGAAGTTTGTCCTTCAGAAATTAAGATGTGTTTGGTAATGTTTGTTTTAATAAGTGTTGCCAAATCCCATGGGTTTGAGCTTGACTTGTTCAAGGGACAAAGTAATGATGTTGAAAATGATTCCAGTGTGTCAGCTGAGTAGCATTCTTATTAATCAATCTTCAAAGCATGCTAAGAATGTTAAAATCTGGTAATACTTAGTCTGTAATTAACACTAGTGACTGAGTTCATATATTTCCTTCAAAGCAAAATAACCATTCATAGCCTTTCTAATTTTGGAGACTTTTTAAAGTTTACCAAACAATTTAAAAAAAATAATATTTTCAAAACTGAAGTCCTTTTTACTGAATTCATAATATGAATTTTAAGGCTTTTAAAAAACAAATCAGAAGTATTATTTGATAAATCAGATAGTAAATCAGATAGATAAATCAGAAGTATTATTTGTTGTTATAATGAGGAAGTGAGTTGCACATTTACAACCTGATCCAAAATTGTTCTATTGACTTTGATACACTTTAGATCAGTCCTCTACTATATATCCTAGATAAAAAACTACATTAATAAAATGAGTTAAGGAAGAGAGCATATATCAGAAATTTAGGGTGAGATGTATTACAGGATACTGTACTTACAGCTGGGCAAAGCTTGGAATTTCCATGTCAAGAACATTCTGGCATTTCAAAACTGCATGGCAGGGCTACTGACCCCATATGCCCAGGCTCTCTAGCAGCCCATCAGGAAAGGCCCTATTAGAACCCTTCTTGTGTTTGGGTAGATGTAAGGATCCAAAGGTGGAGGTCTTTGATTTTGGCTCCTCTACAACACAAGGCTATGAAAGTCCTAATGCATTACTGCTACTCTCCCATCACCACCAAGAGACACAGACGAAGCACCACCTCACTCACCTTGGAAGGTCAGGCCCCACAGGCAACACTATCAGGACACACAAGGCCAGGGCACCTAATTGGCTCACACCACCACTTAAATCAGGAAGCTAGATGGGTTATCTGAGCAACTGTGCAGACACCCTGTTCTTGCTGCTGTATTGGACCCTGATCTTTGCTTGTCTTCTGCGATCTACATCCAGCCCTGTTCTTGGTTCCAGTCTCACTCCTGCTCCACACCTTGCTTCTGACTAGCGGCTTGACTCCTGATGCCAAATCCTGCTCTGACTATTAGATCGTACTGCCTACATCTTTTCCTAAGAGCAGAAGTTTGTTGAAACTGAAATATTTCTGCCAAACATTTTGGTTTAGATGAATCATCATTTAAAAAAAAAAAAGTCAGGAAATTTCTGTAAGTATCCCTAAACCAAACATTATAGACCCAGGGAATTCAGTGTTAAGATTAAACATAAAGAAATCCAAAGATGTTAAGGTACAGCAATATGCAGTTAGGTCACGTGACCAAACTAACTCTGACCCTGTATTGACATCCTGCAATATCCATATGATTAAGGCACTTTAGTCAGTGTGGTTCCAGGTTAGTTTTAATTATTTTAAACAATATATTAGATTGCCACCTTCATGGTGTCAGGTTTGACTACACTAACTGTGTTCCCCTCAACTGCCATGGAGCTGAGACAACACCACCTTATCCCCGGCTAATCCCAACCAAACTCCCATTCCGGCTAGCAGGCTGCATATTGCCAAAAAGTGAAGTGATTCTGCTGCTTTTTGGTGATAAATATTGGGACAAAGTAATCCCTGACCTAACTCCACTAAAACGTGTTTGAATCCTGCAAACACAAGACTGCTTACATGAACAAAGCCATTCACAAGTGTAGTTATGGAGCTGGACCCTCAGAGGGGTGAATTAACATGGGAGTATGAAATTATCAGCATTCGTTGGGGAAAAAAAATCAGGTCATCCTAATGGTAATTTTTTTAAAGGCCAGTTTGTCTCTTTGCATTCAAATTTGCACCCACAGTTTTTTGCAGGTACAATTAATAGCTTTTAGACACCCAGCTACTTAATTGCCCACTATATGAGATACATAAGCATTTAAGTGATGTTAATTTTACCCACAGGTATTTGCATCTGTAATTTTGCTGGTCCAAAAAAGGGAGGCCAAATTGGGGCCATCTGGAAAATTAGCTCTAGGGCCAAGATTAGGATTGACTTCTCTCCAGATTTTTCTCAGGCTAGTCACTTTTTTGAGGTAGTAGTCCAGGGAAATCCATACAGGTGCTTAGGACACACTTCCAGATGTCTAGTTTTAGAGGCTCAGGATCATTTTGGACATCCCTCTTTTTTTTGTACCCCAGTGGTGCAGCCCTATCCCAGATCCATAAAAAGGACTTGCGTGTTGCGATGCTGAGTATTGTGGTACCTAACTCTAACTCCTAAAAAAAAGAATCACAGGAGCCTCAGTTAGATGCCTTGGCTTCCTATACAATGAATTGGAAAAGAAAGAGGTCTAAATGCAATCCACAATACCAGAATGGCATGGAGCTGCCTAAACTAGGCAATGGAAGATGCTAATCAGAGGGGTATGTGCTAAGCCCCACCCCTCTGAGAAAGGCACTTCCCTCTACTTGTGATCCATACACTGGGGGAAGATAGGCATTCTGCCACCTACCGTAAGTCATCTGAGGGCCTGAAACAAAACCGCAGAGGGGAAGGGAAAAGGACTGTAGTCACCAAGCATGTAGAGGACCCCTAGTTTAAGTCCCCCATTTCTCCGTAGGAGGAGAAAGGAGTTGATCAGGGCTGAGCCATTTCTCAGGTGAGTACTCTAACCACTAGTCTATAGAGTCATTCTAATTTCTTCACTGGCCCCATTAATATTTAATTATTGCATTGTTTAATCAAAGTGAAACAACTTCAATAGGAGAGATTGAAGGAGCTCCACCTCAGAATATCCTACAGCCTAGTGACTAGATAACTCACTTAAGAGTTGACTCAGCCCTGGTCAATCCCTTCTGTCCCTCAAAATTTGAAGCAGGTGCAGGAAGTTGTCTTCAACAGCATAAGTAACCTAACCTGTGGGCTAAAAGTTATAAGGGAGGCCCTCTGTCTTGTCTCCTCCTCCCCACCCGAGCTGAACTCCGCTGAAGGAGCCGGATAGGTAGGAGGCTTCTGCGGATGCCTACTGGATCAGGTATCCACATGCAACGTAGGCAGCCAAATGTCCATTTTCCCTAGGTTATAAATCCCTCTGGGGCTTAGGCAGGAGACAGGCATCTGGGTGCCTAGAGCGAGGCTGCAGCGTACATGCCCAGAGGCAAAAAGTATTAGGCTCCTACAGGGTTAGGCGGCAACCAAGAGTCAGTTTTGTGGCTAAAATCAGATCTTAGGTACCCAAATAGCTTTGTGGATCACACCCTGTGTCTGTCTTTGGGTAGAACAGACAATTGCATTACTTTCCCTGTTGTACTGAAATGTTTAATCAGAAATAAACCGCTGGGATGTAAGGATTTCTGTATTCTTTCTTTTAGCAGCATCCTGGTGAGCACCATACGATAAGCAGCCATAAATATAGTCATTTTTACATAAATACATAATCTATCATAAACATTTAAAATTCATTCATTAATCATAACAGCAGTGTGCTCATTCCTACTGATCAACTATTAATGACTTCAAAACTCAGAAAGCGAGGGCTTCTTCTGCTGCTCAGGGAAGATTATTCCATGCTATATTGTAACACCTTCAAGATTGAGGCTTGCTTTCTGGAAAAGTAAGTTTATTAAACTAAGTTCTGACTTTTCGGAGCTTACAGAGACAGGGTCTTTCACAAATTTTGGAAGCACACACAAGAATCTGTTACCCACCGATCTGAGATGTCTCAAAATCAGCCATTATGAATTATGTTCTTAAAGGGACAACTCCCAATAATGAAAATAAACAGTAAAAATATAAGAATAAATTAATAATATCGAAATGCACATCTAAATACACTCATTTGAATAATTACCTTTTATTCCATGTTATTGAGGATGAACATCCAAATGTAAAGATACACTATTTAAGTTGGAGAATTAAGGTCTTAAGTTAAATTACTATTAAAATCTTAATGTTTGGCACTCACGGCAGAATATCAATTATTCCACCAAATCTTCAGTATGATAATGGAGTGTCCATTAATATTTGTGCAACTACAGTCATGTGAATCAACTGGTTTTTCCTCAGTATTGAGAGAAACCCAAAATTTCCATGAGAATCTCTATGAATACTGATGTATTTGTTTGAAAAAGAAGTTTCACAATTTCTGCTGGTGAAGGCAGCATTTCACTGTGCACACGGAAGAATATCATAAGCAGTAACATTTTCATGAATTGGTCCAATTGATTAGCTTTTGATTTTTGAAGTAAAAGAACAAAAATATCAATGAAAACCCCACAAAAAGTTACCTTTTTTGTGTAACATTATTACGATTATTACTGGTTTAATTTCTGCTAGAGACTCCTTCCATAGTCTAGTAATATATAAAAGAAGCATTAATGATTCTATATTAGGAAATCATAATGAGGCTGTAGAAGGATCATGGCAGAGTTGAACTGCTATGGTTCTAGTGTGTTGAGTCATGGTATTCAGAGGTCCCTTGTTGTGGGATTCCTCAGTAGATCCGGGTAAGTAACTGATTTTTCCATCAAATTTGGAAAAATGTAATTGGGTCAGGTCAAACTGAAAATTTAGTAAGTCAAAAAAGCCATCAAAAATTTTGTTATTTGGTCACATGAAACATTTTGTTTGACCCAGGCTTGATTTACAAAACAGCAAGAGTCCGTGGCAGCTGCCTTATAACCTTTAACTCAGTAGTGAGGATATGCATCCAGGATAGGGGAGAGATGGTTCAATTCTCCCACACTGCCTGATGTGGAGAAGGGATTTGAACTTGTCTCCCCTCCCTCAGTGAGGGCACTCACCCATAGGCTATGGGGTATTTTGGGGCTGGTCTCTCTCAGTCTTTCCTGTTGAAAATGTTCTACTGTGTAAGAATAAATATTGGGCCAGAGGGGGAATTAGAATAACTCTTTAGCCTAGTGGTCAGGTCACTTTTCAGGGAGATCCTGCTGATCCAAAGGCTACTTTAATTATTTATGCATAGGGGTTAGGACACACTCTTGCAATGTGGGACACCCAGATTCAAATTCCTCTACACATCACACAGAGGAAGGAATTGAAACTCTGTTTCCTATATCTGAGTGAATACAGTCACCATTGCGCTAACGGTTATAAGATAGGAGATGCATCTTCTTCTTCCATCCTATTTACAAATGGCACCAGATGCCTTGTAAAAAAAAAGACCAAAACTATTTGTTTAATTCATGTTAAATTCATTAATAGTTTTGGGACAACCCAAACTGCCTTTTTAAGGCAAATAAACTTTGTCCAAAAAATTTCAGCCAGGCACGCATGCATCCCAGCCATTGGACCACATGGAGAGGTTGTAAGTAGGACATAGAATAATGTATGCATAGCCCAGGAGTTTAAAGGGGCTGATCCATGCACAATGAAGTCAGGGGAAATATTCACTGATGTCAGCGGGTGAAATAGGTGGTTTCAATGGCTACAATCTCTAATCAGAAAGTGAATCACAGCAGATCTTGTCAGTAAAAGTATAGAGACCAACTATTCTCTTATCCCCATATCTTGCCTCTGGGACCCTCCTCATTCCTTGTGTTGACCTCCAGGTTTTTACCCTATGTAAACCTCTTACGGTGAGAAGAAAATCAGCTCAGAGTAAAATCTAAAAACTAATCATGTATTTTAAAAACAGGCACCTGCCATGACAGGGTGGTGCTCCCCACTGGCTGAGTCATTTGGGGTGGGTGATTCAATGTAATTTCCAAAACATGAATTATGTTATGGGTTCACCAGGAATATTTTTTAACCTTTTTAGTTTTGTTTTTGTAGAATTAAAAGACACATTCCAGTGACAAATCATCTTATTTGATCTAGATAAGAAGAAAGGAAAAAAATATGATTCTTACAGAGGAGATTTGTAACAACAAACAATTGCTATTTGCAAAGAAAAACACCCCTTCGGAAAATAACATAATGATGGTTATTATGGGCTTTTACAGAAGAGGCGATATTGCCTGAAACAAGAGGGTGAGCAACCTTCCCTGAACTCCCCCTCTCCTATGCTGAGAAAGAGAAACCTACAAAAGCTGTTGGAGAAATCTATTAGAAGAATTATTACGGTTTCATTTACCTACTATTTTGGTTTAATTGAGAGAGAATTTTTCCTCAGTGTGTTAAGACATCTCTATGCTTTTTGTATCTCTGTGTATGTTCCAATTACTTGAGCATTTGAAAAAACACATGTTTGAAATAAGGACAGATAGTAGAGTTGATTAAAAGAATGTGTTTACTCGTTGGCAAAAATCTGCTTTGTGTGGCATTTTTTAACTTTTTGCTTAAAAAAACAAAGAGTTTCAGCTGAAAATTTGATTCAGAAATGCTGCCATGGTCTCTTGTGGGAGTTGTAGTTTGATTGCTTCAAGCCGCCATTTGCCTCTGTGGCTCCAAATCGGACTACATCTCCCCTGATGTACCATGACAGCTCGGCAAGAGGAGAGGCCATGGTGCATCATTGGAGAGTTTTCAGAAAATATAAGTTTTTGGTTTTCAATTTTTCAACAAAATTCTAAATTTTCAGAAACCATTTCCAGCGAGCTCTAAGGGATGCACATAAACAATATTTGTGTAATGGGTTTGTTGAGAAGTATTCTGGGGCTGTTTGGATAAATTGGATAAATTCCTGGCATATCTGACATTGCAAACCTTCTGCAATCCCAACCCCATGGATAAACATCATATGTGGTGTTAATAAAATAAAACTGAAAACTACTATCATTATCCTTGCATATGACACAAATTCCAGTATAAGAAAAATACTTTATAGAAAAAAAAAGGTAATGGCCATTTCTTGAACCAGAATTGAACCAAGACAATATTTTCAGAGTAGCCAGCTATACTGTGGTTCAATTAGTAGTAGTAGTAGTAGTAGTAATGGGCTTAAATCAAAATCCCCAAACTTTTTAGGGACAGATTGAATATGAATATGAAGTGAATATAAAATGTGTCATCTCTGTAAAATGGACTAAATCAAACTTCCTGACAGAATTAAACCTTAACCTAAATGGAGCTCATCTCTACCAGACAGAAGTTTCTTATTAATTAATTGTTTCAAGCCATGTTCTCTTTCTACTCTTATTCTCCTTCCTCCTCCCCCCATTCATAGACTAAGGGCTTGTCTCCACTACTGCTTAAGTCAATGTAAGTTACCTCTCTCAGGGGTGTGAACCACCTTTCCCCCTCTGCCCCCCCGAGCAACATAACTTCAACTTAAAGTAGTGTCTACACCACACTATGTCAACAGGAGATGCTCTCCCATCAGCTTAGTGCGTCTTCACCAGATGTGCTAAATCGACTGATTTAGTGTGGTAGTGAAGACAAGCCTAGAGTCATAAATCATAATTTGCCCAAGCCCTTGAAGAAAATAGAAACAAATGCACAGATACTTGTAGTTATACTGCAACTTCTGTACCCTCAAAAAATGTTAGATAGACACGTAAAATAGAATTCTTCGCATGAACAACATTATGTTTTTGTCTTTATCCTGTGCACTCTTCTGGATAATTTGGTTTAGAAATATTTAGCATTTGTAGAAAAAACTTAAGCTGGTCTATTGGTTCAAAGGAAGACCTTGAAATAACTACTGAGTGTGGAAGCACTGTATCTTGCCATGCCAAACTTGTATCTGAATTAATAACTAGGTATTGTATGGTAAAATACATACAGTATAATTTGCCTATGATTGGCTATATCATCCCCTTCTGTTAAAAAACAATGGAAAAGGAAAACAGTCCATGAAATGTATCAGAGGGGTAGCCGTGTTAGTCTGGATCTGTAAAAGCAGCAAAGAGTCCTGTGGCACCTTATAGACTAACAGAAGTTTTGGAGCATGAGCTTTCCGCATCCAACGAAGTGGGTATTCACCCATGAAAGCTCATGCTCCAAAACTTCTGTTAGTCTATAAGGTGCCACAGGACTCTTTGCTGCTTTTACAGTCCATGAAATGTGTTGGTTAGAATCCATGAAACTACCTGAGTAGAGGAATTAACACTCATATAGAGGGGGGGTATTTTCTTCCATAGTTCATAATTATTATGCATTTGCATGGAAGACAATATACAAAAATATCTAGATAACATCTCAGAGGTCAATATTTTAAAGCCTTTAAAATAGGGATGAGAATGTAGGTGGAGAATAGCCACTGGAGCAGTTGACATCCCTAACACTAATATAGATATTTCTATAAACAAGTGATTTTGATCATATTCATTACTGTACAGCCTACATTAGCTATCCTGTTTTGAACATTCTGAAAAAGATTGCTCCAGTGTTTCAGAAAAAGTTGCAATTAATTCTCTACGTGAACATTCAATGATAGAGATTCACACTCACATACACTCACACACAGGGAAGACGTCACATTTTCAGATTGTGACACAGAGTAAGGTAGAAAATAAATTTACTTCTACCAGCTGTTTTTTTGTGTGTGCTTGATGCACTAGATAAGACTACCGAAAGATTCTCAAGCTTTAAAGTCAGTCCTGTTTACTTGCCAGATTAAGCCAATGCTGAATATCAAGTTGCCAATCTGCGAGCATATTGAATCCATCAGACTGATTTTGTTGAACATAATCTGAGACACAATGTCTTTGCTTTTGTGTATGATGCCCTCTCTCTAAGAGATGAGAACCACTATCAGTACTGGGTCTGTTAGTGATGATTGAGTTGCCTTGGCTTTTATAAGGTTCCCAACTCCGACAACTTACAGTTGCTCAGCAGACAGTCTTCTGGGAAGAAATATTCCTGTGACTGAACCTCATCCATCTATGAACCTTCCCTTGTCAGACCTTATAATTTATATCCATGTGGTGTCCTTCAAAATTGATGAAGACTGATCATGTATAAGGAACACATTTTAACTGTCATTGTATTGTATGCTTTGCCTTTAAGAGTAAATTGTGGCCGCGATCCTAATTAGGAAAAAAATATGTTTACCAATCTCTTAGCACTAATGTTTTGTAGGCACTCATGAGCCACTATATTAATTAAGAATTCGCTGTTAGGCTTGGTGCTAAAATAATGTTAGCAACTGAGGGTGGCCCTATTTACAGCATATGCTCTATGTATAATGTATGACCTGCTATCCAGTGCAATTTATCTGTTTGATAAACCTGGTAAGCACTTTTTTTTTAATATAAAATATCTAACAATATTGATCTGGGAAGCTAATTCTATAAAGTACCATATAGGAAATATAATTTGGATCAAATGTTGCACTGATGTAAATGAGGAGTAGATATATTGACTTCAAGTGTAAATGAAATAAGAACTGAAGCCCCTTTTTTTTCTTGATATTTTAAATAAGTACAAAACTTGTTTTTTTTCATCAACATCCTGCATGAAGGCTTTAAGATGCCCACATTTTTTTCATATCTTTATATCAGATTCCACATTGTCTTGCATTATAGCCTCCGCCCTTCAGCTACATTTTGGGTTAATTAATACAATTTTTAGTCCTGAGAAATAGCCTGTGAAAGGTACTGCCAGATTCTCTTATTCAATATCTATCTAGTTATTTATATGCCCTCATCACTGTAATATATTGTGTAGCATAATTTATTGCTGACCCCCCCCATACAAAATAGGGGAGCATAATTCTCATTTTGGGGATAAGTCAATGAAACACATTAAGTGATTTGCCTAAAATATCCATATTTATATCTATATATCTCACACAAGTAGTCTGTTGCAGAACCATCAATTGAAGCAGATCAGCTCATGTCCCCTTCCAATGCTTTAATCCATCTCATCCATCCTTCCAGTGGCAAGATAGTAAGATGTTTTGCTCGGGGGTGTCACGAAACTGTCTCCTATTCATCAGATGCAAGTGGTATGGTTCCTTTGCCTTCTAGCTCATTGCCTGAGAGACTGGGACATTAATAAAAGTCAAGTTTAATCCAAGAGAAATGAAAGTAGTGCTAGTAGGGTAAGAAGGATCCTGAAGAAATAGTGGAGTTGTACTCTCCTCCCTATTGTTGAGTCTCTTTGATCAAGAACTTTGCAATTTGGGAGTGCTTTTAAGGCCACAACTCCCTTGAGATCTCAGGTGGTATTGGTGGGCATCAATGCCTTTTTCTATACATGCCTGGGTTAGTATTTACAGCTGTCACTTTCAAAATGGGCTTCTACAACTCTTTATTCTGTCTTTGGTATCTCCAAAATTGATTATTGAAATACGATCCTCATGGAGATGCCCCTGAAGATTCAGCTAGTGCACTTGACAGTTGGCTCCTTGCCTGGTAATATTGCTGACAGGAAACATTTTATGCCACTTCTTCACCGGTGTCACTGGCTTTCTATTATTTTTGGATGAGATTCAAAGTGTTAACACTCTAAGTATATACAAAATTCAGTGTGTAGAGAAGTCTCGGTAAAGCTCTGTATGGCTTGGTTTCTGACTACCCGAGAGACTGCTTACCTCATTACAAACCACTGAGAGCGGAGTGTAGATGAAGTACTACAGCTAACAGTCCCAGGTATAACTGTCAGGTCCCACAACCTGTAATATTATCAGAGAGCTCTTGATTCCACAGAGCCGGAGTTTGTCTAGGTTTAGGGAAGGATTCAAGTCCCATCTAGGTTTGCAGGCTCTTGTCAGAGGGGTGAAAGAATGATATATGACTAGGGAAGAATTATTGGAAGTGTTTTGGTTTGTAAGTCATTTACTGCACATTTACCCAGAGATAATGGGTGCATTTCATTAACTGGAAAATTGAATAAACAATTCATTACATGGAGCCTAAAATATAATTTTACACATTTATCAGAGTTATTGATGAACATATCTATAAACTCATGATGTTCAAGTCCAAGTTAAATATGTCTGGCATTGTTATTGGCTACACCAACCTAATTATCATCAAATAACTGAAAATGAAGCAGGTATTGGATTTGTTGGCCTCAGGAAAAATTGCCCCTTGTGGAGTGCAGGTTAGCTGAGAGACATTCGCTTTCATAGTCATCTGCAGAAAAGCAAATTGAATTTTAATATAACTGCCTATAACATATATTTCATTGTTAAAATGGGGACAGGTCTCAATTGGGATAATTTAATTCAGTCTTCCCGCAAGATAATTCTATCTCTTTTTTTTCCATTGGCCCCTCGCAATCCTAAAAACTTCAAATAATAATGGTACACAAAGTTCTGTACATTTTTGCCAAACAGAAATATGGTGACTCTAAGCAGAATTCCTAGACAGAGCTCGGTAGAAGGCCTTACTGGGAAAAGTAACAGATGCCTGTTGTAATTCAGCTCACTGCCACATAGATTTGGCATCGGTCTGGTCAGAAGCCAATGTGTATTAGTGGTAAACTGGTACAGTGCAACAGTGCTTGTGAGAGAACCATGATTTTAGATACATGCCTGCCATAATGCTACTAATTCATAGAATCATAGATTATTAGCGTTGGAAGGGACCTCAGGAAATCATCTAGTCCAACCCCCTGCTCAAAGCAGGACCAATCCCCAAATGGCCCCCTCAAAAATTGAGCTCACAACCCTGGGTTTAGCAGGCCAATGCTTAAACCACCAAGCTATCTACAGGTTGAAAGTACTGAAATATCCACGCCCCTTGTCTCTTAAAATTTCATATGGATTTTCCAGTACAGAAATGGTGCCTAGATATAAACTAAACTAACACTACTTAGCACTTTCACAGTCCCTTCCATCTCCAAGCACTTCAAAAACATTAAGGAGCTGATTCTTATTTCAGCAGCACCAGGTGAAGGCAAGTATAACTGCTTGGGCTTCAGTGGTGCCATTATTGATTGACACTGGTGCAAACTCAGAAACACGCTGTAAGTGAATAAGCTTCTGTAGTAAGATGAGGCCCTGAAACATAAACTCTTGTGTCAGAGGCTCAGTCTGAGGCCTGAATCCTGAACCAAAGTACTTCCAGGCATTGCTAATCAAAAGCTGGGCTGTGAGCCAGCGGCAGGCCCCACTCACAGAAGTTGGCGAGAAGAGGGTTGCTAGAAGCAGGTGCATCTACACAAGTGCTAATAAGAGGAATTTGTGCCAAGATGGCTTCAGAACACTCCACAGAGATAACAAGGAACAGGCAGGTACATCTTAAAGACAGGGTCAAAAGGACACCATGATGGCTAGATCTGTTTGAAACAATATGATCAAAGGGGGAGACAGCACCCTAATGAGTCAAGGGGCTGTACCTCAATATGTCAGTAGGGATGAGTAATCTGTCCTGTAACTGTATAAAAGTAGGTCCTGGAGTGCACATCTTTGTCCAGCCTAGGGGGCAGTGGAGTGTCCCACCACTGACTGAGCTGTGTCCATTGCCAGGGGGCACATATTCATAGTATGTCCTGTAGAGTCTATAGGAAGCTATTACTGTGCTTCGTTTGACAATAAACCTGGCTCGGGTTCCTTTGTAACTTACTAGAGTCTGTGGTCTTTGGGGGTTCCCTCGGGGTTTGCTGTGTCAGCTATCTGCTCAAAGCCGGGGCAGCACACAGAGGGAACACGCACACAGCCAACTGTTATCATCATTGAACAAGAGCAGAGCACCACACCGATAGCCGCTGATGACAGCTTCATAACACCCTCATGCAGTGGATAGGTACTCCCAGTATTATCCCACCTAAACACAGTAGGAAAACTGACATGCTTAACTGACTTCCCCAGTGTCAAACAATGAGATACAGGAATTAGGAACATCTTGTGCTCTAACAACTACACCATGTTACTTACTAGATGTGAAGTACCAGCTTCTAACCAATCAGATTTATGGCCAGTCATCCACACTGTTTAGGACGGCAAGTATTTTGCTCTAACCTGTTTATTTGAACTCTTGAAACAATGTCTAAGCTCTTTGGGCAGGGACCGTCTTTCTGTTGTGTGTTTGTACAGTGCCTAACACAAGAGGGTCCTGGTCCATGACAGGTTGGTGCTGTAATACAAATTATAAATAATGTCTTCTGACTATGAGGAACTCAGCATAAAATTCACATTATGAAGACAATTAAAAAGTATTATGACTCAATTATATGATGATCTTCTGGATGTGCTGGATTCAAAATGGCCCCTTTCCTTCTGAAGTGGGATGTAAAGTTGCTTCAGAGCTTGGCCAAAGGTTGAGATACGACCACTTCAGCAGATGCTTATCAGTTCTCATGTCATACTGCAGGTATGTAGTACATTTGCCAATCAAGCCTAATAATCTTGGACCTGATTCTGTGAGGTACTGAGCCCCCTCAATTTGTATTGACATCATTACAAGTTGAAGGGCTCAGTATCTCACAGGAGGCCATCAGCTCCCAAATGTGGTGGGCTGCTTTGTATTAAATTGGGCAGAAACAAGATTAGGGCCAGATTCTGCCTCCAGTTACACCACTGAATGCAAGGATGTACAATGAAGGCTGAATATGGCTTACAGTGGTTTGGCTTGAGATCTAGATCACAAATTCAGTCTTCTTTTCTTTTTCTTCAATTAGATGTCATTTCTGTACCAGGAAAAGAGGCGGAAAGAATGCTCAGATATCTTAAGTCACTTTGCAATGTTTCTTTGGAAACATGCAATTTCCTTACCACAGAGAATGAAAATCCTTGATTCTTTTGTTGAAAATGCTTCCACACTTTATAATAAAATCTTATTTGACGTGCATTGTTCTCTAAGCTGGTGATGACTGCTGCTTATGCTATCTAAAAGGATCAAAAGAAATGTACAATACCTATTAGCCTTACATAAATAGTATTCCTGATCTCAGCGACACTCTTAGATATTGGGGAGGGGAGGAACCATTATTTATATATTTATTTTCTGGGCCCTTTCAGCTTCCTTTCTTCCTGTCACACTGAAACAGGGCATATACCTCTTCTAATAGAGGGCACAGGGCATTTGTGACCAACTTTAATTTCGTTCCCATCATCCTTTCTTTTTGTACAATGGATTAACCAAAGCTTGGCCCTCAACGATCAGTGAACGTTTAGAGAATACGAAGGGCAACAGAATTCAAGGGGAAACAAATGCTATATAGGGTCAACTCTTGAGAGGCACCTACAGAATTTATACAACACTGCATCACTTATTATGTTAAATATCTACCTTGTTCAAGAAACATTGTAAAATCTTGTATGACACCACAAGGATTCAAACACCTTTTAAATAACCACAGTAGGCAACAATAGTAGGCTGAGTGTTACTTTTTCGATCAAAGTTTTTAAAATGACCTCTAACTTAGCACCTGCAATTTTGTGGGTGCAATTACTTGTGGGCAGAAGCCACAGAATGTACATGTCTCTCTGAGATTTATAGACAGACTGATGTCTGAATTCCGTAATTTGTATCTATTGTTGATTGTGTCTGCAAAATGTCACCTTCCATTGATTTCACCCCCAATACTGAACCTACAAGTGATTGCACATACAAAACTGCAGCCAGAAAATCAGAGACAAATTTGGCTTTATAACTGTAGACTTAAAACAGAGGCAATATATTCTAAATACAATCGATTAATGATTTAGTACAGGAAAACAATCAGCAAAACTTTGCCAAGGGACTGATTTAATAGCTACATTATTGACATTAAAACAAACTAAGAACATTGTAAAAAGTTATGAGGAGAAACTACAACAGCCTTCCTGGAACATTAACTTGACAATAAAACGCCCCCTATAGCCTTTTTGTGAAATATGCAATTGCAATTAAAATAGTTTGCAAAATCTACTTTTACTGATGGTCAATTTTACTTTACCATTAAAATATTACCTGCCCATCAGGCAAATAATTTCAGCCACCTTCTTGCTCTGTAAAAAGCAGATTATACATTTCCTAAGGAGATTTTTCTCTCAGGTCAACAGTATATCAGCAGGATGTTACTTTGAAGCAAACTGTCAGGTGCTGGGAGAGCTTGGCAAAAGCCAAAGGAGGTATTAAAATAATTTTAAAATAGTAATAAATGAGGGCAGCAAGAAAAATGCAAAGTTGGTTACAGCCATGTAAGGCTGCTTGTAACTGAGATATTCTTGTAAAAAATAATTTTGTTTCTCTAGAGATGGAACCACTTATATTCTTTACCCTCACTGCTTCTGCTGCTTCTTTTTTTAAAGTCTCTCTTAGGTACTTATATGCTTCCATTATCATAGTATCACCATCTTTGCTGTACTTATTTTCATTACACCCCAAGAAATAGAGAAGTGCTATTATCCCCATTTTACGGAGAGATTAAGTGACTTGCTGAAGGTCACACGGAAAGTCTATGGCAGAGCACAGAATCTTTTTTTTTTTAAATTATTTTTACACTCTTGATGTACTCCAAGGCAGCAGTCGGGGTGGAGAATCGTGAAAAAGAGGAGGACTGAAGAGATAGCTGCAGCAGAGTTGGCTCTGTGAAAAAAGAATGAAAACACTGCCACTCTTTGATCTCTGTGCTGTTCCCAATGCAGCACTTTACTCTAGTACCAGAGCTAACTAATGTTGGCATGAGGTACAAAATTTTAGGGCCTATCAGCATTCATTAGGTTGATCAAGCCCAAATGGATAGCGTGCTTAGCTAGGCTGTGAGTCAGCCATTTTGTCTTACATGATATCTTCCGTGTTCTTATTTTATGTATTGCAAGCTTCTTTTCTCAGTGACCCAAGCTATCCTCACTACCAGCTGCAACCCTTCTTGGAACTCTACAACAATACTGCACATTCCCTGCTCTGAACAAAAACTTCCTCAGTGCTGGATCTGGGATATCCACACTTTGTAGAAATAGCCTGTAGAGGAGAGGTTTGATGGTTTTAGTAAGTGTTTTTAGGTAGGCCCTGACTTCTGCTGCAGGCCCTAACATGCACCATGTATGCTTGGCAAATCCATACTTCTTGTACTACTTAATGTACATGGTACTACATTGTAATGTACTGACTATGGCTCTGGTGCAACTCCATTTGCAATCATTGCTTGTAGTGGAAGTTGGATTGGAACCACTACGACTAGTGGCAACTATATTAGTTCTCCTTTAGCTCAGTGTTAGAGACCTGTGGTTTTGGAACTGAAGGATCAGGGTTTTAGTCTCGGCTGGTTTGTGTGGAGTTTGTACAGCACACGACTCAGTCAGCGGCACATGGCTTAATTACAGTATGTTCTGACATTCTCTGAATGTCAGTGGATGAGTCATTTACACCACTACTGGCAGGACTGAGCTATGCGGACAAACCCCTTTATTCCTAAATATTTTATCAATAGAATATAATGAAAACTACAATGAGGTAACCAGAGATAGTTCTTTAACTAACTGCCGGTTTTAATAAAAACCTCACTCCCCCAGCAAACCCTCTCAGCACTGCTCCAGCCATCAGTCTCCCACTTGCAGCCTCAGCCCCACCACTATTCAGCCACCACCAAACACCTTCCCATCAGACCTCCAGTACTCTATAGAGTGCCCAGCAATCACTTCCCACTCAGGCCCCACCACAGTCACCAGCAATTGAACACCCTCCCACTCACACCACCATGGTGCCCCAGCTCACTTCTCCCTTCCACGCCCCACACCATCGCCAGGAGTCACTCAGATTGTTTTACAATGGATCTTAGCAGCAGCAATACTGAAGTAAAAAAGGAAATTATATGAAATTTCTGAATTTTTGGGTGATTAAATACACTTGCTTCATTGTGCACAGAAAAATAGTCGTTGCTTGAACATTATAGCTGAATTCAGTATCCCATTTTCGAAGAAAACATCCAACATCACATGAAAAGTCATTTACCAGCTGTGTCACTGCATTTTATTTTTCCACACAGCTCACTAGACAGTTTCTGCAGAAGCATCTACGTATCTCATTTTATCTTACACTCTCCTTTTAGTTGTTTTGCTTATTACACTACCTTCTGTCACAGCAGTATGTAAATTAGTTATTTTGCTAATGCACTGAATAGCAAATTCTCTCCTCTCTTACTCTCTAGAGTGCTCCATGGTCAAATTCTCTTTCTACAACCATTTTTGGGGTAATTCATCTGCTCACGCAGCTTCAGCTACCAAGTTTATGGAGATGAGTTGTACAATTCCTTCTCCATTCCTGACCTGGTTCCCTCAAATCCCATATCTCAGCCTATCTCTGGCATCAGCCCCATGAAGTTTCATTGTTAGTTTAAGCTTAACATGGCCAAAAGAGCACTTATCTTTCATATGAAGCCTTTCCTATTCTCTGTTACTGTAGACAACACCATAATCCCCCCTCTACCAATTCAGGTCCATAATTTTGGGGTCATCATAAACTTCATTCTCAAACTTGCCTCACACATCCAGAACATCTTGAAATCTTCCCACTTCTTCCTCCATAGCACTTATAAATTCCAGACTGTTTTTCTGTCCACTCTATTTAGGCCTTCCAGATCTCTCACCATGGTAACCGCAGCATCCTCTATAACACATTACAGCCTGCATAACATCCACACATTACCCCCACCCCCCTCCCCACACACACACCAATCTTTGCAATTCAGGAATTAAAATAATCTTTCTTGTGCATGCAGCAAAGAATCCTGTGGCACCTTATAGACTAACAGACGTTTTGCAGCATGAGCTTTCGTGGGTGAATACCCACTTCGTCGGATGCAAGAGTGGAAATTTCCATTCTTGAAGTGGGTATTCACCCACGAAAGCTCATGCTGCAAAACGTCTGTTAGTCTATAAGGTGCCACAGGATTCTTTGTTGCTTTTACAGATCCAGACTAACACGGCTACCCCTCTGATACCTGACACCATGCTGCAAAACGTCTGTTAGTCTATAAGGTGCCACAGGATTCTTTGCTGCTTTTACAGAACCAGGCTAACACGGCTACCTCTCTGATACTTTCTTGTGCATTGCTCTCATCCCCTGTAATGGCATGCTAAACTGCATTATAAAGTTCAGTCTCTAGGTGATGCTGTATATAAAATACCTTATTTAAGCTAATCTCAGCCATACCTTTAGGGGCGGCTCTAGGAATTGCGCCGCCCCAAGCAGGGCGGCACGCCGCGGGGGGCGCTCTGCCGGTCGCCGGTCCCGCGACTCCGGTGGACCTCCCGCAGACGTGCCTGTGGAGGGTCCGCTGGTCCCGCGGCTCCGGTGGACCTTCCGCAGGCAAGGCTGCGGGAGGTCCACCGGAGCCGCGGGACCAGCGGACCCTCCGCAGGCAAGGCTGCGGGAGGTCCACCGAAGCCGTGGGACCAGCGGACCCTCCGCAGGCACGCCTGCGGGAGGTCCACCGAAGCTGCCTGCCGCCCTCCCGCGGCACGCCGCCCCAAGCATGCGCTTTGCGCGCTGGGGTCTGGAGCCGGCCCTGCATACCTTGCAGTGCATTAAAGGATCTTATGTTGAACTCATCTGGTGTATACAGGCAAGCTCTGTAGCCAGTCGAGATCTGGTACCAGAACATGACATCCCCTCTCTGAATTCTCCCAATTGCCTCAAGTTAGAGCTTTTTCACTTCACCTTCAAAGCCTTTCATAACTTTGACATTCTCTACTTATTTTCTTTTATCTTTGACTATGTGATTTCCCAACCCTTTGCTTTGCTGGTAATGATAGCCTTGATTAATTGTCCACCTCTCCCACAACTAGTTTTGTGCTTTCTTCCACACTGCCCCTCATTTGTGGGATGCCCACCATAAAGTCACGATCACTTTCTTCCCAATCTTTACCCAAGACTCATTCCTACCATGATGCCTACAAGAAATAAAACAGTTCTGTCTGGCTTTGGAAGAGGACCAGTTGGGGTTAGCTACTATTGTAATCTAAGAATCCCAGGACTACTGGAAGTTAGTTTGGAGCACAAGCTGTTAGTGTGTGTGGAGTACAGAGCTGGAGTTCTGCCTGAACAACATTATCCTTTGTGTGTTTGCCTGGACTTACCCAAAAAAGATACTTATCCTCTCCCCACATTGTTTGTCCCCTTGTCTTCTTAGGTTGCAAGTTCTTTGAGTCAGGAACTTTCTCACTGTACTTGGATGTGTCAAGATATTGCATACCATATATAATGTGCACACTACTATACTGCTGCTCCTAGAAAACAATACCAAGTCACACTAAATTACATCTTACCCCTATGTATGATCAATTTACACTTGATATTGTATTACCATTTACAACATGGCAGAATTTATTTAATCCTCCTTTTCCTTGTCTGGGCTACTGTATTATCCATGAGCAAAAAAATGTTAAGCAAGGGTTTTATTAAAATTCAGTTTTAAACTGGTATAATCTATTTTAACATACAAGTACGCAAATGTTAACAAGGTGATAAATCGTGCAAAACAAGGAGATTTAGAGTTAATTTTGGTCAGATCCTCTAAGCTATTTTGGTGCCTTGCTCCTGGTGAAAGCAAATGGAGTTAGGGCACCTGAATACTTTGAGGGTGTAGGCCTCCCGCCTTAACTGAGACCTTTTCAATTACAAAAGAAAAGAAAAATCTAGATAACAGTATGAGTTAAGCAGGCAGCCAGAAGTGTCATCATTAAATTTGCATTGTCTGACTTCTGTCAGTTTATGTAACAGCTTAATGTTCTTTCAATCTAGATGTTTGTATGTGTGAAAGAAAGAACAAACTTGTGTTTCTTTTTATCAATCAGATGATTATTAATCAGAAACTGGAATAATAATAAGACAGCTATTTCCAAAGGGTATTATGTACCCGATAGATCTGAAAGGCTCCAGTGAATCTGTTCTAATCCATAGGTAATAATATGTACACATTTGTTAAAATATGCATAACAATTCCAGCCTAACACAGAAATAGTTATATTCCAGTCTACCTAAATATAATATGCAATTTTAGTAAAACTAATGAAGAAAGAAATGTAACCAAAAATACAATTTTAGTAAGTTATGTCAGTAAATATGTATTTACACTTTACAGAAAATAAATGCAATATTAACATAACACACTAAAATATTGTTGAATAGTTTGTCATATAAATTGTAGTTAGGATGGTTTCAGTTCAGTATGTGAGGGAACATAGCAGTTGAACTGGATGGACATTCATGTTATTCCATCCTTTGATAGATGTAAATTCCTGTTATGGGGACTAATCTTTCAGTCCTTCCATACACCAAATCCCCAGTGACAAGAGTGAGAGTTTTGTCTGAGTTAGGTGTGCAGTATTGGGCCATAGTGGCATTTTTAGGGTGTGTGTTTGTTTCCCATCCTGTTTCCTATTGCTAATGACTACATTTACCTTTAACTTCAGCTCTAAAGAATAAAGCTCTGTGAGTGTCTACACATATTGTAGCCAGGCCCCTGGGCTGAGTGTTCTAAAATTGGTATAAATTGATCCGTGTGTTGCACAGGTCACCTCTGTGATGCACTACAAAGAGTCTCAGATACTATGAAACCTTAGTCTGCTACATGTCAAAGAAATATGCTGTTCCAAAGAGTAATCCTTACTTGAACCCCCGTGTTTATCCATGGTACAATTAAAGTAGCTAAGCCTGGGCTTTTTAGAGAGTCAGTGAATAATGACAAGTCCCTGAGATGTTAGGATTGAGTGATTTTATGATGTGGGCTCTACACTGCATCTCTGAACTCTTTGAAATTTAACCTCTCTGCTGCTGGAGCACTTCTAATCCTTAAATATGCCCTCTAGCTCCTGTACATTTGTCCAGCAGTAATTTGAGGCCATACTATCATGATTATCTATAGTTAAGCCCCTTAAAAGGAAATGCTGATAAAAAGTGTTTTTTAATTATGTTGAAAACCTATTAGAAATTCTGAGTAAATGCTTGATTAGGCATTGTGTTCCTTTGTCTTCATTACTTACAAAGACAACCAATATCCTGTCTAGAGTACTTTAGTCCCGGGAGGACTGTCCCTAACTCTTGCTTGTATCAGCACATGACACATCTTGGAAAGGTACTGCTGAGGATAAAATTAAATACTGGGGCTGTAAAAGGGTTTTAGCTCTTGCTAATGAGTACATTTATTTTTTGCAGTGACAGCACTAAAACTAGTGTGTTTAAATAACATTAAAACACCCATAATTTTTATAGACTTTGAATAGCAAAGACATCAGGCACCAAAAATTGACAGTACAGGGAATGACTGGCAGGCTGTTCTTTTACAACTCATCTGTTGCCAGCTTTTTTCAAGGTTGTGCCACCGATCAAAACTTACAGGTCCTGCTAACGTTACTTATGGAGCTAGAACCACCTGTATAAGGGCTTGAGCCATCTCCTATTGAAGACGATGAAGAGACTTCCATTGCCATTAGTGGGCTCTGGATCAGGCTCTGATGGCCCAGTTGAAAGTTATTAAGTATGGGCCTAAATCTGTCCCTATTCAGCAAAGTGCTTAAGCATACGCTTGACTTCCCATTTACTTCCAAAAAGAAGCACATGCTTAAGCACTTTGCTGAATAGGGACAGATTTAGGCCCATACTTAATAACTTAACTTGAGGCCTAAATGCATTTTCTTCTCCCCAGTCACACAAAGGTCAAGGTTTAACACAAATGCTTATTGAGGGAAACAACGGGTACAGAGAAGCTGAGAAAATATCTTGATGTCACTCTTTGTAAATTAGGAAATGTATGGCTAATTTACTTCCTAAACCCATTCCATTACTTCCCCTCTCCTCTATTTTCAATGTTTATTCTTCAGACCTACAGTATGGTGTGTGGTAAAATGAGGTAACCCAGTCTATAGGTTTTAATTACTGAAGCATTAACAAGTTTCAAAACAAGTTGCATTTGGAGTTTAAAAAGACATTGGCAAAGCTAAGAAAAGGTTTCAATGGATTTGAATATCCTGTTGGGAAAACATTAAACCCTGGGCATAAATGCTGTGAATGGAGGCGACTGAATAGCCTTGCCAGTAATGTTAAAGATTTTTATTACATGCCTAAGTGTGTAACTGCACAATACAAAATGGCAGCTTCCTAGGTGCCAGTTCAGTGACCCAGTGTTAGATAAATATTATGGGGTCTGGTTGTGCCCCTGAGAGCTTTACAGGGATGGGACCCTCAGTGCATAGATCACCTACACAGGAAGAGTGCCTTTATAGCAGCATTCCTCTTCTCCCACATCCTGTAGAAAGTTTCCCACCAGCCAGGGGATCCTCATGGGTGGAGCGAGCAGGCAGAGCGCTAATAACACAGGACAGTTTCCATCCTCTCACTCCACCCCGCAGTCAACAAAGCTCATGGAGCCAAGTCAGAAGCTATACTAATTTTCCACGTCTCCCACCTCCTAAAGAAGAGAATGTCCATTAAGGAAAGTCCTGGGAGCTGCCAGTGGTTGTGGAAGCCCTGACAGCCTAGCTCCAATAAGGCCAGCAGGGAGTGTGAAATTGCACTGGGAATATAGATCTGGCACAGAGGCAGATGCCGCTGGCCCCTGCTGATACCCTGGACTTAGGGGCTGTTCCATTGGGGGCAAATCATAATCTTCTCCAGACAAAACAATTCAGGTAACATTTCCTCCCCATTAGCCTGCTCCCATTGTTCCTCCCCACCCCCATCCCCCAAGGAAAGCACGATCAGGCCCATGTGTTCTAGAAGGACTACTTCACTCTTATGCAGATCAAACAAAAATAAATATTGCCTACTACAAAACTATTAACAGGGCCTAGTCCTTTGTTGGAAGCCACCAAAAAATCAATTTAAATTGGAGCGCTTACATACATAGGTGTGCTGTCCCCTTGCTATGTGACTCCAGGAATCACATGACAGAATTGGACACCACAGGAAGGTACAACAGAATCTCTGCTGAAGTGTATTGCTTTGGGCATTAGCAATTCTTGTAATCCCAGAAGGCACAATACACCAGCAGTGCAGAAAAACTGCTAGCAAGAGATTCTACTTTCCCACACCTGTAGCCTCAAATATTGGCTGAAGTGTCTACTTTTCAGTTTCTATTCCAGCCAGGTGTGGTAAACAGCTAGTCCCAGGAAGTGGTTACATGGGAGCTACCTCTTTTATTTATTTATACATATACATATACATATATATACACACATACATATATATACACACACCCATTCACACACACACACACCTCTACCCCGATATAACGTTGTCCTTGGGAGCCAAAAAATCTTACCGTGTTATAGGTGAAACTGTGTTATATCGAACTTGCTTTGATCTGCCGAAGTGCGCAGCCCCACCCTCCCGCTTTACTGCTTTATATCCGAATTCATATTATATTGGGTCGCGTTATATCGGGATAGAGGTGTATATATGCATTATGTATATAAAAGCATAAAAATGATCACAATGTGTATAGGATATGCATATAGCCCGAGACCCAATTTATCCTAGTCTCAGATCACATTTAACAGAAAAAAGAAAAAACCCCAAAGATGCAAAACTCAATGACTGTCATGCAGTCAAAAAGGAGAAAATTCATATTTACAGCAAACACTCCACTCTTAATTCATGCCATTGTGGAAAAACCTCCAGCATAGCATCATGCAATATTTAATTACTCTTCCCTTTTATAAAAAAAATCATTTCTACATTCTTGATGATGCATATATACTTTAGACTGCCAAGATTAGTTTCTTTTACAGAAAAAGAAAACATAATAGAACCCTCTGAGCTTCAAATGGTACAACATACAAATCATAATTAGTTTATATAATCATGTCCCCTTCAGAAGACTACCTACTTTTTATTATGCAAATGAAGTCTGGGTGGAAGATTTTCAAACCTTGCTCCCTGCAAAGGAAATGAACAGCCACTTGGCTAAACCACAAAGAAAAATGATTCTATTATCCTATTTTGTACAGACAAACAAGCATAGATCATCTCCTCTGGGGACTGAATACATGCCTATGATATGTTTGCCCTGAAGACTGCTTCAACATAGTTCTTGCAAACAGCTGGTCCCAGGAAGTAGTTAAATTGCAGTTATGTCTCATTTCATTCATAAGTATAATATTTACAAACAGCAACTACTTTTTATTATATAGACATTTTCTTCTCCTGCAAAGCCCTAGAGGTCAGAGTATCAGACTTGCAAAATTAAGCAAACTAAAACACCATTAACATTTTATTGACTTAGATAATTCTGCTATAACTGTGAGAAAGCCGGAACAAAATTTTTTCGAGTATTCACACAAATCTAAAAAAGAATTTGCTTCAGATGTGCTTGTGCCCCTTTTGCATTTGCTTTCCACTGATGTAATGAAGTTTTCTTTGCATAAATTCTCATGGTAAATAAAATGTTACGCATTACTGTTACAGTATTTGCAACAGAGGTGGTATATGTTATATGGGAACATACCCTGCTTGATATGGCCATGGAGACTGATTTTCCCAACTCCTGAGTCATGACAAATCAAATGAGGCAGGCAAAGATCTGATCACCTTTGAAATTAGGATTGCATGCAGGAATTTATGCTTTGCGAATGGAGGAGAAACCCCTGATTCTAAAGACACATGACCCTTCTTGTCCTCAATACAGAACATGGGCTAGTTAAGGGGAAGACTTTAAAACCTCCTCTTTCTTAACTACAATATGAATCCTCAGACAGGTTTGACTATAAACAATACCTACAGAAACTGGCTTCTCTGAGAGTCTCCACCCCGGGCAAAACACGGAGCTTAACCCATACAATCTCCTTAATAACCATGTAGGTGCAGATACTGTCTCTGGCTCATTACAACAACTTGTACCACCCCCTGCTGCCTAGTAACCCTCCATTGTCCTACAGCTGCAGAGGAGTTAATTGCCCACCTTCTTTAAGTGGTCTCCTACAACATGTGTAACCCCTCACACTTAATGTGTCCCACCTTGTATTTAGCTTGGACACTCTATAGTTTCCTCCTCCAGACCTGAAAAAGAGCTCTGTGAAATCTGAAAGATCATCCTTTCCACCAACCAAAGTTGGTCCAATAAGAGAGATTACCTCACCCACCTTGTTTCTCTCGTATCCTAGGAACAACCCAGCTACAATAACACTGCAAATAATGATATTTAATGTAAGGGACAGACACTTCCAAGGCAGTACTTGTGGGGTGATAGCAGGAAACCTGACATCACCCTTGTTAAAAGGCTTCCATTAGGAGGGACTGCACAGTATTTCAGGTATTCAGAAATAGCTGAATCATCATGGAGATATCATAATTGTCATGATGGACCAAATCATGAATGGCTTTTATGTGGGAGCACATTTAAAAGGATGTGTAATGATTGCATATAAAGACTCATTTCCCTTGTGCACCCCACAGAAAGGGCCCATCATA
Organism: Mauremys reevesii; assembly: GCF_016161935.1. Classification (NCBI taxonomy): domain Eukaryota; kingdom Metazoa; phylum Chordata; order Testudines; family Geoemydidae; genus Mauremys; species Mauremys reevesii. The sequence goes on along the minus strand of NC_052633.1, from coordinate 25,692,425 downwards.
CCTTGCCAACTGTGTACACATGAAATTGAAACCAATAAAGCAGGTGACTAGGGAATCCTTCAGTGCTATTTTTACACAGACTCCTTTTAGTGTGGAGTCATACTTTAAACTGGTGAAAACAAATTAATCCCAAGTCTCTTCTTTTAAAATTATGTGCTCAGAGAATTCCAAGGGCACTTGCTCAGAATCAGCCTCAAAGATCTCCAATTAATCTATACAAAGAAAAGAATAAATATGAAATGGAACTGGTCAGCCTTTGGAATTGACACAATAAATTAAGTTTAGTAAGAGCTCTGTGATTTGACCTGTTAGAGAAAATATTTGTATTGATCTCCTTATCAGGAGCAAATCATCAGCTAGGACTAACATTAATTATACTTTTCTTCACTAGCAATTATTTATAGCCTCCTTCAGTGGTCATTTTCCCCCATCTGTGTGGAGAAACTTATTTGTCTCTATGACTGGGTCAGAGCAGCCTGAAAAGATGATAATGTCATACAATCTCTAGGGAGAAAAGTTTATGGCAAAGCCAGTAGAGATGACACATTATATCTGCTCTTTATTTGTCTGTATTATTTTATTAGAGAAGACTTTTCTAATCACATCAGCATTTGAAAAACTCCCAATTGTTCAGTATTTGACATGTTCTAGTTCTTACAGAAGCTAGATATACAGTACCTTAAGAATGATAATATTAAATATGTGTTAATTAATAAAGTGAAGCTCAAATAAATAAATTGATAGACGAAACTTCTAGGTAATTCAGAAATGACAGTAGATGCAGTTTTAAATCTATACACAGTACTTTTGCTTGAACTGTGGTGGAGCTGCCATTTATAAATGTAATCTTGGTATTGCTATGAATCGCCCAGTCTAGTAACTCAACACTTTACAAACATAAATGGGAGGAGAGCACACACAGATAGATGGCAGTCTAGTTCTTGGTGGATTTGTAAGATGAAATTCACCCCTTTGCAAAGATCCCTATTTTGAGGATTTTACACATACACACACACACATATATATATTATTCATTCTGCTCACATGAGAACAAACATCTCTCTGTCATATTTAAAATGCAAAACACAATTCCATATTTGTAAATTACACTGTGTGCTACAGAATTGTTGGTATTCATTTAACAGAAAGAGGAAAATTATGCCAACATCACCCCCTATTTTTAACATTTGGAATTCAGATCTGTTTCTAAGATGCTCTTGTTGTTTTCACACAAAATCTACAAACCCTCATCTCCTCATGTAATTAAATTAGGTGTGTTCTGTAATGAAGAGAGATGGGTGAAATAGTTAAGGTAAATTAAGAAACTCCTGTACCCATGACTCAAAACTCAAACGGATCCTGAATCAGACGTTTTGGAGGTGTGAAAAAGCTTAACTTCCCCATAAATTATTTTTAATTTGTGCACTCTTCACCTCTTCACTTTCAAGTCCTCACCAAAACCAGATTCGGAAGAGCTCAAATGCCAAGATAAAGATTAAGTGTCTATTCTCATAGTATTTCCCACCTAGCAGGAGTGAAGAGATATCTTAGTATCAGAGACTTTCTAAACTTGTTAAATCTGAAGATCCAGAATTTCAGATGCTTTATGCAAATAACCCATTGCCCTAATTTATATATTTGACCATGACAGTCCTCATTTACATAAATGGCAGAAGGTAACTGGGCACAACACACCAGAGTCCAGAACCCACCACTCACTCTCTAACTTTATCCATCTCTCTCTCTCACTCTCTCTCACCACCTGAATCATTAGCTCTCTGGGATCTTGCAAGAGGAGGAGACCAAAGGAGTGACTTGAAAATGGAGAGGAAGCAGCTGGTGCCCAGAGAGGGCACCTGGACATTACTTGTATCGGAATCGTAGCTTGAGCAAATTGTAACAAATCCGGATCAAAATTTTACATACGATACAAAATAAATAAATGAAATATTTGTTTTCTTTCTTATGAAACATGAAACCAGTGTGCTATGTGGTGTGTATGTTGGGAAGTTAAAGATTTCATGGGGCGTTTGATGTCTCCTGTCCAAGAAATAGGGAATGAATCCAGATGTCCTGGTCAACTTGGGTAATTCAACCTTCACTTAAAATTGCCCCCTACAGTTGAAGGTTAATTGCATCCTATCTCCTCACAAAGCACTGTAATTATGGTTTGCCATGCCTCCTGCTCCACAGAGAACAACCTCCTTTGTCCTCTTATCCCCCACCCCACACAGCACAGCATTCCCTGCTACCTAACTGATCCACTTGAATTTACCGAGGTGCCATGACCCATTCTCACCATCTTGCTCCCTGCAGGTCTCTGGCTCTTTCTTATTGTAGAGACCACATGGAGGCTACTCTCTCCATACCCTTTTCCTCTGTGGATCTCTAAGGGCACACACTCTGTTGTACAGGCTCACTTTTGCAACTGCCTGTGCAGAAAATCCAAAGGGCTCTATGAGAATGTGCTCAAAATTCAGAGTGTCCTGGGGAAACAGAGAATGCTTAACAGATCTGACTCTTTTCATAAGGCTTCCATCCCAATTTTGCAGATTCAGGGGGTCCAGACTGAATCCTACGTATTAATTCAACACCGCTGCTTCGAACAGCGGTTCCCAAACTTTTTCTAAGGTGACCCACCAACTGCATTTTGCTTCTTTTGCAACCCATCCAGGATCCAGGAAGGGGCCCAAAGTCAAAGGCCAGCAATATTCTCCTCCCTGCACCAAGGGGGCACCGACCACTCGCAGCAGCTCCCTATGCATTGGCACCGTTACCATAATCCTGGCCCAGTTCAGAGGGGAGGTGCTGGGAGGAGACAGGACGCAGAGCAAGCTGGTCCCACACTCATCCCACAGTGGTGACTCCTGTCCTGCTGGACTGGGACCAGCTTCCCACCCAGGCATTATGACCTGGCACATGGGTCGCAGTGCTATTCAGGTTTGGTCCTGAGTGGCACCATGACCCCAAGAGCTAGGACACAATGCCCAGAGTAGGGAACTGGGTCCAGCCCTGCAGGACAGGAGAATCCACTGTTGATGAGAGTAGAATGGGTTCCCTCTCCAACCCCCATCCCCATGGCCGCCTCTCCATGCCAGCCGCACAATCCAGCTACAGTCTTCTGTTTGGGAAAAACTAGCTTAGTAGATAATTAAAGATATCTACATTTTTAAGAATATCTTTTCTAACATGTCAGATGTGCCTGTCACTTGTTTTTTTTGCATAGATTTATTCTTTGTTTAGGATAAATCTGACTCACCACCCCTTGATAAGCAGGCCTCAGTGCTGTGTGATGTTGTTTCTGCAGAAAAACAAATACACACACACATTCAGCCCCCTTTCAATATGTTGAAAAGGACACTGCATCACCCCCTCCTTGTTTAATTTCCAGCTCCTACACAAAACAAGAAAAAATTATATAATCTTCCAGCTGCCTTTTCATTTACAACAAACTTCCAAGTATTCTTACAATTGCAGCTCTTATTTAGAAATAGAAATACCTCACGGTGGTATTCTACTTTATTGAATAAAGTGGTCATTCCATTAGAAACCAAGACCCTTCACTGATGTATGCAACCAATTTAAAAAAAAAGAGAGAATCAAACAAAACAGCAACCAATGCTCAGCTGCTATCCCAACCATGCTTTTTAAGCAGGGTATGAAATACTCTTCTATTCCAACTGTTTTGTGCAACATCTCACTCCTCAGTAATTATTTACCCGTCCCATCTACAGACAGTTTAAGCTCCTAAATTGTCCTACCCATTATACATTTTGGGCTAGATTCAGAAAGGAACGTAAGCATGGTGACAACAGGCATTGCCACACCTAACTTTTAGGTGTCTAGAAAAATCACTGGAATTCACAAACCTAGGTTAGGCACTGTATACAATGAATGCAGAGAAATGGGCACCTCTGAATGGGATTCACAAAAGCCAGTATGCTAGACAGCTTCCCACCTAAACTAGTCCATGGGAGGTGCCAGGTTGGGAAGTGTGTGCTAAGCCTCACCCTTCTCTCAGAGATAGGCAGCAAAATCTGGTTCACAGGGAGTCACCTCTCTGAGCTTGGAATTCTCATTGCATACCCTTTATTGGCTTTAGGCATCTATGCCATTTTGTCAAGAAGCCGAAGGGGGACAGGGGAGAGGGCAAAGAGGACTTCATAGCTTTTAGTCCTGTGTTTAGGGTACTCACTTGAGTTAATTAAAGAGTCACTGGAGCAAGGAGACTGGATCCTGGGTCTCTTACATGAGTGCTCTAAAAAGCCAGGTATGCAGTTATTCTCATGTGCATTCTCTCTCTCTCTTGGCTACTGATTCTTCCATTATTTAGTCTACTCTAGAATGGCTTCAACAGGAGATATGAAGGGAGCTACACATCAAAATATTCTATAGCCTACTGTTCGGGCCACTCACCTGAGAAGTGGAAGATTCCAATTCAAATCCTCTCTCTCCCTTAGGCAGAGGAGGGATTTGAACCAGGGCCCCCCGGTGAGTATTCTGACCACTGGGCTAAAAGTGATGAGGGAGGTCCTCCACCACTCTCACTCATTGACTGTATTGTGCAAGCTCATCTATAAGGGCCCAATCCTGCTAGGCAACTCAGAGCATCTTTACTGGTCAGGCCTTGCAGGCAATTTAAGTAGACAAATGCCTATCTTTCTGCAGTTTATGAATTTCTCTGGGGCTTATGTGTCCAGATGCCTGGCATGGGGCTGCAGTGTACATCTCACATGACCCAGCCATCTCAGCTGATACTCCCTCTTTTCCATGATGGGGGCTACATGCATCCTGGCTCATACCATTTCATTAATATTAGCTCTCATCTTACCCAGCATCCACATGAACATTTTCATTTCAGCAATATGAAATAGCTGTTCTTGTCTTTTCCTCATTGGCCACCATTCTGACCCAATGTCATAGCTGGCCCAATCATGATCTCATGTGGTTTCCTCTTATTTATATGGCATGTTCTTATCTCAGAAAAATTCCCTTGATTTACACCAAGTGCTCTTTTTCACTGCATCCACATTCCCATTATGACTGAACTGAGGTATTTAAATTGTTGCACATACTTAAACTCTGTACCGTCTAGTTGTGCTGGCTTCTCATTGTCCCTCTCAGTGAAGCAATGCATGTATTCCATCTTTTGTCAGCTGATTCATAAGCCATTTTTGTTTAATGCAGCCTTCCATAGCTCTAGGTCCCTTTTCAGTCCATATTTATCTTCATGGCACAACATGTCATTAAGAGAGCATGCTTTTCACTAATCTCCTGCATCAAGGTGTTCATTACAGTCACAAATAGGGATAAGCTTAATGATCCTTGATGTAAACCTACCATCAACAGTAGCTCACCATAGCCTCAGCTGTTTCTCACTACTGTGGTGCTACACCCGTGCATGTCCATGATTATCTGATCACGTCTCCAGCATATTGCGCTACCAAGGCCCACCATAATTATTCTCTAGGAACTCTGTCAAACCTTCTTTACAGCCACACACACAGCAAATTCCTTATACTTCTCCTGCATTTCTTGTGCTGCAAACACTGAATCCATTGTTGACCTTCCTGGAATAAACCTGAATTAATTGTCACTTCCTTGATGCTCCAGCTTGTTTGAAAGTCTTTTCTTGATCATTCTTTTCAAACATCATCAGGTGACATTAAAATGATGGGTCAGTAATTACATTCTTGTCATCTCCTTTATGCTTAAAGATATGGACCACTGTGCTCTTGAACCAGTTGTTGGGAATTTTTCCAGTACAGAGAATTAAGAATTCCATCCTACATTCATCATCTTTTGGGCTGAGTCTCCACCAAAGTGATGTCTTGCGAGGTTGCTTGTACATACTCCCCTCAATGATTCCTTTGCATTCTTTTCATTAAGCAGTTTCTCACAAATCTGCAGACACGTCCTGATTTCACTGTATTTCACCAGGACACTTCTGATTTCATCTTTGACACACATCACAGGTCCCAAGTCCTATTTTGTCTCACCTTGGGTAATCTATTTAGGAGTGCTGGAGCAATTTGTATAGTAGGGGTGCTGAGAGCCATTGAACCAAACTGTAAATCCTGTATATGATGGAAACCACTTCAAACCAGGGGGTGTAGAAGCAACCCTAGCACCTATAACTTCCCCACGTTCTTACTTTCTGCCAACCACTTAAATCTTTTCTTATTCTTTACTGCCTTCTGCACATCGCTGGACCACCACCACATCTCCTTTCCTTGAAATTTCTCTCCTTTTGTTTGGCCACAAGCAGCTTGTATTCTTTCTGTAATGTGTTGGATATTTCCCCCCAAACATCTCATCATGGTTGGTTTGGTCATCCGTAAATCTCAGACTGACTTCCCTATCTGTGAGCCTCCGCACTTTATCTTTTGTTTTACAGCTGGCCTTTTGTCCCAACTAGCCTTTTTCCACACAAACTGGAAATCAGAGACCCTTCTCCTAGGAAGACTGCCTACCACAGCTAATGAGCCCCATCTGCCTGGAGCAATATGGGTACAAGATGCCAGACACCCACTTTTCACACTCCTCTTACCCCCTTTCAGTTAATAAAACCTCCACCACCAAAAAAAGCAAGTGGTTGGAGTTTAGCTGTCAGAGGCTATATGTTATGCTGCCCACTTGAGGCCTTTTCTAGGAAATGAGAGCTTATCCTCAAGCACACTTTGACTATGACAGCTCTAGGAGACACATCTCTTTAGGAGAGAACTTGAACTAAAACCCAAAATACAAAAATCTCCTGAACTCTTATAAGTTTTATCTGGAGCCAAACTCTGCTGCTGACCCATATGAATGCTCCTGAGGTTTGTAAAAATGTGGATCTTGATCAAGATGTGAACATTGCCATTTAGATCCCTCCCTAAATGAACTAGTCAACTAGTCCCCTACACCTGGAAAAAATACACTCCTTCCCCAGAATACAGGAGAGGGTCCACATTTTCCACCTTTTCCTGTTGGCCTCACAGTGCAGGCAATGTAACACTGATTGGTGGCTTTGTACATAAAGCAGACAGACAACTGAATTAATACTTAATTCATAAGGCTGGTCATAAAGAACTCAAGGGACTCGTCTGATGTTTTGTTATAGAAAGCAGCAATCGAATATGAGATATCTGTTCAGTCCATGATGTCTTTCGCTTAAAGAGCTGGATGAAAGCTGTACATAAGTAATACACTTGCTGAGGCTGCTTACCAGTATCATTTGCACATAAATAGAAAATTACTATTATTTTTACTTCAGTGGCTCTGACTCAGCATGGTAGGGCTTAGTGATGTTAAATGTCCAAGGATTAGGTGGTTCAGGGTCTGACAACAGGATAAAGAGCCTTTAAACTCTAAGACTCTGCTATGAAATCAAGTGAAAGAGTTACCAAAAGTTGCTATCATTTGATAGTTACTTAAATGAAATGAAATGGTAGCGTCAATTGAAGGGTCCATACTTATAACTAAAATCACAAATTTTCCCTTTGTTGACAATCTGACATTGTTGTCCTCCTTTGAACCTGGAAGGAGACACGATATTTTAACAGTGTGAGGAAGCCTGGCCTGCCATTGCCTGTGCTGTACTTGTTCAATGGATGAAGAACCTCTCTACCCTCCAGGGCTGTCCATGCAGCCCTGCATTAACTTAATGTAGGTGATCTAATTATTGGGATAGTTACAGCCAGGTTATAATGGGTTATTATGATGCTTATTGTATGCATATGTTGTTTTAGTTTAATAACAATTTCATGTTAGGAAACTATGCAGAAAGCAACACAATAGCTCCAGATAAGCAGCCTCCTGGTCCTGAAACACTATACTATTAGCTGGGAAGATGCTACTTCCAGGCTTCAGCCAAACTTACAAGACTTGTTTTGCCAAGTGTGGATTGAAAAAGTCAAAAGGCACTAAACAGATAAAAGGCACTTCCTAGAAGCAGTTCTCAAGGGCCTGTTTGTGGGGAACAGACTGACAGACAGATTGGAGGGTCTGAAGAAGCAAAACCTGCCTGTCTCACTACCACATGATGGTAGGGCTTAGGGTAAAATGGATGTGTGTGTAACCCTTTTATTGGTTTAAATCCTCTATTTTATGTTATACTTTGTTTAAGAAAGCTGTCCGGTCACAGCATTAACCACTGGTCACAAGTTTCCAAAGGGAAGACTTGCAGGTGCTGAATCCATTCAGACCTACAGTGTAAACACAGTTAATATGCAGAGTGCTGTAATCCAGAGGCTTGGTCTAAGAGTGGTAGAATCATAGGATTCCACCTAAGAAGAGGTGAAGGCAGAAGACCTAACATGAGAAGGGGTGCACACACTGAGACCAGAACAGGGCCGCCCAGAGAATTCGGGGGGCCCGGTCGGCGGGGCGGGGGCCCCCAGGCGGGGGGCGGGCCTTTCCTGGGGGGCGCACGCATTTGTTGAGTTGAGCTCTGCATGCAGCGGCGCGGCAGGTCGGCCGGGACCAGAGGCGCGGACGGGGCGGGGCCGCGGTCCCGCGCGCCCGCTTTGACCTGCGCGAGCGCGCCTGCGCGGAGGCAGCCCGAGCCGCCGCGCCGGCGCCGCGCCCGCGCGCTCCATGGCGCCCCAGGTCCCGTCCACGCGCCGGCCCGGCCAACCCGGGCCCGCCCTCCCCCCCCCCTCCTCTTGCCCTCTGGGCCCTGGACCAGAAGAGGGGACAGAGGTTCAGTTAGCCTTGTAACTGTGACATTCCTGTTGAAACATTGTTAATCATTTAAAATACTTTCTTCAGAACAGCTGTTAAGAGCAAAATAGCTCAAACAATGCGATCAATAAATAAATGATGACGTATTTCTTCCTTGTAGCTGAGTGATCTGAAGTAATAACTGAAAGCTATCTACTTGAGCCTGAGTTTTGCTTATTTCATTAAAATTTAAACCTTATTAGATTGAACCAGTCTGGGTTTATAACCTGTCAGCAAGACAAAAGGACTTTGACATATTTCTCTTTTCAACATGTTATTGGGATTTACATTTCACACTACCCAATTAGCTGTAGTAAAATGATTTAGCACATCACATATGGGAAAAGTTATTAATAATAATAATAATAATAGCAGTGAAAGCAATACAGAATTAAGGACATCATGAAGAAAATGAGTCAGGAAATCAAGAAGGCTACATATGAAGTAGTTTAAAAGGGGAAAACATTCTCTTTTTGTTCTTGCCTACTTGATCATTACACTAAGTAACAAGAAGTCAATGACAGGACTCTTCACTTTAAGTGTCCACTCAAATAAAAAGCCACCAGGAAATAGTTTAAGTTTATACTTTTATTGTACTCTAAACACAATGCATTGTTGGAGTTGACAGCTTTTCACAGTTGTTCAGAGGAATACCATTTATATTCATAATTTCTCCTGCCAGTATGATTTTCTGACAAAACATAGCTCTTGGAATCAGTGTTTTAAATAGAGCTGGGCAGGAAGCAGTATTTCCAAACTACAAATAATGTCTGATGTATCAAAAAAGATTTTCCTTCACAAATCAGAATGAAAAATTGAAATCTCAATTTTTCATGAACTGAAAATATGCAAAAAAATTAGTTCAGGTCAATCAAAAGGTTTCTAAACAAAAAGTCATTTCAAATCCAAAGACCAGAACTTAATTTTTAAAAAGAGTGTCAAAATGAAACATTTCAACAATTTTGAATTTTTAAAATCAATTTTTAGCCAACAAAATTGTCGAAAACTAATCTTTTCCTGAAAAAAGGTCTGATTTTGATGAAGCAGCATTTTCCAACAAAAATGTTTTGTTGATAAATTTCCAGCTAGGTCTAGTTTTAAGTAAAGAGTGGATGAGTTTGCAAAAGGGGGTATGAAAAGTAAAAACTGAAGCACAACTATATTGCAGAATTAAATTTAAATTTAAGTATGGATGTAAATCTGCACCTGCATTGCTGATTGAGTTCAGCAGACTTATGCTAATTTATACTGGCTAAGAATTTGGCATTCTATGTTTAATTTCTATTGGTACAAAACAAATCAACATTATTAGATTTTACTTATTAAAATGTGTAATATTAATAAATCTTTAAACTTTGGGTTTTTGTTTCCCTATAACCTCTAACATAAGTATTAATGATTCCTTGTATTTGCTTCAAGCTTAATACTAAAAAATTTTTTTATATTTATTTAGAAAAAGAAGCCAACATTGCTGGAAGTTAAATGTAATGATAATTAGTTATAATCATTTCATTTGTCAGACATTTTAAATCTACATATTCATAGTTTTATGTTTTGTCTTTTCATAAATTAAATATTTGAGGAAAACTGACAGGATACAGCCTAAAATCTAGGTCCAAGGGTTAAAATAGCATATACACAGGGAAACCCCAAAGGAATAAACATTTCCTAAAACCTAATAAAGTGAAGGGAGCTATAAATAAGACCATAAACCTATCATCTACAGTTAAAATGTTGCTGCTTGTTGTACATCATTTTGTTCTTAAGTGTCTGTTGCTGGGCTAGAGTTTCTAAAATTAACATTGTGATAGCCTACCTAGGAACCAAAATGAATACCAAAAAATACTTTTGAACTTGTTATTTTTAATGCCAACATATGTTGGTTATTTTTACACTATATTTCTGTTCCATGAAAATATTTTATCAGGGAAAAAAATTAAACAGATTTTAAGTGTGAAAATATTCAGGCAAAGATGTTCAGTCTTCAGTGAAACAACAGAAATTATTAACAAACAGTGAGACATGTAGCAGTTTTACAGCATTTTTGTGCATCATTGTGTTTATGGTTGTTATGATCAGTATCACTGAAAAGAGAAAAACATTGCACCCAGCCATGGCTTATTGATTATACATCCAATAATAATACAAATAAGGGATGAAAGTGAATGTGTTTAATTGGCTGTAACAATACAGCATTTTATATACAAAAATTAAATTTGTATTTACAATATGTTGAATTATGAGAATAATGGTTGACTATAATATTATCTTTAGAAAGATTTGCCCGTGAATATATGCACTTATTGGGATCTGATTCTCCATTCTATTGCACTGATATAATACAAATGTGCACACCCACTGACTTCAATAAAGTTACACCAGCATAAAACTGATGTAAGGAGTAGAGAATCAGACCCAGTGACTTTTGATGTCCTATAAATTCTATTCTCCTATGCAGTAGTCTCTTCTATATGTAAAATCAGAAACATATGCCCTTATGCTCAGTAGGTTAAGAGGAAGGTGAGGGGGTAGGAGGGAAATCTGTGACAGGAAAAGAATAAGAGTGGATGAAAATATGAGAAAAAAGAGGTTTGTCTCATGGAGTAAGAAGCACCTGCCACCCTTAGCCCAGCATGTGGCAGTGTGAATTGTAACACAATCCTGCTCCTATTGCTAGACAGCTCTTTACTGAACTAGCTCCAGAGACACCTCCATAATACCGGTACATTGCCCAAGGATTTTACTGACCTTTGATTAAAGTTCATGAGAGTTACAAAAACTGAATCTAGTCTGGTTTCCGATGGGTTCTGACTTGTATGAAAACTTGTCATACAGCAATGAGTTCACCCATTCTAGTGTAAAGAAATAGATTGACTGGATATGCAAAGGTATTGAGTTTCAATGTCCATTGTATTGGGTGCCCATACAAATCAATGGATGGCTCTGATTTTTCTGGGAACTTGGCGATTCCTATGTTACAAGTTACAAATCAGTAAGAAGGTGTGAGAAGGGAAAAAGTCTCTGAACAGCTATTCCTCTGGTTTTGAAATGATTTTCTTTGCTTCTTCATGCTAAAGTTATGCAACAAGTTTTAAACACTCAGGCCTGGTCTACACTAGGCGTTTAAATCGGTTTTAGGAGCATAAAACCGATTTAACGCCACGCCCGTCCACACTGAGAGGCCCTTTATATCGGTATAAAGGGCTCTTTAAACCGGTTTCTGTACTCCTCCCTAACGAGAGGAGTAGCGCTAATATCGGTATTACCATATCAGATTAGGGTTAGTGTGGCCGCAGATCGACGGTATTGGCCTCCGGGCGGTATCCCACAGTGCACCACTGACCGCTCTGGACAGCAATCTGAACTCGGATGCAGTGGCCAGGTAGACAGGAAAAGCCCCGCAAACTTTTGAATATTTCCTGTTTGCCCAGCGTGGAGCTCCGATCAGCACGTGTGGCGATGCAGTTAAAAATCAAAATAAAGAAAGAGCTCCTGCATGGACCATGCGGATGTGATCACTGTAAGGGCAGGCAAATCTGTTCTATCAGCGCTCCGTTACAGAAGACGAAATTCAAAATCATTTTTTAAAAATCTCCAGACAGATGCCATAGCAGGGGCTCAGCGCACTGCTGCGTGACAAGCGTAACGGAAAGCCAAAGAATCAAATGGACGCTCATGGACTGGAGGACTCAAGCTATCCCACAGTTCCTGCAGTCTCCGAAAAGTATTTGCATTCTTGGCTGAGCTCCAAATGATTCTAGGGTCAAACACAGTGTCTGCGGTGGGTCAGGGCATAGCTCGGCAATTTACGCACCCCCCCCCCACCCCCAGAAGTGAAAGGGAAAACAATCCTCTGACTCTTTTACATGTCACCCTATCTTTACTGAATGCTGCAGATAGATGCGATGCTGCAGCACTCAACGCCAATATCCTTGCTCCCCCCACCCCCCCGCCATGGGTGGCTGATGGTACAAAACGACTGGTACCCGTCCTCATCATCAGTCTATTGGCACATGGGGCCGTGCAAAAGGACTGGTAACCATGCCGACTAGCATCCGTTAGGTCGATCAAGGGCGCCTGGCCCTAATTTTTCCTGGTAGATGGTGCAGTATGGCTGGTAACCATCGTCATCATAGCAACAGGGGGCTGAGCTCCATCAGCCCCCACCCTTCATGTGTAAAGAAAAGATTCAATTGCCCCTGGACTAGCAGAGGGATGCTGGGCTCCTCTCCTCCACACTCCTTACTGTCCTGTCTGGACTATCATAGCAGCTGGAGGCTGCCTTCCACTCATTTCTCACTAACAAGTCACTGTGTCTTATTCCTGCATTCTTTATTACTTCATCACACAAGTGGGGGTACAATGCTATGGTAGCACAAGAAGGCTGGGGGAAGAACGGAATCAACAGGTGGGGTTGTTACAGGACCACCCCCTGTGAATAGCATACAGCTCATAATTTCTGTGGGATCTGACACAGAGCAGCTGTGCTCTCTGGTTCTATGATACAGTGGTTCTCTGGTACACTTGCAGATATTCTAGGCAGGACTGATTATATTTTTAGATACTAAAAAGGAGGGATTGACTCAGGGAGTCATTCCCAATTTTGGCTTTTGCGCCCCTGGATGATCAGCCAGGGGCACTTATGACAGCAGCAAATGGTACAGTGCAAAAGGACTGGTAACCATGATCATCTTATTACCAATTTATGGTATGGTAGATGGTACAGTATGGCTGGTAACCATCTCTGCTGTCATGCAAAAGCAAAAGCATGCTTCTGTGTAGCGCTGCTGAATCACCTCTGTGAGCGGCATCTAATACACATACGGTGATAGTCACAAAAGGCAAAACAGGCTCCATGATTGCCATGCTATGGCATCTGCCAGGGCAATCCGGGGAAAAAAGGCGCAAAATGCTTGTCTGCCGTTGCTTTCCCAGAGGAAGGAGTGACTGACGACATTTATCCAGAACCACCCGTGACAATGATTTTTGCCCCATCAGGCACTGGGATCTCAACCCAGAAATTCCAAGGGGCGGGGGAGGCTGCGGGAACTATGGGATAGCTATGGAATAGCTACCCACAGTGCAACGCTCCAGAAATCGACGCTAGCCTCGGACCGTGGACGCACACCACCGATTTAATGTGTTTAGTGTGGCCGCGCACACTCGATTTTATACAATCTGTTTTGCTAAACCAGTTTATGTAAATTCGGAATAATCCCGTAGTGTAGACGTACCCTCAGTAAAACCCTAGAGAATTTGGAGTTGTCACCAGTGTCAAACCAAGATGGAGAATACCACATTTCATCAGTGGGTTTTTACCTATATAAAAAAGCCTTTTATCTGCATATTCAGACTCCTTTGTATTCTTACAGGGAAGATGAAGAACATAAAAAAACCAACAAAGATTAGAGAAGCTAACACAGTGACTTAGTAAAAAAGGCTATAAATAATAATGTATGAATTTGCAAAGAAAGTACATTTGCAATGAATGTATTTTGTGCCACTGATGCAGCACAGAATGCTTAATAGAATCAATAATTATTCATGTGCTTTATGGACATTTTTCAAATTATTGTGGAACTGAAAACTGATGGAGTAAAGTTATTTCACGTCTACCTTTTTAAAAATGAAAGCAGAGAAAATATGTTCACATCAAAAGTTTCCAGGTAATTTTATAAATGACTTCCTAATCTACAGACTCCTAAAATTTTGCACTGAAGCTCCAAGTCCTTAAATTTTGGGAGCTACATATTTTGCATAAACATCCCTGAGATGGACATGCAATCTATGGGACCCTATGTCGGGATTTATTAATGTATGGGTGCCTGCTAAAAGATCTCAAAGCAAGATTAAAACCTAATTAAGTCTTAAAGTTCACCCCCATTTGCTGCTGGTAGGACCTAATCCTGTCAGGTACAGAGATTCTACAGTGAAGTGCTCAGTGTCCTAAACTCCTATGAAGTTTGCTCAAGCACAAATTTCATATGCATCAAAATATGGACATCAAAAGAAAGTGTACAGGAGATCACATAAATGTGGTGGCTGAGCTCAGTCAAGCCTCTGAAAACTTGGCCCTACATATGAATAAAGGCAGTGAGTTTTGTGTAGAAAATAGTGTAGTGGCTAGATATAGGTCTAGGATTTATGATGTCAGGGTTCTACAACTGGCACTGCCTTTGACCTTGATCTCTGTCTTTACCTGCCTATGTGACCCTGAGTAAGTCATATCATCTCTCTGTGCCTTTGTCTCTCCTCCCAGCCTGTGTCTGTCTTGTCTATTTAGATTATAGGCTCTTTGGGGCCTGAACCTCACTATGTTTGTGCACTGCCTTACACTGAGGGTCTGACCACAGATGGGACCCTCGGCACTGCTGTAATTCATGTAATAATATAAACACATTGAGAGAGAGGCCTAATGCTGATGTCACATTATTGTATAATTGTTTAATGTGGCGTGTTTATAAAGGTTTCACTACAGAAGTGTGAAGAACAATAAATGTGTAAACTGCTGATTTAAAGTGGCTTTTCTCAGTTCACTAAGAAACCCTACTTAGTGAACTGAGAAAAGCCATAAAACCATAAACCTTCATCCAGCTAGTAGGAAATGGTATGGTAGCTGGCAGCTGATTTTCTGGCAGCCAGAAAAGGCATTATTTATTATTATTATTAGGAAAGTGGGCACATACTCTCCGCCTAGGCGTTTGAAACATGGATTTAGTCCAGTTTGTAAGAGTCATGCTGTACATGATAAAAATGGGTAAATGGAAGGATGGAAAAAAAGCTCTCAGCTTTTATTATTGCAGATTCTAGGGTCATAAAAAGACCCAAAACATGGAAAGAAAAGTATGGGAAAATAACAATGTCAATGTACAGTAATTGAACATGCATTTTACATCACTTCACACTGGAAAAAATTTTCTTCACCCAGATCTCTACATAAATAAAGTAGTATTTCAAATTTCCCAGCGTACATGATTATTTTTAGTTGGTTATTCAGCCACTATATAAAAACAAATAAGAGCAAAGTGCTTTGACCTGGTCAGGGGCTCAGTATGTTAACATCATAACACCACTGCAGTTTGTCTACAAGCAGCTCTTGAGTAGTCTGAGAAGGCTACGTTTTATGTTTTGCAGGTACCAGCACTTAGTGTTCCCAACTGAGATCAGGGCAGTCTTGTGCTAGGCACTTATGGACACCCACAGTAAGAGACAGTCCCTATCCTGAAGACCTTACAATTGAAACAGATAAGAGACGAAGATAGCATTATCCCCATTTTACAGGAGGGGAAGAGAGGTACTGAGAACTTCCCTTCCACAGCCTCAAGATATATTTTGGTGCTTATTTGTCTCTTTTGGGGCTACTGACATTTTCAAAACTCCTGCCCTTGCTAAAGCCAAAGTCCCAGAGGTCCTGAAGCAGGATTCCAAAACTAGGTGGGGCAATGCCTATCTCAAAATGGGGCCCAATCCTGTAGGTGTGCTCAGAACATGCCTAAGACCTGATACCTGAAACACCCTGCAGCAGGAGGCTCAGATGCAGGCAACTGACAGAAGGAGGGGCAGGGACAGCTGGGGGCACAGGGAAACATAAAGTGAGGATGAGAGAGGTATCGAGTACGGTCATGAGAGAGAGAGAGAGAGAGAGAGGTGGTTTGGCTGCTAGAGAATGGGCTACGTGACGAGCTGACCTGGTTTAGGTGCCTAACTCCAGGAGAGGGTTCATGGCTGAGGAGTCTTTCCTCTCCCTGACCCTTGTTCAGCATTTCATTTCCAGGTAGCTTAGGGTGGACCCCTACTCACTTTGCTGGCTTCTGAGGACACCTTTCCTAGGCTCCTAACTCTCCCCACGTGTATGAGGAGCCTAGGCACGTAGCTCTAGACTGATTATCCTACTAGGCGGTGGGCTGCCGATGGGTTGGCTATTGCAATGCCAAAGTACTTTTGAGGAACTGAGCTTAAGTGATTTACCCCCAGGTCTCCTGAATCCTAGCCTAGTGACTTACTCCTGTCTCTTCATTACTTTTGGAGCTATACAATCAAATAGAATGGAAACAAGCAAGTCCAGGTATAATTAATTATATGCGATTCTGTGAACAATACATCATGAGTGTTCTGTACAGTATTATTAACACAATGCCACTGAGTTTGCTGAGAATTTCTCATGAGGTCAATACTCTTGAGAAAACACTACCAGAACTAATCTTACCTTCCCCCAGAAGATAAAGGCAGATAGGAATTTAAGTTGACCGTACTGTACATTGCTATTTATTATGAGTGAATGAATATTGCAACCCAAATCTTTCCGGCTTCACATTCCATAAAAAGCTAGCAAAGAACTTCTTGATTTGTTTAGAAAACAGATGTGGGATTGTGAGATAATTTGTAAGTAACCAGTGGAATAAGATGAATCTTAATTTTCCTCTATTTGAAAAGGAGACGTGGAGCTTTATCCAAGGTTCTGTTTTAATTATTAGTCTGTCAAAACACAGGAAAACATTGACCTAGACCAGATCACAAAACACCTTAGGTGCCACAAAACTTATCTTGCTTTGAAAAAAAAAAAAATCAGTGGCTCAACCTTATTTTCAAAGGGAACATGCAAATCGTGCTCCACCATCAATCCTTTAAGTGGTATAATATGTAGCATGCTCACACACGCCCTATTTAGGGGGGAAAAAAAAGCTTGACTGCAGAGGCATGTGATAGATTAAGGGTTTGGGTTTTTTTATATAGTATATGTGATAATTACACCATACTGCCTGATTGTGCATAATAACAAGGTCATATTGAGCCTGGTACAGAATCTCAGCATAATCCCTCACACAACTCATAAGATTTCAGCCTGATAATGCAGCACATGCATTCTCCAAAAATGGTGCACATTACTCTCCTCTTTGGACCCGAATGAGCTGGGAAGATGGACCCACCTTGTGCCCCTAACCTCCTGGCCCCCTTTGAGATGTCTCATGGTCCTGGGGCTGCTAGGACAGAGAGTATGGCAATGTTTTACAGAATTTAATAGGGACAGCCCTAGCAATTTTCTATAGAAATGAAACAGGGTCCTATAGACATTATGTTAAAACATACAGAATATAATAAAGAATAGTGGCTAATATGTGGGTTTATTGACCATTCCTATAGAATTCTAGAGCAGGGATAACATTTTCTATTTAGTTCTAAAAGAAAAAAAAACCCTTAAAAATACCAAAAGTCAAGCATTTCTATTAAATTCCTTAGGACTTTTCATTAATGGCATGCTCTGCTCCCCTGAGTTCAATGACTAATTATGCTGGCCCAGCAGGGATTATCCAATGCCCATGGAAATCAATGGGAGCCATTCCACTGAATTCAAAGGCATTGGATTTAGTGCCATGTTTGGTAATATCCTATGTTCATCCTCCATTTGGTATGACTCCTCTCTACTGGCTGAACATTTGGGCCCTATTTATACTACTGGAAACTGACTAAGCCAGAGCCTTTTAAAAATATATATTTCCAAAAAGGTACTGACATGGTTTCAACTTGGTTTCTTTGGTCAGGCCTAACCACTACTTAAGCAGGATGTTTATAGTATAGGTCAGAGACTGGATGCTTTGCTGGCCCAATCAAAACTGAATTTCCGAACCTTTAATGGTTTATGTTATGCTCATGGCATCCAGACACAGAAGTTAAATTAAAAGACAGACAAACAGACATCATAAGTTGTCATCTTATTTATTTTTAAAAAGTTAAACATTGTTGAACTGCTGGTCCAAATATGTTTTATTTATTATTCTTACTTTAACATCGAATGAAGCCTGCAGCCCCAGAGTTCTCTGTCCCCAGCAGGGGTGGGGCCGTGGCTTCTCTCCCCTGCTGGGCACTAGGCGGGCACACATAAATGCCCCGGCGGGCGCCAGGGTGCCCGCAGGCACCGCGTTGGGGACCACTGCTCTAGGCTAACTCTTTGCAGACTGACTGCTGCTAGACTCAGATTGCATGCTTTCCTACAGAGCCTCCTAGTCTGTAAGCAGGATCAAGAAAACCCCTGTGAATTTCAAATGGTCGCCTACAATTAAACACTGTTTCAATACACCACAGTTAATCCACCATCTGAACAGCACAAAGCCATGATGAGCCCTGGTTCAGCAAAGTACATAAGCATGGTCCTAACCTTAAGCGCATTAAAAGTTTCATTGGCTTCAGCAGAACTACTCTCATAATTAAAATTGGCACATGCATCAATACCTTATACTGGCACTAGAAAAGGTTCAGAGAAGGGCAACTAAAATGATTAGGGGTTTGGAGAGGGTCCCATATGAGGAAAGATTAAAGAGGCTAGGACTCTTCAGCTTGGAAAAGAGGAGACTAAGGGGGGGATATGATAGAGGTATATAAAATCATGAGTGATGTGGAGAAAGTGGATAAGGAAAAGTTATTTACTTATTCCCATAATACAAGAACTAGGGATCACCAAATGAAATTAATTGGCAGCAGGTTTAAAACAAATAAAAGGAAGTTATTCTTCAAGCAGCGCAAAGTCAACTTGTGGAACTCCTTACCTGAGGAAGTTGTGAAGGCTAGGACTATAACAGTGTTTAAAAGAGAACTGGATAAATCCATGGTGGTTAAGTCCATAAATGGCTATTAGCCAGAATGGGTAAGGAATGGTGTCCATAGCCTCTGTTTGTCAGAGGATGGAGATGGATGGCAGGAGAGAGATCACTTGATCATTGCATGTTAGGTTCACTCCCCTTGGGGCACCTGGCATTGGCCACTGTTGGTAGACAGATACTGGGCTAGATGGACCTTTGGTCTGACCCGGTACGGCTGTTCTCATGTTCTTATGTTCTTACTTTGCTAAAGTAGGGCCATAATCATCAGCCCTACTAATATCGTAGATGCAGCTCAATTCATATTAGCATCCAAAAGCTTGGCTAAAGCATCATCAATTATCTGAATTTTTCCCACTTGCAAATATCACAGCCCAACCATTATTTTCTAGGTTGGGCTGTGCTAGGAAAAATTTTGTGAGAATACCTCTCTTACCTGATCTTAGTATTTCCTATTATTGCAACAACCAGGAAATACAGAAATGCACATAAACATAAATAAAAAATAGAATGAAAAATAACTTTTTCAAACTTCAAAATAGATTCTGTTTAGATTTGCTTTGTATCATTTCTTGCCTTTTATGCCTTTTTGAAAGCTTAATTTTCCTATGGTTCGACTGTTGTGTGCTCTCATAATTATTTCACTAGCATACATGATGTGAAGCCTAATTTTCTCCTCTATTAAATGTGATTAGTATAAATGCAGACCCAGTGTTTTCTCATGGGGGATATTTTAATGGTTATAATTCTTTTTGCAAGGGTAGTCAAACTTAAATGATATACATCTAAAAATGTTTAGAGGTTAATATAATAGCCTTTAACAGCAGAGATGTAACTAAGTTGAATAGTTTTAATATGTCAGCCTGATCCATGGTAGATATTCTTGTACAAGAAGTCATCTTATCCAGGGTTAATTCATCCATGGCATACAGTACAGCACCAGTGAAGTCCTGCTAAGGAGCTAAGTTGTGGGTGAGCTGGTGGATCTATGTTGACTTTCCCCTGCTCAGGAATTGCCCCCATGGTAAATAATCAATTGAACTCTCAATGCAATGCTGTACTGAATATGGCAAAGGCAAACTTTGGATGTATAAGCATAGGATTATCACACACACAGAAGCAGCAAGGTGGTATTACCTTTGTATTTGGCATCAGTGAAACCATTACTGGAATATTGTGCCCAGTTCTGGTGTTAACACTTCACAAAGAATGTTGAAAAATTGGAAGGGGGCAGAAAAGAGCTAAAAGTGATTTGAGGGATTCAGCACTTTAATCTAGCAAAAATGGTCAGAATGAGTATTACTGGGCAATTTTTTCCCCCAATGAACAGTAAATTTACTGAAAAATGCATTTTTCTGGGCACCAAAATTATTTGCAAATTTAGGTCAAGTTCAGCAAATGGTTTTGTCCAAAAAACACCTGAAAGCAAAGATTTTGAAAAACCTGAACCATCCCATTTTGACAATGAGCTTTAGGCATTCCATTTAGAAATAGCCATTACATTTGATTGCTTCTCTCCCTCCCTGCAGTTGGTTTTGTTGGGGGGGGGGAAGGGGAAGAGAATAAATCATTCAGTTTTGGTTCTCAACGAAACAATTTTTTTCAGCCCAGAGTTTTTGGTTGGCTCCCTGAAAACACACACACACACACACACACACACACACACACACACCAAGAAAACAAAAAGACTTAACCAAAACCAAGTACTTGCTCTGCTCTAATAAAGGGATCCAATTGTCAGAAGCTGAAGCTAAACAAATTCAGACTAGAAATAAAGTGTAATTTTTGTAACAGAATGGGTAATTAACCTTTGGAACAATGTACATAGAAGGATATCCAGCACATCCCTAAGAGATATGCTATAGTGCAAACAAAAGTGATGGGCATGATGTAGAAATTATTGGATGAAGTTCTATGGCCTGTGTTATGCAGGAAGTCAGACTAGGATCATAACAACAGTCCCCTGTGGCCTTAAAATCTACTGTTCGGAAGTAGTTGGTATTAAGAAATGTTATGACTTATAATAATTACGCCAAACCCTTGAATAATATGTACCTTAAGCAAGTTCACACTCATAACCCTTAGGCTATATCTATACTACAATCTAGGTATATGATTCCCCTGCTCATGTACACATACTGGGGCTAGCTGTTATCGAGTAGCACAGGGAACACCACATACTGGGGCTTAGCCATCTTGAGTACAAACCCGCTTGAAACTAGTTGGTAAATACTTGGCACGGCTAAGCCACGCCTCCATCATAACTAAATGTGCTACCATGGCTATGCTGCTATTTATACTCGTGCTAGGTCGATGAGAGTTAGAGGAGTATGTGTACACTAGCAGGGGTATCACACCACTAGTTCATAACATAGACGTAGCCCAACATGTTCCCTATGTAGCATGCTGACTGCAGTTCTTGCAGTGAATTCCTTGTGAGATACACACTATCATCTGCTCAATATTCTGTACATTTAATCCAGTCAGTCACTTTCCTTACCTCTACTTAGAGGCCAAAGGTTTGTTTGCCTCTGCTGGAACAGTCCGCATGTATCTCCCAAACAATACGGTCACATAGGTATAATTATAAGAAAAAACAGCATGAAAGCACATCTAATCTTAGCTCAACAAAAGTCAGTCTAAATAGAGCCAGGTGTACAGGCAAGAAAAGAAATAGAAATGTAAATACTTGTATCTTTTGTGTGCTTGTTTATCTCACCTATCTGAAAAGCAGCAAGACAGCTTGTAAGTACTTTAGTCCCCCATCCCTTCCAACTCTCTAGAGCTTTCCAAAATAGTTATATGTAGCCTCTGAAACCAAAAAGTGGGACTTCTCTTAATTTTTCATTCCAAGGCAGAAAATGTTCTCTCATAGTTAAGGTTTTAAATCCTAAGGTCTTAAGATGAGAGGAATAAATGGAAAACAAGCAACATATGACATCCATATCTGCTCACTTCAATAGTAAAATAAAAAATACAATAATTTTTCATAATCTGTCTCTACAAGTCCATCTTTATCCCCATTCCTAGTGCCAAAACTCTTGTCCAATCCTTAGTCACCTCACTCATCAACTGCAGGAACCTTCTGCTCCCTGTTTTCTCTACATCTCATCTCACTTCCCTTCCAGTTCATTCAAAATCTGTTTGTTACAATCATTTTCTTTGCTTCCAGTGACATTGTTCCCCTTTTCAAATTCTTTGAGATTTAGTAACTGCTGTATCATATGGGATATTCTGGATATTTATTAAACAATGTATGTCTACCACTAAAATGATAAGAAAGGTATTTGCTATGGTGAATGATAATTACTCAATATAACTTGAAGAATAGCATAAAAACCTACATGGAACTAGGAAGGAAGAACACAAGCTGAGGGAGGGAAAAATTTGGAGAAGGCACTATAAGCCATTCTGTATGCACATGACTAGAATCCTGGTTGAAACATGGAGTCATGTGATTACCCATAACATGGTATATGAAACAAATAGTAAAAGATATATAGTCAGAACACATGTATTTCTATCTGGAAAGGCTAGAGGATCCCCCTGCCCCGCCCCCTTTTCGTAGCATATTTTGCTTGCCACAGATGAAATAACAAGACTTAGAAAGAAATTAATAGATTCAAATTCCCTTACATATTTCACAGCAAGTTAAATTATGCAAGTTATTTTCAGACAAAGGTTAAAATGAGTATTTGAAATATATAACTATATCCTTTATACTGTAAAGAATGTCTGAAAGCTGACAAAGGCAAATAGAGAAAATTGTTGTGAATATTCATTCATATTTCAAGAACAAATTAACTATTTTATTTCTAAAAGGAGGCATATTTGATCTGCCTGAATCTTCTCCATATCACAAAACAGATGAACAGAAGCATCAGAAACTGGAAAGCACTTAGTGGTTGCAGACACAAATAGGCAGCTATAGTTTAAAAATGTAGAAAATAACTTAACTTGTACTGCTATATTAATAGTCAGAAAATCGTTACACAAAAAAGAAAGGGATTTACTTAGAAACAATATTTCTTCTAAGTAGAAATGTCTAACCTGTCTCTTCCACTCTCAGTATTCCTTTGACTACCCAAATGGCACTAATGGAGACATGATTTTAATAAAGTTAATAAGACTACATACCGACTAGCTTGCCAATACTGTAAAATGCAAATGCTTTCAGCCCTCATACCTGAATCCCTTCATGTTTATGTACCTTTAGCAGCTGGTGGCACTTTATGCTTACTTAGTTCTCTTAAGTGGCCTCTAATTACCAAATGGTTTGACATCTCAGCTGTAAAGTGAGACAAGAAGCTAGTATTTTTAATGAATTTATGCTAGAAAATGGCACTCCACAAGGGAATGTTATACGCCTATTATTATTCAATAGCATGATTGATGAACCTGTAAATAGACTTTTGAATCATTCCAAAATAACAAAGGAATTATTTATGCATAGAGTTGTCATCAGAATGAGCCATGGGGGTGGGGGCAGGCAGTGGGAAAGAGAGACTTAGATAGACACAGAGACAGAGATGTGCTGGCATCAGTACAAATTGAAGACACATTGCAAGTACAATAGCTATTGTTCTGGATTTAGGGATGGACGACCAAGTAGTTTATCACAAATAAATCAATGTCAACTTTACTTACAAGTCTGATGAATTGAGGTAGCTAATATTAATTTGTTTCTGTATTTGAGATCATTCAAGCTATCTTCCAAGTTTCAATATTTATTTGTGCCGTTTAATTATACATTATATCTGAAAAGACACAAATAGCCAAATAAATGGGGCTGAGGCAATGTTTGTCCTACTATATAGAAGGATCAGGTTCACTTTCTTTTACCTATTCGGCTTTCAGCCTTGGTTGCTTGCTCATGCACAGTACAGTGGGAATGTATTTTGTCCGGGCAGCAGGAAGCCAGCCAATATTCTTTTAGCACTCTCTTCCAGCTAATTCATGGACAGTGGATTTGGAAGGGCATACGATTCCCACCCTACTGGGCAGAGAAAGCGCAGTATGATAGCAGCCAACTATATATAATGTTCATAACACGTTGAAACAAAAGGTTACTGGCACCAAGCGGTATGCACAGTGTGAAAAGATTGTTTGCTGTTTCTGGCATTTTTATGTATGGAAGGAAGAACATATCAGATAAATATTCAGTTTGGGGCTGTAGTTTCAAATCTGTAGTCCATACTGATCTTCCCATCCTTACCATCTGCTCTTCCAGCCTCTCCATCTGCCTGTCTTGCACTCCTAAATATTCCCTTGACTCTCTGTAGGGATTAGCAGACCTCTTGTCACCTTCTCTGGCCCTCTCCACTATGCATAAACTGCCAAGTCTGTTTGCAGTGGTCTCTAGATCTCCCAGCTTCTAGACTGGATTTCTCCAATACTCCATTGTTTTTCCATATACCCTTAGTGTTCCAGGTCTCTTCCTAGATTTTGCACAATCTTTTCCAATGTTCTGCAACCCTCTTCCACTTTCTTCTAATGCTCTTCAAACCTTCTTACATATCCTACCATTTCCTCTTCTGGATAATATTTTAGCCTTCTATCTGATAATTTATCTTCTCTCATTAATCCTTGGACCTGCTGGTACTTTCTGATGTTTCCAAGCCCTCCTTTTAACTACTGATGTGACTTTCTCCATTCTCTTCCACTGTCCGTGGGCCTTATTACTTGCTTCCCAGATATAATTTTTGGAAGCTAGCAGCTCGTGCATTCTCTGTGCATCAATCTTCCCTAGCAACATACACAGTCAATGTTTGTCTGAAGAGCTCTGAAGGGATCTTGAACTTTGCCTTTTCACTTCAGCTTTTGAAGGGATGCCCCTCTACTGTTTTGTTACAATTTTCTCAGCAGGAGGAATTACTTTTTAAATCTAACACATGCTACTGATAACTCATTTATGCTGTTGATTAGAAAATGTACTCGACTATGGTATATTGATATAATGTTTATTCTGTGAAGTCATTTACCAAAATAAAAGAGACTGCAGCATCAGTAAAGTCACTATCATTCCAGAAATTTTCAACAAACCTTACACAAGTTACAGAATATTTTCCCCAGTACTGATATCAATATATTGTTCATCGGCTGCTTTTTTTGATACATCATAAATTGACAAATCTATCTACGCCATTCATTCCCTTTTACCATTTTATCATAGAAGCAGCAATGTTATATTTCCATGTAAGCCACTAAGAACAAACTGTTGAGTTACATTTCCAATAATGTATGTAGTTGATTATTTAACCTCTATTTGGGTTACAGGGATATAACCAACTTTGATTTTACTATAAAATTATATGAGAGAAATCTTGGAGAAGGTTCTTAATGAGAAAGGCACTTTTAGACTAGAGCAGAGGAGTAATATTAAGGGCTAGACTGTGCCAGCATTAGTCACGTTGGTTAGCACGCAGTAGTTGCCTTAAAGATAATGGGACTGCTCATGTGAGTAAGTGCAACCCTTATGTTGGGCAGCACGAGCCAGTCCTATCTGCTTCCATTATCACAAAAATGAAAGAACCAGGATCTCCTCAGTGCAAGTACACTAAGAATGGTCAGCAATTTCTTTTAATTTCTAATGTTGTATGTTAAACAGTGTTTGAAACCATACACAGGGACTGAGACTTAAGGAGCCAAGAGGTGAGAGACACAACCAGCTAGCAGGGGCATGTTTTTATTACTAGATGTAATTGAGCTAATGGTAATTGAGCTTTACGACTAATATTAATTTATAAACATCACCGAGAAACTGAAGATATTAAGATTAGGTTCATTTTAATTCAATAACTTCTAAGAAAATATTTGTACATGATTTCAATAATTTCCATCCCATCATCAACCTCAGCCTAGATCAATCCACACAAGCGGTCCATTTCCTGGATGCTACTGTGCTAATAAGCGATGGTCATATAAATACCACCCTATACCAGAAACCTACTGACCGCTATACTTATCTACATGCCTCCAGCTTCTATCCAGGACACACCACACGATCCATTGTCTACAGACAAGCTCTAAGATACAACCACATTTGCTCCAATCCCTCAGACAGAGACAAGCACCTACAAGATCTCTATCAAGCATTCTTAAAACTACAATACCCACCTGCTGAAGTGAAAAAACAGATTGACAGAGCCAGACGAGTACCCAGAAGTCACCTCCTACAAGATAGGCCCAACAAAGAAAATAACAGAACACCACTAGCTGTCACCTTCAGCCCCCAACTAAAACCTCTCCAGCGCATCATCAAAGATCTACAACCTATGCTGAAAGATGATCCCACACTCTCACAGATCTTGGAGGACAGACCTGTCCTCACTCACAGACAACCCCCCAACCTGAAGCAAATACTCACCAGCAACCACACATCACTGAACAAAAACACTAACCCAGGAACCTATCCTTGCAACAAAGCCCGACGTCCACATATCTATTCAAGTGACATCATCATAGGACCTAATCACATCAGCCACACCATCAGGGGCTCATTCACCTACACATCTACCAACGTGATATATGCCATCATGTGCCAGCAATGCCCCTCTGCCATATACATTGGCCAAACCAGACAGTCTCTACGCAAAAGAATTAATGGACACAAATCTGACATCAGGAATCATAACACTCAAAAACCAGTAGGAGAACACTTTAACCTGTCTGATCATTCAGTGACAGACCTGCGGGTGGCAATTTTGCAACAGAAAAGCTTCAAAAACAGACTCCAACGAGAAACTGCCGAGCTGGAATTGATATGCAAACGAGATACAATCAATTTAGGTTTGAATAGGGACTGGGAATTGCTGAGCCATTACAAACATTGAATCTATCTGCCCTTGTAAGTATTCTCACACTTCTTATCAAACTAACTGTACTGGGCTATCTTGATTATCACTTCAAAAGTTTTTTTCTTACTTAATTGGCATCTCAGAGTTGGTAAGACAACTCCCACCTTTTCATGTTCTCTGTATGTGTATATATATCTCCTCAATATATGTTCCATTCCATGCGCTGCGGTCGTGGCGTCTGGAGTGGCTGTGGTCACGGTGCCGAGAGCAGCTGCGGTCACGGCGCCGGGAAAGACTGCGGTCACCGCGGTGCTGTGATCGGTCTCTAGAGGCAGACCTTCGCCGGTACCGGCGACTAGGGCTTCAAGAGCAGTACCTCGACGCCGAGCGGTACCGTGAACGGGATCGGAGCCGAGACGAGGAACGGTCCCGAGGTGTTGACCGGCGCCTGGATCGAGGCCGTTGAGAAGGTGACCGGCTACGAGAGCGGGACCGACTGAAGACCCTTGCGCAGTGTTCCTCGGCGCCTGGGCGTTTCATCATGGCTGGCTTCCCAGCAGAGGGTACAGCCCGCACCGGCGGTGCCGGGGGCCGGAGGCTCGGCGCCTCTGTCAAAGCAATAAGCTCCCGCGCCTCTGAGTATGTCTCCGGCGTGTTCGGGAGTCCAAGCTCGACCTCGGGCGGTGCCGGGGAGCAGGGGGTGGCCGGGCTCAACGGCTCTTCTGGTGCCGGAGCTGCCGGGCCTGTGCACTGCGAGTGCACCATCACCGCCGGAGCCACAGGTGCTGGCAGTGGCTGGGCGACCGTTCCCGAAGTCGAGGCTTTAGCCGCCGCTGGTGCCTTCTTTTTGCGCACCGGGGACGGGGAGCGGTGCCGTGACGCCGGTGCCGGTTTCGGCGGATGGGACGCCTCCGAGCTGTGCCATGTCGGTGCCGCCGGTGCGCTACGTACCGAAGCCGATTTAGGCGCCGCAGGGATCGGTGCTGGTGGACGCAGCGCCGACTCCATCAGGAGCTGCTTGAGCCTGGAGTCCCGCTCTTTTCTGGTCCGCAGTTTAAAGGCAGCACAGATGGGGCACTTGTCGGTACGACGCGATTCCCCCAGGCAACGAAGGCAGGAATCGTGAGCGTCCCCAACGGGCATCAACCGCTGACAAGCCGAGCATGGCTTGAATCCCGGTGTCTGGGGCATGAGCCCCACCGGGTGGGGGAAAAAGGAGGGAACCCCCCCTTAATTCCTTATTTACTACCTTAACTAACTAACTATGAACTAAACTAACTAACTATTTACAAGAAAAATGGAGAAAACTGCTAGGGGTGTGGAGGACTAACAGAGCACTCCACAGTTCCAGCTAACCGTCACGGGCGGGAAGAAGGAACTGAGGAGCGGACGGGTCGGCTGGGGTATATATTCAGCGCCATAGTGGCGCCACTCCAGGGGGCGCCCAGCCGGCCCGCCGGAGTTGCTAGGGTAAAAAGTTCCGAGATACCGTGCACGCGCGGCGCGCACACCTAACTGGAATGGATAGGAGCAACACATCTCGAAGAACACCAGTTACTACGGTGAGTAACCGTCTTTTCCATTCCATGCATCCGAAGAAGTGGGCTGTAGCCCACAAAAGCTTATGCTCAAATAAATTTGTTAGTCTCTACGGTGCCACACGTACTCCTGTTCATTTGTACTCTGGTTCTTAACTCCCTCTTCGGCACCACCTCCTTCTCTCAACTTGGGAACTCGAGTTCTAGAATGGATCTATTGGAAAGATCTTGCAGATATGTTCATAAGGGACAGAGCGAGAGCAGCACAAAGCCTGTCTACCCCTTACACCCTATTCTGCAGGGTGCATGTGCCTTGTATGGGTCCTCTGCACAGTGCAGTATATGGTATGTGACTTACGGTTTCTCTTTCATGAGATAATTTGTGAAAATGAATTCTTCATCTCAAAGCATTCTCTTCCTCGCTATGGAGATCATTCACCAGGACAGCAGATTGCTGAGTCCTGTGGAAGCTGATGAAAATGGAGAGTAAGCTACAATCACATATACAGATGAACAATTAAATGCTTCTGCAATGGCAGTACTTATTACTCAAACCATGTAACCTAGTAGCAGCTATGTTTGAGTAGAATACCAATTAGAGTGAAACTGTGGATTTAGTTCACAAAACTTCCCCTGGGCCCAATTTTGTTTCACTTCAATGTTCACTTCCTGAGATGCACTTACAGTTTGAGATTCAAATTAGTCCAAAAGTCAGCTGAAACAACCTAAGTCTTGCCCGATTTCAGGGAGAAGCCACACAATTTCATCTACCCAAACACCAGCATTTATCCAGATCATGAAAGCTCAGCAAGTCTTTTGGTGAAGATGGCCTGACCTTCAGGTTTGGAATGACACTCAGAATCAGATGTTTCAAACAGCAGTACTACATTACTGACTCAGACTTGCTCATTGCCAGAAGATAAACCACTTCTCCAAAGTTGGGACATCAGTATCATCAACAGTACATTAGTGCATATTGTATCTGGAGTTCAAATCTGTTTGTCTGGATGAACTGCATTTCAAGGAAAACATAGGGAAAGTATTTCCCCAAATTATAGGACATGTTTTCCAGGCTCTGCAATTTACTTAAAAAAAAATAACTTCATGAGGTTCTCATTCTTAACCAGGCATATTTATATAAAATGACTCCTCACTTAACGTTGTCCCGGTTAGCGTTTCGTTGTGACGTTGCTGATCTATTAGGGAACAAACTCATTTAAAGTTGCACAATGATCCCTTATAATGTCTTTTAGCAGCTGCCTGCTTTGTCCACAACATGCAGGATTCCCTGGAAGAAAGCCCCTCCTTGTGGGGATTAGAACCGAGGTGGGGAGGGGCAGAAGCCCCCCACCCTCATCAGCTCCTCTAAATTCCCTGTAAGATATGTGGCTCCACAGCTGTCAAGCAGGAGTTCAGGTCGCCCTCCCCCCACCAGGGCCGGCTCTGGCTTTTTTGCTGCCCCAAGACACCAACAAGGGTGCAGGGAGGCCGGAGCGGCGAACTAAAAAAAAAATGGTGCAAACTTTCAGTGCCACTTACTTGACGGTTCGTGGCTGCCTCCCCTGGCTGTGCTGGCAAGCCTCTGGGCGGGCGGCGGCTGCACTCTGGCTAGCGGGACTCCCTGCGCTGCAGACATGCCCTGGGCAGCGGAGTGCGCGCCGCGGCTAGCAGGGGGGAGTGAGCTGGGGGAGGGAGAGAGAGAGAGAGAGAGAGAGAAGGGGGGCGCCCAGGGCTTCCTTCAGCCGGGGCGCTCGCCACTCGACCCCTCCCGCCACGCTGCCTGCTGGGACGGCTATGCGCCGCTCCCACCTGCAGGTGAATTGAAAGTTGTCTGCTGGCGGGGAGGGAAGGACGTGGGCTGCCGGGCTTACTGCAGACCTGACACTGGCTGGGGCAGACGGAGCGCGTAGCCCGCTCCCAGCAGAGCACTCCCCTCCTCCGCGCCGCCGCCCCCTACAGTGGCGCACTGAAAGTCATCGGCGAAACAAAAGAAAAACAAACATCCCTCCCTCATTTACATTAATTCTTATGGGGAAATTGGATTCCTTTAACATTGTTTTGCATAAAGTCGCATTTTTCCGGAACATAACTACAACGTTAAGTGAGGCGTTACTGTACAGTTTTCTCTTAATAAAACACAGACTTTTCCTTCTGGTCTTATCTTTCCCATTGAATGTCTGGAAATGCACTTCACTATCTAAGAAGCTCTCTACTTGAACCACAAAATAAAAATACCAATATTATTTTTGGGGCTAGATCAAAAAACAACTGGATCTAAAGCTCTCTCCCAACTAATTCCAAACAACTTCCTGTCCGTTTAAACTCCAGCAGAACCCAGAAATAAGTTCTGGTGGGTACCTCGGTATGCCGCAGTGGCACTCTGAAGAATCCTTGGTCTGAAAAACTTAATTCTAACACATGATAATAAATCCTTGAATAGAAAGTATTTGTTTGTATATGTACATTTGATGATATAACCAACCAGAGATCATAGAAATGGGAAATACATTAGGGCTGTGAGGTAGCAAGTCAGCTGAAATATATTTAACATCTGAAAAAGTGGTAACTATTCTGGAGGGCATAGATGTGGTTTGAAAAACCATTTAAAACCAAACCAAAGCCCACTAAAGTCAGTCTTAGAACTGACTTTAATAGGCTTTGGATCAGGCTCTTCTAGAGAAACCATCTCTCTCCTCCTCCCCTCTTCCTAACAATCTATCAACTATACAAATGTAATCAAGCAACATGAAACTGTAATCTTGGTAAATATCCTTCTAGTCAGATTGTGATGGTTATTTCAGTTAAATAACTGATGTGAATTGCACCTTTGGTTCATACATCTCATTATGTTACCTTCCCACAGAGATATATTTGTGGAGTTCATGTTATTGCTGAGTTGTCTGTGTACAGCTTGAACAGATGCTTTGATTCCATAGATCTACTGAAACAATTAATTTAAACCAACAAGAAGAGAAAAAGATCCAATCCCTTATTGGAAAATTTAAGACATATACATACACGTGTTCTCTCTCTCCCCCTCACACACACACACACACACACACACACACACACAATAATGTTCAGAGTAATATATATGAACACTCTGGGAACTGAAGAAAGTGGTTTTAGCACTCTAAGTATCAACAAATTGTTTATTCCCTTGCAAGTCAGACTGCTGGAGAACATATTTAACTTACATCATTCCTACTGTTATCCTCCACATCAAAGAGATGATTATTTATGCAACAAGATGTAACTGGGGAAGCAGTTTTCTCTGAAATAATCACACCCTTGAGACGTTATGAGGCACAGAGTTCATTACTGTTGAGAAGAAAAGTATATTTTGCTCTGGATAAGAAGGAGTTGGAGTTCAGAATACTGAACTGCAGTTTCAGCTGTATGGAGTGTTTCACTTAGATTAATATTACCCTTTAGATCATTCACCTCAGTCAATCAGAATGTTCTACTAGCCCAAGTAGCTTTATTAACCCCTGAGTTCCTATGTTGCTACATTTGCAGAAGGTTACTGTTTGTGAAAGTCAGGCCCATTAGTTTAATTTTAATACCACTGGATTAGCAGTATATATCCAAAAGATATATTAGTATTAATACAGAAGGAAGAGAGTCCTCAGGAAGTCCCAAACAATGCAGAAGTTAAGGATCTGACCAGTCAAGAGATGTTATTTAATTATTTAATAAGAACAACATAGGTCTGATGATGGCAGGATACCCAATACATTCTCACTGCAGCACAAATGCATAATGCTACCTACCTGAGACATCCTTACTTGTAACTCACAATGAGATCAGTAATGTGGTACTTTTGGTTCATGGTCCCATCACACCTTTTCACACTCAAGACACATCAGAACATGATTTATTGTGACATGTACACCACATTAATTACAAATTTAATTACCTTTTAAAAATGTGTTGGGGCTGGAAAGAGTTGATTGTGGAAGAGTTGGGAGAGGTTTGACAGGCTGTCGGGACCAGGGCAAGGGAGCTAGGAACATAACTGGATCTGTCAGGCTTGATGGAGATTACTTCACATTTCGGGGGTGGGGGTGTGGATGAAGTTGTAGAATAACTTCAGAAACTCCCACTCATCTCCTCATCACACCTATAGCTGCATTATGCCATAAAGTCTTTGGGGTATACCTTCCACTCCAGCTACTCTGTCCTGGTTCAGAAGCACCAACTAACCATGGAGTTGTCTTAACTGGCCACCTAAGGATTCCTTTAGACAGGGGGAATTCTTAACTAGCACAATGCTGCTGAAGTGACTAGTATATCCCATCCTAAAATAAATGCTAGAGAGGGCATCTGTCTCATGGGTCTTCTCTATACATCAAAGATTATAAGATCTCCAGCAGGAATACAGCATGTCCTCATTCATTTCTAAGCTTTCAGAATACACAGAACTAGTCAAGCAGACAAAATACACATTCACATCATCAAAGTGGTAAGGCAACTACAGGGAATCAACAACCTCTGGGAAGAAATAGACATACACTAGATGGTTTTGGATAAGTACCTAAGATAGATACTGAGGCATTTATTTTCCAGTAAAAAGTAGTAATAGTTCAGTTGACTGCATATAGTGAGTGGGAAAATCAGATAACTTTTTCAATATTACAATGTGCTTGCATAAGTAGATTAATCTGAAATGGTAAACCGACAGCCATATTGTGATATGGGCCCTCTTTCTGTTCTTTAATATACCTCATGACATTTTGATAACCAGGGGAAGAAGCCTTGCAACCACTCATA
Organism: Mauremys reevesii; assembly: GCF_016161935.1. Taxonomy (NCBI): domain Eukaryota; kingdom Metazoa; phylum Chordata; order Testudines; family Geoemydidae; genus Mauremys; species Mauremys reevesii. Next base: position 25,659,023 of record NC_052633.1, on the reverse strand, counting down.
TTTTGAAGAAAGAATCCGAAGAAGCGGTTCAGAGAGACATTGAGAGAGACAAAAAACAACAGGCTTTGGGGGCAAGAAAGTAATATAACATCCCTCATTTGTTTAAGTAGAAAGTGAAATAAATACAGTCAGTTGTCTATGTGAATGATCATCCTATGTTAGGGTAGTGAATAAGAACGGCCATATTGGGTGAGACCAATGGTCTATCTACCCCAGTATCCTGTCTTGTTACAGTGGCCAATGCCAGGAGCTTCAGAGAGAATGAACAGAACAGGTAATCATCAAGCGATCCATCCCGTTGCCCATTCCCAGCTTTTGGCAAACAGTGGCTAGGGACACCATCCCTGCCCAGCCTGGCTTAGAGTCATTGATGGACCTATCCTCCAATAAGAACTCTCCATATAAGTGACAAACAATAGCTATATAAGCACACCGGTCTTGCTTTTCAGTAGGATAACGGCTTAGTAATCGTTCATTATCAGGCCTTACATCCTTTCTCCAGAAGTATAGTGCATAGCTATATTGAAAAAAATAGTTGGAAATCATTTTAAGTATATAGAGTGGATGGAAACATTATAATCTTCATCTGCAGTCAGTCATTTTCCCCTTTCTTTGTGGCAAATAAACAGGTTTAAATAATTCTGCCCCTTGTTTCCCTTTTTATACAGAATGTTTTGCTTCTGGCTTCAGTGCAGCAGAGTTCTAGTAGAATTTCTCACTCTTTAGACTGACATATTTTCTTTTAATCTAATCTTTATTTTTAAGTTTAGCTTCTGATTCATTAACTTTGTCCTTTTCGTTTTCTCTCTATTCTTGAATCTGTTCCTAGGTCTTCTAATGTAACTGTGGAAGGTTGTTTGGTTGTCCCTCCCCCATTATAATTTCACAAATACAAGATTGAAGGCTTCCCATAACACTTCTTATGAAGAACTGTCTTCAGAAATGATTTATTAAAAATATATAATTTCTCAATATTACATCTCTCAATAAGCCAGTTCAACACTACCATAATTAACATTCAGCTTCAAAGACATACATGGGGCAAATGATCTTAAAAAACACAACTGCTCTAGTAGGATCTCTCATATCTTGAAGTCTAAATATATTACTTCTGGGAATAAAGCAACTGTCTGTTCTTGAAAAGTTGTCACAGCGAGAAGAGCAGAATGAATATTCTTTAACATTAACATGCTGTGCTCTCCAGGTCTCTGAGAGCATATTCATTTATTGTGCCAATTAATGCATTTGCTGCCTTTGAAACATATTTAGATCTATGGGACAATCTATTCAGCTCAGCATTTAGTAAATTGTCAGATTACCTCTCCAAATTGCTGTATTATGCAAGTGTTCAGTGCATTTTAACCATCACTTCTTTGGAAAAAAATAACTCACCTGTAGTTTATCAAGGAACAGCCTTGGCTGTTGGAAATAAGGATGAGCAAGCACCTTGCCATCTATGTGCAAGACTTCCCTTAGTGATGATATTTGCAGAATGGCTGATGGGACCTCATCTGAAGACATAGCAAGAATACCCCCACTTAACACCCCCCTCCACACACACACAAATGAGGAATAGACAGAGTTTATAATCCTTTCACTTGGAATAGATGCTTTTGATTCTTGGATATGGGAACTATATGCCACAATGAAAGGTCACTGGTAATGCTTAAGATAAATCAACCCATCTCCAAAGCAGATTTAGATTTCAAAGTACTAAAAAGGCCATCGCCCATGCACAAGTAATATTGTGTAAAATATGCTATCGGAACAACATATTGATATGAAAATTCCATGAGCATGAGTAGTAAATTAAGAAGGAGCATTTATACCTTCCCCATGTTTGTCTTGTTGTTTTCCCCATCCATGATTGTTTGCAAAGCAAAATTTAAGGCATTTGAAAGTGGTCCTAATGAAAGCCCTGGAAAGTTAAGTCCTCTGTGAAACCTACCGATCACCACATTTATGTCCACAGTGTGATCCATCAAACATTGCAGACATCTGCTAGCCTGGGACTCAGATACCAGAGAATATTCTCCAAAGAGAAAGTCCAGGATACACACCTTAACACACTTAAAACCACTTTCACCAAACACGGACACTCAACCAAAGAAGAAGATTGCATCATGGAATGGCCCACCAAAATACTTTGGGAGAACTTGTTTCTGTAGAGAAAAAAAAAACAACCTATGACTGCATATCCCTAGTTGTCACCTACCACCCCATACTAGCATAGGCGTTGACTCCGCAGGTGCTCCGGGGCTGGAGCACTCCCAGGGGAACAATTAGTGGGTGCTCTGCACCCACTGGCAACCAAGACAAGCCCCTCTCACCCATTTCCACACCTCAGCTCCTCCCCTACACTCGAACACACCACATCCCCATTCCTCTGCCTACCTCCCAGCACTTTCCACCACCAAACAGCTGTTTGGCGGCACATAGGACTTTCCAGGAGGGAGTGGGGAGGAGCAGGGACGCGGCATACTCAGGGGAGAAGGCAGAGAAGAGGCGGGGCAGGGGCAGGGACTTGGGAGAAGGGGGTGGAACGGGGGCAGGGTGAGGGCGGTGCAGGTGTGGGTCGAGCACTCACCGGGAACAGTGGAAGTTGGCGCCTATGCATACTAGTACCCAATACAGGGTATCAAACAATGACAACTCTATGGGGACCACATCCTCAAAGAAATCTTTCCTGAGTCCCCTGTTCTGGCCTTCCAACTATCCCTCCAACCTCGCCAAGCTCGTCAGGAGAAGCAAACTCCCCACAGACCAGGACACACCAATTCAAAGTGGTACCAGACCCTGCCAGCACAGGTGCAAAACCTGCATACATATCTCCACTACTAATATGATCAACACCCCACAGAACACACCTTTCAATTTCCATGTGTCGAACACATGCCTATCACAAGACCTACTGAAAGACAAACTCAGTTCTCATAGTTAGACTGTAAGCTCTTTTGGGGGCAGGAACTGTCTTTCTGGGTTCTGTTAGTTGGAGAATTTCCAGCTTAAGGAGATAGACCCAATTAGCTCTGTTTGAATGAGCATGGTAAGCACAGAAATCGAACTGACGCGTCATGAGTGGTGGGAGGAGCAGCTGCCTGAGTATATACCTAGGAACTTGGATGGGATCATACTCCAGTGACCAGCCCCTCCTGCTACTCAAGTCTACTTGTACTTATTTTCAGTGTGCTAGCTTAATCAGAGCTAGTGCAGGTATGTCTCCTTGAGCCTGAAACTACACGTCCAGTTTAAAACAGACATACCGTTTGTTCTCTACAGTGTCTATCACAAAGGGGACCTTGTTTATGACGGGGCTTCTAATCCTCCTTCTAATAAGAGTATTTTCTCCTAAATACTATTTATTATGCCTCCATTTATTTATTTAAAAAACTAGCTCTGTCCAATTAACATGTTACTGGCAGTTTCCGGGGAGGGATGGGGGTAACCCTCCCCAATAAATGATTAAGAAAAATATCCAAGTTAAAAATAAATTACCTTTCCTCCACCTGTGAATCAGCCATATAAAAAAGGGTTTCTGCTTTAGCAGTCTGTACCATTTGCTGTCATCTGATTTTTAAAGTTATACTTCCCTGTTGCACTATTAAATAATCAATATGTTTATTTTCTTCAGCAGTGGTTGGTCTCCTCTTTGCCGTGGCTGTCATATTATGATGAACTTCTCCTAGCTGGACTTTGCTTTCATTACATTCCACCTAATCAAACCAAATGATGCTGCCTCACACTGAGCCAACCAAAGGGATTCTGTTTAATCATAGATCATTCCAAACAAAGGAGATGGACTTAGTCTAAGTACCAACTGCATTTCTCAATCCTTGTTCCCTGATGAGCAAGAATTTATAAAACGCATCATTCCAAAATTCTCTCAGCACATGCACAATAATAAGAGACATGTGTTAACAATATTAATCATTAAGTAATTGACTCAGTGTCAATTAAGAGACTTAGATGAGAGTGGGAGTGTGGTTAAGACACTGATCGAGGACTTAGTGAAGCTGGGTTCAGTTCCTGCCTCTGACACAGGCTTTCTTTGGGTGACCTTGGGCAAGCCATTTTATCTCTCTTTGTCTCAGCTCACCATCTGTAAAATGTGGATGATGATGCTTTTAGTTTAAAAAAAAAAAAGCCAAACCTCTCACCTTCCAGAACTTGTTAGCTTCGTTCCCCATCTTTGTCTAAACCCTGTCAATAGAGAGGCCCAGTGGGGGCAGGAAGGGGAGGGAGGGAGTGCTTATTCCCTTATACTGACAATGGCTGGACTTGTTTTTCCTCAAACGTTAAAAATAAATGTAAGAGATTCAAAGAGTTATGAGTGAGCTACATCAGAGGGTTAGAATGAAACCCCATATACAACCTGAGCTAGGACTGCTGCTACCTCCCTTACATGTATTTTTTGTGCGCCCATTAAAGAATGATGACACAAAGTTTCTAGATGCCGTGTTCGAAAGCTGGATAAAGACATACATGAAAGCAGACATAATCCACCAGGCCTTCCCGCTGCTTCCCTCATAGCCTCTTTCCTCTGTATATCTTCTTACTGTACTCATACCCAAATGACCAATTCCCAACTGCTTTTTCATGGTGGAAACAATTTGAAGGGGTTTCCAAAACTGGCAAAAAGACCAGACTGTCTCTGTGCAGATAAATAGACTTAAGTCAGGAGGGAGTGGACTAGTAGAGTGAAACTGCCACCTCACAGAGTGTGGGGAGCCTCTTCTGGTTCCTGTTGATTTGTTTGTGGCTCGCATGAATTTTCTTAGAACTTGCAGAGCAAATATGTTTGCGCCGAGTAGTTTAAAGGTTAACATTTGCTAAAAAGAGGCATAACAGTCTAATAGTTTGAGCATGAGGCTTGTTACCTGGAGCTACTCAGGCCTAATCCTGACTCTGACTCACTACTTCGCCTTCATCAAGTTACTCATCCTTTTTATGTCACTTTTTTCCATATATAACGCAGCATAAAATACTCACCTACCTTAAAATGAGTCTCTGTGTGGATTGATAAATAAGTCTGAAGATGCAAAGAGTTATAAAAATGTTACATATTAATAAGAAATTTTTACAGTGATTTTTTTTTCTTTTCAATATTTGGAATCATGCTTTTCATATATCTGTAATAACAGGCATTAAGCTTAAATCTAACATTTTCCAGAGTAAAGTCTATGACAGATGTTTATTACAGTAACTGCATAGTCTAGAGGGATTTGCAATTGTAATTAGTTTTATAGTTTCTGCAGTTAAATTCACTGCTGTCTCCTATTTGAAGAATTTTTACTTCTGTCATCATATAGGAACACTGTTATTTCTTTGTTCCACAACCTGATGGCATAGCTGCTGTTTAAGGAAAATTAGTGGGTCAAATCCTGGGATCCTTACTGTCTTACTTCAAAGGGCAAATTCCCATTGACTTTAGTTAAAATATATATTTTATATTAGCAGTCCAATACATTCAGTTTGGTTCAGATACAAGTTATTTTCTTCTCTCATATCAACACCAGTAACAAATATTTTTCAGGCCAAATGACACTTGTGCAGTCCCATTGTAACCAATATGAATTTACTAAACAATTTTACTGATGATGCACTAAGAGGAATAAAATCCAATTAACTTTTTCTCTTACCTGTATTGGTTCTGGAGTAAAAAAAAAAAAATTGTTACTGAAATAAGGCAGATAGGATGCTGAATGTACCCAGATCTATTTAGTAAGAAGGTGCCGTTTTTCCCTAGTCTCTTTGCAAAGTAAAAAGACACAAACACAGAGGCACATTTTGCTGTATACTGCTTCCAAAGTTAGCATGATAAAATAACAGACATTTAAGGGGCAGCATGCCCTGGTGGATGGGGCACTGCAGTGGGAGTCAGGAGACCTGTGTTCTAGCCCTCAGTCTGCCACTGACCCACTGAAAGATGTTGGACAAATCACCTCACCTCCTTGTGTGTATTTTTCCCTTACCAAGCTTTGCATCTCGTCTCTTCGAGGGATGGATTATTTCTTTAATTTAAGCAATGTCTACACTGCAAAAAAAGGTGCGTTTTTGTAAAATCCTAGTGGAAACAATACTCTGCTTTTATCTCAATGTACCTTCTTGAGGTAAACTCCAGATGAGAGTGTAAGGTTGACCTGGACTATCCTAACACTAAGGTGAAAACTACCATGATGCCTTGTCTCCACAAGGGTTTTATGTCAAGATAGCTCTCTCATGATACATGCCTTTATTTGGAATGAAGACATAGCCCATGTATTTACACACAAATTATTGTATTAGCCCCTTAACACAATGAGCCTCTGATCTCAGTAGTGACCTCTAAGAACTATTGTAATACAGAGAATAAATAATAATTCTATTGTCTTTTCTCAACAAAATTGTATAAAAATCGGTAACACAAACACATGATGTTAGAAAAGTATTAACACTAAAAATTAAAGCAATTGAAACCTCTAGGATTTAAACTTTAATGAACAATGCAGAAGAGGACTGGAGAGAATAGAAGGATATTTGGCTCTATGATATTGCAAGTGGAGCCACCAATAATGAAGATAGACTGAGGCCAGCATTATTTCTACTTTGGTAGGTGAAACATTTCAAGAGGTTTTGACTTTGATCCAGAAGCAAATAACAATAAAAAAAATACTGATGGGGTGGTTTATTTGAAATCATGGTGTGCAGCCAAGCAAGAATGCACATGAAAGTTTGTTTGTTTTAAATAAGCAACAAGGTAAGGATCTACAGCTGAATTAGCAGGATTCCAAGTCATCTGCATTTAGGAAGTTATGAAAGTCGCTTATAAAAGACAGACTAGGATGTAGAATTATCAGCCACAATGCAGGACAATATATCAGCCTAAGGTCTGCCATTGATATTTACACAATGCAAGTAAAATGCCTAGAGATGTACATGAAAAGGACTGAGATAGATGGATGCAAACATGTTCTGGTGCTTTGTGTATCAAAAGTGCACCAGATCTAGAATGAGCCTCAGCGTGTTGAAAGACAACAAGCAGTGTGGCAAATTGCCGGCACAATTATGATGGGTCTCGCGCTTTCTCTTCTTTGGGGGGGTGGGTTCAGGGTGCCATTTCTTGCCCCTAAATTGGAATATTAATTGCCTCACTAGTGTCCTAGAAGAGGGGAGTGGAGAGGGAGGGACCTGGGCCCGCCCTCTACTCCAGGTCCCAGCCCAGGGGCCCTGAGGATAGTGGTGAACTACTTGAACTGACGGTTCCTTCCCCTGGGCTACTTCCCTCTCCTGCCCTTCAGCTTGTGGGGGGCTTCCTGCCCTCCCTCTGCACAAGCCAGGTGCCCCCTACCTAGGGTCTAGGACTTCTTAGCCCACCGCAGCACTTCTCCAAACTGTCCTCTGCTTCCCTTCAAACTGTTCTCTGCTCCAACACCAATTATTTCTGCTCCAACACCAATCCTTTCTGCTCCTACTCCCACACTGTCTGATTGAAGCAGGGGTTTTTATCATGTGACTGACTGCAGGTGCTCTAATTGGCTTCGGGTGCTCTAATTAATCTATAGCAAACTTTCTTCCCCTTACAGGGAATAAGGCTCCCTCTAACCCTCTACTGCTACCCTCTGGCCATGCTGTATCACAGCAGCTACAAAATTAAGTGTGTGCATAGAAAACTCATATTAAAGAGAAACAGTCTCAAACTAGAAGCTCGATCTGAAGTCCTTTCATGTCAATGAGAGTCTTTCCATTTACCTCAATAATCAGGCCCAAGCAATAAAAACTTAGTTACTGTGGACTGTACATAGGACAGATTACAACTCTGCTGAATATGAAAATGCCATTTTGCATAGTCATTCTCAGTGTAGAACCACACGTTATAGCATAGCATTGACTAATACCCTATTCCTTAGCACAAAGAAGTCCCTTTCGGTTGATAAATTTTAGGATATTAAAGTTCTAGCATTTTACATAGGAAATTTTATACCAAAAAAGACAACTGTGACCACCCTTTGAGATAGCTTTTAGGGGAGGAAAGAGAAGGCACTCGGGTACCAGAGCATGAAAAAGCATACGAGAAATGGATAGCAGTAATAATACAAAGTCTTAAATACTTCAATGTGAAGAAAAAATTAGTGCCCATGGATTCAAGTTTCACTCTATCAGAAACTTTGTTGCTTCAAAAGGGGCGGGAGAGATGGGGGGAGGGGTGGCTCCTACTGCACATCTTTCAAAAGCAGTAACCAAATGGAAAAGAAAATGCTTGCAGTTTAATTATATGATGATACACTCAGGATCTTGAAGACATGGATGTAGCTCAGTCTTTTAGCACTGAATCAGAATCCATCTAGGAGAGCTCAGTCTATGCAATGGCAGCCATTAGATTGTGACCTAATCTAAAAAGGGCACAGAGACAGAAATTACCCAGGGCAACAGCGATTCTACCATCAAACTCTGCTTCAGCTTGTTTAACTCAACCAGGAAATCTGAGGCATAGTCGGGCACCTCTATCTCCATTTTAGTCCTATCCCAGGCTTCTCATACCAGGGGCACACTAAATAAATCCAGTTGGAGTGGAAGACCTATATAAAACTATAAAGATGATAGTGGAGCCAGCTAAAAGGAAAGTATATAAATGAAGTAGAAAAGATCTGCTAAATCAGATCATAAAGAAGGCCTCAGAAGTGATGGAACCTGGGGAATGCAGGTCCCAGAATGCATGATATACATCAAACTACTATAAAGACCCTTAGTGCAATACAAAAGCTAACAGAAGGAAAGAGGCTAGATGACAAGTCTTATGAATACCAGAGTACATAATGACTTAGAAGGGCAGAGTGATGATAAAAAAAAAAGTGAGATACAGGAGAAAAAAAGTGACTTGAAAAGATATTTGATTTAACAGAAACTGAGATAAAGTTTTAGAACAAAACTAAAAAGTTGATGAGGTTTAAAAGTTGAGCTACTGAACAAAGTTTTAATTTTTTTTCTTTAAAAGAAGATAAATGTTATCCAGAACTTTAGAGGAGGAACTAAAATTTATGAAAAGATGCCTGGGGGAAATGGTTTAGTATGGACATTAAGAAAGAAACTAATCTCTGCACATGGTCTAAGTACCTCTTAAATTCTAGAAATAGAATTTAAGCAGTGACTAAGCTTTGTGTTATCTCTAGCCACATTAGTAAATTCCATCCGAAAATTAATCTGGAGGGTACAAGATCTACTACCAAAGAAAAGACGCAAAATAAATTACTGCAGCTCTATATACAAGCAGTTCTCTAGAGAAGGCACTGTGGAAAAGCTGGAAATGGACCAGCAGACATTATTGTTGGGCAGGATAGCCAAATATCAGAAGTTGCAGGCCTCAAAGAGCCATGGAGCTTTTCTTCTACAGAGTCCTTAACATGTGATGATCATTCCTTGGCCCATTATTGGTAGACTGGATTTTTTTTCATCCTCTCTGTGCTTCTTCATATATATACACTATACAAATTATTTTCAATGTTATTTTAGGTATTATTGAAGTTACATTAGTATTTACATGCTGTCATTCCCACTGGAGTTTTGCCAGTGATCTGTGAAGCAACTGATTTAACCTGCCAGTTTACTGAATAGATTCAGCAAAAATGAACACTTCAGAAACTGAGCTCCAGCACCACTGGCTTTTCTTGTCTTTATTTTTTTACAGATGATTCATTTTTTCTTGCATTGACATCAGTTGGAAGGCAGAGGGGTACATATGGGGCTCAAGAGGAAACTCGTGTTTTTTCTGTTTATATCACAGAAAAGATCAGGAGTGCTCCTACTTTACAGGAGCATGATAGATTCTTTTTAAAATGTGCATCAGACAAAACTAAAATAAAAAGGAAAAGGTTGGTGTTTGATTTGGCTTCACACTAGTGATAGAAAAGAGGATAACGAGTGAAAATATCTTGTAAGTAGTACTAATAACATACCCTTTGCCTTAATAATTAGCATTAAACTAAAGTTCAATATTTCTTGTTAATTTTAATTGGAAGTCCTGAAGTATTGTTATGTGATATAACATGCATTTTAGATTTTTTTAAAGTCAAAAGAACCATGTTTTTTTCCCCTCTGCCAAGACATTACTCAGTTACTACAATGTGGTTATTTAAAGTAATGCTTTTCAGTTACAAGTAAAGGCATTACAGTTACATGAAGTTCAATTTGAAAATTAAACCATTATTGAAGAACTAGATATAAGAGAGCATTCTTTACTCAAGCTGTTCCATCACCAAAAGGCAATACAAATCTGTACCCACCTCATTGGAATTTGCAATCACTATCACTGCCATTGAACAAAATCAAAAAGATATTTTGCCCAGATTTGCCACATTGTGGCATTTAAGGTACAGCAATTATTTCCTATTCTAAATATGGAGAGATTTTGTGTTTTCTCAGATGATGCCTTGTGCTAATCATGGATAAATGTTTCCTTATTAACGGAAAATCACTGTTCAAATAGGTAATTGCACAGGCTAATGAGTCAATAATGTGCACAGAAAGGTAGTTTGGCATGCCAATACCCGATTTCTGTGTGCAAATTTTCATTTGCATACGTGAAAAGAAATTTTTGTGGGCACATTTGTTGCATCATCCTTTTAAAATGGGGCCATCTCTCTATCACAGTGGGGGACTAGGGGCTAATCATCAGTTAGAAGCAACAGATGAGGAGAGAAACCTGGGTTTGTGGGTTTCAGAGTAGCAGCCGTGTTAGTCTGTATTCGCAAAAAAAACAGGAGTACTTCTCGCACCTTAAAGACTAACAAATTTATTTAAGCATGAGCTTTCGTGAGCTACAGCTCACTTCTTCGGATGCATAGAATGGAACACACAGACAGGGGATATTTATACATACAGAGAACATGAAAAGGTTTGTGGGTTGATCACAGGATGGCTAGATCCACCAATGTAATACGACTGTGCAAAATGCAGATGTGATGCATTTCCAAGAGAGAGAGGCCATTGTACGAGGCAGTGGTAAGACCTCATTTGGAACAGTGTGTACAATGCTGGTCACCCATGTTCAAATTTAATCTGGAACAGGTGCAGAGGAGATCATGGGAATGGGAGGTGGGGGCTATCTTATGAGAGGAGACTGGAAAAGCTTATCTTGTTTAGTTTAGCTAAAAGAAGACTGTAAGGGGATATGATTGTCCTGTTTGAATTCATAACAAGAGTAAGTATGAGGGAGGATGAAGAACTATTTAAGTTAAAGGGCACTGTTGGCACAAAAATAAATGGATGCAACCTGGCCAAGAAGAGATACAGGCCTGAAATTAGAAGGCCTCTAACCATCAGAGAGCTGAGGTTCTGGAATAGCTCCTAATAATTGTGGGAGACAACAACTTAATTTTGAGAGAGAGCTGGAGAAATGCAATTGTGTGATGGGATTGCGTGTGATGGTGAGGGACAGGCCTCAGCAACCCTGGCGCTCACTTCCAGTTTACGTCTTATGTTCCTAAAACTCATGCTTCAAGGGTTCAGTCAGCCAGCTACAAGGGACAGGAAGGGATTCTCCACCCCCACCGTATTCTATTTGCTTTTTTAAAAAATCTACTTCCTATGAAGCATCAGGCAACACCATTACTGGAGATGAGATATTTGATGGGGAAGGCCAGAGCTCTGAGATGGCATTGGGCACTCACTCACTCACTCTCTCTCTCTTTCAGGTACTTGACTGGCTAATCTTTGCTCATATGCTCAAGGCCTAAATTGATTATCACATGTGGAGGTGAGAAGGAATTTTTCCCCAGGTCAGTGGCCAGGGGAGGGGAGGGTTGCCTTCCTCTGCACAGTGTAGGTGAGGGTAACTTGCCAGGGTTATCTGGGTATATCTTACTAAATCATTTTCCTGTGATTGTGGGAACCTTGAGTCCCTCCTCTTCTCTTCCTGTGGTAAACAGTTGAGTCTCCTGGTGGTTGTAATACTTTGGTCTGATTTCAGTTGCTGGGTTTAGTGTGTAATTGTGAGGTGATATTGGTGGCCTGCGATATACAGGAGCTCAGACTCCATGATCTGATGATCCCTTCTGGCCTTAAACTCTACGAGTCTATCAGAGATTTCGCAACATCACAGGCCACCAACATCACCTCACAATTGCACACTAAACCCAGCAACTGAAAACAGACTAAAGTATTACAGCTCCTGTTGCATGGCTGTGTATGAAGTTGTTAATAGATTAGTATGGATAATTGTGATATCTATTGAAAAGTGACAGTCAAATCTATCCTAGTCTGTGGTTTAGTTCTCTGCTTCTATCCTTGAGCATGTTGCTGGGTTATTTTTCTGCTCCTTGATTTGGGAAAGGCTATGCTGAAGAGGTGAGTCTTGGAACCTGACCGAAAAATGGTGAGTTTTTGCTTTTCCTTGTTTCCTTTTGGAGGGAATTCCTGAGCCATCATATCACAGATGATGATAAAATACCAAAGAAATGAACTCTACTTGTACCTATTAACTCCACTAAGCAGAACTACAATAACAATTTAATCCATTGAGCCAAGTTCTGCCTTGAGTTACATAGATTCAACTCCACTGACATCAGCCAGATTACATGTGTGTGAAATAGGGCACAATTTGGCCCATTATGTTTAACACAATCTCTATAGTTTCTGGAACAGGCAAGCTTTTCATAGAAAAAGTCATTGTGCCTCAAAGTGAATTAAGTTAATACAATGATTAGTGTAAATTGGTAGGAGATAAGATCTTTGAAGTATTCATGTTACTGAAAAGGAAAACACTTTAAAACCTCAAGTAAAATGTTTCTATGCATTTACAGCACATAAAAAGGATGTTTCCAGAAACAGAGAAACAATTATTTTCTTATACATCGACTACAGAAGCATTTGTTTTGAAGCATCAAGGAGAGAATCTTGCAGACATGACAATTATCTTAGGTCAAAGGAAATAGTTTGTTAGAAGTGGAGGGAGTTTGGAAAAGTTGCAAAGCAAACAAGTCCTAATTCTTTTTGAACTGTTTGTTTTTAAGAAGTTTCCATAAGCTTTCAAGCACGTAGGCAGGTGCTATTAAAGCCAACAGAGAAACTGAAAGAGACAAATTTAGTCAACAAAAACTAAATATTATTGGTGAAGTCTTGGATCCCTTGAAGTCAATGACAAAACTTCCATTGATTTAAACAGGATTTCAACCTAGATATCACAATAAAAAAGGTGACTGAATAATGAAAACAAGTTGTAAAAAATATTATGAAATTAAATGAAAAAATTATTCAAGACAGCTCTATTGATGATTCATATCACATTCCTCTGATACCCCCAGATAACATTAGTGGAGGTTTTTTTCTGGGTGTAATTTCCCCACTGGCTTTCACATTTGGTTTTCATCCCTATTTTAATGAGTGAATCACATTGAGGTCATGAAGTTTACCATGCAAGTTTAAAAGGTCTTCATCAACCAAGGTTAAATCTCTGGCATTTAACTGTAGCTATAGTTCAAGTTAACATTAGGTACTCATTAAAGAGTATCATATGTATGTCGGTATGCACAATTCTGGAAAATCCCAGAGCATTTCTGAAAGAAAAAAAAATAACCAAAAGAGCTGAAGGGAGAAGAATTAAGGCAACTTTTGGCCTTGTACTTCTCTACCTCTATACACAATACTTGTGTGGTACCTACAATTCTTTATTTGAAATATCACATCGGTATTCTGGGAACCATGTATTGCTGGTTATTGTAATATATTTTAGCCTGCATACTGGTAAAATTCAGTTAACAAATAAAGAGTAGTAAACAAGACCAACATTTTCAACATGCCTATATTTCTTTAAACATGGTATGCTCATGTAGCCCTGTATCAGGATGTTTGATGTAACTAAGTACAATATTAAAGGTTCCTGGCAAGATGCCCTAACATTAAGGAACAATTTCTGCTCTAACTTTAATGCTGTGCAACCCCACTGAAACCAATTATGTTGCATAGCATATAACTCAGGGCAGAGTTTGGTCCCAAATGCTTTAGAGGTTTCCCACTAATAAACATTCAATTTAGTTAAGGAGACAATTTTAGTAAAACCACAATACAGCATATAAACACACACAACTATGTAGGATCAAAAGAAAATTTAAATTTGACATAGATGTACTGTGAAGATCTAAAAGCAAGAAAACCCCTGTTTTCATTCACAGTGCTCAGAAAGGCCCTGACCCCTATAGGTTCACTTGGAAATTCATGCTCTGTCAACTTGCTCTACCTTGTCCAGCTCCTTCTTCTTTATATATATATTTGTGGGGATGGGAGGCTTGGCAGAGGAAAGAGAGAGACAGGTTTTGCAGCACCCCACTGTAAGACTGAACCTCAGGCTATCATAAGCCCCGGCTGAGGTTTATGACTACCGGATACACTGAAAAAGTACTTAAATCAGCCCAAGTCAAATATTTACATAGCTCTACGCAAATTGTACTGAATGATATCCTTGTTTGCAGTCTCAGCAGAGGCAGCAAGGAATGAATGGAGACACAAGTACTCTCACACGAACGTTGGAGGGAAAGCGTAGGGGAATCTGAAATATTTCTGCTCATACAACACATAGTACTGTATGTGGTTAAACACATGACTTCAGTCTCCAGCATCTTACATCAACAATGAATCCAAGCAAGAGTGGAAAAACTAACAAAATACCAATTCTTGAAGCAATAAGTATCTCAAAGCAGATGTGTATCAAAGCAAAATACGACAGACTTTTCTGATAGGCAGTGTTCAGGCAGGTCAGTTAAATCATCATTGATGCTCATTAGTATTCTGACAATCTCTAACAGAGTCTTTACCTGCAGCTGATTGATATTCAGCTAGGTGAAACACTCTTTCCGGAAAACATAAAAGAAAAATCAAAGAGATTCTTTTCAGCCACATAATTACAACTGAACAGCCACTGATCAGTATAAGTGAAGACAAATACAGGAGTTCCAATGAGGAACTGGCTTTTCAAAAGGAAAGTGTCCACCATCTAAATTTATCTAAATTGTCACTTCAAACAGTAGTCAGAAAAATCAAATTCTACTGTAGTTTATTTGGGGCTCAATCTTGCCAGGCACTGAGCATCTGCTAAGCCCATTGAAGCCAGCAGCTGGGAGGAGAGAGCCCTTGATGAGTGAATGTATGAAAATAGAATGTGTGTGAGGGGGAAGGGGGGGATAACTATAATTCAGTGCTATTTAATTCTCAGAATACCTATCGAGGCTCTTTTATTAGCACCCATCACTGTAATTTTGAATGAGTCAAAGAAGCTGTAAACTTTTGGGTGCTGTGAAAAACCTAACCCAAACGTCTAAGGACATTAAAAGACTGGTAACCCTTAGAAAGAATCTAGTGTGTCTGGGATATTGTAAAATTACAACAGTTTTTCTTTGTGAGATGGTGAATTTGGCCATTATTATTTCCATTTTACAGATGGTCAAGAGTGAGGCACACTGAGATTGAGTGAGGACACTCAATTTGCCAGAAAGCACTGCGGTTAAGTGGATGAGAAATGCTGCCACTCTATTAACAACAATCAATACAGATTTAAACATATTTGTCAGAAAACTAGGGGCTTGAGGGGAAGGGAAGCAACTTGTATATGAGATTTTTCACCCTGTTTTACCCTTGAAAATAGTTTTGATAATATTTTCGCACCAGCTCTAATGGAGAGTCTAAGGAGATTTGAAACCTTGTTGTCATCCTGATGGTGAGTAGTTGTATGCTCTTAAGCAAATCATGGCCCGTCTGAGAACAGCCAAACAGTGGGTTGAAATCCATGCCATTACTCTCCTGCATGGACTATCCAGAGCACAGGGAAAGTGGCTTCCACATATGGAAAGGAAGAGGTGTGACTCTCCCATCCAATGCTCCACATCCCCTGCCACTCACACAGTGCTCCAGCCAGCATAACTGCACTGACACATGCACAGTTCTACACTGCACCACATAGAGGAGGAACCAGGAGTTATGCTCCTGGGGAGGCATACCACATTAGGACACAGGTTAAAGCCATACTTTACTCCTCAACTTATCTGTGCCTCCATTTCCCTGTTACTTGGTGAAATTACTTTACTTCTGGTTCTATCTCATATGGTGGTTGTGGGAAATGAGGTAATGTATGTACAGAGTTTTGGGAACGTAAGGCAATGCTGTTAGGTGCCCTCTGTAGATTGCAGGTCCAGAGATCAGTACTTGATAGGAAGAACAGATATGCCTTCCCGTGCAGTTGCTATCCAACCTAACTCTGCCTTTCCTGGCCTTTGAATGCTTGATTTTTCATGACATGACATTAACACAAGCTTTTTCTTTTCATGTAGAATTATAATACAGTTTAGCCCAGTACTTTAATAGTTAGACCATGTAGGTCAGTGAGTATACATCTAAATCTAAAGAGTGGAGAGACATGCAGAGAATATGACACCCCAGACTTAGTAAATGTAAGTGAATGCCACTGTAATGTATAGTTCATAATCCAGAGCCCTGAAGTCAATGGAAGTCTTCCCATTCAATTTAATAAGCTTCAGTTTAGACTCAGGGACTGTCTGTAATCTAGGTTTCACTTGTTAATAAGATGGGTGGAAAGTGACATGATTTAAGAAATTAAGTAGGTGAAAAGAGCTTAATTGAATCTGGGGGAAAATTATGAGTAATTGTTATAAAAATTAATGTTGCCTCCATGAAAGTGACTAAAATAAATTACCAATAATGCTAGAGATATGAGATGCAAGGAATATAAATTGATTAAAACAGGTGCTATTTATAGTCATGTTAGTTTTTAATTGTGCAATTTTTTTTAAGATAGCTGCAAAGTAGTGCCTGTCAGTATGTGAACAAAACAGTATAAAATTAAGTATCTCCGCAATGACAGTTGCTAGAATAGCAGACCTAGAATAGCAGGCCTCTACTGAAAGTCAGAATGTAACAAAAGAAAATAGTTCTTCAGTAAAATAAGATATCAACAAGAAGGTAATTGGACTCAGTGCTCCCAGAGACATTGTAACAGCAGCTGACATTAATATCTGCAGCTTTATTAACAACAATCAATATAGATTTAAACATGAATGTTTGAATTCAATTAAACACAACTAGACAACTATATGAAATATCACACACATTCTCAAAGCAGGCTTCTGGATGGCCTCTCCATGGCATTCTATATAAGATTTTTAAATTTCATATTCCCATTCCCCGTATTAAGATCCTTATAAGGTCATCTAATCCCAAACCCAATGTATCATTAATGTAATTTCCCTGTCAACTAAACTTTTAAAGACTCAAGGTTTTGTAATGACTTATGGCTCAGTGACACAGGCTTGCGAAGTTTTATACCAAGAATCTGTCTCATCAGTATTAAAAAAAGGTACAAAAACTCCTTTCCATGATGCTTCACAGAGTAAAGGCTTATAATGAAATCCTGTATTGTTTACAAGCTCCAGCCATGAAGAAATCAAACTTGAGAGAAGAGAGGTGAAAATAGTGAAGGCATCCCTCCTTACAAAGCGTCCCTATTTTCTTCAGGGACGCTTGATTTCTGCTTAACATAGGATCAGAAGAGCCATGTTTTTCCTCACAGGATTAATTAAAAATTAAAAAAAAATTGAGACCTCGTGTGCTTTCTGACTTATCTATCAAAGAAAACAAAAACAAAAAACCTCCCATCAGAAAATTACTGATCTTGACTTGTGCTCGCCATACAAGTCTTACACTGACAGTGAGACATCTGACTCATATAGTCAATATGAAATACAGTAAGTTGATTCACATTGCAGCTGAATGTTTCATTAATACTATAATCAGTGATTCAGATACTAGGGACTAAATAAAATTCCTCTGTGCATGAAGAGTTTTACCAACACCCTTTTAGACAGATATTAAGCATCTTCTTATTCTATTATATATAGGATCTCTTTTGGGTACATCCTACTGGCATTAAGAAAGTTCCCCTCTCAACCATCTATAGATGGATATTAATGCACTTGATAGGCTTCCTTGTATATCATAATTAATACCTCCACTGCTCAATCTTGCCTTATGGAACAGGAAGGAAATGGATGATCCAGGAGAATGGAAATGGATATAGGCTTTCGTACCAGTAACCAGTACAACTACTTCACATGTCTGTAATGACCAAAAGTGATAAATTATATACTTATTTCTAAAACTCCCATCAGTGAAGTTTCTGAGCACTCACCACCTGATCCCTGCTGGATGCCATATGTGAAATGATTTGTTGGTTTCAGTTCAGTACCCAAAGGACGAGTGTGCATATCACAAACCACACCACCACACATGGAACTAATTGGTAACCTTACTGGCAGTCCTAGTAGACAAGGAAAGGGATTAAATTGATATTTAGATAGATTGAATGACCATGGTTTTCAGCCCTGTAGTATATCTCCAAATCAAGTTTAAGGTGCATTTATGGGACACTGCTCTTTCTCTTGCTCTCTCTGTATTGCTAATTCTACCATTATCATAGTATTGGTAGGGCAGTACCTTGTCAATAAAGAGAAAACTTTGTTCTCTAGTGACTTCAATCACTCCTTTTCATAAACAAATTCACTGCAAAAAAACCTACTAAATTTGATTTACATAACTATCAAACAAAGTTGAATCGTTAATTGTCAATATCCATCAATTCTCTTCAGCATTTGAGCAGGAGACTATCAATACCTGCAGTCTACATAATGCCTATACAGTAAATAGGCACAGGCAAAAAGCAGACAATTCAGTAACTCAGCATCTTGTTTTCGCTATAGAATTTTTTTTGTTGTTGAAATACTACAAATTGGAACCATTTCTCTTCAAAAGCCTTGATTTTAAAATACTCTATTGTACATGACACTGTAGAAAAGCTGAACTTACACTAAAGAATGAATACATGTGCGAGAGTTCTCGTAATTGAACACAAGTTAAAATCTCAGATGTGTTTCTGGTAGATGAAATGCTTCAGATTAAATGTCAAGGTATAGTGAGTAATTGACACTTAAAATGAATGGTAGAAAAAAAAGGAGACTGAAGGCATTCAAGATACTGTTCATTAGCTGAGGATATTTTTGAATAAAGCAATTCTTCACCACAGTTTTCTGTGAACTAGTTTCAACTTGTTTGGGGTATGGTGGGTGTCAGAAAATCAGGAACACACAGAGGAGGGATAACAATGCGATGGAGAAAGTAGATGAAGGAAACTCCCAGGGAAACACTATGTAGAACTGTCAGTATGTAATAAGAAGGATCAGATGTTCAGCATGATTTGAACAAGCTGCCCAAGAGGTGAATCATTATTTTTCTCCCCAGTTTGGTCAGACCAGAATACTAGAAACTGAAAGAAAACTAATGAAAATGAGAGTAAATAGTGCTGAGAGGAGGAAAGCAAAGTGGAGGAGGAGAACTGGACCCTTACTAGAGGGTTGTGTGGGACTTCACACACACCTTAAGGCCAGAAGTAACCATTGTGATCATGTTGTCTGACCTCCTGTATAACACAGGCCACATGACTAAAACTTAAACCACAGAAAGACACAGAAGTGAGCAAACGCCTCATTCCATTCTTTCATTCCCACACTAGAATTATCTCCTGCTGCCCTCATCTCATACTAAAACCTGGCAATCTCTCTTCCCTCAACTTGAGTGGTTGGCTTTAGGACTGTGGCAGTGGCATTGGGCTCCTTTTCTACCATTGTTAAAGTTCTAGTGTTCTCTCACTACATTGCCTCCACTGATGTCTATTCCATCTGGCTCTACTCTCTTAGAATGCCTCTTTATTTGCTATTCCTGTGATTTATCATCATTTCCTCCAGATGTAGCTGCCTCACTCTCTTTTTTCCTGATTTCAACCCCCTCCATTGTCCTAGCTGACTTCTATTTTCACAACAATAGTCCATCTGATCCCACAGCCTTTCATTTCTTTTGCTACCCTCTTCTTGCAAAAACGTCCACTTTTTGACCAGTTCTCCGGTTCACTGCGTCTGGTGTTGTCTTGATATGGGCTTCCCCCAAAACTGATCTCATTCTGATCTCTGTCCTTGAATTCCCTTTCTTAAGTTGCCACCTGTTTTCCTTCAACATCACAGGCTCTCTGCCCTCATTCTATCAGGCCCCCTTTCTCACATCGCTGTCCTCACTCTCATTTCTCAATTACCTGGTTTCTAATTTTATTTGTATGTCTACTTTGACACCTTAGCTCTATCTCATTCCCAGGGCTGGCTCTTCTCTTGAATCCATTACTTCTGTTCCTGCTTTCATGCTGCTGAGCACCTTTGAGGACAGTCCTCTGATTAGTGACTCGAACTTTAAATTGATTTTCTCTTCTTTTATCTGTCTTTTTTCTTTCTTTTCTTTCTTTTTGACTTCCCAACCTTTTCTTCATTTGTGGACCCTCAAAAAATGTAAAATGGAGGTGTGAACCCCTTTGGAAATCTTAGCTTAGACAGTCTGAGGACCCCTAAGGTTTTGCAGACCACAGGCTGAACATCAGTGCCCTTTATTACTCCTATAATAGTTAAATACTTTGGTCGCATTTTGCTTTTAGTATTATGATTGTCTCCTTGCTGACCTCCATGACTCTTGCATTTGCCCCCTCCAGTCTCCAGATCATTGGTACTGTAGGCATGTTCTCCTCTCCTCAACGTTGTAGCTTTTACTGTATCATACTCAAGATTCTTCACTCCCACACTTACATATCCTTTTTATCTTCCTCCCATTCTCAGCAATGTAGGCATATGTTTATGGTGCCATGCACAGTACACAGATGGAGGATAACTGCACAATGGAGGTGAAACTGTTAGGTAATGTTACAACAGCTGTGAAGGTGGATGAAGGCTGTAGCAAATACAAGATTTCCAATCATCCTGGTGTCCATGCCATTGGTTTCAAGTCCTCTAGCCATCAAGGGTAGCATGGTGACTGTTGTGCACCAGTCTCCCCACTTTAAAAGAAGTCGCGCACAGGCATCATCTTCATTTTTAATAATAAGAAAAGCTGCAATTTTTATTTTCTTTAATAGATTCCTCTCTCAACCAACTGGAAATAAAACAACTGGCACATGGTTTGAATCAAATACAGATCACTGCTCCATCAGTAATTGCATAGCTATTTATAGCCAGAACAGGTGATTAATTATGTATTTGCTGGTAGCCAGCCAACAGTGACAATTTCACATAATTGTTGAGCGCACATGCGTGTGCACGAAGAATCCACCACTCTGCCCCATGTTCATGTATTCTCTAAGATCCAAGCTGAAAATCTGAAAATGCTCCCAGAATAATTTTAAATAAAATGAAGTGCTTGGCAGAGGGTTTACTAAGTAGTATGCCTTCATCTGTCATAATACTACTGCTAGTAATACAGAGAAGATGCAGTCCAAGTGCAGTACCATCAAGCTACATTGAAATTCTCTTGCTTGATTGGCTGGTGATATGAAACTGCTACAAGAAAAGCTATAGGAAGTTCTAATTAGGCAGCAGTAGAGACATTTTAAATGTGTATGCTGTTGCAATAAAAAAAATGGTCAGCGTTGTCAATCTGGTCTTCAATTGGTTAAATCCACTTGATTAGATAGCTGGCAGTTGCAGGTTCTTTTTTTATGTCTACACACAGTCAAAATTATGAACACCACTAGGTGTTGGAATCTGTTTTCTAGTCACCTACCCCCTCTTAACTCGCTAGTACTTAAAAACACCCCTCTCCCAGAACTCCGCCCAGAAGATATAAAGCTTCTGGTTTACAGGTTAGCTCTCTCAGGGGTGACATAGTAGTTGTAAATGCTTCTGACACAGTCACACTTGACATTCTCATGAGCAAATTAGGGAATGGTGATTTAGACAAAATTACTGTAAGGTGGGTGCACAGCTGGTTAAAAGACCATACTCAAAAAGTAGTTACTGTCAGGCACTGCCTACCTTAGTTAGGCATAGTGGTCAGAGCAAAGGTCAAAGCCAGTCATGGGGTCAGGAGTGGGGTGAAGGTGGTGCTGGAACAGAGATCCTGAGAAAGGCCATGGCCAAGTCCGCAGACAAGCCAAACAGCACCATAACTGGAGTCCAGGTGCAGGCCAGAGACCAAATCCAGGTGGTCAGAGTCCAAGGTGGTCAGGAGACAGAGGCAAGGCTGGAGCAAAGTCAGAGTAGGGCAAATACAAGACTGAAACAGGGCCTGGGCAAGGCTGGGGCATGAACAGAAACTGGAGCAGGCTAGGAATAAAGAGAGTCTGAGCCACGGTGAGACGACAGCCAGGTTCCTGGCTGGGTAGTGCTGTTTCACAGATTGATCTACAGTTCTGGCAGGGTTGGGAAAATAACTGAGCCTGGGGGTCATCTGACCCAGGCTCCGCTTGCGGATAGGCTGCTGCTGCATGCCTGAAGGGTGAGTCACTGCAGGCTCTGTGGAAGGCTCAGGTAGTGCAGCTGGGTTGTTGCTGCATGCTGGAGCGGTAACTCATTGCAGCTCCATTGGAGGGGCACCTATTGAGGCTCTGGGTTATTATTGAGGAGCACCTGGTTTGCCTGTGGGTTTGCCTCCCAGTTATCAAAGTTAAAACTATCAAACCAGGAGAGTGTATCTAGTGGGCTACCTCAGGGATGAGTCATGGGTCTAGTACTATTTAATGTTTTCATTAATTACTTGCATAATAGAGTGGAGAATTTGCAAATGAAACCAAGCTGGCAGGGGTTGCAAGTACTGTGGCGGACAGGATTAGAATTCAAAACAAAACAACTTTGACAAATTGGTCTGAAATTAACAGGATGAAATACAATAAAACCAAGTACAAAGTACTTTACTTAGGAAGGAAAAAAATCAAATGCACACCTACAAAATGGGGAACAACTGGCTAGATGGTAGAACTGCTGAAAGGATCTGGGGGTTATATCAGATCACAAATTGAATACGAGTCAACAATCTAATGCAGTTACAAAAAAAGGCTAATGTAATTTTGGGATGTGTCGCAGGGTGGACCCTGCTCCTGCTGTGAAGGGGTTTAAAAAGTGGCCTGGCAGGGCTTGAGAGCAGTGGCTTTCAAGGCTGAGCTGATTGGGGAAGTGGCTGCAGCTGGGGGCCATGCCCCAAACAGAGCAACAGGGCCTTATAAAAGGCCAGGGAAGCCAGAAGCACAGGCAGTCTCTCTCTGCCTGTAGAGAGAGATGGGCCTGGCTGCAGGGAGCTAGACCAAATACCTGAGGTAAGCAGGGCTGGGGACAGGCTAAAGAGCTGGGGAGCTCTAGCCTGGAAAGCCCCAGGCTGCGGCCTAGCAGAGGGCTAAAGGTACTGGGGGTTGCAAGGGGCAACCTAGGGGTAAGCAAAGGCAGCAGGTCCAAACCCCCTTTGCCGATGATGAGTACTGGATACTGCAGTCTGCCCCAGCGAACGGGGGCTAGATAGAGACTGGGCAGTAGCCACTACTGAGGCGAAGTGGGGATAGTAGGGTGGGGGGTTCCCAAGGCAGGGGAAACCCAGAGAAAAAAGGGGTTACTGCTGGGGGCAGCACCCCATGTGAAAGGGCACCGGGGTCCTGGGAGGGACACAGGGCCAGTAGCTAACAGGTGGATCACTGGCCTGCAGAGGGTGCTCCAGTGCTGGAAAGAGCTAATTCCCAGAGTCACCAGCAGGAGGCGCCGCAGGGGGTAAGTCCGACCCGTTACAGGATGTATTAACAAGAGTGTTGTATGTCAGACATAGGAACTAATTTGTCCTGCTCTACTCAGCACTGTGGTCTCAGCTGGAGTTCTGGGCACTACACTTTAGGAAAGATGTGAACAAATTGGAGAGTCCAGAGGAGAGAAACAAAAATAATAAAAAGTTTAGAAAATCTACACCTATGAGGAAAGGTTAAAAAACTGGGCCTGTTTAGTCTTGAGGGGAAAAACCGGCGGGGAGGAGATTTATAGCAATCTTCAAACATAAGGGCAGTTCTGCAGAGGGCGGTGATCAATTATTTTCCATAGTCACTTGAGGTAGGACAAGAAGTAATGAGCTTAATCTGCAACAAGGGAGATTTAGGTTAGATATTAGGAAAAAAAATCTACTGGTAAAAAGATTAAAGCTCTGGACTAGGTTTCCAATGGAGGGTGTGGAATTCCAGTCTCTGGAGGCTTTTAAGAACATTTCTCTACATTTTTCTGATTCTATTAACAATGTCTAGCACCCAGGGGTGGCTCCAGGCCCCAGCACGCCAAGCACGTGCTTGGGGCGGCATGCCGCGGGGGGGCGCTCTGCCAATCGCCGCTAAGGCGGCAGGCAGGGTGCCTTCAGCGGCACGCCTGCGGAGGTCCACTGGAGCCGCGGGACCAGCGACCGGCAGAGCCACCCGCCCCCACCCCCCCCACGGTAAGTCGCCGTGCTTGGGGCGGTGAAATGTCTAGAGCCGCCCCTGCTAGCACCAATCATAGGTGCTAGAACTAAGGGTGCTGCTGCACCCCCTGGCTTGAAGAGGTTTCCATCACGTCCAGGATTTACAGTTTGGTTCAATGGCTCTTAGTTCCCCCACTATACAAATTGTTCCAGCATCCCTGGCACCAATTCATTTTTCATCCTTGTCTTCCAGGATTGTTTTTATTTTGGCAGGGATTTGGAAACAAAAGGAAGAAACAAACATGAAATTTTCTTCAATTCTCAGTAATCAATTAGTTTGAAATATTTATATTCTGTTTGTAAAATAAAATCCTCTATGGAAAAAGATGACATTGCGGACAAACAATGTACTATGTTAAGACTGGAATTAACTATTGTCAATAAAGAATTGTATTTTACTTAAGTGAAACACAACATTATTTCAGACAACTGATGCCAAGCTATGAAACAAAATATTCATGGAAATATATTTATTTTATGCTTAAGACTTTACAAGAAAAATAGCAAATTTTAGGGATTTTCTTTTTCCTTAAACCACACAAATCAAGCATTTATTAAAATTGTCAAGTTTAATTTGCAGGTTCCTTCTCAAAAGAATTTCACTGGCAGATTCTATTATTATAATATAGACTTATGTCTTCCACATTTGGATCTCTACCAGGCCAAATTCAGCATTATTCATCAACTCCCTTGGTTTTAGTAGAATTACATCTGGGTTGAATGTAGTCCTTTGTGGTTTGTAGTTCTTGTCATTGGACTCATTTGATTTCTGTCTATTGCTTTTGTTGATACTGATACATGTGGTTTTAATGCCTGTGTTTCATTTGTAACCCTTTCCCAGCACATTTGATGAGATACAGCCCTCTGCACAAGGGTCAAACACAAAATCTGACTCTCACTATTATATAAGGACTTAATTGATGCACATGTTTTGTGATGATTCTCTACAAAAGGGTGAAATTCTCCCTAAGGGTGGGATTTTAAAAAAAGCACTCAGTGTTGGTCTAATTCTGCTACTACAGATGTCAATGATTTTTACCAATGCCTTGGCTTCAATGGGAAGAGAATTAAACCTGAGCGCTACCCATAATTTGATGTCACTACCCATAATGAATAAGATGCAATGTAAATGAGTAAGTACTTTTATTTTCTGATCAATAATATCATATAGTTAGCAAGATCCTGCACACCTCCTTGGCAATTTGTATGGCAAATGGTACCACATGACCTCAAAGAATGCATATTGTGATGACACCCACACAATTAATACAGTTAGGGGTGCACAGGAAATACAAAAATGGCCAATGGACATGGCCATTTGACACACTAAGTAGAATGACACACAAACAGTTTTAAAATAATTTGGGCAAAATTTTCTAGTGCTACTCATGAACTGTAAGGCCAGAAGGGATTATCTTGATCACCTAGTCTGACCTCTTTCACATTGCAGGCCACAGAGCCTTGCCCATCCACTCCTGTAATAGACCCATAGCCTCTGGCTGAGTGATTGAAGGCCTCAATTCATGATTTAAAGAAATCAAGTTACAGAAAATCCACCATTTACTCTAGTTCAAACCAGCAAGTGACCTGTGTCCTATGCTAAAGAGGAAGGCGACCCCCCTGTGCGCGCGCACACACGCACACGGTCTCTGCCAATTTGACCCAGGGGAAAATTCCTTCCTGACTCCAAATATGGTGATCTTTTAGACCCTGAGCCTGGGGGCAAGATTCACCAGCCAGAAAGAATTCTCTGTAGTAACTCAGTGTCCTCTCCCACTAGTGTCCCATCACAGGTCATTGAAGATATTTGCTTCTGGCAGTCTGTACATGCCATTGCGGGCAGCTTCATCAACCACCCCTTCCATAAATTTATCAAACTCAGTCTTGAAGCCAGTTAGGTTTTTCTGGTCTCTTCCTCACCTCCCACCCCACCCCACTTGGAAGGCTGTTCCAGAACATCACTCCTCTGATGGTTAGAAACCTTCATCTTAATTTCAAGTCGAAACTTGTTGATGGTCAGTTTATATCCATTTGTTCTTGTGTCCACATTGATGCATAGTTTAAATAACTCCTCTTCCTCCCTGGTATTCATTCCTCTGATGCATTTATAGAGAGCAATTGCATCTCCCTTCAGCCTTCTTTGGTTAGGCTAAATAAGCTGGGCTCTGAGTCTCATCTCATAAGACAGGTTTTCCATTCTACTCACTCAAGAATCTAACAGATCCTTTGTTGTTGCCTAGGCCAGCATCCTTTGTTCCTGTGAGCCTGGGCTGGTGAGGTGTGAACTGCCTCTCTGCTCTTGGAGAGTTTTTGCCTAGACTTATTTTAAGCCATGAGGATACATTTGCAGCCTCATAACTACATACATGAAATTATAACCTATAACATTACTCTAACATCACTGTAACAACAATGCTCAGTGCATCAAGAGCCTTCCAAAGACATGTATATGTATGATATTCTGGTCCTCCTTTGTAATGGCAATACCTCCCAACTTTGTGTCATCTGCAAATTTTATTAGCACACTCCCATTTATTTGTGCCAAGGCCATTAATAAAAATATTAAATAAGATTGATCCCAAGACTGATCCCTGAAGAATTCCACTTGTAACCTTCTCCTTTCAGGATGAACTGTTTCTCTCCCCCTAAACCAGTTCCTTATCCAACTTTCAATTCCCATATTAATTCTCATCTTCTCCAATTTAATTCATAATTTCCCATGTGGAACTATATCAAATGCCTTACTGAAATGCAGGTAGATTAGATCAACTGCATTTCCTTTGTCTAAAAAAATCAGTTCTCTTCTCAAAGAAAGAGATCAGGTTGGTCTGGCACAACCTACCTTTTGTAAAACCATGTTGTATTTTATCCCAGTTGCCATTTACCTCTATGTCCTTAACTACTTTCTCTTCCAAATTTGTTCTAAGACCTTGTATACGAGGTCCACTGGCCCACTACAGTATGTCTATTTCCACCTTCCAAACCAAAATGCCAGCTACTTGGCAATTTCATGTATATCCTGGAAATAAATCTAAAGTAATTTATAACTAACATTTAATCAATAAATGTTACTCAATAAATACAAATACAACAAAACAGTTTTTGCATGCAGCTAAAGGATACATACATGATACCTGTGGAATTGTGACTGATCATCAGGCAAACAAACACAGTTACATTGACCTCTTCTATGCTAACATTCTACCACTCAGGAGTTCGAGACACACTGAGTTCTAATCCTCACTCTTCCAGTGATACATGTATCTGTGATTTAGGGCCAGTCGCTTCATGTTTCTGTCTCAGTTTCTCCTGTTTGGCTCATAGGGATGTTATGAAGCTTAATTAGATAATATATGCATAGTGCCTTGAACGCATAAACACTATATAAATGTTAAGCAATAATTAACTATAAATCATACAGTGAATGCACAGCAGTAAATGTAATTGAAATACAAGGATATTCAGCATATTGCCATGGGCTATAAAAAAAATAAACATCTTGTTTCATCAGGCATGTGCTCCTTGTTTTATTTTTCAGTCCTTATTTAGGAAAAACTTCTATTGTATCTGATGGGAATTATGCCTGAGTAGGGAAGACAGTATGGGATCCTAAAAAAGCAGCAAAGAGTCCTGTGGCACCTTATGGACTAACAGACGTTTTGGAGCATGAGCTTTTGTGGGTGAATACCCATTTCGTCGGATGCATCTGACAAAGTGGGTATTCACCCAAGAAAGCTCATGCTCCAAAACGTCTGTTAGTCCATAAGGTGCCATAAGACTCTTTGCTGCTTTTACAGATCCAGACTAACACGGCCACCCCTCTGATATGGGATCCTAAATGTCTACATAGCACAAAAGGTCTAATTTACATCTCACCATATCTAACACAGAATTCAGAACAGTAAGAATGTTTTCAATGTTTTTTTTTAAATTGTCTTCCACATATAGCATGAACTTTAAAAAATAGAAATAAAAATGACAAGTTATTAGTTTTGTTTGCACTCAAACTCAAAGAAAAGTTGCACGTACCTTTGAATAAATAACACTTCATAAGTTATGAAATTATACAGTGTCGGAACGATGAAAAGTATTGATTCATATATCTGCCTAAGGGTAGATAGAAAGAACAAAAAAGAGATTTACCAAGTATTCAACAGGAATACTTCAAATGATGTCGATTTTATCTGCAGGATTATCTCAACATTAGATGTATTTATTTATTGTTTAACAGAATGACAGTCTAGCCTTCTACACAGAGAGAGAGAGAGAGAGAGAGAGAGAGAGCAAACAATCTAATTTAAAATAAAGTAAAAAGTACATTTAGATTAAACATTTTTGGGCAGAGACCATATTTTGCTCTGTATTTGTACAGTGCCTAGCACAATGGGATCCTGGTCCAGGAGTGGGGCTCCTAGATATTACCACAATAACAAACAGTAATAGAAACATGTAGCTACATTTTTTACACAAAGAACAAACCAAACAAAAAATTCCTTGTTTGTCTCAATCAAATTCAATGAGAAGATACTAAATTAAGGTAGTGGTATTTCCACAAGGCACAAGGTATGTCTACACAGCATTTGGGAGTGAGCAGGAACAAGCATCCCAGGCTGGGTGAGCCGACTTGCAATAGTGGGGCTCATGCTAGTGCTTTAAAATAGCTGTGTAGAAACCTGGGTGGGGCAAGTTTCTATGTGAAAGCAGTGAGGAAGCCAGCATCCACCCTCCCTCCCCTAGTAGCCAGCAAGTGAAGGTGAATGGCAGGCTGGGTTTCGACCTGCTGTGGGCATTACGCTAGTCTCCCCTTTTAAAGGGGGGCTGAGAAGGAATTTTTCCCACACCATCAAAATTGGCTTCGGTGAAGTGTGGTTTTTTTGCCTTCCTCACAGCGGGTGTGAGGATGGACCTTTTCAGTAGAGACTAAAGCTTTAATTTTGGACTATTTAAATCTTAATGTTTAGGAAGAAAAGACATCAACAAATGAATTGTATATTTCAATTGCATCTTCTGCATTTCCAGGTATTTCTACAAAAAAAAAAGTTGGTTAAAAACTTACCATTAAAAGGAATGGTTTTATCTGAGCAGTTTCAACCCTAATTATTCAGAGTTTTGAAATGTCAATTTATTATTGAATTACCAAAAAAAAATGATAAACAAAATTCAGCTGCACAGAAGACAGTTGCAAAACACCCACTGATTTCAGTGGGAGAAAAATCAGATTCAACTGTTTAGATATAAAAAAAGCAAACTATTCCATTTTCTGGAACACTTGAGGTCTGCAGGGTGTTCCAAGTTACATTTTTTAAATATACGTCAGCACTTTGGTTAGTTCCGTAAGATTGAAATTTTAACTTAGCAGAAGAACAAAGGCTTCACATAAATTCTTACACTGATCATAAGAGATAAAGGAAAGAAAAGAATCTCTGCACTTTTATGTTTAGAGTTATAACAGACATTGCAGAAGTAGAAGAGAGTACTTTTGAAAAAAATTGAACACACTGGGAATCAATGTGGGCAAAGATGGACTCCGTGTGTTCAGGAGGACTAATCAAAATGCTGAAATTACAACTATTCAGATTAGATTAGAACAGAATGGAAGTACTTGAGAGAGAGACTAGAACTGATGTTTTGGAATATGGCACTCTAAGGTTACCACAAAAACCATTAGCCAAAGACATAGACTGACCAGCAGGTTAGCTAAGACTAGTTAGTTGGTCACAGAGACTTTTGTGAAGTGTTGTTGGAAACCTATACACCCACACACAATATAGTAGGGCACATCTCAGCAACCTATATTATATCTTAGATATAAAGAAAAATTGGGTATCAGTATTCCCATGGTATGAACAATAACTTTCACATGTCTAAATACGTTTTTTTCCCCTAAACGGAAACACTGATAAAGTTTGTCTCAGGCCTGATATAATTAGTGCTATATTTTATCACCTAGGAATTAAATACCTGAAAGTGTACAGGGATAAGAAGAATACATTGGCCAGGTATGTGAGATAGATTAGTGTATGTCTGTGTGTGTCTATGCTGTGTAGTTGTAGCCATGTTGGTCCCAAGATATTAGAAAGACAAGGTGAGTGAGGTAATATCTTTTATTGGACCAACTTCTGTTGGTGAGATAGACAAGCTTTTGATCCACACAGAGCTCTTTTCTGCTCAATGTGCAGCGGCCGTCAAAAAAACTAACAATGTTAGGAACCATTAGGACAGGGAAAGATAATCAGACAATAAATATCACAATGCCACTCTATAAATCCATGGTATGCCCACACTTTGAATACTGTGTACAGTTCTGGTCACCATCTCAATATATATATTATAAATTGAAAAGGTACAGAGAAAGGCAACAAAAATGATTAGGAATATGGAACAGCTTCCATATGAGGACAGATTAAAAAGACTAAAACTGTTTAGCTTGGGGAAAAAAGAGAAGATTAAGGAGGGACATAATAACAATCTATAAAATCATGAATGATGCAGAGAAGGAATAAGTAAGTGTAATTTACCTCTTCACATCACACAAGAACCAGGTATCAGCCAATGACATTAATAGGCAACAGGTTTAAAACAAACTAAAAAAGGAAGTACTTCTTCACACAACGAATGCACAGTCAACCTGTGGAACTCATTGCCAGAGGATGTTGTGAAGGCCAAAATATAACTGGGTTCAAAAAAGAATTAGGTAAATTCATGGAGGATGTGTCCATCAATGGCTACTAGCCAAAATTGTCAGGGATGCAACCCACACTCTGTGTGTCCCATAGCCTCTGACTGCCAGCTGCCCCTGGACTACAGGGGATGGATCGCTTTGTGATTGTCCTGTTATGTACATTCCCTTTGAAGCATCTGGCATTGGTCACTACTGGGGTACAGGGACCATTGGTCTCATCCATAGGCCCCTAATAAATTCATGGCCATGAAAAAACGCATCACAGACCATGAAATCTGGTCTTCCACCAGGAAATCTAGTCTTTTGTGTGATTTTACCCTACACTATACAGATTTCAGGAGGGAGACCAGTGTTTCTCAAATTTTGGGTCCTGACCTAAAAGGGATTTGCGGGGAGGGTCGGGGGGGGATTCCACAAGATTATTTTAGGGAGGTTGTGGTATTGCCACCCTTACTTCTGCACTGCCTTCAGAGTTGGGCAGACGGAGAGTGGCGGCTACTGACAGGTCCCAGTTCTGCAGGCAGCAGTGCAGAAGTAAAGGTGGTAATACCAGACCATGTAGCAGTACCACAATCCACCGTAGAATAACCTTGTGACCCCCACACAACTCCTTTTTGGGTCAAGACCCCTACAATTACAATGGTGTGAAATTTCAGATTTAAATAGTTGAAATAATGATATTTAGGGTTTTAAAAACCCTATGACTGTGAAATTGACCAAAATAGACTGTGAATTTGGTAGGGCCCTACTCATCCAGTATGGCCATTCTTATGTTCTTAGTGAGACAGACATGGGCTAATGTTAGAAATCAGGACTGGGAGCAAGGAGAACAAACAGGCTAAATTGCCATTTGAACTACTTATGAGAATTTTAGTAGCCCATGAGAACTGCTTATGTAACAGTGACATTTATACACCTTGTGAAATGTTTTCCACCTCACCCCCTTTTCAACTTTTCACCTTTGTTATTTGGGACTAGATTAACCCATTCTTTAAAAAAAACAAAAGTAGTAACAAAAATAGTACATAGTACATAGAATTTATAAGAGATGTAGATGTGCTAATGATAAGGGTATTTTGATGGAATTTTCCTCACCCAGATCTTCGAACCACATAGCATTTCTTTCACTGCAATTCTGCTCACATGATTCCTTTTTGCTCTGCCTTTGTAGAGTGTAACACAATGGACCCTTGTCTCTCACTGGATCTCCTATGTGCCACCCCCGTACAAACATTAAATAGTATAATCATTTGTGCTGAAAACTATAGCTAAAGATACAGGAATTATTTTCCTTTTTTACAAACACAAAAACAAAGTGAAAAGGAAAATAATCCCTAGTATGACATAGATTTTATCGAATTCATTTGAAACACCAAGAAATAGCTTGGCCCTGTAGCCTTTATCTAAAATTGACTTGACAGTTCTGTGTTAAACTATAATGAGATTGAGCCCAGCTCCTACGATGCTACAGTTTTCAGATGAATAGGGTGAAAGTTACCCTTTACAATTCTCTTAGATTAGGAGACTTAGGAGCACACGAAGAACGAATACAGTGACCACAAACACAGTTACAAGTAAAAAATATTGTTTGTATTATAAGTTATACCAAGCAGCTGATTAAAGTTACACTCACACATCAGTATATGAAACCTGAGAGAGTCCATGCAATAGCTACTGCTGTATTTATACTCACATAACCAAAGATGTTAGAGAGCTTGATGGATCTCTCAACAGGTGGTCATTGATCTAGGGTTTCTTCCTTCAGGGGTCTTCTCAATGAGGTCTTCCCACCCATATCCATACTAGGAACCTTTTAATCTTGTTGTTCTGACCATGCCTAACACCAAATGCATCTGCATAAGGGTTCCAACCTCCTTTTCCTGATCTTGCACACTCTGTCAATTTTGGGGTGCCCTGCTTTTCATAGGTTGTTCTCTAGTTCTCCTTATTCTCATTAGCATGTATGTAAACATGTTTCCATAGTAATCTGCGGTCCTAGCAGAGATTTCTGTGATGTTACAATCTGGTGTCTTGAGGTCTAGACGAGTTCGTTGTGACATATTTTTCAGGAACATCACTGATTGGCACACACTTTACAGTAATCTTGTAACCTTACCAGCATAGGGTCATACCTGGGTCACCCACTCATATCAAGTCTCCTTAAACCTGAGGCCTACTGTGGCTAAACTGAAATTTTATAGGCCTTAACCTGTAGGCCTGACATTACAGCCTTGCTTTACTTATAAAGGTAACACACACATCACTCCTAAATATGTACCCGTTTTATACTCCTATGATCATACAACTTAAATCTATTCATCACACGTTGATTACATATGAAACAACATATGAGTTAACCATGACAATAACGTAATTAAATGATAACAGGAACTAAATGGCCATAGTACCCTAGATGTTTTCACTGTCCAGATTAATAATTTTACAAATGCTGACTACAGATTATTTTATGGTGTGATATACCAAGGGTAGTAATAACAATCAGACATCATTTACATCTTGCAGCCCTCATAAGTAGGCCTTGAGCTACCCTTAACACAGCTGTGAATTTCACACAGCACGAAGAGTTTTGTTCTCTCTGAAGCTTGCTTGATGGCTGAAGAAGAAAGTTTAATCTGAAGAAGAAATTTGTTTAAATGTGAGAAGAAGTCGTCTCAGTGTCTCTCTTATTGTGAGACTAATGAGCCCTTTTGATTTTTGTTGTATGGAAATCCACTGGGAGGTTTAAGATAGTTTTATTGCAGAAACCTATCAGGTCTTACTGGCCTTCTATGCTGATAAATGATCGATTGTTTCTCATTGTTCTCTTTTGTTCTATATCACTGTGCCTCTCCTTGAGCTACTCCAATGATGTTTATGATACTAAATCTTATTTTGCAGTAAAGTGTAGGATGGCTTCTATAGCCTGATTTCTATGTCACAAACAATTGCATAAAATGTCCTTAGCAAAAAGTAACAGAAATGGTTATGGAGGGTCTTTCTTTTCAGTTCATACATTGCATTGATTTTTATCAAATACAAAATACCATTAAATTCAAAGAGCAGATGGATATTATAAACCTTCCAGAGAAACAAGGGCTCTGATTCTCTGCTGTGTTCCAGCCTCTTTGTTGAGAAGCTGTCCTAATGCTGTCAAGTATCAGAGGGGTAGCACATTAAACATAAAATACCACAGTAAATACCACTGTGGGTATTCACCCACGAAAGCTCATGCTGCAAAACGTCTGTTAGTCTATAAGGTGCCACAGGATTCTTTGCTGCTTCTACAGAACCAGACTAACACGGCTACCCCTCTGATACTTGACAGCATTAGGACAGCTTCTCAACAAAGAGGCTGGAACACAGCAGAGAATCAGAGCCCTTGTTTCTCTGGAAGGTTTATAATATCCATCTGCTCTTTGAATTTAATGGTATTTTGTATTTGATAAAAATCAATGCAATGTATGAACTGAAAAGAAAGACCCTCCATAACCATTTCTGTTACTTTTTGCTAAGGACATTTTATGCAATTGTTTGTGACATAGAAATCAGGTATTCACCCACGAAAGCTCATGCTGCAAAACGTCTGTCCTAATGCTGGTGTAGCTGGCCATGGGAAATTCAGGAGAGTTTCTCTGGTGGTATACAACAAACATAGAGGCTATTACACTGTTCAAAAGGAGGTGTGATTGGAGCTTCCTTATGTCCTAGCAATTTCTGGCTACTGTAATGACCCATTGGGGCCTTTTGGCAGCTAGCACAATTTAGAGCAGCCCTCAAGCTGTTCTAACTTAGGCAGGAGACTGTCCCAACACACAGCCAGCCAGCAGTGATGGCTCCTTTGCTACCGTTGAGGATCATGACAAAAGTATTCTGGTTACAAAGTAAATAAATAAATAACTGGAGTTCAGCGGGGGTGGGGGAGAATAGTCACTGAACAATATTTGTGCAGAATTTAAACTGGAAATATCCATGCAGAATTTAAACTCAAAGCAAGCCACCCAGATCTGAACATCCCTAATCTTTGGAAAAGTTTGTATCTACAATCAAACTTTGCAATCAGTCTCTATAATCTATAACAAAATGAACCAATAACTTAACTCCTTACATCTCTGAACTTTGGGATGGTTTAGATCATCTGTAGCCAAACTTTGGGGCTCAGACTCTCCTGCAGTTAGAAGCTCTAATGTTAATCTCAGATGTTGCCTTCTAATGACTTGTGTTGTTATTACCTTGTCCCTTCACATTCAGTGTGATCAAATATGTCCATTTATCATGAACCTTCTTAGGACATTTCTTTCTTTAAGCCACACCTTCTTCAAATGCACAGAGAACAACTAAAATTAATCCAGACATTAACATTCAGTAATGTCTAAAAAGTCCTTCCAATAGCCCAAGATTCATTTCAAAACAATAAGAATTAGAATGTCAATGCATTTTTGAAGATGGTATTGCTACTTCCTATGTGCATCAGTCCATGATTCAGTAACTACCACACAGAAAACATTTCACTGAAATACTAAGCAGGTTATAAAACACAATTTGTGATTCACTTGCACAGTATTTTTTCTTTTGTCCTTATAAAACCATCTAATTAGGGCAACACATAGGATGGAAACAAGGATAAATTTATTCTTCCTCACAAGTTAACTGCTTTGTTTCAATGTGGTACCTAAAATTAAGTTTTGCCTTATAATTTTTCAGATTTATACAGTGATCTTCATCCCAAAGGATTTCTTTGGTTTTTCTGCTTAAACATAAACTATGGCCCAATTTCTGGCCTGATTTATAAATACTTAAAAGCCACAGGGTTTTTAAGTTAGGACAGTACTTTGACCTATATATATATATATATATATATATATATATATATACATACTATATATATATATATATATATATATATATATATATATATATATATATATATATGGTATGTGCAAGTCTTATACAGCCACATATAGGATATAAAGGGATCACGTAGGGTCTGATCCAAAGTCCATTAAAGTTAATTACTTTTGTCATTAACTTCCGTGGGCATTGGACCAGGCCAATAATTAGTACACTATGCTGCACAATAGGTTGGGAATGGAATTTTTTTTTGTGGGCAAACCCCTCATTTTACGAAAAAGTGCTTTTGGGGATTTTAGTGTCAATGCAAAGACGACAGAACCTTGATTTATGAAGTAGAGAGAGACTCAAAGTGCCATATTAGGATCCTGGATACTCCAGTTGTTGGGATGACCATGGTGTTTACATTCCAATCTCTTTTCTGCCCATTATAAAGGTAGTTTTTCATCCTCAGAAAGGTGTTGTGAAATGAAAATAATTAATTAATGGTTGTGAAGTACTCTGAGACCCTTGACAAAAGATATTAGAGCAGAAAAGTATTATCATTATTATTTATAATTATGGAATTTAAATCAAAGTTTGGGTCCAGATTTCAAAATTCTTTCCCCATCCCTCCTCTTCCTTTACCCAGCCTCACATTTGTGAGATATTTGGATTTAGGGTTCCTGTTTGATCCATTATCCAAATTGGCCCTAACTATGAAATTCAGATCGAGGATCAGGTCCAGATTTCAAAGGCACATCTGCCACCAAACACTGGAGGCAGTTTGGATTAGGGATTCCAGTTCAAACCATCTCTGTAGTAAGTATCATTCAAGGGACACTAATCAGCAAGTTGCAGAGAAGTTAATTCATCTTACCCAGAAGGATGAAAGATTCCTTCTGCTAACAGTACCCTGAACAAGCTCTGGAATGTGAACTTTTCTGGGTTAGTCATTTCACTTTCTCAGATCATTTCACCTTCCTGAGCTCTGGTGATGGACTCACAAAGTGGAGTTCTTCTTGGCCAGTGACACGACAACACAGTTTTGCAATGTCACAATGCACATGTCTAAAATCTAAGGCATATCTCCAATTTCAACACAATTTAACAGTCAAGTTCAGCATTCTCATGACCACACTCCCGTGTCCACCCAACTCCTCTAATTAAGCAGTCACTCTGCATCAGTGCAGTTTTCTCAGTCTGTTTTCTGTCTCATTATTTCCTTTCCCTTCCTACCTTTAATCTCTACACTGTTATTAAGACTTAAAATAGAGGAAAACCCAACCATAAGGGCCAAATCCTCCTCTCGATATTGTGGATGTAGAGAACATAGGGAATATTGCCCCTTTCACACAATGTGTAGGAGAACAGACTCTTTGTCTAGTTCTCAAGGGACCAGTAGTAGAAGATGAGCCTGGGTGGCTTACACATAAAATCATTAGTAATTGTTAAGGCCTTACAAGACTTTATAGAATCTCTGGCAAGTCTCTTTTTCTACTGTAAATGTCTGCCTAGGGTAGGATTTGGGTTTTGTTGGTGGGTTGTTGGTTGATATAGGCTTGGGAGTAGAAGGGGGGAAAATGGCTGTACAAAGAGCATCGCTCATCGTGGAAAAGCTTTCTCAAGGTGGAAGGTTTGCATCTTTCCTAAAGACTCTGGATCAAAAGATATCTTATTAGACAATGATCTTATAGACCTATAGATAAGAACCTGTGTTTGACCCCCCCCAAATTTGCATACCTTAACTTTTAGGTGATCTTTTTTTCCTGTTTGAGGAAGCTAAAAGTACTTGAAAAGTCTGCAGTGTTGAAGTAGCTTCATGGTGATCTATAGTTTACCATTCCAGAACCTCCCTGAGAAGATTCAGAGTAAAGTGCTTAGAAAAGGTTTGGAGCACTTCAATAATTTCAAATCAATTTGCACAGCCAAGAGCAATTTGCAATTGTTGGAGTGCTTTAATATTTTTGTTATAAGTGCTTCAATTTGGAAATAAGTCAAGCTGTATGCTCTTAGAATAGTTCAAGAAATACTGAACTCATTAAAAAAATTAAACATCCAATATGGAAAATAAAAATATAGGCAAGCACAATTTTCAGGGGGAAAATAGCACCCCCAAAATGTAGGAAATCAATTTTGGCTGCATAAGACACAGGCAATCAGAATAAAAGCTGTTTGTGGTTATTTAGGTGAGATGAGGGAAAGTAAAGGGCAATTTTCCTGTTTTAGGAGAATAAGATAGAAGGAATGAACCTATAAAGCCTAAGCAACAGGTGGATGTCTTTTTATGCCTGTTAAAACTCTTTTTCCACGCTGACTTTTCCAGGGTTATTTCTTTCACATCCCCAGGAGCATATATACATTTCCTTACTTAATAGAACTACAAACATAGTCCATAAATCTCTACAGATGTACAACATCTGTAATGCTAGCAAACTAAGTATATTCATGAATTCAAACCTCAACATATAAAATTTGTATTTCTCCCGATCTTGTTTTTCCTTTTTATTAAATCACAAACAAAAGCCTCTGATCCTCTTTATGTAAACTGCCTTTTTTTTTTATGTGGACTATAGTACTGTATTGTAATACTATGATACATACATATGGTATGATAAGTGGATATCCCTGCGGATGTTAAACGTAGACTTTATCCTGACAAAAGTAAAACTGCTTTGTTTTTATTCCCATGTCTAGCAGTCGCCACAGGAACATTGTAGGGCTGCGCCTTCTTCCACCCTCCTAACATCCCAGGAGAGTTTTCAAACCTAGACTGGTAGGTCCAGTAGACTTTAGATCAGACCATTAAAAAAAGCAAAAAACCCACATTTGAAATTCTACACCAACATAGTATTGGTTTTCTCATACTGTTTTTGTCCTGTTAGTGATCTCATGAGAAGAGGCAACATAACCAACAAGGAAAAATAAAAGTTGAAGAGAGATATGTAGTCTGTTCCCTGTTCCCCAGGGTGAAATACACTCCAGTGTAAGCACCAGCACAAGGCCTATGCATCACTTACATCCAAAACCATGTAAGCCCCATTTTGAGGACTCAAGTGAGAATTAATGATGCAAAGCCAGGGGTGAATTTCACTCCTACCAAGAAACAAGTACATTAGACACCT
This sequence comes from Mauremys reevesii, assembly GCF_016161935.1. Classification (NCBI taxonomy): domain Eukaryota; kingdom Metazoa; phylum Chordata; order Testudines; family Geoemydidae; genus Mauremys; species Mauremys reevesii. The sequence goes on along the minus strand of NC_052633.1, from coordinate 25,620,071 downwards.
GACATTCTGCACATGGGTCATACTCCAGTATAGCTTCATGCTGATACTGCACCTTTAGAAGATTTTAAGACTTCAAATTCCAGGGAAAATCATGGATGTGCTGTAATTTTCTCTTCATGTTAATTTGGGGTTTATTTCCATATTATGCAATCCATTTCTGGAGCTGTGTTTTGGTTACCTAAGAAACAGTCACTGGGTAACATTTGACTGATTGTGTTGTCAGAATGACTGTCAGAATCGTGGGTAGAGTTTCATGGGGTAGATGCCTGTGTGGGAGGTACAAAATTTAAATAAATACTCGGCAATGTTATTTCATTTTAGTTACATCATGAAAGGAAGTATATGAACAGTGGAGAGAAATGTACTTTCAAAAATTTGATTAGCTAGTGAATTATATACTGAAGTTAATTTATATAAAAGAAGAAATATACTGTAAGTCTAAATCCTGAAAAGAGGGATATATTTAGAATGTGATCTGTGTGGAAGAATTGGTACTAACATAAATGTATTTATACTGACAGTCTTGAAAAGAACAGCATGTGTGTGCTAAACATATCATCAACAACTGTAGCAGAACTCTCTCTTTTGTCATTGTTTTGCACAAGATGGATGAACAATGACTATATTTTCTAAATTTCTAACATCTGAAAACACACTGTCTTATTGACTTCTGGTGCTGGGGCTGAATACAATTGCTTTCAGACCAGGTAAATTCAGATTAGAAGAACTTGCTCTACCAATTAAAATTATTAGAAGCACTGATGAGAAGCGGATTTATTTATTTCCAATTAGGATGCCTGCAAGTAATGTTATCATATATTGTAGGAAAGAAAAAGTTCAAGTTCAGCCAGATATCATGAAGAAAGATAGTGGAGGTACATTATGGTACAGGCTTTGCTTTATAGACTTAGCAATCCAGAACCTTAGCGGCTTTATATCAGTGTAGACTCATGTCTGTGGCCCATTGTATTTATAATTGTGGGATAGAGAAAAGTAAAGTCACTTTAAATGCTATGGATCAAATTCTATTCAGTCACACAGGTCTAAACTCAGAATAAATCCACTGAGGTAAATGGAGTTATGAGTTAGCTGAGAGCATAATCTGACCCTTTATTTTTTAGAAAGAGGGGGGCAACTCGCTGAAGAACCAGTAAAGAGAGCTGGCTGGACATTTCTTGTTGGAATGCTCTTTTCACAAAACCTGATGTTTCCCATGGGGGATTTTTTTTTTTCCAAAACTGAAAAGTCAATTTTCTGTCATGAAAATCATAATAATGGCTCTCAGTTTGCCTGACCGGAGGGCTCTGAGGTACTGAGCACTTGGCTTTCTGGTCCCAGAGCTGGGGAGGAGGCAGGGAGGCTGAATGCCCAGACTCTCTGCTGCTCTGGCCCCCAGAGCTGGGGGTGGGGAGAAAGGAAGTGATGCTGAGTGGCTGAGCTCTCTGTCTTCAGCAACTGTGGGAAGGGTGAATGGCCAGAGTCTGCTTCTTTGGCAACCGGTTTGCCAGGAAGCCAAAAAATCCCTTTTTGGTTTCCAAAACTGGAATTGTTCTTGAAATCCCTTCCCACAATTAAATGTTGCATTTTTGCCATTTTGTCCCATTTTGGGACTTTTTTTCTCCTCAAAAAATGCAGAATTTTTCACAGGAAGGGATTTCCATTTCCTGGCCATCTCTTCAAGTAAATACCCAACCTGGGGCAAAAGTAAACTACATAGAACAGACTTTTTGTGCAATTTAAAGCCATTTCACAGTACTTCTACAGCTATTTCTTTCCACCTGTTATTTCATTCACCCGATTATAGTTGTCCCTATAATAGTGGGTTGTTTAAGCACATTTATGACATACTAGCATTTTCCGTTGTTTTCCCTATGACTGCTGGTACTGTATCAGAAAATGTCAGAAAGTATGCTGACAAATAAAACACGGCTGTGTTTTGCCTCTCCCTCTTCCCCTGTAAGATGAATTGTGTGATCATAAAGTGGATGCTGAATATTTCAAGTGAGAATGAAGTTTTCTCTTTTGAAACAAAATTCTCTTTGGGCAAAAGTAGTTACTGATGATTGTTTAGCAATGGCAAGGAAATTTTGAGTCTCTTCTTCTCTCACACTGAGCATGACACATTTGCTTTTAAAATGTTCTTGTGTTTGGATAGAAGCTGGGGTTTCTAGATTCAAGTCTCAACAAGGTCAGTTATTTTTCTCTGATTAAAAAAAAGTATATGAACTATTATAACATGGTGCCTAAACAGTCTAATGTAGACTCCTTAGTATATTGGCCTTCTGCTCTCAAGTACCAGTGGGGAATCTAAATGCACAACGAGACTACAATTAATTTCTGGGTCTGGGGCACTGGAATAGAGGGGGATATAGGACAGGTCTTTAGTTTTCGGTATTGAGAAGGTGTTTGGCCTTTGGGAAGGTAAACAGACCATATGTTTGAAGAGACGACTGACTTGTGCAGGGATTTGAAAGAACACAGATCTATTTTGCTGATTATTTGTAAAACGAGGATAGAGTGGAGAAACACATTAGGAAAAAAATATCCAGTGTTCTGGAAAATTGCCCTGAGCCAGTGTGTTGCAATATACTTTAGATTATTTTGCTGCTAGTTACTGTGCATTAACAATAGGGATGGCCAGAAAACAAGAATTCCATTTTGTGAAAAATTTCAAGATTTTAAACATTCATTTTTATTTTGCTTGGAATGAAAACGAGACCTTTACATTGTTTTTTTTGCAAAAAATGGAGACACCCCTCCTCCCAGCATAGCCTTAAACTTCAGTCCCCCATATGTTAGGTGAGCGCCTTAACCACTAGGCTATAGTTAGCTTGCTCTTTTTAGCTCACTGAATATTTGATTTATACAAAGGGAAATAGCTGCAACAGGAGAAATTGAGAAAGAAGGACTCTACAGCCCCAAAACAGGGCACTCATGTGATGTGCAGGTTCAAGTCCCTGTTCCAAATCGGAAGGAGCAAGGATGTGACCCTGGGTTTGTCAGAGTCCACGTGAGTGCCTAAACCATTGAGCTACTGACTATTCAGGGTGTGGGATTAGGGGGTCCTATCTCTCCTCCTCCTCTAAAAGTCCATCCTGGACCTGAGGAATTGTCACTGAAACAGATACGTTTTCACGAATCAGTATTTTCCAATGACAAAATGTTTTGTCAAAAAAAATTCTGGTCACTGCTATAATTTAGAGTTTATAATTGATGTGTGGCAAAGTGGGGCATAAATCTACAGCACTCCAGCCTCACACTGACTGACCGTGTGGACCCTGCTGCTGCGCACTAGAAGTTCCCCAGTGCGCTTTGACCGATTGCTATTTGAAATAAAATATAAGGCAAAGTGCACTAAGGAACAGCAGCAGGATCCATGTGGTGGCTTAGTGGTTAGCCCTTGGGAGCGCTGTACATTTAAATTCCAGCTTGCCATGCAGTAACTATTTGTCTAACTAGACACATGCTAAGAGGCGATAGGTCAAATCAGTGCATTCATGGGCCACCTCTAGAGAAATCCAGGTGCTGCAGCAAGTTATTCATTCAGGTTGCAGGCCTAATTTATACTAGAAAGGGCTTGCAGGGCTATGCTGGCAAGCTGACTTTTTAGGTGGTATAACTAGATCTAGACTAGGGCTTTTAAGAGTGTGAGTGAGAGCGAACGAGAGAGCGAGATTTGACACTTCTAAGGACATAGCTATTCTGGTACACTTTTAAGTGTAGACCAGACGTCAGTAGGAGGCACTTTTTTCTCTGAGTCATTATGGAAGCAATGCCCCATAGCAAGCTTCGGTCTTTCCAATGAAATGTAAAATCAAGGTTAAGATCTATTCTAAAGAGTAAAGATCACACAGACGTCTCTTCAAAGACAGAGTGTGATCTTTTTTGTCTTTTTTTTTTTAAGGTTGCTACTTAGCATTAAGTCATTGGTGTATTTTATCTCTGAAGTAAGAGTGAACTAAAAGAGCTCATAAATTGTACGTATTGTGTACAGACCATTTCACCTATCACTTCAGCATGTGCACCTCTCATGTGAAACAAATATATATACATATGGGGCTTTCTCCATCTGTGATCCAAATGTTATGAGCTGGATTACAACCTCAATGGGATTGATGGATGTGAATACCCTTCAATTAAAATAAACTAAGGATAAGTTCATCACAAAGCCCCACCTAAAACAAAAGGGTTATATGAATTTGCCCAGGAGTTTTGGACTGTGTGGGCAGAGGGGCTTTGGAATGTGTGTGTTGGAAGGGGAGGGAGGGAGAATACCAAATGAAACAATGATAGAAAGAGCCTGAAGAAATCCAAGCAGAAGCCTGTAAGCACAATATGGGCCTGGAAGAAGCTAGAGTGACAGCTCTTGAGTCTTGTGCTGGCTAAAGAGACTTGGGGTTGTAAGTCAGGAGGCTAGCCCCTGTTTTTGGTTTCTCCTGCATTCAAAGAAGCAGGATTTTATACATTCCTTGTAAATAAACAAGACTGCATCAAAGAAAACACCAGACTCCATTATCAATTTCTATTACCAACTGGAACATTCCCTGGGCCCTGAACTTTGACTAGCACTCAGTTCAAAAAAGGGTAAACACTAACCAAGCAGAAACAAAGTGAAATCTATTCAAAGCCACAATCACTTAGGTTGATGTAATGTGGTGTAACAATGAAAGATCCATGTAGGCCGCATGGCAGGAAGCATTGCAGTTCAGCACAAGCCAGACAAAGGTATCAGTAAGAGCATGCCCGATCCCGGAGGGAGATGCATTCCTTGTTAGAAGTGCTTCTTGGCTGAGAGGAGATCATTGGCGAGTTTCTGGCCCACTCTTCAGAAACTATATGTTGCCGCAGCCATAATGGGACAAAATATCTGGAGGGGAGAATTTCCCAAGTGCAAGAGCAATTTAGCAGCACCCTTCACTTTTAACATGCAGTATATAGCCATGCCAGGAGCGGGAGGCAGTGTGGTTTTAGTGTTTTGTACCCAATTGACAGCCAGGGGGAAGCAGCTGTAAATTAGAGAGTACGGACAGAAACTCAGTCCTTTATTTGGCTAGATGAGACTTTTGAGGTATTTTCCAACTATACTATGCAAAGTAGAGGCTAATACTACAAAGTATTGTGATTGTGATTTAACCTTATGTTTCAGGATTTTCTCATTATTTTACTCATCTGTTAACAAAATCTCCTTTTATTGATGACAATTAGAAAATGATCATCTTGGGCATTATTAAATGGGAACAATGAGAGACAGGTGCCTCAGAGCAATATTTAATTCTGACCCTCTGAGGAGGCAGGGAGAGAAATAGGTAAAGGCTTGAGCACATATTGAAGGCTGAAGGAGGCTACAGTGCTCTATCCTCAACCATTGCTATGACCAGTGTATTGTTGACAAGCACAGAACATAAGATATATGCACAGTGTATTTGTATATTTCAGTTCAGTAACTAAATAGTGTATTTGTTACCAGCTATAATATAGTAATAGGAGATATATCTATCTCCTAGAACTGGAAGGGACCTTGAAAGGTCATTGTGTCCAGCCCCCTGCCTTCACTAGCAGGACCAAGTACTGATTTTTGCCCCAGATCCCTAAGTGCCCCCCCCAAGGATTGAACTCACAACACTGGGTTTAGCAGGCAAATGCTCAAACCACTGAACTATCCCTCCCCCCTAAGCTAATGTTTTCTTACTGACTATAAATTACCTGCGGACTAAAGAGGATATATTTTGCAACTAGTGCCATAGTTCCCCTTTGTATTTAAACTTAACTGGAAAGTTTCTAGTTAGAAGCTTGCCTGGCACTGGTTAGTCTGCTGTCTAGATGTCTCACTTTCTGGACTCTCTTTTCTCTGTTAAAAGAAAGAAACATTCTGTTAAGGATATCTAAGGGGGTGTCTAGTGACTATTCAGTACGACTACTTGGGATAATCTTACACCATCAGCCATACAACCGTGGAGGTGGTGCACATGGGGGATGGTGAAGCTTTCTCTGGGGCACTGAGCAAGGAATCATCTGCCAATATCCTGTGGATGTGTGTCACAGTCAATTTCCTAGAATAGCACAGATGCTAGGTCCATCTATTACAGTTCTGTTTTTATAATTAGTGATTACATAATCACACCATTAGATTACTTTACGATAGTCAGTACACGATTTAAATACTTCCTACACAGAGTTAATTAAGCATTAACATTTCCTAGTTAATTTCCTAGTCATTAGGTCTGTATGATTCTCAGGGAATATTATAAAATTATCATTGGATTCTATTCTCCAACCTACTCTAGAATTTACTGAATTTTCTCGTATCTAAAGCATTGTGAATTCAACTGCTGGATGAGATAACATGTCTAGATTCACTGTATGTTTTTTCCCCATACAAATACTACGGGCTGAATTCAGTTCTACTCCAATAGTCTGTATTCAGTGAGAAAAAAATAAACGATTAAGCTACTAGTGAATCTCCCCATTAGATAGTACAAATGAACTTTTCTTGAGTTCTATTTAGGCTGCTTTTAAGGCAACAATGCAGAGTCACATATTAAATTACACCACTTATGCTGTAGAAGGGGGAAAACTTCGGGGGGGGTGGTGGGAAATGAAACAATTACAAAGCCAAGGTCAACTTAATTGACACTTAACATTCAAACAGACAGGAATATTCAAACAGGTGGTAATAATGTCCTTTTTCATCTTTGCCTATGTTCAGCAAAATACACTTGCATGAGAGTTCTGTCTCACATGAATAGTCCCAATGAAATCAAAGGAGTACTACCAGCATAAGTCATTATGTCTGGTTATGCCCTAAAGCAAGCTCTGGGTGAAAGACTTTGCATTTGTCTACACAGTCTACATCAGAGGGGTGTAAACGTTATTCTGCACTTGTATGTCATGCACTGACATACCTGTGTGGACCTTGCTGGCACGCACTAGTTCCCTCATGCCCAATGATGTGGTCCCATTTCAAGCAGTACAACATTAATGTGCACTAAGGTTTGTGTGTGTCCGGATGGCTATAGCACTTGAACAACAAGTTCTGAAATTGTAACCAAAACCACAAAAAAGGAAAAAAAAGAGTTTAACTGGGAATGGAATTCATCTGCAGATGTACAGGAAATGTTAACCACAAAATGTGATATTAAGGTATTATTGGATAATACAAATATATTCTAAACTGTAAAGCGCAAAATGAAATGATTGGTTGAGAAGTGTTTCACAACTAACCAATGAATCTAGTATTACCTTTGTTGATAAGTAGGCCAAAACATCCATTGTAAGAGCATCAAGTTGTAAAATTAGGGTTCATTAACCTATGACTTAATCTTGAGTGTTAATCGAAAGTTTGATATTTGACAGTGTTTGGATAGTGATTGGTGTCTAGCTAACCACAACTGTAGAAAGGAGCAAGCAATATGTTAAAGCCCATAACATTATGATCAATTAAAATCAATCTGAGCTGCACGCTGGGACCCTGGATTGGCAAGTGTCTCCTTTCTGTATTTGTTCTGATTTATCTTTAGTTACAGAAATTTGATTTAAAAAAAAAAAACCACCACCAACAAAACAACAACAACAAAAACCAGTTGAACTTGGCTGTTTGATGTCTCATGATTTATAACCTAAACCAAACACATCACTAACACTGTTGACATACCTAAAGACTAGGACTGTCAAGTGAATAAACAATCCAGGGCTGTCAAGCTATTAAAAAAATTAATCGCTATTAATCACACTGTTAAACAATAACAGAATACCATTTATTTAAAGTTTTTTGGATGTTTAAAAAATGTTCAATTTAATTAATTTCAATTACAAGACAGAATACAAAGTGTACAGTGTTCACTTTATTTTTGATTACAAGTATTTGCACTGTAAAAAAAAAAGAAATAGTATTTTGCAATTCACCTAATACAGGTACTGTAGTTCAATCTCTTTATCATTAAAGTTGAATTTATACATGTAGAATTATGTTAAAAAAAACTGCATTCAAAAATAAAAATGTTAAATTTTAGCACCTACAAGTCCACTCAGTTCTACTTCTTGTTCAGCCAATCGCTAAGAGAAATAAGTTTGTTTACATTTGCAGAAAATAATGCTTCCCTCTTCTTGTTTACAATGTCACCGGTGTCACAAGATATTTATGTGCCAGATGTGCTAAAGATTCATCTGTACCTTCATGCTTCAACCACATTCCAGGGAACATGTGTCCATGCTGATGACGGGTTCTGCTTGATAAGAATCCAAAGCAGTATGGACTGACGCATGTTCATTTTCATTATCTGAGTCAAATGCCACCAGAAGAAGGTTGATTTTCTTTTTTGGTGGTTTGTGTTCTCTAGTTTCTGCATCAGAGTATTGCTCTTTTACGACTTCTGAAAGCATGCTCCACCCCTTGTCCCGCTTAGATTTTGGAAGGCACTTCAGATTCTTAAACCTTGGGTCGAGTACTGTAGCTATCTTTAAAAATCTCACATTGGTACCTTCTTTGCGTTTTGCTAAATCTGCAGTGAAAGTGTTCTAAAATGAACAACGTGCTGAGTCATCATCTGAGACAGCTATAACACGAAATATATGGCAGAATATAGGTAAAACAGAGCAGGGGACATACAATTCTCCCCCAAAGGAGTTCAGTCACAAATTGAATTAACCAGCATCATCAGCATGGAAGCATGTTCTTTGGAATGGTGGCCGAACATGAAGGGGCATACAAATGTTTAGCATATCTGGCACAAATAACTTGCAATATCGGCTACAAAAGTGCCATGCAAATGCCTGTTCTCACTTTCTGGTAACATTGTAAATAAGAAGAGGACAGCATTATCTCCTGTAAATGTAAACAAACTTATTTCTCTTAGCGATTGGCTGAACAAGAAGTAGGACTGAGTGGACTTGCAGGCTCTGAAGTTTTACGTTGTTTTGGTTTTGTGTGTGGTTATGTAACAGAAAAAAATCAACATTTGTAAGTTGCACTTTCACAACAAAGATTGCACTACGGTACTTGTATGAGGTGAATTGAAAAATACTATTTATTTTATAATTTTTACTGTGCAAATATCTGCAATAAAAATAATCACTTTGATTTCAATTGCAACACAAAATACATCATATATGAAATGTAGAAAAAAACATCCAAAATATTTAATACATTCCAAGTGGTATGCTGTTTAACAATGTGATTAAAACTGGGATTAACTGCAATTATTTTTAATCATGATTAATTTTTTTGAGTTAATTGTGTGAGTTAACTGCAATTAATCAACAGTCCTACTAAAAACAAAGTGGTGATGACAGAGATAGAAGGTCAGAGCTAAAGCACTTGTGTCTCTGTGAATAATGTGTATTATACCACATATGCATATTACATTTTATATCTGTTTGATATTTACTAGCTCCCTTGATTAAGTTTTCACAGTATTTCCAGATATTGACATCTTGGAAAGGAGCTACTGTCACCCACAGGTGGATGCTATCTGGATATTGGTTAGTCTCCTGTTGGATGCATTGTGGCAAGGAGGAGCCATCCCAGGCTGATGGAAAATGGGGTCTCCAGGAAATGCAATAGGTTTACCCAGCTTTCTACTGCTGCCAGGTGCCTCTGTGTCACGCCAGGAAGCAGCTAAGTAAGGAATCTCATATACAACATGATACTGAAATTGTGACAGAAACAAGAGGTCAGAATGTGTGGGTGGCCAGTAGAGCCATTGTTGAGTAGATGTGGATGGCAAAAGTGAAGATCTCTTCCAAGTCCTGAGCCAAAGCCCATAGAACTTAACTGAAAGATTCCCACTGATTTCAATTAATTTTGTGTCATGCCTTGTTGTGCACAAAAGGTAGGAAGGAAGGTAGAACAGAAATGAGAAAAGGGACAGGGCTTGTGGGTACATGTGCGTTCAGTCTCAGAACCTAAGAGTAGAATAAGGACGAGAAGTATTTTCGATACTGTGGTCTTAATGGTTAACTAGCTCAAATAATTGGGGGATGCAGCAAACAACTGTATCAGACTGCCATCCTCTCACCCTCTTCAGATGGGCATGCAAAGAAGTGTATACTGCAGTGTCAGTGTTGTGTATGCACTGAATTTGAATTACACTAATGTCAGGCAAAATATTGTGTAAAGACAATCTAGGAATGCTCTTGGCAATAAAATGGTCACCACTGATTTTGATGTGGTGGGGAAGACAGCATTCTACTAAAATGAACACAAGATCTTGAAGGAGATGGTTAAGACTATTGCTTATCCTGCCTTTACCCAAACATTTAGGGAACGGGTCAGCTTCACAAGGCATTTGTATAGAAGAATAAGCCTGAATAAATACATTTTTTTATCAATAAAGAAAAATGCCCATGTATTTTGTGTTGCTAATTTTCCTGTCAGTTCTATCATTACTTGTTTCTTCTGAGATAAGGATCTACAGTATTGGATATGTTTCTAATCTTGTTTGTAAACCAAGCTAGCTAGCAGTTGAAGAATCACTTGTCTCTTCTCATCAGATAACTACTCTACCATTAATGATATATGCTAATCTCTTAATCAACACCCATTTTTCAAAGCCACCCTGCATGTCTTCATAAATATGGATACATTTGCTGAAGTCAAGTTCTCTTTCAGAGAATACTTAGTTATGGCACAAGCTAGGTCTTTAAAACTGATTACAAAAGTTATAACTCTTCACTAACAGACGGTTTATTGGAAAAGTCAACCTTTAATCTTTCACTGAACTACTGCTAATGCAGACTATCCTGAACATTCATGTATTCAAATACTGACTAATATCGGTATGAGAAATTGGCAGAATCATGTAAAAATATGAGAGAAGGCAGAAAGTTTCTTTTAAAAATGAAAATAACTGATGCTTTAGTCTGCACAGTGTATTCTGGAAAAATGAAAAATAGAGTCAGTGATTAAGGGATACCAAACCCTTGGGATCTGACTTTTGGATTCATTTAGAAAATTCAATGGCTTGAATTTGATCTGACTTTGTCAGTCTTCAGCATAAATAAAAGTAGCTTGCTTCATGCTACATAAAAACCAACCCAAATGCCTGCTGGAAAGTGTTAGGAATAAGTGATATGCATGTTTACTTGGAAGCCCAATATCTTTGTGAAATGCTTAATCCCCACGATGTACTGCAGCATAATACATGGTTTTCCAATGTTTGGAAACTACTCTATTCATTTTAGCATCTATTTTCAATATGGGTCTTTCCAGGCCATTAGGTTTTTGGTTTTGTTTTCCAGATTGGTTCTATGTAACAATTCCATCCATAGCAGTAGTGGTTGCACTACCAATATTAGGTTTAGAACATTTTAAGCTGAGTTGACCTTGTCCAAAACTAAAAGAAAGCAAACGGTGAAAAATTACTGCTAGCTTGTTTTGAGTGGTATACTCCAGACTCTTCCTGACCCTGATTGGGTGAAGAATTCCTTCCCAAGCAAGCTTTGTCCATCTGGGACAAGTGAGCCCTCTTTTAATATAATATTTCTATTTTCATTCCAAAAATCACATCTCTTGCACATACCTGAGACATTGACAAGAACATATACCATTGTTTTGTTTACAGAAACTGACTCTAATATAACTCTAACAATCTCCATTTGAACTCGGTGATGGCTCTGTTTCAGAATGATCTTTTTGTAGTATCTCTCAAGTTCCTGCTTCATCTATCCCTTTTATGTTTTTGTGAGGAGAATAGAATATGCAAACATAAATTAGAAGAGTTTATTCTCATTATCTACCCTGATATAAGAGAACAGAGTGAACATACAGCCAATCAGTTGGAATATGCGGATTCATTTTGGTATATTGAGTCCCAAGACATCCAGTGGCCTGGCCTCTCTTATTACTGTGAGTTTTCCTTTTCCTATTTTTTACCCTTAAATGTATTTTCTTTTTTCCATTTAGGTGAATTTAGTGCTTGTGAGAAGTACAAGCTTGGCAGCACTGGAGACTGAAGTGTTCTGTACAGTGGTAGGATAGATATATGGAGTTTTACCCCACACCTCCTACGCAATCAGTACATATGTACTAGGAATGTTTGCCTTATTGTCTAGTACCAGTGGAGTTTCACTTTACCACTATGTCATTTAACCCTGCAGACTCAGCAGTACAAAACACCTTTGGAGTTCCACTGGTGTTAAGCAAATGTTGTAAAAAGTCCTAGTGCAGAATAGGTTATGATCTCTCAGCCAGGCTCTTGAGAGAAAACTGCTATGGCCAAAAGCAGACATGAGTTTTGATGCCAATGCAATCCTTGGTCTTTCTGCAGTGAGTGCCAGGGTTAATACCTATAGATAGTGGTTGTTTTTTTGATATGGGAAGATAGCCACTAGGGACTGGACTGAGTCTACAGCTTTATTTTACATAGTCCATAAAATCAGTTATCAGAAGACAATGACTTAATTATTGACATGGCCTTGACTTAAACTTGGGACCGGAGGTAAAAAGATCTGTATTAAGCTTCCAGTACCCACAAGTCATTGCAAAATTTGAAAGGTTCTGAGCTGATCAAAGCTTTTACATTTTTAAAGATTTGTTTGCAGATTTACTTATGCTTTGCCATAAACAATCATAGCTGGGCCTCTACAATCTGTTATCAGTGAAATGCTTAGCTAATCTGCATATGTAAATGGAAAGCAATTCAAAGTTAAGTGTCTATTTCCATAAACATTACAATATCCTGCTTGAAATATACGCATATATTTGAAATACTATGCCTAATTAGACGTCGAGAGTATATATAAATAACTTTTATTGTTATGCTGGTTTGAACTTAAGCTATCAGGCACTGGAACTCCAACATCAAGTGTGCGGGAGTGCTTTTTTTTTTTTTTTTTTTTTTTTAAGTATAGTCAGATATAGTCTCTCTGATCTTTTAACATTAGGAATTTCTCTGCTGTAATATCTCCCACCTCTTGTTCATAACTATGCTAATTGCAACTAATTCAGAAAATGAAATAATTTCTCAAGAGTTCCCTTCTCCACAGGTTATTTTGCTATTCAGGACTGAGTAGGAATAATTTCTCCTATCACATGCAGTTTCTGCTAGTGGAATCCAGGAATACTGGGTAGAATTTAATGATTATGGTATATATTTAATTTGAATTAAATATATGCATATTTTTTCTTGGCATTTGTTCAGATGTTGATCATGAGAATTAGTGGTGGAACCACAAATCAGCTGTTACAACAGGAAGATAAAATCAGGGGAAGGAAATTATGCATATTTATTGACTATTCTCAAAGAAGTTATGATTTTTATGTCAAGACAGTTTAAATGAGGTGCAATTCTAACGAACCTCTCAGAGTTATAGTAGATTAAACTGGCAAAGGGTTTCCAGGTTTGTGGATCTTGGTTAGTAGATAGAATAACCCCAGTCAGGGCTCTATGGGTATGTCGATTTGTTCCTGTGTTAGTGTAGGTTGGGAGTGTCCTGAGAAGATGGTGCAGTTTCTTACTATATTCCTCAATGGCATCTGAGGAAAGTAACCTGTAGAATTTGGCATTGGAGAGTTGTCTGACAGCCTCCTTTTGGTAGTCAGACCTGTTCATGATGACAACAGCACCTCCTTTATCAGCCCCTTTGATTATAATGGCAAGGTTGTTTCTGAGGCTGTGGATGGCATTGCGTTTTGCACGACTTAGGTTATCATCAGTGATCTACAACCCATCCTGGACAACGATCCCTAGTTTTCACAGGCCTTGGGTGGCAAGCCAGTCCTCGCCCACAGACAACCTGCCAACCTTAAGCATATTCTCACCAGCAACCACACACCGCACCATAGTAACTCTAACTCAGGAACCAATCCAGGCAACAGATCTCGATGCCAACTCTGCCCACATATCTACACCAGCGACACCATCACAGGACCTAACCAGATCAGCCACACCATCACCGGTTCATTCACCTGCATGTCCACCAATGTAATATATGCCATCGTGTGCCAGCAATGCTGCTCTGCTATGTACATCGGCCAAACTGGATAATCCCTACGTAAAAGGATAAATGGACACAAGTCAGATGTTAGGAATGGCAATATACAAAAACCTGTAGAAGAACACTTCAACCTCCCTGGACACACAATAGCAGATTTAAAGGTAGCCATCCTGCAGCAAAAAAACTTCAAGACCAGACTTCAAAGAGAAACTGCTGATCTTCAGTTTATTTGCAAATCTGACACCATCAGCTCAGGATTAAACAAAGACAGTGAATGACTAGCCAACTACAAAAGCAGTTTCTCCTCCCTTGGTGTTCGCACCTCATCTGCTAGAAGAGGGCCTCATCCTCCCTGATTGAACTAACCTCGTTATCTCCAGACTGATTCTTGCCTGCATATTTATACCTGCCTCTGGAAATTTCCACCACATGTGTCTGACGAAGTGGGTATTCACCCACAAAAGCTCATGCTCCAATACTTCTGTTAGTCTATAAGGTGCCACAGGACTCTTTGCCGCTTTTTACAGATCCAGACTAACACGGCTACCCCTCTGATAGTAGATTAAACTGAATCCCTCTCATACAACACATGGCCAACCCCTGTTCTCCATTCATTTCATTCAAGGTTGCAGATGAGTACAGGATTTGGCCAACAGTTCTAGCAATTCCATGAGATGCATTTTTCCTTTAAATTAATAAAGGAAAATAAATGCAGACAGATGTAAAGTTTAGAGCTATATGAATGATGAAATTTTGGGGGATGAATATTTCAATTTGGTCATGTGTACCCCTTTTATATTTGCCTTTCTGAACATCCAAGTGATTGATTTTTACTAGTACAAATGTTTGAGAAAAGTGATTTTTAAGCTCAGAAGCATAAGTATTTCTGGAAAGTGAATCGTAAAATATGTCTATAATGCAATTCAGAGGACAGAGGTGTGACTAGCTTCAGGATATCTACATGTGCTGCAGTCACACCTCCAACTGCATGTAGACATACCCTTGGACTCACACGCATGAGCATTTACACAAGCAAACCAAGTATAAGACTTACATAAATCCAAACAGGGAACAGAAACTATATCATTAGATTTTACTATGATAGTAAATTATTTGGGATAGGGACCAACTCTGTTATTTGTTTGCACAACACCTATCACAATTGGGCCATGGTAATTGACTGAAGTGTCTAAGTGCTATCGCAATACTTATAAATAACCATAACAACATTAACCAAAGATGATGTTCAACTTTTGAATTTTAACTACTGAATATACAAAGCACACTTTATGGACTGAATGGATGGACTGAAATAAATTAACCAAAATATGAATGACTAAAACATTTGAGAAAATCATGATGTTCTCATGGACAGTCTACAAAATCTTCCTATTAGATTTCAGGAAGAGAGAAAGAATTAAGCTTCCACTGGTGCCTCTGGAAGGTGAATGTACTCTTATGGTTGTTCATGACCCATTCTGGGAAGAGATGAGCAATGGAGAAGGGAGATAAAAATGATGGGATGAGACAGAGGCTTTGGGTAGGTAGGTCACTGGAAAATAAAGTTGATTTAGGGAAGAAATGTGGAGTGTGAATTAGGGCTGTGAATGGGTGGAAAATTGGGTATGTAGGAAGGCAGAAGAAACTGACAGAAGTTAAAAGTGAGATTTATAGGATGTGGGAGAAATTGAAAGAACATAGGGAAAGAGGAAAGGAATATCTCCTCTGAAGTGACAGTGGAGATGTAGCTCCCACTTATTAAATTGATCATAGATAAATTTAGATACCTCTTGAGATTCTTTTCTAGAAATATTGCTGTCTTAGCCATGGGTGCAATATAAAACTTGATATAAAACATTTCTTCACAGCCTTTGCCGACTAGCTTTGTGTCATCATGCTGCACAACAGTACAGGGGGACATCCCTAGAGCTTATGCTTCACACTAAATCAGTGTTCAGTTTACTTTATAAAAACTGAAATATGACAGGTTTAAAAATAGCTGCAAATCTGACCTGCAATTTTCCCCTCTAACTGGCATGTCCTAATCTCTCTCATTTGATCTCTTCATCATCTGGAAAACTTGACACTACACATTACAGGCATATTTGTTTTGGCTTTCCTCTACTAATGATTTGGAGTACAACAGTTTTTTTGGTACACACCAGAGGAGTCTGATTTTCAGAAGGTGCTGAGCATGCACTCCCTGAAAACCAAGCCCCTTCATGGTTTCTCATGTTGGGCACCCGAAAGCTGAAGCAAGTCACTATTGGATGAAGCTGAACTGTGTTTTATTTGCTGAAAAAACAATGTAAGAGATATATGGTATCTGAGGTACTGAAGTAGCAGAGGTGAGTGAGTTGGCATTGCTGAAGACCTTAGTTCAGCAGGTTCTGTGCTCTTAAAGGTGGTAAGTAGGACAGAACAAGGGAGGGGGGATGTCTCCCTCTCGCACCCAATGGATTGTCATTTAATGCCACAGAAACTGTGTTCACTATATATGCATGAAGCTACTCATGAATTTTAACACTTTTCATTACTCATGTATCAAATATCAAACATGAACTTTTTTAAAGTAATAAAAAAGGATAAAGTGGGTGCAAGGCCCTTAAATAATATGAATGTGAAACTAATCTGAGAATTGCATACTAAATTAAGTGTCTGAAGCAAACAGAGTGAAGCAGAGATATAGATGAGCTAAACTAACCTCAGGGCACTGCAAACATCTACAGAGTGCAGACTACTAAAAATTACCCTCATTAACACAGCTAGAGGTATAGAATGCCACACTACACTTTTCAGTGTGTCAGAGAATGTTTTTTTAAAATGTTACCATCTCTTCCTGTTTGTATACACTGTGGCCTTTATTCATTTATATCTATATAAAATGAATAAAGTCTATAGTTTATATAAACAGGACATGGTAGCAGAAGACCAAGTATTTTTGTTGAAGTGTTAGGATCTAAGATGTTGCTGTCACTGGGAGATGAAGGCACTTCTACAGTATCAGAAACTTTTTTTTTTAACCTGTTGAAAACATGAAGAAAAATTAAATGCAGAGCCAGTATTTACATTTAGTTACTACAGCTGAGGGAGCCAGTTTTCATTCTGACTTATCTCATCCAAGATGTTTCATCTCTTTTCAGAATTTCTAGGCATAAACCTGACAATCCCTCGTGATACTGTTGTGCCTGGATAAATATTGACAAAGGTTTGTTTAGAAAAAAAATTGGAAAAAAACAACATTTTCAAACTCTCAAATTAATTCCTGTTTGAACTAGAACATATCTTTTAGAAAAACATCCAATCTTGATTTAAAAGTTGCCAGTGATGGTAGTTCTACATTCTGCGCTGGTGCATATGTTTCATTCACAAGCCCTCACTACTTTCAAACAAACACATGCATTGCTTCTGCTGCTTTGTAACGCCAATATTTTAAAAAGGCTCTAGAGGTGATCCCGGCAATTACAGACCGGTAATTCTAATATCAGTACAGGGCAAATTAGTTGAAACAATAGTAAAGAATAAATTGGTCAGACACATAGAAGAACATAAATTGTTGAGTAAAAGTCAACATGGTTTCTGTAAAGGGAAATTGTGTCTTACTAATCTTTTAGAGTTCTTTGAAGAGGTCAACAAACACGTGGACAAGGGGGATCCAGTGGACATAGTATACTTAGATTTCCAGAAAGCCTTGGACAAGGTCCCTCACCAAAGGCTCTTACGTAAATTAAGTTGTCATGGGATAAAAGGGAAGGTCCTTTCATGGACTGAGAACTGGTTAAAAGACAGGGAGCAAAAGGTAGGAATAAATGGCAAATTCTCAGAATGGAGAGGGGTAATTAGTGGTGTTCTCCAAGGGTCAGTCCTAGGACCAATCCTATTCAACGTATTCATAAATGATCTGGAGAAAGGTGTAAACAGTGAGATGGCAAAGTTTGCAGATGATACTAAACTGCTCAAGATAGTTAAAACCAAAGCAGACTGTGAAGAACTCCAAAAAGATCTCACAAAACTAAGTGATTGGGCAACAAAATGACAAATGAAATTTAATGTGGATAAATGTAAAGTAATGCACATTGGAAGAAATAACCCCAACTATACATATAATGTGATGGGGGCTAATTTAGCTACCACAAATCAGGAAAAAGATCTTGGAGTCGTCGTGGATAGTTCTCTGAAGACGTTCACACATTGTGCAGAGGCAGTCAGAAAAGAAAACAGGATGTTAGGGATCATTAAAAAGGGGATAGAGAATAAGACGGAGAATATATTATTGCCCTTATATAAATCGATGGTATGCCCACATCTTGAATACTGCGTACCAATACTGTGGTCTCCTCATCTCAAAAAAGATATACTGGCATTAGAAAAGGTTCAGAGAAGGGCAACTAAAATGATTAGGGGTTTGGAACGGGTCCCATATGAGGAGAGATTAAAGAGGCTAGGACTTTTCAGCTTGGAAAAGAGGAGACTAAGGGGGGATATGATAGAGGTATATAAAATCATGAGTGATGTAGAGAAAGTAAATAAGGAAAAGTTACTTACTTGTTCCCATAATAAAAGAACTAGGGGCCACCAAATGAAATTAATGGGCAGCAGGTTTAAAACAAATAAAAGGAAGTTCTTCTTCACACAGCACACAGTCAACTTGTGGAACTCCTTGCCTTGGGAGGTTGTGAAGGCTAGGACTATAACAGCGTTTAAAAGAGAACTGGATAAATTCATGGTGATTAAGTCCATAAATGGCTATTAGCCAGGATGGGTAAGGAAGGGTGTCCCTAGCCTCTGTTTGTCAGAGGGAGGAGATGGATGGCAGGAGAGAGATCACTTGATCATTGCCTGTTAGATTCACTCCTTCTGGGGCACCTGGCATTGGCCACTGTCGGTAGACAGGATACTGGGCTAGATGGACCTCTGGACTGACACAATACGGCCATTCTTATGTTCATGTACTGTGGTCTGCATGCTTTCTATATGTATGTATGTTAGTCTTGTTGATTTATTATGAATGATTAATGTAAAATGTTTTATGAGTACCTTGAAGAGCCAATGGAAAATGGAGTTATCTGGGGGTCACTGAGTTTTTCACTTTGAAATTAAATTTGAAACAAAGCTGGTGTTCAGATCCTCATATGTTTAGATATAGTATCAAATATTAAGCTCAATTATGCATAATTTGTGGTTGGATTATCTCCTTGTTATTACTTTGTCTTTTGTCTCCTTTTGTCTTTCATGACCTGTGATTATATGGCAGAAAAAAAACCCCAATCTTTCTGAGCAAGTAGTCAGACATCTTTTCTAATTCAAAGTCATAATTATGATTTTTTAATAATTCAGAGCAAACAATAAAACAGATATGTTCTCAGTATTCTGCATTCTATGGAATAAAATTGAAATCTGTGCAGTTTTAAATTCACTAATGCAGATATTCTTAGCACATGAAGATAAGACTACAAGGTACTACAACACAATTTATGCTCACCAGCCTACATAGATTTATACAATTCTGACAGCTTGTTGGAAGAGAGAACAAACAGGTAACAAACATTTCCTGCAAACTCTATAGCTATTATTTTTTATTTATTTAAACAGCAACATTTCATACCAGGGATAATTTCTTTGTCTTTTTGGATAAAGAAAAAATTCAAGCCAAGATTTCCAAAAGTGACTGATGAGTTTGGGTACTTCAGTTTTTCAGTGCCTAGGTTAGAATGGCTCAAAGGAGCCTGATTTTCAGAGGGTAGGTGTTCAGCACTTTTTGGAACTGGACACTTAAACACATGAATCACTTTTTACAATCTTGGCACTGGCCGTGCAGAGAGTATATTAGCTTGTTTACAGACACTGGAATGGGAAGTCGGGCTCTGGCATTAAAATGCTGAGGTTTTGTGAATGTCCATTGTACCTATATATTGGATTTAAGCCCTACAGGGGCAGTTAGCCACCTAAGATGTCCTTAGGAATCCTTAGTCTCTGTCCTGGTTCTATTAGCTATAGAAAGTCAAAGCTTTTTTCTCTTCTCCAGTATGTTGTACCATTATTTCCCACTCTTTTCTCCCTGCAACCTCCTCCTCTTCCACATCACGAGCTGTTGTGACTACTCTGAGTGATTGGCCATTTCAGGACAGAAGCTTAGTAGGGAGAAGAATTTACCGTGTGTGGCAGTTTCTGTTTTGCAGGTCAGCAACAGAAAGCATTCCAGGAAAAGCAAGTAATGGCAGACTTAAAGAAAAAGAGAGGGTGAGAGACTTCACAAAGAATCATAGAATCTCAGGGTTGGAAGGGACCTCAGGAGGTCATCTAGTCCAACCCCCTGCTCAAAGCAGGACCAAAGAAGGTAGCTCTGTTTAGGTCCTAGCACTAGGCTCTGCTGCCACACCAGTAGTGAGCTCAGCAGTGGAAAAGGGGGTCACACACACCCATTAGAGAAGGCCTTTTTGCCTTAGTCCTCTTATAAATGGTAAAACAGCATTTCATCAGTCTTTTTAACTTGGCTCCTAAAACTCCTCCATTCACACACACACTTTTATATCTATCCTGTCCCTCAAAAACCTCAATGTCTTTTAATTAGAATTTAACTCCATATCCATATCTCTAAAAACACAAGTTACCATTATTTTATAACACCCACAAATGCTAAGCTCTTAACAGAATGGACACATTAGACAGTTCCTTGAGGCATTTACAATCTGTAACGAGAGAGATACCATCCTCTTTGAAACAGTCTATCAAATCTTTAATGAGAGGTAGTACCTTAGACTGTTTTCATAAATGTAAAGTACACTGTGAGAAATTTGCCTGTCCACACCTCTCACTAACATTAGGATTAATCATGTGAAATCTAGTTAATGTAATTGTCTTAAATGATGGAGTTTAAAAATAAGTTAACCTCGTTATAGAAAAATATAGAACTTGAGACATTCCAGACTGCCTATCTATTTCTCTGCTGGTACTACAAAGTCCTCCTCTGATGTGATTTTTCTCTGAATAATATATTAATGCACCTAATAGCAATATGTAAATCATTGAGGGTTGATTGTTTTTTATAATGAAGTCCTGGGACTGCCTGGATACAAAGTAGAAGAGCACCTGTGACCACTTTTGTGCCAGATACAGCAGCACAAAGTGATTGCAAAGCAGGGTATAACCCCTGTGGAAAATAATTTTGATGCAGAGGGCCATTCCTGCCAGGTACACAGTCCCCAAAGGCTTAATTCTGCCTTTAGATATTCACTGCAATAGCAGTAGCAACATGTGCTTCATTGGGCATGACTTGCTCTTCAGAGCAAGATGTCATCCAGAGTTCTGGATTGCAAGAAGCCAGAATGCATGTCAAAATTGCCATTTGCCATTTCACAGCAGAGCTTGTGTCTGAGCTCTAGGAGGACACGAAGGGTTAAATTAATAGTCGCTCTGTGAGCACATTTGTGCCAGCTATAGCAGCACAAAGTGACAGCAAAGCAGCTGTACCACCTCACTGGGGAATAATTTCTGGTGCAGAGGGCCAGGTACATAGTCACAACCCACTCCTCTGGGGAAGCGGGAGTTTGGGTGCTTCAGGAGCATACAAGGGACATTCTGGGGCTGGGGGACAGTGTGGAGGACTATATTCCACATGCACAAATAGAATATTTCTCTTTGGGGATGCCTACACTGTAAATAGACTAGGGAGACCAGATAGCAAGTGTGAAAAAATCCAGACGGGGGGTGGGAGGGTAACAGGTGCCTATATAAGACAAATCCCTGAATATTGAGACTGTCCCATCTTGTCACCCTACCCATGGCTGGCCCATGCCAGCTGACTTGGGCTAAGAGGCATGGGCTCAGGGGCTGTTTAAATGTGATGTAGACGTTCAGACTTGCCCTGGAGCCTGGACTCTAGAACTGGGTCCCAGAGCTCAGGTTGCAGCCCAAGCCCAAACATCTACAATGGAATTAAACAGCCCCTTAGCCTGAGCCCCACAAGCCTGAGTCAGCTGGCATGGGCAAGCCGCAGGTGTCTAATTGCAGAGCGGATACACCCAAAGAGACCCTGAACAGCTTAGCTGGGTGCAAGTTAGGACAAGCATCGGGCTCCCCTAGTGAGCCCCGTCATTAAAAATGTGCAAGGTCCTCCCACCAGTTCCTGTTCTGGACTTGGCACCAGCGCAGGCTGGAATTTCAGTCTGAATGCTCTCAGTTCATAGAAGTTGTTTAGAGTACAAGTAAGAGCAGAATTTGTCCCTGTGTGTGAAAAACCATCCTAAATCTTTACCACAAAACAAATGTGGGAAACCAGGATTATTGTACAAAGGAACAAAATCAAATAATTAAACATTCTATTTAGGCTATTTACAAACCATCACCTCCAAATGCCAACTATATATATCAGAACCTCTGAGACTCCCTTTGCTCCACAGTGCAGTAATCTTGCCAAGTCGTTCCTTTCATAGAATTATCTTTGATATTAACCTAAGCAGTCAGATCCCGTTGCACAAACAATGAATTAGCCCGATCTAAGATTCCCAAGGGGAAAGTTAGGAGGGAGGAACCCACCCTTGATATATCAATGAAGCACTATAAAACTAAACCAGAGAAATATACTTTTTCACAAAAAATGTAAATGCCATTGCATCTCTCTCACTCAAAATAATTTTGTATAAGGGAACTGATGGCATTCAGAGCAAGCAGATGAACATTTTAATGATGTTATTTCTGTCAATGAATGACAAAGGCAAATCAGTCCTTGAATCATGACCAACTGATGTCTAATGAACTTTAGTGGTTCTTCTGTGGGGAAAAAATGAATGCTATAATAAAAGGTTCAGGGTAGGGCTCTGTAGTTTTAGCTTCTTTCTTATAACCTGTGCAAAAATGAAAGTAAACCACGAGGACTTAAAAATCACATTTACACATACACCATCAAAATACATTTATTTGGGCTTCCTTGTATGAGGACAATGCATCAAACCAGCCTAAAAATATAGTAGTTTAAAAGAATGAGATCATTCCAAGATTTCACTTGCAGCCTTTCATCCCTCCAACTAGAAGATTTTCACTATTTCAAAAAAAGATTTACACTGTTTTGATTGCTGACCAGCATGAATTTTAAATTGAATAAACAGGAAGTTAATGCCACATTGGGAATTTAAAGATATACAACTCCTACTAATTGGAGCTGCACAGGTTATTGAAACCTCAGCTAGAGAAGTGAAAGTCTTACATATTCTTGCAGCTTTAACAGAATAGAGTGACTAACTATTTGAATAACAATGGAGGTTATTTTAGTGCCATAGGGAAAAATGAAAAATAATAGGAAAAGATAATTAGCATGTAGCTTAGTTCTAAAATTTGAGAATTGGAGGCATGTACAAGAGTGCTAGAAATATAGACAAATATCCTACAGGATTCTATTTCAGCCATTGCTGGTATGTCTGCATATTGTATGTTATCTTACAAAGACAAACTGATGGTTGTGTGTTACATAAAACTGAACTAGAAGAGGCTGAATGCAGGAATGGGCTTTGAGAGAGTAACAGAATTATTCTGTCAGTGAAAACATGGACCTGGCTTTTTAGCATAAAATACAAAAAACAATTAGAACTCAACCTGAATCAAGATATATATCCAAATAAATCCCAATTTTGGGAGCCTTTGGAAGGTTGAAACCCAAATCAGATTTTTATGGTGTGGACCATCTCTAAACCTGTAACACTTAACCTACAAGCATGTCAAAACTTTTTACATGGAGAGATTAAAAGACCCACATAACCATATGGGGTAGTAAGAAATATTTAACAATTACTTCAGCCACTGCTGAAATGCAGCCACTTCTGGGGAGAATGAAATGTTAGGTTTCAATTCACAAACTAAACCCACAGTTTACTTTTCAGGGGATATAAGAAAACCAGAATTGCATAGAGGTTTGATCTGGCTGAACTTGAATTTGCCGGAGAGGCCACACCCATGGCCAGTCCCACTAGCATTTTCTTTCCTTGCAACCTCTGACCCCAAACCATGCTCAAGAATGTATTGCAGGTGGAGCACACAAAGACACAGGAATACTGGACATCTTTGAAAAACTTCAGGATTATGTTAGCCTAGCTTTCATGAACAGAGGCTAAGAATCATATAAATTGAACCCACATCCAAGGCTAAGATCAAGTGATCTGGAATGTTCTCTGCAAGAATTGTGCACAGCTGATAGCTTTTTCATTTACTTCTTCTGGATCAGAACCAGGGCTGGCTCTAGGCACCAGCATTCCAAGCATGTGCTTGGGGCGGCATTTCTCAAGGGGCAGCATTCCGGCTCTTTACAGGGGGTGGCACTCCATTTTTTGGGGTTGTTTTGCTTCAGCGGCAGCACTCTGGCTTTTTTTTTTTTTTTTGCTTGGGGCAGCAAAAAACCTGGAGCCGGCCCTGATCAGAACGAGCTTTGTTTGATGATCAGCAAGCTTTGGATTGGGCCATTACTGCATATAGACCTGAGAGAACATAAACGTATTATAGTATTTTTCTAGAAGAATCATTACTGCAGCCATTGGATGGGATTTTCAAAAGAGTGACTAAGTGAAAGTCAGTAATATGCTCCTAGGTCATTTAGGCATTTTGAAAATACCACTATATTCTGTTAAAGAATATTTAAGTCCTACCAAAATTGCCAGTATGTCTCACTTACAAAAACATATAATAAAATCTGAGCTACTAAAAAGAAAGATGAGGATTAAAACATAAGATGTCTATGAAGGTCATCCTAAAAACAATAAACACTTAATGTAAACTATTGCTCCGAGTTAATAATTTATCAGGAATTCCTTTCAGAGAATCTGCTTAAAATTCATTGATCTTCCTTGGTAACTAACATCTCTTGACAAGTATGTATTACCCATCATTTCCTTTTAAAATATATTGTGATTTTACATATTAAATAATACAGAAGAGTCCTGTGGCTGTAAACTGGCTGTTGTCATAAATTAGTA
This sequence comes from Mauremys reevesii, assembly GCF_016161935.1. NCBI lineage: Eukaryota > Metazoa > Chordata > Testudines > Geoemydidae > Mauremys > Mauremys reevesii. Next base: position 25,595,181 of record NC_052633.1, on the reverse strand, counting down.
TTCCTTTGTTACTTTGTCAACTGCAAAGAAACAAAATACATGCTACAATGTATTCTTTTTAGTTAGCAATAAGATTAAGGGAATGTGAAAGTCAACGTCTATTTATGTAATACATGAGCCAGGAGAAAGTTTCTCTTATTAAAAATCCAGTGTAATTTTGTAATTTTATATAGGCACCTATTACCCTTCCAGCCCCGTCTGGATTTTTCACACTTGCTATCTGGTCACCCTAGTCATGGGTATCTATTTACAGTGTAGGCATACAAAATTTGAAATTCTCAGTGAAAACAGTCATCTTCTACAGTGGCCAGTACTAATAATGGTCAAGTCTGCCTAGCTACAGTTCCTCTTTTTGTGACAATTTGGAAAAATGATTCTTCATTTATTGTCATATCAAGTGTTTTTCTGTATCCTTTTAAAGAGTTGCCATGTTTTCCCCTGGATGCAGTGGGTAAAGTTGTTATATGTAGGCTTTAACGCTGAGTTTAATTTGTAAAGATGAACCCCTACTCCATGCAGAATCCTAATGGAGTTTAAAATCATCACTTAAAAGTCAATCCTATTTTTCTACTGTGCCTGTCCAATGGCCCGTTTTCAAGTATTCATAATGATGGTGTTTTAGTCATTTTTTCCCCAAAAATATCCATAAGCGTTTGTTACTCGCTCTGTACTATAAGTGCCATACACAGTGTTTTGTGTGCACACATTCACTGGCATCAGAACCCTCCCAAAAGTGAACATTTGTGTTTTACAGTGGGGAAAAAATAGATTTTATTTTCTCACATCTCACAAAGGTGAGGAATTTGCTCACTTAAAATAAAAATCAACTTTGGGAAGAGACAAACCATGAATAATTTTAGCAAAGGAAAGGAGTGTGTGAAAACCGGGGATACTTTGGAAACTGTATTGCAACCTGAACTGTCATTCTTGGTGACCACTGTTATAAAATAAATGATGGTTAATAGCCTTAAGGGTCAAGAGACTTCAAAAATCCCTGTGTAATAATTTTGGCTTTGAAGAAAACTCATCTTTGTTGCTGAGTTAAGGCCAAGATGTACATGCCTCCCTGTAACGGGGTGACAACACACCCTGCAGCGCCTCCTGCTGGTCGTCCAGGGAATTAGCTCGCTAGCCTCTGGAGCGCCTTCTCCAGGCCAGTGTCTTGCTTGCCGCTGGCCCTGGTGTCTCTCCCAGACCCCAGTGCCCCTTCTCTCAGGGTTCTGCCCCCTGCAGTACCCCACAGTCTCACTGGGTCTCCCCTCCACGGGGAACCCCCAACCCCCTATCCCCACCTTGCCTCAGTCTTGAGCTACTGCCAGTCACCATCTAGCCCCCACTCACTGGGGCGGACTGCAGTATAATTGCCACTCATCATTGGCAAGGAGGGTTTGGACCTGCTGCCTCTGCCTACCCTTGGGCTGCCCCTCTGCAACCTCAGTACCTTTTCCGACCTTTAGCAAGGCCTGCAGCCTGGGGGTTTTCCAGGCTGGAGCTCCCCAGCTCTGCTCCAGTCTAGATACCCTGCTCAGCTTCCAGCAGCTGGGCCCATCCCTCTCAGCATCTAGAGAGAGCCTGCCTGAGCTCCTGGCTCCCAGCCTGTTATAAGGCCAGCTGCGGTCTGATTGGGGCATGGCCCCAGCTGTGGCTGCCTTCCCTAATCAGCCTAGCCTAAGGCTCCCTGCCCTCTCCCAGGACTGGCTTTTAACCCCTTCTGAGGCTGAGAGAGTGACCACCCCACTACACTCCCCTTGTGGTAGTTGCACAACACCTTGCAGCATTAGGCTCTTAGGACCTGACTAACTTTCATTTAAATCAATAGAAAGACCCTCATTAGCGTCACTGGATATGATATTGGGCCCTCAGCAAGCTGTGTGTCCCTAAAAGAGTGAGCCATCTAGTTCCAGTACTTGAGGAGAGGCAACAGGACACAGACATGCATACACTGCCCCTTCCTTTAGGAAACACTTGTGACTATTAAAATTTCACGTGCGCTTCCATCAGCTGTCAAAGAGACAGTCCCACAGTAACTCTCATGTCAGAATATTCTAGAAATGTGCTTCCCTGCCATGGGGCTTTTGGGGATTCTAGTAAATATTTCCAAATGTTCTTTTTTCAAGAAAATGATTCAATTGAAAAAGGCAGTTTTAACTCTTTGTGGCCTCTCTGGAAACCTTTTACATCAGGAGTTCTGAGTCATGGGTGGGGTGGGGGGAAGAGGTGTGAGTGGAGGCTATGATCCTCCCAGAGAGGTGCAAAAATATTTCAAGGGATGGTAGCCATTCTCCTTTTCTTCATGGCTATATTCAGGGAGGGGAGGGGTTAGATAGGAGAAGGGTCCAGCATCTTTTTCATTGAGTCCTGTAACATGGGGCTCACAATACAGAAAAGGTGGAGAATGACCACTTCAGGTTACTGCAGTTCCATGCCATTACAGACTGGGAAGGAAGCTGAAATACAATATAGAAATAACATTTTTTATACTTCAGACTAAATTCTGGTACTGGCAAATATCCACACTGAGTATACAGCATACTGGCACCATCCATTGCTTAATGCAAACAAGGCCTATGCTAGCACAGTGATTGATGGTGTGTGACAAAAGGATTCAGCCTTTGCTGGCAAAGTGCTTAGTTACAACTTTTACGTCGGTGTTTGTTTACAGAAATTACTAATCTAAATTACTACAGTTGACAAATAAATTAGGATATTACTTGTAAATGGATAAAGACATTTTAGTTAAGAGATTATATCAATAATGTTTTGAACACTTTTTGGCAAAAATATCAGGAAGGGTTTGTTAAAGGATATGAGGATAATTTTTTAAACACTATATAATGTGTGAGTGAGTTGGCCACACAGAAACATTCCATGCAGTGTTAGAGGAGATTGAATGTTCTTCCCCCCCGTCCAGAGCACTGGACTATACACCATGTTAAGAACATAAGAATGGTCATATCTGGGGGTCAGACAAATGGTCAATCTAGCCCGGTTCCAGATGTATCAGAGGGAATGAACAGAACAGGGCAATTTATCAAGTGATCCATCCCCGGTTGTCCAGTCTAAGCTTCTGTCAGTCAGAGATTTAGGGACACCCAGAGTATGGAGTTGCATCCTTGACCATCTTGGCTAATAGCTATTAATGGACCTATCTTCCATGAACGTATCTCATTCTTTTTTGAGACCACTTATACTTTTATGTTCTGCAGTGAAGGTATTTACATGAGTGTTATAGAGCAAATGGGGTCCAATATCTTTTATAGTGCTAGGCAAAGTTTTTCAAACTTTTTTTTAATCTACAGAGATATGGAATGGGGAGAAGGGAGAGAGAATGGAGGTGAGGATGAATGAGCTGTGAGTGTGGGGAGGGATGGTGCTAACTTGAGACAGTTAGCAACGTGTTTTATGTAGGAATTATATGTACAGGCACAACCATACAGTATAGCTTGATTGAAAGCTTATATTTTAATTAAAAATTGCTGATTCTGAATTTCAGATGTTAAAAAGCATGTAATAGTCTAGGAGATTTTTCAGGATGTTTTAGAATAAAACTATACGAAGGCATTACGTATGGTATAGCAGCACTTGTAGAACGTAGCAAGGACTGGAACAATGTAACAAAATGCTGATTCAAAATGGAGAACAACATTTCCATTATCCAGATCATAAAAACTTAGCTTGAGCTGTTCCAGAGACGTACAAATTACCACAGCTAACACAAGAGTTAACAAAGAGTCCAACCTTACTCTAGGCAGAACTGCAGGGAAAGTGAATTAACAGTTAATTGTGACTATATCAGGTGAACCAAAATGAAAAATTTCCTTATGGAAAAAGGATGAATAGAGAAAGAGAGAAACAAGGGGTCTGGTAAGGGATAGATAAGGAGCCTTTAATTTATTGACTTTTGTGGGGTTTCATGACTGATTACGGAACATATCTTGGAATTCAGGCTGTCTGGCTGCTGAACTTATCACTTATTCTATAGAAACTATACATGAATTTTCCACATTGTATGAAGCTACACTTATTATCTGTATTTCCACCATAGCCATTTCCATGCTTGACATTCAACCATGGCAGAATTTTTCAAAATTCTCTTTAGCTTAATTGTAAGTACAATGCTTCTAAACATAAATACCATATGCTTATTGTAACTAATGTATCACTTGTCTAAGGCATTTCCCAACACTTATTAATTCTAACTAGGATTTACCCCTTCTTACTTCTGAGATTTGGGGGGGGGGTGGTAATTAATTAATTAATTTCATGGTCCAGTTTTTCTCTCACATTTAAATTCTCTAGTGATTTTAATTAAGCTTCTCTAAGGCTCAGGGAGTGGTTCAGTATATGGAGAGGCTGTAGGGGGAAGAGGGTTGTGGAAGAAGAGTAGGTGCAAGAGAACTATCATAAAATATGAGAAAAACAAGGCAAGAGAGAACATTTAAAATGTTTTCTCTGGCAAAATTAGTAAACATTTCACTGAATTATTTACACAAAAATTCTGGTTTGTGAAGAATTATTGGGTCAAATTAAGTGAAAATCTCAACTCAACTTTCAACTATGACATTGATACCAATGTCTCCATAGTTCATAGAAATACAAAGAGAAAGTAACTGACTAAAAGCCTGATTAAGAAGTGGGCAATATTTTGCACCTACCAATCTGGCTTTATACATACATGCACACACAAACACCCTCTTCAATATTTCCATCATAATATTAGTTATACACACATTTAGTGAATCTATATGGTTTTCAGCTTTTTAAACTGACAGTTACTAGAAATAAGAATCCCCAAAGTTTCTACCACTGTGGAGGGCGTTTTTCAGATATTCAGCGTGGCAAGATTTTCTCATGGGAGATATTTAGTGGAATCAAGGAGAGCCCTTTCTCAAGATTTCTAGCATTCTTAGGAGGCTTCTGAAGTTCACCAGTGCTTTAGTAAAGTTTGCTCTGCAAATTCCAGGCTGCCTGGGATAAGTAAAGACTTCAGAACTCTTGGAAGCAATGAAACACGTGGGAGGAACCTACAAAATTGAAGGTTTCAGCTGGGCTGCTGTCTGATCTTTTGATTCTTACTGCAAATACCTTCACTTATTGTAGTCAAGTCAAACTCGTAGCTAGGCGAATACTAGCTTGAACACACTCACCCATGTGACTAAGTTATAAGTGACTTATTTGACTGCATAATCTTTTAGAAATTTAGGGCAACTTTAAATTATACAATATTTATTTATTAGTATTTATACATTGTGTCAAACAGAAACTATAGACCAACACAACATTTTAAAAACACAAATAATTGTCAATTGCACAAGTACTGAAGACATGTCTAAAATACCTCCCTCGTTAGCCTCCAAATTTCTGGATTTGCACTGAAGTAACAAAGATAAAGTGTAAGCCAGTATCTTGGGCACTACCATGGTGTTTCTGTATTATAAAATTGAAGGGATACCCCTTACCTACCCACCTAGGGAAAGAGGCCCTTTCTAATAGTACCTAACACAGTAGTGTAGTCTAAGGCAAACACAGGTAAACTGAGTTTATCCACATATCATTTGAGGAATATTAAGTTTACTCACTTTTTTTTGTTTACAAAACCACAGATTCATAGATTCTAGAACTGGAAGGGACCTCAAGAGATCATTGAGTCCAGTCCCCTGCCCTCATGGCAGGACCAAATACTGTATAGATCATCCCTGATAGACATTTATCTAACCTACTCTTAAATATCTCCAGAGATGGAGATTCCACAACCTCCCTAGGCAATTTATTCCAGTGTTTAACCAGCCTGACTGTTAGGAACTTTTTCCTAATGTCCAACCTAAACCTCCCTTGCTGCAGTTTAAGCCCATTGCTTCTTGTTCTATCCGTAGAGGCTAAGGTGAACAAGTTTTCTCCCTCCTCCTTATGACACCCTTTTAGATACCTGAAAACTGCTATCATATCCCCTCTCAGTCTTCTCTTTTCCAAACTAAACAAACCCAATTCTTTCAGCCTTCCTTCATAGGTCATGTTCTCTAGACCTTTAATCATTCTTGTTGCTCTTCTCTGGACCCTCTCCAATTTCTCCACATCTTTCTTGAAATGTGGTGCCCAAAACTGGATACAATACTCCAGTTGAGGCCTAACCAGCGCAGAGTAGAGCGGAAGAATGACTTCTCATGTCTTGCTCACAACACACCTGTTAATGCATCCCAGAATCATGTTTGCTTTTTTTGCAACAGCATCACACTGTTGATTCATATTTAGCTTGTGGTCCACTATAACCCCTAGATCCCTTTCTGCCGTACTCCTTCCTAGACAGTCTCTTCCCATTCTGTATGTGTGAAACTGATTTTTCCTTCCTAAGTGGAGCACTTTGCATTTGTCTTTATTAAACTTCATCCTGTTTACCTCAGACCATTTCTCCAATTTGTCCAGATCACTTTGAATTATGATCCTATCCTCCAAAGCAGTTGCAATCCCTCCCAGTTTGGTATCATCTGCAAACTTAATAAGCGTACTTTCTATGCCAATATCTAAGTCGTTGATGAAGATATTGAACAGAGCCAGTCCCAAAACAGACCCCTGCAGAACCCCACTTGTTATACCTTTCCAGCAGGATTGGGAACCATTAATAACTACTCTCTGAGTACAGTTATCCAGCCAGTTATGCACCCATCTTATAGTGGCCCCATCTAAGTTGTATTTGCCTAGTTTATTAATAAGAATATCATGCGAGACCGTATCAAATGCTTTACTAAAGTCTAGGTATACCACATCCACGGCTTCTCACTTATCCACAAGACTCATTATCCTATTAAAGAAAGCTATCAGATTGGCTTGACACGATTTGTTCTTTACAAATCCATGCTAGCTATTCCCTATCACTTTATCACCTTCCAAGTGTTTGCAGATGATTTCCTTAATTACTTGCTCCATTATCTTCCCTGGCACAGAAGTTAAACTAACTGGTCTGTAGTTTCCTGGGTTGTTTTTATTTCCCTTTTTATAGATGGGCACTATATTTCCAGTCTTCTGGAATCTCTCCTGTCTCCCATGATTTTCCAAAGATAATAGCTAGAGGCTCAGATACCTCCTCTATTAGCTCCTTGAGTATTCTAGGGTGCATTTCATCAGGCCCTGGTGACTTGCAGGCATCTAACTTTTTTAAGTGATTTTTAACTTGTTCTTTTTTTATTTTATCTTCTAAACCTACAACCTTCCCATTAGCATTCACTATGTTAGGCATTCCTTAAGACTTCTCGGAGAAGACCGAAACAAAGAAGTCATTAAGCATCTCTGCCATTTCCAAGTTTCCTGTTACTGTTTCTCCCTCCTCACTGAGCAGTGGGCCTACCCTGTCCTTGGTCTTCCTCTTGCTTCTAACGTATTGATAAAAAGTCTTCTTGTTTCCCTTTGTTCATGTAGCTAGTTTGAGCTCATTTTGTGCTTTTGCCTTTCTATTCTTGCCTCTGCATTCCTGTGTTGTTCACCTTTATTCATCCTTTGTAATTTGTCCTACTTTCCATTTTTTATATGACTCCTTTTTATTTTTTAGATCATGCAAGATCTCGTGGTTAAGCCAATGTGGTCTTTTGCCACATTTTCTATCTTTTCTACCCAGCGGAATGGCTTGCTTTTGGGCCCTTAATAGTGTCCCTTTGAAAAACTGTGAACTCTCCTCAGTTGTTTTTCCCCTCAGTCTTGATTCCCAGGGGACCTTACCTATCAGCTCTCTGAGCCTACCAAAATCCACCTTCCTGAAATCCAGTGTCTCTATTTTGCTGTACTCCCTTCTACCCTTCCTTAGAATTGTGAACTCTATGATTTCATGATCACTTTCACCCAAGCTGCCTTCCACTTTCAAATTCTCAACGAGTTCCTCCCTATTTGTTAAAATCAAATCTAGAACAGCTTCTCCCCTCGTAGCTTTTTCAACCTTCTGAAATAAAAAGTTGTCTGCAATGCAGTCCGAAAACTTCTTGGATAGTCTGTGCCCCACTGTGTTATTTTCCCAATATATATCTGGATAATTGAAGTCCTCCATCACCACCAAATCTTGGGCTTTGGATGATTTTGTTAGTTGTTTTAAAAAAGCCTCATCCACCTCTTCCACCTGGTTAAGTGGCTTGTAGTAGACTTCTAGCATTACATCACCCTTGTTTTTTTACCCCTTTTAGCCTAACCCAGAGACTTTCTTTAATTTAAAATAATTAAATAATTATTAAAACACAGTGTGGTGACTTGTCAGTGAAAGTGAGTGCCAAAAATGCATTTTGATGGAACTTCTGGTTTTCCTACCTGATATCATCCTAACTTAAACTCAATTCAAAATAAGGGCACCCTGAGTGCCTATCCTGCCAAGACCCAGCGTGGAACACCAAAAAGGTCAGTTTACCCACTTCTTTCTTTAACCATTACAACACTGGCCTAACAGTTTACAATTAAGAGAGTGTCATAGTGAGCATCCTTAATTGTTGTAGCCTTAATCACTATACCCTACTGTCATGGGGAAGCACTAAAATCAGTCTTAACAGGTTGGATCAGGCTGGGAGAGCCATCTTGAAAGGCCTACCAACACACAGGAGGATCCGAGTTTACTACAAGTTGATTAAGTTGCATTTCTGTAATTTAAGAGGAAGTTTATCTAATTTAGCATCTACTTTAGCAGAAGAATGAATTAGATTAAATATACATACAGGCTCTCTTTATTCTTTTGAAATCCCTTTTTCCCTAAGGCTTCAGTCCAACAACCTTCTCTCTTTGAAGAAAAAAAAAAGGAAGATGATGACAATGACTGTTAGTCCATCTCACTGGTCACAGCTTCCTAAAGACAGGAAGTAAATACGGGTGCCCAAAACCCAGAGAGAGCTGCAGGGTGATGAACAGTTGGTGACACACAGGGTACTGTAACTAGGTCCTAGTCTAAGAGTAGAAGAATTGCAAAATTCCACCCTGAGACAGGGAAGGACAAGAATGATATGATACACTCAGGAAGACCAGAAATGGGAAAGGGTGCAGCTCCCCATCACTCCCTCATAACCATGACAAAGCCAATGGAAGTTTAATTGAGTAAGGGCTGCAGGATAAGTAGGAACCTACTGATATTAATTTCTAATCCTGTGCTACTTTTTTTTTTTTTTTTTACTAATTTACATAGTTGAGACAATGGATGATCACACAGATATCTTCTGTAACACCTTACTTTATAATCTAGGCTTGCCTCTTATATCTCTAGCTTTTGGGAAAGAAACCAAAAAACACTATAGTTAAACCTAGTATAGTCTCAAGGGAAAGGTTCACTTGGGATCGGTTATTTCCCCTGTATTATGTTGTAGTGATGGGACAGGAAGTCTTCTGTGGCCATCTCTCCCTGGAGCAGAGATGTCCATTTTCCTTCCCATGACTGCTAAGGGAATACATCTTGCCTGAAAAAACTATTTAATTTTCCTTCCATTCTGATGCCTTTAAAGTGATTGCTATCCATGATGTCAGAATTCTGAAAGTTGGGTTATGCCCTATGTATTTTTCCATTAACAAAAAGTTCGTTCCCATCTCAGCAGGGGGATAACCTATCTCCTGGAGGGAGAGGGACAAGCTCATGCCCAGACATGCTGTAGCTGAGCCCCTCCCCGTCTGCCCCAAAGTGCATATAGGAATGCACCTGGAAGAAGGGCTTCTGTCTGTCTCTTTGATCAGCCCAAGCCAGAGGATGCAGGGAACTGATTGGGTCTCACGGGTCTCTCTCCAAATGTAATGCCTTCCCAGGAGCTCTGTGGCCATCTTGCAACTATTGCTGCTCTTCACCCTCTCCCTGGAAATTTTTTTCCCCATTGCTCCAAACTAGCAGGAGTCTGGAGGGTTTTTTGCCTTCCTCGCAGTATTGTGGAGGCGCAGCTCAGGTGAAAAGTAGTAAGAATAGGATTTTTAATGTTAGGTGGTAACATCAGAATGGTTAGCTTTTTGCAATTTGCAGCCGGTGTCCATTGAGAATAGAGGCTAAAAGGGCCAGCTCCCAGAAGTATATGAGACCTGAGATTTTACTGTTGAAACTTTTGCTGTAAGGAGATGGGGAGACCCACAATTTTTGCAGTCTGGGAGTTCCACAGAGGGGTTGCAGAAGGATTTAGAAATGAGTTGAGTCCTGGCATTGGTTGAATTGAGTCTACCCCCAAATTATTGGTTATATGGTGGGAACTCTGTAACCCCACACTGGACCCAATTAAATTCCCGGTTTGTGAAAGGAAGTGAGTAGATCACAGCCTTCCCCCTCCCCCGCATTGTTAAGTTAATTAAGTTGAAACCTGACATTTAAATCCATCCCTATGTCTGTCTTCCATTCATGTGTGCCCTGACTGAGTCATCTTTCAAACTTTTCTTCACTACTTTAATGGTCACATGACTCAGAATACCGCCCTTATTTTCCAGTTGTCTCATTTCCCATTGTGAACACTATCTATCTGCAGGTTATTAGTTCACTAGTTATTTTTATTGCCAAAGAAAGAGCAAACAATTTAGCACACCTACAATAAGTTGTTTAGAGTAGAAGCTTTACAGAGACAACATTTGGTCACTGTAATCTTTCCTTGCCAAGAATTCTTATCTCCTTTATGGGTTCCCATGACAGGCATTTTAATAACTCCATGGATTTTGCATCTTTATCAATTATTGTTTACATTATTTCTATCACCACTCTTTGGCTAGTTGTATTATAGTTTGTCACTGAAACAGTTTCATTTGGTATCAATCAAGGATTAATACCGAGACCTCTCCAGCTGGTATGGAGCATTAAATAAGATCAGGCACCAGCCAATCTGATTCTATAACAACTTATTTGGAAGACCAGTTCTATTCCTTTTCATTTACAAAAATATTAGTTTTACATGCTGGTTCAATCTGTATATGGAATCAACAATCTCACCGTAAAATCAGTTTTATACACAGGATCTACCTCTGTAAACCAGAGGGATTTTCAGACTAATGTACATCACAAAAGTACTGTTTGTTCTCACAAAACTGAACTTTTCATCCCTACTCAGAAATCCAGAGCTAGAAACATTGGATTTCAATTATTTATTTTAATGATTTCTTTAAAAAAAATTTTTTTTAAATCAATTATGTTGACATTACCAGAAAGTGAACAAACACAGAGTGTTAACACCCACAATATGTCTTCTTCTAAAGTGAAAAAAAGTGTTAAAACAATATCTATTGACTTTTCCTATTAAATGAGACAGTGACAAATGCAAAGTATTTCAGTCCTGAAATACTAACACATAGTACATTAATATTCCAATAGTGCTACTGAATAAAAAATAAAATGTCTCCAATTGCATCTCTCTCTCTCTCTGCTCCCTCTCTTCCCCAGGTATAAACACAAAGCTGTTGTGATAAAATCCAAACTGGTAGTAGGAATACCATTGTAAACTCATGTAAAATGAATTTTGCGTGTCAGATACATGTCAGATTGACAGAACTGACTGAAGGAAGCTTCCCCCCGCTTCTCCACAATTCTACCAACATTCTTTAATCTTAATTTGGAAACCCTGGGGGGAAAAAAGGAATAATTGAGTCTCCATGCATATATAACCCAAGGCTTCTTGACTGGGCCTGCTAATAAGGATGACAATATGATGGTGATTTATTATGTGGACATTGGTCAAGAACTGAATTGAGAACATCAACTTATTTCACACTGAAGTGTATTATTGTTCATTTTGTGAATGTCTCAGATTCTTGAGCATAGCTGCACATTTAAAAACTTTCAGAAGAAGTATTCCAGATCATTATCTGTCAGAGTGATTATTTTATGAGGAATTAAAAGGATTTCACATATTCCTTTAAGATAATTAGCAATTTAGTCCCATCACCAACAGTAAAAATAGACTTTCCTTTGTTACTTTGGTTTCTGATTACAAAGGCCATCAACTGCCTAAATGAATAGAGACAATTAGCATACACAGAACTGCATGTATGTGGTGTCAGTAAGCACAAATAGGAAGATACATAGTTGTGAAATCACTTAGGCCAGTTCTACTCTGGAAATTTTTGCCAATATCACAATGTAGGCTGCAGTGTGGGATTTTTTTTTTTGGACCCATTTTTAAAGATCCCCACTTATATTGTCATAAAATTGTTATTGCTAACATAGCTTATTTTGCTAGCCAAACTTAAGCTATATAACAAAAAAACGTTTTTGTTTGTTTGTTATGAACAGACTATACTTGGAGGAGTTGCTGGTTAAGGGTTTCCTGCGATGGCAATATTGGCAAACCTTTTCTAGTGTAGACCTAGCCTGAGATACCATGGTGCTAGACATGGTATAGGAAACCAAAGAGTCATTGAGCAAGAGGACACTGATTAACTAGGAACTATGTGCACAAAAACGTTGTTGTTGTTTTTCCTTTTTGAAAGTCTGGTATGTTGCATGCACACTGGGCAGAATCTGTTCTCAGTTATAAATCTGAATCTTTCCTGTGCCATCAGAAGTTGGTTAGGGGCAGCACCTTGATGCAGTGGGAAGGCTTGTGTGTTCCAGTGACCCTGTGAACTATGCTAGCTAGAGTTTTAATTCTTGGACAGATCAAAGGGTATGGGCCAGATGAAAAGTCCCTTAAAAGGTTGGAGGTTAAAAAATGAGCCAACAACTTATCCTCCTAAAAAAAGTCAAGTTAGGGAAACACAATTGTTAGGCATTCCAGGTAACAGCAGTGCAAAGTAACAGTTCTCAGTTACATGAGCTTAAATCAGGTGCATCTCCATGGACTTCAGGGAAATTTACCTTGGTGTATCTCCATGGACTTCCAATTTAACTTGGTGTAACTAAAACCAGCATCTGGCCCAATCTCTCATTTCTCTTTGAACAAGGTACTTCTTTGCTCCATTTCTTCCCTTGCTCTCAAGTGCACCCCTGAAGGCCTGATTCTTCTGCCACAGATTATAAATAATGATCAGTGGCTGGAGAAAATGGGTCCCCACCTAGCCAAATGACCATTTGGGGTTTCACATACCAGACAGGGTAAAAAGGAATGTGATTAGTGTTTAATCATACTGCATTATGCTGTTTGGCCTCAATCAGAATTACAGTTAGGGCTTGTCTAAATAGGGAAACTTACGTGTGTTAGCACACCACTATAGTTATACTAGCATAACTCCTTAAGTGGATACTCATTCCAAAATAGCCGTGCCTTTTTCTGGTTTGGCTTTCAAAAGGCTATAAATTCAACTAGAAAAAGGTACCCTCATTGTAGGATAAGAGGGTCCACATAGGGAGTTCTACCAGTCATAGAAGAATAGGGTTGGAAGGGACCTCAGAAGGTCATCTAGTCCAACCCCCTGCTCAAAGCAGGACCAATCCCTAGACAGATTTTTACCCCAGTTCCCTAAATGGCCCCCTCAAGGACTGCACTCACAACCCTGGGTTTAGCAGGCCAATGCTCAAACCACTGAGCTACCCCTCCCCCCTAATTGGAGATATACCTATCTCCTAGAACCGGACGGGACCCTGAAAGGTCATTGAGTCTAGCCCCCTGCTCTTACTAGCAGGACCAAGTAGTGATTTTTGCCCCAGATCTGTAAGTGGCCCCTTCAAGGATTGAACTCATAATGCTGGGTTTAGCAGGCCAATGCTCAAACCACCGAGCTAACCCTCCCCCCAGTCAACTACAGCTAGAGGCAGGATAGCCACCGGGCCAACGGGGCCTGTGGGCAAGGGCCCCGACCAATTGGGGGCGCCCGGTAAAATGGGCACCTCCACATTGTGATCTGCTCCACCCACCGGGAAGTGTGGTCAGGGTGCAGGGGCTTGTCCTGTTCCGCCTTCCTAGTGCTCCTGCCAGGGTGTAAGGATTTGCCCCGCTCCCACCCACCTGCCTGGCGCTCCTGCCCACCCTGTAGCGCCACCCTGCTCCCTCGCAGGCGCACCGGGCGGTGGGGGGAGTTGGTGGAGGGGACTGCAGACGGATGGGGTGAGGAGGGGCCTCCACTTGCTCTGGCCCAGGGCCCCACAAACCCCTAATCTGCCTCTGACTATAGCGGAATAATTTTATCAGTAAAGGAATGCCAGTGAATTTCCTCATGTAGAAAAATCTCCTCTATTCCTTTTTCCAGGACTAATGAACCCTGTTTTGGGGTCTCTTGTCACATGAAAATGCTACTACGTTTCTCTGGCCCTTTCAATTGCTCTTCTTTCAACCTTTTCAATCAGTTCTGGTTTCATGTCAGCAGACATTAGGTATCTGAATCAGTGGATTTTAGTCTAACTGGATATGATTTTCCTATGATTTTCCTAGTAAAAGTTAATAATAGCTTTTATACTGTAGTGTATCTGTGTGCTAAATGCAGGATGATTATAATTGGATTTTGGAAATGTGACGGACAAGATAAAATAGCGTTCTTTCAATGGTAGTGGTATAAGAAATGCATTTGCAATTAGGGGTTTACTGCTCATGTATGATATTAAGTTTTCTTAAATTGCTCTCTCATTTATTTATTTTGCATTTTATTCATACAAAGCTGTTATGCCCCAGAGAGTACTGTAAATGAGGTGTGGTTTTTTGTTTGTTTGTTTTCACCTCAGTAACTACTCAGATTAACTGTATTTAATAATCAACACATACAGTTTAGAAGAAAGGCAACATTTTTCCAGGTATGTACTTTTTCGACTGAAACGTTTTTCCTAACTTCTTAATATTTTTTTGCTGTTCTTTAGAGTAAGTCTTGGCCTTCTAATCAAATCAGAAGAATGAAGGCAAGTTGCTAACAGAGACAATCTTCTCAACAGCAATATTCCATCCACATGTAGCTGAAAAAGGACTTTTTCCAAATGCAAGTTTATTTTTGTGCCAAAAACTTTTCACTAGCCTCATCACACAAATCAGCATTCACACACACGAATGGAATCATTTTGGTTTGCAAACTAAGATCACAATTTGAATCTTACTCTTGCATAAAGAAACAATATACAATGTGGTCAAGTAGTAAAAATTGTATGTGTACAGTGGTTTTTTGTTGTTGTGTGGTTTTTTTCCCATTTGTGTGTTGCGCATGTTTCCCCCCCGCCCCCAAAAAAACCAGAAATGGGACAACCAAATCAGGTAGTAACTACTCTTACCTTCAGCTAGTTATTTTTATGAGAGAGAGAGAATGTGTGTGTCCATAGTTTATTCATAGATGGTAAGGCCAAAAGTGACAATTGTGATCATCTAGTCTGACTCCTGTATAACAGAGGCCATAGGAATTTCCTGGATTAATTCCAGGTAGAACTAGAGCATATTTAAAAAACAAAAACAAAAACCTGGATTTAAAAATTGCCAGGGGTTGAGAATCCACTACCACCCTTGGTAAATTGTTGCAGTGGTTACCCTCATCTTATTTTCACTATGATTTTATCTAGCTTCCACTTCCAGCCACTGGTTCTTGCTATACCTTTAGACTGAAGAGCCCACTAGCAAAATGATGTTCCCCATGCAGGTTTAAAATGTGATAAGTCACTCTTTAACTTTCTCTTTGTGAAGCTAAATTGGTTGAGTTCTTGGAGTGTCCCTACTCGATATTCCCATTTATGCATCCATGGATCACACAAATCCTTTTGGGCATGTTATCAATCTGAAAGCACATGTTCATGATCCTCAAGTCTTTTTCAGAGTCACGTCTTTTCCAGAATAGAGTCCTCCCTGTAAGTGTGGCCTAAATTCTTTGTTCCATCTTCTGGTATGATATACACGATCACGATAATGAAAAGTAAATTTGCTTCTGTCCCCAAGACATATCCATTTTGCAGCCCCAGTTCCCTTGGAGAAGGTTTAATATCCTTTCACAAATGGATGAGGTTCAACTTCCCTGGGAACCACAGATTGTGGTGCTGAATACTGGCCGGTCAGAGTAGAGCCCAGCAAACAGGCCCAGACAGCATCCACCACTTCCTGGACACTACAGTGCAAATAAGTGATGGTTACATAAACACCACCCTATACCGGAAACCTACTGACCTCTATATTTACCTACATGCCTCCAGCTTTCATCCAGACCACCTCACACGATCCATTGTCTACAGCCAAATCCTAAGATACAACCACATTTGCTCCAATCCCTCAGACAAACACCTACAGGATCTCTATCAAGCATTCTTAAAACTACAATACTCACCTGGGGAAGTGAAGAAACAGATTTAGAGAGCCAGAAGTCACCTACTACAGGCAGAGGCGGCTCTATATATTTTGCTGCCCCAAGCACGGCAGTCAGGCTTGTTTCGGCGGCTTGCCTGTGGGAGATCGGCTGGTCCCGTGCATTCGGCGTACCCGTCGCCAAATTGCCGCCGAAACCGCAGGACCGTTGGACCTCCTGCAGGCATGCTGCTGAAGGCAGCCTAACTGGTGCCCTCACAGTGACCAGCAGGCCGTCCCTCGTGGCTTGCCACCTCAGGCACGCACTTGGTGCGCTGGTGCCTGGAGCCGCCCCTGACTACAGGCCAGGCCCAACAAAGAAAGTAACAGAACACCACTACCCATCACCTACAACCCCCAACTAAAATCTCTCCAGCACATAATCAAGGATTTACAACCTATCCTGAAGGACAATCCCTCACTCTCACAGACCTTGGGAGACAGGCCAGACAGCCTTCCAATCTGAAGCAAGTACACACCAGCAACTACACACCACACAACAAAAACACTAACCCAGGAACCAATCCCTGCAACAAATCCCATTGCCAACTCTGTCCGCATATCTATTCAAGGGAGACCAGCACAGGACCCAACCATATCAGCCACACCATCAGGGGCTTGTTCACCTGAACATCTACCAATGTGATATATGCCATTATGTGCTAGCAATGCCTCTCTGCCATGTGCATTGGCCAAACTGGACAGTCTCTACGTAAAAGGATAAATGGACAGAAATCAGACATCAAGAATTGTAATGTTCAAAAACCAGTAGGAGAGCTCTTCAATCTCCCTGGACACTCAATAACAGACTTAAAAGTGGCCATTCTTCAACAAAAAAACAACAACAAAAATTAATCAAAAACAGACTTCAACAAGAAACTGCAGAACTGGAATTAATTTGCAAATCTGACACCATCAAATTAGGCCTGAATAAAGACTGGGAGCGGCTGGGTCACTACAAAAAAATATTTTCCCCTTCTATTGATACTCACACCTTCTTGTCAACTGTTGGGAATAGGCCACATCCACCTTGATTGAATTGGCCTTGTTAGCACTGACCTCCCCCGCCCGCCTTGGTAAGCCTGTATATTTTCATGTGCTGTATATTTATACCTGCTTACTGTATTTTTCATTCCATGCATCTGATGAAGTAGGTTATAGCCCACAAATTTATTTGGGCATAAGCTTTTGTTAGTCTCTAAGGTGACACAAGGACTCCTCATTCTTTTCACTTGTCAGTAGCTATTCCAGTGCAGAACACACATAACCTGACCATTGTTTTGTGCCAGTTCTGTAAATCACAAGTAGGCTTTGACAATCATTCATTCCTCTCTTTCAAGAAACAGGGTGTCTGCAGCTGTTTGTATGGAGCAGGTTTAATTGTATATCTGATGTAGTGCCTATTTGCAGGCACCAAAGTAGGCTTACTGGGACACCAAGTGATGAATGAGTAGGTCTTGCCAAAGCTAGACATGATGGCTGCAGAGGAAAGCTTCCTTGTGACTCAGATATGGCAGTGCTTGAGCACAACAGAATATTATCCCCAATTCACGGCAAGACAGCAATTTCTCCAGCCTGGCATAGCTGCTAATTTGGCTGCCAGAAAGATTTGGTACTCCTATGTCCAAGGACAACAGAACTATCCATTCAAGGTTCTAAAAGGATTTTTTAAACATTAATACATTAAGCTTCATCTAAATATGCACCACCTACCTTCCTTCACTATTTTACAGCTCAGATACTGGTAAGAAGCGGTTGCATACATGTTTAAGAGTGAGTGTTCAGGCCACATAATGCAATGTATTATATAGGTAGCCACTGGTACAATGAGGATGTTATTTCCGGCCCAATACTGTGAAGTCTTGATAGTGCTCAGGGACCTCACTGGTTTAGGTCCCTCAGGTATTATTTTTATTAGTATTTTGCTATTTTCTTAGAGGAGAGCTTAAAATATTTGAGTTGTGACTAACTCTAAATTATGTAATGTTGACTTAACCACTTTTCTTTTCATTAAAAACAATGGTTTGTTTAATTTTAAAGGCATTACATATTGTGATATTTAACTGCTCTCTCTTTTGGGAAATGCCCTACTTCAACTACATTTCAGCCCAACTAACACACATCCCTTTAGTAAATATCGCCTCTGGCATTAAAGTGTTAGTATTGTCTCATTGATTTTGTACATATTTAAACCATTCCATCATCTTAGATACGAAATACACTTTGCAGCTTTTTTTTCTTATAACAAAAATTATAACTCACACCATTTAAATACTGTAATCAGAAATACTATTATTCTAAAGCATCATGGTTAGAAAATTTCAGCTCAGACCTCTGCTATGCATTAAGGCACAGTTAGCAATCTAGAGCGTGGTCAGCCTCAGGTGAAGTTTGAAACGTGATGAGCAAAATACACTGTAATAAAACACCTGTTATTGTCTAAGGTGTCTAATCTTTAGTGCATCATAAATTATAGTCATGGTTTATTATTGTTAAAGTCTTTGAAATGCTTCAAAAGTGGTTACTAGCTTATATGTGACCAACTGCCCTATGCCTACTGAAACCTGATTACATTATTTTTTCATAAAAGTATACGGTATTTCTTTTCATTTAGAAGTTTCCTTCTCATACTTTTGTAAGATTTTTGCAGTTAAACATTCCAGTCCTAGAAATAACTTAATTTGGAAAAGAGAATATTTATTTACACCTAAAAAAACGTTAAGAGCTTTATATGCAGTAAACAAACATTGTAATTGTTCAAAATTTGCAAAGCTTCACAATATGTTCTAATTTCTTAACTCACTGGAATATTTGGTACAATGACTACCACTCCCAATCAAAATTGAATCCATAAGTGATGGATTATATACTTAAAAAGTGTATATTTAAAAAAAATAGGTCTACTTGAAAACTACTATTATTTCTTTATTAAACTATAAACACACATTTGTTGTAATGATTGGAGGATCAGATCCTGCAGTCACACAATTACAAGCTATATTGTTACTATATAATTTTAATAAAGGACGTGAGAGAGCTCATATTTTATTCTAGCTTTGTATAACATCAGTTTTAGTAAATGAAGGCCAAATCTCCTCCTCCTCCACAGAAACCTCTACACACGGCAGTACCATAGTGATGCTATTGAGCTGAAATACAGAGTGACGACTTACTGCCTGCATTCCACCAAGATTTATGCTATAATGTCTCTCTCTATGCGCTCTGTCCTGCAAGGTGCTGAGAACTCTGCCCCCAAAGCATCTAACACATACATTATCTCATTGATTTGGGTGAGTTCCAGTGGACAGGATACTAGACTGAGAGTCAGGAAACCTGGTTTGAATTTCTGACTCCAATTGACATTCTGGAGAAATCATTTCACTTCTGTATCTTTCCCCACATCCCAGCCATGAATTTTCTATTAAGAGTGAAAGCTCTCCCAGGGCAGGGACCATCTCTTACTATGTGCTTGTACAGTGCCTACCTCAAGCGTGCCCTGATCTCAGCATCTCATGACCTGAAGAAGAGCTCTGTGTAAGCTTGAAAGCTCATCTCTCTCACAGGGGCGGATTTACAGTGAAACATACCATGGCCTGGCATGAGGACCCCTGATAACAGGGGGCCCCAGAGCCAGGCACTCGGGCAGCCCGCTCCACAGGGGTGAGACTGAGGTGGTGCTGTGGGGAGCAGATCAGAGAGGTAGGCTCACCTGCAGCCTCAGGGGAGCAGGCAGGAGATACAGGTGGCGGCAAGTGCCACGAACATGGTCCAGAGAATGCAGGAGGAGCACAGGGCGGCTGCACAGCCGGCCAGAGAGAAGTGGCGCTTTGAAGGGAAGCCGCCACTTCTCTCCAGCCACTGGCTGCATGGGGGAGGGGAAGAGGGCGGCCAGGGGATGAGGATGGCCCCTGGAACTGGTGCAGAGCCCACATGCAAGGGACCGGCACTGGGAGGTGAGCAGAGATGAGCGCGCAGAGGCAGCAGAGTGCTCAGGTGGCTGCTGATGGAACCATGCTCTCCCCCTAACTTCAGGTGGGTGTTCAGCTCACGTGGGTCTCTGCCCGCTTCTCCGGGTCAGCCAGTGTGGGGCACAGGGGCGCCCGAAGCTGTCCTCAATGGCCATGGAGATCTTGGTGTCCTCTCTCCTGTCTCCTTCTCCAGCTTCATGGACGCTCTGCTCATGTGCCAGGCTCCCAGCCCCACCCCTTCTGTCTGAGGCCCTGCCCCTTCTGGGGGCCCACAGCTCCCGCCCCCCCCTTGCCCAGGGGACTGGCAATTCTGTCAGCAGCCCTGCCCATACCCCTGGCTCCTGTGCCTATGATCCTGGCTGCCACCCTGTGACCCGCACCCAGGTCTGGACCCGTGCCTGGGAGGGACAGGGGCTGGCTTTCAGCACCCCACTATGAGCACCCGTGGCTATGCCCCGGCTCTTTCAGACATTTTTAATCTGCCTAAAATCAAGGTCAGTTTTTTTTGCAATAATGAAGCGACACTGAATCTGACAGTCAAAAACACAAAAAAAAATGAAGGCAAGGCAAGAAGACGAAGCTAAGCAAAAAGACAGTTTTTCATCTTATTTTTAAAAGCTTGAAGTATTGAATAGTAGACATTCATCAAAACGTATGGACGAGAAAACATCTGAATTATCTGATCACTTGCCGAGTTGTGGAGATATCATGACAACTGCAAAAGTTGAACAAGTGGACGCTGAAGTGTCAACGAAACTACAAAATATTGGTAATTTTGTTGAAGTAATGGAATAAACCTACCCTGAAGACATTGAATTACGGCCAAAATCTGTTTAATTGGATATAATAGAATTTTTCTTAGTAAATAAACCGAAAAACATAGGTAATATGGAAAATTTGAGAAAAGAATATGAGGTTGGAGGACAAAAGTAATTTAGAGGTCTTCACGAGTCCCATTTTCTAAGGATGAAGAAAAATGGGATGACATAAATGAGAAATTTGTTGATTTTTTTCAGAAACAACTAAGGCAGTCTACTGTTATGTTTGCAAATTATTAACTGACCATAGTAAAGGAAAACAAACATTTGTTGAGGGGCACTCTAATTGGAGAAACATTGCAAGACATATTGCTGATCATCAAACTTCCAAAGCTCATATTAATGCTATGTGTAAGTTCATTCAAAGGTGTAAAGTATCTGGAAGAACTGATTCTGTGTTATCGGCTCAGCTCGAAAAGGAGTGTTCTTATTGGAGGAAAATGCTGAGCCATGTTGTTGCCATGGGCAAACTGCTGTCTTCTTTGGGACTACCTCTAAGAGGACATGATGAGTTATCATTGTCAAATCAAAAAGTTAATTTTTTAACCTACCTTGAATATCTTTGTGAATTTGACAATTTTCTCAATGGGAAGGGAAGACCAACTTTTTAATGCACCAGATCTACAATGAATTCATCAATATAATGGCAGAGCATCTCAGAAACCAATTCAGAAACCATGATGAAGTAATGGATGCCAAGTACTGTTCCATAATAATTGATTCAACACCAGATGTGAGTCATGTAGAGCAATTAACATTAATTTTAAGATATGTGACCGGCAATGGTGAAGTTATAGAGCAATTTCTTTGTTTTGTCCCACTAAAATCCCACACTTCTGAATGTCCAGTGACAACTGTTTTGGAAATCATTGCAAATTTAGGTTTGGACATCAAAAATTATCTTGGGCAGAGCTTTGATAACGCCGCAAATATGACGGGAAAATATTCAGATCCACAGGCAAGACTGAGCAATATAAATTCCTCTGCTTTATTCATACCATGTTCTAGCCATTCCTTAAATTTAATCTGCAATGCTGCGAATCTTGTGAGGGAGCTACACATTTTTTTTACTTAGTTCAAAACACGTATGCCTTTTTTTCAATTTCCACACATCAGTGGAGTATGCTACAATCACGCTTGGAGCAGGCGTATGGAAAACATTTGACAGTCAAAAGAATTTGTGACACCAGGTGGTCTGCTCATGCAGATGCTGTTTTGGCTTAAAAATGAGCTATGATGTTATAAAGAAAACCTTATTAGATATAGCCACATCAAATTCTGAAAAAACACGTGTGAAAACTGAAGCAAAATCCTTAGTAGAAAAGTTTGAAAAGTACGATATTGCTGTTTTTACTCGTTTGTGGAACCATTTACTTCAAAGAATTAATGCCATCAGCAAATTGCTGCAAAAGGTTGATACAAATTTATTGAATGCTGCACAGTTGTTAGCCTCAGTTACAAGTTATTATGGAAGTTCGAAATGACTATAGCTCAGCAGAAGCAGAGGCACTAACATTAGCAGAAAATACAGGTTCCTCTGATATATCTGATGAGAAGCGTAAAAAAACCCAGGAAGTTAATTTTCGATGAAACTAGAGACAATGAAATCAATTTAAAAGGGAAAGAGAAGATCATCATTGAGACAGTCAATGTTATTTGTGACACAATAATAGTGCAATTGCAGAGTAGAGGTGAATCTCTAAAGAAAACTGTTGATTTATTTTACATTTTTTGACAAAAGTATGGATGAAAAGGCTAAAAGCCACTAAAGTAAGAAATTAAGTGAATTCTACAGAGAGGACATAGACATAAATCTTTTTGAAGATGAAGTGAAACATTTCATTCATTTTATCAAAAATGATGATGTCTGTGATTTGAGATCACCAGTTGATTTGCACAGCCATATATGTGACAGTTTTCAGGCAACCAAATGTAGAAACCATTCTGAAAATATTTTTAACAATACCTGTCACAAATGCTTCTGGTGAACATTATTTTTCTGTATTGAAATGAGTTAAAAACTATTTGTGAAATATGATGAGTCAGGAACATTTGACAAGTTCATCAATATTGATAACTGAAAGTGCCTCTTTACAAAATATTACTTATGATAACTTAATTGATGATTTTGTAAAGAAAAAGTGTAGAAAAAAAAGCTATATATATATATATATATATTCCCAAATTGAATAAGTTTCTTCAGAGGAAGTTAACTTTTATTTTTCCATTCATACATCATCTATACTTTTTATTTTTACACATTTTTCACATTAGCATAATGCAAATATAAGCTTTCATCTAGACCTACGTTCTCAAAGTGTGGTCCGAGAACTCTATTCAGGTGGACCAAGGAAAGATTATTATTATTTTTTTTATAAAATGCTCTTATCCAAAGCACTTTACAATAGTTAGCTAATGGTACAAAAAATATTTGGAAAGATCATTAAGTGGTCTGCCGAGACCCTCAGCACATTTCAAGTGCTCTATGAAAAAAAAAGTTAGACTACAAAAAAAATCAAGGTACCTCACTTTATTTTCATGTATTTCCTATTATTTATAATATAGGAGGAGGAGGAAGAAAAAAAGAATGAAAAACAGGAGGCAGGGATAGGGTGATCAGATGTCCCAATTTTATTGGGACAGTCCTGATTTTTGAATCTCTCTTATATAGGCTCCTACAGGGCTGGCCCACAACATTTTGGCACCTGAGGCAGGGAGCTCAAATGACACCTCCATGCCCCCTCACTTTGAAAGGTCTCAATTCTGCCTTCTTCCTGTTCTATTCCTCTCATAGTACTGCTCTGCTACCTACCCCAATAAAGGAGAACTAACAACTTAAAATGCCTTGTTCAAAAATTTAAAGTAACACTTAACTTTCAAACACCTGAATAGCAAATGTAACTTTTCTTGTCTGCATAGTAAACACTGGCATTTTATATGTTTGAATGATCAAAGTGGTGCTTTCCGTGCCTTCTTGGTTGCAAAGATTTGAACTGCTTCCTGCTGAAGGTCCACAGTCTGGGCCAGCTCATGCTCTATTGAGATGGTTGCAAGGCCGACCAGCCTCTCCTGTATCATTGTGGAGCGTAGATGTGTTTTTATTAACTTCAGCTTGGAGAAGCTGTGTTCTCCACTGGCAATCGTTACAGGAAGTGTTAGAAGTATGCGCAGAGCAATAAAAGCATTTGAAAAGAGGCTGGTCATCTTATTTGTGCACATATATTCCAGAACAGCCTTTGGAGTTGATCCTGCTGAAATGCATCTTGAAAGGGCTTTCACTTCATCACCTAAATCACTTGCATCAATATCGCGCATGTCATCATCATGTGTCAACACTGTCTCTAGTGCCCTGCATTGCTGGTGTAGGTCTTCTTCAGGTATAATGAGGAGATTTGCAATATCATACAACATCCCAAATATACTGCTGTGTTCCTTGAGCTGCATGAAATGTTCTTCAACTGATTGTGCAGTACAATCTAACACCTGGTTAAAGAATTCAACTTTGAATTGTTGGCTGGGGTCTCTTATGGGATTACCCCATGCCTTGTAATCAGATCATCTTCTTCGGTGACTCTTGTATTCTTGAATGGGTGGGAAAATAACTTCAGTGTGAAGCTCCTCTGCTAACTTCTGTTCACTCTTCAGAACATTTTGATATCCCTCATCTGACCGGTAAGACTGTAGGTATGACTTTGCTTCGTTCTGTTGTTCCATTGCTCTAGATATATCAAAATCAACACCTTGGAGTCTCTTGCTTACAATTTTTATTTCAAATAGTATTTCATGCCACAACACTAAGCCACACAGAAATTTGAAGTTATGTATATTTCTAGTGATTCCATTTCCCTCTGTCACTGTTCTCCCACAAACAGTTCCTGCCATAGCATTATCCTCCATAATGGCAACTATGACATCATCTATCTTTCCAATTTGATGTTTAATAGGCTTTATCACCTCCACTCAACTTTCCCATTGTGTGGCACTCAGTGGTTTCAGTGTCAGAGAGGATGTTCCCAGATATTGCTTCAAAATTTGCCATTGATGAGTTGATGCAGAGAAAAATACATAGATGCTTTGAATTACATTAAAAAATTCAGCAGTCTACTAGAAGCTGATGCTGCATCACTGACCACCAAGGACCACCAAGGACAAAAAAACCTTGAGGGTTTAACTCTCGGGTCTGTGTCTGCATTCCTCTTTCTTTCCACTCATGTTGGCACCATTATCGTAGCCCTGACCTCTCATGTCAGCTATCACAATTCCTGTATCTTCCAGCTTTTTAAGAAGCACATTTGTCATACCAGCTCCTGTAGTATCATCAATGTCAATAAATTCTAGAAAATGCTCTCTGACAGTCACCATTGCAGGGACATTTTCTCTAGGTTCTATTGTTATTGTTGTTACAAAATGCACCATTAAAGTCATTTGTTCTGTATGGCTGATGTCAGGTGTGCAGTCCAGAATAACAGAGTAATATCTTGCTGACTTCAGATCTGCCACTTTCTTCTGTTTGATTTTTGTTGCCAGTAATTGTATGATCTCATTTTGAATTGTTTTTCCAAGTGGTGTGTGTACATTTCTTGGGTGGTGACTCTTTTTAGATGCTCTGGAGTACAGCACCAAACTCAGCCATCAGCTCCACAATTTTAAGGAAGTTTCCATTGTTTGGCTGATCTGAAGTGCCACACAGTGCTAGGTTTTGGGTAGCAAGCATTCTCACAATGGCAATGAGCCTTTTCAGAACATTTTGCCAGTAAAAAGACTCTGATGCAATCTTCTCTTGATGATGATCATCTATGGTGACCTTTAACCTTAGTTAAAGCTCTTTCCACCTATGGAATGCTCTTTGGTAATTTGGTGCCTTCTCATGGCATGCCAGATTTCTAGCCAGAGTTTTTCAGTCCTTTGTTCCAGTAGAACCCAATGTGGCTGGAACATTAGACTGGAAGAGTTTGCAACAAAAACAGTATGCAGCATTCTGGGTTTTTGAGAACATAAGCCATGGCCTCTCCACTTTGTCACCATTGGGGATTTCACACCAGTAATATGTTGGATGAAAATTTCTATTTTCATTGTCTTTGGTGAACACCAAGTTTTTCACTTGCTGTGGCCCATGCAGTACAAGGAAGTCCCTCAGGCTACTGCTCAAGTGGGTCCACAGTCCTGGATCATCTTGACTTAAGGAACTAAATTCAACAGCAGCTGTTTATTGCGCCTCCACCACACACTTCTCTGATCTACACTTTTATTTAGGAATGTGCATTGTTTTATCCATTTGAGATGGAGATATGGATGCAGCAGCTTCCAGGTCACCTGCACTCTGA
Organism: Mauremys reevesii; assembly: GCF_016161935.1. Classification (NCBI taxonomy): domain Eukaryota; kingdom Metazoa; phylum Chordata; order Testudines; family Geoemydidae; genus Mauremys; species Mauremys reevesii. The sequence goes on along the minus strand of NC_052633.1, from coordinate 25,568,926 downwards.
CTAATTGGAAGATCAGGCATCTCATCACCATTCCCATCCTCACTGGGGCCAGAAGGCTCACCATGAACATTTGTGTCTATGTATCTCAGGAGAGCTCCTTCCTGCTTAGACAGAAAAGCTTCCTTTGCTTTCTTTCTTTTTCTGAATGCTGCCCCAGAGGGGTGTTTTCTTCTTTCACTCATGACTGCTTTTCTGTGCCAGCTATAGTGGCTCTCAACACTCAATTGAAGGGGACAAATAAGCAGGCTGGTAGCAGGGCCTGAGTGAGGGAAGATATCAGCGTCTTAAGGGCCTAACTGTCTCCTCCTTCTTCAGTTGACTGCCTCTTCTCCTCAAGTGGGTTCAGGGAAGCATCAGGAAACAGGAAGCTCCCTGAGAAGCTGGTATTACTCAGTCCAGGCTCCTGGGGGTGCTAAAAAGGTACATAAAAGGCTCCTCCTCCTCTCTCTCTCTCTCTCCCTATATAGAGCATGGGTTTTAGATTGCTTGTTGTTCATTGCCTTGGTGCCAATGCCAAAATCTCTTTAATCATCCAAAATATTAGTATTTTTCTTAATCCTTTTTTGGAAGCATATATACAGAAGGAACCTCTTTTGGAAATTGTAAAGAAACTTGTCACACACAGTCACATAGACTAACAGGAATTTAAAAAAAATTTTTTTAGATACAGTACATATCTCCTATGGTACTTGAAAACAGCCAGCATGCTGAATTATACCAACCAGAAGACTTCTTTTTAACTATGCCAATATTTCCAAAGATACAATATAGGAAAAAAATGAAACTGTTTTCATGTTGATAATCTGAACTTGTAGTAACTCAGATCCCCTGTATTCAAATACAATTTCCCCTTTTTAGTCTTAATTATTGTACGGCTCATTAATGGAAACAAAACCCAGCATGACACGAAAAATCACTTTAGTCTCTGGTAAAAATGAAGTAAATCTGTATTCAGTAGCATAAGTAGCTTAGCTTGCTTGTAAGTGAGAGTTGAGCAGTAATTACATTTATTTATTACAAAAACTGTTTATGATTTTAGTGTAGTTACAAAAACTACAGCTCTGAGTAAGAAAGATGCATTCTTGCAGAAGGTGAAGATTTTTTTTAAAAAACTTTCCTTTCATACATACATTGCATAAGATTTTAGTGCAACTCAAGTTTCAATTTGCTAAGTGTTCCCTCTCCACCTCTAATTAGGATAACTTGCTTTCAACACATAATTAACACTGAACTGAATGAAAAAGCCAGACATTTTTTTCCCCCTCAGCTAGTTGCTGACATATTTCTTGAACTAAAATTTAACAGACCAGGTTTTTTTTTGTCAGAGATTTTATTGGGAGATCACCAACACACTCAGTGCCAAAAATAAGCAGGTTGATTATAACATTTCATGGAGCTGTTATACTAATAAAGTCAACTGACACTGTTTGTTCACATTTATAAAGGGACATCTATCTTTAATCAGAAATGTTGTAGTGTAAAAACAACTAGCAGTTTTGGGACTTGATTCTCCAGTCTGTTACTCCATTTTTATGGCAGCATAACTGCATTGACTTCAGTGGACTTGAATACAAATAATTTCTTAGATGACTTCTTTGTAGTGTTAATTTGTAAACATATGAAAATAAAAACAGCTGTAGGTATTGCATTGTAAATTTAATTTAAATCGTAGTTTGAGTCTCTGTACCCACAAACCCTTCCCTCAAATTGCTCCAGAAGGAGAATTCAACCTTCTCTGTAAACTGAGTTATCTGCACCTGCCTAGGCAGAGGTCAAAGTTCTCTTTCCTTGGAGAGTATCAGCTAGTAACTTCCTCTGCTATAACAGAGCATACTGACCCAGTTTGGATTAGTTTAAGTAATTCTTATTTGCAATTTGCAGCATAAAGAGAAAAACAAACGAAAGAGGACTGCAAGCTTATACTTTCATAAATAGACAGCATGAAAGCACTTTTAAACAGACTCTAATCTTTACATTATAGAATAATGATCTCAGATTACTTCATGTCACAACACTATAGAAATCTGTCTGCCTCTAATACCTTCCACTTACTCAGCAGAGAATGTGTTATTAATCTAAACAACCGGCCAAGTTATACTGCATTTTAGCACTTATGGCAAAGTGGCAGAGACTGATAATATACATTTAGCATTTGATTACACCATCCTTTGGTCATTAAGGAAACCACAGTTGCATCTTCCTGTTATAGCCTATCCGATTAAGTTATATGATATATCCTCTAGCATTATTCACTTCCATATACAAAAGGTAATTTCCTTTGTTGCATGTTACCCAACTTCTACTAATGTTTCCTTTTGAAGTGTACCTTGGGGGGTATATTTTTTATTTCCTCTGATGTATCACTGGTCTTCATTTATTTATTTATTTATTTATTACTTTTTACATTTTATTATAATTATGCACATCATACCTTGGACTAGACACTTCTTTGTTAATTATAAAGTCACTGTAAGGGCTCCGGGATATCATAATTTGGGGTTACAGATTAAATATAGATTACCATTATTTAAAAAATGCTATACAAATAGTCATTTAAAATTGAAATTGAACAGGTTGGCTGTAAATGTAGAGTAGGAAATGACAGCATTCATTCTTTCAGTAGGGTACCTAAAGACTGTGTAAATGTTTACATAGTAAGGGGTACAACGTATTAACCAACATCTCTCTCAGAAGAAATGTACTTATCCTATTGTTAGAAACACAAAACTATAAATATAGGAAAAGTGCTATTCCATTCTCATTAAAATTAATCATTCAAATTTTCTTTTTTTTAAAATATTAAACCTGGAACATAATTTGAGATTACCACCCTTGAACACAGTGTCATACTCTGAAATAGATCACACCAGGTAAAAAGAAAAAAGAAAAGAAAAAGAAAATGACTATGGTCAAAATTACCTCAGATTCCCACTAGAGACTGACCTGTATCAGAACTCCTGATCAGATGACCCCTGACATTGAGGAGATTCAGGTCTAGATTCAAACTTTGAACCATCTTTAATTCTCACTTTGAACAGCAAGCTTTGACACAAGGGGATTTAGATTGCCCTGTAGTAGGGGACAAATATTCTAACACTGCACCAATTGCTATGTTCACAGCATACACACAGAGTGAGAAACAAAACAAATACTCTTCCTGAAAGGCTACAGTATAACACTACTTTGTTTCTTAGGATCCAGAAACCTAACACACACTAACCAAATACCAAAAGACATAGCAGCTGCTTCCTAAGGAAGAGAAGCACAACTCTACCATCTAAATCCAGATCGGCTTTTTCGTAGGTTACTTAAAAATACTCACATACAGCTTCCTGTCCAGCCCCCTCTTTATAATTTAAAGTGATAACTTGTAATTAGAACACAGTTTTCAGTACACCATAGCAACCAAAATATGTATCTGACCAACCAACCAACAACATTTAAACACACTCAAGGACAAAAAACTAACTTTTTACATTTATTCTAGTTAAAGCATGGCTACTAGACTAAACATCAGCAGTTATTACATGTATAGGGTGCACATGCATGCACGCATGCATGCCACCTTTCATTTGGCTTTTAAATTGTCTCTATTTTCTCTCTTCTGAACTCATCTTTGATTTGTACTTTACAGCTGACTCTCTCCAAGCTCATAATCAGAAGCAAGCTATCCACAGATCAGGATTCACTAACTCAAAGCAGCACCCGATCCTGCTAGAACAACAGATGCAAAACCTGTAGACATATCTCTACTGCTACAATGATCTCAACACCCTCTCCATAACACACCTTTCAAGATCCATGGGCCCTACCCAGGCCTATCACAACATGCAGTGTACCTCATGCATGAAATATCCCAACAACAACTACTGTGTGGGTGAAACCAATCACTATGCTCTCAAGTGAACTCACACACATACAAAAAAAAATGTTAACACACCCTATCACCTATGGGTGAACACCTTTCACAAAGTGATTTCTCTACAGCTGACCTCTCAGTCCTCATCCTCCAAATAAACTTGCACAACACTTTCAAAAGACAATCCTGGGAGCTTAAATTCATAACTTTGCTGGATACAAAAAATCATGTGAAAATTGAACGTGAAGGCTCATGCTCTACTTGAATATCTGCATGTATCTGGAGGCTGCTAGTCACTTTGAATTTGAACAATATTTATGTGACGTTGTTAACATGAACTGTGACTGTATAGATCATTGTTGCAACCAAGGTCCTATAGTTGCACCAAATCTTGTACAAAGGAGGTCAAATAAGGTGTCTATGTAAAAGTTATAATTTGATAGTTATGATTATGCTGCCTGTATGTGTGTATCTGTGATTAATGTGCATAAGTCTTATCAAGTACTGTTAGGCCTCAACCTTCCGGAAGTTGTAAGAAATGGGTACAGTTGAATCCTGCAAGCATAAGCATAATCTATCTAGGAAGCTTTATAGACTAAAAAGGAAACCCTGTAAAGGTAGATACAGTCTTGTGGTTACTATGCTCTGCAACCAAATACCTCTTTAAGCTGACTCAAGCATTTTTGAGTCTAGCAAATTGACCACAATTAGCTGCATAGAGAAGAGATGAGCTGAGCACAGGTGCACATTTCATAAGTTCAAAACAACCACAAATATAACCCTAAAACATTTGGCCACCTTCATTAATTGACCTGCTTTGAAACACAGCCAGCAAATACTGTATACATAAGATGAAGAGGGGTGTGTGTGTGTGTGTGTGTGGACAAAGAGATCACTCTTTGTCAGGCTCACATACATCCCCTGAACCAAAGGGACTTGTGCTTCACCAACTGTGTGTGCCTGGCCAGTGCAGGAAATGGTCGACTGAAGGTAATGTATCTTTGGAAGAATGCAGGGTAAAGTTTTGGAGTGAAGAGGTCTGGTTATGCTCGGGCTAGTTAATCTGAAGTCTGTATTAACATTATAACTTAACAATTTTAAAACACTTTACTAAAATATTTAAGTTGACTAGAAATAGTTGTAGTCAATAGTTGATCAATATATAACTGTATATGTTTTTGTGCCTTGCTGGGAATGGGTACAGTGCTGGTGAAGCTAGTAGTTTGTAAACAATAATAGCTTTGCATGTCACTGTGCCTGTCTTCAGTATAAATTGTCATTCAGTTTATCATAAAAGCCAGTAAAAGTTTATAAGTTGTTAAATAAGTTGATAGGTAGGTTAAAATTAGTAAACTATAGTTAATTAATGTATCAGTATTGCATATAAATGTGTTGGTTGGGGATGGTTACAGTACACATAAAGTCACTAGGCACATTCTGTCTGTGTTGCCTTTATAGTCGTAAGTCATTAAAAACCCTTTTTGAGGAATAATTAGTTTCTCTTTTGCAGACACTTACTCAGCCTAGTTACATCTGTGCTGGGTGGTGGGAAGTAGCGACCACCCAGAGACCCACTAGGGCCCTGACGTGTGCCCCCTGAGGGCTCTGACGTATGCCTCCTCCTTCCATTAATCTCCACAGTATCATTTTTGTATTTGAAGTTATGAATATTGGCTATGTACTTCTATCTTAATGTGTTTGATTCTAAGTAGCATCACTGAAGCATTTGGTCAGCTTCTTGAGAAAGGACTATTCTGAGTAAGTGTCCAATCAAAAACACTTAGCTGACAATGGATATTGGGAGACACCAATCTACATCTGAGCTTTCCTGGGAATATTCAAACTAATATGTATACAATGGCATTGGCCTTCAAAAAGCTGAATCATTCATGGAGATGTGACTTGCCCAGGCGGCTACAAACTCCATCATGTTGCTGTGATTTTTCACAGAAGAACAAAGGGTTTTCTGTCCACAAGAGAGAGAATATAAAAGGCCCTGGAAGCCTCTCCATTTTGTCTCCAGCTGGCTCAAGAGATGGCCCCCTCCACCCCAAAGAGATGCCTGAAAGAAACTGAAACAAAGGACAGTAACTACGGGGGTTTGAGTGATTGCTGGAACCAGGCCATAAACTACAACATTGGTCTGGAAAGGATTGGGCCCAGACTAGAAAGGAGTCTAATCTGTGAAAGAAGCTTATTGGAACATCTATGAGGGTGATATTTACCTGTATTCAGTTTCCTACTGTATTAGGCTTAGACTTGCATGTTTTTGTTTTATTTTGCTTGGTAACTTACTTTGTTCTGTCTGTTATTACTAGAAACCTCTTAAATCCTATTTTTTATACTTAATAAAATCACTTTCATTTAATGAACCCAAAGTAAGTGATTAATATCTGGGGGAGCAAACAGTTGTGCATATCTGTCTATCAGTGTTATAGAGAGCGGACAATTCATGAGTTTACCCTGTATAAGCTTTATTTGGGGTTTGGATCCCACTGGGAGCTGGGTGTCTGGTGCTAGAGACAGGAGCACTTGCTAAGCTGTTTTCAGTTAAGTCTGCAGCTTTAGGGGTGTGGTTCAGACCCTGGGTCTGTGTTGCAGCAGATTAGAATATTTGGCTCAACAAGACAGGGTTCTGGAGGCCCAAACTGGCAGAGAAAACGGGCTCAGAGGTAGTCTCAGCACATCAGGTGACAGTCCCTGGTTACTTCCAATCCTGACAAGAAAACACACCGATGTCCGAAATGACACTGACCACTAAAAGAGAGGAAAAATGAGATGCAAGATCTAAGGTTTTGGGGATTTCAGGAAGCTACACGAAACTTTTTGGGAAAACAGTCAGTAAAAGTTACAAATGTGTGGTGTACACAACCCCTCTTCTTACTATTTTCACTAGAGTGGTGACTTCACACAGAAGAAAGATCCACTCCAACACTAAATACTCTAAGCAAATATATTTAGGATTCGAGAGAACTGGAAACTTGTGCAGAGTATCCTCACCATATACAATGAACAGCAGCATCATAAAAAGGTCTAGAAAAGTGCTATGCAATTTGTAACTGTTTCAATGTCAGGTGGGCCCACTCCAAGCTTTCAAAAATTGAGTCAGAAGCTCCAAAATCATAATATTTTCCAAAAATAATAAATTTGGGATTGTTTCTATTTGCCTTCATTTTTATTAATCCTTTAGGACTCGTTTTTTCAAGAGTTTTTTCACCACCATTAAGGTTAGAAACATTTTTTTTAAATAAGAGCTGAACTCTCAGATAATCACTTGGCTCCAGTATCTGAGGCTTAAACACCAAATACCATGAGATGCAGGATAAAATCATGAGCTGAAGAATTGTGTATTGAATCCTTTAAACCTTCTTTCTATAGGGAAGGCAGCCATTTTATTTAGTTTAGTAGAAACAGTTAAACAAGAAACTGCAGAGTGTACATGTGCATCTCACACACTTATTTCCTGTCTTGTTTTCTGTCTAAACTGAGATGTTAGAGGATGAAAGTTTGCTCTGTTTAATGAAGAAGCAGAACAAAAAGCAGCTGGGGTCTGATCCTAAATCCATAGAAGTCCATAGAAACCTTTGGTGAGGATAAAGACAAAAGAGCTAAAAATGACACACACCATCACTCCCACTTCTCTGCTACCAGCTATATTATTCTAAACTCCCTTCGTATCCCACTGTACACCCTATTTGACTGAGGGCTTATAGGAGAAAGTGGCCCACTTAGAGTGCAGCAGTATCTGGACATTTATCTAATCTCTCTTCAGACAATAGAAAATTAGGATAGCCAAACAAAGCCATGTTCATTTGAAACAGGCAGAAAAATAAACAAACACAAAGAACAAATATCAGTGGGAGGTGGGGAAATGTTCTTGGTAAGATAAGCTTGACATTGTTACTGTAGTAAAATGAAAAGAAGTTAGGAGGAAAGTGACCAGAGCCTGGATTCAAACCAACCAGTGAGAAGGCCAAAAATATTCTGAACACATTGCACTATGAGGGAAGCATTTAAATGTTTCCAATTGTTATTTTGGAATGAGTTGCATTGTAAATGGGAGAGGGGAAAGTTTCTATAAGCATATTTTATCATATTTCACTGCTGTATTGGGGGGCCCACACTGCCTTCCCAGCACTGCTGGAGTTCTCTAAAAACTGAATCACCTCTTTGAGATACATGGCATTCTGGGGGGGTGGTGCAGGGTATGAAGAAGGAATTCTGCATATTGCAAAACTCTGCTCAGTGGTGCCATCTTCCTACAACACCACAGAGGAGACGAGGCACAGGGGAGAGGAGTTGGGTTATGCTTGACTGCAGCCTGTAACTTCCTGTAGTCCAGACCCTGCCTTGCAAAATGGAGAATGAGCTTTGGTCTTGTTCAGCTTCCAGCTGTATCATGTACATCTTTAAACATACATATTGGCTCAGTTGGTTTGCTTATGCAACATCTTGTAGTAAATGAAACTTTTGAGATTTCATATGGCCTTTTGATTTCAGTTAAGTAAAATACAGAAGCTTGCAGTGCAACTTCAGCCAACACTTCCATAACTTTGTCTGCAGAGGCAGATGAAACATCACAAACACTCTTTTTAAGCTTATATATTTAACAAGCGGCCCGTCACAGTGTTGTAGGAGTAGGTTATTTTAGGGAGGTTTTGCTTTTTTATGAATAATTTGGTATCATTTTACAGGGTTTACCCAGCCACAGTAGAATGATGCTAGAAAACAATATTCTTCCTAGCAGCCCAGACTCTCAGATATGGCAGGAGTGTAGCTCAGGACTGGAGATGGAAAGCATCCTATGTACTGCTCCAACCCTCAGCTATCAATGCATTGTGCCAGTCCTTTGCCTGATCTCAGGTCTGGTGTGTCTGGAGGCTGTTCTAACATACCAACAGTCAAAGGGGCTGATATTGCAGATAAAATAAGTGGAATGTACAATATACCACTTCTTCCCTAGCCACATCCTCTGCATCAGCAGTATGGAAAGATGTGAGCGTGCATGAATCCCCTTAAACAGAGAGGATCCATCTTCGGCCATCTTCAAGGCTATGTTGTGTGTACAGTGACTGTGGTGTGTAAAGTGACCACAGCACAGGAGAGAATCAGACACCAGGGGCCTTTTTTTTTTGGTACTGTGCAAATAATATGGATAAAAATTTATTCTGTCAGTTTGTTCCTATGCAGCTTTTCCTCCTTCCTTTCCATTTGGTACTTTTATTGCTTTCCCTTAGCACAGGCTGTGCTTTTCTCTAGGGATGTCCCTCTGGGCCAATTTTTAAACTTCTGAAGGTTTGCTGCTTTAGAACATGTGATGGCAGCATTACAGCTGGGCAAGTTTAAGACATTCTGTGCTGCCTTCAGACTTAGAAGTCTAAAATGAAAGACTGTCATTTCCATTCGGCTCAAATCACAGGTCAGCTTTTCTCTGGGGCAGGTTTTCCAGGATCAACATCTTCCTGCTACTGGCTGGCCAAAGCCTTTTCAAAGATTCTCTTTTGATGTGTAACCAATTGACAGTACAGGTTCTAAGTTCAGAAAAGCTCATGGTAAACATTAGTGGTTTTATCTACAGAAAGAAACCAAGAGTGACAGCACATAAATCAAGATCTCATTTTGAAGAGTTACTGGAAGAAAGATAGTGAGCCTAGGAAATCGCAGTTATTTTGAGGATTTTTAAAGTGAATGTTGGTGCTTGTGAAAAGCCCTTCAGTTGGAGTCCTGATACTAACAGCATATGATTCCCAGCATTGCCCTACCAATGTACTCTGCCTAGAATGCACAGGCAAGAAGTTCAGTTTCTATGGCCTTTTAGTTGCTAAAACTAAATCCATCACTAGGGCCGCCCAGAGGATTCTGGGGGACTGGTGGTCTTCGGCGGTGGGGGGCCCTTCCGTTCCGGGACCTGCCGTCGAAGTGCCCCAAAGACCCGTGGCGGGGGCCCTCCCGCCGCCAAATTACCGCTGAAGCGGGACCCGCCGCCGAAGTGCAGCCCGGTCTTCGGCGGTAATTCGGCGGCGGGGGGCCCCCACCGCGGGTCTTTGGGGCACTTCGGTGGCGGGTCCCGGAACAGAAGGGCCCCCCACCGCCGAAGACCGAGCTGAACCGCTTCGGCGGTAATTCGCCAGTGGGGGGTCCTTCCGCCCCGGAGCGGAAAGACCCCCACCAGCGAAGACTGGGAGCGGAAGAAGCTCCTGTGCTCGGCCCCGCAAGAGTTTTCCGGGCCCCCTGGAGCGAGTGAAGGACCCCGCTCCAGGGGCCCTGAAAAACTCTCGTGGGGGCCCCTGTGGGTCCCGGGGCAAATTGCCCCTCTTGCCCCCCCCTCTGGGCGGCCCTGGGTCCATTACAGAGTTGCATTTACTATTCCCCATGCAATCCAAACCTTTGGTATAGTGTGTCCATCCCTCTGGTTTATCGCATTCCATGTTCTATAATCTACAGACAAGCTTTAGAAACACACATTGTTATGATGTTGGCCGGCCTTAATTTTGTAGGTCCAGGAAAGCAGCACTGATTCTGAAGCACTATCCCTGTTCCACAACTGTGCATGGATAGGTTTTGCAAATGCATACCTAGTGAAGGTATTGCTGTTAATCTGAGGAGAGAGTTAATCTGGAGGCACAAATTGACCCTGCAAAACTGCCTATATCAGCTGATCATGCAAGTGAACCAAGTGCCAGGTTATCTATATGATCCTTTGTCAGCTTCCTCCTGCCCCATTTCAAATACACTTCTCTTGAAAAAACAGGAAGTCAACCAGCCTCTTTGAGATTCCTGGGTCCTCCCCTGGAAGTTTTCAGAAGGCGTTTGAGCCAAATCCAGCAAGGCATATAAAGAGACACCGTTTGATGCCCACAGGAATTTCCTGCTTCCAGGCCTGCTGACAGAGCAGCGGGGCAAGGGGGGCAATTGTCCAGAGGCCTGGGTGATTTAAAAGGGCCCGGGGGCCTCCACTGCAGTAGCAGTGGCCAGCAGCCCCATGACCTTTTAAATTGCCTGCGCATAGGGTGACCAGATGTCCCGATTTTATAGGGACAGTCCTGATTTTTGGGTCTTTTTCTTATATAGGCTCCTATTACCCCCCACCCCGTCCTGATTTTTCACACTTGCTGTCTGGTCACCCTAGGTGCGCATGGGGTGGTACCAGCAGGGGCGGCTGTGCTGGAAGAGAGTGCCCAGCAATGCAGCCGGCAGCAACTCATTGGGCACGAGCCAACGCAGTCATAGCACCACACACACACACACACACACACACACACGCGCAGCGAATGCCATTGTCATGTCACATATTTGTATCTTAAAAAATATCTACCAATATTCAGGAAGGCATCTTTGGCTATGATGTTTTCAGGCAGTTCAATATACCACTATCAAAAAATTGGTCTCTGTCCAAAGATACAAAGCCCCACATTCAGCACATGCATTCAAATGACTTTTCCTCTCAAGATCAGATAAAGTCCAATATTTTTCCTAGCAATGAAAATTAGTGTTGTATGTTTTATTTCAACTTCCTGTTCCATAGCATATGTACTGTATGTGATCCTTCATATCCTATAAAGAATTAATTTCATACCAGGTAGTTGAAGGCTGCTATCAAATCCCCCCTCATTCTTCTCTTCTGCAGACTAAAGAAGCCCAGTTCCCTCAGTCTCTCCTCATAAGTCATGTGCCCCAGCCCCCTAATTATTTTGTTTCCCTCCGCTGGACTCGCTCCAATTTCATTCCATAATGTATTTATTTAATTTAAATACATAATTCAAAATAACAAATTCTACATCTTATATTTAGGCTCATAATTTGTTTAATACTGGTGCTATAACTGGAAAAAAAAGTTAACTACATCAAGCAATGCCACAACTTACATACAGTGGTTTCTAATGTGTTATCAATAGGATAAAAAGTAGTGTTGTAAACCGTAGCCATCCCTTTCTAGGGGCCCATTGAGTGTTCTGCCCTGGGGCCCAGCCTTTTCCTCCCTTTTTTAGGCTTTCCATCACTCCCCTCCTCAACAATCTAAACACTAGATTCGATGCTCAAAGAGCTCCTTTGAGCTGTTGCTTACTTAGGGCCTTTATAGGTATTTTATTTTGATTGTTTTGATTTTCTCATAATGAGCATGTTCACAAAGTATGGTTTCCCATTTTATCAGAGCTCTAGCCTGAATGAAGCAATTTAATTTCCAAAATACAGTTTATATAATCACACTTATCCTTCCCCCTCTCAGCTCCTATTCACAATGTTTGGCACTAATCCTGGCTCCATTACAAATTTAGGCTGACAGAGAAATGCAGGATTAAGCCTTCTGTCAATAGGAGGACTCAACAAAACCTTTGGAAGGATATATTTGAAGTACAATTGCATCTTTACAATTTGCTGTTTGGTTTTTGTGGGAAAAGTGTCCTGCTACATTAGAACAATGCATTGTATTGCTGCAGAGACAGGTTTGGTATACATTGCACTTACAATTTTTTTTTCCATTTTAATTATTAATATTTTTAAAATAGTGGTGTAAAATTATAGCCCTTCAGTGATTCAACTATCAAACATATTATTCTCACAGATTATGAAAACACTGCATAATCTCTGACCTTTGCTTTTTTTTACTTTAAACCACTGTTAATGGATTTCTTTTTTAAAGTGTGACATAGAATCCCCAAATTAAGGCCCTGATCCTGCAGACACTTTACATGGGTAATTTACACACAAGTATTCTCATTGAAATCACCAAGACATTACTAATATGCATGAAGTTATTCACATGCATAAGTGATTGAAGGATCAATGCCTAAAAATGTCGCAATTCTACACTTCTTAGAAGTGTGAATTGAATTGGGAGTTTTGGCTTAAGCTAGGAATGCAGGATTGGCCCCCAAAGACTGCATTGGATTGCAAGGCTCTGGAGTGACTGAATCTCTATGGTCGTTAAAGTGTATTCAACATCAATACACGCTAGCTAGGTACCTTTAAATAGTTAACAGAATAACCCCCCTGAAAGATAATTAACTATAAACAAAGAATGTGCAATGAAAATATTTTCCACAACAACTGGGGTGGTGGTGATCATGTTTTAGTGGTCTTATTACATTTGAACGGCATACTTTTTATATAAAATAATAATATGCATCCCATGAAAACACTAAGTGTGCATTCATGCTGAACGTCAATGGGACTACCCACATGTGTAAAGTTAAACGCATGCCTAAGTGTTTGCATGATCAGCGTATATACGTGCATATAACGTACCTTCATTTGAGAAGGGAGGAACACAGATGGGGAAGATTCTGGGAGGCATCTTCAATTAAGTGACTATTAAAAATGTGGCCCAGGGATGTAAGTTGCCAATAATTAGCATTATTAGTAGCTGTTACAGTAGCACCCAGAGGCTCCAATGGAGATCAGGGTCCCATTTTGCTAGGGATTGTATAGACACAGTGAGAGATGGTGTAAATCTAAACAAAGGCTGGAAGGGGAAACATGCACAGAGTGGAAGTGACCTGCCCAATATCACATATGAAGACAATGGCAAAGACTGGAGGAGAATCTAGGGGTGAAATCCTGTTTCCATTGAAGTGAATGGAAGTTTTATCATTGATTTCAGTGGAAGTGGGATTTCCCCCCATATCTCCTGAGCCCCAGTCAAGTGCCCCATCCCCTGGACCATGCTGCCTTATGTGTCAATAATGTTACAGATTGTCATTAAAAAAAGCAATAAAAATTGCTTCTTTGGAACTAAATGTACAAAAAATAAGTCTATAAAGTGGCAAGATATTCTAGGAACTCCTTCTTCTCATATCTTCCTCTGTGTTTTCAGTAGTGCACTCAATAAAGATTGGTACTACAAACAAACTGTGGGCTCCCATGACGGAAAGGCAGCAAAGAGTCTTGTGGCACCTTATAGACTAACATGACGGAAAGCTGACTTGGTATGTGAAATGGACCAGGGAAAGGGTGGTTTGTATACATATTGATAGCTTTGATCATAGACAAACTGGAAAAGTTAAAAATAGCTTTGAAAAGCATATAGCCAGATTATCAGAAAATGTAGGGTCCAATCCTGTAAGATGACCCAGAATCCTGTGCCTTCACAGTAGCCCCACTGATGCAGGGGAATGCTTGCAAAGATTGGCTTGCAGGACTGGGACCTTAATTACACTCTGGGAAGATTAATGGAGGAAGAATTTACATTTTGCAATAATAAAGCTGGATTCCACATCAGATTTGGACAGGTGAAGTGGACAGGTGCCATATTCTGCTGGCATCACCCAGCCTGTAGCTAACACTATGCTATGAGTATTGGCGATATTCACTAATATGAGTACTGAGAGTACCAGAAGATAGCTGGTGTGGAGGAAGAGGGGACTGGACTGGAAACTACCCTAACATTGTACTTCATGGATGGCTAATGTGGATCATTTTCAGTCAGGATACCAAACAGAACAAAATAAGCCGCACACACCCCTCACCAAAGGTATCATCACTTCTAAAGCTGGCTTTGGATAGACTGCCATTTAAAAAGAAAGTGGATGTATATTACCAAGACAGTGTTTTTCTACATCATGGTATCCTGGTTCAGAAATCAGTTGTTAACAGTGATTGAGATGGGCTAATAGGAATCACACTTTTGTAAATAAAGAAATTATGAACATAAACCCTCCCCTCATTTCCTTTTTCGCCCAAAGAAGATCCTGTGGAAACTTTCTTGCTGCACACAATTTTTATGTAATACAGGTTTTCATAGGCAGTGAAAGAAAACAAAAAGCTGCCTTCAAAGCATGGTCAGTTGTCAGAGGGAATTATATGATTTATTGGTGCTTTCATATCTGGGGCAGGTGGCACAGAGATATTTATAGCCCTCTACAGAGCAGAACAGGTGGGCCTGGTGAATTAAATTAATTACACACAAATAATTAAGTAGATTTTCAGGGACATGAGAAGTAGAAGGGAACTGCCCATACAACTAAGGGTTGACAAACTGTCTCAATATAGTTGTGTCTAGTTAGGAGGTGAATGGTCTCTATCAGGCCCTGATTTATCGAAGCACTTAGGCATGTACTTAAGTGCTTTCTTGAAGCCTAAATGAGCTATTATAAAGAGGTTATATGATATTTCAATTATTGTTTTTAAATTGTAAAATAACTTATTTTTAATGCTTCAAGTGCCCACATTAGTTAGGAAAGGGGTGTAGGTAGCTCTATAAATGAACAAAGCCTTAGCATAGAACGAAATAACCAGTATTTTAGAAACTAGACATCTTTATGTAACCACTTTATATTTTATTTAAAGCCACAACTCCTTTACTCCCACTCGCTTTATTATTTTCTCTCTAATAAGGACATCTTTTTTAAAGGAACAGTTGAATAGGGTAATAAAAGCTAGTCAAATCAAAGATAATGAAGAGTTCTGCCTGAAAGATGAACTACCTATGCAATGTTTACTTTCACAAAATGTTCATGGACATTATTTTATACATTACCATTAAAGTTCCGGGAGCAAACATCAAGTTTCAATGCATGTGTTTTGTAATTAAGCAACAGCCAAGTAAACAAATAAGAGAGCATATTTTTAAGTTTTTAAACCAGAGAGCATATTGAAGTTCTTTTTTGTTAAAATGCTGAATTGTGGCATACCACACTAGATAGCATCAGCTGCCGTAGGTTATAGTATGCTTTATACATCTGGAAGAACACTGAAAATATAAATTGATTCTACAGCAGCAAAATCTATTTTATTTATCGGAAAGAAAGTTAAGAGGTGATTTGATCGAAGTCTAAGTACTGTCATGGGGAAAAGATTTCTGACAGTAGATGGCTCTTTCATCTAGTAGACAAAGGAAAACAAAATACAATGGTTCAAAGCTGAAGCTAGACAAATTCAGACTCAAAATAGACACTTAAAAAGAACAGTGAGGGTAATTAATCATTGGAGCACTGGCTGTGGAACCTGGGTGAGGGTGAGATCTGGTCTGTGGCCTGACCACTTTTGGCCAGGCCAAATCTGAGTGGCCCTGTGACCCCATGCAGCAGGCTACACCACCACTCAAATCTGGCCCAGCCACCTGTTGGTCATGCACTGAAATCTGGTGCACAGGCTCATACCATCCCTCAAGTTTGGCCCAGCTGTCCCCTATCATGACGGAGAAGTGGCCGGGCCAAATTTGAGGAGTGGCATTGCAGCATCACTAAGTTTCACACGAGTGGTGCTGTGACCTGGGATAGGTTGTCAATGCCACTCACTGAAATTTGGATGCACTGGGGAGGGTCAGGTTGCTGCTGGAAGGGAGCACCTGAGAGATGAGGAGGGTTGAAGGGGGAAATATATGCCCCTCCTTTAAATAATTCTCTGTAGCCCCTATATTGGAGCACCTTCATGATGGATGCCTCAGATTCTCTGTCATTTGAAGTCTTTAATCAAAAGTGGATGTCTTGCTAGAAAGATAAGTTCTGGGTAAACCAAAAAAGGATGAAGGAATCACTGGGTGAAATTATAAAGCCTAAGGGTACGTCTACACTTACCTGCCAGTTCGACGCGGAGAGTTCGACTTTTTGGAGTTCAAACTATCGCGTCTGATCTAGACGCGATAGTTCGAACTCCGGAAGCGCCGCGGTCGACTCCGGTACTCCACCTCGGCAGAAGGAGTTGGCGGAGTCGACGGGGGAGCCGCAGAGTTCGACCCCTCCGCGTCTGGACGGGTGAGTAGTTCGAACTAGGGTACTTCGAATTCAGCTACGCTATTCACGTAGCTGAATTTGCGTACCCTAATTCGAACCCCCTTCTTAGTGTAGACCAGGCCTATGTTATACAAGGGATCAGGCTAGATCATCCTATGTTATCTTTTGATCTTAATCCATGAATCACTCTGGCAGTGAAAGAAGACCTGAAAGTGGTTTAGAATACTCCCTAGACACAGGGCTCCACAAATAGTGTAGTGGGCATAATGGTTATGGGGTAATGGGGACCAGTTGAGGGCATAGGGGACCCTCTGAAGCAGAGTTAGAGAAGCTTTACATCAGGGGCCAGGCAGGCCTCTCAACCATCCAAGAATTTAGGGATTGCAAAAGAAACCTTTGTCTCCACTGCCATGAGTGCAGAAATGGAGTGACTGACAATCGGGCCTTCTCTTCTTGCTAATAAAATGTTGTGTGTTGGTAATGGAACTACACTGTGTAAAGGCATTTTGGCCCCAGGGATATATAACTGCCCAATGGTGTACTATTGTCCACTCACTTTCCTTGACAGTGCATTCCTAGGACCTTACCAGGAGCAGTGCCAAGAAGGAGCAATCCTGGATAGATTTGGTGTTGTTGATATAGGGCCTGCCTAAACAACCTTTCAAAACAAAAGCATCAAAATAAATATACATTTTAAAGGAGTTTTAAAAAAATTCTACAAAGGCACTTTTAAAAAAAATTAAGACAATTTCTAAATTAGCTGAGCTGACAGCATGCTTCGGAGTTTCTTCTGTCTTTCAGGTAATCTCCTCTCTCCCTCCCCTCAACACTTTCCCCTTACAGAATTAACATATAGCAATCCTGACCATTTGTTAATTTAAATTCATTTCAGCATGTGGACAGCTGGTATTATAAAGGATCTCTAATTAGAAGTCCCCGCTGAAGTTATTCTAAATGCTTTGTGCAGCTTCCCAGAACTCAGAACAGGGAATATAACATTTAGAAGTCTCTACTGTATTTTACACCAGGGCAAGCTAGAGCTGAGTTATAACCACCACAAAACTATTTATCATTTCATTCAGGTACATTTTTAGACAAATGCTAAGTTTGCTCTTATATCTTACACTAGCCAGTAGTATTGTATGAACACACTCCATCCACTATCAGACTGGCTTGAGAAATGCTACAGTTGAAAGATTATAATAGCAAATACTAGCCGTGAATCTCTACAGATGTGCAATATTATAATTTGTTTTGTGTAAAGAATTCTTGATTCTGTAGTATTCATTTTGAGCCGTGTTGTGCTTCCCTGGTCACTCTGACTAGTACCCTACTTCACCAGTAATAATTCTTAGTTTTGCTATAGTGCTTTTTTATCCATAGATCTCAAAAACACTTTGCAAAAGAGGTAAATATTTTCCTCCACTCTAAAATGGGGATACTGAGGCACAAAGAGGTAAACTGACTGGCACAAGAGCCACTAATAGAATGAAGGCCTGAGTCCCAATGTAGTATTCCATATGTTGAACCACACTGCCTCGCAGCTTCAGTGATGAATTCAATGTAATTGGGATGGCCCAATGAAAGGCTCTCCTCAAACTAATTAAGGCTGGCAGAATGGGCCCTCAGAGATTATTTTAAGTGTTATAATCATGTCTGTGGATCAGATCCAAATAAACATTTGAAATCCGGATAAACTTTTGAAAACTTTCAATATGATTGAAATCTACTTGTAAAAAAACCATCAGGGCTGTCTGTGGATATGCTCAGGCTTTTATACAGTCTTGTGGGAATACTTATGTGCCATGGTCTAGGCCTAGCTCTTCACAAGGGCAAGCCACATGGCCTTTGGGTCTGGGACTAGGCCATCAGGCTGCAGCACCCTGTTTCTCACTCTACTGCAAGTCCAAATCGGGAACCACCACCCAATGAGTATTTGCAATGACACAGTAAAGTCTTTTCAAAACAAGTCAGTATTTACTGGTCAACTGGAATATAGCATCTGGGGATCTTTAGGTTAGCATGAAAAAGCCAAGCTAAGATGATGGAGTCTATATAGGTGGAAAAAGTCCCAATATTCTGTGCTCTCCTGGAATCCATCCTGACTCTGGTTCTGGGTCTGTGTTCCTGTATGTCTGCAGCTGCACACATTCAGTCTCCTGACACCTTGTCCCTCTGTTCTCCTACTCGGGACTTCACACTCTGCTTCCCTGCAGAGATTTGGAGGAAGACAGCTTGCTCTTGGCTGCCAGTCAGTAAGAGATAATATTCAGTTGTTGGGTCTCCATTCATGTGTTGACTCAGTTCAGTTCTTGATTGTGCTTTTAGGTCCAACCCATCCAGACCTACTGTATATGTGATCTCTAGCTCTGTCTCACTCCCCATTTCTGCAGAATAGGAATCAACCCCTTCACACTCAGTGTGTAGGCAAATTAAGTCTGCATATTCATAAAAATATTACCTACAATTCACACAGTCTATAAAAGGGACAAATTGGCAGCCTGATAGATTAACTTTCTTTTCTTAACAGTGAATTTATCATGCATTGGGTGAAATAATTTGAATTACATATACATTTTGTTGGGTTCTAAATTAATTGCAAACTCTCATGAAAGACCTGGGGACAGCTCAGCATGTAGCGGCCATCCCAAAAGCAAAGTAAATGTTAGGATGCACACATATGGAAGAGAAAATATAATGCCATCACTTTTATGCAGATCAATGCTCTGCTCTTCCTTAGAATACCATATTCATTTCTGTTAATCCCAGGTCATCTTCAAAACAGCTGAAACAGAAATGAAAATATGGATTTGAGAGTCATTTTGGAGGGTCCGATAATGAGTTCCTAGCATCTGCTATGCAATAAGGCTTCCAGGTCCTATTACTGAGTTTATTATTAGTGTCTATTAACAATAGAATCTGTGCTAATCCTGAAACAGTCCAAAAAGGAAAAGAGCTTGAAGTGGAAAAAAGTTCTTAAATCTATTTTAAAATCTGTGTTCATTATTCCATTTCCATTATGTGTCACATATCTGAGCCAGATGCTAGAGGTTGAAACAGAGGGGATTACCAAGCCTTTATGATCTACTTTCCGAACAGAGTCCTGACTGGTTTGTGAACTTTTAAATCCCCCATACATGACATTCAAATCCAGTACAATTTCTTGGGTGTGATAATCTCAAACATATAAAGTTCAGCCATCCAGGCTAATGATGTTGAATCCATCATCAATAACCTTCAGTCCATATCGCCATATCATAGTTCAGAACACAAAAAAGGCACTGCTGGTTCACTAGTGAGTACTGGCAAGAGTAGGCAGAGACGTGCTGAGATGCCTTGTCTTTCCTTGGTTGAGCCTAAAGAATGGTAATAAGCAATCACTCTTCTTTCCCACTGAGAACTCCTCAGAACTCATTTCTATCATTGCCCTTGTTTAACAGCTATGCACCGTTTTATCATTTCCCATAGCAATGTCACAGTTTACAATATCATCAACATGCTAATGGCTCACAGCTCTACACCTCCATTTAGTCAAGCTCCCTTCAGAGTTATTCCTGGCACTTAATTTATCCAATTGCATGTTAGAACCGGGGGCTTTAGCAAATACATCTAGCAATAATAATAATAATAATAATAATAATAATAAAAATAAACAGCAAAAAAAGAGAAAGAATGATTGACAACACGCGTGGTAGATCTCCTAAGTTTATCCTTTCCCCCGTCTCCATCCACTATTTTTCCTCTCTTCATCTTCCATCCCACTCTCTTCCCCTCCCTCCAAGTATAATCAACACTGGTCAATAGTGACCCAGTGACTATTTTCCTTCTGTTTTCCTTTCCTATCACCTTAGATAGGCCAGCACAACCACGACTGACATTTGTCAGCTGTGTTGAAGTCCTTCTAGGTCCCTCACTCTGCAGTACCAACTGATTTATTTCACATTTCAAGGATTCTAGGACTTCCATTGTTCAAAAGCATCCCAGAATGCACTGCATATTTCTAACCCCAGAGAATCCCTTGAGATATAAAGATTATTCTCAGGACAGGCCTGCAGTTTCTGTCAGATTTGTCAATAACCTATTCAGCAGAGCATGAAAAGTTGGAGGCAGCGCAGACCTTGTACATGGGATGCTAATGGGATTTGAAACAATTCAAACCTTCACACAGGAACATGTTCAATACTTTTATCACTAGCAAAAAATTATAAAATTAGCAGAAAAACTAGCCAGTGAATTAAGAAACAGTGCTCCAATAGCTTTACGGGAGAGTCATGCCTTATTTGTACAGGCAGATCCATAAACTAATGTTTCTTTTCATTTAACCACAATAGCAAAGCTGCTAAAATTAGGTATTTCTAGAATTGGGCTGAATGTTAGCCACGTCACATGTGACGGGGGCAGACTCACCACTAGAGTGTCTCCTTGTAGCCAGGCATAGCATAACAGCTCTCTTCCTCCCTGGTCCTCTGCCTCTTTCTGCAACTCAGCCCTCTGGTCAGGTCATGATTTAGTCCACCCCTTCTGGGGTAAACAAAGTCCAACACAGCAATATCTAAGACCTTATATCTGGCCTTTGGCCCAACTCTTGTCCACAGTGCCCCACCTCCCTTTCCTCAGGGTTCTCCACTGTCCTTGTCACTTTCTCCAGCCTCACACCTCCATAGCTGTTAGGCGAACCTGGCCCTCTTACTACATCAGTTTCCAGCCCAGGACTCTATGAACAGCAGCCACAGTGTGCTCAGTCCAACTCCCTGCCACTGTTTTTCTGAGCAGCCCCTCTTCACTATAACTGCTCTAGGTTAACACTTCTTTCAGGGCCAGGACACTCAGGGCTCTCTCCTGGATTTTCCCTAGCAAACTTCTGAACTTCTTCTTTCCTTGGGCTTGCATTCTCATCCCCCTTCTAGTGTCCCTTACTTTGTTTCTTAATGAGCACCCCTCATGGCTCTCTCCATGGAAGTCCAGATCCTGCCTTTCTTCCCACATGCACAACCAAAGCCTGTTTCATCCCAGTGGCTGCTCTATCCTGAAAATGTTTACAACTCTTGTGGTGGCTTTCCAGCCTTCTCTACTCAGACTATGTTGTCACGGCTTATTGTGCCTTGGGGTTTCTGCTCTTGTCCCAGAAAGCAATTGCAGGGCTCCTCACTCTCTACCTGTAACCCCCTTCTGCTCCAGACTTCCTTTCTTTATACTAACAACCCAGCTCTCCCAGCTGGGCTTCATCATCAATTAAGCCTGGCCCACTCTCTCAGTGCAGCCATGGACTATAATTGGCTTCTCAGGTGCACAGGGCCATCAAATCATATTTGAAATAAACATTTTCACTGCTCCGTTTCTTAATTTAAATCTTTAATGACACAATGTGTCTGAACAAGTTGTTACATTTCTTGTAGATGATGCATTATAGAACTGATTGGGGGACGGACAATCACATTTATACCAGTGAAAATGCTTTTTCACTATTTTTAGCAGGAGCAGACAAAAATCCATTTTCATCTGCAGCCTTTTAGCTATTACCATCAAAAGGGAGTTTTGGGCAATGAAAAATTACTTTCCCCTATTGAAATCAGTTTTTTTATTCCATCTGCAGATGAAGGTCAAAGTTGAAATGCACCTTGCTGTGTAATGAAGACATAATAAAAAATGTGAAGTCATAAAAGAGAAAGTGAATGATTGCAGGCACTATAATGAATGCCCTGTTTACCCCACAGATTGCATTACATCACAGAAAGCTAAGCTAGAGGGACATGCCATTGTTGCCTACTTCAGACACTGGTTCTGCTGTATCCTGGGTACTACTGTCCAACAAAATAGTATTTGATGAGCAAGCTGGTGTCAGACAGAGCTGGTTGTTGGCCCCCAAAAGCCACTAGTATTATTAAACAAACACAAAAGGCTCATTCTACCTTCCTTTACCAGCACAAAAGAAAAACCTGGTGAAAGCAAATCCCTTATTGTAAATGTATACACATATTGAGCTTTTCAAATGTCTCTGCCTGCTTACTAACAGCAAAAGACACATCCATTCCCATTGCGGAGGATCTAATAACTCCGAATGGAGAAGAGAGTAGTTGTGAAGCTGGCGGCTTAAAATACTGAAGGACAGATACTCAGCTGATGTCAATGGATGTAGCCCCACTGACTTCAGTGGACATATGTTCATTTAAACTAACTGAGGATGTGCCCCAGGTCTGTGTGGAAACAAGGAGAACACAATTTAAAAAAAAATGTAGTGGCAGATCCTCTGCAACAATCTGGCTTGCTAGCACATATATATATTTGCAAAGATATACAAGTTCTAGCTAGCCAGCCAGATTGCTGCAGAGGCTCCTCCACTATATATCACAAAAAAGAGCTAGCAAATAGAAAATAAATTGACTATATCTCTATATATGTTATAGAGCTATGTATGTCTTAATATACATTTAGCTGCAGTACAGACCATGGGCCATATTTTGTTCTTAGTTACATACTACATATTGTAATATTACACTAAAACCATTTAAGTCAATTACAGGGGACAACTGGATCAAATGGAATTATTTCTAGTTTAGTCTGATAGAACTCAGATAAAAATCTGGACATGTGTGTACAGATCAGTTACTTGATTTAAGGTGGGTTGGCAAGGGCTTTGAGAAAAATGTAGCTTTACAGCACAGTTCATGATGTGTTCTCCTTTCACTGCTTATGTCTTATTTCCCATTCATGCTGTTGGTTTTTTAATCTCTCCTCATCTAGTAGTGGTTATTAGGTGTTGATAGGACCATGTTGTATTTATGCGTAAGTAGTTATTTTCTGTAAATAATTCTATTGGCAAAACCTTGTCATAATTGTTTGGGCAGTGAATACATTCCATATTAACAAACCATCCCGGAAGCAATTTATTTGAGATACCATTTCCAGTGTGTACAAGAAAGAATTGAATATTTAGATTTTGGCCCAACTAAAATGTAACATATTTGAAATATGTTCCTCATGCTTTCCCATGTAAATTTGATTTCCACATAGGAAAAATACACTATGTTCAGATTTAATACCTACTCTAACTTTAGGCAACAAGGTTTTTTCCTGGCCCCCACTGAAATCCCTGGCAAAACTCCCATTGCAACTTGGCCCTAATACCGGCTTACATCCTTTATTCTATTTAGGAAAAAAAATATCATGATAAAATATATTGAATCTACGTTTGGGCCCAATTCTGCAAATCTTGGCACAAACAGTTAGTCTTTACTCACATTAACAATATTTAGCTCTTATATGTCACCCTGCCTCAGTTTCTCAAAGAATTAGGTGTCACCATTCCCCATTTTACAAATGGGGACACCGAAGCACGGAGGTGAAGTGACTTGCTCAAAAGCACAACAGGACAGTGACAGAGCCATTCACTCTTGTGCTATATCCATGGAGTACTTTGCCTCCCCAGTGAAGTCTGTGACATTGCTCACCTGACTAAGCATTTTCAGAATCCAGCTCTCGAGACTGTGGTATGGATCTCTGACTCCTGACAGATGACAGGACTCTCTGCAGAAACACAGATCCCTTTGCAGGACCTGAGCCTTAGTTTGTAAATTTCTTTCCTATCCGGGATACAACCATAGACTGTGGGCATCTCGTTATCACATTCATTTGGAATGCAAGGTGGAATGTCAGATGGAGGGCTTGGGTTTTCTTAATAGCCTTGGCCAGACTGAGAGTTGTCCTTCTGTGGGTGCACAGAAGGCAGTATGCCAGAAGTCCCCTATTTTGTACCCTGGGCAAAGATTGACCACAGACATGGTGCCTATCCTTAGGGGGGCACAAGGACGGTTTCCAATGAACAGCTTGAAGAGAGTGGGGAGAAGGTTGGGCCATGACCTTGATGCTGCCACATCCACCCACCCAATCAGAGAGTTGACCCTCTGGGAGTAGGCTGCATCATCTTTGCTACGGCGCAACCTACACATTCCTCCTGGGCATGAGGTTGTTTGGGGAGGACCTCAGGGAGGGTGGTTCTGAACTGTCCTGTATCGGCACTAGTGGATATACATTTTTTCTCCCCTGGTAACAGAGGATGCCAGGCAGTAGGAGAAGTCTTTACTTTTAGTAATTGTTCAGTCTGGATGTTCCAGCAAAGAGACTTCGTCAGTGTTGTCTATATCAAACATTCATGAAAGACATATTATGTTTCAGGTAAAAGAGGTTTATTAAACTTGATTCCATGCTCCCCATTTGCAGTAAATATGTTTCCTTTTCTGAATAATTAAACCAGCCTTTTAAAAACAACTCATTTTCTTCTAAAGGTTGTTATATTGCCATCTCTAGAAATAGCAAGAGAAATTTTTGTTTTATAAAATCTCATAGGTAGGACTAAGCAACTCTTTCAGGCTCTCGTTCCTGTGTTACACAGAATGGATTATGCAGGGTCACAGAAGTTGCCAGTGGTCCAATCCTTGCTTATTCACCTAAAAGTTTTGACATCCGAATCCATGTATCAGGTTTGTGCCTCAGGTTCTACACATGCTATTCGTACCCCTTAGCATCAGGAGTCCGAAAGGAATTGACATGATTAGTCTCAGAAGTGCTGAGGGGAATTTTTCTTTGTTTTTTATTTTAAGCAGAGTATAAGGAAGCAGGAATCTTGCATCATAGAGACCATCAATTCACCCAATCCTTTTATCTCACTCTGAAGACACCCATCTGTCTTAGAAGCAACAGAGGACCTCTACCCACCATATTTGTAGATAAGGTCCCTGGGTCAGCCATGGTAAAAAAAGTTTCCTTTAACAAAAGCCATTCAAGGTAAAAGGAAGGTGCTGCCTCATCAGAGAACATGGATATAGAAAGAGCATCCCTGCTGTTTGCTAAACCTTCTAAGTAGCATAAGAGCAATGCCAAATCTTCCCTAGGCTTAGACTCATTTTCCTCTTTATTTTATCAGTCAAGGCAAATTTAATTATAGGAAGGATAAAACAGGAAAGGGCAAGTTAAGAGAAAAAAAGTAGAAACATTTTTTCCCAGGCTCCTTCTCTGGGAATTAACTTCTGGAGGAGGAAATCTCAGGCCAGAAGATTTCAGTGATAAGTTTTTCCATCCAGAATATTTTGACCAGATAGATTGCTTGTTTATGCAGCTACACTTATATTAGTTGCATGGGAATACCTTAATAACAACCTTGACAGAATGATCTAATAGGATCTAAAATCTCCTCCTTAGATCAAGTTAGATTATATTTCCTCCTGGGTTTGGATTTACTAAATTATTGCTAATATGGATTTAAGGTACACTTACACTATATGAGAATTCCTTTGTTAGAGCAATATGCGGTCCAATAAAGGATACTGATTCCTTCAGATGGGGGATTTCTTTCCCAAAGACCCAGGTGACTTGTATGAAAAAAATCTCCTGGATTCACCTTCTTTATTGTTGACATATTTCTGGATTCTGTGTAGGTCTGGTAAGTCCTTAAAAAATTACCATTGCCAACTAGAGTAAGCTGTATGAAATGCAAGATATAAAACAAAGGACATTTCTATTCTGGATTATATTGTGCTTCATTCCACCAGGTGCTTACTAACATCCTCAGGGGAAAGAGTAAGCACATCCGCTGAAGGAATTTGCGAGGCAGCATAGGGAGCAAATCCTCATATGTTGATGAGGTGGTTGTGAGTTTTTGTTGTTGGTTTTTTTGAGATTCATAAATGAAGTGTGTTTCCCATCTTCTCTTTATTGATTTCTGCACTGACACTCCCATCCCACTACTTTAGGTTGCTGTCCATACTCTTGTCAGAAAGAAAGAACATTTCCTTTTTCCTTCCCTGATAAAATCCATAGGCATAGGCAGCAATCCAACCCCATCCTTTTCTTTGGATTCACTTAAGGAATACTCACTTTTCTCTTTTTAAAAAGGAGTATGCGCCATAACACTCTGTGAATGAGGGAATTCCTGGATTAAATTCTATGGCCTGGTTTATGCAGGAAGTCAGACTAGATGATCATAATGATCCTCTCTCTCTCTGGCCTTAACATCTATGAATCATTATGCTTGACTGGAATGGTCTTCAGGAGATTACTTTCCTAATTTTCACTGCTATAATGTAGCACATCTTTCTGACTGCAGTAAAAGCCTCCTTATGCTCAAACTGGATTGGCCACATGTATATTGTTGTGATTTATTCAAATATTTATAATTGTTCATTCATGTTAATGATATACATATATCAGGTAATTACAGCTGCCCATGTTGTAAGAGACGAAGTTACTGGCACGCTGACTCCTTTCCTTTTTCAGCTTGGCTACCGCCTCTGTATCTCTGATGCATGAAATCCCATCAATTAGGATTTCTAGCTGTGCTATCAGAGACAGAACATGATCAGGAAAGGAATACACATTCTTTAGCTTCTTTTGTTGCTCTTCTCTAAATTAATATGGTTAGTGTTTTGTTTTGTTTTTAATTAATAATCCAGATTGGACCACTCTACTTCAAAAGAGGCCTAACCGGCACTGGTCAGAGCAAAGTAGCAATTCCTAATACTTTTCTAAATTACACTGGTGTAAATCCAGAAAAAAAACCTCCATTGGCTGCAAGTTATTCTGGATTTACACAGCTGTATCTGATGTAAAATTAATGCATACAATTCTTTTGTGTGATATGCTTGTAATTACAGGTTGTTGGACATTTGTTATTATAGTTGCCTTTTTGTAACACTGCATTTTTTCTTATATTCAGATCAGCTCTCACTATAACTCTCAGACAATCTCATTTTATGATAAAATTACCAGCTGAGAAACAAAAAGAAACAACGTATAATGAATACTAGTATCATTTATTTTCAAGCATACCATAGCAAAAAATCAGAGATAACAATTCATTTTTATCTTTTCCGTTTTTAGGAGGATTTTACGTAACACTTCTTGTGTAACTATTACAGCTTAAAATAAACTTAAAACATCTTCAGGCTTACCAACACTGCTATCACTTAAGTTATTTCCCCATCTCTTCCTGGATATTGCATTTCAATCATCATTATATAGGCTTTGTTGATTCAATATTGTCTTTTATGCCATCAGTTTATAAAGCCTTATTAAAGTTTAATGAAGATGTGAAATTGGATAATATTTGCATGTACAATAAATCTGTAGTCTAAGCAATATAAAGTATCTATAATCATCATAAAAAGCAGTAAAAAGAGAATAAAGACAAGGGGAGGCAAATTTATATACAAACTCCTCCAGGAAATCAACTACCAAGGGTTCACTAGCCATAATCACTTAGCTTATAAACATTTATTGAGTACAATTTCCATTTATATAATCAATTTTTCTGCTTTAATAACCAAATATTCCTTGAATATGAAGTACTTTAACTCTTGGAAATAATTAACATTTAGGACACAGAGTATAGCTCTAAAATAGGATGATTATGGATCAACTATAATGAATGGGTAAAGTGTATGTGTGGGGAGGAGGGAGGGAGGGAGGAAGAAAATTGTACTAAAATGTTCATGTTATGGGATGGCAAGAAGGAAAATGCCAGATGAAGGCATATGTTTTTTGCTTCTGTACTGTCTATAGGAGATCTAAGCAATTTAAGGGATAATTTATTCTGGATCAAAGCCATCCTACTTGAAGTCTCTCTGCTGGCAGATCTGTTTTTACACTAACAAATTATTTCTCTTTTCTGAGAGATTCCAGGGAGATGTATATCATTATACATACTCTAGCTGGGTTTTATGTTCCATAGAGGAGCTTCAAAATGCAGTAGGTGATTACTTAAAGACCATGGAAACATTTTGACAGTCAGAGCCAGTTCAGAAAAATCTCTGATTCTCTGAACATAGATAAAGCCGCAATCATTATTTGCATAGATTTAAAACATAAATTACACCTTCTCTGGGTAAAAAAAGGGGAGGATGGCATGTCCTCAATGAACTGACACTAGAACTGAGAAAATGCTGAAGAATATTTTGTGAATATTTATTTGAATTTTTAAACAAATTTGCTTTGAATTCATTTCCACACCTTTTTGTGTTTGCTCCTGGCACTTTTTCTAGTAAATTAATTACTAGCAGGAATGATTGCTGAAGCAGTGGATTTTAAGCAAATACTACTGTATATTAACCAAAAGTGGATTTTGAATTCATAATTGTGAGAATCGCCATCAGCAACCTAATTCTTGGGCTTGCTCCCATACAATCAATTAACAGAAACACGCCGTGTGACTCGCACCTTAAATTCCCAATATAAACATCTCCCAAGAAATTGTTCATGGACAAGTCATAGTCAGTGACTTAGTTGCAGAAATTATTTGCTCAGTCATTTTGGATAATAAATATATGTGGAAAAAATGCAGTCTGTTCCTGTACTATTTGCAAATAGAATAGGAGATGAAATTCATTATTCATTTTTGAAGTATATGCACAGCTTTAGATTCCAGGCACAGGTGTTGGGGCAGGAATGGTAGTATCAGATACGTCTAAGTGCTCAAGCTGGTATTTCCTGAAGGGATTCCTCAGCATCCCAATAAAACAGGAGCAGTTTTCCATTACCCTTACATTTTAAATGGGAATTTATAGAATTGATAACTACCAATGCTGCACCAATGTGCCTTAACACTGATTTCAAAGCTCCCATTCCACCACCTTTAAAGACGAGTGAGTCATTAAATCGTCATATACATTCAGTCCTTTGCTCCTCCACAGAGGTTTCAAACAAGGGTGGGTGCCATTGAGTTGAAAGCACTGAATATCTTGCAAGATTGGACCCAGATGAAGCAAATACACACACAGTATAATTTTGATTCTCTTCATGCTTTTTTGTATGTAGTGTTGCTTTGTATACAACTGCACAGTAAAAGCTCTGTCTGCCTCATATCTGTATTTAAGTGTGTACCCTCTGAATGCACTTCTTGGATGCATGCTACTGAACCATCAGAAGTATTAAATGCTACATGCAGACTACTGCTGCTCCACACGCTCTGCAGACACAGGGCAGATCCCTCCACGAATATGGCTACATTCTAAATAGAGCATCCAGTGAGTGAACCTTTGGCAGGTCTTTCCCAATGGGAGGCCTGATTTATAGAAGTTGGAAGATGGTGTGTCCTCAGTACTTCGTGAAACCATTGGTTTAGAACTAGAAAATAAAAGTCTGCAAGAAGAGTTTAGTCTGGAGCATCCCTGAAGCATCTACATGTTTATGTTGACAAACAATGATTAGACACAGTGTTCAGAAGCCTGTGAGAAGTTTGTTTGAAAATATTCCATACTCAATCAATCAATCAATATGAATTTCTAAATTAAAGTCCAGTGATTAACTGGAAAACATTGTTCAGTCTCTAAAAACTTTTGCTGCCAGATCATGCCTTGATCCTGCATGGCTGTACAAGGTGGGAAAAGTCACAAGGGGACTCCTTCCCTTGTGTCCTATGCAGAAGCTAGGAACAAGGGGTTGAGTTGATGGGGCTAACACCCCCATATTTGTCTCTGAATTGGTTAACAGAGCCAACTTCAAGTGTGAGGGGGGCGGGAGGGGAGGGTTGAAATGGTTGTGAGTGAAGACAAAGTCACAATGCTCAGCCACCAGACAGAGACAAACGCCTAAAAGATCTCTATCAAGCATTCTTAAAACTACAATACCTACCTGCAGAAGTGAGGAAACAGATTGACAGAGCGAGACGGGTACCCAGAAGTCACCTACTACTAGACAGGCCCAACAAGGAAAATAACAGTACACTACTGGCCATCACATACAGCCCTCAGCTAAAAGCTCTCCAGCTCATCATCAATGACCTACAATCTATCCTAGAAAATGATCCCCCACTCTCACAGGCCTTAGAAGGCAGGCCAATACTTGCTTACAGACAGCCCCCCCAACCTGAAGCAAATACTCACCAGCAACTACACACCACACCATAGAAACAGTAACCCAGTAACCAATCCCTGTAATTAACCCTGTTGTCTTCTCTGTCCCCATATCTCCTCTAGCGACACCATCATAGGACCCAACCACACCAGTCACATTATCAGAGGCTCATTCACCTGCACATCTACTAATGTGATATATGCCATCATGTGCCAGCAATGCCTCTCTGCCATGTACATTGGCCAAACCAGACAGTCTCTATGTAAAAGGATAAATGGACACAAATCAGACATCAAGAATGGTAACATACAAAAACCAGTTGGAGACCACTTCAATTTCCAGGGACACTCAATAACTGATTTATAAGTAGCCATTATTCAACAAAAAAACTTCAAAAACAGACTTCAAAGAGAAACTGCTGGACTACAATTCATTTGCAAACTTAACACCATCAATTTGGGCTTGAATAGGGACTGGGAGTGACTGGCTCACTACAGAAGCAATTTTTGCTCTCTTGGTATTGACACCTCCTCATCAATTATTGGGAGTGGACAACATCCACCCTGACTGAATTGGCCTTCAACATTAGTTTTTTACTTGTAAGGTAACTCCCTTCTCTTCATGTGCCAATATATATTTATGCCTGAATATGTAATTTTCACTCCATGCATCTGAAGAAGTGGGTTTTTACCCATAAAAGCTTATGTCCAAATAAATCTGTTCATCTTTAAGGTGTCACCGGACTCCTCGTTAAAATAGAAACATGTTATTTAAATTGTAGCATCAGTACAATGTTGTCCTATCCTCTTAAATCTAGAATAAGCTTACCTTAATTGTTCATTCTCCTAAATTAAAATTCAACTGGTACTGAAGGCATCTCCATTGCAGTACTCTTGTTTCTAACTACATTCATGACTTCTCTTAACTATTCTGCTCACAGCACTTTTTGTGACAAGCTGCTGGTATTTGGTACTTAAAATTTTCAGCAGAACTCCTTTGAGATCCCTTCACAAAAGACATCTCATGTTTAATCTCTTGCTACATCTTCATCGGATAGATCAGAAAATTTACATTATCATTCAGTATCATAAAATAGTTTTAGATAAGGGAAACCAAAATCAAAAGTACTGTAACTTGCACATTGGAAGTAACCTTCTTGGAATTGTACGTAGAATTCATTATTTGCTTCTTGATTTCTCTTCCAGGTTAAATTCTCCCATGTTATAAACAGCAGAACAATTATATTACCTCTCTTTCTCTCTCTCTTCACCTGAGTTTAAAACAACTGGCCTCCAACATTCCTTTGAATTATTGACCTTCACTACATGAAGAAAAGTTAAAGTGAAAATGGGACATATGAATGTGCTATTTCAGTGAGGTGCAGCCATTTTTCCCCCCACACATCCTCATTACTTTAATGTTTATGTATTAGGGTTGCTCTTTTTGCTACCTTTTGGTACCTCTGTTTTCCTTTCTTATGCAATTACGTGGACTACTGAAGAGAGATAAGGGTCTTATATTGCTATATGCTGGTCAAAGTCTCCACTAGGCCTTCAAGAGTAGTCCTGCAATGAAGGGCAGAAGCCTACCATCTTGGGGAAGTTCTGGTAGATGCATAGCTCCTCAAATCTTCTAAAGACCCCCGACAACACACCCATCCCCACCAACCTCCCCCACTCCCCCCCACGCTTGAAGTTGGCTTTGTTAACCAATGCATAGAAAAAATATGGGGGTCTTAGCCTCATCAACTCAACCCCTTGTTCCTGGCTTCTGCATAGGACACAAGGTAAGGAGTCTCCTTGTGACTTTTCCCACCTTGTGCAGCCATGCAGGGTCAAGGCATGATCTGGCACCAAATGTCTAGTTTTAAGCCAATGGTTTCAATGGCCCACCATCTTCCAACTGCTATAGATCAGGCCTCCTATTAGGAAAGACCTGCCAAAGCCCTGCAAAAGCTCCACTCACTGGATGCTCTATTTAGAATGTAGCCATATCTGCAGAGGGATCTGCCCTATGTCTGCAGAGAGTGTGGAGCAGCAGTAGTCTGCATGTAACATTTAATACTTCTGATGGTTCAGTAGCATGCATCCAAGAAGTGCATTCAGAGGGTACACACTCAAATACAGATATGAGGCAGACAGAGCTTTTACTGTGCAGTTGAATACAAAGCAACACTATATACAAAAAAAGCATGAAGAGAATCAAAATTATACTGTGTGTGTATTTGCTTCATCTGGGACCAATCCTGCAAGATATTCAGTTTTTTCTACTCAATGGCACCTACCCTTGTTTGAAACCTCTGTGGAGAAGCAAAGGACTGAATATATATGAAGATTTAATGACTCACTCATCTTTAAAGGTGGTGGAATGGGAACTTTGAAATCAGTGTTAAGGCATGTTGGTGCGACACTGGTAGTTATCAATTTTATAAATTCCCATTTCAAATGTAAGGGTAATGGAAAACTGCTCCTGTTTTATTGGGACACTAAGGAATCCCTTCAGGAAATGCCAGCTTGAGCATTTTGTGGATGCAGACTAACACAGCTACCCTTCTGATACTTTGTTTCTATTATATTAGCTCAATGAATTTTATTTCTGTTTTAAAGTCACATGTATACCCCTTTTAATACACCACACAGTGTATGATAGGTTGAAAGAGTTAAAGCTATTTTCTTTGATGTCTTAGTTTTTAGAGGACCCGCACAAAGCCTCAAATTTCATGTAAATTCTTGAAATGGTTCATAGGCCTTCGTGGACTTCTGTACAGAGGTGAATTTCATCCTAAATTCACAGCCAGACAATTGCATGCAACACTGGATGAGTGAACACACAATCTGCATGTCCACACAACTAGACCGACAACTATTTACTCTTGTACATTAAAAGAGTAGAGATTTGCACAAGGCTGTCAATTAGCACATGTGCAGAGTAGATTTCTCCCTCTGTCACCATGAACTTCCTGGTAGCTATGTTCCACTGCAGCCATGAACATGTCAATGAATAGAGGCATCATCATGAGCACATGCAACAGGACTTTCACAAGAGATGAGTGTAGACTATGAAATTCACTCCCTCAAGGAAAAAAAACAAAAAACATCACCACATTGATAACTAAATGCAAAACTTATCTCTGATGTGGCTTTTTCCTCAATATAAGTCTCCCCTAAAAACCACTATATTGGCCAAAAAACAAACCAACAAACCAATCCAAAGCTAGATCAAGCTATGGTCTCCTATAGGCTGTTGAGGAAGAAAAAAAGGAGATTTTTATTTTCATTTTTAAATAATGGCAAGCTCAGATACTGTTGGTGTTCATGAGCCTACAAATACCTAGATAGAGGCTGTCATCACTGGTGAGGCAGGCAGGCAGGCAGGCAGACAGTGGAGGGAGAGTGGGAGAGTCAAAAGGAGACCAGATTGGATGTGTAGGCAGGGGCATGCATGATGTAGCCCTTGAAAGCAAGGACAAAAAAGGTCAGCTTGAGGCATTTCAGAAACCGAGGGATCTTTTGTTCTAATCATGGCTATTTAGATCCCAAATTCTTTGGAAAAGGGACTGTTGTCATTCCTCACTAGCATGGTGTTGATTATATATAAATAATAACAACAACAGTACTGCTAATGAACAGCTATTAGCGTGAAGTGCTTGCATTAGCTCTGTTGGATTACCAGCCGAAGATTTCAAACAATTTATTAATTGCTGCACATCCTATTATATTGTAATATAAATAGCAAATAGAGCCAATTCTTACTGTTAAACCTGTATGCACTTGGATAGGGTTGCGTAGGGCTTCAGTCAGTGCAGAATTTGACCCAATAAGTTGTGAATGAAGTAAATATTAACTATGTTTTGGTTTTTCTATTTTTCTATTGTTCATTTATATCAATCCAAAATATTTAACCCGTTAAATATTTAAAATGATTCATCTGAAAAAAAAAGGGGGCGGGGTTTCAAGATATATAAGGACTATTCAAAGAGTTTTGCACATAAAGCAAAACTTTGGTTTCTTGATGATTTCAGACAAGGGTATAAAACATTTGTTTGACATGGGCTTTGTCTGGACCAGCTGGGGAAAGTATGCTCCCCTCCCATTCTTGTGTGCATTCTTCCCCTTAGGGTCTTGAGGACAGGACGTCTGGACTAATAAGTGGGGTACAAGAGTGTAGCAAAGCCTATTGGTTCCCACACAATTAATGGGCAAATTTATAAGCCCTTCACTCTGTGTTGGGGCCATTCTGAGAGGGAAGAAAAACACCTCCCTTCCCCTCTTGTGGAATATGAGGCTGACAGGGTTTGTGGCCTAGCTGTGGGCATCTCACTAGTTATCTTGTGCGTCTGGGAAGGAATTTTTCACTCATTGCCAGATTGGAATGAATAGGGTGGTTTTTTTTAAACTTTCCTATCAGCATCCCAGAGATCCGGTGTGCAGATTAGGTTATAAAATTTATTCTGTTGGCCAGTGCATGTATTCATTCACTAGGGGGTCTGGTTCTCTAATAAACTGGAATGGGAAGTCAGCTCCTAATGACTGGTACAGCAAAGGAGATGCCCCCTTCTTCCCCACTCCCTTAACTCTCATGCGAGGTAGTTGTCAGATGTGCCTTAGTAAAACTATGGCCTGCTTAAACTACATTTCTGTTGTCTTTCTTCTTGTCCGGGACAGTAGGGTAATGTTTGAAAGAATTTTTAGATAATACTCAAAATACCAATTGCAGTTAAAAGCCTGAATTAGCAAAAAGTACCTACAATCTTATTTAATCTGTGATCTGTGCTGCGTTTTGGGGTAGAGAAGTTGTTAAAGCTTTTTTAGTTGATTTTAAAAATAGAGAGCTGGTGGGTTGATGGATGTCCTACCTCATTTGCTTCTAATTTCTTCTCATTTTGGAGTTAGTTTATTACACACAAAAATGGAAGAGGAATAAGTAGAAGAAAAAAAAGTAGGGATTAGTCCAGTTGAAATGGGATTTAGAGTGAAAGAGAACCATACATCTAGTTGCCTTTATAGTCTGTTCCTAAAGAATTACTAAATAAAAGCAGGTAAGGCAAACTTCTGGGGGGAAGGGGGAGGAAAACACACTTTTGCTGTTATTGTAGGAGGACCAAAATTCTTTTCAAGAACTGATCCTGACACCAAACACAGCTTGAATACCCAGACTTAAAATGTACCTCTGAACCAGACATTTGAGAAGTATGGCTGGAAATGTAACAAAAGCCTTCTGCCACAAACCACTACTTTTGCTGAAGAAGTGCATTCTGAATTATATGGCTGCCTACATATGAATTTTTTTTTTCATGTTGCCTGAGGTTTCTGTAAAAATTTCAAAATCCTGACTCTAAATCAATAAAAAACAAAAGAAAAAAAAAGATAGAGGAAGGAACAAACTTGCAGTTATAGACAATAGAAAGACATAGGGACTACTCGTGGGCTTCTAAACATGTGGCACAGCACTACACAAATGCCAGGAAAATTTACCAGGCAGAAAGTATATTCAAATATTTTTACCACAACGATTAATAATGGGGAAAAAAATGATATTCTACTCATTTGTATGAAATAGTGAACGGGGAGGCAGAATTTTGGAAGATGAACCTAACACTATTCAAATATCAAGAAATAAATTGTTTAGGTCAGTGGTTCTCAAACTTTTGTGCTGGTGACCCCTTTCACATAGCAAGCCTCTGAGTGCGACCCCCCTCCTCCCTTATAAATTAAAAACACTTTTTTATATATTTAACACCATTATAAATGCTGGAGGCAAAGCGGGCTTGAGGTGGAAGCTGACAGCTCATGACCCCCCATGTAATAACCTCGTGACCCCCTGAGGCATCCCGACCCCCAGTTTGAGAACCCCTGGTTTAGTTGGTTATGGGTCTATGAAATACCCACAGCTTATTGCTACCCAGAAACAGTTCTAGAAAACTGTTTACCAATTACAATTTCCGACAGGCTGACAGAACATCATGTAACAATTAGGTGGCGCAGTTGGTCATCTCAAAAGAGTATATCTCAAAGGGTTACACTGGGAAAGGGCAAGTCCATCTGGATAAAATAAGGACCTCCAACCATCAAAAATGGAAAATGAAATCAGACCGCACAATTCAATTTTGTGACAACAAATTGCAACCAGAATGGGAAAGTATATCCTAGCAAATTCTCTGCAATACAAGGCCATATATATATAAAATAAAGCCAAAAATCTTTTGCATCTCCCCAGACACATTGTACTTTAAATGAACATTTTTAATTACTGACCTATATGTTACATAAAGCTAGATCCTTTTAGCCCTTGTTTGGTCACACAGAACAGTAGCACTTCTTTACTCCCCTGTTCAGATTGTGACTCCCGCCACAGGAAGAGCAGAGACTGCTTATCCAGTGATCCCTCACAAGTAAGTACCTGGACATGGGTTAGGAGTTGCTCTGCCTCTCACCGCCTATCTCAGTAGCTGGCTGAGTACACTAGAAGGATTAAGCTGCTCCATGAAAAGATTGAAATAACTTTCTCCCCAGAGTAAGGTAGGATCATGGTCTGCCACTGGGGAAGGGCATCTATGTACGCACAGGACAGACTGTATAGCTACTATTTAGTCCATACACATTTCCTGTTTCTTACAATCAGAAAAAATACTGTCGAGTTTGTACCTGAGCTTTTTAGTAGGAGTTATTTACATGATGACAATGAACACTTTTAGTAAATTATTAGTAGAGAAATGTCTAGAAAGGGTATAAACTAGAGAAGCCTGGAGGCATTTAAACAAAAGAAAATTTAGCCTCAGTATGCAGAAAAAAACATCACTTGGGAAAATTTACTTTTGACTGGGCTAGAGTGCTAGAATAATAATGCAGGTAACTGTAACTCATTGACAAGGCAGGGAGGTGGGCCATATGTCCTTGCAGGGTGTTTCTATTCATATTTTTTATATTTATAATGCCAGGTTTTGTTTCATCCCCAGAATTGATATCTATTCCTAATCCCATTGAGGCAATAAGTCCATCAACTTTTTGATTTGATCCTCCTTCCCCTAGGATTTTACAGATAAACTGTGTGATTTTTTCATTGTGCTTAATTGAGGCAGTATTATCATGAAAGGAGTCAATAGTGCATGAGCGAAAGTTTGCTGGATTTTGATGTTACAGAAAATTGTACTCATAAACTATGGCTCAAATTCTAAACTGATTTGAGTGCATGGAAATCAATGGTGAGTAAGTCAACACAGAATCTGGCTTCAGGGGGTGAAGGACTGATATAATGGGCTAACTAAGCAGTCAACATAATCATCTCACAACTTTCCTGCAGATCATAAAAATCAAAGCTTCTCTCATGTTATTCAAGGTTCACTTTTGTTATTCTACTTGTCAAATTAAAAGAATAAAAGCTGTTTTGAGAGTAGATCAATGAAGGTTTAGTCCTATTTCAATAGCTTTTAAGAAAGAATTCTTTGTAAAAGGAGGAAGGTGAATACTCAGAAAACGTAGTACAACTTCATTTGTAATTGAAATGGACTGACAAATGGGTTTTGTATATTGATTTTTTTATGTGGCTCTGTGTTCAGCTGATAATTGGAACTTTTTCTACATATGCATTTATAGATATACTTGCTCTCAGAGAAAACTCAGGTAATGGTCCTCCAGGGCCATTGTGCCAATTTAGACATCAGGATACTTGTAGACTTTACAGTTTCAATAAGAGTAAATAACATCAGTTCATATATTGTACATTTCCCAAGAAAATACTTATGATTTGCAAATATAATTTTATGAACTGCTTTGGAGATCTAAGCTGCTGTCAGAAGTCAAGACTAGGAAAAAATACTGCTTTTTTCTTTAAAATGATTTTAAAATTTTACCTTGGAGGAAAACAGTGAGTGATGGAACCACATTGAGTCATATTGAAAAAAAATATCAAATATAAATAGCAGAGAAATATTTTTTAAAAAACGGCAGAGCTAATATGTTTGAAATCTATTACTGGGATATTGCTCAATCTCTAGAAGCACTAGACACTAAGGAAAAAGGGGAAATAATTAATACTGCATCTTGCATGAAATCATCAATGTCTAAAATGGAAAGCTATCTAAAACATAGGAAGAAATAAATCAGTTCCAACATACAAAAGGGAAATAAGTACAAATTACTGAAAAATCATCTCTGGCAATAAGGTTATCAGACTCTGAATAAACTCCAGTTTTATTGCCACTTTTCCCTCCTTTTTGCACACTGACTCTTCAAAATTACAGATGCTTGTTTTAGGAATTTTACTGGATGAAAATACATTTATAGATTAGAATGCAGGGAGAGATATTCAAAATCCCTCCATGTGGTAATATGTGCTACAAACACTGTACAAGGTGATCTAACTTGTTCCTTAATCCCTCCCACACCCCATCGATTCCCTGGATTTGGGTATTGTGAAGTTGCCTTGTGCCCTAATCC
Organism: Mauremys reevesii; assembly: GCF_016161935.1. Taxonomy (NCBI): domain Eukaryota; kingdom Metazoa; phylum Chordata; order Testudines; family Geoemydidae; genus Mauremys; species Mauremys reevesii. The sequence goes on along the minus strand of NC_052633.1, from coordinate 25,530,119 downwards.
CATGCTTAGTTTAGCTCAACCAGATGGAAAGATCTCTTCATATACAGCTGAATAGGATAATTGTATACACAGTTCAGTTCAGTAAAACTATTGGGCCATATTAGCTGCTGTAAACGTCAAATGATCTGAATATTTCAAATGCCACAGGGATGTGATGCATGAAGCTTTCTGATTTCCCATTCTAGTCTTTGGATGGATGGATGCATAGGAAAGCTACAGATCCCTCATCCAGTTGGCTGATACGTTAATGAACTATTGACATTATTAATGCTATGCTACTAATATTAGTTGTCTTTCCTATTTACCATCATGCCACTGTATCAGACATCACTGTATTTGGATCATTTGTTGATGCAGCAGCTATGTTTTGCGATTGCTGACCATATTAATAGAATCTCAGGGTTGGAAGGGACCTAGGAGGTCATCTAGTTCAACCCCCTGCTCAACCCCGTAACTATTGTTCAGCTGCTTCCTTTACCCTCTCTTCTGTTTGCTTGATATGAGGTGGCAGTTTAGGTCATTTAGAAGTCTGAGTGCCTGATTTGTGGGCACACTCATACTCTTTTAGACATCTAAGGACATCAATTGTGCCCATAAATAACTGTTGACAGAAAATAGGTTTAGGGCTAATAGGGCTAATAGGTTTTTTTTAAAAAACTGTCCCTTCATTTCTTTTCTTAAACAAAAGAAACAAACTTGGATTATTCTATTTCTGCCCATTTCTCTTTTGCTAAGTGGCAGCTCTTGAACCTCTGAGCCCAGATTTGACTTATTGTTTTGAATCTGCACAGGGTCCCAAAAGCAATGAGCATTTAGAAATGAATGCTATAAATAAAATGATCTTTTATGCAGATGACTCTAGAAAAGAGCAGAAAAATTAACATGAACACTGATGATATACTGATAAATATAACCAATGAAAACATAGAAGGGTTTTTATTATTAAGCTTTTTCAATCTTTGTACTTGTTACAAACTAAAAAAATTCTAGGTGCTCACATATGGAACAAATGCAAAACCATTATCCATCAGAAAAGACCAAGATATTTATACAATGCCTCAGTTCCCATGTATTAACCACAATATTCCCAACACACAGATTTTATGGCCCTTATAAAAAAAACTAAAGAAATCAAAGTCAAGAGGAAAAAAGTTGGAGGGAGGGAGAAAGGAAGATGAGAGCAGATGGAGAGAAAGTGTGTGGATTTATCTCCCACCAGGATCTTTAGTCAACCAGTTCTGTTGTACCATTCCAAATGGACTCAAAATATATGAACACAATAGGCAACCATATGAAAATATTAAGTTTTAAGCCACCTAGGTGGGGCGTCAAAGCCATCCTGAAACTGTTCGGTGCAAGGTATTCCAATGTTATGACAGTCACACTAGAGCTGGTTGGAATTTTTTTGACAAAACTATAATCTGTGGGGAAATGCTGATTCACCAAAATCAAAACTTTTCACAGAAACATATCAGTTGTACTAAACCTTTGTTGGAAATATTTATCATTTAGGATGGGATTTCTGGTCAAAATTAATATGGTGGTGCAGAAGATGGGGGAAGACACCTATCTCAGAATAGCCAATAGTCCAGTGGTTAGGGTACTCATACAGTCTATAGGAAGCCCAGTTTCAAGTTGCTCATCGGTCTCCCTCATTTTTAGGAATTTTTTTTGAAAGGTCATGATTCATCCTAAATCAGAACAAAACCATGATTATTTATTTATTTGTAGAAAATGGAATTCATGTTTTCTGGCTATCCTTAATTCACAATCACAATTTTTGGTTTCTTCCTGAAAAGTCATTGAATCACAGAAAGGAACAGAGGGATATTAATAACCAGTATAAATCAAGAGAATCTAAACTAGCTTTGCTGAATATTATACAGTTGAAATAAACAACATATTAATAATAACACAAAGAAAATATGGTTATGTTTCAGCAGTCACATCTAGGATGGTATTATTAGCTCTGACCCTAAACTAAGTTACAGCAATGTAAACCAGGAGTGAGTACTCTGATGTCAATAGAGTTACACTGCTGTAAAAATAATCTGACAGGAGAATCAGGCCCAAGCGGTTTTCTAAGGCAGTGGTTCTCAACCAAGGGTATGGTGTACCCCTGGGGGTACGCAGAGGTCTTTCAGGGGGTACATCAACTCATCTAGATACTTGCCTACTTTTACAACAGGCTACATAAAAAGCACTAGCAAAGTCAGTACAAACTAAAATTTCATACGGATGACTCTTTTACACTGCTCTATATACTGTACACTGAAATGTAAGTACAATATTTATATTCCAGTTGATTTATTATATAATGATAAGGTAGGAAGTAAGCAATTTATCATAGTGTGCTGTGACACTTTTATATTTCTAGGTCTGATTTTGTAAGCAAGTAATTTTTAAGTGAGGTGAAACTTGGGGTACGCAAGACAAAAATCAGACTCCTGAAAGGGGTACAGTTGTCTGGAAACATTGAGAGCAACTGTTCTAAGGTCCTTGAAGGAGCTTTGGAAGATTGAATAAACCAACTGACCAATGGGTTGGCCTGGTGATGAGTGGGGAAGAATAGTGATTCTGCTGTAATAGTGAGGCATTCATAGAAGAAAGGGAGGAAGACCAGGCCTTACTGATCTATAGAATCTTGAAAAGCAAACTGTGTGCTGAATGAAATTTGCATGTATGCTTTTGGATACTGATAATAATGTGAGCTGATTTGATATCACCTATTAGAAATGGAACAAAATTCTTTCAAACTGGATAGCCATCTATCCATTTTGATCCAAAAGAATACATGATGGAGAACAACATAGGCTAATAATATAGCCATTATATCTGCTCAGAACAATACAGAACATGTTGGGAATACAAAAGGAAATGGGTAAGAAACAAAGGAAGAGACATCTAGCACTATGTTTGGAAATGGTGCCATGGTTAATGGTTTGTGAATTTTCTGTAACAGAGCCAGAAACAAATCAAAATTCTCATGAAACAAAGAATGCAGGACTGGGCAGAAGGGAAAGGAGCAGTACTGTATGAATGTCTGGGAACAGAAACCACTAAATCACAGTGCAGCATAGGAGATAAAGACCAGCCCCGGAAGGAGAATTGGAGATTTTTTTGGACCAAAAAATTGGAATTTGCTGTAGAAAGCAGACACTTTTCACAAATACATTTTGTTCAGTTGACAATGCAATTTTCTGTCAAACAAACTCAGTAAGGACTTGTGGACCTCAAAAAAGCATGAGCTGGCTCTCCACTTCTAACACAGGGCTGCAGCTATAAAGCTACATTTAAACTTTCTTTATTTAATAAGCTAATTTCTTCATCTGAATATTTTAGTGGAGGAAATTCCCTATGACATCAAACCCAAGAAATGATTTACAGTGTCCAAGCACAAGTTAAAATATGTGTTTATATATGATTTAGTAGTAGTAGGCTAGCATATGCCTAAAGACTAAAATACTACAGATCTGGAACTGATTAGTTCTGAAAACACTAGCTCTTGTATGAGTGTTGTGATGTTCATTTACTTCAATAAAATTCTTTTGGTTAGATCACTCTAACAGCGTGAATCTTCATAGGATTTATCCTGTGAATATCCAAAAAGCCTATTGATCCCCACTACAGGCAAGTAGTATTGATTGTCCATACAATACCCCCCAAAATATCAATATCACTTAGCCCAAGTCCAAAACATTCTTAAGCTGCTAAATGCATAGTTGTGAACTAAAAGGTTACCCCCATGAGGTAGCACCTGTTGACCCACAAGTTAGATAGGTAGATAGCCATCAATTTTAACAAGTCCCTGCTGAAGTAGATAAAGCCCTAAGAGCAATTATTGCCTACCCTGTTTTAGTCAGATGCAGTAGGATTGTGATCAGCTACTGTAGATTTTCTCTGAGTTTATTTTTTATAAAGTGAGATTTGCCTACATATCTTCAAATATTACTGGTAAATATTACTGGTTCTTGGCCAGTAACACAGGGATTTTACTTGGTAACAAATTGAAGTGTTTGAGGACAAATTTCAAAAGCACCTAAGTGTTTTAGGAACCTAAGCCCCACTGACATTTCATAATTTTACCGTACATCTTTAGTAACTGAGTTAGTAAAATAATAATTTTGGAATTAGAGAAGAGGACTAAATTTCAGGTACTTTTGTAAAAAAAAAAAAATCCTAAATTTGACACCCTCTACTGCATAGTAGGTGTTGCACAGTAATATGCCATGAATTATTAAAAAATTGTCATTTACTGTAACATGATTAACAACACGTAACATTCTACTTCAAGTTAAAGCCCATGGAACTCTATTGATAAAGAAGAGTTACTCAATTGTAAATGTGGGACATCTCCTGACCCCATTATGGTCTATCACTAAACTTGATTTGACTTCAAACATTCTGTTCTCAGAGTGAAATCCCATTACCATTGAAGAGAAAATCCTCGTTAAAGAAAACCAAAAACAAACAAAACAAACCACTAAAAGGGGATTCAGAGGTGTTTTAAACTATAGCTTTTATTCTGCTGAAACTCTATACCCTTTTCATTCAGAATCAAAGGTCTGTCATAGAATTCTAACTGGCAAAGCTTTTATATGCCACTCAAACATAAACACTCATCCAAGTTCATTGTGCAGTAAAAATAAATGTGCATGTTCTGTACATCATTTTTATTAAGGTTACATCACAGAGTATTCATTTCATGTTGAATTTTTCCTTGTCACACTGAATGGTTCTCTTTATAGAATATTACATGGTCACCCACATTTAATGTGTCATTCCTCATCTTACACATCATGATAAGATACAGTATGGATTTACTCCAGTGTTATACCACAGCATAAAACAGGGGTTCTCAATGTTTTGATATAGGATATACTTCTCCGTTCTGAGCTCTGGTGTGTTATATATTTCTACAGCTTTTGAATTACTCGGGAAGCTATTTATTCTTCTAAATATTCTGCTGATCATGTCACAGCTCTTTTATAACCCATCAATTTATATAATGGTATTATATTTTCAGTATAATTTTCTATTATTTTTAGTAAAACCTAAAATCCTCTTTTCACTTTCCTCTTACACCTGACAAGTTTTTCAAAATATGCATAAAACACCTGTTATGTTAATTCAGAAAGAACACTAAATGCTGATTATTTTGACGTCCATCACATGGAAAGTAAGTAGGATCAGAATACAGCCCTGACTGATCAAGGTTTTGCCATAAGTTATTATATAAATAAAAATGTTAGGTACTGAAGGAAATATGTCTCCATGCCAACACTCCACAAGTTTCTCCATACAAACTGTGGAGTAAGGCTTAAATCGTTAGCTTGAGCCTTTCCCAAGATACAAGAATCCAGAACTCAATATTTTGGTTGGTTCTTGGGACCAAGAAAAATGACATATTCAGGTTAAATAATGTAACAAACTGTAACAGAACTTATTCCAAAATTAATAAATGCTGCATGAGAATAGAACATACAATTGCTTTAATAGAATAGGATAATCAATGCCATTATGTATGTGAATAATGTGAAGTGTATTTCAGATGTTCCATTACGGGGTGGGGTGAAGCCTTTGGAAAAAAAACACTGGATTTGAGACATGCTGTAGAATACACAAAATAGAATGTTCTACACAAAGAAATCTAGTATATATGGGTCAGCTTATACAACCCTTATTCATGCTGAATCACATTATGCATAAATGCTACTTTGCATGAGTAAGAGTTGTTAAAAAAACTGTCCCTTTCTGCTGCTCAATGAAATTAAGAAATTAATATTAAAATGATTGTCACATAAAAATCCCTGCTACTAGATACTATTGAAATGAAAAAATGAGGAGTCCTTGTGGCACCTTAGAGACTAACAAGTTTATTTGGCCATAAGCTTTCGTGGGCTAGAACCCACTTCATCAGATGCATGAAGTGAAAAATACAGGAGCAGGTATAAATACATGGAAGGATGGGGGCTGCTTTACCAAGTGTGAAGTCAGTCTAATATGAAATCAATTAACAGCAGGATACCAAGGGAGGGAAAATAACTTTTGAAGTGGTAAGAGGCTGGCCCATTACAGACAGACAAGAAGATGTGAGTAACAATAGGGAGAAATTAGTATTGGAGAAATTAAGCTTAGCGTATAGTAGGATTTTTTTAAAAGAAAATACCACGGTTTGTTTATGACTAAAAATGCCTCAGTTACACTAGCTAAGATAAACACGAATCAGGGATCTTAAATCCCATGCTTCAGGACATAAAGCACTCAATAGTTGGCTAATGTGAGGAAGAAATTGCCTTTATAAGCATATTACTACATAACTGCCCAATACATTACTACATGTCTGTCCATTGTGAAGACTCTAGTAATGGCCACTATCTAAAACAGATGAACCATTGTTATGATCCAGTAAAGCAATTTCCATAGTCCTATGAATAGAGTTGGTTGGGAATTTTGCAATGAAACAATTTTCTGACGGCAAATGCAAATTTGTTAATGTCTCATGGGAAGGTGTCCATTTTGATGGAACTTTCGTTCGGGAGATTTCTCAAGACAAAGATGGAATTTCTGGTCAAAACTAACGGGATCAGCCAATCACTCAATGATTAGGACAGTCACCTTGGATTTAAGATATCAAAATTTCAGGTATATTAGAGACTTGAACTTCAGGAGTCTCCAACATCCAAGGTGAATACCCTACCCACCAGCCTATTGTGTCCCTCGTGTTATGCAGAAAGTTTCAAAAGGTCTCAGGTTTTGTCCTGATGAGGAACAGAAAAAAAAATATTGAAAACTTGAAAATTTTCATGGGACAGGAAACCATTTCCTGCCCAGGTCTCCCTATGAATAAGAGACTGAATTGCATTCTCTTCATGGCTGAAGATCATTAGCTCCTTCCTTCTGTTTCACTTCCTCACCCACCAAATCCATGGTGCCACTGAATTGCATTCTCTTCATGGCTGAAGATCATTAGCTCCTTCCTTCTGTTTCACTTCCTCACCCACCAAATCCATGGTGCCACAGGATTCTTTGCTGCTTTCACCCACAAGGATTCTTCTATCCCTTCCTTTTCTTTCATCTATATGAATTATGCACACAAAATTATGGATTCTGAAATGAAGTTACCTCTCCTGGGCATGCTTTTGGAATCTTGGGACAGACTACTTATGTGCTTATAATCACAGGATAATGCCACATCCTGATATATCCATTCTGAGGTAACATGGAAGATGAACCTTTTAAAAAAAAGCTGCAGCTATCCATTCCCTGGAATCTAGTAAATGGAAACAATAAATTAACGTGGTCAATTAAGTATGAGAACCATGGAGCGAAGATGTGCAGCTTTTCATTTCTAGCATGGAGTGATAGCCACAGACTTTTTGGATAGATTGCACTTATTTTTCCATATATCCTTTAGAAAATATAACAGTCTTAGGAAACAGAGTAGGAATACTACTACCTTACCTTTATAAAGCAATTTTCATTCTGAAGGATCCTGAAATGCTTTATAGACTTTCACATATAAAATGAATAATCATCTAAAAGAGGAGAACCAATGGACTCATCAAAATGCAAATGACAAATGAGAGGAAAGCGAGGCAGCTCTGTTTCCACATTTCTTGAAATTGTACCAGATGGCCTAGCACTTTACTTTCATTAACTAGTGTGCTGGGATAAAGCTGTGTTAATTAAATCACTAAACTACTACTAATTTGCTGTTATTTACTAATTCAACTAATTTAATTTTTTTGTTTCTTTCAGTACAGTACATTTTAATTAAGTCTTACAAAGCTGAAAGGATCTGTTATTAAATTAAATAGATGAACAATGATACTCAATTGAGTAAGTTAGAATACTAGCAAGGAAAAAAACAAACAAGGTTCAAGGCACCAAGATGCTACAATGTATGTATTTAAAAACAAAAACCAGAACAAAGGTAAATAACTTGAGCACTTGCTACTGCACTACAAACATCGGCAACCCACAATATTTCAAAACTGTCACATGCCAAAAATAAATGTGTAGATCTTGGCCCTGATTCACTACTGCGTTCTAACAGTTTTATACTGATATAACTACATAGGCTCCAATCCTATAAACTACTCAATGTGGGCAAGGCATAGTGCAGAATCCCTCTGCGCAGGCACAGGGTAGACTCATGTGGGTCCACTGCTTGGACCTGTAGAGAGTCATAGAGGGTATATACCCTGATGTTCTGGAGTGTTTTTACTCTACTCACCTGAGCAGCCTCACTGTCTATGCTGCTATCGATATCCATGCAAGGGAGACTTGCAGTGTATGTACTCTACCCAGTGCTGTAAGTGTAGACATAGATTAGCGCTTGTTTACACTTAAAATGCTAGAGTGGCACAACTCAATCGCTTCAGTGGAGACACTACATATGTAAATGGGAAGAGGGTGTTCTACTGTCAGTATAGGCCAGGGATCGGCAACCTCTGGCAAAATGTTCTGAAAAGGCTCATTGCCATTGTGAGAATGCTTGCTACCCAAAATCTAGCACTGTGTGGCACTTCAGACCAGCTGTATGTGCCAAACAATGGAAACTTCCTTAAAATTGTGGAGCTGATGGCTGAGTTTGATGCTGTACTCCAGAGCATCTAAGAAGAGTCACCACCCAAGAAATGTACACAATTCAAAATGAGATCACACAGTTACTGGCAACAAAAATCAAACAGAAGATTGTGGCAGATCTGAAGTCAGCAATTCTGTTATTCTGGACTGCACACCATACAGAACAAATGACTTTAATGGTGCATTTTGTAACAACAACAACAGAACCCAGTGAAAATGTCCCTGCAATGGTGACTGTCAGAGAGCATTTTCTAGAATGTATTGACATTGATGATACTACAGGAGCTGGTATGACAAATGTGTTTCTTAAAATGCTGGAAGATATGGGAATTGCGATAGCTGACATGAGAGGTCAGGGCTACAATAATGGTGCTAACATGAGAGGAAAGAACAGAGGGAGACACTAAAGCCTATCAAACACCAAATTGGGGAGATAGATGATGCCATAGTTGCCATTATGGAGGATAATGCTATGACGGGAACTGTTCATGGGAGAACAGTGGCAGAGGGAAATAGAATCACCAGAAACATACATAACTTCAAATTTCTGTGTGGCTTAGTGGTGTGGCATGACATACTGTTTGAAATAAATGTTGTAAGCAAGAGACTCCAAGGTGTTGACCTGGATATATCTGGAGCAATGGGACAACAAGACAAAGCAAAGTCATACCTACAGTCTTAGCAATCAGATGAGGGAATTCAAAATGTTCTGAAGAATGCACAGAAGTTGGGAGAGGAACTTCACACTTAAGCTATTTTCCCACCCATTCAAGAATACAAGAGTCACTGAAGATGACAACATTTTAATTACGAGGCATGGGATAATCCCATAAGAGACCCCAAACAACAATTCTTTAACCAGGTGCTAGATTGTGCAGTACAGTCAGTTGAAGAATGTCTCATGCAGCTCAAGGAACACAGCAGTATATTTGGGATGTTCTATGATACCTCACTATATCTGAAGAAGACCTACACCAGCAATGCAGGGCACTAGAGACAGTGTTGACACATGATGACATGCGCAATATTGATGTGAGTGATTTAGGTGATGAACTGAAAGCCCTTTCAAGATACATTTCAACAGGATCAACTCCAAAGGCTGTTCTGGAATATATGTGCACAAATAAGATGACCACCCTCAATCCAATTGCTTTTGTTTCTCTGCGCATATTTCTAACACTTCCTGTAATGGTTGCAGGTGGAGAATGCAGCTTCTCCAAGTTAAAGTTAATAAAAACACATCTACACTCCACAATGATACAGGAGAGGCTGATCGGCCTTGCAACCATCTCAATAGAGCATGAGCTGGCCAAGACTGTGGAACTTCAGCAGGAAGCAGTTCAAATCTTTGCAACCAAGAAGGCACGGAAAGCATCACTTTGATTATTCAAACAGATAAAAATGCCAGTGTTGACTATGCAGACAAGAAAAGTTAACTTTCAAACGCCTGAACAGCAAATGTAAGTGTTACTTCAAATTTTTGATCAAGGCATTTTAAATTGTTAGTTCTCCTTTATTGGGGTAGGTAGCAGAGCAGTACCATGAGAGGAGTAGAATGGGAAGGCGGCAGAATTGAGACCTTTCAAAGTTTTGGCCCAAGCGAGGGGGCATGGAGGCATCATCCCCACCTCAGATGCCAAAATGTTGTGGGCCGGCCCTGTTCAGGACCCAAGTGAGTTTAACAAGTAGTAAAATAAGAAGGCCTCATATCAGGAGGTGTCAGATACTGTCACTAATTTAAGAGTTCAATTTAGTAACCCATTGATCTACAGGACTCTGGAGCTGTTGGACGCTAGATAGTAAAATTCGGCAAGATATTATAATAGCTCTGGCTCAATTGCTGAGCCTATTATAGAGGAGACAGATTATTAACAGCAGAAGTGTGGGTAACTCATATTCCCTTTTTCTCTGTTTATGTAACAGCTGTGATGCTAATATCCTCAAAAATCTGGCTAACAAGCCTCCATCAAACACTAGTGTGCCAAATGTTCAGCTCTGTGTATGACAGGTGTGACCAACCTGTCCAATTTTTAATCCTTTCCATATTTGTATTTATGATTAATTGTGTGGCCTCTAATACACTCACCCCTGAAGAATGCCTGTGCCAAAGAGCTAGAAGCAGGTCTTGTTCATTTGCATATTAATATCCTGCCAATAGTGATCTATTCATTTACATGCAAAGAGAGTGCTATAAAATGTATTGCTCCAAGGTTTTTCCTTACACGTATCTAATGTGTTAGCATCTTTTTATCTCTGAAGTACCACACAGAGGACACTGACCCAGTCAAAAGTCTGGGCTCGATGGACCAACAGTCTGTTTTCCTTCTGGTAGGATAAAGGTCATATGACATTAGGGAAGCTTCAGAATGTTGAGACTGCTCATTGATAGAGGCAACTTGCACCCCTCTCATCTGCAGGGCAACTGGCACCACACTTGATTCATTCCCAGGAAGTGCAGTCAGTGGTACTGCTGCCACTACCCCCATGGAATTCCATCCGGGAAGGCAACTAGTTCCAGCTTGGCATTCGAATGTCAAAAGCTGATTGGGAAATACATTAAATCACTGCCCTAAGCTCAGCCCTCACTAGCTCTGTCCACTTCATGAGAACACAGATCCTTGACCCCACATCCCAAATAAAGAGCTGTGGGCAGTTTGTATGAGGGTGCCCGACTCCTCTCCAGGCAGATTGACTGCACCAGCAGAGCTTAGGCTGCAGACAATCAGGCTCCCTGTGAACAAGCCCAGCTCAAACATTTAAAAGATTTTTTTATTGCTACACACTGTGCAGATATAAAGGTTGAAGAGCATCTGTTCTTGGCATTGACACATAAAACTCTTCGAACACAGATTCCCTGAGAAAGATTAAGCAGCAGACGCATCACAAAATGTGAAGCCTGACAACTATCATATTGGCTTTAACTGAGAAAACTAAGAATTGTCACCAATTTTAGACTTAAAAGACTGACATCCTCAGGGATTTTCCTCTATTCAGTTTTAACCTAACAATTAAGCTTCAAATCTGCATCACAGTTTCACCAAATCCCACCTCTCCTGGGACTTTTAATTAAATGTTTATATTAGAAAGAAGTTTCTTTCCTTTATATATTTTTCCTACTTATTCTATAAATGTCAAACTTAATTATTTTTTCAAGAACTTCTTGCCTGCTTTTTTTTTTTATTATCTCATTCTAGACTATTTTCTTAAAGTAATATGAACAGGTGAAGTGATGGGTTCATTGGCCAAATACCATTTCATTTGACAGAAGACAGTTACAAAAATATGCTGAAATTCTTGTGTGTTAAGCAGTGACCTGATTTGATGCATGCACAATTGTGATTGGAGAATAATTCACATATATTGCACAGGTAGAAGAAGGGAGTATTTTTCTATGTTCCTTGCCACCATCAGTGAACTTTGGCCTATGCTCTTCTGATAAAGAAATCTCATTTTATCCCAGAGAAATTTGCTATTACTCTTCTCTCCCATATTCTGAGTACTTAAACTTTGTCAGCCCATCAGTGGTAAAGAAATTAGAGAACTAACTAAATTATTTAAATCATATAATTTAAATGTCTGAAACCTTAGGGATTGAAGATCTTTAACAGTAATAATGAATAAATCTGTCTTATTCAGAAAGAAGTCCACTCTGTCTCCATTTGACATTTTTTGCTTTCATTCTACCATAAATTTTTGTAAAAAAGTAATTATGCTTTTGCGCTTTTATCAGTGAATTGATCATATTTAAAGCCCTACTACTTAGTACTGTGGTTAGTTGCCTGTTTCATGGAGAATCATGTGTAGTGTCCATAGGTGCTGAAATTAGGAGGGAGGATGGGAGTGCTGCTGCAGCACCCCCTGGCTTGAAATAGTTTCCATTATATACAGGGTTTACAGTTTGGTTCAATGGCTCTCAGCACCTCCACTATAAAAACTGTTCCAGCACCCCTGGTGGTGCCTTAGGCAATCCACCAATAAAGTCTGCTTCAACTTCAAATCCATCCAGTATCCTCTAATAGAAATACAAATTATAATTAAAAACAATTCTCATCCCTGCTGGTTTTGATTGTACTGTAGACAGTTAATTAATTTCTGATCCTATACCTCAAAATGTCACTTGCTAAATTAGCTGTCTGCAATATCCTAATCAGATTATTTTATTTGTATAGTTGCCTTTATTTTTATTGTGATGCTTCACGATCACATTGAAAAAAAAAGAAATGAAAATCTGAACTATTAATTGCATTCATAGAGTGTATGTCAAAAATTATGAGTGATGCAACTATTCTCATGTCACAAGCAATCAAGTGTCATATTTCTTAATAGGTTTTGGGAAATATACACCTCAGATAATCTGAAAATGGTGTAAACTATGATAAAAACATGCATCACATATCTTGCTATTTTATATCCAACATGAAGACTGGTATGCATGGCTAGCAAGCTGCTAAAAATGGAAGCTTAAATTACTAAACTCTATAACCTAGTCACTGCACAAGGTCCCAGTTCCAACCATCTATCATGTCCTGCCTTAAAATATCAATACGCCTACATTTCTTTCTTTCTTTCATATTTGTTTCTATCTCCGTTTACCTACACACTTATTCTGTGTACAATATGATCCAAATCTGTGTACAAACTTAAGTCTGCTTCGCACCTCCCCAGCAGCACAGAAGGAATTTAAAGCTGCCCTAAGAAGGCAGCTGAGGAGTCATCTGGTAATAGGACTCTGGTTGGTATAGCAGAGAGTAGGCTTCTCGATATCAGTCCTGGAATAAGTCAGGGAAGGAAACAACATAGTTTTAGAGAGCTGCTTCTCTTAGTCCTTGCAGGATTGAAAAAAAAAATCTCTGTAGATGTGCAGACTCACCCCTGCGGCACCTCCTGCTGGTGACTCCTGGGAATTAGCTCATTCCAGCTCTGGAGCGCCCTCTGCAGGCCGGTCATCTGCCTGTCCTCTGGCCCCCATGTCCCTCCCAGAACCCGGTGCCCCTTTATCTGGGGTGCTGCCCCTTGGCAGTAACCCCTCAGTCTTAGGCTCTCCCCTCCCCGGGGAACCCCCACTCACTATCCCCACCTTGCCTCAGTATATGGCTACTGCCAGTCATTGTCTAGCCCCCCCGCCCTGGGGTAGACTGTAGTATCAGCCTACTCATCGCTGGTAAGGTTGGGTTTGGACCTGCTGCCTTGGCCTACCCCTGGGTTGCCCTCTGCAACCCCTAGTACTCTTTGGCCTTCTGCTAGGCCGCAGCCTGGGGCTTTCCAGGCTGGAGTTCCCCAGCTCCTCGGCCTGTCCCCAGCCCTGCTTCACTCAGGTACCCTGTCTCTAGCTCCCTGCAGCCAGGCCCATCTCCCTCTACAGGCACAGAGAGACTTCTTGCTCCTGGCTTCCCTGGCCTTCTTATAAGGCCCTGTTGCTCAGTTTGGGGTGTGGGCCCAGCTGCAGCCACTTCCCCCAATCAGCCAGGGTTTTACCTTGCCCATCCCAGCCCTCTTCTGGGCTTTTTTAAGCCCTTCAGGGCAGGAGCAGGGTAAGCACCCTGCTACATCTCTCCTGGGCTCTTTGCACTCCCTATCTGTGGCCCACAAAGTCACGGGACCTCCTGGTCAACCTCCTCCTAGCCCTGGCTAAAACGGCCATTTACAAAACCAGGGAGAGGAGGTTGGCCAATGGAGACTCCTGTGACTGTGGGGCTTGTTTCTGATCCTCTGTCCATTCACGCATCTCGGCAGAGTTCCTCTGGGCAGCGTCCACTGGCTCCCTTGACACCTTCGAGGAGCAGCGGGCGCCGTCCGGGGTTCTCTGCTCGGTGTCCCCATCAGGCTCCCTTCTTTTGACCCTCTGAATGCACTCCTGTCCCTGTTCTTTTATTAGTTGTCTCCTGAACTCAGTTGGGTTTTGAGGTCCTGTAGATCCGCCCCCTTAGGCTGGAGGGGGGGATTCTTAAGCACTTCCCGGAACCCAATAGGTACATCTGTCCTGGGTGACAGGACCAGCAGAGTGAGCACAATTGCCAAAAGTATTACCCACAGTGCACAACTAATCACTAGGTGCACTAAGGCCATGTCTAAGCTACAAAATTATGTTGATCTAACTTACTACGGCATATAGCCACAACAGCGATTACATCATTTGTGTATGTGCACACTTGGCTCCTTCTGTTGGCAGTGCGCATCCTCACCAGCACTTGCACTGATTGTTTTGTCAGTGTGGGGCATTGTGGGATGAAAGCCAGTAACAGTCAGTGTAAGCAATGCAGTGTCTACACTGACATTGGTAACCTAATAACATAGACAGCAACGATGCTATTTGTGGAGGTGGTGTTACTAAATTGGCGTAGAGATGTACTTATATTGGCAGGAGCCAAATTTAAGTGAAAACGCTTCCATAGCTAGGTCAACGCAAGGCATCTTACGTCCACCTACCCTGTAGTATAGACCAGGCCTACGTGGCAGTACTACACAGCCCTATTTTAGGCACAGACTGAGAAACTGCAGAAAAGCTGTAGCAGCTGCTTCCAGGCAGCACACTGCTGGGGGATGTGCTGGGACAGAGAAGCCTAGCAGGCTCCAGCAACTGACAAATACCATCCACTGGAAGAGGGACAGGAAGATGGAAGAGTACTACCCTTGTTCTTAGCAGATGTGGGGAGCAGAGCTCCCCTTTGTGCAACTCAAAAGAACAAACCAAACCAAAAACTAAACACACACCACCTGAGGAGGGCTTGGTTTAGCCATAGTAAAACTGAAACTTGCCAGCCTGAGCCCATTTCTACTGAGCTTAAATAAATTAAAACAACGACAAAAAACATTCTCCACTTGCTAGCCCTGTTTACCTGGTTATTTCTAACTTAATCTGTTTCCACCCATTTCCTGACAGGATTTAACTGATCACACCCTTCCACTCTTATCACAGCTAGAGTCATCCAATCAAAGAACAAACAATATCATGGAATTATGAGCAACTGCACAGTGATAATTCAAGTTGGTTTAAAAATGCCAATTATTTTTCCCCATGGGAAATTTTAGAAGATTTTCATTTTTGCAAAGATTTCACACAAAAGTGTTTGTTTTTTTCCCCCAGGAAAAATGATGCCAAAAATATTTGTTTCTAGTACCAGTGAATAGCAAGTAGTCAGTATAAATTATCTTTGGAAAGAAAAATATATGAAAAATTGTTTGAAGAACCAGCTAGTTAGTGTTCATATCCAAAAGTCCTTCGTTCATTTTAGTATTAATTTATTTATTCTTTATGAGTTCTACTTTTAGACACTTAGTGAGAAAAGACAATGTCTTCTATTACCTGGACAGTATTTAGTGTATAAAAATCTTGCATTGTTTGTACTTCTGCTTCTCAGTTGGAAGCAATTGTACTGTTTTTTATAAGCTGATTATTAAGAACAGTTTATTGTTGTACGTATTTTAATATCAGGTAGTCATGACAGAGAGGAAAAAGTCCTTTCATGAACCATAAAGTGTTGTGCCATTGTGCTCTGGGGATGACATTTTATCTAAAAACAAAGGAGGAGGAATAAAATCTTATTTTTTTTCTTACATTAATTGGTACAGTGATCAAACTTTAATAAACCCATCAGCTATCTTGAACAGTTTTTTTCCCTCTCAATTGCTAACCTTTATCTTTATTCAAATTTGCAAAGTCTACTAGAATTTGTGAGCACACTGGATGATACGATGTTTTACTGCCATTTAACTTACTTGCATACTGCCTTGAAATGCATTATAGTAGAAAAGCAGAGACCGCATGATAAATTGTATACTGGCACAATTTAAAACTGGCTATGACTTACCCAATTAGTTGTTCCAATAAGTGGTTGAGCTTTGAGGATACTAGTGATGGAAAGGACCCAGTCACATGGCTTGTATCTTATTGTTCTAGAAAATCAAATGGATGCATGTGTCTATTGATGCTTCACGCACACACCTTTGTTAGAACATTGAAGATGTAAGAGACTTAAGAGTTACTACACGCAATAGCCAATTATAGATACTTTAAAAAAACATACACTTCTAACTCTACACCACACTGCCCACCTACTGCTCTCCCTGACACTTTGCTACTTGTGATGCAGGTGGCAAAACACAGAGACTTTGACCTCTAGTTCCCAGCACGAGTTCCCAGCACGAATATACAGCAGCAAGAGTCATGGTCTGGTTCTAACAGTAAGATTTACAGAAGAGTTCAGGGCACTGCATGAATTTTGCTACCTTTCTCCCTCTTGCTATACAGCCCTCATTGCCATTATATCTGAATGCCTCGCACTATTTTTAAAATATATATCCTCATGTGATACCCCTGTGAGGTAGGGAGTGCTATAATCCTCAATTTACAGATAGGAAATTTAGGCATAGAGAGAATAAGTGATTTACCTGAAGCACTTCTAGGAGAGGAAAGTGATCAGGAACAGTCAGCATGGATTCACCAAGGGCAAGTCATGCCTAACTACCCTAATTGCCTTCTATGAGGAGATAACTGGGTCTGTGGTTGAGGGGAAAGCAGTGGATGTGTTATTCCTTGACTTTAGCAAAGCTTTTGATACGGTCTCCCACAGTATCCTTGCCAGCAAGTTAAAGAAGTATGGGCTGGATGAATGGACTATAAGGTGGATAGAAAGCTGGCTGGATTGTTGAGCTCAATGGGTAGTGATCAATGGCTCCATGTCTAATTGGTAGCCGGTATCAAGCGGAGTGCCCCAAGGGTCAGTCCTGGGGTCGGTTTTGTTCAATATCTTCATTAATGATCTGGAGGATGGCGTGGACTGCACTCTCAGCAAGTTTGCAGATGACACTAAACTGGGAGGAGTGGTAGATACGCTGGAGGGTAGGGATAGGATACAGAGGCACCTAGACAAATTAGAGGATTAGGCCAAAAGAAACCTGATGAGGTTCAACAAGGACAAGTGCAGAGTTCTGCACTTAGGACAGAAGAAGTAGGGAAATTGCCAACAGATCGAGGGATGTGATCATTCCCCTCTATTCGACATTGGTGAGGCCTCATCTGGAGTACTGTGTCTAATTTTGGGCTCCACACTACAAGAAGGGTGTGGAAAAATTGGAAAGGGTCCAGTGGAGGGCAACAAAAATGATTAGGGGGCTGGAGCACATGACTTATGAGGAGAAGCTGAAGGAACTGGGATTAATTTAGTCTGCAGAAGAGAAGACTGAGGGGGGATTTGATAGCTGCTTTCAACTACCTGAAAGGGGGTTCTAAAGAGGATGGATCTAGACTGTTCTCAGTGGTACCAGATGATAGAACAAGGAGTAATGGTCTCAAGTTGCAATGTGGGAGGTTTAGGGTGGACATTAGAAGAAAGCTTTTTCATTAGAAGAGTGGTGAAGCACTGGAATGGGTTACCTAGGGAGGTGGTGGAATCTCCTTCCTTGGAGGTTTTTAAGGTCAGGCTTGACAAAGCCCTGGCTGGGATGATTTAGTTGGGAATGGGTCCTGCTTTGAGCAGGGAGTTGGACTAGATGACCTCTTGAGGTCCCTTCCAACCCTGATATTCTAGGATACCTGATGTCATACATGAAACCTATTGCAGAGCAGGAAATTGAACATATGTCTCTCAAGATCCAGGCTAGCACCCAAGCCACTGGACCACCTCCCTTCTCTATTCAAGTCTAACTACTTTTGAAAATCTGAAAATGCTTTAGATAGTTGATGCTTGCAAGCATGTCCCAGGAGTTCAAATCCTCAACTCCCCTTTACTTCACTGAGAGCTAGGAGGTGCTCAGTATTTTGCAGGATCAGGCCAAAAGTCAACATGTCCACTGAGATAGGCTGAAGGGGAGACTCAATGGGGAGAAAGGCATTTTATTCCTATGCCTACGTAACCCAGTGTATGTACAGGAGATACCTTTTAGTATACCAAAAAGGAAAAAAAACAACAATGCATTCCTCTGTATATACATTTTGTATATATGTGTATTGCTACTTCCATAGCTAATCCACAAAAATTGCTCAAATGCACTGCTCCCTGCCCAGGCCACATCAGAGAGCACATTTGGAGTTTGTAGGTACTACGGTTTTGGAGATATGGAGGAACAAAAAAGCAGCAGAAGAAATTTCAAAATTGAAAGCCTCCTCGTTTGTGAGCAAATCTCCAAAAAGGTCCAAATATGAACTAAACATTTTTTCACCAGAATTCTGCCCTCTAGTAAGATATAAAATCTAGTGTGAATTGAGTTAACATGGATGAAATTAAAACAAAACTATTCAAAATTGGGCACGTAATAAAATGTGTTGCCTAATTTAGTTGTGATGTAAGTTATTCCAGTGGTAAAAATAGGTTTGTGAATTTCAAAGTCTGAGGATCCTTCCTTAAGACTGATAGGGAGGACTGCGGTGTCTAAAAGGGAAAGAATGTAGTTATCACCATATCCTTAGTTCAGTCAGAAGAAACAAAACACACACACACACACAGGGACAAATGCATTGATGATAGTGTCCTTTTGACTAGGGAGGCTTCTATGCCTCTTTGTACATTGGTTTCTTAACTATGGCCTGCAGTTCAGTGGATCACTTGCTAGTGGTTTGTAAGAAGTTGGCTAGTCAGATGGATCTGACTCTTCCTGTAGTATTCAGGAAAGTCCTTAAACACTTTCCTAACATTCATTGTCCATACAGCTATAGCTTCCACTGGGCTGTTACTCAATTGTTTATGGAAGAAGAGATGCTTCACAATGTTAGGAATGGGAAGCCTATGAGAATCTTGATAAAGATGTGGTCCAGTCAGTGAAAATAAGGGGAGGTTTCTAATAGCAGACAATCTTCTGAAGGAAAAACTCATCAGATTGTATGTCTACTATCTTAGTATTAATCTTTGCTACAGGCTTTCAAAGAACTAATTTGTATTAATTAAAAATGTATAAAAATACAGCAATGACACATGACAGGATCTATGATGATATCTATAGTCTACAGGTATCTGCATGGGGAACAAATATTTTATAATGGACCCAAATCTAGCAGGCAAACATGCAACAAGATCCAAGAGTTGGAAACTGAAGCTATTCAAATGTAGATTGGAAAAAAGAAACCTTTTTAACAGTGAGAATAATTGTTCCAAAGGCCAATTTCCCAGTGATTGTGGTGGACTCTCCATCATGGGGACTTTTTAAATCAAGATTGGATTTTATATATACACACTTTTTTTTTTTTAAAGATATGGTCTAGTTCAAACACAAAGTATTTTACAAAAGTTCTATGGCCCGTGCTGTGCAGAAGACTGGATTAGACAACCACAGTTGCTCATTCTTCTGTGAATCACTTGAAGTCTCACTGACTCATGTAAGTTCGACCTTCTATCATGACACATTTGGGTGTAAGTTAAATGTACCTTGACACTGTTAAAATGCAAGACGGCATGCTGGTGGAGCAAAGTAACAGGTAACATTAGCTACTCTCAGATATGCTTCCCAAGTTCCCACATATGTCTTGGAGTAATTGTATAGACTGGAAATGATCCATATTCCATTTGCATAATTCCACTTTACAATTGTTTCTGAAACTGGCAAGCACTCTAATTAAAATTGTGAGCCCCAAATGCATATAT
Organism: Mauremys reevesii; assembly: GCF_016161935.1. NCBI lineage: Eukaryota > Metazoa > Chordata > Testudines > Geoemydidae > Mauremys > Mauremys reevesii. The sequence goes on along the minus strand of NC_052633.1, from coordinate 25,509,954 downwards.
TTAAATGGTATTCATGTTTTGTTATATTTAATGTAAGATTGACAATGAAAAAAGTCCTTTAAAAGGCTCAAAAGTTAGCTTGTCTGCTTGGTAGACATGGGGTTTCAGCATTTTTTTTTGTTCAACATTTCTGAAAATTGGTTAAAAGACAAATCCAGTTTTTATTAGATAAAAGAATGAGGACTTGGGACCAAATTTCATGATTCCAGAATGACCTCTGAAGTTCACAATGGTTTTAGAAATACAGCTAATGCAGAGTCAGATCAAGTATTTTCATTGAATCCTGTATTACTTTATTTTAAAAGAGATAACGAGGAAGAGTCACCATCTCCTGAAGAAAATATTTCAAAAGATTGAAGCTAAAAAAATAGCTTTGTTTGTTCAATAAGACTTTTAAAAATCAAATAAGAATGGCACCATTTGATCATGCTAATGGGAAACTCATTTGTGATGGTTGCTTTTTCTTCGGCAGAAATACAGACGATGGAGCAGCTGCTTTCCTACTGCTCTACGTTATGAGACATGTTCATTTCTCACATAGATTTGTTTTTTAAAGACAGATATTAAACACTTGTCCTTCACTTTGAAAAAGCCATTCTATGTAAACCTGCTTTTCTGAGGTAGAGTTTAATGTTAGTAACTGATTGTAGTCACTGCTCTGGGAGGTGGTCATTCAGACTAGATGGAAAACAAACAAAATAATGGGGGGCATCTACAATAGCTTTTTCCTAATTTTAAACTAATTACAATGGTTTGGGCTTGCAGTTATTACATTTTGAACCATACTCAGCCTCTAAACTATCCAGCAACTAAGGCAAATGTGTCACAAGTCTTACCAACTGGTTGGCAAATAAATAAAAATATCAACCTTCACCCAATCTGATCGGATTTTTAAAACATTAAACCTAGAAAAACACTTCTGCTAACTACCTGCCCTTTTCAACATGAGAATAAATACAGTGCCAATATCTTCCTGTAAATCTCCTACCATAACAAGCAAATAATCCTCTATAATTCCCTTCAGATCAGAGTAATGTATAAATGTTACTACGCATCTGTTTGCTGTAAAGAATGAACTCTGGATCTGTCCCAGAGGTATTGTAATGAGCTTATAAAGAAGTCACAAAGGAATCCAAAGGAGCAGAGAAATGGACAGAAGAGGACCATATGATCAATTGAGTCCTGTTCTCATTGACTCTGAATTCCCCCATCACACACACACACACGACTTAACTTAATCAAATTGTAATTGCACAAATATGCGTTTTAATCTCCAAAGCCTAGCTAATGGTTATAGGTTCTGATTCTGAAACAGCTTGGACAAACTCTTTGTGAATAGTTTAACTTGTACTTTTCTCTATTGTGGCTTTTGGCTAAAACCATTATGTAGGGAATTGTGTGCACAAATTGCTTATTTGCTAGTCCTCTCTTTAATCAGGGTTCATTTCATCTTGTTTGTTAAATGATTACTATTTCCAAAGCTTGCTGGCATCCGTTCTTTCTTCATCCCATACAACCACTTCCAGTCTTCAGTTAAATGATTCCTGGTGTGTGCATCAACAGCAGACCATCATGAAACTCCGGTTATAATTTTTCATTGTCCTTTCAACTTCCTTGATCATTGTACCTTTGGAGAAGCACAGAGTCTCTGCTCCTGTCTCAAATAGTTTGCACTGAAACACTTTGATAGCCCTAGAGACATACTGACTTCAGTTAAACTGGAGAGTATTAAAATGCAAAACATTAATCCTTTTGATTCAGCAATGGCTGTAGAATGCAACATAAATAGATACCTGGTACAAAAGATATAGTATATGGATTCCTCACACACAAAGTACCCTGAGAAATCATTAAAACATCAACTTAAACCCAGGAAAGAGCCAAAGGGAACCCTCCTTCATTGTGCATAGGTAATGCTACTACGAAAGGACGCAAAATTAACTACCTTGCTAAAATTAATTTGTAAGAGGTAAATATCCTACGCACTAAATAGACACAATGTGTACACAAATTTAAAATGCTAGTTTTTCATTTTATATTTTTCTTTAACATAAAAGTATTACTTAAAGTTTGAAGAAAAAGTGTCAGAATGCACATTTTCCCAAAGATTCCTAGCAAATAGTCCAATTCTTTTCAGAGCAAAGCAGCATATGGTTCTCGGTCATGCACCAATATAACACCTGCACAATATTTCCATTATTGTTCAAGGAGGTCTCAATAGTTGCCATCAAGTAACAGCTCATATTTCACGTATTCACAAAAGAGTAAGACAATTATTTTACCAATACATAAGAATCAGAACATATTTATTGGTTGCCAGGTCAAGTGTAAGAGTGGTCACATTACAAAGAGTTTCAGGAATAGGAGAGAGAGAGAGAAATCAAAGGGGGTGAGGAGAGGGGAATGAAAGAGAGATCCTAGTAATGGGAACTATTTACACAAACACTAGCAGAGCCAGACCCTCAGCCTATGCAAAATAAGCTAGCTCCAATGAAGTCAGTGAACCTGTGCTGATATGTACCAGCTGAGGCACTGGACCAGGGCTCTTGTACAAAAGAACATTTTAAATATAGTCTTCCCAACCTCCCTCTCTATTTTGTTATTACTGGTAATTAACATATTTGGAGCTATTAAGTCCAAATTCTCATAGTCTAACTCCTCCTAAAACCTCTTTCCTTTTTTCAGTCTGAAAAGTTGCATGTTGTAGGCGACCCCACGATCTATGGTATTTATTAATGACACTAATATAAACCTCATTTTCTCTGGATCAATAGAAATTTGAGACAATTACAGTTCACTCAACCATAACACCATGAATGTCTTACTTACAAAATGGGTGTTACTACATCATTGTTTGGTAATAAGTACAGTTTTAAGATTATGCTTAACACATTTAAAACATATGCTTAATCAAAAGCTTCCTTAAGTTTTTAAGAAACGAATTACATATTACAAAACATATCTGTCATATCTCTGATTTAGCAAGATATTTAAGTATCTCTCTTATTTTAATTATGTGCATAGTTTCATTGACTTCAATTGGACTGAGGATGTGCTTAAGGTAATGTATGTGTTTAAATATTTAGTTGAATCGGGGCCCATATCCAAAACCAAGGGGTAGCCATGTTAGTCTGGATCCGTAAAAGCAGCAAAGAGTCCTGTGGCACCTTATAGACTAACAGACCTTTTGGAGCATGAGCTTTCATGTGTGAAAGCTCATGCTCCAAAACGTCTGTTAGTCTATAAGGTGCCACAGGACTCTTTGCTGCTTTTAGTATTTTAAGATACATAATATGGCATAAGCTATTATTTCCAGTCACTGAACCTATAGATGATATACTGTACTTCCATGGTTAAATTTTACCTAAAACATCTCTCTTTACTTGAAGATACAAGGAGGATAGAATTTTTTAGATGAAGAATAGTTTTTCTGCTGCTGGATTTGAAATTAAAGTATTTCGTTGGCTCTGAAAAAAGTACTGGCTGCAATATGTCAGTTCACTTTTTCAAAATGGAAAAACGTTATTTGCTTGGCAGTATTTTATCTTGGAATCTTAAGTTCAGAAAACAAAAGCTGCAGAATATTTTCTTCCCTAATACAATTTATCATTCTTTATATATTAACTGTATCTGTACTTGTCTAGTGGGAATTGCATAATGGTTCAATATGTTACTGGCCTACATATTATACTCCAAAAAATATTTGGTGAGCCCTTTAATTTTAATCACAAGGCTTTAAAAAGAGAGTGAACATCTGTTAGAAGAACATTCTACTAAGCAACAACCCTGTTGGTTATTGGAATATCTTGCAGATTCCATTTTTGGAACTGTCATTTGAATAACACATCAACTCTAAATCTGCAGAGGGAAGAGTCCCAAAAGATCATGATATTTGAAGTACTGTCAACTGAGCATAAGTACTGAATAGTATAATATTTTGATGTCGTAAATACAGAAGAGAATGGGCTAGGCAGATCCACAGGTACAGGAGACTAGAATCATAGGACGGTTCACTTGCTGCCCAATCCTGCAGAAACTTACAAATATAAATGACTTCATTAATGTCAATAGTCCCAGTGACTTCCCTTTGACTCAGCTTATTGTTGACAAATAACATGATTAAGTCTTTGCAGTTTTGAACATCTAGTCCTTTTATATTCTTAGTCCTGGTCTACACTATGAGTTTAGGTCGAATTTAGCAGCGTTAGATCAATTTAACCCGGCACATGTCCACACGACAAAGCCATTTTTGTCAACTTAAAGGGCTCTTAAAATCTATTTCTGTACTACTCCCCAATGAGGGGATTAGTGCTGAAATCTACCCTGCTGGGTCAAATTTGGGATAGTGTGGATGCAATTCGATGGTATTGGCCTCTGGGAGCTATCCCAGAGTGATCCATTGTGACCATTCTGGACAGCACTCTCAACTCAGATGCACTGGCCAGGTAGACAGGAAAAGCCCTGTAAACTTTTGAATTTCATTTCCTGTTTGGCCAGCATGGCGAGCTCATTAGCACAGGTAATCATGGAGTCCCAGAATCGCAAAAGAGCTCCAGCATGGACCGAACGGGAGGTACTGGATCTGATCACTGTATGGGGAGACGAATCCATTATATCAGAACTCTGTTCCAAAAGACAAAATGCTGGAATATTTGAAAAAAAAATAATCTCCAAGGGCATAAAGGACAGAGGCTATAACAGGGACTCGCAACAGTGCCATGTGAAACTTAAGAAGCCCCAGATGTGCCACTTTTATGATGAGCTGCATGCTATTATACGGGGTGCCCCTACAACTACCCCACCCCTGTGCGTGGACTCCATCAATGGATTCTCATGCAACAGGGTTGCAGATTTTGGGGATGAGGAAGATGATGATGAGGAGGAGGTTGAAGATAGTGCATAGCAAGCAAGCGGAGAAACCATTTTCCCCGACAGCCAGGAACTGTTTTTCACCCTGGATCTAGTACCCTCCCAACCCACAAAAGGTGGGCTCCCGGACCTTGAAGGTGGAGAAGGGACCTCTGGTGAGTGTACCTTTGTAAATATAATACATGGTTTAAAAGCAAGCATGTTTAATGATTAATTTGCCCTGAAGACTTGGGATGCATTGGCGGCCAGTACAGCTACTGGAAAAGTCTGTTAATGTGTATGGGGATGCAGCGGAAATCTTCCAGGGACATCTCAGTGAAGCTCTCCTGGATGTACTCCCAGGGTCACCTGGTTGAAATAGGGGAATTTTATTCAGGCGACATTCAGAGGTGGCCCGTCCTGCTGGGCTTTTTGCCTGTAGCTGAACAGAAATCATCCCCGCTGTTAGCCACATGGTTGGGGGAGGGGTGAAGTGATCATCCCAGAGAATTGGGTGTGTGTGTGGGGGGTGGGGGGTTAGTTGGGTTTGTGCTGCATGTTAACCTGAAAACTGCAGCCCTCCTTTTAAAAGGCCAACCCATTTTAAATGGCCAACCCAATGGGTTCTTGGTATGGGAAATGAGGGTGCTGCTGTTTAAAACCATCCCCACATGTTATGAAGGTTAAAAAAGCCAAAAGACTGTGGCTTACCATGTCTGCATGCAAGCTGAATTCTGTTGCCCGCCAGTCCTGCGTGTGTGGTCTCTCACCCCAAACCGGCAGGCCCTCAATATAAGAGGCAAAATGCGACTTTGTAAAGAAAGCACACGTGCTATGTAACGTTAACAGCTTGGTTCACTGTGAAAGAATCTACCCATTGTTCTCTAAAATGTGTCTTTTTAAATACTACTCTCCCTTTTTTCCCCTCTTGCAGCTGCAAATGTTTCAACACTCCCCGTATCATCTCCATCCCAGAGGCTAGCGAAGATTAGAAGGTGAAAAAACCACACTCGCAACGAAATGTTCTCTGAGCTCATGCAGTCCTCCCACACTGAAAGAGACCAGCGTAATGCCTGGAGGCAGACACTGTCAGAGTGCAGGAAAGCACAAAATGAACATGAGGACAGGTGGAGGCAGCAAGAGGAGAGATGGTGGGATCAAAATGGTCAGTGGCATCAGTGTGATCAGAGGAGGCAGGAAGCAATGCTTAGGATACTGGAGGATCAAACTGATATTCTCTGGTGTATTGTTGAGGTGCAGGAAAGGCAGCAGGAGCACAGACCACCACAGCAGCCCCTGTGTAACCAACCATCCTCCTCCCCAAGTTCCATAGCCTCCGGGAGGGCCTCCGGCCACCCAACCATTCCACCCCCAGAGGACTCCCCAACAGAAAGCTGGCATTCAATAAGTTTTGAAGTGCAGTGTGGCCTTGTCCATCCCTCCTCCCCTCCTCTGCCACCCCACCTGGTGCTTCCCTCCTCCCCCACCCCTCCCGGGCTACCTTGGCACTTATCCCCCCATTTGTGTGATGAATTAATAAAGAATCCATTAATTTGAAACAACAGTGACTTTGATCTCCACTTGCAGAGGCAATAAAGGGAGGAGGGGAGGGCGGTTGGCTTACAGGGAAGTAGAGTGAAGCAAGGGGGTGGGTTTTCATTAACGAGAAACAAACAGAACTTTCACACCGTAGCCTGGCCAGTCATGAAACTGGTTTTCAAAGCTTCTCTGATGGGCAGCGCGCCCTGCTGTGCTCTTCTAACCACCCTGGTGCCTGGCTGCATGTAATCAATGGCCAGGCGATTTGCCTCAACCTCCCACCCTGTCATAAACGTCTCCCCCTTATTCTCACAGATATTGTGGAGCACACAGCAAGCAGTAATAATGATGGGAATATTGGTTTTGCTGAGGTCTAACGGAGTCAGTAAACTGTGCCAGCGTGCTTTTAAACATCCAAATGCACATTCTACCACCGTTCTGCACTTGCTCAGCCTATAGTTGAACAGCTCCTGACTACTGTCCAGGCTGCCTGTGTATGGCTTCATGAGCCATGGCATTAAGGGGTAGGCTGGGTCCCCAAGGATAACAATAGGCATTTCAACATCCCCAATGATTATTTTCTGGTCTGGAAAGTAAGTCCCTCGCTGCAGCCATTCACACAGATGAGAGTTCCTAAAGATGTGAGTGTCATGTACTTTTCCCAGCCATCCCACACTGATGTTGGTGAAGCGTCCCTTGTGATCCACCAGAGCTTGCAGTACCATTGAAAAGTACCCCTTTTGGTTTATGTACTGGCTATACTGGTGGTTCAGTCCCAAGATAGGGATTTGTGTTCCGTTTATCGCCACACCACAGTCAGAGAATCCGATTGCAGCAAAGCCATCCACTAGGACCTGCACATTTCCCAGAGTCACTACCCTTGATAGCAGCAGCTCAGTGATCGCATTGGCTACGTGGATCACAGAAGACCCCACAGTAGATTCGCCCACTCCAAATTGATTCCCGACTGACAGGTGGCTGTCTGGCATTGCAAGCTTGAAGAGGGCTATCGCCACTCACTTGTGAACTGTGATGGCTGCTCTCATCTTGGTATTCTTGTGCTTCAGGGTGGGGGAAAGCAAGTCACAAAGTTCCATGAAAGTGCCCTTACGCATGCGAAAGTTTCGCAGCCACTAGGAATCATCTCAGACCTGCAACACTATGCGGTCCCACCAGTCTGTGCTTGTTTCCCGGGCCCAGAATTGACGTTCCATGGCATGAACCTGCCCCATTAGCACCATGATTTCCAAACTGCCAGGGCCCGTGCTTTGAGAGAACTCTGTGTCCATGTCCTCATCACTCTTGTCACTGCACTGCCGTCGCCTTTTTGACTGCTTTTGAAGTTTCTGGTGATGCATATACTGCAGGATAACATGCATAGTGTTTACAGTGCTCATAACTGCCACAGTGATCTGAGTGGGCTCCATGCTTGCAGTGGTATGTTGTCTGTGGGGAAAAAGGCACAAAACGATTGTCTGCTATTGCTCTCATGGAGGGAGGGGCGACTCACAACATGGCTTACAGGGTTGGCTTACAAGGAATTAAAATCAACAAAGGGGGTGGGTTTGTATCAAGGAGAAACACAAACTACTGTCACACTGAAGCCTGGCCAGTCATAAAACTGGTTTTCAAAGCTTCTGTGATGTGCAGTGGGACTTGCTGTGCTCTTCTAATCTAATTGCAAACAGCCTAGTCAGCAAACAGCACCAGTGAGCTCTTAAACGTCCAAAGGCACATTCATAGAATCATACAATACCAGGGTTGGAAGGGATGTTAGAAGATCATCTAGTCCAACCCCCTGCTCAAAGCAGGACCAAACCACAGACAGATTTTTGTCCCAGATCCCTAAGTGACCCCTTCAAGGATTGACCTCTCAACCCTGGGTTTAGCCGGCCAATGCTCAAACCACTGAGCTATCCCTCCCCTCCTGATCCCTCCTGTATCAGGAAGTGTGCCAGGAAGACTGCCGAATATGCCTGCACTCTGGTCAAGTGAGCTCTGACAATTGGCAGCGGCAGGACTCCTGCCAACTCATAGCAGGTCCAAATGCAAAAGGTGATCCAGTTAGAAACCCTCTGCGAGGACACTGGGAGGCCCTTCATTTTATCAGCTGTAGACATGAAAAGCTGAGTTGACTTATGGAAAGGCTTTGTCCGATCTAGGTAGAAAGCCCGGCCTTTTTACGTCCAAAGCGCGAAGGCGCCTCTCTTCACTAGTCTCATGGGGCTTAGGGTAGAAGACCAGAAGGAAGATGTCCTGGCTCATGTGGAAAGTAGACACCATCTTGGGAAGGAAGGCCAGGTGGGACTGGAGCTGGACCTTGTCCATACAGAAGACCGTGTACAGCAGTTCTGAGGTCAGCACTTGCAGCTTGGAGACTCGCCTTCCTAACGTCACCGCCACCAGGAAAGCTACCTTCCACGATAAGGGAGATAGGGAGCACAATGCCAAAGACTCAAAGGGCGGGCCTGTGAGGCTTGTTCAGATCTCACTGAGGGGCTGGGGACCAAACTTGATGAAGAAGTCTCTCAAGGCCTCTGAGGAACTTGACTGTCATGTCATGGGAGAACACCATCTGCCCCTGGATTGCTGGATGAAAGGCGGAAATGGCCGCCAGCTGCACCCTGATAGAGGAATGTGCCAGGTCCTGGTTCCTCAAATGAAGGAGGTAGTCTAAGATCAACTGCATGGAAGAATGCCAAGGGGTTCTGCACTTGTTCAGCCTATAGTTGAACTGCTCCTTACTACTGTCCAGGCTTCATGAGCCATGGGAGCAAGGGGTAGGCTGAGGTAGGTGCAACCACGCAGTGCTGCTGGCTGGGAGAGCAGCCTGAGGCAGAAGCCCCCAGCTGGCATGATATTCCAGGCAGGACTGAATCTCCATTAGACGAAACTTAAAGAAGAGAATGATCTGGAGTCATTCCCATTTTTGTCTCGGCGCCCCTGACTGACCTCACTGAGGTCATCCAGGAGCACCCATGTCTGCCCAGGTGCCCCCGACCGACATCACCAAGGTCAGCCAGAAGCAACCAGGAGGTGGCGACAGACGGTGCAGTACGACTGCTAACCATCTTTGCTAATTTGCAAAGGCAAAGAGCTGCTGTGTAGCAATGCAGTACCGTATCTGTCAGCAGAACCCAGGAGATGTATGGTGACGATGAGCTGAGTGGGTTCCATGATTGCCATGGTATGTCGTCTGCACGGGTAACCCAGGAAAATAGGCGAGAAATGATTTTTTTGCTGTTGCTTTCATGGAGTGAGGGGGGCCTGACGACATGTACCCAGAACCACCTGCGACAATGTTTTTGCCCCATCAGGCATTGGGAGCTCAACCCAGAACTCTTCATGCAGCGCACAGTCAACTTGTGGAACTCCTTACCTGAGGACGTTGTGAAGGCTAGGACTATAACAGCGTTTAAAAGAGAACTGGATAGATTCATGGTGGTTAAGTCCATAAATGGCTATTAGCCAGGATGGGTAAGGAATGGTGTCCTTAGCCTCTGTTTGTCAGAGGATGGAGATGGATGGCAGGAAAGAGATCACTTGATCATTGCCTGTTAGGTTTACTCCCTCTGGGGCACCTGACATTGGCCACTGTCGGTAGACAGATACTGGGCTAGATGGACCTTTGGTCTGACCCGGTACGGCTGTTCTTATGTAATTCAAATGGGCGGTGGCGACTGCAGGAACTGTGGGATAACTACCCACAATGCAACACTCCAAAAGTCGATGCTAGCCTTGGTACTCCGCCGACTTAATGCGCTTAGTGGGGATACACACAATCGACTGTATAAAATCAACTTCTAAAAAAATCGACTTCTACAAAATCTACCTAATTTCATAGTGTGGACATACCCTTAGTGGGCTTATATCAGCAGTATGTCAATGGAAAGACTTCCATTGGCTTCAGTGGTGCTGCACTGGGTAATATAGCTCTACTCTTTAGAGGAATTAGCTACTCAAGAAATAAATAGCCTCCATCACTACAATGTACATGATAAAAAGTTTAGAAAACCTGACCTGTGATGAAAGGTTAAAAAATGGGCATGTTCAGTCTTGAGAAAAGAAGCCTGGGGATGGGGAAAACTTTTATTCAAATATGTTAAAGGCTGTTCTAAAGAGGATGGTGATCAACTGTTCTCATCCTACCTTCAGTGGACATGGAGATGTAATAGGCTTAATCTGCAGCAAGGGAGATTTAGGTAAGATATTAGGAAAAACTTACTAACTATAAGACTAGTTAAACTTCGGAACAGTCTTCCAAGGGAGGTTGTGGAATACTGGTCACTGTAGGTTTTTAAGAACAGGTGGAACAAACAACAGTTAGGGATGTTATAGGTTTACTTTGGTCCTGCCTCAGCACAGGGGGCTGGCCTAGATGATCTACCAAGGTCCCTTCTAGCCCTACATTTCTATGATTACCATACTGCATAGAGAAGGCAACATTTTCTGATATTTCAAGCATAATTTACACTGGCCAACGTATGCAGTGAAATACAAATCTGACTAGGTTTCTAATAGTCTATTGTTTAAAAAATGAATTTCCCACCATCAATTCAAAAGCAAAGAGAAAGGTGATTATTCTACACAGGGGCTACCTACGTACCTTTTCCTTTGAGGAACATGCAGAAGAATTAAAAAGCATAGTTTAGTGCAGGGATTGGCAACCTTTGGCATGCGGCTCACCAAGGTAAGCAACCTGGTGGGCTGTGCCGGTTTGTTTACTTGCCGCGTCTGCAGGTTCGGCCCATCGCGGCTCCCACTGGTCATGGTTTGCCACTGTGCATCGTGGTGCAGGCCGCGAGATGTGCTGGCTGCCACTTCCCACAGCCCCCATTGGCCTGGAATGGCAAACCACGGCCAGTGGGAGCTGCAATCGGCCGAACTTGTGGATACAGCAGGTAAACAAACCGGCCCGGCCTGTCAGGGTGCTTACCCTGGTGGGCCGCGTGCAAAAGGTTGCCGATCCCTGGTTTAGTGAGACAAAACCTGCAATCTATGCATTAGGAATCTTTAGGCATATTCAACATAACTTAATTGGTACTTTGAAATAAAGAAATATCATGCTACCATGTCTGTTCATTGTAAGATAGCACCATAAATATTCATAAATATTAAATTGATTTCAGAGTCATTTTCTATGGTAATATGCAATATTTGTTTACCAGAATACTATGAGTCACTTACACTGGTATAAATGCAAAGTCAGTCACTGAAGGCAGATGGAGCTACTACAATTTTATTCCAGTGTAACTGGTAGCACAATTTAGCCCTATGCTGTTGTAATTTAATTTTAATCCTGTATGTTACTACTTTATGTGTAGTATGTGCCCCACATAGCATAGAGTAGAGCTCCTGATTTGTTCAGACTTAGAGTTTTAGTAGAAGCAGCAAAGAATCCTGTGGCACCTTATAGACTAACAGATGTTTTGCAGCATGAGCTTTCGTGGGTGAATGAATACCTTCTTCGGATGCAAGCAGTGGAAATTTTTCAAGGGGGTGTGTATATATAAGCAAGCAAGAAGCAGGCTAGAGATAAGAAGGTTAGATCAATCAGGATCATGGGGGGGCTGTTCCAGCAGCTGAGGCTGAAAAAGAGGAGAAGAGACTGGTTGTGTCTCTGGTTCGTATTTTCACAGTTTCTCTCTGGAGTCTGGTCCTAAGTTTTTTTGCTGGAGGATGGCCGTTAAAAAATCTGCTATTGTGTGGCCAGAGGTTGAAGAAGTGTTCTCCTTTTTTTTTTGTATATTGCCTAATGTCTGAGAGCTAGAGTTACTATGGTGCGGTGTGCAGGGTTGTCTGTGGGCGAGGACTGGCCTGCCACCCAGGGCTGTGAAAGTGGGGATGATGCGGTGGAGGGTTTTGAGCTGGGGGACTGTGTGATGGCCAGTGGAGTCCTGTTGGTTTCTTTCTTGGCTTTTGTCTGCAGTAGGGGGGGCTTCTGGTACACATCTGTCTCTCTGTGATCTCTTTCTTCTTTCTTTCCTCTGTAGTCTTGAGTCTGCGGGTTAGAGCAGATATGGTTGTACCTCAGTGCTTGGCTGTAGACAATGGATCTTGTGTGGTGTGCCCTGATGAGCTGGAGGCATGAAAAGGGGCATATAGCGGTCGGTAGGTTTTTGGTAGGGTGGTGACCACCACACCCACCACTGTGGTTGATCGTGGTGGTGGGAAAGAGGACTCCGTAGATAGGGGGGGGGCCAGGCTTGTTGGAGGGGGGAAGCTGAAATTTGGAATTTTTCTATTTTTCTAGTCGAGAAGGGGCGTGAGTGGACAGGAGCTGAGGGTTGTTTCCAGGTCAGCCATAAAAAAATGGCATATTTGTGGGGGCATGCCATGGGCCCCATAGTGTGTGCTGATGAGAGATATATATTGTGCATCATCAGGGATACTGTTCCTGACAGCTTGTATTCCATCAGTGTGTGATGTGTGTTTGTAGAGAGCCTCTACATCCATGGGGGGGGGGGATGGTGTTCTCTGGAAGGTCACCAATGCATTGTAGTTTCCTCAAATCAGTGTGTGTGTCAGGAGAGATAGTGGGAGTGCTGGTAACATAGGTCTGAGTAGTAGGTCCATCCAGAGATGATGGGGCGTCCAGGATTACCCAGGTTGATCTTCTTAGGTAGTAGATAGATAGAATCTGGTCGAGGTTCTAAGGTATTGTGTTGTTGTTTTGTTAGTGTTGTGAGTGTGGAGTAGAGAGATGTGTGGTTTTCTAGTGTATTCCCAGTGTGGGATCTGAGGGAAGTAAATTAAAAATTTGGGATGAGAGTTGTCTGATGGCCTCCTTTTTTGTAGTCGACCTTGACATGATGACAACAGCACCCTTTATCAGCGATGGTTTCTGAGGCTGTGGATGGCATTGCGTGCTGCACGACGACTTGTGTTGTGAGGCATTTTGTTTTTTTTTTTCAATTTCTGCCTGCCTGCACGTCGGAAGTAAGCATATGTATAGGGTCAAACTGTCATTTCTGACCCTCAGGGAGAGAGTTCTTCTTTTCTTGAGTTTTAGTGTGGACTGAGTAACTCGACTAGCTTCTTAGTGCTAGAATATGCCCTCTAAAACCAGTTTGGCCATCAATAATGAAGAAGCAATAAAAGCCACCCTAGCCTTAACTGTTCAAAATAATACAAATCATTAAAAGAAATAAAGTAAATGAGTTCTGTGCTATAATGCTATCTCAGATAGCACTTCTCTGCCGATGGGAAATTCAATCCAAAAGACTAACCTGTCACTGACTAAGTCTACTCATAAACTATTCTGAAATGAGGGGGAGAAGAATCAAAAAAGCGGAAGTGGATGCTGTCTTCTGATCTGCAACCAGCAAGCATCAGACCCAGTTTGGCAATGTTTGGTTAGAAATTTTTGGATGAATATTTTTTGCTGGAAAACACTGGCTTTGCCAAAATACAAACATCTTTTGGAATTAGGCCATTGAAATTAAACTTCATTTTGAAAAAATGTAAAGCATTTTGATAGGTTTGAAAAATTCCATTTTGACCTTTTTTGGAATGCTTCAGTTTTCCACTTTGAAATTACTGTTTCAACTTTTTAATATATGATATAAAGTAAATCCAACATCAGTACAAAATATTTTGATTCTCAAAATGATCAAAAAAGGTTAATTTTGAAATTATTTTTTAAATTTGATTTCATGGACAGTTGCAAAGGCTTTTTTTGTTCCAATTCAAAATGAACACAAAATTTCCTTTTTTTTTAAATCCCACAGAACAGAAATTCTTAGTTTTGGCAGCTATAACAGCCAGCACCAGTCCTCTTTTAGTCATCACTAGGGGACTGAGAAGTGGTCTAGCTGGTGAAGGATCACTTAAAAATACCCACTAGGATATTTAAAAAAGGGAACTGAAGAATAGATTAATTAAAAATAGGCTTAATGAGTGTTCCTAAAACAGAATTATTTGGTAATGTTCATGCATCACTATTTCCCTGGAACTGACAAAAGCTTGAACACCTCTATAATTGCTTCAGTTGGCCTCATCTCTCTTTGTGAACAGAGGGAAAGAACATCTTTCTTCCAGTCATCTGGGATAATATTAGTGTGTCAGAAGATCTGGAAGAGTCTACATAGCTGTGGCACAACAATACTCTCACCTGTCTTCAGCAACTCAAGCTGGTGGTGGATGTTCAGTGCAGGTACTCCATAAATTAAGGCACAAATGTACAGATAAATGGTTTGGAAAAGGAATTAAGCAGAGGTGCTTGTTAAATGAGTGAGTTGGGGACTCCTCTGATTGGTACAGAAGAGAGCCAACCCCCCTCATCATAGTCCACCTTAACCCCTCCTACAAGCGGGGGTGGGTGGCAAGTCCTGGCAAGGGAATTGCTGGAGGGACCTGGATGAGAAGGGGGGGAACTGGTGGAACCTCCTCTCCCCCCCCAGAATTGGAGGTTCCCGGCAGTGGATCTGCTGGATGGAAATGAATGGGAAGGGGGTGCTGAAAAAAGCACTCACCGCTCCCCAGCCTGGTGAATTGTGGGGGTTTTCACCTGCACTGCACATTTTATCCACCGGGTTAGTCCCAGACATCTAATAATAAAGTTGTGGCCTGATTAAACCCATATCTAACATCTCCTGTCATTCTTTTGGCATAGCCAGACAATCCAGAGTATACCAACTGAGTTCGGTAGCATTTCTTTAAATTTGCATTGTGGTAACGGATTGCAGAATTTAGTTTAGTGTTTCTTATATGGTGCACTTGAGACTAATCCAGAAGTTCCCATTGCCTAGTTACATAAACAGGAATAGCAGCCTGTAAATCACTCCTGGTTAGAGACACTGACCTTGACCATACCTATTTTGCCCACTTTTTATAACAGTGCCTGGGTTTAAGTAGTGTATAATTGGTTTCTATATTCTACTTAGCCTCTCCCTTTTATTATTTACTTTTCTGTGCTTTTTAATATAAAAATGTTGTAGTGCAGAAATGTAATTCCTTGCCTCTGAGGGCATAAAGATAATCCACATTTATTTCAGTTACAAGTGTAATGATAACTCTAATAAAGCAAAGAGTCTGAGATGCAAATTGCTTGGAAGAAGGGATTATCTTTTAGTCTTTTCTCCAGTTGGAAAGGAAACAGCTTTTTAAAAGCAATCCCGTGACATTCAGAGTCAAGTTAACCTGCACTCAGTTTCATTTATTGTGTGTTCTTGGAAAAGAAATCCAGAGGTTAACACTTTACATATAATATGCAACCAACAGAGAACGAGTCATAGAAAGAGAGGAGCAAAGAAGTGATTGCAACTAACAATAGATTATGTGAAAGGAAAATCTGGACATTGAGTACGGGTCAATGCTACACTTGAACAAGTGTAAGTGGTTCCTATTGTCTGCATATCATTTCATTTATTTAGGATGAGTATACTCACAAATTTGGGAAGGCTCCAAGGGAAATGTAGAAAGAAGGGGAGAACTCAAATACTAGAACCTCCAAGGAACCAAGCACTACTTTGAGCACCAGTGCCAGCTTTTCAGTCATTACTACTGGATTAGTATTAGGGGGCAGGAATTCATTTAACTTATAGCATGACATCAGTGTCATAAATGGCTGAGGCTAAGTCTCTCAAAGGAATATACAATAAAAGAGTTTATCCCAACTAAGCATACAGTGCCTCATTTACAGACACCAAAACAACAAAAAACAGCTCTGTAAAGAGCTGTTGAAGGGAAGAGAGGTGCAAGGGTTTGTGTACCATGTCTTTAAAACTCTAACCATTAGAGAAGTAGGAGGGACCATAGGGAAAAAGATCTAGACAGGTTCAACTGGGGGGAGGGGGGAGAAGTAGTAGAGTCAGTTTAAGGGGAATATTTGTGTTCTTTATTCTAAGAAGTATGAGAAGAAAGGGACACTCACCACTCTAAGACAACAAGAATGAGGGAGAATGAGTCTCTAGAATCAATGGGTCCAACAGTAATTAAGAGTGAAAGCCATACACGATGAAAAAAGTTTGTCCAAATATCTGTCAAGGACAGAGTCACTGTTTCCTCTTTTAGTCTATGTCTGTTCAAAACCTCACAATCTTCTTCCTTCTAAAGGTGCAGACTGGATGCAGACAGTGGTTCAGTTGTGCTGTATAATGCAGGGTCATAGGAATTGCCAGACTGGATCAGAACTATTGTCCATCTAATCCAATGTCCTGTATCCACAGTGGCATGGACCAGATGCTTTAGAGCAGGGGTCCCCAACGTGGTGCCCGCGTACTGGCCAGCGGATGAGCATCCACCAAAATGTGGCTGACAAGCTGCATCATCCAGAGGCGTCACTGCCAAAATGCCGCCGGTTTTCGGCAGTATTTTGGCAGCGACACCTCTGGATGACGTTGCTTGTCGGCAGCATTTCAGCGGTGACGCCTATTGACGTTGCCGCTTATCAGTGGAATTTCAGCGGATGCTCATCCACCACCATGGTCCTCTGTGGCTCGTCGTCTGGCACCCGCCAGACAAAAAAGGTTGAGGACCACTGCTTTAGAGGAAGGTGCAGTCCCTACTAGTTAGATTGACTTAAGCCCTGAAGCAGGCATTTTAATATCTTATCCATCCAAGATAACAAGAATATCCAAAGCTGTTAGAACCAATGTTGTCCATGTAAGCATCCAATCACTTCCCCCCAAGTTGTGTGTGAAAGGAATGGCACTGATGTGTTGTTTTTCCTGCAGAGGGTATTATGTATTAGTCTATTAATGTTGTGATGTAATGATGATATGAGCAGTATATGTGACCAAGTCATTGAGGAGATATTTTATTTTGGGCTGTAAGACTTTCCTGTATAAATGCATTGATCTAACTTATGTCAGGGCTGTGGTAAGAACAAAAGAGGGAACCAACACCATGGCTCCCCAGCTAAGAACCTGATGCACATACAAGAGAAAGACAAAGGGTAAGATGTTGCCTTGAATAATCCCCTCTAACTGATTGAAAACCTTCTTTTGCCAGGCTGGGAACTCGAGATCAGCATCTAAAAAATTTAAAAGCCTTTCTGAGGCAGAGAGGGACAAGGTCAGTACAGCCAGCTAAAAATAATAAAGCATGTTTTCTCTTCATTGCTTTTGTTCTAAATAAATACTATTCTTTAACAAGTAGAGTTGGGCAGAATTTTTCAGATTAATCGTTTATTTGCTGAAAAATGCAGTTTCTGTTGACCCAAAACTATTCATGGATTTGACCCAATTAGTTTCAGCTGGGAAAAGCTGTCATGGAGAATTTAAGAAATCACAGTTAAGTATGGCAAAGTTATAAGCAACTGAGAGCTATCAACTCCACCTATAATACAGGGCCTATCTCACAGTGAACCCATTATTGTAAGGGGAGGAGGTGGTGCCCTTCAGAGCTGAGAAGCTGGAGAGTGGTGGCTGCTGGCTGGGAGCCCAGTTCTGAAGGCTATGGTATGATATTGCCACCCTTACTTCTACACTGCTGCCTGCAGAGCTGGGTGCTCAATAAGCAGCTGCCACTTTCTGGCCACCCAGCTCTGAAGGCAGCAAAGCACAAGAGTGGCATGGGCCTGGTCTACACTACGCGTTTAAACCGGTTTTAGGAGCGTTAAACTGATTTAACACCACACCCGTCCACACTAAGAGGCCCTTTATATCGATATAAAGGGCTCTTTAAACCGGTTTCTGTACTCCTCCCTAACGAGAGGAGTAGCACTAATATCGGTATTACCATATCGGTTTAGGGTTAGTGTGGCCGCAAATCGACGGTATTGGCCTCCGGGCGGTATCCCACAGTGCACCACTGACCACTCTGGACAGCAATCTGAACTCGGATGCAGTGGCCAGGTAGACAGGAAAAGCCCCGCGAACTTTTGAATTTCATTTCCTGTTTGCCCAGCGTGGAGCTCTGATCAGCACGGGTGGCAATGCAGTCCCAAATCCAAAAAGAGCTCCAGCATGGACCATATGGATGTGATCGCTGTATGGGCAGGCAAATCTGTTCTATCAGAGCTCCGTTACAGAAGACGAAATTCCAAAGCATTTTTAAAAAATCTCCAGACAGACGCCATAGCAGGGACTCAGCGCACTGCTGCGTGACAAGCGTAACGGAAAGCCAAAGAATCAAATGGACGCTCATGGAGGGAGGGAGAACTGAGGACTCAAGCTATCCCACAGTTCCTGCAGTCTCCAAAAAGCATTTGCATTCTTGGCTGAGCTCCAAATGCCTGTAGGGTCAAACATATTGTCCGCGGTGGTTCAGGGCATAGCTCGTCAATTTACACCCTGCCCCACCCCCAGAAATAAAAGGGAAAAAAATTGTCTCTTGACTCTTCTAAATGTCACCCTATGTCTACTGAATGCTGCTGGTACACGCGATGCTGCGGCACTCAATTGCAGTATCCTCTTTCCCCCTCACTGGTGGTAGATGATGAGGACGGTTACCAGTCATATTGCACCATCAGCCTTGTGGCAGATGGTGCTGTACGATAGGACTGGTACCCGTTCTCATCATCAGCCCGTGAGTGCTCCTGGCTGGCCTCAGGTGAGGTCGGCCGGGGGCACCTGGGTAAAAAACTCCTGGTCATTCCCAGTAGATGGTACAGAACGGCTGGTAACCATCTTCATCGGCCCCCGCCCTTCATGTGTAAAGAAAAGATTCTGTACTTCCTGGACTATCATAGCAGCGGGATGCTGGGCTCCTCTCCCCCACACTGCTTAATGTCCTGTCTGGACTATCATAGCAGCTGGAGGCTGCCTTCCCCTCATTTTATCTCACTAACAAGTCACTGTTTCTTATTCCTGCATTCTTTATTACTTCATCACACAAATGGGGGGACACTGCAACGGTAGCCCAGGAAGGCTGGGGAAGGAGGGAATCAACAGGTGGGGTTGTTGCAGGGGCACCCCCTGTGAATGGCATGCAGCTCATCACGTCTGCGGGATCTGACACAGAGCGGCTGTGCTCTCTGGTTCTCTGATACACTGGTTCTCTAGTACACTTGCCCCATATTCTAGGTAGGACTGATTCTATTTTTAGATACCATAAAGGAGGGATTGACTCGGGGAGTCATTCCCATATTTGTCTTTTGCGTCCCCGGCCGATCTCAGCCAGGGGCACCTATGACAGCAACAGAGGATACAGCACAAAAGGACTGGTAACCGTCATCTCATAGCCAATTTACAAGGGTATGATAGATGGTACAGAACAGACGGCTGATAACCATCTCTGCTGTCATGCAAAAGCAAATGAATGCTGCTGTGTAGCGCTGCTGAATCGCCTCTGTCAGCGGCATCTATTACACATACGATGACAGTGACAAGAGGCAAAACAGGCTCCATGCTTGCCATGCTATGGCGTCTGCCAGGGCAATCCAGGGAAAAAGGGCGTGAAATGATTGTCTGCCATTGCTTTCCCGGAGGAAGGAATGATTGATGACATTTACCCAGAACCACCCACGACAATGATTTTTGCCCCATCAGGCACTGGGATCTCAACCCAGAATTCCAAGGGGTGGGGGAGACTGCAGGAACTATGGGATAGCTACGGAATAGCTACCCACAGTGCAACGCTCCAGAAATCGATGCTAGCCTCGGACCGTGGATGCACACCACCGAATTAATGTGCTTAGTGTGGCCGCGTGCACTCGATTTTATACAATCTGTTTTACTAAACCGGTTTATGTAAAATCGGAATAATCCCGTAGTGTAGACATACCCATGGTATGGCATTGCTACCCTTACTTCTGTGCTGCTGCTGGCAGTGGGCCACCTTCAGAGCTGGGTGCCTGGCCAACAGCCGCCACTTTCTGGCCACCCAGCTCTGAAGATAGCACAGGAGTAAGGGTAACAATACCACAATCCCCCCTAAAATAACCTTGTGACCCCTGCAGCCTCCTTTTGGGGCAGGACCCCCCAGTTTGAGAAACTCTGGTTTCCCCATGAAAGGGGGATAAAAGCACACAAAACACCAGATTTCATAGTGCATGACGTGTTTTTCATGGTCGTGAATTTGGTAGACCCCCGCCCTGTCTTACTAGCGATCTCACATCCTACTGCGGAACTCGAGCACTTCATCTCAAATTTGGTAGCATGGGAATCTCTTGACATATTATTGTAATTCTGTCACATACTGATATAGCATATCAGAGAGTTAGGGTTGTGTCTACCCTGCACTCTAAGCCCAGGCTCTGACTCAGGTTTGAGCCCACACCTCCCTTCTCTCCATACACAAATCAGCAAGACTCAGTACAGCAAGTATTCAGGACTCAGGTCCTAGGACTCTGCTGGGGGTGGGTGGGCCAGAGCCAGAGTCCTGCTGAGAGTCCTGTTCAAGCCCTGTGATGTTGCAGTGTGGACAAGTTCAAGCCATAGACTCGAGCCAGAAGGTCTGCATAGTAGAATGTGGGTCTGTGTAACCCGGATACAGCAATTGAAAACCCAGGTTTACCATTCAGTGTGGATACTCAAGCAAAGGCTTGGAATCACCAAGTCCACAAGCCTGGGTCCTATGGACTGGCATTTAATATGCTGGATCAGTATGTGACATACCTTTAGGCCCCACTACCATAAGCATGTGGATAAGTGTTTGACTTTCAGTACGAGTAGTCCCATTAACTGTCCACATGCTCAAAATAGGACTCCTACTGCTCTGAAAGCTAGACATGGGCTCAAGTGCTTTGCTTGACTAATGCCTTAGCAGGTGTACAGATAGGGAGTCCAAAATATCAGAGACTAGCTTGATCTTGATTGGATAAAATGTTGAGTTTTCAATCCTCATTGATGGACACAATCAAATCAGGTCCTTGTCTGAATACTGACATTAGGCTCAGTCCTGCAAAGTCCAGCTGACCATCTGAGAAGTACTAAATCCTGTCCTGTTTGTTCATGTAGAAGTCAAGGGTGTTCAGCATCTCACAAGAGGTGCTTGGAGCTTTGCAGAATCAGGCCTTTGGTCTACAAGCGATTTACATAATGGTCAACCCATATTCCTTCAACACAAATAGTCACATATTTGAGGTGTTTGCCTGCCTACAGCTCCTTTCAGAAAGGCACAGATGTTGTGTTTTTCCCCTACTGCAGCACTGGTGAAACATAACATTAAATATCATGTCCAATTTACATCAACTACATCCCGTTATATTAACTAATATTCACTGGCATTACTGGACATTTGAAATCATTATAATGATGAGCTGGACTGAGGCGCTCAAGTTCACTTTGGAAAGATGTGCTTTGCAAAATGGATTGAAATAATGATCTCTTCCCTAAAGGAAATAACCTGTTTGAAAAATAACCTAATATTTATGCAAAATGCTACTTAAGTGTTTATAAAATATTTTCAGTGCTAGTAACAAAAAACTATGTAGAAATATAGATAAAGCAGCTCAAATAAGAGAGATGAGTACTGTCTTTTGAACTAGAATCCTAGGATTGTATTTCCATCTATAACACTAATCACATTTACAGTGTTTTGATAATAGAGTTATTTGTGGTATGTATTGTTTTTTAAGACAGAGACATGACAGCTGTGCCATATTAATGAGCTTTCAGAAAGTCAGATGCCCCCATGACTGCTCTTTCAGCCTTTGTTAGATCAGCTGTGGCTGTCTTTATCTGGCACCTTTCAATGATCTAAAGAAAAATTAGTGTTTAGAAAGAAATCTTAATTGTCATTATGAAGTTCCATTACAGCTCACTAAATTCTCTGGGCAGTGATTTTGAATTCCAAAGTAGTTCTTTGCAGAAATGAAAATGGCACAATAAGAAGATTCCATATTCTACATAAGAAGTCACTGAGAACACACTAAAATGAACTAAAAAAAGTTACCATCCTGACTATCAAACATTAAATAAACCACAATGTTAAAAATCCATAGAAGTAACTTTAAAATAACACGGAAAGTGCTTTGTTTTCAAGGGCTACTATTGAGATTCCCTGAACTGGGTCTAGATCCTAACCAAGATACAATACATTATCAGAGACTCATGTCTGCATTTGTTATTTTTATTCCAGTGGAGACCACAATGGGCTAGGAAGACACTCTCCCTGCATTCAAGAGCTTACAATTTAAAGACCTGAACCTGTACTCTGAGCTGTAAGGTGGACCCTTGCACCCATATGACACTCAGTGGAATTATATCTTTATCCCTGACATAGTGTTCTCTTCAGCCCATGGAGATACAATTTCAGGAAGATCAACATGAAAATTGCAAGAGATAGAGAAATTAAAATGTGCACAATTTTTATAAACAGTTTTAAAAACTAGTAACATTAATTAAATGTGCTTAAGTGCCCTTTAATATATCCTTTATTAGCTGGGCAGTTTTCATAGACATTATGGAAGAAGAGGGGTTTAAGGAGGTATTTAATGCAAGAAAAGTTCTTACAGTTTTGAGAGGATATGCAGTATATGGAAGAAGGTTTATCAACTTGTATGTTTTTCTAAGGGATAAACAGATGCTATGGGAATTTAGGATGTGGCAGATATTGCTAGGTATATTTGTGCGTAGAGTAAGTTTCCAGGGAGCAGTTATGGAAGTAAGACTCAGTTGCTCTAATGTTTGTGGACTGCAAATACTTAAAGGACAGAAATATAGCCAAAGAAAATTCATTTTGTAGAACTGAATGAATACTCTGCAGTGTTTGTGACATTCCACCCAGCTCTGATGGATACCAATTGTTAGTCAGTCAATCTGACTTAGTTTTAAGAGCCAGATCTTCAACTAGTTTAAATTGACTTTCACAGAGCTATGCCAATAGATTTTAAACAGCTAAGGATCTGGCTTTGAATGCTGACCCAGTTTATCTCAGTTGTACTTGTTTTTAAATTGGTGCTACAGGTATACAAACTAAATAAGTGTTGTGGGGGAGAGGGGAAGGTTGGCAAATATATTATACTTGTGAAATTCATTTAAAATCAGATTTCCACCTTACCCTTGTATTACAAACATATTCAAAAATATAGATATTCAAGTTTAGTCTTTATTTAACTTTTGTACTAGATATTATAAGGGCAAGTTTAGAAAAGATATTATACAATAGGCGGGATATCTCTCTCCCCTAGGTACAGCAGCTCTTCAGAAGTGTACAGTGATTTCTTTTGATTTTTAATGTATTTGTTGGGGACAGTGAAACGTAAAATTATTCCCTTCATGTCCAAGGCCCAATTCAGGAAAGCATCCCTGTTCTCTGTCTGGCCAAAGATGGCTTAATTGCTTTCCTGACTTGTTAGCTTATTGACCAATACTGGATTATTCCAATGTGCGTGCAAGAGAAAGAAATGTCATCCCTTACAGTAGAAATAACCTAAGAAAAGTTAATTTAAAAGAAAGAGGTTCCAGTTCCACTGGGATACAGTGCTTTAATATAGAATGATCTCTCTCACAGTGCTTACAGTGAGTAATTAGTTTACACCATAAACGCTGAAGCTGTTAAATTACATCTGACTTCACAGCATTGAGAAGTAAATTCAAAACCCACTCCTTTGTTCTAGCTTTCCTGCTATACTACCCTTGCCCACATCAATACTCCCACACTGTATGAAAGAACTATTAAAAAGACTAAACCCACCTGTTGCTTACAAGGACAGGAGAGAGATCATTGTTTTGTTCTCTCTTGGTAGACACTGATACAAAAATTATGAGGATGTAGATTTTAATATACAAAAACCAAAAAAAAAAAAGGACTTTTTTAAAGCTTCATTTTATACACAAATATGAATGTATGAGAAGTGTTTGAGAATTTCAGTGTCTCTCCATTATTAGTTTCAATTTTAATGTGCAGTGTTTTTGTTTCTAGGGGGATTGATATCCCTGAAAGGTTGGTTTGTGATTAGAATTCAGTGGGATTATAATACAATGCAAATCAAATGAGGAAATTGGAGGCAAGTATCAGTAGCATTGCAGTATTTGTTGGGTCATGTGTGAGTAATTGCACTGAGAAAAAAAACATGCTAGGGAAACAGGTTAGAAAGTTTACAAAAAATGGGATGAGAACGACAGGATGGGATGAGCGGGGAAATGCAGGAAATAAAGGCAGGGATTTGCAGCTGAGTAAAGAAAAGGGGGCCCAGCACCATTCCCTGTGAATATTTTAAATTAAACTGCAAGATTATGTACAAGTTTTAAGGATATGAGACCATTTGACAGTACTGCATTTTCTTATGATCCATGCATAATAAATGCTTGAAGGTAATTTGACTGTTACATATAGTCTTCTGACATACTATCATTCTGGCTAAGAGAAGCCAGTGAGTACTTGATCTAATCATTCTAAGAATATGAATTCATAATCTATCTTCAGTGCTGGATGTTTTAATGGCCTACTGAATGTATCTGAATACATAGAATAGAAACCTTAAAGGAAAGGAAATACTTGGGGAAAATATGAGCTAATTAAAAAGACTGCAAACATGTTTCAGAAATGAGAGAGTTTTTAATTTATTGAAGCACTTCAAGGATGTTACAGACAAAGAGACACATGTAACTCAATAGACTTATAGATTTCCAGTGTGCACTTGAGAACATTTTACAGTAGAGATTAGTTGCTGTGGCTCAGTGTTACACCACAGTATAAAATTTGGACGGTTAGACTGAAAAACTAAGATCAATTTGAAGAGAAAAATCTTTTGGCTTAAAAAAACATGACTCATTTGTGCAGCAGGACTGGGGTCCCATCTTTTCATTATTAATTAAAGGATTGATTTTCAAATTGAAAACAAGATTACAAGGGCTAAAGTGTGATTTGGACTATATGCCCAGGTAAAGTGATGGGGACACCTTTTGCAACCCTGGGTCAGTGACCTGGGCCTTGAGTACAAGAGTTCTTCCTCCGCATGAACAGGTAAGGATGAGTGAGAAATTGACCAAGTCTTTCCTAAATCCTTCCACCATTGTGTTGCTCAGCTCACTTGAGCTGTTGCAAAGGGTGTTGTACTGTGTTTCTGGTATAGGTCATCAAAGAAGGAATTGTGCCTCAGAGATCTATATAACCTAAGGCGAGGTTTGCTGAAAAGAAAAAGGTTTCAACTGAGTTGGGGTTGAGTGTTGGATGAACTGGGTCCCAGTTCTAAATGACCCTTGGTGGTTTTGCCCATTTTCCATCTGCCATTTTGGCCAAAATCACCTTTGAAATGTAGTTCAAACACACACAAAGGAACATTCAAGGGGTGCAGACATTTGAATCCGAGTGGTAATACAAGATCACACGAATCCCTATCAATTAAAGCTACTACATTTCATAAAGCCCTGCCTACTGTGTAGTCTCGCTCTCTGAGGAGTTGTTTCTGCACCATGAAGGAAATTTTTCTCATCTTTATTGCAAGATGGTATGACTTAAAAAATAAAATAAAATCAATATTACTCCTGGATTTATCTAAATGCTCTGGGTTAACCTTATTTTTATTTCAATAATATCTTGTTTCTGTAACCCTAAGGATGCACACTATATACCAAACAATACCTTATTAAGATTGTAAGGGATGAATGAACTAGTAATTTGAGCTAGTAGTAGTTTATTTTGTTTCCTATAGGTAGGATAAGAGAGACTCGCTTCTTGTTCTTATTCTTCCTGCTATTATCTCTAGGATACGGAATAATCTGCTTTTCCCTGGGTACAGCCTAACTACTCAGTTGTACCCAACTCCAATTAACCTGGGCACCTAAATATCCTTCATCTCTAAAAAAAAGAACCTCTTCTTTGATTTGATTGATGTCATGTACAATATGCTATAGAATACAACAGGTGGGGATGTAACTACATATCCCTGCACATGCAGCCTCAAAGGTGCAGATCTTTGTAAGATTCCCTACTGTGAAACCATACAAAGCCCTCCCTAAAAACAAACACAAAAAAAGCAGGTTCCACTAGTTGTTTGCAAAACTTTGATGAACATGAACATTCCATTAAATGCCATATTTAGCCAGTGCTCAACTAGGTTTTGTTTTTCCTATTTGCACTCACGTAGCAAGCAACACTTCAGGACACTATGCAAAGAGTCAAAGCACAATTTCTTGGTGCAGATAGATTTATATCATAATAACAGATATATCTACTGCTATGCTTCAGTAGGCTGTTAGCATACTCTGGGGAACTGGACTAGTGCACAGCCAGGCCAGTACTAGGGGACACAAAGACAGATCAGGGTAACCATCTGTAGTTCACTCTTGACATGTTATGTGGGTTCCTTGGCCACAGGTGAAAACTGGAGATAAAATCCACACGTGCACACCTCATCAGGCTCAATTTTCAGCCCACCTTATAGAACTAAAATAAATACTTTGCTAGTATTGCAGAAGAGTGCATGCCTGCATTAACCACTACATGAATGGCATTGATTCTTTGAAAATGTGACCTTTAATGCCTACTAAATTCTACCTGATCTACTTTCAAATGTTGATTGTCTTTTTAGCTTTCATATAGTGGCAACTCATTATGAGAGGATGCTTAATACTAGCTTAAATTTACTATAAATCATTGTCAAAAGTTGGTTCATACCCTTAGGTGAATAACAAAACAATTTAAAAACGCTTTTCCTCAGAGCATAAGCTATGAAGCCAGGGTTCCATAGTCTTTCTTGATCAAGTTGGAGGCCAGGAGCTATTCCTTTCTCTCAAAAAGAAAGAATAATTCCTTTAAACCTCATTCAAACTGCACTTCTGCCTTCTCGAGCACTGTGTTCATATCCACGAATAGCAAGTTCACTTAGAACAAGACTGGTTGAGTGGCAACAGAATACAGAGCTTCTCATGTCTAAAGTTGGGGGGTTCAAACCCAGTGCAGTTGAACAGTAAGTAACCAAAAATTATGTGGCAGCCTCTGACTATGAGCTTTTGGTGGCAGTCCAATTCCTATACTAGTGAACAAATACATATCAGAGCACAACTATAGTAAATACCTTTCCTAGTAATCATGTCCAAGAGGCCCAGAACAGGCCATGGAAAGCAACCTATGTTCCCACCCTCAGAAGTATTCCTCCTGGTCAAGGCTGAAGAATATTGAGGATGCTGATGAGGGAGTTTACATGAACACTCTGACAGCTCTGAGTCCTTCAGTTTTACCCAATCTGGCATCATTTATGAGCATTAAATGAATTTATTGTTCAAACAGAAAGTTCACCTGTAATTAACAAACAGAACAAATATAAATTTGTCCTACATCCCACTTATCACAAATTCTATTGAGACTCCATACAAGCCTGGAAATAAACTTCAGCTGTGCATAGCACAGAGAGCTGAACGTATGGACATCTGTTCCAACTGTTATTCCATTTGAAACATACTGTAGATTCCAACTGTAGTACAGATTTTAACTGAGCCTTTTAAAACCCACTTCCAGCCTTATGTAGCAGCTTACCATATAAAAAATATTCTCTTGTTCTTGGTGCTTTTAATTGCATCTCAAAGAATTACATTTAATAAGAAAATATTGATTTGTAGGATTTTTTACAGCTTAAACAGAAATGCAATGGGTAACATATTATTGTATTTTATCTCATGCTGTACAGCAGTCTTACAAGCTTAAATATGTTAGCTCGTGGCATATGGCATGTTAATGCTCATGTTGTGGGAGTAATGTTTACAATTTATCTACCAATAGTTGGCAGTGTTCAGTCAATTGCTTACAGGCATGGCAGAGATTCATAAAGCTACAGCCAGACATGTCACACTCCTCTCAATGTGCAACACTGTTCTAGCCAGTTCCATTAAGGCATTCTATGAAAAATATTAGATTAAAAAACCTGTCAAGGGTACAATAAATCCATGCTTTTCCCCTTATTATACCCTCTTTTGACCACCCAGGATTTCTGTTTTATTTCACATTTAGCCACGCTGAACGTCAACCCCCGGGGTTTTCATTCTACAGTTTCACTTCCTTATTTACCATCCTTCCTAATTTGAGTCCTTCAGAATTTTGATTTGTGCTACTTACTTGCCATTCTTTTGCATTAAATAATGTGTGCCCCATGCAAATCACTGAAGTACTTCCAGTAGTTTGATCTTCACAAATCCATTAAAGATTCGTTAACTGGTGGGGTCTATGTTTCTTTACTTTCATACAGACCCGATTTAAAAAATAAGAGATTTTTCAGACGTGCTTGACATTGGTCTAACTCACTTTCCATTAAGTCATTGGGAGTTTTACCAAAGGATGTCAATGAAAGCAAAGAATAGGCTGATCCTTCCTAAATATATTAATCTCCCCAGACTTCCCTTTAATCAGAGATTCTTTATGGACTAATTGTAAACCCTGAACTTGTCTTCTCCTTGCCCGTCTGCATTTATCTATTTTGGTTCATTGTGTTTCTCCTGGCTGAGTAAATCTCATTTAATCTTTTCCCCCTTCTTATTTACTTCTACAAATTTTGACAGATGACAAGCAATCTTGTCTAGTTGTTTCCCCATATTTTTATATCTGTAAATCTCAGAATCCATACTCATCTCAGATCATAATAGTGTTAGTTTTGAGGCCAAAAGGTGAAGTACTTTCCAAAGCTCCCCAAGTTGAAATATTGTCTTTTTAGCAACATACACTTGGGGCAGAAAAAAGAAAGAGTGGCTGTCTTCATTCTGTTCACTCTCTCGGCTTCTATCCATGTCACAAAGCAGAATGCTTTGGGTTGTCGTCTGTTTGGAGAAATACAGCACTGAAAAAGCGAAAATAAAATTTTCCCCAGTGTTTAGTAATGCTAGGAGCTGAGCACGGGAAGTAAACAGGGTGCGCTAGAGGTAATGCCACATGAAGGAGACTGACTTCACCACCGAAGTATGATGGGATGTGTTGCATGACATGAAAGTTAACACTGAAGGTTATAATCTTTTTAGAATTGACAGAGCAGACTGAAAAACAGCTAGTGGCACTTTATCTCTTGTAAAGGTTTGTAGCAGCCATTTCTCTGTAACATTGGTGTTTATTAACTGATAAAGTTTATTAATGACATTTTTATAGCACTATATCATTGTATGGCCCTTGCCTTGAAGAATTTAATTAGACAAATAAAGTATAAGAAGATGGACAAAGGAAGGAGGGGAAAATAAAATAAAAACATGAGCAATAACCATCCAGTCACGTAACTTTTTCCCCACCATGTTGACTATGTTATAGTTCTGCTTCCTATAGCACTACTGTATCTTTTCCCTTTATTTGCTTGCTCATCTCATAGCATGAGGATAGAATTTTTTTTATTTCTCTCTTTTTTGTTTTTGTTTTTTTTTGGAGGGGGGGGAAGTATTTATATAGACAATAACCCAGAGCATTTTGCTTCCTTGACCCTCAAGGAGTGATTAGAATGAGGACAGTCATACTCTTTTCCCTGTTAGCAGTTACAAATACAAGCATTTCAATTAGGATTTAGCTTTAGTAAACACTGGACACTCAGGACAGTTGACCACTTGCTTGGGCCAGAACCTGGGGCGTGGGGTGGAGGGAATAAATAGTTCCTTGTGTACCAACCTTATGCTTCTGGAAGAGGGGAAATTTGGCAGCTGAAGATTGCTGGAGTACTTTCTACCCAAGTCCCTGACATTCCCCCTGTGCCAGCCGGATAGGAAGGGAAGGGGCACAGATAACTGCCCTAAGTGGGCAGTTAAGGATCACTCTGGCATGGAGAATAGTTAAGTGGCCCTTTTGTATTGCTGGAGTGGTGCAAATGGACTGAAGCATAGGCCAGGGTCTGACCCAGGTGCCCTACAGATGGAAAACATCTGTTAGACAATATACCATATCTGCCAGTCAGCATAGGATTGTTCACTTACTAGTGTTTTGCCCACTCTAGCTTTACATGTGAAAGCTGTCAGGATAATGTATTATGATCACACTTGTCACTACTGTAGTATGTCAATGTTGTTTGCCTCAAGTGATGCATGTAGCTACAAACAACTTAAAAGATGTAGCCGACTTGTTTTCTCTCTTATTATATTGAACATTAGGTTTTCCTTTCACATTACATTATCATGATCTGACAATTACTAAATATTCGTGTCTTTAAAACTGATGTACATTGGTAAGTCATTTTAAAGCTCATGGTGTATCGCAAAGAAAAAGTCTTGCAGTGGTTGATCCTCATTATCAAGAGTATTGTAAATTATTTATTTTAAATGTACCTGCAGATCTATCATAAGCAATCATGGGAACAACAGATGAGGCATAGTGTATCTGTAAAAGAAATAACTGAAGGGGCATGATGCCATAAATAACCAGTGGTGACAACGAGCCTTCACCAATGACAACTTGCATGAAAATGTAAGTGAAGCTATAATGAGGCACACACACACACACAAAAGTCAGACACGCAGAGCACATTTTGTACAATTAAAGTGTGTAGGGATTTTTCCCAGTAGTTTACTTTAATGTCATTTCATTAAGAATGTTTTAATCACCACACAATATTTCAAAAAAAATGATGATCCTAGACAAACAGTGCAGTTTGTGCATTAGTTGCCTGATCCCACCAGCACTGACACATGCAAGTAAGTTAAGACAGGAGCAGTTGCAATTAATTCAGTGGACAAGTGTTTGCAGGATCAAGGCTCAGCTTCACAAGTGTAGGAGTGAATGACTGGGATTTGCAGTAGGCCTGTATAAATGGAAATGAGGATTTAGAAATGCCAGAGAAAACTAGTTCAAACAATCATTATACATAAAAGACAAGGAATTAAGTGTTTGGAAATTTCTGTTGTGGGAGGCTAATTAAATACATTTTATTCATATTCCTTTTCAGTGGACTTTGATTTGTTTCATCTAAAGCTTTTCAGTGAAAAATGATGGCCCATTCTACACACACACAGTCCATGTAAATACCAACAAAGCTTTGAAAAACTGTCTGCAAGTATCAAGGGACACACGACCCCAAATCAGACATTTAAGTTTCAGAATCTGCATATGCAGAATCATATGAAAAACACCACACTACTGTATAGTTTGTTAAATTACATACACTTCACTGAAACATTCATTCAGAAGGTTGAACCCAACAACTATTTAACTGCATGCAGTTATATTGAAATGTACAACACTTTCCAGCACTATTTGAATGTTATCCTGTTGTAGAAACACTTAAATTAAATGGAATACCACCTGGGTAAAGGGATCTACAACAATTTTTTTTTTGGGGGGGGGGAAGTGAAGGGGAGAGAACAGGAGGGCAGGATTCAAGCCCTTAAAAAGCCTTTTCTAACAGCTAGCTCTTCAAATTCAACCTGGGCGTAAAAGGTCAAGCTGAGATCTTTCCTTTTTGTGCATCATCACCATCACCAGGTCAAATATCATCCTCATTTACCTGTTACTAAGTTATGCCATGACACATGAGCAATCTGATTGCCTTCTGTGTGTTTCTTTACATGTATCTTTTGTTAAGAGTTGACATAAAGAGCTGCACAAGTTAACATTTATGTTGAGGACACAGATGAACAGAAACCAGCTCATTCTCTCATACTGTTGCTGTATTGGGTCAACAGTAGTAAATACTCATTTTTGTTGTTAGAGAGAGAAAACTTGATTCTGAATACACAGAGGCTGCAGACCAGTTGAGCAAGAGAGACTTTTCAGACTAGAACTACTTTAGATATGACACTTTCCCCTCAGAAATGAATCATTAAATAACCGTCCCAGAATGGTGTCAGGCAATATGGTAGGAATGGGAGTGCTGTGCACTTTGTGTGAAACAAAGATATGAACTGCATATATTCAGACGTGATACTGGAGCATGAGAGTGATTTTACCTCTTTCAGCAGGTGGAGTTATGCCTCAGTTTCTCCTCACTACTTTACTCAATCTGTGTTGGTCAAGTAGCTTGGCCTTCCAACTAAAGTGAAGAATCTTTCCCTTCTAAGAGACACAAGACTCCAAATAGAAAACAATAGCCAAACCTTCCCCCTTTGATGCCAGAGCTTTGCAAATACTCTGTCACTCCTTATTAGGAGTATCAGCCACTCACCGCCCACCCGCAAGTGTCACCAGTGTGGTACATGTCCTCCCATCTGTTGTGGACTCCAGCTCTAACAGAGCAGCCTTCTATTTCAATCTCAAACACCCACTTAATTCTTCCCTCAAAGCTAGTTTCTCCACAGGCTGGAGAAAGCCTCCCTCTCAGGCTTTCATATTGCTCCTTCTCAGTCTTGGGGAATGCTCAGCTTTCATGTCATCCCCCACAGTGAGGAATGGGGTCGGGAGGAAGAACACATCCTCATTTTCCCTGAGAAAAAACAAAGGCTGTTTCCACTTTGAGCATAAGTACATCTCCCTTCCTGCCCAGGTGAAAACTACTTCCTTAATTTTTACACACAGCTGATGGGGCAAGCCCTCTGCCCGTCTCCCTTTGCAAGAAATTAATATTTTCCCTGCCAAAACCAGTGTGAAGTACATTCAGCCTGTGGCAAGCACCTTATTCAAGAAGTGAGTTAGCCCGGAGGACCTTGCCAAACTTCAGTATGAATAACTAAAATCTGCCTACCTAAAATTACCCCTGAAATTTTAAATGGATTCTTCACTTCCTGTCCTAAACTGTTGTGTAGATTTGTAGAGGGATGGATGAAATTCATTGGAAGGATGGTATAATCTTGACCCATTGTTGTAATTTGGGAGCTATATCTTTACCTTACATGTCACTGTAATGGAGTCAGCACCCACCTCTTGCGAGCACCCCCTCTAGTTGGGTATGTCTGAAGTCTTTAAATCAGTCCCAGCCCTGCCATGGGGCTGTGCCCCCAGGGCTTCCTCTCTGGAAGCAATGATTTTTCCCTCTTAGCCTGTTTTGGCCCCAGTCTTCAGCTGGGCCTCCTGACAGTTCATTCCCCTGGGGAGGGGGGTGCTTACTGATGTCCAATTGTAGGCCCTTCCCCAGTAGCCTATGGGGGGGACCTGGGCCTACCCACTACTCCTGGCTCCGGCCTTCACCAATATTACTCTTAGCTCAGGGTTCTTCTAAGCTCAGGCCCAGTAGCCAGCCAGGAGCTCTTCCTCGCTCCCCTTGTCCCTACTAGCACTGGGCTGTCCACTGTGCTGCAGTTCCCTCAACCAGCCATACCATCCACACTCCTCCAGCTCTAGCAAGGAACTGCCCAGTATCAGGATCTGTAGCTCCTTTTTATAGGGCCCTCCTGGACCCAGATTGGGTCCTTCTCCTGCAACCACTCTAGTCAGCTTTGAGGACCTATTCACAGCTCCTTACCTAGGACAAGTGTGGCAGAACTCTGAGGCCTCTAGCAGGGGGCCTCTGGGCCTAATCCACCCATCACAGTCACTTTCAGCTAACCACTTTCTAATGCCATCAACCATCACTGGTGAAGCTTGTGCAGTTTGAAACACTGCAAATCTCACAAGCTCTTTGTGTGGGGTGCAGTGTTTGCAAAACTATTTTAAGATGGCAAATCTGTTTCTCGGGTAATGATTATGACTATTCAGTTATACTACAGAGTCATGTCAGGCCCCAACTGATCAGGTTTCCACTGTGTTAGTTACTGTACATAAACACAGTTATAGACAGTTCCTTCCTTGAGTAAGAAGATAATTCTCTGAAGACTTCTCTGGTATCTATGACAGACCAGACACTTTCCGGAAATATCCTGAATTAACTTTATTGAATTAGGTTAATCCTTTTGGGGTCCATTGTATTCAAAACACATTATTGTGTTATTGTGGAATTACATGCATTTCCATGGGAAGGGTAAACAGCAGGGAGTGCTTAGGCAAATTCATTCAGGTTGTTTCATCTCCAGAGAAACAACTCCTGGAAAGTATGCATATACTAATTCAAATTGGATTCTCCGGGGCCCAACAGACAAAAAGAGTTTTTGGTAAATAACCTGATATTAAACTGTCTCATGGTCTTCTTCCTAATACAGAAAACAGACAGGATCACTTGTCCATGGACAGCCCTAATACTTAAGATAGGGTTGGAAAGACTGGGTCCATCAGAATCCATGTTAGCGGTAGGATGAATTCTAGCTTATTAGCATGCATATAGGTTCTTTTATTGTTTTTAGTATGTTTTCTCTGCAGTGCTTTGTACCTTAAGAATTAAATATGCTTGCATAGAAAGAACTTGTGGTACTTACAACTGTTGGCAATCACTCTATCATCAGTCTCTGAAGAGAAAGCAAGCAGGTGTAATTAGGCAACCTTTATGTGCTGAGAAATACAATGAAGGCAGGGAACAATGCAACCTAGGAACACCCTAATCAGAAGGGAGAGAGATGCCAATCTCCACCCAGATAGGAAATGGCTGGGAAGCTGGAAGCTGATAGTAAATACCCTGGCTGAACCACTGGGCAGAAATACAGATGTAGTTGCCCTGAACTGTGACAGCATCAAATGACTGTCATGGTTCATCCAAACAAAAAACAAAACAAAAACCCTATGATATATACAAGAGAAGAATGACAAAAGATACTGAAGAGATGAAAATAGTCTATGAGGCAACAAGCTGAACTGCATAACTAAAGGACCAGAGGTATCTACCTAGTTGCTACACACCAATTTCCATGGAGGTAGATGATGAAGTATCCTAAGAAGTTCCTACACTGACTGTGGTCAGAAATGAAAAGGCACCTAGTGAACAAGGGCCTGCTGCTGGAACCTGGGAAAAAATGTTTCTTTACAACAGTGATCATGGGAAGTTCCCACCTTGGCTGTGTACAGTACTATGGCCATAATTGTGAGGATCTTTTTTTTTTTTTGTGATGGGTATCTTTAGAAAAGTCCCACTCAACATGATTGTAAAAAGGTTTAGTCCACTTTCTATACACTGACAAAAACAAAGAAGCTGGATCTCATTCTTAAAGGTTACAGAAAAGAATTCTGTGTAGTCATCCCAATATAAGCGAATGCCAGAAAAGAACAAACTTCAGTGTCATAGTAGCACAGTCATTTAAAAAAAAGCAAAGGCTCTGAGTGAATACTCTTATCTGACGTTTTAAACACAATCTATGTTATGAGTTTTTAAATAGCTAATCATTTTTGTGTGTAATGTCACAATATTTTTCTTCCAGGAAATATATAAAACTTTCCTTGACTATTTAAATGCCTTGTGAGGTGTTCATAAAAGTATTTTATGAAAAATGGTATTTTTCCTCAGCATGCATTATACTGCAGTTTATTGTTTTAGTAAATGAGCTATGCACTTACTCCTTTTACTGTTTGTGTACAACATTAGTCTTTGCATGTAAGTGCTGTTGAAATTCAGGGAACAGAATCAAATTTATTGAACTCTGCAGTACCTCTGACAGCAGTCATTCAGAATCTGTTGTTAAAGCCCCAGAAAAAAAAAACTAAAAAAAAGTAATTTCCAGTTCAGTTCAAAATTCATGAGGGAGATGAGAGAAATAAACAATACCTACACAGTTTGCTCACTCAGTGTTGCAATGGCATTATAAAAATGGTGTTTAATAGTGGATCCCAAAGGAAACCACCTACTATATCAGAGGTTAAAAGCAAAGTATTCTAGATCGAGTATACTAATATTTTCCCAGCTTGATATTTTGAAGAATTTGGAGCTTCTAGTGCAAAAGCACTATTATTTATTCCAAAGATTGTCTCATATTTTAAAGTGCATCAGACAAACAACTAAATTATTATAACCAGAACTCCTAATTGCTCCATGAAGATTTTTCATATTACATATAACTTTGCACAATCCCAGGCTGTACCTTTCTTTACCCCAAACACCCAGATCCCCACTCTCATAAGTGACGCTTTTGCCTCTATCTTCAATACAGTGCTTGGGGTGCATTGGTAATATTTGGGGCATTGGTGTTCATCCAGGGATGTAACAAATGACCAGAATTAGCAATCAATTCTTCTGCCCAGTTCAGATCTTATCTGGAAGAAAGGCCCACAAGAACTATAAATAAAAAAATCAGACTACACTACACACGTAGCTAGTTACACCCTGGAGCTGTTGTGTTGAATGGATGTGTATATAAGGAACATGACAAAATGTCCTCACCTATCTTGGACTGACCATCTCTTCCAGATGGTGATCAAACACTCCCCATCTCCAAGTAAGGAGAAGCTACCATAATGATTCACTCCTGGAAACTCATGGCCCTGGTCCAAATCCAATAGATCCTTGCATAAAACCCCATCTTAACCAAAGGCCATGAAGTGGCCAGTCTAGTGAGATGCTATGGACACTAATTAACCACAATCATTGACCAAAGATTCCGCTCCCTTCCCATCTCTCCTTCCCATTCCTTCCTCACAATGTTTTCTGTCAGCATTGCTCACCTCACTTAGCTGTTATGCATGATCATTCCTATGGTATGAGTATTCCCATGGTTACCAGTTGTCACTGTTAGGTGGGTGGGGCACATGGGGTTGTAAATGTACCATTCTGAATAAGATATGTTAAATGTTCTTTTATTTTTCTTTCCTTTCTCTGTACTGTCACTTAAATTATTAACAAAGACAAAGATGTTTCAGTTGAATTCTCTTCTGCTTCTCATTGTGGTGCTTCAGACAGCAATGGTTATTTCAGAGCTTTTTTCATTGTCAAAAACCCTTTAAAATAGCAAATTCATGGGCAGGGGAGGAAGGGTTTGTGGGAGGAATGTAATTGTTTGCACTTCCAATGCACCAGACTTTTCATAAATCACAGTGAATCCTGCTACCCCATCCCAAATCTCTGGGAAGTATCACATGGATCATACTCAGAAAATAAGGTGTGTACACGTGAAGTGAACGGTAACTTATTTACATATTTCAAGCAGATTTTTTGTAATAAAAATAAAAACAGGAACAAATGAGCAACACCAGATCCCAGGGAAGTGAATAAACAATGTCTGTGGAAACATCCCCTTGCTCTTCCCTTCCCTGACAGTGAGTATGTGTGTGAGGGAAAACAACTGAGAATTATTGTGCAAGGGGGACAAACGGTGGATATCTTCTTTGTGGATTTTGGGGATTGAGCATAGTCTGGGCTACAGGGATAGGATGGGACTCATTGTCTCCTTCCTGCATGATCTGAGGAGTTCCCCTGCAAGGTGTTTTGGGGTGCTGGTGGGAGTATGTTGTGCTGGTCATTTAGCATGCTCCCATTCACTTCCTTATCAGCAGTGTGGGCTGCAGCTGGAGGAGGAGCAGAAGAAGGGGGAGGAGGTGCTGCCTGATCCAGGAAAAAAGCAGCTACAATGGTGATGGGAAGGCTCTGAAAGCATGCAGTCACCTGTTGGACTAGTGACTACATGAGTGCATGCTCCCATTGCTTGTGATTTGTAAGAATCCCTCATCCTACCTAACAGACTGTCCTCACTTGCCCTAAGAAAGTCCAGCTGCTCTTGATTCCTTTGGTCTGTGCCAATCAAATCCTCCCAGAAAAATGGGTACCTTGTCAGAATATTTACAGTGCATCAAGGGGCTGGTTCATATCCTTCAGGGAGTGGGATGGAGTGTGTGGGGGGGTAACATCACCAGTCACCTTTTTCTTCTTTAGGGGCTGGCCATCACTTGGAGAACACAACAGTTTTAAAAGTACCAGAATGGAAAAGAGAAGTGGCTTTCCAGAACTGCAGAGGACACACACAGCCATCTATGCCAGAGAGATGTTTTTGCTAATGGTGACTCCTCTACATATTGCTGAGTGGAGGGGGTTGGTGAGCTATGAAGATGGACCAATCACATTTTCCCTGCCCTAGCTTGATATTCAAGAACTAGCTTGAATATCACTACACCAAAAATTTCTGAATCATGCTCACACGACTGGGTGGCAATTCAAGAGGAACTTAATCATATTCTCAGCTAGCAGATGGCATTTCCACGGAAGAGAAACAGAGCCCACAAAGAACACCCACCAATACCCTCTGTATCACCAGAAACTGTGCTCTCTGTGTGCAGGAATAGCACTTAAAGGGACAGGAATGACTCCAGAAGTGTATTTTCTTCCCTGAATTTTTGGATTAACACCACAAGCTAGTGGTCTCTCCACTGCTAAGGGACAAGATTCTCTGTTTGTGCAACTGCCAGAGTGGATGCTTCACCCACATCCACTTCTTCGGGCTTCTATAGAGTGGCTCAGAGCAGGAATGGAGACACACCAGGGTTTGGGAACAGTACAAAACACTGAAGTGGCAGCAGGGAGAATGGACGTTTATGACTTTCCTCAGACAAACAAACAGTTCCCTTTTCCTTCCCCGATCAAGTGGGGCACACAGAGAAGCCACCAATCACCAACTTTCCCCTTCTGTGTGGCTGTTTGTAAGGGGAAAGAAAGATAGTTGGGGCGGGAAGGGGGTAACTTATTTCCCCCTCCGGGCCCTTTTAAACTTTGCACCCTCCCTGTCTCTCCCACCCACCCTTTTCCTCCTTCCCTCCCCCTAGTTCATGCAGCCCAGGGACTCTCGCTTTTAGTGCTGCCCAAAGAAATGTACAGACACAGGGACACAATGTCTGCTTCTTAATAGTCTGTTATAGCTGATGCTAAATACTTTACAGTGGTTCATGGGATTTCAGTAAAGTCACTGATCTACAGCCATGTTTTGCTTGGGAACCATGTTGGGACAGAGTGTAACTGGGGTTTCATGAGGGGTCCAGCAGTAAAGGGATTATGGCACACCACCACCCATGTAACATGTGCACTCAGCCTGGAACTCTTTTGAAAGTCTGCCCTTTCGTGTCAAACAACTGTATTTAAACGAGAACTTAAATAACTTCTGAATGATCCATTGCTAAGAGCTTCTTCAGCCTTTCCTAAGTCACTCACTTGATTGCCTCTTTCCACACCAGGTTTAGACTGCTCATCCTCAACCCTGCCTTTCTAATATCTGTCCACATTGCGCTTATGTAACCAACTTCTCTAACGCAACATCCCTCCAAATTACACCCCTTCGATCCTTTTCTCACTCTCGACTTCATCCCTTCTTTCATGGCCCAAATCCTTGCTCATGGAAGCAGTCCAATTGAAGTCAACTGGCCTCTTCTTACAAGTAAAGCAACAGGATTTGGAGCCTGGTCAAAGCCCACAGAAATCAATGGAAAGACTCCCATTGACTTCAGTTGGCTTTGGATCAGGTCCTTGGCCCTGGATGATTACAAGTTGAATGCATACAGGAACATAACTAAAACCATAGACATTCAGCCATATCGTGAATCCCAAATGCAAAAGAATGAAATAAATCAGCAATATTTTGTATGTGTTTCATCTACCATAATATTATGTCTCTTATGTGTGCTGAAATTCCAGAGAATTTCAGCTAAAGATTCCATCTTACTGAACCAGTATTATACCTGCATGACAGAGAGAGCGAGAGAAAGCAAGCAAATTCTCTCTCTCTCTCTCGAAAACTCATTAGGCACATATATCCTGTCTCTCTACTTTGTTCATTTCCATTTTTGACTCCTTACTCATTTCTATTACTTCTCTGCTGACTCCTTTAAGACTCACATTTCTATAACTTGCTCCATAACATTTTTACATTTCCATAAAGTGCCTTTTTGGAAGTCTCATTGTTCAGCCACTTTCATTCCTCCATCCTATAAACTAAATTACATGCTCCCCTAGATTCTCTCACTGCAGTTTGTTCTCTTGCCCTCTAGTCTGTTTAATGCCATTTAAGTTCAGAAACTGCAGAAGTGTAAAGATGCTCTCCCACACAGCTGTTTTTTTGCTGTTAATGAAACTTTCTTCCAGCCTCTTTCACAGCCTTTTCATCAGCCACTTTTGAATTTCACTTATAACAGTGAAACTACAGAAGTTTTGTGCACTCATTTTCCCCTATTACTATATACCCTTCTGAAGTTAAATTGGTACTGTGCTTGAATCAGCCACAGACATAGCAGGTAAATTACACCCATTACTTCATTTACATTAATCACTATCATTGTCACATAAAAAAAACACCTAGGATGAGGTAATATTCAGGCTGAAGGATCAATTGACAGCATGAAAGTATAGCATAATAGGGAATGTGTGAAAGTGACACATTATTAAAGGGAATTTATTTAATAAAATGTTCCATTCCACAAGCTCTTAATATAGTATTGAGAGTTGACAGAATCACAGAAATCATAGTTGGAAACGACCTGTTAGGTCATCTTGTTCATCCCTTTTTCAGTGCAGAATAGTTCTGTATAATACATTTTCAAGTGTTTTGTCCAGTCCAGTTCTAAATGACTAAAATGAAGAGGCTATCCCATAGATGTGCAGGGTTCTAGGAGGTGCTGATCACCTTTAGCTCCCATTATCTGTGTATGTTCTTACATGACCTTCATCACCAGGAGATCTGCATTCCTACCTTCTGTGTTGATTTCCAACAGAGAATGATAATAGGATGATGTGAACTCAACCCCTCCCAGCAATGAATCCTTCTCCCGCCCCTCCCCCCTCCCCCCCCGGCAAGGAGTAATTCTTCTGTAGAAGCTGCTGACTGCCCCACTCTACCAGGATTGTGGAAGATCCATATATACAGGGGACCCTCTGAGCCTTTCTGATGGGGGCCCCCCCAATCAATCCCATCATAAACCAGTGTGGACATACATTTATAGCACAATGGAAAGAGGAAAAGAGTGCCTATGGTTTAAAAATAGGCAAGTCTTTCTGGAAATGCCTTGTTTGGAAGTCTTTAAAAATCTGTACAGGATAACAAAAAAATAATTTACATTGTGTTTGGTTTTCTGTTTCCAAATCCATGTAGTGGTTATTATTCTATATCATACTGTGTTCCTGCCCTGAAGTGTTTCCAGTCTAAGTCCTTTAATCTGCAAACACATCTGCGTATAAATCACACGTGTAAGCATTTGCCAGATAGGACCTAAAGACCTTAATGTGAGATTTCTTTTATCAAAATAAATGTTCCCATGATATTTCTTCTTTATATCATGTATCATATGATATCCAATATCATATCATATCATAAGCTAAGAACTCTTGAGCAGCCTGTAGCTTTATTGATGGATTGGCATATTGATCAATCTCTTGGACCGCAGTGGTCAACAAAGGTTAAATTTCCTGAGGGCTATAGCATCAAGAATATCACTATCACTATCATTATCCTTAGAATGAGAGTCTGTAGAAGCACACGAGAAACAACTGCAATTCATCACAAGTCCCTCTATGAATGAATCAACTAAGCAAATAAATAATCCTGCATATACTGAAATACAACAGTAGAGAGAGAGAGAGAGCGCGTGCATCTCTCACATATCTTGCAGAGAGACTCTGGAGTGTCAGTCATTCTTCCTTCTTTGGTATCATCTCCACCACCACAACCACCACAAGTAGTTGTCATCCTAGTGTCTTCCTGTGTGCTCCCTTCACAGCATACAGGCTGAACAACATCTTTTATCCTGAGTTACACTCATACCTACTAAGGCTCATACATATGAATACGTATTGCAACCCCTTTTTCCTTATCCATACTGCCACACCCCACTAATGTAGGGGTCCCCCATTTTCATACCCTATCTCATTAGCTCCTTTTTTACTCATTAACATCAAGTAGTTTCCATAACTTGTGGTCAAGTTAAAATTCCCCAAGATGTTACTACTAGTCATCTTGCAATGTTAACTGCTAAATTGGGACTACTATCCAGTCTATTGCTGCATAGTTTCTAGTTTAGAAGTTAACTCATCTTTTACTATAAAGTTATTTTTTTCCTGGTACTAGTCATGGCAACCTGTTTTAGGCCTGAGACCTTCTATGGCCAAGCTATATCTTACAGACCTAAAGCTTGTAGGCCTTGTGGTACACCCTTATCTAGTTTATATACCTAATACACACTCAGAGATACAAACTTATACTTTACCACTTACATCTACAGTTCAAATCTAATTTAATTATAAATACCTTTATAGGTTTCCCTATGTCTGATTTTTGAATAAAAACAAAAGCAGAACTCTTAAGCTGTGGCAAATCAAAATGAGTAGAATTCATACACACACAGTTTTTTAATGTTTCATCGAAACACACTGAAGATTCTTTGAAAGATCTGACAGGACTGAAAAAAAAGAAAAAAGGCTAAGACAAGGGAAATGAAAACAACTCAGGTATAGACCTAGGCATTAAAAAATGTGGGTAGAGGACAGCAATCTTCATGAAGTGCCTTTCATTGCATTTCTACCATTTTGCTCAGTTGCAGGGGAGAGAGTTTGTACCACTACAAAATGAGCAAGGAGTTCAGTCCTCAAGCCCTTTGGATCTTACAGAAGATAGTATGATACTCTCTGAGCCTCCTCTTAACCACATGTGGCTATCATCTTCACAGCTTTCACCATAGTTCAAAGGGAATCAGGCTGACAGAGCTTCTCCTACAAGCACAGGGGAAGTTCCCCAGTTCAGAAATACTTAAGCATTCCTAAAGCTTCAGGCTACATACACTTTTCAGTTTCCAGAGTGGGAGATCAAGTCACATAGCCCTGCTTTTCCCTTGAGCCACAGGACACACTTTCTCCATGGCTTGAAGTTCATGGAGAGCCTTCCTCATGGTCTGGAGACAAGGGATATGATGCTGCAGAGGTGGCCCCAGCAATCTGCCAAGTCATCACCACCCTGCAGGACTACAGCCAGATTTTGGAGGTGAGTAAGCTAGCCTTGGCCGGAGGCCACAACATTGTTGAGATATGCCACTTTGTAAAACTTACGAGAAGATCAGACTAGCTGAAGTGGATTGGGGATGTGATAAAAGCTTAAAACAAAACAAAAAAAAAGAAAGAAAAAAAACAAAGAAAAATAAATTAAAAGCCACAAGATAAAAGGCAAAGATTTTCTTAAATAACGAGTGTCAGACTCAGAGTGTTTTTATCATGACCTGTTTAATATGGGATTGAGCAAAATGATGTGTTGAGCAGATAAGAATGAAGAAAATAGAGAACGGAAACAAATAAATCAGGCTTCTAGGCCTCCAGTCAGGATCCTATCCTATTCCAGTGGGGGAAGGATGAGGCCCAAAGTGACCAAAGTGCTATTTGAATAGTTTCCAAGAGGATTTATACAACGTGTAATGCCACCCCCTAAACCTTCCTACAGAAGGTTGGAGCAAGATGACTCTGAAGTGTCCCATTGATTTTACTTTCTGTGTAAAGATTGTGCATGACTGTAAATGAAGGCTGCTATATATATATGCTTTCTTTTTGAGATAAAGAATTTTTGTAAAGGTGATTAGTAAATAAAGCACTGTCTCTAGGTGTTGCCATTGAATAGAGAGGAATTAGTTAGATATAAAAATTACAAAAATAGTGTTAATGTTTTCTTAATATTTAGGGGCAGATTTTCAACAGGTGTAAATTGTTATAGCTCCATAGCCTTCCACTGACTGCTGTAGTAGTCATAAATTTACAGTTTAAATTAAAAAT
Organism: Mauremys reevesii; assembly: GCF_016161935.1. Classification (NCBI taxonomy): domain Eukaryota; kingdom Metazoa; phylum Chordata; order Testudines; family Geoemydidae; genus Mauremys; species Mauremys reevesii. The sequence goes on along the minus strand of NC_052633.1, from coordinate 25,466,336 downwards.
AAATAAATAAATAAAAAAGTCTAGCTTCTTCGTGCTAATGGGAGTTGAGACTGTTCTATACCTTCAGGATCAAGTCCATAGAAAGAAGATTCTCCCTCCCCAAAATAAATTACCAATAACCACTTTTAATCCTTATGTCGTATCAACATCACCACTATAGGCAATGATTAATTTTCATACTAACATAGAAATCAGTATTTATCCAATACCACAATGACAGATATTGTTAATGTTTCTGCTATTCCCCTAGAAGAGAAAAATCTCCATTTATAGCTATCGTATGGGCTTGGCTGATTGCAGTTCATAAACTGGACAATAAATGGAAAAGTAATGGATTTCATATTAATTTTATGTTATAAAAGGTCAAATGTTTCTACATATAGAAATAACTTGACTTTTGCATAGACTTGCAAAGGAAAAGATAAAGCAGTGATCTCAAAATGCTGACCTTGTTTATGGCTTGTGAGTCTCCTACCACCATCTCTTCCATGGCTGAATGGAAGAAGCATAGTCATTTTCAAGAACTGAATCCATGTATATTCCATTGGCTATCACTCTAGCTCTTATAGTGCTGATACATCTTACATGAGAATTGTTTGGATAATTTCTAAGAATATCTGTTCTTTGGATGTCTGGCCTGAAGAGTCTAGTTTATAAAGTTTATTTCATTCCACTGGATCTTAGCGTACACACAGTTTAGAAAAGTCTCTGACTTTTGGTGTAACTCTTAATGCCTTTAAGATTGAAATTATTAGACCTTGGATGATAAAGCTTGCTGGTTTGCTTAATGATCATCCTACTATGATTTCTACCTTGCAGTTCAACGCTAAGATCCTTCAAAAGGCTGAAAATGAGCAGATGCAGGTTAATTTATAGGATAATATATGCAGTGATATGAAAATAATATAATGCATACACATTCTAGCAATCACTTAGTTCAGGAATTGACTCGAGATTGCACTTGGTAAAGTTTTCAATTGCAATTATTTTGACTGATTTGAAAGCTGTCTCTTCATTGTTAGTTCTGGATGAGTTTATAATGTTTGATATCAGAAAATAAGAGGTGATACTGGCATAATCTGACCACTGTTGGAATGCATACTGAGAACTGACTATGCTTTTGATCTTATCTTCTACATAAGAATATTTGATTCCTCCTCTGCTTAGTCTATTAAGGTGTATCTTAAATGTCCCATTAAACTGCATACTAGGAATATTATTTTTCTTGCTACATGTGCAATTTTGATTTCTGCCTCAATTTTTCATTGACCTGTTGTGATGCTCCATTACTCTGCTGATACCTTGGCCTTGCCTTTTCCTTTGTTTTGATGCTTTATTTTCTTAGTGTCTGTCAGGATTTCAGAGTTGCCTAGCACCCACATGTATCTTAAGATCTTGATCATATTATCATTTTGGAAAGAGTTTCCAGACTCTGAAGAAAAGCATTCCATTTAAACATGCTATTTCCTAAAGTTATGTGTAGATGTTGGTCTATGCATCAGTCACTGCAAAATTAAACTATTGGAACTCTTGATCATGGGATATATTGCTTTCTGGGCTTTTGCTTGTTCAAAATACTAAACAGCTATTTAATCATTCCATACGAACATTCTTGTTCCCCAGCTATTGCATTGATTTTAAAAGTATACTGCTCACTTTTTTTTGTTTCCTGACCATGACCTGTCCATGACTTTTACTAAAAATTTCCTGGGCCTAAAATGAAGCCATAATAAATAAAGAAGTCAATTGGTTTTTATTTCTTTGGCAGTTATATGGACTTGCCTGGAGGGTGTTTTTACTGTATGGGCTGAACAAGAATCAGATTGCACACCCACCATTAGTCAGACAAAGTCCAAGTTTATGGATAATCAGGGCATGGTGAAAAGCTTGTTGATTTACTCAAGCCTCTGCCTAGGGGAGTGGCTGAAGCAACAAATGAAAAGATTGGTGAGTTCTCTTTAGAAGACAAGTAGTGTCAATTTTATATATTAAATGTATGTACTTACACCAAGAAAATATGACAAGCACATCTTATACAATGAAAAATAGTGAACTTATGTCCTATTTATCTTTCACTAAAGAAAAAAAAATGGATCCCACTGTGGAAAAATGCCATGAAAGATGGCGATGTAAAACAAAAGGACATTGGGTAGGTAAAAAAGGTAGCATTTCAAAGAATTAATGTCTTTTATATAGACCACTCCAAGTGGCCATAGGACTCTAGGCCAATTTACAATTTTTATTTCAAAATAGGATAAGAGCATCACTATCTGACACTATTACTCCCTATATTGGCCAATGCTTTGGAATTGTGACCGTCATGAGTAAACCCACTGCTGGATTATGCCCACTAGAAATAGATTCCAACTATTGCCGTATGTGTGGAAGATTTTATAGGAAAAATACATGAAATAGGAACGAAAAAAGTGATACAATCATGGTTTTATACAGATATAATGCACCCGACAGAAGAAATCAACTGGAAAGTGAAAGCTAAATATTTTATTTAACAATACTTTCCTGCATGTGTTAACTTGACCTGTTCGTTAAAGAAACATGAGGAGCACATTAGTTTGCCAAGTTGAGTTTGTGACTTAAAGGTGGCATATTTTTTGCAGAAGAAATAAGAGTTAACTAGTATATCTACAAGCATTTCCTACAGCTGTGAAAAGTCTTAGGCTCTAGTCTTTGAACATGGCTGTGAAGTGCCCAGTGCAACTCAAGAAGCACAAACCAAGGTGATTTTAAGCTATTTTTGTCTTTACCTGAACTGGCCTAAATTAGAGCAGCCAGTTAATGCAGTCCAATTAGCACCATCTACCAATGGTCCCAAGGGTTGCTAGAGGGATTAGGGAAACCAAAGCCATAATTCTTTCCTCCTCCCTGTCATTATCCCTATGCTGTCAGCAGGAGGGGTAACAATCGGTTCATCTTCCCATGGCTAGGTACACCAGCTTTAGAATCGTTTCACACTAGTAGAATGCGATAAAGCAGCCAGACTGCAGCTGAGGATTTGGCCAAACGCTCCAGATACGTACAAAAATTAAGGACTTTCAGGAACAGAAAATCTGGGGTTGGTAAATGAAGACCATAATAAGTTTATGACCATATCCTATATGTGCCCAAATCAATATGGTAGTGAATCTACTATTGATATTATTACAAAAGGGAATTCTACATGTAGGAACTGTCAGGATATAAGGAACAGAGAAGAATCAGATTGATTTTCATGATTTCTCCAGATGCCCATCGTCCAAATACTGCAGTCATGGAATGTCACAAATACCTTTGTGATATAATTGTCTATCTGCTAATTGCACATATGTATTCACAATACACACACACACACTACTTTTGCTGTCTGAATATGTTTCACAAATAGGTAAAATAATTCAGTCATTACAGAAGTGAACTTAAAATGGAAGTGGCTGTACTTGTTCACATACAAAACCCTCTTTAATAGCTAGATAATCTTACATAAGGATTGTGAAGCATTACCTATACTGAATACAGAGATTACCTTACCACAGCACTTGTGATGTTATTTAAGTGTCTAAGGCGAGTTTGTAAACACTACAACTGTGAGCATAAAAAGCTCAGCTATTTAATCCAGACTTAGAGGCTTGTATAAAGGGTAACATTTTCTAGATACTTTGAGGAGGAAGGAGCATGACCCAGTGCATAGACACTGAACTGGGAGTCAGGAGTGCTGGGGTGAAATCCTGGCTCCTGTGAAGTAAATGGGAGTTTTGCTTTTCATCAGATGTCACCTATATGCAAAATGGGGATAACAATCCTTCCTTTGAAAACATCTTTGAAATCTGCAGATGAAGATCAAGATTCTCAGGTGCATGGGAAAACTCTACAGGGAAACTTAGTGAGGATGCAAATATGACTTTAAAACCTCAAATCCATATATGCATTCCCCCAGGCTGACTGTCAGATGGGCCAGTCCTGTAGTGTTATCCAAAAAAATCTGAAGGTTTCTTTAATTTGTTCCAGCATCCAACAGTCCCAATGGCCAATATGGCTGTCAGAGATCAGTGGGGTACAGAGAAACCCAAGCAATACCATCTAAGCTAGCTGCAGGAGGGTTGTGGTAGTATAGGTGTCAGTACCCATTTCTGAAATATCATGGGATCCCCCTTTAATGTGTGATCTTCCTTTGAGTTTTAGGGCCAGCAGTGCTATATGAAAGCCAAGTCCTAACTTGCAAAACTTAAAGCTCAGACTGGCTGCACTGGACATCGCATTAGAAACCAGTATGATTCAGGCAAGAATTTCATTATTTCCTTGAATGTAAACATCACTTTATAATCTTTTTAAAAAAAAACAAAAACAACCACATAACTGTTTACAGTTGATCCAAAACCTTAAGCACTGTGTATTTAGTATATTTGAATCATTGTAATTACCTGGAGTATGCTTCATGCCAATTACTATCAGCAAAATGGATTCTTACTTTGACACATTGACACCTGCACTTTTTTTTTTTCAATTAATACTGTGGAACACATTTCCAAAAGTGTGTGTGTGGGAAGGGAGGGGGGACATGTACTCACTATGGAAGCTTTTGTGATGGGTTGGCTCACAGAAACCCCCTTGGGGCTGCCAACTGATGTGCCAAGACTACTTCTGCCCCTGCCTTCCCTGCCCGCTTGGGACTCCAGAACCCTGCCTGGTTGTGCCAGACACACTTGCTGGCTACAAACACAGACCCAGGTCTGATCCACATCCCACAAGCTGCAGGCTTAATTGAAAGCAGCTTAAGAAGTGTTCCTGTCTTTAACACTCAGAAGCCCAACTCCCAGTGGAGTCCAAACCCCCAAGTAAATCCGTTTCCCCCTGTATAAAGCTTACACAGAGCAAACTCATAAATTGTTCACCCTTTATAACACTGATAGAGAGAGATGCACAGCTGTTTGTCCCTCCAGGTATTATTAATTAACACAGAGTATGTATTAAGTAAAAAGTGGTTTTATTAAATACAAAAAGTATTTAAGTGGTTCGAAGTGATGACAGACAGAACAAAACAAAATAAAACAAAACACGCAAGTTGAAACCTAATGCAGTATGAAAACTGAATACAGATAAAATCTCACCCTCGGAGATGTTTCAATAAGCTTCTATCAGAGACTGGACACCTTCCAGTCTGGGCCCAATCCTTCCCCCAGTACAGTCCTTATTCCAGCTCAGGTGGTAGCTAAGGGATTTCTCATGATTGCAGCCCCCTTTGTCCTGTTCCATCCCCTTATATAGCTTTGCATAAGGCAGAATCCTTTGTCCCTCTCTGGGTTCCAACCCCTCCTTCTAAATGGAAAACACCAGGTTAAAGATGGATTCCAGTTCAGGTGACATGATCACATGTCACTGTAAGACTTCAAGCCCTCATTCCTCCCAGCCTGACTTACAGGAAGGCCTGCAAGCAAACAGAACCATCCACAGTCAATTATCCTGGTTGATGGGAGCCACCAAGATTCCAAACCACCATTAATGGCCCACACTTTGCATAACTACAATAGGACCTCAGAGTCATATTTCTAGTTCCAGATACAGGAGTGATACATTTATACAAAGAGGACGACCACACTCCGTAGATTATAAACTTTGTAATGATACCTTACAAGAAACCTTTTGCATGAAGCATATTCCAGTTACATTATATTCACACTCATTAGCATATTTTCATAGAATCATATAGAGTGCAACATTACAGCTGCATTCAGTGTTTCACTTATAATCCAAATTCTGAGTGTAACATTCACTTTACCAATGGAAACCTTGAAGCCATTATGAAAGTTCTGCTACTGACTATTAATAACAGAGCTGAGAGCTTTTTCTGTCCTTGCCTATTTTATTTACTCTAGTCGGTGATAATTCTGTCAAAAAAAAGAAGACTGAAATGCTGGAAGTGATTATATTATACCAACCAGCTTGGTTGGGGGGAGAGAAGGGAAGCTGTTTTCTTCATAGGTTTAAGCACTTTATGTTCCTAAACTGCCTACTTGTTTATCACAAGACCACTTTTCTGTCTGAGTTGAGGATGTGATACCACACATGACAGATGGTTCTCCAAAACCTATCACATTTACTTCAATTATTTGTGAAAGACGGGACGGGGGGGGAGAACTATGATAACAAAAACTGTACAAATTATTTAGCTAGGTATTAAATCTCAACAAGGGTGATATTCTCATCCCAGTTATGGAAATTTAATGGATTTCTTTTAAAGGGGAAAGATGTTTAAAAACAAACCAGTATTATAACAAGCCATACAATGTGATCATTTACATTACACTATTTACTTGACAGTACTTTTTACATTCCACACAAAATACAGGCATGTGAACATCACTTTGCCTAATGTGTGCAATAATATTTAATTGCCTTTATTTATAGGGAACACCTGCAGAAACACTAGCACAGCCGGTAATAATTAATAATCCAAAATGTTATACTGCAGTCTGAAAGCAATTCAGTGCTGAGGTGAAGGTATCAATGAGATAGGAGGTGACAAAGGGATGTATTTAATGCTCCTTTACATGTGGAATGGACAATGTTAGTGTAATGTCCTCTCCTTCTCACCATCCCGGTATTGGGTTGTTAAACATAGGGCAAGTTTGCCTTGTGGCTGTTACACAACTTTGGGGGACTGAGCCTGAGATTTCCCAGTGTTTTCTAAATTGTGTGCCAGTGTGTATCCACCTCAGAGCAGCCTCACTTAAGCAAACCACCAGGAACAAAAGTTTTATTCTGTAAGGAAATATAGAACAGGATTATAGTCCAGCCGCCTTTTCTGTTTGCCTCATTCTCCAAATTCAGTACTAAAACATCCTGATGGCATGGCAGAGGGACTCTGTCAGGAACTAGGAAGTTCTCCCCATATGCAACAGTTTGTAGACCATAATTGGTAGTTCCCACCACTGTTACTGAAGCACATTGAACCTTGGGCTATATTAGTAGCACTACTAGAGCACTTCATTACCAACACCTTCTTCACAACAGGATGCAGGGAACCCACAGGCAGTATCATGATCACATAGACTATCCACACCCACTGATTTGGATTCCCCCCATTCCCACACAGCAGAATAGTGTCTTCTTGATTTGTCATCCCCTTATCCACTCAATAAAAATTATGCTAAAGGGAAGCAATAAATGCTTCTGTAGAAATTAGTATTACTATTGAAAAATATCAGAGGTGAAATATAAACAAAAATAAACATGTTTTATCATCCCTAAAGTCTATGCACAGAAGAGGAGATTGGGACAAAAATATACTTTGATCTGTTACTTTGCTTAAATTGAGAGGTTACCTTTCAGAGATTCACAGATTCAGAGTGTTTAAGCCCAGAAGGGATCATCTAGTCAGACCTGTATAAAATAGGTCATTGCATTTCAACCAGTTATTCATTATTGAGCCCAAGAGCTTGTGTTTGGCTGAATCATAGCTTCCAGACCTGATTTGAAGACCAAGAGAGAACACACACCACTTCCTTTCGTACTTTGTTCCAATGGTAAATCGCCCTGACTGGTAAAATGGTGTGCCTAATTTACAATGTGAATTTGACTGACTTCAGCTTCCAGCCATGATTGCTATGCTTCTCTCTGGTAGATTAAAGAGCCATTTAATGCACTTTATGAAGGTAAACTTATCAAAGAAAATTGATCTTTTTGATGAACAAAACAGATTGGGCTCTTTAAGTCTTTCACTATGTAACATTTTAATCTACTCCTCAAATCATTTTTGTGGCTCTTCTCTGCACCCTCTCCAATTTTTTTTTAACATTAAGTGGAAAGTATTCTCACCAATGCTGTATACAGAGATTAAAAAACACACACTACACACTCTATTTGTTTATACTCACTACTCCTCTGTTTATACATCCAATAGCCACATTAAGTATCAGAGGGGTAGCCGTGTTAGTCTGGTTCTGTAGAAGCAGCAAAGAGTCCTGTGGCACCTTATAGACTAACAGACGTTTTGCAGCATGAGCTTTCGTGGGTGAATACCCACTTCTTCAGATGCAAGCAGTGGAAATTTCCAGGGGCAGGTGTGTATATATAAGCAAGCAAGAAGCAAGCTAGAGATAACGAGGTTAGATCAATCAGAGAGGATGGGGCCCTGTTCCAGCAGCTGAGGTGTGAAAACCAAGGGAGGAGAAACTGGTTCTGTAATTGGCAAGCCATTCACAGTCTTTGTTTAGTCCTAAGCTGATGGTGTTAAATTTGCAGATGAACTGGAGCTCAGCAGTTTCTCTTTGGAGTCTGGTCCTAAAGTTTTTTTGCTGTAAGATGGCCACCTTAAAATCTGCTATTGTGTGGCCAGGGAGGTTGAAGTGTTCTCCTACAGGTTTTTGTATATTGCCATTCCTAATGTCTGATTTGTGTCCATTTATCCTTTTCCTTAGAGACTGTCCAGTTTGGCCGATGTACATAGCAGAGGGGCATTGCTGGCATATGATGGCATATATTACATTGGTGGACGTGCAGGTGAATGAACCGGTGATGGTGTGGCTGATCTGGTTAGGTCCTGTGATGGTGTTGCTGGTGTAGATATGTGGGCAGAGTTGGCATCGAGGTTTGTTGCATGGGTTGGTTCCTGAGCTAGAGTTACTATGGTGCGGTGTGCAGTTGTTGGTGAGAATATGCTTCAGGTTGGCAGGTTGTCTGTGGGCGAGGACTGGCCTGCCACCCAAGGCCTGTGAAAGTGTGGGATCATTGTCCAAGATGGGTTGTAGATCCCTGATGATGCGTTGGAGGGGTTTTAGCTGGGGACTGTATGTGATGGCCAGTGGAGTCCTGTTGGATTCTTTCTTGGGTTTGTCTTGCAGTAGGAGGCTTCTGGGTACACATCTGGCTCTGTTTCCTTATTTCCTCGTGTGGGTACTGTCGTCTTGAGAATGCTTGGTGGAGATTTTCTAGGTGTTGGTCTCTGTCTGCGGGGTTAGAGCAGATACGGTTGTACCTCAGTGCTTGGCTGTAGACAATGGATCTTGTGGTGTGCCCGGGATGGAAGCTGGAGGCATGAAGGTAGGCATAGCGGTCGGTAGGTTTTCGGTATAGGGTGGTGTTAATGTGACCACCACTTATTTGCACCGTGGTGTCTAGGAAGTGGACCTCCCGTGTAGATAGGTCCAGGCTGAGGTTGATGGAGGGTGGACGCTGTTGAAATCATGGTGGAATTTTTCCAGAGTCTCCTTCCCATGGGTCCAGATGATGTAGATGTCATCCATGTAGCGTAGATAGAGAAGGGCGTGAGTGGACGGGAGCTGAGGAAGCGTTGTTCCAGGTCTGCCATATAAAGATTGGCATATTGTGGGGCCATGCGGGTGCCCATAGCGGTGCCACTGATCTGGAGATATATATTGTCATTAAATTTGAAATAGTTGTGTGTGAGGATAAAGGCACAGAGCTCAGCAACCAGTTGTGCTGTGGCATCATCAGGGATACTGTTCCTGACAGCTTGTATTCCATCAGTGTGTGGGATGTTTGTGTAGAGAGCCTCTACATCCATGGTGGCTAGGATGGTGTTTTCTGGAAGGTCACCAATGCATTGTAGTTTCCTCAGGAAATCAGTGGTGTCACGGAGATAGCTGGGAGTGCTGGTAACATAGGGTCTGAGTAGAGAGTCCACATATCCAGACAGTCCTTCAGTGAGAGTTCCAATGCCAGAGATGATGGGGCGTCCAGGATTTCCGGGTTTGTGGATCTTGGGTAGTAGATAGAATAACCCTGGTCGGGGTTCTAAGGGTATGTTGATTTGTTCCGGTGTTAGTGTAGGGAGTGTCCTGAGTAGATGGTGCAGTTTCTTAGTGTATTCCTCAGTGGGATCTGAGGGAAGTAGCCTGTAAAATTTGGTATTGGAGAGTTGTCTGGCGGCCTCCTTTTGGTAGTCAGACCTGTTCATGATGACAACAGCACCTCCTTTATCAGCCTCTTTGATTATAATGTCAGGATGGTTTCTGAGGCTGTGGATGGCATTGCGTTCTGCACAACTTAGGTTGTGAGGCAAGCGATGTTGTTTTTCCACAATTTCTGCCTGTGCACGTCAGCGGAAGCATTCAATGTATAGATCCAGACTGTCATTTCGACCCTCAGGAGGAGTCCATGTGGAGTTCTTCTTCTTGTGCTGTTGGTGGGAGGGTAACTGTGTATCAGTGCGCTGTTCAGTGTTGTCCTGGAAGTATTCTTTGAGTCGGCGAAAGTAGGCTTCCAGATCGCCGCAGAACTGTATCATGTTGGTGGGGGTGGCAGGGCAGAAAGAGAGTCCCCGAGATAGCCCAGAAGAACAGTCTGTCCTGAGTGTGTGGATAGATTGACGATATTGCTGGGTGGGTTAGGGGTATCACGGTTGTGGCCCCATGTGGCAGGTAGGAGTTTAGACAGCTTACAGTCCATCAATTGGGATTCCCTATTGGCAGATCTCAAAGTAGTTGTCAGTTAGGAAGTTCTTAACCTATTTAAGATGTGCTCTCTATTGATATTTAGAGGTTTTGTTGTTTTTCAAATCAGAACGTCATATGGTACTAGGTCAAAAACCTTACAAAAAAGACTAAAGGTACATCTACACTTCCACCTGGAGATATAGTTTCCAGCTCAAGGAGATCCACCTACACAAGCTTGATAAGAGCTAGCATACTAAAGATAGAAGTGTAGTCTTTAATTCTTTATCAGCTGATCCCTTATTAGTATTTCCATTATTTTGCCCAGTTTTGATGTCAGACCAACCAACCTATAGTTTTCCAGGTCATTCCACCTCTCCTTTTTGACTACTGCTACAACATTAGTATTCTTTCAGTCTTTTGGAATTTCTATACCTGATGTCAGGTCAAATATTCTGCATGGAGCATGGCACTGAACACACACTGAGATATTATAGATCAGGGGTCGACAACCTTTCAGAAGTAGGGTGCTGAGTCTTCATTTATTCACTCTAATTTAAGGTTTAGTGTACCAGTAATACATTTTAACTTTTTTAGAAGGTCTCTTTCTAGAAGTCTATAATATATGACTAAACTATTGTTGTATGTAAAGTTAATAGGGTTTCAAAATGTTTAAGAAGCTTCATTTAAAATTAAATTAAAATGTAGAACCCCCCCCCCCCCCATACCTGTAGCCAGGACCCGGGCAATGTGAGTGCCACTGAAAATCAGCTCGCGTGCCGCCTTCGGCACCCATGCCATAGGTTGCCTACCCCTGTTATAGATGCAACTTCAGAGGATTTTTTCTTAGATACTGTTCAGAATCAGTATTTGAAGAGAGTGGAAGGGTATTCATAAAATTATAGGTGCAAATTCTTCACCAGTGGAAATATTCCTGAGGAAAATCTCATTAAAATGTTATGTCACAATAAGTTAAGTCACTTATTTCTCTACACATTTGTGGACACACATCTTACAGAGAAGAAAAGATAAATCATGTTGCATTTTAGCATTGTTTAGGGGGAAATTAGACAGGCAGTTGCCATCAACAATTTCAGTTCTAAAAAAAATAATCTAATCCTGTATGGTATTGGTCAGTAAGGATATACAGTAATCTTTACAGGTCTATTCTATTGAACTGTTCCTTTCATATGGGAATGAAATAAAGTTACATTACAATGTTTTCAGCCTGTGGTCCACGGACCTCAGGGGTCTGCAGCCTATGTCTAAGACTTCCAAAGGGGTCTGCGCTGACGGTTGACATTTTTTAGGGGTCCACAAATGAAACAAGGTTGAATACTAATTTAAGAGAAATAGCACATGAAATGGGATTCTGTTTGTTTGTTTAAAAGGGGGGGGATTTATTAATTTCATTTTGAAAGTTTACTTGCAGCAAACTGAATTTTTAAATGTCAAAAAACAGGGGTTTAGGTATGTACTACATATTACTTCTTATAACAGTATATTGTAATAAAGTCATCTTTTTGTAATGTTTTCTAGTGTGGTATTACTACAATTAAGCTTGCTAAGGAATCTTTAGTGCATACTAGCAAGGTCTACATGGACTAATTAATGCATGACACATTAATGCACTTTAGAAATCACAACCTGATAGTCCATATTACTGCTCTGTGTAGACAAGCCCTTAGATTTCTGGTGGTTGTGCAATAAACATTTTTTTTTAAATTGGGAGTGTTTTATCAATTAAAACCTAAAAGCAGAAGCCTGATGTATAATACCAGCATTCAGAGTGGCTAAAATTTCCAAAAGCCTAAAGTTAGGCTCTTAAATCCTGAAGAACTTTATTAAGTAGCCTGATTTTTTAGAGTGCTAAGCACCTGTCAGTTCCCATAGACTTGCATAGGAGTTTTGAGTGAAAACTGATGACAGTATCAAATTGCCGCCTACTGCTCACACATTTTATATTTTTTGGCATACTGGAAATCTGAACCTTCATGCTACCAAAGTGTGTTACCATGTGGCACAGAAAGGATTGCATCAGTTCCCACTTTATCTTATTTCATCCTCTATTGGCAGTCCTTTGAGCAAATGACAACAAATCTTGATTCCCTTGATGCTCTTCCCTGCCTCATGCAAAGAGGGAGCAGGCAGATGCCTCAATGGTCCAGGTATGGCTCTTAAGGCGTTATTATTTAAACATTACTTAATACAGCAACAGCAGCTTACAACAAGCTACTCCCAACCACTGTCTGTTCTGTCCCCAGCAGCCAAGCCCCCCACCTCCCACCATCCAAAATGGAGATGGATTTTGTGTGTCTGCGCAAACAAACTCCACAGCCTTATATTACAGTTGCAGCTACTTCAGTCGCCATTTTCCTCACATCTACTCTTCCTTGGATGACATGGAGACTGGTAGCATTGAGGATCGAATATTTGAGGAAGAGGAGGGACAGATGTGGGGGTCAAGAGGTAATGGTCATTGTCACTTCAAACCTCATGGGGAGTACAGCAGAACATAATTTAATCTCATGATTCCCCCTTCATGATGGAGAAAAATTTCCTTTAGGGGGAGTTTCAGGGGCAGCTTGGGACACCTGCCTCCATTGCTGTTAAGGCCCAAGATGATTCTAGAGTTGTCAGAAAGTTACAGGGTCTCCCTGTGTAGTAAGAGGAGGCCCTGAGATATAAACCTTGGTATCAGAGGCCTGGTATGAGGCCTAAGGCCTGAACTAAAGTAATGGTCAGGACTTTGCTAACATAAAGCAAAGTGAAGCTGTGAGCCAGAGGCAGGCCCTGCTCACAGAAGCTGGCAAGAAAAGGGCTGATATTGCATAAATGTACCGTATATTCATATAGTGTATTGAAGTATAAACGAGGTACCAGGACACTCTAATACTGGAACATTCCACAGATAACAAGGAACAGGCCGACCCATCCCAATGACAGGGCCAAAGGGTAATATAATGGATAGTGTTGTTTTGTTCGAACCAACATGTACAAGGTGAGAGGCGGCACCTTACTACGTAGAGGGGTTGTACCTTGCTACGTAGAAGGGTTTCACCGCAATACATCAGGAGTGATGTGTAACTTGTTTGTACCTGTGTACAAGAATACATCCCTGGGGCGGTGTCTTTGTCCAGCCTAGGGGGCAGTGGAAAGTCCCACCACTGACTGAGCTGAGTCCATTGCCAGGGGGCACATACTCATAGTATGTCCTGTAGAGTAAAATCTAGAGGGAACTATCATTGTGCTTCATTTGACAATAAACCTGGCCAAAGTGCCTTTGTACCTTACTACACTATGTGGTCATTGGGGCTTCTCTCGGGATCTGCTGTGTCAGCTATCTTCGAAGAGCTGGGACAGCACATAAAGGGAACACACGCACACAGCCGAGTGATATCAACATTAAACAGAGCAGAGCACCACGCCGGTAGCATCTGACAACACCCTGCAGAGGGCTCTGGGCTGCAGGAGATCCAGAGGGATTGTGAGGATGGAACCACTGAATTTGTGGGGAAGCATTATGCCAACGTCCTGGTGGAGCATGATTCCTCAAGGGCCTGTTCTATGTCTATTTTTGAAGGCATGAGTGTGACCTTAAGAGCACTCCAAAGCCAGAGGTGGCTCCATGGTATGTAGCAGTGAGCGTCAGTGCACCCCACACCCTGTAGTCACAATATTTGTTTAGAAGGTGTCTTGTATTGTGTCACTCAGGGCCAGCTTTATGAACTGTGGGGCCTGATTCGAATACCCAGCGGCGGTTCGGGTCTTCGGCGGCACTTCGGCAGTGAGGGGGTCCGCTCCAGGTCTTCTGCGGCATCGAAGGCCCCCCCGCTGCCGAAATGCCGCCAAATACCCGGAGCAAAGCCCCCCCCCCCCCGGCCGCCGCTGAAATGCCAGCAAAGGCCTCCCCAGGGGGGCCTCTTAGGCATGGGCACAGGGCCCCCTTAGGTGGGAATCGACCTAAAGCCGGCCCTGGTGTCACTGGAAAACTAGTAACTCACTTGTCATTAATATTCTTGCAGCATGCATGTACGGTTACTATACAATGAGCTATACAGATGTGATGGAAATGTGCCTGTTCTAAACACCTTAGTTATGACAATGAAAGTTTAGAGGTTTTGATAGACAAAGGGTTGTGAATTCCCTCATCAGCAGTAAACACAGCAATCAGCTCACAAGCAAGGGATGGGAAGACTTCATTAGCATTGCAAAATTGGAGAAGGAAACCTCACATGGGGACTCAGGCATGGTCAAGATGGCTCACCCTGCTAGAGGAGACAGGAAACTGAATCCCTTCCTGGATCTTGACACCAGGACAGTAAACTTTGGAGGAATATATGGAATGGGAAAAGGACTTTGGGTTAGCCTTCACCAAAGGAAACAAAGAAACCAAGCACTTTGACTCTGTGTTGGCCAGCCATCCTGGAAGAATGACTGCAGGGAGAAAACTGCAAAAGACTCTTGTTAAGTTAGACTTTAGTCTTAGAAGCATAGTTTTGCTTGTTTGTTTGTAACTATCCCTATTCCTTCTACTTGGAATCACCATGAATCTATGATCTTTTGTTGTTAAGCTAGTGTTACTTTTACTATGAACCAGCTCTGTGCAGTGTGTGGAAAGGTTGCTGACGTCCCCCTGCAAAGAGTAACTTGATGGTGGAAACCACAGTGACACCTTCATGCTTGCTGTTGATGTCAGGGCTGTGAGACACCAATGCATAGCATTTAAGTCACCCAGAATTGCATGACAGGTGTTGACTGAACTGCTTACTGGCCTGGGTGACCCATAGTGTCACCATGGGACAGGAGGGGCTTTTTGTTAATTGCACGTTGTACATGAAAGAATGTCTTACAGTTACTGCAGAATGATGCTTCCCACCTGCTCGCTGGACTGAGACACGGGGAGAAAATGGTCAGACAATAGCTAAGTTCACTTTGGAGCCACACATTTATTCTGTAACAATTGGGAAGAAAAATTTTGCAACTGTAGAATAATAAAAGAGAGGGCTTTTTATTTATTCACAGGCTTTTCTATGGTGCTTACCATGGTAGCATTTCATAATCAGTAGCAGCTTGTGTGAGGTAGAGGAATATTATTTCTTCATTTTACAGATGAGTAACTAAGGCATTGATTTCAGTGGGAGTTAGGCACCTGTGTGATTTTTAAAATAGTGCTAGGCACACAGCTATAGCTTCAGGTGCCAAAATATTTAGATTATTGAAAGTAACTTGCCCAAGGTCATAGAAGAAGGCTTTAGCTCAACTGAGTAACAGTCTAGTTCCTTAACTCCAATGCTTACCTCCTTTCATAGTCTATGAAATATTTGTAAGGTCAAATTAATGTTTCTACAGTTGAGAGTGGCCTCATTGTTGTGTTGCATTGCATTTAACGGAGCTTTTCAGTTTCCTGTTTGAGATACAAATTATTGTTTGACCTAACATTGTCTCACTATTTTTGAGCCCTAGTCCTTTTTATCTGTTGTTGGCAAATTGAATGTCAATAGGTGTCTGTATTTATAGGTAGCCACTGTTCTCAAATATCATCAGAATTGCAAAGAATATTGTTGCTAGAGTATGGAAAAGTGATATTCTGCTATAAAATGAAGACATCCTATGAAGTCTAAGTATTCACTGAAATGGATTGCAAAGCAGAAGGCATTTTTACATTTGTTCTTTTCTGTGGCCTAAGTATCGGTATTTTTATTGTTGCTGTATCATTTCTATTGTAGATGTTTGTGAGCTTGAGTAAGGCTTTTCTTGTCTGTGAAAGCTTACCGCAATAGTAACTGCTTTAAAGCAATAAGCAATTCAATAATTCCAAATTTCACTGTACCAGCAACAAGCCATTGTGTTATTCCAAACCATCATTTTTATGAAAACGCGAACTTCCTACACAATGGGCAACTTATAGATTCAGAATATGTTCAGGATTTGGGTCTGGAGTCAATTATTTAAGCATAGAAGGCAACTCTAGCAAGACAACTAAAAATGCTAGGAGAGATTGGGTTTTTCTTTGGGTTAGATTAAAATAAGGAGAGGAAGAGGGTGGGTAAGAAGGGGAAAATATTTTTATACATAAGTAGTGATCCGCTTCCCATTTGGAATGATGAAGAGGTATTTGCAACTGGGAAAGAAAGAGGAAAGTTGTGCTGTTCAAAATATTGGTTAAATGCTGTTCTGTAGCAGGGAAAAACAGCTAGACTAGGAAAGACAAAAGTAGTTACATCCTTAACTGATATGGCGGAGTTTAGGGCCAGATTTTCAAGACAGCTTTGCTCCCATTTATCCACTTGAGGGCCAGCTATTCAAATATCTTCCTCACCCAGCAGCAAATGTTATGTCTGATCAGATTTTCAAAAGAGCTCAGCATGTTCTTGTGAAACGCAAGCACATATTTGGGTGCCTAAGCAGGATTTGAGCTCTTCTGAAAGTCAAAACACTGATTGTGGCAGCTGATCTCCAACAAGGTCAACTGCTTCCCGACAGCTCCTTGTGGCACAGTGGTAGCTCTGCAGCATCTTTCCTCACTGTCCCTTCTTAGACTCAAATACTCAGAAGAGATGTTCACAAGTCCAACCACCACCCTTCTTGGGGTCTAGTTCATTAACATGAAATTCAGTGTGTAAACACAAAAAAGCCTTCCTTTCTAGTCATAAGCTCACCACAGCCCCTACTTCCTCAAGTACTGTCTTACTCTGACCCACCATAAAAGATACAAACCTTGGATTGTCTTCTTTGCCTTCTCCACCAAAAAGAGAAGAAAGCTTCCAGACAGAATTTTTATCCAGTCATGGCTGCCTTCCTCTAGGACCATTGCAGGAGACTGTTCCTAGCACTTCACTTGGCTGTACACAGGCCTTTGGTTTTTTTAGCACCATATCCACTCAAAGCCTATTTTTCCCCCCACATAGCTCTCTTCACCTGGGGAGGAAAATCAGCTGTGCCACCAATAGACTGAGACCTATGTACCTTTACAAAGGCCAGATACCCTGTCACATGAAACCTTATGAAATGTCTGGCCTATGTTAATGGAGACTCAAAATAGATATCCACACAGGAATTCTGTTGCGGGGTGGGAAGGGATGGATCAGGAGAAGAGTGGAAAAAAGAGCCAGTGTAACATATAACTTTGGATTAATCATTTGCAGTAACACCTATTTTTGCTTAGATACAGCATCAAGACAGCTAAAGACTAGGGCTAAATTATCTTGTGATCTAAATGGACAAAACACCATTAAAGCTGTGCCTGGTTACACCATAGAGAATTTAGCCTTATGGATTAGTATCTGGTAGACAGACATTAAAGCAACAGCAAACAATGTGTCTGTTTGACACACATAGTAGGCTCAAGTCTGTATTGAATTAAACCCTGGACAACCTGATAACAGTAGGTTTGTGGTAGACTGAGAAAACTTGTGGTGTAAAGCCAGGGGTACAATTTGAGTAACAAGCTGCTTAAAGTTGTTCCAGTGGGAGTCCCAGACATAAGGAAGTGGTCTGATTGGGCCTGCTACCCTTAAGTCATTGGAGTCTCTTCCACCTATACAAGCACCTACAGATTCTTCTATGACACTGCTCAGAAAGAGACCATGGCTATCTTCTGGTCTTTGACATGAACAATCAAGAGCAGCATTCATTTTAATCCCTGCATTTGACAATGTCAAAATACCAACGGTTTTTATCTGCTGTATGTAAAAAAGTAATTCTTTAAGTCACAGGGCTAGACTCAGTCTGTTAAGGCTGCTTGTTGCTATTCCATTGGTACAAACCCATGTTTAAATCTAGCACTAGCCAGCAAAGGATTCCCTGTGTATAGGGTGATCCTCTATTCATATAAAGCAGCTGCTACCGCAGCTACTGCACTATCCCTTCCCCTGACCTTTGAGTAAGGGGTGTGCCCAGGAAAAGGGTTGTGTCCAAAACCAACAGCATCCCCCATCCTCCCACCCCAATCCAGTGTTGGCAGGTGGTATATGACTGAGCAACCTCCAGGTTAGCATATTTCATGCCAGGGCGTGGCCAGCCAGCAGCACCTCAAAAAACCCGGAGAACATAGTGGTGACTAACTCACATTTACTTCCTTCCCCTCACACTTATACTTGTGCCCAGTCAGTCTGGATTAATTTGGGCCAGGAGATACCCTGTGAAATAGTATATACATTCTGAATGCTTTTCTCAGTCTTATGAGCTCAACAGCTCTTATTTTAAGATACAACTACATTCTTTCAGTGCACTCAGGGTACTCACTCTTAGACATGTGTAATGATGAATTAACAACAAAGTTTTAAATCAAATAATAGTGTTCTTGATTCTTCCATAGATAGTATTTTCCATAGCAAAAATACTGCAAGTATCTTTTTGTACTTTATCAAAGTAAAGTAATTGCGTAATTAGTATCAAATTGCTTAGAAATTGACCAATTTAGTACTTAAGTACCATTTAAACTATGAAATATGTCTCTTTCAAGATTGTTAGCACTCTAAAAACCTGACAGTCTTGCACTCAAAAGGCATGCTCCTAACTTTCTTTAAAAAAAAAGTGTTTTTTTTGTTTAGCTCATGTTGTAAGGAGAAAATCAAATACATGTTTTCACAGAAAAAATACAGTGTTTTCAGAATCCTGTTTATATATCAAATTGAACTCATTTGGGAAGTTCAGTATTGGATATATTATATAATTTTCACATAGATTAAAAACCCCTAAGACTAACCCCCTAGTAGCTGCTAGTATTTTAGCACTTCATAGAATTCCATATTTTCAATTTAAACAGTGCATAAACAACATTGAGGGGGTAAACAAATGATACATTTAATGTTGATTGGAAGCTCTTCGAGCTAGTGTCTGATTTTACTTGATAAAAATTAAGCACCCTGGCCTACTCTAGGGCAAGCAATAAATAAATTCCATTCTCTTCTACACAGGAGTAAGGAAAGTTTCCACAGCATCTATTTAAAAGGGTGTTCATGGTTATAAGTAACTAAGTAGCTTGAATACAGCTTTTCAAATTTTAGAGAGGTTTCCCTCCCTACCTGTAAATTACCTCCCACACCTTCCAGAATTTAGCAATCATAGTTCTGACAGTTACAGTATTTGTAAGAGACTGATCATTTCATTTATTTAGTCTCTGCTGAAGCGCTGTACCTGCTACACACAGATGAGCAAAGCAGCTGGGATGAAATAAAACCAAACCAAACATTCCATCACCAATTCACACCCAAGGGCTAGAAAAATTGGATACTTAAGTTAGAGGTTTGGGCTACTTTGTGGCTGCTTCTAAACATTGTGGTTCTATCAAGGGCTTGAAGAAGAAGTGCCAAAATGCCATACCATGAGAAAAGTTAATCTCCCAGAATTTCTGACTCAGCTGAAACCAGGTCAGACCAAAAGTAAAGTAATGTAAGGAAGGCTGTTTGTGAGATTTGTCACAATCAGTGGTGTAAGGAAAGACTTGGTGGCTTATCTGAACAGACCTGCTCAGCCTTTTTGCATTTGGCCCTCACTTGTATACTTTCAATAATGTACACAATATTTGAATAAAAAAATATATTATCCATTTAAGGAGGGATACTTACCTCTAAAGAAGGTCTGTGAGGAAGTAATATAGTCAGGGGCTGTATTATCTCTGGAAGAATAGTGTGTACACACATGGGGAGGGTAATGTAACAAACTCAGCAGATAGCATCTTCTCACAGCTGGGTGCAGCATTGGAGCAACTCAACCTCAGTTCTTCCCCATCCCCCAGACAATTGCTTGGCTCTGGGACAATCAGGCTCTTCTCACAGGTCTCATATCTAACCAGCTCATTTGTAATCTGATCTCCTCCAGGGAAATATGGAGTGCCACAGGCCAGAAGTCCTATGATCCTGCAACAGGTTATCAGCCCAAGTCCTACTCTGGTGTGTATAGTCCTTGACCCCTCTTCCCCAAGGGGTTTCCTGTCTTCCTTTCTAGGCATAATAGGGGACGCCAGACACACACCCTCACCTCTGTATTCCAGCCCAAGGACTCTGTGTTTAAACAGCTAAGACCTGGTCCTTATAAGCCCTTGCTACTTCTTACCACCACCTGTCCACTAGCACTTTTTCCAGGGCCACAGTCTCCAGTTCTCTCTCTTTGGAAGTCTGACTCCCTGTGTGGCTTCCTGCCAGTTTGTTGTTGATGAGCTGAGCCTCCTCATTATCAGTTCACAGCCACCTGGACCCTTTTGTTCCCTTTGCCCTTTCCCACCAGGCTATATGCATCTTAATACAATTTTTCTTTTCTTTCAACCCTCCTTACTGGCCCTGCAGTCCTTCCTTTATACCAGTGGCTCTCAACCTTTCCAGACTACTGTACCCCTTTCAGGAGTCTGATTTCTCTTGTGTACTCCCAAGTTTCACCTCAATTAAAAACTACTTGCTTATAAAATCAGACATCAAAATACAATTGTCACAGCACACTATGACTGAAAAATTGCTTTCTCATTTTTATCATGTAATTATAGAGCAATTGGAATATAAATATTGTACTTATATTTCAGTGTGTAGTATACAGAGCAGTATAAACAAGTCACTACCTGTATGAAATTTTAGTTTGAACTGACTTCACTAGTGCTTTTTATGTAGCCTGTTGTAAAACTAAGCAAATTACTAGATGAGTTAATGTACCCAGTTGAGAACCATTGCTTTATATGAACCACCCAGCCTGGTTCTCCTCACCTGGATCTAACACTTAATTTCCTGTCTCTCCTACAGGTGCCACAAAATGGGCTAGCTGGGCTCTCCCTAATTTTGACATTGCTCATATGGGGTTTATACACCCTCATCAGAG
This sequence comes from Mauremys reevesii, assembly GCF_016161935.1. Lineage (NCBI taxonomy): Eukaryota > Metazoa > Chordata > Testudines > Geoemydidae > Mauremys > Mauremys reevesii. Next base: position 25,445,142 of record NC_052633.1, on the reverse strand, counting down.
TGTGTGTGAGAGTGAGAGTACATGTACACATTTAAGCATACTAAAAAAGGGTCAGTTCATTCCTGTACATAGAGTCCTCACAAAGTATATGGACTGAATGAGCCAGGAGTCCTGTAGAAAAAATGGTATGTGGTCATGTAATGAAAGACACACAAGGAGATCAAATTAAAATTACCTGGGCAACCTTAAATTTAGCATTTCTTGATTTTAAATTGTGATTTTGCCATCTAAAGAACATTCATGTAATCTAGGATTTTGTTGTATATAATAGTGTGTGGGGGGTGTATAATCATATGTTACCTACTAACTTCATGGGGTTTGTGAAAAATAAATGGTATTTTCAACCTTGATATTAATCAATTACTATACCAGCAATTTACAATGTCATTGAGGAACAAAAATTATGCAAATAAAAAAAAGTGTTATTGATAATAATATGCTCTGAGATATAAAAGTGAACTCCCTGATACAGGGCTTTCAAGATGTGAAAACAAACAAATTTCAGAAACATAGGGGATTTTAACTGTCACATCGAAACACATTATTGAACCCTTCATTACAAGAATAAAATATTTTAAAAACCTGCCTTAGAATTAATTCAAAATGAGTGAGATGTGGCAGGTCTGCTGATTACTCATGGTTATTAAAAATCCCATAGCACTTTTTGTAAGAGCAAGGGTGATAACCCTTTGTGTCCTGGCTAAGTTCCAGCTTAGGTAAATAAATTTTGCCTGCTGTTCTTAAATTCCCTATGTAGTTTCAGTTAGCTAAGCCAGTCTTCTCTTTCCTCCAACATACTGTTGTGTAGTCTCCTAGGTATACAGAGGCTACAACATTTCCATCTCAGATATGAGTGCATTTCAGTGGCAAACTATTAATTATTATTTATTAGTATTATCCCTCACTATTACACGATGGGGATTATCTTTAAACAAATCGCCTTCACAACATAACAAGCTCTATAAGCATGGAAAGGGGAAAGCTATAGTCTAATTTATCCCCATGAGTTACCAATAAATCCTGCCGCCAAACTAACTCTGTAGTTTTGGGTAGTGAGGAGTTTTGTTAACCCTTCTGCGGAATTTTTGTATTTTAGGTGCTCAAATGCACTTGCAGTCCTTTGACTTCTCTTAAAATTCTTTCAGGGCCTACAAACTATCTTCTGAAGGTCACTGTTCATGGTGGCTAGCACTCCTAACGTGTTCATGAGCTGCTCATTCAGAATTTTAGGGATTGCTCCAAGTGCTCCACTAATCACTGGACTCATCTTTGTTCCAGTTTTCCTTAATCGTTCCACTTGGTGTCAGAGTTCTTCATACTTCACCATCTTCTCTCCTTGTTTCTTTTTATGTTTCTGTCTGCTGGTATGGCAATATCAATTAACATGGTCTTGTTTGTCTTCTTTTCTACAACATCTATGACTAGTTTGCCTGCACTATTTGTTCTGTGGCAACTGCCAGATCTCATACAATCGTAGCCTCTTCATTCTGTAGAGAGCTTTCATTCCAGTGATCATAATGCCTCATGATTTGTTTAAATCCATACTTGCCACAGAGGCTCCAATGTAGACACTTGGAGACCTCATTGTTTCTATTCTTATATTCTCCCCCAGCCAGGCTGTTGCAGGCATTCAACACAATGTTCCACCATCTCTTCCTTTTCAGAACACACTCTGTAGTTTGGAGAGTAGTTCTGTTGGTCAGTTTTGTTTTGAATGTAATTAAGCCTCAAAGATTGATCTTGGCCACTGATAACGAGGCACTCTGTCTCTGTCTGGAGATATACCTCAACAAGTTTGTTAAGCTGTGATCACTAATGGGTTTGGTCTCTCTCCATCTCTGTTTGTACATTGATTGCTGTGTAAATGTTTCACGTTTTTCTCTGGAAATTTGCTTTCTCCTTTCTTTATCTCCTCCTGTCCATATCTTGACTAAACTTCATTACTCTATGTTTTGCCATGAGTTTTCTTATTTGGATGTCAATTGTTGGGGGCTGCAGGAAGCGGTGTGGCCCAAGGGATGTGTGGCTGCTGCTTCCTGCAGCCCCCATTGGCCTAGAACAGCGAACCATGGCCAGTGGGCGCTGCAATCGGCTGAACCTGCTGACGCAGCAGGTATACAAACCATCCTAGCCTGCCAGTGGATTTCCCTGATGGGCTGTGTGCCAAAAGTTGCTGATCCCTGCTCTATTGTCTAAGCTAAAGGACCCCTCTCTCTTATCCCAGGCTGCAGCAGGATCATCTATCTCCATGTGGCTTAGCCACCACTAAGAAGGGAGAGAGCACCACACCGTGTGCATTGCTTATATACACCCCCTCTCCCAAGCTCCAGAGGCTTCCCAGTTCAATTTCCCATATGGGGCACAACTTGTAATGTCTATGTTGCAGATGGGTTGTCAGTAGCAGGTTTTAAATCTGGGATCTCCGGATCTCAGTGCAGGAAGCTCTACTGCCTGAGTTAAAAGACTTCACTCCCTTAGCCATGGCGGTAGCAGGCTCATCAATATCAACCTTGCCTAGACACCACCAGAGGGTGGCAGAGTGCCACACTGAGCTGGCATACTCAGACTCATGCAGAATATTGACTATGAACTTGATTCAGCAAGTCATACCTAATTTTAAGCATGTGAAAGCTCCCACTGATTCAATTTGGACTACTCACATTCTTTAAGTTAGGCACATATTTAAATGTGTTGACAAATTTGTCCCCTCTGAGTATAAGTGAGCTATGTTTCCCTCTAGTGGCTCACCCCCAAAAAGGATAAAGAATCTCCTACTCGCAGTAACTACAAAAATTCTATTTTGCATCAAATAGCAGAGACATAGGGCTTTGGAGCTAAAGGACCAGAGTTCTAGACCCATGGCCATTTATGTGTAATTAATTTAATAACTGTATCTGTAGGCTTTAGTACATTGATTTATTTCAGATTGTTGCCCAAACGGTGTCACTTGGTAAGGGACATGAATTAATTACATCATTTGTTGTATATTATTGTAAGTTATATTATATATTTTTGGGCAGTGACTGTCTCTTACTACATGTACCTATAGCATTCAGCACTGTGGGTTCTCAATCCGGTAGGGAAAGGAAGAGGGCGAGGGGAAAATTAGCAAAAAATGCACAAACACAAAACAATTAAGCAAGAGGAAAGACTTTATTTGCAGTCAAAATTTCAATTTTCAATTTTGATCAGTTTGCTAGATAGTTAAAATTAGGGGTAGTGTGTGTGTGTGTGTGTGTGTGATTACAAAGGGTTATTTCAAGCAAGGGTTAGATTGTGGGTAGGCAGGAAAGCAGACAATCACGTCAGCCCCAATTACTGATACTTGTGCAGGTGTCATTCACTATGAAGTTTCCACTTCTGATCATTATGAGTTCAACTGGCTGGCTTTTATCCCTGTCTGGGATGGGTAGTATCCAGACAGGAAAAAATGAAAAAAAGGACTTGAGGGTGGATTAAAGGGCAAGTCCCTGAAGAACAAAGGTGAGTGAGGCACAGCCTGTTAGAGAGAAGACTGAACCCCAGTCCCTAGATTTTTGGGTGTTTGGTATAAACTAGCCCTACCTACTCTTATAGGTAAGATAGATAAGTATGTAGATCTTTTTATTGGGTGAAAAAAAAAACACCTTTTCTCTTTCTATGCTATGTTCCTTCTGTTAAGATTAAACAGTACTTTGTTTTGATAAGTCTGTTTGGGTGACCGTATTCACCACTGGTCACAACTCCTCAAGGGAAGACTGTCAAGTAGCCAAACACAGTCAGAATTGCTGAGCAATCATGGGGGGTACAGAGGATACCATATCCCTGAACCTGGTCTAATGGAGGGAGAATTGTTGGATTCTACCACAGGACAGATGAAGGCAAGAGGGCTAACACCTGAGGCAGTGCACTCAGTGACCAAGGATGGCAGAGATGCTCTGAACCATGAAGCTCTGAACCATGCCACTAATAAGTAGTAAGCTGAGCTGTGCAGGAACCAGATTTTTCATTTCAGGTGGAATTGTGTGATTCAATTTCTTCTGTTCTGGGATATAATGAAAACAACACATCAAAATAGAATTTTTCAGCAAACTGAAATTCTGGGGGAAATTACTTCAGGCCAATTTAACATTCCATTCTGATTTTGACTTTTGATATTAATTTTATATTTTATAATATAAAATAAAAACAGTTCAAAGAAAAAGTGGTTTTGAAATGGAAAATCAAAATGGTCCATTCTGAAAATATCTAAATGGAAAGTTTCAATCTTATTAAAATGCTTTTTTCCCCAATTTTTATTCCAAAATGAATTTTCGTCACAGCTGACCTCCACAAAATGTTCCCTCTTTTGATAACTCAGCATTTTCTGATAGAAAAACTTTATCAGAAAATGTCTGACAAGTTCTCATACTACATAAAAATAGAGCATGAATTACTTCAATTTATACATTTTTGTATGCTCTGGTCAGTCATTATCTTGTTAGATTCCTCTTTTTTTGGTTTATTGATGTACGACAGGGGTCGGCAACCTTTCAGAAGTAGTGTGCCAAGTTTTCATTTATTCACTCTAATTTAAGGTTTTGTGTGCCGGTAATACATTTAAACATTTTTAGAAGGTCTCTTTCTTTAGTCTATAATATATAAACTAAACTATTGTTGTATGTAAAGTAAATAAGGTTTTCAAAATGTTTAAGAAGCTTCATTTAAAATTAAATTAAAATGCAGAGCCCCCTGGACTGGTGGCCAGGACCCAGGCAGTGTGAGTGCCACTGAAAATCAGCTTGCGTGCTGCCTTCGGCATGTGGGCCATAGGTTGCCTACCTCTGATGTAGGAGATAGACCGATTTATTTTCTCTTAAATTCACTTTGACTCTAATTTGGGCTGAAATGGTGACATATGTTGGGTGTGAGTTGCATATTTGTAAGTGGATGTGAAGGTAGGTGTAAGTAAGTCAATCTAATGAAGTCCATAGGAGCTTGAGTTGATGCAACATATATTGAAGAAAAGTGTCAGCTGCACTAGTAGAGTATCCCTGTAACTCCCTTAGACTCACCTCTGAATTTGGGCCATCTTGTTAACAAGGAGACATTGCTTAAGAAAAAAAGTGGAACTTGAGGCTTGTCACACTCTACAAGTATGATGGTATATAACATGAGTGCCAAGGTTTCTCCTCTTTCAGTTTTAGGCACAGGCAGCTGGCACTGATGTGCAGTTCTCCTGTGCTGAGGAGAGCAGATGGAATGAATTACATATTTCAACAGTCCTTGACACCACATCAAACACCTTGGCTTTTTAGTTTGAGAAGATCTCCTGGGACTCTGTTTTTTTCCCCAGCATTCACCATCCAAATAAAAGTCATATGCAGTTATTTCCTTTTTTATAGGCCAATATAGCAGAGCCATATGCTGTAGATTTGCAAGTTTTGCATAGCAAAATAGTGTAACAGCAGCAAAGGGAAATGTGCTGTATTATACTCTCCAGCTCAGAAAAGGCAGTAATCGTTGAGCAAAGTACTATATGTAACGTCTGAAATAGAGGTGCACCCCATATGAGATATGGTCAACTATTTTGCCTTTCCCTTGGTAGCAATGAGGTTTCAAATACACTATTCAGATCATTCCTAAATAAAAAGCTTAGCTTTGAACCACTAGCAAGTATTTAATATTAATTACATGGATTGCAAAAGTATAATTGTTTTAGACAAGTTTGCCTTCAGGCAGAAAGCTGATTTTGGAAAGATTTTTTTTCCCTGTAGCATAATCATGGTTATCTAGCCATTTATGTAGATTTTTTTTAAGAATGTGCCTTTCCCTGAGTGTGTGCACATATATTGTAAGCATAAAATGATCCCAGGCTTTTAAAAAGAGACTCTTCCAGTGTTTTCTGTCAACTACCCATTTCTCTCTCCCCTTCTACCCAAGACCTGGAAGAATAATGACCTTTAAGCATCATCTTCTGATGTTCAACAAATAGAGGTTCTGTCAAACTTCTAATGGCAAGTAACTATTGCTGAAAACTCCCTTCTATCCTTCTCTTAATTAAAATGACAGGGGTGTCAGCTCAACTGAGATTATGACTAGGCAAACAAGAATTTTGGTGGGTACCCTGTTTGTTCATTCAGTTGGGGAAAATAATATTCTAACCCAATCTCCTGAAATAACGTCAAATTAAATTGGGTGCCTGGCCTTCCTATCCTCAGTTCTTAGGCCCTCTGTCCTTCTCAAGGGAGAATAAATTATCAAAATGATGACTCGGATTTCAAATTACTGTGTGATTTCTTTTAGTTTCTGACTTTCAGCAGATCAAGTGTACCTACTTGGTCGTAGCTTTGATTACTTCCACTTTTTCTGAGGTCTGATCAATGTTGGCTATTTTGTTATTTTCAGATAATGAATACCTTCTGAAATATTTTAAGTCTATATAAGTCCTACATTCTCATATAGTTTTCATTTGGAAACTCTGCATGTGCAAGTAACTTTGATCTTGGCCAGTTCAATGTTCTTTTGAAAAGCATCACTCGGCAGATACTGATCACTGATGTCAATCTCTTAAATTATCATATTTAGTTTTAGCTCTGTTTCTTTTAAATGCATTAATGACAGCTAATTTTTCCTCCTTTGTTAAGGCCACTTTCTTACATTTAATTAGCAATTCTTTTTGCAATAATCTCCTATTTTGTACATCAGCTCACTTCACCTTTTTGTGTTATTTCATTCCAACTTTACAAAAAGACGTAAATCACATCTTAGGTACAGTTTGACCCCTCCCCCCTTCTCTGAGAGTGCTTATTTTGCTCTCCTCAAAACAATTATTTGCATTCTTCTTGGTAAGAAGAATATTTTAAATGGTTGACCTGTTTTACCTTTTCTTATCATTGTCCATTTCACATTAAAGATAATGATCAGTAAGTTTAAGGCATCTATTTCTTGACATATGTTCTCATTTTGGACTGATTTTTTGTAACTTCTAGGTACACTGTGTACATTAATGGCTTCATAGTGAATTGAGTGGCTATTTTGTCTCCTACCAGTCATTTATAAATGCTTCTCATTTTTTTATTTTTAAACAGCCTGTTACATGTGTGGCTGTTCTGTAGCGCCGCCTGCTGGGCCAAGGGTGGCACTGCAGGCACTCCGTGAAGACCTAATGAGATCCTTGGATGCATAAACAGGGGAATCTTAAGTAGGAGCAGAGAGGTGATTTTAACTCTGTATTTGGTACAGATGCAACTGCTGCTGGAATACTATATGCAGTTCTGCCGCTCACAATGCAAGAAGGGTGTTGATAAATTGGAGAGGGTTCAGAGATGAGCCACGAGAATGATTAAAGGATTAGAAAACATGACATAGTGATAGGATAAATAGATTGAGCTCCTTGCGGCTAACAAAGAGAAGGTGACGACTACAGTCTAAGTATCTGCATGAGGAACAACTATTTAATAATGACAGAGTCCTGTGGCACCTTATAGACTAACAGATGTATTGGAGCATAAGCTTTTGTGAGTGAATACCCACTTCATTAGATGCAACTGTTACATTGGAACAATTTACCGAAGGTCATGGTGGATTCTCTTTTACCAACAATTTTAAAATCAAGATTAGATATTTTTCTAAACTATATGCTGTAGGAATTATACTACTTCAACAGTTTCATTATTCAAAGAGACTGGCATCATGGATGGACCTGATCCTAGGTTTTGCAACTTTGTTTTTGACTGTGAAACATGGAGGCTGATGTTGGCCAACTCCTGCTCTATTTGCTGGAGTGCCTCGCGAAACCTGTCGAGGCTCTGTACTAGAAGAACGTCATCAGCATAGTCAAGGTCTGAGAGTGAGAGATCACAGATCTTAATGCCTATGGACCTGATTGAATGCTGCATTATGAAATCCATTGCCTGACAAAAGAGTGCAGGGCCAAGACACAGCCTGGGCTGACTCCAGATACTGATTTAAAAGGTGCTGACATCCAATTCCCAGATGTACATGGGTAGTGGTTCTATTATGCAGCTCACTAATCAAGTCCAGCAGAATGGTTGGGACACCTACACCCTTTAAGGCCTTCCATAGTACAACTCAGTCAAATGAATCAAATACATCCTTAAGATTGACGTACTCTATATACAGGGGCTTCTTGAACTCATGGTGTATCTCCAACAACAAGCGGAGGGCCTGTTCCTTGTAAAGCCTGACTGTTGGGGGTGATGCTTCTGATGTAGCAGGGGATCCAAATGCGCCAGCAGAACATGCGCAAACACCTTCCCTAGTATGGACAGCAAGGTGATCGGCTTGTAGCTCTTAAATTTGCTTCACGGTCCCTTGCCCTTATAAGGTGAGATCACAATACCGTCCTTCCAGGTGGTTGGAAAGGTTCCAAAGGTGGCCTGGTTGAAGTAGTCTCCAGCTTTTGCTATTTGGATTCTATACAATTCCTCTAACTCTCATACAGAGGTTCTTCAACAGATTGGCATCACAGCATTTGCCATGGGTCATTTGTGATAAATATGGAATCAATATAATCTCAGCATGAAAACCAAGTTCAGGATCTATTTGAGCTGTTCTGACATTGGACTTTTGGCCTGTCAAGCCCTTGCACCAGCACAGGAACAACCAAATGGTGAACAATCACAATGGCTGACCATTCACCTAAGCATTGATAAAGAAGAAGGAATTATTGAGGTCAGACTAGAATATCACAATGATCCCTTTTGAGCATAGAATCTATGAACCCCTGCCTCAGCTCACAAGTTATGGCACCTGTTCGAAGCAGGACAGCCTGAGTCTCCATTTTTGCTCCACTGTGATCCACAAAACTCCTGTCAAATCCTGTAGGTGCTGCATGAGTTTAGGTGCCTAAGTTTTCAATTAATGAAAGAGTGATTGGAGCAGAGGGATTGGACCCAGGGTCTCCCCAGTGCTGTGGTCCAGTCCTCCTCCTCCAACCACTCTTTCATTATTTAACCACAGTGGAACAGCTTGAACAGGAGAGATTGAAGGACTCCTGCAGCAGATTGTCTTATAGTTCAGTGCTTAGGGCACTCTTCTGAAGAGTTGGAGACCCCTGTTCAAATCCTTTCTCCCCTCTGGCAGTGGGAAGAATTGAATTTAGATCTCCCATATACCAGAAGAGTGCTCTAACCACTGAACTAAAAGTTGTAAGGTGGGCACTGCCTTCTCGTCCTCTAGCTCCATGTGGAGGGAGGCAGGCACCTAACTCATTCCAGCAAGTAACACTTTAGGCACCTAAGCCACCTGACTCCAGGCATTTAGTTCAGAGTCATGGATGACTCAACAGAAATAGGCGCCTCCCTGCAACCCAGCCTTTGATGCCTATTTAGAAACAAAAGATGCTTAGCATGCACCCCTGTTGTCAGCAGCTCCACACCTACCACACTGGCTTTGTGGACTGTATTCTTAGGTGCCTGTCTCTCCCCATTCATTCTACAGGGAGCCTAAGCACATAACTTGGCCTTGTGGATCGCAGTATCATTCCGGTGACTTTCTAGGTGCTAAAAAGATAAGCATTCCAACACTGAGCATCACAATGCCTAAGTCCCTCTGTATATCCCACCCCTCAAGCCTAGATTTAGGTGCCACTGTGATCCCCCCCCCCACACACACACACACAACTCCCACTTAACTTTGTAGGCACCTGAACTCACTAGACACCTACATTTTTCCTGTAAAGTCCCCTAGGCACTAAGTTTCTGCCTCTGATCATGTGCACTGATGCATCAGGCAGACTCCAGGAAGCCTCTCTCATGCCTAAGCCCCAGAGAGACCAGATGAAGATAGATGGAGCCCCACCAGTCTAGTCTGGTAGACATGCTCCAAGAACACAAAATATCAGAGACAGGATGTGATGGCCTCCCTATTAACCTTTAGCCCAGTGATTAGGGAACTCACCTGGAATGGGAGATTCTGGTTCAATTCTCCCCTCTGCCTGATGAGGAAAAGATGTTAAGAGGGCTCTTCCACCTCTCAGAGACACGTTTTAACTACTATCCTAAGGGATAGTCTTATGTGGGTCTCTGTCAATATCTCCTATCAAATCTGTTCCAATGTGCATGAAGTATTCATTGGCCCAGCAAGAAAAGTGAGAATGACTCTACAGTCCAGTAGTTAAGGAAACCACACAGGTGCCTGACTCCAGGAGAGGGCTCCCAGCTGTGGAGCCCAAGAGGAGATCGGCGCCTAAATCTCTGAGAGGGGTGAGACTTAGGACACATTCCTCTTATCAGTGTTTGCTATTCAGTAGTTTATGTGGGGAACCACCCAGCATGCTGGATTTTGTGGCTTCTATTCTCAGATGCCTCTTGCACCGCATTCATTGTTCAGGGATTCTAGGCACATAAATCTGTATTTGAGGATACTAGTGGGTGGTTAGGCATCTAAGGCCTGGTCTACATTGGGGGGGGGTCGAACTAAGGTACGCAACTTCAGCTACGCGAATAGCGTAGCTGAAGTCGAACCACCTTAGTTCGAACTACTTACCCGTCCTCACGGTGCGGGATCGACGTCCGCAGCTCCCCCGTTGACTCCGCCACCACCGTTTGCGGTGGTGGAGTTCCGGAGTCGATGGGAGCGCGTTCGGAGTTCGATAAATCACGTCTAGATGAGACGCGATATATCGAACTCTGAGAAGTCGATTGCTACCCGCCGATCCGGGTGGGTAGTATGGATGTACCCTAAAAGTGTTGCTGAACCTAAGTCTGTTTGTGGAGCTGGGCCAAAATCCTAAAGCACTTATATGTTACTTGATTTTTTCTGCTCATTGAAGATAGTACCATAAAGTAATAATAATGTTTGTGCCCTCCACATGCCTCTTCAGGCTTCACATTATTGTATTTAGATATCTACACAAAGTATGCATGTAATTATAGAGAAGAAAGAACAGCTATTTTTTAATTCCTCTACTCTCCCATTCTGCAACAACTTGTTTCCCTACCATTAATTTCAATGCCCTTGAAATCTTTGGACTTCAGATCTCTGGATACTAAAATTGTCTTCTTGTTAACAGTACAGGGAAAGGGCAGCAACAGTCTAAACTACTACATCATGGTACCTCAACTGTGGCCTGAAGTTATAACCTTTAAAGGAGAGAGGGTAGTTCAGTCTCCATGCCTGTTGAGTTTCAAGCCACTCTTGTTAGATTCCCAAATAGTGAGTGTGCCAATTAATTCCAATGGGGATTATAAAACCTGCCCATTGGAAATTAGTCCTGAGACCACTAGCTCTTTTCCCATAAATGTCCTAAGAGTTATCAATTTAACAGCTTTCACTTGCTACCATTTGGAACCAATTAGATTAGAACCAATGACAGAGGTAAAAAGGCTCAGAATCCTATTGCTTACATACCTGATCTGCTCTTTTAATTCAACTTTTTGAATTACAAAATGGCAAATAATTCTGTCTATGTCAATGTTACTGACATTGCTCTGTCGATGTATCTATTACTTGATGTTTTTGCCAAGCACAGGTTAGTCATTTGAAAGTGCTGTATCTTAACTCTGTAGTTTCATGCTCCATTCTTGGGCATAGAAATCCATGGCATTTATTATTCCTTTCCCCATATGCAATATAAAATAGAAAATGCTACAGTTCCTTTTTGGAGTTTCTTGGGGAATACTTAATGACGTTTCACTTACTACTTTTCCAGTTTTAGTGTGCCTGGAGGGCCACACTGAATGGAAGGCTTTCAGATGTGGAGAAAATATCATAATCCACATGCCTTGTCTGTCACAGAACCTTTGAAAGGACTACCACCAACACGCACTCATTATTGATTTGTAACAACCAAAAAACTTGTATTGCCCCTTACATGTTTTTTCCCCAACAAATAGTTTTATGCATTTTCAACTGGACAGAAACTTAATAGCTAAAGCACTTAGGTGACATAGAAGCCTACCTTCCATTCACTTTCAATACAATGTAGGCTCCTAAGTCACTTAGGTGCTGATTAAAAATATTACTCTGTGCCTATTGAGTATTCTTATTATAAAATCTGTGAAATCTAATTTGTAGGCCAATTATGTTTCCATTTAAAATACCTAAGGAAAGATATTGTGAAATGCTATTAACTGGATTTCTCACATCCCACTACAATAAGGGGATTCCTGCTAACTCTTATGTATATGGTGAAGTAATAAGTATTTTTGAGAATTTGGACATTTTACTTAGGTGCCTAAATGGAAGCTTGATTCTTTTGAAAATCTGGCTCTTAATTTGTTGTAATTTCCATATGCTAATCTGACATATATTAATGAAAATCAGAAATGTATTCTGTATCCTACAAATCTTTCTATAATTAAAATACTAGATTTATAATTACTCATTTGAAAGGAGAGAGGAATATGTGGGGTGAGGAGCGAATACACATGCAAAAAAAGAACAGGTATATAATCTGTCTTTTTTCAATGCTGGTTATTCTCATGAAGTCTGACAGACTGCAGCCACATCACTTTCAAAGGTTCCCTTTCTCTCTGCAGCACTCAGCAGATGTGGCAATGGAACAACAGCATTTGGAAAGGCAGAAAAACTGGGCAAAGCTTGTTAAATTCCATCTCTCTCCCCAGTCCCCACACTTATCAGTCACTGCTCGGAGCCTCACACAAAGGCTGATTCTTCTGGGGGCTGTAAGTGGAAGAGAGATCTATCTCCCATCTAAAAAATAAAACAAAAAAACCGAGAGGGAAACATATGTCAGAGCTATTGACCTCTGGTGAACTAGATGATGGAAAACAGACAACAGTGGTCAAAGGAGACATTTTAAGGACACTTTCAAAGATAATTTACAGTTATAATAGTGACGGTGCACTGGGAAATTATAGCTGTCAAATAAACTAATTGGTGATGATCACCACATGATGGAGTGAAACTGTTTGACAATACTTGTCAGTGTGATCACAAACAAAATGCCAGATATATCCACAACAACAGTCACATCCAGAGCAGGGAAGAGTACTGCAAAAATGTTCTGTAAAATTAAGGTCAGAGTCCATCATGGGGTACACAAATGAAATATCTGAGTACGTTAAGACCTTTGGAATAATCCATTAGCTGGCCCCATTTGTATGAGGCAGTCACAAGTATAAAGTGTACTACAGTTTCTTGCAGATACAATCTGCACTATGTTCACGCTATGCTCCTGAGAAGGTTACAGCACTTAGGGGTGGCGGGGGGAGCCTTCATTCCACATTGAAGAGGAAAATAGCTTCCATCAATACAGGTATAAAATTTTGTAATTAGACCCAAAAGTCCTTCACCGTAATTCAGTATAATGGATTCAGTCAAATCTATTCAATCCCAAAATGCCCACTGTGTTTCCTTTAATCCTGATAAATTGCTTTGAAGTTCAGTATCCAGAGACAATACAGAACTTCTAACAGCTGTTGGAAAAATATTGCAGCCTCTTTGACATTTTTATTATAGTTGCTGTAGCCAAGGGTTACTGTAAATTGATGAGTTAGCTGGATTAGATGCTAATATGTGGCTTGATATATTATTCATGAGAATGAGTCACAGACCTAATTAGAAACATGACATGAAAAGCTTTAGCGCCCACAATCTGGATTCTCCCTGACATGAAAGATTTGACATGTGAATAAATTTTCACTTACTGTGAGATAAAAGAGAAATGACCTTTTACATTTAAATGTAGAGTATCATGTTAGAAATTCATTTCCTGATTTTTTTCAAAGTTTGGAAAAGCAGCATGACAACTAAATGTGATATAACCCTAATAGATGGGGGAAAATGCTTTACATTTCTGAAGGACTTATTTCTCCTTCATAGTTCCTATCTAATTGGAGTAGTTGAAGAAACACAGGCTGACATACATGTTCATCACCTTTCCAGCTTTGTATAGCTAGACAGATAAAGTTTCAATAAGAAGGCATCCGAGATCAATCAATATGACTCACAGATTCCAGGACCAGAAGGGACCATTGTGATCATTTAGTCTGACCTCCTGTATAACACAGGCCATAGAACATCCCCAAAATAATCCCTAGAGCAGAGCTTTTAGGAAAAAAAATCTAATCTTGATTTTAAAATGGTCAGTGATGGAGAAGCAACCACAAGCTTAGGTAAGTTGTTCCAGTGGTTACTCTCACTTAAAAATGTACAATGTATTTCCCTTCTGAATTTGTCTAGCTTCAACTTCCAGCCACTGGATTGTGTTATGCCTTTCTCTGTTAGCTTCAAGATCCCATTAGTAAATATTTGTTCCCCAGGTAGATACTTATAGACTGTAATCAAATCACCCCATAACCATTTCTAGCCACTGGTTTGCATTGCACCTTTCTCTGCTCGATTGAAGAACCCTTTATTAAATATTTGTTCCTCATGTTGGTACTTATAGACTGTAATCAAGATCACCCGTTAACCTTCTTTGTTAAACTTAATACTAAAAACTTGATAGCATGTGACCTTGTTGCCAAGAGCTGTAATAGACACTATAAAATTGTGGCCATATTTGTAAGGCAATAATTCCCTAACATTATTCAGTGTGCTCAGCTGTTTTAGGCAGGATAACATTAAGTTTATGCATCATGTAGTGATACCCACGCAAAGTGGAGAATAGCCCTGTTTTTGCATATGAATGAAGAGGTGTCTTTAAATTAAGTTAATCACATTCAGCCATAAGCACCTGCATGACTGTAGGATGTTTCAATTTTCCTAGCTTAATTGATGATTAAACTAACTTTAGTGCACCATTCATTAACATTTTGGCCAGAAGTACTGTTTTAGCTAAATTAGCAACATTAGGTTCAGACAACAGCAGAAGGGAGCCTCCATTCATTTAATGATAATGACTAAATAATAGTAATGGTCAATATATTAGACTGTGAAAGCATTAGCAGTGCCTCTTATGAGGGGACTGCTTAGTGCAGAGGGTTAATGCACTAGTCCAGTATTTCTTCAGGCATAGGTCTAAAAATACATCCTATTATATATCCCAAGTGAAATAAATACAGTGGTATAAGCCTTAGGTGGATATTAGCCCACATCACAACTCCATCATTTAACCCAGGAATAGAATCCAGGATGTCTGGTTTCCAATCTTTAATTAAAGTCTAGCAAATATTTATGTAACCTGCTGGCAATGTATGTGTCATGTCTGGCATGTTTCCCAACAGTGGTTGGTCCAGAGCAATTTTTTTCTTTCAAATGGTAGAGATCTGTGGGACAGAGATGGGGTCCTGCATTCAAATCTTGCAACTGACATATACAGAGTGTCTTTATGGTTGCTTTTTTTGTCCAGTTTTCTTTTGAAAAAAGAAAAAGGTACAGTTATTTAAAACAGAAGTTTATGATTAAAAAGAATTTGTCACTTATGATGTACAACAAAACAGGTGTTCCACATTGTGAATACACGCGATAAATTTTCAGCTTCTTATGTAAGCCATTAACAGGTATGAAGGTTGAGAGATTTGGCTCGAGAAGCAGCATGAAAACCTGCACCCTTCAGTCTTTTCACCAGGTTTGTGGTCAGCTGCCTAGAGAAAAGCAAGTTTGAAGCTCAAATCCCAGTATTATCATAGCCAAATAAGATATCTGTAAAAGCAAACAGTAAACTAGCAAATAACGTTGATAAAACAGTGCTTATTCAGTGCTAAATAACATAATACCAGAAAGAAAAGCTTCAACAATTTGCCTTTCATTTCATAGCATGAGAGACATGGAATATACTGGGGGAAACTGCAGTAGGGTAGATGGAGGCTGGTTTCTGCACCAACGGAATAGAGGGAAGAGTGCAATACCCCAGACTGAACTCCCTGCAAGGACTGGGCACAATTGCAGTTCTTCTACTCATTTGATATGCTGCTCCAACCAATAGAAAATATTGGTGCATAATATCTAGATTTGGCATCTATTGAAATTAATGGGAAGTTTTGCCACACACTTAGGCCCTACTCCTGCAAATTATTCCATGTCAGTGAATCCCTGTACCCACGTGGATTTCCAATGAACCAGGGGTCCTGAAAGAGAGAGTGCAAGCAGGATTAGGACCTTAGTCTATAAACTTGGTTTACTATAGCCACCCTGTTATTTCTCTTTGCTAGTGCATTATGCCATCTGTACTTTCATCAGTTTTGTAAGATATGGAACATTTTATTATAAATGTTCTTTAAAATGTCCTTGTCTCATGCAGAAAAAAAATGACTGCTTTAATTTTGCTGGGTTTATTTAAAATTCCATGGTTACATTATAAACATCACCACAAACAAAAGTGACCGAATCACAATTTCAGCAGGGAAAACTTTTCTGCTGTACACTTTCGTTCAAGTGGTTAGGGAAAAATAAAATCAATAGGGCAAAAAAGGGAGGCTTTTCGCACTTTCACACGTAACAAATCTTTTAAATCTTGAGACCCAGGCAATGAAATGTAGAGTTAAGCAAAGAGAGCAGCTCAAGATAGAACAAAGTGTCTTTGGGCAGATTTGAAAGGAGATGGCCTCCCACACAATGAAAACGATTATGATAAACAACATATGTTCTTAGTTTACAAAAAAAAAAACCCAGCCATCATGTACTAATTGTCTGTCAGGATGGAAGAAATATTTTAAAGAGTAACTCTACAGAGTAGACAGGAGTCAGTGTCTGAAAATAGGCTTACAGTTGGGAGGAAAAATAAGGTAATAGCTTCTTACAGACATTATCAATCTGATCATAGTGAAATCTGAGAGCTCAAACACGGAGGTAATAGCAAATCGGCGATCGGGATATCCTATAGAATGGAAATATGAGCAATTCCATTTTCTCAGATGACATGGCAGTATTTGAAAATGTATTTTTGCACTGTTGAGTGCAAAAATAAGTGAACAAATAAATCACCATGAGTCAAGAGTGTATAGTTGCAGAGTCAGTTTGGTGTAGGGATAATCCTAGACTAGCTGGAAAGGAAGAGGCCAAAGTACATGCTTGAATTTTCATTGCAGCAATATGCCAGCTGCTGTCAATTTTGGGCTATTTTCCAAACCTAATGCTTAAAAATTAAACGTTGTGTTTATAAGAGCCATTGTGGAAAACATTAAAGGCCTGATTCTGTTCCCATCAAAGTCAATGACAAATACTCTTATTGACTGCACTTGAGGAGGTCAAACTCCTAAGTGTTATTTTTTAAGTAAAAAAACAAACAAAAAAAACCCACCCTCATTCGAATTGGGTTGTTTTTGTTTCCTGAAAACTGGAAAACCATTAATGCAAGTGGAAGGACCTGTTTTGTTTGAAGCTATTTATAAAAGACACTATTTTTTAGAGGTCCCATCTATTGGTGATGCCATTAATTTCACTCTGTGATTCCACTGAAGAATAAATAAGCGCTAACTAGGTAATAGCTTCTAGCAACTAGACACAACCATAGATTACAACTGTACTTTTTGGCCTAGTGACACTCGCTTTGTGCTGTTTATAAAAGGCTGTTTTTACTTTAGTGTCAATCATGCCTTTCAGTGATATATTTATTTTCTCCTGTACCGAAGGCTGACTAAAGAAGTGCACATAAATAGTGTAGTAGTCTACAGAAAGCAGACACAGACAGGGTCAGAGACAGATATCACTAAGTTTTAATTATAAAAGGCTTGGAGTTGTTAAGACAACAACTGTGCTATAAGATGGTTGATGTCTTAGGAAACAAACCTCTTTGCAGTCCAGAAGTAGAGTTAGATAATCAAAAGGCATGTTATATATATTATGACAAAAACTTACAGGGATTGTGGCATGAAGGGGAAAAACACACACTTAAAAAAAGCATATTGAACCTTACCCTTTGAGATTTGGTGTGGAAGTTCTGCTACAAATTCTTAAAATACAGCCCCAAAACAAGTTACAAAACCAGCAAATGCACGCATCTGGGCTTAACTTCAGCCATGTCGCATTGAAGTTGATTGGGACGTTCACATACTTAATGTTAAGCATCCGTGTAAATATCACAGGATCAAGGCCCAACTTTATTCTAGTAATAACTTTATATTGTGAATCTACAGGGAGAGTGCCTCTCATACTGAAACTATAATTAAACACTGCCTTACATATACAGCCCAGGAAGCTTCCCAGAATTCTTTTCTGCAAGATGGAGCTGGGAAATTCCATACAGTGCCATGCTTTTGCAAGAGCCTTCTTGGTTATAGATTGGCATCTGAAGAACTACATAAATTCAAGGGAAAAAAGACTAGTTACTAGGGACTGTAACTACGGCTTATTGTTTTAGATCCATCTATCATTTAAATCAAAAGTCAGTGGCAGTATTTAATGTTATGATACCCAACATGTGATTGCTGCCTGCAGAAAAGGGAACACTGATAATGGAGGACGTATTTTAAAAGCTGGATGCAGTAAAATAATTGAGTTGCTGGATAAAATGAAGAGCAGAATCTCCTATAGCTTTTATGTTGGCAGGAAGTAGGAATGCTATGTTCATCGTCAATGGACTTTAGGCATGTTAGTAATCCTATTTACTACAATTCTCCTGCTTTATAGCTGTGAGCAAATAAAGCTTTGAGTAGAATTTACCTTTAAGACTGAATAATCCCATTTAAGTTACATACCCTCCCCTTTCTTTCCTCATTTGTTTCCCTGAAAGTTAAATGCTTGGTTAAGTGGTTTTTGGGAATGGGTCTTTAAATTAGGGAAAATGGGGAAAGATTCTCATATCATCATTAGATCAGGTTCTAATATTCATCAACAGGCAGCCTTTCCATTATTAATTTTAGTTACGTGGTAATACTGAACTTCATTTATTAAAATGAAAATATAATTCACTTACAAAGCAAACATACCAGCAACTAAGCTAAATGTTTGACTTTCAGAATTAATCAGAACACCCCCTGACTTTAAATGATCTCCTCTTTTCCCTAGGAATGGTAGCAATAATGTTGATGTATGTTGATTCATACTACAGGCTTTCCTTGTTTTCTTCCCTGATAGCCACTGAGTGATGATCAATATTGTTCTCAATATTAATTGAGCTAATCATTAGGAAGTGTCTCTCAGTTGTGAAAACAATCAGTGTCTTGACTGGCCCAATTCAGTCAACGGTATCATTTTTATCTCCTCTAATAAGAAAGTAAAATCAGTCCTATCTAAAACTTAGCGCTGCAGCCAATTAAAATTTCAGCTTCAGAAGACTTGGGAAATCAAGTTTCTTTCATAAAAATCCTAGTTTGGAAATTATAAGACTGACATTTCTCAGCGTGTAGTCAAAGTAGTTTTAATGTCATGCACCTGTAACAACAAACAAACAACAACATTTTCTAACCCAGGTTGAATGTGTGCCAAGCATTTTAATAGACTGATCTCATTTTTAGCTCTTTTGACTTGCTGTTAGGTCAAACTAAAATTAATTGTTAACAGCCCTGTTAAACAGTTTACTGAGATATACATCTAGGATTTTTTGAGATCTTACCATATAATTTCATTCCCCCTTGCTAACATACAGTTTGTCAACATCGCTTCTTTTGTATTTAAACTTACCATTCCCTCCGCTTTCAGATGGAGCTAAGGTTCCCAACAAGATTGGATTTAATCTATAAATGTTTACTGAAAGTCCTGTATTTGTCATAACAGCAATGTAGTACCTCTCGCAGAATGCATGTCTGTAACACATTGTGACGAAATAAAACATTCCAATATTGTATACCTTTGGGGGCCAACTCCTTTGTATAAACAGGGATTTACCGCCAATGGTGGTGTTATGCATGGTGTTGGTGCACTATACATGCTTGTACCGGCATTTGTGATCATTTTTCTTTTATGGTGAAATTTCTTTCAATACACAGTGGCATTTATTTATGCCCAATTCCCATGGACTAGAGCTTGGAAAAAGCTCAGAGTACAGTAGTGCAGCCAACAGCCATCTGTCAGTGCAACTGGCTGTGGGTAACAATTTGGAAACAATGGCTAACAATTAAAAATCATTCGACTGGCTATTGCTGATGTTTGAAGAAAACAATTAGTCCTGATGAAATTGAATGTTTGGTTAGAATGCTTGCTTTTGGATCCATTACCATCCATATGCCCCCTGCCATATCCCAACATGGGGAAATGATTTTAGTGCTTGCTACTATAGTGTAGATGAGGGATTGTTGGATTTCAGGCCTAGTTTGGATGTCTGATTATTACTTATCTTAACTATCCAGACCTTATAAATCTGCAAAATTGGATTTGAAAATCTCATACTGTTTAAAGGTATTTTCAGCAATTACCAACCAAAAAAATGAAAGCCAAAAAACATGCATGATGACAATTCAAAATTTTTCTATGGTGAGAGTGTAGTATAAATAGTTAGGTCAGATGGAGAGATATAGATTTGTTTTCAGCTTACTGTGAACAATGGGGAAAGGTTAGAGTGGACGGCAGTGACTGATTGGGTGTTGTTTTATTTTATCCAGATTGGTTAGTCCATGCCATTCATAGATTATAGCTAATAGTCTATTAAGATTTCTAGTCTAAATAAATATTTTTAACGGTCAGTCCCAGTATAAATCTGTATTTTTAACTCAGTCCTTTCTGAATGGAAGCTTGAAACTGTGCAAGTTCTTAAACCACAATGGCATTTTTTTCCAAAATGTTTTAAATACCATCTTGATAGATTTGAAATGACAGCAGTTCAAATAAGTATACGGTACAGTATATTTTTAGCAAACAGTGTTTTTTTATGACTTAAGAAAATTCTTTAAGAGAATTTGCCAGGTTGGCAGTTCCCTAATTTATTTTTGTGCTTTCAAGCCTACTACTGTCATATTGCATATTCCATCATTAATTATATGATAAATTAATTTTACCATGTTATAGTCTGATAACATAGCAAATTACTTTTATCACATGCTCAGATAGTTAAATATAGCTTCTATGTATCTGTCATCCTTTGTATACGAAGTATTAAGAGTTCAGCAGTTAATCACAGATCATCTAGTCCAGTCCCCTGCACTCATGGCAGGACTAAGTATTATCTAGAGCAGTGGTTCCCAAACTTCAGCAACCTGCGAACCCCTCTCACTAAAATGTCAAGTCTTGTGAACCCCCTCCTAAAAATGAATATTTCCAGGGATTTTCTTCCTTACCTCAGCATAAATTATAAAAGCAGTGATCTTGGAAATATAAAATTTGTTTTTATGACATACTTATTACACACTATTTATTAATGATTATTTATCATTACAGTATTTTTATTACTGTATGAAAACAGCAACACTCTTCCAAGATCTCACTTTTGTAGCTTGTATCACTTTTGATTAAGCCTGTTATAAGACAAGGCAAAGCCCCCGCACACCCCAGGGCCTCAGGGGGAACCATTGGAAAAGGGGGGACACGGGGCCGCTGGAAAAAAGGGGAGGGACCCACGAGGGAGGGAGGTTCCAAAGTGGGTGGCATTTGACCCTCGTTGCCCCCCCGTACTGGCGTCTCTGGCTCCTATGTTTCATCAAGGAGTATCAGATGTGAAACAGCATGAAGGTATTTAAGAAGCCACCTCAAAGAGTTCCTCTTACAAAAGCATTCAGGTCTTGAGCAGTCCAGGCAAACAGTGCACGTTACAACAAAGCTTAAACTTGTTCTTCGTAGTAATTTAAAAACAACACTAGCAGCCTATTTAATGTTAAAAACAGCAAAATATATCCACTTCCCTTTCTATGTCGTAAAAGGAGTCTTGAAGTTTAAATCTCCTCAGTGTGATAGATATGTCCCCAAGGCTGCTGCCCAGAGTCCCTACGGACAGCTCTGTTCGCCTTTAGGGAATTTCCCCCCCCAAGAACCTCCTGTAACATTTTGCGAACCCCAGTTTGGGAACCACTGATCTAGACTAATGGAAATCAATCAATCAGTTACTTGTCTTTCAAGTTAAGAAAAGTTACCCAAACAAAATGGAAACTTTTCGAAACTTCATAAATCCCAGCCCAAATAGGCTGCTAATTATTACAACACCCAAATAGTGGACCACAAGAAAGAAACATTGTATCAGATAAACTCTTGTTGGTTTATCATATCCTGAGAGTAGGGCATCCTTACCTTGCAAGTTGCTGAATAACTCTTTCTTTAGTATCACTTATACCACAATGACTATTCAACATAAGTCTTGCCAGATGAAAGCAAGAGTGCATGAGTTGGTGAGTTATATTGTTCTTTCTCCTTTAAAAAGGACAGGAATACTTGTGGCACCTTAAAGACTAACAAATTTATTTTAGCATGAGCTTTCGTGAGCTACAGCTCACTTCTTCGGAGCTGTAGCTCACGAAAGCTCATGCTAAAATAAATTTGTTAGTCTTTAAGGTGCCACAAGTACTCCTGTTCTTTTTGCGGATACAGACTAACATGGCTGCTACTCTGAAACCTTTCTCCTTTAAGTTTCCTATCCCTTTTCTGCTGCAGAATATGGTTTGGGAAAACAACAGCAATATTTTCCTCCCTTGTGGGGAAAATGCAAAGCTATTCACTAATCATAATTTGTATTTCAACATAAGCAGTCCCAGTTTTGGGAACAAATTAGTACTTGATTTTTGTGGGAGTTTTTTTTTTAGAACAACTCAAATAAGTTGTTTATTTGGTTTAAGGATGAAAATGGCTGGTGGGTTTTTGATTTTTGCGCATCTCTCCTTCTGACAAAGAGGCGAATACACTTGTTTATCTAATTGTCTATAATTCTAGCAGCACTTAGATACCATGGTGATGGATACATTAGAAATTACTAGATATAAATATAGCCCAAAATTTGCAGACCCTGAGGACACGGATGAATATTTGGCTAAAAAATTGTTGAAGACTATGGACTTCTTTTTATCGGTCAGGTAATGATGGTTCATAGGGTAATCTATTATTGCTGTCCAATGTGGGAAGCTCTAGTAACTAGTTAGTTTAACACAGGCCTGCACAACATACGGCCCGCGGGCTGCATGCGGAGGCTCACTGTGCGGCCTGCAGGGGGATTCTAAATCCCCCACACATGGCGCTCTGCGGGCAGCCCAGAGCCCTTTGAATCCTGGCTGCAGCTGAGATTTAAAGGGCTCTGGGCTCCCCGTGGCTGCAGGCAGCCCAGAGCCCTTTGAATTCTGGCCGCGGCTGGGATTTAAAGGGCTCAGGGCTCCCCGCGGCTGTGGGCAGCCCAGAGCTCTTTGAATCCCGGCCACGGCTCCAGCAGCCAGGCTGGGGCTGGGATTTAAAGGGCTCGGGCTCCCCTCAGCAGCAGGAGCTCTGGGCCCTTTAAATCCCTGCCCCAGCCCCGCAAAGCTCCGGGTTCCCCCAGCCGCCGGAGCCCCGGGTCCTTTAATTTGCCCCTGAGGGCTCCCAGCCACCTCTTCAGCTGGGAGCCCCTGGTTGATTTAAAATCAAGTATCACTTCCCCTCCCTCAACCTTCCTTTTTGGCCCACAGCTGTTTTGGTGGGGCGGCGCTGGGGAAGGAGGGTTTGTTTCTGCAGGGCTGGGGGCGGGGTGTTTCCGCAGGGCCGGGAGGTGCTGGGGGGCCAGGGGTTCTGCGGGGCCGGGGGGTTTGGGTCCTCAGCTGTTTTCTTTGGAGTAATGTGGCCCTCGCCACTTTATGAGTTGTGCAGGCCTGGTTTAACACATCCAGAAGACACCGCAGTGAGCATAAACCAAGCAGGAAATTTTGGCTGTAGTGTGTACAGAATGCAATAGTGAGTTCATGGAGGCAACATCTTCTCCAGATCTGTTCTTTCAGATCTAAATAATCTTTATCTGAATCCTGAAAGTTAAGTATGTGGGAACCATACCACTAAAAATATTGACCAAAAAAGATTGCAGTTGTGGCACGGAATTATACAGGGGATAGACAAGACCTATGTTGTCACTCTATTCACCTCCTTGCAGCATTGTTATTTCTTGGGAAGTCTGACCATGTTGTATACTATGATTTAGTGTTTTGGCCCTCTGCTTCCCAGTCATGGCAGCAGTGGTGGCTTCAAAGGCAAACATAAATGCAATAAAATGGAGCCTGGGTAATAGGCATATAAAAATCCTTGGTCTAAACTAAAAAAAGTTGTATTATCTGTATTTTCTGACTCCAGCTGCATCTTCACCACCAGTGTCCACTCCAGTCAACTATAAGCATGATGATTTAACACTTTGCAAGCCCAAATACAGGGATAGCAATTTGAGATGTACTCAAGAACATAAAAGTAATATCAAGGCTTCTTTTCCTGAAGGGCGAGTTCAAGCTGTGAGGTGAGAGTCATGAGAGGGTTTTGTTTTTTTTAAAATCACATTTTAGAGACAGAAGATATTAATGACTGACTCTCAAACACTGGAGAAGGCACTTGTCAATACAGACTCTTAATATGTGTGTCTTTAAACGAGAGGGCAACATTAGTCTCTCGGAACCACCCCTGGAGACAGCACTTCCTAACCAATGGGATCTCTCCGTGTGTGTGTTTTTAAAGGAAAAAGACAAATTATCTAGCTGAAGAGCAAAGTGGCCATTTCTTTTACACTCTGTGTGTTTTTGAGTAAGATGCATTAGCCATTGTAAAAACCCTTGGTGGCTTTTGTGTGTGTTTAAAAAAAAGACAGAAACACATTAACCTGTGATACCCCTGAAAAAGACAATTATTAGTGAATGTGTTAAGTACCCTCACATATGCACAGCATACATAAACATGTGAGAGTACAGGACACATTATTAGCTCCTAATAACGGACTTGACATTTGGCAATTTGACACTAATTTGCTTTTCTTTTTTGTTAAAAGAAAGGAATATTTCAGTTGTAGAACAAGACTCTCTCTTCCCTCTCTTCCCCCAAAGGGACAATTACCTATGGAAAGAAGTATTTAATTTATTAATGTTTGGACATATTTTCAAAAGAAATACACAGTTTAGTCCTGAAAGAGTCACTCAGCGTTTGGGGTGAAATCCCCTGAAGTCAGTGGGAGTTTTAATGTTGATTTGATTAGAGCTAGGATTTTTCCCTACTGCTTAAAAACAAAACAAAAACACTTATTAACACAAAAGACACATTACCAATGGTACAAGATTCTAGAATATGCCAATTGTTTGGTGAAAGGGACATTTACTTACGTGTGTTTGAATATTGTCCGAGAGATCTACAATAGTCTCTAAACCAGCAGTTCTCAAACTTCATTGCACTGTGACCCCCCTTGTGAGACCAAAATTACTACATGACCCCGAGTGGGAGAAGAGGGGGACAGTAAGAGCCCTGGCTGGCTGTGAGGTAAGGCTTCAGCTTCAGCCCCAGAGCTCAGCAAGTCTAATGGGTAAAAGAGACATTAACCCTTAACTATCTGTTTATGACAGGGCTGCGTACCAGGCCTTTAAGAAGATGTCCCAGTAGAGAGCAATTACTGGCTAAGAAAGTCCTTTTTCATTTAAAATGCTCATCACCCCAGAAGGACAAAGAGAAAAAAGACAATACTGTATCTTTATAAACAACTTATTTTGCAAATGCCACCGACATATCATGCTCTTTAAGCCATGCTAATTATTTCCCCTAACAAAAACTCCAAAACTAAGTTTTATATTCACCACACAGCAGTACAAATATCATTTATTATAATTTTGGTTTCTGAAAGAGTGGGCAGCAATACAAATGCGTATTTAAAAGTCTAAAGCCTTGTCTACACCAGGGATGTTTGCACCAGTGTAGCTCAGCCAGGTGTATATGCACCAGTACTCAAAAGTAATGTACACCAACTGCTTAAGTAGGTTGGTTTCAAATTGGAGTAAGCTATAAGACAGCACATCACTCTTTACACTGAAGTAGCACATCTACACTAGGGGTTTGCATTGCTGCAGAGACCATCCCTAGGGGGTGCAGGCCCAAGATAAGTCAGCCTCCTTGCTAGTCTCCTCACCATCCATGGCCGCCTGCCCACACGGCTACCACTCTCCTCCTCACAATCTGCCTGCCTGCCTGCCGCTTGCCTCCCTGCTAGTCTCCTTGCTGTCTGTCTGGCATAAACCCTTATCTGCCCAACTGCCACCCCACTCCCCCATCCCAGTCTGGAGCCCCCTCCCGCAACCCAAATTCCTCATTTCTGGCCCCATCCCAGAGCCAGCACTGCCAACCAGAGCCCTCACCCTCTCCCATACCCCAACTCCAATTTCATGAGCATTCATGGCCCGCCACACAATTTCTATTCCCAGACGTGGCCCTCGGGCCAAAAAGTTTGCCCACCCCTGAGCTAAAGTAAGACAGCAGTGAACAGGCCCGGAGGCTGAAACGTAGACACTTATGTTTGGATGCCTAGAGGGAGCAGTGGGAGTTCTGAGCATCACAGAGGTTCCAAAACTGAGACTTAAGTACCTACAACTGAGACCTAGATGCCTAATTCCTTTTGTGCATCCAGGGCAGATAGTCTAGTTTAAAAAAGTTTAATTGGAAGTGTTCAGTGAGCAGATCAGACAGGGAAAAGCTATGTGGGACACATCTTCCTCCCATGTGCATATGGCAGCATTATCATCATCATCATCATCATCGTTCTGTTGTCTGAACAAGTTGATAGTAAAGGGATAAAGGGTGATCACATGTAGTCTGTCACAGGGGAGTCTAAATATGGAGGAGTGGGGGAACACAGAAAAGGGACATGGGGATGCCAATTGGGAGTGCCTTGAACTGGCAGCGCATCTATAACAGCAGAAGCATTTCTACGATATAGAAAAAAAACATTTGGGAAAATGATATTCGAAGATGGAGGATGTAAATGTGACCCCACAGTGCTTTAGCTACCAGGACAGAGGTAGGAGGAATGCATAATTTTATTTACTTTCCACTGCTGAAACCCTGGGAGAGGAACAGTGAGTACATCAGGGAAGATAATACCTATTTCAGTGACTGGCAATTCATGTATCCAGCGTTCCTGGCTTGGAAGGAGGCTTCCTTTGCCAGCTTCCATGATTCAAACTTCACTCCTTCTTTCTTTTTGCCCACAACAGTTCCCCAAATGACAGATTCAGAGTATCCAGCTCCATCAGACTGCATCTCCAGTCATGATTCTCCAAGACAGCTGCATGCTCTCAGGATGAGGGGAAAACACATTTTCCCCAAGAAAAACATTTTTAAGGAGTACTTGACTTTGTCCTGAGCTACCAGAGGACATAAGACTAAGCCGTGCTACTCCAGACCCACAATTTTGACACTTTCTCCCCACCGCATAATAGAAGACAAGGAAACACATGAGGGTAAAAAAGAAAAGCAACCCTCCAACTCCTGCAACCTAGGAGAAGAGAACAGCAAAGTCAACTATAAATCAGCTTTGGACAATCAGAAATCATCTGAAAGATGCCAATTACTCCCAGTCTCAGAGAGATGAAGATAAACCAAACTAGCTTTCCAAGCAGCTTAGATCACAGAGATTTCAGCACCAAACGTGTAACTGTACAAAAGGTAAGTAAACATATAGGCTTTAGAAAGGCGTTTAAGCCACTCTGCACTAGAGTACCATGTCCTTAAATCCTTCCCCCCCAAAACACACACCTTTTGAACAGAAATACAAAGCTATATCTCCCAAACAAAAATCTTCATTAGAAGATGTTACTGAAATTCTGCTTCTGACTACAGTCATCTGGACCTCTTGTTAGCCAAAACAGTTTGTCTATGAACAGCTTACATATCTTATACAGCTTAAAAAAAATGGAAACCACTTCCTATGTGATTGAAATACATGTTGACCACACCTGATACAATAGCCTGGGGGAAACTCAGCAGAGAAAAACATTGGCTTACATCACAGAATTTGGCTGCTGGATTTTATTGTTGCTGATATTGGTCCAGTACAAAGAAGACACCATCAAATGCGTGGTTTATGCATAGCTGTTCACTTACCTAGTTCTTTATTTGGATTTTGCAGCATCCAATGTGGGAAATAAGCACATAAAATCTCTCATTTGTGTTGCTAAATAAGTGCTCACTTCCGTTAGCCCAGCAAAGTATAATAATACTAAATGGAGGGCAAAAATACTCAGCGGTGGACAAACACAAATCTGTATAATATCTTTTTGCAATATTGCCATGAGTTAGAACTCTCTTTTTAAAAAATGGCTGATGCCCTAATCAGAGCTCAGAAGAACGTGCTAACCAGTATTTGCTAAGAGAGGTTTTAATTACATCTGCACCTTTGGACCCTTTTGAAGTATTTCATTGAAAGCCTGCAGCCCCCTGAAGAAGCAGCTAAGAAAAGAATGACAAATACAGCCACCCTGAGTTACATATTAAGATTTAAAGAATTGAAATAAAGACTGAGTGAGCACACAGGAAAACTCTTCTGCCGTGAACAATGCCAAGCCAAATCAAAAGAGACATTGACAAGAACGATCAGCAAAGTCAGAATGGAAGAGAGATTGTGCACTGTGGTGAAGGCCATCTGAAACCAGCCGCACTCTGTGGCAAGGGAAGATAATTCTTCTTTCACATTTAGAGCAGTCTTTGATTTTCATATACTAGAAATCATTTATTGAGCTCCTCTTAGAATACTCACTACAGCATTTTGGACTAGATTCTCAGCTGTCTCCAATATGTTCTGGATGCATCATAATGAGAGGGGTGCTTATTTAAACAAGATGGTTTTGGCTCCCTGATCCTGAGGCCAATGAAACACCTGTCTGTACCATCAGCATAGTTTAGAACAACCTTGTGGTTGCTCTGAACTACACCAGCTGCTTATGTCTTCAAGTCAATAAGTCAAAGTAAATAAAGGCTGAATTCTTCTACCTTTGCTCACATAGATAAATACCCTGTTCTGCAAGAAGTCCCATTGATTTCAAGGGGATCTCTTACAGTGTAATGTACTAATCAATGTAAGGGCAGCAAAATTCATTCCAGCTAATTAATTCCCAGTGACACCATAGCTGTTTTTCAAAATGATAAGGGGGGGGGGGAGTTAGAACCCGTGTACAATTACCAGTAAAACAACTAATGAAAAAAGAGCTGCAACCTCTTTGCCCTTTTTCATCCTTTCTCAACTTAAGTCAACAATGACCATTTTGGGGTTCACCCACCTGCTAGAATTTTTGCTGTTCAGCCTCCTTATTAATCTGCATCAGCCTATGCTCTAGCTGACTTTTACTTTTTGGTAAATACCCAGGTAAATAACATTCAGTGGCATGAAGAGTCTTAAACTACTGAACAGAAGACACCTCTTTGGTTTGCTCATTTGCAGGCAGCTTTAAAATATGTTGCATGTCCCCCACAGATGGTCTGAGTCTGGAGCCATATTTAATAGTGCAGCATGAAATCAAGTTTGTTACCTGATCAATGAAGACTGATGAAAACTAACCTGATCCTATTTGATGATAATTATGGGGAGAGAGGCATTTCTGCTCTTGTAATGCAAAAGAAAAAGAAACAAGGGGAGAGATAGCAGCAACTACAAAGCATCTAGCAAATTCTCCCAGAGTTCGGAGGAAAACATTGGGAAAGAAGCATAGAGTGATTTGAGAGGCGGCGGTAGTGTGGTCTAGTGTTAGGGCACTATCCAGAAGTCTAAAGGTCTGGGTTTTAGTTCCAGTTATACCCGCAACCCAGGAAATAAAAGGCTCCTATTTTCTCATACTATTCACATTTAAATGAGCAGATTTATCTAGTTTTTGCCAGCTAAGGAAATACAGTGTGGTATTTGGTTTTTAATTCTTGCTGTTTCTCTGTTACTACTGTGTATGGCTTGTAAGGACAGTGTGTATGCTGTAAGCCTCAATTTACCACCACAGCACTCAATACATACACTGGTCATTACTGTCGTCAACCCCATGTGTGCACCTATGAAACATACACACTGTTTTGCAAGGACGGGCTGCAACAGGAACTAGTATGAAGCAGGCTCAAAGGAAGCAGTTCTTGGGTGCTCATTATTTCCATCAGTTAGAAGAAAATGGGAATACTGATTAGGTTTATCCTACTTGATGAATTCTGCCACTGTAGACTTACTGCATATTTTAATACAACTGTTTACAAACAGGCATTCATTACCCCACTAAAATGGCAGCTCTGTGCAAATAAGCTTCCTTTTGTGCTGGAGAAGGACAATGGATTAAATGCTGGAAGGATTTATTCTGTGAAAGTATAAATAAACAAATCACAGTGAAAATAAACCTATGCACATTTCCATTGAGAGAATGTGACTGACTAGGTATCTGAATGTTGTATGCATAAGAATCCCTAACCAAACACGGGATTCTAATTGACTTTTGCAAGTCAATTCATATTGGATTTTACCATGGCAGTTGTCAATGCTCTATGGTTGAACAGCTCATTGAGTCAAGAGCAAGTAAGTCACTCATTCTGGGCAGAGATTACATTCTGCAAGTACCGGTGAAACAGCTAAAATAATCCATCAAAATGATGGGTAGCAGGGAAAGGATTTATACAAATGCTAATGTAAATAGTAGCGTATTGTTCTGATTGTACTTCTATTGATGGGAAGTCAGAGTGATTTTTATACGGAGAGGCACAACAATACTCAGATTGGCATACGGTTCCTTCAGTTCTTTACAAATGATTATGCAGAATAAACAAATTAATATATTTACAAAATTAAATGTCTGCACTATGGGAAAACCGTTGAGTTTTGTTTCACATGAGTTGACAAAACTGGGTAAATGCAATTTTCATATGAAGCTCTTAATCTTGGTAAAACTCTGCTTCGCTACCATTAACCCTTGTATGGCAGGACTGCCAAAAACACAGCCCTGCAAAAACCTCAGGACAACAAACAGTTAGCCTCAGAATTGAGCTGAAGTGGAACTTGGTTTAGTTAAATGATGGGGGAAAATACTGTGCAAAAGGCCATTCTTGTGGTAGTTTTGGCTCAACCAGAAGCAGCAGTCACCCCACAATGAACCTATTTTCCTTTGATTTCCCCACTCCAATTTTGCAAACTTGGAAGATTTTGACATTTTGTGTAGGGCTAAATTAGCATAAACTTTTGGTGTCTTATCCTACACAAGAGAACCAAGTCACTGGAGAAAAGTATAGAAGAATAGGTTAAGGAGGGCCTCAGTCGCACGCAAGTGTGGATAGCTGTGAATGTGATGTGGGAGGTAAGAGACCAACTCTCCAGCCGAGCATAGGTCAGAGAAGTTTGAATACAACCTTTGGGGAGTATAAGACCTTCATCACACACCTTTGATGGCTTTCTAGAATTCACCAGAGAGACCATTAAGCTACAGGTGGAAAGCACTTATACTGTACTTCATTTATATAAAAGTGTTTTATACACTTCCAGATTCCTTAGGAGGGGTTATTTCATAAGCTGGTGGGAGTGTTATAAATCCATTTTCCTATGCTTGGATTTACATAAATGTGCTACCTGTTGACTTATGTTTGAACTGAAATGGGATCTATAGCAAGTTCCTATTCTATTGGGCCCTATATGGAGGTAAAGGAGTGGAATTTAATGGCCTGTGATATACAGGCGGCCAGACTAGATGATCTAGATGATCTTCTGGCCTTTAACTCTATGAATATATTATATTCTGAAAAATTACTTTTTATGGAACAGATACAGGTGGTGCAAAGGAAGGATTAATTCAGAATACTACACATCCTCCCCTCCCCAAACCAGAGTTGAGTCACTTTATTTCCCATCAGATCCTCTTGTCTGTTTTTTCACTAACTCAGCTACGGTATGTGGAGATCCTGTGTAGCTCACACCAGCTAATCCCTTAGGCTTTGTATTTCTGCAGAAATGATACACATCACAGACCCCTTTATCTTTTCATGATATACATCTTTGATATGTATTATGGCATAGAACAAGTCTAACTATGGTGTAGTCATGCATATAAAACACATGTCATCAGTAGCTGAAAAGTGGGCCTGAGGGTATTTAAGGCTGAGTGGGTGGGTATTTTATTTTATTTGACATTAATGTGACAACTCCTTTAATCTAAAAAAATGAAGCCAGTAAATGCTTTTCCACAGCTAATGAAGTATACAGTTAATACATCCCCAAAAGGAGTGGTTTTCTATTATAACTTATTTATCAAAATAGTGCTACCTTCCTTGCTAAGACACACGACATTTCCTGCAAACCATGACAACTTCTGTAGATGTTTTTCTTTTACAGAAGGGTCATAGCATGGTTAGCAGAGACAAACCATTTTCACAGTCTAGGAAACCTCACTGTGTTCTACATTCCATTCAGATTTAATTCATTTTCATCAGATACCAAATGACCATCTGGCAAGTCAGTCTCATTCCACACTGTCGTGTGGCTACCTAAGAGGATGGGGGCAGAAGGGCGGAAAAGACAAATGGTTCATAAGAGAGAAGTCATAGAATTCTTGGTTTCTGGTCCCACCCCTTTGTGCCAATCTAAGAGAGCTAAGGGACAGAGAGCTTATCTAACATAGTTGCTGGGGATTTCCATTGCATCAGTGGGGAGAACGCCAGTATAGCTAGCACTGCGCCTCACAATAGTAATCATTCAAAGGATGTGGCTAGTGTGCTGCACGATCAAATGATCATGGTGGGGCAGTAGAGGAGTTTCCAGGTCACTGTTCCAGCTAGTGGTGGTCAGAGCAGCTGAGAAGGCAACTTTATTTGCACTCTGTGAGGCAAACAAACAATCTATTGGATGCCTCCTGGGTCAGCCAACTGGCAGGAGAAGAGCATGTAGAAATCCACCTGTGATCCCTCACCCGCCTCTGGTGCCCCATTACTGGGCATCCACCCCAGTGGATCGGTTTGAGGATCAGGACCATGGTTCTGTTCAATATGGTTTCAGTTCACACTCGGTGTAACTATACACTGTATTGGAAACATGCTGTGGGGGTGAGTGGCTTGTAACAAAGCCCCATCCAAACGTGAGCATCAGAGCATGTGAGTTCCAATAGTGTGTGCAGATGTGGAGAACAAGTGTGGTTTAACATGTCTGACACACTTTCTCATAGACTTGTAAGTAGCACGGCTTTGTGTACTAGTGTTACTGTTAGATACAATAATGGCTCTCTGTGTTTCCCAGGAGAGCTGAAATTCCCATGTGTCATCACTACAGTTACAAGTAAAATAGGTGTAACAGGGTCTGACATTGGGGGGGAGATTAAAACAAATTATCATAACCATTGTATAGTGTTCACTTAAAAATAACACCGTGTAAGCAGCAGCTATTTACCTTTCTTTGTATGTTCCCAATGCTCTGCAGGTCTTCTATTTTTATAGAAATAGCTGTCAGTTGAAAGGGTTCTCAGTTGAAGTGGCTGGAACTTTGAGACAGTGGTCCACAAACCAGATCTGAAGTTACACTCAAGACACAATGTCCAAATCTGCCCAAATGTCTTTGGTATTGTACAATGTATTTTATGATGCAGTAATAAAAACATTAAGGAGATATCTCCCAGGAAATGCCATTCATGTCACTAGAATGCTGCTGAACATTGCACAAGCCAGAGAGATAAACTAGCGTCTAAAGGAGGGTGAGAAGACAGAAGTTCACATTGTTCATGTTTATTCTAAGGAAGCAAAATATCTTCCTGACTGGTCCTTTGTACAGTACATCTATAGTCAGACCCAGCTGGTTCTGGCCAACACTTCTGTGAAAAGCATGCTTTTCACTTTTATCTATAGCACTGCAAACCATTCATGTCCTATTAAAAATCATTAAATGTATTAAGCCATTTTACTGTACGATGCTGCTTTACCACGCTGTAATTTAAAACTTTAGATTTCATTTGCTTTTAATTTTATCTTGCAATTAAATGAGTTTTCGGATAGCAAGTAAACAAGTCTGACAGGCTTTTATTGTTGGAAATTAAGGTTAATAGACTGTCAAAAGAACACAGAAAACCTGACTATTATTGTGCCATTCCTTTTCCCATTGCAAAAAAGGTAGGTCATTTTTTTATATACCACTCAAACAGCATTCTTTTGTTCCTCACTATGTGGGTACCAGAAAAATCTTTTAAAAATAAAATTAAATACATCTATCTACATTTCCCCACTTTGAATCACCACCTCAAAACTTGAGCTGTCTTTTTATTTTCACATATAGTTTATTTTTTCTATTTTTAGGAAGTAAGAAAAGAAAAGTTGGAGGGATGGGGGGGGAAGGAGGAACCTGGAACTTGAAACACTTTGTATTTATCTGTGTGATCTTATATTCATTATATGCAGATGTGTTAGCAGTCCATCAGCTCTCAAAGATATGCACACATTTGAACCATGACAGCTTTAATTTCACTGCTATAAATTCAAAAATATCTTCCCAAATGCAGCTCATGTCCATACGATATCAAGAAAGGGGGTATTTTAAAATTAAATGACATTATTTATGGACTAGTATAATTTCCCCAGAACTGAAATAAAATCTCTTAGAATAACTAAGAACCACAGCTACAGCGAGTAGTTTGAGGTGAGTTGAAATCTGGAGAATAACCCTCACTTTCTATGTCCCCTCCTCCCCTTTAGCTTGGCTTTCGGCTGCAACAGGCAAACACACAACTAGCTAATTGCTATTGACAGGGAAATTATATGTTCACAGTCCTGTAGAAATGGTTTGGATCATATACAGGACCAGACTGCCAATTCTGTGGGCATTCCCTGAAGTCTCGGTGGGGCTTATGTGTTTATGGGGAAATCCTATTTTACATTGTCTGCCTTCCTCATTCTGCCTCCCTCCATAGCAGCCAACCAAAACTTTCTGTACTTGCTGAGGGGCATCTTTCCATCTACAGTAGCCAGCATCCTCTCAAGCATATGAAGCCCCTAGAGGAGAAAGAACCAGCCCTTCACAACTGACAGCCTTCCTGCACTCCCTTATCTTCTCAAACTGTACCTGCCTCAAGGCCTACTGGGGCAGGAGCTATGGGGAGGAGAAACAGATCTTGCCACCCACCTTCAGTTCTCCAACAGGCTTATAGAATGTGGAAGCAAAGCAGCTTCACCGATGCAGGGGTTGGTGCTTTCTGTCATCATGTGCATGTTCTCCATTACCCAGGCTTCAGCGTCAACTACATGAACCATGAGACAAAAGCCACCAGCCAAGGGGGAGAAGAGAGCCCCCACTCTGCTCTCAGTCCAATTGTAGCTTCCACTAAGGCAGGAGCAGCTTTTAAAAAGTAGGACCTGGGACATCCTGCCATAATACCAGAGACTTTCCCATCCCAGAGGGAGGTGCTGGGACCTCTTTCTGCACCAGGCCTCCTTCCTTTAGGACTCCAGAGGCAGGAGACCAACTACTCTCGGCTCTGAAAGGCAAAGCCAGGACCCTCACAAGTCTTCCCCTAATATCTGCCCCACCCATACTTTCCCAGCAAAGAAACAGTCAGGACCTCTTCTCCCACCTCTCATATTACCTGGAATACTCCCTGCATCACCACCTCTCTTTCCATACAAGAAAGAACCAGGCCAACATGAATTCTCTCTGGGTGAGTTGAGCAATGACATCTCTTGCCCCCGAGTGATGCATTCACACACATCCACTGCAGATATGTGAGGGCCTGGCTTTCTAACAATAAGACAGAGGCCACCCTTCAGGTAAAAGATCTGTCATACAAAACCGCATGACACTCCCAGGACTCCTTAGAGCACCATTTGGTTTTGAACAGATTTTTGCATGGCCTGAAATAAATGTACAGTAAATGCTGGAAAGCACTTAGACTTCTAACGCCAAATAAGACTAGAAGACTCCAGTCATCTCTAAATGAATGCTTCTCAGAATCAATGCAGGCCTCCTTGCCATTCTGCAATATTTCTCCCGTTGCACTCTCTCTCTCTCATATAAAATATTTCATGCATCACACTGCGTCTCCCCAATTTAGTGAAAGACGCTTCCAGTGCTCTCAGAGCCCTTTCATGCAGACTGGGGGCTGCCGGCAATGGCATTTGATTTGGGTTCTCTATTTGCAAAGCTCAGGTTTCCATGTAAAGCTTTATTTTCCATCCTACCTTCCACTAACTCCTATGTTATTTCAGTTGGACATGTGGGGGAGGTGGGCAATGACATGTAGTGCAGCCATAATTGCTGTGTGTTCACAGAGGGAATTAGTGGAAGGAGAATTTCCATTAAGCAGGAGGCCGAGAAAAGCTGTGCTAAAGAGGGAGAGGTCCTGAAGGAAAGAAGAGAGCGGCAAATGTATTATCGCTAAGAGTATTCAGTCATCTCCACTCAAAATCAACACAGCATCACCCTAGAGGGTGAGCAGTAGCATCAGTGGTGGTTTCTCATTCTGGGGGTTCCTCGCAACTGCGGGTTTGGTAGCATCATCTGAAACAGCTGTGACTGCTTTATGCCTACGTATTGAAACTACAGATCTTGTTTGTGTTTTCTACCATTTAGGAGCTTGGTAAACAATATCCACTAGCGGCATGTATTGTTGCTAATAATACATTGTGTAAAATTATCCATAGTCAGCGAGAACTGGGTATCCCTGAATATGAGTTACTTCCTATCACACAAGTCCTGGGTATTTTGATTTTGTCTACACCGTTGCTGACGCATGGGATTGACATTATCTTTCTTGCCATTATTCTTTAAGGTACTGACTCTGAAAGACAATACATCTGGGAATGATGTGATAAGCTCAGCACTAAAAATGCTGATCTGCAAGAGCTGTGAAAAACACTCCTTTTAATATCATATTCCAGGTACAGTGTGCTGGGAAGAAATAACATTGCGTTGGCTGCAGCATAGAGAGAATGGCTTAAGTTAACTAGAAGGAGCTGTAATTTAGGTATTGCATAGCCACTTTGCCCACAGTGACTTTAAAAACCATTGAGTTTCAGTAAAATAAAATTATGCAAGAGAGTAGGCTAATTAGAGCATTAATTTTGTTTATTGTATGTTTGAGCAGAGCTCTTTTGTTTGTTTGGGAAGAAGGATCTAAAAAGTTGCTATAGAATCAGAATAATTTTGGGAAACTTTAAAAGTCCAGGCTAATCTCACCTCTCTCCCTCTCATATAGAGTTAAATTTGAATCTTTTGTTGTGACAATTACCATCAAAATGTAAATTGTTTGCTTGGAGTCAAACACTTGTCACTGGGATTTCAAATAAAAATCAGAGGTCATTCACTTTCCCACAGCAGTCAGGACGGTCATTTGGTGCCTAAGTAGCACATGGTTTTGGATTCCCTGAGTTTTAGGGGCAGGATCACAGAGTTTGGGTTTATAGGGAGATTCAGAGGTCTCTGTGTGTTCTCTGCCAGCTGCCTGCTTGTAGCCCAAAACACCTGCAGCGGATGGAAGCCCCTTGATCCCAAATGATTTGGAGAACTGTCTCTCAATTCAGATGTTGGGAACTATGGTGCAGTTACAGAGCCAGTCCCCATTTCTCCTTCAGTAAAGGAGGTTGGTAATTTTAAAGGAGTTCCAAAGTTTTAGAGCAAGCAATTGATCATTTTGGCCCAATCAAATCCTAAAGCTGGCCCTGCATTTAGGAGAATTTCATGTGTATTTTTATTATTTCAGTCTCTGATGGTTGGCTAAGAGTTTTCAGGAGATGATGGCTAAAGATCAAAAGATTTTAGACCTGATCCTTAGTTACAGACAAGTTCTTAGTGCTAGAGCTGGACAGGAAATGGTTTCCCCATCCTGTGAATATTTGGGACATTTTTCCTGTCTTGAATAGGGGTGAAAAGTTGAATTTTCAAAAGTTTATCTGAACCTTTTTCTTCTCCCGGGTTAGGTTAATTAAAATGTTTTGATTTTTTTTCTTCAAATGTTTGTACTATAATTAGCTTAGTTTAAAACGAAGTTGTTTCAAATGGAAAAGGCAATTATTTTGGCAAAATGCTATGTTCCAACCCATTCAAAACTTGTTTGTCTATTTATTAATTTTTTTAAGTTGAGAAACTCATTGAAAATCAGCCCTTTCCCCTCAAAAAACAGTTTGGATAAATCTGCATTTTTCATCAAAAATGTTTTAGTGGAAAATTTCCACCCAACTCTACTCTGTGCAGCTGGAGGGAAGAATAGTGGAGCAGAGCATGGCCCTTTGTGCTTCCCTGTTGCCAGCATCAATGAGAGAAGCCAGAAGGCTGCCAATTGTCCAAATGTGCTATTACTTCTGCTGGGGTCAGCAGCACCCCAGGGTGCCCTAGCCATTACTCTTTGATTGCCGCTACACTCCCTAAGCTTGACATAGGGTAGAAGCTGCTACAGTTCTACACTACCTGAGGATCAGCTTAGGCAGGGAGAATTCTCCACTGGGCAGCTAACGTGGGTTTGTGTCTATTTTGACCAATGAGTGAAGTTTGGATGATCTCATCTTTATTCTAAACTCTTCAGATTGCAAAATTTGGCTGGCAATCTTGTGGTAGGTGTTTCTTGCTTACAGTCAGGCTGAAAATACGACAAGAGAAGGTGTCCTAAGGGTGGCTTGGCCTTTCTGGTCCCAGTTCCGGACAGACTCAAAGTGCAGAGTGGTGCAGCTATGAAAAATAATTGGGGAAGTAGGGTGAAGGGAGCATGGGAAAATAAATAATTTCAGGACCTTCTAAAACAAATTAGCAAAGGGTTCAGGGAAACCCTTTTCTCCCACTGATTTGTCCATCGCTAGCCACAGGGGTGTAAATGAATAGTAGTGAATGGTATAATGGGTCTCCACATGTGTAGCTGTAAGTAGCATTTTAATGCTGGCATATCTCTAATATCCCCTGGCAAGAAGAGGCATAGCAGAAAGAGCTGGGAGGGGAAAAAAAAAAAAAGAGAGACTTTCCCCTGCTGAAAAGTTCAACGCTTTTATGTGTAAGCATTTAGAGCTGAAAGGTAAAGGGTACATAAGGTTATTTATTTAACATTCCTGCAGTGTATTCCCAACAGGATAGTGCTCAAAATGTGGCAACATAGAGCACCAGATTCTTGTTCAAATCTTTCGGGGTGTGACATTTGCTCAAAAGCTGAAGGACTAAAGAATCCTAACGAAACAATCCTTACTTTATAGGCAACAAAGCCTTGTCATTACCAAGCATTCTACAAGCTAAAAGTACTATGGGGGAACTTTAGTTTAAAAACATGTTAAAATGCTATATACATACTGTAGAAAGGTTCCATGTTAAGATACTTTGAGGGGGGATGTGCCAGGTTTTAGACAGTCCGCTTCCACAGAATCCATGTCTCTTTGTCTTATCACTTTCATGTATTACAAAGGTTAAAAGAACATAGCTGTGAAGGGCACAATCTGATCTTTGTTTGGTTTATTAAAAGCCTTTATGGCCTTCTACTACGGAGTTGAACTACAGTGGCACAATGTGTGTCACCCTTGAGCGATACTCAGCTGATATAAATTGGTGTAGTGCCTTGAATTCAGTGTATACGTTTAGGGAGGTGTAGATGCTAACCAGGATTATTAAATAGCTGGTTGTCAAAAGACCAAAGTTAGCTGGGAGAAGCTGTGGATAAACAGTGACTTCAGTGGAACTACAGCAATTTACACCAACAAAGGACAGAGTGCTCCTTTTCTGGGATCATAACATGGGAACTTCAGGGTTTGTGGCTCTTCAGGATTGTTGGTATGTTTGACAATTTGTTTAGCTTTTTCTAAATTTAAAAGTAAAAGCTTGAAAGGAAGTATTTTCTTGCATGAAATTACTTCTTTGGAATGCTACAAAAGGCTAAAAGAGCCGTCCAGCTGTGTTAGTAGCACCTGTTAAGTGCCAATACAACTGCAGTTTGAATTTATCAAGCAATTCCACTAAAATGCTAGTTTTCATCCTCTGGAGCTGAATGAATATTGGGGGGAAACTGAAAAACTCATCAGTATTTGCTTACATTTAAAACTAAAATTTGCTTCTGCTGTCTTTGAACCCTTTTTGGTGTTCACTTTCCATAAACAACAAAGAGGGCATAACATACTTGTAGAATGGACCTAGGAAACAGGGGCGGCTCCAGACACCAGCACGCCAAGCGCGTGCGTGGGGCGGCAAGCCACGGAAGGCGCTCTGCTGGTCGCCGTGAGGGCGGCAGGCAGGTTGCATTCGGCGGTATGCCTGCGGAGGGTCCGCTGGTCCCGCGGCTTCGGCGGACCTCCTGCAGGTGTGCCGCCGAATCCCCGGGACCGGGGACCTCCCGCAGGCAAGCCGCCGAGGGCAGCCTGCCTGCCATGCTTGGGGCGGCAAAATACCTAGAGCCGCCCATGCTAGGAAATGGATTAGAAGCTTGTATACTTTAACATTTCCTACTCAGGAATGCTCAAGTCCCATGCATGTTACATTTTTATAAGGAATGGGGCACTGATTGACACAGCAAAAAGGGAGATGTCCTCACCAGAATCCTGCACAGAGGCAATTGATGTACCAGTCTATGTTCTGCCCACACTTTTTGCAGCTAGAGCTCTGCACAGTATTAGTTTGTGTGATTGACTGCAGTGATGATAGAAAATGACAGACCAATAAATGCAAATTAAATTACTATGCCATACACGGGATAGGACATTGGTTAAGACAGAAGAGGGACCAGATTTGTAGAATCCCTTCTCAGAGCCATAGCAAAGAGGCAAAAATCATGTCAGATAAGGAATGTGGTCTCATCCTTACCTAGTAGGACCACACATGAAGACGTAAGTATGTTGTGTGAATGTATTAAGAGAAAACTACATCTATTCAACTACATTTTTTTAGGAATGATACAGTATCGCAGACAAAGATAGTATGGTATAGAAAGAAGGTTAACAGTTTGCTAGGATACCCTGGTTATGCATATATCCTTTTCCCTGAAATATTCAAAGATCAAGTGCTGTCTTCAAGCTCCACGTCTTGATTGTAAGAGTTATATACATCAAATCAGGATACAGAAATAATACCATATGATTACAGCTGGTTGAAAAGTTTCCATCAATGGGTTTTTAAATGGAAACCCATTGGAAGTTTTTAAATGGAAACTTTCACTTGGAAGGAGAACATCCAAATGGAGCAAAGGGAAACGATCCTATAGTTGGGACTCTACTCCCAGATGATGTTGTGGTATCCTCTCGCATTGAGGATACTTCTCTTAGGGAGGGAACTCCAGTTATTAGGAAGAGACAGGTATTAGTAATGGGTGATTCAATCATTAGCAATATAGATAGCTGGGTTTGCGATGATCGGGAGAACCGCATGGTGACTTGCCTGCCTGGTACAAAGGTTGCAAATTTCTCGAGATATCTAGATAGGCTTATGTGTAGTGCTGGGGAGGAGCCAGTTGTCGTGGTACATGTAGATACCAATGACTTGGGAAAGGATAGGAGAGAGATCCTGGAGGCCAAATTTAGGATGCTAGGTAAGAGATTGAAGTCCAGGACCTCCATGGTAGCATTCTCTGAAATGCTTCCAGTTCCACACGCAGGGCCAGTTAAGACAGGCACAACTGCAGGGTCTCAATGCATGGATGAGACGATGGTGTAGGGAGGAGAGGTTTAGATTTATTAGGAACTGGGGAAGCTTTTGGGAGAGGGGGAGCCTATACAGGAAGGATGGGCTCCACCTAAACCAAAATGGAACCAGAATGCGGCGCTTAAAATTAAAAAGGTCGTAGAACAGTTTTTAAACTAAGGGCTGGAGGAAAGCTGACAGGTGCGGAGGAGCATGTGGTTTGGTCATCTCTTAGGGGAGGATCTATAAATTGAGATTCCCTATGTCCTAATAAGGAGGAGAGGATGGGAAAAGATAAAATATAGGGAGGATCTGATGAGAAACAGTCAAATGAAAAAAGTCCCATTCAATTACATCATGCAATAGGGGACAGCCAAAAAATGGCAAGTTTTTAAAATGCTTATATACCAGTGCTAGAAGTCTAAATAATAATATGGGTGAACTAGAGTGCCTAGTATTAAATGAGGATATTGATATAATAAGCATCACAGAAACTTGGTGGAATGAGGTTAATCAATGGGACACAGTAATACCAGGATACAAAATATATCAGAAGGACAGAACAGGTCGTGCTGGTGGGGGAGTGGCACTATATGTGAAAGAAAGCGTAGAATCAAATGAAGTAAAAATCTTATATGAACTAAATTGCACTATAGAATTTCTATATTCCATGCTTGAAAAATAAGAATATAGCAGTAGGGCTATATTACAGACCACCTGACCAGGATGGTGTTAGTAAATCTGAAATGCTCAGGGAGATTAGGGAGGCTATTCAAATAAAAAATAAATAATAATAATGGGGGATTTCAACTATCCCCATACTGACTGGGTACATATCACCTCAGGAAGGGATGCTGAGATAAAGTTTCTTGACACATTAAATGACTGCTTCTTGGAGTAGCTGGTCCTGGAACCCACAAGAGGAGAGGCAATTCTTGACCATAATATAATTATATTTAACATCCCTGTGGCGGGGAAAACGCCAGAGCAGCCCAACACTGTAGCATTTAATTTCAGAAAGGGGAACGACACAAAAATGAGGAGGTCAGTGAAACAGAAATTAAAAAGGTATGATACCAAAAGTAAAATCCCTGCAAGCTGTGTGGAAATGTTTTAAAGACACCATAATAAAGGCTCAACTTAAATGTGTACCCCAATTTAAAAAACATAGTAAGAGAACCAAAAAAAGAGCCACCATGGTTAAACAACAAAGTAAAAGAAGCAGTGAGAGGCAAAAAGGCATCCTTTAAAAAGTGGATGATAAATCCTAATGAGAAGAATAGAAAAGAGCATAAACTCTGGCAAATGAAGTGTAAAAATATAATTAGCAAGACCAAAAAATAATTTGAAGAACAGCTAGCCGAAGACTCCAAAAGTAATAGCAATTTAAAAAAAACAATACATCAGAAGCAGAAAGCCTGCTAAACAACCAGTGGGGCCACTGGACAATTCGGATGCTAAAGGAGCACTCAAAGACAATAGGGCCATTGCGTAGAAACTAAATGAATTCTTTGCATCGGTCTTTACTGTTGAGGATGTGAGAGTGATTCCCAAACCTGAGCCATTCTTTTTGGGTGACAGATCTGAGGAACCGTCCCAGATTGAGGTGTCATTAGAGGAGGTTTTAGAACAAATTGATAAACTAAACAGTAACAAGTCTCCAGGACCTGCTGGTATTCACCCAAGAGTTCTGAAGGAACTCAAATGTGAAATTGCAGGACTACTAACTGTCATCTGTAACCTATCATTTAAATCAGCTTCTGTACCAAATGACTGGAGGATAGCTAATCTGACGCCAATTTTTAAAAAAGGTCTCCAGAGGTGACCCTGGCAACTACAGGCCGGTAAACCTCACTTCAGTACCGGGCAAACTGGTTGAAACTATCATAAAGAACAAAATTGTCAGATGCATAGATAATTGGGAAATACTCAACTGTTTTTTGTAAAGGGAAATCATGCCTAACTAATCTACTAGAATTCTTTGATAGGGTCAACAAGCATTCAGACAAAGGAGATCCAGTGAATACGTGTATTTAGATTTTCAGAAAGCCTGTGACAAGGTCCCTCACCAAAGGCTCTTACGCAAAATAAACAGTCATGAGATAAGAGGAAAGGTACTCTCATGCATCAGTAAGTGGTTAAAAGATAGGAACCAAAAAGTAGGAATAAATGGTCAGTTTTCAGAAGAGAGAGAGGTAAATAGTGGTGTCCCCCAGGGATCTGTACTGGGCCCAGTCCCATTTAACATATTTATAAATGATCTGGAAAAAGGGGTAAAGTGTGAGGTGGCAAAATTAGCAGATGATACAAAACTACTCAAGATAGTTAAGTCCCAGACTGACTGCGAAGAGCTACAAAAGGATCTCAAAACTGGGTGACTGGGCAACAAAATGGCAGATGAAATTTAATGTAGATAAATGCAAAGTAATGCACATTGGAAAACATAATTCTAATAGACATATACAATAATGGGGTCTAAATTAGCTGTTACCATTCAAGAAAGAGATCTTGGAGTCATTGTGGATAGTTCTCTGAAATCATCCACTCAATGTACAGCGGCAGTCAAAAAAGCACACAGAATGTTGGAAATTATCAAGAAAAGGATAAATAATAAGACAGATATCATATTATCTCTGAATAAATCCATGGTACGCCCACACCTTGAATACTGCATGCAGATGTGGTTGCCCCATATCAAAAAAGATATATTGGTGTTGGAAAAGTTTCAGAAAAGGGCAACAAAAATGATTAGGGGTATGGAATGACTTCCATATGAGGAGAGATTAATAAGATTGGGACTTTTCAGCTTGGAAAAGAGGCGACTAAGGGGGGATATGATAGAGGTCTATAAAATCATAAGTGTTATTTACTCCTCATAATAAAAGAACAAGAGGCTGCCAAATGAAATTAATAGGCAGCAGGATTAAAACAAACACAAGAAAGTATTTTTTCATGCAATACACTGTCAACCTCTGGAACTCCTTGCCAGAGGGTGTTGTGAAGGCCAATACTATAACAGGGTTCAAAAGGGAGCTAGATAGATTCAAGGAAGATAGCCATTGATGGACCTATTAGCCAGGATGGGCAGGAATGGTGTCCCTAGCCTCTGTTTGCCAGAAGCTGGGATTGGGTCACAGGGCATAGAGCACTTGATGATAACCTGTCTGTTCATTCCCTTTGAGGCACCTGCCATTGGTCACTGTCAGAGAACAGGATATTGTGCTTGATGGACCTTTAGTCTGACCTTGTATGGCCATTCTTATGTTCTTAAACTGGCTATTTTGTCAAATCAGAAATTTCCAAGGGAAATATTTCTTTTCAATTACATTTTGGAGGATTTT
Organism: Mauremys reevesii; assembly: GCF_016161935.1. Classification (NCBI taxonomy): domain Eukaryota; kingdom Metazoa; phylum Chordata; order Testudines; family Geoemydidae; genus Mauremys; species Mauremys reevesii. The sequence goes on along the minus strand of NC_052633.1, from coordinate 25,400,583 downwards.
GCTGAAATAACTAAAATTGATTTTTTTTGTAATACCAAAATGTTTTTCCTCAGGTTGAACTTTGTCAGTTTTCGGTTGCCACAGACAAAAATCAGTTTTCAACTAAAACCCAAAACATAATCAGATAGTTCTACATAAGATCAAACTGCCCAATTTCTGAATATCAGCTATCAAATACAAAATAAAAAGTATTCCTGACTAATCCACAAAGTAAAAGCACACATAGGAAAGAAAAAGGCAAATAGATGCAAACATTGAATAGCTTAGAGGAAATCACATATGTACATTTATCTAGTAAATTATTTGCTGTAAATCACTTATATCAAGTTGTTGTCAATATTGCTTTTCATTATCACAATACAGTTAAGGCAAAAACAACAACAAGAAAAGGCATTTGTGTTTTATTGAGAACATTGCACATAACTTAGAATTCCCCTATGTTTTGTAGGAATTTGCATCAAACTCCTGTTGATTTTATAGATAGATTTAAAACAAAATGAATTTAAACTTTTTTTTTTTTTTTTTACTAAAAAGGCTCTTTTTTTCACTTTTCAGTACTTCAGTGTGGCTTTAGACACAGCCCTGACCAAAGGCAGGGGACTAAGCAGCACCCCTCTCACCCCCCCAGAGTCATTGTGACAGACTCGTCTTTGAGTCACAATTCCCCCTTTGCTTCCTCCTACCTTCTGTGAGTTGGTAGCTTATGCTTGCCTGTCTTAGCAGTAAATTATTACACCCTCTCCCCCATGCTGGCTCAACTACTGTGACTAGGGATTAAGGAATGATGAATCCAAGGCTTCACCCATTCTCCCACCACCTGTTCCAGGGAAGGAGTAGTCTTGCTACTCCTACAGATCCAGATCTAAGATTCTGGTGCTCAAGGTAGGTTCTTAGTCTCTCAGTACCTTCATGAAAGCATAGTCACATAGTCTTTCTACCTGATAGATACCATCAAGAGGGTTCATCATATGCACAGAGAATGAATTCTTGGCTGTGTTCACAAAAACAATGAGGAGTCCGGTAGCGCCTCGTTGGCTGTGTTGACATTAATGAGTTTATATATAGAGATGGACAATATTTTTCCCATTAGATTCTTCACGTAGCATGTTTTAAATAAATAGCTACCTATTAAACTTCTTGGAGCCACTTGGGTTATTCTACTCTTCAAGTGGAAACATTTATCTTGCAGGCCCACCTCGAGATTCCCCTGGATATGCCACACTCTCCTCATTTCGGTTCCAAAAGACATGTTCATAAACAGTCTTGTAAGGCAGAAGCAATAACAGTTAACAGAGTTCCAGGAACATGACTCACTTTTAAAGGAAGCTAAAAAACAATACAAGTGAGCTTGACTGAGTGCATTTTTGAACTTGCCAAATAGAAATTAGTAGAAGTTAATGGAATGATTTAAGGTCTTTAAAAGAGAAGAAACATGTTTTTCCTTTGTACAGTAATTTTGCAAAACCTTTTAAATAAATAATGCTATGACATTTGATATAATTAGGTTCAAAACCCATCATGAAATGCCATCCATTTAAGGGTTTGTATTTAACAAACTACCAAGGCTTTAGAAGAAGGAGGGGGGGAAGCCCATGATGAACAATTAAAACAAATGTCATCTCTTTTACTCAGTTCACTTATTTATTTAGCAGAGAAAACATTAATAGAAATTCAGCTACATTAGGACATTAGGATAATCTAGTGCATTATTAATGCAAATGTCATAGGAAGGTTAATTACCAAAAAAAAAAGAACAGTTATTGTTCATAATGTTCTTCCATTAGAGAGAATGCATCCAGTCATTCCCAGATAAAAGCAATTCTTGCTATTATCAAAAATACACAAGGGGTGTTTTGACCTGCAGAATGTCAAAAAAATATTAGACCACTGTCATATACTTAAGTCTAACACCCAAGGCTCTGGAAAATATTGTCAGTGAAAAACTCTGACCTTTATATGAAGCCGAAAATTGACAGGATTATTTTTGTGGGAAAGGGTCAGATGATTGCTAAAAGGCCCAAAGGACTAACAGCCAAATTCATCTCTTAGATAATTGTACGTGACTGCTGTTAAAATCAATAGATGTTTGACAGGACACACATGGAGACATCCAGGATGGAGGAAGCTAGCTGATTAGAGATTACTACAGCAGCACCGTAGGAAGAAGGAGAACCAGCTGCTCTACAGGGAGGAGACTGGCTGCTGCCACCTACTCCCAGAGCTGGGAGACTGCAGGGACTCTCTTCAGAGGGGGATGGAGGCATCCATGTGTCAACCTGACAATGTCCTAGCAAGTGTGCTGCCTGCCTGGACCCTGCATCTGTGACTTTACAGAAAGGTTGTCAAAACTCATTCATCCCTCTGACCACTGTCCCCTGCTGCTCATCCATGTGGGTGCTAATGATACTGCCATGTATGACCCTGAGCAGATCAGCAATGACTATAGGGCTCTGGGAGCAAATGTGAAGGAATCAGGGGGTGGAAGTAGTGTTTTCATCCATCATCCCAGCTGATGGTAAAGGCCCAAGCAAAGGGAGATAAGTGCACAGCTGCACAGATGGTGTGGACAGGAGGGCTTCAGTTTCCTTGACCATGGGATACTGTTGCAGGAAGGAGGATTGGTGGGAAGAGATAGGGTCCACCTGGCCAAGAACGGGAAGAGCATCTTTGCACAGCAACTCCCCAGCCTAGTGAGCAGAGTTTTAAACTAGGTTCAAAAGAAGGCAGATAGAAGTCCACATCTAGATATAAAAAGGAGGTGACCTTAACTTAGAGCTAGATGTTGGGAGAGAGGGAGATGTGGAAAATTACAATTGGGTCATAGGGGCAACAAGAAGGAAATCAGTGGAGGAATGTGCTTAATCTCCCAGATGTCTATACATAAATGCATGGGGTATAAGGAACAAACAGGAAGAACAAGAAATTTCCCAGATAAGTCTGGAGAGCAGCTAAACCAGTTTCCCACCTCAGCCAGGTGTCAACAAGCTGATGGACCATTACCTGGTGAGTGGCCATCTTTTGGCAAGGAAGGGGGCAGGGGAAAAAATCTACTTAGGCTTTGTCTACACTCACACTTTTGTTGGCAAAACTTTAGTCCGTCAGGAGTGTGAAAACACACAGAACTCCAACTGACAAATTTCACCAACAAAAGCACTGGTGAGGACAGCACTATTTTGGCAGGTGACACTCTCCTGCCCACATAGCTACCGCTGCTCGTTGGGGGTGATTTAATTATGCCAGAGGAGAGTGCTCTCCCACTGGCACAGAGCAGCTACACAGGAGACCTTACAGTGGCACAACTACAGCTGTGCCGCTGTATGGTCTTTAGCCTAGTCACAGCCTTAGCAAAGAAATAGCATGGAGTTTCCTTTCTTTATCAACCCACCTGTCACCTTGCTCCCAGGTGGAAATGCTTCTCAAAGGGGGTGGGAAAACAGGACTATAAAAACAAGGTGCAGACACTGCAAGACACCTTCCTCTTTCTCCCTGTCTGTCTCTGGCATTGAATCTAAGACGACAAAGGAAACCTGCTGTTGGACTATGGTGGGGGGCAGGGTAGTCCTACCCTGACAATTTGGTCAGTAATCTGCATGTCCTGAGAAACTTTGCTTGAATCTAATGTAATTTAAGTTTGGCATGTTTTATCTTTGTTTTCATAAACATTTCCGACTTTTATGCCTCATTACTTATATTCGCTTAAGATCTCTTTGTTGTTAAACTTAACATAAGAACGGCCCAACTGGGTCAGACCAAAGGTCCATCTAGCCAAGTATCCTATCCTCTGACAGTGGCCAATAGCAGGTGCCCCAAAGGGAATGAACAGACACGTTATCAAGTGATCCATCTCCTGTTGCTCATTCCCAGCTTCTGGCAAACAGAGGTAGGGATACTATTCTTGCCCATCCTGGCTAACAGCCATTGATGGACTTATCCTCCATGAATTTATCTAGGTTTTTTTTTTAACCCTGTTGTTTAACCCTCCTTGTCCTTCACAACATCCTCTGGCAAGGAGTTCCACAGGTTGATTGTGCATTGTGTGAAGAAATACTTCATTTTAATGTTCTAACCCTGCTGCCTATTAATTTAATTTGGTGACCCCCTAGTTCTTGTGTTATGAAAAATAATAAACAACAATTCCTTATCTACTTTCTCCACACCAGTCATGATTTTATAGACCTCAATCATATCTCCCCTTTGCCATCTCTTTTCCAAGCTGAAAAGTCCCAGTCTTATTAATCTCTCCTCATACGGAAGCTGTTCCATACCCCTAATCATTTTTGTTGCCCTTTTCTGAACCTTTTCCAATTCCAATATATCTCTTTTGAGATGGGGTGACCACACCTGCATGCAGTATTCAAGAGGTGGGCATACCATGAATTTATATAGAGGCAACATGATATTTTCTGTCCCATTATCTATCCCTCTCTTAATTATTCCCAGCATTCTGTTCACTTTTTTTGACTGCAGCTGCAGATGGAGTGGATGTTTTCAGAGAACTATCCACGTCTCCAAGATCTCTTTTTGTTTGACTGTTTTATCTAATCCAGTGTGTTTAAGTTGGAAGGTCTGGAAACTCTATGTAAAATAATAAGATGACATATTGTCCCTTTAAAGGAACAACAGACCTAACATATTTGTACTGTCCAGAAATAATGGACTTTATATAAATGTGTATTGTCCAGGAGTGGGCTGGGCAGTACAGAACATACATTTCTGGGGGAAGATCTGGGACAGAGGGCGTGTGGGGTCTCCCTGCAGCATATCTGAGGCTGGTAAGAGCCAAGGTGTGGCTAGCAGGCTGCAGCTACACACAAACCTATCTGGGAGTGACTTTCATGCTGGAGGCTGTTTGTGAGCAGTTCAGGTTGGAGGCTACATCAGCAAGAACACACCCGGTTACAGGGCACGGGTGACATAGCTTCTCATTAGTCTGGATTGTGCCCCAGTAGATCACAGTGACAGCAGTGTGTGTGTGTGTGCGTGTGTGCGTGTGTGTGAGAGAGAGAGAGAGGGGGGGGGGTCTACTATAGATCACCAAATCAATTTGTTTGCCAAATTCCAAAATATCACTTCCAAATGGATTTTTCCCTTTTTCACAGGATAGTTTTCATTCTTTTACCTACATTTAAACACTCAAGTTTATTATTACTACGTTAATTTCTGCACCACCCACCTCTGCAGTATCGGAAGTCATTTATCAAGTGCAAAGTCACCTTTTATAAAAACCAGTATTAACCCAAAATGAAACCTTAGCTATATTCCATAAAATAAAAATTTAAAAAAAAAAAACCCAACAACCAACACTATGGGATCTGTCTCACCAAGGATCCTATGATTGTACATAACAAAACATAGGATAGAGAGGAAATAGCTGTGTCCTATCTGATATCACTCTGTAGTAGCTGTTGTGCGTTCAGTGGTGATAGTATTTATGTGGGTCTCTTAAGGAGATTCACAGCTATCTCACTACCTTTCAAGCTCAAAAGCATACTCTCAAGGAGTATGTTCAAAGATGTATAATATATTACTAGTAGTTTTGCCACTCACTTCAATGGAACCAGGATTTTAGCCATAGTGTCTATGCAGTATTCGGAGGGGAAAGGAAGTTAATGGGAAAGACCAGCTTGGTTATCTGTGTGAAAGGCAAAAACTGGAATGCTATTATGTCTAAGTAAGAAAACTATAAGACTAAGAAAAGATTCTATAAATACATTAGGAGCAAGAAAAAGACAAAGGAAAATGTACGCTCACTATCTGCAGGGATTTTATTCATCATAATTTCTGATTTAGTTATTTTCAAGCAAATGTAGTTGGAAAGAAACAGAACATTTCCATATAGCTGGGACTTAAAATTATGTGGATCACTGTGGACAAACAGTTCTAGACAAAGGAGGTACACCTCAATTTTTGACGTATAGTATATATAATTAGTAAATATAACAAACTCATGTCACACAATACAATTCCACTGAAGGGTTCTGATAACTTCATAATACATGAAACCATTGCTTGAGTGATGTATATGGAGAACTTAATGGTAGATTTTTCCTATGTTTCATACATATTCTGCAATTAGGTACTTTCTAGGAAAATCTTATGGTCAGTGAACACCTCTTGCTTTCAGAAGATCAGTAGTGCATAAGAAGAAGGAAAAAGTGATGAGCTAAGGCACACTGAAAATTGTCCACCAAAAGAAAATTAGATTTTAGCTTAATCAAATATTTCTGCAAAAGTGTCTGCTTTCTATGACAATTTTCAAATGTCATCATCCCTCCTCATCCCTGAAATCTGAAAAACGTAAAAAAAATAAATTTTCACTATTTAACTTTTCAGTTTTCATTATTTTACTTTTTCAACAAGAACCAAGACTTTTTTACAAGAAAAAAAAAAAGGTGTTCTATAATGAGCAGATAAACAGTGCAGGGACACCTGATCCTGTATTAATAAAGGATGTTTGAGACTTAATACTGGTTAGTACATTGGACTAAAACATGCTTCAGTCCCATAGTAGCACCGGAAATAAGCTTTTACAGCTCCTTCCAGCTCATTTGAGAAATGTTCCCTTTGAGCTCACTTTACAGATGTGCTGTCTAATGATTATTAGGGTTCTGGTTCATGTTCAGCTCTGGTAATAAAAATCTGTAATATCTCTGGGCCCTCAGGTTGGTTGGTGATTAAGAGGGAATCAGCATGAAGTTAAAATATGAAGGAAGCAAGGGGCATTTTATACATTATGCATCTCAAAAGAATTTAGCTTCCGAATATTCAAGAGCCCCATTGATCTATTATCTTTTTGTGGTTGCTTTTTCATTTCCTTAATTGTTACCACTAAGAAAAGAATATGTAGTCTCTCGCTACTTTACTGAATCTAATTCATTCTGAAGCTAAATGTTTTTACTGGTAGTGGGACTAGGAAGGAGTATTTCACATACTGAAGATCTCTTATATAGAAGTGGTTACAATGGCCTCTTAATGTTTCCTGTGTGAGCAGTAGAAATAGTTCTGCTTTAATGCACCCACTTTTTCCCCCAAGTAATTTAGATTAAATGGTGGCAATGTAAAGGAATTGTGAGCTCTATTTAAACAAACTTGGCCCTTACTCTGATAGGTACTGGAACTAGGGCTGTGCCTTTACTTCCCACCTCCGTCCCGATTTTTCACATTTGCTATCTGGTCACCCTATACACAGGGTGTAGCAGTTTGATTCAATGACTCTCAGCACCCCCACTATAAAATTTGTTCCAGCATGCCCATTCCTGCAAAAGGTTCTGTGCTGGCAATCTTTTATGCTTACTTGCACTCCTACTGACTTTATTGGGATTTTTCCCATACAGATCTCTTTACAAGGTCAGGGACTTTGCTTTCCTGTTTCCCTTATTGATACAGGTCAATCTGTAAGATGATGTACCATGACAGATACCACCTTTTGTTTGCATATTACATATTATTTGATGGAATGAGTCAGAAAATAATACGACATGCTATTTTCCAAGGAAAGCAAACTGTCAGAATTGTGATTTACTCCTAGGTTTGTAACCACTGTTTTGTTTCTTGATGGTGTAATGTATTCCAAGGCAAGAATTGGCTAGTAAAGCAGCCAGTGATTCAAATAAGAGACAATCTCACTTCAGCTCAAGGTCATAATGTGAATCGTGGCTGTAGTAGTGTGCATACAGTACATTTTTCAACTCCAACCACGGGAAGGAAGAATCTATTAAGTGATTCCATCCTAATACTTTAGTCTGCTGAGCCTTATCTTTCCCCTCCATTCTAATATAGCTAGTTCTTTCTCCTCCTCGCCAACTCCTCTTCTATAGGTGACAGCAGTCTTGCAGTTTATTGGGTTGCTAGAGGAGCTGTTACCAGACTTCTCAATTGTTTTCTCTCTCTGAAATTAATTGCCATACTAGGCCCTGATTCAGCACATTACTTAAGACCAGGCATAATTTAAGCATATGAGTACTCCCATTGAAGTGCCATGCTCAAGTACTTTGCTGAATCTTGGCCCCAATCTCTAACTGTGAATAGCTGATAAGAGGTGGTGTCCTTTTTGCTCAACTGTCACATCTCTTCTCTAAACAAATTTGAAAATCTAAATTCTTGGACAAAATTCTCTGCTGCTGTATTCTGAAAAATAATAGTGATGCAATAATAAAACCTGAAAGTTATTGTATTTATGTGACGATGGCTATTGTAGCCATCTTCAGAATTAAACACATACATGTTACTTGGTACTGGATATTTCTGACCTTCTCACAAGCAATTTATTTTTCCTCACTTATCTGTGGTGGTTCTTAGACATTACCGATCAGTCAGTCCTGTTTTACCAGTTGCATGTCTCTCATGATGCTAATATTTTAGGGATTTAAACTTTAAGTTGCCATGATATGATATGAACATTAACAAAAAAAATATTAATGTTGAGTACTAAACAAGCTGATCTACCATTAAAAAGAATCTCAAAATATTCTATTTCCTCATTCTCCTCCAGGCTCTCTCCCCTCCCATCTTCTATAAGTGACAGCAGTCTTAGGCCTGGTCTACACTAGAGTGGGGGGTCGAACTAAGGTACGCGACTTCAGCTACGCGAAAAGCGTAGCTGAAGTCGAACTACCTTAGTTCGAACTTCTTACCTGTCCAGACGCCGCTGGATCGAAGTCCATGACTCCCCCATCGACTCCGCCACCGCCGTTCGCAGTGGTGGAGTTCTGGAGTCGACGGGAGCGCGTTCGGAGTTCGAACTATCGCGTCTAGATTAGACGCGATAGTTTGAACTCCGAGAAGTCGAACGCCACCCATCGACCCGGCCGTAATTATTGACCTACCCTTACAGTTTGGCTAGTTTCTATAAAGGCTCAAAATGTATTCAAGTCCACTATGCCAGGTGTTAGAATCCTGGCTGAGTCCCCCGTGAACAGTCAGCAGGCTGTTATAACCAGATCCAGCTTTTGGATCCCACATGTTTTCAAGCCAGTTGAGTTTGGGCAGCATCCAGACACACTCTCTTTCTGGCCTCTCAGAAACATTCCTGGAGTACAGACTCCCTGCCTTGTCAGTACCACTTCTTGAGATACGGGTCCCTGCCATCCAATTGCCCTCTGTTGAAGCTGACCAGATATCAAGGATGAAAAAATTGGGACAGGGAGGTGCGGGGGGGAATAGGCACCTATATAAGAAAAAGGCCCACATATCGGGACTGTCCCTATAAAATCGGGACATTTGGTCAGCCTGCCTCTGTCCTTCTCAGTTGCTTATGCATGCTGTCTCAGAGTCCACTCCTAAGGGTGCTCTGGATTATAGGTTAACTCTTTTGGGGACCAGGTAACAGTTCCAATAAGAAACATGGGACTTTGAAAAGGAACTTACACACATACACAAACACATACTTAACTTGTAGACTGCACAAAACGTACAGAGCTGGACAAAACAAAACACACCGAATACAATACCCCTTAGTCTGATCTCAGCTCCTTTTTGTGAGTCTGTGGGTTTGAGCCAAATCCTTAAAGTTGGCCAAGTCTCTTCTGCCTCCCCTCCTCCTGCTGAGTCTTCTGGGTCTGGTGATGAAAAGGCTTCTCTTGCTTAGACAGCAGGCCACTTTTAAAAGCAGTCTACGATACCTTCCTTTGTTCCTGTCCTACTGGGATTTTCTCTACTGCCACCCCAGGTGGGATCACTGGCAGACAGTCTTTAAAAGTCAACGGTTCTGCCTCTAGCAACCTATTGTTCTACCAGGGTAGAGTTATTTAAAGCTGATGCCTTTTTGATGTCCCCTTTTTAGTTCCCCAGATCTAGCCTGTTTTCTACTCTAAAATGGAAGTTCCAATCCACACTGAAGGTAACAATCATATGTGCTATAAAACAAAGATAACAATATCTGGAAACATATTCCCCACACCAGTGTCCTGGAAAAGAGAACAGTCCAGCCACCAGAGTGGGCTAAAGAGTTATCTACAGGGGGAAAACGGTGCTTCTCTTCAAGAATTGCCTGTCTCGCCCCTTCTTCCCCCCATACACACACGTACATGCTTCTGCTGCTTTACATGTAACATTACCCAGAAAATATTCTAATTAATTGCTCATGAAAAACATTTTCCACACAAATCTTTAGAAAGCAAGTGCAGATGTTTCTAAAATGTTGTATCTAGATTTTTATAAAGATTTAAAACTTATTCTTTCCCTAATTCTGCAAGAAAATGCATCCAGGTGGACCATTGCACCCACACAGAGCCCCTTTGAAGTTCATGAAGAGCCACACAGAAGCGGGGCTCTGCTGGAGTTCATCTTACTGCAAGACTGGAGCCATATTGGTGGAGACAGAAGAACTGTAAGACTTTCTCACTTAGACCTTATCTACACTACAGCTTACTGAGGTATAACTTACATCACTCGGGGTGTGAATAATCCACACTCCTGAGCACTGGTGTAGACAGCACTATGTTGGTGGGAGAGCACGAGGCAGGAATCATTAAGCTGATAGGAGACAACGCTGGTGTAGCTGTGCTGCTGTAAGAACTGTAGTGTAGATGTAGCTGTAGACTGTCTCCACAATGAACTCCGTAATACCAATGAGTCCATCTCTGTGCATGACTTCAGTGGGAGCTATTCCCAGCTCTGCCATTGACCTACTCTAAACCTGTGACTCACCTGCCAGTGCACCACTGCTGGACAGACATAGCGGAGTAGCTCTCCTCCTCCTTTGGTGCTCTCTCCCGCCAGTCACTCTGTCCCTGTGGAGGTCTGTCTCTTCCTGTGACTTTGCCCTCTACCCAGGTCACTTAAAGTCCTGCCCCTTCTGGGGAAACCAGAGTCCCATATATCATTGCTTTCACACCAGATGTTTGGCTCCACTTCAGGCTTTTGGGCCTTTCAGCCCTTGGCTCCGGGCCAGGGCCTTCACACCCCTGCCCTCAGTGGAACAGTAGGGAAACGCAGGCCCATCCTCTCCTCTGGGTTCCAGACAAGGTCTGTTCATTCAGATTATCTGGTCTGTCCCTGGGCTGCTTTCCACCATTGCCTCCATTAAACCCTTCTCACAATCTATTGCCCAGCAGATGCTCTGCAGGATCCAAACCAAAGGAGATCCAAACTACTTGAGGAACCAAAAGAAATAAAAGGGTTTTGCACCATGCCTACCTGCCCCAAGGCAGTTCTGACACTTAAGAGTCTCTAGTTAGGCTCTAGCCCCAGTTGAGCCTTCCATCCAGGCAGCTTCAATGTAGTCTTTAGTCTCTAGACCTAGCCAGGTCTTCCTCCACAGGGCTATCTCAAGAGGTCTACTCCCTCCCCTGGTCAGCAGTGACTAAACTGGGCTTTTCACCCTTCTGTACTCCCACCTTTTATCTGTGTTGTTTCTTTAGACTACAAGGTCTTTGGGGCAGGGACTATCTCATGCTATTCGTATGTGCTTTTGTGTGCCACTATAATACAAATTCATAATAATAATTAATCTGAGGCAAGAAATTGGCACCAAGTTTCTGGAAAGAAATTAAATAGTAAAGATAAATTGGGGTACAACTCTGCTTTCCACGAAAAAGGCATGGGTGATATTCTGTTTATTTTAGCCTCAGGGAGCGCAGCACTTAAGTCTTAATTAAATACAGAAACCCAAATAGGATTCTTAAGCAGATGTCATGATGTTGTAGGCCTGAGACCTGATCAATACTCCCACCCCCACCCCTTTGGTGAAACAGTGAGCTCAGCACTAACATTTAAAATAAATAATGTTCTGCTGCTGCTAAAGCATCCCCACCTCAGGAATGTCCCTACCAAGAGTTATAACCACCAAGGTTGAAAAGATACTGGGAAATTAGGGAGCATAGAGAAAGAGATTCAATAAATGGTAAGAAACTCTGACCAGCATTTTTATGCTGACCATCTGCATAAACAGAGAAGGTCACAACTAAGTTAGAATTTAGGTATGAAAAATAAAATGTAAAAAACTTGGGCAGGAAGGAGGACACATAGGTGTCAGTTTGTAATTGGTTAAATTTTTGTTATTTAGGAGTGTAGGATAATGTGATAGGTTTAATAAATTTGAAGGAGGGAGCTAGTTTACCTATATAATATAAATGAAAAACAACGTTCTTTGGGAACCATTTCCAGACTGCAGTTCAACATCAAGCTGCTGAAACTCTGACCCGTCTACACAATCGTGACGTGCAGAGGCACCGGCAAGAGCCCCCAGATGAGAGGATCCTGACTGGCCATCGGGTGAAGTTTGTATATTGGGAGTGGTGAGCATAAGAGCTTTCCTCGTATATGTATTGTGTGTGTGTTGCTAATAAATAGATGTTTAGAGCACAGCTGTTTAAGGCTCTTTCACTGGGAAAGGGTTCCACAGACCTGTAGAGCCCTGAGCTCCGAGGGAAGGGGCGGGTACTTACATTGACCAGGTTTCTTCCTGAGTGTGGTTAAGGGAGGGTGCCTTATGCCCTGAGTCCTCAAAAGGGAAATGGTGGGTGTTCCCTAAATTGACCAGGTCACACCTTGAACCCTCGGTAGGGTATAGGTGGGGCGCCCTCGATTTTTGCGGGTAACAATGTGACTCTGACCAATGTTTTCTAGCTCAACCCACCTTTAAAGCATATGCTAACTACTGTTAAACAGGTATAAGATAAGAAAATATGTTGAGATTCAATTTTCTCTTCTTAATTGAAATAAATATTGTGGTAAAATACACTCTTTTAGTGTATAGCTGCAATGTCAGTTTTAATGTGTATAGGATTCTGATAATTTTTGTGGTTTTTAAATATTAAATGGAAGAAAGATGGTAATGATTAATATGACAAGTTGGCAAGAAAATGAGTTCATATAATATTTGCATTGCTTGGTTATGGTCCTATTCCCTAGGGAAGTTTGTTTAATATTAAACAATTTTCAAGCCACAGACAATATGGAACAGACAAAAGGATGCAGGACTATGAACTGCTGCATGGAGATTCAGTATATCATCTTGATTTATCTTAACCGTTTATATAATGCTGCTTACTGATTACTGTAAGCAGGGACAGTTAGTGTGGCCTTACTGGAACTTCATATTATAGATTAGCCTGCCTCACTATATAGAGAGAACTTAGTTGCATTTTTTACATACATTATTTAATGTGTTGCTACTGATTGAACGTAAAAAAAATGGTTTTGAAGTGCTAAAGTTTTATCCTTCCCGGGGGGGGGGGGGGGGAAGAGAGGAGGGGCACGCGCAAGCACATGCTTGCATGTATACACACACACCAGCAGAATTTTATTTTTGGGGGAAAAAATAAAAAAACCTTTTGGGCAGTTTTATTACTTTGTATTATAATTACAGCATCAGGCAGAATATTTTTTCTTCTTCAGTGAATTCTTCATTACTGAACAAATTATTTTGAAGCACATATGTTTGACAAGTCCAGTCTTTTACTCTTCATGAATTTTTCACAAACAGCCATTAAGCTTTATAGATATATTCATTATTTTAAACTATTCAATAAATGGTTTGTGCAAACATTTCAGTTTACGGCCTACTCAAACTGTTGGTTGCCGCAACTATTGCCTTGAGCATTTTCAGTCCAGAACTAGCTATTCATGCCCTTTGATTTGCAACACAGTGTTTCAGTTCCCTGACTGGAGGATACTCAGAACCACACAAAGCTTTCAGGATGGCTGTGCTTCTGGAGTGAATACATACTGCATCCCCGCAAATATTCCTGAGGCTTTTTCTTAGAGTAAATAATTTGGAACTTGATCCAAAGCCCATTGAAGTTAATTGGAAAGGTTCCCACTGACTTTGGGTAGAATTTGGGTCAGGCTGAAAGTTAAAAACGAACAAAAAAAAAATAAGAAAGTTCACAGAAAGCAAATAAAAGATCACAAACATTATTTTAGCAAATTTTCAATGTTTGTAAACTAATTTAACTAATATATGCAATGACCTTTTGTAATTGCCATCCAATTCTAATCACCCCACCGCATAATTTTGTATGCTATACTTTAGACCACTGTTTGCAAAAATATGGCCTTTGGTTCTTGACCATTCCAACCCACTCCTCACTTCCTAATGTATAGGAACAGTTGTATTTATTCTCAGAACATATATATTTGGTAAGAGCAGAACTGAAAATAGGCATGGATGAACTGGAAATTCCAGGAGAACTATGGGATTTACATTCTAAAAGGGCATGTTCTGATGATCCTATACAAACCATTTGTAACTATGATCAATTGGTATGTCTATTATAAAATTTACTATTGAAAGTTTGTCTGTAAAAATTCACTGTGCGATAAAACTTGGTATTAAAAGGCCCTGGCATAAAGTACTGCTACAATGTCACCCGTGCAGAAGAAAATAACTTCAGTTCTCATCTGATTTTTCAATGGGGAACTGCAAAAAGTGTTCAAATCCACTGAAAATCTGGCTTTTACATTTGGCTCCGGCAAGGTGTCTGATACAAAGGTTTCCATGCCAAGCAAAAACAGAATGGCCTCCCAGACAGCATCTAGACAAGAAGTAAATGGATCATATCTCTAACCTCCAAGGTGGACGGTCTATTCCATTCCTTTCCTCTACCTTTTGGTGAAACATAATAAAAAATAATGAAACCCGGGGGATCAATTCTACCAATAGTCACTGTACAAAGTAGCAACAAAGATAACCAAGATAGTTGCATGAAATATGCAAAATTTAAAGGATTTCTGGGAATGGGACCCTGGCATGTACCAAAAAACCTTAAAGACTAGCTAGGGGGCAGTGAGTATAATGTAATATATTCCTGGCAGAACATGCACAAGAGAATACTCAGATGCGATTATAGAAGATGTCATCTCTTATGAATCACAATTTGCAAAATTCATTTGTAAAATGCTGCCAAGAGTTTCCTTTTCTCCCCCACCCCTCCTGTTCACAAAGCCCATGATCTGTGATGGCATCAACATGTAAATATTAAAAAGCTCAGGAAAGATTGACAGATATGGAATCAGGGTGACAAGTCACATTTTAAATGTCCACATCAATTGTGCTTTCAGTCAGGATTTACATTTATGGCTCAAAAATCAATTTGGACTTTGCCACAATCCTTGAGCAAGGGGCCAATCTGTATTGATACTTCCCAGGGCAGCCCAGAGTGGGGGCAAGTGGGGCAATTTGCCTCAGGCCCCGGGCTCCGCGGGGCCCCCAAGAGAACGGCTGAGGCTCCCGCCTCCGCCCCTCTCCTGCAGCCTCAGCGCATCAAGCAGCATCCACAGAGAGCCACGTGGTGAGGGGGCGGAGCTGCGAGCTCCAGGCCTAGCGGAGGAAGCCCCACCCCCTGACCACACGGCTCTGAGTGGGGCGGGGCTCTGGCGGCCCGCCGGAGCCACGCTGCAGCTGTGGAGCGAAGCGATCTGCTCCGGGTGAGGAGGGAGCCGGAGGTAAGAGGCTGGGGCCAGGGGGTTGGATAAGGGGCAGGGAGTCTTGGGGACAGTCAGGGCACAGGGACTGGGCAGAGGTTGTGGGGTTGGTCAGGGAATGGGAGGGTTGGATCGTGGGCGTTCCAGGGGTCTGTCAGGACTCAACGGGGGGGTGGATAGGGGTTGGGGCAGTCAGGGGACAGGGAGCAGGGCTGGGGTCCCAGGGTGGTGGTTGGGGGGGGTCTCTGTGGGATGGTGAGGGGACAAGGAGCAGGATGGGTTGGGGATTCTGAGGGGGGCAGGAAGTGGGTGGGGGTCAGATAGGGGGCAGTGTCAGGGCCAAGCTGTTTGGGAGGCTCAGCCTTCCCTACCCTAAAGCTCATTCAGCAGTTTGAAGCTTGCAGAAGCGCAAAGCTGTTAGCTTTTCCATTAGGGCTACCATCCCTTTCACGTCTCAATGCCAAATTATAGTCTATATTTGATTTCAGAGCCATAGGGAGATTCATGTCAGGGGAGAGTAGCTTCATTTAAAATTAGCCACTGGGGAAGGGATCACATGAGAAGAGCAATATTCTGCCCAACCCCACCGAGGGAGACCTCCCTCCACTGCATTCCCTGAGGCTCCAGAGGGGTTAATTCAGTGGTTCTCAAACTTTTGTCCTGCTGACCCCTTTTATATAGCAAACCTCTGAGTGTGACACCTCGCCCGCCCATCCCTTATAAATTGAAAACACTCTTTTATATATTTAACACTATTATAAATGCTGGAGGCAAAGCAGGGTTTGAGGTGGAGGCTGACAGCTCGCAACCCCCAGTAATAACCTCGTGACCCCCTGAGGGGTCCTGACCTCCAGTTTGAGAACCTCTGGGTCAATTTAATTTTAGCACCCTGTGTCCATGCACATGAGTGTGCTATTTTGAGCATGTCAGTTTTCACAACATAGGCTCATCCCAGATTCTGGAACAAGCTCAAATGCTCAGTTTGTGGACTATGTACATAGTCTATACTAAAGACAAACCCACAGTAACCGTCTTCCATTTGTGAGGTATCCCATGGAGCCAGTCTCTAGGAAATAGATACATTCATGGAGGTTAAGTCCATTAATGGCTATTAGCCAGGATGGGTAAGGAATTGGTGTCCCTAGCCTCTGTTTGTCAGAGGGTGGTGATAGATGGCAGGAGAGAGATCACTTTATCATTACCTGTTAGGTTCACTCCCTCTGGGGCACTTGGCATTGGCCATTGTCGGTAGACAGGATACTGGGCTGGATGGATCTTTGATTTGACCCAGTATGGCTGTTCTTATGTTCTAACCTAAATGAATTTAAAGTTATGGAGACAGAGATGAGTCAAGGAAGCCAGCAGAGTATCAGAAACCTGGAAAAATCTCTGCCTGGATGGGTTCAGGCATTTGGTCACAAGCTGAGGTGGTTCAAAAGTTTTGGATTTTTTTTTTAAGCAGAATTTTTTTTATTGTTTCTTTAAACAATCTCACACAGCAAGCAGCAAATATTTGGCCACACACTTCTGAAACCTCAAACCATGTTTAAGTTTTGGCAGACTAATTTCAGCTTTTCAATTAAAAAAAAACCACAACAAATTTTGAAGGAAAGCAGACATTGTCCGTGAATTTTTCTGCTTTTTAAAACCCCCTAGTTTTCGATCCAGAAAAAGTTTTGATGGAAAATATTTGTCCAACCCTTTTAATGATCTTTAGTGCCCTTTAGCACTAGCAGATGCTGAGAACCGGTGATACCTTGTAAAGAAGTTTTCTCAAAACTGGGTTTGTGCTGAGATGTGGAAGGTTTATTTTTCCCAGGGCCGCCTGTGGGGGGGAGCAAGTGGGGCAATTTGCCCTGGGCCCCTCAAGTGCCCCCACGAGAATATAGTATTGCAATTTTTTTTATGGAAGGGGCCCCCAAAATTGCTTTGCCCCAGGCTGCCTGAATCCTCTGGGCGGCCCTGATATTGCCCCAGTAACAGACCTACGATTATGACCTGGTTCCAGACTCCCCCTATGCTCTGGGGGAAGTAACCTGTACTGATCGTATAGATAGTACAGATTACTTCCCCATGAAAGCTGGGTCCGCTGTGAAGGCAGACTAAGATCTTCCCGCTCCATGTGGAGGAAGGGGAAAGAATCCCCATGCAGGCTGTTGTCCCCACTGCACTGCAACCCATGATACAGGTAGCCCTTGCAAGGGTATTATGGAGTGCTTAAGGCCCTCTTTCTCCTTTGTGTGGACACATAAGGCAATTTATAACTGATCTCTTGGCCAGCAAGACCTCTTAAAACAAGCAAATGTACATATAAAATCTTTATTCTTTCTTGAATATATATATATATATATGATTCGCTGGGCCACCTCTCCAGGCCCAGCTGCATGGAACGAAGGAGCACATTAGCTCTTTACTACTGTGTATGTACAGTGGTGTTCCAATCTGATCAAACTCAGGGTTGTTTGGACCTGGTGCAGAGGGGTTCAAGTGTAAGGTGCACAGCTGCTCAGTAGAAGGACATGCACATCTGCTAAATGCAGTCTCTGCTTCTACCCTGGGCAGATATCTGTAGTTCCACATAAGTATTATTCTTGTGGACCTTGGGGGTCATTGCAATCCATTGGCATCAGTAACCTGCATTTAGAAAATTAAAGTGAAATGAGGAGTGAGCAGGGATGGGGGACCCTACACAAGGTTAGAGAGTCAAATAGAGAGTATTTGAGAAGACTAAAAGATGGTACCCTATAATGCCACCCCCATCACCAGCATAACCAGACCTAGAGGATCTTCATTTTGCTAGGTTTCTACTCTCTCCCTAACAGCCCTTTTTTAGAGACATTAGCCAGAAAGTGTCTTTGGTGTTATGTTTTTAATAAGCTAAATTAATGGATAAAGGATTAAATATATGGGACAAGATTATATTGTTGGTTAGTCTACTTCCTCTTTTCTGACACTCTGTTGCTACATTTCTGGCAAAAGCAAGGTGGAGTAGTTAATAGAAACTCTATATACCTTTTTGCAGAAAAACACTGGTGGCATACAATATTTACAAACTTCTCCCCTGCATGCTTTTTAGCCTTTTTTACAGAAAATGAACCATGAGACTTCTGCTTTGTTCTGAAGTAAAATGGCATGGTGGACGGTGACAGCACATTTTCAAATATAATCCATTTTATGCAATTATGTCCACATATAATTGCATAGCAAACTACTTGAGACTGCAAACTTTTCATCCTGATAAAGATAATGAGAAGGCAGCAACCCCAGAGTAATAGAATCATAGAAATGAGATAGAAAGATTTATTAGATAATGGTACCCTCCTTCTTCCCCACAACAAGTCAAGTGACAAGCTTCTAAGAAGATCTCTTTTTCTAAAAAAAAGAATTTTGCTATTTTATTTTAGAGTTTTCCATTTTGGATTGATTATAAGCAGTGATAAAGGACACAGTGTTAAGTGAATCCTGTGCTCACTACTGTATGAGTGCCAGGGCCAGTTTAATTATTAACAACTAATTAGAAATCTAATCATAGGGCTTCTAAAGCAGAGCATGAGCACTATGATGTCACCACTCTGATTCTCATTAAGCGTCTCACATGACTATGTGATTAGAGATAGCTGAACTGATTTGGATTTTTTTTTAAATGCCCTTAAATACAGCAGGAAGGCCAAGGATTAAAGAGGCATAGACTGAACCCCTTCTGAACAGGATTGTGGCACACATATATGAGGAAAGCTTGCACTTCCCCTTCCCATGAAGGGTGAGAAGAAGATTTCAGAGTGATAAATTTGGTACATTTCATACCTTCTCTTTCTCTCTCTCTCTCTCACACACACACACACACACACACACACACACTCTTAAATAAAACAATCAGCTCAAACATTTTTAAAAAGTATTTTTGAAATTTGAATTAAAAAAAACAAACTGGATAACATGGTTTTCTTAAAACAACCTAGACATGTGAAAATAAAAATTATATAGCAGTTGATACTATGCAATCAAGGGATAGACAGGATTTTTCAGTATTCATACAACAATATAAAATAATCTAAATCAAACAGCTTAATGCACATTGCATTCCTTGTTTTCCACCTAGAATGTACTGAATCGAGTACCTTTGGAGCACCACCATGATCTTTTAAAACTAACCAACTATACATATCATTTATATACTAGATATTTTGAAATTACTCTCTGAAAATAATTAGTTTAATTATTCAATAATTTAGAGATTGGAAATTCCTGTTAGGTCATCTAGCAGCTCATTCCACTACTCGGTGCAGTATTGTTCCCTGTAGTATATATGCTTTTATACAGCTTACTTGTAAAGTTGGTCTTCACATAATGTGAGCAAGCCTACTATTTTATTTCTATCTTTTGTTTAATGTCTTCTTTCCTTTCAGACTTGTGATTTTTTTATCACTTCATCCAATCACTTTATTTACCTGCTAAAGAAGCTGATCAGTAAATCATATCTAGTTCCTAAAGCAGAAAGTGTAAAGAGCTGAAACTAATGGCCAAATCCGTAGCTGGTGTTAACGTCTGTCTCAATACTATTGGAAATATGGAGCATTTTATATCATACAAAAATAGAGCAATTGAATTTAGGAACTGTACCTGATAACAGTCAAAGACCATAAGACTCACCAGTCCTGTGATACCATGGCTGTGAGCACAGCATATAGTAGGCGCTGGAGAGCCAACAGCACCTCAGTCAGTCATGCTACCAGTGATGGGATCTGGAAACAGAGGTGCCTGAAGAGTTATCCTCTCTACATATATGACTGGGTATTTCTGGGTTTTTCTAGCAGATCCCTGGCCTGCATGGCTTGGTAGGCTTCCTACTTAGCCCCTTCATTTCTCTACTATCCACATGCTGAAGAGAGGACAGGTAAGTGATCTACTTTCATGCATTTTTGTGCAGGAAGCGAATAGAGACGCCTAGGATTTCTGTTAAAAGTAAAAGAAAAGCTTTTCAAGTTCTCTGAGACCAGAACTTATGGACGAGTTCAATTAAAATGAGTGGGAGAACTTAAAGGTCCCGTATTTCGTCTTTTCTTTCTCTTTTCCTGTCATATATTAATGAAAAATGTTTTAAAGCTATGTTTGGGGTGCTGAGCTCACACTCCTTTGTCGCTATATTTAAAGGGATCATTAGCAGTAGTGCAGCTGAGTTTCTGCTTCTTCAGTCAGTTTTTCTTGACACTTCAAGAGGTGGGAGGGCAGTGAAAAACTTACGTGCTATTAGCAGAAATGTGCAGAACTCTCCACGATTGCATATGAATCATAAAAATGATGTGCTGGAAGGGATCTCAAAAAGTCATGAAGTCCAGCCCCCTGTGCTTGAGGCAGGACCAAGTAAAACTAGACTATCCCTGATCATTGGAGGTTTTTAAAGAAAGGTAGGACAAACATCGATCTCCCTTAGAAGCCTATTCCAGAGCTTAGTTTCCTTTGTAGTTAGAAAGTTTCTCTAATTTCTAACCTAAAATCTTCCTTGCTGCAAATTAAGCCCATTACTTCTTGTCCTACCTTCAGTGGACATGGAGAAGAATAACATATTTGAAGACTATCATCAGATCCTCCCTCTTTCTTCTTTTCTCAAGAAGAAACAGGCCCAGTTTTTTATCCTTTCCTCACAGTCAGGTTTTCTAAATAAACCTGAAGTTTTAGATTGTCAGTTTACACAAGAATTGGTGAATTTGCTCAAAAGGTGAAGTTACATTATTCTATCAAGTTTTTCTTCTTATTTTTGGTACAGCATACAAAAGTTTGTTCTTCACCTATTTGCATAATATGTCACTGGCTAGACAAAGATTGCATTTGTGATTTTCCTGCTACTTTGATCTTGGGGGAAGAAGTTATTCACTTTAAAAATATTAACGGAAAGAAAGAAAAGGAAATTACACTACATAGACTGACAACCTTGAAATTAAAAATCAAGAACAAAGAAAACATGCAAATAAAAACCTTGCTG
The DNA here is from genome assembly GCF_016161935.1 of Mauremys reevesii. Taxonomy (NCBI): domain Eukaryota; kingdom Metazoa; phylum Chordata; order Testudines; family Geoemydidae; genus Mauremys; species Mauremys reevesii. Next base: position 25,379,237 of record NC_052633.1, on the reverse strand, counting down.
TATTGTCTCTACTGCTAACTAATCAATACACAATACCTCTGTAGATCTAATTAATAGGCATTAAAAGGTCCACTTCATTAATCAACAAATTAAAAATTTTATTGAATTTTAACATATAAATTTGTTTTTTTCTTAACCTTCATATCCTTTTAACAGCAACTTTCACAGTAGTGTGAATACACTGTGTTGTTTTTGATGTTTTTCAGCCATTCTGAGAATTCCAAAAGTATATTAGATTTGCAGATATATGCTGAAGTTTATTAGAGATGTGCCACAGAATGTTATGGTGGTCACATGCAAGTTGCCAAGGAAACTCATAGCATTTACATTCTAGATGTTTTCCTGAAGGGAAAACAATCTAGTCTGGATGGCTCCCTTCCTTAGAGTAAAAATTAAGTCCCAGGATCATTCAGAAAGGACAGTGGGGAGTGCTTTTCTGAAAAGTTTATTTGCCCCTAGCAGAGTCTGAACACAACGTTTGGCTGTGGGTTTGAGTTTCTAGCGATACTCTGGAAGTAGCATCTCCAAGACGTTAGACAGAGTCAAAGGGTAAGATCAACCGGCTCCATGGTTTTAGGAAGGGTATAACCTACCTTGGTACTTCTGTATAGATTTAACTATTGGTTCCTTTTGAAATCGTTGCCATAATTTCAAGTCTGGTTGATCATAAATGCAAGCCTGGTTCAAATATGTATATTTGTATAAAACTCTATTATAGTCTTGGGTCTTGATTCAGCAAGGACCTAAGCACATACCTAACTTTATCCAACTGGAAAGCTCCATTGAAGATAAGACTATTCATATGCTTACAGTTAGCAAAACAGTTAAATACCTTGATGAAAAGAGAGCATGAGAATGGCTATACTTGGTCATACCAAAGATCCATCTAGCCCAGTATCTTGTTTTCCAACAGTGGCCAATACCAGGTGCTTCAGAGGAAGTGAACTGAACAGGTAATCAAGTGATCCATCCCCTGTTGCCCATTCTCAGCTTCTGGCAAACAGAGGCTAGGGACACTTCAGAGCATGGTTTTGCATCCCTGTCCACCCTGGCTAATAACCACTGATGGACCTATCCTCCATGAACATATCCAGTTCTTTTTTGAACTCTGTTATAGTCTTGGCCTTCACAACATCCTCTGGCAAAGAGTTCCACAGGTTGACTGTATGTTGTGTGAAAAAAAATACTTCCTTTTGTTTCTCTTAAACCTGATGCCTATTAATTTCATTTGGTGACTCCTAGTCAGGGCAGGCTCTAGGCACCAGGAAAGGAAGCAGGTGCTTGGGGCGGCCAATGGAAAGGGGCAGCACATCTGGGTCTTCGGCGGCGGGTCCCTCAGTCCCTTTCTTCCTCTTTGAGCTGCCGCCGAACAGGAAGAGAGGGAGCGAAGGAACCGCCATTGAATTGCCACAGAAGAATGAAGCAGCATGATTGAGCTGCCACTAAAGTGCTGCCGATCAGCTTAATCTTTTTGGTTTTTTTCGCTTCGCCGCTTGGGGCGGCAAAAAAGCTGAAGCCGGCCCTGCTCCTAGTTCGTGTGTTAGGAGCAGTAAATAACACTTCCTTATTTACTTCACCACCCCAGTCATGATTTTATAGACCTCTATCATATCCCCCCTCCTTAGTCATCTCTATTCCAGGCTGAAAGGCCCATTCTTATGAGGATCTCTAAATAGTTTGCTTTGTATTGGTTTTTCTGCACCTCTACCTTGTAAAGTCTGCTTTTTTTGAAAAACACTTAGTAATATATAGATCAGTGGGTAGAGCTGGTTGAAATTTTTTTGAAAGAACAGTTTTTGTAGGAAAATGCAGTTTCATCATAATAAAAAACATCCCATGGGAATGTGTCAATTTTGATGACTTTAACAGGAAAAGGTCTCAAATTTTTCAACTCATTTTGTTTTGACATGGAAAGAATATTTTGAAATTAAGATAAAACCGTTTCTAATTTATCATTTTAATTAATTTTGACTGTATGTATGTATGTATTATAATTATGTCTGTGGCAGATTAAAATGGACTCTGTGACAAAATTGTGAATTCTTGAACAATGAAGATGTGAGCCACTTGTGACATTCAGGTACTGGTGAATGAGATAGGAAGGAGGAGACCATCATCAGTCCTCTTCTGGGACTGCTGCTGAAATCCCTGAACACCTAAAAATTTGTAACAGGAAAACTTGAGACACTGAGTAAAATAAAAATCCCCTGACAAATTTGTGTTTGCAGAAGATAAGAAATGTCAACATTAAAGAATCATGTGCTCTCCAAAATCCCTCTCCTAATAGATTAAGGGGGAAGGCAATATACACATACTAATTTAGAACATTGAAATGAAGGATTGGTAACGATAAGATTAAAAGTTTGCTAGCTATATTTTTAGTAAATTGTAATTATTGACAGCGAATAATTATATAGATCAGGTAACACACTGACCAAGGCTTTGTTTATCATAAGTGCATTTTTTGTTAATTTTGCTGATATAATTTGCTGACTTGTTTAAAATATATTGTTGGCAAGATAAGTAACGTATTATGTTGGAAGGTGTAAGTAGGAAGTACAAATGTGCAATGATAACCCCCCCCTCCTTTTTTTGGGAAACTTAGAAACAGGGTGACTCAGGGCAACACAACCCAGAAACTGCAAATTCAGCAGGAAAAATGTGTCCATTAAGTGATTAAAGTTCGTTACCTATTCTGTAATAAAAACAATGAGGAGTCCTTGTGGTACATTAGAGACTAACAAATTTATTTGGGCATAATTTGTTAGTCTCTGAGGTGCCACAAGGACTCCTCATTGTTTTTTGCTGATACAGACTAACACTGCTACCTCCCTGAAACCTATTCTGTAGTGTGTGTTATTACATCTGGTGTAAATGTATGTCCAGACACTGTAAGTAACAATAATTCTGTCTGAAATTGTATCGAATAAAGGAAAACTGATTAAGCCTAAATTGAGTGGATGTATGACTCAGTTTCCTACTCTTCACTCCCTGTTCACACTCCACCCAAACTGTAACTGCAGCTCCCTTTTACTGAGAGATCTTTAGTAAGGGTATCCTTTCTGCTGCTCCCTCTACCAGATGAGTGTGGAGTGACTGATTAATATAAATGATGCCTCAATTAGTCATGGAGTTGAAAACAGTAATAACAGTTTTCTTTAATGTCAATCAGATACATGCTGTATTATTAAAACCACCAAGAAATTAAAGATTTCCCAGTCTCAGAGGGAAGGCAACTTTTATCATGGGAATGCCAATCACACATGAAGGGGGAAAACATAACCCCAACTATATATACAGAAAACAAAGGGGTCTAAATGAGCAGTTACCACTAAAGAAATAGATCTTGGAGTAATCGTGGATAATTCTCTGAAAATCGCTGTTCAATGTGCAGCATCAGTCAAAAAAGTTAATGTCAGGAATCCATAGAAAAGAGACAATAAAACAGAGAATATCAATGCCACTATATAAATACATAGTGCACCCATACCTTGAATACTGAGTGCAGTTATGGTCACCTCCTCTCAAAAAAGAGGAATTAGAATTGGAAAAGGTACAGAGAAGAGCAACCAAAATCATTAGGCGTATGGAACAGTTTCCAAATGAGAAGAGATTAAAAAGGCTGAGATTATTCATTTTAGAAAAGAAATGATTGGGGGGGGTATGATAAAGGTTTATAAAATCATGAATGGTGTGGCAAAAGTTAATCAGGAAGTGTAATTTATGGGTCACCCAAAAAAATTAATAGGCAACAGATTCATATCAAACATAAGCCACTACTTTTTCACACAATACACAGTCAACCTGTGGTACTCATTGCCATAGGATTTTGTGAAGGCCAAAAGTATAACTGGGTTCAAAAAAAGAATTAGGTAAGTTCCTGGAGGATAGGGCCATCAATGGCAATTAGAGTGATGGCCTGGGCTGTAACTTCATTCTACCAGTGTCCCTAAACGTACAACTGCCAGAAGCTGGATCTGGTTAACAGGGAACGATCACTCGAAAGTGCCCTATTTTGTTAATTCCATCTGAAGCATCTGGCACTGGCCACTGTTGGAAGACAGGACACCGGCCTAGATGGACCGTTAGGAATGGCCATACAGGTTCACACTATGTTCTTAAGAGCCAACCACTTCAAGGGCAGCTCTAAGAGAGACAATTTTTCTTAGAGCTGCCCTTGAAGACTTAATTTGTTTTGGAGCTTCACAGGGCAGCAGAAGAGAATGTCCATTACTTCAATCATTTAGAGGTGCAGCAAATTCCTTACTGCATGCCCGGCTAGTCAACCTGTCCCTACGTCTCCCCACTTTCTTTAGTGTGGGGTATCTTGAATTTCAGGGGTTACATGGCATGAAGAGTATTGCTGAGCAAAATCTTAGCATTTCAATTACTATAAAAAATTCCAACATTTCACATTTGGTTTCAACCAAAAATCAGGATGAAAAGTTGTAGTGGACATTTTTTCCAGAACAGGAAATTGAAGAAAATCATTTTCAGAAAGCTCTTTGAGTATCCCCATGGGGCAGTCACACACAATGTGGCCCACAATGATTGTTACCTTGTTTGGCTCAAAGGTTTGTAATTTTAATCTAGAGGATAACTATGCAACTCAGTCATGAGCTCTTTTGCACTCTAAAATGAGATTAAATCCAATGTCGAATCTTGAAGCCCATATTCAGGCCTTACTTAAGAAAATAGCTAGACTTAAATGAGAATTTGCCAGAGTGAAGGCTGAGGAAACATTGAGTTAGTCTCTCAGTATTCGACCCATCATGAAAAAATAGGAGTTTATTCACAAAGTGAATACAGATAGGAATACCCCCCCATTTCCAATTTGCCATAGTCCCTAGTTTAAATTGCTGTAAGGACAATTCAGGAATCTTCTCTCCAATACATTTCTATTCTGGGCAAGAAGACAATACAGCATTGATAAGGTTATTCATTTTACTCTGCTTAAGTACTCTGCATTCCAACTGGGTGACTTGTCTTGCAAGAATGAATTCTGCTATAGGATTTCCTCAAACTACTTTTTTAGAAGAATTCGTTAAACAAAAAACCTTTTTGTGTCCTCATGGTGTTAGTCTCTCGGATGACAATTGATTTCTTTTAAATATGTCATTCACCATTTCATTTGCAAGACAGCTGTCACACACACATTGCTATTTGAAATTTCAGCCTATTTTTTTTCCTGTAGATCTGACATTCACTTCAAGAAAAGACATTTGTATGAATTATTGTGATTGAAAACAAAACAAAAAAAGAACCCCTAGCATCTTAGTTTTGCATCTGCTAAAATTTCCAAAGCCTAGGATGGAAAAACAAGATTCTCATTCCTTCATAATATATCCAATAAAAGCAAAAGAAAAAAAATAAAATTTGAAAAAGAAAGAATTGTGATTTAAAAAAAAAATTTGCTACTAGAAGAGAGTATTTTTAAGCCTTCTGTACTTGAAAGGCAGGAGAACTATATGAATATCAATATTTTCCCTTGAGTTTTCACTGGGATTTAAAAGTGAGTGGATTCTCAAGTTAAAGACCCTTCACAGAGAACATCTCACTGACAGCTCCTCCTTAAGCCTACGGGGTGCAGGTTGAATGCCTCAACCCTAGTGTTTATGATCAAACAAGCAGGAAATAGTGTATTCAAAAAGGCAACATTAAATGTAAATAATCAATGGAAGAAAGATATCAGGAATGAGAGGCAGGAAAGATTTCTGAAAACACATTTTGTAGAAAGTTCTATGCCAATGTCTTTTACCTCATAACAAATGCTTGTAGTAAGTGAATGTTAAGCCCAGATACTTGAACATTCCAAGATACTTTAGTGAAGAAGAGTGCTGCTCATGGACAATCCAGGTGATTTTTTTTCCCTAAAAATGACCTCAAGTGCCCTGGCACAGTCAATTAAAGTAGCCAGTCAAAGGTCTGATCACAAACTTTGAAACTACAATATCATGAACCTGCACTTATGTTGCCTGACTCTAATAACAATCAATTAAAAGTAAACTACAGCAAGCCAGTACATCTTACAGCAATTTGTTGTCTCTCTATGCCAAAAGGAGGACAGGAGACTTCTGACATGGGTTTAATCAGGTCGCAACTTTATTATTAGATGTCTGGGACTACCCGGCAGATAAAAGTGTACAGTGAAGGTAACCCCGTGATTATTCTGTAATTACCCAGGCGGCTTCCACCAGCTCCACCTCTTTTTCCCTAGAGGTACCTCCAGCAAATCCATTGTCTGGACCTTACCTACGCCCATCCACCTATGCCCCTTGTAGGAGGGTTAAGGTGGGCCATAAGAATGGAGGGTTGCCTCCCTGCCGTACCAATCATAGGGAGTCCCCAACTGCCCACTGTTTGTTCCTTTAATGAACACCTCTTTTTAAGTCCTTTTCCACACCATTTATCCAGTCACTGTACATCTTTCCTATGGAGTACCTGCACTGGACATCCTCCCTACACTTTAATAATGAGTTTTCAAAATATGGCCTACCACCCGTCATGCCATGCATGATGACAGCCCTTCTTGAAACCGACTGTGGGGAAGGCAAAAAACCTAAACTGCACCCAAGCCAGTATGGTGGTAAGGGAAAAATTCCTTCCCAGCCCTGCTAAAAAAAAAGAGGCAGCTAGTGTAATGCCCACAGCAGGTGTTGACCAACCTGGTATTTTACCACCTAAAAGGGAGGGAGAGTGGGTCCTCCTTCAGCCTTGCTCCATGTAAAAAGACATTTGAATGCATTCCCAGGGGATGAGTCAGTGACCATGCTGACCCTTTTCAGGGCCGCCCAGAGGGGGGGGCAAAGGGGGCAATTTGCCCCGGGCTCCGCAGGGGCCCCCAAGAGAACAGCTGAGGCTCCCGCCTCCGCCCCTCTCCTGGAGCCCTAGCACATCAAGCGGCGTGTCTCCGGCGGGGCCCCCTGAGCCCCGCCCCGCTCAGAGCCGCGTGGTGAGGGGGCGGGGCTGCAAGCTCCGGGCTGAGCTCAGGCTCCCTCCGCTCGGCGTGGAGCTCGCAGCCCCGCCCCCTCACCTCGCGGCTCGGAGCGGGACGGAGCTCAGGGGCCCCGCCGGAGACACGCTGCGGCTGTTCAGCGAGGCACTGAGGCTCCGGGCGAGGAGGGAGCCGGGGGTAAGAGGCTGGGGCCGGGGGGGGGTTGGCTAAGGGGCAGGGAGTCCTGGGGACAGTCAGGGCACAGGGAGGGGCAGAGGTTGGGGAGCGGTCAGGGGCAGGGAATGGGGGGGAGGGTTGGATTGTGGGTGTTCTGGGGGGGTGGATGGGGTCAGGGCCACCCAGAGGGGGCGGGGCAAGAGGGCGCAGGAGCTTCTTCGCTCCTGGTCTTCGCCGGCCGTGGGTCCTTCCACTCCGGGGCGGAAGGACCCCCCCCCCCCACTGGCGAATTACCGCCAAAGCGGGACCTGCCGCCAATGTGCAGCCCGGTCTTCGGCGGTAATTCGGCGGCGGGGGGCCCTTCTGTTCTGGGACCCGCCGCCGAAGTGCCCCGAAGACCCGCGGCGGGGACCCCCCCTCCGCTGCTGAATTACCGCCGAAGACCGGGCTGCACTTAGGCGGCGGGTCCCGCTTCGGCGGTAATTCGGCGGGGGGGGGGGGGCTCCCGCCGCGGGTCTTCGGGGCACTTCGGCGGCGGGTCCCGGAATGGAAGAGCCCCCCGCCGCCGAAGACCCCAGGCCCCCGGAATCCTCTGGGCGGCCCTGACCCTTTTTGCAGCAGTTTTCATCTCCCCCTCTAACCTCCCACCCCCAGCCATAAAGCACTGTTCCCTTCATTCGGCCAGCCAGCCAAATACCCTCCACCTCTGCTCAAAGGTGCAGGGCAGGGATTGTTTTCTAGGAATGATTCCCCAAGTAAGACTTGTTTGGGCCTGAAAAAGGAAATACTGAACTACATCAAAATTGTTTGGTCTTGCCTATCTGCTACCTTTCCCTAAATTCCTACCTCTCTTCCTGAGAGATTTTGGACTTCTCATCTAATCATGAAACAGAAACAATGGCATGTGACTTATTCAAACACAATCAAACAACAAAGCTGAAATTTCAAACATTCAAGATCTTAATACTTGCAATGAGCTTCATGAACAATCTATAGAGTGAAAAATAAAAACATTCATTATGTTATTAGCTACAGAGTATTTGCTCAGGTGTATTACTAGAACAATACTCAGTTCAGGACTCAGATTTTTCCCATTCTCTCTCTCTTTTTTAATTACACAAGCCACACCTGTTCTTTATAAGGTATTCCACAAAGTAGGATGTGACATCTTGCTCAAGCCACCCAGTCCTGTGAGCTAAGGTTACTGCTCTGCTTCAGCAACAGTGAGTTTTGCTGCTGCTAAGCTGTGTGCCAGCACCTCAACACACCAACTTGTGTGCCTTGCCAGCAGGGGCATGTGCAACAATATATCAGACCCCTTTTGGAGGTGCATCTTCTGTGCCCTCCAGCCAGGAATGAGCTTGCTTTTCCTTTCTCCACCCCAAGAGGAGCTTGCTCTTCCCCTCCCAACCCTGCAAGGAGCTTGCTCTTCCCTGCCTCCATGGTCCCAGGGCCAAAGAAGTTCTGGGGTGGAACTCACCATTCTGGTGCCTCCTGCCAGCTGTCCTGGGAATTAGCTCTGCTCACTGGGGCACCCATCTCTGGTGGTGCCTCGACGCTGTCACCGGTTTTCCAGGACCCACACCACTCCCAGGACTCTGGCATCCTCTTCAGTAACACTGCCCTCCAGCTGTGTTATCCCCTTTCAGGGGACCTGCAATCTCTGTCCAGCCTGTCAGATGTCTTATTGCCGAATTCAAAAGAAAATCAGGTCTTAATGCAGTCCATGCATGTGGTGTAAACCCAGTAGAGACATATATTCATTCTGGTGCTCATGCTAGAAAACCAGCTTTACCTTACACTCCTGGGACAGATGTTGCTGGAGTAATTGAAGCTGTTGGGGAGCATGTAACTGTATTCAAAAAAGGTGACAGGGTTTTTACTAATGGTACCATCTCTGGTGGCTATGCAGATTATACAGTTGCTGCAGCTGACACGGTCTTCCCCTTATCAGAAGTGGCAACTGCAGTGCATTGTTCCATGGCTGCTTCCCATGCAGCTTCAGAATCCTCTTCTGCCCTGACATCAGGGCCTCAGATTCAAGGCCCTAGCAGCCAGCTAGCCAGGAGTTCTTTCTAGCTCCCCTGGTTCCTGCTTGCAGCACTGCTCTGGCACAGGTGCTAGTACTACTTCTTCCTGCTAAAAGCCTGATCTTCTCCCCTCAAGCTCCAGTCAACCACTGAACTCTGTGCTGCTCTGCAGCCCTTTTTATGTGAGTCTGCCGGGCCATGATTGGCTGCTCCTCTCAGCCCCTCTCTAATTGGCTGCCTCTGGTGCTGATTTTGGCAGCCTCTCTAGGGCTGATTTTAACGCCTTTTCTGCCAGCAAGGGGCAGCCACCCCATCACACACCCTCCTCCTTAGGACTGCAACCCTTGCGAGTAGGAGTGTCTCCTGCCCTGTACCTGTTTAAGCTGTACCCGCAGGTTATCCCTCTCCCTTCCAGTAGGAGAAACACATTTCCCTTCTCCTCTATAGAATACCGGCCCTGGCTCCTCTGGAACACTAAGTTTCCCTTGGATACTTGCAGGGCATCCTCAGCAGCTGCCAACTCCTCCTGCAGCTCTTTTACCTGGCCCACCAGATCCCCCAGCATGCTGTACTCTGGTGTCTGAGTCCTACCATAGCTCACTTTGCTTCAGTGTGGGTACCCATGTCTGTCTGTGTCCTCTCCATCCCCATGGTCTTATCCACCACCTCCTTAACATCCCCTGATGGGCATAGGAGATGGCTTTCTGCCCAGTGTCTGGTCATCAGTGCCACATCTACCATGACAGTTTTTGACCTAACTCAGTTCCCGGGGACTCCTTTGCTACCCCACCTTCTGTGAAGGGGGCAGTGCCTTTTGATATGGCCCTCTTCATGGCACCAGAAGCAAACCCTTTCGGTTTTTTTATTCATCATTGGATGGACACAAGAGGCCAGAGCTCTTGAAATCTGAGAAAGGCGAATCCTTTAACCAAGGTCTTGAAGTCTCTCGGAACTGAATTGAGGTAAAGAACTAGCTTAGAAAAAAATGTAACTTGCTGAAATTGGTTTAGTCAGTAGAAAGCCTGTTTTCTTTGTAACCTTTCTCATCTCTTTGCCTCTTACTTGAACTCACTAAAACCTCTGTTCTTTGTTTAAAAAAAAACAAACAAAAAACAAACAAAAAACCACCCTTATTCTTATTTTATTCAAAAACCATCTCAGGGCTGAGTATTAAACCTAAGTGTAGGTCTTCAACTACATTAATTGGCTGGTGTGTATTCTGTGTCTTTGGCAGCAGTGAACTTGATAACTTTGTGCGTATCCAGTGAAATGGACTGGACACTGCAGAAGGACTTCTCTGGAGAACTCAGGAATTGGGGTGTGGCAATTGTTGCCTGCAAGGCAGGGTTTGGACTGGCAGAGTCGTGGAGAGTTTACCGGCAAGCAGGGGTGTGCACAAGGGAGGGGGACAAGTACGGGCCTGGGCCCTTCCAATAATAATTGGGGGACTGTGATGGGGCAGCTTCCCCTCACTGGCAGTGCACCGGAGGCATCAGTCAGAAAGGGGCTAAGAGGAGCAGCGAATCATGCTCCGGCAGTTTCATATAAGGACTGCAGCAGGTTCTGAGGGGGGCAGTTGGAGACAGGACATGGGTGGGGGTCGGATGGGGAGGAGCAGGCTGTGTTGAGAGGCAGCCTTCCCTACCGAGCCCCCGATACAATTTTGCAACCCCGATGTGCAGGGCCAACTTTAGGAAGTGCAGGGGCCAATTCGAACAGTTTCGATGGGGCCCCAGCAGGGATTACTAAAAAAACCCAACAGGTAATAAAACATGTGGGGCCCGTACTCACCGGTCAGCTTTCTGAGTCTTCGGCGGCACTTAGGCAGCGGGTCCTTCACTCGCTCCAGGTCTTCGGCGGCGGGTCCTTCAATGCCACTGAAGACCTGGAGCAAGTGAAGGACCCGCTTCCTAAGTGCTGCCAAAGACCTGGTAGGGAACTGGTGGTTAAGATTTTGGCAGCTTGTCACTGAACATGACCCTTGCAAAGAGGACTTTAGAAAGTAAACTAGACAGGCCTCAATCAGAGAACAGTGGTGAATCATGGAACACTACGGCAAGGACTATTGCAAAGTAAAGTCTGTACCGGTGGAACTCTTCTGTGTGACAACCTGGTAAATCCAATGTTTGTTTGTTTTGTTGTTGTTGGTTTGGGGTTTTTTTTTGGGAAGGTAGTACATTGGGTGATAGTTGAGTGTTTCTTGCTGTAAGGATTTTCAAGCTATTTTTCTTGTAATATTGCTCTTATTCAGCATGACTCATCTACCTTCATGGTAGCATTATGTTTTCTTGGGGGCATAAAAGCGGTCTTCTCTGTTTGAGTTCCAGCTAGAATTCTTCACAGCATTTCTGGGGGATGCATGGGCTTCAAACTCTTACTCAGATCCATGTCCCTCTTCACTGGTGAAAGCTGATGACATTTTGGGGCCATCATTGAGGTTGATTCTCAATACCTGCCTGAGGGCAGATAAAAAACAGTGACTCTTAGACCCTTGCTCAAAAATATTGATTGACTTAGACAATCAATTAGTGACCTCTTTTTAATCTCCCTGTGAAGAAGATTATGCCAACACAGTTCTAGCAGCATAATATAAAATAGTTGTATAAAGATCTAAATAAATAAATAGCCAGAGTCCTCATGTATCTTTTGACCTCAATCAGTTTGGCTTTAGGCTTAGGAATGGTATGAAAGCAGCCTGTGGGTTAAGCTTGATATTTGCTTCCTTATGATGGATGCAGTCTTGGTGTTTATGCTGATTCTTTTAGATCTATTAGCTGCCTTCCCTATCATTGACTGTGAGGTGCTGTTGACACATCTGCAGAGCCTAACAGTACAAGATGTAGTTGCTTTTGAGCAGTGGTCTGAGAAATCAGAGAGAGAAGCGTTAATCAATTTTCATTAGCATCAAGGACCTTCTCATAGGGGTGCTTTTCTGACAGATGCCTGTTGAAGGTCAGTAAGGAGTATTTGTGATAGCGTCTTCAGTATGCCAACAGCACCAACTCTTACATTTCTATTTCCTTCAATTCTGAACGTAACCAGGGGAGCAGTTACAATGCTCTATGGCTGATGTGACTTATTATGAGTCAGAAACGAAGACTCAGCAAGAAATCGGATGGTTATCTTAAATTTGTTAACCCAGGAAGCCATTGTGAAGGAGAAATGCCTTCAGAAGGGGAAATGCCTTCAGAAGGAATTTGTATTCTGCATTAGACCTATCTTTTGAAACTGTACCAAGAATGTGTGCATACTACCCATGTCCATTCATCAGCGCTTTGAGTGGGACAAAGTTATATTTTAAAATATGACAGTAACATGAAGCTTTCAATTAGAGCCAGTTGAAAATTTTCTGATGGAACATTTTTCCTTTGAAAGTACCTATTTTTTGAAAGCGAAGTTTCACAGAAATGTGACTACTGCAACAAAGGTTTGTTTCAAAAGAAAAAAAATGGAAAAAACCCAACCCTCAACATTTCAATAAGGTCAAAATATTCTTTCTGTCTCAATCTTTTTGGAAAGGAATGTTGAAATTTTCCATCTGACACAATTTTGTTTTAATTTTTTACTTTATAATTTTATAAAATCAAAATCTGAACCAAACATTTTGATTTTATTTTATTAAAAAAAAAAAAAGTTTCACTCTACCCAGATGATTTTTTTTCAGATTCCATTTTGCAGGAAGTTTGAATCCTTTTGTTTTTGTTCTATTGTGGAATGGGAAAAAAAATCAGATTAATGGAATTCCCTGCCCAATAAAGAAACTGGTTCCCTAACAACTGTAGTTACCAGCGTGAAGAGCTATTTTTAAAATTGTTTTAGAAAAGAATGTCTAAGTTGTCACAGTTATTATTCTTAGCACATTTCTATGATGTTCAAAATGTTTTCTTTAAAAGGTTGGAGTCACTCACCAAGAAAACAGAATCTCAGGATGAGGTAAAATTGAATACACGGTGTCATCTAGAAAAATATTTTCTAGACGAACATTTGAATACATTCCCCCCCTTCATTTTGTTTAATAAAAACAAGTGTGTACAATACTATTTACTTCTGAAAGAAATAATTGTAATAGGTAAAACAATGATTTACTACTAGAGCCTATACACGGAAAGTATATGCTTCATACACACATGGATGTTGCACACAGAGCTGCATTTCCATTGGACTCATTTCCCAGGATTAATATTTAGTGCACACAACAATGATGCCTTGACCTGTCTGTCCAACATAAGGAGTTTGCTGTGTTTTTAATTGATAATATTTTGATCATTGATTCACAGTTTAGAGTTTGTAACAGCTACTCGATGATTTTATTGCCTGAATCCAATTAATTTTTTCAGCAAAATGAATTAAGACTCCAGCATCTGAGAAAAATAGTCCGAACAAAACCATCACCAGATATACATGATCATTCTACTTTGGAATGACTCACACTAATATTACTAGCTTTTAAGTCACATCAGATTGCTGGAAGGAATGATCAAAGGCAGTGTTAAAAATACTCTATTGCAAATGTGTACCATCAACAAATGGAATACAAAAGTTTCTGTATGACTTAATGCAATAGTTTGAGGAACAGGTATTGTTTGAGATGAGGTAAGGAGGAAAATCCCTGAAAACATGAACAAATAGCTCACGGCTTTTTCAAACATGAGTGTACATAATGGCAGGGGTGGCTCCAGGCCCCAGCACACCAAGCACGTTCTTGGGGCGGCAAGCCGCAGGGGGCACTCTGCCGGTTGCCACGAGGGCAGCAGGTAGGCTGCCTTCGGTCACATGTCTGTGGAGGGTCCGCTGGTCCCGCAGCTTCGGCGGACCTCCCGCAGGCACTATCATACTTCAGCAAAACACGCCTGCGGGAGGTCCGCCGAAGCTGCGGGAGCAGCGGACCCTTCGAAGGCAGCCTGCCTGCCATGCTTGGGGTGGCAAAATGCCTAGCGCCGCCCCTGCATAATGGTATCTCTTTAGTTTGTGGAGTCCAGAAAGCTGCAGTTTTATTAAGTGCCAAATCTTCCTTCTGTGGGCGACAACTAAGTAACTGGAGCTTGTTACCCACTCACACTCTAGGGCAGTGGTTCTCAAACTTGGGCTGTCGCTTGTTCAGGGAAAGCCCCTGGCAGGCTGGGCCGGTTTGTTTACCTGCCACATCTGCAGGTGCAGCTGATCATGGCTCCCACTGGCCGCGATTCACCGCTCCAGGCTAATGGGGGCTCCAGGAAGCGACACGGACAGATGGACGTGCTGGACACCCTTCCCGCAGCCCCCATTGGTCTGCAGCGGTGAACCACGGCCAGTGGGAGCCACGATCAGCCAAACCTGCAGATGTGGCAGGTAAACAAACCGGCCCAGCCTGCCAGGGGCTTTCCCTGTACAAGCAACAGCCCTAATTTGAGAACCACTACTCTAGGGAACCCACTCTTACCTTGTTCCTAGGGTTCAGACATAACCCTGTTAATTTAGGCACCCACCCTTTCACTCATAGCCCACAGAAGGGTAGGAGCCTTTCACAGTAATATCGTACTTAACCTCTATTTATTAACAATTACCCCCCAAAAAGAATGCATATGCTAAACATACAATGCTCACCACTCTCAGTCCCAGTAACCTGGGTGATGAACTTTTCTTGATAGCCAGGATCAGGGAGACTTCAGTTTCTGCATGGTATCATTGGCAGGGGGTTGAGGTCTGGAAGCTCTGATTTTGGGACTGTGTCCTGGAGTTGGTTCCCAAAGAACTTCCTTTTGGATCCCAGTTTATATAGTGAAACTTGAGTCCTGCTTAGCTATACCTTAGCCAATCATTTTACTAAAACTTTGCTAACCAAGCCTAACCTATTGTGATGAAATTCTCTAACCAATTATACTCCACCACCTTAATTAATTTAAACCTAGCAAAATTAATCATGTAACAGACAGAAACAATCAAAGAACGAGACAGAGCTCATACAAACAATAGAGAATCAGGAACCATAAAGATAAAACTATAAAGAAATGAGGATTTCACAACCACAACTATTGATAAGTCATTTCTTGCCGGACAGAATGCTACCAAACTAAGTTTTCTTTAGCCATCTTAGATCTGTTTCTTTACCTGGTGATGGTGGGTGCTATTACAACAGGATCCCCTTTATAACAGTCCAATATTACATTGTTTTAATGTAATTTAGATGGAATGTGAGGATGACACTTCCTGCTTCTTAGCTAATGACTGCTGCTCTCCTAATATGGCTGCAGACATAGGTCCTACAGCACGGCTACAGGAAAAGTCCTTATCCTTAAAAGCTTGCAAAATGGTCCTTCGAAGGGTCTGGGTGAGACAGGACCCTTCCCCATTCCAGGCTGCCACAGATATTACTGGACCCAGAGCCTGAACACAACAGCTGCATATCCTAACAGTGGACGCAATACCACACAGCACAATAGTGCATATGGGGTACAGACCCCACAAGTTGCACAGACTCTCCATGCAGTTATTTTCAGCCCACCCAAAACAGACAGCTGGCAGCATCAGTACTACTATATTTTGAGACCTTAGTTCCTATGGAGGTACGGGCAAGATTCACACTCGTTGGAGGATAGGATTGAATTTCAAAGGTTCAGGCCTCCTTGTTATATATGGGCTCTGTAATCATACTATATGCTTCCAATGGACCCCCTCATGCCCTAGGGTCCTACTTCAGGCAGCCTGCCTCAGTTTCATCTCTTGGGACATTTAAATAAGACTTCCCTTCATACTTTTTCTTAGCCAAAAACACCCCTCCTTGGGGACTAGGTTTATTAATATAAAATGAACTGCAAATAAAAATCAGAATTCCCTGAGTCCATTCATAAGTGCATGCAACACAATATTTCTCTTCCTCCTCCCAGGCCTTCCTGCCTGGCACCTTTGCAGTTTCTCCCAACCCTCCCTACCTGGGGCAAATTCTCTTGCCTCATAAGCCTCCCAGCAGAGACTTTTCCTCACTTTCTATAGACCCTTTCCAGACTTCCCTGTTCATGATAGCCACCTGTTGCCTTTTATAGGGAATTACCTAATTCAACTCAGCTGTGGCTCATTCTTTACTCAGGGTTGGCTATCCCCAGCCCTCCAGTATGAACTACTCTTTTACAAGCTCCTAGTACCTTAAGCCTTGGAGCCACTAAACCTTAGAACCACTAAAAGATCTCACTATGAAAGCCCCCAGAGAGCTAGAGATGTTTTTAATGTTTGCAGTAGAATTTTACATTTCCTAATATGTTATTTAGTGCCAGTCTCACCTAGAACACTGGGAAATGAATAGATAATTCAAACTCAGAACAATCAGGGGTTTTCAAATTACATTAATAAACCCACCATGCTTGATACCTCTCTTACTTACAGTGGTGTAAATCAAGATTTACTCCATCGAAGAAGGGGAGCTAGATCTTCAGTGACACTAGAGTTTTGCTTCTTGCAACTGAAAGAGGGTGTGGGTACAGGGCATTCAAACTTTCTGAATCTGCTGAGAACCAATTCAAACCCAATGCAATTTATGACTAGTTGTAGTGGCTTCAAAGAGGTGGTTCTACAGCTGGGATTCAAGCCCCAATATGCCCTTTGTACAAGAAAGAAATGGCTTGGAGCTAGCACTAGCCTAGTCCCCATGTTAGAGCAGCCTTATTGCATGTCAGGATCTGATCTAATCAGGTTACATCAAAGTGGAATTGGTGTAAGTGAGGTCAGAATCAGACCTTTCAACTCAGCTCTAGTGTATTGGCTAGTGCAATAACTAAATACTTGAGAACCTCATCCACAGTCTTTAGTAATAGTTTTTGCCTTTAATAAATGAAGTGCCTATGGTAGCTTTAATTTACATTTCATTCAGGCCAATTCCATTTATGCTAACAGCATGGAGACTTCCTTTCATTTATGTCTCCCTGTAGAAAAAGCTTATTTTTTCCCCCAAGAGAAGCTTTCCCCCACCAATAAGCCAGTTAATTCAGGGGAAAAAAAACTGCAGCTTGTCAGTGTGACATTATTTAATTTGTGACAAACTGTAAATGGAGTATAGAAAATGGAAACTCTAATAGAGACAGTCAGTAGCAAACCATATTTTTTTTTGTCACCCGGCAAATCTGTGTGGCATGAAAAGAATGGTTTACATTTGCATATGCTGACGTGATATAATGTTAACCTTAATTACAGATGAGCGTAATAGAATGTATGCACCTAGTAATAAATAAATGTGAGTCTGGTTAATTCCAGTCAAGATTCTAGTCAATGTATTCATTCATACAGGCTTCCAATTTGCATATTTCTTAAGTCATACAACTTGTTCATTTGCTTTAATGCCCAGTAACAAAGTGCTGTTAGCAAATACTGCTTAGAATAAACAAATATTCAGAAAATCTGTAAGTGTATTTCAAATCTTTTCAATATGGGAAGTTAATGTTACTATTTAGGATCAGATAGTAGGGCTATGCCAATTTACACCATCTGAGGATCTGACCATGAATTTCTTAGCTGTGCTAACAAATGTCATTCTAAGCTTACTCACCATACAATTTATTATAGCATCCAATTCTTTCCAATTACTGTATATCAAATGACTTGTTAACCAAAGCTAGCAAAAAGGGAATTGCTATACCTGTATTTCCCAAGGCAAGCATGGATGCTGGATGAATGCTCCTATTTATCTAAAGTCTTTAAAACAGATGGAAATATTAGAACATTAGCTTTCAGTGTTCTGGGTTACTTTGACATGTATATTCTATGTATGTGAATGGTGTGAATACAGTGCTTGAGGCCGTCGAAAGACACTTCTTTTGGAACACTTCATATTACCAAAATGATTCTGCTAAAATGGATACTAATCATGAATACAAATAAGCCAACAAATCTGTAGGCAATAGTATGTAAAATATATATTTAAAATTAAATGATTGAAATTCAAACTATTCCAAAGGAACGTTTTGAGCTATGGTTAGTTATAAGGTAAGAAAGTAGATCTATAGGCCTGCTTTGTCCACAGCACTATATGGCACTCTTGAAATGGTGGTGATGTATTACAAATGTTTACAAGAGTTAGCTAGATGGACAAGGAATAAAAAATGGCCAGTTAACATAATTCCAGGCCCTAATTAGGGCCTGATCCAAAGCCCATTGAAGCCAATGGGATAAATATCACAAATATTAATATGAAATATATGTATCTAATGAACAGGGCTTATGGTCGTCCTGGACTTACTGTGTGAGCCTCTGCTTTTGCTTTGTTTCTCTCTTATGACCCATTTGACTGCCACACATGATGGGTGTTCTGACTTTGAGCTGCATTCCTATTGGTTTCTACTGAAGGTTGTCCACTCACCTTCACTGTTACTCACATTTTTCAGTCCCAGATGGCCACTGTGTCTGAGACTTAGCTACGTTTTACCTAGCCTCTTCCCCAGTCCAGAATACCATCTGCTTTTACAAACATATATTCCAACCCCTTTAAAATTGGTGTTCCATTATAAAACTTTTTAATGATTCTAACACAGGATTTGACTCATTATTACCCCAATTTAGAAAAAAAACAACAAGGAGTCCTTGTGGCACCTTGGAGACTAACAAATTTATTTGGGCATAAGCTTTCATGGGCTAGAACCCACTTCATCAGATGCATGGAGTGGAAAATAATGTAGCAGGTGTGTGGGTGTGGTTGTGTATGTATACACACCCACATGTATACATACACACCCACAGTACATGAAAAGATGGGAGTTGCCTTACCAAGGGGGGAGGGGTCAGTCTAACGAGACAATTCAATTAACAGTAGAATACCAATGTGATATATGCCATCATGTTCCAGATGTTCCACACACAAAAAAAAACCTTCAAAAATAGACTCCAACATGAAATTGCAGAACTGGGATTAATTTGCAAACTGGACACCATCAAATTAGGCCTGAATAAAGACTGGGGGTGGATGGGTCATTACAAAACCTAATTTTACCATACTAATTTCCCGCTACTGGTACTCACATCTTATTGTCAACTGTTTGAAATGGGCCACCCTCATTACCACTACAAAAGTGATTTTTCATCCCTTGGTATTCTACTGTTAATTGAATTGTCTCATTAGCCTAACCCCCAACTTGGTAAGGCAACTCCCATCTTTTCATGTACTATACATATACACATATATACATACACACACACATGCTATGTTATTTTTCACTCCATGCATCTGATGAAGTGGGTTCTAGCCCATGAAAGCTTAGGCCCAAATACATTTGTTAGTCTCTAAGGTACCACAAGGACTTCTAACACAGCTACCACTCTGAAACCTGTCACCAATTTAGAAAGGTAATTAAGCATGTGCCTATCTTTAATCATCTGAGTTGTTCCATTCATTGATTGCCAGTAGTGTTGATTACTCATGTGCTTAAAGTTATCCATGTGCTTATGGGCATTTCTTTAAAGTTGTGAAGAAGGGTGAATGTTATTGGTAAACAGTCGTACATTGAAAATGGAATAATCTGGCAATTCACAGTTTTGGAGATAGAAAGTAACACTGAAGCAAAAAGGCAAGTAAACATGAGCAGTGAGGAGAAAAACAATACAGCAATAACTACATAGAGGAGGTAGGCTGTAAAGAATCAAACTGAAAACAGATGTGAAAGAGGCAATGTAGAATTAAAATCAAATTATACTTTTATAATTATAGTCAGTTTTTACTTAATCCAACCAATTATCTAAAATTAAATTCAAGCATACTTGACTTCAGTGAGCTACATTCTATTATAATTTTTCATGCATCATTCTGAAAAGTCAAGTATGAATTGATTGCATTTTAGAAAATTGGTTACATTTTTCACAGGGATTTAAAAATGAGTGAATTCTCAAGTTAAATGTCCTTCATGGGGAACATCCCACTGATAGCTTCTCCTTATACCTAATTGGTTAGAGCTTGAGAGCCTCTACCACTGTGTTTATGTGGGTCACAAACACAAGGAGGGGATAAGACATTCAAAAAAGGCAATATAAATGTGAAATGCAGTAATTGCATTTTAGAAAACTGGTTATATTTTTCTGACTGTGAAGAGAAAAACATTTACATGCACTTTGGGTGTGTTTTTCATAGTATTTGCTTCCAAAATGCTGAAGCCTCAAGTTACCAGGGTGTGTGTTGCTAAGTGGAATACCTACATTTAACAACTGAGCTTTGAGCATTGGCCTGCTAAACCCAGGGTTGTGACTACATTTAACAGTACACATTGGTTGGGGATATGGGACAGGGGAAATTTCATAAGCAGAGCTGTGCAAATCATTCACCTAGAACACACATGAAATTGGGGAGGGTAATTTTAAGACAGGCCCACAAAGTTTTAATGGTTCTTTGAGGTTGAAACATGTTCACAGATTCTTATTCCCACTACTCCAAGACAAATTGGTCCCTTCTAGACTGTAGATCCCAAGGCACCCAAGCCATATCTTAGATATCTTCTGGGTGCTAGTGGCCTAAACACATTAATTTATTTTCTCATTTTGCTGTTGTCACCTCTCTTGAGATTTTGGGAGGTGCCAAGTGGCCACCCACTCATCTTGTATAGCAGTTCTGGGAGGGCCCCAGATCAGGGCCTTTTCCATCCAAATCCATACAAGACTTTGGGGAACACCAATCAGTCTGATTCTCCATACAATGAGCAGTCTGGATGAGGAAAAAACAACTCCTGCTTTACCAGCAATGCTGAACTGATGGCAGGGACATACAATAGGAACAGCATTTAGCACCAGTTACAAGATTTGTGCTACCTGAGATACTGCTGTGTTTTCCTATACTTAGACTGGAAACAGGCAAAGTGTCTCAGATAACGGTACAACAGTGGCTTGACTTTTGAATGGTGAGCCTGTTGAACACCCATAAGCTTTACCATGCACCTGGAGAACCCTCTGTGATAGTATCAGTTGTGGCACAGTTGCTAAAGAACAACACTGAGTTCCATAGCTGGGTTTCTAAGCTGTACGTACTGCTATTTAGCACAGGATGGGTTTCCTTCCTGCTCGTTGCTGAGCAATGCCAGCCTTGAACAGCCATCCCCAGCTACCTTTAAGATCATCTCTCCGTAGCCGCCACAAACCTTTGATTGAAAATGAGGTTTGTGGTTGCATTCTGGCTGATTTGTTGCCAACTGCTCTCCAAATGCCAATCCTGTGTGGCCACTGATGTGAAGAGAGTTGAGAGCAGCCGATAGTAGGTGCCCCCTGGCTGCCTTTTGTAGGTGGTAATAGAAAAACAGCAAGTACCCTGTAACTGTTGACGATAACCTTCCAGCTGGTGTATTTCAATCAGAGACAACCAGGGAGCACTTGGGGTATTCCTTCTGTAAGTGCCTCAAAAGGAAACTTCTGAACATCGATAAGGTTCCCATAAAGCTGTAGCTGCTTTCAATTTTTTTTATAATAAGCATTCCCAATGGGAGCACCAGGAGCAGTAACTGTGCATGCATGTAATCAGTTTTCTATGGAAATACAGACTTATGGCAGGCACAGTAATCTTTTTAGTAAGGTCATCTACAGAATGAAGATCCCAATAAAGTCAGTACATTGAAAGAGGGACACAGTCAAGATAAAAATAATAGGCAAGATTTTAAAAAGTGACTGATTATTTTAATCATCTCAAGTTTTTGTAGCCCTGTTTGAAATTTTTTAAATGGGCCTGATTTACAGAAAGTGCTGAGCAGCAGGCTTCTACAGTTCATACCCCATTAAGATTCAAGTTGGGAACCCAAAATATAGAAGCATCCATAATCAATTCCGAAAAAAGAAAATCATTTGGACAAGATTTTAAGTACTTTCTACTAAGGTAAGTAAAGGCATTCTTAACCATAACTCAGTCTGTATCTCCCATCTCATAAATACCAGATTCTGTATCTTGTCTACATTCTTACCCTACATGTACTAAATAAAGTTGGTAGAAGAGATGGGGCTTTTAGCCATATTTGGTGGAACTCCCCTCAAACCCAGGAATTCTGGATCTTAGTAATTGAACAATGGGAATTTCATCACTGGTGAATGTGTATTGTTAATAGATATGCACCCAAAGCTAGAAGCTTCTGCCTTTTTATCTAAGGGTGGATCTAAACTGCTTATAGCTAGTGTGTGTTCAGGTGGTCAGTATGTGATGAGGCCAATGCTGGTATGGATAAGCCAGGATAGCAGCCTTGCCCCAAAAAGACATTACTTCAATTGCTATTTGTAGCTGTTTGCATACTACTGTAATTGTTGATGAATGTCCAAATGCATAGACACGTGCAATGTAGAGTTGCAATGAAGACTGGAAAGAACAACAATGCCCTAGAGCAGCTGACTACAGGAGTAGCCAAATATCCTCCTCAAGCACTTGTTTCTTACCCTGTTCTGCTGCATCCACCTCTGACTGAAGGAACCCTACTGTTTTGGGAACACAATAGTGCCCCCTATGATCAGCAGCTGCTACTGCTACACAGCCACTAATCTGCAGGTGCAGTAAAATGTTTAAGTTGCTAGAGACCCATCCAAGCTCATATTCTGCAAATGGGAATCAGGCTCAGCCCATTTCTCCCCCTGCAGAATTGGAGTAATTTCTAAGGGAAAATCCTGGCCCCACTGAAGTCAATGGGAGTTGCCATTGACTTCAATGAGGTCAGGATTTCACCCCTATTGTCTAAAATGGGAATGACTCACATCCTCTGGAGGCAATCTAGAATCTTAGGGACTGATCCAAAGTACATTGAAGTCAAAGGACTCTTAAATTTAAATTGCCTTTCGGTCAGGCCTTTAGTCACTTCCACTTAGTTCTTGGCATTTGCACAGTCCCTGGGTATTCTGGGCTTTCAGCACTACAAGGGAATGTTTAAATCCCTCCCTGTGAACCCCAATCCAACACACCAAGTTTCTTTTTATTTTAATTCCCTCCAAATGCATTGGATTACAAAATATTTCTATTTCATTCTTTCAAATCCTACATATTGAGCTTTAGTCAAAAGCATTGCCATCAAGCAGTTTAACTATAAAAAGAATCTCAGATGTGTTACTGCATTAATGATTATCTTCCTGCTTTTCCCTTATTTTAACATTCACCAATTCTATTCCCGTATCTTACTTTAACATTGTCATTGGTTATCATGACAATAAAACTGTTTTTAATGGGAGAGTCTTTTCCTTCTGGTTTGCTTTTTGTTATTTCAAACAAAACAAACTCAGCATAATACAATGCAGTATGATGCATTGTTTCATACTTGTGCAACCCATAGCCTATTAGATTGGTTGCTATCATTCTTCGATTTTCATTTAAAACCACAAAGGCATAATTTGAAACCTACCTAGGTAATTGCTTTGATATTGACCCAGTCTCATGAGGGTAAGTTGGGAAATGTTAACTCCTAATATGTTTTTCTGTATTCAAGCAAATAATTTTCTGCTGTGACATCCAAGAGGTAATGAAGACAAAGACCTTAATAACTACAGAAGCTACAAAAATATTAGCATCAAAATTTCAATTACACTTCTTTTAGAGATTAAGATAATCTATTGGTAGGACAAATTTTGGGTGGATTTTCTTCTACCTGTAAGGTAGCATTGTTTGTTAATTGGCATTTATCTCTGACAAGTAAATACAACTTTAATGTACACTGTTGGCTGTTAAATATAGTGATTGCCATTAACATACTAAGAACAAAACTAATAAAGCCCACATAACTAATCACTTCCTCCAATTTACCTTCCCTGTGCTCAGTGTCAAAGCAGCTACACTGCCCAGTGCTGCCTAAAACTCCAGGTCTCACACTCCTATCCCTTTGCTCGAGATTGGATAAATTTGGGCCTCGATAACACAGCTGCAAAAGACTCCTGGCATTTTAAACATGTGATAGAATGCAAACCATGACTGGAACTCAAATGTTTTAAATAAGATCACCTTGGCCTATGCCCTCCACTACTAACAGAAAGATGAAAAACTCCCAGATGATGTTGCAAATAAATAAATAAATAAATAAATAAATAAATAAAATCCTTCTGAACTGAAGAAGGTGGTCATCATAGTCTGAAGTATACTAAGAGGCACCAACCCACCAAAACACTGGAATGTGTAACAACATAGCACTTGGCAATTGCCATCTGTGGAAACAAAACCCTTTTTGAGACGGAAAGGAGGGGAAAGATCTATCTTGCTCCCAGGAATTGAAATATGCTCTATGGAGCTACAGTTCAGATTATCACTCCTTTGGGAAAAGATGGGTGAGCCAGGGCATTGCTAGTGAGGTGCAGATCTGCCATACAGGCAACAAGATCCACACCTTGTGGTGGATGGTTCATGTATTGAAGCAGAGGAATGGGGAGGTAACAGGGGGCTCTATATTTTATTTTCTCTCCCCTGCCCCTTGCATGTCCTGCTAAATCAGAGAATTATCATAATTACTTTAAAAGTTAGCTCTAACAACCTATTTCAGAGCTTTTTAGCTCTAATAACACTATGCTTCAGAGTGGTTTATGCAATCCTTCAAACTCCTGGTTATTCACTTCAATGGACTGTTTAGCTGATGTCACCTGCTTTTCTTTTTGTGAACAAAGATGATGAAACTTCCTCCACACACACACTCCTGACCCAACAGTAGTCACATAATGAGACAGCAGCCATAGAAATGCAATCAGGTCAAACAGCGCACTGACAACTGGGGTCAAAGCCATGCAGGCAGCAGTTCATTTTTAGAAAGCAGATCTAGCAGTGGGTTCAGGATACATTTCATTTTCAAATGAATTCCTTCCACTCAAAGTCAAAGGTCAGAAAACTGGCAGTCGTTAAAGAGGTCCCAGCTGCATCAAGGTTGAACAACAAGTAAAAGTCATCCAGAGCAGTGTCTCTGTAATCCACAGATGTGTCTCTGGAGGCTAGAGAACAGAGAAGAGAACAGAAAATTGTTAAAGGAATGTACAGGAAGTTCTGTGATGAGCAAGTGATTCAGACCCACTGCTGTGGATATGGTATTTTTTGTTCTCTATGTCCAAGGCAAGCAAGCAAGTTTGATTTTTACCGTTGGAAGCCCTTTGTAGCAAATGTATGCATTAACTTTGATCACCTGTATGGCTAAACAATTGGGTGATTATTTATGTCTATATTTAAAGGACAAATGCAACTTTGCAGGTAATATCAAAACAATTGCTATTATTATTATTATTTTATTTTAAGCAAGAGTGGTGTTACCAGATAATATTCAACATAATGCACAGATTGCCTCCAGGAGTGGAAAAAGTGAAAGCCTTGCTGTGAAAAGCTTTTCCATCCTGTTGAAAACATCAATACCACATGCCGTGGTTGGCACTTTCAGAGAAATAAATATTGATTTTCCACCTCCCTTCTTTACCAGTGGCAGAGAACTGCCTGTCTAGCTCTGATTTTTTTTTCATTGTTTTACAGTTGACTGATTCTGTTAGCATTGAATTTTTATTGTTTCATTGTTCTCTTCTCTCCACCCCCTCCCCCCACATCTCTTTCTCTCAAACATTTATAATGTTTGTTGTGGTGGACAAGACAGCAAAGCAGTAGTTGAAATTAATGTAGAACTCTCTACACACTGTAGTTCCCTTGTCAGGTCTGATTTATCTAATTTTGGTATTACTATCAGGAACTTTGTAACAATTTCTTGGGAACATATGGTGTTAATGATGATAAAGCATCACTATTAAGAAAATTCTGCAAGTTGCATCATAGTTCAAATGTATGTTTTATATTGTACAATGGACATCTTAACACATTCAGTTCAATTAATAATACTGTCCATCTTCTTTCTGATCAAGTGAAACCAGACAAATTCTCTAGTTCTCCATGACAGCAATACATAAAAGTGAGCTGCAGAAATGAAATACAAGATCAGTGGAATATACCAAATTTTCCTGAAATATTCTATACTAAGCAAGATTTTTTAGGGGGGTAAGGTTAGAGGCAAAGCATGCTCATAATGTTTTGATAGAATACCCACCATTTTTCAACACAACTACATGTATGTCATGCAAAGCTTACAGAGTAGTTCTTCATTTTCCTCAAGGTCACCCTGATAGCACAAGTGTGTGTCATTTTCTTGATAACTGTTCTACACTTGTTACTACTCTATGAAAGACAACAAGTAACCGTCCCTCTAATCAATTCAAGCAAACGGGATTTTCAATGTCCAACTCACGGGTAAATAAGTATTTTAACAAAACACATTCACGTGGCTGTGCTATTGAGGAAGGATAGCATTGTGGTTGAGATACTAGAAGGGGAATTAAGAGACCTGGGTTCAGTTCCTAGTTCTGCTGTACAATTGCTGTGTGACCTTGGGCAACTCACTTAACTTCTCAGTTCCCTTTCTATAAGATGCAGATGGTGTTTTCTTTCTTCTTCCTCCATTTTCACTCAGACATGTCTATTTAGACTAAGCTCCTCAGGGCAGGAACTGTCTGTCATAGCTCCCAGCACAATGGCACTCCAACCTTCCCAAGGCATCTAGCTCTACTGTGATACCAATGAATAACACCAATATAGGTCAATAATAAAATATGCAGATTTTTTCCCCCATGTACATTGATCATTTATTTTGCTCTCAAGGGAGTCCCCTGCCACCCTGGCCTACTCTTGTTCCTATTCCGATGTCATATGCATAGCCTTCCTCTCTGTCAAATAATCACTGATCCTTCTCATTATTCATTAATCTGTACACTAATACCTTCTATTCTTCATGGATTTGAAACTGAGAATGCATGTCATGGTTAATTTGATGGTTCTTGTCTAAAAGGTTTAATTGCTGCTTACAAATCACATGGCATGCAATAAAATGAGCTCTTTAAACACAGTGGCTACAACTCACATTTGGAGTTTACACAGACTCAGACTGACAGTCTAATAAAGGGACAATATATAGTCTGTTAACATTCTGTACAGTCACTCATGTTAGCAATGTAATGTGGACTATGCTAGCAGGTCACCCATTCAACATAAGCTCTACCAAAGCGTTGTAAAGGTGAAGTGGCAAGTAGAGCTGATGGGCAGGGGGCAGAAGGGAACTATATGGTAGACTATGTGTTGTGAACCATTATTTGTAGGCAAACAGGCTCCTGGATCCAGGGTGTGAGCACCACCACTTCCCCCCTAGTGGGAGTTGAGAGTGCTCAGTACTTTGTAAAATCAAGCCCATGGCGATGAGGAGGTTCTGTAGAAGGGCTTCAGTCTAACATACAAGGTGGCAAAAGTGGTGATGCAAAAGTGCTGTCCTATGCTGTATCCGTGGGCCAAAAGAATGAATTTCTTCCTCTACCCTGCCAAACAAAACCAGTTACTTAAGCTGTATTTGAGGAGGGGTGAATACCACCCTGTATGAGATGCCTACTATTGTTGTCTGGTTTTGGTATGTCTGTCCTTTCATCAAGAAAGTTTAGCCTCCTGTGGACGCAAGATTTTTAGGTAACCGTTTATGATAATCTCTTACCAGTTTAGTACAAATAATATTATTGATACATATAGTTACATTAATGCAATAATATGACATTTTAAATGTCAGAAAATGCAGTCATTTAAAATGATTTTCAAAGTGACTAACTTTAATGCCCTTAGAATATGTAACATTTAATATTATTGAGTATGGATTTTTTTTTTGGTTGGGTTTTTGTTTGATTGTTTTTTGTTTTACTTAATCCTATCAACAATGGAAGTAAGTTAGCTTTGATTCCATGGTTGGAAAGTCTGCTGTGGGAGAAAAAGGCTTTATATATACCTGTAAGATGACTAAGTTATAGATGCAGAAAGAACTGGCCTGCCTGCTTATTATGCATTTAAAATTTCAACTCTAGTACTTTGCATGTATTACTCATTTGGTAAAGAAAACAAAAAGGAAAAATGGATAGATTATTCATTCAAATAATTGTGTTGTTGAATGTAAAGCTAGTCAAAAATATTGAAAAATGGCTTTTCAACTAATAGAACCATTTTCAGGGGAAAAATCATTAAGGCTGAAATTTTCCAGTTTTTAAATTATGGTATTTTCCCCATTGTTTGTTTGTTTCAATTATTTTTCTGGTTTGTCAATGAGACATTCTTTTTGTTGTGTTGTTTTGCTTTATTTTAAACAGAAACTGAACATTCTATAGTTTAAAAAATATATAAAATAGTTGCTTTTCTGGTTTCCTTTTTGGTAAAATTCTTCATTTTCTGATTTTCAAAACCCAAAGTATTTAACTGAAATTTTTTTTTCAAAAATTGGTTGTTTTTCCAGTTTCTATTTTCATTTAAAAAAGATTATTTCTTTCCATTACAAAGGTTGGGAGCTGTAATGGACTGTTCTAAGATTCATGTATGAACATACATTCACATAAATGCACAAGTTATGGTAAGAAATGGTAAAGGGACTTTCACAAGAGTTGCAACTTTAAATATCTTTTTGTTGTACAGTACCTTACACAATGTGATCCTGGTCTATTACTAGACACTATGATAATATTAATAAATTACATAGGAGGGCCAATTTTCACTAAGCATGGAAAAACAGTTATTTACCAAGCTCATTTGAACCTTGATTTCTTTGCTAGGATTAGCAACATGGTTACCGAGTAATGCCATTTGCAGTTGTGTTTTTTTGTGAGGTGGACACTCATCCCACTAAGAACTGGACTGAGGTCATAGATTATAATGAATGGCAATGAACAGCCAACAGACAGCAACGACTTTCAGATTCTCCCAAACTTGGCTGAATTACAAAAGTCAGATTCCCCTCCTCCCCCGTCCCAAGCTGGTTTTGAGTTCATAGAATCATAGAATATTAGGGTTGGAAGGGACCTCAGGAGGTCATCTAGTCCACCACCTCCCTAGGTAACTCATTCCAGTGCTTCACCACTCTGAGTGAAAAAGTTTTTCCTAATATCCAACCTAAACCTTCCCCACTGCAACTTGAGACCATTACTCCTTGTTCTGTCATCAGGTACCACTGAGAACAGTCTAGATCCATCCTCTTTGGAACCCCCTTTCAGATAGTTGAAAGCAGCTATCAAATCCCCTCTCATTCTTCTCTTCTGCAGACTAAACAATCCCAGTTCCCTCAGCATCTCCTCATAAGTCATGTGCTCCAGCCCCCTACTCATTTTTGTTGCCCTCCACTGGACTCTTTCCAATTTTTCCACATCCTTCTTGTAGTGTGGGGCCCAAAACTGGACACAGTACTCCAGATGAGGCCTCACCAATGTCGAATAGAGGGGAATGATCACATCCCTCGATCTGCTGGCAATGCCACTACTTATACAGCCCAAAATGCCGTTAGCCTTCTTGGCAACAAGGGCACACTGTTGACTCATATCCAGCTTCTCATCCACTGTAACCCCTAGGTCCTTTTCTGCAGAACTGCTTCCTAGCCATTCGGTCCCTAGTCTGTAACAGTGAATGGGATTCTTCCATCCTAAGTGCAGGACTCTGTACTTGTCCTTGTTGAACCTCATCAGGTTTCTTTTGGCCCAGTCCTCTAATTTATCTAGGTCCCTCTGTATCCTATCCCTACTCTCCAGCGTATCTACCCTACTCTCCAGCGTATCTACCACTCCTCCAAGTTTAGTGTCATCTGCAAACTTGCTGAGAGTGCAGTCCACGCCATCCTCCAGATCATTAATGAAGATATTGAGTGTAAATAGATGAAAGTGTGTCAAACCTCCACAACAATAAATGTATCACCTCTGAGTAGAGAACAAACAGGAATAATTTCAGTCCAAACCGGCTTTTGGTAAAAGTGTCTCCAAAATCTAACTATAATCTAACCATAGCCAGAAACATCTGATTGAGGAAGCCCTTCCCCTCACCCCCCAGGTATATTTGCCACCCAGAAAGAAATTGGAATTTGGATAATATCTCCTGTGTTGTTTGCCAACTTCATAACAACTTACTGTATATTACGTCACTTTGCTGCAATTCATATTGGTACATAAATTACACTGACACACCATTAACATGGGTAAATATTGTAAATAATTGATTTCTCCAGAGTAACATAAAAAACAGTATAACACCACAGTTCCGCTGTGTACATGAGTCACTATTAGGAACATATGTATTTCTATAGACTTTTTTTTTTAACTAAATCAATTTTAAAACAAAGTTTATATTTATGCAAATACATTTCAAAGATTAAATCCCCTTTGAAATGCTACAAAATATCCTATTTTGGGGGCATTATTCCCATCCTATTAATAATAATTATATTATAATAGATGTCTAATGAATGGAGCCAGAAGGAAATCAGGGGAAAGTTTACTATATTAGGTGGAACTGTAGCACTGCTTTGTATGGAAAAATTGAAGATTTTATTTAGTGCTAAGGACTTTTATCCCCTTTGCAAAAGGCTGTTTGAACTGGCTTTGTAAATGCATTCTCAGGGGCTGGGGGGAATGGGAATGGAATTCTTCCTCCCAGCCCAGAGCCAGGATGCAAAGAAGCTACTCTGGGGTCACTGTGGTAATAGGCATGGCACACTTACATATCTGCTCCAAGGTTTTGGCAAGCAGGGGGCATGCTAATTGTGGAGCTGCACCTGGCACTCTCAAAGAACAACCATGCAAGTGGAAAGACTTCCTGAGTCAGCAGACTCAGCTCAGAGCTGCTGCTGCTGCCGCCAGCACTTGGTAAGTCTCCCTCAGAAGCCTAGGAGCTGCAATTGAGGTGATCCTTCATCTCCTTGCTGGCCTCATCTAGTTCTGCAGGAGAGTGGAGCAGGTTTCAATTCCCCTGAACAAAAAGCAGTTAAAGGTAGACAAGAGACAGGGGAAAGGAAGTAGAGGCCAGAGGAACAGGAGCTGAGTTGGGGTGGCAGAATGGGCCCAGGAGCTTAGAGGAGAAAGCAGTAAGTGTGAAGGGATCTAGAGGATGTGGAAGGAGTAGAAGCTATGTGAGGATGGGTCTGGAGAGGTTTGTGTAAGCATGAGGGTTCAGAAAAAAACCTTTGGCTAGACAATGTGTTTTGAGGTAGGAAGGGAATGCTGTGTGGGAGTTAGGGTGATTGACATAAGTGAATGTTAGGGGAGGTGAGTGGTGGAAATGAGTCATTTAAATTACAGACTTTGCTCTTTGCTAAGAAAATTGAATCCCCTAGGCATTCTTGGCCTTGAGACTTAGTAGGACTCACTGAGAAAGGAGCTCAGCTCACAGACCTACTGTTTCTCATACAGTCTGTGCACAACATGGGTGCATGCACTACAGCAGAAACAGACACCCAGAAACCTGCCCATTCTACTTTGATTTTGTATGCTTTCGGTTTGTTTAGTTGCAACACTATTACAACTTTGTTAAATATTGCTATATAACTAAGAATCTGTATGTAGTTGGGCTGGCATATTTAACTGGAGAGTAAAGCTACACAAAAATGAAGAAGTTCCAAAGTATATTTATTGTCTGCAGAAACTCTGCACATTTAGTTTTCATTCTCTGGGTGTGATGAAGATGGGTGGCCATAGGCATTTGGCCAAACACGATGGAGGTTGAATTCCTGAGACAATCCTTCATAGTAATCTCTCTATTGAGAAATCAGAGTAATGTTTGCTGTCTCAAGAGGAGGCTCTGCATTGGTTAATGCATTGATTGTAATCAGAACCATGTCCGGATTACCAAGCAGACCACCCAGTAAATAGGGTTTTCTTTGTTAGAAAGAGTATATATTTGTTACACTACAACTTCCAGCTGATTCAGTTATAGAGATCAGTATTATCTAAAGCATTGTCTTCTAGTAAGCTATTACATATGGTCATAGATTCTTGGGTTGCCTAGAATTTTAGTGTGTCCTTTTTTCCCCATACTCTTTTTATTGTTGGTATATTCTTCACAAGATTGCAACAGTGAAGCATAAAAGTAAAGTCCCAGTAAAAGTAAAAAAAAGTACAAGATTTCCCTCTAATGGCTACACTATTACATTACTGGCTGTGAAACTCAGATGGTTCACAAGAAAGACCCAATATGACACACATCTAAAGACAAGACAGTGGACAGATCACTGGACTGGGCCTTTGGAGTCCTGGCTCGGTCACTGTCTCTTTGCTCAAGTGATTTCACATCTTTGTTCTGCCCTCTCTAAGTCTTCTCTATTTAGATTGCCCCAAAGAGTTAGCAATAACTGTGTGTATGTACATACATAGATATATATATGCACACCAGTGGATAGTACTTTAGAATATATAGTATAATTCTTATGGCTTGTAAGACTATTACAACTTATTCTGTACAGATATTTACACAGACATCTTAATGGTGTCTAACAGAGTGGAGCTCTGATCTCATTTGTGTCTCTAGAATCTACCATCATACTAAATATCTTAGTGTCAGACTAGGGTTAATGGTGTATGTGCCATTGTAGAGTAAAAGCAACACAAGTTTAGATTTAAAACACATTTACCTTTGAGAATGAGGTTGGGAGGGGCAAAACACCTAATTTGGATGTGACTTTCCCCCATATGAAAGGCATCACTTCTTCATTTGTGTCAA
The DNA here is from genome assembly GCF_016161935.1 of Mauremys reevesii. Classification (NCBI taxonomy): domain Eukaryota; kingdom Metazoa; phylum Chordata; order Testudines; family Geoemydidae; genus Mauremys; species Mauremys reevesii. The sequence continues at coordinate 25,346,641 of NC_052633.1, read as the reverse complement.
TAAACAGAATGAGATAATGGATCAATATGGAATAGGGTTTAAAAACTCTGGAGAACTAACACATTCTCTGATACGGAATCAGATTGTTTGCGATAGTCATAATACCACTTTGAAAGAACCATTGTTAAGAGATCTAGTGATTTTTTATGTTGACTAAAGAAGTCGATATCTGCAGAAGCTACTATTGAACAAATAAAAGCTTGACAAGTCAATGCTTGTTTGGATGTTTCCATGGATCTTAAAGCATGTCATTAAAATAAAATAATAAATTATTAATAAAAATAATACCACCCAGGGAAAAGTCTAAGAAACTAAGGCAAAAACTAGAATCCTGTACACGTGTAATGTCCCAGGAATAAAAGTGTCTTTCATGTGGGAATCCCTGAAAAAACTAGCAGGAAAAAAACTAGCAATTTAGAAGTTTATATATAATATGTCATGATGGATAGACAAGTTAGATTCATGTCAAGGCACACAATGAAACAATACAATTGATTACATGAGTCCAAGAGAAAACATACAGGTAATAAGATTAAAAGAAAAAAAGTGGTCATTTGGCTGAGTCCTAGTAATACATGTTAATATAAAAATGGATATGCATACAATGTTAGTAGAAGAGAAGTTCTTCTAGAATGCTGTATTTTTAATCCAGCTCCTAGCCTCTGCACAAGTGATGAAAGGAAGCCATGTGTTCAGATATCTGATGTATGAATTGTTTTTAAGGCTACAGAGATGTGCCAGATTTTCATAAGCCATCTGTTATGTGAAGGAACATTAGGTATATGCAGTGGTAATAATTCTAGCAACTAACAATAGTCAAAGCAACACTTCTTGAGGAAGGCTGAACAAGTAATTTTCAACACCAACACATCTATAGTAGGAGAGTTTAAATACAATTTGTTACTGTGCATATTTGAGTGGACTGTACCATATTATACAATATGGGGGGGACTTCCATATTATAAAGACCCTTGTACAACCTCTCTCATTCACCTATTAAAACGCTAAGAACTGATTCTGCAAACCCTTATGCAGGTGGATCCCATCCTTATGAGGACCACTCCTTCTGTTCCCTCAGAAATTCCACATATCATCTCCTTTAATTTATGAGCAGACAATTGTGTGTTCTCTTTACAACTAGTCAAGCATTTTCTTAGAAAATAATTTTGATCAAACAGAATAAAAGATAGACCAACATTTTTCTCAAAAAATTGTTCATTGGCCACGGGAATTCCTTCTATATTATGTTCCACTCTGATCTTAGCTTCTGGTAAATAAACCCAAGCTTGTGCACCTGTTACTAAAGGGACTGACCCTGCAAACATTTAGGCATGTGAATAGCTATACACACTAGCTATGCTAGTCGTCAAAATACTAATACAAAATGTAAGCTTTTGCAGAGCATTGGGGTTTTGAGCACATTACATAACATACAACATATTCATGGCCAGATGGACTACTGGTATAAACTGCTCACATTGTCAAAATATATAAAGAAAGAAAAATTAGGACTTCCATTCAGAAAAATATACCCTGCGAGGCCAGTCTGGAATGGCCTGCCCAGTTACTAATTGATAGACATCTGACAACGCGATTGCCAAATGAAGCTACTGTACTGCATGAAAACTGAGAAAGTGAGTCTAATAAGAAGCTGACAACACGTAAACAGATGCAAATAAGCTATTACACTTGGAGAGCAAAGTTGCTCTCCTCTTTTACTGATGGTGACCAGGTGAGAGTATGCCAAGAAGACAAATGGACACCTGCTTAAGTGTTAGTCACAGTGAATGCTCCCAGATCCTGTAAGGTACAGCTATCTAATGAACATGAATTCAGGAACAACTGGAAAAATAACTTTAGGGTTCCTGTTGACTCTGATAGTGCTACATACTTCTGAAATATCACTCTCTGCAATAGCATATCCTGACACAAGAGCTCTGATACTTTGCTTTAAAATGGAAGTGGTTTCTTCTACTGCTAAAAATCTCCAGTGATCAAATAATTAGAATGGCTCCTACATATAAAGCTAGCTTGTGCCATTTAGATACAGCTCTAAATAAGAGCACTAGGAGACATTCAGAATGCCACTTGACACTCAGAACCTCAGAGAGGATGCTTCTAATAGACAGATTACTGCCTGCAACTAGGTGGCTGACCAGACCTCAATAGATAAGGGTCCATTATTTTCCTAATGTAGCAAGTAGCATAAAGTAATGTTGTAGAATTCATTACAAACACTCCTGGTAGTTAATTTACTTGCCAAGTTACTCAAAGTCTTCATACCCAACATTACTGCTTCTTGAACATGCCAGTTGCTTTAATTCAAAGCTAAGAGGTTTGTTTGGGGTTTTTTTAAATAGCAAAGACACAAAAACAAAAGGGGTAGATTGCCAACTGAGCATATGCCCAACATCATCATGGGCACATGGAATTTTCCATGGGTGCAACCTTGTGTCTGTCCTTTTCAGATGCAAACAACTGTGGCACACACTAGCACCTGAGTGTAAGTTTTCAATAGTCTAACACCTGCATAGCACGAGTTATAGTTTACAAAAGCAAAACCAACAAGCTTTCTACAGCTTTCATAGTGCTGAATACTGACATTATGTTATTGCTGTAGAAACTCAGGCCTTGCGTCATTACAGTGTTCCAGTTTCTCACACTCATAACCATACCCCAAATCAGCAAACACCTTTCACTTCATTTTACCTGGAATTACCGTGCAACGTAGAACCCTCGTGTAGAGTGAAGGGATAATCTCACTGAAGTGCATCCCCAAGAAGGAAGCAGATAACTGCACTCTGCCTCTGCAGCTGCTATGAGACATGAAAGGAAGACTCCTTCCCCTCCGACACCTGCGCATCTGTCAGATGGCCATCCCAGCTGATTACTCAGAGCAATGGCATGGATATTTGGTCCCTAGTGAAGAGAGATTATCGTTTTGGATCAGTCACCACTGGTCTCAAGTGACCAGTCCCATCTGAAATGCGGGTTCTTCTGGTATGTACCAGTGGGAAAAAAAGCAGGATTTTACAGGCCAGATCTGGGGTGAATTCAAAGACCTTTGTTAAAAGCACTTTCACGACCAATGACTAGGAGCTGGCTGGAAAATCTTTTGCAAAATTAAAATTTTCCTATAGAAAATTTTCCATTGAGAAAAGTAAAATGATGGCTCCCCAGGCCTCTGTTTCCCCACCACCCCGCTGCTTCTCCAGTAGCCAGGCTGTGGAGGGGTTGGTGAGCCGGGAAGGTGGAGAGCCACTCGGGATGGAGTGGGGCATCAGCCTCCAGCAGCCCATCTGGAAGACTTGTCTGTTCTGCCACCAAGAAGTGAACTGACAAAAGTTTTCCAGGCAAGCAACCAGCAAGCTGAAACATTCCATGTCAATGTTCCCAAAATGGATTTTTTCTGGAAATCCCTTTTTGAGAACCACAAGTGAAGTTCACTCAGTCTGTGCAGTTCCATATTACTTGGGCAAGCAGTTACCCATTTAGCATGCAAGCAACTTCAGGCTGTGCAAATTTAAAAAACAAAAACCTCATGGAATTGGCATTTTTTAATTTGTAAATCTTTTCATTCAAAATGGATAGCAATAGACAGCAGGAAAAGGATTAGCTCTGGAGGCTTACAGCAGCACATGAAGACAGCATAATTTATTGGCATCAGAAGCATCTTCGTGTTTTCATCCATTGTTTCCCCCTGGCCTTTCTGTCTATTGCCCCAACACTTGTTTGTGTGCTGGCTCTGTGTGGCGCTCCCTTTACTTCAGTGAAGCTCTATGGGCGTATAAGGATGAGCCTATGCATAACCAGTTGTAGGTTCAAGGCATATGAATGTGCCTAATAATGACATTTTCATATTCTTATTCTATTTTACGTGTAGCTCCACTGTATAACCTGTATTCTGTATGTATATTTTAATTTGATCACAAAATAAGTATTAAGAATTGAGAGAAGGTGGTTGGACTAGTTGGCCTTTTATGCTTTTCATTCTTTTTTAAATATTCAAAATTACATTGGGAAACATTTTTGTATTTAATAAAACATTTATGGCTAATTTCATGCTTAATTACTGACAGCACTTCTGAGTTTTTAGGGTTGCAGCTTTAAATGTTAATATCTATTAAATAAGAAGACAGACATTATTGCTATGTTTATGTGTAAGGAAAAGAAAAATGCTTTAAAAAAAAAGTTTAGGGTAGTGCACAAAGTATAAAGAGCTTAAATGTAGATTGTAACCAGCCAAATCACACTAAGTGTAACTAAATGCATTAGGAAACTTCAGTGTGTTTAAAAACGTGATGGACCATAAGATGAATCATGTGCAAAGTTATACACTGGACTTGGTTTATGGAGTACGATGACACTGAGCTGAATGCTGCTTTTTTGAAATCAAAGGAAAAAAGGATGTGAAGCACCAGGTTTTAATTTGTAGGAATGAATTGATTTTTTTCTGTCATAAGTTTAATTGCATATTTAAACATAACTCAGGCTACAACAGTTCCTAAACTGACCATTCAGTGTATATTTGTGCAACACTAGTTGGATCTCCATCAACCTCACCTCTCTCTTTAGAGTTACTTTTTTTTCTTCTGCTATGTTGTAGAACCTTTTTTCCTTATTATATTTCTGGGAAACTTGAAAAGCCTTTAGGGGAGCTGAAAATGTATTTCCAATAAAACAAGCTCTCCAGATCTATGGATCCAACAATTATGATATTGTACTGGAGGTGGTCAGGCATAGGGTCTGAAATCATAGCAATATAACAAGTTTTTCATATAAAACAGAGCCAAGTGCTTCTCTTTCAGAATAATTATTTTAGTCTCATAGGAACTCAAAAAAATCCCCCAAAGCTTCAGTAGACTTTTCACCACAAGCTAACTGAGCTGAAAAGAGTGGCTTTAAATTCAGAAAAAAAGTGAGGTACTTGTATGGCAGAGGGGATTGATATTAAAATATGGAGGCTTTTAGTTCTAGCTACTTTTTCAAATCTTCATCAGGTTAACGGTAAATAGTTACCCTCTGACAGCTACTTAGTGTCCCCATCACAAAGATTATTCTTCCAAAAGGTGCTGTTGGGAAAAGTCTTAGCAAAGAGGCCAAGAACTGAATAGGGAAGGGAAGGAGATATCAATGAGGCAGTCCTTAGTTAGGGCTGGGATACCCTGGCAGAAGAGTGTGGGAAGCTTGCATAGCTGCTGCCTATATTTCCAGTATTGCTCTTATTATATTCTTAGACAATGCATTAAAAATATAATGAAAGAAAGGAGTCAATGAGGGAATAATACATGTGTGTATACTTACCAATTTTTGCTTGGAGAATTTGAATGTGGAAATTATAGTTTTCTGCTTGCTGATGCAGCCTTTTGTTTTTCAGGGGAACAACAAAAAATATTTAAATTTTTCACAGTTTTATCCATACCTCTTTGGTCTTAATACTCAGCTAAAAATCTTACAAGAGCAGGTTCTGTTGGGCCAGATCAGAAACAGCACAAGAGCAGACTCTTTGCAGTATTTTCGTCCTTTCATTTCCAGTCCCAGCTCAAATCACAGAGTTACGAGAAGCAAGACAATCAAAGCAAAATGTAACCAGACCTTTTCAAATTTCAGAAAAGACTTGGCTTCAGTCTGGTTTGGATTTTGGGTGAATGTTCAGATTGTCTGAATAAAATAAAAACTGCTCACTTAGTTACACCGATATGTCATATTTTTGAAGTCCCTTTATTCATCAGAATTTTATTGCAAACATTTCTGAAACATAGCAACTGTTTCAGCCAGGTTTATTGTGTTTATCTGGTTCATTCATTTTTATATCGTTAGAGTTTCTATTTTTTAAACGTATTCATAAATGTAATGACTTGCTTCGAGACATCTACAAATATTAGATTCTTTTTGTCATTAGAAATGTTATAAAAAGAAAAGAATGACCATAATACAAATTATGATGTCTACACACTAACCTTTCAATTATCTATAATCAGAATAAATCACAGCTTTGGATAAGGGATAAAGCAAAAACACAATAACCAGCAAGGAACAATGGGCAGATATTTGAGAGGTACTGTATTAACTAATTATGCAGAGAAAAAAAATTCATTTTCTTTCAAATATAATGTTCAGCTATCACAGCCTAAGTCTCTTCTTTCACTGAGTACTTCATCTTTGGTTGAAAATGTGCTCACTGTAACAGAATGAGATGGGTCTTTGGCTGGCTGGCTGGAAGAAAAGGAGTTGTTGGTCCTTTAAGGACCCTCCCTGAAATTGGGTTACACAGGGATGGGGAATTGACCTGGATGGAACAGGGAGGAATAGGAAGTTGCCAGACCAGGTGAGGAACACTCCCACTCCTGGTGCCCAGGGGAGATTATTAGTCTTTTTTTTTTCTTCATTTCAGGGCAGGGAAGAAATGTTACCCTCACTGCCAGATTGACCTAGGCAGGGTAGGGTTTTATTTGCCTTCCACAGAGACCATCAGGGAGTTGGTGTGGTAGATAAGCAGGGGAAGGGCAAAAAAGCACTTTGAAGACTCTCTCAAAGCTAAGATGAAGTAGTACAACAGCGACATAAACCATGGACCAACTAAAATGGAGAAGGACCTTTTGGCACGGATCCCAGCATTTCGAGACCCAACGAAGACAAGAGGAAATGAAGAAAGAATGTGCTACAACCTGACTCAATCTAAATCCATTCCTTCCCCTGGAAAATGTCTGCCTCGACTGTGATAAGATCTGTGGATCCTGGATTGGTCTTATTAGCCACCTGTGGATCTACTAGTGATAACCAGCTATCATTTCATGGAAGTCTATCATCCTTGAACTCCAAGGAATCACCAACTATTACTTGGCATCCCTCTTTCTAATTTCCTCTCTCCCCCCCCCCAATATTATTTTGTAGACTAAACAAAAAATTCTAGGCCCATATTCTCTGGTTCAGCTGAGTTGCACACTGACAGGTGGTGCACAAAGATGGCCCCAAGTGGTTCTTTTGGTAGCTGTAAATTCCTGGGGCATTGGGACATACTCTTTCCTCTGGCCACACCCTTTGACAGAAGCAGAGGTCATTTTCAGTGGACTAAATCCATGAGCTTGATGGCTGCTTTGCATTACCAGAGTAGTTAATGCAGGACCCAAGGCTCTGGGTCCTAGTCTTTTTCATGTCTCCTTCCATAGTCAGCTCTATGTGTTGTCCTGCTCAGAACCTTCTCTAATTCTTTACTAATGTTCTATCTTTATTGGTGTTTGCAAAAATATCAAAAGTACAATTTTAAAGCTTCAACTATTTAGTGTTACAACTAGAAATCATGGTAAGATTTCACCCACTTATAAATGTAATATACACAAGTCTGCTTTTAGATATTAACACAGAGACTCCCTCCCTAAGTCAACAGAAAATAACTATTGACCCTTCTACAAAAATTGTCATACTATATTGCAGATAGGTAACTTTGTCATGGGAAGGAAATAAAACAATCTGCAGTGTGACATCCCCATTTTAATATTATTTGCCAATTCTGGGGTTGTTATTGTTAGGTTTAAGTTTCTTCTGTGGTGCATTGTCTTTTCTGAGATGTGATAGGTGAAACTAGACAAAGGAATACCATTAATTTATATAGTGACAATATTACTATTTCTTTTGTAAAAGTATAATATTTTTGCCCATGTACCCACCCTTGCATGTTGAATGGATGTCTTCACTTAGCTGCCAATGCTGACATCTAAATCTCTTTTGAGAGGTTACAACTAATTTAGAACCAAACAATGTGTGTGATTAGTTTCATTTTTTTCTGTTAGCCATCATCTAACACTTATCCATATTGGATTTCACCTGGTCTCATGTTGCCCAGGTGAGAAATTTTGTGTGAGACTATCTTAATGTCTCATAATTGCACCAAGTTCTGTGCTAAAAAGCTTTCTGAAAATTCAATAGGCTTTAAATGTTTTATTGTATAAGTAGTGGGTTGGATTTGTGGCTGCCTAATTAGCTACAATTTTACATGTGTGCGCATAGATAGAGATTTTTATATAGATTATGCACACATACATAAAATTTTAGCTAATTAAGCAGCCACAAATCCACAGAGAGAGAGAGAGCGTGCACGTGCACAATCAGCTATTTTAGGAGATTTAAAAAAACCTCACGTTTTGAAGGACCAACGTGATTGTGTCTAAATGGGTCTCCTTGTCCTCCTTTGTAAATCTCAGAATGTGATATGATACAATTGTATTCTCTTAGGGATAAACACTACCAGTTCCCACCCGCAGAAGCCATGAATGCAGAAGAACTGAAGCAATGTTGTTGTACAGAGGGTCAGGATGCAGGGAGGCCACATGTGAAGTCCACATCCCTTTGAACTACATTCATTTGGTGGAATGTTTTGGGATGAAGTGGCTATGAAGAAGCATTTGTAGATGGTGGCTTTGATCAGAGGTTGCTTCAGCTCTGAGCCTGCAGTGGTGGCCAGACAGCAAATCCATTACTGCTTCAGGGACTTGAGAGAGGTTTCCTACTACCTTGACTGCTACAGGATCCTGTATTGTACATGTTTATGTCAATGGTCTTTAAGCCAAGCCCTCCAATGAGAAAGAACTTTTATAGCATCACGCCTCACATGCTTGTTTTCCATATAAAGTCTTGGGTTTAATGAGGATCTGAACTGTGGTTTTGTAATGTGATAGTTTAGTTCATTAACCCACCACACCACCTAAACAAATCACTTGTTCTTGAAGCACATTGCAGTGAATTGCATTACAGCAAGTTACTACAAAGTAACATAGGGGAATGTGGCTAAACCTCTGTTGTCAGTCCATATAGGGCTTTTCAGAGACTTCCACCCTCTGAAATACACAGGAGAGCTCCTCCCACAATTTTTTTTTAATTTTTTTTAAGAACACAGCTCAAGTTATAGTGAGCCAGGACACTGCAGCATGTGAGCGGGGCATTCATCATCCTGCTCTAAGCTTTTTCATCTTTACACAAGTAAGAGACAAATAATGAAATCTATTATATTTGGGTCAATCTTGTTGCAGCTGCTGTGATTTTTCTACAGTCCAACCAACAGAAATAGGGTCACAGAATGAGAGAAAGAATGAGAGACTAGGAAGAGAGAGACAGAGAGCACAGAATCAAGGAGAGAAATCTGTATGACACTTGAACCTGATAATGCTGAATACTGCTTCTTTGCAAATGATTTATGTATTTAGTAACTATAACCCATCTTGTGCATACAAATTATGATCTCTTCATGGCCAGTTTTGAATTGGTTATTGAAAATCATTCAGCAGTTCATTTTTTCAAGCATATTGAGGCTATGGATTGTTAGGAACTGTTCAAAATAGTCACTGTTCAGATGATTATTTGATATGTCAAATTCACTCTTTGGGCTGACTGGCCCTCTAACTTGCATGGCATTATATTTGGGGATACTTGTTGCTTGTCTGCATAACCTAACTGTTATAAGCATCTTGTGCTTCCAACCAAGACAAATTGGTTGAAATATTGATTGCACTGGAAAAAAACTCATGTAAAATTTCAAATTTACTAGAAAACCTAATTTAACATTTTTGCAGCTAGTGTCTGCTTTCTTTGAAAAATATTTGATTTTTTTCACTGGAAAATTTCAAAAAGCTCTAAACTCAAAATTGTTGGTTAATGGCAGTATGTGGCTAAATCTTTTTCAGTTTTCATCAGGTTTTGGTCAAAGGTTTTCAGCACCAGCAGGGGCGGCTCCAGGCCCCAGCACGCCAAGCGCGTGGTTGGGGCGGCATGCCGCGGGGGGCGCTCTGCCGGTCACCGGGAGGGCAGCAGGCAGGGTGCCTTGGGTGGCATGCCTGCGGAGGATCCACTGGTCCCGCGGCTCCGGTGGACTGCGGGAGGTCCACCGGAGCCGCGGGACCAGCGAGCAGCAGAGCGCCCCCCATGGCATGACACCGTGCTTGGGGCGGCGAAATGTCTAGAGCTGCCCCTGAGCACCAGAAAAATTAAAGAAGAAGAGCTCTGTAGAGCTCAAAAACTTGGGTATTTCACCACCAGAAGTTGGACCTATAAAGAGGTTTAAAAAGTGACACGATGGGTGAGGTAAAGAAGAAAGTCATGAGCACTGACCTTTGGGACCCAGCAAACTATGATGCTTACTGTTTCTAATTAAGTTAAATAATAAACTACTAGAAAATAAGGATTTTTCATTGTACCTTGAGTAGAAAGAAAAAAAATGCTAAAATACTAATTTATTCCCACAATTTTTCATCATTTCTGAATAATATAATGATGAAGTGTGAGAAAGATGCTTGATTAAATGAGGTCCCTGGAGTATATAGGACGAGATTTAGGTTGGAAAACAGCAGCTGCTTTATTCTTCTACCCTGCCAGTGTCAGTGCTGTGCTGTTTCCACTTTTTATAGCACATTTACCTTGTCATGATTAACAGATTAGGACAGTGCATTAGGTGAAATTATTCAGATTTTGTGTAGTGGTGTCACAAAGTGTCTCAATGTGCTAGGGTCTGAAAAATATTACTGAACACTTGATTTATTTTTCTTGGCTGGAATTAATAAACAATTCTCAAATATATTGACCCAAACTATCAGCTTTTCCTAGCCAGTCATAGCTGATAAGCACTTATGCTGGTGTCGAATATAATCATGTCAGTAAACTTGATTGACCTGGCTTTCTCTCAAAGATTTTTTTCTACATTTCTTCCTTAATCTGTTAATATATATATGGCATTGAAGGTCATGACTTCAACTGGTGTAAATCAGTATAGTTCCATTGAACAGAACAGAGCTATATAAATTTATATCAGCTGGGAAGCTGGCCCCAAGTCTCATCTCCCTTGAACCTGGATTCACCATTTCATTGCTACAGCATTATAAATGAATTGAAATAAACTGAGTTGGTGGAATAAAACTGGAAAAAACTGTGGTGAAGCAGGTCCTTTATTTAATATGTATTTTTAAGTCTCTCCAAAGAAAAACAACAAAACAAAAATCAGTTGGAGAAATCTTTCATTTTTAACCCAGAGCTATGTTGTGTTGGAAAGATACAAACCAGATAACTCCAGAGGAACGTTGAATCTAGGTCAGAGAATGCTTGACACTTCCCAGCAAGGACTACATTTTCAAAAGTGCAAATTGCTCTCTTCAGAGATGTGGACAGAGGCCCACCCATTGGGGAAAAATAAATAAATAATGTTTGCCAATATTGAACAGCAGCCACAAGGAATATGGATAAGCACAGAAGGAAGAGCACCCCTCAGTGCACAGCTGATTGCTCAGTGAGCAACTGGCGGCAGCCGAGACATTTTCAAAAATATCCCTGGCAGTTGGAGACAGTGTGAGGCAGGCTGCAGTTAGAGAAGAGCATCAAGAGCAGGTCACAGGATGTCCCGTACCTGCTAGATCTCTTTCCTCCCCCTTTCTTCCTTCCCTTTCTCACACATCACTTCCTTGCAGATCTTTGCTTCATCACATTTATCCTATCATCTTTCCCCTTCCTCTCTACTCATTACTGTTACTTAAAATATACATGACATTTCACAAAACAGGCATCTCACCACTCCTTTCCTTTCTCCTGTTCTGATTTCATTCACCTGTCTTCCTCCTTATCTCTCCTGCCACTTCCTTTTCTTTCTTCCTGTTCCTCCTTTTTGTTCTCTTCCCTTTTAATTGCTTCCTCTCCAGTTCAAGGTGATTAAATACAGCCACATGGCCCTCTTGTATGTAATTTGGATCCTTATAATTCCATCCTCACTGAGAGCGGTCTCCAGCTAGAGAGAAGAGAGGCAGAGTGGGAGGTAAACCTACCTGCCACTGGGAATGAAATCTCTATTCTTTCTTTGCTGCTGTAAAACCTTGTATTTGATTCCAATTCCTTCCCTCCCCCTGTAGTCTCACCATCTGGCTGGCATTCCAAATACTGTGGGAACATACCTCTGATGAAAATGGCTTGGTGAAAAAAGCTATCATAATGGTATTTTTATGCAACAAGAATTCATGTTGCAAGTTAACTAGCATGGAGGTGGCTGGACACTGATCCATTGTCAACAAATATTGTGGGATTAATGCTGGTTTCAGATTCACAGAACAGCAGAACGGTTCATCCATTCCAATGGTACATTGGTTCATTTAATGGGATGCCTTCTCTCACGACTGCACAGTCACATTTGATTAGAGAGACAACCATTTTTATGAGAAAATTGTATGCCAATATTAACTAGTAACAAAGATAATATCAAAGATAAAACTGCCACAGAGTTATTACAAGGCTGTAATTTACTTGAGCATTCTTATGAAATTATAAAATGGGATAGCACATCTATATCTTATTATGAACGGCAGCATATCCCCATGAGTTAATAATTACAGTCTTGTTTTCACGTGTTGACAATCTATGACTAATTACAATCTGAAGAGAATTTAAACAAATCAATTCAACATCAGCTATCTAAAGAAAAGCAATGAGGTTTAAACTGATATTTTATTCTGAGTTGTGAATTTTCCAAGTTTTTATTTTATTTTATTTGTATTGAGAATCCCTTATGGGGTCAGGCAGGGATTTTATTTCCTCCCCTCCACACACCATGTATTTTGTTTTGTTGGTTGGTTTTATCTCCTTCCTCTAAAGTAGGGGTCACAAACACACGGCCCCCCCACCCTCCAACATTTTCCTAGAGTGGCTCTGGCCCAACATGCACCGGGGGCAGGGCAGGCTCCCTGCCTGCCTGCCTGCCCTGCCCCCGCACTGCTCCGGGAAGCAGACAGAACCTGGGGGAGGTGGGGCCCAGGTGTGTGTTGCTGTTGCTTCAGGCACCCCCCCCAGCAGCTCCCATTGGCCACGGTTCCCCATTCCCGGCCAATGGGAGCTGCTGGGGGCGGTGCCTGAAGCAACAGCAACACACACCCTTGCGCCTCTCCTCCCCCACATTCCATCCGCTTCCCAGAGCGGCGCAGGGGCAGAGCGAGCAGGCAGGGAGCCTGTCCTGCCCCCAGTGCATGCTGGGCCAGAGCCCGCCCTCCCCGAACCTCTCCTGCAGTTGAACCCCCTGCCCTGAGCCCCTTGCCGCACCCTGACCCCCTGCTGCACCCCAACCCACTGCCCTGAGCCCCCCTGCCACACCCCACACCCCTCCTGCACCCCAACCTCCTGCCCTGAGCCCCCTGCTGCACCCTGCACTCCTGCACCACAGCCCACTGCCCTGAGCCCCCTGCTGCACCCCAATCCCCTGCCCTGACCCCCTCCTGCATCCCTCATCCCTGCTGCACCCCAACCCACTGCCCTGAACCCCCTGCCACACCGCTCCTGCACCCTAATCCCCTGCCCTGAAACCTCCTGCACCCCACACTCCAACTTCCTGCCCTAAGCCCCCTGCTGCACCCCGATCCCCTGCCACACCCCTCATCCGTCCTGCACCCCCTGGGGACAGGGAGGGAGCGGAGTTGGGGTGGGGATTTCGAGGACGGGGTGGGAAGAGGCGGGGAAGGGGCAGGGCCTCATGGAAGGGGTGGATTGGGGCGGGGACAAGGGTGGCGGGGGGGAGGTGTCAGTAATGCCACCCTTGGGCCAATGTACTAATCCTCATGTGGTCCTGTGGTCATTTGAGTTTGAGACCCCTGCTCTAAAGGATCAGGAATGGCCCTGGCTGGTAATGGGATATTTGACAGGGAGGGTCAAAATTCTGAGGCAGCACTGAACAGTCTCTCTCTGGGGCTTGTTCACTTGCTCAGGGTCTAAATGATTGCCATATGCACAGACAGTGAGGAATTTCTCCCAGGTCATTTTGGCAGTGATGAACATTTCTCCCCCCTCCCCTCCCCAACCTTCCTCTGCAGTGTGTGGGTGAGGGTTACTAGTTGCGTACATCTCACAATCATTTGCCTGCCATTGTGGGGGCCTCAGGCAGTGGTGTACCTTGTCTTCTCCTGTTCTCTGCCTGTGGCACATATGAAGTCTCCTGGGGGCTGTAATATTTTGGTCTTATTTCAGTTGTTGGTTTTAGTACATGGGTGTTGGATGGTGTTGGTGATCGGTAACATACAGGAGGTCAGGCTAGATGATCTGGTGGTCCCTTCTGGCCTTAAACTTGATGACTCTAAGGTAAATTAAACCCAACTCTATAGTTTTTGTTACAAGTTGTCCATAAATAGAGAACATGCTCATTTTAATACAGTACACTTATTCTTTAACCCCTTTAATTTCACCCAGCATTGGTAATAAGTACTGTATAAATAGTATTTTTGAAATGAATGTGGCTAATCACAGAGTAATGTTATAACAAGCATGAATAAGGAGGGTAGATTCTGACCCTTAACCTCCTTCTTGCCTAGTTTGAAGGGTATTGTGCAGATTAATTATTTTCATAAAGTGCTTTGAGATCCTTTGATAAAAGTCACTTCTGCAGATGTTCTCACATATCACATTTTTATAGTTACTTCCTTCTCCTTATTAAAATCCCTCCTTCCAATGCATATGATTCATAAATGTTCATTTCCAGATATTACTTGCAGAATTTTTTGTACCCACTTTCCAATTTTATTTGCACTGATCTATTTGTAACTATCTTCTATGGAGTTATACTAGGGATGAATTTGTCCCATTATGCTCAATGTTATTTTGGTTCATTTGCTATCCTACTGATTTTCTTTCTTCCCCTCTATTATTTGTAATGAAAGAATGATAAAATTAAAATTAATCAGCCCCTCTAAATGAAGAATGGAGAAGAATTAAAAAACAAAAAAAGGTATGTAGAAGTGTTGAAATTTCAGAAACCATCTATGATTACTCATCAAAAGAATGTCAGCTCCACAACATAAATATAAGAACCTCACCAATCCTCATAATCAGTATGGTTTGTTACCCAGTTTACAGTGGAATTCTCCCCTCCCCCACCCCCAACAAGAAACCCCATGAAAACTGTTAATGCATTTTGTTGTAAATCAAATCCATTCCCTCTATCTAGGTATATGAAAACAAAGTAGATTAGTATTTTTCTTGCAATTCCATGAGGTATGTGCAGTTTTCTAGAGCTACTGTACATTCAGAGGCCATATATATAGTACGTAAATCATTTCTAAGAAGAACATGGAAAATGACAAAAATATCATTATTGCTAGCAAAGGCATAAATATTGTTGTCACTAAGCAGCATTGTGTTAGTAACTTTAAATAGAAGAGTTGATGGTATAATCCTGGTTTAAAATTTTGGGAATATGTTATTTGGTCAACATACATGCATAATTCCTGTTGATCTTACTCAATGGATATTGATGTCTGTTCAGGTGAATATCAAGATTAATTGGCTCAAAGGGTAAATATTAACTAAGGCAAAGATGAGGTCGATATATACTTTGAAGGAAAATACATCTTGATCTTCACCAAAATAATAAATCAATATGCCAAATTTTAATTTCAGTTAGACAGGTGGGTTCCTTTATTTATGCCTTTGGATTTTCTTCCACTAACATAACTGAGTGAAAAATTTGTTCCATTACATAGTACATAGAAGTTCTGTTCATTCAACTGAAATGAAGTATCTGTTATGGCCATGAATTTCATTTCCCTCATTTTCCCCTCTTAGAAGGATCCTCTCACAGAGACTCCCATCCTCCCCACAGAGATTCAGTGACTGGGAAGATCTGCTCAGCCTTGACCCAGGCAGCATCCTCGCTTTCCTGGAGACAGTGTTCACAGCACATTTGGGAATGCTCCTCAACGGGGCCTGAACCATGAAAGGGAGACAGAAGCTACTGGCTTCCTTTAACTGCCACTTTGTGAAATGCACAAACAGCAAAGGGATATAAGGATTAAAGTGAAGGAGTATTCCCAGTTCTGGATATTGTTGTCCCAAAAGGATTAAATTAATCTGGAAATCAGAAGTGGTTGTCTCCTGGGGATAAGAAAGATGTCCCATGACGAATAAGTTTGATCAAGAAAAATCCCATTCCAGCTGTCATAAACAGACAGTTAAGGGTTAATTCCTCTTTTACCTGTAAAGGGTTAAGAAGTTTACATAGCCAAGCTGACACCTGACCAGAGAAACCGATGGGGGGACAAGATGTTTTTAAAGAGGGAGGAGGGAAATCAGTCTTTGTCTGTTCAGAAAAGTTTGTGCTGGAGTGAAGAATCCAGGAATCAGCCATCTAACAGTTCTTAAAGGTAGTAAGTGTTGAGAGATTATGTTTATTTTCTTTTTCACTTCATTTTTGCATAGTGGGAGAATCAAATATGGTGTCTTTGTGTAACTAAGGTTTTTGCCCAGAGGGACAGCCTTTGTGTTTTGAATCTGTTGTCTGTGTGAATAGCTTGCATGCTAATCTCACAGAGGTATTCCTTTCACGTTTTTTCCCTTTAATTAAAAGTCTTCTTTTAAATAACCGGATTCATTTTCCCTTGTTTTACGATCCAAGGGTTTTTTGGATCTGGGCTCACCAGGAATTGGTGGGAGGTAAATCAGTCTCAATCCTGCCAGGAAAAGGGGGATAAAGACTGGGGAACTATTTGGGGGAAGACAGAGTTTCCAAATGACGCTCCCATAAACATTTGGTTAAACTATTTGGTGGTGGCAGCTACTCGATCTAAGCTGATAAATAAGCTTAGGGGTTCTCATGCAGGTCCCCACATCTGTACCCTAAAGTTCAGAGTGGGGATGACACCTTGACACTAGCACATACTTATTTGTAAACAGTGCCATAAAAGACAGTACATACTCAAGTGTCCATAAATGAATACTTAAACCCATAACAAAGCCAGTCTTTCCCCCTCCTAATTGGGGTACCTATTTTGCATTCTTGTCAGTTCCACTTCTTTCCTTTACTACAGGTAGTTCTAGTAGGCAGCTGAAGTATTTTTATACAATGTAACAAAAAATATTGTGCTTACTACATATTGAAGTCATTGTTTTCTTTTGCAATTTAATCTGCCATAAATATGAAGACTATAGCGACAAAAGTATTGTAAATGAGTAGTAAGTGACATTTTATCATCTCTTATATGAAAGATTTTATCATACTGTGTTTGGAGTATTATACAGTACAAATTAAGTACACATTCATCTAGCATTCACATACTGTAACAGAATAACCTCATACTGTGTATTTAAAAGGCAACCTTTAATATGATGTGAATGTTTTCCCAGGAAAAATGATTTATAATACTGAAAAGAAGTAGGCTTATTGCAATATCTATTTTTTTAAAATAGATTGCACTTTATTTCTCATAGAATTTTTAATTGATTGGGTTAGCAATGGAAGTGTTCATGTTGTAATGCATGTTATAATTTAAAGTATTCCTGTTTTAATGAAAGTGACAGCGAGAAAATGGAAACTGCTAATTTATACCAGACAAAGAGACAATTTAACACCTGGTCTTGAATGCCATGGTTCTGTTTTGTTTCTAGCATCACAGCATTGACCTACCATGCAAAGGATCCGGTGTAGGTAATAGGTTTATCCCTCATTTTCAGACTAGAAGTGATGAGGAGGCAGCATGCCTAGATTCTTTATTTCAATATCCCCATTTTTATATTGCCCCGAGCAGTTCCTTCAGTTCAATGCTTAACAGTTTCTTGAGAGAAAGCTTCTGCAACACAATTCTTGGGAGTGGGATGGCAGAAAGGTAGGGCTTGTCTACATGGGTACACAAGAAACTTAATCCAAATTAATTTTAAATGAATTAAACTGCATTAAATCTCAGTGTGACTGCTCTTATTCAGAATTAAAGTGGCCTTCATTCATTTTAATTTAATTCACTTTAGAAGTGAATTAAAATAAATGGAATTAAGGACACTAGTTTTCAATGCTAAACACTTACTACTTTTAAGAACTGTTAGATGGCTGATTCCTGGTTCCTTCACTCTGGCACAAAACTTTTCTGAACAGACCAAAGACTGATTTCCCTCCTCCCTCTTTGAAAACATCTTGCTCCTCTCCCCCCCCCCCCCCGCATTGGTTCCTCTGGTCAGGTGTCAACTAGGGTATGTGAACTTCTTAACCCTTTACAGGTAAAAGAGGAATTAACCCTTAACTGTCTGTTTATAACACCATATCCATTGAATCACCACTGTCTTCATGTTTGTTGACCTCTTCAAAGAATTCTAATAGATGCAAGAGTGGATCCCAGTCTATTTTAACTACAACGGGGTGACATTTTTCATCCAAACCTTTTTTTAAATGACTAGTGAAAAAAGTCAAGTGAAAAAACACAGCCCTTAGAGGAGGATTTATTGATATTCTAGTAAAAAGGAAAGTTGATAGAGCATAGGTAGGAATGGAAGAGAAACAGTCAAATAAAAAAGTCCCGTTCAGTTACATCATATGAAGGCAGACAACTAAATACTGACAAATTTTAAAAGTGGTTGTATACAAATTCAAGAAGTCTAAGTACTAAGATGGGTAGACTTGAGTGTCAGGTGTTAAATGAGGATATCGATATCATATACATCACAGAAACTTGGTGTAATGAGGCCACTCAATGGGACATGGTAATACCTGGGTACAAAATATATAGGAATGACAACAGATGACACTGGTGGAGGAGCAGAACAATATGAGAAAGAAAGCAGAGTCAAATATTGAAAAATTCTTAAATGAATCAAACAGTGCCACTAAACTCTATGGACAGAAATTCTGTGCTTCAATAGTTATATTGTAGTAGTAATATGCTGCCCACCACCTGACCAGGATGGTGATGGTGATTCTGAACAGCTCAATGAGATTAGAGAGGCTACAAAACCAAAAAGCCCACTAATAATAACTATCCTCAAATTGACTAGGAATATGTTGCCTCAGGACGGGACGCAGAGATAAAATTTCTAGACACCAGTAAGGATTGCTCCTTGGAGCAGCTAGTCCTGTAACCCACAAGGTGTGAGGCAATTCTTCATTTAGTCCTATATAGTCCAAGAGGTGAATATAGCTGAATTGCTCAATAACAGCAACTATAATGTAATTAAATTTAATATGCTGGGGCAGGGGGAGAGATACCAAAGAAACCCACCACCGTAGCACTTAACTTCAGAAAGGAGAATTATGCAAAAATGGGGCAGCTCGTTAAATGGAATTAAAAGGAACAGTAACAAAAACGAAATGTCTGCAAGCTGCATACAAACTTTGTAAAAAAAAACAACATAATATTTGAGCCCCTATATGTATGCCCAACTAATTAAATAAAAAAAACCCAATAAGACAAAAAATATGCCACCAGGACTAAACAGTAAAAAAGATGGTTATAGACGAAAATATATTTTAAAATTTGAAAGTCAAATCCTATTGAGGAAAATAGAACGGAACATTAACTATGGCAAGTCGAGTGTAAAAGTATAATTAGGCAGGTCAAAAAATGTTTCAACGAGCAACCAGCAAAAGACAAAAAACTAACAAATTTTTTTTTTAAAGTACGTCTGGCAGGCTTCCTGCTTCTGGTGATCAGTGGGGCACAGGAGCTTGCTTCATGGGCTGCATGCATGCTGGGTAGGGTGATTTTATAGGGACAGTCCCGATTTTGGGGGCTTTTTCTTACATAGGCACCTATTACCCCCACCCTGTCCCGATTTTTTACACTTGCTATCTGGTCACCCTAATGCTGGGAGAAGTGGGCAGTTTCCATTCTTTCTAGGACAGCAGAACTGGCCAAAGAATCTTGGTTCTAGTGACTTGTGTAGCTAAAGACTCATAGTTATAGAAGAACATATGCAATTCCTGTTTCCTAAAATAAATAGTCACCGCTGATAGTCATCCTTTCTGAAGGTTATTTTTGAAACCTTAAAAGGAGAGACAGACAATCTGCCCTTTCAGGTATTATAGTTTCAAAGAGGTTCAAAGATCTAATGAACATTTAATAAATCTCCTATAACTAGTCCCTAATAACTATTGTAAAGTTGGTAATTGCCCTATAATATTTCTTGGCACTTTGACTGATAATCAGTTTTATCAGCTTGTAGCATTTGGCTACAGATATCCAATGGAGCAGGAGTTTGCCATCATCTGCCAAAGTATAGAGTTTGCAGTGAAGTGCTGAAACCTGGCCTCAATCCATAACTAAACCTCCTGTCATGCAAATCAAATCCACATGGGTAGATCCCTGCCCCTGTGTGGAGCCCTATATAGGAGAAACAGTCCACATGCAGGGATCAAGGATCAGGCCTAAGTATAAAAATGTCAGTTTTATATGTGAATATGTGCAAAAAGGATACTGAGAATTTACTTCCTTTCAGAACAGCAAGAGGAAGGCAGAAGCTTGACTTTAGTCTTGTCCTCTAGCTTCCAAGCACATCTTCCAATGTATTATAATTTTATCATGTATATGATAATGCTTCTAGAAAATATGGTATATTAAAATTTATCATCAAGGTAAAGTCATTTTGACAAATTCACCACTGATCTAATTCCATTAAGTTCAGCCAAGATAAACCAAGTGTGAATTTGCCCCATTAGTTCTTAAAAGTTCTTTAAAAACTACATTAGATGGCAAAATTACTTGTGCAATTCAGTATAGATAAATCTATAAAGATGCACACCCTGATCAAGAGGGTAATTAGACAAGGAGAAATATCATGGGTGATGTTTCAGCATTCATTCATGAGCAGAGGGAAGTGTATCTACTTTCTGGGTTAAACGCATTCATGGAGTAACTCCATTAAAGTTAATGGAGTTACACGTGGGATGAATTTGGCCCTCCATGTTTGAAGTGTAAATAATATAGTTATTAATACATTCAAACCTCTCTGATCTTAATGAACTGATCAGGTTATTCTACTCATAAGCTTCACAATGATGATGATTATTATCTATTGTCAAAAGAATCAGCACATAGCATTCATAATGCTGAAGCTTAGACAAAGTAGTTTAATATTAAAGGCTGATAATTAATCAGCTTTAGGATTCACATTAGGTATGTCAAACTGATTTGCTCAATGTTTTGCCTGAGTTAATGGGTCGGTGACCAAAAGCAACGCACAATTGAACTGAGCTTAAAATGTGAAGAAGAGTCTCTCTGTTGTGGCTGAAGTACAGTTTAGAAGTGATTTAGAAGAGGAACAAGAATTTGAAGCCAATTGTTCAGTTTTTAGAAGTTCACATGCACACTGGGGAAATATCACAAGTCTCACGGATCTTCTGTGATCGAAACAGACTAAGGAAGTAATGTGATACACTTTGATTGACTACCATAAAAATAAATGGAAAGGTCCCTGAAGAAGGGACCCAAGCTTCTGCACTATAGCAGATTCAAGCTCTGAACTGAGTCCTTCGCCCTCCCCTTACTCATTCCTTCTCCCAGCGCCAGCAAAATTCTTAACTTCCATTTCTGCTGCAGTTTCTTTTTATTCTGAGTAAAATTGTGACCTTGATCCCTCACACCTGCTGTTATTACATCCCCCTAACTTATGTGGGCCTCACCCCTTGTCTTTTAAAAGAAGAAAATTGTATTGCACTGTTTGATAGTCCCATTTTCATTTATGGAAAAGCAACTATATTGCAAAGAGCTAGAAGACTCCATAGAGAACAAGCAAATCCACATTGTTATTGTTCTGTGTGCATTCTGCAGTTTTCCAGCTCAACTAAACCTTCTAGAATATAATTGATCTGGTTTTAACAGACTGATGACTGATCTTTCACTGCAGATTTTTTGTGAGCTCTGAAGAAAAAAAAAAAAGTACCCCAGTAGAAGAGAAGGGATTTTCTGATTCTAATACGCTTACACGTGTGTTGTCATAGAAAAGTAGTATTTTCTTGAAACTTACAAACCTATCATATTAACTCTTATAATATTTTTAAACTATTTTAATTCTGTTTATATATGTAGATAAGTTAACCATTATTTCTTTAACAGGCCCTTCTAAGATATTGAACATAAAGGTTTAGTATAAATAAAACAAATAAAATGAAGACACATTCATGACAAGCATCTTTAAGCATTTTACCAGTAGGAATTTCAAGATGAAAAGATGTCAGTTATGCAGCATGCTAACAAATGAATTTCAGACTATAACAAGTTATTTAATTATATGTACCCACCACACATTTCTAGAGGTGTGTGAACTGTTAAAGAAAAGCCTTTCTTATTCTTCTAAGGCAGATTCATGTTAGATTTTTAATTTACTATGTCATTTATAATCAGCTCACTGTAAACTTATGCTTCTACATCTCTGTGTTGTATGAGCCTCTTGTCTCTGATCTTATACTTAGATTGTAATTTCTTTGGGGTAGGGAGTGTCATTTCATTATGTGTAAGTGTAGTGCCTTCTACCTGATTCCCAGCTAAGGCATTACCCTAATACAAATAATAAATAATGATAATAAAGTCAGTGGCAGAGCTGCCCTAGGGTCCTGAATCCCAGTTCCATGCTTTTTCCTCTAATTCCTGCTGTCTCTGTGTAACCCTTCTGCCAGGCCAAACTGATAGCAGCAAGGGCCGGGTTCAATACATAGGGGTCCCTTCCCTACAACGTAATGCAAAACCAGCTCGAGCTCCCACCCAGTGACCTGGGAAAATCTTACACACACACCCCTGGGCGCCTCAAAGAGGCAATACTTCCCCCCTCGCAAGCACAGAGTCTCGGTGTAGCAGAAAAGGTTTAATTACATGAGATAAACAACAAGCATTAAATTGGGAAAACACCTCAACTAGAGTTCATAGACCAAATCATAAGCAAAGACCCACCCCAGGAAATTGGGCCGTGTCCTTTTCCCTGGGCTCTTGAGTCCAGCAACCCCCAAATCACCCCAAGACTCCAAAGTCCAATACCCCAAATGTCCCTAGAGTCCAGCAACCCAAAGATCACCGACAGTCCCAAAAGTCCCACAATCCAAAAGTCCCCTGCATCCCAGCCTGGGTAGAAAGGGGCATCTTACGTGGTCCGGGGCCAACTGCCCTGCCTCTCCGTGGGGTTCTGCTTCCACCTTCTCCACGAACTGCTCCGCTCTACCAGCCACTCCACTCTGCTCCTCCAGCCATCCTCACAAACTGCTCCGCCAGCTGCTCTGCTCCACCAGCCGTCCCGTGATCTGGTCCAGCTGTCCCCGCAAACTGCTCGGCTCCACTCGCTCTGTGGGCCGCTCCACCCCTCCCACAGCTGCTCCGCTCTGCCAGCTGCTCTGTTCCACCATCTGTCCCATGATCCGCTCCAGCCATCCCCACAAACTGCTCAGCTCCGCTCGCTCCGTGGCTCCACAAACTGCTCCACTCCACTCTGCCAGCTGCTCTGCAGTATAGCTTCAGGCTCCCCCACTAGTTAGCACAGTACTCCGTGCTCTCAGCTCAGCAATTCCAGCTCTTTAGTGATTTCAGCTCACAGTAGGGGAGCCCCAGTGCTAGTGCACCATTAGCCCAAAGTGAGTTCATCTCAGTAACCTGCATCTAGATTCTTAAGGGAATCAAAAATCAACTCTGATATTCCACAGTGGACAGAGGAGTAGACGGCACTGGTGCTTCTGGCTCACACAAGGAGCCTTCACCACCAAGCCCCCAACCTCTCTCAATTCACTGGGTTTTGGAACCCATGTCCCTTGTTTAGCAAGTGCTATTTAGTTGATAGTGAACCCCTTTATCATAAAACACTTTTGTGGTTCCTCATTTACTTAATCAGGGTGACAACACTTTATTCCTCCTGCCCCAATAACAAAGAAATTGGGGATCCCACAGCTGTGAAAGTAACCATTTTAGGCTGCCATGCCCTCTGCTAGGTGGAGTGGGTGTGCTTATGCAAACACGATCAGCCTCTGAAATTCTTTTCCACACTCCCATAATTCACCACCAGATGTCAGGGTAGAGCTCATCCTGACTCTGCTTACATAATGAAGCAAAAATGTCTGTTACTTTGCCTTAGGTGGGTTGAAGATGTGCATCTATAGTACAGATTGCCTTTGACTTCATGGAACACATCTTCTTCCTGTTTTCATATCTGTTTTCTTTTTGATAGCTAGATTTACACACCCATAGAAGTATGGGTTCCCTTCATACACACCTATGTAGATTATCTAGAATTTGGATGTGGGTGCACAAGCTTAGTGATACCATCTTGTATCTATTTATATTCTCCCTCTAATGGCCAGAGCTTTGGCTCCAGGTTCTCTTACTTTCTAGTCAGTGCAGCTTAGCCAGCACAAGGAAGGTGGTAGTGATTTGCTGCTGTTAGAGGTCAGCACTAAATTATTAGTCCCTGACTAAGCAGATGCAGGGAATAAAGTGTGGCCCTAATTCTTGAGCTGCTATTCTTTTCCCACATGCTCTTGAACCAAAGCAATTATTGTTTAGAGACATAATCTAGCCCTAAATAATAATGCTTGTTCCTGTTTCTGCCATGTCACCAACAGAATCTAGAATGGGATCAGACATACACATTTCTGGATATCTTATGATGCAAGACTTAGTTAATGGCTGCACTCACTGTGTTTCAGGCTATTTATCCAACATTACAACCAGTGACAATTGTTTTGAACTTTCTTATTTTCTGGTGATCTTGTCCTGTCAGTTTGTCACAGAACAATGGGATTATTGCTTGATGTGACAGCACTTATCACATCTATCTCAGGAGCAACATAGCCTGTCTCTTTTTGTGGCTTTAATGAGTGTTGTTAAAAAAAGTGTGATGTGTGAAATGCAGTATTTCAGGATAACTGAGACTGTTTAACTCTTACAGTACTGAGAACATTCCATAGCAGCCCTTTCCCAGAGCACTCCAGCACAATCACTGTCCCTGATGATTCTTAGACCAGTAGTAAAGTCCAACACCTGCAGTAGGAAGGAGCAGCCCCTGAGATGTGAAGGGCAGATATCAGTCTAGATTTCAAGCAGCAAATAACCAATATAGAACTTGCCAGAGCCTTGACTTGCTGTACTCTGCAGCTGCTAGAAACCCACTGCAGCCTCTCCGCCTAAATACTAGAGATGAGGCTGAGCGTCCATGTCCAGATCTGGATCTGAACTCCAAAAGGTTGAGGGGTTTTGTATCTGGGGTTTTGGGTTAGGCTGAAAACCCAGAGGCAGCAGTAAAGATTAACAGAATTTTAGTTTTCTCAACCACGGTATCTACTAACTTGCACTCATTGCAGAACAACTGCAGGTGGTGAATATCCTGGTACCAGGCTGCAATCAGAGGATCAAATGTTTCTAAAGCTGCAAGGTGTTCTCTCTTTCTGTTCTTTGCAGACATGGTCCCAACAGAGATTCTCTCCTTTGCTGAGTTAAAACTCTCTGATTCACAAGCTGTCTTAGTACTAGCATAAATTAGAGAAGCGTAGGGGATGGGTTTTTTTATATACTAGCTGGCTATAGCTCTGGACATGTCATCCCACCACCCACACGCACTCTGGTAAAGAGGAACTGGCTAGGCCAGCTTTTTGCCAGTGGAAAGTTTCTCCACACCAGGGAAATTCTCATCTGGCCAGTTAGGACTGGACTTGAAGAGCTTTCTTAACTTCTGAGTGCTTGGCTTTGCAACCTTAGTGTTATCTTGGTGTAATTATTATTTATATTATGGCAGCATCCAAAAACTCCAATCTGAATATATGCCCCATTCTGCTAGACATTGTAAAAACACATAGGTAGACACAGTCCTGATCTCGGACAGCTTACAGGATAATCAAATCCTAGTTGTAACAAGTGATCGTAACATACAATTGGGGAGAGCAGGTGAGAGGGGTTGAGTGCAGTAGTGGATCGTGTGTTTACATAGACCATTGCCCAACTTGGTTGTTTTGAATCATGAAAGCATTTTTTAAAAGTTATCCTTTAGAAAGTTATTTTTTTAATAATAAAAAAATAGCCCCTCATGCTCTACATCTCCCTCCAACACCCTCTCTGCTCTCCTGGAACAATGACTCTGGACTCTCTGCCTCTTTTAAAAATATTTTTTATTGATTTTCATTTGTTCTTGTTCCTGTGCAGATTATCCCTAACTGCCCCTCCATTTTTCAGGATTACTTTTGTATGATTTTAATATAAACTATCTCAGATGAAAAGTTGACATCCCTCTAAATAAAGTCCTCAAGTGCTGTGGTGCCTACCTCACGTGAGGATGGGTGATCTGCTGGGTCCTCCTCTCAGGAAGTTCATTGCTTAAGAATGGAACAAATGCCCTTATGACACTCTGTTTCAAAGTTCTAAAGATATGGCACTGAGGAATCTTAGGCACAGAACTGAGACATCTTAGGTCTGTGGATGAAAAGTCTCAAGGAATATTTGGGATGAGGTATATATTTAAAAAAATGTTTTACATGCACTCAGAGTGGGTGATGGTTTAGTTTTTGAGTAGTAAATTATCTGACGTTGAAATATATGTTCACAAATCATTGTCTCTCTTGTCTTTATAACTATCTGTAATTAGGGGCAGTGAGAAAGGGAAATATCTGAGCCACACCATTAACTCCATTTAGTGTTATAACATCCATTTTGGATTAGGGCATCCATTCTGTAATAGGGGCCGAATGCATATCTAGCCTTGCCTGGGGCTAGCCATCCCAGAAGAGGTATTTGACACCCACTGTTGAAAAACAATCTGAGAATCCACCAAAACAACAATCTAAGGCCACTAACTCTCACTGTAACTCAATTAGCAGCCCATTCCCATGGAAAAATGGACACTCTACACAGGGGAACAGAGGGGAAGGGAGGGGAGGGACAAGCATGTTTGTGGAGAACCTGGAAAAAAGCAACAGACTCACAGAACAGGCAACTCAGACTACTGCTTGTTAAGAGTAAAGTGACTGTAGTTTAGAAATTCTTTTGCTGAACCTGTGATCCTTATTTTCCTGTAATGCTGGGGCTTAAATTAGAAGCCAGAATGCCTACAGCTAGGTGAAACTCTAAGGGAATGTATATAAGCAATGAGGGCTTGGAAGGTCTCAGACACTGGTTTCAGGGACAAGAGCGGTTGGTGTGCAGTCCCACATCCTTAGGAATGGTGCAGACAAGAGTTTTATATCTGATAATGTGCTCCAGAGATAGAAAGGGTGACTAGACTCTACCCAGACCAAGGGATTTAGAAGCACAGTGTGCCCAGCAATTTGGGTCCATTCACAACAGACTGGTTACCCTCCAGCTGGAAGATTGGGCTGGCTTGTAACAGGAACCACTCTAAATGAAAAATTGATCAAAGAGAAATAGCACATTTAAAAGGAGAAACTGAATGTGAACAAATTTTATAAACAAACACCCAAATGCTAATTTCTTCTAGCAATTACACTTATTTATAAGCCAGAGGTTTGCTAAGCTAGGTTTCTGTAGTGAGAGATTCACGCCTACAGATTGTATATAGTGCTTTAGCATCTGTTCAGTGGCAATATTTATGATTTGTTATTGTACTGAAAAAATTGCACCTATATTTTTTGTTTTGAACCCACTCTTTCCTATTTCAAATTCCCTACCTTGGATTTAAAAAAAAAAAAAAGCTGAAATTAAACCACGCAGATAACTCCCTCAACCTACTCCAGTGACCACATAATACGATCACAGAACAGGTAAAGTGTGTGAGGGGTGGTGGGTATCCAATCCTCAACAGAAGATAATATTTGGCTGGCAGGTTTCCCAAACTCATAAAATATCTTCATGGATATCATCTTTTGTACATGAGCTTTCAGATTTGATTTTGCACATGGAAAAAGGTATTGATATATTTTCCCAGCTCTACAACTAACCCTAGATTTCTTTGGGTAAGTCAGAGTTTAAAGCCAGAAGAAGCCACCAGATCATCTAGCCTGACCTCCTGAATATCACAGGCCACCAACACCTGTATACTAAACCCAGCAACTGAAATTAGACCAAAGTATTACAGCCCCAGGAGATTAGATTATTATGTGCCACAAAATGAGAATAGGAGGGACCAAAGTGCACAAGTGCCTAGGGTCACCACAATGGCAGGGAAATGATGAAGTGAAATATACCCTGATAATCCTGGCATATCCTGCACAGAAAGGTGAAAATCCCCCAAAGTCATTGCCAAAATGACCTGGGGATTCCTTCCTGATCCCCAATATAGCAACCAGTTAGATCCTGAGCACATGCACAAGAACCAAGCAAGCAAGCACCGGAGAGTCACTCAGCTTTTCTGTCTCTCAATTTATCTGCCTCACAGGTTGGCTGTGAAGCTTAACTAATGTTTGTTTACTGCTTTGAGATACTTAGCAGAAGGACACTACAGAAATACAAACCATTTTTAAGGTAGGTTATTTGCTGAGAAATTCATGTATTGCATTAGGGGATAGATATTAAACTGCGGTCCATAGAACCTTTTGTGTTGATCTGCATAGTAAAATATTTAGGGAACCAACCAGGATGGGGAAGGATATTGGGGAAAGATGTGATTAATGAGAGTATCTATCCTATCTGATCTATTATATTTCTAAGGTTCCCATCACCCTAAACTCTAATATTGCAGATTTGTTGCAGCATTACAGCCAGAATATTGTCACAGGATATCCCCATCATTACCTGTTGAACCACACTACTTGGTCAGGTCATGTGGTTTCAGAATCACAAATACACAGCAGATTATTGTCCTTCACCATGGTGTGTATTGATTCTTTTCTTACATAGTAACAGCACAATGCAGGTTTCCCTACAGTTCAGGGCCTTGGTTCACCTTCTGAAATACCCTTGCTTCCTGTTGTTTCCACTTATATGCTCCTAATTACATTGTTAGCCCAATGATTGCCACCCAGGTGCTCACAATATCCCAAAAGAAAGTGTATAACTGACTCCAGCTGGGCTTGCAGCCATCTTCAGGCTTCAGCAATGTCAGTGATCAGGGTGCTGCTGATAATACCCTGTCACGGTCACTTAAGACTGTGCTTTAATCCCATGCAAGACAAGCACATGCCTAAGTGTTTGTTGAACTGGGACCTAAGTGCTGAACAATAGTTAAAAAAATGTCTGTTATAAAATGGCTCACAGAGAATGAAGAATTTGGAGAAATATTGACATAGAGTTTGAATAAATGGTTATTCTAATAAATAACCAAAGCTCTTATTGCTCTTAGCTTAGGGGTAGAAAGCTGCTTCATTTTTCCTCAGTTTCTCCAGTCCAAGAACATTTTTCCAGCAATGGAGAAATGCACACCATCCATTTGAGAACAGAATCTAGCTGTTACAAATATGTTACAAACCGAGAGGAAAATTCGATCTTTGATCAAATATCTCTTCACATTCTTCATAGGTTTTATTGTTATGAAGGGATGCAGAGATGGGGGAAAAAATGAAGGCTAGCCCAAAATATAGGATGAAGGATTTTTAAACACAATCATTTTTCTAGATTCACCACAATAGAGTAATTATTACTGCTGCAGTCCCTGCAATTCATGAACAAGCAGGCGCAAATCAAGATACACAAATATAGACCTAAAGGAAAAATAAAAAAGCACAAAGTGAAGTTTTAAATGGAAATATTTTTAAAAAAGCAGACAAATTCCCGATAGAGAATCTGGGAGAGAAATAAATAGTGATTTCCTCTTCAAGAGGAAAAAAATAATCTACTATAACATGCAAATAATTACTCTCCCCTCTTAATCACATTCTGGAGGCTCCATTGGCTGCAGACACACCCAGGGTTCAGAATAATCTTCACGCACCATGGGATACGATAGATGAGAACGTGATGCTCCCATGTGAAATTAGGATATCAATGGAGTTGCTCTGAATAACATTTGTGTAGCTCAGTGTAGGATTTAGCCTAGAGATGAGGATGAAAAATAATCTACTGGAAAAAAACAGCTACAGCGTATGCTCTGTAGGATTGTGCAGACCTCCCACTTGTCACAAGTGGGAGTTCTGTCCCTAATACATACTTCACTTTAATTGGAGTAGGCAATGGGCCAGATTCTCCGCTGGTACACATTAAAACAGCCCCATTGAGGTCAATGGAAGCTGAAGATGATCAATACATTTGCAAATCAGGCCATTCTATTCAACTTTCTAACTGTAAGCTCCCAAGCTTCAAAATATTGGCCTAATATTTTTGCCAAACTTGTAGTGTTACATTTAGTAACTTATTACGTCTATAGTGACTTCCAATGCATCTGATATACCTCTCTATGGCTTTTGTAGAAACAGTATGCAGCAGGGCCGCCCAGAGGATTCCGGGGGCCCGGGGTCTTCGGCGGCGGGGGGCCCTTCCATTCTGGGACCCGCCGCCGAAGTGCCCCGAAGACCCGCGGTGGGAGCCCCCCACCGCCGAATTACCGCCGAAGCGGGACCCGCCGCCTAAGTGCAGCCCGGTCTTCGGCGGTAATCGGCGGGGGGATCCCGCCACGGGTCTTCGGGGCACTTCAGCAGCGGGTCCCGAACGGAAGGGCCCCGCCGCCGAATTACCGCCAAAGCCCGAGCTGCACGTCGGCGGCGGGTCCCGCTTTAGCGGTAATTCGCCAGTGGGGGGGGGCAGAAGAAGCTCCTGCGCCCTCTTGCCCCGCCCCCTCTGGGCGGCCCTGACCCCATCCACCCCCCCCAGAACACCCACAATCCAACCCTCCCCATTCCCTGCCCCTGACCGCTCCCCCAACCTCTGCCCCCTCCCGGTGCCCTGACTGTCCCCAGGACTCCCTGCCCCTTAGCCAACCCCCCCCGGCCCCAGCCTCTTACCTCCGGCTCCCTCCTCGCCCGGAGCCTCAGCGCCTCGCTGAACAGCCGCAGCGTGTCTCCGCCGGGGCCCCTGAGCTCCGTCCCGCTCCGAGCCGCGAGGTGAGGGGGCAGGGCTGCGAGCTCCACGCCGAGCGGAGGGAGCCTGAGCTCAGCCCGGAGCTCGCAGCCCCGCCCCCTCCCCACGCAGCTCTGAGCGGGGCGGGGCTCGGGGGGCCCCGCCGGAGACACGCCGCTCGATGTGCCAGGGCTCCAGGAGAGGGGCGGAGGCGGGAGCCTCAGCTGTTCTCTTGGGGGCCCCTGCGGAGCCCGGGGCAAATTGCCCCCTTTGCCCCCCCCTCTGGGCGGCCCTGAGTATGCAGGGGAACTTTGTCTTCCCCTGCTGCCTCACCATCCAATAGAAGAACACTA
This sequence comes from Mauremys reevesii, assembly GCF_016161935.1. NCBI lineage: Eukaryota > Metazoa > Chordata > Testudines > Geoemydidae > Mauremys > Mauremys reevesii. The sequence continues at coordinate 25,315,680 of NC_052633.1, read as the reverse complement.
CTATCATAAGAACAGCCGAACTTAATCATGGCAGTAGTACTTTCTGCACAGCTTTTACTTTGCGTCTAGTATAACCTCAAGGTTACTGGTAACTGGCTTCACAGTCCTCTCGTCAGAATAGAATTGCAAGTATTGCAACACCATTCGGCAAGTTATATGAGCTGATCAAAATCATCCTTGCTTTTGTAGAATGCAATTTTATTATGTTCTGAGAGACTGAAACCTCAGTTCCACTTAGACACATAATCAAACTGGCAATTATTTCCTCAGGTTCAGCTACAATTGTAAAATAACCTGTATATTTAATCAGCATTACCATGGTAGCTGAAGTGATACCAGTGAATGATGCTACTTAATGGCTGGGGCAGGTTACAATAGTGGGTTGACTCAGAACTACATGTGTCCTGGATCAACACATGCACACACAATAGCAAACTGTATATGTTTTAACAAATAAGATTTTTAAAATGTTAAATCGGTAGTCTCCAAACATGAACACACAATCCATGATCCTCTATTTAAAATACACCAAAATCAGAAGTACATTTTTCATTAGATCTTTTTAAAATAAAAGCATCTCTCCCACCCCACCCAAAGGAGTTTGGGTTGTTTGTTGGCTGGTTGTTTTTTGGGGATAAGTTAAATTGAACTTTTTTCAGCTTTTGGTTTTCTATCCAAAAACTGGACCAAGTCTGCAAAAATAAATTCATTTAAAAAGATTATGGAAAATACTTAGTATTTTTAAATCAGCTTTGTGCAGTAGCCCGAGATAAGAGTGTGCTGTTATCAAGTTAATGTAGGTGTACAGATAAAAGGTCATTTTCAAAATGGTGGCTTCCATTTTGTTGTGAGATAAAATTAAAATGCCTCACAAATCATCTCATAAATGGTGTTAGTTTAGATGTGATCTTAAAGCTGGGCTATTGCCATCTTTTCAGTCATCCTGGCCACGTTCTAGCTGTAAATTAGCCAAGCCATTAGTAGAAGGGGTAAATTCTTTGAAAAACAGAATTACTTGTTATGGGTTATTATAGATTGTTAAGTCACAACATTGCCAGCCTAATGTTGCAGACTGAAGAAGTTTATATCAGATCAGATTTAGACGAACTTCCCAACTTCTAAATGCTCGTTCTAACCAAATCCACAATCCGAGCCTTTCATGGTTTGTCTAATATTAATATTCTCAGTATCTCAGAGATAGTGCTGTTATATGCTAAAATATTTACCAGAGATATCAGAGTTCCTTTCTCAGTTCTGCTGCTGAGTAATGAAATAGAAAATATTTCCAGCCTGTGAATGATCCATATATGTTTGCAAGGACATCATAGATTGGTGTTCAATGTGTTAATTTCTCAATATCTGCTTGTCATGTGGAATTGTACCAGCACCTAAATTTCCTCTACATAATACTTGATTATTACATTTAAAAAAACAACCCACACATTTGATAGTGAAATAAAATTTCAGACTTTGAAATTTTTTTTTAATGTAGTAATCTCTGTGGATCACATTCTACACTGACATGCCCTATGCTGTGTCCAGGAGCGTACACAATGGGAGTTTCTCTCAGCTTTCACATCTCCCCGTTTCCAATAAATGCTGCCTTGCACCATTTTCTGGTCAGTGTATTGAAAGGAATTAAGGGATTAAATTTATTTAGTATTTTTTGTTTTTTCATAGATTCATATATTCCAAGGTCAGAAGGGACCACTGTGATCATCTAGTCTGATCAACTGTATAACACAAGTCATAGAACTTCCCTAAAATAATTCCTGTTTGAGTTAAAATGTATCTTTTTTTAGGGGGGGGAATAATCAAATCCTAATTTAAAAATTGCCAGTGATAGAGAATCCACCACATCCTTCGGTAAATTGTCACAATGGCTAATTATCCTCGCTGTTAAAAATAATCCTTACCTCCAGAGGTACTCAGAATTGTCTTTTCAGTAAGTGCAAACAAAAATAGCACATTAGATGATAATTGGACAGATTCTTAACATCAAATGTAGGTTTCTTGAGCAGGAACCAAATAATCAATCTTTTAAGGGAAGTTGGAAACAGGATCTCCTTGAATTAACCATTAACAATTTCTAGTAGATCAAAGATCTTCAAACCTTGGTCTTCTTGGGCTGTCTAAAAGTCAATCACTGGAGATCGGTCGCTTTTTTCAAAATTTAAATGATTTTTTTTCATAAAAACTTTTTTTTGTAAAATATTTGCTATTTTTCAGTCAGCTGATCTAAATAGATGCTATTTTTTTCAACTAGCAGTATTATGTTTCCAAATAAACTATTTCCATGGACTTCAGACAGCTTAAGTGTTGGAGTAGGCAACAAACTTCAGGCACTGAAGTTTGAACTTTTGGATCTGAGATTTTCATTGCAATTTAGAAATGTGAAATGCACTGTACATTGTTATGTTCACAGCATACCCACAGAGAATTTACATAAAAAATAGTCATGCTGGAAGGTTTCAACATAGCACTCATTTAGTTCTTCAGCTTCAGAATGATAATACACTAGAACTCAAAAATAGCAAGAGAAAAAAAACAGGCTGCTCCCTAAGGTAGCAAGGCACAACACCTACTGCCTCCTTGCTTTAAGCTGTTTCTTTCCAGACTGGCAATCTGCTCACTGACTTAAACTGCCTGGCTTTTCTTGGTGCCCCCTCAGCCTACAAGCAGGACCAGGAAATCCCCCACACTTAAAGTGGAGCTAGTCATTTTTAAACAGCTTCCAATTTACCGTATACATGAAATAATTTGTTGAGTGGTGTATTTGGAGAATTTCCTGGGCTATGCTACAACTATGTTTTGAACTGAACAACACACTCTGAACTTAAAACTGAAAAAGGAATACAATGAATGAAATCACCTTGTAACTGGGAGCACTTGCTACTCAAATACAAGAGTATGTCTACACTACCCGCCGGTTTGGTGCATAGTGATCGATCTATCGGGGATCAATTTATCACGTCTAGACAAGACACAATAAATTGATCCCCGAACACTCTCACCGTCGACTCCAGAACTCAACCACAGCGAGAGGCAGAAGCGGAGTTGATGGGGGAACAGCGGCCATCAATCCCGCAGCGTGAGGACATGAAATAAGTAAATCTAAATCAATCTAAAATACATCAACTTCAGCTACGCTATTCTCGTAGCTGAAGTTCCTTATCTTAGATAGATCCCCCCTAGTGAAGACCAGGCCCAAGTAACATAAGAATGCAACACCTGTGTAAACACAAATGACTGAAAATATTAGTATTAAATATAACTCAGTGACAATTCTGAAAAGCATTTTTCAGGCAAATGATGGGAAAAGGAGCTGTGCATCCTGAACGCAGTAGCAGCAGCAGCAAGGAAAGTGGGCATTTTGTTATTGTCTGCAAGGTGAACAAGGACAAAAGAAATAACTAAGTGGCAGATATTTCTACTTTCATAGTTTGGAAGAAATGTTTGGAGCCTGTCTGCTACACCTCTCATTATCCCATTTTAAACACAGATGGCTTTCCTGTTGTTTTCTCAAGTAGCCTATGATATATTCCATAGCCATTTTTACCATATATTTATAAATATTATGTATGTTATCATAACATCTTGGCTGCAGAGAGATGATAATGTGCATCTAGAGACTGTCAGATAACTCCTTAATGACTACACATATCTTACAATAATTAATTAAGTACAAGAAGCTACTACTGGGACTGGAATTAAAGAAGGTTGATACAGCACACCTCTATCCGAGATGCTTCAGACTATAGATGTGCTGAATTATGAACTTTTTAATCAGAATTCTGAAAGTCAATAAATATTCTATGGATAGAAATATACATTGGTGTTACAACTGCATACAATTCAGTATATCTTGCGTCCCAAGTGAATGTTTTGGAAATAGTAAAGGTACGTACAGAAGACATATTTGCATAAAATGCTGATATTTTATTTGGACAGCTCTGTATCAGAAGAGTAAAACTAAAACTAAAAAATAGCATTTTAGAAGAGAGGCTGCAGAGTCAAATCTGAAGTATTACTGATGTTTCTGAGTATAAAATGGAAACGGTAGTCAATAGGGAGGTTGGGCCTGCAGAGGTGAAGATGAGGAATGTGAGATCACAGCACCGTGATATCATTATCAAAGTAATTGATCATTATCAAAGTAATTGTAAGGTTTTATATATTGCTTTGTTGCTAATAAGGCAAACTAAGCTTCAGGAAGTGGGCAGTACAATGGGTCAGCAACAAAAATGTGCCCAGCATACATTCTGAGACACTGGGCAGCTGCACATGGAACTGTTTCCTGGAACTTTCTTCATGGCTACCTGTAGACGTGCTCCTCGTTGCTCTATGGCACAAATTCACAGGAGACCACTCTTTCAAGCACCAGGGCTCTTTTATTCCCTTGTATTTTCCCACCACCACAACTTCATACAGTTCGCTACCAGGCCAGTACCCCTTTGGGGAACAGCTTGCTCTTACAGCTAGCTGGGAGCAAGAGGCCCTCACTCCTCATTTTCCTGTTCCTCCCCTCCTACTTCCTTCCTGCTAGCTTTATAGGCCTTCCCTCATCAAGCTCACAGGTGTCTCTCCTTTAGGGCTTTCATCAGCCACTGCCTGTCAGCTCCAATCTCTTCCTCTTACTGGGAGCTGAGCTAGCAGGCTCTGAGCTAACAGGGGCTGAGTCAGTGCCTTTTGGCCAGTACCCTGTTACACTACCCCTACTCTCACGTTATCTTAACTGCAATTCATAAACACACTCTAGAGAGTTACTCTACCACTGGTTGGCACACAGCATGGATGATAATCCTGTAATAGGAAAGAGAAAAAAACCTTTGAAGTGATAATCGAGATGATATATTTTTTTCCTCTCTCTCCTGCTGATGATAGCTCATCTCAATTGATTGGCCTCTTACAGTTGGTATGGCTACTCCCACCTTTTCATGTTCTCTGTATGCAGAAATATCTTCCTTCTGTGTGTTCCATTCTATGCATCCGATGAAGTGGGCTGTAGCCCACGAAAGCTTATGCTCAAATCAATTTGTTAGTCTCTAAGGTGCCACAAGTACTCCTGTTCTTTTTGTATAACCAGGTGATTTTCATTGCACAACTTGATTATTCTGAGTAATTCCTGATCATATGAACATTGGGTTGTTTTAAAATAAACAAACAAATTAAGGTATCCCTCCCTGTCTGCTGAACAACCTATTTGTCATTGGTGGGTTGATTGCTTGTAGGCATCACAATAAAAGTAATCCTAGTTATATTCATCCAATCAGGGAACACATAAGTATGATGTAACCTCTCTGTCCAGCTATGACAGTACAGTTTTCAGGCACTGAATATTTGCGACAGAGTGCATGTGAACAAGCTATATAGAGAGGATTAGTTAAAGAAATTAGTGAATCACTCTGAATAATGCATACATTTGAAGAAATTATGATCTGTTCATGGATGGTTCTAGAGCAGGACATAAGGCAAAAATTGTAGAATGAATTATTCATTATAATTTATTCAACAAAGCGCTAGTTTACATGCTAAAAAAGAACCAGGTCTTGAAGAGACTTTACACACTGTATGTAGTCCCATTGACTTCAATGTTTTCTTGGAAGGGTGGAAGTTCCAGAATCATGCCTGAACAATGAAAGGGGGTTAGGGCTGTTCTCTGAGCCATGAAATGACTGTTGAAAAGGATTTAGTTCAAACATTTATAGCATGAAACGGTCACACTCCCCAGCTCTTAGGTTATAAAGACAGAAAAGTGAAAAAATAAAATAAAATTCTAATTAAAATTCTCCTTGATCTAGCAAAGTTTTCCTCGCCCCCCTTGATTTAGGGATTACAAGAAGCATCATATCCAAGATGACTGTGTGAGCACCAGATTTCTCTGTGTGTAAGGTGGTTTTCATATTAAAATACATTCATTGAAAGCTCGAAAAGCAGAGGCACAGAGGCTATTCCCCATGTACCTTTGTTTAGTGGCTCTACACAACAGATGGAATTTTATGTCATGCAGCATTAGGCTACTGTTAAATTTTAATTTCAATTAATGGTCTTTACACTCTTTCTTTATGCACACCAGGGATATTTTAGGCATTCATTTCCCTTCTAATTAGCTTTTATTGCTGAATTCATTCTGAATCTCTGGAAGTCATTAGATTCTCAAACATTCACAGCTGAATTTACTTACTCTCTAATAAAATTAATTAGTCCTTTACAAAGAAGTAGTCAAAATTTGATCCACCTTTACAGATATAGGAGAGTACTGAGCATTTGGTGGTCCTATAGTATGTCTTTCTTTGACACTGATTTCTATCCTTAGCATTTATGTTAATGTTTCTTGGGTTGATGGTATACCTACCTGACTTCAAATACAATCTATTTCAAAGACTTTATCTTCTGTGTTATGGCACAGAGAACAGCTTCCGTTACACACTGATTTCTATTAATAAGCTATTATAAGGTATGAGTTCTTAGGAACACCTTATGCTCACTGCATAATCATATAGAGAGTAAGACCCTAAGGCAAAGGTAACTCTCACAGTTTTGGTGGAATTCAGATTATGTAGGCTGATAAATCATATTAAATACAAAGACACACAATTAATTTGTTTTAAAAACAAATCAAGACAATGACTACTAGGTAATGCATAGAAAAACGGGTTGAAAACAATTGTTCTGTGTCAGCGATTCACTATAAGAAAAGATCCAATTTTGCATGTTAGTACTGAACAAGTAATTTCTTTCTTGGAAACCAAAATTTCAACCCTCGAACTTTGTGTAAACAAAGGAACTTTCTTACACCTAAAGGAAGAAAAAAATATATTGTACTGCACACCAGAATTACTACTTAGATGCCTTTTAACATTTGAATAATTTCTTTTAAAAAGTGCTGGGTGGTTTAGTGCCATGATAGCATTACTCTCTAATTTATCATACTGCTATGACTAGAATAACCATTAAGATACACCCTAAGGGAAGAGCTAATGAAAGATTTCTCCCTTGGAATATGGATTGTAGAGGATTGTTTGTTTCACTATCATTAAGGATCTATCAGCACTTCAGTTGTAAAAGCCCATTTTCAAAGTGTAAAATTGTGTGTGTGTGTGTGTGTGTGTGTGTGTGTGTGTGTGTGAGGGGGTAATATATATGGATGAAACAAGGCATAAGAGACAGATCCTGGAAAACTTTGCTAAATGAAAACTGACTGGAGTGTTGTTTGTTTTGTTTATTATTTTCAGACTTTTGTTTGTTTTGATTTTTGTGTGTGAGTGTGAGGAAGTGATCAGCAACTGACCTAATGTTTTCAGTTGTAATGGCTTTCATATTTTAACTGTTTATGAATATGCTACAAGTATATCCACATCTCAATATACATATAAAAGGCAAATGTATAATGGGCATAGCAGGTATTATATGTGGTACTGTTATGAGATATATGCAGATAGTATTACTGTTATGTAGGCTAGTATTATTGTACATTAGAAAATGATATATTTTTTAGTTAGTTTCAATTTATAAAATGCCCTGATCAAATAATAACGGTCCATTATTTGCACAGTGACAGCTGAAGGATTCCAATTCCATACAGTAATCCAACCACCATCCAAATATCCCCCATGGTCAAAAGCTTGTGTAAATTAATGATCCTTCTAGCAGGCCCAGATCATCAGAATCAGGTTCTATTGGAAAAGGAGGGTAGCGAGTTCTAGAATCAAGGATCCCTCACACAAAACACCCTGCTACTCCTCCCATTTAAAGCCAGAGGTTTTTATTTCAAGAGCCTTAGCTGACCTCAAGTGATGCAGTATCACTCCATGAGGTGTTCTGTATAGCATATAGGGCTCAAATCACTTGGAGCTTTTTAGGTCAAAGGCAATGTTTTAAATTGCTCCTGAAAACAACTCAGTGGCTAGTGCAGACTATAGAATATAAGGTATCATGCTGTCTACCAAAAGAACAGGAGGGTTTTTAAATCTATCACGAGGTACTTGAATGGTCCTCATCAGCACGGTATCAGAGAGCTTCCAACAGAATTGAAAAAGGAACTGTAACACTCTCTTTCCCTCTCAGCCTCTAGGATCAAATATGAAATGGACTGATTGTTTTCTTTTTCTTTTGTTACTGGGTATAAATGTGTGTGTAGAGCTTGCTGAGGAAAATCCAGGTTTAAGAAAATGGTTTTTGCTAACTTTTTTATGGAAGTGAGTTTTATAATCTCTGTCTCACAAACCTCTGCTGCTGTTCTACCATTTTGTTGGTGCAGTAACCATCTAGAACATTAACTGCAATGAATGTCCCAGGCATAAAGGATGAGGCCTTAGGAAATGTAGCTTCTCTTATTTATTTGCCTCTTTCAATTTTCATTTCTGTCTACTCTCCCCTTTCAATAGTCCTAAAGCTCCCATTTCAACCTCATAGTGGTTCAAACCAACAGGCTTTACAATCATGACATTTTGATGCATAAAGAAAATTTGTCATTGATCCAAAGCTGGAATAGTGAGGGAGCAGGAATGGAAAGAATTCCACATTTGGTGGAAGAAAGAGAAATCTTGATGTAATGTCGTGGCTTTTAAAATAACTGACTGATTTTCAGTTTCCTGATGAAGCACCCATGCAAGACATTGTAAGTATTCTATAATCCCATTGCATTTGTGCCTTCTTATTTCTACAGAGAGAGTACATTTTTACAATTCCCTTAAAAGTATGTACAGGAGAGGTTTTTTGCTCCCCTTATTTGTTTATGGGGAACTTTCTTTGAGTTGGCCTAAGAGCAATAGCAGGAGACTTAACTGAGTGTATTTCTCTTTTGCATCTCCCTTTTCAGTCTACACACCTGCTGGCTGCCTCTTTGGTTTCAGTTTGCTTTACACTCTTGTAAAGCCCAGGGAAGAATATGAATGTCTGCTTCCTTAGAGGAGCAAGCAAGGGTAATGGAACTGACTATCAACAAAGGCGTGAAACTGACTTTGAACACAATGCTGACAAATATATAAAGCAAGTAAACTGGAAAAAAATGACTTTTTAACATTTCTGATATTTTAGTTCTATTAATCTTATGTTTGATTCATAGCAATGTACAGTGTAGAGTGCAGGAGTTGAGTTTAGCAAAGGGTAAAAGGGGAGGCAAAGGTTGCTTTATGTGAAGCCTTTTCCCCAGTGCAGCTTCAGGGCTGTACTCATACCATGGCTGCCTATAGCTCCTAAAGGCCAGTCTGGAATCTAGGAAAAGGAACATACCAGCCACTTGTCTTCCTTCAGGTAAAACCAGACATGCCTCTTGCTTCATGAACTTTGGTAGGTGGTGGACTTGGAGCAGGGATCGGCAACCTTCGGCACGCGGCTCATCAGGGAAATCCCCTGGTGGAATGGGATGGTTTGTTTACATGCAGTGTTGGCAGGTTTGGCCGATCGCAGCTCCCACTGGCTGTGGTTCACCGTTCCAGGCCAATGGGGGCTGCGGGAAGTAGCGGCCAGCACATCTCTCGGCCCACGCCACTTCCCGCAGCCCCATTGGCCTGAAAGGCAAACCACAGCCACTGGGAGCTGCGATCGGCCAAACCTGCCGACGCTGCAGGTAAACAAACCATCCCAGCCTGGCAGTGGATTTCCCTGATGTGCCGCGTGCCAAAGGTTGCTGATCCCTGACATAAAGAATGCCCACATTTTCTCTGCAACAAAGGAATACTCCTTGGACCAGATCCACTTTGTTTACAGATCCTTTTACAAGCCGAGCTGCAGAAAAGGAGTCATAATACAGCTATACTTGGGCCCTAAGTGTCTAAACATTTCCACATAATTATTGATTACTGCATGAGACTCAGGATAGGAAGAGTGTATACAAATGAATCTGATTTTTAAAAAGTCATGATAAATACTAACTAAGATATTGAAGTGGTAGAGAGCTCACACACATTTTTAATTACTTAAAACAAGCCATAATATTCACTCGCGGACTGACTCTCTGGATTGAAATAAGCTATGGGCAAATGCTGCCTACTCTACAGCCCTTTGAGGTCAATGGGAGATAAAGATGGATGAAAAAATTAATAGTTTCCCTGTAGAATTTTTCATCTGGGGAAAAATTGCTATTATTTTTTGTATGTTTTGGAAAAAAATGAATATTTAAAAAATGTTAAATTATTTTGTTTTTTCAATGTAACCCTATTATCTGAAGAAAAAACTGCTAGTTGGAAAAATTGTGACTGCTTTTAGTGGGACTCTTTCTATAGACTTGAGTGAATTTTGGATCAGATATATAGTAAGCAAGATTCAGAATCCTGAAAATCTCTGATTATAGATAAAGCCTCTTAATAAAGAATAATATTGTAATTCAATATGATAAATTAAGTAACAGGTAGCTTAACAGAATCAGATGAATCTAGAAAATAAAAGTGTCAAATCCTGCTTGCTCTTTTCATTGACTGTACTGGGAGGAGTCACATTAGGAAAGACAAGATAGATTGCAAAGAACACGTTCTTATGTTTCCATATCATTATTTCCAGGCAGTGCTTTATCACAATATTAAAACATGAGTTTTACATGTATTTATCGAAAATGTTTAAATATGCATGGTCATGAAGCACTGCACAACCTCATTTTATGTTATTCATATTCAGTGAAATCAAATATTTTCCCCCTTGATTCAACTTGTTTTAAAAAAAGAAATGCTGACTAAAACAAAAGAATCATCCAAAAAGACTATTAGAATAAAGAGATAATTTGAAATATTGATGCTAACTGAAAGGCTTTCTTTTTTTTCTGAAAAGCTATTATGTGTCTTCATCTGGAGTTTTTGTTTTTGTGGGATGGTCTTTGCATAAGCAGTTATGAACAATGGGTGGTACAGATTTTTGAATTTGTCAGATTGGAATTTTAAATAGCTACAAGAAAGCAGGCTGGTCAAATGATATAATAATAAGCCACCTGCTCCAATTAACATACTTAATTACTTTCTATACACACTTTGTATATCTTTTTCCCATGAACCCATTTCTAATGAAGAAATTATTACTGCATTTTTTCCCTTTGTTCTACTATTTAAATAAGACCAATTCCTGAAATCCTGATTCTGTTTTCACTCATTCCACATTCAGGTAAACCTCCTAAGAAAATAAATGGAAGTCGAAGGCCTTGAAGACTGCTAATCAGTAAAATTTGATTTTTTTCTTTAAAGCTGATCCATTCCTTGCTTTTCTGTTTTAAAGTGATGAGTGAACTGTTCCATGAAATTTACAAGCCCTTAGGTTTGAAGTAACACATGTCTGACAACAATTCTTGTACTTAACATACTTAACTGTTTCTCTTACCAGTCCCATATAGTCTTTTATCACAGAAACTAATCAGCTGATGCTGTGTGTTTGTGGTGGTGCTTTCAAGCCTTTTTCCTTCTGCAGCTTTTGTTCAGAATTGTTTTATTGTGTCAGTGACTAACCAGGCCTCCTTGGATTGTCATCTTTTATTGCCTGTTCCTGCCAGCTGCAAAAACACTGGCTTCCTTTTTAAATCAAGAAATGAATTGTTATAGGACTAGAGAATGGTATGATTTCCTCCACATAGTCCTCCAATCAGAAAATTATAATTTCTGGGATGCATTAGCACAATATACTAGGAAACAGCTGCATAATTTAACTTAATTTTAAGCAATATCTCATTATAGCTCGACGGTAAATTCAGCAAATTCACATTTAGTTTCTGCTGCTAGTCTTTTTCAGTGTTTGCACTCAGTCCTGTTTTTCATCCTCCATTCTCATCCCAAGGTGCTGAAAAGCCATATTTATAGCAAAAACACAAGCATAGCTGTCCTTAAGACCAAGCTTTAACTACTAGCTCAAAGTGAGATGGAAGCCTACAATTCAAACACTACAGAAGAATAAGCTCCTTTAGCTGACCTTGGAAAAGTTTATTGCAAACACACTGAACAAGATCAAAACAGAAACCTGAAAGCTGAGGCCACTTATAGATGGATAGATTTGGAAATGTGTGTATTCTGCAAGTGAGACCAGGCTGAAGGTCTGGAATAGCAAGTTAGATATATACCTACCAACGGTGTGGGGATAGTGAGGTGCAACTTTCTTTGATGATCAGTTTTGAACACAAATACAGCTAGCATGTTTTTAGCAGCTATATTGCTCAGGGATTTGTTTTAAGCAGCAGGGCAAGAAGAAGCCAGCTGTATACTACACACTGAGGGTGAAATCCTGGTTCCATGGGAATTTTGTCACTGACTTCAGTGGATCCAGCATTTTACCCCTCGCCTCTAACACGGTTATAATAAAGGGTTGGAGCCTACAAACCCAAGTTGCTCATGTGAATAGTCCTAGTGAGGCCAAAATGAAGTCAGTGTAAGATGTGTAGGTATTTCATTTTGATGTATGAGTTACTGAACAGAAGATTCTGAATTACATGCTACATAGCTCTTCTCCTCCAATAGGTGTTTGTGTAGTTTCTAAGAAGTTCATCTACAAAGAAACTAATTTTGAGGACACCAATAATAACCCCTGTCTGTTAATAGTTTTTGTTTCTCATCCCCTGGCCTGCTATGAATTGTTATCCTAAAAGGTTTTCCTGTCTTCCTAGATCACTGTATTTATGTAATGGATCCAGACCTAAAGATCTTTTTTTTTTTATCCTGATTCAGTCTAGACCTTGGATAGCACTGGCTATGCTAGTTCTGGGAAACTAGGACTTTATGAATATCAGCATTTAATGATTGCCTAGAAAGACCGTTAACTCCTGCTTATCTGTATGTGACATGTTTTTTTCAATCTCAGGCATGGTTAAGAGTGATAGGAATCAACTATAGTGCAAAACAGGCTACCATTTTCAATATTAGAAAAATAAGTTGGAGTATAGTTAAAGGGCCAAATGATGGTTGCCTTACTCATATAAGTAGTTCCATTGGTATCGTTGAGATTACTTGTGAGTAAAATGGCTTAGCACTACAAGTTGTTCACACTCCTGCCAAAAAGTGTTAGGCTGTAGCTTAAATTGGGTCCCAGGGGACTTCAATGGGCCTGCTCACATGCTTAAGTGCTTTGCTGGATTGAGACCCTATTGCACACAACTATTTCTTCCCCCTTCTGATCATACTACTTAAAAGGAGCCTTTCAATTTATGCTTTGGTATGTGGTTCTATAGAGGCAAGATGTACACTATTCATATGCTTGCCTAGCTGCAACTTCTTTATTTGTATTCTTATTATTTCCTTGCATGGTGTCAAGTATCAGAGAGGTAGCCGTGTTAGTCTGGTTCTGTAAAAGCAGCAAAGAATCCTATGGCACCTTATAGACTAACGGACATTTTGCAGCATGAGCTTTCGTGGGTGAATGCCCACTTCATCGGATACAAGAGTGGAAATTTCCAGGGGCAGGTAAATATAAGCAAGCAAGAAGCAAGCTAGAGATAACGAGGTTAGATCAATCAGGGAGGATGAGGCCCTGTTCTAGCAGTTGAGGTGTGAAAACCAAGGGAGGAGAAACTGGTTCTGTAGTTGGCAAGCCATTCACAGTCTTTGTTTAACACCACCCTATACCGAAAACCTACCGACCGCTATGCCTACCTTCATGCCTCCAGCTTCCATCCCGGACACACCACAAGATCCATTGTCTACAGCCAAGCACTGAGGTACAACCGTATCTGCTCTAACCCCGCAGACAGAGACTAACACCTAGAAAATCTCCACCAAGCATTCTCAAAACTACAGTACCTGCACGAGGAAATAAGGAAACAGATCAACAGAGCCAGACGTGTTGCTCACAGACAACCTGCCAACCTGAAGCATATTCTCACCAGTAACTGCACACCGCACCATAGTAACTCTAGCTCAGGAACCAATCCATGCAACAAACCTCGATGCCAACTCTGCCCACATATCTACACCAGCAACACCATCACAGGACCTAACCAGATCAGCCACACCATCACCGGTTCATTCACCTGCACATCCACCAATGTAATATATGCCATCATATGCCAGCAATGCCTTCTGCTATGTACATCGGCCAAACTGGACAGTCTCTAAGGAAAAGGATAAATGGACACAAATCAGATATTAGGAATGGCAATATACAAAAACCTGTAGGAGAACACTTCAACCTCCCTGGCCACACAATAGCAGATCTTAAGATGGCCATCCTCCAGCAAAAAAACTTTAGGACCAGACTTCAAAGAGAAACTGCTGAGCTTCAGTTCATTTGCAAATTTGACACCATCAGTTTAGGATTAAACAAAGACTGTGAATGGCTTACCAACTACAGAACCAGTTTCTCCTCCCTTGGTTTTCACACCTCAACTGCGAGAACAGGGCCTCATCCTCCCTGATTGATCTAACCTCGTTATCTCTAGCTTGCTTCTTGCTTGCTTATATTTACCTGCCCCTGGAAATTTCCACTCTTGCATCCGACGAAGTGGGCATTCACCCACGAAAGCTCATGCTGCAAAACGTCCGTTAGTCTATAAGGTGCCACAGGATTCTTTGCTATTATTTCCTTAAACCCCTGAGCTATTTGTATGAAATCACATGAAAAGGTATTTCCATATATTTATATTTGATATTTTTACATGTTTAAAATATATATTCACATGCATCCCATGCCATTCTGTTGTCTCACAATATATTTCAGTATCTTTAAACTATTTATATGGCATCATCAAATGAAAATATAACACTGTTTAGTATGATACAAATGCTTTCTAACTTGTCTCTATCTTACATATGATACATGTAATGAAATAAATCTAATATATTCTATAAAGCTGTTGAGAGGTTTATAAAATAAAACTAAAAATCTTCTAGTTGTCAGTGGTCTAACCAATATTATGCTCACTTATGATCTCTCCAACTGACCATTTGATGGAGACTTTAAAGTTTGAATTTAGTTGCCATATTTCATCCACACTTACGGTGAGATACACACAAAGATTTTATCACTACCTGTTTGAAATAGCATGTATGTTACTCAAATAGCATCTCCTAATGAACACCCTCACATTTTATTACCTCTCAAATTAATAAACTGCAATGACTCTGAAGGAAGTGGAAGGGAAAAAGGCTTTCAGAGAGGTGAAAAGCGATAGCAGACAGTCTGGTAGACATTTACCATTAATGCAGCACCTGTAAGAGCCTCTATAATAAACATTGTACCATTATTTGTACTATATAAGTACCCTTTTTCGAGGGTTTTAATTCCAGACAGAAACACAGAATGAAAGAGGTCACTGTTTGAAATATATTTTAACCTGCCTTTTTTTAAGGTTATTGGACACCAGAAAAAAATGTTATACAAAATGGGGCATTTTAATTTACACTTATCTCAAAATATATTATCCTATTAATGTTTTGGCTCATATGTCATGAGCTCATAATATGGACCAACATGTAATTTTAAACCATGTAGTATACTGACTGGAATGGACACTTACAATAGAAAGTTTTCACTGTAGTGTTAAAAAAATGAATAACAGTTCATAATACAGCCAAAGTTACTTTATTTCCTCTGCCTCCCCCCCCTCCACCCATTTCTTTTTCTACAGTGGGGCTGAAAAACATAAATAGCAGCGCAACAAGGAAGTATGCTCCAAATTTGGCACAAAAGAGCAAATCCTAATCTCAGAATACCAGTCAAGCGATCAGGCTAGGCATTGTAAAACTACTCAGTGGAGGTCAGGTCATCTCCTCAGGTCTCTCCTTGGCTGCTACTGTAGCCTCAGCAGATGTGCCTCCTCTGCCAATCACACCTCCTCAAGGTTACTGCTACCACCTGGATCCACCAGCTCTGCTCCTTCACAGACTTGCCAATGTTTTGGGAAGCAGAGAGCTCTCAGGGAGCATCGTCCTGCTCCACCCTCCAACAGAACTCTGCTAGTTGAATTGAGATTAGGGGCTTCTGGTGGAGAAGGAGGGGGGCTTCAGGGGCCTGGGCCTGGAGACAGGAAATTTTAGATTAGATTTAAATATCAAATCCAGATTGCTGACACATTACAGGTTCCCTGTGATTAAGCTTGTCTGGTACAGGTCACAGAGTCATATCATCCTGCTTCAGCCACTGTTTAGTCCTCTCTGAATCTTCTCACTCACAGACTTCTCTAGTCCTAACTAACCTAAATAATTCTGTGCCATTGGCAAATCTTACCATCTCAGTATTCATTCCCTTTTCCACTATTCCCCAAGAGGATCTTGTGCAGCAGCCAGTGGGAGAAAAAAACAATGCCAAAGAGCTGGCGCTCCCCATTCCCTCAGCCACTCAGCAGAGATCTTCTAAAGTTTGGGCTTCTCCAGTGGAAGGGGCAAATTATGCCTTAGTTTATAATTCTGTGCTTGCTCAAGGGGAAAAAAAATCTTAGTAAACGGTAGTTCAATCTGAATGAAATCTATGTAGGAAGGCCTTCTGGATTTGGCCCCATGACTCCATCTGGAATATTTTAAGGACACACTTCGGAGATAATAGAAATGTTTAACAATGTTTCTTCTTCTCAGGATTTAACTACTGTGCAGTATGTGTATTTCAATAATTAAAGCTCTTTTGGAATTGTAATGAAACATGAAAAGAAAAACTTTACAGGTGAAACTTTTGTAAGGGGGGGCGTTCATCAAACGCTTAGGGTAAAATGAATTTGACACAGAAATCATAGCCCTGGGAATCCATAAATGCTTGAAATTATAACGTAATTATTGAAAATAATCAATCATTCTTGTAGCTTCTGCTCTGTGTAATTCACCACCCACCAAGATTTGGTTAGCACCTAATAAATTTGTCATTACACAAAAGGTAATCAAAACAGAGCAGAAGCTTGTTGGATAATTCTACCAGGTTAGCCATATTAACATGAAAGTCAAGTGCATTTTTTTTCTGATTACTGCATGTTTCCATATGCACATATCCAGTAGATAAAATTAAGGAAGCTACAGCTATAAACTAGCCTTCCTGTCAAACAATATTGAGTCTGATTCTGACCTTACTGATGGCCACATAATTCAGGAGTAACCCCGATGAAGTCAGGAGAATTATTGATGTAAAACTGTGTATGCTGAGGATCAGGCCAATTATGTGACAACATTTGATTAATTGTTTCCCATTATGTGGCAGGAGCAGAGAGATGAATGCATGAATTCTCCTCCTTCTATCTCAGGGAGGGCAAGTGGGAGCCAATCTTGATGCAGGATTTTTGCACCAAGTTCTTCCTCCTTCTGAAGGACAAGCAGATTTTTTTTTCTTGCAAGACACCCAGAGCTCAGAAATTCAAAGGTCAGAAGCAGGCCAAGGCACCCAGGGCAGTGCAGCTCATGTGGAGACTGGTTGCTAGGAAACTGGAAGAGGCTCAGGTAGGCCTTCACACAGGTGCTCCTGGGTTCTGTGGCATTACCCAAGACTCAGAAAGCTGAAAATGTTGGGTTAACACCCTGTTCTTTCTCTAGAGAGGAAACTACAAACAGAATTATGGAGCTTTTCCTATCCCCTTCAGGTAAGAAACAATCTGAGCTTGAGTAAACACTTCAGGATTTGAGCCACGGTACTTAAAATATTAAACTTTATCACTTACTCAAAACAATATACAGTGAAACCGATCTCAAGTGACCACTGAGGGGCATGACAAGCTGCTTATTGAATGCATTCCTCCAGCAGAATTGTATTGATGATACTTAGGTCTACTTTGGGATGGTCTTTTAAACAGTAGGTGTCCTGCTGTTTAGAACCATTACAGGATGAAATGGATTTTTTTTTTTAAAAAGCAGACTTGATGGTTAGTGGTTAGAAAAGTAGCAGTAAAACAGCTCATTTTTGCTCTAGGGAAAAGAAAGAAAAATCAATACATACAAACAGTAAGATTTAAATCAATTTTGTAATGTGTGACTTATACAAATATTATTTTTGCTACCTCAGTAACTTGCTGTTTTATAAAAGAAGGTATAAAACCTCCTGTGAAATATTTGCTGAGATACATCTAAAATAATCTAACTGCAGTTAGCCTGTGGAACTTGAAGCATCAGGATATTAGAGACCTTAGCAGGATCCAGAAAAAAAGCTTAGGTGTTTATAAGGATATCAACAATGTCCAGACTTATAACAGTAAATATTTTAATTAAAAGGTTTGGAAGGGATATAAACCCTCATGTTTCAGGACATCATCAGACCTCTAACTAGTGATGATTGGGAGGCTAAAATTTCCCTGGGGGAAAGTTATCTCATAACTACTAGGGTTTCCTGAAACTTACTCTAAAGCAGCTGGTACAGGCTACTATTGGTGACACGCTGCTGCTCTAGATGGACTACTATTCTGATCCCATTTGGCAGGTCCTATGTCCGTATGCCACTCATAGCTACCTGTGTTACAGGGTCAACAAGTCAGGATGCTGTTCCCACCCCCACCCCCCAAACTTTATTAGACAATTCAGAAATCTGCAGTAAGTAAAGACTGGCCTTAATATGTTCTTGCTACAGATGAATAACTCCTATAACTTGAACACAGTTACTCACAGATTAGGACTAGATTATGTCCAATCTGAAGGACACATGCAGGATCTTAATAAGGAGAAAGAACCCCTCTTATACCATTGCAAGGACTACCCAGTCAGTGTGTGGTATGTGATTACTCTCTTCCCACCCCCCTCAAGCAGGTATGTGGAAATTGGGCCGGGAAAGGCCTGAATGGTTGGAACCGTGGCTTTATTCCCCAACACACTGACCAGGGCAGCTCAGCTAGATTACAAGGTATAATAATTTGCTGTGGGTATGAGTCCATAGAAAATACTTCTCTTCCAGTCCTGAGGGTAAGGAAAAAACAAGGTCAGAACTTGGTTGCCCAGAGTTAATTCCCTGAATTATTCTTTGGGTTGCTCAGCTGTGCTCAACCCCATACACAGGGTTTGGGGCAAAACTGCAATCTAGCCTCTATCCTCATGTAGTTGAGGTTCAAATTTGGCTCTTCACTTTGATGGGAGCTGCACCTTATTTACTTCAAAAGCTGAACTGGTCCCCGCAACACAGCAAGCCTGTCAGTTTCATTCCTTTTACAGAACCACTGACAGTTGAATAGGTGTGGTTTACACTATTTTCCCACATAGCCACTTCATTTCAATTCTGACCTACTTACACAGTCAGGCCGATCATATGTTTCTGATATCCCTCTCGCTTCCCTCCCCCTCTGCACCTTCTATGAGAACTTAAAACAGTATAAATGTACTTGAGCCTGACAGTAGGTTTTTTGCTTTTTTAAAAATAATTCTTCCCAGAGAACAATTTTCTCAATTTGATTTTTTGTATTGTGTGTCCTGTATTGTTGTGAATGCTTTATTCGTGTAAAGTGTCTCTCGTAAAATCCATTTTGTCTACCTTTTAGGGAAGGTACCACTGCCACTGTTGTCAATGTAGCAACTGATTAAGAGTAACATCTAAAGTAACAATAAAACTAGAATGTGAAGAGTAAAAGAAATTTAAATAATTTTAATTACTCACTGTACTCAGGTATACAACAGAACTATTGGCATATACTATTAGTGGCTGTCTGATATCCAACCATACTTATCACCAAGGAACTGAGTCTCTGTTCTACATGAATTAACCTTCATGTTTCTCCCTTAGAGCTTTTGAATGTCAAAAACAATAACAATAATCATGATTAAAATGTAGCCTGAAGTCAGGTACCTGATGCAATAGATGAATCTTTAATTGAATTTTAAATTGCTTAAATAATGTTAAATCCAAAATTTTCTATGTGGATGAACATTAATTTATCCAGAGAAAAATGTTTCATGTTTAATTCAAAAGTTTAAAATTTTTAGTTATTAAAAGATTCTAATTTAACATTTCCAGTATAGAGATTAAGCAAAGCTTAGAAAACTCTGCCAGCACTGAGTCTTTGCTTTTATTCCAGGCAACTACAACAAAAATAAATTGCATAACTCAAAAGCAGGTTAGCATTACGGTAGATTCTTTATAGTGGCAGCAGTTCATTGATGGCTAGCAAGCCAGTAATAAATGAAGCATTAAAGCACAACAGGTCTGAGTCATTAACTTGTTAGTAATCTGACACTTACATAGACTGATACAGTTGCCTGGAAGATAAAGGATTTATCCATAATGGAAAAGCCACTAATCAGAAGTGTTGTGTACAAAAACAGAAGGTCTGGTTCCTGATCAACGTGTTAAAGTTAATTTTAAAATGTACCCTCATATTTTGAATGCATTGAATGGCTAAATAATATTGCACTGATTTGAAAATATTATGTTTAGTTGTCAAATCAAAAATAAATGAATCCCCCCAAATACTTTTCGTTAATCAACATTAATTCGATATGCCTTTGTAACATGATATTGGTTCAGGGGCAAACAAGGACCTTCATATATGCACAGAAACCTATTGGCTTAGTAGACTGGTAACCTAACAGATATTAATTTCTCATACAAACTCTCCAGTGTTATAGTGCTTATATTAGATGATCTCTCCCACTTAAATTTGATGTTGTTGAGCCTAAAATTAATCTAGGTCAAAACCCAGTTTCCTGTCTTCTGGCAGGGGAAAATGTCAGATGCTTCAGAAGGAATGAACAGAACAGGGCAACTACTGAGTGATCCATCCCCTCAGACCCGGCTCCAGACCCCAGCGCGCCAAGCGCGCGCTCGGGGCGGCGTCTCAGCGGGAGGGCGGCAGGCGTCTCCGGCGGACCTCCCACAGGCATGCCTGGGGAAGGTCTGCTGGTCCCGCGGCTCCGGTGGAGCATCCGAAGGCGTGCCTGTGGGAGGTCCACTGGAGCCGCGGGGCCAGCGGACCATCCACAGGCACGTCTGCGGGAGGTCCACCGGAGCCGCGGGACCGGCAACCGCTAGAGTGCCCCCCGCGGCACGCCGCCCTGCTTGGGGCGGTGGAAATCCTAGAGCCGCCCCTGCATCCCCTGTCATCCAGTCCCACCTTCTGGCACTCAGAGCTTTAGGGACACACGGAGCATGGAGAGTTGCATCCCTTACCATCTTGGATCATGAATATTGATGGACCTGTCCTCCACAAACGTATCTAATTCTTTCCCGAACCCAGTTATGCTTTGGCCTTCACAGCATCCCCTGGCAACAAATTGAACAGGTTGATTGTGTGCTGTGTGAAGAAGTATTTCCTTATTTTTATTTTTAAATTTCATGCCTATTTATGTGAAGCAGGCTCACATAAATTATGTGAAGGGGTCCATGAAATTCACACGTGAACCAGGGGTAAATAATGCTTCCTTATTCACTTTCTCCCCACCATTCATGGTTTTATAGACCTCTATCATATCCCCCCATGGTCATATCTTTTCTAAACTGAACAGTCCCAGTCTTTTTAAACTCTCCTCATACGGAAACTGTTCCATATCTACAATTTTGATGCCCTTCTCAATAACTTTTTCCAATTGAAATATATATATTTTGAGGTGGTATGACCAGAACTGCCCACAGTATTCAAAGTGGAAGAGTACCATGGATTTATATAGTGGCATTATGATATTTTCTGTCTTCCTATCTCCCCTTTTCCTAAGGGTTCCCAACCATCGTTAGCTTTTTTGACTGCTGCTGCACATTGAGCAGATGTTTTCAGAGAACTATCCACAATAACTCCAAGATCTTTCTTATGTGGTAATAGCTAATTTAGACCCCATCATTTTGTCTGTTGATTTTATCCCTCATATGCTACAAACTGGGAGGAAAGACATTATCAGTGACTGGAAACAGGGTCTGGAGAAGACTCAAGGGAACCCCTGCCCATCCCTTCCCCCTGCCGCCCCAGGTACATACTGCAGTTAGTCCTTCAATTACATATTTGAGTTTCTTCAGAACTCTTGGGTTAATACCATCTGGTCCTGGTGACTTATTACTCTTTTTCATTTATAAATATGTTCTAAAAACTCCTTTATTTATGCCTCAATCTGGGACAGTTCCTCAGACTTGTCTCCTAAAAAGAATGGCTCAGGTTTGAGACCCTTCCTCACATCCTCTGCACTAAAGACCAATGCAAATAATTCATTTAGCTTCTCCCACACAGCCTTGTCTAAAACTTCTTCTATTGAGGCATCAATTTAGGACAGTACTTTAGATTTGTTGCTAAAAAGAATAAGTTAGATGTGGCTGTCTCCCCCATATCCTTGAGTGCTCCGTTAGCACCTTCACTGTCCAGTGGCCCCACTGATTGTCTGGTAGGCTTCCTGCTTCTGATAGGTTTATGGATTGTTGGGTTTTTTTTTGTCTTTTGCTAGTTGCTCTTCAAATTTGTTTTTGGACTGCCTAATTATATTTTTACACTTGACTTACCAGAGTTTATGCTCCTTTCTATTTTCCTCAGTAGGATTTTACTTCCAATTTTTAAAGGATGCTTTTGGGGGCTCTAATTGCTTCTTTTACTCTGTTTAGCCATGGTGGGTTTTTTAATCCATACTGGGTTTTTGTTACTGTTGGTTTTTTCAGAGGTGGGGAATGTATATATTTAGTTTGAGCCTCTGTTATGGTGTTTTAAAATTAGTTTTCCATGCAGCCATTTCACTCTAACTATTCCGTTTAATTTCTATTTAACTAGTTTCCTCATTTTTGTGCAATTCCCTTTTTTGCAGTCAGTGTGACTGTGGTGGGTTTCTGTCCCCTCCTGCCCCCTCTCAGCCCAAAGATGTTCAATATAATTACATTATGGTCGCTATTTCCAAGCATTTCAGCTATATTCAGCTCTTGGACTAGATCCTGTGTGCCATTTAGGACTAAATCAAGAATCACCTCTCCCCTTGTGGGTTCCAGAACTAGCTGCTCCAAGAAGCTGTGATTAAAGGTGTCTAGAAGTTTTATCTTTGCAGCCCATCCTCAGGTGACAAGTACTCAGTCAATATGGGAATAGTTGAAATCCCCATTTATATTGGCTTTTCTGCTTTTGTAGCCTCTAATCGTCCTGAGCACTTCACCATCACCATCCTAGTCCTGTAGTCAGTAGTATAGTTCTACTGCTTCACCCTAATTGTTCAAGTATAGAATTTCTATCCATAGAGATTCCATGGTACAGTTTGATTCAGTTAAGATTTTGACTATATTTGATTATAAATTAGGGTGACCAGATAGTAACTGTGAAAAAAACAGGACAGGGGGTGGGGGATAATAGGTGCCTATATAAGAAAAAGTCCCCCAAAATGGGACTGTCCCTATAAAAACATCTGGTCACCCTACTATAAATGCTTTCTTTTTCATATAGTGACCTATTTTGTACCCTGGTATTACCATGTCCCACTGATTATCATTGTTTCACCAAGTTTATGTGATGCCTATTATATCAATATCCTCATTTAATACTCGCCACTCAACTTCACCCATCTTAGTATTTAGACTTCTAGAATTTGTATACAAGCACTTGTAAAATTTGCCACTATTTTGTTTTCTGCCTTTGTATGATGTAATTGGATGGAACTCTTTTTCAGTTGACTTTTTTTTGCATCAGTTCCTCCCTGTACTTCCTTCACAAGAGTGTAATGAGCATAAACTTGTTAATGTTTGTGAGGCACTGGGGTACTATGATGAGGAGGCAGCCAAAAAGATAGAATTCATGGTGGGATATGTATTCAGTAAAATTTCCAGTTATGAAATTGTATTAGCAAGGATGGGAAAGGAGGGATATAGCGCCTGACTCTACCTTCATGTTGGGCACCGCTTTACTCTCCCTATGTAGTTCTATTGACTTCAGTGGAGTAAGGTACCAATCAATATGAGTAAGGTTATGGGAATCTGGTCCATAATTTTGACGCTAGTCACATGTCTGTTCTTTCATCTGTGTTCATTTCTGTTTTCTAAAGATGGTCAGAACATATTTCTTTACTCTCATTTTGGGGTTAATTGAGACTTATCTTCCTTTTACAGTAGCTGCATTTTACTGTCCCGTCAACCAAGTATGTGCATCACAAAATAAGCAATGCATGAAAAGACATAAGGTTTATAGGAATATTAAATTATGGCAGCAGCAGCGTAGATTTATCAAGGCATTTTCACCACCTATTACTAGTCAGTCTTAGAACTCTGATACCATGTGGTGATTCTGGGAAAGAGTGAAACAGCCACTGCTGCATCAGCACATGGTAGTATATTAGATTCCCAGTCAGTCTCTGTGATAGATTCACAAATTAAAGCAGCAACAAAAAAGAGAGAAATCATCTTGTTCCCATCTATATTATTTATGTGTATAACAGTAGTGTGTAGGGGCTCAGTCAGTGATCAGAGGCACACAGGGCTACGCAGTGTACAAGCAAGTAATAAGAATTCCTTATCTCCTATGGTTTATGATCAGAAGCAACAGGTGGATGAAACAGACTAATGGGGAGATGTTAGGTAGGAGGGCAAAGTATGCCCCCTCTCACCTTTAAGTAAATTGAAATGGTTAACACAGTAGTAGTTCCACTTACAAAAACACTGCATATTCATTATACTCTTACCTATTGATAATTTGATACCTGCTATCCAAACTTGTTTTTCATAGTAAAAACTAGTTTGAAGTTGCCATCTGCCTATGGGAAATTAACATTAAAATGTCCTGCCAAATGAGCTACCTCGAGGAGAGGACATCACCATTTATTTGAGATTGTCTTTGAGTGGAATGCTTTGAATTCTCCATTTCTTAATACATAGAAAATCGGGGGGGAGGAGGGCACGGCGCGGAGAGAAGGGGCTATAGGTCAGATTTTTCCTTTATTAATTTATTTTTAACCCCATTGGCCAGAGAATTTGGAACTGTATAAAGTAATTGTGTGTGTGTAAAACAGAAGAGTGCATATTTTTTCAGCTTCAGGCAAGAAGTAATTAAGACTAAGAACTATCCAAGGATTATTTTTGCTTAAGCTTTTTATTATTATTATTATTATTATTATTATTATTTTACAGTCAACAAGGTACTAACTCTCAACCTCTGTTAACTTGAAAAATTATGAAAATTACAATTTACTAAATATACTAATTTTTCATAAGGGTTGTTGGCATGTTATGAGATTGATTTCTCAGTGTGATAGAGCTCAGACAGAATGAAATGCACTAAAGGCATATGAGATCCAAAATAATCAATACAGAATTTTTTTTTACTCTTAAATAGTTTCATGATGACATGTAGAACAAACTTTAAACCCACAATGGGAATGTTTGTTTAGGAATATGCACGCGCACACACAATTTAATACTGTACAAGTCACCCTGCCACCAAAAATAAATAAATAAATAAATAAATAAATCAGTATTTAGCTGCTGCATAAGGATGCTGTGAATCTCTTGGTTGCCCTATCAGCAAGATGAGGCTCTGACTTACAGATATTTCAGCTTTTGCAGATGTTTGATTACATCAGTAATTAGGATACTAAACTAAATATTTCCTTTTTAATAGACTGATACACAATGGGAAAGGGGAGGACTTAGTTAAGTTGTGTCCATCCCTTCTTTTTCTTATAAATTATCTCTGTTTGCAAGAAATCCTACACTTTGATCATGGACACACATTCAGGGCCTGAGTCTGCAATCTGATCTATGTGGAACTACTCCTGCACTGTGACTTGGTCTTGGCCTACACAACTTAGGTTGACAAAACTATGTCAGTCAGGTGCATAGCCGATGACTTCCCCTCTGCCCGGTGGGTGCTCGACTGTCCCGCCCCCCGGCCATGGCCCCACCCCTGCCCCACCTCTTCTCCGCCTCCTCCCCTGAATGCATCGCCTCTCCGCTCCCACCCCCCCGAAAGTCCTAAGCACCGCCAAACAGCTGATTGGCGGTGGGAGGGCGGAAGCGCTGTGAGGGACAGGGAGGAGCGGGGATGTGGCATGCTGGGTGGGGGAGAAGGAGGTGAGGAAGGGGGAGCTTGGCTGCCAGATGATGCAGAGCACCCATTAATTTTTCCCTGTGGGTGCTCCAGCTCCGGAGTACCCATGGAGTCAGCACCTATGGTCAGGTGTGTGTGTGGGGGGGTGAAATATATCCCCACCATCATAGCAATACTGAACTACCCCTCATTGTAGACTCAGGTATGTCAACAGCAGAGGGCTTCCATTGATGTAGGAACACTTTAGTAGTAGTATTTTATGTTTGTATTTTGTATGATTTAGAATAAAAGATAATAATGTAGCATGTATTGATGTATGATTTGACAATATCCTGCCAGCCACTCTTTTTGAATAGCAGAAAGGAATGGCCTGATACACCATTGGTAGAGATGCATGAGCCAGAATTTCTTTGTGTCTGGACTGATTTCAAGGCAGTAACAGATCTTTGAGGGTCACCAATTTGTTGTAGGTTTAGCATTTTAAAATAAGTAAAAGAATGCCATGATTTATTTTGCATTGCAACTTGATGTTTCTGTTGAAAATGTTCTGTGTAAATTAATTCTGTTTTGTGTGTGAATGAGGAATGTGTGTGTTAAGAAGAGATAAGTGTGAAGGCCATCGCTGAACCAGATGGTCTAGGGAGGAACCGGAGACAGACACATGGGTGCCAGGAACCTGCAACACGCCTCTGTTGAAATGTCAGAGGAAGGCAGATTGACGACTCTAAAGATGAGACAGGCGCCTATCAATGGGGACAAGACAGCTGTGATCAAAACCAGCATGGGTTAACTCCCTGAGAGACTTGATGAAAGAACAAGATAAAGGATGAGAAGGACAATTTAAGAAAACAAGCACTCGTCAAACAACTGATTACAGCATGATGGTGCAAAACTCATTGATCCCAGTGAGGAAAAATCACTATATAAACAGGATGCCTTGCCATGAAACTTTGGTTCATCCTGCCAAGACTTCCCCGGAGCATCGTGTCGCGACCAAAAGACCCCGACTCCTATCTACCCGTGATCAACCTAGCTGGCCACTAGATTGATCTGGACTCTGGACTGGTAACTATAACATCGACTGGTGGAACTGTGTGTGTGTGTGTGTGGTGTGATTGAATGTATATGCTAATTGTTGTATCTGAATACAAATAATGCAAGTAAAACCTTTGAAAGTAGCTTGGCTATTTTTAATTAACAGTTGGGATTTACTGATTCTGCTGTTGGATAATGAGGATTGATTAGTCTTTTATTAGTAGCCCACTGTAATGCAGCAGCTTCATGGAGTCCCAGCTACATTATGAAGTTGTGCTTTGTAAAGAGACTGGCAAATCTGTTACACCTCAAAACAATGAAATGGTCATGTAAACTAACTCTCAGGCAGCAAAATCAAGTTGATCATCTACAAATAAAAGAACAGGATGTTTGGGATACTTAGTTTGTTTTAACTAATGATGGGTGTCCATTTGTATTCAGAATTTGCATGTGCTTTTCTATGCCTGCATGTCCAAATCATGTATTTAGATATCTAACTAAGTAATCACTAGCATATGCAAATAAGCATATAGATTGCAGTTACCAGATTTGCACATGCAGTTGTGGCAACTGCATGCAATTTCAGGAGTTACTCAATATTCTTACATGGTCATTTGCATGAGCATAAGAATGGCCATGCTGGGTCAGAACAATGGTCCATCTAGCTCAGCATCCTGTCTTCTGATAGTAGCTGCTTCAGAGGGAAAGAACAGAACAGGGCCATTTACTGAGGTATCTGTCCCCTGTCCTCCAGTCCCAGCTTCTGGCAGTCAGAGATTTAGGGACACACACTGCATGGGATTGTGTCCCTGACTCTCTTGGCTAATAGCCACTGATGAACTTATCCTCCATGAATTTATCTAATTCTTTTTTTCAAACCCATTTATACTTTTGGCCTTCACAACATCCTCTGGCAATGACTTTCACAGGTTGACTCTGCATTGTGCGAAGTACCTCCTTTTGTTTGTTTTAAACCTGCTGCCTATTAATTTCATTGGGTATCCCTTGGTTCTTGTATTATGTGAAGGGGTAAATAACACTTGTCCACTTTTGCCACACCATTCATGATTTTATTGACATCTATCTTGTATACTCCCTTAGTCATCTCCCCTCCCCCAAATGAATAGTCCCAGTCTTTTTAATCTCTTTAATGGTGTCCCTAGCCTCTGTTTGCCAGAAGCTGGGAATGGGCGACAGGGGATGGATCACTTGATGATTACCTGTTCTGTTCATTCCCTCTGGGGCACTTGGTATTGGCCACTGTTTGAAGACGGGATACTGGGCCAGATAGACCTTTGATTTGACCCAGTATGGCCGTTCTTATGTTCTCTTCATTCAGAAGAACATACTCCAATCATTTTTGTTGCCCTTCTCTGTACTCTTTTCCAATTCTAAAATGTCTTCTTTTGAGATGGGGTAACCGGAACTGATTGTGGTATTCAAGGTGTGAGAGTATCATGGATTTCTAGAGCAGCGTTATGATATTTTCTGTCTGACTATCTATCCCATTCTTAAAGGTTCCTAACATTCTTTTAGCTTTTTTGACTTCCCCTGCACATTGAGCAAATGTTTTCAGAGAACTACCTGCAATGACACCAAGATCTTTCTTGAGCAGTAACAGCTAATTTATGTTACTTCATTTTGTATGTATAGTTGGGATTGTTCTCCAATGTGCATTACTTTGCATTTATCAACATTAAATTTCATCTACCTTTTTTTTTGCCCAGCCACCCAGTTTTGTGAGATCCCTTTGTAACTCCTCACAGTCTGCTGTGGATCAACTATCTTGAGTAACTTTGTATCATCTGCAAATTTTGCCACCACAGTTTACACTTGATCCATATCATATATGAATATGTTGAATAGTGCTGGTCCCAGTACAGATCCTTGGGGACCCTGTAATTTACCTCTCTCTACTGTGAAAATTGACCATTTAATCCTATCCTTTGTTTCCTATTATTTAACCAGGTTAACCAGTTACTGTTCCATGAGAGGACCTTCATTCTTAGCCTGTGGCTCTTTAATTAGCTTAAGAGCCTTTGGTGAGGGACCTTTGCCAAAAGCTTTTTGAAAGTCCAAGCACAGTATATCCACTGGATCACCTTGTCCCCATTTAGAATACTTTGAGGAGGTAAACAGATGAGTGAGGCATGATTTACCTTTACAAAAAATGTGACTCCTCCTCAACATATTGTGTTCATTTATGTGCATGATAATTCTGTTCCATATCATTGCAAAGAATATAAAAAAGTGGCCTTTTGTAATTTGTTTATGATGTACTAATAATAGTGTGTAGCTGTATGCCCTCTCATTTGAAGTGACTACAGGGTGGAAAACTAATAGTGATAGCGATCAAAAGATTTAGAGGTTAAATTCA
Source organism: Mauremys reevesii (assembly GCF_016161935.1). Lineage (NCBI taxonomy): Eukaryota > Metazoa > Chordata > Testudines > Geoemydidae > Mauremys > Mauremys reevesii. The sequence goes on along the minus strand of NC_052633.1, from coordinate 25,286,488 downwards.
AATAGGCACTCCAAAATTCAGATGCCTAACCTAAATGTTGCTGAATTATCTATGGGCCTTCATATTTTGCATAATAATTTAATAGTTAGCAGGCTTCTTGTAGGAGGTCCTTGAAATCTCCCTTGTAACATGTCTCACAGGATATTTGGACTGCCCTTCTTGTGCCATTTGTGCTGCTTCTGGTCCCAGCCAGAAAATATATAACTGAGTAAGGGAATTTTGGCCAGGACATCTAGTTTATCTCCCATTAAGAACAGCAAGACAGAAGACCTAATGATATTAACAATTGTATAGGAAAAGAGCCTGATATCTGAACTAAAGCAATAGTAAGACCCTGCTGATATAAAGAAAGTTAACAGAAGTCAGGCTGTGAGCGGAAGTCAGGCCCTTTTATAAACATACCTGCTTGTGAGTTCACAGAACCTCGCAAGAACAGGGCTGGTATTGCAAAAACACACTAGGCACAGGACACTCATGCAAACACATTCCAGAAGGATGGTTCCAGAACACCCCAATATTAGGCATGGTACAAACACACTCCCCAAAGATAACAGGAACGTGGTGACCCCTCCTAACGATAAGGTCAGGATGACAGTCTGATGGATAGAGATGTTTTGATTGAACCAACGTGTACAAGGTAAAGGCTAGTAACTATGTCAGAGGGGCAATATGTAACTTGTTTGTATCGGTGTATAAAGAGGGATCTCAAATGGAGTCTCTTTATCCAGCTCAGGGGAGGAACAAAAAATCCCACCATTCACTGTCACCATTGTCACAGGCATACATGTATTAAGTGTACTTGTAGCACATAGAGGGCACTAATACCGTGTTTTGTCGACAATAAACCTGGCTGGGTGTCTTCACTACAAACCGAGTCTGGTGGTCTTATAGGGCAGTTTGATCTGTGTGTTGGGCCAGCTTTCTGCACAGAACTTGCACAGCACACAGGAAGAACACACACATGCAGTCAATGACTAACTACAGCTATCAAGTTAAAATGCACATAACTTGAGCTGTTCTTCTAAAAAGATGAGGCATTTTTTAAAACAAAAAACCCTGTTTGTGAAGCCCAATAGATGTGTTACCAGACTATAGCCAACTCTTCTCCGTGAAGGGATGGAGAAACAGCTGAGCAACATCCACGTGTTTTCTGAGTCCCACACATGGACTCCAACCTTGGGAAACAGATCAGACTAATTAGTTAATAATCAGTGTGTTTAAAAAAAAATCAAGCTTATTACCTTTTTTCTGTAACAAATGCTTTAATATCATAAAGATAAGTTTCTACTGATGTAGTTACTAAAGCAGTCCATATTTATTTATATTTTCTGAATCCTTACCATAACACCTATGGAAATAATATCCAAGTCCTTCTTGTCCTTGTAAATACTGTTAAATGTTAAGAATTTGCATTATCTCAGTTTTACAGACGTATAGACAGAAAGGCTCATTTCTATATAAGTGCAAACTTAATGTCCATCAAAGGTTCAGCATGTGTCATACATGTGAGTACTGGGTGTGACTGTGAGAGATCTCTGACAGCAGCTATGATTTGGTTTTGGCAGGTAGCTATCTCTTTATTCTTTGAAGGGTAGAAATATGTCAGCATTTAAGAAGCAAACATATTGTTTAAGAGGAAAAAAATCTTTCTGTATGTCTGTGTGTACTAAAACTGTCACTTCTGAAGCGAATTGTCTTCCAGAATATGGGTAATGACTTGTCACCTCATCGGTTTGCTCTTCTGCCCTTTCATTATTTTCCTCTTCAGGCATGCCTTGCAATAGGAATGCAGCACTGTCAGCTCCCCAGTTGTTCAGGTAGAGCCCTGAAGAAGCAAACAAGTGTTCCAAAAACGCAGGAAAAATTATTCTGACAAATCTGTATTTCAGACACAATCATTTTGGAATCCCCTGCTTCCTTGCATAAAGAGTTTCTCCTGTTCTCATTCCTCTTCACCCCTATCTGGGGTGTATTGCTGAAGAGTCCCATATTCCCTTATTGACAATATCATTAAGATAGCCTTTCTAATTTAGCTATCAGAGGCAAACTTTTTTGTTTAAGCCATTAATGTGTTTCAGGTTCATCTGCATTCCTGTCTTAGGGACCCTGGTCATTAAATAAGCTTTTACACTGAGATGAGATCTGTTTGTTTTTGTGTGTTTTTGTTTCTTAAATGAAAGGGGAGAGGAGGACTCCCTTTGAGCCCTGAGTATATCATTCAGTTTAAGATAAATTTTGCAAACTTTGTGATGTTCTAATAAAATGACCCCATCTTACCTTTTTTAGTTCCAAAAAATGCATTCCAATTGGGTTTTTACACTCCTATCACTTTTCACAGGACTCCTAGGATATTTAAAAAATAATAAACAGCTTTTCATATCTAAACTATTGAAAAACATTTGGTAAAATCTGCACATGAAGGGTAGGAAGTGAATACCACTCAGTAACATAAAAATAGCTTTTTCAGCCCTTCAGGAATTCTCAGACTGCATTCATTATTGTGTGTGTTACATGTTTGGATAGATTCTTAATTTAAGAGAACCAGTTCACCTACTCCTAGTTTCATCTCATGTCATTACCCTTAACAAAACCATAACAATATCAATTGCATTTGAGGGGGCCCTCCAGCCACTGTGCCAGTTCCTATGCTCCAGGTCCTCCCTGAATTCTTTGCTGCAACCACTTTCAAACAGCACCGACTAATACAAATGCTTTTTTTCTGTTTGATTGCCCTGGATCACAAGAAACTTCTTTTGATGGTGACTTGCCACTCTGATGTATTCAATGGATTGTAACAGGCAATGACACAGACAGTTCACTACAAGCTCCTTTTGTTTCAAAATGGCTGATAAGCAACAGAGGTTGATGTCAGGACCTCACCCCAGTACTCTAGACATTACACTGGCTGACCACTGAATAGCAGATTAACCTCAGGGTTCTGTTCATAATCTTGAGAAGCCTTCCCTAGTCCAAAGCTTTGTCTTGCTGTGAATATGACCTACCAGTTACTCTTTGTGGGAGTTTTAGAATTTATGATTTTAAAAAAGATACTAGTGGAATCAGGAGCTTTTTCACAGTTGATCTATGGCTTTGGAAGAGTCCAAGACCATAAATCTCATCAACTTCAATGCTAAATAGACCCATCTCTTAGCTTTTGATTACCAACAATAATAAAAATAATGAATTTAAAGGATCATTGTACTTTAAGGTAGAAAAGGAAGAAAACCAAAGACCAGCATTGATTAGACTATGTAATAGACCCATATGGTTTAGTAAGATGCTCTCACACATAAGTGATGAACATGATATAAATGTTTTGATAGGATACTTATTTAATTTGGTGCCATCTTAAGTAGCTCTACATATCTTGGGAATATCAGATAAACTAATGTTTTAATATTTTTGGAATTACAGCAATAACCACCAAATCTAAAGTACATTTTACTTTTTGGGGAAGGCTGGTATACAGTAGACTGAGAATCAAAATTTTCATTCTGAGTCACCATAAATATACACTACATTGATGAATGACATCCAAAACTCTGAGACAGTTTCATTCTCACTTTGACTGAAAATCTTAATGTATAGCAAAATTTTCCAATTAATCTCTACTGAAATTTCTAAATTTGACATGTTATTCCAGTATGATAATTCTGAATCTAAAGTTATTCAGAACTTATAAAGAGTTGGTGTTAACAATAGCAGCTTGTAATCAATTGCTCACTCAACCTGCACATATAATTGCTGCACTGTGAACTTTACTCAGTGTCATTTTAATTGAAGCCTGTCTGATTAGATAATTCATAACTAACATTTACAAATTAGACACCAATACTTGCACTATATGAAAGGTTACTCTTTGCGTCTAATTTGTGTCTGTGTGAAGTGAAAGACATTGGGTTTCTCTTTTCTTCTGGCAAAAGAGGTGCTGTTCTTAGAATAGCTGTAATTAAAGATTCAAACAGTACATATTTGGAATGATTCACAGCGCATCAACTTTGTTATAAACTGCTTTTGGTGGGTGAAAGTGATTGTCCTACTCAAAAAGATAGAAAATTATGAAACATGTCAGTAAAAAATGACTAATGATAAATCATTTTTAATTAACAGAGCCTGTATGCCAATAACAATAAAGTGATTCATGTAAGAAAATATTTTACCTCTATAAAAGAATGCATAGTAAAAAGCTTATTTAAATATTGTGGTTAAATAAAGGTGAATGAAGGAAGGCCCTATGCTCATAGATTTTTAAGGCTAGAAGGGACAATTATGATCACCTGCTCTGACCTCCTATATAACACAGGTCATAGAACTTCCCAGAAATAATTCCTAGATCATAGCTTTTAGAAAAACATTATCAGTGATGGAGAATCCACCACAACCCTTGATGAATAGTTCCAATGGTTACTCACTTAAATTCAGACTTGAAATAAGCTGTACATTTTTGTCTAGTTTCAATTTCCAGCCATTGGATTGTGTTTTACATTTCTCTGGTAGATTGAAGAGCTCTTTATTAAAAATGTGTTTTCCATGTAGGTACTCATACTGTAATCAAGTCATCCGTAACCTTCTCTTTAAGATAAATAGACAAAGATCCTTGCATCTATCATTATAAGGCATGTTTTCTAATCCTTTAATCATTCTCATGGCTCTTCTCTGAACAATCTCCAATTTATCAACATCTTTCTTGAATTCTGGGCACCAGAACTGGACGTAGTATTCCAGCAGCAGTCACACCAGTGTTAAATACCGAGGTCAAATAACCACTCCACTTCTACTCAGGATTCTCCTGTTTATGCATCACATTAGCTCTTTTGATCATAGCATCACACCGGGAGCTCATGTTCAGCTGATTATCCACCACGACTCTCAAATCTTTTTCAGAGTCACTGCTTCCTAGGTAGTCCACCCCCATCCTGTTAGTATGGCCTACATTCTTTGTTTCCAGATGTGTATGTGTGTATATATATATACACAATCTGTATTAAAACATTAATTACTTGCACCCAGTTTGCTAAGTAATCCAGATAACTAAGACAATTGGTCACTGATTGAGTTATTGCTCCCCCCTATTTTTGTGTTGTCTCCATACTCAGTGATTATATGTTTTCTTCCAAGTCATTAATAAATATGTTAAATAGCATAGGCCCAGTAACCAATCCCTGCAGGTCCCCACGGGAAACAGACCCACTCAATGACTATTCTTCATTTACAGTTACATTTGGAGATCTATCAGTTAGCCAGTTTTTAATCCATTTAATGTGTGCCATCCCAACTTTACATCATTCTAGTTTTTTCCTCAAAATTTCAGACAGTACAAAGTTAAATGCCTTGCATAAATCTAAGGATATTACATCAACACTATTACTTTTACCAAGCAAACTTGTAATCTCAAAAAAAAATCTATTTTCCAGAAACACATTTTGATTTGTATTAAATATAGTACTTTCCTTTAGATCATTATTAAGTCTTGTATCAGCCTCTCCATTATTTTGCCCAGGCCGTCCCATTTACCATTTTAAAAAAGTTGGCACAATATTAGCTTTGTTCTGGAGCTTCCCTAATGTGCCAAGAGTTCTAATTAACATTAATGGTCCAGTTAGCTTCTCAGCCAGCTCAGCAACATTTCTCTTTTGTCTTGGTCTGGATGTAGTGTGATAACTTTGGAATGCTGCATTCAATCAATTCCAAAGTTTTAGATAATGTTCTAGACAAAAATGGACAGATCCCTATTGATTCAGCTGAAAATCTTAAAAATCAGAAGGGGGCAATGTCAAATGTACACACCCCTTACCATCCGATTAACACACACATCAGCTTCAGTCTGCAGATCAAAGAACTGGTTGATGGCAGCCATTAAAACCTTCCAGTACAACACCACTCATGTCAGCTTTGCCTGTCATCCTAATAGAGTTTTAAAATGTTGACACCCTAAATGGGCATGCACTGGTGCACTCTCTCACTGCTCCATTTCTAACTACATCTATTAGCAATCTGTTAATTTTGGGGTAGTATGTATATTGGGTTATCTTCTGACATTCATAATCTATACCCAATAACCACCAATTTTTGTTCACATTTTTTAAAAGCTGCCTTTTTAAACACACACGCACACACAAACACGGTAAGTCTTCAGGACTTAAAATCTCCATATTTCATGCAAGTGACTGAATATGTTGATTTCAATATCTAAAGAATATGTATATCCTCTTTCCATAAGTGTTAGAAAACCTATCCATCCAGGAACAGGGCCTTGTTTAGTAAAATAAAGTAATACAAAGATGGGATAGAGTCATCTGGCAATAGCCAATTTGAAATTTTACTTGTCTATATACACACACAAAAAAGTTGTAATTTTTAAAAATATCTTGCTCTGCTTCCATTGAGGTTAATGGGAGCTGTGAGGTGAGTGGTGATCGTCACCTTTGAAAATTAGACCACTTACTTGTACCTACATATGATCTAGGTTCCTAACTTTAGACACCCCTTTTTTAAATTGTTGATCTATCTTTTCCCCCTTTTTCTATTGCACTGATCACTATTTATTTAAAAGTGATTTTACCAATAGTTTCTACACTGGAGAGAGAAAACCCAGGTTTAGTCCAGCTACTAATCAGGCCCTCACTTGGCCTTTCCCATGTCTGACCCAGGTTAAAGAAAAACTACTAAGACCCACTTCCAATAGCCTCCCGGACCCTTCCTATTTGGTTTTCAGAACAAATCTGAATATTTTTTTAGGACTAAATTCAGTTCAGCTTTCTCACAGCAGCAATTGCAAGAAAAACGAGGAGGAGGCCAAAAAACAGAAGAGGAAGTTGAGGAGAAAACAAATAAGTAGTGTTTTGTTTTTGTCTTCTTGGGAGGAAGAAGGGAAAGAGTTGAACTAGGTTATGTATTGTGCATGATGATTCCAGCACTCCAAACCTACAGTGATGTTTGATATAGATGGATAGATAGAACTCACAATTTATTCTATTATGCTAGTGCCTGAAAAATGTAGAATTGTGAGAGCTTCCTGAGGCTTCAAAGACATGAAGCATTCCTTATAAATGAGCACTTTCTTTATCTCTTAATATCTTGCCTTTGAATTCTTCCCCCAAATCAGAGTTGGCTAGAGTAAACTAGAATACGCTATAGCTGAGTGAGAGAATTTTAACATATCAGTACATGAAAGGCAGTTTCAAGTGATGAAGAAAAATAGTCTTTCAGAAGTAGAGAGGGAAAAATGAAAGAAAAAGTGCACATGCCTTAGATATGCAAATAAGCTCCTGGCACCTTAACATTCCACCTGCCTTGCAGAGTATTTCCTGGTGCGCAGGTTGGCTTCCAGTGACACAATGGATTGCTGTAGTTTAAAAAAAAAAAGGGGGGGGGGAGAGGGGCAAAAAACAATTCCATTCCAGCAGAACAAGAAGCAATTTTAAAGGATCCAAGCCTATAACAATCTGATTACATTAGAATGAAACTGTAAAACTATCCATGATTATTGAGGTACTTTAAAAGTATAAAGTTCTAGAAATTCAATTGTTACTCAGTCTCCCCCACCACAGTCCCTAATTCGGAGAGCTCCAATTTTGCATATCCCAACTTGAGGCAGCTTGGACTTAATTTAAAAAAAAAATGTTAAGCACCCAAAACTCCAGCTGAAACCCCAGAGCTGTGGGTGTTCACTGTCTCTGAAAACTTGTGTGTCAAAAGTTGCGTACCTAAACTTGAGGCAACTGAAATTAGGATTTTGTACAAGTAGCGTCTAATAGGTCATTCTTCTCTCCCTGTTACTCCTACCTCCTATATGTAACTTCCAACCCAGTGTTCAAACTGAGTAACTTTCAAACGGGACTAAGACGTTCGGGGTCTCCTTTCCCAGGAACTAAAGTCATGTGGTGCATTTCAAAGTTAAAGGGTTGTTCTTCAAAAATAGTTTATGAGCTAATGATAAAGTCACACTTCAGCAGGGATGGTGTCTGTCAAAGTGACCAACATTCACCCCAGTTCCAATGCACATTAATCTGTGAAATGGAGTTCTAAAAATTCCAATGTTATGGGATCTGAGCTGGTTTTCCATTTATGCCAACATACTGTCTGTAAGAAGAACATGACTGATGCAGGGTTTTTTGTTGCTTTCCTTAATTGATTGTATCTTTTCTTTCAAAGCCTCCAGGTGCCTATCATCATTGTTAACTCATTTGAGCAGTTTGCTCAGCTTGTTTATGCTATTGACTCACAATTTATCTTGAAAGATGCCAGAGGGTTGCAATAGGCCAATATCTATCAAGATTTTCACCATAGAATCATGGTACTGGAAGGGACCTTGAGAGGTCATCTAGTCCAGTCCCCTGCACTCATGGCAGGACTCAGTATTATCTAGACCAATGCTTCTCAAAGCCAGTCCACCGCTTGTTCAGGGAAAGCCCCTGGTGGTCCGGGCCAGTTTGTTTACCTGCCGCGTCCGCAGGTTCAGCCCATCATGGCTCCCACTGGCTGCAGTTCACTGCTCCAGGCCAATGAGGGCTGTGGGAAGGGCGGCCAGCACATCCCTCGGCTAGCGCCGCTTCCCGCAGCCCCCATTGGCCTGGGACGGTGAACTGCAGCCAGTGGGAGCCGCGATCGGCCGAACCAGTGGATGCGGCAGGTAAACAAACCAGCCCGGACTGCCAGGGGCTTTCCCTGAGCAAGTGGTGGACTGGCTTTGAGAAGCACTGATCTAGACCATTCCTGACAGGTGTTTTGTCTAACCTTCTCTTAAAATTCTCCAATGATGGAGATTCTACAACCTCCTTAGGCAATTTATTCCAGTGCTTAACCACCCTGACAATTAGGAAGTTTTTCCTAATGTCCAACCTAAACCTCCCTTGCTGCAATTTATGCCTGTTGCTTCTTGTCCAGCATATGTTTTATGCTGCATTTTCTTTCTCTTGCTCCTCTGTAAATAACACATTTTGCAAGATCTTTGGATTGTCATCCATCTTGTCTGAAAAAAGCACTATCTGTCTAATAGTTCCTGAGTTTCATTTGTTTCTAATACCATTCCCACTCCTTCCACACCCAAATTTAAAAATAAAACAATTTAAAAAAATTAAAATAAGCAAGATATTGTAAATTGATAAACTGACAAACTGTAAATTTATAAATTCAAATGCCTAATTTGATACCTTAAAATAGCCTGAGTTTTTAGAGACTGCTGACCACTTGCCCTTTCAAAATTAGGTCCCTTTAATGTGTTGCAAGTTGAGCACCCAAAATCACTGATCACTTTAGAAAATTTTGGTCAAAAACTACAGTCTTTGGCATTATAATTAGTGTGAATTGTCTGACCATGAGTGATCAATGGTTAGCTGACAATGAATCCAGAAAGGGGCTAATATCACACCAGTGTAATTCTACTGAAATCTGCAGAATTACTGATTGTTTAGGCCAGGTCTACGCTAAAGTTAGGTTGACGCAGCTACATTGCTCAAGCGTGTAGAAAAATCCACAACACTGAGCAATGTAGTTAAGCTACTCTAACCCCCATTGTAGACAATGGAAGAATTCTCCTGTCAGCCTAGGTACTGCCTATCAGAGAGGTGGATTAACTACAGCGACGAGAAACTCCTCCCTGTCACTGCAGCATTTCTAGTGAAGACGTAGCTTTGGACTCATTTTAAGTTAAATTAATTTCAAACACAAGAGTGTGAGATATTGGGCATAAGATTCTAATATAGTAGTTCATATGGTAGCTAAAAAAATTTAAATGACTACTGAGCGGCTCCATCTTAAATACAATCATTTTTATAATCTATACAAACTGAATTTAAATTATCTACCATCTCACTCCTTCAGCTAGGTCAGTCTTTAATTTGCAGCTCAGCACATACCACTGTAGGCCGGTTGTATTTGTAAAAGGAGGAAGACAAAAGAAAAATTGCACAATATCAGTGGTATCACTCTATATATTTTTGAAGAGAAGAAAATTCTCTTGAGAAATACTGTGTGTGGGTATGTATATGTCTGTACACATAACCACTATGTATTACACACGGAGAAAGCTACAGTGTTACTCCTGCTTTACAGAACTTAAAAGCCAGTTTTCATTTACAATATGAGGGATTCCATTTCCAGCACTGACTTTTTTATAAATGAAATTATACTTATTTTGTTGCTAGAATAAGATTTACATTTGTAACATTCATATCAATAGTAGATAATGATTTCCAGTGCCTAGAATTAATCTTTGCACATTTATTCTTCTACATCTTCCTTTCTTTATCCATTTATGTTCTGTAACGCACATTTAAGTATATTCGAATGTTATGGCCGTACACCCATTTTGCAGTTATTATATAAAATATTTATACATTTTGGTTTTGTGAGTGCCTGACCTGCATCTGCCTTTTCCTTAATGCTTTCTAGTTATGATGTTAATAGGAACATATGAGTTGCTAGCAAACTTCTAATATATGGTCCATCAAGTCTGATATCCTGCTTCCAGTTGTGGTCTACTGTACACCTGCTACAGAGAAAATCAAAAGCTTTCTGTAATGCACCTGGCCAGTACTATATAAATAGGCAATTGTGAATGACTAACATATCAAATAACTGAACATTAAAAAGGTCAAAATGATCTGATTTACACTATTGTCAGGTTGTACAGAATGTGTGAGGCTTTCCAGTCCTCAGTCTACATTCTTTAATGACAATGAGTAATGGCTAGGAAATATTATGAATTCATTCTTGTGATAATTGTAATGAGAATAGTGAATGGTACAACAAATCTAATCCATCTTTCTGTAAAACTGTAATCTGATTATGTTGTGGTACTATTCAAAGGCCTTATGGTTGTAGCCAGAGACCATTATATTAACTAAGAACAGATAATAAAAGACCACATATCAGTCACAATATTTTCTAGGAAAATAATCCTGCAGGGGAAAAAAAAATCTTTAGTTGACTCGAAACCTCAAATCCCTGTTTTTCTTCAACATGGCATGTTCTAACTTTATTTTTTTAAAAAGCCCTAAAGGTTAACTACAGTAAATCATGCATTGATGAATAAGAGGAGGAAAAAACATGAGTAATTCAAATAATAATCAGCTGTACTATATGTATGATTAAGGTGTAGGGATGTGTTGAATTTAATAAACCAAACAAACCAGTCTGGAAAAATAAATTCCCCTGTGGCAAGGCCTCTACAGGCCTGCTTGTGGCCTGCTGTCTCTCTTAGCACACCCAGGTGAGGCACTGATAACAAAAACAAACAATAGACCCAAAGGGGGAAAAAAATAGAAGTATCTTCTACCCTGCCCCCCCCAACTCCCTGCCCTAAGCCCCCTGCCTGCACTGTGCACCCCTCCTGCACCCCAACTCCCTGCCCTGAGCCCCCTTGTATGCCCCACACCTCTCCTGCACCTCAACTCCCTGCCTTGAGCCCCTTCATATATCCCGCACCCCTCCTACACCCCAACTCCCTACCTTGAGCCCCCTCGTACATCCTGCACCCCAACCCCCTTCCCTGAGCCCCCTAATACAGCCCACACCCTCCTCTGCCCCAATCCCTTGCCCTGAGCCTCCTCCTGCACAGTACACCCCCTCCTGCACCCCAACCCCGTGCCCCATCCCTGCATACAATTTCCCCACCCAGATGTGGCCCTCCGCCGAAAAAGTTTGCCCATGCCTGGTCTAAGTTAATGATTCTTGGTCTAAATAGTGGGGTCTGGGAATGAATAATTGCAAGACCCAAAAGAGATAGAAGAGAGTAGTGAGACTGCAGGGGAACACTGTGCCACAAAGGGAAGTGTTCAGGGATGATGCCTGCCACACACTCAAAAAAACACTGCTGCATATTGTTGCCATAAACAGAAAGTGAAAACAATTAAGGGCCTGACTTTCATCCAAGTCTCAACCTGCCCTCTCTTTCTGCTAACACTACTTTGCACACACAAAGAGCCGGGCTTATATTTCTGTGCCTATTCTCCCCACCCCCTCCAGCTTTATTAAGCTGGCTATTTAATTAGCCCTATGTACTTGCAAGTACAGTAATTAGAGCTAAATATTATTTGCATTGCAATTCATTGAGGGTGCAAAAATATAGATTAATGTGTGAGCGGGGCAAAATTTTGCCCACAGAGCAAATAGACCATCTCTGAAATAAGACCCTAAATGTAAAAACTCTATACTAGTATATTCGCTAGTATAGCAAAACTATTATTTCTTCCACATTCTGTCCCCCTTCTCTAGCTCTCCGCACCCCACCTTCTGAAAGAGGAGCAAAAATGAATATGAGGTATCTTTGTAATAATTACACTATGAGACACAGCTTTTTTCTCATCAGTGAACCCCTCTCCCAGCACACTTTTGGCCATGTACTATCCTCTGTCAAAGCAGGAAACTTCCATTCACAACCGTGGGAAGTTCTACACTTGGATAAAAGGCAATATGGCTACCAATTGCCATGCTCCGCAAATGGATCCTGTTTTAGCACCCAGTGATAGAGCCTGCACACAGATGTAACATGTATCTGCCTGTCAGATCAAGCAGACAGATGCTTAAAGAAACTCAAGATCTGTACCTTAACAGAAGATAGATTAAAAAAAAAAATCAGAGGGAGCCAGAGCTTCAAGCATTTCCCCATGTTACGTATTACCTTACTCTGCATGTAGTTCCACTGAAGTGAGTGGGATTTCTCAGGGACTACAGATACACCACGAGACTAAAGGTGTAATAATGTAGTCCAGAGAGATTAGCTCTCAAAAATATTTCCATTCAGATGAATAAAATCTTCTGACAAAAGAAAACAAATTGAATATTCCTTTTAAAGTTATTAGTGGTGGGGGGGGAAATAGTAATAAATGCTGTTAATATGAATCATAAGGAGAATATATTTTTGAACAATCAGATATAGTGTACATTGAAATCAGCTCATACTCCAACCCCTTCCTTTATAAACAAGAATTTTCATTGTGGAAATGTATCTTAATAGGTCTTTTTCTAGCTTTATTCTCATAACTCTGCAATTTGAAGTTATATATGTTATGTCAGATTTTCTGAGAAATAAACTTGAGTGATCCTTCTGATGAATGACTCAGAATATCTGTTGAAAAGAATGTTTACCAGTTTAGTGTTTTAAAATTTTTAAAAGTAATTCATTTTGTGTGACGCTTGTAAAAGCTGCTTACCAGAGTAGTGTGATATTTTCATAGCTACATAAAGAGCTGGGATAAATAGGAAGTATAAAGCAGACCATGATTAGTTACATTTTGTAGACAAGGATGGGTTGTCTCTTTTGGGTAAAGATATCATGACAATCCCTGTTTTCTGGAGGCCAGACTTTCACCTTCCTAGAGCTCTCTCTGTTCAGCTAACGTCTTCTGTTCTCTGAGAGTTGTGTACAGACTTCTAATGAGTGCTAACTGTGGAACTGTTTATGTGCTCACTGAAGTCTAAGGGAAGAGTCCCATTGACTGCTGGATTAGGCCCTTTATTCTTAGGTACTATAGGCAACTGCAACTTGACAATGACACCACATCCACAGTGGAGATATTCCATTGAAAATAATGGATTTAGACTAGAATGAAACTGAAATAACTCATCGTTAATCATGTCCATGTTATCTAGAGATGGACTCATGCTCTTTAAATCCAGTGCTTGAACTCAGAGAAGTTTGTGCCTGGAGTGTTGGGCTAAGTCATTGTGGATGTTATTAAAAATTGGGGTAAAATCTTGGGCCCTTTTGAAATCAATGTGAGTTTTGCCATTTGCTTCAATGAGACCAGGATTTCTCCCTGGACACTGAACTCATGCAATAGTTAAATTTACTGTGATCATTGTAGAGGTTCCCATTTTAACAATAATGTGGTAAATGCAAACTTTGTGGTGTAGCAAAAACATCCAGTTTTTAATGGCACTCTTGGGTCCCAGAAGTAAAATTTGGATCCACATGCCAGCCTGGATTCCATACCTTCCAAAAGTCTGGAGATGTTTGGACTTTGTGTCTTATCCTACTAGTCATTTCTCAAACCCATGTTCTATGGCTGGTGTACTCCAGTTAAACAAGATTTGTTTAAACTATGTTGGCATAAACTATCTTAAAGTCGTTCTCTTAGCTTATCAAAAACAATGATACTGTGTTTCCACTGGAGGTGTCTCTGTGAAATGGCAATCACCTCTATCATCTTTGAATAAAGGCCCTGATCCAGCAACTGTAGTCAATCAGAATCTTCCCATTCACTTCAATGGGCATATAATTAGCAGAGGTGGAATTACACCTACATAAGACTGGGGTCGCATATTTGCAAATCAAGTCTAATGTATCTCTCTGTATAATGTGTTTCCTAAATCAGGCTTGAAAACATGCATGGTATAAAATGGTTCATTTAACTGATTATCTTTTGCAGAATTTATCTGGTATTTCATGTTTTCAAACCAGTCCTGTATCTATATACTGTATCTTATTTTGTATTTGATGACCATATAGGTGTGCTGCTGTAGCAACTGAAATTGTTTCTGTTTAAGGTTTAGTTTGCAAATGATTAATTTAGTTTTTTATGGGTAATTTGTATTCTCCCAAGGCCTGTTTCCAGTAAATGCAAAAAGCATTATCTGAATGGTTTACATAAAAGGAAAAAAAAAACAGCTTGTAATGTTCACAGATGAACTTTTAATATGAGTGCTCTTGCAAGCAGCAATGATTTGTGTTCAGTTGTAGAATAAAAACTACTTGATACATTGAATGGAAAGTAGTTCATAAAGCACTGACTTGTATTGAATTAGTCACCTCCATAAGTCATGGGGGGTTGATTATTGAATTTTTAAAAAGAGTTTTATTGATTTATTAAGGAGAAAATGTATTTAAAAGGTGCCCCAGCGTGTAATTCTGCTCATTATAAAACACAAAATAGCTAGAGGACGCTAAAATTGTATTTGAACAAAGAGATCTATTTTTAACAAATTAGCTTTGAACTGTTTGTCTAGTGGGTCCATGATTTCAATCTATGCAGCATCTGGAAGGTAATTGAAAACCAGCCCTCTAATAAACATGCCAACTATTCTTAAATTGCTCTTAGTGTGGAGCTCTCTAGAAATGTTGTGACGCATATGAAAGGGGTCAGAGTGTTACAAGTAACACTGCAGGATTTCAGACATGACTGACAACTGAGGTTTCTTCGCTGATAAGCATTCAGCATGTGGGAATATGAGTTAGCGCAATTGCATACAAGCATCATCCTGTGAAAATTCTAAAACATTTCTATAAAAGTGACTGGGATTAAAATGTAAATTGATGTGCTCAAAAGAAGTTTCAGTTGCTGTTAACTGTGTATTTCTATTATTGGAGTAGATTCTATTAGTTTCTTCATCGATAAATATAAATTGATTACTTGGGGAGAAAGCACTTAAAGGTATAAAGACACAGCAAAATTAGGACATGTTTGAGGGAACATTGAATCCTGTTAAACTTTCTGAATTTGAAATTTCTGGGCAGATTTTAAAGTTTACTGAGATGTGAGTTCCAGCTATTCACTGCCCTTTTAAGGCTGTATGTGTGGAGAAGGAGCTTAAGGGAATACTCAGTCTCCTAGCAAGGGAAGTAGTCCATGGAGAAGAGTAGTAAGAAATAACTCGTCAAATGGGTATGTCATGCAGAACATTTTAAGAAGCAATGATGAACACTAATGATATTAATTTTTTATTAAAGCTAGTGTTAAAAACTATATAAAACATAGGTTGGGAAAAGAGTGTCTATACATCTGGGTATAGTGCTTAAATTATCCACAAATACAAAGTTAGTTTTTAAAAGTCATATGATACGTAGAGTAAATAATCAGCAATAACCTAAATTTAGGTGAATAGATTTAACAATACAGTTTAGATATTAGAATCCAAATACTCAGGTCATCACTCATGAAAAGTTGTACAGAGATCTGGTTGTGGAAAGCAAAATATATCAGTGAGTGGAGATTGTCCCTCAGTAATTGAGAATTAGGTTGGGTGTCCATTTAGAAAATACAATCCATGAGGAAAGTATTTGTTACTTTCCTGACTGAGCCTCTCATCGGCACTTCAGCTCATCCCTCCTGGTGTTGCCGTTGTCTGGTGATGTGTTCTATGTAGATGTTCCTTGATCATCTGATGGCATCCAACATCATGAGTTGCTGCATCAGTCGAGCGTAGCATTGACCAGTTCCATATTCTATCAGAACTCACTCATTACTGGGGTCCCATGTGCCTAAGGCTACAATGATCAGTGCATGTGTCTGGACCTGGTAACTCTTAGCTCTCAAGGTATTGGCCAGAGGGGCATATTTCTCTACCTTTCGAGCTCGGACATTACGGAAGTTGGGGTCATGTTCTTGAACGGCACTGTGATGTCCACCATGATGATCTTCTTTCAGTCCTCGTTGGTGATGACGATGTCTGGTTGCAGTTGGCTGTCAGTTCCAGGGATGTCGGAGTATACGGCAACCTTCCTCATGGGTGGCGGGATGGCTCTGGCCAGGTGATCTTGGATGGCGTTGTGTCACAGCTGCCAAGCTCTTGAATGGGGCTTGCAGCTACACAGGACGTATGGTCGCGTCTCGTTGGCATAGCTCACTTCCTGCATTGCTGGTCCCGATTCCCGTGGCAGACGACTCCGTTCAGTGGGACACAGTCGAGCTGGGCCCTGTGGATGAACCTCCAGTCTTCAAATTGGGTGAAACTGCCCCCAGGGAGGAAGTAGTTGCTCGCATCCCACTTACACGTCACCTCAAACGCCTTGCCCTGGTCTGGCTTCCGTTTTAGGTTTTCCACGTATTGGCAGCAGATGGCATCCTTCAGGGTCCTCTCCAGCCTGGTTCTAGCTCTTGGAGTGATGATAGGATGATCTGTATTCTTCACCCGTGGGACCAGTACTCCCAGCTCCTGGCATTTCTCGCACCACGTCCAGTGGCAGCCGATACATTTCTCCAGTCGTCATGTAGCATTGCGGGCAGGAGTCCAGAATGAAGCAGTCTCCCCTGTCTCTTCCAAATTCACTTTCCAGTGAGCCACTCAGGTAGGTGGCAACATCTTGGTTGATGGGGGTCATGATGATTATGAGAATGAGGTTAGAAGTAGGGAGACAGAGGAAGGTCATATACTTAAAGTGAAATCTTGCTTCATGGAGATAAATGGCAAAACTCTCACTGACTTCAATGGGGCCAGAATTTCACCTATAATCTCATGAGCAGAAAAAAGCAGCAGGTTGTATGGAAGCCCATACAATCAGACTAAAACCACATTAGGAGATGATGGACAAACAAGATTCTAAGTGAGAAAAAGTGTACCTCAGGACCTGAAAATAGCTTGAAGTGGGAAAGCCCAAGCTAATGAGTATGGGTCCAGAAGCCATACATAGAATATTTCTATTGTCAAGCCTGGAATTTGAAGTTTTGTTTGTTTTTCTCCATGTCCCACAATATTCAAATGTAGTTTTTGTTAAGGAAAAAACCTTTATTCTTCCCAAGTTCTGAATAAATGTCTCACTTCAGTGTTTTTTCCAACTAGTTATTAAAATGCTAAGGGCCAGATTCTTAATATGTTTATTCAGGTTAATTACCTCTACTTCCTTCCCTTTACAAGAAGTACCACTGATTTATATCCCAAATAAAATATACTTGTTTAAAGACAAGCAAAACTTGAAAATAGCCTTTTAAATTAATTCTAATATAAATTCAATAGGAGTATGCAATCATAACAGCCACATTTCAGTCCTGTAGACTTATCGCTGGGCCTTTGTGATAGCCCTTCGTGCAGCTGTGGAGCAGCACAGATGACAACGCACACTGTCAATGAATGCCTGCTGACTAGGTTCAGCAGTGGCCTACAAGAACTGCATCACGCCACTGAAGATGCCAGATTTGGCTAGATAGACACTAAATAAATAAATTGGCTAACAAACTCTCCCCTGCTGAAAACGGGAAATATAGAAAACCTCTGAAGCCCAGGCTGTTAGATTGCTAGAGTTACTCTATATTGTACAATGGGAGTCTTCAAACAAAAACAGTAAATATGCCAAGATGATTGGCTCCTATTCACATAGAATGGTGGCCTTTAATCTCAATGTTGCTATGAATTCCTTTGTGTCAATACAATGCAATGTATGCACTTAGTTTCCTTAGCCTTTAAAAAGAGGCAAAATGTGGAGGTGAATGGGTTTAGAGCTTCCATTGTAGTTATTGTTGTATTCAATATATGGAATTGCTCTGTCAGTCACTACTTTCAAAGCCCTTTGAAGGTTCTATTTACTTTCTTCTCTTTCAAAGAGAAAAAGAAAAGCCCATATGACAAAATAGTTAACTATCTTTTTTTAAAAAACCATTTGGATAAGGCATCAGAAAACCTCAAGGTAAATGTGAGCAAAGAAGCTCAGAAGAAAAGAGAATGTAACTTTAAGCTACGTACTGTTTGTTCTTCTATTTATATTTACAAAAATGCTAGAGGACAGCACCCGTCCATATGTGGTAGGTAACTTTGACTTAACTTGAAATGCAACACTTGCAAATAGTCTCCTAAATTCAGTGGAACAATTTAATATAACCCTTTACCAGTAAGCCAATCAACTTAACTAAAATCTCCTTTTTCTCTTCAACAATTCCCACCTCTATTTTCCAATGAGAGAAAATGTGCACCTTGTAAAAATCAAGTTCTTAGTATCTGGCCACCAAACAAAATCAGATCACACTTGATGTATATTGGCATAATTCCACACAACTCAATGGACATAATCTGATAATTTGTCCCATATTTTTGTTTCTCTCAATTTACCAGAGTTTATGGGTGTCATTCTTTTATTGGACCAACTTCTGCTGGGGAGAGGGACAAGCTCTTGAGATTACACAAAGCTCTTCTTCATTTCCATTGTCTGTTTCAAGAGCCAGGAAGGCTTCCTGGGGTTACAGTCTCTGTTCTCCCACTTATTAGTGTGAGGGCTTTGTTTACCTTTATATGTAAATGTACTGCCATTGTTTCTAACCTCACCTTGTTCGATTTACATTGGCAACACAATGTTAATTCATCAAGGAGAGGCTGTGTCTACACACCGCTTACCAAACATGTCTTAAGAACACATTTCCAGCACTCAGCTATAATTTTTTAGATACCGCCCGTGTGTACGTTATGCAATAATATTAATGACCAGTATGCTACCAGTTGTATATGATACCTTTAGATAGAGATTATGACAACAGCAATTGTCAAGCCTGCTGTGAGTTATGGTGTGGTGTGCCCTCTGCCAATTAGCATCGAGGCCACCAGACATGAGAGAATGTGAGGAGTTGGGCTGGAAGCAATGCTGCCTCTTGTACTCAGCAGTGCACAGGTTTTAATGAAGTCCCACTTGTTCAACCTAACCAGCCTTAGGCTTCACTCTTTGCTAATGACAAAGCCTTCTACAAATGTGAATTCCTTAAACATTTCTCATTTCACTATCCCCGCCCATGAAAATTGCCTCTTGTAGAAGCCAGTTTAAAAGTCTACCTGTCTGTGATGGTTTATAGAGTTTTGTCACTTTACTGGACAGATAAAGGGGAATAACAAACTCAGCCACTTGAAAACATATTAAAAAGGAAAAAAACAATATTGGGAGCAAACCCTCAGCTGGCATAAAGCCATGTAGCTCCATTGAAGGGCCCTTTAATATACATTAAAAAAATACTTACTTGATTTTCTGATAATTTTAGAATTAACGTTACTTTCTAATGAGATTTACTCCTGAAAATTTGACAGCATAGGGTGATTTTTTTTAACGTAGAGAAGAGGGGTCAAAATCAGTGTTATAACAGGATCCGGGGTTGCCACCTTACATATGGAGAGGTTTACATACCAAGCCTTTTTAGTATCCATTTAAAACCAGATCTTGCCATTCTCTCATACCAAACTCTTATGTCAATGGAAGTAGAACTGAAACGGCTGCATCCTGTAACTGTGTTCGTCGTAGAGCTGTTTCTTATTCTTTCTTTTTCCTTGGAAATTGTCTCTGATGTGTACTGCTTTTAAAGAAGTAAAAGGAGATAGCTCACAATACCCAATACAATATTATACCTATTTTCAAAGGAGCCAGCAACACTTTAGAAGCTTCCCTATGGTTTATTCAGATTCTACCTCCCTATTTCTCCTTTTTGCAGTACAAAGATGACTTAAGTCCATTTTTGACATTAAGGATTTATTTTACAAGACACAGTGGCCATAAAAGCTTCCTCAGTGAGAAACACTAGACCTTTGTTAAACCACACTCAACCACAAAATCCTGATCTGTTGGAAGGAGGTTCAATTTAGTTCACTCCCTTGTGTTCTGATGTGACTTTTGGTTTCTTCCTTTTGGTTTTTTTCCTTCTCTTGCTCTGAAAGTACACTTGAAAGATGATAGGGAAGTGTCTGTTTCTGAAAGATGAGTCACACTGCATTACCAACAAATTCTAATTATTTGAATTATTTACTAGACAGTAATAGAATAGGGGGAAAAAAATGACAGCATGTCACAGACAATACTGGCTAAGTTGTTTAAGTCATCTGTAGGCATGTTCTAATTTAGCTCATTATTAATTTCCTGTCAGGAAATCACTGCCCTAAACCTTCTCTTTAATACAGACATAAGTCATTCTAAACTCTTGTAAAGACAGCTGATTGAACTCAAGACTTTTGTCTCATTACAAAGCCTAGACGTTTTCAGGCAAAGGACTGTTCTAGGCACTTAATATTTTGAAATAAAATGTACTGTATAATTAATTGAGTATGAAATGTGTTGTTCATTGCTGAATTAGTTTATCTTTTCAAGACTTTGCCGGCTGTATGCAATCAATCATTCATATTTCACAACTGCCGTAGGTTTATGAATTTTCACTTTTGATACAATTGAGTTCCAACTGTGTAGCAAAATGAATACAAAACACTATCTGGAGGCAAACTGAGCAAAAACCCCTCCTGTTCTATCTGGCTAAAATAAAATGTTAGGTCATTAATCATCCCCCTCATCACGTCTCATTTTTTCAGGCATATAATTTGTATTCAAGCCATGTGGGGGATACTGGCAGAGAACAAATACATTTGAACTGACAAAGCAGGAAATATTTCCTAATTACCAGGATAGCTATAGAGGGTTAGAAAACACAGCACAGACAAAGAAAATCCAAGAAATGGGTGCTTTGTGAATCATTTTGTTTGCTAGACATAAGATGTGATTGTCATGTTAACAGTAGATGTTAACTGCTTTCAAAAGACAAGTAATTGAGAACAACTGTGTAACCAAAGACACAGAAATTCAAATTAAACTTAAATTCGAAATTAAGCTCATTAAACTTAAATAGACAATCTGAGGTTCAGTTATTTGAAGCTTCCAAATGTTTGGATGCTTCTCTAGACCTTATTTGATCGTCTCCAAAGTGAAAATCAAACTAGAATTCTCACCAGTTAACATTTTCTGGATGGACTAGGTCAGTAAGACAATGAGAATAGACCTGCAGTGTTTCACTATTGTTTCATCTGATGTTCATTTAAAATCAATAGAAAAATAAAGATTGACTTACTCTTCTCTGAGGAGTATGTATTTCTGAGGAGGTGATGGAAAGCTCAGATTCTGGGAGGATTTCAATATTGTACAGTTGATGGCAGGGTGGTTATGTCGTGTTGCTTTTCTGTGTGGGCCCACACAGAACCAAGAATATGAACAAATATTTCAAGTCAGCCAGGAAGTCAAAGATCAAACTTGATTCCACGGATTGTGCCCCTCTTCTCAGGTTTTTCCACCAGCATCAGAATTTCTAGAGCACAGTCAAAACTAAGTAAGGTGCTGATAAAATATGTCTTAGCTGTCTCCTCTTTCCCCTTCATTCACAAATCCCTCTTAATGTATGAAGATTGTGGTTCCATACTGGGTAGAAGAGGCTCCCTATTTTGGAATAGCCATGTAAGTGTACTACATGATGCTCAAATAAATTCTATAGACACCTTTTCTGTACTTGTGCCAGGTACATGAATCTTACATGTATTACAATATCCACTGTACACATGCTACTGAAACATCTGGAAAGCCTGAGCTACTGCTTTACACAAGAGTTCTTTATAAGAAGTTCTT
The DNA here is from genome assembly GCF_016161935.1 of Mauremys reevesii. Lineage (NCBI taxonomy): Eukaryota > Metazoa > Chordata > Testudines > Geoemydidae > Mauremys > Mauremys reevesii. The sequence continues at coordinate 25,264,425 of NC_052633.1, read as the reverse complement.
AACAGGATAGAACAGTGTATACTCTAATGGAAATGTTGGTAGCATTTCTTTTGGAGAAACTTTTTTTGTGTTTATATAGTGAATGATAACCCTAAGGAAGAGCTGAGGCATAAATAACACTGTTGTCATATTCTGCCAGCTGCTATAATAATACCCTACATCCTTTTTAGGACTTCTTGCTGCTGGATTTGTGCCATTTTGATGATAACTGTAGATTCCTGGTTCCTTGGTCCATTTGAGAACAGGGCCCCTACAGTGCTACAGAAACCATGAACTTTGAGTTCTAAAAGCTCAAACCTTTAATCATATTTCAAATGCTGGAGTGGAAATTTGGAATGATTACCCCTATGAATTTACTCAAATCATCAAGTCTGGCAGTCTCAAATGATTTTCACACTTACTCTAGCTCTGTATCTGAGGGGTTTAAGTCAAAATACAGTGACTTTGAGCAAACAATAATACAGGACATAAGAAAGAACGAGTTTTATTGTTGCCATGTGTAATCATATAGATGGCTACATTTAACTCAGTGGAGAAGCTGATTAAACCTACTTAGACTTTTTTTCCCACTGGATATTGGCTCAAAACCAGACAACTGATGGGGTTGCTTACTGCACCCCCAATCATCTAAAGGATTTATTGATAGGTCAATAAATTGAGTTAATGATTAGAGTAATAACCCACTTTTATAATTCTGGGGGTTTTAAGTGAAACTCTGACAGACCCTTAACACTGCAGTGCTGTGGACAATAATACTGTACTAGAAAATCCCTGCTTTCTGTTTCACATTTGTATTATAATCCTCTTTGTTTCTATTTTAACCTGCCAGTCACCTCTGGACACATATCCAAACCAAGCAATATTTTCCAATGTTTTAAGATTGGTCCATCGTTAATTATATTTTGTTAATATTCTCAGCACATATACAGTTGCCCTTGTGGGAAAAATAGAGTGTATAGGCTCAGTAAAGTACATTTCATGCTAAGAGAGAAAAATAGTACACCTGCCAGCCAATAATGGTGGTAGAGGTGAGCTAATAATTCCCAGCAAACAGTTTGCTCAATGAATTCTGCCTCTTTACTGCTCCCAGAATGTCTGTGAAGCAGATTGTAATTTTATTGAACAATGAATTGCTTAAAAAAAATCTCCAAAAGCAATTAAACACTTTCATTTTCAAATTTAACATCTCCCCCCACTTTTTCAGTGAAAACCTAAAAAGTCTTCATATTCAGTATTTTTGTTTCTTTTCAAAAAATAAAACATTTTCAGTCTTTTCTTCATCATCATCACCAACTTAAAAAAATGGGGAAAAAAATCTATCCTTTTATCCACTTTTTTCCCCTTTGTAAGAAATTTCAACCAAGACTGACAATCATTATCAAATATTCAGTGTTTGAAATTTGAGCTGGATTGGTTAGTTGTGCCTGGCCACAAACATCACTTAGTATTGTTTCACTTCCTTCTATCACACACACACACACACACACACACACACACACACACACACACACACACACACACACACACACACACGTTCAGAATTCAGACCCAAATACAGAATCACATTGTGAAAATGGCACCTATGCTGGACCAAAACTGCTGATCCAAACCCACTGCCACATTTTGAAGTGTTAAAAACCTAAACCCAGATCTGAATTTCATCAGTAATAATGATGAAGCTTTGAATCTCTCAGAGAGGAAGCATATTAGGGACAGGTAACAGATGAGAAGGAATAAACAATAGCTTAGCAAACCCCTTACTTTTTCTACCACACAGGCCTGGGCTGATATTGCTCCTTGATTAGTTAGGGTATTATATTGCATGAGTGAAGGTATTTAATTGTAATTTTTTCTGGTCATAATGTTGAGCCTGCAAGGATGCTGAGCAGTCTGCTCCCACTCTAGCAAAGCACTTAAGCATTAAGTACATGTCATCCCATTTCAAATTCTGTCAGTTTTTGACCAGCCCTACTCCGCACTTTGAGTGTAGATGTGTGTGCACCTGCATGGTCCTCACTGAGAAGGGTGCAGTATGAATGTTGTCTTGCTCATTTTATAGCCTCTGTCTCTAGTGAGAGGTTTCGAGAACCTTGTCCCTTTGTTTTGTCAAGCAGTTCCCCATCCTGTATAAATTGCACCAAATGCATCTGCAAGTGTGTAGTTTTCTGTCATCACTAGAACTGGCCAAATAATAATAATAATTATTATTATTTTGGTTTATTGACAGATCCAAAAAGAATTTAAATTAATTTTAAAAAATTCAGTTCTACTTGAACCTGATTGATTTTTTCCCCAGAATTTTTGGTTAATTGCAAAAGTAGACAAATTGTGTTGAAGGTTGAACTAATGTTTTCTTCAACATACAACAAAACATTTAGTTTTTGAGCATTTTCAACCTTTTTAAAATTAAAGCAAAGGAAATAGAGAGATTCAAGGAGGAGGTGCTTTCCACTCTGTACCCAGTAGTTAGGGCACTCAGTGGGTATATGGGAGACATGGGTGCAAATTTCAGCTCTGTATTAGGGTTTGAACCCAGATCACCTTCATCCTAGATGAGTGACCTCATCATTAGGCTGTTGGGAATTCTGGGAGCAGGTCTCTCAATCTTCCCTGTTGAAGCTGGCCCACTGTGTATAAAATAGTACAGCATAGTCACAGGGACAGAAAGTCACTTCAAGGCCAGATTAACTTTTTATGGGCCCAGCACCAAATATATTTGTGGGGCCCCATAGGGGCAAAGGAGCATGGTGTGGGGAGGTCAGTCCCCAGAGCAAGGGGCTAGCCAGTGGCATTGGGGCACAGCATGGTGGGGCTGGCCCCGCTGCACCCAGCCCAGTGCAAGGGCACTGTATACAAACTGGCAATTGCCAGACACACACTGGCTCACCCAGCCCTGTGCTCCTAGCGTACCCCTTCCCCTCAGGGGTGGGTTTATGCTGTGCCACACAGCCCCTGACTCCCTATGCCCCGTGTCCCTCAGAGTTGCTATGCCCAGCAGCCCCCTCCCCAGATCCTCCACCACAAATGCACAGCAGCCTGCACACCACCACACCTGCCCACAGCCGCACCACTACTGCCCAATGCACTTCCCCACAGCCCACCACCACAACTCCACAGCACCCCACTCAGACCCCCTCCCCACTGCCCAGCATCCCAACACACAGACCTCCCCCAACACCCCCAAACAGACTCCCCACTGGCCAGCAGCCCCCCCTTCCCCCCACAGCTCCAGAGACCCACTCCCTCAAACTCTACCCCCTGGCCACACTCACCGGCTCTGCTGGAAGGTGACAGCATCTGCCAGACTGAACTGGCAGTGCGGCCGGGGCCGGTGCAGTGCCAGGAAGGGAAATCACTCCAGCCTCTCGAGAGTGACATGATTAGCCAGGCCAGGGTCTGTCCCCGCCCGGGCCAGACTCCCTCAGGACCCACTAGCCTGGAGATAGGATGACCATATGTCCCCTTTTAGCTGGGACAGTTTCCTTTTTAAGTTCTTTCCCATCCATCCTGACTTTTTTGACCAAAATGGGCATTTATCTCATTTCCTCTTGCCAGCTAATCAGGTGGCAAGAGCAAATGAACAAATGCCTAGTTTACCAAAAAAGTCTGGTGCGCCCCCCTAACGGGGTGTGGAGGAACATGTGTGTGTGGGAGGGTGGCAACGTGAGGTGTCAGGCAGCAGGGCTTGGGGGGTCAGCACCTGCCCCAGGTAGATTGGAACTTGGAGGGGTTAGGGCCAACCCCAGCCCCTGGCAGCAGTGTGGGGACCGTGTCAGCCCCACCCCGTGGCAGTGGGACTGTTCTTAATGTTTCCTCTAAATACTGTGAGGGTCCCACAGTTTCCCTTATGCATTTCTTAAGTCTCCAGTGTGCATAAATTGCCAACACTTTGTATCCTAGCAACAAATGGCTGGGGCCCTTTCCCCCCTCCCCCTTGCAAGGGAATAGCTAAAGGTGGACAAAGAGATCAGGTGACCTCCTGGACTGGGAAAGGAATAAAGCCCAGAGGAGGAGGGGCTAGAGGGGGTGGCTGGGGACGGGAAGGGAGGGCAGATAGGGTGGTCTGCCTTGCCGGGCCCCAGAATGGACCCAGCTGAGGGGTCCGGTTCTCTGTACCTACAAGCTCCATTTTGACCGTGTTCCTGTCATCTAATAAAGCTCTGTTTGTTTTAGTGGCTGGCTAAGAGTCATGTCTGACTGTGAAGCAAAGTGGGGGTGCATGCAGGACCCTCTGGCTTCCCCAGGACCCTGCCTGGGCGGACTCGCTGTGGGAAGCGCACAGAGGGGCATATGCTGAATGCTCCAAGGTCAGACCCAGGAGGTGAAGCCTTATGAGCTTCTTGCCCTGAAGACAGTCTGCTCCAAGGGAGAGGAGGCTCCCCAAAGTCCTGACTGGCTTTGTAGGGAGCATTCCAGAGCATCGCCCGGGGACTCCGTGACCGAGGGTCAGCCCCAGTCCTGGCAACAGCATGCGGAGGTCGGGGAGTGGGGGGCGGCCCCTAGTTGCGGCATGGGGAGCTGTGGGGAAGGGGTTAGCCCCTGGCCACAGCACAGGGAGCTCGGATGGGGAGGAGGGGTCAGCCCCTGGCAGCGCGGAGCTGCGGGCGGGGTCAGCAGCCCCAGCCAGGCGGCACAGGGCTCCAGCAGTCTCAGCCCCAGCTGTGGCACAGAGAGCTCGGCGGAGCTGGTCAGGGGCTCCAGCTCGCTCAGCCCCAGCTGCAGCTAGGGAGCAGAGAGGAGCCCTCGACTGGCCTACAATCTGACAGGAGAGGGCAGAGCAGTGGGCAGGGGGTGGAGGCAGGGGCAGAAAAGAGCTGGCGGGGCCTTGGAGTGCAGCCCAAGCAGAGCGGGCCAGGGTGGGGCCCCTTTGGAGCCTGTGCTTGGTGCCTTGGCACCAGTGGCGCCACTGTAAACCCAGTACTGACTGTATAGCCTGTGGGCTAGGGAAGGGGGAGACTCCCTGCTCCAGAACAGGGATTTGAACCATATTCTCCCACATTCCAGCTGAGTGCCCAAACCCCTGGGCTAAAAGTAATGGTGGAGGTCTGCTCAGCAAGCTATTTTGTGAATGGCACCTAAGTCTCCTTGTGAGTGTCTCCCCCCCCCCCCCCGCACACCACTATATATATATTTGGCAAGTTTGTGTCTAATATTATGAATCATTCTGGTTGACCTAAAACTGGTTTTATTTATTTATTTTGTCAAGTAAGGTATTTGTCATTAAAGTTTTGCCCAGATGTAGTCATTGCCACAAACTAATTGTGTGTGTGTGTGTGCGCGCGCGCACTTGGTCTTATGTGTGCTTTGATCTTTGTCAAACTTATTAATTGCTTTGGTGTATTGGCTTTAGCAAGGGTCCTGGAAACCCTGTTTTCCTCCACATGAAAGCAGAAAACTCTTTGAGTTTTAAAATTTAATAGAGTCAAGAAGACCCTGGGGCCAGATTTTTAAAGGTGTAAATAGGAACCTAAAGATGCCAACAGCATCTAGTAGGATTATCAGAAGCTTCTAGGCACGTAACTCTCATTGATTTCAGTAGGAGGTAGGCACCTAGTCACCTTTGAAAACCCTACTAGGCATCTATCTAGAACTGTAGGTGCCTAAACAGCTTTAACAGGGTGGCCCTTCATCCTTCTACAGCACAATTATCAGACCAAAACAAGATTTGAGCCTAGAAAGGCCTTTTGAATGCTGAAATCAGATCATTTTCATTCTTACTGTTATCCACTAATACTGTGATAAGTCAAACTTAGTTGGCAAATGTCATTGAAAAATTAGGTCCCAGGCTGAGATCTATATAGTTTCAGCACATTGTGGATTTTCATAACCAAGATAGAGCTTTATATTGCAAAAGGTGGCAGAGCCCAACTAGAGTTGTTCCACTGAAGTAGTGTTTTGCAGGCACAAATTTATAATCACCAGTCACAGAAAATATAAATCTCTTGTAATAATATTATACAATAAATATAAACCCCTCAGAACACTAATGAAATTCACATGATACTAAATTCAAAGTTCTGAACACAAGTGAGGATAAAGAAACGATGCAAAGGAAACTAAAGATTAAAATGTAGGTAGAAATAATAATTAAAGGGAAAATCACCTTGGAAAAAATTTAAAATAATCAATGGAAAGGAAAAGAATCTGAAATATACATAATGGATAGATGCACCTCTGTTTTCTCACAATACTGATGGAAGATATATATGGGTAACAGTGGATAGCAAATTAAACGTGCATTAACAATATAATACAGGTACAAAAAACAGGGTAAAGCAGTTTTGAAATGAAGTCTCAGAGCAGGGAGATAGTATGCCCTGTCTATGTGCCTCTGAAGCAAACAGACCATGAGTATTGTGTTCAATTTTGAGCACCAGATTACTAGAAAGATAGTGACAAAATAAAGGAATTTTTTTTGGGGGGGAGGGAGAGGTTAAATGGCTGTAGGGACTGATTTATTAAATGAAGCAATTACTAGGGGGAGACATGACTGGGTATGTTTGTTTTTAAAGTATGTTTAGTCTTGAGTAAAAGAGATTGAGGGGGGAACCTGATAACAATCTTCAAATATGTTCAGGTCTGCTATAATGAGAACAGTGATCTATAGCTCTCCATGTCCACTGATGGTAGGACAAGAAGTAAGGGGCTTAATCTGCAGCAAGGGAGATTTAGGTGAGATATTAGGAAAAAACTTTCCAACTATAAGGATAGGTAAGTACTAGAGTAGGTAACCAGGGGAGATTGTGGAATCCCTGTCATGGAGGTTTTTTAAGAACATCCCTGACAGCTGTTTGCCCACCTTGGTGTGGGGATACTTGGTTCTGCCTCAGTGCAGGGGAAAGGACTAGATGACTTCTGAAAGTTCCTTCCAGCCCTACCTTTCTATGATTCTATGACAATACTCTACAAACACTTGAAGGATGTTAAGCAAGAGCAGGAATTATTTTGTGTGTTACCTGGGGAATAAAGGAAGGAAAATAAAAGAGAGAATGTAGGTTGAATTTAAGGAAAGGTCCCTGACAGATCTATTTCTCCAAGGAATAATCTCCCAAAGAAAGTGGTGAAAGGCCTATTGCTCAGGAATCTTAAACACAATTTATAAAAGTACTGGAAAATATACAAATTGGAACAATCCTGCATGGTAGTAAGATGGACTAGATGATCTAATAGGAGTTTTGTTTGCTTCTTGTTGTTGAATTCTGTTTTGAGTGCTAAAGTGGTACATATAACTCATGCTGGCCAATTGTACAGGGTATATGCTAAAAGACTTTGCTCACAAAAATATTTGTGGGGAAAATGATGTTTCATAAATCAAGCAAACATATAAACTCACATGCATACTTTTATAAATATGAATTTAGACATGAATCCTGATATCCTGAAAGTCTGTTAATTTGGGACTCATCCAATCAAGTGGCAGATATGTCTCTTATTTGTATTACTGGAAAACCTGGGAACCCGAGATGGGGAAAAGGACCCCATTGTGTTAGGTGCTGTACAAACAGAACCTGCTTGCAGGTAACTTAGAAAAGGGAGATACATTTTCTTAAATAACCAGTTACTATGAATAGTTCACCAATTTCATTTCTTTATTAACTCAGATTCAGATGCTACCCAACACCAGTTTCCCTTTGACTGTGTCAGTGGCTGTGTTACTGCACAGCACCCCACACTGGTGAATCTTATTGCAGGGAGATCAATTAGCAAATCACAATTAGCCTCAGATCATTTTTGAAGGGTTAAACATATCTTAATATTTCACTCTCCTCCTTATGCTTGTCATGTCTTAATAGCAGATGACTCTATATAACAATGTCAACATATTATAGGCTAACCTTCCCAATCAGGAACAGGTATCTGGAAAGCGTTGAGCTTTACTGAGACTTTGGGGTGACATCTTCAAGCAAACTGCATATGAGCTTGAATTGTGATGATGTTGTGGGAAAGTATCAAAAACATACCTACAATACATCCATGCATTGTGTTTACAGGGAATCATACATGATACGAAAAGTGTTTATGCCACTTTGTATAAACTTACATAGATTAAGTATTGGCTGCCAGAGTTGAGGAGAGACATAGAAAATAACTACTAGAAAAGCAACAAAATGTTATAAGGAGAGGCTGAGGGAGCTACATTTCCTTTGTTTGTTTTATGGTGTAGCATGTATTCTACAGGAAAGTGGAACAATGAAAACACAAGCATTGAATAAGTAGGCAGTCGCCCACCCTGGTTTAGCAGCAAAAATCCTTCAAAGAGAACTTTTCTCCTAAAACTTTTGTTTTGCATTTTCAGAAGTTTAATTTACACAGGATTTAACAAACATTCTAGAAACCTTACAGGGTTTTAAACCAAATAAATAAAAAGGACCTGAAACAAACTGTTTCCTCAAAAAAACCTGTATTATCCTGTTCTCTGCTAATATATCCTTCTTTCTTCTGCCTACCACTGACCCAGTTTTATAGGGTTTCCAGCTGTGAGTCCTTAAGTTCTGATTGTCTTTAGTCAGAATCCCTGCTTAATTACCCACCTTGCCACCCCTGTCTGGCTGTAACCTGTTGGCAACTTTAGCAATAAGTTAACTTCTTCCCTTCTAGATCCAGGTTGGGGGAGGCTTACTCCCCCCACCCCATGTTCCTTGTAGCCAACCATTAATGGAGTTAAGGCAGCTAGGGCACAAATTGGCGAAGAAATGTATGTGAGGCATTTACAGTCCAATCATCTTTTGGCCAGTGAGATTATGTGAGCATACTGAAGAGCTATGAAGTTTAACTTGCCATGCACTCTGAGGAACCATCCATTGAATTCTTATGGGAATTGTACAGCATACCTATGTATTCTTATGGTCTCTCCCTAATGCTCATGACAGCATTGCCAGAAGGGTCTGTTTCTGAATTGCACTGGGCACTTTGGGAACAATAGCAGCAGGACCTACAAGGTAAGGGATGCCTCCAGCCATGCATGCTTTTGAATAATAATGAACTCCTGGGGAGGAGGGGAGACACTCTTCCTGTACAATAAATGGCATTCTAAAGCTCAGGCCTACATCTGTGATCAGAAACACTTATTTTGTTAGCCTTACTAAAGGGTGCTAGCTGTGACTTCTGAGAGTAACAGTACATCCCTGGATTTAAGCATGAGCTTTCGTGAGCTAAAGCTCACTTCTTCGGATGCATAGAATGGAACACACAGACAGATATTTATATACATACAGAAGAAAATGAAAAAGTGGAAGTATGCATAGGCAGAGTCAGAGTCTAATCAATTGAGATGAGAGGCAGGAGGGAAAAAAAAACTTTTAGAAGTGATATTAAAATGGCCATAGAAGTGGAAGAGGAGAGGAACACATAGGAAATAGATTCAATTGGTGTAATGACCCAACCATTCCCAGTCTTTGTTTAAACCACAGTTAATTGTATCTAGTTGCATATTAATTCAAGTTCAGCAGCTCTCTCTTTTTGAGTCTGTTTTTTTTTTTTTGTTGCATTGCCACCCACAAGTCTGTCACTGAGTTAGAAAGGTTGAGAAAGTGTTCTCCACTGGTTTTTTTGTTTATGATTTCTTTTGCGTAGAGACTGTCCGTTTGGCCAATGTACATGGCAGAGGGGGCATTGCTGGCACATGATGGCATATATCACGTTGGTAGATGTGCAGGTGCTCACGCCCTGATGGTGTGTGTCTGATGTTGATAGGTCCTGTGGGTGTCACTTGAATGGATATGTGGACAGAGCTGGCATCGGGCTTTATTGCAGGATAGGTTCCTGGGGTGGTTGCTGGTGAGTATTTGCTTCAGGTTGGAGGCTGTCTATATGCGAGGGACTGGCCTGTCTCCCAAGATCTGTAGTGAGGATCATCTTTAAGGATTTGTAAATCTTGATGATGCTGGAGAGGTTTTTTTTTTGGGGCTGTAGGTAATGGCTAGTGGTGTGGTGTTATTTTCTTTTTTTTTTGTCTGTGTAGGGTATGGCTTCTCTTCTGGCTCTCTCTCTCAATCTGTTTTTTTGTTTTTTCACTTCAGCAGGTGGGTTAGTAAGATTTGTGAGAGATGAGATCTTGATCTTGTCTATGTCCTGTTATCTCTGTGGAGCATTGTATCTATGTTAGCTTTGTGGCTTAGACAATGTGGTGGATGTGTGTGTGTGATGGATGGAGGAGGCATGCAAAGTAGTATAGTATGGTGGGTGGGTAGGTATGGGGTGGTATAGGGTATACCATCATCAGATTTACAACCTATCCTTAAAGATGATCCTCACTCTCACAGATCTTGGGAGACAGGCCAGTCCTCGCTTATAGACAGCCTCCCAACCTGAAGCAAATACTCACCAGCAACCGCACACCATACAACATAAACACTAACCCAGGAACCTATCCTTGCAATAAAAGCCGATGCCAGCTCTGTCCACATATCCATTCAAGTGACACCATCACAGGACCTAATCACATCAGACACACCATCAGGGCTCGTACACCTGCACATCTACCAACGTGATATATGCCATCATGTGCCAGCAATGCCCCTCTGCCATGTACATTGGCCAAACCGGACAGTCTCTACGCAAAGAATAAATGGACACAAATCTGACATCAGGAATCATAACATTCAAAAACCAGTGGGAGAACACTTCAACCTTTCTAACCACTCAGTGACAGACTTGAAGGTGGCAATTTTGCAACAAAAAAACTTCAAAAACAGACTCCAAAGAGAGACTGCTGAACTTGAATTAATATGCAAACTAGATACAATTAACTGTGGTTTAAACAAAGACTGGGAATGGTTGGGTCATTACACCAATTGAATCTATTTCCCTATGTTAAGTTCTCCTCACACCTTCTATGGGCCATCTTAATTATCACTTCTAAAAGTTTTTTTCCTCCTGCTAACGATAGCTCATCTCAATTGATTAGACTCTGCCTGTTGGTATGCATACTTCCACCTTTTCATGTTCTCTGTATGTATAAATATCTCCTGTCTGTGTGTTCCATTCTATGCATCCGAAGAAGTGAGCTTTAGCTCACGAAAGCTCATGCTTAAATAAATTTGTTAGTCTTTAAGGTGCCACAAGTACTCCTGTTTTTTTTTTGTTTTTTTTTTAGTACATCCCTGGTGCAGCACTGGACCAGTCAGCTGATTCCTGTCCCTGTCAGGAATCAGCTGCTTCTCTTTGCAATATGTATCTAGGGAAGGATTTGGATCATAAGTAGAAGTCATTTCATACAGTTTACAACCAAACAGTGTTAAATTGATGATGCTATTTTCATTCTATTACTTAGTGAAAGATAACTCTCAATGAATTTTGGAGCAGTGTTGTAAATTAATTCCCACCCCACCATTTGCAGAATATTGGAATAGTTGCCAAGCAGGTCGTACACCCCAAAAAATTCATCGCTAGAGGATTATATGTAGATTGTAACAGATGGGTAGCTGAGTTAGTCTGGAGCTGTAAAATGCGACAAAGAGTCCTGTGGCACCTTATGCTCCAATACTTCTGTTAGTCTATAAGGTGCCACAGGACTCTTTGTCGCTTATATGTAGATTGGCTTTCTGAACATATGTTTGCATAACACTGCAGAAGGCACTGCAAAAATAAATAATAGATCTATATATGGTGCATGCTAGCATACACCTTCCTGAAGGGAGACAAAAAAGGCAATTAAAAGTGAAGTCATCTTAATGTTACAGAGAATAACAAAAGAGAAACATTGTATGGAATTGGCTTTAAAAAGACTATGTGCCCTCAAGGATTATAGCAGATGTGACTAGATGATGGAATGTAAATGACATCCGAAAACTGGTTTGTGTGATTGTAGGATTCTACTCAAGACAGCAAAATGTCTCTCTCAAAAAACTCAACCTCCCCCTTCCCCCCCGCCCCGAATAAAACAAACTGTGTGAGCTTAGTTGGTTTAATATGTTACAATTTGTTCACAAACAATCTCTGTGCCATACAGAACTCCATTGATGTAATTTGGCACTACTATAATTCCTTTCCTTCAACCAAACATAATAATAAATCTTACTCGCTTTGTATTGATTAAAATAAATTTTAAAAATCACATCCTATTGCGATGAAGGTGTATCATCAACCTAGTTACTGAGCCCACTGTTGGAAAATCAGCACTACTTCCATTAATGTTTAAATCTTTCTGAGAAGTAGGTGAGACACTTGGGGAAGTTCCAGGTGTTCATGAGCTGTCCTGGGAATGAAAAAGTGGAGGCTTTGTAAATTATTGTAAATTGTCTTCAGAGTAGCTGTTATTTTCAGTGGATTTACTGAATTGGTTAAAATCTGAAACTGAAGCAATTTTACTGGAAAAGTACTACTGGAGAGGTACTCTTCCATTGCAGATTTGACATGGTGGTTCTAAAACAAAGTAAAAGTTTATGGGTCAGAATCTGATCCTCTTGCTCAGATTGTGTTGCATCTTGCTCCAGGAAGAGCTGCATTGAAAACAGTAGTACTATTCATGGAATGAGTTGTTTGCTATTTAGTATGAATGAGAGGATCAGAATCTTGCCCTACTGCTTTAATTAATGTAGAGCTAAATAAATCAGCATCCAAGCTACAAAAAGCTACTGCTGGGATGTCCCACCCACAATCCTATTCTATGTCAGGAAAGGCCAATATTTTCTGTCTCCCTGACTGACATGCTGGTTATGAGGTCAGTTTTAAATAGGTTGTGTCAATTTTGGCTCAGCTAGTCTAGGATTAATTCCATGCATGAACTCTGATATTTTGAAGTTATCAACAAGATGACCAGTTGATTTGCACCTGTTTTTTTTTTAAAAGGTGATTAGTACAAGAACCGAAAAAGAATATGTTATGAGCCATTTTATACCCTTCAAGCTTCTGTCCAAAAGGAAGGGAAAAAAGTTTAAATCTAGCGGTAGTATAGTCCCAATAGGGTAGGACTGTGTTAAAACTGTATTAAAAGTTAATGAAATATTTTACCACAGCATTTTACCATAGCAACTGCAAGTTGTATCTGAGCATTCCATAAATATTCAAATTATTCTCCTCATCTCAATCAGTGAAGGACTGAGGGCAGGGAAAAATATCTCATTTTATGGTCCTAAAATTCAAATGTGAAAATAAGAGAGATTAGGTTATAAAAATAAGGTACTGTATAACTTGCCTAATGGCCTGTAATCTGCTGGAAGTACAGCTGAAATGGGCTTTTTTAACAGGTGCTCTGATTATAGAGCATAACAAACATGTTAGGCTTTGTAGTGCATTTAATATCTTATAAACAACTGGGCTAATTTGGGCAAGGCTAATGGATTAGTTCAAATGGCACTCTTGTAAAAGGTCTGTGATTATGCTGTGTTAGTTCAAACTAAAGTATTGGGCATTTCAGTATGCAAAATTCCTAAACATCTAGCATATCTCTGACTATTATTGAATGTAATATTTTACTATCCCTGTATTTACATATATTGTTTTTAATAAAAAGAGATTGTAGTCAGCCCAGTGGCCTGGTAGTGTATCAGTGTTCTGGTTCCAGTTCACCAGGTCTTATGGCATGGACCAGTGGGGTCAGTATTTGCTGCAGAGGAAGTATTCTTGGTCCCAAAACAGTGATAAATTGGTTGCCTCTAAACTTCAACACCTCTTTGCTAGCTCAGATGTGGTGAAGAGTTGGCACTGACTGGTTCTTTAGTTAGTCCTGTACAGAATGAGAAATGCCAAAAGGATAGAAAACAAAGGAAAATGGAAGTGAGTTTCAGGATCTAACAAGTATCTGTGACACTGAGGTGCTTTGAATTTTCCAATGTTTTTTGTAAAGTCTTTTTTTTTTCTATTTTCTTTGACTAGAGCCTAGAGCTCTGCAAATAAGTGTGTTCATTCACTGGTCAAACTGGGGAGGGAGGGGGAAAAGTTTTGAGTGAATCCAAAACAAAACAAAACAAAAAAATCAAATGTTTTGGTGAACTGAAAGTGGTCTTGTTTGGGTTTTCTTAATTCATTTTGGTTTGAATGAAATGTTTCATTGTCTTTGAATTTTTTAACTTTTCAAAAAATAAAATCAGAACACTTCATTCTGAAATGATTTGGGGTGTGTGTGTGTTTTACTGAAACAAACGTTTGTGAGCCTGAATCCAGGGCCGGATCCAGAAAAAAAAAATCTGTGATCGGCAGCACTTCGGTTGCAGCTTTACCACCAGGGGCGGCTCTAGCAATCCCGCCGCCCCAAGCAGGGCGGCGCGCCGCGGGGCGCGCTCTGGTGGTCGCCGGTCCCGCGGCTCCGGGGGACCTCTTGCAGGCATGACTGCGGAAGGTCCGCCGGAGCCGGCTGCCGCCCTGCCGGCAAAATGCTGCCCCAAGCGTGCGCTTGGCGTGCTGGGTCTGGAGCCGGCCCTGTTTACCACGCCGCTTCATTCTTCGGCAGCAATTTGGTGGCTGGTCCTTCCCTCAGAGAGGGACTGGGGGACTTGCTGCCAAAGACCAGGACGTGCCACCCCTTTCCATTGGCCGCCCCAAACACCTGCTTCCTGCGCTGGTGCATGGAGCTGGCCCTGCCTGAATCTCCATTTTTATTTTTTTATTTTTTGGCAGAAAGTTTTGTCTGAAAAATTTTGCCCAGCTCTACTGTAGAGTGTCCAAGGTACAGTGTTCCCTCCTGCATACCTTAGAAGGTCTGTAAGAGCACTTCCACAGTTTGAGCACCTGCAGATGTTGTGAGGTGCAAACAATCTCAAGGGTCTTCACCAATCTGTGGCAGTATTTCACTCAATTTTCACTATGAAACTGCTTCCCTTGCATGCAAATGCAAAAAATCCTGCCTAAACTGCTCCTGTTATGTGCTTTTTAAGAAATAATCTCTATGTACTCAGTAAAGGCCTGATTCAGCAAAACACATAAATCTGTGCTTAACTTCATGCATGTGAGCAAGCCTATTGACTTTTATGGGACTAATGATGCGTTTGAAGATAAGCAGGTGCTTAATTGTTTCGATTATTGGAATCTAAGCCTTTCAAAGGATCATATCCTGGTCAAATCAAAGCAAGTTTCCTTTGAGCAAAAAGAAGTATACCTTCTCCCGCCATCGCTACCACTGAGGGCTATTTTTTATACACAACTTCAGCTTTCAGTCCTCAGATGTTTTGACTGTAGAGCTATTAGAGAATGGTGAAAATTTATGGAAGTGGATATTATTTAACTTGACTATCTAAACTAAAAGACACCGAGGCCAATGGAATAGTAATTGAGGGATTATAAATACATAGTGAATTGAGGGAGATATGGAATTAAATTCCTTTAGGACTGTCTGGGAAGGAGTCAGAATAAGTGGGGGGGGGAGGGGCAAGAGAACATAGCAGTAGAGGAGAGAGAATTTGGCACCAAAGAAAGAGGACATGGCAGTTCTCAGTTCTTACAGTGAAAGTAAAGGAAGATACTGTAGGTTGACAGGACAAAAAGAATACTCAAGTGGGGAGAAATAAAGATTACATAATAAGTAATTCTATTAGGACAGTATGTAAAGGCCCCAGTATGGATTGGAGCCCCATTCTGCACCCAGAGAAGAGGCACTCCTTTCCTGCAAGACCTCGTAATCCAAAGAACGGTTTACAATTGTATTCTGAGCAAGAGCCTTCATTTTAAGTTTGCTTTGTTTAACTGCAGGAATTGTTTTATTCAAAATATTTGGAATATACTTAAATTCCTTTGATTTTTGCAGTATTTTTGGTATAACTATTAAAGTACCTCTTACTGGTTTTGATAGTTACAGCTGGGTGATTGAGAAAATGTTGCAGCGTCTTGACATTCTGGTAACATTTGACATATTCAACTGCCTTTGTGTTTATCTTCAGCTGAATTTTTAACTTCTGTGATACCATGAATCAAAATGGCCTTTAAAACCTTTATTCTGAATTACTTTTTTTCTCTTTATCACGAATTGTTGTTCTTTCAAGCATCAGCCTGGTGGCCTTTCATTTATCCTTGGCCATTACTTTTCTGTACCGCTGTATGAAGGATATACAGCTTGATACTTGAATATAACATTCAGCTATATACAGTCGTGAAAATTAGTTCACCAATTTATTATTCCCCTGCTCTGTCAAAGCACAAGGCCCAGAGCATCTATTGGGCACACCAAAAGTGACATCAAAGTTTTTTACCATATGCAGGCTTGAAAACTTAGAATTTGGGGTCTGATACTGCAGTATGTATAACAACTAAATCAAGTATGGGCACCTCATTTTAATGACCTCTCCCATGTGACGTAGAGCATTGAGAGAGATTTACTGAAATGCTTACACTGGAAAATCAGGTTAAGTACAACGACTTAAGGCAGGCACACCTAGAAGCGCAATCACACCAGCAAATTGCTTTGACTCCTTGATATCTAAATGGACTCAGCACATCACTCTGCAGAAAGCAGATACTAGTAGTAATTACTCTAATCAGCAGGTGTTAAGTGATCCAAGACAATACTCATTTCTAGCCGATTGTCTGTTGTCCGCTACATAACACACTTCATCACAATTTTTGGCATATTGCATTAAAGGTATGGTATTCCACCTTGAACAGTGTATGTGCCTCACTGTGATATATACCATATTAGGAGCTTACAACATGAGGTTGTGGAGCAGTTGATCAGAAGATAAGGGAAACAGAATGCAACATATGTTCATTGCCATTGGACATCCTAATATGAATTGAAGTTTCCATCTAGAAAAAGAAAGAAAGAGCAATACAATAGAAATCATGGATAGTGTAGTTTATTCCGGTGTAGCTGTCAAATGGTACCATCACCAATCCTCTGTGATCTCAACAACACACTTAAGGACAAGATTTTGCTTTGCAACTAGTTGAATCCTGATAGGTGGTAAGGTACGTTTCCTTTGAATATGCCACTTAAGAAAATGCTGTTAATCTATGTACTGACTTAATACAGCTTGTCAGCAAATTATTCACATTCTACAGTTACAACTGGAACTATTACCTGCCTTGTGGTGCTCCTGGTAAAATCCTTGTTATGCAGTTAATTATGAAGAATATTTTTCTTCTAGTAAAGACTGAGCCTTCTGAGGTCTCTCAGGTCCCAATCCTGCAAAGCACTTAAGTGCACACTTGCCTTTAAGTACATGAGTAGTCATTTACAGGTATCTTTAGATAACTTTACATTCAATTGGCTACTATGCTAAAGGCCTGCCTCTCTACCTGGATCTTGAAGGATGAGCTACATCCTAAATGGTAGCTGTTCAGCATCTATCTGGCAGCTAAATCAATTTAAAACATGGTAGCTCTGAAGTAGAGCCTTGATTGATCTACATTCTCCTGTCACACTGCCATGTGAATCGGGGAGTGCAAAGTTGTAAATAACAGTCCCATATCTTTGATTTTGGGGTGCAATGTGAATTATTTGTATGAGTATTACTAGAATCTGTGATTACAGATGGCAAATGAGACAGGTGTACAACAATGTATGCAGAACAAAAAGATAAATGGTTTTCCCAGCCAAAGTAAGTTACCCTCCAGCACTATAACTGGGCACTGCTCTTCGAGAAGGAAATGCATAGCGAGTGCCCAAGCTCAACCCATAATTAATATAGTCCCTTTCATGGAAGAATTCATTCTGGAAATGACGAGGAGTCTGGTGGCACTTTAAAGACTAACAGATTTATTTGGGCATAAGCTTTCATGGGTAAGTGTTTTTTTGTTTGTTTGTTTTTTGTTTGTTTTTTGTTTTTTTACCCACGAAAGCTTATGCCCAAATAAATCTGTTAGTCTTTAAGGTGCCACCTGACTCCTTGTTGTTTTTCTGGATACAGACTAACATGGCTACCCCTCTGATTCTGGAAATGGCCTTTCATCCATTTTGTATTTCTTCAGAAAGACACTTTTTGTGTAAAAAGCAGACACAAGTGAAAGAGGGAATAAATATGCAGAATGAAGAAAGATTAAAGGAATGAGAGAAGATGAGAGAACTGAGGATAAATGTGCACCTTCTATGCATCCTGCTTGGTCTCAAATCAGAGAACAAATGGGTAGGTGATGAGACTATAGGGGCAGGGGGATCTCTGTGATTATTTCATCTGACCTGCATAACATAGGCCATAAGGCTTCCATGAATTAATTCTAGTTCAAACTAGAGCATATCTTTTAACTCCAGATTGGATTTTTTTTCTAAATGTTTCCATGGTGGAGAATCCACCACAGCCTTTGGTAAGTTGTTCCACTGTTTAATTACCCTCACTGTTTAAAAACAAACAAAAACGTGTGCCTTATTTCTAGTCTAAATATGACTAGACTCAACTTCGGCCATTGGATCTTATGTCTTTGACTGCTAGTTTGAAAAGCCCTTTATTATCAAATTTCTGTTCCCTATACAGGTACATACAGACTGACCAAGACCCACTTAACCCTCTCTTTGTTAAGCTCAATTGATTGACATCCTTGAGTCCTTTAATCATTCTCTGAACTCTCTCCAATTTATTGGTATCCTTCTTGAATTGTGGACATTACTAGACACAGTATATCAGCAGCAGTTGCACCAGCCAAAATATGGAAGTAAAATCACCTTTCTACTGATACTCAGTACTCTGTTTATACATCTTAAGGATCTCATTAGCCCTTTTGGCCAGAGCAACACTTTAGAAGCTCATGTTCAGCTCAGTCCCCACCATGATGCCCAAGTATTTTTCAGCGTCACTTCTTCTCAGGATAGAATCTCCCATCCTGTAAGTATGATCTGCATTCTTCATTCCGAGATGTATGACTCTACATATGGCTGTACTGAAACACGTATTGTTTGCTTGCAATGATGGGGGCCATGTCAGTTGATAGAAAACTTGTATGCAGAGTTCTATAGGATGGCAGCATTTCAGACCTTGCTCTTGTGTGTCTCCAAAATGTCTCCTTGTGCAGCCTATAGGATGGTTTGGGTTAAGAAATAAGTTTGAGGCCTAAGTTAGTCTAAGTATAGAGCAGTATGGGAAATAGAAGTTGCTAGTGTGAGAAAACTTAAAGGTAAGTTGGAGAGACAGTGTTCTGGGAAAGTAAGATTAGTAAGGATACAACCCTGAGTTATTTTACCATTTTATGTTTTGGAGGTTCATAATGAGTGTTTTTGAAAATGTTTTAACAATGTGCTATCTATATTGATAGTATGAGAAGGACATTAGTGCAGATATTAATTTAAATTATGTGTAAAATATAAAGAGCCAATCAGAAGGTGCCAGAAATATAATTATCGTTGAGGGCTGTGTAACATGAATTAATTTTATAATGGAGCAATTTTGTTAAATTGTAATGAGAGTTCCAAAGTGTATGGTTAGGTTTCAGGATTATAAGACTGCACTTCACTCTGATGTCAGTGGACTGATCAGTCCACTGATACACCATTTCATCTTTGAGTGTGAATACAATAGTAGTAATTGCATAAGTAGTTAAGCAAACAGGCATGGTATTACTAATCATTTTTCATTATTAAAAAAGTTTGGTTGTATCATTCATACTTTTGCCTAGTGGTTCTTTACTAACAACATTTTCTGTAACTGACTGAGAGGCTTGAACCTGAAAACTAATTTGGGTTTTATGGCACCATTATCTTTTACAGCATAATATTAATTGGGAACACTTGAACTTAAAGGTTAAATTTATTATCAGACCTTTTGGAGTTGTTAATGATTCAGTGTATTTATTTTGGTTTTCGTAATATTTACCCACCCACCTCCCCGTTTTTCCTGTTATCTCAGACAGCAGATTTCTGAGCTACTAAAGCAACACCAATTTAGCACTTGTGAATACCACAAGCAGTGCTCAACTATTAGGGATTCGCTCAAGATACAAAATACGGATATTTGAATTTTAAACACACCAAAGTTTGGGAGATGGATCAAATCAAAAGTGACCATCTCTGTCAAATACCTTACTTATCCATGCACTCCCTTTCAGTTGTAGACTTTAGGTATAGCATGGGGTGGTCTAGACATACTGTCTCGACACAAGAGTCTGGACTAGATGACCTCTCAATGTCCCTTCCTGCCCTACATTTCTATTATTCTATGACTGTTAAATGTAATCCTAATCGACATCATAACAGATCTGCACTTAAATTTTAATCCAAGATTGGTTTTTGTTTTGTTTGTGTGTTTTCAAGTGGCTGCTGATTCAGGATCACCTTTCATAGATATTACTCACTAAACTGTGAGAACCATATGTCTACTAAACTGAGAGAATCCAAAGGCTATTTTAACTTCAATTTTTGTTCTCTTTTTGTGTTGATTTTTTTCCCAATACTGTTAACTTTGAGAAGGTTATACTAATATAGTTAATTTTAATTATTTCCAGGCAGTTTGACACACTTTCTTTTAATAATAATTTTAGCAACTGAAATTAATTTCCTGAATTCTTTCTGTTGAGGTTCATTTAAAGTCTGGAAATATAAAGCAGGCTTGGCTAATAGCTGTTAAAAATACAGAATAATAATTTAAAATCATTTTCTGATTAATTTATTATGGAAGGATCTGTACACAGTGTAACCTGGTTTATATGATGTTACTCTATGGTGTTGCTGATAAAATGAGAGTACCTTGGGCAGCATAACAAGTACGTAAATTCAAATTACAGTCAAACAGAATGCAAAAAACAGTTGTTAGTCAAAATATAATGTAGCTGTAGTAGATGAAATAATAAATGTTACAAACATTTATTACACTTTTGTTGTCTTCAAATGTCCATTTCTACACAAGCTATGAGAAAAAAATCAATAATTAATAACATTTACAAACATTAATAAATATTCCTTGTTCTCTTTATAATTTCTCTGCAAGAATCCAAAATAATAAATACAGTAAAGTCTATTGTTCTACTTGGCCACCACTCAGAGGAAAGCAGGTGGAGAGATTAAAAAGGTCACCGGAGAATATTTTCATTAAGGTATCCCTCCATCTTTCCTTTGTTTTCATGATAACTTTGCCATTTTTGTCTTCAGATAGTACACCGTAGCTTATGTCCAATTAAAGCATTATAATTTATGGCAGACAAGCTCTGGCAATAGAAATGTGCAATAGAAATATAATTATATTCACTACGGTAATTTCTCTCGATAAACAAATTCACTTACAGAATATTGGTAATAACTTCTGCAGTGAAACTGGAAAGAATAAAATGGTTTTGGGTTGTTGGGGTTTTTTGTGTTTTTTTGGTTTGGTGTGGTATTTGTGGTGGGTTTTTTGTTTGTTTTTGTGATGGAAAGGGGAATAAGAAATGAAGTTTAAAACCACACTATTTTCACCTTTGTCATTTTTTGGGTAGGAATATTCTCTGTGATACACTGCCACAGCTGTGTTCAGCAGAGGACCTCAAGCTGGGTTCTTCCTCATTATGAAAAGAATGGGTTGCTACTAGCTCATTTCCTGTGAGGACCTCTGGAACTTGCCTTGCCCTCAGTCCAAAATAGCCTGAAATTCATGACTTTTTGAAGATATATTTCTGTGGAGTGAACATTGTTGGCTGGGTTTGCATTGTTGTGAGTGAGTTAACTGGTTATCTGTATACGGTCACTTTAGGAGATCATCCTAAATAATGACAAAACTTAAGCAACTTTAAGTTCCATTGATGATGTCCGTACAACTTGTCCAAAAATACCATTTATTTTAGTGAACATTTTGAAGGGAAAATGCCTTAATTTTACACAAGGAGAAAAATCCCAAAGGTTTTTCATGTTTCTTTTGTTTGTTTGTTTTTTAAATTAAATTCCAGACAAATTTTCAGTTTTTGGTTTCCCATTTTTCCCAAAATGAGTGTCCACCAACTACAAACTTGTTTTGATTGAAAAGCCACCTTTCATTTACAGCTTAGCTGTAAACATATGCTTAATGATGTCCTGAATCAGAGTCTTACCACTACTTGGTAGTGACAATTATGCAATTGTGAGTTCAAGGCATTGCTAGAGCACTTAGAGCTTTCTGCATGGATATTTTTCTCTTTAGTTTAAAATAAAAGACTATATTTTCGTTGTATTTAGGTGTGAAGAGGCAGTACTCAGTGACAGACACCATCTAAAAACATCTGAATCCCTACACTATATAAAGATATAGTTGTACCCTTGACATCTAATTATTTTTGTCTCATCCGAGGGTTGAAGCCCAGAACACTCCAATACTCCAATGACTGCTCTGGATTGTTTCTCTCCACTTCTGCTACCCAGAAGTGTTTATCCTTTCAGTGAACTTGCTCAGAAGGATTACAGCTAGTTCTCTTCAGGTGTCTTTGTCCCATTAAAAACTATTACACAAGGAACTGGCCACCAGGCTGAAGTTTTAACCTCCCTGGTTAGTTGGACTGTGGTTCTTCCTCATAAAAAGCAAACAAAAATGTTGTCTTTTCCCTGTTTCCTGTCATCTCCTTATCTCCACATGTGCATCTACATATTTAAGTCCACAGCAAAACTTGAAGTCAGAGAGCTGCAAACTGCCATTTTTTTTCTTTTCCTGTTTATCTATTTTTTTCAAAGACAGTAACACTGGTGCATACATGAAAGAGTTGTGTTACATCTACGGCAGTCCCATGTGTGTTAAGGGCTACAAGTATCCAGTCATGTTGTTTTTAATTTCCCTGGAATAAGTAGTATGCTGAAAGCTATTCTATTCTTCCTTAGCAAATATTCACATTATTTGGACTGGTCAAGTGCGGCTCTGTCCTGCAGCTTTGCATGTCTATGGTCTGACACAGAGCCCCACACAAGCAGCTTTCTGATTTCAGGGCCTTTCAATGACAGCTGCATGAGTCCTGCAAAGCTTGGTTTGAAGAGTATTGCAGACAGTGCATCATCTCCAGCAGGTTCGTTTGGAAGGGCTGGTTTTACCATAACTGATGTAGCCACTCTGCAATCTCCAAAGACCCTATATCTTGTACCCTTGAGGGACCAGGAAGTCAAATTCAGCTGTCTCTGTTTTGCCAGCATTGGCTCTATAAAGATGGATAGGAGCTGGAGAGAGACTCCCTAAAATCTGCATGTCAGGAAATCTAAACCTTATAGGTGGTCAGTTGTTAGAAATCCCCTGAAGTTCCTGTTCTCTAATTGGCATTGGCACAGAAGGCCAAACATCTTTCTCCCCTGTTAGTGTATTGGTGCAGGGACAAGGAAAGTGAAATACTCTGTTGTTTGTGTGTGTGTGTGCAGGGGCGGCTCTAGGCACCAACAAAACAAGCTGGTGCCTAGGGCAGCAAAATCTAGGGGGCGGCAAAAGGCTGGGGCCCCAGCTCATCCTGCCGCTGCGAGCCGAGGAGCGGCTCGTCCCCTGCAGCCGGGGGGGGCGGCAGGCTGGAGCCCCGGGACGACTGGACCTGCCGCAGGCATGACTGCGGAGGGGGCGCTCGTCCCGTGGCTCGGCTGGACCTCCCACAGGCATGACTGCGGCAGCTCAAGCGGAGCCGCCGGACGGTTCAGCCGAGCCACGCGGGACCAGCGGTCCCTCTGCAGTCATGCCCGCGGGAGGTCCGCTTCTCCCGCGGCTCCGAGGCGCCTCCCACGCATGACTGCTTGGGGCGGCCAAAAAGGTAGAGCCACCCCTGTGTGTGTGTGTGTGTTTGTTTTTGCGCCATGCTCCGCATTAAACCATAATTCAAGAAACTCTCAGTAACAGAAAATTTCATTATAAGAATTCTTATCCCCTGATCAGTTGTCCAAATACATTTGGAGAATAGCTAAATATCAGCCTGTCCAAAATTCTGGAAAAAAGCTATGAAAGTGTTAGACAGAGAAATGTAAGCTGCTGAAGTTCAGAGCAATTCAAGGCCCCATAAAATTCCCCATCCCAATGGACTAACCATAAACGCTTATAAATAATTTTAAAGATGTTATGAATCACATCCTCAGATTATTTAACAAAATAAAATCCTTAGGAGCTCTGCAAGATATAAAAGGGAAGGTGGTTTTTTTGTGTGTGTGTTTAAAAAATAAATAAATCAGGGTCTATGTGGCTAACTTAAAGCCTATTTCTCCCATCTTCTGTAAACATATATATAAACACACCTCTACCCTGATATAACACAACCCGATATAACACAAATTCGGTTATAACACGGTAAAGCAGTGCTCCGGAGGGGTGGGGCTGCGCACTCTGGCGGATCAAAGCAAGTTCGATATAACACGGTTTCACCTATAAAGCAGTATGATTTTTTGGCTCCTGAGGACAGCGTTATATCACACACACCTCTACCTTGATATAACGCTGTCCTCAGGAGCCAAAAAAAAAAATGTCTCCTTCTGGTCTTCTCTGAGATGGCTTCTCAGTCTTTAGCGTGTGACCACAATATATAGTGTGTGTCAACTGGACTCTTCAGAGCTTGAGAAGTGGCAGAATCTCAATCCCTTCAAACACTTCAGAACCCTGTCATCAAGCCAACAGTCTGGGAATCTCCACAGCTAGCAGCTTTCCAGCCCAAGGGTTAATAGCCGAGTGATACTCTCACTTGGTAGTGAAACAAAAATCTGTAGCCTGTGTCCAATGTGTTACAAGGATTGGGACCCAGCCCTTCCAGCAGACACAGCTCTTGATTCTGTGTCAATCAGCCATTAAGATCACAGGGTTGATTTTAATACCTGTATTTATAACCTTTCCCCATGCACTCTGGCTCAGCTCTCAGAGGGTAACTAGGACATGACCTATCAGGTGGATTGCCAACAATGGAAACATAGCTTCAAACAGGGGCTGAGGATGTCTAATAACTGCTATGCCCTGTTCTGGATGTTCCTGGGTCCTTCTATCTGAGTTGCCCTGCCTTGCTCTCTGCAAGTGTGCAAAGACTCACAATATCCAACTATGATCCAGCTGTCCTTCCCACTGCCTCTCCCCTTCTCCTCTGGAGAGACAAAGTCAAATGCTGCAATATAAACCATGTGGGTTACAGTAGCACTCTGATAAATACATAGAGGGCACCAGAAGATGTGACATGAAACAGATTAACAAAGGAGTGGCAATGAATTTGTATGGTTGGAAGGAAGAATTAATCTCTGTTGAATAGTGCACTACAGTTCCACTTATGTTGATTTTTCAGTTCCTCTCCTTGTGTTCCTTTAAGCAAACATTTCTACTTTGGAAATTGCAAATGAAGTAAATCATATGTAATTTGGCTATTTGCCAGCTCCATGAGGTTCATACGATATAAGCAACTCTGACACCATTAATGCCTTCATAATCAGGGCATAAATCAACATGTGTTCAGAAGATAACACTTTTGCACCCAGCAGCATTTTTAATAACCGTTGATAAGTTATCATGCCATATTATGCCCTGGAATAAAGAAATGTACAGTTTTTGCCATTTAAGAGTGAACATATGCAATATTAAACATTTTTCTTTTGGTTAAATTTAAATGATAGAAAACAGAAATTTCACTGAATGCTGTTCTTTATGATGTGTTTGCTTCTCTCTCTCTTTTTGGGTGTCAGAGCTTGTTGGATTTAAGGCCTGATTGCTTGATTTCTATCTTCCTGTTTTTCTTGCTTCATTCCTTCCTTCCTTCCTATAGATCTTGGCACCTGCATTAACAGCTGAATAAGGTCCAGGTCTTCAAAAAAGCTCAGCATGGAGATGGCTGAGCTCTTTTGAAAAAATCTATCCCCAGTTCTGTATTTAGAGCATTTAAAAAATCTGGCTGTGAAATCTCTTGAGTCTGGCTCTTAATACTATGAAAGTGAACCCAATAAAACAGATTAGAACTAAGCATAGGGGGAGTATATGTGTCACCTTCCTACCTATGGAAAAACTCATTTTAAAATGTTGAACATTTGCCAACATCTACAGAGTTGTTGGCTATCTCCTATTGTAAATGTAGTGGACAACTTTGGTATGGCCCGTAGCACTGTTTAGTGACTTGGTAAATGCTGACTATGTAATGGCTACTGTGGTAGTTTTCCAATGGACTTTACTCTGTTACTGATAGGCTGTGGGGGTCTGTGCAGGACTAAGAACCAGAATATATGTTGCTCTTTTGT
Source organism: Mauremys reevesii (assembly GCF_016161935.1). Classification (NCBI taxonomy): domain Eukaryota; kingdom Metazoa; phylum Chordata; order Testudines; family Geoemydidae; genus Mauremys; species Mauremys reevesii. Next base: position 25,238,474 of record NC_052633.1, on the reverse strand, counting down.
ATTCATTTACATCAGTGCAAAATGGGAGTATTCTACATCCCTTTACGCTATGGTAAATGATGACACAGGACGGCAATGACAAATATCGCCTCAAGGATATATAATTCTCTCTCCTCTCTGTTTAGTTTTACCATTTGTCTTTTTTGCATCTGTTTTTATGAGTACCAGTTGTGGTTTTGGTTTTTTGTTTGTTTGTTTTTGACAGCTAGAGGCTTAAAGAAAATATGTATATAGAAAACTAGGGAAACACTAGTAAAGTATGTAACAACTTTACTTCTGAAAGTGTTGATTGTAGTTTACATAAGTGTACACTATGTTGAAAAAATTAGTAATTGAGAATGATTGTACTGTTGATCTCTACATCTCACACGTACAATAGCAAATTTGTCTTTCCTGCTATTGTCAGTAAAATAATAATAAATGTCTTCAGTAACATACAGAGGGAATATGGCAAGGAACTAAGAAGAATTACGAACACGAAAAGTACAAGGTTATTCCTTATGTAGCATATGCTAGAGGCAATAAATTACCAGACTTACCAACCTGATTTATTATTAGTGACAAATCTACTGCACTTTCATCCTGAATTTTCCTAAAGTGCTCTAGAAGCTGCCTAAGAATATATACTCTAAGTTTCTATGAAAAAATACATCTTGTTTATGTACTAGGCCAGCTTGTCTTTGACAAAACAATCAAATTCCAAAGTCTGCTTATGTGTCAATCCACTGCTGGAAATTGATGAAAACCCACTGCTGTTACCATTGCAACTGCCACAAATGTAAATGTCATCGCAGTAGTCCAGTAATGAGGGGCTGCTCTGAAAATTAAAACAAAGATTGTTTGCAGTTTTGGTTTCAAACAGGATTTGTGTAATCTATTGACAATAGGTGTTGGGACTCACTAGTGAATTTCTCTTTCACTTCCCAGTGATAAACTCTGCCCATTGTAAATCAGAAGCCTAGGATAATAACATTCCAATGTATCTATTTTTGCCCAATCACATTATTGAGAACTGTGACTCTCCCCTGCTCCCTTCCTCACACACATCCTGGCACTGAAATGATTTGATGCCTTAATGCTCCACTAGAAGTCTTTGCCACTGATAGAGTGGATTTTTTTTAAATTATGTCCAGCACAGCACTTTATCTGGTTGTTTGTGGAAACTGAATTTTAAGCCATAAATATATTCTGACTGAGTTCATGGTTGCATACATATGAGTGAATACAATATTTATAATTTCACATCCTGTGGGGGTCATCAGCAACTAGGATTGAACCTGGGATCTCTGAACCTTAAATCCCGGAGACTCTCCTGCCTGAGCTACAAAAAGCATGTTTATTAGCCCTGGATATAACTGGCTAATGAACCATCTACATGCTTACATTAAATGAACCTGTAAGTCACACAGTTACAACTAGAGGGGGACAAAGCCATGCAGAGTAGGTATGGATTATGTATTTTTTGCAGTATTCATTCAGTGCTAGTGCTGATCTATAAAATCCTTGACAATTTTGGGTTCTGGCTGTCTTACGCACAGTTCTTTCAGTGAGCACCATGTAGATGGCCCCCTGAAACCCATGCAGATATCATTGTACGATCAGGGTCTTAAACCGTCTCTCTTCTCATTTGGCTGAGGGTACTTGAGATAATGGGGCTCAGATTTCAATGTCTCCAATGTGTTGGCAGGATGCTTTCATTGATGGATGTTTTACCCTAGAACTCACCAGTTGTCCAATAGAGTTGGGTTCTGTTGGACAGTAAAATAAGAAGCAAGCTGTCCTTTCATAGCCATCACACAACTTTCAAGCCAGTTAAGAATTTTTTTCATTGCTATGAGAGATTTTCTGTCCCCCTAATAGGAATAACAGCAAAACTGGCAAAAGCTTTCAAACAAGCAGAAATTTTAGCATGTTTGTTCTGCTAAGGGTTTTGCTGAAGGGCTTTTGGGGTCTGAGGTTGTGTTTTGGAGTTGGGGATTTTAAGTCTCTTAAGTGACACTGAATTAGTTGCTAAACATTTTATGGAATTAATGTTTTAAATGTCCACAGGTTTAGAATTACACACACTTAATCCATTCAATAAACGAAATCTAAATCACCTACAAGCTGCTGCATGAACCATGATACCCTGGTTTGGGGATCTATTCCAACTGTGAAAGATAGAATTAGGTTCTACCCCTACAAATGAAAGATTTATTGAAGTTTGAAAAGGTGTGTGTAACTTTTTTTCCTATTTTCATTTTTAACATAACATTGCACTGTAAAGTTCCAGACCGCATCGGAAGTGTCACCATAAAGGCTCAGTGTGAACAGGATCAAGCCCATTATTTTCATCCAGAGAAGCATTCAAATTTTAGGTTGCTTAAATGAACTGACCTCTGAACTGTTTTAAGTGTACTCATCCTGAACATTGGGCTCAATGCCTATCAGAGGAAGATTTAATGCTTGCTAAGTCAGTTGCTCCAAGATAACAAATATTGTGCTCCGCAATGTAAACCTAAAACTTAAGTAAAAGTTGGAACAGGTGATGCTGAGGATCACCATTTTCAAATTGAAAAAGACTAAAGTGTTCATTGGTTTGGAGAAAAGATGAAAAATGTGCACAGATTTCTTGCAAAACAGAAAGCATAATGAATAGCAAAGCACGGTGATTGCCACTGGGATAGTTTTCAATAATGAGATTCAGTCTGTGTGTTCCTAGCAACAGATGCTCTCAAAGCCCCTATTATGAATGACCTTTAAGAACAGTATTTGTTGCAAAGAGCCACAGTATAACTGCATATTTTCACAGATTCAGATGCCCCATATTGTGCTTACAGAATACTTTATGAACTATTGCTTTTCATTGTTCTTTGAACCTTTGTCCCAATAAGAACTGTGTGAGAATAAATAGGCTACAGCACAAGCATATGCCTGCTATTGAGGTCAGATCCTAGTGATGCCACAAAGGGATTTATTTTTAAATAAAATGTCTTAGAATCAGTATGATCTAATCTGGGATTACAAAAATATTATGCAGTAATAATTGTACTGTTATTGCAGGGCCAGCTCCAGATTTTTTGCTGCTTGGGGCGGCAAAAAACAAACAAACAAAAAAAACAGGACTGAAGGACCCTCCGCTGAATTTCCACCAAAGACCCGGACGTGCCAACCCAGTAGCAGCCAGAGTGCTGCCCCTTGGTATTGGCCGCCCCAAGCACCTGCTTCCTTAGCTGGTGCCTGGAGCCGGCCCTGTGCAGGACATTAGTACAGGTTGTTTAGGTACATTAACTGTGTATTTCCATATCTTAACATGTTTGGTTTTCTTTAAAGCTGATTTAAACTTAACTCTGAATTTCCTGGGTTAAGAATGCTTGTGTTTTGCAATAATTGAAGTATCCCTGTAATGTACTCTGCTTTTTAGTTATGGATATGTACTCAACTTTAACTCCAGTTTAACGTAAATTTTATCTGGGAATATCTAGTAATAGTAGTAACTGAGACAGAAGGAATTACAACTTATTTCACCCAGCTTTCCCAGTTTTTTTTCCCCCAAGTAATTCACTATATTTTGTGAGAACAGGTTCCATATTTGCATGGACACAAAATAGTGTTTTCTATACATATTGAACTGTTTCCCCACAAACACATTTTGGCACACATTCCCTGGTTAGGATTTTGACAGATATGCTTTCAGTGCCTCTGATTTAAAAACCTTTAAAAGAGGGAGACTCTAGGCAAGTAGGACTTTTAAAGCAAATCACAATGTGAGGGTTTTTTGCAATTGACTTCAGTGGGGCTAGAATTTTACCTTAAGACTATCCAATAAACTGGATAGATATGTGGGGTTAAAACAAAACAATTGTAATGCCTCCGAATCTCTTTATCTTGTTTACAAACTTGAGTCATTCTCTGCCTGTCTTACAATGAGTACTTGAATACAAGGAGTGTTATGTCAAATTTGAAATTTAGCTTCCATCAGTTTAAAGAAATGTTAGATGAATTACAGGATTTGTGTAGATAATGAATAATTTAGCGATATAGATGCATCCTCTTGCTAGACCAACTATGGATAACTTTTTTGTTTAAAGAGTGATAATTTCCTTACAAAGTTATGGGGTGGTTTTTAATTCAAAGTAGTATAACATGAGGAATTCTTTGTGAATGTCTGACTTTAGCAGAGTGCCTGAGGTGATGCTGGTACAATATACAATATAATCAGAATCTAGTTTCCAAGCTGCGAGAGACCAAAAGAAAAAGAGCTATCTTTTGCTGTTTGTTTGAATTAGGTGGCTGAAACCACGGGCACTGACTTTCCAAAGTGCTGGTGGATGCTTGACTCCTGGCTCTGCCACCACTCTACCCCTTCCCCCAAGTCTCCACCCCCACCCCACATCTTCCTGCCCCTGAGTGCGCAGTATCCTCGCTCCTCCCCCTTCCCTCCCAGCCTCCTGCACACCATGAACAGCTGTTTTGCGGTGGGTGTGAGGCACTGGCAGGGTGGGGGAGGCGCTGATGCATGGGGCCCACGGGCAGGAGTTGCTGGGGGAGGGGGGATCCAATAGGAGGGCTTCCAGTGGGTGCTCAGCGCTCACCATTTTTTCCCCTTGGGTGCTCCAGCCCCAGAGCACCCCTGGAGTCAGAGACTATGGTTGAAACTACACATTAAATAAAATGTGAAATATTAGTAAGCTGCTGTTAATAATCTACCGCTTCACATTTTGCCTACAATTTTGCCACCTCAGTCGAATTCAAATAAATATCAGACATCCATATTGCTGAAGACTTTTAAAAATGTTAGTGTGTACTTGTTTTGATGTATTCTACATACAAACATTATTCTTCATTTCCACTTGTTACACCTTTGTTCCTACATGTCAATATTAAGGAGTCACTGTATCCACCGATAGAATCAGTTCATAAGTTTGGCATAGCCTGGAATGCATAAAATAGCTTGCTTTACACAGAAAACAGGAGAGCACACTTCTTGTTTCTTAGTGTATAAGATCTCTTAAAATAAACCACACACATTGTTTTTTCATGTCCTAATTTTTTACTTCTGCTACTAGCTTCTCCACTGAAAGCCATGGATTGTAAAAGGCAAAGCCCTTAAAGAATACCTCAGAGCAATACAAGTTGAAATTAACCTGTAGTGGTGAGGGTTTTCTGTATCACTTATACCCCACATGATGAATGCACTGGGGGTCTGCTGGCAGAGCAGTTACACTGAGGTTCCTGTGCAGCCAAGAAAAGGATCTTTATAGCATTCCTGCAAGAGGGGAATGTAATAGCACAAAGGGGAAAGGTCAGGGGAAGGCTGAATATCCTTGTTCGAGATGCAGTGACCTCTGTCCTATTTCTTATAACTGGTGTGGATGGACTGCTGCAGTGACCGTAGGTTAAAGGGAATGGAGTTGATCTTCCCAGCTGCTCCTATATGAAGTCCAAATACTGTGGCTCGAGTGGGTTTCATCATTATATTTGTCATAAAATAACCCACAGCCATATTTAACCAGTTTTAGCCTTGTTAACCCTTCAAAGGGACTTAACTCTCGGCGGGAGGGAAGCACTTATCTCCACTCAGGATTCACAGCCATGAACCCTCTCCTAAGCAGGTCAGCCATTTCTCAAGAAAGGACAAGGCGGAACTACCCTTGATGCATCCCCCAATACCTCATTGATTAGAGCACTCACCTCAGATGAGGAAGACCCAGGTTCCAATCTGTTCGCTGACTCCTATAGAGCAGGGCTTTGAACCCAGGTATCCCTCTCACAGAAGAGTGCTCTAACCACAGAGATGGGGTATTGGGAATGGTGGAAGGGCTTCCGCAATCTTTCCTGTTGGAACTGTTCCATTTTATATGAATAATTAAATATTTATGGGAGTCTGGACTAGACTGTGTTCCCAGGTGAGCATGTTCCTTGTTCCCAGGTGAGCGTGCTAAGCACCAGGATACATAGAGAGAGATGTGTGTGAGAATTGTGGGAGCTTCTGAGAGTGAGGCTATGTTCATTATGTGCTGTGTGCATTAGAAGGGTTTCTATTGGTCTGTTTTTCATTTTGTTACTTGCTGTTTCTTTGTTTTAGGAGTGTTGATTCCTCCCTTTTTTCTTGGGGTGTGGTGGGGGTTTTCTCCATGGGGCCCATTTCAGATGGGTTCAGCAGTTTGACCCACAAGCATGAGATTTGGTGTGTGCCTGCTGTTTCCTGCACTGTAGAGGATGTGTTGATGGGATTTGACTTCCACTTTTTAAAAGATGCCTTTTTATCTCTCACTTCTTCTTTTACACGGTTGGTAAGCCACAGTGGCTCTTTTTGAGTTTCTTTACTGTGTTTTTTAATTTGGGGTATACATTTAAGTTGGGCCTCTATTATGGTGTCTTTGAAAAGCATCCATGCAGCTTGCAGGGATTTCACTTTAGTCACTGTACCTTTTAACTTCTTCTGTTTAACTAACCCTCTCATTTTTGAATAGTTCCCCTTTTTGAAATTAAATGCCACAGTGTTGGGCTGTTGAGATGTTATTCCCACCACAGGGATGTTAAATGTTGTTATATTATGGTCACTATTTGCAAGCGGTCCTGTTATAATTACCTCTTGGACCAGCTCCTGCGCTTCACTGAGGACTAAATAGAGAGTTGCCTCTCCCCTTTTGGGTTCCCCTACCAGCTGCTCCAAGAAGCAGTCATTTAAAGTATCGAGAAATTTTGTCTCTGCATTTCATCCTGAGGTGACGTGTTCCCAGTTAATATGAGGATAATTGAAATCCCCCACTATTGATGAGTTCTTAATTTTGATAGACTCTCTAATTCCCCTTAGCATTTCATTGTCACGATCACTGTCCTGAGCAGGTGGTCGATAAGAGATCCCTAATGTTATGTTCTTATTAGAGCATGAAATTACTATCCATAGAGATTCCATGGAACATGTGGATTCACTTAAGATTTTTACTTCATTTGATTCTACGTTTTCTTTCACATATAGTGACCCCCCCCACCACCCGTATGACCTGTTTTGTCCTTCCGATATATTTTGTACCCCAGAATGATTGTGTCCCATTGATTGTCCTCACCCCACCAGGTTTCTGTGATGCCTATTATATCAATATCCTCCTTTATCACAAGGCACTCTAGTTCACCCATCTTATTATTTAGACTTCTAGCATTTATGTACAAGCACTTTAAAAACTTGTCACGGTTTATTTGTCTGCCCTTTTCTGATGTGTCCGATTCTTCTTTATGTGAATGTTTCCCGTCTGATCTGGCCCTTACATTATCCTCTTCCATCCTTTGCTCCTGACTATAACCCAGAGAATCTCTATCAATAGAGTCTCCTCTAAGAGAAGTCTCTGTCTGATCCAGGTGCTTCTCTGCAGCAGTTGGCTTTCCCCTATGTCCTAGTTTAAAAACTGCTCTGCAGCCTTTTTAATGTGAAGTGCCAGCAGTCTGGTTCCACTTTGGTTTAGATGGAGTCCATCTCTCCTGTATAGGCTCCCCCTGTCCCAAAAGTTTCCCCAGTTCCTAATGAATCTAAACCCCTCTTCTCTACACCATTGTCTGATCCATGCATTGAGACTCTGAAACTTTGTCTGCCTACCTGGCCCTGCTCATGGAACTGGGAGCATTTCTGAGAGTGCCACCATAGAGGTCCTGGATTTCAGTCTCTTCCCTAGCAGCCTAAATTTGGCCTCCAGGACATCTCTCCTACCCTTCCCTATGTCATTGGTACCTACATGTACCACAACCACTGACTCATCCCAGCACTACACATAAGTCTATCTAGATGCCTCTAGAGATCTGCAACCTTCACACTAGGCAGGCAAGTCACCATACAGTTCTCCCAGTCATCACAAACCCAGCTATCTATCTATCTACCTCTATGGAGAGGTAACCTCAGTGCGAGAGGATACCCTAACACCATCTGGAAGGAGGGTCCCAACTATGGGAAGGTTTCCCTCTGCTCTCGTTGACTGCTCTACTTCCCTGGGCCTCATCCTCCTCAACAGTGCATGGGCTGTCTGACCAGAGGTGGAACAATTCTACAGTGTCCCGGAAAGCCTCATCAACATGCCTCTCTGCCTCCCTTAGCTCCTCCAGTCCCGCCACCCTGGCCTCCAAAGCCCGTATGCGGTCTCTGAGGGCCAGGAGCTCCTTGCACCGAATGCACATATATGCCACCCGCCCACAGGGCAGGTAATTATACATGCCGCACTCAGAACAATAAATTGGATAGCCCCCACACTGCTGCTGGGCTTCTGCCTGCATTCTGTCCTAGAGCTACCTAAGTTAATGAAAGGGTTTTGTTTAAATCAAGAAATTTTGAATGTAGTTTAGTTTACAGGTTTTAAAGAATGGCAAGTGAACCTTGTTCCCTTCCCACTCCCCTTCCAAACTCCCTGCGAAACTCCCTGTTAGCAGTCCTGGTCGCAAGGCTCCCAGGTTGCTTGCTCACTGCTTTATAAAGCCCTGGCCTTCTTGATAGCCCTGCCCACTGACTAAGTGTCAGCCAATTAACAGAGGACCTTACTTTGAAGCTCACAGCTTCCACTTGCCAGCCACAGCACACAGTCCCTCAAACAACCAACCAAACAGACAGACAAACACAAGCTCAGCACACAGCAAGTAACTCACAAACACATGCTACAGACAGCCATGTACTCCAAGGGTGCTCTATTTGCTCCTCCTTCACCTGGAGAATTCCCTTGCGAAACTCCCTGTTAGCAGCCCTGTTTGCAAAGCTCACAACCCTGTTCCGTCTCAATAAGTTGTTGACCTGGATGAGGAAGTGTGTGGGGATTGTTCAAGATATACATGCCTCCCCATAGCTCATTTTTTTTCAAAGTACTTCCACTTTCCCTTGCTGCACAGAAAAAGGGGACCTCTGTGACTTACAGAACTGGAGACTTATTTCTCTTCTCTGTTCTAATTAGAAGATTTTTATCTAGGGCCTTAGCTAACTGGATGAAGGACTATCTGGACACTTTGGCACACCGTGGTCAAACATTCCTAACCACTTAATTTTTGATCATTTGTTTTTAATTTGTGATGTTTTTACTGTTGGCAAACTTTGTAATTGGCAAGTAGGTCTTTTTTTAATGGATCAGGAGAAAGCCTTTGATAGAGTTAACCATCATTATCTTTTAAAAATATTAGAAGCTTTCAGTGTTGGGCCAGTGTTCGCTTCTTCTATTTCTTCACCGTACCATAACATTTTTAGCACACTAAAGGGGTCTTGGCCACTGCTTCCAGGTTTGAAGAGGCATTGGTCAGGGGTGTCCTCTGACTGGGATGCTGTAAGCTCTTTGTTTGAAGCCATTTCTGCACTTCTGCAGAAGCCGTCGGACTGGCCATTCTGTCCCAGCGATGACAGCTGTTTACTCAGTTTGTCTGCCAGACTATGCTGTTGATATCTCGGTTTTATCCATGTCTGACAATGACGTGCAGGCACTTTGTACTTTGCATTGTACTTGCATCGCATGAACAGGCATCTTCTGTGTGCATTAAGAGCAATTCAATCTTACTGGGAGGGAGCTCAGGAGAAGGTGCAAGGCCACCTGCAGAAATGGAGCTGGCTTCTTCCTGAGCTTTCTTTTAGGGGATGGATTTTGATTGCCTCAGTCTTGCTCCTCAGTAATGTAGCACCATCTAGTATATCTGGACCTTCCCTCATGCCTTTTGGACCAGATTCAGAGGCATATTAAGAATTTATTTGGGGGGACAATTACCACTGGTTGTGCCCTGCTTTGCTGTTCCTGCAATTAGATGAAGGAAGCCAGGGGCTTATTGAGTTAATCAGCAGAATTCGATAGTTACTGTACTTTGACTCCCCACTGGCCTGGAAGTCCCTTGTTTTTTCTCACCTCGGTTGTGCTGGAGGGATGGGTTTGATTCTCACCAATTGTTATTGGCGTATGATTGAATACAGGGTCTAGATTTGCCTCCATTCTGTAATTGCCTTTTTAATGCCTGGTGACTTCTGCAAAGTGTCCAGCTAGACTAGCCATTTTTCAGAGTATGGGTTTTGGTAGAACCATTGTTCTTTAACCCACTTTTTTCCCCAGTGAAGCTCTTTCCCCCTCAGGAGTCTGTTTTCTGCCTCTACTCTGACTGGATTGACCAAACTGTCCCACCCTATTGTTCCTAGCTGGTCAAGCTGGAAGTCATCAACAGATCTTGCTCTTCAGGCCAGAAGTTGACTTGTGTGTTGACAATATTTTGAATGAACTTGACGACGATGTTTTAGTGATCCATATTTATTGTTTGTTTAAGATGTTTTGCTTTATTTGATTCATATCTTTTTGTGTATGTATTGTAATTTTATAACATTTCGAATAGTTTCAGTGTAGGTTTATGTGAATAAAAATGATGTTCACGTCTCTTCTGCTCCCCCGCCCTCAAAAAATATTTATATATGAAGATCAAGCCCTGAAGGTGAAATACGTGAGACTCAGAGTCAGTGGTGTCAGGATTTAAGTGACAGTGTATATGCTCAGGGGCAGAAATTTAGGCAGCTAGTGGACTTTACAAAGAATAGTAATCTTTCAAATCAGAAATATATAGTTTAACACCTACTGAAGGTTAATCACACGCCTGGTCCTTGATTATCTGTCTTTGATTGAAGGTGGCATGATATTTGGAGCCTGCTAACATTCTGGCTCTGCACCTTATCTGTCTGTGCTACTGTACTTTCAGAAAATCACTGAAAGTTGTGATAAGCAGGCATCTGAATCTGGAGCTGACAGATGTTTGTCTTTTACAAGGCGAATCATGTTTCTTAAAATACATTGCAAAGGAATTTTACACTAGGGAAAAAAGAAATGACATTAATGGAGGTCACAATGGAGCATCTCTGACTCAAGTTAGCATACTAAGTAGCTTTGGCTAAGTCCAACATTTTGTAGTGGATAATATTGTGTACCATTGTTAACAGTTTATTGGAATCACAAGAACTTCAGCTTGTAAATGGGGGGAAATGTACAACAGAAAGCCATTAAAACACATTCATGACTGTCATAAAGAACTATATACTCTTTTTATGTTCTTCCTTTCCTCCAGATCCTCCTTAAAATGTTCTGTCCCTTTCGTCCATGGACCTGACTGTCTCTTTCTCTGTGTTCCCACCCCACCCCCAACTGCTTAAATTAGGAACGATGTGATTGAAGTTAACTGACAAAACTCCTGTGAGAAGAAAATCAGGCCCATGGTGACATGAGAAGGAGTAGCATGATCTAATGGTTAGGGCACTAGCTTGTAAGTCAGGGTAGTTGGGTACTCTTTCTGGTTATGCCACTGACCTCTGACTTTAGACAAGTCGCTTTGCATTTCCTTAATGTCCCATATGTTGTCATCTTGTCTAATAAGATTGTAAACTCTTCAGACCTAGATCTGGATGAAATTTTTCAGCTGAAACTTTTTTCACTGAAAAAATGCAGATTCAGAGCAGCTGAAACATTTCATGCATTTGTGTTTATTCTGCAAAATTATTTCAGTAATATATATTTTTAATATTGTCAAAATAAACATAAAGATATTTTAAAATCAGAAAATCTACAACTTGAAAATGAAGCAGAACATTTCAGGTTGAACAAAACATTTTGACCTGAAACTTCTCAGTTTGCCAGAAATATTGGAGTGAAAAACAATCATGTTGTCACCCCAAAACATTTTTTTTCTGTATTTTCACAATGGCCAGTGACCACAAGATCCGTTATTTGCACAGCTGTGTTTGAGGAAAAGGGACTGTCTCTTGCCATGTGTTTGTACAGAGGCTATCACCATGGCACCTCTGGGTGCTATCATGATACAAATAATAACTTATATAAGATTATCTAGAGGAAAGATAGCAGCTCCATTTATTCTACAAAAAGCAACACATAGTTAATAATAATAATATATAAGGATGAGCAAATATAATTCTGTCAGACCATAGATCAATGATCTATTTCTATTCTGATACAAAACTACTAAGTAGTTCTATGTACTAAGGTTAGGGAAACTGATCCATAATTATGATCTAAAACATTTTATTATCTTGCTTTAGTCCATCAGAAGTAGTAGCTCTACTCAACATCTTTGTTTTTTTCTGTCTTAAATTATGGAGTTTATGTAGATACTTTTATTAAAATACTCGGGTTCAAAAAAGCTTCAAAATCATGGCACAGATATAGAACACTGGGCAAAATTGATACTTATGCTATGTAAAGGGGAAAATACATTTACACAAATTAGAGACTGGGACATTAGGCCATTACTACTAATAGATTAGCTCAAGAATTTGTTGGTTTTCAAGTGCGTTTAAGTTTATCAAAACTTTGTTAGTTATCTATAGTAATGTTTAAAATAGGTTACAAGAACAGGGGTTTTTATGCAGTGTTTTGTCATTCCAGTTCTGATCCTGGCCCAAAATCAGAACTGGAAAAAAATAAAAATAAAATAAAATAAATTATCAGAACACTTCAGAACCTTGTATTAAATCATGACATCTCTATCCAATTACTTGCAGACAGATAATGGGTCTGGGCTTAATCTTCCAAGCTCCTCATACACAAAATCTTTGAGATCAATTTGTTACAGTATGGTTGGTCAAATTATTTCTCTTTTTTAAAAGTTTGCACTGGTGCTTTGTTAATAATTGCATTTGTTATCAAGCTTTTCCTTAAGAAGAGCACTGTGCATAGGTATTTCCATATAGACCCCCTCTCCTGAAATATAGTGGGCTCATTTATGCTCTCTGGTACCTGGATAAACTCATTAGTTTTTTGTTAGAGTGTTGGAGTGGCAATAAGAGGGTTCTCTGTATCAGATAGCATTTTGCGTCACTTAGCTTGTTACCATTTGTTGTTTCTGTTGCATCAGTGTACCAGAGTATGTGGCATATATTCTGGCATATGAGACTGAAATGACAGAGTTACTAAATGAATTTATTAAAAGAAACAAGTTAACAGAAAGCATTTAATGAGAATACAAATGTTTTTTTTAAAGTTTTGTTATAAAATAAGAGAAGATGACAGGTGCATTGTGTGCCACTCTAAGATGAAAGAGATGCAATAAAAGAGAATGAGCTTTCTGTACCAAAAATAAATAAATAAACTTTTGGTCAAGTAATCTTTTATATATTGGCGCCCATTCACATGAACAACCATGAAACCAATAAAGAATATACATTTTAAGAAACACCAGCTCAGGGGTTTAATTTTTTCTTAACATGTTTTGCCTCTTCTGTGAAAAATATGAGGCCCACATCATTCTCTCCTGTGGATAAAGAGAGGGGAGCTAACAGAGAGGAAATATCTCTGAGGGGTCCTTCACAGTGTTCCTCCCTATTATGGGAACGGAGCCAGGTCTCCTGCAAAGTAGGGCCATGGGGCCTACCCCCAAAATACCTATTACTCAAGGATACACGTGAGGCCAAGGTCCTTTGTGTGGTGGCCCAGATAGATCACTAAATATTTACATATACAGGTACAAAAAAAAGAGAACTGATGACAGGGGAATCCCATATAATCAAACTAAGCTCTTTGGTGGCTCTTTGACCAGGAATGTTAGCATGGGGAGTGGCCCCAGTTGCAGGGCTGCATGCTTTATTTTTCCCCTCTGTATCTTCTAGTGTCCTTGGAGTGGATGCATACTAGCTGTGACAAGTCGTAGCTGAGAATTCTGTGTTTTAGCTCCATTTTCTCGAGTTGCACACTATTTACTGGATCTGGCCTTTTGTGTAAAGGTGAGTGCTTCTTTTTATTGTATTCCCAGTGAAGTGTTTTCTGACTTTGTCAGAAAGCATCAACAGAATGTAATATGACTCAACAAATCATAGACTGCCAAAAAGACTTGAGTTACAGGAGCTGATAGATAGTCCAAAATGCTCTGGTCTTAAAAAAAAACTAGCAAAAGTTTATCTTCATTTTGCCTTCAGAACTTCTGACATCAGCAGTTGCTTGTCTGTAAGCATCAACTCAAATGTAGGAATTTAGATGGATAGTTAGTCCTCGTGACATATTTCCAACAGGTTGCTTTCCCTCTGGTGAGATCCACACAGGATAAGAAGCTAGGGCAACTGCTTTTCATCTGCATTCCTTAATGAAATCCTATAGATTTATTATAAAGTGATAACCCTTCTATAGGTTTTATTTTTAACCATCCTGTACAATTAATAATCTCTGTTATAGGACAGATAATAGATTTTATATCTAGAGTGTGTGTGTGTGTGTGTGTGTGTGTGTATATATAAATTACTATAAGTTTATTTTATAATATAAATTTTTATATTATAAAAATTTCCATGGGGCATATTAGTGGTTTCATACTCCTTAAATTCTATAAGATATTTCCATAAGACTACTCATAGCTTTACTTTTACAAGAAGCTGAAGATGTTTTCAGTAAAACAAGCCAATGCAAATCCCAGGAAAGATATTATGTATGTTTGGTCAATATCAGGTTCTGATGTTGAGCCCCCACAATGGGGTTGTAATGGAAGTTCTAGGTATTCAGGATCAGGTCCATAGAAAATGAGCGGTCACATACCTGCTAACATAGGGTCAAGTTCTGAATTGATGTTTGCATCTACAAAAAGTCCAAAGACTGAAGAAACACTGTGTTATCCAATGACTTCATTAGAGGTGCTGTGGGGAGCTTATGCACAGGGCTCAACACTCCATGGCAGTCTCTGGAAGAAACCATTATGGTGACCCTCTGCACTGTCACATTGGGAATAGGATATAAGGGAATGTGGGCAATAGCAAATATTATGCTTCAGAAAGACAGCCTCATTGTAGTTCTATCAGCCTCACTGTGCTCCAGAATATTTTCTTCAGACAAAAGTCCCTTTACTCAGGCTACGCTTTTCAGGATTTCACCCATAGATGTGGTTAACCTTTCTAGACAATTATATAAAGTTGAACTGAAAGGCGTCTTACCTTCCATGACCTGATTTTAGGGCTCATTGAGTGTTGCAAGAGAAACAATGCCATTACTAACACACAACACTACGCATGTAGTCTGACTGTCCTTTGGTGCTAGTGATGCCACCACCCATAGCAGAATAAACACCCACACTGTGAAATCAGGTTTTGGCAGCTAAACAAAGAAAGAAGTGATTTTTTTTTCAATGTCTATTGATATATTTTAAGTCTACACCTCTGCTCTGTTCCTGGTTTTAAATCTTAAGGGGTGTGTGTGTGTGTGTGTGTGTTTTAACGCATTTCAATTCACTTTTAAGCAGTTCACCTTTTTATATAATCAGCTCTGTAGCTAGAGAAGGTATTTTCTCTCTCTCTTCATATCCTGATTCAGTGCATCTTGAGAAGTTAAATGTGCAAGAGATGTGACATGCAGACATTTCTCATTTCTGCATTCAGCACAATAACCAAGTGAATAAAAAGAACAATATGCAATATAAAAATTAAGAAACTGCATTTCTATTCATGCATTTTCCTTACCATTTAAGGCAATAAATCATTTCAATTAGACATAATTATAACAGTTTGCATTTGAAATGTAAATTAAAAACTGAAATCAGTGTTACCCAGTTTTTTCTCTGCCCTTGGCTTGGGCAGGATACTTATTTTATATATGATACACTTTTTATGGTTTAATCTGTACATTTGTTATGCAATTTTCAATTTAACAGACTCAGTGTAGATACTTTTAATGTCAACTCCATAGTTACCTGATGTTGTCTATCTTCGGTAAGGATACCTCTGGCCTTTAAATCTCTTATTGCTGTTTACAATTTTCTTTTCTTTTCATCCAAAATTAATTAGAGCACAGGCTTTGTTGCACTCTTCTTGTCATTAGATTCAGCGTTCAATACATTTTTTGTTCTGTGCATATACAGTAGTTGTAAACAGTTTTAATACATTCTCCTCCTGTTCTATAAGTGTGAAACAAACATACAGCTTCCTGGCAGATATAGGTCAACCATTTTTTGAAAGTCTTTTTATATTTCATTATGCAAAAATACAATATCTTATTATACTAGAGTGCACAACAGTGGTATGATTAATTAAGATCATAAATCTGATGTTTTGGATACCTTTTTATTAGCCCGGCTATTGTCAAATAACCCTTTCAGATCCTGTAAATAAGCAAGCCAAACTATTATTCCATTGGTATGCAGGGTGTGGGAGATGTGTGGTGCCGTAATTTCTTCTGATTGTTCTCCTCTTTTAGAACATCAGACTTAACAGTGGAGATCTTGGAATAAACACACTGATTTGGTTGTATTGTCGGTGGGTCACTAATCAGAGAATTCATTGTTTAGACAGTAATCAGACAATTAACTCTGACATTGTCTCCAGTGTGTCTGCAGTAGGGGGCTATATTCTTTCTAAACTCAAACCCTGACCTTGTTGCTTTTCAGAGGCAAGAGGCGGAGACCAGGATGTATTTTAAGTATAACTTTCTTGATTCGTTGTTGTGAGCTCAAAACTGGTAACTTTTTTACAATGAGCATTGTGTTTTTTCCTGCATGCATCTCTAAATATAATGAATATGTGTTACTACTGTATTTATTTATTTTGACATTTTGAGGTGGATTTAATGGAAAAGGCATTTCTTTTTATTCATTTCCCTCTCATTTATTGAGAATTAATTTTCAGGACTAACTATTCCAGACACTGAAGTGGTGTTAATTTATAAATCTTATTTTTTTTTCCTTTTAACATTCCCTTTGGGGAATCGGAATTGTCACTTCACAACTACTATGTCAATATTTCAAAGTCTTTCATATATCTAACCTCAGTATCCTTACAGAGAGTAAAGTGAACCTTGGTTTCAATCTCCTTGTGTAGTACTAGTATTAATTCTTCCATTCTAGAAATGAGGGAGAAGGTTGTTCTGGAAATTAGACACTAAGACTTTGGTCCATTCCTACTCAAAAAAAGCACTTAAGCATGTGCTTAAGTTAATTTTGCAGAAGGGGACAATCTAAAGCATATGCTCCAATGCTTTGTTGAGTTCAGGTTTCAACCCATTATTATTCAATACATGTACATGGCTTTTTATATAGAGGTTGCAGTTACTGCATTTTGACCCTGATCTCAGTGAGTTAAATAATGAATGATTCCAGTGAAGTCACTGAAATCTGAGAAGGTCCACTTTCCCTCCCTGGCCCCTTGGAAGTCAATGGGAGTTTTGACATTGATCTCCGTATGGCCAGCACTCCATCTTTGAACCATAATATTCAATTTCAAATAATAGATTTCAGGACTTGATTATCAATATATCACAAAATCTCATAGTGTGTAAGGAATTTGAATGGAAAAGTGAACACCTGTAATACCCAGCTGTTGAGATGTATTGAGATGCATTTGTAAAATCATGTTCATAGCAACAAATTATGACAAAAGTAAAACAAATTGAACAATACTGCTTTACTTAGCCACTGTTTTTTTTCCCTTGTACAACATGGAGAGCTGTGAGACATATATAGTGCTACCTCATTATGTACTGACCTAGCACTTACATATCTTACTTTTCATCTTCAGAGGTCTATACAGTTACTTAATTAATCTTCATGAAGAAGTCAAGTGTTCTCTCCATTGTATAGCTGAGGAAATAGAGGCACAGAGCGTAGTGACTTGTCCAAGATAACAGAGAGTCAATGTCAGAGCTGGAATTATGACTCAGTAGATCCTGGATCTTAGGACTGTTCTCAGACCACCAGGTCACACAGGTCAACCAGCGAAGATATCGACAAAAAATGAAACAGTGATTACGTTTTAAAAAGCCAATATTTAGCGATTAAATTTCTGTTAATTCAAACAAGTCTAACACTCAGGACAGAATTTCTGCACATGCAAATTACCCAATTATTTGATAATTTTCTGTTAGGAAACTGAAGTAATCTATAGTTGGTCCTTTTTTTAAAAAAAAAAAAAAAAGTAAAACTTTTTTGGGGCGGTGGGGGGGTTATATGAAAACCAAAATAGCAGTATTTTTCAGTTTTCTTCCCTCCTTCTAACCATATTTTTTCTTATCCCCTTTACATCCTCCTTTTCCCTGGTGAGAAGGGAGAGTGAGTGGGGAGGAATGATATCTGGGGCTGGCGCAATCAATCAATGGTATCCAAGTAACACATCTATTTCCTGTAAGAATGTAGGTATACACTAAGAACAATTTCAGAGTAAAATAGCCATAATGAGCTGAGGATTCCTATAAAAAACAATAGGGATATTAGGCACTAATGGGGAGTGAATATTGGGAAATACAAAGCAAACAAAAAATCAGTTAATTCCTATATTCCTAGCTGGGAATCTGGGAGCAGAGAAATATGTAGGACCAGAGTTGAAGTTGAATTACTTATAGGTATGCTGCAATGGCCATTGTGTTTTCCCAGGTGATCTCCATGAAGTGTATTTAGTTGTGAATTGTGGCCTGAGAGGGAAGTTTTCAGCTGCTGAGTTGGGAAGATCATTAATATGGACTATGAGGTCAAATAAAAATGCTTATATTTTTTTAACTGATTTGTTCACGTGTGTCAGGTCATAGAGATGGCTATTTAATAAATAAATGAGGACCCTGCAATTCCAGGATAATATCTCAGAGCTGTCCCCTCACGTATAATTTCTCTTGGCAATTTGCAGCATCAACTGAACAGCAGCTTCCCTTGAATTAATCTAGAAGTTCATCACGTTTCACTTACTGCACTCAAAGGGCATAATTCCTTCTGAATCCAAGGCCATATCTACACTGGTCATTTGGCCTCAGTACAGTCAACAGTGGCTGGCCACCAGTTTAGCTGCACCTGTGCAAACTTTAGTGTAGTAAGGGAAAGGTGCTATTTGAACATGTGGAGTTTAATCGTCCTTGAAACCTGAGGAATCTATAGTGGTGCTAATCACTGATAGGGTAAATTGTTACATCTGTTATAGGAGACTGCAGCAAGGCAATTACACCAGTGCCTGGATATTAAAGACTAGTCAGGGCAAACCCATAATGTCGGTGAGGTCAACCATCAGAAAAGGTGCAGCAGCATTGGGTAGCTGAGTGTTTTACCAGAAATCTTCCATTCCATCTTTTAGCACTTTGGAAAGTGAGATGATGATGATGATGATGAAATTATTTTAACCGCTGGGCTGACCTATGATGTCTAGTCTATTTCTATGCACGTTTCCGTGGGGGGAAAATGTGTCCTGAAATTTTTTGCTTATTTAACCTCCCTTTTGGTCACCTCACCCACAAATGAAAACCATCAGATTTTTGTTTTTTTCTTGAATGATATGGCAGTGGCCTTACTGTGTTTCTGTCTCCCTCAGTGAATATCTGGTTCTAGAGATGTAACACATTCAGCATTATCAACTTCAAACACAATACACCAGAGTAACAGCTGTGTAGTTCAGCTACACAGTATGCTGTCAAAAACAGGTTGGAGCAAACTCTGGCTTTAAATAAAATGTGACATTATTAATGAGGAGTTAGAATGATAAAATGACCCCTAGCCATCTCTCTCTATGGACCTTCCTGAACACAGAGGCTTGTGCAAAGAAAAACATATTTATCAAGTCAAATTGGATGGGAAACTAAAGATTTATGGCATGTATTATCCCTTCTTCAGATCCTGTCTGGCATACTATATCTAAGTGTTTGTAAAACCCTATATTTGTTTTAATTTTGAAATATATGTAGTGATGAAAGGTAGAGCAGTGTTGTAGGAATCACAAATGGATGGATTTACATTAATCATATATAGCTTTATTTATTTAACCTAATATAGTCTAATTCCTATCAAGAAAATAGAGTAAATAAATAATGTTTAGTAACTTTCTCTTTCCTGGGTGTCCTATACAGCAGAAGCAAAAGAAAAAACTGAGATAAAATTAACATTCATTTTTCATGCAAAGAGTTGTCAGAAAGTATCAGTATACATTACCTAATGCATTACTAGCCCTTGACATTCTTGGTGTCAAATATTGGTTACCATATAAAAAAAATACAGCTGCCACAACAGAGGAGGGTACTTCATAGTGCTATTTTCTATATTTTTCCATTTCCTCTTTCTACATCACAAGAAAGAGAAGTTACAAAGCAACACTGTCTTCATTCTGAAATTCCAAAAAGTTTGGTCTGGTGTTGAGTGGGAGCTTGCTTTAATTCAAGGTTTTTATTAAAATATAGTTCAATGAATAATCAAATTTCAAGAATCGAAAACAAAGACAGAAGAACGTTTTATGACAAAAAATGAACAATTTATCTGTTTTTTTAAAGCTGAGTGAAAAACTTCAATAATCAATTAATTTTATTGAAGTTTTGAACTTTGACAAAAAAGGAACACATTTTTCAGACAAATTTTGGTGAAAAAATGTCCCTGTTTTTTGACCAGGAGCAAAATCTTCAAGAATATTTAAGAGCGAGATTTTTTTTGAAGTATTTAGGGCTTAAGGATGCACATAGGCACCTACTGTGATTTAAAAAAAAATAGACCTAGGCACCTGACTCCCATTGAAATCAAAATATCTAAATACCTTTAAAAATGTGGCCTCTAAGTGCCTAAAACCACATATGAAAATGAGACTTAATTCTGAAAGTTACTCAAATGATTTTGAAAATTTGACCCTAGGTCTAGTATAAAATAAATGGTAGCACTTGCATTTCATGTATGATAAACCTAATGTCAAACCTCTATCTTAGCATATTTTGAACATCGGTGTTTATCACCATTTTCAAGTGATTTTCTGCACCTAATATGCATGGAGTGTATATGCACCACAGTAGATTCCAGGTGGACAGCTCATCTTGAACAACTAGTTCCTGTAAAGTATGTAATGGGCCTATACTGTGTTTGCACACATTGTAGGTTAAAGTAATTAAAACAAGAGAACACATGTCCTTCCATTATATGGTACCTACAGGAATATGCAAATTAGTAAAATCAGTTCCATACTTTTCACAAAAGTGGTACTAGCAATATCTCTTTTTTAATTTTGCAATATATGTTTAAAATGCATTTGACATGTCTTCATTATTATTCATTATGCCTTGCTAAAGTTGTTTAATCATGTGCAGACCCTACAAAGGATTTCTTCCGCTCTCTCTTTTTAACAAACATACTTTTGAAGATAAGCTTGCATAGCAAATAAGTTATCTGATAGAAATAATTACAGACAGTAAGAAGGGGGAAAATCATCTAATCTTCTGGGAATTGTTCTCTGCTTTCATTGTCCTGCAGCACCGTTTTACCAGAAAGCGCTTTGAATAATTTAGGAACTGCTAATATGATTGCAGTGTCTTCTGATATTCACCAAAATTGCTCTAGGTCACTCTGATATCTGGTTATATTCAATGCTAAACCCATCAGGAAAACAAATATCTGATCCAGCACAAAAACGCATGGCCTTTAACATTGTTCAAGCCTTATATTGCTCGTGGATGCTGCTTACATTCCAGGTGAGCATATTCAGAAAAATGATGTCAGCCTGTGGCTTAAGCCAGTGAAAAAACAACCAGCTACTGAGTGGTGACTTTTTTATAAAGCCTTCCACATTTCACACCTCCCTTTCCTCACTCTTGCCAGACCAGCCACCTGTGGCCCTACAGCCCACTGGGGTTACTATGGCTCTATGGTTGTAGTAAAGGAGTCTGGAAGTCTCTCAACTCACCGTTCTCCAGAACAAATTTTCATTTAAAACAACCTGGATATCCAGTAGGGCCTGCCAGACTCCCAGTAGCATGGGGTGATGGTGGAAGGAAAATGGCTCTTTTCACCCAATTCCAAGTAGCAGAAAGGCATATTTCACCATTGAAAATATATATTTGGGCAGTAGAGTTGCTAAATTGCTCTTATTCCATGAATCCTGCACAGATCTGTCAGCCAGAAAGTGGGTAGGGCATATGAAATGTGGCCCTTCTGAATTTCTTTCCCATTTCACTTATGTGCAGTCAGATAAGGATTAAACTTCAACTAAATTAGGATGTCAGGGTGATGTTAGAATGACCACTGTAGATATGGAATACTTAGGTCATCCTTCAGTGTCATTCACATACTGAAACTGAGATGGATAGAATCTGCCTTTACCATTGAGTGTGGCAGCTCTGACTTTTTAATTCAGCATTTTGGAATTACGAAATAAAGAGGCTTTCCTCTCAACATTGAGAGTGTAGCCCATGTGGTCCCTGGATCATCAATAGGTGATCGGCAGTAGATTTTTTTTTCTGATGGACCAAGATCTAGGAAGTAGACAACATATTTTGATTTTATGCAGACTTTTTTTGTGGATTTCTGTTGTGGACTTCTGCCTCAAATAGAAGGCTCATTATATTTTAGACTAATCTTTTGTGATGAAGAGAAATGGGCCATATCTAAATCCCCAGATCCAAAGAAATCCAAACTTTTTTATGCAGTTTGGATGCAGATTTAAAGTTCGTGATAAACTTTGTGTAAACTCCTTACATCCATCATGGGCTTATCCAGCATATTTAAACCATTCTCAATCACACTGAATGAAACTCAGCCAGAAATGAAGGCCTTTTTGCCTCTGGCTGCTCTAATGCTGTTCTCTTGGTTGGAGAGACAGTAACAGATCTGAGTGTTCTAATGCGCAGAACAGAAAGGAAACTAGTCAGAATAGGAATGACTTGACTTGATCTTCAGTGTGGGCAGTCTTTATCCACCAGGATGCTTCTGTAGAATAGTTCAGCTGGCCTAGACGTCGCTAAACTATGAGACACAGATAAGTTTTGTCGCCTCCAGACTGTGTAGGTGTAAGGTATTCCAATTTGGCCTGCCTTAAAAGAAGACTTAGAATCTTCAGCAGGTGCAGAAAGTGGCCACCTGGTAGAAGCAGATATGGATGTTAGCTGTGCCTCTAATCAAAACTAATGAACGCATATCACATATCCTCAAACTTCCTGAATTTTTTCAGCTCATAACTTTGAATAACAAATAAGAGAGAAACGTAAGCTGTTCATGGAAAATTCAGAAAGAAAAGTAAAATTCACCAACCAAATTATTCATTCTGAGTCATTCACTCAGCTTTATTAGACATAGACTTACTGTTGGAGCTGCAAATGAAATGAAAGGAACTCTTTGGAAGCCAGGAGTTGATATTTCATTCTGTTTTAGAATTGGTGTATTCAGGCCTAGTCACTTACACTTCAAACAAATTCATGGTTTATGAAAGTGTGAGAAAGGAAAGGCCTGATTCTAATATGGGGGTCTATATTACAGCTGGGGAGAACAAATCAGGGTTATTTCAAGAGGAAAGGGACCACAAATATTTTGATGTGGAGCTTTTTAACTACAACTGATTCATACTTAATTTAGAAACAATTAAAATTTGGATCTGAGATGCAGCACTCCTTGTCTGGACATTTGCTCTTCCTTAACAAAAGAGAGGTGTGTGCTCCCAAGAGTGAAATCCTGTGCCTAGCAGAATTCTTGTGCAGTACAATATAACACTGCCATCAAATGGCCACATAGATTCATTATTGTACAATAGAATCTCTGATTGTTGGTTGTAGGCTTTTCCTGTTCTATACAGAAATCTAGTAATGCAGATTTAAAGGTACGAAGCCCTATGGCCCACTGTTTTAGTGAAATGCTCGCCATGACCCTGATCCTACAACTAGCATCCCTGGAGGGGCTCCTCCCCTGGGTGCTGCCTCACTGATTTAGGAGGGCTCCAGACAGACCTAGAGGTCCCCTTGAGTGGAGCTATTTCCAAGATCAGGCTCATGTTTGCACAACAAAGGAAACACGGGAAACTACCTCTGTGATAGAATTATCTCTGTTCTTCAACCTATTCTTTGTTCATACTCTCTGTGTTGTTCTGTATATATAAAATTCTGCCTGAACAACCACTTTATCCGGTCACTTTCTATTCCCTAGGTAAAACCCTGCAATGAGCATGCAGAGCAGGAAAGAAAAAAAAAAGCCAACCTATGCAAATTAATCATGGTCAGAGTTTAAAATCTGACATGGGATTCTGTGGTGTTGAAGAGGCAAATAAGTGTAATAAGTTGGAGTGCAATAAAGTAACTCAGAAACCGGGTTTGCTGCACAATATGGCTTGCAGGCAGCTCTAGGAAAAATCGCTTTGAGACAACACCGAGCAGACGTTACTGACTAGATAAGCAACTCACAAGAAACTACTGGTGAACACAGATAGAAATTTCACTTTCTAGCTGTATCCTCTGTGCCTGCTGTGCACTACGCTGCTGGCATTTTTTTATATTTGGCAAATTTGGTTCTACTAGCCTGGCTGTGCACCATGGAATAATTGTATGAGCACCTTCCCACCAGATCAAGGCAGTACAATACATATAAAGTATTAAATCTTCCATAAATGACAAGGTGCCCAGTGCATAGCCTACTTTGAATATGCATTGGCTCAGTGGCACAGCTGATGGACTGGCAAAGGTGACTTTTCAGCGATGGAGGGGTTTATATGGGCATTTGGGTACTGCTGTATGCTGCTGGTGGGGCTGCAATGGAGATGCCAACTGTTATGTGCATGGATTTTAAAGTAAGAGTGGCTGCTTTAGTTCACATTCTACGGCTAGCCATGCAAGTGGGACAAATGGGATTACAAAATACGCTTGGTTAGATTTTCACTTTGATGCATCTTCTTTTTTGCTAACCCCAACCACTTTTCCTTCTACCATTACCACCCTTTATGTTCAGTGAGCCAAACTCTACTTTGATGTACACCTAAAGAACCCTGTTGTGTGTAAATGAGAGAATGATTGTTCCTCTGTGTGTAAATGGTGTTATACTTTTTTTGCACATCCACCAAATGCAGTGCAAGTCAGGCACCTTTGTTAGACTCATTTTCCGAACTCATGACCTAACAACAAATGTATATGGTGACTACCTTACATAAAACGAACAGGTGGGTCTCCACAGATTTTTAAATTATTTATTTATTTATTTATTTATTATTATATTGTGTTCTTTTTCCAAATACCATTTTGGAAAGGAAAATCTTTAAAGTCCATGAGTTTATTCTAAATTCATCATTTAGTAAACATGCATTTATCTGTTTGTCATGAAACCCTTTCTGATAACAACCAGCACCATGCAGGTTTGTCACCTTACTCTTTCTGATTTCTCAGTTATTTCTAGAAGGTTGGAAAGGACAACATTGAAATAGTCCAAAAAGCTTTACAAAAATATTGGTATAACTAAAAAAATAAGACTTAGCACTGGCTAGCCCCTGTTTAGTGTATGCAAAGTTGGGTCAGATGAAAGAAACTCACCTCCCTTGTTCCTTGTGCTAGGACTGAACAGAACCTATGCTTCCTCCAAGATGCTGTATAATATAGGGCCAGGTGTTTGGAAGTAGACAAGTCAGGGGCAGGATGAGATTGAATCAATGGCTTTTTTCATCCTCGCCACAAGACAGAGAAGAGGCTGGTTTCAGAGTACGCTGCATCCTCTTCAAGAGCACGTGCTGTTCTGCATTGCAAGTGTCATTCACAGAAATTCTGTCAGAGCCAGATAGATTCTTTGAGACATCCAGGTTATTATTATGTAGTTTCCACTTGGGTCAACGAGAGTCTTGACTTCAGTGGTATTTGGATAAGGCCCTAGTTTCTGCAAGGATGCTTCACTAGCACTCCTGACAGAGTGCACAGCAGAACTGAGCTCACAATTGTCCTTTGTGGAGGATGGAGTAAGGGAATCTGTGGTATTGTTGAGATACAAAAGGCTTTAAATAATTAAACATTTTGTGTCCATACAGTATATTTGGCTTTTTCTATACTCTCATAGGTGCTAGTGTGACTCCTGTTCTTTTGATGCATCTCTGATTGGCTGGGGATGAACTTGGGGACCCGCACTTCTTAGGGGAAATGTTCTGCCCCGGAGACATGTCTACACATCAACCTCCTTGACTTAAGGACAGTCAGGAATGTCTGTATCCATTTTCTGCCCTTAATCATAAAGATCTTACCAGACAACTGTCGGGAGTGTAGAGTGGGAAACTGAGTCAAAGTCCACCCAATTTAGGCTTAATCAGTTTTTGCCTTTAATACAATTTCAGACAGAATTATTGTTACTTATAATGCCTGGATATAGTTTTAGGCCGGACACATAACAGACTAGACAGAACAGGTAACTGGGCTGCCAAGAAGTCTTTCCTCTCTCCATGATGGTTATCACCTCTCTTGATCTGGTCCTTCAGTTTCTGATCTGGTGTTTCTGCAGTTTTGGGCCATTTTTACATGTGTTCTTAGGGCATGTCTTCACAACAATTAAACACCGATGGCTGGCGCAGGTCAGCTGACTCAGGTTCACGGGGGTCGGGCAGCGGGTTGTAAAATTGCTGTGTATTTGCTCAGTCTGGAGCCTAGGCTCTGGGCCTTCCCCTCTTGTGGAGTCCCAGACCCCAGGCACCAGCCTGATAGTGCTGCAGGTCTTCTATTCCACTGTAGACATACACTTTTACATTCTCCATTATCCTCCAATCAGCATTCAACACATTATCTACTAAATTTTAAGGAACCCGTACATTACTCATGTGCAAGCATTAGTCACCTAATGACTACAATTTTCCTGTTTAATTTACAGTTTCTGGGTCATATTGCCCTGGGTCTCCCTGTTTTCTAAGTTTCTCGGGGTGGAGGGAAAGGATTTTTTGTTATCATTCTATGTTTGTACCTCTTACTTACATCTTCCAACATGACACATTATTTTGGCAACATAGATATCCTTTTAAACAAATCAGCAAATTATATCAAAGATATATTAACAAATAATACAGGCATTCCAGGCAAAACCTTAGCCTGTGTATTACCTTATCTATACTTAATTAATATCCATTATTACAATTTATTAAAATATAACTAACAAAGCTTTTAATCTTATTAGCAATCCTTCATTTTAATGTTATAGGTTGCTGTGTGTTTTATAAGTATATTCTCCTCCCCCTTTAATCTATTAGAAGGGGAATTTTGGAGAGCACGCTTTTTAATTCTTTAGTGTAAACATATCTTCTGCAAACACTTTGTCAGGGGATTTTTATTCTACTCAAAGTCCAAAAACTTTGTACTTTTGTATAGCCGAATCTTATCTATGTATTTTTTTTGTTACAAAATTCTATGTGGTCTGGTTTTTAGGCATTGGTTTTTAGTCAATTTTAATGGCACGACATAGATTGCGTATTCTATATCAACCAACAAGGAGGGGTCAGATCCTCTTCCCTTTGTGTCAAAGGAGTAAACCTCTGGAACTGGTGCATAGCCAATTGCATCCTTACTTCAGCAACTTACCTTCTGGGTATGCAAAACAGGTTAGCAGACAATCTTAGCCGGTACTTCTCCCAGGACTATGAATGGGAGTTGGATTCTCAATCATATCTTTCTGATTTGTGGCGTTCCAAAAATAGACCTTTTTGCATTTCCTGTTGGGCACAGTGGTGAACATTTTTGCTCAAGGGGGTGAATGGGATTCTCTCTTTTCGGGAGATGCCTTCCTTGATCCATTGACAAGAGGCTTTCTATATGCATTTCTCCTGCTGTCCCTAATCCTGAAAGTGATAAATAAGATCAAATATGATAAAGCCAGGATCATATTAATAGTCCCAATGTGGCCAAGACAGATATGGTATCCATACCTGATTCACCTAGTTATTTGTCAGGAAATCAGTTTCCCATCCATTCCTCATCTTCTTTCCCCAGATGCTGGGCATACTCTTCATCACACCCTGAAGATATTTCTCCTCCAAGTTCAGCTCCTTGATGGTTCATGGTTCATGATACACACTTCCACACATAGGCGCCGAATCCATGGGTGCTCTGGGGCTGGAGCACCATGGGGAAAAAATGGAGTGTGCTGAGCACCCACCAGCAGTCCCCCTATCAGAACCCCCCCTCCTCCGGTGCTTCCTGCCACACTGATGGTCGGTGGGTGTGTTGCCACTTTAACTATATAGTTGAAGCAGGACTATTTTCTAGTGTAGACAAATCCAAAATTTTTCCGTGCCTCAGTTCCTCATCTTTAAAATGGGGACAACACTATTTCCCCACCACATTGAGAGTGGTGAGGATAAATATATTAGAGAATGTGAGGTGCTCAGATACTATGGTGAGAGATACCTAGAGAGGATAAATGGAATTTCTGTACTTTTTGTGGTTAGCACATCACTACATATAATACACACACTGAGAGTATCCAACCGTTCTTTTGGTCTCCTTTATTTTCAACAATGCCTATCCATCCAGATTCCTTAGCTCCATTTTAAAAAGGTAATCATTCTTGTGTTCTGTTTTTGTTTTCCAATTTTTAAAATACCCTTGGAGATGTCTGGCTTCCGATATTACTCCATTTCATAAAATAATAACCAACCTACAAGTGAACAACAGATTCTGAGGGCATATTGGCCATCTCACATATAGGTTGCTAACTAAACAATGTGTCCTTTAAAGACAAGCTGGTATAAAAATAAAAATCCTCCCAATTCAAGCCATCAGTGAAAACCGCTAATCTTATGCTGCAGGCAATACAGTGCTGCCCAATGCTTTATGGTGAGTAAGAAATCAAATCAACCCACTTAGCCTGCTACATGTTTAGAGCTTCTGGGGTTTGGTTTCAAATCATCACCTTGTACCTTGCCCAAAGCCTGTGAAAAACGCAGTTGTCTCTGTCCATCTTTTGTCCTTGTCTCATATTTACAGAAATTGATGGCGGGTTCTCTGCAGAGTTGGAAAACAGGTGTAGCTACATCTGTGGGCTGTGACAGATAAATGTCTAGTAGATTGGGCTTTATTTTCTTCAAGCCCTTTGTTTTACACAATTTATAATAAAATGTACTGAGAGGGAAATAGTCCCTGTTATTCATCTTGTAAAGGCTTGGATTGTTCTTTTAGTTTTAGTTTAGTTTTGTTCTTTTGGTTTGTGCCTATTTCAGTGAGCAACCTTACCCCAGCCTATTCCAGAACAAGTTCTGTGTTTCTGTTCCACGCTGACTAGTGTCCTATTTCTTTCTGAATATTATCTATTCAGGTATTTCCCTTTTACCTCCTTCTGAATGGAGACTGACAAATAACATGATCTTCAAAACTGATTACAATTGGACAGCCCAGTTTAATTCAGTTTAGATAAAAGATTACTTTTAAGTTACAGCAAAGAATGCCTATAGAAAATAAAAGCCTGTTTTGAACTCTGTAGCTGCTATGGAAAGTTTAATGCACATCTGTAGGGTTATTAGATATTTTTATTACAAAGATAGAGGGCCAGATCTGGTGTAAATCAGCATTGTTCCATTTAAATCAATGGTGCTACTCTGATTTACCCCAGCTGAGGATTTGACTTAGTGTAGAGTCTAAAAGGTTGGTATTTCCTATTCTGCGTTTGGCACATGTTAGCACATCTCTTTCCATAGCTATGCTTTGAAAAGAGACGACACACTCCCCTCTGCATAATGGAGCCCTCCACTGGGACCTGACCCACCTTTTAAGAGGGTAGGAACACTTTAAGGCATCCAGCACTGCAGCACCTGAGCCCCGGTTCAAAACACAATGGGACTCATTTGTTCATAATGCTACTGCATTGATTTAGTGACATTACACCAGATGAATTAGGCCCATTATATTCTACTCCAACTCAGGTGACAGGGAAATCATAGCCATAACTCAAACTTCCCTTCTGACAACCCCTATCCCAGAGAGAGTCTGACTACTTATCTGTCCATCAGACCTGCATCCAGGTATTTATAGCCAGCTCATCACATCTGAATGCAGCTATACTGTATGCATATATAAAAAGCACATATATTGCATATGCAAGCAAACACAAACATAGCAACATAAAGCAACAGATTAGAGCTCAGAATGACTTCAGGAAAGCAATCCATAAACCTCCAATGTTATCTTTCTGACAACTTCCTAATCTCTGCAGTTGTTGTTAAGAGCTGCATTAAACTAGCCTGCCATCGATCCCATCTCTCACCACTTCTCAGAGATGCACTTCCTGTGATCAATTAGAAAAAGAAGCAAGATTTTTAAAGGCATCTCTACAGGAGGACTCTACAACAATATCTCGTTCATGAACATGTATATCTACATCATACATTGTCAAAACACCAGCTGCAAGAACTGGATTCCAACCTGGATTCTGCTGAAATGAAGAAAATCTTTTATGCACATCAGTTAAAGGATAGCTCTCTCCCCACATCCCTGCCCTCCAGAAAACACAGTATACAAAATTTGGTTGTATTAAATCTCTAATGGGATTTAAATATAAAATATACTTGTTAAATTCTGGATTTGGGGGTAGCACCTAGAACTCCCAGTCAATACCGGGGGCCCATTGTACTAGGCATGGTACACATTTCTTACAAAGTCCCTGTCTGCCACAAAGAGCTTACAGCCTAAGTTTATGTGAAATCTTATCTCCCTAACCTCACTGCACTGCCAATCTGTCTCCCAATCTGGAAAAAGTGGTATAACATTGTACAACCTAGCCTGGCCTGGTCTCTGATTTTAATTTGCTTATGTACAATACGCTGTGAGATTCCAGAATGCTTTGTGGAACAATGAAGAGTACCCATCCTCTCTCTTCTTTCAGTTATCTTCTACTTTTATTTTAAAGTTAACATTTTGTCTCTAACCTCAGCCTTTGTTTCAGTGCCCTGAGTTTCTTGTTAAGCTAATGAGGAGATACAGAAGAAGAAGGTAATGATCATTTGAACTTAAAAAAAATGTTCTCCACATTTGTTGGGCCATTGTGAAATAATGTAACACAGATAATTCTGGATCTGTATGAACTTTTACATCTTTGTAGCCACTGACAGTCAGACAAAGAACCAATTCTTGTGTGTCTCAGTCATTAGAATTTTAAGACAAGACAGTTTAAAAATGATTTTTTACTTTGCAAGAATGGACCAGTTTCAGTGTGTGTGTGTACAGCACTCTAGGTAATTAGCAGGCTGAGCAGAAAAGCCCTATTTAGCTCTCCAGCTTTTAAACGGAGTTACTTTCATTTGTTTACTGAATGTTTCTTTCCACCGAAGGCTAATGAACTAGTAATGGATGTCAGAAATCTCTGAAAAGACAAATACCTCTAAATGTTGCTATTATAGTCTATGAATAAAGCTATTACTGTTCCCCAAACACCTGATATACTTAATAGTGAAGGTGGCTAGAGACTTGACATTCAATGGAGGTACAGATTGAGTGTAATTTATGTGCTGAGACCATGGAGGGGGGCAGGGGTAACAGGAAAGGCAACTCACAGGAGGTTGTAAAATACAGCAGCCCACTCTTCCTACATATCCATCTACACTTCCATATCCCTGTGTAAATTACACTTGTTTTTTCACAGTTGTATTTGTATTGCAGTGGTGCCTAAAAGCCTCAGCCAAGCCCCTGTGGTGTTAGACACTGTACAAACGCATAGTAGGAGACTATTCTTGCCTTAGAAATAAAAAAGCCACTAGTCTAGATAGCCAAGGGGAATATAATTCTCTCACCTGGGGAACTGTCAGACTGGCAGATTAATTACTTTTCTAAGGCATGGAAGAAATCTGTATGGCAGCACCAGAAATGGAACCCAGATCTCCTTCCTAAATGCTTGCTGAGTGCCTTAGCCAGAAGGTCATCCTCCCGCTGCTCCACAGCTAATAAATACCAAATAAGGACAAGTTAAACTACTATAACACTTGCAGCCAATTTACTAATCAATCTTGCCTACTGTTTATATCAGCACAGAGTTTGCCTGAGAAATTTCCGTGGGAGCACCCAGTAGACAAGGCTTTAGTTCTTTAGTTACGTTCATCAGTTCATCAGTGACACATACACAAATGTACTTTGCACTTTGGTGTAAGTCAGAAAACTGATTACATGCCAAAGTGGTCTAAATTACACCAGTATGGAATTCAAGAGTTATAAACAAGGGGTCAGATTCATTCCTTGGGTCATCCATGGATGGAAAATTGAGGTGTATTGGAAATTTGGTGTGCAGTCAGGATAGTCTGAAAGGAGGAGTCCTCATTCGGCAATTTATTGATGGTTTAAGTCAACACAAAGGGACTAAGAAGAGTGCAAGATAAAGTAGTCGAATCACTGCCTGGCTTTGAACCAGTCAAATTTTGCAAATTCTGCATCACTGATTCTCATCTTGGAATTTAAGCCTAGAACTTATTTTGTGAACTTAATTTATACTCCTTTTGTACCTACACTTGGACGTCTAGGTATAATGTGACTGAACAATGACTAAGGAGCCTACAGTCTTGACCAAATGTATTTTAAAGCAAGTGAATATCAAAGAAGGATATAAATTTTTAACAAAGAGTATTTGAATGAAGAGTATTTGAATGAAATTATTGAAGGAGAAATGTATTATGAGTATCAGGAAAAAGTGTATAGGCCAATATTTACAAATAAGAGTGTCTAAACAATAAACAAACAGAATATGTTATATCTACATAGTAAAACAACGCTGTTCATCCTTTAGTGTCTGAATTCACTCCATTTCCTCCTTTCCTTAGAAAGGATATTTTAAAATGCATAGCTACACTTTTTCACAAAGGGTAAAAATTAGGAGATTATTCTGCCTCTGTTGGCTACTTGCATCTCACCTTTATGCACAGCTGTTGTTGTTGTGTTCATTTGTCAAACACATTTTGTTAATTTGTGGAAAGTCTTTTGACATGATTAGATCTCACTTGACTTGGTAGGATATGTCATTATTCATTATCTGTAGAGTTCTCTTAACTGCTTTCTTTTGTAATGTTCCTTCTCTCATAGTTTCTGTATCTTCGTCTACAAACTTTTTAATCAAGGAAGAATTTTGTATGCTCCTTTGCTCTTGTGATTTCTGTTATTTCATTCCTTTGATGCTCCTAAAAAGAATAGGACTATAGTTCAAAGACAGGAGACAATCAAGTCCATTATCTCCAGTGCCTGAGCTCCACTCAGTGCAGAAAGGGGATTAGGGGGAAGCATGGGACGTTTTTGACTCTCTGATTGTCAAGGCTGGCACTTGTCCTGAAAAGAATTTGAGCTGCTTGTTTGCTAGTCTAACTTGCACTTGTGGTGCAGGGTCCATAATGAGCCCTATCCCATTGAATGACAGGCAGAGAAGAGCTCCCCGACAACCACTCTTCACCCCATGTCTGTTTCTGCCACACCCCCTATGCCAAAGTGGGTGAAGGCAGCAGTTGCAGGGCCCAGAGTTAGCACATCTGCTGACTTATTTGCAGGCAGGTTCCAGACCCTTTGCAGCACTTGAGTAACACAGAGGCCCTAGATCCAATTATAGAATCTGCCCCATCTTGTTATGATGTTATAGATTAGTACATTTGAAGGAAGATGCCATTATGATAATCTGTTCTGACTTCATGCATAACACATGCCATAGAACTTTACCTGGTAATTTCTCCATCAAGCCCATGACTTCTATTTGAGCTAGATCCTATCTTTTAGAATGACTTCCACACTTGAGTTAAAGACACCAATTGATGAAGAATCACTTACTCTTACAATAGTACGTAGCAAAGAACAGATCCTTCTGTTTTCTTTGTTAACTATGGTTGTTTGTTTGTTAAAAGAAGCTATGGCTCTCCCGGAAGAGGGGGTGGGGTGCAGGTGGTGGCATTTGAGGAAATTTCTAGGACATTTCTAAGACAAAGCTATTTCCTTTGCAGCTGGTTCATCTAGGCCAGAATCCTGTCTCTAGCAGTGGTCAGTACCAGGTGCTTCAGACGAAGGTGTAAGAACCTCACAGGAGGTCATCATCATGATGTTCCCATTACACCTCTGGCATTTAGGGCAGCTACAAAGCTCCTCCACTCCAGTCTGTTTCTGGAAAGTCTTTCAATGGGTCCCGAACTGTGCTCCAGGTTTTTCAGCTTGGCTTCCACAGCTCTCTGCCATGTTGTTTTCGGGCAACCTCATTTTCACTTGCCTTCAGGTGTCCATCTTATTGCTATTTTGGTGATGGAATCAGTTTCCATCCAAAGCACATGGACAATCCATCTCCAACGCCTGCTGGCAATGATGGTGCTCATATCCTCTTGGCTGCACTTTGTCAATAGATCTTGGTTTGAGATTGTTCTGGGCCAAAAGATACGAAGGATTTTTCTGAGGCAGGTTGTATGGAATGAAGACAGTTTGGAGATGTCCTACTTTCTCATTCCCCAGCATTCTGCACTATAAAGTAATGTTGAAAGTACGCAGCTCTGATAAATCTTGAGTTTGGATTTGGTGTTGTATTTTGATGATTTCCAGACTATATTTAAGCTCCTGAATGTGTTCCTGGCTTTACTGATTTTGTTCTGGATGTCCTGGCTTGTTCCACTGTCCTGGCTGATGGTGCTGCCCAAGTATGTGAATGTTTCTACATTGGTGAGAACATGATCCTCTATCTGTACTGGTGATGGTGGGGCAATATTAAAGGTCATGATATCTATCTTATAGAAATTGATTTTCAGTCCAATTTGCTCTCTAAATGCATTGACTCAAGTTGTTTTTTTCTTGTATATGGTGTTGTGTATATGAGTGAGATCATCTGCAAGGACCAGGTCTTCAAGGAATGAGAAGGGTGTCCATTTAATGCCTCTTGGCATGCCTTCTGTTGTACGCTGCATTACCCAGTCAATGGCAACGCTGAAGAGGATTGCAGACATGACACACCCTGATGTACTCCTGTTTTGACTTCAAAACTGAGCTCACTGTGATCAGCACTGCATGTAAAGTTGAAATAAAAGTTTTTGATTATGTTGATTATATGGAGAGGAATTCCATATGTCCGCAGAATGTGCCATAGGTTGGGGCTGTGAATGCAATTAAAAGCCTTCTCATAGTCTATTAAGTTTATGCAGAGCTGCTGTTTCTATTCATAGCATTGTTCTATTATGTTTTGTAGAGTGAAGATCTGCTTTGTGTATCCATGCCCTTTCCAAAAACTGGCTTGCTCTTTTCTAAGAATGCTATCAATTGCCTCTGATATACGCTGAACCAGGGATCAGCAACCTTTGGCACGCGGCCCACCAGGGTAAGCCCCCTGGTAGGCCAGGCCAGTTTGTTTACCTGCCGCATCCACAGGTTCGGCCGATCACAGCTCCCACTGGCCGCAGTTCACCATTCCAGGCCAATGAGGGCTGCAAGAAGCGGTGGCCAGCACATCCCTTGGCCCATGCCGCTTCCCACAGCCCCTATTGCCCTGGAGTTTGTTATAACATTTTTTGTATTAAACTCTATTATTATAAATGTTGGAGAAGCGGGCTTTGGGTATGGAGGCAGAAGGCTTGCGACCCCTCACTTAATAACCTCGCAAACCTCTAGTTTGAGAACCATATTATTCCCCATCCCATTCTTTATGCATTCTAACATCTTATTAGCTTATTTATTTAATGTATCAAATTAGTTATGTAACATAATGCATGCATCATATTTTATATTACATTCATGGAAGTTCTGGTATGTTTCAGGGGCAGGTATGATACTTCAAAATTAGAAAAGTAGCTGGTCTCCCTGGTACCAGCTAAATGCAGGCAGTGATGCGTAGACCTTAGGATGTTCATACAGATTCATTTGATGAGACTTCCTAAATAATGACCTTTTATTTGTGATAATTTTTAAATAGTGAATTTAAGTTAAGTTTCTAACAAATTAATTATTTTTTATGAATGGCATTTTATCATCTTTTATTTATATGAACTCTAGTTTTATTAGTTTCCATAATATGAACTCATAAGTTATGTATCTGTCTGTCTTTTAATGAAGGTTTTATTTGTTGAGTGGGAGTTTTCAATCACTGAGGGTAGGTAGGTCTTGGAAATTCTTCAGTGTCTTTTAGTGCATCATAAAACTCTGCCTCCAAGGTATTTGTAGCTCTCTGGAGCCATTGTCACCTTTTATTGGTTATATCTTTTTTCTGGGAGAGGTTAAGAGTCGTGCTTTCTACCAACCATCATTTTAAAGGCCAGTTCCAAACAAGGAAATTTAGATAATTCTAATAAAATAAAGCAAAGATAAAAATTTCTTCATAATATCATAGTTTAAGATGTTGCCCTTTAGAAGATGTAATGAAAGAGCATTAATAGGTTTGATGTGTTACATCAAGCATTATGAGCCCACTGATCACTTTCCAGATGGCAGTTCAAAACTAGAGAAAGTTAGTGGGCTTCTTAAAATAATTTTTGTGAATAAATATCCAAGATATGTTTATTATGGTTAGAGAGAGCCGATTATTTATTCACCATGAGTTTTTGAGTGACACTTACTATTCATGAAATCCAAAACATGTAATAAATGTTAGTGTAAATGATTATTTTTCTGAAAATTCATTTTCTTATGTTTGGTTTTGGTTTGTCTATAGTCATCTTTCATCATTATCCTATTATTTTAAATCTTTTAGGTCCTAATCCTAATGAGTTCTGTGCAGCCATAAGAACATAAGAATGACCATACTGGGTCAGACCAAAGGTCCATCTAGCCCGGTATCCTGTCTTCCGACAGTGGCCAATGCCAGGTGCCCCAGAGGCAATGAACAGAACAAGTAATCATCAAGTGATCCATCCCCTGTCGTCCATTTCCAGCTTCTGACAAACCGAGGCTAGGGACACCATCCCTGCCCATCCTGGCTAATAGCCATTGATGGACCTATCCTCCATGAACTTATCTAGTTCTTTTTTGAACCCTGTTGAAGTCAATGTTAAGCCCCCTCTCTTCAATTAATTTTCTTGTGGGTGTAGGTGTCTGCCTATCTAGACCTTATTCCTTAATAATTAAATCATGGAACAAAAAGAATATGATATGACTTAAAGGACTAATTACAACAGAAATAGAAACCAGCCAATACGCTGGTCACAGTACCCTTGCACTCAGATGATCTCCAGCTGCTAAAATAGCCCTTTAGGGAGACAAGTTGGGTGTGGTAATGCCTTTTATTGGACCAATTTCTGTTGGTGAGAGGGATACCCAACTTGTCTCCCAACAGAGCTATTCTGGGAACTAGAGATCATCTGAGTGCTGGTTGCTATTTGTGTTGTAATTAGTCATGTAAATCATGTTGTATTGTTTCTCCCCCCCCCCACCCCCATGATTTGATTATTAAGGCCCTAATCCTGGACAGGCAGACAAGCTTGTGCCTCTCAACAGCAGAAGTTGGTCTAATAACAAATATTACCTCACCTACGTTGTCTGCCTAACATCCTGATACTGTAACAGCTACAACTGAACTGCATACAGGATAGTCTTTTGGCAGCTATTGAAATCAGGCACAAATTGGAGCTGACCTATGTTGCTCTAACTTTAGCCAAGGGCTGAAATAGCCCCTGACTGGCCGACAGGTTAGCCAGAGGTATGTGTAAAGATAACATACAACTATCTTAGTCCCACCCTTGGGTTCTGCACAAGCGCAGCTCAGCTGTAGCCAATACTCTAGTCCTAGCATAGAAGACACTGTGATTAAAATGTGTTTCTTTCACAATGATAGGCAGAAAGGCAGCAATATTTATTTAACTGCTCTGTGCATGAAAATCTGTCTCGCCAAAGTTAATCAGCTATTAGCGTGATGCTAGTTAATAATGAAAACATGCCCCAAACTTGCCTCAGACAGCTACTAATTTGTTTTTCAGAAGAGGGAAATGTCAGTCTCTTTCAGAAATTATACTTTTCTATAAACTTCCATAATGTTGTTGCTTAACTGCCCATATTTTGTCATTTTATCAGCATATGTTGTAAATAACAAACAATTGTGTTATCTCCCTTTTTAGAGCTTGATTGCAGGGAACCATTTGCTGTCAGACATTTGGAGTTTGTTTAAATATTGAGCTCATCACAGCATCTTTCTAGGATGCAGCTTTAATTTCGTCTAAACATTTTAATTGAGGTCCTAAGGGAAAGGAAGTCATTCCCCATATTAAACATGAATCCCATTATGCCAAAATAGTTATGCTCCTCGAAGGCTATTTATAGATGATCTGCTAGAGTTATGAAAATACAAAGTACCAGAGCTGAACAAGCATCTCCAGGCTCAGTTTAACAGTCTGAACTCAACTTGTTTGCTCAATTGGTCAGGAGAGGTTTATGAAAAAGATATTGCTTTCCAATTCGTTAGGATTACCTATAAACATTTATGATTGGCTCATTGCCTCAGTGAAGAGAAAAAATAGGGACACTTTTGGTGAGTTGTAGATTCAGAGAGGAGAGAGTGAAATAGATTGGAGTATGATAAGTGCAGGGTGATGACTGATAATACAGGATTGTCTACACAGTGTGACAGTGCACCCTAAGGGGTGTTATTTCTAAAGTACACTAACATGTTGCCCGCTAACTGCTCCATATAGACCAGTTGTGGGTAATCTGCTGCCGATGGGGCACATGTGGCTCGTCAGGGTAAATTGCTGGCAGGGCGCAAAACAGTTTGTTTACATGGGCCGTCCACAGGCACGGCCGCCCACAGCTCCCAGTGGCCGAGATTCACCATTCCCAGCCAATGGGAGCTGCAGGAAGTGGCACGGGCTGCATAGACGTGCTGGCCGCTGCTTCCTGCAGCTCTCATTGGCCAGGAACAGTGAACCGCGGCCACTGGGAGTGGCAGGCAGCCATGCCTGCAGATGGTCCATGTAAACAAACTGTCTCGCAGCCCGCCAGCGAATTACCCTGACAGGGGCTGAGTGCAGCCCATGGGCTGCAGGTTGCCTACCATTGATGTAGAATCTGTTGGGTGAGGAATACACAAACTCAGGGCTGAGACACTCTGGTTTATTAATTCAAAGCTGTATTTGAACCAAAAGCATGGCCTTGCATTTTACAATTACTATAAAAGCAATGACTGACAGATATACAGAAAAATATATTGATTAATTACCTTCTCATAGGGCATAGGTGGGTCATGATGGATTGTTCTTACAGTCTCCAGTTATGCCCTTACACTTCAGCATATTCATGCTTTCCTGCATTATATGACCATCTAATCAACATTAAGCATTGTGTTGTACATAACCCATATAATACATGTTACATGTTCAAGCCTCAGTTTACATAGTGATTCTTGTCCATGCTATTTCATGTCCTCATGTCTATTCCAGTTAGTTTATTTACTCAGATTATACCACTCAGTGTAGAGACTTTCCTGTTTTTCCCAATACAGGGACTTTTAGTCCAACCTTTATGTATTCTATTGCACTGATTAACTTCCTTTTATCTATGTCCTTCAGCACAGTACAGTCTGTGAACAAAACATCACCTTTGTCTTACACAGCAGCTGTAGGCATTATTTAAGCAAATCAATAAAAGGAGGAATCTAGTCACGCAACACTCATATCAAGCAAGGAGTAGACTGAAGCCAGTTATCTCAGCATAACTATTATGCTGGACTGACTGTCTAAACTCATTCACTATACGTGACCCAAGCTTATGATATCACCAACAACCTTGCTGGTATGCACTAAAAGTTCCCTACTGTGCTTTAACCATAATACTGTTTAAAATTGTACTATGTTAACATGCACTATGGAACTTTTAGTGTGCAGCAGTAGGCTCTGTCTGGACCAATTCAAGTGCAACATCATTAGTGTGCTTTAGAAATCATACCCCACGGTGTGCACTACCCCACTGTGTAGATATGCTCTAAGTCTCAGTTGAAGAAAAATAAATGGAATAGAATGGATGGCAGGGCAGCAGTGGCATGATATTGGGGGATGGGAGGGTGGGTGGGCAGTGGAAACAAAGATGGAATAAAGAAAATTCCTCTGTGACATTTTATTAAAACCTGCTGCTTCTGAGGCAAGAAACAGTCCTGTTCTTGTAACAGTGTGGTGGATATTCTTATGTTAATATAATGTGTGCACAGGTTCTCAAACTTCTTCATACAGGGAATTACTTCTTAAAGGACCTTGTCCTAAACCTGCTAAAGTCATTAGGAGTCTTTCCATAGACTTCAGTAATCTTGGTACCAGACCAACAATGAAGTTTTCCTCTGAAAAAAAGTGATTCTGTAAAAATGGAATTGTTGGCATCCATTTTTATTGTTACCTTCTGCAGCAAATATATTTGGTTTGTAGATATGAACATCATTGCAATCTTACCCACCAGCTGCACTGAATGTTGTTCAGCTACAGCTGTGGAACTGATGCCTAGCCTCTCCCCTTTTCATAGATTATAAGAGCAGGAGAAAGTCCAGTTTTTCTACAGAGCGGGAGGACACGGTAGCATGATGTTCTGTATTATAATGGAGGGAGCCTTGGGATTTCAAACAAGAATTATGAGTCATTACTTTTGTGGATATTCACTAAGGGGTTGGAGGTATATTGCTGCAAATAATTTCCTTCAAGCATTCACCTGAATTTTTAAATGGATTCACTAAGTTCATGCACACATTCTTTCTTGGTTCCACTCTGAGAACCTGGAACTGTGAGCTCTTTGATGGAGAGTTAGTGGTGGGAAGGTTTGTTGAAAGTTGCATGTTTGAGTATTCACGGAAACTGCATTTCAAATTCTCACATACAAGTGTTTACTCTAGAAATCCTTTTGCACTCGTCCAATCAGGCAACAGAAAGAGTACCTACTGAGAGCTCTGACCAGTCACAACTAACTAACATAGCTAATAGAGACTATTAAACACTTGCAGAGAACTATCCATAAACAATGCACAGTTAATGAAAATCATTGAATACATTTTAGACAATTGCAATCTGTTTAGAGATACTCTATCAAGAGAGTCATTTTTTTCACATTAATACTGAATTATTCATGCAGTTATGATATGCACTGTTTCCTGCAAATCAGAAATATAGTCATTAGAGAGGTCTCTCAGATAAAAAATAGCATCACAAACAATATGAATATTTTAGCTAAGCATCATTACTTGCTCAGTAGCCAACGAATGCACAACTTTCCATTCCTCAACTCACTTGCAAAGAAACATCACATAAAGAAGAACCAAAGACATATTCCTGAGTACTAGACATACTCTAATATGAATGAATCTGTTTGGCTTTTTTATTTATTTAATATTTTTGTTAAAAAATGGTTTTATATGGAAATGATTTTTATGGAAAAAATCCATTTTGAATAAATTTTTCTGATTTTTCCCCTCCCCCCACTGGAAAACCAGAAATCAAAAAATGAATTTTGGTATAAATGTTTGTTTTTCAGGAAAATATTTTAATTTTTGATTTTCAAAAACTGATTTTGAAAACTGAAAATGTTTAACAAATATATATATTTGCAGAAAAGTTTTTTTTTAAATGAAAATATTTTGAGGATTTTCAGTTTCCATTTTTCATAACGAAATGGAAAATATTCGCAGGAAATTCTGATAAAAAACTCAAACACTTTTTTTTCAACATTTTGTGAAAAAAAAATTTTTTTCAACCATTCTAGGCATGAGAGTCACATGTAAAATGATTTGCAAATGATTATGATTTGACATAATTGAATTTCTTCCTATAGATCATCTCATTAACTCAGGAATATGCCCAAAGAGGGAAAAAAAGTGCAATGAAAAGCACCAGTGTCCTAGAATTCTCTCTCTGAGGACTTGCTGTTGATACAGCAACCTATCATGAAGGTAGTTAATATATTATCTCATCCTCTTCTAGCAGTGGCAGTCAGAAATTGATCTATTCAGTCATTTTTGCAGATTTTCTTCTAACAGACAGTGTCACAGGATGACTCCCTGTAAGACCCCTCCTTCCAGGAACCTCAGGACGCTGTCTTATTATCACAGCCATAGCTGGTGTTATAACTTGTTGTAATGACAAAAGGAGTCTTAAATGGTAAAGTTTTTGCAGCAGCCACCATCATTTACTATGTATTTGTACAGTGCCTGGCACACTAGCACCCTACCCTGGATACAACCTCTGGCATTGTGTAATATAAATGATTGATTACTGAGAGTGAAGCAAGACTTCATTCTCATGATAGTAAGTCAAGCCCTTATTTTTATCATGATGGAATTGAGTTTTCTTGATGTTAAGGAAACCGTTGTGTTAACAATATTTACTCTTTTAACATGGATGCAATTGAATAGGAAAAAAGACAGTCATGTATCATCTTTTTTAAGATGGTTGTTGTAGCCAAGGCATTATACATTATTTAACAAGCCAACTAGTAGCAGGTTGTAATGGGGAAGTTCAAGTTGTTACAGAGGACATACAACTTTGTAAGTGCAGTTAGTAATAACTGCACTTACAAAGTACGTAATGTGTGTGTGTGTGTATATATATATATATGTGTGTGTGTGTGTAATGGAGAAATGTTTTTGTGTCCTACTGTGTCCCTACAATATATATTTAAAAAAGAAAATTCTACTTAATTCTTTTGAATATATATATAATCATAATAACTGGCTCTTACAGCATGCTTTTCAACTACAGATCTCATTTCTCTCATACGGTGACATTTCTCCATATATGTTCATCAATTTGGATTTGTGAAAATTGTACAGGATTTGTACCATTCCCGGGCTACATAGTGTGTCCCTACACAGGTTAGCATTTACACATGTGAGTAGCCCAAGAAACTAGTGCTTCTTTGGAAATTGACCCTCCCCAGGCTTTCATATGGAGATGCAGCAGCATAGGAAATCCATATTGCCTAGCTCTGTTCAAGGTTCCTGCAGTCAGTCATTGCGAAAAATAAAGAATAAGCATTTATTGCAAACCAGCTCCCCACACAAATTCATATCAGCGATATTTGCGCTGACCCCATTTCTTTGCTTTTTATGAGTATTCATAGAAGGGGTTTTGTGTTGCAAAACTGCTTGCAGAAAGGAAGGCATTCTCACAAGAATTTGCTGCAGAAGTGTTCTCAAAGCCATCTTGAAAGTTCTTTGTGGACTTGAACCATCGGGGTGGAAACAATGACAGGTGACCAGTTAGACAGTGTGGATGGTAAATTACAAATAGCAAGGACTCTAATCAATTATTACTGTTAGTTCACAAACAATCCACAGGATGACGTATGTCCACATGAAACCATTTGTTGAGTAGTTTTAATAATGAAGAAATCGGTACAAAATGAAGTCAGTTTGTGAAGGAATCAGGGGCTACAGTTGTAAAATAAATTTCTTGTGTTAACATTTTTCTCAGCATGATCTGTCATTCTTTATAAAAATGGAGTTTTGTCAAAAGATACATACGCTTGGTAGAAGATTTTTCCTTTATATGATTTTTGAAATATCTAAGAGAAGATCTAAATGAACAGTTTGTGTGTGGCAAGCTGGGGTGTAAATCTGTAAAGCTAGACCTGCCCTAACATATTGGGCCAGATTCTCAGCTGGGGTATATCCGCTGAAACTTCCATCACTACTCAGCTGTAGCTCTCAAAAAAGGGTTTGTATTATTATCCCCATTTTACAGATGGGGAAGCTAAGACACAGAATGGTTAAGTGATTTACACAAAATCATCTGGTAGTCCAGAGGTGGAGCAGGAATAGAAGCCAAGTCTCTTGATGCTGTTCTAGCACACTATC
Organism: Mauremys reevesii; assembly: GCF_016161935.1. Classification (NCBI taxonomy): domain Eukaryota; kingdom Metazoa; phylum Chordata; order Testudines; family Geoemydidae; genus Mauremys; species Mauremys reevesii. Next base: position 25,195,136 of record NC_052633.1, on the reverse strand, counting down.
CACCAGGCAACACTGCCTCCTAAGCTTTAGTTAAGTTCTGCTCTTAGCAACCTCTGATGGTGCAGCTATAGGAAATTGACCATTAGGACTGGAAGCCTATAGAAAGGATTTTCACAAGGAAGTGAGCTCTATTCACCATGAGCTGGTGGGTTAACAAGGAAAATAGGTAGACGTTTCAAAGGTACTTCCATTGATCTCAGTGGGCATTGGATCTGTTTGGAAGGCTGTGTAAACTGTAGGAGATGTGTGGGTATTGAGAAGCCTGAGCAGCTTTCAGAGGGTTGGTGTTGGAGTGTGCCCATAAACCAATCTTTCATATAATGCGTTCATGGGAGATTAACTATTGCAACTAGAGCCGGGTGATTTATTTTACATGTTTTTAAAAATGTAACCCTTGTTCATCTGAGCTTGACAGGCTTGAGAAACTGGAATCAAGCTATTTTGTCTGAACAAGCAGCACCCACCCATATGCCTCCAGGCTCCACAAGCTTTGCAAATGAAAGCTCCACAGCAGATTTCATGAACTATAGAAAAACATAAAACCACCATCCTCTCCAGCTTTTTACTGGGTTGTTGAAGAGCTGCTCGGCAGGAGAGAGGCCATAAGATCCTTGTTCTTTTTCGTATCATACCTAATCCTCTCCACCATTACAAGTCTCCCACTGAACTAACAAAGCTACAGCTATGTAGCTGGTGTAATTCCTTTCCAAAGGTTCCCAGCATGAAGACGAACTTGTCACTACATGACCGCAGGAACAGCTGCTACCCACACTCAAGCAATTGACATGAATGGCCAGGGCAGTTCTCTGAAGGGGGGCTGTGAAGGATGAGGGAGTTAGCTGTATTATTGTTATGAACATAATGCGCACCTCTGTTTATATACTTCTTGTTATCCCATCTGACGGCAAGGAGTTAAATCAATGCAGGCTGTTGGGGGGGATAAGGCAAAGATAAAGTGCCATCAGAGGCAATACCCAGGTCCTTTAGGAAACAATGGAGAAGCTATTAACTGGGAAATGCCCACCTGCCTGGATCCAACTGGACTAGCAAGGGTCATTCTTTCCAGACCTGAACCTGGGATCAAAAGAGATACTATACCACTACAATTCCAGGCTGAGGAAGATTGAGCAGGGCAGCAGGCACTGGAGATGAGTCTCTGGGAAAGAAAGAGACAGAGAAGATGATGTGGGGACTGCCTGTCATTCTGAGCCCACGAGTTGGTATGTCTGGTTTTACCTAAAATTTGCAGGGAAAGAGTAAAATGTAGTTAAGAACTGATTTTATATGCAGAGCCGGCACTGGGCATAAGCAGTCTAAGCAATTTCTTAGGGTCCTGAAAAGCTCAAGGGGGGCCCCTATTAATTATTAGTATGTGTTTGGGGGGGGGAAATATTCCTGATTAGGGTCCCCAATGGGCTAGCACCATAGGCCTTATTCCTGCTTCTTAGATACATTGTTCTGTATAAACAATGTTTGTTTAGACAAATCTGTCTTGAGTTGCTCTAATAAGCTGCTGATCACAGGCTCCTGACAAGAAGTTTTCTTGCAGGTGCCGAGTATAGCTGGTCTGATGTGTTTAAATGGCTGGGAAATGAGAGCTGCAATCCAGAGATCCAGTCCAAGAGTGGTTGGTCTGCAGGGTTCCATCCTTGAAAGAGGAGAAGGAAGCCAAGCCTGTCACCTGAAGAGTTCATTTGAGAGGGAGTAAGGTGGGGGGAGAGGTCTAACATGCAGCTTTCCCTGTGACTATGACAGGGGCATTCTTGCATCTTCCATATAAGCCACAGTAAAGGTCCTTTTTGGTGGACTTAGCTGCTCAGCCCCTGTCCCTGCTGGCTGCTTTCTTTCAGAGCTGAGACAGTGAAGAGTCCAGTCTTTGCACTAAGATGTAGGATGAATTCATTGCTCAATGAGTCCCCTTGACATCTTTCCTATACTAATTTCCATGTTTGGCAGTTGGATGAGGCAGCTTGGTGCTCCATATTCCAACAATAAATATGGGAGGAAAATAGATTTTTGATTTTGTTGCATTGTTTTAGACACATTTTTACAAAAAAATATTTAATTTTATTAGTTCTTTGGAAAGTAGAAGAACATCAAGATAGGAAGGAATCTAAAGTGTCACAGTGAATAAGCAGCTTACACTGAGACCATAAAGAAAAAGACTTGCAGCATACAGAGGAGAACAACACACACACACGGACACTAAGACACTTAATACAGGAGAGCTTGAGAAGTAGCAAAAACTTTATTTATTTGTTTAGCTTCTGTGATGGAGCAAGGCCGGATGGCTACAGGAAAGTATTGAGGAGCAGGTATGTTAGCTCCAGGCTAAGCAAATCCAGGCTAAGCAAATCCCTAGTACCACGGTTACAAGTAGCACTATAGAGACTGCTGCAATTCACAGGGCCCTGGGCTGGAACCCGGAGTAGAGGGTGGGCCCGGGTTCCCCCCTAGCCCCGCTACTCCTAATCAGACATAGGAGTAGTTGATCCAGACTATGGGTTTCATCCAAGGGGAAAACCACTGAGGGGAAGAAATCCGCCAATAAGCGCAGGACCTACTAGAGGAGAGGAGGAACTTTGCCACAACTGGTGTCAGGGGTGGGATCTTTGGTGTGCACAGCGCGGCGGAAGAAGGAGGGTGATTTAAAAAACACAACAACAACAAAAAAACCACCAAAAAAAAAAAGGAAGGGGGTTTACAATTTGTTACCACAATGGATGATGTAGTTATTGGGAGAGACTATCCAGGGTTTGATAATTTACTTCCCCCTGAGAGGCTGCAGGGAAGTGGAGACCCTGTTGACAGCGACTCATCACTGGGGGAATGTCAACACCCAATGTTTTCTGAGTTTTCTCAGGATCTATTCTCAGCCCCCCAAAAGGCCCGGAAGACAAAAAAAGAAAGGAAGGCCGCGAAGGCTTTGGGAACCCAGATCCTGACCCAAGGCCAGAAGACTGCGCTAGTAGGCAGACAGGCACGAGCAGCCAACAGTGAAACTACCAACACGGAAGGTGAGCCGGAGGCTGGCCCCAGCCATGAGGGCGACAGGCCATTGGAAGAAGCAGAAGCCGGCCCCTGGGAGCTCAGGCAGGTTAGTCCTGGGAGAGAGACATTCGGACGGGACCAGGCAGAGGACCCCAGGTATGATAATGTCAGGAAAGAGGTGGCTGAAATAGATGGGATACCAGTGGAGGGGAAGGTCTGAGGTCCAGGACCCTACTTTATAGTGAAGAAAGATCTCCTGTACCGTGTGGTGCAAATGCAGGAGCAGGAGATACATCAACTTCTGGTGCCCCGAAAACATCAAAAAGCCATATTGAGCCTCGCCCACAGTCACTTGTTTGGAGGACACTTAGGGGTAGAGAAAACCCAGGCCAGGATCCTGCGGCGGTTCTTCTGGCCAGGAATACACGAAGATGTCAGGCGATACTGCACCTCTTGTCCAGAGTGTCAGCTACATAGCCCTCGCCCACACTTACGGGCCCCTTTGATACCTCTTCCAATAATAGAGGTACCATTTGAACGCATAGCCATGGATCTGATTGGGCCCCTAGAGAAGACAGCTCGGAGCCACCAACATGTGCTGGTTGTACTAGACTATGCAACCCGATACCCGGAAGCTGTCCCCCTACGCAACACAGCTTCCAAGACAATAGCCAAGGAGTTAGTACAGATCTTTTCCCGGGTTGGGCTTCCCAAGGAGATGCTGACTGATCAAGGGACACCTTTCGTGTCTAAATTGATGAAAGATCTCAGTTCATTGCTCCATGTACAAGCCCTACGGACCTCTGTATACCACCCACAAACAGATGGCCTTGTGGAAAGGTTCAATAGGACCCTCAAGGCCATGATCAGGAAAGTGGTGAGCCGGGATGGGAAAGACTGGGATACCCTATTGCCCTACCTCATGTTTGCCATCCGGGAAGTTCCACAAGCCTCCACAGGCTTCTCTCCATTTGAACTACTATATGGGCGCCACCCCCGAGGCATATTGGATAAAGCCAGAGAAGCCTGGGAAGAGGAGCCAAATCCTGGAAGGAACATAGTTGAGCATGTACTACAGATGAGGGATCGGATAGCCCAGGTTACACCCATTGTACGAGAACACTTGGAAAAAGCACAGGAGACCCAACGGACCCATTATAACCGCCAAGCAAAGCTTCGACGGTTCCAACCAGGGGATTGAGTAATGGTCCTTGTGCCCACAGCAGAAAGCAAGCTGTTGGCCCAGTGGCAGGGACCCTATGAAGTAATTGAAGCCGTGGGAGAGGTAAACTATAAGGTACGGCAGCCAGGCCGCAGAAAACCGGAGCAAATTTACCACATCAATCTTCTAAAACCTTGGCATGATCGAGAGGCATGCTTAGTCACCCGGGAGATTCTTCCCCAGGAGGATAACGTACATGAGCAAGTAAAGATATCACCGAACTTGACGCCAATCCAAAAGATAGAGGCAACCGATATGATTAATTGTAACCGAGATGTTTTCTCTACAAAACTGGGGCGGACAACTGAGACCTATCACCATATCCGCACGATCCCTGGAGCCAAAATAACACTGAGACCCTACAGAATCCCAGCAGCCAAAAGAGAAGAAATCAAGGCTGAAGTAAAGAAAATGTTAGAATTAGGCGTTATTGAAGAATCCTACAGTCAGTGGTGCAGTCCAATTGTTCTAGTGCCCAAACCTGATGGTACCACAAGATTCTGTAATGACTTTCGCTGACTGAATGAAGTATCCCAGTTTGATGCATACCCCATACCACGCATCGATGAACTGGTTGACCGACTGGGTAGTGCCCGTTTCTTGACTACACTGGATCTGACAAAAGGGTATTGGCAGATTCCCCTGACCAAAGAAGCTAAAGAAAAGACAGCATTCTCCACCCCAGACGGGCTATTCCAGTACACTGTTCTCCCTTTTGGGTTACATGGGGCCCCAGCCACATTCCAGCGCCTCATGGATAAGCTGCTGCGCCCCCATACTAGTTATGCAGCTGCATACCTAGATGATGTCATCATCCATACGCCAGACTGGGGAACCCACTTGGAGAAGGTTGAGGCAGTGCTACGCACCTTAAGGCGGGCTGGCCTCACCGCTAATCCTGCTAAGTGCGCCATAGGACTAGCAGAGGCTAGGTACCTGGGATATATTGTAGGAAGGGGTATAGTGAAGCCCCAAACTAATAAACTAGAAGCGATTCAAAACTGGCCCCAGCCAACCCGAAAGAAACAGGTCCGTGCATTCCTAGGCGTAGTAGGCTACTACCGTCAGTTTATTCCCCACTTCGCCAGCAGGGCAAGTCCTCTAACGGACCTGGTGAAGGCTCGCGGTCCAGACATGGTAAAGTGGACCGACGCTGCAGAGGGGGCGTTTGTAGACCTTCGGACGGCCCTCTGTAATGACCCCATACTCATAGCCCCAGACTTTACCAAGGAATTTATTTTAAAGACAGATGCTTCTGAGGTGGGGTTGGGGGCAGTTCTGTCACAAATGATTGGAGATGAAGAACACCCGATTCTCTACCTAAGCAGAAAGCTGCTCCCACGAGAACGGAAGTATGCAGTAGTCGAGAGAGAATGCCTCGCTGTCAAATGGGCCATGGAGACGCTGCGTTATTACCTCTTGGGCCGGCGATTTATTCTTGTGACGGACCACACACCCCTCCAGTGGATGCAGAGAAATAAGGAAAAGAATGCAAGGGTCACCAGGTGGTTCTTATCCCTACAACCATTCCAGTTCTGTATACGGCATAGGGCTGGATGCCACCACGGCAACGCTGATGGTCTTTCAAGAGCACACTGCCTGGCGTCCCAAGTTGCCCAACCCTATGGTGTTGAGCAGAGGGGGGGGATATGTGATGGAGCAAGGCCGGATGGCTACAGGAAAGTATTGAGGAGCAGGTATGTTAGCTCCAGGCTAAGCAAATCCCTAGTACCATGGGAACCAAAATGGCAGTTGCTCCAGGCTAATCAAGGCACCTGGGGCCAATTAAGAACATTCTAGAAGGCACCGGAGAGAGCTACATTGATTGGAGCACCTGCAGCCAATCAGAACAGGCTAATCAAGGCACCTGGGACCAATTAAGAACTTTCTAGAAGGTTCCGGAGAGAGCTACATTGATTGGAGCACCTGCAGCCAACATCTTTCACTGAGATTCTCTTTTATTTTTTTCAGACTAACTTAAAAAAAAAAGTATAAAGGAAAAGCTTTGTGCTCTACTTAGTTATTCCACTGGCTCTTAATAAAACCAGCACCGTATCTGTATCAATTGATTGTGTGTGTGTGTTCATACGTGGGCGCGGACTCCACCACAGCAAATTATAATACAAGTTAACACAGCTTGATTAGGAAAACATTCCATAACAATGTGGGGGCAGAAAAGACAACCCCCACTCTTTTTTTCTTCTGAATGCACATAAATAGCAAGTTATAGTGTTGTGATTGAAAACTTCTGATTATTCTTGTGTCCTGCAACCACTATCATAGTTTTTTTTTTCCAGTGTTGGTTATATGCTACGACTTGGTCTGTGGCCCTGGCAAGGTCTTCCATGGTGCACAGCTCCTCCAAGGGCGAGCAAACCAACAGATGTTGTATGTATTTTTTTTGTAAGCATGTCCATTGAATTAATGTAAATGATGCATCTAGGTATAGATATAGATCTGTCTACATACATACCCAATCATATACATAGATGCATCTTTTACACAATATATTACACTATATATACATATATTCAACAGTCTTGACTGAAGTAATGTAAAAGGTGTGTCTGTGTGTATACATACATATATACACATACATACAGAGGCATCTTTTACACTACTTCAACAGTCAAACTTATTGAATAATTCTCATAGATGATTATAATAATTCTCATAGCTAATTACACAGCAGAACCCTAACACTAGCAACACCAGGACACAGAACATTTTCTCTCTTGCGGTCATGTGCTTGCCACTAGAGTTGGTTTATCCCTACATTTAAGAGGCAGATTGCTGCAGCAATAATGCATTCTCTTTAGCGTCTATTGATCTAGGAGGATAATAGAGGACAGAATCAGGGTATGCAACAGGTCTGGAGAAGTGAGAGAGCAGATGGCATGATGCTACACATGTTTTGGGAATAATAAAATATTGTAATATTCTGGAACAAAATAGTGTCTATTTAATATCCCCAGAATAGGAGCAATTTATTTTTTAATACTAATATACCTCAAAATGCAGATATATATATTAATCATATGGACAATATAACAGAAAAATGTAGCACTAACAAAATTGAATAATAAAAATGTAGTTACCTGTTTGTCTTATTTTTATCCTTAAGATTTAATTACTTATGCCCCAGAATAGCTGACACATTTCCTCTGATGGGGTATAGAAACCTCACACTGTAGAACAAGGGGTTAAGGAGCTGCTCTGAGCTCAGTGAGCCCCACCCTGCCACACCTGCAAGACATGCCCAAGCTGGAGGAGTTAAAAGGAAGCAGAAGAGCTCCCTTGTGGGCAGACCAGGGAAGAGAACAGAACTTCAACCCTCAGCTCATGAGAAAGGGGCTGAGAGAAGGCAAGAGCTTTCCTGTCACCATGGCCTCAACATCAGTCCCTGAGGGAAGGGAGGGCTTGATCCTGAAACACCCTGAGAGGTTCCCCTCTCTCTTACTAATAGTTTGTGGTAATGCCCCTGGCTTTTTGTTTATAGGCTACCAGGAGGAGCAGCCCATGACAGACAACCCCAGTGGAGAGAGAGGGGCCACTCCACAAGGAGGTGTCAGCAGTGAGCCAATCCCTTCATATACCCATATAGTATAGTTACAGAAGTATATATGTAGTGGCCCACATTCTGCTCTCCGTTACACCAGGGTAAATAGGGGTAATGCTATTGAAATCTAGAGGATCAAGGGAAGAACCTTAAGGGCTGCTCACAGAGTCTGAAAAGAGAGAGCAAAGAAGAGAAGCCATTGCTGAACAGCTTGAAGACAAAGCAGAAGATCACAGAATCATGAAACCATAGGAGGCAATGATCAACTGTGTCAAAAGCAGCATCAGACTGGCAAAGAGTGTGTTAAGACTTGGCCACGAGGAAGTGGTTGATGACCTTGGTAAGGACTGTTTCAGTGGAGTGGAGTTGCAGCCAGTGGCTGCCTCATTAATGCTTTGTGTCTCACCCTAGCAATAAAGAACCCATAATGTCTATTTTTCAAGGAGCAGCTTTATTATTTTCTCCTTGTTCCAAAGTTAATTCTTTAGTATGAAACAATTCCAGGATTTTTGCACTCACCCAGATGTGATAGGTTGCGTCTTACAAGAATTTCCTTTTTTACTCTGATCTTATTTACTCACAGGTTCTTTCTCTCTCTCTTTGGCTTAGTTTAAAGGGACTTTCACATTTAGGAAGCTCTGTACTAAATCTATCAGTCATACTTTTTTAATGTTTGCAGGACAAAACTGAAAAATATTGTTTTCGGCAACAAATCTACTCATCCTCTCTCTTTCTCTCTCTCCACACTGGTTGCTTTATTTTATATTATATTCAGCGGCGGCTATAGACATTTTGCCGCCCCAAGCACGGAGGGTCCGCTGAGGAAGGAGGAATTTTGTCTGCAGGCACACCTGCAGGAGGTCCGCCTAAGCCGTGGGACCAGTGGACACTCCACAGACAAGCCACCGAAGGCAGCCTGTCTGCCACCCTGGCGGTGACCGGCAGAGCACCCCCCCCCATGGCTTGCCGCCCCAGGCACGCACTTGGATCGCTGGTGCCTGGAGCCGCTCCTGATTATATTTGACTTGTGTTCTAACTTCTTGTTTCTGTCTCCCCAAGCTCACCGCTCAAAATAACTCTATATTTAAAAAGGCACTAACCTTCCTGCAGCAATGTCACCAGCAAATATATTTTCAACAGTTTAGTTAAATGCAATAAGAATATTAATCTTTCACACTTAATAGTTTGTATGTTCTCAGTTATTATTCCAAGACTGTGTATTTTCTAACAACAATAATTAAATGGCTCAAGGGATCAGTTCCTGAACAAAAATGATCAGATATCTTGAATACTCCCTGGACTTCTGCATAGGTGGCTTGGCTTTAGGAATAAATATTAGAAACTATGAAATTTCATGGCTCTCATGTTCTAGTCACACAAGACCGGTAACTATTCTTGTTTTATTATATTACATATAAAATTCATTTTGCAATACCAATCCAGCATATTTTAGAGTGGAGTGAAACTGAAATATCTTAATTCCAATTTCTCCATATCTCACAGAGAAAGTAGAATATGTTTTTATTTCACTAAACCCCAGCAGACACCAAGCATGACCTGGAAGCCTTGTCCTGCAATCATTTTAAACTATGCAATCTGTCTATTGTGGCCTGATCTAAAGCCCATCAAAGATAATGGAAGCTTCACTGGGGATTGGATCTGGCCCTATGTAAGACAATAGGTGTGTTTGAATTCTAAGGCCACAGTGCTGGTTCTTTACCTGTAAGAGACCTGTATTTAAGAACTTCATGTGATCACGTATTGGGCTGTACTTCATTATTGCTGGTGCCTCCAAGTCCATGGGAATCTAGATGTCTAGGGAAAAGACCACTCAAACTGATGAAAAGTATCTACAGAAGTACGTATAAACAAGACTGGGTGACTCAAAAGGGATGCCTATGATTCAGTTATGTTCTATGATTGATAAGTACTTTGTATTGCAGATGTTTTCTGTAATGGATGAAATAAGGATTAATTGAAAAATTATTTTTAACCCATTAAAGAACTGTCAGTTGTCACAGCTGTCAGTAATAATCCCTGGATTCGAATTCCCTTTACTTTATCAATAATGTACCCTAAAGATACTATAAAAGAAATTTCATAAGTACACCTCTACCCCGATATAACGTGACCCGATATAACACAAATTCAGATATAATGCGGTAAAGCAGAGCTCGGGGGGGGGGGGGGCTGCGCACTCCGGTGGATCAAAGCAAGTTCAATATAACATGGTTTCACCTATAATGAGGTACGATTTTTTGGCTCCCAAAGACAGCGTTATATTGAGGTAGAGTTGTAATTAGGTAGAAGGAAAATGTCAAAAACAGAACACAGAGTGAATTTAATTATGGGAAAGCAACTTTTCCTCCAAAAAAGGAGGTTTTTTTCTCAGACCCAATAAAAGACAGAGGTTTTGAAAGTTACACCAGGGGAGTGCAGACTTGCCAGCATGCCACCAGTTACAGGGGAGAAAGACACACAGGGCAGCTCTGTACTACTCTTGGAGTAAGGTAATGTGCCTGTCCTTTTTGTGTTCTGTATAGTGCTGTATCAATCTCTAATTGATCATCTTTGATTAAATAATGTCATTTGAGCCTGTTATTTGAGAATCTCAAGTTATTGTTAAATTCAAACACACAACAGGCATGAGAGGGCAGGGGACTGGACTTGATGACCTCTTGAGGTCCCTTCCAGTCCTAGAGTCTATGAATCTATGAAAGAAGCCACACTGGAGTGTTGCTATTCCCCCATCCATGAAGATGGGCAGGGACTAGATGGGCAAAAGTGGGAGTGAGTGGGGACTTGACTCCATCTCCCCAGGCAGCTGAGCCAGCATGGTGGAAGGGAAGCAAGGTGTGCCAGGAAAAGACTCAATATTTGGGGGGAATGACTTTCTGGAATATAATTTTCCAGTTTTGTATTTCTGTATTATAAATACAGACAAAGTCACATTTTTTCCAGAACCCTGTCAAGTCTGATCCAAATGAATAATAATTTCTGCACAAATAACCTCTCATTCATACAGATTTTAAATTCGAAATATGGAAGCCAATGCATTGTCTAGGAAACAGGCCTCTGGGATCTAAACCTATCATCACTGAAGTGTGAAGTTCTAATTGTATTGCTTTTCATAATGTATCTGCTGCATAAATATTATTCAATACCTGCAAATTCACACTATGGGAAATGGAGAGGTTATAATGCAGGGAAGATTTATGCCCACTAGATGCTGGGCTGTCATGATTAAAAATTTTCCACCCATTATGTGAATACTATTGATCATTGCAGGAAGCAGAAAATTGTGATGTTCATTGATTTTGTGTGGCTACAGAATGCATTAGGGCTGATGCATTTGATGGGTAGGCAAGTTTTCAAAGGAAGCTCAGTTAAGCTAATCTTAGTTCAGAGGAATATGCACAATGGAATAAGAAACCTTGTAATTGCAAGAGCAAATAGGAGAGTCAGAGAACTATATTATGAGCCATATCAGAATAAGAATTAGACATGAGCCTTCCCAAGAGACAACAGTAAAACGCATCAAGACTTTGATGCTGTTTTTCATGAATGTAGCAATTACTGGATAAATTGGGTTTTAGCTTCTCACCCATCAGCCAGGATAGTGAACAAAATGCAATTAGTTCTTTTGCCTTCTTAGCTAAGGGAGGTTATCAGGATTCTATCAACTCCATAAGAAAATATAGCTGAAAAAAATCAAACTGGTTGAATTCCAAAAGGAAAATGGGGGTTGAGGATCTTTTACACCTTTGATACTTTGTTTCCAGTGATTTGTTATTTCTTATATCAGCCTTTTTATTATTGACACCCAGGAGTGCTCATAGTCAGCTGTTTGTCACATGCTGCATTTCTGCTGAACAAAAGGCTGCAGCAAATTTAACCCCAAAGATAAATTCTGTCAATATCTAATTCAGGAATTAATTCCCATCTTGGAAATAAAGATATTTTGCAACCCACATGGATGCTGTCTTAGTGACATGTTGTTATAGTGTCAGTGTATAGTGTTACCTCTCTGCAGGGCATGAAGTGTGTCAGAATACCATGTACCTTTTTTCCAGTACATTAAGCACCAGGGCAACATCTGTATATTTTATCACAATATTAATTAAGCCACTGTAAACAATGTAGACCTTTATGTCTCCAAACCTGTGCTGTATATCGTGTAATCACCCCGTCTCATCCTATTGTTCTAGCCCATTTAGTGTGCAGGTTTACATTATGTGAACAACTGAAGTTATATAGGCATTTAATGGCGCATCTGAAACAGAAACTTAATGCAAATAGGAGAAAACAGATAAACAATCCATATCAAAATCATTTTTGTGTCTGGAAAAGTGAGGTCCAGATTTTTAAACATATTTATGTAATTTAATAATTCTTCTAATAGGAAAAATTCTTGGTAACATGGACTATGGTTAGTAAAGAAGGGGATAAAAACAGGTATGAATTCAGGCCCCGATATTTAAAGGTATCTAGGCATTGCTTTGCTCAGGGTTGCAAGGCCTAAGACAGCTGAGTCCCATTTTCAAAAGTGATTTAGATAGGTAGGAGACTAAGTCTCATTGAAAGTGAATGGGAATTAGGTGCCAAAGTGCCTTATGGCCAAATCTTTAAATGGATTTAGGCACCAGTCTCCTATTAATTTCAATGGGAGTTAGGTCCATAAATATTTTTGAGCATCTGTGCCTTAGGTCTTGCAATGCTGAGAGGAGCAACATCTAAATAACTTCAAAAATCTGGGCCTGACTTGATATCTGTTTTTATCTTCCTTTTTCCGAACCATGTAATTGATCTTCTCTGAGAATCTTCCTATCCGAGTGAAGGAAGACAGAAGGCAGAAGATACTGGAAGTAAATCACTAGCTCTGTAAGGGGTGGTGGGTTTGGGTTTTGTGGAACGTTGATCCACTTTCTGTGGGGAGAGAGAAGTCAGGAGCACTCATATAGAACAAAAACTGAGATGCTGAGAACAAAATTAATCAAGAAACCAAAGGACATGAAGAAAAAAAGTTCATTAATTGCTTATACACCAATGTTGGCAGTGTGGGTAGCAAACAAGAGGAAGTGGAAGTGCTCATTGTTGTCAGAGTACTACCGGTATGGTGCTCTGCTTTCTCAATGTTGATATCACTCGGCTGCGTGCGTGTGTTCCCTCTGTGTGCTGTCCCAGCTCTGCGCAGATAGCTGACACAGCAGACCCGACGAGAACCCCCAATAACCACAGAGTCTAGTAAGATGCAAAGTCAGGTCAGCTAGGTTTATTGCAACCTCGGACACAGATTGCAGTTCCCCGTAGATTACTTAGTCTACCGGGCATACTACTAATAGGTGCCCCTTGGCAATGGACCCGGCTCAGTCAGTGGTGGGACTTTCCACTGCCCCCTCGGCCGGACAAAGACACCGCCCCAGGGATGCATTCTTATACACAGATACAAACAAGTTACACATCATACCTGACGTATTAAGGTGCAACCCCTCTACGCAGCAAGGTTCAACCTCTCTACGTACTAAGGTGCCACCTCTCACCTTGTACATGTTGGTTTGATCAAAACAATTCTATCCATCATTTTACCCTTTTGCCCTTGTCATTGGGATGGGCCAGCCTGTTTCTTGTTATCTGTGTGGAATGTGCAAGTATGTGAATGTTCAATACCTTTTAGGTCTGTATCTTCTTGCAGCATCAGCCCTTTCCTTGCCAGCTTCTGTGAGCAGGGCCTACCTCTGGCTCACAGCTTAACTTTGCTTTATGTTAGCAAAGTCTTGACCATTACTTTAGTTTATGCCTCAGGCCTCATACCAGGCCTCTGATACCAAGGTTTATATCTTAGGGCCTCCTCTTACTACACTCATTTATGAGCATAAATTTGATCTAGTTGGTATTCCTGAAGCCTGGTGGGATGATCACACTAAAATCAATGGTTATAACCTATTTAGGAGGAAATGAGTAGGCAAAGCTACTATAAGGTGGGTGCAAAACTGGTGGGAAAACCGTTCCCAGAGAGTAGTTATCAGAGGTTCACAGCCATGCTGGAAGGGCATAATGAGTGAGGTCCTGCAGGGATCAGTTCTGAGTCCGGTTCTGTTGAATATCTTCATCAATGATTTAGATAACGGCATACAGAATACACTTATAAAGTTTGTGGATGATAACAAGCTGGGCGGGGGGGTTGCAAGTGCTTTTGAGGATAGGATTAAAATTCAGGATCTGGACATACTAGAGAAATGATCTGAAGTAAATAGGATGAAATTCAATGAGGACAAATGTAAAGTACTCCACTTAGGAAGGAACAATCAGTTGTACACATACAAGATGGAATGACTGCCTAGGTAGGAGTACTGCAGAAAGGGATCTGGAGGTCACAGTCGACCACAAGCTAAATATGAGTCAACAGTGTAACACTGTTGCAAAAAAAGCAAACATCATTCTGGGATGTATTAGCAGGAGTGTTGTAAGCAAGACATGAGAAGTAATTCTTCTGCTCTACTCCACTCTGATTAGGCCTCAACTGGAGTATTGTGTAGAGAAGAGCGACAAAAATGAAAACATGACCTATATGAGAAGATTGAAAAAAATGGGTTTGTTTAGTCTGGAGAAGAGAAGACTGAAAGGGGACATGATAACAGTTTTCAAGTATGTAAAAGGTTGTTACAAGGAGGAAGGTTCTTCTTAACCTCAGAGGATAGGACAAGAAGCAATGGTCTTAAATTGCAGCAAGGGAGGTTTAGGTTGGACATTAGGAAAAACTTCCTAACTGTCAGGGTGGTTAAGCACTGGAATAAATTGTCTAGGGAGGTTGTGGAATCTCCATCACTAGAGATTTTTAAGAACAGGTTAGACAAACATCTGTCAGGGATGGTCTAGATAATACTGAGTCCTGCCATGAGTGCAGGGGACTGGACTAGATGACCTCTTGAGGTCCCTACCAGTCTTATGATTTTATGATTTCTATGAAAGGGGGAGGGGAAGTGGGATTCTAAGTTAAAAATGTCATTACCTGTTTCTGTGTCACTGATGACTCAGAAGGAAATGATCTTGAATGTTTATGGATCACTGTCCTAACAGTTAAAGCACAATATGGGATATTAATAGGTGTCTTCTAACAGACTGCCAAATCACACAAAAGAGCAGGATGACTGGCTTCTTAAACACTTATCTATTACGTGTAGCGGGGGAGAATGGGAAAGCTGTGTGATCACAGTGTTAGGTATAAAAAATGTTGGTGTTGTTTAATATGTTCAATTAGGTATTTTAATAATGTATTTTTGAAGTAATATTAAGTAAATCACTGGCTTCAATACAATTTAATATGGAGTATATGAACTATGACCCTTGGACTCCATCTTAATAAGCAAACTTGTTTACAACTTAGACACTGGAGTCCTCTGGCTCAAACTGGACTGAACCAGCTTTCCCTACCTTAGAGATTATATAAGATCTTGCTCAGAGCCTGCACAGGGCTGTCAATTCCAGCAGCAGCGCATGCACAGTCGCGTCTTCCTAACACTCCAGAGCAAGAGAGAAGAGTACCGTCTATCCCGCAGTGAGGTTGAGGAAGGAGAGGCCTGTCATCACTATCCCCACCACAGTGAACCGAATCCACTTTACCTGTGGAGGGTACTGCTTTCCTGGTGTCCATCATCCCAGAGCGTCTCCCCACCTGAGACAAAATCAGGTGTTGGGACTCCCCAGTAGTCCTCCTCAAAGGCTCTAAATCAGCCGGAGAGTAGAAGGTTTTTCTGAATGCCAAGGGAGGTTTTGTGGGTCTGAGCTTCAAGCTCCTAAAACCAGTCACTGAATCACTGTATGGTTAAATTTGTGTTTCTTTCCCCCGCATTTTCCCCAGTTTTCTGTACTTTTACCCTTAATACACTTACCTTTGTTTGCACCATATTACCTTGTCTTTTCTTCATTTTTATTACATCTCACAGGAAGGGAGGGACACCCTTCTTGTAAGCTAAATCCACCAGTGACAGACATGGAAGGGAGCCGAGTCTGGTCTTCTGAGAAAAGGGGCTTTCCTTTTCTATCTTTCCCTCTACCATTTCTCGAGTATTTTCTCTCTAAAGCGTTACCTTAATCCCCTTGGGGTAAAAACAGGGGACTTCAATTTAAGTGACCTATGCTGGAGGTCTTATGCTGCCAGTACTAAAACATACTTGGAATTTCTAAATATTATAGATGACAATTTCCTAACTCAAAAAAGTGTTGCATCCAACATGGGGGTTTCTTTACTAAGCCTCAACTTGACAGATAACACTGGGGGAATAGTAGTTAATGAAGAGGACAGGTCACTGATGCAGAGCAATCTGGATCACTTGGTAGGATGGTCACATGCAAACAATATGTGTTTTAATATGGCCTAAATGTAAATTTATACATCTAAGAACAAAGAATGTAAGGTCATACTAACAGGATGCAGGACTCTATCCTGGTATGTAGTGACTCTGAAAAATATTTGGGGGTCACGGTGGATAAATAGCTGAACAAGGGCTCCCAGTGCGATGCTGTGGCCAACAGTGCTAATGTCTTCCTTG
This sequence comes from Mauremys reevesii, assembly GCF_016161935.1. Taxonomy (NCBI): domain Eukaryota; kingdom Metazoa; phylum Chordata; order Testudines; family Geoemydidae; genus Mauremys; species Mauremys reevesii. Next base: position 25,178,815 of record NC_052633.1, on the reverse strand, counting down.
AGTCCATAAACAGGGAAATCTTAAGAGGGGTGCACAGGTTATTTTATCTCTGTATTTGGCACTGGTACAGCCACTGAAATACTGTGCCCAGTTCTGGTGTCCACAATTCAGGAAGATTTTTTATAAATTGGGAAGGATTCAGAGAAGAGCCATGAGAATGATTAAAGGGTTAGAAAAAAACACCTTATAGTGATATTCTAAATAGAATGAGCTTCTTGAGTCTAACAAAAAGAAGGTTAAGGGGTGATTTGATTACAGCCTTTAAGTACCTACATGAGGAACAAATATTTAATAAAAGGCTCTTCGGTCTAGCAGAGAAAGGTATCATATGATCCAATGGCTGGAAGTTGAAGTTAGACAAATTCAGACTGGAAATAGAGTGTACATTTTCAACAGCGAGAGTCACTAACAACTGGAACTATGTAGCAAGGGTCATGGTGGATTCTCCATCATTGACAATTTTGAAATCAAGATTGGATTTTTTTTCTAAAAGCTCTGCTCTAGGGATTATTGGGGGATTTCTATTGCCTGTATTATACAGGAGATCAGACTAGATGATCACAGTGATCCCTTCTGGCCTTGGAATCTATTAATCTTTTTTTTAATCTGTGTGTGTGTGTGTGTGAAGGGGAACAGTTAGGACTCAGTCCTGCAAAGATCTATGTATGCACTTACTTTAAGCACACAAGTAGTCCCATTAAATTAAATGGGATTACTCATGCTTAAAGTTAAACACATGTGTAAAGTTTTTGTAGGATTGTGGCATTCCCATCTTAAGTGGGAATATGTGATTATAAATTGTTGTCCTTCTTCAGATGAATACATGCCTATGCTGTCTCACTAAAGAAAAGGAAAATAAATGGCAGAAGAGATTTCAGAATATGCCAGTAATTACCAAATCTGCTGACAACAACATATGCTTAACTTTATTAATGTGACTTTTCCTAGTGAAATAAGAAAGAGGTCTTGTATAAATAAGAAAGGGACTTTACTCAAAGCTGAGTGCATGCATATGCCTTTGTAGAATACAAGCCTAAACTACACTTCATGTTTAAGGGAGGTTAAGTGATATTTTTCTCATTCCCTTAAAATGTGGGGTATGTAATGTCTAAAAACAATACATTATCATGTGGAAAAATATAAGAATTTGAATTAATTTAGAAACATATAGGTTTAGAGTCTCATTCTACAAAATCATATGGCAAGTGTATAAAGCTTTGGAAGACTAGGGCCTTAATTTGTGCTGGTTAGGAAAACTGTTAGGGCAAATATTTCATGTATTGTACCGTATCCTTAGATCATGTGGCAGTTGCGGGCTTTAAAAGAACAACAGTTATATGGTATTGTGAAGTGGCAGTGTCTGAAAAGTAGGAAATAGCAGAAGCAACACTAATTAAAGTACAACACTGAAGACTTCAGCCAAGGACATTGTCACAGAATCTAGAGGATGGCTCTGCCCATCTGGAAACTAGCCCATCTCAATTTAAATGTCTAGGTTCCGGAATTATTCAGCAACACTGTGTTCAGCCAGACTAGAGTTATTGAACATTTTATCCACATTTCTGCTTATTGGACAATTTATTAATGTTTTGACAAATCTTTCTCCAATGTTATTTAACACTTCTTTAGCCCTAATGCATCCTATTCATATTAAAAGTTTGGTATCACTTTTCTTCCTCATGCTTTTAATTCTACTGGAGCTGGAAAATGCCCCAGTCAAAACCTCTAAGCCAGTGGTGCTCAAACTTTTTCATTCACGTCCACCCTTACCAGTAACAGAATCTGTCCACACACACCCCTCCCATTACTGCACAGCCAAAGCTTCTTCAGCACCGGAGCTTGGGCTGAAGGCAGAGGTGGGGACAGAACTGAGGATGGGGGAGGAGCTGGGGCTAGAGGTGGAGCTGGTCTGTGGGCAGAGAAGGAATGAGGGCAGAGCTGGGCTACGGGCAGAGCAGGGGGTGGAGTGGAGCTGCGGCTGGGGTCAAAAGTGGTCGGGGGCAGAGAGGGAGTGAGGACAGAAATGGGCCTGGAGGTGGAGCAGGCCTGGTGGCAGAATGGGGTTGGAGGCGGAGCTGGTCTGGGAACAGAGCAGGACTGGAAGCATGGCATTCCCTCTCTGCCCCATTCCCCCCCCCCACATACTGGGGATGGCTTTGGCCCCAACCCGCCACCCAGGGGGAGTGCCCCCAATTTGAGAACCCCAGCTCTACTTTTCCTTTAGTGGGCAATGTTTTACAAGATTTTTATTGTGCACCAAACTGATTGAAAATGGATCATTCTAGATGATTAACACATAGCTTAACCCCCCCGAAAAGTCATTTTGATAGATAAACTAGGTGCTGTTTTGGGGTTCTTTACTAGGAACCTGAATTTTCACACAATGATTATCATACCATCTTAGAGTGGCAGCTTTACAAGAATGTATGTCTGCAGCAGCCTCTCTACCATCCTCTCCTCCCCCTTCAAAGTAGTTGTCAAAACTCATTACAAGGCAATTATGGTGATAAGTACCAAGACAGAATTGGAGAAAATTAGATAAAATGTAAATGAAGCCAGCCGATTCAGAAGCTATAGGGTGTAATCTCAATGACCTCCTGTAGGGCTGTTAAAAGGCATACAAAAAGATCTATATAACCTTGCAGCTCAGTAATTTTTGTCATAAGGCTTATTTACTTCCCTGACTATTGTGGAATCCTAAAAGCTTAATTCTCAGCAAGAAAGAAGTTCACAAGACTTCACCACTTGAGAATGGCTAGCAAATTTAGTAAGGGAGGTGAAACAGCAGCTTTAAAGAAAACTAACACATTATCCTTTCCATGCTGCACAGACAAATATGAAGAATTCTTGCTCCTCTATTTCATCATCTGAATTGGGAGCTGGCAAACATAATAGCCAATCCATTAATGGGCTAGGCCATCATTGCTGTCAGCAGAAAGAAGTGACAAATGATGATGACTGCCTTTTAAATCATCCTGCCAGAATATGTTACCTCTTACTATTTGTCTAACACTGAAGGCTTCTTCAGCCTTCTACGGGTGCATCTGTGAAATGTGCACTGCAAACCCCTGAGGTTGGACAGTGTCTATTCTTCAGAAATGAGTTCATAAAAGAATGATGTTTCATGTGAAAAGAAAGGTCACTATTTTCCAAGAATAACAAAATGCTATTACTATTTAATCCAGAAAAATGATGACCATTTTATTGTAAGAACTACAGGTCTGATCCAAAACCCACTGAAGACAAAGGGAGTCTTTCCGTTTACTAAACAGGTTTTGAATGAAGCCCTAAATGCTGGTGACTTAGCTGACAATACTCCATGCTGAAGAAGTTTGTACAAGCTCACGCAGCAAAATTCAATTATTTGTTTTTGCATATGATTTATATAAAATATAGTTTAAAGATTCATGCATGCTCTTTATAAATACTCCCAATTTTAATATGCTAATACTGTAACTGATTTTTCTAAGTTAGGTAGCATACATGGCAAGGGCAAGGGCTAGGGGCCAGAGCACCAAAATACAAGTTCTCCAAGGGCACCATTTACCCTAAGGCTGACCCTGGCAGGGCCAGCCGTAAGAGTGGGCAATGTGGGTGACCGCCCAGGATGCCATGGTCAGGGTGGGAGGTGACATGGCCAAGAGGTTGTTGCTGGAGGTTGCCTTGGCAGTTACCAGGAAGTTGACCGTGGCTGTGGTGGTGATGACTCCCCCCCCACGCACACATTATCAGCAGTTACCAGTCGCCTGTGGCTAAGCCCTTAAACATTATTATTATTGATTATTGCATTCTGGTAATGTCCACAGGCTCCAGTCAGGGCTCCTGTATGCTATGTGGTGTTAAAAGCTTACAAATGATTAAGACAAGGAAAAGGAAGAAAGGGGGAGAGATGTAATGGAAATGAGATTCTGTAGTTACAAAGGTTTGTCTTGTGCACAGTGCGTTAGTTCTAAATCATCTGAAGTTTTTTTAATTAATAAAATCAGCTGTCCTCAGCTGCTGCACACAAAAATTATCCTTGGTTGGCCAATTGCTTGTAGGACTCTCAGCAGAAAGGGGACTAAAGGGAGAGATGTTAGAGGAACAGAATTAAGGGTCCCAAGGATGATCAAATTAGAAGGAGCAAACAGGCCCATGATCAATCAGGTGGAAAGCAAACATCGCCTAAACTGGAATTAACACTCTGCGTCTCTTCCATGCCTGGGAAACCATGTTCCCAAGAATCTAGAAAGCATATTAGGAGACCCCATTTTATGATGGAATGGCCTTCCTTCTCCAGGGGATTCTGAGGAACTGTGGGTTCCAGATTGGAACTGCTGCCCACACATGCTTGGGTAGGGGATGAGCATGTTCCCTGCTGCAATGACTTTGTGAAAAGTTCTTCAAAATGGCGTCATTTTCTTCTCTCAGTGTCCCTCCCCCACTCCACACCATTCCCCTCATGGAGGAGTGATCTGGCCCTTCCTCCCCACACAGGGCTCAGTTACACAATTTGGATAGAGACCTGTGTAGAAGGGAGTGAAGAAATGCACAAGATACACCAGAGGGAAGATGTTCCTCGCCAAACCTACCTTCTGTACATCCATTCAGTGCCATATTGCACAACCTGGCCCAATATTCCCATGAAGAGAACTGAACAAAAAGCTTTTTAGCAGTCTATAAAGTGCACAGATGGAAATGGAACTGTTGTAAAGAAAGGTCACAAACCACTTTGCCATTAAAATAAAATTGTACACATTTTTCTGGATTCCCTATCATTTCATATATATATATAATATGGCATTTTTTTCTTCTTCACAGTCCCATTCAAAAAATATTGCTGTATTTATTTCAAGTTCACCTGTGTTCATCAGCGGTTCAATTTTACTGCTGAAATGGTCTTTCAGTTAGAGTAAAATTGATAAGCATTACACTAGTTTTGGAACATTTTTAGGACTTTAGGACTTAGTCTTCTGATTTTTCTCAGAAACCCTTATTCTCCTTTCAAGGCTTCACTATGAAAGTGAGTGCTACTGCTGAAGTGGATGTAATAGGATTCTAATCAAGACCAAAGCCATGATTATGCTTTAATTTTTGGGTGCCCAGTGTGAGATACCTTAAAGAAATGTGGTTTTCACAGGACAGGTGCTCAGCACTTTCTGAAAACCAGGTCCTTTTAAGAAGTCTCAAGTTGGGTACCAAAAAAAATTATGAGGAAGTTTAAAAAAAATGGTTCAAATGAAAAAGCAAGTTGAATATAAATGTTAACATCTTCCTCATAACCTAACAAGTATGTTCTGTTTTATAAATTGTTTCCTAAACTGTTTTGGAAAATTCACTGGCCATCACTTGGAAAATATGAAGTTTTTGCTCAGTCAGAAAAATGATGAGATGTTAAATTTTATTCTGTGTATTCTTCACAGAAAAAGTTTCTCTTCTTCATCAAAATTGGGTTTGTTTTTCTAATATATCAGATTTCTCTCTTGTTATAACCCCTGATTCCTTTTATTTCATTGCTAATAAATGTGGCAAAAAAACCTGATTTCAGATAATTAAGTTTTATTCAGATTCATTTTAATTTCATTACAGCAACGACCCCAGGGTTTACCCTTTCTTTAGAGCAGTGTTTCCCAAACTTGGGATGCCACTTGTTTAGGGAAAGCCCATGGCGGGCCAGGCCGATTTGTTTACCTGTCGCGTTCTCAGGTCCAGCCGATCATGGCTCCCACTGGCCGCGGTTTGCTGCTCCAGGCCAATGGGAGCTGCTGGAAGCAGCACGGGCTGAGGGACGTGCTGGCTGCCAATTCCAGCAGCTCCCATAGGTGGTGAACCATGGCCAGTGGGAGCTGTGATCGGCTGGACCTGCTGATGCAGCAGGTAAACAAACCAGCCTGGCCTGCCAGGGGCTTTCCCTACACAAGCGGCATCCCAAATTTGGGAAACACTGGTTTACAAAAATAAAATTAATTTAAAAAATAACACTTTACACCCAAATGTTTATGTAATGTTCACTTATCGGTGAAATGTTGCACAGTCAGTGAATTGTGGAGGATAAATATGTTTCATAGGTCAGAGATGTTGAAAGTAGCTCTAGATACTTGATGACCTATTGGGAAGGTACATTTATCCTACAGTATGTATCCGTAGTAATTATGCAACACTCCTGCTGCTGACTACCTCCACAGTTTTATTGTGTCTGTCTGTCAGATAGATTGTGAGCTTTTAGAAGCAGAGTTTCTGTTACATGTCTGTACAATGCTCAGCTGAATGGATCTCTCATGTTTTATAGAGGCTCCTAGGCACTAATCTACTACTACATTCTGCTCCCATTATTGACCTCCAAGGCAAATTCTCTATCAAACCATCTGTCATAAACACATAGTTAAGCGTTAATGCCTCTTTTACCTGTAAAGGGTTAAGAAGTCACCTAGCCTAGCTAACACCTGACCAGAGGAACCAATTGGGGGAACAAGATGTTTCAAAAGGAAGGAGGGAAGTTTTCCTTTGTTTAGAGTCTCAGTTTCAGCTGGAGTGAAAAAGATCAAGGAACCAGCCTCTTATCAGAGTAGTAATTTTTAGAAAGGAATAAATAGGTTTATGTTTATTTTCTTTGTAACTTGTCCTGGTATCATTAAGGGAATTATCAAATTTGGGTATTTTTTGTGTAACTAAATTTGTGCCCTGGGGAACATCCTCTGTGTTTTGAATCTGTTGTCTGTGAGAGTAGCTGGTATGCTAATCTCTCCCAGAGGTTTTTCTTTTACCTTTCTTTTCTTTAATTAAAAACCTTTTTCTTAATACCTGTTTGATTTTTCCTTCTGTTAAGATCCAAGGGGTTGGATCGGTGTTCACCAAGAACTTGGTGAAAAAGTCTCTCAAGGTTACCCTGGGAAGGAAACGGGGAGTTCCAGATGGAGGGATTTGGATGGTGGCAGCGATACCAGATCTAAGCTGGTAATTAAGCTTAGAAGTGTCCATGCAGGTCCCCACATCTGTACCCTAAAGTTCAGAGTGGGGAAGGAACCTTGACACCATCTGCATCAAGGGAGTAGATTTTTGTTATAACCCAATTCAGGACAACACGTAAGCATGAGTGTAACCTCAACTATGTGCTTAAGTGCTGTCCCAGATACGAATGGGTTTGAGTATTGCTTAAGTGTTTTCCTGAATTAGGGCCTATGATTTGGGGGGAGGGATAGCTCAGTGGTTTGAGCATTGGCTTGCTAAACCCAGGGTTGTAAGCTCAATTCTTGAGGGGGCCATTTAGGGAACTGGGGTAAAAATCTGACTGGGAATTGGTCCTGCTTTGAGCAGGGGGTGGGATTAGATGACCTCCTGAGGTCCCTTCCAACCCTGATATTCTATGACTATTCATATGCTTTAAAAGATTTTAATCCATGCCAAGGCTTTGTCCTTTGCTCTGTGATTTACTTTCCTTAAGAATTTGTGTGGGATCGTACTAAAAGTCAGGTCAGGATATATACCAGCTCACCTTTTTTTTGCTAATTATCCTGTTTTACAAAGTGCACAGGCAGGTTAAAAAGACCAGATGTTTCTTTATAAATGTGCTATTAGTTTGTTCCTATCATCTTATAATTAACTAATTACTGTACAGTAGTAATAATCTACCCTTGACATGCAGATTGAGTTTTCAAAGAAGTCCAGAACCATGGAGACTTTGTCTTTCATTTTTTTAGATGTTCTTAATATTCTCTGGCTAGGGATTTACTGAGTAGAAGGAAGATTCAGTGTTATGGGTTTCAATTCCCTACTCCACATTCTCTCCAGCAAGCTTGCATTATTCTGCTATTAAATGTGTCAAGTATCAGAGGGGTGGCCATGTTAGTCTGGATCTGTAGAAAGCGACAAAGAGTCCTGTGGCACCTTATAGACTAACAGAAGTATTGGAGCATAAGTATTCACCCACTTCGAGCTTATGCTCCAATACTTCTGTTAGTCTATAAGGTGCCCTGGGACTCTTTGTTGCTTGTTAAATGTGTGTAATTTATATACTGTGTAACAAGACCTATACAGACATATGTTTTGAATCTTCATTCATTATATTTCTACAGCAGTGTGTGCCAAGGTATTTCCCAAAAAACATCTAATTCCTTCATTGTATGAAATCTATTCAAATTATTTCCCAAGTCAGTATGTACTGGAATGTATTGTGAAATATCTTATCAAATTGAACATAACTGAATCATATGCTCCTTTCCTTCAAGTAGTTCTGAAAGGCTATTTTCTATATCTATTAATGGTCTAAACTATATTATTCAAAAGTTGGTAGCCTAGCTGAAACCCTGGCAAATTGGAAGACCCACAGGAAGACTGCAGTTGCTTCAGTGTAATATTTTTCCCTTTTTAATATAAATGATAGAAGAAAATTTCCTGCTGCTTCCAGACAGCTAGATCTGAGTTCATATATTCCAGGGGCCAGGAGATTCTGGATTTGCTGTGATTGTAGTTAATGGATAGGGGAAAGGCTTTAACTTCCATTACTTTTTCCAGTTACATTCTATATTTTTAGTGAGTGTAGCAAAGGTTTGCACTTCATCTCCCCCACCCAGACTCTTTTTATGGCTAGAGAAAATTATTTCTTTTTGGGTTAAAGCTTTAGCACATTGCATGCATGTGTCAAGATAAATTATATAGTTTTACAGTCTGAGTTCATATGTCAGGTTACAGTTACAGATGTGTAAAAGATTTCACAAACAATGAGAAGCCAGGCTATTTTTGTCAACTTGCAAACATGTCTGTGTAGGAAATTCTGTGGCACACACCAGGAAGTCACTAAAGAGGTCTTGTATCTGTGCCTTAGAAAGACAGACAGGCAGAGATAACCATAAGTAGGGAGATAGAGACAAAGAAGCAGTTTACAAATGCTAACAAATAGTTGTAGATTCTTGTTAATGAGCATTTGGAAACACTTCAGTGGCTTAACACACATTTGGTTCATATAAAAAGGGCTTGTGCTTTCTGTGTAGAATTAGAATTAGACTATCCAGGCATTCCCCAGCATTAGCTAACTTTTCCACTCTCATGATCATTTAGTGCCAAATCCTGGGAAACAGAAAAACCAGGAGAAAAGGGTTTTACTCTGTGCAAAAAGACATTGGAGCAAATACAGATCTGTGTGCATCCATTGCTAAAAGGAATGGGAAAGATTAGTGGAAGTGGCTTCCTGCTGTCCACCTTGTGCAGAGTTGTTGGCCCAGTGGACCTATGTAGTGCATTGTTTCAGTGGTCACATTCCTATCATGCCCACAAATAACCCCTTCTGCAGTGAGCTTTTGATACCCTCCTTTAGGGTCTTCATTGCTGAGGTCCTCTGGAGCATCTGACCTGAAGCCCTTTAGGTATTTCTCAGCCTTCCACAGGTACTTAGGTCAAGTTTCAAACAGGACTAGAGATTTTAGATGCCTCTACATTTGTATATATAACTTGAGACATCTTAAAGGGGCCTGATTTTCAAAGAGAATCTGCTCAGCGCTTTCTTAGGCACCCAAAACCTGAGGCAAAACAAACTTTCTCTCTTTAATTCCTAATGATTCCTAACAGTGGTGTGTTTTGCATATGATTGGGAATAGAGATGGTCAACTAATATTTGAAAAATTCTTTTTTTTTTTGGTTCACAAAGTATTCCCAGATTTTGTGGGGAAAAATTAGCCTTATATGTGAATAATTGTATATAGAGCATCGTAGTGGAGCATTTGTCATGTTGGTTTCTATTTTTAAACATTAAAATTAGTCACCCAAGTAACAATTATTTGTGTTACCTGATCTGAACAAGGCTTTATAAAGAACACTAATAGGTTGACTACATGTATTTCACATGGAATATATGTTTTCAAGCAAATTATACATGTTGCCTCTGAAGCTTCATATATTCTTGAATACTAAGAGACGTGAATACAATTGAATTGAACCGGAACCCTCCTACTAAATATTTATTCCTGAGTATGACATTTCAATATTCAGCAAGTTCTTTTTCTGAAGAATGCAGGAGGGCAGTAGTTTGTATGTGTAACATAATTACAAGTGCCCCTTGGGGCAAGAGAACTACTGTATGATCACAAACCGGTTTTCATGAACTTTCCTTTCAAATGCTCAGATTTCAGCATCACCTTTTTCTTTTCTCCTCTGCAATGTTCAACAAGCTGCCTGGATTTCTACCAGACATTACAAATATGTGAAGTTTATCTCCCTCAGTTAATAACATATTTTATGGAGTTCTCTAGGCACAATATTTATGAGATAGATCAGGTTTTTCAGAATGGGGATTTCAGAAGCCTGTTCCAACTACATTGTGGAGTGACTACTACATTGACTATATAATTTTTTTCTTAAAATAATTAAACTGTTCAGAATGATTTTACTCTCTGCTTGATTGCAATGAAGGTTTGCGGATAGCTGTAATTAACCTCCACCAAGGTTAATTATGCACAAAGTGGGATCTTAGAATTGCTGACCATGCAATTCCATGAAAGGCGCAGGATCAGTATGGATTTCAAGCTGTTTACATGCACTCTTTCAACTTAATTTATAACAGAAAGCCTAGGTGGCTAGAGCTATTCTTTGGAAAAGATGTGGAAGTAGTTTGCATTGAAGCTAATTCTGTGTGTAGAGCCAAAATGAATATAAGTCTCATCAAGATAACTGTGTAAGGTTTTTGTTGACAAAACTGGCTGTAAAAACTGCCAAGCCTAAATAAGCCTAATTTAAAAATAAATGCCTCAACGAACCCCATTTCTGGACCCCAGATGTAACAGAGGGCCAGGACTCATGATAGGAATACAATGGTTCATAGAACTTGATAATAAAAAAACCCTTAACTTTAAATTTATACAGGATCAAATATGGGAGAGTATAGAGCACAGGGGTTTCAGGAGCTGGAGTCAAGATATTTATGATGCTTGAACTATTACTACAGAATAAGCCACAGACAGCTAATTTTCATAGCCCAGACCAAAATCTAACTTTTTGCAGATTCCTTAGAATAGGGAGTGCAGATAAGTAGTTGAAATTCAAGTATAAGTGGATGTTAGGGCAACATGGAACTAGAACTCTAGGGAATAAACCAGAAGGGTCATTCTGTGTACTGGGACAAAACAATGAATTTTGGGGATATAAGAAGATGGCAAAAGGACACCTGTTTTATCCTTCACTGAGGAAGCAAAAAGGACAATATTTTTTGCATTCATGCAAGGGGTGGCTCCCAGCTCGTTGTATGTAGACACTGGGAGATTGGTTTAGGTGAAATAAACTACGTTAGACCATGGTTTTATCCTGTTAACTTTAACATTAGACTCTAGGAAGGGTGTTATACTTTTTGTTTTATATGTAACTGTGACGGGTTGCATCACAGAAACCCCTTTGGGTCTGCCAGCCGATGTGCCAAGATTACTTCTGCCCCTGCTTTCCCTGCCAGCTTGGGACTCCTGCACCCTGTCTTGTTGAGCCAGACATGCCCATCTGCTCCAACACAGACGCAGGGTTTGAACCACGTGCCCCAAAGCTCCAGACTTAACTGAAAGTAGCTTAAGAAGTGTTCCTGTCTTTAACACTCAAATGCCCAACTCTCAATGGGGTCCAAACTGCAAATAAATCTGCTTTACCCTGTATAAAACTCATTAATTGTTCACCCTCTATAACACTGATAGAGAGATATGCACAGCTGTTCCCCCCACCCAGTATTAATACATATTCTGGGTCAAATAATAAGTAAAAAGTGATTTTATTAAATACAGAAAGTAGGATTTAAGTGATTCCAAGTAGTAACAGACAGAACAAAGTGAATTACCAAGAAAAATAAAATAAAACACGCAAGTCTATTCCTAATACAGAAAGAAAACTGAATACAGATAAAACCTCACCCTCAGAGGTGTTCCAGCAAGCTTCCTTTTACAGACTAGTCTCCTTCTAGTCTGGGTCCAGCAATCACTCACTCCCCCTGTGCTTACTGTCCTTTGTTCCAGTTTCTTTCAGGTATCCTTGGGGGTGGAGCCAGCTGAAGACAAAATAGAGGGGTCTCCCAGGGGTTTAAATAGACTTTCAATTGGGTGGCTACCCCTCCCTCTCTCTGTGTATAATTCCAGCTACAAGATGGAGTTTTGGAGTCACGTGGGCAAGTCACGTGTCCATGCATGACTCAGAACTTACAGGTAGCAGCCATGGTTCACATGCTACCCTGAATGTCCTCATGTAGACTTATCTGGATTGGAAACTTCCAAGATCCATTGTCCGTTAAGTGCTTCTTGATTGGGCACTTAACTTGCAAATTCCTTTCTATAGAAGCTGACCAAATGCCTTACTAAGGCTATTTAAATCAAACCAGTATACAGCCAATATTCATAGCGTCGAATACAGTAATGACACATGCATACAAATAGGATGAATATATTCAGTAGATCATAACCTTTACATAGATATGTTACATGGCATATGTAGCATAAAACATATTCCATTTATGTCATATATACATTCATAAGCATATTTCCATTAAGCCTTATGGGCTGCAACGTCACAGTTACCATTTCTGTTTCCATCATTATGCGTATTTGCCATCTCTTAAATCTTAGCCTTTGATAATAAACTTATGACTGTTTTCACCATAAATATATTTCAGTGCTCTCATGTGGTATTGAAGCTGATCCTCAGTTGAACCAGACAAGCTGGTATGTGCACTGTTCCAGCTTACCTGTCAATTTTTGTGAGTGTCCAGTGTTTAAGGGATAGACACTGCAGAGGAATACTTTGAAGGGGCTCAAGGATTGGGGTGTACTTCCTGTTAACTTGAAAGGCAAAGTAATGGCTGGCAGGGACCTAAGGAGATTGTTTGGGTGGCTACCAGCCTGGTGGTGTCAAGGAGTTGACAGCCTGTAAAGCACAAGCAAAACTTTCACTTGCTGTAGGCAGGCGGTTATCAAGGTCACTCGCAGTCCTGGGCATCCCAAGAAAGCCTCAGACCTTTATGATAATTATTTTATATTCATAACATTAACTCCTGGGTATCATTCTTACTCACGTGAATAGTACCATTGAAATCTGAAGTGTTTTCAATCAGAGTACTCATGTTATTAAAGAGTTGCAGCTCTTAGGCACAAATCTATCACAATTTGAAAAGTTGCATGCTGATAAGTGTTAACAATACTATATTTCAACAGGGGTAACTATAGAAACAGCATTTTACAAGGAAATCTAAAAGAAATAACTGTTTCATAGGAAATATATTTCTTGGTCTTTGATGACCCCTTACTTTTATACATTTCCCTACTATCACCTTTTGTTACATAAGCTCTTAACGACCTTTATCTGTTACCCAAGTGATATAAACTAATGACCAAACATGGGCAGCAGTAAATGTTCTTGCCAAAGCTGTTTAAAATCTCTTTGATTTACTCATTTCAGTGGAATACATATTTCAGCACAACTGTCTTGCAATTACATTGGTACTTTATTGTGAAAAAAAAATCAGTTTTTGTTTTGTTTTTATTAAATGACATCATGTAATTGAAAGGAGAGGCTAAATAACTCACGAAATGGCTCCTACATTTGACTGTATTAAATATAAAAGCTTATTTACCAGTGATCCATTCCTTCTAGAGTCTGTCATTTGGGAATCATCCAACAAATTTCTGTTTTTATTATATACATACATATACATGCACAATCACCTTCAGATTCACAGAAAACACGCACTGTATCAATATTGTTTATGAAGAACATGTAAAACATCAACTCAAGAAATACGTATCTGTTCCTTATCTTGAAAAAGCCAAATGCTAAAGCTAAACTGTCCATTGAGCCTACAATTTCATGTTCGAGCTGTCAAGATTGATCAGGCTAAACAATTATGAAAAACTAGTGAAAAATACAGCATTAATTGTTTAAAATATTTATAGGGGTTTATATGAAATGGAAATGTGTGATGCATAAATGTATATATGCTGCAAATCATTTGTGCTCTTTTCTTAAATTAACTTTTATGTTATAATCATCATAATAATAAAATGTTCTGTTCATTTGGTACAAAAGAGGATAGTGGATTTACTTTTAATTACTAAACCAAACCAGCTTCATAATGTAATGAGATTTAATTTACCTTAGCATGCATTTTTAAAATCACTGACAAGCTATAAGAAGGGATGACCTGCTATTAATCCAAATTAATTTTGTATCACTCAAAAATCAGTCTAAATTTTTGTTCAAATTCTGAACTAACACTCAAAATTTGGGTGGGAGAGGAGAAGAGAGGTAGGGTAGGCGCTTGACAAAGAGAATATCATCCTGAAAAACAGCACCATATCTAATGGTATGTAATTTCATCTATAATTGCTACAGATTAGACAAAACTAGACTAGAGAAGTGTATAATTAATGAAGTCATAGGTCTTCTCCACTTAAACTTGATTTTTAACTTCTTATCTGCACTCCCTGTTATATGGTTTTGTTCTGGGCTATGAAAATGAGTTGTTTGTGGCAGATTTTAATTTCTTCAGGTAGGCGTTCCAATATCAGAAATGCATTGCCTGTGGCTACTGAAATCCTATATAAGGCATTTTCAGGTCCTGTGTCCCTAATAAGGACATCTATCATAGTGGATCAAAGTTGAAAGCATCTTCCAGGAGGACAGGGAGAACCATGAAGAATAGGATTATGACCTTAAATAAATGTGCAAGTTATTAAAAAGACCATAGAGGACACAGACCTCTGATATTCAGTGCTCTTAAGGAATAATCTCACTCAAAATAGAGCTGGTCAGGAAATTTTCAACTATGTTTTTCATTGCAAAATACTAATTCATCAAAACCGTAACTGTTTGCAGGAAACTGTTTGTTTGCATTCACTTTTAATGAATTTCCCCTTTTTGAAAAAGAAGTGAAAAAAAGTTTTGAAATTGTCAAAATGTATTTTTTTTACATCTTCAAAATGAATCTGCCTTTTGTTCAACATAATTTTTCATTTTGAAATTTAAATTAATTATTCAAAAGGTCAAAATTGAAACCAAACATTTTGAAATTATTGACCCAATCTGAATTTTTTGGATTTGCAATTCACAAATTGTTGAAAATCTAGTAAAAAAAAAATGACAGGCTGGGAAAACTATTTCCCTCTCAGCTCTACTAAAGATGGTGCACCTCTGTGCTGTATAAGCTGCCATTTTTGATTGGTTTGACTGTACAGCCATAGATAGGAGGAATTACAGTTGTTCAGTTTTAGGATAATGGATACATGGATCATAGTTGCTAGATCCTCATCTGAGATGATTTAATATAGCATTGTCAAGGTTCCTCCCCCACTCTGAACTTTAGAGTACAGATGTGGGGACCTGCATGGACACTTCTAAGCTTAATTACTGGCTTAGAACTGGTAACACTGCCACCATCCAGAAATTTCAGTGACTGGATCACTTTCTGTCCCCCCAAAACCTTCCCCTCCCTGGGCAGCCTTGAGAGGCTTTTTCACCAAGTTCCTGGTGAACACCGATCCATCCCCTTGGATCTTAACACAAGGAGAATTTAACCATCCCCCCTTACTTCCCCCACCAATTCCTGGTGAGTTCAGATCCAATCCCCTTGGATCTTAACACAAGGAAAAAATCAATCAAGTTCTTAAAAAGAAAGCTTTTAATTAAAGAAAGAAAGGTAAAAATTATCTCTGTAAAATCAGGATGGAAAATACTTTACAGGTTAATCAGATTCATATAGGCCAGAGGAACCCCCTCTAGCCTTAGGTTCAAAGTTACAGCAAACAGAGGTAAAATCCTCTGAGCAAAAAGGAACATTTACAAGTTGAGAAAACAAAAATAAGACTAACATGCCTTGCCTGGCTATTACTTACAAGTTTGAAACATGAGAGACTGATTCATAAAGATTTGGAGAGCCTGGATTGATGTCTGGTCCCTCTTAGTCCCAAGAGCGAACAACCCCCAAACAAAGAGCACAAACAAAAGACTTCCCTCCACCAAGATTTGAAAGTATCTTGTCCCCTTATTGGTCCTCTGGTCAGGTGTCAGCCAGGTTTACTGAGCTTCTTAACCCTTTACAGGTAAAAGAGACATTAACCCTTAACTATCTGTTTATGACAAGCATCCTGGCAAATTCTATATGATTTTGAGGGAAGAGTTCATGCATAGACTCACCAACATTTTTTCACTCATCTCATAGCTGATCCCTAGCAATCTCCTAGTACTGAACTAATGGAACCCAATTTAGTTTGTAAAACTGAAAGTGTTCACTGCATAAGGTGAAATATCTATAGGACATATGTGACTATTATGTCTATATATAACTATTTAATGCTCAGATCATATGACTACAGGCTATAAAATATGATTATGACTACACAATGATGATAAATGACCACATATACTAGATACCCAATGCCATGTAGGACATAAGGAAGTTAGACACCCAATGCCAATTGAATCCCTAAGTTCCCTTTAAAGATCCTTTAGGCCTCTTGAAAATCATTGACTTAAGCACTAACATTATTAAGAACAAGCAATTTTTATTTTTCTTCATTTTCTCTTTTTTAAGCGACATGGAATTCAAATTCTAAAAACTCTGCAAAAATTGGTTTTAAAACATCATTAAGGTTGCCCAGTTAAAATTTGTAAAGGTAATTTTAAGAGGTTTGGTTCCCAATATTACAACAATATTTCTTTGTCTCTATTGCACATACTGATTATTTTGTAGTCTGCTTTTAATAATGTAAATAGAAATGTATCTTAAACTTCAGGTTTAAAGGAAAAACAGGCATTGAGATGTCTGTTTCTGTGCAGTTAATGTTGCAATGGTTTTATATTTACTGACTTTTTAACTTTTTTTATTGTGAAAGCTTAAATTTGCATTAATTTAGGATATTTTTAGTATATATTCCATAGAAGGAAAATATTATTTTTCACTTTAATCATTGATCTGGACTGGAGTCAGGAAACCTGTCTCTGCTATTGGTTCTTGGCTCTGCCATTGACTTGTTGTGTGACCTTATAGTCTGTGTGCCCTCTCATTCTAGGTCTCTCTACGTCTATATAGATAGTAAACTCTTTGAGACAGATTGTATCTGATTATGTGTTTGCAGAGTTCCTACCACAATTATTTATTGATTGATTATGTATTAACTCTTGTGTTAGAACCTAAAGCTGTCAATCAGGTTGATTGTATCATGCTGAGCACAACAGGACACATATAACATATTATGTTACCTGACACACACAGCTTGGGACCCCTTTTTGGTTGGAATAAATAGGTGCTACTACTACTACTACTAACTGAAGATGACATTCATGCTTGTACATCACCAGAATTGGACCTAAGGAGTGCATAGACCTTGTTCTGATCCACTAAAATTACCCACACTTTCTCCATAAAGGTACCATTTGTATCTGCAAATGGTTCACTTTTGAGCACATAACATTATAGGTGGAAATGTATATGCCATCTCTGAAAAACTGACCTTCTTCAATAAAAGAGTGCAAAATATTGTACATCCCTCCACAAGTAAGGGAATAAGTTCAAAGAATGTGTACATTAAAAGTGGCAAAACCATCACAATCAATTGTCAGCTGTGAGATCTTATTTTGAATCTAGGGATGTATTTTCCAGTGAATGTGACATGATCCTCAGCTTCCAAAACTCTAGATGAAGTTTAACTTCAAATATTTGAAATCATGTGAAACTAATGACATCTACCATAGCTTTGGGCAAAAGATAAATAATAAAACAAAGTAAATAGAAATATTAAACCTGGGAAATGATAGATCAAATCCAAAACAGGAAACCTTCAGAAATTTTTTTGTCAGACTGATTTTCTGATGCAAATGTAACTTTTTGCAAAACTGAACATTTCAGTCTTAGTTTTGCAGAAAAAAAAGTACAACTTTCTGTTGGGAAAATCAAAATGATGGATCTCTTGCTATGTGCCTGGAAGTCTCTTGTCAATTTTTTGTTAGGCCTGAATGTAAAATTGACAAGAACCTTCCAAGAGGGCAGCCAAAAAGCTGAATAATTCCATGTGAGTTCTCCCAAAACTCTTTTTTTAATCCTATTCCCAGTTCAGGGACAAAAGGTTCAAAAATACAAAATATTTAATGGAAAGTGATTTCCATCTTATTTCCTATCTAGAAATAGATCACGTCAGAATGTCAACTGATGTAAAAATGATGCCAGTGGAACCAATTTGCAATGCTTGAGGATCTAACCCATAGTACCTTCAACTACTAATAGTTTTGGGAGAGTTTGCATCCAAATGTTCATTCAGACCATGCATTCATAATTGCCAAATTATGGGATTCTGTGAACACTTATTTTTATGTCTTGGTCCAGTGACTCAATGGGAGTATTCATCTCAGCAAATGTACCTACATGTGCAAATATTTGGGCCAAATTTGCAGAAAGGGCCTACAAGTCCATTTGAACTCCAGGGGAGCAGTGGCTGCTCAGCACCTCTGAAAATCAAGCACAAGGTGCATCCAGTTGGGCATCCAGAAATTCACACACGCAAAGTCGGTGGACACTTTAAAACAGTGTGGGCTTGCTGACTCATTTTCCTTCTTGACCAGACTTAGAAGGAATGAAATTCTTCAAATGGAGACATAATAATGAATCAATGACACTGTAGGGAATAATGACCAGAACTTCAGTTGGTGGGAGTCAGTATATTTCTATCAATGAAATTATGCCAACTTAGACCACCTGAGGTTTGGATCATGTATATTAAATCTAACTTTTGTTTGTTCAGCTTTGTATTTATTACTCCCTCCAGTGAATTCTGAATAAGTAGCTCTGGAGACAATGGTTTTAGAAGACTAGTACAAAAGAATGAAGTGTACAAGTACAAACTGATAAGCAGAAAGATATATAAAATATATTTGTTCGTTTTCTATAATATGTATTACTGTATATTCCTTCAAGGAATCTGTTGAGCAATTTAGTTGTGTTTTCAGGCAGCTGTCAGTAGCATCATCCATCAGAATAAGAGTTCTGGCTGACAACTCTTTCCTGGGATGCTAAGGGGATATGGATTTTAATTCTGGACTGGCTTATATGACACTGTGACAGATGAATGTCAGAAAATTCTGGGACCATACTAGAATTTGTACAGTTTTCAAGCAAATAATTGGGCAATTTTTCAAGTAAAAGCAGCTGCTTGGACTGTTCCCATAGTTTACAGTATTCTATATTTTTCAAATTATGGGTCCCATCTTACCTCAGTTACCTTGGCAAAACACCCATTGTTCATAATGGCTTTGTGTCAATAAGGACTATATGATGGAGATTATATGAGAAAATTCAATAGGTTTTTTTTTCTATTCCTTTAGTTGTTGGACTGCTGTCTTTCCTTTTCTCTCTCTCTCTATTGCCCCACCCCTTGCACACACACACACACACACACACCCCTCACAGGTGAATATGAAACAGATAATAATTATCACTCTTCTAACATGTCATGAATTTTCCTGAATGAAAACTCAAAGACCTTTTTGCAAGAGTACAGTGTGCTGACTTATTCTCCCACTTCAACTGCTGCCTGCAAGAACAATTTAAAAATAATGGCATCAGCTCCATTTCCAAATATGCCATGCATGCCTATTAAGAAGCTTGTTCTTTAATTTACAGTGGGGTGTTTAAATGGAAATGACTTGAAAAGATTACATTTTCACCTGGACATTTGGATAGTGCTGAAGAGTCTGTGCATGTGAATTTTACATGTTCAAAATATAATTGAAGCCACCACTGCTCTGATATCAGCTGGAGCACAGTGCTACTAGCCTCAGGCTCTGATTTCTATACTTAGAACTTAAAGCTAGAAAATTGCTGGGCTTCAAACTGTCCCAGTCCCATAAAGGTTTTCATTGTTCAAGGATGAGATAGTTTGGGGATTAGGGGTGCCCTTTGCTAGTAAAATCTGCAGGAGGGAACCCTTTCTTAAATCTTTGTAACCCAAGAAGTTTACATGGTCCTGCCACATGCTGATTTCATTTGAAATCTTACAAGGAAAAGCTACATTTTGCAGTATTTCCCAGTTGCAAACTTGTAAGAATGTTTTTTTTCCCCTCCATCTCCCACAAAACTTTGATTATATCAAGCTGGGACCTTATTTTTCCTGGCACTATTTAAAACACAAAGATTTACTTTATCTTAATCTCCTTTCCTTTAACTGTAGCTTTGAATATGAAAAGTTACCATGGCTAGAAGGAAATATTTTACTATGTAAATGATGGATACAAAATTAAATAATATAAGCATAATAAATAAAATATATTACATAAAACATATATTTGAAAAAAAGACTGTCCAATATGGCTAGTGACTTGGGGAATCTCGATTTTTGGATGCCTAGAAGGAATGTACTCCAAAACATGCTAAATACTAGAGCTGGTTGACAATTGGAATTTCTATCACACGGGAGATTCCAATATTTCAAAATTCGTAATTAATCCAGAATCAGGATAAAAAGTCAAAATATCAAAATGTTCATACAATGGAAAGTTCTGACAATTTTCAGTATAGAAATGTGAAAACATTTCAGGTCAGTTCCACATTAATCTGTGTTGTACGGAGCTCCCACAGTGCCTCATGGGAGATGTAGTTTGAATTGATATTTTTTCCTTAGAGAGTGGAAGAGCAGATGCTATTATTAATCATATCAATGTCTTGTCCTTTAGTGAAACTTTATATTTGCCTCAACATTTGCTGCTATAATAATATCCTAACTTCTGTGACATATTTTTTCCAGTAGTTATAACATGGAAAACGATTTTGTGCTATTCAACATTTCTTGAGGGCTCTCTATATAGCTATCAGTGTTTCTGAAAAAAAAAAAATTCACCATCTCTCTACCTCCTGTTGCAGATATACCTAGCTTGGTACTGTGTTGGATTAATTTTTAAGGCTAACAGGAAGGAAGGATGGTCCAGTGGACAGGGCACTGAACTTGGACTCAAACATCCAGGTCCTGCCTCTCTGGGCATGTTGTTTAGTCTCTCTGTGCCTCAGTTTCCCATCTGAAAAATGAGATATTATGTACCAACCTCAGGGTAGTGTTGTGAATATAAAACTCACTGAAGATATTCAGGTGCTCAGGCACTAGAGTAATTATTGTTCTATAAATATTTGGATAGATACCTTTGAACTTGATAGGAGGGTAACAGCAGAAAGTTAGGCCTAATTCTACACTACAGTATGTCAGCTGTAGCCTGATGTAACTTAACTGAAATCAACTGAGTTAAAGTGACATATGACTTGTGTAGTGCAGAGGGGAAGAAGAAGGGTCACCAATGTCTAAACTAAAGTACAATAGGCTTCTTTTTGTTTTGCAAAACAGCCAGATCTATATGAAGATGATAATCTTGAGTCACAATCCAGGCATATGCTTTTAACAAATGATTAAAATGTGTATACCCCCTTTGGAGTTTGCTAGCTCCAGGAATGCTGAAATGAGCCTTTAGGGGTTGTGACAGAGAGTACAGACCCCACACTAGCCAAGATGGGGTTAAACCTACATTATGGACAGCAGAAGTCCTGTCCCTTAGACTGGACTGGGCATGCTCCAGATGCTGCAGGAGTATAAAGGGAGGAAGCCCAGATCATTCAGGGATGGATGCTGGAGGGGAAGGACCTGTGCTGGAAGCTCCCACTGAGGACTGTCTATGGCCCCTGCCTGTGGAGACCAGAGGCCTCATGGGTCATCTTGGAAACCTGCAACCAGCAGAGCTCCATGAAGTGACCGAAGCCTGGACACCCCAAAGCCTCCTGGACTGCCATACTAGAGACAACATAAGGAAGTGACCCAGGGATGGTCACGGCGTGGTATTTCCCACCCAGGTAAGCTCAGTGTGTTTTGGTGGGATTCCTCACTGAGCCAGTGATGGACCGCTCCACCACTGCCAGGGCCTTGGTTCAGGGCCCGGTGGAGTTGGGTGGGCCCGGACCCTTCCTACCCCTCAGGTGCTGGCTACTAGGCGACAATTTAGTGAATGGGTGAGTGGAGTGGAGAAGGCCTCAGCCCTACCTAGGTGTACCTTAAATCCATTCCATTTAGCCTGAACCTCACTGACTGGGTGGTGGGATGCGAGGATGCCTTCTTTTGCCCCAGAAGTCAATGGCCATCAGGAGAATGGTGGCCATCCACATAAGGAATGACAGTGTCATTCTGGATGCTCCATGAAAGGCCTGAGAGTATTTGGACTGAAAAACTAACACAAATGGGAAAAGCATCATTTTTGACAGGTTTGTTTAGTGAGTGAATTTTCTCCCATAGATTATTCTTATTAGCTATTATATGTGAATGCTATTTAAATATAAAGACAGGGAGACACTGCAATATGTGTGAGAGGTGCCCAGTTGTAGTTGTCTTTGTTCAGTTGTCTTTGTGAATTATAGCTCAGAGCACAATCAAAGTATCCAGCAAGGTATTGCTTCTCAAGTGAGATGATGAAGCTGCCACACTCTCATTCAATCTCCTCTTGACATTGACTTACCCAGAAGCGCAGTTCCATTTAGTTAGCTCTATGACTTTTTCAGACTGGGTATTGTTATACTGCATACTCTAATTTTAAAACCATTCAAATCTCTGAGATTCAAAGAGAAGGAAGTGAGTTAATGAACTGTAACACCTGATAAAGACTAGCACAATGCTTTGTTGGTAAATTGTCCTAAAAAAAGGGTGCAGATAGGCATTGATTTACCTCTGAGGCTTTGGAGTGAGAGTCAGTTTCTAATATGATTTATTTGGTATTTGTCTAAACATATTCCAAAATAAAGTTGGTGATGTATTATTGTTCATTTTACAGTCAGGATTTAAGCCCCTAAGGACAAGAAGAAGTAACTGTAGTTGTTGTTTTAACCAAAGAGTTCATTTTGGACAACTTTAGTCAGCTACATTGTCAAGGTGATGTTCATGGGATGACCAGTGGTGTTTCCCTTTTTGCTCTGTTCCTTTTCACTCTGAAAAATAGTTTCAGTTTGTCTAATGAAAACACATCAGATCCTTTGGTAGCAACTGAGGGGCTTGTTGCTTTCTTTTTCTGCACATAGTGTGACTATTTTCACAGTAATGCAGATAAGTAGAGACACAAAAACTTTCTGTTTCGACCTTCAGAGAGGAAAGGCATTTGGAAAGTACTGCAGTCTGTGTTGTGCACATACCACTGCCCAAGGGTCCCCAGATATCACATGGCTAAACACCCCATTTTCTTGTGCTTGTCTTGCTGAGATAATTTTAAAGGTCATGCACCTTTCTGACTTAAGCATTCTGGGTTCTCCCAAGCTTTGCTCGGCAGCATTACTCAGCAGTGACAAAATTACCATAGAACAGTAATTTCCTACAGAAACTGTCTTTAATTAGAATTTCATCAGAGGCCAGGGAGCTAAGAGGAACGTATTATGTATCACATGATTGTCTTTGGCAGAGCTCTATGTTTGCCCACGTGGCGTGTATGTCAGGACTTGACATATCTTTCTCATATATCCACAGGAGACCGTGAGATTCAGCTAAAAACTTATATAAATCAGTTGACAAAGGTTAAGAAAATTGAACCAGGCTCTCTCCACTTTGAATCACATCCAAGATTCTGTTACTTGGGCTGCAGGTTTTCCTATAGATCAGCTGCTATGAAAGTAATTATATAGGCACTGCTGTGTCTGATTTACAGTTGCTAATTTTTCCCTTTTGTGCTCTCACTAGCTGTTTTTAGAGCCCCATTGATACAGAGTCATCTAAGTTTGCCTTGAAACTACACTGTTATTGCCCTTTGGGGTTTCGTTTATTACAAGCTTCCCCATATGAACTGGCCCCTTGCAGTTTGTGTTCTGGTATATGAATTGAGACCAGACACACAGAAGATGGATTTAAATAAAAGGCTAATGCAATATAAAATGAACACTTAGCTACTCTCAGCAAATGTATTTCCTGAAATGACAATTTTTGGAAAAGATTTAGGGTAGAATTTCCAGAGCTTCAGATGCATTATTGTATTAATTTAGATGAAATATATGGGCCAAAAGTGTTAATATAACCCAGTCAGTGTCCAACATTAAACAGTGCTAAACAAGGTTCAGGGTTTGGTATACAGAGATCTCAGCCTGCTTAGTAGCATGGCAAGTGCCTATTAAAAATCCTTTAAACCCCTTTATTAAATATAAAGATAGTTAAAACATTTGAAATGTAAAGCATTAAGTAAGGCTGTTGTTTTAACAACAACACTTGTTCCTTTTCCCTTTCTCTGGAAAGAGTTTGAGAAAGACAAAAACCCTTGTCTGACAGGCTCTTTGATGCTTTCAAAGATGATAATATCTGGATTTTTGGGTAAAAGAGAAGGAGCTAGTTGAGCTGAGCTGGAGCTGTTGCTACTGTTAAAGGCCAATCCCAAGTCATCCCAGGTGATGTTTGGGATTCAGATGGAGCTGGTAGGGGCGATAATATTACTGGGGTCCCTTTCTTTTTAGCTCCATCTGGTCAGGACATCTCAGGATCAGGGTGACGAAGGTCCAGAGTCCGAGAAAATAGTAAGGGTGGCAGCCATGATGGTGAAGTTCACTTCAGTTGCTTATGTGCATTCTTCCATCTCTCCCCCGCCCCCACAAAGTGTCTTTCTTTAAAGACCCCCCCAAAAAAGGAGTGATGCATGGAATAGCCTATGATAGAATCATAGAAATGTAGAACTGGAAGGGACCTTGATACGTTGACTAGTCCAGTCACCTATACTGAGGCAGGACTAAGTATTATCTAGACCATTCCTGGCAGGTGTTTGTCTTACCTGTTCTTAAAAACCTCCAGTGATAGAGATTCCACAATCTCCCTAGGGAATTTGTTCCAGTGCTTAATTACCCTTACAGTTAAGAAGATTTTCCTAATTTCTAATCTAAATCTCCCGTGCTGAAATTTAAACCCATTACTACGTCTCCTGTCCTCAGCGTATAGGGGAATAATTTATCACCCGCCTCTTTATAGGACCCATTTACATAATTGAAGACTATTATGATGTCCCCCTCAGTCTTTTCTTCTCCAGAGTAAACAAACCAATTTTTTTTTATCTTTCCTCATAGGTCATATTTTCTAGACCTTTAAACCAGTTTGAGTGGAAGGTCATATTGAATGGGGTCCCACAGAAATCTGCACTAGGTCTGGCTCTATTCAATATCAGTGTGAACCACTGATGACTATTCTTTGAGTATGGTTTTCCAACCAGTTGTGCCCCTACTTTATAACAGGTTCCTCTAAGCTATATTTCTCTAGTTTGCTCATGGGAAGGTCATGTGAGACAATATCAAAAGCTTTACCAAAGTTGAGATATATCACATCTATTGCTTCCTCCCTACCTACACAAAGGATATTAGGTTGAACTGACATGATTTGTTCTTGACAAATCCATGTTCACTGTTACTTATCACCTTATCTTCTGGGTTTGATTGTTTGATTATTCCATCCATTATCTTTCTGGGTACTGAAGTTGAGCTGACTGGTCTATAATTCCCTGGGTTGTCATTATTCCCCTTTTATAGATAGGTAATATATTTGCACTTTTCTAGTCCTCTGGGATCTTTCCCATCCTCCACAAGTTCTCAGTGATAATCACTAATGACTCAGATCTCTCCAGCCAGTTCCTTAAATGTTCTAAGATGTATTTCATTAGACCCTGCTGATTTGAAGACTTTTAACTTGTCTAAGTTATTCTTAACTTGTTCTTTCCCTATTTTAGCCTAAGATCCTACACCATTTAAATGGATTTTCACTATATTAGTGTCCAATCACTGCTGACCTTTTTTTTTTTTTTTATTTTTTGCTGAAAACTGAAATAAGAAAGGCATCTAACATTTTGGCCATTGCTATGTTTTCTTTTATTCTCTTTCCCTCCTCAGTGAGTAATGGACCTACCATATCCTTGATCTTCCTCTTGCTTCTGATGTATTTATAAGATATTTTCTTGTTACCCTCTGTGTCCCTAGCTAGTTTAATCTCATTTTGTGCCTGCCCCTGCATGCTTGTAGGTTTTATTCAAACTAATCCTTTGTCATTTACCTAGTTTCCACTTTTTTGTAAGACTCTCTTTTGAGTTCCAGGTCATTGAATATCTCTTGGGTAAGCCAGTGTGGTCTCTTATCTTACTTCCTATCTTTCCTGTGCATTGCGTTAGTTTGCTCTTTTGTCTTCAATATAGTCTCTTAAAAATTGTCAATGCTTTTTTTTCCCCCTAGACTTGCTTCCCATGGGATCTTACCTACCAGTTCTCTGCATTTTTTAAAGTCAGCCTTCTACCATTGCTTAGATCATCTATCATTTCATGATCACTTTCACTCAAGCTGTCTTCCACCTTCAAATTCTCAACCATCTCCTCATTATTTTGTCTACCAATTAGGCTTAGTTTCTGAACACCAGTTTTGGTTCACTGATTTCTAGAACCACATTTTCTTGTTTTCCAAGCATGATCTTAATACAGTCCTTGAGTTATACCCTAGGCCTTTTTATTTAGACTAATTCAGTTTTTCTGTCTCCCTTTCATACTGTCTCACATCAACATTTGTTATTACAGATTATTGTGATGCTTCACAAAATTGTACATACTTTTTAGAGTTGAACTCACAACTAGGGTAAATTTATAGGGCCAATTAGCACACCATATTCCCTCTCTTTTAATAACGAACTCCTCCTATGATTAGATATTTGTTCATAAAATCACAATGACCAAAAAAAACTTATTATAGTTTAAACGTATAGAAAAAAGAAAAAGAAAAAGGTGTACTTGGTTATATTTTAAACTTCACAAATTTCTTGTCCTGAAATTGGGATTTGCAATATTTTATGTATTTAAATATTACAAAAATTACAATTAAACCTTTCAGATGTTAACAAACCTTAAGAATGCACAACTCAATTCATTTGAAGCTAAAACAAAATTTAAAACTACTGCTGTTATATCTTTGCAAGAAATTTTAGAACAAATCAGCCCATTGAAGTGAAAATAGGCATGTACCTAAGTACTTTGCTGGATCCAGGTTTTAGAGTGCAAAAGAACTTTATCTTCTCTTCAATTAAATTGGCAATTCATATAAAGATAGGCTTATTATAGTTGGGAAATGCAATGCATCCGGGGCGATATACCCAGCATGGCTAAAGATGGCCAAAAACAAACAAACAAATAAAACTTTTATGCATTAGTGGTTCAGCTTGCTCACTGGGAGACAAACTTTAGCCCTGAGGGCATTCTTACCCAAGTGTGTTGCCTCCTTTAAAGAAAACAACAAATTATGTTCTTTTGGACATTTCTGAGTCTTCTGTAACACCCAAAGGCAGCAAAAACATCAAGATTTGTGGGGGGGGGGGGAGAAACAACAAGAAGAAAAACATGTAAAAACAGCAAGGGAAAAACATTTCTCAAATGAAACAATCAGAAAAAACTCCAAGAAGTTTGGTGTTGGAAGAGCCCTTGGTTCTGGTGGGTGTCAGTTCACAGACAGTGCAGAAGTAGCCCTGAATTAAGCTGGTATTCTGTTGAGGCGGGGGAGGGGGTAATCCAAGATGTTATTTCAGTCTTTTTCTTAGCATTAGCGCTACGTGCCTCAAGTAGCATGTGACCAAGATTCATCACTGAATTTGGTCTGCTGGTTGGATCATTAGCTTCTCTGGCTTTGGGCAGGTACTAAGGAATGCATCATGGACACTGATCCATGTCCCCCATTATTTCGGTAAGAGTCGTCTTTTGCACCTTTAGCAACACCCCTCCCAAGGAAATGCCCCCCCTCCTCCGCTGAACCCGCAAGCCTTCTCCTTTGTTCCACACATTAGAATTTGGGGGTAATATCTTAGGTGCCCTTGTGCATCTTTCCCTGGTCCCTCCACTACTGTGGTGCCCCCAGTCAGAGAATTCACTGACCTGTGGCCGTGTTCTAACATTGCCCTTAGGATGCTGTGTTTTAGCATTCTCTGTCCATTTAACTTCACATTAAATCGTTAAGAGGGTTTTTTGTGTTATATGTATAATACCAGATTAGTGTTCATTAGCTACAAAGAAACACCAAGGATATTTTGGCCCCCACTGTGGCTGCATTGCATCAATCAGCCTGTGCAAAGTAGCTGCAAAGCCAGCTTAGCTAACCATCTGAGAATTCCCTTATCACGCGAGAACCCCTGCATGGCCAACAGAAGTAGGCCCATGTACTGGTGTGTGTTGGAAGCATGACAGAGCGAGGGAGCATAATCGGAGCATCCCTGCACTCCGGTGAGTTCTCTCTACTGGAATGACGCCTTTGGGACTAATGCAGCCAAGCATGAATTCAAGCAGCATATTAACTTCTTTTGAAGACTGAATCAATTCTGGTTAATCCCCAGGGCAGGGCAGGGAATGTAGCTGTGATGTAAAGCCACCTTTCTCTCAATTCCCCTAGGGTCCTGCACCCAGCAGAGCTTGGCTATACCTAAGGATAGACTGCATGATGCATGGCTGGAGGGAAACCACTTTAAACCACTCTTTAAGTATTTCATTAGAAATAATATTGGATATTACACTTTTTGGAGGAATAACATACAGATGTTACCTTCATGCTAGGATAGCTCCAGAGCTGTTATCTTAGTAAAGGCTAAAGGCACAGAAGGCTAAAATCTTTAATTTGCACCTCTTTTGCCTTCCAGAAAATGAGTCAAAGGTTTTTACTGTAGATCAGTATGTATCTCATGCTTCTGAGCTTCAACAGCGACCAAGTGTATTCTTTTCTTTTATATTTTATAAATGTATTCCTACAGAAACTTTTCATTTAGAAATGCATATATATATATATATATATATATAATCAGTGAGGATCTGCACTTTGTAACATTTATAAAATGATGCATAAAGGATTTCTTCATAATTCGTGGAGCTGTTCATCTCCAATGAGTATTTTAATTGAAGCCATCTAGAGGATATTCAGTCTTTACATATGAGCACTGTTAATTGTTTAGTATCAGAGGGGTAGCCGTGTTAGTCTGGATCTGTAAAAGCAGCAAAGAGTCCTGTGGCACCTTATAGACTAACAGATCTTTTGGAGCATGAGCTTTCATGGGTGAATACCCACTTCGTCAAATGCATGTTAATTGTTTGTACAGTTAATTAATCTATAAGTGAGATATTCTGTTAAATATCCATGGGTAGAGCACATATTGACTGTTTCAAGGTGAACACTTTTCTAAATCATGAGCTATTGAATGGAGACTCACCATAGTCCATTTTTTGCAATTGGCTTGTAGTGTCTGTCTACTGCCTGTTTTGATAGATTTTTTTTTTGCACTGAAAATATGTCTGTCTCTAAATATGAGCATCAGTGTATGCTGTGAGAGACATTGTACAGGAATGATACCCTCCTGCATACGCAGTTGGGTAATTGGATGGTATTCATCGTCTATCTGTGTTATAGACAGGCCTTGAGCTTGTGTATGAAACCTTAAATCCTCAAGGTCCCTGGCATTCACGCTATAAACCTACTTGCAGATCACAATGTGTCTCATGGGGCCACAGCTTTGCTTTCTTCCATTTGCCTCTTAACAGAAAAATATATGGGTACAGCTTCTCCGCTTGAAAGTGTCACCGAACATTTTTTTTTGTATCTTGGTTACAGCAAACATTTGCCAGTTCTGCAGGAGTGCCTGCTGTACAACCATGTAGGTATAGGACTCAGCAGCTATTTGTGATTTCCAGTGCTATAACGGATCCTCAGTGATTCTCCAGCTACTTGCAAAAAGAAAACACAGAAAGTTCACAACACACAAAACTAAAACCTTCAAAAGAAAACAAAAAACCTCAACCTCTATCCAGCTGTATGGACCTTTTTTCTCCTTTCAGCCTGTCTCTGCCTTCCTCCCCTTCTTTTTACCTACTCAAGGTGATGGGTGCAGAAGTAATTTGCTATTTCTAGGGCATCTGGCCTGGATGGAGAAAGAGAAGTGTATATAATAACAGTAGTGTTAATAGTATGGGTTATAGTAGTGCCCAGAAGCCAGCCCCTTCCCCCCCACTAGCCTATGTACAAAAATACAACAAAAATTAGTTGCCTATTCACATTATTTGCTTTATATATTTGATTAATTCCAGCCATGGTATTTACATTAGTATTTTAGGAATAAGTCCATAATCATAACAATACACTGGGAGAAAGTAAGGTTTGCAGGGAGGAAATCTGTGAACTGCGAGTATATAAACCCAGAGTGTCATCCCAGAAGGATGTGCGGAGCAACAGCCCAGCAAGGTTTAGTGGACAAATCAGCTTTCCTTAAGCAAGTTGATGCCCTATGAACTGCTAGAGATCATGTCCCTAAAAAGTACACTAATGATGCTCTTAGATTGTTACTGGTTTTGTTAAATGATAGCACATCAAAAAAACCAAGATGATGCAGACGAAAGCAGGGAACATGGCCTTGTACTGAAACATGGTATATTTGACAAACCTTGGCTTCAGCTGGATTTTTTTTTAAAAGTGCTGCTTTTCTCTTTCATTCCTGCTCCTGTAATACGGTATGTGCTTTCGTGCTCTGCTATTGACTTTGTTGCAATCAGTCCTCTGAGTAGAATTGATCTATGATACACTTTGTAGCCATCCAGACAGCTTCCAGTGAAGTGACAAAGAAGTTCTGTTTCTGTACCCAGCTAATCAATGAAAGGCAAAGCAAGACCAGACAAAATAGAAACCTGCACGCAGAGCTACTGGATACCAAATATCAAGGGCAGTTCACAGTATGCACCGAAGTGGCAATCAGCATTTGTATTTATGATGAAAGAATATATGTTTTGCTTTATACTCATGATAGGACAGCTTTCTAGTAAGGGGAAACAGAATAAAAAGAAAGTATTAAATGATCATCAAATGCAATAAGTTAAAAAGAGCTCAATGCTAAACAGTCTTCCCTTAGAGGTTAGCAAATTGAGCATTAAAATCCAATGGGGAAGCTGATGTATAACAGATGGCAGGATTTAGCCCTGTACTGAATCCTTTACAATGCAAATATAAGATGTTTTAAAGATGCAAAAAATATTAGACACAATTAATGTTAGTTAAGTAATTAGCAGTTATGGGCTTGATCCTGCAAGGTGCTTAGCACTCTGGTCCAGATCCAACAAAAACTTAAAGTATGTGCTTACCTCCAACATGCAAATCAACATTGGATTCAGTGAGATTATTCACAAGAATAACATTGTGTGTGTGTAAATACTTTCCTGATCATGGCCAGAATGTTCCCCTAATCTTGCAGGATTGAGCCCTATGAGAAGTGGAAAGGATGGGCCAGATCCTTGGCACTACTAGTTCTGCATAAGCTAGTTGAGAACGGTGTAGGGAAATCCTCTGTTGCTGTAGAGCTGGTATAACAAGTTACTTCACCTCCACTGGCATATCAGGGCAATGCTGTTGTGCTCCTGTGATGCTCAGCTGCAGGAACTGATTTTTAAAGTCTGTTTCAGCCCTACACAACTTAGAGCAGCCATGAGGCTTGAGGCTGCTCTAAATTGAGCATGCAGCTGATCCAGCCTCTTAACTGAGGGACTGTAAACATGCTTCTGCACCTTCTTGGATTCTATGATGATCCAAGCTTGACTGGTCCTGAGAATCTAACACAATATGCTTAGAACCCAACAGCCTGATTCTCCTCTGTCTTCACCCTGTGTTGTCTTTTATACCAGTGCATAGCGGGTGTAAAACACTTCTGATGCAGTAGCATTTTATATCCACTTTGTGCACATGTAAATGATAATACAAGGTGCAAGACAGAGGAGAATCAGAACCTAATACAGTAACCTGCAAATCTTATTCTTTAGGCAGGCTATTCTCGTTGGCAGAATTATCTTGTCATAAAACCATTAATATGGAAAGGTAAAATTATAACTGCACTATCACAGACAATAGGACACTGGCTGATATGTCTTAAACCATCTCCTCAACTTTTCATGATGGACATTGGCACAGGTCACTAATAACAAATATCTGGCTACCCTTGCTCCTGAAATAACCTTCTGTCTCCAGAATGGTCAATTCTGTGTAAGACAGGTCCCCTTGTTGGAGCCCAACAGACTAAACATCACTTCAGGACGACGTGTAAAATTCAATAAAGCCCCTGTGTACTCAGCTGGCCAAGTTTGGCAGCTTCCAATTGATTTTCTTTTTTTCCTTCAAATCTTGACTGTCACAATCAGCTAATTAAAAGTTCAGTTATCTGATATAATCTGTTTCCCAATTGGTCAAGACAGCAGGCTATCTAACAGAAAGGATTGATTTGTAAACTGCCAAACCTGATACATTTAGACTGGCATTGTCCCTTCTGAACTATGTTTAACAAGCAAAATTTGTCCCCTGTTGAATCAAATGACCTGCACAATGAAATCCATTGAGCATTCACTTTGTGGGGAAAAGAATCAGAATGGAAATAGCTAATTATTTAAAATAATAATAAAAACAGTCAAGGTGGAAAAAAGCCAATAAATAGCAAAGCAATATAGCCTGGCAAGGTGCAGTCAGTCTTCTGGCTGAATTTGAGATCAATCTTGGCACTGATGTTATGAAAATTGGTCTTAAGTGCATTGGCACCCCGAGTGAAGATAAGATTTAGCACCAAGCTTCCATCCCTCCCGAACGGACACCAGAGTCCTATCCAATCTCTAGACCACTGGTTTCCAGTCTGTGGTCCATGGAATACCTGATGGTAGCTAGTGATGTGCTGCTAGCTCTCTCTGTTATTCCGGTTGCTGTTAGAAGTCCAGGGGAGAACACATGATGAGGAGGACAGGGGAAGAATAAATGAAAAGCCAAAATAGACAAAGTGAGAAGTGCTTTGTCCCTATTTTGGGGGGAGAGTGAATTATTACATTGGAGACATTGAAATACAAGTAATCCTTTCCTGATATTACTTTTCCATGTAAACAGGTTTCAGAGTGGTAGCTGCATTAATCTGTATCAGAAAAAAAAAACATAATGAGGAGTCCTTGTGGCACCTTAGAGACTAACAAATGTATTTGGGCCTAAGATTTTGTGGGCTAAAACCCACTTCATCAGCTGCATGGAGTGAAATATACAGTAAGCTCTATAAATATTACATCACATGAAAAGATGGAAGTTGCCTTACATAGTGGGGAGGTCAGTGCCAACAAGGCCAATTCAATTAAGGTGGAAGTGGCCTATTTTCAGCATTTGACAAGAAGGGGTGAATATCAAGAGAGTAAAAATTACTTTTGTAGTGCTAGTGAGGCCAATGCAATCAAGGTGGACATCAACCATTTCCAACAGTTGACAAGAAGGTGTGAGTATCAGCAGAGGGAAAATTACTTTTTGTAGTGACCCAGCCACTCCCAGTCTTTATTCAGTCCTAATTTGATGGTGTCCAGTTTGCAAATTAATTCCTGTTCTGCAGTTTCTCTTTGAAGTCTCTTTTTGAAGTTTTTTTTTGTTGAAGAATGGCCACTTTTAAGTCTGTTATTGAGTGACCAGGGAGATTGAAGTGCTCTCCTACTGATCTTTAAATGTTACAATTCTTGATGTCTGATTTGTGTCCACTTATTCTTTTGCGTAGAGACTGTCCGGTTTGGCCAATGTACATGGCAGAGAGGCATTGCTGGCACATATCACATTGGTAGATGTGCAGGTGAACGAGCCCCTGATGATGTGGCTGATGTGGTTAGGTCCTATGATGGTGTCCCTTGAATAGATATGGGGACAGAGTTGGCAATGGGGTTTGTTGCAGGGATTGGTTCCTGGGTTAGTGTTTTTGTTGTGTGGTGTGTAGTTCTGGTGAGTATTTGCTTCAGGCTAGGGGGCTGTCTGTAAGCAAGGACTGGCCTGTCTCCCAAGTGGTTCCCTTAAGTCACTCACAATATTGTTAATCTATCCAGCTACACTTTTAGCCCAGCAGAAGAGTCTGTCCTATCTTGGGGCCTCTCCTTCTGCCCCATGAACATGATACAGTTCTGCAGTGACCTAGAATCCTACTTTTGCTGTCTCCAACTCAAGGAATATTTCCAACACACCACTGAACAGCACACGAACCCACAGAAACCTTCCTATCAAAGCTACAAAAAGGATTCTGAGTGGACTCCTCCTGAAGGTCGAAACAACAGACTGGGCTTCTACAAAGATTGCTTCCACCGACGTGCACAGGCTGAAATTGTGGAAAAGCAGCATCACTTGCCCCATGACCTCAGCTGTGCAGAACACAACGCCATCCACAGCCTCAGAAACAACTCTGACATTATAATAAAAAAAGCTGACAAAGGAGGTGATGTAGTCATCATGAATAGGTCGGAATATGAACAAGAGGCTGCTAGGCAACTCTCTGACACCACATTCTACAGGCCATTACCCTCTGATCCCACAGAGGGTTACCAAAAGAAGGACACAAGGACTCCTCGTTGTTTTTCCATGTAAGTAATTGCTGTGGTTGCCCAGGGAAATTACTCTGTGTTTGTTCAGTGATCAGCACAAAACCAAATCTGATTGGAGATTTGGGGTGTGATAACTACAATTACAGGCACAAACCGTGAAGCCAATGATTCCTGCAGCAGCACTGATAGGATGTACTTGTCTGGTGAAGCTAGGCCCTTAAACTCCAGTCCTGCAAAGTGTTTAAGCAGGTGCTTAATTTTAAGCATGTGAGTCATCCCATTGAAGTGAAAACAGGCACGCACCTAAGTACTTTGCTGGATCCAAGTCTTAGAGTGCAAAAGAACTTTATCTTCTCTTAAAAATAAATAGGCAATTCATATAAAGATAGGCTTCTTATAGCTGGGAAATGCAATGCATCCAGGGCCAGATTTTTAAAGTTAATTGAGGTATCAATATCCCACTGAAATCAATAGGAAGTAGGCATCTAAATGGCTTTAAAAATCTGGCTCTAGAAAAAAAAATACTCTAGTCCTATATTTAAAATAATTTTTTTTATATATTTCTAATGTTCTTGGAAAGCAATATAGTAGATGTAATCCTCAAAATATTTTGATGATATTTCCTTTCAAATATTTTCTTCTAAATAACCCAAAGCTCTAAACTCAGCTAAAGAGAATCAATGTTTTAAATGCCACTTTACATTGACAAAAGTTGGAGTGTAGTGTTCTGTAAAAAAACCCAATGCATACTGCAAAGTGGCACAGCATGATGTCCCAAACTGTTCCTTTTTAAATGAATCATTAAAAAGGGGATAGAGAATAAAACTGCGAATATATTATTGTCCTTATATAAATTAATGGTATGTCCACATCTCGAATACTGCATACAGATGTGGTCTCCTCATCTCAAAAAAGATATACTGACATTAGAAAAAGGCAACTAAAATGATTAGGGGTTTGGAGAGGGTCCCATATGAGGAAAGATTAAAGATGCTCGGACTCTTCAGCTTGGAAAAGAGGAGACTAAGGGGGGATATGATAGAGGTATATAAAATCATGAGTGATGTGGAGAAAATGGATAAGGAAAAGTTATTTTCTTATTCCCATAATACAAGAACTGGGGGTCATCAAATGAAATTAATAGGCAGCAGGTTTAAAACAAATAAAAGGAAGTTCTTCTTCACTCAGTGCACAGTCAGCTTGTGGAACGCCTTACCTGAGGAAGTTGTAAAGGCTAGGACTATAACAGCATTTAAAAGAGAACTGGATACATTCATGGTGACTAAGTCCATAAATGGCTATTAGGTAGGATGGGTAAGGAATGGTGTCCATAGCCTCCGTTTGTCAGAGGATGGAGATGGATGGCAGGAGAGAGATCACTTGATCATTGCCTGTTAGGTTCACTCCCTCTGGGGCACCTGGCATTGTCCACTGTTGGTAGACAGGATACTGGGCTAGATGGACCTTTGGTCTTGCTACACTAATAAAATAATACCAGCAGGATCTTATAAGAGGGAAAAGGCAAATCGCCATGTTTATTGCAAATACAACAGAACAGTACTGACAGCTGTTAGAATCATTCATTCACACAATCATTCACACAAGATCTGCTATGATCAGTTATAGTTACCAGCCTTCAGTTACTCGTGCCAAGTCACTGGCCAGGTGCTCTGGACACGAGGTTGGAGCCGAGCCGTTGTCAGATGCGCATCCGATGCTCCTGGAGGGTGGTCGCAGAACCAGACTTCAAGATCACAGTCCCCTGGCTCTATTTTTATAGGTCTTTGGTTCAGTGTAAGTCTATGGGAATTGCTCTGTCATGATTGAGATAACCATCAATCAGCTTGACGGGGGATGGTACATTCATGACGGGCAAGTGTTATGCATATGTTATCTTTTATCTCTTCTTGATGGGCCTTGGGCAGATTCGGCTTGCCCTCCGGGGGTCATCCGGTTTCCTGCGTTATCTTCAGCCAGCAGATAGGTGTGAATCTTTCTTGAGTTTGGCTGGTACTATTTCCTGATCAATCATTTACCTGTCACAGACACTCACTTCCACTCACCCAGCATGCTCACATTTCAGAGTTCTCACATTCCAGCTTAACGTGTTTGATTTGCATGTTATTCTGTTTTCTCTCCCTCTTTACATTGCTAAAGAATATGACTACAAGATTTACATAGGCACAATCAAAATTCCAAGGGATGAAAGGTTTAGTGGCAAAACAACACTGTTTCCCAAAGTCCTTATCACCCCCTGGTACAGACTTTCTGTCTTGTTTCTCTAGGCCTCAGATAATTAGTATTTCTGTCTTTGGGTTAGTTACAGAAATTGCTATAACAATTTACAGCAAGGCTAAAGAGGCAGGCACACATCCAATCATTTAACTACTCCTTTCTATTCACACTTTGTACACATCTAACATTAGTATATAATGTAATACATATCTATCCCAACTGTCTAACCCGGCACGGCCGTTCTTATGTTCTAATATTCTTATGTTAAGGAATGCGGTGCTCGGGGAGGGTGGTGAGCGGGATCGGGGTAGTACTTCAACCTGACAACTTCAAACCCTGATTATCAATGTTCTGACCTGCCTTTTTTTTCTGCTGGTGACAGTGGCGTTGTTCCCAGCCGGCAGACCAAGTGGCTCAGATCACACGGAGTCATGCCATTGGCTTTTGTGTTTGAACACACAGTGAGTCTCAAGCACTGTGTTTGCTCCCTTTGATACCTGTGAATAACATACTAATCAGTGCTTTCCTGGGCCTTTCTCTTATCTTCTGACAGTCTGCCAGACAACCTATTCTTGCTTTTTTGGTTTATATAAATACACACACACATATTTATGTGTGTGTGTTTCAAGACAAAGCATCATCTTGTACTCTGATCAATTTATTTTTAAAAATATGAAATGTTGTTTCAGGCCCTACTGTGACTCATGCCAATTAGTGACGTTTTGCTGTATTTTTCCTTCCCAGTCACTGTGTGATAAACCCACACAAACAGCAGAAAATACTGGCTTAGGGCACAGTTTTGACTCAGGTTCACAGAGAAGTGAGAGGGTGTTAAGCAGTCACATACTTGTTTTCTTGGGCTACCTGTTTCATGGGTAGCAGCATGTGGCAGAGAAGAGGAGAGCAAATGCCACTGAGCTGCTACCTCCCATCCTGTGCAGGTGGGTGGGTAGTGGGTGGGCAGGAACAGAGTGGGTGGAGCTTTGATTCTGCCCTCAAACTCATTGATGAGCAAAGGAAAAAAATAAATAAAATAAATAAAAATGTTTTTCTGTGACTGTATCATAGGTGGTACACTGAGCAATGGAAAAGAAAAAAAATGAGACAAATATGATTTTTTTTAAGTTGATGTCCTTTTGAAGGGTAGTTATTGCAATGCATCTTTCGTTCTTTCTTTCAATTTGTAAAGAAACTGGTGCATTTTTGTTGGATTTTGACTGTTTTTAAATAAAATAATTTTATTTGTTAGAAAAAAAAATCTAATCTGAAGTGCACATGAGGAGAGGATTTCCTTTGACATATGACCTGCTGAGAGACTTGTTGGTGTGGTTAAAGAATTCCTTTCTAGCACTCTGATCCAGCTCCCACTGGGAGTCTTTCCGTTGTACTCAGTGAGTGCTGGTTCAGACCAGAAGTTAGTTCCATGTAGAGAGAGCACCATACCAATGGTCAGATAATTTAGACTTCCTGAGTTAGATCCTCATCCGGTTTAAAGTGGCAAAACAAATTGTGGATAGACTAATTTACACAAGCTGAGAATCTGGCCCAGGGTTTTCATATTTAATTTAGGGCACTTTCAATTTTCTGCTTGTCAAACATACAGCTACCAGTAGCATAAAATCCCTCTTTACCCTGTAAAGGGTTAATTCCTCTTTTACCTGTAAAGGGTTAAGAAGCCCAGAAATTTTGGGGCACCTGACCAAAAGGACCAATAAGGGGAGAAGATACTTTCAAATCTGTGGGGGGAGGTTTTTTATCTGTGTCTCTCGGAGCCAGCTGGGAAACAGGGCAGGGGAAAATATATCTGAACTAAGCATCTAGTCTTGCAGAAATAGTAAGTAATAGCAGAAAATAAATGTGTTAGATTACCTTTTGTTTTAGCCTGTGAATCTCCCCTGTGCTAAGAGGGAAGTTTATCCCTGTTTTTGTAACTTTAAAGTTTTGAGGGGAAATCCTCTGTGTTTTTGAGTCTTTTGTTATTCTGTGAAGTACCTGTACTTACCATCCTGATTTTACAGAGGTAATTCTTTTACCTTTTCTTTACTTAAAATTCTTCTTTTAAGAACCCGATTGATTTTTCATTGTTCTTAAGATCCAAGGGTTTGGATCTGTGTTCTCCTGTACCAATTGGTGAGGATATTATTCTCAAGCCTCCCCAGGAAAGGGGATGTAGGGGTTTGGGGGGATATTTGGGAAAGGTAGGGCTCCAAGTGGTCCTCCCTGAATGTTTGGTTAAATCACTTGGTGGTGGCAGTGATACTAAGGCAAGGAAGGAATTTGTGCCTGGGGGAAGTTTTAACCTAAGCTGGTAAAAATAAGTTTAGGGGGTCTTTCATGCGGGTCCCCACATCTATATCCCATTTTATGTGGGTCCCCACATCTGTACCCCAGAGTTCAGAGTGGGGAAGGAACTCTGACACTGCTCTTGACACTTCTATACACCATGAGCTTTGGTGATTTTATTCCAGAAAGTGAAAATGTAGAGACATGAGGATCGTGGTAGGCAAAGTTTTATGCCTCTTTGAGATGGTAAACCAAGAATGTTATACTTGTTCCAGAGTTAAAATTCATACATTTACTTTAGTTCACATTCCAGTTTCATCTGAGAGACAATGAATCTGTGACATCATTGATGAGGTCCTTGTTAGAGACACTACATTTAAGCCCTGATGCTAGAACTCAGACAAGTTCTCTAAAGAATAATGAGAACTGAAGTTATGTCTGGAAATCTTTGTACAGAGAAACTGAATGGTATGGCAGGAAATGACAACACAGCATGTCTTTGACTAACCATAGAGCAGAGTAGCTGACATTTTTTGCATGATGTTATTTTAAAACTAGAAATACAGTAGAATCTCAAATTTACAAACACCAGAATTACGAACTGACCAGTCAATCACATACCTCATTTGGAACTGGCAGTACGCAAGCAGGCAGCAGTACAGTACTGTGTTAAACATAAACTACTAACAAAATTAAGGGAAAACAGAATTTTTCTTTTGCAGAATAAAGTTTCAAAGCTGTATTAAGTCAATGTTCAATTGTAAACTTTTAAAAGAACAACCATAACATTTGGTCAGTTACGAACATTTCAAAGTTACAAACAACCTCCATTCCCAATGTGTTCGTAACTCTGAGGTTTTACTGTATTACGTATCAGGCCAAGTTCATTATTGGTGTAACTCCACTGAAATCAGAATTTAGTCTCAAATGTTTTCCTTTAAGCTTGGCATTAGTATGTGACATTTACCTCCCATCATAAGAATATCTTTATTGTAAACCTTTGTTTTATGAAATATTTTATTTTCAAGTTGTAGCACAATGTAAATAATGCTATTTAAAGCTCTGGATCATATACACAGCAGAATGTTTTAACTGGTGCATGTGTGTATTACAGTGATATTTTAGGTACCGGATACTGTTTGGGTAAGTTTATGATGGTTGTTAAAATGATTAGTTAAAGCACTGCAATTAGTATCTAAAACAAATGTTGAAAGGCAGTAAGTCTAATTAAAATGTTTACGAGTTAGATGATTAGGCTTAGATTTTCAAAGCCATCTAAGGGATCTGAACATCCACATTCCCATTAAAATTAATGGGGACTTGACATCTAAATCCCAAGATGGCTTTGAAAAATTCAGACTGATAATGTGAGGAAACTGTCCTAATGTATAATATGCCTCTTAATCAAATGTCAAACTATGTTATTTTTAATATTTGTAATACAGATGCAAATACTTAGATTCTATCATTTATATGCTGCTGCCTCTCACAATATTATCTTAGCTCCTTCCATGAAAAATCAATAGCAATGGTGAAGTTCCTAGTGGGCTTTATGGAGTCTCCGACACATTTCCCTTGAGGTAGGCGTTTTGCTCTTGATAGATTTTGTTCTAGAGAGGTTTGTTTGCTTGCTTGCTTGCTTGGAGTTTACTGGGGGACCTATGGGAGGAAGCTTATGTCAATGTTGTGAGTATCATTCTTATGGCAGACTTTTTTTAAGAAGGCGTTGCAGCATTTCTTAAAGACAGTAGACTCTGGGTTTGCCTAACCGCCTCTGGATGTTTGTTCTATAGCTGGATCTCTTTAACCAATATCAATCTTTTACCAACTCACATGTGCTTCATCCTGGGTATCCTATATCCTCTGTACAATCTGCCTACTCTTAATAGTATTCCTGCAAGTGACACCGTTTAGGGGAGAGGACTCCTTAGCCCATGATCTTCTGACTTGAATGCTATCAGGAAATAAAAGCCATTTAGTTACTCACCCTCATCCTGCTGCCCATTGGACTGACCTGAAGTAGAGTAGGCTCCAGGCACTCTTCTTGAATCACCTCTTCATAGATCTTGTCTAAACTATACTTTTGGGGGAAATTCCAACTGTTTCACCACCACCAGCGCAGCCCCATCAGTGCTAGTTAGATAATACACAGCAGAAGAGAGTTTTCAGGAGGGATTTGAACTAGGAAAGGTTTAATGAACAGGGATGTGGATGGCATTCCATTCACATGGGCAGCACTAAAAACGGTGTAGAAGTTGGACTGTTAAAAGGGAACATCCAGGCTGTATCAGCAAAGCTTCTAATCAACATTAACACAATAACT
Source organism: Mauremys reevesii (assembly GCF_016161935.1). Lineage (NCBI taxonomy): Eukaryota > Metazoa > Chordata > Testudines > Geoemydidae > Mauremys > Mauremys reevesii. The sequence continues at coordinate 25,137,660 of NC_052633.1, read as the reverse complement.
CTCCACCTTTTACATTTTACAACATTTTGACACAATGTAATGTTTTAATTTGCTCGTGTGAATATATTCTATAGGAAGTAGCTTTTCTGATGAGAACAGTTTTTTCTGCAGCATGAACAAATTCACTAGTAATATGCTCATCTTGTAAAAAGAACTGTACCACAACCATAATGCCACTTACCTTAATACAATGAAACAGAATTTGTTGGCACAAGAAATGCCATCCCATTCCATGCACATTGTTCCCTCTGTGTCTTGGAACTTCAGGGGTAGAGATAGTCAAAATATTTATTTTTCCGTGGATAATTTTGACTTTTTGGTTATGGTGCTTGTGAATTTTTTTTAATGAAAAGCCAAAATTTTCCATCAAATCACATATTTTCCTTGAAATTTAGTCAAAACCCCATTTTCCCTCCAATTTTTTTTTCAACCAGCCCTATTAAAGGGAGCTTATACTTCAAGAAACTTCCCCTCAAGTAGTAATTCTTGGTACCACTCCAAACATGAGCCAGTAGCTAAAAGCCACAAAGAAACGCTAACAGTCATGACTCTTCATCCTGCTAGTTCCTTCCAACTTAGGGTATGTCTACACTACAAAATTAGGTCAATTTTATAGAAATCAATTTTTTAGAAATTGATTTTATACAGTCAATTGTGTGTGTCCCCACTAAGCGCATTAAGTTGGCGGAGTGTGTCCTCAGTAGCAAGGCTAGTGTTGACTTTCAGAGCATTGCACTGTGGGTAGCTATCCCCACAGTTCCCACAGTCTCTGCCACCCATTGGAATTCTGGGTTGAGCTCCCAATGCCTGATGGGGCAAAAACATTGTTGCGGGTGGTTTTGGGTACATGTCCTCAGGCCCCACTCCTTCCCTCCCTCTGTGAAAGCAAACCATCATTGCTCACCTTTTTTCCTGGATTACCCATGCAGACGACATACCACGGCAAGCATGGAGCCCGCTCAGCTCATTATCACTGTACGTCTCCTGGGTACTGCTGGCAGACGCGGTACTGCATTGCTACACAGCAGCAGCTCCTTGTCTTCACAGCAGCACGACTGCTAGCCATCATCATCATCTCCTGGGTTCTCCTGGCCAACCTTGGTGAGGTCAGTCAGGGGCGCCTAGGCAGACATGGGTGCTCCTGGCAGACTTCAGTGAGGTCGGTTAGGGGCGCCTGGACATAAATGGGAGTGACTCCAGGTCATTCTCTTCTTTAAGTTTCATCTCATGGAGATTCAGTCCTGCCTGGAATATCATGCGAGCTGGAGGCTTCTGTCTCAGGCTGCTCTCCCAGCCGGCAGCACCGTGCGGTCATACCTACCCGAGCCTACCCCTTGCTCCCATGGCTCATGAAGCCTGGACAGTAGTAAGGAGCAGTTCAACTATAGGCTGAGCAAGTGCAGAATGGTAGTAGAATGTGCATTTGGATGTTTAAAAGTGTGCTGGCGCACTTTACTGACTCGGTTAGACCTCAGCGGAACCAATATTCCCATTGTTATTACTGCTTGCTGTGCGCTCCACAATATCTGTGAGAGTAAGGGGGAGACATTTATGGCAGGGCGGGAGGTTGAGGCAAATCGCCCGGCCGCTGATTACGCGCAGCCAGATACCAGGGCGGTTAGAATTGCACAGCAGGGCGCTCTCGTATCAGAAGCTTTGAAAACCAGTTTCATGACTGGCCAGGCTACGGTGTGAAAGTTATTTTTGTTTCTCCTTGATGAAAACCTGTCCCCTTGGTTCACTCTACTTCTCTGTAAGCCAACCGCCCTCCCCTCCCCCCTTTGATCACCACTTGCAGAGGCAATAAAGTCATTGTTGTTTCAAATTCATGGATTCTTTATTAATACATCACACAAGTTGGGGGATAACTGCCAAGGTAGCCTGGGAGGGGTGGGGTAGGAGGGAAGCACCTAGTAGGGTGGCGGAGGAGGGGAGGAGGGAAGGACAAGGCCACACTGCACTTCAAAACTTATTGAATGCCAGCTTTCTGTTGCTTGGGCAGTCCTCTGGGGTAGAGTGCATTTCTGATAGCACGGATCCCTCTCCCCATACAGCGATCAGATCCAATATCTCCCATTCGGTCCATGCTGGAGCTCTTTTGCGATGCTGGGACTCCATGGTCACCTCTGCTGATGAGATCTGCATGGTCACCTCTGAGCATGCCACACTGGCCAAACAGGAAATGAAATTCAAAAGTCCGCGGGGCTTTTCCTGACTACCTGGCCAGAGTCTCTGAGTTGAGAGTGCTGTCCAGAGCGGTCACAATGGAGCACTCTGGGATAGCTCCCAGAGGCCAATACTGTTGAATTGCATCCACACTACCTCAAATTTGACCCAGCAAGGTTGATTTCAGTGTTAATCCTCTCGTCGGGGAGGAGTACAGAAATCGATTTTAAGATCCCTTTAAGTTGACAAAAATGGCTTTGTCGTGTGGACGGGTGCAGGGTTAAATCAGTCTAACACTGCTAAATTTGACCTAAATTTGACCTGGTAGTGTAGACCAGGGCTCAGTTTATATGATATTCCTGAACCAACACAACTGACATTGGGAGAGTTAAGCAGATTTCCTGAAGTATTAGTATAGATTAATTATATCATCCCAATGTGCTAGCAGCACCAAAATTTGTAAAGGATTTGTGTTAATAGGATTTCCAAAGATTTGGTCTGTGAGTAAATTTTGAGTTCAGGATTAGCAAGTGAATTTTGACATATATACTCCCATTGTATCCATAATTGCAAATGGTGTACATTGCTGGTGATTGCAATGTAAATGGATCTGAATATCTATTGGTAATTTAAAAAAATCATTTATCCCATAAATAGACATCTTTTCCACCTTGAAAAGCTAAAATTATACCAAAGCCACTGCTGGAGCAAGAACCCCAACTCCTTGGAAATATCTCCTCTTGCTCCAGTGATGTGCTTGGAGCTGCCTGCCCCACCCTTCTCTGCCCCAACATAGTTCCCAAGCAACACTCTGCTGTAAATGTCTGATTTTATTGAAATCCCATGAATTACTGTGACGTGTGTAGCAGAAGCAATAACAAACATGATTAACAAGCTGTCAGAGGTAGAGAGGAAGCCTTTATTGTATTCTGGGAGGACAGATCCTAACCTAGACGGTTTGGTTAGTAAGACTGTTGAAACCATATGGTAGAAACTTTGCTTGAATCTGATATAGTTTGTCAAATTAGGCATCAGTTTTGTTTTAACTTTATTTTCTTATAACCATTTCTAACTTTTATGCCTCATTACTTGTACTCACTTAAAATCTCTTTGTAGTTAATAAACTTGTTTTATTGTTTTATCTAACCCAGTATGTTTAAATTGAAATGTTTGGGAAATTCCATTTGGGTTGGTAAATTGTGTGAATTATATTTCTATTAAAGAAATAATGGACTTTATATAAACTTGTATTATCCAAGAGTGGGCTGGGCAATACAGGACATACATTTCTGGGGGGAAATCTAAGACTAGCAGTATGTTGGGGTCACCCTGCAGTACAACCCAGGCTGGTAAGAGCCAAGTTATGGCTGGCTGGCTGCAGCAAACACTACAGAAATAGCTGGGAGTGACTTGCATTCTGGAGGCTGTTTGTTAGCAGTCCAGGCTGGAGGCTACAGCAGCAAAGGGCACCCCATGTTAGATGGCAGGGGTGACACAGCTACTCATTAGTCTGGATTGTACTGTGGCATCTCACAGATGGGTCTGCAGAAAGTGATGTTTTCACATTTCTCAGAGAATTTTACCCTATTTTTTGTTCTTTTCCAGTTCCTTTTAATAACTGTTTTAGTTCTATGTTCCATGTATCTCTTTAAATGAAAGTTACTGTTCACCAGTGTGCATGCACCTTGCTTTTGTAGTATAATCCATGGGATCATCAATGTTTGGAATGGGTCAGCATAACTGTGATAACTGTCTCTGGTGTCATAGAAATGTAATGATTTCTAGGTCTCTTCTATGCCCTCCCTTCCCCTGGCCCCAATCATGAATTTCCTGACATTGGGGAAGAAAAACAGAGTTCTAACTAAAAAAAAAACCAGGAGTACTTGTGGCACCTTAAAGACTAACACATTTATTTTAGCATGAGCTTTCGTGAGCTGCAGCTCACTTCTTCAGATGCATCCGAAGAAGTGAGCTGCAGCTCACGAAAGCTCATGCTAAAATAAATTTGTTAGTCTTTAAGGTGCCACAAGTACTCCTGGTTTTTTTGCGGATACAGACTAACACGGCTGCTACTCTGAAACCTGTCAGAGTTCTAACTGTTGCTGTCCAGGGCACTGGAATGCAGAACAGAAGAGATGTGTACATAAACATTTTTATGCCTTTCTAATTAATGCAAGTGACAATACAGTGAAAGGAAACAGTGGAGGTATCTGACAGTGAACAATGCTTTAACAACCTCTCATTTCCCACCACAAACAAACATTCACTTCTTGCAATCTTGGGAGTACTCATTCACAGCAGTTGATAAGTGCTGTGAGCCCTGGTGTCAGAAAAGATTTTGCAGAAGGAATGTGTGAAACTCCTTCCCATAAAGCACCCTTAAACAGAGCTCTGAACATATAACAAAAACATTGCTCAATGCTGGCATTAAAGTGTATATACACCTTCTGCAGCACAAAACTATGGCCAAAGATGTTAATCGTGGGGGAGGGCCTCTCCACAATTGTTGGCTTTCAGTTGGTACATTAACATCAGCTGCTGGATATCAAAATCCAGCGAGGTATGTCATAACATACCTTTGTGACAATGGTCTATTGAACTTTTCCAGCACCACTATAGCATCTTGTAGTGTTCCTCGGCACAGTCCAAAATCAACTTCTGGCTCTCTGTTGTTCCATGATGTTTGAGTAAATAGCATTACAAATTCCCCTTGCCTGCCAGGAACCAGGAGCAGTGTACACATGTGTGAGATCCAGCTGTCTGTACCGGGTGTGCAGACCAGATCTGGCCTGTACCCATTTGCTCCACAAGTATTCCTCCTTAGCCTCACATATATTGTGGAAAGCACAGAACGCCATGATTATGGCCACACTGGCATCCAGACAAGTCCACAATCATCACAAATGTGCTTTCAGCCTCCCAAAGGTGCACTACAGTGCCATTCTGCAACTACTTAGTCTGTGGTGAAATTCCTTTTTTCTTGGCTCAGCAATGTGGAGTACAGCTTGATGAGCCACTTTAGGAGCAAAAAGAACATGAGTACTTGTGGCACCTTAGAGACTAACAAATTTATTTCAGCATAAGCTTTCGTGAGCTGCAGCTCACTTCTTCGGATGCATAAAATGGAACACACAGACAGGAGATATTTATACATACAGAGAACATGAAAAGGTGGAAGTATGCATACCAACAGGAAGAGTCTAATCAATTTAGGAGCAGGTATGCAGGGTACCCCAAAATAACTGTCACAGAAACACCATACAGAACCACATCACTTCTGGGGAATACAGTCCCTTCTTCACCTATCAAGGACAACCCCAATTCCTTAAGCACCCTGGTGTCATTAACTTTTCGTGTGTGTCCAACATTTGAGTAAGTGAACCAACCCTGTGGCCCACTAAGCCTTCACAGGCCTCTCTCAGTGGTCAAGTATTGGGATGTGTGTTCTGTTGATGACCCCTGCACAGTTCAGAAATTATATCCTCTGAAATCCAGCTATAATTTCAGGTACTTGGGTTATGGCAACCACCCATGGGTAGATGACAGTAGTGATAGAGTGGCAAACTTGTACCACCACCACCACCCTGACAGTTGACTTCCCAACCTCAAAAATATTAGCAAATGACCAGGAGCTGACAGAAGTTGCCAGCTTCCAAAGGGCAATAGCTGTACTGTCTTGGTATGGGTTCCAAAAATGAGAGTTCCTGGCGCTGCAGAGCTTGTGCAAGCACTTTGCGTAGCTCAGGAGATCTGCTTCCCCATTTGGATGTTATGCAGCCATAACATTTTCCATCATTTTCCAGGTTTCCAAAATGATGTGGTCCCTCCACACTATGCTGGCTATCTAGGACCAGAAGTGGCAATAGACCCTGGGTATACCACTGCAAACCTGGCTTTCCACACATCTCTTCCATGGAACTCCAGTGGATTTTTATTCATCCTCTCCATCACCTGTCTTTGACACCTCAAATATTTCTGGACCCACTCCATCCAGTCTCTAGTAATATGCCACGTGAACGTTTGACCCACGAGCAGGGCAGAACCCCATCATCATGGACTTGCTCCATGACTTTCATGCAGTTTGGCAGAAGGGAGAGATGAGTAGGAGCTGCTGTCTCCAATTGTGTGAAGGCAGCAAACTATACCAGCAACATGCAGCAAAGCGGTGCCTAGAGTGTCTCCTGTGGCACACTGAACTCTGGGATGCTGCCCCTGAAATAATAACACTAGTGTTGTTTACTGAAAAGGAGCAGTGTGGATGAGAGTATAAACATGTACTCCTGGTGACTTAGAGTAGCACTTTAATCTGTAAGTACTTATCAATGATACAACACCCAGAGTCATGTATTACACTGCATGAGTGAAGGTGACAGAATGAGGCCTGTATTATTTTGGGGATTGAAATGATATTCCAGCCTCCTCATATGGGATTATTAATAATGCATTCATTTTTTGTAATGCCACCATGGCACTATTAGTGGCAGGTTTATTAATCCTTTCAAAAGCCAAGATCTTCAGTGGGTGAAGATCAGTATATTTCCAATGAAGACCAGAAAGCCACATTGATTTGCATCAGCTGAGGATCTGGCCCCAAATGTTGCTGTAGAGCCTAAGAGCTTTAGATAGGTACCTAACAAACTGCAATCAATAAATACACATTTAAAATGCAGAGAGAGTGAGAGAGCTAAATGTCAGTGTTTCAGCCCTCACCTTTTTTTCCTTCACACTTCCAGCAGTAAAAGGATCTAATCATAATAACAATAATTAATAAAAAAAACCACTGGGAAATGAATATATTCATACCTAGAGCCATTATTTGTAAATCCATTAATAAGACCAAGTGGAATAGCTTTGAATCATGCAGCTTGGGTTTGTATTTCAATTGGGAGTTGAAAAAAACCAAAACAAATGGCCATTTCTCTTTTATATGATGTACTGTATAATAATGCATGCCTGTACACCCCAGAACCTGTGAATTATCACATATCCCTTTTTCAGGAACAATATAAAAAAGAGCTTACAAGTGGAGTAGGAAAAAACCCATAAACGTATCCTTCTTCCTTAAAGTGAAAATATACCTTGTCTCCTCACAAAAATAATAATGGCTAAAATGATAAGGAGAATATATTCCAACAACCCATTGTTTAAACTTAGTAGGTGGAATCTTGGCCTCATTGAAGTCAATGGCAAAACTCCCATGGATTTCATGGAGTCCAGTATTTCATCCAGCCATCTCAAAGGCATCCTTAACATTTCCATAAGTGTGTCTTGTATTTGCCAGCTAAAGGGAGATTTAGATGTAGATGAGATTTACATACTGCTTGTGACTTTTCTGCAAATGGATATTCAAACTAGCCATCAAGGATATCTTCACTGAATCTTGTGATCTACCATGTGCCAATGAAATCGCAGATTTAAATATAAAGAAAACCCATTCTCCATCCATTTGCTTTCATTATTTTTTTTAATTACACAATTTGAAAAGGTGTTGAAAGGTGCTAATTTCAGTAATTACTTTTTTATTGCAGACTACTGTCAAGACAAGTAGTGGAGTGAAGGAAAATATTAGCCAGTCATTCTTTCTGCTTTTATTTCTTCCCCATTAAAAATCCTTCTCTGACTTTTAGTACTACAGGCTGTGAAACTGTTTTTTCACGTGTTATGCCTATTGAATTTTTTATGTAATATATTTTAAGTTACTAATGGTACAACATACAGATCAGGCTGTTATAAAGTCTCAGGCTAAGGGGTCACGTAAGTGCCTGATTGAGATATTCCAACCTGATTTAGGGCCCAATCCTGTAGTCCGTTCTCAAGTTAAACTTTAATGGTAGAAGGCAGAATGGTGGCTGTAATCCGAAAATCCATCAGATAAAATTATTGTCCCTCCTCAAAACGCTTCCATTCTCTTAATAAAGGAAGAATGTTTATTTCCATGTTTAACTTATCTCTCTGGGTGTCTCTCCTGTAATCACAGGGTGTAATTACAGTGCATGTAGACATTGGATAGTGTTATATCTTTCTCTGCTAGGCTGAAGATCCAATCTGTTCCCCGTGTAGGCAATTTTGGTCACTAGGACTTTGAACAACTTACACAAGCACTAAATTCTAGATCTGGCCAGAAAAAAAGATTTTTCCTTCCACACAAAAATTTGAATTTTCATTGAGACAAAAAGTCAAAAATTTGCAATGTTTCATGAGAGGAAAATTCTCAAACAGTTCTGTTCCAGAAAAATGACAGTGGAACACTTCAGGTTCCTCCCTGGAAGTCAGGGAGCCAGCTGCCTGGGCAGTTTGAGAATCCAAATACCTGGAAGACTGTTGGCCTAGGAAACAGAGAGTCTGCCCACTGGATAGTCAGCTGCCTGGCTTCCTGGTTAGTCCAGGGAACCACTGAGTCAGCCAGCCAGGGAACAAGCCACCCTGGGAACTGTCTAACCATTTGGCTCCCCAAGTAGTCTGGGAACCATCTATCCAGGGAACCCTGGCTCCCTAGTCTGCCAGTTGGGCTGCTGGGGAGATGAGGATGCTGTGCATCCAAGCAGTCAGAGGAGTAGCTGAGGAACCAGGGAAGCAGGGGTGACTGGCAGGAACCCAACAATTTTCATTGAAACTTTCACATTCCCAGAGACCACTTTGATTCCACCAAAACAGCATTTTCCAGAGGAAAACTGTTTGGTCATAAAATTTGCGACCAGGTCTAAATTCCCCTTCTCTCTTCCCACCACAAATACAAAACAAGGAAGACAGTTTTGAGCCAGCAGTGGCCAGGTAAATAGAAGACTTGCCACCTAACTGCTGGGTGACTTCGCCAAGCTTTTCAGAGAGAGTTGAGTTTGTTGCATATAAAGAAAATAACCTTCCGCTGTGATTGGAGCTACAACAATTTACAACAGGTGAGGATTTGGCCCACAGAGGGGCACAGTTTCTAATTTCATGTTCAGCTTCATCATGGGAAAAAGCTCTGAACAGTGTATAACAAAGAGAGGAGAACCTCACTCACATTGACACGACAGCCTCTTTCTATTGCTCTGCTGTAAATTATATTATGCCTACTTCAAGACTCCATTACACTGCTAGGGTGGTATAAAGATGCCTTGGTTTCATAGGACGGATTCTCATTTAATGTTTGTGTTATATTCTGTGAGATGTTACAGAAGAATTTTGAAAGCAATAGTCTTGACACTACTCCAAATACTTCTTCTTGCATCTGAAGAAGTGGGTATTCACCCACGAAAGCTCATGCTGCAGAACGTCTGTTAGTCTATAAGGTGCCACAGGATTCTTTGTTGCTTTTACTCCAAATAAGTTTAATGGAACTGGCTGGCAAAACAAATTTTTTAATTGCAGTGACTTAAAAATGTGTTCAAAGATAACTGTTCCCATTCTCAATATTCAAAGGGTGCAATTTTTTGTCTTCCTTTTCCCCTGCTTGTATCACTGAATGAAGCAGAGTTCTAGTTCTTGTGGGGTCAATCTATCAAATTTTAGTCATTATTTTAGGCTTTGTGTTCTTTGTACCATATAACAGAATTTTAATATAAAAATAATTGAAGTGTAATATTCCTTTATTTTGTAAGTGTGAGCAGCAGTCCTAGAAACTGTAGTTACATATTTCTCAACTGCAAAGCTCCTGACACTTGCCTGCTAGTGTTTTTCAACCTTCTAAGTGTAAGAGGTTAGATCCCTCTCCCTGGTCATTAAGACTGAGATTTTCAAAAATGCTTAAGTGACATAGCCTAGGAGCATGATACTGTAGGTCCTTGATCTGTCTGCTGTGACAAACAGCAGCAGTCTGAGTGAATTTTGTGTGTGGGCATCTACCAGATAGGTCACTAAGGTGATCAGTTGTCACTATGGTATTTGCAGTTATTGCTGATCCATCCCCATCCAGCTCAGTGACCTAGGGGTGAAAGGTTCTATATAAACTACTGTTACCAATCTACAAAGTGATCCAACCCACACCCACTTTGGGGCCAGATTCTGACTGCCTCTGTTCAGTCCTGAGGAAGAAGAGCATATAAACAGCCCGGATCTGTGTACTCGTATACAGGGCATCCAGAATGGCCAAGGTTGCGAAGAGTGGACATAGATATTTTGCCTCACATAAAGGGAGTGTGTGTGTGCGCGTGTGGGGGTCAGGAGGCGGGAGAGATAGTTGAGCTGGTAGGAATTGAACTGGGCGAATAATAGATTTTTTTGGTTCCACCAGCAAACTGAAAAATCAGGGAAAATAAGTGGTTTAGTTCCAAAAATGTTTGGAGTTTGTCAGCATATGTCAGGCCACCAAACCCTGTGCGTGTTTCTATCTAGCCCTTTAGCTTGGTGGCTAGGGTGCTTGCCTGAGGTATAGAAGACTCTGGTTTGATAGGCGACTCATGGGAGGGACACAAAGGGGGGCATCAGCTAAAGGGGGGGCACGTGACCCCCCCACATGATTCCTTCCTGCCCCACCTCCAGCCCAGGGTCCACATGCTCTCCCCATCCCCTCCCCATCTCATGTTAACTGGGAGCAGCTCTATCCTCCTGCTGTGCCAGAAACCGATTTCTGAGCCGCAGAGCTCTCCGAAACTGCAGTGGCAAAAAGAGCAGAACGTGAGGCCACCCGGTGGCTCCACGATGGCAGCTCCTCTGGTCCAGCTGTACCACCCCCAGCCCTGTCCTCTGGTGGGGCTGTACAGACCCCAGGAGATGCAGCTGCGTGGAAGGGCTGGGGGTGGTATAACTGCCAGAGAAGCTGTTGACGTGGGGTCACCCGGCAGCCCTACGTTCTTCTCCTTTCGCCGCTGCTGTTCCCTGCTAAATGTGCCCCCCACAGGCATCAGGGGACGGGCATGTGACTCTTTTTGCCCCTCCCACAAGACACCCCAAGCTGGAAAATGTTGGATGTGGATTTAAAGCTTCTCTCCATCTGATTCAGAGGAGATTTGACTCTACATCTGCTATCTCCTGGATGGTTGCCTTATTCACCAGGATATAGAGTCATTCTCATACCCTTGCTCTCTCTTTGGCCCAATGAGTAGTTAAGTGGTTAGACTTTAAGCTTCAAAAAGACAGACTAGAAGTCACCTACACCGCAATTGCCTTTGGTGATTAGGATGTTTATTTAAGGGTGGGGGTGTGACTGAGTTTAAATCCCAGCTCCAGTGTGGTGATTAAAGCCTGGATCTCCCATGCCCCAGGAAAGTACCCCCACTCATAGGTTGCAGGTTATAAAGTGGGGCACATGCAGTGTTCTGGCCCTGAAAAAACTTTTCCCTAGCCAAAACCAGTGAATCAAATTCAAAATTAGTTTTGGGTCAACTGACACTGCATTTTTTGACAAACGAGCTGAAAAAAAAAACCATTGAGCAGTTCTGGTTAGGAGTTTAACAATGGTATATCACCCTCCTGCACATTGACTGGTGGCTGGAGGCTGGTGCCATGGTGAGCGAATATTACAAACTACTGTATTTGCTGCTTCTGAGCACCTTTCCATAGCATCCCATAGGCTTTCTGGATGTTTCTCTCTCCCTGGTGCAGAACTGGCACCCCTTATTAGTGCACCATTAATGCTCAAAGCACAATATACTTTGACAGTACATACTATGCATATCATACACAAAAATGTGTGAACTTGTTTGACAAGTGAACAGATGCTGGCCCTGGACTGGCAGGGGAAAGTATTAACCTTTTGCTCCTAAAAGGACCCTAGGTGCCTGCAATCAATGCAGAAACAGTGGGTGGGGTTGTCATGTGATTGGTCATATGAGCCTGGAAAGGTTTAAAAGCAGGGCCTGGTGATTAGCTTGGGGAGAGTTTAGAGGGGAGGGGTGGTATTTGCTCAACAGATTGCAAATAAACTGTGGGGGATGGCAGAATTCTCTGGTCAAAGCCAGCTGGCTAAAAGTCCTGAAATAAGATTAGAAGGGGCATTGATATAAATAAGGGTGAGTGGGGAGCTCTGCAGGAGAGCTGAAATGATATGGGGAATTCTGAACTGATGGTAAAGGAGCAAACAGGTTTATTTGTTAATAAACCTGGGGAGAGTATAGTTAAAACACTACTTTTGTGGTGTGAGTACCTCCAAGGGTGGTGGGGGAGGGGAAGCTGAAGGTTGGCACATCAGGCACTTTTGAGGGGCAAGAGCACCCCTCCCAAACCTGTCACAGCAGGAGAGTGCTTTTTCCCCAGACATATTATTATTGTAGACCTTCAAGACCTGTAAGTTAGGAGAAAAGCATTAAAAACATGAGTGCTGCATTAACTAGGGTGGATAGGTGTGTGTGTGAGAGATTACACTTGTCATCCACACTAGAGGATAAACCCAGTTTAACCATGTTAATGGTTTTAGTGGGTCTGAGTGCATTTTACTTCAGTTAGCAAAACTTAAACTGGCAGGACTTCACAGACTGATCCTCCTCTGTACCAATTAACAGATAAGAGTAGATGGAGATTGCCGATAAATATCTATGTAAACCAGAAGAGTTTGTTGTTGATTAGTTATAAGAAGCTGCTTGGTTATTTTTACCTAGTTCAATGCTGCTGAGAGTTGCACACCAATGAAGAGTTATCAGGGAATATCTGTGATCCAGTGCCAGGGAAATAATCTCACTTAAAGAAAGGCAAACTGCTAAATAATCAATTATTTTAATGTCTTAAAAAAAAAAAAGCTGAACTGATTTATTTTTCCTCAAGAGGTAGTGGGTGTACACAATTACACTGGGTAAGCATTTACTTAGCCTAGCTGTAACAGATCATCTAATGATGTCTACAGCTGCAGTAGCTGATCAAGATCTGAATTTGTTAGCCTTTGAACAATTCTCCCCCAAACCTGTATGTAGTGCCTAGGGCACTGACACAATGCATGTGGGAGCTGCTCTAGTGTATAGCAGCTGTGGCCAACTTTCCATTGTGTGAGTTTACAACCCAGTGGATTTATGCTGAGCATAAAGTCATTCCCCACCTATTCCAAGATGTTTGCAACATGCCAACTTCTATTATCCTCTGTTTATACTGTAGTGAAGAAAGCCCTGGAGTATGAATGCCTGTTACTCACTCATCACTGCTGCCCAACAACCCCCAGCCATGCAGCAGGAATGACATGCTTCTGCAGTGTTAGGGTTTATATACCTTTTGTAGGAACAGACAACATAGCTTACTCCTCTGTGCTTAACAGGTACACCCACCCACTCCCTGCCCCCCACAAGTAGTTCTAAAAAATAATTTAGGGAGCCTTTTCGTCTACTCTTACAAGTTATAGATGGAGGGTATAATTTTTTGTAAGCAATAATATAGATCCCTCCCCCATTTATTGTGGACCCCTCCTTGTAGCAGTACCAGAAACACTTATCAGGTTTTGTTGTCTATCTGCTTGGTTGTGTGCTCAGCTATCATCTTCTGTAACAGAAGAAATGCTGGGCCCAAACAAATCAATTTACTCAACATTTCTGGAATAGATTCTGAATGGGGCTGCATGGGGTGCAGAGGTATGAGTGGAAGTGAGAACCTTGCAGCTGGATGTGCAATCATATAGAGATTCTGTGACCCAGGACTATTCCTGCCACCTGGAAGAGGTGGGCAGAAACTTGACTGTGCCTCTACAATGCACCAGGCAGTGCAACTGGACCAGGCATGTGCTGCTGATATAGGCTAGTAGCAAACTTCTATGAAACAAGTGAGAATCAGCAACATAACTGTCAAGTATCAGAGGGGTAGCCATGTTAGTCTGTATCCACAAAAACAATGAGGAATCCGGTGGCACCTTAAAGGCTAACAGATTTATTTGGGCATAAACTTTTGTGGGTAAAAAACCCCACTTCAGATGCATGGAGTAAATATTACAGATGCAGGCATAAATATACTGACACATGAAGAGAAGGGAGTTACCTTACAAGTGGAGAACCAGTGTTAACAAGGCCAATTCAGTCAGGGTGGATGTGGTCCACTCCCAGTAATTGATGAGGAGGTGTCAATACCAAGAGAGGGAAAATGGCTTTTGTAGTGAGCCAGCCACTCCCAACCCCTATTCAAACCCAAATTAATGGTGTTAAATTTGAAAATGAATAGTAGTGCTGCAGTTTCTCTTTGAAGTCTGTTTTTGAAGTTTTTTGTTGAAGGATGGCTTCTTTTAAATCTGTTATTGAGTGTCCAGGGAGACTGAAGTCTTCTCCTACTGGCTTTTGTATGTTACCATTCCTGTGTTGGATTTGTGTCCATTGATTCTTTTACGTAGAGACTGTTGGTTTGGCCAATATACATGGCAGAGGGGCATTGCTGGCACATGATGGAATATATCACATTTATCACACATAATGAAGGCATATATTACACATAACTGTGCTATTCAGAGACATAATTTCTTCTCTATGCAGCCTCACACAGCGCTTGTAGCAAATCTATAATCTGGCCCTTCATGAAAGAATGCATCTTCTGAGACATTCCATCTGTACTAGATGTGAACTTTCAGTAATAGTGTACATGTGGTACATTGTATTGATTGGTTGGCCCCTTCTCATGCTTTGCTTTTTTCTTTGAAGGATTTTTTTTTTTTCAAAAGAGAAAAAAACCCTGTTTATAATATAAGGTGGAAGAGCCAAGCTAATTTTTTGGTGTTAGGGCTGGTCTATGAGGAAAGCTTACATTGGAATAACTGTGTAGTATCTTTCAAGCCTCTGCTCCTTACCTGAATGAATGTAGTCATTAGAAGGCATCTGCCCTAGACATTTCCTCTCATTTTTTGTCAGATGTTTACCGCTGACTCTGGGTCTCTGGTTGCATGTGTAAAACGTGTCAGCTAGTTGTTTCAATAGAATTTGAAATAGATATTCCCACCCATATGATGAGATGTCACTTACTTCTCAGTCTGTCTATTCAAAAAGCCTTATTTCCTTGTTACAACTTCTTCACATATATTAGCAAGAGACCAAGTGCTGACCACCTGATATTTTCATAAAACATCTGAGTGAAATAACTAGCTTGTAGCTTGTTAGAATCACAGTCATAGCTATCCCTTTGTGACAGTTCTGGGATACTATGACCTTGCAGAGGTGAGGGATAGCACATAGGAAGGAGGACTATAAAATGCCACTCTTTTTTATTTTCCATTCTGCTGCTCCAGGGTTAAGTCATTGTGCTTTGGGTAACCTCTAATAGCAATGCTAGGATTGTTTTAAGCTGGGCAAAACCTTTTTATAAAACTTCATTCAGACTGATGTGTGAATGTGTCCTTCTCTTAAGATAGTTATAAGATATACTTAAGGGGCCACACCTAAAACAAGTCCTAATAGAATTTGCCTAGAAACTGGCACCAGGTGGGTGGGAGGTTCCACTGGGTATTGTAACCAGGTGTGTGTCTGTGAAAGAAAGACAAGACAAGCTGAGAGGCAGAGACAAAAACAAGATAGCCAAGCAGTAGTCTGTGAGCACAGCATGAACCTGGAAAAAAACTGGGTCTATTGCTAGAGATTCTTGCAGCTATAGACTAAGCAATTGGTATTTTCTGTTTTTAGTTCCTCCTGCATTCAGAGAAGCGGAACTTCTTTTTGTATTCCTTTGGCAGGGGGAAATAAACAAACCAACCAAGATTGCATCAAAGAGAACATCAATCATTTTCTTCTTCCAGCTGAGTCTCTTAAAATATGGGGCAACAGTATATTTTTCCCCTTTACATTTTATTTCTGTTGTTAAAATCTGGGAGTTGCTGTACATCTTATCCCCATTACAGCAATCTGACCAGAACAATATTGGATGCATACCTACATTTCATTCTTTGAATTAATTTTGAAGGATTTCTTTTTCCAGAACATTTTGTGTTCATAATAACAAGTGGCCTAATATCCCCAAAACAGCAGCAGGAAGAGCTGGCACTTGTTTCTTAGTCAAAGGCTTGTTTCTCAAGGAAGAGGAATAGAGTTTCAGATTTTGCAACTTCATCTGGGTAAAGCCTACTTTTGGCCGTATGGTATGTAACTATTGTCCTTCCCAAACCATAGCTTCAAGTAAAAAGAGGGAGGGGCAAAACCAACACAAAAGGCAAATAGTATATTGCACACTTTAAGGCACATACATCTCTGCATAACATTTCTGTGGTAAGTACATCTACTTCAGCTCTCTAGCATTTCTGGTCACACTTTGTAATACAGAGATTAGAATAGAGATTCAAAGTCTGGAGTAGACTACTGGCTTCTATTTCTGATGCTTCTATGACTCTGTTTAGACCGGAGTGTTGGTTTGCAATTCGTTTGTTTGTAAAGTACTTTGAAATTAATGAATGAAAAGAGCTATGTAAGTGCTCTTTTGTATGCACTTATCAATTTTATGGGCCATTTTTCAGATGGCCCTCTGACATTAGCTCAAGAAACAATAATCTACCTGATAGGTCACATCTAAACCATTACTATACTACACAAATTTTAAGAGTTTTAATAGTTTTACTGAAAAGATTTTCCTTCATATTTTGAAGCTTGAAGTCTCACAGAATATTAATCTTTTGATCTTTTCCTTTTTACAGAATAGCTCATGGAGTGTCTAATATGTATACCTAGCCAAATTCAGAGTCAGTAACCAAGCTTCTGTAAATTAAACCCTTTTATGTTCACCAGTGTGAAAGTAAGCATAAGGTAACCCCAACTAGTATAGTTTATATGCTGAGGAACTGAAAGAAAATAACATTTAAAGTAAGAGCATGGTATATCTTAACATTATACATACTGTCCTTTCTTCAAGCTCCTCAGAATATTAGTTACAGCCATAGATTCCCCTAGACTCAGGTTCACCAGGCAATATTCAGAGGTCATGTGCAGAGGGTGGAAGGGATGATACACATTGGCAAGCAAGTAACAAGTGGAAAACAAACAAACACCAGTTTGCTTTCTTTTTATCACCCTTTGTCTCTGTCTAGCTCAGGGGAGGGCAAACTTTTTGGCCTGAGGGCCACATCAGGTTTCTGAAACTGTATGGAGGGCCGGTTAGGGGAGGCTGTGCCTTCCCAAATAGTCAGGTGTGGCCCGGCCCCCACCCCTTATCTGACCCCCTCTGCTTCTTGCCCCCTGATGCCCATCCCCGGGACTCCTGCCCCATCCAAACCACGCCGTTCCCTAATGGCCTCCCCAGAACCCCCACTCCATCCACCCCTCCCTGTCCCCTGACCGCCCCCCAGAATCCATGCCCACCCACTGCCACCCAATCCAACCGCTCCTTTCATTCCTGACTGCCCCACTGGGACCTCTGCCCCATCCAACCACCCCTTCCCCTGTCCCCTGACTGTCCCCTGCCCCCACTCAACCCCCCTGTTCCCCACACTCTGACCTCCCTGACCACCACCCCAAACTTCCCTGCCCTTTATCCACCCCCCCACTGCTCCCTGCCCCCTTACGGCCACGCAGCCCAGAGCACCAGGACAGGCCGTGGCTCTGCAAGAGCCCTGTCGCCCAAAGCATTGCTCTGGCGGGGGGGTGAGCTGAGGCTATGGGGAGGCGGAACAGTGTGGGAGGGGTTGGGGGTAGCCTCCCAGAGGTGTAGCTCAGGGGCCTATTTTGTTCAGATATTGTAGCCTTTGCCTTTTAATTGTTTGACCCATGATCCTGGGTTCTCTATTACTGCATGTAATTTTTTAGGAACCATATTAAAGGATTCAAAGGGCTCTAGAGTCTAACCTGGTATAACTTCTATTTTTTGGGGGGTGATGTAAATTTCAGCTACTAATTCCTTTATATAGACTTAGGTTCACCTCTTAATCTGACCCACTCTCCCTGTCCATATTAGTTCTTTCAACCATTCAGAAGTTGACAAGAATGGTGATATCACTAGTATCACAGGCAACACAGACAGAAAGGGAAAGACAATCACAATCAAAAGCCCATTTAAAATTTGACTAGCAAAATGTTAATGCTAAAGGGAATTCTGTGAATAAACTCTTACACAATGGTGGGATATTAGACCACCAAACAATCAGAAATACGTCATCAGTAGTAACTTTCCTGTCTCAGTCTTTACAAGGAGCCAAACTTTGGAGCCTTAAAAGTGAACCATTGTCTCAGAGAAAATTACTACCTTTCCTTAATGCTTGAGAGATCTAACCTTGTAATGTTCTTAGTACAAGAAACATATTTGAAATTGCTAAATGATCCATAATCTTCATTAAATATGTTGTATTAGAAATTAATTTTACTTCTGAAAGTAGTTCCTCAGTTTGAAGTACTTATCTCTTTCCATCCTCACTTTAAACTTCTATTAATATCCATAACAATGCATGATTTCCCAAATTATCACTATCTTGGAATTTCTGTACTCTTAAAGAGTTAGACATTTTAGCCAATTTTTCTATACAGTAATCTATTAAACATGCTTTGGAAAAATGAAAATATTAAGGGCTGCATAAATTGCTTCTTACAAGAAATTTCTTGCTTTGTACACCCTAATATTTTTTAACTCTTTGAAGACCATGGTTGTTCTAATGTTCAGTTCTATCTCAAATGGATATTATATATATGAAGGTGTGGGTCTGCTCTGAAAAGTGACTTTGTAAAAGCAGCATCAAGGAACTTCATATCTACTATGCCCTACTGATTTCCAGATCAATTTTTTTCATTTTCTAAGGGGAAATATATTTTTGTTTTTGAACCAGTCAGACTTGAAAACTCAGCTTGGATTCCCAAAGACAGGCTATTTTTTAAATTAATTATTAAAAAAGATACCGCAATCCTAATACTGCCTCCAGCTATACCTGTACAATCTCATTTTCTGCAAATTAATTCCCCAATTATACCTGTGTAGTCATTTGGCCTATACTGGAGCTTCAGGGGTATAACTGACATTCAACCTGGAAAAGGTGAAGTCACATAGATGGCCCTGTTTTCAAATCTTTTATAAATGTACTGATGTGAGAAATAGAAAATAATCCAGTTTATTCTCCTGTAGCTGGACTGATTGTGCAATATATTAAAAAGTATAATAAAATATAACTAAATTATAATAAACTCTAATATAAAAATGTACTTATTCAGTAGGTAGATATAACTGACTAGACGCAGGAAACATCTATTGAATAAGAAGGTGCCATTTTTACACAGTCACTTCTTTAGAGGAACTCTGCACTTTTTAAAACTGGCTGACTGGGTATGACCAAGGTTAGTTTTTTGTAGTTATCTAGGGGTTAAAGTCTCTTGTCTAAAAGCCAGTAAGCAGTTAATTTGAGTCGGAAGATGTACCATTTTGATCACCTGTTTCCTGGGAAACAGATACTATAATAAGTAAGATAGATGGTTCAGAAATAAAATCCAGGAACCAAACTCCAGATCAGAAAATTGTGGGTTTTAATTAAGGGCCATCTTTAATTATGTTAAACACTATGAATAAACAAACAAAATTCTACTAAGGCCCATTTCTAATTTGATTTACAGAACATGGACAGACCAGTTTTGTTTTTATTCTTTTTTTCAGGATTTATTGTATTATGAATTCTCATTAGTGACATATTCTCCCTAGTTGGTGTCCAAACTGGGCAACCCGAGTTCTTGTTATGATTGGGCTGTTTGGTTACTGGAGCAGATGGAACTATTATGAACCCAGCAGTGATTGTGATCACTACTT
The DNA here is from genome assembly GCF_016161935.1 of Mauremys reevesii. Taxonomy (NCBI): domain Eukaryota; kingdom Metazoa; phylum Chordata; order Testudines; family Geoemydidae; genus Mauremys; species Mauremys reevesii. The sequence goes on along the minus strand of NC_052633.1, from coordinate 25,117,923 downwards.
TCTATTTGCATGTTCCTCAGGGAAGTTCATTTTAAGTTTACTTTTAATGTGGAATTTTCAATGGAGCCAAAGAGAATTAGGACTCAACTCCCATGGACTTCTACAGGAAGTGGTACTCTTCCAAGCTCCACCCTTAAGATAAATTCCACCCAATGAAGTCCCCCCCCCCCAAAAAAGTTGATCATTGCAGTGAATATGTCCGGGCCTCTGCAAGACTCGTTGGGCTTGGCTTCTTCTTGATTAAGAGACAAAAAAAACCAAGTAGGGTATCTCCCAAATAACACCTACTCATGGCACCAAAAGGAGATGTCAGTCTCAGAAAATTGTGTGCATTTCTGACCCTCTCCCTCCTTTTTTACACAAGGAAGGAAATAGTTAACAATGTTGATATTTTAATTATCACTGGGCATCTGTGTTAACTCTTCACTGAGAGGAGTGGGGCAGGTCTCACCTCTCAGCTCCATTGTTCCAGGTTCTCTAAAGACTCGTTTCTGCATTGGTTATACTCAGTTCACGTTTTTTAGATTTTCTTCATAACCATAACAACAAAAAAACTTTTTTTTTAAATGAAAGCTGAGATTCTGGAGAACAAAAGTTACCTTCAGAGAGATGCTAGTATTGTGTACAGGCATATGCCAGATGTTTCCGAACACTGGTTGAGTGTCACATCTCAACATGAGCTTTCATAGACTATCTGGCCAGGCTCTTACGATTTCAGTTTTGTTTTTCATTTATTTGTAGGCTTTTTCTTTCCTAAACTAGCCTGAGTTTTGTCTTTATTTGTTGACATTTTGCAAAGGTCATCATTAGCACAGTTAAATTATGCTATGTCAACTGAAATTATCTAACTTCTGAACAACATCAGGCAGTGTTAATTTATAGCCTTATTTCATGCATAATATCTTGAAGGGAGGAGCAACATGTTTTTCCATACGGTGATGATTTGTGTTATCTTTCTAGCAAATAGGATGTGAAATGCAGTAATGTCAGCGATAGCATTTGCTTCTATAAAAATGATGTAACGTGTAAGTTGGCTTCTAATGTCAACAACATAATATGCCTGTTTTGTCTTATTACCCCCTGCATTATTTTTCAGGCTCAGAGGCGCCATTACATGCTCTTTCATACGCTGTTCCGCTTTAATACTGCGGTGATATAATTTTTGTCATCACTACCTTTGTCTCCTTCTTGACATGTTCTCATATCCTGTAGCCAGTGTTGTCATCTACCTTAATAGTTCAGTTAGTTATTTCATTGCTTACACAATCATCTCAAGATGTCTACAGATAATTGTGCATATTTGAGCTAAAATCCCTGCAAAACTCCCATTGATTTCATTGAGTCCAGGTTTTCACTCTTTGTTTTTATTTTCTTTTAAAGTTCTTCTAAAAATATGATAGAGTGGTCCTGAGAAAAACAAAACAAGAGAGTGGGAGTCAGGATGTGTGGTTCTGCCACTGATTTGTTATGTGAACTTGAGCAAGTCACTTAACCTTTCAGTGCCACAGTTGTAAAATGTATACGATAATATTTACTTCCTTCCTCGGATGTAGGTAAGCTTAAATAAAGTTATATACTTGCAAAATGTGATGTGACAGAATCCCATCCATCGTTTAGCAATGTAATTTCTCTGCCTGACTTTGTGTTGGCTTATCATTTCACTACTTTGTTTTCTCAAAATTTCAAACTATACTAAATAAAAAGAGAACATTAGTGTCTTTATTTTCCACTGCTTTGTACACCTGTCATCACTCAGACTTGTGCAAAGGGAGTGAAAAATGTGTAAAACACTACCAAGTGAGAATAGCAGTGTTTTATTTACTTTGTACAAGTGTGGATGACTAGGTGACCACTCCTGTGCCCACTGATGTTTGTGGGATAAGGGGCTGTGATCACTGAACACCACCAGGTGATTGGCAAACTCCCAACAAGTTCAAAGGGGTGGGATCGAGTCCTTGCTGAACAACCAGGCAGTTAATCTGAAAATAGAAGTTAGGATACTCTTTATAAGCCAGTACAACTACTATAATTTACTTTTTCTATTTCATCTATACACATGTGGCCTGAATTTCTACTGCATTGTACCTTGAGTAGTTGTTTGGACCACTGCAAAGTTAGTGAAAAACACTGCCGGATGAGAATGGTAACATTTTGTGTATACCCCTTTTGCATTTGCAGATGTAACTGACTACAAGGCACAAAACAATGGAGAATCAGGCCCATGTATTGGTAGTGGACAGTCAACTTTTCATGTTCCAAGTGATACCAAACTCAAACAATTTGTGGGGCTCTTGTTTTGTGAGTCTTTTCTAAATCCATAGCAAATACGCTTAATTCTGTTTTAGTGTTCTTCACTTCTCTGCTGTACAGTAATGCTTCTTTGAATATTTATTATTATTATTTTATTGTTATTATTATTTGGTGCCTTTTCCCTCTTTGCTTATTTTCCTGACCAGCTCACATACACCTGAATCTTCAGGTATCTCTAACTTCCCAGCTAATTTACAATTCTTACATTAGTTTATTTTTAAAGTTAATTGAGTCATAGTTCCTGTGAGGTGGCTAGTTACAATACGACCACTTATATGAAGCTACTGCTAATACATGGGACTGCCTGACAGAGGAGGCTTTAGGTGCCATTCTGTGTTCTTATTTATTCCAATTAGTTGACTTTCCATATTTTTTCCTGTGCATGTGCAAGTTATTAACTTCTCTTGGTGCATGGCCCTACTATTAATTATGGTGGCTATGCTACCTTGGTTGCTTTGTTTAGGTTTACAGAAGTCATTATGCCAAAGTTTTGAGATAGTAGGACAAGACCTATTTTAGCCTTTTGGAGAGATATGGGGCAGATTTTGGAATTAGAATGAACTGGAACCTACTAAAGCAAAGCCCTTGCTGACCAGTGCTCAAAACACCCTCATCCAGAATCATTTTGAAGGATGGTACAGATAGAGAATCATTGCTGAATAAGGCCTCTATCTTCCTTTTGAGAAAAAAAAGTTTTGAAAAGTGGGTCAGCACTGTCCTGGAAAGTATCAATCTGTTTTCATGCGGGATATATGTAACAAGACATTGGTAAACATGTAAATTGAAATATGCTCCTTGCCAGCTGCTTAATGTCATTACTATAGACATACAGTAAAGATTCTTGATCAATATGCACTTAATTGCCTTCCAGGTCCCTCAAAACTCTTCCTTTTGTCTCCTATAATGTTTCCCCTTCTGCTTCATAAGGATGTCTGCCTTGAATGCCCATTTGTCTGCTCAAAATGTCTCCATGCTTTTTTTCCATGCTAGGAATGGCCTTTCTTGAGTAAATCATAAAATCACTACTCTCTTCCTTCAGGTCTGTCCTCTAGACTCACTTCTGTTATGACACATTCAAAAAATAAGCTAACCAATTTAGGGAGCTAATTTTACTATTTTATTTTAATAAGATAATTTCTTGTCATGAAAGCATTCAATTGCCAATCTATGTAAGCACATTATCTTAATTTTTATGTTCTGTCTCTTCCCTCTTTTTTAATGTCACACTTGCTGGATATTATCTGAAGTCAGTGTGCAAGTATTTGGAAGCAAGGACGGTATCTTCATATATGTTTTTATAGTGCATAGCAAATGGGGCCCTGATACTCACCTTCTAGGTGCTACCACAAATAACTAATACAATTGCGTGTTCTTCTGGTCATAAATCTAAAGGAATTTGTTAGCAGGAGATTTGTGAAAAATTTGTAAGGCCTGAGATTCCTAACAAGCCGCCTCTACAAAATAGCATATGAATCTTTCTATTCCACCAAGTGTTAAACCTTTTTTCAGAGACCTTCAAAGAATAGAGGTTAAAGAGTCTAGAAGGTCAAGAGGGTTAAAATAGCAGGTGTTGTGTGCATAGCAAGTTGTGAGGAAGAGGGAATAAGAAATTGACTTTCCCATTTCATTCATAGCAACAGTGTTACGTGTTCATAAATTTATATTTTTTCCCTCTCTTCAAAAGAACCATTGAAATGTACTACCACATTGTATTCAAAGTTCGGTCTTGATTTTGATCTTGTTGAAAGGAATACACTTCAAGTATTTTGACACCTAATCCTCGCTACTCACTTTTATCATCTCAGATTGAGGTATAAGTAACCACTTCCAGTACCTGTGATAACCAAGACTGAAAAATATCTTATCTGCAGATAATGGAAGGTGTTCCTTGGAACTCAAGCCCCTTGATATCTCAGTGTAAAGGATGACTATCTTCTTTTTGCCTAGGGTTTTCAACATTGTGGCATGACATCAGGGAAAAATGTGATATAGCCAAGCTACAATGTGCTTTTAAAAAGAAAAATCTATTATATAATCAAAGGAGGCTAACAGATATGAAACCTTCACTGGGTATGTATGGGCAATATAGAGTGTCAATAAGGCCCCAGAGAGTGGTAAAAGATTAAAACAAACTGTCACTTGGTTGCCGTAACATAAAAATTTCTCATGAGATGCTATCATTAGTGAGATCATTACAGGCATTTTTTTTGTCTTGTATCGTAAAACAGAATTGGCATTAACTGGGCCGATGTTTTGCACCATAAACTATAAAATAAGGATTTATGATGGCAGCAGAAGCTACATAAAATTTGTTTATGGTGCTGAATATTATATATAGGCTCCTGAGATGAGTGAACAGAGGTTTCACAAGAACTCTTTCAGGTACTAAAGATGAGCAAAGAGTACTTCATCCACCTGCTGTAGCAAGCCCCCAAATATCCACTTTACCCATAAAACTACTCCAAGAAGATGGTGACTCCTGAAGTGATGTCACAATGGCCAAGTGACAGGGATCATCAAAATCTTGGCTTAATTATAACATTAGCTATAATCTGATAGCTATAGGTATAGAGATACAATAAAGTGTAGGGGAGCAGAATTTTGGATAAAGTGATTTCTAAATGCAAATGTTCTAATATAATTGACAAGTCTATAAAGACTCATGGATGATAGGTCCATCAATGGCTATTAGTCAGGATGGGCCGGGATGGTGTCCATAGCCTCTGTTTGCGAGAAGCTGGGACTGGGCGATGAGGGATAGATCACTTGATGATTACTTGTTCCGTTCATTCTGTCTCTGAAGCACCTGGCATTGGCACTGTTGTAAGACAGGATACTGGGCTAGATGGACCTTTGGTCTGACCCAGCATGGCCATTCTTCTATAAAGGATCACTTTACTATATTTAACTATACTGAAACTATAAAGTTAAGTATTTCGTAAATAATACCATCCTAGAGCTATTAAATGCCACCAGTCCTGTAATGATTCAGCCTGGCTTACCCATTCTAATAGTAATAAGTTAATGCTAATACGCCTATCTGGGGTTCTTATGGTGCTTTCACCGATCTCAGAAGTGGGTCAGTATTATTGGCCCCATTTTACATACAGGCAAGTGAGGCAATATGACTTTCCTAAGAACATACAAAGTCAGAGCCAGAATTGAAAGTAGAATCCGAGAGTCTCTGTGCCCAGTCATGTGCATTAGCCTTTCCCTGATTGACCCCGCACTGTTTCCTTTCGTCCCTTTTCCTCTTCCAGGCCCAATCTCTCTTTTCTTCTTTTCTTCACATGCTCTTGTCTCTTTGTGCCCTCTGATCGTTCTTCCGTCACTTTTCCATTAGCGCTTTTCCTGCATTGGCCCAGTGCCTCCTTGGGTCCTTTCTGTCCCTGAATTCTTACCCTCATTTCATCTCCCTCACATCATGGCTGCTCTCTGCTGTGTGGGTGTGTAATGTGTTGTAGCTCAGGGCCAGGAAGCAGCAGGTCATGTCCACCTGTTTCTTCTCACTGTGCTGCACTGTGTGGCACAGCAGGGCCAAGGGGTTCAGCAGAGGGAGCTGTAAGAAGGAGGAAGCTTTGGATGATTGTTCAGAAGCCCCCAGAGTAGCCTCTAGTAGTGGGAGGGGGAGGAGGAAATGAAGGAGAAACCTTGCTCTCTACCTACATCCGCACTAATGAGTGACATTTCATCAGGCATGAGCGACAACAGGAGGGAATATGTGACTGTCATCTTAGATAAATGCCACTTGGCAGATATATTGCCTCTTTGTGGGTAGGTCCTTATATCTCACAGTGTACATATCACTTTGCTTCTGATATAGTCTTTGGTAGAAATTCAAAAGTTCACATTTATTTCATGAAGCAAATAACTTACTGTATAAATAAACATGTAATATGAGTGAGAACTTTTCACACCTTGCGTGTTTTTGTGTGTGTGTGTGGGGGGGAGGGTATGGACAGAGAGGCTGAATTAGAAACAAGTACCAGTGGGTAATTTCTGTAAAACGTATGGACTCCATTTATCATCCAAGCTATGCTTTCTGTGGAGACTGTGACTTACGTGTTTGCCCATTTTAAATTTTTCCTTGACTAAAATTGCCTGCTAGAAGAATGCTATAAAATCTGTATTTCCATGCATGCAGAAAATGATAATTTGCTTACTGGTTCATGAAACACTTCTCTATTGTGATTAATAAGGAAGAACTAGACTGATTTCTGCTGTAGATCCTGGCCCTGATCAGTAGAAATACTACCGGTACCTTCCAAGCCAATGGTGACCACTAGCCAATAAATGAGAAAAATGATTTTATTTAATTGGGGCTACGATTAAGTGATTTTTTAAGTGGAAATATATTGGAAATCTAGCCTTATAAGGATGTCTTAGAAGATGCTAGTTGTAGGAATGATATAGCAGTAGAAATACAAAGACAGATGCTCCATGGCCTTTCACTTTGTGTGGTCATTCACTGGGAGTAAAAGAATGAGGGTCTGGCTACCATAGAAAGCTTAGAACAGCACAGTTGCAAGCTCTCTAGTGTAGCCGCTCTAAACCAATAGGAGAGAGCTCTCCTATTGACTTAATTAGCTGCTACTGCTCATCGCATTACGTTGGTGGGAGAAGCTCTCCTGCCAGCATAGTGCTGTGCACACTGGTGCTTAGGTCAATGTAACTTATTTTGCTCCGGGGTGGCTTATTCACACTCCATAGCGACCTAAGTTATACTGACATAAGTGGTAGTGTAGACATACCATTCTGAAACTCAGGCTATTTTGTACCCACTTTACTGAGATTTAAGTGACTGTGAAGAATAAAGCTCATTGATTCTCAGATATCATAGCATTGTGTGTGGAATGGTTGCATCTCCTTCTGGAGGCAGTACTTCAAAGAATGGCATCACATAACAGAGGATCATGGTATATGATCATTTATGAGACAGTAACAAAAGTTAATGTACAAAAGCTCTGTGATCACCATTTATTTATTTAGCATTTGCATATTCACCGAGCCAAGCAATAGCATTCTTAGCAGCCAAGTGGAGTTCTCTGAGCCCACCACTATATTAGTTAGTGGGCACACCTTAACAATGTGTGTCATTGTTTGATCTGCACAGCTGCAGCTTGGATTGTCTCAAAGATCCCACTGGTGTTGGTTGGCTGCACAGAGGCCTTCCCCTGTCTAGAACTGGAAATGAAATATGCTAGAGACAGCCTTGCTGGTGCTAGGCTGAAGGTGTCATGTCTTGCAGCAGTCAGCCAGCTTTGCAGCAGCATCACTTGGTCTTCGCCAGCTCAGATAAAGTTGGAGCCTATAGCCCATATCACATGTCATCTGCATAGATACATTTTCATGACTGGATTGGTGGCAGGTCATTGATGTATAGCTTGAACAAGGTTGGGGCTAGAACAGACCCCCTAGGGTAACCTGTTCATCTGTTTTTTCCAAGCACTTGTTTTCTCACTCACATACACCCTGAACTGTCTGTTTCAAAGTAGCAGTTTGAAGGACTCTATTTTAACAAGTAGATCCATATGCCACACTATATCATATGCTGCAGTGAGGTACAGGAAACTAGTCCCTATTTTCAGGATTCTTTGAAAACTGTTTCAGATTAATGTGGTTAGCACAAGTATTTGGTTGCATGTGCTTTGACCTTGTCAAAAGCCTGCTTGCTTGACATTCAGGATGTTCTCTGCCTCTAGTGTTATTCACTGTAAAATTAGAATCTTGAGACACACAGAAAGCAGTAATATCAGGCAGTAGCTTAATGCCTGATCTGGGTCTTTACCAGGTTTTGGGAGGCTGATGACTTTTGACATGCACCAGATTTTTGGCAGTCTTCCTTCACTGTTGACCCTTGTGAAGAATTGAACCAGCCAAGAATGGGCATGTGAACCAAGAAGTTTGAGGAACTCAGGAAAGATGTTGTCAGAGCCAGCAGTGGTGTTATATAGCACTCTATCCAGTTCTGGAACTGTGAAAGGTGCAGGGCAAGCTCTGGATGTGTGTTGCCTGCGGAAGACCCCACCCCCAACTCTCTCTGGTCTTGACTATTCACTTCTTTTTCCAGGGGTGTCTTTCCCATGCGAAGCAGGTGATTGGCTTCCTGGTTAGCACCCCCAGATGAATCGGCTTGGTGTCAGTGGTTGCTGGTCTACTCCAAGTCAACTCCAGCATTTCCAGCCGAAATAAGTAAAGTCCAGGTTCTTTGTTTTTATCTCCATCTGGCTTAGTGAGCACAGCTCAAGGCTTCAATTAAGTGGTCGGCCATTTCTGGGTCACCAGTTAACTCATACTGCTTAAGTAGAGTGGGCACTCCTCTTCAAGGCAGGGGATGCACAGAGTGTGATATCCACGTGGAATGGCTCTGGTGGCTGCTTTGTAGCTGGCTCTACAGATATGCCTGTAAGCCTGCTCTATCGGGATGTGGTGGAGTCGTATTCTTACAGTGCTCTGTTCCAGTGCCTCACTCTATTTCTCCCAGGTGGATTTGAGCAGGTTGCACCACATCTTCTTTGTGCTCATGACGATTGGTAGCTGAAGACCAATGTGGATCAGTGACAGTCTGGGCTGGCTGTGTAGAAAGTTGTGCAAGACTTGGTATAATGCTGGATTTGAGTTGCTGTATGCTGAAGTGACTCAACGTATGTCTGGTGAGTACAGTAGTTGCAGTTCCATCTAGAAAAATTGAATGTCCTGAGTTGTTTTGGATTATGAATGAGGGCGAGGTCATTTCATGAGGCTCAGTCCATAAGTTCTTTGCCAGCATCAGCCACTTTGTAATCCTAGTCTATATGATGGTTGTTAAAGTCTCCATCTTAAACAGTAAGCATGGAAACTGTTGACGCCAGCTATGGCTAGGAGGCTTACAGACATTTGCTATCTGAAATGTGTCAATCTTGATGGCATCTCAGTATTTGGTGGATAACAAATGGACTGCTTCTGCCATGGTAGCCCAATCATATGTGGCACAGCCATGCTTTGGATGTGCAGCGTGGCATATCAGGTCGAAGTCATCCATCTTGTATTGACCAGCTTCATTAAATAAAACATGAGTTTCTTGTATGCAGATCACATAAATAATATGTTGATCAGCAAGATGGGCTGATTTAACTGTCGCTTGGCTGTCCATAAACCCTCAATGTTGAGTTGTAAGACTCGGAATGCGGGCCTGATGGTATGGGAACTGTGGGACTGCACGTTCTTAGGGCTACCAGAAGAGGTGATACTGGGATTCTTCAAGTATGAACTTGCAGATTCAGTTTGCTAGGAGGATCATTAGCTTCCCCGGACTGTGCCATTTGAAGCCCAATGATAACATACGTTTTGAGGTAATGCATCAAATTTGGATCAAACATGTCAAGGAAGATTTCTTGTTTGTTTTTATCTAAAATAAATAAATAAAGAGAAACAAGTGTGATTTCCCCTTATCTACTGAAGTCTGTACCCCTGCTCACGTTTACCAAGTTATGGAATTAGGGATAGCAAGAAAAACTGGGAACAGAACAAAATAAAACTTCACTCCAGTATTTCAAAACTATTCAGGGCCTTGTGTCTGAAGTCATTAAACACCAGTGTGTTGGCTTCAGGAAAGGCAGTCCTTAGAAGCAATGTCAAATCACTGTGTTAAAATGGACCAATGAAATAAAGTGCAATGAAGTCTAAGGGACACAAATGTCTCTGTTAATGTGTGTTCAAGCGAACACATCTGGCTACTCTGGCTGATGTTTTTACTGCTAATGGAACATGCAGCTGTTCCTATCCGATAAGGAAAGTAAGAGGAGAGTGTGGAAAATAAATTAATGACACAATGATTAGTCATACAGAGGACATTCAGAAGAGTGACAGTGACTTTCAGGAGCTAGTACAGTATACTATAGCATGCATCAAGTGGGCAAGAGCTGTTAGTTTAAAAAAATTGACACATTAAAGCTACTGTCGTTTGGTTTTACAGCTCTCTACTTTATATTACCAAGAAAAGTTTTTTAAAATAATGGACTATTGCTTTCAAATATAAACATATTTGTCTAGTTTTACAGTTGAAGTCATTCCCTCCCTTGATTTACTAGCTACTAGTTCTGACATTATGACACATTTCTAGCTATATCATGCTACATCCCTAGCAGAATTTCCAGTTTGATTTAAAGCCATGTATGATCTCAAACAAAAGAATAAGACCTACATTTTCTAGGCTGAATCCTAGATTAAAAATTGACTGGAAGATCTCTCTCTACTTACAATACCATATTGAAACAAAACGAAACAAAAACAAGACTCATCTCTTAAATATCTAATGGAATACATTTTAAAATCTTTGGAAACCTTCCTACTTCATTGAAAATCCTATAACTTCAACAGAGATGCTTAAAGACAAACTAAATTAAAGGGTGGCCTTCTAACAAATCTTATGTTCCAGAAAGAAAATCAGATACAACTTTATTTCTATAGAACAACAAGGAAACAAGTTGTTCCAGAGATTCCTTTGTAATTATTTCTGACACACTGGTAGTCTATACACTTTTATACGCAATGCACTCGTTCTCATCTCCATTTCCACTGACATGCCAAGTGCCCAGTTCTGCATGTTTCTCTAGGCAGGTGGATTCCTGTATCAACATTGAGTAGCTTGCAGGATCAGGGTCTATCTTACAGTAGAAATGTACAGGCTAGTTTAACTTTTACTCTGACGTTGTTGGTTTCACATGTTTCCTAACACTGGCAGACTACATGAGTTATACGCCATCAGATCCAGAACTCACTGAAGTCAAAGGGCATTGGGTTAGGTCACTAATTGCTACAGCATTCCAGAGGAGGCGTTTAGAAGAGTGACAGTGGGTTTCAGGAACTAGTTTAACATAACATTACAACTTCCTGAGGCCTTCCTGAATATCGTTAGGTGGTGCAGCACTAGGCTGCCTCCAACTCACAACTGGGCCATAGAGGAGCTTATAGGAAATAGCTTACATTTTCCAACAGTCCTAGACTCTGATCTCACACTGGTGAAAAGCTTGAGTAATCACACTGAAATCAATGGATGTTTAAAAAAATAATCTGTTTTTAAGAGCAATTGAAATATCCAGGGGGGAGGCAAAACCCCAAAGGCCTTCCCAGAAACAGCTTGGAGCATTCACTGCCAAGTACTTAATGAGGGCAAGTCAGTTTCCTTTGCATATATTTCAGGTGCAGGTAACTTCATAACTGCATCAATCTGCAAACCATATTTCATTGCTTTGCATGTTTAATGTTTGAGAGCTGTATTTAAATTACAAGAATGTTTTGTATCCATTTTACACACTAGATCCCAAAGCTGAAGACAGATGAAATAAGGGTGAAAGAAAGAAGCAGTTTAGTAATTTGGACCCAATTTTTAAAATGCTCATTTTCAGAAATATGACCATCCCTTTAAAAGATACAGATTTTTTAAAAAATTTGTTTCCACTGTTGTCACCCATCTTTGATGCTGTCTTTCGGGAACTAAAAGAAATTATTCTTTTGCCTAGTTTATTTTATTGAACTAATAAAAACACTGTGGAAGATGGAGTTCCAATAATGATTATTCTTAATTTGTTTAATTTATTACTGCAGTACCAGATATTGGTCACAAGTCTTCTCTTATAATTCATGTTACTCAGTTAAAAAATATGATAAAAATGTAGATATAACTTTCTTTTGTCCCTAATTCTGCACCATTAATGTTAATGGGAGCTGATTGTTTACTTCAATGAGTGTAGGATCAAGCCTGGTTTCCCAGCATGAGGAGGGAGAGATTTAAAAAAAAAACAAAAAAATTCTTTAATAGTTAAATATCATTATTTATTATTAGTAGTGCTGCAGTAGCACCTAGGTTCCCCAGTCAAGGCCCAGGACTACATCATGCTAGGGTCTGTACAAACAAGACAGTCCCTGTTGCAAAATATTTAAAATCTAAATAGCAGGGTAACGCTGATTCTCTGCTGTCTTGTAATGTATGTAACCATTTACACCAGTGTGAAGTGAGAGAGAAATGTTGTTGAATCAGAATTCTCCACCTATCTACACTGATGGCAGGAATTTGTTTTCAATCTACACAGGTGTAAATGACTGCATGGGGTACAAGGCAGTGAAGAGAGAGAGAGAGGACTGGAAACAATAAGTTGTATTGCAAAGACCTTGAGATAGAATGGGGACTTTTTGCAAGTTTGGTTGGACAATATACACATGTTCTTGAGGAGCTTGAGGTTAGAGACAAAAAATAAAATCCATGTGCTGATAACATATAACACAGAGAACACAGAATGGGCCACTCTCTGACCGCTTCAAAAGTTATTTCTCCTCCCTTGAAGCAGCAAAGAATCCTGTGGCACCTTATAGACTAACAGACGTTTTGCAGCATGAGCTTTCGTGGGTGAATACCCACTTCGTATTTGCTGTCTGGTCACCCTATTAGACTCAGTGGCATATTTATCAAAAAAAAATTGTGAATATCATGCCCATAGGATGAACTTAAAAAGGGGTCATTTTATAAAGGATTTACAGGAACTCAGAAGCCTGAATGTATGGGGTGGTTCAGCTGCATCTTGGTTCTTCATGTTCCTGTATTTTGCTTTAATGCTCTGGGAATCTGATCAGGAAAAGTGAATGTAATGACAACAAAAGGAATATTAGGCCAGAAGGAACCTCCTGTATAACATAGGACAAAGAATTTCTGTCAGTTATTTCATTTTTAGTTCAATAACTTAGAATCATAGAAACATAGGATAGGAAGGGACCTCAAGAGGTCTTCTAATCCAGTCCCCTGCACTCATGGCAGGACTAAGTATTATTTAGGCTATCCCTGACAGGTGTTTGTCTAGCCTGCTCTAAAAGATCTCCAATGATGGAGATTCCACAATCTCCCTCGGCAATTTATTCCCATGCTTTACCATCCTGAGAGTGAGGAAGTTTTTCCTAATGTCCAACTTAAACTTCCCTTGTTGCAATTTAAGCCCATTGCTTCTTGTCCTGTCCTCAAAAGTTAAGGGGAAAAAATCTTCTCCCTTCTCCTTCTATGTACTTGAAAACTATTAGCATATCCTCTCTCAGTCTTCTCTTCCCCAGACTAAACAATCTCAATTTTTTCAATCTTCCCTCATAAGTCATGTTTTCTAGACCTTTGATCATTTTTGTTGCTCTTTTCTGGATTTTCTCCTACTTGTCCACATCTTTCCTGAAATGTTATGCCCAGAACTGGACACAATACTCCAGTTGAGGCCTAATCAGTGCAGAGTAGAGCAGAAGAATTTCTTCTCATGTCTTGCTTACAACACTCTTGCTAATACATCCCAGAATTATGTTTGTTTCCCCCATCAACAGTGTTACCTTTTGATTCATATTTAGCTTGTCATAAACTATCGCTATCCAGATCCCTTGCCTCAGTACTCCTTCCTAAGCAGTTAGTTCCCATTTTGTTTGTGTGCATTTTGTATGTGTGCTACATGGAGGACTTTGCTCAAACACAAGGATAAATGTAAAGTATATCTCCTGTCATGCTTCATGGATAGCACTGATCAAATCAACCAGTTTTGTGGGACCATCTGAGTTTACCCTACAGGTTAAAGGGGAAAATAAAGCCACTGGGATCTCATCATGTAAGAGTGTATCACCCTCTGCACTTACGGCCTATACAAATGTAAATAGAGCTTTTTCCCCAGCAGTCAGGTGTGGAGAAAGAAAAGACTACGAATGTCATCATATGAGGAAGTTGTGATGATATATCATGGGATGGCAATGCAATGTCATGATGTAAACAACAGAACATACAGGGGTTTAAATAATTGCAGAAGTTTGCACTAAGTGTCCAAGATAGGATGGTGCCATCATACAATAAGATGTAGTTTGAATGACACCAAATGGTGTTCTCATTTATTTCAAAGGAAATTAAATGGTTAAAATATTGTGGTGGTCATTTCCAAAGTAGTATAACTGACGTGAAAGCAGGAAGGAAAAAATGGAGAAAAATATTGCTACTAGACTGAAGACCTACTATTACATTATACAGTAAGGATCCAATCCAACTTATATTTGACAGATAAAAAGTAATTCAACAAGGGAGTTTCATTTACTTTATGAAGTAGTGACTAGCAGTGTTCTTAAACTATCCCAAAATGTTTTCTTTGCAGGGAATAGCGTTTCTTCAACTCCTTCAAATCCTGCTGCTGAAGAACTGGTCACTCTGTAAAATCTCAGAGTATTTTGAATATATACTAAGACCCTGCAGTGAACTCTCTGTGGATGCAACCTGAGCAGACCCCCATTGACTTCAGTAGAGTTGCATGAAGACAAGGATTCACCTGAATGGAAAGTACTAAAAGATGCTCTAGCCTGAACAAAGAAAATTATTATGAGGTGCAAGGTTACTTCCCAAAAAGTCAAGCTAAAGCTTATCAGATTGGCAAAGGATTACTTCAGTTACAGCCATGTAAGTAATTTAGTGACACAGTGTTGAAATAAGATAAGGCTGGGAGTAATTAGATACTTATTTAACAGACAAAACAGAATACTGCACAGAACACAGACTTTCCACCATCTGCTCCAGGCCCTTTAAAGGTCATCTGGATCACCTAAAAATGCACTTGTGGCTAGTAAACTTAATTAAGAGCTCAGGGTAGAGTTTGACAAAAACAAATAATATACAAGTCAAAAAGGCAAATATATATTTGCCAAGCCTAGCACTTTATTATATTTTTGACTAAAGGATTTTGCTTTGTTAACCCAGTGCAAAAAAATATTACGGCTATTACGTAGAATAGGCAGGTTTGTTATCTACATGTGGAGTTGTTTTAGAAGCCAATGAATTATCATATGCATTCCCCACATAAAAGGTATTTTTAAAACAAATGCATAATAAGTAGAAATATCTTTAATATTTGATTACTACTTTAAATAAAGTTAAAGAATCCAAGTAGACTTTTAATTTTACTGACAAATTTGCAATGGAAAATATGTCTCTATTCTCTTCTGTAAAAAAACAAAAAAACAAAAACAAAACGAGGAGTCTCTGTGGCACCTTAGAGACTAACAAATTTATTTGGGCATAAGCTTTCATGGGCTAGAACCCACTTCATCAGATGTATGAAGTACACTTCTACCCCGATATAACGTGACCCGATATAACACGAATTCGGACATAACGCGGTAAATAGCACTCCGGGGGGGCAGGGCTGTGCACTCCAGTGGATCAAAGCAAGTTCAATATAACGCAGTTTCACCTATAATGCGGTAAGATTTTTTGGCTCCTGAGGACAGCGTTATATCAGGGTAGAGGTGTAAAAGATACAGGAGAAGGTATAAATACATGAAAGGATGTGGGTTGCTTTACCAAGTGTTAGGTAAATCAATTAACAGCAGGATACCAAGGGAGGAGAGTATCAGAGGGGTAGCCATGTTAGTCTGGTTCTGTAGAAGCAGCAAAGAATCCTGTGGCACCTTATAGACTAACAGACATTTTGCAGCATGAGCTTTCGTGGGTGAAATAGGAGTAATAGGAGCCTATATAAGAAAAAGACCCCAAAATCAGGATTGTCCCTATAAAATCAGGACATCTGGTCACCCTAGAATCTAATATTGTTGGCTTTTGCAATTAATGTCCAGTAGAGTGGAGACAGATTGTGGCATGAATGCTTGACAAAAGGACCATACAAATTATTTGCCAATCTATCTCCCATTCCATTCTCAGTAAAGGAAGGAGTTTGACCAGCTTTGTGCGAGGGAAGCATTATTGCAAGCACTCCAGTTGCAGTTATTGCATGATGACTTATAAAAGAGCTTGTTTTGTGATTTATATTTTTACATTTGCTTTCATGCAAAATTAAATTAACATTATATTATCACCCTCCAGGCATGTTGCTATAATTTCAATTCTATTGGATACAAGATCCAAATACACAATATCAGCTTTTGATTATTTAGCTAATTTTACTCCCTCTAAGCCAGGCATTATTTTTCTTAGTCCCCTCACAAAACCAAACTCTATAAGTAGTCTCCTGGCATGCAGCAAAAGGCTCCTTTCTAATATAAAATAGCTGGCAGTTTATTGTACTTGTGCTACAGATGCAGATATAGGCTGAAGTGGTTTGGAGGAGATAAAATCAGAGATTCCCGGATGTTGCTGCACAACCACAAATAGTGCTGAAACCGTACAGCAGAATGCACGGCAGCCTTGCAGCCTGGGATATCAGTGATGGCCTCAGGGCCGACCAGAGAGGGGGGCAAGTGGGGCAATTTGCCCCAGGCCCCACAGGGGCCCTCACGAGAGTTTTGCGGGGCCCCTGGAGCGGGGTCCTTCACTCACTCCGGGGGCCCCGGAAAACTCGAGCAGGGCCCAGGCCCCCGGAGCTTCTTCCACTCTGGGTCTTTGGCAGTAATTCAGCAGCAGGTCCTGGAGTGGAAGGACCCCCCTGCTGCCGAATTACTGCTGAAGCGGGGGCCCCCCGCCGCCGAAGACCCCAGGCCCCCTGAATCCTCTGGGTGGCCCTATGGCCTAGCCAGGTGACAGTGACATTCAGGGAGAATGTCAGGTTTAAAAATAGCGGGTCGTGGATTATGACATGTAGAGCCACATTGTGTCTGGCTCAGGGTATGGGCCTGGCACAAAAGCTGTCTGACCAGAGAGAATGTCAGTTGCTGGTTACCACTGGAGCTGGAGACCCCACTGTGAAAGAGAACAGCTTTGTTGCCCTATTCTCACACTGCAGCACTGAGGGGAGGTGGTCAGCTGCAGCTGGGAGCCTGCACTGCACCTTCCTAAGAGGGAAGAGAAGTGTGCATTCTTTTTGTGGGTCAAGGATGCTCCAGGAGGCTTTGTGCAGTTGAGGCAATGCTTCCTTGAGCTACCACTGCGATGGGGCAGTTCTTACAATCCCCAGCACTGGACTATACATTAGTGCCATTATTTTGTCAAGTATTTATGAGGCAGATTACTCAATTGAGTGGCACCTATGAAAATCCCATTGAAATCAGTGGGTCTAGTGACACAAGTCACTACTCAGCTTGAGTAAATGTTGCAAACTCCAGTGCTAAGTGCCCAATGCTTTCACAGCCTTCACCTGTTAGGAGGAGAGAGGAGAAATCCTTCCTGGCTATTGTGGAGAGACGCACACTAAAATTTCCCTCACCCTAAATCTCTCCTCACTACTCCCCCTTCTTACAAGGCAGGAAGCCTTACATTTCACTTCCTGTAGGTCACATGTTTGCTCTCAATCATATGCCCTGCAACTCATAGTTTTGAAGGGCTGAAGGCTGCAACAGGCACAGTGGGATGTGTGCATACATCCCAGTGCCCTGTTACTGTCTCCTTATCCCTGTATTATGAGAGAGGGAGAATGGAAGTTCCTGACCCACATTCTCCATACCATACCATACCACATGATCCCTCTTGTAAGTGTCCTCTCTGAAATAATCAGTTCCAAACTTTTCAATCTCTCTTGATATGAGAGATTTTCCATGCCCGTAATTATTCATGTTTCTCATACCATTAATTTTGGCTGGTCCTTTACCTATCAGTTGTGATTTCTCCCCCCACCCCAGCCCCCCATGAAGCTAACAGTTTTATTGTAATACTTTAAAAAATTGACATATCAATACAGAAATCTATTATTCAATTATATTTATTTTGTATTGTCTAATATATTGATGCCTAGCTTGAGCTAAAGCAAATGTATAATTTAATTTTCCATTTAGAAATGCCATGGCTGGGTGTTAAGCTGTTGTTGCTATAGTGAAACTGCACTAGCCCTGGTAACGAATTAAACAACTGTATGTTTGCCATAGTGCAGCATAACAAGTCAATTTAGGTTCTCATCTTTGTAAATAGCGAATGTTAAAAAAGTATTCAAATTTCACAGCTGCAAACTATCCTGCCTTTAGATGTGCCTCCAGGAATTAACAAAATGTTTATGCATGAGTTTAAGAACATAATAGCAACTGCAGGAGCTCTCTCTCTCTCTCTTTTACTTTTAAGCTAAAACTTCATAGCAAAGAAGTGTAATTTATGGGTAGGCATTTTTGTTCCGAACAAATTCCCAAACCATGCAAGCAGCACGGTTTAAAAATAAGCAACATTTCCTCAGGTGATAATCTTAGGGAATGTATAAAGAAAGTACCGTAGCATTATGCTTATAAATGCCTGCATTCCTAATGAGTTGTCTCATTATAGCTCACACCAAAACTCCATCTAGAAAGCTTGGGGAAGGAGAGTAAAAGATTGAAAAATATTCTGAATTTAGCAGTTGAGGTCCCACTCTCTATACAGCCTAATGTGAAGATGACCAAACGGTGGCTAATAAAGCAAGCGCCTGATCCAACTCCAGCTGAAATCTATTTTTCCCCCTTAACCTCTGAGAATAGGACAAGAAGCAATGGGCTTACGCTGCAACAAGGGAGGTTTAGGTTGGACATTAGCAAAAACTTCCTAACTCTCAGGATAATAAAGTACAGGAATAAATTGCCTAGGGAGATTGTGGAATTTCAGTGGGCTTTAGACAGTGTCTTTAGGAGTTATTTTTGCCTTAACCTCCTGTCTTTATAAAGCAAATGAATCAAAGTTAATTACAAAGTATTTTTTCCAAACATTAATAGTTGTTTTCGTTGGGAACACAGATTAACTGTTGTAATTAACTATATATCTGAATATCAGTCCTTAGAACACTTAGCAAATGAACATGTAGTGTATTTAACGTGCAAGTTAGCAGTAGGTAAGTGAACAAGCACAATAAAAGAAACCCCAAGGATAATGCATCACAAAATATATTTTGTTCACTTATTTTGACAGTAGTTTCATTTACATTATTTCTGGTAATGCTTAATATGATATTAATTGGACTGAAGTGTATTTTATTAAAGAATAAGTCTCAGTAATATCAGAGCAGCCTTTTGCTACTAAATTAAATGAAAGGTGCATGAAAGATTCATTTATCACTTGGTTCTGCAATTTTTCACATGGATATTATATAAATGCACACACATGCTCACACATCTTGCACTTTATGAGCAATGGATTTTTGGATGGAAGTGTCAGACATGTCCAGACATGTCTCAGGAACTGTCAGCAATGATAGTTTTGGGGTAAGGAGTGCAAATAGGGTGATAGGATGATAATTGTTTTCATAGACTAGTGGGGATTTATTTAAAAGACTTAAATAACATTTGGAAAACTCCAATGTGCTGCTGAGCATTTAAATACTGTATGTCATACTCATAACAAAATGCCTATATTGTGTGCATTGTGTGCATATTCTTGGCACAATGTTTATTTTTTAAACAATGTAAAGCATCATTGCCTATCTTCAGGGTGCTACTTTGTGACCTGAGACTCCTTTCTCTGAAACGTTTAAGGATTCTCTGTGTTTTCTTGTGCAAGCATTTAAATAAATGTGTTTATATCTAATTATGACTGGAAGAAAGGTGGTTGATCAGTGTGGAAGTGAGGAAGTGCAATGGTGAAATTTTAAAATACAGACCTTGATCAAACATTGGCTGTGTTGAAACAAACAATAAAAGGCGTTATAGGATCTGTCATTTTGTGGGATGTGGAGCTAGTGGGCACAAGAAAAGGTGCAAGTAAGATCAGAGGAGATAAAAGGTGTGTAGCATACAACAAACAGTGTTTAAAGCAGCATTTTTCAGAATGTGGGGCACATCCCATTGGGGGAGGTCATCAGATATTAGCCAGGAGAGAGCTGACCATCTTCTCAGCTATTCTTCAGCATACCCAGCTGTTATGGGTGTGAAGAAAGCTTTCAAAATATGACCCAAGTCAAACTGATGCAGACTACTTCCTGAATCTGCAAAGAGTCTCAAAAATTTGTTCTGACCTGAATTGCCTCATTCATTTTACTGGATGCTAACTCACTCACATGATTATTCTTTAAATATTTATCTTGTTAACTATTTCACTATAATAAGGGAGTTAAAGTATCATATTATGAAGATCTACACCAGCATTTCCCACAGTGGGAATGTAGCAGGCCACAAAGGACTATCCAGTGGACGTGGAAGATGTATTAATTATGCCTTAAATAACATATAGTTGAGTTATGATGGGAAGCATAATCAGTTAAATTTTCTGGAAGGAGGCAGAGTTCATCTTTCAAGCATTTGGAAACCACTCACTAGAGTGACCTGCCCACCACTGCACAATTGGTATATGCAGGACTAGTGCTCCAAAATCAAAGGCAGTACGGCACAGTGAAAAGGAAGGAATGGATCCACAGCCGTGCTATGTGTTTCTAGTTCCAGTGTGGTAGGGAAACATGCAAGAAATGGATAATATAAAGCTTCCTCAGGTATCCTTAGAAACTTCTGCTATCTGTGGTGTCTCTGCATATTCTGTTTGGGGTGTCCATCTTTTCAACAACATTTGCAAATTGTTCAGTGTAGCCCTGATAATCTCCCCTCTTTGGTCAAACTGGTAGCTCTGCTTCCTTACACTGGTAGGCATGCTCTCTTTTCATTATTGCTACCATTGTGTGTGGCGGTATTTTTTTTTTATAATAGTTACCAACAACAACTCCCTATCCTTACAGGGAGGTGTGCTGCATTAGCCACCATACACTCCTGCTAGGTTATAGGCTGGCTATGTGCATTTTAATTGTTTGGTCATGACATTGCAACATTTCCTGCTTCAGAGTAAATTAAGGCACAGCTTTTTTCAGTGTGATGCCCACGGAGAGGATGGGAGCCCAAGAGTATGAAAAATGATGGCTTAGGAGACAGATGGAAACAGAGGAAATGTTGAATGCGAAAGGGCTTTTTCACACTGTCAGGGATCTGACTGAAAGGCTCATTCCCCACTACAGTGATATCAGGGCAGCAGATGGCACAGTGTTAGCAGCACAGGACGACATCAAGAACCACAGGAAAGTATATTTCAGGGAGCATCAAGGGACATTATAGACAGTACCGAGTGTGAGGCAATCATCAACAGAGCCATAATATAATCTTCACCTTTTCTGGCAGAGATTGAAACTGCAGTAAACAAGCTCAAACTGGGAAAGGCACATGGTACAATGTTACAGATGAATTCATAAAAGAGGCTGGCAACTGTGCACTCAGTGTCCTTCATAAAATCTGTCAACAGGCAAATGGGAAATGGGGGACTGGCCAAACTACCAATGCAAATCAATCTACATGTTGCGATGCCTCCTCCCTCTCTTCCCCCGAAACAACAACACATATTGGAAATTGCATGCCGAGCCAGGCAAGATGGGGGTCAGAATAGACTGATTGAGTAAGAATTGGGAGAGGAGGAAAAAAAA
This sequence comes from Mauremys reevesii, assembly GCF_016161935.1. Taxonomy (NCBI): domain Eukaryota; kingdom Metazoa; phylum Chordata; order Testudines; family Geoemydidae; genus Mauremys; species Mauremys reevesii. The sequence goes on along the minus strand of NC_052633.1, from coordinate 25,096,342 downwards.
TTACATTTTCAGCTTGAGACTTGAGCAAGATTTGAGATAATTCAATCAACTGCTCTATGTGAACTTTGTGATTCCAAGAGAGGCTGGGATTGTTGTATGCAAATTAAAGCAGCTTGTTTTGGTTTCTATACCTGACTCGATCAATTTAATTTTGTCAGAACTTGTATGAGAAAAAACAACCAGCACTGCACACAGAATAAGATAAGACACTATTGTGGGCCTGGGGTTTGAGAACAAATCTTTCAATTGAGTTAGATTTCTCTTCTCTTGCCATGTTTTATAATGTAAGGGTCAGATCCTCAGCTGGTGTAAATTGACCTAGCTCCATTGAAGTCAATGGCTCTGCACTGATTTTCATCAGCTGTGGATCTGGTCATTATTTATAGTTTAAGGGCTTTTCTATGGCACTCCTTATAAAGAGCATGTATATAACTAATAAAAACAACCAGAAGTCCAGTGGCTTTCATGGGTAAAAAAACCTCACTTCTTCAGATGCACCTGAAGAAGTGAAGTTTTTTTTTTTACCCACCAAAGCTTATGCCCAAATAAATCTGTTAGTCTTTAAGGTGCCATTGGACTCCTGGTTGTTTTTGCGGATACAAACTAACACAGATACCTCCTGATATATAACTAGTGATATGTACTTACGTTTTATAAACAAATGTCACATTAACTGTCTAGAAATATTGTCAATAAGATGCTGAATGCTGAAACTGGAAACTTCATTGTGCTAGTTCAGCAAAGGACTATAACAGGAACGAGAATGGGGAGAAGGGTATTTGTTTTCTCCAGCTAGCACATGATTTCTGTGTGATTCCCCCAAAGGTGAGGTGTCTTGGATAGGAAAGGACATAGGCCCAGGAAAGCTTGGAGAATGCTTTAATGCCTAGCACCTCTACCACTAGCTATGGAACTTCAACCACAATTTTAAACTGCAGTCTCCTGGAAGGATGATGACATAAACATTGCCTGCCCTTCTCTAGGGTGTTAATCAGCTGCATCCTTTCCTGTGGAAGAGTGGCTCTTCTGGCACAGAAATGGCACATCTTTTCAGGGAAGAACTGAGCCCACTTTCTTCATCTTTAAGATTTAGTGGATCTTATAGAAAAAGAGCTGGTGAAAACTTGGTTGATTTAATAAAAATTCACAAGGAATTTTACAAAATTTTACAAAATCAGATTGTTTAATGTTAATCAAGCCTGAATGGGTTGCCACTACTGTAACTGTAGCTCAGCATGCTGGAAGTAAACAAACATATCTAATGTGCGTAATCTTTTTAGATGCAGAATTCAATTGACGTGTTAACCTTGTCAGAAAAAAGGATTTTGAACATAAGGCAAAATTAGCAAATGACATTTTTTGTAACCAGACCAAACTTTCAGAAAATGAAAGTTTTTCATCTCAGTGGATTTGGAAGAGCTGAAGGACAAGGATGAAATTCAGCTTGCTGTATCGCTTGCTCTCAAGCTGACACTTACTGACATGAACATACTGTCAAAACATGAAGGAAAGCAAGGTTATGCAGCCAATGGGGAAACAAACAATTACCTTCTGTAAACCCTTTTGAGTTGAGTCTATTTTCTGTGATAGCAGTGACCGGGAACTGTGAAGGAGGAAAGTAAGTAGAAATCAAATGAATACAACAAACAAAGCCCATGAAGTGGAAGATGGAAAAGGGCAGAAACCTGTTCCATAGAGAAAGTAAAATAAGAATTTACCCAGATGCCAAAAATACACCCCAAAGTCTCCCTTTAAAAAAGAAAAGAATGAAATATAATGATAATATTCTCACACCAGGCAACTATTCATTTCTTGAGGAGAGCATAATTTTCTGCATCCTCTCACTCTGTGCTGATGAGTAATGTCCCTTCAGGGCAAGCTTGTATCATTGGAGGAATTCTATCTCTCACACCAGTTGGAGAATAACCTTAATTAGGGATGACTATGGTTAGCTATTCCCCCTGAAGCTGACAGTGGCTACCAGCAACAAGTCTATTGAGTCCTACCTATCTAGCAATCCAGCGTACAAGCCCAAGATTTAACACAAATTGGAGAACAGGAGATATCTCTGGATATCTAGGCTGCTACCCTCTCCAAAGGAAGACGGGAGTGTGGCATGACATGGCTGAAGACTTCCTTTGGGCACATAGGATGTCTTGGGTTGTAAAGGCACAGGCGGAACTCACCCATACTGGAGATGTCTACTAATGCTAAAGTTTAGCTGCAGTAGGGAGCAAGGAAGGTGATGACCTCAGTTTGGGGATTTTAAAATCAGCAAAATGCTAGTTGTTAGAATGTTAATGCAAGTTTAATTATGATGACTTATTGATAAGCTTTCCTTAAATCCATTGCAGCTTGGTGTAATATCAAAAAAGTTTAAAATTCACCCTTGTGCAGAAGATCAAGGCAAGGTGCACTTAGGGCTTAAGGCCCGTGTAAGCCCTGAATCGGTGAGGAACAGAGATAGTATTAACTTCAGATGAACTCAGGAAGCAATACATTTTAAATGTAGATGTTTATGAAGGGCTGAGTCTTTTGTCACTTTTCTGGTGCAAAAGCATTCCCAGTCTAGAGCCCCGAAGTGGATTGCAGATGCCATAAAATACTTGTATATCTGACTACCTGATTTGCACCTACCACCCAGTAATGAGGTAAAGAGGTGGATGATGTATTCAGATTTGCTCCTGCAAATCAGCTTCTTTGCATTCATATGGGAGATCACCCTTTGGATATTTAGCCCATAGCAGCATGCTCAAGATTTAATTTGAAATATATATTAACATCTTCATCGGAAATAAAAGAGATTGATGTTAAATGAAATAAAGCCTCTGTGTTGCTCCAGGGATGCTTTTACAAATTACAGTTTACTGATGCTTAGGTGCGGTGAACTGATTCACTATTAATGCTTCACATACTGTTGTGACTGTTTAGAACAAGTAGTTACAATGTGTCAAATATGCACTGTCAAAAAAAAAGTAGTTCAGTGAAACTTGCATACCCTGCAAGCCTACATATAAGCTAACTATTCCATAGGTTCACCAGACTGGTGATTTTCAGTTTGTCATTAATGATAGTTTAAGGGAAACTTTGGTTGGTGGTAAATACCACATAATATGACCTAATGCTTGGAAATATGATATTTTGAAATTAGATGTGATTTTCAATAAATAACGTAATTGATTATTTTTGTCTCATTTTCTGATACACTCAGTAGACCATGATTTCCTTCAATTTATTCATTATTTAAATGTACACAACAAACACATATTTTTGCATTCTTTAACTCTACAAATTGATCATGAATATCCAAAATTTTAGCTTTGTTATCATTGAACAGATTAGTCATGCGGTATTATGGGGTCAAATTCTTAATGCTTATTAATCAGCATAGCTACACTGAACTGATACTGATCTAAACCAGTGGCGATCTGGTCCTGTATCTGTTTGTTAACTGAATTAAGAGGCAAAATACAACCAATATTGCCTGAACCTAGTTCAAGATTTGAACCTTGAACCTCCTGTGTTTAAAAACATATTGTCCATCAATTGAGCTGAAGGACTAAGCATTTGAAAGTTCATTAAAAACATTTGCAAAACATTTTTGTTGTATTTTGTCCACCTTATTTTTTTCCCATGGCAGCTTTAGGTTGAATTTTGTGTTGCTGAGAGAGATGTTTTTGGAATGGAAACCAAGAAAATCAACAGGCTCTTTCATTTTCACATGTGATTTTCAAGGCTCATTCACTTTCACATGTGACTTTCAAGGGTCCTATAGACTTAAATTAAGTGGTAACTTTTACACAAGCTACAGATTTAGTTCCAAACCTCAAATTTCAATTAACCCAGACAAACTAAAATAAATACAAAAAGGTTCAAATGCAATCATTGTAAACCAAGAATGCTGAATTTTACTTCTCAGTAACTTCAATATAATTCTTGGAAACACTGTCTACTTCATTGAATGGCACTACAGTCATAATAAAATTTCCAGAGATGCATCATCATTTCTGGAATACTAGGTCTCATTCAGCTATTCAAGTTACACAGTGGTGTACCTAACTTGATTTGCTTTAAATTGGGTAATGAAAGAGCCAACACAGAGACCACATCACAATGAAGTTGAAAACAAACTTTGTCTTCTCACTCCTCTCCCTTTATCATTCTACTTTTTCATATCCTTTTGGGATCTTTTTTCTTTATATTGTAACATTGATACTAATTGTTGAGACAATACCTAATCTAATCCCTAACACCTAGAGCCTGAACCAAAGCCCATAGAAGTCAATGGGAGAGTTAAGTGAGATCACCACCAGAAAAGTATGACAAATGGCCAAGAATGACAAATGTAAGTAGGTGATGTTTTCCAAAATCCTGCCCCATTTGCAATACTCTGTTATATGTTTTGCCTTTGAATATTAGCATGTTTGTATACTAATTAAAAAAGTTAAAACTTCATGAAATCAATCATGATTCACCAAATTATGATTTTTTTAAAATAAAACATATGGCAAAGCTAAGTATTTAGATTTTTTTTAAATGATGTGCTTTCTCTTAAGCAGGGATTTTATCCAAATGTAGAGGCGGACAGAATCCTTGCATCTCCTTACTGCTCTCTATGAAGGCCTCTTTCCTTTAGAATGTTTTCTCCCTTCCTTCCCTGGTCCAAAGCAGACTCAATCTGTTGACCTTTCAGGCATGCTGAACAACCAATCTGACTGAGAAGCTTGATGGAGCACTGAGACCATGGTGGAACAGAAGGTTGGATGTTTCTTTGGTGTGTACGTGTGGTGGGAAGTTCAGGTTTTAACTCATGTTGGTCTACTGACTGGTGGTTAGAGGAGGTATGTTGTGGTGGAGAGAAAGTGGTGTGGTTCTGTTTTGAATGATCTGTGTTATAACCTCTACTAAGTTCTTAAATGTCTGTCAAAAGTGTACAGAGCTTTGGATGGGGGCCCTTTGTTGTTGTGTTATTTTTCTTAGATTAAAAATTAAAATAAAATAAATGCATAAATAAAATATTGGTTGCTATATACCACTTTCATAATAATGCTTTCACATCTGTTGGTAAGTACAAAAATATAGTCGATGACTAATTTCAGCAGCACTGAGGTGTCATATTTGAATCAGATTTAAAAAGTCACAACAGTAAGCTCAAAAGATTTATCTGAGTTTATTTACTTACTTCTGATCAGTTGGAATTAGTAATTTCTGTATATTTTTAAACAGCTTTAAGTAATGACACATTATCACATCCAAAAATTCAGAAATATCATACTGAGCACAAGTTAACCTTTTCCCATGCCTAAAACAAATGCATTTGGATTAAGTTTTAGTTTTAATAGCACAAGTGCAAATCATTGTTACTAAGATTTGCATAGAAATTAAAATAAAGGTAAATGCAGTTGAGATGAAAAATCACTGGTTAAACATCCTAGTAAGTCTTTAAATAACAATCACAGATATGTATTTCTTGAGGCTAATTACTGTAACCTCTGTGTCATCAGTACAATGGCAATCCCTGTCACAATTAGGTAATATGATTGTGTTGTCAATATGAGTCTTCCAGTTACCCTTATTTCTTCTAAAAATAATTTCTGGTTGTGACTGATATGGCAATTTCCTTCAATACCTTTGGGAGATCTTCTTGTATTAAGTTTATGTATCATTATGGGCCAGGGATTCTATGTAATTCCACTGGGGAAGGTAACCACAGCTCATACAGGTATTAAGAACAGTGGGAGATGATTAGCCAAATTCCTTCAGTTTGCAACATCTCCTGAAAAATGTTTAAGGTTTCTAACCTGTCCGAACCTAAACCTGGCAGATATCCTCAATTTAAAGCTGGTTGAAATGTTTCAATTGAATCCTCTTTGATGGAAAATGGCTTTTATGTTTTTTTTTTTCAGATTTATTTTTTCCAAAACTCTTAAAAATTAAAGAAAAACTTTGATTAACATTAACAAACATCATTTTTGTCAAATTTCACAGGAAAATTAAATAACTTCCTGACTGGCTCTGTTAAAATGCAGGCATTAAAGGCCTGATCTAAAGTCCATGGAAGCCAATTAGTAGACTCCCTCTGACTTTAATGGGTTTTGGATCAGGATGCAGATATTCAAATTACCCAATTTCTCCAAAATACCTGGAATTGCCTCAACAGTTAGCATTTCTGTTACAGGATAAAGGAAAAAATAGATCCCAGTGGATATGAGAAAGTGGAATTAAAAGGGAAGAGTACACTGAGAAGACAAAATTTGTTTTCACTTTGATACGGTCTCACTATTGACCATTTTCCCTGTCCAATTTAACTCAAATCAAGACAAGTAATGTATAGCATGGGTTAAAAGGTTACACTAAAATAAAACTCTTCAAAACCTGAACCAAGGTGTTTTGTTTTGTTTTTTGTTTTTTGTTTTTTTTCCTCCCACATTTGAACATTCTTGGCTAACTTGTCGTCTTAGTTATCAATTTTGCCTGAGGCTGGAAATGGCAATACTGTAAAACTGGCTGTTCATATGCTGTTTCCAGCCTGGCTGAAATGAGTGAGTCTCAGAAACCTCACACCAAGGCCCATTCCCAAAGGATTTCTTGCCCAGCTCTGCAGAGCCACAAGGTTCAGGTAAACAGCTGATTTTTGAAATCATAATAATTTGCACCTTCATGTCTTTTGATATTAATTTAGCAGTAGTAAATGTCTCAGTATCATAGGCACAAAGGAATTTGCATACTGGATCAGACCTGAGGTACGAACCCTGCAGCAGGCAGCTGTGGGATAATCTTAAAAGGGCTTCTCCTTTTTTTAATAAAAACTTTTTGTTCCAAACATTTCAGCCAGCTTTGTTTACATGGTCTTGTTTATGTTTCTGAATGAATGAACTGAATGGTTTTAAAAAGAAAAAATAAGAAATAACAATTCATTTTTTGGTTCAAACTTTTCAGCAAATACACATTCATGAAGAAACTCTTCATATCCTCAAGCATTATTACAAACACAGGACACTGTCCAAATATTCACAAGCAATAAATAGTAATCTTTATCCTGAAAGGAACTATAAGCAAGAATTTCTCGCTCCTATGCAGAACCCATATAAAAGAAGGTGGTATCTTCAATACAAGTATATTGTTGCAGATTCAAACCCAAAATAATTTCACAAATCATAGTGAGCAAACTCTGTACTTGTATTGACCAAAATATTCAGTTTTACTTTTCTTATATAGATAGTGTGACAAAGTCAGGCTGGAAGGCTCCAAGAGGGTGCTCATGTTGGATTCTGGGAAGTGGGCGGGCGTAAGCCAGCCCACTGCTAAAGGATCCTCCTACAGAAGGTAGATACATTAGCCCCAGAATTTTAAAGGCCCTCTTCCCTACCAGCTGAGAAGGGGTTACCTCAGGTCAGTGAGGGACACCTGATTCCAATTAAGGCCTGCTTAAAGCCTTTTAACCCAAGCAAAGGGGGGGAAGAGAGAGACAAGCTACTGCTAAGTTAGTGGTAGTAGAGGGAAAGTTGCCAAACCTGAGGCCTGCTGGGGAAGGACTGACACCCCAGGGCAACCAACAGGGTGAAACCCTGCACCAGGAGAAGGCAGCGAAAGATAGCCCCTGGGTTTTCTTTGTTTATGAGACTGTTTTCCATTTTGTTTGGTGGAGGATCAACCCTTAGGCCAACCTTCAGGCCTATCCTGAAAGTACAACCAATGGAGCACAGAAGGGGAAAGGCAAACCCTGCTGTGAGTGGGGCCGATTACCCCAGGTCTGCCATCGCCAGAGGGAGAAGCACTAAATCTGGTGAGACTAAGGAGATGCTTTGCCACAGTAGATAGATATGGATCTATATGCTTTGTGATCAACTCTTTTATCACTTAGCATTACACATAATTTTTTTTTTGGCTGTTTCTAGAGGGGGTATTCAACATGACATCTGGCTAATGTATTTCTCAATTTGTCTGGCATTCAATCAGAAAGCGGGGTTATCAAGTACTCATTTTGTTTTCTCTGTCTGCAAGGGACCCCTGGGCATCTAAATGTAAATTTAATCTACTTTTGATATGCAATTAAAACAAAAAGAAGAAATTAAAGAATATGTAAAACGAGAAGAAGCAAAGTTTGTAAAAGCCCATTTTGTTTTTCAATTTCAGAAAAAGTTAGATTTAAAAGAAAGATGTTTTTGTTTTCTCTTGTTGGGTTCTCCACTGTCTTAAAAATAAGTTTCTGCCAATTTTTACTAGTTACATGAAAAAGATAGGTTAAAGATACAAATTTACTGCAAGTTTTTTGAATGAGTATGTATTAACTAGAACTGAGATCAACAGAAGGGTGCAATAGATTCAAAGGTATGGAATAAGTGCATTAGTAATTTTCTGTATGTCCCTCATAAGTGCATAAAATAGTCTAAATATGAATCATGACAGGAATACATCTTTCAATTTATATTACCAGGATGCCTATATGAACTATTGTATTTTCCAGCCAAAGAGGACATAAGCCTTTTTTTCATTAATTACAGCTAAAAATGTACATATTCATTGTGTGGTTTGTAATCAAATGCTGTAATCAAATGCTGGTTTGTAATCAAATGCTGTATGCTCAGAGATATGCCCCCACCCTTCTGTTTGTCCCTTTTGGGGTATTGCACATCCCCAACTTGGCAGTAGGAGTGGACCTGTCCCTAGGTTCCCCAGAAGTCAGGTATTGTAATTTTCTCTGATTGTTATGTGGGCTTAAGCAAAGGAAGAAAACTCCTTGGATGTTTCCGTTTCTTCACTGTGCATCCACATAAGAACCAGCCACAGTCTGTCCCCGGATTATTAGTGTATTTGTTACTAAACTATTGAGGAACAAGTGAGCATTGCAGGTTTCCTTGTGTGTGTATTTCTCTAACCTGAAATGTGCACAATACATTCTATAAATAGTTTTTTATATCAATCACAGAAAAGTTGTTCCATTTTCTATCTCTGGGTATAATTCTTTCCCTTATTGTCAATGCTTATTATTTAATCCAATCCTATTCATTAAGTGTTCTCTAGAGAGGTTTTGTTTTAGTTCTTGCATTTGTTTGTTTTCAAGGCAGAATCTGGCACCTGAAAAGGCATTTTTGGATCAAAGTATAAAATCCTGAAGAAAAATAAACATTAAGCTTAATAACTAAACTTGCATTATTGCAGTGGGGATAAAAACATCAATGAATTTGTCATATTTTTGCTAATTATTTCTTTATATATCACCTGCATTCATTTACATTGGAATCATGACTTTCTGTAGTTAATTTGCACACGTTAAACAGCCCTACAGGTACTTCAGCTGAATTCACATGTCTATCTGTATTAGGATTTTATACCATAGTATCTGAGTACCTTCCATGTAAAATCACTGGAAAATAATGGAGTTCCTAGTGGACTTCATAGAGTCTTTGTCATTTCTCATGGTCAAACCTCAGATGGGGTTAGGATTCATATTTGTGCATGGAGCCATACAAAATATTACATCATTGAATTTGATAATTTAACAGATGATCCTTAAAACTACAACTGCATGAAAATGCTAATTTTAATTCCTCAGGGTTCCCTGCTTCTCCCCTCCCCCCCACACACAACTGAGATTTTTTTGGGGGTGAGGAGAATGTTTGTTTGAATTTTTCAAAAAGAAAAACTTTGTCAGCAATTAGACATGACACTAACTGGGATTCCCCATATTGGGACTCCCCACATGGCACTTGAATGTGTTCTCCCAGTTAGTGGTGGTGGTCTCAGAGGTTAAGGCCAGAATGGGCATGGAGCACATAGCTGTAAAGGTGGCATCTTCATCTCATCATTAAAACCCATTGAGGTACTATGAGGAAACTTGTAGTCCTAACTACATGTTAATCTGCTCCTGTAGACAAAGGACTTAGGTCTCCAGGGTTGACATTCCATTGTTGGTTTGTTTGTTTGTTTATCATAGCACCTAGGAGCCCTAGTTATGGCCTAGGTACCCAGTGTGTGAGGTAGAGCATTAAATGCACTTATTTTCTTAAGACATGGTGAAAAACATGCAAGAAATCGTCTTCCAAGTAATTCTTCTCCTTATGCCAAAGTATTTTGTCTCCTCATGCCACTTCTCGCAAATGCTTTCTTTTTATTTTTATAAGAGTAGCAGGCAGTATGATTCCTCCTGAACAATAGTAATTCAGCATATTCCTTTGTTTTCTTGTATATATTTTGTTAATTTTTCCAATAGCTATATTAAAGATTCTCATGATGTCAAGAATTAACATACCTGGGACGAGGTACCATTTTCCTCTGCCTTTAGTAGAGCTATGCTGAGTAACAACAAGAAAAATGTGTTACAATACTATTACTGCAGATTTTTTTGAAAAGCACAGTGGTCATCTCCTTTAAGGCTAGAGTTAATCAAAATTGTGCCCCAAAACAATGTATCAAAATACTAAAATTGAAAGGAAAATATCTTATACTTTCTTGAACCTTAATTTGAAACCAGTGACTTTTAAGCAGCCAAGTAGTTAAAAGATAAAAAAGTTTTAGGGGGTATAATTGTAATAGTCTGAAACTTTTATGTGATATTTATATTTTAACACGCTATTCAGTAATCAGTAGTAATCTTCTGATCTTGAGGCTCCATGCTGATATTAAACAGGCATCACACAGCCTGCAACTGTTTGTCTGAAATCCCTTTTTTGTTTTCTTCTTCTTCTTCTATATTTTTTTCCCCTCTTAGCTTCATCAGACCTCCATTTTCAAAGGACCCTGACAGAACCTTTAGATGAAACATATATCATATTTATTTGAAAGTCATTTAATGATGCATAAATTGAAGGGAGGAAAAAAATCAGTGTTGTAATGTGGTGGCTATGACTCAGTCTGAGACACATGCAAAGTTCCAGAAAATATTACAGAATTGCTTTATTTTAGAAACTAAGAAGGGCAATTTAAAAATAGCTGAGATTAGTAGTCTTAAATCAAGATGTTTTTGATTCCATGCCCATAGGTCTTTCACAATTTTCATTAAAATATCAATATATTTTTATTTTAAACCATTGTACCATGTAGAAATGTCCCATACAATGTAATGGAAAACCATTAAGAATTAAAGGAGGGTAATATAATTAATGCTAATCAACGTGGCTTTATGGAAAATAGATCCTGTAAAACTAACATGATTTTTTTTTTCTGAGATTACAAGTTGGATTGATAAAGGTTATAGTGTTAACATAATAGACTTAGAATTCTATAAGGTGTTTGATGTACACCATGACATTTTGATTTAAAAACTAGAATGATACACAATTAACATGGAATACATTAAATGGATGAAAAACTGGTTCACTGATAGGTCTCAAAATTGTAAACAGGGAATCATCATCAAGCAGATATATTTCTGGTTTATGCTTATTTCTGGCCTTATGCTATTTAACATGTTTATAAATGACTTGGACGAGAACATAAAATCATCACAGACAAAGTTTGTAAATAACACAAAGATTAGCAGACTAATGAATAATTAAGAGGACATATCGCTAATACAGAGCAATCCGAATCTCTTGGTAAGCAAGTTGTGTGCGAGCAAACAATATGTTTTTTAATATGGCTAAATGTATACATCTAGAACCAAAGAGCATAGGCCACACTTGCAAGATGGGGGACTCTATTCTAGAAAACAATGACTCTGAAAAAGATTTGAGCTGGCCAGGAGTTACTGGTGCAACACTGGCCAAAAGTGCCAATATGATCATTGGATACATAAATAGGGGAATTTTGAGTAGGAGTAGAGAGGTTATTTTATCTCTTTATTTGACACGGCTGTGACTGCTGCTGGAATACCATGTCTACTTCTGGCATCTATAATTAAAGAACAGAGAAGAGCCACAAGAATGATTAAAGGATTGGAAAACATGTCTTGTAGTGATAGACTGAGCCCCTGGAATCTATTTAGTTTAGCGAAGAGAGGGTTAAAGAGTGACTTAATCACAATCTGTAAGTACCTACATAGAAAACAAATAATTGATAGGGGCTCTTCAATCTAGCAGACAAAGGTATAGCAAGATCCAATGGCTGGAAGTAGAAGCTAGACAAATTCAGACTGGAAATAAGGAATAGAATTTTATCAATGAGAGTAATTAACCACAGAAACAATTTACCAAGGGTCATCATAGATTCTCTATCACAGGCAGTTTTTAAAGCAAGATTGGATTTTTTAAAAAGATATGTTCTTTATTCAAGAGAATTATTTTGGGGATGTTTTTCTATGCCCTCTTTTATACAGGAGGTCAATCCAGATGATCAAAATGGTCCCTTCTGGCCTTGGAATCTATGAATGTTCTTGATTTCTCTATACTCCTATAGAATATAATGGAGATCTGTAAGATTTTTTGATCTATGTTATAGGGTTCTGTTAAATTCTATGGAATAGATTGTGGCTTGGCCTACATACCCAAACAAGAAGGAGTAAGATCTCCTCTTAACTTCTCTATGTAGGCGGCCTTTATATTGGGTCTGGGAACACAGAAGCAAACAGGGCCATTCACCCAATTACATCCTCCCTGGAGTAGGTGGGAGGGGAATGGTCCAAGGAATAGACAGAACCTTAGCTTTCCCCCTTTTCACTGGTCAGAGGAGCTGAGGCAGAGCATTAAGTGTGGTCATTTATTGCTGTATAAACTGCCAATAAATTGCTGCCCTCTAGAACCAAGGAGGAATCAAGTGAAGAACTGCAACTCAGATGTGTGTCTGAGACACAATGTCTGCTTGAGAGTGTAGCTTACTCGCCAGCCTTGGCATAGATTGAGCATTGTCACTAATGGCCTCGGAAAGGAGCAAAATGAACTCCTCCCTTCTCCTTGCAGCCTACCTCAGACACCAGCTGGAATTCAGTGAGGATGGGGACAATGCTATGCTCTGAACTCAACTGGTCTCACCCTGTTGGGTTCAGGGTATTCTATATGGTCTGTCGAGCAAGCCAAGATCCTAACATAGGGCTCAAAGTTGTCAGCTGTGAATGGCTCCTTTGTAGGCACTCTGGGGGAATGGAAGTCTGCCTCTTCCACTTCTCCCCCTCTATCAGTAAACCAGTGTATGAGTTATGAAAATTTGGGCCATAGAATACTGGATCCTCATGGAAAATAGCTGATAGTTTATGCCTCCATCTCAGCTGGACTGAAAAACATAATCATTATTTCTCTTTTGTGAGTTGTTAATTTGATTAAATATGTTTTCTCCCTTTTTGTTTCTTCTTTATTATGATTTTGCAAAACATCTTTTTAATTTACAAAGTGGGGACTTTTTGCTTGAATTCGAAAGCCCTAGGAAAGCATCTGAAAAGGAGAGAGCTTTGCTTTTCCTTTTGTTGGATGCTGTTGCACAAATACTTCTCCCTGGCTGGCAATTCTCTGTCACAGATACGGTTGTAAATGTCTCATTTCTGTTTTCAGAATAAAATGCCACTATGTGCTTAGCCCTTCACAGGAATTTTTGAACAGTCTCTTGTCAGACATCCAAAATTAAAGAGCTTGATTCTAAATTAAGTAATTCTTGAAAGATTTAAAAAACATACAAATAACAAACCCCAAATGCACGAGCATAGGATAAATCTATTCTGTTTTGTTCCAAATATGTATTTTTTGCTTTCAAAGCACTTTTGGCGCCAAAATAATTTCTTTTGAACAGATCCAGGAGCTCAACATTTTCCTAGGAAATGGCTCTCATTTGAAAATGAATTAGTTATCTCACACTTCCAACCAGGTACTGGTAAATTAAATCATCTAAAGAGGAGGAAATTAATGTTAGCCATAAACCAACCATTATTTTTATTTGTATTTCTTTATTCACTTTTGCAACATTTTTACTTTTTCATTATCTAAGGTTGCTCCCAAAATAAATAAAAAGACACTGTTTAGACTCAGAATATGACACTTTTGCATCTCCAGTGTCTTGCACAAATATTTTTTATTTGGACTCTAGGTATTAGATAAGTTGCAAGTTTGGTTTAATCCATCTGAAACTGTATTAACATAACTCATCTGGGAACTATCCAACCATAACTCATACTATACAAGCATGCTTCCTTTCTCCCTCATTTCTTCCTAGTGGAGAGTAGACAATATCCCCCACAGCTGGTTTCAGCCTGTTGTTGGCACTCCCCTTATATAGGGGTTGAGAAGCTGGGGGGAAGGGTCATCTTCTCACTGTACCAGACATAAGGAGCCCTCAAGCAGTTCCCCAGCTTCTAGAGGAGATGTCGTCCCCTAAGTACACTTCCAGTGCTGGTTTATCAGGGAACTGCACACTCTGGAATAAGTACCTGACTGAATACCTGCCACAATGGTACATCAGTAATTAGCTACCTTACCCGCAAGCTTCTGTGGAGCTTGCTGATTTTCAATTAAATCAGGATTCAGATTTTTTTTTGATTTTCCATGCACTGAGAGATCTCTCCTCTAAATAAATAAAAAAAATTTCTTTTTGCTTCTATATATATATTTTTTTGTTTTGGCCCCAGAAATAGAATGCTCCCTGTGAACTTGGTCTCCTATGCTGATTTCACATTCCTACCCCCCCCCCCACCACCTTCAACCTGTTTTCCTGTTGAATTAATATTCACATGGGGCTTCCTTCGTGTTGGCTTATATCCTGCTTACTTTACATCAGAGATCTAGGCTAACAGGTAAATCAACATTCCTCTGTCTGGGAAAATCTTATTCATCATCCCTGCCTGGTTACATAGTTCAAACATATTTTTAATACCTACCTACAGCTTCTTGTATGACACCTGCACATGCATTTTGTAATGCTTACGATGACCAGTATGATATAAGCTTTTATTTGATATCTTACACAATATTTTTCATAGATAAATACTATGAGAGCAATTTTTTTTAATTAATTCTCTCTTCAGACCTGGAGTGGAGTTTTACATGACAGACAGTGAGTTCCCAGTTGGCATTGAGGGGAGGGGGGGTCACAGATGGGTGGGTGCTTTTAGTTTGGATCTTATTTCATGTCAGCTAGTCTGCCAATGTGGAGCTGAATGAAAAGTTTCTCACCACTGACGAAACCAGTGAAACAACATAGGCCCAGATTCTGCAACTTGTTGCATGTGACTGAATTCCTGAGTCTATGTGGAGCTCCACATAGATATCAATGGGGCCCATTTCAGAATGTAGAGCAGGCCCTGGACTCAGCTGCACAATTAGGTCCATCATGAGAAAGTGGGAATTTGATAGAAGACGGAAACTACTCATTGAAAAAAAGTTCATTTAAAACCTTGATTTTTTTTTTTTACCCTGATTCACAATTTTGTAGTTCTTACCATGAAAAAATTGGGGTTTTGTTTGTTTTGGAAGGGGGTTGTGCTTTAGGAAGTTGAGAAATTGAGGTCTATAAGAAATCTCCACTGTGCCGGGTTTTGCATACAAATAGTCTTTTAAATTGAAAACTGGTAGTTTTTTGCACTACTAACTACAACCCAGGGACATCTTTCTACGATTATAACATGAGTAACTATTTAAAAAAAAAAAACAACAAAACCACTATATTTATACAATGACACTCTGCCTATATATTTGTGGGTTCAAAGTACATTTTTCAAATGTCAACAATAGCTAGTCCAAATGCTTGTTTTATTACAACCATGTTAAATAATTAGGTGAATTATTCTAAGTACCATTGCAGTAAGAGAAATGGAACAAAACAATTGTAAAATCACCAGTAATTATGCAGTTCAGGCATGATCATCTAATGCATTCTCCAAAAATGAAGTATTGTCCTTGTAAAATGACCTGGTTATTACCCCAAAACTGACTGTATCAGTTAAAAGAACATTTTTTTTTTATCTTCTTATCATGACAACTCTTTAACTAAAAGGTTTAAGAGAAGATATATTAATTCTATCCATTGTAATAGTGATCCAAGGGTAATTTTTAAATAACAAGTATGTAATAACTGAAATTTACCTTCAGTATGCAAAGATAATTACCACATACTTATTATGATAAAATATTAAGTGAACTTCATAAATGAGTAATAATACTGTAATTTTCATTTGATATGATTCTGCTTAATGGTGGTGATAGTACTGTAGTTATCATTAGTTACTCATTTCCTATAATTTCTGGGGCATTTTTGTTTTTTCTGGGTTATTAATGGCTCATAACATAAAGTAATACTTGTTAAATTAGATACTTGACATCTTACATTTCTATTATCAGGTGAGCTCATACCTGGTGCCATATGAATTGTTGTGTATGGCCAGCTGCAGAAACTGATGATGGATTTAGATATCGTATTAAACTATCTGCTAAAAAAAAATCGGTTTGAGATGATATTTCCTGTAACAAGCATGTGTTACGCCAGATTCGTGCATGGTACATTTATGTATATTTCTTTGCACAATTTAAAGCTAATATATATATATATATATATATACTGGCTGTATGTTAAACATAACTAAAGAAACAATATAAACTATCTACATGTGATTTCTCAAGATCACATTTATGAGAAAATAACTGACCCCAAATATATATAGATATCTGAAATAGATCAATAGTGACCAGTAGACAATAAGGCTATTGCAGGACGGTGGCAATCATAACAATTGTAGGGAGGCTTCTGTATCCTTCATTGCTGACCGCCCTGCCATGCAGAACCCTTATCTGACCTGTGTGCTGAGGAGAGGATTATTTGCTCTGATGGGAATTTCTCTTGAATAAGAAAGGAGTATGACCAATAAGATTTTGGGGATAGCAAATATGTTAAAGCTGCTGTCTTAAGATATCAGGTCCCAGAACTCCTCTTGTTCCCAGGTTGATTGATTCATGAAAGTCCATACTGAAAATGATGGTGGGGGAGGGAGACCCAAAAATCCTTTTAAGCTTACTAGACCGAGTGACCCTCTGAAGGAGTGTTTCTGGCTGTGTGCATAGTTATTGGAGAGCTACTGCAATTATGAGGCTACCAATAATGGAGAAAATAAGTGATATAGTGTGAAGAGCTGGTTACAAAGAAGCCAATGCAGAACATGAAAAAAATGTACTGGATGTCAGTGCTAGATGCAGAGAGAAGTGGTGAAGAATAAAAACAGTATGTTTCCAGTGGATCCCATTGCTACTGGGGATCCAGGCAGCAGGAATTCTAGTAACCGGCAGGTCATAAAAGACCCAGATTAGACCCTTTCTTTAGAATAAGCCATGGAATGGGAAAGGTTATAAGAACCAGTATGTCTTTGTTGAAGGTCTGAGAAATGACTTCGCTGGCCCACTGGGTTATGAGAAACATTTTGGAAAGCTTTTGATTAAAATCTCTTAGCTGTCCTGATCTTAAACAATTTAATATTCTGGCAGATTTGAGCAAGGTACATTTGTACCTTTAAAGTTACTAACAAAGGAGTGACTATGAAAATTAGATGGGGCACTCTTAGTATGGGAGTGATTATGCTAATCCAGGGCATTCTTGCTGTGAACTAGATGTTTCAAGAATTCTGAGATGACCCAGACTGAATTAAGTGCTGGTGCAGTTAATGAAATCGTTGGGCCTTCTCTCCTAATTCACCTGACTATGATGGCTGTGGTTTCTAAATTGTGTTTATAACAGATCTGTCTATAAGAAACTGTTCTATGGTTACAGAGAACTATTTTGTTTCAGGTAGTGTAAAACAATCACTGAAGAAGAGATTCAGAAATGCACAGCACTAGCAATGTGCTAATCAACTAATCAAAAAGTAGGAGAGAAAATCTAATCCAGTGGTCTGAACACAGTGCTGGGAAACAGAAATGCCTGAGTTCTAACTAAAACTGGTCAGGAAACTTTGAACAAAATATTTCTTTCCCCTGATTCAGAGCAGGGGCTTGAAGCTGGGTCTCCCAGGTGTGTGCACTCAGAGGTGCTGGAACAATTTTTATAGTGGGCGTGCTGAAAGCAATTGAACAAAACTGTAATCCTTGCATCTGATGGAAACCACTTCAAGCCAGAGCGTGCTGCCGCATCACCAGCACCCCTAGTTCTAGCACCTCTGAGTGCGCTAACCACTAAGCTATTTATTTCACTCCCGCTCCCATCTCTAAATATTCCACAAGGTGTTGGATTTATCCCAAAGCAGAAAGGAGAATATTACCATAGAATCATAGAATATCAGGATTGGAAGAGACCTCAGGAGGTCATCTAGTCCAACCCCCTGCTCAAAGCAGGGCCAATCCCCAACTAAATCATCCAGCCAGGGCTTTGTCAAGCCTGACCTTAAAAACCTCTAAGGAAGGAGATTCCACTACCTCCCTAGGTAACCCATTCCAGTGCTTCACCACCCTCCTAGTGAAAAAGTTTTTCCTAATATCCAACCTAAACCTCCCTCACTGCAGTTTGAGACCATTGCTCCTTGTTCTGTCAGTCTAGATCCATCCTCTTTGGAACCCCCTTTCAGGTAGTTGAAAGCAGCTATCAAATCTCCCCTCATTCTTCTCTTCTGCAGACAAAACAATCCCAGTTCCCTCAGCCTCTTCTCATAAGTCATGTGCTCCAGCCCCCTAATCATTTTTGTTGTCCTCCGCTGGACTCTTTCCAATTTTTCCATATCCTTCTTGTAGTGTGGGGCCCAAAACTGGACACAGTACTCCAGATGAGGCCTCACCAATGCCGAATAGAGGGGAATGATCACATCCCTCGATCTGCTGGCAATGCCCCTACTTATACAGCCCAAAATGCTGTTAGCCGACTTGGCAACAAGGGCACACTGTTGACTCATATCCAGCTTCTTGTCCACTGTAACTCCTAGGTCCTTTTCTGCAGAACTGCTGCCTAGCCACTCGGTCCCTAGTCTGTAGCAGTGCATGGGATTCTTCCATCCTAAGTGCAGGACTCTGCACTTGTCCTTGTTGAACCTCATCAGATTTCTTTTGGCACAATCCTCTAATTTGTCTAGGTCCCTCTCTATCCTATCCCTACCCTCCAGCATATCTACCACTCCTCCCAGTTTAGTCTCATCTGCAAACTTGCTGAGGGTGCAGTCCACGCCATCCTCCAGATCATTAATGAATATATTGAAAAAAAACAGCCCCAGGACCAATCCTTGGGGCACTCCACTTGATACTGGCTGCCAACTAGACATGGAGCCATTGATCATTACTCAGTCAGCCTGATGATCTAGCCAGCTTTCTATCCACCTTATAGTCTATTCATCCAGCCCATACTTCTTTAAATTGCTGGCAAGATTGTGAAATCTCAAAACATATGAAAGGATGGGAAATCCGGCTGTTGTCCTAATCCTAGCAGTGACAACAATTCTTGCAGCGGTCTGTGGTAAATTAAACTGTTTTTGTGCTATGTTTACACTGCACACCTTACAACGGTGCAGCTGTGCCTCTACAGCCGCGCCATTGTAATATAAGCAGCATAGCCTCTCTTTGTTGCCAGGAGAGAGCTCTCCTGATGACAAAATAAAACCAGGGGTGATAGCTTCGTTGCCAAGAGAGCATCTCCTGCCGACGAAGCACTGTCCACACCGACGCTTTTCATTGTTAAAACTTTTTTCATTCAGGGGGGTGTGTTATACACCCCTGAATGACAAAAGTTTTAACAACAAAAGTGCAGTGTAGACATAGCCTTAGTCTCAGTAATTCCATCTCTATAACTTGGATAACGCCTACCTCACAGGGGTGTTAGAAGGATTGGTTAGTTATTGTTTGTGGGTATTTGAAGGTTTATAGTGCTATAGAACTGCTATTAGCATAAAATATAGACAAAACTGCCGATAAAATGAAAAATACTTCTGAAAGGTAGAATGGTAGTTTAAAATGAAAGAGGCAGGGTTTGAAAGGAGACCTGCTTTCATCTATGTGCATAGAACGATGCTTTTGAAATGATATGAGTCCTGCCTCACTATACAAATTTTGACCTATAGTCTGTTCTCAAGCTGTGTCTCAACTGTTCAACATGGTGGAATTTTTTTCTATGTAGGAAATTCCATACGAAGGTCATGTATTTATCTTAAATTGCACTTGTGTTTCTATATTTATAGATGTATTATATATGATCCTAGATGTATAACTTTATGTTTGGCCAAAGAGTATAGGATGGGCGTATCTATCGTGGCTAAATAAGTGACTACAAAAAATTTGTGGACTGGAAATAAGACCGAATTTTTTAACAAGTGAAGGTCATTAACCACTGGAACAATTTACCAAGTATTGTGGTGGATTCTCTATCACTAGCCCTTTTAAAATTAAGATTGTATGATTTTCTAAAAGATCTGCTCTAGTTCAAACAGGAATTAATACAGGTTGAACATCTCTAGTCCGGCACTCTCTGGTCCGGCAACATCCGTGGTCTGGCATGATTTTATGTTATGGTTTTTTTTTTATGCTTTATCTTCTTATTTCCTTATACCAGTAGAGTAAAATTGTGTAATAACACTAACGCTTTATTATTAAGAAAGACGGTAAGCCTTGGCTAGACGGCATTGCAAGCATTATTCTGTCTATTCACCTCATCAAGAAAAAAATAAAAAGAGACCTGCTCACTACAATATTGACCTCCCGTGGTTCGACGAATTCTCTGGTTCGGCACCGGTCAAGTTCCGAGGGTGCCAGACTAGAGAGGTTCAACCTGTACATGGAAGGCCTATGACTTTTGTGTTATGTAGCAGATCAGACTAGTTTATTACAGTTGCCCCTTATGAATCTCAATTATATTATTTTAGTGGAATTGGTAGCTTTAGAGATATTCAAGTGAGTGAGCATTTGAATACAAGGAATGGGAAACTTTGATTCTAGTCATCAGACACTAATATGAGAGAGAGAAGGCCTGATATAGACGTGGAAGAAACAATAGCTTTTCTACCTTTGAATCACAAAGATACAATGTGTGGGGAAGTGCTGGTTTGTAATACTTAAAGGGATGTTGAAAATAATGGGGATGCAATCCTACAGCAGGTGGAGAAAAGATAGGTGCTCCATCACAGTGAGACTTAACTTTGCTGCTGGATCAGCCCAAGACCTTTCCAAGCAATTCCACAAGTCAGTGAAGAGCACTGTTCACACAGCGAGGAATCCAGAACTCTTACAGTGAATTGCAAGAGAATTAGATCAAACAATAGTTGGGACCCAAGGGAGTACGGAGAGACAAGAATAAAGTTACTGCTGGTGAATAGGTTCCCTTGCAACCTTTGCTATAGAGAACATCGTATCCCGAATACACCTTCATTCTAAAAATTGAGAAATAAGTGATTTCTTTAAATTTCTTCAGTGGAACTTCTGTACAGAATTACCACCTCACTTTTAAGACTGCAATGCAACTGGCTTTAACGGACAGTCTGAAAAACAGACCCTCTGGTAGCTGAATCTTATGAATATTTTCTTACATGGCACCTGTCTTAAGGGGATGAACCTTACAGTATCAGCCATTTTAGGTTCTCAAAATTATTAACTTAAAAATTAGAATGCAAACTAAAAATGTTACTGGAATAAACCAATTTATTCATTTGAACTGTTTAGAGATATACTTAATGACATTTATTGCTAAGGTAATTATTCATTTTTATTGACTGGCAGGGTAATTACTTGCACAGAGTCATATGCACAGTAATGTATGCACTGGAAGTTACAACTGCCCTTGGCTACTGTAACTTATGCAACCCACACCATTTTTAATGACTATGTGTACACTCTGCCCTCATTAGAAGATTTATTGTTACAGATTCTGCTGTAATATGGCACTTTCGTTCACCAACATCTTCACGGTACAAAAGACACTACTCTGTAACACTCCAAAGTTGTTGGATTCTGAAGCTTGTGTGATAAGCTGGGCAGAGTTATGGTGCAGGGGACTGGTGAAACTAGTGGTTCTGAAATCATGTAAATGATAGAATCATTAGGGGCTTGTCTACATGGGCTCACTCAGGAAAGTTCAACTCAGTCAACTAAAGGTGTGAAGTTAATGTGCACAAGTTAACACCCTCATTCAGAAGTTGCTCACTGTAACTCAGTCCTTTATTTCTGAATGAGAGCACCCACACAGGACTTCAATGTGCATAAGTTAAAGTGCATTAACGTCACAGCTTTCATTGACTCTCTTAACTTTCTTAACAGATGCATTTGTCTTGACACAACTATTATAGCCTTGGGCTGAGTTTGCCACCCACTTCCCCCTTGTGAATAGGCATCAATTTACTGTATTGGACCCAAGCTTCTGTATCCCATGTGCTGCTACTAGCTTTCTGGATCTAGATAGCGACTGAACACTGCTCCTACCTCTGGGTCATTCAGAGCATGTGCCACTGGTGCAGACTCTAGGTCTGACATCTTTCTTGGCAGTAGATCTCTGTGGTCCAGCCATCTAGACCCTGAAACCAGGGCTTCAGTCCTCCTGAGTCCCTCAGCAGCTTTATATATGCTGCTTCCCCCAAAACATCATCCTCACAAGCACTTTA
This sequence comes from Mauremys reevesii, assembly GCF_016161935.1. Classification (NCBI taxonomy): domain Eukaryota; kingdom Metazoa; phylum Chordata; order Testudines; family Geoemydidae; genus Mauremys; species Mauremys reevesii. Next base: position 25,073,937 of record NC_052633.1, on the reverse strand, counting down.
TGTTTAGCTGAACTCTTCAGGGACACATGGCAGATAAAGCAAGGAACAAAGACTTTACAAAGGAATTTTTTTAAACACACACACACACACATTTTACTCTTGGAGAGCACGAGAGATACAGATTCATGGAAAAAACCCAACACCTGCACGTGAATCCCTCCCGAGTGTTCGCACAGTTACTGAGAGTCTTGTTTTTTTCAGTGTCTTTCACAGAGGAAGGCATACCCTTCCTGCTCCATTCTTCAGCATGTCTTTTCTCTCTGGTGATGATATGGTTCCCCTCCTCAGAGCTCATGTCTCTTTTTTAAAAGCAGCTTGAACACCTTACCAGGTGGTCAATTGGAGAAAAAACTGCAGCTCTTTCAGTCCTGCTCTGGAAGAGAGAGTTAAAGGGGAAGAAGTCAGAACTTCCTCTCTCCCTAAACAAATTTCTAAAACCTTTTCCTGTATCTGTTCCTATACTGTGATTTTCCCATTCTCCAGCCTCTGAAAAGGAATGCTATCAGAGGGTCACTAAAAACGAATGGTTCGGCAGGTACTCTCCATTGTCCCACTAGGGTAGAACTATTCAAGGTAGATGACTCCTTGATGGCCCTGTTTCAGATTCACAGGCATGGTCTGTCTTCTGCAATATAAAAGAAGTTTTAACCCACACTGAAGGTCATAATAAGAAATAGAGTTCATAAAATCAAATGGAAATACATAGTCTACATGGACAGATTTATCCAACCCATTTTACTCTTGAATGAATGATAGAGCAATAGTCTTCTATGCTCACATTTTTGTACCTGCTATTTCAGCATAGCTGAAAAATATGAGTAGTTAACATAAGAACGGCCATATTGAATCAGACCAGAGGTCCATCTAACCCAGTATTCTATCTTCTGACAGCATCTAATGCCAGGTGACCCAGAGGGAATGAACAGAACAGGCAATCGCCAAGTGATCCATCCCCTATCACCCATTCCCAGCTTCTGGCAAACAGAGGCTAGCGACACCATCCCTGCCCATCCTGGCAATAGCCATTGATGGATGTATCCTTCCAGAATTTATCTAGTTCTTTTTTGAACCCTGTTATAGTCTTGGACTTCACAACATCCTCTGGCAAAGAGTTCCACAGGTTGACTGTGCATTGTCTGAAGAAATACTTCCTTTTGTTTGTTTTAAACCTGCTGACTATTAATTTCATTTGGTGACCCCCTAGTTCTTGTATTATGAAGAGTAAATAGCACTTCCTTATTTACTTTCTCCATACCAGTCATGATTTTATAGGCTTCAAACATATCTCCCCTTTAGTCGTCCCTTTTCCAAACTGAAAAATCCCAGTCATATTAATTTCTCCTCATATGCATGTGGTTCCATACCCCTAATCATTTTTGTTGCCCTTTTCTGTACCTTTTCCAATATATATATTCCAATATATACATCTGCATTCAGTACTTAAATCTATGATATGCCCACATCTTATATAGAAGCAATATGATATTTTCTGTCTTATTATCTGTCCCTTTCTTAATGACTCCCAACATTGTTATCTTTTTTGACTGCTGCTGCACATTGAGTGGCTGTTTTCAAGAGAAGTATCCACAATAACTCCAAGATCTCTTTCTTGTGTGATAACTGCTAATTTAGACACCATCATTGTATATGTATAGTTGAATTATGTTTTCCAAAGTGCATTACTTTGTATTTAGCAACATTGAATTTCATCTGCCATTTTGTTTCACAGTCATCCAGTTTTGTGAGATCCCTTTAAAACTCTTCACAGTCTGCTTTGGACTTAACTATCTTTGTGAGATCTATCTTGAATAGATCATCTGCAAATTTTGCCACCTAACTGTTTACCCCTTTTTCCAGATCATTTATGAATATATTGAATAGTACTGATGCCAGTCCAGATCTCATGGGGACACCCCTGTTTATCTCTTTCCATTCTGAAAACTGACCATTTATTCCTACCCTTTGTTTCCTATCTTTTAACCAGTTACTGATCCATGAGAAGACCCTTCCCTCTTATCCTGTGACATACTTTGCATAAGAGCCATTGGTGAGGGACCTTGCCAAAGGCTTTCTGAAAGTCTAAGTGCACTATATCCACTGGATCATCCTTGTCCACATGTTTGTTTGACCCCCTCAAAGAATTCTAGTAGAGAGGTGAGGCACAATTTCCCTTTACAAAAACGTGTTGACTCATAAACAAATCAGTTACAAATGCAACCTCCTTGTGTTCATAATCAGATAGCCAGCTCTAAGCCCAAATGAAAATAGCCTCCTCCCCTCTCCAATGCATTATTTAGTTTATGAATAAAATATAGGGCATCATTTGCTATAGGGCAAGGGATGTAGTAGTCTGCCTCCCCCCAGACTTTTTATAGGTCACTTTTTACATTGGCTCAATGTTATAATCACATATGATGCTCTATATGCTGACACAAGTTTGCCCTACTCCACCCCAATTTTTTTTTCCTGAAATGATGTCCCTGAATGAAACAAGCACTCTTGGTGCAAAACAAAACAAAAAAAGAATAGGTTAGCAAATTAATTCATAAATTGTCTCCACATTGGCCTAGTTTGTATGGGAGTATTTATTTTTCTTAATATAGATTTTGTGTTTAGTACATACCTATCACAATCTTCCTAAGTGTGTTAGCAGTACAATTTGAGATACAACCTTTATAAATCAGTGAATGAATATAAATATACACACACACATAATGACATGTAGGCCTAGGATAAAATCAGAAATAGATGAAGCAGATAGAGATGGTATGTAACAGTAATAGTTCAAGAACAGTAAATGAGCCATAATTTTCCTAACAAATGCTTATCTAGTCAATGTCTCCCAAAACCATAAGGGACTAGCAAACCAGACATCTCTAAACTGAAGGACTGATTCTGATCTCGTGTACACCAGTTTTACACTGGTATAATACATTGACTTCACTGGAGTTACTCCTGATTTACACTAATATAAATGAGATCCAAATCAGGACCTACATATTCACTATGACTTAGCTCAGTAGTGACATTGAGTATAATCACCACTGATTTAATTCTTTCAGGATGACTGTTTAGTTGTACTAAAGCTGTTTTTATTAGTAGTTTACGTTTTCTTCCAGGCTGAGATGTTACTCCAGTTAATATAAAGATCTACTGCTATGTTGTTGTTGTTCCAAACTCCTCTAAAAGAGGTAGACATCAAAGGTCTTTACCCATCACATTCTTTCTTCTGATGAGGGACTTCATTTGCATCCTAGATCTGAATTCCTGCCTGACTCTCCTAGCTGTGATCTCTCCTTCTCTGACCAAGTTCCTGTGAGCCTGATAGGCTTTCTGACTCTGCTTCATTATATATTCTCATTTATTCTAATACACAATGTTCCAGACTTCTGAAAAAGTCAGTCCTAAAATGAAGTTATTTATTTCTCATGACATTTTTGAACACTTTGGATATTTAACTAAGGTACCATAATTTTAGCTTATGCTCTTTCAATTAGTAAGACAAATTTTGTGTATAGCTCATTTAATGAGCTGCTTTTGTGTGCCCTCATTATCTGTCTTGTTCCAGTGAAACAGACTTTTAAATTGGGATGGGTCAAGAGAGCCCACTCAAAATGACTTCTGACAAGCAGCTGACATTTCACAGCACTTTAGATGCTCTAATCTTCATGCTAATAAGGACATTTATTCCTAAAGAGTTTAATAATTGTCGATGGTTTTAGAAATAAAAAATGTAGCACTTAAGTCATGCACAGTGTACAGTCCTGCAGCAACCTGGGCTTGGTGAATGGCACAGAGCTGAGTTCTAAACTTCTTTAGTGAATAAGTAAATGAAAGAAAGAATAAAGGCCTATGATTTTTTTTTATAATGGAGTCTCGCAATTTAAAAATAAGTGTTCATTCATTGGTATGTTTATAAATTGGAATAGTGTTGAAAGTCTGATTGTGATTTGCATGAATCCCACCCAGTGATGTTTGGATCCATAACTGCAAAGTAACAGCTTGGATCAAACCCTAACAAAGGACGTTATTCTCAAATGTTATAATCTGATATGATTATTGCAGGATAAGACAAAGACAACAACAGATTCATTTTCCTTATACTAAAACTTTACTCCTTGGCAGAACTACATTGGCTGGTAATGCCAGATTACACCTCAATATATTATTCAGTCTGATTCTGCCAGGTTTGAGACCCAAATCCAACATCCAGGGAAAGATTTCCATTGATTTTTAATGGAAATTGGTTTGGGCCCTAAGTCTGGAGGAACTCTATTGAAGTCCATAAAGTCCACCAGCATAAATAAAAAGGTAAATGTGAGGAAAATCAGCATTATTGTTTCAAGTATCTTGTATTTTTTCATCATGAATAATGTGAAAGGAAAAAATCCATAACTTTGTCTAGTATTAAATTAATTTCAGAACACTGGAGATTGGTTTTTTTTAAACTATTTATTTTTATCACAATTATTTAGTTATACATTCCAGCCAAATTGGGGTAACCTGAAGTTGGCACCTAAATCCATATTTAGGCAGGTAAAAACAGGTGGCCTGGCTTTCAGAGCTCAGCACCAGCAACTGCCAATGCCTTTAGTTCCATGGAAATCTCCCACCTTCAAAATAAATATGTTGCATCATTGACCTCATGGGAGCTGTGTTTTTCCAGTACCTTTGAAGATCAGGTTCCTTTTTGCTTAGGGGCCTAACTTTAGGCATCTAACTTTGAAAATGTTGGTTTATGTTGATAATATTTTCTAAGTATTTGTCACCAACACACTTATTTTGGAAGAGCAATACAATTTTATTGTCACAGTAAAGTACTGTGAATTATGGGCTATATTTACACAGCTGTTTAAGCACCTACTGATGCAAATAGGAGTCTAGTGGGTTGACAAAACTCACTCAGGCATTTTTTTTTCAATCCCACTAGCTGCCTATCTGCATCTTTAGGTGCCTAAATCTGTCCCTATATCTATATGAATTTACAGTTAAGTCTATTGCACTGAATTTAAAATAACTATACAGGTTTTAAAGTGTGTGTGTATATATAAAAATATTTACCATCTAATCCCCATTTTTATATTTAAATTTTATTCTCAAAGAGATAATCTGTAAAGATTTCTGATCTCTTTTGTTGATTTGCTATTCAAGTGGCTTTGTTTCTTAAGCCACTGCTGAGTATGGGCCTGATTTGCAAGGTGTTGAATGCTTCTTGAACAAGACTGAGTGCTGTCAGCTCTCACTGATTTCCCACTGGAGGTTTCTGCCATCTCTTAGGAAGCATTTTATCCATATGATGACAACAGTTACATTATTTAATGCTTTGTTGCTCTGAGTTTACTTTGAACATTATGATATTCCCAAATAAAAATGACATCAGAGACTTGGATCAAACATTTCTCCTGTGGACATATAGATCTATATTATATTTCCAGAAGAAATATAATATCTCTGTTGCTGCCTAAAGTAAAATATTATTGCTGGTACCATATAGTTATCCACCTATGACTTCATTCATGAATGATTTATGCCCCACCTAGAGACAATTTAGATTTAATTTATATGGAAAAATCATGAAGGATGCCTCCTCCATATAAATTGCACAAAATTGGTATCTATCAAGATAGACTGTTTGGCACACAACAGGGCAATTACCTGCAATCTGTAGGTGAGCAAGCCATAAAGTGGAGCAGGAGAGCATAAAGAGCACTCATATCTGCATAACCATGCAAAAAAAGCCTGACTTCCAGTGAATTAAAATAATGGAAATATTTTGGAAAAGTTCAATATGTATATTAGGTCAACCCCAGAGCTAAAGCACTGAACAAATGAATGCAAGAGTGAATTGATCAGGGATGGTATGAATGCCCAAATCAGTTTTGATTTTGTACGCAAATCCACATCTATCATTAGGAAAGGTATTTAAAATGACTTGGAAATTTTTTTGAAAAAAGATATAAGACTATCAAATAGGGTATGTTGAGGTGTTATGCTAAATCTGCCGAGTGCCATGATTGGTTGCTTTTGAAGACCGAGAGACCAGCTGGGTAGTTGAGGTTATGACAGTTGGTACTTGTCTGGAGGAAAGACTTTACAAGTTAAAATAACCACAGCATAGCCAGAAGTCATTTTCCATGACTTTAAACCACAAGAGGAAGAATGGTCCTATGGTTGAGGTGCTAGCTGGACACCAGCATTCTCAAGCAGAAGAGCTGTACTTCACTGGCATTCCACAGCAAAGGCACAGAAGCTGCCATTTTGGAAACATTTTTGGTATGGTTGAAAAATGATAAGCTGACAAAGATATTGGTAACATGTACATGGTCCCTAGCAGAATAAAAGGTGCAAATGATTCTAATGAACACAGAGTGGGATATTTTGCACATGCCTGGCTGCTTTGCATCAAGGATGTGTGGTTAGAACAAAAACCAGAAGCTGATTAGACATTTCAAGCACTCTTCTGTTGTCTCTAAATTACAAAGAGATTTAGGATAGGCTCTTCTACAACTGATTCCAGCTGTTGTGACCTGGTGGAACTTCAATAACAACATGTTAAGAAACTGGCTGTTGAGTGGGTCAGGGAGGGAAAGCTTTTACTCTCATGTTTGAAATAATAGTATCAACTCACTAACAGAATCCTAGATGAATCTTACAGATACTATCCTGGATCCATTTGAGGTGCAATCCTGCAAGGTCAGCTCCTGCTAAGCCTGCAGTATGACACACTGCTGTGGTGAAATCTGGAGTTCAAGCACTGATAGTGCACCTAAACAAAAAAAGCCCCAGATGAAGGCATTAGAGCCAGGAAAATATAACTTTTAAAATCCATTTCAGGCCTAATGAAAGACTGGAAAAGTTTGGACTTTTATTTTAAGATCAGTGCCACTTTTCAACTACAAAAAGAACCAGAAAACCAAAGAGCCCAAAATAAACATGGAAGACAGAAGATGAGTTGTTATGAAGTCTTTAAAAAAAACGGAGCAGATATTACAACCAAAGTGCATGACATATCTGGGGGAAGTTATGGACTGATTTTCATTTGCACAGCTCCCAATTGTACAATATATATGCTGACCACGTTATATAAATACTTAGTAATAATAATTGCTAGGCTATACTGTTAACGAAAATGCTGTGGAAAGAGAATATTCTCTGTATTTTTCAAAGGCCAATATGCTATAAACAACTGACTCTGCAGGCTGGAGGAACCATAATTCCATCAGCCTTTCCGAACTTTCTTTTCTCATGCTGTCTTTCCCCGGAGCTCTGCACAGCAATTCCAAAGCTATCTATTCAGATCATGCAAAATACTCTGATATTTTGTGAATAGATGTTGTAGTCAGCCAGGATACGATTTAAAATTGGCCAATAAATTTCAATATTAAATGTTGATTTTTAGTGGCCTTTTGCCATTTTGAGTATCTGACTACTTAGTTTATATATCATATGCTTTACATATTCTAATTTATGCAATATTGTATTTTATTAATACTGTAAATGGCATTGTGTGACACCCTCCTGTCACCATCCCTCAGTGGGTCACAGCTGAGAATTCCAGATTCAGGACAAACTGGTGAAAAATAGGGCAGGCTCATGCCAAACTGGTGGTTATTCTATCATTAGATTATACCAAACCAGTACCAAAAATAAACATCTACTTACCACACTGGTTAACAAGAAATCAAAAATGCAGTCTATTTAGGCATTTCAGCCTTTGTCTCACCACCCAGACACTGGATTCTATGACGAGTGGTTACTGAAAACAATTTAATCAAATATAGGGTCATTACAATCTCAAGAGATCAGCCACTTAGCCAGGTCAATATATAACTCAGATCCTACCCAATAAACAGCCTGCTGTCAATCCTTCAGTAACTAGTATCTAAAGGTTTATTAAGAAAAGAAGGAGAGTTAAAATGGTTTATAGATCATATACATACAATAATTACAAGCCAGCAGTCTATAACATCACTGCTACAAACCTGATAAAAGGATTTTGCAAAGTATCTCTGTGACTTCCAAAAGATTGGAAAGTCCTCAGTCCATAGTTCAATATGCTTCTTTTAGTTGTAAATCCACAGTCTAGAGAATCAGAGCAGGAAAGAGGCAAAACGGACTCATCCCAGGGGTCTTTTATACCCTTTGCCATGTGCCTGGAAATTTTCTGTTTCAAACAAAGTTCACAGCTCAGTTTGTGGAAAGTTACTGGCTCAAGATGGAATCCAGTGTCACATGAGCATATCACATATTCTTACATGCCTTGAGGACTCCCAGAGAAAGCCATTGCTCATATCCATGCTGAGGCATCTACGGGAAGATCTATGTGGGTGGAATGAGTTTTTTCTGTGGCCCATTGGTAGAGTGAAGGGTATTTAATGGGCCATCAAACTTGATTAGTCCATTCACAAATGTGCTGGCTAGACTGGATATAAACTACCTTGTGTCTGTTACCCCAGCCAGCAACAAACACATTTGAGATATAGATACATAGGCAATATTAATAATTTCAGGTACAGTGATGATACATTGATTTAAACAGAATAATCTTATTTAGCAAAACATAACTTTTCCGTTAACACCTTACATGATCTACTGTGTACAAGATTGTCTAATGGTGCAATATCCATGATATAAGTGATCATAGTTGAATCATACAGCATCACAGCTCCAAAAGTGAATTTGGTGTGATATGAGGAGGTATGTTATATATAGTAGTTGCTAGCTTTATTGGTTTAGCTTTTAAAAGCACTTCTGTAGTGTGGTTTTATGAATTTGCTGTTAAAGAACTATTGGAATAAATTAGCCTTTTTTGTTGTTGTTATTCACCAGAAACTGTGGCATATCTTCTCACATGGGTTTGTATTTAGTAACCATTAAAATTTCAGGGGGTTATTTTCTACCTGAAAATTAAAACGAACTTGTCACTTATATGAAACTGATATTCAATAAAGATAAGCAATTCCTCAAATGAATGCCTGAATGCACTCAATTACAGTTGCATGCCATTGATTGATGCCAGCAACAATACTCAAACATTCTAGCACTTTCCTACTATTTGAAAAATTAAGCCAGCAGAAATCACACTTGCGTCATGCACGTTCCATTGCCATCAACTTTGTCACCAGTGTTGTGTTCTGATTCTGAATTCTGTTCAATTTCATTCTATGTTCAGCACATAATTGATGAGTGACAATACAAACAATATATCTTCTACTGTTGTATGCAGTGTAGTTGTAGCCATGTCAGTCTCAGGACATTGTCTCTTTAATAAAAACAAGAGGCAGCATATGATTGGAACTTAGCTGTGGGATTCTGTTTTCCAATATTCTTCATATGATTATTTAATAAAGATGCAACAACATGCTATAATTTTAATCAAAGTGTGAGTACTGGATATGCTTTATGGTGCCCATGACACTAGTTCCTTACTTTTAAAGACTAAAAGACAGACTTGTGTTGTATTTCACCTTCTCAAATGTTACAGTAGGCATGATGCTATTCCTGCAATAATCGAAAGTATTTGTTTCCCTGATGTATCATGTCCATCCATTACAGCTTAACAAATCAGTGCATGCCATCAATATTTTGGGCCTGATTCTCCAATTCTCTGATTGGCTAAACTCCATTAACGCTATGTGAAGTGATTTCTGATTTATATCTGTTTAAGTGAGAACCAGTCCTCTGTTTCAATCAGAATCATGCCAATGTTTCTAGTTGACAGTAAATGAAAAAATATTTATTTGCAAAATTTAAAATAGCTCCAAAGCCCACTATAATTGCTCATGGTAAGTAATATCTTTTAAATAACTCAGTGAATATTATTGTATTGAGCAGATTTTTTAATTGGCTAAGCATTGGAAGATAATTATCTCTGACATCATGTTGTGAAAAGCCTGAAAGAAAAGTCCTTTGTTAAAAGAGGATCTTATTTCCTTACTTGGTTAGGACATAGGATTTTCTATTTAACAAAAGCATTTCTTTAATAGAAAATGATTGTGGCTGTTTTTTGTAATTAATTTTACCAGCTTAAGCAAAATGATGAAACATCTTAAAAGGCTATTCTCTTGAATTGTTTAATTTGTAAACACCAGGGTCTGAGAGGATAGCTGCCAGTGTATTCCACCTGGACTCCTGCACCAAGATATCAAAATAGACCTACAATATAGACAACTTTGATTGCATTAATGCTGCCATCATTAAATGCTGCTAGAGTCTCTAAACCCTCAGGGCTTTTACTTCACTTGACCTTCGGTCCAAGAAAATGCTTTGACTAAGTTTTGCTTTTCCCTTGTTAACCGCATTCACTCTAGTTAAAAAACCTCTGTTGTTCTGAGAATTACAAATGCATTATATGCTACTTCACAATTGCTGCTTTATCCTGCAGGAGAAGATGTACGTTAATTACCACTTGCCATCGCATTCTGTTATCTCACAGTTAAGCTTTGTGGTCACTTACTAGAAAATGGGGAGGGAGGGGAACCATTTTTTGCAAAAGAAATGTTAAAGGATTTCTGACAACATCAATGTATTAAATATTGTACATTTATATAAATATTTAAACAGTATATATTACAATATTTTGTCATATTAAAAGTTATATAATATTCTCCAATATAAAAAATGAAAAGAAACAAAATGAAAAGAAATAAAAAACCTCAACTTTTTGCAGTTCACCAGCATTTCTATTCAAATGTGTAGAGCACCTTTAAAAATCCTAGTTTTCAAAGAATCTTTTTACTGTGCAAAACCAGAAATACTAAGCTTGGGAAATATTTGAATAGGACAGCTGACATTTATTGAACAAAGTTGTCTCGATTTCAAGGGATATAACAGTTAATGCCATACATGCTTTTCTATTTAAGAAAGGGCTAGAAATTGGACTTCCTGGGACAGATTTTGAAAAGAGCTCAGTACTCAATGTCTGCTATTTAGGCCTCTACTGTCACCTGTAGGATACTTAGTCCCAAACCCCGAATCTTGTGCAAAGAGTATTGCTGGGATCAGGGGCGTCCTCCTTCAGCCTGAGGAGTGATAGTGATATAATTGCCTCGTTGCTGTTACAGCCCTAGACCCTCTTCAGGAGAGGCACCTCTCACTTGCACCCTTGTCATAAGATACGGGTAGTTGTGGATTTACCAGACACACTCCTGCATAGTAAGGTTCAGCCAGCCCCAACCCATGCTGTCAGTTTTTCAGGGGGCACGAGCACAATGTTCCATGCTACACGCTCCTATTCCCTGTTGTGAGCCCACGGAGTTCTGAGGGAAGGGAGCACAGTTTGCTCTATAGTGGACTTTCCCATTTTCAGCCAAAGCCTTTCACTTATGCAAACAATATACATAAAAACACACCAATAAGATTGGGTTTTTTTAAACCAGATGTAAAGACTCTTATGTTACATTGGAAGCAGCAAGAAATCAAATCTGTTCCCTGAGAACTGTGCATAGAAGGCCAGGTCCTGTAAAAATTACCTAATTTCCAGTTTCTGAAACACATTCCAACATTCAAGCTGTGTTGCTTAAAACAGCAACTAATTAGTGGTTGCATTTGTATGCCAATCACTACAGTTGATTTATGTGGCAATGGCCATTATAAATTTGAGGGCACTATTAGTTCTATCTTTGGCCTTCTTGGTTCTGGGGTTCTTTTCAGAACACCCAGCCTGTATAATGTAAAGTTACTTGATTTGTTTTTATTTTTTACACCTGTCCTTTACATTGTAAGTGATCACAAACCATGGCCCTATACATTTTTATAAGCCCAAGGAAGAAAATTTCTCCTCCATAGCAATATGGCTTCGGAATGAGATTGTGCATGACAAAAAAATTGTATCACGCAAGAGGCATTGTGTAGCTTTTTCTTATGGAAATGACTCTCTTTAAAAACAAGACACCCCACAGGCATTTACTCTCTAAATTTAATATTTAAAATGTTTTTGCTTACCATACAAGGCAGCAGATGCACTTTATATCATCAAACAGGCTTCTTGCAAGCTGCCACATTTATATTTACATTACATATCCCTATGTTAAATACTGTAAATATCAGTGTAATCTTAGGGTTTTCTTTAGTTAAGCAGTCCATATGCAAACACGATAAATATGCTAGCAAAACACCATTGCTCTGGTTAATAATAAATCTTACTATAGTAATCTATAAAGGCTCTAGTCAGGGTTAGGTCCCATTGCTCTATTTGCATGGAGCCTCTCCTGGAGAGCTTATCTCCTTTTTTTCCTTTTGAAATGTTACCTAGTCTGGCTACAGAGTTAATCTCTTATCAGAGATTTTTTGTTGCTGTTGCTTGGTTTGTATTGGAGAATTATTTACTTATTCAACATCAGCAGAGCCAGCTAACTGTATTTATCAGTCTTGGCCTTAGGGCACAAAGTACACGTGTTTTCCACCTCTGTTTTTTTTCTACTATCCTGGAAGTCTTTCATGATGCCCATTCTCCTTATGACTTTCTCTAACTACCAACCAATCACCTTCTTTCAGCTCAGTTTTCAGAAAAGACACTTCCAGAATTATACCATTATTCATTAGGCAAGAACCAATAGGTCATTCTAAGCCCTCTGGGTGGAATTGTTTGTACAATATCTCCTTCTCGAATGTCCAGTGGTTGAAGTACACACACACTGTAAAAAAGCCCTCCAATTAATAAGCATCTTGTGTCTTTGTGCATATCCAAAAGGCATGAAATGGTGTTGGCTCAATAAGCATAGATAGAAATTACATTTTTCCTATTTGGGAAGTGCTTTAATGTTGTATATTGTAATGATGCATTAGCTTTATGCCAACTCTGTACTTGTTCTGAGTCATCAGCACCTTGTGATCCTTTGCCAGTCCTTAGTATACTTAGAGTCCATTTGTCTTGAACTTGGTTTGCAAGTATTCAGGTAACAAGCCAAACAAACACATTGGATATTGTCTGACTGTGTTCTTTCTTCAGAACTTTCTTAGTCATTCAGCACAGATGAAAATACACTCCAATAACCTACTTCTTCCTGACACAATTATAAAATCCCTTAATCCAGATGCCTCTTTCTAAGAGCTAAATAAGGGATGTGATAAAATATAGCTATTCATTTTCACATTGTGTATTAATAATGCCCATTTTCCATTCTTTGTACCTGCTCAAACCGTGCTCAGTGAAAAGACACAATTAACAAAAACAACAAACATGGCAATTAAACAGATTTTTCTTTGGTGACACAATGATAAATCTGATCATTCTTGAGTGCTATACCACTCTGGTGGCATGTGGGTTGTCACACTGTCTGGAGTGGTTCACAGCCCTGAGTGCCAACCGCAGGGCAGACTGTCAAAAAGCAGGGCAGACGCCCCAAACCGGTTGTATGTTCAATAATTAGATTTCACCACCCCAGTAACAAATGTGAAGTCCCGAAACACTATAACAGTCTTACCATGAAGTCACAGGCAGTCCCCTTGGGCACTCCGATCTATTTTGCCTCCCAGACAAGCTGGATTGAATGATAAATGGTTGCTATACACCAACAATCACAAAATATTCAGGTTGTTTCCAGTCGCAAGAGATCAGTCACTTACCCCAGGTCAATTTGTATGTCACATCTCACATCAAAGATAACCTTTATAGCCAATCCTATAGTAAACTAATTAAGGATTTATTAATTGGGAAAAAGAAATGAGAATGTTGTTTACAGGTTAAAGCAGGCAAAGATATATACACAGATGAGTTACAGTCTGTGGTTTCAAAAGGTGACAGAGTTGTACTAATCTGTCAGCACTGAATGTCTTTTAGGGCCAACTCATGTTGAACCTGGGGAATCTCTGCTTTTATTTCCTAGCTCCAGCCCTGTGAGAATCCAAACAGCAAAGAGATAAAAAAATGTAATGTCAGCTCTCTTTATTTCCTTCTTCCAGAATTCAAGCTGGTGGGACAAGCTTTACTGCATGTAGCACTTTCACAACTGTGAGATGACCATTAACCCCGTCTTTGTATCATGATGTTTCAAAGTGGCCCATCTAATTTTGATAGTCCTCCTTGATGGCTGGAGGAACCACTCCTCCTGCCTGGGTTCACAAGTTCAGAGCAAGCATTTTTACAGTTATAAAGCAAAACGTACACATTACTTATAGCATGGGATACATATATTACAAGTTAGATTAATCCATGCAGCATCATTTTATAGAGTCTATAGAGTCTAATCACAAAACACACCCTGACAAGTTTAACACCTATCTTGAACAATACTAACATGCACGTGAACTGGTTTGGTTTCCAGCTATGAATTTGTCAGTGCTCAGCTAATGACTACAGCCTTGGCAAGAGCATATACCTTGCCTATCAGCATCAGGTGGGCAAGACAAGATATTTGGCAAATTAGACAAAATTAAAATATAGCTAACTGCAATGCTCTTGTGCACAGGTTTCCATTTTGAATTCTTATGAGAAATAGTTGTGTTGGAAAATCCCCATTCTGACTTGAATTTCTTTTTATCAGGATGTACTGGCTTGTTAAGGCAGCCTCCAGGTCCACCGTTATTCTATTCTTAGTTTTGGCCCAGCACAGGGATCATTTGGGAATTGTGCTCTGGGAGATTGCTAGGAATTGTAAGCCATGCAAAGGGATGCTGTGAAAGGGAACCAGGGATATAAACTCTTCCCTCATAAGACTGGAAAGGAATAGAGGCTGCTGGCAGTCTCTGTTAAAATATATTTGAAGGACCAATGTGGGAATAATTCTGCAAAAGCCATTTATAAAAACACACTCTCTCAGGGTAATGTGATCTCATACGTCAGGTACTGTGATAAGCCGTATACAATTCAGAAACACAGCTTGAGTCCAACCAGTGGGTAAACAAAGAAACATGGAATAACTCTTCAGAAAGTCAGTCAAGTCCAGTAAACTTTTGACAACTGTGCTGCTCAGAAGAGACTCTAGATACTAGGAATAGATTTAAACTTTATTATACTATGAAGGACCCAGGTTATGTTAACCTATTCAATATTCTCAAATCACATGATAAAATCTCATCTCAGGAGTTTTTCTGTGGACTCAGGTAACAAACACTGTCCATTCCTTGTTTAACTTCACATTGGGCTGATCAAATATTTCAGTTTTAAATATCCAAGGGACTCCTGAGTACTGAAGAGGTTTAAGCTGATGATTATTATGGAAGCAAACTTCTCTCTTAGAGTGTGCAGAGGCTGACTTATAAAATGGTACCTGTCAGGGACAAAACATGCTTACTAATGTTCTATATTTACTGTCATAGAAATATCTAATGCACTGTAATGCAATCATAATTTTTTTTACATCCTTTGTAGTAATTCTGGTGTAGTGGAATTAGCCACTCATCTTAAAAGTAATGGAAAATGTGTGGCTAACTTTCCTGTATTGCTATGGAAAATATAAGTCATTGCATTCATTTTAGTAATGGGTTGTATTTAATAGACAGAGAGAGAGTGTGTGTGTGTAATTTTAATGCTAATTAACCTGAAAATATAACCAAACAGTGTTAGTGATAGGACCATACTCCATAGACCTTACTCATGTAAGGGTAATCCCAAATGAAATCAGTGGGACTAGTTATGTGATTAATAATAGTTAATAGTGACTAGTTATCTTGCATATTATTTTGCTTTCCTGATAAGGAAGACACTTAGCTGTTGTCTGACTCATCTTATTCATTGTATAGTACTTGATTTTTTTTCTCTATATTGGACTCAACCTGGAAGAACTCTGCATCTGGAACTCCTTTTACAGTCAGTGGGAGTTCTACTGGTGAAATGCCTGTGGGATATGGCCCATTACCTATTTGATTATTTTTACCATTCAGATGTTTAATAATAATGATAAGCACCTCATCAAATACACTGTGTGTCCTAGGCATTGATCACACCCAGATGCACAATGGGAATGCATGGGAGGGAGGGGAAGTGGTCTTCAGCGTTTTGCTGCAAGCTGGATCAGGGCCAGCACATGTCCTACAAGGTTCATGTCATGGTCATTATTCAAACAGAATCCATAAGGTTTTGGTCCTCATGTGGGGCACAGATAGTTACTTGAAGAGTTCAGAGGCAATGGAGGGGCAACCTGCCTGCAAGACACAGGGGCAAGTATTTGCAAACATGGGTGAGTGTCAGTCAAAATGTCCTTGTGACAAGAGAAAATCGATAGGATAGGTGCCCTGCAATGTGATACCTCTGTGGATAGCCTGGCCATATAACTTTAAAGGACCTGGCTAATTATTTGTGGGTTTGGGTAAAGAGACCCTGAACTTGGATCATTTCAGGTTTCTATCCAAACTATTCTTGCAGCTCTAATACTAATGCTTGTGTGTATAATGAATTACAGCAATATTACACAAAGTAATAGAATTAGAACATTCTTATTAAGTTGAACTTCTAAAAAATATTTCTATAGCTATCCTGTAATGATGGCAGATACACCAAGTCTTGCCAATTAAGCATGATGTATAAAATTCTGCAAAACGTGTTCTTTATTTATATTCATAATATACTTTTTACTTGATAAATAATAAAGCCACGATGCGTCACCTCCCTAGTTCAGTAGCATGTATATTGCCTGGAGGATCTACCATATTATTGCTATAATTCTGTATTAGATTATAAATGTCTTTGAATCCCATTTCCTTGTGGTATTAGTGGTGGTGCATTCCACTTCCTTTTGCACAATTAGAGTCTAATGACCTAGGCCAATATGGGATCATTGTGATTAAAACCTTTAGCAGCAGGAAAAAAAAAAAGCCTCCAAGCCCTGCCAAACAGATATTTTCCAGTTAATTGGAGTGTCCTGTTTGTTTTTCAAAACCCCACTGACTTCTGGAAGAAATCCCTTCAAAGCCTGTGTTATAAGGTTAGCAAGAATTTATCTCTGTTCCACATGCAGTGGTTTGAGTCCTGTGTGATTTTTTTTTGTAGTTATTGTAGAGGAGGTCTAATCTAATACACACACATTCTGAAGTGCTCAATTGGCTCTATACTGGAAGATATGTTATCAAGTGTCCTCTTATAACTTTGATTAGGTATATATCATGACTAGCTAATCATTTTTTTTCTGCATGATTATGTTAAAAACAAAATGTGTGTTACATAAGGAACTAACAGCACAGCTCAAGGCACCCACATTTTAACCAAACAAGAGCCTAATTGGTAATTTAGCAGATGCCTAAGGGCTTTATATAATCTGTACGAACTAGAGCAGAATGAAATACATTTACCTTCATTTTTAATAGGAAAAAGCGGACTTTAGCCACAACAGGTTCCAATGTGCCATGATCCAAGGGGCCTGTTTTCCAAATCTTTTCTAAGATTTTTTTTTCAAAAAGAGTGGTTACCAAAATTATTTTTTTAAATAATTTTTCAGGTTTGATTTCATTCTACCAAAATAATTCAAAATGAAATAATTAAAAAAACAAAAAACAAAAAACCCCCACCCTTTCTCTGTTTTTAATTTTCTGTGAGAGTAGGTAATGAACTAATACTGACTTTTTGTCCAGTGGAAAATAATTAAAAAGTGAGACAGAAATTTCCCTCTGCACACATACTTTTTTTTTCCTTTTCCCAACTGGAAAAAGGAGGGGAAGGGAAGAATAAAAGTGACAGCGTGAAACTTTCTCACAGAAACAAAAAAAAAAAAACGTTCAAAACGATGTGTTGTAGGAATTATGATGGGGAAGTTCTATGGCCTGTGTTACATAGGAGGTCAGACTAGATGATCGCTATTGTCCTTTCTGGCCTTGGAATTAGTGAAAATAAAAAAAATACATAACATATTTTAAAAAGATCATCATGATTAAAAGACCATTTTTAACAATGTCTACTGTCCAATCTACAAGCTGCACATTTGAAGAAATCCCTGGGCAGCATTTGGCCATCTGGACGGACTTGGGCAACCACTAGTCTTAATCTGATTAGCAAAAATATACTTCAGGCACTGCTATATGTATATGTTGGAACCTGTGGTTACTGCTAGAAACAGAACCTTTCACAACATGAAACAGCTCTTTATTTTTCATATTTACATGTATAATATATCTTCACATAGCCAAAAGCATCCCAGATCCTTGGGCACAGGCGCTGGGGGTGCTCAACCCCCCACTCCGCCCTCCTCCACTTGCCCCTATTCCCCAAACCCCCACCGCCACTCCACTTCTTCCCACCCCCACTTCACCTCTGCCCCGACTCTTCCCGCCCAGTTCTGTCCCGTCCTCCGAGCATGCACCATCCCCGCTCCTTTCCCTCCCCACCAGCGCCTCCTGCACACTGCAAAACAGCTGATTACGGCGGGTGGGAAGGGGAAGAATTGACCGGTGGAGCAGCCAGCCAATGGGAGGCACTGGGGATGATACGGGGAGCTGGCTGCTGGTGGGTGCTAAACACCCACTAATTGTTTTCTGTGGGTGCTTCGGCCCTGGAGCACCCACAGAGTCTGTGCCTGTGTCCTTGGGTATGGCCAAGGAACGCAGTACGTTTAGGAGCATTGATGGACAGTGATGTATCATTTACATGCAATTTCAAGCATTTTTCTCAGATATGGTAAAGAACATATTTGTGGAAGTAAAATATATATGTAATTGAAGTGTATAGAACCAATTTTATCTTCCACACATATGGCCAATGTCATAGTTTCCAGGCTAACTGCACCTCCTGACCCTTTTGTCTTCAACTGCACCTCCCGCCCCCTCAGATTTTAGGCCTTGAGCTATTGCTCTTCTTGAAGCTGAATCACACAATTCTCCCATTTTCAGACTGGTCCCTGGGATCTACTCCCCTGGGATCAACCATGGTTACTTCAAAAGGCCTAAATTTGGTTCCGTACCTGCAGATCCATCCCCTCCGGGAGCAATGACAGTGATATCCAGTAACCAAACAGCTTTCTTAGAGCAGAGTATTATTTATTTAGGACAAAACCATTTCAGGGAAACAGCCCTTAATTAAAAAAAAAAAAAGTCTACAAGCTGCCTGTCTGTTGCTATGACTTATCATTGCCTGGACCTGCGGAAAGACCCAACTCTTTCAGACTCATCCACAGAATTGGTCTCTGTCAACCTCTCCCACCTCTGCAGGGATTTTTAACTCTTTTGTGTTCTTCTGCACTCTTCATTCCCAGCATTGGCAGGGCAGCTGTAACACTTCGTTGGAGACATGATATAGGATGAGCAAAGTTAATAGTTTCCCCAGTGTCTTGTAACTGACCCCAATTGTTTCTTCAGTTTGCCTATCTGGATCCCTTGTAGGAAAAACAAGCAGGGGAAACCACACAACTCCCTATTAAGCTTGAACAATACAGTCATACAGGAAGGGCTTATCACCCAATATACAATACCTTTATCTTACTGGCCAAATCACATACTGTGCTCACAAAATTATTACAAGTTCTTAGATCATTGCATCCACATCTTTAACAACCAATATTCCATTAAACACTTGAAGGCTATGCATGCAGTCCAGTAAGTTGTTTTAGTAAGAGTGGAAAAAATATAATATTTCCAGAGAAGCACAAAAACTGCAGTTAACTAATGCTGCAAAATATTTGCCAAAGCCAGAAGCTGGGAATGGGCAATGGGATGGATCACTTGATTACCTGTTCTGTTCATTCCCTCTGGGGCACCTGGCATTGGCCACTGTCAGAAGACAGGATACTGGGCTAGATGGACTTTTGGTCTGACCGAGTATGGCCATTCTTATGTTCTTAATATGTTGAACAACCATCTGCCGAGGCTCACTCTTAATTTACTATTTTATTATTTACTATTTTAAAGCACTTTTTTCTGAAGAGTCACAGCAACGTGTTGAATTTGACCAGGGAGGGCAGGAGCTAATTTTATATTTACCCCAAGTTTTCCGATTAGCTCAGGTAACATTGCAAATAAAGGAATCTGTACCGGATTAGATCAGAGGTCCATCTAATCTAGTGTCCGGTCTCTGACAGTCCCCAGTATCAGAAACTCCAAAGAAAGGAACAAGAAACACTGCAATAAAAGTTTTAAAAGGAAAAGTTTCCTCCTAAACCCCATCAATTTAGAGGTTGGGTTATACCTTACATCCTTTCTAAAACTTACTTTTAAAATGGTAACTCTAGATATTGTATTTATATAAACATCTACTACTTTTTGTATATAGTGTTGTATAATTTATTATGCCATTATGACATAACTGAAGCTGGTTGAAATGTTCTGAATTTAGATTTTTTTTTACAGCATTGTTCATTGGAATTCAAAATTTTGATGGGAAAAAGATGAATTTTTCATGAAAAGTTGCATGAAAACTGTTCCCATTTTATGACCAGCTCTTCTCATAAGATGGTTGCTGAGTGACCTGTACAAGTTCTAGAGCTATGTAAAATAAATAAATTTAAATTTAAAAAATCACTACTGGCTTTTCACAACATAAATGTAACATTCCCCCAAAAAAATTAGTTGGAAAAAGGCAGTGGGGTTTTTGTTTGTTTCTAAACCCAGCTATTGCCTTCCTTCTTCCAGGGGGGACAGATAGCTCAATGGTTTGAGCATTTTGTAGTCCTGAACCACTCTCTTTTGGTCTCCTTTGTTGTTTCAGTAACAAAAATCCATGTACAAAATCAATAACACGTGGCTCTAAAAGTGCCTTATTATTGCACTTATGGGACTAGATGCTTAGCTGGTGTACACTAATCTACCTCCACTGAAGTTGAGGTAACTATGAGTTAAAAGAAGCTCCATCATTTTCCAGACGCTGAAGGTCTGGCCCAGGAAGCTTAATTCATTTTTATAAAAATTCAGTTTTGCTTGGACTCTTTGTGATACAAACAGGAAAAGCGGGGGCGGGGGGGGAGGGAGGGATGAAAAACAGTAAGAAAGAAGAAAACCTGCACAAAATATTAAGCTCTTATCCCAAAGAGAGCAATCACCTCTCCATTATTAATCAGACACCTGGGCTATACACTGAGTTAATAGTGCATTTGTCTGAACAGGTTAGTCATACTGTAACAATTTGTTTTCAGACAGAAGCACCTGAATCATTCTCATGATCAAGATATGAAGCCAAACTATCAAGTTACTCCTGTTGTATATATGGCCGTGAAAACAGAACTTAACCTTAGGCACAGTTATTTGTCTGCATTTCATGTTGTTTTTTTTAACTTTTATGAATGCCTGAAATCTTTCCCCATGTGGCTAACACTCTGTTGGTTCCATGCCAGATAAGAAGCCCCAGTTTTGCTTTATCACTTGAAAAAACATTGAGACGAAAAAACAGCCTATTCTCAAGAGATGACAGCCTTCCACATTTATGCCAAGAAGATTAAAGCTAGCATGCTTCTGATGACTAAGGAGAGATTTTGGACAATGCTTTCCAGAGGGAATGTGCATGATAAAATGCTCACTCAAGAACACTATAAATGAACATGCAATTGAATATATGAATAGGTGAAAAGACAATGATTTCAGAAGCTTAATGCATTGAGCAGTAGTGATTGTGTGAGTAAGCCACTTACAGACTGCACTTGCAAGCATTTACCTGTCTACTTTGAAGGCAGAAAGATGTGACGCCTTTTTTACTCTAGTATGGAAGAAATGAAAGCGTAAACAAGGAAAGTCTTTATATATCCCTATATATTTTCTTCAAAATAATGTCTATCATTCTTTGCAACTTTGCAATTTAAATCTTACTTTGCAAACAGTGAACAAAAAAATCTTTTCCATTTCACCTAAAGAACACTGACATTCCCCCCCCACCCCAAAAAACCTGACAAATAAATACCTGACAAATAAACGTTTAGAACAATGTGCAGAATAGAAGCTATTAAAAAGTCAACAATAGGCCAATTGTTCCGACGCAGTTATGACAGACATCTCCTATTCTATGTCTAAGGGGAAACTCTTGTATTCTCTGATTACTACTGTGCGATACTTATTTACAAGTACTCACTTTTTTGTATAATGTATAGGGATAGGCAAACTGCTTTGGATACAATAAAAAGCCCTCAAATCTTCCCAGAAAATTGCAGTGTCTGATTTTTGGACCTCTTTTCTCTCAGGAAGAGGGAAGGATTGAAAACTCCTTTATGCCCACCTGATCCTGGGGCTGCACATTTTGCCAGATAGTAACAGAGACCAAGGAAGAAGAAACTGCTAGCTAGGGGATCCAGCCACTTGACTTATACCCCAGTCACAATCCCTTTTGCTAGTGGCCAGCAGGGAGGTTGTGCAGAGCCACTGCACCAGCATTTCTTTGTCCATGGAGGGCTGAGGGAGGGGAGCAGATTTGCCCCATAGAGGTTTTCCATTTTCCCCAAAGCCTTGCATTTATCTACACAATATACATATAAATGCACTATTTTATAAAAACAATAGATCATGTGAAGCGTGACACTTTCTTGCTACATCAGAAGCAGCAAGAGCTCAGACCTGCTCCCTGTGCATTGTGTACACAGTACTGTAGCAATATGATTTAGCTAGTTTGTCTGTGGCTTCCTTTGTAGAAGCTGACAGCATTTTATTATTTGATGGCAGTAGCACCTCTGAGCTTCAGTCATGAAGCAGGAGCTGACTGTGCTAGGCACTATGCACATACACAACAAATATACTGTCCCAGCCTCAAAGAGCTTACGGTCTAAGAAGGTGTGTAGTTTAGAAAAGTAGTGAATTAGTTACTGTAATTGTATGTTCACTGCTGTAGTATATTCATGGCCACTGTAAATCTGAGGTTCTAACTTTGGACTTCTTGGTTCTTGGGTCCCTTTCAACCACCTAGCCTGCATACTAGGCCAATGTAAAACTCCATATCGAGCTTTTTTCATATCAGTCCTTTATACTGTATGTTTTCTGAAAGAGCCAGCTAAATTGCCACAAATTCTGGCCCTATACTCTTTATAAACCCATAGAAACAATTTAGAATGCATGCTGCAAAGAAACTGAAACAGGCACCAGGAGCTACCTGATTTTTTTCCATACTTTTTTTTTTAAAGAAACGAACAATTCCCCAACAACAATTTAATTTTTTTGTAGGAATTGACACTTCCTTGAGCCAAATGGGATTCATTTATTCTCACACAGGCATAACATTTATTTATTTATTTATTCTTAAACTCCAGGTGCATTCTTGTTAGAAAGGAAGCATCAGATATTCAGTGCACATTGTGCCTAGACTATGACACCTGAGAAATTTCAATGACAAAAACAAACTTCTCTTGGGTAATTCTTTAAATAATATAGTAGGAGGGTAGCTACAGACTCTATAGAAGCATTTAGGCAAGTTTTAAATGATGTGTGCCAAAACGTCTGTCGAGCCTGTGCAGGAGAATAAAAGAAGTGCTTGGCTATTTATCACAGTCTTCTTTCAAAGACACCTCAATTCTCTCTCTATCGCAATGAAACAGCCTGAATGCACAGGGATACCCAGGTAACAGCCTGTGTGTGATCTCCTGACTGTGTCTGCATTTCAAACCGCCTCCTTGGCTAATGCACTTAGGACACCAACAGATTTGCAAAGCGCAGAATGCATCTTTCAAGAACTACTCTTTTAAGTAGGATATAGACAAAAGATATCTAGTTCTAGCATATTTTAAAAACTATCTACAGACAGCATTCAGGGAATGAAAACTCCTGCAAGATACATGCATATTTAGGTCCTAGGACTATAATTCTAATATTGACCTACTGTGATTGGTGCCCCCAGGTTGCAACCTGGAACTGGGGCACTGCGGAGCCCTCTGTCCCATCAACCTGGGCTCCCTCTAACCCTGTGATGCCGTGACAAGCTGCACACCTCTGGTAGGTACTGCACTCATACAGACATCCACAGGCAGGGACACACCCAGCTGAGTTACATGAATGTTTCTCCCAGCCACTCATGAACTACCGCTAGGGAGGCTCCAGCCAATTCCCCCCAGCTCCCCAGCTGTGCTGCCCTGAGCTGTACCATCCTGCCCTGGTCAGAAGCCTGACCAGTATACATTTATAACCCAGTCCATTTCTCCCTCAATGAGAAGAGGACATGCACCAGGTTTTGTTCTTGAGCTAAGGTTTCCCAAGCACTTCAAACAAGCTACACTATTTTAGATAAAACAGGTTTATTAACTACAGAAAGATAGATTTTCAGTGATTATAAGTAGCAAGCGTAGAGCTCAAAGTTGGTTATCTAAGGAAAACAATTAATTTGCAGTCTAAGTTCTATAAACTAAACAGGATTTGAATTGAGCAGTCTCCCCCTGATAGATAGTATAAGCAAGTTACAGATCTTCAATACAGAAGCTGGAATTTTCCTCCCACACAGGACCACCTTCCCCTGTTCAGTCTTTGTTGTCCAGTCATGTTTCCAGATGTTGAGTTGTGGTGGGAGTGAGACCAAGTGCTGATGTCACTCTCTCTTTTTTGTAGTTTCTTCCGGCTTGCCATAAAGATCCTTTGCTATAACGTGGGCCAAGCAGTCTCCATTTTCTACAGGCTATCTCTGAGAAGTCTCCATTGTATACAGTTCTTGGGATTGTCCTTGGGAGTGTGGATTCCTTTTAATGGGCCATCAGCATGTTTGTCTCCTGCACTGTTGTTCCTGAAAGGCTGGTTGTGGGTGTTCCCAATCTGACAGCATATTTCAGTAATGCGCACATAGCAAAACTTCATAAATTAATGTACCATGATAGCACATAAAATCCAACAGGATATTAATGTTCAACAGATCAAGACTTTTAAAATACTACCTCGCAAAGCATACTTTGTACAAAACATCATATAATTATATGACAGTGGTGAATATGGGGGGTCCAGGGTGCTGTTTTGAGGCACAAAGTGCCACTCCTACCTATTAACTTGGCTCAAACTAAACCAAACAGACAGACTTTTCCTACCTTTGGAGAATCTTTTAGAAAATAAAAATGAGGATATTCAGACAAGAAACTTGGCAAATGTAAAAAAAAAATCAAGGGGATGGACTTTTGAAAATATCATATCTTTGGCACATTGTGGATCAAAAAACCCAACTCAGCCCAGACACTCCCAATTTGATTCATTCTATTTATGGCTCCAATATGCTCTGCATGAGTGCAGGTGTCTAGCCGTGTGGAACTCGTTCCTGGAACGAGGCCTATGTATGTTATGTAAATGGCTGAAAATATGGTGCTATCTTGGTGTTACATCCTAAGTGCAGACTGCTGCCCTAACTACTTTTGTAATATTTGCTAGGTTAATTCCAGAGTTATTCAACATGCTTTTTTCCCCCCTCGTACCTCTGGGAACATTGCAGTTGATTATCTCTGGTCTGTATGTGACATGGGATTACTATGCAGTATACAAATGTACCATTGAACCTGTAATTCAATGAAGGTTTTTTTTTTCTCTGTATATAGTTAAAAAGAAAAGAGCATTTTCAAAGGATGTCAAAAGATGTGTTGGCATCTTACTATCTATATATCATAGGCATTCACGGGGTGGATGCAGGTGCCAAACACAAATCACAAGGGTATGTGAAATGGACTGTGCTCTTGCCATCTTAATAAGAAGTTCCTTGCTTAATACAAAATCTTTTTTCCTTCCTTCTTATACTTCATTACCTCTCTTTCTCTTTCATCTTTTCATCTTTGTTCTTCAGTGCCTGTTGCTATTGATATGCAGCTGTGAAAAAGGCAGGGTTTACAGTGGACTCTGATAAAGGTTAGGCTAAGCCACAGATAGATCTGCTTCAGCACTGAGAACACCCTAACTCTGGTCCCATAATTTTTACCCCTGCACTGATAGTTTCTGTTTCCATGGTGCATCTCCTTTCTAACTTCTCAGGCACTAATTCACTATCAGCTTCCATGAGCACCAGGTGAAAGGTCCACACAAAACTGGTCTTTTGCATATTCAAAGTTCACCACATTGAGGCAACTATTGGGCCCTATTCTCTGTGTTGTTTTAATGCCAGATCATTCCTCTTTACACCTCTGGTTTGGGGACCAAGCAGAGATCTTTATTCTCCTTGAGTGTCTACCTCAAAAACATCTTTAATCTTTAAAATGGATTTTAAAGTGGATTTTTTAAAATGGATTTTAAAATGGATTTTTTGTTTGCTTGCTTTTCTTTATTGATACGCACCTCTACCTTGATATAATGCTGTCCTCGGGGACCAAAAAATATTACCGCATTATAGGTGAAACTGTGTTATATCGAACTTGCTTTGATCCGCCAGAGCATGCAGCCCCACCCCCTCGGAGCGCTGCTTTACCGTGTTATATCCAAATTCGTGTTATATTGGGTTGCGTTATATCGGGGTAGAGGTGTATTTGGAATTAAATTAAATTTGGAAGTGAAAATTGTCAGATTGACAACCTTATGGAGGGTTGGGAAAACATTGTAAAAGTGGCTTAGTGACTTAGGCTCTAAGTCTCATTTTCATAAGTGACTTAGACCCAGATTTTCAAAGGTATTTAGGCACCTAATTACCATTGATTTCAATGGGGAGTTAGTTGCCTTAGGTGCTTTTGAAAAATCCTAGTGGTCACCTATTTGCATCTTGTTGTGTATTTGGATTTACTAAGTCATGCTGTTAAACAACTAACTCAGGAATACTTAAGGCAGTACAATACAGAATACAGAAAAAGGAAACATATATACCAAATATGAAACTACAGAAGTGAGGCAGTCTACCTGAATTCACTTCTGACTAACTCCCTAAATCTTACTCCTTTATATACTGTTCAAAACAAACAGTTTTTCATGCTTGATCCGATTTTGAATGAGCAAGCTCATAATATTTGTAACTAATTAATCATTACTAGGACCATATGTGACCACAATTAACTCTTAATGCTTAGACATTAATCCATACATTAAGGTTTTGCTGATACATTGATTATAGAACACAGCTGCTATACCACATGTTCCTTTGCTACTTTGTCAATTACTAAGTTTATTGATTAGAGAGCATTTATGAACATCCCTTCTCAATTACACAATTTTATCCATTACCACACACCTATAATAACAGACATCTCTATGTGTGAAACGGGACAACAAAAATGAGCCATTGAACATGGACTTCTTTTCATGGTATCTGGTTTACATAATTGATCAACACATCCTGTCAAACATCCACTATTTTATCAAGTACAAAAGATATTTATAACCAAGTCATTATGATAGAAATAATCTGTTAGAATAATTCCTGAGAGGCTAAAAGTGTCCTTTGATGATTATAAGCTTATTAATTACAGAAGACACCTGTCCCATATAGGTTACACCTGCCCCATACAAGTTAAAATCCATTATTCAATAACACCCTAAGGTCCAGCTAAAATGTAGCTTATTGATAACACACTAGGGTCCAGCTAAAGTTCAGAGTAAAACAGAGTGGATAATAAAGTACAGGCCTACAAAGGCAAAGACATTCATTGATCCAAAACAAAACGCTCTTTAACATAAGAGTTTAGCTAGCACCTTTGGCTAATACAGAAAAGATTCTGGGATGTCTGGCCAAGAAATCAGGAGAGTTTAATATAAAAAGAATAATAAAAGGTTAATATTTACTAACAATCTTTAGGTACATACTTGCCTTTAAAAATCTCACCCTTGGGCACTTCACTCACTTAGACGAATTAGAAAGATGTACACTTTATCCAGAATAGTCACAACATTGGCAGCAGCAAAGGAAACTTTTCACATTAACTGGAAAACAAACACCACCATGGCCTAGAGGAACTGCCTCTAGGGTTAAGAGTTCATTGTCTATAACATATTTACTCCATTCAGCCTTTCACAGCCAACCAACATTAAAAATATATGTTTATAATTCATGTCTGTGGCATCAGGCCAAAAATTTTAATTTATTATTTGGATGTCAGACTTAAGTAATATGACATGACAGGGCCTATATTTTGTTGTTATAATTCATAGCTATTATACCAGTAGGCATGAAACTGAAGGAATGGTGCTGTCAAGCAATTAGGTGTGAATTAATACAACACAATTCTCACTGAAGTGTCATCTGCAAAGACAGAATACTGTCAAAATGTGTGTGAGTATATATGTGTGTGTGTGTGTTCGTGTGTGTGTGTGTATGTGTGCACGTCTCATAAGCTCCATGTCAATATACTGTGTGTTATAGTCAGGGCTCACAGAATTCTTATTGGCCAATCACATCACTTGATTTCTCCTGCCTGTTTTCTGTTAACTGATGAACTCCACAAATTCAGAACCTCTTAAATGTGCTGTATTACAATCATTGCTCCTGGAACTCATACTGTTAATTATATGATGAGAATCACAAATTCCAACCATGAATTTCACTGTATGACAGTTATGGACTGGAATTATTATAAGACAATGGAATCACTCAATTTCTGCTGCCTTTTTATGATACTGAATAATGAGTTTTAATTCAAATATACATAGGCATGGTCACTTGAAGCATCCTGCCACCAGTCTGAATAGGTGCCTTTAGCTTTTATATTTCAATGAATGTAGCAAACGTAGAGGTATCTGATGCCTCTGGTGCACCTTTTTAATTAATAATACAAGTTAAGAAGTGTTGTGGCTTCTGGAGTAAGCAACTGTTAAGCATACAGATTTAGACTTCTAGCATATAAGGTGGTTAGCACCCAAATCCCATGCCCATGCCACTGGCAGTTGGGTGCCCTTAGCTCCCGTTGTCAATCCCAACCATAGATATTCTTGCTAGAGGGAAAAGCCATCTTAAAAATGACAGAAAAATGACTGCATTAACTTTTAGTAAAATGGATGATAAAATGCATACAAATTATGGGCGAGGTCCTTAGTGGGTGTAAATTGGTCCACTGAATTTAGTGGAGCTGCACCAGTTTACACCAGCCAACGATCTGGCCCATAGTTTTTATGCATTTTATTATCCATTTTACTAAGAGAGAATGCTGACTTTGCATAAAAATGAATAAAAACTATGAGCAACCTGCACAATTGATGGCTATAGCAAGCATGATTGGGACTTCATTTATTTGTGTGATGTACTTGTCGCACAAGTGGCTTCACAATTCATTCCTGCAGAGAGGGGGGCCCATCCACACCAGGCTCTCTTCTACTCCTGCCTGACTAACCTTAGGAGTCAAGGCAATGCAGAGCTACATTATGCATTAGTAAGAAGTAATGCCTCTCCTCACCTCGCCTTCCTGAAATATAATTGTGAAGTATAAAACTCATAGGGTTTATACCAGATGGGTCTACACCAGAATCCCAAATCTGATGACTCCTTTAACTTTGGATCCAAACTTTGCTGCTTAGCCCCTTCCCTAGCTGATTTGGCACAGTCCAATAAATGTTCTGATGCCCTGATATAGTCCATGGAGGCAAAGCATTCAATGCAACTGCTTGACATTACACGTGACTAGTAAAAAATATGTTTTCTTTATTTGTTAAATCAGAAAAAGTTGTTAAGTTTCAAGCTTTGAAGTAAATCTAGCTGGAATAGCTGCTGCAAATACACCTCCTTTGTACATCTGGAGAACAGTACTTCAGTCCACTGTTAAAATGTTAAAGAAGGTAAAATGTAGCTATCGGTGGTTCACAGTCCAAATGGAAGGGCATATCAAGTGGGGTTCCACAGGGATCAGTTCTGGGTCTGGTTTTGTTCAATATCTGCATCAATGATTTAGATAATGGCACAGAGAGTACACTTACAAAGATTGTGGATGATACAAAGCTGGGAGAGGTTGCAAGTGCTTTGGAGGATAGGATTAAAATTCAAAATGATCTGGACAAACTGGAGAAATGGTCTGAAGTAAATAGGATGCAATTCAATAAGGACAAATACAAAATACTCCACTGAGGAAAGAATAGTCAGTTGCACACATACAAAATGGGAAATGACTGCCTAGGAAGGAGCACTGCAGATAGAGATCTGGGGGTCATAGTGGATCACAAGCTAAATATGAACAAAAGCAAACATAATTCTTGGATATATTAGGAGGAGTGTTGTAAGCAAGAAACAAGAAGTAATTCTTCCTCTCTACTCCACACTGATTAGGCCTCAACTGGAGTACCTTGTCTAGTTCTGGTGCCACATTTCAGGAAAGATGTGGACAGATTTGAAGAAAGTCCAGAAAAGAGCAACAAAAAATGTCTAGAAAGCATGACCTGAGGGAAGATTGAAAAAAATTAGGTTTGTTTAGTCTGGGGAAGAGAAGACAGAGGGAACATGATAATGGTTTTCAAGTACATAAAAGGTGGTTACAAGGAGGAGGGAGAAAAATTGTTCTCGTTACCCTCTGAGGATAGGACAAGAAGCAATGGGCTTAAAGTGAAGCCAGGGCGGTTTAGGTTGGATGTTAGGAAAAACTTCATAATTGTCAGGGTGGTTAAGCACTGGAATAAATTGCCCAGGGAGGTTGTGGAATCTCTATCATTTGAGATTTTTAAGAGCGGGCTGGACAAACATCTGTCAGGGATGGCCTAGATAATATTAAGTCCTGCCTTGAGTGCAGGGGACTATACTGGAAGACCTCTTGAGGTCCCTTCCAGTTCTACAGTTCTATGATTCTATGTTGTATGTGTTGTTTTGACATTTATTTAAACTTTAGCTCTGTCTTCTAGGTTTTCAACGTGGCCTCTACTTATGGATATATGTATGGAAATTAGACCAGGGGACATATGCTGGGGTCTGCACCCGGTAAAGCTCAGGTGGGGTGTTAGGCGCAAGGGTGGCCTTCAGACATGTTTGCTTCCCCTTGATCCTTGAACCAGTTGGTGCTGGATCAATTTCTTGGCATAACAGACTCTTCAGGCTGCTCTGCATTATTATGGCTGCCTATGGTCCCAAGCAGTAGGGGATTGCCTGGGTATAGGGATGACCCAGTAACATTCCCTTTCACCAAGACCAAGGAGAAGTGGCAGAGGAAGCATTGGACCACTCGAGGATCCCCTTATACAAGGTAAATCCTCCAGTGGCTGTCTGAAGTGGGGTTAGGACCACTTGCACTGTCAGAATGATGCAAAGCAGATTCAGTGGGGCTGAGTGGAATTTAGCCCAGTTCCTTCTAATGGGGCACAGAGGCACTCACTGTAGATGCCAGTTTTGCACTCATTTCCTGTTTTAAGTCACCCTTGTTAACTGGTAACAAGCCCCTTTATTTATTTATTTATTTCTCCATAATCAAATACTTCAAGCAGCCAAATGATTTTTCCCCTGAGCTCTAAGACCTGTCAGACCAAAATCTCTTTATATTTTTTTTTAAGTTACAGTTCTAAACTTCTAATGGCAGTGCTATCGCAGCTAAAGCTCTAGTATTTGAGACACCTGCTAATCACTGCTACAGCAATGCCTGAAGTGATCATTTCACAATATGCCGTTTGGGGACTTCTCACTAATCCATGTTCAGGTGTTTAAAAATAATAGGTTTGCTTCTGTTGCTCTATATGTGAGCTGGTCTTGCTAAAACTGTCTCCCTACTTTATCTGCAAAAGCAAGTTTTTATTTTAAAAAAATTCTGTACATTTATAAATCAAAATTTTCTGCAATCTCATGTGAATTGTAGATTTACCATTATTACCTTCTCTGTGGTTGAGGGAGAGGAGCAATCTGCTTGGTCCTTCAGGTCTATCATTCAAGAGATGTTCAGGAAAGGATGTGATATCTCCAAGACACAAGATGATGAAGAATTAAAGACAGCAGTCACACACAACAGATGATAGCAATAATGGCAACAGAGTATTACTATGGATCCTCTTCTCTTTATTCCTCAGCAAATCCCCTAGTAAATTATGGAGATAATGAAACACATTTTAAAATAATGATTCACTGTGATAACGAGAAAACCCTCAAGCTTCATTTAACATATGACTTGATTGTCCCAGTCCCCTTACCATTTACCATACTGTGATAATATTTGACATTCACCAACCAAGGAAAATAGAATGCTAAAGGGCCAATGCTCTGTACGCATCAGAACCTCCCACAGGAGCTAATGGGAGGCTGGAGTATGAAAAGAATACAAAGATGAACAACCCCAGAGAGCTGCAAGAGACATTCATTCATGTTCAGATCGGAGTTTATCCAGAGTGATTCCCTTGACTTCACTGGTGTTACCCCAGATTTACCCCAGTATAACTAAGTTCAGAATTTGGTCCACCATGCCAGACTTAGGCACAATGAGTTTAAGAGAGCCAGGAGAGTTTGGGCAAAAGCTGCCCCTTTAAAAAAGGAGCAGCATGTGCTCCCCAACCCATTTTTGCACCAACCCTGCTCTTTTGGCTGGTGTGGAGTGGAGACAGGATCATTGTCCCTTCCTCATCTCTTTTGGGAGGCTAGCAGTCATACTGCCACAGGCACTAGCCTGAATAAATCCCAGGAGGAGTTCTGTCTGGCCTTTAAGGGCTTCCCTCTGCGGCTCACTAGTTCCCCGCGCTGGGGCAAATGGAGGAAGGGCAAATTCTTGGTTCTTCCATCATGCCAGTGCTTTTCAGGTAGCTACACCTTTGAGGGCACTAGTAGAGGGATTTTCACGTTCTCTGCAATAGGCCTATGCCTGCCAGCTTTGCAAAGGGGACAGAACCGCACAGGGCTGGGCACAACCCAGTTATATACCACGTTCCATGGTTTAATGTGTGGCATATTTACTTGCAGTGTTGTGCACAAAATATCTGTTTTCCCCATTCTATACTTAAAGACAGTATCAGGATAATGATACCAGCTGCCAATCTCTACCTTCCCTGATCACACTCGTCTGTCGACACTATGCACTGGAACTAAGAGAAGACGTTTCCATAGGCTATGTTTCAATGGTAGGCAAATAACATTACTGGCTCTCTGTCATCCCTACCCTATGAAAAGCATTGGTAGTTTTGTAAATGGAGATTGGCCTAATGGCAGACATAGTAACTGTCCCTTTGGCTGGGCAGGGCATACCTAGGAAGGTTTGATATAAATGTGTGTCAATGAGCAGCATGATATTCATAAGTACAGCACAAATCTATACCAAGGAGAATGTTGCTGCACAAGAAAATCTTATAATCTAATCATTTTGCAGGAGTCTGTTCAAGGAAGCTCTATTTTGTTTTCACATACAATGCCCTGCAATATATGTGAAAAATGTTTAATTAACAGACCTGCTCTTGTCACAAGTGAGCTTTCAGCTGCATTTTTTTCATTCCACCCACAGAAAGCATCAGTAATCAAGAATTATATGATGCCATGTGCCAAGTTCAGGGAAGCAAAATCCAACATGCTTCCTCCCCCACAAGCAGGTTGTAAGGCATTAATTATCCCTGGGAGGTGGGGGAGGAGTACAGCTGCTATTCTAGCATGTGACTCGAAGAGAGTTTGAAACCCCTCTGCACCACTTCCCATATGGCATTAGGTCTGAAAGAACCAAACAATCATAACAGCATAGAAGAGCATTTTCTTTGTTTATTTTCTTCATTGATTTTAGATCACAAACAAAAATCAAACAAAACCATAGAAAAGATATGTTAAATTTCCTTCCCAAAAATGAATGAAATACATAATCCTATACTCAAGTGTCCGGGGGTAGCCGTGTTAGTCTGTATCAACAAAAACAACAAGGAGTCTGGTGGCACCTTAAAGACTAACAGATTTATTTGGGCATAAGCTTTCGTGGGTAAAAATCCTCACTTCAGATGCATCTGAAAAAGTGAGGTTTTTTACCCACTAAAGCTTATGCCCAAATAAATCTGTTAGTCTTTAAGGTGCCACCGGACTCCTTGTTGTTTTTATAATCATATACTAATTCCCAAATCATGTATTCCAGCATTACTGTTTAATCTGTAAATTAACCTGTGTGTTATATATACACACACGTGTATATAAAGTTAAAATAGAAATAACATCCCCCTTTCCTGCCCCATCCCCATTCTAACTACCTGTGCACATACTAGTTTTATTCTTACTTATACCCAGCACACAAAACAATAAATCTAAAACTTTACAGGAAGAATTTGCAAACATTTACTAAAGTTCAAAACTGGTTCCAGCGCTTATTAAATTCTTTCATGTTGTTCTCTAGCACATACATTTTTTTTTCATATGAGGACATGACTGCAAGATTCATAGAGACATTCTACCGCTCCCAAGACAAATGGAACATAATATATTAATATAAAATATATTAATTACTTATATTTGTTGTTGGTTTTTGATGGGAGGAGTAATCTAATGTTATTAGTTTGCATCAAATTACAAGGTAAAGTAGGTAAAAGTCTGATTTCTTCTCTTTGAGGAAAATGAAAAACATCATTACAAATGATTCCTTCCCCCCCACTCCCTCCTTTTACTGTAGATCTGAAATTCATATTAATTCACATCAGCTGAAATTCACCCTTGTGCACAAGGCCAGCACAAGCTCCATGCACAATGTTAATGCCACTTAACTCCTCCTTTGAAAACTTGGGTGGAACTTAATGGTGCTGATCCTCAGCACAAGGATGAATTTCTCACCACTATGTACATGAGTTAAAAATTATCATTGACATTACCATTGAGTACATGACCCAAATATATCCACTACTTCCTTCTGATTCTGGTGGTAACGAGCTGCTGATTGGTAATTTCTTGGATCTTTTCACTGATAATGAAGTCTTCAACCAATGCCCAGAGTCCCTCATAGGTACATTTTCTAAGGATTCTAGTTTTCTGTCCGATGTTTTGGTACATCTCCCAGCTGTATGTTAGCACTGAAGTTACATTTGAATTGAAAATTCTCAGTCTTGTGCCGGTGTTATGTGTCTTTGATTTCCAACATTACATTTAGTAAATGCTGTGGCTGCTTTTCCTATCCTAGATGTCATTTCCTTCTTGAAGTCTCTGTTGGCCACTATGGTACTGCCCAGGTAGGTGAACTGTTCTACTCTCTTGATATTTTTGCTTTCTAATGTGATGCTACCGTTTGACATCTGGGTTTCAAGGATGTTTCAGAATAACTAACTAATTCTGAGACCTGTTTGGCCTGTTGTTTTTGCCAGGTTATCTGTCTTTGTAAGTTTCAGGTGGTGTCACTCAATAGCACAATCTCATCAGTAAAATGTAGGTCTTGCAGGGCCGGTGCAACCATTTAGGCGACCTAGGCGGTTGCCTAGGGCGCTGGAATTTGAGGGGCGCCATTTTCTTTGGCAGCGACCGTGGCGGCCGGATCTTTGGCTGCCCCAGTCACCGCCGGCATTTAGGAGGAGGGAGCTGGGGCAGGGAAGCGTGGGGAGGGCCGCCTGCAGCAAGTAAGGGGGCAGGGGGCAGCACGCAGGGGCACTCCCCGCCCCAGCTCACCCCGGTGCCTAAGCTGATTGGTGCCGCAAGCCTGGGAGGCGGGAGAAGTGAAGCAGCGACGGCGTGCTCAGGGTGCTCATGCTCATGCATGGAGCAGGGGTGAGCTGGGGCGGGGGGGTGCCTCAGGGCGGGGGGTGGGGAGCTGCTGCAAGGGGGGCGCCTCAGGGCGGAGGGGGGGAGCTGCCGCGGAGGGCAGGGAGGGCGCAAGGAGGTTTGGCCTAGGGCACGAAACATCCTTGCACCAGCCCTGAGGTCTTGTAGGCATTTCCCATACACCCATGCTTTATCAGTGTTTTTGTTGTATACTTCATTGCTAAGTCTATGGCAATGCCAAATAAAAGCAGAGATAAAATGCAGCTGTGTTTGATGCCAGTGTCCACATTGAACTGTTCTGTTGTCTAGGTTTTAATCTTTACAGGGCACTTCACATCTCTGTACAGACTCTTGATGATGGTAGCAACTTCAGGGCTGAAGAATTATTCAACAATGGGGGGCCATCGAATATCTTTTGAAAAATCAGTGAAATTGATGAGAGGAGTTTGCCATTCTATACATTCTTTATGTGACTAGCTGATCTACATAGGATCTCTTGGGCCTGAATACAGCCTCTTCTTCTCTAAGCTTTGCATCAACTACCCTTTTTATTCTGCATAATGTCACACTGCGGAAGGCTTTCCCTACCCACAGAGAGTTGTGGAACTTATCTCTGGTTTTAGTGTTTTGCCTTGGAAATAATTAATCAGGGCTATAAGTATAAATCACTTTCATTGCATTTTAATTAAGAATGTGTTCTCCCAGAGCTGCATCATCCAGAGGAAAATTACCCAAGGGAGAACCAGTCCCTTAACACCACACATGTGCTGACCTTATTATAGCTAGGCAAACTGTTTGAATCACAGCCCCTTTTCTCATTCCAAGCCCAGACAGGGGGCCAGATACAGACAGATACAACTATGGGAGTCTAACAGAGGTTCAGGCTTTGTCATATAGATGAGAACTGAATGCTCACAGCTGAGACATCAGGGAGAGAAGTCTGTGATAAACGTATACTGCAGCACTGACAAAGAAAAGACCGTGTAATGCTTCTCTAGCCCCCAGGAAGTACTTTCCTAATCTTAGTTTTCTTTGTTCCAGTGTCGTACAGCAATTCAGCTTTTCAAATACGTAATTTCTGCTCTCACCCACTCCTTTATACATGTGGTACATCCAGATTTATGATAGGAGTTTAATATTTTCAAGATCCAGAAACTGAGTTTTAATACGAAAGGTTGGATAGACTTCTTGTGCATCCTGTCCACCCACAAAACCAGTGGGAAAGCAGGAGGTTTGTGTGTGGCAGGGGCACATTGAGAAACTGATATTAAAACGATGAAATGGTTTTATGGCTTAGGCATGGGAAAGAATGGGTCACAGAATGAGTTAAACAGAACTGGAATTACACTCTCTTGAGTGGAGTAAGATCTATATTATCCAGCTGTGTATCTCAGTGTAATCCCATGGATTTCTAGTTCCAGTGAGGGAGGAAATTGTATGTACACAGAGAACATTTGGACTGAACCACTATTAGCTCTAAATACACCATTCAGACAAAAACAACAAAAGACAAAATATATCCTCCAAAGCTGCTTTTCCCAACCACTGGGGCAACAGCTGGTAGCCACTGGAAATACCTGATTAGGTGTATTTTCCCCTCATTTTCAATGAGCTCTACCATCCTACTCCTCTTCTCTATTGAATAAATGGGTTGCTGTCTGCCTGTCTTATCTAGGACAAAGGGCCCATTAAGGAGGCACAATCAGCTTCGTGAATGCAACTGCAGAAGACTGATGCAAGAGGAGGACTGTGGCTGACTCACCATGACTCCTTTGAGCAGGGCCAAAGAGAACGCATGCTGCACTCTGTCAAAACCTGGGGAGGCTCCTGCTACTGTGAGTGCTCCATCACAGAATTCTGGCGGAGTACAGATGGAGTTTTTTCTGCCCCTTAAGGTAGGCTGTGCAAGTGAAAGAAGAAGTAGGTAAAGTGGGAAAGGGCTGAGTGGGAGTGGGCATGAGATAGCAATGAATAGAGTGAGAAGTAGCTGGACAATGACTGGAAGGATTCAATCCTCAACTCTGACCAGTATGGGCTGGATGCCTCATTGGGGGAACTCCAAAGAGAGCCATTTGCAGCTCCCCAGTCCTCGGCCTGTCCAGGGGCCAGTTCAATTACTAGCATAATTGAGAGCAACCCCAGGGCTACTCGTAATTTAGAGTAACCCAAAGATCCATCTACCAGCTAGTGACCACCAGAAAAGATCTTCATTATAACTGCTTCTAACCTCAGGAACAACCCAGGTGAATGTCCTCAGTGAGCCCCCTGGACCTTTGGGCATACGTTAGAGCTGTGTGAAGGCTGCTCTAATTTACAATGGCCACCAGTAGGGCTGTTCCACAGATGGGGCAGATATATGTGGTGGTTCTAAACATGAATATGGGCAGCAGAATTTGGGCCATAATACATATATTTGAATTAACTGAAAATGGGTCATGATAAAATGTCATCAGAAATATTGTACAAAAGGATAAAGGATAAGAACTTTTAAAAGAGGCAATCAGGACTGGAGCCAATTTGATGATCAGTTAGTTAGCACATTTAGCAAAAATTCATGGATCATTGTCAGGGTTACTTTTTACCTCTAGGAAAGTAACAATTCATGTCTCTCAAAAGTATCCAGGCTCAGCTTGACACACCACCTGATCAATCTGAAAAGAAACAAAACAAAGTATTTTGAAAATGCTAAACACAGCAGTGAACAATATCTGACTCAGGCTAATAAATACAGCCCAAGCTCAAAATATGTGCAACTTAGAAACCACCCAAAGGAATTAATTTCCTGTAATTTTGGTAGTAAAGGTATGATTAATAGCACCAGAAAACGGTGATGGTGATTTTTAAAATTATTTTTTAAGGTGAGGTAGTGAATAGAGGAGACAGTAAAGGGAAACACTTGATTTTTGTTTGGAATGGAAGATGATAGGTACAAGGGAAAACACCTGGCAGGGAGTAGCCTTCACTTTTACATTCTCCAGTTGGCTGCTACACTTACATTACACACATACAGCCAAATTCAGTGCTGATTCAGACCCGGTAGAGTCACAGGTCACACAGCCATAGCAGTACAGTTTAATTCATTTTTCTGCCAGTCTTGTGACCCAAACTACACACTGCGAGTAACTTATGCCACCACCTTTGTGACCAGTGAATTTAGCCTTGCGATTTTGGGTTTAATTCTGATCTCTGTGTTTTACACCATTGTGGAATAAATGTTTATATTTACATATACATTTACACTGGTATAAGTTGTATTGGCAAGGTCTTAGGCAAGCACTGAGAAGCAGTGCTGATTATCTGTGTCACTCCTGGATTATCTTCAGTAAAGGATTTACCTTGGATGAAATCACATGTGCCTCCACATCCATAGAATAGATTTTGCTGATTTAAGCCCTAAATGGGTTAGTTTAATAAAAGGGCACAAGACAGGGTTACTCTTTGCGCTCATTCTGGTACCCTTTGCACTATTCCATGCAACACAATTACTGTTATCAGACGGGGCACACATTGATCCCTGTTTTATCTCTGTCCTTTGCAAGCACATCCTAACACATTACTTCCTAATCATTTTTAAAGTGCCATTTTGGGGGTAATTTCTCTGGCTTCAAAAATATGTTACAGAAAAACAGAGGCATTTCCCAGATGATTTTCTAAAGATGATTTGAATAAATTTAAGAGTAAGTTTCCCTTCACCTGTGTTTTTAATTCTATTAAATACCTAAGAGTGTGCTTATCTCACCGAACTTCTGATCCTTTAAAATTAAATTACCCTCCCTTAGTGAACCAGATCAAAAAAAGACCTAGTAAAGTAGAATAATCTTAGCTTGTCCTGGTTTCCTTAATTAAGCACTATTAAGATGAATGCCCTCCCCCATGTGAATTACCTCCTTTGAGGTCCTCCGTGTTTTGCTGCCCTTGAGTTATCTTTAAAAGCTGTAATGTGACTTGTTAACAATTTTAGTGTGTTTGCGGGACTGGGAGGAGGAGATGTAGAAATGGAACCCTTGTTTGACTGGTCCTATGCATTTTACAGCAAAAAGTTTTATGTAAATGGAAAATGGGTTTTGTCATTCCCGCCCCCCAAACTTTTGTTTTTGAAAGAAAACCTTAAAAATTTCAAAGACTTTATTTACTATCAATAACCACAAAAGCAATAGGTTAATATTGTTATTACTGGGATTATTCTTTACCCCAAGCTGTGGCAGTAGTGTGCCTAGTGTAGCACCTCTCAGAGGCAAGCAGTCTACAAGTAGGCAGGCCACGTATCCGTTTATAAACCAGACAGTCCTGCTTTTCTAATGTTAGTTCCCTGTTCAATACAGAGACAAATCCGGATGTGGTTTTGCCTAGTATCACATGGGGGATGCCATAATGAAAAGGGTGGCACTCGTCCCCCGCCGGCATGACCTTGCCCACACCATGCTCCTGAGGTCACGCCAGCAGTGGTGGGACAGCCCCCTGCCAGAAGTACCAGAATGTCTGGTATTCTGGTAATGTGTGAGTGGCCACCCTAACTGTAAGTGCCTCAGCAGCTAGACCTTACAGGCACTAGTCGTGGTGGGTCCCAATATCCTCTCAGACACATGGCCAAGGGAAAGGTTTTACTAGGCAGGGAAGGGGAAAGGTTATAGATGCTTATACAGTTACAGTTTGAAGTGAGAAACAGTGGTTCTTATTTGGCTCTATGGGGCAGTCCAGTAAAGAGTCAGGGCTCTTCAGGCCTAGTGCCTGGAGTGCCCTCTCTGGTCCAAGGAAGTAAGGATTCCAAGCCCAGTCTCTGATGGGGCCTCTCTGCACTGGCTCCCTAGACAGGCGCTGCTGCTCCACCATAAACCCACACAGATGTGCAACTGGCTGTGATGTTCCACAGTTCCTGGGGGTTCTCTTCAGGTCCCTCCTGCTATGCAGTTCCCACTCCTATACACGGCCTGGCCAACTCCTGGCTCAGGACCTCTCTTTATCTAGCCAGGGGAAAGGGAAGTGCAATAGGGAGGAAAACATAATCCCTGCTTAGCCAGGAGGAAAGAGATGTACAATGGGTAGGGGACTGCTAGGAGATCCATCACAATATGAAACAGCCCTAGATGGAAGAAAAGTGGGAGTGCCCTCTGCTTGTGCTCCTGGGGTACTTACTACCCAAAGGGGAACATGGAGAAAATGGCCCTACCATCCCCTCTGCACACCTCAGATGTTACATGCCCCTGAGGAGAATGCAGCAGGTACCATCACTTTGTGCATCTTGGATTAATAGTGCCTCCCACAGACACTGTACCTCCGAAGGCACCCTATCACCATATACAGGGTGCAGGCCTGCAGAACAATCTCGCCCATAGTTACACACCATGTGCCCTTCATCTTCAAGATGCAGTGCACAATTCAATAATTAATTATCCCAATACTCCTGCAAGGTATGGCATGTATATATGTATTACAATCTCCAGTTTTATAGATATAGAAACTGTGACAGATGGAGGCTAAGCAACCAGCCCCAAACCATAGAAAGAGTAAATGTAAAAGCCAGGATTTGAACTCAGAAGTTCCTGCTTCTTTGTCCCATATTCCAACCACCAAACCTGAGCTTTTTTTCATGTTACTCATTTTAGCTAAAACTCCCCATTGAAGGCAGTGGGAGTTATGCTTAAAACAAATTGCAGTCTATGGCCCTCTATCATTATTACATAGGACCATTTCTCAGAAAGCAGAGAGCACATTATCTGTGGTGTTATAAGCAATGCTTCTTTGCTAGGAATCTGAGAACAGCAGGTGCTTATTATTCCCTGTCAAAATGTTGTGGCATAAGCTATTTCATACAAAGTTTAATGATCTGACCTGCTCCAGGTAAACTATTAGGAAGGAAATTAATTAGTTGAGGCCCAGAGGTACGGATAACCTAACTACAGAAACAACTATCATTCCCTACAGGAACTGCAGCTGTAGCACTGATTTTTTTTTTCTGTCAAGTGGGAAGATCATTCAAATCCCTTCAACAGATGAGTGTTCAATAATTTTATTTTTAAATGCAGTCTTTGAAGGTTATTTTGGTGAGTGCTGGCTCTGAAAACCAATGTAACCAGATAACGCTTCATGATTGAAGGCAGCTGCTTACTCTTATGTATACAGGTGTTGCACTCAGATACAGAAAGAAGTATATTACTGTATAAATCCAGCTAGCAACCATGGCTCAAACAGTGCCCTTGTTTTCTACATCACAAGTGGGTAAAGTTTGACTTGCCTTTATGGATACAGAATGGACAAACTTCTGTAGCCACTTTGAAAAAGACATAAAGAAGATGACAACAGATAACTGATGAAAATCTTTCCAAGAGTTAGGAATAACATTAGAAATCATACTATGAGTGGGAGGACAGGGAGAATCTCCAGGCTCAGAGTCTGGTTCACTTTCATTCACATCTATAGATAGATAGATAGATATAAAATGGTTAATTCTGGAAGTGCTGACTAGTAATTTTAATGGGACACGTACTGACTCTAGCCAGAATATATAACAAGAGTGCTGGTCATTTTATTATTCTACTTTGTAGAGCTATACTTATTCAGGTAAAGATTCAATTACAACATGCTAACAAAGTCAGAGAGTATTGGAAGGGGAACTCTCATATGTCTCTCCCCATATGTGATTGAGGCAGGGAGAAAGTCAACGAAGGGCAACCTAACAAATTTACCCAAGATTTCTGAAATTGCCCATGCATTTTGGATGTCCAAACTGAGACAACTTGGTGTTGATATTCAGAAGTGCTACGTACCCGGTACTCTAAATGAAGTTTCTTTGAGCAAGATATATTAAACTCTCTTCAGTTTAGTTTCAAAATTCTCATTTTTGATATGTGGCTTACCACAATGAGTTTTACAGCAAGTTCCATGTGTGTGGCTTTAGGCACTACATGAGGAAGGACTAATATTCTTGGACCACATAAGATGACAAAATAATTTTAAATCCACATCTGTTCCTCAATATTAACAGGCCTTATTTTCCTTTTAAAATACATTATATTTTTCTTCCTAATATTAAGAATATAAAGTCTCTTAAAATTGTTCATTCCATATAACATTATTAGAATAATAGGTTCCTTGACACCAAGACAATTAAAGTCTAATCTATTCTTTCTAACACAGCTAAGTGAACAGACTATTTGCTAGTTGCCTAAAGAAAAAAGCAAACCTCCCCTTGCTGTTAACTCAGAATATTTTCAGTGGGAAATACCAGAAAAAAACCATGGCCATATGTTAATGTAAAGCAAGTTAAGTAATAGTGAAAGTTTGCTAATTTTCAAAGTAAGTGTTAAAAAATATATCCTGAGTTGCACAATCAATCCCAATTATCCTTATCTTGAACTAATCTTTCATACCATTAATCACTGTATCATCCAGTGTTTTGCCTTCTTAAATAAGAAGCATAGAATGCAGAATACTGCTTAATACTTAATACTTAATAGTTTGCCAGCAAAGATTAAATAGTAAAGTAGAATTGTTAGCTGATTTAACTCTGAAAAGATGTACACTAAAGAAAAAAATGCCCTGGTCTTTTCTCTATTCTCTGATTGGCAGTTCATTTCTTCTAGGATCATTGTTATGGTCTGCAAGAACAGAAAGTAAAGCCTGCCTTTACAAATTTATCCCGAAGTTACTTCAAATAGCAGCCAATGTTATTCCAAGTTCAACAGGAACATTATCATGATTTGCAGATCTATTAAACTAGAGTGGCAGTCCTTTCCCTGCAACAATTTAGAGTATAGTACCTTCCTTCCCACATTTGAAGGATAGCTTGATTTAGAAAGATGTAAATCACTACAGTTTAGATTCTGCCGTCCTGACTCATGTTAATTATTAAAGTTATTCTGTGAGTTTATCCTGGGTTCCAATATGACAACTCATGGAGTAAAGTGCTATTCAACATGAGTAAAGGAGGCAGAATCTGGCCCTGTAAGATCTGGTAAACTGAGAGGTTTTCACATGCTGAATTGCTATTGTACAAAAATAATAATAATAATAAATTGAAAATTAAAGATAGAGAATTACAGTAATAAATTTTTGAACTAATGCAGCAGGAATGTCTTGCCATATTGCAGGGCTATACTTTGATGTATGATGAATTGGAGACACACTGGAGATGAATGGACAGAAGAGAAAAAAAAGACAACTACCCTGAAGGATACATTAATCACACCATTGTTGAGCTACATATTTTGCTGATTAGCCCATTTTCTAAATGAGCAACGTGACTTAGTCT
This sequence comes from Mauremys reevesii, assembly GCF_016161935.1. Taxonomy (NCBI): domain Eukaryota; kingdom Metazoa; phylum Chordata; order Testudines; family Geoemydidae; genus Mauremys; species Mauremys reevesii. The sequence continues at coordinate 25,030,393 of NC_052633.1, read as the reverse complement.
TTCTGAAATAGCGGCTTTTAGGGATCTGGACCTGGTGGAAAATTTATTGTTCCAACATTGAGCTACACTAGCAATGTTACTGGACACAAGTCTTAGCAACAAATAGTAAATTATGGAGAACATTGCCATTGTTGGCCTGCAAGCTGAGCAAAGAGTGAAAACAAAAGAGTGATGAAATTGTATATTCTTTCTTGTTGATTTTGTAATCTTACAGTAGTTTTATTTTATTACAGTAGCCCCACCCAAAATCAGGGTGTCATTGTGCTAAGCATTGTACAGACATATTGTAAGAGACAGTCCCGGCCCCAAAGCAATTGTGTCTAGTCTGCACAGTTTCTGTAACAAATAAATATTCCAGTTCTGGATTTTTAAGCTGCTATAGTTATACCAGTACAACCTCTAGCCTTCATAGTTTTACTGACATAAACATGCATTGTACACAGAGTCCACATAGACAAGACAAATGGGTAAGAGGCAGAACAGAGGCAGAGAAAAGGAAGTAACTTACCCAATGCCAGCCTTGACTGAAACATAGAAAGCCTCCAGATTGATGAAAAATAAGAAAAGGTAGAGTTTTAACAGTACATATAACAATAAGAATTTTAAAAGGTATAGAAACTTTCATGCTTCAAGACATAAACCTACCTCCCCCTATTGGGTGTATTCAGGAAACTTCTTCTGGAGGAAGAATAGTCCATACCTGCTGGGTTTCTTAATCTTCTTCTGAAGCAGCTGGTGTGACCACTGTCAATGGCAAGATACTGGACTGTGTGGACCATTGGTCTCATCCAGCAGGGAAACTCCTATGTTTAATAACTATATTTTGCTCCAGACACTTGATGCCCAGGAATAAAATGACTCACTTGTTCTTGGTAGACTATGAGCTCTCCTGGGCATGGACTGCATCCTACTATGTTTGCACACTACCTCTCATACTTTGGATGTGCCCATAATACAGATAAATCATTTATGTAATAGTATGTGTGGGAGGGAAGGGCTGTTTTGATATCATCTTCCCAATTCTGCTCCAGAAGACACACAGCCCAGCTTGTACTAGAGCCTGCACACAGTTATCACCATTCAGAATGTTTTGCAAAGGGCAATTGTCTAAATAAGTCAAGGTTCTGAGGCAGCTAAGTCCCAGCCACTAACTACTGTTTTTTGCATGCTCAGTTTTAGGATTTAGGTAGTACTTTGCAAATAGGAACTACTTATTTACTAGCAACTCCCTGTGTAGTAGGTAAATATTGTTACCATTTCACAAATTGGGGAGAAAACAAAACCAAAAATCAGTGAATGCAATTCAGTCCAAAATTTTTGAACTTGAGTATATAAATGTAGGCACCTATTTTCACATTTACTGTAAAAGACAAATGAGCATGGCATGATTTTCAGAAGTGCTGACAGACCCCATCAAAGTCAGTGGACCTTTGGTTCCCCAAGTATGAAAGTATTGGCCCTATATGAACTGAAAAAGCCATGAAGGAAGTCAGTTTTAGAGATAGGATTAATCTCTTGCTTTGTCTTCTAGGCTTCATTTCCTGTAGAGTTATTGAGATACTGTTAGCCTGACTTCAGTCAGGTTGGCATACCTGTTTTGTCTGCAATATCCTTATATACCTCCCCTTGTGGCCAGAACTCACACTGGTTTCACTGCAAAGGAGCAGAATCAGTTTCAAGCAGTTAGCTATTAAAGAACTTGCAGTGGATCTATGCCATCAACAGTACTTTGGGCTGCACTGCACCCTACAGCTGTAAACTGATCTGGTGTCTTCCCAAAAGTCAATGAATGACTCTATAAACATGTCTTTTCTGGACCCCAGTATGGGATCTCTATAATGACAAGTTTTCTGTGCTAGTGATCAGTTTAATCTTTCAGGACAGTCTTCGCTAGGAAAAAGGCTAGACATTTTTTTAATCTGCTTTACATTTCTAAATCATCCAAATTAAAGGAGGAGACCATAGCTATGGGTTTCAAAAGGTCCACAAAGTCCAACTGCATTCATAAAGCACATATCAGCTTGATATCTAAGCTCCACTATGCATGCAGTACATATTTTATAATTGCTGTGTACTACTGCAACTTTCAGATTTTAAAATTTCCACATATAGTTAAGTAAAAATATAGATACTCACACAGTTTAGCAAGAATGTCAGTTTTCCAGGAACAAGTAAAGGAAGTTGAGAATGGTTTCCAAATAGAAGAGAAAGAGATTCACCAACAAACAATTTCAGCAACAGCAGCAAGTTTCAAAATGGCTAATTTAGGGCTGCAAGTGCTTGACTTTGCCAAATTTAAAGGCCCAGCCCCCAGAAATGCATGTTGGGAAAAAAAGTTTATTTAAGAGCAGAATGCTGCATTGCAGAGAGTTAATAGAAAATAGGTGGGTAGGGGCTAGAGGCCAGGGTCTAAGAGTTAAGGCTACATTTCATAAAAGATATATATATAAAGGCTTAGGAACATTCATGTGTTATATAAAGCTATAGGCAAATACTTTTCATGCAGACAATGGATGAGAAAAGATTTAGAAATTCTAAAACATAATAAGGCTATTCAAAGCTCTTTGATATCTTAGTATTTAGGATACTGTTTTCCCTAGTACTTCATTCAACTGTTGCATCTGTTTCTAATTAAACAGCATCTAATTGTTAGGGCAACCAGAAATCAATGAAAGAACAGCCTCACTATTCTAAAAATGGATTAACCTAAAATAATGAAAAGTCTCCTGTGTTTGGAATTTGTCTTGCTCTAGGTTCATTTACTGTTTGTACCCTCTGCCCTGTCACATGTGCTGTGTAAAAAGCAATAACTAGCCCTGACACTATCTAGATCATTATTGTCTCTATACAATTACATTCTTCCTCCAGCTATTTTTTCTAACCTTTATCAGTTAGGTGGGTTTTTAAACTTTCTTTGCTCCTTTCTTCCTGTTCCCACTAATTCCAGTGGAATATCACAACATTTTTGTTAATTGTTCTATAGTAAAATCTCTCTCTGGTAGATAGTTTGAATTTTGAATTTATAGTTATAATTCCATCTATCATGCAGACTATAGCACCAGAGGAACTAATAATTTAAAATATGCTTAGAGCATTAGTATACATTCAGTTCAGACAGGGTTGGAATTTTTAATGCTGATTTGATTGACCAGAAGTTCTTACTTTTAATTCTATCCATTTTTATCTTCCCCAGACATCACTAAACAATTAAATTGAGAATTGGAAAGATAACATTTCACTTAAAGGAGAGCCAAAGTGCTTTTTATTTTCTTGATTGGAAATGTAATAAAGCTAAAATAAGGGAAATTTGTATCTGAAAAGAAATGATCTGCATAGTAATGGCAGTGTGAAGAAAGCTTACAGAAATAAATTCTTTCTATCTCCAAATATATACATTTTTGGGAGTATGTGTGGTACTATGGAATAGGTCTTTAATAAATAAATAAATAAATAAGTGTATCTGCAAAAATCCTGAGCACAGACTTATTGTAATTAGTGTTCACCACACAATAGTTATGGTATCCCGTCACTGGCATTTGACAAATGCTGATGACTTGTAAGCCCGAATAAGTAGTGTTACTTTAGACTTTTCAAGCATGAGTTTAATGGTTGTCTTCTCCAACACTTATTGGAAATCCATATGTAATCTATACATAATGTATATAAAGTAGGCACAAGCTTTAAGCTGATTCTACCAACAGATTTAAATACACTAGTGGGGTAATATCAGCTATTTAATCACTTATGGGAGTTTCCAGAAACAATACTTAATGATTCATTAATGTTGGAAAAGGACAGGAGGCACAGTTACAAATGATCACTCTTTGCTTAGGCCTGCCTTTCTTAATCAATCAGGGTGCTATATATACATTGACATTTTTGTTTCTGCTAAGCAGTACTTATAAAGTTGCTGAAAGCACAATTGCTAAAGCAATTGAAGTAAAATGCTGGTTTTTTTTCTCCCTCGTTTACCAGAGGAATCATTTTGTTTGGTATTCATATGAGATGGAGGCCTTACACTGAATCACTGAATGGATTCCTCACAGTGGAGATTCCTCAGCAGTAGAACTGCATATACATTTAATCACTGAATATCAGATTTATTGTCCAATGTGTTCTCTTCTCTGTTTGCTTACTTGAAACGTAGTGATGTAAAATCAAAATTCACAGAAAGAGTATACAAATAACACTAGCAGAACAAGGACAAGATGTAAATGTCAACTCTCTTGATGCCTATTTGAAGGGGTTACAATAAGTGGTTTTCAAGCACTGGTGATGGGCAATGTCCAAGGATTTGGTGCTTTCATTCTGCTTTTACAAGTTTCATATGCTTATTCTGACTTCACCTGAATCTTTTCAGTCTTGGGCTGTGTGATGCTTGCAGGGGGTACCCAGGGTTGTGAGGCATTTCGCTACCCCCTGCCCTTACCGTAAGGAAGCCTTGTCGGTGCCTGCTAGGGGTCATCTCCCTGACTCCATCAGCCTCTAGTCCTATGTTAATTAAAAGGTTAGAGATGGGCATGCTCCAACCCCCGAGTCCTCCAAACACCCCCTTGGAGTGTCTAGCTCCGATCCACTGGACACTTTCAGTATTCACAAACTCGCTGCTTCCAAAGAAGTAGTACATCCCAGCTTATCAGTTTCACCTCAGCTTACTACTTCACTTAACACGCCACTCTTAGGTATGTTTTTATAATGAAATCAAGCAAAAGTTTATTAAACAGAGTGTAGAGATTCAAGTGAGAGCAAGTAGAAGTATTGAAAACAAATGGTTGCCAATAAAATAGGATGCATCTAGAACCTCAGCTTACCTAACTAGATACTTTTATGTCTCAGAGTAATGTTTACTCAAAGTCCTTCCAGTGTTTTACAGCCAGGCTTGGCTGTGACCTTCCATTCATGAGATGAAGTTATGCTGTCAGCTTGCTGCCTCACTGAAAGATCCCAGATGTCTATCTGCACTCCCGGATATTTCAGAACAATCCCTTGTCCTTATTCATAAGCAGGTTACTTCCTGCAGGTTGTTTGTTTGTGTACGCTCCTTTCTGTTCACAATCTCTTAATCGGCATCTGGCTCAGTATGTAAATAAGTATAAATTGTGGGACACACAATGATCAGACAGGGAGATAAGAGTCTGCTACCTCTGCCTGAAAGGAATCTATCTGAGACATGTCATCTCCTGGTACCTGCCTTTAACATAATTTTCAGTATAGACACAACTCAGATATTATCCTTACGTACATTTCCCAATCATTATGCTGAGCGGTCAGCTACTGGCTCTTGGCAGAGACCTCACATGCCGCCCTTTAGTGAATTATTATGCATATATCCAACCATAGGGAACCCTGTAAAATCCTATGCATTCCCTTTGCCACTTGACATCAAGAAGTGCCTGGAAATCTTATGGGATCAGGTTTTCTGAAGAGATTTCTGGAAATGGTTTTCTGATCAGAAGGGACTTTTACCACAAAAACAGTTTCTTCTTCAGGTATTTTTACTCAGCAGACATCTTTGTAGTTAGTTCGTGAGTAGTACATTCAAAATCTGTCATACAGTGTAGTTTTCATTAGACATAAAGGTCAGAGTGTCTGTTCATTAATTGGGTGAATGGCAAATTAAGATCAGGTTTCTGGAGTAGTGAATTCAAAAATCACTATGCATTTTTTCTAATGTTTGCTTAAAATTACTGCCAGTAAACTAATAGTATTCATGGGAAATTAATAGAAAAGGATAATGAACATAGTCAAAGCAAATGTGATTATTTTATTCATGTGATTCTTAGTGGAAATTGATTTGAGATACTTGCCCAACACTAATTATCCTTCCTGCTGCAAAATATTTTATTATACACTTAATACTTACTACTGGCATGGTCACAAATAGACGGGGTCACTGCTGGTCTTTATCACTACTCATGGTTAGAGACTGCTGGATCACCAGCCTCTATTTGGGGTGTCTTGGTCAAAATTCTTCTAATAAATAAATTAATAGGCTAGAATTGGAGAGACATCGTTAACACTCAACTTCACAACACACGTTTATCACATGATCTTTTAAGAAATGTTCGTTTAACTGATAGACGAAAATACTTCCTCTAGAGCCACTGAAGTATACGGTAATTGGTAATTATGTAGAGACTTTTAAAAATGCTGATCATTTTCCTCATAGATGTTAAATGTATTTTCCAAGTTATCATGACCTTTAGCCTTAAGATTAAATTCTAATCCGAAATTCATGATTTATGTCACTGCAGAGCTCAAAAAACATGGTATTGAATTGATGCAGAAGCAGACTTTTAAGATATATATGGTTGAATACTATGCACCTTGGGTCTAATATACTAAGTTAAATCCTCGGTGTGTGGTTATTTTACCTTTTATTATATTATATTGTCCCCATAACTATAGCAAGTAGGTGTTATTTATGGAAATTAAATATACTAAATCAGCAAACAACAGTAGGTTGAATGAAATATTGGTAATGTCACTGCAAGAAATATACTGAAAACCAAATAGTGTGTTGTGCTGGGAAAAAGGTCATTCAGATTAACAACCAAAAAATGAAACCAAATAAACAGGCTTTGCATATTGTCTTGAAGGGTTCAAAACCTAAGCTTTGGACTCCCAGTGAGTTTAAATGGCCTTTCATGCACTGGAAACCTCCTACTCTTAATCCTACTTTTCATTTTAGCTAGGTTTCTAATTATATTTAGATTATTAATTCCCTGGGTAAACTGTGAGAATCTGTAACAGGGACCTTGTTTTTTTTTCTTTACCTTTAAGGAACCATGCACACCTATGGTAATATATAAATAATAATTAATACAACCATACTGAGAGAACATTAAAGTTGCCTGCATAAGCACTCAAGAGTCGGGAAGCAACTCCTTTCCATAAGGCCCATCTCCATATCAAATCCCATGTTTCTATGGCCCATGTTATAAGCTGGGGATGCATCAGTTGGAAGTAACAGAGGAGGAGAAGGACCTCGGAGTATTGGTTGATCACAAGATGACTATGAGCCACCAATGTGATATGGCCATGAAAAAAGCTAATGTGGTCTTGCGATGCATCAGGTGAGGTATTTCCAGTAGAGATAAGGAGGTGCTAGTACCATTATGCAATGCACTGGTGAGACATCATCTGGAATACTGTCTGCAGTTCTGGTCTCCCATGTTTAAGAAGGATGAATTCAAACTGGAACAGGTACAGAGAAGGGCTACTAGGATGATCTGAAGCTTTCGTGGGTGAATACCCTTTTCTTTGGATGCAAGTAGTGGAAATTTCCAGGGGCAGGTATATATAAGCAAGCAAGAAGCAAGCTAGAGATAACGAGGTTAGATCAATCAGGGAGGATGAGGCCCTGTTCTAGCAGTTGAGATGTGAAAACCAAGGGAGGAGAAACTGGTTCGGTAATTGGCAAGCCATTCACAGTCTTTGTTTAATCCTGAGCTGATGGTGTCAAATTTGCAGATGAACTGGAGCTCAGCGGTTTCTCTTTGAAGTCTGGTTCTAAAGTTTTTTTGCTGCAGGATGGCCACCTTAAGATCTGCTATTGTGTGGCCAGGGAGGTTGAAGTGTTCTCCTACAGGTTTTTGTATATTGCCATTCCTAATGTCTGATTTGTGTCCATTTATCCTTTTCCTTAGAGACTGTCCAGTTTGGCCGATGTACATAGCAGAGGGGCATTGCTGGCATATGATGGCATATATTACATTGGTGGACGTGCAGGTGAATGAACCGGTGATGGTGTGGCTGATCTGGTTAGGTCCTGTGATGGTGTTGCTGGTGTAGATATGTGGGCAGAGTTGGCATCGAGGTTTGTTGCATGGATTGGTTCCTGAGTTAGAGTTACTATGGTGCGGTGTGCAGTTGTTGGTGAGAATATGCTTCAGGTTGGCAGGTTGTCTGTGGGCGAGGACTGGCCTGCCACCCAAGGCCTGTGAAAGTGAAGGATCATTGTCCAGGATGGGTTGTAGATCCCTGATGATGCGTTGGAGGGGTTTTAGCTGGGGACTGTATGTGATGGCCAGTGGAGTCCTGTTGGTTTCTTTCTTGGGTTTGTCTTGCAGTAGGAGGCTTCTGGGTACATGTCTGGCTCTGCTGATCTGTTTCCTTATTTCCTCGTCATGGTACTGTAGTCTTGAGAATGCTTGGTGGAGATTTTCTAGGTGTTGGTCTCTGTCTGCGGGGTTAGAGCAGATACGGTTGTACCTCAGTGCTTGGCTGTAGACAATGGATATTGTGGTGTGTCCGGGATGAAAGCTGGAGGCATGAAGGTAGGCATAGCGGTCGGTAGGTTTTCGGTATAGGGTGGTGTTAATGTGACCATCACTTATTTGTACCGTGGTGTCTAGGAAGTGGACCTCCCGTGTAGATTGGTCCAGGCTGAGGTTGATGGAGAGGTGGAAGCTGTTGAAATCGTGATGGAATTTTTCCAGAGTCTTTCCAGTTGTCCTCTCCTGAAAGTTGACTTTCCAGGAGTCCTCTCCAACTTTCAACAGACCACCTGTCGCTTGCTACCAGAACACACACTACTGATACTGGCTGACAAACAGATTACAATGCACAGCAGCTGGTTTTCAAAATGAAAATAAAAGCACTCTTTTTTTCCCCCCTGAAATAGTTCAAGGCTTTTAATTATGTATTATGGACTAACTAATGGCCCTCACAATTTAATTCTAAAAACATGAAGCCAAATTTAAATTATGGGAGGAGCACAACAAATATTTGCTAATTAACCTTTTGCCATTTCTCACTCTTAGCTTAATGAGTAATTTTTAAAAAATGGTATCCCTGGGTTTCATATTTTAGGGTATAACTGCCAGCGTTACTGTCTTTCACCTTTTATTTCTAAAAGTTTGTTGTCTCTGCCTTTTTTTCTGATGAGAGTCGATTCTTGAGACAACGTTGCTCTGTGGGAACTGGGCCCTGGTTTGGAATGCTGGGCTGCATGCTGTTCGACCAGGGCTGGTGTAATGTGTGAATAAAACAAGTTACACTTAGCACATACCCAGACTCCATGTCACTGATTTCTCCTGCATGGAGAAGCTGACCTGCATGGCCCTAGACTTCTAATATTGTTCATTAGCATGGTTCACTGGGGTTGGAAGAATGAGCTACCTTGTTTTACTGGAGCTGTTTTGTCTAACTATAGTCAGATCCTTAAGTCCAAGTCTTTCAATGAGCTTTGTGCAGACAGAACTCTGACGTGTCATAGAGTTCATTGCAGGATCAGGTCCTTACTGTGTATCTATATTTGCAGTTGTTAGCATGTTGAAAGTGGTAACATATCTGAATATTGGATATCATCTAACCCTGATTTTTTTTGTATGTACTCCAATCATCATATTTCCAAGAGTAATAATTAACATTAACTTGCTCTCACAAGCAGGAAAACTCTTGCTATGTGTTAACTTCTCCATTTACAATAACAAAAATGATTTTCTAATTGTAAATGTAAGTATTAAAGATCATTGTCCATGTAACACAGAATTGACATCTGGGAATGGAGTAAAGACTTAACCCTGCTCATGATCTCACTTACAAAAAGGATATATTTTGTATATCCCTACTCCATGTCGTGATATTTTGGGTTCAACTTTTGTTTTCAGTGCCAACATTTAAGAAAATATTTCAGCACCCTATATTTGGCTTCATCACTTTAAACATGTCTGTATTACACGTGTTATATTATTGTTTTTTTTTCCTGAATGCAGCATTGTTCCAGAAACGTATCTTGTTCTGAGAGAGAAAATTAATTGCATAATATGGCTGTGGAAGAAAGTTCACTTAGCTTTTCAGTGTGCCCATTACCAAAGATATGATATTCATATTTTTAAAAATGTCTTCATACCCTGAGGATGCTCCAGAATCAGATTACAGGATAATGGATCATTATCAAGACAATATAAAGAGCATTTGTATTGATTAATCCATCTTGCAACTTTTTAAAAGAGGTAATAATTTTAGTGCCAACAAAATAAGGGATTGCAGATTCTAATGAGGAAATGGCTGTAATTGCCATTTGGGTAGTGGGTAAGAGATGTTTATTAGATCTCATCCATTATTATATCCAACAGTGAAGCTGATGACCACATACAGGCCATTATTCTACAGATGCACCAGTGACGTGCCAAGTATAGGCTGGTCACTGATGCACACTATACAAGCTAAAATGAAAAATATACTGCTGCCACTCATGGAACTAAACTTAAAGGTCTGTGAGTTCTTTAGTACACAGACATATTAATGACTGGGAGACCGGCGGCTGTAATACCCTCTTTTCTATGACCACCTCTTCTCTCGGCATTGATCGGAGAAGCGTGACCAGAGGGCCTATATAGTTGTAGATCTACCTGCTCCATCCATTTCCTCCCCCCTACAAATACAGATACAAACTACAAAAACAGGTAGTTATCTATTTTAATTGGCTCCAGTTGAAATCAGTGGGTCTATTCATGTGCTTAAAGTTAAACATGTGTTTAAGAGCTTTGCTGAATCAGGACCACTGTGAGTAGCAACACCTTAAAAGGAAATAAAACTGAGAGCTGTAAATGTGAATTATCAATGAGAGGGACTGTCTCCAGTTCCAAAGGCTGATAGGGAAAGAAAGGGAAGATGCAGACAACACGCACACACTGTTGGTTTTGGTTTTTTGGAAAAAAAAAACAGTTTCCAAAAAGTCTGGTCTATAAACTTCAGGATGATTCTCTTAAGAGTTCTTTTTAATATTAATAGGATGAAACCACATAGACACTCAGACACTTGTACACTCTATGGATTTAGAAGGTTAAGAAAATGTATGATAACTACCAAGAAAAAGAAAAGGATTCAGCATATACGGGGGAAAAAAAATCTTATCAACCCAGACATAAAGGTAGCCCCACTGAATTGAAATGCAAAACTTCCACTGTGTTCAGCAAAGCCAGGATTTCACTACTCGGATTAAAGGATGTGACTTATTGCTTTCATAAACTAAAACACTCAAGTACCACTTCTGCATTCAGTCAAACTCTGAATTCAGCACAAGGACAAGCCCTATGGCAGCGGGAATTATCTGGAAAAAGATTTACAGAGGAGGAAAAATTCTCTGAGAATGGACCTGCTAAAGCAGGTATTCAGTTGAGGTAGATAACGACATTTGCTGTTACACTGTACCTGATTCCATCTGCTTACTCAAGAAAAGAAGGGCATTTGACCAACCTTTTGTTTATGTTAAGAATGGACATCTGTATTAGAATAGGTGATTTTACGAATGCTATTGCACTTAGAAATACTTCCTTGTACGTATAAAGATTTTTTAAGGGGTCTGCATATTTGGTATTTTTTACTGATTTATTTCTACCTTACAATATCCAGGGAACATGGATATAAACTTTTTAAAATGGCCATCTATCCCCAAGCATTGGATATATGACAAGACTTGTAAAGAGAACAGTTGACCTTAAATGTTGTTTATAAATAACAATCCCACATTCTGAAAACTGGAGTTTGGTTTAGCCTCTCTGTAGCTTGATGTTATGTTTAAATTAATAAAATAATGGACAATAAAATGTTACCAATTCCACCCTCTGTTCCCCTGCTTGCCCCCCTCATCCCCACCCCCCCAAAAAAGCAATTGGACTAGAAATCTTAAAACAAATATATGCCGGATTGCTTATTTATAACACAACCAGGAAGTGCAAAGATGTCAATAAGTTTAACTTTAATTTTAAAAAATTATTATTGGTTTGAAAAAAAGGTTCATTCCTGCTTTGGTTGAGTTTGGGGGGTAATAGTTCAGACCCATTTATGTCTTATTGGAATTGCTTCCTTGCTTCACTGAACCAGTCCTATAAATCTATGAGTTGAAAGACTAGCATTGTCCATTGGTCTAAATCTCTTGACTTCAATTTTGATTACAAATATTTATTAATTTCAAAACAAATATGATGCTGAAGCAAGTTTCAAGGGCACATTTTAGTAGACAATGAATCAACCATTTCTCCAAGCTATACTATGAGTTTCATTATGCAATTAATACAGTTCGAGGTGACTTGAAATAACCAAGATACAAGTATTCAAAAGCTTGTCTTGCCAATTCATAAGATGATCTTTTGTTAAGATAAACATCTTGTTTGTTTTTATCCCTATGTATCCTTGTTTATTGGAAAACACTTTACATTTCCTGTCACTTTTAATGCTGTCATTTTTAAGTGGTTTTTACATGTTTCCATAAGGATCACTTTGCAATTTTGCATTAATGGGCACTCAGAATAAAGTGTTACCTATAAAAAGCTTTTATCAGGAGGTCTACTTAGAGGTGTACAGTACCAACTTGATTGTAAAAATGTTGTGCTACAGTAGCTATTGTATTTCAACTTAGAGCATACATTGTTACCTTATATAAATGTGGAATCAGAATACATAAAATTTAAAGAGATTGTGGTTCAGTGAGCTGATCTGAAAGCTAGAGTCAATTATCTAGATGATGTTGATCAGTATGCTATAAATCAGATGTGCTTACACATTTGCAGATGGCAAAATGGCCCATATAAAAGTGATTAAAAATTCTGTTTCAGCCAAGAAGATGCAGCACATTAGTGCGTTATTTACTCTGCCTTTCTTTACCTTACTTTACAGTAGTAGTTGAGTTAGATATTACAAGGCCAAGAAACAAAGCAACTAACAAACTAAAAACTAAATTTCTACAGAACTGAGGTTGAAAGTTCACATTTTTGTAAGATGTATCTTATTCTTAAATATAGGACTTCTTATTTTCTGCCCCATTTTCAACAGTGACTTGTACAAATATAAACAGTTTGGGTTAACATAGTCATAAATATTATTCCTGAAATCAATGTTTTCAGGAAAGATATTACAGCACCACCAGTTGCTTAATGCTGTGCTATCATTTCTAAAAGTATTGCCTTCTGCAGGTGATATGTCCAGTTACAAAATACACTCTAATTTCCACCTCTACTGTATTCAGGTATTGTACATTGGATATTATCACATCTATTAACTGCCTCCAGTTTAATTCTATCCTTACAGAAAATCCCATTTTCTTTTGATATTTAATAAAACAACATATTCAAGTAATCATAGACCAACAGAAGTTACAGCTGGCAGTGACCTTTTAGATAATCTTGTCCATCCAATGTAGGATTGTTTCCTATACTATATTTTCACTTTTTATGTTCAGTCTAGTTTTAAAACACTCAAGCTATGGGTTTTCCATCACTCCACCTAGAAAACTATTCCATGATCTAATAGACCTCATGGTTAATTTTTTCCCCACAGTGTTCAATTTGTATTTTTTTTTATTTCATTCCATTAGTACTAATTATAACCCAAGGTCCCACCTTAAATATTTCATTGCCCTCCTTGCTGTTCTACACCCTTCAGGATAATTTGTAGTGTGTTACAAAGTTATTTCTATACTGTTAGCATGTGCCCCTAAGTCATTGCTTAGCTAAGCTATCTATATTCACAAGTTTTTTGTTTGGTTTTGTTGTGTTTTTAAATCTTTCAAACTAAGTTAAACACTTCAGCTCTGTCGTCACTTTTATTGCTCTAGTTTGAACTTCCACCAATTTGTCGATATCTTTCTGAAAATGTGAAGCCCAGAATGGAATATAATATTCTATGTGCAGTTGCACTAAAGGCATTTATGGCTTTATCCCTCACCATTAAAATCAATGGGAGTTACTTCAGTGGGAACAGGATCAATGTCTTAAGGTCTGATTAATCATCCATTAAAGTCAATGGAAAGATTTCTATTGGCTTCAATGTGTGTTACAGGCAGCCCTTAGAGAGTTGCTATAGTACTGAGGTATGTACAAGTGAGTTAACAGAACACATATCAGTTAATGTATGCTTAAAGATTTTTAAAAGTTTCTGGAGTTTCAGATTTATTAAAAATATGCTAAAAATTTCATTCAATTCACAAATACAAGGAAATTTATCACTTGCAATTTTTTTTGTTTTGATCTGGTGCATAATTTCCTCCAGGAAAGCCATCACATAAATTATTAGCAAGTTTTCCTCCTCTGAAGTCAAAATGCTGCAGTATGGACCTCTCTTATCAGTGTTGCAAGTCAGATTGTAATGTTAGAGCCCCGTGGTTCCCAAACTTGGTTCGCGGCTTGTTCAGGGTAAGCCCCTGGCTGGCCACGAGATGCTTTGTTTACCTGAGTGTTCGCAGGTACATCCGCTCGCAGCTCCCAGTGTCCGCGGTTCACCATTCCCAGACAATGGGAGCTGCGGGAAGCAGCGCCGGCTGGGCCACCTCTTTCTGCAGCTCCTATTGGCCATGAACAGCGAACCATGGTCACTGGGAGCTGCGAGTGGATGTACCTGCGGATGCTCAGGTAAACAAAGCATCTCGTGGCCCGCCAGAGTCTTACCCTGAACAAGCCGTGAACCAAGTTTGGGAACCCCTGTGTTAGAGGGCTTTCCTTCACCCCCTCCCCTGGTTCTTGTCTCGCAGACAGAAAGCAGAAGACCAGATGTCTGAAGTGCAAGCAATTCAATGTTTATTGGAGTTAATTCAAAGCAAGCCTATCCATCGCTGTACACGCGGGCAGAGTCTGTTTCCCAGTGTTCTGTTTCCAGCTCTGACACTTATGTCTTGTCTATGTCACTGTTCCCCATTTCCCTTTCCCAGTTCTGATGCCACAGAGCCTTGTCTGTGTCCCCCTTCCCTCCCCATTCCCTATTTCCCTGTTCCCAATTCCCTAATCCCCTCTCCTCCTCCTTAGGAGGCCCAAATATATCTGCAGGGCATGCCCCTAGTCACACCCCTTACAACTTATGGTCGTATTCCATTTGGGAGGGTCGTCAGTTGGGGTCTTCATCCCACCCATTTTGTCTCCCATGAGAGGGATAAGGAGTGAGGTTGTGCTCTGGCCAAGGCCAGGCTTTTTTTTGACTTTGTGTTTCTTATGCCCCCCTGCCCTCTAACTCCTCCTAACTTGACCTTGCCTTGAGATAAGGAGTTGAGGCCGTCTTTAAGTGTGCGTTCATATATTACATGCCCACCAGGCCCGGTAACGCTTTAACTGCTCTATCCCTTATCTCTTCCCATTGTACTAAAAGCCCCATCTGGTTGTGGGAAACGCAACACGCAATGTTCATTGTTCTTCACACACATTAGTATAAGATATAAAAATCAGAAAGTCAAACCCAAAATTATATTGCAGGCTGAGAAACAAGCCTATATGCGAACATGTGACTTTGTTGTTGCATACACTTAAACATAAGAAAAAGGTGTCTCATAGTTGAAAACTGTCAGCGACGTGTAGGTACTTTCAAGCTAAAAAAAATTCTTTAAAAAAATCATCCACTCATATTGTTCTTTTTGAAATATTGTTCACTTTGAAATAAAGTGAGAGATTGACATAAAAATGAGACAGGAAACAAGCTGATGAAGTTTTGTGGAATGACAAAGATAACTCATCTTTAAATGTTGTTTTGGAAGGTCTTTGACACATAGACTCAAAAGCTCAAATTTTCTCAGACACAAACAACGAACTAATTAACTAAAAATATTGTAGGCAATTGCAATTCAAATGAATATACTGTGGGGTTCTGTCCTGCTCCAATGACTACAACACAGAGAGAGGTTTGTAAATTTGTTATTGCCTCTGAGCTACTGCAGTCCTTTTAGCTCAGCCAGTAGAGAGGTTCATGCATTTATATTCACAATTCCATCCCTGCTGATGACACACCTAAGGGTATTGTTACATAAGTTCTGCTCTTTAATGGCACCACAACTGTTTATTTAATCTATACCCTGAATAAAACTATATGACATTCATAAGGACATCCCATAATAAAACCAGTACCCTGCTCCCCCCAGGTATTATTCTATAATAAACAACAACTTGGAAAACAAACCTTGATTCATTTTGTAAACTCCTTAGCTTCAAGGAATAGAAGAGCTTCCTACAAGCTTTCTTACTCCCCCCCTTACCTCCATATTTTATCTGTTTCTAAGGCTTTTGTGTTCACTACCATAATCCAGTTGGTTCCCACTTGTAAACATCATACAGTCCTCATTTTAGCTTGACCTCAAGTTGACTTTGACATTACAAATGCTAGGAGAGAGAAGCTGAACTAGGAACACAGTGATTTACTTAACTTAATGCATATTTCACTGTCTGTTTAAACTAGCACACTGTAGTGTTTACAGTGCTTCACTAATACATTTTAAAAAGTAATTGGATAGTTCTAACTACATGAAATTGTTTATACAAGTGTAACAATGCAGTACATTGCTACTAAGCATGTTTTAATCAACCCTACATTGAGTTCTTTTGGTAACTAATCTCAGAAGTCTATGCTTCATTTTTTATACTATAGGGGGAAGGTTTCCCATAAAGATTCAAGACAGAGTAACTAGAAGAATTTATTTAGGGCTTAACTGAAGCAATAAAATGAAATGCCATATGAGCTGAAATAGAGATTTTATTAAAAGTAACTACTATATAAGTTACCTTTACAAGAAAGCTGTGGATCATCATAATTCATATGAAAGCAAGACAGTATATTTGTTTGTATGCATCCTCCAAGAGGTCACCTTGTACAAAATGAAGGTGAGTTAATTACAATAAAACATCTGCTCCTCTTATAAAATGGGAGGCAGCTTCTAACAAATTGTGCTTTCTTCCCATACGCTGTAGAGAGGTTTAGAATTTTAGAAACAATGGATTCCAAAAAGGATGTGGAGAATTCTTTTTTTTTTAATTGGCAAAATTTACAAACTGTAGTTCCTCTTTTGCAAATGGCTTAATAATAATAATGCCTAGCTCTTATACAGTGCTTTTCATCAGTAGATCTCAAAGCACTTCACAATCCTTAATATGGTTAAATGAATCGTTGACTTTGCCTGAATGAATTTGATGCAAAGGAAGTCTGCCTTAAGGGCAGAGTTCAAGACCACTTATTTCAAGGACACTTTTTTGACTTATTTGGGGCTCCCTCACCTTGTTGTTGGCATCTGTTTTCTCCATCTCTCTTACTAGTCAGATATTGACTCTTCTGGGGATGATTTTTTTTTTCTTTTAAGATCCTTGTATAGGATGTTTTCTTGAATGGACAAACTTGAGAGTTTGGTTCTTTTCTTTTGTATTTTGTAATGCTTTGTGCATTCAGTATTTAAGTAAATATGAATAAAAATACTGGGCTCAACTTTGAGTCAGTTTAGTGCTCATGGAAAGGTGGTGGCCTCGTTGACATTTGGAGTCCTCTGTTTATCCATGTGAACAGGTACGATGGCAATACAAACTTCCCCATGCCACCCTGCTAATAGAATCCAACAATGTCATCAGGCACCAATGCAATTCAGTATTTGGCCCCTCTTTCAAGAATGCCAACCAGTGTGCCAATTGCGGCATTGGTTTTTTGATGTGAACATATTTCTACTGATGGTCATATAGCTCAGATGGTCAGAACTTTCATGCACCACCAGCAACCTAGAGGTGAAAGGTTCCACAGCCTGTTGCCAGTTCCCCTCAATCTGTAACCAAAGAGATGCAGAACCTTTGAGTTTTACTGCCATAAGTCTTCCCATAACACATTGTTGTAACTGGGCCATGTCCATGCATCTTTTAATGGGTATTCTCACACGGCTCCACTGTTCTGGAACCCTTACTTTGTCAGCAACTCATTTCCATCAGGCTCATATAACATCTACATCCCTCTCAACACCCCCTATCCCCCATATAGGAAAATTAACTGAGGGCATTAAAGTGATCCCTCCAGAATTCAGGCCCATTTACATGGAAGTGTGTTGCATGTATTGTACCTAAAGAGAAGATTTCTAACCCCAGTGCTGTCAATCTAGCACCATTCCCAATATAGAAATCCACTGCAAGAACTGAATAAATGATTAAAAATGTGACTAAGTACATAAATATATCATTCTTCATTGTTAAAAGCAAGATACATTGTCAAGGTACATGAAATGTTATAAATCTAGCTGGTAAATCAAATACCTACACACTGCTGGAGATAAAAGGGGAAAAAACAGGGATGATGTGATGGTAAGGTGTACTATACAGCACCAAATCAGGAGAAGGAAGCAGATAAGGCATTTCTAGAACAAATTACAGAAATATCTGAAACACAAGACTTTAACTATCCAGACATCTGCTGAAAATGTGACATGACAAAACAAAAAATGTCTAATGAATTCTTGGAATATCCTGGGGACACCTTTTTGTTTCAGAAGGTGGAGGAAGTAATCGGGGGCACAGCCATTTTACATTTGATTAGAACTAACAGGGAGGAATTGGTTGAAGATGAAAAGTAACTTGAGTGAAAATAATCATGAAATGATAGATTTTATGATTCTAAGGAAAGGAAAGATGAGAGCTGCAGAATAAGGGCAATGGATTTTTTAAAAAGCGGGCTTTAACAAACTCAGAGAACTTGTATATAAGGTCCCGTAGGAAGACAATCTAAGAGATGTTCAGGGGAGCAGGCGGTTTCTCAAAGAGACTCTGTTAAAGACTCAACAGGAACTATCTTCATGTAAAGGAAAGATAGGAAGAGGCCAATATGGCTGCATCAGAAGCTATTTACAGTAAAAGCTTTTTTATCTGGCATGTTATAATAATAATTTGGAGATATACCAATCTCCTAGAACTGGAAGGGACCTTGAAAGGTCATTGAGTCCAGCCCCCTGCCTTCACTAGCAGGACCAATTTTTGCCCCAGATCCCTAAGTGGCCTCCTCAAGGATTGAACTCACAACCCTGGGTTTAGCAGGCCAATGCTCAAACCACTGAGCTATCCCTCCCCTGTTGGGAGGGGAAGAGGTGTCAGTAAGTGAAAAATTCTGGTTAACTAATAGGGAGGTAGTTTGGGTGTGGGAGGGGGCTCGGGGCAGGGGGTTGGAGTGCAGGATCCAGGCGGTGCTCACCTTGAGCGTCTCCCTGCAAGCGGTGACCTATCCCTGCCTCTGCCCACAGGCATCATCTGCCACAGTTCCCAGCCAATGGGAACTGCAGAGTGAGTGCTCAGGGCAGAGCGAGGGCAGTGCGCAGAGCCGCCTAGCTGCACCTCCACCTAGGAGCAGCAGGGACAGGTCACTGTTTGTGGGATGCCGTCTGAGGTGAGCACTGCCTGAGTCCAGTACCCCGAAACACCTCCCACATCCCAAGCCCCTGCCCCAAGTCCCCTCCTGCACCCAAACTCCCTCCCAGAGCCTGCAACCCCTCCCACACTCCATCCCCTAACCCCTCAGCCCTCCTGCATTCCAAACCTCTTGTGACTGTTCCTCCACCTAAGGGCAGCAGGGACATATTGCTGCTTCTGGGGAGCCCTACAGAGTCAGGTAGGGAGCCTGCCCGACCCAACACTTATCGGACTATAAACCAGACTTTCAATGAAGATCAGAAATGCCAGTTTATAGAGCTTTCCAGCTGGTAAAGTGCTGGATAACACAGCTTTCACTGTAATTACCTGAAGATACAAAAGGAACTGTACAAAAACTGGAATCATGAACAAATTCCTAAGGATGACTACAAAAGAATAGCACACACATTTAGGGACAAAATCAGAAGGCTAAGGCACAAAAAGAGTTAAACCTAGGAAGGGACATAAAAAGCAATAACAAGAAACTCTGTAAATAAATTAGGAGTGAGAGAAAGACAAAGGAATATGTAGGTCCACAACTTACTTGGAAAGAGGAACAAATAATGAATGACCCCCAAGAAGGCTGATGTATTTAATGCCTATTTTGCTTCAGTTTTCACTAAAGAGGTTAATTGTGACTGGATGCTTAACACAACTAACGTTAACAACAAAGGGGAAGAAATACAAACTGGAGTAAAGAGAGAACAGGTTAAAAAATATTTAGATAAATTAGAAGTATTCAATTTGAAATTCACCCTAATAAACGTAAGGAACTAGCTGAAGCAATCTTGGAACATTAGGGTTATAAGTAATAGCCAACATGAGACTGTCGAGAACAAATCATGCTAAACAGATCTAATTTCCTTCTTTGACAGGTTCACTGGCCTACAGACTGAGGAGAATCTTGTAGCCATGATATAATGTTGATTTTAATAAGGCTTTTGACACAGTCTCACATGCTTTCTCAAAAGTAAACTACGGAAATGTGGTCTAGACGAAATTATTATAAGGTGGGTACAAAACTGGTTGACAGACCATACTCAGAATACTTATAAATAGGTTTGCTGTCAAACTGGGGAGATGTATCTATTGGGGTTCTGTAAGGGTCTGTCCTGGGTCCAGGACTATTCAATATTTTCATAAACAACTTGAATAAGGAGTAGAGTGTATGCTTATAAAATTTGCAGGTGATATCAAGCTGGGAGACGTTGATAGAGGGAAGAAAGTCTGGGAATTCAAAATGTCCTTGACAAATTGGAGAATTGTTCTGAAATCAACAGGTTAATAAAAACAAGTATAGTAAGTATAGTATAGTATAGTAAGAGCAGACATGATGTCATAATCAGACCATATATTTTCCACTATATTTACATTAAGCTAATAGTGAATATTTTACATGTATAGTACATGAAAGACATTATGGTAAAGGTAGAACAAATAAATTGAGCCACATCCTCAACTGGTGTGAACTAAAGTAGTTTCATTAAAGTCAGTGGAGTTTTGCTGATTTACACCAATGGAGTGTGATAGATAGACCTTAGGATTGGGCAGGTTTCAAAGACAAGGTTTTTTAGATGTGCCAGATGCTGTGGGTGCATCAATACTCAGCCTATTCTCTATAACTGTGATATTGGGATTGTGGTCTAGGCCTGTGGGGAAGGGTTATGGAGCTTCTTCCCACCCTCTCCCTGACGGAATCAAAGCCCAATGACTTATTCAGGCCCTCCTACCGGCTACAGAAGTTAGTCAATCATTCAATCAGAGAACAAAACCCTTAACTTGTGACTTAGATGACTTATCAGCTCTCCAATGCAGAATTGAAAATAACGAAACATCCATGGCAATTCTCACAAGAGACAATCTGCAAATCATCAGTAGGCTGGAGTACATTCAGACAAGATAGTTTTTGAATAAATGTGAGCCTAGAACAAATCTGCAAACTCTCTTGCCCATTCAGGACAATACACAAATAGAAAAATGGACCCAATTTCTGAAAGTTATGTTTTACTCACCACTGAATTTTTGACACTTCTGTTCCTAGAAGGAACCAGAAGTGCAAGGATTAGTGAAAATGAAAAATAATATTTAAAAAAAAACACTTTTTTGAACATGTAAAAAATGGGTTAGATCCAACTTCTCAGTGAATGGGTTGCTGCTTATTTTATCCAAACAGATTTTCCCTCCCCCCATTCTGTTCTATTCAGATTTTTATACCATGCCCATCACCAGGCAGTCTGTGTCTACTTATCCCACCTCCTGTCATTAGTTAGTAGCATCCAAGTTGTGCATTGACACCCCATTTCCTTTTCCTTGTACGGCAATTACAGAATCACTCAGCTTCTCTTTTGATATATCAATGTCAACTCTCTTTGGGGGATGGGGTGTCATTGTATTTGTTTTCTCTATCTGCTTGATGCAGTTAGTGTGAGATTCATCTGGGTATATTTTGAGACACTATGATTGTTTTGCTTGGCTTCATTTATTGTTTGGTTTTTTTAAATTTCTTCACGGGTGATTGGCGGGTTGTTCATGCCACCATATGCTTTTCATGTTAGCTCTGCACTACACTTGACAGGTTTAACTAACATTTTTTCCCCCTGTGGTTCCTGCGTGTTAGGTTGCAGCAGGGATTCAAAAGACTAATTTGTGTCTATTGTATCATATTAAAACAGAGTAAATTGTCTGTTCAGCTAACTCATGAGATTCAAGCAGAAATGATAATTTTGGTGCTTGGTGATATGAGTTGATTCTGATTAACTAATGTTACTGGTATATTAATAGTACAGATATTTCCTGCTTTTCCAACAGGTTCAATAGAACCTATTCCTCTTGGTCAAACCATTTGTAGATATTAGATGTTAATATTGTGAAATAATATCAACTGATATGAATTATGTAATGTAGAGAAGTTCCTTTAGCATTTTCATTGAAGAGATTAACAGTGCATAAAATTATGTGTTCCCAAGGTGACCATCATTTTATTGTGCATTGAGGTGAATCCACTTTACTACTGAATTTTCTTTGTGAGGGCTTAATTCTGAAGCTGCTGAGTGCTTGGATCCTGATCCCGCAAAGGATTAAAGCACACGGTTAGTACCTCAGTAGTTCTATTGACCTATGTGAATATGCAAATGCTTAAAGTTAAACACATGCTTTGCTGGTTTGGGACTTGAGTGCCCAACATCTTGTGTCATTGAGCCCTGAGTAGCCATGGATTTGCTCCTCTGGCTTGTTGAGGCCTTGAAACTTATCAATGAGGATTGACCCTTACCATTCATTGAAGTCAGCTAGTCTCAAGCTGTCTGAATCAGCTTGCCGGGCTGAGACTTAATTCTGTGGTCTTGGCTCCTTTTCACTTTCAAAATAAGTCAGAGAGTATTTAGATCTAACAAAAAACAAACAAACAAACAAAACAAACAAACAGCAGAAACCATCATAAAACAAAGGTGCCACTTAGAGTTGGAAAATATGTCTTCTTATCTTTAGAATTATTTTATGACCAACAATAATTCTGAGGCCTTTTAAAAAGACATTTGCTCTCCTTTAGATTTGTATCTTAATGAAAATAACCTGATGCTTTTTTAAAAAGGGAGTCACATACTTAAGCAGATACCTGTTTAGAGTAATGCTTGAGGAGATTTATTTTAGTTGGGAGTTCATCCATAATACATTATCTCTTTCCCATTAATGGTGGAGATTTTCAGTAAGTGAAGTATAGTGCTTGGGTTCACAATTCCAGTTTATTCAAGTTTCATCTACATTTCATTTGAGAGCTATTGCATCTGCAATCACTTTTAAAATGGATTCATGCAGAATTGATTGCAGGTTTCCACGGTTGATCATTATACTCTTCCTTACATTTTTTGCCACTTTCTAAATGTATGTACTGCATATTGAGTTAATCTGTTGCACTTCCTTTAGGGTAGAGCAATGTAAATAAATTATGGATAGTACAAATTAAAGAATAAATAAGGTAGAGATTAGATATCTCCGTACATAGTAGCAACTCCTGTCACCCACCCACGCTCCAGGGGACTGCAGTCCTCATATGTAGTGGAATCAAGTGTGAGCAGGATTTGAGAGGCCTTCATAGAGCAGAGTTTGTGCATGGCTGAATATATAACATATTGTCACGTGGGACTGGGGTGGCTATTTGAAGGTGGGACTATTCTGGTTAAGCCATCATTGCACAGATCTAGCAGATGTTCTCTTTTATTGCAGCCTCACGGTGTCAGTATCAGGTACATATTGATACTGCTGAAGATCAATAGCCCTGAGACAGAGAGGAAGGAATCTCCCAGAGCATGGCCTGGTCACTTGATGTTCAAAGTCAACATAGAGCTTGTTTACATGGGAATACTTAATCCAAATTAACTAAAGTGGATTAATTAAAGTGCATGAAACCCTTTAATTAAACTAATCTGAATAAAGACCACTGAATGAGTGTGTCCATACAGAAGTTTCATGCAGTTTAGTTAAACCAATTTAAATTCACACTTAATTTAGATGAATTTTCCACATGTCCCTATGTAGACATGGCTACATGGTAATACTTGCTTTACTCTTCTCCAAACTAGCAGAAACCACCACCTGGAATTTACTGACCTTCAAAATCTTCATTTTTAAGAATTACTTTCAGTACCACACATTGCTCATCGGCCAAAGCTCTTCTTGGCAATGATCTAAAATAATGGTAACCCCTAGTGGGAGATATGGCGTATATGCAAAAGGTGGTACCTCTGCAGAGTAGATCCCAGCAAAGGGGAATTTGCTTGCAGTTGTTCCTGGAAACTTACTTTACTCTCACTAGTGTCGCCAAGCAGCTGTGCAGGCTCTGCAGTGCCAACTTACAGGACCTTGCCTCAGCTGGCATGCTGAACCTAGAGAGAGTAGCTAACAGCCACCACTAGTGAAAAGCCACATCTGGTCTCCAAGTGCACAAGAGTCTCCCAGGGCAAAGGCAGCAGAAGATTTCCAGACTATAATATTGGCAGAAACAGTGCTGGAGCAAGCTAGTGAATAGCTTGAAACAATGTTGCGATGGATTATTACACATTGTTATTTGCAGTGTTTTTATAGCCATGTTTGTCTCAGGATATTCGAGAGACAAAGCGGGTGAGATAATATCTTTCATTTAACTGACTTCTGTTGTTTTTTTCACTAACAGAAGTGGGTTCAATAAAAGGTATTACCTCATCCACCTTAACATATTTTTATACACAGTAACATTACCTACCTTGATTAAATTGCTTAATTTTGAGGGTTCAGACCCTCTATTCTTCCCTTGAGATGCCTGGACTTTGATTGTGTCACACACACACAAAAAAACCTGGACAAAATGCTTACAGCAAAATATCATGAGATGCCCATTTTACTGCTTTAAACTTTATTTCATATTTTAATAAAATGACATGAGTCACTATTTTGAAACTATGCTTTAGTTGTAAGGGCTGAGGTGCATTTGAAAATTTTGCAAGCTTACGTGAACAAAACAAAACTACTAAAAAGAAATGGCCAAAATGTTCACATTTGGATGTGTAAAGTCATATTTAGATACTTAAGCAAGCAGTCTGATTTTTCAGATGTGCTGAGTCTCCACAGCTCCCTATGACATCTGCCATAAGAGCTCAACACATCTCTGAATGTCAGGCCAAATGCATGTGTGTGTAAATATGGACTTAGGTACCTAACTTTAGGCACCCAAGTTTGAAGAGTTTGGCTTCTATGTACAATAGAAAAAGTTTCTATAACTTTCCATCAGCATCCTGCAATCACTCATCTCATGGATTACACTTTGCTATTGTGACAGTTTTTAAAATACTTTTATATCCCTAATGAACCTGTTGGAGAATTTTTAGCATTTGCCTAGCAATTTTGCTGTATATAATGCTTCTGATTTCCAGTCTTGCCAAAACCCCATTGCTCTTTACTTGCGCAACAAGTAAAAACGATTGCAATCTGCTCTGGCTAGACTCACCGGGATTTGTTATGTGTACAGCTGGGACACTGCACTGTCTGAGTTTGCATTTATTGAATGAAAGGGTATAATCTGTACAAAAAGCTGTCACCCGAGAGTCATTATAAATTTTCCCAGATGTATTGGTTTCATTTAACAAACAATGGGAATGCTAAAAGAAAGTGGCATTTATTTACTTAATATATAGATCCTATTAAGCTATTCGCCAGCCAAATGCTAAAATCACACAATGGAGGCGCTTGTGCTCATTATTATTGCTAGTCTCTCCCAGAGAAAGTGATTTTAAGGTTATTTCCCAAAGCTACAGCAACCCCCACCCCCTCACACCACTTTCCCAGTTATTTTATTTCCACTTGCATATTTTCTACACTAACATCTCCCTATAAATCACCTCATGAATGACAAATGCTTTGAAGGTCATTTGATAAAGATAGAGTTTACCATGGAGTTCAGTAGCGTAGTCAGAACAGGGTTAATATTTCAGAGAGAGACTATGGTTTTATGAAGGAAACTTATTGCTGGACGTGTTTGAATGAAGGAGTCATATTTAGCTCATAACCTTGCTGACACTTTCCTGATGTTGGTAGACTCCGTTTTTGTTGCAAGCTTTAATGAACCCACTGGGCTCATGATGAAAAGTGAACAGGCAAGCGAAGTGGTAATGCTCGGGATACAGAGGTGCATGTACAGTTAAACTTTCAACCCCCTGGAGCCATCTCTGCTGGAACATTAAGGTCATGTTCAGAATGAGAGCAGTTTATCATGATCTAATGGTGACTGGGTATGAGAGGTGAACAGCATGAAGCCAGACTGATGACTGTGTCACACAGAGACAGAGAAGGAGAAAATCAAGGCAGGTGTGACCCGAGCATAAAAAT
Source organism: Mauremys reevesii (assembly GCF_016161935.1). Classification (NCBI taxonomy): domain Eukaryota; kingdom Metazoa; phylum Chordata; order Testudines; family Geoemydidae; genus Mauremys; species Mauremys reevesii. The sequence goes on along the minus strand of NC_052633.1, from coordinate 25,004,414 downwards.
ATTAAAACAGCTCTTCTAAGTGTCTTGGGCACCAAAAGCACAAGAGAGAGAAAATCAGAAACAGAATGAATCTTTAATCTGTATTTATTTGAAGTAAATGAATAAATACACAAATAGACAGACAAGGGGCCCTCTCACCGACCAGTGAGAATGTGTCAGTAATGCAGCATTTCAGTGAGGTAAAGTAGATAGTCTGACATGGCCACATACAGCATGCAATTGGTGGCTTATTTATGCAGTTTGAGTTAATTGTTTTCATTTCATTAGAGGGCACTGGGCCAGATCTTAGCTTCTCTAAGTTCCTATTGCAGCATGGAGGTAGTGGAAAAGGAAGTAAAAGCTGTTCAGAGAGGGTAGCTGAGGATTTAACTGGCATGAGTGAATCCTTCATACAGCTCTGTCATCATTGCTTGCTCCCTGGAGTAGAGAGAGGGAGAGCCTAGAGAGGGGGCACTGCGGTGATCTCTGGATGGCATAACAAGCCTATGGGGCTGTTACAAGTAGGTGCAATTTACAGCAGTCCTATGGTTTCACTAAGTTATCCTTGGAGCCAAATCAGCCCCTCTGGCACCTTAAGACTGGGGAGACAAAGTTGTTGTTAAGCCATCTTTTTCCTCTCCCCATCAGATAAACTGTGTGCTGCTCCAGTACACCTGAAGATTCAGTCCATACTGTCTAAGCAAAGTCTAGGAATCCAGGTCTGAGAAGCAACGTTGAAAGGAGGAGGAGATGAGTTCTAGCAGATGGTGTCAGATATGGAGTTTCAGATTTCGAGGAGGTCTTAAAAAAAGATGTGGTGGTGGGTGTGGGAGAAGTACACAAAGCAGGTGGTGCTCTGGGTGACCAGCTTGGGCTGAATGAAGAGGTCAGGGAAAACAGTAAGGAGAGAGCTAAGTTGTGGAGGGCATGAGAGACAAGAACAAGCAGTGTTGCATATTTGCAGGATAGAACAGGGAGCCAATAGAGATTGGGGGGTGGGGTTCAATGTGACTGTATTGCTAGGAAAGTTAAATGATTTTCTCAGCCTTGTTTTCAGCAGACTGGAGAGTGAAGAACTGAGTTTCAGGAAGAGCAGAGAGGAGAATGCTCTATAGCAGAGGTGTGAAATGTTGTGAACAATAAGTAAATTTCAATAGAGGATTAATTCATCAACAGTGGTTTGTTCAACCCTATGTTATCACTCCTCCTTGCCTCCACAAAAACAAGTCAACGATGCCTAGATTTAACTGATGTGGACACAGCAGCGAAATGCAGTAGACATGGATGGATTTAAGAGGCAGGCCACAACTTGTATTAAGCTTTAACACAGGGGAGGGAGTTCCTGGCATTCCAACCTCATGAGGAGAGGCAGAGGGTGCAGAAGGATTCAGATTTTGACCCACAAAGGCCACAAGGACTGACCTCAGCCCACAAAGACCACAAGGTCTCACCCTATCCCATGAGCCCAAGGCCCTTCACTGAAATCCCAGGTCTTCCACCCCGGGAATCATTTATTTTATCCCTTTAACCACAATGGAAACTGGTCACAAGTTGTGACAAATTAACAACTTGACCAAGTACTTCAGTTAGATACTCAGCACATTCCTACTTAACCCACTGTGGCTTGAATATGCTTTGAGGAAGATGGGGAAAATATTCCTTGATCTTCTGCCAATTGACCTATGGGAGAAAAAATTTCTTCCTGACCCCCCAAATGGGCAGTTGGCTATACCCACAACACCTGTCCCATTCCTAGTTCAGGGTGCTTAGGATGGAATGGAATGAAGCCAAAAGAGGCTCCACTCACCCCCAGCTGGCCAATGGGTGCCAGAGACTCCCAAGGAGGAAGAGTAGCTACCTTGTGTCCTTCAGGGAGTGTTTCTCTCCTCTGCTGTTCCAACTGTCCTTTTTCACCGCTGGTTCCACCAAGTTTCCAAGCCCATCGAGTCAGGTGGGTGGCATTTTTCAGTAACAGAAAAGCAGTTTTTCTAGCAAAAGCCTGGTTGTCACCTATGCTGAAAATAAAATATCTTTCCTCCACATATCTGTTGTGTAAACTGCCAAAATTGCTCATTTTTACATCTTGTGCAATTCTAAACACCAATATTTTCACTTAGGGGAAAAACTCCCCCAGTCTCCCTTGTTCCTCATCTGTTTGTATTTAGACTTTCAAATTACTCAGTTTTCCAACTTCCTTGTAGATCTATCTTTAAAATTATGGCATCATCTTCATGCTACTGTGACTAAGGTTGTGTCAGCATTTCTATTATAAACTTATATTTTCAGGTCAATGATCCATGAACTAGGAAGGATTTACAAATAAGCCGATAACAGCTCCAAAAGAGCTGTTGACATCTATTGTATCAAAAAATCCTCTTTTTCAAAAGTACCTCAAGCTAGCTGTGTGCTTGTCAGGGTTCCCTCCCCACTCTGAACTCTGGGGTACAGATGTGGGGACCCGCATGAAAGCTTATTTCTACCAGCTTAGGTTAAAATTTCCCCAAGGCACAAATCCTTTCCTTGTCCTCAGATGGTATTGCTGCATCCACCAAGTGATTTAGATAAAAATCCAGGAAAAGAGGCAACTTGGAGTCCCTGTTTCCCCCAAAACCACCCCCAAGCCCCTTCACCCCCTTTCCTGAGGAGGCTTGAGAATAATATACTAACCAATTGGTTACAAAATGAGCACAGACCAAACCCCTGGGTTTTTTGGATACTGAAAATCAATCAGGTTCTTAGAAGAAGAATTTTATTTAAAAAAAGGGAAAGAATCACACCTGTAAAATCAGGATGGAAGGTAACTTTACAGGGTAAATAAAAAAAAGATTTAAAACCCAGTGGATTCCCCTCTGACTCAGTTTTCCAGTTAAAAAACAGGAATGAAATTACCTCTTAGAATAGGGAAAATTCACAAGCTAAAACAAAAGATAATCTAACACATTTCCTTGCCTTTACTTGTATTTTTTGTAATTTTATATGCTCCATTTCAGGTAGGTTTTTAGGAGATGTTTCCCCCCCCCACCCCACCTGGTCTCTCGTCCAGAGAGAGAACAAACAAAGAGAGCACAAACAACCCCCCCCCCAATTTGAAATTATCTTCTTTTCTTATTGGTCCTTTTGGTGAGGTGCCAACCAAGTTATCTGACCTTCTTAACCCCTTACAGGTAAAGGAGGGATTTTATGTTACCCTTAGCTGTATGTTTATGTCAGTGCTAAATATGCTGTTTTATAATATACATACTATATCTAGAGCCAAATTCTTTCAACTCAATTAATTTAAATGGAGTTCCATCCTGTTATCCATTCCCAGCCTCTGGCAAACAGAGGGTAGGGACACCATCCCTGCCCATCTTGGCTAATAGCCATTGATGGACCTATCCTCCATGAATTTGTCTAGTTCTTTTTTGAACCTTGTTATAGTCTTGGCCTTCACAACATCCTCTGGCAAAGAGTTCCACAGGTTCACTCTGGATTTTCACCAGGGTAGTTGAGAAGAGAATTTGCCATGTCAGTTAGATGACCGACAGCGAATAGTGAAGTTAAAATAAGTTTTTCTCAACACCATGGACTGAAAATTGTGCATCCAGATTATTTGGTGACCATGTGTAACCTTGTGGATACAAATCAGAGTAGTGAGTGGTTGTGTCATCACTTGACCTGTAACTCTCCATGCTTTAAATGCTCCATTGCTGCAGTTCCCTGTCTGGGATGCTCAGAGTCAGCAATAAGTGTGCACTCTGTCTGTACGCTGTGCAACCCTGATCCAATACTCTGACATGAGCAGTTTGCCTCCTGCAACAAAAGAGTCACTCCCTGGTTTTCACAAGCATTGATTACACTTGGCAAGATGACTCCCAACACCCTTTAGTCCCAAATTTTCCTCGAACTGTGTGCTTTGTTGCAATGTCCAGTCTCTTCCTGGAATAGTCAGAGTAATCATAATATTTTTCTGCTCCTCTAAAGAGACAATCTGCATAGTTTATCACTTTTACTGCAGTGAACTATCACTTTAATTCAAACACCATACTGGGTTGGTTCAGGTAAAAAATAAAACAAGTTTAATAACAAAAGGAGATGGGATTTAAGTGATACCAAGTAGAAGGGATAAAGCTAGAAAAAATATGCTTTCTAGTGACTATGATTCAACAAAACTACAGTCCTGGTTCAAGGCAAGATTCTTACCCCACTACCTTCCATCAAGATTGTCAGGATCTCTCACAAAGTCCAAAGTGCTTGGTTTCTTTGTTGTTTTAGGTGAAAGATAACTTGGGGCTCTTTGTCCTTTGTTTATAGTACAATAGACATTTGAAATGGATTCTTCTGAAGTTACCTCCCAAAATAAAGTTTATTCAAGTAGCCAGGAAGGAGACGTGGAGTCTGGTGGTAAAGGAACTTCCATGCTGGTTTCTTCCCCTGCTGGTGTTTCCTATAGTGCAAATTGATCTGTTTCTGCCTCCTCTCATGTAAATAAATGTCCACTTGACATGTGATTGCTAGTTGACTCTAATGACATCTGGCTGGAGGGATCAGCTTGTCCTTTGTCTGGAAGAACCCAGTTTACCCACTTCCCAGACTCGGTTTAGTCCCATATTTCCTTCAGTTTTGTATGATCCTTTGGACAGTTACTGTACACACACCATACAAGAATATTAATGATCTCTGTGTTGTTAGTTTTCCAGTGACACCTTACACACCACATATCAGATACAGTTTATGATGTTAATGAATTGGGGTACACTGAACTGGTCAGGCTAGCAGAAACTCTCTATCAGATACCAGGGAACACCTTGCTCTCTGAAATTGGGCTGCTTTTAAGTAACACCATAATAAAACAAGCTTTCAGCATCCCAAATTCAGAAGGTTTGAATTCGATGCCAAAGTTCATATACAAGTGTAAGTAAAATGTTATAAAAAAACACCTCTTGTTTAGAACAGCAGCCTGCCCATCCGCTCCCAACCCAGCTAAGGTTGACCATAAATATTTTAATATTTTAGAATTTTGGATTTAGTTTTTAAGTTTTATTGCAATATTTTTTGTTTTCTGCACATTGGCCCAAGGCTAAGTCACTATTGATAAACTATTACTATTACTCACCTGGAGAACCAACTGTCGTTTTATCCTTAGTTTGCACTGTGTGCTCCTTTCTTTGCTCCTTTTTACTGTTCAGCAAAAGTAACATTTGAAAGCCTGAATGCAAACAGGTAAACATTCCCATGACCAGGATATGTAGTTCATAAACTTACCCATAGATCTAATATCTCTGGACTACCTAACTCATAACAGGTCAGCAATACTGAACCAAGGTATAATTCTAGCTTTAATGTGCAGTTATAAACATTTTCAGTTATAACTTTAGGCTCTGATCCTGCACTGACCCTGTGCAGGTGGATCCTTGTACCCATGCACAACAGGCTGCAGAATCAGGGCTTTAGTCTATTTGGTATTGTTTAATGAATCTCCTACTTTTAGTGTGTGATGATAATCTCTGGCTTCGAGAATATTACTAAAGGCTTTTTGCACCCTGGTGCCGGGGGGGGCGCATTTATTCTTCTTTGTTGTGATTGGTCAAACTGAGGGGGGAAAACAGAAAAACTGGAAGATTGCTGTGCCTATTTCGTTTCTCTCTCACACAATTTTCATAACATTATCAGTCCTTTTGGGATATGTAACCATAGTAATGAGGAATGAGTTTCCGGATATCAGTGTGCGAATCACTTATTGAAAAGGATGCTCCCTTTGGGGAAAGTAGATGGAGGAGGGAAAGGTTGTATGAAACTAGATTAATGGCCAGTGCTGGGAGGACTAGACTGCGGAACTGAAATCTAATGACTAAAAGTGGGCGTAATTGGTATCAATGTTAATGAACCAAGGAGGAAGTGAAACATATCAGGGTAAAAATATAGCACCATTACATGCATTTTAACCCATTTTTAAAACATTTCTGGCTTAGAAATCTTTACTATCCATAAAATTTGTTGATGCTTCTAATTGTTTAAAATCCCAACAAGGCCTCTAATAGCAATGGGAATGCTCACTGTCATCGGATATAGTCCAATAACACACACACAGCTTTAATCACTATGGTTCCTTAGCAGAGAACTGCTAATGCGGTGTTAGTCTAGATTGCATAAATTGTATTCACTCAAGTACTGCAAATAGGGGAGTACTTAATTCTATTATTATTATTTTTTTCTATTTAATTGAAACTGAACCACTTAAATAGCACAATTAGAGTGTTCTCTGGCAGCCTAAGTACAGTTAAGGTTATCAGATTTTATTTTGATTGCCTTTAGAGCTAGCATTGCTAATGCAGATGACAGGTTTAGAGTTATTTCCTTTATTCTATTGAATAGTAGCTGCATATTAAATAATTCTGTACCTGTGTGAAGTGCACTTATTACAAATTCCATATGGTGCTGTCTGTTATGAATTAGACTTTCTAAGAAATGTTTAATATTCTTACATGGAACAACAATTGTTTTGTGATTGGGCTGTTTAGATAAAATGGATCTTTCCCCTTCTTCCCCTCCCTCCTCTCCACACTTGAAGGTATTTGTGGTAACTGCTGAATGAACATGCCGAGCATGTACACCGTACAGCTGCCTGTCACATAGGCGGTGTGGTATGAAAGCTGTCGCTGATCTGCTTCTCTTCTTAATAGGTCTAGTTAGGGTGACCGTGGAGTGACATTTATTAATGCTTTTTCAGATAAGTCTAACGGCTAGAAAATACAACTGTATTTTCTACGGGCATTCTTAAAAAAAAAAAGTACAGCAGGTGTTGTGTTAGTGTTCAAACTTCTTCTTAACTGTAAAGAGAAAATGATAAACAGTAACAAACCAGGTAAAATGACATTGACAAAATATGAAGGAGGGGCACTTTCTAGATTTTTATGATGGAGTAAAAATATAAAAGGCAGCATCTATCAAATACATTTCCAAGGCTCACATCACTGTAGTATCAAGATGCCAGCCTGTAATTAGAATGTATATCAGTGAGACTTCAGGTTTTCTTCCCTCCTCCCTTTTTTTTAACAAAAGGTATTTACTTATTGGTAACTAGGTTTAGGTTCAAAGAAACACACCATTTAAGTTATTGGGTAGCTCAGCTCTTAAGGGAGGCAAGTTTTGAACGGTGTTCTAAGGTCTGCAAGACTTTGGGCTCAACCTAATGTCTGATGGGAGTGAGTTTCTACATCAAAAGTCCTCCATCAAAGGCTCCAGCTCTACCCCTCTCCCTACATGCCATTAAAGCTGGTTAGAAAATGCCAGGAATGGGTGAAATCACCACAGTTCTCGTGGAATTTCATTTCCATCCAAGTATTAAAACCAGCTCTGCATTCCAGGCTTCCCTTTGGGCCTCTGCAGCCTGACTTTGGCAGACAGGATGGTGACAGCTATTCAGTGCTTTCATTTGGGAAGATATTTTCAGCAGATGCTTCAGCTTTATTTCTCCCTTTTTCTTCCAGTAACAATGAGAAGACTATATATGGTATAATGACTCGTATCTGCTCACTCCAGCTTGAGTACTGTGACTTCGGTATGTATTCGGGGATATAAATCCCTTTGTGACCCTGAAAATTTGACCCCAAAATTAATAATGACAGAAAATGTAATTGCAAATCAGTCTGTGGAACTATTTATTTGTATATAAAATAAATAAATAAAGAAAAAAGAAACAAAATAAAACCTATGTTTAAAAGAATGTTAAGGTTGCAAAGTCAGGCACTCAAAAGTTAGGAAATGTCAGAATTAAGGTTGTGTGTGCAACCCTAATTTGGCCTTTTCTGCATATATGCATGATGATTGTCTTTAATTATATAACCATATACTATTTTTATACACTGAGCCCAATTATAGTCTTACTGAAGTCAAAAGCGAAATTTACAATAACTTCAACAGGACCAATGGCATAGTTCAGATATATGCAGTGATGACACACCCCCATTGACTTCACTGGGCTTTGGCTCGGAGCCAAAAGAGGCATGTTTGCATTAATTTAATTCATTGGTGTATGGTTTGTAACACTCATTTGGGAGTCTTCAGATTTTGTGTAGTAGTAGTAACTCTTGGTGAATAAATAGTATTGTTTGATACTTTGGGTATATTTGAATGCAAAGGCCTGATCATTTCTCCCAATTAGTTCTCTAAAAACTGTGTATAAAATCATTATCATTTCTGAAAGTTAGTCCTTTTAAAAATCTGACCTTATTAAACAATTCATCTGAGGATGATAACTGTGGGCTAAGTAGATTAGTGCCCAGTGCTTTTTAGGAAAATAAAACAAAACAAACCATTTGTCATGAAGATATTCACAAAAATACCTTGCCTGTCACTATGTATAATTGCTTGTAGGTTTTCAGTGCTTAATCTGTGTTTAAACAAACCTAAAATAAACTTGATACATTGTTTCAGTCCAATCTGGCTAATACAGTAATTTTTATTTACATTCTGAGTTGTGAATTTCATCAGAAATATATTTCATCACGCAAACAAGTTTTTTCGAGTTATAAGTTTTGAAGATCACTTGACATATCGTCTCTACACGTTGCATATTTAGGTTTTAGTTCTCGGGTCTTTTGATGATAAATAACTGCCATGTTTCTACAACTTCTTACGTTGTAGGTGAGTACAAACAAAGAAAACATTATTTTTTTCTCTGGTACCCAATGGAGTGTTAAACTACCACAGCCTGAAAATCTTCCGATAGATAGCACTTTGAGACAGGTTTGCTGCTCTGTTTAATGGAGGGTGTGATATTGCAAATTTAATTGAGGCCTTTTTTCCTCTTCTGTATAAAATACCCTCTCCTATTTGGGCATACTTACAGGAATCATCTGAGACTATAATTAAGTTGAAATAAAGGTATGATTTTAGTGGTGGGTGAGGTAGTACCTTTTATTGGACCAACTTCTGTTGGTGAGAGTGACAAGCTTGTCTATCTTTTTCTCTCTAATATCATGGGGAACAACACAGCTACAACAACACTGCATGCAGTAATATATAATTTTAGTAACAGATCTGTCACCATAGGCTAAGATTTAAGGATTGATGAATGTGCTAAATCTCAAATTTTATGCCAAATTAGTCATATGCTAAATGATCAAGCCTTTAGACAAAAGTTTCAAAGGTGGACAAAAATACTAAATTAATGAATGCTCAATAAGTTAACACATCATCTACATTAGACATAATTTAAAAAAGTGTTGATTGGGCTTGAAGGATTCTGCTGTCAGAATAAAAGAATCAGCTTGGTTACCTGATCTTTGCCCAGTACTAGAAATAGATCAATGACCAAAGACAATAGTTCAAGTTCTGTTATAACCAGGCCTAAAAACAGATTGAAAGAGGTCAAGGAAATCCGAGGACTCAAACAGAGCAAGACATGCCTCACTATATCTTTTTCAGTAATTGTCCCCTCACCAGGGGGATCAGGAACAAATCAGTAATTGGCAAGATTGTGCACAAGTTGAAATGTTACTTGAGCAGTTGTCTAGTTGTTATTTGTTAAACACTGACAATCAGGGGCGGCTCCAGGCTCCAGCACGCCAAGCGCATGCTTGGGGCGGCATGCTGCGGGGGGCGCTCTGCCGGTCGCTGGGAGGGCGGCAGGCAGGGTGCCTTCGGCGGCATGCCTGCGGAGGGTCCGCTGGTCCCATGGCTTCGGTGGACCTCCCGCAGGCGTGCCTGCGGAGGGTCCGCTGGTCCCGCGGTTCCACCGAAGCCGTGGGACCAGCGGACCCTCCACAGGCACGCCTGCGGGAGGTCCACTGGAGCCGCAGGACTGGCAACTGGCAGAGTGCCCCCCGCGGCATGACGCCGTGCTTGAGGCGGCAAAATGTCTAGAGCCGCCCCTGCTGACAATGCACTTGACATTGCATAACACGCAAAGAAAGTTTCTGCCCCAAATTGCCTAAATTTGAACAAGACCCTTAGAAAGATTGGGGAATCTCAAATGTTATGTCAGCTTAGAATGCATATATTTTAAATATCAGAGGGGTAGCCGTGTTAGTCTGGATCTGTAAAAGCAACAAAGAATCCTGTGGCACCTTATAGACTTGCATCTGAAGAAGTGGGTATTCACCCACGAAAGCTCATGCTGCAGAACGTCTGTTAGTCTATAAGGTGCCACAGGATTCTTTGTTGCTTTTATATTTTAAATGATCACCTCCAGTTCCTGATCTTCTAAAAAATTCTCCATAGCATTGCCTTAAAAATCTTCACAGCATGAAACACTCGTGTCTGCATCCAAGCACAGAAAGATGGTGGGACCAGTCTCTATGTACCACTTGGAATAGTGCTGATGATTGGAACTTTCTGGATGTTATGGGGAAGAACTGTCCATCTTAGTCCCTATAACAATCACAGCATAAAAGCCCTTATCCTGAAATGAGATGTGCATAGGTTCAGAAGTTTGCTTGTGTGCATCTCATTGCAAGTTAGAGTCCTTAATTAGGATTCAATGCCCAATGATACCATGGTGGTCCTGCTTGCAGTCCCAGAACAAATTCTTCATTGCTGTTCCAAGCAACATTAGCTTCCAAAGCTATTTTCAGCATTTCTTACATTGATGTATGAAGCAAATAAGCTCCTGCGCTCTCAGCACCAGACAGTTCTTTTGAATACATTCAAAAGCTATTTATGATGCAGTCAAACTAGAAATATGATTTTGCTATAGGTGTCCTAGGTTGCTTCCTTCCCACTGCATCTGCATATGTCATTTGTGTACCAAGATGACCTCTGAGGATAGTATTAGAGGAAGAGTTTTGTTTCCAGACCCACAGTAATAGATAGCCAAAGACAAAAGATAATTTGTCCAGCAAGCTATTGATAGCATGGTCCATTGACCATGGACAATGCTACCTGATCCACTGATGTCTGTGGACAGGCCATTAAAACAGTCCCTGACAGAAGCAAAGGAGAGCTCCAACCTTGAAACAAAAGTGGCTAAACATGACCAGAGAACTGTAATTCTCACACCTTTCATGTGAACTTGTAGCAGGGTGGACCCTGCTCCTGCCCTGAGGGGTTTAAAAGCAGCCTGGCAGGGCTTGAGAGCTGCTGCTCTAGGCTGGGCTGAGTGAGGAAGTGGCTGCAGCTGTGGCCACGCCCCAAACTGAGCCACAGGCCTTATAAAAAGGCCAGGGAAGCCAGAAACAGACAGTCTTCCTCTGCCTGAAGAGGAAGAAGGGTCTGGCTGCAGGGGCGATAGGCAAGGTACCTAGGGTGAAGCAGGGCTGGGGAAAGGCTGGGGAGCTCTAGCCTAGAAAGCCCCAGGCTGCGGCCTAGCAAAGGGCCAACAGGTACTGGGGGTTGCAGAGGGCAGCCCAGGGGTAGGCCAAGGCAGCAGGTCCAAACCCTCCTTGCCAGTGATGAGTAGGCTGATACTGCAGTCTGCCCCAGGATGTGGGGCTAGACAATGACTGACAGTAGCCATATACTGAGGCAAGGTGGAGATAGAGGGTGGGGGTTCCCCAAGGAGGGGAGATCCAGAGAGAAAGGGGTTACTGCCGGGGGCAGCACCCCATGTAAAAGGGCACTGGGTCCAGGGAGGGACACAGGGGCCAGAGGACAGGCAGATCACCAGCCTGCAGAGGGTGCTCCAGCGCTGGAACAGAGCTAATTACCGGAATCACCAGCAGGAGGCGCCGCAGGGGTGAGTCCGACCTGTTACAGAACTGAATTTTTTTTTTTATTGAAAATAAGATAGCTTTCTTAAAGCTTGTAGCTAAACATCAAAGATCATCTAAGGCATTCAAGAGTTTTTTGTAAGCATTCTGTGGGGAAAAAAATGGATTTGAACTGTTTGCAGATCCAATCGTCTCTGCTAACAAGCAATTATGTGAAAGATGTGGGTATGTTTCAGCTCCTGTACCCACAGGGAGAGGACCAGATACTAAGATTAAATGATCTAAAGTCATGTACTGTAGCATTCTGCATTATCTTCAAGAAATCTACTGTCTCTATTTTTATTTTTATTTACCCCCATTAAATCCCCTGACTAAACTCTTTCCCCCTCCAGGCAACACACTGAATGATGAAAGCTGCTTGTTGTAACCTTTGGTGCATGGGGATTCTACTGAGGATCAAATCAGAGCTGGGCATTACATAAATTGCTAGATTTAAAAATTTTATGTTCTCATTTGTTAGAACAAATTGTCTGACTGTGGTTCTCCGCTCCTTGTTGGTTAAATTAATGAAGCTACCTCTAGAATAATTCATGATGAATACTTAAAATATACAACTGTGTACCTCCCAGTTTTCACAGTTTATCTGAAAGACTCAAGATTCTGACTCAAACAGTATTTATTTTCTTTACGTCTTCTAGATAAAAATCCCCATTAAGTTCCGATGGACAGCTTTCCAATTTTGTGTTTTTATTGCTAGGAATTCCAAGAATTTTCACTGTTTGAACTTGAATAATATGCAATTTTATTAAAGAATGCATCTCAAAGCCTTCATCTTTACCATCAGTTGGCATCAGTTTTATTTCTGCAAACATGCAATATTTGTGTACAAATTTGCTTGTATAAAAGATAAGGAAACCACAGAGAAAAGAGATACTTTATATCACTCTCTAAAGGTATGTCATGTAGCCTGTAAATACAACAGTTGATGTTGCATAGATGATGCAGCATTGACCAATGAGTCTGACAGCTGCTTTGCTTCTTCCTTCCTGTCCCTCAGAAACCTAAATTTGTGTTTCTGAATCTGGAAGATGATGTCAGGTGAGTTAATCAATTAAAACCCAACTATTAAAACTAGATATAATGAGAGGTCAAGGACTGAATGGGCTGGAGGCTGAACTACACTCTCAGGATCACACCTCTCAATTCTTCTGCATTAAACAAAGTTTTCTGAATTGTGGCTGTGGTTTTGAAAGATATCTTCCATTCCAACAAAAACATTCCTATCTTTTCACGATCCACATTGGTCACATTTCTGTGGGGATTTCTGGCTTCCCTTCCAAGTGTTGTTGTTGTTGTAGTATGTGGGTCCCTGCCCCAATGGGGCTTGCAATCTAAGGAAGCCACCCATGACTTAAGGTGAGACCTCTTCTGGGAGGTAAGCAGGGCTGTTGGAAAAATCTACAAATTAAGTATTAAATCTTTCAACCTTCTCACCAGAGGAAAATATTCTAGTGCAAGAAAGATTCCCATGTGAGTTGGCTCAGTCCTTTAAGAAAAGTTCTAGAATGTGCATTCTGATAGCTGCCTTGGTAACTAGCATTTGGATAAGAGAAGAGGAATAATCTGCATCAAAGTCAGTTACATTGAATTCCATTTCTCCCATCTTGTTCATGTATTTTACCATGATTAATTCAGAGGAGAAATTTCCACCAGGTAGTGGAATATATTTTATTTACAGAATCTAGCAGTCGTAAAGGCTGTATAGAAATAACCGAAAAGGCCAATTGAATTAGTCATACAAGCGTAACAAAAAATGTACTAAGACTTCCAACCACTTAAGTATAATGCATTCAGGAATTCTACCCAAGAATAAAGTTGTAATTTAAATAATAGCCATGTCCCTATCTAAAATCATAAAATAGATTATCTTCTTCTCACTTTACTACCCCTTCTGTCAATACCATTCCTTCTGTCCCTTGCCCTACTCTTTTCACTCTCCTGTTCCGTTCTTACCAGCACAGTTTCTGTCCTCATCACCCTTGCCCACTCCTGTGTGGAGCATAAATCAAACCATCAAACAAAATGACCCAAGGAGGCTAATCTTACATCCATTGATCCCAGTTGCAAAGTTCCCATTGATTCTAATAAGAGTAAGATTGGGACTAAAGTAAATTGTATGCACGTGGAAGTAATATAAGTGTGGAAACAGACCATTTTCTGTGAACCAGCAATATTCAAATCAATATCAGGTTGTTTTGCCCCTATCTCTATTATCCTATTTCATAAGCTTTGTGTATTGTTCCCTGCTGAATGTTATTCAGGGAATTAAATTTAGTTTACTTCAAAGATACAGCTTTCATTGTGATGGGGAAAAAAGACTGAAAAAAAGAAGCACAAAAATCAGGTTTAGCATAATAAACAAAAACCAAAACCAGACTTTCGTTTTGAAGCATTATCCTTTTCTGTCACAGCAGGAGATTTTTAATTTCTCACCCTTATCCTGTACTATATTGTGACTCAGTAAAAGTATTCTTAAATTAACTTGTTAACATTTTTATTAGTATTAGAGTTGTGGGAATAAATCAATAGCACTTTTGTTCAATTTTTTTGTGGATATCCATTGTTGAATTTGTACAACAAAGATTATTCTGTGTTTAAAAGAGTTAGTGATCTGGGGGGAATTTGTGTAGTTTTCAGCGTCTTCAGATATGTCAACAAATATGTCAGCAAAAAGCTTAGAAAAGCATAAACAAAATAGCATTACACTACATGGATTACAAATCACAGTGCTATATTCTGCTTTGATTTCCATTTTCGTCATAGGGAAGTGTTTGTCTCTAATGTGTGTGCTTGTCATGGTAGAATTTAATCTGGGAAACAGTAAAAATGTTATCTTTAAAACGATAAGATTTTGGTATTATAATACACAACCTAGGTATTATAGTGATAAGGGCTTGAGAAATGCCTCAGTAATACACCAAAGGTTTCACAATTTACCTTCTACTGGAGACATATGAGGGGCCACTGCAGTCCAGAGAATGGGAGCATGGCTAAGGAGGACGTCTGTCCAAGATTTGCTGCTTCAGCACATCCCCTCAGGAGCCTCCAATAGAGTATAGCAAAAAGCTGAAGTTGCCTTCCCTTAGGTTGGATCCTTAGGGTACAGGAGAATTAGTTGGCAGACAGGGATGTGACTTCTCTCTCTCTCTCTCTCTCTCTCTGAGAGGCTGGGTGAAACTGGTGCAACATGTGGATATTAGTACATACCTATTTCCCTTATTACATGGGAAATGTTCTAATGTGACTCCAGGAAGCACCTCATGTCCTGAAAGTTTGTTCTCATCTCTCACCATCAGGGGCAGCTCTAGCCATTTCACCGCCCCAAGCACGGCCGCACACCGCGGGGGGCGCTCTGCCGGTCGCCAGTCCTGCGGCTCTGGTGGACCTCCCGCAGACGTGCCTGTGGAGGGTCTGCTGTCCCGCGGCTCCGGTGGACCTCCCGCAGGCGTGCCTGCAGATGCTCCACCGAAGCCGCGGGACCAGCGGACCCGCTGCAGGCACGCCTGTGGGAGGTCCACCAGAGCCCCCTGCCGCCCTCCCGGCGACCGGCAGAGTGCCCCCCGTGGCATGCCGCCCCAAGCACACGCTTGGCGTGCTGGGGCCTGGAGCCGCCCCTGCTCACCATTTAGTGTTTGCCATAAATATTTGCCTACTAGAGCCAGTGGCCATGCAACCTTGTGACAGGCATCATTTCAGAATTTGAATTCTGAATTTCCCAAGAACCCAAGTGGGGAAAGTATGTTGTCTACACTCAGAAATATAATTGTGGCCCTTGTGGCTGTGTTTCCTTCTGGCCAAAAATTCTGAGTAAGTCTAACTCGGAATATTCTGTGTTGCCATACTGTCATTCAAGACAATGGAATTACTCTAGCACGGAATTTGGCCTCTTTTCTCCATTTAGTGCTGAGCCGTTTAAAAATCTGGATCCAATTGTAGGTTTAGCTCCTTTGAAAATTCTGGCCTATGCCTACCTGAACTAAATAATTCTAGAAGATTGATTGTTGTGGATAAATATTGCTTATCCATAAGTATTGTATCTACAGTACTATATATATTTGTAGATTATAAGGCCAGAAGGACCACTGTGATCAAGTAATCTGGCCTCCTGTATAACATCCAGGCCTTAGGACTTCCCTGAATTAATTCCTGTTTGAATTAGAACATATCTTTTAGAAAAAATCCAACCTTAATTTAAAAATTTCTAGTGATAGAGAATCTAAAACAACCCCTTTGGAAGTTGTTCCAATAGTTAATTATCTTCAGTGTTAATAATGTGTGCCTTATTTCCAGTCTGAATTTGTCTACCTTCAGCATCTTGTCATTAGATCTTGTTATACCTGTTGTCTGCTAGACTGAAGAGCCTTTTTTGTTGTTTATTTAGGTATGTATAAACTGTGATCAAGTTACACCTTAGCCACCTCTTTGTTCAGACTGAGATATTTATTCATTGCTCTAAAATAGCTATTTTTAGTCTATTCAAGTAAGCTTTGTTTCTAATAAGAATCTTAAATATTATTTTAGAAGCTACTTTTTGAATTAATTGCTTCTTAGCAGAAACTATCAAAGACCAAGTGCTTTGAAAATAAGGTTTTCCTTTGGCTACATCGCTGTTGATTTTGGCCTAATTTACAACATCAAATGAAATAAAAAATTGCTGTACCGATTATATTGCGTTGAGAAACATACATCGGGGGACCAAGGGTTACAGATGGCAACACACTACTCATATCAGGTTTGATTGTCATTGAGTCAAGTTGTCCAATTTAAAGCATGTGAGGATGTACTATGGAAAGGAATGCTATGTATTAGCTTTTTTTCTTATTACTACAGGAATAATGTTCATATACCATCCTCTTCTCAGAACAGGGCAATATGTTCAAATAAATCAAGAAGACTAAATGCAACTTCCCCTTTATATATACTATAAATATATATAAGGATGCTGCAGAAGATGTAGGTCATCTGCTTTGTACAATTACCTTAGAATCATTCGGGCCCCAGGGAGAATTTTCTTATCAGCAATAAATTTGATAGTGAGATTTATTTAGTTAGGGTTCAATAGAACCCTAACCCATTTCTCTTTTATTAATGTGTGTTTGATACCAACATGTTCATGAAGTTCTTTCCTGAGGATGGAAAGTTGAAAAACCATTGTAAAGATCCTGTCACTCCTTTATATGTAAAGTACTAATTAAAAAAGACACCTCATCATGTAGCTGAAAGTCATCTTTTGGAAAACATTGATTCTTAAAGCCTATACAAATGTCAGGTGTAAAGATTATTCAGTTACATATTCTCTTTGGAAATCTGTTTCAACCTGTGGTATTTTTTTCCCCCAAACAGTCACAACAGATCCATCTTGATTTTAGATGAAATACAGACATTGAAGATATTTTATTTTTCCTAAACAAGTTAATCAATCTAAGAACGAGAGGTCTAATTTTGCCCTTTTTTTCTGAATTACACACACACACACACACACACACACACACACACATATATAATGTGCTAATCCCAGATGCTTTTGTTTCCTTGAACCTTTAAGTTGAACCCCCAAGAAAGCTATTTTGGATGCTTAATTTTTGAAATTAGGCTTTTAAAATCTAGCAAAAGCCTAAATTGGAGATGTATTTTCTTCCTTTTTGTTTTTAATAAAATTTACCTTTTTTAAGAACAGGATTGGATTTTTGGTGTCCTAAAAGGTTTGTGCACATGTTGTTTAATTAGCTGTTGTCACCAGCTAATTTCCTTTGTTTTCTTTCTCAGCTATTCCCCGGGGGTGGGGGGGTGAAAGGGCTTGAGGGCACCCTACAAGGAGGAATTCCCAAGTGCTCCTTCCTGGGTTCAAGGGTTTTTTTTGCGTTTGGGTGGTGGCAGCATTTATCAAGCCAAGGTCAGAGAAAAGCTGGAACCTTTGGAGTTTAATACAAGCCTGGAGTGGCAAGTATTAATTTGTAATATCCTTGCGGGCCCCCACCTTCTGTACTTGAAGTGCCAGAGTAAGGATTTAGCCTTGGCAATTGCATATTTCATCTCCAGACCCTTCAAGTTTTTAATATAGTAGTAAAATTGTACAGCCAACAATATTTTTTGTGTTCATATCATAAAAAGTAAGCCTATAGTCCAGTGATTCTCAAACTGTTGTACTGGTGATCCCTTTCACATAGCAAGCCTCTGAGTGGGACCCCTTTATGAATTAAAAACACTCTTTTATATATTTAACACCTTTATAAATGCTGGAGGCAAAGCAGGGTTTGGGGTGGAAGCTGACAGCTCATGACCCCCCCCACACACAATAACCTCATGACCCCCAGTTTGAGAATCCCTGCTATAGTCATATGAAATTCCAGCATCAGAAGATATCTTCCTTAAATTAAGAGATCAAAAATACATTGCTGTGGAAACCCACATTGTACTAAATTACATTTACAGTATTTTATTATTGGGTAGATTTTTTTTAAACTAGGCATGAATGTATTATTTATTTCATTTTATTCCAGATTTTTATTCCAGACAAATGTAACAAAATTAGACAAAAATTAAGCCAAATGCAAATAGATAAGTGAGTATAATAAATATAGGACCAGATGTTCAAAATTAAGCATGTGCATGTATTTGTGTGAAATTTATGTTTACAAATACCCACTGAGTGTGCCAAATTTGCTATGTGTATGTAGAAACATGTGATTTGTGTGTGCATAAACACATAATGAAGACAAAATATGGACCTACTTGCTTACATTTTCCCTAAAGATTACACACAATGTGAAATATGCTAATTTGTAAAGATTTTCAGCATGCCTTTTGCTGTAGCAAGGAGATGCTTATTTACAGTACATATTTAAAAACAGTATGTGAGATAGTATGTTAAAAATAATAAATTTGAGCTTCATATGATTTGCCTTCTGGTATTGCAGCCTTGAGATTTTGGGTTTTCAAGCTTTCCTCTGCAACAATGAAGGCTAGAAACATCCAAAAACTGAAAGCAGAGATTTTCACCTTTATTGCATGATTCAAGGAGATGGACTTTATCACATGATTTAAGGAGATGAAGCTTTAACAAATAACTAATATCATGAGACTCACAATAAAATTGCAGGAGTTGGCAACACTGGCACTCAGTTGCAGGATTAATTAACAATCTGTTGCTGTCATTTCTTCGCCAACTATTTTTGATCATGTGCACAAGTTCAACTGCACTCTCTTCCAAGCTTAACTTGATTGCTGTATATAAGTCATCTTGAATAACACTTTGTTTAAAATATGTAAAAACTACCTTGTGAAAAGCTGTGTGTGGGTGACAAAGCTCCTTAAGAAGGTTTGCTCATTAGTAA
The DNA here is from genome assembly GCF_016161935.1 of Mauremys reevesii. Lineage (NCBI taxonomy): Eukaryota > Metazoa > Chordata > Testudines > Geoemydidae > Mauremys > Mauremys reevesii. The sequence goes on along the minus strand of NC_052633.1, from coordinate 24,985,411 downwards.
GTTTATTCAAGCATATTTAGTCTTCTTTTGTGTTCATAAATTGTCTGGAAGCAGCCTATGAATTTCTCAAGATATATCCATTTGAAATTATTTTCCAATGAATATCCATGCTGGTCTGTTGATTGTTCATGATCAGTTCATTGTGTGCATTCAGGATCTAAAAGTCCGGCTCAGTTGATTCATTTTGATTGGAGACAGACCCCACTTTGTTTTGTTTGTGTTCTTTGATTGGCTGAGTTTAACTGTTAGCCTGTTTTAATTCAGATTTCAACTACATGAGCATTCTTACAAGAAACCTGAGTCTGTTTCTGAAAAGCATCTTGCTAGTAAACTTGTGCATGTAAAAAATGCTTCAGAGAAACAATGAAGAACTAAAACTCGACATCATGCAATATACCTGATTGTTCGGGGGGGGAGGGGGGGAAGTTGTGTATAAATACACCACAAAGGGTAGGGCAAATATTCATACAGAAAACACTGCTAAGATAGATTCCACATTGGTAATTGCCGCTCAAATAATACACAGAGCCTGGCCCCACATGTGTCACTCACACCAACCTTGCAACTCTTCTGGGGTGCATTCTATTCAGAGAGCAACCAGTCTGTATGTATAGGGGTTTTACTTATTATGTCCAGTGCTGCACACAAGCAGGTCAATGACTGCACTGCACCTGAAGCGGGATGGGGGTGGGGGGAAGGATGTTGTCCTGGCTTGCTGAGGAAGGTGACAGTGCTTTATGATGGAGGGAAGGAGGTCAGAAACTGCTGCAAAAAGGTGGGTGGTGGTCAGGTTGGCAATGCTGACTCATCCCCTGGAAACATATGGGTGGAAGGCTTTAAAAGGTGAAAGCCCTAGCATTAGAAGCCCTTTCTCCAGGCAGCAGGCAAAGCAGCACCACTCTTCCTCCACTCAAGGTGCGAATATCAGTTTGGATTAGGACTTGATGTAGGCACTGCACTAGTTGCTCCTTTTTAGGAGGGCTAGGAAGGAATTTTCCCCTCACCCTCATATTGGCTTACATGCAGTGTGTGTGGGGAGGTTGCCTTCCCCACAGTGGGTATCAGGTAGGACCTTTTATGGTGAGGAGGAAGGGGAGTTAGGCCATAAGACACAACTCATGTTGTAAGTGTGGGGTGGATGTCCACTTCAGGTACTCCATAGGGACGACATCCAGTGACCAGATAAATGGCTTGGTAAAGGACTTAAAAACAAGGTCCTGGTTAAAGACCACTTGCTTATAGCCCACCTTACCCCTGTTACGAACAAGGGTAGATGGTAAGGTCCAAGCCATGGGTTAGCTGGGGGACCTGGATAGAAAATGAAAGGGGGCCGGTGGAAGCCCCAGGTAGTTATTCGAATGAACATGCAGTTGCCTGCACTGTACACTTCTATCTGCTGGGTAGTCCCAGACATCTAATAATAAAGTTGTGGCCTGATTAAATCCATATCAAGTGTCTCCTGTCCTTCTTTTGGAATAGCTGGACAATGGAAACATAGTGGCCAGGTTATGTCCTGCTCCTCAGTAAAGTCCAAGTTGTATCGGACAATACCAAGCCAAACCCATGGAGATATAATTCCTTTCTTTCTGACCTCCCTCGCATCTGCAAGTAAGCAGGCTGGACGATCAAATAGGATGGTGAACCTGGCTCCCTTGATATATCCAATTTGCTTTGCAGGGTGGTTTGAAGGGGTGTCCACTCCTCCACCCTTACCCATCCCCCAACATGTATCTTGCCTCCTACTGAGTTGAACTGAGAGAGCAGTGAATAGACGGCCATTTTGGCTGACCCTGATGCAAACTGAGGAAAGGGAAGGGGAAGGATCCTTGCACTCTCCCATACTCCTGCACAGCCATGTGAGAACCAGCTATTCTCTGGCCAAATAATATTGCAAAATTCTGCACATGAGCACTAATGCGAACTATGTGCCCACATCTGAAGAGAGAATTTGGTTCTTATACTTGTAACTGAAGATAGAGACATCCTGCAGTATTTTAATGGAACAGTACCAGGATGACCTATTTTCTAACATGAAATAAGCCCCAGAACCATATAGTTAGAGTTCAAACCCTTCTGATGTGCAAGGAATTTAGTTGTGCTTTAAGAGTTTATAAAACTCATTACATTTATTATATTTTCAGTAGTATATGGAGACAGGAAGTTATTTTGGATCATAGAATAACTGTCTCCAAAGAGCTTGTCTCATTACAAAGGACCATAATGCAGTAGAAAAATAGAGCACTAGCACTGCTCCACAATTACGATTTTATTTGTCATTATTTCTACCTTCAGCAGATTTCTCTCCCCTCCCTGGCTTTTTAAAATTCTCTCTCCTTCCAGGTCTTGCTGCAATAGACTTCTTCAGGGATTTCAGTTTCTAGGTTACAGAAAAGCACTCCCCTTTCCTTAAGGTCTTGTGTCTATTTTTAAACCTAACCTCTTTCCAAATACCATATTTTTCTCTTTCTGATATAAAAAAGAAAGGAACTTTACTTTCAGTGTGAGCAATGAAAAACAAATCAAAGGGAATGTTCTCTCACCTTTTATTGGTGTTATGAGCAGAATCAAAGGTTATCTTAATTCCCAACTCTTTTATCTCTGAGAACACATTACTTAGCTTTTATGCAAACAAACTCATTCATATAGGATTGTTTCTTAGTCTCCTGATTAAGTTTACATTGCTGGGTTTAAATAATTTTTTTTCAACTTGGATTCATTCACTTGGGTCAAATTCAGAAGTAGTGAATGTCAAGATGATACAGGAAATCGCAGTCAGTATTAAACAAGAGGGATTTATTAGAGAAAACACAACTATAGACAAAATAAATCATCACAAGTTTAGTTCCAAGTTTGCCTCAAATTGAAACCTGAGCTTTTTAAAATGAGAATGTATGTGTTATGTGTATGTGTTATACTCTATATCATGGACAGTTAGACCAGTGGCAGAGCAGAATTTTTCATCTAAAATAATGCCAGATTAGAGACTTGAACCTGGGTCTCCCACTTCCTAGGTCAGTGCTTTACCCGCCACATTTCAAAGTATGAGATACCCTCTCTTTCTCACCAGAGAGCCTTGGAAACAACAAAAAACACAGTGCATATTTCAACAGTATTCTATTTTTGTGAAAACGTTCAAAAGGTTTTGTTTTTCTGCCAGTGTAGAACATTTTTTTAAAAAAAACCTTGAAAGTAGCTACAAAACAGAATTGTCATTTTCTGGACTCCTCTAACATAACTATGATGTATAACATGCAAAAAAACCAACCAACTCTTTACACAGGGGCGTGCCAGGCACCAGCGCAGCAAGTACGTGCCTCAGGCGGCAAGCCACGGGGGGCGGCCTGCCAGTTGTTGTGAGGGCAGCGTTTCTGTGGGAGCTTCACCAGTCCCGTGGTTTCAGCAATAATTCGGAGGCAGGTACGTTGCATGCGCCGGATCAGCACACCTCCCGCAGAACCGCCGCCGAATCTGCGTGACCTGGGCGGACCTCCTGCAGAAATGCTGCCGAAGGCTGCCTGACTGACGCGCTTGGGGTGGCAAAAAACGTAGAGCTGCCCCTGTCTTTACACTTTAAACCCCTTTAGGTCCAGTCTACCAACATGGAGTAGAATCTTCTGGCATCTTAAGGACATCCAGGAAAATTGGAAGTGATTAGTTAAACCGAAGTTTGTGATAAAGGCCAGACTGAATTCCAAATGAGAGTGTTCACACAGGGGTTTAAATCTACTAAAATTCTTACCTTCAGTTAATTTGAATTCATTTTCCTGGAGGTCTGCATGTAGACAAGCCCTTAGGAGTTGCCATTTACATGCAGAAGAAATGGAAGAGCGTGTAAATTAAAGTACTTCTGTATTTGGCTCAAGGTATAAATTCTTTTTTCCCACAGATACTTCATTATACAAATTTGCCTTGACATGAGGCCTGAAATTCAGAGATGAAAACCCTTCAAATATATTGTACTAACATAATTATACAAATTAACAAAGAAAAAATAAAATATAATTGTATTCAGTGGTAAGGGCAGGGAGATTAGAGCCAAGACTCCGAGGATATTTTGAAGCAAGCCTCCCAGCCAAGGTTGACTGATTTGGGCTAGTGGGCTCATGCTGGCGCTCTAAAAACAGGTGAACACACAGCACTTGGAAGTTGAGGCTTAGCTAGAACTATGGCTCTGCAACCTGCCCCCCTCCATAGCCTTCATAGTCCAAACTGCAACTTCCAAGCACCATCTAGATAGCTATTTTCAGAGTGTCCACCCTACTAACCTGGGTCTGTTGACCCAGGCTGGGAGGCATGCTCCAAACTGCTGTGAAGACATATTCTTAAGGTCCATTTGTGGTTGTGCCACTGCCTCACTGTTATTTTCAGGGCAAGTCATTTCATTTCTCCATGGCTTGATCTTCTCCTCCATCTCTAAAAATGGGTGTATAAATAATACCAACTGACCTTACAGGGGAATTGTGAGTCTTAATAAATCTTTGTAAAGCATTTAGAGATGCTCAAGGTGAAGTGTAAAGAGCATATATTTGAAAATATTGGGCTACAGAAGGGCACACTGTTGTACAGTGATGGGATATGGCCAAAATGAACACTAGACGGTTCTAGAAAACTAGTGAAAGAGTGTGTTCTCAAAATGCTTCCAGCCCAGATTTTCAGACCAAGGAAATTCTGAAAATGTTGAAGTGTGCCTACATACATATATACATATTACATACACACACACACGTATGTGTGTGTGTGTGTGTGTATATAAATAAAGAAATAAACCTGATTGCGTCTAGCTAAACATCCCTAATTTTACTTATATATTTGGGAGGGTTCAAATAAGTAATTCTAGGTATCTGATGATTTCTCATACGTGGCTTAAGCTTTACACAGCATTCTTGTTTATAGCATTGCTGTTCCGTATCCCTGAAGCCCAGAGAAAGCAACAGAACACAAAGAGAGAGTTTTTTTCCCCCAATTTTAAAAAGTTCTAGCCCTCCCATTGGCTCTTTTGGTCAGGTGCCCACTCCTTTTCTTTTACCTGTTGGCTGGTTAACTCTTTACAGGTAAAGCAAGCAGAGACCAGACACCAAGAGGGATTTTACAGCTAACTGGCTGGCTGGCTGTCCATAAATGGGAGCTACTCCCACATCATTTATCACAGCAATAAAATATGTTAAATAATAACACAGTCAAATAATATACCCTACTATTAGGTGATTTGATTAATGTTTGAAAGCAGGATTAGAAACTACTTAGAGATTGATATTAATAAAGCCTTGGACTGTGTTAACATTCCTCATTGTATAGTTTGAATGAGATGTGTCTTAGAAATTTTCAAGTAGGTCACAGATTGTTCCAGTTAAAGAACTGGACTATTAGATTTAAAATTACTATGGGGAAAGTGGGGAGATGGAGGCTAACGATGACCTGATTAATATAAAATTCAGATTACTCAACTGCTATAGGCATCAGATTCAGACTGAAAATGCACCAGTATTCTGACTGACCAAATAAAATCTCATGATATGTTTATTATTGAACATGCGTTTTTACCTGAACCAAAGTGATGTTTTTAGCAGCAAATTAAAATATTTCTGTACTTAATCCACATGCAAAATATCTGAAGCATACATATTCTTATTAAAAGCAAAGAACCATAAAATTTGCAGGAAACACCACTGCAAATGCATTTATTCTAGACACTGAAGATTAACTTGTGCATGGTGGCAGATGCTATAGGAGTCCTGCAAGCAGAAGTGATCAGAAAAACAGATGGACTCCTTGGGTGAAACCCTGGTCCCATAGAAACCTATGGAGAAACTCTTATTGATGTCAATGGGGGCCAAGATTCTCTCTCTTGTGTCTATAGCAAATTGCCAAAGTCCCTGACAGAGCACCAAACGAAATATCTTAAATGGCTAAGGGAAAAATATTTGTTTCCCTATATGATATTTATTGTATGACAACTCAAGCAAGAAGGAAATTCCTCTCAAGCCTTTCAGTGCCTCTGAAGCTTTACCATATGCCAGAAAATCACAAGTCCTGTATTGTAATAAAATGTATAACCTCTTGGGATGCTTTCTGCTACAAAACTTTTGACTGACAACCAACCAAGGACACAGCTGGAACAATTTTATAGTTGGGGGGCTGAAAGTAGAAACCATGTATTTGGTTGTTATTACTACTTCAAACCAGGGGATGTTGTTGCATCTCTAGCATCCCTATTTCCAGCACCTTTGCAAGGATAACAGAAGGTAACAACACTTGCAATGTGTGTTTGTTGGATCAAGTTTTGAATAAGCTAAAACACAAAATGGCTTGTTTGCACTTACCCTTATGAATGCTCATATTAATATTCTCTTATTCACAGTATGTGACTCTAAGCCATATGTGGGACTTGATTTCTGAACAGAATCAATGAGTTCTGTGCAACGATCAAGGACCCGTGCTATAGAGAAAGATGGGGGATGACAGATTTTCATGATGGATCCACTAGTTGAATTTTTTGTCCTTTGATTTCATGATCCTAATTTTATGTCTGTAAATAACTGCATACACATTTTCTAATGCATCTATCCAATTTGGAATTAGATTTGCATAGGGAACAGATAGGACTATGGTCTTTTTTGTACTCCCACCCATTTCTGCTCCCATGTGACTGGCAAACTCACTTTCTCTTCCATCTTACCATCATCGATCCTGCTTAAAGGTGAACCCACAAAAAGGAGACCTCTTTTCAAAATAAAGTCTATATATTGTACTGGTTTCCCATGCTGTATTTTGATTTTTTGTTTTTTTGCAATGTAGATACTTGAGATTGTATGCTATAGTGGCTAGAGGAAAAAGCTGGGAGACATAGTACAATAATATCCCACAGGTGCTTCTGTACATCTCCAACCTGAATTTTATTCATACAACCATTGAGATTATAGCCTATATAAAACAAGATGAAAAGACCTCCAAAACTGAGCAAAACAAATATGATTCAGAAAGAGACTTGGTCCATTTAAAAAAAAATTAAACCTACCAGCGGCGAAGTCAATCCATTATTCTGAACAAGTTGCAGTAGTGGAAGCACATATTGCACAACGGACATCACTGAAGAGTGGGAACACTGGACAATTTTTTGTTTATCTGTCAAAATACATATCTGTTTACTCTCTAACAGCTAGCGTATTGGTTAGCTTGAATAGCCAGAGCACAACTACAGGGCACAAAGAATAAATAGAAATCAATGTTAAAAGGAGTGTTGTCTGCTGGTGCTGCTTTGCTAATCTCCAAAATACTGACTTGAATTCCTTTTTGCTTGTTGACTTAAGCATGGGTTATAAGTAGAACCTCTGTCAAACACAACCTAGTAGCCTCAGGTCAATACAAATAAATAAATAAAGGCAAATCACCTGGTTGATATGCCAAGGGTAGCAGGCATCTGGCTTTAGGCTCTGTTTAAGTGACTTTTATCTAATAATGAAGACCAGGCAGAATGATGAATGTGCTTCACTGTGCCTGTGCAGAAATGGGTTTATAAACAAGCACCTGCCATAAATCACAAAAACGGCTTTGTCAAAATTAACTAGGGACCAGATGCATCTTTATAATTACCGGTGACACCTTTTGTCCTGCTTTCATATCCTCCTTTCTTCATTTAGATTATCGGTTTTATTTTACTTGTGGTTTGAATGATTTGCATTCCATTTTGAAACATGGGTTTATGTCTGAGAAGCTTATAGGGCAAGTCTGTAACAATTGCATTAGAGTCGGTAAAAATTCCTGAGGTTCAATGGCCAAATGCCAGAAAACATTTATTCAGGAGAGAAGACAGAACTACCCAACTAATTATTGGACAAATATCCCCCACCCCCACCCCTCTATCTTCCCCCAAATAGTTTCATGATGCCTTTAGTGGCTATGAAAAGTGAAAAATGAACATTTCTGAAAATTGGAATTTGTCCACTCCAGTTCCTGCGGTTCCTCTTAGCTTCAGCATAGGAAGGATAGCTTCAGCTGCACAAAGCTAATTTTCGTACACAAACAATAAAGAAGAATCCTGTTTAGTGTAACAGTGTGAGAAGATTTGTTTGTTTTTCTTTTGAGAGGTTAGAAAATAATAACCTCACACTGCTTCTAGCCAAAAGGTGGTATCAGTTTGGGGCTGCACAAGGCTAGAGTGTTAGTTCAGTGGCCCACTTAATCTCTGGTAATTTTTCTACTTCGTCATCATCAGGCATCAAGAAATGGCCTCAGTGCAAACAAGGTTAGGCTTAAAGTAGGCAGCACACAGGAAAAGAGATTAAAATAAAAGAGAATGTAACGGCTTGGAGATAAAAGCTGATTGAATTGGACTTTTTAAAATGTATTTGTATTTCCTACTGTGGTTACCATCCTTAACTGATGCATAAGCACAATAGTGTTCCTTCATATTGGTTTACAAAAGAGCTTTGCTGTAATCATGGAATAGAAAACACAGAGCTAGACAATAAATGACTCTGCACTCAGGTCAGCCCATTTAATTTCCCTTTCAAATCCAATTGTTCACCCGCTGTGCTTATTAAATACAAGCATACTGTCTGTATTTGAATGCACTGGCTGTGCCACTTTGGCACTCTCTACCTACTGTCTTGGCCATTACTGAAGCAAGTTGTCTCTGCTGAGGATGATTGTAAGAATCTGAATAAAACACACAGGCTTTTACTTACATTTTAGACTGTTTTTTATAGCCACTCTCTGGAGATCATCAGGCCATTTAATTTGGAGGCTTTAAATTTTAACTGTGTGTTTAACCTCTTTGTGCCCAGGATACTTCATATAAAACAATGTCAGTGATTAGGGGTAAATGTATCTGGTCATTTTATGCCAAGCAGATCCACATTTTGAAAACATATTTTGTAATTAGATTGGTGCTTCTGGTCCTGTCAAGAGCCTACCTGTAAGCCAAATAGTTTATTATCCTCTATGGCCCTTCTTGGGTGATTTAATTTTAAATGATAATGGGATTATGGATATTTTATGCTTCCCAGATCTGACAAAGAACAACAGTGAGAAGGACAGAACCTCAAGCATTGGCGGTGGAAAACATGATTTGATATAAACAAAGTCAGTCATAGGAATCTCTACAAACATATGCCACTGCCACAAAGAAAACATAGAAGATCCTAATTTTCATCTGTAATGGAGACAATAAAGTCACAGAACTTTACCAGGTCATAAATTGCTTCATAAGCACAGACTGTTCCTGGCTCCCAGTCCTTTGTTCAGAACACCTGTCCCTCAATAGAATTTTGTACTTTTCCTTCCGAGAAACCATGCAGCTGCCTTTCAGTACAGGAGATGAGAAAAGTTAACTATGTTAATGCAATCAACAATCTATTAATTTTTGGACTGGACTAGATGCTGATGTAGTAAAACCACAAAGACTCACTGCCCTTTTATTTCTGCTCTTCATGAATTAATGCTTGTCTGGAATTAACTTGAGCTTGAACGTCCATTACGGAGACATATGCAGAGCTTAGAGTTACCAATGATTAGCTTCTCCTGCAAGTTTCAACAGTGGACAAAGGGAATGAAAGGCTCAGTATAACCACGTAAATGGCTGTAAATTAAATTAACATAAATAGGTTGTATGGCCTATTCAGTAACCCAATAATGCATCAGGCACTATGTATCCTTTTGGTACTTCTGGCCCTGCACTTGATATTATGAACTGAAAACTGTTTAAAAATTATTTGAACCTTGAATATGGTTTTGAAGCTTGCAATGGGCTTTCACCTTAAGTTTGACCTCCTGAAATGCAGCTATGTTCCAGAGTTTGCATATTGCATACATGTTAAATGCACAGTGTCAAAATGAATATACAGACAGAAGAAAATGTGCAATGTGCATACTCTGAACTTGTACAATGAAATGAATGTCGCTTTTGTTCAGTGCACAGGATTAGCCGTGTGATGAAACTGCCACTGGGTCTGGCCATGTTCTGTCAGACTTGATCCAGCACTGCCAATAGATCATTCTACCACTGAAATACTCCAAAGTCACTGAAAAAGTGTTGGAAAAATGTCTATGCACACTTACATAAGTGAAATCTCCCACACAGGTCATTATAGGAACAATCATGTAGTATATGGTATTAACTAGAGCCACTTTGTAATTTTTCTGTAAAAATGTGGTTTCTGCAGAATCAAAATTTTTGATGGGAACAATTTGATTTTACTGATTTTAATTTCATGGTCAGTTTGAGTTCAACATTCATCTGCTCTTGGATAGAGCAGTGCCCCAGGGCTTCCTCCCTGGAGACAGTGTCTTCACCCTCTTGGGGCTTCCTGGCTACAGCCCTTCAGCTGGGCCACTGTAGTTCAGTTCCTCCTCTGGGGTGTTTCAATGTCCAGGCTACTTCCCCTCAGTGGCTAATGTGTGTGTGTGGGGGAGGACCCAGACCCACCCACTACTATGAGTCCCAGCCCAGGGACCCTGTGGATCACAGCCATATGCTGTGTCCCTTTAACTATGTCACACAGCTTCTCTGATTTCCTGGGCCACTTCCTTATGCTGTCTTCACCTCAAGGCCTTGTCCTAATGGAGTCCCAGCAACCCGCTCAGGGCTCCTTCTCACTCTCCCGGCTTCTGGCAGTGCTGCCTTGTCCGGGGTTCTGTAGCTCCGTCAGCCAGCCAGACACCACCCATGCTCTTCCAGCTCCAGCAAGGAACTGAACTCCCACTGACCAAGCAGTTCTTCTTATACTAGGCTGCTGGACCCTCATTGTCTGTGTCCCACATAGCCACTCTAGGCACCTTAGAGGACCCTCTCCACTGCTCTTTTTTGGAGTGGGGTGTGGCAAGGGGCCTCTCAGAGGGTCTGGTATACCCCGTGACACTGTAGGCTGATAAAATCTTTACACTACCCGACATTTTACTTTATTTTACTGTATTAATGTTTTAGTGATAAAAATGTCCAGTGTGACTATTTTTCATATTGCTCCATCTGTAATACCAGGTGCCTCAACTAGCATGAGTTCAGTTGTACCAGAGATCAGAAGGACCCAAATAAAACCTCTTTTTTTTTTAATTTAAAAAGCTTGTCTATATTTTAAAGTGTCACTGTTCGAAAACCTGATCTCCCTGGCTCTTTCAGGGCTAGATAAGCAAGGGTTTGGTGCCACTAGGAAGTGAGGAACCTCCCCTTTCCAGTGGCATATTGCTCCCGGTTGTAACCCTGGAGGGCAGCAAGGTAGTGGATGGTGATATTTTTAGGTATAGAAAAGCTGTCACTGGCTCAGGAATGAAAAATGTCTGTCCTGGGTTTCAGGCTGGTGCAATTTTCAGTGGATCTAAGAAAGATTCCTCTGGGAGATTGACTTTTTTTTTTTTTAAGTATCTGTTTGAAACTGTTCGGGGCTGGGAACGTCAGAATAAGACTGAGGGGAGATGGATTACTGGATGACGGTTAGAGTAGGAAGTCCAAGGTGTATGATAAATTCATTTATCACATGGATCTATAATTTATCCTGAGGCATTAATCTCCATATATGTGGTCAGTATATCTAGCTATCTTTGCACATATATATTACATACATCAAAACAAAACAAAAACACATGGTAAAAGAATGGTACTTAGGTCCTAAAGTTAGCAAATGACTTATTTACCATTGCCCACACAAAGTTACTTCTGCCCTCTTTTCAGTTGGTCTGTGCACTGAATGAGCAGGGATCCATTGGAAAATCTTGTATGTGATCATGTAATTAAAGATTGTATTATAATGCACAAGGGTTCCACAGGCAACCTTAATTCTGTCATTGCCTAATTTCTGAGAGCTTTGCTTTGCAACCTAAATAATATTTTTTAATTTTTAATAAATATTTAATTCCCTGTTATTTTGAAAAATTCTATTAAGTACAGCAACAATGACTCTCCCCACCAAATCATCAGGGTTTGAACCAGGAACACTGAGCGCTGATTGCTACCATGAAGCTACAGAATTAGCTACATTATAGACTGGCTGCTATCCTAGAGAGGAATAGAGAGCAGGGAGGATGATCTTCTGGGGTCAGGTGCTGGGTCCAGAGATAGACGTTGGAGCTACGTGCCAGGTCCAGGTGAGACAGCCCAATGTGATTTCTCACTACTTGCTACAGTTAACTGGCTGCTCCCAGTAGTCCAAGAAAGTGTCTTTTGCTGCTGCATCATCATCATAAGCCCAACCTTAGAATACATGTTTGTTCAGTTATTATTTTAGAGCTGCCAAAATTTACTTGAGGAACACAAGTGAGAGAAAGGGAATGTCGATTTTTAACACTTTGTATTTCAAGTAAATCTGAATGGAATCTGATAAGACAAAGAAAAGGTACTAGTGTAGCCAGATGGCTTTTTTCCTGTCAGATGTGAAAAGCCTCCTACAAACAATGGAGATCTCTGTTGGTCTGTCCTGGCAAGATTCTGCTCTCAATTACACTAGCATAAATCCATAAGTCTGGATTTAAAACACTATAAACAACATTATACCCAAAAGCAGAATGTAGCTCTATTTCTTTACCTTACCTCTTAGCCTTTTTGTTTTGTTTTAATAATTATTTTGCCTTTGAAATGATTAATACCTTTAAAATGGACACCCATAGGGACTTGACAATGTTTCATTGATGAAGTCATCCAAATTCAACTGGCTATGTGTATAAAATTGTTCTGTCTTGTCTAATTCCAAGAATATGTCAATAAATCCGCACCAAAGAAAAAAGTAATCTATACATGTTTTTTTTCCCTGCAGATAATTGCAGAATAGCAAAGGCATTATAAATTTATTGTAGAAGTCACTGCAATTTATTTCCTGCAGTAAATTCCAACCCAATGAAACACACACTTAACAGAAATACAAATCATTTTTGCAATAACTTGTCCTAGTGACCATGCAGAGATAACATGCTTATATTGAGCTAGTGCACTTACTGGAAATCTTTGTAACATTGACAGGCTTATGATTCATGGAACCTTGACTCTTCCCTGGAAAGTCAGATGCATTTTAAAAATTATCTGAGATGTTTTTTAAAGTGATGATTGTTGGTGCTCAACAGGTGAGGAACTAGAATATACTAGCAAAGAACAGGATTGTGTGCTAAAATTTAGTGCCTTTGGTAGTAAAGGGGAGGCAAGAAATTGCTATTTTGCAATTTTCTTGGTCACCTGCTCATTCTGTGAAAACAATTAATATGCCAACACCTTTCCATGTGATTGGCTCAGGCAAATTCCTATGGTTCTCTTTTCCATACCAAACAGTTCCTTGTAGGTCCCTTTCTAAACGCCAAAATATATACATCAAAATGGGCCATATATGGTAGTTATATGATTTATAACTGACCTGAAGAAAGGTATCAGAGTAAAACCAAAGTACTGTATATACTAATCTAGAAATGCAACATAATTTACAACAGAAAACTGGCAGTTTTCCTAAGCAGCACATACTTGCTCTCATCAGAAAGTCACACCTCAATGTAGCAAAATATAAACATTTCAACTGAAGTCTAAGCATATGGGAAGTGATCTGCAAACAGTTGGCATGTATGATTTTTTTCAGACAGCAGAAGAGCTCATTGCATGTTTCTACAGTAGGGCCTCCTAATACATGCTGTCATATGTGCAGTAACGCAGTGTTCTTCCATCTGCCTCAGCATGTTGTCCTGAGCTTTTTAATCTCATCTGTGGGTTATGTCCTCTGCTGGATATTAAACAATTTTTCACATGGCTGGATGGATAATACATATTAAAATAAACTGGCTCGTGCACACTGGATGGAATATGAACTGTTCAGTTGCATGATAGAAGCCCTTTACTTTTAACACCTAAACAAGGGTGCCTTATAGTTCAAGTTGTAAAGGTTGGTACATTTAGAGTACCAGGTTCTGAGTTCATCTACTTACATGTTCGATGTACATATACCGGGATGTTCTGAAAGACTGTGCTGTTCAGCCTGTCAACCTTTCACATGCCCACAGATTTTTTACAATATCCTCAGACACCTTATTTCTATAGTAAACATTGTCAGGTCTCAGATCTTTCCTCACTTTTGCTGATTTTGCAAAGTGTTCTGGTTAGTAACTCCCTCAACACCACAAAATCGGTGAAAATGTTAGTAATGTGGCAATGTAATGATAGCAGTAGGTTGGTAGAATTTTTGTAAACTGAACTCTGTGAGCCACATTATGAACTAACCTACACCACATGCAATCACGTAGAAGTCAATGGAGATTCATGAACTGTTAGGTAGGAGGAGTTTGGCCCTATGGGAACAAATTACTTGTGATTGGAGCATATAACATTGCAGTAGGTCTCATAGTATTCATTGTGCCAAGTGAAATGGCAATATTTTGCCATATACAAATATACTGTGTTTCATCAGGTATTGATTATATATACATTGAAATAAGTTCACAGTCCAGTCATCGAAGAAACATTCTCTTCGGGGAAACGGCTACTTTCAGATTGCATGCTAGGTTAGTCTTTATTATAAAGTGCCTCCTAGTGTAAATAAATATATACAGTTTCTGGTATAGTTGTGATTGTAAATTGTTGTCAAGGTTATTTTACCTGGGTTAACAATTTAAAAATTATGCTTTTATTTATTTATTTTTTAAAGAATGAGAGTAGTTAACCGTTGGAACAATTTACCTAGAGAGGTAGTGGATTTACTAGCAAAATCTTTAAATAAACACTGGGTGTCTTTCTAAAAGAGATGTTCTAGCTTATCTGCAAGTTATGGGTTCAATACAGGTTTTATGGGATGAGGTTCTATGGCCTGAGTTATACAGCAGGTTAGATGATCATAATGATCAGCTGTGGCCTTAAAAATCTATGGATCTATGAAATCTACAGATTCATGAAAAACATCAGCATAAATTGCTATTTCAGTGGGGGTTGTGTGGTTCATTGTGCAGGGCCTTGCATTAGAATTAAGGAGAATTGGGTTCTATTCCCAATCCTGACCATCTTAATGACTTTAGGCAAGACATAGTTAAAGATTTCTATGACTGTTATTCCCTGGCATAAGGCTTATGGTAAAATGCAGTCCCTGGTCATAAGTAACCTGTAACAAGTGCAGCAGCAGAAGCATACTATATTAGGGAACATTTTCTCTTATGTCAGGGAGACAAATATATTATTTATTCAAGCTAACGAACAGCAAACTGTACAGCTGGGATTTGCAGCCTCTCTTCTATATCAATAACTTGTCAAAAGAATGGGCTTTTGTTGCTGTTTTTTTCTCAGTTTTGCCCTTATGTAAACATTTTCATTAAGACACAGATTAATCTAAGATTTGCCTAGGCCTTTGGTACTACTTGACCCTGTGAATGTCTGTCATAAAATAAAGCAAATCTGTGTCCATATCAGGGGCTATAGAAAACAATTATAATCACAGAGCCTCCTTTATGCATCAGAATTCTAGGCAATTGTCTGTGGAATGAGTCCCCTTTAAAACTAAGGGATAGCAACAACCACCTTTTAATTCTGTTGTACTATAGAAATCAAGAGTCTGTTGCTGATCTCTTAAGTGGTATGTTCCTTTATTTATGCAAGAATCTGTTCTATCCCAGCTATAGCATTCCTATCCCATTCTTCCCTCTCACAGCGCCCACACAAACAGAAAGGCCTGCTATTTTGGAAACTGTTACCTAGCTAACTTATTACAGTTAAAGGTATTTATTTGTCAGGCAGGAAGGAGGCTTCTCTGGGGGTAAATTGCAAGTTTCGATGGGTTTTTAAGAGATTCCAAGAAGTTGTTTCCATCAGCAAGTACAACACTGTAAATAGACTTTGGGATCTATTTGTGATGGTTTCTTGGGATGTCCAGAACCGTAAGTCACCCCTGTTATCCTTCTGCCTCAGCAAAGGGATCGTCTGCTGCTAAAATGAGTGACAATTCCTTGCTTTTCCAGTTTGTTAGCCAGTCCCAGAGCTCAGTGGTTTGAGCATTGGCCTGCTAAACCCAGGGTTGTGAGTTCAATCTTTGATGGGGCTAGTTGGGGATTGGTCCTGCTTTGAGCAGGGGGTTGAACTAGATGATCTTCTGAGGTCCTTTTCAACCCTAATAATCTATGATTCTCAGGCTCAGCCAGTCCTGACTTTGCCTTGTAGGTTAACCCTTGGTGTACTTTAGTTCCCGAACTCTCCAAAAGCATCTCCTGCAGCATCCAGACGGACACTCACTCCAAAGAGATAGAATATGCACCAGCCTGTCATCTCACCAGAGGATGTACATCTCACTTTAATAAAACAGCACTGATATGGATTCATAATAAAAAGAATACATTTATTAATAAAGAACAGAGATTTAAGTGATCCTAAAAAGAGATAATAGAAACAAAAGTATAATCATACTTTCTACTGACTAAAACTTGATCAACAGGCCACGGTCCTTGACTAAGATATGCTTTTTACCTAAAGGACCCGGTCAGTGTCACACACCCCATATGACTGGGGATTGACCATTCATGAAATTCACAGAGTGCTGACCTCTTTGGCCCCTAAGTGATGGATAACAAATGGGTTCTCTTCCGTATCTTCTCACCAGTAAACTTTTGAACTGTGTTCTTTTGAATGTATCCCCAGATAAAATAGTTCTCCTCTGCTGTTTGTGCTCTAGAGATCTGATGCCATTCTGTTTTCTCATCCTCCTGGTTACTTGCTTTTTCTGTTGACTTAAAATGCAAATGAAGTGTCCTTTGTGTTGGCTTTGTAATGCCTGATTCACAAGAGATACATGGACAGACAGGTACAGCAACATTCTTTTGTCTGAGGAAGACTTGTTTATCAACCCTGTCTCCTTACTTGAGTTTAAACACATTTTTAGTATACACTGTGATGGGGCAAGGCCAGATGGCTACAGTAAAGTAGTGAGGAACAGATATGTTAGCCCCAGGCTAAACAAATCCCTGGTACTATGGTAACCAAATGGCAGTTGCTCCAGGTTAATCAAGACACCTGGGGCCAATTAAGATCCTTCTAGAAGGCAGTGGAGATAGCTACATGAATTGGGACACCTGAAGCCAATCAAGGGCAGGCTGGAACTAGTTAAAAGCCTCCCAGTTAGTCAGTGAGGTGTGCATTTAAGGAGCTGGGAGCAAGAGGCACAAGAGAGTGAGAGCTGCTGGAGGACTGAGGAGTACAAGTGTTATCAGACACCAGGAGGAAGGTCCTGTGGTGAGGATAAAGAAGGTGTTTGGAGGAGGCCAAGGGGAAGTAGCCCAGGGAGTTGTAGCTGTCATGCAGCTGTTACAGGAGGCACTATAGACAGCTGCAATTCACAGGGTCCTGGGCTGGAACCCAGAGTAGAGGGTGGGCCCGGGTTCCCCCCAAACCTCCCAACTCCTGATCAGACACAGGAGGAGTTGACCCAGACTGTGGGTTCCACCAGAGGGGAAGATCACTGAGGTGAGCAAATCTGCCAACAAGCGCAGGACCCACCAAGGTAGAGGAGGAACTTTGTCACAACACATACAACTTTTGTAATGAACACGCACCCGTATATCATGCAACACCTATGATGACCTGTACAACATAAGTTTTCATCTGATATCTTAAACTTCATTCTTTATAGATAAATATAATGACAACAATGTGTTAGGTGTAATGAGTTTTTCAGGCTTGACAGGAGTTGCTGTTACATTGCAGTGAATCCTTTGACAGTGGGCACTGAGGGGCTTTTAGGGTCACACTATTCTCTTGAATAAATAAATGGGAGGATTTGCATGATTAACTCCCATTATCGTTAATGGGGACAATAACTACCTTCTGCCTCAATGGAATAACAGACCCCTATTATGCCAAAATACCTGTGAACTTCTAGTGAATATCCGGCATGCCAGCTTGTTAAATTATTTTTAATTGGTACAGCACATCATTCAGTTATATTAACAACTATGATGTCTAATTTCCCTGAAGTCCTGCTGCTGATGCTCACCTTTCTCTTCAGCAAAGTACAAGTTCATTGACAGCAGCCTTCTGTATCCTATTTATCATAAATAGCTGCAAATCAAGATAATTCCTCTGGGAAACTCTGCAATTAAATTTCACTGTTTAAATATGAACACATTAATTTTGCATCCATCAAAAAACAAAATCCAACTCTGATTAGGAACTCTTCATTGCAATTCCTACATTTTCTGATATCATGAGTACTGTGAGGTCATAAAACAGTATTTATGATTACATTAACTAATGAGCAGGTATAATATATAATCTAATAAGAAAACTCTTAAAATAGCAAAATATTAGATTAAAAATCCTCAGATCTCAAAATATATATCACGTTTACATCTACTCAACAGTGTCCAGACAGATATTTCTCAAATCTGTACCATGATAGACATCTTTGAAATATCTATAGTGGACAGAAAGACAGATGTTAGATTTGCTTCCAGCTAAAATTGCTGTGCATCTTTGCTATTTTTAATGTGGCTGTGTTCCTGTAAGATAACTCCCAATCTTGTGAATCCAGACCATATAATTTAAGGCCTTGTCTAAAAAAGATGCCTTTTTTTTTTTTTACCTCAGGGTAACTGGCATGCATGAGCTATCCCAAGGCAATAATACAGTGAAGACAAGGTACTTTAGTTTTACCTGGAGGTAAACTCAGTGAGGTCAGCCCTATAGCCCCACCTGTTACCTTACCCCCCCCCCAAAAAAAAGTTTCATTCCAAAAATTTCACCCAGCTCTACTTGGATGTTTTCTTCCATTTATTTCATGTTATACAGGTATAGGCTTACTGATTTGCAAGTGGAAAACCTTTTGTATCTATGTATTGTGTGTATTGCAGAGGAGGATGTTATATGTGTCTCATTTTGCTGTTTCTCCACAGAAATGAGCCTTTTGGTGCATTGCAATCGAAATTACTTGTACTTGTGAAAGGATGGGGCAACTGAAAATTAATAAGAGCCACAATAAGACAGCCACAATACAAAATAACTATTTAAAAAACTGAGGCCTATACATTACTCTTTTTGATGGTTACAAACATTGCTTCTAAAAACAGAAGTGACCCTGTATTGCTTGCTGAAGTCTCACGAAAACTGTACCAGTTTTTTACTCATATACCTAGGCTCCTCCATTTGCATCCTTGACAGGGGTGAAAGTAGAAATAGGGACTTACCAGCACAGGGCTGGGTTGGGGCCAGCTCTGGCCCCCAGAAGGGGTGGGAATGGGGGGGGGGGTCAGAGCCAGCCCCGGCCCGCCCTGTACTGGTAAGTGCCCTCCTCCTCCCCCACCGGGGTAGCAGCGGCAGCTGGGGGCTCCGGAAGCAATTTAAAAGACCCAGGGCCCGGCCACTGCTACCACCCTGGGCCCTTTAAACTGCTGCCGGACCCTCTGTCTGCCGCTGCTACACCAGGGCTCTGGCAGCAGGGCTCTGGGGGCTATTTAAAGGGCCCAGGACTCCCCTGTTTCTACCACCCGGACCCTTTAAATAGTCCCAGCCCCTGCTGCCGGAGCCCTGCGGTAGCAGCGGTGGGGCTCCAGCGACTATTTAAAGAGCACAGAGCAGTAGGGGCAGCGGGAGTCCCGGTCCTTTAAATAACCCCCGGAAGCCTGTCGCTGCTTCAGGGCTCCAGCAGCGGGGCTCTGGGAGCAATTTAAAGGGCCTGAGGCTCGAGCCGCTGCTGGAAGCCCCAGGCCCTTTAATTGTCGCCTGGGGAAGCCGGACCTCCCCAGTACGGCACACCGGCTCTTGCTGGTACGCTGTACCATGGCGTACCGGCTTACTTTCACCTCTGATCCGCGAAGTCTTCACAGACTGAGAGCTTACAAATAATTTTACAAGTTCCTAGCTTTATTCAAGGCCCAGTGGACCTACAAGCTAAGCCTACATTCTGCAGGAAGCCCCTGGATACTGAAGTGCTCTGATTCCTCTGTTGGAAATTCTGCAGTAGCTTCTTTTATATTAAAAAAGGGAGATTTTGTAATTAATGATATATGAAAATTAATAATGTACTCAGCCAATAATCTTTGTGTTATTTATTCTTGCATTGAATTTCCCACCTGGGGAGCCATGGAAGAAAGTTTGGTTTGTGGGATAAGCACATTTGTTGGATTTTTTTGTTAAAATGGTCAGCAGTGGAAGAGTTGATATTTGTGACATGTAAACTGGCATTTTTAGGTCTCACACTTAATAACCTATTGAGATATATGAGGCAAGTGATATCTCAGAGAATTTTTGTTCAGGAGGAGGAGGAGTGCATTGGTTTACATTCAATTCACATTTTCAAGACTCTCTTCACAACCCATGAAGAATAGAAATAAATAAATATATATATTTTAAAAATATGAAAGATAGTTGAGATCCAGATAAATCATGGATAATATAATATTTAACACTTCCACATACAGTGCCCTTGGCAATAGACTAGGATTTAAATGATCTAGATTCTACTCTTGGCTTTGAAATTGACTTGCTCTAGCACTGAGAGTCATTCACTTAAACTCAATATCCCTCTCTGTAAAAAAGGATAACATTGTTTACCCACTCTTTCAAATGCTTTGAAATCTATGGATAAAAAGCATTCTGCAAGTGCTAAATACCATTAACTATCCATGAGTTTCCATTTCAGCCACAAATAACTAGTGTGGTTGTATGCTAAAAAGAAAATTCATGCATGAGAAGATTGGTTTGGGTTGTGGGTTTATGCTTTCATATTTAGCATATATTTTAGTACATTTTAGCTTGAAACAGCGTTAAGTACAAGGTGAAGCCACTGAGAGAACTCAGACAAATGACAAAAGAACAACATTCAGTAACTTAATTAAAAGTAACCAAATTTATTTTTAAACATTTGCTGCTTATAGCTGTAAAAGTCCTTGTCACCCTGTAATGACAACTTCATAAACCAGAGCAAAATTAGACCATATTTTCCAAACACCAGATTGTTCCTGTTGCAGGCCACATGGTCAGTATTGTTGTTATCTTTTAACATTAATTCAAAGTGGCCTCTGTGCAAGAATTTTTAAACAAGAATCAACACGAGCAGCTAAAAAGTTCCCATCTCACTCATTTGCATGGCATTTTTCTACTGTATTTCCAGATAGGACGCATATTTATTAATTAGGCAAAAGTGTTTGGTTTTTTTCCTTTTTAAAAGCAAAACAATGTGGTGAAATACTATGCACAGTGCACAGGTTTCTGTAAATATCTTTAGCAATAGCTATGTGACTAAACTAGACCCTGATCCTGCAAGCTGTCGCATATGGTCAGGCTCCTTCCTCTGCCCAAAGCTTCACATGGGGTTCAACAGGGGGGCAGGTGTGTGCATGCACAGAGCAGCTGTCATGTTTGGGATGATGTTAATTGCAAGGCTAAGGCCAAACATATAGTAAAATGACGCCTTTGTCCATAACCTGATATTTTCCCCTTCCTTCGACTACCTTGAAGTTATGCTGAAACTCAACATGTTTCCCTTCCACGGGAGGAATTAGCTGCCAGTGTGTTTGCAGAGAGGATTGTACTACCATGGCAAACCCAAGTTCCAACCCTAATTACATGCAATGTCTGCCCAATTACGCACGGTCATTGACTATTTGGCCTCCTGGTCTGTCTGTCAATGCTAATTCTGTCAGTGTCTGTCCTCACTCTATACTGCTTCCCCCTGGGGTACAGAAGCAAGATTTTAGTGGTATTAATTTCAAAGTAGTTTTGAGCTATACAATCTGCACGTTCTGAGGCAAACACGACATCCACAGTCATTGTTTTCTGGCTCTGTCCCATTCTACCCTGCCACTATGCTCTCTAATATTGTGCAAAGACACCAATGTGCGGTGTTCATGCAGACAGAACTACTAGTGGGTCAGGATAAGGGGCTGTATGCCTCATAGTCTCCCCTCTTATTCCCTCCTTCCTTGATTTTCTGACTCATTTCAGACAATTATTATGCTTTTGCTTCCCTTCATTTTGGACTGGAGATGGCAGCACAGGACCCTTAGTAAATGCATGTGAAAGCATTCTTTAGATGTCTGTACATGATATAGTTTAAAGATGGCGGTAGCTGAGTACCTCTACTTTCATTCTTGAGGATTAATTCTCACTCACAAAGAAGCCATGACTTTTTTCTGCCATTTCCCAAGATATAACAAGAGAATTTCTTCTAAAGGGTAAACAAAGTGGCCGACTTGTTCTGCAGGCAGCATTAGCCCCATTACACAAGTGGTTCCTTTAAACGCTATCATCAATTTATTCTATGAATGCGAAGTCCGGGCCAGGACTGCATGGTGATACTACACAGCACAGGCTGTGCTAATCAGTCTCAGAGCTAGATATTCAGGGTGAACCAAGACTGAAAATAGAGTTTCTAAACTAGGTATTGTGGACTTTTCAGCGAAAAGGTGAGACACTTGTTAGCTACGATCTCTTAGTGGTCATGTAAAAAAACAATTAAATTCTTTAGAGAGGACCCCCTCTCTTGACTCAGGTCAGACTCTTTGTGGGAATTTTATTGTGGGGTCATAAATCAAAGGGACTAAGCTTATGATGGAGCCTAACTGGAAAAGAATTTGAAAGTGATGGATCACACAGCTGCTTAGCATCTACCGTTTGGTTCTGGGACTTTCACATTTTCTTCTGCCATTTCTGACAGCAGCACAACGTGAAGTCTTAGAAGTGAAGCTTGTTGTTGCTTGACATTAAATCAAAGCCTTTTGTTGCTGATTCAGACTCTTATGATGAGTTAAGGAGCTGAGCTATGTCGCTGTTGCACTCAATTATATGTGTGCACGTGCATGCACACACCTACATGCAGAGGCTACTCTACTTTCAAGATTCAGATTTGTGCTCTGCTGCTGACATTGACAGGTGACTTTATTCATTCTAACGTGGCATAATCATTCGCTAAATAGGTATTCTGGCAATGACAATAGAACCCAAACATAAAATATATGCTGCCTCTGATACATCTAAACTGTGCTCCTAAACTGTCTGTGTTACAACAATACATTCTTTTTGCATGCATTTGAGAAGATTGGAGAGGGGATTAGAGAATTACTGTTAGGAACTTGTGCTTCTTGTTCTGTTTTGACATATCTCATTTTGATTTTATTTTTTTGAGCTATTTGGTGACAAACAGGGTTTTCCTTGTGAAGATAGCATTAACATGCAAATGGTATTTAGTAGCTATTTGTATTATTATAGCACTTGGGAGCCCCCATCATGGACCGGGACCTTTATTCTGGGCATTGTACAATCCAGAACAAAATTATTGTCCCTGCCCCAGACAGTTTACAATCTAAGAATATAGCTAGTGACAACAGATGGGTACAGACAGATGGGGGTTAACAGGGAAACAATGAGACAATATTGGTCATCATGATAAGTAGTGATCTTAGCACACTGGTGGCCTAGCTGTTAAGTTTTTTGTAGGTATCATGGACAAGTTTTAAGGAGGGTTTTGAGAAGGATAATGAGGTAGCTTTGCAGATGTTTATGGGAAGTAAACTCTCAACTCTGTGAAGCAGCATGGAGAAAAGCATGTTTGAAAATTTAACAAATGCTTGGTGTAGGTTGGCATCATGGGCTGATTGGAGGCATCTTGATAGTGAATGAGAGATGATAGATAGGATAGCCCATGAAAGGCACTGGAAGTGAAGACAGGCCGCGTGTGTTTGATGCTATAGAGAAGAGAGCAGTAGAAGAGGGAGCAAAGAGAGAAGTGATCTGGTCAAAGTGACAGACTAGAAAAATTATCTTTACAGCATCATTCTGAATGGATGTGAGCAGGGCAAGACAGCATTTGTTGACAGGAGAGAAAAATGTTGGCATAATCAAAACATGAGATGATGACAACTTGGACAAAAGTTTTAGCTGTGGGATGGATAGAAAAAGGCCATATCTTAGAGCTGTTATGCAGAGAGAATTGGCAAAATTTAGACATAGACTGGAAGTAAGGCTTAGCAAGAGGTTCAGATCACACATGATGCCCAGGTTATGTGTCTTAGTGCTGGACAAGATGGTGGAATTGTCCACAGTGATTGAGAAAGAAAATAGAGGGAAAAGCTTGTGGAGGAAGATTAGGAGCCCTGTTTTAGCCATGTTAAGTTTGAGCTGACGGCTAGACATCCACAAGGAGATTTCAGACAGACCATGATTTAGTATGGACAGAAGGAGACAGGTCTGGAGTGAAGAGGGGATAAAGAGGCACCTCCAAAGAACGTGCTAAATGAGTGACTTGAAAGATAGGAGGAGAAACTGGAGAGGAAAAAAAATTACATTAGCCAAGGGAGGACAAAATTTCAAGGAAAAGAGCATGGCTGATGCCTTGAAGGCAATGAGGAGGAAGATGAAGTACTGATTCTGAGCTTTGACTAAGATAAGGTCATTAGAGACTTTGGCAAAAGTGGTTTCAGTTAAGTGCAAGGGGTGGAAGCCATAATGCAGAGTTATTTTTAGCTGTGCTACCAGAGATAAATCTAGCAGGTGTGTTTACCCATGCTGCAATCACACTTCCGATTTGCATGCATGTGGAACATGCTTTGCTGTATTCACCTTACTGTACTTGGAAGACTTAAATCAAAGTTACATTAAATTATGTTAGCCTAAGGTCAGCTCTACACTAGTAGCACTTTGCTGGTATAGAATGCAAGTATAGCCATATGGTCAAAGTGGCTCTTATGTGGATGCAGCCAGAATCTGTGCTTTTGACAGTATAGCTTATTCCATCCTCCCTAAACAAGACAAACCTTGCCAAAAAGTGGAATTGTGCTGGTATAACAGCACCCACACATTGTGATGGCTGATGTCACTATGCTGGCAGAAGTCTGTAGTGTGCACCTGGACTAAGTAAAAGCTTCTTAGAACTCTGCCACTGAAACATTTATACCATATTAACCCTCCTCCAGGAAATTAATGGTTTCTTTCAAAACTAATTTTAAAGAAATGGCTATCAGTAGCATTTAAATGCAAACTTGTCTTTTCAAAAGGCTGCATAAGAGCTTGATATTGATTTTTTTTCTCCCTTTTGATTCTAGAAGGAGTCATCCTTTTCTTCTATTTCTTTGTCTTTAAAAGAGACCCATGGAGATTACATTGAAAACATAGTACCTGCAATTTGTGCAAGGGGATAACAGCAAAATAAAAGGCTGTCACTCCCATCCCAGTTTTGCATTCTTACAACGTGCTTTCATCCTTAAATCTCTTTCGCTGCTCAAAGCAGAGCTGCAGAAGTTCTTTCTTGCCCTAAATGCCAGGGACCACATATAAAATATAGCTAAGGAGAAAATCAACTTTATAAACTGGTCACAAGTTATGTTATGAAAGAAATAAAAGAAATTCTGGCAACGTTTCTTTAATTTTCTCTGGACTATTAATCAGATAATTCAAATTTTAGGGGATTTTTTAAAATTGTATTTTATTTTTGAAGAAACACAACTTACACAGAAAAGATCAGTAGAGAGAACATATCAAATTCAATAGTGTAGAGAGCCCATAAAATAGAGAAGAATATAAGAGAGTGCACTCAAGAAGCATCACTGTGTTGAATACAGAATAGGCTCACTGTACAATAAAACTCAACATTTCCAAAATAAATTCTTCTTGGTTTTTCTTCTCCTTGTTCGTTTTCCCCTTCATGATTTCGGGTGCCCATGAGGGAGAAGTGGAGGGACTTGGTATAAATGCAGCTCTTTTCAAAGGGAACTATCCAAATATTTCAGATCGACTTGAGCTGAGCTGAGGCAACTCTTTCTGGACCACTCGACAAATTTAATTTATTTTCCATTCACATATTATCCCCCAAAAGACTGAACTACATTAATTAGTTTGAGGTTAAGTTATTTGACCAGTCCAGTTTAGATGGTAACTGCAGAATGAGCAAAATCAGAACTAATGCATTTTAGAAACTTACACATTAGCTGAAATTGTTTTCATAGTCATATTAATCTTTTTGTTTTAAGGTCCAATAACTAATCCCTTCAAGGCTAGGAACTAGTGCTCAACCCTTGGGGATTCAGGGCTTTCTAAAGACATAAACCTCCCATTTCTAATCATTGTCACAAGATGCTAGACTACATATTTGCCATCTTGTCTCTCTGGCTGTGTGCTTTGGGAAGAAATACCATATTTGGGAAAAAGGAGGAAACATTTATTTGGCTGTTTTGTTCTTAGAAAATGGCAACTTTTGAAGCTTCTGAGAGGTATGGAATGTTGGAAGAAGTTCCTGGGGGAGATGGACCATTGAGCAGAGTGCAAGTGAAGCAGTCAAAGGTGCGTGATAAATGCATTTTATCATGTAACTTTGAAATGTATCACCTAAATGTCACCACCCTATATAGTAAGCGCTATTAATATAGATGTAATTTTCTAGTCTGAGATTGATGTTTGTGTCTTTTTACACTTTATTTGCAACAGGTAGGATATTGATCCAAACACTTTAAAAAAACCACAACAACAACAAAAATGGCTTCAATCTATCTAATCTTCCTTTAGGAAATGAAGGAAATGACCATGGAAAGAAATGCTGAGAGAATCCATGTGCTCATCCATTCCATATTAAAATCTATTTGATACTCTAGTTTCAACTACTTACCTTGACAACCAAGTCTGTACTCCAATAAACATTTGAATGAAAATCTAATAATAATAAAAGTAATTAATGCCTAGCTAGTAATGTACATGATAGACTAACTATTAATTAAAATATAATCTCTCCATTTACAACTTAGTCCTTTATAAGCATGCCTAATTCTGGTCTCATACTTAGCCTCCTCCTTATTGGTGTCACTCACTGGTACCCTTAGGTCCCTTTCTTCATTTGTTTCCTGTAGTTCTACTCCATTAAGTGTCATTCTGAGATATTAAATTCCATTTGTCACAGTTTTGCTCCTTTCCTCAAGCTATCTAGATCCTCTCTAATATTTCTTCTGCCCTTCCAGTCTGTGTCCTCATTGAATTTTGACATTCAATAACTCATAAGTTTCAAAATCATATGTATAGATATTAAATACAATTGGTTCCAACATAAAGTCTTGTATAATTGCAGTGATTGCATCCTTCCCTATTGATCAGTTTATCAGTTATACTCCTCCAATCCAGACTTTCTCCCAACTCTCATCTAGCATAAACAACTCAGTTTTGAGGGTTTTTTATCAATATAGTGTTTTCTTCCTTGTAAACTTTTCTCCAAACATTTGGTCTCTTAGAAAGTCACCTCCTAGCTCTTTCACCTTTCTCTTGCTATTTAATTTGCCCTTAACTTTACAGAATTGGGTAATCTGCTCCTAATGAAACTCTCATATAGAACTATCTTTTCAAAAACATCTCCCCACACATCTTCGTGCTGGTAGACTGAGGACTAGTCTAATATGACTGCAATACATTTGCACTATCTGCTTTAAAGATCTACCCTTTGTAGAACACTTCTCTAGGGCTCTCTTAAAAGCCATCACATACGTTTTTGAATCCCCATTCTGAGCCGAATGATATGCAGCAAATCTGATATGCTTTAGCGTATTGTTGAAGAAATAGTTCTTGTCGTCTTGTAAATGTAAAGCCATTGTGTGAGAGTTCCATGTATAAGACTGAAACAACTAAAACATGTCACTCAATTGTTATTACTTTATTAGTAGAATTAATTGACATTTGAATTACTTTGGGCTATCTGGGCGAGAACAAAGAAAAGCATCTATCATAGTTTAATATGGTAATTTATTTTTCCCTGAAGAATCAAAATGGAGACTACAGATACACTTTTAACCTGATCTGCATACATCAGCAGTCACACTGAAGCCGAATATTTAGGCTCAGTCTCTTGGTATAGTA
Source organism: Mauremys reevesii (assembly GCF_016161935.1). Lineage (NCBI taxonomy): Eukaryota > Metazoa > Chordata > Testudines > Geoemydidae > Mauremys > Mauremys reevesii. The sequence continues at coordinate 24,957,657 of NC_052633.1, read as the reverse complement.
CAATTCCAACATTTTACTAGTACTAGCAATAACAATTCTTTGATGACTTTGACATGCAACATTAATGAAGAAAGAGATTTTGGTCACTGAAAATAAATCTGCATTAGATCTTTTATTTTAGTGGTAATTTGGTGGTTTTCATGTGATTTTCATTACTTTATTTGCAAAGCACTGAAGTCAAGTGATGAGCTTTCAAAGTAGGCAGTCCATTGTCACTGTAGAGCACTTTAGTTTTGTTTTTGTTTTTTTTTTTCTCTCAAAGAGAAACTGAGCTTTTGCCAAGGAATGCTCTCCAGATTCTGGGGCTATTGCCAGGGTGGCTCCAGAGCAATGTTTCAACAGTCCAGGATCACTGTCATGTAAGGTATTCCCAGCCCTTCTTACCAGGCTGTCTGAGGAGTGATGGCTACCCCAACAGAGAGCAGGATATGGGCCAGACTTTTAGATTATGTCACAAATAGTCTGGCCCATTTGACAAGGCATGATGCATCACTAAACCAAATATGCTCTTTTTCGCTTACTTTTAAAGAGATTTAAACCCTTGTTGCATGGTTACATACCTGAGCATACAGAAAATTCATTAGGGGCTATTCCCCGAAATGAAGCGCTCCATTGTCTTTCAGGACACAATCTGTTAGTGCCTGTGTAAAACATACATTAACAGTTGCAGTTTGCTCTTACAAGGGGCAAAGAACTGCAGACATTTTCAGACTCTCTTTTTTTTAAAAAAGAGTGAGAAAAATGACCTGTGTCCATAACAGCTACTGTAAATCCTTCCTCGGGGCTGAGGTACAGATGGACAATTAATATATCATGAGGGTAGAATACAAAAAAACCTACAGTTCTACAGATGGCCTTATACTCTACTGTGGGTTCCACTTTCTTCAGCTCTGCAGCTCTTCTATTTGCTGAAACTGAAGTAGAGGAGCAAGGTGTTGTTTCTTCTACTCCTACCGTTATCACTACTGCTGCGTGGCCAAATTTGCCAATGTCATTGGGGTATATCCCACCAAAACACACATTGAAGTACAGGATAGTGTCAGCACTGACTGTCGTCTAATTAACGAGAGGTTTGCACACTTTGTTGCTTCTGTAGGCTGTGCTCTTGCATGAACCAGGGGGCCTGAGAGAAATGCATCCTGTCCACAATCTGACTGTGTGCCACTCTCTGACCCCTTTTTCTTTCAGGGACAGATTACACCCCCACATGTCCTCCCCCTCTGCCGGGGGCGCTGCGTGTCCCCCATTCTCCTTCCACGTCATAGCATGCTCAGCCAAAAAGTATATAAATAACACGTGTCACCCTGTTTTTATCTATTCTTATCCATTACACAACTTTGTACAATACAAAGGGCCTGTTCCTGATCTCATTTGCCTTGGTTCCACAACAATGAAACTCCACTGATGCAGATAAAATTACTCCTAATTTACACCAATTTAATTAAGAGAATTTGGTCCAGAGACTTGTTTCACTATTAGAAAGAACTAAATAATTTTCAGGTGTGTTTATTCAGAGAACTGCTGATTGCCTCAGCCCATATCCCTATCTACTTCTGTCCCAATTAATATTTCACTGTGTTTCAAAGAAGGGTAGACTAGGATTTGTAAATGCATATTACCTCTGAGGAAGAGAACATGGAATCTAGTAAATAATTATACTGCTAGTAGAAAAACTAGGAAATGAAACTATTGAAGGGAACAATAAAAATTGACTACTTAGAGAAAAAAATCTACTAGTACAAGTGGATAAAGAATGTAATTAATACATTTCGTGATGAATGGAATGTCTTTTATGGCAAGTAGTTACCTAGAAATGGTGGTCTCTTGTGGTATTGTAGTGATTAAAATGAGATTTGAATTTGGAAGTTTGCTGGAAGAGTCTGTGGGAAAAAGTAATGGCGTAGTTTGAGAAACATGGGCAAAAAACAATAGCATCACACTACAAAGTAGTTTCATGAAGTAACAATAGCCTATTCAGCCTGCATAAAATATATTTTTAAAAAATCCTTCAAGATATCTGATTTTGTTATTCCAACAAATATAATGTACTATCTGTGAAGTGATTGTTTTTGTGACAGCTGAAGGGCACCCGAATTTTTTATGAATGGAAAATTTTGTTGTTAGACAATATAGTAATCTCAACACCACTCCCAGCCCTAATAGGTAACCAAATCTACGGGCTCAAACTGCAGCTTTTTGGCATAAGTTTTCAGGAAGCTGGATGCATTGGCTGACTCCAGAATTAATGGATCATATGACAAAGAAGATATTTTCAAGCACACAGTTACCAAAACTGCTTGTAGAAAAAAAAAAGTATAGTGCATGTTAGCATTCTTCTCGTTCTCCACAGCTTCTTTGTGCAGGCTGATCTAGTATATTTCATAAAACAAAATGTGTTTTTTTTTCTGGATCATATCCCAGAGTATAAAAGAGACTAAGGCAACAGTAATAGTAACAGTGATGCCTCACAGCAGTAGTAGAAACACTGCTATCAGCAACAACAAGGTGAGTTGAAAAAAAAATTGAGATGTTATGAATGCAATTGAGCATATATCTTATTTGAGCCATTTTTTATTTCCCTCCCACATGAGCCCAGAGGCAGGCAATAGTGTCTAGACAAATATGATTAGCATCTATTTTGGGGGAGAATATTGCCATGATGGAAAACCCAAATGTGTCAGTGAAGAAGTGTTTGTATATTGGAAACTGAGTTATTGAGTCAGATTCTCCATTTCTGTGCAACTTCAAATAGGCTGAAATTCGCCCCACTCCCGGGGGAATAGTTTTCGTATAAAGGGGCTCCCTGCTGAAACTTTGGCTGGCCCTGATTGCAGCCTACTCATCCCATGTCCTAGAGGACATGCTGCTGAGGAAAGGAGGCATACAGTGGGCAGCAGGGGTGTGGCCAGATAATGCTACGCTCTGGCTCTTCTGGTGGCAGAGCAGTGCATGAGGGTATGTGGGGAACTAAAGCAGACTGCCAGCTGTGCTTGTAAATTAGGGCAAGGCCCTGGCAGAGCCCAAGCTTTTGTAGGTGCAAAAGTGGCTTCAAGTCAGTTATGCCATGGAAGCAAGAAGGGTCTAGTACAGACTCTCTCCCACTGGTTGTATTCAATACAGGCATCATATCGTAGTTGTCTTGAGTTGTCTACTATCCAGTCACCCAGTTTTAAGAGATTGCTTTTGTAACTCTTCACAGTCTGCTTTGGACTTAACTATCTTGAATAATTTTTAGGGCTGTCAAGTGATTAAAAAATAATCATGATTAATCGTGTGATTAAAAATATTAATCACGATTAATCGCACTGTTAAACAGTAACAGAATACCATTTATTTAAATAGTTTTGGATGTTTTCTACATTTTCAAATATATTGATTTCAATTACAACACAAAATACAAAGTGTACAGTGCTCACTTTATATTCATTTTTTATTACAAATATTTGTGCTGTAAAACACAAAAGAAATAGTATTTTTCAATTCACCTCCTACAAGGACTGTAATGCAATCTCTTTATCATGAAAGTTGAACTTACACATGTAGAATTATGTACAAAAAAGAACTTCATTCAAAAATAAAACAATGTAAAAGCCCTCAAGATTTAGGAATCGAATCTAAAGAAGAACTGGCATGTTTACTGTGTATGTCACGCAGTATGTATGTGGTACCTAAGGGCTGAATAGAAGACAAACGTGATACTTTTTTTTTTTTTTTTTTTTTAAAAGAGAGGCCAGTCACTATCTACTGGTAAGTCTGACTGGAAAAAACGGTGGAACCATTCACTGGGGTGAAATGTTATGTCACTTAGATGAAAATGAAGGTCATAGGTATTTCCCATCATGGGTTCATTAAGAACAGATTGTGTGAAACAAAATGATTGATTTATTTTTTTAGAAGTAAAAGAACATAGATGAAGCTAGCTTAGTGGATGTGATTTGCTTAGACTTCAGTAATGTGTCTCATAAGTTACTTCACCAACAGATGGTGAAAAAGATAAAATATACTCATAATTGCTAATTTGCAAGAGACTATTGGGAGTTGGTTGGCAAGAAGATCCCAGAGATGATTATTAGAGCTGATTGGAAACTAGAATTTCTGTTCCATGGGAAATTCTGACATTTCAGGCAAACAAAAAAATTGTTCTGAAAAATTTTGATTTGGGGCCATCAAAATGTTTCATTTCAATATTGTTGTATCATATCACTTTGCTAATGTAAATATTTTGATTCCATGTGGCATAAGTGTGTCATTTTGATTAGGCACTTTATCATTTTAATTAATTTAATTTTGATTTTTATAGTAAAATATTAAATATAATCTATCAAATAAATGTTAAGTATACTTACTGTCATGTGTCAAGCTGAGCCGCCCCCATTGGCCCAGGTCTGGGTTGGTACAACCCATCGCATGATCGACAGGACTCCCTGTTGAATCAGGGCCTGGTAAACTCTCAGTCTATGCCTCCTGAGCCACCTGGCTGGGGCCGTTCGGGCTTTGACCCTCTGGGCAGGGCAGAGAAAACTATCAGTCTGTGGCTGGAGCCCCCCAGTAGCCACACCTAGTGCCAAGTGTTGGGGAGGGCATAGGGGAACCCGGGCCCACCCTACTCCACCAATTTCCAACCCAGGGCCATTTGAAGCTGGGAAATTCCCAGTTAATGATTCAAGCATCAGTTTCTAATACATTCCCTGGGTCATTTCCTACCACAAGTCTCATCTCCTCGGATGGCAGCAACTCAGCATCCCAGTCAGACTCTGTGGTTGGCTGGTTATCTCCATAGTTCCCACTGCTCAGAAAGTCGCAGGCACCTCTGCAGGAGCCTGCAGCACATTTCCTTCCTCCTCCTCCTCAACCAGCCAGAGCTGGGCTGCCTCCTTTTATCTGTCCCTTTTACCTGGAGCATATGCAGCAGGGGTGAGGGGGCATGGTCTCCTGGGCCCACAGTGATTGGTCAGGCCCTGTTGGCCCAGTGTGGGGTTGGTACACTCCATCACATTTACATATATAATATTAAAATTAATAGTTTATTGCTTCAACTCATTTTCTTTTGACTTTTATAGTAAAGTATAAACAAAACAAGTTGTTGAAATACAAGAAAGTTGAAATGATTCATTTTTCCCCCCATGAAAAGTCTCATCCAAGTTGACACATTCCCCCCCAAAAGTTTTGATTTAGACAAAACTGTATTTATTGATGGAAAACTATTTGTCAAAAAAATGTTGACCAGCTCTACTTACTATACATGCAGTCAAGAGTTGCGTCTTACAGGACTGATTGCTAAAATTGTCTTATGGATGATCTCCCTTCCCATTTGTGATCACATGGACCACTCCCCCCCGCCCCGCTCCCATTTGTAAGCACATAATATAAACAGGCTTAATGGGGAAAAATATGCATTATGGACTTAAAATGAAACATCTGATCTGGGTATGCATTACTGTGAGGTAAAGAAATGGACTAGCTAGACCTTTGCTTCTGTCCATTCATAAATGCTGTTTCTTTTTATGGATTGTACTCAGATTATTAGGAATTAGTGAAATAAATAAACAAATAATATTGGCATTACCTATTCATATCTTTTCAGATATCACACTGCAGGCTAGTTGGCTGTGTTGTCCATCATACATGCACAGTACATCCAGCAATCAAATCTGATTGCCTTTGTTTAACTATAAATAAAATCACACACAATGGCAAAGTCTACAAAATTTATGTTCCTACCAAAAGCTCCTGGCATATGGTGCTAGAAAGAATACTTATGCTCTTAAAATTGCTTTTGGAGGTACTGTAGAAATAAGCTTGAATGTTTCAAATTTTTTTATCAGCTCTAAGAAAAAAAAAGTTTCATAGTTGTTCTGTCCACATTCACAATTTACAACTCATTAAAATGCTTTATTCTTCTTCTGCACATATGTGCCCATCATAAAAATCCCAGAATATTAGCTCAACAAAGGAAAAGATATTAACGAAGTAGTTCTAGACTTTACCCTCCCTCCATCCTCATGCAGGTTATTATCTAGTGGAAATCAGCATAGCTTCATTGATTTTAATTAGGCTATACTAATTTACACCTGCTGAGGATATGGCCCTAAATCTCTCATAAGCAAATGATCCCTTTGATTACATTTTGCTGCTGTTAGGTAGAAGCATTGTTCCATTCATACACAATCACCATTTATTGTTCTAGCTGTGTTTTCCCTTTAAAGTAAGCAATCACTGCATGGTTTTGAGTGTCCCTTGCCTATGTAAGTCATTAAAAAGGCACTTATTAAATCACTGATATTTAATAAGGCTTGAAGAGATACAAAAGATGTAAATAAATCTGAACCCCACATAAAAGCTGCTCCAGATTTTTCAAAACTTCTAAACTGTGATAAGACTCTACAAGGGTAAATTAAGCTCACCAATATTTATGACTATAGACTTCAGCCATACCTGGAGCAAGAATTGGGGCTGGGCTTTCTACAGAGCTATGGTTACACTCCATTAATGCTAGTTATAATTGAAGAAGTAATAACGATGCTGAAAATAGAATTGCAATGAATTGCTTAGCAGTGTTACACATCAGTCTTTCTGAGCGTGCATTACTACTCATTAGCAATATTTGGCACTCGTTAGGGTAGCAATCGGTATTGATCTAGGACAAAATAAAGAAAGAAGTGAAACCTTGTCACTGACAGATGAGAACAATCTCCAAGTTCAGGAGCCACCAAGGAGAAGGAGATCACTCCCTTGTCATCTTGTCCGTCTTATTAAAATACTACCTAGAGATCCTAGCTGAGCTTGGGGCCCCATTGTGTTAGGCACTGTTCAGACACATAGTAAGATATGGTCCCTTCCCCCAAAGACTTGAAATCTAAATATACAAAGGATGGGGAAAGGAAGACTGATTATCCCCACTTTACAGATGGGGACCTAAGGCAAAGACAGATGACTTGCCCATTGTAGCTCAGGAAGTCTGTAGAAAAGTCAAGAACTGACACAATATATCTTGGTTCCCAGTTGTGGAGCCTTAAGCACAAGATCATCCTTCCTCCTCCTATGTGTCACCCTGATTGAGAGATTCTCCGCAGTGCCCAAGCTCTGCTTTAAACCACCAATTCCCATGATGTTGAGGCAGCTAGAGGCTCATTTTTTTTCAGAGAAACAGAGGAGAAAAGAAGGTGAAGGTACATTCTAGTACATAAACTAACATTTAAAATAAAATTCCATAAATATCTGCAAGGCAGAGAGAAAGGAAAGCAGGACAGAGAGAGCCTCTGTAGGATTTGTAAGACATATATATATTTAATAGGGGTCAGAAAGACTAAGAGGCAGAACAAAAACTTTCATGAAATACCATGGGAGGGTGTCCTTAACATTCTCCAGTCAGTAGTTGGTTTCAGAAGTTCTTTTATGTTTTTAAGCTTCCTCCCAGGATAAAAACAGTAGGCAAAGTTTTTGTGTCAGCAGCTTTTATTTGTTATGTGCATTGCACAAGAAACTAACAAGAACTAAAAACTTACTACCATAATAATAAAATACACTTATAATTCCAAAGATCTCTAAAGGCTTTACATTCAGGAATTGTCACCCACCACTGAAAAGAAACCATGGGAAATTAATGACAGTGTATCAAATTGCAACAGCAGAGAGTTTAGGCAGGTGAACTGTAATTATCTACAGTGAAAGTTGGCCAGGACACTAATACCCTCTAATTTCACAAGTTGCTATGGGATTGTTATTGACTGAAGGATCTGGTTTTTTTGCCTCTTCCAAAGGATGGCACCTCTTATAGATCAATGACTCAATGATTTTTGTTTTCATATTTAAATAATGACCTAGCTTGACTTTTCCTAATGTCTGAGATCTGACAGGATTACAGCCACAGGGGAAATGGTTTGGCTGCAGGCTTGTGGCCAGAGAAGGGGATACAATACATTGTAGAGAAATCTAGCTTGAATAATTGGAAGCCCAGTTCCCTTATTGAGGAGAATCCTTAGTGTCTAGTTAATGCTTCATAGGATTTTTCCCTGCATTTGTGTGGTTTTGTATGACCAGAGTTCCCACGAGAGTAAACCAATGGGAAAAGCAGTTCTGCACTTACTAGTTCAGTCATTGAACAGAATTGCAGGGAGGATTTTACCTACAGGAGACAACAGTTTACACTCTACATGCCCTACAATCTGTAAAAATGTATTTTCTGTTAGCTATCTTGTAGACAGCCGTGGGATTTTAAGATTTGCAGTGCTCTGGAATTCAGCTGGGTTTTGGAGGACCTGCATTTTCCCATGAAATCTTTCCCTCTCTTTCAGAACCTGACTGACTAACCAGCAAATACTCAATCTAAGTTTCAAGTCCAGGCTCTAGTATGTCATTAGTCATTGAAAATGATCTATTGACCTTCTTTTCTATCCCTGATTTAGTGTGGGATTGCTCCCTTCACTGCCTTCTACAATATACTGCACTTTTCTGTCATAAAATTTCCTGATATTCAGCCTAAATGATCTCTTGTTCATTTTTATCCCTTGATTCCTAGTCAGAGACTTGTGGGACACTCTAAACAATTCTGGTCCCATCTTTCTATTTCAACTCTTCAAATGTTGATAGGTAATCATCATATTCCCTACTCCATTTTGTTTGGCCCTGGTAAATACAAGGTGGTTCTTTTAGTCTTTTCTTCTAAACCCATCCCTCTAGCCTCTTAATAATTTCATTGCTGTCCTCTGAATGTACTTCAGTTTGTCGACATTCTTTTGGCACTGAAGAGTGCAGACTGTACAATGTATTCTCCCCACCAGGCTCATCAGGTTGATGCTTGAGACTCCCTGCATCTCATAGCTAGTCCTGGTCCCGATGCCACTTGTGCTGGGCAGCAATAAGTTACATCATTGGCATACGGTCTTTGAGCGGAAGATATGTAGAATAGAGCCATGCTCTTTTCTGGCTCTCTACCTGCCACCAACATGCCTTGTATCTGTGGAAATGTACGCCAGACTTTTGTGGTCACCTGCACAGAAGAATTTATTGGATTAGGGCCTTGGTGTTTGCACCGTGTAAATATTGATAGACTACATTATCCCACACTTGGTCATTGCTTAGCCCAGCTAAAATAAAACACCATTCCTTTTTTCAGTGCAATGAAGTGCTAACAGAGAAAAGAGGAAAAACAAGTACTTCAGAGTTAGGAGAGCAATCCGGGGGCTGCAAAGCAACCTGCCCAGGTAATCTGTTTTGCCCACCTAATACTTAGACTGTGACCAAGGGAATTAGGATAAAGAGTGTTGTGTATGGGGACTCCCTCACACCAAACACAGAAGAAAAAGAGAGACTGTGAGTACACAGATCCACAGTTACATGCAGATTGTTTAGCAACAGACACACCTTTGCCCTGCTAAAGCATGATGCATGGGGAGGAAGATCCTTTGAGTTTATAATTACTTCAAGATAAAGAAGATCTAGGAATTGAAGAGAAAATGAAGCTCCTTTTTGAAAATCATAATCTTTTTTAATTAAGTGTTCTCTTACTCATAATCACTAGCTCTTTACAATCCATTTTGGCCCCCTTTATAACAATAATATGTAGAATTTACATTAAATTAACATCAGTCCGGTAAAGCACTTCAGTGGGTTCTTATTTTTAAATATGTGAGACATCCCTTTGAAGTTAATGGATTATTCTGACACTTAAGATTGTACACATATTTCAGTGTTTGGCTGGATCAGGGCCACAATGATTTAAAATTAATCCCAAAGAACCAAGCAGTGCTTTAAAGGGCTACAATGTATATAGGGATCATTCATTCCTCTGAAATGAAGGAATCCCTGGGATTAGAATACAGCAGCCAATCTGCACCAGTAACAGCAGCGAGCAAACATGAGTGATTTATATCTTCTTTGATCTTCTGTCCATACAATGTTGCCCACGCTGGAATTTGGCTGGCATGCATGGTTTAAACAGCTCTACTCTTGAAATAAATGTTAATAGATCTTTTAATACCCATGAGAAGACTTAATAGTCACTTAGATTGTAAACTCTTTGGGGCAAGGACTTGCCTGTTCATTGCATGTAAATACAGTGCCTAGCACTGTGGGACTTTGATCCCTGATTGTAACCTCTCGGTACTACTTCAATACAAATAATTGGCAGGAATCAGGACTTTCAGTTTTATGCCTCACTGAATGACAACAGCCCTATATTAGAGATTTTGTTCAGTATTGAACCAGTGGAGAAAAACACCACATTTTCAATCACCCCACTTAACAAAAAAGTGGCTTTTCCTAAATGGCAATTGCTACATTTTAGGCTTAAGTTTAAACTTGGTGGACTACATATGATTTAACTACAGGTGACTATTATTATTGCTATATTAAATAATAATAGCAATTTAAATATAAACAGTATGGTTACACAGCCTATTTCTTTGTAAGAGAAAAATGTATGGTATCTTACATGAAAAAACTTGTATTCAATCACTGATGAGAAATAAACAGGACAACATTGCCTTTCAGCTCTCCAATATGTGCCTGGCATGCTCATGAGAGCTGGAGAGTTTCCTAAAATAAATAAATAAATTGAAATTATCAAAATCACTGCTATCCTTTCTTGAAAGCCTCTGAGGTATTTTGAATATACTTTCAAAAAACTCTACCTCCAAGCAGGTGAGAGCACTGGAATACAAGATTTCAGCACAGCATAAAGCAGAAGAATTATTTGTAAGTATACACCATGAACAGAAATAACAACCCTAATAGTCGAGGCTGTGAATTTATCATGATTCTGTTGCTTTCTTTATTTATAAAACTATCTTTTGATGTTTGAGGATTTTGTGCATGGTTGTGAGCAGTTGTCTGGATGAATGAGTCTGTAGTTGAAAGTCTAGGTAAACATAATAGGGACGTTTGAACTGATTTGTATAAAATAAGAACCAACCTGAACTTTTGCCTGGCTGTCAAAGTGAATTCTAACCTTTCTTAGGGTTGAGAAAGTTTTTTTTTTTTTTTAACTTTTCTCCCTTCCCATTCTGATCAGATGCAAAAGCACACGTGCCAAAATACATGAGAAAAGCTGTCTTTGTGGTATTTCCAACCAAATCAGATAAAGGAAGTATTAGAAACCTTGCCCTTCGCTCCCTGAAACCTTTTCTCACAAAATTTGGAGTCCACTTTTGCAGACCAAAGAGATGTGGATCCAAGTTGCAAGTACTAATTTGAAATCTGAACTATGCCCATCACTAAGGATTTTACCGGTAGTACATGGCTATCCACAACCATTAAGCCCACATAGGGGCTGTGCCAGATGTCTGCTGTTGGTTGCAGATATGGTGTCTATGCTGGCCTAGGTGGGGTCAGTGAAGAAAATTGAGTTGCAGAGTGGACCAGGGATTGTGGATTTGTATATACACAAATCCATTGAGACAACCTGCACAATTGATGCAGAGAAGATGTGGCTGATCTTCCAGCCAATCAGCTGCAGCAGTAGTACACCCTACTCCTGGATTATGGTGTGAATGTCACCTCCCTAATCTCTCCACAACCTATCCATACAGAGGAAAACACTTGAGTTCATGCAAGTGGACTGTATACACCCTCGGATGAATATTTGGAGTCAAGGAAAAGAGCTCAAACAGCTGTGTGGGATACAATTAGAGGACAGAGAATCAGAAGCTACATTGCCAGTGACACAAATGACTAGTCTGCCAGGCTTCTTGTGGGCTCCAAGTACAAAAACTGTTCAGGACAGCCAGGCAAAGAAGTGGCCTTTTCTGCAAATGGAAAAACAATAGGGCTTGAAGGACTGTAGAGGTTGAAAAGAGGCAATTGATAAGTACCCTCAATTTTTTTTTTTTAAAACAGTTCTGCCTTGATTTGCATCTCACATGATGCTATGGTACTATAACTTATCCCCAAAGTGCTTACATTTACCAACCCAACATATTATTCTGTTAATAGCACAGGGTATTTAAACTCTTTGGTGTTGGCAGCAGGGGCGGCTCCAGGCCCCAGCACACCAAGCGCATGCTTGGGGCGGCATGCTGCAGGGGGCGCTCTGCCGGTCGCCGGGAGGGCGGCAGGCAGCTCCAGTGGACCTCCCGCAGCCGTGCCTGCGGAGGGTCCGCTGGTCCCGCGGCTTCAGTGGAGCATCTGCAGGCACGCCTGCGGGAGGTCCACCGGAGCCGCAGGACCAGTGACTGGCAGAGCGCCCCCCGCAGCATGCCACCGTGCTTGGGGCGGTGAAATATCTAGAGCTGCCCCTGGGTGGCAGGACCATGTACTCATCAAAATTAAGCCCTGGGACAATGTATGTCCTTAGTTGCACCTGTATTAACAGACTAGATTGTATGATACCCAGATGCCTTAACAATGGACACAAAAATATATACTTGAAAAGGAATAAAAAATGTATACTCTAAGATAAATCACCAGATTTCTAAATAGCCTCATCCAAAGAACATGCAAATCAATGAAAGTAATTCTAACAAGCATACTAAAATTATAAAAGCAACATTAATAAAAATAAAACAGTCACTGATGTTGATCAAAGAAGAGGAGTGGCAGCAAAATATATTTTACATTTAGGTAAATACAACTGAAGGCAAAAATGAACATGAAAGCAATAGTCAAGGACAGCAGTGTGTAAACATAATGTGATGAATGCTGAACAATAAGAAGGCCCAATTTATATGCTGTTAATTATATATATCAAATGATTACCAGATACACTGATAAACCTCAAAAATAATATTTTAAACCAGCCTTCAGGTAATTAAATCACAATATGTGTTCCAGTTAAGTGCCTGACGCCACATAAATTTCCATCAGTCTTCTAGGACAGGAGGATCGAGCCCTCTATATATGTCTTCATAATTAATAAAACATGTAGGGGGTACCAAATCCTGACCCACTCCCCAGTGACCATGGAGGCCCTCACCTAATGAAATCACTGTGGTTCTGCTGCAGAAAAGGGTGTGTGTGATTGGAGAACTCCATATAACCATGTGGCTAACCCTAGCCAATCTCTCCTCAAGGTGGGTGGGAGCGGGGTGCATGCCAGTCACAGACAACTGTAGCTGGAGACTGTAACTGCAAGTGTTTAATGGCTCTGTTTCTGGTAGGGCATCCTGAGAAATAGTTTCCCCTGTAGCCTTCACTGATATTACCAGTAGTGGTCCAGCCACTCAAGCTATGCATTGGGATCCACCATAAGACCCTTCAGTGATAATGCCCAGATTACAAAAAACAACAGCAGGCTGAAAACTATTGGGTGAAAAGTCAGGAAATCTTCGCTTAATAGAGCTGGTTGGAAAATCCCAGCAAAATATTTTTTATTGGGATTTCCCTATTCATTGAAACCAAAACGTTTTGCAGGAATGCTTCAATTTCGATTGAACTTTCGATGGACCCCAGGTGGGGTTTTGATGAAAACCTCCCTGGTTTTCTGGCAGCTCACCTGCTCAGTACCTCACCAGTCTTGGAGCCAGCAGGGCATGAGCCCTTGTTTGTGTTTGTATAACACCAAGAACAGTGGGTTTCTGATATTGATTGAGGTCTACAGTTGCCACTGTAACATCAGTAGTAAATAATAAGTGGCCCTCAGACTCCCCACTCGGGTTTCTGAGGGATCCATGGATGGTGATACTGAGGCGTTTTCACCTCTTTCGCACAAGGGGGCAACAAATCAGTGTCTATTCTATTCATGTTCTCATTCTGTGCTTATCATTGTAGAATCTGATCTCCTATGTAAAACTATGGAGTATAATTCAGCCATATGTCTTTAGTGAATACATATGCTGCTAAATTTGTCATCCAACATTCAGCTGATTTCCAGTCTATGCAATTCCATTGATGCTATGATAGACATGAAGTGACTTACCCCAGGTCACATAAGAAATCAGTGGCAGAACAAGGAATACAACCCAAAAGTCAAGACTTCCAATTCCGAGCCTTGTCCACTGGAACTTGCTGGTGCAAATGAAATCAAGATCAGACTATGCAGTGCCATCTTAGCCCTATTTTTTTTCAAAAGTACCCAAACAAGTTAGGCATTCCCATTGAAAGTCCTGTTAAATGAGTCAGAGTGACAATATGGAAGATTATTGGCCACTGTTTTTCTACATCAGGGGCACAGTGTGGATAATGGACTGCAACATAAACTTTCCTCTACCAACCTGCCAGTGTGCCTCTACCCTGTCCAAATAGAGCATCAATAGGGATGTCTGTGTCTACTGAGATAGTATTTTTGTTATTTGTTTGTTTAAATGATATGGGAAAGTTTCCACTAGGGACTGGAGTTAGATTATCAATTCATTTCATTTCATACAGGCTATTGTAGAACCATCAAGATAATATGGGCTGGATTTGAATTGATGAGGTAGTGGTACAAGGTGCTATATCCATGTCTGACCAGCCCTACAAATGTCCTTACATTTGTGAAATTCAACCAGTCTTAAACTATGATTTCAATAGCTGTTGTTTGCTGAATTCTGAAGAATTATGAACAGTAGATGCAATCCTTGAAAAACTGGGAGTCTGGTGTCAGGTCGTATCAATTGTTATAAATATGAGTTTACTTTTCCCACAAGGAAACGTTAAATTTTTGTCTCTTCTTTTCGTAAACTACAACAAAGTGGATAGCTCTTCATGAAAGACGAATGGAAATATATTTATAGGGCACTCAAGCTTAACCGTTCTCAGGCTCAGCAGTTAATAGAGAGGGTAAAATTTGATCAGGATGAATGGGAGAGTCATGAGATGGAGCCTGAAACTACTCCTATTACATCAATAGCAACACTCCCACTGGCTTCCGTAAGAGCCTGACTGGGCCCATAAGAAGATTTAAAAAATGTAGTGCTTTTAGTTGCTTTCTGATTTCCATCTTTTTCCTTATGGTTTCCAAGGGCCTGAACCAATAATCTGAAATCAATGTAAAAACTGCTATTGACTTCACTGAAGTTTGGATCATGCCCAAAGTGATTTTCTTCAAACTGAACTGCAAGCCCACAAAGATTCATGTACATTCAGTGAATAATGGGGCCTTTTCTTCACATATAAGCTTTTTTTAAAGCCTTTATATATGCAAGAGCAGTTTGCAAGCATCTCCTACAATAAAAAATCCATAATTCTTGCTCAACTTGTCATGGAATATTTAATAATCTCTCCTGGTCAAGACTTCAGTTGTATGTCTTATTCAAAGGAGGGATTAATGTGATTAATTTAATGTGACTTGACTGAGTTATCAATATTCTATGAATGTGGATTCATGGGCATATTGCAGGCTTCAAATGAATTGTAAAAGAAGACCACTTCTAGACATAAATGAACTTTATTTTTTTTAACATGGCTTTGAAAATGTTACATCATTATCTTATTTATCTCTCAACTTCCCAACACCAGCATGTTCATGAAGCCATGCATGCTGCAATCAGAGTACTTTATCATGGCTTTCAACAGGAAATTACCTTCAAATTATGCAAATTACCTCAATCAAGTAGATAAATGTAAGCATGAACAACTACTAAATGTTGTTTGGGACTCATTGATATGCAAGTTATCATATTTATCATTCCCACTGCCGGTCTATAGCCCATTTGAGCTCCCAGTGGTATTTGTGTTATCTGCTTTAGTTTCTGTCCTCTGTTATTTATCTTTGCTTTGTTGTTTTATCTTTGTTACTGTCAATCAGAGTGACAATAATATACATAAAAGCATTAAAGAAACAAATAGTTGTAAGGGCATTTGGTGACTGATAACTAGAGAAAGAGAGGTGGTATCTTTCTTCAATAATTGAGAGCTTTACTGACAACATAATTCAGTGTAACTTCCTGATCTCTAATCTATGAAAAGGAATAATAACCTGAACAACAGAAGGGAACAAGAATACTAAAGAAGGCCAAAGTTACTGAGAAAGGAACAATAAAAGAAAATTGTATAAAAATATAAATTGTCATAGTGTCACATGCACTATACACTATATGAATTGATGTAGCTCTCTTGTCTTCAGTACAGGTGTGCTAAATTACATAAGCACAGCATAAATGATGTGTATTGGCGATGTTGTACAATACACCTGAGACAACTGTGGCTTCTAATTTATGCAAACAATGATCTCCATGTTTTGCCCCATTTTTTCAATTTAGTCTCCTATCGCATATTATCTAAAATCTAAATTGTGAGTGGGATTGGGTGACATTTTTCAACCATTTTTTTTATAAAAATGCAGATTTAGCTACTTAGATAAAGTGGAAGGGGAAATTTGAAAAGAAACATGCTTTACAAGGGCTTATTAAATAGTTATTGAAATTACACAATAGTTGGTAATAGAATACATATACATATAGAGAGAGATGCCTTTTATTCAGTTGGTTGGTTTTGAGGCAGTATTGGAAATGTAAAGAAAAAAGGTTCCACAAAAGCAAAGCTACCTCTATAGGGATAATCAATGTTATTCAAAGAATTATTCTCACTTAGTATTAAGTGGTGATGGTAAGGTGCTATTTACACCTGTGCTTTACTTTGTACATTCTCTTGATCTGATAGTCTTCCTGGAAGATGGAATACAGGTGTGATACTGTGTGTACACAAAACTTTGCCACTGATAGATATCTCTGGGCTTTCAAACTACTGTTTGAGTTACAGAAAATAGATGGAGAACAATCTGAAGTGAAGGAAATTGATCCAAGATGTGGCTATAATTTGGAATTCCATTTAGTACCTGCCATATGAAAAAAGGCAGTGTATGAATCCTGTTTAGAAAATAGCTATTGATCCTAATGTACTGTAAAGACAAACACTGCATGTTAACTATAGTTGACTATTTGCACCTTATTCCTTAAAATATGTTTGTTTATGTGCCAGGATCTCTCTCACTTCAGTTGTATGATTTATTCTATTGATTTTGTTCTTTGTATTATGCTAGTCTATCTTTGCTTTACACATGGCACAACTTCTTTTTGATGCTTACCGCTTGTTAATAATCTTAGCTATTCTAATTATTTTAACTGTTGGAAAGAATAAAGAAGAGTAGGATAAAAAAAATCTTAAATGAGTAAAAACCTTATACAAATAAAAAAAAAGAAAACATCAGTGATGAGATTAATGTTGTATTACAGGAGTAGGCAACCTATGGCACGCATGCCAAAGGTGGCACGCAAGCTGATTTTCAATGGCACTCACACTGCTTGGGTCCTGGCCACTGGTCCCGGGGGCTTCGTTGCTGGCCTGGGGTACCGGCTACCAGCCCTCTGCCAGCTGGGGTTCTGTCCGCCGGCCCCGCTTAGCCCTCTGCAAGCACCGGGTCCCGGCCACCGATCCGGGGGGCTCTGCTGCTGGCCTGGGGTCCCAGCTGCCAGCTCCCTGCCAGCTGGGGTTCTGTCCATCGGCCCTGCTCAGCCCACCGCCAGCCCGGGTCCCAGCCACCGGTCCGGAGGGCTCTGCTGCTGGCCTGGGGTCCTGGCTGCCGGCCCGGGGCTCTGCAGCCACCCCCAGCTGTGGCCGACTGGCCCCAGCCTGGGGCAAGAGGAGGTGCAGCTCAGCACCCCACCTTAAAAATTGTCCCAGTGCCACTGTGCTGGGATATTTTTAAGTCCTGGTTTGCTGCTTACATCACTGTCACGCCCCGTGGAACAGTGCCCTGCGTTTGATATTGAGATTAGAATGTACATGCAAGAACTGGAATCAGAATTTTCTGACAGATTTCAAGATTTCCAGTGACTTGACTCAAAGCTTGCTTTTCTAATTAAACCTGAAAAGTTAAACGAAAGCAACTTTATTTCAGTGGATGGGTGTTGAAGATTTCGAAATGCAGCTCATTCAGTTAAAAATCTCAGAATCGTGGGCATCAAAGTTTGGAGATCTGCGGAGTGAACTTGACGTTACCGAGAGAGATCATGGGGCCTCTACTCTGACTTGCTGGATGTCCCTGCCAGTGAAATTTAACTGTTTGACGAAAATTGCGTTTGCAATGCTTTCAGCATTTGGATCCACATACCTCTGTGAACAGGTATTTTCACACATGAAATCTGTCCTCTGTCCCTCTCGGAGCCGGTTAACAACTGATCACTCAGAAGCCTGTGTGCAGCTTAAAGTATTCAAATATGTGCCAGAGATTGGAAAACTCAGCAAGGAAAAGCAAGGGCAAGGATCACACTAAGCTGATAAGATCTGCATTTTAATTTAATTTTAAATGAAGCTTCTTAAACATTTTAAAAACCTTATTTACTTTACATACAACAATAGTTTAGTTATATATTATAGACTTATAGAAAGAGACCTTCTAAATACGTTAAAATATATTACTAGCATGTGCAACCTTAAATTAGAGTGAATAAATGAAGACTCAACACACCACTTCTTAAAGGTTACTGACCCCTGCTGTATTATATATTTGTGTTACAGTGGTGCTTAGAAGGTCCAAGGTCACACAGCAGGTCATTAGGATAGTTGGGAATCCAACCCAGCTCTCTAACCCAGTGCTGGGGGAAAGGTTTCTTCTGCCTCTTTTTTAGGTTTCTTCCCATTAACAGATGGGTGTCTTCTTTTCCCATATCTGAGTTGCAAGAAGAAATGCCATGTTTCACCTGAGTCAATGACTGTCACCCTACCTCCTGCACCACTTGCATGAGTAGTTCCACTGACTCAGTGAGACTACTCACACAAGAAAGGTCATCAGGCTCAAGCCATGAAAGAGATAACGCTATTATGTGACATCTCCAACAGCACCTGGGTCTTCTGAATCAATTTTCAGTTAAATTAAGTGACACAGACTGAAAAATGGATCATGGCCACAGCAGCAGCTTTTTTCTTATATAATGGTTGACTGTTTGCACTGCAGAGACAGGGCCGGCTCCAGACCCCAGCACGCCAAGCACGGGCTTGGGACGGCACGCCACGGAGGGCGCTCTGCCTGTCGCCGGGAGGGCGGCAGGTGGCTCCGGTGGACCTCCTGCAGGAGTGCCTGCAGAGGGTCCGCTGGTCCCGTGGCTCCGGTGGACTTCCCGCAGGCATGCCTGCGGATGCTCCACCGGAGCCACGGGACCAGCGGACCCTCCGCAGGCACGTCTGCAGGAGGTCCACCAGAGCCACGGGACCGGCGACCACCAGAGCGCCCCCTGCGGCATGCCGCTGTGCTTGGGGCGGCGAAATTGCTAGAGCCGCCCCTGTGCAGAGAGGAACTAAAGAGGATAGTATCAGAGGGGTAGCCGTGTTAGTCTGGTTCTGTAGAAGCAGCAAAGAATCCTGTGGCACCTTATAGAGAACAGATTTTTTTTTTTGCAGCTGGGTATTCACACACGAAAGCTCATGCTGCAAAACATCTGTTAGTCTATAAGGTGCCACAGGATTCTTTGCTGCTTCTAAAGAGGATACTTTCAGACCAGATATTACATCATTGCATCGTTCCTGGCTCCTCAGTCAAGGTTCTTGAGGTTTTCTTAAGATTGAGACACTGACTAAAGGGGAATCATAGTTCATAAAAGATAAGTTACATATGCAGACTACTGTCATAGAAGGCACTTCTTCCACAAGAACAAATGGCATTGCTTCTTCAAAATCACGCCTCAGCAAGTCAAGTAGTTTGGAATTGGAAATATCAATTTCTGGACAACATCTTTCACTTATTCTTCTTAACAGACACAGTCAAAAAAATTTTAACAAGGAAACAGGTTGTCCCGTGGTCTGTAGTTTTACAAAGGGAAATGTAGTAAACAATGCATGTACTAATAAATGTTTAGCCTAGTAGGAAATGTAACTGCACAAATATTAGAAAATGCAAAATAGCTGCCCCTTTTAAAAAGTCTGAGTCCATTATCTTGTCACTGTCATAGTTGTAACAGTCCTCCTGAGGTTGTTCCTGGAAATGTTGAGGGACAGAATGAACTACAGAAGCAGTGGAGCATAGAGAACTGGTGCCTCCCCACACTGGGGGGCACAATCTAAAGGGGAGGACACATGACTGCCCCAAGTGTCTCCCCTGCCCAGTGACCCCCGCTCTGCTCTGCACCCAGCTCGGGGCTGCCACACTCTCCCTGTGCCATGTTACCTGTGGAGGCTCTGTCCTTTTCCCACTGCACCTCCCCACCACATGTTTGGCCACTTTCCCTGGCAGCTGGGCAGGGAACAGAATGGAGCCACTTCTGCCTGAGAGAGCCTGGCTGGAAGGCAGTGGCAGCCCACTCCCTGCCTGGGCTCAGTTGCTGGGGACAGGGGCCAAGCATGCTAGGGTGGGAGGGGGACTTGGGCTCACTCAGCCCCTGTCCCCGGCAGCAGGGAGCAGGTGGGGGATGGCCCACTGCCACCCCAGCTGCCAGGGACAGGTGCTCAGTGAGCTCGAGCCCACCGTGCCCCCCCGCCCTCCCTCCAGGCAGCTGAGCCGAGGCAGGGAGCGAGCCATCACTGACTCCCAGCCAGGCTTTCTCAAGCAGAAGCAGCTCAGTCCAGGGAGAGTGGCCAAACATGCTGGGGGAAAGGTACAGGGAGAGAAGGTCAGAGCCCCTCTCCCTCACTGCCCCCAGCAAGCCAATCTGGGGAGGAGGGACTTGACCCCATGTGCCCCCCCCCGATGCATCATATCTGCAGGGGAGGAATATACTGGTCGGTTACACGGGAGTACTGATAAGAGATTGATCTTCATTTCCTGACTTCAGTCATCTGGCATAGTTCAAGGTTCCAGGACTCCAGGTATCCAGGTGCTATTACTATAGGATGTCTGGTGGGGAAGGAGGGTGAATACTGGTGAAGGGACTAGTATATCCTTATCTATGGTTTTGGCAATAAAAAAAATTCTATGTATTATGGAGGAGCAGTAGCAGCCTCATAACTGAGGTTAAGGCTAGCTCATCATTATAAGCCCAATTTTCAATCCTTTCTGAAAGTCATGACAATTAAGCCTACTGTGATGCTGTACAATTGAAACGTGACCGTTTATATAATTAATATTGCCACTGTTAGACAATTGCAACAAATCATGTACAACATATACCGTGTAAGGTGTCAATGAAAAAAGTTAAGATTTGCTAAGTATGATTATCCTGTTTATATGCATGCATCACTGTATCTGAAGTTATGAATATTGGCTATATAGATTTATATTACAAATGTGTTTGCTCCAGGGATAATACCCACAAATTAATTTACACCCAGTCTGGTGAGTACCTTGTGAATGAACTATTCAAGTTGTGATGGCCCATTAAAGAACACTTAACTCCCACAGTGGGCCATAGAAGAGCCTTGTCCCTGCTCCATGAGCCTTTCTGTGGATGTTTTAGCTGGAATATGGATAATGGCTTCTCCTGTGAGTCATCAAAGCATGTAGGGACATGTGACTTGCTCATGTGCCCCTGGACTCCATCTTGTGCCTGTACTTTTCCACAAACTGTGCTTGGGGCTTTGGAACAGTAAAATTCCATCCACATGGGAAAGGATATAAAAGACCAGGGGTTGGCAACCTCTGGCACACGGCTCGCCAGACTAAGCACCCTGGCCGGCCGGGCCAGTTTGTTTACCTGCTGCGTTGGCAGGTTCAGCCGATTGTGGCTCCCACTGGCCGTGGTTCGCCGTCCCAGGCCAATTGGGACGGCAGGAAGCAGAGCAGGCTGAGGGATGTGCTAGCCGCAGCTTCTCACCACCCCCATTGGCCTGGACCAGCAAACCGCAGCCAGTGGGAGCCACGATCGGCCGAACCTGCCGATGCGGCAGGTAAACAAACCATCCCGGCCTGGCAGGGTGCTTACCCTGGTGAGCTACGTGCCAGAGGTTGCCGACAACTATAAAAGACCTTGGAAACATCACCATTTGGTCTTCATGTCCTGCTTCATTTCTCTGGACTGGATCTCTAACAAGGAATCTCTAAACAAGGATTGATGACTCCTTGTTTGGAATAAATTACCCTGTTTGGATAATTTTCAGAGAAAGATTTGCAAATTAGCAGTTTATTCCATTACTGCTACAAACCTGATTTAAGAACTTTGCTATGATTGTTTATATATGAACTATTAACCATTTTAACTCTTTTCTATGTCTTTTCTCTTATAAATAAGCTTTAGATATTAAATACTAAGGGATTGGCAACAGTGTGATTACTGAGTGAGATCTGAGTTATATATTAACCTGGGTATACGGCTGATCTTTTGAAGAACACTTTGTTTGATGATATTGGTTTTCAATAACCACTTATCATAAAGTCTAATGTCTGGGTGGTGAAACAAGACATGAGATGCCTAAGGAGATGGCATTTTGGACTTCTTGTTAACCAGTGTGGTGAGACAGATGTTTACTTTTGTTTCTGGCTTGGTATATCTAATAATAGAATAACCACCCGTTTAGGGTATGTCTACTCTATTTCTCAGCAGTTTGTCCAGAATCTGGCATCCTCGACTGTGACCCACTGAGGCTCAGTGACACCTACCTTCCAGAAATTTTGCATGCTACATCTTGGGATGGGTTAGAGTTAATCTTAATTCAATTTATACATATATAGTATTTTTAATTAACTGGAAACAAGCTGTTAAAATTAATGTCCATTTGCTATCTTGATATTGAAGATATTGAACAGAACAAGACCAGAACTGACATAGTGGGCATGTCAAACCAACCTAATAGATTTCTTGGACAAGGTAACAAACCTTGTAGATGGGGGGAAATGGTAGATGTGGTATATCTTGACTAGTGAGGCTTTTGATACTGTCTCGCATGATCATATCATAAACTAGGGAAATACATCCTAGATGGAGCTAGGTAGGTGCATAACTGGTTCGAAAACCATTCCTAGAGAGTAGTTATCAGTGGTTCACAGTCAAGCTGGAAGGGCATAGCAAGTGGGGTCCCTCTGGGATCAGTTCTGGGTCTGTCTCTGTTCAATATCTTCATCAGTGATTTAGATAATGGCATAGAGAGTACACTTATAAAGTTCATGGATGATACCAAGATGGGGGGATTTGCAAGCTTTGGAGGATAGGATTAAAATTCAAAATGATATGGACAAATTGGAGAAATGATCTGAAGTAAATAGGCTAAAATTCAAAAAGGACAAATGCAAAATACTCCACTTAGGAAGGAACAATCAGTTGCACACATACAAAATGGGAAATGACTGCCTAGAAAGGAGTAAAGCAGAAAGGGATCTGGGGGTCATAGTGGATCACAAGCTAAATATGAGTCAACAGTGTAACACTGTTGCTAAAAAAAAACCCAAAAAACATCTTTCTGGGATGTATTATCGGGAGTGTTGTGAACAAGACATGAGAAGAAATTCTTATGCTCAACTCCACATTGATTAGGCCTCAACTGCAGTATTGTGTCCAGTTCTGGATGGCACATATCAGGAAAGATGTGGACAACTTGGAGAAAGTCCAGAGAAGAGCAACAAAAAATATTAAAGGTCTAGAAAACATGACCTATGAGGGAAGATTGAAAAAAAACTCGGTTTCTTTAGTCTGGAGAAGAGAAGATTGAGAGGGGACATGCTAACAGTTTTCAGGTACATAAAAGATTGTTACAAGGTGGAGGGAGAAAAATTGTTCTTCTTAACCTCTGAGGATTGGACAACAAGCAATTGGCTTAAATTGCAGAAAAGGGTGGTATAGGTTGGGCATTAGGAAAAACTTCCTAACTATCAGGGTGGTTAAGCACTGGAATAAATTGCCCAGGGAGGTTGTGGAATCTCCATCATTGGAGATGTTTAAGAGCAGGTTAGACAAACACCTGTCAGGGATGGTCTAGATAATACTTAGTCCTGCTTTGAGTGCAGGAGACAGGAATAGAAGACTTCTTGAGGTCCCCTCCAGTCCTATGATTCTATGCATACACTCATTCATATGTGTGTGGCCATAAAGACCCCCCCACCACCAAATCAGTGAAATGTATCAAAGTCATTGGAGTTTTATTTGCGCTAATAAAGACACATTTTTATCCCACTATGGGTGTGATTTTCAAAAACTCTCAGCATTGGTCTAATCCTGTTATTACTGAAGGGAATGGGTATTTTACCATTGACTTCAATGGAAGTAGAGATAGACCAATGCTGAGCGCTTTGAATATCCCACCCTACACCAGCTGATACCTGGCAGGGTGTCGGGTATTTGCCAGGCTTTTGGAGGGAGGGATGTAGAAGTGGGGGTTTGACATCCATCAGCTCACAGCTTCACTCACTCAGGCTTCTCCTGGCTGCCCCTCCATCATGATGGGGGGGTGGAGGTTGGGCCAAATATGAGTGAGTGGCATTGCAATGCCCAACTGCTCTGGCCGCCCTAAACAAAATCTGCCACCCTAGACAGCTCCCTTGGTTTCCTACAGCTAGAGTGATACAAGAGCCTAAGTTAATAATGACATTAGTATAGGAGATGATACTTGAATGAATATTCATTTTTTGGGTGGTGGGAGGAGGGAAGAATCATAGAGTATCAGGAAGGTGCCTCAGGAGATCATCTAGTTCAACCCCCTGCTCAAAGCAGGACCAATCCCCAACTAAATCATCCCAGCCAGGACTTTGTCAAGCCTGACCTTAAACATCTTCTACCCATCCTGCCTTGTCCCTGTCCCAAAACCTACCTAACCTGTGTTCAGGAGGGAGGGGACGGGGATGGGGACATACTGCTGTGGAAAAATCACTCCTCTAGCCTCCATAATCTCAAATCTATGACTCTTTTCTGCTCATGGAAGCAGAAGGGATGATTTGTGCTTTGTTTTTAGCAGTCAAATCGTTTCATTTTTTTAAAGGTTGAATCAAGAGATTAAAGAATATATTATTTAGAAGCAGCAGAATTTTTTAAGGACTGTAAAAAACAACAGCTAGACAATAATGAAAGTGTCTTTTAAGATAGGCACAGCATGTCAGGTTTCAAGTTTGGATGCTATAACACTGTCTGAATGTAATGGGCCAAATTTACCCCTGAGAACGGTCCTTTGGCTTTGAGGAGTTAATCTAGGGATGCATTTGGACCAATGTATTAACATTAATGTATTGAATGTGAATACATATATAGGTTAGGGTGCATGCTACTGTCATGCACCCTAATAATAATAATGTCCAAAATAATATAAGCTAGCGTGACAGTAGCATGCACCCTATCTGCAAATAGTATATTTGTGAATGATGAACCAGTGAACTACATAGGTGCATGGTCCATAGGAGCATTCAAAACAGTTCAGATAAATTAGATTAATTTCCAGTCTTCTATTCAGTAATCTTTTCCCATGACCATTGTCATACTTCAGCCTTTCACAAAACTTTAATTGGTGCCCCAGGTGATCTTAGCATTATCCTTTGTGACTTCAACAATGTAATTAGGCAGCACAATAAAAACCTGTTAAAAGAAACTAGTCAAATAAATTAATGGAATTGCAATATAATCTGCCTCTAATGGAATCAGTAAATCAAACTGAAGAAAATCATTGGAATGTACTCAGAATTCAGAGTACATTCCCACAGAGAGGGGAATATTTGAGTTGCAGTGTAACTCCAGCCACAAAGTTGCCCCTATAACTACTTGATTTGAAACCACTGAAGAGTCCAAAAATGCAGGCACAAGTTTGGAGGGGTACAAACTGGACCTGCTATATGAGAGACATCTGGCTGAAAAACAGACCCTTATGTTATGTCCGATCTCTTGTGTCAGAAGAGCAAAACCGGCGTGACTGACTTGCTTAGCTTACCAAGCAGACCTTTTGGGAAAGCTTTACTCTTTGTGCTGGGAACACCTGCTCATTCTGTTAGTCATTATGACAGATTTGAAGATATATTAGATCAGTGGCTCTCAACCTTTCCAGACTACTGTACCCCTTTCAGGAGTTTGATTTGTCTTGCGTACACGCAAGTTTCAACTCACTTAAAAACTACTTGCTTACAAAATCAACCATAAACATATAAAAGTGTCACAGAACACTATTACTGAAAAATTGCTGACTTTCTCATTTTTACCATATTATTATAAAATAAATCAATTGGAATATAAATATTGTACTTACATTTCAGTGTATAGTATATAGACCCGAATAAAACAAGTCATTGTCTGTATGAAATTTTAGTTAGTACTGACTCCGCCAGTGCTTTTTATATAGCTTGTTGTAAAAGTAGGCAAATATTTACATGAGTTGAAAACTGCTGTACACCCCGAGGGATACACGTACCTCTGGTTGGGAACCACTGTATTAGTCCGTGAAAGATAGGTGCTGATATTCTGAAATTATTGGTATGTTTCTGCATTAAGTGTGACAATAAAAGCTGAAATACACCACTCAAGAGACAAAGATGATACATTTTATGTTTTTACCAATGTGCAAAACAGAGTAAACAAGACAAAATGTTCCAAATTCTATACATTCTGCTTAATTTTGCTACACCAGTTTACAGTACCTGAGGATCTGCCCCTGAGCTTTTAATACAGGCAAAGAATTTTAGCCTATTATATTTATGTATGTAGTTGTATGTGTCTGTGTGTGCGTGTATGTAGACATACCCTACACACATGATTTATATAGATATAGATAGATACTCCATAAATCTGATGAAGAGCCATAGATTCTAAGGCCAGAAGGGACCATTGTGATCATCTAGTCTCACCTCCTGTATAGCACAGGCCATACAAAAGCATCTAATCTAGATTTTAAAATTGTCAGTGATGGAGAATCCACCACAACTCTTGGTAGATTGTTCCAAAGGTTAGTTACTGAAAATGATGATTCTGCAATGCTATCACTAGCGTAAGCCGATGATTCTGAGTTTGATGCATTCAACACTTACATTTCACAAGTCCAAATGACTACACAATTCAGTGGAAAATCAGGCCCTAGAGCAGTGGTGGGCAACCTGCGGCCATCAGGGTAATCTGATTGCAGGCCGCAAGACATTTTGCTGATGTTGACCGTCCACAGGCACGACCCCCCGCAGCTCCCAGTGGCCGCGGTTCACCGATCCCGGCCAATAGGAGCTGCAGGAAGCGGCGGGCTGCAGAGATGTGCTGGCCACCACTTCCTGCAGCGCCTATTGGCCAGGAACAGCAAACCATGGCCACTGGAAGCTGCAGGGGCCATGCCTGCGGACAGTCAACATCAGCAAAATGTCTCGAGGCCTGCAATCAGATTACCCTGATGGTCGCATGCACCCTGCAGGATGCAGGTTTCCCACCACTGCCCTAGAGCTTTAATACTTCTTTTTGCCAAACTTCTTAGAAAAACCCTACCTTAGGCTGAAATGTG
Source organism: Mauremys reevesii (assembly GCF_016161935.1). Classification (NCBI taxonomy): domain Eukaryota; kingdom Metazoa; phylum Chordata; order Testudines; family Geoemydidae; genus Mauremys; species Mauremys reevesii. The sequence continues at coordinate 24,930,492 of NC_052633.1, read as the reverse complement.
GCATGAGAAATTTCAGGATTTCACATATGTGATTTAGGTGACCAGTTAAATAGCTTGATATTTTGCTGTACTCATTTACCTGAATATTCAAATTTGCTATTCAAAGGATTAAACATATTTCCACTAAGTATCTATTGAATAATTTTAAATAATTGATAAAGGTTTAATCCGTGAAACAATTTATGAGTAACTTAAGCCTCTGAGTAGTCCCTTTGATTTCAATGGGGGACATTGTCTTGACACAGCAAAGTCTGCTTGGTGTGTCTAGATAATTTAAGTAGCAGTTGCCTCTGTACCACTACCAACTTCAGTGAGACTATTTATGTGCTGAGTGTTACTCAGGCCTGGCCTATACTGCTGCTTAAGTCGATGTAAGTTACGTTGCTCAGGTGTGAAAAAATCACACTCATGAGCTATGTAGCTTAAATTGACATAATATGGTGATGCTCTCCTGCTGACATACCTTCCTTCCGCCTCTCGGGGAGGTGGAGTACTGAAGTCAATGGGAAAACACTCTGCCGTTGACTTATCGTATCTTCACCAGACCTGCTAAATCGATGCCACTGCATCGATCGCAGCAATGCTGATTTAGCATGTAAGTGTAGACAAGCCCTCAGATAATGCTATTTGCTAGATTGCAGACATAGATTCATATAAAGTCAGTGGGTGAAATCGATGGGAGTCGATGGGAATTTTGCCTTTAACTTCAAAGGGGCCAGGAAACAAAGGCTATATTCAGTAGCTATATATTGTTCATGACGTATAATTTAATCATATCTTGTCACTAGTACTTACCCCCATTATTTTTGAGGGTAAGCATGGGTTGGTAGGAAGAGGAGGATGGCTTAAGTCTACCTATCTTCAGTGAAGCTACATCAATTTACATCAGCTGGTGATTTGGTCTTATGTTCCTATAATACACAAATATCACTTTAGCATGCTGCAGCAGCTGTTCAGAATCACACAGAGCAGCCTCTTTTCTTTTTCAAAGCACCTAAGTCTTTTTTTTCATTCTTAACTTTATTTTACAGTTGAGTGTATTTACTTCAGAATAATAAAAAACTAATAACCCTGGACAATGAAAGCTTTGACTTATCAGCAACCCAATATGGCTGTAATGATAGCCTCTACGGGCAGATGATCTATAACAGAGATTCTCCTCCAAGGGTACATGAACTTAAAGGAAAGTCAGTAGTCCCCATCTCAGAAATTCAGATCAAAGCATGGATTAGGAATGGCTCTTGGTTCAGAAACTTTAAGGATTAAAAGAAATAAAAGAATATGTTGAGGAAAAAAGTGGTACTGAGCTAATGACAATACTGAGACACTGAGCATATTTTGCCTGTACTGTCCTCCACTTTGATCATGAGGGATTATTTTTTTCTAAAGATTAACAGTATCATTTGTTTGAGCCAATGCTGTTTCCAGAGTGGTAGAGGCACATTGCATTGGTTAATATAAAATACTTTCTATTCAGCAAATATTGGTTGTTCACTGGACTGGGCAGATTAGATTTCAACTCTGCTTAAAACAAATGCAACAAAAACTTGTGAAAATAGACATAAAAACATCCTGAAAATCCACCCAGGCTATATGCCAGGAGGGCTCATTACTCTACAAACAGGGAACATGGATAGAAGCCTTGGTACAAAGCAGGAAATAAAAATCTTTAATAAAATACATTCCATTGAGTCAGCATTTTGTTTGTGATCTGGAGCTACACTACCCAGGTGTTACTTTCTAGTTCTTGGCATGCTGAAAAGATACGGTACTCTCCAGAATGTTTGTCTAATAGTGTCAGGGGAAAAGGGCAAAGAAGTGGTATCATTTTACAGTTTATATAACTTCTGGCTCATCTGGGCAACTTTAAATTTTGCTATGGCTGAGGAGCTTTTAGCCAGATTGCAATAATACTGTTACCTGCTGATACCATGCCTTTGATTTCACCCTGAGAGTGGCTGTTGATGCTAGTTACCTACTCAGTTGATCCTTTTATATGTATATGTAATGCCATAGCTTAGAAATCCAGGTTCAGCAGCAGGTGTTGCATTTAGATGCACAGAGCTTTCAACATCTGCTGCTCACTGATTCATAAAGGGAGCTTTGACAGCATCCAGAGTTGTTTGCTTGCCTTTTTACTTGAGGGAAGCTGCTGTTAGAGATGCACCAGAGGGAGGGGGCAGGAAGGTTTAAGCACATCCTCAGCCCCTTGGAGACCCATTTCATTTATATCTTCCTTGTTATTCAGTTTCCTCACTTCCATTGATAAGGCAGGGGAGGCAACCAGGCTGATGCATGAAGCAAAGACACATGGGCAGTATTCCAATGGGCAGTGTTTGAGGGTCCTTGAAGCAGCCTCCAGTCTGGAGGAATGGGTTAGCATCCCATCCAGGCTTTCGGTGGTAGTGGCTGAGGGAAGATGCCAGCAGGGGGCAGTGGCAGCAGTGGTTAACTGCTTTAGACTGGCTCCAACCACAGAAGCAGCAATAAAAGAGAAGACACTCTCCTAACAAAATGTGAGGTGTTCAGGCATTAGGTGGGTCTCTCCAGTTTCTCCGAGGCACAGCTTTGTCATACATTCTCTATGTGGTCTGTAGGAGGAGAAAAGCTTTGTCACACAAGTTTCCTGTCAAGCGCTCATCCCCACCCAGACCCCCCTGCTATTGAAAGTTTCACAGTCAGAAGCAGCCACTGGTGCTAAGTCAGGCTTAGCATTTTTTTGAACTAGCATATCAGGTAGACCCTTCCCCCACCCAAAGTGACCATCTCACAGTGTTCCTCCCAGGGTTGCTTTCTGGTTCTGAGCTGATCATTTGAGATGTCCCTGAACATAACTGAATCATTTTATGTGGATAGGGGAGGTATGTTTTTGGGTCACTCCCCGCCTCCTCTTGCAGATAAAATGAAGCCAATTTACTTCTATTGGGGTCCATGTATAGTTGCTAACATTTACCAAAAAATAAGCCAAAGATCTGGAGGAATTGCATTGTCCTCTGTGTGCTCTGGTGAATTCTAGCACTTCACAAACATTAAACAAATAATCCTCAGAACAGCTCTAAGTAGGTGAATATTGGCAACATTTTAGAGATAAAGGGGAAAAAACATAGGATTTAGACCAATATTTCCAAGGTTGGGTGACCAGAGAGAGACACTTAATTCCATATTTATGCACTTAAGCAAATGGCCTAATTTTCAGAGGTGCTGAGCACCTATGGCTCCTTGTATCTTCATTTGCTTAAATATGGTCTAAAGTGCCTAGAGTTATGCAACCAAGTTTGTAACTTCTGATTAATACTTTATGGCTTTACTATAGCCACAGAGGGTGGGTGAAAAAGCCAGGAATAGAATACAGGAACCTTTTGCTTTCGGTGTTGTGCTCTGTTTGTTTAGAGTATATGGTAAATCATGAATAGCTTGTGATCTGTTGAGGAAAAATCTCAGTGATGAACTCTCAACCCTAATGATGAGTTTCTATTTTCTGGTCTATCTCTATAACACAAAGAGCTAGAAACTTCCTTTATCAAAAAATAAAAGGTGGGGATTATTACTTTGCATTTGTAGGTCCCCAGAATCAAGACAAGGGCATTACTGTGGGGCCAAAGGATTATTCTCCCAGGAAGGTAGGGGTTACAACATGCACTTGGTTAACAAGGTAAGTTAGTAAGAGGATTCTCTTTCCTTTAGCCACATCAGCAATGTGCCATAGATAATGTAATGATGGTAATGAACTAAGTTCTAGCTAAACTGAGGGAGTTACAGAAGTTCACACATCTGTTCCCAGAGAGTGTTTTTCCTACAGGAAATGACCTTCCTGTTTTTTTCTAAGCTGTATACAGTGTGAATAAACTTCCTTCCTCTAACCATTTCCAGCAAGCCCAAAAGGAATGGTGGAATTTACTCCCATACTTTAGGCTTTCACAATCTGGATGTTAATATTTAGGGGCCTTGCTACAGAGCAGAGAATAAAATATTCTTATTTAAAAAGTTTTCCTCAAAATATTATCCAACTAAACTCAGTTATAGTAACAGGAAGAAGCAGCACATTAAACCCTGATTTTGCATTTTATTCCACCCCAAGACAGGTGATGACCCAACATCTGGCATCTGAGAATTGTTGTTCTTGAAAAGACCAGGAGGGGTCAGAGGTGCAGTTAGCCTAGAAACGATGATAATGATATAACAAAAGAAATTTCAAAAAAAAAAATAGATAAAATCCATCCCATTAAATGCTTTATTTGGTTTGGGCATTGGCAGGATAGAAAGGAACTTTGATACACAATATGGTTGCCCTCCTATTACAGAGAGGGGAAGTATTGTTAAAAAAAAAGAGAGAAAAATCACAGAAAACAAGACTCCAGGGCCCATCCACAAAGCAAGCCAAGAAATCTGAGTGGTGAATTGGGAGATGGAGATCAGAGTTGGGTATATTGAGAATGTACTTTAAAACAGAAAAAAAATACCCAGCTTATTAAATACTCAGTGCTAAGAAAACCTTTTGAAAGGGGAAAGGAGAGTATGGGATGGAAGAAACAGTATGCAGGAGATGTGGTATATTTTCTAGGCTGACATAAAAACATCTTAAAGAGGAAAATGAAAACACTTGGGGATTGGTGAATTGGAGTTAAAATAGTAGGGGAGAGAAAAGAACACCACACAAACCACACCTGTTTGCTAATGAAGGACAGATTGTTGCTGACCCATCTGTGAATTTACAAGGTACAAGAAAGTTTTCCTATCCCTTTGCCCACTGTGAAGTGTCTAGTCACAATCCCCTAAGCAAACAGGGACTACTTTCTAATACTGTAGCACCCCATGGGGCACAAGCTATCTCAGAGGCAGGTTTGGCTCGAGAAGAGTTATGACCATGTCCCCTCCCCTAACACTTACTGCACCCCCTTAAGGGTACTCAGAGTTCCTTCTGAGCACATGAGAGTGTGACAATTTGCTTCCACTAGCTGAACTTCAAAACATCAAGCCCCACAATACAGTCCAAAGGGACTTACAGGGGACAGGTAATACTTCACCTGTGTGATTGGCTCTGGCTTTTCTGTCAGTCCTCAGGCTCTGCAAGATTATGAATATTCACCCTCACACACTCTTCTGCAACACTACTAATCCATTCCCAGAAGCAATTTATACATCCTATTTCCTTCCACAAGCAGAAACTGGGTTTTCATATTTTCCCCTTTCTGTGTATTTTTACTCAAAGGGTGTGACATGGCCCTAAAGCCTTCAGATAACAAGACACTACTAAGACCTCCTCAGAAATAAAATACTTATGATCAAAATGTTCTCAGAACTTCTTCATTTGGATCAACAGAGCTTTCTTTATATCTCTTGGGTGGCTGCCGGCTATGAATGAGTCTTCTGGATGGTTATTGCCTGTGAACTGTCTCTCTTGTGCTCCTGGTCCCTTAGCATTTCTCTTCCTGAGGTTGCTACTACCTCTGCTTAATACTTAATAACGGATGTGTCAGCCGTAAGTATTGTTTTCCTGGATGGCTGCATTGAGTATTTGATCCCTCTCTGTTAATGAATTGGCTGATTTTGATGAGCATTGTGTTTTCTTACATAGGCATGTAGCTAATGCTATTTTGCTGTGGTTTGGTTGTAAAGCTTGGTTTTTTTTTGTTGTGTTTTTTTTAAGGACACTTTTTCCCATTGAAAATTTCAAGTTTCCTGCTAAAAATTGAAAATGTAAATATTTTGATTTAGAAATACCACTGTTGTGCCTCATGGGAGTTTTAATTCAGTTGCCTCATGCTCCCATTCTCCTCCATAGACTAGGATGACTGGTCAGACTTCTACCATGATACATCACAGTCTCCCTTCCATCCCTATGATGCACCAGGGAAGATTTTGCTGTTTTAATTGCTAACAACCCCCCACAGGAAGTCAGCAGTACTACTACTAAGCAACTCATTAAAATATGTGGGCCCTAACTCTGCTACCAGACAAACACCACAGCTGTAACTTGTACTAACTTCTGTCATTATTAATGGCTGCTCTCTACAAGACAGAAAGGACCAAATTCACAAGTGGCATAATTACATTGGGATTCATTTGAAAAACACCAAGAAAAATCAATTATTAATCAATAGGCTGTCTATGGAGACACGGACACAATGTGCTCACTTTATTGGGGAGTCCACAGCAGTCTTGATAAATTCCTTTTACTAGTCAGTTGCCATTCACTTTCCCACACCTTCCCTTTTCATCCCCTCTTGAGATGGGACACATTTTTCATGGGTCCCACTGCATTAGGTTTGGAGGGGTGAGATGAAGGAATTGACTGGGCTTCATGGAGAAGCCCAGAACCATCTTGAAAATCCTAGAGGGAAACATCAGAGAGAAGGAAGCCATTATCTCAGCTGCAGGGTAGAACACAAAACAAGAAAAGGAAAAAGAAATCACAACATGAAAAAATTAAAATACTAAAAAAAATCTGAATATATTAGTGAGAATAAGCTCAAGCTCCTTTATCCCCATGGGCACACTCACCTGGGTCAGTAATGTAACTCAAGCCTCCAGACCCACAGTCTGGCAGCAGCTTGGGGAGATACTAGTGGCTCTCTGCAATGTATTTACAAGTGTGTGGGTGCAACAGGGCATGGTCCCTGTCCCTCGTGCCATCTGAATATTTCCAGAACAATTTGACTTATCTCCAATGTACATCTGAGTCATGCACTTTAGAACAAGGCATCACTCAGTATCTAGCCCTAGGCAACATGTTTTTGCAGTTAGAAGCTTTGTCTTTGTTGCAAAAAAGGTGTGTTTTGATGATTGAAATAGCTGTCTAAATGTAAAATTGTAGTGGAGACAAGGCACAGGAAACTTTTACCTTGATGTAGTTAGTCAAAGCCAACCCAGTATCTCCTGTCTGGGGTCTTCCTCAACTAGATACATTGAGGTAAAAACTACAGTGGCTTATTTCACTAGCCATGTTGAGTTTGCTACCCCAGTATAGAAACACATCTTTCGTTACAGTGAAGAGAGAGCCTTAAAATAGCTAGATACCAGGATCCACAGAGCTAGACCAGGGTGTGCTAATCCCCGAGCAACTGCTGCATCTGGCAGAGAAGCAATTGACAGGCTGTGAGCCTTGTGGGATCAAGCACCCCAGGATGTACAACTCACAGACGGTCTGACTGGAAGTGATCCCAGAGTCCCTGGTTGGTCCAGGCACAATACTTTAGCCTGGAGAAGACACCAGGAAGTTGACTGTGCAATTAGGTGGATCCCCAAGCAGCTGCTCCTTTGCCTTGCTTTAGTTCCTGGCTTCTGATTCTGGCTCTGACACTTGGCCCTGGTTCCTGGCTTCTGAGTCTAGCTCCACCCATGAGGGTCTAACTGCCAATTCCCTGGCTGTAGCAATATGTCTCTTTAGCCTCCTCTCTCTTGATAAATGTGGAGCATTTTAGCCACTTAAAAGCAAAATGTATCCTTTATCTTTTTTTTTTCAGCCACTCTCCAACCTTCAGTCCCATGCAGCGTTCCCTCTCTCCTTCCCTTCCTTTTCAGTCTCTATCTGTCTTTAGCGCTTACTCCGATATTTAACAATAGTTTTCAGTGGGATTTGGCTGCTCTCCAGATGCCAGATTTTCCCCAGGTACCGTAGGTGCTTTGCTCTTCCCTGCTGCTCTTCATGCTTCCAATTTTGAGTGAAGCCTGTGGGTTAATGGCTGTATTCAAAACCACCCCTCTGTGAAGCATGAAAGACAATGGAAAACATGAAAGCAGCCTGTGGGGACGAATAAAAAGGAAGATGACTTTCTGGGAATCAGCAGTCTGATTAAAAGATGGGAAGTCAGTTGGCCTAAATGATTTCAGGAATTAATTAAAGCAGTAGCCAAGATGCGTACAAAAGCTTTTAAAGATAACTAGTAAGATGACTATGCTCAGACACAGTTATCCATCAGAGTTGGTGACCTGAAGGCTTATGCTCCCACTGAAGTCAATTCAAAGTTCCCATTGACTGTAGTGGGAGCAAAATCAGCCCACAAGCCTGTGGCAAACACAGGGTTTTGTAACCCAGTTATAACTGGGTTTCATTCCAGCCACACAGGCCATGTCTACACTAGCATTTTTTTTGAGAAACCTGCCACTTCTCCAATACCATCAGTGTAGCTCCACTAGGGAGAGCCCTAGAGTGGACACAGCACAGGTGTTTTGTCACCGTGTTGTCTGACTCTATCAGAAATGTCTAGATGGCATAGTGGTGAAAACACCTGTGCCCTGCCTATTCTAGTGCTACCCCTATTGTGGAGATGCATCAGTAGTAGCACAATGATGAAAAACTCGTGTAAAAAAGGTCAGAGGGAGGGCCAAAAGCAGTTTGAAATGGTTGGATTCTCTATCATTGCAAATTAATATGTTTAAACATAAGAGTAGTGTAAGTGGGACATAAGAGGGCATTGTTCGTACAGGGTAAACATACTGTATATGTATCTGAGGGGTAGCCGTGTTAGTTTGGATCTGTAAAAGCAGAAAAGAGTTCTGTGGCACCTTATAGACTAACAGACGTATTGGAGCATGAGCTTTCGTGGGTGAATACCTACTTCGTCGGATGTATGAGCTATCACCCATAAAAGCTCAAGCTCATGCTCCAATATGTCTGTTAGTCTATAAGGTGCCACAGGACTCTTTGATAGTGTATATGGTTAGTCTGTGCATGAACTGTTACATAAACGGTAAAGATAGGAAGAGTTTATCATTATTTTCTAAACTGTAAAGAACATAGGTTCCAATTTACATTTGGGAATAAGGAGTAATTCCACTGAGTAAAGTAAGAGGAGAACCTGTCCCTCAATGTATCCTTCGCTCTACAGAATTTTAGTTTAATAGTCTGATCAAATGGTACTTTACCTTGCTGATGACAAAACCATTTAAACAACTTTTTTGGTCATTGTTTAATCTTTTACCTTCAGTAAAAATAACACAAAAATATTGTGACTATTTTTATACTCCTAACTTCACATATTCATTCTTTGTTTAACTGTTACATTTAAGGATTTTAATGTCCAGAGTATAATGACTGTTAATATATATTTGTAATGGGGTCAGGATCAGGATGTCAGTTACTGAAAGGCCAAGGACTGCCATTGGATGGAATCAAAGGAAGGTAACGCCAATGTAGTCCCAGATAAAACACAAAACACTCATCATGGACAAATCTGAATTGATCAAAAGAAGAGACAATATTCTGTATCCAGTGTAGTCTTAGCCTCCTGGAATATGAGCAAACTGAATCCACACAAAGAGATAAAAGAACAACTCATTTTAAAATCTCACTATTAATGTGCAGTTCCATAGCTACAGTTATGTAGTTATTATGCTATAATGTCTTTCCTTCTGTACCAATTATTATTGCCATTATCATGATCATGTCTGTTTCTTTGTGCTGTATCATCTTAAAGAACTTCCTGTGTTTACTTTTTGACAATGAAAACTAATCCGTTTCTTTCTCTTTTTTTTCCTCCTAAAGGAAGGTTACACCTTGAGAGCTGCATAATAGATGCATTTTAAAAATGGAGTCCCAGAGAGATGAGGTCAATCTGTAGGCATTAATGTCCTATGAAAGTGGTGAATTGTGTGTCTAGTCCTCATTAATTGAAATGAGAAAGACTGCTTTTATGGCATCTAGAGACGTGACAATCAGGCTGCCTGATCTGCTGGTCTTCCAGCCAACTGATTGGCAGGCTGTAGCTTATTGAAAATTCAGTATTCAGGTTATTAACAAGCACCTTTCTCCATTAATAAGAAAATCCTATCCTGGTAGAAAGGAGAGTCATTTATATTCTTATAGTCTGAAAGTAGGGAAATATGTGCCAGTCAAGGGAAAAGGACGAGAAGTGGCAACCTTAACAACTGGAGTTACACAACCGTGCTAGGAACAATGGATTAAATTACAACATAGAATTGAAATTATTCTGTTAATCAGTTCTGTGTGACCTTTTCTAATGCCTACAGCAGTTAATATAAGGTTTTATTGAAAAAGAAGCTTTGTCTTGTTTCTGCAAGAATTTCTATGTGAGGAAAAAAAGTAAATGCTCAAAAAATCCTGTCCTTAACATACTGAGCAACACAACAGGGGAAGGAGCTGGACTTGCTCTGCAAAATTACCCCGAGTAATTGGTGTGTGGCTGGTTAATGGGAAGTGGAGGAATTCATGGTGTTGTGCAACTTACTGCTCCATTAGAAGGAGCAGTACATGCTCCCCTTGGGAGAACATATGCACAAGGGAATAACCATATCCCCAAAATAGGAAATCAGGCCACAATATGCCACCAGGTGTGTTGGGACTCATTCCAGCAAATGCACTTAAGCATCTGAGTTGTCCTGTTGAAATGGAGGGAACTACTCATGTACTTAAAGCAAGATATGGGTAAATGCTTTGCTGGATCAGGGGCTTAGTTATTTAATCATATTAACACTCAGGAACAATAGACTAAAACAATGCCTGGCTTCTGTGCTAAAGAGCTGGGTGAGGAGGGAACTGCATCCTCTTCCTCCTATACATAAGCAATCAGCAATTTGCTCTTGTTTGTTCAGGTGCAGTTCATAAACCTCCTCTCATTTGTTCCCTAAATCTGACCGCATTTAAGAATCAGGAAGGTCACGTATCTGAGATCATGCTAACAGTGGAAACAAAGGGTGGGATTTTCAACAGCACTCTGAGCTGAGCTAAATTTGCTCTCATTGAAACCAGTGGTAAAACTCCCTTTACATAAATGGGAACAGAGGGAGGCCAATTCTGAGTGCTTTTGAAAATCCCCTCCAGATTGCTGTTGCACAAAAGGGCTCTGATTAACATTTTCTACTCTCAAGAATTTTTATTTATTTGAAAGAGATGCTGTGACAATGGTGATTGCATAATACACCAGGGTTGGTTATTGTAATTCCTTATATCTAGGAATGTAACCACTCGCCCTATCAAAGCTCCAAATGACACAAAATACAGCAGCCTGACTGCATAGCAACGCAGGTTGCCATGAACACTTCATGTTAGTGTTCCACTCTCTGCAATGGTGCCCCACTGAATACAGTGTCCAGGCCAAAGTGTGTGTCCCCCTAGGCTGTCCCTTGCTACTTGTGTAGTCACCCCTTCTTCACTGATCACAACATCCCATGACAACTGTGCAGCTTAGAGTTTAATGCCAGAAGGTACCACCAAATCATCTAGTCTGACCTCCAGTATATCACAGGTCACTACACCCTATCAAGCCACCTCCACACCAAGCTCAACACCAGAGTTAGACCAAATAATGCCCTCCAGGGCAGGGGGCGGGCGCGCTCCAGCACAACAAAACATCCCATGACAACTGTGCAGCTTAGAGTTTAATGCCAGAAGGTACCACCAAATCATCTAGTCTGACCTCCAGTATATCACAGGTCACTACACCCTATCAAGCCACCTCCACACCAAGCTCAACACCAGAGTTAGACCAAAGTATTATAGCCCTCAGGGACACTAAACTATTGTCTGCCACAGGCAGAGAACAGACAGGAGTGAGGTGTACCACTAGTGTCCAAAAGGAAGAGGCTTGTGAATACAGATGACGGAACTCTCATAAGGTGTGCCTACACTGCAATAAAAGACCTGCGGCACAGCGATGGCTGGTGCAGATCTAGGGTTGCCAGGTGTCTGGTTTTCAACCGGAACCCCCAGTCGAAAAGGGACCCTCCCCAGCAAATGAGTGAGTGGGTGAGGGAGAGCGAGTGACAGAGGAAGGGGGGATGGAGTGAGCGGAGTGGAGCCTCGGAGAAGGGACAGGACAAGGATGTTCGGTTTTGTGCGATTAGAAAGTTGGGGGTCAGCTGACTTGGGCTCACAGGGCTCAGGCTGCAGGGCTATAAAACTGCAGTGTAGATGTTCATGCTTAGGCTGGACTTTGGCATCTGAGACTCAGCAAGGGAGGAGGGTTTCAGAATCTGAGCTCCTGCCCAAGCCCAAATGGCTGCACTTCAAGTTTTAGACCTGCAGCCCGAGTCAGCTGACCTGAGACTCAGTGCAGCATTTTTTTTTATCACAGTGTAGATGTACCCAGAGGGGCTGGACCTAAACTTTGAGCTCACTCCCACAGCGAGAAGAATGACCGTGCAACTTACCACTTTCAGAACTACTGGCAGGACTTATTTCTTCAGCTTAGCATTTAGCATTCTCCCAGTAATTTCTGTACACTCAAAACCACACTCAAAACCACACCCAGTCTTTCTCTCACCCACACATATAATGATCAAAGAAAAAACAACAAACAAACAAACCACCACACCTACACACTCATCAAGCTATTTCACTTACAGGCTCAGAAAGAAGGAGAGAGAAATTGCTATTTCTATTTTTAAATGCAGGTGAAGCATTCACATCCTATGGGGATGGGGATTCAGACCTAGAAAGAAAGATGTCACATTTTTGTCTAATTTCTGTAGTAGATCATACTAGCCCTATCTGTATTTCTTCTACAGATTGACTGACTAGTAATATTCTATACCACAGTGGGTGTCATATCATGTTATGTGCAGAGACCATTAGAATGTTATTTGAATCCCAGTGGTGCTGAGAAACAATGTTTCATGTGTGAAAGCGTGTTTGATTGAGTTGTCAGTTGTGAGAGTTTAATGCCAGTTTGCTTCTTATGTTCATCACAAACTCAGGCAAATATAAATATTACACAGATTTTTTTTCTGTGTGTGTGTGTGTGTGTGTGTGTGTGACATCTTAAAAAAGTAAAATAAACCTTTACTCCAAATATTATTATGTAACATTGATTCCATACAAAAGGGACATAGGATCTGCCGGCCACAGAATCTCCTGCAGAGATACACCTGCTTTCCCTATATTACTCTACCTACAAAACTCCCAGAAGAATCTGGAGGGATTGATTTCTGAGTAAACATTAATATATGCCTCACTTAGCTAAATAACAACTGCAGGAGGATACAATTGTCCTCAGGCATTTGAAGGTTGAATGACCCAGAAGGACTATAGAGTACTTAGAATTGTCTAAGGGCTTGTCTACACTATAAAATTAAGTCAACTTTATCTAAATTGACCTCGATCCCCCGAATTAATGAAGTTGATTATGCGTGGCCACACCATGTTCATTGTCTCGATGGAGTGCGTCCTCACTAGCAGCGCCTTCATCAATGCACAAAGCAGTGCATTGTGGGTAGCTATCCCAAAGTGCAACTTGCCGCAATGTGTTTTGGGAAGTTTGTGCAATGCCTTATGGGACCAAAACATTGTCACAGGGGAGAATGGGAACATTGCGTTGGCACCACATGTTGCACTGTGCTCCCTCCCTCATATCAACAGCAAACAACTCAGTGGTTTTTGCACCTTAAAACTGCCACGTGTATGCCATAACCCCAGAAACCTGGTGCCTTCTCAGCTGTGCACTCTTGCTGTGAGCATCTCAAACACCTCACGCCTTATCCTGCAGTATTTCCAGAGCGGAAATAGGGTCCGCAGCATGGAACATAGCGATGGCCTGCAAGCAGCTCTGCTGCAAGCCATTGAAAAAAACAATTCACAGTTGCTGCTGGCAGTCACAGAGCAGCTGCACTCTGTTGAGCATCGTTTCTGGTCTCATGAAACAAGCACTGACTGGTGGGACCACATCGTTTTGCAGGTATGGGATGACAGTAGTGGCTGCAAAAATTTCAAATGTGATAGGCCGCCTTCCAGGAACTTTGTGCAGAGCTTTTGCCTGCCTTGAAGTTCAGCAACACAAAAATGAGAGCTGATCTGGCAGTAGAGAAGGAGGTGGCGATCGCTATTCGGAAGCTTGCAACACCAGACAGTTACTGGTCAGTGGGGAATCAATCTGGGGTAGGTAAATCAACCGTGGGAGCCACTGTGCTCCAAGTGTGCAGGGCCATTAATCAACTTATGCGATGAAGGGTAGTGAGTCTGGGAAATGTGCAGGACATAGTGGGTGGTTTTGCCATGATGGGGTTGCAGTGGGGCGCTAGATAACACACACATCCCCATCTTGGCATCAGACCACCTAGGAACAATGGATTGAACTACAACATAGAATTGACCCTGTTAATCAGGTTGGCATGACTTTTTCTAATGCCTACAGCAGCTAATGTAAGGTTTTATTGAAAAATAAGCTTAGTCTTGTTTCTGCAAGAATTTCTATGTGAGAAAAAAAATTAATTCTTGTTGCTTGTGGTAGGGTCACATGCAGCGTGTTGTAGAACCAGCATGTGTGGGGTTCAGCACCAGAACGATTGTTCACATCCCTTGTCTTCTGATACGCTTGGTGAAGTTTTTATTTTCACACGGCACTGCTGTGTGTCCCTCATGTAGCCCTTCTCCCCCATTCCACGAGCGATCTTTGCACAGATGACAGTGTTTCTTCTGCTGGATTGGCGCTCTGTCTGCACAGACTCTTCTCCCCACACAGCGATGATATCCACCACCTCCTGTGCGGACGAGGCTGGAGCACGTTTGGGTCATGTAGTCTCCATGATCAGCTGTGCTCAAGCTGGCATGCTCCCGATGCTGATCAAACAGGAAATGGGAAATCAAAAGTTCCCGGGGCTTTAGCAGGGGAGGGGCTGTTTCCTGTGTACCTGGATGCAGTGCAGCAGAGTTGAGACTGATCTCCAGAGCGGCTGTTTCCTGTGTACCTGGATGCAGTGCAGCAGAGTTGAGACTGATCTCCAGAGCGGTCACAGATAAGCATTGTGGGACACCACCTGAAGGCCAATTAAGTCGAATTACACAACACTGCATCTGCACTACCTCTCACTCAGCCCATGAAAATGAACTAAGTGCTATGCCTCTCGCAGAGGTGGATTGCAGAAGTCGACATCAGAGGCAACTTAGGTTGACATAAAGGACCCAATAGTGTAGACACATACATTAAAAAGGTCGACATAAGGCGGCTTCCTTCAACCTAACTCTGTAGTGTAAACCAGGTCTGAGCCGGGGGGGAGAGGGGGCAGGAGGGGGAGAAAGGAGCCACAAGCAACTCAATATAATTGATCAAAAGAAGCTGAATATTAGGGGGAAAAGATCATGTCAGTGACTATTAAATAATCTCTCAAGGAAAATAGTGAAAGTCAAATTGTTTGTCATTTAAAACTGACCTAGAGAAAGCTCTCAAGAATATACTGGGTGCCCTATCATGGCCCCAATTCAGAAAACACTTAAGCACCTGATAACTTTTCTCTCATTAACTTCACTAGGATTCAAGTGTATAGTTTGCTGATTAAGGATAGGTTTACTCACATGCTTGACATTATGCACATACTTGAGTGCTTTGCTGAATCAGGTCCTATATGTGCTCTAACATCAATATGCCATCTAGCTTAGAAATGAGATAGGTAACAGACCCCTACAATATTAGACCAGCCTGTCTAACTTCCTGCTAGCACATGATTATTCTCTAGACAGTACATTTAATACCTCTCCCATTTCCGTCTAACCATATTAATCCCAATTTTGACACAGGAGAGTGTAACAAAATGGTCTGCTCCACTAAGGGCCAGGTGACCTGGGGTCAGCCATCCCTGTTCTGAGACAGAGACCCTTTAAGAAAAGGTGTTTGCACCTAGTAGAGGGGATTAGCAGACCCAACTGGGAAGGAGTCAGGTGACTGCCTGATGAGCATCTGCTCTAAGGCTGAAAGGTCTCCGTTTCAGAGGGAGCATTGTAGGAAGTGAGTTTGGTTCTGTGGCAAAGCATAGAGCAGTGGGATTCCCAGGCAGATGATCAGTTGGAGGACTGGGGAAGACCTAGCTCAGGAAAAATTTGCTGTTGAATTTATGTTGAACTGTTTTACTTTACTGAAGATTATTGGTACTACCAAATAAATGGTGCTCTGAAGAAAGGGGCTGAACAGTCTCTGGGCATGGTGTTTAATCCTTCCTGGGCTGGGGACATAGGCTACCACCCTACAGAGAGATTTTCATGTTTGGGGGTGTTTGTGAGACACAAAAACCCTATGAGAGGGAAACTTTTTCTGTTTAAGAAGATGGGGTGGAGAAGGAAGATCTGGATTCAGTGGGAAGGTAGTTAGTGCAATTTATGTAAATATTAAACTGCTTTAAAAAGACTCCTTAGTAGGTGTCATGATAGTCTAACAGTCAGTATAATTCAGAATTGACAAACTCAAGGTATCCTAACCCGAAATGAGACAATAGGGCAAAAAAATGTCTATAGGTAACCAAATGGCAAGTGATAATGAAACATCAGCTTGGTCATCTTTCAAATCCTGGGGTTTTTTTTGGCAGAATGCCATCACATCACTTATATACATTGATGGAGTTAAGGAGAAATACATTCACCCCTTTAACACTGATTATAGTGCACATTTGGCATATGTGCAATAAACTGATAAGATAGCAAGGTCAGTGGTATCTACACCTGCGATTTTGGATCTCTATTTTGCCATTTTATTTATTTTTTTAAAAAAGAAGACTTTCCTGAAATGCAAGAACACTATTACGATCTGGGATTTATTTAAACCTGTCATGTTTGCTTCACCCTTTACCTGCAACCAGCCCTGGCTAACCTAGGAAAAATGTGGCTTCAGAAATTATTTACTTTCTTAGATAGTCCTGTTATGACCAAAACCTTTGTCCTCCAGAAACAACTATGAAAGGACAAGCACCTGTGGTGTCAAAAATGTGTTCTCAGGAAATAGAATGATGTCCATATTGTAGTATTTAATAAAACTGTGGGAGAGATAGTTCGGAGAAATTAATTCAGCAACTAAATGTAAGACTGTTTCAATAGTGCACACAATCAGTGTCTTAACTTGCCCTGAGTTCATACTCAGAATTCTCACTGACATCCGTCACCACTCTCATTGGAACCAAAGTCCTAGATAATTAAAATCAGGCAAAGATTACAGTATAACCCATCTAAAATACACAAGCTTAACCTAAATAATCCAAGCAGAGGAGTTTTTTAAAAGGCAGTTTTTGCAGGGGAAAAGAAGTGTTATTTCATGTGGAAAGCTAATGTTGCCATGGAAATGATCAACTTCTGAGTCAAATTCAGAACACTTCATTATTTTAACCAAGGGTAGAATTTTGCAATTTTCATCACTAAAATATGCAGAAACTTCTCATGAAATGAAAGCTGGTGGTTTTATACCAGCTCTAAAAATGAGGAGTCGTTAAAATAAGGGTCTGATGCTCTCTCAGTACAGTGATTTTGGACAAAATATTTAGTAGCTGTTGACAAAATGTATCAAAGATTGGAGCAATACATCAATTCTTGAGAATCTGGGAAGCTCATGCAGCTGCATAGGGATGAATAAAATTAATATACAAGTAATCAAAAGTGACCAAAATGTGCATGAAGATAAATTAAAAAGGATTCAACCCTCCTTTATTTCCAATACTATAATAAATGGCTAATGAAATGGCCATCTCTCAGCCTGTGGATGTAATTCACAATGTGAACAAAAGAATCACCCAGCATGAGTTTTATGAGGTCTGAGAGATATTTTTGCCAACTTTTGCCAATATACAGAGAACAAAGAAAGGAAAATGTATAAAATGGGAATTAAATCACTAAATAGTAATTGACTAACTGCATTCATTACTATGGATTTATATTTTGAGCTATTGATTTTAGATTCTCTATGATAGTATGGCTTGCTATCATTCAGAATAAAAATTATCCAAGCTCTCAATCTATAGTATCTTTGCTCCAAGACACATACAAAAGACACCGGCAAAGATTTTCAAGATAAAGGTGTAGTTTTATTAAAGCATCATTTACTTATATCCATAATACAAACAAAGAATAAGTTTCCTGTACAATAAAAGCCTCATTAAAACAATCTCCCTTGCACCAATAATGGAATAAAAAAAGAAAAAAGCTGCCCATTGTTGGGGTATACCAGACTTCTTAGCCCCAGAAGGCAGGTCGTCGAGGAGGAGCCATACTCTACATTCAAACCAGGGCTGTCCAGCCTGCTAGCCAGTCATGGCCCACAGACTTCAGTAGAGAAGCTGCTTCTATTTCAGTCAGCAGTGGTGTTAGCAAGCAAGCTTCAGCACTGTTGTACAGCCCTGATGCTGGACTATGGTCACTCTGGTCTTCAATATGTTCTGCATGCAATTGTCTTGATTGTTTCACATGTACCTCACAGAGTGGTGCATCTTTTTTTTTTTTAATCAGACCAGCCAGTGCAGCCTTCTGCACCAGTGGACAAAATGTTCAACAAGGAAGAAAGAGTTTGACTAGTCAAGCAGAGCCTAATACCACCTTAAACAACTCCTTGTTCAGGTTTAAAGTCCTTATTCATTGCTATCTCTTCACTCTTTCTGTTCTTTGAAAGTCCTATGATGATGGGAGAGAAGTGACGGGAAACAGCAGAGGTCTTTAGTCACAAACCTGCACAGAGGCAGTGTGAGAATGGAAAAATAAAGCTGAGCAGCTTCAATCAGCAGCAGACCAAAAAGACTCCAAACATTTTTGTTTTGGATGAGTTGAAGTCTGCACACAATTTAACAGTACCACCCGTATCCAGAATGCAGATGAGACACTGGTACTGACCAATCCTGGACAAATACTGAAAAGATGGGCTGAACACTTCAATAAGATTCTGAACTGCTCATATACCGCATCAGCTTCAGAACTTGATAATCTTGAACAACTTCCAACTATCAGTTCCACTATCTGACAACTAAGGAAAGTTGTCAGGCAAATGTCAAAAGGCAAAATAGTGAGTCCAGATGGCATTCCAGTTGAGATATTCACAGGCAAGCACCAAGAGGTGATCAGGAAGGTCATTAGCCTCTACTTGAGGTTTGGAGAACTGGAGCTGTGCCACAGGAACTTAAAGATGCCACATTATTCATCTTTACAAAAGGAGAGATACTCACCCAAGTCATGCTAAACCTGATAACTGATCAACTTGCAGAAAAGATATTGTCTGAAAGCAAATGTATTTTCCATCCCAGGTATATTACTTCAGACATGATCTTTGCACTCGGGCAAATAAAGGACAAATGTCAGGAGCAGAGTCAAGACCTATATGTAGTTTATGTTGAGCTTAAAAAGGCTTTTGTCTCTGTCAATTGAGATGGCCGGTGGACAGTCCTCAGCAAGTTTGGTTGCCTGATAAATTTCTTCAACATTATTACATTTTTTTCATGTAGGAATGAAGGTTTGTGTCCTTGGCCAAGGCTTCCTTTCAGCTCCCTCTTTTGTCACCAGTGGAGTAAAACAAGGCTGTTTTCTTGCTCCAACATTATTTAACATCATGTCTGCAACTGTTCTAATCAATGCATTCAAATACATTGATTGTCTCATTTATATGCAGTACCATAGGGAGGGAGGTGTCTTGGTTATGCATTGCCTGCATGTGGATGGAGGTGCCTTGAATCTGCATCACCTGCATGCGAAGACAAAAGTTATAAAGACAATTATTCGTAAATAACTGTTTGCTGATGTTTGTGCTTTATTGACTCTTAACCTCAGGGACATTCAGTTGCTCACTGACTGCTTTGTGCATGCAGCAAAACATTTTGGTTTAATGATCAGCCTAAAGAAGACAGAAGTCAGGGTCCAGCCTCAACCAGGAAGCATTGCAATTATTCCATTTGTGTCAATTGACAATGTATCTCTCATGGTTGTTGACAAATGTTGCTACCTAGTCAATGTTGTCTTACGAGACGCAATAATTGACAATGCCATTACAAAGTTCATTAGTCCAGTCAGCGATGCTTTTGGAAAACTTCAGCATGGTGGCAGACTGCAAACAAAAATTGATGTTTACCATGCTATCATCATCACCACACTTTCTATGGCTGTGATACATGGGCTACTTATCAACACCACATAAAACGCTTGGACCAATTCCACCTTTGATGTCTACAGTGGATAATGGGAATTAAATACCTTGGTGTCTGGAACCAAATCTTGCTATTTGAATGCTGCAACATAACAGGCATTGAAGCTTTCATTATAAGATCCTAGCTGAGATGATGCAGTTATGTGGTCTCACAGTAGAATCCTTAAGGCCCTCTTTTATGGAGAATTTAGTGGTAGACCAAAAAACTGTTATGATGACACTCTCAAGGCTAACCTTCAGTCTTGCACAGTTGCCCTCAACATCTGGAACCTTTGAGCCATGACAAAATCCAATGGCAGCAGCTCTCTTACCTCGGCCTGAAAGATTTTGAGAGCTTATGGAATGCTCCAATCAAGCACAGATGTGTGGGGCATAAAGCTAAAAGTAGCACACATTAATCTACTATTGTCTCCACCTGTTACACCTGTGGATGGTGCTTCAGATCCAAAATTGGTCTTTGGTTTCATCTCAGGGCTCACATGAAGTGTCTGTAGATCCTCTGTTGAGCTCAATAGGAGACTCCATCATCAAAATAATCTCCCTTACTTAATTCTCATGATGACATAGTCAAGGTGGGCTCTTCTCATATTACCTGTTCAATTGCTGCTAAAGGGAAATACTGTCTTTCACTGGCTGCATTGCCTTTCTTAGTAGATCTGCCTTTCTTAGGGACTGAAATGTCAAAATAATGAAAAATCAAAATGAAATGTATTAATTTTTTTTAAAGAAAACTTTTGAAAAACTGAAATATTTGTTTCATAGCTATACCTGCAGCATTATAACTGCACTGACATTTTTGGAGGGTGGGGGAGCTTAGAAATATATACTTTTTAAAATTACTATTTTGACTAGTCCTTCTATTACAGTGGGAACATATCAAGGAAGGAATTGAAAGCTTATGTTAGCCATGGGGCTGAAGTAGCCTTTACTGAGCAGTTTCATAGCCTGGATGGAATTCCTTACCTTCACCCCAAACAAAAATACCCAGAACATCTGATTGGCATGATCTTTGGGTTCTGAATTTGGTCCACAGTGCAAATTACTTCACCATTATTTTGTGGTATCTTATTTGTTCCCCCATTAAACAGGTAATAACAGATGCTTTTATAGACCTAAAGTTTCTGTCCCTGTGTATAAAATGAGGGTTTCTGAGATGTAACTATTTTGGTATTTTATCAAGACCTGACAAACAGTGATTTACTGAAACCTGGACAGTTGCACTGTACAGTGACAACACTGAATGTTCATGCCATCTACTGAAAATAGGTTAGGGCAGGGTCGGGCAACGGCTGTGGGCGCCAGGCGCCAGGTAAGTACACCCTGGCGGGCCCCTGGTTTGTCTATCTCTGCCCGCTTCGTTCAGCCGATCATCGCCACTGGCGCGGTTCGGCGTCCCAGGCAAATGGAGGAGCAGTGGCTTTAGAGTGCCGGCCACCCCAACAGAACAGTTTCGCGGGGCGCAGGGGGGCAACAAAAAAAAAAACACACAAAAACACACACACACACACACACAAAAACACACACATAAAAATAAAAAACATAGGGGATGGGGAAACAAACACACACACACACACACACACACACGCTAAAAACACACACTAGGCTTAGGGCACTTGGCGGCACTGGTGGCTCGCTCAGGTCTTGCCAGGTGAAGGACCCTGGCGGGACCCAGAGCACTGCCAGGTGAGTAAAAATTAGAAAGGTGCTTCTAGCCAGGGAAGAGATTCTCACTGGGCATGGGGCCCTCTTAGACGCGGGGCCCAATTCGGGGGAATTGGTGGAATAGGCCTAAAGCCGGCCCTGTTGGGAGGCAGGAAGCCGTGGCCAGAACATCCGTCAGCTTGCGCCACTTCCTGCCTCCCGCATTAGCCTGGGACCACGAACCGCAGCCAGTGGGAGCCGCGATCGGCCAAACTTGCCGACGCGGCAGATAAACAAACCGGGCCGGCCCGCCAGGGTGCTTACCCTGGCGAGCCGCGAGCCACAGGTTGCGGACCCCTGGGTTAGGGACAGCTTCCAGCTGTTAGACCGGGGGGGGCAAACTGTTTCGCCTGAGGGTCACATCAGGTTTCAGAAATTGTATGGAGGGATGGTTAGGGGAGGCTGTGCATCCCCGAACAGCTAAGCGTGGCCTGTCACCTGCCCCCTATTCATGCCCCCCCCACTTCTTACCCCCTGACAGCCCCCTGGGACTCCTGCTCCATCCAACCCCCCCTGTTTCCTGAGGGCCACTCCAGGACCCCTGCCCGATCCACCCCCCTTCTCCCTGTCCCCTGACCACGCCCAGAACCCCACCGAACCCCTCCTCTCATTCCTGAATGCCCCCCCGGGACTCCAGCCCCATCTAACCACCCCTTCTCTCTGACCGCCCCCGGAACCTCTGCCCCTGATTGCCTCCCCCCCCGCTGCCCCATCCACCCTTCCCTCTCCTTCCTGACTCCCCCCCCGGGACCCCTGCCCCTATTCATCCCCCCGTTCCCCACCCTCTGACCGCCCCGACCCCTATCTACACCCCCCCCCCCAGGCCACCACCCCGCCCGAACTCCGCTGCCCTCTATCCAACTCCCTCCCCCCCGCTCCCTGCCCCATTACTGTGCTGCCTGGAGCACTGGTGGCTGGCAGCGTGGCTGTGGCTGAAGCCAGCCATGCCACCGTGCAGCACAGAGCACTGGTTCAGGCCGGGCTCTGCAGATGCAGAGCATTGTGCCAGTGGTGTGGTGCACTGAGGCTGCGGGGGAGGGGAACAGCAGGGAAGGGGCCGGGGGCCGTAGTTTGCCCACATCTCTGTTAGACAGTCTGTATTGTATTGTGTGCTACTAGCAAGCACACATCATGAAATGATGGGTTTCATGATTCTAAGGAAGTAGGGAGAGCACTGGAATATGAACAATGGACTTCAAAAAAGCAGACTTTAACAAACTCAAAGAATTGGTAGGTAAGGTCCCATGAGCAGAAAATCTAAGGGGAAAAGGAGTTCGGGAGAGCTGACAGATTCTTAGAGACAATACTAAAAGTACAACTGTAAACTCTCCCAGTGCAAAGGAAAAATTGGAAAAATAGTAAGAGACCAATTTGGCTCCATCAGGAGACCTTTAATGAAAATCAATCCTACAAATAGCAGAAACATGGACTAATTGCTAAAGAGGATACAAAAGAATAGCAGAAGCAGAAGCATGTAGGGACAAAATCAGAAAGGCTAAGGCACAAAATGAGTTACACCTAGCAAGGGACATAAAAGAGAATAAGAAGATGTTCTTTAAATACATTAGGAGCAATAGAAAGACAAAGGAAAACATAGATCCACTACTTAGTGGAGAAAGAGAGTTAATAACTGGTGATATCAAGAAAGCTGAATTGTTAATGCCTATTTGGCTTCTAAATAGGTTAATAGTGACAAGATACTCAACACAATTAATATTAACAACAAGGGGAAAGGAACATAAGCCAAAATAGGGAAAGAACAAGGTAAAGAATATTTATATAAGTCAGATGTATACAAGTCAGCAGAGACTGATGACATTCATTTTACGGTTCTTAAGAAACTAGCTGAAGTAATCTCAGAACCACTAGCAATTATCTCTGAGAACTCATGGAGGACGGGTGAGGTCCCAGAAAACTGAAGAAGAGCAAACTTTGTACCTATCTTTAAAAAGGGCAACAAAGAGAATACAATGAATGATAGACCAGTCAGCCTAACTTCGATACCTAGAAAGATACTGGAACAAATTATTAAACAATCAATTTGTAAGTTCCGACAATACAATAGGGTTATAAAAAATAGCCAGCATGGATCTGTCAAGAACAAATTGTGCCAAACCAACTAATTTTCCTCTTTGACAGGGTACTGACCTAGTGGATAGGGAGAATCTGTAGATGTAGTTCCATGTGACAGCCTCATAAGCAGAAATGTCGTCTAGATTAAATTACTATAAGGTGGGTGCCCCTAGTTGAAAGGGGAGTTAACAGTGGTTCACCATCAAACTGGAAACGTATATCTGGTTGCTATACCCTTGGGGTCATTCCTTGGTCCAGTACTATTCAATATTTTAATTAATGATCTGGATAATGGAATGGAGAGCATGCTTATAAAATTTACAGGTGACATTAAGCTGGAAGAGGATACAAGAACTTTGGAGGACAGGGTTAGAATTCACAACAACCTTGACAAATTGGAGAATTGGTGTAAAATCAATAAGATGAAATTGACACTTGATAAAACAATTGCAAAGAGCTACACTTAGGAAGGAACAATCAATGCACAACTAAAAACTGGGGAATAACTGGTTAGGTGGGAGTGCTGCAGAAAAGGATCTGGGGGTTATAGTGAATCACAAATTGAATAAGAGTCAGCAACATGATGCAATTGTGGAAATGGCTTATATAATTCAAGGGTGTAATAACAGGAGTGTTGTATGTAAGACACAGGAGGTAAATGTCCTGCTCTACTTGGCATTGGTGAGGCTTTGGCTGGAGAATTATGTCTAATTCTGGGCACCACACTTTAAGAAAGGTGTGGATAAACTGGAGAAAGTCCAGAGGAGAGCAACAAAATGATAAGAGGTTTAGTAAACCTCCTCTATAAGGAATGGTTAAAGAAAATGGGCATGTTTAGTCTTGAGAAAAGACGTGATCATGGACTCCCTTCCTTTTTGATGATGTTTTATGCAACATGCTTTTCTGTGTATTCCAATGCTTATCAGTAAAATTGGGCCTTCTTACAACTTACATGTGAAACCCTTAGGGAAAACTCAGGTGTTGTAAGAAGTAGAACTAGCCAGAAAACTTTAAAAAAATAAAATAAATAAAAAATAAAAAATTGGTTGTTGAAGAATGGCAAAAATATATTCTCCATAATTTATCATATAACTTTTTTCTCCACATTTTGCAAAATATAGTAAGAAGTGAGTAGTGGGTCAGTAACTTTCTTTTTAGTTGGTATACAATAAATATGCAAACTTGGCATTTGTTTCAGTAAATGCTTCCCCCCTTCCCCCATGAGACATAAAACAGATATCCTAGCATATGAGTTCACTAAAGCAGTTTTTTATAGGAGTAGGAGTATAAATCCCAGTAATATAGAAAATTTCAATTTGGGTAATTACTGTGACCTACCCATATTTTCTTTCTACTTTCAACAGGTAAAAAAACATTGTTCACTTTCTCTCCTAAAATGCTGCTATATATGGTGCTATTAATATAGCAACACTTGTTCTCTGATGCATTAACAGAAACTGAGGGTTATAGCAATAAACTAAGCAACCTCTTCCCCTGTGAACTGAAAAGATGACTACTAGTAGGATATAATGCCTGAAGTCACAGGTTAAGTGCCAAGAAGATTGAGTTGGGCCTCTTGCCCTCCATTATGACCTTTGATCTCTTCTAGGGGTCTAGCATTTGAAAATGGGTGCTTCTTTTGTAACAACAAAGAAGTCCTCCTTGAATCTTGCTACATATACTATAGAGCACAGCTGTTTTGATTTGTTCTGTTCTGCCTTGTTTAATAAAGGAAGTTTTTTACATTGAAGGCTGATTCTATTCACCTTGTTTATTGATAGGTTTTTATGTTTGGGGTTTTTTTTTTACATCAATATAAAAATTGTACTTGTATTTCTAAGGCTCTAATGGACACACATCTTAGTGTTGTCTCTTCCTTTTCATATTTTATAGTAACATTTTCATTTTCCTAGCTGAAGCACACATGGCTAAGCATTTGCTTTGTTCTGAATGTCACTTTGTACCAACAACACTCAGAGAGCGTTTCTAGAGGTCATATAACCAGACTGCAGGTGGCAGCGGTAAATCCACAGAAGGTTGCAGAATCCTATCTGTAAATGGATCAAAATAAACCAATGTGCAATTGTTTCCCATGATTGGAAATTACTTTATATTGATTGATGCGACATCCACGATGACATTAGGGTTGATGCCAATCAGTATTGTACTCCATATTCCTAGTGTAATTATTTTGTTTATCTTTGGGTATGTAAAAAGATTTTATAAACTTTAATACTTCGATGTAAATTCACACATTCATAATGAGGGGGGGAAAAACAGTTTAACCATGATTGGCAGAGGCCCTGGAGGTTTTTCGCCTTCCTCTGCAGCATGGGGCATGGGTCACTTGCTGGAGGATTCTCTGCAGCTTGAGGTCTTCAAACCACAATTTGAAGACTTCAATAACTCATACATAGGTTAGGGGTTTGTTATAGAAGTGGATGGGTAAGATTCTGTGGCCTGCTTTGTGCAGGAGGTCAGACTAGATGATCATAATGGTCCCTTCTGACCTTAAAGTCTATGAACAAAGTCGCTTCATATTATAGCCCAAAACATAATCCTCACTTTGGCTATATCTGAAATATGCAATTTTAAATCTATTTTAGAGAATAAGGAGGAAGTTCATGCAACCTGACTTTTTCGTCATCTTCAGATACATTATGGTTAAAATCTCAGACACATAGGTTCAGATTCTGACCTCAGGTACAGCAGTATAAATTAGAACCGGTCCAAAATTATTTTTTTCTTCACAGAAATGTTCAATGGAAACTTTCACATTTTTGACAAATACTTAACAAAAAGTTTTCATCTGAAAAACCCCAAACCAAAAGAATTTTCCATGCAAACCAGAAAAAAATCATTTTGTCAAACCTAATTTTCAGCTGAAAAACAATTTCGACAAAAAAATTTCAAGGAGACCTAGTATAAATCCACAGATTCCAGTGATGTTACTTTGACTTTATGCCAGTGTAAATGAGCCGGGAATCTGGCCATCGTACATACTGTTGTATGGATTATGCTCTGAAAGCTTGCTTACATACTGGTGGTTGTGGTGCATAGCAATAACTCACATTATAAATCTAATAATGAACCAATGGTAATACCCTTTCACTTCCTGTACAGTAGATAATGCTTTTTTGTGAAGATCTGGAAATGCTTTATAAACATTAATTGAGTCACACAATAGTGTGGTGAGCTAGGTCATCATATGGATGGAAGAAACTGAGAAACACTTCACAGAGTGAATCAACATCAAACAAGTTCACACTACATTTCAAGAGTAGAACCTAGCATCCCTGACTTGCCAGTACATATACAATAAGTGAATAGTATTAGTATTGTTCTTGTATTTAATTTTAAAGTAAACTATTTCACAAAACAAGTAAATATTCCAGGAGAAATCCTGGTCCCACTAAAGTCATTGACAAAACTTCCATTGACTTCAACAGAGTCAGGACTTCACCCTCCTAGTCCAAAGCTGTCCAAAAACATACATAGCCTACACACTGTCCACATGCACAGAAAGATACAGTCCCTGCTTAAAGAGTGTACAATCTCACTTGCAGCCAAATCTCTTTTAATATTTAAAGGCAACAAGGTTGACTTCTCAGTAAAATAAGTTAGTGGTACAGATATATAACTCGGAGAGAGACAAATTCTGGTACATTTGAATACAATGAGAGTCAATAACCCCTCACCAAAATCTGAAGGTTAAAAATGCAGTTAGCAATGGCATATGAAATACCTATGGGGGAGGTAATTCTGCTGCTTTGATAAAATGAGAACTATCTGGATTTCAGGCTCCACTTCTTCCTGCTGCCTCAGGCTTTGTTGCAGGGGCTCTCTGTTGAAGTGAACAGTGTTTTCCAAGAACCAGATGTATCTCTGGGAAGTATGTATGCAGTGATGCAGAAGAACCTATTATGCTCTACTTCCATGGTTACCTCAGTTAACTACAAAAATGCATCATTGTAGAAGAGAATTGGTATTTCACCTCTGCAGGTGTGGTTCACCTGTAATAGTATTATATGACAGGCCATCTGGAAAATACGGATCATTTCAGTACAGAGGCGCTGCAACAAAGTGAACAGGCCTAAGCCAACAGGAATAAGCAAAGTCCAGACTTTCAGTCCAGATTTTCCAAGATTTCTAAAGGGCCTAGGCCCACTCATAATTGTTCAATTTTTCATTTTAAAGAAAATCACCACTAATGGAAACTTACACCCATGAGAGCTCTTCACATGCAGTGGGTTGAAGTGGGTATTCACTCATGAAAGCTCATGCTCCAATATGTCTGTTAGTCTATAAGGTGCCACAGGACTCGTTGCTGCCTTCACATGCAGTTACCTTTCAGACAAGTTATTGTTACCACTGTTTGACCCGGGCCACACATTATATGATCATATATGAAGATTAGGGAGTTATGCTAAATTGTATAACTGTGGATTGTATTATGCTTTTCCCAGAATGCTATCCATTCTTGTTCACTCACACTAAACTAAGGTATATGCCATAACACTTTCTAATAGTTGAACTCAGCTCTTGGCACAGATAAACACAAAACCACTCAGAAACAAGATGCATGACTAGTATGTCCTGGTTCAGTTACCAGGTGCCTCCACATCCCATTGACATCTGTAATGTAGTATACAAAATAATAAAGAAGAAGAAGAAGAAAGGACAGGAGAGAACTAGATAAGGAATTGGTATGAATTGGTAGCTTGAGTAAGGGAATTACTAGCTTGTAAACAGGTCTGTTATAAATGCAGGTAGTCTTAAATGCATATTTTTGAAGCAGACCTATGCAAGGTGAATGCTGTGAAGTTGCTTTCTGGAAAGGGTGGTACATAGCTCTCCTTTTTGTGTTTATACTATTTTATCTTTGACTAATACACTAACAAAGCTTGGCTATTTGGTCTCTCAAATATTTTTAATATTGAACCATAAATGTAGTCAATTCCTTATCTATACCTAGTTGACAATGGTTTCTGAACACAGTTGTAACTGTGTTGGGCATGGACATGAACTGTAATACAAACATGTGAGGCTGCAGCAGTATGATTTCAATTATGACATTCTGGTCATAGTTAATCAGTTATTTTCTGTACGTCCTTTTATGATTCAGACTTTTGTGTTCTTATATAAGAACATATTCTCTATCCCAGTTCAGCTTTTCTTTTTATTTGAACCTCCAACAAGGTTATATCCCTCTGCCTGTGATGATCTTTTTTGGTGAAAATGATTATGATGTCCCAAAGTTAATGTTTTATGTAATCCCTGTAGGATCAAATAGTAAGAGAAGTAAAGAGTCTTGTGGTACCTTATAGACTAACAGACGTTTTGGAGCATGAGCTTTCGTGGGTGAATACCCACTTCGTCGGATGCATCTGACAAAGTGGGTATTCACCACAAAAAGCTCATGCCAAAAACGCCTGTTAGTCTACCGCCCCGCTTCCTGCTGCTTTTACAGATCCAGACTAGCACAGCTACCCCTCTGATAGTAAGAGAAGGAGTACGAAGTAGGTACAAGTTCAAATACAGGCAGCTTCAAGAATGAGATTAATGTATTAAAACAAAGAAAAAAAAAACCTACTAGGCAGAACAATACTACAAATATTTTCTCCCTCAATTCGTGTGCGTCTGGGCAGGGGAGGGGCATGAAGAGTCTTCCCTTCCTACTTGCAATCAAAGGCTGGGGAGGAGGTTTGGAACTGCACCGCCACTTCTGCAGCTGGCTGACCATGAAAAGGGAAGTATTACACTCCTATCTGCCAAGCCCTGGTGAATCACCTGGGGCTCTGAGGCTATGTCTGCATGGGATTAAAAACCCTCAGATGGCCCGGATCATCTTATTTGGGCTCGTGGGGCTGAAAAACCACTGTGTAATGTTCAGGGTTGGGGTGGAACTTGAGCTTTGGGACCTATGAGGGTAAAGAATCCCAGACCATGGGCTCCAGCCCAAGCCCAAATGTCTACACAGTGATTTTTAACCCCTCAGCCCAAGCCTAGCAAGCCTGAGCCAGTTGATCCAGGCCAGCTGTGGCCATGCCAGGGCTCTTTTATCCCTGTGTAGATGTACCCTGAGAGTCAGGCTGGCTTCTTTTCATCTTGTGCATATAACTAGTGATAAAGGTTCTATAAGTCTAAATAGGTCTTCATTTATAACTGTGCAAACCCATCATTTTCAAATTATGTCCTGTGCAAGGCCATTGGCTCCAGTAACTTAGTAAACAATTATATGGATGATGCAAAACAAACAAATACCAATGGAATCCTTAACTCGCTCTGTCGTAGTTTCGTTCTGTTGTGCTAATGGAAATGACTAACACTAAGCAGATATGAGTCTAATATGTATAGGATGAAATTCACCCAGCTGCAGAGGGCCAGCACAAGGATTGAACTGAAGAATAATCCTGTGTTAGCTAGCACCTTGCATTGGAGAGAACTTCATCAAGAGAAAATAGATCAGTTTAGTTAAGCAGATGCCATGTTTACGTTATCACTTTTCAGAGTAGAACTACACACGTAAATCTGCCTCTCATTTTCTTTCATTACCAAAATGCTAGTTACGTCCTATAATTAAGCCCCCCCAAATGCACACACCACCTCTAATTGACTTTCCTACAAGATATTACCTCTGTCACTCAACAAAATGGAAAGAGTTTAAATTCATCTATTGCCACAATGGCTTGAGCCTCATGAGAAAGGTTCACAGCAGAAGAAAATTGTTGTGTTTGCCAGCAAACCCTTCTCTTTTTTAAAGTGAACTGCAGTTCCTTCAGAAGTCAGCCACATGGCTGCTTTTAAGATGCAGAGCACAGCAAGATATCTTTTTGATAATTCACAGTACAAATAAATGCTTAAGTATCTGGGTAGAATGTCAGGGTTGGAAGGGATCTCAGGAAGTCATCTATTCCAACCCCCTGCTCAAAGCAGGACCAATCCCCAGATCCCTAAATGGCCCCCTCAAGGATTGAACTCATAACGGTGGGTTTAGCAGGACAATGCTCAAACCACTAAGCTATCCCTCCCTGTGAGGAGCATGGGGCAAAGAGGCTGACATTGGAAGGAGGGGATGGGTGTTGGTTTATGAGGAAAAGAAATGCTCAAATAAGGTGCAAAACTCATCTAACAGTAGGAATACTTGTTACATTAACAAGATTTACTGACAAATTCCATCTGTGCCTTCCCACCAAACAAGGTCACTCAGTAAGATCCTAAGAAGACTAATGAGCAAAGTGCCAAGTCTCTGGAGTGATAATGGAGGTTTACTCTGACTTATGCCTCAGGCACTGGCAATATTTTTAGTACTGAAAAATAAAATAAGGTAGAGAAAAAAGGTCAGACTTTTTATTGAGCCAATCCACCTTGAGAAATAGCAGGGTATGTGTGCATGCCTGGATTCCCCCCGCCCCCACTTCCTGGTGATTCACATCTCATTTTCACCTCTTTCTTTAACGTGGTCCTTCAGGAATTTCAATGTCTATACCTTGGTCATTCATTTCTCAGCTGCATCTTGGCTAAAGGATCTCCTGTTGAGCGGCATCAGACCCATTCATTTCTAAAGGCAGCAATGTCAATGGCATGTACCGTGGCTTTTCATTTGGCGGGAGATAAGCTTTGTCCATGAACAAACCATCAACTATGGCCAAACCATCAACAACCTTGCCTGCTATATTTACATAATCTCTCAATACAGATATTCCATTACAGACTATCTGATCATTAACGTAATGAGAACATTTAGATCCAGCATTTTGTTAACACAAGATCTGACAAACAGCCACCACTAAATGTTAATATACAATGTGAAACGCTACCTCCAGGAAACATAACATACTAAATAGCACAATAAATATAGGATATGCATGCCTACAGCCCTAATGCAGTGTGTCAGGAAGGCGAAGCTTGGAAGCGTTGTAAAAAATGAAAGATGTGATTAGTGTCTCACCAGCAGGAAAATGACAAGAAAAGAAAAATGATAAAAAAGACAAATTAAAAACAATGGAACTGAGCAGGTTCAGTGAAACATACGCCAAAGCCAGATGCTTCTGATATGTATCGAGTGTTTGTACCTTCTGAAAACAACGTTCCATATGATGTTGTACATGTTGGCTATAACTACAGTTTCATATGCAACAGTGAGGTGGGCAAGATGTTTGTCAGAAATTTAAATTCTTCCACTACTCTGCAGATAGATGGGTGAAACCTATTTCACCTTATTGTATGTTTTTATACTATCTCACATCACTCTAGAACAGTTCGAGTCCTGGTGTATAACACAAAATCCGTGCACTTAAGATGGGAATCTGGTATTTTCATTCATCTGGGGAGACTGCTTTCATGCTTAGTCCAATATAAAACAGGAAGTGACATTCACAAGTCCCATCAGCTTGGAAATCTGAATGGAACACTATTTAAAAGATCTTGGGGAAAACATTCCCAGTAAAGTGCACATATATAGTGGGAAGTTTCAGCGCTCTGTAGGCAGAACATCTGTACGATTATGCATGGTGAGGATCACTTCTCTGTGTGTGCAGGCACAGTCACACACTTGCCATGCAGGTATAGTTCTAAAGGCAAGGGTGCCTGAGTCTGATTCCACTTATGCTAATGTAACTCCATAGCCTTCAGCAGTTGCATGTGATTTATACATGTAAATTGCATAAATGACATCATAATTCTGTAATGGCATAAGAATTCTGACACTCATTGTGGAATCCACCAAGAAAGTAATTTTCAAGAAAAGCATGATTTTCTTTTATAAAATACCATTGATCGGAGTCTGGAATCATGGACTATCAAAAGCACATGAATACTGGGAATCCAGAAGTTGATGAGCAAGTTTGAAGTCTACTCAGATGACCGTGTCCCACAACTCTCATCAGTATCTGTAGTTTTGCAACCAAGTTCATAGAGATCCCTTTATTTCAGTCATCACCAACAACCTGCACTTGCATTATATATATATATTTGCATTGACCAGGCATACCTGACTTGATTTGAATTGTCAGATCCTCCATCCACAAGGAAAGGTACAAAATAGGAAGGGGTAATTTCTTTGCCTGAAAATCACTATTTCCAATTTTATAAAATATCCCTATCAATCATAGCCTCCTTATGTTTCAAGTTCTTGTTAGGAAGAGTCAGAACCTCTCTAGATTCTCCAGTCACAAATGGCAGGTCATTAATTCAGCAATATGAATTATACTGAGACAGAAATCAGTTTTTCTCACATGGATTGCACAGTTGTGTAGCCTCCTGTCATTTGGTTGAATATGTTTACAAAATTGAAACCATGACCACCTATCCACATATTACCTCGGTAATCCATTTCTTGTTAGTGGGTGATTGACATGATTAGACATCCAGAAAAATGAAGAATGAATACTGTAAAACCTCAAAATTAAAAAAAGTGAGGATTTCCATCTTGTAGATGATCCATTGACATTACATCGTTAGAATATTTACAGCTACATGTCACATTATATATAAATGCAAGGGGAAAGAAAGGTTTTAATTGATTTAATGTTTTTTTTAATCTCATAGTTCTTATATTAAAAACCTGATACTTATTTACTGAAATCTCAATTCCTCCTATCTCTAATTAACTCAAGCAGATTGCACAGTATTTCACAGTTGATATTCAAAGCAGTCTATGTCCCAGTTAATAATCTCATCATTACGTACACCAATGATTTTGCCCTTAGGTCAAAGGAGTCAAAATTTGCAAGTATCAAGGGCAATTTGTTTTCTCTCCAGTCATTTTCCATGTGTGTTAGTAATGATTTTTTCTCTTCCAACATTCCCCATGGTCACAATTTCCTGAAGACTAGACACTACTTTATTCCTTTCCAGGAAGTCTATCTATCTGTGACCCCATGCCCTTAAGATTGGCCTTGGCCATCCATAACCACTGCTCCAGGTGTTCCTGCAAAGTCTGACAAAAATGTAGACAGTAATCATACCCCTAATATTGCCTTCCGGATACTCACCAGCTATCACTGATATCTCACTAGATCCTGCTGTTTGCTCTCCTGAGAACACCTGTTTCTCTTTTGGTCCCTTAAAATGACTGGCTTCAAACAATACAGACTGTTTCCATGCTCTAACTAATCACTTGAACACTGTTGGATTTCCTTCTAACTTCTCAGCCTTCTTTGTCTTTTTTTGAGTTTTCTGTGTCATTTTTTAGCACAAAAATAATCTTTATATATAGTAACGATCCTAGTTCTGGATAAAAGAAATGAAATTATGGACACAAATATTTTGGCTTTCCACCATTCTGAATTCCAGCAGCTCTGAAATACAGCAGTACATCCTGACTATGATTTATTTCTCCTTCATCCACACCCTTCTACCCACAACTATCATCAGCTAAATTTTATTACAATAGTGGAAGACCTACCTGGCAAATAGAACCTCATAATCTGCATTCAGGAATTGAGTTTCAGAGCACTTTTCCTACACATTAGCTTTGTCTGTCTGTCTGTGTGATTGTGATGAGGGTGGGAAGACAGACTTTCAAGAGCTATCTGAATTTTTTTTTATCTAAACTACAGCATGGCTATAATTTTTTTATTAAATTCTGTAGACTGGTTTAAATCTGAGAATCCTATTGAATTCTATATGGCACTTCTCATAAGGAAGAATCAAACAAGCAACTCTCCATAGCCTTCTAGTGTAGAGTCTTATATCTTAGATGTTCTCTGTAGTAGGAGCATATCCTGTACGTGCAAAAAGGATAGTTGAACAATGTAACAGGCTCTTCTATCTCTATTATGCTTTTGTGATCCTAATAATCTCAGAGGAGTTCAAAGCTAACCGTTCATTCATGTATGATATATAAGTCTGAAATTCCTGCATGAAACTTTGTCTTCCATACACTTATTATTTGTATTAATTTCAGTAGCACTTAGAGACCTGAACTGAGATTGGGGACCTAGTGTGTTAGGTGTGCGCATAATCTTTCCTGAGTTCCAGCACACTGTTATGAACATCTGACAATCCTCCTTTATGCCAGATCTTTTTTTTTATTTATTTTTTTACTATTTAGCAACCTCTGGTTTCATCTGATGTGCTTCCCACTGATCTAATTTTTCCTCCCACTTTCCCAATTTTAAGATGGCTTTTAGCTCCTTAGGCCTCCATCTTGAGAATATTATTTTATTAAATAATTAATGTAATACATAACATTTTGTATTTGAAATTATTTACTACAAAAAGGAGAAAGAAATCCTTCTTATACACACAGCAGCTGTTTTCTAAATTCTGCCAGCCCTAACTATGAAACATGAGCTAAGATAACATAATTTAATAAATGGCATTAGTTGACATATGCTGAAGGTGAGAAACAATGGCTAAAATATTTTTTTTAAAATGACACGGGGCCATATTACAACCTTCAGTTCATTGCAGGTCCTTTCAAAACAGTTCATTTAAAGTGAAGGCACTCGTATGTTTCTTACTGTGTTAGCATAATTAGTATTCTGGAGCAGCAGCATAGAAAACTAGGGTATTTACACAGATGGTTGTTAGAAAAATACATATGAAAAAGTGATGGCTCTCAAACTTTTCTGTACTTGCCTATGATAAAACACAGTAAAAAAGACTCATGAATGGATAACATACATTCATGTAGCAGATATATATCCTGACAGTTTCTTGAGATTCTCCATGTCACTCATTTTGTCTTTCAATAAAAATTGTCCTAAGCTTGGGCAGTTCTGGATCAAACATTAACATATAAAAGACAAACAAAGGAAACATTTTAAACTTCTAGTGGAGACAGCAATTTATTGGTTGTCTGCTTCTTCTCAGACCTTCACGGTATAATGCCCAGGTAGGTAGACTCTCTCTGCCATGCTCACTGACTGATGGATTTTCATCAAGTTTTATCACTGGCTGGATTCATCTGCAATTCTAGATAAGTTTCACCTGGAGATGGGCCAAATAAATGAAGAAAAGTATGTGTGTGATAGGGAAGGGAGCAAGGAACGGGAAGACAGAAAACTTTTTTACACATAAGTCTTAGGCTTCTCAGAGACATATGGGGCTACATCCTCAGCATAGTGTAAATTGTCATAGTTCCATTGACTTCATTTACATCAGCTGAGGCACTGCCCTATGATAATTATTTTACACTGACCTTTCCTAGCAGTTAAGGACCTCCAAGCACAGCCTCTGGAATTCACATTTCCATTAAGGATACTGGAACATTTTAAAAGGATGCTCTCTTCTTGATACATCTAAGTGAAATATCACCTTCAGGGAAAGGTCCTATTATATCTGCCAGATGGTGGTCATACATATACTACAGAGGATTTAACTGATTAACAGAATCCCCCATCTAGTGACTTTGACTCATTTCTGCATTCTGTCCTTTACCATGACTCAAACTGATGCTTTTGTGGCTTATAGGCAGACACATTATCATATCATGTTTGTTTAAAAGGCACTGATTCACAAGTCATATGGTGGGAGGTATGTTTGATACCATGTTCATGTTGGTCTTTTTGCACAAAGGAAAGCTGGAAGATAATGTCTGTAAGAGGAAGTGTTTGTAAAAACGGTTATATAAGTAAAATGTTTTGTGTGTTAATTGTGTAACAACCCCTTTTTTGGGAAGACTTCTTTAACTGGTGGCATTTACAGTGGCACCTATTTGAATAAAGCACTAAATACTTCAAATTTAACTTAATGACTAAAAGAGCGACACGTTTTGATGCAGGATTTACCACCTGATCATGTGGTACAATTAATACGCCCTGCACAACTCAAGATGTGCGTGTTCAAAAGCAGCTTTAAGCCATTTTTGTATTCCCCTCCTCCCCAGTCTTGGGCCCACCAGAACAGATCCCTGAAGAAATTAGAGGATCCTCAGAGCTGCTCTATTTTACTTCATCTGCAACATAGCCATGAGGGTCATTCTACAACTGGAAATCACTGGTGTGTAAGGAAATCATTACCAACGCCCATTTTTCTAGAGCATGCTCGCAGTGCTGTTGACCAGCAGATAAATGGCATAATAATTGCTATGGCAGCTCTACACCAGCTAAAGATTCACCTAATCAAGGGAAGATCCTTAAGTGGCTAGATAAACCATCTTTAGTGCTATTTTGAACGACCAGAATGGTGCACATGAACCTACAGCCCCAGAGGATCTGGTCCCAGAATCTTTTAGAATATATGATAAATCAGAGAGATTTGGCAGAATGTACAAAAGAAAACTGACAAATATTTTCTTTTCTTTTGCCGCCATTGAGCTTTTTTACTTAATATATATTTCTACCTTTATTGTATTTTTGAGGAAATATACCAATTTTTAAAATAAAAGATAATAGCAGAAGAAAGGGACAGTAGAAATTCTAAATGCATGGACTAAGCACCAGAATATTATATCTGGGGTACCTTCATGTAAATTACAATTATCCTCCTGGTTTTTATGGCTACATGGGACCGGAAGGGTCATGAAACTTTTGGTTTGGTTTGGTTTTTTGTAGCATGGAGACACAGTATGGAAAAGATGGAAAACTGCAATGCTCCAGATCCTTACTTGATGTGATTTGGTGTAATTCCACTCAGGGGCGGCTCTATGTATTTTGCAACCTCAAGCACGGCAGTCCGGCGGCTTTTGGCGGCATGCCTATAGGAGGTCCGCTGGTAACGCAGATTCAGAGGAATGCCTGTGGGAGGTCCACCGGTCTCGCGCCTTCAGCTCCACCACCGAATTACCGCCGAAACCACGGGAGCAGCGGACCTCCCACAGGCATGCTGCCAAAGGCAGCCTGACTGCCGCCCTTACAGCAACTAGCAGGCTGCCCGCCGTGGCTTGCCGCCCCAGGCACGCGCTTGCTGCTCTGGTGCCTGAAGCCGTCCCTGGTTCCGCTGGTGTAAAAGAAGCAATACTGATTTACGCAGGCTGAGGATCTGACCCAGTATGGCTACCTATGAGAACAGAAGATGAGGAGCAAATACACAGTTACCTTGAAATAAACTTTCTGAGACTTGAGGAGCCATCTGGGACATTTTTTTTAAGGTGCCAAGACATCAAAGCAATAAACGTTCATTTGGAATACAAACAAACAATAGCACCAATGTCCTTACAATCTGTAATTTACTCACAAATTTGAAGATCTCTTCATGCAAATCAGTCACTCCTCAGCATGGAAGAGAAGTGTCAAGGTAATCTGGGTATTACACTATGAAGGGCTATCAAGGTGCAATAAATTTCAGTCTACGGTCTATGTGGAAGTGCTTCCATTCTTTAGCTTTCACGTGTTAATGCTCAAGCCAAAAATAGTCACACCTGAGAAATCTCTTGAATTATAGGCCTGATAATATGACGTACGTGGCTATTCCTATTTAAATACAGGAGAGCAGCCCACATTTTTATTGTGACATTAATACTTTAAGGGAATAATCTGTGAACAGGCTGCTCCGATGAATTCTGAATGACTATCCAACAAAGCCTGCAAGAGCCCTAGTTGACAGTAGATTTAAATCTTAAGTAAGTAGAAATCCAACTATATCTATCAGGATTGCTCACAACTTCAAGACTCTGTTTTCCATTTTGCTTCTGACTATTTAAGACACTTGAAAGTTTTCTGGCAATCACAAATCATTTCAATTTTAGTACAGCTGTCAAGTGAACAAAGATCCACTACTGTCAAAGAATTATTTGGGGGTGGGGAGAGGAGAATAAAGTGATTGCACAGCTATAGCACACACTGCTATAGCTATTTATTTTGGGGGCAATGGAAATATTAAAAGCTCTTTGGAAACCAGTCCTTGCAAAGCTACCGACGTTGAAAAATATGTAAGTCAAATATTCATTGGATATGTCCTGTAGTAAAAATACATTGTAACAAGGGCCAGACAAGCCTCAGGGAGGTCAAGATTTTTTCAACTGTTTGAAACATTATTTGAGTTCACAAACCTCAGTTGAGTCTGAAAACATATTTTCCCTTTTTCTTTCAAGAGTAATTAAAACCAGCTGCATTTTTCTACATTTCATACATTTTACCCAGGTTTTCCTTGTGACCCTTCCTCTGTCTTCCTATCAAATGCAGTAAGTAGCCCATTTTGATCAAAGACAATATATTATAATTTACCCAGGAGAAGCCCTATCTGATGCTTGCATAATGTATAAAGTGTTATATTTTAAGTTATTGAAATATAGAATGGGCTAAGGAACAACTGTTAAGGATTTTACCTTTTTCTCATATGTAGGCTACTTTGTCTGCATTGAGAAATAAACCAGTTCTTGTTTTATAAACTTATTAACACACTAAGCAGACAATTGTAACTCAAAGATAAGTTTAAGCAAAAAATGTTACTATCTAGGTGAATTTAGATCTCCTGACTTAATGTACAAGAAAAATATTACAATGGTCAAATTGCTACTATAGCTACTGAAATACAACCAATAAGTCAGTGATTCAATTTATTTGGCTTGCCAGTTATGACAATTAGTAATTAAATCATGCTGAGTAAGTTAAGAAAACAATCATTAACGTTTTACAAAAAGGTTGATAGAAGAATCCCTTTTCCTTTAACTTGATAAATTTAACTCAAGGTCTGCTGAAAGCAACAGCTGTTACTTTGCATTGTTTTTAAGAAAGTACAATTCTTAGAATGATTTCCTAGTAGCTTTCTTTTTATTACCTCTCTCCCATTAAGCTTTGTAGTTCACAAAGATTATATTAAACATGGTTTGTCTAGTATATTTCCCTCCCCACTTTAAACAAAGCCTATAGTTTTCTGACACTCTGGCACAAACAAGAAAATTATTTCTAAAATTCCAAATTTCTAGCAGCTTTAGAACAATATTGGTTTAACCCAGGGATACCTCACTATTTCAGTGACAGACTTAAGGAGTTAGTGTCTACTCTGGGGAACAGTTAGAAGCACACAAAAGGATACACATGCACACACACTCTAGTGGTTGGTGGAGCGATTTGAGCATCCTTAAATTCTTCTACGGAAGGATCTTCATACCTCTTCTCTTTAAAGTCTCTAAGTCGTGTGACTGGTCATAGCTTAGATACCTTTGTTGATGAAAAGACATAATCTGCATCTTTGCACACAGTGGGGCTTTGATCTTTGCTTCTCTCTGCATTACATCTCAGATGTGGCTTAGTCAGTGTTTGCATTCTTCACTTCTTCTCTAGGTAGGCACTCCAGGGGAATGGAGAAGGACACAGATTCAGGTATCTTGTTGGTGCAGAACAGTCCCACCCTTCCCATTTTTCCACATGGTTGACATCTTTTGAAGGGATCAGTAATTCCTCTACTCCTTGCTAAGGGACACTCATTCCCAATTAAGGATTCTAGCACGTTGGTATAGGTCATCTGGGACCAATGATTGACACCTTCTTCTTGGAATTACATTGAAGGTTCCAGTTTAGAGTGTTATATGTGTTGTAACCCAATTCATTACTAATCACAAACAGGTTTTTCTTGACAACAGGAAGCAAGAAGTTGCCATGTGACAAGGAAATGTGAGCCAAACTTTGGCTTCAGATCCCAGACTCAAATGACTTCATTGTTTAAATATATGTCATTATTAGATTTAAGTGCAGATAATTTGTTGCTTACAGTAAAACTACTGATTTGACTTTGGGAGAAAAAAGGATTGCACATTCTTCTGCTTCAATTAACAGCTCATAAATAACTGGTATGCATAAATATTTTACAGCTGAAAATTGTAGCATAGGACAATTTTTGATCATGCTCTTAAAACAGGTCTAATAAATAAAGCATAAAGAAGAAATCTGTTTGCGGGGAGAAAAACATCTTTCTCAAGATCTAGCAGAAATGTGCTTGGGCCTAGAACCTGTTAAAGCTTTCAGGCAAGTAATAATTTGTATTAATACACATAATGTTGGTAGTGACAGACCACAGATGCTGCCACTTCCTGTATCTCTACAAGGGGCCACTCCAAATCCAGGGACCAGATCCTCAGCATGGCTCTAGAAAAGTGAATAGAGTTTTCCTGATTTACATCAGCTAAGGATTTGGTCCCAGATCTCAACACCTTCAGATTTATGGGGGTCGCAAACCCAGACCTGCAGGTTGCATCATGTGTCACTCTCTAAGTGCAGATGTTTTCAGATACTCATTTATTTTAGGTTTTATAGACACTGGTGTAAAAAGACTAGGAGGGCTTGAGACTAGCGTCACTTTGGAAAATGCTTTCAGGATACGTGCCATATTGATCAATATCGTGAATTCTAGGGGCAATTTTAAGTATGTTTAGTATTACATCAGAAATGGCAATTGGTGAGTCCCGAAAGGTTTGAGGATCAGCCTTGAACATGTTTGCCTCTCTCTGGATGGCTCTAGTTGCCGCTCTCAGACACGGTTCTCTCTGGATGGCTCTGCCTACACCTTCTAGACAGTTTGCTCCAACAGAGCAACAAAATAGTAGTAGGAAACCACCCGCATTTGCCCCCTCACCTCTCCTTTTTACTCACCTGAATGATACCCAGATCTGTGTTTTTCTAGAATTCAGAAACAAAGAGGGGCTCTTGTTAGTCACTCTGACTTCACTGGAGTTGCATTAATTTAAATGGGATCTCAGTTTGGTCCATTGGGGTTTATACTGTATTTACTCACTGGAAAAAACTGACACGTATCATGTGTATGAGCATAAATCAGGATAAGATTTGAAAGTTCAACATCCTTCCTGTCATGTTTTACCTGATTAACATCATCATCATGATTTTAAGAAAATTTAAGATGTGTCCTGCTAAAACAGCCAACCTATTTCACAAGTAATATTAATAGTACTTGTGAAATTTATTCAAAGGGAGCCCTATCCTGAGGTGTACAGACACCCTCAGCATGGGAGTTGAAAGCACTCAGCAACTCAGAAGACTTGGACTTAATGTTTGATGGATACATTAACAAAGAAACAAAGTAAAAACCCTTTTGAAATCTAGGAAATCATCTGAGACATTGAATTTTACTAGTACATCATATAAGAAGAATTGTTTACTGTGATGTTTTTAGTGTGGCCCATGAAAGAGAATGGATTGAATTAATTAGCACTTTATTACTTACCTCTGATAGTTCATTCAAACCTCTGTTACACTCTGATACATTTCGAACTGATCATAGTGCAGTATGATATGAGTGCTGAATCCACTAATTCTACCTGCCGTACAACATAGACTTCTCTACACACTGTTGCTCCCCGCCGCCTCCATTTTATTTTTGCCATTCTTTGACTTTGATGTGATTTTTGTGTGTAGGCTGTTGGTGGCCTGGGTTTTAAAATCCAATCAAATGTATCCTTAATTAATGCACATTTCCCATTCAGGTCAGCAATCTGTATTAATTCCAGTCTGAGTGCTTTGCCAACTCACTGAGCCAAGCCAGCGCAACCCTCTTGGAGTCAGTGGCGCCATGTGGTATCAGTGGAGGATCTGCTCCACATTTTATCTAAGTTCATACTTTTATTTTAAGTTTTTTAAGACAAGCAACTTACAGAAATAAAAAGTAGGTTCAAATTAAAAAAGAAATTCAGATTAATTTAGTTTAATCATCTCAAATGTGTGAATTCTGACTGGTCAATACTTAGTACATATCTTGCAGTGTGTCAATACAGAAGATGATATGTTGTGATTTTCTTCGGCACTAACCACTATACGAGTGACTTACTCAAAGTGAGTCCCAGTGCAATGCTCATTGCCAAAGGAAATAATTTCTTATTGTGTGTTTTTGTATTACAATTATTATTCCTAAGAACTAATCAGCAAGCAGAACATTTTCTTACAGCATGAACTTGATTTGTGATCAAGACACATAAATCCTCAAAGAGCAAAATATAATCATGTTC
The DNA here is from genome assembly GCF_016161935.1 of Mauremys reevesii. Lineage (NCBI taxonomy): Eukaryota > Metazoa > Chordata > Testudines > Geoemydidae > Mauremys > Mauremys reevesii. Next base: position 24,888,045 of record NC_052633.1, on the reverse strand, counting down.
CAACAATCTGATACATAGTGAGCAATGTCTGCTTCAAAACTGCCTACTTGGTAAAGGTGCTCAGATACCATTTCTATTATTTGTATTAGTGTAGCCCTGATAATGGACTAGGACACTATTGTGCTAGGCATTGTACAAACACAGATGATCCCTGCACCAAGGTAATCTAAGAATAAGACAAGAGACAACAGATGGATATAGACAGATGAGCAAGTTGAAGGAAACACTGAGACAGTATTGGTCAGCACGATAGGCAGCATGCTAGCAGCGTAACAGTTGTCCAGTTTTTTTGTAGGCATCATGGCAAAGAGTTTTGAGGAGGGATTCAAAGGTAGATAATGAGGTAGTTTTGAGGATGTTTACAGGGAACTCCTCCCAAGCGTGTGAGGCAGCACGGCAGAGAACACCACAGTATTGTGGTATAGATCATGTAAGTGGCTGGCTGGCTGAGGGAAGCAGTATTCATGAAGCTGAGCCTGGCATGCCAAATGACTTGTAGAGCATGTATATGCTTTTGAAAGATATCTGTGACCGGAATGTTGAGTCCCTGAATGAATCTTTCACTTGTCCCAGCAACAGGGGGTAGCAGTACCACTGATGCAGGAATGGTGACCTTCTGTGCTAGTCAACATGGAGCCTATATGGGGAAACTAAAGAGAGAACCCCCCCAAAGATTTCTCTCACATTTTCCTTGTAAAAATTAATTCTGCATTTGTAAATATGGCAGGATTATATACCACATGATAATTAAGTGATATTTACCTCCATCTCTTCTCTTGCTCAAGGATTTTAACTTTAATTTATGTGTAGCACATTTTGTATAATGGTTAGCATTCACCATTTACACTTCAGGTAATTTGCACATATATATACCATAACTATTTCAATAGCCCAAGCTCTCTGACGCTACACATTTCCCATTTTAATGAGACTCTCACAATCACTGTGAGTTGAATATCATCTATCCAGTAGTGACAATTGCCTTAGAAGGAAATATCCAAGACTGTGATGCAATCACAACTACCAATAGAAAACATAAAACCCCAGAAACAACATTTTGAATGTGTCCTTCTAATAATTAATGAACATTCAGTAGTAGAGATCAGTTATGCATGAGAGACTATGTTGCAAATTCATATCAAATTTCTGAGCTACAATTAGGATCAGGTCTAAATAATCCCTAGTTTATCAGATTTAGATGTAATGTCAGCAAAACAGGTTACAGGCTAACAAGATTACTAGTTTAACTAAATAAACAGAAGAGATGAGAATGTTTACCCTTCAAGCCAACAGCCTATCTAAACATTTCCAGGAAAGCTAAGCGGTCAAATCTAACTTTGTCTGCTAATAATCCTGTAGCACAAAGATCAGAAGTTTACATTAAAGTTCATTATCTCTGGAGAGTCCAGAAGCAGATGAATACCTGCAGAAATTAAATAAGTTTGGTATTTGTTTCTTCATAAATGCAGTGCAAACCGATGTTTTCAGTTACAATGCTTTTTTTTTTTATTACAAGAACAAAACAAGAAAGAAGTAAATTCATCTTGAGAAAGAAGCATCTGTGTATGTGTGTTTCCTCTTGTTCTTGCATAGAACTGAACACAAAGATGTCTATCTCTGCAGAATCCTTAGATAAGAAAAGGTGAAGTACACAGAAAACAAAGGTATAAAAGTTACATAGCTAAATACATCAGAGTATTTTATTTCTATCAACATAATATCAAGTATTGTCAAAGTGAATCAACATGGTTTTGGTCCAGTTTGGATAATCAGTCACAACTCTGAGTGCTTATCCAAATATTTGTGCCTCTTTGATTTGTTAAACTTAGCTGGAAATCTCCGCAGAAAAGGACAATATTATTTTCAATGTTTTTCTGCTTCTGGTAAGGATGGAAATACTGTGAGGATTACCTTTCATGTTTTATTTTATTTTAGTTATTTGAGTTGGGGTCAGAACCAGATCTAGGAAGTACTGAGATTTATGAAAATGTAAAGCAAAGTGAATTTAACTTTTTCGGCCCTCATGCCCCTCTCCCAGAAAATGTACCTGGGTAAATTCTGACAGACAGGAAGTGTTGTAAGCTAGCTCAGTCATTTCTAAAATCAAGGGAAGCAGTTTTCTGCATTTTATAACCAAAATTTCTTAGTTGCCAGGTGTTTATGATATTCACAAACCCACAAAGATTATTCTTATTGACTGAATGGGCCTGATCATGCAACTTGCTGTCCACAGGGGGAAGTTGTTTGAAATCAGTGAGTCTCCATGTGGGTGAAAGATTCTGCCCATGTGCAACAAGCTTCAGGAGCAAGAGCATCATCCAGAAATGTTAAAGTCAGGTATTTGAAAGTCTTTTTATCCATTTTAAGTTATTTTAAAAAAAGAATATAAAAGGTGAAGATTAAATTGTTTATTTGTTTCCCTTTTACTGCAGACAGGCAAAAGGAGATTTACCTGCAGGGCCCTGTTTGCACAAATCTGGCCTCAAACATTTCCAGGAACTAGTGGGGTACTGAGCCCTTTTCTATGGAAATTAGTCCATCACTGTTAACTTTTTTTGCCAGTGCTCAATTTACTCTCTGAGCACTTTTGAAATAATAATTGTTTTTCTATATCACTGTTAAATATATACATTTAGATACACCTACCCCCATGTGGTTCAGTAAGTAAGATTAGTACTGAGGAGTCAGATCTCAGTCCTTTTCCTGCCTGTGACAGTCTTTTTGAGGCACTTTAAATAAGTCAATGAATAGCTTTGTTGCTCATTTGTTTAATGAGAATAATAATACTTGCCTACCTCATACAGATGTTGCGACAGTCCAGATAACTTGAGAGCTCTAAGATTTTCCCCCTAGAATTCAGAAAATTTTACCTATTTTTAAAGCTCCCACTTTTGGCCCTAAAGCATCATTAGATATTGGACCTTAAATCTGTGGCTGGTAGAAGCTTCACTATTGTCCATCCTCTGCATTGAATCGGTTTAATTTTAGAGTGAAATTAATTTTGCATTTTCTGGTGAGGAATTATACTGAATGTTAGCACTGGGACACTGAGCTTTAGACAAGAGGATTAAAAAAAAAGAGGAAATTCTTCAAAAAGACCTTAAAGTAAAAAATGAGGATATTAACATCTTTAAACTCAACATGCAGGCTACGTATGCTATCATAACAGAGTCACAGAAGATGCACATACCCTCAAATAAAAAAGAGAAGAGGAAAAAACTAAAGTAGTTCAATGGCAAGGTACAGAAAGGAGATCTGAGCCAAATTGGTGTACTTTGGGAAGGGAAATCCAACCTAAGTAATACTAATAGAAAGCCTCATAAGCTACAACAGATAAAATATAAAGTAAGAATTAGGAAGACTAAGAACGAGCATGAAGAACAAATAAACTACTTAAGTATATCAGAAACAGGAAACCTACAAGAGAATTGATAAGTTCAGCAGGGAGTAAAGGAATAAATAAAAGATTTCTTGGCATCAGTCTTCTCCAGAGACAAAACCGAGGAGATCTCATGCAGAATGCACCTCCGCTTTTTAAGTAACTTAGTTGAAATACTGTCAGAGACTGATGTGTCAAAAGAAAAAGTGCCAACACAAATTAATAAATCGAGCAGCACTAAGTCACCTGAAGCAGATATTATTCAGCTAATAGTTCTGAAGAAAGTTGTGAGTGAAGTGGTTGAAGTGAGTGAGGTGTGGAGGTAGCAAATGTTGTACCTATCTTTACAAAAAGTCTGAAGGTGATCCTTGGAATAACAGTCCTGCAAGCGAGGAAAATGGATAGAAATGGTAACCAAAAATAGAATTATAAAACATCTAGATCAACATAATGTGGTAGGAAGAAACCAGCATGGATCTGTAAAGGGAAATCAAGCCTCACTAATCTATTAGAACTCCTCCAGCATGTCAGCAAAAGAGTAGGTAAAGGAGAACTAATTAATATCAATCATTTGGAAATTCAAAAAGTCTTTGACAAGGTCTCTTTCAAGACACTATTAGGAAACAAAGTAATCATGGGTGGGAGGCAAAGAACTGCCATGAATTAGAACCTGGAAAGGTGGAGAAGAGAGAGAACAGGAATAAACAATCAATTTTCAGCATAGGAAAAAGTTAACAGTGACGTGCCCAGCGTACAGCACTAGGACCGTCTTTTCATACATTTATTATCTGGAAAAAGCCAGTCAATGTTAAGGTGGCAAAGCTTACAGAGGACACAAAATTATGCAGGTTTAGTCAAAACTAGACAAGACTATGAGGAATTTTAGAGGAACCAAACCAAGCTAGGTGAATGGGCAGCACGATGGCACCTTAACTTCAACTGTGACAAACAGAGACAATTTACACTGAAAGAAATACTTTGAATTGTCTATTCCCAACACTAGCTTCTACATTTACTACAGCTTCTCAGAAAATAGACCTGGTTGTCATTATAGATAGCTCATGAAAACATCTGAATATTATAGAGTAGCAAATCTATTTACATTTGCTCCTAATACAAGAACAAGGAAAAGAGATAATGGATTTAATTTTTTTACAGGATATACTTTTTATACAGCACACAATTAACCTATGGAAATCATTGCCATAAGATAATCCGGAGGCCAAGAGCTTAGTAGTATTTTAAAGGATTGAACATTTATATGGATCATGAGAACTACCACCATTACATTAGACAGTGTAATATATTTTTGGAAGGGATATACACCCTCATGCTTCAAGACATAAGCCAACCACTTACTCATATGGGATGGGAAGAAACTTTCCCTATCAGCAAGTTATTCCATAATTATCCTTATGTGGTTCCTTACTGCCGCAAGTAGTTCTGGCTACTTCCAAAACAAAGATTCTGGACTAGACAAGCCACTTGTCTGATGTGATATAGTAGCTCCTATGTTCCACCAGCCTCCCTATTCTCATCAGTTCATTTTATTCTCAGTAGTATTATTTTATTCAGAATACACATTTATTACATGAAATGAGCACCAGGCAAGCTGATACCTTTATCTTAAATAAAATCAAAGAGTTGTGAGATTTCCCTTGCTAAAATACATATGGAATTGTTCTTGTTTTCAGAGCAAACAGGCATGATTGATATAAGGGAAATGTTACAGTGTTTGTTCTGCTCAGCACTAAGGCAGCAAAAACATTTATTTTTAGGGAAATATATAAAAATCACCTCATTCTTCTATTAATTCAACATACCTGATTATAAGAACTCTGTTAGGAAAATTCATATATTAGAATGGTGCTGGGAGGGATATTTTTAAAATGTGGTTCCACAAACTCTGTCTCTTGTCACCTGTGCCATCCTGTATGCCTTCGGATATAGACAGGTTGATAATAATGAGCTTGCCACTCCATGTTTCTCTCTCATGAAGTTCAGTGCTAATGAGAAAAATTCCCAGACAGCACTGGCACTCTAAATCAATTTGGCAAGATTGATCAAAATAGTCATGAGAACTGTTTGTTCTTCAACTCAGCCTGAACCCTACAGGCAGTGTGTGTGAGTGTGTGTGAGAGAGAGTGTGTGAATGAGAGAGAAAGAGAGATTAATAAAAATCAGGGGGTTTTTTTTCCCTCCAAGAGCTACCTTTTGCAGAAATAAAGACCAAAGCTGCATTCTCCTAACTGTAAGATACTTTCTCACTAGAAAGTGCCTATGAGTTTGAAAATGCTAAACAAAATATTCTGCACAGCTCTTCTCATGCATCTGTCAGCAGAAGGCCTGAAAATGACTGATATAAAGCAAAAAATTACTATCAAAAGGGCAACAAGCAGAACAACAAATGGGAATCTGTCATGGAAAGAGAGACATCACTGGCTATGTAACCCTGGAAATTTAATAAATCTTTTGTCTGTCATCTGCATGCTAAATTTCCATATCCTCCTTCAACAGACATTCCTCTTACTATTTCAGTTCTGATAAGTATAAGTTAGCACACACTGTCTCCTTTTTTCGCACTTATTTCAAGCTAAAACACAGTTCACAGAGCCAGGAGTGACATTAGCTGACTAATGTTCAACCAACTGCACTCTGTGCTCTGAAGGATCTAGACACCCTGAGTCAGATGAGCGCAAATTGCCCTGAGGGATGAGCAGGAAAGAGATTTACAAATCTCAGCTATAATGTTATCTGCTCCTCTAAAGGGACACAAATTAATTCATGATGCTACCAGCATAAAAGTTAGAAACCCTGACGAGACATATATTATGTCTTGTTGGTTAAGTTTAGCAACAGAGGAGACTGCTCTTGATCATCTGACTTCACCATTAGTCACATAGACACTGGGTTATTTTAAAGAGGCTTTCAATGGATATGAGGATAATTCAGTCAAATCAAAACCAGGCATGGTTTTAAAACACTTTTTTTTTGCGTTATGGGCTATAATTTTGGTTTACAACATTGCAGACCCACTTTACAATATTATATACATAAAGTACATTCATAATAGCCTCTATCTTAGATATATGGTATAATATAAAAAGGAAACAATATTATTCTAGAAAGTTTGCAATGTGGTTATGAGCTCAATCAATTAGGAACTCCAGAGGTAACACCAAGGGCAATATCCTACTCCAGCTCACCAAAGGCGTACCAATGAGAAACTGTCAGAGGGCAGTCCTGGCTCAGGGCACAGTTCACTGGTTATGAAAAGATCATGCTTGTAGCATATATCACTGGTACTTAAAAAAATTGGCAGTGGGAGCTCTCTCCCACAAGGGAATAGGGGCCTGGCCACATCTCACTGTGTCTGTGATAATCCAATGGGTATGTTAGCCACTGCTCTAATCTAGCATTGAAAAGGGAGCAAGACTAGAATATTGCCCACTGCTGAATTGGTGCACTGCAGAAGGAAGAGGTTCTCTTTTGCCCCTTAGTAAACATATAATGTGGGGCAAACTTTTTTTTCCCCATTTCAGTATTACAGGGCTATATATCAAAAATTCATAGAATTAAGCTAGGGAACCACTTACAAAAGCACTGAAGGGCACAACGCTCTTGATGGGCTATGGTCTGTTACTTCTAAAGACTGCCTTTGTCTTCTCACCACACAAACAATGCTGCTATGGAACAATACAAGTGATGTTGCCCAGGATGAGGTTTTCTAGAACTGAGCTAAGGCATTATCATTCAATGGTAAATCTACCACAGAAATGCAGGATCTGGTCATTTCTTGCAACAGAGCCAGCAATACACTGACTAGTGAGTTTTCTTCCTCTAGCAGGAATCTCCCTCCAAAGAAGATTGTTTACATAAAAGAACCAGCAGAGATGATGGTCCCACCTGGATGATACTGAGGGTGTTTAACTCTTGTAGCTGGGGACTAGAATCCATTGAGGTTGCTTCTCTAGCTCACCTATGACAATTTTGCCATTTTTGTTTAAAGAAAAATTCCAAGGAAACGAAACACTCACACTGTTTGTGATTTTTTCCAAAATAAATGTTCATGGCACATATTTTTTCCTCCAGTTTTCACACATTTGTTACGATGTCACCAGTTTCACTCTTTTTTTGGTAAAAAAATGTCTTTAAAAGTAAAAGAGTTATTAGCTGAATAATTCAAAGCAAAGACATGTCATTATTGGTTTGTAGCATAGTGAGACAGCAATGTGATCTAATAACTGCTCTCTGTTTCAGGTACATATGCATAGCTTTTATTTCTCTACAGTGCAAAGCTGATAGCACAGCATGTAGAGAAAGCCATGATAAACATGGAGCAAAGTGTTTTCCTTGTTTGATCTTAATACACTGGCTTATTGATTTTAAAGTCTTGTAGAAAAAGAAATCATAGTCATCTATTCAAAAGAGCCAGATCTTTGATTTATAAGAAGCTTCTGAAATCCTCCACGGTCCCTTTGTAGTTTGCTTTATATTCTCATGTTTCTCTTGTATAGGTTCTCAGCATCTCACTCTCATATTTTCAGACTCAGCTGAAGATTCATTAAGTTTACTGCAGGATTTCATTTATGACTTATGTTCCTAGGAATGATAGATAGTAGGAACACAAAAATCCTACATAGATTTGGTAAAACAAAGAGCCTGAGTCAATGGACTTCTATGTCACATTTGAAAATTCAGCGTAGGCTTCTATGTCACTTTGACGCTTTTGAAATGTTACCTGCCATCTATTCCTTACACTGTCACTGCAAGACTGGTCCATTGAAAGACTTACCTGTATGGAGGAAGTCATATTTCCCCTCAGCTCAGTCTCTGAACTTTTTTGAGAAAGAAGAAAAAAAAAGGGAGGGGAGGGAAAGAAAGGTGGTATGGTGCATTCTCCAGCTCTGAGTTGTTGGACTGAAAACCTGCTTACGTAACAAAAATAAGACAGCTGCTGCCATCATATTCCCTGGTGGATATCAATCCAAAATGCACCATCATTACAAAATACAGCATAAGTTGAAGTCTATGTTTATGGGTTGGGTTAGCAAATATGTTGCAGGTTGAAATTGAGATATAATGCAGGTGCGGAAAGTCTTGCATGATATTTTTTTGCACCATGCCTTCTTTCAAGGACAGTCAGCCACAGCTACAGAAGAGCCAGAGGTATTATATGGTTTCTAAACATAGGCTTGGTAGCCAGGAAACCTCTCCTGAGTGTCATTGGAAAAGTCACTTAGGCCCTGATCCTCAAAGATCACGCACTGTGACAGTCAGGCCAGATGGCTGCAAGAAGGCCGATATATTAGCTCTAGAATGTTAAAGGCCCTTTTTCCTAAAAGATGAGAAGGAGTTACCTCAGGTCAATTAGGGACACCTGAATCCAATTAAGGGCTGCTTGAGGCCTTTAAAAACCCCTCCTCTGGGGAGAGCAAAGGAGGAGAGAGAGAGAGACAAGGGCAAGGGCAAGGGCAAGGGCAAGGGCAAGCTGGTGCCAGGCTAATGGCAGCAGGGAAATAGGCTGTTCCAGGGTGAGAGGCTGTGTCCTTTCCCATAGGGGAAACAGCCAAACCTGAGTGCCTGCTGGGGAAGGAGTCAAGGACTGACACCCCAGGACAGCCAACTGGACAACATCTGCCCCAATGAGGGCGGCAACAAAAGGTACCCCCCCGGGTTTTTGTTTGAGACTGTTTCCTTTTGTTTGGTGGAGGATTACCCCTAAGGCCAACCCTCAGGCCTACCCTGAAAATACAACCAAGGGGGAGCACAGAAGGGGGAAGACAAACCCTGCCTGAGTGATTACCCCAGCCCGCCATTACTAGAGTGGGAAACACTAAGTCTGGCAAGAGGAAAGAGGTGCCTTGCCACAGCACCTAAATACTTTTGACGATCAGGGCTTATGTTCATATTTCTATGTCTGTATATCTAAAATGAGAATAATAATACTTCCTACCACACATGGGCTGTAGGATGCTTAATTCATTAACACTGTAAAATGCACTAGGATGTTAAGACAGGAGATGTTATGTAAGTGCATGAATGCTGAATTCATCAAATTAAACATTTTCAAAATCTATAGGTGGTGTTTTAAAGGCACACTGTATGCTTCCTTCCTCTCCGCTCTGTCTTTGTACGGCAGTCATTAGGCCAAACTTTGACAGACATCTCACATGCCAAAGGGAAACACAATTCCAATTTGAACAAGACTGCAAGGTGGTGACTATGTTTTAACATTACTGTAGGTCACAGCAGCCATTTGTGCTCCTCTCAAACTAAGGGCATGTCATTGTCCAGGAAAATAAAGATGAAAAAATACCAAAATAATCCTACTGTTGCTGATAAAATCTAAAATGTGTTCAGAATAGAAGTAAAGAGTAGATGTTAATTAATTATGTGGCAATTAATTAGATGGCATTCTTCCCGCTGGTTATTATTGTGCCTGTGTCTCCAGGTGAGTGTTGGGGAGCTTTGTGCTGGTGAGACTCATGGTTTGGATGAGATGTAAATTCAAAGAACTCAGTATATTTAAACATCCCGCTGCACATTTTATAAGGGTACTGAATTCACCCTACTTCACTGACCTAATGCCCAGTGAAAGAATTATATTCTGCAGCCTTTCATTTCAATGGGATACCATTCTTTTCACTCCATGAGCTATTCTGTAGAGTGTGTGCTGACACATTTTTCAAAGGAAGACAAAATGATTACTGCATGAGACAATCATGCTTCTGAAGCACTGCTCCATGTTCAGGGCACTATGGAGGTGCTCTGTGTTTCACATAATTCCTGGGGGAAGCACAAATGCTACATTATTTTGTAAAGGGGGGGATTTAGTATATGCTTTGCTTCCTGATTGGCCAGCTGGCAGAGGCAATACTCCTTATCCTCTCTGACCCCTCTTTAGTATACTTAAACTCCGAACATACCTTTTGCACCAGTGAGCAAGAGGACTACATTTGTGACTGGCTCTTTAACGGGAGAGGGGAGATGCTTTCTCTTTCCTTCTGCTCCCCTGTATAAAGCAATCAAAGTCTGGACCTTAGTTTGTTACAATTACAAGGCAATTTGGGATCTCACAAGATGAATGATGCTGTACAATGTAAGGCATTAATATTGTGTGAACTCTAAAACAATGCAGATTTGTGCCATTGGTTAGCATTCTCTCAGTGCCTCTTTTTCCAAGATAGTGAACCTGATCAACCTTCATCCTGATAATTACCAAGTAATATTTCATTTATCACAGATAAACTGGCCTGTTAATTAAACACAGAACTTTGAATTAGATGTTCTTTTGATATAAAAACATAATGGTGCTTTAGAAAAGACTATTGCATTTGAATGACGATGATGGATAATATTAATACCTCTATGCTATTGGCATTTAGAGATGTTTCAGATACAGACTGCTTAAAACCCCAGTGTAGGGCTAGAAACACACTGTTTGTTTGTTTTTAATTTAAACTAAATTCTCACATATCTTCAGGTGTTCAAACAAAAAATACTGAGAGACTCACAAGAAAGTCAAGTATCAGGGGGTAGCCATGTTAGTCTGTATCCACAAAAACAACAAGGAGTCCGGTGGCACCTTAAAGACTAACAGATTTATTTGGGCATAGGCTTTCGTGGGTAAAAAAACCACTTCTTCAGATGCATGGAGTGAAAGTTACAGATGTTATAGAATGTCCAGAGTGACAGGCCCAACAAGGAAAATAACAGAACACCACTGGCCCCCAGCTAAAACCTCTCCAGCGCATTATCCATGATCTACAACCTATCCTGGAAAATGATCTCTCACTCTCACAGACCTTGGGAGACAGGCCAGTCCTCACTCACAGACAGACCCCCAACCTGAAGCAAATACTCACCCACAACTACACACCACACCACAGAAACACTGACTTGGGAACCAATCTCTGTAGCAAACCTCGTTGCCTACTCTGTCCCCGTATCAACTCTAGCAACACCATCAGAGGACCCAGCCACATGAGCCACACCATCAAGGACTCATTCAGCTGCACGTCTACCAATGTGATATATGCCACCATGTGCCAGCAATGCCCCTTTGCCATGTACATTGGCCAAACCAGTCAGTCCCTACGTAAAAGAATAAATTGACACATTGGACATCAGGAATGGTAACATACAAAAGCCAGTAGGTGAACACTTCAACCTCCCTGGACATTCAATAACAGATTTAAAAGTAACTATTGTTGAACAAAAAAACTTCAGAAACAGACTTCAAAGAGAAACAGCAGAACTAAAATTCATTTGCAAATTTAACATCATTAATTTGGACTTGAATAGGGACTGGGAGTGGCTGGCTCATTGCAAAAGCAGCTTTGCCTCTCCTGGAATTGACACCTCCTCATCTATTATTGGCAGTGAACTACATCCACCCTGATCAAATTGGCCATGTCAACACTGGTTCTCCACTTGTGAGGTAACTCCCTTCTCTTCATGTGTCATTATAGAATGCCTGCATCTGTAACTTTCACTCCATGCATCTGAAGAAGAGAGATATTTTACCCACGACAGCTTATGCCCAAATAAATCTGTTAGTCTTTAAGGTGCCACTAGACTCATTGTTCACAAGAAAGTCATGAGAGGTGGCAACACTGCAACCAGGCCTGAAAAACACAGAATGTAGACACAGGAAAGAGTTCTGTGGCATCTTATAGACTAACAAAAGTATTGGAGCATGAGCTTTCGTGGGTGAATACCCACTTCGTCAGATGCATGTAGTGGAAATTTCCAGAGGCTGGTATAAATATGCAGGCAAAAATCAGATAGAGATAATGAGGTTAGTTCAATCAGGGAGGATGAGGCCCTTTCTAGCAATTGAGGTGTGAACACCAAGGGAGGAGAAACTGCTTCTGTAGTTGGCTAGCCATTCACAGTCTTTGTTTAATCCTGATCACAAAGACTGTGAATGGCTTGCCAACTACAAAAGCAGTTTCTCCTCCCTTGGTGTTCAGACCTCAACTGCTAGAAGAGGGCCTCATCCTCCCTGATTGAACTAACCTCATTATCTCCAGCCTGATTCTTGCTTGCATATTTATACCACTACATGCATCCAACGAAATGGGTATTCACCCACGAAAGCTCATGCTCCAATACGTTTGTTAGTCTATAAGGTGCCACAGGACTTTGTCGCTTTTACAGATCCAGACTAACACGGCTACCCCTCTGATATTTGACAGAATGTAGACAGTATGCTGGGATGGTATAATGGGTGTCAGAAATGTAATGAAGACTCAGTTCCAAGGAATAATAGTTATACATTAATAACACTTTTTTATATCCTGTCATATAGTGATTTGTGGATAAATATGAATGCAGTGTATTATGCTGACTAATCAACATTTTCCACAGATACTCACATTTCTTTCACACCTCTAATCTTCTACCAAGGCCCGATAATGCCACATTGAAATAAATGGCAGATCTCCTATATATTTCAATGAGAGTACCTCAGGCTGTGATGTAGAAAAAGTGACTCTAACAATTAATGATAATTGAAATAATTTGGAAAAAAATATTGAATTTTCTCCTTCCCTTGGAGCACTTAAGTTCTCAGCATTCCAGTGCTGCAGATCAGCTATAAAGCATTAGTGGCAGTTTAATAATCTGTTGAAATGAAGTTGTCTCTTTCTGGATATATGAAAGAACACAAACATAAATTTAACACATCAGTATATTTTTGGATGCCTAGCACTTATGACTCTGCATTTGAAATCTGTACAGAATAATCTGATTTGAATCTGAACAAATATTCCTAATTCTGTGAGAGTAAATACTTTGAAAGTTCACACTTATGACTATATATTTTTCAATCTGGCTTTTCTGTCATAGCTAATGATATGGAAATAGTATGCCATTAGCAATTCACTATTGCACATGAATATGTACATAGTAAAAATTACTAAGCATCGTAGTTTTTCAGCCTGCAGACTTCTTGGAGGCTCCGAATTTATAAACCTTGTCAGTACCAATAACGTCTACCATCTAAACTCATGTAGTCCAAGATTTTCAAAAGTGACTAATGATTGTGGTTGCCTCGTACTGTAGGTGCTCAACTTAATGATATCTTAAAAGGGCAGGATTTTCAAAAAGTGGTGAGTACCCAATCTTTGAAAATAAGACCCCTTTTTGGTGACTCAAGTGGGGGACCCCCACATTTTGGCACCCCAAATCGCTAGTCACATTTGAAATTTTAGGTTGTAGTTCCTAATAACTTTTCAGAGAGATAAATAATTACAGTTATTGCAGTGATGCCAAAGATTCCAATAAGAGTAAAGATTTTCCTTTAAGTATCTAGGGGGTGCCATGATCCGGAGAGATTTCTGGTGGTTATGTGGGTGTATGGATAAAAGTCAATTTGTATAAGCAAAGACTGTACTGTACCATGGAGTGTTACTGAGAGGGCTATTACACCAGTCCCCTCTAGATGTCTGATAGCCTGCTGGCTACACCACAAGCTCAGAGACAACTATGTAGGTGCTCCATTCACTAAACTGTTCAAGCTCTAGTCCTCAGTGTTGCGTGGAGACAGTAACAGACATCAGGGCTTTACTTGGGCCACTGGGGAAAAAAAGATGCAATTACCCAAATCACAATTGCTTTAATGGTTACAACAAAAGATCAACCAAGAGTTCCTAACTCACTCGGCACTCTCTTTCTAATCTGGGAAGCATGTCACTACAATTCTTGGCCTTCCCAATCATGTCCGATCAGCTCTTCTGACCAGCCAATGTGAGACTGGAGCCAAGGCTCTCCCCATTCTCCACCTGTGTCTACCACTTACAATGAGGAGTACCCAGAGAACAAGGACAGCACTCTTCACCAAATCCATGCCCAAGATCTGGATAGGCTAAGCAAGGGGAAGTGTGGTGTTTTATTCCCCACCTCAGCCAAATAAGAAAAAGAACACATTTTAGCCCTAGAAAGATGTTTATAATATTTGTGGATGGCACCAAGCTGTGAGGGGGTTGCAAGCACTTTGGAGGATAGGATCGGAATTTAGGATAACCTTGACAATTTAGATAGTTGGTCTGAAATCAACAAATGAAGTTCAGTAAAGGCAACTGCAAGGCACTACACTTAGGAAGGGGGAAAAAAATCAAATGCACGACTGCAAAATGGGAAAAATCAAATGCACGACTGCAAAATGGGAAATAACTGGCTAGGCTAGTACTGCTAAAAAGGACCTGGATCACAAATTGAATTTGCATCAACAATGTGATGCAGCTGTAATAAAGGCTAATATAATTCTAGGGTGAATTAAAAGGTGTGTGAGACACAGGAGTAATTGTTCTATTCTCCTTGGCACTTGTGAGGCCCCAGCTGGAGTAAGGTGTCCAGTTCTGGGTACCACACTTCAGGAAAGATGTCGAAAAATTGTCTTGCATCTGAAGAAGTGGGTATTCACCCACGAAAGCTCATGCTGCAGAACGTCTGTTAGTCTATAAGGTGCCACAGGATTCTTTGTTGCTGATAAATTGGAGAAAGTCCACAGGAGATCAACACAAATTATAAAAGTTTTAGAAAACCTGCCCAATGGGGAAAATGTAAAGAAAACATGCAAGGTTAGTCTTGAGACAAGAAGACCGATGGGGGACCTGATAAGTCTTGAAATATGTTAAATTCTGTTATAAAGAGGATGGTGATCAATTGTTCTCCATGTTCATTGAAGTTAGGACAAGAATAATTAGCTTAATCTGCAGCAAGGGAGATTTAGGTTAGATATTAGGAAAAACTTTTTAACTATAAGGGTAGCTTAATTCTGGAATAGGCTTGCAAGGGTGGTTGTGGCATCCCCATCATTGGAGGTTTTTAAAAACAGACAAACAGCTGTCAGGGATAGTCTAAGTTTATTGGTCCAGCCTCAGTGCAGGAGGCTGGACCAGCTGACCTCACGATGTCCCTTGCTGCCCTACATTTCTGTGATTCTATGAAAAAGATGAATCTTTCACAAGGTTTCTGCCAAAAAGCTAAATTGAAATCCTACAAAACTGCAGCAAAAGTAACTCATTTAGCCCTGATCATGCAGCAAATATTATTGTTAAATCTCAGTGTTCTAATTAGGACTTTATAATTATTATATTTCCTATGTTTTATTATTATGATTATGCCATAATTTATTTTCAGTGCATATCTTTAATAACACTTTATTTTGTTATTTTGCAGGGTATAATTGGGCTATTACAATACCAGAAACCTTAAACTCATGCTTAACTGTGCCAGTTCTAAGCTGGAAATGATTTGCCATCTTTCAGTTAAATTGAGAGTAGGAGAGGAACAAAAGAAAGGGGAATGGGAACCTACAATTTATTTGCCCTACTCTAGTGCGGCTTTAGCTTCTTCTTTTTTTTTTTTTTTTTTAAATCAGTGACTGGAAGGCAGCAGTTTGCAATTACAAGTATGGATGTATGCTCTGTAAATCAAAGCCATGTACTTACAGTCAGTGAATATATCCTAAATCTTTCACCATTGTCTTCACTACCATGAGTAATTGATCTAGTTATGCCACATCTCCAACATGCAAGCAAAAAAAAAATCAGTAATTTGTTTTAATACAGTAATACTACTTAACAAAAGGGTTTGATTATGATATCCTTGCCCATTCTGAATAACTCCCTACTCCAGAAGCAGCCTTGGTAACTTCAGTGGGGCTACTTGTAGATTAAAGTACTAATCAGTGTGAGTCAGGATATTGGAAACTAGCCCAGCGCTGATTGCAAATTGTTGATGAAAATGGCAACCTTTGCAAATAGTTTCTTGAAATGTGGTTTCCATTTTTAGACAGTCTCTACTAATTAACAAGAAAAGAGCTGGTTAAGTTGCCTCTGAAGGCTGCTACACACTTGTTCCAGTCCTATGGCAAAAGGGCCCAAGTTAGCACAAAGAATTGTATAATTGCAAGGAATATTAAAATAATTTGTACAGAACCTTGACCATTGCAGGAGTATTTTGCAAAACAACAACAACAACCTCCCCCCCCCCCAACAACATTAGGTTAAATTGTTTTCTCCATTCCTGAGAGATTAAAACCACACAGCTAGAATGATAGATTCCAAGCCAGCGGACAAGAAGCATAGAAGCAGAGAGTGCCTTGTCCCACATGGCTCCCAAATGCCACAGGAGAGCCTGCACAGGGTTGGGGCAATATAGGCCAGTGCTGCAAGATTTTGAAAATCCCACTCTAAGTTGTATTCTGCCCTGCGTGTATGTCACAAACTTTTCATTCATCCGCCAGGACACAATACATATAAAAATATCAAACAAGTCCAGTGCTGGTACAACACCGGGAAAACATCCTTGGAAGTTTAGGAACACAGCAGAACTCAAGTAGGTACTTTGAGTTCTTGTGAAGGGCTGAAAAGGTTAAGGCAGGACAGATGAGCCAATTAGCCTGTTAGAAGAAGCTCACCTGTGCAGGAAAAGGCAGGGCCTATATAAGCCAGGAACCTGGCAACAGAAGTGTGGCAGGGAGCAGTCTGCAGTCACTCCCTGGGAGAAGGGGGCGGGGGAGTTGTAGGGATGAGTTGCTTAAAGTTACTGTCTGGGAGGAGGCAGGAAAGAGATCATCAAACCAGGAGGAGTGGGGAAGGCCAGGAGGTATGGAAGTGGCTCAGGGAAAGGCAGCAGGGTCCAGAGAATGGGCCCTGGCTTCCATGTAGAGGGTCCCTGATTAGGTCTACCTGGAGTAGATGGTGGGCCCAGGTATCCTTGCCAGCCACTGAGGGAGTGGCACTGTGAAGGCAGTGAAGCTGAAGACTGCCTGAGATGGCAGGAGAGCAGGAACTTTGATACACACACATGCAACCCTCCCCAAAGGGGAAACCACAATAGTGACCTGGCTGGAGAGCTGAGTCACTAAGAGGAAAGCTACGGCTCCTGAGAGCGAGTGAGATGCTGCAGAGGAGAAACTGCCAGGGTGTAACTGGTGGAAGGGGTGTGTCAACCTGACTAAGCTAATCCCCAGAACTGCCAGGAGGTGGTGCTGTCCAGTGGTGAGTGGAGCACCCCATGTCACAGTTCTTCTTTCCTCAATTAATCTCTTTGATGATATAAATGAGACAAGGTGGGTGAGGTAATATCTCTTATTGGACCATCCTTTTGGGTTTACGCAGGGACAAGCTTTTGGGTTTATACAGAGTTCTTCTGCATTTACAATGGACCCCCACTCTGGAGTGTGAATCAGAACCTTTGCATAAATGCATCCAAAACCAAGATCTCTACCACTGGAAGTAAAAGAAAATCTCCTTTAGTTTAGTAGCAGTAACATAATAATGGCTCCTCTAGCATCTTTTCATAGAACTATATGCTGCTAATTAATGTGTTAAATCTGAGCAATGTAATTTCAGTCTCTTGTTATCATGAGACTTTTCTTTTCAGGTTGTCTAGAATTAACAAAATCATAACAGCTCTTCGATTGCTCATAATACTTATTTATAGATCTTTTCCAGTCGGATCATATTCCAAAAAAAATCTTAAGAATTCCAGGATAAATTATGTCATAGCTGAACATCAGGCACATGCATGTTATTGGCCATGACCTTACCAAACACTGAGTCATGGTTGCATCTTTTGGATATTCTTGTTGATCACAGTGTTATAAAGCTAACATATATGTGCTGTACACATCTTCAAAACCCACAACAAACCCATGTATCAAATATTTCAATGTTCGGTGCCTGAACATTGTGGTCATAATATATATGACTTCCTTTTTTTGTGTCAAGTAGTCATGCTGCTTTCTGTAGTTTTCTTTAGGCATTATTTTGCTCTGGCCTTATTTTATGGTGATATACCTATTGTTCTGTGCATATTTCCTCTGACATCTGAGTAATTTTAACAACCATAAAACATACATGCTAATATAATATCCATAACAAAATTTCCTCAAGACTTTTTACAATGAAAAATCAATAACAAGTGGCATTGTACATGTATTAAATGTATTCCTTTTTATTTTAAATATAAAAGAGTTCCAACTTCTGATTGACGTAGGAAGCAGTTTCCATCCTGTAGAGCAGACTTGATAAAATCTCTTGCCCTGAGCATTTCAATTTATGTTTACCACATTTTACAGCAAAAAAGCTAACATGTTATGCTACATATCTATATGCACTTCCTGCTACTTCCAGAAGAGGATTCTTGCTGCAAAGACATATGAATGGCATGTGGAATCTCATTATTTGCTTTTTTGTTGCCAAATAATGATTTTGATCAGAATTCATGTTTACCAGATTCAGCCCATCAATTCTGAGGACAAATATTTTGTTTATTTAGGTGAGGTCTACATTATATATTCTGAGTATGACTGACTGCTTTTATAATGGGCATATTCCACTGTGATGACCTTGTCCTTTTCTCTTCAATTATAATTTTAATACTAACAGCTCTTTATTTTTTTAACATCACTTTTCCTTGAAATTTTCAAGGGAACTGGTCAAAAGCCCATTAGAATCAATTGATCGGGCTCTAAATGCAGCAATCGCATATACTATACTCATAATCTTTCTCAAGGTAACTTTGTATTCCTCCATACAAATTACATCAACTCCACTCATTCTTCATAGTGGCTCGGTTCCTTATCATAGAATATCCTGTGGAAACCACAGCTACAAGTATGTCTCTGCTTAACCTTACATTACAATCATTATTCCCTAGAACAGGGATTCCCAAACTTGGTTCGTGGCTTGTTCAGGGTAAGACCCAGCCCACTTCCCGTAGCTCCCATTGGCCGGGGGTGGTGAACCGCGGCCACTAGGAGCTGTGAGCAGCCGTACCTGCAGACGCTCAGGTAAACAAAGTGTCTCACGGCCTGCCACGGGCTTACCCTGAATAAGCCATGAACCAAGTCTGGGAACTCCTGCCCTAGAAGGAAGAAATGGCACAGCGACATTCTTACACTTTATCATAGATTCATGTATTTCCTAAATGTCCATTAACATATTATATACTGTACAACATTCTTATATGTTGGTCATAGCATATATCTTCATAGAAGGGGTTGGGTGATTCCTTCTCACCTCTCCTCACCACCTCCTCATATATATTTTGCCTTACGCTTAGCAGACTTTTAAAAATTCATTTAACACAAATTCATTATTCATTTCTTTGGCCTTATCGGGCATATATTTAAAAGGAACTCACTGTGAAAACAAGATCCATGTAGACTGGTGCATTCTAAATTAGTTTTCAAGAATCCCATTATAATATCTATTCACTGAAATGGACACTGATAAATGTCCACTTTGAACTTCAAGACTTGTGTGACATACTAAAGGGAAAGAAGAATCCACAGGCAGGAGAATAATTTTCTTTGTCAACTAATCTTATATCTGTTGTTGCAAAGAGATAGGCGAATGTTTCGTAAAATAGCTTCCTTTTTATGTATGACAAAAAGAAGTAATTGCCATACTGACGAACTTGCTGATTCACGTCACAACAGGGTCATTCTTTACAAATCCTTTCCTGCTTTGTACTCCTTTCCACTTTATCTATATCCCAGAAAGTTATACATATTGTTTTTATTCAAATTCAAAAAAGTATTTTCCATACATTTGTCAGAGATCAAAACTCCTCTAGTCTTCATTGGGGTCAGATTTCACCTCTGGTGTTTTTTACTGCATATTTGTAGAAAAAAGTGTTCTCTATAAAATTGTCACATTTCATATGACAAAGCTATGAATTATGAAATTAGATACCTTTTTCAATATACTCTATGAAACTAGTTTGATTTTTAGGGTCTAATCCAACAAAATGAAGAGTATCTCATGCAAGATGCTAATCATCTTTAAATACCCTTTGTCTTCCATAGGAGTTAAGAACACTTGACACAGTGCAGTAGAGTGTCGATAAGTACTAGTAATTTGTTTAATATGAGTATAATAAAGTAACTTTAAAGCTTGATCCTGTGCCCATTGACGTCAATAGGAGTTTTGTTATTGATCTTCCTTCCATTTAAGATAATCTCCTAAAGAACATCAGCCCCTTCCATCAATCTAAAGAGAAAGAACCATAATAGAACCATAAAAAGAGAGAACGAACAGATCAAGAAACACAGGCCACCAGGTGTTCAGCACCTTGTGGGCCCAGGCCATTTTAGTGGTCTTAAGGTCAATCCTGTTCATAATTTAATTGGGTCCTTGGCTTTTGGTTTGTACACATCATATCCTTCATGATGGTCAGTATCTCAAAACAAAATACATGAATCCAATTAAACTGAACAGTCAGAATGTCTGACGATTATCACATAGGATATTTATAATACATACATTCATCGTGCCAAGCACACTGCCAAGAGTTAACAAACAATAAACAGCAAGAATGCATTGGTTCACTACAATTTGAACCTTTTTCAGTATCACAAAGAATTTATTTGACTGGAAGAACTCATGGGATTAAATGCTCAAGAGCTGTCTTTGACAGAAGCACAATTACATTGTTTAGGAATCTTTAGGCTCATTTATAGTCAGCTCTGGAAGCATATAGAGTGGGCATTAAACTAACTCGCTCCCATTTAAATGAATGGTAAAACTCCCATTGAGTTCAATACTGACTTAGACCAATGCTAAATACTTTTAAAAATCCCACCTATACAATAAGACATCTGTTGAAGAAGATATACAGAAGTTATAAGGAAATCCCACTATTCATCCAGCTTGGGATGTAATGAAATCCCTACAAAAATCTAAGCATATTGCCTCAAACTTTGATAAATTGCTAAATAAGCAAAAGAAATCCCAACATGGGTTTTAGGATTATTTGGGAACATGAAATTGGTAAGAGCATTACACCTAAGCCATAGAAAATAATCCTGTGAAATATATAGAAAACTTTTTAGGACCCTGCAGAACAAGATCTTACATAGGATTTATTGGACATTTACCAGGCTTAAAAGAATGAAGCTTAAGATAATGGATCAGAGTTGGAAATATAACAAAAAAGCATGCAAAAGAAGGCCTTTAACACATATATAAATAAGCATTTATATTCAGAAAACAGGAGGAAAAAACCCTGAGGATTAAGACTAAAAATAAGAAGAGCAATGGGAATAATGTTCTTGGGTTAATAAGAAAGTTCCAGAGTCAAGTTTGATTTTAAAGAGAATAATTTCCTAGGGTTAATTATTTTGTGAGGGGTATTTGCTTTCTTCCTCCCCATTTAAGAAGAAGCGTATTCTTAAAAAATATTGACATGAAATATTTGTAATTGAACAGAATTGAAACAAATATGTCACATGAATAATTAAGCTTCCAAACTGTGGCTAAGAGAAGATGTCTCAGTCTATATTACCCTTTACTTGCAGAAGCTCAGTGGAAAAAATAAACACATTGGATGGGATACACAAAAGTGACTTAAGAACATGTGTTCCACTGGAGGTCAGTGAGACACGCTCTCAAGTCATTTAGGCTCTTTTGAAAATCCCATATATTGAGAATCTGATTTGGAGCCCTGGGAGAAGGCTTACACACATGAACAGCCCCATAGAATACAAGGGATCCATGACCAGCCCCCCTCAGGGTAGACAGAGCTTCCACTTGACACACTTTACACTGTCTCCTGGAGGAGACAGCTTTAAGCTCCATCCAGAACTTTATAGACGCCACAAAAGCAGAATGTGCCATGTGTTTCACTGAGTCAGTGCATCCCTGTCTCTCTTGCCACCCACTTTTTGGGTTCTGCTGGCTTGCTCTGAGGAAGGGGATAATAGTTGGTGCTGCTGGGGGCCTGGGGAAGACCCTTTGTGTATTTGGACCATAGTGTATTGTACATTCTAAAGGTTAGAGACCCAAACTTGCAAACATCTATGCACATCCCTAAGTTTATGCACATGAGTAATGGACTTAATCAAACATTTACCATCTAAACATGATGTTTTTGATGGGGAAAGTTGACAGAAAATGGCTTTTCAAGGAAATGCAAACTTTCAGAAAAAATTGTCCATTTCTTTCAAACATTTTAGGAAACCATGTTTTGTTTGTTTTCAGAAATCAAAAACCTAAAAACATTCAAAGAAAAATGTGGACAAAAACAGGGGAAAAAAATCCCAGGAAAATCTAATGAGTAGCCCATTAAATTCAGTGTTTGCATAATCAGGGCCTAACACAGTGATAATATTTGCATGTATAGTTAAGCAGTACTGTATTAATAATACATATAGGACCAAAGCTTTTTAATGCTGTGATTTACTGTGTTTTGTAACTGTATTTGAAGAAGTAAACAGGAAAGTCATTCTCTGGAGAATTCAGCATTAGAAAGCTGTGGGTTGTATCTTTGGAAGATAATTTCTAAAGATTATCATTTTTATATATCAATATATATTTTATTTTAGGAAAGCTGAAAAATATAGAAGCACATATACATATATTATCTAAAAGAATCAGCAACTCTCTATAGAAGTAAATCAACGACATAAAACCAATGCAAAAAATAAGCAAACAATTTAAATTACAAAGTTAATTACTTAAGTCATCAGTTGTGCTAGTAAAGCAGAAGAAACTCTATAATTATCTTTCCTTTGAAATCTGAATTTGATTAAATGTTAAGTACCATCTAATCTGATTGCATATAAAATGTCATCAGACCTCTCAATGAAAAGCCATCCAAAAAGTCTGTCAATTTCAAGAAACTTCCTTATGACCATTACTTATTTTTGGGCAGTCATCATTTAACATAAGCCCTGGAGAAGAATGAAAAGTGAATGAAGGTAATCATTAGCTAATATTTCTTTCTTAGAAAACTCTCCAATTATAATTGGTAAAATAGAAATTATTGTCACTGGGACTGAAATTTCCATTGTAAGGATATCTTTGTAATTTAGAAGGTAATTGGGGTCTTCTGCCTTTTTGCCTTCAAAAGCATTAATTTCCATTGAACTGGTTTGAATATTCTGATGTCAATGCTATAAGACGGTATCGTAAGAAACAGTACAAAATTGTCTAGGATATTGATATTAGAGATAAGTGAAACCAACGGTATTTAAAGTTTTGTGAGTTCATGTGAATCCTTACTTTTTATAAATGAAAATCTTATTGTTTGTAAACTCAAGTTCATTATAAGAACAATTTTTCACTCAAGAGAACCAGTGCTGTGCCAATAATGGGGAAAATAACAGAAATGACTCACTCTGCTGCTTTTCTACAGAGACTGAAACATGAAAAGCCATCCAGACTGCATAATAGATGGTAGGTTTTAAAATGGCATGAGAAAAGGATGAACCAAGAAAACCGAGATCTCTCTCTCTGTTTATGCATTAATAGCATATTTGTGAATCTAGTACTATTAAGACTATCTCAGGTACTTATATAGCCCTGTAGCAGGATGGTCCCCCACTCCTGCCTGGGAGGACTGCAATGGTAAAATCAGCCCTGGAGAGGGCTGCAGCTCTAAAAGCTGGGCTGATTGGGGAAGCGGCCACAGCTAGGCCACACCCCAATCAGGCCACAGCTGTCCTGTATAAAAAGGCTGGGATCCAGGTGCTTAATAGTCTCTCTTGGTTTGTAGAGGGTGATGGGCCTGGCTGCAGGGAGCTAGAAACAGGGTACTGGGAGTGGAGCAGGGCTGGGGAAAGGTAGAGGAGCTGGGGAGCTCCAGCCTGGAAAGCCCCAGGCTGCGGCCTAGCAGAAGGCAAATAGGTACCGGGGGTTGCAGAGGGCAGCCCGGGGTAGGCAAAGGCTGCAGGTCCAAACCCAACCTTCCAGTGATGAGCAGGCTGATACTGCAGTCTGCCCCAGGGTACGGGGGCTAAACAATGACTGGCAGTAGCTGTCCGGTGAGGTGGGGATAGTGAGTGGGGGTTCCCTGGGGAGGGGAGACCCTAAGACTGAGGGGTTACTGCCAGGGGGCAGCACCCCAGATAAAGGGGCACTGGGTCCTGGGAGGGACACACGGGCCAAGAGGCAGTGGGACACTCGCCTGCAGAGGGTGCTCCGGAGGCTGGAGAGCTAATTCCTGGAAGAGACCAGCAGGAGGTGCCGCAGGGGTGAGTCCCACTCACCTTTTTTAGCCTAGTATTGACACCTCACAAATGTTAATGTACTTAATCTTATAACTCTCTGTGGTGGTTCATGGGGTACCCACGACTGTGATTTACCTTGTTACCCCCCTCAGAAGGGAGTCTTTCCTGTGGTAGCTGGGTGTCCGCTCCCTGACACTGCCAGCCCTTCAGCAACTCAAACACTGTCCTCTGAGTTTATGCCAGCCCTACTTCACCTTGCACGTTAACAATAGGTGCACCCCAATATCCTAATCCCTTCAAATCATTCCCCTCTGATATTCAGCCCTGTACACTAGCTACTCAAAGATATCCCAGATCATCTTCCCAGAAAGGTGCAGGGTACCCTCAATTTACCTTAAACCACAGCACTTGTGAGCACTTGTAATAAAACAAAATTAAATTTATTACAAGTAAGAATAACGATTGTACTAGAAATAAGAGAGAGTAGTGGAAATAACACAAAACAAAAAAAATGTGCTTGTGGGTTTAAACGTATTAATAGTTAACTTTCTAATGAAGTAGATTTTTCCCCAAAAAAGTTCAGGGAGAGAAAGTCCCAGGCAGGGGCGGCTCTAGAGAGTAGGCTGCCCCAAGCAGCGCGGAGCGCTGCGCCGCCCTTCCCCGGTCCCGCGGCGGGTCCCGTCTTCCCGCGGCTCCGGTTGAGCTCCCGCCGGCATGCCAGCGGCAGGTCCACCGGAGCCCGGGACCAGCGGACCTGCCGCAGTCATGCCTGCGGGAGCTCAACCGGAGCCGCGGGAAGACGGGACCCGCCGCAGTCATGCCTGCGGCAGGTCCGCTCATTCCGGGCTCCGGTGGACCTGCCGCAGGCATGCCGGCGGGAGCTCCACCGGAGCCAAATGCCGCCCCCCCGGGAAACGGCCGCCCCAAGCGCCTGCTTGGCGCGCTGGGGTCTAGAGCCGCCCCTGGTCCCAGGTTAAGTGTATGACGTGCACTTGCTTAAATATGTTACTAATTCAGGGATCAAACACTGATATGTGGTAATTCCATAAGCCTATGAATTCAGGTAGCTCATGGCCACATAATTTTCACTTAAGAGATGATTTTTTGCCAGTCCACACATTACCTGTTCCAAGTTGTTTGTCGTTAACGCTGCAGGGAGAAAGACCAGACACCAGGAATCTGGTTTAACTAGGCCGTAACTTTAAGTAAGACATTTGAGAACTATGTAGAAATAACATGTTCAGTGAAGGTCCATCTTTCCTTTGTAACCCATTCTCCACCCCCACCCTCCCAGTTGTAGCACTGCCACTAACACAGCCTACCCCATACACTGGGGTAGCATTGTTGCTGGGACCCCATTGTCCTACCTTCCTATGAGAGTTAAGGAAGTGGGGGAAGGGGAGCTTTCTCCTCACTGTACCAGACATTAGGAGCTCCAACCTCATTCCTGAACTTCTTTAGGAGATGCTTTTTTCTAATCTGCTTCCAATTCTGATTTATCAGGGAGCCAGACCCCGCTATTGAAGGAATTCCTGGATACTGACCAAGATGTGAGAACTTACCCCCCAGGTCCTGGGCTGCTGAGAAGGGAGCCCCAAAAAGTTACTAGCAGGATGTTCATAGCAAGGTATAAAACAAAAACACAAACAAACAATTCTGCTCTAATCATGAACGGGGAGGAATTTTCTTCCTGGAACAGAAGGCACCACGGTGCAGTGGAAAGGGCTTATAAACCCATCCTCTGAGAGGGAGCCAATAGGCTTGTGCAGTACCCTTCTGTTCAACCACATCAGCCATACAGCCCCCGCCCCCATCTCAAGTCCAGGAGGAGAGATGGGGATGGCACAATCCTTAAAAGAGCCAAGGGTTTTCTTTCCCCTGCTGGCCCTTGGTTGTTCAAGGTTCTGGATAGCAGGAGTTATGTGATCAGTAGGAGAGTTTGCTCCCTGCCTTGGGGTCTAATTTGTCAATGCTTGCCAACCCTGGAACTTGGGCTGGAGTGTCTGGAAAAGGAGAATGTGTATATTTGTAAGTAAAGTATGTTACACTTAGAATATACCAGACTCTGCTGTGTCACTGATTTCCTCTCCACTGGGAAGCCAACCTGCAAGGCCCCACCAGCATCTCCTGACACTCTGCAGAAGGGCAGCTCTGGTGTCAGAATGTGACACTGGTTTCAGGAGAAAAGGCAATAATATATTTCCTCCACTTTCTCTCTGCCCTGGTATTCCATCCTATGTGTATCATCCTATGAGTTTTCTATTATATTCAAACATTGAATAGTCTCCATCAATTAATAATGTTTTAGCTCTTTTTGTTTGTTTCACAATAGTCTTTACATTTATGCATAGACATTTTATTCCACTCTCAGCAGCACCCTCTACAAATTGCATAAAAAGAGGGAAAGAATTATGTTTGACAAAGGTGTGACAACAGTGTTGCTATTCTGGGAGAAAATCAACAAACTGGGCTTCGTGCTGCTATTGTGAAACTTTTTGATTGTATAGCCATCAAAATTCCAAAATGTATCCCAACTGACTGCACTTTTTATGGATGTAAGAAGATCTTTTCCAAGTGCCTGTATAATATTTGATTCCTGAATAGAAATCTTCACCTACTTAAATTTTCATCCCTACAGGTTTATGTTCACAGAAATAAAACATTTATCTTTGTAAATCACATTCACTGTGTGAATCATATGGATTACGGTGAATCATGAAGGAAAATCACCCAAGTGAGGATGGAATCTGTTATTGTCACTAGGGAAGTAGGTTTTTTTCCAAATGTAATTTAGTGAAATGACTGTTTTGTTGGATGTTTTTGGCCATTGGTTGTATGTTGGGCCTTAGGGTTTGTTTTGTTTTTAATATTCAGTCTTTCTGCTGGGTATCTTTGTGTCTGAAGCAAATTAAAATAAAAGCATTCTTTTGTTGCGGTTTCTCAATCTCCTTTATCCCACGTCCACTCCCTGCCTCTAGCATATGTGGATTTGCATTAGCTAAAACACAAAGAAATACAGTTTAATTACCTTATTGTGTTTCTGCTGCTCCTCTGCTGTCTTGAATTTCTCTTGCCTGGTTTTATTTTGTGTTCAACCTCTTGCATTTGCTGTCTTTTTTTTTTTGTTTTCATTTTTCTAACCATCTGTATTTCATAGGAGTAATAAAGAACTTGCTGAGTTCCCACCTTTTCCTATCACTGCTACTAATGAAAACCAGTGCAGTAGTTACGTTTTAGAAACTGCCTCTTTTATTTACCAAATCGAGATAAAAAAGAAAAGCGATTCACTTTTCCCCCCACACACTTGCAACACATGAACTTACGCTGGTTTTATTAGCTGTGAGCTTTTTAACTATAATGTGTTGTTCTTCTATATCACTTTTAGAACAAGCACCTCACAATGCTTTAGAAATATTAAGGGTGAGAATATGGTGGGCTCTTATTCAGGTGTCTGGACTGTGTGTGTGGCGGGGGGGGGAGAGGGGCAGGAAAGGAATGGAGGGGAAGAGGAGGTAAGATACACTTCCCTCATGCACGCACAACATATATAAGGGTCAGCCACAGTTGCAGATTCTGTGGTTGGTGGAGTGAAGGTACTGGTCCCTCTTATACCCATTGTCTACCCGCCTCCCATGAAAGAAGATATTTAGATGAGACTATGAAAATGATACACAGGGAGCCCTTAGCAATGCAGCTTACAAGGAGCGAAGTGGGGAGCAGAAGGAAGGAAGGAAAAGCTAATTAGCACCAGGAATGGCTGGCAAAATCAAGGAACTTGACTGATACTGGAAAAGCCAAAGAAGGCATTTGATGTTGGTGGCAAAGTGTCCATATGAGCTTTTTGTGAACTTTTGTGATCTGTATCTATATCTGTATACTCTAGCAGGATGGTTTTCATTATGTATTTTGCCTTCTTTCCTTAGGATAGGTCACATGATGCAAACTACATGGTGTTTCTCCTATCTGACTAGTTAAGATCACCCTGTAACTAGACAGCCCAAGTCAGCAGAAATCACTTTCCCTTAGTTCCCCAGGGCAAGAGGCTAGATTTCATTTGAGCTTTCAAATCCAGCTGGAAAGAGAAAATCTTTCCCAGTCCCTGTACTAAACCCTGGCAGGCAGTAGTCTGGTAGATTAATACTCTCTGGAACCTCACCAGCCTTACCATTTAACATTTTAATTAATATAATAATGTCTTAGTTTTTAAAAGGGAAACTATTTCCTGAAGCTCAGAGCTCTAGCATTTCTTCACAGCTCAGGCCTAGTCTCCCTTCTTGTTCCACAAAAACAGTGTAAATAGACATGAACCTATTGAATCTGCACCCTGCTTAAGGCTTCAGAATAATATTGGACTATAGTCAAAACACAAACCTGTTTGTATTTAAGGCTTGGGAACTCAAATGGAATATTTTCCCAAAAAATTTGCTGACCACTTTTTTTGTGAACTTAAAAGGATACACACAAGTTCTGGCGGGGATCAACTTTGGATAAACATCCACCTACTTTTATATGTTTCTGAACAAAGCTGACACTTCAAACTTTCTCAGGTTCACCCTTCCCTGCTCCCTCCTGACTCCCCTTCACTCTTGTAAGTCTCTTACTGAATGAATTATAAGCTAATAGAACAGAACATCTGATTTTAGGGTAATTTCTTACTTAGATATTTATAAATAAATCTTTTCATAGTGCTGACTTTCCGAACTGTGGGGATAGTGCTGTGGTTATTTTTTAAACAGAGATTGGTGGGTGGTGGACGTGACATGTAATCACAACCACTTCCCAGGTCCTATGATTGGTCTCTCATCATTTTAAAGCAGCCAGTCAGACTTCGGTATGAAGGCCTAGACCATTTCGTGTTTGTTTGGAAAACCCTAGAAAACTAAACAAAAATACACTGTCTTGAATCCAGGAAAGATTTAAGCATACACTTAGCTATAAGCAAAGGAGTAGTCTCATTGAGGTCAGTGGGTCTACACACATGCTTAAAGTGAACCATGTGCTAAAGTGTATTTCTAGATTGAGGCCTACATCCCCATGAATATACTAATTTGTTTCTGTTTTGTCTATTACGTTTTTAAAAATACCCTTGCCCTATGTGATACCTTGAATGAACTGAAACCTTTCAATCCCTTCCAACTTTGCTCTACAATTTATTCATTTTGTAAAACTTGATTAAGTAGAAAACTTTGGCACCAAATGAAATAAAGAAACAGATTACATGGCAAGCTAAAATATGCGTAATGCGTATATTAGAGATTTGTCTCCAGTAATTACAAATCACAGTTTAAGAAAATCCATTTCACTTTCTTGTGTAATCGTGTTAATTAGGACGTTTGTAGTTCGTCATGAAAGTTATTACGAGATCGCATGAACAATGGTGCATGCTTTGCTCTGTTTTGGAAGACCTTGGCAATGATTTTATTTGTAAAATAACAAAGCAATTAGCTTATATTATGAGCAATTACTACTTGCTATTTGTATTGCAATATCACAGAAGTGCCTTACCTGAGAAGATGGCCCCATAGCAATAGGCACTGAATAAACAAAGAGTAACACAGTCTCTACATTAAGGAATTTACAATCTAAACAGATAAGAGAGACCAAGGAATTATCTCCATTTACTGATGAGAAACTGAGGAACAGAGAGTTGATGGCCCCAATTCAGTGAAGCTTTTAAGTATGGAAGTAATTATATCCCCATTCAACAAAGAAGTTCAGCATGTGCTTAAGTCCCATTGACATCTGTGAAATTTAAGCACATGTTAAAGAGCTTTGCTGAACAGGTGTGGGATTATTCATATGCTCAATATCTTTCTGATTCAGTGCAAAAGTGATTTGTCCAGGGTCACACAGGAAATCGGGTGGCACACAGTGGCATCCAGAAATTAAACCCAGATCTCTTGAGTCACAGTCCAATGCCTGAGCCACAAGACTAAACTTCCTTTGACAAGGGCACCCTTTCTTACAGCTGGTAAATACCAGGAAAATATTCGCTCATGACTTCTTGTGCTATATTAACTAAATCCACAGATATATGGTTTTTGATATCTGGTACCAGCTCAGTCATCTTACATGTTTTCTCCAGATATGAATTGTTTTCCTGAGACTAAACAGATCCAAAAATATATAGCTGGATAGGTTACTGCACTGTGATGCATTCATGAGAGGGCACATAAAGATGAGAACCATACAGCTTGACTGTGACATGAAAGGTGTCAGCTAAGGCAGACAGTAACAGATGAAAAGACTGTGTTTGTTCTTAGGCTGATAATAAGAACATGAGTTTTCTAAAGTTCACACACAACTCTACAGTATCTCACAATAGCTGTCTTTTATAGCAACACAATAACACATTTGATATAAAAGTTACAATCTGGTAACCTCTTACTTTGTGTCTGCCCTCATTTCACTGCACAATATCATAACAAGGTCCCTTTGAAAGTCTGAGACATAACTGACAAAAAAAAGTGGGTAACAAAAAAGAAAATAAAGTGTTTCTGCTCTAGGACTTAGTTATTGATCAAAAATGATTCATCATAGTTAAAAAGTTTGGGCATAACTGGCTTTTATTCTTCTCCTTGATTCATATACAGTCAGTATCCTATTATACTGCTACTCAGGAAAGATGTCTAGAGGAATATGTTTGAACAATACATGCCAGTTGCTCTGTAGATTGCTGCTCTGAATTAACCTATCAGAAGGTGACTAAAGGATTCACTTTGTTCCAGATGTCATAGCAATAGAAAGCATCTCTAACAAATACAAATAGCTTGGGTGCCCCAGTAACAATTAGACCAGTAATATGTAGTCAGTGCAGGTTAGAGCTATACTCTCTTCCAGCTTCATTCAAGTGATAAAGAATGTGGGTTTCTGATATTGCTGGAGTCAATACTTCTATTTCTTATTTATTCCAGAGCAGAGAATGGCTTCTGGGTATCACAAGCCAGCATTTAACACATTGTGTTAACTCCATGCACCATATCATGCTATAATTAGCAGTAGGCTTCTACAGTTCAAAGGCAGCCATGTTATGAGCTGTGTATATTATACATGTAGGCACATCCCAAAACAATAGTATACTTGTTTTTAACCAAAGGACAG
The DNA here is from genome assembly GCF_016161935.1 of Mauremys reevesii. NCBI lineage: Eukaryota > Metazoa > Chordata > Testudines > Geoemydidae > Mauremys > Mauremys reevesii. The sequence continues at coordinate 24,856,591 of NC_052633.1, read as the reverse complement.
TTGTTAAGGTGCATACTATACATGTGTATGTATGGTGCCTAACACAATGAGGCACCAATCTTGGTTGAGTTCTCTAGGTCAGCGGTTCTCAACCTGCAGCCTGTAGGCTGCTTGCAGCCCAATCAGCACACAGCTGCGACCAGTGTGACATCCTCTGGGCCATACTGATAGTATGTATATTGTGTGGAGGTGTTCCACATAGCACATAGAGAGCTGCAAATGTGGCCCACAATGGTAAATAGGTTGAGAACCACTGCTCCAAGTGTTACTGTTATAGCATATAAATAAGTTAAAGCATATAAGCAATTTTTAAAAGGGTTTTTTGACTGAATAAAATGTTACACCTTACTGTCCTTTTTCTCTCAAAGTGAGGGTGGCACTATATCTAACAATATCAAATGCATTCAAAACCATCTAGTATGAGTAAATTGATAAATAGCATTTATTTGGAAGTAGTTGACCGTTGTTTTCCTTTTCATTTTGAAGCAGTCTGAATGAAGTATTGCTCTTACTGACACTTGCTCCATTCATAAGCTTTATTCTAATCAGGGTTAGCTAAAAATGTGTTGTGATCCCACTGTATTTGTCCATGCTATCACCATTGCTTTTTAGGCCAGCATTACTAATACTGTAATAATACAGCTTTTAGATCGGTTTTATGAAGCTTTAACGTATCATTCAGTTGTGTAGCCGTGACATTACTGAGGACTTCAGGGCCACATAGCCAACCCTATTCTAGCTCTCTTCTGGTCCCTCAATGGAGCGTTCCACCATGTTCAGGGACAGGAGAAAATAGGATCATATTGTGATGGCAAGAATGCCGGTGAAGCTCTCCCTAGAAAGTTGTTATCTGTAAGACAGAGCAACCTCAGGGCTACTCTAGAATGGGTGGAGATTGGTTCAGCCTCCATTATTGAAGGAGAGAAAAGTGGCAGAAGGCATTGCTCTGATTCATCTGAGGATCTTTCCCAAAATCTTGCAGTGTCAGTATTTATTCCACATTCATCACCGTAGTATCAAGCACTGTGCAAGTTCTAAAGAACACAATCAGTGAGAGTTCTTCAGGCAGATTGCTTCCAGGCTTTATCACTGAGTATTGACTGTAAATAATGCACTGATGATCATGTTATGTGAAGGACATGGAGAAAACTGGGAATGTGAGGTTGTTTCAGTCATTTTCATCTTGAGATGGACAACCAATGAGTATGGATAATGGAGCAAAACAGTAAATGATCACTCATATACATTATTTAGTTGTCTACTTATCTTTTTATGAAAAAAATATTTAATCTTGGAATCCACCTTGAAAGTCTTTATCAGGGATATCACTGGCTCATGAGGTGAGCTCATCTAGTTTATAATAGTCCAACAAATGACTTAATCAGCTTGGCCTGCCTGCCTGGGCCTCATACTGACACAAAATAAATAAAAAAGGACTCTTAGTGACCTAAATACAAAGTGTGCTCAAAAATAGGCCCTGACCAGCCCTGGGTTCCTGTGTTATGGTAGACAGAAAATCCTTCCTCCTTATCCTGGCCAGCTGGGCTGCTGCCTGCTGCGGATGACCCAAGGAGGCCTTTGTAGGCAACCCCAGAGGTCCAAACTTGCCGTCCTGCCCTTTGTAAAGGGCTGCTTCCTGCACCAAGGCAGCAGGGTCTCTGGCAGGAGGCAGCAAATGCCTGGTACACAGAGGACCTCTGGCTTGTTAGCTAAGTAATAAGCAACCTAGTTCATTTTCTGTAGAACCCTGTGAACTTTCTGTGTGTGTATTTTGTTTTTTTTTGTGCTGTTTAAAAAAAGTTTCAACATTGTATCTGGAAAAGGGGGGGAGTGGGGAACAGCTTTAGAATTATGCAACAATTTCTGCTAACGTGTTTCCTACCTAGAATTACAATGGAAATACGCACAATAACACTGACCTTTTTTTACAGTAGCAAGAAGCAGAAGAGTATTTCTGATAGCATTGCCTCATCAACACACTCAGGCAGCATTCCCATTCACTTTTCATTCTCAGTAGGAGCCATGACGTTTTGCTAGCTAATGACGACCTGGAATACAATACAATAATCAAAATTGAGTACGGAGACCATCCTTGTTAACACAAAAAATTCAGAGGTGGACTGAAGAGAAGGAAAAGCTGCTCATAATTCTCATTTATGCTGTTTGTGTGTTTACTGTTAATCAATGGTGTATTTTTTTGTTAGAATGTAGTATCCTGCTGTTGATCTTAGCAAGGTGAAGTTCTGAAAGTCTTCATTCTCCACATACTCAGTTTGTAACTGTTGAGGTGATTGTTTGTATTTTCTCGATTGCCATATAAATGATTCCTTCATGATGGGCGTGCACCATTACATGGAGCAGCTTTCTGCTCCCAATGCCAAAGTCAGACCAAAAAGTCCAAAAGCGGCTTCCCCATCTTTCAGCCTCTATATGCTGCTGTTGTGGTGAATGTGTGTGTCAGAAGACTTTTGGCAACTAACTCCCCTGAGCTCTTTTGAAAATTACAGCCCACGTTCTCAGCAAATTCTAAAGCATTCAGTTTTCATCTGATTTTGTGGCTCTTGTTCAGGGTCCCGTAGATGCAATAAGTTAAACTAAGATGATACACAGGCTTTAAACTTTCCCACCACAAGAAGTTCTGTTACAGAACCAACTAGTGAGGCAGGAAAAAATAAATACATAAATTGTGAAACTTCTGCCAACCAGGAAAAACAATGCTAACCTTATACACAAGGAAGTTTAATTAACCATCCCAGCCTTCTTCAACATTGGAGTCATTTTAGCAGTAAAGGCAATAGAAAACTGTCTACTTCCTGCAATAAGAGAGATACATGGTTTATTGGTAACTACAAATATCTTTTATATACACTTCTTTACCCAGTTGTTCTATCATAGAATTTGCAAGTGCAGACACTTTTTTTTCAAGTTATTAGCTTTTTATTAAAGATGAAGAAAATCATTGAGGTTACAAATGGTTTTCTTACCCTACTATTAAAAAGAGAGGGTGACAAATATGGAGAGAGAGAGAGAGGAATACAGCAGTGATGCAGTAATACAGGTTATGAATTGTAGTAACATACATATTTTTGTTAAGAAAGCTATTTTTATGAGTTCATCCCATTTGAGCCATCTTTTCTGAGATTGTTGAGCTACTAATTATTATTAGCAGTATTACTAGTTGTATTTTCAGTGTTACCTAGGAGCCCTGGTCATAAAGTAATCAAAGTTTTGTCTTGCTTTTGGTGACATCTGCCCAGCTCATAGTTTTGCACAGAAGAACTGACAGACAGAAAAATGACACTACTCCTCTTTGGCCAGGTATTTAGCTAACTGCTTGCTGGAACAGCTGTTTTATGGCCATATGCTTCCCTTGATGTGTTAATACACCATCCGCACTATCAACATGACCCGCATTCCAACGGAGTTAAATAGAATTTATTTTCAAGGTTAGCAACTAGCTCAAAAGAAAGAGTATTCTACTCCATCATCTTCCAATTACTGATATTTGTACTACGACATTCTTAGGCCAGGTCACTGAAGAGATACACTGTTTTTTTTATCAGTCTCCTCTGCAGGCAAAAGAAATAACCATGAAAAAGAAGAGTGGATATTATATAGCACATATAATAAAGATAAGGAAGTAGGTCACCAATTCCCATCAACAATAATTTTGTTTTACGGCTAACGAGAGAAATGTCAACAAAAAGTGGAAACACTGTTAACCCCCTGAATACTTTATAAGAAGAACTCATTTTGACCCTATAGTCATAGAATCTCAGGGTTGGAAGGGACCTCAGGAGGTCATCTAGTCCAACCCCCTGCTCAAAGCAGGACCAAACCCTTATATGTGAAATGATTTGAAATTCATATAAAGCAGTGCAGATGCTTTAAATAGAGACCTTATTTAATTTGGAACAAATATGTATTTTAAGGAGATATTAGAGGAGCGTAAATGGAAACCTGTAAAAACTGGAATATGGCCATATTTATATATTCTCAACAGGATAAATCCATGATTAATGGAACTTCTATCCCAATATAAATTGCAAGAAAGGTCGGTCCCAATTAGATTTTTTTTCTTGCTATTACATACAATGAGAGAATTCAAAAGCAACTTCCTGCCTTACCAGAACACAATGAAATGGTCCACATGAAACAATGAATACACAGTTAAAATATAGGCTATTAAAATCTCATCCATTGCTGTTTGCACTCCAGCAACACATTTTTTTTTCATTTTCTTGGCATACAAGTAAGTGCTATTCATAATCACATATAACTACATCTGTGAAAAACATCCAAGAGTTCAAGGACAAATGTGACGGACTTCCCCAATGTCCATTAACAGATGACTGAACCTTTTCCCTTATTACATGGAATATATAATTATTTCACATTACTGTCATCAGCAGTGGACCTGGAATCCATTTTCAGATTGTTTGAAATAATAAGTGAATTAACTTCCTCCGGAGGCATGAAAATAAATGTCCCATCCAAACTTGGCAAGATAAAATATCATTAAACAATACCAAATTAAAGCCCAAGATACACAATTTTTATTTAATTGCTGTGAAACTAATCCAATACTTTAAAGGACACACTAGGTAGCTACTTTGAACTTTGGAAGATCTCCATCTTTCTTGTAGCTTTCACAACTTAATTCCCAGGCAGGAGAGTTTCATAAACTACCAGAACTGTAACTCCCAAGGAAATTTTGCCATTCTTAAAGGGAGAGTAATACTAATTAGATCATTTTTGGGGGGCTCCAACACAGCAAAGTGGTTTAACGGATGCTCAATTTTAAGTACATGGATAATCCCATTCGTCTTCAGCAAAACACTTATGTCTATGCTTAACATTAAGCTCGTGCTTTAGTCCCACTGACTTCAAGGCATTCGCTTTGCCTGATGGTTCTCTAAGCTGTGGGTTAAGTACATGATCCAGGCAAATGAAAGGACTCTCTGCATCAAACAACTTTATTTAAGATGATCAACCCCAGTGGCTATGCGTGTTTCCTTCCAGGACTCTTCCCATGGTACATCTAACCTTCTCCAAACCAGAAAATACTGGAAATCTCATAAGAATGTGTCTTTGATCCAGCATAATTTCTCAATAGTAAAGGTTTGGCTTTAAATCCAAACTCAATATGATTTATCTAAACCTTCAAGCCTTTTCATGTTGATCTATCACTAGGTAAGCCTGGTTGTAGTGAGCATTTGGAAAAGGGAAATTTTTTCATTGCTTCACTATTGTATGGTAATAATGGAGAGTGCAGTGGTAGTGAGCTCTCTTCCATCAAGTCTTAATTATTGCAAGCTGCAGCAATAGAGACAGCAAAACATCATTCTGAGGTAAATGCAAAACTGGAGGAAACTCATAAAAGCAGAACAATATTTTTCTGTGTATTGCTGATCACAGCTCACATTCACAATTACTTGCATAAAAAGATACAACACTCCAATATTAAAACAAAATATGTATTAAAATAGTTTTCAAGAAACAAATAGTATACAAAAAAGAGAAAAAAAGATTGATAAATGACTGTTATATTTTTAAATAGTCTAATTGCAGTCCAGATGTTTTATAATAAAGGCATTGATGATGATTCAGAAGCAAATCAGACTTAATTTTACTTATTAGTCTAATAAATATGGATAAAACCATACAACTCTGTTTGCTTTCCTTATTTGTTTAATTTTGTTGGTATCATGCTGTTAAATTTAACACCTTGTTTCCTTTTCCTGCATTGGCTGGAGTATTTTATTGAGTAGTTTTGTACATGTGGATGAGGAAACATAAGAATAATGGGCCCAGTCCTGCAGAACTTGCCCTAATGGCATCCAGGGGAGTATTATGTTAGCTACGGTCTACAGGATTGGCCTTTAAGTTTGATCTTGTAGTCACGCCATCTAGATTTTAATAATTTACTTCTATAACCTGAGGCATATAGGAACTAGAGTTGGGCAAGTAGATATTCCATTTCCTGGAATATTATGCAATTTTGAAACTTTTTCCATTCCAAAATGGAACAGAGCTAAGCAAATTTCAAAATTTCCTGTGTGAAACGAATTTTTTTAAAAATCAAATGTGTCAAGTGAAATATTTAGTTTTGATAAAATCAAAAAAAGTTGTTCCGTTTTAACATTTTTATATTATATAAATTTTTTTAAAAAAAATGAAATGAAAAGACATTTCAAAAGAGATCATCAAAAATTTGCATTCTGAAAAGGCTGTGATGGAATGTTTTAATTCCATTTCCCCCCTAAATGTAATTTTGTAAACATTGATATGTTTCTGCAAAATATTTTGCTTTTTTTCTTCAAAAAAACAGTATTCCATTGGAAAATGTGCTGTCAGTTCTGTTTAGGGACATGCTCAGTGAGAGTAAGATGGTGGAATAAGGCAAGGGAAAGTCTAGAAGAGACCGTATCAATTTCTGAGAGCATGGAACAGCATCCACGGTGCCAGTAGGATGTCCTTGCAAAATCTTCTACTTTAATATTTTCTTTCATCACCAGACCTATGGGATGACAGAACTGCATCTCCTGGTTTCTTGAATTTCATCAAACTGTAGAATAGATACAGATCTGTTTACCGAATCACCCCTCAGAAACTTGATACTGGCTGAATTCCTACCACACCATCACTGTAGTCCAGTACATAGGCTGGCAGATTTTGAAATGGGGAAACTAGCATTTAGCTCTGTGATGGAATGACCCCCCCCATCACCTGCTAGAAGGGGGGGGAAGTAGTCATGTTCTGAACCTGTGGAGTGATTAATTGCCTTCCAGCCGGGGCAGGGGTTGGGGGGAGAGCTAGCTAAGGACCCATTAGGCACCTAAGACTTATAAGATGCTGAAGGAGCTCAGTGGAAGGGAGAAGATCCAGGAGAGAGGAAGTAGGAAATTCCTTCTCTCACTGGGAAGGGCCTGGGATAGTTTGCATGGACAAAATTGATCCCCGGGGGGAGCTTGGAAGGCAGGCAATATCCAGGGAGAGACTATAAATGAGGCAGAACTCTCCTGTAGCGAGAAACCAGGAGGGAGCCTGTAGGTAGGTTTTGTAAGTGGAAGCAAAAGATTTCAGAACCCAAGGGAGCAGAAGAACCATTCAGATTTGGTCTTATTTTCATTTGGAGCTTTTGGTTACCTTGGAAAGGGTTGAACTTAATGTGCTTTGGCCAGAGGGCTGAGCCCAGGGTATTTATGACATGGGTGAATGCTATGGGGTGCTCCCAGGGTGATTGAATCCTACCACAGGCTTCTTTCCTGGTTATTTATTCCTGCAATCTCTTTTCTTGTGTTGCTAAGCTATTTCTTTTTCTTCCCATCAATCCTGTCTTTGGTTTGGCCTGAGTCTGAAGAGCGCATTTTATATGATGATTAAATGTAGATTGGTAGAGTTATTAACTGTTGCAGCTTTATTCTGATTGTTTGCAGATGATTTTAGTATAAGATTCACTAGGATGGATCCCATGGGGCAGTAGAATCTACACTAGTTAGAACCTTCATTACCAGTAATGAGAAACGGGGGCCAGCAACATTAAAAATGTTTGGTTTACAGTCTCTCTCGCTCTCAGAGGTTATGTTCACAGCACGTACATAGAGAAATTAGATTAAAAGCATCAATATGCTTTCTAGAAGATTGCAGTGTAACACTACTTTATTTCTTCATATTCGGAATGATAAAACACACTAACCAAAAACAAAGAGAGAGAAAGCAGGCTGCTCCCTGAATCAGAGAGGCACATCTCATCCCACCCTGCTTTAGGCTGGCTGTATGCATGCTGACCACTGCTAGGCCCAGTCACACATTTCCCTACATAGCCCCCTAGCCTGCAAGCAGGGCCAGAATTTAAAGTGATGCTTATAATTTTTGAATAGTTTTCAATACACCACTCGAGGCACCATTGAAATTGAACATGAGGTAGTGTCATAGGCTTTGCTGCAGACTTATTCCAGAGTGACCTGAGAGTCTACCATTGAAATTTCCTTGCCAGCAGCCCCCAGTCCCTTAGCTTGAGTACAATAGCTGATCTCAATTGTAGTTGCAGAGCACAGAGTGAGAGACGGTTTCTCAAATAACTGGGACCCAGACCACATACAACTTTAAAGATAAGTATTGACACCTTGGGTTACACTTAGAAGCAAATAGGGAACCAAGGTGCTGGTTCAATGTGCTCTCTAAGGCCATTCCACTAAGCTACTAGGCCTCTGCATTATTCTCTGTGAGATTCAGCTGCCAAATGGTCTGCTTAGTTAGTCCCATGTTGAGTGAATTAGTTATGTATGTAATTAGATTTAATAAAGCACCTGTCCAAACTTTAGCTGCTCCACAAATATTAAAACACTAATATCCTCAGTACAAAATACAAGGGTTGCAGTTTTCAAAGTCAAGCAGGGCATCTAACCACATAATTCCTGTTAACTTAAACAGGAATCAGATGGTTAAATGCACTTGGATTTGAAAATCTCAACCAAGGTCTTACTGACCAGGCCACATAATGGATATAACAGAATAATGATAACACTGTTAGTCCACAATCACAATAAGCCCATGGGATAATATATCTGATAAGGTCCACTACAGAAAAATAGGGTCATAGCCACACCACCTCTCTACATTTGTGGATTTACATGATTTCTTCTTTTCTACCCTCTCTCTCTCTCTCTCATTTTAAAAAAGGCTATCTTGCTAAACTGAAGTATGTCTGATTACCTAAGCTATGGAAAACATCTGCTTTGTCTATAAGAAATACAGATAGACAGAGCCATTCTTCATACTATTTTCAGCCTTAGTGTCTGCTGAAAAGCTTGTTTTAAAATAAGTACACTTAAAAGCATGCTTTTAAATGCATCTTTAGACCTTGTTTCCTGTAGACCTTTTATTTTAAATTGCTTTTCAAGAGTTAAGATACTTCAAAGTATATCAGTGGTCTCTGTTTTCTTTTAAAAAGCCATACAGTGAATTGAGTTTTATATTCTATATAATATAATTTATTTCTTTTTTTTAGCCTTAGTCACATCATATGGGGTCAGCACTTGAAGTCCTTCTCCATTCTAGTCTGTTTTGAAGCAGCTCCTCAGAAACTCTGGAGCTAATCGGATCCTTTTGTATGACCTCCATCCATCTAGTTTTGGATCTTCCAACCCTTTTTTTTAACCTTCCATTTCCTATATATACTTCTGATCTTCTTTTCACATGCCCAAACCATCTGAGCCTGGATTCACTGAGTTTTTCTATAATTGATACCACCTTCACACTTCCCCTAGTTCATTCATTCTGAACATGGTCTATCTTTGTAACTCCAAGCATCCACCTTAACACTTCAGTTCCACTGTATGCAAGATCTGTTCCTGTCTCTTCCTCTGTGCCCAAAATTCAGAGCTGTACAAAAGTGAAGTGTAATGTATACTTGTAAGTTTAAAAATAATTCTGCCTGTCTTTCATTGCATTTCTCTAATTTATAACTTCACGGACAATTGGATTCCGCTGCTGAATTATTTTAAATGGGGTAAGTGAAAGAAATAGATTTTGGCAAGGTCCAGTCTACTAAAAATCTTAAAAGCAATTGGGGAATTGGATTGCTCACAGGGTTGGTAATATCGAGCCTTTCACCATTAGTCTGTTGATTCAAATTGTACCCACGTGCATAATGAGTGAAAATCCTTACCTTATGTTCTCTGTTCAATATACTTTGTGAAATACATTGGTGGTCTTGGGACAGTCCTGCTCAAGGTGTTCAAAAATTGAACAAGCAAGAAGACACAACTACCCTCCCACCCTTTTGGGAGGAATCTCACCATAAAACAGTGAGGCACATTAGTTGAGGCAGTTCACATTGCCTCTCTTTGCTATAGCATCCATTCTGCTTAGCACAGAATAAGAAAAAAAGAGAGAGAGAGAAAGAAAAGAAATAAAAGAGAGAGACTAGAAAGAAAAAGATATTCGGTGGAAAAAAACAGGACAAAAATGGAGCAGTGACCAGGAAGAGTTAAATGAACTTGTACAGAGAGGATGTGAGAAACGGAGAAAGAAATAGTAGATATCAGAGTGGGGTGGGAAACGATATTTCCATCCCTGAAAAACGTTTGCAAATTCTGTATTTTTTTCCATCCAAATCTAAATTTTTTTGCAAAATGGCAATGCAAAGAAGTCATTTAGGGTTAATTGATATCTTTTGTTTTGATATCAACCTTATTTATTTTATTATAATTAATGTAGGTTTTAAAACAAAATGCCTTTTGAAACAAAGTGGAATTTTTCATTTTCTGAAAAAAATTAAAGTTTGTTTCCAACTTTTTTTTTAAACGAGAAATCCATCAAAACTGATCCTCTTTGGCAAAGAGTTCAGGTTTTGAGGAATCAACATTTTCTGATGGAAAAACAATTTGTCAAAAAAAATGCCAACCAGCTCTTCAGTATTCAGATACAGTATATGTACCTGCCACTCGTACCAGCCTAAGGAAACACCCTTGATGACACCTTGAAGCAAGCATGGGATTTAAAATAGAAGAATATAACTTTCACATGTTCAGAGTAGAAACTCAGTCCTCCAAATTTAGTCACACTCAACAAGTTAGTACTAATCTGAAATTGTTTACTAATCTGAAATTGATTCTACCACTATAGGAACAGAGAATGTCTTTCAACCAAGAGAAGTACTTTAGATGCAGTAACTGTGTAGACTGGATGGTTAGATTGAATCCCAGAAAGATTAGTGGCAGGGATGAGAAAAGTTCTAAGGAGACTTAAGTCCCAGCCCCCTGTTCTAACCATTAGGACTCACCAGGTCATGAACTGGACACTTATTTTTAATATTACTATTGTATTTTGAGGGCCTGTCATTTCCCTTGACAGCATTCCATTAATATGAGTTTGTACATTGTACCTAATTCAAAATTGCAGAAATAAAACTTGTTAATGATTTTGAATGACTGAAGATACACACACCAACATTAATATCCAGAACTTACTGTGGAACAAGACTACCAAATAAACCGATCATGTTAAAATTCCATTGAGTTGTCTTGGCAACAGTAAAGAGGATCTTATCTCATGGTATGAATATGTTGAATGTCATAACTGTATGTGACTGAATATGAAGAGCTACCTCCAATAATTGGGTTAATTGGAAGTTCTGAACATGAAGAAATTATTTTCAGAAACATATTATTCTGAAATTTTCATATAGTCATTGTGCCATTCTGCCTCTTAAGTTAGATCATCAGTCTGTTCAAAATGCTGCCACTAAAACCACCCCCTGTGCCTGCTAGTCTGATCGTGTTAAGCCCTTTTTCAAATCTCTCCGATGATTTTCCCCTCAATGATTGGATCAAATTTAAGCTCTTCATCCTTGCCTTCAGGATACTTCCTGCCACACATTTTCCTCCACCCTCCTTGTCATGTTGCACAACTAACTTCTCCCTTACTCTCCTTAGTCACTCCTTTGTGCCTTCTTATTTACTCTCCCGAGTGTTTGGGTCTCCCTTCCTGGAACAATACAACATGCCTCTGCCCTTTCATCTCTATTAGCACTGTGAGGTAGGGAGAAAAAAGTGGCCCTCTGACACCTTTATGCTTCCTCCAGTAGTCTACAGCCAAACAGAAGGGATGTCCTAGGCTTGTAATGGCCCTTCTTACACTTCCTCCTACCTTCATCCCCCTTTATATCCAACCAAAACCAGACAGAGAAGGGGTCAACTGTATTGGCTTTACACTACACAAGGATTCCCCTATGTCAGGGAAATCCCCAGCTGTCTCAGAGCACCTGGCTCTGACTTCTCTAAAGAAACCTATATCCCCTAGCCTGCCTACCTCCATTCTCTGTATCTGCTGTGAATATAAACATATACACATCATACTTCCTTTTCCTCTTCCTATTGCACATCCCATTGCACTTTGTGACAATGACATCTCTCTCTCTTTCTCTCTCTCTCTCTCTGTAAAGTACCTAGTACATGGTTGGTGACATAAATTATAAGAATAAAAACCAAGTAGTAAAGTAGGAAAACTAAGATTCATTGAAATAGCTTTTGATAAAATGGGAAACAACGTGACTGTCTCTAGTTCATCCTTGGACAAAGGCTGGATGGATGGGGACTGGGAGCCAAGAAACATTCTTGATGATTTTACAAATATTAATGAAAAGAAACAATGTGCTCTTGGTTACACACATGATACTAAGAGATCATCTCATGACCGCAGAAATTGTTGAGTGAAACTGATACAAATCCTAAGAAGAAAGGCTGATCAGGAAGAATATTCACTAGCTTAGGGCTTGGCTAGCTTGTTGAAATACATTTATACAAATACATATGTTAAAATACATACTTGGTCCTGCTTTAGCATGGGGGGGTGGACTAGATGACCTTTTGAGGTCCCTTGCAGCCCTATATTTCTATGACTTACACTTCTTCTTACCCAGCAATTGAGCTACCTTAAACTCATATCACAGCTCTGTACTTCAGTTGGTTCTGTGATCATGTGCAACAGGGGTCATTTTGAACTTAGAAGGAGGCCATGCTTATCAGCAGTTTCTATATAAGCTCTTGAAGACATCTTGAATCAGTAACGATAATAAAGTAAGTGGGCTGTCTGAAAGGAGAAAAACATATCACTGTGTGCATATTCTTACTTTCTACATAAATCACATCCTGTACAAGGAAAGAGGTTTTTGAAGAGCTGATTCATCAACATCTTTGATGTCCATGACCATTTCAAATAAAAAGCTTCCCAAAGAAGATGTGATCTCTACTGCTTTACAACTTTTGTTTTTCATCTGCTTTCCTTCTTCATTTAAAGATATCTCAGTGCAAACATAATGCAATATTCTGTGAAAAGTTTAAGACTTCTTTTTAGAATAAAAAAGGCATTGTCACTGAGAAATATTCTTACAATCAAAGGGAATAAAACATACAGTGCTTCACCTACTGTAATACCAAGAGGAAAGAAACCATTGCTTTAGCTCACCCTCTACAACTCAGTGTCTTTGAGACCTTTAGCTACCTATATACCTTTATGTAAGACTAAGGACTTTTTGTCACACTCATAATAAAGGAAACCTGTCAGTCTACCCAATCTGTAACAAACTCTGTCCTTCCAGTCTGGGTCTATGCCTTTCCACAGTAGTGGGGTCAGGTGTCACTCTCTAATTTGTGTCTCTCCATGTATCTGGAGCTCTCTCTTCCCTTTGAGACAAAGAATCACATCCTCTCTTAAATTCTCACCATAGAAACCTTCCCTTTCTCTTTATGTTTATAACTTGCTCTCATCCTGTGGTACTTTGTCTGAAAGCAAGTTATGTAACAGAGTGCATGGAAAGAACATTCTTACTTTCAGGAAACTTTCCTCTTCCTCGAGTTGGTGCAAAAGTACATTAGCATTGTGATTCCTGCATAAATGTTTCCAAAACAAGGAAGAATCTCATTCGTCTTCTGTCTGATCTGTTTAAAAAGACCACTGCTTGTCCAACAGGTGTACTACACACCTCGGTCATCTAGGGTTGTCACTAAAACAATTCAAACAGAAAAAAAGCATGGCTCTTGCATTCATTGTTTTGATACTCTCACAATGATCCAATACACCCATGCCCTGACAACTACATTCACAGGAAGTAGTGAGAAAGGTCAGTCTCATTTGTTGTCAATAAGTTCTCTCTCTCTATAAGTGCTGTGATGTCTCTCCCTTAGGTACTTTGGTCTGTTTGTCCTTAGCTGCTTTAAATGCAACTTCCTTTATCTGAGCCATGCAACGCTGTCTTAGGTCTTCATTATATTCATTAGGAAATAAGTTCAGCTTTGTCTGGGCCAGATCCAAGGCCCATTTAAATCAATTAAAAGACTCACATTGGCTTCACTGGGCTTTGGATCAGACCCTCTGTGCTGCATCTTGTTCTCCTCAACAATATGAGTAAAGCCATAAACAACATGCATTGCATTTAACTATTTCATATATCACAAGCTGCAAAGTGATCTCAGATGGTTGTTCTAGTGCAAGTTTCTTCCGATACCAAAACTTTGACTCATACTAATTTAGAAAATAGGGCATCTGCCCATTCTTACACTGACAGTTCCACCAATCACTCGTCAGGCCTCTTAATTGAAGCCCAGGCCATTTCCTTATAGAGCTAGATTCTCATTTACACTTTGGACACTTTCCACCGCTCTGGAAATACAAAGTGGGAGTAAATTACAGGTATGCCCACTTTAAGGCCACTTTATATTGCCAGGATAAAATGGCCGTAGTATAAATGAGACTGGTCCACTGAAATTGTTTAAAGATAAGTTTTCAGTTACAGTCCCATCTTGTATCTGATGGTTAAATGTCCTTTAGACTACATAGTGAGTAAGAGCTATGAAATGCCACCAAAGTGGAAGGAGAGGAGCCAGGAATTTGCCAGGGCCAGAGTCAGACATTGACTTCCTGCAGAACACTTCCTTTCCCACCCATGTAACAGTGAATGGGATGGGTATATAACCTTTTTCAACTCAGACCTATCTTACAACATGGGCTGAGAAATAAAGAAAAACTATTTACTAGCACTCCTGTGTGTCACACACCTGTATTACATCTGTTCTGAGGGATTCTATTAGCTGCCTATAAATAATGCTTCTGTGGCTATGGGAAAATTACTACCAGTCCCTGTTATCAAGTAGGTACTCATGTAGTAGGAGTTTAAGGTGTCTGAAGCAATACCCATAGCAATACATCCTACAATTCAGCCTATCCTAGAAAAGTGGAAATTGTACCATATCAAAGGATAGTTTGCATATTTTAATTTTCATTAAATGTTTTGAACCCACTCTTCCTTGCCAAGAAATACACTTATGACTCCTTAGAGTCCTTTTTCCTATGCTCACATCCAATCAGAAAGACTCATTTGTAACAAAGAGTGCTTCATTCAAATGTAATATGAATTGCCTATTAAATACATGGGTATCGCTAAGTTCTGCCATCTTATAATGGCTGAATATATTTTATATAATTCAGGTTTCTATTGTTTTCTGGTTTGCAATTATTCTATTTTACAAGACCACAGGACAAAAAAGGCTCTGATCATTGCCTTTTCGTAGCCTGTTGAAAAAATATCCACCATATCAATGAGCTACACTTCACTGCTTTTCACTGCACCAGTCAAATGTTCTCTGGTAATGGATGTATTTAGCCAGCAAGGACAGAACATTCTCAGAGTGTAAATTATTTATTTTTCACCCCATTTGCACTGATTTCTAAGTGATCAATGTCACTCAGGAATTAGCCAGCTAAACTAAAGAGTGTCAAAACAAGTGAGGATCATATGGACATTGCTGTCCAAGCAATGTCCTAAGACAGCTTTTTACAGAATATGACTGTCAGTTATGAATTATATAAGGAAAGAAAGCAACCTAAGGTACACTAGAAAAATATCAAATCCTGTTAGAAAATTAACCTTGAGTTTACATTAGGTGTCTTTTAATGTCTAAGCTGTCCTTGAGACAAAGTGCAGCTAAAATAAGCGCATGTCACTAAGACACATTTTAGACCTCATTTGATGATTCTGTTTTATATGTGGGTTAGTAAGAGTCCTGTCCAACAAAAAATAATACACAATCATGCTTGTTTATAACAGCTTCTAAATAATTTCTAGAGTGAGTGCAACTGACCTGGTTTTTTAAGTGCAATATATAGTAAAAAAATATATTTTTCCTGTTGAGGTTTTCTCTGAGCTGGTTCATCAGTCCAGAACACAAGATTTTTCTTTCTCTCCAGTAGCAAGAGTCAGGGTGGCAATCAATCAAACTGGACGATTTCCACGTCCCTCAATAATTCTCTTTTTATCCGTCACTGCCTCATTGTCATTTTTTTCTTGAGCTAAAAGAATAAAGGTTAGGTTCAGTACTATCAAGAACAGTCTTGTTCCCAAGCTTAATGGGACCATTATCCATCGGGGGAAATGGGATCTCTGGGCAGATCAACCAAGTTATTTTTTTTTATGGAATAGAATGGTTTTTTTAACTATAATTTAGTCTGCTCAATATGTCATGTTTTTAAATAGCAGTACCCAAAATATCCAGAATAAGGACTGCAAAGAGTCTAAAAGAATGATTACACACTGGTTGAATGCTGCATAGGCTGGTACCTGAAGGTTTAGTGCCTGATTTTCTGGTGTCCTACATATAGCCATTTGTATAGTCATTTACACTAGTGTAAACTGAGTTTGCAAAATTAGGTGTAAATGTTGCCATTCTGATTTGCATTATTTACTCTGCACATGACTACATAAGGTGCAGAACTGGACCCTCGATCTGTAGCCATTAGCAAAGGTGTACAATGAATGCCCTAAAGAGTTGATCTACTGATACTTAAACTATCTCTGCTGAGGAAGAATATATAGCTTGGGAGGAGTGGGCTGTAATGCTGTTGGAGTCTACTTGAATCACTTAGCAATGATGTATCTGAAAGGTTTGAGATCCTATCTGGATCCTTCAAAAAGGACAAACAGTGATTAAACAATTCTAAAGGGGTTCTTTCTCTTCAGATGGTTTTTTGAGAGCCCTCCACAGGTACAGAGTGCCAGTTTTTCTCTTTCCTAGTCTCAGGTGGCAGGCAGAGACTGGAAAATGAAGCATCCTAAATTGAAGGATACTGCAGCAGGTTCAAATGACCTCTTTATCATTGTTGGACAGTCTAGCAAGTGGATATAACTACAGTGCAAAGTGAATATGTGATCGCAGAACAGGTAGGCTTACATGTAGGCATGTGGTGGCATGGTCTGTAGCACAGTCTAGCAATAGAGTACTTATCTAGGGTTCCTGGAGGATTTGTGCTGTTGTTGCTAGCCTGCGCTGAAGCCTGTGCCATCATATCTACACTGCTATTGTTACTTGTGCTAGCTAGATTAAAGCTAACATAGGTATGCCTGCCTGTGCTACAGTCACATCTTCACTTTGCAGGTAATCATACTCATAGGGAGAGATGACTTTTCCCTAGCATTTCTGGCTGGGATCATAGCCACCAAGATTACTTACAGGGGTAAAAAGATGTTATGTTAAATCAAATGGCTCAAAGGAAGTCCCAGCCACATTTTGGGGAACGAAATTAAAGCTCTGGAAGCAGAGGAGACCTAACAAGGGGATGAAGGAAATTAACTTTTTTTCAAAATGGAGAAGAAGAGCCAACTGTGATTACCCATACCCACATCTCCCCTGCAGGCATTGAGAACAGTTGTCTGGATACCCAGGGAGCTGAAACCTAGCCATTAAACACCTATTGAAGGAAACAGGAATCTTGGCCATTTTAGCCCCATTTTTGAAATCCTACTACAACAAGCCAGGAATACCGATCAGACAATATAATAAGCAAAAGACAAGATATTTTTGTTCTATTTGTTTTCATTGAGTTTAACATGGCTTTTCTACCTTGTCCAAACTTACTAACTCTTTCTGGAGTGCTTGGTCTCAGGCCAACCCAAGAAACTTAATGTGAGCGGGTAAGGATGCATTGTTAGCCTCTCAATGCAATTCTATGAAATAGCATTAGAAAAATCTGCCTGCCACATCTCTGGAGTTATTTTGGAGCAATGAGAATCAGGGGAGGGTTAAGTAGGGACATTTTTTCCATACCTTGTAGACTGGAGGAATCGTGTAAACTAGATGAAATGTTCACCCTAATCAGAAGACATCTTGAGCCATGTCTTATTCCAGTTGCTCTAAAAAGGAAACTCTGCATTGACCTGTGATGAAAACAGGCTCACTGAAAGGTAACAGGCCCCGTGGTGAAGTGAAATCTTTCTTCCATCAGGCAGCACTTTCCTAGGAGACTATGTGACCCACTCAATTAATCTGCCTGGAAAAATAAAAATCCCTGAGCTGGAGCATGCAGTGATGGACAACAGATTGGCATCCGCTTAACTGAATAGGCACATGGACTCTTCCAGGAGACCATCACTTTTGGGGTTAGTTTATCTGCCCTGCTCCACTTTCCTGGTGCCAGTCAGATGATGGAACTGGGAGCTATAACCTAGCTTCTCTCTACTGCATCCAGGGGAAGCTGGCCCCTTCTTACTATCCTACCACTTGAGATATGTAACCACAGAGACAACTGCATTGTCTGTCCTTAGGAAAATATGCTTTCTCTTGCACCTTGACTGGAATGCTAGCAGAGATGACTTAACTGCTTGTAGTTGAACCATATTTACATGAAACAATTTTCCTCTGAGACCAAAGTGAGAGAGTCCTCAAAAGCAGCAGCTGTTGGTTTGGGTCCATCTCTCATATGTATTGATTGGATGGAATGTAGGTTTATCATACAAAATACTGCTTCATGCTTTAAAAAATTAATAATAGGGTGTTATTTCTCCTTACTGGTCAATGCTTCAACTCAAAATCAATGGGCTACCTCAACAATTTTTTTTTAATCTTTATTTTATTCAACTTTCTAAACTATTTTGGCCCTACATTTCCTGTAGCATCAGTGACCTCCTGCTGAGGGATTTGTATAGGCTCATCTGATTATATTTTGTCTAATAGCTGGCAGGTCAATAGCTCTAAACCAGTGGTGGGCAAGCAGCAGCCCATAGGCCGCACACAATCAGTCAGGGTAATCCGCTGGTGAGCCACCAGACAGTTGGTTTACATTGACCGTCGGCAGCTCTCAGTGACCGCGATTTGCTGTTCCCGGCCAATGGGAGCTGTGGGAAGCGGAACAGGCTGCAGGGACATGCTGGCCGCTGCTTCCCGCAGCTCCCATTGGCCAGAAATGGTGAACCATGGCCAATGGGAGCTGCGGAAAGCCGTGCCTGTGGACAGTCAATGTAAACAAACTGTCTCGAGCTCCCCAGTGGATTACCCTGACAGGCTGCATGTGGGCTGCAGATTGCCCACCACTGCTCCAAATAAAGTGTGGGAGAGGTAAGACACAAAGTTTCAG
Organism: Mauremys reevesii; assembly: GCF_016161935.1. NCBI lineage: Eukaryota > Metazoa > Chordata > Testudines > Geoemydidae > Mauremys > Mauremys reevesii. The sequence continues at coordinate 24,837,682 of NC_052633.1, read as the reverse complement.
TTCATATCCATTTTTATGAAGGAAGATGGTCTAGTGGTTAGGGCATTAGCTTAGGACTCAGGAAGGGTCACTAGATAGCAAGTGTTAAAGATTGGGATACTTTTTTTGTGGGGAGAGGGGACATAGTTGTGTATATAAGACAAAGCCTCAAATGTCGGGATGGTCCCAATAAGATCAGGACATCTGGTCACCCTAGAGTCAATTTCCTGTCTGCTACAGACTTCCTGTGTGTCCCTGGGCAAGATACTTATATTCTCTGTGCCTCATGATGCATGTCTGAGTTAATGACGACTTATGATTCTTGAACAGACTGAATTGGAATTATTTAATCAAAGATTATCAATCGGAGATTAGTACAGCACTACACAGAACACAGAAAGAATAGATACTTTACCCCCTTTATGTGATGATGTGAGAAACAGCTGGCTCTCTGTCTCTTCTCCACTGTAGGGGCCCTGGCGGATTCATTCCCCAACTAAATTACTATACCTGTGTCATTATGTAGGGTTTTCAAACAAAGAAACCCTCTTTGCTCTGATGTTGTTTCTATACATTGTCAGTTTACCTGATTTATGTGTGAAATCATGGTTATTTACAACTGAGAGAACTAACAAGGTAATATATTTCTGTGTGTCTTTCTTCCCCCATAATTATTCTTTCCTGTTGATTCACCAACAGAAGATATCTGCTGTAACAATCATCTCTTATCAGTTTTCCAGGTATGTAAGCATTACATAGTGTGATGTCATACAGGTACTTAAAATATATGGTGTATATGAATCAGATATACAGTATATATGGCACTATGCAATATATAAAAATAAGCAATAGTAATTGCTGCTTTAAAGAAAAAAATTAGTTCATACTATGTGTATCTTTATTTAATACCCACATATACTCTGTTCCTTCAATTTCTCTTTCATGTATATCATGACTTTAATCATGTTGCATTTGTACAACTACGTTCCAGTAGAACAGTTTAATGTAGTCAGCTTGAGAAATGTAATTTCAACATCAGTAGTACATGTTGCCATTATGAGCGGTTCCAACAAAGCACAACATAATGTTTGTGAAGAAAAAATAGTTAATGTTTATTTACTACATGCCATTTGCTGGATGTTCTGGAAACTCAGCAACTGAGTGTCTTTAAGACTATGATAAGTGAGCTACTGGAATCATTAGCTCCAGCATTCAGCCTGGTTTTCACAAAAATCCTTTCTTGGAAAAGACTAATATAAATTGTTCTTAACATCTTGACATTTAGCAAAATATTTGCATAGACTTGAATATACAAAAGTATACAAACACAGATTTGTTTATATATATATATATATATATATATATATATATATATATATATATATATATATATATCTATATATATATAAACTTTTTTGATTAAACACTTAATTATGGGTCTAAATTTTAAATGTATAATTCTATATGGGTGCCTAATTTTATCATTCTTTTATATTGTACTCAATGCATTTTAACATTAATTTATTCATAAGAAATTATTGGTGATGCTCTGCCATCAGATGAAACTGTTTTACACAAAACCATTTGTGCATGTGCAAATTATCTTGTGGCCATATGTACTGCTTTTCTCTATTTGGGATTTAAGATTATTTGTTTTATTGATTGCTTGCAAAACAATGGAATGACTGTATTGTCTTCCCAGTTTATCAAGGTTATTTTCTTATTTGGCACCCGCCTCATATTCCAGTCATTCAAGGAAGACAGAGTCACGGTATTAAGTATACACATTTTACCCATGATGCTTATATGTTAATTAGGGTTATGTGAAAGATTCTGCAAGATTCTAAATCCACCCAAATCCACCCTGATTTGGGGATCAAGCCAAACTCATGAATGCCAGGCCAGACCCATGAAAGTTAGGTGAATCAGGAAGGACAGATATGTTAACACAATCCCAGACACCCTTGTTCCAGGGATCAAAATTTGTTCACTTTTGTTCTTTTTTGGATAGAGATTAGGACCTTCTAATTAATAACTGGTGATTTTATCCCATGTCTTTGTGTATCTGTCTTTGAGAGGGTTTACCAGGGAGGGATGGGAAGCATCTTCATCCTTCACATAAGCAGGAGACAATGATTCATTCTCTTTCTATTGCAGTCACTGGGACTCCAATTTGTATGTCAGTGATGCCCCCTAAGACTTAGTGTGAGGCTGATGCAGAGCCCTATTATGGGACTCTACTACCCCTAGTGTTTAGTGTGCTAGTTTATTAATCTACTGATTTTAGTGAAGCTGTCCCAACCTAAGACCACTGCATCACCCCACACAGACACTGGAAGAAAGAAGTTGGATTGGGGAACTGACCTGGCAATCTCACAACTGGTTAGGAATTAGGTACAAAACCCAATCTGTGTGGTGAAATTTGTACAGAGGTTTAACTTTCACCACAGTACCTTTACTCAGAATTTTTTATAGAGAAGAATAAGTTGTTAAACTATTAAATTACTCTTCCAGTAAACAAGTAAAATCTGCAGTGGCAACAAAGATGTTACAATAGAATGATACAATAATAATCTACAATGATGAGTCCAATCAAGTTAATGACAAAAAAAGCAGACATCAAGTCAATCAGTCAACACACAGGAATATATAAACAATCCAAATCAGACACCGACAACAAAGAAATTATATGTTGAGCAAGCCTAGAATTTATATCTTCAAGTCAAAACATCAGTGTTTAGGTTAATATTTACTTTCATGCACTACATTTCAACAATTCCCAATATTAAGATATATTATTTATCATGCTTAGAAAAGAGTCTGGTATAACTTACAAATCTTTTTAATGTAAAATCACATTTCTGGTATCTAAAATTTAATAATCTGTCATTCTAACTTCCATATAGTGAGCTGAAAAATCTTGATCCTATTGCAAACAATGGGTAAAACCCTGGACATAGTAAAGTCAATGGGAGATTTGCCATTGATTTCAATAGGGACAGGATTTCAATCATTATCTTGAAAAGAATCAAGTGCTGCTATAATCCAGAGCTTCCACCTTCTAGTATCTGTGCAGCAGGACATCATAGCTTCAGGTTCAGGACTCTACAGGTATTACCCTCTTTTTAGTACCTGAGTCAGACATTTCGCTCTCAGAGTGAGCAATTTCACTTTCAGCACAAGCCACATAAATTAGTGTAATGGAGTTATCGCTTCTTTTTCTTGACCTGCACTCCACTTAGACAAAACAGATCAAATCTTTATATATATATATATATACGGTATATATAATTTAGATCCAGATTTCTAATACCTAAAGTTTGAATGTGTTTGGATTCACTCTTCTGGTTCAGTTTAATGTTTAAATAGGAGTCATTTGCAACACCTGCAAATTGGTTAAAATTTCTAACACCATTTAAATTTGAGGAAGGTGTTTGTATCTGAAGTTCTGGTTCAGGTTCGTCGCCGAATGATTATAGCATTTATACTATACAGCTATTCTATCCTTAATATCATAGGATCTGGCTTCTATGGCATCAATTATTTCATAATTTTAATTGATAAAACTGCACTGGTACCTAATTAGAAGTTTCTCTCTTAGTTTGGGAATGTACTTCCACTGCAATGAGAGCTTCAAAATGAGCAGGATTCTGCTGACATTCTTTTCATTGCCACCAAGATTTTGTTTTCCCTCTCCATCAGCCTCCATACAATACTCCTCACCATCTCGGTGTAAAGAGACTCATTAGTGTCATGGAGTGCTGGTAATGATGACAGAATGTTGTAATCCTCTTCAAAACGAGGCAGCCACATTATCATCTTTGTGGAGTTGAGACCCAGACACGAGTTCTGACTGCTGGAAAGTCTCCCCTTGGCTGCAATGGACTTTTATATTGAAGTCAATATTAGATATACTTAAGTGCCTTGCTGCATCAGGGCCTCAGGATCTGATCCATAAAGAAATCTGGAGAGGTTCATTTCATGACCTTCTTCCACTCTTTTTCATCCAGCCACCCTTTGACTGGGAACCAGAGCTAATAATTCAGTGGTCCCCAACCTTTTTGTGGCCAGTAGCACATTCATGTTTTCAGAAGAGTGTGGCGGGCGCCAGCAATTTTTCAAGGCTTATTTTGTATTTGTACATTAAATATTAGGAAAAACATCCTATTTAATATTACATAATATATGAATCACTAAGATAAAAAGGATAATTTTACATGTAAAAGGTATTAAATTAAATTATTCGGCAATTACTCTTTCACCTTACCATGTGAATTTGCTCTTTTTTATCTACCTGTAAGAAAAATTAAGGAGTTTTTACAAAATAAATATCATAAACAGTTTTCATCTTATTTAGTTTAAAAAAGTAAAACATTCTTGAACTGCTGGTCCAAATATATTTATTATTCTTACTTTAACATAGAATGAAGCCTGCAGCCCTGGAGTTCTCTGTCCCCGGCAGGTGCGGGGCCATGGCTTAAGCTGGAGAGAAGCTGTGGCCCCGCGCCTGCCGGGGACCGAGAACACCGGCGCCTGCAGCCCCGGAGAGAAGCCGCAGCCCCGCGCCTGCCAGGGACAGAGAAAGCTGGTGCCCGCAGCCTGCAGCCCTGGAGTTCTCTGTCCCCAGCAGGCGCGGGACCCCAGCTTCTCTCCCCTGCTGGGCACTAGGCGAGCACAGATAAATGCCCCCGCGGGCGCCACGTTGGGGACCACTGTAATAATTAATAGTTAGCTGTCTGTATTTTTATTTAGATAAAACAATGATCTCACCCATGTCAAAGTGGTGATTGCCTTTGAAGATTTTATTTTAGGCCCCAATTCAGCCAGGTGCTTAGGCACCTGTATAAGTGAGTAGTCACCTTGGCTTCAATGGGACAACTCATGTGTTTACAGTTATTCATCTGCTTAAGTACTTGGCTGAATCAGGGCCTTAGAGAAGATGTATTTGAATACCAGCCTTCCACCAAGACAACTGATGACTTCTGCTCTGAAAACTAATCCAGTCTTCCCAAAGACATCTGGTTTTATAATCCAGAAATAGCAACATATACAATATCCCTGGTATCCAAACCAAAATGAATTCTGCAAGGGCTTCTTGTACTACAAAAATAACTTATGTGAAGTCCAAATGTTTTGAACTAGGAAAATTTAGTGACCTCACATATTGTCACAATATTTTGATTTAATTGAACATATTCTCATATCGGAACTACAATTTTTAATCTCTTATTTAATGGGTAAATATTTAAAAATATCATCACAATTTTTTTAATCATTTGACCATGTTTAAAGAAATAAAATACAATACCAAATGAAAGAGAAGTGAATTAGGTCTATTTAGACAGTTCAAGGGATTAGTGTTCTTTCTGAATTATTTTTGCAAATTGAAACAGAAGGGAATGTGTTAATGTCTCTACTTCTTAAAAGCAGCAGAGCCTATTAGCTGCTATTGAATTAGTATCTGGCTGACTTTTCCCAAAATAATATTTAAATTTGGAATTGTTTTGCAAGCTGGTGCATCAATACCCCAGAACATTTCATCAGACAAAAGCTTGTTTGTTCATTTATCATGTGCCTTGGGATTAAAAATAGTAACACCATATTTCTTCTGCATATGATCATTTATGTCAAAGTGTATTCATTGAATCTAGTGCTGGGTGAAATTTGTTATCCAATTTTTTTTTCAGCATAAGGTGCAGAATCCCCTGAAACATTTCATGAATTTGTGTTGGTTTCGCTAAATTGTTTGTATGGAGATGGCGGGGGGGGGGATTCTGAAAAAGTCTAATAATTTTATATTGACATTTTGTAAGCTAAATGTTTGGATTTTTTCAGTTCAAAATAACTCTTTTGAAATTTCCTTTAATTCTATTTAAAAATTAAACTCTTTTAAAATAGTCAAAATTGAAAGGAAATGCTTCATTTCAGGTAGAATGAAATGTTTTGTTCCAACTGATTTTTTTTTTTTTTTTGCTTTTTTGATTTACTGAAAATTCCAATAAAATTATTGTTAACCCAAAACAATTTTACTCCTGATTTTTCAAACAAAAAATCTGTTTTCCGCACACCTCTAATTCAGTCACCCCAATTCTTCAGACATTATGGGCCATTGTCATTGCAAAATCAGGGATTTAAATGATTTGTATAAATATTTAAACCTCTCAATATTCTGAGGTACCCTTTTCTTAGTTTCTGGTCTATGTAGCCACTCATTTACTTGTCATGTCTTCAGTTACCACCGCTCCATGTTACTAATTTGGTCTAGTCTATGACTCATTTTCTAGATCTTCTGATGGTTTTCTGTTTGTTTGGATCTTTTGTTTTTCTTTGTTATTACATTTTAATATAATTATGAAGTGAAGTGAGGTTTTTTTAAAGAAAAAATACTTTGTCAATTTAGTGGATATAAATGATTTAAATATGTTCCACAGATGTTTTCATTTACAAATTGCAACTTTTCGTAGTGTTGTAACTTACTCATCATTGTTCTAATTTGCATGTCATTACCCATTATGGTTTTTCTTTTGAAAACCTGAAATGTTTGCAGCTCATCATAACCTAGTCCAAATGATTTTCAGTACATCTGTTAAAAACAGCATCTAGGCAATTTCCTGTAGACAATCATCTTTGTGTTTTACTGATTTCCAAGATTTTCAGTTAGGAGTTTATATATACTTAAAGATTCTACTTTATGCATGCATAAATTGGAAAATAACAAATGGATAGTTAAGTTGTATGCAGAAGTATTACTGCATCTGTATTCTTGCATCTGTTACAAGAGTTACAGTCTGCCTTTTCCAGAGAGTTAGGCATGTTTTGGGGTTGTTTGTTTGTTTATTTGTTTGGTTGTTTTTAGGTGGGTGGCTGCGGTGGGGATGAAGGGGAGGAAGAAGAGTGAGCTCCTAAAATAGATTTCCCTGTTTCTTAATGGCATAATGAATTAACCAGATGTATCAAGAAATTAATTAACATAAGAATGAGTAGAAACAATGATGGAAAACAAAACAGCAGAAAAGGAATATTGGCCTACAATCCTTTATTGCCTCAGTGAGTGTAGGTACCTATCCTGATCTATTATAAAACAAAATCCAAAGTTAAAAAAAAAAAAACACCTACCCCCTGGGGTCTGACTTCTTTAACAATGGTTTAATCTGAAGATCATCTCAAACCTTTTCCTTGGGCCTGGCTGCTCCTAGGGTTCCTACCTTAGGATTGCTCAGTCCAACCTTGGATCCTGCCTCTCTAAGCAAGACACTTCTACCTCCCTTTTATCCTGGTGAAACAGCAAGCCACCTGCCTTACCCACAGAAACCTTAATTAGAAAGATCAACACTTGCTAGCAAGGTGAGTGTTCCCTCCAGTCTTGTACACTCACCTTCAAGGTGCTGAGCAAATTCAGCCCTCCTTTGTTTTTGCTCTCTTTATTCCTCTGCCTTTCTACATGTATTCCAAAATGCTTTTCTAAGTGATTCCTTTATCTCCTTTCCCCGCCCTTGACATGACACTTGCTTTAATTCTTCCTCCTACATCGAGAACAGCCTCTCAATTTCCCTGCCAAATGCCATCATAATTCTTCTTCAAATCCCTGCTTGAGACTTCTCTGGTATATATTTTTTTCCCAGTTGTAATTGACTATTAGCTCCCTAGGACAAGGAATTATTTTTTAAGTGTTTGTACATGACCGTGTACACTTAGTGCTCCATAAGTAACTCCTAATTATAATCAGTAAAATTCTGTTTAGTAAAAAATAAAGTTGTTAGACACGTGAGATATATATGCATTTTAAAATGTATCTATAACACCAAAGCAACTAGAAATTCATTGGTTGTAAGTCTAAATGTATTTCTGCATCTATGTTGTTATGGCCATCTAGATGACACACGCTCTCTGTGGATCGGTGGGTATATGCCTTAATGCTTTGTGGCTTTTCAGTTTCTGTGATAGGACAATGCAAATACAGTTATACAATAGAAATTGGTTTTACAATGGCATTACTTAGCTCATACTATTGAATCTTTCTCAGTTAGATTTTGATTGTGCATTGCTTGGACACTCAAAACTCCAATTGAGAGTATGGCTACACAGCAGCTGGGAGATGTAATTCCCAAGTCAGGTAGACATAAACATGTTAGCTCTGTTTGAGCTAGTGCAGTAACAATAATGTATAATAAATGGAAGAAAGAGAAAGTTGATAGTAATGAATATAATTAACAAGTTAGGAATTGTAGAAAATTGATACAGGAAGCAAAGGGACACAAGGATAAATCTGTAGCCAGCAGAATTAAGGACAATAAAGAGTTTATATATAACAAAAGGAAGAAATGTTAAATAAATATTTCTGTTTTGTATTTGAGGAAAAACAGATTATATAGTATCATCATATGGTGATAACTGTCTTTGCATTCCTCTAGTATCTCTGGAGGATGTTAAACAGAAGGTATGAAAGCTATACATTTTTAAATCAGCAGGTCCAGATAATTTTCATCCAAGAGTTTTAAGAGAGCTGGCTGAGGAGCTTTCAGGACTACTAATGTTAGTTTTCAGTAAGTCTTGAAGCACTGGGGAAGTTCCAGAACACTGGAAGAATGTGCCAATTTGTTAAAAAAGGGTAAATGGGATGATCCAAGTAATTATGGGTCTATCAGTCTGACATCAATCCCAGGCAAGAAAATGGAGCAGCTGATATGGGACTTGATTAATAAAGAATTAAAAGAGGGGAATGTTAATGCAAATCATCATGGGTTTAGAGAAAATAGATCCTGTCAAACTAACTAGATAATTTTGATGAAATCACAAATTTGGTTGATAAAGGTAATAGTCGAGGCATAATATACTTTGACTTAGCACCACACCACATTTTGATTATAAAACTACAACATTATAAAATTAACAGGACACACATTAAAAACTGTCTAACTGCTAGATCTCAAAAGGAATTGTAAATGGGGAATCATCATCAAGTGGGTGTGTTTCCAGTGTGGGTTGGTTCTTGGCCCTATACTATCTCCCATTTTTATAATGACCTGGAAGAAAACATATAATCACTGATAAAGTTTGCAGATGACACAAAAAGTAGGGGAATGATAAATAATGAAGAAGACTGGTCACTGATTCAAAGCAATATGGATTGCTTGCTAAACTGGTTTTAACCAAACAATATGCTTTTTAATAGGGCTACATGTAAATGTTTTCATCTCAGAATAAAGAATATAGGCCATACTTACAGAATGGGGGGACTCTGTCCCGGAAAGCAGTGACTCTGAAAAAGATTGGAGAGTTGTGTTGGCAATTCAGTTGAACCTGAGCTCCCAGTGTGACACCATGGACAGAGGAATTAAAGTGACTCTGGGATGCATAAACAGGGAAATCTGGAATAGGGTTATTTTAATTCTGTATTTTACCTCTTTACCAGTACTGTTGTGACTGCTGCTGTGTCCCATTCTGGTGCCCACAATTCAAGAAGGATGTTAATAAATTGGAGAGGGTTCAGAGAAAAGCCATATGGATGATTAAAGGGTTCGAAAACATGCTTTATAGCGATAGACTCAAAGAGCTCAATCTATGTAATTTTACAAAAAGAAGTTAAGAGGCGAGTTGATTATGGTCTATAAGAATCTACATGGAGAACAAATATTTAATAATGGGTTCTTCCATCTAGTAGAGAAAGATATAACATAATCCAATGGCTGGAAGGTGAAATTAGACAAATTCATACTGGGAATAAGGTGCAAATTTTTGACAGTGAGGACAATTTACCATTGGAACAATTTACCAAGAGTCATAGCGTATTCTTCACCAGTGACAATTTTTAAATCAAGATTGAATATTATTCTAAAAGATATACTCTAGCAATTTTTTTTGAGGAAGTTCAGTGGCCTGTGTTATACAGGACATCAGATTGGATCACAATGGTCTCTTCTGGTCTTGGAATCGACAGGGAAAAAAAACAAGTGAAGCCATGGTAGCATAGGTGGCATCTTGAGCTAGCTGACAGAGAATGTATCCCAGGGCTCAGGCAGGATGATACATAGGTGGCTAACTAGAGATTAGTTTCCATATAAAATATGTTTTTATTAGGGTTGTCAAGCGATTAAAAACATTAATTGCAATTAATTGCATGATTTAAAAAAATCATGATTAATCACATCAATTGTGCTGTTAAACAATAATAGAATACCATTCATTTAAAAAAAATTGTTTTCTACAATTTAAAATATATTGATTTCGTTTACAACACAGAATACAAAGTGTACAGTGCTCACTTTATATTTATTTTTGATTACATATATTTGCACTGTAAAGAAACAGTATTTTTCAATTCACCTAATACAAGTACTGAAGTGCAATCTCTTTATCATGAAAGTTGAACATACAAATGTAGAATTATGTACAAAAATAATTGCATTCAAAAACAAAAATATGTAAAACTTTAGAGCCTACTAGTCCACTCACTCCTACTTATTGTTCAGCCAATCGCTCAAACAAGTGTATTCACATTTGCGGGAGATAATGCTGCCTGCTTCTTGTTTACAATGTCACCTGAAAGTGAGAACAGGTGTTTGCATGGTGCTGTTGTAGCCAGCATCACAAGATATTTATGTGCCAGATGTGCTAAAGATTCATATGTCCCTTCATGCTTCAACCACATTCCAGAGGATATGTGTCTATGCTGAAGATGGGTTCTGCCTGATAATTATCCAAAGCAGTATGGACCGAAACATGTTCATTTTCATTATCTGAGTCAGATGCCACCAGCAGAAGGTAGTTCAGGTTCTGCAGTTTCCGCATCAGAGTGTTGGTCTTTTTAGACTTCTGAAAGCATGCTCCATGCCTTGTCCCTCTCAGATTTTGGAAGGCACTTCAGATTCTTAAACCTTGGGTCAAGTGCTGTAGCTATCGTTAGAAATCTCACATTGGTACCTTCTTTGCATTTTGTCAAATCTGCAGTCAAATTGTTCTTGGGTCATCATCCAAGACTGCTATAACATGAAATATATGGCAGAATGTGGGTAAAACAGAGCAGAAAACATACAATTCTCCCTCAAGGAGTCCAGTCACACATTTTTTTTAAATGAACTTCATCAGTATGGAAGCATATCCTCTGGAATGGTGGCCGAGGCAAAAAGGGGCATACAAATATTTAGCATATCTGCTATAAATACCTTGCAATGCCAGCTACAAAAGTGCCATGCGAACACCTGTTCTCACTTTCAGGTGATATTGTAAATAAAAAGCGGGCCGCATGATCTTTCATAAATGTAAACAAACTTGTTTGTCTTAGCAATTGGCTGAACAAGAAGTAGGACTGAGTGCACTTGTAGGCTCTACAGTTTTACATAGTTTTGTTTTTGAGTGTAGTTATGTAACAAAAAAATCTACATTTGTAAGTTGCACATTTATGATAAAGAGAATGCACTACAGTACTTGTATGAGGTGAATTGAAAAATACTATTTCTTTTATCATTTTTAGAGTGCAAACATTTGTAATGAAAAAATAACATAAAGTGAGCACTGTACACTTTGTATTCCATTTTGTAATTTAAATCAATATATTTTAAAATGTAGAAAAACATCCAAAAATATTTAATACATTTCAATTGGTATTCTGTTGTTTAACAGTGCGATTAAAGCTGCAATTAATCACGGTTAATTTTTTTGAGTTAATTGCTTGAGTTAACTGTGATTAATTTACAGTCCTCATTTTTATTGATTTTTAATCAGATATGTTCAAATTAGATTAAGGGGAAAACGGAACACAAATTGTAAAAGAATTGGTCCTTCCTACAGATGTGTCTACCCACTAAGTAGGTTCTCAAACTTTTGTACTGGTGACCCTTTTCTCACAGCAAACCTCTAAGTGTGATACCCCACTCCTTTATAAATTAAAAACATTTTTTTTTACATTTAATACTATTATAAATTCTGGAGGCAAAGCAGGGTTTGAGGTGGAGACTGACAGCTCACAACCTCCCACGTAATAACCATGTGACACCTGAGGGGTCACGACCCTCAGTTTGAGAACCCCTGAAATAGACAGTCAAAACCCAGATATTACAGATGTCGATGATCACATGACAACTCATTTCATTATCTCATTCATTTTTCCAAGGATTATATCCACTGCTCAGAAGTCTCATGAGAAATACTATGGAATTATCCCATCTGATAGGTAAATATTACTATATAAAAAGAAAAGCCTCCTAAAATTATTGCCTCAATTCAGAAAAAAAATCACAACAAACATTTACTGTGGGATAACAGCATAACTGTCAGTATTACATATGATGGAAAAATCTTAAAATTGCTGCATAGATCAATATTAACACAGGAAACTGACAATCTGCATCTGAAAGATTCAAATAACATTAACATATTACAAAAAATAGTGAACCATGTTTAAATTATCCCAAAACATTCCATGTCATGATAAAAGAAAGCTCTAGAGACACAGCATGACTGTCCAATCAGGGAACAAATGACCAGCAGCTCTTTCAATTAAAAAATAGAACAGAATGTTCAAAATTAAAAATAATTTTAAGTATATGATTCTTATAAAGGAATATGATGGTTTTCAAAACATGGTTGCCAAAATGTTTATCAATTGTGCAAGTCAAAGATATTTGATCACCAACCCAATCTATAAATCTCACATTTTCATATAGAGACAGATTCATTTATGCCCCCACAGCTGAAGGAGGTCTTTTTGTCAGAGAAACAGGGGAGAGGAGTAGTTCATGAGTAAATATTTAAAAAATATTAGATAACTGTCAATCTTCTGAGTATGTTTTTTCTTAGTCAAATTAGTTTTCAAGTCACAACTCTGTCTCAGAAAACATATTTTGGTGTGTGAAGATTAATTTCTTCTAGTGCCTACTGTGCCTGTCAGCATCAGTGCTAGAGAGAAAGCAGCTGAGAGATAGAAATGCATCCTATAGTAATGCATAAGGAGTATTTTCATGGCCGCACATGGCCATGCACACCTACACTTTGTGCCAGGTTGTGATGTCCTTATTCACAGTGAATAGCACCATGCTCCAGATGTGGTGCCATTGATTTCAGTGGGACCACTTGTGGAGTAAAGTGTTTTTTATCCTTAGGAAGGAGGGCACAAGCTGGCTTTTCGACACTGTGGTTCTGCATAGCACTCAATCACAGCCCACCCGCTACTTCAGAGATACCGCTCTGAATCCTTAACATTCTATCTGCAAAGAATTTCCTGCCTTTAGGGGTGAATTCTGTTGAATAACATTGATTTCCTGTAAAAGGGGCACTTCCTTCTGGCATGAAAGGTGGAATTTTGGTGGGACACTGGATGCAATTTTCAAAAATGCCTAAGTGACTTAGGAGCTTGGGTTACATTTTCAAGAGAGACAGTCATTTAGGAGTCCCATTGAAAGTCTACAGTCATACTGTCAACTTTTTTATCACTATTAGTTTTTTTATAAGTGGTTGTTTTTTAAAAAATTTAAACACCCATCAAAATATTTCAATGAGTAAATTTAATGAACACATTGCCCACATAAAGTCTTAAATGATTCTCAACTGTCTAGTTCAGTGGTTTTCAAACTGGAGGTCTTGACTCCTCAGAGGGTTGCAAGGTAGATAAATGCGGGTCAGGAGCTGTCAGCTCTGCGGGGATGACAGCCCTGAGACCCCATTAAATTAAATTTCCCTATTTTTAATGTATAAGGGAGAGTCACACTCAGAGGCTTGCTATGTGAAATGAGTCATCAATACAAAAAGTTTGAAAACCACTCGTCTAGTTAGTAGATGGGCACATCTGTAAGAAGGGCCAGTTTTTACAATGTGTGTATATTTTCCCCTTTTGTCTACTTTGAACCTTGTCTGATTAAAAACCAATCAAGGAAAGTATACCTATTTTCCCCAACAATGCAGCACGGAGAGACAGACAGTTAATAAACTGACTTAACAGATTTTTATTGTCTAAGCTGAGGTAAATGTAAATAGCAAGCAAAAGACATACATGGTGCCAAAAATATTGATTGGATTTTTTGAAGTTCCATCATTCTTAGTAATCAAATTGCACTGGCAGCAGAAGAATGGAAGAAGCAAAAATAGTGAAAGAAACACTTGGAAATATAAAATTCTCTCTCTCCCTGTATTTTCCTTCCCTTCTCTGTGCTACTTCCAAATTTCACTCTTTCGTTCTCCATTCCCTCTTTCTGCTTTCTTTCTTTCTACTTTGCATTCTTATTTTTACAATGACTTCCATAAGCTCTTTAACATATCACACACATTTCCTCCCCCAGACTTCTTTTCACAACAACATTGAACTGAACAGGAGCAGTTTTTATGATGCTGAAGATTACACAAGAAGGCGACAACTGATTGCGCTACTACAAATGGCATGCCTGACTATATGGAAGTATCCGGGCATTGAACCCATCCAGGATGTAACATTTTATAAGTTCAAACAGGGATAGCATCTGAAAAGTTTCTGGTCTTGTTCTAAAATTGGAATCCCAAAACAAAGAGTGGGTTATAAATTCATCAAAACAAGGTCTCAACCGCTAATAGCCAATCAGTATCCTAAGAGAGTGGCAATCTCAGAAATAACAAGAAAATACACAGCTGTGTTTAAAAGGGGTAGATAGTGCAGATCACAAAATATAAATGGCACTTGATGCTACTTTCAGAGATGCACTCCACTATTTATGAATTTGTTTGGCTCATCTCCTGTCAGCCCGTTATCAAGCTTTCCTAGTTGTTTTTGTTGTTGTTGTTTGTTTGTTTGTTTTTTTACTGTTAAGCAAATAGCTGTATAAGATGAGAAGGAAAATACCAGGTAATCAATTATAAAAAATAGAGACACTCTCTTTTGATATATCACTTTTTATATTAACAGTTTGCGTGTTCAAGCCTTTACACCACTGTTTGAATAAGGCAAACGAGGGAAGTGTCTATTAAATTAGCAAGAAAACAGAAACTTATTTTTATAATTGAGTGCACTGCTAGCAATGCACACAATGTATTTAAACAGTTCCTTTCCTCCTCCCCCCCAACGTGTCTGCTTTCGGGTTTTGGTTTAAGACCATCCTAGCAGAAGTATGGGAACAATGAAACATGATTTACTTCACTATCTTCTCTCTTAACAAAGCCAACCCATTTCATGCCTCATAGAAAATAGTTTGTTATGAAAGTAAGATTTGGAAAGGTGTGCTTATAGCTCTGTCTTCGTTTATTAAGATGTATTTCTGTATTCAGATGCATTTTTATTCTGTACATGTGGAAATAAAATAGCACAGAAGTTGAACATTTCTGTTGTTAAGTTTGTTATGCATTTAAGTGGGCTTCTTTGATGTTTTCGGTACCTTGATGGCCTGCATTGGTTCCATGCCCAAAATTCATTTAATTGCAATAGCAATGACAGAACTGTATATTAACAATATTCCATTAGCAGTGTAAATCGGCTGGAATACCTGCAAATCCAGACATCCTAAAGTGCCCAGAAACTCTGTCAGCTGCAATAAACCATCCCAATTACATTCTGTAAGTCATATATATCCAGATTTTGTAGAAAGACTTTCACTGCTCTGTTGGTGGCCAACACAGCAGAAGGGCTGCCATTTGGATATATACTCACTTCTAAGGAAGGACAACTCATAAAAGATTTGTGTGGATGAGTAAAGAGCTTAACAAAGTGATTTAAAAAAGGGAGAGCAGCTTATGGGAAATTAAAAATTGGAAGCAGAATATAAAAGGTACAAAGGCAAAAGCTAAAACAGTGTAAAAAGCCGATAAGGAATGAAGGTAGCAAAGTGTACAAATATGGTAAAGGAAATACAAAAGGCAAACAGAGAGAAGTATGTCAAATACATAAGAAGCAAACAGCCATGCATGGATCAGTGAGGATAGGGGCCATAAAGAGGTCAGGAAAAACAAGTTAATGACAGAGATGAGGCTGATATCACTGGAAGCCTGAATATATTTCTTTGTCCAATAATTCCTGGAAGAAGCTCAAAGGGGTCACCTTTCAGGGGCAGATTATTGGGGGTGGGGTGAAGAGAGGGATGAAGAAGCAAAGGTTAAAAGGCTTTACAATTACTCCAGAGCAGATAAGATATTAGAAGACGAATTAAAATTCACTAGGTGCCAATGGATTTATCACAGAATACCAAAAGAGAAGTTGCAAGGTAAAATAGAGGGAAACCTTTACGAAAGATAATTAACTGCTTAATAAGGACCAGGGAAGGAGCTGAGGTCATGAAGGTGGCTAAAGATAATCCACATGGATTTATAAAATAAAGGCTATTCTGAAAACATAATTCTTCAATGTGATAGAGTTATTTTGGAAGTAAAACAAACTGACAATTTTATTTATTAAAATATTGTGACTATTTAAAAAATGTAGGCAATTCAGTCTCAAAGTCAGGAATTTATAATACTGTCACTTAAACAAAACCTAAACACCATAACGTTTGGAAACAACTCAAAGTACTTGAAAGAAATTAAAGTCTTCTCTAAGATTTGACTGATATTTGGATATGTCGTGAAGTAAAAAATGTAAAAAGTTGGCAGTCATACGCTTAGTAACTGTGCTGTACACTCCTTTCCTCTTACTTATATACAAAGTATATTTTCAGCGTTGTCTTTGGCCTCCATTTTTGCACCCACCAATGGCATGTATGAAAACAGGACTACTGAATAGGAAGGTTGTATGGCCTCTGTATTTGACACTGGTTCAACTGCTACCTGATTACTGTGTCCACAATTCAAGAAAGTTGTTGATAAATTGGAGATGGTTCAGAGAAGAGCTACAAGAACAATTCAAGGATTGGAACATATGCCTGTAGTGTGAAACAGACTGAGCTCCTGTAGTCTAACTTTACAACGAAAAGATCACAGTCTATATGCTGGGAATAGAGGGGTCTTCAGCATGGTACCCAAAGAGATAACAAGATCCAATGCTTGGAAGTTGACAATAGACACATTCAGACTGCAAATAAGGTATAAATTTTTATAGTGAGGGTAATTAACCATTGGTACAACTTACCAAGGTTTGGTGTGGATTCTCTATCACTGGCAATTTTGAAATCAAGATTGAATGCTTTTCTAAAAGATATACTCTAGTTCACTGTTTCTCAAACTGGGGTCTGTGGACCCCTAGGGGTTTGCAAGGGTACTCCAGTGGGCTCCAATGATCAACTCCTCCCCTTCCCTCCCTCAACTCCTCCCTCTTCCTCCCAGCACCTCCTGCATCCCAAGGAACAGCTGTTCAGTGGCATGCAGGAGGCGCTGGGAGGGGGTGGAGAAGCAGGGACGGGGCACACTCGGGGGAGGAGCGGAAAGAGGAGGGGAATAGGAAGAGCAGGGTGGAGCAGGGGCAAAAAGAGGTGGGGCAGGTATGGGACCATGGGGGAGGGGGTGGAATAGGGTTGGGGTCTAGGGTTGAGCAGGGGGCTTGGGGAGTCCGTGAAAAAATTTAAATCAAAATGGGAGTCTTTGGGTTACTAAAGTTTGAGTTCAAACAGGAATTAATTCAGGGAAGTACTATGGCCTATTTTATACAGGAGATCAGACAAGATGACCACAGAGGTCTCTTTTGGCCTTTTAGTATATGAATCAATGCACAAATAATTGGAGGCACAATTATACACACTGTGACATATGTGGGGGAGTTTCTAACTTTAGTGAGGCCTCAAATCAGGGTCTCATAAAAGCTATAACCTCCAGAGTTTATACTACGGAAGCAGATCTTCCAAAAAGACTCAAATCTGACTTTACTCACTAAAACTGAGCAGATGATTTCTACTAGATAATTTTGGACAAATTTAGCCTCTTTTCTGCTCAGACAATATGCATCAGCATATTTTCCTCTGATTTTTTCATAACTATAAATGATCAGTTTATCATGCATTTATTTTTTCCAATATATTACTATACAGACTGATCATGAATATTTTCAATATAAGATCTGTTGCTTAGTCGAGATTTAGCAGATGAGCTAACTTAGTTTTTTTGTTCTTGTTTTCTGTTTTCTGATTGGATAAATGTGTAAATATTTTCCAGTATTAACATGTGGGTATATGTATATGAGATTTTGAACTTTGCTGTCTTTGAACATTTGTGCCTGTAACATTCGATCACTCAAATGTTCAGAGAAAACAAATATAAAGGAGCTTTGGCCAAAGGTTCAAGCAGCTTCTCAACAGTTTTGATCAAATAGCCACCAGTTTTGTTTTTTAGTTTCTTGAATTATTTATCCAGCTGTAGTATACTCACCAAAGGGTTTCAGCCATACATTCTGACAGTTTTAAAGTCAGCTGTTGTGCAAAGAGGTAAACTTCTGTATTATTAAACATTGTTAAACTATTCCCTTTCTCCTGCTACAAATGAAATCTAAGGCTTTATGTCATCTTTATAATTCACACAGCAAAGTTCCAGTTTTCTTGAAAGTGAATACAAGAAAAAGAATTTGATGGGATGCTTTATTTTTTCAAACATTTGATATATTGTACATGACTGTTATAAGGCACACATTTTTATCTAAGGATGATTGACCAGTGGAAGAAACTAGCAAGTGCAATGGTAGATTCACCTTCTCTTGAAGTCTTCAGATCAAAACTGGATACCTTTCTGAAAAATCTGTTTTAGTCAGACACAAGTTATAGGGCTCAAACAGGAGTCATTGGATGAAGTTCTATGGCCTGTCTTATATAGGTCAGCTTAGATGATCGAATTGGTCTCTTCTGACCTTAAAATCTGTGAAATTCTACTATCTACTGGGTTCTAGACTAATAGTATCTACTTTAAATATGTTTTAATAATTAGGTATCTTAAAATTATATATACAGTTAAGTTTTAAATAAAATAGGTTCTCATCTTAGGGCCTTTCCTTCTGATCACAGTGGTAGTTAAGCATTTACAGTCTGTAATACAGTCTGTAATTAGGTGATTAATTCATACCCTGGGAGCTAGGGGGAGTTAAGGGGGCTCAAAAATTCAAAGCACTCTGCAGAGTTGGGTCCTTAACTGTAGAGTTTATTGTAGAATTATATTTCAATCTGTTTTCCTGATGGACATTTTATTATATTGGAGATTATATTTAGGCTAGAATTTTCAAAAGTGTCGGCTAACTTTACTCCTGTTGAAATTGATGAGAGTTTTGCTACTGACCTCAATGGGAGTTGAGTTACGCCAATGCTGAGGATTTTAGAAAACCTTAATATTCCTTATTAAGTAGGAATACCATGAAATATATAGGCCTAAAACAGAACCAGTTGAAATAAATGGAAAAAAAATCCTATTGACTTTAGTGTAATCCTATAGATTTACTCAAGCAAATCTTGCAAGCTTGAGCCCTTACATGGAGGCAGATTCAGCCCTGAAATTCTCAAAAACTTAGTGTAATTTTTCTTTTTAGTAATGCATGTGGGAAAAATGCAGAACACTAAGCATAACAAACAGATCTGCCCATCACCCACTCGTCTTTGCATGGTATGTTTGCAGTGTACATTCAAACATATTAAGATGGATATGAAGATACATGATGTAGTCAACATTTACCTTAAGTCCAAATAATACATATGAGGTCTGCATGTGGCCTTTAGTGCTGCAGTTCAGATATAGAGAATCCAAACTCTGCCAGTTAATTCAAACTCTGCCAGGTGAATGGTTCGATGATAAAAAAGTTGTATTGTTAGAATGAAAATATAACAATGCAAATGCATTTATCTTTGGACCTGCAAGTACACTGAAATATTCCAAACACGTATGAATATTTCTATCATCCCGTCCATGGTCTTCTGATTCTTTTAAACAAAATATAACAAATTCACAAGGGCAGATTTGAAAGTAATAATCACAATTTTCTTCTCAGAAAATAACAAACAAAATGGGAAGTTTTTATGCTTAGAAATGCAAAGACGACAAATTATCTCCAGACTCAACTTTAAGATTATTTTAAAGGTGACCTGCAGAGTAAAAGCAAAGTCGAGGTTGTGAGTCATTCTTTTGTTTCTTTATGTGGTACGAAAAGTTGGGTAATGTTCCTTCCAAAAAAAAGGTGGTTTTCCTGCTTGTTTTTCATATTAGAAATATCAGGAAATGTTGTGTATTTTGTTGTTGCTGGACGTAGCCTCTAAAAAGCCAGGGTAAGAGTCTGTGCTCTGCCTCTAAGATGTGCAGAACAGGACTCATAGCTCAGAGGCAGGCGGGGGTATGTGTGTGTGTGGGGGGGTGTAATATGGCTTTAGGCCACTTTTGAGCCCTATTGGGCTGCTCCAGAGGCTGGGGAGACCCTGGTTCTAACTTGGGCAGCCCTGAGGGGCTGTCTGCATTACATAAGCCATCCCCGGCTGCCTTAAAGACAGCAGCACTTTCAGCAATCTCTGCAGTGCTGCAGCTCTCTCGCCAACACACTGCTTGCACTTTTGTCAGGGTGTCTGACAGGGACCTCAGAAAGCAGCCTTACCTCTGCCTGCACCAAGGGAAGCCTCCCCATCTAAATCAGGAGCTCCTTACAACATCTTGACACCTGTTCAGACCTTTTACTTGGTACAAAGGGGCAGAGGAGAGGATCTTAGATTAGAAAAGCTTTGTGGTGCGAAACTTGGGCTGTATTTTATTAAGTTCATACAGGGCCTAGTACAACAGAGCCAGACTTTGATTTGCAGACTTGGGACACTGGAATACAAATAATAAATTATTATAATTGTAAGAACTAGAACACATGAGTGGGAACTTTCTGGGCCCTTAGATGAAGGTGCCCAGGTCTTGAATCTGTGACAGAAAACTGCTCTCAGCTGTGTCAAGCGTTTTAGCTAAATAATAATAATAATCAATAATAAACTGAAGAATTTTAAGAGTATGACTGAATTTCTATTCCTCTGTCAATTGATGTGGTGTCATTTCCTAAAAACATGAGATGCCATAATCTTACCCATGGTCTAGTCATCCACAGAGTCCTACAGGGAAAAATAAGTTAGACAAGACCTGAATTTGTAATGTAAAAGACTGAAATCCTATATTCTGATTCTCAGGAATATATGACATGCAACCCAACACCTCCTTCCTCCTTAAGCCCCCCCAATCTTCTCATTTAGCCTCTTCTACACATAAGGGGAAGGAGGTGATGCAAAACACTTTAAAATCTGATCCACTCCATTCTCGAATCCTTGGGAAGCAGCTGGAGGGTTCGGGGAGCGGGGAATGGCTTCTGAAATCTGCAAGTGCAATTTCTTTTTACTTAACCATTCTATTGAATCTCACAGTAGAGCATTTGTGATACTTTGTGTGAAGGATACTACTATATAAAATTACACTCTGAAGGATTTTACACTTTACTCGTGCAGTGACAAACTTCAGCATGAAGAGCTATACAGTGAAGAGTAAAATGAAATACTAGCCAATGCCTTACAATCCCTATCTATTAATGGCTATTTTAACAATATGCTTAATAAGTGGATCTGATCTTTGCTGTCTTGAGCCAGCTAGATTTATTCCCCTCTGACCTTATCAGAGAGCACTTATTTTCCTGTATGAAATCAGATCAGCTGTTATCTCTGAACACACCCTATGAAAAGCGGTTGGAAATACCCAAAGATTAACAAATGTTTGTGTGATTGACAGAAAACCATGCAACCCTGTCTGCTCCAGTGAAACAAAGGATCTGGTCTGATTAGGGAGCTAAATAAACATCCTTTACCTGGAATAATCTAATCTAACTTGGTGCAGCAAGTTAGGAAATTTCATCAAACTATTAAATCAAATGATTTTGGATAAAGTGTAAAGAATACTGGGAAAACATTGATGCCTGCTTGTTGACGTTTCTTGGCTGGAAATCCTCAAAGTGTATGGTTTGGGAAAAAAATCTACAATGGAAATAAGAATAAACACCACCAAGAACATTGAAGCCACTGGAGGGGTGATTTTTCAGATGCATTTTCACCGTATTTTTACGGGTCTCCTCTCTCACATTTATCTATAGCTCTTATTAATGTCAAGAGGAGTGACACACACTTTGTCAGAATAGAATCAACTGCCATATTTTCATGTCTCCTGACCTGCTCTACCCAGATAATATGTCCAAAGCCCCAGCTCCAGGAAACTATCGATGGTGTATTTATAAATCAATAGGAATCTGTTTTCTAGATAGACTGAGTACACTAATGAAATGCTAACTTTTATTATTGGGCAATGGTTTGATCACTTTTTATGTGATGCTAGTCCTGCACAGTAGGAATTGTTCATACACTATGATTCCCTGTCAGTTGCATCCTAAAGGACCTAGGGGGTCAGAATGCAGCAGCTCTCGGAGAGGAGGTGAAATCTGGCGTGCTATGTATTGTATATTATAACTGATGGGGAAACTTCAGAGTACATATAACTTTCTCTTTGCCCGGGACTTCCCTAATGAAGTCTGTAAAGACAGAAGGGTGATAGGAAGGGAACAAAAGAAGGGCTTGGGTAGGAAATGATGGGATGAGAATAGCTGCAAAAGGGAAGAAGGGGTTATAGGGCACGAACCATTGAAAATGGGTCAATAGTGTGATGCTGTTGCAAAAAAGGCCGATATCATTGGGATATATTAACAGCCATGCTAAGAAGTTTAGAAACCATGACTTATAAGGGAAGGCTGAAAGAATTGGGAATGCTCAGTCCAGAGAAAAGAAGACTGAGAGGGACATGCTAATAGTTGTAAAGGTTAAAGACGGTTATAAAAAGAAGTGTGGCCAATTGTTCTCCATGTCCCCTGAGGGTAGGGCAAGAAGTAATTGGATTTACTTGCAGCAAGAGAGATTTAGAAAGGTTGGGAATTAGGAAAAACAAACGATGGGGATTGTTAAGCACTGGAACAGATTACTAGGGTGGTTGTGGAATTCTCGTCTTTGTTTTTTTTTTGTTTGGTTGGTTTTTTTTTAAGAAGAGGTTAGATCAGCACTGACCATCTAGGTATATTTAATCCTGCCTCAGCACAGGGGGATGGACTAGATGATCTCTTGGGGTCTCTGATAGCCCTACATGTATTGTATTTTAAAGGCCTGGCAGAGGCTCGAGGCAGGAAGGTTTTCAGGGAGAGAAGGCTTGCAGGCTGCTGAATGTTGTGTGTTAGAGGAAGGCAAAAGCTTTTGTCCAGAGGATGACAGTTCTCTTTTGCAACGGCTTGCAAGGTTTCTAAATGTGTTTTTGTTCAGCTTTGGACTGGAAAAAAAAAACCCTCTTTCAAATATTTTCTGCAAACTGGAATTGTGTGGAGATGTCTGTTTTCAGATCAAAAGGCATGGGTTTCCAATTCAGATTCATTCTCTCTATGCCTCTCATCAGCAGTAACGAGAGAGCCTCAAAAACCTTGCTGATAAAACTTCATAGAAACCAATATGTCTTTGTGAAACATTTCAGCTTGCACAAATTGCATATTTCAATGAAATTCCATTTAATCAAAAAAGTTGCAAAAAGCTCTACTTTGGAGATTTATCGACCATAAGTAAAAACAATAAAGCAAGTAGAACATATATAAAGGAAATGGAAACCTTTATTGAGATTGACGCATCCCTCCTGTCAAATGGTAAGATTATGGCCCTCTGTAAGTTATGTATGCAGTGGCCCACATACAGCAACCCAGGGTAGCTGGTGCTAGTGGGTGTGTAAGGGCTGTTACTGATTAGTTCCCTCCCCCCACAGAAACAACTTGCCATGAAAGAACTAGGTGGAGTCATGGCTCTGCCCCCCATCATTAACAAAGCTTGGCAGCTATGTAGGAGGCAGTATTCCAATCCTCTGCAATGGTGTCACAAGTTACTCTATCCGAAATAGAGCCAGAGACTCCAAGAAGCATCCTGCCTCAGAGGGTCTGAATGCCTTCTCTGGGATAGTGGGTTTCTGCCTGACCCCTTGCAAAGGGCTAAGTCTTAAGGATAAAATCTAGCCCCACATGAGACCATTGTATTAGGAATTTTAGTATGCATGTCTGTATATTGGTCCAATTATATACCAAATTCCTAACCTGCACTTTTTCAGATATCAGGCAAGTCTGGTTACCCACTTTTAACTGCATCCATGAGAAACCAGGCAGGTCAGATATTTCTGACTCCAACTTCTAGCACAAAATGGGGGGCAGGAGGGAATCTTCAGAGGATATTTAAAACAAACTATGTCAAGCATATAATGCAATGTACTGACACAAGTTTCTTGAAAATGGTTTGACGCAAAGTAATTGTTGGGTCACTTATAAAACTCTGTATTTCACAAAGAGCAACTTTTTCAATGCACTAAATTGTTCCCCCAAATGGTGTTAGAGGATGATGTAACAGATTAGATCATTTGTATGAATGTCTCCAATGTGGCCTGGAGTGAGCTGACTAGATTTGTAGCCCTGGGAATGAGAACTGAGTATCACATCAGGGGGAAAGAATGAAAGATTGTTATAAGGAGAGGAACTCCCATCCGCGAGTCTATGTTTGGAAAGAGGCAGCTCTCCCAAAGATTCCACAGTCCCTTAGGAGGAATGCACTTGAAAAAGGTGCACCACCACACACAGTGTCACTGAGTGGTCAGATGGGGATGGGCAGGTCACCTTCCCATTAGCAACTCTGTCCTGCCCTTCAGCACCCCCCGCCCCAAGGGTTTCCAGTCCTCCCCTCCTACACGGGGGTAGGGCCAGCTGGGTCTTTAAATAGCCATGGCCTATTCCAGCAGGCCTCTCACCTTAGGTGAAGGCCTCTGGTGTTGCACTGTTTTCTGGGAGAGGGTAGGGGATCCTGGGCCAGGACTCTCCACTGAGTCCAGTACAAGGCCCAGCGGTGGGCAGCTACACTCAGCCCCTTGGGGTGTTAAGACATCATCCTTCCTGGACCACTTCCTACCCCGTTCTCTTCAGCTGCACAGAGTAAGCCACTTCTCTCAAGTCTCTGACCTGCACGCTCACTCACTTATCTCTCTTTCATAGGTTCTTCTTCACTGGTCTGTGTGGTGAGGCCTCAGGCAAAGAGCACCTGGGCACTGCTTCCCCTCAGAGTTCAGGACAGCCCTCAGCTCCCTTCCACTGCCTGCCTCCTTCTGAGATGCTCTGCTCCCCTTTTTAAACCCTGCCTCCAGCTTGGGCAGACCCTGCAGGTGTAGCTGGGCGAGGCCATCTGGGCCAAGAGCTGCTCATTAACCCCTTACTCTCTATTGTGAGGTTTGTAAACTCCATGACAGCACTGTACATTTATATATCAGCAAAAACAGACATGTTAAGGTGCTGAAAAAATATAATGATTAGAAGCTGTGCTTGTAAAACATGGCTGTAGTAGTAAACCGAGAGACCTCTCTGCTTAAAGTTACTGACTTTAATTACTTTTCTTAGGAAGAATTATATAGATATACTATGTTCAGATTGTCTGCTCGTTTATCTATTGGGTTGATGGGAGATAAATTGCCTTGTGATATCTTAATGTACTGCAGTTTTATTCAAGAGATCAGTTATAGGACTATAGAAACATGACTTTGGATCAAGAACAATGAATTGGAGGTGTGACAGAATCAACACTCTGCAAAATAGTAGTGCCCACCACGGGGATTGTTGGAGGTAGTGAATTTTCCCAAAGGCCCAGTAAAAGTGTTCAGAATGTCTTTTGTAATGTTCTTAGCCACACTGGAATTATGAAAAACATCAGGCAATTTAAAAATCTGATTTAATGTTACCTTACAAACACAGCAATAAAAGACAGTGTGGCAGTCTGAAAGTCTCCTTTTTTTTTTTAACTCCGGCAACGGTCATTACCATCTTGTCAGACATTATTTTAGTCAAGCCAAGCTGCTGAATCATTTCTATGTGCTGGATTCACCAAATTAATGGTATTGTGAATACACAGGATGGAGAGAGAGAGTGACATGGGGAACGGTTAGCAAGCAGAACTCATTAATTTTGTTTTGTAAAAACCCTGCAAAGAAACTCCAGCAAATCACACCATGGGGACAAAACCTGTTTTAGCTGAGGAGCTATAAAAACTGATGATAGTAAAATGACAGATTCCATAACTGTTGAACAGTTGCTACAAAAGTCCAATAGCAGTAAATGATTATACTTGTCTCGCTAACAGTGCTGGGTAAAAATAGTGAAAGTTACTTTACCGGCATTTCACATTGATATTTGGCAAAAGTCACAGAATTTGGAAGAAGAGTCATAGCTGTGACCTGCATGTTGAAAAAGAGCACACAACTTTGTCACAGAGTGCAGTGCGCAGGCCAAGCCTAGGCACCATCACTACAGGAGAGGACAAAATATAGAAAATAAAATTGAAAGAGGATAAAGCCAAAAATTAGAAATGAATCAGGAATAAAAGACACAGAGAAAGAAAAGGAGGCTTATGTCATTTCTTATCCAAACTATTTCCAGTATTGTTTATCTCTTTAATTTTTACCTCCTCCTTCTATCTTTGCTCTTCCATTACAGATGGCCCAGTGTACATTGCTCAGTTTCAAGCAGATTCCTCAACCATGTGTTTTTTCAGTACCTTCAGGGCCTTCATAGTCATAAAAAAACAAAGACAATGAGAAGGATGCCTCCTCCTCATTTTCTCCTTCTTTTGAATACCAAAGAATGTCAGCAGTTAAAATATCAGGACAGATTCTAACTACTGTAATCTATTCAGATTCTTATTTCACTTTCATCACTGTAGCATCTGAGCACCTTCCAGAAACCCATTTAATTGATGTGACTAACATCTGTTATCTGTTATGTTCTTTCTTTCTTTCATCCTCTTCCCAGGTAGAAAGTTGTGTGATCAGTTTGTTTGTTTTTTTTATTTTTATTTTTTTAATCATACGTAGATTGTGCTGTATGTTTGTGCAAGTTCGTGAAAGTGCACATTACACTTGGAACAGAAAGTGATGTGGTTTGTCATTCTTAATTCCTCTATAATTTCATTGTTCAGTGTTGGACCAGCCCTCAAGCAACCTGGATTTGAACTCTAACCTTTACAATAGCTCCATTTCCATTATGATGCACACATTAATATTTCAGCAAACACATTTTCGTTCATAAAAACTGTTTGCTGTTTTTGGGAGGGAGGAAACGGCAAAACTGATTCTAAGAATCTATTGAGTTTTCATGCCTAACAACAAAAATAATTAAAAAGGAGAATATTGCTAGTTTTGCTGTTTCCCCCCCTTTTTCCACACAGATCTGTTCTAGAAAGCCTATTTCATTTTGCTGGGTGAACACTACACGGTATAACACTTCTAGAATTGACAATCTGACTGCACTCTGTATGAAGGATAGGTTTCAAGGAGCCACTTTTTGCTTACAGTGCAGAAAAATACTCTGCAATGGTAGGGAGCTGATTCTGCAAATACTCATGCAAATGACTTATCCATGTAAGTAGCTATACAGGTGTGAGTAGGCCCATGGAGCTCACTGAGAATGGAAGGTGTCTTGTGATGCTGACTGAGAGATTTATACAGAGACTCATTGCCAGTGCAGAATATATCACTGTGAAATCCAGATATACATTTCTAGAGTCAGATCCCAAAGACACTTTTCTCATGTAAGTAGTTTCTGTATAAAGGTAGAGAATGGAAATAGCAGCAGATTCAAACTTCAGTAAACATGACCCTTGAAGCTTGTGAATATAAAAACTTTTTAAAGTTTAGACTCACGAAAGCCTTGTGCAGTGCTTTATACAAAGGCATGCATATCAATGAGAGTTAATAATATATAAATATTTATAAGCATGCAATACTGGAAGAGATATGCAAACAGAATTATGTAATATTGTCAAAAGTAAATTCAAGAACAACAGTGTTCATGTATTTTTACCATTTCTGTCTTTTGCTCTGATTAAAGCTAATTTTCTATTCTTTAAATCCTTCTGCCATATCCCCTGGCTGATCTAGAAATGATACAGGGTCTAAGCCTTCTCAGCACTTTGAAGTGCAAAGATGTCCCTTCTTTTGGCACCTTCACATAACCTCTCAATTCCTGCTTGTCCTGGAAATCTCTGAAGGTTACAGTAGGATCCTTCGAAACTTTCTTTTGAGTAGTGGTGTGGAGAACCATCTGGGAGAGAAATTTAAGAGAGATGACTGCCAAATTGGGACTTTTTTGTGTAACGTGGCTGTGGCAGGGCAGAGGTAAAACCCCCTTTAAAGCCCTGCCAAAATGCTGGCTACAGCCTGCTCTCTGGCCAGTAGGCCAGGTGTAGAGATGCAGGTACTCAGCAGGGAGCCGAGCTGCAAGCCTTAAAGAGGGCTGGCTCAGATGAACATGATGGGTTAAGTAGTGACAGCTGGGCTGGGGCAGGAGAAGGCTATAAAAGCCCTGAGCAAACCTCAGTGGGGAGGCTAGCCTAGAAGGAGACAGGAGGGCAGTATCTCTGTCTCCTTGCCAATAAGGAAGCCTTAAGGGCCAGGAGACCCCGGGGAGGGTCTGTGGGGCACTAACTGTTGGGGGATCTGGGAACTGCACAAGCACTGTAAATAAAGACAGTGGGGTGATTCAGCAAAAGAGGGAGTAGACACTCTTTATTAAACCAGCCTAAACATAGGGTGAAGGCATAAAAGTGGGAGAGCCTGTGCTCACCTTGTGACAGTGGCCTAGAAACCTGTACCTCTCCTCTAGGAGGAGAGTTTTCTTTAGAAACAATTTTGCATGACACCAGCACTGGTAGGCATTAGACTCCTTTGCTCCTGGAACGTGTAATCTTGAGGAGAACACTAAACTTTGTGAGGGAGGCAAATTTTTTTTTCAAAGAGAAATTCCACCTTACAATTCAAAAGCAGATAGCCCAAAGCAGCGACATGAGATATTTTGTGTATTATTAATTATCTGTAATTAATATTTAATTATACACAGAAAATATACAAAACTAACACATTTGAGGTCGTTGTCCATCCTTGTAATTTGCTAGTGCTTGGCTTTAGTAAGGGGGTGGTCAGGATATGAACCCAGTATTATTTTACCACATTCATCTACTGGAAACTGTAAGAAAATAGAAAATGATCCAACCCTGCTGTTAGCAAAAGCTTCCCAAACCCCTTTAAAGGTATACTTACTTGAAAGGCTTCCATTTGCATTAGAAATGCAAAGATTAGGTTGGATTGGATTAGAAAGCACCCTTTGTCATACACTCATTATTTCTTTTTTGTTCAATCAGGGGCAAAGGCAGCCATTTCAGGCACCACTGATGCATTGTGACTTTTCAGTAGGAAAGATTAAATAGTCATGGCAGTGACATGCCCGTTATGAAAATTGCTATAATTGCAGACAACATTTTCTAGTTTGGGAACTGATGTAGCTAATTTATTCCCAGATACTTTCCTTGTAGTGACCAATTAACAGAAATATAATTTTTAATAGTTACATCAATGCTAGATCTTTCTCTCCAAGTTGGGTTTTTCTGAGATATCTGTCACCATGGTCTAAGTACTGAAAAATCATAGCTAAGAGGTTTTTTTAAAAATAAACAAAATAGAAAGAATGTGTT
This sequence comes from Mauremys reevesii, assembly GCF_016161935.1. Taxonomy (NCBI): domain Eukaryota; kingdom Metazoa; phylum Chordata; order Testudines; family Geoemydidae; genus Mauremys; species Mauremys reevesii. The sequence continues at coordinate 24,808,277 of NC_052633.1, read as the reverse complement.
TGCCTCTAAGGAAGAATAAATTTACGATGAATATGCTTTTTTTTTAAATCAGGGCACTTTAATTTGTGTTTCCACATACATGTAATCCTATAGTGGTAGGGGACTATGGCACAGTAGCAATACTGGGTTCTGCAACTACCCCAGGCGGCTTCTATAATTTGTTTCCTCTCTTCATGGAGATAGAAGATGCAGAGTGTAAGAATAGGTTATTATCTCTTTCAATACACTGCTACCTCGATATAACACCACCCGATATAACACAAATTTGGATATAATGCGGTAAAGCAGTGCTCCGGGGGGGCAGGGCTGCGCACTCCAGTGGATCAAAGCAAGTTCAATATAACACGGTTTCACCTATAACGCGGTCAGGTTTCTGGCTCCCAAGGACAGCGTTATATTGAGGTAGAGGTGTAGTTAGTGAACCCTCTAGGGGTTCTCACTGTGTTCTATGTTTTAGAAGCCACCAGAAAACAATCAGAGCAGCAGTATAAATGGAGGCTAGCAAACATGGTTATGTGGGATCCAATGGTGCCCAGGCGGTTTCTCCATATTGTTTTTATTGGCAAAGAGACAAAGATACAACAACTGTCAACAAGAATAGGATCCTAATCCAGGAATATGGCAAAATAGAGAGTGACTCCATAAGCCTAATGCAAGTAATACTAAAGGAAACTGCAGTCATTGAGACTATGATTAAACTGCTCATTTGAGGGTGCGGGGGAGTGAAGAGCAGAGAGGTTACAAATGTCTGGTTGTTTAGGGAAAAAGAACTTGATTGTTGGCTCAGTAGAGGGCAGCCCCACCTATATTGAGAGACTGGAACAATATATAATCACTAAGAGTACAATTGATAAGAATAAGGTGGTGTTTTCACTGACTCTAAGGCCTGGTCTACACTAAGGGGGGGGTGTCGAACTAAGGTACGCAAGTTCAGCTATGCGAATAGCGTAGCTGAACTCGAACTACCTTAGTTCGAAGTACTCACCCGTCCAGACACCGCGGGATCGAAGTCCGCGGCTCCCCCATCGCCTCCGCCACCGCCGTTCGCGGTGGTGGAGTTCCGGAGTCGACGGGAGTGCATTCGGAGTCTAGATTAGACGCAATAGTTTGAACTCCAAGAAGTCGAACGCTACACGTTGACCCGGCAGGTAGGTATAGACGTACCCTAAGACTATTGGATCCTGTTAAACTAGTAGCCAAACATTTTGCTGAGGTTGTAGAAATTCTACAAAATCACCTATTACTGAAACCACTAGTGACTGCACAGCATTTTCACTTTTATAAATGGAATAAAAAAGAAAATGAAACAATTTCTGAATGAGTGGCTGATTTAAGAAATTAACAGAGGTGGCCATTTGGGAGAGAGTTTAAATGATGCATTAAGGGACAGTGATTGTGTATTATGCAGAATGAAGCTACCTAAAAATGGCTATTGATTGAGGCAGATTTAATGCTAAACCAGGCACTAGACATGGCTATTTCAAAGGAGAGAGCTACTACAGATGCTTGGGAACTGTAACAGCATCATTTGATCTGAGCAAAAGATTAACTGGAGGGGCTCAAGCAGAAAGCACAACATGGACACTCAAAGAATGTTTCCCACCATGAAAACCCAGTCTCACAATGCAAATGATTGTTGGCTTAAAGGCAAACCATGTAGAAACTGCCACAAACTCAGGCAGAGTTCCATACTGCTGCTATGAGTGGTTTCTGGGTGGCTTTAATACATAGCAGATGGAGACTGCCAGTAGAACGTGCACAAACATTTAAAGAGATACTACCCCATCCCTATACCCTACAAAAGGAAATGTTCCCCTTACTTTTATCAGACCAAGTGGGCCTAGACTTTCATAGACACCGCCAAGGAAACCTTGTCTGTTTAATGGATTTCAAAATGAATGACAACAGTTAGTTATGGATGAACCTCCAAAGGTTAAAGAGACATTAAGCCCCTTATCTGAGCAAGAGTCACCATCTTTAGTTATATGATAGCAGAGTGAGGAGTGCTCGGAGCATTAGTCCTACCTTAATATCCGGACATCAGTTAAGAGAACTGATCCTTTAGACTTAGGCGTGATGTTTTTGATAATGTTGCATTAATACCTTTCAAAAGGATTACCTGTTTTGCTTATCAGAGCTTCCTCAACTTGTTAAATTAATTTATTCCAGTAGAGGTGATTTCTATAAGGATAAGGAACAGAAAGAAAGGAAGTGTGGTGCTTTTCTACACATTCTTTCTGGTGTTTGCCATTGTTAGTAAGCATCAAGGCCCAAATCCAAAACTCAGCACTCAGCCCATTTTGCTTTGTTGGGTCGAAGATGGCTGCATGGGGAGTTATAGGGGCATTCAATAGCAATCACTGCAGCCCTGAGAGTCATGGCCTTAATACACTCCAAGCAAAGAATTTGCATGGAAGAATCTGTGTAGCACTCCACCTCACCTTGTCCTGCCCTGCTCCCACCCACTTCCTGCATCTACCACCAATCAGGGAGTGCACTGCATAGGACTTGATTTAATATATTTAAAATAATTTATGAGCCATCTTGCAGCCCTCGCTGTCTTCTGTGTCTTCAGAACCCAGCAGAGCTGCACTGTTTATATGTACATAGGCCGTGCAAGTGGTATGAAGTTATAAACATGGTTATTTGGACCCCCATTGAGTCCATGTGGTTTCTTCCTATCACATTTGTTGTGCAAACAGTGAAAGATGCAACAGGGAGTCATGCTGACCTCAGCCCTGCACTGCCTATGGGGGTCCCATCCTCCAGCCCCTGTTCCTCTTGTGCAATGGAACCAGTGATGTTCAGCTGCCAAACACCCTCAAGCAGTTGGAGGAGGGCTGCAGTTGCCTGCAAACATGCTCACTAATTATTAATCATCCTCCACCATTGCCACACTCCACTTCCCACAGTGAATGGAATGAGGTACTCCCCAGTCTATATGTTTCATTTATTAACATAAATATGAATTACAACAAAAAAATATCATTAGCCTTGATACTTCACAACCTTCGAGTCAGATGAGGCCCATTTATCAAACTCTTACTCATGCTGAATTATATTTACTCCCATAACTAGTCCCACTGAAATCAATCGAACTCCTCAAGTGAGCAAGTGCTCCTCAGTGTGAGTAAGGATTGCAGAACTGGGTCTATAATGACTGACAACAGCTCTTTCATCTTCTGAAATAGATTTAGGATATGATGTTTTTCAATAATATGTTTCTTGATCATTTCCCCAACTCTTTAAATTCACCTTTGCTTTAAATAGTCAGTCTATAGACTCAAGCATGGGAAGCACGGGTTTTGTTTTTTGAAAGCAAACAAAATTATCTGCCAGATTGGATTTCTGTCCTCAACCCCAAAACCTTCCTGATTAAAATTTTGTAGAAACCAAAACATCTTTGTAAAACGTTTCACAAAACATTTGAAAAAACAGTATATTTTGCCTGAATTTCATTTTGGCCAAAATGTTCTGATCGGCTCTATTTTCCCGACAGTTCCTGTAGTCTTTAAAAGCTACACAGAAGGAGAAAGAGTACACATAATAGCCATCCTCTTGAAATCAATTATTGATTCATTCCATCTAGTTCAGAAGATTAACCAAAAGGTACTTTGGAGAAGAATTGCTGGCCCTCTGGCCAGTTGCCAGAACCGCAGATGTCTCTTGGGATTTGTCTCCAAGCAGGCAACAGAAAAGTTCTGTATGATTCAGCACCTATCATACCTGCATGGGCATTCAGTGAGTGGTACCAAAGCTCCAGAGTCCTATTTGGTCCATTATAGTTCTTTAGATTTCACCGCCTCCTTAGTAAGGATGTGTGGACCAGTTGCCCTGCTGATGAAATCAGCTTTGAGGTTCTTCATACACCCTTCTGATTTCAGCTTACTAGGTGTTCAGTCTGAGGGACAGTTTTATTTGGATAAACCAAGTTTAGGGGGTGCTCCGTCTCATGTGTTGATGGAGTTGGTGGTAGTCAGGGTAGCTGGCTTATACAGACTGTTCACTAGTGGCACAACTTTTTATTCCCAGTGTGGTCTGGGATTGGGGAGTGTTCACAACTGCTGATACTATTCAGTCATTTACAGATGCATTAAGGGTTCTGCTAGCCCGTGAAAAAAAGAGAGGGGCCCACTGCCACACTGACATTCTTGGACACTGAGCTGGATACAAAGCAGTGGTTTCGTGGTTGCCAGAGGATAAATTAATTTGGAGAAATGACAGTGGGCATAATGAGGGCCCTTCAGTAGCTCCAGTCTCTAACTGGCCATTTAAACATTGCCTGCCACATGGTTGCACCTGGCTGGATAATTTGTGCCTGTCTGTCAGCAGCTATTGCAAGAAACATCAGTCCACAGCACGTCTTGTGTTGCTAAATTTTAGAGTGCACCAATTAAAAAGTACGGTTCAAGACAAAATACTGTGTAGGGAAAGATTCTTGTACCTAAAAAAGAGGACAGGAAGAAAACAGTGGAATGCTCCCCTTGTTTTGCAGAGATCTTCACCTGAAGCAATAAATATTATCCTGCTCATCAGAGAGAGAACAGCATTTTTTTTTAAACCGGTGATAGCACTATAAATAGACACCAAGTCTAATATGTATCTGCTTCTACTTTTCCTCCGGACAATTTTTAAAAACAAAACTATCTTCCTTTTTCTATTTGCAGATGCTTCCGAGATTTTAGAGTTCTCTCTCTCTCTCTTTTAGTATTTAAAATAATATAAAGCACTCAAGCAAAAAATAAAAAGCTAATAAAACAAAAGCAAAAAGATTCTAATGGCATTAGATGGAAACTAGACAAAAGTATTACCTCAGGGAACCTTACCTGCCCATTTATGTAGTTGGTTCTATCATACACATCAATGTAGTATCTGAGCAGCTTCAAGGACAAGATAATCACAGGTGTGTAGTTGATAATACCACACTGCCTGAATCAAGTATTCTGTGTGGACAAAATACTCCAGTTTTCTACAAGCTTTCAATTCAGCACCTTTCAGAAGCACCAAAATATGGTTGCAAATTAGCATAGTTCCATTAACATCAATGGCTTTTTAATTCTTCAATGTTAAAAAGATGAAAATAAGAAGACCCCTGGTTTTGTCAGTTTGGTGTTTCTGCAGTATAGAAGTTAAAGAACAGTTTGCCCATGTCTTCAATTTCAAATGCACCCAGAGTGGTTTTCATTCGTTTGCATCCCAACTGATTATTATTATTATTATTATTATTATTATTATTATTTTATTATTATTATATTTAATGTGTGAAAAATTGGGGTTTGAAAACACTATGTGTCTTTGGGGCAAAAGAAGAGAATAATCTGATGTACTGGAATAGTATTTCTTTACTTTGCTTAATCTTTGGTCAGCTTTAGGATGCTGAGTGCATTGTTAGCTAAACACATACACTGAGGAATACTATTGACATGTAGTCAGTGGGACTACCTGCACAAGTGACTGCTACTCAATATGAGTAAGAGTTGCAGAATTGTGCCATAAGACTGTGAAATTGCCTTCACCTTGAAAACAATCTTTCTATTTCAAATACTTTTTTCATCAGAAAAAACGCTAAATAGATATGTCAGGCCAGATTCCCCACTGTGTGAGTCAGTGCTATTGAAGTAAATGGAGCTGCACCAACTTACAGAAAATGAGAGTCTGGCCCACCTGCTATTTTGACAATCCACTGCCCCTCCTCCCCCCTTTGCATTATCCTTCCTAGAGATGGAAGATTAGCAGAAACTTTCACAGCAGGTTTCATCCTTCTGAGTTCTCCCTTGTTACAATGAGATGTGTATTTTTAAATAGAGTAAAAGATGTCCTTTGCCAAGTTATTTAATGGATGAACAGGTGGCCACATCATTCATCTGCTTCCTCTGTTTAGCCTTCTGACTTTTTGTCTTGAAAGACTTGGCACCTTCAGGCAGTGTCAGTCATTGCGACTCTAATCAGCTCTATTTTATTATTATTATTTTGCACCAGCATTGATCACTTATGCTATAGCCTGCTGCTGTAGTTGTATTTTGGCATTATAGGCCTGCTTGGGTTCTCCCCTTATCCCCACCTTCTATATGCCCTTTTTAAAGGCTTCCAGCTCAATTGCTCTTAATGATAATAGCATGTGTTAGAACCAGATCTTTCTCCTAATTTATTTCAGTTTCATTTGCAACAGATCTTCAGGATATTTCCCCCTCACTCACCTGCAGTTGTTGGCTTCCTTTCATTAAAATAGTTACACTATTTTTAAAAGCTCTAGCTGTCCATCCTTCCCAGTATACAGCTATGTCCTTTCTCTCCACTACCTCTTTAATGGCTGCCCAACAGAATAATATATCACCCTGTTTGCTATGACTGCGGCTGGTCAGTCTGTTCATAGCAAATCATTTATCCAAAGAACTTAACTGACTTTCAGGTTTTGCAAAGTCTCCACAAAAAGGATGAGCCTTTTATGCCTTCATTCCCTATTTATAATGAATTGTTTTTTAGCTCATTCAGCTGAACAAATTCTTGCTTTCAGACTTTGCAAGATGTTCAGCCCAATTATTCGTTCTTCACCTGGTCAAGACTTGGTACTTTAGTCACATGGTATTATTTACTTTTTTGTGAAGGCTCCCTATACAGGCATTGAACCTGGGAACCTCCACAGCTAAAACCTTGGATTACTTCAGCTTGAGCTAGAGAGCCCAGGTTTGGTGAGAGAAAGCTCATATTCTTTAGAAGGGACACAGAGGGAGGCCTGTAATGCACACATACCTGTGGGTTACAGTTGGATGACCTCCAAGCTTTATAACCAGGGAAATGCTTGAACAAGCCATTCAGGTTTTGATTTTCTCAGGATAAGGGTAGCCTGGGGAATGCAGCAATTTCAGGAAAGATAGAGTGAGCTGTCAGGAGATAGTCAGGTGTAGGGAATTGCAGGACATTACTAAGGAATTATAGGACAAATGTAAATGTTATCCCTTTATCTTTTGCACAACACAAAAGCATTATATTTGTCTTGGTATGTGCAGATTTTAAAATAGTTTGATTCTTTTCCTATCTAGGAAACTTTCTGTTCAGCTTTCGGTTTTCATATTGACATCAGATAATTTTGTGCTTGGTCATGCATTCTCTATGACAGTTACAGCTCCTTGTCTGCCTTGTATAATTGCAAAATACTAGGCCTGTGGCTGGGAGCATTCAGGAACAACATACACTATAAAACAGCATATGCTATTTTGCGGATCTGTTAAAGGCATGGATTTAAACCCACTGGTCTTTATTGTTTGTCACTCTGTTATTCATGAATCATTAGTTATAGTCATATTGTTAATGCATAGTTTTGTTTGCAAAGGATATGTTCACGTTCTCTTGTCTGTCTCATTACACTTACTGTATTTGTGTCAGGCATCTACCACTGGATTCATTGTTCTGTCAACCACTCAGAAAGATTGGTAAATGCATTTATTTGTATGGTCCTATTTGCAAAAGGTACAATCATGTATGCATGGCAGTCTAATTTGATTTACTGTGTTAATGTGCCCAGACTCTGGTTTTGGTTGAGGAATTTCCATCACTTAATTGTCATCTCCTCCTACCATTAATATAAAAATATCTAATATATACACCTCTACCCTTATATAAAACGACCCGATATAACACGAATCTGGATATAACGTGGTAAAGCAGTGCTCCGGTGGGTGGGGGGGCGCGCTCCGGTGGATCAAAGCAAGTTCAATATAACGTGGTTTAACATATAATACAGTAAGATTTTTTTACTCCTGAGGACAGCGTTATATGGGGGTAGAGATGTAATATATTTTTCTACCAACTGCGCTCATTTAGAATTCACAAGACTTGCACTGTCCATAAACATTTTTCTCTGTTCTTACACACGTATGCATTTTAGTTTATGGACCAGGTTTAGTTATACAGTTCTAGAAGCATCTGATAGACATAATGTTTGAATGGCCAAATTGATCCCTGAATAAATCACTTGAGGTCAGTGGAGTTACACCAGGGATAATTTGGTCTCAATATATTTATTAAACAATTCTTGCAAAATATAGTACAGAATATATGCACTGTATATTCTAGAATCTCTGGACCTGATTCTGATCTCTGTTAGAGTGATGAAAATCTGACTTCAGTGTGACCAGGCTCCTAATCTGTCTCTCAGGGTCATGTAATATACTGCTTCCACTAAACTTTATAAATATTACACTGATAGAGCAAGACAAACAACTCCCATTCCTGGAATTAAAAAAATAACAGATCAATAGCATATATTTGGAGTTTGCTATTCACATAGCAGAGTCAACCAAAGATTAAAAAGTTTGTACTTTTGTAGTTCTCTTCAGGACTGATTAAGCAGTTCATTGACTTTTGAACTTCAAAGGAAAGAAATAGGCCCTTGGATCTTTGAAGGTGAACGACTGGGCTTTGATGCTGTTTAAATGTGAGGAAAGCATTGGAGAATGTACCTTATTCACAGGTTGCTGAGATTGCTGGGCATAGTCAGGGCCGGCCTGCAACATTTTGGCACCTAAAGGTAATAATTGGAGATATACCAATCTCCTAGAACTGGAAGGGACCTTAAAAGGTCATTGAGTCCAGTCCCCTGCCTTCACTAGCAGGACCAATTTTTGCCCCAGATCCTTAAGTGGCCTCCTCAAGTATTGAACTCACAACCCTGGGTTTAGCAGGCCAATACTCAAACCACTGAGCTATCCATCCCTCCCCCTTTCTCTTCTCCCCCTGTGGTGGGGAGCTCAAATGACGCCCCCATACCCCCACACTTGGGCCAAAACTTTGAAAGGTCTCAATTCTGCCTTCTTCCTATTCTACTCCTTTCATGGTACTGCTCTGCTACCTACCCCAATAAAGGAGAACAAACAACTTAGAATGCCTAGTTCAAAAATTTTAAGTAACACTTAACTTTCAAATGCCTGAATAGCAAATGTAACTTTTCTTGTCTGCATAGTAAACACTGGCATTTTATATGTTTGAATAATCAAACTGGTGCTTTCTGGGTTGCAAAGATTTGAACTGCTTCCTGCTGAAGGTCCACAGTCTGGGACAACGCATGCTCTATTGAGATGGCTGCAAGGCCAACCAGCCTCTCCTGTATCATTATGGAGTGTAGATGTGTTTTTATTAACTTCAGCTTGGAGAAACTGTGTTCTCCACTGGCAACTGTTACAGGAAGTGTTAGATGTATGCACAGAGCAACAAAAGCATTTGGAAAGAGGGTGTTCATCTTATTTGTGTACATATATTCCAGAACAGCCTTTGGAGTTGATCCTGCTGAAATGTATCTTGAAAGTGCTTTCAGTTAATCACCTACATCACTCGCATCAATATCTCACATGTCATCATGTGTCAACACTGTCTCTAGTGCCCTGCATTGCTGGTGTAGGTCTTCTTCAGGTATAGTGAGGAGTTTTGGAATATCATACAACATCCCAAATATACTGCTGTGTTCCTTGAGCTGCATGAAATGTTCTTCAACTGACTGTATTGCACAATCCAGCACCTGGTTAAAGAATTCAACTTTGAATTGTTGTTTGGGTCTCTTATGGGATTATCCCGTGACTCATAATCAAAATGTCTTCTTCTTTCATGACTCTTGTATTCTTGAATGGGTGGGAAAATAGCTTCTGTGTGAAGTTCTTCTGCCAACTTCTATGCATTCTTCAGAACATTTTGAAATCCTTCAGCTGACCAGTAAGACTGTAGGTTTGACTTTGCTTTGTCTAGTTGTTCCATTGCTCCAGATATATCAAGGTCAACAGCTTGGAGTCTCTTGCTTACGACATTTATTTCAAACAGTATGTCATGCCACAATACTAAGCCACACAGAAATTTGAAGTTATGTATGTTTCTGGTGATTCCATTTCCCTCTGCCGCTGTTCTCCCATGAACAGTTCCTGTCATAGCATTATCCTCCATAATGGCAACTATGGCATCATCTGTCTTCCCAATTTGGTGTTTGATAGGCTTTATCGCTTCCACTCAACTTTCCCATCGTGTGGCACTCAGTGGTTTCAGTGTCAGAGAGGATGTTCCCAGATGTTGCTTCAAAATTTGCCATCGTTGAGTTGATGCAGAGAAAAATACATAGATGCTTTGAATTACATGAAAAAAATTCAGCAGCCTCACTAGAAGCTGATGCTACTTCACTAACCACCAAGTTCAATGAATGAGAACTGCATGGGACAAAAAAAGCTCAAGGGTTTAACTCTCGGATCCACGTGTGCACTCCTCTGTTCTTTCCTCTCATGTTGGCACCATTATCATAGCCCTGACTTCTCATGTCAGCTATTGCAATTCCCGTATCTTCCAGCTTTTTAAGAAGCTCATTTGTCATACTAGCTCCTGTAGTATCATCAATGTCAATGAATTCTGGAAAATGCTCTCTGACAGTCACCATTGCAGAGACATTTTCACTAGGTTCTGTTGTTATTACAAAATGCACCATTAAAGTCATTTGTTCCGTATGCCTGATGTCAGGTGTGCAGTCCGGAATAACAGAGTAATTTCTTGCTGACTTCAGATATGCCACAATCTTCTGTTTGACTTTTGTTGCCAGTCACTGTATGATCTCATTTTGAATTGTTTTTCCAAGGTAGTGATGTGTGTACATTTCTTGGGTGGTGACTCTTCTTAGATGCTCCTGGAGTACAGCATCAAACTCAGCCATCAGCTCCACAATTTTAAGGAAGTTTCCATTGTTTGGCACATACAGCTGATCTGAAGTGCCATGCAGTGCTAGGTTTTGGGTAGCAAGCATTCTCACAATGGCAATGAGCCTTTTCAGAACATTTTGCCAGTAAAGAGACTCTGATGCAATCTTCTCTTAATGCTGATCATCTATGGTGGCCTTTAACCTTAGTCTCATCTCAAGCTCTTTCCACCTATGGAATGCTTTCTGGTGATTTGCTGCCTTCTCATGGCATGCCAGATTTCTAGCCAGATTTTTCCAGTCCTTTGTTCCTGTAGAACCCAATGTGGCTGAAACATTAGACTGGAAGAGTTTGAAACAAAAACAGTATGCAGCATTCTGGGTTTTTGAATACATAAGCCCTGGCCTCTCCACCTTGTCACCATTGGGGATTTTATGCCAGTAAAGAGTTGGATGGAAACATCTTTGGGGAACATGAAGTTTTGCACTTGCTGTGGCCCATGCAGTACAAGGAAGTCCCTCAGGCTACTGCTCAAGTGAGTCCACAGTCCTGGATCATCTAGACTTAAGGAACTAAACTCAGCAGCAACTATTTCTTGAGCATCCACCACACTCTTCTCTGATCTAAACTTTTCTTTGGGAATGTGCATGGTTACATCCATTTGAGATGGAGATATGGATGCTGCAGTAGCTGCCAGGCCATCTGCACTCCGACTAACTGGAAGATCAGGCATCTCCTCACCACTCACATCCTCACTGGAGCTGGAAGGCTCACCGTGAACATTTGTGTCTATAAAAGCATTTGTGTCTATGTATCTCAGGAGAGCTCCTTCCTGCTTAGATAGAAAAGCTTCCTTTGCTTTCTTTCTTTTTCTGAATGCTGCCCCAGAGGGGCATTTTCTTCTTTCATTCATGATTGTTGTTCTGTGCCAGCTATAGTGGCTCTCAACACTCAGTTGAAGAGGACAAATAAGCAGGCTGGTAGCAGGACCTGAGCGAGGGGAGATATCAGCGTCTTAAGGGCCTAACTGACTCCTACTACTTCAGTTGACTGCCTGTTCTTCTCAAGTGGGTTCAGGGAAGCAGCAGGAAACAGGAAGCTCCCTGAGAAGCTGGTGTTAACCAGTCCAGGCTCCTGGGGGTGCTAGAGAGGTACATAAGAGGCTCCTCCTCCTCTCTCTCCCTGCAGCTCCTGCTGCTTTCTGTTATTCACTCTCACCTTTTCTCCTGCCTGCCTGTTATGTCTCTTGTGCCCTTCTTCTTCCAGCACAGCACTCCACCATCTCTGTGCATCTAGAGCACAGAGAATACATATGCACCAGCAGCAGACACAATTTTCTACACTCTGGGTCCTAGTGGTGCCCGCCCCCCCCCCCCCCCCAGTCCCCATACAGTCTGGCACCTGAGATGGCCGCCTCAGTTTGCCTCATGGTAAGGCCAGCCCCTGAGCATAGTTTGTATGCTTACACATAAATTCACACAAAGCCTCTCTTTAAACCCTTGTTGAAGCACCTGTTAGTGAGGCAGCAAAATTTCAGCCTTAACACTCATTCAGCCTTTGGCTCCCAGCATTCTGGCTGCTATTGTGATTCTGTCCTTAAAGTCCATGTATTTGTTTGTGTTGATTAATTTAAGAAATGTGCTTTACTAACAATCTCAGAGCATATGTAGAAACTAATTAAAAGCTTATTAATATCAAACCCAGAGGATTGCCTGCATAAATATCTTTGCATCCTCCCTCCCTCATTTACCCATGACAAAGCTGAAGGAATATATAAGCTAGATCATGAGAAAGATAAGAATTACAACCAAAAGAATTCAAGATGTAATTTTATGCACATATGAGCCATTTGTTAATTCTTGGGATTTTGTTTGTTCACTTCTGAATTAATAAATTCAATTTCAAAGTAACAAAACTAAGGAAGAATTCAGGGGCAGAGGTTAGCTCTGGAACAGGAGTGGCTCAGGAGAACAAACAAGGTTTAAGCAGGTATTTAAAGGAAGAGAATGATGTTGCATCCAATGCATGATGCAGGATTGCAATAGATGGATTCTTGATGAGACGCCTAACAACCACTGGTCCAAATCCAATTAATGTTATCCATGAAGTTAGCAGAAAAGTCCTCCTAGTGAGAAGTAATTGATTCTGCCCTGCACTGGGACATTCTCTTCATTACATGCCCAACCACAATGTAGGAGTTCATAATTCTTGTGTCACAGTACAGTCAGACTTAAGATTGTGATAATATCTACCAGTTCTACAATCTATGACTGAAACACATACAATGTGAACATCAGGTTATTTATTAGAATGAAAGCTCTTATGACCTGCTCCGGAACTCACTAATATCATTGGCAGGATTCCAGTTGAGTCAGTGGAGGTTGGATTTAGCTCACTGGTTTTAAGGACAGGGACTATATTCTCCTATGCGTGGACAGCACCTAGTACCAGAATCCAAATAATTTTGCAAGAGCTTTCATAGTTCTTACATAAATGTAAATTCATTTAGTGTGCTCTTGAAACAGCAACATTGCCATTGCTCTCATTTTGATAACTAACCTTCGCTATATTGTAACTATTTTTAAATTGCATTTCCTGATTCTGTAATCAGATTAACATATGTTCTCCATAATGAAAATCATCAAGCTAATATAGATGTATTCATTTTTATTGGATGCTAGCCACAGCTCTGCCTGCTCTGCAATGAGTCATATGAATATATTATTATATGTGGAAGGTCAGTTAAGAGGGACAGCCATTTGTGTTATAACTACCTGCATAAAGTTAGCCTTTTAGCCTTCACATTTCTGTGCTGGTAGGTGGAATCTACTTCAGCATCTACTGTTACTTCTTCTAGCATTGGGATAAAAATAATGGCCGAAGCTAATACATTCTCCTGAAATGAGTTTGATGAAAACACTCTTTGAAGCAGCAAAGATATTTTTACTTTTAGATCACAAACACAATCGGGGGCCCCCTTTCATCAGAAACCTGACAGATGTACTGTCTAGTAGGATTTTGTTTTCTTTTTCTTTTTTTTCCCCTCTCTCAATGCCATCAAGCAGAAATTACAATAAAATTTTCATTTACTGTGTCAGAGAATATACACGTCTTGGGTTGGGCAAGGAGGGGAGTTGAGCAAATGTGCATATTTCTGTGGAACAGAAGTTTAGCTCTTGTGATGAAACCCCTGGTTGTTTCCCCACACACATATTTCTCTCGTTTGATTTATAGTTGCCATTCAGTCTCTGCATTGGTGGGTCTAAGGGTTACACAAGTGGCAACTGTCAGATAAGTACTAGGACAGTGACTTAGATGAAGGTTAATCATATAAAGGAAATAAGCCCCATCAATCAGGATGTTTTAACCTTTACCATGCTATACCTCATGAATTTTAAAGATGGGCCTGCTATTCTGGAGTTTGGGGTTTTGGATTTGATGTTTGGTTGTTGTTTTTTCTTTATGAAGCAGTTAAAAAGCTCTAGGATCCAATTAGATCAATAAGATCTATAGAAGATGACTGCACCTAATGACAATCAGGAATTAGTTGGATAAATAAGCATTCAAGATTTTACTAGATGAAAAAAGGAATGTTTTCCTCGTCTGGCCTTTACAAAATATTTCTGTAATGTTACAAATTCTCTGTGCCTATGGAAAGGTCTACATGAAACAGCACAGTTGAATGACCACAAGTTCTCTTGAAGTCTAGAGTTTTAATTGTGTATGGTTTATCAAACTGGAAGAGAAAATAGATCCGGTAATGTTTTCTTTATGTCATTTCTTTTAATCAATAAGAGCCCCATTCGACCACCATTGCACACATTGGTCCAGATCTTCAGCTGGGGCAAATTAATTTAAACTCCTTGGACTTTGAAGGAGCTATATCAAGTTACACCAGGTGAGGATCAGGGGTTACAACACAAGCAGTCTCATTGAAAACAAAGATAACAAGGGTTTTTTATCTATTAATGTTGTTTCCTATATATAATTTTCTTTAAAGTGTATGCTGCCATTCCCAAAATAATCCTCCAGTAACATAATAATCCAGTAAAAAAGGGTTTAGAAAGGATACTGACTGAAAGCTATACCTACTCAAAGAACAAGTTCAAACAAATTAATTATCTGTTTTCAGTGTTTAAAAATCAGAAGATAATGGGTTCCAACAATACCATGTCTGTGCAATTGTATTAAAACCAGCATTTTATAGGGAGAATTTGTCAAAAAGAGCCTACAATTATAAAAATGAGGGGTCATTGGTCTAGAACAATAAGTGACCTTGCCAGTTCAAATCACATTTGAAAAAAATGTGCCACTGAGAATATTATATCAAGTTTTAGTCTGAAGTGAATTCAAATGACTGAGCTGTAAATTTCTACGAAAGAGGGGTTAGAGAAAAAACTGCTGACAGACTCCCTATATCCAGTGATGCTGTCAGGTGCCGTTATAATTAGATAGTTCTTTGCTTGCAAAAACTGTTCATTTGTGCAAGCAGAATAAAAGACCAAGTCTGTTAGTTTGAGATGGAACATTATTTCAATGCTTGGTCAAATGAAGAAGAATAAAGAGCTTTTGGAGCAGTTCTTTGGTGATGAGTAAACAGCCTGAGGTCTTGATTTTGGACTCCTTTAGTCAGCAGAAACTGGTAGTGTTCAGAAAGATCTAAGACTTTGCAGCTCAGTTTAGATTTATTTCATGAAGTGAACCTACCAGATAGACTGTTTGAGAACCAGAAAATGGAAGAGAATAGTGAATTATTGTTTGGTGACAGTGGAGTCAGCAACAAGGGAGGTGCAATGTGAAAATCAGCCTTTTTCCCCCCTTGTTAATGATGAAAACAGAGGAAAGTAAGGAGAAAAACACAGTGAAAAAGAAAACACTAAGGTAAAGGGAGGTTCCAAGGTAAAGTAGAATGTTGTAACAATCTACATCTTCTGTTGGTGAGAGAGACAAGCTTTCAAGCTCTTTGTAAGCTCAAAACCTTGTCTCCCTCACCAACAGAAGTTGGTCCAATAAAAGGTATTACCTCACCCACCTTGTCTCTCTAATATCCTGGGACCAACATGGCTAGAAAAACACTGTGTATAACAGTATACAACACATTCAGAAAAGAATGTGAGGTGCAGTCTTTTGCCAGTGGTAACAGCAAGAATCTGGATGTTAGCATTCCTCGGTTCTATCCCAAGTTCTACTATATACTCAGTGTGCAACCTGAACCTCAGTTTATTTATCAGCAAAATGGGTATCAAATCTTTCCCCACTGGGGTAGTGTGGGAGCTTTTATTAATAGTAGAGTTTTTCCAGTGTTTTGTGATCTTTAATGTAACACACGACTTAAGTGCAATGTATTATTTAAAAAAAAACACTTTAAAAAGGTATCCATATATTATAGTTCAAATTCGGCTGCCTGTTACTCTCACTCAGAAGGCCTACTGGATGAATAAGTTATTAATCATTGTCATTAAGGTCAGCAGCTCCAAACCCTAAATGAATCTGATGAGGAAAAATACAAAATAACTCATTATAGAAGGCAAAAACTACCAGTGTGCTTTAGCAAAGACAATGAATTCTCACTAGACATACTCTTCATAATTGGCTATCAGCATGTCCCATACAAAACAGCCCTTATAAATAATCCATGATGGATTTAAAGCATAATTATGAAGACAGAGCATGGAACAAAACTTACATTTGGCGGTCAGACAGGAGTGTGCTGTTACAAAAGTTTGCAGTGAAACACTTGAATGGTTTCATAGTATCTCCCATGGATGACAGTAATTAGCAGTATATCACTAATATTAAAATGTTCATTTTTCCTCACTACAAATGGTTTAAAGTATAAGTAATATAATATGCCACTGATGATTTCATGTCACATGCCTATACATTCTAAGCAAAGCTGTACTTTCATGTTGGGATTGCTCCAAAGTTTACAGAAGTCATGGCAGTCTTTCCATTGTCCTCAGTGGGTTTTGTATCGGGCTCTTTTTGAAGAGCCCATCTACAGTGGAATGCTTAAATTCCTGAAATTGTAAACGCTCTACACGTCTAAGCTGTGAAAACATGGTCATTGTCATTTTCAGTTGCCTCTTTGGCTCCTTCAGTGCAGCTGGCGCTGTCTAATTTTTTTTTTTTTAAAGCTGAGCCACACCACACACATGACAGTGGCTAGCTGACACTGCCTGAGATGAGAGAATCACCTAAGCACCTAGTTATACTATGTCACCAAGTTTTGGGTGGTACAGTAGAAATAAATGCAAATCTGTTCCAAACTATTGTTAATGGCAATGGAATGTTGATTTTAGAAGGTTAAAAATACCTATCAGACATTTCTTTTCCAAATGAAAAATTGGCAATAATGAATTTAGTGCTATATGCCAGAGTATTACGGAGGCGGGGGGGATGCAGTGCTCTAGTGTTTAGGGCAATATACTGCCCTGAGACCATGTTTCCATTGGACTAGATTTTGCCACTTTTGCTTATATTAAGTAGTAACTTACTCTGAGTACTCCGAAGTTAGGTACTGTTCTAGTCAGGGGAGCAGAATTTGGCCCATTGACACTAGAAAGAATTCTGTCACGTATCAGAGAACTACATGTCACTTCCACTATGTAGCTATCAGAGCTTTATTGTATCTTGTCTCACTGTACAGATGTGCAAATTTTACTCATGTTGGGTAGTATTTACTCTAACAAGTAGACCTATTAACTTCAGTGGGACTACTCATCTGAGCAAGTGCTCACCAGTGTACAGTTTACACAATCTGGCCCATGTTTATTAATTACAAAGAGATGATATTTCACGTGTAATTCCTAGAACTCTGGAAAAATGTTTAGTTCAAACTTGAATGAATGAATGAATGAATATCAAAATAAGCCTTCATTCTAGATGGGTCTAAGTCAGGGATTCTCAAACTGGGGGTCATAGAATCATAGACTTTAAGGTCAGAAGGGACCATTATGATCATCTAGTCTGACCTCCTGCACAATGCAGGCCACAGAATCTCACCCACCCACTCCTGTATCAAACCTGTGTCTGAGCCATTGAAGTCCTCAAATCATGGTTTAAAGACTTCAAGGTGCAGAGAACCTTCCAGCAAGTGACCCATGCCCCACGCTGAAGAGGAAGGCAAAAAACCCCCAGGGCTTCTGCCAATCTGCCCTGGAGGAAAATTCCTTCCCGACCCTAAATATTACATGGGGGGTTGTGAGCTGTCAGCCTCCACCCCAAACCCCACTTTTCCTCCAGCATTTATAATGGTGTTAAATATATTAAAAAGTGTTTTTAATTTATAAGGGGGTTACACTCAGAGGCTTGCTATGTGAAAGGGGTCTCCAGTACAAAAGTTTGAGAATCACTGGTCTAAGTACACAAATCAATGATGGCTTACTGACATTTTGTTTTTGTATCCACAAGCTTGTAGCCAAAACTTAGATACAAATTTATTTGCATTATGAATGTGGAGTTGAAATCCACCCCTCTCAGCTCACGATGAAGATGGAGGCATATTACACAGCACCTCCCTCCTGCCTTTCATTAACCATGTATCTTAGAACAAAGGCAACAAATCCTATGTATTAGTTGTGTACTGGAGCTGTACAAATTCCCTTCCCCTGGTTTGGCACCAAATGTGCCTTTCCATCACAATCTATAAGGAAATCTTTTCTGTGATACACAGGGGGTGTGGAGGCACTCTTGCACTATCAGTCCACTCCTGTGCAATCCCACAGGCTTAAATGCTTGCCAAGGACATTTTAAGTTTTCTTTTCACCTGGGTGGATTTCGCCTTGGCTGAAAATGTGGAGGTGACTGTTATGTCATGCATTTCAAGTTCGCTCTGGGTTTGCTGAAAAAGAGCACAAAGCGTTTTCTTCTCTGGCTCTGATTAGCTGATACTTTGTTGTCTCACTTCCAGTGAAGTGGGTGAAAGAACAAACTGCATTAAGTCCATGTGAACCTGAACCTTGCCTCTGGGTTCAAACTAAGACACAAATCTGGGAAAATTAAGTTAGGGAGAAACCTTTTAGAAATTTCAAGGCCTGCACACCCACTATAAGTGGATGCTATCAAAAAAAAATTTGCAAACCCAATTTAACCCAAATTTAAGAGTTTGGGAAGCTCTCTTTGTAAGAAATTTCAAAATTCTATACTGAGGTTTGACTTCGAGAGTGTTTGTGATGGTGTGCTTAACAATTGTCTATCACCAACTCAACAGGGCTAGTTAAGGTGCATTTTTCTGACAATGAAAAAAGTAGACCTGATACTGATCCACTGGTTAATATCTCCAATGTGGAGGGAAACACAACCATCCTAGCGCAGAAGACTGCTAAAAGTGCAAAAAAGTACTTTGGCTTGGCTGAGAATCAGAAAGGAAGAGGAAAAAATCAACAAGCATTTTGAAATGGGATCAGAATGAAAAATATACTGGACTGATTTTTTTTTCTAATTCACAACGGTTTTACACAAGTGTAACTTCCTTGATATCTGTGGGGGTACTCCACATTTACACTGATGAGAGATGAGAATTAGGCCTTTTATGAGGCTATCAACAGATTGATATAGTAGGTAAAGAAGAGCAAAATCTAGGACTGAGAGGCCCAACAAAGGAGCAAGATTACTGAAAATAATGGGTATATTTTAAGCCGCACTGAGCTCTGTAACCTTTACATTCACCTGATCCTGGGGTCTCCAGGAGCCAATTGCTCTAAGTTAAACCAGCTAGAGTGAAATAAGTTCTGGCCCTGTTTCCATCTCCCGTCAGGCAGTGGGGATGCGGGAGCAGGTGACATAAAAACATCAGTCAGAGGAATCCCTGGGTGCGCCTTAAAGTCATCTTTATAGCTGCTTTGCACTTCCTCAGAAACATAAAGCAGCCAGAACACGGTCCGAAGTTATGGCCCAATAAATTAAATTCGAAGAAGAGCTAGTTAGAAAACTGAGGCAGGGGAGGAATATGAAAACGTTTTCTAATGAAAAGAAGTTCAATATTTTTTTTCATGTAAAGCCGGGGGTGCTGAGAACCATTGAACCAAACTGTAAACCCTGTATATGATGGGAACCACTTCAAAACAGGGAGAGTTGCTGCACGCCCCGCACTCCTAATTCCAGCACATATGTGTAAAGCTTTCCAAGCAGCGGTAACACAGAGACACTGAGCTAGGCCTCCTCTCCACTGTTTATACATTGTCAATATGGTTCTTCTATAAAGCGATGTCATGGACATCCGAGGCCATTAAAATCACTCAGCGCTATGGAAGGATTTTCCTAAAGGTCTCCTTCATTTTCTCAAGGTAATTGGGAGGTGGTTTCTGTAAAAATGCTGAGGGCTGTTTAGTATAGTTATACTGATGGTTTGAGTGTGTGGCCGTTACTACTGAGGCAACCTCAAAATAGTTCTGAGGTTTGTGATAGATAAGTTTACATAATCATCTGAACTTCTGTATGCTTAACATAATCTGTTTCATAAAGAAATTAGTGTTGCTGTCTTCAGCTGGCAGGAGGAGGGAGGATTTTTGCCCTTTTGACATCAAAGGTAGACATTTTAAAAAAATCAAATATAATCAGTAAAAAGTTGAATGTTTAAAAAGTTTGGGCTTGGTTTGAGTTTTGGCAAAAGTTCATATTGATTCTCGCTTTGTCCAAATTAGTTTGCCCATCTCTACTCTGTAAATGTTCCATGAAGAAATGTCTTTGGTATCTGTTAGCACCATGCTATGAATTCTCTGCTAAAACCTGAAGTTCACATTCATCTCGAATTGCACCTAATTTGAAGACTTCTTTATAACTTATCTTGGAAATGATAAAGAATTGTTACTAGTAGAGCTACTAAATCACAAATTATTGTAATGACCCCCCAAACCAAGTGAATTTTCCTGTTTTAATATTTTGATACAAATTTGGGTTCAGTTTGCCAAGACTGACAAAACAACTGGCAGATCTTAGCCACATTTTGAGCAAATTGGGGGTAAATTCTGGTGTGGGGTTAAAGACATGTAGAATGCAGTGATTTCACTTAAAAAAGGGGGCTGCCTGCCGGATTTAAAATCAGACTGAAAAAAGTTGTTGCTTTGTTATTATTATTATTTACCATGGTGCTTCACTTCATCTTGTCCAAAGCAGAAAACATGTCTCCACAGACTCTCTCCAGAGAGGATCTGTCTGAAAATCTTTACAAACTAAAGATATCATATATTCTTTACAAATTGGTAATTACATGAAACAATTAGAAAAAAGGTTTTCCCTGGAAATTATCAGCACAGCCTGCTTCCTTCTAAAGCTCTCTCCAGCCGTGAACTCCCCTTATTTCCCAGCATGTCTTGCACCCACCTAGGATTAATGTCACAATTGCCCAGGGACAATTTTACAGCCTGCCTTGATCTCCTGGCCTATGCAGGAGAGACCGGCTGGAGCCACTGAAGGGAGAGGGGAGTTCTACTACTCATGGAATTCAAGACTCAGGCCCAAAAGCTGGTACCAGCACTATAGGCTTTTTCTAACTCTACACAGCTTCCCTGAGACCATTTCCCCCACTCAATGATTTTGTGATTTTGTCTCTTGGTTCCTTCAGCTATTTTTAGAGGCAAACCTGCAGCAGGGGTAGTGTTGGCCTGGGAAACATTCCCACGCCAGACTTGTTGCTAACCTGGGGGTCATGGCTGGGTTTTATTTTGAGTCTAATTGAAATTGAAAACTCACAGAGAAACTCAGGGGATGAAGGAATCACATGACCACCCTCCCCACAAAAAGATTGCCCGGAACCCATTGTGAACAGAAACAAGCAGGATTTGACCACAACTTATTTGATGACTTTTTATATGAATTACGCACATGCTTGAATCCTTTCAAACCTGCAGTGTTTTCCCCACTGTTTGACTATAAATCATTCTGTCCCACTCCTGGAAATGCAGCTGACAGATCCTGTGGCTAACATTAATAATGAAATCATGTGTGTTTTGAAGTTAATTATCTTAGCCACTCTTAACATTCCAATTAAATTCCTGCCTTCCCAAGAAAGATTTTTTTTTTTTGGCCACTTCTGTTTATAGAAAAACTTGCTGGGGAAAGAGTGGGAGGTCACAAGGGTTATAGTTGGGAAAATAAAAAGACTGTAGCTTCAGATGAATGTTGCACATATGCATGCTGAGAGGCAATCTGAAATGTCTCTTCATAACAGAGCTGACCATCTGTTGCTCCATGAACAGTTATAACATGGAAATAAGGTTTGTTTTTCTTTCTCCGAAACAGTCACAAGGCACCATGATTTTCCACTCATAAAGCTCCTGTAATTTTATTCTCTGTTTTTTCTTTTATATTTTTGAAAATGTGTGGGGGAAAGCACATCCTATACAGCAGTTCACAGAACAGATGAGATCCCAGGGGGCTTAGCATCTTAGGGTTGGCAGATTATAAAGAAGGAAGGTTGCTTTGATGAAAGAATTTGATGGAGCTGAATGAGTAATGACACTTAGCACATACAGCAAGTAGTCTTTTTTTCCCCCATACACTTTTTGACCATGCATAAACATGTTCTGACTTGTCATCAAGATAAAGAGCTTCAAGCTGTATTAATGATCAAAGTAAAATGAGAACTATAACAACAAAAACTTGCATTGTGCCACTCTTTCCTTGAAGTCATAGCAAACCAGAAAGGTGATGAATGAAGGACAAGAACAGAGAAGATGGAAGATCACGAACAGAAGGAAACTAGATATAGGATGGTAGTGGGGAGAAAAACAGGGTTCAGTGTCAGCGAAAGAGCAGAAGGATTGAACTGGGAGGATAGTTATATGTCGCACACTTGAAACACAATAGTGAAAATCTATCTTAATTTGGAGCTTCTAGCCATTTAAAATGGTACAAAGAATAAGGAGCCAAATATTGGATTAAAGGAGCAATAACTGAAGAATAAATGATGACAAAATGGGCAATTCTGGTAGCTGAGAATGGAAACTCTACAGCAACGACATAAAAGGATAATAGGCAAGCAGGAAACTGAGAAATAAGAGGGGGGGCGAGATTTCATCAAATGAAATATTTCATCATTGAATTCTTTCAAGGGACAGATCAGAATGGGCTTGATTCTCTCCTTTCTTACACCAATTTCACACTGGTGTGACTTCAGTGCATTACTCCTAATTTACACAGATGTCTGAAAGATGAAAGTCAGGTCCAATATAAATAATACATTTCATTTTTTTTACCCTCTTGTTTTCCCAACCGATTTGCTTTGAGGGTTTGCATGAGACAAAGTGAGAAATAAAGATTATTGATGTTGGGCTTCTATTCAAAGAATCAGGAAACAATAGTTTGGAACTATTTCTACCTCTAATTGCTTTGGAACCAGCTCTGTGTTTTGCTTATTGTGATGTTATCCTTTTCCATTTAAATTTCATGTGAATTGACCCATTTTCCATATAATTTCTCATTCCCCCAATCTCTTTCTTTTTTCCATCTTCAGACTTTCCTATGCATCCTTCTCCAGCTTCTCTTCTCTCCTGCCTTATGAAACTCTGCTAGCTTGTGTTGATTTGTTAAACAGAGCCTTGGAAGCTACATATTATCTTTAACCTTATTTTCTATTCCTAATGTGTAATTTTAACAATTAACCTCTTTGTGCGATGAAAAGAAAGTAATGCAGCAGAAGTGGTGTTAAGACAAAGGCTCTGCTGTTACTAAAATAGCTATAATGATAAATTAGTATCTCCGCAGATAATTGCTTTAGTCTTCTGGGCCTTCTTTTCCTGAAGAGTGAGACCTCCTTCCCCCGCAAGTACAATGGAAATCTTTTCATTAACTCTTTTGTGAAATAGCCATGCGAGAGTCACAGCTTTCATGCTCTCAAGCAATGAGGCACATACGATTATTTCTGAAACTAATAATTTGAGTCTCAATTTATTGTGTGAACTCAGTTCAGCTGCATAGTGTGCCAGTGCGAGAAATACAAACAATGGCTTTGTAATAATTTTTTCCATCGGTATTCAAAATAAAAATGCCAAGTCTTGTTATGCTAAGGTCAGATTGTAATTCTGTAGTAAACCAGTGTTTTAAAGGTCTTTATAATGCCCAGATTGTGGAGCTGAAATGCAAGTTGGAACACATGCTGCTAGTGGAGTTGGAGGACACAAGTTATGGGACCAATGTATTGTACCTTGGCCAGGCATGCAGAATAATAAGAGGAATTATTATCAGAATAATAAGAGGGATTTAATATTTCTCCCTCCAAGCCTACAATGGCCATGTCTTTGAAGGTAGAGCCTTAAACAAACAAACATGTTGTGTATTATTGCATATTTGCCAGTAGTGCAAGTGATCAAAAACCATTACAAGAACAAAGGGTTTTTTAGGTTTTGAGGAAACAAAATGTTGAGCATCCAAGGTGAACAGTATCATTAAATCCGAACATAATGTATTGTGGCTTTTAAGCCACTGCCCACGTTGCAGGAACAGCAATGGTGGGAGGAAGAACAGCCATGCTGCATGGGA
Organism: Mauremys reevesii; assembly: GCF_016161935.1. NCBI lineage: Eukaryota > Metazoa > Chordata > Testudines > Geoemydidae > Mauremys > Mauremys reevesii. The sequence continues at coordinate 24,784,137 of NC_052633.1, read as the reverse complement.
GGCAGTAATGCAGTGGACTCTCTAACTGCCCTAGCACCTCCTAGTGGCCCATCTGGGGATTAGCTCACCACAGGGTCTGATGCGCCTTCCTTCAGCCCATCGTCCCACTCAACTAGTGGGTGAGGTAACTCATGCTCCCCGAGCTGCTGCGCTTTACTCTTTGTGGCTTAGCCCTCTGAAGTTCCCCAACAGCTGAGGTATTATGAAAGTTTCCTTTTTGAACTGCCTCTGGTATTCCACTCCCACAGTGGCTTGTAGGGGAACCTGGCCCACCCTCTACACCAGGTTCCAATCCAGGGATCCTTGATCCAGCAGTTTAGGTCTTTATTCTCCCAGCCCTTCATGCTCCTTTTCCTACACTGCTTATTGCAAGCTCCTATTCTCCCTCTAGTTGTCCTTGCATCAGGATGTGTGACTGCAGACCTCTGTTGCCAGCTCTTTGGCTTTATAGCAGCCTTGCCTGTTTCTGCTCAGGTGAACTTCATCCCTAATTAAGCTTCTTTGCATCCTAGCTCCCCTCCAGGTGCAGCCTATGGCTAATTGGCTTCTCTTGCCTATATTAATCACTCTGGGGCTAATGTGGAGTGAATTCCCCATGGCAAAGCCCATGGAGAAATTCTGGTTAACTCAACCAGATTTTCTTCCTGGGAGTGCACTGTGAAGGAGAAGATCTGCTTTTTGAAAGGAAGCAGTATAAGCGCCTCTCTGTACAGGCTTATGGGTGTCTACACTACTGCATTACATCGACGGAGCTGCACCGATGCACCTGCACTGCTGTAGCACATCCAGTGAAGATATGTTATACCGGCGGGTGAGCGCTATCCCATCAGCATAATTACTCCAGCTCAACGAGAGGCGGAAGCTGTCAGCCGGAGACCGTCTCCTGCCAACTTAGTGCTGGTGTGGACAGTGCTTAGGTTGACGTAACTTGTGTCGTTCAGGGGGGTGGCTTTTTCACACTCCTGAGCAATGTAGTTTACATTGACTGAAGTGGTAGTGTAGACAAGCCCTTAGATCTTCTGGCTGGAGGATGTGACAAAATGGCCCTCCCCTCACTCTGGGCCTCTCTCTTTCTTTGGTGAATGCTACCACTGTTCATGATGTCCCTGTTTCTTACCCTGCTTGGAAAAGTAGTGGGGGTGGAGGGACAAATAAGATGGAAGGCTCCTTTCACCCTATCCCTGCCTCTCTTGTACACCTCCTCAGGGGCAATTGCATTGTGGCCCTATACTAAAATGAGTGTTTATCCATTCCTATTTATATAAGATTACTAACGGTTTAGGGGGGATAACAAGAGGGGAGAAGAATCTAAAATAATTATGTACATATCTCTCTATGACAAATGCAATGGAAGGCGTTATATACCTGCAGTTCCTTACTGTCACAATTATTTTAATGAAAATGGAATCCAGAACCTTGTCATCATGCTTTTTGCTTTTGACTTTGCACTGAGAGCAGCTACCATATGCCCAGATTTATCAGGGCTTTGGCAGTATCAGTAAAGTAAAACTTTCCATACACCCCCCAGTGTAGATAACTGTCGCCTTTCGTTGTTTAAAAGTGATCAAGAAAAGTGTCAGTATGTTGAAGACACTTGAGACTGAAGTCCTGTATGTACCATTGGAACATATGCAGCATGAGCACTGGGATCAAGTGATGGAGATTTTAGGTAAGCCGGTCTAGTGGTTAATTACCCTCACTGTTAAAATGTATGTCTTATTTCTAGCCTGAATATGTCAAGTTTCCACATAGGATATCTCCACGTTGCAATTAAAAAACCACAGCTGGCCCAGCTCAACTGACTCAGGCTTGTGGGGCTTCGGCTAAGTGGCTATTTAATTGTGGTATAGTCATTCAGGCTCAGGTTGGACCCCAGGCCCTGGGACCCCACAAAGAGAGAGCCTGGACATCTACACTGCCATTAAACAGCACCTTAGCTTGAACTCTGATTCAGCTGAGCTGGGCCAGCCGTGGGTGTCTAATTGTAGACATACTCATAGTGCCTCAGTGCTGAAGGAGAGGGAAATCTAAACTTTGTGTCAGAGTTGTTGAGTTTATTTGATGATTCAGTCCTGGCCTCTCATCCACTTATGATGCATTGTTTTGTTTTGTTTTTATGCTGGAGACCTGTCCAGTAGGTTTTGGACAAAAAACACTTATTTCTCAAATAGTTTGTCAAATAATGGACTAGCTAAAGCTCAATACAAGAAAAATATGTAGTTTACACTCTGAAGAATCTACAAAGACTACAACAGAACTTGGTAGGTTTGCTTGGATGTTTGGTTGCTGAAGAACCCAGTTCACTAGGACAGCCTACTTTCCTCATGGCGGCTCATACATCTAACTGAAACTGTTTATCAAGTCCTGGGAAAACTCCATTCAACTTAAATGACACTTGGGGCTGTCACCTAGTCCCCCCCCCAAATATACATTACTTTAACATGGGTGGTTTGTGATGACACTGAGTTTGGATGCACACCATACTGGATGTGTGCTTGGTTGTAACAGTGTTTAGCTTGGTGCACATCACTAAGTATCATCGTGCCTGGATAAGGATGGCAACTATCATGTTCACTGATATGCTACTAAACATGCCTTAGCTGTCAGTGATACACCAGCACAAATTTTGTAGTATACACCAGCTTATTGAAAAATGCTTGTGTGGCCAGAATCGATCATGGTCACCAGTGTAAGGACATGATAGAGAACCAGGTCAAGGACCATCTCTTTCCAAGAAGTTTCACTATGCATGTGACCATAGAAGGAAGATTTTTACAATGAGGCAATACAATACTGGCATTTTAAGTATATACTAGGCATGTAGTGCCTGACCCCAAGCACACTGAAATCAATGGAAAAACGATTGACTTCAGCAGGCTTTGGATGAGCCCGTTACTCAGTAAGGGCTTGCTCATGCTACCATAGAAGCCAGTGTCATAACTTCCATTAACTTTAATGGTTCAGGCTACTTAACTTTAGTAGCCTTCTGTTTATTACAGTATCCATGCCAGGTCATAGCATTTGTAGTTTGTTCTGTATTCATTCCATAAATTTTCTGGTTTGATGCTGCAGGGACAAGCTAAAAAGCTCTGGAAACATTTTGCATCTGTGAATTGTTTGTGAAGACTATGATTAAATTCAAAATACATTTTAGGCACACAAAGAGGTTGAAAATCAGAGAATGACTGAATAATGAAAAAGATGCATAATAGCCAGATTTAAAGTCATTTAGAGGAAAAAAAGATTTTGATTCAGATTTGAAATGAACTCTGAAGTGTCAAACTAGAGCGTGTTAGGTTTAGGTGTGAAAATGGGGCATTAGGAGTTCAAAAGGAAGCAAATTCTTTTGATCTGAGAATGTTACTGGATTATCCTTGTCTTCACAAAAGGCTTCATTTGGAAGGGATTACGAAATGTTAATGAGTTCTGATTTTCTTTATTGTGTTATTTTCAGCTTCTTTTTCAACTGGTTAAAGACTTTATTTAAATAATTAAGTTTCTGACCCGTCACAGCAATTCAGTGACTGCGAATCATGTTGAGACAAAACTAACTTTGTAGATAGGCTGAACGTTACTGCAGCGCAGTTTGCAAAACAAGTAGGGGTACCTGTTCAGCCTCAGAAATGCAGAATGTGCATTCCAATTCATTTTTAGCATTAATGAGAGTTTCAAGGCTAATATTAATATTTCAGGGCCAATATTAAAACAATATTCTCTTAGATTTATTAAAGTTTAAGCAAGATATGAGGTAACCTATTTAATAGCTCCACCTTGCTTATTTGCATGAAATTAAACTTTATTTAACAATATCAAGGCCCTGATCCAATAACCATACACATATATGCTTAACACACATGCATCATACCACTGAACTTAACTCCAAGTCACTCCCAGGGTGACTCCCAGACTTGAAGTTAGGTATGTTACAAAGTGCTTGCTGAATTAGAGCTATGGTTTGTAGGTTTGTTAGTTGTTGGGGTTTTTGTTGTTTTTTTTAATCTGCATAAATTTAATCAGCTTGACTGTATTGCTCCCTCAATGAGTTGACCTTCATTTTGTTGACATCTCTGGGAACACTGAAGAAGAAAAAGCCATACCAAAGGCCATTGAATAAATATATTGTGTGACTTCCCTCTATAGTACGTAATAAGGCCTCTGAATATTTCTGGTGTATTTAGTTTCTCCAAAAGTTAAGCTTTCTTTAAAAGCCAGAATGTTTCTAGCCATTTTAGTAACAAATCTAACCTTTTGGATGTAAACTAGTTTACCTTCTGGATGTAAACTAGTGCAGTGCTAGCTAGATTGAAGCTCTGAGAGGTTCAAACTGATGATTCATCTCCAAAATGTGTTGACTCTGATCCCTAATGGTGACAACTTAGATGTCAATATTTCTTAACTAGTTTCTTGTTAATCATTTTAGAAGAAACATCCATTAGTATGTGTTTATAAGCATGGTTGAAGCAAACTGAAAGAATGTTCCACAGAAATAAACTTGTCAACTTTAAAGAAGCAAGTGTCTTTAAGTGCTGACAAATAATAAGACAGTCTGTGTCTCAAAGAGCTTTTAGTATTGGGACTAATTCCTGAATAGCACAATCATTCTCTGTTATGACTGTCAAGCCCACTGTCTCTTTGTTGGACAGCTATTGATACAAAACTCTGAATAATCCTGGATCTAGTGAAAATAGTACTTCCTATGTCCTTTCCTGTTATGAATGTTATTGCCCATCTGGTAACTATGCTGGTAGAAGGAGGCACAATAGCCAGTGCAGTGACTTATAAAAACTGGTAAAATTGTGAGAAATGCACTTCCTTGCTAAGCTTGGATTGAGGAAAAGAAAATATAGGCAAATAATATGGAGTGGGTGCATCTCTCACAGGCTGCTGAGTTTTTGTCACCAGCAATTCAAAAAATCAGTGACAGACAAAAGAAGAACAGATGAACAAGCAAACATCAGCACATGATAATGAGTCAGAATGTGTGGCACTTTAGAAGAGCAGATGTGGCCATTTTACAAAGGCATAAGCTTTTGTCCATTTAGAAGCAAATCTTTCACTGTTCTCCCTAGGTTCAGCCTGACAAGTGCTACACTGTCCATGGTCCTGAAAGAAGAAATGGTGGCGTAACTGGTGAGGATATTGTAATCCTTACAATAACAGAGCACATCCTAACTGTCCTAACTGTATAGAGCAGTCTGAATTTCAGCCACATTTAGAGGGAGAGGCAACAAAGCGCTGACACCATCACCTCAACAGCTTGGAACAGCAGCAGCTGACACCAGCTTGAGCAAGAGGCAAGAGGGGTTATTGAGGGGAAGTGGAGAGTAATGCAGGGGTAAAGGAGGCATAATGAAGTGGGAGTGACCGGAATTATGGGGAACACATGGAGACCAAAAATAAGTATAATTCTGTCCCTCATTTCTTCTTTATTTTGAGTTTCATGGGTGCTTGACTATTATACGTCTATACATCAGGGAAAGTCAAATACAACTTTTGACAGGAGGAAAACATCAGGTTAGTAATTGAACAATGCTCAGAATATGTTGGATTTCACCAAAATTATTTCATTCATAATGAAGATTTCTCTCTCCCCTGAGACCTCAAGCTCATGCTCCAAAATGCTATGTAGAGGCAGGGCCGGCTCTTCGGCGGCAATTCGGTGGTGGGTACCTCAGTCCAGAATTGCCGCCGAAGAATGAAGTGGTGAGGTGGAGCTGCCACCGAAGTGCTGCCAATCTTCTTTTTTTTACTGTCGCTTGGGGCAGCAAAAACCCTGGAGCCGGCCCTGTGTAGAGGGGGTAAAATATTGCAATCTAGAGACAGGGAGATGTCTAATAATAAATTAGCTAATATAATTTCTACTGGGTGAAACCATCTGGACATTTCCATAGTCTTAACAAGCCTTTTGAATAACTAAGACATTTTTCAGTCTGAGAATACCATGTCAGCATCATTGGGATATCACACTGTTTGCATGGTGGGAAAAACGCAGCCAGCAGAAAGTGACTCTCAACACAGAATAAGGGTCAGTTATATCTTTCTAGACCACAATAGCAAAAATGCTGGCTGTTGGATAGGATTCTGTCTCATATGGCAACTTGTGGACAATCTGGTTAAGCTGTCTATGGCTATAAAATATTGAATTAATCTAATGTTAGAGCTAAAAGGATAGGTTACATTTGTTTGCATGAACTTGCAAGTGAAAATTTAGTACCAGTGAATTAATTTTCTTGCATGAAGCTGGTTTTCACCGATTAAAAAAAATATAGTAATAGATTTGTCCTGCAGCAAGGGGTCAATCTGAAATGAGTATTATATAACAGATAATGTCATAACTATCACATGGAACTTTTACTGAACTGATAATGGAAGTTGTTTCCTTTAAAACTACTATTAATGGCTTATAACTGTGATTGAATTTAACACCTTCTCTTTATGACAGTGACAAGTCTAATACCAGTGAGTGGGTTTGCATATGTTTTCAGCAATGCATTGATACACTAGCTGCATCCAGCATTTGTGCTTAAACATCAGATAATGTGTTCCTTAGTGAGTCATGCACATTCTGCCAGATTGGCACACCACAATGACTGAGTCCAGGGTTTTCTTTGCTCATAGTGACTCAGTGTGGGAGGAGGACATGGTTGGATTCTTCTCTGTACATTTTCTTTATAAAGTGCTTTAAGCCTCCAAATTAGCAAGAATATCCCAGGAAAGCCCAACATTTGGTTTTGGAAGGACCAATACAAGTTTTCCTTTTACTGAACTTAATGAGAGTGGGCTAAATTTTGCTATCAGCTACCCCAGCATAAATCAAAATTCACCTTTAGTTACTCTGAATTTACACTGGGTGTAAATGAGAGAAGAATTTGTCCCACTATATTTGTATTGCTTTCTAAATAGGCCTGTCAATTTTTTCTCTGTTTCCATAAACAAAGAACAAAATACATACTTTCAAACTAAGACTTTTAGCTTAGATTAAGGAAGAAAACAGAGAGGATAAAAGTAAATTCTCCATGAGTGAGAGGTCTAGTTTGGGGGGGTGGGAGGGTGTGTGTGTGTATATATATATATATTGATGTGTGCATGTAAGAAATAGCATTGACCAGAAATCATCTGTAATGACAAATGGACACAGGATCAAAACCCAAGCAGGGTATTACCCCATTCTGAGTGGATCTTACTTATCTCTGACTAATACCTGAGATGGTCTGTCTCATTGTACAGTTCAGCAGCTTTTTTATAGCTAGTCATGCTGATAAAGTCTTATTGCATTGAACTGAATTGTGTGTGGGGTGTCTCATTTTACTGGCTGCAGCAATGCCAAGAACATGATGGCTGCTGAACAATGCGCACAGAGAAAGTGCTAAAACATTAAAAATGTTACTCCGGTCATCATTATTTAAAAAATAACATAAAACAGAAATACTACTTTGTGTGAAATAAACAAATTCTTCATCTTGCCAATATCACATGCTCTCTTATTCTGAATACCCCCTCTTTCTTCTTTGTCACTATTTTTTTGTCTATAGTTTAATTTCCAAAAAATAAGAAATATTAAACTCTTGTTATAATGCTAAGCTTTCCCAGCAACCATGCTTGGTAATAGCTGAATGCTGGAAAGTGGACTGTGTAGCTGTATTTTGCAGGCTGGGTTGCATTTTTGGATAATCTATTTTATCTTTAACTTTTGTTTCTAATATAAATATTACATTTGAAAAAATTTACACAGGCAAAATGTGCACAAGCGACCACTGCAGATGCCTAACTAATTGATTACTCCATCCATTCTTGCTCCCTACTCAGCAATAAACCAATTCTCGATGTTCAGGGCCAAATTCTCTGCTTGTGTAAATGTATGAAATACCACTGAAGTCAATGTAGCAGCACACATTTACATCAGCAGCAAATTTAGCCCTCAAATAGATCTACATTGTGAACCCAAGAGTCTGCTACCATATTTTTTGGTGTACCTTACCCCTCTTTACAAGAGGAAAATGAACCATTGTTGACAATAGTTTTCAGTCATGGGTCTACCTGAACTGGTATTGACAATGATTTACGTTTTGTCCTGTTACCACTTAAATGGTTTTCAGTTACTAGTTCGGGGGAACAATTGTAAAACTCCATCAGCAGTGTTTCAGTTTTCTAATGGACATGGACCTTTAGATGTCTTACCAGATAAGCACGAATCCGGTACTGTCGGTCAATGTGCTCAATATTTGTGTCAGACATAGGCATCATTGCTAAGCAACACTTGTTTCTTGCGTTGTTCTCTTTTATTTAATACTTCTTACTTCACATTTTTGTTCTTTCATCTCTGAAAGCACAGCTCATTATCTGCTGTTTTTTCAGATCTTGGTGTGTAGAACATCATCATTCAAAGGATGTCTGTTAGAGTCAGTCAAAAACACTTTGCTAGCCAGGGACATCTGTGTTTTCTTTATTGCTGGTGCTTTTCTGAATTCTTTTTGGGGGCTTAATGGGTTTTTTTAAATGTTCCTGACAATTTTATACTGACAAACCCAGATAAAAGAAATCCCCATCATTATATTTATTTATTTCTGTGAGGAACTGCATTAATCAAGCCAAAAATTAGACAGCCAGTACTTTCTAGAGACCTAAAAACTCTTCCATGAACTGTGTGGATTTCTTATATTCAACTATCTCCATTTCACACATGAGCAAAGAGTGGAGTGTTTTCTGGCACTCAAATATTCAGTCTCTCTCTGTTACTTTATGCATATAAATAGATCATCATCCCGAAACATCAGTGAAACAAAGAATAATACTGAACATGCAAAAATGTTTTTTAAAAATGTTTCATTTTATATTAGTGACTTTAAATAGATAGATAGATAGATAGATATAGATATCAATTATGGTTGGGTACAGTTGTAATGAAAGCAGATACTGTTGAACTATGTAACCGATCAGCCAATTGGCTGAAAGAACATTTCACAGTTGTTCAATGTAAACTATTGTAGCCCACTTTTCAGCACAGGTTACCAGTTTCTCTCTGTGCCTGGCCCATGGGGGATGTAATTATGTTGCAGCTACATCTAAGAGGTCTAATCATTTGGCTCAAAAGACTCATGATATTTGCTCAGGAGTCCCCAATTCAAGCCAAGGTGATTGCCAAGAGGGTGGTTCTTACAATTACAGTGTAACTCTTAAGTTTTAATTTCCCTTGCACGCAGCAGCTCTAGGGACAAGTCACAAAATATATTTAAAAAAATCTCACACACAGGTCTGTTAAATAGCCTTCCAACAATCTACAAATGTCTAATAGTAAAGGTACATTATACCCTATCTACAAAAACATTGCATATTACTACGAGATAACGTATGCATAGTCACTGGAAATATATCAAGGTTCTTCTCTGTATTACAGAGCAAAGTAGCTAGCACAGATAGATTTACATTGTGAACCCAAGATTCTGCTACTGTTTCATTTGGTGTACCTTTCACCCTCTCTACAAGAGGAAAACAAACCATTGTTGACAATGGTTGGAAAGCTGCAGTGATTTAGGGAGGTTCCATAGGTTCTAAAAGGAGCATAGCTGCCATCTTGACCCAACACACAGACACATATGTATCCTTGCAAGGGAGGCAGATGGCAAGGAGACAAGAAATTAATCCAGCATTAACTTCCACAAGAACATTCTTAAGGGTTTGGAGAAGGATGCTTCTCTGCAGAGTGTCCATCTCCCACCTCTGCCCATGTCCAGCCATATACCCCCAAACCCAGTGAGCACCATCCCCCACACTGGTCACACAGGCAGGCTCCTGAGGGATTTTGGGGAAGAGGAGGAAGATACCATTTGGATTTCTCTTTCCTCTGTTAGGTGTGTCTAGCATCTGCTCTGTGCAAATATGCATGAGGCTCTCTGGTTTGGGGGTTTGTTTGTCTATTTGTTTGCTTATTTTGGAGTTGGGTAGGGTGTATTTTTTTAAAATCCATGCCATGGCTTTGTCCTCATGCTATCATGCTCAAGTTATTGATTTCCCTTAGCTGTCTCCTATTCACAATTTAGCAAAAGTTTTCTGAAGATCCAAGTAAATTGTGTTTGCTAGATCATATCTTTTTTTTAGTTAACTATGCCCTCTCCCCCCAGAAAAAGGACTCAGGCAGTTTATGGAACATGAAGCCATGGTATTTTTTACCTCCTCAGATTATACTAGTTCAGCTCTTTGTTGCATTATATTAGCCTTTATTAGATATTTAGTCAGTTTCACAAGCGTAAATGTGAGGCTCAGTCACCAACAGCTCCTGGGATTTCCCTTGGCTGCTCTTTTTAGAATATAATCACAAGTGGGGCATCTTTCTGTTCCTTGGGAATAGTTACTGGTTTGCAAAAATCTATGGTACATCCCTGTTCTTAATTGGCTATTTCAGACTTTTGCTGGATAAGTATCATTTGCACTGTGTTTTCAAGTTACTCAATAACTCCCTCTGAAGAGACTTCATTCTTTGTTTAGAACACATCCTGAATTCGGCAGGCAAGTAAGCACCAGCACACTTTTGTAAAGTTCAGCTAATACTATCATATTATAGGCTGCAGGAATGCTGCTTATAAAGAAGTCAGAGGGTTACAGGTAAGACTGTAAATCTGAAAATATAAGTAGGCAGAAATGTGACAATTAACTACTCACACTGCCAGTGAGCCCACTTGGCCCTTCATTTTGCCTTCCTATAAAATTGCTTTACAGGAATAAAAATGGTTTCCAGGTGAGAATATGATGGAGCATTTGATAATCATTTCAGCCCCTGCACAAAAGATTGGTGGCATAAATGATCTTCATCATTTAATGCCATTGCACAGTTCATGGTAAGATAGACAGTTTAATAACATGACAGATTTCTGTTAAACTTCAGATGCAATATAAACCTATTAGTAGCAAGGGAACGCTGGTATTTGTTGAGGTGGCAGCTTGTCCAACTGGAAAACTGTATCAAAGCAGTTCAGCATTTGTGCATTCTCTATTATAATGAACCTAACCCCGAGCATCTATGCAGTGAAGTTGTAGCCACATCCCAGGATATTAGAGAGACAAAGTGGGTGAGGTAATATCTTTTATTGAACAAACTTCTGTTGGTGATAGAGCTTGCCATTAATGAATGTACATAACACAGAACATCCTTTAGTTCTCTCTCTTTACCTTCTGTGGAGGAGAGGATCCAGGTTGCAACAGATCCACTGACTATCGGGATGTTTTCTCATAACATCTGCTCCTCTTACACTTTCTAGCATAGGCAGAGTGCGTGGCTCTTGTGCCTTCATTTCCCTCTGAGGGTGAGTGCATGTGGTCACCTTTGGTAGGGCTTGGATGGTACCGAGACCAGCAGAAAGCTATACATGATGCAGCACAAGTTATGATGCTTTAGAAGAGGAATATGCCACTTAGTATGGCCTGATTTCTGACCTTTGTACTCCTCCATCCCCCATTGGAGGATATACCTTGATGACATAGAAAGTTACACAAGGGGAAGGGTACATGCTACCACACTTTCAGAAAAATTACAACATGTAGTTTTGTGCAGACAGCTGGTGTGCAGGGGTCACAGAACAGCCCAGAATCAGGGCATATATCTTTTCAACATAAGAACAAAGAGAAAGGGGCCTTTATCAGCTTGTTTTATTTCTTTTTGGTTTTTGGAAGCAAATTCGGATCCCAGCTAGATCCAGAAGATGGATATGCAACCATAGCACCAATCTATGCACTATTGAATATTGCTTTATGATGACATTGTTCTTTTCTGCACCCATTACCTTCTATTAGTTGTTAATTCAGAACAAAAGGAAGGTGACCTGACATACTGAGATGGTGCTTTTGCAAAAGAATATCAGCAGATAAAACATAGTTCACTAAAGCCCAGTCACTGTGCAGTGAATCCATAGATAATAATGAACAATGTCCTTAAGAATGCTACATTGGAGGATTTTTTAATAGAGATTTCCTAACGGGAGGCTAATCATTTTTATTTTTATGTCACATATGGTGCTATGCCGTGGCTACAAAGATTGGCATTTTCCAATAAATGCATTGAAAAACCCTGTTAAGTAACAAGAATTACATTCCCAATAAAAACTGTCTAAAACCTTTGAAAGACTGAAGGTAAAATTCTGGAAGGAAGAACAAAGCAGAAAACAAAAGCCAGCTCTAATCTTTGTTGTTTATGTCATCTGATAAGTAGGCTGAAATGTGTGGCAGGCTGGAGACTTCCACAAATGAATTTCTCAGTATATTACACCACCAGTTCCCTTTGTATACAAGCAAAGTCATTTACTCGCAACTGCTTAGCAGTTAGAACAGCTCAGTGTAGGCAGTCCTTTATCTTTCCTTCATCACTGCAGGTATTAAAAAAACCAGTGGCATCGAAAGGGAAACCTTAAGGAGAGATTTTCACACTGGGAAAAATTAATAAAGGGAATATTTCTACAAATATTGTAGCAATCGATGTAGCTTACAATCCCCTGTATAACTCACTGTATTAATTTTTCTTGTATTAGTGGTTTTGTGATTGCAATAAAGCCTTCCTTGCTCAAAAATCAAATAACTTCTTCAAGCTGGTTGTGTAAGGAAGTTGCAGTTCTGTGTTTAGGATATTACAAAGTGATATCATGGGAGCAACTGCAAAGGCACCAATTCACATTAGAGGAAGATGGGCTGTGAGGGTGAAACTTGTTTGAATGTGCAAGTCTTACATAACACACACACTTAGAGGAGTAAGATTTTTCATTTTTAAACACAATGTGTTACGTTCTTCCCAAGGTGAAAACACTTGGGGCCAGATCCTCAGCTGGGTGTGCATCAGCATAGCACCACTGAAGTCAGTGAAGCTACAAATTTTTACTAGCTGAAGAGCTGGGCCTTTATTTCTTCTCCTTTGTTTTGAGCTTTTTGTTCTCACTATAAGTTGGCTTTGGCTCCCAAGCCAAGGTATATATTCATTTCTGCTACATGTCACATAGTGACTAAGAGTATAAGGACCAGGTTTTCCATGGTGGACTCCAGTCCTTAGACACACAGGCGTAGCCATTGCAAAGGGGGAATTTACCTCATGGGAAATGGATAGCAGTATCACCACTGTGCTCTCATAAGGTATTCCCCGGGGCAGGACAGACTTAACCTCAGGCTGGGTGGCAAATCACTATATCATCTGCACTGCCCTCCTCTCCCTCCCTCCCTCCCCCCCGCCACCTTTTAAAGTGAACCAAAGATACCCAATAGATTATCTGTGACCCAACTGCAGGCAGGCTTACTGCTACCAGGGGCCTGCCACCCAGGGAGTGAACTGGTCCCTGAAAATGCATCAGTGATCATTACAGATTAATGACCAAGTTACATAATAATATTCAGTCATTGGGAATGAAAGCGATTGTTATTCCTGCTGAACCATTAGTAATTTGGGCAAACATTTCATTGGTCTGATAATTGTTAATGATCAGTGGTTAATAACCACACAGCCAAGGGGTAAGGTGCTTAGCCTAGTCAGGAAAGAGGATGGATGCTTTTCCTCTGCTTTAGCAGATGACTGGGAGCTATGCTTCCCTTTTGTTCCATGTGTTGTAATAAAGTAATATAGATATTGAATTTTAATGCTCAGAATCAATGTGGTTGCAAAACTCTATCATCTTATCAAGCAAACTACTAACACTTCTCTTTGGTCATTGTACCTCTTAATAGCTGTTTTGGCTCCCTGGCTGTCTTGGGGTCCAATCAAAGTCACACGGAAATCATCAGTGGAAAGACTCCCTTTGACATCCATGAGATTTTTATAAGGCACTTGATCAACTTTCTATTCCCCCAGTCTTCTGAGCCTCACCCACTTTTTCTATTACAGATTCTACCAGCCATGTCATGAAAATATATGTCATATTAGAAAGGAATCAATATAGTAAACATCTGAGATACTGCAAAGGTATCCAATAATTACTGATAAGCAGCCTTGGTTTATTAAAAATAGGTCATGCCTAATAAATCTAAGAGACTTTTTTGACTTAATTACTGATTTAACCAATAAAGTTAATGCAGGTCAGATAATATATGAAGAGTTTTGTAAAGCATTCAGTGTTACTCAATGTAGTAAAGTTATTAAGCAAGCATACTCATAAATTACTACAGTGATTCTCAGCCTTTTTCATACATTTTGGGGACTCTCCTGCCATCTAGCCATAAATAAAGGGAGTGTGGTTGTGAATCTTTGAAACCTAGTCATTACCCACAGGTTAAGATTCCAAAAACTAATATAAATTACTCATCATATTAAACATAGCCTTTATTTATACCGTCCCATGAACTGAATAAATTGACAAACAGGCAATAAAAAATGGGGTTCTGTTTGCAAAAGTATTTAATGATAGTAAAAGTAATAATTCATTTTTAGTTGTTATCTAGAGCAGTGGTTCTCAAACTTGGGCTGCCGCTTATTCAGGGAAAGCCTCTGGTGGGCCGGGCTAGTTTGTTTACCTGCCGCATCCGCAGGTTTGGCTGATCGCGGCTCCCACTGGCCACGGTTCGCTGCTCTAGGCCAATGGGGGCTGCAGGAAGCGGCGTGGGCCGAGGGACATGCTGGCGCCCTTCCTGCAACCCACATTGGCCTGGAGCGGTGAGCCACGGCTAGTGGGAGCCGTGATCAGCCAAACCTGCGGATGCGACAGGTAAACAAACTGGCCTGGCCTACCAGGGGCTTTCCCTGAACAAGAAGCAGCCCAAGTTTGAGAACAACTGATCTAGAGGTATATGGAAATGCAATTAAATTTACTGTTCATACTAATAGGGTAACAAAAATTGCTTACTTTGTTTCTAAAAATCATTAAAAGTATACTTACTATGCTAGCATTATTTTACATATTGAGGAAGTGGTGCCCTCAAACACAGGAAGGAGGTTGTTATTCATGATATCAAACTTCTTATTTCCTATGGCAACTTGAAAAATAATGTTAAAGATTGATGTCCAAGATTGTCAACCACTCTATGGCTTCCAGTGACATGGAATGAATCAAAGCTGTCACTCCAGAGAAGGATTTTAGAGGGCAGCAGTTCATAGTTATTCCATGGTCTGGATGTCTTCTCCACATTCGCATATTAGTCTGTCCTTCATTTTCCATTTGGCTCGTAGGTAACTGCAACACCAATGTGAGGTCATGGTGAGGTTCACTGTGATCCATATCTTAAGTGTCATGGTGAAGTCAGCTGGCTGATCTGAAGGATCCATGATCAGGTTTTGATTCTTGACACTGCTGTTTTCCCACAGCTTCTGTTCCTTGTCTTTTGGTGATAGTTCTGGGGTTCTGAGAGCTTTAGCTGCTAAACAGAAGGACCTAAGATGGCATTTGGGGCAAGGAGGGTTGGAAATCTTTGTCAAGTCTGGTGTCGTTATCGCGTGCTTGTATTCTCATATCACTGCTGAGTTTCTTTGGAGAGACAGTGGTAAGATATGTCTGAGGATGGGGAGCCAGACTGTAAGTGCTGCCTTCCGCATTCCTGTAACAATTCTCTTAGTAATGTTCAATTGCATGTTGACAGGTTTCATATGTATGCTACCTGCCCATACTGGCATGCAGTATTCAGCCACTGAGAAGATGAGGGCCAAGGTGGCTGTCTACAAAGTGTAAGCAGCTGCTACCCAACTGGTCCTGGTTAGTTTGTGGATTATATTGTTCCTAGCCTTTATCTTGGCAGTGGTATTCATTAGATGCTGGTGATCTGTGAGGCTTTGATCCTGAACTACTTCAAGGTATTTCAGGAAATCCGTGTGCCTGAGTTTGGTGTTGCAGAAGGAGACGTTCAGGTGCGTCTTTGCATTACTGTAATATTGGTATAGAAGGGAATAGCTTGCTGAGGAAGGACTGGCAGGGAAACAGGGAGGAGGTGTGGCTTTGTATATCAAAGATGTATACACTTGGACTGAGGTTGAGATGGAAATAGGAGACAGACTTGTTGAAAATCTCTGTGTGAGGATAAAAGGGGTAAAAAAATAAGGGTGATGGGGGACTTCAACTATAAATCCTCTGTTAGGAAAAAAAACACAGCAGGGCACAGATTATCCAACAAGTTCTTGGAATGTATTGGAGACAATTTTTTATTTCAGAAGGTGGAAAAAGCTACTGGCATGAGGCTGTTCTAGATTTGATTTTGACAAGTAGGGAAGAGCTGGTTGAGAATTTGAAAGTGGAAGGCAGCTTGGGTGAAAGTGATCATGAAATGCTAGAGTTCATGATTATAAGGAATGGTAGGAGGATTAGGGTTAGGGTCAGTACACTAAAGATAATGGATTTCTAGAAGGCAGACTTTAGCAAACTCAGGGAATTGGTAGGTAAGATCCCATGGGGAGCAAGTCTAAGAGGTAATGATAAAAGGGAGAGTTCAAGTGAGTTGACAGTTTTTCAAAGAAACATTATTAAGGGCACAAGAGCAAACTATCCCACTAAGTAGGAAAGATAGGAAGTATGGTAAGAGGCCATCTGGGCTTAACCAGGAGATCCTCAATGATCTGAAACTGAAAAAAAGAGTGTCCTATAAAAGTGGAAGTATTAACAGGAGTGCTGTAAGCAAGACACAAGGAGAAATTCTTCCACTCTACTCCAGGCTGATTAGGCCTCAGTTGGAGTATTGTGTCTAGTTCTGGGTGCCACATTTCAGGAAAGATGTCTACAAATGGGAGAAAGTTCAGAGAAGAGCAACAAAAATGATTAAAAGTCTAGAAAACATGATCTATGAAGAAAGATTGAGAAAATTAGGTTTGTTTAGTCTGGAGAAAAGAAGATTGAGAGTATGACATGATAACAGTTTTCAAGTACATAAAAGGTTGTTACAGGAAAGAGGGAGAAAAATTGTTTGTTAACCTCTGAGGATAGGACAAGAAGCAATGGCCTTAAATTGAAGCAAGTGCAGTTTAGGTTGGACATTAGGAAAAACTTCCTAACTGTCATGATTAAGCACTGGAATAAATTGCCTAGAGAGGTTGTGGAATCTCCATCATTGGAGATTTTTAAGAGCAGATTAGATAAATACCTGTCAAGGATGGAGTAGATAATACTTAGCCCTGCCTTTGGTGCAGGGGATTAGATGATCTCTGACCTATGATTCTATGTTGGGTGCTCTGGTGGAACATGGAGACAGCTGTTTTAGAAGATTCAGTCAGAGTTGCCATAACTCCTCCAGGTTTTTCAGATCTTCTGTGAAGATGCATCCACTTAGATGAAAGTGCTTATTTGGATGAACGTGAGATCATCCACATATCCAAATTTCCATGACTGGGTTGATGGGATGTCACTGATATACATTTTAAAGTATGATGATACCAACTTGGTGCTGTGGAAGCCCATTGTTCAGTAGATTAGGACGAGGTCTGCTGGTCTGTTCCGTGGGATGTACACAAAATTTGAGGAAGGTGACCATAATTGTCAGTAGGAGCAGTGTCGTTCTGTAACACACTCTTTTCAATACTTTCAGACCCAAGCTGTACTGCCAAGCCGTGTTGTGTGCTGAGGACAGGTCCACAGAGACCTCTGCTGTTTTGAGCCTGGCTTCAGTGTAGCTTTTATTACCTGATGGGAGGGGCTTCATTCCGATCTGAACCCAGATTGCTCTTTAGGGATGCAGTCTTGATAAATGGGTGTAAGTCTCTGGAGCAGCATCCTTTCCAAGAGCTTGTACATTAAGCATAATAATGATAATAGCCAGTAGTTTTGAGAATCATAAGCTGCTCTCTCCTGTTTCAGGATGGTAGAACTTTGCCTGTTCCTGTATGTTGAGTGTTTGGCCAAGGGCATGCAAGTTGGTAAAGAAGCATCAGCAGTAGTAGCCATGCTGACCTAGATTTTTTAAGAAATTCTGGAAAGATGCTATCTGGGCCTGCAGCCTTGCCAAGTTTAATGAGTGTTACGGCCTTGTCCATTTCTTCTTGAGTGAATGATTTTGATAGATTTGATGTTTCTGGGCAGTCAGGTAGGGAGCAATGATGCTCTTTCTTCACTTTCCTTTCGTAATGACAATCTGTTTGAGCTTTGGAGATCAGGAGCATTTAGCGATAGTGTGGGCTGTCACAAATGGCATTTTTCTTTAGGGAGGTTTAGCACTGCTAAGTTTATGGAGAAGCCTCAGGCTTTCTTGCGTGGGTAGTAGGTGAAATCTCGACTCTGCATAGCTTTTGCCCATTGCTATTGTTGAGCAAGGTTCAGTGATTCCAGGAGGGTGGTTGAAACAACAGGGTAACCTGTTGCCCTGTACTCCTTTAGGAGTGCCTCATCATCTGCCAGTCAGGGAGCGCAGGCTTTCTTGTAGCCATGGGGGAATGTTCCTTTTCATGGCCACTTTAAGAAGGTTGATGAACCTGTTGTAGTTCTCTGTGTTCACAGGTATTCAGCAAACTACTCCTTCTATGGTTTCCATGTAGCCATCCTGATCAGTGTTCCTAAGGTTCATGCAGATGTAATTAAGGGATCTTGGAGACAAACATATATGATGACAGGATGGTGTTGGCTATGCAGAAAATCATCAAGGACAGTTAATTCTGCCACTATGTGTCATGTTTTCCAGTCACAGGACATGAAGCACAAGTCCAGCAAGTCGTCTTATATTCATTTGCAGAATAGAAGGTTCCTGGCTGCTCAGAATTGAACAGTGGGTACTTGTCTTGATTTGAGGCCCAGTCAAAAAATTGTTCACCCATGATATTGTTGTTGTAACCCCGGGATATATGATGGCTATTGAGGTCTCTGGCCCATCCTGAAGGGTGGCTGTGCTTTGATAAAACTGGTGTAAGCCAGGCCACAGGCTGTGGCTTATACACATTGTTGATTGTAAGCTCACTGATTCTCATTGTGGTGGCTTATGGTGTTGAAGAGTTTCTGTCAATGGACCAGATGCTCCAGAGCTCTTGCCTCATCAACATTGTCAGGCCGTGTTTTGGCAGGCATTGACTCACCACTAAGGGTAGGTCTATACTTACCTGCCGGGTCGACACGTAGAGTTCGACTTCTCGGAGTTCGAACTATCACGTCTAATCTAGACGCGATAATTCAAACTCTGAACGTGCTCCCGTCGACTCCGGAACTCCACCACCACGAACGGCGGTGGTGGAGTCGACGGGGGAGCCGCGGACTTCGATCCCGTGGCGTCGGGACGGGTGAGTAGTTCGAACTAAGGTAGTTCGAGTTCAGCTACGCTATTCGCGTAGCTGAACTTGCGTACCTTAGTTCAACACCCCCCCCAGTGTAGACCAGGCCTTAGTGGCATCCTAGAATGTGACACTTCAATGCTTTTCCATTATCCAATAAATGAGTATCTTGTAGTGTGAGAACATCTTCTGTTTGCATAATAGCTTGGTCAGGTGACTGAATCTGGCAACTGAGAGTTGGCATGCACATAAGTATGAGCCTAAATTTGTCTTTCAGTGTTTGCTCTGAAAAAGTCCATTTTATTGAGATTGTTGCTTGAGTTGCTTTTGGTCACTATGTTGATGATGTTGATCATGTCAAAGCACTTAACAGGGAGGACCATATTGAGTATTTCAAACTAAGCTGACAAAACAATAGTAGACATTCAATCTGATGTGCATCGTAAATGCAGGCAGAAAGAGGACGATGTCCCTTGAAAAAAAAGGGATCCCAAGTATTGAGAAGTCCTATACCAGTATTAACAGATCAAAATAAGCCAAGGCTCCCACCACCATTTGCCTTGGCCAGCCAACACTGATTAAAATAACTATAATAACTAAAATAAGCCAAAATAACCTTGGCTTTCCTAGGATTGTAACAAGCATGATCTTAACCGGGGTTAAGTGTACATATCTTTTTTAACTAGCGAAGACACAGCTCAAATGACAGACACAAAGTGTCCATACTGCAGATATGTAAAAAATGCCCTGGTATGGATAGTAAAAAAGAGAATAGTTAGGAATCCTGAGCTAACTATACAATATAGCTAGCAACCAAGACAGCACCAATATCTTAACTACAGAAACCAGAAAACTTGAGCCATAACATACAAAGTATGTGCCTAATCCTGTATACTCACAGTTACATGAGTTGACCCATTGAAGCCAATGACACTACTTACATGGATAAGAAATGCCTCTTTGTTCTAATCCAGGGGTAGGCAACCTATGGCACGTGTGCCAAAGGTGGCACGCAAGCTGATTTTCAGTGGCATTCACACTGCCTGGGTCCTGCCCACTGGGCCGGGGGGCTCTGCATTTTAATTTAATTTTAAATTAAGCATCTTAAGCATTTTAAAAAATCTTATTTACTTTACATACTAGAATAGTTTAGTTATATATTATAGACTTATAGAAAGAGACCTTCTAAAAACGTTAAAATGTTTTACTGCCACACAAAACCTTAAATCAGAGTGAATAAATGAAGACTCGGCACACCACTTCTGAAAGGTTGCCGACCCCTGTTCTAATCTTTCGCTTTCAAGTATTTCAACATTTCACTGGGAAACTGGCTGGCTTTCTTACCACTACCAATGCTGCTGTTTGGAGAATCCATCTGTTTTCATAAGACTGACTACTTTAGGTATTTATATGGCATTTTTGGATCAAATTAGTCAAATTAGCCTGCTCTTCTATACAGTTTCCTTAATGTATGAATTAATAGACTAGATTCCCCAAAATGGCCTTTCTCTGTCAGGGTCCTACTTAAAAATAAATTCAGTGATGGAATGAGCATACAGGATAATACATGGAGAATAATAGTGATCATAAATATTATTAGTATGGCTGTTTTTTTTTCACAAATAAATGCTTTCTACTTTAACTTTGTGGTTATGAGAGTCTTCAGTAAAATATTTCAGGCCAAAGAAAAACTCTTGGTTCCAGTCAATTTCCTAAATCACATTAGTATCATCCTTGCTAACTCTTTAAGAAGTGAAGTCAAAGACTGATCAAGGATTTAACACCATTACAAATGAACTTTGCAGGACAGGACTGAGATGCATTAGCAGCTTAGGGTCTGATTTTTAAAAAGCCCCTAAGTGGTTTAGGAGCAAAGTTTTTTCAATGGGACTTGTGCTCCTAACTCATGTAGATGCTTTTGAAAATTCCATCTATAATGCAGGCTAAAACTCCCACCAATATCCATAGGAATTTGACATGTGCAGCAAAACAGAGAATAATGCCAAACATAATTTGTTCTAGTTTAATATTTACACTCTTCCAGTCTGACAATGAGAAGTTTGTGTTCTAATATGGGGTTGAAATAGGAGTGAATATATGTATTAAAGTGATATTTCTAAGCAATATTGTTCTCCCTCAAATTTTCTGTCTTCCCATAAGAGCAACTTTCCACCCTTTAAATCTCACTGTAAAGAGAGCTTGCTTGAAAATAACAACCATTGTTCTTGCAACTGCATAATCCCACACTGTCTCCTGTCAAGAAGTTTATTAATATCAAACTTCCATTGCTCACCAACTCTTTGCTATTGAATTCCCTAGTACCAATTTACAAATAGATTAAAAGTAGAATAGGTAAGTAATCTCTTTTTAGTCTCCCCCTCCTCCCAACTGTATTTCCTCACCCTCTTTTTCCAAATCCTCTTTTTTCCCTCCATTGTTTGCACACACATATTTTCATATTGAAAAAATACAAAGCTATTCCTTCTAGACCTTCCTCAAAGCTGGATGCTGCTCCACGGACTGCCTTAACTTGGCACCATACACAAATGGCTCAGTGATGAAGTATAGCTGGAGCATTAATACACATTTACTTAGCACAGCAACCTAAGTGTAAAGCCAGTTGTCACAAGGGATTAATCCTGGAATCCGTACACTGCCTGAGTGTCCATGCCTGAAAGCTGTTTATCGGTATGGGGGATAGGAGAGAAAAAATCCTCCTGCTAGCTCATGGAGCAGCCAAGACACAGCTCCAAAGCTGCAACCACAGCCACCTGTCAACAGTAGCCCCTATGATGAGTGTGTTTCTCTCTGTGGGAATAGCTAATGGATCTGAGCTGCAGCAGAACTACTGGCCTACCCCATCCCTCAGCCCAATTCAAGTAACCTCACTGTGCAATTGGGCACAGAAACCCTACTGAGATCAGATGTCTTATGGAGCACAGAGAATAGGATCCCTAGATCCTGCCCATGCCTCCACAGAGGAACCTTGTCTGATGGGCCTAAGGTAGCATGTTTCTGAGCCAAGTGCGTTGACTGAGACTGACATAACTAGAAAACAGCTGTCTACAGTGATGATTTCACCTTCATTTTTCTCAGCTCTTTAATCATTCAGGACAAAGGCATTTCTGGACTTGTCAGGAAAAGAATTGCAAAGGAGCAAGTTGGAAGATAAAGGGCAAATATAGGCTTTAATTTACACTCATTTAAATGGTTGCAACAGGCCTAGGGTTTTATTTGTTTGTTTTCTAAGTGTTTTGAAGACCCATCTATTTTTGATCTTGTGTGTGATAAAGGCAGGGCATCTGTCTTCCTGCAGTAGTATACAGTAATTATTTTGGTTCTGTTTTAATATGAACTGTTTTCTGTAGTCTCTCTTTTAATCTTACAAGCTATCCACATTTCCAGATTAAAAATACAGGGAAAAGGTTATCGTCTCCCTGCAGCTTGGTGGAAGCTGACTTTATTAGGTGAGTTGATGTGTGACACTGTTAAAGTCAGTAGTCCCCCTGCAGTAAATTGATTGTTTGTTGACAGCTTGCTGCTTTTCTACCTTGTCACCTTTAGTAGGTTTTCCTGTATTGTTTTGTCAATGGCAGCCTGGTTTCATGACTTACTAAGAGAAGGAAAGCTAATAACTTTCTAGACCGATATATCATAGATTTCTCACTGAGAATCCCTTTCATTTCACTTGGAAACACTGAACTCTATTTATTTGCCCATGCCAGCCATTTGTTGATAAATTACAAAGTTGCAAATAACAAAACATTTTAGTTACCATTTTAGCTACCTTCACTAATAGCATTACCCCTGGCAATACCGTATTAGAGAATGTGAGGGGATCCATTATATAATGCTCAGTGAATAGTTAAAATATTGACTAGCACCAAAACAACAACATGTAATATAAAAAGAAGGTGACACAAGAAAAATTATATCATACAAGTTAGCATATTATGAAGGGCTCACGTAACATGAACATCTAGGGCCTATTTAAATGACTGGCTTAATATGTATATGCCCTCTGGATGGAGTCAAATCTGCTTAACCGTATTCCCGAAGTGCTGACACTGCTTGAGGTTCAGAAGATGAGCATAATATTAAAGAAAAAAGTCTGCAGAGGACGTATAGACATATCATGTAACGATAATTCTTGTGTTCCAACACTTCTGGCCCTGGACAGAACCAGAATGGCAAACAAGAAAAATAATGGGACAAAATTATTAACCAGCCCTTTTTGAAATTCAAGTTTATTTCATGGTTTAGACAAAATATTTCCTCATTTGTAGACATGCAACTGCAGTGAAACCTAAAATCTGGAGTTTGATATGGCCATAACAAATGCATTGCTGGATGTACAATCCAAACCTCCATATTTTTGTTCTATTTTCAGTTTCGCAAGTTGCACAGAATAACTGATTTAGGACAGATCATTAAAAAGGCTGAAGCACTGGTGTCAGCTATTACAGAACGCTGCAACCAGAGGTTTTCACAACGCTTTACTCACAGGTTTAGAATTCTTCAGTGGTTGTCCATTAAACCATATACACAAAGTTGCTATATTGACCATCAAAGCAGGTCACTGACTTGTTCCTGCTACTTCACAGATCTGCTGTGTAATTATATGGTTAATTGTTCCCCAGAGTCAGATGAAGTTTAGTCTCATGTCAACTCCAACTACTTAACTGAACACCACTAGCCATCACCTACAGCCCCCAACTAAAACCTCTCCAGCGCATCATCAAAGATTTACAACCTATCCTTAAAGATGATCCCTCACTCACAGATCTTGGGAGACAGGCCAGTCCTCGCTTATAGACAGCCTCCCAACCTGAAGCAAATACTCACCAGCAACCGCACACCATACAACATAAACACTAACCCAGGAACCTGTCCTTGCAATAAAGCCCGATGCCAGCTCTGTCCACATATCCATTCAAGTGACACCATCACAGGACCTAATCACATCAGACACACCATCAGGGGCTCGTACACCTGCACATCTACCAACGTGATATATGCCATCATGTGCCAGCAATGCCCCTCTGCCATGTACATTGGCCAAACCGGACAGTCTCTACGCAAAAGAATAAATGGACACAAATCTGACATCAGGAATCATAACATTCAAAAACCAGTGGGAGAACACTTCAACCTCTCTAACCACACAGTGACAGACTTGAAGGTGGCAATTTTGCAACAAAAAAACTTCAAAAACAGACTCCAAAGAGAGACTGCTGAACTTGAATTAATATGCAAACTAGATACAATTAACTGTGGTTTAAACAAAGACTGGGAATGGTTGGGTCATTACACCAATTGAATCTATTTCCCTATGTTAAGTTCTCCTCACACCTTCTATGGGCCATCTTAATTATCACTTCAAAAAGTTTTTTTTCCTCCTGCTAACGATAGCTCATCTCAATTGATTAGACTCTGCCTGTTGGTATGCATACTTCCACCTTTTCATGTTCTCTGTATGTATAAATATCTCCTGTCTGTGTGTTCCATTCTATGCATCCGAAGAAGTGAGCTTTAGCTCACGAAAGCTCATGCTGAAATAAATTTGTTAGTCTCTAAGGTGCCACAAGTACTCCTGTTTTTTTTGCGGATACAGACTAACACGGCTGCTACTCTGAAACCTGAAATCTTTGGGACACTATGTCTTTATTATGTGTGCTTCATGTTTAGAATTCATTACTGGGGATGAGTAACCATGCTGGTACTACTACTGCTGTTGCACTTTTCACTTGTGACTGCTTGTTTCCAAGTTTACTGTGTGCCATCAGAAGACAGGATATTGAGCTAGCTGGACCTTTGGTCTGACCCAGTATGGCCGTTCTTATGTTCTTATATAGACCACTATACTTTAGTACTATTTACTATAACTGATTGCCCAGCAGTCACCAGGTAAGGAGAATAAGAAAGGAAAATATTAGTGTAAAAATGTTTAGGGCTACATTGGGTCTTTAAAGTATAACCCTCCATACTGGGCTGCATAAGTGTACTTCGCCAGTGGGAGCTTCCAGAGACATTTGGCCTTAAGAAAGCACAGATCCCCCTAGGGCTCTATGGGAAAATGGGCCAAGTGGCTCCTTCTACAGCTTTTCACAGGATTCAGCACATGCTGGATCAGCTCTGCTGGCTAGTGTTAGGGGTTTGACAATAGTCTCTTTGGCCTTACCATGGCTATGATTTAAAGGTGTGTTGTTAGACCAGGTTAGCTAACATGATCTAACACACATTCTAAAAGCCTAGTGTACACAAGGCAGTATGTACTTTAATACAATCTACCCTAGCCCTCTACACTGCCCTGCCTAGACTAGATTTTTGGCAAACATGCTAACAACATCCAATACTGGTTTTGGGGCTAGTCTTTGTGCTCTGAGTGTGAGAAATGAAATTCTCCCTGGTCTTTGCACAGTGGCCCATGGTGGGGAGGAAGACTCTGCCTCACTTGTGCCCCCGCATGGGAAACACAATCTATACTAAACAAAATCAATACTTCCCTACAGTCAGGCCTACAATAAACAATTTGTCAGAGTGATAAAGACCCTGCAGGAAACTGTTTTCACACAGTGCTAATGCTAGTGTTGACAGTGGAAAGATCTGTTTTGGGGCTGTTCTGCACAGAAACCAGTAACCAGGCTTGCACGTGCATTGGGTACTGAGGGTTGAAGACAGGAAACATGGCTAAATAGATATGGGTTTGAATGTATTTACTCATGGGGTTTTCACAAAGGGGTGAATCAAACACCCAGGCCATGGAGTTGAGCTGGGCACTGAGGGATGTGTAGCAGGAAAGCAATCATCATCATCATCAATGACTGTAGAGTCACTCCACCCAAGCAATTTTCACTTCTGCCCCCACAGCCTTAACGAACCCCTCCAGGGAAGGAAGGATGGGACATTCCAATTAGCTCCTTGCCAGGGCTGTTTACACCTGTGTAGTCCCAGTAGCTCTCCTGCACATTAGAAGCACACCAGTCCTACTATCAAGGATGAGCCTGAGGCTGACCATTGATACAGAGGTAGGAATTGCCATGAGCTGACTTGTAGTACACAATATGTCTGATTTTAAAAATTTAACAGTTCTGCACCGATGCTCAATGTAAAATTCAACTGTTTTATTTTATCTGTTTGTTCAGCATTAAACATTAGGAAGGGCAACTCAAGTCCTGGCTCTCCATAGTCCTGCATAGTTCTCTGGGTTTGGCACATGGTGTTTGCAGTGTGGAAGCAGCACATGTACTGAGTGAAAATGGCAATTGTACACAAAGACACAGATACTCACACAGGCAGAGGAATTAAATCTGATTTTGCCCTGAAACTCAGATGAGGTATAATAAGTGAAAGCATGTGCTTTGATGCTTTAGCTCTAAGAACATTGTTCTACGAGGGAGTTAATCATAATGATAAATAGTAAGTGCTACTTGCTACGTTTGCTTTTATTTCTGAGTGTGGTAAATTATGTTGTGGTGCTCTGAAACTATTTCCTGAGAAAGTGTCTTTTTCTGCTATTAAAAGAGGAGAGCTGCTGCTCTGGAGATGTCTGCTAGTTGGCTACAAATTTTACAGTCAGTAGGATCCTTGCTATTACTGAATAAGTATGTGATACCTCACAAAGATCCAAATTGCTGTTTCCAGCCTGACAATGCCCATGAAGCAATTTGTGAGAAGAATAAAAAATATCCAAGATTCTGATTTGACAGAGGCTTGTAGGGCTAGAGTTGTTCCCTGGTCTCATTCTTATCCATATATTTTTACAGATGACTTCACATTTAGCCAGTACAGTCACAAGAGACACATTCTATCTGAAAAGCACCTGTCATGAAGCTTTGTCTTTTTTTTTTCCAGCAGGTCCTTTCACTACCTTATTTATTGAAATGGGGGTGATTTCTGTTAGCCTTGTAATAATAATGGTATCTCATTTGATTGCAATGTTTTACAAAGACCAATCCCAGCCCTTCACCTGTTTTCTGAATGCATTAATTTGATTACCTGAGGACAGAACACATGCCGGGTGCATTGAGAAATGAAGGAAAAATATATCTCTAAATACTGAACACAGAAGGCAGGTGGCAGGCTCTTGTTGTTTAATCTCACAGTCTGGTATTTTCATTGCATGAGGAATTTAATCCTTGGATTTTTACAGTTATTAAGCACTTTAGGTAATCAAAATCAACTGTTAATCAAAATTTGTTTGATTCTGACATCTCAGTGACATCCTGTTCTAAATGATTTATTTTTGGTACTCGCTTCTTGGCTTCTCTTGTAATCATTTCTAATTATGTAAGAACACGTGAAATAAGTAATTAGCAGGCAGTTTTGATATATAATTTCCGATCTGTCAGGAAAAGGTAAGTTGTTATTTTGCCCTCCATAATGCAGAGGCAGGTAAAGATGAATCCCTCAACTTTTTCCTGCTTATATCCCCTCCACTGACTTTATCCCCTATGGTTCAGTCATTGCCCCTTTGGCTGGGAAGGGCTGGATGAATCACTCTTCAAACCTCTATATGTCCTCATTTTCTACTTAGCTAATGTACCCCCTGCCACCTCTCCCATATATCACCTTAGTATACTGGCATTGAATGCAGCATGAAAATGTGCATAGCTTTGTTCACAGTGGAGACCACCCTTGGCCATTTCTCAAATCATTGCTTCAGTTTTTCTTAAATTCACCTGCTTATTCAGTGTCCCACGCCCAAGAGCTGCAGCCAGATGTTCTATACAGAAGGACTGATCACTGCCATTAAAACACCTGATTGGCCAAAGTTGTGTATATGGTAGAATTTTCAAAAGCACTCAGCATTGGCTTAACTCTTCTCCCATGAAAGTTAAATGCTTCCATTCTTGGCATATCTAACTAGCACAGTTCAGCCATAAATGTATATCATGCTTATTAGCAGAAGACAGATGTGATTTTTCTCTTATAGATGAGCCAATCACTAACCCAGCAATACAGACTTTTCCAAACACGCAAAGAAATTCTAATTCCCCCTTTCTGTTATTGTTTTTTTCTATGTGGCAATTCTTCTCAGCATGTTGCTATAATGATCCATTTCCACCCCCTCACACACCTGGAGTATTGCACTCATGACCTCCTACCAAAATGCAGAATTATAGTACTTTCCACTTTTTTTGAGCACTTTAGTAATACAAAAAACTAAGCTACCATGTCACAGGATAAGTCAGCTCCCTCCCACAGCTTGTCAGCTCACTATGGTGCCTTACCATCAAATAATTTTAACACAAAACATTCTTTCCAAATGGGGCCTGTAGATTTTTTTCACAGTGAAAATCATTAACAAGGATAATTAACTAAGACTGTAGTGATGAATAGCACTGCACTACTGATCAGTGTAATAAAGAACAGAAGCCACTAATTACAGATAGTGAGCCTTGAAGCCAATGAGAAATTTAATTTAATGTTGCTGCACAGACTCCACATAGTCTAATGTAACTTTGAAATTATAATAATAAGGTCTTGCCACAGACAATGCTTTTGGGAATGTTCCAGGTACAAGGCAATGTGCCCATCTGAATAAAGTGGTTTGTGATCTATCAATTACAGTATCTTGGGAGAGCAGTTTTAATAAAATTTAGTCTGACTAAGCATTTCAAACAAACCTCGAATTCTGTACTACATGGATTTCTCTTGCCAAACTCCACAGGTTTAGATCGGGGATCGGCAACTTTTGGCACGTGGCTTGCCAGGGTAAGCACCCTAGTGGGCCAGGCCAGTTTGTTTACCTGCCGCGTCCACAGGTTCAGCCAATCGCGGTACCCACTGGCTGCGGTTTGCCGCTGCAGGCCAACAGGGTCTGCAGGAAGCGGTGGCCAGCACATCCCTCGGCCCACGTTGCTTCCCGCAGCCCCCATTGGCCTGGAGCGGCGAACCGTGGCCAATGGGATCTGCGATCGGCCAAACATGTGGACGCAGCAGGTAAACAAACTGGCCCGGCCCACCAGAGTGCTTACCCTGATGGGCTGTGTGCCAAAAGTTGCAGATCCCTAGTTTAGATGATTCTGAAATGTTTACAACAGTGCCCACAATGTTGTCATCAAAGCAATAAGATACACATTCATACATAAAGGCATCTCAAAATGTCTAACTCACTGTATCAAAACTATTTTTCATTTGATGTGTGTCACATTGTAGCACATTAACATGATGGATATGGGGTTATATGCAGTGTTGTCGTAGCCAGATTGGGCTGAGGATATTAGGGTGTGGAGTTATGTGAGGTGCCAAGACGCAACATTATTATCCCACATACACATATGTAATGAACTATATGTGACACTAACTATGAAATGTCCATTGGTTACTGATAACTTCATGTTGTAAATAATAAACTTGGAAAGAGTATGAAGGATGCATTGAACACCTGCTCTAGTAACCGAACTTATGACAAGAATACTTACTACAAACTAAGTCAAGTTATATCTCTCTTGTCAGCTATCCAACATCCATTTCTTAAGAGTAAACACTGCACTGAGTGAAGAAGAAAGAGAAGGTTTTATACATTCCAAAGCATCAAACAGCAACTTGGCCCAGAACCTGCAGCTGAACCCATGCAGGTGAACGTATGCACCTGTGTAGAGATGTATAATTTATAAAAAGGGAGAAGGTTTCTGTGTACCTTTGGAGCTGTGATGTACCCTGCATCCACCCGCATACCACCCGTACACCGTGTCTGAGTCTGATCAACTCAGCGTAACACTGCTGTATGCCAAATAAAAAGATACATGAGTGACAAGAGCTGGAGTCAAACTAAATTCTTGAGAAGCCAAGTGGAAAGAGATCTCAGAGAGAATCCCAACAGGATGTATTGGTTTTAATGAAGTTCTCATCAAAAAGTTTTTTTGTTTTTGCTTGTTGAGAACAGAGAGACCTGTGGCCAGGCCACTGGCCTGAGATGTGGAAGACAGGTTTAAGTCCCTGCTCTGCCTGCCTCAGAGTGATGTGAGATGAAAAACTGCTCTGAATCATGGAGAGCAAATACTGGAATCCCACATCTTAGGCCAGTGTTGTAATAACCAGGATACATATAGATACCTCTCCCTTCCTGAAAAGCTCAGGTTTTGATCTGAAAACAGACATTTTGCCACAATTCCATTATGGCAAAAATGGTCAAAAGCTTTTGTTTTCATTCCAGTGTAGAACAAAACTAAATTTCAAAATCTTGAAAGTTGCCACAAAATGGAATTATCAACCTCTGATCAACTCAATAACTGAATAATCACAAACCGCTTTATTCAAATGGGCACATATTCTTGTATCTAAAACATCCCCAAATGTGTTGTATTTGAGAAGACTTTATTATTCTAATTGCAAACTTACATTAGACAGTGTGGAATCTAGGCAACAATGTTAAATTAAAATTCTTGCGGTTGATCAGGGTATAAATCACTGCATTAAAAGACTATAGGACCTTGTTATAGTCAAGCAGAGCAAAGCTAACCTACTTGCCAAATATTTGCAATATAACTCCAGAAATGGTTTCCATATGAGATTTTTGTGTTTTTTTTAGACAGAAAAGAGCCTGAGATGACCTTGAAGAAATTACAAGATTGTGTCTTTTGGTGGATTTCACCTCTAAATCCTTTTCTCTTCAACCTATTTCTGGATAGGGGTGGCATTCACATAAAATATAATGTTTGGGCCTTTCCACAAATAAGTGTTTCAGATCCATTCCATTTTTTCTCTCTCTTTCTTCTTTGTTTTTGTAAGCACACACACACACACACACACACAATATCTGAGTTTTCAAAAGTGACAAATGATCTGGAGCACTTAAAAACTAAAATATCAAAGTTCAAATACCTTAAAGGGCTCTAATTTTAAGAAAGCACTGTGCACCAATCCTTTACAAAATGAGAACCCCTGAGGTGCCCTCAAGTTGGGCACCTTATGATATAATATAATTAAATATAATATAATATAAATGTACACTAATGGATGTGAAATATATATGTAGCTTTAAATGCATTGAATATTGTACAAAGAAACTAGCTGTGACTACAGGAAAGTACCCTTTTCTGTTCTCTGTTCTCTAATCTGGCCACCATTTGCAGTGGCTTTATTCAAATTGTTATTTGACTTGAATCAATAAAATAAAAGAATAGTTGATTTCCCTCACACAAATATTTTGTCTTTGCAGTCATCCACAATTTCCTTTCTGCCATCACAGATACAGAATCGTTGTTATTTTGTCAGTTTAAAGGTTTTCTGCTGGTGCACATAAACAGAAGTCAGTCAGAGAATACATTTCTTTACCTGGAGGCAGATCTGTGTTCTTATTCATACCTCATTATGACAGGTAGATCTTTTGCTGCCTTATAGCTGAGAGTTATAATGTCATAAATAGTGAAGTCATGATACTGCTGGAAACAATGGATATGCATATTCAAACCTATGGAAACCCCATTAGGCCCTGCAGACTTCTGTTCCTGAACCCTAAAAGGCCCTTCTCCCTTTCAGCCACCTCCACATCGTGTTGTCTTTTCGGGATGAGGGCAAAAAACATGGGTGGCCTGCTACTCCCACTTGGATTCTTACTTTATTGACAGGCTTATTCTCCCTTCTGGCATATTGGATGATAATCCAAGAGAGGAAATATTCAGCCCTCCCTTCAACCTTGTTGCAAAACGCTGCTAGCAACTATATGACTCTCCCCTGTGATGGAGATGAACTTGCCTGTGCAAGAGGATACAACAGAGTCAATTGTCTATGCTTCCAATCTTCCTTTTACCCAGGAGAGAAATTTTTATCTAATGATATATTTTGGGGGTGAAGGGGAAAAATTCTTTCAAACAATAGAACATAGCAATGAATGAAAGTTTGTTAGTCTTTTATTTATATTTACCATGTAACAGCAGTTTTGGAAGAGTGGAATTATCAATGAAAAATGTCTAAAATAGAGAATTGCTCTTCTCAGTATCTTACTTTTTTTATCAGTGATTCTCAAAAGTCTGATTCACTATACTCAGCTGAGCAAACCCTACATGTTACTTAGGATGGAAAAGACAGCTATCACAGGGGGTGGGATAGCTCAGTGGTTTGAGCATTGGCCTGCTAAACCTAGGTTTTGAGTTCAATCCTTGATTGGATCACTGAGGGATCTGGGGCAAAAATCAGTACTTGGTCTTGCAAGTGAAGGCAGGGGGCTGGACTCAATGACTCTCCCTTCCACTTCTAGTAGATAGGTATATCTCCTATTATTATCTCTACAATGTTAGGAATTTCTTGGGTTGATTTCAAGAAAATCTGCATTATTATGATCTATGGTTTAATTTAACCAAACTCCATAAAGGTATGGAAGCTAAAAGTTTAAATGCTTTTTTTGTGCTCTCTATTTAAATTGCAATTAGATTCCAGCTGGAGGCTGCCAAAATATACTAGAACCCTTACAGAGATCCTATTTGCTTTGTTCTATTTTGAGACTCTTAAGCAATATCACCTTGTAGCAACAGCTGTTGAGAGGGATGGGGTTGGTGTGAATTTCTCCTCCATTGCCTGGAAAGTTTAAAAGTTGTAATACATTCTCAGTTCATTTCAGGTTCAGGTATCCCTAGGAGCAATCTTCTTCATGTTCATCAAAAGGAACGAGATACTAAGATTGCAAAGCAGAGATTCAGACACTTAATGCAAACTGCTCTCAGTTGGAAACCTCAACTGGGACATAATTGCAAAAGCACCAGACATTAGAAGATCAGTTGTTAAATTAGCCAGAATAAACGTCCTGAGGTATAAAGCTACTGCCAACCCACTTATCTGACAACAAGATGAGTGGGTTGGCAGCAGGCCTGACTAAAGGCCTGAGTTAACAAGGACAAATTCAGTACCTGTATTGTTTGAATGATTTACTAATCCATGATCTCTTTTGGCAGCAAGATCAAGCATTAGCTACTGTTTCTTTAGCCGTGCTTTTGGAAAACTGATGCTCTCAGTTATAAAACTGGAAACCATGGTAAATAAGCATAACTAAACCATGTAAGAAGAAAGGTTTCATTTGAACCCCTAGTGATTAGGCTGGCAACCACTAGTGATTACTTACATCACAGTGAGTAATAAATTATGCAGACATCCCATCTGTACAGTCACTTTCTCCGGCTGTCCCCATTTGTCCATTTAGTCATCTGTTGAACATTACCTATGACCAAATTGTGAGGTGTCCGAAGCAGGGACTGTGTTATTTCTTTGCTCTGTGCTTAATGTAATGGGGCCCTGATTCCATTTGGGGTCTCAGGTGAGATAATAAAATTATTGTTATTAATAATTACCATTATTATTTTTAATTTTAAACTGTCTGGTCCAGTTGTTAGAGAACTAATTTAGGACTTGGGATGCCTGGGCTCAAGACACTGCTTTACCTTGGACACCTGTGTGACCTTGGGCAAGCAACATAGCTAATTTAGAGGCAGAGCCAAGCAAATCTAAAATATTCTGTTGAGTTACCTTTGCCCTTGGAGTTTCTGACCCTTGATGCAAGTTCGAAACAAACATTTCTTCCTAGGTTAATCGCTTATAACTAAAGAGGATGAAACAACGGTTAGTTACTGTGACCATCTTTTACTCTGTGGGGTACAGCACCTAGCTCAATGGAGCCCAATCCCACATGAGGATTTTTAATCACTAACATAATACAAATAAATAAATATTAACCATAGTACTAAAGCCCAAGAGAACACACATCCTATTATAGTGTAATTATTGGTGGATTGGTGGAACTTTGGCTTATTCTTTAATACCTTTAATTCTATTATATGTGATTTTATATGGATATTGTTCCATATAACTTTTTTTTCCATGCTGTATCAAGATGGGTTTTTATTTTCTTGAAAACAAAGGAAAATAGGTATGCTGAACATATGGCTACCATGAGGTGATTTCCCTATCAATAATAACCTGTGAAACCTCTTAAAACTTTTCCCCTCTATAATCATGTGGGTTTTTAGTGGTTTGATTCACAATCCTATCATCTCATCTGGAATCATTGCAGTGGATAGAAATGGAGTGAATTGTGAAGCACCTGTGCTGTCCTTGTACCAGTGAATAACCTAGTTTGCAGAGAATCTCCATTCATTTGGCATGGTTTTAAGATCTCTCCCTGTGGACTTTCTAACCAATTTGCTATGACAGGGAATTTCATGTTAAAACTTTCCTTTAGTGGAGTGGATGCTCTTTACATAAAACTCTGTTTAAAAAATTACCAAATGTGTAATTAAAAAAAAAGTCACTTGTTCAAGCTGAAGGGTTAAATATGAAATCAATGGGGCTACCCTCCTGGAGCAACTTACAGGATCGGGAGCCAAGAAGCCAGCTTGCTGCCCAAACAATGGGAGCTAGGTCTGTATTAACACTGTAGGCGAACCACACTGTAACACGCTCTTCACCAATCTATACATAAGGGAGCCATAAGAATCACTGTTTTTGTGGGAAAGGAATTCAGAGGGAAGTGGAAAAGCAAATGACAATTCCTTCATCAGTAGGAGGACATCCTTCCAGTGTTGGTTGGGAAGTTTTCAGCGAAACATTTTTCATCTAAAAGACCCGATTCCACAAAATGGAAACTTTTTGTGGAAATGTGTTGTTTTTGATGGAATGTCTGGTCAAAAACTGAAGAAAGAGAGACCCACACCAGTATAGCCGATAGCCCAGTGGGTTAAGGTACTCACCCAGGAGGCAGAAGACCTATGTTTAAGTCCCTATTCTGCCTGCTTTGAAAGGTGCTCTGCTGGATTGATCCTGGCCTCCCACAGGCTATTCTGGAGTGGGTTTCTATTTTCTGTGATTTCGTTAGAACAAAAATTGAAACGGCCCACTTTTGTTCTGATGAGGAATGAAATATTTTTTGAAACCTCAAAATTTGTCACAAAATGGGTTTCTTGTTTTCCGGCCAGATATACATACTTCTGCCTTTGCAAACACAATGTGCCCTACACCTCCCTCCCTTCCCCCATGTAACACTATTTCTGAGGAATAAAATGACCAATACCACACACACTGAGCGAGTACTATTTCTCTTCCCCTGTTGCAGTTCTTAAGGCTCCTGCCACAACAGCTATTGGAAGTGGAAGCAGCAGCATATACTGGGCCCCATTTCTATAGCATATTCTGGCACTCTCTTTCTGTGTATAGAACTCCCATTGGCATTAATGGGAAATCCAAAATCCAGATACCTAATGCACAATAGGCTATCCACAGTAATCATAAAATTGATAACAATTCTGGCATAAACAACTAATATTTCTTCTCTGCCCCTTTCCAAATGCCTTCTCAAAAAACAGGTGTGTGTGTAGTGGATAAAAGTAAAACACAATATTCTGCATGTGTGTTCTTTTTGCATAATAAAAAGGTCTATAATTTCATATCCTTTTTTACTCTTAAATAGAGTCATCAGAAAGAGGGGGGGGGGAAATCAAAATTTTGATTTCAATTCAATATTCTGAGCAGATGAAGTGTGAAAACATGGTGGATGCATACATGGGGACTCATTAAACTACAATGAGGAACAGAAGAGTATGTTCTTCCTTAGATCCTTCTCCTCCCATCCCAAGTCCCCTTCCTATAGTTCATTCACTTCCTCTATCCACTGTGCTGCACTCTTTCCTTTCAACAATTTCCTCCTGGATCCCTAACGTAACATACTTCATGTCTTGATAGCTAAGTTGTCCTGTGGGGATCACAGGACTGGGATTATCTACTGTTTCTGGAAACATTTGGACTTTACAGCTGGCAAGAGTCCCAACCTGCCCACTATCCCACCTAAGAGCCAACCTCCTTACACATCCTCCAGCATTAGTGGCCCCCTGCCCAAACCTCATAGACAGCAACTTCCTACATTTTTATTTGACAGAAAACTGTCCAGGAACCATAAACTTAGGTTTGAGTCTCATGTCTATGGGAAATTTCAAAGATGGACCATAGTGTTGCAGAGATTGTGCACTCCCTGACCTAGAGAGATCCAACTGGCTTGTGTTTGAAAGGGTTTCCCGGCTACGTTGCCTCTTTTAGTACTGTTCAGTTGTCTCTCATATGGTTTGGGTGACACTCAGTAACATGAACTATTGGTAAATATTTATTGGAATCACCCAAATACTAAATGAAAACACTTGATAATAATAATAGAGCACTTAATACCAACAATAGCCAAGAACATTTTATAATCCCACAAAGAAACAGGCTGGAGAGACAAGGACCTTTATGAATGCGTTATAAAATATTGAAACACAGAAAAATATGTGCTATTTTGAAAGTACATTTCCTTGTGAACGAGGAAAATAAATAAACAGCCATTTTAATGGCCCTTTAAGTTTCTGTTAAGATCTACAGAAATGTCCCAAACATTGTCCATTTCTCTTGGTATCTTTTTGAATATGGATATTCTACAACATGCAGCAGCAGCTGTATGGACACAAGGAGGAGTGTCAGTTTGCCCTGTGCTGTGTGAGATTTGCTGAGTTTCAGTGCTTCATAATTGTGCAAAATATCTTGTGTGATGAAAGTAAAATAGTTGCAATAAGAGAAAGTGTAATAGCCCTGCCCTCAGCACAAGCACCTGCTGCAGTTTTGAGTTATTGGGGTGCTAGTGGGGCCTGCAGCTGTGATGCAGCAGCATGGAATGCTGTTCTGGGAAGAGAACAGCCAATGGGAGAGCAGCACAAGCTGGGGGAGGGACTTGGATGATGTTGGAAGCAGTTGGGAAAAGTTGCCAGAGAAGACGTATCTAGATGCTGAGTTAGTGGATGAACCAGACCTGGGGTAGGAGGAGCTGATAGAATGAAAAAAGAACAGGAGAATAAATGTATACGACTGGAAAGTGAAGAAAGGAAAATAGGAAAGATTTCAGGAGATGCAGAAAGAACAGAACTGGGCATGTGAGCAGACACTATCGGAGAAAGGAAGTTGAGGGAATAAAATCTACAGATGTACCGGAGATAGAGAGTATCGAGGGGAAAAAGCTGAAAGGAAATGTAACTGGTGAAAAAGGGAATTGAACAAAAAGCTGTGTTAGATGAAAAAGGTCCTGAAAACAGTAAACAAGAAGCCCAACCATGAAGGACCCGAAGCATTTGAGCAGATAGAATGACTGTCGGAAAATCTGTTGAAGGAGGACAGTTCAAAGGTGCCAAGTGACGGCCCACTAGGTGAAGAACCACACTTGTGGATAAACTCAGTGAAAAGAGGTACAGCAACAGAAATGTTGACCATAAGGAGCACCTTAAGCTGAAAAGAAGCAACAAATAGGATAGCAAGAGAGTTGGATTTATAAGCTGGGAGAGGAAACATTGATCTTTCTTTGAAATGACACAGTATACTGTCAAGGAATTTCTTTTGTTCTTGTTAATATTGATGCCTTTGGTGTTATATGCATAAAGAAAGGAAAAGTAGTGTGTACAAGCTCACAAAAGTTAATGGGTTAGTTACTTCTGGTTTATTATTAAAAGCAGTCAGGATTTAATAATATTTTATATTATTTATGTTCCTGCTACAATTTTTGGATTTTTCCTTATAAAGTTCTAAAAAAATAAAATGATCTCCTTTGACTTGGTTTGAATCTGCCTCACTTCTCACTGAACCCTCGTCTCGTCTCGCCTCACCCCATCCAGGGTCACTGCAAATTGGTGAAGTCCAAAGCAAGAGGTAGCCATCTTAAAACAATGAGTCAGTCAGAGGATTATGCAGGAGAAAGGTTGACTGAAGATGAAGACTCGCATTGACACCACTAACCATGCCATATTTCTAGCCCTGGTTCACTGCAAAACCATCTTATAAAGTCAAATTTTACTCTTCTGAATCTAACAGATCTGATATGGCCTGGTGACTGTAAAGGCCTATGATGAAATGCTATTACTGCAAAATAACATAATCCTACTGAATGTGTAACATTTTTAGGGCTTAGGTACCTTCAAGGCACAGCTGTGAGTAAAGGGCTCAGAACAATCCAGCTATTCCAGGGAGTTCAATGATCAGACCCTTCAAAAAATGTTCCAGAGTCCCTGTCTCAAATCCATCAAAATATGCTGGGTGGGATGAATGGGGGACTCCCAAAACAAATATTATTGAT
The DNA here is from genome assembly GCF_016161935.1 of Mauremys reevesii. Lineage (NCBI taxonomy): Eukaryota > Metazoa > Chordata > Testudines > Geoemydidae > Mauremys > Mauremys reevesii. The sequence goes on along the minus strand of NC_052633.1, from coordinate 24,745,933 downwards.
TTCCACCTTTATTAATTTTTCTTACTTGTTTATATTTCCTAATAGTGTGATGCTCTTAAAAACATGTTTGGTGGAAGTCACTTGAATTACTCAATGTATTGCCAGCAAACACATTGTACCATTGAAATATTAATAATGTTTTTAACTCACTTCCTATTTTCTTTCTGAGGGGAACCAAAAAAAAAATCTGCTGTGAACAAGTCTCACAAGCACTCATCGTTAGACAGTAAAACAAGTAGGACAACAGATGCTGGATCTGAATTTTTCCAGGATAAATAAATGCATAAGAGCAGATTTTAAAAGAGTATTTTGTGCAGATCACTAAATAATTCATCACCAAAACCTTACTCTTCTACATTGTATGCATAAAGCACTGAAACAAATAGTCTGAATATGTCAATAAACTAGGGGTGTCGTTTTCAAAAGCATCTAAATGACTTAGGAGCACAACCCCCACTGAAAGTCACTTAGGTGATTTGGGAATTCCCAATCTAGATGTTTAAAAAACTAGAAATACATGAATTAAAAAAGAATCAAATTACAATGTAATCCTTTTTGTGGGTCTCACCCCCTCAGCTGTAGGAACATGATCAAATTTCTCATCAGTTAAAAGTACATTTTTCTCCAGTAAACTTCAAAGACAACTTCATAAACTGGAATTTTCGGTGCCAAGTCTCATTTTGTTGCTGGTGTTTAGATATTTTCATACACATTCTGGCAACATTCTTCTTTAACAATAAAAAACCCCTCCGTTACCTGATGGCTTTTTAGACAAGCTTTTAGACTTATTTTCCTTTACCTTGTGGGACTCTGTCCCAGTTTCTCTTTCTTAGACCTTAGCTAAACCATTGACCAGGGTTTTTTTGCACAGCCAATGGGACATGATTTCCACCTCCATCCTTGTGAGCTGTAATACAGTCCTATGGACTAAATTTACCTACCATGACCTGCTGCTAGCATATATTAATCTTTTCCCCTTTCTCTCTCTCTCTGCCCTGCAGACTCACTTGTCATTCCCTCTTTGACATCTAAACTAACCATAGAGTGCTATACTCTATAAGATGAAAGTAAGCAGGATACCCTAAGAGCTAAAAAGGGACATTATTTGATTGTAACCTCAATTATTTCTGAAAAATGTAATCTTGGAATGTAATTGAATGCGGTTTGTTTGTTTGTTTGTTTGTTTGTTTTTTAAAGCCAAGTTGAGAAAATACCCACAGAGTCAAGAAAGGCATGGAAATTTCAGCCTATTGTATTTTTATAGGGCCCTTCCTGCCAGCTCTGTGAATTCAAAGAGCTATTCAAACAACTTGATCCACAAGATGTGGGCTTGATGTAGGAATTCCTGGGTGAAATTCTATGGCCTGTGTTATGAAAGAGGTCAGATTAAAGGATCACAAAGGTCCCTTCTGGCCTTAAAATACATTAAACTGCAAATTGACATTTAACGATTGGCCAAAAGATGAAAATTAGCTGACCTTTGGCATGAGTTTGGTCAGATATTTAACTGGTGAAAATCAGCACAGTTCCTTTGAAGTCACAGAATAAATCCCTAGGGAGATGGATTAGAGGGCAGAGTGTAGATCAATCAGTCAAAGGATGGATAATATGACCACATCTGTAATGAGTGTGTGTGTGTATTGACAGATAGATTGATATCAGTCTGTATATTGCATTCCTGTGACATCAGTTTATTAGATGAGTTTTCAAGCAGTTTTATAATGTTAGGCCTTAGAATACACTCTCAAACTGTTAAAACTGTGTGATCCTCTAGGGAAGAAGACAAGGTAATTCTGCTCCTTTCAGTAGTGGGCTGTCAGGTTTGTTAAATGGTATGTTTAACACAAGAGTTTTTCTTAGAAAGGAAAAAAATGGGTTGAGCTATCAGTCCTGAAAGTTTGTTTGTTTATGGCAAGTTGCAATGGGATTTTTGAAAATGACAGTATTTCTCACCTGCACCGACGGTGCCCTTTGGTGTAAAGCTGGAAGATGAATGTACTGCAGTTTCCTATGCCCAATTTACTTTTTTCTATTTATATTTTCAGCAGAAATCACAGAAGACTTCATATTTTGTGTGGAAAATTCACATTGGCTGTGTAGTCCAAGGCATTGTTTAAAACATCTTTTTTTAAAATCATTTTGATTTGTTTATCTCTTTGTTTCTGCACATACAGGTGAAGATTTTAGGGTTTGCTAATGTGTGCTCATCCTCCTATAGCTGATTGGCTGTAGGATGAGTTCTACATAAATAGCCATTGGGATTTTGTGTTTGTTGTCATAGTTCATTAAAAAAATGCAAATTTATGTCCTGGAGGATATTCCTCATCTCACCAAATTATAATGATATTAGGGTAGGTCAAGATTCATTTCCATTAACTTCTCTTTTCTAAAAATAAAATAAACTACACTAATATAATATATCGTGGGCAATATCTCAACCTCCCCTCTTATACAATTTGGTTTGTAAGGTCAGCTGTGAGTAGACAGGTGGCACTGGCAACCCTCATTGAAATCTGTTGAATAGTTTCTTTCTCTCTTACATTATTGAGAGTCCTGGGTTCTGTTACTATTTCTGGCACTGACTTGTGTGACTTTTATGGCATAACCTCGTTTTGCCTCAGTTGCCATTTCTAAAATGGGTATAATAGTTATTAACAATTTAAGAGGCTTACTGGATGTTCGGGAAGTGCTCTAAGACCTTTGCCATTTTCAATTTTGTTCATGTTATTTAGAAATGGATCAAGTGGTGTAATGAAATTTGAATGCTAATTTTACCCCAGGGATTCATAGACTGAAAAAAGCATCACAATTACAATGTCTTAAGATTCTTAAAAATGAATGCAAAGAAGCCTGCAGAGAAAGATCCATTAGATAAAGAAATAATCTTGCATGTTAACACTACTCTTGTGTGACAGGGCGGTCAGTCTGTTTAAGAGACTTTTTGGATTTGAGGTTTTCCTTTCATGTTTGGTTCTCTTTCCTAATGTGTTTTTTTTTCTAGTTTTGGGGTTATGAGTATGTGAGTGAATGGGATCTGAATGAAAGCTGAGAGTTTTCTTTTCTTTTTTAGTCTTTGTTTAATACTGTAGTATTCTGACTCTCTATCCTTCCCAGAAAACTAGGAAAATGACAGGAGGCTAATCCATACAGCTGTGCAAAAGCTATTGTGTATGGTTGCCAGGCCACTAATGACTGGAAGAGGCAGATTACTCTAACTAACTAGAGGGACAGGTGCAGGAAGTTAGCATATCTAAACCTGAGGCACAGGAAACAGTATAAAAATCCCCCAAGAGGATTTAGAAAGGGAAGTGTGGTGTGGAGCTGGTATTTCCTGTGCTGGTCATTTAGTTTACCTAGAGCCTCGGTTACAGATCTATGAAATGGGGCTAGTACTTACCTTCCTCAGAGGGCTGGTAGGAGGATAAAATCCATGGATGATTATTTGGAATTCAGATTCTACAGTGGACCATATAAGTACTTGGCTATGATGCTGATTCAACAGCTTAGTGTCTGTGGTGAAAAGACCAATTTTGATGGCTTTATTTCTATGTAGTTTGTAAGCTATCCCTCACCATAATAGCTAGGCAAACTTTACCTAGCTTAAAAAGGGACTGTTTAAATCCCTAATAGAATTCTGCAGCCTTAGAGTCCAGGAGGCAAGAGAGATTTAGTCAGTGAATAAAATGACCATATTTTCATAGCTGTTCAATGACCAGTTTAAGGCTGATGTCTCTTCCTTGCAGAAGCATTGATCATAAGTGAGGTTCTAGTGTTACTTATGAACATATTTTACAAGTAGGGCAGAAGATGAAGAGGTGCTTTCTAATGCAGCCAGAGCCTAGACTATTTAAATCCTTGTACATCTTTGCCATTACTTTGAATTTCATCTAACTCTTAACAGGCAGGCAGTGCACAGAGCAGGGTACAGCTGTGATATCCTCACTCCAGCTTGCTGCAGTGAGAGGCAGGTGAGCTACATTTTGCCCTTCCAAAACATTCCAAGTAGCTTTCTTGCTCAGTCCCAGGTCGTCATGTGTAGCAGACAAGCCTAATAAGGCATGTGTGGCCACGTGTGAAAACCAAACCTGAGATGAAGGGGCACAATGTCTTCATCATGTGTAGTATGAATGTGGTGCAACCCCAGAGCCTAGCAGCAGTGAGTGGTCTAGCAGATCATATTAACAATAGTCAGGCAGGTGCCTTGAATTGATATTGTAGGCATAGGTTTTTCCAGGTCTTCACTGTGCTTCCTACTCAATCAACATCACTTCCATCACAGCTAGGATGAGCTCCAGCCAAGTCTCAGTCTTTAGCAAACATTATGAGAGCCCAGCAACAGCTGTGCCTGGGTCTGATGAAAAGGAGAGAGGGATCTGAGTACACTCAGCACACTGTAGCCCACTCAATCTTTTATTTCTTTCGTCAGCTTAGTACAGATGTTGTACACCATAGGCAATGAGGTTGAGCCCTGCTTGATCCCAGAGTTGACAATGAGAAGAAGGAGAAGCAGTCACCTAAATAAAACCTTCTAAGATTCTCCTGAAAGGAATAAGGGAAACAATCGAAAAGGTCTGTCCATTCCACTAGGTGATGCAGTCAAGACAGCAGCAGCCATAATCAGTAATATCAAAGGATCAAGTAGCATTAGCCTAAGCAACTGTCCTAGGTCCCTTGTCCCTGGTCCCAAGGAGTCTGTAAGCCACCACTCTTTGTGCAGTCTCTAAGACATTAAGTGGTCTGAAGCCTGATTGCATGAGGTTAAAGGGACTTTCTAATCAAGATATCACATTCTCAATAATCTCCTTCAGAAAGGGGAGGTTCAAAACTGGGTGATATCTGGAAAGTATGTTAATGACCAGAGTTAGTTTCCTAAGCTGAGGTCTTACCACAGTTTGTTTGAGGGTTACTGGCAGGTTGCTGTTTCAGATGGAAATTTTAAAATCTTTTCCAATAGAAGACTTATGCATTAGCTACAGGCTATCAGTATTCACAAAGGGCATGTTCTGCTGTTCAGGAGATTAAGTGGACTGCTTTACAGGGCTATTGTCTGAAACATGGATGAACTGGTAGCAGGGTTGTGGGTTTATTTTATTTATTTATTTTTTTTTGTTTCTGTTTGCTCTTGTTTCCTGATTCAAAGAGGTCACTCTGAAGATGATCAGACTCAACTAGCCAGCAGGATTTTATGTGAAGTTTCTTGCACATTTTCTGTAAAAATATTTCATGTACAGGTATTACACTCCTTGCTTTGCTTTTTATTTCTTAAAACAAATATGTTTGCTGCTAGCACAAAATGTCTTAATCTTTTCTGTTGCAACCAAAACACGTTCCTTCTGCCATCATCTTCTTCCCTCTTGTTCACCCACTGTCTCCCAAATTCAGTCCATGATTTCTTATTTGACTGCCTCTTGACTGAATGTTGATGTGCTGATAAACAAGTCTGCACTGTACTAACATTCTGACCTCCTGGCTGTTATGCTAGGTATTGTGACCAGAGTAACACATCTACCTATGACATCCTTTTGAATGTCATACAAAAGTTAGTAGCTTATTAAGTCATATTAATGTTAAATGTGTGAACAGGCACTCTGGCATTTACTGTTATCAATTTAATAAATGTGTTCTTGAATTCACTTATATGACTATTTCAACCCAATAATCAAGTTTGCTTTTACATTTCTGTGTTATTATTCTCAAGTAATTAAATCTTAGGAAATTCCATAAAACCAATTAAAAAAAAAAAGTTTTGTCTAGCACATGTGACTGTTTCAATAGTGTCTAGTAAAACAGCTGGGATACCTGCCATGTTCTGAAGTTCTGTGAGTGCATTGTAGACACATTTAAAATCCTGTGTTGTGCATATTGTTTGAGGCAAAGATTTACTACTACTAAGATAGCAAAGCTGTTTCCCACTGCTCTGGTTGGACGGATGAATATCTGTATGAATCTGGGCTGCCATGATCTGGAAATAGAGCTGAGCATTCATGTCTTGATAAGTTCCCCCCCCCTCATTTTTGTTGTAAATAGGACCACTTGGACTCAGACTGGATTGACCATGTCTATGAGAAGGGATCTGTTTCTGGAGGAGACAAAGGCCTTGCCTATTTTTAGTTAACACATTTGTTGTAATAATTTATTTTTTAGTTATGAACATGCAGCCAGAGATAGCAATTCTGAGTACTTTAAAAAGACTGCAGATAAAAACACTTTTGAAATGGAAGATTGAATGAGCTATTTCTTTTGAGACTTGGCTTGGTTGTCCTGAAACCTTTTAAAGAAATGGATCTTCAAATATCAGAGGGGTAGCCATATGAGTCTGGATCTGTAAAAGCAGCAAAGAGTGCTGTGGCACCTTATAGACTAACAGACATATTGGCGCATGAGCTTTCGTGGATGCATCCGACGAAGTGGGTATTCACCCACGAAAGCTCATGCTTCAATATGTCTGTTAGTCTATAAGGTGCCACGGATCTTCAAATGTTACTCAGAGTAGGGGTGTAGTTTGTCCCTGGGTTGCTTTTTCTTAGAGAATTCTGTCTTGATAGGTTGAGAATGAGCAAAGCACAGTTAATTCATAGTTGTAGTTTGTATTTTAAGGTTCATCTTGGGATTCTGTGCATTACAAGATTGCAAATGCTTATTTATTTCACTGGCAGTAATGTACATCAATACATAAATCTTAGTGGCAGTTAAAGCCTGTGATGAAAAGACTCAGGACAAGTACCAAGAGATTTGCATTGTGGTATAAAGAACTGTACCTTTAAGTGGTTTAACAAACAGGAAGCCTGGAGGAGAGGCTCTGCAGAAGCCCATGTTCTGTTATGCAGAGACAGTGGGAACGGTGAACAAAGAGGATCTTTTCAAATACCTTGAGCCTATGGTGATTAGTGAACACCACATACATCACTTCTTACCTCTATAGAATATACACTAAGGGCTCCTGAAAGAGTGTACATAAACTGTGTATTTTGCTTGTGAATGAGAACTTGCCTGTGCAAAACCAGACCACGATATAATCACATTTAACAGCCTGTTCCAGAACACAGATATGGGTTTTGCATGTACTGACAATTAAACACAAGAACTGTGGGTAAAAATGTAGAGACCACATTAAGCAAATTTGTCTCTCAAGATGAAAGGGGGAGGAAATTGATAAAATAGTAAATGGATTCTGTAATATAGTTGGTACATGATCATGGAATGGATTTGTTGTTCAGTAATATCCATTCCTTAATCTTCATATACTCAGGTATTAAGTCAACATTAAGAATATAGTTGCTCTCAATCAGACATCAACTATTGCATTTCACTGTAGTGATGAAATCAAACTTTTCAATAAATCTGTTAAATAGCCCTTGACTAAATGAGACTGATTCAATTCGGTGAAATTTAATTTTTGTGTGTGTTGGCAGAATCTCAACTTGATGGAGGTTTTCTTTAATTCAGAAGTTCTTGGCAGAGGAGTGCTCCTGCAAATGAAGGATGGAGTGCTCCTAATTATATACACTATGTTGGAATGAAAGACAAAGTCATTTTACTTCAAAGTAAATCAAATAGTTTAGCAAGTCACATGCTAGTCTAACAGACTGATATAGTTTAAAGGGGTTCCCAATGGCTTTTGTTGGGTGTCAAAACTCAGTTACTACTTGGACGTGTTGTCTTTACTGCAAAAGTAGATAGGATGCCACTGAGCAATTGTGACAATTTTTGTTTGTAAGACTCACAATGTGTAGTGCGGGTGTGCAACATTAAGTCCATATGTATAGGTCTAAAACTTAAGTGATAGGATCATATTACATACACGTTTCCAGTTTTTGTAAGAAGTATGGCCCCGATCCAGCAGCTGGATCAACATGTGTAGCCTCACTGAAGTTACCCATGGGTGGACGGAAGCACCTACATGGATTGAATCTCAGGAGGTCATAGTCTTGACATCAACTTGCTCTGGTTGGTTCATGCCATTTTTCATCACCTTCAGACATTAGATTCCTGATGTTAGTTCCTGTGGCATCCTTTGCTCTTATTGCTCTTATTGAGGTCCTCATCATGAGCCCCCAAAATATTAACTTAGGCTTTTCTATTATAAATATTTTATATTATAAATATATATTATACTTTACTGAAGAAGCTTAAAATGTGAATAAAAGATAAGAGGATGAAAAGAAAAAGGAAAGTTTAAATGAAAGGTAAAATGGATAGGAAGCAAAATAATCAATTCTGTAGATCAGCAATATCATTTTTGTTGGCTGCAAACCTCTCCACTTGTATCAGTTTGACATCACTTTTGCTTTCCTGTTTACTTGTATATTTAAATAGCTCAGTATTTTTATTGTAGCTGTTACTTTAGTTTTCTGAGTTTTCAACACTTCTCTAAGCTCTATTTGTATATCTTGCATTCCTCCCCCTTTCACAAAAATAGATACAAGTTCCTTGACTGCTAGAGCTGATCCTTGACATAGTTTTAAATACCATCTCTGAAAATTGATGGAAACATGGAGGAAACAGAAAAAAGCAGGTGTTGTTTGTTATGTGCATGTTCCATAGAAATGCCACTGCCCCACTGTGGAACAGCCAGTAGACGAAAGAAGAGATGGCAGTTGCAACCAACCTATAGTATCAGAGCTAATAACCTCTCCTCAGCTTCAATACTTGTTTTAAGGGTGCAAATGCATTTCTTTTTATCCACATTTTTCTTCCCCTTAAAAAAAAATCACATGCTTAACTCTTCTTGTCAACTTCTTGCTCTCTTTTCTTTTTGTCTCTCCTTTCATTTTTCTAATTCAGATTACACATTGATGGATACTTCCCCCCATTATGCAGTGTATTAATGTGATCAATAAGCAGTTAAAATTCAGTTAAGTATTATTTTTCCTCCCACAGCTTTCATGGAAATCATTCAGTTGCATAAGATTATGTGGCTTACATCACAAAAGACCCAAATATTTTCCATTGAAGTCAATGGGAATTTCGCCATTGACTTTGGTAGGAATCCGAATAGGGCTCAAAATGGTGAGAAGAGGTGAAATCCTGGTCTGCTGAGTTTTGCAATTAACCTCAGTGATCATTGATCTTCATCCAAGATCTTGTTTAGAATATGATTCAAGAAATAGAAAGTAGACATATCAGGTTTTAAATTACCAACCTGAGAACCAAGGGAGGGTGTTGTGTTCAACATATTTTCTTAAAGATTGCTTTGCCTCCAGTGTCCCAGTGCAACCTTCCTGTCACTCCCTTCAAAAAAATCTCAGAGGGTGGAATCATAAGAACCTCCTCTCTGTTCCTTTTTGGCTTCTCCCATCAAAGGCTCACTTATCTGAGGAAATTAACAGCTCCATAACCACATAAGACTTATTTGTGTTATCAACCACTTACTAAATCATTTCCAGAACCAACCAAAATCTAAAGAAAAATCTGGCCAAAGATGTAGCTGTCACACTCCAAACAATCAATGACATTTGGTGAAGTTTAACACATCTTTACAGCCAACAAGGAAATATCTGGGAGATATGACAGTTGTGATCCATAAGGAATGTTTCATTGCTGATGTCGAATTTTACTGGCCAACGATGCAAACAAGTACTTCATTATAAAAAGTTATGTTTGCATTGTAGTAAAACCTTGCCGGTTAAATGAACTCCTGGTTAAGTTCAGTTGTATCCCAAATTATACAAATACCCTATGATCATCAGCTGTGTGGACTTCTAGAAATCTGTGCAGTCTCAGATTGGGCTGTTACTCTCTTCAGTGTGCTCTGAGAGTGATGTCCTGAAGCACAGAAGAACAATCAGAGAGGGCTGTCTGACGCTATTTTACATGATGCCCCACATGTGGATGAAGGAGCCCAGCCTTTTTTAAGTTGGGTAGCTGGTTTCCTTCCTCACCTGAAACATGATTTTCTCTGAAGGTTTTGTGTATTGCCTAAAGACTCTTTAGCTAAGCAGGGTTGAAAGTACATATTTTTGATGATCAAAAATGCATTTAATTGGATGAACATTTTATTGGCTCTTTTATGGATATGTCTAAAATGTCTAAATGTCTAAAATGGGTGACCATTTTGGGAAGGCTGAAGAGTCAACAGGAATAGCATCGAGTATGCCTGGTATTGCTGTAGACTTGGTATTCACTAGTTACCAGTAACAGTCCTTATTTGTTTGATGTCCTGTGATCATACCTTGAATCTGTGTTAGATCTGAGGCAACCAAGAAAAGTTTGATCAATTTCCAGTCACACTCCCATGTAATCAGATAGGGTGAAACTGATCCCTCGGGCAACTCTATTGGATCCAGTGGGAGAGGCTGGTTTTCAGTACTTTCAGGAGATACTCATCATCTTGCAGAATTGAGCACACAGATCAGCTTAGTTAACGCATGCTGTAATGTAGCAAAGTCTGGGGTGAGACACAGTGAAGGTAGCCATTAGGCAATATGTAGTTTCATAAGAATTATCCGTTGTACAAAGTTTTTTCTACACATCTTCATTGACCCCAATCCTTTTACTACTGAATTAAATTAATTTAAAAATGTTTAGAGAGAGTAGAAATTTCAATATATTGGAAAATTGTGATTGAAATATGAATCTCAACTATAAATACTAATGATTCTTTTAAAGCAATAATGGTCTATTTTGGAAATGTTTTGGGGCAAGTTCTACTGGCCTAACCCACCTGAGTAGCCACATTGATTCCAATTCAAATATTTAGAGATATGGAGCAATAGCAGCCTAACATAAATTATCATAGTTATTATGTAAATTCTCAGATACTGCCAGGAAACATTTATATTTGGGTGTTGTTTTTTCCACCCTATTCTATCATACTGGCTTTTTGTTCTTTTTATCCAATATAGAAAGGTAATTCAGCTAAAAAGAAGTGTTAATTATCTAGTTCAAGAAGCTAGTCACCAGAAGATTCACAGTTAAAGCTAAAAAGCCCTTTAAAATATGTCACATCTCAGCATTGATCATATGGGAAGAAAAACTAAGGAGAAAAGGAGTGCAGGAGATCTGGCAGTTTCTCAAAGAGACACTATGAAAGGTGTAGCAGCACACTATCATATGAAGAAAGATATGGAGACAAGTAGGAGATCAATATGGCTCCTTCAGGAGCTCTTTAATGATCTGAAAAACAAAAACAAAAAAAGTGGAAACATGGACAAATGGCTAAGGATGAGTACAAAAGACTAATACAAGCATGCAGGGACAAAATCAGAAACACCTAGCGGGGAACATTAAAAGCAATAAGAAGAGGTTCTATAAATACATTAGGAGCAAGAGAAGAAAGACAAAGGAAAGTGTAGGACCTCTGCTTAGCGGGGAAGAAATGCTAATAACTGATGACATCAAGACGGCTGAGGTGTTTAATGCCTACTTTGCTTCAGCCTTCACTAAACAGCTTAATGGTGAACAGATTCTCAACGGAATTAATATTAACAACAAGGAGGAAGGAACACAAGCCAAATTAGAGAAAGAACAGGTTAAAGATTATGTAGATGTATGCAAATCTGCAGGGGCTGATGAAATTCATCCTAAGATAGTTAAAACACTAGCTGAAGCAATATTGGAACCCTGAATGATTCTGTTATTGATAACTCATGGAGGACAGGTGAGTTCCCAAAGGACTGAAGAAGGACAAACATAGAACCTATCTTTAAAATGGGGAGCAAAGAAGACACAGGGAACTATAAACCAGTCAGCCTAACTTGGATACCTGAAAAGGTATAAGAACAAATTATTAAACAATCACTTGGTAAATTTAGAGGATAATAGTTTATAAGCAATTGCCAACATGCATTTGTCAAGAATGACTCATGGCAAAGCAACCTAATTTCCTTCTTTGACATGGTTATTGGCCTACTAGATGTGGGGGGCAGCTGCAGATATGGTATAACTTGATTTTAGTAGGACATTTGACACAGTCCCACAGTCCCATATGCAGAGGAGGGAAATGTGTCCTAGATTAAAATATTATACAGCAGGTGCACAATTGGTGAGAGAGCATACTTAGAGTAGCTACCAATGGTTCACTGAAAATTGTGGGTCTGGTACTATTTACTATTTTTGTTAATGACTTGGATAATGGAGTGGAGAGTACACTTATAAAATCTGTGGATGACACCAGGCTTGGAGGCATTGCTAGCATTCAGAGAACAGCATTAGGATTCAAAATTACCTTGAGAAATTGGAGACTTCGTCTGAATTCAAGAAGATGATATTCAGTAAAAAACAAGTGCAAAGTGTTTAATTTAGGTAGGAAAAATCAAATGTACAATTACAAAATGGGAAATAACTGGCTAGATGATAATACTGCTGAAAAGGATCTGGGGGTTAGAGTGGATCATGAATCTAACAGTCAATAGTGTGATACAATTGTGAACAAGGTTATTATAATTCTGGGCTGTATTAACAGGAGTATCATTTGTAAGTCATGGGAAGTAATTGTCCCCCTTTACTCAGCTCAGGTCAGGCCTCAGCTGAAGTACTGAATCCTGTTCTGGATGTCACACTTGGAAAGATGGGGATAAATTGGAGAAAGTCCAGAGGACAGCAACAAAAATGATAAAAGGTTTAGAAAACTGACCTGCAAGGAAATATTTTTTTAAAAAATGGATATGGTTAGTTTTGAGAAAGACAGCTAAGAGGGGTGTGATGGGATGGATCACAGAACCCCCCTTGGGAACTGCCACCTGATGTGTCAAGACTACTTCTGCCCCTTCTTTCTCTGCCAGTTCGGGACCCCAGCACCCTGTCTTGTTGAGCCAGACACGCCCGTCTGCTCCAACACAGACTCAGGGTCTGAATTACTCACCCCAAAGCTGCAGACTTATCTGAAAGCAGCTTACAGAAGTGTTCTTGTCTTTAACACTCCGATGCCCAACTCCCAATGTGGGGTCTAAACCCAAATAAATCAGTTTTACCCTGTATAAAGCTTATACAGGGTAAACTCATAAATTGTTCGCCCTCTATAACACTGATAGAGAGATGCACAACTGTTTGCTGCCACACCCCCCCCCCAGGTATTAATACATACTTTGAGTTAATTAATAAGTAAAAAGTGATTTTATTAAATACAGAAAGTAGGATTTAAGTGATTCCAAGTAGTAACAGGCAGAACAAAGTGAATTACCAAGTAAAATAAAATAAAATAAAACATGCCAGTCTATGTCTATTCCAACTGAATACAGATAAAGTCCTCACCAGTTCCAGAATGCTTCCTTTTACAGACTAATCTCCTTTTAGTCTGGGTCCGGCAATCACTCACACCCCTTGCAGTCACTGTCCTTTATTCTTTGGGGGTGGAGAGGCTCTCTGGGCTTAAACGAATTTTCTCTTGTGGGCAGGGACGGCTCCAGGCCCCAGCATGCCAAGCCTGGGGTGCAAGCCATGGGGGGCACTCTGCCAGTCTCCGTGAGGGCAGCAGGCAGGTTGCCTTCGGTGGCTTGCCTGCGGAGGGTCTGCTGGTCTTGAGGCTTCGGCGGACCTCCCGCAGGCATGCTGCTGAATCCCCGGGACCAGGGACCTCCCGCAGGCAAGCCGCGGAAGGCAGCCTGCCTGCCGTGCTTGGGGCAGCAAAATACCTAGAGCCGCCCCTGCTTGTGAGTGGAGACCCCCTCCTCTCTCCTATGCAAAGTCCAGCTACAAAATGGCGTTTTGGAGTCACCTGGGCAAGTCACATGTCCATGCAGGACTGAGTTCCTTACCAGCCAAGCCACATTCCTAGGAAAGCCCAGATGTGGATTGGTGTCTCCAAGTTCATTGTTGGCTTAAATGTTTCTTGATTGGGCACTTACTGGGAATAGTCTTTTCTCAGGAAGCTAACCAGCTGCTTCACTAGAGCCTACTTAGAATCAAACAAGTATGCAGCCAATATTCATAACTTCGAATACAAGAATGATACATGTATACAAATAGGATTAATAGATTCAGTAGATCATGACCTTTCCAGAGATATGTTACAAGGCATATGTAGCATAAAACACATTCTAGTTATGTTATATATGTTATATAAATACATTCATAAGCATATTTCCATAGAGCCTTATGGGTGGCACCATCACAAGGGGACCTGTTAACAGTCTTCAGTTATGTTAAGGGATGTTATAGAGCAGGGGTTCCCAAACTTGGTTCATGGCTAGTTCAGCATAAGCCCCCGGCGGGCCGTGAGACGCTTTGTTTACCTGAGCATCCGCAGGTACAGCCGCTCACAGTTCCCAGTAGCTGTGGTTCGCTATTCCCGGCCAATGGGAGCTGCAGGAAGCAATGGCCCAACCCACGCCACTTCCCGCAGCTCCCATTGGCTGAGAACAGCAAACTACAGCCACTGGGAGCTGCGAGCAGCCATACCTGTGGACCCTCAGGTAAACAAAGTATCTCATGGCCCACCAGAGGTTTACCCTGAACAAGCTGTGAACCAAGTTTGGGATCCCCTGTTGTAGAGAGGATGGTGATCAACTATTCTCCATGTCCATTGAAGTTAGGAAAAGAAGTAATTGGCTTAATCTGCAGCAAGGGACATTTAGGTTAGATAATAGGAAAAACTTTCTAATTATAAGGATAGTTAAGCACTGGAACTGGTTTCCAAGGTAGGTTATGAAATCCCTGTCACTGGAGGGTTTTTTTAAAGGTGGGTTTGACAAACACCCTTCAGGGATAGTGTAGGTCATGCCTCAGTGCCTTGGGCTGGTCTAGATGACCTCTTGAGGTCTCTTCCATCCTACGTTTCTATAATTCTATGATATGGAAGTCTACCACTGATTTCAATGGACATTGGATCAGGCCCTGGTAAATAAAATAGGTTATTTTTTATAGATTTGTGTTCCACTTATACAGTAGAGGGAGAGGGGTTACAGATGGGATTAATCTTTCTCCTATTTTCCCAGTTAATGTTAACTTAATACAAATCCTCAATATTAATTTAACGTTTTTGTCTTTTTTTGAAGACTCTCTCATTTCAAAAAATATGTTCTTCTAGGCCAGGGTTGAAAATGTAAATGATTCCCAAGAAATCTAATTGGTCTAATTTTGGTTGATGGGTTTAGAGTGCAGGCTCTGGGGGCCGGTGGGTTGGTCATCTGTGATAGACAGGAAGGCAGACTAGATGATCTGGTGGTCCCTTCTGGCTTTAAAATCTATGGCTTTAATCAACAGTATCTGCAGCTGAAAACAGGGGTAAAAACTTATACTGCCCCTGTGGTCCTGCATGTATTTTTCACAAGTAATAGAGAGGCACAGTTTATAAATGTTTATTATGAAACTTTAACATCTAAAGAGTGAGACTTGCCAACCTTGCTTGGGAAAATAATGGTTTCTTTGTAAAACTAGATAATAATTAATGTACTGTAGACAAAAAAGACTCCTATTGGCCACTGTTTATGCTAGGGAATGTATGCAGTGATTAATACAGACCTTAAAAACAACAAAGGAATAAAAAATAATATTTTTATCATTGGCATACTCAGCATATTGCTTTAAAATAGCTCTGTAGTACAGATATGAGATACATTAAGAGAGCTATTTAATTCAGGCATGTTGCCAAGAAGAAGCAATGATGTTGTTTACCGTTTATTAATACTGAATAAAGTAAAATTATCTTCAATTTTTGCATCTGGAGAACATGGTTTACAGAAAGGCTAGACAATGAAAAGCTGACCACGTTCCATAAAATGCAAAAGTTGAGAGTCTCTAACCACAGTAACAGTATTAAGAGAGAATATAATTGAAAGGAATCTGATATGAAATGTTTATCCTCTCAGAAATTGCTGCATTGCATCACATTAATTTATATGGATGGATGTGCTGAGTCTTTTCAAACAGCATGCAAGTCTATGTAATAGTCAATGCTACCTGGTACTTTTAAACCAAAATTTGACATACCCAACCCAAAATTACTTCCAGATGATTTGCCATGCCTTGTGGTCTGAAAAGAGAGGATCCATTTAACTAACAGATTCTCAGCAGCAACAAGCATAATTAGATTTCCAAAGCAGGACAAAGCTGCTACAGTTGCTGGGGAAAATCAAATTTGGGCCACTTGTTGTTGAAGACAGATTATCTGTTTATCTTACTTCTTTCCTCTATACTCAGTACAATGAAAGCCCTACATGCACAAGCTGGCTATCTGTATAACTACTCTGTAGAATTTGTTAGTTTGAATTGAAGTGATTCTGCATACAGAAGACTGATCCACATAATTCAGCTCCTTCTTTCCCCAGTGGAACAACCCTGCACTGCCTCTCCTGATAGGTACTTTGGCTATGAAGTTGCATGGTGTTCCAGGTAGTTGTAACTGAGCCCCAAGTAATTGGTTTCCCTCCTCTGACAGGGAGAACAGAGGGATATGGATATAGTAGTTCCCTTCTGAGAGTGCAGAAGCTGCCCAGGAGAAAGTAGAAAAACCATGTCATCATGGATTTTCCCTGGAATTATTGCCATAGTCAAAACAACCTTCAGCTTTCTGGGAGGACTGAAAGAGGTGGTCAGGACAGTCCCTAGCTTTCCCTGTAGATTGAAAAGTATGGTCAGAACTATTTCTACTTCGTTTTCAGTTGTGGGTCCTAATGCCACCTGTGTCATAGACATGTGTGATCTTGAACAAGTAAGTAACTGGTCTGAGTCTCAGTTTAGCTAAATCTTTAAAATGGGATAATTATATCTGTCTCCTTCATTTGAAGTAGTGTGGTGAAATCTAACAAAATAAGCATGAAGTATTAGGAAGGCCAGTCATTAAAAGGGGTGGGGACAGAACTCAAGTCATCTCTGTTTTGGGTACTTTTTGGAGGAGAAGGCTATTCTTGGTTCATCAGATCATGGGCTTCCTACTTCTTTGTGTGGTTTGTAAAATCCTTACAATTTCAGCCGAATCGCTGTCTTCGGGTGAAAGTCAGTTATCAGTCAAAAGGTATAATGCAAATGTTCTAAGGTTTACACTTAGAAAAATAATCAATTAGCCCTAGAACTCATGCGTGAGAGAATTGTGAGTGCTTATAACTGAAATGCTGAACTGAAGTTGTTCTTCTGCTTCAGATTTTATTGAAACCAAAATCCATTCTGGGTTGCTGGGTTATTCATGCACACCATTTCTAGATGAAACATACTGGAAAATGTATATCTTTTTGAGGCATGCAGAATTCATTCACAACTTAAATGATTTTATTGAATTTTTGCCAGACAGTTCATTTCCATGCAAAGTTCAAGCATGGAAAATTGCAACTGAAACAGAATTTGCCTGAGGAAGTTATGACTGAGAGAGGGAGTTTATAATGGAAGCTGGAATTCTATCTCACAGCAGGTCTATAGCACTTGCTAATGCTCCAGATAAAATAAATAAATAACATTAAATGGACTGTGTCTGAGAAGATACAGGCTCAATCTGTGGGTGCAGAGAGTTAAAGGACTATCAGCCAAGTGCCTGCAGCACGTATGAATATTTCAGTAAGGTAGTATATTGACCATGCACTCTGAAGTGTTATTCCAATTATGCAATGTTCTTTTGTTTTATTAGTGATTACATCACAGTAGGAAAACCAGTTAGAATAAAAACATCAATAGGGACATCCATCGTACTAACACTAGCTAGCATTATTGTTTGCAAGGGATGTGAATGCTTTCCTCTCCCCTCCCCCGCCCCCAGATGTACCAATGCACTTCAGTCCCAACCCACAACACTGCTACCCTCATCCCAGTTCTTGACACCCATATTGCTTTGTTGGTGCACCTCAGTTTTTGACTTGCAGCATCTGTGGCTATTCCAGTCCCAGGTTCCCATCATGGCATATTTTTTCTGGAATTCAAAAATCCATACCTCTGTAATTGCCAAAGATGATAGTTATGTTTGTCTGCTCTTTAGTTCCCTAAAACGTTATTCCTCCTACAGCTGCTTTACCTCCATATCTGACAAAGTAGCCCAGGCGTGATCTGCAGCCCCCACTCTTATTCCAGTCCAGCGTCCTGCATACCTTGGTCAATAGTTCTGGTCCTCACAGCTCATATTATTCTAGTAATTATCTCTGCTCAGCAGAAGCTACCACCAATGTAGTCGATTTTTTTAATCCAGTGACATCTATGAAAGGATACATAAGTAGAATGGGTGAGGAAATGAGGGTGGGGCCGGTGGGGTTGTTCTGCAGAAAAAAAAACAACTTTGGCAAAAAAATAAAAAAATTAAAACTAAAAATAAATGTTGGATTCAAATTCCCCACTCATCAGATCAGATTAACAAAACTGTGTTAGAGTAGCAGCGTGTTAGTCTGTATCTGCAAAAAGAACAGGAGTACTTGTGGCACTTTACAGACTAACAAATTTATTTCAGCATGAGCTTTCATGGGCTACAGCTCACTTCTTTGGATGCATAGAATGGAACACACAGACAGGAGATATTTATACATACAGAGAACATGAAAAGGTGGAAGTATGCAAAGGTGTATTAGTAAAGCAGAGCACCCAGAAGTAGTGAACAGTTCCTTTCAATAGGAAGCACATTGGGATGGCAACCATCACACTTGCCTCGAGTCAGTTCAGCTTCCTCTATATTTGTTACACTGGCTATAAATAACTTTATTTTCTTTCCTCCCACATATGAAATAGTTTCTCCTTTCCTTGTTAACTCTCTCTCCCCTTTCAGTACAGGTTTTCTGTTAGTTCAAACCAGATTCTTCTAGTTTTGTGGTTACTTTATCTTCTGTTTTCCCTCACAAACATGATTACACTGTATTTACTTGCATATGATCGATTCTACTTATACTAAGCTGTTAGAGCATTAGATCGGAGCAGGCTCTGTCAGACCTGAATGCCTTCACTCCTAACAAGCTACTCAGGCCTTCAGTGGCTTGTGTCCTGCTTTTGTACCTTCAGTGCCCTTTGCAGCATGAAGGCTTCAGTCATTGAGGTGATTTCGGCCGCTGCAAGTAGCATTGGCCTCTCCAGCCTTACTCTTCAACTTGTCATATTCCTGTTGTGGCTGAGAGGCTACTTCTTTGGGTCAGGGTAGAATTGACTTGCACTTGATCCATTCTTTTTCCTCCACCTTTCACTTGACTTGCTCATTTTCATTTGGGTTTGGACAATCCTTTTTGTGGCCTCCTTTTTCTGCTGCAGCATCTAAAAAAGAGTAAAAGGGGTGCTCAGTTTGGGGATACAGCCACTCGCGTACTTTTTATTTCCTTTAACTTGGTTTGATAAATAATGTCCCACAGCCTTTATACAATGAGCTAAATCTTCTCTTCCCTTCAACAGGCACTTTCATACTGTAAACCCTCTTCTCCTGCTCCAGTTACAAACTTTGGTCCCCTTTTAACAAGGGACTGGAATGTTCCACACTCATGTGACTTTATTTTTTTCCTCTTATCTCAAATCAGTCACTTAATAGCTGTTTCTCAGCTTTCTCATCTGTAAAATGAGATATTAATAGTGACTTACAGCCCTTATAAGGAAATCCATGCCAAGGATGGTCATTATAGGTGGGAAAAATGGCATCATAGTTCTTTCTTCCCAAGCAGCAAAGAGATATGAGTATTTCAGTAATGATTAATCAGACAATGAATGCAGAGGAGTATACAAATTGTTTCTTCAACACCTATAGCTGATTCTAAAAAGATAACACGTGAGGCAAATAGAAATTTTAAGAACTTAATTTTATATTATGTTTCACATTATGAAAGCTTGTTTTCTAATCCAATATCTACAAATATGTAGAAAACATCTAAAAATGCATAGAAGGAGTGTGATAAGAATGTGCTCTCTTTCAGAAAGACATAAAAAACATAGGCGCAGAGACATTGTTTAGGATGATACCAGTGTGTATCATTAATAGTAATGGAATGAAATGAATTAGTGGAAAAGGGAGCACATGAAGCACAAATATATTTATAGCAAACTGAATAATAAGAAAAGTTAATTGGACATTTAAACAAACCAAGATTACACATTTATAAGATTCTAAAGATTGACAATTAGCAAGCAATAATATAGAAAATTTGCTCTTATCAGACCTCAAATACATATCAAATACATTGCAAAGAAACTTTTAATTGCCAAAGAGAATGAACATTTACCTGAATATAAACTCAGTGAAGCAATTACTTTCTTTATTGTTATTTTTATAGTGTCTCAGGGCCAACTAAGAATGGAGAGGAAGTGCATTGTGCCAGGTACTATATAAACACAGAATGAGAGACAGTCCCTGACTCCAAAAACTTGTAATTCAACTACACGTGACAGACAAAGAAAGGAGGGGCAGCATATAACATACAATATTCTTTCATTTTCAATAAGCTTCTTCACTGGTTATCATTAGTCCTATAGGTCACACTGCATGTGGTAAATGGGATTCTTGCAGAATTATAATTTGTGTCAAAAGACATTGTTTGACCACTACCCCCGGATGTATAACTAGCTATGATTAATATTAAATAAGACATAAAAAGAAGTTATTGGTTTAAAAAATTGGATAGCATGTGTTTAGGGTGAAATAAGGGTATGATTAAGTGTAATGAGATTAAATTAATCAATGGAATGTATGTCTAGCATTAGGAAATGATTCCTTCCTAATAGTAAGGGCTATTATATTTTACAATAAACCCCTGTCCCCGAGTTGAAGAGAAATAGTTAAAAGATTGCATGAGGAAGTCTTCAAAATGGGATACATTTTAGGGTGGTAGAGATCATTGAATAATCAAGATTGTGTCTATCTCCCTACCAGTGTTTCTGTCTCATAAAGTCATTAGAATGAAGCATACAGCGATTTAGACAAAGTGGGAGAAAGAGTGGTGCTTCCACTGGAGAAACAGACTGGGATGGCAAATTTGAGGCAGTCTGCAATCAATTAATCTGAGATCTATAAAACATTCAGTACCTTTTGGATGTAGAATAATAATATAACTGGTAATAAGCACCAGAGACCATTGTTGGGGTATGCACACATTTTTTGCATTGGATAAATATAAATGAGGGAGTGGAATTGTGTAAGCAGTAAATAGGTGTACAAGTAGGAGTAAGGGGGTGAAATTAAGAAAAGGTAATAGACTTAATATCATGAGATATTTCTGTTAAATGGGTTTAATCTTAGTTGGTTATTGATGGTGGAATTATGTGAATTCTGCAATGACTAGTGACGTTCTTCTGACTAACCTATAGGAAGAGCAATGATGGAGGCTACCTGTATCTGTCTGCATGGTCTTCAGTAAGGTTCATAAACTCATTTTCAAACCTTGTTCCTGCTGGTTATTATTAGTCCCTGTCCATGGGCTCTGGCATCTCATTGGCAGAGAGAAAGTGGACATCAACTTAGCTGTGTACGTCAGCAGTGATACTAAATAAAGCATGGTGAACGTGGTAATATGAGCAGATTCAATATCAGTGGAAAGATTAAAGATTTTGTGGCCCATGTACAGCTTTTTTTTAATAAGTTTCCCATAGGAAAGGAAATCAAGGGCAAGACCATAAAGCATGATTGTGGAAGTAACTTGGATATGTCCTCACTCACAAAACTGTAAATTTACCTCCTTAGACAATATTCACCTGCTTAAACAGCTGCAGGTAAAAAAAATGTTATCTACATATGTACCAGATGCAGAAGCACATCTGGAACTGAATGTATCATTAAATACCGAGATGTTATCAACAGGTGCATTGCCATAGTTCTATAGCCCATAAGCAGATTAAAAATGTGTAAGAGCATGTGATGCCAATTCTATATCCATAATTCAACTATCTGTTGCCATATATTTTTAGGTATATTAACTATTTATATAAGTAGGTATTTTAATGTATATTAGATACTTAGTATGGTGAATACAGTCTAAACTGTGTATATGAAAAGGCCATAAATGTGGAAACAGTAACAAAATGAATCACAAATGAAATAAAGGTAGACCTATCCTTGCTGCAAGTTATGGGGGAGGGGGAAAGTATAGCATCAGTTAAATGAGAAGTTGTTCTGAAGGCTCCAGATATTTAGCTTGTGTATTTAGGCCTATCTCTATTGACATCACCTGAGGAGCTCACCTGCAGATTTTTAAAGTTTGACAAGTTTTTCTACCTTTTTAAGCCAGGAAGAGATGAATGGAAATGGTGAGAAACAAGGGCCTGAGGGTGAGGAAAAAAAGAGATATTGGGAATCCTGCTCTGAGACATAAGCTAACGATGGGCAGAAAGTTTTATACCCCGTTCATTTGTTTTGTTTGTTCTGTGGGTTGTAATCTCTGAGGGCTAATGTAGAAAGATCAATGCATCTGATTAAAAAGATGTGTTGGATAGCTGGACAGAAGCAGCAGAGACTTGACGTAGACAGACCCTCTAGTGCAGAGTGGAGGAATCCTCCACAGAGAATTTTCACAGCACATCATAAGGTATGTGGAGCGGGATGCATGGAGACAAAGCTGTGACCAGTAATTGTGTGCAAAATGTGGTCCACTGTCCCAAACCAAATCCTTTTATAGATGAAAGTAATACATAGTATCTATTACTCTCTCCAATGCATGCAGCCTGAAGAACCAGTAATGGCTTAGCTGCTCATACCTGTACTGTTGAGGGTGGTGATTTAGTCCCTCACTGCTATTTGTATATGGAGCAAAACCCTTTGTCTTGGTGTTTATTTCATTGCTCTGAACTTGGCCCATTTAAGCCATGTCTGTCAACACTTAGAGACAAGGTGGAGAATTCAGCATTCTACTCTGCACTGGGTTTTGGAGATATCAGTTCTGGCAAGTAGAACCCTGAACCCTGATCTCACATGTTGGCACCTTTCAGCTTACTTTAAAACATATCTGTTCAAAATCTCAAACAGATTATTTTAAAATGCATTTCAATGTACTATTTGTCTGTAATGGACCCAAACCTTTATTCCTTATTCCGGCAAAACTCCCAATTCATTCAATAGGAGTTTAGGGGACACAAGAAATAAAGGATGGGGCCTACTCAACAAAAAGAAGGTAAAGGAGGTTCTCTATGACAATTATGCATATCAGAAAGAATTTTGGCATGTTGTATTAGAGAGAATGAGTTTCTACAAAACACAGACACAATATGGTTACAATGCTTGACACTGCCGTGGCAGCACTCCATATTTCTCTCACAAGTTTGCCCTTGCAGGAATATTAACAATCCTGATATTTTTCTAACTTGGCTAGTGTCACTACCATGACTCTCAATCTGATAGTTCCCTTTGTTTCTTGACATTTCTTTTCTTAAGGGAGCAAGCACCATTTGAAATGTTAATTGAGAAAGAGAAGCAGGTAGTGCAAGCTGTCATTCTGTGCAGTGAAATAGATGGATTACAGATCAAGGTATCAGTATGTACAGCAAATTTGCTGCTCTTTTTGGGGACAAATGTCATTACAAGTGATCTAAAGATATTTTATGAGTATTAATAGAATTGTTCTTTCCTTCCTCTACCACCCGTGTGGGGGATCATAAATGAAGCTATAATTTCACATTTTATATTTTAAGAAAATCACTGCTGTGTGCTACTTATGCATAATAATCTTCTCTAATAGACCTTTGAATTTTCAGTTTTTCTTTTTGTGTTTGTTTTTTTGCAAGAGGTAATTTTTAAATGTTTTTGTGAAACAAACAGAAAGTCCACATTTATCCTCATCCAATGGTATAAGTGATACAAAGTTATTGAGGAAACACAATGCCTGAGATGCATTCCCTAACCCAGCTTTGAGGGTGGAAAAGATCTCATTTGAAGTTCTACCACACAGAACCTATCTACTAAGGTTCCATTCAGGAGAAGTAGATTTCACCCTTTGGTAAAAAGGAACACTGGACATCCCTCAGCTGTTTTAAATCAGTGTCTTCAATGAAACTATGCCAATTTATATCATAAATTGACACCATTCTCTCTGAATCTTCGAGACCATGTCCTTGTGGGATAGGCCACATAGGGAAAGATCTAATTTATTATCAGCTTAAATGTTAACTTTATTCTACTAGTAAGGAAAACTGGACTACATCTTTGTTTAAAAGGAAAAAGGACAAGTTCCTTTTGTTTATTTAACTATGGAAAGATCTTGCAATAAACATTTTTGCCCAGTTGTAGCATTGTTCTCTCATTGAGAGACACAGCTATCTCCCAGAATTGGTCCCTTGGCATGAAAATTATGGGAGGGGAAAGTGCTGTACCAGAGTACAGAAGTCATTTGTACCAGAATCTTAGTTAACTGCAGATGTGTCCCCAAGACTAAGTAACCTGTATTTTTTTTAAAGGGAGCAGTTATATTGGTGTATATTGATTTTGTATTTTTGAATGTTATTCCAATTTTACTGTACTATCTAGTCACCTATTGCTGATATATTGATTTTTTTCTGGGAATTTATCAATTATAGCAAAGGACAGATACATAGAATGAAGCCCTTTGATTTTTTTCTAGCATTGGAGTTGGTTTGCTTTTAAGAAACTATTTCTAAAAAGCCATATTTTAATATTAAGCCACTTTCTTGGGTTCATTTTGTTTAGAGTGACTACATTTAATCGAGGTATAATTTTTAGATGCTATGGAATAATGTGTCAAATTAGGTGGGAAATGTAATAAACCTATAGGGAGTAAATTTCAAAAGTGCAGAGCATGTTTTGGATTTTGATTTAGAATGTGACTGTAATATTGCATTAAATCAGGGCTAAGATCTTACTCAGCTGCATTTCAATCACAATCATTTCTCATCCAGAATATAGTCTCTCTCTCTCTCAGAATTTAAAATGCCTTTCCAGTAAATAAAGGCCTCCTGATATCAACAGAAGCCAACAGAAGTAGTCTGAATGAGGCTGACATATGTTGTCTTCCTTCACATGCTAGACCTATAGCCATTTCACAGGGTGGAAGTAAATATAGATATGTACATACAGGGCCTGATTTCATTTATACTAAGCCAACTTTATACCTCTCTGGTGGTATTAGAATGACTTAAAAGTGGGAACAAATTAAACATACTCTCGCTGTAAGGCTCCTTTACGTTACCAGAGCAATATCAAGTGGCCTTGGTATAAATGAAAACCAAGTCCATAATTTAAAATGAAAAAATAAAGATGTGCAGAGATGAAGGGAGTGATGTCACAAGGTGCCAACTGCCATTCTTGCTTCTAAAGATCATCTTGAATACGGAATCACAGTTACACTCACCCAGAGAGTGCAGTATGTTTCTCAGAATACCTACAAAAAATCCTCTAAAGGGTGTGGCCTGTGTGAAGAAGTAACTCTGAGAGGAAACTGAGGGGTCTGCTTCCTGTCCCAGGGACTGTAGCAAAGTCACGGCCCCAATACACTCAGTTCTGGCTGACTGCAATGCTGTAGCAACTTTTGCCTACTTTTCTTCCTACTGTCTTTTAGCGTATTCCAGCCGTAGAAGAGACTTGGCCCTCCAGCCAGACAACTTTATATAGCCTTGTCCATTCCGAGGCCACAGAGTCTCTTATCAAAGTCCAGCAGAATTACTAAGAACAAGTTCATCTTTAGCTCCTCTGGGTTCAGTGGGCTGCCTCTTCCTCACAGGCATTCCTTGAACACTATACTTTGTTTCCATCCTTGTCCCAGCTCTTGTGCCTCGAAAAATATCACTCTCCAACGACTGGCACGCTCTTCCCCTTTTTCAAGGGTTCAGGCAGGCTGCTGCTCATCAGCTCACCATGAGAGTAACCTGTATTCTCTTCTTCATTTTCTGCTTCTCAAGCTCCTTTCAGGCTGCTTGCCAGAGAGCAGGCACTTCCCATTCTTCTCCATGCAGTTCTTTGTAAGAATCCTCACTTTTTTCCAAGCTGTGTCAAATAACTAAACAGGGCCACCCAATTTCCAGTTGATCAAGATCAGCCAGAGTGTGGGGCAGAGGGAGATAGTTGATCTATCACAGGCTGAATGCTTAAAGGCCAGACATCTTGTGACAGGGAGAGAGGAAAACTGCACCACTGCCATTTAGTACCAAATACGTATTGTTAAACTGAGTTCATGCCAATGTTATTCCAGGGCAGAGCTGGTCATAAGTAGGAATTTCTGTTCTGCGGGATACGCTCAAATTTTGAAAGCAATTTCATTTCAGAACAAAAAATAGAAATTTCAAAATTGTCCACAAGGAGTTTTCCTCAAAACACTTTAGAAATAATTGAAATGTTTAATTTCAAACATTTCTAAATGAAGTTCTGCCTAGGATCTCCCAGCTCAGCTGTGGTTCCCAGGCTGCTCCCCTGATGAGGACTCTCAGAGCTGCTAGGCTGCTGTATCCGAGTCAATGAGCCTGGAAGTCCAGGATGTCCTTGACCCTCAGGCTGTCTGTATTATGAGCCACCTCTGGCCCTGGAAACCATGGAGTCTCTGACCCTGGGTCAGTCTTTCAGGGGGGCTGCCTAAGACCAGGTGTGCATGCTGGCAGGCATGCTTTGAAACCTGCCTGTGCACCAATGGAAGATTCGTCAAAATCGACACATTTCCACAAAATGGTTTGCTTTTGACAAATTGGCATTTTCCAACAGAAATAAGTGCTGGAAGAAAATTTCCTATTCGTTATGTTTTAGCGGCTGGGTATGGCTGTGCTAAGCCACCCATAAAGAGGCTGCAAGGTCAGCAATCCATTGCAAGACTACTTAATCCAAGCTATGATTTCGGCAGACTCTGTGTGGTTATACTGGATAGTACAAGCTGTTAGTGTCTTTTCAAACTAGAGAGGCTAGTGAGAGCCCCAGTGTCTCTGTGTATGCAGCATCCTGAATAAATGAATCTCCTTTGCCTCCACTACAAATCATTCTGGTCTCTTCTCTACAATGAAGGACTCTATAGCCAATCTATCTGGAGCCCACTTTCTAGTCATTCTAATGTTCGATTTCAACAATCAGACTTTCCCCATCCTCACAAGGGAGTAAATGGAAACTGGAACAGTTAGTGTATGTGAAATGCGAAATTCTGTTCTTTTGTAACCATTGAAATTTCTATCATTTGCTCTTCAGCCATCATCCTCTCAGCTCCCAGCATAATCCATTTTCCTCAATTGCTGCACCATTAATATCCATTCTTCTCAGCTTCAGAATCCTATGTGTAATTTTTAAGTGGTACCTTTTTTTAGAACAACAATCGGTCACATATTTTAAAATTACCAAATGCGATTGCTCTCAGCAACAGTCAGATCCAAGGAGCACTGTGACATTGCATTGCCCGAACTATCATCTTTACATTACATTTTCACTGTGGTTTGTGTAGTAGAAAGAGAGCTTGAGACATAAGCCCTCATATTAGAGGCCTGGTATCAGGCAGGACCTGATTAAAGAATTGGGCAAGAACAGGGCTGATATTGCAAAAATGCACATTTTTAAGAAGTGCTAGTTACAGAGTTCTTACACAAACACATCTCGATATTAAGTGGTACCAGACCATTCCGATAACGAGGATGGTACAAAAACATTCCCCAAAGATAACAGGAACACACTGACCCCTCCTAAAAGATAAAGTCAGGATGACAGTACGTAATAGAAATGTTTTAATCAAACCAACATGTACAAGGTGATGGGTGATAACTAGCCACATCGGGGGGCAGTAACTGCAGTACTAACTTGTTTGTATCAGCGTATAAAAAGGTATCTCAGAAGGAGTGTCTTTGTCTAGCCTAGGGAGGAACGGAAAGCCCCGCCATTCACTGAGCTTGGTCCATTGTTACAGGCATACATGTATTAGTGGTCCAGTAGAGTCTGTGGGATACTAGTACCATGCTTTGTCGACAATAAACCTGTCTGGGTGCCTTTGTCCCTTAATGGATCTTGTGGTCATTGGGTGGTTTGCTTGAGGTCTGCCATGCCAGCTGTCTGTGCAGGGCTAGAGCACCATGCAGACGGAACATGCACATGCAGCCAGACATCTATCAACATCTAACCACCCGGGTGACCCACAGTCTGGCTCACACAAATGGAATTTGTAAAAGGTAGGGGTGGCCTGTTACATTTACTAGGGCAGCACTTCTCATTCTGGGTGAAGGGGTTGAAACCTGTCGGAGGGCTCCTGGGAAGGAGGTGAAGTTGATTCATGGGATTTCCTATGATAATTTGAAAATGGACTTTTCTTACCCCCTGCCACCGCATAGAAGAAGTATGAGTTTGTCTCCCCTGAACCCCCAAATCACAAAGGACCTGTCATCATCATCTCCAGAACCCCTTGTTTTACCCCCAGTTTTTTGTCTGGACTGCAACATCTGTAAAACAATGTCTACAGCACAGAGGACATCCGTAAGCAGTCTGCCTATATCTTAGGTGGTATCTTGTAGAGTTGTTGGAGGATGATGTGAAACAGCATTTATGGAGAGAGACAAACACATGCATGATGCAACAGCCAATCAGCAAACAGAAATCATATCCAGAGTCTAAACTAGCAAAGTCTAATAACTTCACCAAAGTCTGGAAGCTGTAGCAGCAAAGAGAAGCAGACAGGCTTTTACTGAACTACCCTCTCCACCTGTTGTGCTGTTCCTGCTATAGCAGCTGTTGCTGTATTTAGCTCCCAAGGTTGGTTGCACCCTCTGAGCTGCAACTCTTACCTCCGTCAAGTCCGTGTGGCTGGGGACACGGACACTGGACAAGGCATTCTGTCCCCTGATCTGGTCTGTGTTGAAGGTGGGTGGAGGGGGTCCTGCCCCAGGTACCATTGCTGCTTCAAATTCTGCTGGGGGGTTCTCTCTATCTCAGCACAGAGAGCACACTAACTTATTTCACTGAGTCTAGCATATACTAAAGCTTCCTACCTCCCCCCACCCCACATAACAATAACTCTAACAAGAGAGGAAATGGCACTACATGAATTCATTTTTTTTTGTTACACTGATTATAATAGGAACAGAAAATGATGGTAATTTAACCCATTCTTTCTTCAGTTTAAATATTATTAGTGATTGTCTTCAGCCATTCTTCTCTGCTGCTACCGCAGCCAATCCTTTCCATAGCTGGAGGAATTCCTAGAAGTGTAAACACATACTTATAGGGTAGTTTGTATTTAGTACTCTGCCAACCTAGTGTAATTGACAGATTTGTTAGTGAAGAAGACATTTGTCTCCTGACAGGCTGAACAGCAGGCTACTTTAATTCACTGAATATGTCACGTATTATAATTCAGTGAAAGCTCCTTCTCCTGATGGAGATTAGAACTACACAGTTGCCATGAGGGGATTCATATTTAGTCCTTCCTGAATATTACAGGAAAAGTGGTGCAAGGAGAAATGTTCTTATGTTGTTTCTTTGGAGCTTTGATTGACTCCTTTTATCTTTTGTTCCGAATTTTTTTTCCAAAGGGAGCTTATGTAGAAAAAGTGTCTAACAGCCGTTCTGTTTAAATGAGAGCAGCTAATGTATTGTACATCATATTCTAATTGCGCTCAAAGAAAAAATGCAAATCCAGCTATATTTCTGGGGGGAAATAATGTGAGAATGACGTTATTGTGAGAAGCATTTTTTAAATAGTTTTGCAAATCAAATCACTTTTACAATTATTCATGGAAAGTGTGGAATTTTAAAATTGACATTAGTGAGGAGAGGCATAAAATAATGCCCTGTGATAACAGAGGAAATGTAGACTATTTTACATTATACTTTGTATACCTGTCGTCATCATGGGTCACCTTACTTTCCTAAGTGGTTTTGCTGACTCTGATGTTTCCTCTGTGAGTGTGGTTTTGCATAGCCTATGGCTTTGGCACCTTAATGTGTGACCTTTTTTCTCACCTTGTCTATCTAACTCTCCCCTTAAACTTCTCCACTTGGACCTCCCTGTCACTCCATTTACTTGCTTCAATAAACAGACTTGATGTGGTGGGAGTTTTACCATTGACTTCAGTGGGAACAGAGTCAGGCCAACACTAAGCATTTTTTAACCTTCCCCCCACAAACACTTTTCTTATATTTCTTACACCCACTTCTAAACTTTATAATGTTTCTCCACATCAGAGTGGACCAACATTTCAATGTAATAAAACTATGTATTGACTCCTTTAAACTGCTTGATTTTCCATATGTAGAAGTAGTATCAATTTATATTTCGCAGCTAAAGGATCACATGATAGTTCAATGAAGAGAAAGAGGAAACCCTTTGATTGTTGAAAGCCTAGCAAAAATGTTCACAATGAGAGAGGTTAATGTAGGAAATGGACACTGTAGCTGCTTAACCTCCTTCTGAAACAGCTGCTGGCTGTGATTTCCACTATGACTGATAGTGAACCCATACAAGCAGGGCATGACTGTTAAATAAACGTCTCGAACCAGATGAGGAGGCTGGAGGTGCCCTACAATCTCATTAACTGTAGTGATAGCATTCACAGCCCTTTCACTGCCTCAAAATATTATCAAATATAATTGGTCATTTTTATTACATAAAAAAATGAAGTAACCTTCTGAATACACTGTATTCATAAAACATGGAAATTCACGGAGTGAAAAATGACGGGGTTGGTTTTTAGAAGATTTGAAAGGTCAAGAGGGTAAGCAGATGGCTAGCTGTAGAATTTATTGTGCTTTTAGCAATTGTTTTGATGTACCAGCCAAAGCTCTGCAAGCTTATGAGATTGTAAAATCCAATGACCCTGCAAAGGAGTGAGGGTTATGCTCATGATACGCATGCGATTTTAGAGATCACATCTATCATCAGTTTATTAGCTGCCAAAAACTCACAGGATTCAACATGATTAATATTTTTAGCTGTGATTTTTTACTCTTTCGCCTCTATGCCTATTTTTGTTTCATTTTTGTATTTATGCTTCCCTTATGAAAATAATATGATTAAACTCATGACAATGAAGTGATATCTTAGCAATGCTGAAAGGTTTTTTTTCCTAGTAAACTTTCCTACTCATAAATAATAAAATGTTTCTAGAGATGTAAAGAAGTTAGATACTCAGCACCGTCTATTGCCCTCAAACTGCAGGTACGACTCCTGTTGTCATCAATGGGGACATACACTGCTGACGCTGATCTGTATTAAGTTCTTCAGTGACTACAGTAAGGGATGACCACGAATAAAAGTGTACAATATGACCTTGTGCTACACTTAGAATTCACTGCAACCTTCACAAAAGGAAACCAGAGCTTCCTGAATTGATATGTCTGTTCTTACAGAGATTTGCACCTCTATTTGCAGCTTTATTTTGATATTGAATTATAGAAATGTAGGACTGAAAGGGACTTCAAGAGGTCATCTACCCCCAGCCCCCTGCATTGAGGCAGGACCAAGTATACCCACACCATCCCTGACAGATGTTTGTCTAACCTGCCCTTAAAAACATCATATGTCAGGTATTCCATAACCTTCCTTGGAAGCCTATTCCAGTGCTAAACTCTACACATAGTAAGATTTTTTTTTCTAATATATAACCTAAATCTACCTTGTTTCAAAAGTAGTTGGTTCAATTGTTCACCATATTCTTTATAACAGCTCTTCACATATTTGAAGACTGTTATAAGGTCCTACCTCCGTCTTCTTGTCTCAAGACTAAACATACCCAGTTTTTTAACCTTTCCTCACTGGCTAGGTTTTCTAAATCTTTATAATTGTTGTTGCTCTTTTCTGGACTTTCTCCAATTTATCCCCACCTTTCCTAGAAGGTGGGGCACCCAGGACAGGATGCAGTACTTCAGCTGAGACCTGGCCTGAGCCATGTAAAGCAGGACAATTACTTCCTATGGCCCCCATCTAATCTCATTTGCCACTACAAATTTGAGCCTTTAAAATATGATCTAATCCTCCTACTTGGGGAGCTTTTTTCAAGGGAACACAGTATTTCACTGATTAAGCATAATTGGTCAAAGTTCCCCCAAGCCAATGGCTCATTGGGCAGATGCAGTTAAAGAATATCAGTTTCTTAGCCAAGAGAGTGATGTGACCAGCATCAAATCTGTACCTCCTTGATAATCCTAACCCAGGTACCCATTTTGAAGGTGGGTGAATTGGAGGTCTCCTTTCAGTCTGAGATCAAGTGAGACTCAGACCCATGACCTTCAGGATTGTAGCTGAGCACCTGAACCATTCAGCTAAATAAAACAAGAAATTCCTGCTGACTAATGTTTCTTTGGCACCCGACTTAAGAAAGTCAGGACTAGAACTGTACTTTTTTCTTCATATAGACAAGTGTAGATACTTCACATGCAAAGCTCATTTTACAAGACAGCATACTCAGCTATATGCATCTGCTTATCTCCAGGCAGGATCTAACCCTCTGTTTAGAAATTCAGCCAAGAGCTTGTTTAAAGCTCATTCTTACCAAGGCAAACTTTAATATTCCAAAACCAGGTTCTAGTAGTGGTAACAAAATAGGCAATTCTCTTTGCTCTGAGTTAATAATGAGCTGATGCCTCAACAAGGTTTTGGGGGTGGAGTTGTGGGGACACAGTACTGCTGAAACTGCCTGGCCTGGTTTTCAAAAGTCCTATCTACTCATTAGCTCCTATTGAAATCATGCCAGCCATCCTTAACACAGAACTGTGAGGCAAACCCGCAGCCAGACCAGGGCTGCTCACTCAGCTGCCATGACTCACCCTCCAGCAGAACCTGCAGTTACTCATCACTCAGTCACGCTGCAGCAGCCAATCCCTAACAGGGACTAGTTCAGAAGACACAGGTATTTCACTGACCCCACCAGAGCTGCAAGTTAGCTTGTGTAACAGCACTACTTGGCCAGGAATCCCCCTCCTGCCTCAGTGTTACAGACTCCTTCGGCTTCCAGCCTGCCCTTGATCCAGTTCCTATTCCTGCCCCAGCATTAGCTGAGCCCTGTTCCAGCCCTACTCCATCCATGCTTCAGCCCCGCTCCTGACCCACTCCAGCCCTGCACCTGATTCCCACCAATTTCAACCTTTGGCCTGCATCTGGACTCTGACTGTGATCCAGATTTGGCTTGTTTATGGACTCTGACCTCTGTTCTAACACACAGCCTGTCCCTCACCTTAGTTTCAGCACTGCCCTCAACCCATTCCCAACTCTATGGCCAGATTCAACCCTTGTACCTGTGCTTGACTATGGCTCTAAAAAACAGACCTGACTACCTTGAACCCAGAGCCTGACAGTACACCTGACCACTTGTAGTTATTAAATACCCCCGATATTTTTTTTCAATGGGGGTATTTAATAACTGCAATGATCTGGCAAAATTCCAGCTTGATTCCAATTCATTTCTATCTATCTCCACCTGTACAGTATTTATCATTGAATGAGTTGTTACTTTCTATATTTATTCCTAAACTAGTACTTTTAAGCACCTTTTGTGTTCCACTCCATTGTGGTTGGGGGATCTTTGCACATGGCCCACAAAATGCTTTTAACATCTTGCCTGATGAAGATCATTATATAATTACATAAAAAGTGAGCTGTGAATAATAATTAGCATTCCATTCAAATACATGTTGAGTCTACGCATACAATTTAAAAACAGATTGAGCCTTAGAGTTTGATATTGCAAGCTACATCCTCTGAACCCTACCTTCTTTGGCAGAAGTGAAGAAAGCCCTAGAGCAATTACTATTGGAATTTAAATGGAGGTTGTTTAAAACAATTTTAAAACAAATCTTCTCTTGCATCATTTATGTACCTCCATGTCCACAGAAGATTGTTCATAGAATTTCCACACCGAAATGAGCAGGTAACTAAATGCTAATTAAAGTCAATGTGTCAGTTTACTGTGCACAGTAGCAGCAGTCACAAAATAATACGATCCTGAATTATTTTTTTTACAGCTTTCTCTTAGCAGGGCTAAAAAAAAATCTTATTGAATGACTTGAATGACAGCTGCAATCTGAGGGTTCTGAATCTATGGAACTATCTCCTGGTGCCTGCACATTTGACCACATTAGGCATCCTTTGCCAACCAGATCAATATACCACATCTTCTGAAACCCAGGTATTGCCAAACAAAGAGAACAGAGATGGCAGGAGTGGTGTCCCATAGAGACCTGCTACTGCTAATTAGCCAAAGTGCTGGTCAGCATCCTCATGGGACCAATCCAATGTCTATGAGAGCCTTCCAATTTACTTCAAGGGGGTTTGGATTAAGCCCTAAGAGAAGATGAGGCGCTGGAAACAGGGTGCGGAGGATGAAGGAAGGCAGCTCACGAGAGGGAGAAAGGGAACAGAACTGGGAGATGGGGCGGCTTAAGGAAATTAAAAAAATGTATATCTTATACACACACAACAGAGCATCCTTTGGTTCCCCTCTACTACATACTTGTACCATAGATGGCACCTAAACAAGAATGTTGGTAGCATTCAGAAATTCTGCAAGTGTAACTATATTGGGCAAAATTCTCTGCTGCCAAAAATAGGTGCAGATCCATTTTGACAGTGTCTGAGATTCTGGCCCCTGGTTTGAAGTTGTCTCAGATAACATGCTGCAATAATCACAGGGGAACTGAGTTCTTTGAGTATTTAGATACTGATGAGGTCTTGTTTTTACATTTTCAGTGAAACATATTAAAAAGCAAGCACAATCCAATGCATTTCCCAGCCCACAAAAAGCACGAGATGAACCACACCCAGTGCTTACATCTTGGCTGACGAGTGCACGTTCCATCATGCTACATTGCTTGCATGAAGTCTCAACAATCTGGAAATTCCCCACTGTGATGAGGCTTCCCTATCACTGTCATATTCTCAGAAACTTGTTTAACTTTTCATTTAAATAAACTTATTTAGCCTTCTAGGTGCCTGAGTGAGCACCCTCCTTCCAAGAGAAAGTTTCATTTCTAAACTAACCACTTGGGAAACATTATCCAGTCAGGTTAGCTTATTTGCTTGCTGACTTCCAATTGTTTTCTTAGCCACCATGGTGATGTCTAGCGCATGTATTATCTACAGAGATTGCAGACGATCTCTTGTCTTAAAGGAGCGGCTGATGAATATGGGTAGAATAGCTGTAACACTTCAAGTGATTTACATTAGCAGCAATATTTTTTTTCTACCAGCTCCTTAAAGCTTTATGCCATTGAAGGTGTTGAAGCTGCCCCTGGGTGAGTTGCCACTAGAGATATACTTAGCAGTGAATACATTTCTTTTGTTTAAAAAGTGGAGGGTCATGGCCCCCTGGGTTCTGGCACTGGTGGGTCTAGGCATGCCATGTTAGATCTATAAAATTTCACACACGAGTACATGTTAGTGTTTGGGGGGCAGGGAGTTAAAGAGCCAGAAACAGCAGAGTAACACCAAATAATCTGTAAGGAGGTAACAGCAGGGTAACAAAAGCTACTGCTTCCCTCCATATGATTCAAAATCACTTCACATTCGTCTGACATTTTTAATGGATGTTTTAAATTTGGGCCCTACTGAATTTGCAGCCATGAAAAATGCATCACGGACTGTGAAATCTGGTCTCTCCCCATGAAAACTGGTCTTTTGTGTGTTTTAACCATTACTATACAGATTTCACGGGAGAGACCCGCATTTCTCAAATTGGAGGTCCTGACCCAAAAGGGGGTCAGTGGTGGGGGGGTCACAAGGTTATTTTGGGGGGGTCAATGTATTGCCACTCTTACTTCTGTGCTGCCTTTAGAGCTGGGAAGTCAGGGAGCAGCAGCTGTTGGCCAGGCACCCAGCTCTGAAGGCAGCGACGCACCAGAAGCAGCGCAGAAGTGTGACCATACCATGCAACCCTTACTTCTGCACTGCTGCCTTCAGCTGGGCAGCCAGAGAGTCGCAGCTGCTAACTGAGGGTCCAGATCTACAAGCAGCAGTGCAGAAGTAAGGTGGTAATATCATACCATGCCATCCTTACTTCTGTGCTGCTGCTGGCGGTGGCTCTGCCTTCAGAGCTGGGATCCCAGCCAGCAGCTGCCACTTTCCACCTGCCCAGCTCTGAAGGCAGCACGCTGCCAACAGCAGCACAAAAATAATGGTAGCAGTACCACAACCCCCCTACAATAATCTTGTGGGGTCCCTCCCCAGCTCCTTTTTGGGTCAGGACCCCTACAATTACAACACTGTTTAATTTCAGATTTAAATAGCTGAAATCACGACATTTATGATTTTAAAAGTCCTCTGACTGTGAAATTGACCAAAATGGACTGTGAATTTGGTAGGGCCCAATTTAAATTTGCCTAGTGTGCCAAAGTATGAAATGGCATGACACATGTTCGATTCAGGAGTTGGTATTAGAAAATGGTTCAGATGAAATAAGAACAAGCCCCAGTCTTCCATCAAAATTGAAACCATACATGAACTGACTTTTTTCTTCTCTTATTTTGTTGGGAGGGATCCATTCTTCTTTTCATTTTGGCATGCCACTCCACTTTTTAATTTCAGCTGGAACGGGAGGAAAAGATAATACATATTATGATGAAAAAGGGTATTATCAAGATATTTCTGGCTTTGCTGATGCCTGGAAGTATTAGAAATCTTATGACAATCTGGATTGATTTCCAGACCTAAGAGATTTGTGTAATATTAGATAGACTTTAGATATGCTTATCCAAACCAAAGTGAACTTGCTACTTTCTGAGGTTATATGATCCACAATAGCACAATGTGTCTTTGTCCCCTTCTAGAGGCATCAAGGTCTACTACAACCAACCAACAGTGTCACTCCTTTAGTTCAAATGGTAGAGATTCACTCTCCTGCCTTTGGCAGCAGTCAGTGCCTGTTACTTCAGAGAAGGATAGAAAAAATCCATTTGGCTAATACTTCAGTGCTGTACAGAAAAAAGACATTCTTTTCCAGCCCATTGCAAGTGATCAGCTCATGCCCTGAAACATATTTGATTAACCTCATCATTAGCCTAGCTTGCAAAACTACAACTCTTATTAATGACCATAACATTATTCAGTCTTTTTTTCTAACTGCAGTCCCAGGATTTGTCTCAGTGACATTTCTTCCAGTAGTGAATTCTTCAGGTTGAGTAAAAGTGGTATTTCCTTTTAACGAGGTAATTTCTAAAGGTATGGACTGTGTACCATTGAAGCCAATGAGAGTTTTGCCACTGACTGCAATGGGAGCCGGATTGAGGCCCGTCTTCATAAAGTGGATATATTAATAGAACTAAATTTGCTGCTATTTTACATTATCAAGTGTTCCCTTGTTTTCATGCCATGAGACGAGGCAAAAAGGGGTGTCTGATTTGTTTCCACTCTACCCATTGTAATTTTGAATACCTCAATCAAGTCCTCTTTGAATCATCTCCTCCCCTTTCACTGAATGAAAGTCCTGCCATACCTGCAATCCCCCTCTTTGTCCCTCTTTGAACCTGCTCAATGTCTTTTACATCTTGACATGAAGCAACCAAATTTAGATACTAGTCCTGACAAGGGCACACCTTTGCTTTACATAATATAGTATTAGAACAGTCTTTGTAGGGTGAGAGTTGGGGGGAGAAGTGTCAATGGGAGATGCCTCTGTGCAGAATGAGGGGAGAAATGCACAGAATACTGAAAATCATAATCATGATTAGTCCCCTAGTGATTTACAGTAGTGGGGTTTCACAGGTTGTTCCAGAACTCTTCCTTTAAAGACTTCAATCAAATCCCAAATAGGATTAGTAGTTCTTAACTGAACATTGCAATATACTGGCACTACTTATTTCATTTTTAACAGTATTATAATACTTGAGGCCCGGAGAGTTTACAGAGCCCTTGAAGAACGTCCGATACTTTCCAGTTGGGATGGCAGGAGGGGAATGGGAGTTTGAGGAGGGATATAATATCACACGGGAAAAATGCTGAGACACATTCATTAATATTCTTCCTTAGAATGGAGGTCTTGCTACCTATAACCAGGTCTCTCTCAAAGGTTTGTCTTTTCCAAAACACACACATACTTGAGCAGAGCTAACTACTTGTTCCCACACTTCTGACGCTGACATTCTTGAAGCAAATCATCAGCTGTTTGGCATCTTCATTTTCTTTGACATCGAGCAAGACAATGAACAACCGCGACAAATTACTAACATAAGAAATCTCATCAAGGAATATTGTGACAAAGAGAAACTCTACAATTATTTCTTTCACAGCCCCTTACCATCATGTCTACAGCAGCATTAATCAGACCATTATAGATGTGACTAGACAGTCTTTGAAACACCTTTGCACTCTCCAGATGTGCTGCTAGCTGCACACTGTACTTATTTGGAAATGTTACTAATTTTAATCTGATTCCTTTCATCTTGGGGTGACTTTGTTTTTGTCATAGCCTTGAAAGGTATGATCTGAAAAACTCAGATAGAAAGGCCAAGAATGACTGATGATGACGCACTTCCCCCCCAAAAATGAGGGCACTGAAAAGCATGGTGACCAAAGAAGAACAATCAGATAATTGTTAAATTATTTTAGTTATCCTATATGAAGTGCCAGACCCTCAGCTGACGTAAATTAGCATAGCTTAATTGAACTCAATGATGCTTTCTTCATTGATACTAATGATGATCTGTCCCAAATACTTTTATTTAAATAAAGAAATAAATACATAAACAGGCAAATTCTAAGGAGACTGCAAGACCATGAGGAACTACGTAAAAACTTCCCTCTCAATGTTACAAACTTTAATCAAATACATTCAACCCATAGAACTGTATTACTTTATTCTTCAATTTCAACAGATGAAAAAAAAGATAGAAACTTAAGGGAAGTTTAAAGGACTGAACAATGCAAAAATATCTTATAATCAACATAATTTGTGTTCTTTATCCCGTTTGAACATTTTAATATTAATATATTCATGCATCAAAAAATTGTTTGTTCTACAAAACAATTCACATGATTTTTAAAATAAACTTGTTTTTCTCTAGCTAAATACATTTTAAAAAAACCTGGTGTGCTTCAATAGCTTGTTCCAAATGTATTGTTAAGTGTTTCATTTCTGTAGGAATCCTTTGGGATGAAGAATATGAAAACTATTTTTCAATAATAATTTATTTAGTGTGTATTTGATTCTTTCACTTTGAATAACCTTGGTGCCTATTTAACATCTCTCCATTTACACACTACTTTTAAAGTCAGTCTTTACATTGCTCATACATTCAGAATTAGAAAGTGTACACATTTCATTTCCCCCTTTCAAATGCACTTCAGAAGAGTTCTCTTTAAAACGTTATTAGCTCATAGTGTTATCACAACGTGTATTGAAATTGTCATACAAGTTATAACATGCCTTCAGCCATGACCCAGTGTGAGACATCCACACCTACATGATTCCCTAAGGGACAATTACATGTTCCTTGTCTTAGTGCTAATGGACTTTATGTGCATACAAAGGAAAACCCGTGATCCTAAATATTTTATAGCGCTGGGCATCACACCAACCAGTTCTTCAATATGCATCTTAATTAAATAAAACTGTCTAAGTGATAAATCCCTCAAACTGGGGCTTAGTTACTATAGTGATGGTGTCGTATTAGTGCATAGATAGATAAATAGTGAAGCTTCACAAAGATATAATATAAAAAACAATATTTTAAACAGATTTTTCTTAATAATAAACTAACACTGTATTGAGAAATCATCTAATCAACCCTGAAAACAAGGAAGTAGAGATTATTTATCATCCCCATTTTACCCATTTCTTCAAAATTCCTAGCACATTTTTAGATGCTCAGAAATTAATAATACTAATAATTATGATTAACGGATGGGAAGATGGAGGCAGAGAAGTTATTTGTTGAAGCCACAGAAGGTGCTCAGATTATCAGTCTATCTAGGCAGACATATCACACCCACCAGAACAGGACCAAGATTAGAAATCAAGAATACTCCTGATTTTAGCTTGATTAAACCATATATATCTCTGACTGTGTAATGAAAGTCAGTCAAGTGCCAATTGCTGTAGTCTTAAATGTCTGCTAAACTGACAACCTATCCCTAAATTAATAATAATTTAGACCCCACCTAATGTTCTTTTGGTAATTAAAATGAACCTCTAATTCTATACCAATTCAAGCCCCATGGCTGGACAGAATGTGCAACCATACGTAGTGATTAGCCATATTTAATGCAGAAAAAAAATTGACATGGAAAATAACAGCATTATCTTTTTCACCCAATTTCCAGAAGGCCAGAAGGGGGATAATGGTCATTCAAATCCTTCCTGCCTCTGACCTGCTAATGGTTATCACCACAGGGACACTTCCACAGGGTCTTATGTTGAGGGGGGAGATGGTGCAAGAGAGGTGACTGAGTCCTCATCTGCATGCAGAGAAGATCTTCTGTATATTGATCTAGGGAGCCCAATCTGGCCTTCGTAATGTGGCATGTGGCAGCTGTCATGGGGTCAGTGGGCATACATGGCTTTGCTTGCATTCCCCTTTAGTACACATGAATGCTCACTGAAGTTCATATTGCTGCTGCTGCTGACTACACTCTGATTTCTTGAAGATCAGAATTTGTTGTTATATGCTGTATATCTTAGTGACGTATAATAATGGGCTAAAAGCTTGCAGTCTGGAATGAGCTGTCTAATAAGTATGTTTACCACGGCCTTACACTGGATAGAATCAGATCTAATCAAATGTCTATGTATCTCAACTCCCCAGGACTCTCTTACAAAGAGGAAATAAGCCCTGATAACTAATAGAGATTCTCCTGTAGTTCAAAAAGGTCTCGATTTCAGAGCATAAGTTCATGAGATCTACTTTCAAATCTCTGTGTCACAGGTCTGCATTTTAGATGGTGTCTGGTGGTATATGGCCATAAATCATTACAGATTGTTGTCATCCATTGAGAGATTTGTGGTATCTAACAGATAACAGCCAATTGATTTTTTTTTCAAGCTGCTATAATAGCTGCTCCTGAAATTGGAGAGATTCCTTGATACTTAAAAAAAAATTCCATGAGTGACCAGTAATGGCTCAAAGAAATAATACCTTCATGAACTCAACAACAGCTCACCTACAGCCCTAAATGTTAGGGAAATGATCCAGATACTACTGAAGTCAATGGAGCTACTGCCATATTTAGGAGCACACATCTGTATAAGTGCTCTCTAGATTGGGGCTCAAGTGAAAGAGAGAGTTTGGACTAGGATATAGGAATACCACAGGATTTCACCTGAACAGACACCAAAGATGGAGAGTTAATTAGCTTTGCCCTTTGAAGAATCTAAACTGTTTCAGAAGCGTCTTAAAAGTAGCCACTCAGGCATATAGTGTTAAATATAATATGATCTGAGTTTTAATTCTGACCATGCTCCCTCAGCTTTATTTTGGCATGGATGAAAATGAAACTGAACAATCTAGTAGGACTTGGATTAAATGCTTTTACAGCATGGGGTAAAGATCATAGGTCCACATTTAGGCAATGGATTCATGCCCTTCTTTAACAAAGGAGTAGAAACAGTTGACAGGGTTAAGGTTCAAAGAATACTAAGTGAGTCTGCATTATTTAACTCCCAGACCCAGATCCACTGACAGCATTGCCCTGTAATGACTGTTTTCTCTTTTTACCACCACTGTCTTCTTGCATCTGAACCTCTGACACAGATGATATTTTCATAGCTATGGTAAAGGGTGACCTTCACTTGACCTCGTTTAGTATATTTCAAGAAAACTGAAGTAATTAAAATGCTAAACGTTATCATAGACTGTCTGTGTGGCATATTACTGAATGAAGACAGAGGCCTGGTGTGAAAATTAATCAGCAACTATTGTTCTGACACACCACATTGCTTATTAAGGGTTGGAGTCTAGACTACCACCCTTTGTTCATAACGGCTGAAATTCAAACTCTGAAGAACTCGGTATGGGCTTAAGTGGTACATAGTCCTTGTGAATGTCATCTGTTGAGTAGCCCCTTACCCTGCAAATCATCTGTACAGCATTGCATACACATGTTTTTAAAAACACACACAATTACTATGATACCCTTCTGTTTGGGTACAACTGCCTCAGCAATACAGGTTCTTTGTATTGTAGAGAGGAAGGATTGTCTTACAGTTAAGACACTGGAGTAGGACTTTGAAGACCTGGTTTCAGTTTCCAGCATTGTCACAGACGTGTTTGGTCCATGTCAAATCACTTCATCTCTTTATGCCTCAGTGCTTCATCTGTCAATGGGAAATAATAGTATTACCTTTCTTTCACCCTCTGTCTTTTTTACTTGAGTTAAAACCTTTGGGGCAGGGACTATTCCTTACTCTGTGTGAGCATAGTGCCTAGCTCAGTGGGACCCTGGCCTTGGCTGAGACTTCTAGGCATTACTGCAATACAAATAATGAATTCTATTCATTTGCTTCAGTGATATGCTGTATGGAACTAATGGAAAAACCAACGAGGAGAAACTAAAGCTGGTATTGGAACCTGAAATCCTAGACTTGGTAGGAGAGTGCTGTACTAGGTCTATTTTATGATTATTTACCAACAGTTCATGCATAAAATAAATGATAGCAGGGGTCAGCAATCTTCTCCAGAGAGAGACAGTTATGCCTGCTGTCATATCAAAGCACAAAAAAGCAACCTAGTGATTAGATGTGTCAATGATGGCAGGTTAGGCATGAGTTGTTATAATCCATCTAGGAAAAAAAAACAAATGAACACACACAGGAAACTGAATGTAAAAGCAAGGAGAAAATATTTTGTTTAAGTGCCCACACAAGTTTAGTAAGTGAAAGGAAAGGGGGAAATAATGCAAGGAACAAACACAAATAAGAATCACATGAATTGTACAGCACCTAGCGTAATGGGGTCCTGGTCCATGACTGGGGTTGCTAAGCACTTTTAATATACAAACAAAAGTAGAAATAGTAATAAAGTAAAAGTGACTAGAAAACCAAACAAATATAATGTGAAATGCTTATTTTACTCATCCACCAACAGGCAGCAGATAGGCAATATTCAAAATACCCTTTATGTTTCTAAATGACCCATACAAAAAAAAATTCTGATGGTAAGACAGATGTGGGAGCTGAACTGGGAATGCAAGATAGCAAAGCCAGTTACAACTGTGTATGTTTTGTTTTTTTTTACTCTCAAGCCATATATTTGTCCTTAAAGAGCTCTATAGCCCATGTTTGCTGTGGATTTCTGACTGTTGACCTAGCAGCTCCACTTTTATTAGGTATGATTGACATCAGAGCAGTCTCTTGGAGCCCACTCAAGGATCAGGGCCCCACTGAGTCATGCACCATACAAACAAGTAAAAAATAAGATAATCCCTGCCCCAAAGTGTTCACAATCTAAGACCTGCTGCAATGAAACGTGCAGGGGTCCACATGGAGCCCCCACTTTGACATCAATGGGATGCACCTGCAGGTATCTCATTGCAGGGCTGGACCCAGTAAGTGAGTGAGACAAACGGGGTAGGAGTGGGAGGAAGAGGTAACAATAAATCAGAGTTAAGTAGAAAAGTCTCTGGTTCTAAAAAGC
The DNA here is from genome assembly GCF_016161935.1 of Mauremys reevesii. Lineage (NCBI taxonomy): Eukaryota > Metazoa > Chordata > Testudines > Geoemydidae > Mauremys > Mauremys reevesii. The sequence continues at coordinate 24,702,669 of NC_052633.1, read as the reverse complement.
TTCATATATTATACCCACTATCCAGAGGCTGGTATGGAAGCTTGACTTCAAGCAATGGGCAGTATGCTGGGAGGAATATACCACTCTTCTGAGGGGAGTTTTGGCTTCTGACTTGGGTGTAGCCCCTAGCCGATGGGTTCTCCCCCATCTTTCATATAAATCTGCAGTTATTGGGTTTAATCCTCTGGCTGTCAAATATTCAGGGGCGGCTCCAGGCCCCAGCACGCCAAGTGCGTGCTTGGGGCGGCATGCCACGGGGGGCGCTCTGCCGGTTGCCGGGAGGGCGGCAGGCAGTCCGCCTGTGGGAGGTCCACCAGAGCCGTGGGACCGGTGACCGGCAGAGCACCCCCCGCGGCATGCCACCATGCTTGGGGCAGCGAAATGTCTAGAGCCGCCCCAGCAAATATTTGGCAAAATTTCAAGACTTATATGTCAATACTTCTGGGTGTAAGCAGGAAGATGAATGGAAGTGGGTACAAGCAGGAGAAAGAAAAGGAAAAACTGAGGAGTAAGTTAGAAAAAAAGTGGAGGATTGACAGATTTTTGGTGGAAGAAATTGGAGGCGAGAGAAGAGAAAATATAAGGGATGAAGTAAAGAACACACTAGGGAAAGAGGAAGCAAGCAAGAGAAAGTGGTGGAGCACAAGAGAGAGTAAAGAGGAATCAGACAGAATAACTGAGGAAAAAATGTGTCACGATCTATCACAGGAAGGAAAAAAGAAATCTTTGGAGTGAATTCAGGAAGAGAAAGGAGGTATCACACAAGCAAATGACATTCTAAGTAGAGCTAGTCAAATAGTATTCAGTGACTACATTATTTGATGAACATCATAAATATCCCCTGAATAACTTCTGTGACAAGCACTTTGGGGCAGTACTTGACCAACATTATAATTTAGATAAATATTGTTTGATGAATATATCAGACAGATGCAGGTGAAATTTTTAAAATACATTATGTGACTACTTTCTGCTATTTGTCCAGCTATCGTACTAAGTTCTGATAATACATTTTCCACTTATTAAATGGAAAACTGATTGACAATCCTTTACATATCTTTTATTCCTTTATATTTCAGGAAGTGTGAGCTGGAATAGGGTGGCAGGACAGTTATTTTTTACTCTGGCTAGTAAGCTAAGTCCTCTGGCAAGTATATGTAGGATTTTTTTCTCAAATCCTGGATATACAGATTTTTCAAGTGATGTCATTCTTACAAATAAGAACTAGATACTCTAAGTGGGTGCATATGGGGTCTGCTATTCCCCAACAGAGCTCCATTTCAATCACCTGTCATTAGTTCCCTCGCAGTTACTTTAAATGAAATTATATTTCTTACAGAAAATTTACTATAGAGAAAGTCAGTGCCAATTATTATTTTTGTTAATGAATTTATTTTTCCAACTTGGCTCCTTTAGGAGATAGTAACTACCTGTATGTAACAGAAAATGAAATTTCCAAGAATCCATCCTCGCCCACACATAACTAGCTCCAGAAAAATGAATACGAACACAGAAATCTGAAATATATTTGTCTCCATATTTCAGCTCCTCGTTATTCTTGACTCTACCCATGCCACTAATCATATCAAAACCTTTGTGTACACACACACACACACACACACACACACACACACAAAGAAACTAAGCATCCATTCATCTAGGAGCTGAGGGAAATTTTCTAAAGTATCCATCATATACCGTGCTGCCATCTAACTTCCAGCAATGACAAAACTGAATAGTCATATTAAAAATAATAACAATAAACCTGACATAGTTCACGTGCTCCTTGAAAGGAGTAAAGACTGGTTGGAAAAAGCAAATTTGTCAGTAAAATCTAGTGTCTGGGAGAAGTGAGGTGCCATGTGCCTCATTAGTGGATTTTCTGCGCGAATCCTAGCAATAATACTTATCTACAGGGCATATCTTCATAATAACCAGAACAAGAGCAAAATAAGGGTTCACGTGGAGATACAAACTCTCAGCAGTGGAGAATGGCTTAAAACAACCACACAATGGTAAATTACCATAGAGGAATTCAAAAGGAAAGACAATTCAATTGCAGAGTTGATTTCACTTTTATTCCCAAGAATAGAATAAGATAAGATTCCCAAGAAACATTGGCTCACCATAGTGAAAATCATTTTGTGAAGGGCTGCAGATAGGGAGGCAGTATATTGTAAGGGAATATTCATCAGCATAGACCTATATTTCCAGCAAGGTCAAATGATAGGAAAAGTTGGCAAATGACCATTCTACCACTTGATAGCAGTATGATCAGAAAACACCCACTTTCTCATCAGAGAACGCTATTTACAATGTGAAGCTATTTACAACGGTGTTAATTTTCAATATATACCACTGAACCCACCTCACAAGAACCATGCCTCCCCCCTTACCTTCTGGTCCTCCTTAATCCTCCCTCATATAATACAGGACCTCTTGCAATTGTAGCTCCAGAACCCTTTCCACGACTAACGCTCGAAACACCTCATCTCCTTCACCATCGTAGCTGGTCAATCACCTACTGCTGCCCACCTGTCTGATCTTAGCCACTGGCCCCACCATCTGATATAGAGCCTATTCCTCCCTCCCCCATGCCCCTTAGCTTCCTGATGTGACCTGCCTCTCCACTTCTGGCTCCTGAAAGAGAAGTGAAGAATTGCTGCAACAATGCTGCAAGATTATTTCCTATTTTATCTCTTTTATAAATGATCATTGGTTTTCAGATTTACCATACAAAAGCCATACAAAACATCTGCTAATTTAGATATGGTCTTTCTCCTTTGGTCACATACTTCATTCTAATTGACCAATGCTGTATTTATTCACAAGGCAAGTCAGAGACCTGAGAGTTTTTTAAATAACTGGCAAGACTCTAATATACTTATTTTTATTATTGGTCATTCTTCTTCTCAGGTGGCATTACCCTAAGGGGAGAAAAAAATGTAAATAATAATCTTTTTCTACCCCAAACCCTCTATTTTATTTTCTTTTTCTAGAACTAAAAGCACCAGTGACTTACAAGTGGGGAAGAAGCTCTTCTTTCCTAAAAGCCAGTTTTCTGGGCTTCACCGACTGTAGCACAGGACACAGGTGTGTGGCACATCACTTCAGTGCCACCTGTGAATAATGTTAGCTAAATAGATTTTCTGCCTCCACAGAGAGAACTCATTCCATAACAGATTCATAAGCAAACTACTCCTTTCATTAACTTCATCAAATAATATCATAACACACCTATAATGCTCTCCTTTCTGGAGGTGGGAGGTGTTTTTCCAAATGCTAAGTATAATATTTTATTAGTTTGCCTTAGCTTGTATATTATAAGAGACGCCAATCTCGTTGCTGTTCATCGGTTGTTTTCCAGGGCAATGGAAAGTAAAGCAATTTAATGGAACAAAGTTCTAGGAGTTATGTTCATGTTTGTGCTGTGCACTTTCATGCATTAGAGCTTATCAGTGTAAATCAGAAGGAAGCTCTATTTGTCTATCCACTAACATATAAACCTTAGAGTCTTTACTTAGGAAGACTTCCATTCCACTCAATGAAGTCAATTCTGGAGTTTTCCAGTTCTAGAAACTTTCAGTTTCCCAGGTTTGGGGGAAAGTTGCATGAGTTAGGATGGTGTAAAGATTCCCATGATCAATTGCTTCTTACTGAGAGAGAAACCAGAGTGATCATATCTGCAGTTTGTGCTACGGAGTTGGTGACTATTTAGCAGGACACTGGGAAACATAAGTTAAGGTGATGCCTCCAGTGATGAAATTACTGCTCAGTAAAGTAAATAATAGTTTACCTTTTTTAAATACCAGGAATATCCTAGAATATACATTGATCTTTGTCAGTAAGTTCTATACATACATATACTACAGTTCATGTTCTATATTGGATTACTGTTCAGTCTTGGAGCGAAAGCATGCTGTGAAGCATGTGATACCAGATAGACACTAACAGAAATACAGTCCTTAATTAGCATTACTACTAGTAGTAGTAGCCTGATAATATATTGAAAGTTAGGGCAGGTCTACACTGGGGTGGGGGGATCGATCTAAGATATGCAACTTCAGCTACGTGAATAGCGTAGCTGAAGTCGAAGTACCTTAGATCGAATTACTTACCGTCCTCACGGCGCGGGATCGACGTCCGCGGCTCCTCATGTCGACTCCGCTACCGCCGTTCGCGTTGGTGGAGTTCCAGAGTCAACAGGAGCGCGTTCGGGGATCGATATATCGCGTCTAGATGAGACGCGATATATCGATCTCCGAGAAATCGATTGCTACCCGCCGATCCAGCCGGTAGTGAAGACGTACCCTTAGATTAGATACCCAAATATACTTGGCACTGTCACAAAAGGAATGTGTGTAGGTGTGTATCTTTGCGGACTTTGAGTTACAAATACTCTGGCCCATACTATAGATGCTCAAATAGAACAAATAGTTCATTGCCCTTCACCATCCCCAGTAAAGCAATCACAGTTTTTGCCATCCTCCTTTTCAATGGGTGTTAGAAGCCACACCCACTATTGACTATTAAACATTGCTTTTTCTCTGAATTGGGTAGTATGCTCTACATTAAACTGAGCAGATCATTTTTGCCGTTGATTTCTGCAGGTCTTAAAACTTTTGATAGATTTTTATTACAAAGCAGAATTTATGGCCAATAGATGCGCAGGTTGTCAGACTCACATACAAAGGACTGATACATGACAAAGATGATATGAAGCTGATTGAAAAATATGGATGAAGATGACCAGGAAATTGCAAAAGATTTGAAGGGAATTAAATTCCTTTGTCAGCAAGATCATAAAAGTTAAGAAAAGCAATTCCAAAGAAGAAATAGTTTGGAAGATGATGGCCCTGTGCCAAATGAAAAAAAATGAAAAGAGAGAGAAAAGTGTTTAAAAAAGAAATGAGTGAAGTGATAAATGGTGGAAATCGATATCATCACAGACAAAGGACGTTGTGGCATTTTCACTTTGTGAAAATTCAGAACCAATCATTTTTCTAATTCCTCTGTTACCCCCCACTTTGCTTGTGTCATCTTGCAGATGCCTCTTCTCATAACCTAGCACTGGGCATACTTTGGGGACAAGGACCGTCTTCTCATGTCAACATAGTACCTAACAAATGGGGCCCTGATCTTTGATTGAGCAAATAATCCTGATGAGGATCTGAATCTGTGCCGTCACTTATTGACATACATACTTTAAATATCTTTATGCCATTAATCCCCAAATTGGCAGCTTTCTCTGGTCATTATTTTAAATTGATTGTATGGGAGAAGGGAGTCCCATCATGTTTTTCAATGCCCAAAATGTATCAATAATTATTTTTATAAAATGTTACATATTGAAACTTTAAACAGTGGTTTAAAAATAGTTAAAGCCATTAGTATCTATGTATAATTCTGTAGGTAATATGTTGTTAAGGAGTTATCTTTGTCTGGGATGTTTTGGGGACAGTAGAACTAAGGGGACTGAAATGGAAGCTAGAGGAGGTAGAATGTCTGGTTACAACAATAGGTTTCCCCATTATGCCTTTGTGGTACAAACTACAACAACTGTTTTCAATTCAGTTTTAAAAGACATTTTCATTTTGAAAAGACATGGGACAGACTAGACTCGGGAAACCAATATATTTTTGTTTGATCTTGAGTAAGTACTTAAATTCTCTGAGCCTTTCTACAAAGTAAGAGTAATAATAGTTTCAGAGTAGCAGCCGTGTTAGTCTGCATCTGAAGAAGTGGGCTGTAGCCCACGAAAGCTTATGCTCAAATACATTTGTTAGTCTCTAAGATGCCACAAGTACTCCGGTTCTTTTAGTAATAATAGTTACATTATAGGAGTATGGTGAGACATAAATAAGTAATGTTGGGAAAGTGTTTTTAAAGGTCAGTGACTGGTGGAAATGTTCAGAAGTGGCTGGCTTTCAGCCTTGTGCTCAGGCCACTAGACTATGAGACCTAAAGGTTCCCACCACTTACTCCTGTTCCTTCCACTTGTTTTAAAAAAAATCATATGTTTTAACCTTAACATTTTCCAGTCTCCTGAGATTTTGTAAAAAAAAAAAAAAATCTAAATGTAGGAGGCTGTGAAATGGAAAAAAATAATTTTACCTACATCTGCCTAAGATGAAGTGTTTGACTGTTAAAAACCAAGGCTTAAGATCAGTTTGAAGGACTGAGAGTGTGCCTTGGTTTTGTGTGTGTGTGTGTGTGTCCTTCACAGAGCCCAACCCTCAGCTGACAGCTCTGTTCATGTCAACGTAACAATGCTGATTTACCCCAGAGTGAGTTAGCTGTATTGCACAGTTTAATTTCCTAGTCATTTTTTAGTTATTAGTGTGTTCTAAATTACTTTTGTTTAACAATAACAAATGGCCAATTTCAATGATTAAATCAGTGGCAGTTCTGAGTTATACAACAGCACAAAAGATGCTGAAACCTTGAACATTTGTAATTATCTTTATTATTTTATATTTACAGTCATATATCTTCAAATGAAATCAATGTAGTTGCTTTAAAAATAGCTAAAAACAAATTGTTCTCAGGCTGAGATTATTTCTGCCAACCATCATCCTGAAGCAAATTTTTATGCCCTGATAATAAAATCCCTGACAATATGGGTTTCCTAGTGGAAGTGCTGACACAAGCCCAGCTATAAAGTTGCAAATGGTAACAACATAATTCTTGTTTAATTTTCAATCCAAAGGAGCAGGGAGTTGAAATGCTGATTTGAATGCTGCCTGACCAATAAGTGAGTTCTGGTTCTGTGTTTTCAAACCAGTGATACAGCTATTAAGAGAATTGTATATGTGGGTACATGTACTTTTATAGCAAACCTGTGTTTAAGTTAGGATGAAGCTTCAGTGCTGAAATACCTGAAACGTACTGTACTTAAATGGGGTAAAGCAGAGTCGTATCTTTATCACCCCATCAAATTGCCTTCATTTGACAGCCAAAACTATGCCCTGTTCAGCATGTTTACTTGGTTGGGTCTCTCTCATTCTAAATCATTTCAACATATGCTCCTTAAAATGCTTTCTAGGCCTGATCATGATTGCCTCTTCCCACCTCCACTTTCCTTCTCAAGCAAAAGTATAAGCCCATTCATAAGTCTATTTTATTTTGAAATCTATCCCTTCAAATACTGAGCTATCTCAGGGCAACCCTTTCTCTGGAATTAAAAGGCTATCTGTTGCATGAAACAATTATTTAAATGTCACGTCTGCAATTCTGCGTCTCTCTGTAAGCTCTTTTCCCTGTTCGTTTTACAGATTATGGCAGATGGAGTTATTGTCAGTGTAATTGACTTGGAGGAGCAACAGAAAATTTGATTGCTGGATTGTTGACAGTTTTGCATGTGGGCTTGGAAACGGCAGTGAAATAGAGGCAGTGGAGGGGGCAACTGGAAATGTGGCTGGATAGAAGAAGGGATTAATTGGGATTATGACTCATGCTTCACACGAGACATTTCCCATATTAGAGAGACTCAGGACCTGATCCTGAGAGGTGCTGTCCACCAGCAACCCCCACTGATGCTTATAGCACTCAGCATTTTTCTGGATCGGGCTTTCAAGAAATGAGGGTTAAATGGTGCGTTTTTCTGACATGTCTCAATGAGTGGAACAAAAGTTTTTGCATCTTCTTTTCATAAATCTGTTGTGTCTCTTGCTCTTTACACAACATAATATCAGGCAACCACACAGGCACTGTACACACCAAATAGCTATATTCAACATACAAGGACTAGCTACATATATACCCTGCTGCTCTAGCAGGGTTTTAGAGGCTTCTGAAATACAGAAGACAGTAAGGGCCACTAGAAGTCTCACAAACTATTTAAAAAGCAACAAAGAGTCCTGTGGCACCTTACAGACTAACAGATGTATTGGAGCATAAGCTTTTGTGGGTGAATACCCACTTTGTCAGATGTATAATTTAAAGAGATACTTCCCAGTTTTTATGTCATGCAAGATCCAAGCTACTGCCTTATCTCTTTGATACATATGCAGCACTGAATGGAATGAGTGAACATGTTAGTGTGATTTTTTTTAATGGATTTTGTTCTGTGGTTTTGTTCTAAGGGTTACCGTATTGCACATTCGAGTAAACTTGAAGATGCAAATGACCAAGACATAGAAATCTCATCTCAGGAAGTCTACTGCCATTTCTGTTTTGATCTCTGATGTGATGACCAACCATAACATATAATCCACAGGTCACTTTGTTTCAGAGACTGCTCATAAAGAAGAACGGATTAACTCCCTTTCTATTTTTACTACTGACAGTGTGTGGGCACATGTGTACATATAAGCATAACACATTTTCTGCAGCTTTCATGGATTGTACAGGAAGACATTTTTTTGCCAGAGACTATATTCAAAGTTGTGTTGAAATTGTGGTTGTGGATTTATAAATCCTGTAACCCAGTATACAAAAACCTTACAAAAGATAGTCCAAACTTTTCAAATCTGGGTGCTGAAAGTTAGGTATTCCATAATTCTTTACGAGATGGACCTTTGATTCTCTTGCACTTTCCACTAGTCATCCAATTCTCTGTTTGCACTGGAAACCTGTAAATGAGAAAGGATGTTTCTCCTACATTATCTCACAACTACATCACCTGTGGAAGTGAACTTGTCAGGTCTGGTAAGCTAAGTAGGGTCAGACCTGGCCTGCACTTGAAACCCCAGGTTCTGCAGTGAGTTATACTGGTGATTTCATAGGTGCCAGTCTGTCCTCCAAGTTCTTAATGAACTAATGCTCCAGTACAGTTATGAGGAACAAAGCTGCTGGAGATATTTTTGGAGGCAACTTAAAACCAAGGTCCTGCTCATTCCAGGTCTCATTGCATTTTCCATAAGAGTAGTGGGTGCTCTCAGTGTTTCTTGGCTAAATTCCAACTTGGATAAGAGAATCCTGTGTGCTATTCCTCATTTCCTCTCTTAAAATGAGATGTAATATTGCTATCCACTCTTAAAAAGCCATCACATTACACCCCCAGAGATAAGAGCATTTCAAAAGCAAAATGAGATTACTCCTGTATCTAAAAATTTTTTACAGTGCTTTGGATGTGAGATATTTGCTAGGCCTAACTGAAGGCAGAGAAGTGCTATATGATTTTTTTATCACCATGGAAAATGTGAAAAATCTTATATCCGGTGGCTGGTGCCACTGGGTTCAGCTGTTTTGTTTGTCTCCTGAACATTCCTTTCAAGCTGTCCCATTCCAAGCAACAGTACAAATGGATTGCACATTTGGGAGCGATCCCCTTTCACTCCCACTGACACTGTTTCCAGTAATTGTTATTGAATATGAAAAGGGGAAATGATTGCCTGCAGATACTCCTGAGAAGAGAGACTCAGAATACAACACAGTGCACAGACATTACGATGAAAAGAGAGTAAACATGCATTCCTAGGGTTACTCTAAAAGTTTCATTTTGCAGCCATAGCACTACAGTAAATTCTGGGTACCATCCCAGTGGAAGCTCCACAATGCGTTCTGCCTGAGATATACAGAACAACTTCCAAAGCGCCCAGGGAATGCAGACCCCTGGAGGATGTAGCTTGCATTTCCATCCAAACCTGGCCAGAGTGAAGGAAAGATGAAGCCACTTCCCCATTCCTTCCTTCTCCCTTTGCAGTGTGCTGGAGCTGTCCAGAGTCCGTCTTTGTGCACATGGGAGCCTGCACTTTTAACTAGCCATTCAGCACAGGTTCATGTGGGGAAAAGGAAGGTGATAGATACACTCCATCCCTCTATTTGCAAATATTTGATTAAGTTTAGTACCTCTTCAGGTAGTAACAGTCACAACATCCTAACAGAAAACAACATTTCAACTGAAATAACGGCCTAAGCTGAGCAAAATAGTCAGGATGCACTTTGGTACAAACCAGACTGAACTACAAAGGGAGGTGGAGGTAACAGAATTAGGAAGGAAACAAGGAATGGGGATGAGTTTTGCTATTGCAGATCATTCTGGCTTTACTGAATTAATAAAACGGGATCCATGTGGCCATACTACCCAGGCTTATTTTATCACTCCGATAGAGGTAACACTTTTCTACTGCTATCTCACCTCCAATCCATTATGAAGGAAGGAGAGGGCTGGGAGAAAGAGGGATGGAAATGCTTGCTTCCATCTGGGTACCATTGCATTTCTTATGGCCATTATTATTTGGATACAAGATCACTGTGTTCTGAGAACTGTGAAACTACCACAGCAAACACAGTAAGTGCTGATAGCTTGGTGAAAAAATAAGAAATTCTCCTTGCTCTTTGTGGCTAATTTCCCAGAAGCTACTGGGTTAATACTCAAGACAGTCCACTTGCTAAAAACAATTCATTTTTTCACCTTCTATGCTTCAGCATAGACTGTGAGCCCCATTTTGATTACTCCTTTTGACTCATGACTGCTGTAAGTAATACCTGTCTGCCAATGACCCAAGAGGAGCATTCCAGAAGGCAGGGATTCTTGGAGCACAGAGGCTCATTGGCCAGACCCCATTTTCCACACATCTGTCCCCTAGGGTGAAAGCAGAGAGGGTGGGCAACGTAGCAGCTGCAAGGGCAGCCCTGTTCCACTAGGTGATTCCCTATCACGGGGGAAAATTCCACTGATGGATTAAGACAGATTTTTAAGGCTGCTTTGCACCACCGGAGCAGTATAAAACTCTTAATGGTGCTAAGGTTCTGGCCCACTGAATCCATAGGGACTATTTGTATGAAGGGTTGCAGGATTGGCCTTTTATTTTACGATTTTATAATAAACAGCTTTTGAAATGCTTGTGAAAATTCATGTGTTTCCCCTACAGTTTCTTTTGATAAATAGTTTGATGACTTCTTAATTATACGTTAGGGTGTGTGTTTGAGGGAATTTGCACATAAAGATACATAGATAGATAGATAGATAGATAAATACCTCTTGCTGATTATGGAATGTATTGGGCCCTGGGTCTTTTTGTTTTTTAAATTAAATTCTCATTTTACTTATATTTGGCATTAGCAACTGTGAGTCACACAGCCATGGGTGCCTTATGAATACAAATGTATTGTTATTAATGTTGATAATAATATTTAATATCTCAGCTGCACTGTTTGACTGTTGGGAACCATAAAACAAGAAGCTTAAATGTTAAAATGTGCTGGTTCTGAGCCAAATAATGTGCCAAAAAAAGGATGCTGTGCTACTCAGGGAAGGAGCACATTTGTTTATATTGTTTCAGGCAGGCGCAGCCTGAGAGGCCAGAGATGGCTGAATATCTGTGTAAATGTCATAGGCGGTATCCCACTGGACATGGTGTGCTGTGGCATCTGTCAGCCCAGATCTGTGTGGGTTTGAAAGCTCTATATTATCTCATTGTTTAATTTTATCTATGGGTCTGTGTTTGTGGCACTTTACTGCACAAAGGCATTTGTGAGTTTGAAGAAGCCCACGACAAGATACAGAAAGTGGGCCCAATTCTCTGCCACTGTACCTCCATTGATATCACTGGGAGGACGCCAGGAGACAATCTGGCCCAATATTTTTCATTTCTAGTAAGGCACTTAGGCAATAATTCAGCAATGTATTTAAACACTTGCATCATGTGAGCACTTCCATTGCAGTCAATAGGACTACTTGTGCTTAAACACAGGTTTGTTGATCAGGACCATAGTGGGTTGAGAAACGCATTACCAGCATTATGGTGAGAAGAAAGAGTGACTGGACATTATCCTATTGTGCCCATGTGCTCTACTCCAAAGTGTTCTGCAGCATCTATAAAAGGCAGAGTGTTAGCATGTGTCTTACTGCCATCACTGGGACATCACTCAAACAGGGCAGAGTTAAGTTTCCATGGCAGAGGTGATGCGTATCTTAACTCTATATTCCCTGGTTTTCAGAGGTTTAAAATTAGTCTCTGTCCACATTTCGAAAGACAGGAGGCAGCATCAGACACCCTGAATTAATGAAGTTTGGGGGCAATTATTCCTTGGTTTCATAACATATCTCAACACCCATATGTATTTTGAGGCAAATACTTGTAAATTTTAATGCATATTTCCTGAAATCATTTTCAGAAATTTGAATAATAAATGTAATTATATTTACATGTCTCTATAGGAATGGGCTAAATAGAAGGCCTGGTTTTCCATTTGGGGCCTGATTCTCCACTGGGTTACACCATTTTTATGTGGTGTATAGCTCCATTGAAGTCGATGGCACTAAACCAAATGAAGAATTGAGCCCAGAAATGCCAAATACAGCATAAAATATGTCTGATAATACAAAAAAAACCCTTCATCTTGATAAAAATCCCATTGGAATCCCCCCCACAAATTTCAGAAAACCTTTTCCCAAAGCATTTGGTTATTTAAAACGAACAAAACAAACTGATAAAAACTGCCTACCACCATCTGTGTACTGAAAAAATTGGGTCACATTTTTACATATCTTAAAAAAAAGAAGAAGAAAAGCTAATATACACACAACACTACCGGGAAATTATTTGAAGAATCCATATGTTCAAAACTCATAGGCTCCTATTTTCAACTGAGCGTATAATGGGAAAATGCACAGCAAAAATTTATTTGCCTTTGAGAAATTTTTTAATTTCTTTGTATGTGTGCTTGCTTTCCACATACATTAACTACTCAATAGTGTAAATACTCACAAAATAAGAATTTTAAGGTTGAATATGCTAATATTCACTGTCCCAGCTTATACTCTTTAAGGAAGCAGTTAGTTCCTTCTTTGTTCTTAGGGTGCTACACATTCACATTGCTACTTTTGGATTTGCTTGCCTCTGACAGAAAATAAATTCATATTTCAGTACTGGCCCATTTCTATTATTAGAGCTGATCCAATTTGCGCTCAATATCTAAAGAAACAAATGACTTCCCTAGGTTCCAAGCATCGGAGAATTAGGGTGTAGGGTCTGATCCAATGCCAAGTGAAGTTGGTGGGAGTCTTTCCATGGATTTCAGTAGATCTTCTTATCAGGCCCTAGTCAGAAACAATGGCACAATTCCTAAAGCAGAAAATTTGGATTTTTCCTGTTGTAAGTTGCTTCTGAGATTTCAGGTACTTGAAGAGACTGATCTGCCTCTTATGAATTTAAAGAGGAGAGAAAATTAACAAGGAAGAGAGAGAACCTGAAGAGGTAAATACTTTTCTTAGACCACCATGCCTTAGACCATCACATAGTGTTATGCACTACTATGGGAATCTCCAGAGGAACAAGCAATCAGAACAGAATAGTTTATATCAGAGCAGTTATGATACCCCTTAGGGTTTCCTTTGTTTGGAAAATTCATAATAGGGAGACTTTATTTCAAAGAAATCATGCAGTTTATGTTGAAATATCAGTGTCAGTGGGTATGTTTACACCACAGCTGGCCCATGTCAAGCTGACTTGGGCTTGCAGGGCTCGAACTGAGGAGCTATAAAAGTGCGTTGTAGATGTTCAGGCTTGGACTGGAGCGTGGGCACTGGGACCCAAGCCTGAACATCTACACTGCAATATTATAGCCCCACAGTGCAAGCCCCGCACGCTCAAGTCAACTAATACAGGCTAGCTGTGGATGAAGACATACCTAGTGCATCCACTGTGCACTAGGGATAAATCAACACTCTTTCAGTCCATTCTGTTTCAAACAGTGAGCTATGACTCACTTGGAATTACAGTTCTTTGTGGCTAGACAGGAATGGAACACACATTTTTTATAGTGATTCATTAAGTTAACATGGGGCAGTAAACACAATGAAAAGGAAAAGAAACTAGGTAGATTTGAAAGGTATTTTATTTCATTGATTTGGGAGATTCTTTTTATTACCATGTGACAGAAACTACCAAACATAAGGTACTTTACTCCTGTTCGCCCCGCAGAGCCAACACAGTTCTTAGAGAGTGAACTGGATTTGTTTCTAGCTCATGCACTATTAGCAGAATTCTTAACTAGTTCTACATGCAGAACTTTTTCTTTGGTGGTAATCTGAGAGCCAGAAAGAACGTCTTGACTTTCAGATTGCATGCTAAGTTTGCAGAGGCAGACAGTCAGAAAAAAATATTTTTTATTTAAGAATTGAACTCAGGAAGGCTGCAAAGGGAATATTTCACTTCAGCATTTGACTCTAGTCTCAGAGTGGCAGCCGTGTTAGTCTGTATCAGCAAAAACAATGAAGAGTACTTGTGGCACCTTAGAGACTAACAAATTTATTTGGGCATAAGCTTTTGTGGACTGACTCTAGTGTAGCGCTCTAGTCACTAGGTCACACTGCCTCCCAAGAGCACATGAGAGGCATCCTCTAACTTAACCTTTAATACAACAAAGTAAGCACCTTTGAAGCAAATTAAACAACTTTTTATTCATTCGAGAGTTCTCAAGGAGATGGTGGCATGAAAGGCAGATCTGAGGTACCATTACAAGTCTAACGTTACCAGAAGCTGTTACAGAAAGGGAGGGAAAATTCAAAAAAGGTAGACAAAACAAGTAGTCTTGTATTGATTTGCCTCCTTTTTATTTTTAATGACAGGTTTCAGAGTAGCAGCCGTGTTAGTCTGTATCTGCAAAAAGAACAGGAGTGGCACCTTACATGAGCTCAAAGTGAGCTGCAGCTCACGAAAGCTCATGCTAAAATAAATTTGTTAGTCTTTAAGGTGCCACAAGTACTCCTGTTCTTTTTATTTTTAATGTTTTTCATCACACACTTGACAGTTGGGTACAGCTTTGGATCAGATGCATTAGTTTACAGTGATGCAGATAAATATAATAGAATGATATTTTCCTGAAGTTGGATATTAGTTCCCTAAATTGCATTTTAACACCAGTCTCCCAAATTATCTATTTTTTTAAAATAAACCTAACTACAAGCCACACTGAAGCCCGTTCTGCAGCCCTGAGTCTGCAGTAGCAACTGCAACTCTAATGCACCTACTACCAGTGGGGTAGGATAGGAAGATCCATGGCACAGAAGAGGGATCCACCATAGTTAGGCTGGGAAGAATTAGATTTTATCACCAAATACTGGTAAAAAATTATTTCTCTTTTTACACACAAACCAACAAAAAAAAATCCATCCATAGTGATCAAAATTTACTGGGAGGCAAAGTAAGAAAAATACTGCTTAAAAACTTATTAGTGTTTGATTTAAAAATACTTACCAATACTTTGTATATTTTGACATGTGATATTGACAATTTGTATTTTATCGGATATAAAGCTTTAACTATTGAATCTCAACATCTATTGTCATTAAATAATTATTGTCCTACTCCACCCACACAATTTCCCACAACAGTGAAAATGTAAATGAGAGAAATAAACAAAATGCTTAAAAATAAATGTCCATATTATCCATAGAAATTATAAAGAAATAAAAATTGAATTCTGCCATGCTTAACCATAGTCCAGAGAACATGTCTGAAGCCACTCCCCTCCAAATTGTGCACAGCAAAATGGCATCAGCCCTGCTACAAGGAGGCCTTCTGAACATGATTTGCCTATTCAAGCGGAAACAAACATGCTTTTTGCATTTTGGGCCTGAACCAAAGCCCACTGAAGTCAATGGGAGTCTTTTCCTTGGCTTTCTGGGCTTTAGATCTGTTCCTTTCACCTTAAGAATCTCGTTATCATTATGACACTCTTGAACTGGTATTAACAAGCTGGACCTTTTAAAAGAGTAACCCTAAGAAGAATTATTAGATAAATAAAATAAAATGGAAACACAGGTGAATAAAGAAGCACTAATTCTCAGAGAACATGATCAGTGTTCAAATTTAGTCAATCAGGTTTGTGAAAGCAGCTTGGAAGCAACTGGGCTGCATTAATTGACAAAAAAAACCTGACATGAACATTTGAAAGTAACGACAGAATAACATCCTGGGGTTTTGCTGATGAACCTACACTTTTGCTACTTTGTCACAGCTGGATGAGCTTGACATTCTCTTTATTCAACATATCAGTCAGACGCTTTCCTCGTGGGGGTTCTGTTTGGTGTAGGCTTATTTCGTTAGAAAGGAAATGAGGTTAAATGTGGCTTTTTTAAGCAGGGAAAGTTTAGCATACCCTGTGCTTTCATAGTTACCCAACTGAAGGGATAGCACTTGAGAGACAGATTCCCACAGGACTTTAAGATTCACTTTAAAAAATCCACTGAAGGAATAAACACCTTCAGAGCTCATTCATCTGTGTAGGAGACAGTGGAACTGTGCATCATGAACCATCAAAAAATCTATTCTCTGTGTGCAGCTGTGCAATCAAAAGTAATCTCTTCCAAATTCCACAACTGCATCTCTAAGCCCAGATAAAACAATGTAAAAATGGTCAGTGATTATTTGATAAATAATACAAGACTCTCCTTTATTGTATCTAAAAAGACAAAAAAAAAACCCCTCTTCCCATGAGATGCAGATGGCACAGTATTTAATTCTTTTGAGCTTTGTGGCAATCTATTTAATCATTTCTGATTCTTTTTCTTTCTGCCTATGGAATGTTATTTTCACAGGAAATAAATATAAATAAGTCTTCCTAAAACTATTAACAGAGACAAAATGAACTGTGATCTGCTCTAGCTCCCTGTTGGTTTCTGGTTTGAATGCATGGTGTTTGCATTGACCTGTAAATGGCCTAGGATTGCCCACCTGAGAGAGATCAACTCTCACCCCATGTCATAATGCTTTAAGATTAGTTGCGCTCATCAAGTTGGAGCTCACTTAATACAAAGGAACAGGAACTGTAGTCAGAGGATTCTCCATGAGGGATTCATTCCACATTTTGATCCGAACTTGACCAAACATGCTGGATTTCAGGTTGCATTGTAGCTTTTATTTTTATTTAAAGTTAATTTAGTGGTGTAATATTACACCATCCAGGCTTTGGCTTTGGCAGCCATACTCTCAAGTTCAACAGGGTTACCCCCGCTCGTTTGAGATCTAGAGCTCATAGGAACACATGAAACCACAGACAAGTAACACATACAATCACAAGAACATGGTCCACTATCGTTATTTTGACTCTTTTTAGGGGAGGATTTGGTTGAGAAGAGATCAAGACTATTGCTGGTGTCTGTTCAGTGCTAATGTGAACACGAGGACAAACGGATATAAATTGTCAGGAAATTTAGGCTTGAAATTAGACAAAGGTTTCTAACTATCAGAGGAGTGCAATTCTGGAACAGCCTATCGAGGGAAACAGTGGGGGCGAAGGACCTCCATGACTTTAAGATTAAGCTGGATACGTTTATGGAGGGGATGGTATGATAGGATAACGGGTTTAGTCAATAGGTCAATAACGTGCCACACTGGTAATTAGTATAAAGGGTCAATGTTGGGATACTGTTAGCCTTTTCCAGAGGGTCTGGCTGGAGAGTCTTGCCCGCATGCTCGGGGTTCAGCTGATCGCCATATTTGGGGTCGGGAAGGAATTTTCCTCCAGGGTAGATTGGCAGTGGCCCTGGAGGTTTTTCGCCTTCCTCCGAAGCATGGGGCAGGGGTCGCTTGCTGGTGGATTATCTGCTACTTGAAGTCTTTAAATAATGATTTGGAGCATTCAACCGCAGAGTCAAGGGAGAGAATTAGTTCAGGAGTGGGTGGATCGGCTTATGTGGCCTGCATCTTGCAGGAGGTCAGACTAGATGATCATAATGGTCCCTTCTGATCTTGAATTCTATGATTCTATGATTCTTACTGGTGGTTTGAAATAATTGTTTAATACACCTCAAATCTATGATAGGTGACTTTTTGGTTAATTTTATACATTTGAAAGTAATGAAAAACGGTGGTCTTTGGAGTCTTTTCTGCCCTAGATATAATATATATTGTATAATATATTACCATGTATCTTGTGGTTTCTTGGTAATTTAAGCAAGACAGGCTCTTAAATTAGCTATTAAATTACCATTCCGAGATCTGATTATCTTGTAATTTCCTTACAAAGTCCTCCATTGGGGATAAATCTAGTTTAAATTGTCTCCCTTTCTTATGATTTTATCATATTTTAACTGTAAGAAGATACAAAATTCCTGTCTTTCTAACTTATTTTCCAATTGTAACTATGTGAAAGATTTTAGTTCAGTTTTGTCAAATTCATGTCTTATATTTTTATTCTATTTTGTCTTATACTTCCTGTGACGTTAAGAATAACATCTATTATTCTACCCTTATACTGTTCCCATTACTGTGACCCTAAGTGTGATATTTGGGATATTATAAATGGTGGTCAGTTTTAAAATACCCCTTGAAAGTCCTAGTTGTATTATCATATCTCCCCTTATTTTTCAACAAAATAGAAATTCATGGATTATTTCCTATGTCTTCCTTTTCTGATTTAGTTGACTAACAGATGATTGCTCATTTAGATTCTGGTTTAGCAAAGCCCTTGAACACATGATTGAGTTTAAGCACATGGTTAAGTCCGTCCCAATTCAGTGAAGTACTTAACCATGTGCTTAATTTTAAGTAAATGCTTAAGTCTTATTGACATCAGTGGCTACATAGTGGGCAGGCCAAAAGACAAGTCTGAAGGAGAGCTCACATGATCTCTGTTCCGCTCCAATTCTGTGTAGCATAGGTTGAAAAGATAATACACAGCCTGAAATTGTATTATCTTTCCTGCTGAGTCCTATGCTCGGGGCCTGGGAGCATATGTAGCCAGAAAGAGCCCTTCATAGTGCAGTTTCAGTGGAGCTAGGGTAATGATCAATAAGGTCTTGATCCAGTGCAGTCACAGAACTTCTGCATTGATGGTTCCAGCTTCTCGTGCATCCCTAGGAACCTGCCAAGTTTAGAGGGTTTTTTTCAAGGCTAGGCCAAACATTTTACCCTACCCCACTAATGGAATGGTATGGGGGAAACAATGATTTAAAAAATCCCACAGAATTTTCCTCCCTAAAAGCCTCCAATACACATGACCTCCATGACCATAATATAAAGGAAGAAAATGGAAATTGAAAAGAAGATAGTGGGAAAACCGGAAGAGTTTGCACCAAGACCATTTGTTCTCATTCTTCTACCTTCAAACTCCAAGTGATCAGGCCAAAAGAGCTATCGGAATTAAACTCTACTTCTGGATAAAGCTAGTGAAAAATATCCCATCAACACAGTTTTTCATGGAAAACTGGGATTTTGATTAAATACAATATGTTGCATAAACTGTCCACGTTCCATGGAAAAGTTCAACTTTTCATCAAAAAACAGTAAACCAAACATTTTTTGTCTGAAAATGTTTTGGTTGTTTAACAAAAAAATCAAATTATCCTTGGGGATTTTTTTTTCTTCCCAGATCTACTTTTGCACATAATGAAGATGTGCATAACTGGTATCTGCTACAGACCACCTAATCACACTAAGGACCAGGATGACAGACTCCTTACGCACTTATCTGTACTGTGAAGGAGAATAAGATGTGTGATCAGGGTTGACTTCAATTTGAGTGACGTATGATGGAGGTCTCGTGCTGCCAGTACTAAAACATCCTTGGAATTCTAAATATTATAATCTAAATATTACAGATGACAATTTCATAACTTAGAGTGTTGGAACCAATACTATTCTATACTAGATCTCATCTTGACATATAAAGAACTAAAAAAATAATGGTAGCTTAGGTACAAGTGATCATGCCTTGATTGCAATTATAATATGCAAACAGAATTAAGTTCAAGCCAGTTTTTTTAATATATGTATATATGTATGCTTTTATATATATATATCTGTATGCTTTAAAAGGGCCAGTTTCACAAACCTGAAAAGAACTGAGCTAAATCAGCTGGGAGAAATAATTTAATTAGAAAACTATGAATGATAATTGGGAATTGATAATTGGGAATTTTTGGGCATTTATTAAATGCCCAAAAAGTCACAATCAAGAAAAAAGACTGTATTGGTTAAAAAGTGACCAGGTTTGGAGGAGAAGGGCAGACAGCTATTATATATAGCTTTCATTTGTGTTATATATAACAAATGAAAGAAAAGGGAAGTTGATAGTAATGAACATAAAGCAGAAGCTAGGAATTGTAGAAAGTTGATAATGGAAGCAAAGGAACACAAGGAGAAATCTATGGCCAGCAGATTTATAGACAATAACAAGACAGCAAAAAGAATCCTGACAATGGTATTGGTCAATTACTAGATGGAAACGGTGGCATTATTAACAATAATGTAGAAAATGTTCTAGGAATTATTGGGGGAAGTTCTATGGCCTATGCAGGAGGTGAGAGTAGACAATCACAATGGTCCCTTCTGGACTTGGAATCTATTAATCTATAAAATTACCCCTCACTAGTAAAATCTTACCTCAAACTGCAAGCAACAATTGACAAATTATATTAGGTTTACAATAGGGAGCATACTGTAAAACAATATAGATTCCTTTACTTCTCATCCTAAAGTATATAAAAGAAACCCTCTCACAGCTAAGGTGCAATTTATCCATTAGAAAACTGAAATCTTAAATTACCATTTTGATCAATGTACTAAGCAGATGCAAAGTCTGGTCAACCCATTAAATAAGAAAGTTAATAAGAAAAGAAAATCATCTCACAGTTCATGAAATAGTACAGCAAAGTATAATTTTTCAAGTCCCAGTAATTATGTTGGCTATCACACCATTACTGATATAATGTGAAGCTAATAAGCCAAGTAATTAGAGTGCACTGGGTCAGAGTTTTCACCTGAATATCTGAAGGGTAAAAGAAAATGAGGTATTATAATATTTAGCATATGCCTAAACAGCACAAACACAATATAACTGAAAGGTTACTTTTTAGAGGGAATCTGCTGTGTCTTGCTCATTGAATTGTTTGTATTGACTTACATGATGGGCCTAATGGAGGTCATTACAGGGATTTAATTGTGTTACAAATGTGTCAAAGATGTATGACTATGTGACTATCTCGTACAGAAGCATCTTGCTAAATCTGCTGAAGTAAGGTTCTTACATTTTGGATTACTGTTCTCACTTAGATTCACTGATAAGGACACATAATTAATTGACTACAGTACTAGTAAAACATTGTTGGATCTAAAGTCCTCATCCATCCACACCCAACAAAGAACAGGGACATTCTCAAAAGACGGGGTGGGGGGGGGAGAGGACTTCCCTCCTCCTGTTTTAGTTCAAAAGGATACAAGCTGTACTTCCAATATTTCAGGTTTATAGCTCCCAGCTTCTCAAGCAATTTCACAGGAAAGTTAAACACAGATTTCAAAGTCCAGATGTCTCACCAGAAGATGGCTGGAGGCAGGCCTTTTGAGAGAAAATTGGGGCCCCATTACCTCACTGTTGCTGGGACCTCACCCATGTCCATTTCACTTTATGTACACAGGTGTTTTTGGAGTACCCCCACACCCCAACTCAGGGCCTTGGAACAATTGTCAGTCCTGGCTGGAGGCTCTTTCCAACATCAAGATTATTCATTACTGGCTGTCCCAGGGGCAGAAACTTACAGTATTTCCTTTCTTCTGGACAACAATACATCCTGTGGGTGAAATCTAGCTTCCAAAAATGCCCAGATGCAGCTCATCAGCAAGTGACTAGCCTGGAATGGCAACACAATAATAAACAAAAAATGTAAAGAATATGTGCCACTAAACCAAGTTATCAAAACAGGGAGTTTGGCTCAAGGCTCATCTTCACAGCAATAACTCCATGCAAGATGCCATCAGCACAACGCCCTGGCCTACCATTTCTTTTAGAAAGCAACTGGAGTTATTTTTAAGATATTTTTTTGCAGTTTCTCAGGGGCATATTCATGACCTTTGATCATAGCTAGATTTTAACAGTGATGCACCTGGTTTGCAGATCATGTGATATCTAGAAGGGCTTTATTTGAAAGTGAGGCTTATCCTTAGCTAAACTCTACTTTGCATTGAAGTCTTTCTTGTTGACCCTCATTTGTCAGTATCAAAGGAGAATGAGATCAGAGACTCAGTCTGCAGTGAGAGTATGGGAAAATAGACAGAACAAGTGAAACAACAAGTAAGCGAAACAAGTGATTTGCATTCTTATGGCAGAGCCTTGAAAAAAGACTTCCCCCTCACCCCCCCCAAAGATTTTGAATTCAGGGCACACCTTTGAGGTTTCAAAATCTTTCTCTTCTTCAGATCGAACATTGAAAGTGACAAGAATAAAATACACTCATAAACATTGATTTATGGAATATGCATTCCTATGGTTCATTGAACAATTGTACTTTGTTACTTAGTTGAAAAAGTTAATTGTTATATAAACCAGCTCTTAAAGCTTACCACACTAATTAAATGAAAGGAAAAAATAACTATGTACTAGCATGCAGCCTACAATGCATGTAGTCAATAATTACTATGTGCTGGATGCCTGTGTGGAAGGGACCCTTTGTGCATGGATCTCCCTCTCCCCAGGCAGAAAAGTATGGGGGTGAACACCTCCCTGGTACCACCCCTGGTCTTCCTCCTAGATCTTACAGAGGACTATGTGGAAGATTGGAAATGGGGGATGGGAATATCATTTGCCCATCATCCTTCTGCCAGCAGGTGATAATCCAATTGAACAGGGACATGATTCTTGTGTGGGAGCAGTAGGCAGGCATCTCTCTAAGAGTGTAGCTCCATCAGTCACTCTGCCAGAGAAACAGAGGGGACAAGAGACCCCAGAGACAGTAGATGGCACAGAGCCTCTACCCAGGATCTGTGCAGCTGGGGGTCTGAACACTCTGCTTCTTGCCTGGAGGGCAAACAACAGAATTTGAAGGAAACCTTCTGAGATGGACCCTTGCAAAGCTTCCATCCCATAAGGAGTTGGGGATGGGCAGGTTTCCCTGTGGGACGAAGCAAGCTTGATTAGAATCCACTATATATCAGGGACACTAGAAATCTCCAAATAACAATTATTGTATAACTGCATTAATTTATTGTCTAGCATGCAGAGGCAATGACTAGGTCTTCCTATTGTACTTAGATCTTAGTCTAGGAAATGAAAAATCATGCTAATTACGTTAGGATTTGTAAGTTGTTATTTTTTAAATAAACAAAAATAAAGTGTCTATTTCCATCTATCTGTCCTTCAAGCCATTGCTGACTGGCTAGATTGGATTTTTATGGATTATTTATCTAGGTACATTATTTACTATAGGATTGCCAACCGCAGTTCCATTGTGCTAGGCATTGTACAAGCATGTAGTGTGAAACAATTCCTCAGCGAGTTTACAGTCCAAATAACACAGGCTAATGGTGGGAGGGGGTAATATTGCCTTCATGTAATAAAGAGGAAACTGAGGCATTGAGAGATTAAATGACTTGGCCAACATAGGGAGTCTGTGGCAGAGCTGAGAATTGACTCAAGATTTCCTACGTCTCAGCCCAGTGTTTACCCACATCATCTTCTTTCCTTTCAGGAGGAATGAGATGAAAGACAAGGTGTTGGCTTTAGACCAGTTCATATGTTGTTGTAATCCCCAATACATAACCTTTTTTTCCCAAAGTCAAGCTCTTCAGCTTCTGGAGGTGTCATCCAAATATGAGCAGTTTTACACTCATCCATTTCACCAGTGCTCTGAAATCCAGAAGAAGTAAAAAAAACCAAAAAACTGACAAACTCCAAATGTGCTTCAGAAATCTCCCTCTCGTGGCTCCAGTTACAAATATCAAACTTTCTCAACTGCATATTCTCACAGCTAACATTTTTTGTTTGTTTAAATCTTTTGTAGCTGTACATTTAGAACATGCTTCCTTTTCCCATTCAGCCTCCTGTGCTTCAAAACTGCTCATTTGCTTTTCTCCTGGCAGAACTAATTGCTTGTTTAACAAACTATATTAAAATCCCATCATTTGAGTTTACATGAAAGAAATTGAGGCTTGGCTGCAGATGATGCCATGTCCAACTTGGTGCACTTGTGAGTAGTCCCATTGGCATCAGTGGGAATATTCACGAGTATGATGAGTGCGATTTAGCCACCCTGACCTTGCTATTTGTTATTTCCAAGTATCCATGACACAAGGTAGTGGAAGCCTGAAAATGAAATTTATGAGGCATCTGCATAATGTAAGAAAGCAATGAATTATTCTAACTATAGTATTCTCTTTAGCAATGAATTTCCTAAGAAATTTCTGATTTGGGTGAAATCAGCCCCTCGGGTTCGTAGAATCATAGAAATGTAGAGCTGGAAGGGTCTTTGAGAAGTCAAGTCCAGCCCCCTGCACTGAGAACATAAGAATGGCCATACTGGGTCAGATCAAAGGTCCATCTAGCCCAGTATACAGTCTTCTGACAGTGGCCAATGCCAGGTACTTCAGAGGGAATGAACAGATTAGGTAATCCTCAAGCGATCCATTCCCTAACGCCCATTCCCAGCTTCTGGCACTGAAGAAGGACCAAGTAAACATAACTTTCAGAGTAGCAGCCGTGTTAGTCTGTATCCGCAAAAAGAACAGGAGTACTTGTAGGCCATTCCTGACAAGTCTTTGTCCAACCTGTTGTTAAAAACCTCTAGTGATGGGGATTCCACAACCTCCCTTGGAAGCCTATTCCTGGTTGAACCCTGTGTACAGAGAGAGACCAGAAATTCTTTGAGGTTAACCTCACATATTTTCTATGTAATCAATGGGCAGGAGGGATGTTTGGGGACAAAGGCTTGATCCAACTTGCAATAAAGTCTATGTTATTCTTTCCTTTGACTTCAATGGGAGCTGGATCAGGCCTATCAAAAGTATGAGAACATAGCCTTCTAAATCCCCACTTTCTGGGTGTGTGCAGGGAAAGGAAGCTGTTTTCATGGTTGACTCCTTTGATCTATCCTGCTGGACTCATGTTCCTTAGTTTCTCAAGGAGCTGTGCTGGCATTAGTTAATTCTCTCTGTAGCTCTCAGGGACACAGCAGAAGGTAACTCCCATTCTAATCTCCACAAGGAGATCCATGGGCTTAGCTGCGGACAATGTCTCAAGAGCAGATAATCTTCTACTCCACTGTCTTACAGCCCTGCCCACAAAATCCCATGCAACACCTACTCTACAGAGGAGGAGATTTCATGAGGGCTCAGGGAAGGCGGCAATAGGCTCTTCAATCTAGCATATGAAGGTATACCAAGTTCCAATGGCTGGAAGTTGAAGCTAGACTGGAAATAAGATGCAGATTTTTAATATTGAGAGTAATTAACCATTGGAACAGCTTACCAAGCGTTGTCATGGATTCTCCATCACTGGCAAGTTCTAAATCAAGATTGCACGTTTTTCTAAAACATATGCTCTAGTTCAAACAGGAATTAATTTAGGGAAGTCCTGTGGCCTGTGCTATACAAAAGGTGAGACTAGATGATTACCATAGTCCCGTCTGGCCATATAATCTATGGTCTGCAGGTGCTGCTGTGTCCCCCACTTCAGGATCAGCACAAGAACCCCCTTCCACTTGCTCAAGTATGGGGAATGAACTTGAACTCTGATGAAAAACAATTGTTTTTTCCTCTCTATTTATTATTTGTATCCTATTAAATAAAACAATAATCAATAAAGTAAAAATAAATGAGCACATAGCTAACTTGTCATCACTGTGGTACATTCTGTCAAATTATAGTACATCAATAATGACTTAATTGATGCAGCTAAGCATAATATCTACTCTATCCATATTAATTAATGGTATGTCAGTTCAAGAGATTCAAAAATATACTTTTATTCCCTTAGAAATGATGTGTAAAACATCAGAGAATTTCCATATAAAATTCCAGTTAATATTTATATTTCATTAAAAATGTGCTTTTACTTCAGTAGAGTATCTACCATTTAACTTTCATTATTATCTCACAGCTCTTAAAATGTGCACAAAGAGGAGTGAATAATTCATCACAAATCATTTATTCAGCTAATTTCTGCTCTTTTTTCCCTTGTTTCATGGATTGTCATGTTTTTCCCCTGTTTCATGGATTTGATGCTTCAAGCTGATAAGGGACTGAAAGTCACTCAGTTTTCATCTCTCCATCCTCCCCAGTCTCCCCTGCCCCATGTGTCTCATGTAAATCAACATGAGGGAAAGTAAGGCAAATTAAGACTCAGAGATACTGGAGCAGCTCTAAACCTGGTTGTCTTCTAGCCCACAACAATGTGTATTTTCAAAGAGTTCCAAAACTGTGTGACATGAGCGGGTCTGAATGTCATTATGAGATGGGCATTATCAATGTTGACTTCACCATGCATTCAAACCAGAAAGTAATTGCTCATGTTTAATACCAGGATTTTTATATGGCTTTAAAGATATTGAACTAGGTATCCTCTTATATCCAAAAATGAACCTTTCTACGTACGATAAGCAGTCAAGAAAAGACAAAGAAGGCATTTAATATCCTTACTCTGACTATGCAAGAAACTTTCATTTCCTTTTTGAATCCCTGGTTTTAAAAAGAGCTCACTCCTGTTTAATACTTTTTAGAAACATAATAATTGTCTAGATCATTCAGAAGGGCAAATGCTGCAGAGATTTGAGGTACTGTCTGTGTTGGAGCAATATATGGTAATTAATGTCCCAAGATAGAAGAGAAAAAGAACAAAAAGGAGTTGTGTGTCTGTCATGCATTCTTAATTAACACAGAACAGATTAAAAACAAATACTGTATGTTGCAAACCTTAGCATTGAATTTTGCAGTCCTGGAATTCTTCAAGCTAGTTAGGTCAACAGGTCTCATTTCTGACTAAAAACCGTAATGGATGAAGTTCTAATGTTCAGAGGCTCAGTGAAGTTCAGGTGAGCACCAATATGTTTCAATGCTTCACCCAGCTTATCCAAATCATCTTAGTCTGCAGAAATATGCTCAAAACCTTTCTTGAGGCAGTAAAGCACTCCTGTTTCCAGACCCAAAGAAAATCCAGAAGTACAGTATTGCACCCACCTGAAGACCTATTTAAAGAGTCACCAGAACTGTTTCAAACTTTCTTCAAGGTTTCGTTTCATTTTTTTAGTCAGAATTTGTACATTGTTGGAACCAGATTCCATCCCAAGTTAAAACTCCCTCCACAACATAGAAATCACCATGTACCTCTGCTTTAAAGCATTCATCAACTGACAGCAAGCATAACAATTCTGGCTCAATCTAGTTCTCATAGTATTTCAGAAAATGGTGACATCGGACCTTTATGCTTTAAGGTCCCGATCCAAAGCCTACTGGAATCAATGGAAAAACTCTTATTAATGCAGCTATTTTTTTTTTTTACTTTTTTATTAAGGTAGTACATAGAAGCTCCGACTGAGACCACTGCCTCATTGTGCTAGGCTTGCGCATATTCAGGCCATAAACCCCTGAAGGTTGATCAGTACCCAGTTCCAAAACCTCAAGATTTACTTTCAGAACTGGCAGGTGAGGTGAAGTGAAGTTTACAAAACTTGACCCATCTCAAGCACATCAGCAGCTGGGTTCCAGAGCCAAGCTAATAAATAGTCCTTACTGTGAACACAGGCAAAGGGCCTGTTCAATTATAAAAGGTTGACATATGGTGTAGTGAGTGCACTTGCAGCCTTGCAGAAAATGATGGATCAAGTGCTCTAGTAGTTCCATGGTTTCATCTGTTATTTGGATGATATATTGATATCTGGGAGAGATACAGACCAATATATAAAAACAACAAGGAGTCCGGTGGCACCTTAAAGACTAATGGATTTATTTGGGCATAAGCTTTCGTGGGTAAAAAAACCACTTCTTCAGATTCATGGAGATGACTTGGGTGGGTTTTTTACCCACAAAAGCTTATGCCCAAATGAATCTGTTAGTCTTTAAGGTGGCACCAAACTCCTCATTGTTTTTGTGGATACAAACTAATACGGCTACCCCCTCATACCTGTAAAGAGCAACAAAGAGTCCTGCGGCACCTTAAAGACTAACAGATGTATTGGAGCATAAGCTTTCGTGGGTGAATATCCACTTTGTCAGATGCATGTAATTGAAATTTCCAGAGGCAGGTATAAATATGCAGGCAAGAATCAGTCTGGAGATAATGAGGTTAGTTCAATCAGGGAGGATGAGGCCCTCTTCTAGCAGTTGAGGTGTGAACACCAAGGGAGGAGAAACTGCTTTTGTAGTTGGCTAGCCATTCACAGTCTTTGTTTAATCTCATACTTGAGACCAATATATGTTGTATTCCAGAAATATCTAACTTATTTGGGGCATACTGTGGTGTAGACTGGCATCCTTTAATATCAAGGTAGAGAAGACATGCACCATTCAGAACGGGGATGAATCCCCAAATCATTTTTGACAAGGCTAAGCTATTACAAGCAGCAAAGAATCCTGTGGCACCTTATAGACTAACAGACGTTTTGCAGCATGAGCTTTCGTGGGTGAATACCCACTTCTTCGGATGCAACATGCATCCGAAGAAGTGGGTATTCACCCACGAAAGCTCATGCTGCAAAACGTCTGTTAGTCTATAAGGTGCCACAGGATTCTTTGCTGCTTCTACAGAACCAGACTAACACGGCTACCCCTCTGATACTTGACAAGCTATTACAAGAGATTCCAAATTCATCATCACTAACAAGCTGAATGTTAAGAAAAAATGTGTCATAAACTTGGAATGAGAGAGATCGTATGTTTTCTGAGGAGCAAAAAAAACCCCAAAGTAGTCCCCATAGCTCAGAGCATTTTAATGCCAGTCTTTCTCTACTGCTAGCATGCAGTCTCTCTCTGCAGAAGAGAAGGGAGTTGTCAGCTTGCATATATGTAAAGATGGGATTTGTTTCTAGAATATAATGAAAGGTTCTAAGAAAGTAGATCTCAAATAGAGAAAGCAGCATTAGGCATTATGTTTGGAATAACTTACATGTCATGGCTGCTTCTTGGTAACAATTTCACATGGATCACAAGCTGAGGAGTGCACAGCTCATCTCAGAAATGGGATGTGCAAAGGTGGTCTTTGTATTCTCTTTCTTTTGGGCCATCTGTTTCTGTTCCTAAATGGCTGATAGGGCAGTTAAAGATCACCAGAGTGTCAGAAAGCCCCATAACACTCCATTCCCTTGAACCATGTCCCTTGTGACCGGCTGCAGAGAAGGGTGGCTTATTAAGTGCTATTCTGGCTGTAACCTGAGTAGCAACCTGCACTGGGTTGATCCTCATATTTGAATGTCAGTCTACACAAGATCAACCTTCCTCTCCAGCGACAGGACATGGGAACAGTCTGTTGTTAAGACTGTAAAGGCATTACAATATATGATTGTTGCTTATAGATTACTTGAAGATGGAGGTTTCAGATAGCACTCCTCAGTGATTTCCTTGGGAATGCCAATTACTCATCTGGGGACATTCAGTAGAGTATTTTAGTCCTGGTGTGTATCATCCAGCAGCAAAATGAGTTAGCAGACTGCTTTGTGCTGACACCTAATAGGACCTTAGTTTAAAAAAAAAAAAAGTGAAACCAGAAATACTGCATTTCAATTGTTTGCGGGTGTCATATTGGCCTACACCTCAGCTAGCGTGATACAGAATATTCCAGTACAGTAAGTTCTAAAATATCATTTACTAATTAAGGGATAGATTCCGTCACCCTTATTCTCATTGGGTAGGTGCTCATAGAGAAATCCATTTTCCAACATAAGTAAGGATAGCTGAATCTGGCCCTGTATTTGATTTCATTTGACCTGGTTTAATAACAGAAATGGATGGAAAACAGCACCAAGTAAAGGACCTATAAAATGTGCCTCCCACAGTTTTACACCTAGAGTGGAGGAGCTCTAGTCTGAAATTACGGAGGGAAGGAGGAAGGGGGCAAATGGAATTGTCAAGGATAGTGCCACACCTGGCTGAAATAAAAGGTGAGGTGACAATGCAAGAAGACTATTGACCAGTTATAAGATAAAGGTTCAGAAAGAGAGAAAGGCAGCTGTTGAAAGTGAAAATCATGACAGTGGGCTTGAGCCTGCCTCACTGAAGTCAATCGGAGCTTTGCTATGGAGTTAAATGGACAATGGATCAGTCCCAAAGTGATCACTATGGAAGGAAATGGTTGTGTGTTCTATTGGCCTGAGAAACCAATTGAAAAGTGACACAGAAGAGGGTTGATCTCTAAACACAGAGGACGAATTGGAAGAAGAGCCAGTGCTGACTATCCATCATGCCAATGGCCTTTGCCCGCATCTTGAACACTGGCCACCCAATAAATGTAAATGTGTAGAGAAAAAAAATGACAAAGGAAGAGTGTGGCATATGTAAATGTAAATGCAGGGGTTATGTTAGGATTGTCTTTTGTGTAAGGGATCTGACTCTGATCTCAGCTAGCCCAATCTAAATCTGGATTTATGCCACTGAAATAAATTACACAAGTGTGAAATCAGTGTAAGTGAGAGAAGCATCGATCCCAGGAGTCTCCCTCCATGTCTACTGTAGGGTACCACTGTGAATCAATTCAAGAGGCGAGTTCCAAATTGAATAACACCCTATATTCTCTCCCCCCTCCTTCCTCCCCACCCCACAAGACTCATATTTGTTCTTTCCTTGTTTGCAATTTCCCTTTATCTGAAATTAAATCCGTCCAGACTGAAAGTACAGGCTTTGCTCTTCGGTGAAGGAACACACCACATATCTGAAGGTTACAAACAAAGGAATTATTTAGGGCAGAATGAAGGGCTACTAACTAGGACTAATGAGATGAAAATAAGAAAAGGAAAACCAGTGGCTGAAACCCTGGCTCTGAGATCAACTCAGCTGTGGTTTGACTCAATTGATAGCCACCACGGTACCACATGAGACAAAGCGGTTGCAAGAAAGATGCTCCATGTGACTGGAGAGGTCACAAAGAGATAAATGTAGTGCAAGAGCATCAAACAGAAACAAGCCTAACAGCAGCAGCAAATGTTCATGGGACAACAAGGAACAGCAGAAGCCAACAGAAATAAACTGAACAGCAGCAGCAAATATTCACAGGAGAGTAAACAAGTACAGCAGAACCAAACAGCATGGCAGTGATGATTTCCCTAAAGAGTTCTAAGCACAGCTCAAATACAAATACCCTGGAGAGACCACTAGATTTCCCAGCTCCTGTTAAATGTCTTGCCTCGGTGGGGGTGGCATGGAGCAGACAAACAGATACGGGGCATTTTGCACATGTTTTCATCCCAGCTGCTGCTCTCCATCCCATGTCCCTTTCCTGAGATATCCAGCCTACTAGAAACTGGGGGAGTCAGAAGATGCTGCAGTCACTTCTTTGACATTCCAGCCATTCATGATAGGAGATGGAAGTCGGCTAGCTACAATGAATTAGCATATGTAGTCAGCCCCTGGTACAGTATCTGAAAAACTGGTACAATCTTGGAATATTAGTTTGCTTGAAAGTTCTGAAAGCAACTCCCAGGCATAAGAGCTGGGTTCTGTGTGTTATACTCTTAGCAGGAGTAAATAGGGACCAAGAAAACCCTGTGCCCAGGAAAAGGTTCTAAATCATTCCTAGCTTCACCGCTCTTACAGTACCCTCCTTCCCCACATGTACCACACTCTGGTAATCTTCCTTCCTTGGTGATACTAGGCATTGTGACTATTAGTCACAGCCATTAAAGGTGAGACTTTTCTGTCATTAGTAAGAATGAACAATGCCATGGAATTGAAAGTCCATTTAAATCTAGTCAGTTTCTCAAATCTCAGTAATTGGGGAAATAGAATCTTGTTTCTAGGTATGTACAAGGTACTGGGTTTCATTAGCAGATGGTCAGAATACAAAGCAATAAAGGGCCATATTGTTGTATATGAAGGTGTTTGATGGACTCCCTTCTGAATAGTGGGTTCAGTACTAGTAAACTCCAAGATCAATATGGCATTGGGCTTTGGGGCAAGGGCAGCATTCAGTAATGAAGATGATATGCCAGATCAATACATTACATTTTGAGGTATAACAGAGTGGCGTTGTCCGTTTATGGGCCCGAGGCCTGGGCCCAGCCAAACCTGATTACTGAAGAGGCATACCTGAGCGAGATCAGCTGTCTTTCTATAAAAAGTTGCAGGAAGCGGATTGATGAGTGTGGAGAAAAACTGAGTGACTGGCATGGAGAAAGGACAAAATGATGATTGCTCAGGTCACACACTGGGTCTTTTGCTGGTTATTTTGTGGTACGGTACAGTGCCGGTAAGAAAACGTCAACAACCAAATGTAGCCAAAAAATTGATATATAACTTTCAGACATTTTCACCCCCCAAATTCCTATTCTCTTGTAATAATGTAAATATCAGCATAAATGTGGAAACACAAAAGGGACTAGGGATGTATTGGCAACATAAAGGACGAATGGAGAGACCATCAATTACAAGTCTAGAATTTAACCTGAGGAAGTAGAATGGTGGGGTTTGGAATTTATTGTAGAGCTGATAAGCCCAGTTTTAGGAGTAAGCTTCCCCCTTCTATTTCATCTTCACAATTGCCCTGGATGAAACTGAGCACCATGGTCCCAGATTCATTCAATTAGGTCCTCATCCAAAAACCATTCAAGTTAATGGGGTTTGGATTAAGCCATTATCCAAAAGATAAAAGAAACCATTTCTTCCAGTTATGAGTGAGATGTTGTAGCACAGCAGAAATAAAACAGTGAAAGCATTTTACAAAATAAATAAATAAATAAATGTCCATTATAACAGCTTAATAGTGATTCTTATTTAGACAGAAACTATATTCACTCTAAGCTTCTGCACAGTTCTTTGGCTCCTTAAATCTGTAAAATCCAGGATAAACTCATTTTTTAATGAAACATACTATATTTTGCAATATAGAAGGCAAATATTTGGATCCTCAAATGTTATATTTTAGCAAGAGACCATTTGAACCATTCTGAACAGCTGTTGATGATGGGAATATTGTCTTTTGTAAAATCTTCTAAAAAATTCTAACATTATATGCCCAACTTTATCTGTCCAAATACTGATTTTTCAAACTACACTCTTTTGGCTATCTAAGGATTGAGTTTCTGCAAGGTGTCCTCACCTTGAGTTTCAATATCTGGCTCAAAATGATTTGTAAGGAATCGCATTAATTGCTGCAATAAAACAATGTGACCCTATGACACTGGAACAATGAAGAAAACAAAACAAAAAATTAATATATTAAAATCATATTTCCAGAAAGCCTTTAAAATACACAGGAAATGAGAAATTTGTATGCAATAGATACAATGGCTTCCAGGACAATCTTCGCCCACCCCCTAGTCACCATTCATAGGATCACTAGAGAGACCAAAAGGTAAATTTATTTATGTTGATTTATCTTGGACATGTATGAGCTTTCATATTTAAACAGTGATTTCCCATATATGTGTTTGTGTTTACCAGATATTTTAGGAAATCTGACTGAGGGTTTTGTTTTTAGATTTTTAGGGGGGAGAGGATGTTTTGTTTTGTTGGCTTTTTATGTTATAGTTTCTTGAAGTTAAACTTATAAATTCTAAAATCATATGCAAAAATTATTAAAATAATGCTATCAAAGTATGCATCTTTTGGAGATTCAGTTCATAAATATGCACTTTGATGGAAGAAATGCAGGCCCTTTTATGTAGTTTGAATGTCATCAAGGAGATATTCTCATGCTAATTATTACAGACAATTCATGACTGAACAGCTCTCAGATAATGCAAGAAATTTTCACATTCCTATATTCCTCTTCTAAAGTTTCTGTTAACCACTTTTTCACTAGCTTGGTTATTAGAATGAAAACTGAAGCAAAACTTTGGGGAGATGAAATGCATGGTTTGTAAGTAGTTATAAATTACTATTATAGATTTAATATATTCATAGTAATTAATGACTTTAATATATATAATGCTTTTGAAACAAGAGTTACATAATTCAAACCTTTCAGTGCATGATGCTGTCCAGTTTAACATAATTGTTATTTTTAGTATCTTGATTAATTGTCATTATTAACAGGGTTTTTTCCATCTAATGTCATAAGAAAAATACAGGCCTGATGAAATTTCAGGGCTAGATTGTGCAACCCTAAGTCCCAGTGATGAGAGCTTACTTGCATGAGCAGTCCCATTGGTGTCAATGGAACTGTTCATTGATTAAGTGTCCAGCTATATAAGTAATTGTTGCACAATCCTCTAGCCCTCAGTGAACATGAGTTGGATGCCTTGGGTAATGAGTACAGTATCTTGTGCAGGAGGAGATGAAGAAAATAGTAAAGGAGATGGGAATCGACCAAAGCAGAAACAAATTCAATATTTTATTTATTCTAACATTTCTGAGAGAAAAATTGGGTGCCTGAGTTAAAGTTGTCTCCAGATGGCTTTCAGTGGCATACCTAGAGCTTACTCATCAGTTAAACACACAGGTCTTGTTAACCTTGGCAGCATCACTAGGTTATTTTCACATAGATGAAATGTTTTTTGAGAGGTT
Organism: Mauremys reevesii; assembly: GCF_016161935.1. Taxonomy (NCBI): domain Eukaryota; kingdom Metazoa; phylum Chordata; order Testudines; family Geoemydidae; genus Mauremys; species Mauremys reevesii. Next base: position 24,668,362 of record NC_052633.1, on the reverse strand, counting down.
TCTTCAATGAATTGGGCACAAACAGGTTTCTCTCTTCAGTGTCAGAAGCACATTTCTTCTATTTTTTCCCATTTGTCTTTCGGCCTAGATCTGCAGTCTCTTATGTTATCTCAGAATAGTGAGTGACCACAGAACCTTCAATACCCACTGTATTTACGGGACCTGTTGGAGGTGTAGGAAAGAACAATACTACGAAGAAACCAGGACTGTAGTTCTTACATCGTACAACAGAAATTTGAGGGAACAGGTGTGGGGGGACGGGTGCAAAGGAGACTGACTATTTTAATATTCGTTTGGAAGATCCCCAATGGGCACTTGTCTAGTATACCCCAATATCCCTCAAGAGAGGAAGTATGGTCCAATGGCTGGTCAAGTCATTGAGTCGCTCTGTGCCTCAGTTTCTCCAAATGTAAAATGGGGATAATAATACTTGACAAGTTTGTTGGACATTAAGTACATTACTCCAGTAATATGGTAATGGGTGTGGTATCAGTATCTTAGATGGACAGACATGTTAAGCAGCACCAAGAGTGGAAAAGGTGGAAGCAGTGGAGTACAGGGGAAATAAATAATAAAGACCACATCAGGCATATGAATATGAATAGGTTGCATCTAAAGGCAGATCTGCCACTGATTACCCATCCCCCAAGTGTTATCTGGAGCAGTCTCTTTAAGATGAAATAGCTTTTAATGGATGAACTGAAAAATAGGTTATATAAAGGACAAGCAGAAAAGGGTGGAGAAGAGTAATATCATTCTTATATACATCCAGTACTGAAAATCTGCATTCAAATAGCTACATCTTGTCCTCAGGGTGCCAAAGTACCACAGTCTTTATACCCTTTGGGTTCAGTACCATGGAGCCAATGCAGCAACCCTGCCATTCCAAAATTATGGAATACGGGGAGAAATCTACAGTTAAGATATAGCCAAAAAAGGAGGTAGATCTGAGGATGAGCTCCCACGTAGAATCAAATATTCATATCTGCTTGCCCGAACCTTAACTGGACTACCCAAATCTCTTGGAATTTGCAAAACGAGGCTGGAAATCTCATTAGACTAGATTCTCCTTCAGATTGGCACAAAAATATTGAGAGAACAAGTCCTCTTGTTGTGTTTTGGTACAACTTCTGGCCATTCCCACAATCAATGGAGGGAGAATACAAGCAAGTTGAGTTCCTCCCCTGCTCTGGACACAATATACACACCGAGTGTGCAAAGTCTAGCCCCTTCTTAGGATGAAACTCTGCCCCATTCAAGTGAATAGCAAAACTCCCGTTGGCTTCAGTGGGGGTAGAATGTCACCCTTAGCACTTGGATTTACTTCTAATTTAAATAACATAGAATAGTCAGCCTAAATTTTGTCCCCAAAAGTGCCTCTCCCGAACTTTGTCCTCTGCATTCCAGTTCCTTCTATTCTTGAATGAGGCTCCAACCATTCTTATATCCCAGCTGGAGTTATCAGAATCTACCTGCCAGTATAATTCAGTAGTAATTTGTATTGCATCTTCCTAATGGATTCAAGCCTCTGACAACAAGATGATTTGACACAGAGGCCCTGCATATCCATTTATGCTACTAGGCCTGATACAAAGCTGGTTGAAAGATTCTCATTGATTTCAGTGGGCTTTAGATTAGGACCCCAGAGTTTGCCAATTCAAAGATTTGTTTCTGGTTGTTTCTTATTTTACACTGGAGCAATTAGCACATTCCTTACAAATAATATATAATTATAATGATACTATTGCATTTAAAATACAATTATATCAACAATCTTGATGGTATTAAGTTCCTGTGCTTTATTGTCTGTTCTTTCTCACTGTCAGTGCAAATGCTAAGCATGATTAGAAGGAGAAGAGCTGAAAAAAAATGTCCATCAATGTGAATCAGCAAATGTCAGGTTTACAGGTCAATGGACCTGCAGAAAAATTAAATGGGGAAAGAAATCCCTTTTTGTCTGTAAAAGGGCATCTGAAATAATTGGCATGGAGCTGGAATTCATAGATATCCTTAAGAGCAGCAGCACATTGTTGAATGACTTGAAGATCTATCAGCATTTTCTCTCTATAGGCCTGGCCCAAAGTTCACCTCAAAGTCAAAGAGAATCTGTCCATTAGCTTCAGGCCTGTGTCAATAACCTAGGAGGGCATCTCCTCCACCCCTACCCCAAGCCTGCGCCAATGTGATTGCTACAGAGAGAAGATTCACGTTGGAGTAATGAAACCTCCTATGAGTTGCTTAGCTGGGTTTCAGATTTGGGCTCATCAAAATGCAAAACTAGTATTAAAACTTAGAAAGACAACTTATAACCTTCAGGTAGATGGTTGCCAAACCCTGGAAGTTCATGCAAACCATTCCACATATGCACGTGGTAAAATCTATTTAGTATGAGCCTGTAAAATGGTAGTAGGAGTCAGGCTGCACAGTACTAGGCGGTGGTCCCTGAACTGCAATTTTCAGTTCAGATGATCTGCACTGAATGCAGGACCAGAGGGAGTATGAGCTTGGCAGTCCATGGCTCAAAGGGGTCATGCCCAGTCAGGGATCTCTGGAGCCTAGTGGCATTCCAACCACATTCCTTTTCCTTGGCCATTCCCTGGCACCACTCTGCATCACTTGGCAATTTGACCTAAGTCGTTAGCTAATGTTTCAGGCCTTTCTGGGTTGTTTCCATTAAGAGGAGAAAGCGATGATAGATATTTCTTTGGTGCAATCCTGATGATCTACAAAGAATGTACACACAGTCCTATTTCCCTAAACACAGTAGAAACAAACTAGATGCCGTTTCCTTGCTCAACAAAATACAAGTCTGCCTTTTCAGTGAGTGCTGTGCCCAAAAGAAACTCTGTACATTGGCTTTGTCCCAGGACAACTCTCCCCACTGCTTCTCTGCTGGTTTTCTGCCTTGGGCATACCTAGACAGACAAAGCAGCAACCAACCAATTCCCCAGCCCATGCAATCAGTCCTTCACCCATATGGCTTAGCTTCTGCCTTGCCGTGCTTAGCCTTGTCAAGTTGGCCAATGCCTTGGGCAATAGTTTATATTGCTTCACATATAGCTACCTAAAGGGGCATTTTAACTGCTTCTTCCATTTTGGTGGCATGAAAAGTCTTAGTACACCCAACATTCATCGTTAACTAGGTCTGTGATTAATGACCATTAACACCTCCCAGCATAACATTCCTATACTGGAATATTCCTCTGGAGACTAGTTAAATCTGATGTATGACCTCTTTGTGCCTCTGTAGCAATGCAGAAGGGGGAAAGCTGAGTGTAGGGTCTGATCTCATCTCTCTCCTTTTAGCTATTACTCACATACAGCATGGGATACCAATGTCATCTGAAATGCAACAAGCTGATATTTATTTATTTATACTTAAAATAATGTGTCAATCAGTCAATTTTAATTTTGTTTTCAAATTCTTATGATTTCAGGTATATTTCAGTCCCCCAAAAGCTAATTATTTTCAAAAGTAGAGCCATTCCTCTTACATGTGGATCAAAGCCTTTTACTGAATATGTTTGAAAGAAGACAGTTACAAAGGTAGGTATTTTAATTGTCGCTCTTATCCTTGCTACAAGGGGCATTCAGCATGTTATCCTGCAGGAGATGACTTCTGAACTTTGGTGGATGTGCAAAGACAGCAAGATCCAACTCCATGTCAGGAGAAATGTTGGGTGTACAAGAAGGGCAGGATCAGGCCATTCATTTGCAGACCATTATTGAAATTATCTGTCGTGTTATCGTAGGAATCCTTTTTTTCCCCAACATCACTGCCCTCTAAGAATGGAGGCTGGTATTTCATTCACACACCAAATTGTAGTGTAGGTACTAGAACAACCAGACTAAACAGGGTGAGAAAAGGTTATTTTTATTTTCAAACATCCATGTTCTTTTCAGCCCTGATGCTGCAATCAGATCCGTATGGATAGATATTTACATTTTGGGTGGAAATCAGCAGGGCTCTGCACAAGCACAAAGATCTGCCATGTGGGTCTGATTGAAAAAAATTGAGCCTTGATCTTTTAAATGAGAGAGGTTATGGGGAGCAGATAGAGGTGCTTATGCAAATTTTAAATAAAAAATCACTTGCTGCCTTTTCACTACAATGATGGTGCCACATCAGATGATTCCATAATCTTTCTTTCCCTTTAAACAAAACTGGATTAATTTTATAAATTATAAAGTATATTTTTGTGCTTTTCTTTTAATTCTTTATACTCTTATATTTCCTTAGCATCGTCAGAAGCAAAGCAAAGCTGAACTAAAGTTCTGAATGTATTAAATCCGAAGCCTAGACTGGAATGAAAGATAAGAATCCAATAACACTGAAAAGGCACAGAATAGAATCTGTTATAAATGATTTATTCTTCAGGATCAAGAGGTTAAAAAGGCAAAAGGCTTTAATGTTCACTCATGCAAGAATGTCAAATCACTGGTCTAAATAAAGAATTTGACAGTAATAAGATTTTAAAAGTGAATATTTTCAGGTAGCAATGTCTGACATAATAAATAGAGGTCATAAAACTTTGATATAAGTAAGTATATTCAAGGGATGTTAATAACCAGCTGGTCATTCATCTGAGCTTTGAAAACATATTTTATAGACCAGTTTAATCAACAGCTATTAATTTAAGGTTTATTTGTACATCTCAGTAAAACTATGCATTTCTGTCTGAACCATTTTTTTCCACCCAACTCTCTGCAATGCTTGCTTAATGAAGGAAGATGGCATGATTTTACCACAGGCTTTCCCATAGAGATTCACCTCATTTTCCTTTGTACCTATTCCAGGGTCAGAGAAATGTATAAATGACTTGTACTTTTGACAAGAAAGAAAATTGCTAAATAAGTACTAAATAAAGGCACTATCTCCTGAATTACTTGGGATGGAACTTTCAGTACAGTACAGCACATGAAATATAATAGAAAAGCTAAGTTACTATCCCATCAGAAAATCAAGCATCCTTCCTATTAATGTGTATTGTGTTGGATATAAATATGTTGCAGTCAGTGAAAAAAATGGAAGGAATATAAGCCTAGGCATAATATGATTAGAAATTACACAAAAGATTATCACATTGCTACACAAGACTGCTTTCTGTATCTGTAGATTTTAGCCTTCACCAAGGAAAACTTAAATATTACTGTAGGGACATGTGGTGTACAGTATTTTAATGCCTTTGCTTCAAATTCTGAGAGGCCTGGGTTCAAATCTCAGTTCAGGCCTCAACTGTAAAAGGGGTTGATTATGCCATTCTTTGTTGTGTAGATCAGAAAATTGACACGACTGGTAGTTCACCAGAGGTATTGAGGCTGGGATAGCAAGGATTCCTGAAGGCCAGTATTAAGATGTGTATACAGAGAACATTTACTCACCTTATGCTTGGTGCAAGTCCAATACTTCTGGTCTGTCTGATAAATTAGCTTTTACTTCTTTTTTTCCAGGGATAGATGAAGCCTTTTTACACATAATTACAACCACATGTCTAGAGAATGCCTGTTCTGTCCCGCTACTCAAGTACCAGCTTCTCAGCATCTTTTTTTCAGTTCAGGAGCTGAATGAGACCGCTTTCAAAAAGAGTTTACCTCAGCCTCAGGACTCACTGAAGAGCAGTGCAATATGTGCTGCTTTACACAGAGTTTCCCCTGCCTGCCCCACTATAAATGGTTCACACACTTTTCTTTTCCTTTCATCTTGCTACTGCAATAAATACCTCATGCAGAAACAACAAGCATCATTCACCTTGGAGACACATCTTTTAAGATGTGCGTAACTGGAAAATCCTCCAAGATTTAGGTCCTTGTTCTTACCCCAGTTACCCAGTGTAAATCCAGTCACTCCACTCCAATGGAGTTACTCCTGATTTACACTATAGAAAAAGATCAGAATCAGATGCTCAACCTTTGATATTCAGAGCATTTTATGATCAATTGGAAGACCTGGTTACATAGAGGAAGTTACTATAGTGTTTCTCTACTACCAATATGACAGAAGCTGGTGGGGTGTAGTGTTATGCAGACAGTGTTCTAATTAAAATGTTCCTCACTGGAAGGTTAAGAGCAGGAGAGAGGCAAAAATACCAATTTCTGTTTGAAAAATGTTCAAAGCCAAACATTTTTACAAAAGCTCATGAAACTCTTTTGAAAGTACAAGCTAATTAGTCATTAAACCAGTAGTTTGTTTATTTTCCTTGAGAGAGAAAGGGGGAGGGAAATGCGTTGGGGGGGATATGTAGGAGTTCAGAACGCATTCATATTATTCTCTGTGCAGCAGGGAACAGAAAATAAAGATGCAATTAGAAGGTCAGAGCCAATAATAATACCCCAATAACCCACAGAAGCTCCATAGCAGATGCTTGTTCTCGTGTTATTTTTACCACACTCTCTCATTAAAGCTGTGTGACACCACCAATTCTCATTTCTCAATTATTTGTATGCAAAACTGACATCTTCGGCGACTAAGATACATTACATCTTCACTAATTTGGTCCAAAGCAAATTGTCACTATTTTCTCCAGCAATTTTCATAGCTTCTCTTGCTGAAATTATTGAGCAAAGACTGTAACTTTTCATGCATTCAGTCCATACAGGTTTTTTTCTTTTTTTCATTTTCACCATATAATCAGATATTCATAGAAAATGACACTTTCTGCTAGGGAACTCCAATGCCTTTTGGGGTGTGGGGAAGCTAGGGAGAGAGGAGTGGGACTGACAGGAACCAAACAAGTGTTTTGTTTCCCTTGCAGCTGAAAAAAAATGTGATAGTGGTTTTGCCAAGTGCATGGGAGGATGATTTTTTTTCCCCGCAGAGTTCATCATCAGAAGTTATAGGCTGCATGCCAGGAACCACTTGGTGAAATTCTATGGCCCGTGTTATGTAGGAGTTTATGTCACACAAACATAGAAGTTAGATACAAATATAAAATACTCTTGCTAGAAAGTTTCAACCTAACACTGCTTTATTTCTTAAAATTCAGTCCCCTAACACACAAGAACCAAAAACACAGAGGGAGATAAAGCAGGCTGCTCCCTGAGACTGAGGCACAATTCACACTCACGCTGTTGTAAACTAGCTATTTGAAGACTGACTCTGATAACATGCTTTCCTATAGAGCCCCTTAGACTGCAAGCAGGACCAGAAAAAAACATTTACAAATTAAAGTGATAACTTGTAATTTTAACACAGTTTTTCATACATCATGGAGCTCAGATTAGATTATGGTAGTGGTCCATTCTGGGCTTCGAACGTATTAACTGAGGTATTGAAAATTCTTGTGAGCAAGGAAGTGAAATGGTTAATGGATAGAAATATAACTACTCCTAAGTTTATACATCTTAGATCTAGACTTGATTCCCAGTGTCTTTGTTCCTGTGTTTGACACAAGAATGAAGCAGCGGGACAAAGGATGCTCTAAGTCACCTATGCATTTCCCATACTCTTGGAGCAGCTGTAACACTCTCAGAACACCCACTTAATTCAGGCTACCCAGGGCTCCCTAGCCATGTCCTTTCTCTCCCCTGGTCCTTGGCACAACTTCTGCTCTGGTAGGGACCGTAATGAGGTGCCAGCATGGGGCTTTTCCAGCAGCTCTAAACTACTATTGAGCCTGCTTACACTAAGGATATTCTTCAAGGGCCATTTTTTCCTGGTTTACTGCCCCCAGAGCAGCTGTCAGGACATCATAAAGCAGCCTTAGTTACACAAACGAATCCAGCTCGTAACTTCGAAATGCTTGTGCAAAGCAGAATACCACGTTTGAATAGCATAGACTCTGGGGATGCTTTGATTTGAATTTGAACTTTATGGGTTGCACCCTTCACTATAAACAACTAGGCTGACCTGTCTATGGAAGGAAGCAAGTGAAACTCCTAAATCAATGCCTTGGATCAATACTCAGAGCATCAGCTCATTTGTAATAAATAATGCTGCTTCCCAAGAACTGAAATGGATGCTCAGTGACAGAAAGATGTGGCTATTCATTGTCATGTGTAGCCACTGGGTCCCATAGTTCTGCCTTCCCTTAATCACCTTCAATGTTCTTGTTTGCTTTTGTGTGTGACATTTTCTACTCCTCTTCAAACTTGAAATCTGCCACTTACCTGGAAGGTGAATCCATCATTTTAAAGATAATACACATTAGCTGCACTTTGTCTCATGCCTAAAGATAAGGAGAGAACCTTGGTTTCTCAGATTCAACCCAGCCTGTGAATGTCATACTGTATATGGCCCTCAACCAAAGCCCATAAAAGCCAATGGAAAGATTCCTATTGACCTCACTGGCCTTTGTATTAGATTCCGTAAGTATCAAGTGTAGACGCTGTTGAGATTCTGCAATCAGGAGCCTTATTTCTCTCTCAAGAAGCCTTTACATTTGTTTTTTAATTGAAACAGATAGATAGGCATTGATCTCCTGTGCACACTTGAAATGAGAAGATAGGAAAATATTAATGTTTCATTGTCTTCATGTTTGTAAATGAAAGCTTTTAAAGACATGCATCTTCATTCAGGTTAAGAGAACTGCTTTTGTTAAATGCATAGCAACAAGCTACAGATGCAATTATTTATATCAAGTACAAAACTCCCCCCTCCACCCCCAAGCTTCATTTATTCAAAGTTACATTTGTACTAGGTTTTTGTTTTCACAGGTGGCTAAAATAAGAATGCTGTCTCAGACTTAAAAATCTACACAAACTTTGGCAGTACATGACAACAAAATTAGATTTTAAAAAACACAAAAACCTCGGTAAAACTTTTAAAGCCTTCTAAACAGCATTGTAATATTTTTAACCAGTTTTAAACTGTGATTATCTGCAGTGCGATTGAATGTAATCCTGTCATTGCAACATAGTATTAAATAAAAAGCCTCTATGGGAACCATCGCTTGCCAAATAACAACTGAAAATCAAATGCGGGCTTTTAATCCTTTTATGAAAGGTAGAAGGTTATAATTTGATTCCAGGGATGGTCTGAGTGTTTTGCGCAGAGAAAAGTTTAATGTTATTGTTTTGAAAGAGGCAGAAGTTGAGCAGTTGTAACTCAAGTAAACAGTCCAGTAGAACTGAGATAAAATTCTCAATTTTTGTCCCTTGCATTTTTCATGATGAAAATATAGTGGACTGGGAAGTTTTGTTTTTTTTTAATTTGAAAAAATAGCATCCAGTGTTTGCTTACAACAATGTTTTTATTGGGACATATAGGAAGAGAAATCTTGTCTCATGAGTGGCAGAAAATAATCACAGGAGGCTTCTGCTGTTTCCCTTCTCAGAGACATTCTGTGGTTAGGAACAGTGTTGCTCCTTCAGATTATGTATGAAATGACAGCACCATGATCAGACCTAATTAGAACGCATTCATTTTCCGTTATTCATCTGCTCTTTAAAATATCCATTTGAAAAATAGTTCCATTTCTAGCTGTTTCTGGAGAAGATATTCAGAATGTGTGTAACGATACATATATTGACATCCTGCTTTGGTGGACATAGAGTGGTACTGCCCCCATCCATAGTAAATACTAGGGTGACCAGCAAGTGTGAAAAATCAGGACGGGGGTGAAGGATAATAGGCACCTATATGAGACAAAGCCCCAAATATCAGGACTGTCCCTATAAAATCGGGACATCTGGTCACCCTGGTAAATACTGAACTCTCAGATCAACAAATCTTTGCTACAACAGAGGTGTGTCTACTTACCGGTCCATAGTATAATGTTTCACAGGCCTTGTGTAATAATTGAATGATTTGCACTATATCACATGATTGAACAAATTATTTTCCAATCAAACTGTAGCACCACACAGGCATACATTTTATGTTATTTAAGAACCACTTTGCAAATATAGTAAAAGAGTCTACATAGCCCCTGCACAGGTACCCAGAGGAGAAGAAGGTGTATGTACCTGAGTTCCTGTCAGGGACTAGTCTCAAAGGCAATTCTTGAGTGTAAGGAGCATGAGGTGAGAGGAACAGGTGACGCTAGCCTCTCCAGAGAGTGTGTGGGTAGAACCGGGAGGTGGTTGGGAACAGACGGAAGTCAACGCTTCCTCGCGTAGCTTTCTCAGTATACTTAGTTTCTGACTAGGGACTTCCAACCTTGCAGAATCCTTGTGCTATGGATAAATGTAATGTATGCTAGGAATGAGACCAAAATATGTATTTCATTGCCCACGTCTCCCAAAGTAAATTTGTAGTGAATTAATTAGTCTGGTAGATCGTGAACTGGCCTGAGAGTCATGAGGCTTGGGGTTTAGTCCTGATTCTGCCACTGACTCGCTGTTTGTTATTGGGCAATTTGTTTTGTCAATCTGTGCCTCAGTTTCCCCAGCTGTAAAAAGGAGCTAATGATGCTCTGAAATTTGTGGATGCCAAGATGAGCTCTAAGGGCCAAGTAGCAGTAATATTAATGTAAATCACTGACAACCTTTGAAATAAAACAGTGTTCAGTGCACTCCAACATTTGTAGATCTGATCCTACTATCTAACATAACCTCTCGATGAGTGCTGTGACTATCAACTGTTAGCACAAGAGTGGCTGGCTCGATTAGAAACAATTGCTCACCTCTACTGCAGCTCTACCCAGAGTGAATAAAGGATACTTTTCACCAGCTTCCACCACATTGTTTTCATATCAATCAGACTCTATATAAAACAGCATGTGTCCGTTCATTAAGAGAAGAAAAAGTTGATTGGTACAGAAAATGAGTGCAGAGTGATTTAACTGTAGTCCTTTGGCACATCTGTACTTGATATATTAGGCATTTGGATATCTACCCTGAGAGCAACAATGGGAGTTATATTGGAGTAATATGATCCTTACAGTCATCCTTACAAAAAAGGCTTTTTATCTCTGTGATCAAATAATACAGGTAATTTGACAGCATCAATTAGTCTCACTTTTAACCCATACTAAAAGCTTTTTAAAAAAGCATATGCCACTTAAACAATAAATGTTGAAGGATGTGCTTTTAGTGATTGTTTGCGATTCTAAGATTATTATTTAAACAAGCCTATTCTGAACCACTCTCTGGTTATCTATGATCCTGTGCTAGGAGCTACTTTATTCTTCATGCACTATATCTTAAAGGCATAAGAAGTTTGCAAAACCATTTTTTTTTTACTGGAAAGAAATGTATTACTCTTCCAGCCAGCAGCAAAGTTTTCTTGAAAGAAATTATCGGCATGGAGTCATTGTTTTACCATTAAGTTCTGTCACATAAAACCCACTCTGGACTTGCCTAACTGGGTTTTTTCAAAGTGCCCTTACTTTTGCAGTCTCCTGGAGAATTGTGAGACGATAGCTATAAGAAAGAGAACAATTTTCTGAAAGGATTAGTTGTGGAGCGCAGTTACTTGAAGGATTATAGGAAACAGTCAGTGTTACCTGCAAAGAGCCAAAACAAAGGCAAATTAGACTCTTTTCCCGTGAGAATGATTCATAGTCTTAGTAGAAGCATTTTAAGGATTTAGAACTGAGGGACCTCTTGACACCCTGTGAACAGCTGCAGCAACTGAGATCAGTGGGGTTGGAAGACTGATAGTCCCCAGGCATGCTCTGGAAAGGAAGGAAGGCAGCAGTTTTCTTTGTCAAGAGCCTGCCACACCAGAATACACTTCCCTTTAGCGTTCATCAGAGAGTATCTCTGGCATCCTTCAGCTCAAGACTCCCAGCTAGTGTTGTTTATTGCTGGACTGCTTCTATATCACTCATTGGGTTTGTTTGTTTCTCCTGCTGCTCTTGGATTTATTGACACAAGTTCAGTGTTGCCAGCTCCTGTGATTTTATTGCAAGTCTCCCAATATTTGTTATTTTTCTTAAAGTGCAGCTCCTGATTTTTGACCTGATTCATGATTTTTGAATGCTTGGTGTTGGCAATGCTTCAGGTTACGTTAACTGTGATTAAACAGGTGGGCAGACGGTGCCTAGCCCCTGGCACAAAGAGATGAGGGCGGGCACAAACAATCATCCCTACCCAGCCACAATGACCAGGAACAGTCTCAGTCCTTGAGTGCAGGGTCTGCTCCCACCAGGCAATCTTGTGGGCCTAATCCACCCTGAAAGACACAAGCAAGAAGCCCCATCCTTTCCACATCAACCTTGGGAACAACTGGACACACAGCAGGAAGTAGGCTGCACCTCCCTCTGTGAGCAGGGAGTTGAGGGAGAATGCCTGAGAAGGCTTGGAGGAACGGGACTAAAAAGGGCAGGAGTATTGGCATGATCCCTCCTACAGCTGCCCCAGTGGTCACTGCAGCTGTGGCCCACGCCCAGCACAGGCTGTTGTGTCTGGACATGGGTGTTCAGATGGTTTTATTAAGCTTTCAAGCACACGATCCTCCAGATTAAAAATGCATCATTTCTATAGGAGCGTGACTAAGATTTTTTTAAATGTTTCCATTTGAAATGTGTTCCCCAGTAAAATATTCTTGCAAAGGTGAAAATTCTCTTCAGATAATCTGCTAATTAATTTCACAGTCTATAGCCTACTTTTAAATTTCTAATTTGTAACTATTAATTCTCATTCATGTATATGTGCTGGATCTTTGCAAGGCAATAATGCATTTTATGCTCATCAGCACCCTGGCTCTCTACCCATTTGTCAAAGGGATAGGTATACAGCGGGTTCTGAATCTGAGGAATAGAACAAATGGTATAGGTACAACCAATTCAATGACTGGAAGATGAAGAGAGACAAACTCATACTAGAAATAAGGTGCTAACTATTTAAATAAGGTGCTAGCTAATTAACCCTTGGAACCTACATTCTTTCACTGACAATTTTAAAATCAAGATTGGATTTTTTTGCAGGCAACAGGCTGTTGTGTCTGGACATGGGTGTTCAGATGGTTTTATTAAGCTTTCAAGCACACGACCCTCCAGATTAAAAATGCATCATTTCTATAGGAGCGTGACTAAGATTTTTTAAAATGTTTCCATTTGAAATGTGTTCCCCAGTAAAATATTCTTGCAAAGGTGAAAATTCTCTTCAGATAATCTGCTAATTAATTTCACAGTCTATAGCCTACTTTTAAATTTCTAATTTGTAACTATTAATTCTCATTCATGTATATGTGCTGGATCTTTGCAAGGCAATAATGCATTTTATGCTCATCAGCACCCTGGCTCTCTACCCATTTGTCAAAGGGATAGGTATACAGCGGGTTCTGAATCTGAGGAATAGAACAAATGGTATAGGTACAACCAATTCAATGACTGGAAGATGAAGAGAGAACATAAGAACATAAGAACATAAGAAAGGCCGTACCGGGTCAGACCAAAGGTCCATCTAGCCCAGTATCTGTCTACCGACAGTGGCCAATGCCAGGTGCCCCTGAGGGAGTGAACCTAACAGGCAATGATCAAATGATCTCTCTCCTGCCATCCATCTCCATCCTCTGACGAACAGAGGCTAGGGACACCATTCTTACCCATCCTGGCTAATAGCCATTTATGGACTTAGCCACCATGAATTTATCCAGTCCCCTTTTAAACATTGTTATAGTCCTAGCCTTCACAACCTCCTCAGGTAAGGAGTTCCACAAGTTGACTGTGCGCTGCGTGAAGAAGAACTTCCTTTTATTTGTTTTAAACCTGCTGCCTATTAATTTCATTTGGTGACCCCTAGTTCTTGTATTATGGGAATAAGTAAATAACTTTTCCTTATCCACTTCCTCAACATCACTCATGATTTTATATACCTCTATCATGTCCCCCCTTAGTCTTCTCTTTTCCAAACTGAAGAGTCCTAGCCTCTTTAATCTTTCCTCATATGGGACCTTCTCTAAACCCCTAATCATTTTAGTTGCTCTTTTCTGAACCTTTTCTAGTGCTAGAATATCTTTTTTGAGGTGAGGAGACCACATCTGTACACAGTATTCGAGATGTGGGCGTACCATGGATTTATATAAGGGCAATAATATATTCTCAGTCTTATTCTCTATCCCCTTTTTAATGATTCCTAACATCCTGTTTGCTTTTTTGACCGCCTCTGCACACTGCGTGGACATCTTCAGAGAACTATCCACGATAACTCCAAGATCTTTTTCCTGACTCGTTGTAGCTAAATTAGCCCCCATCATGTTGTATGTATAGTTGGGGTTATTTTTTCCAATGTGCATTACTTTACATTTATCCACATTGATATGAGAGACATACTCATACTAGAAATAAGGTGCTAACTATTTAAATAAGGTGCTAGCTAATTAACCCTTGGAACCTACATTCTTTCACTGACAATTTTAAAATCAAGATTGGATTTTTTTTCTTTAAAAAAAAATCTAGTGCAAACAGGAATTAATTCAGGGAATTTCTATATTCTTTATAAGCTATAAATCTACAGATAATGAGAGTTGCAATGTATGTATGTGAAAACAGAATTTAGTACTTCAGTAGTTTTGCTGCATTTTCATTTTCAGGTCGGTTTCAATGAACAGGATTTCAAAATTGAATAAGGCCAAGATTTTCAAAAATGGGATCCAAAGTTAGACTCCTAAATATATGAACAGATTGTAGAAAGTGCTGAGGAGCCAGCATCAGCCATTGATTTCAAAATCAGGTCAATTTATTTAGGTGCCTAGAAAGTAACCACATGATCTTACTAATGTCTCCATTGCCCTTTCTCTCCTTTTCTTCTCCACTCACATATTTGTTATTGTTTCTAATCCTCACTTGTTGTGTCCAGTCAAATTTAGACCCTTCTTCAAGGCAGACACAATGAGAAGAACAGGTTGATAACATAGTATCTTTTATTGGACCAACTTCTGTTGGTGAGAAAGAGACACTTTTGAGCTACACAGAGCATGTCTACGGGTCTGAGACAGGTTCTCAGAGTATCCCAACTGTGACAGACCTGAGGAAGAGCTCTGTATAGCTCAAAAGCTTGTCTCTCTCACCAACAGAAGTTGGTCCAATAAAAGATATTTCCTCACCCACCTTGTTTCTCTATTATCCTGGTACTGACACTGCATGAAACAATGAGAAGAATTCATCCTTCAGCTGTGGCTGAACCTTGTGTAGCTACATATGGTGTGATGAGGCACAGCATCTTCCTGATCACCGGCGCTGCTGGGGACTGGTTCAGCCCTCTGCTTAACCTCGATCAGCCTCAGGGACTGCCCAGACTTGAACCCCTGCTCCAAAGGCCCTTACAGATGGTTTCAGCAGTGAGGGAGAGCCAAGGTAGTGTAGGAACAGCCCAGCTAGGGAGGCTTCTGCAGGGGTAGAGAGTAGTAGAACCAGCTATGCCTGCTCTACGCCGAATACGGGGGTAATTCTTGGGTTGCTTTGTGGTCACTTTGGGCCAGTTCTATTGGCACACACTGGACACTGCACAGGGCAAATAACTCCCCATGACTTCATTTGTGTTTGTGAGTTGCTTGGAATGATTTATGGTGCTTCAAATCATAACGTCACCATATCATGCTGCTTCCTGGGTCCATGTTATGCCCTCATAGCACAATTCAGAAATGAGCTGCCCTGGCAACAAGTAAAGAATATGTCTGCATGGGTTGGAAAGGTGGAGAGCAAAAGCCCAGGACAGCTTTTTCTCCAGCTGTTGCACTCGATGGAACAGAGCTCGATACATGCATGAAGTCATTATATTACAAAGTCTCTTTTTCTCATGCTGCTAAAATATTGGTTCAAATGAAGATGTGTTAGACATAACAGAAGCTTAGTACATGGCTAACTTGAATTATATCATTTCATGTAAACAGTTTAATTAAAGAGGCATCTTGCTGAACGGATCGGAAGACTAAAACACCTTTTGAAGTCAGTCAGATTTAGCAGTAGGTTTATTTTTTTTCTGTTACACACACTGATACTTCGAGAGACAACTCAAGGTTGAGCCTTTATTCACCCCACTGATGATGATGACTTAGCTATAATCTTATTTTCAGACTTATTGCACAAAACTGTGTTTCCTTGGCTGGGATCTGCTTCTCCACCCCACACAGCCTATTTAGCCACCTGCATTTATTCTAATTCTTTGTTCACTTTCACCCCATTAAGCTTCCGTTTTCAATCATCAGCCACTGAAGCACTTCACTGCACTGCTAAGCAAGCCTCTTTGTGTGCCTTTTTCTGGAATAGCACTGCCTTCCTTTATCAGTTTGCTGATACTGACCTGATAAAACGTATCTGCTCTAGGGACTGACACTGGGAAAAGGCTTTTTTTTTTAAAAGAAACCTTCACAGTATAAAAATAGCCCCATTTTTAGACATCAGAAGTAGTATTCCTCTAATCAGGTGCAGCATATGGCCCCAGTGTGGAGGCTGTACTCTAGGGCTTTGGGACTAACTGCTGAAAAGAGAAGGAAACACTGTTTCACTGTATATCATATTAATTTATTTTTCATTTCAGCGTGTCTGTGAGTGTGCCAAGAAAACTGGAACAGACGGGGACTTCTCTGTGTTTGAAACAGAAAATGCGCTTCTAACGCAAGTAGGATGAAAAGAGTCTCTCTACAGGGAAATGCTAACACGTTTTTTTTTCTTTTTTTAAGGATGGAAAAAAGTCAAGCAAAAAGTAGGCATTGCATCATAGATAATAAAAGAAAAGAAAATAAATAAAACCTGGATATCTGCCTAAAGCCTGCGAGTTACATACACATGTGGGTTAATCCTTAGGTCTCACTACATTGTGCTGGAGCTGAGGGAGGAACAAAAATGGCTGTACTCTCACCTTCTTTGTTCTCCAACATCCCCAGGGCTGTTTCAGCCCTGAGAATAATTTGGAGCAGCCTCAGGGCTGCTTAATTTATAGCATTAGAAAGGGTATTAACTCATTAGGTTATCCAGGGACTGGTAATGTACCTGCACTCCAAGTATATCCCTTACACTCAACCTATGCCAGGAGTTCCAGGCAACACAGATGTACACCAGCTTTACGCCACTTTGGGATTCACCCAACAGTGGAGGAATTTTCAGCTGCCCAATTAGAGCAAGTATGTAGGCCCTTTTGCACCACCAGAAGTGCACAAAGGGGCTATTTTGGCAAGACTCTAATACAGAGTGAACACTTTTCCGCTCTGCTTAGCAAAAATTAGAGGGTCAGAACTTTAGCTAGTGTACACCCAGGGGCGGCTCTAGCTTTTTGGCCGCCCCAAGCAGTCATGCGCGGGAGGCGCCCCGGAGCCGCGGGAGCAGCGGACCTCCCGCGGGCATGACTGCAGAGGGACCGCTGGTCCCGCGTGGCTCGGCTGGACCTCCCGCGGCTGCGGACGGCTCGCGGGTCCGGTGGCTCCGCTTGAGCTGCCGCAGTCATGCCTGCGGGAGGGCCAGCCGCGCCGCGGGCCGACCGCCCCTCCGCAGTCATGCCTGCGGCAGGTCCAGTCATCCGGGGCTCGGTGGACCTCCCGCAGGCATGACTGCGGCAGGTCCGCCGGCCCAGCCTGCCGCCCCCCCCGGCCGCAGGGGACGCCCCCTAGATTTTGCCGCCCTAGGCACCAGCTTGTTTTGCTGGTGCCTAGAGCCGCCCCTGTGTACACCATCACAGTTCAAGTGAAGTCAATCTCAGCTCGCAGTGAGTGGGATTAACCAGTGCTTGCCTTTCCTCTCTACATCCTTGGCATATGAATTTAACTTAGATCACAACAGAAATCAGTTTGCAGGTCTGGTTTTGGTCCCTCTTGGCCATTTATACGACTGGAAAACTACCACACAATGCAGCACTATTGGGATCCACATCTCAAGAGTTTCACAGGGTTGGAACATCAAGGATGGATTAAAGGTCATGCACTAGTAGAGATGTGTTTTGAAAATGTCCAAGACACCTGCCAACATAATGCCTGGTTTTATCAATTCTCTGTTTTCATGGTGAACAAATGAACTCAAACTGCTTTTCAAAATAAAAGAAAACCCAGCCATTTCGAAATGGAAGTTTTGTGAATATATTTTAAAATCAAATTTAAAAAATTATGGTCTGACTTAACTCTATTTTTACGAGTTTTTATTTCTACACCCTTCCTGGGGAATTTCCTATATCTCTCTATTGTAACTCAAAGGCATCTTTCAGTATAGAATCATTAGCTCAAGGATGGATAGATAGTGTGGCAGAGTACTTTGAGATTTCTGTTTGTTTGTTTTCCCCTCAAGGATACAGGTCTCTCTACTGTTCTGGGGTTTCCTGTTTTGTGTGTGTGAATGGGGTATGGTTCAAGTGTGAAAGGCTGGACTTTTTTTTTTTTTGGTCTCTCTCCTTTTTTATTAACCACGGCTGCATTCTCTAGCTCTCTATAGCTTCCTTAGAAAATAAGCAAAGCACAAAGAGGCAACTAGTTGCCTCTGACTTGCACCTGTGAACAATCTACAGTTGATGGATACTAACTGACTCAAGTGCAACAGGTTAACAGTTGGAATGCTGAGGCACAGGAAACTATAAACAACAGGACAAACTCTGATAGGAAGGAGATTAGTTTGGGAGTATTGGTTAATGAAGTATGGACTCTATATTATCAATGATAAACTGGGTTGGGGGGATCATCTTCTGGGGTTCCCTTTTCCAAGATGGAGAGAAAAAACATGTCCAATGTATTTTCCCCTTTCTGACCAGAATCCATTTTCCCCTCCACATTTCCTGTTTCAGTTCAGACAGGTTATCAAGTTACCTGGCCCAGAGTTTGCAGTGTCTGTTTACAGGGTGATAATGAACCAAACTCTGCAGCTTTACTTGGAATTTTAGACTACAAAGCCCAAGCATTCCCCTGCCCATTTCCTCCTTCAAGTCACAAGATATCATCCTGTCTCCCCGATCCTCCTTCCAGGTGGCCCCATCTCTAGGATCTTTAGGTGGGCCTTTTCCTACCTTTATAGCTTCTGGGTTCCGCTGGTCCCTAACCCACAAAGGATCTGCAGGGATCAGGGACAATTGTATAGGCATTGATTTCAAAGGCCCAAAGAGTTAAAGGGGTTTATTAATTTTTCTCACTGTACAACATTAAACAGTGAAAGATAGGTTCAGAGTTATTTTGAAACAGAGCCCTTGGTTTTACACAAGGTGGACGAGAGACAGGATAGAAAAGCTGGGTTGAAATATGGCTTTCATTGATGTCTTGGAGCACTGGACCACCGGTTAGTTATGAGTGGATGCTTCATGCCAAATCAGCTCCACCACATGTTGCTTGGATCCTGTATAGTTACAGTCGGGTCAGGGCCATCATTTGGTTAGATACTTTGTCCTTAGACAAGGCAGGTGTGAATGATTGCAGTATACTTGACTTCAGGATTCAATGAAAAGACAAGAGAGTGAGATAGGATAGAAGGAAAGAAACAGAGGGGCAGAAAATAACACGAAGGAAAGGAATACAATACAGGATCCTATGTGCTTTTTGCAGTGCTGCTAATTAGATACCCCAGTGATGGGCTGAGGACTGGCTGTCATGATCATGTGATGACTTTCAGCACTCACAGGTGAAAATGAAGTTCCTTATACAAGAGCCAGGGCAGCTGTTCTTCCTCTCAGGAGGAAAGTCCTTTAGATAAGTTGAGATGAGTTGCAGTTCTGGCAGTTCCAGGGATGAGCTGGGGGAAGATGAGTTGAGATGAGGCAAGTTAGGATGTAAGGTGGGCCAGGAGATGAGAGGGAATGCTGAACTGATAAAGTGTTTCCAAAGTCTCTTTCTGATAAACTCCAAAAGGGGGAACGTGGGCAGTGTAGTTCATCCCCCTCATTATTTTGTCCACCAATTAGACCTAATCTCCATCACATTTATTTTGATCCATTAACTTCTGGTTCCACAGTTTCTGCTTTTGCCTAGTATAGTTTCAGCAGTCCTTGGATTATATCAGCATGGACTTTTTGGTTCTCTTCTCTGTCTGTTCTCTCAACATTCACCATTGTAAACAACTTGACCTATTTGTCATGGTTATTGTAACATCTTATGAAATTTTCATATACTTTGAGCTTTCAGAAGGGCTACATTTGGTAGGCCCAATAGATGTCAGATTTCTACTGAATTCTTCAAACTCTTTGCAGTCACATGAGAATTTAGCTGTAGGGGGATGTAGCTGGGCAGTTACCCCGCTCCGGCCCTGAAGGGGTTAAAACAGCCCTGGGAAAGGCCGGCCCTGGGAGCCAATTGGCTGGGCTGATCAGGGAAGCAGCTGCAGCTGGGGCCATGCCCCTTTCAGGCCACAGCTGGCCTTATAAAAGGGCTGTGAGCCAGGAGCTGAAGAGGTCTCTCTCTAGCTGTGGAGAGAGACAGACCTGGCTGCCTGGGAGCTGATTTGGGTACCTAGAGTGGAGCAGGGCTGGGGGAAGGCCAAAGGAGCTGAGGAGCTCTAGCCTGGAAAATCCCCAGGCTGCAGGTCTTGCTAAAGGCTGGGAAAGGTACTGGGGTTGCAGAGGTGCAGTCCAGGGTAGGCAAAACCTCCTTGCCAATGATGAGTGGTACAGACTGCAATCTGCCCCAGCAATTGGGGGCTAGATGATGACTGGCAGTAGTCACTGAGGTGAGGTGGGGATAGAGGTTTGGGGGTTCCCCGGGGAGGGGAGACCCAGATCTGTGGGGGTACTTCCAGGGGACAGCACCCAAGGTAAAGGGGCACCGGGATCGGGGAGGGACACAGGGCCAGCAGCAAGTGAGATATCAACCGGCAGAAGGTGCTCCAAGGCTGAAAAAGCTAATTCCCTGGACGATCAGCAGGATGCCCCATGCCAGTGAGTCATTGCCCCCCCACAGAGGACCTAGAGAAACATTACAGAGAACAATAGAGAAAAAAGCCAAATCCATCAGCACAATGCTCAAAAGCCTGAACAGACCAGGACAAGACTGCAATGAAGGGAAGAAACTGGTAGACCCCTATGCACCTGAGGGTGCTGGAGGATAAAGAAAAATGAAAGAATGATGTAGGTCGAACTGGTTATGCACCTAGCTTCATTGTGCAATATTCCCAGGTTCAAAGTTAACCCAAATGTCTTTTTCTTTCTTTTTTTCAAATGTATTTTTTCTCATGTCTTTTATTCCCTTCAACAGATGTTTGATAAGTTTATTTCATATACCTACATTGTTGAAGTCCTCACTCAGGCAAAACTTTCACACAAGTCAGTTGAAGTTTTGCCTGAGCTAGGACTTCAGACTTTGTCCCTTGGATGTCCAGATGGATTTTTGTCATTCCTAAATCTTAGAAAACGCTAATGTGGTGACATTTAAAAGTTGAAGCAACCACACACAATTTTCAGGACATAAAGAACTGAGAATGAAACATCTCAGTACTGGACAGACAAGGCTGCCATTATTGAACATACAGCAGCATGTGTTGTTAGAAGTGAAAACATATAGAACCACAATTTTAAAACTCTTCTTTTTTTACAGGGACAAGATCAAAGACTCAGTCTCTGATCCCTGATGTTTAATATGTAGTAGCCCAAATGATGTAATAATAATTAATAATATATCTAGAATATGCACACAGGTAATGCACACATTGATTTTAATAGATGTCTATTTAAATAAAAAATACAAAAAAGAAGCAGCATTGTAGCATATTTTTACTGAGTAAGGTATCAATAGGAAGCCAGGTGGGATACAAAGACGAAAGATCAAGCTGCAGAGATATTACATTTTTAAAGGGCATTTACTAGGGCAGATTTTTTCCCCACTTATCTAGGAAGAATTAATGTTCTGACTTCACAACTGATTGAACTGGTCATATGAAATAGTAAGCATGAGTAAACTGAGCGTTCAAATCCTTCAGAGCTGGTTACTGATCACCTCAGACTCTTCTCTGGAGAAAAATGATTCTAGATCAATATGAGGCCAAAAAAGAAATTGATCAGGGCTTAAAATTAATGGTTTGAGTTTCAGAGGTGCTGCTGGGCGCCCACAGCTCCCACTGAAATCAATGCAGACTGAGCATCTCTAAAAATCAGATCACTGCTTGGCTTCCTATCTCCCACTTATTACTTACTGGGTAAATCAAACTATCTGGTAATCACAAAAGCACAAGCTGGGTGTTCATAATGGGAACTTAATAAAACTTCCAATTTTAAAATTGGTGGTAGAAAAGTGTGTGTATAAAAAGGGAGGAAAAAGAGAAGACTCACTAATGTTTTCCAGCTACTTTAATCAATGTCCATTCCATCTGCAGAACAATGCCACGAGGATGCCCATCCCTAACCATTCGTATTTTTTTACCTCATAGCCTTCCAACCCTTTCTCATAATCCCCCTATAACTGTCTAAGGAAAAGAAGAATGCCTGCTTTTTAAATATCTCTATCAATTAATCAAGTCCCCACAGGCTTTGAGCTGTTATTGCATGACATGTAATAAGAACTTTGCACTGCTTTAGTAACATTGACCAGAGGAGATCAGAATGTATTACAACCATCAATTCATTATTGTAATTCATGCATGTAGATGCATGAAACTTTCAGACCAATGCCTGAAGCCAGGAGAAACCTGGAACTTAAATTTTCAGTTGTCATTGAAAGCTCAAAACTTGAAAAAAAAATGTACCAGCTTTGTCTGGAGCGCCTGTGAAGATTCTTTCTGTAGATTAAATGCAGACATAAAAAAACGGCTGTGTTCTCCCTCCCAAAGACCAAAGATGGGTGCGGAGATTTCCCCACAACAACATTAGAGGTAAGGGGTGGGATTGAAGTCTATGCCTGCTACTTCAGACTGGTCTGTTTGCTAGATAGGGTTCCATCTTGGCCTCATATAGGGTTCATCTAAAACTTGGCTGTTCCAGCTGAGTTTCGCTTTGACTATTTCATGTTCATTGGAACACAAAATAAAATCCACTTAATTCTTTCACTAATTGAAACTACAAGACAGAGCCATCGTGATTACATTAATTGCCCAAGTTTACAAAATGTGTCAGTGACAAAGTCAGGAATACAATCTAAGGATGCTGAATTTGGATCTATCCACTGGATTAGCTTCAACAGTGGGATATGAACAGACCAAAAATAAAAGACTACACATTCTCTTTCATGCTCACTTTCAAGTTTCACTCAAAGTTGGGGGAATTCTTTCATTATAAATGGGTAGAAAAAAATAATAATTAGGAAAAGAAAGTTGTAGGATGTGGCAAAATGATCAGGCTAATTTCCTAAGCCAACTCAGCTAGTTTCTAGGAAAAACTGTCTAATAAATTATTACCTGCAAATATATGACAAGATAAATAATCAGTAATTAGAAACCATGATGTTTTTCCAAACAGCAAAAGTAATATAATCTCTTTGGTAGATTATGGGTTCATTTTTCAAAGTCAGCTCCTCCATTCATTTATTGATAAATATATTCCTTTATATTTTAATTTTGCTTTCATATGGTTTTATTTGTTTGCATTTATTCATTAATATTCTTTTCCTTTTCCTACCTTTCCACTGCTTCTATTGTCATAGCAAAAACAGGAAATAAAGAATAGAAAAGCAGAGGTATGTGGCATCATTGTGACAATGTCACAGCACTAAGCTACCTCTCTTAGGATCGGATATATTGGCTCTGGTGAAGATGCTAAAAATGTGATCCGTCAGTAATTTATGGTCACATATTTTCATCTAGTTCTAAGTACAATTTATCTGAGCTGAAAATACAAGGCAGAAATAAAGTTAGAAGCTAAGCTATAGATCCATTGTTAAATACTATTTACTGAAGAAAATACAGAAACAGGAGAATCTATTAAATCAGGGCCTGATTCTGGAAATGCTAAGAGCACTGGTGAGCACTTATATTGATAAGAATCCCTATTGAAAGCCATGGGTCAATTCATATGAGTAAATGCTCACCATTGCAAATGAGGCTTCATCAGTTGAGCTCACATTGAATAATAGAGTTTCAATGAAAAGTTTGCTTATTTGGTGCAATACTGTTATTCTCTGACTTCTGGTGGTAAAAGTCTATAAGAAACAAATCTACAATTTGCTGCGATTGAAATGGAACAAACAATTTAACCTGGCTGGAAAAAATATTCATGCTAAATTGTTGGGACTAGATCTCTAAAGTGCTGCCAACCAGTTGCTTGGAGTAATTATACCTTCGTACCTCAATTCAAGTTTCCAAAGCTATCAGTACAGAAACACACACTGCATTTTGAAATCACAAGCGGAGATGATACTATGCTAATGTGCGTGCAGTGTGGCATCTGACAGGAAATACGGTTGGATCCAAAATAGGGTTCGGCATTTAAGGAAGCAATTGCAATATTTAGAAATGTGTAATTTAGGAACCCTAACTAGTGACTACCTTGGCATGTGGTATCTTTATATTGGCTAGGAAAGGATCTCCAACACTAATGCACTATTTGCTTCTCAGACTCCATGTATGCAAGTGCTGAAGGGGAAAAAGAGGCTGAAAACACATGGTTGGACACCTCAGAATATTATAATTTTTCCCAGAGGGATTTTGAGGCCCTTGAGCCGAAATCTTTAGCCAGTTCTTCAAAGGGTAAATGCAGTCATGTGAAAGATGAGAAAATAATACATAACTATGGTCATAGCCACACATTTGGCTTTATGCCTCAATTCTGCTATATGTGACTATGAAAATTATACTTGCATAACAACCACCTCTTCTAATCTGCCAAGTTTCCTAAAAACTTCCCTAGAGATAGTTATCCAAGAATATAAAAGTCACAACATGCTTTTAGAGTGTAAAGATATCTGAAATCTTCAAACTCACATATTCATAAAATGAAAAGCTCTTCCATTTTCATTTGGGTGCCTCACTAATGGGGATTTCTCCCTATGTGGTCTCCATGGTGGAGGAGTATCTGCAAGGGATGTTTGTAAAGTTTGTAACAATGCAGGCCTGATGGAAAGTGAACCATGACATAAAAATCTCTGATCTGTTATGGGATGTACTCTTTTTTCTGGGAAAATTATAGTGATTAGTACTGAGAAAATCATCAAAAAACAGTGGGAGGTGACACAGGATAACACCTGTGCTCTCAAATGGTAGAGTAGATGGACATTGTTTCCAAGAATCCAAAAGCCGTTGTTACTAGGCAATGTGTGACTATGATGAGTATGTCTCTCTGAATCCATTTGCAATTCCCAGGGAGTTACAGAATAGTTTTTGGTCAAAGCAATACCTTTGAAACACTTGTTCTCTGTGTGGAGGAAATTGATACTTGGCTTCAACACCTCGAGTTCCGAGAACGGTTGTGGGTGTTGATGCCTTTCTCATCAACCTGTCACTTTAACGATTGATCTGTTATTTGGGTAGCCTATAGTAAAGTGCTATGTGAGTACTAATTAATTATTACTTTTTCTTCAGTGGTATCCTATGATTCAGAAAGCAAGGAACACACCTAGCAAAGTTTCAATGGGGATTTCTACTGAATCTTCACCAGTGTATGTGAGTCCTATCTCCTCCCTACTAAGATAATGGTTATGGACTGGGGGAGACATTTTCTTCATGAAACATGTTATACTCTGTATCTTTCCTTTCTGTGAGACAGACAGGCTCTATGCCTACCATGCATAGCTTATATAAGTCTGCCAATATGGGCCTCCATGATGCAATCTTTCTGTGCATGTCCCCTTCTGAACCTGTCTCCAGTAGGTAGTGATGAGTAGAGGATCTACAACATTGACACCCCTCCAGGCTTACAGAAGGCTAGCACTGATGAGAATCATTCATGGTCGCCTTGTGAGTGCTTTGACTTCTACAGGAGGTGGCATCTGCTGTGTCCACCAACCAGGGGTGGCTCTAGACCCCAGCGCGCCAAGCAGGCGCGTGGGGTGGCCCTTTCCCGGGGGGGGGCGGCATTTGGCTCCGGTGGACCTGCCGCAGGCATGACTGCGGCGGGTCCCCTCTTCCCGCGGCTCCGTTGAGCTCCCGCAGGCATGCCGGCGGGAACTCAACCGGAGCCGCGGGAAGAGGGGACCCGCCGCCAGCCTACTTTCTAGAGCCGCCCCTCCCACCAACTCATTGTTAGGCTGTTTCTTCACCACAGCGTTGTCTACGCTTGAGCTAACTCTTCCTTTGTTAGCCCAGCTCACATAATCTTTCAGTGGAGTAGAGTGCAGCATTCAACATTTATTCAAGGAGCTTTCTCTGCCTTCCAGTGGGGTTGAGCAGGCTGTCTCTGCAGAGCTCCCAGTTCTTGCTGGTTTAAGCTGTGTTGATTCAATTCAGAGCCCTAGCTGGCAGCACATTGCACCATCACCAGGCTATGGGGCCAGGCCAGCACTCAGATATAACACAGCACAATAACTATCATCTGCTAGATAGCTTCTGTTAGTAATTTTTCTGAATTTAAATTACAGTATCTGAAACATAGTCCAATAATTCCATATTTCAGTCTCCCCTTCAAAAGTATTGAAATGTTTGCTGATTTATCATGATAGGTAGCTTAGGGAAACCTGTGCTTTAATATAAGAAATAAATTATTTATTTCTGATGCCATAGGAACAACTTTGAATGACCCAGACAACCCAGGAAGCCACATAATCTAGGATTTCAAAGTGCATTGTGGGCAAATGAAGAGTTGTTTATTCTAATTTAAGTGGCAATTCCTTATTTTTCAGCTGAATATAAAGTGCCAAGAGTGAATCTAGCAATACATTTTATAACAATATATTTTTGTTTCTTTGAAGTCTGTTGTCATGTAATGATGTTTCATACTGTGAAATGTGACAAAGTGCATCACCACTAGTTGTGATTTTTAGAGTGAAAACCAAAGAACGTTAGAATTTGGGTGCGGTGTGTTGACTTTCTGAATCAACAAATCAGGGCCAGGTCAAAGTTTAGCTGAAGCAGCCTCAAAAAAGTTATTATTTTCTTAGTGCTAGATTCATCAAAGGAATGAATTAATCAGCAAACATTTTTACAATTACTGAAAATTAAAAGGAACACAAAAGAAAACTCCCATGTGCGCCTCTTTCAGAACAGTTATGGCAGGTCTCTTGTGAAATGATAACTGAGACTTGTTCTCAGCAAGGTTCATCAGCAGAAAAATTTTAAGTGACTGAACTCTAAAAATGAAGAACACATACAATTTACAGACTGATAGAGCAACAATCTTACAGTCACGTCAAAACACATTTATAGGGGAGTAGAATGGGGTCTGAAAGTGAATCATGGCAGCACTTATGTATAGAAAAAAAGAAGCCATTGTAGGCTTCTCTTTATTTAAGTAAAGGCAGTTAATAATAGTTTATTCTCTTCTCTGAATGCAGTTTAGTCTCTTAGGGGCTTCCCCCACATAGAGACATTAAATGATAGTTTTATGAAAAGGACTTCAAATTCTACCTTCCATCAGTAGATATATTTTTGTTATATTTTACCAACTGTTTTATTATGTGCTTATACAAGTCAGATTTTAATTTGCAAACTTCCTTTATCAACCATTGAATTGGGGATTTTAGCTGGAGCTGGGAATAAACAGAGATGTTCCTTCATGCTGAAGAAAAATGTGTGTCATTACGTTAAAAGAAAATAAAAGATACTGGAAGTTAGTTTGCTAAGGGAGTTTAGTGATAGAATATGAAGCTTTTTACCTTCAAGGTCCTGATCCTGCAAACAAACTTAAATTTACACACCTGACTAGGCCCATTGATTAGAAAGCTCAAAGTTAAGTATGTGTGTAAATGTTTGTGAGACTGGGGTCCAAATCAGTGGGTTTAATTAAGCCCATCTTGGTAGTGACCAAAAGTACTTATCATCTGATAGCCCTTCAGGTGCCTGTGTCAAATGCGTTTCCATGATCATCTCCATTCAGCTTCTAGTGAATGGTGTCAGAACCACTGGCGCGAGTGGCACAAACTGGCACTGCTGCTGACTATCTTACTAAAGAGATGCAAAAATTGTGACTGTGTACAGAGGCCAAACTAACTCCTTACCCCTGGAGTGCATGTCACTGAAAAGCATTGCGGGATATATGTGGCAGGCCCATGAGAGGTTAAGGGGAATTTTGTCTTTACTAATTCTGGGCCTGTCTATTTGGTGTGGTCAACTTGTAGGAGTAGGATTTTATATTTATATTAGAGGTTATAATGATTGGCGGTTATAATAATGTAGTATGTATTAAATATATTCATTTATGATTTGATTTCATCCTGCCAGCCACCCTTTATAATTTCAAGGCAGGAATAGAACAGAATAGTCCTTATGGCTGATTATGGTCACTTTTTGTTTTAGGATAAGATTTCATTACAGTATTTGCTAAAAGGTCTTGCTTCTTGTATGCATTGCAAACTAAGTTGTGTAAGGTTCTCTTGCAATCTCTTTAGTTACCATATCATCCTTTCCAAAATGTTGTCCTGTCTGTAAGTCTCTGTAAAATTGTTTGGAGTGAGTAAAGGATGTGTGCATGGTTAAGGATGAGTGTGAAAGCCATCACAAATGTCCAGATGGTCAAGAAAAAGTGAGAGACTTGGAAACACCAGGAGATATCAGAAAACATCCATTGTATCCGATGCTAAACATATTAGCAGCATTGATGACCTCAGAGGTGAGGCAGGCACCTTCAAAGGTGAGACAACAAATAGGAGATAACGATGGGAAGCCTGACAATAACCATCAAATGATCACAGCAGAAAACCCCAAGATTAACACCACTTAAGGGCTAATGATTACAGGATGACATTGCAAAATGCATGGACTCAAATGAGAATTTACAACTATAAAGATGGGGTGTTTTGCCATGAAACTCTGGGTTCAGTCCTGCAAAGCCTCGGAACAGCGGATCACGACCGACAGAGCCCAGTTCCTCACTCATGTTCAATCTAAGTGGCCATTAGATTGACTCAAGTTACGACAGACTGGTAACTATAAAGACCATCTGCAGGACATGTGTGTGTGTGTGTGTTTGTGTTGTGTAATTGAATGATATGCTAACTGTTGTATTTTCAATAAACATGGTGTATTGCCTTTTTCCCTGAAAAAGATCCCATGTGCTTTGTATGGTCATAACAAACAATTTGCAGCTAAATTTGAATCTCTGATGGTGTGGGGGCCGATCTCACACTGGAATGTGGAATATCACGGTAACGTATTTGAAATGCTGTAGTGATTATAATTTGTTAAAATTACAAAGGTAACCGCGGTACCAGTTTCCCTGAAAAGGATGGAAACTAACCCCCTGGTTGCCTGCACAGCACGGCACAGATTCTGTGTAGATGCAACATGCAATATACTCTTGACTGCACCTTCTAATGTCAATAATGAGCCACTGGGGCATATGAGTTTCTTCAGGATGACCAAGTGGATGACTTGATTGTGTTTGTCAAGGACAGTGAGAAATACCAACATCTTTCAATTAATTCTGACAGAGTCCCTGTCCAAAACTCTGTGTCATTGATTTGTGATCTCTAGTTAGATGTATTATTCTCTGTAGCTATATGAAAAGTAATGAAAAAATCCTCGATGCCCCTCAAAATGCATGGTATTATTTTTATCTACAAATGTTGATTCATACCATGTAGTTTACAAAATGGCTTATAGTGAGACAGATACAGGGCGGCCACACCCCAGGGGGAGCTCTAGGAAGCATTGTACCACCAGCTCTTACGCCTGCACGGGGAGTCTGCACACTGTACCATCATCGGATGTGACTTTCACCATTTCCATTGGGAGATTTTTCCACAACCTCCTGTACTAGTTCTCACTGCCAAGAAATGTTTTTAAAATATTCAACCAAAAGTTGCCCCTGCTGAACTTCATCCCATTCTCCAAATTATGACCCACCTCCTAAATCACTCTTGGGCCTTCTTAGCACTCTTCAGATATGTATAGACTGTTATCATGACCTCATAACCTTTTAGTCATCTCTTAACCAAGCTATATGGATTTAGCTCTTCTAATCTTTCTGTACAAGCAATTTCCTCCAGCTCCTGGCTCATTTTTGTTGTTCACTCTGAACATCCTCCCACCTGTCACTATATTTTTGGTAATGAGGTGCTTAGAACTGAACACTGTATTCCAGGTGCAGTCACTCCAGAGCTATAGAGAAAGAAATTATCACATTCTGTGACATTATGATGCCTTCTGACTGTGTATTCATGTTTGATTGCTTCTCAGCTTCCAGAGTCACCTTGGTTAACACTGTTCCAAATGACACAGAGCTCATGGATCTAGTGTGTTAGCCAACAATTAATTTATTGACCACGAGACAGTGACCTGCATTAAGAAAGCCAGGACAACTTTGAAAAACATGCTCATTTTCAGTTTGTAACCCACATGGCATTAGATTAGATGCCAAGTCGAAGGTGTAATTGCCAAGACTGCTTTGTGATGTAGAGACAAGTAGCTGTATTCTTCTCTCCGTTTTAGTGGTGTAAAATTGGACCAATTGCATTGGCTTCATAACCTCAGTGAATCTGTGCCTGTAAGTCTATTCGCAGCTATTTATAGGCATGATTTGGTGTTTGCTGCCACAGGTTTCCCAGTTTCTACATTCCTCTAATGCTGTAGCTTCTTGACATGCTGTAGCTTTTAAAGAAGTTAGTGCTGCCTAAACATAGTTTAATGTTGTGTGCTCTGATTATTTTTGTAGTGATTTTTGTATATGATGGTCAGGGTTGCCCAGGAATCCCAGCAAAACTGCATTCCACTGAGCTTCTGATATTCCTGGGGATCACTTAGCTGGCACTTAGATAGACACACAGTTGCAGGGGGATGGCAGGATGCGGGAGGAGGTCAGGGAGCTTCCTGCCTCCCTCACCACTTTTTCCTACAGCTTATGTAAGGGCCAGGGAAAATTGCAGTCCTTCCTTGATTTCCCCAAAGGGGCTGGTCTATGGTTAACACTGGTCAATGGAGCAGAACAGGCTCCACTCCCAGGGATGCAGCAAATGCAACACTCCATCTAAGGCTCTGAGGTGGCACCTAGAGCTGGACAACTTTTTTTTAACAAATAGTTGGGGGGTTTTCAGTCAACTCAAAATTATATGCAAATTTCACACATCATTTTTCAGTGTTTCACAAAACAGCCAGAGGAGGAGCTGGTGCTGCCCCCCCCCAAACCCCTCGCCCACCCTCATTACCTTTAGCCCGGCATGTAGGAGACCCAGGTTCAAATCCCCATTTCAGATTTGGTTTGACCTGTACCAGTTATTTTTTCTGTGGAACTGCCACCAAATCAAAAAAAACAAATATTCATCCAGCTCTAGTGGCATGGCTTCACAGTGCCCCTTGGACTATGTCTCTCTTTATTTACCAAGATCTTGTGTCATCTGCATTAGGTAAGTTTAAATAACTGTATTGAATAGGAACAACAAAAACAGAGGAGAAAGAGAATGATCCTACAAATAAGAAAAACAAGAGACTCTGAACTGGTTTAAAAACAAAGCCATCTTTTAGCAACCACCATGTTTTGTACCATTTTTGATATCCTCCATACTTCCTTTCCCATTATGACAAGTTCAATGACAGCTTCAGAGTTTGCATGATTTGCCATTTTACTTTTCAGTGCTAATTTGGTCATCGCTTTTGTAAGCTACACTTTGTTTGCACTGATAGGTGATTACTAGGTAACAACCAAAAATATAACAGGGCCCTTCCTTACTCTTTCTACAATTTCACTAACTGGTAGTCAAGCATCAGTTGCTGAGAATGCTGTAAGAATCATGCTCAAACTTTAATTTAAGCCATTATTAGTAGTTATTTGGAGTAATGTCTATGATCTGTTGGGTGCTTTCAGACAAGCAGAAAAGGTTCAGTCTCATTCCCAAGAAGCTCATGGTCAAAGGGCAACAAGACAGATATAAATCAGGAAAGGGGAACAAATGGAAGGGATGTTTTTATACATATCAGCTAAATTTCCTATAGAGGGCAGAGATGAGTTTTTAGGAATGACACACAAGGTTTGCTGAATATACAACAATAATCATTCAACCCAGGAAAAGAAAGAATAGTTCTTGCAACAAGGGATGACAGCAGCTGATTCCTCAATCACAGGCTCTTCATTGTTCCAGGTGATAGTCAGGAGAGCTTTAGCCCCCTCAACTAGTTTTTAGACCAAATTGTCCATTTGACCTCCCAAAGTCTGGCCAACAGGCTTAGGCTAAACACATCAAACACTCCATCCTCATAAAAACAGAGCTAGAGCAGTCACAGTCCAATAACTGGCAGTCTCAGAAGGAAAACTGTAACATGTTAGCTAAACATGTAGTAAGTAATTCAAGAACTTCATGGAGCTCACACAACCAACCTGAACAACCAATAACTCAGCTGCAGCACATGAGGATGTGATAATTCACATTAGGACAGAAGGGGAGGCAAAATTCCCCATTTCCCTTAAGAATGGGAGGGTCTGTCCACCCCCTACCACTTAATCCAGGAATTTCTTATGTCTTGACCCAGAGAGAGACCAATTGGATGTCCTGATTGGCTGGCAGGAGTGTAGGTTTCTTGCAGTCCTCCGCAGATAGCCTGGGGCAACAGCACCTTGGCCCCCATCACACTGACATAGTAAAAGGAGGGCGGATTGGTAGGAATCCTAAGTCCAAAGGAAGGAACATTCTCCAAATATGGAAATCTTTATAACTGTGAACTTCCCCCAGAAATTAAAACACAGGAGAGGTAGAAAGAAATATGTCCTACAAACCAAATCTATTGTTTTTATAATGTGGTTATCATACAGAAACCTACAAGTGAGCTTCAAACCAGGTTCAAAATTCACAACACTCATCAGTGTAGGTGATAGTTAAGACCCTTTGTTTTTGTTTTTTATTTTATTTACATTTCCTTGGGAATTTATCTGTGTTTAGTACTACAACAAGAACAGAGGAAAATTGGTGGAAAAAAATAATTTCTCTGGGTAAATATCGAGGACAGGAGAAAAAAGTATTCAGTAGATTAATGCTTTGATTAATGGAACTCAGTGTGGTTTGCTGCAGAACTCAAAACACGATGCCACCTCTGAGTTTAAGAAAATAATATATCTCTAATCCCCAAATAAAGCTTTTCATTCAAATAAACAATTTACCTGGTGTAGACTTAGTATTATTAACCTATACATATTTACATTTAATAATTAAGCCACACCATTTGCAGGGCATATACTCAACTTTATCCTTTTCTCCTGTTTTTGTTTCTTGTAAACTTTTGAACACTTCCTTGTATTCTGATACAGATTTTTGTTTTCTTCTCATTTTGGTGTGTCAGATCTTTAAACCATTATCGCCTAACAGGTTGAAATTTGTATGTGGTGGGCGTGATATTCATCAGTACATTCAGATGCGCACACACTTCAGAGCTTCCATGCATGCCTGTTTGTTTATTGTTTGCATCTTCTAGATTAATACATTGCCTTATTTCAACAGGAGCTTTGCATATACACACAGTCTAATGTCTTATTGTAATATATATATATATATATATATATATATATATATCATGTGATATATTGTAGTTTCCTAATAAAACAAATTATTTTTTAGATATTTGAATGGTACAAAAGTAGGGCAAAAATCAGAAAAAATCAAATAATGCTTTTTATAAACCTGGGATTTTTTTCAGTAAAAATTGGTTTAAACTGAAAACAAAGGGACTCGGTGATAGTACAGCAAGAGAAAATGTGAAACAGGGTGATTACTTTCTTCCAAATAGAAAGCAATACCTGCATGTTTTAACTGGAGTAAGTGAAAAGGTAACATTATATAAGATGATCTACATCAGCAAAGTGAATGAAGGAGGCCATATCTCCATGAATCTGAATGAAAAGGGCATGCCTATTAGCCTGTCTCTGTGACATTGTTAAGTGTGTGTGTGTGTGTGTGTGTGTGTGTGTGTGTGTGTGTGTGTGTGTGTGTGTGTGTGTGTGTGTGAAATCTGCTCTTTTTCAATACAGTGACATTTTTCTTCTAGTGTGGTGATGACTCAAAGCACTTATGCATTCCACTTATAATGTGAGCCGCTGCTCTCTAACCATAGAGTTCACATTTAATATCACTGAATAGGTCTAGGCAGGTATTTTAGCAGGTAAATGCTCCTTTGAAAAATCCAGCTTTTTACATCCAAAAATCATGTATGCATTGCTAGCTACTGTTGGAAACGTAAATAAATAAATAAATAAATAAAGGCAAACACCAAACAAAATTAGGAAAACATTACACAATAATAAATCAGAGCAACAACAAAACTGTAAAATCATTTGGAATGACAGATTTTGCTGCTATATTTGTTTGCTAAAGTAGATTTCTGTTAAGTGCAACTGAAGGAAAAAAGATCCTAGTTAGATGGATAAAATACCTTTAAAATGAAATGGGTTTCATGAACTCAGCTTAATTTCCAAGACATCATACCAGAAGGGAAAAAAACATATTAAGTGATAATGGCAGTCTGTGTGGTTGACTATAAAGGCACAGTAAACTAGTTCTTCCGCTAAATCTAATGTAAGGCCTATCATGTTATGGCTGAGAAGATTATGCAAAATAATATCAAGGGCCCATCTGCAATGAGGCAGCCTAGGTCTAAATATGGGACTTCATCCTCCAGTTCTCTTACATTTTTCTCAATTAGGCAGCAAATATAGTGTTTGCGTAAGTCATGAAGTGTGAATAAGAACATCATACGATTTAATGAGCATGGGAGATTAGTTATGCTACAACTTCGAAAAAAAAGATTGGCTCCTTTAGATGTTGTAGCTGAATGTGCATATTTGTCATTATTCTGGAGCTTGTACTCCAGGTTCTCACTCCAGGCTGATAGAGATTCTCTGTAAATGAATATAAGACTGAAATCCGTTGCTGGCTTCAATGGATTCTGTTAGACACACAATAAAATGCAATTGGAAGAATGAAAGCCCCACGCAAAATGAAGGCTATGCAAATCTGGCGCCTAAACTGCCAAGTGTTGTATTTAATAACCACTATTCTTTTAAACAGGTGGTTTAAGAAATACATGGAAAGATTAATACCTTCTCACGGATACCTTTGGAAAGCAGCATAGAGCTTGTTTCTTAAACCTAGTCTACATGGGGACATTCAGGAAAATTAATCCAAATTGACAAAAGCTGTTAATTTGAAGTGGATTTGTTAAACCATATTAAATCGCTATGTAGATGCTTTTATTCAGAATTGAAATGGCTTTAATTTGGTTTAGTTTAATTCACTTGGGAATGAATTAAGACAAGCTGAATTAAGGCCACTTTAATTCTGAATGAGGGTGTTTACACCAGGGTTTAATGTGGTTTTACTAATCCACTTTAAATGTATGTCTTTAGTTAATTTGGATTAAATTTCCTGGATGTCCCCATGTAGACAAGCCTTTAGACTAGTTATTTTGATGTGGTCCACAATTTCTATGCCCACTATTCTCCCTCTCTGTGCTCCCCCCCATCCCCAACAACAAAACATGCAGAGTGAAACTGCATGCAAAAGCTACATCTTGGTAAAAGGAAACAAACCAGCTGCTTTGAGATCTATTAATTAGAATTGCTGTATAAAAGCTAGGTATTATTATTATTATTATTTATTATTATTGTGGCAGATCCCTCAGCATCTGGTGTGGATATAGAGAACTTCTAATTTAAGCATCTCTACACATCTGTAGAACACACTTAGGATTATTTCTTCTTTTCCTGTTTACAAAATCAAAGCCAATGCATCTGAGGCTTATAGTGGTGCTAGCAAATATTACAAAGACCTTTCATATGCAAAACCGTCTTGTATGACTGAAGGTTTGGAATTAACTAAGCCTATCTTGCATTTAAAGAGCTGCTTTTCAGGATTTCAATTTTGTTGTGGTTTTTTTCCCCTTTATTTTTAGGGTTTTTTTTCCTTTTTGGTTCATTTTTCATAGAGTTAGTATTATTAGCACTTTGTTACATTTTCATGGGACTTTTTCTCTTGATCCCTGAACATGTTGAATAAAAAGAATGATTCATAAGTGTGAAAACAGCCTTCCTAATATGTCTCCTGGCTCTGGAAATATTCTCAGAATTTTTAAAACTACCTGATGTATTTTCACCAGCAACTTAGCTCTGAATTCTATATCGCAGAACTAAGCTTTGAAATTCTAAAATTCTTTTTATGTTATTATGCATCTTAAAGGGATATGATATCTCATTGTGATGGGATTTGAGGTTTTGCGGGGGGGACGGTAAGAAGGGAAAGCACTTCATAGAAACAGAACTGCAAGATATTTTAAAAATTAAATGTTGTACCTTTAATGAAAACCAGTGTCGACTCTAGTTTCACATTCCGGGATGCACTCCAGACCAGTGGGGAGCGGGGGATTGGGTCACCACCTGCCCTGCAACCTTGGATGCCTCACAATGCTTTGTTGTTGTAGCTCCCACCCTGGACTGCTCACAAACAGCCAAAGTGCATACAGGTCACACCCTTGAGTGTCTGTGTATAGCTAAAGTCCTGGTCCAGGAACTCTGACCAGCAGCACCACTCCAGTCACTTTATGGATTCCACCAGCCTTGGTTACTACTTGCAGGATGATCCCCAATACACTCCCAGCCCCGAGTTTTCCCCAAAAACGTCCCTGTAAGAGGTCAACTCCCATAAAAGGTCAACATGAAACAGTTTGCTACTTTAACTGGAATTACCCAAAGAGTTCGTTTTAAACACAACACTGGATTAGTTTTGATTAAAAAATAAGCAAGTTTATTTAACTATAAAGATATAGATTTTAAGTGATTACAAGTGTAAGGAATTAAAGTCAGAAATGCTTACAAGAGAAATAAAGATGAAATGCTATCTAGTCGCTAAACGTAACAAGCTAGACTTGGTTCAAGGTAAATTCCTTACCACAGGTTCCCAGCAACATTGCTGACCAAATTCTCAGATCAGGAACTCCCCTAAAGAGAGTCAAAGGGCTGGTTCCTTTGTCGTCTTAGGTGAAAGAGAGAGAAAGAAAGGGAACCTGGGGGTATTTTTGCCTCTCACTTGCACTGTCTAGTCACCCTCTGAAATGAATTCCTGTATAAATCTCCTTTCTGCTGTGAGGGTGGAGACATGAAGTCTCATGGTGAAAGAGGTTCAATGTAGTTGCTTGCTAAAATACAGATCGATGTGTTCCTGTCCCTCTTTCGTTTCCAAAGAATGACCACTTGACAGGTGATTGTCCATCAGCTTTGATGACACCTGGCTAGAGGTTTTAGCTTGTCCTTTATCTTTGAGGAATTGGTTTACCCTCTCTTGCTGTCCTGAGGACCCTGTTTAGTATTTATATGTGAATTGAGGTAAACACACATTTCTTTGTTTAGGACAGACCTGGGTTTGAACATGTACTAACAATATCATACAGGGGGAATTCATAACTTTACATATAATGATGCTACATATATTTCACCATGCTATTATTGACCAGTGAGTTTAGTTTTCAAATGATATCTCACAAATCATATTTTGTACAAAGATTATTACAATAGTGTAGGGGGTGCATTTGGGCACATCTACCATATAACACCCTGGCCTTCTGCGATACCTGAGCTTGTAAGGTAGACAAATACGGCCCTCTGGCTGACACCTTGGGAGCAAGGGGTTACCAGGTTTAGACATGTGCTGATCGTTGGATCCCTGGGCGCATGGGATCCCAGTAATGAGTGAGTGTTGAGAGAATGCGGAATCGATCAACGCTACAGTTGGCTGATGCGGCAACTCATGGTGTTGGAAGCCATCAGGTGGTTCAGAGACATCTATGTAGAACACATCACCAGACATCGGCAATACCAGAAGGGATGAGCTGGAGTGCCCTTGAGAAGAGCAGTAAGGAAAATAACTGACTGCTGGACCAGCCAAAGTTGAAGGAAATTGGCTGTGGGGGTCAAAAAGGAGACTCTGTAACCTGGAGAAGGCTGAACTAAAGGAGTGAGATCCAGGAGATGGGGCCTAAAACCTTGAAAGGATACTGACCCAGATCCCAAAGAATGCTCAAGAATGGTGAGGAAACTGAGGCAGGGAATAGAGTTCATGTGTTTTATTGTTTTGCCTAGATCTGTCTCTCTTGTGCTCTGTATGAATAGTGTGAACTTAGTTTTATAAATCCCATTGCAGAGTCTCTGTCTATTTGCTTTATCTATCCCCTGTCCCCAAATGGATAAACTATAAATGGGAATGATGGGAATGGGAATGATGTTACTTGAAAGTCTTGGGGTGTTCAGCACTGATCATGGGTAAGTTGGACAGTGGGGTCCCAGGAGAGGTATTAGACTAAGAGCTAATGTCCAAGAAGTGAACCTAGTAGCCAAAGAAAGAGACCAGCCTGTTCTGAGTATGCTCCAGGAACATGGAATGAAAGGGCCCCAAAATCAAAGATGTTACCATGACCATGTTAACTTTCCAACATTAAATTGTTTTAAATAAGGTTCAGGGTTTGGTACAGACAGACCTCAGCCTGCTTAGTTCCTTGGCAAACACATCATTAAAAGTTCTTTAAATTAAAGATACATAAAAGAAAGAAAAAACAATTAAAGCCTTTGAAATGTAAAGAATTAAGTTCTATTTTCTTTTTAACATCATCCCTTGTTCCTTTTCTCTGTAGCTGGAGAGAGTCTCTAGAATGGGGGGAAAAACCCTTATGTGACTGTCTTGTACACAGTATCAAATATGGTAATAACTGTTCTTTTTGAGAGGAGGGAGCAGAAGTTGGTTGAGATGGGCTGGAGATGTTTTTATGGCTGTTGTTATTAAAGTCCAGTTCCGTTTCCTAGAACATGCAAAATGGGAAAGAAAAGAACAGCAATGTTCTTGTATCAATGTTGGGCTATATAGGAGGGCATTGCATTTCACTGACTCTTACTGGTACCAGGCTTACAGCAATGTTGCAAAATATGCAGTCTTAGCCAGCTAAGCCAGACTCTTATTAGACAGAAGGAAATAGGAGAGGAATAGGAACAATAAGAAATAGGTGGGTAAAGGAAAAGGACACATGGCGGGAAGGAAAGACAAAGTTTCACATCCCAGGAGATGTTCAGGATTTATCTGGAGTTGGTGTAGGTGTTATCTGGGTCCCTTTCTTTGGCTCTGTCTGGTCAGGACATCTCTCAGAATTAGAATGAAGAAGGACTGGGTACTAGGAGAAGGTGGGGGTGGCAGTCAGAATGGTGAAGCTCGTTCCAGCAGCCAATTTGTCTCCTAAAATCTCTCTCTTTAAGGACCCCAAAATGGAGTAATGAGTGGAATTGCCCATCCCCTTATTATTTGGGGTCTAATATCCGATGTACCAATTTTGGATAATTAATTTCCAGCTCCATAGTTTTCTTGTTGATCAGGCATGATCGTAACACAGTCCTTGAATTCTATCAGTAGACCATTTTGTTAGGACTAATTCAGTCTGTCTGTCTTGCTTTTGCCCCTTTTTCCATCAGCATTTGTTGATATTGGTTATTGTGACGTTTTATGAATTTTCAATCACTTTTTACAGCCAAGCTCACAATTAGGGTAAATTTATAGACCCATTTATCACAAGAGGCCAACACAGGAGCCTGATGAGTGTCCACCAAGGGGAAGCTCGGCCAGGGCTGTGACACTGGGTATACCCATATCTGACTTCCACCCTCAAATGTTCTCTGTTTAAAACCTCATCGTTTTACTGGGTTAGACCCTAACTCAGGTGCACCTCTCACTTTTTTCATCAAAGGACAGAGGAGACAACGTACCTCCTGTGAGGGAAGTCATAGCTATAGCTATGGAGGAGATATCCTATAAGCTAGGGACTCAGTTAGCTGGAAACAACAGAGGGTGAGACAGACCCAGGTGCATTAGGCAATTGCACAATGACTCTGAACCACCAATGTGATGCAGCCATGAAATAAACAAATGTGATGCTCGGATGTATCAGGCAAGGTATTTCAAGTAGACACAGGGAAATACTACTGATGCCATTGTACAAGGTAAGACCCCATCTGGAATGGCATGTATAATTCTGGTCACACATGTTCAAAAGAGATTAATTCAAACTGGAATAGGTACAGAGACAAGCTGCTAGGATGATCAGAGGATTTGAAGGCCTATTTTATTAAATGAGACTAAAAAAGCATGGGTTGTTTAGCCTAGCAAAATAGATGGGATCTGAGAGGGGATCCGATTGCTCTCTATAAATACATCAGTGGGTTAGGGGGGTAAACACCAGGTAGAGCAAGAGCTATTTAAACTAAAGGTCAATGTCGGCACAAGAACAAATGGGTATAAATTGGTCAGGAATAAATTTATGCTGGAAATTAGCAAGTTTCTAACTATCTGAGGGGTAAGGTTCTGGAACAGCCTCCAGAAGGAACAGTGGGTGCAAACAACCTAATCAACTAACTTGGAAAGTTTAGGAACAGGATTGTATGACAGGATTGCCTGCTATAGCAGGGGACTGGCCTTGATGACCCAGGAGGTCCCTCCTACTCTTATGACCTACAGTCCAATGATTAGCCTGGAACTTGGGTTCAACTCCCTGCTCTGCCACAAACTTCATTTTTGACCTGGGGCAAGTGTCTGGATTAGACCTCAGTTCTCCATCATTAAAATGGGGATAATAGCAGCAGGGTGTTGTGAGGAGAAATATGTTCACATGTGAAGTGCTCAGATACTATGGTAATAGAGGCCATATTGATAGACTATTGATACCCTAGCTGTACTGATAGCTGTACTGCTATAAGCACCAGACCTTCACTGAAACACTTTGGGCCTCAAACTGTCTCCAGAAGGAATCTAGCTGCAGGTAACAGAGAATCTGCAAAAAATATTCAGGCTAGTTTAGAAATAAAAAATTCTATTGGAGATTACCTATCTCATAGGACTGGAACGGACCCCGAAAGGTTATCGAGTCCAGCCCCCTGCCTTCACTAGCAGGACCAAGTATTGATTTTGCCCCAGATCCCTAGGTGGCCCCCTTGAGGATTGAACTCAGAACCCTGGGTTATTGCTCACTTCTAAGCAAGATTAGCACCTTGAATGAAGCTACCAACTCATTTCACATGCCACCAAACAGCCAGCACATTAACATATTTCAACCAC
This sequence comes from Mauremys reevesii, assembly GCF_016161935.1. Taxonomy (NCBI): domain Eukaryota; kingdom Metazoa; phylum Chordata; order Testudines; family Geoemydidae; genus Mauremys; species Mauremys reevesii. The sequence goes on along the minus strand of NC_052633.1, from coordinate 24,627,510 downwards.
TGCCAGTTTGGACTGAATCAATGGGTTAAAAACCTAGTATCCCATTATCAATCCCATAAAGCAGGGTTGCCAAAAGTGCAGCCAAGAGCCGTATATGGCCTGTGAAATCCTAATATACACAAAGCTGATCAACTGCACATTGGACTGCTGCTGGTGACTTCCAGCAACAAATGATTCTATTTATCTAACAAGGAAGATACAATGACGAGAACTTGATGCACCTTTATTTTTGTATTATATATGTTACTATATGCAAATGAGATATGGCCTCTGGTGCTGCAGAGTGCTAAAGGGCCTTCCATAGACCATCTCAAAACTGTCCTGAGAAAGCAGCATTGCCTGTCTACCTTAGAAAGAGAGTCAGAACAAATTGTTTAAAAATAAATGAATTTAAAAAATGAAAATTGAACCATATGCAGCACAGACTTAAAAATATGCCCAGCTATGCAGCTTCTTCAGCCATTTAGGTTACTATCAAGTATACCGAAGAAGCTCTGAGAGCATTTCAAGTTTATAGTGTGTCACTTCAGTTGGCATGACTCTTTCTATTACCCAAGTCTGAGGGAAAATGCATTCCCTGGAGCGTACTGGTGCTGCTGCTCATATTAAAAATAATACTTAGCACTTCAATTGCATTTCATATCTTCAAAGTGCTGTACAAAAGCTAATTAATAAGGCTATGAGGCTGAATGCCAAATAGAAAAAAGCCTATTTGTAGAAAAAGTTACCTTGATTGACCTTCCTGGAGAAGCATTAGCAGTCCCAAGAAATCTCTCTTACTGTTTTTTGTATTGGGGGGGGGGGCGGGGGTTTCACAGAACCTAGCACAATAGGGTCCCGATCTCAGTTGCGGTCACTAGGGACTAGCACCCAGAGAGTGCTAATGTGACTTAGATTCCTGATGCTGTGATGAGCTCTGTACAGGTGGACTCCTGCAGTGCGGGTGAAGGCGTCTGCCCTCACAAAATTCATTACAGGATTGGGGCTTTAATCAACAGCCAAGAGTTTGGCAAACAAACGCTGTGAAGGTTGTAAAGTTAGCTCCTCGGGGAAGGAGGTGGTGATGTGACCCACTATGGCTAGCTAAAGGATGGGCTCCAAAGGAGCTGTATCTAGCAATGACCTTCTTAGGGTAGGTCATTATGAATAAAGATTTTAAAAAATACTGTTTCTGTATGTGAATAATTTGTCAACCCAAAGCAGATCTAATTGACTCTCTGCTTTCCACCAGTGGGTCCTGTAAAGCACTCCAGCCATTCCCCCAGGCCAGAGATTGGGACCAGGTCTGGCAAAGAATCCTTATGGGCTGAAGAAGGGCCCTACGCAAGGGTATGCTAAGGGAGCCATTTCTCCCACCTTTATGCTCCTTTTTCACTGCCAGAGAAGCATAAAAGTGGCTTTAGTGTAACCGAGAATCAGGCCATTTCACTGTAACTGCACACACTGTACCTGTCTACAGCAGATTTTCCTGAGCTGAAGACTAGCTGTGTTGTGCATAGTTGTTGCTATTTAATATCTATATTACAGTAATGCCACAGGAGTGGGCAGAGGGCTTACATAAACAATACCCACATTTCATTCCTCCTTTCGCCCCATTTTTTCCTGGTTGCAGGAGGCTCCTAGCTGCTCTCTTTCATCCCTATGGGAAGAGTCACACCTGACAAGGTTCCTGGGAACAGGACATGGGGCCCATATATCCAGTCCCTGCCCTACCTCAAGTCACATCTAGTGTCAGCAGCCCCTACCTACTCTTATCCCTCCCTCCCCCAAGGATCACAACTAAATTTAAGGAGCATAAGGTGAAAGATACAGAATTTCAGAATTGTTCACCTCTAGGTCTGCTCTGGGGATAGGACGCTGCTACCCTCTAAAGGTTGTTTGACGGCCCATGTGCAATAAGTTTCCTAGTCTCAGCCCCACCCCCAATAGATAAGAGTATTTTCTCTCTTGTGAAGTTTTTCCCCATTTATTATTATTAACACCACCATACTTTAAGAAAACCAATTATAATTACATGACACACATCCCTTGTTAGAACCTCCAGCAGTAATTTGGACATTCTTTCCTTTGGAATCACTTTGCTGAGAATCTAAACAACCAATTGAAAGTGTGTTATTCTTGCTGAGACCAAATCATTAGCAAAGTCTTAGGAAAAGCCTAGTGAGAATAACTGTTCTAATGCGACACACATGAGTCATCTGCAGGCTGATCAGTATACTGTTTCTAGTCAGGATCCTTTGATACTTAGTGCTCCCTCATTCCACAGTTCGCCTATCACTTCTTTGGCATTGCTAAGAGAAAGTTAAGAATCTTTTATGGCCAAAATACAACCACCCCAACAGTCAATTTACCCTACACTACCTTTTTAAGGGCTAAATTGTGACTTTGTCATAAGCCCTATGTGCAGAATAACAAGGTGGTATGCTTCCTCAGGAACAGCCTGGAAAGCAAATTGTGACTCAGATACAATCAGTCTCCTGATATCCCCCCTTCTCTAGGGACATATTTTCTGGGCCTCCTTTATATCTACTGCAGTATACATCCCTGTGGACTACCACAGATAAGCTGTCCAGCACATTGTGGGGCATGGAGCTAAGTCTCTGACCATTTCTCTCCCCCACCTGCCCACTCCCTTTCCGCCTGTATTAGAGAAGGACGAGTGGCTCTGAAGAGACTTCATCTCCTCCATGCACTTCCTACAATGTGGGCAGCCAGCACATTGTGAGTAAGGGGACATCTTACACCCTTGGACTCCTGTGCACATGCACACATGGCGGACAACAATTTGGCCCTAAGTCTGACAGTATTAATATTTTGACATCACATCCTGCTTTTAATTGGTAAACTAGGTCCAAATTTTCATGGTAGGACTTGAACTTGTTCCTTGGGAGGCTGATGCTTGTAACTCCAGTGATGTCATGCTACTTACTGGATCCAAATAGAGAGGACAAACACCAACTGATATTGTTTGGATCTGTCACTTGTTAATGCATCATCAAACAATATTTTATTTGGCTTTCTGATTTGTGTGTGTTTTCAAGCAAACTAAAAGTAACAGTTCACTTGATTGGTTTGCAATGGGGATGTGGGGAGAAAGAGCATAGATTATTTTTAAAAGTGTGGAGATTCTTTTTTGGTCATTTGACTCTTTTCTGGTTGAGTTTTTAAATTACTGTTCTACACTTACTTCACTAATATTTTTCACAAATAAAGTTTCTCTTCAGAACACAGAGAAAATTTTGTACAACTCAATTATGAGCTAGCAAAGGAAATTGGCCCAGCATGCATGGGAGAGGGATATACCTCAGCAGAATCAAAGTAAAGGCTGTTGAAAGCTGAAGCTTTCTTTGGCAGCTAAACTACAACTCAGCATGTTTTAATGATGGTAGCAGACATCCTCTACTGTTTCCCAATGCAAATATATATCTAATTTATCAATAAATTACCTAAGAGAAACTCACAGTTTACTTAAAGTTAACAAAGAAAATGGCTTCCAGAGATGATTGATTGATACACTGTTTGTATAAATAAGAACCCAAGGATGGTTTCATCTGAGATATTTTCCTCCTCAGACTAGCCTTACTAACAATCCACATGCAATCCTACATGTTTATCAAGGATAATGTGCAATATCTTATTCTACAAGTGCATTCTAAGTGCAGTATTTTATTTGCTCTCAAAGGGAATTTTACGTTGAGGGAGAATCACTTATAAGCTCTCTTGCTTGTATCCAATAGCTGAGAGGAACCACAATGGTGAAATTCTGGCCGAATTGAAGTCAATGGGAGTTTTGATTGATATGGGTTTAACAAATTACATTGAATTTATCTCTTTCTGTGCATCTGTATTAGTAAGTGAAGTATGGTGGCAAAGTGAATAGTGACTGCAAGATTTATTTTTCTGTAATATTTAGAGAAATTGATATAAATCGATTATCTATATTGTTATTGTTATTTTTAGGTATAAATTAGAGAACTGAAATTAGCCTGTGTGTGTGTATGTATATAGCCTGTGTGTGTGTATGTATATCCTTCAATTCATTTACATATATATATATAAAATATTATTGTTTCTGGGTAATCACTGATGAGGGACTTACTTGTGCTGTAGCTATAAGTACCTCTCTGCTCCTCCCTATACCACATCATGACACCAAATATACAGACCCACACATGCGTCACTGTAGTTCAGCAAAGCTTTACCAAGAAGCCTGTCACTTTTTTGAAATGTTTTTTGATATTACTGTCAAGAGGAATACAGCTAAGTGTGGTCTCCTCTGGCTTCAATATACAGAAGGGTTCTAGTTACCAATAGCCACTTTCCCACTGATATCATAAAATTAAACTCTGTTCAAAATACCACCTGGCTTTTGTAAATGGCAAAAGACTTAATATGATGCTCAGCCACCCACCACTGTGGGTGAGAAGTAATTTAGGCCTAAATAAAGGGTTAGTATTTGAGTCAATTCTTATTTTATCTGAATTGGTTCTATCCAGTGTATTCCAGAGTCTAAGCTGCCTTAAGATATTTGCAAACTGTTTATGTAATGAGCAGCATCTAAAAATCTAGCTGTGGAGTCAAATTTTGCTCTCAGTTGTATATCAGAATAAATCCAAGGTAACTCCACTGAAAACACATTATGGTATAAGCAAAAGCAGGATCTCACCCATATAATACAAATTACCATCTCATGTCTTAAGAAGTAATTATCTAGTGTCATGAGCAAAGCAATAATGATTATTTTCTAATGTTTCCAAAGTAACATGGGAAGCATCAGGCAAGCTGAATCCATTCCGAAAAGCACAAAATTGCTAATTAAGATGGAGGCTGAGTTAGTGGATATAGCAATGTAATCCCTCTGAACAAAGTGGCAGATATGCCATCTTGTAATTGGTAAGTGTACTTTGTGGTGGGCTTTTCCCTCAGATAAGGGCAAAAGTACCCATTTTCTTCAATCCCTTTTCAATCATTTTTTATGTTATGTTTCGTTCTTTTTTTCTGCACATGCCAGGTGTTCCTTTTTGCTGCAAAACAATACCTTAGTTCATTTTTTTGACGCTCAGTGAGTTGAGGCTTTCTACATTTCCCTGCTCTCATCCAATCAGCAAGCAGCAGCATTGGCATGTGTCATAAGTTTTACTGAGAATGTGGAGCAGCTGAAAAGTGTACCAATCCAGAGATCATATCTTCTCAGAATCCCAGTGGCCAGAATGGGAAATGAAATGTGTGGTTATGTTCTCACAAAGCAATAGGCTGGAGCATGAACAGAGAGATTTTTAAGTCCTTAGCAGAACTTCTCTTAAAACAAAACTTTTTAAAAAACTAACTCCTTGACCATTATATAAAGTTTACTTTCAGGGATCAGTTTCTTGAGAAAGAGAGATCTAATCATCTGAGCACAGGCACCGACTCCCACCTGCTTGGAAGAGCCATTTAAGGCTCTTTGCTTCAATTTTCCCAGGTAAAAAATGGACTTGCTACCTATTTCACAGGGGTGTTATGAGCATATGTTACAATTAGTGTTTGGAAAGCTCATTGAAAATGAAAACTATTATCACTGAGAAATATTATTTTTGGTGAGGATTCTCGCACTGTCTGGGGTGGCTCACAACGGCGAGTGCCAACTTCAGGGCAGACTGTCAAAAAGCAGGGCAGAGACCCCAAACTGGCTGTATGTTCTACAGTTAGATTTCACCAACCCAGTAACAAGTGTGAACTCCTAAAGCACTATGAGAGTCTTACCATGAAGTCACAAACAGTCCTCTTGGGCATTCCAGTCTGTCTTATCACTCAGATAAGCTGGACCTAGTGATGGTTGCTATACACCAGAGATCACAAAAGATTCCAGTTGCTTCCAGTCCCCAGGGACCATCACTTACATTATGTCAATTCATACCTTAGATCTCACCCCAAAGACAATGCTTTCTGCCAATCCTATAGCAAACTATCTAAGAATTTATTAACTTAAAAAAAAAAGAAATGAGAGAGTTATTGCAAGGTTAAAGCAGGCAAACATATACATTTTTTACAGTTACAAAGCAAAAACTTAAATATTACCTTCTGGCATGTGATAAAGAAATTATAACTGAGATTAATATATGCAGAAACTTACAAGCATTTCATAAAGTCTAAACACTAAAGAAATTGTTATCAATCCAATACCCATCTTAACCAGACTAACACAGAGACTGGTTTTCAGCAATGAATTTTCAGTGCTTGGCTAAGGCCTAAAGCCTTAGCAAAATCTGGCACTTGGCCAGATTACTAGGATGCTCATTGTTTGTCCACAAAAGTACACAGGAGTTGCTTTCCTAGCCATTCATTATGCCCCCAATTCCCCACTATCTCCAAACAATGCTCATATGTATTGGAGAGTGATGGGCACAGAGAGGCAGTTGCTACTCTCTGATCTCCAGCCACCCATCCTCTACAAGTGCAGAGAACCTACTCCCTCCACTGGCATAACCTCCATAACATCTGTAGTATGGAATGGAAATACACAGCTAAAGCACTCAAACTATCTTAACTCCGCCCTGCAGTGACACCAGTAAGTGGGGGGAGGGGAGAGGAAATGGAAGAGAGAAAATCTACTGTGCTGTAAAAATCAGTTTAATCTAATTTGGACCACAAACAATAAAATGCCTTAATCTTATGGTTATTGGATGCTATCACTGCAGGACAGAGTTAAGTTTGTTTGTGTGCCTAAGCTGCATATTTCCATGTCTAAATGTGTTTGGCTTTCTTTTGAGTTTAACTTTAACTCTTGAGTTTGTAATGTTTAGTTTGGGGATTTACAATATCTCTGTAATGCATTTTACCCAGTTTACTAATTTGTACTTCCAATTTTAACTTCATTTTATCACAATTTTTTGTCTGGGAATATTTTATGTATATGTATATATATGTGTATATATAAATATACACGTTTATGCTTTTATTAACATGCATAAGATGTTTGTGTTTTATTCAGACTGGCCTGCATATTAATTTTACACAAGGATACGATACCTGGAAAATTCCAGTGTTTACTGCTAAACCCTTTCAGAATTATGTATGCTTTAAAGAAAGTCTTACACTTTTTGTGCTGTAAAAAAGATTTTATTTTTTCACACCTGCCTCACTGAAAAAGGAGTTAAAGGAATTGTTCCAAATTCCAGCTGGGGAATACAAACATTCAATTTTGGGTTGAAACAAGTATGAAAATTTTCAGTTAAAAGAAGAATTTTCAATAAAATTACATGAGAACACAGGAGGTTATAAGTATCTCTCAACAAAATCTCAGACTGTAACTTCCACAAGGGAGGCCGAATCTTGTTGCCTTTAAAGTTAACATCAACACTAATGTTGCCAACTCTCACAAGTTCATTGTGAGTCTTGTAATATTTGGTACTGGTGTCTTGTGAATACAAGAGAATCTCAGCTTTTACTTATAAAAAAAAGCAAGTCTCTAGCACTCGTTGCACAAAACAGTTTGAAAATGTGAACCAAGTGCACCCTATAGGCTCAGAAACCAGAACGCAAATAAAAAGGGTGCAAATGTATTATTTCAAAGTTTTGTGATTTTTAAACCAATCTCATGATTTTGGGGGAGCTCATCATTGGTGATGCTGCACCGTTCCCACTGTGTTTAGTGGGAATAGGATTGATCCCTGAGAAAAACTGTTATAATTAGAGGTGTATGAGAAATGCACAACAAAATTGAAAACACTTGAGATTTGCCTAATTTTGATTTTGTGGAGCTTCCATCAATGTGATAAATTCTGTACAAAAAAGTATATCATCGAACATTTTCTCAGATGCAATTTCTAGTGAAAAGGAAAAAAAAAAACACTCTTCATTGTGCCTGGATCCTAAGCACAGATTTTGAAAGAAATACCTACTGTTGGCTGTTTGTTTCAGTTTATTTCTTCTTAACTTTGCATCAAGGGTATGTATTGACTTTGTTGAATTACTGAGGGTAGTTGCAAATGATGCATGAAATGAAAAATCCTTCTCCACCTATTACACAGAGAAGCTACAGACAATGCTTAGCAGTCACGGCTGTGCTGCTCTGGTTTCTGTGATATTAAGCGTAACTAGATACAGCCAAAAAATGTGAGGTTTAAGGGAGTGCTAGGGTTGCTATTTTGGGCATTTCTTTAATTCATTTAACCCTCCCTTTCAGGAAAACTATCCAATTAAGGAGCAAATTCCATCCCTGAAGACAATGAACTCACTCTAGGTGTAACTTGGTGTAGAATTTGGCCCTAAGCTAAATTAAACAGAGCGCCTACAAATGTGCTTGCAGAAATCAGGGTTTTTTCAGCTTCATTCAGATTGATGACCCTAAGTGTGCCTTTTAATATTTATTAAGGTCAAACTTGGGCTAGAATACATAAGAATTACCCAGTAGCCACGTGTATCTATATGCAACAAGTAAAGCAGTAATAAAATACAATAAAAAAATCCCCACTAAAGAATAAAACACATTTTTTTTAAAAAGAGAGTTAATAAATTATATGTAGAAGAAAGAAACAGTCTTCAGAATGTATTATGCAAAGATACAAAGCCTTTGCCGTTATACAAATAACAAAGAATAGCGCCGGGCGGGGAGTGGGGGGGCATGAAATAGACAAAATAGATTGGGCTAGATTGTGACTTTAGAAACAAGACTTGAGTAAGAGCTGGTGTGTACCTGCAGCATTTAGGAGGACTCCCAAGAGGCAGGATGACTCCGAAGTGTGTTTCTGAGGCACAATGCTTCTCTTACTTCATCTTTGCTCCTGGGTTATAGTCTCTATTGCTGGTCCATACCAGCCGGAAATTACCCTCAATCCCCACATGTTGGCTAAACTACTTGCAACTGGCAGGGAATTGGTTATGCTAAGATTCCACCCATTACCTATGTCTGCCTATTCCAGGGATGGAGTAACAGGGCAAATAGACCAGCTTATTTCTGCTTGTCCAAACCCAGGTCCAGGTAGCCCACATAAGGGCATTACGTGTTTACTCCAATTTACTTGCATGTGTGGGCTTGTAGTGTGAGTCATAATCTATCTTATGATAAGCAAAATGTCATTTTCTTTGGGCCCAAGGAAAATTATACAGTTGGGAGCACTGGTAGCATGGTGTGAACAAACACACAAAAAACATTCGGGTAAAGGTAGGTCCAAGTGGACACCCATTCCCACCATGTCTCCCATACTGTAATCCTCATCTACTGTCTCAATTTCATCCTGGTGAAACAAAGTCTGAAAGATGCCTGTGTCTATAACTTCTCTCATCATCCCAATTTCTGGCCATTCAAATCCTTCCCTTAAACCCCACATGTTCCACAAGGTCCACACACACAAAAACTAGCCCCATATCTTTTCTGTGAAAATTGGTCCATTTTTTAGTTCATAATAAAATGTAAACAAACCCTAGCCCCTTGAATTCCAGCTATTCCTGAATATTTTGTACACCTCTGTTTTGAATAGGTTTAATGTATTATAGCAAAGCATCCCCCATCAGAAACCCCTCACCCAAACCTTTATGTAATTTGAAAATCTTGTGAAAAGATGTTTTCAGAGAGTAAGTGCTAATATCAGGGTTTGGAGTTTAATTGTGACTATGCAACACAGCTGCACTGACAGATTAGTGCTAACACCAGTCTGTTCAGAATTTATACCCACATCTAGGTTTTCAGGAAAATTAAATTTGAGGAAGTTGTGTTTATCAGCTTCCTGGCTTACTGTCAACAGACAACGCTGCTTTCTTTTTCAACTGTGAGGTGCTAATTATGGTTTTCTCAGACTTCAATATAAATGAAAATTATTTGGCAGTTGCCAACAGCTTTGCAAAGTTTGATAATGCCTTTATGAAGCTTTGAAAGTCTGAGCATAAGTTTATGATTTTAGCACTTCTGACTATATTTTATATAATTCTAGTGTGCATGGGAAGATATGACCTTCAGAGGTCACTACCAAAGAAACCTGTTTCATAGGTGAGTACTTGGTTTTGGAGACAGTAGAAGAAACAGTGTCTGAAATTGCAAAAGCACTGAACATCAGGAATACCAATCTTGTGTGAAAATGTGAGCTTGAAGAAAGTTAATCCTTAATTGATTATTTGACTGTTAACAAAGAACATGATGAAGATTAAGCAGTGGTGCACTTGAGAACTTCTTGTTCTGTAAACTTGGGAGATTTTAGTGTTGGGTAAATTAGGTAAATGGCATGGTTTTGTCCTTCCATATTGACAATAAACAAGGATTTGTGGGTCCTCCTACAAAGAAAATTAACACTCATCTTTCAACAGAGGAAACCATAACAATTATCCTCTATGACAGAGTGAAAGGAGCATTGTCTAATGGCTGAAAAAAATATTGTTTAATTATATAGATAATGAACTAATGAAATATGAAAATAGACAGGAATATAGCTAAGAAGTCAGCACTTTGGCTCCATTTCTGGTTTCACAGGCCATGTAGGAGGTTGGTGCAAAAGCCTTGAAGTTTCATAAAGATGCTCATGAAATCACCAGAGATGAAATGGAGATCCAAGAAAGAGATACATGGAGAAGTGCCCCGTCAGTGATGGGAGGAGCTTACATGCATCACACAGGTGTTATTTCAGAAAGGACCATTTTGGGGCCTGGCTATGAGTCAGTGTTGTTCTGCCCTCACCTCAGCCTATCCAATTCCTGTCCATCATGATCTCACCATGATTGACAGGGTTGGCCTAAGGATTTGGGAGAAAGTCAGCAAGATGATTCTTTGTGATACATCCCAACTTTAACTGACTGATTTTGTTGAGGGGATCTTTGGGCACGCCCAGCCTGCTGCTCCAGAAGCCAAACTCAGCTGCTAATTCCTTTCCACAGCAGTGAGTGGTTTCTATCACCTTACATTGGCAAGGTTATCTCCATAGGGAAAAGTACAAGAAATGTACTTTACTCTTCCAGAGTGAAAGCTGAGATGGCCAAATCAGGGCAGCCCAAAAGCCAGCTCAGCATAGGGACAAGCAAAATGTATGGCTGGCCATATACTAGAGGAAGAGGATCTTCTCTTCTGTGCTCCTTCTCTTCTTCCCAGAGATAATGTCTGGGACCTTGGATATCCAAGTGGCTGGAGCAGTTCCATCAAGGGGGAGCAGGCTTCAAAATTCTTCTGACCTCTACCCCCACTCTTGGGGTGACTCTATAGATGCAGGCAGTGAGGTAGCTAGGGTGGCATTAGCAGCCCTACTTTGCTTTCAGCCGCAAGGGTTTGTCTAAGCAGCTCTTGGAGATTTTGAACCAGGACTCCTTAAATGAATATCGAGTTGCTTCTCTTTTTCAGAATCCCCATAACAAAATAATCTAATTTCAACACAGAAGAGAGCTGCCATATCAAATCTGTTCAGGCTTCAGTTCTCATAGGAAAGGGTTAAACGGATGCCCAGTTGTGCGGAAAATCATATTAGCATTCAAATGCACCTTTTGTCTGCCAACAGGCTGACTGGTAATGTGTTTGATGCTAGACAATCTGAATCCTGTCCTTCAGAAGAAAGGGAGATTGGAGCAACTGACCTGTTTGACTCCAGTTAGAGAAAAAGAGAGTGAAGATGCACAACTTGCTATAATTGTGCAATTTCTACCTCTGATGTTGTTATAATATTTATCCCTACACCACACCTTTTTATAACATTTCTTTGTTTAGGTAGGCCAAGCTGATAGGTCATGGGAGGGGCAGGAAAGCAGTCTCTATCCCTGAGCCTGTAGCAACAGGATACTGCCACTAAACATAAATTATATTGTCAAGTCATCTAAGCCATTCCTCTTTGTCTCTTCATTGTTTTATGATTTTCATATCAACAACAACTTCCCCTTGACAGCGCTGCAGCCAGAGAAGCGCTGCAGCCAGAGAAGTAACTCAGCCAGTCGTCACTCTCTCCCTCAAGTAACCCTAACCTTAAACCCTGAGGCCTGCACTGTCTAGATGAACTCAGCCAGGCAGAATGTGGAGGTAACCACAGTGAAAATATCCAGCCTGACTCCTACTCAAACAATATAGCTCCTGATCTGAAGCAGTTAGACCTGGTGGTCAGAACGGTGGAGATCAGGCCTAGTGGTCAGAGCAGGAGTCAGGAACTGGAGATCAATGACAGAGACCATGCTGGAGTAAGGGGTGGAGTAAGGGGTGGAGTACAGATGCAGGGTTCTAGAACAAAGCAGGAAGGAAGGAATCGGGAATAAGACAGGTCTCAGAAGTCAAGCAAGAAGGTTGAGTCCAATGTAGCAGAAGCCAGAGATACACCCCACTGGTCAGACAACTTCCTGTGCTTCCCAATTGGGTAGGCCGGATTACTCCTTCAATTGGGAGCTTCGTGGGTGGTGCCTATGATGAGCTAGGGCCACCTGTCCACACTCCCCCCAGCACCAGCAAGCTGATGGGTGATGACTGTGGTCCAAGGACTGTCTGGGTAGCTGTGGGCCCCAGTTTAAGCCCTACAATCCCTCACAGTTACAGACAAAGAGAAAGATCATCAAGCTGTGTGTTAGGCCTTGCTTTGCTTGGCCAATTAAAAGAAACTTTCTCGGTGATTGTCTTATTGCTTTTTAAAAGGTCACTGTACCTTGTAAGTTTTCCTCTCATTCCAATGTGCCATTATCTTCCATTTTAGAATTATTGTCATATTTGCAATCACCGTGTCCATTTCTTTGCTAGTGTCTCCCAAAGATATCATAATACTCACAATTCCCCTGCACACGAAAAGTCTGGATTCACTGTGTAATGATAACAGCATCAATTTACAATGTTCACTTCCTTCTGAACAAGCTCTTGATTGCTGTGTCAGTGCTCCCGCTCTGGCTATCCTCCTGAGAGTACACAAAGGAGGGTAGCCTCCAGGGAATCCTAAAACAAAACTAGACAACAAATAAAACACTGTTTTTTCCCTGAGGAGCTATTAACCATGCACAGGAATCAGGCGATGAACACATCTCTCTCACAAATGAGAGGAAAGAGCATTTATTTGGATTTCCAAATTATATTACGTGAAACATGCTTATGTCCTGTTTCCCCACTCAGGCTATAGCACACATTCAGTCCAGTTCAATGAGATTTTATTGGCATTCATTGTTAAAGCATTGAAAAGAGACACACCCCTCAGGTGTCTATCAGATGTAAGGAAGATCCACCATAATAGGGCTACGTTTTTTGTTTTTTGTTTTTTGGAAGTTTGATCCCATGTCCATTTAGTTTTATTGTCCATTCCTGGTCTGCTGGCAGGTTGCTACGTAAATTGATGCCATTTCAGCCATCTCTCTCCTTCCTACCAGGCACATGCACAATTTTTCCTTGTTGCTTTTCCTCAATCTTTTATGATTCCTGATAGTTTGAAGAAACTATCTCCTCCTAAGAAATGTCTCCTTTGCACTTCATTGCATTTGTATCATTGGTGTAGAAAGCATCTCTCTGTTGCATTCTCTCCTCTGTTACAGTCCTCTCAGGTTTAAACTGTGCTTTGTGCCTTCCAGTGTCCACCTCTAGTTTCTGGTCACTGATTCTGTACTTTAGTGGTAGACATTTCACTGAGGTGAAGTAGTATGACAGTTCTGTAGCAATCTAGCTTACTGCTGGCTTTGATTTGTCCTTCCAGTGACTTGGTGTTTCAAGTGCTGGTCTAGCGTTTTTCATTTTTGAGCAGGATTGTTTGGAAGGAGGTTGGAATTGCTGAGCCCAAACAGCGATGATATATAAAAGTGGATCAGATTAGTGAGTCAGTGAGTGCCTCAGATATGAGGGAGAGGATGAATTTGTGGCTCAAGAACAGGACAGGAAATGAGGTGATCTGGGTGACCTTGGGCAAGTCACTTTTTGCCTCAGTTCCCCAACTCTAAAATTAGGATAAAGCCTCCTTGGGGTTTTATTTAAATTCCTGAATGTTTGTAATGCACTTTGAGATCCTTGGATGAAAGCGATTATATAAATGCAATATTAAGGATTATTAATAAAAAATATACCTCTTCAGATGTCCCAGTCTTGGAGATTTGGATGGAGAGCTCTTTAATAGACCAGTAGTTAGTAGAGAGTAAACAGATGGATTCAATCAGCATTAATTTATCCACAGCTAGCTGAAAACAAATCATGCACTCCACACATACAATGGAGTTAATGTTTTGAACCATGCCTGGCAGCACCACAAGATCTATGGGTTTAAGGAGTCAAAATATCAGGTGATCTCCTAGAGAGATACTAATAACAAAGGGTTTGTGTAGGTACTTTGACCCCAATTTAACCAAGTACATTAATCCATTCTTAACTGAAAAACATAAATAGCCCCAGGAGACATGCTCAAGAGTGTTGCTGAATAGGGATCTCTCCTAGGATAAAGAATTGCAGTGCAAAGAGTATGAAAAACAGGTACCCATTTTCCTTCCAAGTCCAAAGAAACTTATCAGAAGGAAAAAGAACAGCAAATTTACAGCATAGATGTCTATTTTCACAATGTTGTAGAGTATCTCTCAGTAGGACTCCTTCCTTCCTTTGTCAGGATTCCTCTGTTCTGAAACAGAATGTCTACCTGGGTAGTAAGACTCAGTCCGTGTAAACTCGTCTCCTCAAGATTCACATTTACCTTTTAACTTTCAGCTCTTCACCCTCTGCTGTGAAAAAGAAACAAGTTGTGGTTTTGATGAGGCAGCAAGCAGTCTCACTGAAGGGATCTGATTTCCTCTGGTGAGTTAAACAAATATAACTACATGAAAAAGAAGTAGGAATGGGAATGCAGTTTCAGTGGAGACTGGTGACATCTCAAAAAGGTAGGTAAAAGTGTGCTCTGAGGCAATTTACAGCAGTAAGTAAAGATCATACCCTATTTGATTCAAAACAGGGTAGGCAATGTTTACTCTGCACAGCTCAGGAAGCCTGAACTGACATATTTTGTAAATGCCAAAGTGCAAAATTTGCTGATTTCATCTTATGTGCAAAACTTTTGCACAGCTGCGTTCATCCCCTGCCAAAAATGTATTCCTTATTCATTCCTTTATTATTTTGGGGCTAAAATGTGATCATCAACATAATAATTTACTTTTGCATATTAAAAATGGAAATTTCAGAGCCTGCAATACAGTTTTCTATTGGTAGCTGGAAATGAATTGAACAGTAATCTCGTGCTTAATAAGCCATTTAGCAGAATAAAGTAGCTTTAGTTAATATGCACTCTTCAAAGATATAAATCCCCATATACCTACATGTGAGAATGTATATGGTACACTTGATTCTCCCATTAGAATGAATAATAAAGACTGTAAATTTAAATGAGCCTTTTCTATCTTGTATTTGAAACCATTTGTAGTTTCTTTATGTGAAGATACAAATTTGATCTCATCTCATGAGAAGGAGGTATTTCTTTCTGGCTAATGGTTCTTTTTTAAGTCACTTTTAAACAAGTGTAATTTTCTTTATGCACAATGACTTACACATGTGTCATGCATTCACTGCATCCAGATCATAACATGCACATTATTTGTTATACCATAAAAATAGAATGGAGGGGAATCGAAAAAATTCTGTCATTTTAGTGTGCCTTGTACTTTTGCAATTAAATTCTTAAAATCAGTAGTGCCACACACACTTTTTCATTGTTATTCATGACAAGAGAAATATTAATAAACCAAATAAATAACCCAGATTGAAAAATGTGTATGAAAAAATCATTAACATGTAATGGCTGAACTTCAGATAGTGAAAATAAAAGGGAAAGGATACTGAATTTTTAATCATTATCGTGTTTGGTCTACATTTTGAAATGTGTTTATTGTGCTTATTTATACACAAAGAGCAATCGTATTTCAGTCAGATGACTTTTAGTTCAGATTAAGTCAAACAAACAAGAGCACATGAAGAGCTCAATTCTCTATTTATACCTTTGTAACTCTGCTAACTTTGATGGTGTGACTTCAAAGACGTCAGATTTCCAGCAGTGAAAGTGAAAGCAGAATCAGTCCCAAAGTCTTCCTGTGAGAGAAAGTAACTTATTCACACTAACATTCTTTATCTTGAACTAAATTACTCTCCAAAGGGAATTACCTCTCATGCCAATTTTAATATAGGCATAGATCGTATGTTATAATATTTTTGTTTAGATATTGTTAAATCTTAGAGATAAAATAATCCAAGAACAGAACATCTACAGCTAAATGGAGTCTCCAGAAGGCTATTGAACATTATAGTTCCATAAAGAATAGAAAACAGGTCAAATAATGATAGCGAACCCACTGAGGATAATTTGAGATTGTCACAAAATTAAGATAAACTTGTCATAGAGTCAGAGTTTAAGCCCAGAAGGAACTGTCAGATCATCTAGTCTGAGCACCTGTATACCACAGGCGACCAACATCACCCAGCACCTGCACACTGAACCTTACAACCAAAATTAGGGTATGGCTACACTTGAGAGTTGCAGCGCTGGGAGTTACAGCACTGGTCGTCCAGCTGTGCAGGGACAGCGCTGGTGTGTGGCCACACTCACAGCTACCAGCAGTGTGGCCACATTTGCAGTATTTGCAGCGCTGTTGGGAGTGATGCATTATGGGCAGCTATCCCAGCGTTCAAGTGGCAGCAACGTGCTTTTCAAAAGAGTGGGGTGGGGTGGAGTGGAGTGTGACAGGGAGCGGGGGAGAGAGAGAGAGAGTGGATTTTTTGAGCCAACACTGTGTATCGGCTCCCTGACTTGCAAAATCAGAAACTTTTTCCGACCCCTTACTCTTTAACTGCAAAAGCCTGCAGACCAGATAAGCAGCTGCCGACTCCCTTTCTCGCTGCTGGTCAAGCAAAAAGCAAACACTCAACCCCTGTGAATCACGCAGGGAGGGGGATATCTCATTTGATTGTTCACAGATTGATCACAGCAAACAGGAGCTGTGTTTGTTTTTTTAGATAAGCAGCTCCCGGAGCCCGGAGCCGCATTCACAACAAAACAAAGAGAGGCTACATAACAAAACAAAGGGAATAATTTAGTTAAAAGCATTCTGGGATATCTCCTAATACCCTGGAGGCCAATAACAGCGCTGGTGTGTGGCCACACTTTATGACCAGCGCTGCAGAAGCAGCGCTGCAATGCTTATTCCCCAAGCAGACCCAGGTGTACAGCCAGCGCTGCAGCCAGGGAGTTGCAGCGCTGGATGTGCCCTGCAGGTGTGGACAGTTACTAATTGCAGCACTGGAAAGCCTCCACCAGCGCTGCAACTCTCAAGTGTTACAGCCCACAGGAAATTAGACTCCTATGTGTCATAGGCAGAGAATAGGAAAGGACCAAGGTGCACTAGTGGCTAGAAGCCCCTGCAATGTCAGAGAAATAATTAAGTCAGATGTTTGACAAGTGACCCACACCCACATGCTGTAAAGTAAAAAACATACCAAAACAAAAACACAAGGTCATTACCAATCTGACCTGCAGGAAAATTCCTTCCCAACCTCACATATGACAATCAGTTACACCCTGCTCACGTGAGCGAGAACCAGCCAGCAAAGCACCTGAGAAAAAGAATGCTCAGTGCAGCCTCAGAGAATTGGCCTGCCATATCTACTGACTTATCTCCAGCCGTGGCCATCTTGGAGGCTTCAAAAGAAGGAGACCAAAAAAACCAGTACACTGGGGAGGGGAAAAACATCCCTTCCTGACCCTGCCAATGGTCACAGAAGCCCTGAACCATGAGCTTTTAGAAACATAAGACTGTGACAGATATGTCGATATTCTGGACAAACTTTATATAAATTAAGTTATATCTTACTGACTTAAGTAATTTAGGAGTTCAGTGTATTAAACATGAAATTGTTTCTGTATTATTGTGGAACTGTATGTAACTTCTCTAGGAGATATGATTAACGCAACCCCTGGGAAATATAAGGAACGTCAAAGAACTTTTTGGGACAATGCATGAAGTGGATTTTCTAGGAAATACTTGGCATGAGAAGAATGCAAATGATCCACCCCTGCCCTTTTGAAGCTTCGTCTTGAGCAGAAAACCATTGTCTGGCTATTACCTAGTTACGGTCTCTTAAAAGGCCCAAACTGGATAAATGAATGACTCATAGAGTCAAGAGTGTGCTTGTTCTGAGCTGAAGCTGTGATGGACTAGTGACCACTGGAAAAAGCCTTGTGTATTTGGTTAAACAGATTACTCACCAACCAGAGGCCCTGTTGGCACAAGGGTGTAATGTCTGATAAGCTTATCAGCAGGGGTGGATGTTCTTTTATTGTTTTTAATATTTTCTCTGTACTGCTTTTATCTTAAGGCTAAACTGCACTTGGTTAGAAATAGCTGCGTGGTAGCTTAACTGTGGCAATTACGCTGTATCATTGTGACCTGGGGTGCCTGGGGTAGCCCTCACTGAAAATGCTAAGGTCAGAGCAGGCTGCGAAAGGGAGAGCAGATACTCCCAAAACTGGTGGTTAACACTGAAGTTAGACTCACCAACCAGTCACAAACTGTGCTCCTGATCTGCCACACTGGTTATCAAGAAGCTTAAAAACACATCACACAGTCCCTTTATTGCATTCCAGTTCTCTGGCTCCCAATCAGCACGTAGGTCCAATACAGTGAGAAGTTATTTAAAAACTATGTTCACTATACGAAATGTTCTTCTGACCCCAAAGGGCCAGCCACATTACTGGGTCAAAATCAGTTTGGATCTTAACCAAAATACCACACTGCCATACAATCCTTTAGAACCTAAAAATAAAGATTTATTATAAAAGAAAGAAAGAACAGGAAAAGAGTTGTTAAATGGTCAAGCAATAAGATACATATATAAGACTACAAAGTCCATATATCAGGTTCTTAGTAGTGTTGGTGAATTTGCTGGCTTGAAAGTTCATCTGGAATACATCCAAACCTTGGATGGGTCATGCAGTCCTTTATTCAGATCTTCATTTGTAGAAAAGTTACTCAGAGGTAAGAAGCAGGAATGAAGACAAAATGGAGATGATGCAGCTGCCCCTTATATTTCTTTTGCCATGTGATGTGTACTTCCTGTGTCTCAAACACAAGTTTTACAGCATATGGGTGTGGAAAAGTCTTAGAGTTCTCTGTCCATAGGCATACCCCTACAAGTCTTGCAGACTCATAAGGTGCATCCCCTGGCTCTTTCAATGGGTTCATTGTACAGTTGATGACCCTTGATGGGCCATCAAATGGGCTAGGCAGTGCTAATGCCAATCTTTCTGGGCAGCGATAATGCCAATCTTTAAAAAAGGGAAGAAGGAGGATCCGGGGAACTACAGGCCAGTCAGCCTCACCTCAGTCCCTGGAAAAATCATGGACCAGGTCCTCAAGGAATCAATTTTGAACCACTTAGAGGAGAGGAAAGTGACCAGGAACAGTCAGCATGGATTCACCAAGGGCAAGTCATGCCTGACTAACCTAATTGCCTTCTGTGAAGAGATAACTGCCTCTGTGGATGAGGGGAAAGCATTGAGCGTGTTATTCCTTGACTTTAGCAAAGCATTTGATTCAGTCTCCCACAGTATTCTTACCAACAAGTTAAAGAAGTATGGGCTGGATGAATGGACTATAAGGTGGATAGAAAGCTGGCTAGATCGTCGGGCTCAATGGGTAGTGATCAATGGCTCCATGTCTACTTGGTAGCCGGTATCAAGTGGAGTGCCCCAAGTGTCGGTCCTGGGGCCGGTTTTGTTCAATATCTTCATTAATGATCTAGAGGATGGTGTGGACTGCACCCTCAGCAAGTTTTCAGATGACACTAAACTGGGAGGAGTGGTAGATACACTGGAGAGTAGGGATAGGATACAGCGGGACCTAGACAAATTAGAGGATTGGGCCAAAAGAAATCTGATGAGGTTCAACAAGAAGAAGTGCAGAGTCCTGCACTTATGACGCAAGAATCCCATGCACTGCTACAGACTAGGGACCAAATGGCTAGGCAGCAGTTCTGCAGAAAAGGACCTAGAGGTTACAGAGGACGAGAAGCTGGGTATGAGTCAACAATGTGCCCTTGTTGCCATGAAGGCTAACAACATTTTAGGCTGTATAAGTAGGGGCATTGCCAGCAGATCGAGGGACGTGATCATTCCCCTCTATTTGACATTGGTGAGGCCTCATCTGGAGTACTGTGTCCAGTTTTGGAAAAGGATGTGGAAAATTGGAAAGAGTCCAACAGAGGGCATCAAAAATGATTAGGGGGTTGGAGCACATGACTTATGAGGAGAGGCTGAGGGAACTGGGATTGTTTAGTCTGCAGAAGAGAAGAATGAGGGGGGATTTGATAGCTTCTTTCAACTACCTGAAAGGGGGTTCCAAAGAGGATGGAGCTAGACTGTTCTCAGTGGTACCAGATGACAGAACAAGGACAAATAGTCTCAAGTTGCAGTGGGGGAGGTTTAGGTTGGATATTAGGGGAAAAAAATCACTAGGAGGGTGGTGAAGCACTGGAATGAGTTACCTAGGGAGGTGATGGAATCTCCTTCCTTAGAGGTTTTTAATGTCAGGCTTGACAAAGCCTTGGCTGGGATGATTTAGTTGGGGATTGGTCCTACTTTGAGCAGGGGGTTGGACTAGATGACCTCCTGAGGTCCCTTCCAACCCTGATATTCTATTATTCTTACATGGTATATCTGGTCAGATTCATTGCAATTTTATAATATTGGTATTAACAGTATTATAAAATGTTCCACATATTCCATACAGTGTCACAGTCATAACTGAAGAAAAGGCAAAATAGCCTTCTTAAGCAGCCCGTCTGTTTGCTGTGGGTATCAGTTTAATCAAGAGACTGTGCAGCCTGGAAATACCCAAGTCAGAAGGGAGAGAGATGCGAGTCTTTACCCAACAGAGGCAATGGCTGGGGAGCTGGCAGCCTAGAGTGGGTGTCCTTGCTGGACCATTGAGACAATGCAGGTGACAAACTGAACTGTGACAAACACATAAACCAGAAGTGAGTGCCAGGGTTACTGAGTCCTGACTCCCCCCCCTCCTATCACAAGCAATCCCGTCATCCAATCATACTGATATATTCATTCATCTCTCTCGTCATCTAATTAAGTTGTTTGTTCCCACAGATCCTATTGGGAGTCTGTTCCAGAACCTCACTCTTCTCATGGTTAGAAACTTCTAATTTCCAGCCTTAATTTGTTCATGGCAGTTTATATCCCTTTGTTTTTGTGACAATATTGTCCTTAAGATTAAATAGTTCTTAATTCTCCCTGGTGATTACACCCTTCCCCATTCACCCCTTCCCCCCCCTCCCCCCGCCCCACAAGACACACACACACACCATGTATTTTTAGAGAGACTAATATCCCCTCTCAGCCTTCTTTTTGCTAGGCTAAACAAGCCAAGCTCTTCCAGTCTTCTCTCATAAAGAGAGGCCCTCCAGTCCCCTGATCATCCTATTAGCTCTTCTCTGCATCTCTTCCAGGTGGAATTCATCTTTCTTGAACATGGGTGACCAGAATTGCACACTATTCCAAATGAGTTCCTACCAGTGCCCTGTACAATTATATTAATATTTCACTATCTCTAAAGGAAAATCTCACCAGATACATCCTAGCTTCACATTTGCCTTTTTCACAGACACATGACATTGGTGGCTCATATTCATCCTGTGACTGACCCACACACTCGGATCTCTCTCTTCCTCTATCGCTTCCAACTGGTAAGTCCCCTGCTTGTAGCACAAATTCTTATTATTAGACCCTAAGTGTATAACATTGCACCTTCAAGAGTAGGAATTTAATTCCATTTCTATAACTCCAGTCTTCAAGGTCATCTAGATCTTTTTGAATAATATACCAATCCCCTGTATTGACGATGCATCCCAATTCTGAATCATCAGCAAATTTCATCAGCACGTTCCTAATTTTTGTGCCAAAATCATTAGTAAAAATATTGAATAAGCTTCTTTCCAAGATGGTTCCTTGAGGAATTGCACTAGTAACCTCTAGTTTAATAGTTCACCTTGCAGCACAACCCTTGCCTTCTCTTCTTTAGCCGGTTCCTTATCCACTTTACAATGTTTGTCCTGATCCCCATCTTTTCTAATTTTACTAATAATTCCCCATATGGTACCATCGCAAATGCTTTACTGAAGTCCAAGCATATTAGTTTCACTGCATTTCCCATATCTAAAAATATCAGTTATTTTCCCAAACAAAGAAATCAGGTTAATGTAGTAAACCCTTATTGTAATAAGTCCCCTTTACCATTTACCTCCATAAATTTAATTATTCTTTCCTTCACTGTTTGTTCTAACACCTTGTCTGATCCAGTTTTTAAGAACCCATAAATGAATATACCATAAAACAGAAAATGTACCTGAACTTCCACTTAGTTTGGATCTGGATTCAAATCTAGATCAACATTTCCTCAGAGTTCATTCGGATTTAAGATTTTGGTTTGGGTCCATCCCTAGATAATATCTTGAATAATTTAATTTGGAATTTCTTAATTTAATGTTATTTAGAAATATTTACTGAGATGTTCATGCTTGAATGAGCCAATTTAATTATTGTGTAAGACTATTATTAAACAGGACATTTTTCTTTATATTTGAGATTATTGAAATGTTTCTTTAAAAAATAGAACATTTGATCTTTGCAATATGCTTGTTTCATAGAATATTTGAGTTTTTCTGAATTAAAGAAACGTCATGTCATTTTGGATTCCAGTTCAATCTGTATATCTGCTTCAGATAGCCTGGAATATAAAATGCAATTGCTCTTAATGGTTTCAGAAAAAATCTAAAGACAATAGCTTGATCAGAGTTTCGGTCAACCAATAGGTTTTCAGTTCTGTAAATGTCTTTAAATTCAATTGCTTGCTTTGCAAGGAATGAAATTATACAAAATGCTTTTTACTCAACCAACAAGGGTGACGCAAACAAATATATGTGTGAGATAGTAGTTAGGTAAGTAAAATACCTATCTAATTATGTGGCTTCAGAAGACTAGCATAAAAATATATAAACTGTGGCACCGTGGTATATATGCACTACAAAGGAAATTAAGACATTTGAAGTCCTAGCTAAATATATTAGAACAGAATCTCTGCAGCGAAATGTTGCTTGAACTGAATTAACTATGTGAAGGGCAAGCTACCTTAGCACATAGGAACATATGAGGTTCTTCAAGGTCAATAAAGGTCACTAATAAAAAGTGCATGATGGCTTAGAACTGTGACTGCATTCTCTAACAAAGCAAGAAAGGGGAGGAGCAAACATGTCAAACCTCTGAGAAGCTTCTGGCAGTTGTGCAAAAAACTAAATAAGAGGCAGGCTTATTTGCTAGGGGGCAGAGCAGAGGCTGATTACAGCATTCTGAGTTCTGTGAATGAGAGAGAGAAGAGATTCTTTGCTGTACAAATGGTGAACTTTGCTGTTTATTAGTAAAGCAGAAAGCACTGTTATTCTGGATGCCATAGAGGTGGTGTCAAGAGGAAGATGCATGAAGGGTGGCTACTTAATTTGATTCCCAAACATGACTGACCTGAATAATATATCACTCTAGATGCCCAAGCTTACCGCAGTGATCAAAGGTGTGACACAGCCATATGGACTGAGATTTACCTATGCACTGTAGAAGCAAATGTCGGTCAGGAGAAACCGTTAAATGAGGTGTTATGTCTTAGGGTATGTCTACATTATGAAATTAGGTCGAATTTATAGAAGTAATTTTTTTAGAAATCATTTTTATACAGTCAATTGTGCATGTCCCCACACAAAATGCTCTAAGTGCATTAAGTCGGCGGACTGCATCCACAGTACCGAGGCTAGCGTCAACTTCCAGAGTGTTGAATTGTGGGTAGCTATCCCATAGTTCCCACAGTCTCTGCTGCCCATTGGTTGAGATCCCAATGCCTGATGGGGCAAAAACAGTGTCGCGGGTGGTTCTGGGTACATGTCGTCAGGCCCCCCTCTCCCTCCCTCCCTCCCTCCGTGAAAGCAACGGCAGACAATGGTTTCACACCTTTTTTCCTGGGTTACCTGAGCAGACTCCATACCACGGCAAACATGGAGCCCGCTCAGCTCACCATCACCATATGTCTCCTGGGTGCTGGCAGATATGGGACTGCATTGCCACACAGCAGCAGCTCATTGCCTTTTGGCAGCAGACGGTGCATTATGATTGGTAGCCATTGTCATCGTACTCCTGGGTGCTCTTTTAGCCGACCTCGGTGAGGTCGGTCAGGGGTGCCTGGCCAGACATGGGAGAGACTCAGCCTGGTCATTCCCATCTTCTGCCGAACACCCAGGAGATGACGATGGCTAGCAGTCATACTGCACCGTCTGCTGCCAGCCTAAGATGTAAAAGATAGATGTAGTGGATCAAAACAAGAAATTGACCTGATTTGTTTTGTGAAATCAATGGCCTGCTAAATCCAGGGGTTTGAGTTCAATCCTTGAGAGGGCCATTCTGTGTGAGAAGTTGTTTGTGTTTCTCCTTGATACAAAGCCACCCCTTTTGTTGATTTAATTCCCTGTAAGCCATGTCATCAGTCGCCCCTCCTCTGTCAGAGCAATGGCAGACAATTGTGTCGTGCCTTTTTTCAGCACAGAACCAGAAACTGCAAAAGCAAAACCAGGCGAGGAGGCAACATCAGCATGGTGACAAGAGTGATGAGGACATAGACATGGACATAGACTTCTCACAAAGTATGGGCCAGGCAATGTGCCCCAGCAATGTGCATATCATGCTGATGAGCTCTGCATGGTCACCTGTGCTGATCAGCTCACCACACTGGCCAAACAGGAAATGAAAATCAAAATTTTGTGGGCCTTTTCCTGTCTATCTGGCCAGTGTATCTGAGTTGAGAGCGCTGTCCAGAGGAGTCACAACGGAGCACTGTGGGATAGCTCCTGGAGGCCAATACCATCAAATTGCGTCCACACTACCCCAAATTCAACCCGTCAAGACCTATTTCAGTGCTAATCCCCTTGTCAGAGGTGGAGTAAAGAAATCAATTTAAAGAGCCCTTTAAGTCAAAAAAAAGGGCTTTGTAGTGTGCACGGGTCCAGGCTTTAATCAAGGTAATGCTGCTAAATTCAACCTAAAATCTTAGTGTAGACCAGGCCTTAGAATCATGATCCATAGTGGCAGCAGTGTCCTCCAGGATAATCCAGGGTCTTTTTGCAACAGTGAAGACTTCCCTAAGCCAGGTAGTAGATTTTTGATAGGGCTAGAAAAGTTGAGCCCTGAGACAGAAAGCACTGAGCAAACAGAAGAAGATGAAAAGACTTCAGGAAGTAGAAAAGCTTTTCAGAGTGTGTAAAGTGAAACACATCTGGGCTAATGATGAAATCAGGACAAATGGAATGCAGGAGCAAGAAGAACTGGCAAGCTATTCACAAAGCAGGATGTTATGGGAAGCTGAGAAAATGCCAAAACAGTAGGTGGCAGAAGGAAGCAGAAAACTGTCTTAACCCTGAGGACATTGGCTAATCCCCAGTTGTTTCTTATTTAGGGCCATCTGGCTTGTTGGACAGAGCAGATCCCAGCCCTAGTGCTGCCAAGTATTATCCCTCCTCCAGACCCTTGCACAGCAGCTGGTTCAGAGATAGGGCTGGCAAGAGAGGTGAGGTCAGTGGGCAGCATGAGGTAGCTGGCTTTACTGAGGGCAGGGCTGGGTTATAAGGCATAGACACAATAGGCTTGATCCTAGAGTTTCAGTCCCTAGTCACGTGATTACAGCAGACTCTAAGCATTTCTAGACCTCATGGTTGCAAAGAAAACCTTGAAGAATGTGACCTGAGCATAACTGATGCAGTGATGCCTGTCTGAGTCTGCAGACAGCCTTAGAAGTGGCAGCCACTAGAGTCAGACAGGAAACATCCCGATCCCACACCCAACACCAGACAACAGACTCTGCTTCTCTAGGGAGGGTTCCTGGACTGCTCAGTGGGGAGGGGCACCCTGCTTTACACTACCCTATCTTAGAGCAAGGGCTCCTGCCTAGGTGGAACAACCATGTCAGGATGTACTTAGTATCCTAGTGTGCCTCAAACCAAGCCTTACTGTGGGTGACACTCTGCAAAGATGAATGAGGCTGCAGTAAAGGCAGAGGA
Organism: Mauremys reevesii; assembly: GCF_016161935.1. NCBI lineage: Eukaryota > Metazoa > Chordata > Testudines > Geoemydidae > Mauremys > Mauremys reevesii. The sequence goes on along the minus strand of NC_052633.1, from coordinate 24,601,487 downwards.
ATTGGAAAAGAAGAAACTGTGATGCTCTGATGCATAGTTCTTGGCCATGTTCAGTACAGCCCCCCAAAAAGAGAGAGAAAATAAATGCCAATTTATAGAAAATAAAATGATCAGGTAAATGCACCTTGGCAATGGGCTCAGTTCAGTCCTGAGATAGGGATTAACCTGCCTTAATTCTCTTCGCCTTATCCTGAGTTCTTGTCAGCTCCTTAGTTTGTCAGGAAGCTTCTCTCCCTCCAAAAGCCTTCCCTCGACTGTACTTATTGTGCTAGCGGGTACTTTCTAGCCTCCGAATTGATTACTCTACTTGTGGCACCTTCTGGACTATTAAAGATGCATCAGCTTCCCAGTGTTCTTTATATGTTTAAGCAGCTCTGCCTTCTTTTTCACTTTAATCCATTTTCCAAGTATTAGTTCCACTGAAGTCTGAACACTGGTTTCTTCTGAAAGCTTGATGTACTTTGGGGAACACCATAGGAAATGGCCCCACCCTCTTTTGAAGAGGCGTTTGTTCAGTCCTGTTGTATGTAACCAAACTACAAGTGAAATTAGAGGGTGGTATCATCTTATTTCCTCCTGGACTCCCCAGAGTTTCTGGGCTTTTACAGCTCTACAGACTAGTCCCAGCAGCACTTGCAGCTCTCCCACCTTCTAGTTCTGGGAAGTGTTCTGTAATTTGTCCCAGGCTTCTACATTCAGTGCAGATTAGACCCACCTTTAAAAAGCCATTCCAACATTACCACTATGTCACTCTCCCTTCCTCTCTCCCACCCACACCTAGTAGCAACTTCTGCTCTGGATCTTGATTTCTTGTGGTTTTAGACCTTTTCAGAAAACTGCAGCTGTATTTCTTTCCACCTCCTCTGGTATTTGGCCCCTGATCCAAAGCCCACTGAATTGAGTGGAATGAAGCCCATTGACTCTAGTGGACTTTGGATCAAGCCCTTGAGGAGGAAAGACTTCCCAAAAGGATCTGACAGCTTTTGAGTAGTAGCCAGCAAAACAGAGATGCGAACATATTCATACAGAAGCGTGTGTGTATTTGCCTCAAAAATTCTAGGGTGCTTCTCATGTCATCCCACTATCTCTAGAGATCTTCTCACCAGAGATAATGTTGAGCTTCATTTGCCAGGCTCATGATGGAATCTTTGTTTGCTTAACTATATACAATCAGAAAAGGATTTGATCCACGACAACATATCATCCGTGCTTCTCTCTTCCTGTTGGGCTGGCAAGATAAGTAATCTGTTACAATAACTTTTTTAATTATTCACATCAGAAATATAGTAACACGAGCTGAGGATTTAGGAAGGTTTATGATGAGGAAAAATTAATCTTATGCGATACTAAGATTCCTGCACTAAAATATTTTATTGCTTATTTTGGAACACTCACCAGCATAAAATTCACTGTAAAACACCAAGAAAAGGAAACTTCTAATTAAAATTAATATTTTAACTTTTATATGATTTCCCTAATCTTATTAGCATCCATTCATTTAATACATTTAATGGTTGTGACTCATAAGCCTAAAAGCTTAATTTGGTTAAATAAATACACCAAAACCTAACATAAAATAGCCTATTATGTGTGAGAGGATTTTCTTCTGTTAATTGAAAACAAACTGGAACAAAGCTAAATTACATGAATATTTAATCTTTCTTTGCTATACAAAGGTTGTTAGGGGATGCAAGTGCATACACATTTCTAAACAGAAACAACAAGCTATTGACTGTCACAGCTTTGGTAAATTCTAAGGAACCCAGTGGCCTGTAATATCAATAGGCATAAGAACATTTAGAATTTCCTTGAATATTTCCAATAGTAACAGGCGGTAAACTCAGGTTTGTCTTGCTGGGGGAGCTTGAAAAAATCTAATTGTGAATAAGCTCTTTTTGAAAGTGTTGCCTCCATCATTAGCTTAAAGGGAGTTATAGCCTTAGAAAATGATGCAGATGGACAAGTTTGCAGATGGACAAGCAGAGGAGCTATTCTAAGAATCAAGCAGCTAGGAAGCAGAACAGATTGGAACTCGTGCCTTCAGGGAAATTCCAACCAGATATGCCTCCTTATTGCCAGAAACCCTCATTAATCTCATATTGTCTACCTCCTTTTGAATATGCCCTACTTAGAGGTGGGAGTCTAGAAGATAGCTTGTAGGGTGGCTTAAGTGGCATTGGGGAGGTGAATAGCCAGAGAAGAAGGAATCCACAACACAGGGGAGGTAAAGTCAGAGTGCTTTCAGAGGAGATGGGATGAAACTGGCAAGTGGAAGGTGTCTAAATCTCCTTATAGGGTGCAATGGTGTGATCAGTGCCTGCCTGGGGAGAGCCAGAAACGGGGAGCTGAAGCTGTTTATAGTCTCTGATGTCTTGGTTTGATTTACTGAGGTGTGTTAAGTGTTAAATGTTAATGCTGCAATTAAATGGAGAAGCAACTGAGACTAAATCTTTACAGATTTTTTTAAAAAATTCATTTGTAGCCTTCCTACAATCTTCACTACTTTAATTGGAAAAAAGTTCAGCTTGTCTCATGACACCTCGCAGACTTTTAACTTTTCTTGTTAACTTTTCTTCTGTTTCATCCATCAGGTACTAATGCTGTTTAGTGCCACTGCTATAATTAAAAAGTAGCTAGATGTGGCAGTACAAATGTGCTTTTCCCCAAGATTGCCAGAGCCTGAGACAAAGCCCACTGACAACAATGAGAGTTTTTCCAGTGACCTCAGTGGGCACCATTTCAGGCCTTAATTGATCAGGAGTCCAAATGACAGAACACAGTTTGGACAGCATATTGTCCTTTCTTCATTTTCTTTAGAGAGTCAAACCCTTTTGCTATGATTCGTACTCCCAAGTTTGCAAGATAGACTGTGAGAAGTGAATTTTCTTTAATAATTTTGTGAAAATTCAGAGGGGGATCTGAGAAGAAGCACAGCTAAGAACTTTCCTGTCTTGTCATATCAAGTAGCACTGGGGTGTTGGCAGGGTTCCTAATAATTAGGGCTGTCAATTAATCGCAGTTAACTCAACAAAATTAATTGTGATTAATCACACTGTTAATAGAATACCAATTGAAATGTATTAAACATTTTTTAATGTTTTTCTACATTTTCAAATATATTGATTTCCATTACATCACAGAATACAAAATGTACAGTATTCAGTTTATATTATTAGTTTTATTACAAATATTTGCCCTGTAAAAATGATAAACAAAAGAAATAGTATTTTTCAATTCAACTCATACAAGTACTATAGTGCAATCTCTTTATTGTGAAAAATGTAACTTACAAATGTAGATTTTTTATTACATAACTGCACTCAAAAACAAAATAATGTAAAACTTTAACGCCTACAAGTCTACTCAGTCCTACTTCTTGTTCAGCCAATTGCTAAAACAAACAAGTTTGTTTACATTTACAGGAGATACTGCTGCCTGCTTCTTATTTACAATATCACCTAAAAGTGAGAACAGGTGTTCACATGGCACGTTTGTAGCTAGCTTTGCAAGGTATTTATGTGCCAGATATGCTAAACGTTCATATGCCCCTTTATGCTTCAGCCACTATTCCAGAGGACATACTTCCATGCTGATGATGCTTGTTAAAAAAATAATGCGTTAAATAAATTTGTGACTGAACAATTTGGGAAAGAATTGTATGTCTCCTGTTCTGTTTTACGCACATTCTGCCATATATTTCATGTTATAGCCATCTCAGATGATGACCTAGCAACTGTTCTTCACAACAGATTTGATAAAACACAAAGAAGGTACCAATGTGAGATTTCTAATGATAGAGACAGCACTCGACCCAAGGTTTAAGAATCTAAAGTGCCTTCCAAAATCTGAGAGGGACGAGATATGGACCATGCTTTCAGATGTCTTAAAAGAGCAACACCCCGATGCGGAAACTACAGAACCCAAACCACCAAAAAGGAAAATCAACCTTCTGCTGGTGGCATCTGACTCAGATGATGAAAATGAACATGTATCAGTCTGCTCTGCTTGGGATCATTATCGAGCAGAACCTGTCATCAGCATGGATGAATGTATTTTGGAATGATGATTGAAGCATGAAGGGACATATTAATCTTTGGCACATCTGGCACGTAAATATCTTGTGATGCCATCTACAACAGTGCCATGTGAATGCCTATTCTCACTTTCAGGTGACATTATAAACAAGTCCTGGGCAGCATTATCTCCTGAAAATTGCAACCAAAATTGTTTGTCTGAGTGACTGGCTGAAGTAAGACTGAGTGGACTTGTAGAGTCTAAAGTTTTACATTGTTTAATTTTTGAATGCAGTTATTTTTTGTACATAATTCTACATTTGTAAGTTCAACTTTCATTATAAAGAGATTTCACTACAGTACTTGTATTAGGTGAATTGAAATATACTATTTCTTTTGTTTTTTTACAGTGAAAATATTTGTAATAAAAAATAAATATAAAGTGAGCACCGTATGCTTTGTATCCTGTGTTGTAATTGAAATCAATATATTTGAAAATAGAAAACATCCAAAAATATTTAAATAAATGGTATTCTATTATTAACAGTACAATTAATTGTGATTAATTTTTTTAATCGTGCAATTAATGGCAATTAATTTTTAATCACTTGACAGCCCTACTAATAACTGATTCACCAATCTGCATGCAGACTGCTTGCTAGCAAAGGCAGACCAGTTATTTGCTTAGCTAGCAGTGATGGTTCAGCTAGCAGGGAGGCAGAAGCTAGCAGGCTCATTTCTCTAGTCAGTGTGCCAATGTCCCCTGGCCTACAGGAACAGAGGCTTGTGTGCACCTGCAGCTGCAGAGAACTGAGGGGAGGGAAACAGCTGGAGTCACTGCTGAATTCAGCTCCCTCTACCCATGATTCTTGTGTTACTATGGAGACCAAGCAGCACTAGAGGAAAATGAGCTCTTTAGTGGCCGGGAAGGCAGAAAAAGCTGGTGGCAGCAGTTATTGCTGGGAATCACTATGAACCAAGGCTGGTGAATACCCTGGCCACACTCCACAACCCATCTTACCCTAGAGATGTGAAAGGAACAGTGAGGGAGAGTCAAGGACTTTCACATGGACTGCAGTCACTGACTGGAGGTGCCCATGTTTCCAGTACCAATGAACAGGTGGAAACAGGTGCCCCCACTCCTGCAATGAGGCTGGTCAGACGAAGATAGGACTGTGGATCCCCTGGTTTCTAAACCCCTTGTGGTGGAATCTGGGTGTACCCCTGTAGGCTACAGGTGGGTGCAGGGTTGGGGTAATGACAGTAGCTAACTGGGCATCACTCATTACAGCAGAAAGTTGCAGTTCAAGCACTTTCGAATCCTGATCAGACAGAAATGTGGGGGCAGGGGCCAAGGAGGTTGAGATGGGCCCACCTTAGTGGGTGGAGTGTGGGATGGATCATATGGTGAGTACCCCTGTAGCTAACAGTCCCATTTTTGTAGTGAGGCAGGCTTATCCAGGAGTATCTGTTCCAATCAGGGTGCACCTTCTCAAGATCAATAGGGATAATATTTTGAGGACAATCTATAGAAATATTCTCACTATTACACAGGCAAGGTGGGCAAAGAGCAACAGGAAGGGCACGGAGCATTACAGAAACCCTGCAGTAATGCAGATGTGGGAAAGCTGGCATGCTGCCCACCTGCTTTTATGCAGAGGCAAGCTGTTCAGAAGATGTCTCAACTTGGCTAAAATAAAGCAACATCTTTGATTGTGTAACCAGATTTGCCTGTTACTTTGGGGTATGCTCATTGATTAGAAAAAAAAGGAGTTACTTGTGCAACAGACTAACACTAATTTTTTTAGTTAGCATGAGCTTTGCTGAGCTACAGCTTCTTCTTAATGGAACACACAGACAGCATACCAACATCGTTATCAATAGCTCATCTCAATTGATTAGACTCTGCCTGTTGGTATGCATACTTCCACCTTTTCATGTTCTCTGTATGTATAAATATCTCCTGTCTGTGTGTTCCATTCTATGCATCTGAAGAAGTGAGCTGCAGCTCACGAAAGCTCATGCTAAAATAAATTTGTTAGATACAGACTAACACAGCTGCTACTCTGAAACCTGTCATTGATTAGGGTTACTCTTCTGGGGGGCGGGGTTCTGTACTTCTATCAATGTACTGCTTGTGTCACTTGTGTTCTCATACGGAGCTCTACTTCTCCCTTCTGCAAGTTCCCTCCCAATCATACAAATTTGGCCGGTATGCTCATTGATTAGGGTTACTCTTCTGGGGGGCGGGGTTCTGTACTTCTATCAATGTACTGCTTGTGTCACTTGTGTTCTCATACGGAGCTCTACTTCTCCCTTCTGCAAGTTCCCTCCCAATGGAGCTATTCTGCAGGACCTTGTTCCCCAGGGCTGGGTTCTTCCAGCCCCAGAATCGGATGAACACACACACACACACACACACACACACACACACACACATTAACAGTGCACATCTGAGAGGACCGGGTTAATCAGCACTTCATAGGCCCTTGGACTCAGCAGGCTGGGTCGAACAGCACCTCCAAGCTGTCACCCTCATATGCCTTGGGCACCGCACCGGAATAGAGCACACCTGAGCAGCACTTCCAAGCTGCCACCATCATATGTCCCAGGTTCAGCACACCTTTATCCCCACTTCCACATTACAATTGTTCCGGCAGTAATCTACTTGATGAGCAAACCCCACAGGATTTTTGGGCACTGCAGGGATCTTTTAGCTTAGGTAAGAGGAGCATTGCTGCAGAGCGAATGAGGAAACCAAAAATACACCTATGGGTGGTGGTGGTGGGAAGGGGAGAAGCAACCACCTTAATCATGCAAATGAAGCCAGGAGAGTTTCCTTAATCCTGTCATCCTTATCTCAGGGGTTCAGGAATGTCTCCCACTGCCTTTTCGACGCTTTTTGTAAGTCTTTCTTCTGATGCAGATTTGGTTCAAGCAGAAGCTGCGGGGGAGGGGGGGTCTTTCATGAGTCACACAGGCTGGGTACTTCACCCTGGTTCCCCAAGAACCCAGAGCTGCTAGGTAACAAGTGGGTCCACAATACATTTAGGACCCCTGAGGAAGAATTCAGACGGATGGCTGCAATGTGCATTGGAATGAAGTGAGACCAGGCTGATAGTGATACGGTGTTAGAATGGTTGACTTTTGCTCATCTGGTACTATAACTGGTTTATTTATTCCACAGCAGGCAGGCCTCCCACCTGATCTTAACAAACAACTCTTTTGGGACTTTAGTGAGTTCAAATGTTGTTGGAACTTACACAAATATGAACATTAAGGTGAGAAATGTGTGGGCACTCAAGGAACACACATTTGCTGCTACTCCCAGGGAGGGGGCAGGAATCAGTCAAATGTTCCTCATCTACGCACAGGGCCAGTAGTGAGAGTATGGTAATGGCCTCATCCCCAATGAGCTCAAGATGCTCTGGGTACTCCTGTGGGAGTACAGTGAGGGAAGCGTGTGCAGTAGGACTCAAGATATCATATTAGGCAGTACATTTGACAGGATAAGTTGAAACTTTGAAGACCTTAGAGGGTTTACATCACCTAGTAAGAGGTAAGATTTTGCAAAAAACAACCTTGTGAAAAGTTGCAAGGCCTTTCAGGATAGCAAATCTGCTGGTACTTCCTTTGGAGCAGGTGCCAAAAAATGGTATCTGGAATATCACTTGAATATCCCAACCCTTCATACATTTAGCGACTGACAGGAAAGATCAAGCATAATGATCTGTTTCTTATTTTTCCTTTGAACTGCTCTAAACATGGTGAAGGCTACCAATTCACACTGTCATTTTTCTGGCTACTCCCTATAGCACGTCAGCCTTTTATGTCTGGGTTTGTATTCTGAAGGTCAATTTTATTTTGACAAGTTCAAGCCCATGGGATGCTCAGGATCATGCTCAGGTTCTGAAGGTTCAGCGAATTCAGAGAGAATAGTGGTATATAGATCAGGTTTTGACTGACCGATGGTGGTGGGATACTTGAATACCCTGCAGCAAGGGTGAATTGAAGAACATATACAAGCATGTACATTCCCGTTCATCTCGTTTCAGATTGTCTGGCAGCTGAAGAGTGTGTCCTAGCCAGAGATAAAACGGTACTGTGGTTTTGGCCCACTGGCGTTTGGCCAGTTACCCCTGAAGTTTACAGCTGGGTCTCTGCCCTTAGGCAGCTCTGAGTAGGTATGGATGAAGGGGCACACTTGGGTCAATGGATGCCCTTCTATGTTCTTTAGCCCAGGAGAGGCCACTTGAATTGGTCAGTATGCACTTGGGAGAAAACGATTTGGGGCTTTGTATGGGGCTCAGTTAATAATTAGGACAAAGAGAGATTGGGGTGAATCCAGATCCTTTTCCTGGGAGTAAGTATAAACTGGACTTTGCTGCTGCTGAAGAGGTTCTAGAGCGGGAGCTGCCGGGCTTTAGTGGGCAAACAAAGCCTGGATAGAGTTAAATTAGACAATGGCAAATTGAGGTTGGTTAAAGGTGTGGAAGGGGACAGGGCAGATGGCAGATCCGGTGGTATGGACACCTTTGTTCAGTTGGACTCTTAAGATGCCATGCAAACTCAAAGTTGGTGAGAGCTTTGCATTAGCTCTCACATGGCTGAAATAATTTTCTTCCTATTCAGCACATAGCGTAGAGGATATGAGATTCAGCAAGATTACTTTCCCATAACAGAAGAGAGCAGTAGCAGGGACACAGACTAAGGGTCAAATAAGATTGAGCACACTGTGAGCTCCGACTGCATAAAATATTTTGGGCCAAATATAGATAGCATTTAGCTCTTGTTCTACCACTCTGGAGACTTGAAATCCAGACTTTATATACCCGTTAAATATATCTAACCATTTTGATCCAGAACTGTCAATCAGAACCTCACAATAAAACACTATCAGTTATAACTCTCTCACCTCCAAACTGTGGACAGTCTTGGCTCATTTCCTTTTAGAGATTGGCAATGCTGATAACAACAGATTATAGAATAAAATTTAGAATGTTTTCAACAATGCTGACCTATCAGTTTTGGCTGTAATGTAGTGCTGTATTTATTACAGTTAATCAATCAATCTAATTTTAATCTGCTCAGGAGTTCCTACAGCAAACATAGAATTCATGTTAAAAACCTAAAGCCTTATACATCTGCCAGTGTGGAAAGTTTTGTGTGTGTGTTTGTGCATGTGTGTGTATATGAGAGAGAGAAAGAGAAAGAGCCTCACAGATTTCAAGTACTGATCTGCCATTCCTCTTTGTTTGGTCAAAGAAGGCTCTAAGTAAAACAGAATTTAACTGAAAGATGGGGAAAGTATGATTTTTCCACCTATTTTGTCAATTAAGATATTCCTGAACATTTTTGGTTTTCACATTAGTGGAGACACTATGTTAACTAATTATTCATAGAATCAAATTATCCATGAATAATTTTGAAAGTAACATGACAGGCCACACTTAAGGGCTATATAATGAGTTGAAGTATTGTGTCTTATGCTTGCAGTCAGGACACTGGGAACAAACTAACTGTGGTTTTTACTGAGTGCACCTGGCAGTAAAAGCTTGTACACTGAACTCCATCATGGGACTGATCTTACAGGAGACAGAGCCTGATCCAAGTCTATTGAAGTCAGTGAAAGATTCTCATTGACTAAGAGGGGCTTTGGATTAGGCCCTAAGCCCCAATTGTAGAAGGTAAAACTCTAGGAAACGAGCAGAAAGGAAAGGAAAAAAACAATATAAAGTCATTCGACATAGAAATATAGATGTTGCTGTGCTGGATCTGAGTTAAAGAAATGAGATGTGATCGCTAGAACTTGTTTTTCCTTTATTCACATATTAATTTCTTGTCACGGAATTCTAAGATTCTACCTTTGGAAGCCAGATCTTTTAGAAGCACATGGAAAATTTCAATTGGTCTTACAAATAGATTGCCCAGTTCTCCAGTCCACATTTCTGCTGAGTAGCACACGTAGAAGAAGTCCCATTGAAGTTGCATGATATAGCTGCTATGCAATTTAAAGGTTGCAGAACTGAGCTCAGAATTTGGGAAACTTGATTAGTCTGTAGAGTATTCAACCAAATGATCTCTTCCCCTCCCCCACCCCCAAAATGAAACTGCGGATATTTAACGGTAGCTCATGCCATGTATCAGACAAACATGTCAGTAAAAGAAGGCACTGATTTATTGTTGGTTCTCTGTAGTACTCCCCAATAATAACAACAGTAGCTACTTATTAAAGTAGGTTTAAAATACTACTAACAGGCTGACATCTTTGCCCTTTGAACAAATAATTATAATGGTTTTTTTTCAGAGTCCTTTATGGTGTCCCAGTGCCTGGAAGAATATTAGTTTAAAATTTCAAAACCCCATTACCTGAAAGCTCTTTGTTATCCAAAATGCAATAACAAAACCATTTTGGCTTGTGGTCCAAAACTCATTATCATATAGGATTCAATTTCTAATCTGTTAAAGCTAATGAACCTTCAGTTTGCCATGCAGGTTGCTGCTAAAACAAAATATCTCTTTAGTGAACCATTGGAATATGCACATGATTGGAGCCAGATGTATCATTACTTGCTAAATGTGAATATCATTTACAGTAGGTGTCATGTTTGATTTTGATAAACTGGAAGAAAACATGTGACGGATGTAACATTGTGTATATGGTGCTGCTAGGCTTGCAAATCTAAGATTTATTGGAAAATATGATATATTACCTAAGCATTCTCATGTCTAAAAAGATAATGAAATGCTATCTGATATATGAGATGGTGTCCTATATACAAAAGCTCAGAGAAGAGAAGCTAAATCAACACAGCAGTTTTTCTCACCCTAACAATTCACAGTGATGGGGTTCCTATATTTAAGTCTTCCAAGCACAGAGCTTGTCCTTGGTTATAATAATAGTAATACTTATCACTTGTATAGCACTTTTCATCTTCTAAGGCCTTTACCAACATGAGCTAATTTTTCTCACAACAGCCCTCAGTTATAAGTAAATATTTTTTAACACAATAAAAAGGAAAGGAAACAATTCAGAGAAGTTAAGTGAGTTGCCCCAGGCTATAGAAGGAATCAGCACATGAGCTAGGATTAGAATGCAGATGTCTATGGATTTATATTGACGCTCAGGCCTCTCCTGTGTTGTAAATAGTGTAACTGTAGCTGAAGAAATACTGTTAGCCTGTCATCAAATTTGGCATTTTAATGTCAAGAAGAAGATGCAGTGAAACATGTTCAAAAGTCTTATGCTATTAAAAGAATATATCCGTTAATCAATAGATCATCATCATACTTCAGTCATTTTTGCTTTAGTGCCATTTTACATGTATTCTTGTCTCCTGAGTGTGTCTTTCTCTTTTTCCCATTCTCTCTTCCATCTTTTCCTTCCCTCCTCTCCTGTTTTCTGCATCCCCCTTTTACACTGTCTCCTTTAAATCCAAAATGGCCACTCACCCCCTATATCCATTAAGCATTTCCAAAAGCTTTATCATCTTATGTGAGGAGTTTCCTGAACAGGTAAATCCACTTAGCAGAGAAAACCTGGAAAGACTAAATTTCTCAGAGCCATGTCAGTGCCAGTGCTGCATGAAAGTTTGCTAGCTTTGTTAATAACTTTATATTTGTTTCAAAATTCTCAGTTTCAGGTTTAAAATATGAGTTTTTCACAAGTATTAAGTATTGTCTTAACTATTTAAATTCTTTTTCCCCTTTGTCTCCCCCCACTATTATATATAGTTAGAGATATAGATATTGATATGTAAGTCAAGTTGCAGCAATTAGATATTTGAATAAAATGAAAAGATTGCTCCTGGCTGAACATTTATGGTCCAATTTTTTAAAGCTACCTTCCCACTTTAAAGGTGCAATTATGTAGGTTTGCATAATAAATAATAATAATAAATATAATAATGTGGTATTGAAAGGCCCCAATGAAGATTCGGACCCCATTGTGATAGGAAAAGTGCAAAAAACAGAAACAGCAAAAGTACCTGTCCCAGAAAAGCTTACATTTCAAAATAAGGCTGAATGTGAAATCATGTATTTAGCTATTTGAATGCCGTCCACTGCACCTGCGAATGTTTGTGCCTGCGGTACTGTGTCTTTAATTGATTGTGGTTGCAAACTAGAGACTTGGATGAGGCCCTGTAAAAATTTTGGCCCGATATTCAGTGCTTAGACCAGACTTAATATTTATGACTAACCGTTAAAACTCCTGGAAAAGAAGGATTTATATGAGAGAGGCTAACTATTGCCACCACTTTAACTCGAGCAGCATGAGTAGTGCTACTGTAATTTCAGTCTGTTATAACACAGAGCCATATGCAATGAAATAAAATACAAGACAAACATACCAGTGCATCTGTTGTTCCAGATTTTCTGCCTTATAATTGTGGTGGATGTCTGCTAAGGGTCTGACATTCAGCATATCCCACTGTGTGTACAGTTTTTCTCTTATAATTTGGCCAGATTAACAGAGCCAAATTACAGATCTTGCTGGGGAGAAATGTTCATTTTTCATTTAACACTGAAAGGCCTCCCCATCCAAAGTCTGTTGAAATCAATGGGATTTTTCCCCCCATACTAATTTCCCTCTACTGTTACTCACATCTTCTAGTCAACTGTTTGAAATAGGCCAGGTTTTAATTGGGGGCTGTAGTTGACGGCTAGTGGCGTTCTGTTACTTTCTTTGTTGGGCCTGTCTTGTAGTAGGTGACTTTTGGGTACCCTTCTGACTCTGTCAATCTGTTTCTTCACTTCACCAGGTGGGAACTGTAGTTTTAAGAATGCTCGATAGAGATCCTGTAGGTGTACACGATCCATTGTCTACAGCCAGTCTCTAAAATACAACTGCATTTGCTCCAATCCCTCAAACAGAGAAAAACACCTACAGTATCTCTATCAAGCATTCTTAAAACTACAGTACTAATTTCCCCCTACTGTTACTCACACCTTCTTGTCAACTGTCTGAAATGGGCCACTCTCATTACCAGTACAAAAGTGATTTTTCCTCCCTTGGTATCCTACTGTTAATTGAATTGTCTCGTTAGACTGACCGCCCACTTGGTATGGCAATGCCCATATTTTCATGTGCTGTGTATTTATACCTGCTACTATATTTTCCATCCCGTGCATCTGATGAAGTGGGTTCTAGCCCACGAAAGCTTATGCCCAAATAAATTTTATTAGTCTCTAAGGTGCCACAAGGACTCCTCATTGTTTTTGCTGATACAGACTAACATGGCTACCACTCTGAAACCTCTTAGATTTAAATTTCTGCCATGTTGTTTTAGGTAGACTAGGAGGCTGGGTATTATGATTCACATTATACTAATTTGTGGCATCATAATGGATCTGTAGTACATTCAGAGGACTTTATGTGAGCAGATGCAGAAGAGAAACAAAAGTTCAGCTGAAAGTATGTCAAAATAGAACGGTCAGAAAAAGGACTACTAGATACTGGGCAAATGCCACACAGCATTTCTGCACATGAATCACACACAACTGAGAGCCCTGATACAGGAATCACACCCATCCAGAGAAATACAGCTTGGATTTCTCAAATGAGCCTGTGGTACTCAAAGACCTTTGAACATTAATGAGAGTTGGATGGCTAGTTTTCAAAAGGCATTTAGGTGCCTGAAGAGTAGATAGACGCCTAGTGGGCTTTACAAAAGCAGCCAAGGGCGGTTTTTTTGAAAATCCCACTAGGTGCCTATCTGCATCTTTAGGTGCCTAAATACTTTAGAAAATTTGGCCTACATTATTTTGGCTTTTTCAAAAAAAACCAATAAACCTCATTTCATGAATGGCTTGCAGGAGCTACGTCACAGTGTCTGTAATCCATAACAATTTTGGTAAGGTGCCTTTTTAATTACAAATGGTTTGTGGAACACTTGAATGAGTATCTGTAATCTAGAACCGCACGAAGATTGCTGAAAAATGTTGATGAAATATTTTGTTTGTTTTAGCTTGAGTAAGTAGATATTCCTTTCATGACTAATACAAAAATGATTATTGGCTTCCTGCTTTGGAGATCTGATGACAACAATATTTGCATAAATGATAAAGAGTCTTCTTGCTGAACTTTGAGTGTTTGGCTCTGTAACTTTAGGGGACAGCTAAAGACATGCAGAGGATGTAGGTGAAAAAGCTTCTTATTTTCACTTTAACTTGCTAAATATCAATGAAAGTGAGTTCTACTGCTTTGATATTCTGGAGTGTAAGTGACCTTGAATGTCTGAGAAGGTTGTGTGGTTTGAATGGAGTCTAGCTGGTAATGCAGATTCAGCTTGAATACACGATGATTGCATTGCACTGACATGACTATAAAAATCATTTCAGTTGAGCCCAATGAGGCTGAAACATGCATACACCTGGGAAATAGCTAAATCTATGTTTTTGGGGGAAAATGAAGGACCGTTTCTACATATGTATCATAATGACTATTTTTGTCTTATTGGTAAATTAAAGTATCCTAATTAGTCAGAAGAAAAAGATCCCTTCTGCATAATGTAAGCCCCAGAAAGTTTGGATTCTGGGGCTAAGAAACTGGTTTAATTCAACAAGATGAGCCAGCTGCTGAAGCCCATAACAAAAGTGGACACTTCACAGCCTAGCAAACCTAATCAGAAGGCAGAAATTTCATGTCAACTTGCTCTTTTATTGGGTCCTGATACTTCAATGGACCAGGATAAGGAACTTAGAGTCCAATATCCTGTTATTTTTCCTTATAAAATATACTCAGTATAGTGGTGTTGGGTGAATTAATTGTTCTGATGAACAACCATAGGTGAAGGAACAGAAAGACTCAGTGGTTTAAATTAAAATATCTTTCAGGGACTGGACGGCATGAAGCTATGGGTCAGTGGCCAGTCATAATCAATGTAGGCTTTTTTCCAAAACTTCTTGAGTTTATTTACTGCTGTTCCCTGGCAGACATCTCTATTAGTGACATCATCTAAGAAAGTGGCCATCAGGTCATAATTTCAACCTGTATCCTTAAAAGTTCTTTGCCAGATCATTGGTATCCATAGCTAGTTAACTGGGAAATAACCTCGTCTCATTGTAGGACTTTTGGGGGGTTGAAAATACAAGAATATCCCCAATCATCTTCATCCAGAACCTGATAGACACAATCAAGGACTCCAATCCAAAGAAAGCAGAATTTTCCTCCTGGAATTTTGATTAGTTTCTGCACCTACAGAAAACAGTAAGATGTTCACATCTTCTATAGGCCAACATAAATGGAAGCTATAGTCACATTACTATGAGATTGTCATCTGCTTAGGTCATGACACTACATTCCTTGCAAACAAATCTCCAATTGAAGGCAGCAACTCCCATTGGGGCTAATGGGATTTTGCTTTCCAAGGATCAATATCTGGTAGTGAAATATCAGAACATCTGTGATTGCAATATTTCGGGGTCACCTGGAACTGACAAGTAATGGAAATCAATCAGGAAAGCCTGAGGAGATGAGATAAGATAGACCAACCAGATTCCAGAGCATGGTGGTTTAGCTGCTGTAAGTTTTGAATAAGAATAAAATCATCTGCTTATTTAAATAAAGCCAACCATCCAACCTCTGGAGGAACCTATGGTAACTATTACTGGGCTAGCAGGCAGTGCTCTAATGGATACAGCTAAAATCAATCCACTAGACTCTATTCATCATTATATTCTTTCCCCAGTATTAAAATTAGTTGTACTTTATAACCTTCAAGTATTATTCATGTCTGAATAGGAATTACTATTTACATTCTATTTTCAGATTTCATAGTTTAAAATTCTTTCTATTCTACAGGGGAGTTCCTGCAACGCATGGCGGATTCTTTTAGATAACAATGATCTTTATTTTAAAAAAGAAATTTTCCTTTCCTGCCAATGGGACTGCACTGAATGTATGTGAAATACTCAGCTCAGACCTCAAATCCATTCAAATATCACCTTGGGTAATTCCCACCCTTAGCCGCGTGATGCTTAGCAGGTCTCAGCCCATACTTACAAAAGTTGAGTTAACATAAGCTAAAATTGTTTGCTTAACTGGAAACCCGATGAATCTCCTTTCATGATGCTAGCTTTCTTAATTTTTTACAAAAACAAATCCTAGGACATTCTTTTCTTAGATGTCATGTTGTGACCCAGGGCTGGCTGATAGAGAACAGAGATGAGTTCTAACAAGATGGGTGAGGGAAACAGTTGTGGGGGTACAGAGGAGATGGGTGTTGTGCACTGTTACACTTAAAACTACAAGGTCTGGTTAATTTCTAACCACTATAAACCAAATAGCAGGGTCTACTTTGTTAGCTGACCCCTGCGGTGTTCACAGAGCCCTGCTATTTATATCGCAACTAATGAGAAATGAATTATTACCTTAATTTCAGAAATGCAATAAGAAATCGATGCAAAGCAGTTGTTATTTAAAAGTTAGCACCATGTGACTAATTTTATCAGAGTTTATGTTTTGTTCTCCTGACATCTATAAATTACTGAGCTTCGCTCTCACAGTTTATGATGTCAGCTGAATCCCCTGAGTAGATATTTTCCTTCCAAATGGTGTTTAAATGTCTATGATTCTATGTTGGATGGAGTTTAACATCAATTGTAATGCTTTATGGCATACAGTAAACTCCCTTGTGTCACTATCAGCCAACTTGGCATTTGCGATAATTTGTTAACTGTAGCAAAATATATAAACAATGTAATTTTCTTTTAAACATTTGCAGTATAACACATGAAATATAATTGATAACCTATCTCGTAACCATAGAGAATACAATTTGAAGTGGCACTATGTGATTTTGAGTGTATGAAATCACAAGAAGGCAATTGGTTTGTGGCTCAAGTTACTTTATGCAGCTAAAAAAGAAAAAAAATCTAGTGAGAAATTGCTGGTGAAATATTTTGAGCAGAAACACTGTACTTAAGACTTGTTCCTTTTAGGTAGTCTGACAGAATCTAAAGGGGTAGGATAACATGGGAAGACAGAGCAACTCAGGGGACTGGTGAGAGGATACTGAACTCTTTGTGTCATCCTTGGATAGTATAAATTAGCATAGCTCCATTGAAGGCAATGGAACTTGAGAATCTGTGTATAAATCTGCATACACTTAAGAATCTGTGAAAAGTAGGCCAGAAAAATACAGTGTATCTGGTATATCTCTTTCTACAGCTATCTAAGTACTAACATGGCTCCTGTTATCTGAATGTATCCCAAGTATTTATGGCTTTCCTGTGATGTACAGAAGTAGGACTATTGTTGCTATTTTACCAATCGGATATTGAGGCACAGATAAATCATGTGACTTGCACACTGTCACCCAGGAAATCTATAACAATACAAGGAATCAAATCCAGTCTGGGATCTGCTCTGGGGAATGGGGTGCAGACTGAGTGGGCTGAGAAGAAAGGCCAGGAGTGGGGAAGACGTACATCATCCACCTTTAGCCTCATGTTCCTTATCTGGAAAATGCAATATAGGCCCAGGCTTCACTAGTTTTCCCATGTAGCCTCATGGGAGAAGCTAGGGCTGTTATAATAAACTAGGAGAATCCCTGTTAGCTTTGCTCCATTGGAGTCATACTGCCAAGGACCAAGGGGTCAGAGCCAGGTAGGAACATGTGATCATTTAAAAACTAGATATTAGTTTTCCAAAAAAAAAATTGGTTGATTAGGCACCATTTGTGGAATCATGATGTTTCTATGGTTACACACAAAAATCCCACATCAAACTCATTTCTATTTGGCCTATATTACTAACCAGCGGTGTCCCTGTGTACTTCTGTACTTAGGTACATGAGTACTTTGAAGCACTCTATATACTTGCATTTAAGAACTTCAAATATTCTGTACTTGTTACTTGAATTTAAGTACATTTAATGGGTGCTTAAAGCAAAAGTAACTTTTTAAATCAGCAAGTACTTTTTACAAAATAGTTTTTTTTAAACAACCACAGCCTTCCAAAAAATCTGGCTGGCCCCCAGAACCCACTGTCCCAACTTGGGAGCTTCAGGCCCTGAATTCCGGCTGCCCACTTTTTTTCTGTTGGCTCTGCTCTTGCACCAGCCAAGGAGTGTGGTCACCCCATCCCCTTCATTTCTTATTAGTCACTGCAACCGGCAGAAGGAAGACTTGCAAGTAACTTCCCAGCCCAGCAGGGCCGCCCAGAGGATTCCAGGGGCCCCGGGGTCTTCGGCAGCGGGGGGCCCTTCCGTTCCGGGACCCGCCGCCGAAGTGCCCGAAGACCCGCGGCGGGGCCCCCCCCCGCCGCCGAATTACTGCTGGAGCGGGACCCGCCGCCGAAGCACAGCCCGGTCTTCGGCGGTAATTCTGCGGCGGGGGGGCCCCCACCGCGGGTCTTCGGGGCACTTCGGCGGCGGATCCTGGAATGGAAGGCCCCTCCCCCGCCGCCGAATTACCGCTGAAGACCGGGCTGAACTTCGGCGGCGGGTCCCGCTCCGTCTTCGGCGGTAATTCGCCGGCGGGGGGTCCTTCCGCTCCGGGGCGGAAGGACCACCCCCTGCCGGCAAAGACCAGGAGCGAAGAAGCTCCTGCGCCCGGCCCCGCAAGAGTTTTCCGGGCCCCCCCAGAGCGAGTGAGGGACCCCACTCCAGGGGCCCCGAAAAACTCTGGTGGGGGCCCCTTTGGAGCTCGGGGCCTGGGGCAAATTGCCCCTCTTGCCCCCCCCCCTCTGGGCGGCCCTGCAGCCCAGCAGCAGTGAGGAGACTCGCTACCTGGCCTAGTGGAGAGATGAGTCAGTGGAGGGGTGAGGGACAGACGTGTACGTCTGAGTTCTGCATTAAGAGAACAAGTTCGGTAGCTGCATCTCTTTTTCTTTCTGTTCCACTATGTGCTTATATTATTTAGATAGTTGTCCGTATATTGACCAGACAATTGCAGGGAATACAGGAGTTGAAATAACTTGTGCTTGTTGTTATACTTTTACTTAGAAATACATAAGTACCATTTCCACAGCATACTCATACTTTTAAGTACTTCTGTAATGGTGTACTTGGCACTTATGTTTTAGTCCTTTTCATCAGTACTTACGACAACGCTGCTAACCCGTGTCATATGGCCCAGGTTGTCCATTCAGAACCTCTATTCAAAGATTCTCAAACCTCTGACCAAATTGTCTCAAAATTCAAAAGAAGCTGTCAGTTCTCCAATGGATGTGCTTTGGAGCCAACAAAATAAATATGTCTCCTATGCCACCATCTTGAGCATCCATACGATGTTAACAATAAAAAATTCAACTGAGAGACAGTTTTATGCTACTATAGATTGGATGACCCAGAGTTACATTCCCCCAACTTGATCTGTTTTTTTCTTGAATACAAAGAAATCCCCCAGGATATATAATAAAATGTGCTGCTCCTACACATACAAGAAGGTGTCCCACTAAAACAGTCACCATAACTGATATTATCAAAACAAGCTGTAATTTAATTAGTTAAGCAAATGGGAGATAAATTGCTTGGTAAAATAAATACTAAACTATACAATTGGTTAAAATTCAGTCTATTTTGAACATCTGCAGTTTGCTTTCAGATTTCTAATCATAGGACTCTTCCTGGAGAACTATTGTCAAGAGGAAGCCGCGTATAAAATCTTTTAAAATGTTCAATATTTCTGTCAAATGAATTGTCAATTGCTCCAACATATAACCTGCATTCATTAATTCACTGCCATCATTAACATTTTGTAAGTTGTGATTCCTAAATATGCTTCTCAGATAATAGATGGGGGATTTATTTCCAGATCCACATTATTCTAAATGCGTCCTTCATCTGGACTCTGAAAAGATTCATTTACCTGTTCTATTCACTTTGCTTTCTTGCAGGGTTTTCTTTTGTGAAACAGCTCTCTTTGCTGTGTCTAGGCCTTTTCTAGCAGATAACTGGGCTACCACAACCTTTTCCCATTCACTTTGCACTCCTGTTATTATAGCAGCTATCCTTTGTGGAATACTATTGTCCTCTAAACGTCTATTTCTTCTGATTCAAAATCAAATACACTATTTCTTCCAGCACATAATGGTGGAATATGCTTTTCACCAAAAAAGATCTTTATCTATAGGTCTCTTAGTTATCCGTCTCAATACTGAACTTTTTATTGTGTTTATATTATGAATTCTATTTCTATCTCAATTGTACTTACAATATATTTAGAGGTATGTGAAATATTTGCAAGCCCCTTATCTTTATTTAAAGAAATAAAATCTTCGAACCCTATATATATTGTTCATGCACAGTAACACTGTTGCTATGGGTAGCAGCATCTTCTTTAGCTGAAGTTTCATTTCAGCACTCGTCAGCTCACTCAACAATGAGAACAAAGCAAAGGGTTTAAAAAAAATCTTACCTGAAGCTTTATACAGATTCAAGGGTAAGAGCACCAAGCACTCTATTCTCCTCTCAGTTATGCTCTGTGTGTTTCTGGGTTTTGGTGTGATGTAAATGAAAGCAGAATGTCAGCCTCTCATTCAAACTATGCCTGGTATTTTTGTCTCCAAGAAGACCCTGCTTAATTACTAAAGGGGTGGGGTTAAATGTTCAGTAATTAGATGTATAAAATGGGGGGGTTGTTTGCCCAAAGAAAGCAAGTTTCTTTATTTGATTCCTCCATAAAACTGCTGTTTCATGAAAATCTAAACATTTTAGTTAGAACTGTCCAAGGGCTCCATCCAACAAGGATCTTTTTAACTCTGATCCAGCAAAGCATTTAAGCATCTACTTATCTTTATGCATGTGACTAGTCCCATAAGCATGTACTTAAGTGTGTGTTTAATACGCTATCAAATGAACTGTAAAGTGCACTAATGTAACCTATATTACTGGATAATGGCCAAGGAGGTCTGTACCTAGCCGGATCGAGCCCCAGCTTGGAGACCTTTAATGTTACACCCCAATTATTCAGCTTCCTTTCCCACCTTTGCAGTTAAAATGTATTGACAATATAACATTACAAACCAAAGACTCTCTTCTTTGAAATTCAGTCCCTATCACTGGAAATGCACAGCACTGCCCAGATTACCTGGAAGTCTCAGGTACTGTTAAAAAGTTTAAAATCTGTGAGAATGAGAAATAAATGTACGGAACAGCCAGCAAGCAGCTCAGTGCAACAAGTAAGAATCATGGACAAAAAGCAGAGCTTCTGTTCATTTGCTCAAACCACTTGGGACTAGACTGTGGCTTTTGGCTACTGCTTAGAATTGCGGGGGACTGTGCGGAGGCACTTCGCCACAGGATGTGCCTGTATGGTGGAGGAAGAGTAACGTGTAACAGCCTTTGAACGCATGTAGCATACTCCCCTTTGTGCAGCCAAACGTCTGTTTGGGGAACAAGTGGCAGAGCATTCTGTGCCTTGCACCCTACTGAGTGAGTTGGTCCTGTGCAGCTTGAGCAACTTGATAGGCAATTCTGGGCAGACGAGCACTAGTTATCGGTCTGGAGAGGAGTTACATTATATATCAATCTTAACACACCTGTCAAGATCAACTGTTCTTCACCGGAACCCAGGTCTTACTGGGGACAGCTAACCTGGGGGAAAAGACAGGGCCAAATCTGTGGCTTTCTTTATTCATGGGCTGAGTCTCCCTGTGCCATGTATCGCTTACAGCAACTACTGTCTCCAGCCTGTCACCAGCCCAAGATCCCCCAATACTGTGGGAATAATTAATGAGAGATGACTGGAGTAATCCATGAAGCCATTTGCACTCTGTGCCAAGATGTTTGCAAAGGTAATTAATATTAATGTGTGTAAAGCAACATGGGCTCAGACACTTTCCAGTCACCAAGAATTTAAGCTTGTGACATCCTGTTGCTTTAGTCCATACCTGTCGAGTGAACTGTTATTTCTTTTTTAAAATCAAGGGGCAATTTTCTCGTTGGCTAAGAAGTGTGCTTTTATTGAAAAGATCCTGTCTCATCAGTGTGGTAAATTTCCTCAGGCTGCAATCCTTCATTTCCCATTAATTTAACTAATTGCTGCCTAAATGGACCAATGGGTTCAGTAGCAGCCTACATACACTTGCCAGTAAAGGACAGTTGTCAAATTTCATTAAGTTGCTGAAAGCTCTTAAGCCAGCCTTTACTTGCTGATCAGCGCCATATACATCATGGTTAAGGTTAGTTAATTGTGATGGTATCAAAATAGGAAACGTCAAACTTTAGCTAATACACAACATCAAATAATCATTTTTACAAAAAAGTTTGTTATTTCATGAAGAGTTTTAAACCATGTGAAAACTCACACTCAGGATGCATAGAGCCATATATGTAAACAATTATAGCCTCTCATGGGGCCCACCGGGGTAATAGAGAAAATGGGCAGGATCTCCAAGTGTGCCAAAGGAATGCTCTGTGCTTCTGGGAGTGGGGATGCATAAGTGGCTTTATAGCACGTTTCTGGGTCTCTAATATTGGGAGCTTGAACTGGTCTTCAGTACAAGAAAACCAGCCGCAGGGCTGTTCTAATTTGCATGTGTGGATAACAACCCTCAAGGAACCAATTGCTGGCCAGGGCTTTTGGATTATACCATTTGCCAGCTCCACTTCTTCTCTTTTTCCCAGGCCACCCCACAATGTTCTCTACAGGGAATGGCATAGGGCCAGCCAACAATAACTAAATCAGAAGAATCAAGAACCCTAATACAACAAGAAAAATAGCATTCTAGCCTGTCTGTAACAGATACTACCGCAGTGGATATCCATCCCACTCCACCTAAAAGCCCATGTCCTGAATCCTTCAAAGAAGCCCTGTTATACAGGCTGACTTTTATAGCACACACTGATGATCAGCATAATTAGACTATTTTGGACCATTTAGGGAGTGAATTCAGAGTCAATGGGTCCTGCCAGTCACCCTGTGAACAACATGACAGTATGAGTAACCCCAAACCAAACTAAGAGCTATTATTCATGAAAATCTTCTAAAAACAGTTTATTTGCCATTTTCCCGCCTTTGTAATGATGTTATTTGAATCTTTAGGATCCTGTACCTATGTAATTCCTATGTAAGGATTCCTATATAAGGAATATAAAAACATATTTTTTTAGGATTAATCTCCAAAACAGTTGATCTGAGAGGTGGGAGCACGTGGAGTTTTAGAAGGTTAATGGTGCAAACAGACAATGCCATTTCTCAACTGAAAGCACTATACTATACTCTCCTCAAGCATCAGAGTTGTTTCATTGTTATGTTTGCTAGGCTTTCATGTATACCTCTTCTAACACATTGTTTGGTTATAGTTAGTTTTAAAATAAAAAACCATGAGCAAATCTCTTTCAATATAATTAGACTTTTGTATGCTTCCTTTGATAGAAATATATTCAGTTTGCTATTCAGCTGTTATTTTTCCATTTCCATTTTATTTTCTGTGGGATAAATCTTCTTATTCATTTGTTTCAATGGAGCTTGAATAAAGGTCATTTAAATTGATTCACCTTTCTTATCTCCCTTGTGTTTATTCTATAATCCTACCTTCCATTGTGCAGGGGAGAATAGCTTCCTTCCCACTGCCTCTTTAAGTTAGAGGAAAAAATGTAACCTTTTATTAAATAAATCCAAACAAATTGTACTCTAAGTCCATATTATCACTGGTTTGGGGAACAAATTATTTCATAAACTTTAAACAATTTTTCTGAAGTGTTTATAGTTTGTAACTAGCCATACTGTATTTTCGGATTCAGAAAAGTCACCAGAATGGATGAGGGAATGCTTTGGTATAATTTCCAAAGGCAAGTGTAAATACGAGTGTCCATTCTGTCTAATATGAGAATGAATTTTTAACCAGTTCACAACTATCCCTTAGATGGTACCTTTGCAAAAGTGTTGCAATGTATTATTTTTGATACAACAGATTATGTAATGTAAAACCATACACAATACCATACGCACCTTCAACAATGTGGCTGTGCTCACCACTTGCTCTGGTCCAGTTTTATGCCAGTGTAACTCCGCTGAAGACATTCAAGGTGACTGAAATCAGGGAAGTTATGCAGGCCCCAACCCAGAGTAGTATAGTGGTAGTGGTGATTAACCTTGAGTGTCTGATGTGAGTTTTCTAGTGTTTCTGAGTTCTGATTCAGGCTTTGATCTGAGAGTCGGAGCCATGTGACTGGACACTTGCACCCATGCAGAATGCCACTGATTTGAAAGGGGCTATGTGCTTGTGAAAAACCCACGTGTGTAGATTTGCAGGCTCAGGGCTTCCCTTTGTATTCAGACCCCACAATCACTAGGTTGATCCAAATGATATGAGCATCTTGAATCTGCAAGACTGAGATAATGACCTTGTGAGACTAGGTTTTCTTGAGCTCCTGGCACATCCATTCCCTAGTCAGAGTGTAAATGCAAGAATAGTTTTTTCCTAGTGTGCTTTCAGGTCTTCTGGCCAAGGATGAAAGCAGAAGTGCAGAAAAATGACAAATCCTAGGAATAAAAGAGAGCTGATATTACAGAATATATAAAAGATTAAAGTTTTGGTTCTGTTGTAGAACCTGGACAATGATGAGGGGGGAGTGGTGCATTTTATTTCCTGACTCAGTTCACCCATACTATCAATTCCAGTAGCACTCAGTGAGATTGGGGGACCCAGTGGGCGAGGTACTATATATGCATATAGTAATTGACAGTCACTGTCCAGAAGTGATTTTGATCTAAATAGACAAGACAGGCAAAGTCAGGGAAAGAGATGGAGCATTACCATTCCCATTTTAGAGAGGGGAACTGAAGCACAGAGTGATTAAGCGATTTGCCCGAGGTCACACAGGAAATTAGTAGCAGAGTTAGGAACTGAATTCAGATGTCTTAGGATGCAGTTTGATAATTTAACCACAATAACATCCTTTTTCTTAATAGCTAGTTCACACCTCAAAGATACAGAAAATGAATCCAGAGCTCCTGAGTCCCAGTGCAGGGCTTTATCTACAAGAAGATCCTTCATTTCTATGATTTCCAAATATTTCCAAGTTTAGAGGCACCATCCAAACTATGGACACACCTCTAAGCTGATAGCTTCCGAAGCTATCAGCCTTCAAGGAAATATTTCTGTTCTTACTGCCTGAGGTTCTTAACCTGAAATATATATTATTTACCTCTCCATGCACATTTCTTTCTGCCATGGTCTTTTTAAATACAAAGCTATACTTTAAAAAAGCACCAACTGGAACAGCGTAAGTTTATACACTCTCTAAAAGATTTGATATGAAAATAATCATGGGTGATTGCTTGGTTTGCCTTGAAAATTTACTGAGTGCATGCTTTTATTTTCCATTTATTATTGGTTGGAAAGTGTCTCTCAGGCAAATATAGACTCCTGCACCATTTTCTGATGATGTTTGCACATCTGGTGCTGTTTGATCGTCTGTGGCTCTGTCATGCATGGCCAGTTTTATATAAGATAATACATGATCTTATCTAACACTAGAATGATTTAGAAGGTGGGGAAGGGCGAGAGAGAGAGAATAGAGAATTTGAGCTATATGATAAAAAAAAAAGCCAATCTGTTAACAATATTCTTAGATAAATGTTCCCCACTTTAAACAACTCTAGCAATATCACTATTATTTCTTGTTAATAATTACAGTAGTAACAACTTTTATTTGTAAATGGCATGGCATTTTAATGTTTAAAAGAACTCTAATCAAAGCTACCAGAGCTTTGACAAATCTTGGTTGACCAGAAGGTACTTATAAAAGGAAGGTGTCAGTGTTACAACACTGGAAAGTGGAGGCCACTCTATCGTATAAAATAAGAATAGTATGCTCTATACTATAAAATAAGAATAGCATGGACAATAGTAATGTAAGATTACCTGACTGCCAAACCAGGCAGTGTAACTCCAACTTGGCCAAAGGGAGCATTGCTAGCTGTATGAAAATAGTTCAGGGTCTGTGCTATTCAGGAATTTGTCAACAAAACTGAAGCTTTTTGGAATAATGTATTGGTTTCAATGCAAATGTCCTGGGGTCAAGGATGGGAGGAAGAGAAAGAGAGACCCACCCCAGAATAACCAATATCCCAGTGAATAAGGCCCTCATCTGGGAGCATGCAGCATGATTCAGAGCAGGGACCTGAACTGGTGTCTCCCACATCCCAAGTGAGTGCCCTAAATACTGGGGTTTCTCTCTCTCGCTTGCTCTTTTTGAGAGGTACCATTTTTGTCCTGATGCAAAACAAAAACAAACTGCACAACCTCAAAAAAATTTCATGAAATTAGTTATCATTTTCCACCCAGTCCTATTGCCATGGACTGCTCTCTTCTGAATTTACTTCTTTCATTATTAAGGTTGCCTGTTGTGATGGTGGTTTTTGTGGCATGGCCATTCTCCATTAACCACTGGCATGAGACCACCTATTATATAGGCCAAAGTACAGTGAAAGCTATGGAAAATAAGTTTGTTATTCCTGTCCTGAGCTAACCAAATATTGGGATGTATCAAGAGACAGAACAGGGCACAAATCAGAAGAGAAAGTGATGGCACACAACAAAAAGCTAATGAAACCACATGTAGAGTCTTGTGTACAATTTTCAGCAATATATGACAGGCAGACTATTGAGAAATGTAAAAAGATACAGAAGAGCACAGCAAGAGTGATAAAGGATCTCAGGAGCTATAACTAGAAGGAGTGTGTAGGTTTGTATTAATAAAAAAAAGATTAAGTGGGGACATGACTGAGGTATATGCAGTTTCTGGAATACAGAGATCATTGATACCACAAAATAATCAGAATGAAAGGCTCAGAATTAGCAGGGTTCAGCTTGTTGCTAAGAAAAGGGTCCAATCCTGTGGGTATACACAGAGGTTGAGAAGAGACAGATTCTTCCTGATTCATCAGTTCACAGGGACTAGCAGCTGTGGCCCGTAGCACCCTTCCATAATCTTGTTGCTCAGTGGATCCACAAAGTGTGCAAAAACCACTTGTTTTCTCTTTAATCTGTCCAATTTCCATCATGCTCTGAAGTCAGTTAGGAAATATAATTGAGGAAATGCTTCACAGAGGGTGTCATAATCCCCCCAGGCTTTGCCCCTTTGTGCAGCACACCATCAGACGCTAAACTGATTTTGGCCACTATCCACCTGCTGTGACAGATGCATGTTTAGGAGAAAAGTCTTTACAGGGAAGGTAATTAGCATGGGGGATAATTGCTAAAAATAGTGATAGGGGCTGAAACAACCAGTATGTTAGAGAAGTGCACAAGTAATGAGAGGGGAAAATACTAGCGTACAAACGCTAGACAGGTGTCTAGACCCAGATGGGACATATGGCTGCCTTGTTTTTCTAGTGTTACTATGTTACCCTTTGCTTGTTTTGTACATGTGGTAGGTGTTTGGATCCAGTGAATCACAATAACCTGGCAAGATACTGCATTTCAGAACATATATCAGTTTCTGTTGTACAGCAATAATGTTAACATTTTATATGCACACATATACTGAAAAGTATTATCACTGATATGTACAACACTTAATTTTCAACTCTGAATTAAAAGGTCAGCTATTTGGAGAATATTTGTTCTGGTTTCTTTTTTAAAACCACCACCTTCAGGTCCCTGATCCTATACGGTAAATTTCACTGTAGATAGTGTAACCCACACACCTCCTGGGTGTGATGTTCTGTCCCATCTAGTAGCACCGAGACCACTTAGAGAGAGAGATTAATGAGTCTTCTCTACAGGCTTAGCTAAGAGTCAGTTGGCTTTTAGTTCATGCTACAGAGGCTCATGCAGTAGGCTCCAGAGGTCCCCAGTCAATCCTGCCTGTCGACGACCAGGGTCTGTCAGCATTACAATAGCACTCTTACTCTCAAGGTGTAATCCCACAACAGAAAGAGTTGGGGGCAGTCTTGGCATCACTAGTGACTTTAGGTACCTCATTCGTTGGGTTCCTAACTTGAGACAGCTTCTCAGAAAGTAATAATGAATCTACTCTCTGGAATTCAGGCCACTGTAACGATTTTCAGACTGGACACCCATAAAATGAGACACATGAAATTGTCAGTCATTTTTTAAAATCTTGGCCAGAACTCAGAACTTTGAAGGAGTTGTGATTTTTCTTTTTTTGATGGCCTGACTGAAATTTGTGGATCTGAACCTTCTCCCACTATTTTGGTTCTGGGTCAAATCCAAACTGGAAGTGGCCTATTTACCAATTTGATTAAGCTGGTGTCAGCAACTTGTGGTATTTCAATGTCACCAAATCCAAATCCCAGTTCTGAATCAATCTCAAATGCAACCTGCAGTTCAGGTTAAATCTAATGCATATCTAGATCACCCACTGCCTCATCAACCCACTTATTTTTTGGAATAGAAAGAGTTAATGGAAAAGGGGGTAAACAGTGAGGCAGCAGAGTTTGCAGATACTAAATTATTTGAGAAAGTTAAATCCAAAATTGACTATGAAGAATTACAAAGGGATCTCACAAAATTGGGTGACTGGGCAACAAAATGGCAGATGAAATTTAATGTTGATATATGCAAAATCATGCACACTGGTGAAAATAATCCCAACTATACCTACACAGTGATGGGATCTAAATTAGCTGTCACCACTTATGAAAGAGATCTTGGAGTCATTGTGGATAGTTCTCTGAAAACATCTGCTCAGTATGCAGTACCAGTCAAAAAAGCTAACAAAATGATAGGAACCATTAGGAAAGAGAGAGATTATAAAACAGAACATATCATAATTTCTCTATATAAATCCATGATATGCCCACACCTTGAATACTGCATGCAGTCCTGGTCAGTATCTCAAAAAAGATATAGTAGAATTGGGAAAGTACAGGGAAGGCCAACAAAAATGATTAGGGGTATGGATCAGCTTCCATATGAGGAAACATTAAAAGGATTGGGACTGTTCATCTTGGAAAGGAGACAACTGAGGGGAGATACGATAGAGTCTATAAAATCATTAATGGTTTGAAGACAGTGAATAAGGAAGTGTTATTTACCTCTTCACATAACACACAAACCCGGGGCCACCCAATAACATTAATAGGCAGCAGGTTTAAAACAAATATAAGGAAGTACTTCTTCACACAACACACAGTCAGCTTGTGGAACTTGTTGCCAGGGGACATTGTGAGGGCCAAAAGTACATCTGGGTTCAAAAAAGAATTAGATAAATTTGTGAAGGACAGGTCCATCAATGGCTATTAGTGAAGACACTCTGGGACACAACCCTATGCTCTGGGTATCCCTAAACATCAGACTACTAGAACCTGGAATTGGATGACAGGGGGTGGATCATTCAATAAAGTACCCTGTTCTGTTCACTCCCTCTGAAGTACCTGGCATTGGCCACTGTTGGAGGACAGGACACTAGGGTAAATGGACCATTTGTCTGAACCAATATAGTCATTCATATGTTCTTACTACTCTGAAACAATGATAATTAGCATGTGGCTCTCAAAGCACCTGTTGGTCTTCATAGTCAGCCACATTTCTCTATTCCAGTTTGAGAAATGCATTATGCAGTGGTCTGACAGAGTTGCCTCAAGACAAAATGTTATTTTAAAACATAGAGATGAATAGGTTAAATCCCTGTTTCCACTGGTAACCAAATACTGTAAGTGAAAACTTTTGCTTTGATGTTTTAGCTTTAAGAAAATTGCTTTATTCTAAGTACCTGAATGTTCAATACTCCTGTGCTTCTCTGAAACTCTCCTCAGTGACTTTAGCTGTTAAAGGTTGAGTGTCACTACTCTAAACTATAGCCACACTACTAGGTGCTGCTATAATGACCTTCATGAATATGTATCACATGTTAAGTAAGGCAGAATAAAAGATTAGAAACTCTTAGCATTCAAAAATCTCTAGAGTTTCAGCCTCTGAGATAGAAAACCCATCTTGCTTCTTCCAGAAATAAGAACTAAGTGATCTCCGGGGTCCCTTTTGTCCATCATTGTTGCTTCTTGGCCTTCCACAAAAAAAGAAAAGCACCACTTGTCAAAGTCATAAAGATTTTCATTCCTCAAACAATACAACCAAATCCAACTACACATCAGAATAAGAATTAACCATGAAAGAATTATGGAATAATTACCAATAATAATCATCATAATAAAACCTGCTTCCTCATACACACATGGGTTTTACGGAGTTTGAATTCATTTCAGAATTAGATCAAATTTAGCACTGCGCAGAATGGATCATTTTCAATATAATCATAATGAACATTATCGTGTACTGTGCAATGAGTGAACTCAGCTGAGCTTGCCAAAAATTCATTCCTGAAATCTCTGCCAATGCAAAAAATAACTTCTTCCCCTAGGCATAATATTTAAGAGTTTTAAAAATACTTCAGAGTGATAATAAAGTTATTTTTCAAAAGTAACTAGTTAGGTTTTGGAAACCACACCTTGTTACTAGTTCCCAGGACTGATACTCTTTCCAGGTTCTCAAACGGTCTAACTTTGTGTGGTCATTCAGTGACCATCTGCCACTTACGTCCTATGCTTTCATCATCATTGATTTTTTCCAAATGGAACAACCATAAACAAAATATAGCAATTATTATGGAAAAACTGCTCTTTGTTTTTCTAAATTGTTTATGTGTCAGTAAAGCATCAGTTAGAAACACCCAAAGTAAGAAGACAACATTTTATAAAGGCCCTTTGCATGCTGACAGCATTAAGCTCATGCCCGCAGTTTCATTTAGCAGCCCTTATTTTCAGAAGGTTATAATTCAACTGTAAAAATTTCCATATTAAACCTTAACCAGAGCTGTAGCAAAGTATTAACTTAGCCTCTCTGAGTTGTTTAGATTCTTTTTGTTCACTGGTTCTTGCATAAAACTGCATAATCCTCCTTGGAAAGTTGAGCAACTGATTTATTGGCCATCCCTCCCTCCTCCAAAGTACTGAATTACTCTCCCTGGCCAATACACATTACTGTCTTTTTCCTGCTCTGTGGTTAGACTGCTCTGGTCCTCCTTTGGTGCCCCCTGATGTTGTTATTTTTGTTACAGTAGCACCTAGAGGACACAACCGAGAGCAGATCCTCATTATGCTAGGTGCTGTACAAAGTATGAGAGACGCTTACCCTGAAGAATTTATGATTGAAGGTTGTGATTCAGGAAAGCATCCCCATTCAGGAAAGGTGCTTAACTGCATGCTTACCTTTAGTGGGACTTAAGAACATGCTTAAATCAATGGTCATAGTGCATGCTTAAAGTTAAGCACAGGCTCAATGCTTTACTGAAAAAGGGTAGACTCAAGTAGATGATGAAATATCTAGCTGAATTGCTGCCTAAATAGGCCAATTAGACAAAGGATAGGGAGAGATCTTACTATCCTCATGTTACAGATAGGTAGCTCTTGTTGGCCTGTGCTGAGAGGAATACGTGCTGCACTCTTTTATTAAGCACCTATCTTTCATTGTAAGCTCTTCTAAGCATTATGTAGTATTCCCCCACCAGTAATAATAATTATAATACTCCACCTCTAACTATCCTAAGCCTCTAAGCTGCCTCCTTCCAAAATGAATGAGAAAGTTGCTGCTGCTGAGCACGCTTTCTCCCTTCCATCCTCTCACCCCGCAGCTCTTGCATTCCCTGCCTGAACACTCAGTAAATAAAATGTCTGTAGCTGCTGCAAATTCTAGCCACTGGTCGGGGGACTTCCCTAATAGTCTTTTTCTCACGGCTGCATTCTTCACCTTTAAACCAGTAGTTCCATCATTGCAGCACAGTGTGAAGAAGCCGGCTGCTTTGTTTAATCTTCAGTGACATTTTCTATTAAGCCTACTCTAAATTAGCTGACCACCTCAAGAGCACAGCTTCAGGTAATCGCTGTAGAGCGTTGGTGGCTATGCAATGTCTCTGGCTGTACTGTACATTCACAGCACATTGTATTTGTCTAGTGCAGGCAGCTTTCACATTGTTAGATGTCTCTAAAACTATGTCTTGGAAACAAAAGCATTGTTTTCCTATTGTTATTCCCAGTAGAAATGCTTTGTAGTTACTGTAAACCTGCAGATTGTCAGAAGCATATTGGAATACATACACCACATCATGTCAGCTAGTTATAATTCTGCTCTTTTAGAAAAATGCTCTACCATAAGTCTCCTATAAAGATTACAGGTGAAATCCTGGCTCTGTTGAAGTCAGTTGGATTTTTGCTATTAAATTCAATGGAGCCAGGATTTTCCCCATCATCTGGCTAGTTATCATGAGGTCTTCCTTTAACAAGTTTATTTCCCAGATCAATCCCCTGTCGAAGCAGAATATAAGAGGCACATTCTGCAGCTCAGCACTGCACCAATAAACAAGGAGGGACAGGAGGGCATACCAGTTACAGCAAGAGGCTGGAAGTGAAGCAATGCACCCCCCACAAAAACAAAAAGCATAAAGTGACTGTCTTCCCGTCTCGTAATGCTAACACAGTCTAGCAATAAGGATGGGGAAATATCCCATCTCTTTGTTACTCTTCTTCTCAAAGCATAGAATAAATTTCTATTGACGAAAACTGTTTTATTTTGGAGGGATGGGGAGACTACAAAGCATGTTAATCGCTTTGCTGCCTCTATGGCTGCAGTCCAAAAAAGCCAATACATGCCTAGGCTAACTGAGTTTTGACTAGCATTTAACTAGTCACATTTCAGTGAGGATGAGCTGTGTGCATAGTTATGAGGTAATACAGTGCCTTATTGTAAATGCATTCTGCAATCATTGCTTAGTTAATGATCAGTTTGTGATAGTAATTTATATATGTATTTGGTCAGCGTGTGTGTATATATGAATTACTACTAAATATACTAAATTATTATGATCACAAACTGATTATTAACTAAGCAATGTTGCAGCATGTATATATATACACTAACCAAATACTTCCTGGAACACAATTTATGATAACAATACTATATTAAAAATAGGATCTCTGAATCTGTGCTCAAATATTATCTTGCACAAAAGTGATTCATCTGAATAGTGTTGCACAATAATCCTGATTGCAAGCACAACTTTTGCCTTTTTGCGTATATTGCAAGTAAAATATTGCTGCATTTATTCACATTACATTTAGTTTTTTGACAAGTGGTATTTATCCCTGTATTGACATTTTCAAAAACAACTAATTCTAGTTCCACCTCTCTTAATCAGCCTAATTCTGAATCATTTAGAGTGAATTTCACACCTGACCAGAGGACCAGCCGAGGCTTTCACATATTTAAATCCTACTTGAAAGCTTTCGGTGAAAGCTCAAAGGTGAATTTCACCCCCAGTCTTCTTTCTCCATCCAGTACTTCTCACTGGTTCTGTAGAAAGATATCAGTCATTAATGTTTCTCCTCTCGATCTAGGTATTTCTCTTATGCCCCCCATCATGACAGAGTCTAAGCACCTCACGATCTTTAATGTATTTATTCTCACAACATCTTTGTGAGCTAGGGAAGTGCTATTATCTCCATCTGACAGATGGGGAAACACAGAGAGACTTGCCCACAGCCATATGGCATCTGTGGTGACTCAGGTCATTGGATCTGGGTCTTCCAAATGCCAAGTAAGGCCCTAGCCACTGAACTATCATTCCTCTCTTTTTATTCCAAGTAATCTTCTAGTCTCCATCTCTGATTTTCAGTTAGCCCAAAGACAGTCCATGAGCTTTTGGTGCTGTTTTTCCCCTTCACCAGTGGAGTGTGCCCCAATGGATAGTCAATATTGCCCAACCAGCTGAGAAATTCCATAAGAGGGCCATATTTCAGCCCATTTCTGTGAGTTTGTTCTATTTTGTTCAACTGGGGACCTAGTTCTGGTAGTTGTAGTCATTCCTGTGCAATTGAATTCAGCAGACATGGTACAATGGTCTTTGTTTAGTCCGCACCCAAGTCATAGAGCTCTCTGACAAACAATTTAGGACTGCTGGGTCCATACGGCCTTTGCAAAAAAAACCAACTGAACACATTGTATTTGCACAAGTTTACTGTTGCAAAGCCCTTAGCTGATGTGGCAATGGAGATCTTTAAGAGTGGTTTTTTTATCTATAACCATTTGAAATGTTTCGCTTGAAATCTTTTCTCTTAAGTGTTTTTTTTTCTTTGCATTCATCTGAGCTCTATCAGCTTTAAAATGTTTTCAAAGACTTCTGGGAATCTCTAGCTCAGTTTCCCCAGAGGAGTTCTACTCAAAGGACACTCTGTGGAATGTGAAGGTGTCAAGCTCCAAACCACAACAATAGGTCTATCACCTCATAATTGGCTTACTAGGCAGCCACTTCCCTAGCTGAAGTTTCAAATAAGTAACTCAGTATGTCTGAAGGGAACTGGTTGCCATGGTATCGGGGTTAATTGCCAGGATATATTGTAATGAAAGAGCAATGTGCATGTGTACCACTCCATCTAATGGATGGAAGCAGCACAGCTAAATTTGTAGGTCATAAACTCTCTACTCTTAACAGCTAACAGATTCTCCTTCAGCCCCAGTGGTAGGTGTAACGTTCAGTAGGCATTTGGGGAGAGGCAGACAGGTTGGAGAGGAGGCACAGGTATCTGCAGTCAGCATATACTCAGTTTCCTCAGGGTCTGGGAACATTTTGGTTCTTAGTAGTGGACATGCATCCAAGGCATAAAAACACTCCAAATTTAGCACCATGATTGGTAGCCTCAGTAGAGAAGCCAGCAATGGATTGGGTTTGGAACCTGACTTACACTTGCTTCTCAGTGGGTTAGAGAACCTCCAACAGTGTCTTGGCAGAGTGTCCTTTGGGAGCGGGGTTGAGGCACGCTGTTGGAGCACGAGGGAGATGCTGTCCCTGCAGCTGCCAATGTTAGTCTATAAGGTGCCACAGGACTCTTTGTTGCTTTTTCCAGATCCAGACTAACATGGCTACTCCTCTGATACAAAATGCTGAAATGCCAATGCATGTCTGATTACTTCTAATGATGCCCTTGGTATTTGGTTATTCGTTTTTAAAATGAGGTTGGCCTTTGGCTAAGCAGTAGCAGAATTTGGGACCTTGCCATTCAGTTTACCACGTGGATCAGAAATCAGTGACAGGTGTTTTTTTTTTAGTGTAATTTGTTTCTTTACAAAATGTTCACATGTCCTGTTCCCTTGAACAAGGGTGGTAACAAACAGCACACAAGCAACTCCTTTGTGCAGAAATCAGAGAAAGTACCTCTGCCCTGACCCCCTAATCATCTCTCCTGCACCGCTGTCTCTCTCCAGGTCCTCACACAAGCCTTACTGCTTAACAAACTCTGTGCCTCTTTCCCTCCCTCAGCCCTGCACTTTTCACCCAGGAAACCCCTAGTCCAAAGTAGCTCTTGGAAACTACAGGGCCTAGAAAGGTGTGTCTGGGCATCTACCCTTGTTTTGTGGAGTTGCTTTGCAATACAAAGGAACCACTAATAGCCCAGACCATGAAAAGCAGCTTAACCCAGGCAATACTGCTAACAATTCTGTGAGTGAGGTGACACCAGGGCATCTTTAACCCTTTCTATGGAGAGTGTCACTCTGCAAGCTATTGGCACCCTTTGCCACAACAATAATAAAAACATTGCGCAAGTTCTGGTCCTACTGAAATCTGAGAGAAAACTCCCACAGACTCTAATGGGACCAGAATTCATCTGACTATGTGTGACACACCGAGGGTACAATCTGGACTGATGAACTGCTGTGTCCCCTCAGTTTTCCAGCCTGGGGTGCCTTTTACACTCCTTTGCTGCGAGAGCTACCACTGCTGGTGTGCATCCAGCATGTAAGTTACTCCCAGCTATAGTGTATGAGTGCTATAGCCAGCCACTCTTGAATTACACTGCAGACTGATACCAGCAAACTCCAAGTCCCAGAAATGTATGTCTTGTACTGCCCAGCTCTCTCCTGGACAATATAAGCTCATATAAAATTTGTGATTTTATTAACAGAAAACGATATGCATAAATCCTGTTATCTCAATTAGAGTTTCCCAAACACTCCAACTGAAACACCCTGGTTTAGATATAACAATAAAACAAATGTATTCATTATAAAAGATAGATTTTGAGTGAATACAAATAATGGGGTATACGAGTCAAAATATATTACAAGAAAAATAAAAGTAAAACGCAGCTAATACCTAACTTAACAAACTTGAGTGAATTCACAGCAAAGTCTTTCTCTCCACATGTTCCAGCAGTCTTACTGGCTGAATTTATTTCAGTAAGGATCCCTCCCCAAGTCCAATGCTTCTTCCTTTGTTCTTTGCGTGTTGTGGATGCTGTGGATAGAGAAAAAGGGAGGAATAATTTGGGGCATTTGCTCTCCCTTCTTATAGTTCTTTCTCTTCTTTGAGAATTATCTCCAGGTGAGGTTAGGGAGACAGAAAGTCAGTATGGATGGGAACCCCAACCTGTTTCTTTGTCAAGATGTAGATTTTTCACTGACACTCTTTTTCGTGCCAAAGGGTAGCCACTTAACGAGGTGACGTCTATTTGATTTCATTGACACCTGGCTAAGGTGCCAGCTTGCCTTTTGTCTGTGAGGAACTGGTTTGTGACTGCTCCCCAGCCTTGGTACATGTCTTAATATCATATTGATGAATCTTTACATACAATGTTGCCACACATATTTTACCAGGACAATAATGATCAGCAAATTATGAGTTATCAAATGATACCTCACAAGGCATACTTTGTACAAAATGTATCATAGTCCTGTAAAAGGGGTGAATGCGGGATTACAGACTGTCACACTATGAACATCTAACACTTCAGAAAGTTTTCTGTTTCTCGTGGTTACACTTCAGCCTCTTAAATCCTGTTCTAAGGTAGAAATCTTTCTAGCTATTCTGTCCCTTTTTTGAGCCACTCCCCCAATATATGACCCTAACATAGATCATGTACCAAAATAAGCATTCACTACAGCTTTGGCCTGGTGTACACAAGGAAATTAGGTTGCTTTAATTATGTCATTCAGGAGTGTGAAAAATCCACACCCCTGAGCACCGCAGTTAAACCTACCTAACTCTGGTGTGGGGAGGTGGATTACCTATGCCAACAGGAGAACCCGTCCCATCAACGTAAGTAGTGTTTTCACTGAAGCACTACAGTGATGTCCCTGTAGCCTGTTAAGTGTGGACAAGCTCTTAGACTGCCACTGAAGAGCTGATCCCGTATGCACTGAAGTCTGCTGTAAAGCTCCCATTGATTTCAGTGGTGTACTACCAGATCCTGAGAGCACGCAGTTAAAGTCCCACAACATTCGCTCACTGCTTTACAAAGGACAAAATCATCCGCCATCACACTTGTGTTGTTAGCAGTGTATTACAGATAGCATATAGTTGCAAGTGCACATGTACACAGTCTATTGTAGAGGTATGCAAATTACCAATTTTTCAGTCTGGTGGCTGAACCAGAAAAACTGAAAATGAGAAAATGTTTCATTTTTTCCAGACAAACTAAAATATCAAAAACTAATTATTCTGTGTTGTTTCATTTTTGAGGGCTTTTAAAAAATATAATAAAACTGAGTTAACTTCTACAACAAAACACCTTTCCCAAATGAAAAGTCAAAACATTCTATTTTGGAAATGCCAAAATGAATCATTTCAACATTTCCATTTTTTTTAAATTCAGCTTAAACAATGTGATGAAATCCATGTGAATTTTTTTGGTGAAAAAAATGATTTGCATGAAAAATGTTACCCAGTTCTAGTCAATTTGCCAGAAAAGGAGTAAAAATGGTGGGTGACATCTTGTTAGTGGCATATTGGACGGGGACCTCATGAGGGGCATTTTTTGGTGTCACGGGAATTAATATGAGGGGAGCCTTTTAGCTAATAAAAATGTGGGACAGATAAGACACCTACTATAAATCAACTTTTTAACATGCAGGAATTTTAGAATACACTTTTCTTCACTTGATCAGTCCCCTCTGAGATTAATTTCTTAGGGACTGGTTACAGGCATAGAAATCTGTTTAAGAATCCTTGTTTCTGGAAACAGATTCTGGTTAGAAATCTGTGAAGCATCTGATTAGTACTGAAACACAATTAATTGGATGACTAGTAGTTTGAGACTTCAGTTATTTTAGGAATTGTTAGAGCCTATGGGGCTAAGCAACCAATATGTTTCCATATTTTGCAGTTTAGAAAATCTTTAATTAATACATTAAAAGCAAGCCAAGAAAACTATATAAGCAATCAATCATCCTGAGTTTCAGACTGGTTATTTAAATATAAGGTTAGGAAGCTTATTGCACCCCTATAATTGTAAATTACATAATGAGAATGTAAGGATCCGTTTATTTTCAATGCGAATAAAAGAAGAAAAGCATTCAGTTCTGGCCTTCGGCACTCTGGATTTATGCCAGCCACATTCTTCTGCTTCTTATCACATAACATTTAATATGAATAAGGAACTACTGTATTTCGATACAATGTTGTTGTAAATTATTTCCTTCACATATGGTCTTCTAGACATGCATGTTTTGCCATTGCCTTGTTTAGTATTCCTGCCATCTGATTTTTAATTTGAATATCTCATGAATGTCATTCCTAGCAGCAAAAGGCTGAAGTTCTAACTTATTAAGGTTTATACAAATGAGACACATTTGGATTTGGATGTGAATAATGAAAATAGATACTGTGCATTGGAAGACAAGAAGAGGCATTGAAGGATATATATCATTTAACGATAGACCAAATACACAGAATGATGCTTAGCCTTTTCATCAATATGCTGTGCAGTCTCTCGGTCCGATTCTGTTCACAGTTGCACTAGTTTATACTGGTAGAACACTGCTAACATCAGTGGAATTATTTCTTATCTGCAGGAGTGTATGTGAGATGGGAATCATGCCATCAGAGATTAATTTAAGTGCATCACTTCTTTACTTTTACTAACACAAGATAATGATGCTAAGCACCTGCATGCTGAAACGATTGCTCTCTACTGATGCTTTCCATTACATGAAAACATCACCTGGGAAAGATGCCATTATTTCCTTTAATACGCAGCTTTCAAAAATCAAAAGGCTGTTAAAGGGGGGAAAAGTGGCTCCAAATTTTGTGTTTCACAAATATTCACGCATGACACTTGTGAGAATATTCATAAATTAATCTAAGATGAAATGATGGATTTATTCATTTTTACCAGTTGACGGGAGTTAGGAAGAAGCTGGTGGGCAAGTTATTTCTGAACTGCCTACTGCAGGATTTATTGCACTTTCCTCTTAAGCAGCTGAAACTGGTCAATTTATTTATCCACACAACACCTCTGTGAGGTATGGCAATTCTATTATCCCCATGGAACAGATGAAGAACAGAGAGACTAGGGCCCAGGTTCACAAACGTACTTAGGCATTGCTCAACTCAGCACTGCCAAGCCTCACTTCTGGAGCTTCCCATGGAGTGGAATATTCAGCCCCAAGCTAGGCACCCAGACCCAGACTCCCCAGACAATATATGCGTAGAGATAGAAATCCTAAGAAATGGATCTTAAGAAGCCAGCAAATTGAGCAGGGAGCCACCTAAGCTAGCCAGAAGTGAAATGCTGAGGAAAAGAGCAGGGATGACCTGATGCACCTGGCTAATAGACCAGAGATAGCTGCCTCCCTCCACTCAGGATCCTCAGCCACAAAACCCTTTATTGGCACTAGGTGCCTAATCCAGATGAGCTGCTTATGTACCTCATGCCTAGCATCTGAAACTATCTCTCGCTCTACTTCTGTCTTCTGCTCACAATTTAATACCTCTCTTACACTAACCCTATGTTTCCTTGTGCCCCCAGCTGTCTTTCATATAGCTGCCCACCTCCCATGGATGGCATGTCTCTGGACCTCCTACTGCAGAGTCTGACAGGAATTTTGTCTTAGGCATTTTCAGAGCATGCCTACAGGACTAGGCCCTGCTGGCAAGATAGGCATTCCTCTCCTAGTTTGAGAAACCCGTTTTGTCTCTGAACTGCTTGTTAGCTATAGTATCAGGGCTTAGAAAACTTTGTGAATGCCAACTGACAGAAACTTAGATGCCTAAGAAATTTAAGCACGTAGGGGTTAGGTGACAGCTCTGTGGTGGTTATGAAGAAGTCAGTAGCACCTTAATGGTGGACTTAGGTGCAGGCCTAAAGAGATATGTGCCTAAGTATCTTTGAGGATCTGGGCCTACGTGACTGGTCCAAGGTCACACAGGAAGTCTGTATTGGGGCAGGCAATTAAACTAGGGTCTCCTAAATCCCAGGCTCACACCCTACCCTGTGAACCAGCCTTCCTCTCTGCTAGACAGTTCTTCCTCACAATTACTAGATGGACCATTGGTCTGATCTGGTATGGCAGTTCCTATGTTTCTAATTGCTTTCAGCTATGTCTAGCTCCAGAAAAAAAATTCAGAAGGGAATTATAAAAATATGAGCTGAATATGAAATACAAATTATTCAAGATGACAGAACAGAATAATGTTCCGGACTTTTTTTATTGCCGTATTATTGCCTTTGGGTGTTGTGAGTCCCCCCCCCCCCCACCATTCCATTTTTTTGTTTGGTTGGGTTTTTTTTTGTTGGGGGGGTGGGGTTTGGCTTCTTTTGGATGGTGTTGACTAGAATTCTAGA
Organism: Mauremys reevesii; assembly: GCF_016161935.1. Lineage (NCBI taxonomy): Eukaryota > Metazoa > Chordata > Testudines > Geoemydidae > Mauremys > Mauremys reevesii. The sequence goes on along the minus strand of NC_052633.1, from coordinate 24,560,946 downwards.
AACTGCAATAATGAAAGAGGAAACAAAATGTCCCTGCAGTGCAATGTTTTAACCTTACAATGAACTGTGAAAAGATGGTAAGTTTTGGATTTTGTATTGTCAAGAAAGAATAACCCTGAAGCAGGTTATCTGGGCAAGAAATAAGTGGACACAGATTCAGGACATTATTTCCTAGTCTATTTTTAATTCAGATATGCATATAGTTCATATTAATATTTTCATATTAAGGATGCATAAAACAGCACAATTTATATGGAGTAGTTCCACTTTCAGATCCATTAAAAATCTTGCAAGGCTGTGCTGGACCAAAACATAGTCTGTTCTGGGTTAAAGTTCTCTCACAAAAACTGTCTCAAGTCACATTGTGTTTCTGTGCTTCTTGTGTTTTCATCCCCAAACCACCCCTCAGCCACCTGGCCCTGGTAATGGATATGGGGAGGTGCGAGGAGGGACAAGATCTGGAGCTGAGGCAGTTGTGTCATCCTCACTATCTAAAACAAATGAATTCAATATAAACTTCCCTTTTGAATATAAGAGCTCATGTGTTGGCAGATAATTTCTATTAAGTTCAAAGTTCATTTTCCTTCTCAATTAACCCACTTCAACACTGAGCCAAGTAGATCCACAATGGTTTTTGACCCTTGCCCAGAAGAGACCAATCATCCCTAAAGAATTTGGGGACCTGATTTACCTCTGCTTTACTCTGCTTTTACACCTATGTAACTTTATTAATATGTTTGATAGAATAGGTTTTGACCATGAGATATGGATTTGCTTTAGAAAAGAAGATGAGGTGCTAAATTTTTACAATTACAACATCTTAATGAAAATGAGTTCTTCAGCCAGAGACATTCCAGGAATGAGTGGAAACTAGAACTCATCTTAAAGCAAAGAAAAACAGTTTTTCATGGGTTTCCCTCTTCATAATATGAAAATCTCTCAAGGGATCTCTTGATCTCCTTCTCCCATGCATACACTCTGATTACCCACTGATTGCTTAAACACATGACAAGCAGTGCAATGCCTTCTGCATTCTGTAATATCCGTGCATACTGCCACAGTATCTGCTCATAGGCTCATCATCTTGAATCCATATGAGCACTGAAATTTCCCAGGATGAGCAGTAATTCCTCTGACTCAGCCATATCTGCTCAATTCTGCAGATTCTGCTTCATCTCGTCCTTTTCTTCCTGATAGCTCAGCCCAGAATGCTTTGCATTAATGTTAAGTTGTATAACTTTAAAATGTACTCCTTGAATGTCTTGTACTCACACTAAGTTTTATTGTTGTAACCTCTGTTCTTTGTACACATAGAGTGTGTCAGAAAAAAAGATGGATGTTCTGTTGAGATTTGTGAAATATGAATTGTTTGCTGGGTACAGTTAGTGATGTCTCTAAGGTGTACTGACATATGAAATGTTATGTACAAAACCTAGGTAAGAAAAGGTGGTGGAATCTGTGGAATTTTCTATCTATCATAAGCAAGTGGGATATAAATATAAGTAAAACTGAGCTCATAATTTGAAGTAACACTGTAACAGATGCAAGATTGTTCTCCAGGGAGGTAATTTATTAAGCTTTTTGTATTATACTGATCTATCTTTGATTAATAAACTGATTGAGCCTGGTTATCTGGCATCTCATCAATAAGGGAATTGAACGCTCAATACTTCCTCAGGGCAATTTTGTTGTGTGGTATATACCAATACCACAAACAACTCACACTCTTTTGCATGTATTCAGACAGCCTTTAAATGGTCATTCATCCCCATAATTTCCCAGTTTAATTGCAAACTACCAACTTCTACACCATTTCTCCTTCCATTACCACCTGCATAGTAGCATTTATAGCCCAGACTGAATTCTCAAGCCGCATGTCCTAACCATCTGGTCTTCTGCACACAGTATATCAAGTATATGGTCAATATTTTTTCAGACCATCATCTCAGCCATGCCCTTAGTTGTTACGGATGACACACTGAGAGTAGCAACTCTCAAAGATTCATTAGACACTTGTTTTGCAAGTCTGAATTTTTGTCTAGTAATTCACCTTTTTGGCTCTTCTTCCTGACTCTAGACCACTGGGAATCCTATTGGCTCAAGGCTGCCAACAGAGCTGAGCGAACTCCTGGTCTAGGACCATACAGCCCTCCCACTATTTGTGAGACTCTTTGCTGGGTTGCTACACAGGCTAAATTAGCCACCCCTTAAAACTGATAACTACTCCCACCCTTTAAATGCAAGCTGAAAAAGAACAAAGATCCAAAGCATCACCTCATGCCAAGCTCTAGGTATCTGGCTTGTTGCTACATCCCCCTTCAGGGAGTATTCCACATCCAGTTGCTTCTCAGGAGAACATACATAGTTTCCACTTGTCTCTCTAGAGTTCCATAACAGTACTGCCACTGCCCAGAACTCTAAAAGTTTTTCTCTCATCTCAAGAGGATTTAATTCAGAGTTTTCCTTCTCCTAGTTTAATCGCCTGCCAACGAACTTGGTTACTGCTCATGTCCTAAGCATTTGAGTCACCAAACTGAAACCCATGCACAAAGGTTGTGGGTAGCCTGTGACCAGAGTTATGGTATTTTGGCAACTTTTACTGCGTGAGTCCATGCTTTCAAATGTTTTAGTTTCTAGTAAGTTTAACTCTGAATGTCCTGCCTTTTTAGTGGTTGTTTGTTGGGTCAGGAAAGATATTGGGGGTGTTTGCTGACTAAACTGTTGTAAAGACATGCTCCAAAATTATTGCTATGTGCTCTCAATCTTTAATTTGATCATAGCAATATTTTTGCCTGGGGATTTCTAAAGTTTGTGAAATGGTCCTGATATGGAACTGGGAGAGTAGGGAATTGGTGGGAGGAGGCAGTCCCCTCACTCCCAGTTGACTTCCTAGGTCTGCAAGAGAAGAGACCCACTGTTCTGCACTTCCTCAGATCAATAGAATAAAAACATTACCCTTTGGAAGTGGGAAGGATAGAGGATTCCTTCCTAGGTCTACTATAAACTCTTCAGTCAGTGGGAGAGCAAGGGAATTAGGAAGGACAACACGCCGGGATTCATTTCCCCTCTCTCTTCCTGTAGAGTTCTGAAGTCAACATGAGACCCATTTCTGACCCAAAATGTACTCCTATAAATGTGTATCCGTTACCTATGAGCCTTAAGATGCTTATCCCCTATCTCCCTGTGGGCCTAGACATAAGTACCGTAACTTGACTCATTTCTTAGTGTGCATGATTAAGAGGGTAAATGGATCAGTACAGTAGAGACAGGATGTCTGTACTAGCTGAGATAAGGAGGAACAAGCCGGTAATGTTTACAATGGACAAGACAAGCTAGGAATATAAGATGAGATAAAGAGTAGGCTGTGCATGCACGGCATGTGGACAGAACATGCCGTATAGGGACTGGTTCCTGCAGAATAACCAAACCAATCCCAAAGCATGGGATGCAATGTATAATTAGGAATGCATGTTATTAATATTAATGTATAAATGCATGTGTTATCAGTATAAAAGCATATAAGGAAAAGTGTTGCCGTATAACTTTGGCTGTGTGGTACACCCTATATTCACCCCCACCCTCGAGTCTGATTAACTCAATGTAGCTCTGCTATATGAGTGATGATTTTAAAGTCAAATTGAGTTATTGGGAAACTGAGTGGAACAGGTCTGGGGGAACCCCAACACTCCCTTCCAAAAGTGTTAAGAGATTTGTGGGACTCCTCCAATACTAGCACCCTGCAAATCTTTGAATGCGCTTCACGGGCCATAGATCTCACTTATAATTTTGAGGACAATATATTTATATTTATTTATTTATTTATTTATGGATTTTATGGAAAGATGGGAAGGGGAATGGAATCATGTTTATATTGGGAATAATTGCAACCCTATGTATGGGTTGTAATTCTGTAACATCACAAGCCACGTCTTCCTATGACTTCATACACTGGTCTCACCCAGGTACTGAATACCAGAGAACAGAATGGAAATTGTGAGCACCAATAAAGAGAAGCCCCAAGGTGAAGATTAGTAAGTGCTTCTATTCACCCTCTGAGACCTCCCATCCCTCGAATGAGGTGTACAACACCTCATGTGCCAATGGCCATAATTTCTTCATCATCAATACTTATAGTACTACTCAATAATATATAATGGGAAATATGCTGTGAATCTTTATAAATCTGATTTTCCTACTATTCCATATGTCAAGAAGAACCATATAAGCATACCAGTTGATATACAACAGTGAGTGTGAGCAATACATCTCTTGACCTTCCCCTTTCAGGAAAGGGTTTATGAAGAAAATAAAATACTTTTTTATAACCATGAACAAAGGAACTGTGTAGGAAAGAAAGGAATCAAGAATAATGAGGTAATAATAATAGCAGGTTTGGTGTGCTAGAAAACAGATCCCCATGGGCACAACTTGCCTCATTGTGTAGTTTATATATAGCTTCATTATAAGCAAAAGTACAATTTACTAGAATTATTTTCTGGAAGGCCTGTTTTATGCATCATATACCTCGCTGGCAGTTTACAACCATTTTTAACCTGTATAAAATTAGTTATATTTATAGGTGACACCTAAATGAACCCAGCCTATTTTTCTCCAGTTTATTTCCTGAATCAGATACAGTCACTGAACTTAAACCTGGTGGATTATAGCTTTGCCACTGCTTCTGCAGCCTGGATCAACCTCAAATTTTATAGTCCCATATTGTAGCCTATAGGACTAACCTGCTTGTGTGTATATATATATATATAGATATAGATATCTTTTATTTGATGTATTGTATTAGGTTTATAGATTTATATTAAAATAAGTTTGGCTGTAATGCAAGAGACCTACAGGCCATATCCTCTACATTAAGCTAAGGCAAAGTTAGCATATCTAGATTAAGACCTTTTATTCAGAAAGCAAAGTTGACCTATATCAAGTTACCTAAATAGATGAGTACCCACGCCTATGTCTATGACCTTTTATTTAGACTGATAGACAATGATGAATGACATGGGGGGGGGGTTCCCACAGACTTAACAAGTACACTACAAGAGACTGATGTGCGTACATACCTGTCATCAATACGCACATACATACTAGCCTATGGCGTAAGTGTACCCAAACATTTCTGTGGGTGAGGAATGAAATTTGGGCATAAGAGAAAGGAGGTCCAGTATTTGCCCTATAAAAGAGGTAACCACCTCAATAGAGGAGCTCCAGTTTCTCCATTTTCTTACTAGCTTTAGATCTCCATTTCTCTCTATCTCCATTTCTCACTTACTTCTTCCACTCTATCTATCTATGATGACTGCTACTATTTGTAGGCTAAACTTGTTCTTCTTAAATTTTAAGTTTCAAGGGAACTAGGCTAAGCTTGGTTTCCCTAAGTTTTATTCTTTGTTTATTAGGTTTTGATTTAAGTTTAAGATAGTCAAGTAAACCCTAGTCAGCTTTAACAGCTTTTAGCATTTTCTAAGCACTGCATCCCTCACTTAAGAATTGAGAAACCTGAACTGCAAGGCTGGTCCTGTGTCTCTTACCACCAGGTTATCAAGGAAGGGTGTGAGTATATTAACCAAAGCTCTGTTGCATATAATACTAGATTCTCATATGTATCTTATGAATAGCAGTAATGCAATTGTAACTTTGTAACTCTTAAGTATTTTACCTTTTACTTACTATTACTGATTTTAATAAAAAGTCTTTAAGGCTATATCTGTCTCAGGGTAGGTCTACACTTACCTGCCGGGTCGACGCGTAGAGTTTGACTTCTCGGAGTTCGAACTATCGCGTCTAATCTAAACGCGATAGTTCGAACTCCGAACGCGCTCCCGTCGACTCCGGAACTCGACCACCGCGAACGGCGGTGGCGGAGTCGACGGGGGAGCCGTGGACTTCGATCCCGCGGCATCTGGACGGGTGAGTAGTTCGAACTAAGATAGTTCGGGTTCAGCTACGCTATCCCCGTAGCTGAACTTGCGTACCTTAGTTCTACACACCCCCCCCAGTGTAGACCAGGCCTCAGTATGAGCTTCCTGTCATACCCCCGAGGGTCCTTTATTAATTCTGTGAAGCCTGATTCAGGACAAGAACTGTTATCTTCTGATCAAACAGATTGGCGAGCCTAAACCCATACTAATTATTGTTGTTGTTATTATTAATATTATTATTAAAATAAAATAAATTAAAAATAAACTAACTTCCCATATTATCCAAATTAATATTATCAGTACACCCTAAATCAGGCTACAATATCTGGCTCACCCAAGGAAGCTTCCTTTTGCCTCACCTTTAAAATCCATAGCCTGTGGACCAACTGGAACATGGTTCAGGTCTCAGGTAGAGGGGTTTCCACATGGTAGTATGCTCAGGATAGGCATAGAAACCTTATTGCTATAAAAAAGAAAAGGAAGATTAATTCTGAGTGTTTAAATTTCTTGCCTTCACCTGACCCCTGGGATTGCCACCTCACACAATACAAGAGAAGAATGATAATGAAAGTCAAACAAGAATTCAAAATGGAAACCATACAAAAACATTATTTTAAGTGATAATTAACTGATGTGCATATAGTAATGGAATCAATTGATAGAGTAGAATTATTCTTTCAATAGGTAGTTAATCATTCCATCACTTGATAAGTGAGTTTTGGTTTATTTGGCAGGCATATTGAGTTATTTATGGAAGCTTCATTGTCACATAAAGGTTCTGAAGATGAACTAATTCTCATAAAATCCACTTCCAAGAATTTGTTCATTAATGGACACTTATTGGACATTTCCTACTAGATGAGTCTGAATCTTCATGTGATCATGCTGGAACACTGTTACTTAGGTGTATTGCATGCTACCAGTTTTGACTCACCTATGCACTACAGACCTGTTCCAAAGCCCATTGAAATCAATGGTAAAGCTGCTATTGGGCACTTTAATGGGCTTTGGATCAGACCAGATATAAATTTAAGGTTTACTCTTAACACCCTTCTCTGTGTGTAGTAGAGGAAATAAACATGATTACTGTTGACTATTTATGGGATACCACTATATTTCTATATGTTGATGCTACCTGATGTGATCTTCCAATTATACTCTCAGTGTGCAACGAATAATGATGGTGTATTTTTATCAATATTGTTAGTAAAAACAAGCGGTGAAAATGACTTCCTTCTCTGTCAAGCTTGCTTTCTCCCAGAGTCAAGTAGAAGTATGAAGGGTTTTTTTTCAAAAGAGAAAATCAATCTCAAACCAAATGATATAAAGAGTGTGATGCTTTTAATATCATTTTTATATTAAGTTAGCAGTATGAAATCAGAAGATAGAGATATAGGCTTTAAAGTCTACTGTGTGATAAGATATAGAAATCTAAGAGAAGATACCTGCCCTGCTGATAAAAGAAAAGGTCCACTGGCTACTTGTGCCTCACAGATTACTGCCATAGCATCTAAAATACTCTCCCAGGTGACCTTTCACTGAAGTCCTGGACTGATAGCACTGTAGACTGAGAAAACTGGGTTCCAATGTATGGGATAAGAAAGGATGATAATTCATTACCATATAATGATTTTCCAGAGTGAGAGCGCATCTCAATAGTATATTAAAGCAATCAATTCAGGTATAACACAATAAATAGGCCAAACTATATCAAAAATCCCTGAGCCAATTTGCAATTGAGAGATAAGCTTCACAGTAGAAGCTACTGTATATTTGCCTTCTGGTAGAAGAACTATTTTCAAATCCCCAAAGATTTATTTAAAAAATTCTGCAAAGCCTCCTGGAAGACCAAGGTCCAGGGACAGACTGGACTTCTAGATCAAAGGCTCTGTATGCTGTGACTGGCTGTTATGTGCTCTGCATAGCATTTCATTTTGCCCACCCCACATAGGCTTTTTTTGGGGGGGATGGGGAGGTATTGTGTATGGATTATGGAACTGTTCCAAATCCCATTGAAGTTAATGGGAGATTTTCAAGAGGCTCTGGGTCAGGCTGCTCTTTTGCACTGGCCAGCAGAGCTGTCAGGAGCATAAAGGGGGACCACAGGCACACTGCATGTGCCTCCCAGAACCTGCCCCTGTTGGTTTGCGCACTAAAACATAGGCCCTTCCGACGCTCAAGGGCTTTGCCTTAAAGAGTCTATCTAGTGTTTAAGATTGCACTGTGCTAATGCCGAATAACTTCAATCTGAAATTAAACAATAATAGCAATTATTGTGGGGAAAATACTAGCATGATTTCCTCAAAATCACATTTTGAAATGGGAGTGGGCAGAGATCAGGAGTACACAGCACAGTGGGGAATGTACAGTCCTCATTGCTTATTATTTCATTTTGTTTTCTTGCTTACCATGTGTTGAAGTCTCACTTACAATTTGCTAAAGGATTTTGGGGAGTTTTTTGGGAAACAAATTTTAGAAAACTTTAGTGGGGCTAATTTCAGAGAAAGCAAGACCTTCTAGGAATCCAGTGTGTGGGGAGCCTTTCAAATGCACAGTGTCATTATTATCTTTAATTATCTATATGGCAACAAGTGGAACAATATGGATATTTGTATTTTTGAGAGGACCACAAAACTTTTGAGTGGTGTGACAGAGAGAAGTGAGTAGTTGTATGTGACTGAGATCAAAACTACAATGATACTGTAACAGTGAAAAGTGTTTAGTGAATTTAGAGCCAGCAAAGATTCAAGGAAAGGGTTATTTTTCTTTTAAGAGAGAACGAGTGGATCATGGGTAGTATTATGAGCTCAATGAAATCTTGTTAAGGATTGAGTTAAAACCTCTTTAAACTGAGGCATGAATAAGTCCCCCATTTAAGTCAGTTGTAAAAGATATTGAAGGGGCCACACCTGAAACAAAGCCTAATACACTCTGTCCAGAAACCAGGTATTCGACTGTGTATTGAGACCAGGTGTGGAGGGAAGCAGGTGGAGGGGAGAGGGAATGCACACAAACTCAGAACAGAATGAGTGTGAGAGACAGCCTGAAGGAGCAGCTGAATAAATGGCTGATTGTGGAAGAAAAGCAGGGAGAGGTTTTTTGGCTGAAAAGTCTGTTCTTCGTGCTGTGAGCAAAATAAGCTGTTTCCTGCTATGTGATTCCTTCCGAGTTCAGAAACAAGGAACTTCTGTTTATTTACAAGTATGTACAAACTGCATCAAAGAAATAACTGACTATTACCAATTTCTGTTCCCAACTGGAGCACCCACTGGGCCCCAAACTTTAACTAGCCTCTCAGGTTGAAAAGGGGCGACAATACCAAAATAATAAATTATCCAAATCTGCCCTTACCTATAAACATACAGGTCCTACAGACAGACTGGGTGAATAAATGGGTTTCATGAAGCAAAAACAGCCCTGTTCAGATTTTCCTGCTGCACTATTTGGAGACTCTGTCCCCTGCTGTTACTCCTTTGTTGAGTGGTAACCAGATTTGGGAGCTCGCAGGATGGTTTCTGCTTGGATGGGAAATCGGTGACACAGAGTCAGGTATTTTCTGACTCTAATCTGTGTTTATTTACAAAATATACCCATGTCGTGTTTCTTGGAACAGCAGCAGGAATAAACAGCATGCCAGCAATAACATTTTGCAGGAATCCGAGGTCAGCAACCACCACCTTCCCCCAGGAAGCAGCTATACTGAGCTTCTGCTTTTCCCCAGGGATTGACAGAGACTCACAGCCAAAAACAGACTGATTCTTTCCAGGGACCACACCAGAGTCAATGTCCTGATGCTTAACAAATGGCTTTATTCCAGCACTCAACCCTAGAGTTTAAAATGCAAGAAATCCCATTAGCTGCACATTCTTCCTCTGGACTGCCTGGTCTTCCAGATTTCTCTTTTGTGTGCAGCTCTCTTGTGCTAGCTAAGGGCTCCAGCTGCTTCTACTGTTCAGAAAAAAGAAGAGTGCTTTAGCACACCCAATCACTTAAACAGGACCGGTGTTCGCCTCTGAATCCAGGACCCCTAATTTTGGGCCAGTTTTATTTTTGTAAAATAAAATATGTTTTCCTTTTTAGTTTATTATTTTTAAAGGAAAATTACTCCACAAGTTTTTCCAGACTGTATGGGCTAAATTGCTGTGCTTCCTGGACAAGAACAGGTCAATAAAACATGTAAATGTGCAGTAATGGATGCTGAAATCCATACGTTACTGAATATTTTTCATGAGACATCCTGCAATTTGTCCACACTGTATTTGAATGAATAGTCTTCAGATATTGTATGAATCATTGAAAATACACAAGTTTTCTTTGTATATATTCACATCATTTATGCAATGCTGCTATATGATTGTTACATTTGCTCAAACGTAGCTGAAGCCTGCTGAAATGACAGAGAGAGTAATACATCCACGTCTGCAAGCTCATCAAATAAGTAATAATTCAGAGACAATGTCCAGATAAACATCTCACACACCTGAAGGGACACTATTGAATTGTATGGGGAAAGGAATGCTCAGCAACACTGCACATGTTTGGCTTTGCGAACAGGGCTGCTAACGGGGAGTTTCACAAGGGAGTTCTCCAGGTGAAGGAGGAGCAAATACAGGACCCTGGGGGTAAGTGGCTGTCCATAGTGTGTGTTTGTGGGTTACTTGCTGTGTGCTGAGCATGTGTTTGTCTGTCTGTTTGGTTGTTTGGTTGTCTGAAGGATCGTGTGCTGTGGCTGGCAGTTGGAAGCTGTAAGCTTCAAAGTAAAGTTTGAAAGCTAGAAGCCTCTGTTAATTGGCTGAGCCTTAGGCAGTGGGTGGGGCTATCAAGAAGGCCAGGGCTTTATAAAAGCAGTGAGCAAGCAACCTGGGAGCTTTGTGACCAGGGCTGCTTAACAGGGAGTTTGGAAGGGGAGTAGGAAGGGGGCAAGGTTCACTTGCCGTTTTTTAAAACCTGTAAACTAAACTATATTCAAAACTTCTTGATTTAAACATAACCCTTTCATTAAATAGGTAGCTGTAGGAGAGAATGCAGGCAGAAGCCCAGCAGTAGAGTGGGGGCTACCCAGTTTATTGTCCTGAATGCAGCACATATGATTAGCTGCCCTGTGGGTGGGTGGCGTATGTGTGCATTCGGTGCAAGGAGCTCATGGCCCTCAGAGACCGCGTACGGGCTTTGGAGGCCAGGGTGGCGGAACTGGAGGAGCTAAGGGAGGCAGAGAGGTATGTTGATGAGGCTTTCTGGGACACTGTAGAATTGTCCCACCTCCAGTCCAACAGCCCCTGTGATGTTGAGGAGGATGAAAGGTACAGGGAAGTAGAGCAGTCAACAGGAGCAGAGGGAAACCTTCCCATAGTTTGGACCCTCCTTCCAGATGGTGTTGGGGTATCCTCTCGCACTGAGATTACCTCTCTGGGGGAGGGAACTCCAGTCACTAGGAAAAGGCAGGTGTTAGTAATGAGAGATTCAATCATTAGAAACATAGATAGCTGGGTTTGTGATGACCGGGAAAAGCGAATGGTGACTTGCCTGCCTAGTGCGAAGTTTGCGGATCTCTCGAGGCATCTAGATAGACTTATGTGTAGTGCTAGGGAGGAGCCGGTGGTTGTGGTACATAGGGAAGTGTAGGAGAGATGTCCTGGAGGCCAAATTTAGGCTGCTAGGGAAAAGACTGCAATCCGGGACCTCTATGGTGGTATTGTCAGAAATGTTCCTAGTTCCACTCACAGGACCAGGTAGGCAGGCAGAGCTTCAGAGTCTCAATGTGTAGATGAGACGATGGTGTAGAGAGGAATCTATTATTGACCACCTGACCAGGACGGCGATAGTGACGATGAAATGCGAAGGGAAATTAGAGAAGCTATCAAAATTAAGAACTCAATAATAGTGGGGGATTTCAATTATCCCCATATTGACTGGGAACATGTCACCTCAGGGCAAAACGCAGAGACAAAATTTCTCGATACTTTAAATGACTGCTTCTTGGAGCAGCTGATATGGGAACCCACAAGGGGAGAGGCAACTCTCGATTTAGTCCTGAGTGGAGCAGAGAAGCTGGTCCATGAGGTAACTATAACAGGACCGCTTGAAAATAGTGACCATAATATAATAACATTTAACATCCCTGTGGTGGGAAGAGCACCTCAACAGCCCAACACTGTGGCATTTAATTTCAGAAAGGGGAACTATGCAAAAAATGAGGGGGTTAGTTAAACAGAAATTAAATTGTACAGTGACTAAAGTGAAATCTTTGCAAGCTACATGGATGCTTTTCAAAGACATCATAATAGAGGCCCAACTTAAATGTATACCCCAAATTAAAAAACACAGTAAAAGAATTAAAAAAGAGCCACCATGGCTTAACAAACATGTAAAAGAAGCAGTGAGAGATAAAAAGGCATCTTTCAAAAAGTGGAAGTCAAATCCTAGTGAAGTAAATAGAAAGGAACATAAACACTGCCTAATTAAGTGTAAAAATGTAATAAGAAAAGCCAAAGAGGACTTTGAAGAACGGCTAGCCAAAAACTCAAAAGGTAATAACAAAATGTTTCTTAAGTACATCAGAAGCAGGAAGCCTGCTAAGCAACCAGTGGGACCCCTGGACAACCAAGATACAAAAGGAGCGCTTAAAGACAATAAAGTAATTGTGGAGAAACTAAATGGATTCTTTTCTTCAGTCTTCATGGCTGAGGATGTTATGAAGATTCCCAAACCTGAGCCGACTTTTGTAGGTGACAAATCTGAGGAACTGTCACAGATTGAGGTGTCACTAAAGGAGATTTTGGAATTAATTGATAAACTTAACAGTAACAAGTCACCAGGACCAGATGACATTCACCCAAGAGTCCTGAATGAACTCAAATGTGAAGTTGCAGAGCTATTAACTATAGTTTGTAACCTGTCCTTTAAATTGGCTTCTGTACCCAATGACTGGAAGATAGCTAATGTAATGCCAATATTTAAAAAGGACTCTAGAGGTGATCCCAGCAATTACAGGTCTAACGTCATTACCAGGCAAATTAGCTGAAACAATAGTAAAGAATAAAATTGTCAGACACAAGGAAGAACATAAATTGTTGGGTAAAAGTCAACATCATTTCTGTAAAGGTAAATCGTGTCTTACTAATCTATTAGAGTTCTTTGAAGGGGTCAACAAACATGTGGGAAAAAGGGAAGGTCCTTTCATGGATTGAGAACTGGTTAAAAGACAGGGAACAAAGGGTAGGAATAAATGGTAAATTCTCAGAATGGAGAGGGGTAACAAGTGGTGTCCCCCAAGGGTCAGTCCTAGGACCAACCCTATTCAACTTATTCATAAATGATATGGAGAAAGGGGTAAAAAGTGAGGTTGCAAAGTTTGCAGATGAGATTAAACTGCTCAAGATAGTTAAGACAAAAGCAGACTGTGAAGAACTTCAAAAAGATCTCATAAACCTAAATGACTGGGCAACAAAATGGCAAATTAAATTGAATGTGGATAAATGTAAAGTAATGCACATTGGAAGAAATAACCCCAACTATACAATATGATGGGGGCTAATTTAGCTACAACAAATTGGGAAAAAGATCTTGGAGTCATCGTGGATAGTTCTCTGAAGATGTCCACGCAGTGTACAGCGGCGGTCAAAAAAGCAAACAGGATGTTAGAAATCATTAAAAAGGGGATATAAAAATAAGATGGAGACTATCTTATTGCCCTTATATAAATCCATGGTATGCCCAATTCTTGAATACTGCGTACAGAGGTGTCTCCTCATCTCAAAAAAGATATACTGGCATTAGAAAAGGTTCAGAGAAGGGCAACTAAAATGATTAGGGGTTTGGAATGGGTCCTATATGAGGAACGATTAAAGAGGCTAGGACTTTTCAGCTTGGAAAAGAGGAGACTAAGTGGGGATATGATAGAGGTATATAAAATCATGAGTGATGTAGAGAAAGTAAATAAGGAAAAGTTATTTACTTGTTCCCTGAGGAGGCTGGGACTATAACAGCATTTAAAAGAGAACTGGATAAAATCATGGAGGTTAAGTCCATTAATGGATATTAGCCAGGATGGATAAGGAAGGGTGTCCCTAGCCTCTGTTTGTCAGAGGGTGGAGATGGGTAGAAGGAGAGAGATCACTTGATCATTACCTGTTGGGTTCACTCCCTCTGGGGCACCTGGCATTGGCCACTGTCGGTAGACAGGATACTGGGCTAAATGGACCTTTGGTCTGACCCAGTACAGCCATTCTTATGTTCTTATGTAGTTGATGAGGGGTCAAGAATGTAACCTGAGCCCCACCATGCAGAGCTGAAGTCCTCAGACTCTGGCTTCAGCAGTGGGGCTTGGATTTCGGCCCCAGGCAGTGGGGCTTGGGCTTTGGCTCTGGGACCAAGCAAATCTAAACCAGCTGTGGCGACCTTATTAAAATGAGGTCATGACCCACTTTGGGGTCCCAACCCACAGTTTGAGAACTGCTGAGCTACTCTAAACACAAGGACATTGATTAAAATGCAGATTTTGGTCAGCAAAGATGTGTTGGGCATGTTTAAAAATGGGTGTGTACCTGCTTTAAGAAGACCAAGAACATAGTGGTCATTAATTATCTACACAGTAGGCAGTCTACATGGGTTTCATTTGAAGAACTGACACTATTAGTTATGATGATGATTGTGGCACAGCCAGGAATGCTGTTGCTGTATTGTTTTATTTTGTATCTATCCATTCATCATGTGAGCATTCTGAAGGGCAAGCATGCCAAGTACTAGCAAGTAGCAAGTAGTTCAATTCCTGTCCATATTCCCCAGCAATGATGCTCTCTGCACAGCTTCAGACAGTGATTCCCCAAAAAGAAAAGCTGTTCATATTCTATCAAAAAAAAATGAGTGTCAGATTATGGCAGAATAACCAAATATCATATAAGAATCACTGCATGTTTTAGCTAATCCTCAAATATCAAATCTGTTAACTCAGGATCAGATAGTGCCCTGCCCCTGTGTGGGCATACAGGATACTTCCCTTATCCTGCCCCACAAAGAGATGGGGCATAATTTCAGTCTGTGCTCAGGTGAGAGAGCAGAAAGGGGAGGAAAGGGCTGACAGGGTCAGCATCAGGTAGGCTGAAAAAGGGGGATGCATGCAGTAGCCTCCTAAGTAATATAGCAGAGCCAGTCCCTGCTGCATGTTCAGGACCTTTGGGAGCCAATGAACACGCCGGGTCAGCGGGTAGCGATCAATCTATCGGGGATTGATTTATCGTGTCTCATCTAGACACGATAAATCGATCCCTGAACATGCTCCCATCGACTCCGGAACTCCACCAGGGCGAGAGGCGGAAGCGGAGTCGATGGGGAAGCCGCGGCCATCAATCCCGCGCCATGAGGATGGGAGGTAAGTCGAAATAAGATACGTCGACTTCAGCTGCTCTATTCCCCCATAGCTGAAGTTGCGTATCTTACATCAACCCCCCCCCCCCCCCACGCTGCCACTGTAGACCAGGGTATCCTTGTTCTGGCAGAGGAGTGGATAAGGCTATATCTACACAGGTATAAAAAGCCTACGACTGGGCTGGGTTAGCTGACTCTGGCTTGTGGGGTTGAGGCTCCGGGGCTGAAAAATCACTGTTCAGACTGAGGCTAGAGCTGGAGCTCTGGGACCTTGTGAGGTGGGAGGGTTCCAGAGCTCGAGTTCCAGCACAGACTTGAATGTCTGCACAGTGATTTTTAGCCCAGCAGCCCGAGCCCAGCGAGCCTGGGCCAGCCTACCTGGACCAACCACAGCCATGCCACATGTCATTTAATCCTGCGCAGATGTACCCAGAACGACTCAGTCCCAGTCTTGTCCTTAGTTAAGTAGTAAATGGGAAGATCCATTTCCTTATCCATCATAATGGCAGTGCTATTTCAGAAAGCCTTTTTCAACACAGTATTCAGTCCCATGTCTCTGTGGGCCCTATTCCATCACCCTTCCTCATGGCCCAGCTGTCAGAATCTGACACTAGGCATAAATAAGTGTTGCAGAATCAAGTCTTTTCCTAGAATTTTCCTTAGCACCAATCATATGGCATCTAAGCGATTCTAATTGCTAGTACTTCCACAAGAAAGAGCAGAGTGACTTTTTCTTCTGCCTGACTAGGATCAGGGTGTGTTGTCCGTGGCAGTGAAGTTGCTGACACACCTAAAGACAGTGAAGACAGGATGGAAGTGCTCAGGATCATTTCCCATGTATTTTTGCATTATAACAAATTAGTAACTCTTTCATTTCAATATGCTCCTGTGTTACCTTCAGAGTGAACCAAGTGTATTAGTCCTCATCTCTACACAAATCAGATTAACAATACGTAGCCTAATTCTCCACTGGCTAATATCAGTTTTACACCTTCATAACTTCACTGAAATCAAAGCAGTGGAGAACTAGGCCCTTTATGTACAAATGGTGCATTTAGGACCTTTTCTGAATGTAAAACTTTTCTTTACAGAACATAGTAGAATTCTCAGCCAGAAATGTACAATAATTTAAGATATCATTGTGTACTAGCGGGGCTATGCCTGGCAGTGATTAATAATAACTCTATTGCCAAATTTTTGCACTTCCTAGTTTGTAGCAGTGATAGTCACATCTCAGAAGGTTTAGACTCCCATTTCATTTGGTTCAGACCATCATCTAAAAGTTCAGAGACTAATCTGAACTTATTCAAACTCCATTGCATTGGACTAGGAATTTTGTGAAAACAATCTTTCAGCCCTTTGCTTCTACCTCTTTCTGTAACCAGATGCAGAAATGTATTTACAATTAAAATTAAAAAATTAACCAGTCTTCCGTGGAAAAAAACCACAGGATCTGGTTTGAGTTTGAGGTGAAACTCCATGTAACTTCTTATTTTATCTAACTGGTTTGTTCATGTGTACTTATAAGCAGTAATGTTAACACTAAAGTTGCCCCACCTCAGTTTATAGCATATTAAGTTTCAGTAAGTGATTAAATCAGTGATTTAATGTATAGCGGTTGTTGTAAAAAGCAGATATTCTGTTGCTCAGATTATTATGCCTATTAATGCAAAAAAAACATTTGATGTGTATGTTAAGAATTCTAGCAGATGTCTTTTTGATGTCAAATATGAAAGAGCATACACTTCATTAAATGACACATCAAAGCATGAAAATGCAACCATTAATCTATATTTAATGGCACCCGCCTAACAATGCCTTGTAGAAATTCAGAATGCACAAAACAGTGGGAAAAAATATAGAAAAATCTAATTTATACTATAAGAGATAGGAGTAAGTTCATAATAGTTCATTTCTTTGCTTGTTTAAATTGTTTTAGATACCCATTCTATAAATTAGGAATACGGTAGGGCCCCATCCAGCTGTCACTGACGTCAACGGCAAAACTTACACAGGCTACAATAGACACCAAAAGAAGTGCAGTGTCTTGAGACCTTTAGCAATTTTCCTATATTGGCTCTTTGAACACAGTAGACTTTTCCTTGGTTCCCAAACAGGGCTGAACTTGTCCCTCGCATATCCTAAATCAGCATTATTCATAGAGCTGGCTATGTGAGCTTTACAATGCCTAGAGATTTTCCCTACATCAGGGGAATCCATGGGTGACCTGTTAGGGCAGGTTTCCATTCCACACCAGAGTGACACAAAGAGGATGGAGGTACAAAATGGCCCATTGATTTCAATAAGACTTACTGTAGTAACAAACACTTTTCCTGGTAGTACGTCTTTGCAGAATCAGACTTTTAATGTTTCGCTGATCATAAGCGTTCATTACTGGAGAGTAAAATGGTAGCTGAAGTACAAAGAATTGCATTATGTGATGCATAAACTTGTTTGGAAAGAAATCTCTTGAAATGGAATAAGGTTCCTGTTTAACCAGTAGATCAAGAATTCTCTAGAGGAGAGGAATACAGGTGGAATGGTGCAACGGAGTCTTTTTTGCCTCCAATCCAGGTTATGCCACTGCCAGTCATCACAAGGAGCCATTATAGCAACACGGTATTTGCAACTCTCCTCTCCCATGGCCACAACCTTAAGCCAGCCCCCTGGATGGTGGTACAGGAGTCATTACGCTATATTCATGGCACTGGGGAATCCCTCTTTTCTAAGGATCTTCACATTTCTGACTATGGAAGTGTTGGAGCTACTTTGTATTGGTAGTGCAGAAAGCAGCCACACGTCTAAAGTCCAGCACCCAGATTCTTATCACCTCATTTCTGGCAGCAAAAAAATAAACAGCATCAACACTGCTGACCATTTGGGGTTAAGCAGTGCTGCCAACTCCTGTAATTTTTTCAGAAGTGTTATAATATTTGACATTTTACTTGGAAGCCCCAGCCCTTAGATTTATATGATTATGGGAGACTCTCAACTTTTTCTCAAAGTTGTGGAGAAAAACTTAAAAATACAACCTGAGTGGACTCTAAGAGCTCAAAACCGAGAAAGCAAATAAAAAGAACCTACAATGTATTATTATTTATTTAATCTCATGATTTATAAACTAAAATAATGATTTCAGCTTGACTTACATTTTTTGAATATTTGGGGTTGACAATACTGATTATATAACAAAATTCTGAAGACAGCCATAAGGCAATTTTATCCATTACTGCTCACAAATTACTACAGTGTTGGTGCTCCATCCTGGAAAAGCTGAGCACCCTCAAATTCCACATGCTTCAGAGGCAAACCAGGGTTCTAAGGTCCTGACAGGATCAAGCCCTTCATGATTTGAAGTAGGGCTTAGTGAATTCCTTAAACAATTTTCTCTAGATATTCATTCAAATGGAAAATGTAATTTGATTCACTGTTTTCATAACCCTTTTGTGTGACCTTTCCATGAATATCCTAGTGACAAGTTACTGGGTGAATGTTCAATTAAACAGAAAACATAAAGGTAATATTGAAGAATATTCACAGAAAGTGGATTTTCAACATGTAAATGAGAGAGTTAGCACCATGAATGTCATTCTAAGAGTTAAACTTGTCCAGAAACTATTAGAAAAGACATCAAGTGATATACATATACAATCAAAACTTATCAATACTGCTGGAAATTTATATGTAGCTATGAACATTTTTAAACAAGCTGCTCTTGACAATTTCTACAGAACAAGAGTGAGTAGAGAAGTTTTAAGTGTGTCCACTTTACTCATGCAAAAAGATTGCGAAGTTCTAAAGCTACAATATTGTCAGAAGGAAATGTTGAACTGTACTTCAAAAATGCTTATTGTATTATTTAATGACAAGTGTATAAGTCATCCAGGCATGGAACAGAAGTTACCAGGTGACCTCACAAGAAAGCTTGCTTTTCAAAGTTTGGTTATCAAAGGGTCTGAATAAGGCCCTTCCAAATTCCTGGCCGTAAAAAATGCATAATGGACCATAAAATCTGGCTATTGTAGGGGGATCACAGTATTGCTACCCTTACTTCTTTGCGGCCTTCAGAACTGGGTGGCCAGAGAGTGGAGAGCAGCAGCTGCTGACCAGGTGCCCAGCACTGAAGGCAGCACCACCGCTAGCAGAAGCACAGAAGTGAGGGTGGCATGGTATGGGGGAGGTCATCACTTTTTGTTGTGGGGCAGGACCAGCCTGACAGGTGGGTGACATGGGTGACTTCCCAGGGCGCCATGGTCAGGGGGACACCATGGTCACACACACATACATAGCCAGCCCAAGGCTCCTTTAACCCCCAGGTGCTGGGCCCAGAGCTGGGGAAGGGCAGGGCTGGGGCACCCCTGCTGGGGGCTGCTACTTTGCGCTTGGTTCCAGCTGCTAGTCCTGGCTGAGATGGAGAGGGGTGGGACTTTCTCTTCCCCTGCACAGGCCATTACCAGGGGCAGGTCAGACCCATCTCTGGGAACCTTCCACCAGCTGCAGGAAGATCCACAGCTGCTGGCTGGGAACCCAGCTCTGAAGGCAGCGCCACTGGCAGCAGCAGCACAGAAGTGAGGGCGGCATGGTATGCTATTGATCATGAAATGTGCTAAAATGGACAATGAATTTGGTAGGGCCTTAGTTATGAATAATCATAACAGTATTTTTTCACAACAGTGTTCTTGAGCTACTTGTTTGGGGGAGAAATCAGAAAGTAATTCTTGAGTGCTTTTGAAAAATGAATAAATTCAATGATTTTGCAATCTTATCATGAGCATTTGAACAACAGGAAACTGGGGAAACTTAAATAAGTTATTAGTTTGTTATGAGTTATTCATTCAAAGATACATCTTGCCAACCCAATGCTCAGAACAGGTTCACAGAAATGTTTAAATGCACCTGGTCTGCTATAAGGCTGCAAGTGGCAATCACACAAAATTCAGGCTTTTACATAGCTTTGATCCAAAGGAGGTAAGTTTATGAAATAGGGTATCGTGGTTCTTCTGTGGTGCTCTTGCTAGTGAGGGCCCACTAAGAGTGTCGTGGATCTTTTAATTCTTGTATGAAAGTTTACCCTCCTATTGAAATGCATATGAAAAACACTGAAATTAAATAAAAAATGCACATGCATGCACATACACCTTGGACCAGTTGGTTCTGTAATTTAACATCATCTCAATATTTTTTTCCTGTTTACATATGGTGTGGTTTGTTCTGCACATTAGGATTTTACAAAGGTACCTTAGCAAACTTTAAAAGGGTTGTAGAGATTTTGTATATGTTCTGAGTCTCTATAAAAGATTTTAGTACACGGTGAATAACAATAGACTCATGTTTTCCCTTGTAGCTCAGAATAATGTACTGTATAATGTTTAATGTCTCATTTAAAAAAACTCCATAGCATGCTTGATGTTTTGATATTGGCTGTACAGACTCATAGAGCTGGAACATCTGTGGAGTGAAACGAGGAAGACAGGAGGGATATTTGGAAATGAGAGAAAGGAATTACATCATCAAGAAACACAAGGTGTCTTTATGATCAGAGTGGAGACACCAAAGACAAGGGAGATTCATAATGAAGTGTTATATGAAGAATGAAAACCACAATAGTAGGTATATTTTAGGCTCTCCAAAGGAATTTTGATTGATACAGGTCTTGGGGTCAAGTGTCCAGATGTTTTTGGCACTCAATTGATATCAATCAATTAAATAAAACACCAAACTAACTAAAATGAGTAATATTCATTGATTTATTTCCCTTTGCCATTAAGAAAAAAATATTATATTTGAATCTGTCTCTAGCAGGGCGAGGAGTTGTTGTTAGATATGCACTGGAAAGCTTCACAGGCAGTAGCATGCCATGAATAAGAGGGAAAAATTAGACCCGAGGTATAAAAATCTTTATACACAGAATTACAGTGTTTCAATAGTGGCACCATGGTTATAATTACAAGTGAAGATCTTGATTTTGCAACTAGATCTATGTAGGTGGACCATTGAACTCCCATAGCACCCTTTATGTCCCTTTTTATGTATCTGAGCCTAGACAGGGACAATGTCTCAACAGTTATGAAAACTATCAGCTATTTTGGTTTTGGGATTGATAACTTAAAATCAGCTTGTTTTTTAAAAGTTCAAAGTGACTATGAACTTGAGGTCTGACTCAATGCCCACTGATAGCAATGGGAGTCTTTCCATTGACCACAGTGAGCTTTAGATCTTACTTCTCAACATAGACAAATGCCTTCAACATACTGGGGTCAAATACAGTGCTGGCCATATGACTTCAACGGACATTTTGTTCTTTTATACCGGATGGAATTTGACCCTGCAGCACTATAAAATCACATAGTCTTAAAATACAATAGAGTGCACGATGTCCAGTCAGCTGGACACAGAGGTGCAACAATTCAAGTCTAAACACACACCTGTGTAGCTGGAGCATCACACAGGTAAATCCAACATAAAGATGTACAATCTCAATTCCCAGCTGACAGCTTAACATTGATCCCTTCTGAATTCCTGTCCTTCTATTTCAACTCCCCCTCTTGTGTTTGTTTTCATTTTAATGTGTGATCACCATATTACATATTGATGCAAACATTGCATTAATTAAAGTTTATGTTTAGGGCAGGGGGAGGTGCGGGATACCCTTTAATACCATATTAAATTAGAAGCTGATAAAAGTTTTAACCCCCTCTAATTGTACTTTATATAAGGAAAGATTTTGTTTTATGTTAATATAAAATGTCTGCTGTCTTTGCACATCTCCAATGCAGTAAATAGTAATATACAATATAATAGTAATATACAGTAATATTTCCATCAGTAAACAGGTTGGAGTGGATATTGTTTTGGAGTCAATGCTTGTGCATGAATGTAGTGATAATTAAAAAACAAACAAAAAATATACCACAGTTCCTGCACTGGACATTGCAGCATTTAGTTAGAAAATCCTGTCTCAATAGCAGCACTGAGTTAGGAAATCCTGTCAGGTTTGTTTTTTTTCTTTCCTCTGAAGGTCAAAGGTTTAATTTGTATGCTCATCTCTCTTTTTCACTTTCCAACATATTCCTAATTGAAATTTGACACATATACCCATTAGCTGAATTTATTCCTTTTCCATGCTTCATTAACAATGCTCTTTGCTATACTACAACGATAATGCTCATCATAAAATGCTCTCCTATGCAATGTGGATTACAGTGGATGGTGATTGATGGTATGAAAGGTAACATGGAATCTATAAGGTAAAACTTTACATGCTGAATTTGCAAGCCGTGTCATGAATCTCAACATTTAGAGACAAATTCTGCTTTCTCAGCTTCTGTGATATGGGTGTAAATGTGAACTAGCTCCACTGTTGTCAATGGAGTTATACTTCATTTTACATCTGTGTAACTAAACCAAAATTGGGCCACCACTGCATATCCTGATCTGGAATTTGTCAAAATGATCTTCTCCTAGCCAAATTTGATCTTGATCTATATTATTCATCAGAAATGTTGAATATACTTTTCTCTGCTAAATTGTGCACAATTGGATGTTGCAACTAGAAAATGAAACTCAAAACTCATAAATGCAAAGGAGAGTTTCATTTTAAAATTGCAATTCCCTCTTCTGGTGTGCTGTACCACTTGTCCATGAAGTTATGTCTCTTTGGAACATGACATTTCCCCATGGCATATAAATTTCATTGGGTTGCCATGGAAACTGGGCTACTCTCTCTAAAATATTTCTTTTCCACAAGAGGAAAATGGTTGTCATTTATAGTGCATAGTTTTGCAGGTTAAACTTTCTATGATCACTCTGATAGTGATATGATAGAATTCCAGAGCTGAGGGACAAGAGAAAAGGAAGGAGTGTTCATGTATTTAAAGTTGACAGTCAAATGCTTCACTGACTGACATCCTTGCTTCTAATGAGAGGTCATGGGCTGTATGTGTAACATGCTGGCTAAATGGCCCAGGGATGGGTATTAGTGATCCTGTTATGACCCCCTGATTTTCAGGTTGGGTCTACATTAGCCATGGTCTTGGCATAGATGTGAGAGGTCTTGGGGCTGCATGCTAGCTAAGAATAGCAATAGCACAATGAGTTAAGTATCCTGGCTCTGAGCAACTCAATATCCAGGAAATTCTCAGTGGCCAGCTGTTGCTTCTTTCTGGCACCTCTGCACTACCAGAGTGGCACAAAAGGAGCTGGAATGCACTATCGAAACTGACCCAAAGGCTGTATGTATGTGCCCCATAGAGAGGATAACAACCCAATATTTAGTCACAGCTAAAGGAATGATTCCTATAGCTCAAGTGGCAGGGGTTGGTGCTAAAAGATCATGGGTCTTACCCCTGCTGATGACCCATGCTAGGGGACCTGTTTACATAAATCAGTCTAGATTTTGACTCCATGATTCTAAAGAAAGACTAGCTCTAAATATCCCATCCACATAAAAAAAAATTCCTACAAAAAATTAAGTGCCAATATGAGTGAGAGTAATTAGGTAGCATAGAAAGCCTCTTAAGGAAAACAACAGGAGCATCAACCCAGCTGGTTTTACGGCCCACCTGAAACCAGGAAGAATCTTCATCATAAATGTGATCATTTTTTGCCTGAGGAGGTTAAGATGAGTTGGGATAATCTTTGGCTTAGCATCTGAACTTTTAGATGTTTATCAAAATCTTTTGAGGTAAGCCAATCACTAATTTTAACACCTGCACACAAATGAGCCACTACACAGGGTAATCTGAGCAATGGGTGTGAAAGGCCCATGCACAGTCAATCATGAGAGGCAGATTTTTTGCTGAAACTGAAAATGTAGGGACATTTTAGTGTAACATATATAGCAGGGGTGGAAAGTAGGTGTTAAATTGCAAAATACTGGACTTTTTTAACAGCTGAATATTATTGACAGTAGCAGAAAATCTGCTGCAGTGATTTTCACACTACACATTTCACCTTTGGGGAGCTACAGGACTTTAAATTCTCAACATTAGACTATTCAGCTCAATAGAGGAATTTATTCCAGCTTCTAATGAATAGCTCTGCAATGGGCTTCATGATGTGAAAAGTGAAAGTGTCTAAATAGGACTTTGCAGGAACACTACATTGCACTTTTACTTGAAGAAACATATGATACATTTTCCAGCTGTTTCCCAGATATCATTTGTATAGGCCCCTGCTCTATTGAGAGTGTCAATAGTGCTATTATCACTTATGATATACAAACCCTGAAGAATAAAGTGCTTTGAGTCCAAAATGTTGTAGAAATAGAAGGGGCATGAACGGCTGCTTAGAAATGGGAAAGAAAACAGCCTCGGGGAAAGAAAAAAACTATTCTGCCTCATATTGCATTGATGTCCCAGGTTTAGAATGCCAGGGCTTTGACATTTCTGCTGATGGGGACCATGAAGGTGACACATTCGTTCTAGAGGCGCGAGGGAAAAAAACAGCACTGCGTTACCTCCTATCAGTCAATCCACAAAGCAGCATTGATAGAGACAGCTCATTGTGCCACTAGACCTAGATTTAGATGCCTAATTCCTGGCACACAAGTTTTAAACACCCTTCTTTTGTAAGCTACCACAGGAGGGGCAAAAGCATAGGCAATGGTTTAAAAATGTAATGAGACCTTTTTAAAGTAATTTTGTAGACAGTTACCGGCTCTTGAAAAATCTGAGGTGAGACATACTGATTTCTTGGCCAGAGTGAGAGAGAAATAGAGAATGGATGAAGTCTCTTTGCCTGATTCACAGCCAATTTGATGGGATAGAGTGGAAAGCAATGCACCACAGCAGCCCTATTCCTGCCATGCTGGCACATTCTGCTGCTGCTGAGAGCTGGTCTCAGACTACTATAATAATTAGCACTGGCTTTTATTGTGCTGTTTTAAGTATAAAAAATAATATTCCTGTAGTGAGCTGAGATATTGTTTAAATATGTAACTATGTAAGACTGGGTCCTACTGTCTGTCATTAGCTGGTGTTCACACTGAGCAGCAGAACCCAAATCCAACCACGTAACCTTCAAAAGACCTCATAAAGAACACTGTGATTTCAGTAGCTCAATGATAGTTACTATAAATTGCACTGTAAGTAAAGTATATTTACTTGCCGGTATTTGGTCCAATATTTTGATGGTACACAAGTGAATCCATTATATCAAATGTGACTACAACCTTTTCCTTGAAACTACTGGCTTAACTCTCCATACCTATGTCACCTATAAATCATATTGAGAACAGCTTGTATAGAGAAAAAAGTGAAAAAGTTTCTGCACTTTCATAATAGTCCCTTACCCACCTGGCAATTTATACAGGTTTCATAAACTTATTTTCTTCTGGTATGTATTCAAATACAGTGGTACATTAGCAAGCTGTCACAGTACTTTAAGATATCTCTGAGCGGCACATAAAGGAAGCGCACACAATTACAAATTGTTCAATTAAGGTTTTTATAGTGTTTTCCTTATAAGAAAGTATCACAGAATGTTATGCATTCTGTTTCAGATTATAGATTCTTTGCTACATACAATGGGCTGCCTGGATATCCTTACAATTCTTATGTCTTGAGTTGTCCATCTTTTTTACTGTCAAATGGTTCTGGTTGTCATACTCACCAACTGAAAGCTCATGGTCTGTAGATGTCAGGAGTAAAATGTTTTTTAAGATTGGTCAACAGATGTCCAACTGGTATGACCAACGTATCTAGACTAGGACTGTGGGTTCAGTTCCTGGATCAGCCATAGATTCTCATCAATATTTTGGGTAAGTCATTGAATTTCTCTGTGCCTCAATTCCCCATCTGTAAAATGGAAACATTGAAAATTCCTTTCTCCTACCCTTTGTCTGTCTTTTCAATTTAGAATGCTATCTCTTTAAAGCAGCACTGTCTTTTACTATATATATGTACAATCCCTAGTGCAATGGGACCTTGATCTTGGTTGAGGCCTCTTGAGATAATCATAATACAAATAAATAATAATTGTATGATAAGGAAAGTCAATTTATTCACTATGTGCAGCTTCCTTAAGCCTTGTTTACAAAGCCACAGGTGATGTGCCTGTGGCACATAATAGTCTAGTCCCCTGTGGGATGTAATACTTTGGTCTAATTTTGGTTGTTGAGCTTATGTGAGGTGCTGGATGGTGTTGGTGGCCTGTGATATGCAAGAGGTCAGACTAGATAATATGGTGGTCTCTTCTGGCCTTAAACTCTGTGACTCTGGAGTTTGGTATACTTTACTTCATTCTGATTTCACCCCCTGCCTTTAGTGGAAAGCAAAGCTAAAGTAGACAAAATGCAAACCTGATGCTCAAGTTCAAGGGACAAATAGATTAAATGTGATTTTGACACAATTACTGTGAGCCAAGAACAAGAAGTTTTAAATTCGGGCTGAAGTAATGAAAGGTCTAACCCTCAGCTACTAATAATTAAAAGCAAAGCTGGTTTCTGCAGGCAGGCAACCAAGGGCAGAAAGGAAATAAGACATAGAATGCCATGCAAATATCTATAGTTAGCACAATATGCTGAATGTGGAAAGTGGATTATTAGCAGGTTTAAATATATGTTAGATTGTTTAGTCTAAACTTTTTAAAAATTCCTAGTAACTTTAAAAAGTGTATGCAAGGTGGGAGGGAAATGGGCAAATATTCACTGTATAGCAGGCAAGCCTTTGTGGAAGGATAGTTTTGCCATATTCTGTCATCAACCCATGAATGATACTCACTGAAATCAATGGGCAGTTCTGTGTAAAGGTGATTACATGAAATGACTCTTACGTTCTGTGAGAATGATGTGTTAGCTGAAACTTCAGCAGTTCTGGGTTCCATCTCTCTCTGACAAACAGCACAAAGCTGCCCAGAAGCTGGTTTAACCAGCATAAAGGATTACTTGGGTGACCCAGAACCACCAGTGACAGTTCCTATGCTACTTCACTCCTGGCACAGACAAACCAGGGAAAAGAGAGTATTATGGGCTGCTCTTTGAGGCCATTAACAGCTGGTATAAATTGAATGCTGCTCTAATTTACCCTAGGCACACATACCATGGCACATGCCAGAGTCACTCTGTTGGCTTCAGTGGTATTCTTGCATGACATGCCATAACGGCCTATAACTTATCATAAATGAGCAAGGAAGCTAACTCTGACCATGTTGCCTAAAAATGTGACTGATCTGCAGGGCAATTTCTGGAAGCTACCTTGATTGTCTATAAAAAGAAACATTCCTTCTGCAAAATAGTAACAAATCAGAGCTATGGTGTGTGCCACTTAATATATGCCCATCTTTTCTTGAGCACTACAGGCTGGTGAACCATAAAATAAAAGTGAGGTAGTTGATATGTCAACCAATAAGAGGATGACATTCATATTTGAGCATAATCAGACATTTATAACTGTTGTTCATTAATAGATAATTATTAATTCATTATATAAATGAATTCCAGCTTGTTGTGGAGGGCTTATACACTTACATTATAAATTCACAGTGTTGGTGTATGTATTAATTGAACATAACTTTAAAGATCCCCATTGACTAATGGGATTTGCATCAGTTCCATAGTGACCAATGCTATAGGGCTAAATCCCGACTCATTGGGTGATGGATGGATGTGCATAACTACAGATCTGCTGACCCCACTATGTCCCAGTCACACACCCCAAACAACCCTCCTGCATTAGGACATGTGAAGCTCTTCTTCAGTGTAAATTGATGGTGCAGGATCCCCACATCTTGCCAATGCCCATGTAGCAGATGCATAGTAATTTCGCTGCATTCATGGCTTTCCACAGCTGCAGATGGGGAAGTAGAATGTGCCCCATAGGCTTATGGGATATTCCATGAATACAAACAGCAGTAAACAGGCTATTTCTTTTCTTTTTTGGAATGCTTCCTTAGCCAGTTTGCATTCTTCGTTTACTAATATTTTGAGATCAACAAGAGAGGAGGGAGTATTCCAGCAAGACAGAAGGACTTCTAAATGTCCAAATCATCACTAATTGTCTGGTGGCAATGTATTATTAGTTGTACACCTCAGGGTATTTTAAGAGCTGCATAGCAGTTTAGACATATGACTCCCATTCTGCCATGCAAAACGTAGAATGTTGCCCTGCATGTAACTAGTGACCTTCAGGACACATCTGATAACAGTGCAAGATAAAAGAGCCTAGTTTCAGCAGCAGGAAGCAGGCAGGCTATGAGCGTGCATGTTGAAACAATTCTAACTTACTGAAAAGAAGAGAAACCGAACCCTAGATCCTGCAACTTGTTCTGCACAGACAGACCCCTTTGATCACATCCCGTTGAATCCTAAACTCAAAGGAAATAGACAGAACATTTAGGACCAAAAGGGTAAGCAATATTTATAGTTCAAGTTCCTCAGTAGACAGCTGCAGATTATTTGAGTTTTAGGTACAGATATTGGAATACCATCTGAACCAAAAATATAAAGAAAGGTACTGCTGAGAGTTTAGTTGGCCTGGTAATTCACTACAAAATTCAGGGTGGATACTTGTTCTGAATCAGGAAAGGTTGCTCATGTCAATTTGGTCATTGCAAATAATAAAAAAAAAGGAAAGCAGCCTCCTTTATCAGCCTCGTCCTACCCTAAATCACAGGTAATGAAATGTATATATATAGTCCCTATCACAGGAGGATCTGCACTAGAGATAGATATCTTAATTCCACCTCATTTCTAATATTAACTGTTTAAAAAAACAATGTGTCATTTTGTGTATTTCTTTATCATTCTAATAAAAGAAATTGAGGATATGTCTGGATTTTAATATACTGAAAGGATGACATTTGGCTGAGAAAACCACAGGAAAGAGCAAATGAGTGCACCTATAGAGGTTGTGACATGAAAGCAGTAAATAATGAGATGGAGAATGCCACTAGATGGAGAAAAACAGATCATTAAATTGCTAAGAACTAGCAAAGATACCTTAATACAACAGATGGGGAAGAATGACTTTGACAAGACTTTCATTACAAAAAGGCTCTATGTGTCACAAAAGTACGTGAGAAAAGAAAGGGGAAAAAGGAAAGTTCAAGAGTTCTGTTTTAAACATTTTTTTGTTTTAGGTTTATATAAAGCACATTTTTTAATTAAAACAACTTTCACTCAGATAGCACCTGTGACATCTGAAGGCACTTTACAAATGAAAGGTAAGCAAAGGAGAAAACCAATGAGTCCTCAGCTTTGCTTTTAAAGAATAAAGAACAGTTCCTGACTTTTCAGCAGGAGATCTCAGAGAATAGTTTGTAATAAGCATTTGCAATCTTTATTCACTCTGTACCACCAACTGAAATGGCTCAGATGGAAATAACTAGCACCTATACCAGTGATTTGTTTGACTCACTTTGTACCTGAAAACTGCTGGTAAAGGGACTGATTCTCTAGTCACAATGGTATAAATAAAGAGAAATGCCACTGAAGCAAATGGAATTACATCTGTGTAATACAATGTGAGAGCAGAATCAAGATAAAAGGAGTTAATTCTTACTAAATTATCACTGAAATCCATGAGACCAAGCTAAGAGAGCGAGCACACCTTAGTAACCTTTATTAAGACTCTCAGCTCTTACAGGAGCACATTCCAGTCTCCCTTCCAATGGTATGGATCTGGGGTAAGTCCATTCACTCAAAGGGAGTTATGGATATAATTCAGCTTTACAGTAATGTAAAAGACATCAGAAGCTGTCCCTCCATCCATGAGTACCCAAAACCTTATACAACAGTCCTCTCACTGGTGAAATGCTGTGATAAGATCAAGTGAGCATTGTAAAACACATATATATAAATGCACTAAAACCCTCATTAAAGGTTAAGCAAGTCTCCTCCTCCTTGCATAAAAAAAATAAGATTATTCATTTCCCTGGAAGTTTGGCAGATATTAGGTTTACAAAATAGGTCAAACTTCCCAA
Source organism: Mauremys reevesii (assembly GCF_016161935.1). Lineage (NCBI taxonomy): Eukaryota > Metazoa > Chordata > Testudines > Geoemydidae > Mauremys > Mauremys reevesii. The sequence continues at coordinate 24,530,731 of NC_052633.1, read as the reverse complement.
GTTATGGGCATATTTCTGAATCAGGGTGGCCCTTTTCTATAAATTATCAAAACCCATTTAAACTTTTTAGCCTTACCCTCAATGGAATGTAGTATCCCCCCAAATAATTCATTTCTTACCATGTGAGGCTCACTCCTGCTAGTTTGCCACACACACGGAGCTTGCATTGGTCACAATGGAGCGTTTGCAGTTTTGGGCTCAAGAAGCTACCTTATCAATGGGCATCCTTTTGTAAACCAGCATGTGTGGTTTGGGTCTAGTTCTCAAATGAGAACTAGCAAAATTTAGAAACAAGCAAGTTGACACTTCTAAAATAAGACACTTGTTCACCTCTCTGTACTGATTGCACAGAATGTGCGGTATTGATTGTACTGGTAGGTGAACTCTTTGGGACCAGTGCTTTCGTTCACTATGCAAAACATGCTGCACCTCAGTGGCTTTCATGGATGTTAAGTAATAGCAATGAATAATATAGAATTCTTTTAGTAAGGACAGGAAAAGAAGATCCTAAAACAAGCCCAATAGTTTAACAGAAGGAGAAATGAAGCTTCATGAGGCATAGAAGTGATAAGGGAGGCACCTTATGTTAGCTGTTGTAGAATAGCTGTAAATAGGATTTGTTCTAGCTTTCCTTCCCCCCCGCCCCCAACCGCAGGTACAGAACATAACTAATGGATTAACTTGGATCTATTTTTAATTCTTCATATGGCCCTGAAGAGACTGCTGATACCAGCCAGACTGGTTTCCCTTGCTGTAACACAAAATTGTAAATATTATTCTGGGTTACTTGTGCTGGAAAGGTTAATGGCTGCCATCAAAGGGGTCTTTGATCTATAGACAATCACAGACCTTGTTGAGGCTGATGGCATGCTAGCCGCCCTTCACTCAGGCTAAATGGAAGAAATAATTAAGCTCATTTATGGTGTAAGATAGCTGAAACCCTAAGAGAAACCACTGTACAAGGCATGGACCGGTATGGCAAGGCCTGAGTAGAAACTGAACCATGCAGCCTCAGAGGTTTCCCTGGGACCAGCTGAAAACACAGGGGCTGGGGCACTGATTGGTGGAGTTGCATGTGTCAGGGTGAATCAAAAGTGAAAGGAACCAGAAAGCGAGCAGACAGAGAGAGAGTCACTGGTAGCATAATCTTAGGAGGAAACTAAAAGAAAGAGTGCTTTTGGGGGCAGAGTGCTGTCTGGAAAGGCAGGCTTGGAAACTGTGAGCAAGGAAACTGTTGCTCCGCCGGTCCCGCGGTTTTGGTGGCACTTCGGTGGTGGATACGCAGAAGGCGCAGGACCGGCGGACCTCCCACAGAAACACCGCTGAATCCGTGTTACCAGCGGACCTCCCACAGGCACGCTACCGAAAGCCGCCTTCCTACCATGCTTGGGGTGGCAAAATACATAGAGCCACCCCTGTTTGTGTACATTCTTTGTAAATAAACAGGATTGTACTAAAGAAATACTTAACTCCGTCATCAATTTCTCCTCCTAGTAGAAACATCCCAGCAAGCTTCTGAATACTGGCTAACTGCTCAGGCCAAGAAGCGACAAGCTGTATACAGAGACAGCAGGAATTAGAGGAAAAAGCATGGAACTGGGATTCAGTACCTTAGGGCAGCTCTGCCACTGACTTTATTATCATTATTTATTTTTTGTATCAGGGTAATGCCTAGAACCCCAAGCTGGGAATCAGGTAGAAGGCACTCCCTACTCCAAAGAAATTACAATCTGAGCATGAGATCAGAGACAAGAGGCTCATACAACACAAAGATGTAGAAGCACAAGGTTACAGTGAGCTGATTATAAATGACACAGTGAACAGCAGTCAGAGCACACCAACTGCCTAGCCATTGTCTGTGGGACCTTGCACAAGTTATTTAATCTCTTTGATGAAGTTTCTGCATCTAGAGAACAGATATAATCCTTAAAGAGGGGTCCCATGTTGCAATAAGTGGAATTCTCTCAATTCCTGTCCTGTCAGTTGGAGCTGAGAGTGCTCATTGCCTCCCAGCAAGAGCTCAGCACCTTGCAGAATGGGCCCTTATTATTCAATGCTCAGACACGCAATGTTATGAGAGGTTTCAGAGTAGCAGCCGTGTTAGTCTGTATCCGCAAAAAGAACAGGAGTACTTGTGGCACCTTAGAGACTAACAAATGTATTTGAGCATAAGCTTTCATGGGCTACAGCCCACTTCATCGGATGCAACAATGTTATGAGAGTTAATGACTTAATGCTTCTGCAGTGCTTTCAAACTGTGAAGTGTCAGACTAGTGCTGAAATAAGTGATGGTCTTCTTAAGGCACTAGACCAGTGGTTCCCAAACTTGTTCTGCCACTTGTGCAGGGAAAGCCCCTGGTGGGCCGGGCCAGTTTGTTTACCTGTCACATCCGCAGGTTCGGCCAATCGCGGCTCCCACTGGCCGCAGTTCACTGCTTCAGGCCAATGGGGCTGCTGGAAGTGGCGGCTAATACGTCCCTCGGCCCACACCGCTTCCAGCAACTCCCATTGGCCTGGAGCAGCGAAACGTGGCCAGTGGGAGCCACGATCAGCCGAACCTGCGGACGCGGCAGGTAAACAAACTGGTCCGGCCCGCCTGGGGCTTTCCCTGCGTGAGCAGCGGAACAAGTTTGGGAACCTCAGCACTAAACTAAGACTCAGAAAACGTGAGTTCGATTCCTGGCCCAGCCATGGACTTCCTCTGTGACCGTGGGCAAATAACTTAATAGCTGACTTAATAGTAAGGCACTATGTCTTACTCTATATAGCCTCTAGCATGATGGGGTGCTGATCTCAGGTGGGGCCTCCCAGTACTACCAGAATACTAACAGTTAGTAACATTTCCTAGGACCTGCTGAGCAGTAGCTGAAAATGAAAGCAGAATAAAAGTCTCCATTTCCTCCTTAGTTAACTTATGGCAATTGTGAAAAAGCTTTGGTATCTCGAGTGTTAGGAAATAAAAGTAATATTCTAGCAAGATCATAGAACAATACAAAAATATGTATAAGGATCTACTGCATATTAGATATTCTATATTATAATTCATCCACTGACAGTACATGAAAAGAACATGAGACATCCAAAACTTTTATTTTAATTTCCTGTTTAGCATGCAAAACAATTCCTAGAAAATCCAATTTCATGATTAAATTAGGACAAACAAAAGTGTATAGTAACAGGAAAAAAATGCATAAAGTTATACATGCATTATTATTCTTTAGGTTAAATAATGTTATGTCATTTAAGGTTTGAAATAACCTGAAATATTTTTAATAAGAACTTCATAAAACTATTGAGTACACTGGAGAAGAAAAATCCCTTCAATTTCATATCCAGTTTCTATGTCAAACCTGAAAGAAGGTATATTCTCCTAATCAAAGTTACAAATGGGCCTAATTAATTTTATAATTAACCTTGATAACTTAAAGAAAAATTTGTAACCTTCACTGAGTTTGTTCAGCCTTTAGTTTCAGATTATGAGCAAATTCATTTTAGCTAATAAGGCCAACAGTCCCAAATGCTGATAGTATAATGTAGAAATTAATTAGTACATGCAAATGAAGACTACTTTTATTACACAATAGTGTAGTTCCTAATTTATTCCTCCACAACAAGAATCCATCTTTACAGTAAGTATCTAGACTACTATGTTTTAGGCATATTCTAACTATAGGGCTATTGTATTTCATTAGGACTAAAATACTACTAGAGGACATGTTTGCTTCAACTATTTTTAAAAGAAGTAAGTCCTAAAATGCCTTTGCGTATGATTCTAACTGGTAGCAAATCTTGGAGTCCTTTTTCAATTCAGATTCAGACAAAACTTCCCTTGAAGTCAAGGGGAAATTTTCTGGAGTCAGGACTTAGTAAAATCTGCAGGATTTTGCCTTTAGTTAAATCTATTGAAAGATCTCCTAGTTCTGAGCATGACTGACTGTCTACTAGCTGGCAGACTAGGTATTATGACTCCTGTACACAGGCTGAAATAAGTATTGTTCCAGTCAAGTAGCTGATCCTGGAGGAACTCTACACACAAAGGATTATTTAAAGACATAGTTTTGGCTCAGAAGCTACCGTATCGCTGGTGTCACACATACAGTATCCCCTAACTAACTGGCACGGCAACAATCTTTATATTTTATATCTGACTGGACTCTTGAATCTGTAGGATGGGGAAAAAATTCAACTCCTCTGAATCCCCTCCAAACTACTGTTCTAAAAGTTTGCAAAGCAGGTTCTCAAAACAGGTTGCTAATCTATTTTCAATGGACAGGTGGAGGGAAGGCTAAGGTGGGGATTAGGAAAGCATCTCTATACGCCAGATTCTGCCACCCTTAGACACATTGAGTAGCACTGTACTTCTCAGGTGATTGTGTTGAAATCAGCCTGACTTCCTGAGGAGTAAGGCATTAATTAAATGTGTAAGGGTAGAAGGGTACCATAACACACCCTCTGTCCTAATGATTCTAGTTGTCAGGATGGCAGAGAACTGTGGGTAAAGGACTAATAAAGGGAGGAGGGACTGAAATAGTGAAATATAATGTTAAAATACTTTAAGTTCATTTACTCATAATTTCTGATTTTTCTGGGTTTGGTGCAATGGCTCCTGACTGTGAATCTCAACTGAATAATACAGGTTATTGCAGGAAATTGTAGAGCAATATTTTTAAAATGCTGTGAGCTTTCTAACAGAAACTCTGAGATCTGGATGGGCTGAGACTCTTCATTCCACATTTTATTTAAAAGAAAAAAGGTGTATTGGTTTTCTAAAGACAGGATAGTTACACGGAGATAGCAATTACCAGGAGAATGCAAGACTGTAACATGAATGATGTATTTTAGCATTTACTTCTCCACACTCAACTCAGTAACTGTTTTATTTTCCAAATATGTATGTTTAGTCTAGAAGTCTTTTATTTCAAATTAAGATAAATAATATATAAAAAAACAAACAAATATAAGCCTCCATGAGAGAGAACACAACAGAATATCAGATGTCATTCTATGGCAAACCCTTTTGAAGGGATACTGCCTGCACTTAAGGAATCAGCAACAGAAAACAAAATCTTAGCATCACCCCTACTTTTACATAGCTACATACACCTCATAGTAAACAGAGATAGAAGATACTTATTTCTCAATTTTCTCTTGTGCATGAAACACATCGCTTTTGGCTACCAATTTAAAAAAATGTAGCACAGTATAGAAAGCTCTTGATCTCAGACCTACAACAGGACCATCAATGGAATGAAAAAAAGTTTAGACACCATACTTTTAGGCCAATCTGACAGAACATAAAATGCAGAACAACAACAATTACAAAAAAGACAATTCAAAAACAAAAATGCTGCCATGGTCACTTATCTCCCTGTATGCCAACACTCTCCATCCTCAAAGACTACCCAAGAGTCTGTCTTCCTTTGTATCAATCTCCAACTCACCTTGCAGGTGTGTGCATCATGAGAGTAGGAGGTGGACCAACTGAAATATCATCTATGTACAGTACAATTCCAGAGATGGCATATCAAACAGGCTAGAGCATCATTCATTCTGTGACTGGTATGAATTCTACAAAGCCCTTAGATACATAGCCTTCTTAACTTAAAGTATAGAAGGAACAAGGGAGTTTCTTCTGTTATGGTTGTTTTTCCTAAAGTAAGGGAATGTTCTTTTCCCCAAATTATTGTCCCAGCAGCCAGGAATGGAGAGATGCTTCTCCAGGTCAGGTAGGAGATGGAGCTCTGTGGTAGTCCAGCAATGAAAGAATCCTCTTGGGTGAACAATGTAATGAAATGACCTAGTCACAGATAAAGAGTGAAACATATTTAGTCTCAAGTTTGGGTAGCTTGCCATATTTGGTTCTGTTTCACATCAGAAACTGAGAACCTGGACAAATTAATTTTCAATTGACAATTTTGTGGGTCTAACCCTGACCTAAATAGGAGATGTTACCTATTTTCTTCTGTCCGATAAGAGAAATTAAAGGGCATGATGATTAAGGTGTGACTATTCTACATACCATTCCATAGGCCTATTTTGACAACTTGCAGCCAGCCATCGTCTCCTGCTTCCGTTTCCTATGCTGCAAGATACACATTTGTGGCTGCTAATTTCAGTTGTAGTAGTACTGACATGCCAGTTTTAACAAAACTAGCAGATTTCAAGCACAGAGTCTTATAGTGAGGATAGCGAAGGAGCTAATGTTGCTTGTCCATGTGGATTTGTGCAGGACCCTGTAAATGGAATTCAACAGCCCTTATAAAGGCCTCAGCACCACCAAAGAGGCAAAAAGCAGTTGGTGCTTCCTAGCCCAATGCTGAGAGTTCATTGGCTGCTGAATAACAGTAAATTAGTACTTTCTGAAGCAGCTGCTCCTGCCAATAAGTAACCAAAGGTAGCTGTTATTTCCCAAAGTATCAGCTTAGTGTGGTAATGAGGAATGAACCCAATCAATTACTTACCGAGAAAAATAAAACAAAGTAATAAAGCTTAAGTTAAGAAACTGAATTGTACCATGAGTATTATTTGCAAGTGTGACAGACTGACAATATCCTGAATGAATTTTATTGCTTTAAGTTAAACCTTATTGAATTAGTTTTAAAAGCTTTGGCGTCTATTGTATCAGAAATGCAACTGTGTGTGTGTTATTGTGGAATTGCATATATGTGCCTTCATTGGGACACTGACTAATGCAATCTCTGGAAGATATTAGGAATTTCAAAGGACTCTTGGAACTATTTGTGGGGAAGTGAATTTCCTAGGAAGTACCTGGGGATAAGGGAATGCAAATGATACTTGGAATCCATCCTTTTGAAGCTAGGCCCATGGGAAGAAAACCGAAAGTTTACTAATTACATGTGCGAAGGTTCTTTTATTGTTTTTCATATGTTTTCTTTGCAGTGCTTTTTACCCAAAAAAAATAAAATCGGCTTGTATAAAGGGAACTGTGCAGTAACTTACACCTGTTGACAATCTGTTGTCAGACTCTAAACAGAAATAAGCAGATGTGCTTGGGCAGCCAGTCTCTGCTGGGAATAACATGGTGAAGGCAGAGAACTGTGCAGTCTGAGAATACCCCAGTGGGAAGGGAGTAAGAGGCAGGTCTGCACCCAAGAAAGGCAACAGCTGGGGAGCTGGAAGCCTGAACCTGAGTGCCCTGGCTGGACTACTAAGCTGCCCTGAACTATGACAGCAAATGCAGAGATGTGTTGGGGCTATGGAGGAAACAAGCCCAGTAGTCAAGGAAATGATCCACATAAAAAAATGCCCCAACCTTAAAATCTCTATGACATGCCTTGATTTATCTGTCTTCCAGTAAATCAGAATGGGCGGTAAACTCAGCCCCCGCAGCAATACTGGCATTTTTTAATGATTTTATTTAAGACTATCTCTTTCTGAAATAAAAAAGCTCTTTGACTCCTGGCACTTTAATAAAAAAAAATGCATAGCTCATTTTTCCTCATTCCTTGAAAGCCATTTAAGTATTGTAAAAGGATGCCTATCTTTCTGAGCATCAAGGACAATGCATTGGAATTGATTCTGGAAGACACAGGCTAAAAAGGTCAGTGCTTTGCTTTACAGACTTGGAGGGGCAAATTTAAGTGTTGTGTAAAAAACCCCATCATGGTATTTCTAACACTGCGGTATTCGAGTGTCAACAAAATCAGGTAAAGTTCCTTTCAATCTGAAGGACTGCATTCTCCTCCCCTACTTTAGAATTCTGTGTGTGTGTGTGTGTTTGGAGTGGAGAGGGTGTTAGATTGTTTCTGGCATTTATCTTTATTAAAGTGTTGCTAGGGTATTCTTTAGGTGTAGTCAATGTCCAAAGGCTTTTGTGAGACGATGCCCCTGATATTTTCCTCACAAGGTTATGAGAGATCTAGGGTCGTCCTGATTCTGGTAGGAGGAAATTCCATTGCCAAGGGCCTACCAGTTAAAAAGCACTCATGTTGGGCTCCATCAGCAACAGTGTAATTATCTGTCCTTTAAGGCTCCCAGACTGTTGTAGCCTGAGCATCCTAGACTGATAGAAATTAGCCAAGTGATGGACCTATTAGAGCAGAGAGCAGACTGCTGCAACTTCACCATTTTATATTTACCCTGTATCTGTGTGTATTTGTGGTTTTGTACTTATGGAAGTAAATTAAGATACTGCTTCCCAGAGTGCCTTCTGAATGTAGCAGTGATGGCAAGTCAAAGAAAACAGAACAGAAGTGGGTATTTTTCTTTTGCTCTAGAATTTAAGCTTTTGTTTAACAAAATAATAGCAAAGGTAAATCTTCAGAATGTGAACTGAATATAAACTGATGAAGTGATATCTACTAGAGTCTGCAGACTGCCTGAAAAATAGCTTTGAGAGGTATAAACCATCTGTATTCAGATCAATTTGGTGTTTACTCTGAAGTTTCATTATGACAATATAAATGGCAACCTTGTTAACTATTCCACTGCTGATTATAGCACACAAGTAGGAAGGACATGGTACTCAGTATGAGTAAGGTATCAGACTCTGACACATAATAAGAAAAACATCTGAATGGCATGTTTTCTTTTGTGAGGGACTGAGGCTGGCTAATGATTGTTACTAAGTTTTATTAACAATATTAAAAATATGTTTAGTTCTAAAGCACCTCAACCCCACATAACCTAGGTGCTTAGTGTGATAATAATATATAATTATATTATAATAAAATCCTAATTAAAAACCAAATACTACTAGTTTAGCAAGACCGCTGACATCCGATTTTAATAAATGACCAAATATAATATATGTAGCTGCACTGTTTATTGCTTATTCAGCATCTAATTTAGTTTCAGCCATTCAGCAGAATAGACATCAGGTACCGTTCTACAGACACCATATTTCTTTCTGATTGGGGATATCGAGTAAGCCATGAAGTACTCTGTATTCTGCCCATTGGCCTTGTCCTCAAAAGTGGCAAGCAGCCTCAGGTCCCATTTAAGTCAATGGGAGGTTAGGGCACTCAGCATCTTGCTGGATCAAGCCTTAAAGGCTTTAGTTCATATACTATATCATTTAACAGGGGCACATACATCTCCCCAGAGAGTGCATCATTCACCTGGGTTATTTACCTAATACTACTCAAGAACATGAAAAGTTAAGTCTTCCCCATCACAGCCTACTACTACATAGCAATATTTTGGACTTAATCAATAATGCCTTTCATGTGGTGAGCTCAAAGCATTTTATGACCATCACAACAGCCCTGTTCAGTAGATAAATGCAATTTCATCCATTTTAGATAAAACAGAGGCACAGAGAGGTTTGCTAAAGACACTGAGAGAGGACTTGCCCAAGGTCACACAGAACATACTTTATCATATGGCCAGCTGGAATAGGATACCTTCTTAGACAGACATAAACTAGAGAGATTCTACTACTTCCAGAGACTTTAACCAAGCATGGAATATCCTAAAACAGTATTTTCCCTTTCCCATCTTCCACAGACTGAATAGATTGCAGTAACCAAGCTCAGAATTCATAGCATTTCCTTTCATTCTATAACAAAATGGATCACAGAAAAACTGCATCACATCTGGTAATACCATGTCAAGAAATTGTGCAATTTTCTTGGTTAAAATACTCAGAATTCTCCTGGCCTGTGTTATAGAAACTTAGAATTATCCTTTAGAATTTTTTAAACTACTTTAAAATGATCTACCTACAGCCAACAGCTGGTTCCCAATATGACTGCCAGTTTCAATGAAAAATCTCTTCAACAGCCTGCAGTGTATGATATTTGTAGTACTGTTACATCTAGCTCTACTGAAGCAGATGTAATTTTTTTAAGACCTGTGTTTGTTCATCACTGAAGGCTCATTTTGTAAGAAAAATGAATTCTAGTACAGTGCATTCTGTTCCATGCATAATGACAATACAGTTCGTATCAGCATTTAGAAAATCATTCTTTGTATCTGCTACACTATATTTTAGCTCCCGGTCTGATACTCATTTAAAAAAAAAGAAAAAAGATAAAGGTTTATGGCCCGATTTTTAGAGGTACAGAGAACTGGAAATCAGGCCATCAAATCAGTTGCTCTTAACCCTTTGATGATTGAATCCTCTCATCCCCTTAAGCAGTGCTTCCCAGCTTCTTCGGATCACTGTGCCAACTTACCTGGCTCAGACATTCTCTGGGTTCTGACTGAGGAGCCCAGGCTGCTGGCTCCCGACACCAACAACTATGGCCTTAATTGGGATGCAGTAGCACAAGCTGCCTACAACCCTTCCTCTGCTAGTGGGACCAGAGCCTAAACTTATCATTGCCCCTTTTTCAGAAAGAGGATTTTGGTTAGAATCTCTGAATCTGTCAAACAATCCTGCTTAGTGGGGAAGAAAAGCTAGTTCTGTTGTTGAATTTTAATCCATCTGCAAGTTTTCTGGTCACTTTTCCTGCCTTTGACAAGACAAACAGACACAATGAGGGAGAGGAGAAAGAAGAGTAAAAGTGGGGGGGAAATATGGCTTTTTGCTGAAATTCTCAGATATCAAAGCAGCTGGTTAGTCACAGATCAATGCTCTAAGCTGGCAGGCTGACTAGGACTGCAGTTGCTCTAGATCCTGCTCACTTCCCTAGTCTGGGCAGATATTTCTTTTTCTCTGGTCCTCCTTAGGCTGGGAAGAACCAATGGACCATCTCATCTCACTGTGCTGGTGCCATGCAATGCAGTTGGTCTCAGGATCAGGTCGAAAGCTGAGAGAAAGAGAGAGACTAGGGCCTGGTCTACACTGGGGGGGGGTTCGATCTAAGGTTCGCAACTTCAGCTACGCAAATAGTGTAGCTGAAGTCGAAGTACCTTAGTTCGAATTACTTACCCGTCCTCACAGCGCGGGATCGATGTCCGCGGCTCCCCCATCGACTCCGCCACCGCCGTTCGCGGTGGTGGAGTTCCGGAGTCAACGGGAGCGCGTTCGGAGTTCGATATATCATGTCTAGATGAGACACGATATATCGAACTCCGAGAAATCGATTGTTACCCGCCGATATGGCGGGTAGTGAAGATGTACCCTAGGAGGAATATAGTGGGAAACAAGAAGGGGAAACGCAACAGAAGGAAAGAAAGAGCAGGATCTCACATGTATTAACCCAGGATTCTATCTGGCCTGATGATGATGGTCAACATCCTCATTGGCGGCCTGTGGGCTGAGTGTAACAGTGATCCTCAAGGCTCACTGGTGGAACAAAAGTCTCTGGAATGAAGCAGAAGTCTGTCGGCTTTTCCTGAGGGAATCTCACAGGAGTCTGTTCTGCCATTTTATTCTTTTAATAAAATGTGTGTTAAGGACCACAAAATCAGATGATTTACAGAATAGGCCATACCCTCATTATTCTGTCAAATTAAGCCTAATTTGCCCCACTTCTGCCCCATTATTTCCCGGTTCCATTTTTCTGTTGTTTAAAAGTTACAGCTTCAACTCAGTCATTTGGTTATGCCAGCAGCCATTTTTGTTTGTACCAACACAGTCTGTGTCTATTTTGTGTCTTCTCTATCAATATAAGCAGCAAAGAATCCTGTGGCACCTTATAGACTAACAGATGTTTTGCAGCATGAGCTTTCGTGGGTGAATACACTGTTACAGGTAATTGTAACATTTTATGAACTTTCACCCACTTTCCAACAATTGAGCTCCGAACAGAGGTAGGCCCGCAAGACCCCAATTATGAGAACACCCTGGAAAATTAGGCAGCATTGCTACCAGTGCCTGCCCTTTGCCAGGGATTTCCATCGCCATTGGTGCAGCTGATCTAGTGCGGAGTGTGGCAAATTTCACCACCACCTTTGCCCTGAGCTGGTGAATCAAAATCATTATTTGTACTAGTCAGCACTTGCACCTCTAATCTGCAGCAGAGCCGGGTTGACTTTGGGGTGCTCAGATTCCATTGCAGGCTTGACCATGCACAAATAAATGAGAGGTAGTGCAACTTGATACTCCTCATTAATCCTCTGCAAATTAGATGGATGTTATATGAGAAATGGCTGATTTCCAGAGTTTTGTGGTTGCAGGACAAGTAGGGTGCCAGGAAGAAAGGAGGTTTTCTGGTGACAGAGAGAAAGGAAAAGTCACCAGTCTTAAGAAAAGCAAGTCCGACCCTGCACAGCCTCCTTTCTGCCAGGAACTTTCTCCTCTTCCTCAGCCTGCAGTCCCAACACAAAGCACCCATTCTTGGTGCCCATTGGTACTCTCTCCTTGGAAGGAAACCTGCAGTAAGGAGGCAGGTTGGCTTGGTTGGGGATGGAGCGGAACTGAAATGGAGCCAGCCATCAATGATGGAGAATGGAGAGGAGGCATTGATGACTGGGCCAGAAAATCAGGCAGCTTAAGTCTGGAGACCCATTGGACAGGAACAATTTTGGGGGTATTTTGTAATGCAGAATGGGATAGTATGGAAGGGATATGCAGGTGAAAATGTCTTGGTTGCTGTATGGAAGGAGTAGGAATTGATAGAGAATGGGATTCCAGCTGGCAAGAACAACGAGGAGAGTAAGTGCTGAAGAGTTCAGTACCTCAGTACAAAAACAGTGGGTGTAGGGAAGCAGTGAGAAAGGCAAAGAGCCGGGTGGAGATGGACCTAGCGAAGGGGATTAAAACCAATAGCAAAAGGTTTTTTAGCCATATAAATAGGAAGAAAACCAAGAAGGAAGAAGTGGGACCGCTTAAAACTTTAAACGGAGTGGAGATTAGGGATTATCTTGGAATGGCACAATATCTGAACAAATATTTTGCCTCGGTCTTTAATGAGGCTAATGAAGGGCTAAGGAACAGTGATAGAGGGACTGATGGGAATGAAGATATAGGGGTAGACATTACAGTATCTGAGGTAGAAGCCAAACTTGAACAGCTAAACGGAAGTAAATCGGGGGGCCCGGATAATCTTCATCCTAGAATATTAAGGGAATTGGCGAGTTAAATTGCAAGCCCGTTAGCGATGATTTTTAATAAATCTCTAAACTCGGGGGTTGTACCATTTGACTGGAGATTAGCTAATATAGTTCCTATATTCAAGAAGGGGAAAAAAAGTGACCCGGGTAACTACAGGCCTGTTAGTTTAACATCTGTAGTATGCAAAGTCATGGAAAAAATTTTAAAGGAGAGAGTGGTTACGGAGCTTGAGGCCAATGGGAACTGGGACAAATTACAGCATGGATTAACGAAAGGTAGATCATGCCAAACCAACCTGATCTCCTTCTTTGAGAAAGTAACAGATTTTTTAGATAAGGGAAATGCAGTGGATCTAATATATCTTGATTTCAGTAAGGCGTTTGAACGGTACCGCACGAGGAATTACTGGTTAAATTGGAAAAGATGGGGATCGAAATGAAAATCCAGAGGTGGATAAGGAGCTGGTTAAAGGGGAGACTGCAGAGGGTCGTATTGAAGGGGGAACTGTCGGGTTGGAGGGGGGTTACCAGTGGAGTTCCTCAAGGTTCGGTTTTGGGTCCAATTTTATTAAATCTATTTATCGCTGACCTGGGAACCAAGAGTAGGAGTGGGCTGATAAAGTTTGTGGATGACACCAAGTTGGGAGGTATTGCAAATTCGGAAAAGGATCGGGATATCCTCCAGGGAGATTTGGATGACCTTGTAAACTGGTGTGGAAGCCAGTAAATAATTAACAAGGATTTGAAGAGATCTTAATGAATGTTAGTTAGCAAGAGTCAGGCCATACTGTAACCTTAATGACGTAAGACTTGTAGGAGCAAAGATAGTGCGAGGCGACAGGACAGGAACTGTGTACAAAGTTATTATGACCTTGCAATCACTAACCAAAATGCAGGCTTGCTTTTCTTAGGATTGAGACAAATAAGATAAGCCTTTTTGCTATGTATAAACAAAATGTAGTTGTTGCTTTTTACTGTCTATATTATTGCTAGAAATTGTCTGTAAAAGGTATAAAGGCTTGCTGTGATTGTTTACCAGTTGAGAGACCTGTCCAGGACCCTGTGTCCTATGGCACTCTCTCCCTCCATGGTAATTACTGGAGAAATAATAAAGTATTTGATTTTGCTGCATCCAAACAAAAAGTGAGAACTGAGTTTTTCTTCGACAATTTGGGGGCTCGTCCGGGATGGCAACGCCCACGGACCCACAGACAACTACTACGGATCATTCCCCTTCGAACCCCATGGCGCCACATGAGAGGTATGAGACCTTTTGAAATCTCTATTGGGGTATCGGAGGAGGACTTTCCGTGAGGACGTCTGTCTCTCTGTTGGGCTCACGCCATCTGAACTTATTGACTGTGCAGCAGGATCAGATGCAAAGTGGTATTGGGGAGAGGCCCCAATAAGGTTAGTTTATTGCAGTACTGGGAACTGCTGAGTTGGCCAAGGAAATGCATAAGGTAATGCATAAGGTAATGCATAGGTAAATGCATTAGAATGCACCGGTGCTGAGGGGTTTTTACCGCCTCAAGAGGGGTTGTCATACCGCCTCATGGTATTGGTCCGGACCAGGTAAAGATGCATCATGGTTAAAAAAAAAAAAAAAAGATAAAAAGGTTGAAAAAGGGTTTAAAAAAAAAAGGTTAAAAAGAAAAAGAAAAAGGGTACCCCAGGGATCTTTAGGAGATCCGACCCACGGTGGGCTGACTCAGCCTGGCATAGTCCGGCGAGGAAGCTGCCTGAGTCTAGGAGTGTGTGAACCCATCTTCCCTCCCCTTTCCTTGTGAGTCTCTCCTGTGTGAGTGGAAAATGGGTAAGGGACTGTCTAAATATTCCACCTTACCCCCTAAGGGTACCCCAGCATATTACATGTACGTACATTATGGTCCTAAAACCTGCAGGTATTTAAATGATTGGAATCTGTATACGCGTGAAAATTCATTTAAACAATGCCCATTAGAAGGTACCTTCAATCTAGATAAGATCATATATCTCAGTGGAGCTTTAATCATGAAGAAAAACCTCTGTTACAGTGTGAGCAATTTGTCTAGGAACGGGTTAATTTGAAATTCGGCTTAGCCCTGAGATAAGGGAGAAGTTGTTTTGTCTTCAAGGTCATGAATTAGTGCGGACTATGCCAAGCAGTATAAGTTACAAAACTGAGATTGCATTTGCAAAGCTTAACGGTTCAGAGAGATCCAACAGTTTTTGCAACCCTGAAGCCGGACAGGCAGCTGACCTGAACTGGAATCTCTGAAAGAGACGCCGCAGGAGATTCCAGGGTGTAAAAGAACAGCCATCCCAAGAGTGGCAGCATGTTGGAAATGCTGGACAAGCTGTATACAGGATAATCTCCCGTCCACCTATTTCCCTTCTCTGAACATTATACACAGACATGCCAGTCTGGATATGTGTAAGTATTAAAGTGGCTTAAGGCTTGGGGCATTCATATTTTTCCCGAGTGATGTGGGAGCATTCCCAATACTCTCCATTGTTGTTTTATTCTTTTTAATGAAGCTTTAAAATTTGATTGTATGCTCTGTCAGTTTGATCACCTGACATGAGGGATAAATTAGTAACAGGAATTTGTCACAGTTTGGTGAGCAATAGAGAATTGGAAAGCACTGTAGAATTTACACCATCTATCTGTTTTACCCTTGTTAGTTTATGTTTGCTTTGTTTGGTACTGTTGGTGTTTTGTGTTAAGAATAGCATGATTATAGGTGAGCTCTAATAGAATAAGGAAACACTAATTGGTTTTGGTGCACTATTTAGCTTTGGCTCTGTTTTGTTTAACCGGTTACTGATGTTTTCTGCTCTGTTCATTTGGGCGTTAGGTGTGTGAGCGGAACTGAACTTCTCGTTCGTAATTCCTCAGGGTGGAAGCCATGTGTGCGATGAAGCTCTGAGGTTGTCCTGAAATTTTACAGTCCCGCCCCCCCGTAGCGGACAATGTAATAGAAGTAGGAGAAATCTAGCTTAGACTGTAATTTTCTTGGCTCTCTGTGAAATTTTCTTTTCTGTTTAAGTGTCAGCAGACAAATGGGTGGTTCTCTGGGTAGACCCCCAAAGGGGTTCAGATTATGTGTTAAGTGAATGGCCATGTATTTTTGCCCAGGTGGCAAGCCTTACTAGGAAGGACTCAGGTAGTCTTGTGAGTAGAAATGTTTTGGGGAAAAGACCAGAAGGGTGGGGCTAGTTGAAGAACTCACCCTCCTAGCTAAGAACTGGTTGTGGAACAAGCTAGTGTCCATGGACGGGACGATTCAGCGAGGAAAAAAGGATCGGGCCCAAGCGGGAGGGCAACAGACAGAGAGATTTGGAAACTTTTGAGGGTGTAGTGGAAAGAAGGAGTAAGTGAATATAAGCATGAGGATTTCAAATACTCAGAAGGATATTTGGAATGGTGATTTGCATTGGTAAAGTGGCTGTTGGAAGGAGAAAGCAATTGATTTTTAAGGGAAAATGAAAAATTGACTCTGTGTTTGCTGGGGGGAACAGCACTTGAACTTTGTGAAAAAGCTGAAGAGAACAGTTTTTGGTGTCTTTGACATGTTTGTGAATGAATTCAGGCAAAGAAATTATTAGATTGCACTCATTTGGCTATGAACAATTTTGTTAAATCAGTTGAAGAATGTATACAGTGCTATGTAATGACATTGTATTAGGCCCTACAGGCACTATAAGTGGTGATGTTTTCTTTCAGTGTTTAAAAGCAGGAGTTAAAAAAAAAAAAAAAGCAAGCCGGAGAGCATCTGTGTTAATGCAAATTAACTAACTGATAAGGTAGAGGCCGCTGAACCAGGGCTGTCTAAGAAGCACATACGAGAAAATATGGGGTAATTCCTCTGTTTTGCCTAGAATCAACAAGAGTATTTGTATATTTTAAGTATTTAACTGCCCCGAAGGGGTGGACCTCTGTTTTTGTCTTTCAGATAATCAAAGAACATTAATGCCAGCTGCACAGCATTCAACATACCTTGATTTACTGGCACAGTAAAAAAAATTATGTTGTGTGTTCTATGTTCTGTTTTGTGGTGTTTTGTCTTGTGGAAAAAAAATTGTTGTGTTTAATATTTTCATGAGATGGTCTGATTTGACATCAAGCGAAAATGTTGCATTGCAATGCAGATACTTGTTTTGTTCAACTTAGAGTACAAAGTGTTTAGTTATATCAGAAAAATGTGATGTACTAAAGTCTAATACATTTTCTTAAGTAAGAGAAGGAAACTACATTGGCCAAATCTTTTACTTGAGAATTGTTGTTAAAATTTGCATACTGACAGTCTTTGGAAGCAAGGACATGAAAAGTTAACCCACTCCCCATATTGTACAAGGGATCCTTCTGGCTACCTCAGACTTTAGCCAGAGGGCTGGGGATGGTGGATAGCTATTGGACTAGAAGTTATATTAAGTGAACTTCTCAAAGTGGGTGTGCTTGTCCTGGCTTGTTCTTCCAAAGTTCTGTAATAAGGTTATTTTAGTGAAAGGGTATATGTGGCATACATTGAATGATAATACATCTGTACTGTATAACAGTACTGTTTATGTGTTCATGGTATGAAAAAGGTGTATAATTGAAGAGTAAAAGTTTCCTTTGTAGGTTAAATGAAGAAAAAAAAAAAAAGCCAAGTAGAGAATGGCTAACATGCGCTGGCCCCAGTCAAGGACACCGCTTGGCTGCTTACCAAGGGAAGGGGGGGGGAATGGTTGTTGCAGTTACACGAGATTGGTGTGCAGCGGCCAGCCCACTCTCCTCCTTGGGGACCTTTTGTAAATATTCAGATTGATTTTATTTAAATGTCTACATGTTGTGGTTATGAATATGTATTAGTTTTAGTTGATGTATTTACCACTTGGGTTGAAGCTTTTCCCTGCAGGACAGTAGATGTCTTTGCTTACAGATTTTGTACCACGTTTTGGCATCCCTGTGACTATCAACAGTGATCGTGGAATTCATTTTTACTGGACAGATTGTACAGGAGTTATGTGCAACTCACTGCCCTCACCACCCAGAATCTGCTGGGACAGTGGAACGCCAGACCGGGATTTTAAAGAATAAACTGGCCCAGATTTGTGCTGGAACGATCTTGAGGTGGCCGGATGCCCTTCTTTTGGCACTGAGGTGTATGAGAGCCATTCCCAATCGAACGACTGGACTCAGCCCTCATGAAATTTGACAGGACACCCAATGCTGACTACCAACTGCACCCCCGCTAACCCCAGCTCAGATGGACATTCATTTGCTGGATAACATAATGCTTAAATATTGTCAGGCACTAATGAAATGTGTTAAGTCTTTTTATACACAGGTGATGGAAGCACTACCAAAGGATCCTGTGCAACCTTGCCACTCGTTGGAACCAGGAGCCTGGGTCTACATAAAGATCCATCAGCGAAAGACTGCCTTGGCTCCATGCTGGAAAGGCCCTTTCCAAGTCCTGCTGACTACCGACATCGCTGTGAAGTGCCACAAACTGACTGCTTGGACCCAGGATTCTCACTGAAAAAAGACCCCTCCACATCAGGAGAATTTTCCTATTGATGATTAGCCTATTCTTTCTTCTAGTTCTACTGTGCTTCTGGACAGCAGGGAATAAGCTCCCTTGACCACTGACAGACCAACTGTGCCTTTAGACTTTTCTAGAAAAGAGCACAGCTATTACAGGGTGATATGTGCTGGAAACCTCTCCCCTGTAGGATGCTAAACCTTGATTGTTTTGGGAAAGAAGAAGAAGCACTCATTCCACTGACATTGCCAAAGTCCAGGAATTCCTGACTGAAACGGACACTGAGAACTGACCCTGGTGAAGAAACAAAGAATTACATACTGGCAGGAAGAACTTTGTGGGACCCATGCTTGGGACTGTGGTATTAATTGGCTTTTGGGGTTTATTCTACAGGCTGCGCCCTGTGTTCTGGATAAATCCTTCAGTATGTATTGCCCTCCCTAATTGGATTTTACCTGACATTGCCCTTATCCAGTTTTCTACATACCCAGATTGCTCACAAGGGGCTACCATTAGATTAGCACAACAAAAAGGCCTGGGTTATTTCCTCTGGACAAAAAGGGACTTGACCGGATCCCTGTGGGCTGGGTTATTTCATCTGGCCGATAGTGTAGTAGCCATTTGGACTACTCTTCTAGGCCAAGAACGTGATAAGAAATTGGGGCAACTAGAAAAGGCCACTAGTCTTATTTTTGAAGCTCAGCTATCTTCAGTACAAGCTGGAGTTGCTGAGTTACATGTAATTTCCACCCTTAGTTCTATGACCCAGAAGTTGCTGACAGGGATGGTATTGCATATCACTGAGGCTGGGAAGGTATTGCAGTGGGATCTGGACCAGACTTGGCCCACTGCCCTTCCAGACACGTCAGGAGTACCATCTGATCTGTGGTCATGAAGACATACTTGGACACTTTCTGGATGGAAGTGTGGACATTCACAGTGCTCCTTCCAAGCATATGGACCAGTTAGGGGGTGTGGGCTCCCACATACCGAATCCTGCTGGGTCCATGGGGAGGATGCCTGTGGGACTGTAATTGTTTACCGAGACATCTGGGGAAATACAAGATATACATATTGATCTTACCACTGCTGCAGGCAATTATATCATTTACTGGCCTGCAGATAGAATGCAGATAGAATATTGCAAGTAGCTCTTAGATTTTAGGTATATTTTGATTGGACTAGAATCGTGCCTGATTATTTTCAAAATTTGCTTTCATTGTTCCCAAAGGTTCAAAGAATCTCTGAATTGCAAGGGCAAATTCTTATGCTTTAGAATATATATCAAGATGGAAGGAATACCTATCATACAGCTTATAGAGTGTTTACTTTATGTACTAGGTAGGATGTTTTGTGCTTTGTGTTCGCAATTGTACAACAGCCCCATTATATTATTCCTATGGGATTGTTATTGTTTGTAATGTTGTTAGTTAATT
Organism: Mauremys reevesii; assembly: GCF_016161935.1. Taxonomy (NCBI): domain Eukaryota; kingdom Metazoa; phylum Chordata; order Testudines; family Geoemydidae; genus Mauremys; species Mauremys reevesii. The sequence goes on along the minus strand of NC_052633.1, from coordinate 24,510,879 downwards.
TAGGATTATATTATTGTTGTTGTTGTTGTAAATATTGTAAGAATGGCAATACCTTTCATGTTCATGCTAATTATGCATTGTCATTACGTCCCATGATGGTTGACATGTTTGCTGTGGAATCTGAAGTCCATGGTTTCATGCGAATTGAGATTTGAAATTGTTTGTTGTACTAGAAGTACAAAAGGGGGGAGTGTGGAAGCCAGTAAATAATTAACAAGGATTTGAAGAGATCTTAATGAATGTTAGTTAGCAAGAGTCAGGCCATACTGTAACCTTAATGACGTAAGACTTGTAGGAGCAAAGATAGTGCGAGACGACAGGACAGGAACTGTGTACAAAGTTATTATGACCTTGCAATCACTAACCAAAATGCAGGCTTGCTTTTCTTAGGATTGAGACAAATAAGATAAGCCTTTTTGCTATGTATAAACAAAATGTAGTTGTTGCTTTTTACTGTCTATATTATTGCTAGAAATTGTCTGTAAAAGGTATAAAGGCTTGCTGTGATTGTTTACCAGTTGAGAGACCTGTCCAGGACCCTGTGTCCTATGGCACTCTCTCCCTCCATGGTAATTACTGGAGAAATAATAAAGTATTTGATTTTGCTGCATCCAAACAAAAAGTGAGAACTGAGTTTTTCTTCGACACTGGAGTATTAGTAACAGGATGAAATTCAATAGTGAGAAGTGTAAGGTTATGCATTTAGGGATGACTAACAAGAACTTTAGTTATAAGCTGGGGACGCACCAGTTGGAAGTAACGGAGGAGGAGAAGGACCTAGGAGTCCTGGTTGATCGTAGGATGACTATGAGTAGGCAATGTGATGTGGCCATTAAAAAAGCTAATGCGGTCTTGGGATGCATTAGGCGAGGTATTTCTAGTAGGGATAAGGAGGTGCTAGTCCTGTTATATAAGGCATTGGTAAGACCTCATTTGGAGTATTGTGTGCAGTTTTGGTCTCCCATGTTTAAGAAGGATGAATTCAAACTGGAACAGGTACAAAGAAGGGCCACTAGAATGATCTGAGGAATGGAAAGCCTGTCGTATGAAAGGAGACTTGAGGAGCTCGGTTTGTTTTCCTTAACCAAAAGAAGGATAAGAGGAGATATGATTGCACTCTTTAAATATATCAGAGGGATAAATACCAGGGAAGGAGAGGAATTATTTCAGCTCAGTGCTAATGTGGACACGAGGACAAACGGATATAAATTGTCAGTCAGGAAATTTAGGCTTGAAATTAGACGAAGGTTTCTAACCATCAGAGGAGTGCAATTCTGGAACAGCCTACCGAGGGAAACAGTGGGGGCAAAGGACCTCTCTGGCTTTAAGATTAAGTTTGATAAGTTTATGGAGGGAATGGTTTGATAGGATAACGTGATTTAGCCAATAGGTCAATAACGTGCGACCACTGGTAATTAGTACCGAGGGTCAATGTTGGGATATTGAAAGTCTTTTTCCTGAGTGTCTGGCTGGAGAGTCTTGCCCGCATGCTCGGGGTTCAGCTGACCGCCATATTTGGGGTCGGGAAGGAATTTTCCTCCAGGGTAGATTGGCAGTGGCCCTGGAGGTTTTTCGCCTTCCTCCGAAGCATGGGGCAGGGGTCGCTTGCTTAAGGAGTGGGTGGATTGGCTTATGTGGCCTGCATCTTGCAGGAGGTCAGACTAGATGATCATAATGGTCCCTTCTGATCTTGAATTCTATGATTCTATGATTCTATGAACAGTACCTCAAGAGGCTGTTTTTGATACCTCAGTAGTATTATTTTCAGGACTTCAGAGCAGAACACTCAGGATGAATAGACACATCTTTACTGAGGTGAGGGTTAAGGTAAGGAGAAACCCAAATAACAGCACACTATGTGTAGTAGTGGTTTGAAACCTCTGCTTTTAGAAACTCCTTTGGCTGTCAGTCTATAAAATGCCAGTGTTCTAAAGGTTAAACTATCCATTTCATTCTCAAAAAAAAAAAAAAAAAAAAAAAGAAGATAACATCTACCAGCCTGAAAACACATCTGCTAAAAACTAGTCAGTAGATTGCCCTGAAGTAAGGAATAGCTGCAATATCATACAAGTAGATGAGTCAACATCTGAGCTTTTTAAAATTTTGATGATGATAAAGCCATTTGGAACCTGTGGGAGGGGAATAATTTTCAGCCCTTGCCTTTTAAGAACCTCTTCAGTCATAAACTGAAATCCACTCTTCCGAGTGTGATTTTGTTCCTTACTTTATTGTCCCAGTCTAGCCATAGCCTAATCAATTGTGTTCTTGGATCTTCTCCAGATACTCCATCCGGTAGCAGCAGAAGCAGCCAAAGTAGGAACTGTTAATTGTAGGGAGAGGGGATAAAATGGGGCCCAGCCAAGGCCACTGCTCCCCTCAGTACCTCACATGACCCATAACTGTGCAGGGGAGACTCCTCCCCCATTCTGAGGGCACTAGGAACCAGGTGGTGCCTCATTCCCCTTTACTCCCTCCACCCTCTTGCTGAGTGGTCTTGGGGAAACTTCAGAGAGAGCAACCAGACATGGAGTCCAACTGGTAGGAGCAGAAGCAGCCAAAGCAGGGACCTCTGGATATTCAGAGAACCTTCTACAGTTTGGCTGGACTTTCTCCGCCCTTTGTTGACTAGCTGTTTGCTCCAACCCTACACCTTTCACTCCCTCACCTCAAGTTCACGTCACATCCACCTCTCTTATCCTCTTCTCCACTTCCCTGCTACCCTCAGCCCCTTCCCTTTCATTGACCTTATCCCCTCCTATGTACACCTATCTGAAAAATAAAATTGTGAAACTAATGTGACACTTGCTGCCATCACATTGGTCACTCTGCTTCTGCGTTACACCCCTTCCCCTACCCTGTGTCTGACTTGTCTATTTAAATGGTAAGCTCTTCAGGGCAGGGAATGGCTGCTACTCGGGTTTGTTCAGTGCCTGGCACAACAGGGCCCCACTCTTGGTTGGCCCTTAGTCACTAACATAAAAAGTGTGATTAATGGAATAACAGGCCTTTATCTATTATTAATTATTGTTATTATTCATGCAAGGAACTTGTTAACATATGAAAGAATTTTAAAGAACTAATTATGTTTACATGCATCTTAGGGATGTCTGAGTCAAAATGAAGCCGATCAACATTTTTAAATGCTCAGAGTTTGTGACAGAAATCACTTGATCATACAGCACACTAACCTGACACACATTGTAGGATAATCCCAATTATTGAAAATGGTGAGACTCATTAAAAGATTCATTTTTTTCCATCTGTATGAAATATTTTTAAAGTGTATCTAATTTTTTCAAAAAAAAAGTATCAGAATGGTTATTGACAATTTTCATTTACCAGAACGCCAGTTTTCAATAAATGAAAATGTGTTGTTTGTTGAAAACTTGGTTTTTAGTAAGTGAAAATTTCCTATAGTCATTTCAAACTTTTTTATAAAAATGTTGATACAAATTTCAGTTGTGCATTCCACTGCATTTTAGCAGTAAAAAGGTTTTTTTAAAAGGCATTGCCCAATGAAAGAAACTTTTCAGTAGAAAATTTCAACCAGCTCTAGAAATAAAAGTAATGAAAGTGAAGGGCAGCTAAAAGCCAATCAGCAGAGTTGTCTCCTGCAATGAGGAGATACTGAAAAAGTAAGTCAGTCCCTCCAAAACCCTAATCTTTTTTGTTGCTAAGCACCCTCCAGTTTGCCAGTGTTGTTGATAATGAGGTACATACACTACTCACAGTTAAACACAATATTCCAGGTGTGGTTGCATCATATTCACATAGCATCCAACCTTGTGAGGTGTTCTATCTAGCCTATCTATCTAGGTTCTTGTACCACGCCCTTCACTAGGATATCTTTGCTCCTAGCAAATTCATTAAAATTAATACAAGATGTCTATCTTTTTTCTCTCCTTCCCCACATTCTGCAGGGATGTCATGGTGTTTTATATCTTAGTGGGGTTACTGAATACTAGATCAAAGTGGTGAGTTTTTTCAATTGATTCCAAATATGCTAAGGTTTTTCTCTTAATTCATCTTCCCTTCTTTCCCTGGAAATCATAGTTAAATGTGCCAAACAGTAACTGCGAAAAACATTCTTTTTCTTCACATTTCCATGTTCAGTTCTGGGAATTTTTTCAGTCCCAAATCTTTGAGAAGTCCTTCATGAAGCCATATTGATTGACTTCTTGTGGAGAGCACATAAATTTGACCTACTAGTAAGACCATTTCCTCTGAAAAAGGAAAGAGTGAGACACAGGGGAGAAATGACAAGAGCAGCATTTCCTTCCAGTGTTCACTTGCAATCAAATCCTTCGTCATGTAATTTAGCCAGAGATCTGTTACTCCAGTGCTAACCTCCCTAAATCAGCACCTGTGCCAAATAATGCAAAAAAACAGGGCACAAAAAAGGGAGAAAGCCAAAGAGAAACAACAGGGATAACAAAGTGGGAGGCAATTATTGTGTCATATCTATTTTTATCTCATGCATAAGGTAGAAATTATGATGGATGGTGTGCGCTGAGAATCCTTTTGAGGCAACAATGGAGAAAGGGAAGTAGAAAAAAACCTGTTCATCGCTCCAGGCTTATTGGCATTTCTTTTGATTTTACACTCTGACTGCTTCACTTAGTGAAACTTATGATTAAAAAAATAAATTATGAGATAATTAAAAAAGAAAGTCAACAACTTAGAAAGAAAAAGGACAATTTTGGCTAAATGCCCATCCTGGCTTAATGGCAAAGTGAAGGCAGCAATTAGAAATAAAAAGGCAATATATAACAAATGGGGAAATGGATAGCAATTGATAAATTAAAAGTTAAGAAATCCACAAAATTAAAGCATCAAGATGAAATCCATGGCTGGCTGGGGTAAGGACAATAAGAAGGAATCTGTAAGTATATTGGCAACAGAAGAAATCCTAGGAACAGTATATGCCCCTTACTAGATAAATATGGTAAAACTGTAATGATGTAGTGCAGCAGGGTGCTGGTGCAAAGGCACCTAATTAGCCCCTGCTCAGCCATCCTCAATCAGGGGAAATAGATTGGGGCTGGGGAGAAGCCTGGTGCTTGGCCTTTAGAACTGGCTGCACCTGCGGGCCTGAGGATTCAAGGGCTATAAAGGCTGGCTGGCAGCCAGATGAAGTGGGGGAAATGGCCAGGGGGAAGGTTAGTCTCCAGGCTGAGGGTAGACTCCTTTTAAGGAGAGGAGATTAACAGGCCTGCAAGCTCTGTACATAGCATAACACTGGTGGTGGGAGAATGTTGTGTAAATAAAGTCATGGGTGCTGCATAACTAGAAGCCTCTCTGAGCTTTATTGGGGCAACCAGAGGGCCCCAGGAAGAGGGGAGGGCAGAGGGCTTGTCACATGCAGAAAAGGCAGAAGTGTTCAATAAATATTTCTGTTCAGTATTTGGAAAAAAGTAGGATGATGTACTTCATATCATATGAAGATTTTGAAATACTTTCCAGTCTATTAGTAATCAAGGAGGATGTGATACAACATCTATTAGAGCAAAATATTTTTAAATCACCAGGCCCAGATAACTTGCACCCAAGAGTCCTAAAAGAGTTGGCTGAGTAGATCTCTGGCCTGTTTATGTTAATTTAATAAGTTTTGTAATAGCAGGAAAATTCCAGAAGACTGGAAGAGTGTGAATGTGCCAATATTCAAAAAGGGAAAGCAGGATGACCTAAGTTACTATAGGCTGGTTGCCTGATATCAAACCCCCCAAAAATGGAACATCTGATATGGGATTCAGTTGATAAAGAATTAAAGTATAGCAATATAATTAATGCCAATCAACACCATTTTATGGAAAATAAGTCTTGTCAAATAAGCCTGATTTTATTGTTTGATAAGATTACAAATTTGGTTGATAAAAGATAACTGTGCAGATGTAATATAGCAAGGGTTTTGTCAGTCATTTGACTTAATACCACACAATGTTCTGATTAAAAAATTAGCATTATACAATATCAACAGAGTACATGACAGATCTCAGAAAGGAGTGATCAATGAGGAATCATCATTGAATGGGGATATTTCCAGTAGGGTTCCCCAGGGATTGATACTAGTCCCAAAACTGTTCAACATTCTCATCAATGATCTGGAACTAAATACAAAATAACTGTTGATAAAATTTGCAGAGTGGTTGAACAGTAAATAATGATGAGGACAGGATAGCCATACAGAGCCATTTGGATCACTTGGTAACCTGGGCCCATCCAAACAAACTATGTTTTAGTACAGCCAAATGCAAAGTTATATCCAGATGGATACTGTGGCAAAAACGGCTACTGCGACCCTTGGATGTATACACAGGGGAGTAGTGAGTAAGAGCAGTAGTAAGGGAGGTGATTTCACTTCTGTATTCAGATTTGGAGAAACCACTGCTGGAATGCTATGTCCAGTTCTGGGTCCACATTTTAAAAATTAGAGAGGGTGGAGAAAATGCCTTTTAGGTTTCATACGGAAGAGGGAGGCTACATCTACAAGCTAAGGATGTGATTCCCAGTTCGAGTACACATAGCTTCATCAAGCTAGTGCAGGTGACATGAGGATTTGTATGCAAGCTGGGAATCGCAGTGTAGATGTAACCTGAGATGTGACTTGATAAGTGTGTATGTACCTATGCGCGCAGAAATTAATGGGTACTAAAGGGATCTTTCATCTAGTGAAGAAAGACATAGTAAGAAGTAATGGCTGGAACTGGAAGTTTAAGCAACATTTTAACAGAGAGGGAAACAAACCTCTGGAGGAAACTACCGAGGGTAGTGGTGGATTTGGACCTTTGGATGTCTTCAAATCAAGACTGAATGCCTTTCTGGAAGATATGCTTTAGCCAAACACAAGTTGTTGGGTTCAACACAGGGGTAAATAATGTTTGAAATGTAATGGCCTGTGATATACAGAGGGTCAGACTAAACCAGGGATCAGGAACCATTTGGCAACCTCCTGGTGGGCCGGGCCGGTTTGTTTACCTGCTGCATCCACAGGTTCAGCTGATTGCAGCTCTCACTGGCCACGATTCACTGTCCCAGGCCAATGGGGGCTGCAGGAAATGGCACAGACTGAGGGATGTGCTGGCTGCCACTTCCCACAGCCCCCATTGGCCTGGGACAGTGAACCACAGCCAGTGGGAGCCACGATTGGCCAAACCTGCGGATGCAGCAGGTAAACAAACCGGCCCGGCCCGCCAGGATGCTTACCCTGGCAAGCCGCATGCCAAAGGTTGCTGATCCCTGGACTAGATAATCTAACTGTCCCTTCTGGACTGAACTATGAATCTATGAAAAATGAAGTTATGTCCTAGGAGGGGCTGGTGACTGGCTGCCAGCATGTTGTTGTTCTTTACTTTACAGTTGTGGTGGGCATGTGAGGGAGAAGTGCCAGACTGTTTTGTTCCTGTTATTTCATGATTTCTAGCCTTCTGTTTGGTTTCTAAAACTACCCATGTTATTTGCTACAGCAGCTCTTGTGATATAACAGAAAACTACAACATATTTGTCTTTATTGGGGATGAGCAGGTCTGTGTTCTAGCAGCAGGCCATCTCTATAAACTTTAGGTTTTTGTATACAGGCCCTTTATGAATGACCTAGAGTAGTAATCAGGCCACCTGCTATCACACAGTTACCTACAGGTATCTCCAAACCTATGTGTAGGGGAGTATTATGGTAATCTCACGTATCAAATTTTTAACAACAACCAATGTCTGTGTAGCTGACTCCTGCAATTCCAACAGTCAAATTCACCCCATCTGTAAGCAGGTGCAATGCCATTGACAGCAATGAAGTTATGGAGTTGTACATACTTACACCAAAGATAAAATTGGCTCTGTTTACAAAGAAGATTCTTCAAAATGTGGAAGTGCAGAGCGGTGGGGAGCAGAGAGAGACTCGTGGGGCTTGTTGAGCAGCTGGTGAAACTAACAAGTAGTTGTTGGGAAGAAAAAACAGCAGACAGTTATGGCAATCATACAAGTCAGAGCAATAAAGCATCTGCTCACTATAGTGTTCTGTGATTTTGTTTTGTAGTAAAAGACAGTGAAAGGTGGTTTAAAGTTTATTGTGGATGGATCAACCTGGTGACCACCTGCTTCATTTAGTCAAGTTTGTTAGTAAGATCAAAGAGGTAAATTATTTAAATAAATAACTCAGGGGCCTTAGAGTGTCTGCAAATAATACCCTCTGGTGGCCACCACCTCCTCTTTTCAAGGGTATGATAAAAACAGTATTAAAGAAGGAACTCCTTAAACTGACAGCTCTAGTAGCTTCTTATTCGCTTATGTGGTCCAGCCACTAGAGGGGGACAAAGTCCCACATGTTGCTACCATGGATTACAATAGCACAGAAATGAACTGTTCCTTATTAAAATGCATTTAATAACTACTTCAATTCACATTCCCCACAATATATGATGGATAAATGAAAACAAGAACTAGCTCAATCTGTTCCTTCCCCTAAACCTCAAACTGAACCTGCACCAAATCCTCTTTTAGGTGCGATTAAGTTTTGTTAAAGTTTCTCCACAGAATACAGACAGTCTGGATAGTGAGGATGCACGCTTCCCCACACTGCCCTACCACAAAACCATAAACCCGGAGGGGCTCTGGCTAGAGCTGAGAGAGTTGTTCATTCCCCGTGCAAACTGAATCCTTAGTTTGTCAGCTGAGCCTGCTTTTTGCATTTGTCAGAAGGGGTTTTGTGATGCTGAGGCCAATAAACTCATTTCCTACAGGCTGATAAACTGCCATAATATGGTAACAATATTCAATCACTAATTACCTTGACTGAATTAAAACTGGTCATTTAGACTTGAAAGCTTTCCTAACCCATTCACAGATGCTTCCATTGTATATTCTGAATATTTTCCAAACTATCATTATCAATTGCAAACACAAGTATCTGTAGCAAGAACAATTAATCTCTGTGATGGATTGAGCTGTCAAGGACAGACCCAGGGCAGCTTATTGTAGTGCCTGACACCTTCCTGAAAGGCCAACAGAAGAGTCATCAACTTTGATTGTTTTCCAATCACTGGGGCCGACCCCCTAGCACAATGGGCATGCTACAAAGAGAAGCCAGGCTGTAGGGAACTGGTGTTCCAAGTTTGTACTCCATGCAGCTGGAACTTCCCAGGTAACCAGCTGATTTGTGTCTTGCAGCTGATCAGTTGGTCACCCAACAGAAGTGGTAGAAATCTTATTTAAAGGTTGGATCTGCTCTAAGCTCCATTTTTCTCACTGGCTGACCATTGAGAGACGAGCATCGGATTGCAGGAGGCAGAGGACAGGAGAGGCCTACCTACCTGACACACTGATTGGCTTAGGAATCACAAGAAGAGAGATGCTCATATATGCTCTCTCCCATGTCTAGGCTTTTGTTGTTTTTCCTAAAGAGTTATAACTCTTGCGAGCTTTGAAGGTAAAAGTTATTGTCTTTAAAAAAACTGCTGTGCAAAGCCTTCATTCTTTGGTTACTTGCCATGTGGTCCACAATGGGTTACTCTGCAAACTAGAGTTCCCACAGCGAGGTGGAGCAATTTAGGGCATGACTGTACTGCAGCTGGGTGCAAGCCTGCTAGCAGGGTCCATGCTAGTGTGCTAAGAATAGCTGTGTGGGTTGAGGTATCGGTGGAGGCTCAGGGGGATGGGACTGACCGTTCGAGCCTCACTGCCAGGGGGGCTTCAACCCCTGCCACATCCATGGTAGCAGACAGCTGCATCCTCCACCCCTGCCATGGGGGCTGACAGCTCCTGCTTCCACTGCAGACACACCAGTTGAAGCCAAAGAAGTCACAGAGGTTCATTAAAGTCAGGAAATCCGTGACCTCCTTGACTAAATCTTATCCTTATATATGGCTAATGGCATTAACACTGCACTGTGAGGCTGGTTTAAGAGACGGCTGAAACTTTTACTGCCTAAATTAACCATCTCAAATCGCCTTAACTCACTACTCAGCAGACTGCCCAGCATGGCCCCAGTATGAAGAGTGCCATTAAAACAAGGAGATTTACTGAACTGCAGCACTTACAGCATTCCCTTTACGTACAAGAGAAAGAAGCCACTAAATCTGTCTATCAAAATTACTTATTTGGCCCCTATTGCCCTAGTGCCTCACAAGTGCTTAATAGAAATGAGCAAGAATGTGCAGTTCTCACAACCATATGTTCCCCCAAACATAAACTTTCATACCTGCCGCTATAGCAGCACATATTCGAGAACTGGTACAATACAGAGAAGATTACTATGGTCCCTGCACAAGAATAACACACACATTTGTGAATTGCTGTGCAGCAGATATTTCACTAAGGATCTGGGGGCAAAAAATAATTTGGGATCGATTGAAACATTTCATTGCAACAAAATCAAAATATGCTATTTTGATATTTGATTGTTTCATATTATTCTTTATACATAATACAAAATTTAAAACATTACAAATGAAAAATCATTTGACGATACGAACTCAAAACGTTTCTTTCCAAAAATGTCTAAAGAGAATGTTTCCACATTGCCACAACTGGTTCTTTGGCTTTTCTCCAAAACAATTTTTTTGTGAAATCAACATGATTTCCCAAAGAATTTTGATTTTGACAGAATTTTATTTTCCAATGGAAATTGGTTCAGGCCAAGTTTTTCTGACAATAGGCTCTACCTGCCGCAATAGAGATGACTGAACCAGCTGATGGGTACCTTTCTAGTGCCGTCTCCTGCCTTCGATGGGGTGGTCTAGAGCAGTGGTTCTCAACCAGTGGTATGTTGACCCCTGGGGGTACGTAGCAGTCTTCCAGGGGGTACATCAATTCATCTAGATATTTGCCTAGTTTTACAACAAGCTACATAAAAAGCATTAGCAAAGTCAGTACAAACTAAAATTTCATGCAGACAAGTACAATGTTTATATTCAATTGATTTATTTTATAATTATATGGTAAAAATGGGAAAGTAAACAATTTTTTCAATAATAGAGTGCTGTGACACTTTTGTATTTTTATGTCTGATTTTGTAAGCAAGTAGTTTTTAAGTGAGGTGACGCTTGGGGGTACACAAGACAAATCAGACTCAGGTACCATAGTCTGGAAGCTTGAGAGTCACTGCCTTTGAGGGGGAATCTACTCACTCCTGTCTTCCAGAGTTTGCCATGAGGCATTGCAGGGGAAGCTGCTGTGCAGATTTTGGATAATCCTTAATACAGGATATATGGTATATTCCAGAAGACAATATAACTATTTCTCATGGGGCTGATTTATTTGTGTAAGTCATTTCCAAGTTAAAATCCCCTGACAAATTTGTTTCTCACTTTATACTATGCATAACTTACCAAATTGTATTCCTGATAGTGACATTGATGTAATATAAACATACATTAATCTATTACTGTCTATTAATCATTTAACAAAAATCTATGGAATGTTTGCAAAACACGTTTTCCTTTAACAAAATAACTTGTTAAATGGAAAAAAACTGGATAAAGCCACAGGAGATGAATGAAGCAGCATGGCAGTTTTTAAAAGATGGTTAAAATGAGGGTCTGCTTTTAATAAATAACGCACATGTCATCTCTAGTGGATGTAGCTGCGCAAATATTGATACATATAAATCTATATCTCACATGAATTGACTTGAAGCAATGAGTTATAAATCATCATTTATGTGCAGCCCAAGAAAGAATTACTTCCAGTGATGATTTAAAATGCACGTCAATAGGGAAAAAATGTTGTAGCAAAATTGCCAGGGATTTTCTCTACCCTCATAAACAGACTCATTCACTTATTTTTCTTTCTTTACTTGAAATTGACTTTGTTCATCTCATTCACATCAGCGGGGTTGCACTTCTGCCTCAGTTCCATGTGGGGAGAAGAGAGATTACAACTCAAGGGAATTTTCTTAGGTCAGGTCGATACTAAAAGAATAGGTTGACCCAGCTTCGTTGCTCTGGGGTGTGAAAAATGCACATCCCTGAGCAATGTGATTAAGCCAACCTAACCCCCAGTATAGACCACACTAGATCAATGGAAGAATTCTTCTGTCAACTTAGCTGCTGCCTCTCGGGGAAGTGGATTAACTACAGCAAAAGGAGAACCCCTTCCGTCACTGTAGTGAGTGTCTATACTGAAGCGCTAAAGAAGCAAGCTGCAACAAGTGAGAGAGAGTCTAAGAAATAGCGAGGCTGCAGATGGCCAAAGAAAGATTCCTATCCACTTAGACATTTATATTCATGTGCAGAGTTAGACATTTATATTGGGTGCCAGTTAAAAAATGACCCTCCTCCTGACCACATAGACAGTATGATGCATGAACCTCCCGATCTCACTGCTGTCTGTCTAGCTTTTTGCACTTAATATCTAAGCTGACAATATCAGGCTTATTCATTATCCTCATATGTTACAACCTATCAATGTCAATGAGACTTACATGGATGCAAGAAGGGAAATAGACCACTTGCACTGAAGAAAAGAAGAACAGCAATGATAATCGTGGGAAATAGTGCCTACTGCAGGGGTTCTCAAACTGGGGATGGGGACCCTTCAGGGGGTCACAAGTTTATTACATGGGGGGGTCGCCTCCACCCCAAACCCCGCTTTGCTTCCAGCATTTATAATGGTATTAAATATATTTTAAAGTGCTTTTAATTTATAAGGGGGTTGCACTCAGAGGCTTGCTATGTGAAAGGGGCCACGAGTACAAAAGTTTGAGAACCACTGGTTTACTGTATTACTCATTGATGACAATGGTTATATGAGGGAGACATAGCCTAGTGACCTGAGCACAGTACTATGAGCTAAAAGTTTCTTTGTTCTAATCCTATGTCCAACACTTACCCCCTCCAAGACTGGAATATCCCCTTTCCCTTATACTGAGAGGAAAACTACTATTCCTTGTCGTGAGACTTGGGAGTCATTTGAAAAGTATTAGAGGCTCTGTGGCATGCTTTCCTTTCCTCCCAAGCTTACAGGAACCACTTTCTGCAAACACCACATGGTAGGTGCTCTGTGACTACTGGGGGCAAGGCCAGCCAGACAAGAGAGTTGGATCTGGGAAATAACTACTCAACCAGCATGCTCTACTTAGAAAGGACTCTAAAGTCTGTAGTAACTTGCTACAGACATTGGTACCAATCCAACCAGTATTAACTTCCACAGAGGAGATTACTGTGTGCAGCTGCAGAAAGGGATCCAAGGGTATCAAGGGATCGTGCTGCAGAAAGGAGGAACACCACAAATCCAGCAAAGGCAATTTTGCACCATCAGTCTGCTTGGCAATTGCATGCATGGGATTGGCACCAGATTTATTTACAGATAACTGGCCTAGGACCAATCTCTACCCCCAAACTGCACACACTAACATACCCCTCTTCTGCAAAGCCATCCTCATGTTTCTATAATATTAGGGGAGCACTCAAAGGAAACAGAGTGAGATTTACCTCAAGACATTCCTAGATCCTCTATCCATGCCTTACATAGGTTATAGCCCAAGTATTTGCATTTGTCTAGGCTTACTATTTTCAAACTCCTTTCAGTTCCATCTATAATGCTTCTATACACTGTGGTGCTTCCATATTATGTCATCCTGTCTGGGGAAAAAAGATTGTTTACAACTCTGTAATAAAAGTGTTGTTGGCTGTAATATTTTGGACCATGATATATGGTTGGTTTGTTTGTGTACAGCCTGGGCTCACCTTATCACCTGAAAAGGAAAGCTCACCAGAGGTGGGTTAAAGTAGTATAAGGCTCCTACAAGACTGAGGGTTTCTCTCCACTACGGGGAGATAGATGCTGCTGCAATTGATGCAGTGGGGGTCAATTTAGCAGGTCTAGTGAAGACCCACTAAATCGATGGCAGAGCACTATCCGGTCAAGCCCCAGTACTCCAGCTCCCCAAGAAGAGTAAGGGAATTCGACCAGAGAGCATCTCCAGTCAACACAGCGCAGCGAAGATACTGGGGTAAGTTGACCTAAGCTACGTCGACTCCATCAATATTATTCATGTAGCTGAAGTAGTGTAATTTAGGTCGACTTACCCTGGTAGTGAAGAGAAGCCCTAACACTGATGGAGGCTTCCAACTGACCCACCCAGTCCCCAGAACAGGCAGAGGATGTGTCAGTTAAACACATATACCACCTCCACCCCAAACTCCCAGCACTCTGCCATCATGGCTCCTACTGAGCCGCATTGCAATGTAAATTTGCCCTCTGCTTCCCACCCTCAAGAGTGGTGTCAGAATGTAAACACTGCCTGATCTCCCTGTCACGCTGTCTGGAGTAGTTCATGACCGTGAGTGCCAACCTCAGGGCAGACAACCCAAACTGGTTGTATGTTCTATAATTAGATTTCACCAACCCAGTAACAAATGTGAACTCCTGGAGCACTGTAACAGTCTTACCATAGAGTCACAGATAGATTGGAATGCCCAAGGCGACTATCTTGCCAGCCAGGCAAGCTGGACTATGTGATGGTTGCTACTCACCAAAGATCACAGAAGGTTTTGGCTTCTCCCAGTCCCAAGAGCTCAGCTACATACCGCAGGGCAATTTGTACCTCAGATCTCATACCAAAGACAATGCTTGTAGACAATTCTATAGCAAACTAACTAAAGAAATATTAATTAGGAAAAAGAAATGAAAGAGTTATTTACAGGTTAAAGCAGGCAAACGTATATACACAAATGAGTTACAATCTATGAAAGTTGACTGTCCAAAAGCTGACAGGGGTGCAGCAGTCTATCAGCACTGAATGTCTTTTAGGACTAACCCAGGTTGACCCTGGGGATCTCTGCTTATGTTTCATCGTTCCAGACCTGTGAGAGTCCAAACAGCAAAAGAGATGAAAAATATTCTTGTCCCCTATCTTTATTTCCTTCTTCCAGAATTCAAGCTGATGGGACAAGCCCTTGTGCACATAGCTTCTTCATGTATGTGAAAGGGCAATTAACACATTCTTTGTATTGCAATGTCCCACAATGGCACATTTAGTTTTGATAGCGTTGATGAAGATTAGGAGATGACCCCTCCGAACTTGGTTCATAGGTTCAGAGCAAACATTTGTTACAGTCATAAAACAAAAACTTAAATATTGCCTTATAGCATGTGATAAAGATATCATAAGTGATATTAATGCATGCAGCAACTTACAAGCATTTCATAAAGTCTAAACCAGGGGTCGGCAACCTTTCAGAAGTGGTGTGCTGAGTCTTCATTTAATCACTCTAATTTAAGGTTTCATGTGCCATTAATACATTTTAACATTTTTAGAAGGTCTCTTTCTATAAGTCTATAATATATAACTAAACTATTGCTGTAAGTAAAGTAAATATGATTTTTAAAATGTTTAAGAAGCTTCATTTAAAACTAAATTAAAATGCAGTGAGTGCCACTGAAAATCAGCTTGCGTGCCACCTTCAGCACACGTGCCGTAGGTTGCTTAGCCTGGAACAGTAAACACCTTGTTATAAGTTCAATACTGATCTTAGCCACCCTAACACACGGAGGAAGGAGATTGGTGTCAAGCAACGAATTTTCCAATGCTCGCCTGGTGCCTAAAGCCTTGACAAAAATTGGTATCTGGTTTGCCAGCATCTCACTCCCTGAGGGGTGAATCCACCAGCTCTGAGCTGGAAGAGATACAACAAGCCCTTCATGCTTTGACTGTGTCCTGTGGCCTTCCTTTATCACACCGGACATCAGTTATTCACACACGTAGTCCCATTGACTTTAAGTTGCTGATCCCCAGTGTAAGAGCATCTCCCTCCATCCTTATATGCCCCAGCAGAGTTGCATAGATGAACTTCATGGTGTGCTGCATTCAAATGGTAGGTTTTCCTTTCAAAACTTGCCATATTTAAAAGTGTTTAAAACAAAATTTAAAATTCTATTTTAATGTAAATGTCATTTTATGATATATTATAAAGGCAGCGGTAACCTCCTTAAAAGCACTGTAGATGAATAATCACAGACAGTTTTGAATAAAATCATATGCTTATGCATCTTCAATAAAGCAACCACTCAAAGTGTAATGGGGGAATGCAGTCTATGCAGATAATGTTTAGAAATGAAGGATGAATGTAGGTAAATTGTATAAGACTAACAAGCAGATTGGGGAAATTGTGTTATACCAAATTTTCTCCATCTTAATGCACAAAATTGGGAGTTGCACATGAAAAGGAAACCTGCAGTTATATTTATAGACATTTAAACCTTAGGGAACAAAGGAACTGATGGTCCTTTCCCTCAGGAAAAAGCCACGGGAGGAAACAAGTCCACTGGAGCCTTTACTGGGAAACCAGGCTGAAGCCTTGTGAATCCTGGTTTTGCAAAAGTCAGTTCCAGTTCCTGTTTGAGGCTTCCTGGATTCCTCTCTCCCTGTGAAGAAACCAGGCTTCTCCCCAATACCTGAACTGTTCTTCCCCTCAGAAAGGGAAGGTAAGGCTGATTGGAGTAGCATTAACTAGCCAAGTGGATGGCTGTTTGTATACCTGCCAGCAGGGCCGGCTTTAGGAAGTGTGGGGCCCAATTCGAACAGCTTTGACGGGGCCCCGGCAGGGAAGACAAAAAAAAAAAAACGTAAAAAAACCACATGGGGCTTGTACTCACCGGGTGGTGCTCCGAGTCTTCGGTGGCACTTCGGCGGCGGGTCCTTCACTCGCTCCAGATCTTCAGCGGCACTTCGGCGGCAGGTCCTTCAGTGCTGCTGAAGACCCAGAACAAGCGAAGGCCCCACCGCCGAAGTGCTGCTGAAGACCCGGAGCCGCCAGGTGAGTAAAAATTAAAAAGGCGCCTCTAGCCAGGGAAGAGATTCTCACTGGGCGTGGGGCCCAATTCGGGGGAATTGGCCTAAAGCCGGCCCTGCCTGCCAGCATAACCGGGGACTCACTGTGAATAAAGTGACTGTTCTTCTGACTCCACCCCACCATGCAGCCAACCTGTCCTATTCCTGAGCCTCAGAGCATCTACCCTCAACACCACTCTGCAGGCCTTGAGAGTGAGAGGAAGTGGTCCACAAAGTTACTGGCCCCACCCCTTTTCCACTGACTTTAACTGCACTGTCCTGTGGAAGGAAGCTCCTGGCCCAAACTATTCTTTTAGCTTACTTAAAAAAGGAAATACTCCCAGGAACTGTCGTTACTGACTTCTTGTTTAACAGAAAACTGAGAGCAAATGAAGTGAGATAGGATATAGCTTGTGGATTGAGCTATATCAGCCACAATTCAGCATAGGACACCGGCAGCTATTGTAAAGAGTTGGCGATAGAGGAGACAATGTCTGAGCAAGAACTTTAGCAGAAAATACAAAAGGGGACAGAGCATGAAGTGAGCAGGAAGCTGACATAATAACTAAGTCTGCTAATGGCATTGACACAAATATAGGAAGGTATTTTGGGGGAGGGGTTGTGATTAATTTTAATAAATAATATAAAATACACAAAGGTGAATAACTTGCTCCTTGTATATGTTACCCAATGCCACACATTGCACAGGATAGCCAATGAAATTATACATTTACACATCTTGACAACCTTTCAAAGCTGCAAGATCAGACATTACAAGATAAGACAACATTACACAGATATAACATGTTAGAGTGGGGGGTTAGCAATAATAATAATAATTAATAAAATACGTAAATAGGCAAAAAAAGATGGTGGGGATGAGGAGACCAGTTTGGGAGGAGGAAAGCAGAGAGATCAGGAGGAATGGAAGTCTGGCATTGTTTGAGATATTTCAGCATTCTTTATCCAAATGTATCAAGAAACAGAGTCCACATTTCTTCAAAGTCATATAATTGTTCTCTATAATGATAAGCTATTCTTTCTTTTGCCGATAACTCAGACAGGTCTAAATGCCACTGCTTTATTCTGGCCATACGCCTACTCCTCCATTTTTGTAAAATTGTGGGCTTCATAATCATTGCAGCCCTCAAGCACCAAAGTCTTTGTAGTGGGGTTAAACCCAGCATAGTAGCTATATTACCTAGGGTATAATTTTCAGCAGAGATTTAGTTGCAGAATCCAAGGTCTATTTTCACTCGTGTCCACCTCTTTCCACAGGTGCCTGACTGTTGGACAGTCTGATAGCACATGCATCAAGTTTCCTTTTTCTTTATTACAGTAACAAGAAGCATCAGAGGAAAAGGCCCCCATCTTGCATAATCTCTGTGGTATTCAGTGTATTTTAATAGACTCTTCTGTTGTATGAGATCTACAAAAGCATTTTTAACCTTCCATGCTTTGCCATGGGGGTTCTTTTATGGGCTGTGATTACTCCTTTTCCCACATTTTCACAAATACCTCCATACTAATAGAGTTCCGCTTCATTAGTCAAACATATAGAGAGGACATGGGCCTGGAGAATTTATGAAGCATTTCCAAGGGCCTCTGGCAGTCCCAGGGCACTTGGACCAAACTGAAACATTAACATGTGTTTTAGTTGTAACTACTGCCACTCTGCTGAGTTGCATTAATGTTAGAAGACCTCATCCTTGACTAATTGGGAAATCCACAGGATGCCCTTGCTCAGCCAGTTCTTCCAAATTATAGGTTTTTTTCCCAGTTTGCATGTCTGGGTTGCCCTGGTAGGTGCTTTTGCATGACAGTGAGAATGAAATTCATACCTCTTAACTAGGATAGCCCAGATACCTAAAGTGGTGGCTGTGTGGTTCTCTTATTTTTCTTGATTGGACAAAAAGAGGAACTGAGCAGACCTGCAGAGGGAATTGGATGCATTAATACCGAAACCAAACCCCCAAACCTTCTCCAGTATAATTACCAGAACTTTTGCCAATATTTTGACATCATTGTTAATATGTGAAATTGGAACATAGTGCGGCATCTCTTCCTGGTTTAGGAATAACTGACATTAGGACTTCCCTCCCCATAGGGGGAAGGGTGCCCTCTAGGAGTGACTCATTAAACATTTTAAGCATCTTGTCAGACAGGAGGTCAAAGAAGTGTCTATAGAATTTGGCAGGGAAGCCATCTGGCCTGGGGCATTCCCCACTTTCATATTTTTAATTGCCTCAATGACCTCATCTTCAGTTTAGAGGATGAGAGGGAGATTCCCACATCTGAGCCATTTTTTTTAGGTATTCTTTAAAGAACTGTCCCAGATTGAGGTGTCAATAAAGGACGTTTTGGAACAAATTGATAATAAGTCACCAAGACCAGATGATATTCACCCAAGAGTTCTGAAGGAACTCAAATATGAAATTGCAAGAACTCTGGTATGTAACCTACCGCTTTAATCAGCCTCTGTACCAGATGACTGGAGGACAGCTAATATAACACCAGTTTTTTTTAAAAAGGCTCCAGAGATTATCCTGGCAATTACAGGCTAGTAAGCATAACTTCAGTACCAGGAAAATATGTAGAAACTATAGAGAAAAACAGAATTATCAGACCCATAGGTGAACACAAGACATTGAGGAAGAGTGAACACAGCTTTTTCAAAGGAAAATCATGCCTCACCATTCTATTAGAATTCTTTGAGGCTGTCAACAGGTATGTCAACAAAGGATGACTCAGAGATATAGTGTACTTAGATTTTCAGAAAGCTGTTGACAAGGTCCCTAACTAAAGCTTCTTAAGCAAAGTAGGCAGTCCTTTGATAAAAGAAAAGGTCCTCTCATGGATAAGGAAGTTTTATTTACCTCCCCACATGACACAGGGGAGTCACTCAATGAAATTTAGGTAGCAGGTTTAAAACAAACATAAGGAAGTACTTCATCACACAACACACAGTCAACCTGTGGAACTCATTGCCAGGGGATGTTGTATAGGCCAAAAATATAACTGGGTTAAAAAAAAAACATTAGATAAGTTCATGGAGAATAGTTCCATTAGTGGCTATTAGCCAAGATGGTCAGAGATGCAACCCCATGCTCTGGGAAATTGGGACTGGATGAAAGGGTGTGGGTCACTCAATAATTGCCCTGTTCTGTTCATTCCCTCTGAAGCTACTGGCCACTGTTGGAAGATGGATCATTGGTTTCATCCAGTGTGACCATTATTATGGTCCTAATATCCTTAGGAGATGTACATAATGTATCATGTATCAGAGGGGTAGCTGTGTTAGTCTGGATCCGTAAAAGTGGCAAAGAGTTCTGTGGCACCTTATAGACTAACAAACGTATTGGAGCATGAGCTTTCAGGGTGAATACCCACTTCATGCATGCATGCATCCGACGAAGTGGGTATTCACCCCCGAAAGCTCGTGCTCCAATACGTTTGTTAGTCTATAAGGTGCCACAGAACTCTTTGCCATAATTTATCGTGTGTATCATGGATGCTTGTGATTCCACAGGCAGGTCTCTTGTCATATGCAATATACCAGCAACTTGCCAACTTTTTGACCCGATTCTCAGAAGTCCTGCCTGAGTTAGAATAGGTTGATTTCACCCTATTTTGAGCACAGTTGATTGGGTTCATATCTACAGTTAATCGGGGATTGCAGCAAACCTGGAAAGGGGTCTGTAGCATAAGATAAATAAAGCTCTTTTATTTTTTTCTCAAGGGCCATTATGTTTTCTCCACGTTTCCTCTTCTTTGCAAATCTGAGACCCCTCAAATGGTCTCCTGCAATAGCTCACGAGAAGATGTTGTTGTGGGTTTGTCTGCCTCCAGGAGCTGGCCAGTTTCTTTTTCATTTTTTTTTAAATGGGTATCTAATAACAGTGAAGAATTAAATCTCCATCTACATGGCTGTTTCTCACCAGGCGTCTTGCTATTTAATGAGCTGTAGGGGCATGATCAGAGACAGCAATTGTATTAATGAAGAGTCAATTACAGAATTAACCAAGTCTCTGGAGATCAGAAAGAATTCTGTATGGGAACAGGAGCCATGTAATGGAGAAAAAGTATGAAGAGTCCCTACCCAGTGCATGTATAAGCCTTCAGATGTCACAGTCTCAGATCCTTAATATGTAATTCCAGAGCCATTCTAGCTTTGGTTGGCTTATGATCCTGAGGCCAAGATTTGTCCATAAAAGGATCCAATACCTCATTAAAATCCCCAGCAATCCCAGTAGGGTTATAGGGCTCTCCATATAATTTAGTAAAATCCTTTGAAAGATTTCAGGATCATCCAGGTAAGGCCCATACGTATTAACAATGATTAGTTCAGATCCATTTACAGTGACTTTATGGCTTAAAAATCTGCCCTGATCATCTGAAATTGACTCAGAGACTGTTACTGCCCGTGCTTTATGGAAAATATGCTAATCCTGTAGATACGGATGAGAAGCAGCAAAACACTGCTTTTCCTACCCAGGCACATTCTAATTTAACAGCCTCATCTGCAACCAAGTGTGTGTCCTGCAAAAGCACTATGTCTGCATTTGCCTTCTTTAATAATGAGTATACTTTTTTCCCTTTTAATTGGATTGTTGAGTCCCATTACGTTCCAGGAAATAAAATTAAGATTCAGAATCATTTGGCTGTGTTAAGAAGTATTATTGTATGTGTAATCTTACAAACAAAGGTGATGGAATGTTTGTGTCAATTGCTCTGTTATAGCCCATCCTACTCCCCACACAGACACCCATGAGGGGGGGGAGTCTATGGATGAAATGTCTCAAGCACTTATTCCACAGATTTTGAATTGCCTTGCCAGATGCTTACTGCTTGCCAGATTTCCAAGAGTAGGGAGGAGAGGGCTCCAGAGAGGGGGAGGAAAGAGCACAAAAAAAAGACAAGTTAAAGGAAAGATATAAAAACACATAAGTTGTTATATGTTAATAGGGTGACCAGATGTCCCAATTTTGGGTTTTTTTTTTCTTATATGGGCTCCTATTACCCCCAACCCCCATCCCAATTTTTCACACTTCCTGACTGGTCACCCTATATGTTAACTTATTATCAAGCACAGGAGATCCCAATGAAAAGACAACAATTATTAAACACTTAACACTCTCAACAGAACTA
This sequence comes from Mauremys reevesii, assembly GCF_016161935.1. Classification (NCBI taxonomy): domain Eukaryota; kingdom Metazoa; phylum Chordata; order Testudines; family Geoemydidae; genus Mauremys; species Mauremys reevesii. Next base: position 24,488,969 of record NC_052633.1, on the reverse strand, counting down.
AACCAATTGTATGTTCCAGAGGGGGCAGCTGAGCTTATAGAAGGTATTAGGATGCAGGAAGTAGCTGAAGAAGTTATGAGGGGAAAGGACGGTAAAGGCAAGGGGGGCAATAAGGGTAGACAGATTGGGGGTCTAGGTGGGGTGGTGGAAGTGCGTGGAGGGAGGGAAAGGCAGGAAATGTGGGGAACAGGACAAGCCAGGGCAAGGGCAGAGGCAGGGTGAGAAGAGGACGTAGGAGGTGATAGGGAGTGCGGAAATCACTATCCAGGTAGCTCAGCAAACTTTCATTGGTCCTCTCCTCTACTCTACTGCATTGGTCCGTAGGAAGGGCAACTACATTGCTCAGCTCCTGTGCAGCTTTCCATGCCGCCTTGCAGGGAGAGGAGCCATCTCTTGCACTTGCAGCACAGGGGATGTCAAGCTGCCAGGCTTTGAGGACCCCCAGGAGTAAGGCATGGTGATACAGCAGTGTCTGCCACCTTTAAAATGTAGTACAGTAGATGCTGGTTGAAGCCTTCACCCTTCTACAGAGCAACAGCTGCACTGCCCCCGGTGATCTGTTTGATGTGCTTCGGTGCCAAGCTCATGCAGGCTTGTTCAATTACAAGCACAGGTGCATATTGATCTGTCCAGTTAGGGATGCTGTCAAATGTTTCATTAATTCCCCAGAACAAATACTGGAGCAAAGGCACTCAATATTGCTAATACACAATTTAAATAAATCCTTTCCACAGTCCGTTCACACCCGGGAGATCAATTTGAAATGAGCTGTTTCCTTAACTCCCCTGCAGGAGCTCTTCACATTCAGCCATTTGATGAGAATTGATGGACAAACCCCAAAAGTTAAAAAAGCAAAAGCTTAGCGCAGACGAGTGAACCCAAATAAGAAAGTTAGTCACAATAACTTTGGATAAGCTCCTAAGAGCGGGTAGGATAGATCGAACAACTGGGAAATAAACTTGCTATAACACAGAACAGGTACGCAATTCACAGGCTATTAAAGAATGTTCTGCTTCTTGTGGCTTATGGACTGGATGCACTTCCTCACCAGCCTTGGCATAAAACTGAGTTGGAAACTTTATAAAATATTTGTGCCCTGGCTGCTTGGCAAGTTCCTGTGCTTGTCTAAAGGCTCTCTGCTCAATCACATATTTGCAAAATCTTGAAACATCATGATCTTATTTTGTGGCATCCCCCAAAACAGTTCTTTGTTTCCACAAGCTAGCTGCACTATTTTTTTTCTTTTACAGAAAATCTGAGAAATTTGACCATCAGTGCACGAGCTTTGGCATTTGAGGCTGGCTTAGGAGCTAAGGATCCATGCTTGCTCTCTACATCAAATTAAAAATCATCCAGCAGGCTGAGTACTTCGGAAAGGAGCCAGGGAATAAATTCTATGAGGTTGCCTTTCTCCGCTCCTTTAGGTACTCTTTTAATTCTCAAATTATTGTGGCAAGACCTTCCCTCAAGGTCTCCTACGTTAGATTTAAGACAAGATAAGTCTGAGACTTCTCTGCACCTGGGAAGAGACCTCTTGTACCTGACCTTACCAACGATATTCTCTCGGTGCAGTCCTGAACCTGCTAAAGTCATTACCACTTTTGCCACTGACTTCAGTGAGGCCTGGCTTTCACTCTTGCAGTACACTGATGTAGCCACATTGGTGCAAACCCCAAGGATAGACACACAGTAGTGGTATAAAAATTAATGTGCCCTGATGCAGCATTGTCCAGTTTCAAGTCAGGATAAACCATACTAGTACAAGCCACCTTTTCTACCTGTGCAACACATCAATAGGGACTGTGTAAGCAAATCCTTATTTGCAGTATATACTGCCTGACCTTATCTGCTGCTCTTGGAGCATTCTGCACTTAACCATAGAGTTAACTCATTTTAATATTTTCCCCTTTTCTATTAAATTTAGAGTCTAGCCACTGCTGTAGATTACAGGAAATGCAATTACAATTCTTTATTATTTTTTTCCTGTGGGACCAGGAAGGAACTATGTTACAATCTGACAAAGCATTAGCAAAATCATCAGCAATCCCAGTGATAAAACTGATCTCTAAAGCCATTTGTTTGATCAGAAACTTGAAAAAAATGTATTGGGTCAATTGGTGCTTGAAACAGCTCAGCGATAAACTGTTTTCTTAGTAGAAATGGGCCCAAAGTCAAAATCCAACTCTGAACTTTCTGGATATTACAAATCAGAAAGTGGATCTGAAGCCACATTTTGCTGATGACCTTTATCTTCATAAGAGGCTGATCCAAGATATCCTGAACTTTGTGGTATTTAAAATCTATATCCAGATCCACATTTTGCAGCTTCTACCCATCTGAATTTCTTGTGATTTTGGGACCTCAATTTTTAGTTCATTGGTGGCATAGTTAGAAAATAAGTGTGAAAACTGTTTTTTTCGTGAGACAGAATAAAACCTGCTACAAACTATGGATGTCAGTTTTGCTGCTGGAGTCAGAGAACCAGAGCTCAGATCATCTGACTTGACAGACAGTGAAATGCAAACCAGCATTCAGAAAAATTGACAGTAAAGAAGGCATTAAAAACTAGGCAGGTAGTCAATAAACATACACATATAACAGAGGTGTCTGTGTCAACTCGTCGTGTGTAAGTTTGCAACCGCTTATTTCATCATTTTGTCAAAAGCTTGTTTTCATTGCAGGTCACCGTGTACAAATTCTGTGAGCACACAATGGAGAAGAGAACCAAGCAGGAAAGGGAAGCAATGCAATCAGATTGAGAAGAAGGCACGTGCCCTTCTTTTGTGGGAGTTCTGAGGTAAATTGCCTAGGCTAAAAGGACTAATGGAGCTGGATCTCCTCATTCCTTACACTGAGGAACAAACGTTAACAAAGATGCATGACAGAAAACAATAAACACCCTGGCGAGAGTCGTAGGAGAGAGATTAAATGCTTTTATCCTTTGCCACATGGAGAAACTGCCCTTGATATAAAAATAGCAATGAATATGGTCCAGCTAGAAACGTTCAGCACCTTTGTTCTTAAACCAAAGAAAACTTCATCAGCTGAAGGCTGTTATTTCCAGCTTCACATACCATCACATAGATCTACCTCAGAATCTGAGGCACAGCTCACTACATGGGATTTTGCCAATATTCCCACCTTTACTCTGATATTATATGCTCCTGCTCACCACAGTTAAATGGACTGTTATAAGAGAGACACACAGGCCATAAGCTACTGTTGTCTGCAATGTACTTTATAGCCAGCTTAGGTCAGAAAGAGTACTCTGATATTACTCCTTCATTTGGGATGGTCCTTCTCAGTGCACAGGGGAAGGCACAAGGCATTCTGCACAAGAACCAGGGAGGCCAGTCGCAATCCCTTGCAGTCAGCTTCTCTGTTGTGCCCCCAGGGGAGTACATTGCCCCCAAAGAGCCTGACCCACTTCATTAGCCTGATGGTCTTTTGGTTTCCCTTATATTACCCAAAGTCATGAGCCAGGAAGGGTTCCTGGGTTGTAGATGCTGTCCCCCAGAGTGATTATTAAATGGGCTTTTCCCCCTTCTTGATTGCTCTATTTATCTTACATGTAAAGGTACTTTCATTGTCCTCTGCGGGTAACCAAGCTGGCCAGACAGGTAAATACACATTCTTTTGTCTAGCGCAAGCTGGGTTTAAGTGCTGCCTCTCAAACACGTTAAGAACATTTTTCCATCATACATCTCTCACTCTTTGTACACACCCTGCACATACTTCACACAAAGATTTTCAGGACCAGTGTGCCACCAGTTTACATATGATATGTAACATAACACCTTTGAGATGCCTATTAAGACAACAGTGTGTTGGGGCAATGAGCGTGTCAGGCCTCATATGACTTACAGAATGGTGGGCCCTTTGCCAGTTGGCTCTGAGGGGCTCTCAGAGTCACAGATGTCTCTGGTGATTCTGCTGATTTAAGGCTGGCAGGATTCTGAGTTACATGGAACTGATCTTTTGGTTTTGTATTCCTGAAACCTTCACTCTGTTATCTCGGTGCATTCCCCAGAACTCTGACTGCAAACATAAGGAGGTTGGGTGGTATTTGGATCTTGTGAAATCCTGGACTCCTGTAAAAAAGGAATTTCCATAATCAGGACTTTTTTGAAGTATAAAAAATTTCCATTTTTACCACGTTACATCAGTTGAACCTGGGTAGAATATTACAAAAATTCTGCACTTTGAATCAGGAGCAAACACCTTATAAGCAAACAGCTAGAAAAGAACTTGAGGTGTGTGTCCCTGATTTCTTCATTTTGTGCAGTTTTAAAATATGTATACATGTGTCAGTGTGTTTCATAATTCTTTTGATGTTTTATTATCTCTATCTGTGGGTGGTGTTGATTCCAGCTACAGTTTGAAGTGCAAATTTGCCTCACAGTTCTACTATGTGATGGTTAAAAATGTTGTAATAAAACAGTGTCTGTGATTCCTTCCTGGGATTCCAAAGTAGTACTCAGGCAAGACTCTTTTCTTCAAAGGTGTGTATTAAATAAAAACTAATTCAAATAAAAATAACCAGTCAACTGGTAAACAAACATAGAAAGCCCCAGATCCCAACTTCCCTAGATGCTTTTCAGTATCCCTAAAGTTTTACACCTAAAGTCCACTCCATTAAAATGCTAAAATCTCTTAGGAACAACAGGCAAGACAGCAGAAGGAATTGCTCCATGTTGGAGATTAACTCCGTGCTTGTCAGTTTCAGCTCCCTACATGTTTTCATGACTAATTTGAAAGTGAACTCATTTATCCCAAACATACCATAAAAAAACAAAAACCTAAAAATCATGTTTACTATGCAAGCATCTCAGACTGAAATAACCAAAACATACAATAAAGCATTAGCCAGGGTTTAGTCCCCCCCGCTCACTTATTTTGGTATTATGCAAAGTAGCAAGGATTTTTCCATGTCTGTGTTTCCTCTGATAGGTGGCACCAACAATTTCTCCTTTTGTTATAATTTGTACATATTGCAAAGCTGCTTCTGATGCTTTAGGAAACTTTTCCAGAGAGACAATCACATAATATATACTGCACAAGAGAATTGAGTGGCACTGGGGAAAGAAGTAGAATTTTTCCCTTTTTGCCTGTTCACTACATCCAAAACATAGATATCAGACACATTCTCCAGCTGTACTGAGAATATTAGCATATAAAAGATGCCATAGAGTTAGTAAGGTTTAAATAGTACCACTAAAAAGCAAAGAAAGGGTTAAAGAGAGAGAGTGTCATCTTGATTTGGTTTTCTAACTGACTCCTTTAAAAAAAGGTTAAATATGGTAAGTGTTTTCTTTTCTCCTCTTGATGTGTAAAGCACCAGGGAAACAAGTGAAGGACTAGATTATGCTCTGGAATGGGTAAACCTTGTCTCTGCCCTCCCATCTCACCTGGCTAGCACAGGGGAGTGTAATGCTTTGCTGATGGTATAGGCCATCAGTAAATTATTACTCCTCTACAGCAAGGGGTAGCTGTTTGAGACACAATGTCTTCCTGGGATCGTTCCTGGAGTTCTGTCTCCCCCTACTCTTGGCTATGTCCTTGTGACACAATCTAGCCCTGAGTCTTCATGAGAACAATTAAACTGACGATACACAAAGGGCTATCAAATGCACAAAGTAATAAAGGAGCTAAAAAATATTCCTTTGTTAATCCCTTTCCATTATAGAAATCTGAGGTGTCCACTTGTAATTATAATGGGAATGCAGTCTTCAGACAGAAGCGTGATTTTTTTAAATTGCTGAGGTTTCTTTTAATGATGGCCACAGATTATAATGGGGAAGGCTCATTGCCCCAAACTAGCTAGCTATGGCCTGAGCCCACAGTTCTGATGTGCATTGCCCTTCCCAGAAGGCAAATATTTCCTGCTGCTTAGCAAGAGAAATCTGAAAGCTACGTGAAGTACTGATGATGAAATTATTTTTAAATCCCTGCTATATGGTGTTAAGATTCCTAACAGTGTATTGGCCCTTCCTCTGTTTCTTTTACAAAAGTTTTGCTTTGTTAATATTCTGATCCCTTTTTACTAAGCCTTCCTTTTTATGATTTTTTTCATTTTCTCAACTATTTTTTCTTTCACTTATCCATGATTTTTCATTTCCATTTGTTGCTACTTTGCATCTGATTTATTAACACCTCTCTCTCTCTCTTTCTCTCTCAAGTGAGTGCTCAGATATTCTGTAATGTAAGAGTACATCTTTTCATTTGTGGGAGATATTTAAAGCAACATTTCCATGCCTCACTTCCAGTAAGAGCTTTAAGGGGCTGTTTCAAGGGTGTTCCCCCCTCAACCCCAGCATTCAGGAATTTATTGGAAAACAAAGATAAAATTGTGGCTCTTGAGCAGTCATTTAATCTTGCAGTTACCAACCATGCTTTGATTTTTCATTTTCTTTTGTTCCAGGGTTACAAACCTTTCAGTTCATTTATATTTATAAATAATGTTCCCACTATATTACACGCATGGATTATTAAGAATACCTCCCAGTAGAGTTCTGTCAACTTTTTGTACATAATTAATTAAAAGCCTCAAAGTTACCTTTTATCAAACTTTCACCGAGGTTTAGCATATCAGAAATCTCAAAGTAAAAGAACTCTATTTAGACCAAAGGGTTATCCAGCTTACCCTGGTAAGGAAATACTCTTTATTTCATGGGATTAAAAAAAAAAAAGGATTAAAGCCAAAGCAGAAATCACCCAGGGCAGAATGTGGTTTCACTGATAACAGAATTATATTTCACAGTAAAGGAAGCCAAACCATGGATCTAATTAACAGACCAGCTCTGATAAAACAAGTCAAAGGAGAGAAATGCTAGCCTAAAACTATACTCTTACCTGCAAAAGAATTAAAGTGAGAGTAAAAACTACTGACCCCTAGCAGTTAAAGTGCTTATAAATCACACGCAAAAGGAGAAAAGGAGTGTAAATGTAAAGCACTGCCTATCTGTGTGTCTTCTGCTTTTTTTATGGTATTTCCCCAAAAGTAAGCACAACATTTCTCCTTCACATTAACTTGTAGAACCCAGGTCTAATAAAGGTTCCCACTTCACGATCCGAATCCCTTACATGCAATCTGCCACTTGAGTGACATGTTAGAATAGCTCAGGGAGGATGCTGCTGTATCTGGGGTATTCTGACTAAACAGCATGAATACATCTACCACTGAGTAGGAAATGTTGGCATCCTCCAAGACCCTCTTCACTCAATCCCCCAAAATTCAGTTTGGTTCCAGAATTTGTCACTCAGGTATCTTTATCTGGCATACAGCAAGATGGCCAGGTTCAAACACAAGGGGTAGGTGAAGGGTATGTCACAAACCCAAAGTTTCCTGATATTCAGCTTTACTAACACCTGCATTCCTAACTACACATTGCATCATGGGCTTCATGACTGGCTTGGTTACTTTTCAGGAACCAATCCCTGTACTGCACACTCTGTCCATGTATAAGCTGATCTCAACATTCCAGATTTATTTTGTCTTTATCCATTGTCTCTAGTACCAGGGTGTTCCTGTTTGTCCTAGCTACACTGACTCCAGCCTAATGCTGGTTATGCCCCTATCAACAATTTAGTCTTCCATTCACCTTTTACTTCCTTGCCTTCAAACAAACCTCTAGGTTTGTAACAGTAAAGTTGCTGTCAGGGAGACAGTGCCATAATGAACGAGTTTGGAGATCCACAAGGCGTGTTGCAATGCTTAGCTTTTTACTGGAGCTTTTGTGGCGGGGGACATTGCTTACAAGAGAATAGCCAAATTATGCTGTAAGGGATTAAACCCCTCAGGGGGGCATTAGCCTCCCATCTGTAACATATATTATAGCAACACATGTATTTAATAGATTTAGTATTTTTTCTACAATCTGCACAACTGTTTATTCTGGTCCAGACCCTGCTTGTGACATTTGGGAGAAGATAAAGAATATCCCGTAGTGTCATGTTGTTATAGGTGTTTTTACTGACACATCCACTTGCCACTGACTATAGAGTATGTTAGAAGCTTTGTTGATCTGTTGCCATCATTTTTTGATTCAATACATTTTTTTCATGCATTTGTGCCCTTTGTTGTATACTGAAATACTATTTTTACATTAAAAAGAATGTTCAGGAGCAGCAACAGCTCAATTTTTGACAGGATCAATTGCTCAATAATTGTTCACAAATAGAGCTTGTCAAATATTATTCCATGTATAAAGTATCCATCGAATGTTGCCACTTTTCATCAAATACATTATTATTCCACTAGCACTATATTCCGTACAGATTATGGGCCCTGGCTATTCAAGATGCATAACTCCTTCCACCATCAGTCATCAGATTCTATAACTATTGTTTGGTTCACTGTTTGCAGTGTGTTCACTGTCATTTTCCTTGTCACATATTACTCATGGTGCCATTGTTAAAGACATGTTCTTAGGGAGAAAACATTGGCAGCTGTGGGATGCATATAGTAGATTTGTTTCCCATTATTTCATAAGTCACAGGACAGAACTCTTGCAAAAGGGGAGATTATTTGGAATACATCTGATCTTCACATTTCTACAGTCCATTCTGCTGGTTAGGAGATAATGGAAGGTCAGAGTACTAGTAAAGCAAAGCTCTGAGCCATACTGCCGGTTCTTATCATTTTTTAACAGCAGACTGAAACCATTTCCTAAGATCAACAACTTTCCATTTTCCAAATGCTACAAAGGGTAGCTCTGTAGCATGGCTATCTGCCAAGGAGTTTTCCTTCACCTAGCTAGGTCACTGCTAGTGACGCAGGAATTGAATTAAATGGACAGTTTCCCTCTAGAGAAACTCACATATTTCCTCTCTCAAATGCCAGAGTCTGTCTGAGTTTTAATTTGAAGCCTGAGATGCTTTAATTCAAAATAAACACTTGGCAAAATATTCATTACCAAGCAGCAGGGCATCAATTTTATGACATGGAGTTCTCTAATTCTGTTTGCTACTAATTATCTTTAATGATTACTGTTTTTTATCTAAAAAATTAAGAAAATAAAGGCAAACGCTCCTTTTTTTTATTTCAAAGTGACCTATTGAGTGCAGGTAATATAATGCATAGGGTCATATAATTCTGAGACCCCCTGTGGTACCAAGGCACAATAATAGTTCAAGAACTTAATAATAATAAATAAATACATTATTTAAACATTATTTGTATTACAGGACTTCCTAGAGGCTAGGGCCATTGTGCTAGGCATTGTATATAACAGAGAGAAAGTCTCCGCCCCCAAAACCATTGCCTTATGTTCTTCAATTTGAGTCACGATGCCCAAACTTTTAAAAGATTGTAGTTGAAAGTGCATGAATGTTGATAGGGCCCAAAGCTGTTGTGAATAGAAGGGTAGACTATGATTCATGAGCTCAGTGAAGTTTCACATCTATAACTGTAATTGGAATTTGGCCATTCACATTCAAGCAGTCTTATAATGAAACCACCACAAATGCATATCACTGCATGATATTTTCATTTACATATTCCCTGACACAGGGCTGGCATGAGTGGAAGGCTTATATTGGTTCCACTTAACCCAGTATTCTGAATGAGTAGTGTATATATTGCATAATACCTTGACAAGTGTATCAACAGAGGAAGTAATAGTGTTTTACCTACCAAAAAGGCTGCAATGATTCTGGTCACATCAGCCAATAGATCTGCGTAGCTGATCTTAAGTAAATAGTGTTATCTTCTTCTGAGAAGCTAAAGTCTGGTGCGTTGGTTTAAATCAGACTCCTAAGAGAATTATCCACTGGTCTCTCTATAGTGCCTTGTTATGGTGACAGTGTAGAAGATGATGCACATGAGACAGAGTGGAAACTTAGATTCAGAATGTAATTGCTTCAATCACATTAAGTCATAATATAAACTTCTATTTTAATGTAATGTTTACTAGAGAAGTGTCATGCAAGGGATCAGCAAAAATAGCTTTTCTGCTGAAGGCGGTCCTGTAAAGGGAAGGAAATCCTCTGAGATAACCTAAAGTGGTTGATTTTTGTCTATTGTATATGTCGTAGTTTCAGGGTTAACTGTCCCTTTGACCCGACCTTCAGGCTCCCAGCTGTCACCTTTCTTGGGCAGAGATCTGTGTCTCTCTCCCTCCTGACTGAGGTTTTAAGGCTACACAGCTCCTGCTTTACACTACGATAGCCCCAGCAAGCCACTCTGCCTAATGGCCAGCGCCTAGGTATTGCTTTTTGTCTGAGGGCTACAAACACAGTATTGTCAGCAGTTACAAGTTACCATGTGGCTCTTCTAAGTGAGCACATTAATTACAGGAAAAGCATATCTAACAAGAATAGTTCCTATATGCACGCTGGAAGCTTACCAGAGGTTACCTATTAGTCTTATGGGATCCTAGTAGGCTAAAGCCTTTCCCACTTCTACAAGGGTTGGGGGCCCCCTCAGAATAGATAGTCCTGTCCATTTGCTGGATCAGAGAAAAGGCCACAAGTCAGTTTAAATGCAGCCTTTTTATATTAAAAGCCCTTTCTTTGCCTGTTGGTCTCTGAAAAACCTAATTTCATGTAGGGGGTGGTATCTCTCTGGAGGTGTTCACAATCCAAGCGATTTGCCTTCATCACCTCCCAATGTTTTCAGTTCCTAGAGGAACTGTGATAACCTTCCTACCTGGAGTTGCATATAATCCGTAGCCCACAGTGATGCACAATCTCAATACAATATGGTCCCCAAAGACATTGCATGCATTTGCAGTATCTGTCACTGTATAAACCCTTATGATTCATATTACTTTAAAATACTGTTATTCTTCTTTATCCCCTGTAGCAGACCAGTCTTTACCCAGTGTATTGATCCATCCTTCTTTCTTGTTCACTGGATTATGTTGCTACCATGATGTTTTGAATTGTAGAGGACACGAGCCAACCATTGTCTGTTATACATGTGGCAAAAGGCAGAAAAGGGGGGGAAATAAAGGGAGAAAGAGAAGACTTAGTGAAGGAAGCGACAGGAAAGAAGAAAGTCCATAACCCCCATTTCTTTTCACTTCAATTTCCTTATCTGTCTCTGTCCCTTTTATTTTATCTTTCTTCCAACTTTCTTAATTCCTCTCCTATTGCTTCTCATTTCTATCAGCTTTTTTATGGATGACAACAGCTGAGTGAATACTGTCACAGCATTCCATGAATATTCTTTCTCATTATTTTAATGAACTCCTTTCCAGTCTCCTCACAGTCAGCTTGACTATTGGATTTGCTCTCCAAAAATATTCCAGTGAGCAATTTTATAGGTGGAAACAGCAAATATTAAGTGAATTTACTATTCATAATCATGAGTGTTTTCACCAGATTTTAAGAATGACAGTCACCCACCTAGTCAGGGAACAGAAATATACTGAGTGACCTACATTTCTAGTCAAAACCACTTGAATTTTGAATATTGAATGCTCACAGTGTACTGCTTGCAAATGACCTACTGAACAGGATTTATTTGAAGAAATGATTTGGTGAATTCATTCAAGGAAATTGTGATCTTCTCATGGATGACCTGTGACCAGATTATCCAGCTCTGTTGCTAAATCTCCATTCATAGTTTGCCCATAACCTCTTTATTTTTTTTTATAAATCAGCCTTCCACTCTGTTATCCTTTGCAATTTGAATTTTTATTGAAAAAAAAAACAATTTAAAGTCTTTGTATTGGTCCCATCACAGCACCACTCCAGCTTTTCTGGACTACATGCCCCATTTCCTTCACAATAAGCTGGGTTTTATGCTTTCTTTGAATAACTGGCATGAGAATCTGCTGTTAGGTCATCCTCTGATTCAACAAGGTACTTACACACATGTTTGACTTCATACCAATGAAAGTGAGTAGTACCATTGACTTCAGCACTTAAAGTCAAGCAGGGAAGGTCTAGCAAAGAGAGAATGTCAGCCTGCAATTGAAGCCGAAGGTGACGGAAGACCAAATTTTCCTTCAGATCTTGTACTGAATTGGGTGAAGTACTGTCCATAGAAAAGTAGTGGGGGAATGCTTGACAAGTTACAGGCATTCGCAGGACTTCAGAAGTTTTCACAATCATTTTCTTAAAAAGACTCGGTGAACCTGGTAAACAGGTGAACAGGCTGAACAGGCTCAGCCCACCAGAAGAGCAATCAGCGAATATGGTTTTAATTCCACTGCTTCCCAGAATTCGCACATATATGGCTGGGACACTTTGAATTGCATGACTCCTCTCCTGAGGAATACCATCTTTAATACTTGACTCCTCAGCAACACTACTAGAATTCCCATTTTAGCACCCGGGAAAGAAATAAACTGGCGCTTTAAGATTTCAAGCCATATGCCCAATAAAATCTACAGATGTTCTTTCTTCATCCTATGTAATGAAACCTTGCAGCACTTTGTTGTCTCATTTTTCTGTAAGAAAATAATTACCATTAGCATCTACCTGTGTATTTCCCATAAACAGTGAGAAATGCCCAGCATTCTTTGTTTAATTAGTTCTTAGATGGAGAATAAAACTAGACGTCAGACCTATAACTATGGAAGTTTAAATTATTCAGCAACCAATTCTTCCATCTCTTCTTCCCAAAATGAGTGAGCTCAGCTGAAAATATTCAGGAGTTACTTGAACTACTATTTCTATGCAGAGATCTATATATAGGTAGTATTAGTAATAGGTGAACCTCAAAATGTTCATAGGTTTGGTTCTGAGGAGCCTCCAAAACTTAGAGCTAAGCAAGAAATGAAGATTTTTCCATTGCAAATACCTGTCTGTGCCTGTCAAAGTCTTTCCAAAATAATGTATTCATTGGGAGTAGTGGGGCAGGTAGGGAATGTAATGAAGACTGGGTATAAAGTGTAAGTAGCAGCTGTAGCTCATTCATGGATCATATCATGATAAAGGATTATTTTTAAAGTCAGTGTCAATTAACTTCAATTAATTTCTCTCTCCACCAAAATTGAACAATCCAACAAAAAAAATCTAATCATTTAGCAAGCCGAAAATCTAACACATGTCCATTGGGCCTGGATAGTTCAATATGTGACACTGCTGATTAGAGATTGACCGCACTGCACCTGAAGCGATGGGAACGTTGTCTGGGCTTGCTGAAGGAAGGCAGCAGTGTGAGTGGTGGTCAGCTTTGTGGCGCTGACTCCCCCGCCCCTGGGAATGTGAGGGTGGAAGGCTTTAAAGGTGCAAGCCCCTGGCGTTGGAAACCCAATCTCCATGCAGCAAGCAAGGCAGCCCCTCCTCTCCCTCCTTCTCCTTGAGGTGGCAAACATTAGGTTGTGTTAGGACCCGCTATGGTCATTGTGCTAGTCGCTCCTTTTTAGAGGGGCTGGGAAGGAATGTTTCCCACACCCCCATATTGGCTTTGGTGGAGCAGGTGTCAGGATGGATCTTTTCTGGTGAGGAAAATGGCAGTAGGTTGTATCTTGGAACTCATGTTGTAAGTGTGGGGAAGATGTCCACTTCAGGTACTCCATAGGGAAGGCATCCAGTGACCAGATAAATGGCATGGTAAAGGACTTAAAAGGAGGTGCTGGTTAAAGGAATGGAATGACGGGGAGGAGTGCAAGGCTTCTATGATATGATTGGTACAGCAAGAAGCCAACCCCCATTTCTTATAGCCCACATTAACCCTCCTATGAGGGGGGTATAGATGGTAAGGCCCAAGCCCTGGGTTGGCTGGGGGACCTGGATAGAAAATGAAGGGGGCTGGTGGATGCCCCAGGTAGTTATTTGAGTGATCAGGTAGTTGACTGCACTATACACTTTTATCTGCCGGGTAGTCCCAGACATCTAATAATAAAGTTGCAGCCTGATTAAACCCAGGTCAAGCGTCTCTTGTCCTTCTTTCAGTATAGCCGGACAAATGCAGAAACTGTGTACCACTAAAATACCCAACTGACTTCTGGGTAGATTTCATAAGTTTGCCCAGTTCTATAAAATACCAGCCTTGCTACTTGGTCAGACAAGGATAGCTGTCAAACTGTCAGTAATCACAGTTTCTGTTTTCATGAGAAGGATGTACATGTCATCACTGGATATGATATGGAGACTCTGACCAATTGTCGTTATTAAAGATCGGCTAGCACTTTTCACAAGAGTTAGGGGTATTAATTCCTATGTACTACCCACATTTCAGTTTGGGTAATTACATTCTACCCAGGGCCGACTCCAGGCACCAGCGCAGGAAGCAGGTGCTTCGGGCTGCCAATGGAGAGGGGCGGCACATCCAGGTCTTTGGCGGCAATTTGGCGGTGGGTCCCTCAGTCCCTCTTGGAGGGAAGGACCTGCCGCTGAATTGCCACCGAAGATTAAAGCAGCGTGGGAGAGCAGTCGCCAAAGTGACGCCGATCACAGCTTTTTTTTTTTTCTTTTCGCCGTTTTGGGCGGCAAAAAAGCTGAAGCCAGCCCTGATTCTACCTAAATTCTCCATTTAGTTTTACTTTCACAGGGTTTTTCTCACTTCCTATACCAGGGGTCGGCAACCTATGGCACGCAAGCCGATTTTGAGTGGCACGCTGCCGCCTGCTGCGGTCCCGGCCTCCAGCCCCACTCAGCCCCCCCCCCCACCCCTGCTCTCCCCTGTGGGGGCAGGAGGCAGAAGCATGGTCCTGTGGCAGCCAAGCTTCCCCCCTCCCCCACTTCTTCCCCCAGCGTGGTGCTTTCCTGCCCCTCCTCTTCTCCTTCCCTGCGCCAGTCAGCTGATGGCCCTATGGATGGGGAGGGGGAAGAGTGGCAGCGTGCTCACTGCTCCGTAGAGGAGGCAGAGAAGAGGTAGGGACGAGGCCTTGGGGAAGGGGGTGGAACAGGGCATATCCCTTCCAGCCCCCTGCCATGCCCTGCACCCCCCATGCCCTCCAGCCCTCTTCCCTGACCCCTGCCCCCCCCACACCACCAGCCTTCTGCCCTGCACCCCCGACAACCCAGCCCTCTGCCCTGACCCCGGAACCCCCCTACCCCCACTGGACTCTGCCCTGACCCCTGACCCCCTACACACACCCAGCCTTCTGCCCTACACCCCCCCAGCCCTCTGCCCTGACCCCTGAACCCTCTCCCCGGTCTGGGGTCCCGGCCATAGGCCCCGCTCAGCTCGCTGCCGGCCTAGGTGGACCAAACCCCAGGCTGGCAGTGAGCTGAGCAGGCTGGCGGCGTAAGATCAGCATTTTAATTTAATTTTAAATGAAGCTTCTTAAACATTTTGAAAACCTTGTTTACTTTACATACAACAAGAGTTTAGTTATATAATATAGACTTATAGAAAGAGACCTTCTAAAAACGTTAAAATGTATTACCGGCACGCAAAACCTTAAATTAGAGTGAATAAATGAAGACTCGGCACAGCACTTCTGAAAGGTTGCCGACCCCTGTCCTATACCATAGTGTTCTTTAGTGTTATTTACTGTTAAACAGATATCACATTCACTTGCAGATGAAGATGCATTTCAGTGGTGATTAAAGTGGTTAATGTATGTTAACATGAATCTGAGCTTCTTTGGAGTGAAAGGTGGTATATAGATATAATATAATATTAATTAAGATTTATCTTATCTGAATTGACAGGTGTTAGTAAGAAATACTAAGTGCAAATGTCTTATTCAGCTTGTGCAATTTATATAAAACCCCTTGCCTGGGAAACCAACATTTTCATCACGCTAACACTTGAGTCTAAAGAAAGATATTCCAGGAAATGCTTTTTTCATTCCATTTCATTTCCAGAGTTCCATGACAATTGCATTTTGGTTTGACTTTGGGTGAGATGCAAAAGGCCCATTCTTATAGACTGGAGCACTGAGGCATAAAAAAAGGAACATTGTAGCTGACATTGATGGAGATTTCTGCAGCACATCTTGACAGTGTGAGAATAGATGCATGCTGGAGAGTCTATAAAAGTCTTGCAAGTCTCAGCATTTATTTTAAAAGTTCAAGAACACTATTCAGACACACACACAAACCCAATTTCTGAACTGTCATGTTGAATCTGTCTGCAAGTTTTAAAGAACTGCTCCCCTACCAAAAATCTTAGGGACTCCTCTGCCCTGTTCAGCCTTCCTGTACTCTACTCATTGAACACGTATTTAGAATGAAATCCCATTGACTTCAATAGGGCCAGGATTTCACTCTTAAAATGTGAAGAAACCCCAATCTGTTGAAACACAAAGCTTTTCTGTGTAGTTAATGGCAGTACAGTACTGTCATTTATGTTTAGTAGACATCAGCGTTTAGTGGAACTTATTGAAAACGATGCTCTTTAAATAATATTTGTTCAAAAAATAACTGAGTCATCAGCAGGCATGCCAAAGGTAAAATTGAGAAAGATAATGGGCCCAATCATGCAATGGCAAAAAAAATGGGATCAAGCCAATGTTTTACAGCTAGGGCCTGATCCTGCAAGTTGTTCCAGGTGAACAGATCCCTGCACGCATACAGAGCCCATAGACTTCACTGAGAATTCATATGAGCACACAGGTCCGCTTACCTGGAACAATTTGCAGGAATGGTGCCTTAATCAGACAACTAGCATTTCCAAAAACTATTGATTCAAACTTCAGCTCAACAAGAACTCAAACCAACTCAGTTTACTTCCAGCTGCTCATAAGTCTCTTGCTCATAATGATTGTTTCCTTTCTGGTGTATATTTTGTATAGGAGCACTGGGATTTTATAAAATAGAGCCAATTCCTAATTCAATCCTTACACATGTAAAAGACTCATTGAAGACAATTGTATAACGATTGCAGGATTGGCCCCACAGATAATATACTTTTGTTATTCACATATATGGGATTTTATATTTCTTCACACGATCCAGGTTATTTGGGGTTCATTCCCATGTTTAGAGATGGTCCCTATCCCAAGTTTGTACTGGGACATTTAAGTTTGCAAAGAATGAGTGCACATAGGCCCACAGCTGCACAGGGACATAAGGGGCCCCTATAACCCGGCACAGGCTATCCATGTTACCAGTCACCATCCACAAGGCTGTTTGTGCACATGCACAGGAGGGAGACTGAGAGTGGGCAGGCCGGAGTGGGGAGTGCTCAGAGCTTTGATTCCATTGCCCCCAATGCATAGGGTAGCGGCTCAGCTAGTACAGAGGAAGAAGTAACCTCACCAGATAAAAAGGTGGCACAGCTTTAGCCAAAGAGCTTTCACCAAAGAGCCACATAAAACTTGCCCTGTTATGAAAATTATACAACAGCTAATAATCAGTTCCCTTTAGCATAAATGAGAACCAGAAATGGCCCTTGTTGTCACTGTGAATGATCACAGCTTCGATGCGCTTTGCTGGGAACTTAAAGCACAGCCAACCAAGAAAAGCATCAGCAATGATACAAGAGCTTTCTTACCTCCAGAGAACAAGTATATATGGACCAGTTTGACCGCTCAGTGGCCCCAGAGTGTAAGCCCCCATAGCTTATCAGTAATATACATGCTACTTTTCCCCTTCCTGTCCTTTTGTGTAGATGTGTATGTCTGTGTGTGGATGAAACAACTGCCAGGTTAGACCTCTGATAAGAGTTTTACGGGACTTCGATCCTGAGGCCTGTCACTAGGAAATAAGGGATTTTGAGCCCGCAATGAGACTGATAATAGAGTGTGAGAGTGTAAGTTTACTTTTCAAGTCTTCAGTATGACAAACAAGGGCCTTGGGAAGCAGGATCCTCAACACATAATAAACTAGCCATGCCTGCTGTTACTAAATGCCAGGCAAATACAGATGTGAGCCTAATACACTGCGTGTGTTATTAAGCATCTTGAGGCACATAATAAAACAGGTTTAAATCTTAAAGCGGTTTATTCTTTTAAACCCCAAAACCAAGGCTTTGCTATTGTTCAGAAACAGTTTAAGAAAGAAACTGTTAGATCATCTAGCGTTAGCATGAATAATAGAAAAACACAGTTGTCATAATAATCCCCCAAGGGCTTCCCAAGAGAGCTGCAGCTAAAAGAGCAAAAATCAAAGCAAAGTGTAGCTTCTACAGGAACCTTGTTGTTTGGCTGGAAGCCCTCATCACCACCACCCCTTTGCATTTTTCTGTCAGACAGGTTCTTTCTCTTCCACCCTCACCCTTCACTTGCTACATGTCTCCCCTGTCTATCAGTCGCATCAAGCCTGCCTAATATACAAGCATATTCCGAGGCTCCTGACTATGTCAGGCAGGCATCCGAGGTTGCAGTTTCAAGATTTGTTTTTCCCTGCCAACATTTCAAGGCTGACACCGATGAGGCTTCCTGGATGGGAAAATGGGGAAAGCAGAATGTCTGAGGTCAAATTGCCCCCTTGTGGCAGCAAGTATCAGTAATGCACTAATACAGTTATTTCTCCATTAGGATCACTGCTGTGCACTGGAAGTGATGGATTCGACTCATCACCAACTCTATGGACCCAGCTGCAGTAGGCGAAGCTTGCAAAGGCATATGTGAAAAGGAAAAAAAATGTAAATGAGCAGCCTGTGCTTACAATGGAACATGTCATTGTATCCGGAAACTGTCTCCCCAAAAGGTAGCATCATGCATTTTCTTGCTTCTCTGTCAGAAGCAGCTGCCAGCTATAGCCTGAGCTTCCCCATCTCCTCTCCTCCCTCAACAGCTATATACAAAAATTCATGGCTTGAACAATGCTGGTTTGTCTTTATCCAGTACATTAGCATATCAAAGAAACATGCAGCCTGTGTAAACTAGCAGACCCATAGGATTTGAATGTGATTTTTTAAAAATCTGTTTGTAGCTGTGCTTCATGTTTTTCTCTCATTCAGAACGGACAGAAACTTTGCTTTATTTGAAAGCATGGCATTGACCTTGTGATACTAGGCTAGATTCTCAACTGGGCAAATCAGCATAGCTCCACTAGCTTCAATGAAACTATACTGATTTACACCAGCTGAGGATCTGGGCATCATTTTGACTCATCGGCCTATAAACAACAGCACAAACTAGTTGACTAGCCTCAGTCACTCTAGACTCCAAGGCCCAGATCCTCAATGGTATTTAGATGCCCATTGAAATCAATAGGAGTTTGGTGCCTCGATAGCTTGAGGATCTGGGCCAAAATGCCATTTGGGATCACACATGGAACAGACTGATTGATGATCAGAGTTAAAATGAGAGAGAAAATAATGAAAGAAAGTGAAACCATGGCCCCAGTGAAATCAGTTAAAAAACTCCCCTGGACTTCAGAGGGGTCAGAATTTCACCCACCAGTGTTTAAAAGGATCTAGGAATACTCAGCCCCCACCCCTTGGTTTAAAAATAAATAAATACTAATGTTTTCTGTTTTGTTTATTTATGAACTAAATGTTTTGTTGTAGTTTGTGAAAGAATAATAGAGATTCAATATTCCTTCCTCATGAGAAATCTCACTAAGTGAAATCTACCCACAAAGCTTAAAATAGCACAATACAGCCTACTACGCCTCTGTTTACAGTCTCCGTTATTAAGCTGAGTTGCTTGCCTCTGTGCTTTTAAATCAAGGGTGACCTTGGTTATGCTTTGCCAGTCACAAAGAACAAAATCTGTATCACTGAGTCCAGACAATGTTTACTTGAGATTACAGAAAACAACAAATATAGACTCCCCATGAGGAGGGAGAGAACATGGCAACTTTTCTTCTGTGACATATTCTATCTGAACATACATTCAAAATGGTAGCTGCTTCACAATTGCCCTTATAGCAATCATGAAGACACTTTTACATTTAAAGGTTCAGTACAAACTACACAGAATGGTGAAAAGGAAGTACCAAGCAGGCTGGGCTTGCAAATCTTGTTTGTGAAGTTCTAGTACAATGGTTTCCAACCTTTTTTCATTTGTGGACCCCTAAAATATTTCAAATGGAGGTGTGGACCTCTTTGGAAATCTTAGACATAGTCTAACACACAGTCTGTAAACCACAAGTTGAAAACCACTGTTCTAGTATATTCAGCACCATCCTGCACAATATGGAGCATTTTGATGCAAAAGCTGCAAATCCAGGTAGCAGTGACCATACCATAAAGGTATATTAGTGGACTTGACAGAAGGCAAGAAACAGAATAGACCTTAAATGGAGAATAACTTTCTAAAATGTGTAGAAAAATAAATGTAGATAAATAAATGCAATGAATAAAGATTTTTGTACTTGCAAAAATCAGTAATGAGCAGATTCTCAGATACCCTTTCTCATATTGAGTAGCACTTCTGCCTTCAAGAAGCCCCAGTAGGGTGACCAGATGTCCCGATTTTATAGGGACAGTCCCGATTTTTGGGTCTTTTTTTTTATAGAGACTCCTATTAACACCCTCCCCCCGCCCCCCGTCCCGATATTTCACACTTGCTATCTGGTCACCCTAAGCCTCAGTGAAATCAACAGTTCAATGAAATTATGATTTAGGCACCTTGAAAGAGCCGTGGGGGAAACTTGCTCAGCATATGCCCTCACTATATCTGGAACATGCCAACAGAGCTTGTTTTGTGCCCTATGAAGGGACCTGTGACGGGATGGGGGGTCCTTGATTTAGGGCTTCCCATTTTAGGGCAGTCCAGAATGACACATGGGATTTTCTATTACCTGGGAAGATGAGGAGACTTCTGAATGTGTGGTAGGACCACCAAGGATAACCTCATAATGCACTCCCTAAAAAATACAGCTACTCCTGCCCACCAGTGCTCTGAGTCCTTCAATTTCATGGGAGGTAAATTCCACACAATACTTGCTTCTAAATTCAAACAAAAATCACATATGTAAACTAGACTCTTTGAACCTCTGTCACTATGTAGATCTATTTTTTCATATCACCTTCTTAAGCACTATGTGAGTACATAATATAATTTAGAAGGGCTTTCATGCTGATGTGTCTGGCATCTCCAAAGAAGTTAATATTTGTTCTGTGGATCAACAAGCACTACAGCTGAAATTAAAGATGTCTTTTTCATCTAAAAAATCCCTTCTAAGCCTCATTGACTTAGAGCCCAATACACACTTTGGGGTTTGGAGCAAAACCAGGTGGTGGTGCCATAGAGTCTGACCAGAGAAAAGTCAGTTATTAGAGCTTTTTTATCCTATTTTATCCTTCTCATAGTAAATTGCTATCTCATATGTTTTTAATAAAAGTGTGCTTTCCTGAATATCCATTTACTGATTCCAAAGAATCGTAATATGGAGACCCATATTATAGAAAATGGGACATATTCATTAGGGTATCAATCTTCAAAGAAAGAAGGATTAAAATTAAATAAATATATTTTAAGAATCACAGATAGAAAAGGAAACAGGTGTATAATTATACAGATTTACTCACTGGACACTTATAAGGCATAGTTTACAAGTATATACGAATGGAAAATATATTACAGGTAAATTGCATAATTGGGACACAAAGAATGTAATTCAATATAACAAAACTGATCTACCAGGCACAAATAACAATTGGTGTGTGATTTGGCTATGTGGGCCTCACATGCAGCATGACTATAGCAAGCAAAAATACATCAGCAGGAAGATATTGGCCATTTTTATCCTGTTTCGTTCTAGTAAATATTTCTTCCCAGAGAATGACATTTTGAGCGTCTGTATTTTGAACTCAGAATTCACTGAAACCCTCCAGATCCCTCTTTAAATAAACAGCAAATAAAAAAAGTTTTGTTCCATTTCCCCAAAGCAGTAGATTCTGAAGAGAGTTCCAAGTGCAGGGCTGCTTTGCTTATTTGATTAAAAATGAGCATAGGCCAGCCTTGACTTTATGAGACCTTAGATTAAAAGGTTTAAAAGAAAATTCCAAAAAAAATTTATAAGGTCAAATGAAAATTGTTTCTAAAAGTCCCCAAGAATTTGCTGTCGGGAGTCAAATCTGTATAAATATTTCTGGGAGAGCATTCTGTCTTCATTAAACTTGGAATCTGTGCCCCGTACTGTGACCAGCTGTTAAAGGCAAGAAACAAGAAACTGGTATTTTTATTTACCATACTATTATTGTTGTTGTTTTGTGGTAGTGGCCTCAATCAGCCTTAAGGTCCCCTTGCACTATGCACTATACAAACACATAAGTATTTATGGTCCTTGCCCCTAGGGACGTATTGTTTAGAAATATTGTCGAGGAGACAACCATTTGGAAACACATTTTATATTGGTGGGAGGAGACACAGAGCAAATTAGTGTAGCTCTGCACTGTAACTCAGGGGGAGACTGAGCTTCCACAGAACCAAATCAAGCAAAGAAAAGAAGAAACAACAGCACTGGCAAACAACAGCACGGCCAAGTTACAGATAAAATGGAACTTTCTGTGGATAAAAGTATTTAGCTAGGTTAAATATTATAAGGGCTAGCAGTCTTATAATTCAGGGTTGAAGGGTTCAACCCAGCAAGGTGCTGAGCTCTCTGGCCCCAGTCCTGCAAAGCACTTAAGCATGTGCTTAACTTTATGGGCCTGATTAGTCCCTCTGAAGTCAAGTTCTATGTGTAGGTTCATAGGATTGGAAAGCTCCAATGATTGTAAAGGGCATGACCAGGGACTACGGATCAAGCCATACATTGGCTAAGGTCAGATACAAAATTTTCCAGCCCTTAATATTGTACAGCTAACCCAATACATCAGGGGAAGTTGCTATGGTTTAGTTTTATACTGCTACTTTCCCCTCAAGTTTTTGTCTGAAGGAACTATTTGCTATTCCAGCATGGCAGTTTCTCTTTTCTCTCAAAAGCAGCCAGGCAACTTAACAGTTAGATGTTGTTTATGAATGTTTCTTATGGCATTTTCTTTTATTTTTATTGAGCAATTTTTCCAACATGAAATGGGACATTTATTGTTCACATACAGTGGGTAATGAACCTGCAAAAGCCAAAGCAGGCTTCATAAAACATGTGACTCTCCTCAATGAACAGAATGACAAACCATGATGGACATTTATAAATCATTCAGGAGCAGTCCTCATAATTCCTGAAGTTTCATTAATTCATTTACAAAGGACTGAATTTACAACTCATCAAAAAGGTTTCTGATTGCAAGTCCCAGAGCCCTCAACATATAGAATAGATACAACAGGGCAAGCTGCCTCACCTATGTTCCCCAGCCTGAGCTGTAAGAACCACCTGTCCCCTATGGACTGGTCATATAGAATTTAATATGTAGGTTATTTAGAATTCTAGCCCTTCCATACTATTCTAAAACATGGCTCAAAAATGTGTATGAAAGATACGGTTCTCTATTATGCATAGGTTTTTAGAGTTATGTTTAAATTAAAATTATGAAATTATTTAAGCTGTTAAATGTCTATATAGCGCTATTAGGCTGATCCTATTACATTTTACAGAGCTTTTCCATTAGGGCTAGATCCGTAAGGGCTGGCTCCAGTAGTCCATGGAGCAGCAGAGAGTACGGTGTGGAGTATGCTCATCATGCCCTCCCAACAGTGTTCCTGTGAGGCAAGGTTTCCACACAGTGTAATTCCATCAGCAGCCGCGCTGTCTAGAACCTGCATGCTTGCTATGGTACCATCACAAAAGGAAACTGGGGATTGCCAAGCACAGGACAAGGTCACAACCACGTAACACTCCCTTAAGGATGATTTAATGGATACTAATGAGATGTTCAGCAGCCATATTTTTTGTAATTCCCTAATCCTGATCCAACCCAGGAGCAGGGGTTGAGTCCAGGATGTGGAGCAATATCAATAGGATAGGAGGTCCTGGATTGATATGAACACTGCATTCTGTTCAGCATCTGCTTCTGCTGCTCATTACACTCTATTCCTCGCCTTCTTGCATGGCCCTACTCAACTGACACTCTGTCTTTGACTTCTCAGTTGTGGCTTCCAACACGGTGCAAATTAAAACTATATATAATGTGGACAACTAGTTCACCACCCAGAACTGGAAGTAGAACACAAGCTCTTATTTCACAGTCATAGTAGTCAAAACATTCGGCCTGATCCTGAATCAATTGAAAGGTTTTGTCTTTTGAAACACAAACATAATCCAGGTGGAATTCTCACAAGAAGGCATTTTGACTAGTGATGGCCTTGGACAGCTAAATTAAGACTGAACTCCTGACCTAGATTTCAAGTTGAATCCCCTAACCATGGCTGCCCAAGAATCTTCTTAAAGGAAGATCCCAGCAGTGGAGGAAGTTCTTCAGGAAAGATAGACCTGAAGATTCTTGGCAGGGCCAGTGGGTGATGTAGGGTTTCTCTTCTACATGTATTGCACTTTACTAACCAGCAATGCCTCTGGAACATCTCTGTCCAAGGTTGCCCTTCCTGGAAAAGGATACAAATACTAGTGAAACTGGGTATTTGAAAATAAAATAAAATAAAAAACAAATTTCTCTAACGAGCCAGTTATAAAAAGGTGTCAAACAAATCATTAAAGATTTTAAACAGATTTTCTTGTGGCAACATAAAATACATCAAAACTTGGCTTCTCTTTGTTGCTAACCCTGAATTAAAAAACAAAAATCTTCAGTACGTGGCCTTAAACTATCTGTGATAATCATTATAAAACAATCATACATAACAATCTCTGCTTCCTGGTGCACAAACAATAAACTACATTAATCTTTGCAAACTGCTCTAAATCTACCTGTTCATGTAATCAGAGAACTTATCACGTAGCAAAGCTGGCACAGCAATTTACTATAACTTAACATGTAACAAATTATTTCCGCAATATGCACAAACAAGAACAAAAGAGCCCTTTCTGGATTTATGGTTACTGTAGCAAGACACAACAGTTTAGCTACAGTGTAACTCAGGATGAATGGTGCCTTCTAGATCATTTATAAAACAGGCTATTTGGCATTTCCAAGACTACTGGGCAAATTTCTGAAGTACTGTCAAATCTGTGAACTAAGTCACAAGATTAATTGCTATATTTATTATAGTTAGTGCTAAACTGGAGTAAAAATGTATATTTCCTGGTTGTTGCAGAGGATACAAAAATTAGTAATGGTTTTCAGTGAACTTTAAATACTGAACCTGGGTAAGCACCCAGTGTTTGGATGCTTATTAGGGACATGTTCCATGACTCCAAAAGTTTGGGATGAAGCTAAAAAATGGCTATTTGCTAAAGTAACTGATTTAAAATTTCATCTTTTTACTCAAAATATGTGCTTACAGTAAGCTATAGTCTAATACCTTTGACAGATTGATTGGCAGCTTATTCCACAAGTACCACTATTGAGTTCAGTGAAGCTAACCACAGCATAAGGTTCTACTCAACATCAGTAGATAGGTGTATAAGTATTCTGGCGCTGTGTATTTGTGACACAGAAATCCATTGGTGTCAACTGGAAAAGGGTTCACTGTTCTTTAAAAGCAACTTCTGCCTAAGACCTGACAAACCCAGTATCCCTAATACAGCACTTCCATGACATTTATCCATAAAGGGTAACATATGGGGTCACTACTGAAAGCTTGAAATTTATCAATACTCAAAATGATTGTGAGATGCCTATAGGGATAATATTTTTTTTAAAGTAACTATATTGAAAATTATGCCCGATGCTCTTGGAATAAAAGTTAGTCACCAGGGAATCGAGTCTTGGTGATGACCCATAAGTAGGAGGAAGATATCACCCCTCCCTGGTTAGCCAGTGATGTAATGCAAGGTTCAATTGTCTATCATTGTCCCATCACAGAACAATCAACCAAAAACCATCAGAGACAATTTTTAACAATCAAAACCACTTGAAGGTAAAAAAAGAACATTATAACAGATACAGGATTGCCTTGTCTGAGGGAAAAGCCCCTCACAAACGACTGATTCAGTATATCACAGGGTGGAAAAAGATACTCTGCACCCATTCACTGAGGAAACTTCTTGTTGAATGAAGGAGTTTCATGAAAGATTGAATTCTAGTCCTGGGGAGCCAGTTATCGCTGCAGCAGACTGAACTTGGGGGAATAGGGGCAGGGAGACATCTACTTTATTAAAAAGGAAAGGTAACTATTAATACATGTAGGCCCTACTTTGCATTTTATTATTTTGTTTTGTGTTGCAACCATTTGTTTCTATCACTCTCTCTTGTTTACAGTGGAATCTCTATTCTTGCTTAAATAAACCTTCATGTGTTTCAGTATAAGTCCTCACAAGTGCTCTGTGTTTTCCAGGAGTGGTAGTTTAAGGTAAAACTGGTAAAGGGAGGGTACACTGTTCCCAAAGGAGCAGAAGATCTGGGATTTCTGTAAGTAGCCATTGTCAGGGGCTAGATATCACAGGGGAATGCTTCAAAGGAGCTCAGGGGCTGGGGTGCACCTATTTTTAACCTGCAAGGCAAACACAGGTCTGGCATATCCCAGAGGATAGCTCTTGAGTGGCTGAAAGGTCTGGGAGCTGACAGCCAGCCACCACAGGCAAGACTCCCCCTGGCTAGAGGCAGTGGGTAACAAGGTGACTCATGGTCCTGGGGATTCAAGAACCGTCACAGTACCTTCAAGTTATACCTGCTTATTATGGGCCAGATAAGCGTCTTCACAGAGTAAGATTTCAGAGTAGCAGCCGTGTGAGTCTGTATCTGCAAAAAGAACAGGAGTACTAGTGGCACCTTAGAGACTAACAAATTTATTTCAGCATAAGCTTTCATGGGCTACAGCTCACTTCTTCGGATGCATAGAATGGAAAACACAGACAGGAGATATTTATACATACAGAGAACATGAAAAGGTGGAAGTATGCATACCAACTGGAAGAGTCCAATCAATTGAGATGAGCTATCATCAGCAGGAGAAAAAAAACCTTTGAAGTGATCATTAAGATGTATGTATAAATATCTCCTGTCTGTGTGTTCCATTCTATGCATCTGAAGAAGTGAGCTGTAGCCCACGAAAGCTTATGCTGAAATAAATTTGTTAGTCTCTAAGGTGCCACAAGTACTCCTGTTCTTTTTACAGAGTGAGATGCAACTCCTTGTGATTGAGGATGCAAAATCTGATCATATACCAATGAAGCCTAGTGTTTACTTCTAGAGCTGGTCAGAAAAACTTCAAGGGAACCATTTTCCAGCAGAGAATGCAATTCTATCAAAACTGAGGTGCTCACAAGATCATGTCAATTTTTCTGGAATTTCATTGGGGGGAGTTCAGTAATGTCAAAACATCCTGTTTCAACATTTTTGGTACGAAATGTTAACATTTTTCATTTTGCAATGACTTTTCATTGCAATGTTTTTATTTTGTACTATAGAACATATAAAATTAAGTAAAAAGTCAAAATCAATATGAAATGATTTAGTCAAACTGAAACATTTCAATCAATCTGAATTTTTTTAAAAAAAAAATTCCTTTGTGGAGAATTTCTAAATGTTTGGGTTTCCTTCCAAATTGGAATAAAGCCAGATTTTGAAATTTCAAAATCCTTTATGAAACAGAATTTCCATTCTCTGCACAGCTCTATTTACTACCATTAAAACAACAATGCTCTTAGAGATATAGCAAGAAGAACAACCTGGATTCGGGTGTACCACATTAACAACAAAATTAGCAGCTAAATTCTGAATGCAGAATTCATATTGCTGGCAGTGATGTTAGAGCTTGGTTTTGGGATGGGCTTTTACATGGATGGCAATTAGAAAAATCATCATTAAACTTGTGAATTTAGCAACTTCAATGTGAAAATCACTGAGAGTAAATAACACTCACAAGGTTATTTTAAATTCACTTTTCTGAATATAAATGACATTTTAATCCATGTTTGGTTTCTCCAGATGTCTGGAAATCTGAAAAGTCTTAATGGTAATTGGTTTTATTATGGAGTATGCGTATATTATTGTCTGGTTAATCTAAAACGTGTTTAGTCCAAACAAAAATGAAGTTTACAAACTAGTTTCTACTAACTAGCTCTGACTATGCAGTATGTACTCGTGAAATAATTATGATAGCATTCATACAACAGGTGGGGGAACAACACAGCCCTCTTGGCTGTAAAACAAAAGTGTATTTGTCGATCTAGACACCTCCCATTTTGCAATCAAATGTGTAGCCAGCAAGTTAGAGATGCACACTGCATAAGTGTATACATAGTATGTATTTATTACGTAATATGTATGTAGGGGTATAGAGATGTTTCTTTATGAATAATGCATTCATCCCCAACAATATTAGTGTATCTGCTATATGCTTAGATATAGTTGGTGTGAGTTTTATGAATATTTATATAGGGGAGTATCTATTGCTAAACAACCCTGTGCACAATTCTGCAACTAGACATGCACAGAACTCCTCTTTAAACCAATAGGCATTCCAAGCACAGAGTAGGTGTGAGATCATTCCCCATATGCTAAAGAGGAGCTGTGAGAAGGTAGAAAATAGGAATGCTAAGAGGCTGTCCAGTAGGGCAGGCTCTGGCCCCTAATCCACGATACTGAATAATCAATCTTCCAGTTTAGAGGTATAAACATTTTTTTCTGAACTTTTTAACCCTTTTCTAATTATTAATCTGTAAAGATGAAGCTCTTTGCTCCTTAAACAGGCCACTGATGAGAGGTTGGGATTTTCACAAGATGTACACACACAGGAAGACACACAAACTTCCCTTTACATATACAGCCTGTGACAATTATAATCAGACCAGAGATGTCTTACTGGCAATGCACTTCATGCATCATCATCATCATCTTTTTGAGCTATTGCTACCAGTGCTTAGTTCTAGTCTATACTGGGAGGCGTGGTGATGTGCTGAATATTCATACAGATTGAAACTACCTGATCTTGTCAAATCAAGGCATATTTTCTTTATGCTGGATTTGACATGTTCAGTTTGGATTCAATTACCACTTCTGCTCAGAAAAAAAATATATACCCTCCACAAAGCATCCCCAAACTCTTTACAAAAGTAACCAATTGATCTGTAAACTAGATACATTGATCAGTTGGGTACAATTTTCAAAAGCACGTACGTGATTTAGGAGCATGTGTCCTGTTTTCAAAAGTGACTTAAGCATTTAAGAATCTATGAGTAAAAATTTCAAAAGGTGTAAATGTTTTAGGAGTCCAAGTCCCACTGAATCCCAGTGGAATTTAGGCTTCTTAGTGACTTAGATACTTTTGAAAATTTTAACCAGTTTTCCATGCTAGAATCTGGCAAGGACACTAGGATTAACACTCTTAAACTTGCAAAATGTTGCATGGAATTTTTAATGATCAAAGTGTTTGGAGCAAGAGCTGAATGAGCTATTAATAGTGAACAGGGTAGCGAAGGAATTTCACCCTTTTTTCTGTTTGAGAATTACCCACAAAGAACTACTGATGTTTATGAATTATTCATTATTCATAAGTGTTCAATGAACACTTCAGACATATTGCAGCCTACAGCTTGTTCAGAACCTATTTGCTTTAACTATTAATTGATTGTTTTGTTTAACTGGACACCTAGGTCAGCTGGCATAGTTTCTGGTCCCTGTCTGGATGACTGAAATTTTATATGTGGGTGGTGAAGCACTTCCAGCATGAATAGCAAATCCTCATATTCACATGTGAATATTGATATACGCATGACTGATGGGCATTCCCCAACATTTACACAAATGAAAAACAATTGCACACCTGCTGAGGAAAAGCAATAAAGGATTATGAGCAAGGGAAAATCAAAAATCAGTTGAGAATAAGTGGAAATGTTGATATATTAACAAATAATTTTCTCCCCTAGCTCTAGTCAGGATTTTGGTATTTAATCTTGTCCAAAATGCAGGACATCACACTGCATTAGGGTGACCAGATGTCCCGATTTTATAGGGACAGTCCTGATATTTGCGGCTTATTTGTATATGGGCTCCTATTATCCCCTACCCCCGTCCCGATTTTTCACACTTGCTATCTGGTCACCCTACAGTGCATAATGGCCTCTACACCATGCTAGGGCTTTGATTCAGTATAGACTCAGAGGGAAACACCAGCACCACTTACTGCTGCGGCCTCTTTTATTTTACTGGATCACAACACAGAGTGATATGGCTGCAAATTTAAAACACATGGGGATTTTTGCTGTCTAGAGTAAGAATGGTAACTAGTGTGGAAATGGAACTTCCAAACTCCGATGTCTTTGGAAAGAACAGTTGATTCTGTTTTATAGTTCAGTTATCAGTTGCCCTCTTAACTAAAATGGATTTCCAACAACATGCTACATATTTCCTATATATGAGCCAAGGGAACATGATTGTCTGATTCATGAATAGGAATATTCAAATATTGCAGTGTTCAAAGCTTTCATAAAAACCATGCTGCGGATAGAGTATTTTTATATTTTAATCTAATCCAACACAATCAGAATAATTAGGTGTTATTGGTTAGATTTGTCATTTTGCAATTAGAAACCAATAGTAATGCTGTGAACAGTTGCAATGACACACTAAAGCATTTTTTTTCATTTAATGTAGTTACTTCCATTGTATTGCATTCTATTTATATTTTCCCCAGCTACTGGCAAGATTTTCTAATTGCACTGCTGGGACCCTTATTAAAATTATGATTTTTAATGGTTTCCTCCATCACATTAGATAATCGAACATGATGCTCCACCAACATCCCGCTGAATAAGGAAAAGTTATGTACTTGTTCCCATAATATAAGAACTAGGGGCCACCAAACGAAATTAATGAGCAGCAGGTTTACAACAAATAAAAGGAAGTTCTTTTTCACACAGCACACAGTCAACCTGTGGAACTCCTTGCTGAGGAGGTTGTGAAGGCTAGGACTATAACAGAGTTTAAAAGAAAACTAAAATTCATGGAGGTTGTCCATTTTTGGCTATTAGCCAGGATGGGTAAGGAATGGTGTCCCTAGCCTCTGTTTGTCAGAGGGTGGAGATGGATGGCAGGAGAGAGATCACTTGATCATTTCCTGTTAGATTCACTCCATCTGGGACATCTGGCATTGGCCACTGTCAGTAGACAGGACACTGGGCTGGATGGACCTTTGGTCTGACCCAGTAGGGCCATTCTTATGTTCTTAACAGATTAAGTGGAAAACAATCTGTGCATCTTCACTAATCAAGGGACTATTTACCATGATGATCTCAATCTCAGTAGACATTATTATTGTACTGTAAATTGCAAAATTTCCAGCAGTTTCTAGGCATGCTTGGCCAGGGGAATTTGTAAAATACCCAGAGAAAGATTTCAATCTGAGATGAAATTAGCACTGATTTTAGAGCTCAAGCCAATGCTTGCCAAAGTCAGTGGGAGCCTTTCAACTGAGTATAATGGGATCAGGTCCCTACTTATTTGGGCACAGGGGAGCCTTCTTTTGTATTCTGAGCCTAACTAGAGGTGGACAACAGAGCTACTGTTGTGGAGAACAAGGCTCCTGGTTTACTTTTCATTTGTGCTTAAGTGCAGGATACAAAGATAATGAAGCCCAGCCACTGGGCAAGAGTTTCTGCGACTTGGACAATCCATTTCAATCTCTGCTCACCCCTATCAGACTCAAGGAAACAAATCACATGACTGATTAAAAACTAAGAACTAGATTGTTGCCTGAACTATGCACATGTGCAGGGACATAAGGGGAAGTTACACCATCCCCCATACATACCTGTACCTATTTTCCCGGATCAGGTGTGTGTGTGGGGGGGGAAGAATCCATGGACCCTTGGGGTCTGCCCCCAAGGTGCCAACCAGAAAAGCTGACTTGAGTCAGCACAGTGGAAGAGAAGGGGTGGGAAGGTAATAATTTGTTGCTGGTATATGTTAGCAAAAAACAACTAGTCCTCTGGAGCAATGGGTCCTCCTGCAAGGTGCTCATTGCAGGATCAGGGCCTGCATTTGGTTGTTAATGAAAATGATGCATTTTTTAAAGCATATATTCACTGATGCTAAAGTCAAGTCACAGTGAAAAAATATGATGGTCCATTAGGAAATGGAACTAAAATTGAAAATATAACTCATTAAAAATAGAGATTTTCATCTTATTTTGTCCCCCGCTGCCACTCATTCCCAGTTTCATGAAACAGTTCTGTTTCCTTATGTAGTGGTGTGAGATATAAAGAATTCAATGTTCAGTGGATGGCTGCTTCATCTTGGCATGGGTGATATGTATAGCAGCTGAATGCTAAGTGCCACTGACACACCCCTAATCCGTCTGTGACGCTGATGCAGCCGGAATCTTGGCAGGTCAGCACTTTCAAAGACAGTGTGATGTGCAAGTCTAATCTGTTTGTTCTGTCTAAAACGGCAACAGCTCCCCCCTCCCCATTTTTTAATGATTAGTGGTGTGATGCAGCATGGCCAGAGGGCAGCAGGAGAGTGATAGATGGGAGATATGTAAGCCCCTGGATGATGAGACCCTTATTCGCTGTAGAGGGAAGAGAGGCTGCTACAGCTTAATGAGAACACCTGAAGTCAATTAAGCCAATTAGAGCACCTGAAGCCAGTCACCTGATAAAAAACCCCTGCTTCAATCAGACAGTTGGAGAAGTTGAAGTAGAGTGGTTTGGTGCTGGAGCAGAGAGCAATTTGAAGGAGAGCAATTTCCTCTCCTAAGGAGAGGAGAGTTTGGAAAAGTGCTGTGGCAGGCCAGAAGACCAAGACCCTAGGTAAAGGGAAACCCAGCTTGTACAAAGCAGAGGGACTCCACAGACACAAAGGATTGGGAGAAACCTTGCCCAAGCAGAGAGAGGGCAGGAAGCCCCCCAAGCTGAAAGGCCGAAACGGGAAGTAGCCCAGGGGAAGGAATCACTAGTTCAAGGGGTTTGCTGCTATCCCTAGGGCCCCTGGGCTGGGACCCAGAGTAGAGGGCGGGTCTGGGTCCCTTCCTCTCCATTCCCCTTCTCTGGGATACTAGTGGGACAGTTAATACCCCAGATCAGGGGTGAGAAATGGCACCCTGAACACCCCCACAAGAAGAGAAAGCACAGGACCCCTCACAGTAGTGCCGGCAATTTGCCAGAGTGGTTATCCATTAATCAACCATGAATTAATATCACTTTCCCTCCTCTTACTTTTCTGATTCATTTCAATGGTATTTTGGGACCATTTTTTATTCCTGTTAAGTCTTCAAGTTTACCAACTAACTCCAATCTTCCATCCACTTTTAAATGCCATCTAGCAATATGCAGGACTATACATCTGAGGTGGTGCTCTGTGAAATAGCAGCTACCAAAAGGTCAGGGTATTTGTAGGTATGTTCAGTATTAATTTATGCATTGGATAGCAGGAAAATTAATAATACTGTATTATAATTAATAATATCATTATTAGTGTTATTTGTTTACAGTAGCACCAAGAGGCTCAATCATGATCAGGGCCCCACCGTGATGTGCACTTTACAAATACAGAGTAAAAGGGACACACAGATGGATCAAGTTATATACATTCAGTCGTTTGCAAAGTTAGATAACTAGAGTTCACTTTTGAAAATTGGTCCTGGCTGTCTACAGGACATCACAATAACCAAAGGGAAAACATAAGCCTGTTCTAGATCCTGATCTAAACTGAAGTCAATGGGAGTCTCTGACATCTTTGGGCTTTGGATCAGACCCATAGTAATCTCTGATTAAAAGAATCTCACAGTTTGTTAACGTGCTGTCACACCCGCAGCATCAATATACACCTTCCATTGTTCTCCATGCAACCAAAAGTTTTAAATAACATCCAAGCCACTTGGATAAATGGGGCAGCCCTATTATTTGAACGTAATCAGATACTAGGAATTTGCACATGTAAAAAGTATTGGCAACAGATGCTCCTGACTGGTCATTTAGCAGCAAGAGGTTCATCATTTGTATAACGTTTTCTTTGGGAAATCATTTTTTGTTCATCTAACCAGCAGCTTTCTTCAAGACTCTCTGATTGTTCACTGAAACTTCCTTTCTTCATGTAGCTTGCACTTCAGAGACGGCTGGCACTGAAAAATATCCAGTTAGATCTGGAAAAAAACTGTTTTTTTTCTATTCAATTACATTATTCTTTCCCAAAATCACTTGCATGCATTTTTTTCAAAGTCTTTATTATCCATTTTCTAAAAAGGTCTCTGATTTTTATCCCTTCCTTATGATTGTTAGTAGTGTTGCCCTGATTTCTATGTCAGAAGACTGAGTGGTATGCTAACCGTGTCCATTATAAGTGGATTGCACTCTTCAATTCACTTGCAGTGATGAGGGAGTTTCTAACAGAATCTCTCTCCTCTCTCTCTCTTTATTAATCTTTGATAACCCTCTCTTTGATCCACGCAATGCACCAGGCTAATTTAAGGATGCTTTTAAAACTCAGATATGGGATTACTTCATTTGATTCATGGGAGACCTTGAGCATTTGAAATTAACCTTTTGCTTCCTTGGGAAAGAATTTTTACTTTGGGGATTTGGTTTACCTGTTGAGAAAGAAACTGTCTCTTCTTTTTAGCTTGATTGCTCAGTACCTGAGAGTTGAATCATGCATACTCTGCAGGGCTTGGATGCCATTGTAAATTCACTGCTATTGTACTTCTGGGCCTGATCCAAAACCCACTGAAGTCAAAGGAAATATTTCTGACTTCAATGGACAGTCCCACATTGTTCTGTGTGTACTCAGTTTCCACAGAAATTAATGGGAGCTGAGGGTGCTTAGCACCTTGAAGAATCATTGTACTCTGAGTAACCTCAGCAGGAGGAGGAGGAGGTTATACTCAGCACTATTTTACTTATTTTCAAAAATGTAATGAAACCTGACAATCCACAAACAGATCAATCACTTCACCAATTATATACATTCGGTCCTGACAATATCCCCCTACTCCCTTTTCTCTTCAAAATCTTATTTCCTGATTTTTGCACTTGCCATGCCATTGCCTTTAGATTTCACCATGTTTCGGTCCTGGCTCTCCACTGTCTTTAACCTTGAATAGTAATTTACACCTCTAAAAATGAGTGTAAAATCCTACCATTCTGACATAAGTGGTAAGACAGAATCAAGCCCTCTGCTTTGATGAGGTGTTACTTGTTCATTGGCTAGTTGGGTCCTGCCACCACTGCGAGTTGCTTGAATTTTTCATTACAAATAATATTTGTGGTGAATTTGACTTTTTTTTCCTGTTTGCAAATCACAAACCAATTCTGATTTCTACAAATTCATGACACACAAATACTTGCTGGACAGCTTATGCAAACCAATTTCAACTTGTCCAGATTACAGGCTAAAGATTATGTCATGGAGGTCACAGAATCCGTGACTTCCAGAGACCTCCATGACATTTTCTGCTTCAGCTGCGGGGCTGGAGCTATCATCCGGTGGGGATGCCAGGTGGTGAGGGGGATCCCAGATCTCTGAGCCACTGTGGGCATCTGGGGTGCCCTGGAGCCACAGCAGTGGTGGTGCTGGACCTCCCTCCCCATTTTGTCAGGTTTTTTTAGTAAAAGTCAGGGGCAGGTCATGGGAAATAAACAAAAATTCACAGAAGCCCGATCTGTCCCATTATTTATGTTTTGTGACTGATCACCTAAGTAACACAGTGTGTTTTCTGTTCTGTGATTGGATGACTGAAACTTTGTAAATGAACAAATAAACACTAATAATTAATAAGGTACTTCTGGTACAATTTTATTTTTATTTATTTATTTTTTTGACAAATCAATTGTATTAGAGTTCATTAAACTTTTAGAAACTGGCAAAAGTTTTCGTGAACAGCTCATGGCTATTTGAATATTTGAACAATGAATAAATGTGAACTAATGTAAGCAGTGACTTTCTCAACATGCTTCATAACAAACGTACATAACGTGTAGAGTTAGCACTCACCTTCTCTCTGGAGTTTGGCTTTACTAACAAAGAATTAACAGCAAGATAACATAAAGCATGAAGGGGACATCTTCATCTGAATGGCTGAGAGCTTCAGGGTGCTTTGGGGGAGTTGCCACCTCACATTTGTTATTGGCCGGCTCAGGTAATACTGCCTAAGGCAATGGGAGAGACAGCCAATAAGGGTAGAAGGAAAATATTAGAGCTATTGAAATATATTATTTAAGAACCTTCCCAGTCTGAGAATGCGAGCCTTAATACCCAGCTAAAAAAGTCCTCCCTCGAAGGAAGGAGAGAACAGCATGTCTATCTCTCTTATTCCATGGTGCACCTGGCCCAGGCACTCCCATAGGCTACTGAGGTGGCTTGGCAAGAAGAGAAACTATTGTGCATGATGAGAGATGTAATTTGGTCTAGGCTTCTTGGCTGGAATACAGCTCCCAAGAGGTAATGCAGTGGGATGTCCTAATGGAAATTTTCAGCTTTAAAATGCACGTTTTCAGCAAAAATGTTTGGTTTTTCAAATTTTTGCAGAAAATTTTTTAAAAATCCATAATTGATACCAATTTTTTTTTCATTTTCATTGAAATTTTCCACATTTTTGACCACCTCTACTGAGAACTAAACCCAGCTTTTCTGAAGCACACTACAGTGACTTTACTACACAACTTTCCATCCTTAATTTCTACTGTCA
Source organism: Mauremys reevesii (assembly GCF_016161935.1). Taxonomy (NCBI): domain Eukaryota; kingdom Metazoa; phylum Chordata; order Testudines; family Geoemydidae; genus Mauremys; species Mauremys reevesii. The sequence goes on along the minus strand of NC_052633.1, from coordinate 24,452,607 downwards.
TGTAAATAGTACAGGACCCTCTACGGTGTTGATAGTAATGTCCTAATGGGTTAAGTTCCTTGCTGGTTTCTGATTTGGAAACCAGAGACCATAAGATAGGAGCTATTGTCCAAAGATGGTCTCAGTTCCCAGACTGTCTATGAAGTCTCCCATTACAGGCATTTCACTGAAGAGACAGCATGTTATCATCAAAGAAGCAGATGAATTAAGGAGGGGACTAATTCCTCAATGTGGCCAGAGACAGAGATGTCAGGTGAAGAAAAAAACAATAGCTCGGTGATGCTAGGTGAGGTCTAGAATAATGGTCAAAGATTTGATGCCAGGATTCATAGATTCATAGACTCTAGGACTTTGAGAGGTCATCGAGTCCAGTCCCTTGCCCTCATGGCAGGATCAAATACTGTCTAGACCATCCCTGGTAGACATTTATTTAACCTACTCTTAGGATGTAAAAAGAGCCCACACATGATGTTACTCATGAGCAAGGAAAGAACTGTGTGGTACATAAACAGAAATCTGAGTAGAAATGCTTTGAAGCATTGAACATGGTGTCCCTTTGAGAAACAGCTCTATCTGAATTCATTTCATCCCTGTCTTTGGCTGTGAGACAAGAAACATTACTCCATAGTTTTGAGAGAATAAAAGGTGCCAGGGCTGGATGAAACAGAACAAAAAATGAATGTGTTTTTGCTCTTCTAAGCATTTTACAAACAAGAAAACTATAATCATGAAACTTCATGAGTTGATTGAAATCTTTTACACAAGAGAAATTTGCTTCTTCTACACCTCAGTGTTGTGAGGTAAGCCTTTCTTCTTCTAGAATGATCAACCAAAACTCTGGCTCGTGGCAATTAACTGAGTATACATAGCACTTCACAAACCAACAGGAACTACCACAGACTTAAGAGAGGGTAAGTATTTTATAACAGTATTTTATGAAAGAATCCTGCACTTAGAAAGGAAGAATCCCATGTACCGCTACAGGCTGGGGACTGACTGGCTAAGCAGCAGTTCTGCAGAAAAAGACCTGAGAATTTCAGTGGACGAGAAGCTGGATATGAGTCATCAGTGTGCTCTTGTTGCCAAGAAGGCCAATCGCATATTGGGCTGTATTAGTCGGAGCACTGCCAGCAGATTGAGGGAAGTGATTATTCCCCTCTATTTGGCACTGGTCAGGCCACATCTGGAGTACTGTGTCCAGTTTTGGTCCCCCCACTACAGAAGGAATGTGGACAAATTGTAGAGAGTGCAGTGGAGGACAACAAAATGATTAGGGGGCTGGGGCACATGACTCATAATGAAAGGCTGAGGGAACTGGGGTTATTTAGTCTGCAGAAGAGAAGAGTGAGGGAGGATTTGATAGCAGCCTTCAACTACCTGAAGACTTCCAAAGAGGATGGAGCTAGGCTGTTCTCAGTGGTTGCAGATGACAGAACAAGAAGCAATAGTCTCAAGTTGCAATGAGGGAGGTCTATGTTGGATATTAAGAAACACTATTTCACTAGGAGGGTGGTGAAGCACTGGAATGGGTTATCTAGGGAGGTGGTGGAATCTCCATCCTTAGAGGTTTTTAAGGCCCGGCTTGACAAAGCCCTGGCTAGGATGATTTAGTTGTGTTGGTCCTGCTTTAAGCAGGGGGTTGGACAAGATGACCTTCTGAGGTCTCTTCCAGCCCTAATATTCTATGATTCTATGATTAGATTGCATAGCATCTTTCATATTAACTGTAGCCCATGACATTTCACACGGTTAAGAAGGGTAGGCAAAAGATAAAAAACATTGTCAGTGGAGATCTGAAATGAGACAGATTACTGATGCAGCAATTACAGGAACTATTCAGGGCATAGTTTTGCCTTGGGTTTATTGCACCAAGAGTTGGTGAGAGCAGCAGAGGAGAAGGCTCTTGCCAAAAGTAAGCCTGAATGTTCTAATAATTCATTATTATGTTGAATCTCTACAATTGTTATCTCAAGTCCCTGTTATCCAACCCTGGCCTGTATTCAGTCTAGTAGCGGCCCTCTTCACAATGCTGAAACTGCTCTCACCAAGTTCTCTAATGACCTCTTCATGGCCAAATCTCAGCACCTCTTCTCCATCCTCAAACACCTCCACTCCCCAGCTACTTTTGACGTGATTAACCATTCCCTACTTCTTGAAAACCTTGTGCACCCTTGGATTTTGTGCTCCTCCTAACTCTCTGCTTGTTCCATCCAAATATCCTTCAGTGGATTCTTCTTATCAGCTTTCTCCCTTTCTATGGATATCCTATAAGGCTTCATTTTTTGCCCACTCCTCCTCTCCCCCCCTACATGATTCATGTAAATTACCTCAGCCACTCAGACGGCATTAGCTATTTTACATACACAGATGACTCACAAATGTGCCTCTCAATTGTTATCACAAGTTATATACTCACTTGTTCCACAGCACATCTTTGGAATCGATAGGTTGTCTAATTAGTGTGGTCTGACCCATCTCCACCAGCACAAAAGGAGGTAGAGGCCTTTTAGCTTAACTCTTTTTCTGCTCACCTTTCCATTTGTTACTTGGGTATCAGTTCCCTAGCAGAAAAGTAATATTTCTTACAAAAATCTGCAGCATGCCAGGTTGAATATTGTATTTTCATATCTGGAGAACCTGATTCCTGGGATTCATGCAGCACTCCCTGTTGGATTAATTTTGGCAAAGTTCCTTAATTACTTGTGTTGTTTTAGCCATTAACTAAAGACAAAGACTCAACAAGGAAAGCTGTCAGGTCGGTCTGAAAATGAACTGCTGCAAAACAAAATACATGCAATCAGATGTCTTACGAAAAGCCCGAATAACGGTAACAGGAGAAGAAATTGAAGAAGTGGAACAGTACATATATTTGGGCCAAGAAGTTAATATGCACCAAAACATGAATGGAGAACTATCGCGAAGGATTCGGGCAGGATGGTGTGCATTTAATTCCATCAAGGACGTCCTCAAAGGAAAAATAAAAAAGACCACAAGTACAAATATCTTCAATTCAAAAGTGCTGCCAGCCATGCTGTATGGCAGTGAAACGTGGGCATTGACAAAGATAGAAGAACAGCGACTGTTGGTAGCTGAAAGGGCAATGGAACGAGCTATGTTGGGAATTTCCCTTCTGGATCGTATCCCAAATGAAATGACTAGAGAACGCAGCGGTGTGAAAGATATTGTCATGGAAAGCAGATATAATAAGATACGATGGGCTTGCCACATAGCACAGCTCACGGACAATAGGTGGACCACAATCATTACTGAGTGGTACCCGCGAGAACAGAAAAGACCACCTGGGTCGGCCTCCAAGAAGATGGGAAGATGACATTGTTAAACGTTTTGGACGAATGTGGAGAAGAAAGGCAAGAATGCAAGAAGAATGGCGGACATGTTGTGATTGGCGCAGTCTTAATGACAGCTGAAGACCGATCGATCCAGGTGATCCACTTGCCTTAATTACTGATTTGTGCCTCAGTAGAAACTGCTGGCTTGGTCTGTTAAACCTACTCAGTTATGAAGTTGCAGCAATTACAGGAACTGTTCAAGGCATAGTTTTGCTTTGGGTTTATTGTACCAAGTAATAGAGCCAGATCAACATCGTAAGTCAGTTATTAACTCATCTTAACTGGTTAGCCTCATGCTTAACCTTAATCCAGTTGCAATGTGAAGATAATTCCAATTAGTGTCACCTAAACCAACAGAATGATAATGACAACAGAAAGGTGTGTGTGTGTGTGTGTGTGTGTGTATGCAGTAGGAGTTCTGTGTTTGCACAGCACCTAACACAATGATGTCCATGACTGGGGCTCCTAGGTGCTATGATAATACATATAGTAATATTAATAATGATATTTTTCTAGGGATTGGGTAGGCAGGACACTGAACATTTTCATATACAATATTATCTGAGCCACACAATATTCCTTCCTTCTCTCTTTCTTCCTCCTCTATTTCTCTGCAGAAGTCAAGTACTCCCATAAATCAATCTTCACAAGTTCCTGAGGAAATAACTTAGAATGCCAAAGGGATTGAAGAAACAATAATATGCAGAGTGATACCAAAAGCTGCAGTAACACCTGCACTAGCAGCAAAATGTCCAAGATTTATGGGCCCAACTGAGCCAATGCAGAGCACAACACTTAAGTCATCAGCTTGGCATGAAGCAGAAAAACTCGCTTTGCTGTTGCACTTGTGGAAGAATTTTTTCAAGGTCAGTTGATACCCAGAGGTTCTAAAGTTTTTAGGAAGATAATGTGCATAGTACACCAACAAAATACTGCTCTGTTTCTATGCTGTTCTCTTTGTCTCCTCTCTCACTACTGTTTTCATGCTATTGAGAATAACACTGTAGGTCCAGCTCCCTGAATGAATGATAGATATCCTTAAAGGGCCAGATTCTCTACTACATTGCACATTGTATATAGTCTTTTCCACATGTGCAGGGCGCAAAGTAGATTTAAAAAATGGCACAAAATCAGGATGGTTGAGCTTTACACGAGAGTAAATGAGCACAGGCCTTCATCCTGCTGTAATATATGTAGTTATTTAATGTGCATACCCAACACCAAACCAAATAATAGCCAACTTTTTGCTAGGACCTCTAAGGTAACCAAGCAAAGAGGAGATATTTTTAATGCTCACAGTTTTATACATACAGTGGAACTATTAGTATTCATTCCTTATATGACAAAAACTACCATCTTGTTCAACAGTTCTTGAATTTCTTCATTACAAAACACCACAGTTCTGTTGATTTCAGGGATACAAATTATTTGAACAGATTGTAAGTCGTAGCCTTTATTTATTTTTGAAAAAAATATTGCTGACTTTTCACAATAATCATTTAAACAAATATGAGTTTTCCTCTGCCACAATTGGCTCTATTTAATAGCAAGAGAACAACTAACCAAGAAAGACTAAAGTGCAGTCTCCATGCAAGAGCACATTGTTTATGTCACCAGGTTGCAATGAAGAAATAGGATGAAATAGGGGTAATATGCCAAAATTCTACACATCTTAAAAATCTCCAGTAAGCCAAAAATTAGCATTTTATCAATACTGCAGCTCTGACATTATTGACAAATACACCACAAGGAAAATAATAGCAGGATGAAAATCAAGGATTGAGCAAAATTGCCTTTACCTTCCTTTTAAATTACTTTTCATAGTGATTTAGTTAAATTGTCTCTGTTTGGCTTTACTAATGAGCTATAACAATGTGCCCAGTGCATGCACAAGTGTTGGCTGAACAAAAAATGGACTCTGAGACATTATTTATAGGCTCTTTGTACAAGCCACATTGTAAGAGTATTTATTAATTGCTTGCAAAATCAGCAAAATACGTGCAATAAGAGTCAGCTCAGCATATACCAAACATAATTGCACATTTGAGTTACACAGTTGTTTATGTCAGGTTGTAACCACACTAATAATTACCAAACAACCAAGTAATTCAATGCACAGTAAATGTAACACTTACTGACTTTATTAATTTCCATGTAATGCAAAAGAAGGAAAGTAACCAGACCAATCCATAATTTCACTCTATTTGCAAATCCTATCGTCTTTCAGATATATGGGATGAATTATCAAAACACAGCACAGGAGATGTGCACACATAACTCAGTGTTTGCTTGATGGTTTTTTGCACTGGCATCTCTCCTGCAAGTAGCTTTGAAAATTTATCCCATTATGTCAAGCAACTTCAAGGCATCCTGGACTTCGAAAATTAAAAGGAAAGGAAAAAATAAATAAGTAAATCTTCCACTGAGATACAAATTCCACCTTCTGTCAGGAACTAACTGATTAGAAAACTCTTTATAGGTTAAGCCAACCATTACATTTTTATGTTGCTGTATATTTCAAAACATAAAAAATAAAACATTTTCACCATAAAATCTTTCAAAACAGAAAAGACTAGCACAGTCCACAGCTCTAGACGAAGTTGCAATTTATTATTTATCTATTTTTATTCTGCTACAGTATCTTTTCCTTTAGAAGTCTGGCAAATTTCCCAAAAAAGTTTCTTCACCACCAATAATTTGTAAGCTGTGGCCCATTATAGTTTACACTGCATTTGTGCAGCACCAATCCAGAGGAAATTGAGTATATCTACCAGCAAAGTTTCTTGGTCAGGAAAATACAAAATCAATTTGCAGATAGAGGGTATTTAGCAAACTATTTAAAATTCAAATTAATCATTTTGGGACAGATTGCCATACCCTATACTATGTAGTACCTTCCTCCACCCGTGGTCCCATTAACTTCAGTGGGACTATTCCTAGTGTAAGGCCCCCCACTGAATCTAATCAAGGGTATCACTGTTCAGCCCATTATTTTGTGTAAACCATCATTCATTGTGTTTGGTGTCTCCTCCCCAGGCATACACTCTATGGGCCGGGCCACAGAAATAAATCTACTGTATAACTACCACCTACAGGATTACTCTTTCAGTCCAAGAATCTACAGTATTATTTTAGCACCGGAGGTTCCAGGTTCAATCCCCAGTGACAACCCATGATGATATTCAATAGGTTTCATGTCTATTGGAGCAAGAGAAGATAAGTCATACAGTGATTATAATTAGAATACACTACTTATTAATTATTATCATTAATATTGTCATTTATTAAATGGGTACATTTCATGGACTTAGCATTTCTCATGCCATGTCTCATTATTATTTTATTTATTGTTGATGTTTTATTATTTCTGTGTTGATTTATTATTAATACAGTGCCAAAGAAAAGAGAGATAGGAATGCAAGTATGACAGTGAAGGTCTTAATGAAACACTATGCAATGTGCTTAATATTAGGTGCACATTTCATTAGACCCTCTTTTGGTTCTCTTTTAAATACATTTATTTAATATATTAGCTCTAGAGTGTAGACTGAAGGTCAAAGCTGGATTTTCAAATCTGAAATCTCTAAACTCTGAAAAGTTTTATATCCAGACCCAAAAGCTCAAACCCATTGTTATTTACATCAGAAAATCTCTCTTCAGGAGAGTCCAGAAGAAGTCTTATTTTTAAAATTTCTGTCTCTTTTCAGAAACATTTAGTACTTTTCTTTTCTTACTACTGTGGTAATATTTAAGCATCCATGGCCAATTGACCAGTCAGATAGTAGAGAACCTGAATGTGTAGTCCACAAAAAGTTAGGCAGAGAAAGTAGATGATACTTTGGGTTATGAATATAAAAAGGCTTTAGTGAAAAATGTAAATGCTTGGTTTTGTCCTTGATATTTAATACTCATATCTTTCAGTTCATCTGCTTTATTTATTAGACTTTCACCTTGCCCCTCACATTTGATCTGACATGCAGAAGTTCTTAGTTCAGAGAGTAAATATAATACAATGCAATAGGTTACATACATAAAAAATGCATTAGAGAAAAATGTAAATGCTTAGATTTGTCCTTGATGTTTAATACTCATATCTTTCAATTCATCTGCTGTATTTATTAGACCTTCACCTTATCCCTCAACGGTTGCTGTGACAGATAGAACTCCTTAGTTCATCAAAGAGTAAGAGTGCCTGTGCTGAGTACCAAATACATACTCCTGCTGTGACTGTTAAAATTACAAAAGGTTTCATAGCTTCCACAATTGTCTTTGGAAGGAGAATCTACAGTATTTTACAGAGCCGCCCAGAAGATTCAGGGGGCCTGGGGCAAAGCAAATTTGGTGGCCCCTTTCATAAAAAAAAGTTGCAATACTATAGAATACTATATTCTCATGGGGGCCCCTGCGGGGCCCAGGGCCTGGGGCAAATTGCCCCACTTGCTCCCACGTCTGGGCAGCCCTGGTATTTTAAATAGTCACTGGCTTGCAGACCATTATAAAGTTTGAATTGCTCTTGTATTTAAATGGAGTAATTAAACAGAAAGAATGGGTAAGTAAGGTAATATCTTTATGGGACCAACTTCTGCTGTTGAAAGAAACAAGCTTTCAGGCTTCACAGAGTTCTTCCTCCAGTATGGAGAAGGTAACCAGAGTGTCCAAGCTAAATATTAAATGGGATAGTCCTCTCAGTCCTTGTCCTCAAAGGAAACCTGCACAATGTGTCCAAAAGACAAGCCTGGGAACTTAAATTCATTACTCTGCTGGACACTAAAAAAACATGGACTTAAGAGAGACACTGGTTTTATGGCTCATTACCACATTTTGTAACACTCCCTGCTTAACCCTTAATTGCCCACTTCATTCTAAGTGGTCTCCTACAGCTTGTGTGAACCCCTTATGCTTAACAACCTGGCCCACCTTCAGGGGCGGCTCCAGGCCCCAGCACGCCAAGTGCGTGCTTGGGGCGGCAAGGTGGAGCCGCGGGAGGTCCACCGGAGCCGCAGGCACGCCTGCGGGAGGTCCACCGGAGCCGCAGGACCAGCAACTGGCAGAGCGCCCCCCACGGCATGCTTGGGGCGGCAAAATGTCTAGAGCAGCCCCTGCCCACCTTGTATTTCTTCAATTATTAAAAGTCAGTATATCATTTTTTTTTAGTTACCAAGTAATAGAAAATATGAGATTTCAAACACAAGAATTTGCTAGACAAACAGCCATGGATAAAGCTAGCTATAGTGCAGAAAGTAGTTGTGCAGGTTTCCCTGCATGTCTGTCAATATAGCTACATCATCCCCTGTTACTCTAGACCAAAAACAGTTGTTTAGTCATGTGAACAAACATTCAACAGGCCCCACTTTTCTAGGCATATGCTGATTTTTTGCAAAGGTCTAAGGCACTGAACATGGTTCAGTGCTATTTTAGGACCCAGTCCTCATGGCATTCCACAAACAGAACTCCCATTCGTTTTTTCTCAGTGAAAACCGAGAAGGGTCTCTAGAACTGAACCTATATTTTATTACATATCGCTATGCTTTTTAAAAAAGTAATGAAGGAGCTACTGAATTAAGCCAGGAAAAATTGTTAAAATGCTGCTAGAAATCTGTCATATTTATATAAGCAAAAAAAAAAAAGCCCACACAATTAAGGTGCTGTGTCATCCTTCACCCACCACCATGTATCAAAGTGATTCTCTGTTAAGGTTCTCAGGATAACTTGTCATTTCATTTTCCATATGAGTACCAGTGTCTGAGCTGGTTGAAAATGGCCTTTCAGACTCAGCTCTGAAAATCTTAGAATTTGTGGGCCTGTGTCAGACTGCTATCATTATTTGAATGCATTCTTATATATATTGCAATCACACAAGTGTTTTTATGCTCTCCTTTTCAGATCAGTCTGGACAAGTCTCCTTATCTCAATCACATAGAATGTTATGTAAAGAAGTAATAATTGGATCCATGAGAGCTACAATGGCCATGAAAAAAAATTCTAATTTTATTTCATACTTTCATGCAGCAGAATCTGTAGTATTAGACATGCCAATGCAACTTCTAGTTATATTTTTAGTTCTTGACTTTTAGAAACACTGTATGTGAGATAAATTATTTTTTTTGCTACACTTGAAGTGCGAGCTATAAAATATATCTTCCTCACAAATCACTTGCAAATCATCTTTGTAAAACCTAATAAGCCATATACAATGATGGCAGGAGATGTACTTTTGCACAACTGGAAGCCATCAGACTATACCTTTCAAGAAATAGCCTCCAGTGAACGTGAAACTGCATATGGGCGAATTTGCTGCTTATTAAAGTACAGTTTTATAACAGGCTATTATTAAAGTACAGTTTTATAACAGGCTATTATTAGAATGTTACATTTTGTTTTTCTGACAGGTGCCATCAACATGCTTTGCAAAAAATACAATGAGTTTATATGGGATTGGTTGTATACAGAAAGGCTTTTCTCAGCCAGAGCTGTGAGGCCTGGACACTGAGTTTTGTCCAGGTGAATACCAACCTCTTTTTTGGAGGCACTCAGGCAGCACAGTGATGGGGACCCTGATAAGACAATAGCTAAGATCTGAATCTAGCCTGCTGTCTTGTACACCTAACTGAAGGAATAATGGTTAAATAAATACAAAAAGGATATTTACAGATGGCCTTATGCTCTGCTAAATGCTGTTTTACTTTCTAGTAGAAACCACCCTCCTGCTTAAAAATGGATGATGAACATACATGTTTTCATTCCAATGAAAAAAGCAGCATATACATTAAAAAAAATACACTGAAACACTTTGAGCTCAACAGCTCTTGACTGTATCAAGAAAAAATACAAAAGGCCACTTGGCCAGAATAATCATATAGGAATTAAATTGTGGATCCAATAATTAAAATGTCCCCATCACAAAAGTGCCAGAACATTTACAAATATACGCAGTACTGTACACACCTTCCATTTGGTTTGAATATCAGAGACTAAACTAAAAAGATACCAACATGATTACAAATATAGGCCCAGGTTGTGATAATCTGACTCAATTGAGCAGCACCTGACTCTGCTTAGACTCCCACAGACTTCAGTAGGATGGCTAATGGAATAAAATACATACAGATTGAGTAATAGTATCATAATCTAGCCTGTTGTTTGTATAATGCTTACCCACAAAAATTCCCTCCTGTGTGCTTTACCATTTGCTCATGTGTCCTCAAGGGTATTTGGACACTGAAAAGACACTTGGATTACGCCCTGTGTGTCTGTGTACTAGACAGCTCTTATTCAGCAGCTCTGACCCAGCAGCCTGTCTACAGCCCCACGGCCCCATTCTGGCTTCTACCAGCCTGGGTTACTACTTCTGGAGTGACCCCAACACACTCCAAGTTCCAATTATTTCCAAAACCATGTGCTCTGCAGTGTCAAGCCCTGTCCTGGACAGTTCAGAGAAATAATAAGATTTGTTTGTTCCTATAAAGACATCACAGCTTATTAACTCAACTTGGGTAAATACACCTTTCCATTTAAACACATCACTGACTTGGTTCATAATAAAAACAAAACAAATTTATTAATGACAGGACACATGTTAAGTGATGCCAAGTAAAAAGAATAAAGTTAGAAAGGGTTACAAATAAGAGTGAAAACATGCTTATAAAAGTCTAAAACTTAATCTAGCAAGGTATGGGTTTTGTTCAAGATGTTTTTTTCTCAACTATATTCAGTTCCCAGAGATTTCAACACACACTTGGTCGAAGGACTCATCCTTCTCAGCTTGCAAGAGCTCTGTCCCCTTGTTTCTGTCTAGTGATGGATACCAAAGATAGCTTCTGTCCTTGAAAAAAAAAACAGGAGTACTTGTGGCACCTTAAAGACTAACAAATTTATTTAAGCATGAGCTTTCGTGAGCTACAGCTCACTTCTTCGGATGCATAGAATGGAACACACAGATAGGGGATATTTATACATACAGAGAACATGAAAAGGTGGAAGTATGCATACCAACAGGCAGAGTCTAATCAATTGAGATGAGCTATTGTTAGCAGGAGGAAAAAAACTTTTTGAAGTGATAATTAAGATGGCCCATAGAAGGTGTGAGGAGAACTTAACATAGGGAAATAGATTCAATTGGTGTAATGACCCAACCATTCCTTGGTTATATCTTCTGAAGTTCAATTAGCTTGTTTCAAAAGGCAAGATGACCGACCTCATGCTGTTTGTCCATTCCTCTGGACTTCCCATCCCACTGCTGATTTCTTCTGTGTGGGACGGAACCTATTTCTCCCTGTTTGGCCACAGACTTAAGAACATAATGTCATTAAGTAGCCACATTTCCTCGAATAGTGTTAATACATACATTTCACAATTATATTAATCATCAGTTTGTTGTTAACTTTCAGAAAAAAATTACTTTATACACTTTTATGATACAATAATATTGTATGCAATCAGTTGATGCAATTGCTTATCACTTGAGCTTCAGCCCCTGTCTTTATAGATCAATAGACGTTTGAAATGGGTTCTTCTGAGGGCTACCCCTCAAAGTAAAGTTTATTCAAGTGCTGTGGATGGTGAGATGGAGTCTGGTGATGAAGGAAACTCCATGCTCTTTCTTCCCCCATTTATTAGCTCAATACATTTGTTTACCTAATATGTAAAAATGGACCTTCATTGTCATTGCCAGAAGATCGGGCCAGTCAAAGAACCAAATACACATTCCTTTGTGTAAGGCAGACCTGTTTACCAGCTCCCCCAACATGCTTGGCTTAAACACACGTTAGTCACAATTCTAGCATACATACATAACCGTTAATACCACCATGTGCATACATTACAGAAGAATATTAATGAACACTGAGTTATTAGTTTTCAAATGATACCTCATAAGGCATATTTTGTACAAAGATTATTATAATAGTGTCACACTGATCAATAACAATAAAAGGATCTTGAAAAGAAATAATTTAAAACTGGCACTCTCTCTTTCTCACTTTCTCTGTCAGAGAGATTTTATGCATAAAGTAACTGTCATAATATGTGGTCTAACCACAGTAATTAGATACCTCAGATGTGAGCCTTATGTACCTGGCTTTAAGCTCACTAGAGATGAGCTTAGCCTTTGGCTTCACCTCTGGCTAAAATCAATCTGAAACAGCTGACATGTAATCTTTCCTTGCATTGTCATTTAATTCCACAGATTCATATTTCCTATCATTAGGGATATGCTGTACAGTAGGTTACTGAAGCTCTGGATTCTAACTTTAAAAGTTCTCAAGAGCTGGAAAAAGTATTTTTCCTCTTAGAAATTGATGGCAGGGAGGTGACTAAGTGGCCTTATCATAGAATCATAGGATTAGAGGGGACCGCAAGGGTCACCTACTCTAACCCCCTGCCAAGATGCAGGATTTGTAGTTTCTAAAGCATCCAAGACAGATGGCTGCCCAGCCTCCTTTTGAAAACCTCCAGTGAAGGAGATTCCATGACTACCCTACAGTTCTGACAGTTAGGAAGTTTTTCATGAGATTTAATCTAAATCTGCTATGCTGTAGTTTTAACCCATTGCCTCTTGTCCTGACCTCTGTTGCAAAAGAGAACAATTTTTCTCCATCTTTTTTTGGTAGCCTTTCAAGTATTTATTTGAAGACCACTATCATGTCCCCCCTTAATCTCCTTTTTTCCAAACTAAACATACCCAGTTTCTTTAGCCTTTACTCATAGGGTTTTCATTCCTTTGGTCATCTTTGTTGCTTGCCTCTGGATCCTTTCCAGTTTCTCTACATCCTTTTTATACATTGCTGACCAAAACTGAACTCAGTGCTCCGGCTAAGGCCTAACCAGCGGCAAGCAGAGCAGTACTATCCTCTCCCATGATTTGCATGCTATGCCTCTGTTAATGCAACCCCAAATTCTTTGCCTTGCAGTATTTCACTGCAGTGTGAAGTTGGGAAGAGTATTGTCCAGTTCCTCATTCTTTTTTATGGTATGACAAGGGCTCTTCACGGGAAGCAATCAGTAGGCTGAGAGATTGTTCTTGCTTCATTCAACAGCCATTCGTCTGGCCAATTCAGGAACTCTAATATGGACTCAGAAGGGAATCTCATCCAGTTTTCTTTGACTTAACATGGTCAGATCATTACAGAATACTGGAGGAGTTAAAGCAGAGGGAAACTCTCAAAACTCTGTAAGCAACATGGATGAGCCTGAGTCAGGAAAGGAAGAAAATGATATAGCATGGGACTTCACTTGGTGATCTTACTATCTTATTGTTCTCATAATGTAATGAGACCAGTATGGATTAAGTAGACTTCAAAACTTAACAGGTTACATTGCTGAATGACTTGTACGATTTCTGTTGCTTTGTTTTATATATTGTAAAAGTAGAAAGTAGCATAAGATGATAGTCAAGGAAAGGTATTCATGAATTCTTGGTATCATTCTTATTCCTAAAAAATGGAGCAGTCAGGTAAAGTTTTCAAAAGTGTCAAAGTGACATAAAGGGCAGTTGTTCTAAAGTATTCAGGTGCCTAAAGACACAAAGGGTGCCTAGTGGGATTTTCAAAAAATACTTAAGCAGGTTACGTGCTAAACTCCCATAGATTTCAATTGCAGCTAGGCATCTAACCGGCTTACATGTTTTTTAAAATCCCACTAAGCACCCATGTGCATCTTTATTTGCCTAAGTACTTTTGAAAATGACACTCCTAAGTACCTAAGTCACTTTTGAAAATGAAACTTAGAGCCTCTCTACATGGTGTGGCAAAGCACACTAGAGTGTTGTGATTTGTAAAGCTCAGTAAAGCGCTATGCTCTAACTGCCCCATGTAGATCCTGCTGGTGTGATCGAAAAGATAGTCAGTTTACTTTTAATGTAGGCCAATTTCAAAAAGAGAGCAGACCTGCATAGCTGGCATGGGGGCCAACCAATGGCAGCACAGCAAGGGAAATTACCATACTGATGGTGTTACAAGGGTCACTGCAAAAAGAATGGGTGACCAAACATCCCAAGAAAATGTCTCTTTCATTCATTCAGATCTCAGTCTTCCAACAGAACTGGTTCCTGTGCCCCGGGCTGTTCTGCATTAACACTTATCTTGTCTCCAGAAGGGGAAGACAGCCCATAATACTGAGTTACCAAAGGCTAGAGATGTTCCCTTCAGTAGGTTTCCAAAAGGAAAAGAGAGGACATGGGCCTATGTTAAAACAGTTTAAACATACAAAGTGTTGTAAAAATATTAGAAATTATTTGTATATGAAACAATGTATTTAGTCCTTAATAGCGGCTTAAATTAAATCTCTGATCAGCTGAAATCTTATAGTAAAATATCTCTTGGAGAAGTTGTCCTTGAGTATTCCACAAAGAGCCGAACTTCAATTTTAAGGTTATTAAATGAAATCACCAGAAGTCGTGATCCCTCTTAAATGAAGACTGGAATTACAAAGACTGTGAAGAACCATACTTGACCTTTAAAAATATTGACATGCCTGCAGTTATAAATGTATTTGTTAAGACCGCATATTTCTACGCTCCTTAAATATTTAATAATATAGCAGTCACACTTAAAATCTGGCTTTTTCTTTTTTCCACCCTGACTTTTGACTGCATTTAAAGATAAATGGAAACATGCATTGTCCTGATGTGGAAAATTTCCTTGCTTTTCCTTCTTACTTCAAAAATTCTGAAGTAAGGCTTTGGTAAATAAGGCTGATGATGTGGAAACAGGCATTAAGGCCAGTAAAGGAAAAATCTGGGAATGGGATTTAGAACCTTCTAGTGGTAGCTCACTATTCTCCCCTAAGCCATTTTGGTGGGGAATGCAGCAGCAAGAAAAATTGCTTTTATCAGATACGTTCCCAAGTCTCCCACAATATTTGCTAAATGTGTCATGGCAAGTTGGGTGTCATTCTGAGGACTAAAGCATTAAGTGTGTACTCAGCTATGAATGTATGCATGGTGCATCATTCCTTAGGTGCATACTTAATGAGTCAAGCAAAAAATATACTGGATATGTTGAAGATATGTTATTCATGATGTATTATTGGTCAAATCAAAACCAATTTCTTCCAGAATAAAGCCATGCACTACACCTACTTCTATGTTAAATTGTAACTTTTAAACCACAGCCATTTTGGTTGCAGAGCTGTTCAAAAATGGTTACAAGACTATTTTATAATAGGAAAAAGTATCTGTTTTCTTTCCCCTCTCAATCAAAATATAGAGGAGTTATTTTTATTCATCCTTTACAAACATCAGCTTTGGCATAGACCCAGAATGGAAATGTCAGCATGAAAGGGAAATGTTTCAGAAATGTATTAATGACTGAAAACAGGGACTTACAATGCTAACTACTTTTCAACCTTAATTACAGAAGTTGCTACCTGGCACCTTCCAAAAATAACAATCCTTTTCTCTAAGAGTAACAAGAGAACTTTCTGTGATCATGTTATCCCATTGATTCAGGGGTTCTCATATTTTTGCAGTTTAAACTGATTTTTCTCCTGAACCATCCACTCTGTTCCCATTCATGACTATATAATATACCTGTCCCAACTACAGTAATTATTTACATGGACACAGTGATATTATGGCAACATTTAATGTATGTTTAGCCATCTTTTAAAGCAATTTACTGTTGGAAATGACATTAGCCAAATCTCCTTGTACTGCTACTTCTCCACAAACCAAAATTTGGGAACCTCTCCTCTAAGCTATTCTAAATAAAGTATTTCAACACTCACACAACAAAACAATTTAATTATTTGACCATTCTGAGACCGCACTGCTGAAATTTGTTGCAAACAAGCAGAAGACTGTTGAGCTCTGCACAGAGGCTGGAGTCAGGGGCGGCTCCGTGCCTGCGGAGGGTCCGCTGCGGGAGGTCCACCAAAGCCGCGTGCCTGCGGGAGGTCCACCGGAGCCGCCTGCCACCCTCCCGGCGACCGGCAGAGTGCCCCCCATTACATGCCGCCCTGCTTGGGGCAGCGAAATGTCTAGAGCTGCCCCTGGCTGGAGTCCACCTGCAGGATCACCACAGTAGCTGTTCTGTAGTTAACTACACAGATTAACATTACACACAAAATCTTGGCATGAGACCACAGGCCTGAGCTAAGAAGTGAACTATTTACGGTGAATTTTGTGGCACATAGTCCTTTTTTCTGTTTGCCAATTGCCTACAAACAGAACATGGTTTCTAGAAATTTGTCCATTATCAAATGTATTTGGTGGTTGTTTTATTCAGTGTTTCAGTCTATAGATTTCAAACTCATTGTTTATGACAAGTATTGCTATGAGTGTTCAGTATTAGCAATTTGAAATTGAGGGTGGTTTTTTTTATTTGCGTAGGTCACGCACGATATGTTTCTATTCCTTGATTGGAATTAGAATTAGATTTCCAAGTCAAAGACTTGTGGTTTTAAATTTTGTGAATATTCTACAATATTTTCTTACAAATTGCTGTCTTGGTTAATCTTCCTGCAAATTCATTCACTAGAATACTGGAAGGAAGTGAGCAGACAAGGAGCCAGAATACAGTGAAAGCAAATTCATTTAATAGAAAATAAGTAATAAAAAATAAGGAGGTATTCCAATCATGATACCCTTGCTTGCTTTGCTAACAATTTTGAAGTAGAATTATTTTAACCTTAATAAAAACAAATGCAAATGCTTTCAATTTCCCATCTTCGTGAGAATTAATCGGGTGAACAAAGTTACAATCAAACTGGCTAATTAATAATGCATTTAAAACTAAGGACTAGAGGAAATGGAGTTAAAATAATTGGTGCAATTATTTGGTCAAATGAGGCTGAAGAAACAATTTCATTGGATTGACTTGTTTGTATCAACAGGCCTATGTGCCAAATTCAGTCAATTTGTATATGGCCCAGTTTTTTTTATTATATAATGCAGGCCTAATGTCATACCTGTAAGGAGATCCTGCAAGGTCATGAGGGACAGAATGCTACCCTTCAGCCTTTAGACTCCAATAGCATCCACAGTTCCCATATCCCCTTTCCCAGAGGGTTGGATGGTGGATCTGTCAGCCCTCTCCCAACCTCTCCCTTATTCCTACCTCCCACCCACCCACCCACTCAAACACACACACACACACACACACGATTGTGCACAGGGAGCCTCTGTGGATTTGTCCATGGTGCAAGCCTTCTGTACCCATCTCTCACCTCCAGGACTCCCCAGCATAGTGGAACCAACCCAGTGACCACCTAGAAATTATACAGCCACCTCAGAGATGATGTTATGCCTTCAGAATATATAGGAGGTCTTGCGGCTGTGGGGTTCCAGCAGGCTGCCAAGTTTTTCATGGCCTCCGTAGCCATGGAAACAGTTTATGGGTGTATTGAGAGAGAGAGATAGAGAGAGCCCAATTCTGCAGCTGCGGTAACATCCATATGATGTCAATGCAGCAGAAAAAGATATTTCAAGTGAGAGCAGCTTATGCTGGTACAAAAAAAAATATTTTTACCTACAAAAATTATCTTTATACTACTTCCATTCTTAGGCCTTGTCAGGCTAAGTCTGTTGAATACATTTAGTGCATCAGGCCTCTATAGGTGTTTTTTTCTAATTTCTTTTAGCCCTTTGCTTTGTGATCTAGTCAGTTTTGAATTAGCTTCGGTTATATTTATTCTTCTTGCACACAGGTATCCTAGTGTTAAGTACTAGTTATGTGAACTGATCAATAGAGGGATTTACTATTTATTTATATATTATATTGTATTAATAATTATTTATTAGAGCTGCAACAAAAAAAAGTCCGAATTTTTGTGAACGTGTCACTCTAGTTTTTGGAGTGAATTTTCAACTAGCCCTATTTCTGATGGGACAATGTGCAGTGGGCTGAAGGGGCAGAAATGGCATCAACTTCTGATGTTTCCAGGACATTTTTCAATCAGTTCTATTATTTATACATCTCCACAGATTTTGAAAGTACAAGAAAAGATTGCTTCTAGAGCAGGTCCCTGCCTTACAGTCAATGTATGCCTGGACTTTAGAAGGGATTTGGTATTTTGGTTCCATTTGGGTAAGCACCCAAAACAATTAATATGTCAAAACAAAGCTGAACTATCTGATTTTCTTGGGTTTGCAAAACTGAGTGGGCCAAAGATTTCTGTTACATCCTGATTCTGATATTTTCATAAACAAGGAAAAACAGCTTTTGTAATATTTTGGTATTTCTGCTCCAAAGATTGTCTGGGACCTGTGCAAACGTATATACTTTTAAAAATATGATGAAAGAGTTAACCAAACATATTCAAAGTGAGGTCCGTTTGGATGCCATTTGAGGTGGCCAGGAGAGGGAGTTACATTTATTTTATCCAGTCTGGTTTTCTAATCCTTAGTTATACTTTAAGTCATTTTGTATTGTGAGACCGTAGTTTAGGATTTTCAAAAGGGTTCCGCATTTACCTAACTTTGCTGCCTGCAAAGTCTGTCTGTTTGTCTTAGATACTTCTATGATACCCATTATTCTTGTACCTGAGAGCCTATTTAATGGTAAAACTCCCAATGACTTCACTGAGACCAGAATTAGGCCAATGCCGAGCCTTTTTGAATATCCACCTGTGGTTTTCAGAATGAAGGAAACTTCTTGTTTTGTTTGTACTGTTTCCTTTTTAAGGTCATCTAAGCAAAATCACAGAAAACTATATAAGTCTCCATATCAAATGTAGGAAAAATTAGTTTTGTTCAGATGCTACTGTGATAGTTTGGGAAATCTGCATGTACAACTTATAAATTCTGGTTGACATTATGACGCTCTTACTATGAAAATTGTTGTATCCCTGGCTGCCTGCATGTATATGTTGAATCTACCAGGGGCTGACAGTGCTTTCCCTGCCAGATCAGGGGTAATGGTGGGTCATTAGGATTTAATGACAGGAAAATAAATATACAAAGTGGTTGCCTGAGTGGGGAAACCAATTCTCCCCAGCTTCCCTAAACATGGGTTTGGAGAATGGAGACTTACCAGCAGCAAAACAATGACAGCAAGGTGGTAATGCAACCACTAAAAAGGACATGGGGTGGACTGAGAGAACCACACAGGAAGCTTGGGCAGCAAAGAGGAAGGGGGTGGAACAGCCAAGGTCAGACAAGGTGAGGTAAGTGGGAAGGCTCAATGTTTCAGGATACAAGGCATGCATCACAACAGCTAGGATGCCCTAGCTGAATCTGACCCAGCCCCAAAAATACCATGAAGTAATGGGAAAACTGAGGCAGAGACATGTGTGTAGGGTTTATTATGTTTAATAGCTCTGTGTATTTCTCATGAGATTAAGAAACGAAACAATGGTTTTTAAACTCTTGTGCAAAGTCTGTGTGTTATATGTGCAGCATGTGCCCCTTGAAGAGGCAAACTGTGGGCCCAGACAACCCATGTGGTGAGCAAACTATGCATGAGTTTGCTGAGTTAGCACTGGTTACAGAAGTCTGGGCAGTGGGCTGCAGGGTCACAATTCTCAGGAGGGGATGCTAGGCAGAGGATCCACATCCTGGCAGTGTGCCTAGCAACCCCAATGCAGGGGCAGTGCCTAGACTCTGTTCAGACTTCAGTGACTTAGAGCCCCGGGGGATTCAGCAGCTGGATCTCCTCTCAGCAATCTGATGAGTGGCCATGAGGGAGTGCTTGACTGCAGCCATGACAGCTACCCATTGCAGTATAAAAAAATATGTAAAAGAAATATTAAGCTTACAACTGAGCTTTGAGCTATAGCCACCAGTTAACTTGATTTGCATTGCTTAGCATGTATCCTATTTTAGATATTTAATAAAAAACACTATCTTCTGGGTTCATTCTTTTTTTTCTTTAGAGTAGAATGCTTTCTTGTATAATCCATGCAATTTGATGTATGTGGGCTGCAAATACCTTAATATCTTGTTACTAAAGTTAAACATTGAATGAAGGTGATAGTTGTAAAAACAGAGAACAATTCTTGTGCAAATTTCTCTCTCCCTCTTCATCTGTCTCTCACTCCACCCTACACACAAAGTTTAAATTCTCTCTCCTTACTATGGTAAGTGCAGTGACACCCATGCAATAGGATCACCTTACTTGAAAAAGTCATAATTAAATGTGAGAAGAAGACAAACCCCTCTCTCATCCAGCTCTAAAAATGTCAAGTAATACTTATGAATAGTCCATAATTGTTCCTCCACATACTGCCTGTGTCAAAGGTTTATGACTAGCATAAAGCTCTTCTGTAGGAAATTTCACCACTATTATATCACAATTTTTGAAGTCTAATAGAATAAACATAAGGTATGCTTCCTACCATTTGTTCTACTTCTACCTAGTACATAATTTAAAAACTTGTTTTAGTTTAGGTTGTGATTTATGGAGCAAATATTTAAAAGTGCCTCAAGGATTTAGGAGCACAAGCCCCACTGAATGTCATTCGCATGTGTGTCCCTTGAATCCTTAAGTATTTCTGAAAATTTCCCAAATGTATAGCTGTTTTACTGTGTGAATGTCCCTACCAGTACACTCCTCTTCTAGCTCAGTAATGTCCCAGATTAGTAGCTTTGTGAGCCTTAAAGCTCCAAGTGTTGATTAGGGACCATTTCATTGACAGTGGAGAAGAATGCTTTCTATGGCCTAAATGTAACTAAAGAAATGTATCTCATCCAAAGTTCTTCCCAGCATTTTCAGTCAAGCCTGGTTGAGATCCCATTTTCATGAAGCAAACCCACTAACATTTTACTTCCCTCGAGAATGGTAGCTGGGAGTCCTTCTGTACCCGAAATGTACTTTCAGAAGTTGATTGTCCTTAAACAGGACACTCCTGCTATTTTTAGTTTTTTTTCCTGCAGCATCCACAATCTATTGATTGTAAATGGGCATCCATTGTGAACCATATAATACTTAATTTGCACATGACCAGCCAGAGCAAGATAAGCATCTCTTCCCTTCTGCCTGGCAGGAGTATGTGGATCACCTTTTGGTGACCTGCCTTAACTCAAGGACCTAGAGAACAGAATTTTTACTATATATACATAACTCCTCACATACATCTCACAATGATTATGATGTCCAGAGTGACATAAACTTACATGACAGTTTTTGGTGTACTGGTAGGTAGACACCAGACTCAGAGGATCCCTGGTACCTTTATGTACCCTCTGCCAGTTGACAGAGGTCTCTGGATCACAGCATGTGCTTTAACTTTAAGCACATGCTTAAGTTCCCATTAAAAATCAGGGATGGATATCTGAAGCAGTGTCCTTATGTTGTGGGAAGGTGAATCAAATGACATACAGGCAGCAGTGTCTGGGTGCTTTTTGTTTTTTAATAATTTTATCATAACAATATTACCCAGTTCACAATAACACAGTAGCTGTTCACTCAGCATCTCACAGTCTTACAGTTTTCAGCCTGTCTTAGCTGCACAGAAAGTACCATGGCTTCAGTTACAGCTACTTTTGATTCCTACAGGGGCAATTAAACACAGGGCCACATTTTTCCATAGAGAGAATTTTGTTATTATTTTCTTGCTCATATTTTTGGCCAATCTGTTTCTGAACTCAGGGAGGGGGAAATTGCCACATAGATATTGACAAATTGGGGAAAGTTCAGAGAAGAGCTATAAAAATGATAAGAGGGCTGGAGTGACTGATTTATGAGGAAAAGTGAAAATATCCAACTATGTATAGTTTGGTAAAAGGATTATAATGACAATAAATATTTGGGTGGAACTACAGAAGGAGAGGACTTATTTAGTGGGATACACGTAGGTAAAATATTAACTAAAAATAATGGGGCATGCTTAAGAGAGAGAAAATTTAGGCTGACTATCCTGAAATACAGCCTGTGATTTAGGATGTAGAGCAATCTTCCCAGGAAGATAGGAAGCCCCATCTGGGACTGGGGCTTATAAAACTAGACTAGATAGAATTCTAACAATGTACTGCCCAGAACAATCATGTTTTGGGAGCACAGAATAATTCTTTCCCATCTCTAATTTCTCTGATAGTTTGAAAAGAAGATTTGGTCAATTTTCCTGTCTAATATGGAGTTCAACCCTTCCCTTTCCTCCCCCCAGAATATGTGACCATAAATCCCTGCCAGGATTGACTTCCCCTTATCATAAAAATACTTCTGAAAAGCAGACATTTATCTCTGGAATGCAATGGATGGCAGGTTCTCTCAGAATATTTTCAAAGGGAGATTTAACCCCAGACTTTCTGCAAGATCTTTATTCCCTCCCTGCCCCCCATAACCCTGCTCTGAAAATTAACCTGTTTAAAAACTCAGATGCACTGTATATGTAAAGGAAATGAATTCCCCGCAATGACAGTCATGAGAAAAAGAAAGATATTATAATACTTACTACCAGAAGAATTTCTTTTTCAATTTAAGTCTCTTGTAACTCATGACTTATTCATAGGCAGACTTTTTCTAGCCCTTTTGTGGTGATCCATGCATGAGGGAAAGCATAAGGGAC
Source organism: Mauremys reevesii (assembly GCF_016161935.1). Classification (NCBI taxonomy): domain Eukaryota; kingdom Metazoa; phylum Chordata; order Testudines; family Geoemydidae; genus Mauremys; species Mauremys reevesii. The sequence continues at coordinate 24,429,817 of NC_052633.1, read as the reverse complement.
TCTCCTCTCCCTATTCCTCCTGGATGCACACAGTTCCCCAAAATGAGACCAACCTTTTTCTTCCCATATGTTAAGAGATGATGTCAAGAACTGCACAGAGGAATCTATTTGCATGTACAAATAACAATAAATGTAATTGGTCCTACAAAACCTAGGAACTATGCTACAGATTCTATAGCCCAATCCACTGATGTCTGTCTGTTAACTGTTTAACTATATACAGACATCTCTTGTAACACCATACACATGGACTGGCAAAGCTGGCCAGCTGCATGGAGATAGGAAGCTGCACCCCCCAAAGGGATTCACAAGTGTCTGACTTCTGTGCATTTGGGAGATCTGGAAAGGGGAATGCTTCCCAGTGCTCCCGGAGAGATATTGTAATTCCCCACCTCCCCTGTGCTAAAATGGCATAATCTAGCTCTCAGTGATAAGTTTGTGTTTGCCATCCATCTCAAAGCTTTGTGAGAAGGGCAATGAAAGCAATTATGTCAAAGAAGTGTGCAACATAGAATTGAAATTATGCATTCTATTGTCCTGTTCATTGAGTCCTTTAATTGTGGGATCTAGAAGGAATTGTTATTTGTGGTCTTGCATACTCTCTGGGAAATGGCTGTATTTTGCAGCTAAACTAAAAGTTTTCATATCTTTTAGCTTTTTTATTGGGGAAATTACAGTGTATTCTCTGCTTGCCAAAGCATGAACTCTGGAGAATATTGCTGTCTAGATACAACAGCAAGAGGTGATTAAACATATTATAAATAATGGAGGTAGATTAGATAAATTAGGGTTTGGTTACCATTATTTGGCTATAATTGTGGTTAAGTTAATGAATTTGTCTTTATGTCAGCCACAAAAATACGCAAAATAGTCAGGATACCAAGACTAATATATTTTAAACAATATTCCTTGAGAGTAAGCAAATTATCATTATTGTTAACATAAATTATTTGTATTTCACATTTTATTCTTTCCTTTTGCTAGAAAATATACTGATGCTTGTCACATTCATATTAATTTCTTTCTGTTAATAGAGTCAGAAATGAAAACTATATTATTTTCTAAGTAAGAACGACTATATGACTCACTTAAGCATTAGATCTCTGCCTCTATTAAAGTATTTACAAATAAATACTTTTAATATACTCATCAGAAGTGGCCAGATCAAAATGCAGTAGTGCTGCCGTGCAGTAGCTGGATCATTAATTTTAACATAGTTGCTTTACGGTGGATAAGGTCTGTTTATCAGCATTATTGATGCATGAACAATCAATTAAACTGTTAAGTTTATTGGCATATCACTATGACTGATCTGTTATTTTTTCTTTCATTCTTCTTCAATTGAGGACCTACAAGCATGGGAAGACAAGGATGGCTATGGGAAGACAAGGATTTTGGAAGCCGCATTGCTTCCAAACCATGTGAATATTGGGCATGTGCCACAAAGGGGTTTCCATGCAGAGCCAGGAGGAATTCTGTAGGGAGAGCTGCTTTTCCATTCACCCCCACAGAGCACAGCTCTGCTAGGTCTGGCACTGCTATTGGCTGAGCCCTCTCTGGCAGCTCAGCTGTATTATGTCTTGCCAAGATTTCTGCAAAATACCAACACACCCCAGCATCAACCTCCCACAGAGCTCCATCTGCACAGAGTCCTAGCCTAAAGGCCTTCATATGGGAAAGGAGACAGGTGCTTGGAGCTAGCATAAACCCCCCTTCTGAGAGTTAAGCAGTTAAATATCTTTGATCTGGGCCTTAGAGCTTAAGATGCTTGCAAGAGATCTGGTATATTCTGTGTCTGGTTCCAACTGGCTGAGCAGAACAACAAGCACTTCAGAGTGCCCTGTCCAGATTCTCCCTCTGAGAAGCTCAGTCCTTAAAGACACAGTCCCCAGTACCACATTGTGAGCCCTCTTCACAAGGATCATGAGGCAGCTGAGGTATTTTTAAGAACAACATTAATTAATTGAGTCTCACATATTCTATAGGTACATGACAATATCCCCATTTTACATAAATGGAAACTGAGATATCAACCAAACTGCCAAAGGTCCCAGAAAACATTTTAGCCAAGATAGAAATAGATCCAGCGTATCCTGAGTCTTAGTCTTGTACATTAACCACAGGACCATTTGAGTGTATTAGTGGAAGTAAATTATTGCAGATATTATTGTTTTCTAGTTCTCCATTCTTAAAGCTCCAGCTTTACTCACTCACATTTTAGCCTCTAATTTGATTTGAAGTGGTGATTCCCAGCTACTTTACTGCTGCAGCTAAGCTTGTGCAGTTCTGGCTATGGCTAACATCAGTTATTAGAGCTAACTTCTGTTCTCAGTTACACTGGTCCAAATCTTGAATAACCCCACTGACTTCAATTAAATTACTCCAGATTAATACCACTTTAACTAGGAGCACAATGTAACTCTTAATGCTTGATGTAAGAATTCTATATTACTTGGTGTTGTAATGTGCACCATTTATCGTTCAGAAGTTCCCCCTAAACTTGCTGAATTAATAAGACTTCCTAGGACATATAGGGGAGAGAACAGAAATTTAGGCAATTTCTGTTAGAGCTCACACTCTTCCTACTAAGAAGTAGGGAATAGCATAGTCCTTTGAATATACTTTTAAATATAGTCAAATATATCCTTGATTTTAACCAAATGGATGTGAATTCATTTGGGACTGTGGACTGCCTTGCTTGTGAATCATTTTGCTGCAGATTCCAGTAATATGAATACATGTGTCCCTTAGGGAGCAGTAAACATTAGAAATCATTGGCATTATGTACCTGGCAATTCCTTTGCAAAATATTATTTCTACTCAAGTGATTGCAAAACACAAATTGATCAATAACAGACTTGATTAGTTCCCTCTCTAATCTTCCAATACATTAGATGCATTAATATTATTATAATAACTTACAATTTACCAGGAAAAATATGGGGAACTTCCCAGGCTTTGATTCAAATGAACATCCATAAGTGGGGTGCTTTTCTGAACCTTTTCCTTGTGGCAACCTCAGAATACTAACCATAATACCTCATAAAGCTCCCTGGTTTTGAATCAGACATAGAGAGGAGTCTGGTAGGTACAAATATACAGTAATTGTTTTATGTGAGCTCTGATTTTCCACCTAAATCTTTCCTCCGGCTGTAATGTATTTGCACCAAATTTAGACTGGTGCAAACAGATGTGAGTAACTGGGTATGAAGGTTGTTCTAAGCTGCTTCAGGGGGTGCCACAGGCTTGCTGCATTCAACTCCAGTTTTGCTCCCAGGAGGAAAACATGCTGAGCTGGAGAGTGGCATTCAGCTCTAGGTATTAAATCCCAGCTGAGATTTCACATCCCCAGTGCAGAGTGTCTCCCTCAGTTGAGGCAATCGGGTGCAGCTGAGGCTAATTAGGCTCAGGCTATGGCTATACTTGCACTTCAAAGCGCTACCGCGGCAGCGCTTTGAAGCGCTAAGTGTAGTCAAAGCGCCAGCGCTGGGAGAGAGCTCTCCCAGCGCTGTCCGTACTCCACCTCCCTGTGGGGAATAACGTACAGCGCTGGGAGCCGCGCTCCCAGCGCTGGGGCTTTGACCACACTGGCGCTTTGCAGTGCCGCAATTTGCAGCGCTGGAGAGGGTGTGTTTTCACACCCTGCTGCAGCGCTGCAAATTTGCAAGTGTAGCCATGGCCTCAGAAACTTAAAAGAGGTGGGGGGCAAGCCTGAGTCAGGCTGCTCTTATTGTAGGAGGAGATAGGGGGTTGTTAGCCATAAGTGCTTAAGCTCAGAGTGGGGAGTGACTGAGAGCCTGTAGAGTTTCATACTGTATGTAGGGAATATAGCCAGAGACTACACTGCTTTGTGTTACTTGGCACAAATATAAAGCCTGTAAATACACTGAATCCCCTAGGGAGAATGTGTTTTGCTTAACCTGGGCTTCCTTTGAACTTTCTCTACAGCTACCTAGACTAGATCTACTACAGGGTGCAATTCCATTGTGCTAATAGAGATGCAGCCAGTTACCTGACCTGAATTTAGTTCAGTATGTGCCACCTAAATCTAATGGAGGTTACGCTTATGCATAGATTCCACAGAGATAATTAGAACCTTAGATTGCCTATATTCAGACCTCACGTGTTAGGAGGGAAAGACATTTAAATTGATCTGCTTTTCCACAGTGTTTTGATTAACCTAAAACTTTACAACAATTAGTGACTCATTTATTCCCACAACTTTTCCACACACTATCAAACAAATCCACATAGGGAGGAAAAATATGCCAGACTCAGAAGTTTATTAAATACCTTTAAATCTGACTGTTCAGAGCCTTTCCCTTGTGTGAAAAGTTTTAACTTTTTCACTTGCTCTGTAATGCTTTGCTGTCAGTATCACACTAATCCTCAGAGACAATTTATGTGTAAATCTGAAGCACTACTCATCTGGAATCCCAAAGTTCTCTATCTGCAAGCCAGATATACAAATGCAATCCAGTCTCTCCCACATTGCCTGACTCCCAATGACCTGAGCTCTGGTCAGAAATAGCCAATCTGTAGCTGAAGGGCAGGGCAGCCTGTACTCTAACCCAGTTTTGAGAACATTTACAGTGAGATCTTTTTAAACTTTACAAAATATGTATAAAACTACAGTGCAAGATGTGCATGATTTATTTACTTTTCTGTTGTGAAAAATATACTCACCACTATATCTTTGGGTGTATTATTTCACTTAGTGCATGCAAAGCTTAGTTTTTAAACTCTATGCTCTTTGGGGAAGGAACTTTGTTTTCCTTTGAATATGAAAAAATGTTTGGTACATTGTAACAAATGTATTTTTTAGGGGCTGTCGAATTAATCAGTTATAACTCACTACTATTAAAAAAAAAAAATCATGATTAATCGCAGCAGTTTAAATCTGTGTTAAAATATATAGAATAAATTTTTATTTAATATTTTTTTTTTTTTTTTTTTTTTATTTTTTTTATATATTTATTTCAATACAATACAGAACACAACGTGTAGTGTACAGTGCTCATTTTATATTTATTTTATTTACAAATATTTGCAAAAAAAAATAAAAAAAAAACAGTTTTTTCAGTTCAACAACACAAGTACTGTAGTGCAATTCTGAGTGTGCAGTACATTACAAATGTAGACTTTTTTTTTTTTACATATACTAAAACAAAAAAAAAAAAAAAAAAACTTTGGAAACTTTTTTCCTCTTCTTTCAGTAGAGAATCAGTAAAAGTTTGTTTGTTTTTGTAATGTTGACATAATAATATTCACTCACACTTCACTGAAATGAGAAAGAACACCAAACACCCTCTGGCCATAGGCAATTTGCAAGCATTTATACACACATGCCAGATATATCGTATTCCCCTTCATGCTCATGCCACCATTCCAAGACCATCCAATCACATGCTTCCATGCTGATGGAAAGAGATTAAAGAGAATATCTTCTATTGTGCCTTGTCTGCTTTTTGCATATTTATTCATATATTACACGTTACACGATGATTGATGATTTGTTGTTTTGTTTGTTTTATGCAGTTTGTTGAAAAAATGCAAGAAAAAAAAATGTGAGATTTCTAAAGATAGCTACAGCACTCAACCCAAGGTTTAAGAATCTGAAGTGCCGTCCAAAATCTGAGAGGGACGAGGTGAGGAACATGCTTTCAGAAGTCTTAAAAGAGCAACACTCCGATGTGGAAACTACAGAACCCGAACCACCAAAAAAGAAAATCAACCTTTTGCTGGTGTCATCTGACTCAGATGATCAAAATGAATATGTGTTGGCCTGCACTGCTTTGGATCATTATTGAGCAGAAGCTATCATCAGCATGGACGCATGTCCTCTGGAATTGTGGTTGAAGCATGACATATGAATCTTTGGTGCATCTTGCACGTAAATATCTTGCAACTCCGGCTACACAAACAGTGCTATACAAACACCTGTTCTCGCTTTCAGTTGACATTGTAAACAAGAAGCGGGCAGCATTATCTCTTGCAAACATAAACAAACTTGTTTGTCTGAGTGATTGGCTGAACAAGAAGTAGAACTGAGTGGATGTGCAGGGGCGGCTTCAGGCACCAGCGCAGCAAGCGCGTGATTGGGGCGGCAAGCTGCAGGGGGCAGCCTGCTGGTCGCTGTGAGGGTGGCAGTCGGGCAGCCTTCGGTGGCATGCCTGCAGGAGGTCCGCCAGTCCCGCGGCTTCAGCTGCAATTTGGCGGCGGGTACGCTGAAGGCGCAGGACCAGCAGATCACCCGCAGAAACGCTGCAGGCGCGCCTCCAAAGGCCGCCTGACTGCCGTGTTTGGGGCCGTGTTTGGGGCCGCAAAAAACATAGAGCCGCTCCTGTGGACGTATAGGCTTTAAAGTTTTACATTGTTTTATTTTTGGATGCAATTATTTTTTGTACATAATTCTACATTTGTAAGTTCAACTTTCATGATACAGAGATTGAACTACAGTACCTGCATTAGGTGAATTGAAAAATACTATTTCTTTTCTTTTTAAAGTGCAAATATTTATAATAAAAAATAAATATAAAGTGAGCACTGTACATTTTATATTCCGCATTGTAATTGAAATCCGTATATTTGAGAATGTGGAAAACATCCAAAAATATTTATATAAATCGTATTCTATTATTGTTTAACAGAGTGATTAATCATGATTAATTTTTAATCGCTTGACAGCCCTAAATTTTACACAATGTAAAACAATCAAAAAGAAACAATAAATGAAGAAAATAGATTTTTTTCACCTAGCAGAATACAAGAATGCCTGATGCCACCCTTCAGCCAAAAGTGTTAGTAAACAAATAAGCTATACACTGTGCCCTGAAAGCTAGCAAATTTAGACTCTGTTAAACAAATAGAAGTAAATTCCAGAGATGTGGGCCCTCCACTGAGGATTCCCTGCAGTAGAAGTCCTCAGACATTCAGGCCTGAGGACATATAGCTCAAGATCACCAGATGCCCTCAAATGCCATATTGGGAGAGGCAATTTCTCACATAGCTAGGACTCCAACCGCCTTAAATTACACCTCAGAGCACATAGGTCAGTACTTCTCAAACTGGGTTCGCTGCTTGTGTAGGGAAAGCCCCTGGCAGGCTGGGCCGGTTTGTTTAGCTGCCCCATCTGCAGGTCCAGCCAAATCGTGGCTCCCACTGGCCGTGGTTCACCGCTGCAGGCCAATGGGAGCTGCTGGAAGCAGCGCGGGCTGAAGGACCGTCTTTTGATTTAACAACCACTTGTTTGAGGGACACCATCATTATGTCCTCCTTAAAGAAGCTATAATGACTTCTGCCAGTAATGGATCCAATAACACCTGACTTCAAGCAGCTAGTGGAGGCAGTGCAGGCTAGTAGTTAGCACACTGGACTGAGACTCAGGAGACCTAGGTTCTATTCACTGGCTGTGATGTGGTCCCTGAGGTGCAACCTGGACTGTAGGACTGCTGAGCCCTCTGTCCTGCCAACCTGAGGTATCCCTCTCATACTGATGCTGTGTCTAGCCACAAACTTCTGGCAGGTACAGCACTTACACAGACATCCACAGGCAGGAACACACCCAACTGAGTTACATGAATGATCTCCCAGCCATTCATGAACCATCCATAGGGAGGCTACAGCCAATTCCCCCCCCCCCCCACTCCCCAGCCTTGCACCACAGAAATGTATCTTCTTGCACTGGTCAGAAGCCTGCCCAGCTTAATAAGTTCATACCCCAGTCCACCCCTCCCTCGATGTGGCGAGGACACACACTAGCCTTTGTAAACTGAGCTGAGATTTCCCAAGCACTTCAACCAAAACACACTGTTTTAGGTGAAATAGAAAACAGATTTATTAACTACAGAAAGATGGATTTTAAGTGATTATAAGTAGCAAGCATGCAGATCAAAACTGGTTACCTAAGAAATAAAAATAAATTCGCAGTCTGAGTTCTACAAACTAAACAGGGTTTGAATCAAGCAGCATCTCACCCTAACAGATGGTACAAACAGGTCACAATTCCTCAATACACAGGCTGGAACTGCCTTCCAGCCCAGGACCACCTTCCCCCATTGAAAGTCTTTGTCCTTCTTACATTCCTCCAGGTGTTGAGTTTGTGAGGGAGAGGTGATGACTGTGCATATTCCCAAGCTGTTATCACTCTGTTTTACTGGCTGAGACTCTGAGGATGCTATCAGAGAGAAGCAGGAAAACTTCTCTGCCTCCACAACAACCACATCAAATTTTAAATATTCTCTCTGCCACCACTGGTCGACCAATGAATGGAGAGTTTTCCACCCCATGAGGAAAGATGTGAGAATGACAAGTGATGAGGGCAAGGGGCAATCAAGACATCGATGATTGCAAACTGTAATATTCCACCAGGATATAGACAGAATGCTCCTCCCTCTGGTCAGCACCATCACCAAACCAGCTCCACCACTCTCTATGGGCAGATCGACTAAATGAATCTAAGAGACGTGAAATGTTGGTTCCATTGAAGCCAATGAGAGTTTTGCCTTTGGGCCTTATCCAAAGCTCAATGAAGTCAACCCTTTGATGTTATCTCTAGTATAAACCAAATGTATTTTTAAGATGACACCATTCTCCTCATCCCCCCAAAAAAATCCTGTTTTCTGAGCCATTCCTTGGGCTTATGAAGTCATACCTGCAACTATTTTTAATGGCATGCATCTGTCCAAATTACAGTACCTGATGGGGTGAATTACTGCCTTGTGGATTCAGCCCTCGGTTTGAGATTTGGGGACAGCAAGCAGTTTCCACTGACTTTATAGTGCACATAGGGAGTTAATGACAACGTGATATTGCTTTGTATCTTGTTGCTGTTAAACTTGACTTTTGAAGGCCAAGGATTTGGGGGCTTTTCGTGGTTAAGGCTAAACTGTGCCTATACTGAGACTGACTTTTGAAGGGTAGAGAGAAATTGGAGGTAAACTGAAAAGAACCCTGTTGAGTCCTTCAGCAAGTCATTCACCCTGCAGAATGCTAGCCCCAGAAAGCTCAAACACTATTTTACATAACAAGCTCAAAAACACTAATTTAAATAACAAGCTCAAACTCCACTTGGGATACAGACGAGACACGTGTGGATTGTGCAGTCTGAAATTCCAATCACTATTATCTGAAGAAAAAAACAAGTAATTCCTTTGAAAAGTAGTAATGCAAGGTCTAAGTCTCCAAAGTGTTTGAAGATTTCAAGGACTATTGCTGTTCCAAATTGTTCTTAACTGCAAATATTAAACTTTAAAAGACACACAGTAATTTTTTTAATTCAAATCATTAGTTTTCTGTCCCTGAAGAATCACTAAATTTGTGCATATTTTTATCATTTCAACTTTGGAAAAAAGTAAAATATTTGTGCTTTAAGACTGAAAGTTTACAACTTGCTAACTGAAGAGGCAAAAGATGCCTGGACAACTCCATCCTGAATGCCTGAATAGCACATATAACAATGGGTTTTAAAAGCTGAACTAGTTAATAACAACAAAATAAAAACATGAGGCTATTTGCAAAGTGATAGATTAAGAAACCAAACCTCATTCACCAGAAAGTCATTTCACACAGAAAAGCCCTGATCCAAAGTCCACTGAAGCTAGTGAAAGTGTTTCCATTTTAATGGATTTTGGATCAGGCCCAAAGACATTAAAAATTCTGTTCAAAATCAGGAACGTGATTTTAATCAGCTAGTTACAGTAAATTGACGTGTGTGTTCCACACACTCTTCTCATTAATTAAAATGTCACCTTTAAAACTAAAGTTAGCCAAAGGGAAAATAAACTCATTTTAGAACTTGTCATAGAAATTATGTCTCATTTAAAGTGGTGAATATCTGTTGATTCAAAGGTAAATAAATCACATTTAAATTGACATGTGAGTAACTTGTTTTTTTCCAAAATCCTTTTTTATGCGGGTTTGTGTGGAAATTTGGGGTGGGAAAAGGAGAGGTGTTGATGGAAGAATGATTCTTGAAGCCTCTAGAAATGTTAATCTAAATATGGGGCTTTGCAAAACATTTTCAAGTTTCAGAAAACATTTTTATATTTTTTTCCAATTGCCTAACTATTGTTTTCCAAGCAGTTTTGTTGGTTGGTTGCTTGCTTTTTTTAAATATATATATATATATATATATATATATATATATATATATATATATATATATATATATATATATATATATATATATATTTCTAATTTAACAGAAGGCTGTACTATGCAAACAATCGAGTCTTTCTCTAGAACAATTCTTGTGCACCTCCTGGAACTACAGGGAATATAACAAAATATACAGCAGCCCAAGGCTCACATTTTGTCAGACATCAATGTCCAGGGTAGGGATCTGGATCCTGATTTGAGGCTGGTCGGAGGGAGTGCTCCAGCATAAGGAGCCAAACTTTAATCCTCCAGGTTTTTTTAATCTCTTTTGAAAGCTGAGCAGATATTGCACTGAGCTAGGATGTGTGTGTATCCCAGACACTGGGGACAGCAGGATATATTTCCAGAATGTAAGGCAGCTCTTGAATCCCAGGGATCGCTACATACCAGGTCAATGACAACCCCTGAGGCAAACCCCTCAGAATGGAGAGGGGAGAAAGAGGGTACTGAACAGAAATCCCCCAAATTAACTAATGAGGTAGGATTATCAAAAGAACTAAATAAACTAATCTAAACTAAACCTAGAGCTAAGAACTCACTGCTAAGCTAGAGCGTACCTGAAGCAGGCGTGTTAGACACTCCATCTCAGGCTGTTGGGTGGCTGATAAGGAACTGAGGGCAGTTTGCCTACACAACTCTATATACCCTCAGTACAAGGCACAAGGATGTCTGGAGTGAATGCGGAGCTGAACAGACACTGCTAGCAACATCTCCAATCAAAGGCGCATGGGGCACATGTGCACCTGAAGTGGAACACCAAAGGGACATTGCTCTAAGACAGAACAGTTTCTTAGCTTACCAGCCCTGTTAGCCAACACGAGACCCAGAACCACGCTCTCTAGCTTTTTCCAGAGTCACGCTGTGCTTACAGGAGCCTGGTTGGCTTTTTCTTGTCTCTTTTCCTCTGACTCTCTCTCTCTCTGATCTTGCTTGTAACCTCAGTATCTGTGTGTTCTCTCACACTCTGACACACACCTACCCAAAACAATACTCAGCCCCAAAGCTCCTGGGCAGGTTCACACACACCTTTTGTCTTACAGGGGGCTGATGTTTACAGTTATGGTAACTGAAAGGTGAGGTCACAACTATCAACCTCGATAGGGTTTTCACTCAACACACAACTCATAACAGTATAAATGAGACTGAGGAGCCCATTTTTTAAACGTATTTAGGCACCGAGCTCTCATTGAAATTGAGGGCCCCAAACCTTTTCAGGCACTTTTGAAAATCACACTAGGCACCTGTCTGCATCTTTAGATGCCTACACACCTTTGAAAATCTGGTCCCAAATTCCTTAGATTGTATTAAACCTGAGGGGTTTCGTGTGAATTAAAATGGGAACAGACAGAAATATTTGCTATTGAGTGGAAAATAATAGTTGAGGCCCATGATAAAATATCTATGTAATCAACCCAAGTTAGTTGTTCTGTGATGTTCTAAGTGCATATTTTTAAGAATAATTTGACAATTACACTAAAATTAAGAGTCTTTTTCCAAATTAAACTATATATTGGACAAGTCCTACCATCCATATTCAATTAAAACTCCCACTGAGACAATGGAAATTTTACCTCATTGCAGGATGAGTACAAACTGCAGCTTTTTGGCCCTAAGCATTAATTTAGATGTAATTGCATTGTTATTTTATGTTTATTAAATTCCAGCTAGTTATTAAATGTATTAACCTCAACTGATTAGTTTTTAATGAAAAGTTGTTTTCTTTGCATTAATATGCAATTATTACACTGGTAGGTCCAAGGAGACAAAGCTAATTAGAATACTTATTTAAAGCTATTTAAGCTCCAATTATTAAAATAACTTTTGAAATATCCATATGGGTCTTCCGTAGTGCTGTCAAAACTCAAAAATCTGTTTTTTAAACTGGCACATGCAATAAGTGTTCTTTGATCCTTATGTTAAAGTGTAATGTAAAATATTACACTGTTTTCTGTAAGTCAGAGTCAAAAGGTACATATCCCTGGGTGTGCACAGAACACATTTATCTCTGTTCAGCTTAAAATATTGGCATGCGGTTAAAGTCTTATAGGCTTCTCCTATTGATGCATGGGGATTTATATGTGTGACATCTATTAGCACTAATGGGAGTTGCCCGTGTAGATCTCCTAGCCATTGGTTAGAGAAAAGACCTGCAATGCACTTTACCACGCAGAGCAAGACAAGTTTCAGTTATCATTTCCCACCTTCAAATATTCACTTGAGAAATCTTTTTACTTGGTGGAGATAAAATGTGTATAAATAACATCTTGTTTCCATTTCTGTTTGTATGGCCAACTTCATATGTTATCCCTGCTTTTTTTCAACATGTCCTCTTCCACAGTTCAAAGCATCTGTGAAAGAAAGATAAAGCAATGAATACTGCTCCTAAGGAATGCAATATGAGATCTTTACACTTAACATTCATAAAAAGAACAATCAGAAATGTTCTCTCTGACAGGTAAACTGACACTTTATCTAAACCCAGTAGACATCACATTTCTAGTAAAACTCCTGCCAAAGCTACAAGGGGATTTTGCAGTAACACAGGCAGAAACTAGAACCAACATGATATGCAATCATTTTTAGGACAAAAATTATGTGTTTTTCTAGGAATTTTATGGTACAAAAAAGTATGATGGAGTGGAGCTGCTTATTTTGTTAAACTAGAGTAGGAACAAACAAATCTGAACCTGAACAAATCTTTGGGATAGTTTCTTCCTCTATGGGTTAGACACATAATAACCATCTTCTGCTGAACTATTTCAGACTTTCGTAGGACATTGGGCAAACCCCTTAGGCTCTTTATTCACTAACCCCCTAACCTGTCTCTGTTAATTTGCCTCCCTTCTTAGGCTTGGTTTACACTATAAACTTATGTCTGTAGAACTATGTTGTAGAGGCGTGTGGATTTTCCACACCCCTGAGCGACGTAGTTATACTGATCGAACACCCAGTGTAGACTGCGCTATGTTGACAGGAGGGCTTCTCCCATTGGCATAGCTACCACCTCTCAGGGAGACAGAGAAGCTCTGCTGTCAACATAGGTAGCATCTTCATGAAGCGCTACAGCATCACAGCTGCAGCACTGTATGTGCAGACAAGCCCTTAAACTGAAATATTTTCTTTCTTTCTTTCTTTCTTTCTTTCTTTTTTTTGTGTGGAAGGGTTAATGCTATTGATCTTTCTGACTTAAATGGTAATTCTGTCACTTCATTTTCTCCCTTTCCCTTCTGCTCCTTCATTCACAGGAGGGGGGGTCTCTGCTTCCTTTTTTTACACATTTGGTTTGACTGTCCTGATGAAGTGGTGCTTCTATAAGCCTATTTCAGCTAAAATTATTTTTGTGTCAATCTGGGACAGAAGGGTTACAAGGAACAAAAACAAGGGAATTAGGGCAGAGAGGCTTTGGAGCACCCTGAAAAAGTATTTCCGTGGTCTCACACGGGCCTTACCCATCTCATTCCCAGCCTAGGGATGATGGTGACTTGGTTTGGGGTTGCTTGTCAGGAAAGTCTTAGCATTCATCATTTCACCTCTCTCTTCCTGGATTCAGGGCATCAATTTCTGTAACCTTTAAATCACAAAGAACCAAATTCTGTACCATTTCACAAGTTTTGAGTAAATGGGCCTTGCACACGTACAAAGGATGGAGGGAACGGAATCTTTCAGTCACTCACATATCTCTACTGCTCTGAAGCTCTGAAGTTACTACAAAATGCTGCCTCTGAGCTCCCCTTAGATGAGGTTATTGGCTAGTAGATCCATTCCAAAGTGAATAGCCATAATCAAAACATAAAGAATTGGGGATCATAATAGCATTTTTCAGGGCTGCCTATTTCAAGCAAATGAGTACATATTGGAAGGTAGATCTTTTCAATTCTTTGTCGCTAATGTAAATATGGTGCAGGTCAGTCACAGCAAAATTCATAACCACCTGACGGATACTGGATGGCCCATATGGCATCACCTAGATGTCTTGCACCACTGAACTCATCAGAAGCAACGGGCAGTAAATAGCTATTTGACAGCCTCAGAAAAATGGCCACGGATTCAATGGGCATGAAAAATTTTATAGTCTCTCACTCCTTGAGGTGATCCTGCCAGACCAAGCCTTGGGCATATTAACGTGTATGAGAGAAATCTTGCCCTACCAGTGCCCATAAAATATTTGTACTGTGGCTGCATACAGGTTTTTCTTTTCCAGTGCTGTTTCCTGACACCATTCACAAGCACTAAATACAATACAATGAACGTGAAGAAACAAATCTCAAGACTTCTGAGAGAGCGTTACTTTAAAGAAGATCTGCATTTCCTTTTCATTTGAATTCACTTTCATTGTAAATTCACTCTTTGGAATTAGAAACAGGTCTCTGTATTTATTTTAACATCAGGCCCGAGGAGAGCTCTTTTTAAAAACAGTACTGCAACATCTGCAGCCTCCCACACTCAGAAACACTGTTCAGAAGAAAAATAAAGTTCAAGTTGCCAGCAACATTATTATTATTATTATTGCTTTCCCAGTAAATGACTCTTAGCCTCCGGCTCTAAGTTGTCAGCTAGGTGAAGGACAATTGGTGTTAAGGAAGTGCTGTGTGGGGAGTTGAGCTGTCAGACCCAAACCAGAATTGGATTTTCTTTTTCCCCAAAAATGTACAGGGACCTATTTGATATTCTTCATTAATAATACCTTATTTATTAGTAGGGACTGCTTGTTTGTCACTGACATTTATCAGAAATTGCAGATATCAAGGAAATTATTCCTATATTTGGATTTGTATCTTTTCCATGATTTCTTTGTATTGACTCCTCTATATTATGCTGCCCTGTTTCCCTGCCCTGCCTTCATTATGGGCGGAGGGGGGGGGGGAGAGGAACAACAGCTCTTCAGCCTCCTACAAAGGCTGTAGTAGCAAGGTTGGTTCCACTTTAGCCCCCTGCAGTGGCACCAAGGAGGGGATTATAAGCAATTCCGTGCATGGGAACCAAAGATGAGAAAGGCAGCAGGTGTCCAGGCCCCTGCAGTGTGGCCAAGGAGAGGAATAGTGAGGGCTCTCCAACTAACTGCCTGGGAACCCAGCAGGAGGGTGGCAACAGCTCTTAAGCCCTCTGCAGGGCATAAGAGATGGGTACTAAAAAATACTGGAAAATGACTCAGGAGTACTTCAGTATTACTTGGTCATTAGCATAGTAATTATAACAGTGCTGCTCCTGCCTGATGCCATAATTTAAAAGGTTTCAGCATTTCCATTATAATCAGCTGCAGTTATTTCCTGGGGTTCATTGGCCATAAAATGTTCACCAGGAAAAGGATAAGGGCTTGCCATTCTGACAATTAAGTTCAGCTGCGGTGCTTTTGCAGTCTCTGAGCTGCAAATAGCTCTGGTGGGTGTTTCATCATGCTCCAGGGTGCCGTGCAAGGCACACTTGTTCCTGAGAGCTTTTAATTGAGACTTTTAACTAAGGTTTTTAATTGGATCTTTTTTACAGAAGTGGGGCAGTTCATTGTGTGCTAGTCACATAGCTCTCCCTCAGCAAGATAGTGGGGTTGGACCATTCAAAGAAGAAGGAGCTGACTTTTAGAGATGCTCAGAACCTGAATGTCAGAGAAATTATTCAGGACCATCCATTGCTCCTTCCTTGTAACAGCCGATGGGGCCTATGCTCCTATGCTATCTTCTTTGTGAGCAATATAAGCCTCCCCTCCCCCAGTAGTAGGTTCTATAATAAGATGTGGCAGGTATCTTCCTCCTCTTTGCTGGGCCTGAGTAGCTAATGCACTCAGATCTCACATGCTTCCATCAGCCACATGCTTGAGCATCCTGTGTATCTGCAGAGGAAGATACAGAATCATGCAAGATCCAGCTGATGCAGTGCAATAAGGAGAAGGATGTCTCTGCATTTACTAGGCCCTGATAGGAAAGTGATATACATTTAGGGGAGCCAGACAATTCTGTGTTTGGGAGGAGAGGGCTGGGTGGGAGGAAAGAGAAGGATAGGGGAGTGCAAGAAGGGTTTTCTTTTAGAGGTCAAGGAAAGAGAGAGACAGGCAAAACTTGAACCCTGACCCCAGGGCCGTTCAGTCCTGTTTTGGATGAAATGGTCCAATGTTTTGAAAGTCTGTCGAGAGTAACTGCAATGCTGGCCTATGTCCTAGAACCATAGGCCTGATCCAAATCCCACTGAACCCACTGGAAAGACTCTGACAGGATTTAAGGGGCTTTGGACCTGCAGCAGCAGGTGGCCAGCTATACCTCTGCATTTTCCCTAGCGGCTCAGCAGCCCCTCGCCATCCTTTTCCTTGCTCTCTCCCTACTACACAAGGGCAGGGTGACATTTGGCAGATTAAACATTCAGCCGAAGTGTGAGTTTTCCTCTAAATATCAGAAAATTTGTATTGATGTTTTCCACCATTTTTCAGTCATCCAGGATGCATTGAAACCCATTTTATTTTATTAATTTTTATTTTTCAGTCTGCACCCCTCTCTCGTGGCATGATGCAGGCACCACCAAGTCCATCAGCAGTGTGTGGGCCTGGGTCTTTACACCTTTCAAATAACTGAGGTTTTATTTAAGCAACATGGCTCTCAGCATGCTCTAATTTCAGTGATACTTGCAGGGCAAAGATTTTTTCTCACCGGATGCTCTAGCTCATACACAGCTGCCTGTTCAATAGCACAGACTCTAACATTTCTACAAGACACATTATTTTCTATCAGGTCAACAAATGGGTTTCCAGGACAGACTATCACATCTCTGCTGCCATGAACACCACACTTTGAAAAAATTCACCGGACACGTATTTATCCAACAAACTGTCTCACATTTTGAAAATGGAAATGTAAAAGATGGGTCTCATCCACCAAACTGCATGTGTGATTAATGCATTAAAAAAAGAAAACATTGATATTCACAGTAAGATTGGGTGACTGTCTCAGTATATTAGGTTTTACACTTTTGACTTGGGCTGGGCAAAGAATTACACTGTTCAATCAGCTTGAACAGTTTGTATTGATCTGCATAGCAGATTGGGGGAAAATGATCTATTGTCTGACTGTATGTTTTTTCCTGGTTTTATTTGCTTTGCAGCAGTGCAATATTTTTCTAAGCATAGACTGAGTGTGATGGCTTCATAAAATGGCCCAGGAGGCATCCACACTACCATTAAAAGTGAGTTCTCTCTGCTCAGAACTTACCAAGTTATATTGCTGAAGAAATGGAGTCCCCTGGCATATTATTCCCACAGCTGCCATGATGAGCCAGCACTTGAAATTCACTTGAAATACTTCTCAGCTGTGCTGACTATGATAAAAATACTGTACAGCAATTTCTCCCTTAAAACATTACTACCCCCATGAATGAGAAATAGAGCTCCTTCAAGAACTAAATACCCTGGGAAATCATTGGAAATGGGATAATTAATACCAGGATTGCCATCAGAGCTTGGTGAATTTATAACAGGCATTTCTTTAATTTATTTTCCCTCTTTTTCTGTTCACTTGTTTTCCATGAGCAGATGGTGGTTTCCTTGAATTCATCTGTTAACTGAAATTACTCACCAAAGACTGAATTGATCCATTAGGCTGAGCCCAGAGAAGGGGATGTGGTAACTCACGAGGAGCTTGGGGAAATAATTGTGGCGCAGGGAGGGTCCATTTCCTTGCTTGTTATCCCCATTGCTCTGAGTGGAGAATAAGTGACTTCATTTCATGATGCAGCTGCCTATCAGTCTATGTTAACATATGTAGGTTGTTTTTAGTTTCTAACAGTGAGTTTTACTGAGTATAAATGAAGTGCTAGCAAGGCAGCTAAAATGAGCAAACTACAGAGCACAGTCTACGATAACCCTCACAAAAAGGCCAATCTGATCAGAATTAACATAGTATGTGACAATTTAAAAGACTTCTCAGCAAAAAAGACCATCTGGACAAAACGGGCCAAATTCTCCTCTCAGTGAATCCACTGATCTCAGTCAGAGTCACACTGCTCTCACTGGCAGGAGTGTTTGTCCCCAACTGTTTAACTTTGCCACATTTTGTACCAGCTGTGGTGATACTTCATTTCTATAGAATGACAATGGCAAAACCTCCGGGCAGCAATCAGCAGGAAGGGAAATCAGGGCTGATTATTATTCACAAAACACCTTTGGTTTTGCCACATTAAGAGAAGATGGTATCAGAACGAGTCACACAAAAGCTGGCAGTAGCAGGAAATTGAAGTGTGAGCGCCTTCACTTGCTCCACTTCTTCCAACGTTGAGGTGGAAGGAAATGGCCAATGGAACCAAATGGGAAACGCATCTGACAAAATCATTCTTTTCTGGGGTTCCAAATGTTCCTTTTGCCAAGCCCGACCCTGAAAAACTACCACTGGTCCCCATCCCTCCTGAATAAGGGCCACAAAGCGATTTAAAAAGAAAGTTATCAACACTTGTTGGTTTAGGGCCCAGTGCAGCTCCCACTGAAGTCAATAGAAATAGTCTCATTATCTAAGTGACAGCTGGATCAGGCCCTTGACCTTCTGTTGCTTTAACACCATTAACTGTGCACATAAGGACAGAGTAATATGGAGAGATGCATACAGGCAGGAAAGCAGGAGATCCTTAGTTTTAATCTGGGCTCTGTCACTGATTTATGAGTGGCCTTCAGCAAGTCCCTTCATCTCTCGGTTTCAGTTAAAGTATCTGTAAAATGGGGATAAATATGTTGCACACCTAGCTTGTGAGGATTAATTAATCAATGTCTGTACAGTGCTTTTGGTCACATACATGACTACACAAATGCTAAGTATTATTTTATTTTAATGAGCTCTTATTTATTTGGTATACTAAAACATCAAACTGCAATCAATTACTTCATACTGTATCACATAATTGCCTTTGTTACAATGACTACTGAAGTAATTTAATTGAAACTAATAGAAAGGCATGTTTAAATTTTTAAAAGGTTGAGTTTTGTCATTGAAGCAAACTAATGAGTGTGACCAATCCGTTGTATTATAGCTGTTCAGTCTTGTATGAAGTTATAATTAAAGTTTAAAAATGGTTAAATCAACAAATATATGGACTGATCGTCTACAAGCAAACTTTTCTGTTGAACCATTAATGATGGAAAAAAGCCATTGGATAGGTACACCATTAAATGAAATTAAAGTATTTTAATTTAAGTGATGTGTTGCTCTGCACTTAAACAAGGTGTCCAAGAGTTGGACAAATTTGCCTAGGGAATTCTATTAAAGTTTGACAGAGTCAGTTGGGCTTTTTGTTGTTGGTTGTTCTTGTTTTCTTGTCTCCTAAATGAGTATCCAAAAGACCATAAAGCTGCATGCAACTAGCTAATTGGTGAGATTCAATCACCAGTGCGGTTCACACTTTCCTTTTGACTTACTTAAGGTGCTAAATTCAAATGATACCTTTAGCTAATTCACTTGACTTGCAGTATGTTTCATTTAATCCCCATTGTCCCAGTTCAATAAACTCCATGTGAGCAAGGGCCCATGAAGAACTAATTGCAGTCTCAGGGTCTATATTTATTTCAACAGTAAATATCAAAACCTGAGGTAGTACTCTAAGAGATAATACAGGAAAATGAATGCACTGTGCTAAGGGATGTTTTTTACATAACTTTTCTTTTCATTTTATCAGTTGTCCCTCAGTAAATTACTGAGGGCATAAATATAGTACATTTAATAGACTTCTGAATTTAATCCTTGAATACATCTTAGAAATGAGACATGTGAGGAGACATTTATCACAAAAGTAACAGAAATTCTTTTGTCTGTATAATGACTGAGCGTTGACTCTGCAATCCTAATCCAGGAAAAACTCCCGCTGCTTTACATAGAAGTTTGCCTAAGTAAGAACTGCTGGATTAGGGTCTGTCGCAGAGTTTGTGGTAGTTCAAAAACAAAAATTTAACATCTAATGTAATATAAAATAGTCTGTAGGTATTATCACTAACTGAAAGGATCTTTGACTGTGGACTAGTCCTCTAAGGGAAGTGGTGGAAACTCCCGTCCTTGAATCATTTAAAAATAGACTGGACAAAGCACTCAAGAACACAGTGTAAAGGTTATTGCCAAGGTGATGCATAAGGTGTTCTAGTAGACATTTCCCATTTCTGATTATCATAGCATTGCTGACAGTGATAATAAACCCTTATAGTGGCACTGGCTGGCAGTGAAAATAAACCCTTCAACACCATATGATGGTGGTAAGTCTTCCAGCCATGACTTAAGGACTTGATCCAAGGACCACTGAAGTCAGTGGAAAGACACTTGTTGACTTTGGTGGACTATGGGTCAACCCCTAAATTATTAACCTTAGTATACCGCAAACACTTAGCCTAGGAGTAGCCAGTGGTCCTAATCCCTTTTTGTTTCATAGTCAGCTCTAAGCCTTAAAGCCTGATAGGCAACTCACTGCCCACACGCTTTGCCACAAACAGTTTATCTGTGGATGTTGCATTATACCTATGCATGTCAGTATGGTCTACTGCCAGGGGTTCAAACCATTATCGGCCTTAGCCTTAATAGTTCTCCAAAGTCTAATGGAATTATAGGCCCCGAGCCCTATGTATATACTCCTAAAGCACAAATTCCTGTGACAAATAAATCCCTATTGCTAACTGCCTGATAGGCTTCAAAACAAAGATGCTGCAGCCCTGGACCAAACACTCACCACTCTCAAATTGTAACACTCCCACACCCCAGCCACACAGGATATGAACTTCTCCTCCTTTATGGTGCTCCAGAAGATGGTGAGAAAACCAGTAGCTAGGTCTGTGTATTGCCAATGGAAAACACCTTCTCAACCCCCAAACCAACAAACTAGCTCTGAGCATTTGAGTGAGGATGTCCAAGCGTACTCCCCTGTACCCTGCCATAATCTCTGCCAACTCCTCTAGCTCATCTTGAGATGTCAAGCCTGGCCAGAGTCAGCGACGTAAACTAGGGCATAAATATAGCATAGAAACTGTCATACCATATCAGACCACTGGTCTGTATACTCCAATGTCTTGTCTTGACAGTGGCCAATACATGTTGTCTCACAGGAAGATACAAGAGTTTTACAGTGGACAATTATGATCCTGAGCTGGATTCTCTTTGTTATGCAAGAAAAGGTGATGAGCAAGGCATTCTCTGTGGGAGCTCCAAGGCTATGGAAATTATCAATCAAAAACACCACTAATTTGGTGAACTTCAGGACCTGCTGCAAAAGATATCTGTTTGAGGGACTTTTGGGAGATGACTGAGAGTATGCTTCCCACAACAGCTAAGGGGTGAGAAGGAGACTCTGAAGGTGGCTGGCTGGCTGGCTGGCTGGCTGAGTTCCTGTTGAAATTATTATTTTAATATGGATGGGATTTTATTGTATTAGTAATCATGTTTTATGGTGCCTAAAGCCTTGGATGGGCATCTTTTTATTATTTTAAAATCTAAATAAATAAAATAAAAATAGGAGTAATCTGCCATATGGAAAACTGTTTGTTTAACCTCATCAGTTAATGGTTATTTTATGCCAAGGACTATTACAAATAAAAATACATTTAAGTATTATGCATATTTAAATAATAATATATGGAAGCTCTGATTTCAATTCAAAAGCAAAGGAAAGGGACAATATCAAAATTGGGGCAAACCAACTTTCCCACTAACTTTATATTGTTCCAGTACTTGTCCAGTAAGCTACTAGGGAGAAATTTAAGCCACTAGACAAGCAAATGCTATAATCACTTTGCCATGATCACAAAAGAGATTTTTCAATATACGTTCCATACCCTGTTTTTATAGCAGATCTTAGGCACTCTCTGAGATATGGGAATGTCCTTCTTATTTTATCTGTGTGCTTTCTCACTACTTCTTCATTCAAACTACTGTACATCATCTTTTAAAGCACTGTAAAAAGAAATTATTTGTTACCTATCTATAAAAATAAACCCACCACAAATAAGTTTATATTTTTTCTATTTTTTCAAGCATGTTATGGGAGAAGTTTATTATTCCTACTACTGCCAATGATTTTTTTTAAAGCAGTGTGAGTGGAAAATATCTGGCTGGTGGCTGGCACAAATTCTGTACGTGTTGAAACACTTCTGGGCCAAATCTGTCCAGCTGTCTGTAGCGTATCTGGAGAAAGTGGCACAGAACTAATTCTCTAACTGTGATAAATAGGTGTCCTTAGGTAAAATGATCCTTCATTATGAAAGAAAAAATCACAGTATTGACTAAGTGTAAGAAGTTTTTCTACTGTACCTTCACAGTATTTTGTGTGTGTGTGTGTAGTAGCACCTTCACAATCATGAGTTATATACTTAATTTTAGGTACATCAGATTAAAATTGTTTTTATGGATTTAACCTGCCCCTGTTAAACAAGATTAATCATTGTAAGAGTGTCAATATACAATGTTGAAGCAGTTTAAATTGGTACAGCATCACAACTGTATTTAAACTGGTGTAATTTCTGTATACAGACAAGCTCTCAGTCAGTTTCTCTCTCTTTCACTCTTCTTATTCATAATGGAATTGTCCTCTAAAGAAATTAAACACAGTAAAAAGGTTCTTCTGTGCTTCTAGCCAATGGGCATGTTCTGTAAATCAGTGAAAGGATATTGTGATAAAAAAGAACATAAGAACGGCCATACTGGGTCACACCAGCGGACCATCTAGCCCTATATCCTGTCTTCTGACAGTGGCCAGTGCCAGATGCTTCAGAGAGAATGAACAGAACAGGACAATTATTGTGTGATCCAATCCCTTCAAGTTCTGTTCCCATTGCCTCCTGGCCTGTTTCAGTTCAGTTAAGAAACAACCATATTCATTCTCATCACCTTATTCTTATCTTCTCCCCTCTCACTGCATACGTGTTTCATGCAGCTTGGGAAATTGTGCTATACTCTGCTGAGACCAAACTTGGAGCATCACCAAGAATTCATAATTTTGGTATTTTTTTTCAAACAACTATTCATTTGATTATTCCATTTGGTCTGGTATTTCAGTTCTAACCCATTACAGGCTGAAGCTCCTTTTCCTACCCTGAACATCTAAAGGGGAGCTAAAAAATAGGTTTACATTGGCTTTCAGAGATTATTCCTTCTTATCTGAATCAATCTTCAATGGAATCCCACAACAATATCTTGAATGTTTGATGGGTATTTCCAACTCCTATTGCTTGAGGTATAACAATAAAGCTAAACTTTCTTTCGATCCCAGGTGTTCTACAATGTTCCCTTCTTTTCCTAAGTTGAATGAACATTTCTTTTGGAAACACAATAACCTCACTTTGTCCACTTCATATCTGAAAAGACAAGATAAAAGTTGATAGGTTAGATATTTTTTGTGTTAACCCTCCCATCTGTGCTCACACATTATAATGCCATGGGAAAACACGATTTGCCATATAGCAGATCAGACCCGTTAGACCATTAATTCTACTAAACTGCCTATACAGTTGCTAGAACTCTCTAGTTTAAGAGTGTCCCTTTTCCTTGACCTTATTTAACCTGTGTCTTCTCTTTGTTTTTACTTGAAGAAGCCTTTTTTCCCATTTATATCAAGGGCCATTATCCTGCAAATATAATCCTACATGGAGTTCCCATTGAAGCCTATAAGCAGTAGATCCCTTTGCAGGATTCATAGATGAATAGTGTTTAAGACCAGAAGGGACAAGTAAATCATCTACTGAGACTTCCTGTATGTTACAGATCATTAAATTTTGAAGCCTTTCAACTGTAAGGGATAAAGCCATTTAAAAATATTGATTTGGGGTTGAATTGAGAACAGGGATTGTTGGGGGATTGAAGCTTCGCTGCTCTCTCTCTCTCTCTCTCTCACACACACACACACACACACACACACACACACATATCAATAATTTCTTAATAAATATAGATATGGTATATCAGTGACCCCCTCAGACATTTCACCATTCCTGTATCAAACCTTATAGTAACCAATGAAGCGCAAACAAGTTTGCTTAAACTGAACAATTGAACTGGCTCTCTTCTTAATATTTAATTTATGGGTTTGAAAATAGTTTTGTGCCCTATTTTACTGTGCTCTCTACTTCCAACGAGGACGAGAAGCTTAAGCAATGAAATTTCATGCGACAAACTGCTCTGGCAGCATTTCCAGTTCAATGGGAAGCAGGAAAGATCAGAAACTTCAAGAGAAAGCTTATTGCTGAGGAATTTCCAGTCTTCTTTTAAAAGCAGCAAAGAATCCTGTGGCACCTTATAGACTAACAGACGTTTTGCAGCATGAGCTTTCGTGGGTGAATACCCACTTCGTCTCTTGCATCCGACGAAGTGGGCATTCACCCACGAAAGCTCATGCTGCAAAACGTCTGTTAGTCTATAAGGTGCCACAGGATTCTTTGCTGCTTTTACAGAACCAGACTAACACGGCTACCTCTCTGATACAGTCTTCTTTTGCGGACTCAGGAGGTTTGGATAAGAATCTGAGATTTTGGACACTGAAAAACATTGAACATTTTATGCATCTGAGAACATTAACTAGAACACCATATTGTTCCATGGATATAGAAAAGTTCCATGACCTGGAAAATGTAGATGTATACAATAGCCATGACTTGAAAATGTGGCAAATCTGCAGGAAAAGTAGCAAGATTTTAAAATGGCCTGAAATTCACACCACCATTTTGGGTTATTTTCTTCTGACGGAATTTCTGTGGGCCAATTTGAAGCTTTAAAAAACTAAATTTAGCTTCTAAAAACCTGTTTGAACATTGCCTATAAACAAAGGCTCTTTAGAACAAAGCCTCTTATGCTTCTGATATGGTCATGTTGATTTCCCTCCTCAGACAGAAGAAATCTAAAATAGCAGCCTGCAGCAAGTCAATTCAGCTTCTTTTGGAGGCTATGGGAAGCTTTGGTTGTTTTGGTTCTTTTTTTCCTCGTCAAAGGTTATTTTAGTTTTGCTTATGCTCTAAGGCAGGAGCAGGCAAACTTTTTGGCCTGAGGGCCGCTTCGGGTCTCCAAAATTGTATGGAGGGCTGGTTAGCAGAAGCTGTTCCTCCCCAAGCAGCCAGGCATAGCTTGGCTCTGCCCCCATCTGATCCCTCCTGCTTCTCACCCCCTGACGGCCCTCCCGGGACTCCTGCCCCATCCAACCCCCCCATCCCCCGACAGCCACCAGAAACCCTGAGATTCTATGATTCTATGAAACCCCACCCCTAACTGCTTCCCGTCACACCATCCAACCTCTCCTCTCATTCCTGATTCCCCACCAAGGGACCCCTGCCCCATCCAACCACCCCTTCTCCATGACTGCACCCAGAACCCCTGACTGCCCCCCCCGCCACCCCATCCAACCCCTCCTCTCATTCCTACTGCCCCCCGGGGACCCTGCCCCATCCAACCACCCCTTCTCCCTGACTGCCCCCTGGGAACCTCTGCCCCCATTCAACTCCCCTGTTCCCTGCCCTCTGACTGCCCCACCCCCTATCCACATCCCCGCCCCCTGACTACCACCCCGAACTCCCCTGCCCTCTATCGAACCTTCTTTGCTCCCTGCCCCCTTATCACACTGCCTGGAGCACTGGTGGTGATACAGCTGCGCTGCCCAGAGCACCAGGACAGGCAGCCGTGCCGCCCAGCTGGAGCCAGCCACACCACCGCGCAGCACAGAGCACCAGGACAGGCAGCCTCGCTGAAGCCAGCCATGCCACCACTCAGCACAGACCACCGGGTCAGGCCGGGCTCTGCAGCTGTGCTGCCCCAGGAGCTCACAGCCCTGCCGCCCAGAGCATTATGCTGGAAGCAAAGCGAGCTGAGGCTGTGGGGGAGGGGCCGGGGGCTAGCCTCCTGGGGCAGGAGCTCAGGGCCCAGGCAGGAGGGTCCCATGGGCCTAGGGTGACCAGATGTCCCAATTTTATAGGGACTGTCCCAATTTTGGGGTCTTTTTCTTATATAGGCTCCTATTACCCCCCACCTCTATCCCGATTTTTCACATTTGCTGTCTGGTCACCTACGCGGGCCGGATGTGGCCTGCGGGCTGTAGTTTGCCCACCTCTGCTCTAAGGGGTTTTCTTTAAGAAAACGAAAGCTTCAAAAGTGGCCACTAGGGAACTAATCTCCGGTTTGGACTCAGTGTATTGTGGAGGGAACGGTCGTGGTCAAAGCTTCCTTTTCAGTTTTGAATGACTCTTTGAAGAGTAACTCTATTGAAAGATGCATTTTAACCAGAAGCTTATAAAGTTTCAAATGCTACCACAAATTACACCTCACTGGAGTGCGGGCAGCAAAGTGGTCCCAAAATATATGGGATTTCAAGGTCCAGTAATTCACATATTATTTATTATTTGTATTCCCTAACACCTATTATTTGTAACACCCAGAAGCCCCAGTCATGGCCCAAGACCCCCTTATTCTAGGTGCTGTACAAACACAGACGGAAACCATATTTCCTTCATGCATCTTTAGACAACAGCGTGTGCGGCACACCAAAGCTAAGTGACTCTTATGGATAAGACTGAGTCTTAAGGTAAAATCTAGTTCTGAATGTTCCTAAAATATGCTCTATTCCCTAGAGGTGATTCTCTGAACACAAAGCTGTCAGTTACTTAGAAACATCTGTGATATCATAGTGGAAATGTCCATTGGTTTCCAATTAGCTGAGCCTCCCAAACTCACTTCACATGTAGTCTTGAAAAAACAGTTTTAGTGGCAAAAGACCAAAGCTTTCTTTGGGAGCCTTCATATCAGCTAATTTTCTTTTAAATTTCATTTTTAACCTTTTCTACGTTATAGAAAAGAACGTGTCAACAGACTGGAATTAAAAAGGTGACAAACTGTGAAGAATTAAAACTTCTAATTTAACAGATGAGCAACTGCAAATAACAAAATCTCAGACAAACACAGTTTTAATGAAAGGTGACATGCTAGAGATAGTTTTTTTTCTCATCATCAGGTAACAACAAATGAGTTTAGGAAGCCATACAATAATACCGTGATTGCAATAACAAATTCATATCCTGTGCTGTTAATTTTGTTTTGTTGCTTGCTTTCTGAAACTACCTATGACACTTCTTTTGTAATACTATATTTTCTTCACACTAGAAGTGTCAGAATTTGTTCACGTCTGGACTAGCTCTCATCTCTTATTACTATCAAGCATTGCTCTTATTTTTCATCCCCCTATGGAGTTTAATTTTTTAGCCTGCTGAGTGAGATGGGGGTTGTTGCAAGTGTAGTGAAGGTATATAGTTCTGTGGAGCATTATGAAATATTTGACATATATAGAAGTGCTATGTTCTGTTCATGTTGCAGACCTGCTTAGAGAGAAATATTTAATTATGGTAAAACTCAGAACAGAAATTCAACAT
Organism: Mauremys reevesii; assembly: GCF_016161935.1. Taxonomy (NCBI): domain Eukaryota; kingdom Metazoa; phylum Chordata; order Testudines; family Geoemydidae; genus Mauremys; species Mauremys reevesii. The sequence goes on along the minus strand of NC_052633.1, from coordinate 24,402,324 downwards.
GAATCAAGCAAACCATTAAACTAAACTAATTATGGATCTAAGAATTGCTAAAAATTCGCTGACTGATTGCAAAGAACTGGGGACATGGTTAGCTGGCCCTTATAGCTTATTAGCTATATTTCCAAAGAGTGCATGTGCAAGTCCCATTATTTGTTGATGAGATTTTTCTGTATGTACCTCCCACTCATTGCTTGGTAAATGTATCCCTTAGAGTACTTACCTATTTGTTCCACACACTGGCTTTGAATACTTGATCATGCTCTTAGCCTTTTCCCAGTTTGTATTCTGAATGGCTGTTTTCGTTTGGTTTTTAAGAGACTATTAGAATTAACACAACCAGAAAGAGTGTTTGGTCTATTTTGCTACTTTCATTGAACATTTTGTTGGCAAGGTTTTTATCTTTGCCTGTGTCATCTAGCATATCCATACATTGTTTCCCCGAGTTTAACTCTGGTCTGCCTAAGGCTTCATTTGTTCTCTCTATATGCCCACATTTTTAAAAAATACTTTGAAAACAAAAAGCTCTAGATAAGAGCTAAGGGCTTGTCTACACAGCGACTAAGTGCACAGCAAGCCAGGGTAAGAATGTACCGCACACTAGACTGCTACATACTAACTGGCTGTGTGTGTTATGTGTACAGCATACACACAAAGATATTAGATAAAAAACATAAAATACTCTTGCTGGAAGGTTGCAATGTAACACTACTTTAGTTCTTCAGATTTAGAACTATAACATACAAGGACCCAAAACCAGAAAGAGAAAAAGTAGGCTGCTCCCTAAAACAGAGAAGAACACCTCGCCCCACCTTACTCTCAGCTGGCTGGCTGCACACTGACTGCTGCTATCCCCTGATTGCATGCTTCTCTGCAGAGTCCCCTAGCCTGCAAGCAGGGACAGGGGGAAAAGGCTGAAATTTAAAGTGACAGCCTATAATCGAAACACAGTTTTTAACACCACATTGTGAACCCTGCTACCATGCACTAAAAGTTGTTCCCATGCACCTAAAGTTACCAGGCACTTTGACATACTCTCACTTCAGACAGAAGTACATCAAAATGCAATGTGGAATTTTTAGAGTGTGATAGCAGGGTCCACATGGCCAGCTATGCACAGCAGGCAAGTGTGCTGTACATTCACACTCTGGCTTGCAGCATACTAACTAACTCTCCATGTAGACAAGCCCTAAGAATTGTAACTATTATTACCACTCTTCTTAATGTCAAAGATCATTGTACATGTACAGTGAGCATGTTTGAACATGCTATAGTGGTTCTATTTTGTATTATTATATTACAGGTGCACCTAGAGGCTCCCGCCAAGATCAGGGTCCCATTGTACTAGGCACTGTACAAACGTATAGCCTGAGACAGTCACTGCCATGAAGACCTCAGACAAAAGTAGTTTTATCCCCATGTTACACATGGGGAACACAGGGGGATTAAATAACTTTCCCAAGATCACAGGAAGTTGGTGGCTGTGCTGGAAATTTAATCCCAGTCTTCTGAGTCCCCAAACAGTATCCTAACCAAAAGATCTCCCTACCTTCCCACACCCCATTCTTCTCATCAAGTACCTGCACTAACATATCTTCCGGTACTTAGAAAAGGAAATACCATCGTTCTGCAGTCGCTGATGAGAGGTGAATGTTTTTTATGACACCCTCTGTATATGGGGAGGAGACGATACCCAGCATGTTTGTGAATTTCTGATTTCCAGATGGAGAGTGAATGCCGCTTATGCTGGAGAAAAGCCACTGGATATTGGTGCATCTTCTTACTAATTTTGCCAAGAGTGGCTAGCACACAGGCTACTACCCTCTCATCATTCAAATCTCTCCTAAAGGTCCACTTTCCACGTGACACTTACAAAACACCAATCAACCCACCAGTATTTATTTGTATTAGCTACTAATTTAGATTTATACAAATGCTAAAAATAGAGTGCCACTGTGTAGGGGCCCTTGACATAATTTTTAAAATACAATAACATAAGGTCCACCCTCAGCTAAAGTGCTGCAGTACAAATTAATATTGCCCACTGCCAACAAACCGGACAAATCAAAAAGATCATATAATTCTCTTTCTCCCGCATTTCCCCCCCTTCCAAATTCCCCTCTCCCACAGTCCCATTTTCAAATGCTGGGGTGGGGGGAGGAATGGGGGTGGGGGCGGAGATGAGCCTTACTGTGTTCCCTGAAGGCCCTGAGAGACTGATTGTTGTAGAAAGGGGTGTGGAAGCAGGGTGGACAAAGTCCAAAGCCATTGTAGCCTCATAGAGAATGTTTCTACTACACACTACAAATTAGCTTAAATTGAAATCCAGATGAAAATTTTTTAAGTTGGGGTTCTTTCTAGCCATGCTTTGAGTTCAGGCCTGTTATACAGAATTTAGATGCAAGATTTGCAAATTTCAAGGGAGTGAGGATCTTAGCATGATGGCTGGTCCCATGTTTATTATAAATAAATGGACCACTAGCAATTGTCAGGGGGAAACAGTTAAACGTAAATACAGTTCTAGATAATAAAATCTGCACCAAAGAGTAAGTACTGAGGCCAAATGTTCAAACTTGGGGTGTTTATAGTAAAGTACCTAACTCTTTCTTTAGGCACCTAAATAGCAATGCTGAGTAGAGTGAAATAATTATTTCTCGTGTCTTGCTTACAACACTCCTACTAATACATCCCAGAATGCTGTTGACTTTTTTAGCAAAAGCATTACATTGTGGATTCATATTTAGCCACTATAACCGCCAGTTCCTTTTTTGCAGTACTCCTTCCTAGGCAGTCCATTCCCATTTGGTATTTGTGCAATTGATTATTCCTTCCAAACAGTAATACATAACAGGATCCTGCTTCTGATACATTACACAAGTGTCTAGCAGCAGATAGCTTAAGAAGTGGAACATTCAACATTTAAAAAACTGTTTGTCAAACTCATTGTGTTTGTTCACACTTAAATCTCTTTTGGATCTGAAGTGCTCATTTTCATACAAACATAATTATTTTGGAAAGGTTTGAAACAACAAAAGTGGATCAAAATTCCAAAATTCTGAGATGATATGTGCCATCTGAAATGTGACAAGCTGAAATCAATGCGCATTGATGCAACTATGATGTGGGTAATAGCGTAATAGTCTTTGGAAATATATGGGACCAGATTCAGCCCTACTGTAAATGGGAGTAACTCTACTGTAGTCAATCAGGCCCGATGCTCAAATGATGCAAATCAGCATAGCTGCACTGAGGTCAAATGTAGCTAGGATGACCAGATGGGATGAAGAAAATATCGGGACACATGGAGGAGGCAGGAGTCCCGCTGGCGGAGCAAAAAAAAAAAAAAAAAGCGGAGTCCCGCCGGCACAGCACAGCGTCCCGGAGTCCCAGCAGGCAGAGAGAGAAAAAAAAAAGCAGAGTCCCGCTGGCAGAGAGAGAGAGAGAGAAGCAGAGTCCCGCTGGTGGAACAAAACAAAACAAAACAGGAGTGCGAAATATCGGACAAATTACGTCCCGACTGAACATCAATCTGGACACAGGACAAACGCCTAAACATCAGGACAGTCCCAATTTTATCGGGACGTCTGGTCACCCTAAATGTAGCTATTCTGATTTACACCAGCTAAGGATCTGGCCCAATGGAAATTAATCTGATTATGCTGGGTTAGATTTAACCCAATATGACATTGTTCATTAGCAATTTTTAAAGCTAACAGAATAATACAATCCACTTAAAATTTAGAATTGTTCTGATTTAAAAAATGGTACTAGTTCTTTCAATCAAGGGGTATATTTTTACCATAACGCACAGGAATTTAACTAGGAGACTATTAGCATCAATAAACATCACCTGGCTATATCTCTAAACATCATGCTGAAAACTTGCCTGCAAGTGTGTGCTGTACAACCGTCATAGACATGCACAGTGACTAAATACATTTACATGATTTGTTAGCTGTGCACCGTATTTATTATATAACGTGATAGCCACATGGAGCATCAGGAAGGGTTTAGCTTAGGAGGCATTGTAATGCATGCTTCACAATATGACCACGGAATAACAACTCCTTTTGACTTATTGTTATTCAAGGTATAAGGTGAAGCAAGTCATTTTCCTGCATGTTATAAATGTGCACAAAATTGCTGAGAACACTGGGCCTGATCCTGAGAGAGACAGAGCCCCAGCAATTCCAAATGATGATTTAATGGGACTTTCTGCTGTTCAGCATCTCTCAGGAACAGCTCCTCATGGTCTTGGTCCTGCATGCAACTCCCTTTAGAGATCATGGGAGGCACAGCATATTGTGCACCCTGAGAGCACAATTTCTTACAACACATGATATCTACATAGAATTATAGAACCATAGATCTGGAAGGGACCTCAAGAGGTCATTTAGTCCAGTCCCCTGCACTAAAGGCAGGACTAAGTATTATCTAGACCATCCCTGACAGATGTTTGTCCAACCTGCTGTGAAAAATCCCCAATGATGGAGACTAGCTAGTTTGATCTCATTTTGAGCCTTGGCTTTTCTAATTTTGTCCCTACATACTTGTTTATATTCATCCTTTGTAGTTTGACCAAGTTTCCACTTTTTTGTAGGACTCAGCTCATGGAAAATCTTCCTCACAACACACAGTTCCTCATTCTCTGCCACTTTAAAATCAATCAGCAGATGCTGTCAATCATGCCTAAAACCATGGGAAAATCAGAAATTAAATCGAAGCCTCCCTTTGCAGTCTGCTGCTGCATGTGGAGTTGTCAACAAATGCCCAGGTGTGTTATAGTGTGTCATTAAGGGATCGAGAAAGCACCAGGATGCAGAAGGCTGACTCCTCTCGGTAGCATCCCTACTACTCATTGCAAAAATGCTATCCTAGTGTACACTGAATTCAGGCTTCAGAAGAGATCCCAGATACCTGTCATGAATTTCCTATCCAAATAGAAAATGGATGAGCTGCTCGTAACAGGGTGATGCTTATACATAGGGTAACTCATGGGCAGAGTGCCTGATTGTGTAAGGATAATGATAAAAACACATGAGAATGTGAGTTCATATATCCTGTCAGCACCCGATTATGGGTGGGAAGATCTCTTTGTCACTATCTCAAGGGAATTAACCATCCCCTCAATATTTATGTTGTATGTATTTGGAATGGCCAAGGAATAAGAAAGCTCATCCTGCTCTCATGTGGAGATTATAGCTCTATTATAACCTATTGCTTGGGGGATAATATTCGCCTGGGTAGCACTGGGATATATTAGCAGTTAAGACAATATGCATACTGTGGAGCACCAATCAGCCAATGGACTGGTGAATGCATGGGGAAACTGAATAAACTTACTTACCAAAAATAGATTTCCTGTTTACAAGCATCCAGAGGGAAATACGTGTTCAGGCCACTATGAATATAGGTTTCTTTGTTATTTTTAAAACCACTCCTCTAAGTGCTGTGTAACCTTCTGGGCAAAATAAATCCTATTTTGTTTTGGAGAAATGGCTTCTGGGACACTGCATACTACTACTGTCCATAGGCTCCTGAAAGACAACTTTGCAGGGTCCAGTCCCAGCCGGACTCAATGAATTAGTCATGGTTAATACTAAGGGAAGGCTGTAACGCAGGTCATGGTCGGAGAGTGAGCAAATTGCAGAATTCCAGCCCAGAACAGGGCCTGACATCTGAGATTCTGAGAAAGGGCATGGGGGCAGCCTACCCAGGGACCTTCAGAGTGACAAGGAGGCAAGATAAGTAAGCAGGGGGGGAAATTATAAGGGGAGGGATGGAGGTGGTAGATAGGAAGAGGCCCAGGAGAGAAAGCTCAGAGCAGCAGCATTTAAAGGATCGAGGAATATCAAGTCGTCTCATTTTACAGTAGGCATTTGAGGTTTGGGGAGTATTTCTGTGAGGATGTTCTTTCATTCATAGTATATGGCAAATTGTGTCTCAATTTCAAGTCTTCCTACAGATGTGACTCCAGAAAGAAAGGGACAAAGTGGGTATGAAAATATGGGCCTGGTTCACCACTGTATTCCTCCAGTTTTATGCTGGTTTGTCAGTGAGCTGACACCAGCATATTTCACCTCTCATTTCCTTGCCACTCTATTCCTTCTACTCTTCAGGAATTACTAAAGAGAAAATGGAGACCAACAAAGGTATGAGAGACCCCTTTTTATACCCTTCCTCTCAAGAAAGCCAGACGTGTCCAAGGTACTCCCATCAAGTATGTCTCTGACTGTGATGTTTTGTGTAGGTAAATGTAATGTCTATGTGGTAATAGCTGTTTGCCTATGCACTGTCTCTGTGTAACCCTTCGGTGATGAATTTGTATGTGTTTACTTTAAATTTGACTTACTTTATTATAGAAATGCCTTGTGCCATATTTTTCTCATTTAACAGCTAACAAATGTTAGACCATGAACTACTTGTACCTCATTTGGATTATCCTAAATTTCCTTATAAATGAGTTTGCTTTATGCATGTTCCACGAAAAAGGGCTTTGACCAGCTAACATCATCCTAGGATAGAAAACAGATCTGGGTAGCCATGTAGCTTAGATTACATCTATCAATTGAAAAGCCAGCAGACAGCAGCAAAGAAATGCTGAAAGCTATCAGGAGGAAGAGCTTGCATGTGTCCAGTTTAAACAGAGAAAACAAATAACTTCCAGTGTTACATTCAGCACTTGTCAGAATTGTCCCAATCCAGCAAAGCACTTGAGCATGTGCTTATCTTCCAGTAGTTTAGTAATTCCACCTGCTTCTGTATCCCACTAGCAGTGAGATATAGGACCCAATTCTCTGCTGGCATAACTAACGAAGTTAATGGCATTATGCCAGTATAAAATTTGACCCATATACTGTATAGTTGAATATTAGTCAAACAAAATAACTAATCATCATAAGCATTGAGGATTAAGGCCCTGATCCAGTAAATTACCTGAGCACATGCTTATCTTTAAGCACATGAGAAGCCCCCACACTGTTAATGCGATTGTTCAGTTCCAAAAGAAATGATAAAAGAGTGGTTTAACGTTAAGAGAGTGGCTATTTTGAATTGGTTACAATTTTTGTAATGTGCAATACCATTGTGTACTAACAAAGCTCCAATATTATGTAAGTATTTTCATAAAGAAAAAGGAACCTCTCACCTGGAGAACCAAATTGTTTACTAGCTGATCACTGATGTGTTATTGTTTCAAACTATCCCATCTTGCTGCTGAAAATTTTTCCTTGTGCTTGATGTCTGAAGTGTTACAACATCCATCTCCTCCCCCCATCCCCATTCTGATTAGGTTCCCCTAGACAGACTTACAGGTGTTGGATCTGCAGAGCAGATACACTGAGATATTGAGTCTGCTTTCAATATTACATACTACACATTCCTAAATAGCTTTTAAAATAATTTAAAACATGAAAGCCTATAGAAAACTAAAACAAAGACTTGGATCCCAGTCCTGCTCCCATAGATGTCAATAACAAATTCCTATTCATGAAAGTGATGTAGGATCGGACCCTTGATCTCAAGAGTTGCTGGACTTGGGAACTGCAGGTACTCTGCACTTTTCAGTCAGGCCTTGCATGAGCAAATTTACTGCGACCCAAGGTATAGCAAAAAGACAAAAAGAAGAAGCATTGAGTATTGCAGCTCCTTTGAACTACTTAGGTTATTAAATAATAAGCCAGAGAGTATAAATCCAATAAGGACAAAATGTGATGTATAAATTATAACATTCACTCGAATTTAACAAAAATATTGATGATGTGGTGCCGAACTATCTGCGTTGCTCCATCTGCCAGGTGGGAGAAGAAACAGGAATGTAATAAAATCATTAATAATCCTTTGAGGGAGTAGTTACATGTTTTAAATAAATTAGACTACACTGATATTGCACTTTTTTAAACAGGAGCATACTATTGTCATTAATTAACTTACATGTAAAATATAGTCTTAACCTGTAATATATGACAGGTATCTAAGTAACTCAAATATTAAAGACTATTTATAAAATACCGTAAATTGGGGAAGTTAAGAAACTTAGCGAGCATGGTGAAATGAGAGGAAATATTAAAACCAAGAGTGCCGCAGAAGGTTGGTAGATCTTAAAAATCACCAGACCTAATTTTTTGAGGTGTTCAGCACCCACAAAAAAAATCTCTTTTAGAGTCAGTGGAAGCTGTGTGCCTTGAAAAGCAGGCCCCATTGTGTTTAAAGACCAATGCTACAATGCCAATGGAAAAAATAATGCTGAAACGAATAAAAGCTGGCTAATGTGATTCCACATCAGGCTTCCAGAAAATCTGTCCAGAAAATGGAAAAGTGGCAGGAAACAAACAAAACATCTATAGAGTCATGGAATGTGAGGAATGAGATTGAGAGGGAGGCTAATTAGGTCTTTTGGATTTCTCCACCCCAGCAGGAATGTTCCTTACAGAATATTTTATAGTGCTTTATCAAATGCAGTTTTAAGCATCCCAAGTGATGGGGTTTCCACCACTTCCCTGGGAGGATGGCCCATAGCTGATACATCTCAGTATCCAGAAGTTATTTTCCTGTCTAAATTTTCCGTTTCCTAATTTCATCCTGTTTCTCTTCTTATAGCCCCTTCTATTTACTAGTCACACCCATAAAATATTTGTAGACTGTTATGTCCTCTCTCGACTCTTAGCCAAACCATGGCCATTTCATTTTCTTAATCTTTCTGCACAAATCAATCCATCCAGCCCAGTGATGATTGTTGTGGGCCTTCTTTGAACTCCCTTTAACATTGTGGTGTTTAGATGTTGCTTGTGATTATTAGAACTGGGAGCACTGGCTGTTGGGAGTCTGAAAGGCCAGGAAACAGGAAGGAGGGGGGAGGAGTTGAGGAGGCAGTGAGAGTTACAGAGAGTGCAGCAGCAGCTTGCTAAAGAGATTTCCACTTTAAAAATAAAGTCCTGTTGAAGTTTGTTAGTACCTTGCCTGGTTGATACAACAAACATGTTAAGATCTTTTTAGTAATAAGGTGCCTTCACCTATATACAGTATTCCAGGTGTAATCACCCCAAAGCCACAGGAGAAAGTCTTGTTTTCCTCTTCTGTAACTTGATGGCTCTGTATCCATCCCCAGATCACATGTCTTTGCTGCAATATTGCAAATACATGTCTAATTTCCGATTTGTTATCACCTTTGATCTCTTTGCAGTATTATGGCTTCCTAGGGGTCTCTCTCCCATTGAAGCTGTTTGGATTAATTTCCTCTAGATACACTTATCTTTAATTTTCCAAGATTTAATCTCCTGTTATTTTCCGTCCATACTTATAACTTATTTAGGTCCCTTCTACTATGTTTTTGTCGCCAGTGATATTTATAGCTCCTCTCAGATTAATATCATCTGCAAATTTAATTACTTTGATGTTTATCTGCTTTTCTAGATCATTAATGAAGATATTACATAAGATGTGGTATAACACAAGTCCTTATAGTAGCCTATAAATTATCCTCATGCAATCTGATACATTATCATTTTAGCTTAATCGTTGCTTCAGACCTTCTGCCAGGTTTCAGTCCCTATCATGGTGCTCATTTACAAGCCAGTTTGTTCTGGGAGCAAAATGTCTGGTGCATCAAGCGTTCATTAAAATCCAAATATAGTATATCTGTGGTGTTGCCATCAGCATATAATTTTTTAATTCTACCATAAAACCATCGGTTGAGTTTATCTGGCAATATTTAGCCTTAATAAATCTATACTGCTCCTTGTTTACAATTCTGCTATTATCTAAGGCAAACAAACTACACCAGTCTTAGCACATGTAGCCTGAAAGGGAATGGACCAGTGGAGCTGAACTGCACAAAGGAGGCAAGAGGCTATGGAGAACCAACACAATTGGGCACAGAGGGGCGACAAGAGTGTCTGGTTCCATTATACCACAAAGTGTGTTGTACTTGAGGCTGCAGCTACACTAGCATGGAAGTGGGGTAGGGGAGGAGGTGTCTCCTATTCGATGGAGGATAGGTCCATCAATGGCTATTAGCCAAGATGCTCAGGGACACAACTCCATGTTCTGGGTGTCCCTGAACCTGACTGTCAGAAGCCTGGATTGGATGACAGGGGATGGATCACTCAAAATTGCCCTGTTCTGTTCATTCCCTCTAAAGCATCTGGCACTGGTCACTGTCTGAAGACAGGAAACTGGGCTAGAAAGACCATTGGCCATACTGGGTCAGACCAGTCTTTATGTTTATGATAGAATATAAGGGTTGGAAGGGACCTCAGGAGATCATCTAGTCCAACCCCTTGCTTAAAGCAAGACAAATCCCCAAATGTAACAAGTTGCAAAAGAAGGCTGCCATCACTGAGAGAAAGGAGGCAGGAGATGACATCTTGGTAATTTATGAGAGATGATAGATAGCCAGACATTCACTCACTTTCAAGCCCTCTCCTCATACTACCTATCTAGGTACTTTGATGCATGCATTGATTTTGGAATAAAGAATTTAGAATATTTATTAATATAAAAAGTGTTACAAAATATATTTTTGTGTATATCTACATTGTGTTTATTCTGTCCACCTTGCAAAAGCAATTGTGTGTATGTGTTTATAAAATACATACATAAGTATATATGTATACATATATATACGTATATGCATAGTACTTTCACTAGCTTCACAATGTCATTCCCTGTGGTCTTACTTCTATTACACACATCATTCATTAGATTATGAAAACCATTTATGTCATGCAGCAGAACCAAATGAATTCACTAAGGGGCCACCATTAGCATATCAAGTAGCTATTTCTCAGCTAAATATTCCTGACAGCTCTCATTACATATGATGGATGAGGTTTATAAGAGGTAGTGGTTCCAGAAGAAAATAAAACCTCAGCATTCTACCACATGTGACCCAATAACTAGCTATCATTTTTCTATTGTCTGTTTGCATTTCTTCCCTTTTTATCCTTTTAGGATGAAAGAGTTGTAAACCTCACACACAGATTAACTGCTTAATTTGAAATACATTAAAAATTGTGAGCCTAATTTAGACTCGATTCTGAATTTTGCAGGTGCTTTAGTCATGAAATATCAAACACTGCATCACCATTGCTCTGTCGCAGCTGTACGACTATGGCTCCGAGGCGCAATGGTAGTACAAATAAATAATACTGACAATAAGTTGGGCCTGCAGTTACCCAGTTTGTGCACACAACTGTGGCAGATGTGAATGCAGTTGGGAATGCCTTCTGGGTACTTTTTTGCACACAGACCTCCTTTCTCCCTTTTTCAACATTTTTCTCTGATATTTTGAAATTTCCTGCTCTAAATTTCACCATACAATATTAGAATTCGGGGCCAGATTCTCTACTGTGCTGATTAACAACAGCTGAGGATTTGGCCTTAAATTTTAAAAATATGAACCTTTATTTTGTATTGTAAAGAGATTTGTCATTTATATTTTTGGCCACCACATACAGAACTAACAATGCAGGGAAGTGGGCTGAAAATCAGGAGCCAGAATACCCCAGCAATTACATTGGTTGAGGTCAGGTAAAAATTGCTTGGAAAAACATCTTGTCACTCTGGGAAAGGTTGTGTATCTATCTATTTTTAGGTGAAAAGTTCTTCCGAGTTCTGTTAATCCTGTGTCACACATTCATTAATCCCAGAATTGTTGTATGGTAGTCCAGTTTTATCTAAAATTGAATCTAATATTTCATTTCACACCTTCCACCCCTCCTGCTAATATATATACTGTAAAGTGGGGATTGGTACAGTAACATTTTGTGAAATATAATAAAATTCACCTTTGTTAACATTAGGAGTATAAACTGGACCAACAGCAATGTCTAATCAAATCAAACTGATAACTACTACCAAAGCTCTACCCTCCACATTTTCCATTATTTTGGTGACTTGTGAATTTAGATATTAACTGAGAAAAATTGCAACTCCTCATAGTTTATTATTAAAGCATCTTTTTAAATTCCTACTTTGACCCAGTATAATTCCACTTCTAAGAACTGGGTCTCTCACAGTAGAAAGATCAAGTGAGATGTCCTTCAGTTCTTGTTTTTGCAGTCAGGTGGTATTATATTTTAATTTATAAAAGTTGTATTTTTGGTATGCAACTGACAGCGGAGCAATGTTCTTCAGCCTCGTACAAGCAAAGGAGAGAGAATGGACATGGAGACTGAACTACCCATTATTCTCTAGAAGCTGTTCCCCCAGGGTTGATGCACATTTGTGAGGCTACTGGGAAAACTCCACTACTCTTGTCTGTGCCATCCCTGTTCTGTGGATTAACGCAGGATTTCAGTCTCCTCAGCTGTCAGTTCAGCGCCTTTCCCAAGCAGTATATTTGCTTTAAAAAAAACAATTAAAGGAAAAACATTACTGTAGATCAGGGGTAGGCAACCTATGGCACACGTGCCAAAGGCGACACGCGAGCTGATTTTCAATGGCACTCACACTGCCCAGGTCCTGGCCACTGGTCTGGAGGGGCTCTGCATTTTAATTTAATTTTAAATGAAGCTTCTTAAACATTTTAAAAACCTTATTTATTTTACATACAATAATAGTTTAGTTATATATTATAGACTTATGGAAAGAGACCTTCTAAAAATGTTAAAATGTATTATTGGCACACGAAACCTTAAATTAGAGTGAATAAATGAAGACTCGGCACACTGCTTCTGAAAGATTGCAGACCCCTGCTGTAGATTGAGAAAGAAATTTGAACAACAAAAATACAAAGACACAAAGGAAGTCATGTGTTCCCCATGGAACTTATTTTTCATTCTAATGCAAATTAAGTATATAATGAAGAGACTATATAATGGGGGAAAGTATTGAAATTGCAAAAAAAAATCAATATTTTCTTTTTTTAGAAGTCCATTTTTTCAGTTTGAAATGATTTTTCAGTTCAAAATTTAAGCCAAAACAAGTAAAAAAAAATGGTAAAGGTCAAAATATTTGGTTGACCTGAACCAAATATTTGCTTCGATTGTTGGGCTGTGAACATTTTTGAGATTTCTACTTTTTGTACCAAATCAGGAAAGGGATTTTTTTCAAAATCTCAAAACTTTTCCTGGAACAGGTAAATAGTTTCCCACTAGCTCAGGCTTTTGGTTTTTTACCTACTTAACTTTTTTCAAAGCTACTAAGAAAAAGAATACAGCCCCCTGAAAACTAGGATAAACACAGCCAGCTGAACATTTCAGGGCACTTACCTGCTTTGAGAGAGAGCCCCAGGCTCAAAGTTAGAAACTCAGGATGCATGGCTAAGTCCAAGGCAAATAAATGAAGAAACTAAGAACAATGGCCACTATTCACTGCAAACTCCTTTCAAATCGCTAGGCCACTTATCAAAACATGAGTTTGGGGGCTATTAAATATTGTGAATATCTTCCAACTTTGGTCTCTAAAGTTAGGGCTCTAACTCTGCAGGTTTGTTTTGGTCCAGGGCCACAGCCTCAGGTACCAGAAAATAGGAGAGAACAAAGAAAAAAAGAGTTCCCCCTACGCCATATACCACACTCACACTAGATAGCTCTCTAAATCACCCTTGATATTTATGTTTTTCAATATTTCTAGGCTGTTATTGCATCGCCTGTTTTGTTGCCTTTTAAACAAACTGCCTATGTTTCACTCATTTAACCTTTGCTTATGAATTAATTCCTCCAACATCTGTTGTCTGAATTCCTTCCGATCCCTCTAGTAATAAAGGGGTGCCAAAAAACGTATGCAGTATTTTCAGAGTGGTTGCATCAAAACTGTATAGAGAGGAACTATTAACTATCTGCTTTGTATCTTTGTATCCATCCCAAAAATGTATGGACCCTTTTGGTTGCCATATGACATTGCTAACATGTCTCACTTACTGGTCTGTTTTAGAATTAATGATTTCCAGTTTGTCCCTCCCATTGAGTACATATGCTTCAGAGCATTTTTCTCCAGATATATTGAGTTGCATTTTCCAAGCTGAATCTAATTTTGTTATTCTCTTCCTCTGTTTCTAATTTCTCTGGTTCCCTTTGTGTTGCTTTCCTGTCTGACTGCTGCCAAATACTATCTACATATTTTATTACCATGTTGTTTACTCCTGCTTCCCATATCACTAACAAAAATGTCAAATAACTCGCAGCGCCCCACTAGACACCTAACCTCACTTCAGTGTATTGCCATTTACCATTGTCCTTTGATTATGGTGCTGTAGATAGTTTTCAGTCCACATGGCAGTGCTCCTATTCAAGCCAATGTGAATTAGTTTTTCAAACAAGATTGCCTGAGATACAGTATGAGGTGTTTAACTAGAATACAAATACATGATATGTCTTGAATTTCTATCAGCCACTAATTTTATAATTCTATCCAAAACAGCAATAAAGTTTGTCAAGCAGGGATTTATTATTTATGCTATTTATTGTTATGTGTCTGTTACTCTCTAGATGTTTAGTGATTTGATTTAAATGAAACAGAGGAATCAGCTCCAACCAAATTATCAAAGAGTATATTAATTATTATTATTCAGATGTGAGTGTCACTTTGTAATAGGAAAATAAACACAACGCTTACCACATAATTATGTACCAATATAACAGGAGGATGTGTCCAGTCATCTTTTCCAAATTCAATGCCTACCTATGGTAGCTAGTTTCACTTCCCTTTGTATCATTGTTATTTATAGTCTCACTAGTTAAAGAGAGGAGTTTGTTAGAATAACTCCCTTGAAGCCAGCACTAGAGGAGGAGAAGAGACCATTCTGTATTAAATTTATTCGGGTTGCTGGAATAACGCAATGTCGCTCCCAGAAATTTTTGAACCTATCCTGTACTCCTCTGGTATTGATTTTCTTCAAGTCACACAGTGCTAATTCACCACCCTTGAGCTGTCATTCCTGGAAGCACTGGCTTTTATAAAGGATAAAGATTTTCAAAATGACTCATTCAACTTGAGACACAGAAAAGGGTTTTTCAGAAATGTGTCCACCCCCTGAAAATCAGGCCCCTTTGAGGTATATCAGGTTGGGCACACAAAAGCTGAGAAACTCTAAATCACTAGTCACTCCTGAGAATCTTGGCAATTGTCTTTATAAAAAACAATGCTGTCAGAAATGACATTCCAAGAGTGACAAGATGGGTGAGGTAATATCTTTTATTAGATCAGTTTCTGTTGGTGAAAGAGCTTTCAAGTTTACACAGAGCTCTTCTTCTGACCTGATCTGAAGAAGAGTTCTGTGGAGCTCAAAAGTTTGTCTCTTTCACCAACAGTAGTCGATCCAATAAGAGATACTACCTCATCTATCTTGCCTCTCTAATAGCCTGGGACCAACATGACTACAATATAACACTGCAAAGTCCAAAAGCAGGCAGTTAGAACTGCAGAACTCATGAAAATCGGGGCCAAAAAGTATATTTTGGCTATCTAAAGTTTTAATGGAATCTTAATGATAGCCATATTTACTACAGATGAAAGAATACCATGCGTGCCATTACATTTTCTCCTTTACCTTTTTCAATAAATTAACTTAAGATGATATTAATACGTCAATAACATTAGTTATCCAAAAGGAAAACTAGTAAAGACATATATACCAAGATAGACCCTCTGTGCACTTGTTCTAGTAAAATTCCACACGTTTAATCTATCACTTAATGCTACATAGAAAGTAACAAGAATAAATCAGCCATAGATGTTCAATGCAGAAAAAATTGACTCAACAACATTAGGCTTGCAAAACTAACAATTACACACTCACTTCTCTTCACCAGCATAAATAATAAATCATAGAACACTTCAAAGATGTTCAAAAGAGATGATATAGGAAACTAAATAAGGGTAAATAAATATATTAACTCAAAGTTTTACCTTAAGCATTCACTTCTAGCTAGTGAGATATTAATACTCATGATTCTGACTTCAGGTAAGTTGCTTCAACAAACAGCTGTGTATTAAGCTAAGATATCAAGAGAATTCTTGGATGCTAATATTCTTTCAATTTCCTAAAGTTCATTCATTAACTTTATTCAGAAGGACTCCATACTTAGCCTCACCTAGACACCACTTTGGAAGTCTTTGCTACTGGGATGTAGATTTCAGCAGGACTATTCAGGAACTTAGGTACTACTCAAAGTGCACTGGACAGAGACTTGAATTCTATTGCCACCAAACTGCTGGGTGAACTTGTGTGTGACTCAGTTTCCCCATCTGTAAAATGGGGATAATGATACTAATCTCTTTTGTAAAATGTTTTGAGATCAATGCATGAAAAGTGCTATCTAAGAGCTAAGTTGTATTTATCAGAACCAGATCCTAAATGATGTCAAATTTAGGCTCCACCATATTTGCAGATTTTTGGAGCCTACAAATAAGGATACATGTGTAAACCTTATTAGTTAGATTTCTTTTGTACCATTCTGAAAAAAAGAGATAAACAAAAATGAAAGCAAGGCAAACGGTTTTGTTTACTCTGCTAAGGCTAGTTTTCAAGGTGTCTTTTCCATGGAAACACTCATTAAATTCATGCAGATGTTTGCCCTCCACCTATATAGGCTTCTTTCATTCTGTTTCTCAAGAATTTTCAGAAAATACTTTAATATTAATATTAACATTTGTATCCATGGCAATTTCTACCTCACTTCTCAATATGACAAACTCTACCAATTTGAATTCTTAGAATTCAGAGCATATGACACTAAACAGAATATTTAAGAATTTAAGAATGTTTCCATGGTTCCTGAGTGGACCTAATATTTCATCTTTGGCCCACTGATTTAGCAATACATTTGGAAAGAAACATGATGGAGGGGTCCCTCGTTTTATAAAATCATACTTTGCTCTTAAACTAAGGGCCAGAATGTGATATCTTTGTTCATGCTCAGTAGTATCTTAGAAATACTAGGGATAAAGTATTTTTATCATGAATAAGAGTATCACAGTCTGGTCCTAGAAGATTAAGTCCATTATCAAGATTCCAAAGGCTAAACTAGCAGTTTTTGTAAAAAAAAAAAGAAGCTTAATGTATTAATAATTAAAGCATCCTAAGCCATTAAAATAGCTTGGTCAAAGTACCCTGATAAAGCTGTGGATGTGGTTATGCTTAAGGGAGTATTGAATTGATTGATTGGAAAAATGTCATCTTCCTTTCTGCGAAATAATGTTTTCTTGCTGAACTGAATAGCAGAGTGAATTTTGCAATAGCATCCCCAAATTAGCCAGTGATAATTAGATCTGGCTTGGAAGGGATAAGGAAAAAAGAGGTGATAAGAGAATGTAGTGAGGATTTCTGTATCTGATTTTTCTTGCTTCTCCAAACTTGTGCAGTTGTTGTTCAGTGCCAGACAAGTAAATAAATAAATACAATGATAAGCAAATAAGAACAGACCAAAAGTTTCTGTCCTCCCTGAGTCTTTTGTCAGGGAGACAGGTCAGTTTTTCACCTGCTATCCTACTGCCTCAAGACTCCCTACCTTTTAGGATAAGGAAACAGGGCCCAATAGTCTCTCTATCGATCTTTTCCAATTTGTCACCTGCCTAGGGCTTCCACTTGAGTTGCACCCCAGATTGCAATGCACAATTCCAGGAAATCATAGAACTCACCAGATCTTTCTGTCCCTGTGAGAAAAGTGGTTCTTGTGGGAATGAAGGGAAGGAGCTGACCTGCTTCAGGCATTCCTAGGCAGCTGCTGACCAAGCTGGAGGCTGTTTCAGAGAGAGAGAGGATGTCTCAAGGCTCTGAAAATGTTCTGTGAAGAATCAGATAAAAATTCAAACATTTGCCTGCTTATCCAAACTAAGAGCCAGATACTTAGCTAGTATCTGGCAGATCTCCTCTGAAGTCAATGGAACAAAGCTTATATACACCAGCTGAAGATCTGACCCTAAATCTCTCAAGCCTGTGTGGTTTGCCTCCAATTGCTAGAAGAGAGCCATAACAGTCTGTCTCTGTTCATGTCTCATTTTTCATCCCTAATATCCAAAATTCTAAATAATACTCTGGGAGTGACTGTAGTCACAGGACCCCAGTGATTCTATCACTCAGGATAGAATCTGTTGTGTGTGGCTCCTTCTCTGTGACAGCAGCACTCAGTGCCAAAGTTGGTCTGTGATAGTGGCACTGAATTCACAGTAGCAGGGTAAGCAATACAATCCGCACTTTAAGGACATTGGTCCAATTTCCTTGGGGAAGAGGAGATAGATTTTAATTTTATTTAAAGGAGTTTTGCTGAAGTGGAAATTCCATTTTTTTCCCAGAGCAACCGATTATGGACATGTTCCTGATCTCTCTGCATGGACTTCAGTGGAAGTACTCCAGCTTTAAACCAATGAGATCAGAGCAAACCTCTGTGTTTCTGATAACCAAGGACCATGTCCTTTCACATATATCCCATCACTTGTACGCGTGCTCCTCCCCACTCCCATGAACTTCTGGCTCCCTTTATATCTCTTTTGCTTTTGGTAGCATTCCCAGAAGCATTCCCACCAATCATACTAGTGTTAAGAAGGCTGCTGTGCCAAACCGGTTACTTGCCAATAGCTTGACGCACACTCTAGAATAATATATGAGCCTTGAAAGGTACATGATAACAACAAACATTTGGTTCCTTTTACAGTTGCAGGCTGTTTGCTAAATCTGATATAGGTCCCCCATACAGAAGTAGACCACATTAACAGTGAAAGGCACTTACAATACTGTTATTCTGACTTACTTTACAAGTAGCTATTTAATCTCGCACTGTTTTAAGTGCCAGCGTCTTGAAGAGTGAACTGTTCTGAGTGGAACTGCTGGCTTGCTGTATGTTCCGAATGACCAGGTGTCACACCTCGGCTCACTTCTGCTGAGAGACCAAGTGAGCCGTACCGCTAAACAGCAGCCACCTCATGAATAGTTGATGACAGCATTGCCAGCAGCACTTGCATTATTTTTACAAGGATTACACTTGCACACAGTGAATAAAATCAACAGCTGCTCATAAAGCAGTGGCATATTTATATATTCAAACATAAAGGTCTGTTACAATGGGTTGCTTCCAAGTAGGGAGTGTTCACTTTAGGTCAGCCTTGACTAAGGTCTGCTCACTGTGGCACTTTGTGAGAAGGTCTTAAAATTCCTCCTAGTGAGCCCATTTTTTTTCTAAGATTGGATCTCTACAGCCAGTTAATCCTACTGGATTCCGTTTCCTCCTGTAGGCTAGAGGTCCATTGTTCACAGGGAAATGCAGCCTCTGTGTGCCCCAGATCAACAGACAAATCCCAATTACAGCACATTTAAATAATGAATGGTTCATTTAAGAAAGAAACAGATAAGATTTAAAGGATTAACTCTTATCCTCATGTATATACATGCAATGGGAAACTATGCTACTACCTGGCAAGGGAATAAAGGTCAAGGGTTTGTAGTTTGTTCTCCTATGGAGGTACGAGTGATGTCCAAAATCAGAATTGTTCCCCCTTGGTACCATCCTTCCAAATGCATGTCTCCTCCCATTATGGGTGAGGACTCCCTCTCATGTAGTAACACCGAGCTCTGGGGTCTTGGTATTTTATCTCCAATCCACCTTTCTTTGGAACATATCCAACCATCTAGTCTCACCCCCTCTCTCCAGAGTCCACCTGCCACTAATAATAATGGTTTCTGCCTATAGCAAATTCCCATGTGTGGTTTCTCTTTGTTTTTTCTTTCACTTCTAAAAAGAATATAACTTCTGTTTCACCAAGAATCCCCCAGCAGACCCACTGCTTATTAGAAGAATTGTCCACGGCAACATTTGTCATATGCCCAGCTAACCAGGAGGAGGGGGCAGAGAAAAAAGTAGGGCCCAATCAGGGGAGTGACAGGAAGAGCAGTGGGGAGGCTTGAAGTGAAGGAGAAAGAAGGAGAAAATGAAGAGAGAAATTAGAGGGTGGGAATGTGAGAATTGGGAGGGGACTGGAAAAAGCAAAGGGGGAGAAAAGGTGGGGAAGCTGTTGGCAGAGACAGAGAGATAGGGAACTTGGGGGAGAACTTTGAGAGGGGGCAGAGAAATGTTGGCTTCACACAGAGAAAAAGAAGAGGGGGAAGAGAGAGGCAGAGAAAAGAAGAAGTAAACTGAGGAAAAGCTAGTGGAGTAAAAGAAAATGAACCAGATATGGAATCGAAGATTGCAAAAACGTAATTATAAAGAGACAAGAATGAACATCCGCATATAGCTGGATCTCTGTCTCCAGCATTTGATATCATCAGCCATGGAATCTTGCTGTCCTGCTTACAGATGTGACAGAGGATAGAAGGACCCACTGACATGGTTTCACTCATTTCGCTCAAATTGTATCCAGAGAGCCACAATGAATGACTGCTCCTCCATTTCCAAAGCCTTCACCTGTTTACTGATTGTTGTAGTTCTCTGGGCAAAGGTATGAAGCTGCTGACCTTAAAAGAGCTACAGTTAGTTCAGATCACAACAGCCCATCTGCCTTCAGAATAAAACCTCACAACCTGCTTCTTTGGTGTGTCCTTCACACAATGCTCCCTCGTTTAAAAGAGAAAAAAAAAGGAAGAGAAGCAAAACAAAATCATGCCAAATAAAGGTCAGTCCTTGCTGACTTCAAAGAAGAGAGAGAACGGTTTAACTATCTTGTTAAGTGTACATTTTGGGAGCTGCCCAGATATCATAGTAAGCGTTGTATGCACAGATTGAGGACAGTGCCCTTATACACTTTGGTCTATTAAGTAAGATGTGTTACATAGCAATAAAAGTCAAAGCCTACTAAGCATTTAGCACGACAGTTTTGAGCCCAATAATCTACTGGTAAATTGTTATTTTGACCTTTACATACATTTTTGCAAATTTTAGTGGGCTGTTAAGATAGGTTGGGTCCACTGAAACATGTTTTAAACTCTGATTCTTCTTGAACAAAGCTTTTCATATAGGGCTAATGGAATAGGTCAGCTCAAGCATTTGGGAAAGTATATGCAACTTTCTTTTTAAAATTGTTAAGGACAGCAGCAGGGGACTCATATGCCAAGATTGGGACATTCTATAGCAATGATCTGCCAAAGGAGATTAGTTAAACCACACATCAGGACAAACTACCAGAGAGGAGGCGGTGGAGGAGGTATTGTGACTGGAGAGGTTAATTTAGGAGACCAGTGTAAAATATACATGAATATTAAAGAAGAGAGACAATAAGTTATAGGGAGTGAAAGTAAATAAAGGAAAGGGGAAGGTGGGAGGAAAGAGAAAATCCTTTTGGACAATCCCACTGAATGAAACAGGGATTAAACCAATACAATTATATGGAAATTTGACAGGATTCTATTGAAACTACCTTAGAATTCATAGCATAGCTAGAAAGATATTTCCTTTCTACAGGTGTTTTGAATCACCCAACAGAGTTTTATTGCAGGGCTAGAATTCTCTATTACATCCTATAGGGTGGTTCAAAAAAACCTCTAGAAAAGTTATCATTTTCCTCTAAACTCTTTAGGACCATGCCATAAAGGGAGGGAAACTGAGCATAAAGGTAAATAGCTTTAGCCATTAAATGCCCCCTTTTCAGAAATGGGATTGGCAAATCAAGTTAGGAAAAAAATAAGAAACAACATGAATTTTTCCCCAGAGCTTGAAATGAACAATGTCTGAGGCTGGGAAATGTTTTTTCATTATTTTTCATTCTTGTGCTCTGCTGCATTTCCTTGTTCCCTCCAACCAAGAAGTGAAAAGTGACAAAATTCTGTAAAAAAAAAAAAAAAAAAAGGCTGGTATTTTCAGCCTAAACAGAAATGGGAAGTACTGATGCTACAGGTCTCATGAGAAAGGCTTTTTCTCATGAGAGATTTGTCCTGAGTTTAGAGATATAAGACATTCAGAAAACCATCCAATAAGCTTCAGATAATCATATCATAAGGCTCAGTAAACTATACAAACTCTGATTGCTTATTTAAATAAAGGGCCAAAATCCATATTTATTGAACCACATGCAACTCTGCTGGTGAGTAGCAATTAATTAAGTGTAAATTAGTGCAAAATTTGTCCCCAAAGCCAATGGGTTGGTATGGGGTGTAAATCGGATTAAAATCTGGCTCCAAACCTGCAAAATTGTTGGGACTGTTTAATCTTTATTTATTATTTATCACCCACCAAGATCTTTCCACCATTTTACATCAAAAAGGATGCCAACTTTCCTTGATCATTTGCTAAAGGGAGGTATATTCTGATATTGCTACAAAATAAATCCAAGCACCCAGAATTGATGACTTGGGCAATCTCTGCAAAGCACGTATATGACAGTATGTTGCCACACATTTAGTAGCATCAGCAGCCCCAGCAATAACGCTGAGACCAGCTGAACTGACTTAGTAGGAAAGTTTCTCTTCTGTTTTCCAGTTTTTTTCTTCCCTTAATATCAACCAACCAGCAATCCATTCTTATCACAACTTGCATGTACCTCCTTTCCAAAACACAAGTGGAGCCCATTCCACCCCAACAATACACATATTTCAGATTTAGAACTGTGCCTGAGAGGAAGAAATAGGTATCCATCACTGGCTGTGAATCTGAGTGAGAGTAGCTACCTACAGGAGCCTGTGGAGAAAAGCAAAGGAAATACCTTATGGAGTGCAAAGATAAATGTCCCAATTTTATAGAACTTCCCACCTGTCAAAATTAATTTCTTTCCCGTACTTCCAAACCAAGCTGTTCAACCATACACGAAAGAAAGGGCTTGAAAGAATAATTATGTCTGTCTCTCACTTAAATGAGCCCAAGGGGCAAAGGGTCTTTCTCTGCTAACATCTTCATGGAAGGACATATAGTGGTATAGATTTCCCCTTTCCAAATGTAGCAGCCTTCCCTACAATCTGACTGTTCCTCAAACATGAACTGACAGTCTTCTCAATTTCCCAGTTTTTCCAGTGGTAAGATTCACCCCTGGTGGTTTTACAGCTTTAGTGAAACACAGTTCCGTAGACTCTATAGCAACTAAGTTAAGAGTCTGCTAGACTAGTCCAACTGCCTAAGGTGTCATGTTCTGGAGCATTATTCTAAGTGTTCAACAAACAAAAACTCGATCTGAACTAAATAATTCATTATCCTTCTCTTTGGTACCCACAATGACTGGGAAATAAGTATCAGATCTTAATCTATTAAATGATATTAATTTTGAAAGAACATAACTCTTGGAACAAACTGTGCATGCTTTTAGTATATTTGTGCGCTTGATGTTCAGTTGCTGTATTTTCACATGGCGCTATGGGATATTTGCAGTTTGCTGTGTGTGTAGGATTGGCTTTGGCCAAGTTACACCTGGTACATAACCTGGCAAGATGAGGGACAGGGCAAAGATGGTTGTCCATCACTTTTTGTGCTCACGCAATCCTTGGAGCTGCGAAGTTTACACTTAAGTTGGGGCCGCCTCACAGCTGCTCTAACGGCTTCTAACTGATAACAACCCCCAAGGGGCCTGTGTGCCAGAGGCAGTGCTCAGGCTACGCTCCCTCCCCACAGGCCCACCTTCCCAGGGACACCTCATAGATGGGGATGGGTTAGTAGGCTGTAGACCCAAATATGCCAGCTCCATACCAGCCAAGAGCCTCCATGGGAGATCTTTACGGTTAGTTTACACTGCTGGACTAGCACAAAGAAGACACATCAGGGCTGAGTATCTGGACTAGGAATTAGATTATTTTTATGTAATTAAAATTCATTCACTGAATATATCAGGTGAATATTTTTAATCAGATTGGTGGGGCTAGCTGTTGTATGACTGTATAACAGTTCTGCATCCTTACGTAAATTTAAAGGACTGTTTCAACCTAATATTAAATTATAACATTAAAGGACAATAAAGAAGTGTTTAATTTTTAAGTGACTAAGCATCTGTGTGCACTCAAATTATTTTTTTCTTTCTCCCCTTTTTTTCTTTGCTCCCCTTTTCCATTTGCTCTTCTCCAGTCTCTCACACACACCTTGTATGTCCCAACCTAAAGGAAAATCAGCCATGTGCTAAACTTCCTTTGCAAATTCAACAAGGAAATCCACCATCTACATGTTGGATTCTGATCTCTCTCAGACCCAGGTAAACTGGTAGTAATTCCATTATTGAAGTCAGTGGTGTTAAATCAGGGTAAAACTTGTGTAAGTGATGTCAAAATCAGGCCCAATACGTCGGAGAAACTTGTTCTCTGTGGACTAATGGGAGGGTGATTTATTCCTCTGCATTCACCATATCTTAGGTCCATCTCCTAATCATAAATCAGAAAAGTATCTGAGTAGCTTTAAAAAAGATGTGTAGCATTTATCCCATCTTTATTTGCATACATACATCACTAATTACCAATGAAATGTTAAAGTGAAATTTATAAATAAAGATAAAATCCAGAGATCCACCCAGCAGATTTGCATACAACATTACATATAAAAGTAGTCACTAATATATACTTGCCTGCCTGCATTTTATCCCTGCCTACACCATGATTTGTGCATTTATTATTCAAGTCTCTCTATTACCAATTACACATACATTTAAAAATATATATTGCCCATTATATGGAACATGCAATGATGATTCTGAAATGTTCTTGTGCTAAGATCTTAACATCAGACTATTTCATAACGAAAGGGTTTCAGAAGGGACAATTTGGGGAGACAAAGACATCAGGTTATGAATCCTTTTTCCAATAACTCTCTGGTTTAAACCTATCTCAGGTCAGGAGTGTTTAAAAGCCAGGGGCAAGATTTTCACGAGACTAATGATTTGAGGTGGTTCAGTTTTTGCGTACCCTACTTGATACACCTTAAAGGGGCCTGGTTTTCAGAAAATGCTAAGATATCTTCCATCAGTCCTTATGGGCAGGTCCCACATCACATAACTGGAACTAACTGGCACCCATTCTGGCAGACTTAGCAGAGGTGAAGGACTGCCTGAGCCTAGAGACCAAAATATCCTTTTATTGCTAGTGCTGGTTCCTGTAGATCATATTGGGAGCACCAGGGAGAAGTTAACACTGCCCTTGCCTACAGGTAGTTGTTATATGGATAAATATATTAATTCATTTTCCAAGGCTGTCACTCTGTCACATTTCATAAGCTTTAAATTCACATTAATTTTTTTTAAAAGAAGAAGGTTGTGGAAAAATAAACTGGAAAGAGAGAATACGAGAGATGAGGCTTCAACTCTGACACCTATGAGACGTTCCTTTTTCTAGCTGTGGACAAACATTGAGGTTAGCTACAAAGAGTAAGAGAACAGCTACCCTTTAATCTATATAAACAGAAAAACAAGAGTGTGAAAAATGGAAGGGGAAAAGGTTACATTGTGAAAGGGGCTGGTCTTGTTTCTTGCCTGGTTTTAATTTGTGTAAAACTCCACTTAATAAGTATGCCTTATTAAGATGTCCATTAAAAGTCAAAAATGTTAATCTAATGGAAAGAATTTGATTACATTGTTAGATTTTCCCATTAACAATATTGACTTTTAGTGGCTGTCCTAATTAGACATTAATGAGAATATAAAACAAATTAACAACTGGCCCAGAGGTTGAGGCTTTGGAAGTACTTTATAGACCAGACAACTCAGAAATGTGCAGATGTACCTTCCCAGATCCTGTTAGAGAAAGGGTAAATTTTCAAAGCAACTCAGGTGAAATATTTTAAAGTGATCTCATTATTTCTTTTGTGTGTGTCATGCAGTGGGTTTGCCTTGTTCTTTTCTAATCTGTACTCAACTGTTTTATTGTTACATATTTGGTTAATCACTATGTCACACCCCAAATGCAAATGTATAAACACAAGCTTGTGATGTAAGATTGTCCTTTGCAATTTTTAAGTTTTAGTTTTAAATGAGAACTGAAAATCTCAGTTGATTTGTGATTTGCTGTCAACTCCAGGGACATATATCCAGCTTCAGCTTCTGTAACATTTGGAGGAGGATTTTTGTTTAGGTCTTACCTATACAGACAGACCCTATAGCTGCTGGAAATAAAAGACATTACACCTCATGCTTTCTAAAGTGTCTTACTCCAAAGTATCCCAGACATCTTAGTGTTGTGGGGTGAAATTTTCAAACGTGCCAAAGGGCCAATTGTCCAAATGAATTTAAGTGTCTAGAGTTGCTGATAGGCACCTTAAGGGGTTTTCAAAAGCACTCAATCAAGTGAGGTGCCTAATTCAAATAGATTTTAATGGAATTTATACACTTAGGCACATCTGAAAATCCCACAAGACACCTATCTGCAACTTTAGGTGCCTAAATATCTTTGGACATCTGGTCCTAAGTGATTTAGGAGCACAAATCGCATTGATGTTCAATGAAACTTGTGTTCTTTCATCACTTAATTGTTTTAATAATTTTTGTGGCTCTTCTCTGAACACCTTCCAATTTATCACACCTCTTTCTTGAATTGTTGCTATCAGAACGCAGACACAATATTCCACCAGCAATCACACCAGTGCCAAATATAGAGGTAAAATAACCTTTCTGCTCCTACTCAAGATTCCCCTGTTTATGCATCCCCAGATCTCATTAGCTCTTTTGTCCACTTGGTCACACCGGGTGTTTGTGTTCAGCTGGTATCCACCACAACCTTCAAATCTTTTTCAGAGTCACTGCTTCCCAGAAAGAGTCCCCCATCATTTAAGTATGGCCTACATTCTTTGTTTCTTACATTTAGCCATATTAAAATGCCTACTATTTCCTTGAACCCAATTTACCAAGCAATCTAGATCACTCTAAGTCAGTGACCTATGCTCTTCTTTATTTACCACTACCATTGCAGATGACAATTTGTGTGTCATCTGCAACCTTTATCAGTGATGATTTTATGTTTTCTTCCAGGTCATTGATTAAAATGTTAAATAGCATAGGGCCAAGAAACAATCCCTCAGGGACCCCACTGGAAACACACCCACTTGATGACAATTCCTTGTTTTACAATTTCATTTTGAGACCTATCAGTTAGCCAGTTTTTAATCCATTAAATGTGTGCTATGTTAATTCTATATTATTTTAGTTTTGTAATTAAAATGTCATGCAGTACCAAGTTAAATGCCTTACAAAAGTATAACTGTATTGCATCGACACGATTACCTTTATTAACCAAACTTGTAATCTCATAAAAAAATATATCAAGTTAGTATGACAGGACCTTTTATCCATAAACCCAGGTTGATTTTCATTAACTACATTACCCTCCTTTATGTCTTTATTAAAGAAGTCCTATCTCTACTACTCCATTATCTTAACTGGGATCAATGTCAAGCAGACAGGCTTATAATTACCTGGGTCTTTCAGGTAATTAAAATAAAGATGGTCGGTAAATGATTTAATTATTCCAGATGCAAAAACTGATGAAAGTTAAAACTTTTCATTTTCATTTTAATTTAAAAAATTCTTCTAATTTTTTTTTTAGTTTTCCTTGAAAAAAGAAAAAAATTATTAAAATTTCTATTTAATCCAAAAGCCATTTGGGAGTGTGGGAGGGAAACAGCTCCAACCGCATATCTTCCTTGTACTGTACATAGCTGTAAATCAAATATTATAATTTAAGAAAATATTTCTGTATTTATAGGTGAGTGGATATCTTCTCAAATTGGTGGTCAAAGACAATTTACCCAACAGAGAAGCTGGTCTGTATAGAGAGAACCTATATATCATCACTCGCAGGATCAGAAGAAGGGCATTGGGAACACAGAACAGCAGTGCACAGCAAAACCATGTCATATTCCAAGGGAAGCTGGGGAGACCGTCTGCCAACAGCCCAATCCAGATTGGCCAGGATCTAGCCAATATGAAATTGGGCCAGATCCTCAGAGACTGACACAGGGATTTGCAAGAGAGATCTGCAACAGAGGCAGTTGCAATAATATACAATGAATATCAACAGAATCTATTTATATTTAGCATCCATCATATCAAATTTCACAAAATGCTTTACAAAGAAATATAGTGCTCTACAACTCACAGTACAGATGTGGCAGAGTTGATATTTTCATTCAGTGCTATTGTCAATGACTTAGAACTTTCCCAGAAAATATGTTTGGAAAGTTTGAACAACAATCTGAAAACAACTTTAGATTAAGAGCAGCGACCTATTGCCTACATATGTGTTCCAGCGTGCCAGTTGGTCCCTTTCTCTGTTCTTCATATATTTGTCCAAAGTTGCATTGAAAGTAAATAAAATTTTGTTACTGCTGCTGCTGCAGTTTCTTCTAAGAGAAGCTCATCTCTTACAATTGATTAGGAAACTCAGTTTCAAAGTATTCATTAAGAAATTATCTTTAAACACAATAGATGGACACAAGCTATATAAGTAAACGAAAATTGTGGTATGTATGACACTTATTTCAGCAGCTACAATGCATAAATAGTGATTTTTATATTATTCTCATCAAAGGTTGTTTTGGCACTTGGATATTCAAGCATCATTTAGATCAGATATGAGGTCCCAATCCTTCAGATTGATGCATGAGTTTAGCTTAATGCATGTGAGTAGTCTAACTGAATTCAATGGGACTGCTCACCTGTTTAAAGTCAAACAATAGAATAAGGCTTTTATCTGGGTCATAGTGAGAATGATATAACCTTTATATAGACTTTGCCTGTTGGTATGCATACTTCCACCTTTTCATGTTCTCTGTATGTATAAATATCCCCTGTCTGTGTGTTCCATTCTATGCATCCGAAGAAGTGAGCTGCAGCTCACGAAAGCTCATGCTAAAATAAATTTGTTAGTCTTTAAGGTGCCACAAGTACTCCTGTTTTTTTTTTATAACCAGATCAGTAGTTCTGCAAAGTGGGTGACCTACATTCTCTAATCCTACAGTCACCAAATTTGTTTGCGATCATTTTTTCCCAGAATGTTCATGTTCAGTCAATCTCAATCCTCCCTGATAAGAGGTGCTGGATTTTTTGACTGCAGAGTAGAACTGGTTTGGACTAGACTATGCAACCCTTACTCGCATTGGTGAACATTTACTGATGTGAATAGACCTATGGCTATGTGAATAAATGCTCACCTAAGGATTCCAAATCCTAGCCCTTTGTATCCATTAGCTCTTTATCCAATTATTTCTGTAAATCTGCATGCTTCTCACCTCTGTTTTAGTTGATTCCTTTGGTGTGATTTTATTGAACTTATCAATACATTTGTGTAATGTAGAGTTGAGGTGTGAAGGTTTTCAAGTAATTTGCTTACTGATGAAAACCTTCTTTCACAATTAAGTGGAGGATATTCATTCTTTTTTCTCTCTTTTTGAGCTTTTATTGAATGCTGAAATGATTCTACCACTATAAAACTTCAACTTTTGCTATTTATTTGCAGATAATCAGACAAATATAGCATTAATTGGAGTCTGGGCAAAGAACTGACTCTGGTCTATTTCAATGTTTCCTGTGCAATAGTCTTATTAAGTAGAGTTATTACAAGTATGGTGTTGTAGCACTGGCAGCACAAAAACAATAGGAAGTGGTCTTCGCAAGACACTTAACTGCAATATCTGATTTTTCCTGGTTACATTATATATGTGTGTGTTCTGTTTTTCAAACTTATTTATCATCATTTTATTTAATTTCTTATTATGCTACAAGATTGTCTAGTATGTGAAATAAGAAATTCTATGTTAACATTTTGCACTATACATGTACGGTACATTAATAAGAAAAGAATTGATTACCTTGGTACTTTAAATTTTCTCCCAGTTATCTCAAAGTTATCTCTGTTTCTCAAATTAGAGACAGAATGGAAAAAACACGTGGAAAATAGTTTCTCATTATGTGAAGCACGTTCAGTTCGCATTGATGCGGTTAGGAATATTCAGCCAGTCAAATATCCCTTCAGTCAAGCCAACTGGGTGAACCCACAAAAGGAATATATATTGGGCCTATTTCTCCTCTGATCTGAACTGGTTTTACACAAGGAACATAGTAACTGCCACCCTGGCTCAGACTAGTTGTCCATCTAGTCCCGTATCTGCTCATCAGCTGCTTTAGAGAAAGACGCAAGCACCCTGCAGTAGTTAGTTATGGTATAACCTGTCTCCAGATGAAGTTTCCGCCCACCCCTAAAAGTTCAGCTTATGCATGAAGATTTATAGCTCTCCAAAGCTCTTATTTTATGTATTTGAATATTTACTATTATACTCTGGATATTCTAGCTCTGCAGATAGATGTCTAATCCTTTGAGAATCCTGTTACGGTGCTGGCCTCAATTATATCTTGTGGGAATACATTCCATGGGTTAATTGTGTGTTGTGTTGAAAAATATTTCCTTTTGTTTGTTTTGCATTTACCACTCTTCTGTTTCATTGACTGTCCCCAGAGAGGACAGGATAGCAATATTAGTATATGTCACACCGAAGAGTGTTAGACATCAGGTTCACTGGAGAAGCTGGCTAGTAGTTCCTGCAAGGTGAGCAATCTGTTGTAGTTAACAACCTGGAAAAAAAAACAACCATTTGGTATAAAACTGATAGGAACACAGAGACAGGCTATGACAGCGGGGACATCCCTGGTTTTCAGTGTCATGGGATTACCTGTTTATTTATAAATACTGAGATTGAATTATTAATTCACAATAAAAAACACTGGGGTGTCAATATGGTGGATAAGAATCATCTAAATCAGTGTTTCCCAAACTTGGGATGCCTCTTGTATAGGGAAAGCCCTTGGGGGGCCGGGCCAGTTTGTTTACCTGTCGCGTCTGCAGGTTTGGCCGATTGCGGCTCCCACTGGCCGTGGTTCACTGCTCCAGGCCAATGGGAGCTGCTGGAAGTGGTAGCCAGTACATCCCTCAGCCCATGCCACTTCCAGCAGCTCCTATTGGCCTGGAGCAGCAAACTGAGGCCCAGGGGCGGCTCTAGAAATCAGGCTGCCCCAAGCAGCGCGGTGCGCTGCGCCGCCCTTCCCCGGTCCCGCGGCGGGTCCCCTCTTCCCGCGGCTCCGGTTGAGCTCCCGCCGGCATGCCAGCGGCAGATCCACCGGAGCCCGGGACGAGCGGACCTGCCGCAGGCATGACTGCGGGAGCTCAACCGGAGCCGCGGGAAGAGGGGACCCGCTGCAGTCATGCCTGCGGCAGGTCCGCTCGTCCCGGGCTCCGGTGGACCTGCCGCCGGCATGCCTGTGGGAGCTCAACCGGAGCCAAATGCCGCCCCCCCGGGAAAGGGCCTCCCCACGCGCCTGCTTGGCGCGCTGGGGTCTAGAGCCGCCCCTGCTGAGGCCAGTGGGAGCCGTGATTGGCCAGACCTGTGGATGCAGCAGGTAAACAAACCGGCCCAGCCTGCCAGGGGCTTTCCCTACACAAGCAGCATCCCAAGTTTGGGAAACACTGATTTAGATGATTCTTATCCACCATATTGACATCCCAGTCTAAATCAGAGGTGGACAACCTGCAGGCAGCACGCAGCCCATCAGGGAAATCTGCTGGCGGGCCATGAGATAGTTTGTTTACATTGACTGTCCACAGGCACAGCTGCTCACAGCTCCAAGGGGCCGTGGTTCACCGTTCCCGGCCAATGAGAACTGTGGGAAGTGGCACAGGCTGGCCACCACTGATCTAAATGTTTTTGTTTGGAAAGGAGGCATATAAGTGAGTAATTTATTTCATTTTATTGGCACTAGGAGGATGCAGGTGGCGAAGTGTTTTGTAGACTTTGCAAAAAAAATTCAAAAGTTTGCCCCAAGTGCAAGTCCCCATGGATATTTTAGGGTATGTTTCCATTGCCAAAAAAAGTGTGTTCTTAACTCGGGTTAGCTAACTCTAGCAGTGAAGCCACGACAACTCGGCTTTTAACTTGGATTCACAGCTCGAGTTAAAGCCTACAGGGGAGTCCATGTCTAACCTGAGTTACCTAACCCAAGTTAAGAACACACCTTTTTTGGCAGTGTAGACATGCCTAGAGCCTTGTGTGTCCCATTCAGTCATAGGGCTTCTAGAAGGATGTTCAAAGTTGTTAGTAAAGAATTTAAGCTGACAACCTGCCATTTTTGTATTGGTCTTATCAGGAATGTTACATGAAAGCCAAGCCAGCTAAAACTAAGTAGAAACACACAAGAGTCTCTGTAATAATGAAAGTGACAGATGCTCTCTGGGTGTCTCTTCAACTAAACAATCCCAGACCTTAGCCAAAGCTCTTGCAGCCAAACTTTGAATGGGAAGGTATCATATGGATGGTAGGAAATCTGTTCAAACAACTGCTCTCAAAACACTTGTCATACATGTTAAGGAAGGAGAGGGGATGGCTGGGTGTCTGCCTGACAGAATTCTGCCAAATGCTGGTCATAGTGAATCTCAAACACTCCTGGCAAACAAGAGGCATCTGATAGTTGTGGTTTTTTTTTAATGCCTGATTTATTAAATATTTGCTCCAGAGTACATTTTCCACAGTTGTCTGCTTTGCACTTGATCCTGCTGTCTGATGTAGACACATCAAACTATGTCCCAGCACACATGCCGCTCATCTGCTGTATATACCCTTCAGCCTCCTTTAATTGAAGCAGAGTTTGCACTTTACTGGGATTCCACAAGAACAAAATATGGGCAGGCAAAATGCCAGGGCTATCCCCACCAGAAAGCCAGATGTTACCTTCATTGGCTGGTTTGCTGGTGAGGTTTACCAAGGGGGGAGAGGGGAAATTTGTGCCTCTTTCTTAAATCACAGTCTGAGTTTAATTCACCACTAAGTTGTCAGCCTCAGCTTTTGAGTGCTTAGTAGCTGGTTTGGAATACATGTGAAAGCAAAAAAAAGTAGAGCCCATCAAAATAATTGCAAACCTGGGGTGGAAAAAAGAATTCCAGTTAAGCTTTAAACACTGTCTAAAGTCCTTAGAGACACAAGGTGGGTGAGGTAATATCTTACATTGGACCAACTTCTGCTAGTGAAAGAGACAAGCATATGAGATACACAGAACTCTTCTTCAGGTTTAAAGTGCTTCTCATTTAAGATGTTCTTAAAAGGCAAATACTGTTCTCAGAACAAAAAACACATGATGTTTGTGCTTGTTAATTGTGTGTTTTCCTTATGACTAATTTATTAAGGACAATTGAGAAAGCAGAAGCATCTCAACTGATTTTCCATTTGTTTGGCTATTAAAGTTCCTCTGTGAAATGTATGTTTATTTAAAGTATCTCCAGCTACCCATTTACAATGCATTTGTTAAATTAGTTAAGAGACTTTAATTGGGCATTGGGGATTAGTTGTGCTATTCCCAAATCTGTTTACTAAAAATACATGAGAACAGTGAGCAATTTATTTATACCCTTGTTATATTAGGCCATTACTAACATCAGAGTTTCCCTTACCTTATTTTTAATGTACCATATTCATAATTCAAGCCATGTTTGCTCATGTTTTATATAGCAGCCTGCAAACAGTTTAGAGTGAAATACAGTAGAACCACCTGTTAAATTTGGAGTGGGGTTCCAAAAAATGCAACAATATTTAAACTACAACAAACAGTATTGTCTTTCTCTCCCATTTTCACAGTTCCTATATCTGAAACCACCAATATCCTACCTTATTCTGGCATATGGGACAACATTTATTTATTTATTTATTTTGTTTAGGCCTTCACCTATCCCAATATACAGGCTCCCCACATCTTTTACAACACACAAAACAGATAATCTTCATGACAATATGGAGTGTTGTTATAGCCATGTCGGTCCCAGGATATCAGAGAGATAAGGTGGGTGAGGTAATATCTTTTATTGGACTTCTGCTGGTAAGAGACACAAGTTTTCATGCCACACAGAGCTTCTATTGGCTCTCTCACCAACAGGAATTGTTCCAATAAATAATATTATCTCACCCACCTTGTCTCTCCAGTATCCTAGGAACAGCACAGCTACAATTACACTGCATACAGTGATTGATTTGATCAGTTCTCCACTCCCACAATCATACTGAGCTGCCCCACCAAACCCCAAGAATCCAGCTATGCCATTTCAGAATCTACACCCTCTGAGTTTATAAACCCATATGTCTTCCAAAAGTCTGCAGAAAGAAATAAGTCTTGCAGTATTCCTGAAAGGTTAACAAATCTGGACTCTGGCAGACCAAGGAAGGAAGAAAAGGAGGTGCTATTTTGGGCAAAAATTAGGCCAGAGGTATAAAATTCAGATCCAGAGCTGGATTTTGAATCCCCCAGAGTTCAAGTGTTCTGGTTCAGCCTATTATGAAGACAGGGTGTGACACTACACCCCATAATCATCATGGGGGTATGATTGATATGATTATGACATAATTATGATGCAATTTGTGCAAAATGAGTTATGTGAGGTGTCATTGGAATTTGCGGTGATTTGCTGAATATGATTATCCTATTTGTGTGCATGTATAACTTTTGTATCTGAAGTTATTAATATTTATTATGTATTTGTATTTCAAATGTGCTTACTCTGATAACACCCACAGCTAACCTTTCAGATACAACAATGAAGAAACCAAACAGTGCTAATGGCTCATCAACAAAGATAATAGGTTGTGGAAAGACTTAGTCTTCCTGTAAACATTCTAGCCAGCCTGTAAGTAATGGCTGCTATGACTCAGCAAAAGCAACAAAGAATCCTGTGGCACCTTATAGACTAACAGACGTTTTGCAGCATGAGCTTTCGTGGGTGAATACCCACTTCTTCAGATGCAAGAAGTGGGTATTCACCCACGAAAGCTCATGCTGCAAAACGTCTGTTAGTCTATAAGGTGCCACAGGATTCTTTGTTGCTTTTACAGATCCAGACTAACACGGCTACCCCTCTGATACATGACTCAGCAAGGGCATGTCACCAGAACTGATGATACTGAACTCCATTTTGGGTACCTGTGTTTTTCCACAAACTGGGCTGGGAACTGTTTTTGGAACAAAGTGTTCCCGCCATATGTTAAAGCTATATAAGGTGAAGTATGACATCATTTAGGGGCATCGCTCCCCACAAGAGAACTCCTGGAAATAACTAAGGAACAAAACCTGAACTGGGGGAAGTGCTGGTCCCAGGCTAAAAGGATTTCTAGCCTGTGTATGGTGAGAAATTGCTAATGCATATCCAATCTATCTAGTATTTTAGGCTTAGTTTGTGTTTTATTTATTTGCTAGGTAATCTGCTTTGATCTGTTTGCTATCACTTATAATCACTTAAAATCTATCTTTCTGTAGTTAATAAACTTGTTTTTTGCTTTATCTAAACTAGTGTGCCTTTGAGTGAGGTGTCTGAAGAAAAATCTCAGCTTGGTTCACACAGGCTTGTTGCATATCTTTCCCACATCAAGGGGGGAGTGAACTATTTATGAGCTTACATTGTACAGATCCATGGGAGGTGCAAGATGATATAATTCTGGATTTATACACCAGCAGAGGGAGGGGTGCCTGGGGAGCTGGGAAATTGGCTGGTGTCTGGGTGACTGGCACCACCTTCTGTCGTGTTGAATGATAACAGGAGCTGATGAGGCTGGCTTGAAATCTCCCACAAAGCAGTGCGAGCAGGGCCAGCCCAGTTGGGTGGCTAGAGGGGTACAATAGTTCCCACGGCTCCCAGACTGCACTCCAGGGGTGACAACCCATCACACAAGGATTATTTGCTGAATTCAGATTGGGATCTAAATTCAGATTTCTCATTAAAGCCTTCTCATAGTTTGGAATATTTGGATCCAGGGTTTGGTTCAGACCCTCCACTAGCCAATTCTTGCTCAATTAGAGCTGATTTTGGCTAGGGCAATGCTCCTAGAAGCATGAAACCCCCTTGACTTTTCATTTGAAAAGGAGGGGAGCACTATGGGAAATAAAGACATCCCTAAATATACTCTTCCATGAAGAAGTAGCAATCTCTGGTAGACAGGGTAGGGGAATAATTTACCTTAAATGTGGAAAAGTTTATAACAAACTCATGGATGAATGTGTCATTTTAATCCTTAACAACAGACAACCAAATCTATTTTACATCAGCTACAGCTGAGCAGAGAATGGTAATTCTTTTTCAGAGGATTTCAAAATTAGTTCCAAGCTGGATGAAAAACAAAAGTTTTGACCTTCTCCACAAAATAGAACCAAGCAAAATAGTGTTATGAAATGTCAAAATGGTTCATTTTGATAATTCCTTCTGGTAAGCTGATAGGGGTTTGGAAGCTCTGGGAGCACCAGCTGAGCCAGGAGCCTCTGAGCTTGGGAACTGGTGTTCCCAGGGCTTTCATGCTCTCATCTCCCCATAAGCTCTCCAGGCAGGCTGACAAAGAAGCCTGGAAGCCTGAGCTCTCCACCAGCCTACCAGGAAGGCTGCCAAAGAAATGGCCAAGCAAGCTGGCAGGAGACAAAGCAAGAAACCAGACAGGTTTCAAAAGCTACCTAGCAAGCAAAGTTCCCTAAGAGCACAACCTGGGTTCCATGAGAACTTTGTCAACTTCTAATCATCTCCTTGAAACATTTCTATTTTGATAAATCTGCACTCTGACAGAAAACAATTATGTCAGAGAATTTCCAGCCAGCTCTAACATCAACCAGCAGCAGTAAACTGCTCACCATCTGTTCAACTGGAGAAAAGTGCTTCGGCTGAATCCTGGCCCTATTGAAGTCAATGGATTTCACACTTAATGTGTAGTACAGGTAAATGTACTCATTGTTATACATGAAGTCTGCAGAAAACTCAGTAGCAATTGTGTTCCTTCACCCTTGTGAAGATCTGTATCTACAAAGTAGGGTGCACCTGGACCAGCCCAAATAGAAGCTTGCTGGATAGATTCCACTTTTCTCTGTAACTGTAAAATTCAGAGGAGAAGCCATGATATAAAGGGAAGCTGAACTCATGGTTTTAGCTCTGATGTTATCTCATACAGAGACAGATTCATGATAGTTGTGGGTTTTTTTAAATGTATCTTTGCAGCTCCCTCTGGGATCTTAATATCCTTCCAGAGGGAGCATCCAACTCCTGGTCCTTTCCAACACAGGGCCTTCATCTTGTAAGAAGCTCCAGAAAGGCAGATCCACGTATCCACACAGAGCCTAACTGAAGTCAATGGGGTATTGCATGGGAATAGGGTCCACCCACGTGGAGCAGCTTGCAGAACTGAGTCTTAAGAACTTAACCATTATAACTTTCCAGCACCAATTCCTTCTTAGTTTTGTTAAATCCAGCTCCTGCTGACATTGCTCTGCTATGATGTAAGGAGCGAATAAGTCTACAATAGATGGCTGTAAATGTTAACAAGGCATTTATTTGAACTCTACATAAATCAGATGGCTTTCTTCCAGAGGAAATCAACAACGTGCTGTCTTGATATACATTTACTGAACATAACATTGGATGAAGCTTTAGTTGATTTTTTATGGATCACAGAAAGGCAACTTGTTATACAGAACTCTGTGACACCATTCTTCCAAGGAGTCTGATGCATTGCTAATCAAAGGACCAAATCTGCATCTAGTGTAAATTGGCAGTGCTCCATTGAAAGAAATTGACCTGAGGATCTGGCACCCTTTATCCTACCTTTAATCAGCAATACAAGACTAAAAAAAGCAGTATTCTATACCAAAGCAGAGGAAAGGAGTAATGCAGTTAAAGTCATGCCAATAAAGCTTTATACCACCCCCACACTTGTGTGTATATACACACACACAAATATATATACACACACACTATCTATAAATGCACATAAATGCATATTTGCTATATGTAAAATTTTCTGTTTTCTTAAATGTTATTTTAGGGTTATCCATCACCTGTTCTGATTTGAGTTTCAGTTCTCATTATTCTTCCATCTGGGCTCGAGAGCTTAAACTTGTATTTGCAATTTGGTTAACTATGACGTTCCACTGATTAAACCACTCCACTTGTTTGTCTGTTAGCTGTTGTATTTTTCCTTTAATTTGGAAATACTGGAATAAATCACAGTTTGCTTCCAGATCCTGTTCCTGCTGAAAGACTCTGAAGACCGTCTGGTACATTAGATGATTGGTTTGATCTTCATAATGTTTTCAGAAAACTTTCACCCAGGCAAAAACCTTTATTTTTAAAAGTCCTCCAAGTGCAGAGACTATGAAATAAAAATGAAACAAGCCTAATGAGTCCTTTTGGGGTTTATGGCTACAATCAAAGAACAAGAGGCAATAAGGTGATTGATAGTACTGTATATCCTGGCATAGAGTACACACATAAGCAACTCATGGGAGAATATTTACTTGACTCCGCAGGAGGCTTACAGTTTCTGCTTCAGCTAAATCTCCCCTACCCTCTAGTGCCCCAGGAATAACATTTATGTGATTGTTCTTAACAGATTGTAGTCTTGTAAAAATATATCCTTCAGAGCGCTTGGAAAAGCTGGAGACTGATTTAATTAGCAAAAATGGTGATTAAATCACTGAGTGGCGTTTAAGTGCAAAAGGCTTTTTTTTTCCTAGCCATCATTTCATATAGCTTGAAGCAAGTGAAACAGTCATGGTCTCAAAGCTTCAAACACCAGGCAAAATAAAAGGTGAAAATAATTAATTAAAAGTGGCAAACTCTGGAGACCTTAGCACGAAGCATCAACAGAAGCCACCTTGGTGAATAGCAAGACCACCAACTAGCAACCAATATTCTCACAATGCTCTTGTGATAATTTAGCACTCCAAATCCTGGATTCATACCCATCTGGCAATGCTGAGAGACAAACACTCATATATCAGATGTGCTGCAGAGCTAACATTCCCACACAAAGAGCAACAATCATTCTGTTCTGATTTCGAACACTCTCCCAATGTAGCGGATTTCCTGATGCTATTGTCCACTATACCGTATGGAGATAGAAAAATTAAAATAAAAGGCAGCCATTCAGAACTGTAGGAAAAAGCTAATAAAAAGCAAAGCTGCCCACAGACAATCTGCTGAAGCAGAGATCATGCCAACAGTACCTGAAATATCTACTGAGAACAAGAAAAGCTTATTTCCTTCCTTGACAGAAATGACCAGAATTAAGTCTCTATTGTTGAGAACAAGCAGAGATATCATAAAATTGCAAGCTGCCTAAACTCAAAGTCCATTGAATGAATCTATAATTACGCGTGACTTCCACTGAAGTCACACTTGCAGAAGGAGTATATTTTCAGTGATGGGGAAAAAGTCTTCTTTATAATGTAACTGTCATTGATTATACTTTGGCTCCCTGCTATGTAATTTTGTTTCTAAACTGAACAACTATCAGTGCACGATGTAGTGTAGAAAATGTCCCTTCTGAAGGGGTACTCCTGCAACTGCACATGCAATTGAAAGAGATGTCTGTAGTTCAAAAAATGTACTTTGGGTGGGGCTGAACTGTTCACCCCTTCCTTTAAACAGGCAGCAGGACGGGAAGTGGCTCCTGTAGTTGGAGCAGATGACTTCTGGGGGTCTATCCCTGACTGATACACTCCGTTTATGACTATAGTGAAATCAGCCCGCACACCAATGTGCCTTTATTGTCCCATCTGTGAAAGGGGAATAATAATACTTCCCTCCCTCACCAAAGTATGTTGAGGCTTAGTAATTGGAAAGTGTTTTAAGACTCTCAGGTGAAAGGTGCCATACTTAAATAGATGCAAAGCAGTAATATAGTGATGATGATTATTAACGACAGACATAAATGAGGTAGTTATGTCTTCATAAGAGTGTTGACCACCAGTGCTTTACCATTTTATCAGGGAACTATAGTGTATAAGATTCATTTTAAAGAGACACGATATTTTTTTTAAACTCCCACAATGAATATATAACAATAAATCACTACTTGCCATGGAAATTATCTTCTCTGATCAGAGTGTATGTATGTGAGGTAGAATTAGAATACTGGGCCTCATCACACTTTCTGGCTCTGTGCAAGGAAGTTGAAATCTGAGCCACTTGTCTGCCACGGCATACAGATAAGGAATGATACAGTTGCAGAGAGGAACTGATTGATAAAACTAGATTGCATCTCTCAAAGGTTGCTCTTGATTTCCAGTTCAATCCTGGTAGGGGGTCAACACTTCATGAGTAATAATAACCACTGCTAATTCAAATGACTGGTCTCACTGGTCTGTCATTATTTGGAGTCCTGCTCTTGCAGTGGGGGTGCACATGTCCCCTTACAAATTCCGTGACTTGTCAGAACTGCAGTCTCATTCCAGTATCGTCCTACCTTTTGTTAGCAATTACCCATCTCTGGGGACAATGTGTTACAGTGATGAGAAGGGAAATAAAAATAAATAGTCAGCAGAGACATCCAAGAAGGACGAGACAAGAGAGGTGCCCATATAAATAATGCATCCAAGCACACACACATTCAGATATACACATAACAACAGACTTCAAAAAGAACTAAAAACAGGTGATACAGGGAACCATTTAAAAAGAAAGCATTGAAGACTACAGGAAACAAGATAGTCTGGGATAGATACTTAGTAATAGGAATAAAAAGGCAATTAGTATTAATTTGTTTTAATATGTGTATTTTATCAGTGTAATAAAAAATGTACCCATCACAACGCTGCGAGTTCAGGCTTCTGAGCTCTACCACAATATAAAGAATAATAGTAATATGTCTCAACTCCAGATCTTGATTCATCTGAGTTTTTAAACTCTAGAACTTACATTTTTTTCATAGCTCCCACTTTTTCAATGCCCAATGGCATCATAGAAGAGACAATAATATTAAATATGCAGTGTAAATATGTATATGTGCATGCAGAGGTTAAAATACACTCACATACACTTGCACACTTAGGCCAAGATTTTTCAAACTTAAGAACCTAAAGGTAAATACCTTAATCCATATTTAAGACCTGAAGAAGTGGCCAGATTTTCATAGGGGGGTCAGCTCCTGCACCTACTTTTTACTTCAATATTAATTAGTTCATAACAACATATTTAGGTGCCCAACTTTGTGTCCATGTTTTAATTTATTTTCCATATTCCTTATTTACAGCAACACCCACACATATATATACATGTACATACCACGCTTTCAAATAATGAGCCTTCTGAGGTATACAAATGATTAAAAATATAAAACATCAAACTCTCGGCTTAACAACACCTCAGAGGGGAACGGCATGAGCAGGAAAATAAAACTAGACCAAATACTCAACCTAACAATTCCCCAGTGGAGTATGGCCGTCTAGGAAAGTATAATAATGAGATCAAATACAAATTACAATATGAAAAGTGAAAATTCAATATGCAAGTATGAATAATACAAAATTGCATTAAAATTAAGATGACATCTTCTATTAGCAGAATATCATACAGTACATGAAACCCCTACTGTACGTGATACTTCCATGTTCTATTATTTTTCCCTGATTTCACTGCGCTACAATATATCTCAAGCTAAAAGGTGTGTATGTATTAACGTAACAAAATACTTTATTATAGAATATTAGGCCATGCTAGCAGAACCTCCATTTTCAGCTCTTTTTCTTTAAAATTCCCTTCAGATTCTCACTGAATTACCATACATTATAAATGTTCACTATGGGCTAGATTTGCCACCTTTACATTGAGTAGTACCTTATTCCATAAGTAATCCCACTGGACTAGATCATTGCCTTGCCTAAACAGCCACGCAGGGGTGTAATGTGGAGTAAGACACATACAACCATATCCACACACAGCCTCCCTGCATGTCCACTGCAGGTACACACAGAGGGGCAAGGAATAGGCACAGCTGGCTTCTTCCTCCAATGAATCAGCCACCACAACTAGGAGTAGCAGAACACTATTCCTGGGAGCCAGATTCCCTGGAGTTCTCCCTAGACAGTGCAGCCACATGCTGTCTCTTACACTAGACAAGGGGTGTGAAGATGTGAAGCCCTCAGAAAGATACACCATTTTCTCTCCTCAGTGCTGGGCCAGCTCTATTCGCCCTCTGTCATGGAGGCAGGGCCACATGTACCTTTCCTTGCCACCCTTTTGCAAGAGGTCTCTCCCATCCCTCACATGTGCACCAAAGCAGGGGCCAGCCACCATTAGATCCTGTGGGATCAGAATAGATTTCATTTCTCTAGCCTATGCCTGTCCTGTACCCTCCTTCTCCATCTCTTCCCTTGCCTCCAGAGGACCACAACAGATTTAGTTATGAATTAAATGTGTTCTTGCAACAAATTTCTTCATCTAAATAAAGACAATTTAGGTTCTCCTGGTATGGAGTTTGTGGCAAAGTACCTTCTCAGTCTCTCCAGCTTCTGCTGTTTTTAGCCCTGGGGAGACAGGCTTGGGCAATTGCAGTCCCC
Organism: Mauremys reevesii; assembly: GCF_016161935.1. Taxonomy (NCBI): domain Eukaryota; kingdom Metazoa; phylum Chordata; order Testudines; family Geoemydidae; genus Mauremys; species Mauremys reevesii. The sequence goes on along the minus strand of NC_052633.1, from coordinate 24,360,168 downwards.
CTTAGGACTCAGGGGAAGTCTGTTCCCTGTCTTCTCACCAGCCTTATTTAAAGTAAGTCTTTTTCCTACCTTGTGGGAGAGCGTACTGCCACTCCTCCTGGGGAGGCTTGCTGCTCTAACATTCCTGGCAGCCAGGCTCCTTCTCTCTCTCTGCTTCCCCCCCCCCCCTTCCTCCCAGGAAGGGGGTTTAAAAAGGTCTCAGGCAGCCCCAAGTTGAAATCACCTGGTCCTAATTACCTTCAGGTAGCTCCCCCTCAGCTGATTCTAATTTGCTACCTTGGTAACCCTTTCTCAGCTGAACCTGATTGACCTGTAGTTGTCTCTCAGTTGATAAGGAGCAGGGCCGGCTCCAGACCCCAGCAGGCCAAGCAGGCGCGTGGGGCAGCATTGTCCTGGCAGGGCGGCATTTGGCTCCGGCGGACCTTCCGCAGTCATGCCTGCAGGAGGTCCACCGGAGCCTGGGACGAGCGGAACCAGCGCACCCGCCACCGGAGCTGCGGAAACAGCGCACCCGCCACAGACACTTCTGCCCCGGCCGTGGGACCGGGGAAGGGCGGCGTAATTTCTAGAGCCGCCCCTGAGTACATCACCCTGTAATGGTTTTGCTTCTTTTAGAAAAATTCAAAGGCACAGGAGATTTGTCCGTGGACAAGGGAGAGGTTTAACCAGCACGTCACTTTGTCCTTTTTTCCTGCTGTCCAGAAGACACAGTAAAACTAGAAAAAGAAATAGGCTAATCATCAGTAGGAGAATTCTTCTGAGGTGGAGGGGTCATTTTGCAGTGAGAATCCTGGGTCCAGGCAGTCAGTCTTTGGCACTTCACAGCAGTGTTGGTAGTCAGCAGGACTCAATAAGGGCCTTTCCAGCATGGAGCCAAAGCAGTGTTTCGCTGGTGGACCTTCACATTGATTCAGTCTTCTGGTTTCAAGAAGTGGCAGGGTTGCTAGGGTCTTCGGGAAGTGCTTCTTTACCTGTAAAAAACCTAACACATTTTATTAGCGCTTGGCAGATCTTATAGCTGCATGGGCAAATTTAAGTCCCCCCCTTTTTCCTTTTTGGGTGTTAGCCAAGTCTTAGCTGTGAGCAGTGTCCTTGAACAGAGTCAGTGTCTCATCTTTAAACTGAGCATGTTAACTATTTTTTCTCAGTCAACTTGGGGTTTTTTTTTCTCTTCCCTTCTCGGCTTTTTTTTTTTCCTCACCTACAAAAGAAACTTTTACTTTTTACTTATACACCTTTTGTTAACAATGAACACATACACATTGCTGTTACACAATACATTAGTCTTATCTAAAATATGCCACATATACCGTTTTACTAAAATAATCTTATTACAGAGCTTGAGAACAACAAACCAAGACAAGCACACCCACTTTGATGAGTTCATTCAATACAAACTCTAGTCCAATAGCTTGCCACCATCCCCAGCCCTCTGGCTAGAAGTCTGAGGTAGCCAGAAGGATCCCATGTACAATATGGGGAGTGGGTTAACTTTCCATGTCCTTGCTTTCAAAGACTGTTGGTATGCAAAGTTCAGTAACAATTGTCAATTAAAAGTTTTGGCCAATGTAGTTTTTCTCTTACTTAAGAAAATGTATAAGACTTTAGTATATCACATTTTTCTGATGTATCCAAACACTTTGTATTCTAAGTTGAACAGAACCAGTATCTGCATTTCAATCCAACCCTTCTGCTCGATTTCAAATCAGACCATCCCCCATCCCATAAAAATATTAAACACATCAATTCTGGCCACAAGACAAACACCACAAGACAGAACATAGAACACAAAACATAATTTTTACTCTGTTAGTAAATGCATGGTATGTTGAATGCTGTTCAGCTGGCATTAGTTTTCTTTGATTATCTGAAAGACAAAAACAGAAGTCTACCCCTTCTGGGAAGTCAATCATTACTTAAAATATTCAAACACTCTTGTTGATTTTAGGCAAAACAAGGGAATTACCCCATATTTTCTTGTATGTGTTTTATAGGCAGCCCCTGTTTTTTAGTGGCTCCTATCTTATTAGTTAGATAATTTGCATTAATACAGATGCTTGCTGGCTTGCTTTTTACTTGTAACGCCTGCTAGTAAACACTGAAAGAAAACATCATCACTCACAGTGCTCTTAGAGCCAAATACAATTTTAATTACATAGCACTGTATACATTCTTCAGCTAATTTAACAAAATTGTTCATAGCCAAATGATTGCAATCTAATAATTTCTTTGCCTGAATTTATTTACATACATTTGAAAGACACCAAGAACTTTTTACTGGCATAACTGGTTTTGTGCTACATCTTTATTCAGGCCTAACAATACTTATTTAAAAGGTGATGTGGAATATGTCATTTGAAATTTAACACCACATTGCACCGTCACTGTGAAATGTTTGGAAGAACCCTGTAGCTGAAATCACAAATATTCATTCCCAGGGCTGGCCTTACCATGAGGCAAACTGAGGTGGCAGCCTCAGATGCCAGACTGTGGGCGGGCACCACTAGGACTCAGAGTGTAGAAAATGTGTCTGCTGCTGGTGCATTTGTATTCTCTCTGCTCTAGATGCACAGAGATGGTGGAGTGCTGTGCTGGAGGAAGGAGGGCACAAGAGACATAACAGGAGGCAGGAGAAAAGGTGAGAGAGAATAACAGAAAGCAGCAGGAGCTGCAGGGAGAGAGAGGAGGAGGCGCCTCTTATGTACTTCTCCAGCACCCCCAGGAGCCTGGACTGATTCACACCAGCTTCTTAGGGAGCTTCCTGTTTCCTGCTGCTTCCCTGAACCCGCTTGAGGAGTTCAACTGACATAATAGGAGCCAGTTAGGCCCTTAAGATGCTGATATCTTCCTCACTCAGGCCCTGCTACCAACCTGCTTATTTGTCCCCTTCAACTGAGTGTTGAGAGCCACTCTAGCTGGCACAGAACAGCAGTCATGAGTGAAAGAAGAAAACGCCCCTCTGGGGCAGCATTCAGAAAAAGAGAAAAGCTTCCTTTGCTTTCTTTATCTAAGCAGGAAGGAGCTCTCCTGAGATACATAGACACAAATGTTCACCGTGAGCCTTCCGGCCCCAGTGATGATGTGAGTGGTGAGGAGATGCCTGATCTTCCAGTTAGTCAGAGTGCAGGTGACCTGGCAGCTACTGCAGCATCCATATCTCCCATCTCAAATGGATGTAAGCAAGCACATTCCTGAAGAAAAGCGTAGATCAGAGAAGAGTGTGGTGGAGGCACAAGAAGCAGCTGCTGCTGAGTTTAGTTCCTTAAGTCTAGATGATCCAGGATTGTGGACCCACTTGAGCAGTAGCCTGAGGGACTTCCTTGTTCTGCATGGGCCACAGCAAGTGAAACTTCATGTTCCCCAAAGACAATGAAAATAGAAGTTTCCATCCAACATATTACTGGTGTGAAATCCCCAATGGTGACAAAGTGGAGAGGCCACGGCTTATGTACTCAGAAACCCAGAATGCTGCATACTGTTTTTGTTGCAAACTCTTCCAGTCTAATGTTCCAGCCACATTGGGTTCTACAGGAACAAAGGACTGGAAAAATCTGGCATGCCATGAGAAGGCAGCAAATCACCAGAGAGCATTGCATAGGTGGAAAGAGCTTGAGATGAGACTAAGGTTAAAGGCCACCCTAGATGATCAGCATCAAGAGAAGATTGCATCAGAGTCTCTGTACTGGCAAAATGTTCTGAAAATGCTTCCTACCCAAAACCTAGCACTTCAGATCAGCTGTCTGGGCCAAACAATGGAAACTTCCTTAAAACTGTGGCACCGATGGCTGAGTTTGATGCTGTACTCCAGGAGCATCTAAGAAGAGTCACCACTCAAGAAATGTACATACACCACTACCTTGGAAAAAACATTCAAAATGAGATCATATAGTTACTGGTAACAAAAATCAAACAGGTTTCAGAGTAGCAGCCGTGTTAGTCTGTATCCGCAAAAAAAACAGGAGTACTTGTGGCACCTTAAAGACTAACAAATTTATTTTAGCATGAGCTTTCGTGAGCTAAAGCTCACTTCTTCGGATGCATAGAATGGAACACACAGACAGGAGATATTTATACATTCAGAGAACATGAAAAGGTGGAAGTATGCATACCAACAGGCAGAGTCTAATCAATTGAGATGAGCTATCATTTGCAGGAAGAAAAAAAACTTTTTGAAGTGATAATTAAGATGGCCCATAGAAGGTGTGAGGAGAACTTAACATAGGGAAATAGATTCAATTGGTGTAATGACACAACCATTCCCAGTCTTTGTTTAGACCACAGTTAATAGTATCTAGTTTGCATATTAATTCAAGTTCAGCAGTTTCTCTTTGAAGTCTGTTTTTGAAGTTTTTTTGTTGCAAAATTGCCACCTTCAAGTCTGTCACTGAGTGGTTAGAGAGGTTGAAGTGTTCTCCCACTGGTTTTTGAATGTTATGATTCCTGATGTCAGATTTGTGTCCATTTATTCTTTTGCGTAGAGACTGTCCGGTTTGGCCAATGTACATGGCAGAGGGGCATTGCTGGCACATGATGGCATATATCACGTTGGTAGATGTGCAGGTGTACGAGCCCCTGATGGTGTGTCTGATGTGATTAGGTCCTGTGATGGTGTCACTTGAATGGATATGTGGACAGAGCTGGCATCGGGCTTTATTGCAAGGATAGGTTCCTGGGTTAGTGTTTATGTTGTATGGTGTGCGGTTGCTGGTGAGTATTTGCTTCAGGTTGGGAGGCTGTCTATAAGCAACTTTTCAGAAGTGCTGTGCCGAGTCTTCATTTATTCACTCTAAGTTAACGTTTCGTGTGCCAGTCATACCTTTTAATGTTTTTAGAAGGTCTCTTTCTATAAGTCTATAATATATAAACTAAACTATTGTTGTCTGTAAAGTAAATAAAGTTTTTAAAATGTTTAAGAAGCTTCATTTAAAATTAAATTAAAATGTAGGGCCCCCCGGACCGGTGGCCAGGACCCAGGCAGTGTGAATGCCACTGAAAATGAGCTTGCGTGCCACCTTCGGCACTCTTGCCATGGGTTGCCTACCTCTGCTCTAAGTGGTGTTGGTGCCACTAGATGGGACAGGACACCACACCCAGGTGTGGGGTTACATGAGGGTAGGGGAACAAAGAACACTTAGTGATGCTCCCTCATTACCTACTTGGCTGGTGAGCTGGACTGGGCTGGGAGGCAGGGGTAGATAGAGAAATCTTGGCTTTGAGGGGGAAAGCGTGAGCATTTATTGTTCACTGTCAGTGAAATGTCTGTACCAGTTCCTTGCATGTCTTCACCCATCTTTACCAGAAGAGAAGGATAAACCTGCCCATGATGTGTAGCCCTTACGTGATGTGTGCAGGAAAAAGCAGTCTTGGTTGAAATGTCTGGAGACGTATTGGGAAGCGACCCTACACTAGAACTATTGCAGCCTACCTGCGGCATGGCTGCATGATCAAGATTCAGTTGGGATATTTTATAAAGATAAAGACAAACCCTTCTGGAGGAGAGAGGCAGGAGAACAAGCCATCGCTGCTCTTACCTTTCTGGCTATGTCAAATAGAAGAGGGGTAGCATTCGCCCCCCTGTAATAAAGATGGCAAACCCCATGGTACTTCTCCTGTCCTGCAGTGTCCCAGATCACAAGCTTGATCGTGGCAGTCTCTAAACATACCAGCTGGGTGAAGAAAGAACCTGGAAGCGACAGAGATGGGACAGCTCCTTGAGAAAGCCATAGCATGCACCTTAATTAATGTTAACCTTCATCTTGGTGATCTGTGTGAAAGATGGGTGTCGAGATTCGGTTGGAAAGGGCTGCGGGGGGAGGGAGGATGAGAGAGAGAGAATTAAAACACCCCCTCCCTTTCCAAAAGCAATGTAACAAACAGGCTGGTGACCTGGTCTTACCCAATAACCGCCCGGTAGTACACCAATGCATGTCAGCAGGGTGTAGCTGGGAGATGGGGAGGGGAAGAAAAATGAGAACAATGGTTCTTGCTCAATCCATCAATATTGGTGGCATTAGCAAGCTTTAGTTTTGCAGCTGTCTAGCTGGAGGAAATGTGATGGCAGGGTGGGAATTAGGAGTCTTGAGTTCTAATCCAGCTGTACAGTGCCTGGCCCCTGTTGGGTGCTGCTGTAACAGAAATACTGCAATCTCCCCGACACTGATTTGTATGACCTTTCTGTCTCAGCTTGCCCAGATGGAAAATGGGTCTAATTAAAATCCACCTTCCTGGAGTGCTGTGAAAGCCAGCAAATGTCTGCAAAATGTTTGAAGATCCTTGGTCTGAAAGTGCTATAGCAGCTCAAATGTGCGGCTGTGCACAGTAGACAGGCAGAAGCCATCTGTTAAGGGCCAGATTGTCTGACAAATACATGGGCTTGAGGTAGAGGGGGCAGTACAGAGCCATAGCTCTCCAGAGAGCCCTGGGAGGGACAGAGGCTTTCTCTGAGTGCCAAGTAATGTTGGCGAATGACACCACACTCCTTGGTCTAGGCACTGTGACTGCCTGGTTTGTGTGGCAGCGTGGGAGACCCCTTGGGGCCTCCATCCCCACTCTCCTGGCAAAGGTCAGGGCCCTTCTTTAAAACAGGAAGAAAGTGTCTTTCTGCCAATTTTGATGTAAAGACACCGAGCCAGATCCTTGCTTATGTAATTTGGCCTTGCCTCCATTGAAGTCAACTTCTAACAGGTGGGGATCAGTCCCATGAACATCAATGGCCTCCCTCTATGGTGACCAGACAGCAAGTGTGAAAAATCTGGTCACCATAGTCCTCTCGACCAACAGAAATTGGTCCAATAAAACACCTACCTTGTCTCTTCAATATTCTGGGACCAACCTGGCTACATGAACTCCTAAAACGTGATGGTGTCCGTGGCTCTGCAGCTGTTTCAGAAAAAATCTTCAGCTGAAATTTCACCTAGTTCTAGTGTGAGTGGGTGTCTGTTGAAACACCAGGAAAATGTCAAAGGCAGGTTTGCTGATCACATTGGAGAGGCTAGATGGGCTGCTTTGACTAGTGTGACTGGAGCGATATCATGGGCAGAGCTGCTGGGAGTCTGGGAAGATAGCCTTTTAAATGTCATCCGTTGGAGGCTCCGTTGTCATACGTCCTCTGTCACAAACAGGGCAGAACAGAGTGTTACGTCTATTTTTCTGACACCCAGGAATTATACAAGGGGTGGTTCCAACCCAAACCCACTAGATCAGACTCTGAAGCGCAGTTCCTGGGATTCCAGGATGCGCCTGTGTCAGTTTCTGCAGCGAGAGTAAGAACGTGGTGCAATGTCGCAGTGAGCGCTGGGACTGGGACTGGCACACATCCAGAGATAATGCAGTGCGATAGGTAGTATTTCTGTGGGGGCAGCTGGGAGAGCCAGGACTAGGGGGAGAGCACGGAGAGAACGCAGAGGGGAAAATCTATAACATTTAATAGTAAATGGTGAACACTCTCTTGGGTTACTCAGAACTGCCGGTGTAGACCAAAACTCTCCGCTGAGGTGACCTATTTAAATGCTGCACTACCTGCAATGAACCGCTAGCTGTCACTCTGACTCCACAATGAACACAGCTGTGTTGCTGGTCCCCTGTTCATGATTTCCTGTCTCCAATCTACCCCAGCAGAGAAATGTGTCCTGCCTGTGGCCTGAGCCTCCCTGCCAGTGAACTCCAAAGGCACTTTGCCACTGGTGTCGGTGGAGCAGGAGATGTTGAGGCCTGACTTTTTTCAGACGTGCTTCTTAGGTTGGTGCCTAAAGATCCAGCTCTGAAGAGCAGCATCAGACAAGGCCCAGCTTTTAAAATGGGCACATCAGCCTGCACAGCTTGCGCCACCTTAACCAGACTTTTCCGGATCTCGCCGTTGTCAGTCCTGTGCCTGAGCTGAGAAACCAAACTAACCCCGCGCTCACGGGGTCTGTTGAGTCATGTTCCGTTAGCTGCCAGAGCTGCCAGCTGGAGCCCCTAACCCTGCCTGCTGAGTGACGTCCTGCTGCTTCTCTGCTGGGCCTGAGAGCTTAAGCAAAACCAGACTTCACGCTAGCGTCGCTCCGCTGACTTCAGCAGAGACACTCCTGCTACAAGGGAGACGCAGATCAGGCCCTTTGTGTTGCACCAAAGGATTGGTTCATTGCTCCCACTCACTCACATCCCACAGTGGGCACGGATTCCCTGACGTCGTTTTTCACACGGCGGAAGGCTGTGCTTGACTTTCCCATGGCCGCGCTCACCAGCAGAACCACCTTGGAGATGTAGGCTTGCTCTGTGGACGGCCCCGCCCCCACTGCTGCGTTCTTCTCGGGGCCATATTCTGCAAAGAAGAGAGAACCCTGTTCAAAAGGCATTGACAGTGCGCTCCAGGGCCCTCGGATGATTAGCTGCGTACACTCTAAAGAGTTAGGCCCCAGGCCTCGATTTCCCACTCAGCGTAGCAGGAGACGTGGCTCCAGTTTAACCCTGATATTCTATGATTCTATCTGCTATTCTATGATGCTGTATGATTTAGTTGGGAATTGGTCCTGCTTTGAGCAGGGGGTTGGACTAGCTGAGCTCCTGAGATCCCTGCCAACCCTGATATTCTATGATCCTCCCTGCACCCCCGTTCCAATCATTCAAGCTCAACATGCTTAAAAGAATCCTAATGGGAGTCTAACCCTACGGGTACATGTAGAGTACAGGGGGGCTGTACCAACATAGCTCTGTCACTGTACTGGCCAGTATGACGCCGTGGTATAGACACAGCCGACGGCAACAGAAATGGGGTTTCCTTTAGTGTAGGCCACCACTTCCCCGACAGACAGGCGCTTCAGCGATGGAAGCCTTCTTCTGTCAACACAGCTGCAGCCACCATGCGGGTTAGGTTGCCATGGCAATGTCACGCAGGAGTGTGGCCAACCACAGGGCAACGTGCTGACCTAACTTAGGTGTAGACCAAGTCTAATCCATAGACTCATCAACAGCCTGAGCTGCTGTGGTCACAGTCACAATGTCAGGTGGCCTCTCGTAGCAGCACTGTGAACTCCAGAGTCCCGATCCTAAATACTGGTCATAGCGCTCCAACCTGTTTTCCCCCCAATACCTGACCTCCTGAGAGAGCTCTTCCGTCAATACACTGGTTTGGGCTCTTGGAACCAACTTGATACAGGTGGTCCCAAAGCTTCCAGCGCTAGGCTCACAAGGGGCAGTCCAGATGCACAGCCATGAATCAGTCAGACTTTTTCCTTATCAAGAAACCTCACTGGCCCTATCCCTGTGGTTCTCAGGAGTCTCAAAGGCCAGGTGAGGCTGGCTATGGTGGGAGGCCTGGGGGAGGGGGGTGGAACCATCAGTGGCTGAACTTTCAACCCTAGCAAATAGCTTCTCTTGAAGTCAGTTTCTAGTGCTTGGTGTTATGAAGATGGGCCACATTTTCAAGGCTATATTCAGTCTCTGGTCTGGCTCAGCTCAGTGCACCAACTGAGTGTGGGGGGGAGGGGTGTGCAAAGAGGTCATTCCTGCAGCTGGGGGTCCTGTCCTGCACTTTAGGAGCAGAGGGTTGCTCAGAGTTCTTGCTGATTGGCCATATAGGGTCTGGGCATTTCGCTACATCACTAAATTAGCACAGAAGTCTTAGCAAACTGTATTTCACCCCTCTAATGTTGGTCAAGATACACATGGTGCCAGTGATGACCTGCCAAAATCTTAACAACTGGTTCCCTATAAAAAGTTCTGATTTAAGAGGGGGGAACGTGGGAGGGGCCAGGGCAGGGGGAGACATACCCGTGGGGCCAGGAGCCCCTGCAGGGCCTGGGGCAAATTGCCCCACTCGCCCCCCCGGCAACCCTAGAGCTTGCAGCCCCTTCCTCCCTTACCTTGCTGGCAGCTCAAAGCAGCAGGACGACTCAGGATCTCAGCTGAGCTGCCCAGCTGCTGGCCATGCTGCAGCTCTGCGGGGGGGCAGAGGGACTGGGGGGGCTGGAAGGAGACATCCTCATGGGGCCAGGGGCCTGGGGCAAATTGTCCACTTACCCCCCACAGACACACAGGCCTGGAGCTTGCAGCCCCCTTACCTTGCTGGCACCCCAGAGCTCAGCTGAGCTGCCCAGCTACTGGCCGTGCTGCAGCTCTACGGGGTGGGGGAAGCAGGGGAGGGCCCAGGGGAGACATCCTCGTGGGGCCAGGGGCCCTGCAGGGCCTGGGCCAATGGACCCACTTGCCCCCTCCCCCCCGGCCAGCCCTGGAGCTTGCAGCAGGACCCCCCCACACACACCTGCTGCCTCAAAAAGCGGCAGCAGGATGACTCCCGAGCTCAGCTGCCCAGCTGGTGCCGGCGGCTGACCATGCTGCAGCTGGGGGGGAAGCGGGGGAAGGGCCGGGGGAGCCTCAGCCTCCCCAGCTGGGACTCCTGGGAGCAACAGATCTTTGCCCACCCCTGGCCCTTTAACAACCGGCTCTCCACGGAGGTCTAATTTTAGCAACCGGTTCTTGGGAACCTGTGGGAACCGGCTCCAGCTCCCCCCTGCATGGTGCCTCCATGGGGCTCCACTGCTGAAACCTATGAGACACCAATGGTGCCCAGAGAGCAGCAACCACTCCTCTGTGGTGTGGTTCAGCCTGCCCGCCCTTGGCCAGTGTGCAGTCACTGGAGCCTGCTAGGCAAGAAATGGAGCTGTTGAGTGCAGAGCCGATCTCAAGGCATGTGCCTAGGACAGCAGCACGCACGAGACCATGACATGGGCATGATGAAAGGAGGCAGTTGGATCTTCCAGGCGTACGTCTCCCCCGGGAGCCATGCTGGTGGCTTCATCTCCTGCTCTGGAAGGGGCAGCGAGGGCAGCCCACGGCGAGTGGAGATTGCAGGAGGAGAGGCACGCAGCTTGGGAGAAGGGAAATGGAAAGCAAACAGTGCGAGTCCCGGGGCGAATGAGATTCATGTGTTCGATCCTGTAGCCCTGAGGTTTTCAATTCAGTGTCTTGGTGCCTTGCAGAAGCCTGTGATGACCCATCGACCCTGAAGAAGATGGAGCCTCAAGACACTGCAATTTTACTAACAATGCCTGGCCTCAGCTCAGAGCTTCACCTTTATTTCCCTCAACACATTCTCCAAAGGGCTGGACAGAGAGGAGGAGGCAGTCTCGTGGGACAGGGAAATCCTGCCGAGTTGTGCTTACAGAGCTCCGGCTCCACCTCGCTATCCAAGCAATCAAGTCCCGAAAAGAAACTTGCTGCCTGTTCCTGACAGGATTTCCAGCCCACAGTGTCTGGCAAAGCAGCCCCAGCTCTTTGTTACAGCACACACCCACTCTGTCTCTTCCACAAGTCTCCATTGTTGTGAAACCAGAGCGTCTGTCTGCATTTGAAAGCAGCGTTGTCAAGGCTGGGAGCTGGGAGGGTTAACTCAGTGGGCCAGATACATGCTGGGTGTAATTCTGGTGGCTTCAGTGGAGTGCGTTGCTTTCCTCTTGGGTTGGTGCAGAGAAGTCAGTGATTGGACCCAGCAGTGTTCAAGAGTTTGCAGTGGATTTAAAGTGCCCACTCCCCACTGCCTCGAATGGGCGTCACGTGGCTAAAACCCAGCCCAACACTCTGAAACTGTGCGGCTAGACGTTTGCAAAGGTCACTCTGCAGTTCTCCAAGTTCTTTCCATTCGCCCCTCTCCCCCCACCCCATGGGCAGAAGCGACAGAAGCTTCCTAAAAGAGGGCTGGAGGCCACCTCAGTATTTTAAAATGGAAACATCTAGTTTAAGAATGATCCATGTGAATCCTCGTGTGAGTAACATGTCATTGCATTAGGCTTTGGTCACAAGCGGAAGCACCGAACCTCTGCAGATCCGTCCTGCAGTCACTTCATTGCAATAGCAGTGAGCTGGACCCAGAGTTACCACGTCGCAGGAAATTCTGTGCTTTGGGGCATTTTTACCGTTCTGAAATGGAACAAAAACAAAATATTTTATCTCCAGCGGAATCAAATTTCAAAAAAAGGTTGGGAGTCAATCAAAACGTTTCATTTCTATAAAATTGAAACCTTTAATTCCCATTTTGATCTCAAAACTTTCAAATGTTTTTAGATAAAAAAGGGTTTTTTTTGAAAAAGTCATCTTAAACTGAAAAATGAAAATGTTCTAGTCCCAATATGTCAGAATTGGATGTTTCAACGTTATTAAAATGCTTCTTGGGATGTGGAGAAAATTCATCAAAATCGACATGTTTTTCAAAACATTCTGATTTGACAAAATTTGCATTTTGGGGGTTAAAAAAAGCAAATTTTGATGAAAATTTTCCAACTAGCTGTAGTTGTGACCAACTAATGGTATTTGTATCATCAGCCTACTGTTCTTATTCTCTTGGACACGATAGCTGAAATGAACCAATGCGACTGCTCCGCAGCTGCTGCCTCATTTTTAGTATAATTCATGGAGAAGCTACTTAAATGCTCAGATTCCCTTCATGACCCTTTAGAAATCACTTCCATTCTCACTAGTATAGTCCAAGCTGAGATCTTGAGTTCTCTTTAAGTTGGCATATGGCTAGGCTGTTCCAAGAAATCAGTATAATTATCTCTATATTAGAAACCAACTTCTAGCCACAACCATGTCATCACAGCACCCTGCAAGTCAATTAAATGACCAGTTGTGTATATATCTCACCACTGAGCTGACATCAAGCATAACCCAGTGACCCAGATCCTCAGCTGGTGTAAGGCAACTCAGTTGAAGTCAATACAATGATGCAGATTTATACCAGCTGAGGACCTGGCCTGGTGTTTTTTAAAGCCACAGTACAGTCCCACCTTGACTATAAACACATCCTCTGCTATGCGCAGTGTGACGGGTTGGATCACAGAAACCCCCTTGGGAGCTGCCACCTGATGTGCCAAGACTACTTCTGCCCCTGCTTTCCCTGCCAGCCTGGGACTCCAGCACCTTGTCTTGCTAGGCCAGACACGCCCGTGTGCTCCAACACAGACCCAGGGTCTGAATTACTTGCCCCAAAGCTGCAGACTTAACTGAAAGCAGCTCACAGAAGTGTTCCTGCCTTTAACACTCAGATGCCCAACTCCCAGTGGGGTCTAAAACCAAATAAATCCATTTTACCCTGGATAAAGCTTATACAAGGTAAACTCATAAATTGTTTGCCCTCTATAACACTGGTAGAGAAATATGCACAGCTGTTTGCCCCTCCCCCGGTATTAATACATACTCTGGGTTAATTAATAAGTAAAAAGTGATTTTATTAAATACAGAAAGTAGGATTTAAGTGGTTCCAAGTAGTAACAGACAGAACAAAGTGGATTACCAAGGAAAATAAAATAGAACACGCAAGTCTATGTCTAAGAAACTGAATACAGCTATAACCTCACCAGTTCCAGTAAGCTTCCTTTTACAGACTAGTCTCCTTCTGGTCTGGGTCCAGCAATCACTCACCCCCCCTGTAGTTACTGTCCTTTGTTCCAGTTTCTTTCGGGTATCCTTGGGTTTGGAGAGGCTCTCTCTTTAGCCAGCTGAAGACAAAATGGAGGGGCCTCCCAGGGGTTTAAGTAGACTGTCTCTTGTGGGTGGAGACCTCCTCCTCTCTCCTATGCAAAGTCCAGCTCCAAGATGGAGCTTTGGAGTCACATGGGCAAGTCACATGTCCCTGCATGACTCAATTTTTACAGGCAGCAGCCATGGCTTACCTGCTACCTTGAATGTCCTCGTGTAGACTTCTTATGTGGATTGGAGCCTCCCAAGATCCATTGTCTCTTAAGTGCTTCTTGATTGGGCACTTAACTTGCACATTCCTTTCTCAAGAAGCTGCTCAAATGCTTTACAGAGGCTACTTAGAAATCAAGCAAGTATACAGCCAATATTGCTAACTTCAAGTACAAAAATGCTACATGCATTAAGTTCTTTGCTTATTTGAATGCCCACACCTCTGCAAAGACCAAACAAATCACATTTCGATGCTGTGATCTAATTCGGGCTCATGCAGTTTGCAAGCAGGCAGGTTTCATGGTGAATCCCATCAGCTGAGCTGGTGAGCTGTTCAAAATGGCAAGCTGTAAAGTTGAAAACCATGAAAGGATTCCTGGATACACAAACCAGAAGGGCTGTGGTCATTTTTTCTTTAATGACTGGCTTACAAATTGCGGGACACAACGGCTGATTTATGCAGCTTAACTACAGTTACACAGTAATTTCCATGAGAAACATCCTCGCCTCTCAACGCTGCAGTGCGCTTTCAATTCTGGAACAGGACAAGCGCTTCCATAAAGTAACATTTCCTCGTCAAGGCTCCGTTGGCGGGAATATCCCACCCGCTATGACTAGTTTAGCAGTATCTGTGTCTATTGCCACTGTAGCCAAGACCTTTAGAATCCAGCTTTTCCAGCTGAGCAAAGCATATCCTGAGGTTTTGCCCTGATTCCGGTCTTCAGTGTAGCTGGTCTAATACAGTCCCGTTATAGACAAGGTAAATGGTGTGTTGAACTGGTGTAGCTTATCTCTGCATGAAACCAGGCTAAGCTACACTGGTGACAATTAGCAGCATTACCTTGTTTACACTGGGGTTTTGCAATGGGGCCTGGAAACAAGCCAGATCTCTCAGTGTAGAGCAGTAGTTCTTAACCCAGGGCCCAATCAGCACACAGCTGCAGCCCATGTGACATCCTCAGAGCCATTCAGGTAGTATATATGTTGTGTGGATGCGGCCCACATAACACAGAGAGCTGCATGTGCAGCTCACAATGGTAAATACGTTGAAAACCACTGGTGTAGAGGGAGCCATAGAGAGGCTGGTGGGATATAATTGGTTAAATAACCATGTTACAGTATGTTAGGATTGGTTAGTTAAATGACTGGTTAAGGTATAGCTAAGCAGAACTCAAGTTTTTCTATGTAGTCTGCAGTCAGTCAGGAAGTAAGGGGGGGGATGGGAACAGGGGCTGGGGGTGGGGGAATTGGGATCATGTTTTGCTAAGGGGGGAATGAGAACAGGGAATAGGAACAGGGACACAGGCAAGGCTCTGTGGTGTCAGAGCTGGGAAGGGAGACACTAAGGAAGGAAACTGGAATCATGCTTGCTGGAAGTTGACCCCAATAAACATCAAATTGTTTGCACCTTCAGACTTCGGGTATTGTTGCTCTCTGTTCATGCGAGAAAGACCAGGGAAGTCAGAGGGTGAAGGAATAAGCCCCCTAACATCTCTCAAGGATTAATTCTTGAAAATAAATATCAGTGAACTGCAACGCAATATAAAATCACTGCCACTAACATGGGTGGGTGATAAAATACTAGCAGAGAGGTAATTAATGCTGAGGACAGGGCAGTGACGCAGAGCAATCGGATCCCGTGATAAGCTGGACCCATTCAAAGAAAACAAGTTTGAAAAGAACCAAATGAAAGGTCCTACACCTAGCAGCAAAGCATGCAGGCCACACCTGCAGAATGGGGAAGTGTATCCAGGAAAGCACTAACTGTGAAGAGGATTGAGAGGCCATGCTGGGCAAGCCATTCAACAGGAGCACCGTGTGATGCTGTGGTGCCCAGGGCTAACGCCATCATTGGCTGGATGAAAAGAGCAGTGAGGAGCACAGAGAGGTGACGCACCATCGGTAAGACTGACCCTGGAATACTGCATCCAGTTTTGGCGTCCGCCTTTGAAAAAGATTTTGAAATATTGGAGATGGGGCAGCAAAAAGCAATGTAACGTTTTGAGGGCTGGAGAAAAATGCCTGCTAGTGAACTAGTGAAAGAGCTCAGCATGTTTAGATTATCCAAAAGATCAGGAGGTGATGTCATTGAAGTGTTGAAGTGACTTCATGGAGAGAAAATAGCTGATATTAAAGGGCTCATTAATCTAGCAGAGAAAAGCATAACAAGTCCCAGTGGCTGGAAACTCAAAAGAGACCAATTCATATTAGAAATAGGGCACAAATATTCAACAGTGAGGATGAATCACCAAAGGAATAAACTAGAAAGGGAAGTGGTGGGAATTCCCCATTTCTTGAGGTCTTCTAATGAAGACTAGATGCCTTTCTGGAACGTGTTTAGTCAAAAACTAGTTACTATGCTATACAGAAAGCAAGTGATATGCAGGGTGTCAGATTCCATGGTCTAGTTGTCTCTTCTGTCCATAAAGTCTACTAATTTATGAACAACTGAGCGTAGCATGGGGAAGAGTGTCTCGTGTACTACTGTATAGTCGGTGTCATCCCCACAATGAAGAGTCATTGAGTGGGGTGATCCAGGGGAAGCAGCACAAACATCCAATGTGGCTGGACAGGGGCAGGACATCAGCACTGCAGGGGAGCGGTGGGTGTGGCAGTGACATCACAAGGGCCTTTGGCAGGACCTCAGCCTATTGGACAAAGGTGGTGGGAAGCGATGATCTCACAGAGAGCTCTTGACATCATCCAGGCAGGACAGGGGTGCAGGACAGGAGCAACCTTGGAGATCCCTGTGGCTTTGCTTCAGCGCGTCTCCATCTCGAGGTCTCTCCTTGAGTACCGAGATAATTCACTTTTACCTACGTGAGCGTAACGAGGACCCTCTTCAGAGTTTTCTCTTCTTCAATTATTGATTTTGACAGAAAACAGACGTCCCTATATAGAAGGTAAGAGCCTCTGAAAGATTTGGAACCTGTTCAGTCTGATCCATCAGGTGCCGGCTGATTTTTATGAAAGGAAAACACTAGATTGTGGGGGCAGCATTTTATTTCTGACCTAGGACTTTGTCCCTTAGAATCACTGGGGACATTGGGGTTTCTCCTTTTTGTTTTCCCTTTTCCTGTCTCTCCCTCCTTTCTCTTCTTCTCTTGCATCTTTGTCCTTTCCCCCTGCTCCCCTTTCACCACCAGGACCTGTGTGCGCATGTGGAGTGGGGGGCAGGGGTGGGGGGTTGCGCTCCAACTCCCCTTGCGGGAGGCCCTCCCAAAGATGTGGCTGGAATAGTGCTCTAAGCGTGACTCCCTCCGGTGGTGACCTGCGACAGCTGGTGAGACCTCTCCACTTTCTGAGTCTCAGAGTCTCAATGCTGATTGGGCCGAGCATGGGGCTATTGTGAGGGAGGAGACTCAGGTCCTTGTTACTCTCTTTTAAGACCAAGGAAATAAGCCAGAACCAAACGTGTTTGTTTGCTCTTGCTGCTTTTCTCCATTCGTTGTCTTTGAGCAATTCATGATTTTCTCTCTAATGGGCTAGTTCTTCTAAACTACTTACTGAATCATTAGCTTTTAATAAAGCCACATGCAAACCCAGACTGCCAGTAACAGAGGAGTCAGGCAGCACTCTACAGAATGGGGGACAATCTGCTGGAAAGCTGTGACTCTGAAAAGGATTTGGGGGCCATAGTGGATAAGCTGCTCACCATAATCTGTCAATGTGAAACTGTGGTAAAAAAGGTTAAAGCCATTCTTGGCTGGATAGAGTAGTGAGTATGGAAAGGGAAGTGATCCAGCATTGGTGAGCCTGAAACTGGAATGTTGAATCCAGTACTTGTGTCCACATTTTGAATATTATGTTAAAAAAATTAGAGAGGGTGCAGAAAAGATTCCTAATTGAGTGATTATTTCCTGGGCTCTCTCCCTGCCTCTGTGGGGGTTGTTGTCTGTTAGTTAGAACAGGAGTCAGGACTGTTGGCTTCTCTTTCTGGCTCTGTCCCCGCTTTGCTGTGGGACTCCTTGGGTAGGTCCAAGGGGAATAGGGTGGATTCTCTAACTCCTGGCAGCAGTGAGCCTGGGTGAGGAGGGATGCTCAAGCTGTCTGCGAAGGAGAAAGGGATGTTTCCAGGTGTTGAACGTCAAGAATTCTAAACTTTGCTAAAATGGCAAGTGTAGAGAAACAAGAAAGAGTTGGGGCCAAACTTTAACCATTGTCTTCTTTAAAGCCCATTCGGGGATGTGAGGCCCAGAGAGCCCAGTCCCACAGATCAATAGGCAGCAATGGAGCCAGGAGTGACACTCCCTCTCAAAGGCAGGGGGAGTGGACACTAGGGCCTGGTTGCGATTGCCAGCAGTGGGAGGGAGTGTGCAGCAATGGTTAGGGAAGGGGTCCATCCATGGCTCTGACACTCGGTGTGACCCTGAGCCAGTAGCTGAGGCCTGTTTGCCATCAGTAGGGTCGGGGTCCCATGGCTACAGGCCATGGGGGTTGGGAGGCTGCAGGAAGGTGTGTAAAGTGCTGGCATGTCAGGATCCTGGAGGGAGCTGCTTGTCCAGAGTAACCGATGGTCTTTGGGACTGACCCCATTGCTCTAAAAGGATGAGACTTCCTGGATCTTGCAGCAGCAGCAGGGATGACGAGGGGGAACGTTGAGGGGGAGCAGATCATGCAATGAACTCCTGCCAGTGTGTGTAGCTTGCACTCCCTGCACTCCTATGGGGGGAGAAGGGGCTGCTCTGGTTGGAGCAGGGCTGAGGAGGGACCGAAAAGGCCCAGGAGTGACCCCAGACTCACACCTGTTCCCCGCTCGATTCCAGGATGGCCAAGCTCCTGCGGAGGTTCAGGAGGAAGGCTCTGCAGGTGCCCCCAGAGCCTTCGGGAAGGAGCGGCCATCTTCCCAAGGGGCAGAGCCACCTCTCCGTCCCCGCTGGCGGGGAAGCAGCTCCCATCCAGGCCAGAAGGCGGAAGTTCCCAGCCTTCTGGAGAACAAAGCCAGCTCCCAGCGCAGGCGCCGACCTGGGAGAGGCCCCGACCAAGCCCAGGTGGAGTTGGCTCAGGATGAGGTTTTGCGGACAGGACCCAGCCCAGGAGGGGCGCCGGGCAGGGAGGCTCTGGGGCCTGTTATGTGGGCAGCAGCGGCCCCAGGAGCCCAGCCCTCATTCCCAGCAGGGGGCATCGCCCTGCCCGGGCTCTGAGGATCTTTCAGCCCCCTCAGACCAGGAGCTAGAAGATCCCAGCACCAGCACCATCAGCTCAGCACGGGACAGCAGCAGTGCCTGGGGCTCCAGCAGCAGCGACGCCTCTGGACGCTGCTGCTTTGTTCCAGGTGAGGAGCCAGGCTGGGCTGAGGGAGGGGTGAGGACGGGGATGTGAACACCCTGGGCCCAGACACTCTCCCAGGGATATGGCGGGGGGGGTCCCCAGCCCAGGTGTCTGGCCTGAGCCACGTGAACCCCACTGACACCAGCAGCAGTCACACAGCTGCCCCTGCAGCAAGGGGAGCTGGGGGTGGGGGCATCAAGAGCTGCTGCCACTTTGTCCCTTGATGCTCCGGGGCGGGGGGAGTCGGCACCTCCCGTGGAGTCCTGGACAGTGTGAAGGCAGCCCTGAGAGGGAGGTGTGGGGCCCGATCTGCCCTGGGTGCCTGAGGTGGGAAGGGGGGTCCTTAATCCTGCGCTCCCCACCACACCCCTGTCCTTCCCCCAAGGGGCAGCAGACATCCCCCTGTTCCCTTCTCTCCCGGGTGCAGGGACCCCCACGGAGTCAGCGGCGGAGGAATGGCTGGAGATGACCACAGAGGAAGCTGCTCTCAAGGTCATCGGAGAGCAGCTCCAGGGCAGAGGCAAGGTACAAATGTTCCCCACCTGGGCTGGAACCAAGATTGTCCTGTCCCTTCCCAGCATCCCCACCCCCTGCCGAGGGTCTTGTCCTTGATGATCCACCACCCCTAATGGGGCCCTTGTACATCCTTGATGTGGGACCCCCAAGATGGGGGTGTTTGTCCCACAACAGCTGAGGTCTCCTCCCCCCACAGGCACTGTCCCAGTTCCCAGTCCTGCTTGTGTAGGAGTTGTGGGGGATTTGGACACTAGGCGGCTCCCCACAATCCCCCATTGAGGCCTGAGCCCTGGAGCTGGTGTGGGTGGGGAGGAAGGTCCCTAGCTAACAGGTTCTCTCTCGCTATCCCCCACTCCCGGTGGGTACAGGATGAGGGGCAGCAGCTCAGGTTCCTGCGGGCCATCTACCCCGCGTGTCTTGCTGCACAGGACAGAGGGCAGGACACGCTGGAGCCGCACTGCTGCAAGGCGGCTGTGGTGGAGAGGATTGTGGTGAGTGAGACCCGTCATCCGGCAGCTGGAGGGGGGAGAGAGACGTGGGATTGGCCGGGGTATGGCCGGGCTAATGGGTGGGGGCTGGGGGGTGTGGGTGGGGGCAGCAGAGGGCAGGGATTGCTGGGGCTGAAGGCAGGGAGAAGAGAAGGGAGAATTGTGAGATTGGGCAGTGGGGGAATTGTGGGGCTGGAGGGCAGCTGTGACTGGGGGACAAGGAATCACATGGTCCCAGCTCGGTTGTGGGGATGGTGCTGAATGGGGGCAGGTTTGACAGGGAGGAGGGAAGAAGGGGATTGGGACTGAGCTGGGCAGGAATCCTGGAAGGGGACCAGTTTGCTGGGCAGGAAGAAATGGGAGGAGCGGGAGGTAGTGGGGGATCCTGCTGGCCATGTGGGGCACTGGCTGTGTAATCTCCTCACTGGGAGGTGTCAGCAGGGCTCGAATCCCTCATGCTCCTTTGTCTCCTTCACGTCTCACAGGAGCTCATTGAGGAGCTTCCTAAAGACTCTCCACCCAGTGAGATCCTCGCCAGCTGCCTGGCTGCTGTGGGCAACCTCAGGTACCGAGACAGCCCCCTCTTCCCCCCCCCACCTGCCCCCCGCTGGCTCCCCTAACCCCAGTGCTGCTCAGGCCCAAGGCTGGGAGACTGTCCCTCCCACTCCCAGGTCGCTCACCTCCCAGGAGTGGCTCCTCTGGCAGAGCTGGTGGGGCGGGAAGGGTCACTCTCTCCTGGCTGGGCTCTTCTTTTCACCCCACTAACATTGCAGGGGCCTTGGGGAGGGGCTCACTCCCGGGCTCAGATACAGGAGGGGCAGCAGGCTCCAGGGACCAGGTGCTATTCCTGCCCTGCCACTGTCTGTCTGTGACACCTCGGCCTTGTCATTCCCTAGCTCAGTGCCTCAGTTTCCATTCTCGCCAGCCTGTGCCTGTAGCCCTGTGGTTTCGTGTCCATGTTGGCGACAGTCCCACCGCCGCACTGCGCAGTCTAATACCAGCTCCTCTCTCTTGCCAGCACCATGAAACCAGCCCTTGAGCCTGAGCTAGAGTCCCGCCTCTTGCAAGCTGCCCTTGGCTCGGTCTTCACCCTGGGCACGGAGACGGACGCCACCGACATCCAGGTACATCCTCCGCCTCTTCCAGAGTGGTCCTTGTCCGGGCTCCCTTGATTCGCTGGAGCTCCAGATTTAGGGGTGGGGTAGGCAGAGATGGAACAAGCTGTAGGGTTGGATCCTTCCCTCCAGAGGATTACCCCCTTCTTTCTTTCTTTCTTTCTTTCTTTCTTTCTTTCTTTCTTTCTTTCTTTCTCTTCCATATGCCGTGTTTTGCCCAGCAGCCCAGCTTCCATCCATAGCAACTTGGCTGTATCCTACTCTTCCGCCTACAAGGCCTGCAGAGACCTGCTAAGCTCATGGATCAAAGATCCAGGTGTCATCAATCCTTGCTAATTGCCTGCAGTGGGACATGAATGAGCGAGGCCAGGAGATGTGTTTGGGAGTCTCACCAGTGCTTCCCAGAGACCCCTCTTCCCATCCTGTGGCAGGGGTTGGCCCAGTTTCCCTAACTCTGACCCATGCTTTGCAGGCGCTACACAAAGTCATGCCAGAGCTCCTGGATGCTGTGCTGGGGAACCTGCTGGCAGAGTCCCCAGACGCAGGCAGGCTCCACTTCATCTTGGAGGTGAGTCCCATAAGGAGGGGTGGGAACCAATTTTACCTTAACTCTTTGGGGGCTGGTAAGGAGAGACTGGCAGATCCAGTTTCTATTCTGTCCTCCTAGCTGGGTCCCCATTGGGGCGTCCTTGGCTGGGGAGGTCAGTGCAATGCAGTGTCAGGTCCTGCTTTCTTCAGGGACAGAGGAAGGAGCTGGGACGTCAAGCCAGAGCTCTGCCTGCTTCTGTTGAACACTAATCACAGGGCCCCTGGTTGTCTTGGGGAGTGAGAGTCTGAAACCCCCCGTTCCCCCCCTCCGCCAACACACACACCCCACGAGTTTCCAGAGATGGTTCTCAGAGAAGAGGCACACGCTCCTTCCTAGAGAAACAGGAGGAACCCAGGGAATCAGCCCTTTTCTCTGATATGCTCTGAAATTCCTGGGGGGATTGTGCTCTCAGTGACTCCTTACATCCCACCAAGGATTTTAGTGGCAGGGAAGGGCGAGGATTCAGTCTCCTTTCTGGTGAACTCTTCAGGAATCAGGAGCTCTGGGAGGATGGGACCAATCTAGAGAGACCCTGACAAGTTGTGACCTGCAGGATACAAGCTGCGTCCTGGGGAAAGAATCCCCTTCTAAAGCTCTGTGATCAATGACTCGGCTATTCTCTCTGCGCATAATGTCTCGGGCCCCTGGGGCTGGGGCGGGGGGTGGGGCTCATTTGCAAAGCACCACCTGCCCATTCATCCTGACCTGCATCCTTTCCCCACAGCATGTCAACCGCTGGATCGTGTCCAGGGTGCCCCAGGAGAGAGCCAGGGCCATTAAGAGCAGCACGGCCCTGCTGAGATTTGCAGTCACCCTCCCCGAGTTTGACGTAAGTGACCTCTGACCCCAGCTTCCTGACTCCAGGCGCAGGCCGACTGGCTCCACCGGGCTGTAGGATGTGCTGCTGCAGGGGCTGTGGGTTCGCAGTGTTCCTCTTGGGGAGGCAGAGTCAGAGCAGGGAATGAGATAGGCTTGAGTCAAGTTCTTCTTGTCCTGGTCAAGTGTCGTCCCTGGGCCTTGAAGGGGATTGTCATAACTATAAAGGGAAGGGAACAGCCCTCCTGTGTACAATACTATCCAATCCCTCCTGGCCAGAGACACCAAAATCCTTTTCCCTGTAAAGGGTGAAGAAGCTCAGGTAACCTGGCTGACACCTGACCCAAAGGACCAATAAGGGGACAGGATACTTTCAAATCTTGGTGGGAGGGGGAGGCTTTTGTTTGTGCGCTCTTTGTGTTGGGGGTTGTTCGCTCTTGGGACTAAGAGGGACCAGCCATCAATCCAGGCTCTCCAAATCTTTCTGAACCAGTCTCTCATATTTCAAACTTGTAAGTACCAGCCAGGCAAGGCGTGTTAGGTTTCTCTTTGTTTTCTCAACTTGTAAATGTTCCTTTTTGCTAAGAGGATTTACCTCTGTTTGCTGCAACTTTGAACCTAAGGCTAGAGGGGGTTCCTCTGGGCTCCTTGAATCTGATGACCCTGTAAAGTTATTTTCCATCCTGATTTTACAGAGATGATTTTTACCTTTCTTTCTTTAATGAAAAGCCTTCTTTTTAAGAACCTGATTGATTTTTCCTTGTTTTAAGATCCAAGGGTTTGGATCAGTGTTCACCAGGAAATTGGTGGAGGAGTCTCTCAAGGCTACCCAGGGAAGGGTTCTAGTATTTGGGAGGGAGATATTCTAGGGGGGAGGTCGACAGAGTTTCCCAAATAACTCTTAAATGCTTTGGGTGGTGGCAGAAAAACCAGATCTAAGCTGGTAATTAAGCTTAGAGGTTCTCATGCAGGTCCCCACATCTGTACCCTAGAGTTCAGAGTGGGAAGGAACCTTGACAGGGACCATGTTCCAGCCCCTGCTTGGCATCCCAAAGCAGCTCCTGGCTCCCTTGGCAGCAGAGCAAATGAAGGGTCTGTCTCAGGCTCCTCTCCCCCAGCATCTCCTGCAGAAGGAGCCTTCTGGCCCAGGGGGGACAGGGAGCTGACAGGAAAATGCTGATGGAGTCTCCTCTCCTCTCCCTTCCATTAGATCTCAGCAGAGTTCCCTAGGCTGGGTCAGCACGTGGCCCAACTGGCTCTGTTTGTGAGTTACCCAGACCAGGACATCAGCCGTCAGGCCAGGGAGGGGACTTACCGGCTGTACCAGCTGCTGCTCGAACAGAGGGGTAAGGAACCCACTGGGACACGGAACCCATCAGGGGACTGAAAGGGACCACAGGTGGATAATGGGACCCCAGACAATTTCCCTCAGCCTGACCCCAGCTGGAGAACAAGTCTCTCTCCACCTCTGTTCTTCTCCACTCCACTGGGCAGCCACCAATGGGATTGGAAGGACACAGAAACTGCAACCAGAATGATCAAAGTGTCTCTCTCTCTCTCTTCCAGGGCTGAGCATACACGAGGTGGAGGATCTGTGGTGCCACAACTGGTACCAGGACAGCAGGCTCCTGGGCTATAAAAACACAGCCAGGGTGGGGGAGGTAAGGACACTGTGGCAGGGTAGGACACAGCTCAGGGAGTGGGGCTGGCTGGGGTCCCTGCAGTGGATGCCTCCTGGAGACAGGACAAGAGCCCACTCCTTATTTCCAGCTCAGAGTTCCTCACCCAGCACCTAGTGGGACAGGCTGGTGCTAAAGGTCCCACATTGGAACTTCGCTAGTTGCTGTGATTTGAGTGTCTTCCATGGAGCCGTTGCTACGTGGCATAAGGCGAATCCCCGGGTGGGTGAGTTAATAGAGGATTATGGCTCTGGGTGTCTCTCTGTTCCTTGTCCCCTTGGCTGATCCCCAAGTGTCTGAGAGAAGAGCACTGGGTCCGTCAGTCACTAGTGCTTGAGCAGACCCTTGTTTACTTCCCTGCACCCTGTAGAAGCAGAGAAAGGAGGTGGGGTTTGCCCAAGTCCATTGCCAGTCAGGAAGCAGAATGCCCCAACCCGAGAACTGGGGAGGGAACACAGTGAGCTCCAGAGCCAATATGCACCACATGCGCCTCCTCATGTCTCCAGTCCCGGCCAGGGAATGGCAGAGTATCTGGCCCTCAGCCACTGTGCCAAAGAAGCACATTGTCACTGACCCAAGTTGCGACTACTTGCTGCACAAGTAGAAAATCAAAGACCTCCCGGCCCCCTGTCTCACAGCTGTGCTGAGAACATCCAAACCTTGGAACACACCATAACCCAGTGCCCCCAGATTGGAGTCAAAGGTGAAATGGGTGATTTCCACAACATCACAGAGGAGGCCTTGGAATGGCTCCTGGATCTCCAAGTGCATCTACAGAATGCTGCCCTATAGATGCCACGTGAGAGAGACTCTGTGAGCTTGTCCTGCCTCCCACAAGCTGAATTGCTGCAGCAGAAGAAAAGTTTCCTAGGAGTGTCTGTGATGGGGACTGGGACATGAGTCTCCTTGTCCTGGTCAGGTTGCAGATTGGATTCCCTTTGGCAGAAACCAAGGAGCTGCCGAGGCCATACCCAGCTACTAGAGAAATCACTAATTTGGGGGCAATAGACCTTTGGTCTGTCAGCTCCAACCCCTTCCCCCCCCCCCCCACGCACACTCCTCTAGCCACTGAGGTGCAGGAGATCTCTCTGCTGGAAGCAATACAGGGTCCCCTATCATCTCGGTGCGCTGCACAGCAGAGTGGGCCCTGCTCACCCACATTAGAGATCTATTTCCAGCCCACCCCTGCAATCAATTGCCCTCCAGAAAGAGCCACTGGAGGCTTTGGTCCCTAAGCATCTGCCACCTTTTCATAAAGGGGCTTCCCTGAGCCATGGGACCCTGAAAGCCTCCTGGGGAATGAACGGCCTTGGCTACAGCAGCTCTCTTACCCTTCCTTTGGGGCACCGGACACTGAGGCCATTCTATCTCCAGGGCTTGGAGGCTGGCTCTGGGCAATCTGCTACAGCCTCCTGTCCTGTTGGTTTTAGGTCTTTGGAAAATTCTTCTCTGCGGGGCAGAGGAAATGCTTCCTCAAGACAGCCGTGCCAGCGATCTACAACCCCCTGCTGTGCATTAGCCAGGCTGGGCTTCTCCTCACATACGCCATCCTGGGGGAAGCCGAGCAACTGCTGGGGTACACGGTAAGCAGCTGCATTCGACTCAGGAGATTGGAGTGGGGCCCAGGCCTCATTCCCATCCTATCACCATTTGCTGGCCTGGGAGCAAGGAGCCTAGTGGGGACTTGTGGACTTCATGGACTTGTGTTCTTAGGATGTGATGCTCTGCTCTCACTCCTGGGAAGGGCAGGAGAGTCCCCTAAGTGCCCTGTGTGAACCTTTCCTGCCCCACAGAGCTGCACCCATTTCCCCATGGCCTAGTGTCCATGTCACCCCAGCCACCACCCAGAGTTGCTCCCATCACTGGCAGCCTGGGAGGCCAAGGACTGATGGGTGATGGCGACCGGCCAGGCAGTTCTGAGGCACATGGGTGGGGGAAGCTTGTCCTGGTGCTGGCAGGGCTGGATCCGCTCTAGAGAGAATGGGAGGATTCAGCAGCAGGGGCTGCTGACCTGCCCCGTTCACCAGGGCTGCCATCCTGTGGCTTCACCATTTGTCACTGGGGTGACTTGGGGAAAGGTCTCAACCTCCCTGCAGGCCACTTCACTGCTGTCAGAATCCCTCCTGCCCTACCTGGGTGGGGATGGGGGTAGGGGTGGAGGAGAGGGTTCTACCAACTTGAGCGGTGTCCCCAGGTGGGTTGGAGGTGGAACAGCTGTCAGGGGCACTGAGGGGGAGGAGGCAGGAGCTAACCCTAAAGGAGGGGGGCTGGCACTGGGGGTCACCAGAGAGGACAAGAAGCCTCCATCCTGGGGATCAGGAGGGTGAATCCACCACTCACACATGAGCAGCTGCTGGGTGGAAATGGTGCTGGTTCCAGGTGCCCTTAATCCTCCCTGATTCCTGGGCAGTGTCTCAGTCTCTGACATGTTCTCCTTCCCCTGCAGCTGGAGGACATCACCGCCAAGGTGATGGGTCAGCTCCGCAGCATCCGGCAGCTGCACCAGGTGCCTGAGGTGCTGCAAGGGCTGAGCCTCACCTGATGCCCTTAAAGGTCCCCCCTCAGCAACTCCCGCTCCCTGCTGCAGGTACTGCTCTGTCTCCCTGGAAATGGGGGGCTAGTGGAAGGGGAAATGGAGGCCCCTGTCACTGACAGAAACTCTCTCCCCTCTCTGTGGAGCAGGGTCCTTCCCTCTGACCCCAAACGTCCTTCATCTGGGGCATGAGCTCTTCCCCGCACTCCCCTACCCCTCCCCTCTTTCCTTGCTCTCACCCCCATCCCATTCCCCGGGCTCCCAGGCAGAGCGCTCCCTGCCCCAGATGGCGCAGAAGCACCTTTGTGCCAGAGCTACATTTTCCGTCTGCCCAACTGAAGCTCAGGAAGCTCCATGTTTGAGGAGGTGAGGATGGGACAGAGGCTCAGGGCCTGCTTCACCTCTTGCCCTTAATTCTTCCTTTGGCCCTTCTGTGGGCTCTCAGAGGGTGACATGAACGGGAACCTCCTCCCCACCTGTCTGCTAGGCCCTGGGGTGTGTGACAGCCTCCCAGATGGGCCACCTCAGGGAGCAATGGGGACAGGTCACCTTGTCCTAGGAAACCAAGCAGTGCTAGTTCTCAGAGAGGCTGAGAGGGAGACTCCACTCCCTCGTGGAGGTAAGAGCCATTGACTGCTTTGGGCAGATGGCAATGGTGAGCTGGAGCCGGTTCGCAGGAACCGGTTGTTAAATTTAGAAACCTTTTTAGAACCAGCTGTTCCAGGACAACCGGTTCTGAAAAAGCTTTTCCATTTAACAAAAGCTCGGGCAGCCGTCCCTCCCGCCCCCGCCCCAGCTCACCTCCCCCTCCTCCCTGAACGCTCCGCCCTCCTTCTCCTCCCCCTCCCCTGCTTCCCGCGAATCAGATGTTCGCTGGAAGCCTGAAACAAGCAGCAGGCAGGTAGGCTGGGGCTGGGGGGTGCGAGTACAGCTCCAGGGAGGCACAGCGTGGCCCTGTCTGGCTCCAGTTGAGCGGCTTCCCCTGGCCCTGGCCTGGCGCCGGCCGAGCGGCCCAGCCCAGTCCCGGCCAAGCACCCCCGGCTCTGACCCCAGTGGCTCCGGCCCGGCTCGGCCCCGTGGCGCCAGTGCTGGTCCCGGATGAGCGGCTCCTGCCTGGCCCAGCCCAGGGAGTTGGGCCCCGCGGCGCCGGTCCTGGTCCTGGTCCTGACTGACCAGCTCCGGCCTGGCTCGGCCCAGCCTGTGGAGTCGGGCCCCACTGCACCAGTCCCGGTCCTGGCCAAGCGGACCTGGCCCCGGCCCCGGCCCCAGTCAGTGTGGTAAGGGGGCAGAAAGCGGGGAGGGGGGGTTGGAAGAGGGCAGGGGAGTTCGGTGGGTTGTGGGGGGGTGGATAGGGGTTGGGGCGGTCAGAGGGCAGGGAACAGGGGGATCGAATGGGGGTAAGGTTTCCAGGGGGGCAGTCAGAAAGGAGCAGGGGTTAGATGAGACGATGGGGGGCAGTCGGGACAGAGAGAAGGGGTGGTTGGATGGGGCAGGGGTTCTGGGGGGCCATCAGGAATGAGAGGAGGGGTTGGATGGGATGGCAAGGGGGCAGTCAGGGGACAGGGAAGGGGGGTGGATGGGTCAGGGGTCCTGGGGGAGGGCATCAAGGAACATGGGGGGCTGGATGGGGCATGACCCCCTGGGGGGGGCACGGCCCCCTTGTGGGTGAGCAGGAGGGACACCCTTTGAACGGATGGGCTTGGACTTAGTGGGGCCTTTGGAGAAGAGTAGCTCCGGCCATAAGTATATCAGGTTGTGGTTGACTATGCCACACGGTATCCAGAGGTGGTACCACTATGGTCTGCCATGGCTCCAGTTATTGCCAATGAACTCTTGCAGATCTTCGCACGGGTCGGCTTGCTGCAGGAGACATTGACGGACATCATCATCTACAGTGCCAACTGGAAGGAACAGCTCCAGCTGCGGGCGCTGGGCAGAGCAGGACTCACCGCAAACCGAACCAAATGTCACCTGGGCCAGAAAGAACTGATCTACCCGGGCTATACGGTGGGCTAAGGGAAAATACGGCCTTTGGTATCTGAGCCACAAGCTGTTCTATCTAATAGGGAACCCCTTCTCCTTGGTAACAGACCACGCACCCCTCAGGTGGATTAACAGCATGAAGGACTCACACACACGGATCATGTGGTGGTACATGTCCCTCCAACCCTATTCCTTTCGAGTGTTACACCGGCTGGGAAAGGCTCATGTGGATGCAGATTTCTTTTCCCGAGATGGGGGGGCGGTCGGAGGGGTAGGGGGAAGGGGAGGAGACGACCAAGGGTCAGGCTGCCCAGGGGACTGTCTTAAGGGGGAGAGTGTGTGATGGGGCAGAGCGGCCCCGCACTGGCATAGCAGGGGTTAACCCTTCCTCCCTGGCAGAGGAAGCCCCACCCCGGAAGCTCTGCTGGGCATGCTCCAACTGGAGCTCAGATATAAAAGCCTGCACATCAGCTCAGTCTGGGCTGACCGCCAGAGGGGAAGGACACACGCTGTTAGCTCCTGCAGAGAGAGGGGCTGCGAGCCAGGATCTGGGCGTCAGCCCTGTCAAGGCTCCACCGGAGACTCTGACGGAGGACGACCCAGGGGAGGAACAGACCGGAGGACCCCTCGCCGCAGAAGCACTGCCATTCCCAGGGGAAAGTAGAGATAAACGGTGTTAATGCTGTATTACCACTCGGCGTGTTGCAGGCGGATCCCCGCTGAGCGAGCGGCAAGTAGAGCTTGCCGCTACCAGGGCCCTGGCTTAGGGCTCGGTGGAGAGGGTGGGCCCGAGTCCACCTACCCCCCCACCCTGAACTGTGAAGGATTATCTGGACTCTGGGCACTAGGCCATGCTCCCCCGCCTGCAAGGGGGGATTTTATAGACTCTGCTCGCTAGGCCGCGCTACCCCACCTGCAAAGGAGGATTAAATGGACTTTGGCTGCAGGGGGGAGAGGGAGGCCAGGGGAGGGGGAGACCAGGGGAGGGGCTCTGACTACTGGAGGCCCGGATGTGAGTGGCTCAAACGGGCCTGGCCGCCGTTTCAGCTGAGTCACACTCTGCATTGGGTGGGGCCGCCCAGAGGATTCAGGGGTCCCGGGGTCTTTGGCGGCGGGACCCGGAGCGGAAGGACCCCCCCACCACTGAATTGCCGCTGAAGAGCCAGAGCAGAAGAAGCTCCGGGGGCCTGGGGCCCGCGAGAGTTTTCTGGGGCCCCCGGCGCAAGTGACAGACCCTTCTCCAGAGGCCCCCAAAAACTCTCATGAGGGCCCCTGCGGGGCCCAGGGCCTGGGGCAAATTGCCCCACTTGCTCCCCCTCTGGGTGGCCCGGGCATTGGGAGGGAAATCACGGACCTTTAGATTTTTACAAATTCCTCCCCGACGGCTATTTAAAAACAAAAAGCTGGACATGTCTTGGAAAATCCGGATGCATGGTAACCATATCATAGGGACTCCAGGATCTGAAGCTGCTGCCAGCTATATGGTGAATCCTCCAACAAGGCACCAAACAGCTCTTCCACATGCTGCAAACTGGCCTCACTGGCTGACTATGTAGGAAAACAGAAACCCTTTGTTACTGCAGGAGAGTCTCTTCAATGCTGCACTCTTTGCATGGCTTTCAGAGATCACCGTGAAACACGACTACCCTGCCCCTAGGAGTCTCTCAAGGAGCTGCCTGCGCACTCACTTGGCACCCACCAGTAATGGTCTCTGACAGTGGCATTGGAGAGGGAGCTTAGCAGACCGTCCCTTCTATGACTTCCTGAATTACTGCCAGGACTGATTCTAAGAGAAGAGCGGATTTCTCCTCTGCGCTAGGGAGATTCTCATAGGAAAAGCAGCTGTGGTGCGGGAGGGGGCAATACAAGCACTACCCCTGAGCCCTTGAATAGCAGCAACTAGGACTTTGGGAGCCGGGGGATTGATGTATCTTGCTGGGAGTGCAGAGCTGGAGAGCAGAAAAGGGCATTGGAGGAATTGTAGAAAAGTCAGTGTCATGGCCGGGTCATGAGCAGCCAGACCTAGTGCTCAGAGGCAGAGTCTACACTCAGAAGACAGGAGTCGAGAGTCAGCTGGGTCAGGATACTGGAAGAGCAGAAGCAAAAGACCAAATTGTGTTCAGACCCTCAAATCAGATGAGCCACAGCGAGTCACATGGTCCAGAAGACAGGGGAGCCCCAGTGAGCAGACAGCTTCTTGTTCCTGCTGTTGGTTTAAGGAGGTCCCGGGGGCCGATTAGCTGCTCTGGGACTCTGCCAATAGGCCTCAGGGATGGAGCCTCAAACTGGGTCTGGACTTTGTAAGTCGTAGGTAAGCAGCTTTTAATAGGCTTCCAGATGGCCTGCTGGAGTGTGGCTGCTCCCATGAACCCTGCAGACCCGAGTGATCTTCTGAGTGATCTCTACCCGCTCAAACCTCCAGCAGGAAACAGTCTCCAGGATCCCAGACACGTCCTCTGAGAATAAAAAAACAAAGTCATGATGACAACTAGGCTATGGAACAGGAAGCCCAAAGTGCCCAGAAGAGTGAATGGTTTTTACCTCCACGAGATACCTGGGATCTTCCATCTAAGCCTCAATGGGACCCATGTTGCTTGGTTTGACAGGATGAGATCATGTGTCCCCACTGCTCTCTGAGCTGGGCTGGCTGCAGCATACGTCTGTGGAAGAGGCTGGGCCAGAGACTGGAAGAGAGATGTTGCAGTCAGGGTCCAGGCACCCCAGAAAGAGAACAGAGGGTCTGAAACCGAAAGGCTAAGCAATCAAATCAGCAGATTCGACAGAGAATTTTTGTACCGTACAGGGACATCAAATAAGGTCTGTTAGGAAAGTGGAGATGTTAGTCTGGAAACTGCTGAGGCCACAATTGTGACTCTTATGATTCAGTTTGAGTCACTACAAAGTGTGTTTTGTTTTGTTTGTCTGTTTGAAATTTGTCTCTTTCTCTTGCTTAGTATCACTTAAATCTCTTCTTTGTTACTGTGCTTCCCAAAGCCCCTCAGTGTTGTGTGTGTGAGTGAAGTGTGAGTCTCCAGCCTACCTACCAGGCTGAGCTGTGCCCTGTTTCTTTCAAGGTAGCGAATAATTTCGGAGCGGTGCGGGGCACAGAGTCCACAGGCCGTTCACCAGACATCTCCTGTGAAGCCCAAAGAGAACAAAGGAGCAGGAGAGATTCAGGCCACACTGACCCATAGGAACTTCCCACAGAAGAGGCTGCACAGTGCTCCAGACACAGCCAGCAGGATCCTTCCCACAAGCTGGGCCATGTCCTTCCCCTCCCAGCCCCACAGCTTCTTCCCCACCCCAGCCTCAGTAACCCCTCCCATCTCCCTGGTCTCCCCACCCACTCGCCAGTACCAGGCTGTTTCCATAATGGAAGCAGCTTTGTACCAGAGTTCACTGGCCACTAGATCCGAGGCTGCTCTGTTTGTCCATGGGCGTAGCAGGTTCATTTCCCTTTGCAGGATCTCTGACAGGTCTTGCTGCTGCTCCCTCAAGATTACCAGCTGCATCTGCAGCTCTGCCTGCACTTCCTTCTGCTTCTGGGGAGTTTCTAGGAGCTGCTGGAGAAACCCCGAGCCCTGCTTTGCCTGCTTAACCAGTCCATGGAACTCAAATGGGATTCCCACTTGTGGGGACGGACCTTCCTTCAGTATCCAAGACTTCCATGAGCCATCGCAGATGACGGGAGGAATTCATTTCTGCTGATGATGCCAATAATCAATGAATCTACTCATTGTTAGGTGCCCTCTGGTCCTTCATCGACGGTCACTCCAGCACCATGGCAGTCTCTCTGCCTGGTAATTCGGCCCTCTGGCCGGCTCACTACTTTTAGTCACCGCTTCTGGGGCTCAGTTTGTCACACAGTAAAAGTCCAAAAAGGTCTTCCCAGAGAGAAAAGTTCTTCTCCTCTCACTGGGGCTCTGGCTCAGCCTGCAGCCCCCTTGCTGGGCTTGGTAACCTCTCTGGGTGCATTTATGCCCCCTTCTTTGGGGTCAGTAGAGGAACCCGGTCCCATCCTGAACCTGGTAGCAGCCCAGGGCTCTGTGCTCAACAGCTAGGTCTGCTCTTTTCTCTTTGCTGCAGCTTTCCCTGGGCACATCCTACCTCTCTTCAAGTTCCCTTCTAGGCTTTCCTTGCTGCTTTCAACTTCCTACCTAGTTCTCATTCCAGTGCATAGCCCAGCTAGGCTTTATTGCCGCTGCAGTCTGGTTCTTTCGGGGCCAATACATGGTCCCTTGGAGGTAGGACTCATTCTGTAATCAATTTGGCTAAGCCCCAGGCTGTGCCGCCCAGGGGAAAGCACTCTTCTTTCCCTGGTACAGACCTGCTCTGCCCAGGCCTGCTCTTCTTGGGTCGAGGTGAGTCTTGCCCTCATGCTCAGGGTTTAGCTGATCGCCATAGCTGGGCTTTTCACCTTCCTCTGCAGTACAGGGCCTGGTTCACTTGCTGGAGGAGTCTCTGCACCTTAAAGTCTTGAAACCATTATTTGAGGACTTGAGTAGTTCAGACATAGGTCAGGGGCTTATTACAAGAGTGGGTGGGTGAGTTTCTGTGGCCTGTATTGTGCAGGAG
This sequence comes from Mauremys reevesii, assembly GCF_016161935.1. NCBI lineage: Eukaryota > Metazoa > Chordata > Testudines > Geoemydidae > Mauremys > Mauremys reevesii. The sequence continues at coordinate 24,326,941 of NC_052633.1, read as the reverse complement.
GTCAGACTAGATGATCATAAATGGTCCCCTCTGACCTTAAAGTCTAGGAGTCTGTAGTGGACCTGGCACCGCAGCGCCCCTTTGTGGCAGGTGCCGGAACGGTGCTGGGGCCTCGCGTCTCTCTAGTCTCGGTGTTTGCCTCTCTACGGGCCGTCTGTTACTGTCACTCGGTCTTACGCTCTTCCCTCCCCCAGTATTTGCAGTAGCGCGACCTCGTGGGCGGCATCTATATAACCCCTCTTAAGGGTGGGGTAGCACAGCCTAGCGGACAAAGTCCATATAATCCCTCTTTGCAGCAGGGTAGAACAGCCTAGCGGCCAACGTTCATATAATCCAGGCCTGCACAACATACGGCCCGCGGAGCCTCACTGTGCGGCCCGCGAGGGGATTCTAAATCCCCCGCACACGGAGCTCTGCGGGCAGCCCAGAGCCCTTTGAATCCCGGCTGCGGCCGGGAATCAAAAGGCTCTGGGTTGCCCGGCAGCTGGTAGCCCAGAGCCCTTTAACTCCCAGCCACGGCCGGGAGTCAGAGGGCTCTGGGCTGCCTGCAGCGGCGGGGAGCCCAGAGCCCTTTAAATCCCAGCCGCGGCCGGGAGTCAGAGGGCTCTGGGCTGCCCGCAGCCGCGGGGAGCCCAGAGCCCTTTAAATCCCAGCCGCGGCCGGGAGTCAGAGGGCTCTGGGCTGCCCGCAGCGGCGGGGAGCCCAGAGCCCTTTAAATCCCAGCCGCGGCCGGGAATCAAAAGGCTTTGGGCTGCCCGCAGCGGCGGGGCGCCCCGCGCCCGGTAAATCGCAGCCAGAGTTGGGAGTCAGAGGGCGCAGGGCGGCCCACAGATTACCGGCAGCGGCTGGGATTTAAAGGGCTCAGGGCTCCCCGCGGCTGCCAGCAGCCCAGAGCGGTTTGAATCCCGGCATGCGACCGCTGTTTGCACCCTCCCCAACTGCCCCCCAGAACCCCCACACCCTATCTAACACCGCTGGTCCTTGTCCCCTGATACCCCTGTCCTGGGACTCTTTCTTTCTATGGGGAATTTGCCTATGCAATATCACTGTCTTCCTTAAACAAACAAAAAGGCAATGGCTGCTGAAAATGGCAATTCCAGTCCTAATAAGCATTTCTTGCTCAATTTTATCCTGCTTTTTCTACAGCAAGTTACAGTGGATCAGTATATTTGATTTGGGAGAAATGAAGTAACAGCTGCCCAAACTGTCCCCCCCGGACCCCACCCCCTATCTAAATGCCGCTGCTCCATGTCCCCCAATTGCTCCCTCCCAAGACCCCTGCTCCAACTGCCCCTTGGGACCCCAGCCCCTATCTAAGCCTCCCTTCTCCTTGTCCCCAACTGCCCCCTCCTGAGACACCCCCCCCAACTTTCCCCAGGACCCCACCCCTACCTGTCCCCTGATAAACCCTTGGGACTCCCATGCCTATCCTACTGCTGCCTGTCCCCTGACTGCCCCCCTGAACCTCTGCCCCATCCAGCCCCCACAGCTCCCTGTCCCTTGACTGCCCCCTGGAACTCCCTACCCCTTCTCCAACCTCCAGCCCCACTTACTGTGCCACTCAGACCAGCATGTCTGGCTCCATGCAGCTCCAGACACATTGCTGCCATACTCCCCCGTGGAGCCCACAGCCCCCCCCTCCCCCCCTTCCAGCACCTGCCTTCCAGATTTGAACACCTCAGGATTCAGGAGTGCTCAAGCTCAGTTTGGGCAGCTGTTACTTCATTTCTCCCAAATCAAATATACTGATCCACTGTAACTTGCTGTAGAAAAAGCAGGATAAAATTGAGCAAGAAATGCTTATTAGGACTGGAATTGCCATTTTCAGCAGCCATTGCCTTTTTGTTTGTTTAAGGAAGACAGTGATATTGCATAGGCAAATTCCCCATAGAAAGAAAGAGTGGAACAAAAGAATAATAAAGGCCCCTCAACTTTTCCTCATTTATGGAGGACAGTCTTATAATATGCATCCAGATATCCTCCAATCACACAAGCTGAAAATTGTTCCACTTTACTGCAGCTCTGTAACTATATGGGAACCAATCCTGTCTGTGTTTTGTGCACATCCAAAATTCCTGCTGAATGACCTGCCCTGGGAGCGTTACTAGTGACCCAGGGCTGGGGAGGCAGGAGGTGTGTGTGGGGGGGCACTGGTGGGGGGAGCCCAGGGCTGGGGCAGCAGCAGGGTGGAGGGAGGGCACTGGTGGGGAGGAAAGGGGGAAGCCCAGCGCTGGGGCGGCAGGGGTGTGGGTCAGTGGGGAGAGCCCAGGATTGGGGCAGCAGGAGGGTACAGGGGGGAGCCCAGGGATGGGACGGGGGGCAGCCACGTTTTTTTTTTTTTTGCTTGGGGCAGCAAAACACCTAGAGCCGACCCTGCCGGGTTCCCCCAGCCGCCGGAGCCCTGGGCCCTTTAATTTGACCCTGAGGGCTCCCAGCCACCTCTTCAGCTGGGAGCCCCCGTTGATTTAAAATAAAGTATCACCTCCCCACCCCCAACCTTCCTTTTTGGGCCACAGCAGTTTTGGTGGGGCGGCGCTGGGGAAGGAGGGTTTGTTTCCGCAGGGCTGGGCGGCCCTGGGGCAGGGTGTTTCTGCAGGGCCGGGAGGTTTCGGCCCTCGGCTGTTTTCTTTGGAGGAATGTGGCCCTCGCCGCTTTACGAGTTGTGCGGGCCTGATATAATCCCCCCTTTCAGGCGGGGTAGCGCGGCCAGAGTCCACATAATCCTTCACAGTTGGACTCGGACCCACCCTCTCCTCTAAGCCCCAAGCCAGGGCCCTGATAGCTGCAAGCTCTACTTGCCGCTCGCTCGGCAGGGATCTGCCCGCAACACGCCGAGTGCTAATACAGCTTTAACACGGTTTATCTCTACTTTCCCCTGGGAATGGCAGTGCTTCTGCAGCGAGGGGTCCTCCGGTCTGCTCCGCCCCTGGGTCGTCCTCCGTCAGGGTCTCCGGTGGTGCCTCGGCAGGGCTGACGCCCGGATCCTGGCTCGCAGGCCCTCTCTCTGCAGGAGCTAACAGCGTGCGTCCTTCCCCTCTGGCTGTCAGCCCAGACTGAGCTGATGTGCAGGCTTTTATATCTGAGCTCCAGTTGGAGCATGCCCAGCAGAACTTCTGGGGCGGGGCTTCCTCTGCCAGGGAGGAAGGGTTAACCCCTGCTATACCAGTGTGGGTCCACTCTGCCCCGTCACACACCCTCCCCCTTAAGACAGTCGCCTGGGCCGGCTGACCCTTAGTCGTCTCCTCCCCTTCCCCCTACCCCCCTACCGCCCCACAACTTGGGAAAAGAAATCTGCATCCGCCGGTGTAACACTCGGAAGGAATAGGGTTGGAGGGACATGTTCCACCACATGATCCGTGTGTTTGAGTCCTTCATGCTGTTAATCCACCTGAGGGGTGCGTGTTCTATTACCAAGGAGAAGGAGGGCTTCATAGAACTGCTTATAGTCATTCCTGTCCGCATATGCCTGTATTTCATCTGCTTTGGCGCTCAGCCACAAGTCCCGCATTTTGTGCAGTCGGTGCTGTACTGTTCTGCGAGCGTTGATAAAGGCCGTCTTCTTTGCCGCTGAGGATGGGTCGTTCTGATGTGCACGATGCAGGTGATGCTTCTCAGCAAGTAGGACCTGGATTTCTGCATCATTTTCGTCAAACCAGCCTTGCCGCCTGCGTGTGGAGGGCCCCAATACCTTCGATGCAGCTGTATGGACAGTGTTGCGGAATGGCTCCCAGTCTTTCTCAGCGTCATCCTCAATACGAAGATCAGCAAGCTCATTCTCTAGGTCTTCCGCTAGATTTTCAGCGATGCGGCTATTCTTCAGCTTCGACACGTTGATCCTTTTGAGAGCCTTACAGCCTTGTGGTCGTCTCTTCGGCATGATACGAAGCTTCATTTTGGATACTATGAGCCTGTGATCCGTCCAACAGTCACCGCCGCACATAGCTTTTGTAACCCTGACATCTTGTCTGTCCCTTCTCCTGATGACGACATAGTCGATCAGATGCCAGTGCTTGGAACGGGGATGCATCCACCAAGTCCAACGGGGATGCGGGTACGGAGGCGGAAGACCGTATCGGTGATCAGAAAGTCATGTGCTGCACAAGTTTTCAGCGGTAACAGGCCATTGCTGTTACACTTTCCCACTCCATGTTTCCCGATGACTCCTTCCCAGGCTGCGGCATCGCATCCGACTCTTGCGTTAAAATCGCCAAGCAGGATCAGCTTGTCTCTGCGGTGCACTGATGATAACAGAACATCTAGTTCTTCGTAGAATTTATCCTTCACATTCTCTGGGTTGGTCATTGTGGGAGTGTATGCGCTGATCAAAGTAGCTTGTTTTCCTTTTTGAAGCAGAAGCTGCATTCTCATTAGTTGGTCATTCACAGCCTTGGGGGAACTGGCAAGTTTCCGAACAAGATGATTCTTGATGGCGAAGCCAACTCCAGATTCGCGACGCTCATCACTGCTGCGGCCACTCCAGAAGAATGTATATCCTCTGCCTGACTCGGACAGCTGTCCTTCATTAGCAAGGCGAGTTTCGCTAAGGGCTGCAATGTCAATGTTGTAGCGTGCGAGCTCTCTGGCGACAAGTGCTGTTCTTCTCTCCGGTCTGTCTGCCGTGATGTTGTCCAGTAGCGTGCGCACAGTCCATGTGCCAATGGGGATCGGTGTCACTCTAAGTTTTGTTTTTGTTCAACCGCTTTGATGGGATCCCCACCAGCCGCGGTATGCTGGCCAGGGTAAGGTGAAGCAGGCAATGTTTAGGGCACCTTTTCTAGCCAAGTGAGCAGTGTAGTCCTGAATAGGGCTGCTCAGTCGCTCAAGAAGATGCCGCGCTCCACTGCTGCTTCGGTCAGTGAGGAACGACCATTATACCTGAGCCGCCTGTGTGCAGGTCCGCGGCAACAGCTCCCAGTGTATCCACACCTGCTGCTTCGTCGCTTGCCCATCACCACAGGACTTGATATGTTATGATGTCGAGACTTGCGCGTGAATTGGATTAAAGTGAGGGAGAGTCTATGGTCCACAGTCTGCTGGGAGCTTTCCCCTCCTGAACTCTGATGGCACTGTGCTCCTTACAGAGAAGATGCAGATTCTCCAGAGATGGGCTGAACATTTTGAAGCAGTTCTCAAGGGCCCCTCAGTCATCAATGATGAGGCCATTGACAAGATGCCCCAGGTTGCAGTCCATGACTCCATGGATGCTTCACCAAAAGAGGATGAAGTGAAGGAAGCCATCAACCAGCTGTCAAATGGCAAAGCCCCAGGGTCAGATGCCATACCTGCAGAGGTGTACAAAGTCAGTGGACCCATGCTGCTACGGAAAGTCACTGAGCTGTTTCAGTCCTTCTGGAAGCAGAGATCCATTCCACAGGAATTTAGAGATGTGTCCATGGTGCACCCCTATAAGAGGAAGGGCAATCGCCAGGTATGCAACAATCACCATGGAATCTCACTGCTCTCTACAGCGTGGAAAAGTCTTACACGGGTTCTGTTGAACCGATTGATCACTCACCTGGAGCAGGGCTTACTGCCAGAATCACAGTGCGGCTTCCGCAAGGGACGTGGGACTATTGACATGATCTTCGCTGCGTGTCAGCTACAGGAGAAATGTCAAGAACAGAATTGTGAACTCTACACAACTTTTGTGGACCTCACGAAAGCATTCGACTCTGTCAGTCGCCAGGGCCTGTGGAGGATCATGTCGAAATTCAGCTGTCCAGACAGATTCATACCAATGGTACGTCAATTTCATCACGGTATGATGGCTCGTGTCCTGGATGACAGTGAAACATCTGAGGCCTTCCCAGTCACCAACGGCATCAAGCAAGGGTGTGTTTTAGCACCCACTTTGTTCAGCATGATATTCTCTGCCACTCTGACTGATGCCTTTCAATATTGCACTGAAGGAGTAGGCCTGAAATACAGAACTGACAGGAAACTATTCAATCCGAGGCGACTGCATGCCATTACCAAGGTGAAGGAAACTGTACTTCAAGACTTTCTCTTTGCCGATGATTGTGCTCTGAATGCTAGTACAGAGCCACAAATGAAAGCCAATATGGACAAGTTTTCATCTGCATGTAACAACTTCGGTCTCACCGTTAACATCAAGAAGACTGAGGGCATGCACCAGCCAGCTCGCCACGCTCCGTACTCAGAACCGTCCATCACTGTAAATGGACAGAGACTCCAGGCAGTGGAGCACTTCACATACCTGGGCAGTACCCTTTCCCAAGCAGTGTCAGTCGATGATGAAGTAAACGGCAGGATTGCTAAAGCCAGCTCTGCATTTGGCCAGTTGCGCTCCAACATCTGGGAACGTCGAGGGATCAGCCTACCAACGAAGCTGATGGTCTACCGAGCAGTGGTGCTTCCAACTCTGCTGTAGGCCTGCAAGATGTAGACTGTCTATCAGAGTCATGCACAAAGGCTCAATCACTTCCACATTTCCTGTCTGCGAAAGCTTCTAAAAATCAGATGGCAGGACAAAGTGCCCGATACTGAAGTCCTTAACAGAGCCAGTCTGCCGTCAGTTCACACACTGCTGATGAGAGCCCAGACCAGATGGGCTGGACATGTCGTGAGAATGTCAGAGGAGCGTATTTCTAAACAGCTCTTCTACGGAGAACTCACCAGGGAAAGCGCTCCCATGGAGGACAAAAGAAGCGCTTCAAGGACACGCTGAAGACCTCTCTGAACTCCCTCGAGATCAACACCGCCACATGGGAAACCCTCGCACTGAACCATCCAGCATGGCGCAGCCTCATTCACACAGGCAGTAATACCTCTGAGGCAAGGCGTACTGCTGAGTCTGAAATAAAGCGTGAGCTGCGCGAGTCCAGAGCTGCCCGCACATCATCGACAGTGCCATCACATGTCTGTCCGACGTGTGGCAGGACGTTCCATGCCCGAATCGGACTGATCAGTCATCTCCGGACTCACAGAGTCCGGTCATTGAACGAATGAGTTGTTGAGATCTTCATCGACAAGGATGGACGAACATCACAGTACCTCAGCGCCACGAATGCCCATTTCACTCCCAGGGCCTCCCGCTCTGTGGTGGAATACCGGGTCTCTCTGGGGAACAGCTTGTGGCTCAGGTCCAAAATGGGGTGTTCTTCTCCTCCCACCTCTTGCGACAGTACGGCCCTGTAGTGAGGCGGCCTGGCTCCCGGCCGCACCCGAGAGGGAGGAGCCAGAATAGCTGCCACAGTGGGCGGAGCCACTGCCGCCTGTCCCCGCCCCCCGGAAGTCAAGGGGCGGGACAGGAAGTATAAAAGCCCCGGCCCAGCGCTCAGTTGCAGCCCGGCGGCCGGAGAGGACAGACGCTCCTGACCGAGCTTTTGCTGGACCGAGCCTGCCCCAAGCCCGGTACCCTGAAGAAAACTGGCCGAGCCTGCCCCGAGCCCGGTACCCTGAGTAGAACTGGCCGAGCCTGCCCCGAGCCCGTTACCCCGAGGAGCTGCCCGAGCCTGCCCGAGCCCGTTACCCGAGGAGCTGCCTGAGCATCCCCTACCCGTGTCCTGAGGAGCAGCCCGACCTAGCCAGCCCTCAGCACGACGAGGAGCCCATGGTATGGGACCCCCTGCAGACACCCACGATGAGCAGGTACCCATGGAGGGGAGATGGGAAGTAGCCGGGGTAGCTGACCCCAGTCTGGCTACTGCAGATTTCGAGCCGATGTCGGTGTGTTGCGGTCAGGACCCCACCGACACAGCAGCAGACTAACTGCTGCTGTTAGGGCCCCGGGCTGGGACACAGTGGAGTGGGTGGGCCTGTGTCCCCCCTGCCACCGCCTCACGGGTGGCAGTCTCCCCCTCACATCGGAGCTCAGACCCAGAACTCTGGACTCACCTATTGTTGCTGCTCAGCTCCTGCTTTAAGGACCTGAGCCCTGAACTATTATTGCTGCTCAGCTCCTGCTTTAAGGACCTGAGCCCTGAACTATTATTGCTGCTCAGCTCCTGCTTAAGGACCTGAGCCCTGAACTATTGTTGTTGCTGCTCAGCTCCTGCTTTAAGGACCTGAGCCCTGAACTATTATTGCTGCTCAGCTCCTGCTTAAGGACCTGAGCCCTGAACTATTGTTGTTGCTGCTCAGCTCCTGCTTAAGGACCTGAGCCCTGAACTATTGTTGTTGCTGCTCAGCTCCTGCTTAAGGACCTGAGCCCTGTATTTTTTTTGCTGCTCAGCTCCTGCTTTAAGGACCTGAGCCCTGAACTATTATTGCTGCTCAGCTCCTGCTTAAGGACCTGAGCCCTGAACTATTGTTGTTTGCTCAGCTCCTGCTTAAGGACCTGAGCCCTGAACTATTGTTGTTTGCTCAGCTCCTGCTTAAGGACCTGAGCCCTGAACTATTGTTGTTGCTGCTCAGCTCCTGCTTAAGGACCTGAGCCCTGAACTATTATTGCTGCTCAGCTCCTGCTTAAGGACCTGAGCCCTGAACTATTGTTGTTTGCTCAGCTCCTGCTTAAGGCCCTGAGCCCTGAACAATGGTGGTTGCTGCTCAGCTCCTGCTTGGGACCTGAGCCCTGAACTGTATTGCTGCTCAGCTCCTGCTTAAGGACCTGAGCCCTGAACTATTGTTGTTGCTGCTCAGCTCCTGCTTAAGGACCTGAGCCCTGAACTATTGTTGTTTGCTCAGCTCCTGCTTAAAGATCTGAGCCCCTTGAACTACTGCTTATTGCCCCGCCCTGACTAGGGCTAGGGCTTTACTGACTCTGGGTGCTCAGCCCCTGCCTGAGGGTCTGAGCCTAGAACTGCTGTTTGCTGCCCCACCCTGACTGAGGGCTTGGGCTTCGTTGACTGTTTATTTCTGCTCAGCCCTGCCTGAGGGTCTGAGCCCTTGGACCTTCGGAGACTGAACTGCTGATTTAGGCCGTGTAGTGATGCGGCCTGGCTCCTGGGCACACCCGAGAGGCCGAGCCCCACCGGACTCTTACACGTGGTGCCTTCTCTGAGGACCTCTCGCCCAGGATGTGGGCGCAAGCTCTTGACGCCGGTGAAAAGGGGGCCGCAGGAGAGAGGCCTCCCGCCAGAGAGATGGATCTGTCCCAGCTCCTGCCCTCATGACGGAGAGCCAGGAGCGACAACAGGCGGCCCAGTCGCAACAGCAGCAGCAGCTCATCGAGCAGCTAGGTTCGCAACAACGGCAGCTCATTCAAGACCTGGTTACCCAGCACCAGGACTTCCAGCGGCAATGTGTCCAGCAGCTCGCAGCGGTGCTGACTCGACCGGGGGAACCCCAGCCAGGAGATGCTGCAGGGACCCCGCGGCCCAGCCCCCCAATTCGGCTGACGAAGATGGGGCCCGGCGACGACCCCGAAGCCTTTCTCGTCACATTCGAGCGGGTGGCCGTCGTCGCGGGCTGGGCCCAGGACCAATGGGCCACCATCCTGGCCCCATACTTAATGAGGACTGCTCAGACGGTCTATCAAGGCTTGTCTGTGGAGGCAGCCCAGGACTACAGCCAGGTGAAAGCCGCTATCCTAGACGCCCTGGATGTGAGTCCAGAGACCTACCGACAGCGGTTTAGAAGCCTGGCGTATCCTCCAGGGGCCCGACCTCGGATAGTGGCCCAGGAGCTTCGAGAGACCTGCAAAAAGTGGCTACAGCCCAAACACCGGATATCACAGGAGCTGATGGAGCAGGTAGTATTGGAGCTGTTCGCCCATGTACTCCCGCCGCGAGGAAGAGCCTGGGTCCTCCGCCATAGGCCGGCGACAGTGGCCGTGGCCGTTACGTTAATGGAGGACTTCCTTGCGGCTGAAACCCCGCTGGGCTCGGCTGGCCGGACAGCCCCGCCCCGGACGGAGCACCCCAACCCAGAAAAGAAGGGGGCGCCCACCCTCACAGACATACGAGTTTCCTCCCGTGGAGCGGAGGCCCGGACCCGTACCGCCACGTCCTCCGGGAGACCCGCTCGGACCCCGGTTCCCGTGGCGAGAGGGGACTACCGGAACCCACCTGGAGGTAACCCCGGGATCCGGTCACGGACGGGACGAGCAGACCTGGGGCCCTGTTTCTCCTGTGGAGAGTATGGCCATTTACAGCGGGACTGCCCAGGACTAGAGTGTACCTTTGGCCAGGTTTAGTCAGGGAAGGCCGTGCCGGCGTTGGCAAGCGGCCAAGATCACCGTGCCCATGGTCGTTGAGGGGCGCCCGACGGTGGCCCTCCTCGATTCAGGCTGCGGCCAGACACTGGTCTGCCAAACCATGGGCCCGCAGGCTGACAACCGCCTGGGGAAGATTCAGCTGCAGTGTATCCACGGGGATATACGGCCCTACCCAAGTACCAGGGCCCAACTGACTATTGATGGGGTCACCCGGCTGATGACAGTGGGACTCGCTCCATGGCTGGCGTACCCGGTGATCCTGGGTCGGGACTGGCCCGAGTTCCCCGCCATACTACACCGCCACGCCGAGGGCAGCCCGCAGGTCACGCCAGCCTTGGAAGGGGAGGCCCCAGAGACTGAGGAAGACGAGGTGGAAGCCCCCGACCACACCAACCCGACGGAAGGACGTGAAGATCCTCCCCCCGGAGTGGGGGAGGATCCCTCGGCACCCACGGACTTTTGCCGGGATCAACGGGCTGACCCTACACTCACGCGGACATACGACCAGCTGGCCTCCGTGGATGGGACGGTCCTCGACCCCCATCGAGCGGCGCAGTGGCCGCACTTTGAGTTGCAGCAGGAGCGCCTGTATCGCGTCGAGAGGACCCCGCACGGGGATACCGGACACAACACCTCATGCCTCGGTGTCACCGCCGGGCGGTCATGAAACTGGCCCATGACATCCCTGCGGACGGGCACCTCGGTCACGAGAAGACCCTGGCTCGGATCCTGGGGCGCTTCTTCTGGCCAGGGGTACACCAGGAGGTAAAGAATTATTGCAACTCTTGCCCAGAATGCCAGTTGGCTGCCCCAGCACAAACTCCCAAGGCACCGCTGGTCCCGATGCCTCTGATTGAGACCCCCTTTGAGCGGGTGGCCATGGACCTGGTGGGGCCCCTCCCTAAGAGCAGCGCAGGGTTCCAATACATTTTGGTGATAATGGACTATGCTACCAGGTTCCCTGAAGCAATCCCTCTCCGGACCATCACAGCCCGCACCATCGCAGCTGAGCTGGTGAAGGTCTTCGCCCGTGTCGGCCTGCCCCGGGAGATCCTCACGGATCAGGGGACCAACTTTACGTCACGGCTGCTCCAGCAGGTGTGCGAACTCTTGGGGATAAAGCAACTCCGGACGTCCGTTTACCATCCCCAGACAGATGGGCTGGTTGAAAGATTCAATCGGACGCTGAAAGAGATGTTGCGTAGGTTCCCCCAGGAGGACCTTCGCCAATGGGACCAGCTCCTTCCACCCCTGCTCCTGGCGGTGTGGGAAGTCCCCCAGTCTTCAACCAAGTTCTCACCCTTTGAGTTGCTGTACGGTCGGCGACCTTGGGGCCTGCTGGATCTCATGAGGGAAACCTGGGAGCAAGCCCCATCGCCGGCCCAGGGCCTCTTAAAGTATGTACTCCAGCTTCAGGAGCGCCTTAAGCAGGCGGGGGCCCTGGCGCAGGAGAACTTGAAAGCCACCCAGGACACGCAGGCCCAGACTTATAACCGGGACGCCCAGACTCAGGACTTTCATCCCGGAGGCCGGGTATTACTCCTTCTTCCCTCCAGTGAATCGAAGATCCTGGCCTGGTGGCAAGGGCCATATGAGGTGGTTCGGAAGGTGGGCCCGGTTAATTATGAAATCAATCAGCCAGACCGGAAAAAGAAGACCCAACGGTACCATGTCAACCTCCTCAAGCCCTGGCGGGAACGCGAAGGTCTCCTGATCAACCCCTACCTGCCAGAACCTGAGCTAGGACCCCAGGTAGCCCATACCGAGGACCCCGGGGAACCCCAACTCGGGGAGACCATAACAGACGACCAACTCAAGCAGACCCGCAAGCCTTTTCCCGCACCTTTACGGGCTAACCGGGATACACCACCCTGGTATACCATAAGATCCAGACGGAGCCTGGGGTGGTGATCCGGGGCGCGACCAGGCCCTTGCCGTATCACAGGAGGCAGGTCATTGAGGAGGTGGTACGAGCTATGCTGGATCTAGGGATGATTGAACCATTGCAAAGTGAGTGGCGCAGCCCTGTAGTGCTGGTACCGAAGCCCGATGGCTCACAGAGATTCTGTATCGACTTTAGGCGCGTTAATGCTATCTCCAAGTTCGATGCCTATCCCATGCCTCGGATAGATGAGCTGTTGGCCCGCTTAGGGGAGGCCCGCTATATCACCACCCTTGATCTAAGCAAAGGGTACTGGCAGATCCCCCTGGAACCAGCCTCCAGGGAGAAGACTGTGTTCACCACACCCACGGGCCTATACCAGTTTACCGGATGCCCTTCGGCCTCCATGGGGCTCCGGCCACCTTTCAACACCTAATGGACCGCCTCCTCCAGCCACATCAGGACTACGAGGCCGCCTATCTAGATGACGTGGTCATTTACAGTCCTCGGTGGGAGAACCACCTAGAAAGGGTCGCAGCCGTCCTGAGGTCCCTGTGGAAGGCCGGGTTAACAGCCAACCCTAAGAAATGTCACATCGGCTAACAAGAGACCACGTACCTGGGGTATACTATCGGGCATGGACAGGTAAAACCTCTTGTCGGCAAGGTCCAGGCCATCGCAACCTGCCCCCCGCCAGCCACGAAGCGCCAGGTGTGCCAGTTTCTGGGGCTGGCAGGGTATTACAGATGATTTATTCCTCAATTTGCGGCAATTGCCGCCCCCTTACCGGGGCTCCTGACAAAGGATAGCCCGCGGCAGGTGAAATGGACCTGCGAGTGCGACGAGGCCTTTCAGACACTCAAGACGAGCCTCTGCAGCGAGCCGGTCTTGTATAGTCCTGATTTCCACGGACATTTGTTTTACAGACAGGCGCCTCGGAAGTGGGACTCGGTGCCGTCCTTTCCCAAGAAGTAGAGGAAGAGCATCCGGTTCTTTACATCAGCGGAAGCTGTTCCCCGAGAGAAAAACTCTGTGGTGGTGAAAGGAAGCCCTCGCTGTGAAGTGGGCCTGTGAAGCCCTGAGGTATTACATCCTGGGAGCCCCCGTCACCTTGGTCACCGACCATTCCGCCCTCCAGTGGTTGGCTCGCATGAAGGACCATAATATGTGGCTGCAGCGGTGGTACTTGGCCCTGCAGCCCTATGCCTTCACTGTGCGTCATCGGGCCAGGAAGGACCATGCTAACGCGGACTTCCTCTCCCGGCTGGGGGGTATGGAAGGGGCTGGCCCCGCTGCACGGGAGCCAGCCTTGAGTGGGGGGCCGTATAGTGAGGCGGCCTGGCTCCCGGCCGCACCCGAGAGGGAGGAGCCAGAACAGCTGCCACAGTGGGCGGAGCCACTGCCACCTGTCCCCGCCCCCCGGAAGTCAAGGGGCGGGACAGGAAGTATAAAAGCCCCGGCCCAGCGCTCAGTTGCAGCCCGGCGGCTGGAGAGGACAGACGCTCCTGACCGAGCTCCTGCTGGACCGAGCCTGCCCCAAGCCCGGTACCCTGAAGAAGACTGGCCGAGCCTGCCCCGAGCCCGGTATCCAGAGGAGAACTGGCCGAGCCTGCCCCGAGCCCGGTATCCAGAGGAGAACTGGCCGAGCCTGCCCCGAGCCCGGTATCCAGAGGAGAACTGGCCGAGCCTGCCCCGAGCCGTGTCCTGAGGAGCAGCCCGACCTAGCCAGCCCTCAGCACGACGAGGAGCCCATGGTATGGGACCCGCTGCGGACACCGCGATGAGCAGGTACCCATGGAGGAGATGGGAAGTAGCCTGGGGGTAGCTGACCCCAGTCTGGCTACTGCAGATTTCGAGCCAATGTCGGTGTGTTGCGGTCAGGACCCCACCGACACGGCAGCAGACTAACTGGGTCTGGGACACAGTGGAGTGGGTGGGCCTGTGTCCCCCCATGCCACCGCCTCACGGGTGGCAGTCTCCCCCTCACATCAGAGCTCTGACCAAGAAGTCTGGACTCACCTATTGTTGCTGCTCAGCTCCTGCTTCGAGGACCTGAGCCCTGAACTATTATTGCTGCTCAGCTCCTGCTTAAGGACCTGAGCCCTGAACTATTGTTGTTTGCTCAGCTCCTGCTTAAGGAGCTGAGCCCCTTGAACTACTGCTTATTGCCCCGCCCTGACTAGGGCTAGGGCTTTACTGACTCTGTGTGCTCAGCCCTGCCTGAGGGTCTAAGCCCTGGGACCTTCGGAGACTGAACTGCTGATTTAGGCTGTGTAGTGACGTGGCCTGGCTCGGCCACACCCGAGAGGGCGAGCCCCCACACCGGACTCTTACACGCCCCCAACCCTACCTGCGAGGCGTCTGTCTGGAGCATTTAAACCCCTCCCCCGCCCATGGAGTCTCCTCTTTTTTGACAGTTCCAATATGGTAACCCTACCCTATGGGCCAAGCGCCCACTCCTGACAGTTCAGGCTAACCTCCCTTGGCTGCTTGGCCTGCCTGCCGAGACAGAGGACTCAGGGATTTCCATCAGGCTGCTCGGTTGCAAATGCAGCCACCCAAAGAAGTGAAGAATGGAAGTGAAAGAGCAAAGCTGGACCATCCGCTGAGCTGCTGCAATCAAGTGAGCAGAGCCTGGGAGAGAAGAGGGAAAGCTCGAAGGTGGCTAGTGGCTGTAGGGAGCCAGGGGAGGAGAAATAAATAGTTAATGAGGAATCCTACAGGCTTTGTCTTGTGTGGTGAAGGGTTTCAAATGGGTCTTGTTACGATCACGTTACACTTGAAAATAGCTGGGGATGGCTGAAGGGCAGGTCTATAAAGGTAAGAGGTCACTCTAGGAGCTTCAAGTCTCAGATTCTGTCCGTACTGCCTGCTTGGATCAGGTGATCTCAACCCAACACGTCCCTCAGGTGGGAGCAGGGGCGAGCTCTTTTTCCGGATTAGCCGCCAGAATAGGGACAGGATACATGTGGCCAAGGAACTAGAGAGGCCTGGGGGTCAATTGCAGAGTTGCCTGTTAATGCAGCTCTTCTGGGGGAGCACGGTAGGGGACTGTGCACACAGGAGCCCCATTTCAAATGGGGGGGGGGAGGAGGGTAATTTAACCATGATTCCAGGGGCTACTTGCGCACCTGAAAACTCCAGTGTTTTGGCAGAGAAGTTAGCAATGAGCTGGCAGGAGCCCTGTATCTAATTCCTTTATAAAAGAAAGAAAATTAAATCGATATTAGACCCACTGAGCTCTAATACTAATGTGGTCTGATATCTTGTGGAAAATCACTGTAGGGACACTGGTTAAAATGTGACTGTATATCCCTACTTTGTTACTAACACTGTCGGGAGAGACCCTGCCAGGAGTCCTGGGTTCGATCCCAGCTCTAGGAGGGGACTGGGGTCTAGTGGGTTACAGTGGGGGGCAGATACAGCTCGGTTAGTTATAAGAACATCAGAATGGCCCGAGTGGTCAGATCAAAGGTCCACATAGTCCAGTATCCTGTCTTCAAACAGTACCAATAAGTCTCTGTTTCCTGGCCTGGGCGTTGAGGCTGCATTAGGGGAGGGAGCTTCCCTCTGGGGTTTAAAGCTGGTACCTGCCTCTTCTGATCCCTCCTCACCAAAAGCTTCTGGCCCCTTCATTGCTGTGTCTCTGCCGCTGGGGATGGAGCAGCCCAAGCAGCAGGGCCGGTGCAAGGAGATTTTGCGCCCTAGGCAAAACTTCCACCTTGCAGCCCCTTCCCCCCACAACAGGAGCAGAGGCGCCCTGAGGGCAGACGTGGGGCTGCAGGGGCAGAACTGAGGGAGGGGCTGGGGCAGAAGTGATGGGAGGGTTGAGGAGGAGAATTAACAGCCGGGCTGGGGACAGGCAGACGTGGGGGTGGCAGGGACACAGAATGAATTAGGAGTTGGGGTTTGGGGGAGAAGCTGGAGGCTCCCCAGGAGCAGGGAGCCTGGGAGAGGGAGACCCAGAAACTGCAGAGTGTGACCTACAAGTCATGAGAGAAGGGAGGCTCTAGTGGGAAGCGGTTAGAGGGTGTGGAGGGTCAAGTACAGGGTAGGTTTAACCAAACCGGGGGAAAGAAATGAAAGAATAAAAGAGAAAAAATAAAGTAAAATCACTGTAAGGGCAGAAGCCTGGAGAAAGTGGTGGGAAACTCAACTGAAGAGTGAAAGCCAAATGGTGCTGTGAGGGGAAATGCTCTGGGGCAGGCGGCAAGAGCGGAAGGGATCTCAAGCTGCAGTGGGGATTCAGGATCCAGATGCCTAGCGACTTTAATAGCTCTTAGGCATGGATGTCAGTCACGTCCATACTGACTGTTACCGGACCAGAATAGCCATGGTTGTTATGAAAGGAAAGGAATTGCTCCTTGGAAATTGATACTCTCACCACTGGAGCCTATTTAGTTGCACTTAGTATTGGGCAAATAACTGACTTTTTGCTTCACTGGCAGTTTTGCGCACACACAAAAAAAATCAGCAAACCAAACAGAAAAATCATTATTGCAGACAGCAGGACTGGCCTCGCTGGCAGGAGCAATTTTAACTATTTGGACCCACTTTGATGCTAAGTAGGACTTGTTGTTTATGTTTCTAACATGTCGCCATTTCTTATTAATTGCCCAAACATCTTCTCATTGTCTCTCTTGCTGAAGACAGATTTCCAAAGGCGGTCAATATCCCAGCCATGTCATTTTGTCCCACCGCTACATACATGAACAGGCCTCCTTCTCCAGCATGTTTTCCGCTTGTTGGATAGAGACATTCACTTACTCAGCCAATAGGTCTAACAGATCCTGATAACGGCAAAACACGCAGTGATTTCGTCACACTTGCCTCCAGTGCCGGACAATGCAGCTTCAGCTTCCGTTGGTTTCGCAAATGTATTGATCCCTTTTTGTTAAGCTTTTCTTAGACATTTCTCATTACCAGGTAGGGTGACCTGACAGCAAGTGTGAAAAATTAGGACGGGGGTAAGGGGTAATAGGCGCCTATATAAGACAAAGCCCCAAATATCGGGACTGTCCCTATAATATCAGGACATCTGGTCACCCTATTTCCATGTTAACTCCCCTCCCAGGTTTGGGGTTAGTTCAAATCAGTTGCTTCTAGCTTTGTAGCTACTTTATCTTTTATTGGCCTCACAAAGGTGGTTACTCTGTAGCACTAAGCATCACTACTCTGCCATTCCTTAGACATGCAGCATTCTGCTAAAGATTAAGCTGTTCAGTGCTATCAGAACAGATTCTTAAAAGTCCCAGCAAGCTCTGTCTCAGGGCTGAATGAGCTTCCTCCCCTGCACCAGCTGTTCTTATGGCATGTTACTCTCTTGGCTTTTGTCAACCCAGGCTGATTTGCGGAGGAGGAAGGGGGGATACGCTGTTCACGGTGATGGGGTGTACGGGCCCCTCACTGATCCAGTATTGGACTAGGGGTGCCCTGCCCCTCAACAGGAGCAGGGCCTGCTCCCAGCAGAGGAAGAATTTAAAGGACACGGTAGCCGAGGGGAAGGGAATGAGCTGCATGTGGCACCAGGCTACAAGGCTGGTGCTGAGAGCTTTGCCAGGAGCGGCAACAGCTTTGTGAGGGTTTCTCCAGCAGCAGGGATGTGGATTCCTCCCCACCCCCACCCCTTTGGGAGATGAAAGCCTGAGAGAGATGGACTGACTGAACTGAACACAGAGACAGAGGGAAATCTGCTAAGCCAGCGACCGTGCCCCAGACTGAGGAGCTCCAGATGGGTAGGAGGTGGCAAAATTTGGGGCTGGTCAGTACCTGAACTGGACACTTTGAGAGCCCCTCAGGGAGCTGGGCTGACCCCCAATGAAGTGGACGGGCCTGGGCCTAGGTTTGGGATGGAGGAACTGTACAGGCTTGTCGGCAGTAAAGAAATTGACACTGATACAAACTCCTAACATAGAAGCACCAAGTGGGATTTACACCACCTTAGCTTAATTCAGCAACCACATGCAGATACGTACCAGTGCGTGCCTTCTGGAATGCGTCTGCACAACATACATTCCCTGATGAGGTCCAGCTCCTTACGTGGGAAATAATGGCCCACGTGGGGGAAAGATTAGCGTATTTCCAAGCTATCTGATTTGTCCAAATGAAGAAAATATTAGAATCCCAAGATAAAATAGGCGCCCTCATGAGTCATGAAAATCCATTTCTTGATTTGATACAAATTAACATAATGGGTTATGGGGAGGGGAGCTGACGTGAAAATGCCCTGGCTTTGTCCAGGGCTTTGTCTGTGACATCAGCACTAAGGCAAGGCATAAAACAGGCAAACAGGGGCTCTTTGGCTCACAGAGTCCAATCATCGGAAGAAGGAAGCAGCATCGCACTCCAGAACTCCTGCTTGACACACAGTAAGTACTTTAGCATGTCTGTGTGCCAGCCACACTCTCGCAGCCAGAGGTAAACTGGAAGGGGTTGGAACTGCAGCTTATTTGAATCCACTGGTTTTTCCCTCCACTCTTTGTTTGCTTGTGTGATGCGTTATCTTGGTGACGCAGCTAGGTGTTTTCATGCAGTGACCCTTGTGTGCTGTGGCAATGTGCTTGTTCGCATGTTTGAAGTTTTTGGTGTGAGTTTTTCTGCACATGAATGTCTGTGTACTATCCATCCATGTGAGCAGTGTTACACGTTCAGCAAACAGTATTTCCCATAAAGTGCTCTTTGCTGAAAGTACATGAAGCCTGCAACGAAAGGCAAGTGTCCATACACAATGCAAGCCTTTGAGCTTATATCCAAATGGCTTCTAATTCTGTTTTCCCATGACTGAACTATAACCATTACTACAATGTTGTTTGCATGGGAAAAAAGGTATTTTCTGTCGATTCAGTTCAGAGCCTTAGAATTTTCAAAAGGCCTGCAAAGGAAAACTGGCTTTGTCTGAGTCTGCAGCCGATGCTAAGAACTTCTGAAACAATACCTCTCATCCCTTGTAGGTTTTACATGCTCGGTTAGCTCCTGAATTCCAGGTGGTGGAAGAAAACAACACTGGACATGTTAGGCATCTAGCCTGTGCATTTATACTCAGATATTAACCTCATTGTTTAAGACCCATGAAACCTCTAGTAAAACCCAACTGGAAAAAAAAGTGGGGAAGCCAGAAAAGATTAAAATGATGTGTTCAGTTTGGATCATATTATCACCCGCAAGGGTGTTGATTGTGCATGAAGTTATGCACCTGCAGCTGGGTGCACTCAGTTTTAAAAACTGCCCTGTGTGTCTTAGGTCACACCTGCTTCCTTCGCTGACCCAGTTTTTGCATGAAGTTCCCACTGCAGATTGAGCCAGCTCTGGAAAAGCAAGGTGGAGTCTCTTCTATCTGTTGCATCAGCGGCAGAATTGCCAAATTCTGAACGTCCTGATGGCAGAATCTTTATTGCTGATGTAAAAAGCCCTTTGATTTTCAGAGCCTGGCTTGGACGTTCAGGTCTCACACTTTGCAGGGGGAAACGGCCTTTTGATTGAACTGAGCACTCTGCTCAAGCTATAACAGCCACAGGTGGCATCACTGTCAGTGGGAGGTCAACTATATGACACTTGAGCCTCCCAGGAGCCGTAGGAACTAGAAATGGGCTGGGTGGGAATGCTGTTCTTCCACTGATACTCAGAGTTACCACCTAAACGTCTGCACGTTAACTGGTGTCCCCGGGCCATGTCCTGCAGCAGTGTGGTGTGGACTGCCCAAAAGTCTGTCTTTATCCAAATGGGGCAATGGACAAATGCAGCAGAACATGCAGCCAGATCCCACTCTCATTCCTAGAGCATTGGCTCCAGTGGCCGTCTTTTAAATGTCCATACTCCATTTGAATGGTGAGGGCAATGCAGTGAGAGCATGCCAGTTGCAGGAAGCACTGGTGAGGAGTTTTGACTCCCATGCCCGGTATGTTCGGCTGCATGGATGCCATCACTTTAAGCGAGCGTAAGAAGCACAATGTAAATTGTGCCATAAGGGTGTGAAGAAGCCTCAGTGCTCAGAGTCCGTCTCTTCCAAGGTGCCAGAATGCATCTGTTATCTGTAGCACAGAATTTCACATTTTAAAATGGAGTGCACACAGCGGCGGGTGCATAACTTCATGTACAGTTATCGCGCATGCAGGAGAGAAACCGTGAGTGCTAAAAAAGGGCGATCAATGGTGATATAGCCCAGGGGAAAGAACAGGTGTGGATGGACAGAAGGTTCTATAACGATTAGCACATTTCCTTCCATTGGATATTTGCTGCTATAAGGTTCAAACTCAGCAGCCTGCAGGCAGCGCTATAACTGCAATCAGCTGGCCTTTCTGGTAAGAGATTGCCAAACAGAGTCACTTCGTTTCTACCTGGAGTCCCAGGGTGATTCCCGGCACGGGGAAGGGCTATGTGACTTTGTCAGAGTAAATCCCGCTGACAAATTGAAGCCACACACCAGCTCGGTGGTGGGAGGCATCGGAGTAAACGCAAATCCAGCCTAGGGCCGCCATCCACTGACGGCTCAGCCAGTTACAGGTGTGAGAGTCAGGGCTTGTGCGGCTCTGTCACGGGACTCCTCCTGCTCTCCTAAAGGGATGCTTCTGCAGCTCATAGGAATTAATGGTTTGCGATTCAGAGAAATAAGGAGGTGGCAAATAAGTGCTAGTCTAAACTAGAAAATTTACGTTGCTCAAGGGTATGAAAAATGCACACCCTTCCGCGGGTAGTTAAGCTGACCTAAGTTCCCGTGTAGCCAGTGCTAGGTTGCTGGAACCATCAACCTAGCTACCATCTCTCAGGGAGGTGGATTAACTACACCGATGGGAGAATCTCTACTGTCAGCATCAGGAGCATCTACACCAAAGCGCTACAGCGGTGCAACAACTCTGCTGCTGTAGCATTTCAAGTGCAGACAAGTCCTAAAGCACCTGACTTCCAGCCCTTCACTAAGACACCTGAAACCCTTCTTAGGATGCCCGCTAAGGGCCTGCTGCCATCCATGGAAAGACTCCCAGTGGGCTTTGGGCTGGGCTCGAGAGCTCCAGTGTCTGCAGTGTCAGACGTAGGGGTGCAGGAGGAGTCAGTCTGACATTGTCTTCAGTGTCACTGGGAACTGCGTGGCTCCTTCCCCAGGCACAGCTTTCAGTAGGTAGCCGTCCCCACCGAACACCTTCATGGCATCATCCAATTACATGGATTTCCTAGCATGATTCAGACCAATAGTTTGTGGGTGTACAGCCCCGCCCACCCCCCAAGGATCTCAGCCTGCTTAACAAACGTTCATTAGGCCTCAGAACATGCTGCCAGGAAGTATTGTGATGCCTGTTTGACAGACAGGAAAGTGAGGACTAAAGAGAGTAAGGGCCTGGCAAGGGTCAGCGATAGAACCAGAACCAGAAAACTACCAGTTCTGGGCCCCAGCTCAATGGTCTCACCACTAGCCCATCCAGCTTCAAGTTCTGCTGGCCTTAGTCATGCACGTGGGCTCATTGGGCCAGAGCTTGGATCCCCTACAGCTTCCCCTATATTTTTCTAACCATTGCTTCATTAAATGACAGTCGGCCTTCCGTTTCCCCCCTCCCCCCCACACACACACACTCCCCAACACAAGTTTCCTTTTTATTCACATCAATAAGAAATGCAGGGTTCTGGTCAAACACAGCCGCTTGCAGGGTAAGGGCCCAACTTACGACAAGACACACCAGAGAAAGTCAAAAGCAA
Source organism: Mauremys reevesii (assembly GCF_016161935.1). Lineage (NCBI taxonomy): Eukaryota > Metazoa > Chordata > Testudines > Geoemydidae > Mauremys > Mauremys reevesii. The sequence goes on along the minus strand of NC_052633.1, from coordinate 24,305,258 downwards.
TCGAGCAGGCGTAGTAAACAATGTGAGGGAATGAGGTGATGGAACAACAGATAAGGTGACCGAAGGATGCATAGCCGATGAATGTGCACTGTAGATCGGTCTGAGTCTTACAAGATCAAATAAATTTTGAGATGCAAACAAATGTACAAAATACTCTGTGCGATCCCCACAGTCCATTAATGAGCCATTAGCAGTTGTCACCACCAGTGGCTTCGTGACACACAAGTAGGCCTTGAGGAGAAGGAGTCCTGGGGTGGCAGTTCTGAGGGCTAGTTGGGACAGGAACTCTCTGCACCTGGGAATCATGGGAGAAGTGGACAGACAGGCCGACAAGGTCGGCATCGTCGGCAGAGTGGAGGCAGTAGGCTCAGACAAAAAGAAGCGCAGGTAAGGAGCCGAGCCATGAAAGACATTAACAGTGAGAACAAGATGTTTAATCGACTGCAGGGAAGCAGGGTGACGTGGTCATAGCTACAAGGTCAGAAGACAATCCCAGCCGTCAGACAGGAGGGAGGGGCTTGACCTGGCTGTCGGGGAGGCCTGGAAAGGAGGTTGCAGGATCGAGGCCAGAGATGACGAGGGCTCAGAGAGTTTTTATGGTCCTTGGTGCCTTCAAAATATGTAGCTTTTGGTGCAGGGCTCAATCATCTCCAGGGCAGAGTACTCTCAAAACTCTGGGCCCAGGGCATTCACTCACACCAACACCCCTGATGGAGGGAGCAAAGGTCATGGATCTCCCCAGTGGCTGCATTGCCAGGACTTCCAAAGTGAGCAGCTACTCCGCGGCTTTACGGATGGATGGGCAGCAGCGTATTAGCCCTGGCTGTGTTACATCTCTGCCATGAGCAATGCAAATGGGTGGGACAATGCTGGCCTGCCCACTGCACCCTTTCCCCCGCCTGCCTCTACCCCAGCCAGCTCCTTGGACCCATGTCACAGATGCAGTTACCAGCTCAAGGCATCGGTGCCCGTGTCACTCTGGTGGTACGGCTTGCAGCCCTTTCACTGCCCTTTGCTGCCCTAGAGTGTTGCTGCCGCGCAAGCGCCCCCTTGTGGCCAGGGATGCCTCTGCAGTGTCTTGCCTCTAGCAGCCCCTTATGGGCCCCTTAAGCACTCCAGAGAGTCTTGTACCCAAAGCCGCCGGGTCTCAGCCCTGTGGCTCCTTTGCTTGCCCTCCTGCTCCTTCCTCCCTCTCAGCCAGCCACACACCTGCCGCATCCTGCTGCCTCTTATATTAAATCACCTGCATCCACTCAGGTGAGGCTCCTCTTGTACTCCGGCCTGGCTTAGCCCAGACTCCAGAACCCAGGCAAGCCGCCCTGTTACATGCCCACAGAGGAGACGCTCAGGTGTGCACCTGTGTGTGGTTTCACAGGTAAGTTTAGGTCTCAGGTTTACTTGCAATTCCAAAAAGGCCAGCTACTCACTCACTGCTGAGAGTGATGCCAACTCTCGAGATGTTTTATCCAGTTTTCAGAATCCAGAGATTGCACGAGAGTCTTGGCTTTCATCAAAAATGGTTTTTCGCTCTACTGGCTGAGGAGAAAAGCTTGAAAATATAACCCACGTGCACTGTAGCAGCTCAGAAACCAGACTGGCAAATAAAAAGAAACGTGTATATATATATATATATATATATATATATATATATATATATATATATATATCATCATCTCATGATTGGGGGGACCTGACTCATGACTTTAGAATGGCTAAGGTGTGGTTGACAATGCTGATCATGCATCCGTTCCCACTGGTGCTGGGCAAAACACTTTCAGGGGAACCTTTTTTCCATTGGAAAATGCAGTTTTGTCAAAGTCTAGCTGTTTTGCGGGAATGTGTCAATTCTGACAACATTTTGGATACATAAAGAACCAAAATGAACCGTTTTGACTTTCTGGTTTCGTTTCGATAATGTTGAAGTGGTTCATTTTGATAGAGTCAAAACACAGCGTTTTGAATCTCCTCATTTTGATTCGTTTCGTTTTGACTTTTATATTAAACCATTAATTTTAATGTAATTAAGATTGATAGTTTAATAGTGTGTATTGTTTTGACATTAACTAAACAAAACATTTTAATGGTTCCAAATTTAAATTTTTGGAATTTTTTATTTTGTGGGAAATTTCAGCTTTTCAGTCCAATTTGGAACAAAAACCCGTTTCAGAACGTTGGCACTTCCATGTTTGCTCCAGTTTCCCGGGAACAGCTGTAATTCCTGTTATTCATTGGGTGTCTCTCCGGAGAGTGGATTGATTTGCTCACCCCACCCCCACCCAAGATGACGTCTCATTAACTCTCCTGGTCTCTGTTTCTGCAGGCTGGACTCACACCTTGCTAAATTCCGGCACCAGCCACAAGCCTTGGGGGAGCTGAAGGGAATGAAACTGCTGGCTGCCTGCTTCATGTACCTGCTGCTCACCTGTCTGGCCCTGCCCAAAGCCGAATGCCGACTCCACGAGCGATCCATGGAAATCAGGAGTAAGTCCCTGTAACTGCAGCAGCCAGGCCAGCTCCTCAGCTGGTGCAGACTGGCACAGAGCCACCCCAAATGGCTCTGCTGCCCCCCACCCCCGTTATCTCTGCCCTCCCCTAGATAATTGGACCCAGCACAGAAGAGTCTAGGAGGTCGGTGACGGTATCAGTGGGTGGCATGGCAGGGTCAGTGTTTAATAGAGAGGCTTCTCCTGTCTCTCTCCCATGGTAGCCTATGTTCAGAGCCTGGTTTAGTCACAGGGTGGAGAGTCTCCAGAGCGTCCAGGCGTTGAACAGCGTATAGTGCCGAGGTGCAGGAGCAGCGCTGTGTGCGTATGAAGCCTGCCCGCACTCAGAGCAGCTCAAGACGCTCTGCCTCCTCCCTGTACCTCCCCGTGCACACTGACCGCAGCCGGGCGTGGGCCAGGCATGGCAGGAGCAGGGTCTCCTTGCACACATGCACACAAATGTGTAAGGACTTGTCCCAACCTGACCCCAAACACGTGGGGTTGTTCAAATTCAGCAAAAGTTTTTGAAAAGGCCTCTGGGTTAAGGCTGTCATTGCTAGCCACAGTGTGCTCGGGCCTGTGTAGCAGCGCCCTCTGCCGGTGAACGTGCAACATTGCGGGTCACTGCAAGGCTAGAGGCTGCAGCGTGAGATGGCTGAGTTTTCTGTCCTTTCATTATCTAGGCTTTGTTCTTGTCTCTCCAGAATCCCCCTCTTGCTCCGTATAGCTTCCCCCTCCTGCCTCTGCATTTTCCCTCTCATCTTCTGCAACCCAATCCATCCTCCCCCTCACCCAGCCACTCTGCTCTGGCTCAGTCCAGGAGCTGGACTTCAAAACGGTCCTTTCGAGGGACTTCAGACACTCTAAAACAATTCCTTACATCTTTTCACCCCCGTCCTCCCGCCCACCCCGAAGGCCGTTCTCCCCAGCAAGGCCTACAAAGGGCCGACAGACGGAGTTTCCTGGCCCAGCCGCGTTGCAGATTCCATGAGCCAGGAAAAGTCTAGAGGAACTTTCCAGACAGCAGAACTCAAAAACTTGCAGTTTTTAATCAGCCTGTCCAGCAAATCTCTTCCTACAACGTGTGTCACGGCAGCACCGGTGGCACCCGGCGCAATCAGGCCGCTCTGTGCTAGCGCCAGGCACACCCCTGGCAGTAACAGCCCTTCCTGAAGGAGTTTGCAATATAAACACACAAGACACCGGGGCGGTGACTTTCTCGAGGTGACAGGCAGGGTTAGAACCCAGCTCTCCTGACTCCCCAGCCAGGGCCGGCTCCAGACCCCAGCACGCCAAGCAGGCGCGTGGGGCGGCATTGTCCCGGCAGGGCGGTGTTTGGCTCCGGCGGACCTTCCGCAGTCATGCCTGCGGGCGGTCCACCGGAGCCCGGGACGTGCGGACCTGCCGCCGGCATGACTGCGGAGGGTCCCCTCTTCCCGCGGCTCCACGTGAGCTCCCGCAGTGCGGCTGCGGTGGGTGCGCTGGTCCCGCGGCTCGGACGGAGCTCCCGCAGGCATGCTCCACCGGGCCGCGGAACCAGCGCACCCGCCACGGAGCAGCGAAACAGCGCACCCGCCGCAGACACTTCTGCCCCGGCTGCGGGACCGGGGAAGGGCGGCGAGCGCGCCGCCCTGCTTGGGGCAGCGTAATTTCTAGAGCCGCCCCTGATAAGGAGGAGGGCCTTTTAACCCTCTGGGACTGACTCCTACCCACCTCTTGCAACTGTCTGTCCTGAGTTTATCACAAGTTATATATTGCAGAGAGACAGAGCTGAGTGTTCTCCTTTAATATGATTTGTAATTCTTCAAAATGCTCTTCACTGAATTTCCTCTCTACAAAAAATTAAATCAATTTTTAAAAATAATTCAGCTTTCCTGCAGATAACTTCTCAGTCTGACTTTTACCTGTGTATTTTTCTTTTCCTGAATGATATCCAGTATTCATTCCAATCACATCAGTTTAAATCAGTAATAATATTGTAGATATTATTGAAGAGAACGATTTGCCCCTTGCCTGTATAGATGCCAAGGAAGTCAAGCTTTTCTTCTACTCCTATGGTGAGAAGTTTCTGTATAGCATTGTGATGGTGTTCTTTGGTTTCTATGCTAATTCTCAGTCCTCATTTGTATTTCTGTATCAGACTCAACACTGTGGGAAATGCTCTTGAGCAATTTGTTTTCTTCAGTCATTGTCTTCTGTTCCATTCACCCCTGGAGATTGAAAGGAAGCCTTTGACAGGTAGACAAACCCCTGTGGGGAAAAACAATCCCTAATGTCAGACTGAAGTCAGCAGTTAGCCAACTATAGTAAATGCAGAGAAAGAAGAGAAACAGCAAAAGAAAGACATCTGAGAACTACTGGTATTCAGACACAGTATATGAGACAACTGTCTGCGTATCAACTTACCCGAGGGTACCATGGGTCCTGGGAGACTTCCATATTGTTATCTATATCTCTCCCTAAAAATTCTGAGCTGCAAGGTGGTATTTCCTATTGAGATGTCAAAGCTACATACAGAGCTTTAATTACCTTTGGCTGCAGTAATTTATGCCATCCAAATAAAAACATTATCAAAGAAGGCTGCAGTCACTAATCTGAAGGCTACTCAGGAAGCTGAAATTCATGATTACTCAAGGATTGGAATAGCTTGTGTGTTTCATAAAATCATAGAAATGTAGGGCTGAAAGGGACTGCGAGAAGTCATCGAGTCCAGCCTACTGCGCTGAGGCAGGGTCAAGTAAACCTAGGCTACCCCTGAGTTAGGTGTTTGTCCAACCTGTTCTTATAAACCTCCCATGATGGAGTTTCTACAACCTCATGTGGAAGACTATTCCAGAGCTTAACTACCCTTCTAGTTAGTAAGTTTTCTTAATATCTGACCTAAATCTCCCTTGCTGCAGATTAAGCCATTACTTCTTGTCCTACCTCAAATGGACACGGAGAACAATTGATCACAGTCCACTTTACTGACAGCCCTTAACATATTTGAAGACTGTTATCAGGTCCCCCCCTCTGTCTTCTTTTCTCAAGACTAAACCTTTCCACATAGGTCAAGTTTGATAAACCTTTTATCATTTTTGTTGCTGTCCTCTTGACTCTCCAGTTTGTCCACATCTTTCCTAAAGTGTGTTGCCCAGAATTGGACACAGTACTCCAACTGAGGCCTTACCAGTTCTGAATAGAAGTGGGACAATTACCTCCTGTGTCTTAAATGCAACACTCCATTAATATACCTCAGAATAATATTAGCCTTTTTTGCAACTGCATCACATTGTTGACTCATATTCAATTTCTGATCCACTATAACCCCCAGATCCTTTTCAGCAGTACTACCACCTCACCAGTCATTCCCCATTTTGTAATTGTGCATTTGTTTTTTTTGTTCCTAAATACTTATTTTGGTTGAATTTCATCTTGTTGAATTCGGACCAAGTCTCCAATTCATCAAGGTTGTTTTGAATTCCAACCCTGTTCTCCTAAGTTCTTGCAACTCCTTTCAGCTTGGTGTTATTTTCAAAATTTATAAGCATACTCTTCACTCCATTATCCAAGCCTTATTGACAATATTGAATAGTACTGGACCCAGCACAGAGTCCTATTGACCCCCATAGACATGCCCCCCATTTTGAAGCAAACCATTCTGAGGGCAGTCTTTCAACAACTTGTGCACCCACCTCATAGTAATTTCATCTGGACTGTATTACCATAGTTTGCTTAAGAGAATGACATATCAGACTGTGTCTAAAGCTTTACTAAAATCTAGATTGTACCACCTCCACAACTTCCCCTCATCCACTAGGCCAGTAACCGTATCAAAGAAAGAAGTTAGTTTGGCATGACTTGTTCTTGACAAATCTATGCTGGCTATGCCTTATAACCCTATTATACTCTAGGTGTTTATAAATTGATTTATTTCACTTGTTCCAGTATCTTTCCAGGTATCAAAGTTAGGCTGGTTTGGAATTAGTCAATCTTTTCCACTACTTTGATTCATCTCTGAAAGAGGGGCTGGTTTAAAAATATGTAAATAGGAGAACCGGAGACAGAAGCAAAAGGAATCTCAACTTTTTTTTTTCACCTATGGCGAAATTCAAAGCCCAACCATTTAAGTCCCAAGCTTTTATTTTGGACCTCTCCAGATTTTCAAACAGCAGCATACTGGACAGCATAAATACCACCAAATCCATGGAGAATCCATAATGCCTGTGCTTTAAGCCAGCCCTGAACTCAACACACATGTGCAAATTCAATAGCCTACAACTGGACACAGAATTGTGAATTTTTGTTTTTTCATAAATATGGTTAAAATGTTTTTTCGGTAAAGGTTTTTGCAAAAAATTGGAGAGAGACAGACACTATTAGGGCATCTGATTCAGCATGAAGATACATAGAAAAGAAGCAAATTTGTCTACATCAGAATTCGCTATTAGAAATAGAACGGTAAACCCAGAGGCCCTGATCTCTCCGACATTCAAGGAACTTGAATAAATTCCAGCAATTTCAAGTTTTGCATTTCAGAAATAACATCACCTTCATTATTTTCTAATTCACCACTCCTAAGCAAGAAGAATTTAGGTCAGTGTTGAGTCTGAGTTACTGCTGATAACTGTCACCAAATAAATCTCTGCCCCATATTTCATTCTGTATGAAAAATAAATGTGCACGGGGCCAGGAAATTGACAATCTTTCTGAGACAAGAATCTGTTAGCAAATGTATTTGCATTTTGAAATTACTTTTGAAGAAACAGTAATGGACTTGCCACATTGAGCCTGAGACACAGAAGACAGCATCAGAGGCCCAGCCATATTAGGTTGCCTTGGTCCATAATATCTGTACAGTGCGTGTGAAGTTCATCTTCAAATAATAGACAGGTGTGTTCAGTAGCTGTGGCATGATTTCAAATGTGCAGAACATGAGAGGGATCCTAAAAATGAAAGGGATAGCTAAAGGGTTTATTAAATAGTTTGCTTAAACCCTAGTTTGCTATTTTAACCATTTGTAGTCTTGCTACCATAGGTTCAGTCCCTTTTAAAATATGAGTATTTTCTGTAATAGATTGTCAATATAACAGTAAAAGGTACCTAAGGCATGCGCCTTGGAATACATTTAGGATATTGTAATGGTTCAAACCAGTGGTGGGCAACCTGTGGCCCACGGGCCGCATGTGGCCCATCAGGGTAATCCATTGGTGCGCCACAAGACAGTTTGTTTACATTGACTGTCTGCAGGCATGGCCGCCTGCAGCTCCCAGTGGCCGGGAACAGCAAACTGATGGGCTGCGTGTGGCCTGCGGGCTGCAGGTTGCCCACCACTGGTTCAACCCAAGGCCAGTAAAGGTATCTGCTCTCATACTATTGAAGAGGGACTCTAGATTTTTAATTGTTGTTTCCAGTGTTGTAGTATTAGAGAGACAAGGTAGATGAGGACGGTAGTATCTATTATTGGACCAACTTCTGTTGGTGACAGAGACAAGGTTTTGAGCTACACAGAGCAGTTCTTCAGAAGTTGGGTCCAATAAAAGACACTACCTCACTCAACTTCTCTCTTTAAGACGTCTAAGATGTTTGTCCATTACCACATCCTGATCAGCAAAGAAAACAAAAGAGTTAATTGTTTTTGGAGTCTGGAGAGAGGTGGAGAAAGACTCCAGTTCAGCCATCCATCTCTAGTCATCACAGCATTTAAGCATATGCCTAACTTTAAGCATATGTTTAGATCTTTTTTAGGTCAATGGGACATAGGGACATGCTTAAGTGATGTCCTAAATATGAATGGATACAAACATGTGCTTACCTGCTTGGCTAAAATGGGGCCGAATTCTGAAGTACATTGCCATGTAAGCTTTAATTGCTATTTATATGTTTAGCTCTCTCTTTACAGCCCATCACTACATTTTCTCTGTTATATGCAAAATATATAGTGGTTATATTATTATGCTGAGCTTGCCTAATTGCTCTTTCTGCATAGTTATTAAGGATAAAACATAAAAATTATGAAGAATATCTATGTTCTTTCAAGTGCACATCTGTTTCCTTTCAAGTAACAAAAGTGTCCAAGATACCCAAGTATATCAGCTAATTTTCAATTCATCATTTTTTATATATTATTTGTTTGTTTGTTTCTTGTATTCAGAGTTCAGAACAATGCAGGGCTACTATTGTACCACTAGAAGGAGCAGTTAAGCAATTTAATTATAGACTAGTCTATTAGTTCTGGTATTTCTTTGTAGAAAAGAAATAAACCAATATGACTCCAAAGGAGTGAAGGTAAGCCAAAGTATTTTGAACTTCTGTGTATATTTTGAACTGGCACAAATCAAATAAATGGTTTAACTTGAAAAATCTGTTAGATGTTCCACTTTGCCATACAAATTAATGTTTAGGATAATCTCCCTAATCTATCTACCTACCCACCCTTAGTGAAATCCTGGTCCCATTGCATGGGAGTTTTGTCATTGGAACCAGGATTTAGCCCCTAGTCTCCAAAGGGTTCAGTGTGGTCAATTTCTTCATTACCCAAACTAAATTTTTGACTTCTCACATTTACTCCTTAATTAAATTAGTGACCATTCTTTTCAGTAAAACCAACATGGCTAGTGTATGATGTACTTTATAAATTAAAGTGGCTACTACATGTACTTTTAAAAATAAATGCCATAAAAAACTTTCCTTTTTCTTCAGCAGTAGTAGAAGGTTGTAGAAATATCCAATTACCGGTATTTGCTTTTTAGAACAAATCATTAGTATGTATACAAAACTGCCTTCTCAGTAATCACATTATTTCTTTTTAAAAATATACAAATTTATGCTTAATGTTTATTCTTCCCAGTTACACTACAACAGAAGCAGCCCTCACCCCACCTCTCCTTCAGCTAAGATACAAATTGTCTAAGAAAAAAGTTCTGTCAAAAATGTGTGAAATCATTTGAATGTGGAAAAGGATAGTTCAGTTTTTCAAATTAGGGATAATTGAATGCAGTTTGTTAGAATGTCACCTTAAAGGCACATGACCAAGTGAAGAGGCATATTTTTAGCTTCCTAAAGCAAAGCAATCCCTTGAATCATTTGAAAGAATTGATTTCTATGTCTTTTATTATCACAGAGCTGTAAAAGTTAGAGATGAAAAAGACCTATTAGTTCATCCAGTACCCTGCAGTATATTGTCAGTAATTTTTTCCAAGCCAATTTTAAATGACTCATGCAAAGACACTTCAACTCTTTCTCTTGGGAGGCTATTTCACAGTCTAATAGACCATAATGTTAGGAATTTTTTATATATTTTTTTCTTTCCTTTTGCCAGACCCATCCCTTTACTTCTAGTCAATAATTCCGCTTCCTGCTTGGGGTGAAGTCCTGGCCCCATTGGCATCAATGAGAGTTTTGCCATCAAATGGGGTCATATAATAATTATGTGTAAGTTTAGAAAGAATATAAATGTCAAAGGTGAAATTTAGGCCCCTTTGGTCTTTTATTTATAAACTGTGACTTTTTAATAAAATCTGAACTCAGATAACACAAAGGACTTGTCTAGATTAGGAAAATTTTCACCAGTGTAACTAATTAGGTGCAGACCCCTAATGTAGACAAAAGGGAGCTTGCAACAGTATAAATTAGCAGGGTCAGTCACACCTGCTCTCCACTAGAGCAGAGCTGCACACATAGAGCCTTAAAAACACAGTGTTTTCATTCTCAATATTGAGGATACAGACCCCAGGGAGACAGGCCAGGAGATTTTGCTTTTACATTTTGTCCCAATGGCAGCTGAGAATATGTCTCCTTCACTAGATGAACAATACTCTGGGAAGCTGACTTTTTACCGTGTGGAACTAAGAGAAAGATAGGAGGAAACTGTGATGGCCATGACTGCTCAATAATGCACCTTGTAGGTGTGGTTTGGAGTTTTAGGGAACTATACAGAATGTCCTGTGCTGGTCTTCTGAGAATGTTGGTATTGCACCATAGTGGAGAGTATTGTTACTTTTCCATAGACAGTAAGCTCATTGGGGCAGGGAGTGTCTTTTGCCATGTATTTGTACAGAGCCTAGAACAATGGTCTAGGCCTTATCTTTGTTTGGGTTTCTAAGTACTACTGCAATACAAATAACTACAGCGAATCAAAACATTTCAATCAAACTTGATTTTTAATGTGAAAAGGCCTTTGTTTGGAAATGAAAGGATTTTTTTTATTTTCTCAATGAAAAACTGAAAAATAAAACCTTGTATTTATTATTATTTTATTTTTTTAAGTTTTCGGTTTGCCATAAAAAAACAACCAGAACATTTCCACAAAGTTTTGGGGAAAAATGAAAAATTGTCACTTCTTTCTAATGCTTTTTCTGAAAACACTTTTTTCATTACCAGCTCTTCAAATAACCTATTATAATATTAATAACACTGTTGCTCATTTCTTTAGCCAGGGAAAGGACTAGGATTGCAGCAGGACTGTCACGAGACCCATCTATATGGCTGCCTCAGACAAAGGCAGTGGTGTATCATGAACAGGATTGAAAAAGCCAAGTCCTGTCACTCTCCCATTAGGATGTGCAGCCAGGTATAACACAGTAATGAGAAGAAGATAATGTGCTTCATCCTAGGAAAAGAACACGTCATGGTGCAAGAGAGAACGGCACAGGACTTGCTTTGGGGAAAGCTTTAAAGTGCATGGGAAGTACAACTGTGCCCCACTTCAGAAGAAGAGATTAAAAGCAGTTCATTATGTGGTGTGTAGAAAAATCTTCAAAAGGCTTAAAATTAGCCTTTGATGTCAGCTTGATGGAAAAGCCTTTTTCATTGTATCTGCTTTGTAATCTTTCAGCTGTCTTTCTGAGAGGCTATGCTTCATGCCTTACTGGTATGAAACTGTAATGACACCCTACCATTGGCCACCAAGTAGGAGCGAACCTGTGATCAGAGCTGTTTGAGTAAGGGATTTTTGTTGTTCATTGGCAATTCTGAAAAATATGGGAGAAAAAATGTTTGGGGTTGAAATGAAATTGAATTTATTTAAAATTGTCAGTGAATGGAAAAGTGAAAAGAAATCCATTTTGAGTCCAACAAAATATTGAGTTCAACTAAAATAAAATGTGTTTATATTTTGCGTGTTCTTTTACACTTTTAATTTTTAAAAATAAATTTGAAGGGAATTTCTGAAGTCATTTTGAATCCAAAAATCAAAATGTTTCATCTTGAAAATGCCAAAACAAAATATTTAGGCTCTTTCAGATTGTTTTGGGGAGAGGCTCTTCTACTCAATGAAACCCAAATGAATTCATGAAATGAAGTTGCCAAATCTGCATTTTTTGCTGAAAAATAGTTTTGGATGAAAAATTTTGCCCAGGTCTACCTGTGACTTTCCATGCCAACAAGTACAGGCCTTTCACATGAGCTAAAGGTGTAACTCCACTGGCTGTTATGACAGATATGGCAATTTCCTGTAATCTCTTTGGGAGATATTATTTAATTACATTTAAGTGTCTTTGGAATCCATTGTATTATATGTATTATTGTGGGCCTGAATGATGAAAGCTTTATATTGAACAATCTGGCTTACAAAAATGAACTTTTTGGACAATACAAGTGAAGTGGATTTCCTGAGAACTATCTAGTGGGAGGTGAATACAAATCCCCCACCCACCCCATCCTGCCACTGGCTATGCAAAAACTATTCCCTTTGACACTGTGCCCTAAGGAAAGGGTGATTGATGATTACCTGGTCCCAGGGTTCCAAAATCAAAAGGACCAACTGTATAAAGGAATGACTCACAGATTCATGGGTGTTCTTGTTCTGAGCTAACAGCTATCATGAACTTGTAACCACAGAAAAACCCCTGTGTGGGGTTTGAAGGACTGATCACCTGCCAGACCCGTCATTGGTGTTGGAGGTGATCTCTGGTAATTAGCATGCATGCAGGATTTTTGTAATACTTTTTAATATGTTTTCTCTCTGATGCTTTCATCTTAAGAATAAATGTGCTTGCTTAGAAAGGGCTGTGTGGTAACTTTTAACTGTGGCAAATATGCTTTTTATAGCCTCTGAGGAAAAAGAAAAGCAGGCTACTTAGAGCAGCCTGATGTGCTGGGGAACTCAGTGTAGGCAGGAAACTTCAAAGCCACCTGGAAAAACCCTGGTCAAGAGGGAGAGAGACATGGGTCTCCACCCAAGAAAGGCTGAGGAGCTGGAAGCCTAGAGTGGGTGTCCTTGGCAGACCAGAGAGGGGGAATACTGGTGTAGTTGCTGTGACACTTTCTTGGGGCATACAAAACTGTAAGCCATTTTGTTCCCCTTCTGCCTCACCAAGAGACAGCTTTGTTGGAGTTTAAACTGTGTGTTATCTCCCTGCTGCTCTATTCTGTCCACCTCACTAGCAAACTCCTTGAGATGCTGCCAGTCTTAACCTTGCCTTATAGGTAACAGTCAGTGAACCCCCATTTCCGAACCCTGGAAGAGAGTTCCTCTGCAGTACCCAGCCCCTACCACTGGGCAATCCCAGAAATTACCAAATCCGCTGCCTCCAGAGAGACAGGCACACCAGCCTGTTAGTTTAGCTGAGGAACCACACTTTACTTTAAGATATACCACTGATGTGATTGAATGGTAAAATAAAAAAATAAATGTATTAAAGAACAGGGATTTACATGGGAGTAAGCAAGAATAATAGAAACAGAAAATGGCTACAAATAAAACATGCTTATTAGTGTCTAAAATTTAACAGATTACAATCTTGGCCTCAGGCAATTTCTCAGTTACAGCCAGTTTTCATAGTCCTCAATCCACATGGCTGCAGTGATCCACCATTCACAGATCCCAAAAGTGCTGACCGCTTTGTCCCCCAAGTGATGGATGACCTCAATGTCTGTTACCCCTCTTCTTATGGCTCAAGAAACCTTTGAAATGTGTTTGGGAAAGGAACCCCCCAGACAAAGTTTTTCTTTCATCCTCCTTGTTTCTCAGGGTGCAGGATCCATGTCCCTTTTTCATCCTTTTGTCAATTAGCTTTTTCCATTGGTTTGATTGCTTCATCTTAGATGCAGCTGTTCTTTCATTGTCTCTGGCTTACAAAGCTTGGCTCAGGCAGACTGATAAATCCACATTTCCTTGGCTAAGGCAAACCTGTTCATCCACTCTACTCAGATTGTTTGGTCTGAACAGATTTTAGACACACATTTCCAGCACAAATACATAACTCTTTACATACTAACCATAGATACATCACACAATAATATTAATGACCAGAAACTCACCAGTTTTCATTTGATACCCTACAAGTTACTTTTTGGATAAAATTTATGACAACAGTGTAGTGTCAGGCCTTCTAAAATTTGTATTTACAGAACAGTGAGCACTTTGACATTGCGGGGTTGTGAGGGTCACAGTTGCCCTGAACTGTGGCGGCTGGTAGCGGTGGTAGCTTACATCCTCTGTAACCCAGATATAAGAGGGGATCAAAATAAATTTAGCCACTTTGTTACACAGATTGTTTATGGAAGAACCGGAGAATAATAGGAAGTTACCTAAATTCAGTTCTGACTACCATAATGAATACAGACAATTCGACAAGTGGCTGGGAGGCAGGTGGTCTTCCTGGCTCTGTCACTAAGAACCATATTAGTAATATATACCTACCGTCCAGGAATATTGTAAGAATTAATGAGTGTTGGTAAGGTACTTTGAGATTCTTAACTACAAGATGCTAGGGAAGTGCAGAATATTGGCAGAGAAGCTCTTATTGTTGTGCTCACATTATTCATACTCCCAGTGGAAGAGTAGGAATGGCAGATTGCATAAGTGGAAGTCAGAGTTCTAGTATATAAAATATCACTGAATTCCCCAGCCCGACCTTCTCCCTTTGAGCAGCTCCCACTAGGCAAATGTTACCATAACCACTCTTCCCATTCATTTGCTACCAGTCTGAGAATATAATAGCAAGAGTGATCTCTCTTAAGACACTGCTGAAGATTTTTGAAAGATTTGGTCTTCAAATTGCCCCTTTTCATCTGGCCTATAGACAGACCCTAAATGCATTCTTCTCTGCTGGTTTCTAGGGCAGTCTGCATTTCCCTTTTTCTCAAGCTCATCACTGACTACCAGCTTCCATTCTTAAATTAGTTAGGAAGCAGCTTTAAAAAAAGACCAGAAAAGCAGAAACCATCAGTCAAATCTGTTGGGGCTTCCTGCAACTTAAAAACAAATATTGCTTGATTTCTACTTGCTGTAGCAGAAAACAGAAACACAAACATGTTTACCCAGCTTCTCCCTCTCTGACTCCTGGCTTGGGTATTGCTTTAGAGGGAATGCATTCATTAGCAGGGTTGACTGATCATTTTCATCATTCACTTCAAATGTGCACTGATGTGTCATTAATTAGGATTAATCAGGAAATTGCCATATAAATACAAAGACTATGGGGGCCTATATATGGCTCATTAAGCTAATATAGCTTAAGAAATTGACTGGACTTTCAAATGTGTTAGCAACTGTACACTGTAAGAATAACTGATTAAAACTCAACTAACTTACTCGCAAGCAAATAAGAAAAGACCACAGTATATGGTTGTAGCGGGGTGGCTACCCACTCCTGCCCTTCGGGGCTTTAAAACAGCCCTGGGAAGGGGCTTTTTGGCTGGGCTGATTGGGGAAGTGGCTGCAGCTGGAGGCCACGCCCCAAACTGAACAGGGCTTATAAGAAGGCAGGGAAGCCAGGAGCAGTCAGTCTCTCTCTTCTTCCAGAGGGAGATGGGCCTGGCTGCTTAGAGGTTGAGAAGGTACCTATGGTGAAGCAGGGCCGGGGAAGGGCTGAGGAGTTAGGGAAGCTCCAGCCTGGAAAGCCCCAGGCTGCGGCCTAGGAAAGGGCAAGAGGTACTGGGGGTTGCAGGGGACAACCCAGGAGTAGGTAAAGCAGCAGGTCCAAACCCCTTTTGCCTGTGATGAGTGGGCCGATGCTGCAGTCTGCTCCAGGGTGTGGAGCTAGACCATGACTGTCAGTGGCCACTACTGAGGCAAAGTGGGGATAGTAGGGTGGGGGCTCCCCTGGGAGGAGGAGACCCAGTTATAGTTAAAGGGGCACCGGGTCCAGGGAGGGACATGGGGCCGAGAGCGAAACAGGTGGATCACCAGCCTGCACGGGGCGCTCTGGACTGGAAAAAGAGCTAATTCCCGGAATAACCAGTAGGAGGCGCCGCAGGGGCGAGTACCGCCCGGTTACAATGGTATATGCCTCAAAATATGAAGAACAATGCAAAAATACAGAGAAAATGCTGAGCCAGAATTCAAAAAAATTGAGCAAAACATATCAGGTACCAAACAAAAACTATGAATTTTGCCTTTATTATTTGCTTGTTTATAGGAGCACCCATAGTGTGTTAGGCACAATACACATAAAAAAGAAATCAATGTCCCTGCCCCAAAGAGCTTACAGTAAAAAAGCACTCTGCTACTAGAAGGAGACATGCAGCTGCATTGCAAGAAGCACAGAAATCACCTCTTAAGGTGCATGATTTTGACAGATTTTAGTTACTAGGGGCTGGAGCAGTGGTATGTTTTAACAATGATTCAGGATCCGCCTCAGCCTCATAAGACTAGTCAGAAGAGATGTTGTGGTGCCATACAGAATAGGTAGTTATTGATTTCAGTAGCTACTGTCAAAAACCCAATGTGAACAGTGGTGAAAGTGTTGCACCAGGGGACAAGAATCAAAATGTATGTTAATGGACTGCTCTCCCAGAACTGCTCCCCTAAAGGCAGGAGTCCTTTTGGAGCAGGAGCATCTGGGCTCTGTCTCTGTGTACGACCCCCCACCCCTTTGTTGGTGCTTTGTTTTTTGTTTTCATTTTTTGAGGATTCCATACAGTATCAAATGCCAATTTTTTATAAAAAGATATTGCAGTCTTAGAGTAATGGTCCAGATCGCTATAGTAACATTACTGTGAGCTGAAATGTTTGGGACCATTGCTGAAGAATACTGTGATATGGTTTTTTACAAGAGATGGACTCAACGTTCTCACTAGGCTGCACACTGAGGTGCCCAGAGAAATGAAGTGAAGATGTGAATCCCAGTGGCCCTCTTCTTTTCTGCAGATGGAAACACATGGGTACACCTTCAAAATGAAACACTACCAAGTGGAAAGTCATATATATGGACATTAAGGTTTTATTATTTTGAATTAGGGGCTTTTGCTGAGTGATTTTAATTTGCCTCTGTTAGTAAGTAGATTTAAACTAATCTACAAAAAAGTACATCAAAAATCTCCCCTAAAATATGTAGTTTGTGATAAGGCTGTGTAGCACCAACTATAACTAATATCATCTCAAGTGCTATCAGCCAGTTTGCTTGATTTATATCCTCTGTAGGGATGGACACACAGGTCTGGATAAAATAAGGACTTTAGAATGTTTGGTTTGGATAAGGATCCACAAGTTGGGATACTCATCTGAAGTTTATCTTTGGGTCTCTTGTACTACTTATTTTCTATTGGGCTGGAAACAGATTTCCCATCTCAGCCAAAAATGCAGAGGTGTGAGAGATTGTTGACATTGGGCCATTATCATTGGGTCACTCTTCTTACTCTTCACTGCACCTCTCCCCACACCAAACCTGCAAGACTTTATCAGACAAATAAAGGTGGATTCTAGCAGCATTGCTTTCTTTTCAGGCTGGGGAGCCCCCGGAGCTGGTTCTCAGGGAAGCGGCTGACACAAGAGCTCCCGAAAACTATGCTGCCAAGTTCACATTGTCTGAGTGGCTCATGACTGTGAGTGCCTACCTCAGGGCAGACGGTCAAAAAGAGGGCTGACACCCCAAACTGGTTGTATGTTCTATAATTAGATTTCACCAACCCTGTAATAAATGTGAACTCCTGGATCACTATATCAGTCTAACCATGGAGTCACAGGCAGTCCCCTTAGGCTCTCCTGTCTATCTGGCCACCCAGGCAAGCTGGACTTAGTGATAAATGGTCTCAAAAAACTTTCAGGTTGCTTCCAGTCCCTAGAGACCAGCCACTTACCTCAGATTAATTGTTACTGTAGATCTTACAACAAAGACAATGCCTGTAGCCAATCCTGTAATAAACTATATAAAGGTTTATTAACTAGGAAAAGGATATAAAAGAGTTATTTACTGGTTAAAGCAAGCAAGCATACACACACACACGAGTTATCATCTATGGTTCCTAAAGATGACAGAGACGTGGTAATCTGCCAATTCAAAATGTCTTTCAGGGCAGACCCTGGGGCAGCCGCTTGGGATCTCTGCCTTAGTTTAAGGCCCTGTGAGACCTCAAACAGCAAAGAGATGAAAAATTCTCTTGTGACCCTGTTTTACCTTTTACATTTAGGCTTTGTCGGCACTTTTGTCGGCAAAGCTTTTGTCGGTCAGGAGGTGTGAAAAAACTACACCCCGACCGACATAAGTTTCACCAGCAAAAGCACTGGTGTGGACAGCGCTATGTTGGCGGGATAGACATAGCTACTGCCGTTCATTGGGGGTAATTAAATTATGACAGCGGGAGAGCTCTCCTGCCGGCATAGAGCAGCTACATAGGAGACCTTACCGTGGGGTAGCTGCAGTGGCACAGCTATGCCACTGTAAGGTCTGTATCACAGACACAGCCTTCATCTTCCAGTCTATGAGACGAGCTCCCTTGCATATAGCATTTCCAAAGTGTGATACGGCCACTCACTGGTCCTCTCTGTTGCGATGTTCCTTAATGGCCTATTTAATCTCACTGGACCTCATGAATGGGAAGGGGGGACGATGCCTGTTTTCACAAATTCAGAGCAAAGATTTTAAAAATTGTAAAGCAAAATGTACATATTTCCTTATAGCATGGAATACAGACATTACAAGTGAGATTAACTAGCAAGCATTTCAGAGAATCTAAACACTACATTCATTCTATAAGACCAATACCTATTTTGAACAAAACTAACATACAGGTGAGTTGGTTTGGTTTCCAGCTATGAGAGTGTCAATTCTTAGCTAACGCCTTCGGTCTTGGCCAGAGCTAGCACTTGGTTTACCAGTGTCATGAAGCCAAGGGAAGGCAAGTGACATTATGGAGGTAGTGGTCCTCCACAGATACCACAAGATCCTCTGGTTTGAGCAGATCAGAGCATGTCACTTTTACAGCAGCAGGAAAGAGCAAACCTTGTTCCCCAGTGGCGGCTGTAAAGGAAACCACACTGATGAAGATTTGAGGAGCTTTTTCACCAATAGAGGTGAGCAGGCCACAATGTTGTTTTCATCAGTAGAGTTTGGAGTTGAAAGTTATTCCATGTATCACATATGAAAACATAATAACAGCAATACTTCTTATCTGGATTGGTTTTCTGTTACTTTTGCTCTGCAACTGTCAATATGGGGGATTGTTTTATTGAAGGTGGCCTTTCTCGATTTCAGACTCAAAGACAGCTGTAACACCTCCCTGCTGAACTGAATACAGGACACTTTACAGAGAAGTCCATAGTCAACCACTTACATTAATGGGAACATTGGTTCCACCCTAAAGAAGTCGACAAAATGGGTATTAGATCCTTTGTGCCAACAACAGAGACTGGAGCTACATCTGAGCACTCTGGCTGAACCTGCCATTCCTCTCCCTAGCATCAGAACTGCCTCTTCTCTGCATTTGCTTCTTTCATTCCCCATCCATCAGGGGAAAGTCCTTGTGTTTTAATTAGTTGTGAAAATATCTGGTGCTCTTTCCCATCCTCCATAGGCTACTTCCTGATGATGTAGGATCTTATCACTATGGCAATTGGAGTCAGAAACCAGAGTTCCAACCGCAAGGTGATGAGGGCAGTTTCTGTCCTGGAGTCATTGTCACAAGTGGGACTGCATTTCTATAAGTCCTTCCTGGCTCCATAGGGAAAAAGTTGCAGGGCGCACTAATAAACCTATTGGGCTCACACAGCTTTTTGCCAAACTTTCACAAGCTCAGTTTGATGAAGGTTGTAAGACTGATTGTCTGAGTCCTCTTTAGCGAGGCATTAGGGGCTCTTGTCAAAATTTAATCAACATTGGAATCTTTATCCAGTGATGACTGGTTTTCAGAATGCAGAATATTAAAATCAGCACACTCCTGCTGTGTTAATCAGAGACTTTCAAATAGCTGCATTAGCATACATTGTTTGAATAAGTACTTTCTCTACATGACATTGGCCTTTCCAGTCTCGGGCTCAAAGATTCAGTAAGTTGTCTCAGTAGTACTGGTTATATTTGTGACAGAAGGGGTGTAAAGGCTATGTGATATGATGGATTCCAAAAGCAATACTAATAGAAAATCTCACATAGAAACTCAGGTGACCCTACTACTTTAAGACAGAAGGTTAAAGGTGATTCCCTTTCAGAGCCAGCCAACTTGACTGATGAGCTACACTCCAGTGCAGACTTCAGTGTAATGGAGAAAACAGGAAATAAACCACAAAAAGATTATTTGAAAACATAGAGTTATAAATACCATTAAATGCTATCAAGCCATTCCTTTCATAGCTGTTTCCACACATTTCAGAGGCCAGCCAAACAATGGGACCTAAGAAAATACCAGTATATTAGAGGATAAAAATCTTCATAGATAAGATTCTAAATAATTTGGTCTTTGCTGATATGCTATTACTCCTAGGGATACTGTTCATGGATAACAAAGGAATGACCAAAGCCAGTAGGGCTGCAGGGATACTATAAAACTATTTTAAAAGCTATACAATTCTCAGCTCAATATTTATTGTTTCACCCTCCATTAAATGGGAAATGCAAACACATCAGATATCTACTATATACGAGCATCTCTGAATTTCTCAACTAAAATGCAATTTATTCATCTTCCTATGGTAAGAAGGGATGGGATAATCCATTCGTATAAAATAAGAATTGACGGAACATCTGCCTTTCCTTAGAATCAGGGCCTGATCCACTCCAGCTTCGCGTCCGTGTAGCTCCACAAATCCAGCGCAGTTGCACGACAATGAGACTGAAATTACATGTTATTGAGCATAGATAAAAGTTCATTACCAAATATGCCCTGCCACTTGTCCACATCATTTTTTTGGGTCCTGGTTCTGCTCACGACTGAAAACAGAAGTGCCAAAATACCATCAGATAATTCCATGTTCTCACAGGAGCATTTGTTCCTCTACAGAGCTACTCACATGTAAGGGACTGGAAATGCTGCATTGTCTCCTTCGCATTCTCCCCTCGTAGATGGGATTTGGCACACTCACGTCTGGAAGTAAGGCCTGGTCTACACTAGGCATTTAAACCGGTTTTAGGAGCGTAAAACCGATTTAATGCCACACCCGTCCACACTGAGAGGCCCTTTATATCGGTATAAAGGGCTCTTTAAACCGGTTTCTGTACTCCTCCCTAACGAGAGGAGTAGCGCTAATATCGGTATTACCATATCGGATTAGGGTTAGTGTGGCCGCAGATCGACGGTATTGGCCTCCGGGCGGTATCCCACAGTGCACCACTGACCGCTCTGGACAGCAATCTGAACTCGGATGCAGTGGCCAGGTAGACAGGAAAAGCCCCGCGAACTTTTGAATATTTCCTGTTTGCCCAGCGTGGAGCTCCGATCAGCACGTGCGGCGATGCAGTTAAAAATCAAAATAAAGAAAGAGCTCCCGCTTGGACCATGCGGACGTGATCGCTGTAAGGGCAGGCAAATCTGTTCTATCAGCGCTCCGTTACAGAAGACGAAATTCAAAATCATTTTTAAAAAATCTCCAGACAGACGCCATAGCAGGGGCTCAGCGCACTGCTGCGTGACAAGCGTAACGGAAAGCCAAAGAATCAAATAGACGCTCATGGACTGGAGGACTCAAGCTATCCCACAGTTCCTGCAGTCTCCGAAAAGTATTTGCATTCTTGGCTGAGCTCCAAATGCTTCTAGGGTCAAACACAGTGTCCGTGGTGGGTCAGGGCATAGCTCGGCAATTTACGCACCCCCCCACCCACCCCCCAGAAGTGAAAGGGAAAACAATCCTCTCTTGACTCTTTAACATGTCATCCTATCTTTACTGAATGCTGCAGATAGATGCGATGCTGCAGCACTCAACACCAACATCCTTGCTCCCCCGCCATGGGTGGCTGATGGTGCAATATGACTGGTACCCATCCTCATCATCAGCCTATTGGCACATGGGGCAGTGCAAAAGGACTGGTAACCATGCCGACTAGCATCAGTTAGGTCAATCAAGGGTGCCTGGCCCTAATTTTTCCTGGTAGATGGTGCAGTATGGCTGATAACCATCGTCATCATAGCAACAGGGGGCTGAGCTCCATCAGCCCCCACCCTTCATGTGTAAAGAAAAGATTCAATTGCCCCTGGACTAGCAGAGGGATGCTGGGCTCCTCTCCTCCACACTCCTTACTGTCCTGTCTGGACTATCATAGCAGCTGGAGGCTCCCTTCCACTCATTTCTCACTAACAAGTCACTGTGTCTTATTCCTGCATTCTTTATTACTTCATCACACAAGTGGGGGGACAATGCTATGGTAGCCCAGGAAGGCTGGGGGAAGAACGGAATCAACAGGTGGGGTTGTTGCAGGAGCACCCCCTGTGAATAGCATACAGCTCATAATTTCAGCAGGATCTGACACAGAGCAGCTGTGCTCTCTGGTTCTATGATACAGTGGTTCTCTAGTACACTTGCCCATATTCTAGGCAGGACTGATTCTATTTTTAGATACCAAAAAGGAGGGATTGACTCAGGGAGTCATTCCCAATTTTGGCTTTTGCGCCCCTGGCTGATCTCAGCCAGGGGCACTTATGACAGCAGCAAATGGTGCAGTGCAAAAGGACTGGTAACCATGATCATCTTATTACCAATTTATGGTATGGTAGATGGTACAGTATGGCTGGTAACCATCTCTGCTGTCATGCAAAAGCAAAAGCATGCTGCTGTGTAGCGCTGCTGAATCGCCTCTGTCAGCGGCATCTAGTACACATACGGTGACAGGCACAAAAGGCAAAACAGGCTCCATGGTTGCCATGCTATGGCATCTGCCAGGCAATCCAGGGAAAAAAGGTGTGAAATGCTTGTCTGCCGTTGCTTTCCCAGAGGAAGGAGTGACTGACGACATTTACCCAGAACCACCCGCGACAATGATTTTTGCCCCATCAGGCACTGGGATCTCAACCCGGAAATTCCAAGGGGCGGGGAAGGCTGCGGGAACAATGGGATAGCTACAGAATAGCTACCCACAATGCAACACTCCAGAAATCGACGCTAGCCTCGGACCGTGGATGCACACCACCGATTTAATGTGTTTAGTGTGGCCGCGCACACTCGATTTTATACAATCTGTTTTGCTAAACCGGTTTATGTAAATTCGGAATAATCCCGTAGTGTAGACGTACCCTAACAGATAGTTTTCTTCCCAAAACCAGCAGATCCCCTGAAAGCTGCCAGGGTGGGCCTTGTACTTTGGTCTTATGTTTCTGGACTGTTTAATGTTGCTTTTTAGTCCCCTCTGGCCTCTTGACACCAAAGTTGCCAACGGAGCAATGCTAACAGAGGTTCCTTCCTTGGCCAGTGCCTTAGAACCTGCCCCTGGGGGAGGTGCCATAACACAGAGGAGGGCATGAGTTAGTGGATGTTGATAAGCTCAGCTATATCTCAGCCTCTAAAATCTCCCAGGGCAAGAGAGATAATGCCATTGCCTTGGCCCAACCTTCTTCTCAGCTGCCGGTCCTGACTCATACAGGTCCCTCACATGGTGGTTTCTGTGGATTGAATCAGGCTCTATACTGCTAAAGGGATTGAAGGAGGGGGACATCAAAAAGGATTTACTGTAACCTAATTATGATCTAGCACCCTCCAACACACCCCTGCCTGGCCCCCCTCGTATTTATAAGGCTGTGATCAGAAAAAATAACGGGAGTAAATGGTGTTTTAGTTTTGGTAATGCTATCAGCACTGAGTTTTCTTTTTTAATTATGAGCTAACGATGCTTTGGAAGATAAGGACTTGACCTTTATGGGACTCCTACCATTCCAGAGACAACTATTTGGTATATTCATTAATTCACTCAAGAGGAGGCTCATGGAGTTTAAATGCCAACTGAACATGTGAAATATCAGGCTATAAAGTGAAGTTTGCACAGCTGCCATGCTGGGATAGCAGGGGGCAACTAGCGCAGCAGCTCAGAATAACAGGTAAACACAAGCTGGGATCAAAACTACATTTCTGCTATTTGCCCCTAGCCTTAGTTCTTTCTTTCCCATGTTTCTCTTTTCTCTCCATTCCTCCTCTTTTTTTATCTTCCCCTTCTCTTTTTTTTTGTATGAAGTTAACCTGTTTATATTTAAATTGCCTTGAAAGAGGAAGTCAACTTTAATTTAGTCCATTCAAGCCATTTACAATAATAAGAATTTCAGATTAAACCTTTTTAAGATGAGCTGGTTGTCCTATAATTTGATTTGCCAATTGATATGGATTTTTAAACATTTCCAATAAAATCAGAGACTGTTTAGCCTTATCATAACAGCTGGAATGCAGAGACAGACTAAACTCTTGGATATTATAACTATGTATGAGATATTACAGAGTATGGAAACATATACATTTTTTATTTAAAAAACTAGAATTATATATAATTAACTTAGCACACATTAATGGATTAAAAGCTGGCTAACTAATAGGTCTCCGAATGTAATTGTAAATAGGGAATCATCATCGATTGGGTGTGTTTCCAATCCTTCAGGGATCTGTTATTGGACCTGGAAGAAAACATAAAATCATTCCTGATAAGATGACAAAAAATTGTGGGAGTGATAAATAACAAAGAGGACAGGTCACTAACACAGAGCAATGCGGATCACTTGGTAAACTGGACACAAGCAAATAATATGTGTTTTAATATGGTTAAATGTAAACATATAATCTAGAAACAAGAATGTAGCCTGTACTTAAAGGATGGGTGACTTGCTACTGGGAAGCAGTGACTCTGAAAAAGGTTTGAGTGTCATGGTGGATAATCAGCTGCACATGAACCCCCGGTGTGACGCTGCAGCCGAAAGGGCTAATGCCATCCTTAGACACATAAACTCTCGAGTAGGAGTAGACTGGTTATTTGACCTCTGTATTTGGCACTGGTGTAACTGCTGGTGGAATACTGTGTCCAGTTCTGATGTCTGTAATTCAAGAAGGGTGTTGAAAAATTGGAGAGGGTTCAGGAAAGGTCCATGAGAATGATTAAAGGAATAGAAAACCTGCCTTACATTGATAGATTCAAGTAGCTCCCTCTATTTATTTTAACAAAGCAAAGGTTAAAGGGTGACTTGATTACAGTCTATAAGTACCAACATTCAGGGCAAATATTTAATATGAGGTTCTTCAATCTAGCAGAGAAAGGCATAACACGATCCAATGTCTCGAAGCTGAAGATAGACAAATTCAGATTGGAAATTAGATGTAACTTTTTAACACTGAGGGTAATTAAACACTCGAAGAACTTACCAAGGGTCATGGTGGATTCTCTGTCACTTAAAATTTTTATATCAAGATTTGGATGTTGTTCTAAAAGATATGTGCTAGGAATTATTTGGGGGGAGTTCTATGGCCTGTGTTATAGAAGAGGCTAGATTAGATGATCACTATGATCCCTTCTAGCCTTGGACTCTATGGGTATGTCTACACTACGAAATTAGGTCAAATTTATAGAAGTCAATTTTTAGAAATCGATTTTATACAGTTGATTGTGTGTGTCCCCACTTAAGACCATTAACTCAGCAGAGTGCATCCACAGTACTGAGGCTAGCATCGACTTCCGGAGCATTGCACTGTGGGTAGCTATCCCACAGTTCCCGCAGTCTCCACCACCCATTAGAATTCTGGGTTGAGATCCCAATGCCTGATGGGTCAAAAACGTTGTCGCGGGTGGTTCTGGGTACATGTCGTCAGGCTCCCCCTCCCTCCATGAAAGCAACAGCAAACAATCATTTCTCGCCATTTTTTCCTGGGTTACCCATGCAAATGCCATACCACGGCAAGCATGGACCCGCTCAGCTCACTGTCACTGTACATCTCCTGGGTGCTGGCAGACGTGGGACTGCATTGCTACACAGCAGCAGCTCATTGCCTTTTGGAAGCAGACAGTGCATTACAATTGGTAGCCATCGCCGTCATCTCCTGGGTGCTCTTTTAGCCGACTTCGGTGAGGTCGGTCAGGGGCGCCTGGGCAGACATGTGAGTGACTCCAGGTCATTCTCTTTTTAAGTTTTGTCTCCTGGAGATTCAGTCCTGCCTGCAGTTGTACTGCATCGTCTTGTCGGGGGAGGAGTACAGAAATTGATTTTAAGAGCCCTTTAAGTCGAAAAAAATGGCTTTGTTGTGTGGATGCATGCCGGGGTAAATCGATATAATGCTGCTAAATTTGACTTAAACTCATAGTGTAGACCAGGGCTATGATTCTGTGAATACAAGCCAGACCCGTACAATGGCTAGTGATACAAAAAAGCCACCAATAACACAGATGAATTGGTGCTGAGTTGCTCTTAAATATGGTAGGTACCTAAGCAGAAAATCTCCATTTTGTATCTTGAGCTCAGCACTAATTTTTAGCTTTCTCTGCAATGTTCTGCTTTGATTTTGGGCTACTCATATAGAAGCAGCTAGCACTGCTTTGGCAGTTTAAAAAAAACCAAATTGCCTACCTTGAACAGATCTTGAGAATTATCAGTCCACAATGTGAGATCTCATCACCACTTGAGTTTCATTATGCCACATGAAAAGGAGTCTTAACCTACTGAGCACCACAGATGGGACCCATTCAAAAAGCATAAAGCTTCCCAGTAATCGATTTTGCAAGGCATAAAGACAGACAAGGACCGTCGAGCTAAATTTACAAACACAGGTGCCTAAATTTAGGTACATGCCTAGCTATATCATTGCTCTGATTGTTGGAGGTTCTGAGCTCGCACATTTCACTTCAGTGAGAACAGTTCTTGCTCAGCCGCTCTGAAATGGGGCTCTTGGTTCACATTCACAGGGCCATGTGAGTGCTGCTTTTCTGGACATGTCCTGAATGGATGAATGAATGAATGAAAGGAAGACGTTACGTGAGTTTTTAATACAAGCTAAACAACTGACGTGGACATTTTTGGAAGTATGTAGCTTTGTTGTAGAGGTGCTCAGATATCATGGTGATGAGTACAGTATAAATACATATAGTAAACTAAGTGAAAGATTATCTGGTTTGTGACAGGAAAAGAAATGACACACTGCAAGATTTAGAAGGTAACAGAGAAAGAATGTTAAGGTAAACATCTGTTTATCTATGAGGTTTGGTGAGCTTCTGTGCAAGATTGATGGATTTTAATACTGTTGACTGAGAGAGATCATGAGTTCCTCTGAGTATGAATTTAAATTCATACATTCTTCTTGTATTGATTTGAAGGGAAAAAGGCTAATTCTGGAACAAATCCCTGTAACTGTCCTTTAACAGAGTATTTCAAAATGAGGAAGTTCAAATTTTATACAAAGTTCAAATTTTATATACACCTTTCTGCCCTTGTGTTTTCTTTAAAAGATCTTTTTTCCTACACCTATTCCCCTGGAAAGGTCTAGATGAAAGATTAAACAGAAGCCTACATCTTCAACGGTATTTTGATACCTAAATCCCAATGAAATCAATCCATAGGAATAATTGATTTCAATGGGAATGAGGGGCCTAAATACATTTGAGGATCTGGGCCAGATAGTATGAGCCAAATCCTGCCTATGGCAATAAAAAGGACTTCTTGTGCATAGTAAGTAAAGTCAGCAAGATTGGTCTCTGTAAAATTTTTCCTCATTACTTTGCTTCCTTTTTCTTCTTTAAATCTCAGTGACAATGGACACTTCAAGCTTAGGTTTCACAATCTGGCATGCAATTCAACTTTACATTACACAGAAATAGTAGAAACTAGGGAAGTCTTTTCAAAACTGGATGCTTATGATTAGGAATTGAATCTAGAAAATTGATAAGGGAAGCAAAAGACCACAAGACATCCTCCATAACCATCACAGTTAAGTACAATAAGGAGTTTTTTAAATATATCAAGAACAAAAGAAACCCTAGCAAAGGTACTGGTTCATTACTAGATGGAAATAAGAGCATTGTTAGTAATAATGCAGAAAAGGTAGAAGTGTACAATAAATATTTCTGTTCTATATTTGAAAAAAAGCCAGATGATGTATTCATATTGCATGATGATGATAATAAAATACTTTCCATTCTAGAAGTAACTAAGGTCAATGATATACTTAGACATTTTAGATCAGTAGGTCTGGACAATTTGCATGCAGCAGGTTTTTAAAGAGCTGGCCAAGGGG
This sequence comes from Mauremys reevesii, assembly GCF_016161935.1. NCBI lineage: Eukaryota > Metazoa > Chordata > Testudines > Geoemydidae > Mauremys > Mauremys reevesii. The sequence continues at coordinate 24,277,460 of NC_052633.1, read as the reverse complement.
CTCTTGAGACCATTAATGTTGATTTTTAATAAGTCTTGAAGCACTGGGGAAGAAAGTTAATGCTGTGCAAATATATAAAAAGGGAAAACAGATTATCCAAGTAATTATGCACCTGTCAGCCTGATACCGATCCCCCACAAAATAATGGAACTGCTGATACAGAACTCAATCAATAAAGAATTAAAGGATGTTAATATAATTAATGCTAATCAACATGGGTTTATAGAAACTAGATCTTGTCAAAATATCTTCATTTCTTTATAAAGTGTAGTTGTCAACATGTATATCCCAGGGTATTAGGATATATTAAAATGTATCATTTCTTTATGAGATTGCAAGTTTTATTGATAAAGGTAATAGTACTGATATAATATACTGAGTCTTTGATAAGGTTGTGTCACATTTTGTATCACATGGCATTTTGATTAAGGAACTAGTACAATGCAAAATCATGGCATATATTAAATAAATTAAAATGTCTAACAGGTCTCAAAATGTAATTGTAAATGGTAAATCATAATCAAGCAGCTCTGATTTTAGTGGGATCCCACAGGGATTGGTTCACAGCCCTATGCTAGTCAATATTTTTATCAATGACCTTCAAGAAAACATAAAATAATCATTGATAAAGTTTGCAGATGACACAAATATTGGGGGAGTAATAAATAATGAAGAGGATATGTTACTGATACAGAGTGATCTGAATCTCTTGATATGCTGGGAAGAAGCACACAATATGCATTTAAATATGGCTGAAGTAAATGTGTATCTCTAGAAACAAAGAACGTAGGATGGGGGACTCTAACTTGGGAAGCAAATACTCTGAAAAAGACTTGGGAGTCATGATGAATAATCAGCTGAATAATCAACCACAGCTATTGGACTTGAAGCAGGAATTAATTCGGGGAAGTTCTATGTTATGTAGGATGTCAGACTATATGACAGAATGGTTCCTTTGGCTTAAAATCTATGATTCCATGAAAATTCATATTTAAGCATCTAAGTGGCCCGGTTTTTATAGGTACTGAACAGATGCAACTCCCACAGTATATCATTTTTGGAACTACATCCTGAGTACTTACTACCTCTGAAAATCAGACCACTTACTTGAATACTTAAGGATTCAGATGACCAGGGGCGGCTCTAGCTTTTTTGCTGCCCCAAGCATGGCAAGCAGGCAGCCTTCAGTGGCATGCCTGCAGGAGGTCCGCTGGTCCCACGGCTTTGGCGCACCCACCGCTGAATTGCCACCGAATCAGCGGGACCAGCGGACCTCTCGCAGGCAAGCTGCCAAAGGCTGCCTGACTGCCACCCTCACAGGGACCGGCAGGGCGTCCCCCATAGCTTGCCGCCTCAGGCACACGCTTGGAGTGCTGGTGCCTGGAGCCGCCGCAGCAGATGACTCAGGTTAGCCATCTAAATTTAACAGAGCTGTCTTGGATACAATAACCTCCTTACAAAAGTGTTAATGAGAGGCAGCCCTAGTGGTGGTACTGTATTGTTACACATAACCTTACAAGTTCTTTTTCACAGCATGCCAGCAAGTTTTTAGTCTTGGAAGAAAATGCTATGTTTTTGTGCGTTTTGTGATGCAGGCTTTGTAGAGGATCTGGGGCAAGCAGCAAGGGAGTTTGTCATCTGCTTAATCTCTCTAACTAGAGTTAATTCTTGAAACAGAGGAGCTCACTGGGAGCCAGAAGTGTCTGACATCCCTGACTCAGGGATTGGTTGCATGCCGTTTGTGACCACCTCTGTTCTAGGAGTCATGTATGTATGTGAGTAAAACAAGTTGCACTAAGAATATATCAGACTCCATGTTACCTGAGTACTCCTTCAATGGGAAACTAACATACAGGACCTCAACATCTGCTACCACTCAGCAGAGGGGTATGAGTACTATTAGCATCTCTTCTCTGCTGGCATTTTTACTTTATAAAGTTAAGAAACAAAAAATAGGACAGGTGTCAATAAAAACAAAAACTTGGCTACAGATTCATAGAAACCAGAACTATAACAATAAAAAGGCTCAAAAGGCACAAAACGTTTTGATGAAACACCTGCTGGACTTCAATAAGACATGCAAATGTGTGAACCATCCATTCTGAAGCTTTGTTCCCTTTGTGACTAGAGTTTCAGTTACAGTCAGGAAGTTCTAATATGTAAATAGGATATGACATGAAAACCTTTTCTGGAATATAAGAAATCCAGTGAGTCTTGACATTCTTGCATCTCCTTAATTGAAATCAAGCTGAGATCATAAGAGGAGTTTTTTGAAAATCAGTCTCTGCGTGGGAAAGTGAAGGAGACTGATTTTCCACTGTCTTGCAATATAACCATTTACATGTGCGCAGTGTACACAGCAAGCGTGTGCTCACTTCCCCACTCACTCTCATCAATGGTGGTAGTTTAGACCTTTAAAATACTTTAATGTAATCATCATGGCACTGATCCTGTGAAGACTTACACAGAGGCTTCATTTTAAGCACACGAATAGTGAATAGGCCCACTTAGTCCTACTAAGTTAAGCCTGTGTTAAAGTGTTTGCAGAAAGGCCCCGTGTTCCCAAACCCTCTATTCATTGTTTTGCTAATGTTAGCACTTATAGGCACATGAATATTCCCACCGAATGGCAAATCAGGCCCATATGGTCCAGAGCTGTGGATGTGATCCAAAGCCCATTGAAGTCAATGGTCCTACTTGCATATTTAAAGTTTGTGATTAAGTCCTTTGCTAGGTCAGAGTAACAGGTCAGTGCCTCCAGTTCTTTGTACGTGTGGTGCTGGTAATACAACTTTTAGGAGAAATAACCATATTAAGAATAAGAATAAAAATCCTTACCTTAAAAAATGTGAACGCAACCCCTAAAAACCTCAGAAACCAAAATGTAAGAGCTATTTCACGCTCCATAGTTCCTATATTGTTTCAGCATAAACATTTCGTAACATGGGGGCCTAATCCAAAACCCAGTGAAGTTAATGGAAGTCTTTCCATTGCCTTCAGTGGCTTTGAATCAGGCCCATATTCAGGGGCGGCTCTACAAAGTAGGCTGCCCCAAGCAGCGCGGAGCGCTGCGCCGCCCTTCCCCAGTCCCGCGGCGGGTCCCCTCTTCCCGCGGCTCCGGCATCCTGGGGAGGGCGGCATTTGGCTCCGGTGGAGCTCCCGCCGGCATGCGGCAGGTCCACCGGAGCCGGGCCGAGCGGCCCTGCCGCAGTCATGCCTGCGGGAGCTCAACCGGAGCCGCGGGAAGACGGGACCCGCCGCAGTCATGCCTGCGGCAGGTCCGCTCGTTCCGGGCTCCGGTGGACCTGCCGCAGTCATGCCGGCGGGAGCTCCACCGGAGCCAAATGACGCCCTCCCCAGGATGCCGCCCCAAGCGGGCGCTTGGCCCGCTGGTGCCTAGAGCCGCCCCTGCCCATATTTATGGATTATACAGGCCTGATTCTCCACTCAGTCAATCCATTGATTTGGGTAGAGGTAACAACTGGAGAGTCAGGTTCTGTATTCCATGTTACTGTTCTATTCATCTCTATGCCCTGTTTGATTATGTATAAACACAACAAAAATCCACCAGAGTTTAAAACTCATAGATCACAGATGTTACCAAGGGTCACCATAGATCAGAGGTGCAGCCAGAATCCACAACTCCTATTCCACCTTCTCATGAAGACAAATTGTGTTTTTAAATTCTTGTAATGAAGTTACATTTATCACTTTCCTGCTGCCTTTTCTTTCCATCCTCTGCTACAATCCTGTCATCTTTACAGCTGATGTCATTGAACCTGAATTTTTCTTCAGTCATACTACCAGCTAAGTGAGATGAATGAAATCAATATTCTTCCCTTTACAGGTGAAATGAGTTTAGTGACACATAATAGTAGTGTACCTTCTTCTCTTTCTCCATCTCCATGCTACTATCCATCAATGTGCTGTGCTTGGCACATGAATGAACATATGTTAATATGAGATTTCAAGCAACAACCTCCTCTAATGTAATGAAATCTTTCAATCTTCGATCTCGAAAGCCTATTCCTGGATCTATGCATCTTCCTCCTCTCCCAGCATTTATAGCTATTATTGTTACACTGCTCCGACTATGCCCAAGTTGGTTAGTGTGTTCTTTGAGTGATGAAATTGACCTGAAGCCACTCTAGAGGGCTGACCACTGAAAAAGGGAAATGCCCCAGGGAATGGAAATGTAAAACTTGTAATAAAAAGGTATTTAATTTTTCAGTAGTCTGCTGGGTTTTATCCAGAGCTGTGCTCCATTAAAGGGAGGTCACTTACCACAGTAAATGAAGCCTTGCTATAGTCCTTGTCAGAACTGTGACTCGTGTGACTCTGTTCTGAGAATGAATGTACCCTGTAGATTGACCAGTAGGGGACGCTGAAGTGTGATGCCGTTAACACTGCTCAACAAGGACCAAAAAATGCCACCTCTTTAACTCACCCCTTCTCACTGGCTGCTTAGAAACTATGACTTCCATCAACTTTGTCTATGCTTAAAGTTTATTGGATTAAATTCATCCTTGAACAAGGCCTACCTATGCACCACTTAACCCCCACTTAAACCCTCTTTTGGGTGCTTACCCTATGCTTTGGGCTGGCCCTTTGCACTGGGGTACATTTCATCCATTACATATAAATAAAATAAACCATGGAGTTTTTTAAAAATAAGTAAACTGCTTTAATGTTACATTTGTGACTGATGGTGACGAGGTACCTGTTGTCTGAACTTTGTAAGTTGAAAGCATGATCAAACAGCCTCTTTAGCTAATCACGATGCAAGGCTACTCAAAAAAGTTTCAGGGGACCTTTGTTTGTAATGTATGCTTTCTGTGAGTGAAAACATGCCAGCTGGAGCAAACTAATGAGCCCCCAGAAGAGAGCATCTGTACAGCTTGAGTTTGAATGTTATCCAGCCATTTGTCTTAGATTGACACTGTAACAGCCATGGTAATGGAAAGCCTCCCTCCGTGACAATGCGAACAGTATCATCCAACAGTAACTGGCAAACCAAAAATGTCTAAAGGTTCCATTCAGTTTGGAGAAGCACCCAAAAGTTCAGAAGCTTAATTAAATTGCCTAATCCACTAGGGTCTGCGAATTTCAGCCAGAAATAACATGCGAAAATGGCTTGTTTATAGTAGTCAGTGCTGTTCCTGTTTTGGCCAAAGACAGAATGTGCATTGGTGAACAAAAATAATTTTACTAATCAATCCCTCTCAAACTTCTAAAAAGTCAAATTTCAGTCTGGGGCAACAGTTCAAATCTATTCATATTTCTCTGGATGCAGTTCATTCTTCTACATCAGCTTCAATTAATTGTGCATTTAATTCTCAAAGACAGTTTTTAATTATTACCGTTTTTATATTGATGTATGCAGCCTTGTACTTTAGATAAACTGTGCCATACAGACAACAGGAGACCTGCTCAGATACTGTACTCTGTGGTCCCAATCTAATTTCCACTGAAGTCACTGAAAAGACTCAGGCTGACACCCCTGGAAGATGGACCAGGCCCTAAACGCCAACAGGAGGCACAGTTGAACAAACACAGAGTGCGAAATCTTGGTCCCATTGAAGTCAGTGGCAAAACTCTACTTGACGTCAACGGAGCCAGCATTGCACCCAGAATGAGACTTGATCTTTAAAACTGTGAAGCTTCAAGGAAAAGATGAATCTTCAAAAGTGATGGTAGGAGAAGGAGGAAAGCAATTGGCTACTATTAATTGGGAGGCTTTTCCAGACATAAGGGGATGAACTGGAAGAGAGCAGAGGCAAAGGAGACAATAGGGATAGTAAGGATAAAAGCTTGAGTGTATCAAAGAGACTGGGACAGGAAGTAGGTGAAGATGAGAAAGGAGACAGCAGAGTGCAGGACGTCAGACTAGATGATCATGATGATCCCTTCTGACCTTAAAGTCTATGAGAGTTAGTATATGGAACCAACACAGACTACGTTTTCTGTACTTGTGATGGGGGAGGGGGTTGTACCAAGTGCAGAAGCAATAAAGTTTGATGTGTGGTTTTGGTTTTTTTTTACTCCTAATCATGCCTCTGGAGTATTTAATGCCTCAATAGACAGAAAAAACCCTAGGGTCCCATGCTCATTTCAATTCAATTAAAATATACAGGCTTTGCAAAATATACATCAATAGGGAGCCACATTTTGCAGAAATAACTGCTTATCCATGCACTTTTTAGCTCATTATAAGAAGGCTCATGGAATCCAACTTTAAATAAAGACTGTAAGAGAACAAAATTACAATGCCATCAAGAGCCTTCATGAACTAGATGCATTCAGTTCTATTAAGCTTTCTTTATGTATTGTGAATCAGCAAAGCATTCAACCTCAGCTTTGAGCCATGATACTTACTGTAAATCCTGAAGGCAAGTATTTTCTGCCAAGGCACAATGTAAGTGAACTGTGGGTTTTAGTCTTCACTCTGCTAGCCCAGACTTGACAGAAGGTGTTTCTTGCAGCCATTTTGGATTTCCTTTGACAGCAGCTATAGAGAACATGGGGAAAATGGCATGTAATACAGTTCAGTGCTGCAGAGCATCATCAGTCCATGGGATATCCTTCCAGGGATATATGAATGTTCCTGAGAATTTTGTATTCAAACTAGAATGTATTTGATTATATAAATTTGCATTGTATGCAGCAATTTTGCAAGGTGCTGGTGGAGATATAAAATGTTCAAATGCCGGGGAGGTGGGAGTGGAATTCTTTGCAAACAGCATGATTTTGAGTGTGATTATTCTCACTTCACTCTTTTGTATTTGTTTTTTCTTTAGCAACAACAGGGCCTGACAGTGATCAAGAGCTTTGCGATAGACAAACACCTGAAATAACAGGTGTGATTTGCCGGTCAGAGAATCTAATCGATCACCGTCAAAATACACTACAGTTCTCTCCAGCCTCAGAATCTCAGTCCCAGCAGTTTCACTTTGGTGGAGCCATAAGATCTACTGGGACTTTATCTACATGTCCAGTCCCACACAGATGTCGCTTAGAAGGTGAGCCCGTGTTCCACATTTTGTCTGCTTTTGTTTCTGCTACTCACAGGGCAGGACACAAGAAGGCATTAGACATATCAGGGCCAACAGCTATGTCCTCACAGAGTAGCAGCAACTTTGGGACAGAGAGACAGGGATACTGATGAATTTCAGAAGCCTTAACATACACCCACCTGTTTGCAACCAAGGACACAGATTCTGGACTAGACCTAACAGGCTGCTGACTGGAACGACCACAGTGGCTGCCAAATACAGAAATTTGGTTCAGCCTAATCTTCACAATGTGACTGCAAGACAGCAATGCAGACAGTCAAACATGTGTTGGAGGAATGCGCAGTAAGAAATTTGGAGGGTGGACTGCAACCTTTTACTACCCTCCATGGTGTAGCAGTTACATGGCTTAACAATCTAGATATCAGCTTGTGAGACATACAAATGAAAACGAACCAGCAGCTCCAGGGAGCAATTAATTCGCTGGCTTAAATTTTTCCAGGCCTGTGGTTGTCTTTAAGGTCTAGCTCATTAGTTGACAGACTGTAGGCATCGAGCTATAGCCTGGAACTAGTGAGCTCACTGTACAGTGTGACCTATGAGTGAGCCGCAACTGACGGACTTACGAGCGGTTGTTGAAAACGGACTTATCTTCTTTAAATGTCGTCTCCAAGGTTTTCTGGGGTCAGTCTAGTTGGAGTGGTGTTTGCTATGAATTTCAGATCACGGTGATGACAATAAGAAAGGAATCTCACTATTTTTTTTAAAGATAAAGGAATAGTTTAATGGTGTTGCAATTCCTGCAAAGGTCTGACAAAGTGGAACATAGATCAACAATAATATTAGTAAAAGCAGCAAAGAGTCTTCTGGCACCTTACAGACTAACAGACGTTTTGGAGGATGCAACGGGTATTCACCCACGAAAGCTCATGCTCCAAAATGTCTGTTAGTCTATAAGGTGCCACAAGACTCTTTGCTGCTTTTACAGATCCAGACTAACATGGCTACCGCTCGAATAATATTAGTGATGCTACTGTTACCACTTATTCAATTATTCATGTATTTATTTATCTAGCCCCCCAAAATGATATAACAGAAAATATTGAGGCCGGTCCCTGGTATGAATTCCTTACACTCTCAACACCAGTAAACACATCTCTTTATACAGAGATATTTCTTAGCTCTGGTACTCAAGTCGACTCCTTTTGAAGGGAGGATTGGGCCATAGTGAGAGACTTTGACAAATCTCCGTTATAAATAATGGTAAATGATATTGGACTTGAGCTGACTCTCACTGAAGTCAACAGAAAGACTTCAACTGATTTCAATGAAAGTAATGTATAAATAAGATTAAAAATATCTATCACATCTATCAGTCATGTGCTGCAGTGAAAGATAATGTGAAATCATTCAGGTGCATGCTATAGAGTCATTTCTTTGCCTTAGCTACAAGGCTACAAGAGCTCAAAGAGTTTTGTTTTGCTTTTCTTTTTTTACTTTCTCACAACCCCTCTAAATCATCCTGCCACACGAGCTAGCTCCAGTATCTAGGTGGCTGTAATCAGCTCCAGCATTACAGTGAGAGCTGCTAATATGAGAAAAAGAGCACTCCAAGAATCAACTGGGATTATTTTGTGGACAATTAAAGCGGTGTGAGCACATAGCCAATCTCGTCAGAGTGCTATGAATTATTCTTTCAGGATGTAACAAAATGTAAAAGTCTTCCCCAGCAATGCAAACTTCTGGTTTAATGAGATCTGCAAAGAAAAATGTCTACGGTCTTGTAACAAATGATTTCTTCCAGTATTCTCTGAGATTTTAGGAAGAATTTTAAAAAAGAACAAAATGCAACAGGTTAGTTAAAAATAACGTTACTTTCAGAGATCAAATATAGTGGGGACTCAAGTTAACTTTTCTTGCAAAATGAAATTTTGTAACATGCTTATCTGATGTATCACAAGTTAATTCAAAAGCTAGCATACATCATCGCTTTCATATTCTGCTCAGAGAAATAATTTGGCTTCTCTGACAGCAATTAAACCGTTCCAAGCAATTTGTATATGAACCATTTATTGTTAACAGTTTGACTGCTGTTAAATATATGATGGTACATGAGGCTAATCATATTTAATTTCCTACCTTATATGGGCATTGTGAGGATTAAAATTATTAATGATTGTAACATGTTTTTAAGATGAAAAACAGTAGATTGCAAAAATGCTAAGATTGCTATTATTGCTGACTGTCATTAAAGTAATTTCCCAGCCAGACAGAGGATGTTGAAGAACTATATACATTTTAGGCTAGCCTCCTACCATGTTTCCTGCTTGGTGTTTATCATAGAAATTCAGGCTTTGTCAACTCTGTGGGCAGTTAGAGAGCATGTAGGACTAAGACATCAAAAGATACATGAGTGAAAGTGAAGCAACTGAGAGGGAAAGTGATTTTAATCAGTTTGCTTAAAATTTGTGTGTGGGAGAAGTTATTTGCTTTTGTCTGTTTATTTTAATACCTCCTTAACTCAAATTCCCAATAAACATTTGGGAGAAGAGTTGTCTTTGCTAAAACTTCAGTCCCCACACCCCTGAAATTGGATTATAGTTGTATTAGAAAGATGATAATATACATTTGAGACTTTCAGTGAGTTGTTCAGCAAAACCAGAGGAGATCAGACAGGTCATTCCTCAAATCACTAAGATAAAAGCACTAGCAGGAATAAAATAGCTTTTAAAAATAATCCTATTCACAAACCTTTCTGACTTTCTTTATACATCATAGAGAAGGAAAGAAAAGGGAACGAACCCAATTCTTTTCCCTTTGCAGGTCACCTGTAAAGATGATATAAGGACTCAACTAGTTTTTGGTGCATTAACTTTCAAACAAAGACAGGGCAAAGGGAGGACCATTGAGCTTGTCAGGACTGCTGAATGCTTGACAATAGTAGTTTAGAATTAAAAAGGCAGAAACCTTGTGTTTCAGACAATCCAGCAAGGAATGTTATTTATTTGAAGGTAGTGGTAGTAAAAATGTCCTAAATTATGGTACTGGTTAGTCTATAGTTTTTTTATTATCCTGTCATATTGGGAAATTCTGCTTTTCAGCATCTTAAAGTTAAGAGCAAAACAAATTTATTTCAGCATATCTGTCCTTTCAATGTTTTTCTTCCTCTCACTCACACCCAGGTTTCAGACTGAGTATTAATCATTTCCCATCTCATTTCTGAAACAGTGTGAAACAACTGTACACTCTAAATTCAGATCAAAGGGAGCAACTGTTTTTACCTTGTGTTTGCAAATCTAAAATCACAAGAGATCAAAAAGCTATTTAGTCAATGTTAATTTTGGTATCATTCTAGAATAATGTTTTTGTAGTCTCTGACATTTGTCTACAAGTTAACTAGATTCTGTGGCATTCTGGTAATGGTGAGCATCAATATAGTTTTTGATAGTTTTCATCTGTTAGGAGGACCCTGCAAACTTTGTTCATATTGATTCCATCCAACAGTCTGGTTATTAAAAACAAGAGTGGTGCCCTGGAAGCAATTTTAAACATATAAATACACACAGAGAGACATTAGTGAGCAAATTTTCATAGGACCTATAAAAATGCCTATAATATTTGTGGGTACGTTTGTTTACGTGTGCAAAGCCTTGAATTTGTGAGTGAACATCACGTCATTTCTGCATGCAGGCCTACCAAATTGTGTGTGCAGTTAACCAGTTGGCATGCATAAGTTCCCATGTACATACACAGATGTGGGCAAACCCATTCACCTGCAATATCTGTGAGCATGGTTTTAAAAGAATCTATCAAAGTTGAGCCCTATTAACCAGGGTTTGAATAATGAAAAAAACACAAATCAATAATTGATATTTAGATGTATATGCCTTATCTAATTAGTGATGCTTGACCTGTTGAAATTTATTAAATGATTAAAGAAACCCCCAAATAAGTCCACTTGATTGGATTTATTAGACAGTTAGGGTACGTCCACACTACCCGCCAGATTGGCAGGTAGCGATCGATCTATCGGGGATCGATTTATCGTGTCTCATCTAGACGCAATAAATCGATCCCCGAATGCTCTGCCGTCGACTCCGGAACTCCACCAAGGCAAAAGGCAGAAGCGGAGTTGACGGGGGAGCCGTACCCATTGATCTTGTGCCGTGAGGATGGGAGGTAAGTCGATCTAAGATATGTCGACTTCAGCTATGCTATTCTCGTAGCTGAAGTTGCGTATCTGAGGGCTGGTCTACACTAAGGGGAAAAATCGATATAAGATACGCAACTTCAGCTACGTGAATAACGTAGCTGAAGTCGAAGTATCTTATATCGATAACTTACCCGTCCTCACGGCGCGGGATCGATGTCCGGGGCTCTCCATATCGACGCCGCCACCGCCATTCGGGGCGGTGGAGTTCCGGAATCGATAGAAGCGCGTTCGGGGATCGATATATCGCGTCTAGATGAGACGTGATATATCGATCCCTGAAAAATCGATCGCTACCCGCCGATACGGCGGGTAGTGTAGACGTAGCCTTAGATTGATTCCCCCCCACCAGTGTAGACCAGGCCTTAGACAGCACATAACGGAAAGGACATAGTTACCATAGTCCATGAGAACCTCTCCTGCAGCCAATGAAAAATCTTACCCTAGCCTCTCTGGTTCTGATTACTTACAGCCTGGTACAATTATACTCAGGATGTTTACAGATTCACTTCCTGTTAGTTCCTTGTTTTTTAAATACAGCCCTATATGAATTTCCAAACTTTCTGTTCATATTTCTTAAATTTGAAACTGCCTGTGTGGACATCTGCTGCTGGCTCATTGTTTTTATTGTTAGTACATTAGATTTACATATTCTTGTCTGTTATGGTTAGGACATTGCTGACTAAATCAAAAGAGCAGGGCACTGTGTTAAAAGTCACTATATCTTTCAACTAATAATTTTAGCAAGATGGTAATTTCCATTCCTTAGCATGATTGTAACGCACTATGATACTTAAGCTCACCAGCCAGTCACAAGGCCTTATGAAAACAAAGAGGAGTCTGGCGGCACCTTAAAGACTAACAGATTTATTTGGGCATAAGCTTTCATGGGTAAAAAACCCACTTCTTCAGATGCAGTAAAGTGGATTTTTTACCCACGAAAGCTTATGCCCAAATAAATCTGTTAGTCTTTAAGGTGCCATCGGACTCGTCATTGTTTTTGTGGATACAGACTAACAAGGCTACCCCTCTGATACTTAAGGCCTTATGAGAGACTGACCCATCAGTCAGCAGCCCATAAGAAATATGTGAGCTTAGAACTGTTAATCATAGGCACTATGCTATGCTTGGAGGATAATACTTTTCCACATGTAGCTTCCACTGCTGTTGTCTGCTAACTTCAAGAAATACAGTGCTTACAAGTTTGGGATATTAAAAAGATGAAAGAGCGGGAAATTTTTGCTTCATTTAATCTCTCTGTCCCAAAGTTTTCTTAGCTGTAAAAGCTGAGATTATAACACTTACCTACACAGAGACGTGTTAGCTCATGAAGACTAACTATTAATGTTTGTAAAGTATTTGAGAGCCTGGGGTGAAGTGTACCAAATATTATTTGTATGTCCTATATTATTTTTAAAAGCATATGCTAGCTATCTGTGCACAATAAGTATCTGTGATTTTAATCCTCAGTAAAAATGTATTAACTCCACACATTTCATATAGCCCAATCCCTAGCATGAATGGGACCAGGATTTCCTGCTTTTGAGTAACACACATTCCATCTCCTCAGTAAAGATTGTGTTTTATTTACTTAATCTACATGCCCATAGTGCTACTATTCAAAGTAGACAGTCTTTGTGAATTGCAGCATAGTTAGCTCTTAGACAATATCATGCTTTTCAGTTCACAAATCAGCTTATCAAAAGGGATGTGTACAACACTGGAAAATACAGGGTTCTGATCTTCAGTATGCCAATAGAAAGGAGAAATGCAAAAAAGCTGGAGGGAATTTAGAGCCTACCCAGGCAGTGGCCCAGATCTACAATTGATTGCTGCTCCTGCTGAACTTGTAACTACAGTAATTAGGAAGGCACTATCTGAATTGTGTAATTCCTGAAGTCAGTGGGATACAGCAGTTCCACTTGGATTATGGGCCCATGAACTTCAGCAAGTTTGATAAGTCTTGATGTTTCAGAAGAGAATCAGAGGTCGAGATAGACTCCAAACATTTCATAGATAGACCAGCATCAGTATAATGTGGGTGCACTACAGAAAATTTCACCTAGAAGCACTGAGCCAAATTTATTCCAATTACAGCCCCACTGACTTGAATGAAGATTATGGCCCAGAATTGTAAAATGTATTTCAAATCAATGGGGCAGATTCTGTACTATGGCTGAGATCCTGGCATAGGGGGCATGTCAGGATGAGAGTTGGGAGGAGCGGTGGCTAGAGCATCTTGCACCCTATTTGTTCCCAGCTGATGGGTAGCTATAGCAGTTCATGTCCCCAGGCAGAGCCATAGCCAGCCAAACAAATAGTAACTGGAGCTATGTAGAGGAATATTCCGAGGGCTCCACAGTCCCTTTCCTATAAACACCCATCTTGAGACTTGAGCAAAATGGAGACTCTGTATTGATCCAAAAACAGAAATGAAAAGGGTCGTCTGGAGGCAGGATAGGGAGTGATTCCCTAGAAAACACTGTCATATGTCAGTGCAATTCCTCTATTTTAGAAAACTAAGACATTCCAGTGGGGAGCAGGCACTGGTGGTGACAGATCCCTTTAGGGGGGAAGCCAGTGGGAGCCAGCTCATTCTGTCTCCATGAGGATGTATAGAAAGGACTTCTCGCCGGGACATCTCTTCTTTTCCTGTCATGTGTTGCTACTGCCCAACTAGCTGCTGAAAAGGCCGAGAGTCCCTGAAACTCCGCAACCGGGCACGGGCTTCTCCCGCATTATCATCATTTTAGTCTTTCTATTGCATTACATTAGAGGCGACAACTCAGATTGGGGCAGCACTGTGCAAGGCACTTTACAAACACCTGGTGAGATACAGTTCCTGCATCAGACAGCTTATAGTCCAAATATACAAAACAGACCATGGCCAGGAGAAAAGAAGTATTAGTATCCAGCTTTTTATTCTGTGGCGGAAAAGAGAGATCAATGACTTTTGGGCCAAGAGCTCACTCACAAAACCAGTCTTCCTTTCCTACCCCACTGCTCCCACTTCAGGCATCCGTCCTTGGGGAGTTTCCCCCCTCAGCAGCTAAGGAGGTTTGAGGACCCCTGAGCACTCACCCAGGCCAGAAGAAAGGAGGTGGATCTCTGTGTTGTTGGCAATGGAGAGGGAGCTGTGGTTCTTTAAATCCCTGTTTATATACAAACAGTTCCAAGACCTTGTATGCCAAGCTTCAGGCCACAGTGAACTTGAAAGGTATTACAGAATAAAGACCTAAAAGTGCGTTTATAATAGAAACCTTGACAGACCTAATAGCAAAGCAATAAGCGGGTGCCACTATAATTAAGAGCAGTGACCCTTTTAAAAAAAGGGTTGCCAGCAGGTAAATAAACTGCCGTGGTGCAGCTCACCTCATTAAACACGAAAGTTTGGGAAACGATTGGAGAACAGCATCAATCAGCATTACTCCAGACATCAGTTATAAAAGACAGCTACCTGCTGTGGGATAAACGCAGGGCATGTATTATTAAAAACAAGGTCTCTTTGTTGTTTACCTGCAGCACAAGTCACAAATCTAAACCGGAGAATGTCTACTCCATCTATAATCACAGGCTTTATATAATTTCTGGCCTATATTTCTAATTTTTCCCTCCAAAAATCTATAAGATATATTATTCACTAAGCACTATCAATAGAGAATGATCAAAGCTCCACTGGTTGGCTCTCTGAGTCTGTCTGTCAAATAGGCCAGGAATGCCAGCATAATTCTTCACAGTCTCTCTTTCTGTTTCATACTTTCCATTTTGCCACCACTCAGAATGTCGAAGTAATTGTCTCCTGTGAGCGCGTGGACCAAGCTCATGGATTATTGCAGTCTGTTAAAACTGTTTTGTTTTCTGTGTGGTGATGTGCCGCGTGAGCATGTGTTTCTTTCAGACAATTAGGAAACTGACTGCAGCACTGCGAAATGGACCTGGCTGCTGTGATACTGACTGAGTCGCACTGAGAGCCCTGCCTCGCTCGAGGATTGTAGAAAACAAATAGTTTGCTTGGAAAAGATCCAGAATGCTTTTTTGTTGTTGTTTATTTGTCAGGATTGTCTGGTGCTGGTCACTTAGTTCACCCGATTTACCCTGTATGCAAGCTCTTTGGAGAGACGGGATGGGCTTGGGCTTCAGCCATAGGAATTGGAGTCAGGAGGTCTCATATATATACCCAGCTCTTGCCCTGTATTCTTGGGCAAGTCACTTAATCCCTCTGGCAGCTCAAAGGGCTCGCAAGTAGCCTCCTGGGGATATCCTCTGAGCAGGCACAAGATCTCTACACTGGCTCTGATCCCACCCTCCAATGTAAACAGCAGATCAGTTCAGAGGGTCTGTCACGAGCATGGCCTGATAGCTCTGAACTAGGGCTATTCTCTGCTTCCAGAGCCCACAGGGAGCCAGGTATGTGGCCCCTGCACAAGCCAAAAATCTGTTAACTCCAAAGATGTTATAAAAAATCAAGCCCTGTGCCTCAGTTCCCCCATCTGTCAAATGGGGATAATAACATTTCCCTTCTTCAGGGAGGTATTACGTGGTTTAATTATTAGTTTGTACGAATCCTTGGATAGACCTTAGAAATGAGAAGTAATTTCATCCTAATTTCAGAATATTACATTACAGGACACAGGATGTGCATATTCATTACTTAAGATGTATTCTCAAAAGTAAGTGCTAAATGTTACTGCAGCACAGGAGAGCCTTGTGCGCTAATCAGTGATTTGAGTTTTACATTCATTCTATTTGCTCATTTAAACTAATGGGCCCAGATTCTGGGCCGAGTCCAAGGAATGCTCAAAGCCGATTGAGAGGGAGAGGGTGTGGTCAGGTGGCTTTAAGCTTCAATTCCTATGCATGCAGCCTTATTGTACTGTATTCATCAGCATCTGGACATAGCTGAGAGGAAAGATGAGCCTCTTTGAAAATGAAGTGAAACAACTCACCACATTAGGATGTCCAAACAACATATCACCACGTCCAAGGTGTTATCTTTAAACACAGGGCGAGCGAGCGAGAGAGACTGCTAAATCAGTATTAGGAAAGTCGCAACCCCTTCAATAGCAAAAAGCAGAGTGTGCCTTTACATGTGGGACCATGAGTCTTGGGCTAACAATAACTCAGTAATTACTGTGTCTAATTATTCTTGTTAAACTGTATTATTATTATGTCTGCTTTTATAATTAATTTATGTATATAATGTCTGAATTGTGCTAGGCACTTTACAGGCACGTGGAAGGCAAGTAACAGACCTACAAAGTATTTTTCTACTCTTGTTTTGTCATTTTGACTCATATCCCACCTGCAAGATTTATGCAGGCAGGTGAACCACATTGTCTGATAATCACATTTTCTCACAGGCAATCTGTTCACTATGATAAATGCTAAACTGATTTAAAACCTAGCTCGCCGCTGTTTAGAAAAGCTGGATTCACCTATCTTGTTTCTGCTGTCACTGATAAACACAGATCATGCTATGGGACTCATGCTGCACTGTAACATTGTTCTGATAAACAGAGCCATGGTCCATGTGGAATGCCACTCTTACTTCCTCCTGTGTCGAGGGGGGAAAGGATGGAAGGGAGGAAATAGTTGATGTAAATGGTGGGTGAAGGGATTTCCACCTGGACTGTGAGCCAGCATGCCTTCAGGACACAATCCTATTGTCCATACCAGGCAAAACTCCCATTCTGTCCCTTGGAATTGGTTTTGGGCTTATCATGCTGATTTTACTGTGACCTCACCCCTTCTTCTTCTTGTTTGCTCTCACTCATCAATGATCTGTGGTTCTGAGTTTTCCAGTGCTTTCAAGCTTGGAAGATTTTGGGCTGGGTGCTTTCCTGTAAAGTGCTGAGTGAATCCATGAGGTACTGAGCACCCTCAGCTCCATATGACCAGCTCCACCACACACAGCAGATTCTGCCCAGCTTAACTGCTTGATTTATTCTTCTTGATGGTTACGTCTGTACAGGTTTTTGAGCTATCTTTTGACCTTAATGTTGACATGAAAAGGAAAAAAAAGATGCCATTATGCCCTTTCTTATGTTTCATTATGATGTATAAGTTTCAGATACTTTTCTGCTTATTTTTAATCTAAGGCCTTGTCTGCATTCAAAGTTGCCCTGCTTTAACTTTCAATCAGGTTGAGAACTGCTATAGTTAAACTAGTGCAAAACCCATGTGCACACTTTTGATTCAGTTTAAATCTGCCATATATCAGTTTAGCTTAACTTGAAACCTTAAAGCTTAACCCTTTACCCGCTGGGGAGAAGAGCCATCTGGCTCTGCAGGAGGATGGGGGATCCTTTGCACCAGTTTCATATCCCTGGGTTCTTTGTTGAGGAATCTGTTCGTTTGGCCTGACACATAGCCAGAGGAGTGCTAGTCAAACCTGTGAACTCCACAAGAGGATCATGTTGGAGCTTGAAAAGCAGCATGAGGCTTATGAGCCTCAAACCTCGGATCATAGGCTTTGAGGGCAGCATGAATTTATTTTTCCTGCAGGTTGCCACATTTTCAGGTGGGGTGGGGCACAGGCAGCCTGCAAGCACTTCAGGGTGATGGGAATCCAGTGTATTGCTTGCTGCAGATGCTGTGTTCCTTCAGCAAAATGGATGTATAGATTAATTTTCTTCAAAATAGCATCTATGAATTGATCAGTGTCCTTTGAAATGGCAGACTGGTTAATGCCTGTTGTGCTCTCTGCAGTGGTTTGAAAGGAGCTTGAAGCTAAAAAGCTTAAGGCACTGTAATTTTGACCACTAAACAGGCAAAGCATAGCTTCCGGCAGGTTCACTTGCTTAATCCATTTTAACTCCTCACAGATTGCTTGTTTATCAAACTGGATGCTTTGATAAAGCTGCTGATTGGTGAGCTCTGGAGCGGAGTGTCTATTGACTTCAATTTATTCAATTCCAAGAATGAGGATATCTATTTCATCTTCCAGAGCTTCACAATACTTTAATTCAGGGGAAACAAGTTGCATTAGCAACTCCTTTTGCTTCTAGCCTGAGATTTCTTTCAGGCTTGTTGATTCATTATAAATCAGGTTAATAAATTAACCGTCTTTTTTATTCCCTAACCTTGCACAGTTATTTAATCAGTTGCACATTTTTCCCTTCTGGAAGCAAGTAGTTAAGAGGAAATATTTGAACCACTCCTGTTTTTATGTTCAGTTAGGGATGCACACATTTGGGTCTGTATTGATAATGCTGGTCAACTACTGTTGCCAACCAAACAGAATAGTAGTCAGCAAATGCAGTGAAACCCATCGCAAAATATTGTGATGCTTTTAACTGATGTCATTTGAATTCAAGGTGCGGACATTCAGGTACAGTCTCAGACTGACACCAGTTCAAGGGGTGATTGCTAATAGTCTCCAGGCACACTTCAGTGAATAAAAGAAAGATTTTATTTAAATAACCATGCTATAGATTTCGTTTTCCAGTCCCTAAGAGAGATTTGTTGATGACTAACATTTCAGCATCTTGCCCTTTCTCAGAGTCCTTTGCAGCCAAAATTTGGATCAACATGTAACTATTACTAGATATGCTCATACGGGGCTATACTGTGGCATTAAACCACAGCTCTACATTGGGGATGTGCAAAGCTGCACCTCTGCAGCCAGAGCTCCAGGAGTCCCTGTGCCCCAGGATGCCTCACAGCTCTGAAGAAGTACAGCCACTGCATGCCCATTAAAAAAGATGCAGCATGGACTCCATCAGTGCCCAGACAGCTCTGCCCGTTAGTAAAGAGCGAAGGCAGGTTCACAGCTCAGTCTCTCCTCCCTTTTGTGTGGGCTAACAGTGCACTAGCCTTGTGTACCCCTTGCATGCCCATGGTGCCTGACACCTGCAAAAGAAGCCCAGAAATGGAGGAGAGCCCTTCTCCCCTCTCCTTACCTCGCTGTTTGTTGAGGAGAAGAGCACAATCCATTATATGCCTGCCCCACTTTGGACCTGCTTTGGCCAATCTCTATTTGAAGTAGTAATGAGTAAACACAGCAGGAAATTTCTTTTGAAAACCCAAAGCCAGATGATGTTAAAATCAGGGTCCCATCTCATCTGAACCTTCAAACTTCCATTGGCAGGAGAGGACGAGTGCTGAATAAGATGGTTCTGGCTTCAGCCAGCTTCTATAACTAGAGAATTTCTGAATTATCCAATGTTTTTTCTTATTATTACAAAATGCTATACACTCAGATATGACCAGGGCTGGCTCCAGCTTTTTTGCTGCCCCAAACGGCGAAGTGGAAAAAAAAGAAAAAGATAAAACCGATCGGTGGCACTTCAGCAGTAGCTCAATCACGCCACTTCATTCGGCAGCGGTGAGTCATTCGCTCCCTCTCTTCCTCTTCGGTGGCACTTCGGTGGCAGCTCAAAGAGGAGGAGAGGGACTGAGGGACCGCCAAATTGCCGCTGAAGACCCAGACATGCCGCCCCTTTCCATTGGCCACCCCAAGCACTTGCTTCCTTTGCTGGTGCCTGGAGCCAGCCCTGTATAGGACTGAGCTCACTGCAGGGAGTCACTGGGAGAGTTGTGGCACATGAGTCCCTGTTAGAGCATGCTCTGGTACCATGTGCTCGGAGGCAAGAGCCGCAGGCACTCTACTCCAGACACTGGACTCTGCAGGACCTAGCTCTTGGCTAGACACTCACATCCTTTGAGTAACTAAAGAAGGATTCTTTACCAAGGTGGCAGAGAAGATGCATAGACCTTAAGAGGAATGACATAGATATTGCAACAAAAGATAAACATGCTAGTTCCTAACTCAGCCCTAGTGAGCAACTCAAGAGATGGTAGAAGGGTAACCGTGCCCTTCCAGGCTTCTCAGATCTAATACTTGAATTGCCCTTCCCCCTCTGAGAGGAAGATTAAGGATTGGTCAGTCAGTCTCATGCTCATGATCAACAATGCAATCCCAGCTGATACCCAGCTGGCCTCTTGGGGGCATATTTAAACATCTGAATCCTAAGTCCGGCCCATCTCTAAATAAAAACTGTTCAGAACAATGAAATATCAATTTATGACTGTATTGGGAACACCCTGGATTTTCAAACTCTATTGTGACGTGTCTGAGATGTGCCTGGTGCCATGAATGTTCTGTCTGTGTGAAAAGCACATTTGCCAAGTGGTGTAGAAGCTGACACACAGGAAACTTTCTGTCTGTAAAGCAGCTTAACCCTTTAATTTAATTCAAGCAAATAACCTATTTGAATTTCATATGTCACACAGGGTTAATCCATTCTCCACAGTGAAGTGCAAAACTCTCAGACATAACATATTCTGTTCCACTGTCAGCCATATAAAATATTGTTTACACTCCAGGCCTATTGCTTCAGGAAATTATTGATGAGAGCAGCTGCTCCTTCACAAGAAGAGTAGAAAGTCCTTTCCTCTGCGACCAGGGGCACTTTCCAGCCACCTTTACTTTATCACCATGCCACAGAGGCATGCAAGATTGAATTTCAGACTCAATTTTTTTTAAAAAGTGCTTAGGAAATAAACTTTAAAACTTCAGTTGGGAACCTCTGTGAGCCAGCTCCCTCTGCTCCAAAGGATTTGTTCAAAACAAAATGAAATTCAGAGCATAAGATATACAGTACAATCAGCATCCAACTTGAAATGCACCTCATTGCTACTGAGCTGAACATTGTAATTACAATTATAACTCTGCAATGCTTTATGCATAAATTATTCAAATTTAACCACATAGATTATTCAAATTTTATCTCCAAAAAACACTTCTAAAAGCTCACTAACAATCACTTTACAACTCATTGCTATCAAATGCCAAGCCATTAAAGGCTTGATATAAAAAAAAAAATTCAGAACCAGTCCCTAGACAATGACTTGACTTATTTCAAGCTGAATGAATCTTGGGCTTAATTTTTATTTTGGTGGTGGTGGAGTTGTAATGTCTCATACTGGAGTTCAGTATAGCAAAAAGCTATGAGCCCCCTCAATCTTTCCTTTCCAAATGGTCAAGAATGGTGCCCACCCCCACCAATGCACTTTAGAAATCAAATGCTTCTTTACAATTTGTGTATAGGATTCACACTGTCTCCCAACAATGCCTCCTGGGCTAGTTTGGAAATATGCAGTCACATCATGCTGCCATATGGAAGTTGACACCACACTGATGATGACACATATTGTCATTCAGCTGAGCCAGTAGCCACAGAGGAGTAATAATATCACCATTCTGAAAATAGCTCTTTGAGAATGAGCAAAAAATATCCGTTAGGGAACTGCTAATGCCTTTTGCTTAAGCTCAGCAGAACTATTCAAGTTCTCACCCAGTTGCAGTATGATTGTGCACAAAACTTGACCATCTTCTCTACTGTTATCCTTATCAACAACATATGAGGAGAATCCAATGGTTGCTCTTGCCTCATGTGAAAAGTATTGCTTACTCAGTTACTGATGATACAATTAGGAGCAATTTTCAGCAGGTGCCAACTTCCTGTAGTGAGCATGCATGCTTTACCTTGGCTACCACTGCTTGATTCACATGTGCTTGAACTTGTGGCTTGGTGTGATATTGCTTTTATATGGCAAAGGATGTGAGAGATTTTGGATGATGAATATAAGGCAACGCCTTTAGTCTTAGACCAAGCTCTGACCATTGTGCACTGCTCCACCAGTAAAAAAATAGTCCTACAACTGGTGAGTCTGACTCCTGGAGGGGTACTATTGGGTGTCATACAGCCACCATAACAACCCCATGCATGACCACTCCTCCCAGCTGCCAAGGGTAAGAGGCATGGCCAGGTTATTCAGGGAACCCTAGATGCTGTGCGTTCCTTGGAGCCATTGGTAACTGGTGCAGGATACAGCAGCATGTAGTGGGGTTCCTCACCTGCCAAGTGGTTCCAATAGAGGGAAGGTGTAAAACAGCGGTAGGCAACCTATGGCACTTGTGCCGAAGGTGGCATGCAAGCTGATTTTCAGTGGCACTCACACTGCCCAGGTCCTGGCCACCGGTCCGGGGGACTCTGCATTTTAATTTAATTTTAAATGAAGCTTCTTAAACAATTTTAAAATCTTATTTACTTTACATACAACAATAGTTTAGTTATATATAAAGAGACCTTCTAAAAACATTAAAATGTATTACTGGCATGCGAAGCCTTAAATTAGAGTGAATAAATGAAGGCTTGGCACACCACTTCTGAAAGGTTGCTGACCCCTGGTGTAAAGGTTGCCTTTATATCACTCCCTCTGCAGCTGCTCATTGGCTTCGGCTCAGGATCTGACCCAACATGAGTAAGGAGAAATCAATCAAGAGGATGGGATGTGTACAAAATATTTTCTTCAGGTGGTAGCATCTACATTTTCTGGTTACATTTAAAATAGGATTATTGTTAAAAGGTGTAGTATTAAGGGGTTATAAATTGGTTGTGTATGTAGGCTGAAATCTCTTTTCTTATTAAAATAGATTTTCAGCATACAAATTAAAGTGTCATGTTAAACCTGCTCTGAATTTTCTTTGAAGGGGAAAGGAGAGGAAAAAAAGAAAAGCACAACACAACTGATTATTGTTTTCTTTTTCTTTCCCCTTGGGAATCCATATGAAGATTTTCAAAGAGAACAGTAAGAGAACAGAGAAGCTTATGACCAGTTCAAAGTCAAATCTCCTCATAGCTAATGGCTCATTGGGCTGATGCAGTTGAGGGATGTAAGTTTCATAGCCAACAGTACACAAAGGAGTGATGTGGTGAGTGTTATGTCCAACCACCCTGGACTGCCCTAACCCAGGAATAACCCTGTTTTGTAGCTGGATGAACTAGACCTTTCAGGGTGAGATGGAACAAGACGCAACCCCCCAACATTCAAGATGGTAGTCAAGCACCTTTACCACACAGCCACCACACTCTATGCTGTTTAAATACACCAAAACACACAGCAAGATCTGCAGAGAACGTGCGCTTGAACAACAGAGTGGTTAATATTGAAAATTGGCACAGTTCCCTTTTATTATTATGTAAACAACCTTCAGCCCTGTTTGCATGTCAGCTCATTAATGAAATAGTTATATTTTCTTTTTTTTAATTCCCCCATCCAATTACTGGAAGGAAGGAAGGAAGGAAGGAAGGAAGGAAGGAATTTCCAGACTGGATCATACCCAAGGTCCAGCTAGTCCAGTATCTTGCCTTTGACAATGGCAGATGCTTCAGAGGAAGATGTAAGAACCTTGCAGCAGCAGGCAGATGTGGGATAAATTGCCCTCTGCATAGGTCTAATCTCGATCTCTAATAATTGGAGATTGGCTTAAAGCCTGAAGCAATAAAATGCATGCACTCGCTTAAGGCTGCAGGTTTAACCTTATCTTTGGCATTTCCCGACTTTTGAGCACTTTGCTGTGGGACCCTAATATTGGATTTAAATACATTTTACGTTTTGGGCTACATTGTAGTCCCATTTATGTATCCACAGAGGGGTATGAAGTAGAAGAGGGCCCCTCTCATTTACACTGCTGATTGGCCTCCCCAGGCCTTGGCTGTTGGTGTACAGAGGTGAGGGCACTACATACCCACTGCTCACCAAGTGGGTGAGGTATGGGCAGAGCTAAGGGAGCTGAGTTATTATTATTTATTATTTGAATTGCAATAGCACCTAGGAGACCTACAGTTGGACCAGGACCCCATTGGTCAAACTCAGAGCAAAAAGATGGACCCTGCCGCAAAGATCTTACAATCTAAGTATAAAACAAGGGGCAACAGACGTATAGGTGGGGAAGCACAATGAAATAATGCAACCATATTAGTCATCGTGAATCATAATATACAGTGGTCTCAGCCTCCTAACCAGTGCAATGTGTTTTGTAGGCATCACAACAAAGGGAGTTTTAAGGACAGATCTAAAGGAGGACAATGAGGTAGCTTTGTGGATGTTTACAGGGAGGAATGCAAAAGAGCCAAGTGACGTGGCCGAAGCCAGTGCTTCTCAAAGCTGGTCCACCGCTTGTTCAGGGAAAGCCCCTGGCAGGCTGGGTCGGTTTGTTTACCTACCACGTGTGCAGGTTCGGCCGATCACGGCTCCCACTGGCCGCGGTTTGCCGCTCCAGGCCAATGGGGGCTGCAGGAAGTGGCACGAGCCGAGGGATGTGCTGGCTGCCCTTCCTGCAGCCCCCATTATAATTATTCTCAAACAGTGAACTCTCCTTTAATTCTAAAAGTTCTTACGCTATACACATGCAAAGAAACAGGCAGCTGCATTCCTGCTAGGGGATTTTATAAGCAATTCATTTGGGACATAAAACCTTCACTGTGTATTTTTTCACTGGACTGTTGTAGGGTGATGGGAGGAGTCTTAAATATAAATGGAGAACAGAACTAAGAAATGTGCGCAGGCACTCATGAAATACCAGCCAAATATTTAATTGCACAGTGACATATACTCAGGCAGTAACATCAGTTTGATGTGAATTAAACAGGAACACCACTTTTTCCCTCTGTTCTCTCTAAATTATTTGAAATTCCAACTTCCTGCTATGCAGGGTATAAATCCGCTCAGAAGACAGCCATTAATCTCCATTTGCCTGTGCTGCTAACCAGGTACCATCAGCATGTGATTATAGTGTGAAACATACTGTATCCAGCTATTAATGTAACTATTAAGTTTCAAGGTCCCCTGCCTAACTACTAATATACCTTTGAATAAGAAACGTTTGAAACAATCCTAGGTTGGCCTCTATGTGCCTATGAATAATATGCACTTTAAATAATAACTATATTTTGTTTCAGTCTTTATAATCAGACTTTAAAACAGTATTTATTCCATTTAGAGATTTCTAACCTTAACAGCAGGCAAAACATGCTAACATAAATCAGCATAACTCCAGTAAAGTCAATGGAGCAACGCCAATTTACACCTGCTGAGGACTGACACCAAAACTGTCATCCTTTTAGTTTTTCACCATTTCATTTTTTTGTGCTTCTTATCCTGGGCTTCTATAAAATGAATTTGCAACCTTTGGGTGGCAAAAAATGAAGTAATATTATCCCCATTTTACAGACGAGGAACCAAGATACAGAGAGAGATTAAGTGACTTGCACAAGGTCACACAGGACGGCTAAATCAGAGCTAAGAGTTAACACAGATCTCCTGAGTCCTCATCCTTAACGATAAGACCATATTGCCTTTTTCCAACCTCTTCCTTACTACTAAATACCTTTGCATGGTTCAAAACTGCAGAACACAAAGAAGGTCTCTATGGATCTCTAATGATCCATGGAACAGAGTTTGAGAACCACTAATCTGAATATTGAAACATAAAAATGTCACGTAAAACCACATCTAAAAGACCTTGGTTGTCCTTCTGAGCCAGATCCTGTTCTCACTCACCCTGTGGTATACCCAGAGTAAGTACACTGACTTCAGTGGAGATATTCCAGTTTAGATCAACATAAATGTGAGATCAAAATCCATTCATATGTATCCTCCTAGTTACTACTGCTGGTTCATCATCTGCTTTCTGATGTCTTATTCTGCAGTTACATTACTTGTATATAAACTAAAATGATTATATTGATGCCAATATGACCTATGCCAGGCATTTTCTGTGATCTTTCTCCATACAAGCACCGTCTTTCAAAGTGTGAGATCCCAGAATGCCCAATTAGGGTAATAAGAGTTGAGGTTTCTCGCCATCTTGCAAAGGATGCTCATTACCTCCCAAGTTTGGGCGCACGGAGAGAGAGAGAGAGAGAGAGAGAGAGGGGATGAACAAATGCCATCCCTTTAACCTATGTGTGTTTGTTTCGTTGAGGTTATGAGGGATTTGGACAACCAAAAGCCATTGAAATGGGAATTCAGCATTCCAAAAAATTGCTGTAGTGGTAAATAGTGACAAGGGGAATTCTACAGAGAGCTCTTGGACTTCTTAGAAAGCTGAGCTCATCTGAACAATATTCCTTTTAATACAGCAAATGATGTATTAAAAATATAGGTCACACCTGGTATGGAAATGTACCTTGGAAAGCAGTAACTCTGAAAAGAACATGGTGCTGTGGTGGATAATGAACTGAACATGACCACCCAGAGTGATTTTGTGGCTAAGAGTGCTAACACAGTCCTTGGCTGTATAAGCAGGGGAATGCCAAACGGGAGTAGGGAGGTGGTATTTCCTCTGTATGCAGATTAGCAAGAACTTTGCTGGAATACTGTGTCTAGTTCCAGTGTCCCCACTTTAAAAAGGATGTTGAAATATTGGAACGAGTTCAGAAAAGAACTACAAGAATGATCAGAGGGATGGAAAACCTGCCTTACAGTGAGGGACCTAAGAAGCTCAATCTGTTTAAATAGGAAAAGGTTATGAAGTGATTTGGTCACAGAAGTTATGGCCAGGATGCAGGAATTTCTGAGTGTGGTCTGATGTCCTGTGTTATGCAGGTCAAGATAAACAATCATAATGGTCCTTTCTGGCCTTAAATCTATGAATCTATGAAGTTCCTTACGTGGCTTTGAAAATCTTAATTTTAAGGGCTATTGACATAACCCCTGAGTTTGTGTATATATCATATTAAAAATTGGACATTGATATTTTATTCACTCATTATTTTGGCCCTTAATTTTTATCATGCTTACTTCACAGTTTCTGAAATGTTAGTGTACACCCATAGTATATTGCACCATAAATAAACATCATTAATTAGAATTGTAATACATGACTATCGTTTAATCACGGTGGAAAATTACTAGTTTATATTTCCTGAAACTATAGCATCTCCACAGCAGTAATTTTGGTACAAAAACAATTGTGTTTTACTGATCCAGCGTGACACAGATAGGATTAGAGTACTGCTATTTCATCAGTTGCACCTTTTTAACTAATAGTATGTTATTTTCTACCGGCATTTATTTGTAAACCTCTGTTTCAATCATCATTTTCCACTCCTTCCACTTAATCCTTGTTCATTGGGTGCAAACAGGTCTGGCATAGTGATCTAGCAACATACAGGGGAAGTTGTCCTGGACAGCAGGCCCAGAAAGTGATCTGCCTTTGGTTGGTTGCTTGCTTGCTTATCT
Source organism: Mauremys reevesii (assembly GCF_016161935.1). NCBI lineage: Eukaryota > Metazoa > Chordata > Testudines > Geoemydidae > Mauremys > Mauremys reevesii. Next base: position 24,250,208 of record NC_052633.1, on the reverse strand, counting down.
CCTACACAGTTATTTTTAAAAATGACACTGCTTTTAAAAAATGTTAATGCCAGCATCCAAGCACTGGAAGTAAATGTATACTAAAAAACAGATGAAAACATCTGCAATGGAGGCAAGAATGTTTATGACAACCACCATATTTTCATCTTTCCAAGGGGTTGTTAGAAATAGCAGTGAGAAAAATATATATTTTAAAATACTTGGAGGTGGTACTGACTGCAACAAGAGTTCTGTCTGTGCAAGGACTGCAGTTCCTATTCAGCAGTCCACCCCTCTTCAGCAAAGCACTTCAACATGTGCTGAAGATTAGGGATGGACTTCAGCAGATGCTTTGCTGAATTAAGACCAGCACGAGCAGGCTTCTACTGTGTTTGCAATTCTCAGAAGAGTCCATTTTATCCCAACATGTCTTTCCAAAGCTAAATTAATGAGAACATGATTTTAAGGGTGGGATTTTCAAAAGCATTTAGCATTACCCAAGTCTGTTCCCATTAAAGTCAGCGGGAGTTCTATCAGTGGGAGTTCAATGGAAGCAGAATTAAGCCAACACTGAATGTTGTTGAAAATCCCACACTTAAAATCTAAATACATTTTACATCATATTCCTATTCTATCACCTATTTTTATAGTCTCAAATCAAAGGTTGTACTGTATAAATATCTGCAGATTGTTTTTTAAAAGCTAGGAAACATTGGTTTCAAATAGCAGCCGTAGAAAATTTAGAACGTACACAACCACACTTAAAAAAGTTAATCTCCCTTTCTGAGCAAATGATCCCAGTGCAATTTTACAGGCATGATTAATATCACTTTGATGCCTAAATCCATGACTGATGGCACATGAAAGAAAGATTGCCTCTTCTAATAACCCCAGAACTATCAGAGGAAGTGGATAGCAGAAGATCCAGGCCACTTGGATTATGTGTCTCTTAAATGACAGCCTAAAGAAAAATGAATATACAAACACATTCAGCTTCAATCTGTACAAAGTTCCCCATCGCAAACTGAAGATAGGGTGGTCTATATGAAAGTGATAATTTACATCATGGAGCTAGATTCTGAATTTGGTTGTATGGCCTTGCAGGGGTGAAAGGGGAAGTACGAACTCTCCTTGGTCCCCTGTGTGGGCTAAAAAGAACTTGGGTGTGGGACTACATGAGCAAGTAGGGATACATGGCCACAACTCTCCCTGAGAAGCAGACAAGCCAGGAGTTAGCAGTGAGCAGTGACCAGTACAGCTGAGTTTATTGTCATAGACCCAGGCCAGTTGGGTACAGCAGAATAGCAGAAGGCAGATATACTGGCCATTGGATTAACAGTTTTCTGTTCCCTGACTGACCAGAGCAGGGGCTGCTCCAGGCTAATGAGAACACCTGACTCTAATTAAGCTGTAAAGAGTCAGGTGAGGCCATTCAGTTAATGTGACCACCTGACTCTAATTAAGGCCCTGCTGATACTATAAAAAGGGCTCACTCCAGTCAGGCAGGGGAGTCAGGGAGCCAGAGGAGAGGAAGTGCGGCTGAAGGGCTGGTTACTGAAGACACCCTAAAACCATCATTAAAGGAGCCCTAAGGTAAGGGTGAAGAAGGGAGAAGCAGGAGAGCTGTGGGGAAGTGGCCCAGGGACATGTAGCAACTCTGGCAGTGAAAGGTTGGCTGCCAACAACTGCTACCATTAGGGTCCCTGGGCTGGAACCTGGAGTAGAGGGCGGGCCCGGGTTCCCCCCAACCCACCACTACAGGAACATCTCCTGGAAGGGGAAGTCAGGTCCCTGTCAGGACAGGAGGCTGAACAGAAACTGTGGGAGTTCTCTCACCAACCTCCTTGCAGGCCTATGATGAAAAGGGCTCAGTAGACTGTAACCCTGGCCCTAGAGAGAGAAGGGCTACGTGGAGGGTCACAGTGAGCCACTGAGGCTAAGCGTAAACCGCCTAGAAGCGCAGGACCCACAGGAGCAAGGTCAGAGCTCTGCCACATTATGCAGGGCTTCCATAATTTGTTGCTGCTATAGTCCAGCGGCAAATTATTACCTTTCTCTCTGTGCATCATTGTGAGAGGCCCAATTCCTTCCCTAGGCAGCCCTTGGGATGGCACAGCCATGCATCACCCACACACAGGGTTTGCAGCAATGCCACAGTCTAGGCCAAGAGCAACTGTTTGTTTCATCTCATCTGTTATGGAGAGGAATATAATAGCTCCTGTTTTTAGATCTGGGGGAAGAGCCAAAGCAATACCTGCTGATCCTGGAGTGTCTGACAGTGATGGGTGAACCCCAACACCCATCTTATCCAAGCCATATGTGATTCTCTTCAAGAAATAGCATTGCATTCACTGTAAAGGGTCTGCAAAACCCAATATAAAAGCCAACAATAGAAATCAGTTCAGATCATTTCAATTGGTGAACATGAGTTTTCAATTCCTTTGCAATAAAAGACCAAGGAAGAGAGCCAATAAAACAATAAATGTGTCCAACACTTTATTTTTTTTAAAAATTCTATCTTGGCCCTAAAATTTGTCTAAAACCATTTCACCATAATCCCGTAATAACTGTTTGTTATGTACAATGCTTTATAGGTACCAGACTCCAAATTGTTTCAGAAAATTGAAAATAAACCTTAACTTTATATTCAAACTTCAAAGTCATTAGCCAAGGAAAGTAAAAGGCTTCAGAATCATCTCTAAGCACAGTAGAAAACAAAGCCAGTTCTATTCCAATCATAATGGCTAATGGCCAACTATTTCATGTATCTTCTTGATTCATCCAAAATTCCATATAAGATTGCTTGAATTAGATTGCAATCTTTCATTTTGTATTCTTTAATTATTTATTCTGGACAAAACCATGCCACAATGCAGTCTGAATAGGTTATTAACCAGGCTACGCTCAGATTTATGTTTCCAAGGGAAAAAGCTTTCTTGGCTGTATTTTTCAAACTCACAAAATTCCAAACAAAGTATGGGAGAGGTGAGAGCAGGACGAACACGCACCCAACACTTTGTATCCCTTGAATTCATGATAAATACTCTCAGTTTGAATTGTAGGGAGTTATTATACACACAGTTACCTCAGACTATGGACATTTTGCACCTACTTAAAGTGCTGCAACTTTCTGCCATTCAGGATCTGACGTTTACTTCCCAACAAATTGTGCGGAGAAAACACTAACTCCAGCTCTGAGCTCAGTCCATCCGCTGCACATTCTCACCAGGTAACACAACGGTCTGCCCCTTTAAAGGGCCAGAAGCTTGGGGCCAGCTAACCCTGTTCATTAATTAGATGCAACTGATAGGACAAGTGTTCCCTGTAAAGGGATGGGCTGCCATTAAGGTGAAGGAAGAAGAAGCTCCTGGGAGAGGCTGCTAGAGTCCCCTGAGAGGGGAGGCAGTGGGAACCTGCTGGGGGAAAGGGCCTCCAGGGAGAAAGCCCTGGGAAGCAGTGCTAAGCCAAAAGAGCAAGGAACAATTCTGCAGAACCTGGGAAGTAGGGGCACATTTATGTTTTATTCTGTTTAGTAAGGACACAGAGTGACCATTGTTGAAGGTCAGTGTGGAAAAGGAATTTTGGTGGTGGGAGAAGATCCTCTGTTTCTGATTTCTAGTCTGGTGGGTTTGGGCTCTGAGGACTTGATTTTTTTTAGACTTGAAAGGCTTGTGTTTGTCTTACTAAATGAGCCTGAACACAGGCATTATTGAAACAGGATGTTTGTGAAGTCCCTATTCAAGAGCCTGAGCAGGGGCAAACAGGTGCAGAGTGCACTTGCCACAAGGGAGCACTATGAGACCAGGGAGTTGCATAACACACCATATTTCCATTTTCTTTTACATTGCCTTTCACACCAAAACACCCAGACTCTTGACAAACTGTTTGACTTTCACTATAGTTGATTATATTATGTAAGAAGACATGATAAAAGTAGTTTTTATGTCCTCCATTTCCTGAGCACACAGTCTTCTCACTAATGCTAATAATGGTCCCAATTGTCACCCCTCCCCTACTCATAATATCGAGCAACAGTTCACACACCTACTCCTAGTTAAGCTGGTGGGGTCAGGCAGTAACTGCTCACCAGTGCGAGTAAGAGGGTCATAATCTGGTCTAATATAGCTTATGCATGTTATAAGGGGAGAGAAAATCTCCAAGGGCCAGAAGGGAGTGTGATATTGTGCTTTATCTCCACCCTAAACACAGGAAACAACTGATTATATAATCCAAGAGATGGTCATAGTGCCAGAGGACAATCAATATTTGGTGGGGAGCCCTACACAAATTTGGAATTCCTTCCTTCCCATGCCCTAACCCTTTGCCACCCAACCAAAACTGTCCACCCTACTGCAACTTCACCTCAAGTCTCAGGTGGCTCTGCCCATTTCTTCACCATCATTTTCATGAAGTTCTGGTAGTGCTGCCTCTTTCTTCCTGCACCACCCTTTCCCTCAGAATTCAAAAATGGTGCTCTGTGGCACAAGAAGTTGCTACTGCCTAATACATTGCCAGGTGGACATATGGCAGCCTCCCCTCCCCCAAACTTGTGTTGCTCATGTGGTCATCTCTTTATGAGATTAGCAAGATGCAGCAGGCAGCAGAGAATATTTTTTTCAAAGTAACCTCCAGAAATTTTTACTTGCTCTCCAACAGAAGGAGCTGGCTGTAGTGTAGGCGGAGGCTTGACATTTATCTATGCCCAATGCTAGCTCTTTACTCTAGCCTCTGGTGATCCTTGCTGTTTCATCTTCATATGGGTCCGCCCACACCCCCTCAAAGCTAACTAGACAGGAGAAAAGTGCAGTCTTAAGTGCCTGACTATTCCTTCCATGAAAGAGACAAAGTAGGTGAGGTAATATCTTTTATTGGACCAACTTCTGTTGGTGGAAGGTACAAGCTTCTGAAATAGACAGAGCTCACCTACTTTGTCTCTCTTTTGCAGCCACAGCCACACTATGAACGATTATTCCTTCCATAGCAGCAGAAGGTCCTGAAGAACCCCCCACTATGGTGTATCAAGCATCACAGGGGCTGCTGGGAAGGGAAGGGATTGGCTCCCACATATGGTGCAGAATTATGATCAATGGGGTTGCACGTGTGTCAATAGATGCTCAACATGTTGTGCAATGCTACCTCTTAATAATTAGTATTTTTCATAACTGGGGATGCTCTGTAGTCCTTTGTCCCTGAGAGCAACTTGAGAGCATGGCTGATCTTCATGAATAACATGAAGCAGGGGAACATTTTATATGGAAGCATAAAGGTGAACTTCCAAAGGAATAACTTAAAACTGAGCAAAAAGAGATGAACTTCACAGCCTCCCTGATTCCTCTTTACAACAAATCAGCACACACTGCATCTGTGGCAGGAATTGTTCATAAATGATAAGCGCGAGCAGTTATAAACATTTGTTTCCAGAAAACAAACCCATTCACAATACACTTAAAGCACAGCTCCTCTTCCCCATTTTTTCGCTGTTATCATTCCTAGCCTTTTCAAATGACTTTCCCTCATCACAAGAAGCTTACAGGCTAGTTTTCTTGTAGTGTGGTTATTAGACAGTCAATCAGTAAACTTGTGAAATGCAAATGAGAACTCATAATGCTTCCAGCAGTCTTCCCAACATTGACAGCGAGCATAAAAGACATTTCTCAGGGAAATCAAACCAACTTCATCTGAATGAGCTGTTCTCTTTGTCATTTCCCTCTTCTTCTTTTTTAAAGCAGCAATGCTTTTACCATTGATTTTGAGAAGTACGTTTTTGACTAAACTCGTATCCTGCGGACTGACCTTTATTTTATTGTTCCTGTGCTTCTTTCACATTTTAATGTTTTGGTCTGTAATGATAGCCTTGAATAATGGAACCGGTTTCTGAAGCAATTTTCTCGCTGAGGTTTTTAAATCAGTCCTGATTCTTTTAGATCATCAGAGTAAAGCGCTTAAAAAAAATAAAAGGAATTCTCTGTGAGCTGAACTAGAATGTGTATGCTTCTTAATACTAACAGGTGGACAAATGTTTGTTATATGTCAATTTTTCACATTACTGGTCATTAAAAAGGCTGTGCTAATGGAATAGCATCCCATAGCCATATCTACATCTGCCCAAGAGACATCCTACCTTCGAAGAACAGATTATATCTCATGTCCGACTGGCCAACTACACTGCACAATCCTTTTTGCTGCTCCTCTTGATAACAGCAAAAGGTTAATAAGAACTATTGCAGATAGAAGCGCACTCACCTGTGAGACTGTGAACTAACCATGCCCTCTTCCAATTAATCACCCACCTTTGGCCACGATGTACACCCTGCCACATTGACAGTTCCTAGCTCTTGTGCACAATGGCAGGATGTCATCTGGCCATGCACAGATGTTGGCCTTCTGATTTATGGCATCTTTCTTCTTTTTTCCCCTTTGTATATCTAATGGGAGGATTTTTGCCTGGTACATTCTAATGGAGGAAGAGAAAGTTTACAGTGAGAAATCTTTCCCAAAAGTACATTTGTCTATAAACAGATGGGGGTTTGTTATTTGTGTGAAACTGGCATGGTGAGTGCTGATATTTCCCAAAGGAGTGAAAGTCTGTGATGGGGGATATTGGGGCACATTTAAAACTTAGTGGGCCTAATTCTCCATTGCCCTATACCTTCTGCAGTCATTTATACCGCTACAAAGTGAGTGCAAGATCAGTGCAAAACATTACCCAGTGACAAATAATGCTCCATCTCATTCTACACAAGGTGCAGTTCAAAGGAGAATCCGACCCGTACGTACAACAGCAATATAGCTCACATTTAACAATGTGTGTGCTTTGCAATACTGGGGAAATTCACTCCTTATTCCTGACCCCTGTCCCAACTGCGTTCGCATTACAATATGCCCTTGAAGATGTGAATTTGTCCTGTTCCCTTATTTCCTCCCAAGGTTTCCTTTGAGAGGTTTCCAGAACAAAACCAAATAAATCAAAGGTTTTCCCTTGTAATGTCCCCTTCTGCTCTGCTGAGCTGACAGATTCCTGTTTGTATGTTCGCAGAGAAGAAACAGAAGTCTCTTGAACTTCCTCCATTTCCCAATATTTACAGCTGTTTCTCTCCAAAAAAAATGCACCTGTCATAACAAAAAAAGATATTTTCTTTGAAGAAAAAAAATCAATAATAAATCAAAAAGAATGATAAATGAACTAAAGGGGAAAGCAGTTTTTTTTTTAAATTATATTCACTGATCTCCATCCAGTCTTAATGGAACAGTTAAGGAAAACAGTTAGGGCTGTTTGCCTCTGTGATTTCATTATTTGTCTGTGTTCAAGTAATAAAGAATCAGTATAAACCGTGAAATAAACCACTGACAAAAAAAACATTCAAACACCTTATGATAAATATAGTCTGTGTCCACATACTAACATAAACACAGTGGCTAACCAAGGTGAAGACCAAGAGGCTCTTGACTGTGCCTTTGAAGACTATTATAGTGAAACATTTTTCACTATTCAAATCAAATTAGACTTGAAAATTAGGGAAGCACGTGAATTTGGGATTCCTATATAAGGATGTGTGTACCATAATTTAATTTGTGGGTTGTAATTATCTGTCCCAGTTGGTGAGGTTTATTAGATTCCACCCCCAGAAGATTCTCTTCAATCTGTTTATTCAATATGTATTATACATCCAATACATATACGTATATTATACATATTGTGACAGACCCAAACCAGTGGGGTACAGGAGTCTGGTAGAGGGCAAATATACTGGTCACTGGCTGAGTAGTTTTCTGTTCCCTGAGTTCCTAATCAGGAACTTGCTAGAACCAATTAAGGCAGACAAGCTGAGTAGAACACCTGCAGCCAATCAAGGCAGGCTAATCAGGGCACCTGGGTTTAAAAAGGAGCTCACTCCAGTCAGGCGAGGGAGAGCCAGAGGAGAGGAAGTGCGTGTGAGGAGTTGGGAGCAAGAGGCACCAGTAGCTGAGAGGGTGTGGGTGTGCTGCTGGAGGACTAAGGAGTACAAGCGTTATCAGACACCAGGAGGAAGGTCCTGTGGTGAGGATAAAGAAGGTGTTTGGAGGAAGCCATGGGGAAGTAGCCCAGGGAGTTGTAGCTGTCATGCAGCTGTTACAGGAGGTACTATAGATAGCTGCAATCCATAAGGCCTTGGGCTGGAACCCGGCGTAGAGGGTGGGCCCGGGTTCCCCCCAAACCTCCCAACTCCTGATCAGACACAGGAAGAGTTGACCCACACTGTGGGGAAGATCACTGAGGTGAGCAAATCTGCCAATAAGTGCAGGACCCACCAAGGTAGAGGAGGAACTTTGTCACTATATATACGTGTCACTATATATTTACACAATACGGGGATAAGGCTGCCATAAATCTGGTTAAGCAGTTCCTAATGGTTGACAACAGTCACTGTAAATGAGCAGATCTGAATCAGAGCATATATATATATGTCAATTTATCCACAGCCTAGAACATCTACTGTGTGGGGGTGGTATTTTCTCCATACTTAAAGTTGTAACCAACTTCCATTATAAATCTCTCTTTTGGGCCCCATTATAATTTTGCCTGGGGGAATTAGGTTTACTTGCAGGACAAAGAACAATGCATCTGCAAAGTCTGAAGAAAATTCAAAGAGTTTTTTGAATTACTGATCATTAAAAAGCAATCCTTATTTAATATGGCCCAATGAAAGCTGAAGAAAGTGTTAAAGAAAGACTCACAGAACAGACATAGACTGATAATGAATAGGAAAGCAAAGAAGGATTGAGAATTTTACACAATACGGGGATAAGGCTGCCATAAATCTGGTTAAGCAGTTCCTAATGGTTGACAACAGTCACTGTAAATGAGCAGATCTGAATCAGAGCACAAGATAAAATTAGAGCAGGGACAAGAGATCACACATCAACTGCTGAGTAATGGAAATAAAGCTAATTACAATTCTTCTGCTTTATAAGGAAAAAAATAGTTCCAGTCATTTAATCCCCCGTTTTCCCCAATTCCTCTGTAGAAACAATTTAAAAATGCAAATAATGGATAGCTGCAAACATAGTTTGTCCTGTATTTATATTTCTGAAGCAAACAGTCTGCAACATGTCAATATAAATCTCACAGTTTTGTCCTCCTTACTGATTTATATTAGAAATGATGCTCAAGTAAAATCATAACAGGGGATTTTTACCTCACTTGCTACCCCACTAAGAGTAACTTACCATTATAAAAGCCACAGCAAATTAGTGCCACCCTCCCCCAGAAAAACACTCTTTCCACAAAAAAAACAGATAAAACATATGAGCTAGAAGTCTGAGAGTACGAAAATAAGTGTTTTTTTAAAATGCTCTTATGGTACACGTGCTCTCTGAGTATATGTAGATTTAGCTCTATGTATGTATTCCAAGGACTCTAGATATTACAAACCTGCCACTGTGATTACCTCTCACATACTGTACCTATGTACAAAGTGGACAGATAGGCATCTCCAGCAGCCTGTTTGCTTTTTTTTTAATGATAAAATATTGAACATGTGTTTCCTTTAGATGGGTGACAGTCAGGCCACAACATATACTAGTATAGTAATCCTAGTATCAGGGGTCCCTAACATACACTCCTCAGAACCACATATTCAAATCCCAACAACACACGGAGCCCTTTAGCCCTCTGAGACAGATACATTGAGTCCCAAGAAGTTCACTATCTCAGGCTTTTTCAGTGGAGATGTTGAAAATAGGTGCCCTGTGTTTTCTGCTTTTATAAGAGCAAGTGCCAGAATCCAAGGCCAAAATTTCCATGCCTTTTGCCAACCTTATGCAGGTCTGGTATATGAGGGTTGGTTACTGACCTCCACTTCAGACAGGGCTGCATTTCAGTCACGTGATATCCCTTTATTAAATCTCTAATATAATGATGATTAACACATCTCTCGCACTTTCCAACCAAAGTTGTCAAAGCATTTTACAAAAAATTAAGCCTCACTGGTTAATTAAGTAAAGCTATTATGACGTAAGTAGTGTTATCCTCATTTCACCAGTGGAGAAGCTGAGGATGCATTTTTCCAGAAATTCTTCCTTGAGGTGGCCCATGAAGAGGTTCACATATTGGGGAGCTATCCTAGTACCTATGATTGTTTCCACCGTTTGGGCAAAGTGGTTATATGTAATGTTGTTATGGGTGAGGATGAAATGGATGAATTGGGCAATGAGTTTGTGGTGGATATCTGAGTGTTGTCCGTTGTTTTGTAGATATTTGAGGCATGCAGCAATGCTGTCATGGTGATGGATTTTGCTGTATAGGGAAGCAATATCCTTGGTGGTATGGATGGTCTTCTGAGGAAGGCTATTAATGTTGCTGAGTTTCTGGAGGAAGTCAGTTCTGTCATGCAGAAAACTTGTGTGGTGACTGGTTTGAGGATGGTTTTTATGAGTCCTGATACTCTTTCAGTAAGGGCACCATGGCCAGATACGATGGGCCTGTATCACAAAACCAGCGATATACCTGAGATACATCAATAATATTTTCAATCTCTGGACAGACAACCTAAATTCCCCCATCAATTTCCACCACAACTTCAACAGCCACACTCATCTATCAAACTCTCTCTAGAACACTCTCTCACCAGCACCAACTTCCTAGATTCCACGATCAGCTTCAATAATAGAATCCTACAGACAACTACATTCAAGAAACCCATTGATCACCACACTTGCATCCACAGTTCAAATAACCAGCCAGAGACACCAAGAAATCTGTTATCTACAGCTAAGCACTCAGCACAGCATATGCTATGAGGAGAAAGTCCAGGATACACACCTTAACACATTTAAAACTGCCTTCCCCAAACAAGAACCCTCCACCAGTGAAGTAGAACTCATCATGGAATGAGCCACCCAAATACCTCAAGAGAACCTTCTTCAATATAGAAAAAAAACCCTCCAACTACACATGGTTTTCACATACCATCCCACACTGGAAACCATACTGGGTATCATTAAACAATTACAATTCATACTTTTGGGGGACCACATCCTGAAATAAATATTTCCTGAACCCCCTCTTCTAGCCTTCAGACCATCCCACAATCTCACCAAGCTCATCATCAGAAGCAAGTTCTCCACAGGCCAGGACATACCAACTAAAAGCAGCACCAGACCCTTCCAGAACAGCGGATGCAAAACCAGAAGACATATCTCCACTGCTACGATAAGCAACATACCCCACAACACACCTTTCAAGATACATGGGTCCTATACATGCCTACCACTACATGTGGTGTACTTCATCCAGTGCATCAAATACCCCAACAAAACCAATGTGGTAGACAAGCACTGCCCACTCAAATGAACACACACAGGAAAATGATAGCAGACAAAAACACCCTATCAACCAGGGACACTTTTCACAAAGCGTTCACTCCATATCCACAACACTTCAAAAGAAGAGCTTTAATTCAGAATTCTGTTAGATACTAAAAATCATGATCTCAGCAGAGACACTGGTATTATGGGTCATTATAACAATTTATAACCTACTAACCCTACTTTATCCTATGACTCCAGAGGCGTTAACTGCCACATCATTTAAATGGTTCCTTGCAACATGTGTTAACACCTTATGTTTAACAATCTGTCCCAGCTTGTATTTAGCTCTGATTCTCTGGTTACCTTTTCCAGACCTGAAGAGCTCTGTGAAGCTCAAAAGCTTGTCTCTTCCACCAACAGAAATTGGTCCAATAAAAGATATCTCACCCACCTTGTCTCTCTCATATTCTGGGACCAACACAGCTCCAACAACACCTACCACATTCTGAAGTTTGTCATGGATATGGGGTTGCCAATTTTGATTGGTCATATTCCTGGAGGTTTCCTCACATGACATAATCTTTAATTAAAGTTTTAATCTTTAATTCCTGGTGACTCCAGGACAATCCTGGCGGTCTGGCAACCCTGCATGGATAAAAAAATTCATTAAAAGTTTCTAACAAAAGGAAAATATGTCAATTTCTTTCAGCATTTTTGGCAAAATATAATTATATTTTTTGACCAATCTATCATTTCCCCTCTCTGTGCCTCTTTTCACCCTCCCACCTTTGATCCATCTTTTTAAACTGTAAGCTCTTTCCAGCAGGGTCTGTTCCTTAGTATGTTGTGCCTGGCACTATCTCAGTTAGGGCTTTTAGTCACTACTGTAATGCAAAAAGATATACGTGTACAGCTTAAATCTTAGCACCTTTCATTTCATATCTGTGGTAGGAAAAGAGAGACAGTTTCGCTGGAGTAATTTCTTTCAAACAGTTGGGAATCTACCTTTGGTGTTATGGTATCTTATACTCAAAGAACAATACATGTATATGTCATTCTAAATTACTTTTATTTCAGATTCAGGAAGCACAACAAAGAAAGAAAGAATAAATATAAATTCTCCAGGAAAAGAGAACATATTTCACTCTATAAGATGCTTTGCATCAGAACTGAAATACTAAATGGAAGCTACCCCTGCAGCCTCCTAGAATGTAAAGGTGCAGTGCACAGAAAACAAAATCATAAAAACTGCATATTTACATACTGAACAGTTGGCTTCATTAGAGCCAGCACTTATTTCAGTCTCCCGTAAGTCCTAATGGTCAGTGGCAGACCCAAGAGGTGAGGGGAACTGAAGAACCTTGCGCCAGGAAGAGCAGGAGACAAACAGTAATATTTTTTTTCTTTTTTTCTTTCAGTTTTCGGGCTATTTTATTACAAGTTTCTTATTTTAACAGAACTGACCTGGACCCTAGTGTGGGTCCAGTTTAACCCCCAGAGGAAGAAGTGTAAATGTCAACAAAGCTACACGGATTTACATTACCTGAGGATCTGGCCCTTTGTCTTCACTTCCTGATTTTCAACATTTCCATCCTGCCTCCTACATTTCACAAGTTACATGGGCCAAATCCCATGTTGTACCCTGAGAGCCCAGGAGATGATCACATTGGACACCCTTATGCCACCCTTGTACCCTTCCAGATTCTAAACTGTTGTGAGAGCCAAAACGCCCCCTGTGTTAATTAGAGCAACCCTTGTGCTGATTATGGTCTGCAGAGAAACTCAGAAACCCTTTTAGAGCTTAATCCTACGTATACTCCCCATAGCATCGCCTACTGCCCCCAGCAGTGCCTCCTGTGCTAGGATTTGTCATGGGACCATCTACACTGGCGCTACAGTGCTCCTGCATTAGGAGAATCCTTCCCCAGTCCCTTGTCTTCTAACACCCACACATCATGTACGGGCTGGAGTGGGAACCAGAATTTACACAAAACAAAATTCTCCAACATGTGCCGCACAGAGAACATGTGTATTAAATTATATTAGCTCCACAATATGCATAGAAAACTGGACTTGGTGTCGCAAGACTTTCACCAGCTTTAGGCAGTAGCGCTTTGATTCATTAGACAGGAGCTCAACCAAAGAAACAAGGAAATCACTCATGTAACTCTTGATCATTTTAAGTACTTTTTGAACACTAAAATAAAACACGATTCAGTGCCCTAGCAAAGAGGGTGGAAGATGACTATACACACTGGCATAAGCACAGCTGCATGTCTGAGAGGAGCCAGTGCAGCAGAGATGAGAACAGTGGGAGGTGTGTCTTAATAGCAGCTTGCATTTAGAAAGATGGGGATTATTTATGAAAAACCACTGAGAATGTGTTTATGTTAATATCCTGCCAGGCACCCCACTTGATCAGGTGCGTGAGTTTGTCCTTTGCTCCCTCTATCTTGTTGAAATGCAGGACTTAGTTTTCACTCAGGCTTTTGTCTTACAAAGTGTATGGGGAGTTAAATACAAGGAGGATGTGGGATTATTCTAGGACAGGTCTTTTTAGATAGCGTTAAACAGTGTTATTGTTTTTAATTTTGGCCCATGTGCCAATTCCACTGCATTTAGGGGTTACAACAGTATTAGTAATTCAGCAAATTTCAGATCAGATCATCAGGAAATGTAAAGTAGCACAGATCTATTGAAGTCAATGAAGCTATATTGATCTATACTAGCTGACTTCAATTAAGTTACATGGATTTACATCAGCCGAGGATGTGGTCCTTTATGTTTTAAATAAATAGTTTCACTGTGGTATTTTTGTAAATTCCAACCAAACAGGTAGCTGTGGGGTAAACCCTTACATTTCAAGGGGGAAAGGTGTGAAAAATACAGGGCAACACTTATTTTTCAGGGATATCCACTACAATGTTCTATTAACAGTACAGCTCATCCTCAATGCAAAATCACACACAGTATTTGTATCGCGTCGAATGAGCCTCTGCATGGTTACTGCTGAAACATGGAACATAATATGACCCTTTTTAACTTAATATGGGTGTCAGGGCACTAGATAATGAACATCCTTTTAAATAAGAAACAGGTGGTCACCGTACACCAGATCCAGAATTGTTGTTGCCTTTATTTTTTGTTTTAAACAAGTGTTGGAACTCGAAGGACAGCCGTGGGATCTTCATTAGCTCTGGCATTAACACAGCGCCACCCATACTGCTTTTGTTCCTTGCCCAACAATAGGGGATCATTTAAAATGCATTCCCTGCTTTGGGTTTTGTACTTTTAGCATGTTTATTTATTGCTTTTCTGCATTGCTCCCATCTTACTTTTCTACTGAGCAAATGTGAAAGGCTGCCTCCTGCCTGCATCTGACACAGATTCTTCTAAGAATGGAGGAAGTCAGGCTTTTTAAAAATCTCCCCTGGATCAGCATGAGCAGAACAGAGAGGTGGCTTCTTCAAAGAGGAAAGAATTACTTCAGAGGTAGGTGGTGGAAAGCTGGCTTTTAAATGTGATCAGCAGGATGAAACACAAAAACTAAACGATAAATAATTCCTCCAGAGCAAAGGAGTTTCCTTCCTGTGCCCTCCTGAGGGAGGTATTTCTGAAAGTTCTGATGTGAACTCTTAGAAGAAGCTTCTGATTTAATTTATTATTAATCAAAATCTTACATGAAGCACATGCAATCCTGGGTAAGGGTCATAAAATGGTCACCCATAGCCACTTGCCATTAGTCTTAGATCACTACATAATATGACCTCTGTGTCCATAGCATTCCCCCTAAATCCAAGGAACTATAGGGAATACTGCAGTCAGATTATTTTTTTATCTAAAGGGAAAATGTCACCTTTTTATAAGAAGGACTGTTATATTTGTCCTTTCACATCCTCCTATTTTAATGTCCTGTAGTTTAGAATCAGTACATAAGAGCAGGAAGAGGAAAACCAGCTGAAAGCAAAAAATAGGTTCAAAAGGATAGTAAAGGAAAAGCAAGAAAATCAGAAAAACCCACAAAATTAAGCTACAGCTATGTACAGCTAAGTAGAACTTCAATGCTATACAATATGTGGATCAGAGCGCTACACAAATCAATTCATGTAAAAGGGGTTATTTTTAATTAAAATGTCACTATATGGTATATGTGCAATTAAAACAACACTGATCATTTTTAAAGAATCCCTATATATTCCTTCCAAGCTGACAGTGCTGTTGAATGCCCGATAGTTCTCACTAACTGTATCAAAACCATCTCATATGTTTGATTTCTAATTCAAGCATATTTTTTCAGCTATGCCTCGTTGGAATGGATGTAAGTGCTTTTAAGACCCATAACAGAGGGACTGTGAGTTATTGAAGGTGAGGATCAAATCAACCTCCCACCCCTAACAAAACTAAAGTAGAGGAGAGAAACTCTGCAAAAGAGTTCCAGAAGGGAGAGGTGTCCCCTTTGTGGTATCATGCCTACTCTCCCTCAGACTGTCAGGTCTGGGTATTGGTACAGGGGACAGGCCAGGGAAGGTATATGCATTACCTCATAGGGTTTCCATATATAGCTTACTATTAAGTCATTAATTTTTCTGTATGCCCCCCATAGGTGCTGGAATTAGGAGTGCTGCTGCACCCCGACTTGCAGTGGTTTCCTTAATATACAGTATTTAGGGTTTGGTTCAATGGCTCTCAGCACCCCCACTATAAAAATTGTTCCAGCACCTCTGATGCCCCATGCATGCTCTGGAACAAACACATACCCCCCTTTCCCTACCCCCCGCCCCCACCACCAGCTGGGTGGACATCCAGGGGCTGTGGCCAGCAGGATTGTGCTCAGTGTGGTCCCATAAGAGTTGTTCTGCCAGGGAAGAAAAGTGGGCCAGGGAGCCTGGAGCAGCTCTTTCCCTCCTCTCTCCCCCACCCCCATTCAGACAGTCCTGGCCTCTAGTACATCCCCTGAGATGCATGGGTCTTAGGGGTTAAACCGCCCACTTCATCCTAACCATGGTGTTTCAAGTCTCTTACGCATTTTGTTTCTTTTGCACCCAAAGGAGCCTACACAGCAGAAGCCCACATTGTATGGCATGGATGTGGGCCAACAAGAGGCACAGAAGCTGGGTCCAGAGCCTGGAAGGACTCAGATCTGAAGCTTTGTCCCTTGTGGCTCCTAGCCAACGTAACTTTTGACTGACCATCCTGTAACCCAGATCTGCTCTGCCTCAGGCCCACCCCACAAAGGGGCTGCTGATCTGCCCACAGATCTGCCCTTCCCTTCTGCTCCTTGAAAGGCATGAAGAGTAGCATCTGAGAACTTTGCCTTATTCAAGACAAGTCATAATAAATGTCAGTGGAAATTACAGGTCCTTTCTTACTCCATGAGCTCTCAACTTGCCAAGCCCCATTTGCTACATTACTTGCCCTTTAAAACATGACACAGTGATGGACAAAATAAAAAGTAACAAAGGATAGCGAGTCTGATCTAATGTGAGGTTAATTCTTTAATATAGATAACACTTTCTTACCTCAGTCAGCATTCAGGGCTCAGTCCTGCAAAATACTGAGCAAATTGGACCCCAGTTTAGCAAAGCAGTTAAGCATGTGCTTATCTTTAAGTATGTGAATGGTCACATTGGATTCAAGGTTCCAATCCAGGGAAGCATTTAGATGTGCTTAAACCCATCCCTATGGGAAGTATGTACATGCACATGCTTAACTTCAACTTCAATGGGACTTAAACACCTGCTTAGAGTTAAGCAGGTATTTAAGCACCCTTCCCGAAGAGGGATGCTTTCCTGAATCAGGGCCCAAGTGGTTAAGCATTTTTTTGGATCGGGGTCAGAATATTCAGCATCTTGCAGAATTAAAGGCCTTAAAATACTTTTATTCCAATTATAAATCAGGTGTCAATTCCTGCCATCTTTACTGAGGCAAAACTCCCACTGAAGTCAGTGGAGTTCAGTTGGAATTGCAAGTGCTCAGCACCTCTGAGGATCAAACCCTTAATCTACTTTTAGCAAATTAAAATTCTCCTAGACTCGTCTGTCTCACATATGCCTTGGGACACGTTATCATAAAAAAATCTTTTAAATAAAAATGTAGAGTTTTTATTTCAGGTTTCATATGGGAATTGAATGTGATTGTTAAGGTACTGCAAGGTAAAACATTAGTGACAATCTTGTTGCAGTTTTCTGCAAACAGCTTTTCAATCAGAAAAATAAAGTGGGATTTAGGAGAGGAAATAAGGAAAAATAAAACCATTAAGAAAATGTAAAGGGACCATATAGAGATAGTTCATGCCCCAAAATTTAAGGTTTGTTAATAAATAAATAAAAGTGTTTTTAGAAATGTTTTAATGATTATGTTATTTAAATGAGTATAGATCTTTTAGGATTTAAACCTTCCCCTAAAGAATTTGCAGGCCAAACATAGTAGCCTTTTGCTGCAAGTAAAACTGACTAAAAACTAAAAAGAAATGTATTAGCCTGTTTTCAGTATCCAGAATGAGTGAAATGCAAAACTGAGCACACAGCATGGGCAGTGAACATAAGCTACATGTTTATAGTTTGGTCTGGCTAAGAGAGAGTGACCCATCCTGTCTGCACAGGGTCTCTGAGCTAAGAAGAACCTTCCTCAACCTCAGAGAGATGGAGGCGGTTCTGCAACATAGGTTTAACCAGAAGTTGTCATGTCCCTTGTCAGTGAGTTGATTGGTGACCTTGAAAGGGCTTGGAGCTATGTGCTGCCAGTCCCTTTTAGGACCACCACTACCTATGTGCCACCAGGCCCCTCCCTAGAACCATGGGGGATACCATTGTTAATCTGCTGCCTCACATTGCCTCAAAGATTTACTCAATACCATGAGGAGGGGGGCTACCCAGTATACAACTTTCCCCAGAAAGAGACAGCAGGGAGTTTATGAGGCAGCACACTTCCTTTCAGTGATAGTTATAGTGAACACATATACCTTTCATGGCTTGCATTACTCAGTGAATTGTGTGTGTGTGAGTGAGAGAGAGAGAGACTCATTTGCATTTTACGTTCCTTGTGACCAGATTTTCTGGATCCTGCCATGACTTCTATGTGCTAAGCAAGTCATCCCACCCTGCATTGTTTGAAAGCAGAGCCACTGAATCCAGATTCATCCTGGGTAAATAGGAAGTGCTCTGTAATATTATGCACACTATTCAGACTCATTCAAGAACAATTACTGACATGATAGTTGTAAAAAAGTCATAGGGCCTGATTCTCATCACACACCAGTCTTACACCAGTTTAACTCCATTGACTTCAGTGGAGTTACTCCTGATTTGCACTGGAACAAGTAGAGTCAGAATAAGGCCAATATTAATAATTTACCTCCTTGCCCTTTTTCAGGTGATAAAGGGCATCCCATTGAGAACCTGGCTCCAGATCTCCATAGTGAATCCTCAAACCAGGGCATAGTGTAAGTACATCAGTGGCCTCACATCCACCAGGTAGTCTTACAGTGGCAGTTGGCCTTCTCCAATGAGATTCAGATGTCAGATTACATCTTGAGTTGTAATATTACAAACTGGAGTCTTAGTACAATATGCACCCAAATACTTTAGTGAATATTCCTGGTGTTGTGTATGTGGAACAACACTGTCTTGGGATGCGGAATACCCTTGCTTGAAAGGACAGACACAAATGAATTCCTGAACCCTTCTAAGGTTAAATAAATTTAGGCATGAAGAGTCACTAAACCTGTATCATCAGGTGAGCCAAAACCTTTGCAATGAAGAAACAAGGCAGGTTTCTTAGCAAGAAAATACACTGGGGAAAATGCTTACCATATTTGTTCCAGCTCATATGCTTATAAAGTATTTAACACTTTAACTTTATACCTGATGCATTTCAAAATGATTTGCCTCCAAGGGGAAAAAATTCTCTTTGTCATCCCACCATGATCCCCATTTCAAAATACAATTTCAGATATACATCATACATTTATTTAAAATACGAATATTGTTCTGATTTTCTGCACTGGCCCTAGCAGCAGGATTTCACTCTAATTTAATTTATGCCCCAATTCCCAAGCATGCTTGATGTTTGGGGGTGAGGGAGGGTGTTTTTGTTTTGTTTGTTTTAATATAACATTAAAGTCAAACTCTTCCTGGGCTTCTGAGCTGACTGTCATTCCGATTCACCAATTAAAACTGACTGCAGTACAGAAGAAACAGGTATAGAGAATCCACTGACAGCAGCAGCAGCAATCTCATTCACAGGCATATAAGCCTAAGGGGTGAATGTCAGGAAACTTGCAATCTATTAAATGCATAACCTAGTTACGCAAAAAATATTTCTTACTACTTGTCTCTTCTACTAGCAGGTTGTGGTTTAAAAGAGGCCATTATTTTGTGAAATCTAAGGCCTGGTCTACACTAGGACTTTAATTCGAATTTATCAGCGTTAATTCGAACTAACCAACAACCCAACACACAGGAAAGCCATTTAATTTAACTAGAGCTCTTTTAAATTTGGTTGATTTCCCACCCCGGCCCGGCAGGTGGAGTGGCAGCAAAGCGCCTGCTAGCTAGGCTTGGCTTGGATGCTGCTCTAAGAACTTAGCAGCGCGCCTATCCACAGTGCACCACACCACTTGACTGTTGAGACACAGCAGGAGCTTGGATCTCTGGCCAGCCACAGGAAATGACCCGAAAAAAAAATTTTTTTTTTTTTTCCTGTTTGCGTCTGAGAATCTGTTGTGTTGCTGACATCGGTCGAGCACAACACACCAGCAATGATGCAGAGCTCTCCAGCAGAGAGAGAGAAGAGAGAGATCCAAGAAGGAAGCCAGCCCCCAGCATGGACTGGGAGGAAGGATCTGGATGATGTGGGGCGAGAGTTCTGCTGCTCGAGCTCTCTGCGCTCCAAACGCGCGGAGCAGCCGAGAAGAAGGAAGAGAAGCCATGAAAAGAAGGAGATACAGCGAGCGAAAGGATGGAGTGGTGAGGACCTAAGACAAGGAAAGTAAGAAGAGTAGTCAAAAAAAAAGCGCCCCGAGCGCGGCCCAGCCCGCCCCGCCCAGCCGCAGGCGCTGCATGCCATGCTGCACACTGCCCCAGGTTCTGCCCCCACCAGTGCACCACCAGTGGTGAGTGAGACCTGTGACGGAAGACCCAGGACTCCCTCTCCCTCCGATGTTCGCTGGGGAAAGGAATGAGAAGGGGTCTTTTGAGGGGCGACATCGAAGCCATCTCCCTCTCCCTCTCACAGATCTCCTCTCCTCACCATCATCCTCACCTCCACCCCACCCCCTACCCCGTCCCCGACCTGGAATCAGACTGGGATCGGAATCAGGGTGAGGGAAACAGGGAAACATTTAACAACAAAGGAAACAAATTTTTTATTAAATAAAATATATAATAAAAAATAAAAAAACTATAAAAAAAAAAAACATAGTCATATGAAACTATAAAAAGCAATCTGCTACATATAGCAAAAGCTCTCAAGCCTCCTGGGGAAAGCTCTCAAAGGCTCAGAGAGCAGAGCTGGAAGAGTGGTTTGGAGTTGAGCTTTAGGTGTGGGTGCCTGTTGATCTCCACCAGCACCTGCTTCTGGGGTCTCCAGGCATGGCAGCATATGGGGGCGGCTGGTCTCGGCTGGCATGGCAGCGTATGGTCCTGGTCCTCTGACACCTCTCTGGCTCTCTCTTAGATCCTCGTTGATGGTGTGCTGTATGTAATTGTTGAAGTTGTACTACTATTACTGTGTGAGTGTAGACTTTTTACTTGTATAAGAATGACCTCTTTTACTTTTACTTTGCATTTTTATGAATGACCTCTTTGACACTTTTTTTTTTACGCTTAACAGACTTTACTTACAGCTTTTACTTAGCATACAGACAGAAAAAATACAGTGGCGTGTCCGAGTTCACTGACGGAGGTGCCTCACTTTCCATCCTTTTTCTGTTGCTGCACCGATTGCCTCAGCAAAGCAGCACCAGCTAAGCAGCAGCAGAGCAGCACTGCAAGTGTGCAAGAGCCAGGACTTTGTGCAAGAAGATGCCAAGACTTTGTGCAAGCGGGATGCAGCTGTCCTGCAATGCTGAGCTAATGAGGCATATTCATCTATTTAATGAGAGTCTGGAGAATTCCGGACTAACTCTACTTGACTCTGACTCTTCTTGGTTTAAGTGTTTTTCTTGTATTTCTTCACCTAAACTGTGTTTACTGTTCAAATCACACTATTTTTCTTTGCCCATCACACTGCTTTTTCCTTCCGCAGACTGCTCCTGGCTCCCTTCCCGGACTGCCCCGAAGGCCCAGAGAGAGAGCTAGAAGAGAACAGGGAGCCAGGAAAGCCCAGGAAGCAGGAGCCAGGACCAGGAGGGAGGGCCTGTGTCAGCAGCAGAGGCAGGCGAGACAAGGCAGGAGGAGGGAGCAGGGGAGCAGCAGAGGACACACAGCAGGCGAGAGGATGCGTGGCGGCACGAAGACCCAGAGCGCCGCGCAGTCTCTGAGGTCTGTGAGGAGCAAGCTGCAAGACCGCCCAGCAAGAGCAGGAGTGTGCAGTCTGCAAGACAGCAGTCAGGAGGTCCTCTCCAACAGTAAGAAGCTGTCCCCCTCCAACCCAGAAGGAGGGGCCTGAGGAACACCGGTAGGACAAGAAGGAGGAGCACACAACCATGAGAACTGTCAATAAGCTCTACAACAACAGCAAAAAGCAGTGTACAAACTCTTTCAAAAAGTCCAAACTCCAAGTTATCAAGTTCAAATCCCCAGTCTTAACTACAGTATTAAAGTTTGTTGTTGTTATTAGAAGTTTTTTGTTTGTGGTGTTGTGTGTTTGTTGACTGGTTGTTGTGTTAGCAGACTGGGCTGCCAGGTGTGCTGCAGGGCACCAGGCACACAGTCACACAGCCTGCAGCACCAGCTGCAGGCACACCTGCACACAGGGCACAGGGGACAGTCTGTGTCTGTGTGTGCTGGTGTGTGTGTGTGGTGTGTGCTGCCGCACCTTGCGTCCTGTCCATCCTCCTGCACATGCACCCCCCCAAAGCCCCTCCTCCACCTCATGCACCTACTCCAACCTTCACCTCCACCCCTCCCACTCCCCCACCCTCTCCCCCCCCCCCCCCCCGCCCCCCTCCCAGGCCACACCCCACCCTTCCCCCCCACCACCCAAAACCCACCCCCCCCTCTGCCACCCCATGCCCCCATCAACACCCCTCCTTTCCCACCCCACCACCTTCATCAACAAACCAACAAATTGCAACAGAATTTATTTTTTCAGCACAGTGTAATAAAAAAAACAAAAACAGAAAAAGAAAGTCAACGAATTTATTAAAATTAATTTTTAAAATTAATTTTTAGAATTAAGGAAGTGAAACTTTATGA
The DNA here is from genome assembly GCF_016161935.1 of Mauremys reevesii. Lineage (NCBI taxonomy): Eukaryota > Metazoa > Chordata > Testudines > Geoemydidae > Mauremys > Mauremys reevesii. Next base: position 24,227,583 of record NC_052633.1, on the reverse strand, counting down.
TCAGCCTCTTTTTCTTTGAAAATAGAGTCACAGGGTTGAGTGGCTTTGCTCCTGCTGATTCGCTTTGGCCCTGCCTCCTATCGTGCATCCGCCAATCGGCCTTTGCCTCAGCCTCCCAAGCTGCTGAAGGTCTCGCTCTTGCTCTCACAGAGATTGTGGCAAGCAGCCCAAGCAGCCCAAACTGCTCGGACATTCTTGCTGGAAGAGTCCAAGCGCACATATCACTCCCAGCTATTTTTTTGGCCGGCCTTCGAGCCCATTCTTCCAAGCTGCACTTGCTCAGCCGGTCTGGCCACACGTCCAAGGACACACACAACCACCTTTCTGCACTTGCTCCTGTTAGGCAGGGCTGGTCCCCAACCTGTCGGTAGGATGGCTATCGCAGGTGGTATCTGGGCCAGGTAGGCCGGGTAGACGGGAAGCCTGGGCATGGGCGTAGGCATCTGCATATCCCAGATAACACACAGATCCTGAACCGAACGCAGCCAGCCCACCAGGTTTGAGCGTCTGAGAGAGAACACAGTCACCACCCCTTGACACCTTGCCACCCGACCACCCACCTGGTAAAACCACGCCTATGGTCCCCCCCATGGTGCAGCACTGCTTGCAGCACCCCAGAAAAGTAGCCCTGGTGGCCTGGAAGCGGGCTGGGGCCACCATCAGGATGTGAGTCCTGACGACCGTCCCAGGGCTACCCGCAAACAGCATGCCGGCCATCATTTGAGCCATCCCTGCGGAGAGAGCCACCTTACAGCGAGCAGTGCGCGCAGTTGCTCAACGGCTGCGGGACACTGACTTTGCAACGGGCAGGCCACCACGCCACACTGGTTGGCGCGCCCTCACCACTGTAGCTGTCTGGGCACAGAGCCAGCAAGAGCACAGCAGGGCAGGGGCTGTTCCTTCGCTGCACTGTGTCCTCCAGCCTGCTGCGCAGCCCAGGGCCCAGGAGTCAGTTCCACAGTCCCACCTCCCATCCTGCCCACGCAGCCACCAGTTGTGTTTTTCCCTGCGCTCATCCCGCGTGCCATCCCCTACCCCACACCCACAGTCCCATTGCCACTCCCCACGGCCCGCGCCGGTCTCTGCCAGGTCAGTGCCACTCTCCCATGATCGGCACTGCCGCGCGCGGTCCGCCTGCCCGGCAGCTCTGATGCGAAGAGGTCCGGACCCGGAGTGCAGGCCCGAGTGCAGCCGAACTGGGCTAAGTGCAGCGGCGAGTGGAGGCGGTGGTCGCGAGGAGTTGTGAAGGGCGCCCGAACACCATATGTGCGGCATGATCGCAGTGCTGTGGCGTCCGCGAGACAGGAGCGGCAGACAACACGCAAGACACTTTTCATTTTTATTTAGGCTAGACAGGGGGAAAATCAAGGTCAAGGATGGGGGCGGGGATTGGGATGCAGTTTTATGGGGGGAAAGTGCACGGAACAAAGGAAATCCCCAATGGATGACGGTGGGATTCGAAAACTGATCTTGTTTGTTAGTCCTGTATGGATAACAAAATTAATTTATTAAGTCGATTTGTGTGAATCCACAAGTTCGAATTTCGTAAAAATACTAGTATTCACAAATTACAAATTTTTTGGTTTACTACACAGAAAATGTATTAGTTGAAGAGATATATTCTTCTGCCTTGTCTTGGTTAAAGTTACAAGGCCTATCAATGCTTGGGCTTCAGGGCATAAGCTGATCACCTTTTGGGGTGAGGAAGAGATTGCCTTCCATGGTGAAGCAATATACAGTATGGTGCACTATAAGGGACTAATTCTCCTCTCTCTTGCACCTTGTGTAGTTATCCACACCAATGCACAGAGAGTGTAAAGAGATTGTAAAATGCACCATTCTGATTTGGTAGCTTTTTACACTCCCTTTGCTTGGGGTAAGCCACTGTACAAGGTGCAAGACTGTGGTGAATCAGCCACTGAAGCATTATAGTTTCCTTGAAGCCTTCAATATTGGCCACTGTCAGAGTCAAGTTACCAGAATAAATGGACTGTTGGTATACTCCAGGATGGCAGTTCCCATGTTCCTGCTCCCATAAACCATCGCGGCAGATATGCAAACACCTTGGGCTTGATTCCAGTCAGTGCACTGTGATTTCATTATGTTACCAAGATTATTCCTTTAACAGTTCTTCATTTGAAAGGGCTTTTTGTGGTTTGGTCTAGTATATGCAAAATATATTCTTTCAACTTCTTTAATGTCCGTATAAACACTCCACTGCTTGTATACAGTACCTACTAAATAGAGATGGACCTGAGCCACAGAATTTGGTTCTGGCTCTGGATTTTTAATCACTTCCATAAAGGATTCAGATCCAAGTTTTGATTTAGTCCACTCTACAAATAGGGGCTAGCTACAAATTGCATAAACCAGCCCATTTCCAAAGTTTCAGTGTTTGGATCCAGGATTATGACTCTAGTCCCCTGTATCATAAATGCATGCACACAAATGTCCACAAAGTGGCTGGGTCAGGCATAATACCTGAGAATGTATTGAAAGCCCCCACTGCAATACCTACAGCAAGCAGGACACCTGGTGTTAGGAAAATCTGATAGTGCTAGGAGTATCGTTACCATCTTCATCTTTAATCCTGAGATGTGTCAGGGGGAAACACCACTAGTGATATGAAGGGATTCATAAATCCATGTTACATTTGTATAGCATCCTTTCTGCGAGGATTTCAATAAATTAAATTTAATTTAATTAAATAAACAATTATTTCCATTCCATATTTACTACCCAGATAAGTCCTGTGTCTGAACCATATGTTTTGAACTTATGTCATTTTGCCTTCCACCAATCGGTCTTGTGACAGGGTGTACAGACTCTACCCAGGAAAGGGCTTACCTCTCTCCCTCTGGCTACAGAAAGGAGCACAGGTGCAGGAGTTTGAGAGGGGCATGACTGGGCCAGCTGTAGGCCATTCATTCATTTCCCCACCTCCAGCTCTATACGAGAGATGTGTTTTCAGATGCAGGGGGTTTGGCAGGCTTTCCAGGGAGCGGCACATAGCTTAGAAGAGAATCAGAGGAATTTTCTTCTCCCTGCCTGGGGCATGGCTGAAATATGCAACACTTTAGATTATTGCTTTGGGCTTAGCTGGAGCAAGCCATGGCCATATGCCCTTTCTTTGGCAGAGGGAAACCCTGTTGTATTTGTGCTGTGCCCTTAATGGGGGAGGAGGTTGTTTAAATTTACTCATGTTTTTTACAATAAAATTCACCACCGAGATGTTTAAATTCCACCTACATGTGCAGAGACCCTTCCTTCCCAGACTGGCCCGTCTCAGAGCCAAATTCAACTGGCTTTACTAGAATTGTTCCTTCTTGAGCAAGGGATAAATCTGGCCCCTAGTCTCCATTAGTCAGTTCCATGCAGGGTTGTTGAAGCCAGAAGCTAAACTATCCCCCCAAATGTGGTGAATTTTACAGGAAAATCTCAATCCTGTGATGATACCCACAGCGTTAACTGGGGAAAAAGGAGACCCCAATGCTGCAGCTCTCACATGCACACACACACACAGACAAAACTCCCAGTGACGTCCTAGACAAAGCTGGAACACAAAACACTCTAGCCCAGATTCACATGTGCTGCAGCTCCCATGGAAAGACCTGAGGCTAAGCCCACAACATTTAAATTCCAGAAGCAGAGGCAAGGACCTTTCAATGGTGCAGCAGAATATGTTTTTTTTTCTTCAGATTATTGGGTGTAGACACTGCAGGTGGAAGTACCCTATACATCATATCCCACTTTCCTATGATCTGACTGTTGTTCCGTGCTATGGAAAGATTCCTGCATGGCATCACCATTGACACCATTTTTGTTCTCCCCACATGGTAACATCTCTCTGGAATGTTTGAACGCTCTTGAAAGGGAAGCCATAATGTCACTTGCTGAGGGGGCTCACAAAGTAGCACTTCCACTTCTGATACTGTGTCTCCAGACACAAGCAGCTGTTTAGGTTTCTAGTTAATTAGCATGCAAGTAGTAAGGAAAAAAGTGACCTTTCTGTGGCCTAATTCACCAGCTTCAGTTCAATAAGAGCTTGTGAAGTGCCATGCAATTAATAAGAGTGTAGAAAGAAGTAAAGGTCTCACTTTAGAGCAAGAGAGATTAATTTCACAGAGAGGCACTGGGTATAATTTTAGAAGTAGTTAATATGCATTCTGTGGCACAGGTACTTAATTGAGCCATTTCCCCCATGTTCTACCAGTGCGTTAGGACAAGAATATGTTTAATAATGTTTTCTTTTGCATTATGTTTCAGTGTGGTTATTCATCAAACCTGAAATGACACCTAGGCCTAATTGAACTTTCCTAGATCCTCCAGGCAGTCAGAATTTGAATTATCTGCATTTGTTCTTGTTTAAGGGCAGAAGAAATTGATCATTTCCTAGTAGTAACAAAGATAGTCAAGAATGCGCGCGCGCACACACACACACAAACCTACAGTGTCTTTATTTTTCTATGGAGATACATGTTTTTCTCTGGAACTACATTTAAGCACATCTGATATTTTCATGTTATATAGAATAACCAGAGATAATACAAATGTATGTGCAGATTTTATGGAGCATAGATTTTTAGTCTCAAGAGCTTTTATTTTCAAATTAATGATGTCTCTAGTGCTTCTGTTTGTGAAGAAACCCTTCAAAAACCACTTCACTGTTGTATTTTTGAGTCCTCAGCCATACAGTCTGAGGGTCCTGCCTAACACACAGTTGGTCCTCACTGAAGTGAGTAAGCACACTGATGTCCATGGGACTACTCCCCTGAGTACACATTTGCAGGATTGGATATGAAGAAGTGGAGCTAAGAGAAGTGTAAATGTATTTCCCTCATTCATTTCAATGGAGTTTTGGGCAATGTGCAAACAGGAGAATGTCCTGAAGTCTTAGCTGCTGCCACTGTACAGAAGGCAAAGCCAAAGACATAGGAAGAGACAGAAGCTGCAGTGGTGCATGCAACTAGAAATACAAGACTGTTATTTCAGATGCCCCTATTATTCCTAACAATATAACTGAGCAAAAATTGATGTGTAGAAAGATGTGGGGGTAGTGGTTGTCGCTGTGTCTCTTTTGCATCCCCATTAAAGTCCCTGGTCCACAGCAGGAGTGGTTGCCATGAATATTCATGCATATGACTGAAATTCACACCAGCAAAATCTGATTGCATAAATGGGCACAGAAAGTGAATGCAAAAGAGGCAAGGAGTAAATTCATCTAAAAGTTCAAACAAATATTAAAGGGAAATATACTTCACTATTGACCCAATTCTGCTTGAAACACCTCAACCTCAGAATGTTCATGGAGCTCCAGGTGGAGTTTAAAAAACAAAAACCCAGCTTCATCTACAGTTTTCAGCTGCCAAATGTGTTCTAAGAAAGAAGTGCTGATGTACATGGGTCAGAGCCAACCCAAGGCAGGTTTCAAGTGCTTTTGGGGATCAGTCTGGGCATTCTGCATAGCCCTACTGTTCCCATTGCCATCAGCTACAAAGACTTGAGCATCCCATTATCCAGCTTGTGGGGCTTTGTAGGGCTATAAAACTCGATCCACAGGCAGCCATCCACTTTACTAACCTAATAAATATTTTTAAATTACTCTTCTCATGTGTATATCTGCTGTTACAATATAACAGGTGGGCCAAATAGAACAGAACGGAGAATAAAACATATGTCTTGAGCCCTCACAGAAATTCCATAGATTTTTTATTTTATTTTAAAGATCTTCATAAATTTTGTAGTTTAGGGGGAGGTATTTACAGAATTTGCTCCACATGTCAGATATCCCCAACCATAATGATCTAGAGGCCAGATTTCAGCATTCCGGGCACCTCTCAGCAAATGCAAGGACAGTTAGGGATTTATGAAAATATACATTTTAAAGGAAATCACTCTGTATTTGGCATGATTTTAAGGGCCATGGGGGAAATAATGAAGTCACAGGTATCACTTCGTAGAGTTCTAATCTAAGCAGGGAGAATTTCTTCATTTTCTATTTAAAGCCATAGGCATAACTATAGCACTAAAACCAAATGTTAAAAACCAAAAATAAATTGATACTTTTTTTTATTTTATGCTAAGCCCAGTAGGCATCTGGGAGTGAGTTATAGTCCTCTTTCTAAAACCATATTTTCCCTGCATCCAGATTCCTATCACATGCCCACTATCTCAAACCCTTTCTACCAGTACAGACATGTGGATAGAGAGGAACCAGTTGGGCATGTTAAAATCAATCTTTGATAAACAAATGCTGTTTTTCTGGCCTACTTGCTTTCCTTTCCCCTCTGCTCCCTCACACTGTTTTCCGGGTGGGTTATATGGTTCTCAGAATTTCTCTATGCCCATAGCATTTCATTATAATGAGAAAAACCAACCTCATATCAACAGTCTGGCTAAAACACACACAAAAACACGTGAGAGAGACTTAGGAAACATTATTTGAAAATTATTTTTAGAAGTCATGTGGAATAATCTCCCTACCACATACATTGAGGGGAAACACAAGCCCCACTGAAGTCAATGGGAGTTTTGCCAGGATTCCACCATATGACACAGATTCAGAGATTTGGCTGAATACAGGGTGCCATCTAACTGTGTGGTCCAACACCCACTGAAATCAATGGGGGTATTTTTATTGCCTTTGATGGGAATTGGATCCAAGCTCAGAGTGCAATGATGAATTCATTTTTATTAATAACCAATTAAAAAAAGATCCTAAGTTAGAAGGAAGAAAAAACTATCATAGAGTGATAATGGTGGGTTTTTTTAAGCAACTGTATATTCTCCCCTAGAATCATCTAAATTTCTTTCAGTTTGTTTTAGCAGCCGTATCATGTGTGTCAGCAACTGGAAACTCATCAGCCTGAAAAGCTAGTGGCTACGCCTTTATTTTGAGAATTAATATGCTATATCTTGAGAAATGAACAAGACATGCCTGATTGGTTAAAAAGTGTGCATTTATGTAAAAATTTTCAGCTGGCTGAGTCTTTATGTGGGAAATGCCAGCATTCTAAAGTTTGATGTAAAGCTAATGTCATGGGTTGTTTTAATACAGCAATGTATCAGGGAATATTGTTTCATTAGAAGAGACATTTGGAAACATTAGAGAAAGTACAATTATAAAAAATGAAATATTTTCTATAGCACTTTCTACTCAAATGTTCATCTTCATCGTGCTTTATTGCAAAATGGCAAACAGAGCTGAATAAAAGGCTGCACACACTGAAATCCATAGGTACTTCTCATAAGTTTGCGTGTTACATATTGTATTGTGACAATACTACAGCTGGATTCCAACTGCAGTGCAGTTTAATGTACCTTTATTGTGAAATATTTACTTGAATTATATGAAGCAATATGGTGCTTGGGTTATAGAAATACCCCATCTTTTTTCTTTATGCCATTAAAGAGTTCTCTCATCTTCTTCCTTTACATTTCCTCTGCTCAGGAAAGAAAATATTGCTGTCACTTTCAGTGGTGCTTGCTTTTCATCTCACTGTTATTCAATGGCTTTTCAGGTCTCTAAGTGGTATCCAATTTATTTGTATTCTGATGCCACTTCTATGAAGCCTACCTCTCTGTCAGCTGAGTGCAAGCTTTAGGTGTTTTGTACTTGGAAGCTATGATATAAACAAATTGACAATATCAACTGCAGCCAATCATCTTGCAGGCAATTTCCACCTGTCTGCTGAAGAGCATTATTCTCAAATTCATTCCGCAGAACCATTTACTTTCATCCAAGCAGAGCTGAGGTTACTTTCTCTGGCTCTCTCAGACCCAGGAGCTTGATTTACAACCCCTTGGAACTGTGTGGAAGACTCACGTTAAACATGAAAGGAATTCTCTGGAAGACCCTATTGTCTGCATGACAAAAATACTGGAGACAACAATTGCCTTTACCCATTTCTTTTCATTTGCTCTTCTTCCTTTACATGAGGGGTTTTTCAGTGACTTCTCTAGGTTCTGTCCTGTTTGGTTGCTGAATTTTATCTCTCTGTCTTTATGGTCTAAATTTTGCCTTCAGTTGAATCAGCGTGAGACCTTTCAAGTCATTGTCTTTGCACTAGGGTAACCGAGGGCAGCATTTGGACCTAAAAGTTTTCTTAGTCACAGTTTTCCACTGGTGCTTCCTGAAAAGATATGAAAGGTGACGATTTTGGACAGTCTCTCAGATTCTCAGTTGTATGTACTCAATGTTCCTCCTCTGCCATTTATTGTTTATCTAAATGATAATGACGGACAGACAGCCAATAACCTTTTGTAACTTTTAACAATGAAGTACAAGAATCTTGCACATTTCTGGAAATTCCAGTCGTTCTTTCTTGTGCATTACTGACTGATTCTCTCTTGGCAGGAGAATTATAAACAAAATGTGTGTTCAGACTAAAGTTGGGATCAAGCAACAAGATTTCAGTTCAGATTTGAAGAACCCCAAGTTGTAGGAGCAGCAAAGAGTCCTGTGGCACCTTATAGACTAACAGACATATTGGAACATGAGCTTTCCTGGGTGAATAGCCACTTTGTCGGATGCATGTTGTAGGGTGTTCCTTTTCAGACCCAGCCCCAGCAGCCATCCCCGGGCCTGGACCCAGCCCCAGTCTGGACCTGCTGGGGCCGGGGGAGGGGTGCCTATGCTGCAGCCCCAGCCCTGGAGCTGCCACAGCAGGGAGAGGCGCCTCTCCCCCCGCAGCCCAGGTGCTGCTGTGGGAAAGAGAGCTGGGGGGGAGTCCTCTCTCCCCGCAGTAGCCCCAGAGCACCATCCTTCACCCCAAACCGCTCATCCCCGGCCCCACCCCAGAGCCTACACCCCCATCTGGAGCCCTCACCCTCTGCACCCAACTCTCTGCTCCAGCCCTGAGCCCTCATCCCTGACCCCACCCCAAAGCCTGCACCCCAGCTGGAGCCCTCACACCCCTGCTCCCCAACCCTCTGCCCCAGCCCTGAGCCGCCTCCCACACTCCAAACCCCTCTTCCCCAACCCCACCACATGAATTTTGTTATGTGCACCAATATGAAGGTGATGTGTCAAGCATCACCTCCATATTGATGCACATAACAAAATTCATTCCGCACATGGGTGGGAAAAATTAGAGGGAACACTGCTCCTGGTCCATGACTGGGGTTCCCATGTCCTACCACAATACCAATAAATAAATAATAATAGTAAAATAATTAATTATTATTAATAGTAGTATACTATAAATGTAGAACATTTGTTTTAGATACCCTTTTAATTTACCGAAATGCATTTATTTGTGATTCAGTAGGAATATTATTTTTAATTAGATTTGTTGAATTAACTAAAACCTTTTGTATACAATATTATGTTTTCTTAAAGCTTTGTTATATTATCAGTAAGATAGCATAACACTTAGACTGTAATATGCATATTTACAGGCTAGCTAAGTCATGATATCAATCAACTTTAGTAATATAGTAACATTCAAATAAAGTGTTGTCATATATTTTGAGATTTACTGATACTGAAAGCCCTGGCACTGTGTAACCAACTTTTTCAGATGCCGCTGTTGAATTGTAGTCCAGGATTTGATTTTCAAAGAAGTTTATTTGTTTATGTTTCAACAGTTATTGCTACATTTCCTTTTTCAATACTTGTAGGAACTTTTAACAAAAACTGCCAGCAATAAACATAATTTCTTCAGTCAAGAAGACAATCCTTTATTTTTCTTTCTGAAGACAAGCCTTAATGACAAAATAATTCCCAGTGTAATCAAATATATATTTCATTAAGGAAAAGCCTTACTAGAACTTGAAATCCAGAGAGACCAAGGCTGTGTATGTATTTCTGGATAAACAAAATCCCACTTTTCAAGTCAGTGGGAGTCTCTCTTACTTTTGAAGCTTCCATTTGGAAGCTTGAGTGATGGTGTGGCTTTTCATATGGCTAATTTTCAGCTACAGCCCTTTTAAAACTGAAGACACTGGTATGACATTGTCCTTATACAACAGTCACCTTAATGGAAAAGTATGAAAATTCCTGAAAGGCTTAGAGACTTAATTCTGGAAGCACAAATTGTATGGCACTACAGTTCTACCTCAAAAATCCTGCAAATATGATTATATCTTGTTTATGTATTGCCTTCATGAATGGCATGGAGAACAAAGACCCCAGAAGATGTCTCCTGATACATTAGTTTCATGTACCAAGATAAATATAAACAGAAGGCTATGATATATTCTCAGTAAGCAGAAAAAATGAGTGGACTAACAATATTATTAATTTGCATGGGTATTTTCATCAACCTCACTTTTAATCAATTACAGATGAAGTCAGAGTGGAATTCAATTTTCTGGTGGTTTTATTTGAACCTCAGGATAGCTATATTCATCACACTTACACATACCAGCAAGGACTAACCATTAATCTGCCCCAGACCTTAACTGCAATGAGTAAGTAGTACAAAAGAATAATCAGCAGGGAGCACAAGAAAATCAGATTAGTTACTATCAATGTGAAGGTAATGAAATCTAGAATCTGCAATTCTGATACTTAAAGTTCACATTTAATCATGTACTTTCACACGTTATCTATTGAAAGGTAATGGGCAGTGTCGTGACACCCATCTTCTAGAGAGCTGCAATGAGCTGATTTCCAGAAATTAAATCTTCTGTTAAAAAGAGCATCCAGGTTTCTTTGGCTTTCCCTATATGGCTCCTTCAGATTCACCTGAATTACATAAATGTAAACTATTTCAGGAGGCAAGTTCTACCCCCAGGACACAGCTGAAACTGCAGATTCCATGGGGCGGAGGAAGAATGAATCTTGAGCTGCACAGTGGAAGTGAAATGGCCCTTCTGCTGCTGCTGAAAGCTGAAAAAGCCACTAGAACTCCACCACCATTGCATTACAGGAGAAATGGCCAGTGGATCCCCGATGCAATGGGGAAATGTGGCAGGTTGTGGGAAGCCGTCACACAGTGTTCATACACTTTTCAAAGCATAGGTTCATAGGGGGCTCCTCTGTCTCTCTGCCCCAGGGTGTATATGTGGGAGGTTAGGGACTATGCAGATCCAACAGCCAACCCGTCCATGAAAAGGAATCTTGGCGCCAGCAGAAGCAACTGGCCTTCTGAAACTGCTCCATGACCTGAAGGATTGGGAGGTATTTCTTCCTTTCTTCCCACTCATCCCTTCCAAACCTCTCTGTTCAGCTCTTGGATAAGCATGTGCTACTCTTACTATTGTCAGAGGAAGCCCTGCACATGCATCTGAGGCCAGAATTTGTCCCATGGCTGTGTTGCATAAATCAAACCAGTTAAGAAGAAACACTATTTCCTAACGATGTGCCTGAAACCAGCAGGCAAGAAGAAAAAGGAGAATCATTGTAACTCAGACCTTTCATCCCCATCCATCTTGGTTTGTAACTGTGACAATTTGGCAAATTTGTCTGTACAAAATATGAATTCTGGTTGATGTTATTGTAATGAAAATTGTTGTATCATGGAATGGATATATGTGATTGTGGGAATTCACCATTTGCTGGCAATGCTGTAAGCATGTCTCTCTTAGGTCAAACATAAGGAGAGTCTTTAGCCTTAATGACTGTGCTCTGGACTGAACAATTGGTAAGCTAAGTAGGTTGACTGGAACTGGGATAAGCTACTTCCTCCGTTTGTCTGCAGGGGGCTGATGCCTTGAAAAGTGGCAATACACCAGCAGAAAAACAAAGTAGCCAGGTGTTTATATGTCCCCCGTATTAATTCTAGTCATTCACTGAGACAGGACTAGGAAGCTTTAAGCAGGAGAGGGAAAGAGATGGGCATGCTTTTGTAGCAAGAGAGTTCCAGTAGAGAAAGCTAGTTCAGCTGGAAAGACTCCCTGATTTGGAAGAGAAGTCATGAGCTGCAAGGGAAGGATCCTTGATACACAAGAGGACTCTGCCCAAGCTCAAAGAACTCACCAGAGTGGTGAGGAACCTGAAGCAGGGACATGCATGTGGACTTATTTAGACTTAGAATCTTCTATGTCTAGTGGCACGAGACAACCCATTTTCCCCATTGCTGTCTACCCAGAGCAAGATGTTTGACTCCATCATAAGTTGTCTCCATGATGGCAGCATCTTTACAATCATCCTGTGATAAGTCTTTTTTGTCCTCCATGCCTTCTCTTCCCTCCAGGTGGAATCCAATCTAAGACATACCTTATGCTTCAGCCACAGAGTAGCCTGATGATTTAGCCAAACCACAGTAGCTGTCTCTGCCTAATTATTGAGTGTGCGGTCTGCTGACACATGTGGCACAGCACTTCCTTATTGGTTACATGATCTCTCCAATGAATTCCCATAATTCATCTTAAACAATACTGATGAAATGCATTCAACTTCCTGTTTTCTCCTCCCACCATCTGCCATGTTTCTGAGATACACAATAGTGTTGGAAGGACAATAGCATTGTACAATCTCATTTTATTATCTTCTTATTCTTCAGTGAGGGAAGAATGAAGAAATGGGGAAATGATCCATTGGTACTATCAATTCTTGCTTTCACTTCTTTAGTCAACTAGCTCTTAGTAGATATTGTACTTTTCACCAGATAGATGTAGTCGTTAATTCTTTCAAACTCCTCTTTATTAATCACACATCTGACGGTGTTGACAGCATTCTCTCTATTTTTCTTGATCTTGCGTCTGGTTTGGTTATTTTGCCAAATTTTTATTATATGTATTTTGGGGGTTATTTACAAGCATGTATGGCCAAATATTGAAGTCTTTACTCACTTTTCATTAACTCCTTGTAATGCTCCCTCACTCTCCCGGTCAGAGAGAGGCCACTCAGGCTAGTCCTGTGGGGTCAGGACCAGAGTCTGTAAGACAGGCAAAAGCCCTAGTAGGGCTGCGCGTTTAATAGTCAATACCAGGCTTTAGCCCGGACTGGGGTAGCTCAAATAGTCAGCCCTTAACTACAGTCTATTGGGGCTGGCTGGGGCCTGAGCAGAGCTCAGGCAGCCAGCAAACACACAGTGTTTCAGGGCTGGCTTTGGCCTGGGTGGGTCTCATGCAGCCAGTAAACACACAGTCTCTAAAGGTGAGTGGTAAGGGAGCTCCTGTCCTGGGCTAGAGGCTCCTTGCACCATGTAGGGGGTCAGTCACCCAGAGTGGGGTGGCAGGGGGATGCGGGCCCACCCTACTCCACCGTGTCCCAGCCCAGGGCCCTGGCAGGGGCAGGATTGGCTGCCCCTGTGTTGATGGGGATCCAGCCGCAACACGCCGATTGAGCCATGCCAGGCTCTGCAGCCCATTGCTCCGTGGCTGCCCCTGGGCTACTTCCTGCCTCCCTGGGGTTTGGTACCTGTGGCCTCCAGACCTCTTCCAGCTCTTCAGGGTAAACTGCAGCAGGTACTCCTGGGCAGTCATCGTCTATGTCTGGGGATCAGGAACAACCAGGCACTGGCTCCTCCTGGGGCCTCTGGAGAACAGGCCAAGTGTCCTCCTCCATTGCAGGCTCTCCTCCAACTGTGCTGCAGGGCCGGCCTCTTATACTCCCGGCCACGCCCCACTACTTCCGACGTGGGGGATGGGGCGATCTAGGCTCCATCCTCCAAGGGACATGTAATGCGCCCTCACTCTCCCGGTCGGAGGGAGGCCACTCAGGCTCACTACACTCCTTATTCAGCAAAACTCTCATTAACTTCACTAAGTATTGAATAGGCTTTCCAGAATTTGACTTACTGTCCAGAGGTATATCTGTTATAATAATGGCTGGAAGCCTGTAGTCTAGCTGGTTCTGAATTAACTCCCACGTATAATAATGTATTATTTTCTGCTTCACAACAAAACTTTTTTTTGCATTCAGATATGACCACAGCTGTAATGGCTTTAAGTCCTCAACCTTTAAGGAAATTTTAATTGGGAGATTTTTCTTCTTATCTCTAATTTACACCCTAGAGTCTTATTAAAATGCTGGTGCCACTTACAAACAACATCCTTGTGCCTGGTATTCACTGAATCACTTACACTTAACCTCTAACCTCCCAAATTTAACATCAGGCTGATATTGCCATAAATGAGACTTATTATATAAAAATACAGGTATGGTTGAATGTAGAATGGTTGTTTTTGCCACTTTTAAGGCAAGGGCTTTTTCAACAGTACATACCACCTATGACAGAGTCTCAAGGCCCCCTGTCATTTCTTCCCCTAGATATTTTTAGACACAAAGGTCATCAGCCATAAAGGGATACTGCTATCAGAAGCATCTTATGTATTAGTATATCCATTATGTAGGTTTGGCCAGCCACCAGTCTTTTTAACAAAGGAAGGTATTGAATCTTATGTTACTGGTAAGGATGGGGAAAAAGCTTCCAGTACTGATAACTTTCCTGTTTCCCCATCCTTACCAGTAACATAAGATTCAATACCTTCCAGGAAACCCAATGTCATTAAGTAAAAAAATACGAGGATCAGATTTCCATTCTTTTACCCAGATGTTTACAAGGAAAAGACCATGGGCTAGATCCTCAGATGGTGTAAATTGACATTTATGAGGCTACCAGCAAAATACATAAGTATGTGCTTAAATTTAAGCACAAGTAGTTCCATTGACTTCAAGTTGCACTTCACACGCTTATAGTTAAAACACATACTTAAGTAATTTGATAAACTGGGATCCAGATGATGATCTGGTCCCAAATAAAAACAAAATTTTTATTAACCCCTTTTTCCTGACCACGTGGTTTTCCATATTCACTCTGGGCTACTCACAACTCAGAAGATTCCCTCACTGTACAATGACTGCTATTATTTTTATTTCAATTGTGGTCCCTCTTGTGCTTACCTCTTACTTTGCTATCTCTGTGCTCTGCATCTCTCTAATGTAGATTATAAACTCTTCAGAAAAGGGAAAATGTGCAGGGGATTAAATCTGTATAAAGCACAGTGGAAAGTTATGCTTTTGTATAAATTAATTATTAATACTAGAGAGGTTCTGCCATCCCTACTCTCAGCACTGAATGCAATGAAGACAGGGTTCAGGGGGTCCCATTGCTGGCCAGACTGGAGTGGGATTCCCTTCCATGTCACATATCTAGTGTGGAGGGGCCCATTCACCTAAGCAAGGCTTGTCACTGCAGAGAAAACTGCCCTGTGAGTATCTCATATCCCCTCCCTAGGGAGCTGTGATGAATTGGGTGGCTCTGCAGACATTAAGGACAGTGTAGGTAGGGTGCTAACGCTAACAGTTTTGTAAAGTTTGAAAAACATGCTTTGTTTTCCTTACTCATTTTTCTGAAGTCTCTTCCGTGACCCAACAGTAAATGCAATAATTTGCATTGCTCTTTCCTAAGAAGTGTCATTTCCACTGGACTAAAGTGAGCCTGCATGAGCAATGTGGCCATTGGTATGCAGAGCATGCTGCCGTCTTAGTGCCTTATTTATAGCACTGCAGCCTCTTTTAAAAATGCAAGTCTGACTCTGAATGGAATTTATATCTCACAATGATGTGCTTTAAAAGATCAATTATCCCTTGCCCTGATGAGGAGTTAAGAAAAAACTACAGTGGGGGAAAATAACAGGTTGTAACAGGTGAGCAAGTTTAAAATGGCAAGCTCACAAGCTAATGCTCTGCATTGCAAGAAAATAGGAAATATTTATGTGTGTGTATCATTCATCACTTCTCTCACGCGCGCTTTCTCTCTCCCAAAAACACAGTGTGTGTTTGTTTTCCTATTACTTCCTATGTATGGCCCAGATTGTGGCTGGCTGCTGGGTGGGTTCCATTGTAGACATGTTCTTTACATGCTGAAGCTCCCAGGAAATCCCACCGGTGCAAAGAGTGGTGAACCTTTCCACTGTCCTTATCCTAGGGTTATAGTGTAGTGCCTGATTCACAAGTTGCCAAGTGTTCCCACCTCCCATGTAATATTTTTAGGTAGTATGCCCCACACATTAAACAAGATGTCCATGCTGAATGTTAGACATATCATAGCTCATGCCATGACCTTCTTTTATGTTCTGAGAACTAGAGATGTCCTAAATAGCACCCCACTGGATGAAAATTAGACAGAAATTGTTATATTTTTACTCAGGACTGGTCTACACTAAAGCTGTAAGTTGACCTAAGTCATGCTACTTCTGTTACATAAGTTACGTAACTGAAGCCAACGTAATTTAGGTTGACTTACAGCAGTGCCTACACCACAGTGTCGACGGGAGACGCTTTCCCACCAACTAGGGTGACCAGATGTCCCGATTTTATAGGGACAGTCCCGATCGATTTTGGGGTCTTTTTCTTATATAGGCTCCTATAACCCCCCACCCCCGGCCCCATTTTTCACATTTGCTGTCTGGTCACCCTACCACCAACTTACCTTACGCTTCTCAGGGATCTGGAGTACAGAAGTCGATAGCAGGGTGTTCTTCCATCAACTTATTGAGTCTTCACCAGACCCACTAAATAGACACCGCTGCATCGATCACAGAAGTGCCAAGTTAGCCATAAGTGTAGGCAAGCCCCCAGCCATTAGTCTTGGTTTAAGCCAGGGGTCGGCAACCTTTCAGAAGTGGTGTGCTGAGTCTTCATTTATTCACTCTAATTTAAGTTTTCACGTGCCAGTAACACATTTTAACGTTTTTAGAAGGTCTCCTTCTATAAGTCTATAATATATAACTAAACTCTTGTTGAATGTAAAGTAATTAAAGCTTTTAAAATGTTTAAGATGCTTCATTTAAAATTAAATTAAAATGCAGAGCCCCCCGGACCGGTGGCCAGGACTGGATCAGTGTGAGTGCCACTGAAAATCAGCTCATGTGCTGCCTTCAGCACGCATGCCATAGGTTGCCTACCCCTGGTTTAAGCAATGAAAGGAGGGTAAAATAAAACCAGGTAAAATACAAATACAAATTCCACATCTATAACTGGGTGGTTTTGAGCATAGTAAAGTTTTATAGTTTCAGTTTTAGTTTTGGGTTCCTTTGCTTTCTGGTTCCAGCTGGGTGCAAGAAGTAGAAAGATCAAACTACCATGATATAGGCTATTCTTGGAGCACGTGTAATCTAGCACAATCAAGGTTATATCTAACAGAGGCCAAGGAGAATTTGTTCCTGTGTAGATGCAGGAATCTGGTCATCTGGCAGACTACAAAGAAGCTTATTATATTATATTATATTATATTATATTATATTATATTATATTATATTATATTATATTATATTATAATTCTATCCCGTTCTGAAACTTTATCAAACACACTGAAATAAAGCAATCTACACAAAAATGTATGGAGATGAATAAATTACTGAAAGCCTGAATGCTGTCTAATAATTTTCTACATATAAGAGCCCAATTAAGGAAAATGAAGGAAGAAAACAATGCAGTATGGAACAGGACTCTTTGGACTTCTGACTGGTGTATAACACTATCTACTCATGTAGTATCTTTCATGTGGGACTCTCAAAGCACTTTACAAACACTAGTAAAACCCCAAGTCATAATCCGCCCATGAGGTAAATAAGTGTTCATAAATCAATTTAATAAATTGAGAAACTTGACTTGAATGTGCCCTGTGAGTGACCAGCAGGTGCTCAATAACTCCCAGGATTTGGACTAATAGAAGCATTGACGACACTTCCATTCAGCAAACTGATAGTACTTAACAGGCTCTGAGGTTCAGACTACCTCTTCACACTCTGTAAGCATAACTATTCCATGAATTACTACACACTACAATAATGCAGCTTCCCTATCCTTGGAGTGATGGTCCCATGTCACTCAGATCTGAACACCCCTGCAATTTGAGGGGAGTTGGAATATTATTCTAGATCCAAAATCTGCAGTTAGTTACTGTAGCCCAATCTATGGATTATGTATTAATTGCAGATCTTGGAGGACCAGCTGATTTGAGGACTGAGTCTCCAAATATTTCTACATGGGAAAAGCACATCCCATCTTTTCCCCAACAGGAAGAATGCATCATAAACCATGAGTGCAAACCTGCAGAACTGTTCCTAAGCAGATGTAACATTAGGAAACATTATGGTCCTCTGTATACTAACTAATAAGAGTTCAGTAATGACTTCTGTTTGAAACTGATCATGCAAATAAGCAATCTGATAACTAATAAATAAAAGTAGCCATGTGTTCTTACAAAGTGTAATCAGTTCCATCTTTCAGTACTGGAAGCCCTTCACAGTCATATATTGCTACACATGAACTCACTCATATTTTAAGCTTTCATCTCCATCTCACTTTGGATTCCAGCTGGCAAATGCTCAGTTTTCAGGTTTTGTGTACTGAGAGTAATGCTAAATTCAGAAAGCATGTTATAAACAAGTAAAGGGCTAATGATTTTGCACAGTTCATAAGAACAAGCCACTTGTGGAGACTCAAATAAAAATGTTTAACGATTTATTAGCTTGGAAACAAAAATCCTTCACCCTCCTTTCTCTAATCCATCACACACACACATACATACATGAACCAAATAGTTCTTTCATCTTTTAGAAAAGAGGGGCACTTTATTTATTTCCTGGAATAATAATTTGGCCTATTTGGCAAATCCACGTTGAACCCTGCAAAAATTCATCTGGTGTAGAACTCTACCAGGTTTTTGAAAGACTACATTATAGCAGATCAATAAAAATGTAAAACACATTGAGTGAAATCAGCTGAAGTCAATGAGAAAACCCTCAAAAGTCAACAGGAAATTGGAGTTGCACATTTGCTTGATTGTTAGAGTTAATTCTGCAGTGGCAATGACCACAACTCATTCATCCATAGTCCAGAGTCCAGAAAGGCCAGAATTCAAAACCAGTTGGATAAATTAAACAGACTATTGAGGCTCAATTTAAGGTAGTTACAAAGTGGAGAAGTCTTTTTAATGTTATTAATACTGTACTGTAGTGGCACAAAATAAAATGACAAAAGTCACAAAATAAATGATTTGTTATGAACTGTTTGGCCAGTTCTAGGTACAAGTACATGTTCTTGCCAGTTCTAGGTAAAGGTACATGTGTTCGCTATTGACCTCCAGAGTGTCAGCAACAGCCTCCGAGGAAAGAGAAATTGGAAAGGCCATTGCTATTTTTTATCATTACACTAATGAGAAGTCCAAAAAAGACTCTTCCTTGGTAATTATTTAGTCAGCAGTAACTGCAATACTTTCTTGAGGAAATAGAGGAGAGACAATGATACATGGTTTTATGATTGGATTTTGGGTTGGGTGTGCTATACCTAGTGGTTAAAGTAGATTGAAACAGGAGCTGGCATGGGGAAGCACTGCACATCCAAGCCAGTGAGAGGCTTTCCCACGGCCTTTAGCCTAGAGGAGGGAGTTGTGCTGCCCCCTTACTTTAACCTCTGTTTGTATCTCTGCCTGTACGCCTATTCACATTGAAGTCCATGGGAATATTTCCATTGATCAATTTTTTCAAAAGCACCTAAATCCCAATGAACTGTTACCCAGGGCCGGCTCCAGGCACCAGCCAAGCAAGCTTGTGCTTGGGGTGGCAGATTCTAAGGGGCGGCATTCCGTCCAATCCTAGGGCGACACGGCCGCAACCTTTTTTTTCCTTTTTTTTTTTTGTTCGCTGCTCTAGCCGCCCTGTAGGGGGCGGCGGCACGGAGGAGGGGAGCGCCCTGCTGGGAGCCAGCTGCACACTCCGTCTGCACCAGCCGGCGCCAGGTCTGCAGCAAGCCTGGCAGCCTGCGTCCTTCCCTCCCCACTGACCGGAGCGGTGCGGCGCCCTCCCGGCAGGTGGCACGGTGGGAGGGGCTGAGTGGTGAGCCCCCTGGCTGAAGGAAGCCCTGGCCGCCCCCCTTTTCTCTCTCCCTGCCACTCCCGCCCCCTCCCTCCTGCTAGCCGGGCCCACAATGCAATGCCCTGGGTACATCTGCAGCACAGGGAGTCCCGCTAGCTGAAAGTTTGCACCCTGGATCCAGCCAACCCACAGGTTTGTGGTTTGTTTGGGTTTTTTGCTTTGCTGCTCCAGCCGCCCCGCGGGTTTTTTTTGTTTTTTTCCCTTGGGGCGGCAAAAAAGCCAGAGCCGGCCCTGATGTTACCCATGAGATTCAGTGAAATCAGCATCAGACCTTTTCATAATGGGTGGTCTCTCAATACTTAATGGCAAATATCATACTAGTTTCAGTTTCATTCACACCTCCAACTGGGAGTTAGGCCTGGTCTACACTAAGAAATGGGGGGAAAACTAGGAATGCAAATTCAGCCTACGTGAATAGCGCGGCTGGAAACTACCCTACCTAGTTCGAACTCCCGCCCAGACGCCCCGCGGAACCGAACGAACTCCGCGGCTCAGAGCTCTGCTGCTACTCCAGCTGCCGGTGTGAGTGGAGAGTCGACGAGGCGCTTCCGGGGTTCAACTATCTAGATCTAGATCAGGCGATTAGTGAAAGTCGAAAACTCTCACTCACGCTCTCCCACGTGTAGTAAGTGCGGTAGCCCTTAGTTTAAATTTTTCAGACATACACATACATGTTGCACAATTGTTACTGGTTTTACAAGTCAAATATAAAAATTGGTTCTGGTATTAAGCTATGTCCCTTAAACAAAACCACGTGGGAGCCTCTTCTGCTCTAGTTAACACAGGGTGGAAGTCGACATTATAATGCCTAATGGGAAAAAGAGTCCTTTTCCTTAGTACTAAGTGGTTCTTCACTCAAATATGGCCACATTTTCCATGGTGCATCAGAAAAAAAACAAACTAACAATTCACATGGAGAACTTTCACAGCAAGGTCCAGATCCTGCCAGCATTTACACACCCTAACTTTATGCATGTTGGTAGACCCCTTGAAGTAAAAAAGACAAGTTAAGCACATGCATAGCAGTTTGCAGGATCAGTACCTTCTATGCCAAATCCTGACAAATGCTAGCTTGATAAGGAAATAGAAAGACTGGACCAAATTCAGCCCTGGTAAAAGAAAGAGACACAACTCCCACTGCAGCCAACGGGAATTACTCTGTTTATGCCAAGGATGAATTTAGCCTGCACTGTGGTACAACTGTCAGATCAGTTCAGTATACATAATTTAAAAATGTCATCCATCAGCTAGACCTTCCTTTACAGCACTAGGATCTGAGAAATATTTTAGAGAACCACAATGTGATTTTGTGTTGTCAATGGAGCTGTCTTTATTTCTGAAGCAGTTTTTAAATCACAGGATTATCTCTACTTAACCATGAATGCTCAATCTCTTTTTCACTCACAGAACTGGGGTGAACAAACAGCTTCTATCTAATTTGACAGCATTTGGTCTCCATGTAATACTTTACTGTTTAACGTTTTGATATGTAATTTTTTTTTAAATAACATGGTGAACAGCGATATCTGCTTTGTTCTTGGACTGGGGAGCATGTTTATTTGTATTTGAATTCCCTTGAGAATTTCCACACATCTTTAAATTAAGAAGAAGGAAGAAATGTTTTTCCTTGCCTCTTTCATGAAGCAAATTTACTCTCACTACACAGATGAATTCACACACCCCTCAAAGCAAATTAGCTACTGAAATATTACAAATCACCTGACTCCCCTCTCTGAACTAGCAATATCCTGTCTTAGGTGCTACCATTCATTATTGCTTTGGTTTTCCTGCCTTATCACCATATTCATTCCTGCAAATCAGTTTCAATAAACCAAAGGGGGCACAATTTCTAAGATAGACTATGCAAGAGTCTCCCCGTGACTTCTAATTAAAGGGAGTAGGTTCCAGAGTTATTTGCATTGTACAACTATGGCATTTTTATTGATTTGAGGGAATGGGGGTTGTAATTTCCAAGAGTTTTCTATCTTTACTGACTGAGTTGTTGTAAAGTAGGAGAGGAAATGTTGTTTTCACCAGAACTGGCCTTTAGGCCTACAAAGTCTGCGGCTTCCATTTGACTTTTGGCAGTCTCTATATGGTGAGGCTAATCTCAACTTGTAAGTTTCTAGAACTTTTCATAACAAAGATGAAAATAAATTCCAAGCGCTCTGCCTTAAGCTGTCCAGGGCTCATTGTTGGAGCCTGCAAATCCCATCTGTTATCAAAAAGGTACCACAGCTATTGCCGGTCTTAAGTACAGGGAAAGCTGAGATAAACTTTGATTCCACCATGTGGCAACTATTGGGAAATTCTGAGGTTTTTTAATGGTGACCTCTGTAGTTAAATTACTAATTTACACTGTTTTGTTATATCTTAGGCCAGTAACAGAACAAAGAACTGTGGATGCACAGATAGACTGGAACAGCATGATGTCCTGTTTTCTAGGGAATGTATAGATATTTCTGGTAAATATAACCTGCAGCAGAAACTATTTTTTCTATTGGTGATTGTGAAGCATTGTCTACAGCCGATTAACCTTGTGACAGGCTGCACCTGGAAAAGAGTCGGACCTGATAAGCTTTAATTGATGACGAAGCCCAGCCTGGGCAGAGGCAGCTGGGAAGGGGGAATATAAAACCAGAAAGCAGAGAACAAGAAGAGGTGGTAGAAAGGAATACTGTGGTCACTTCTTAGAGAGGAGGAGTGTGAGTAAGAGAGGAGGAGGAGGAGGCCTACGTCTAGGCCACATGGGAGTAAGCCCTGGGATCCTGCCTGGGAATACAGACTCTGCCAAGAACCTGAGAGGAGATGAAGTAACTACTGGATGCAGGGGAAATTCAAGTGTTAACCCAGAGGGAGGCTAGAAGATACAGATGGGAGTAGAAAAGGAGTCCAGGGAAACAGTGACAGGGTCTGGGAGCAAACAGACTGTGGAGTAGTGACTGGGCCTGGGTTCCCCTACCAGCCACTGGGGAAGTGGCACGGCTGAGGCAGATTGTCCAGTGGGACTTTGACACCCTGGAAGGGGGAACATGTAGTGACCTTGCTGGAGGGCCCAGCCACAAAGAGGGAGCACTCTGAGTTCTGGAGAGAGAGAGAAACAAACATGGGGCAAGCAACTAAAGGAGGAGTGTGTTTGGTTGAGAACTAATCCCTGGAGGCACCACAGCGGTGTGTAGTAAATCCTGTGACAGGGATATTAAATGAAATATTTTAGCTGTGTGTCAATAAAATAGGAGGCTATGTTTCAGGAGACATGATAAACAAAACTCTGTTCTCACCCTTCCCAGTGTAAATGATAACTGAATTTGGCCCTCTGTTTTCACTTATACTGATCATACCAATCACTGGTGATGACCAGTGTTTTGCTTTGATTCACAGGATAAAAAAGCAGTGTTCTCTAGTGGGTAGGGCACTCAACCAGCAGTCTAGAAACCTGTGTCCTATTACATGTTATGTGAACTTGGGCAAGTCACTTCCCTTCCCTGAGCTTCTGTTTCCTATTCCGTCCTTTGTCTGTCTTATCTATGTGTCTTTCTGTGTGTATATATATTACTTAGCACAATGGGCCTCAGCATACTACTGCAATACAAATAATAATTCCACTTCTCACTAGGAATAGAAGTTAGTTATCAAGTGTATTTTTGTAACAATGTGACTTGAAGCTGCTCTAAATATACTGTGAAGCAGCCTGGTCCCTAAATGGTCCTAGATCCAGGAGTTTAAAGATGACTTAAAGCCATGTTTGCCTCCCCTCCACTCTTGTCCTTCTGACAGCTTGGCTGGACTGAGTATATAAGCCTGTTTGTTATAGAACAAAATAGTCACCATAATCCACTGCATTGATAGTCAGGAAAAGGGTAATTACAATTTTTAAAAGGCCTTATTTTGTAAACATGATACTTCAGAATACTTCTGACTCTTGATCTTCTATTTAAATAGATCTTTTGGGAAACAAATAGCCTATGTTATCACTCCAAAATTTTCAGTCAAGTTCAGCTATATAGCCAATCCAAAACTACCCAATATTCAGACTAATTCAGTCTTTCAATCTCTGGCAATCTTTGCAATGATACCTCAAAGATCCCAGCATCAGCTTCTCCTAGCAAAGTCTTGAAACCTTTCTTAAATCCTCTCTTAGCTAAAACAAGTTGGCAGAATCTAAGGAAGAAAAGTTTCTATAAATCCTTAACTGAGTAAAACTGTTTGGTGGTTGCAGATGAAAAGATGGGTAGGAGAGAGAAGAGAGGATTAGAAATAAATTCTTAGCTTTATTTTCCAAGACTGACGCTTTTATCTTCTTACCAGTTGCAGATCTGTCAGAAAACCATCAGTTTTGTGTATCTATGTGAGCTAGATTTTATCTGCATCCATCTTACCTAAGGACACTAGACAAAATACTTGTCAAAATGGTTGTACTTACTGCAATATTTTTTCACTTAGCAAGATATGACATTTTTTAGATGAGACATAAAACTAAGGTCCTGACCACATATGATCTTTGAAGTTCCCTTGGCACTTTTTTGCAATGGAAGGAGTATTAATTCCATCCTCCTGGTCAAACTTTCAGTGTGAGTGGTAATAGTCTGTCTCCCTTAATTCCCTCTGCAGTTTTAAGTGGATATGATATCCATTTTCTTTCCCACATTATTGTCTAGTGTTGCAATGTGTTATTTGACAGCTGCCACAATCCATCCCAAAAGGGGCTGCATTTCTTGGATGGGTGAAACGATTCTTGTATTTGTAAAAGTTTGTAAAGTGCTTTGAGATCCCTCTGAATTAATGAACATCATAAGTTTAAGCTGTTATTAAGGATACATTGAAATTCATATAGGTTTCCTAAATGACTAATAGATGTTTTAAGCATGCTACAGATATTAGTATGTGTTATAGATAAAGACAATCATCTATATCACTTTCTACTGATGTAATTATAACTCATGGTTATAGGCAAGCTACTGAGCTGCTAGACTCAACTAAGCAGTTGATTAACCATTTACTTTAAAACAAGTAATCAATTATTAACACTTTATACACATACCCTTAATATAAAGTATGACTCATACATTTATTGCCAGTAAGGTCCCCCCTTACCTACCATCCTTAGATCTACAGGAACTAAGGACCATCATAAAGCTCATCACAGGGCAAAAGAGGGAGTATTAAAACAGTCCTTTCCCTAGTAGAAAGGTACTTTTTAGTCTCTTCATCCATAATGGTAATTTTTTCCATAAAAGGTAATTTGCAGCAGCTCCTATTAAAACTGTATTTAACTGCTCACACATCAACATTTTGTATATATTTTGTGTCATAAGACTATTGTTACATTTCATCTGTACAGCAGTGAATATCAATACCTGGTAGAGTGCAGAAAAATTTGTATCTACTGCTTGTATTTTAAAGGGCTATTTTTCTTTCCAGGTTTGAGGTTATCATACGAGCCTCCTTTATTATTAAAACTCAGATGTAGTTCTGGATGGAAGGGGTCATCTGTCTTCAGTGCCCCTCCCCCACAGTTTATGTACTGAGATCCCCTACAAGAAGGTCTAAAAACTTCCCAGGGGACCTACTTAAAAGATAACGTTCTTTTTTGTGGGGGATTTTTTTCCTCCATGCAATTTGCAGGAGATCTCAGAATCCCACAGCTTCAGTACTACTGTGAATGAGGGTCTTTCTTTAATAACAAGATAATGTACAATATCCTTCATATTTAAGATGTCTTATTGTGTGGTTAGTATAATTGTTAAACTTGTAAGAGAATGTAAATTTTTCTGAAGCGCAAAAGTGCTCACTCTGGGCCTGATCCAAAGTCAATGGGAGTCTTACTCTTGCATTTCATGGGCTTTGGATCAGGCTTGTTGAGCATATTTTATATGGATTTTGGATCAGGCCCATTGAGACTAAATCATATAATATTCTATGTAATATAATTTTATAAAATCAAGTGAAAACATTTCTACGTCATATACCAAATGGTTGATGTGCAGAGTTTGATGGAATCAGATCTCATCTTCTCTACATATTTTTAAAATAAATCACATTCATGGAATTTTTTAACATTAACTTTTGCATTGTATGTATAGAAAAAATAAACTGAAATCCTCATTTATTCAGTAAAATTCAATCAATGAAAAATATCCAGTTATCTCTCACTATGGATTTGTTCCATTGTATTTTGTGGAACTTGAGTAACGTTCAAGATTGTTTTATTTATCTTATCTTTGGTTTCAATTCTGAGAAATCTGTAATCTTGAACTAAGTCTGAAATGTGTCTGTTTTCTCAGGGATTGGTGGTGCCTTTCCATCCTTTGACTGGAACATCCAGCAGCTGAACAGTTATGGAGTCTCCAATTAAATGGAATCATATAGCTCTGGAAGAAGTGTCGGAGGTCCAGAAAGATGGGGCCTTTTTAAAAAGAACTCTGTAAGGGGAACTCACAAAGAGGAGAACATTTGCTACTGAAATGGTAATGAATCAAGTTCTCTAAAGGCAAAGTGATAGGTTTCACATATTTGAAAGTGCAAAAGTATTCAAATGTTAAACACAGGATGAGGTGAGGTAAAGGCATGTGCAGTGAGACGTATCCTATTTTAAATCCTAGAGGAATATTTTAAAATATATTAATCTTCAAAGCATTTAGAGATCCAGCTGTGTACATTTGTTGCAGTTTCTCAACTGAGATAAGAGAACTGTAGACCTCAGATTATGTTTGCAGCATTTTTAAAGGCTTTGTGTACCTTTAAGACAGGATTCCTCCCTCTTCATTAATTGGAGCTAACTACAAAATTTACTATTTTTGAAAAATAGTTTGTGCTTTGAAACGTGGGAGGCAAAAAACCACCCACATTAATAAAGAACTGAAAATGATCTAGCAGCAATGTATTCCTTACCCATAAAAGGGCCCTGATCCTGCAAATCCTACACAAATACACCCATTGATATCACAGGGACTGCTAAGGGTTTGCAAGATCAAGTTTATTTCACTGTTTAATTTCAACAAGCAATGGTGTCTTGTAAAGTAGGGTTATAATCTGAGTCACTGGGCAAAGCAAGGAATTTGTTTTTTCTCTTTCTCATACTGTTCCCTACAAAGAAATTCAGATCCTAGTTCAGCAAGGCAGCTAGGCATATGTCTAACTTGATAAATGTAGTAATAATAATTCTAAATTAGCACTTTTCAGCAGTAGATCTCAAAATAGTTTATAAATGAGGTCAGCATCATTATCCGGCTTTTACAGATGGGGAAACGGAGGCACCATAACATGACCTGCCCGGGCTCACCCAGCAGGCCATTAGCAGTCAGGAACAGAACCAAGTCCCAGTTCAGTTCTCTAGCCACTAAGCCACACTGCTCTGAAGGGAAACTGAAATGAGATGACTCACATGCTTAAAGTTAGGCTGTGCATAAGTACCTGGCAGAATCAGAGCCTCTAGCCTGAATAATACCAATAATGTCAAATTTTCAATGACAGTCTTTCAGGGTCTGTTCCAAAGCCCAGTGATGGGCCCAAATATGCAGCTCGTCAACATTAACACAAAAGCACCTTTTATGTCACAGGATTAAGAACTTGAAATATAATTTGTCCCAGTTCCAAAGAAAAGACTCTCCTTAGCACTAGGACAGTACTGACTTTAATTTCTATTCCTCACAGGGTTAGTTAACTAGTGAGTAAAACTATTATTTATTTTTAAACTTATACTGCATTAGTAGGACAAAGCTGGGGCAGCAAGGAGGAAAAATAGCTCTTGTTGTTACTTTGTATACAGCGGGGAACCTGATGGGTTAGCCTACTGGTTCTCAACCTATTAACCATTGTGGACCACATATGCAGCTCTCTATGCGTTATGCGGGCAGCATCCACACAATATATATACTTCTTGTATGGCCCTGAGGATGTCACATGAGTCACAGCTGTGTGCTGATTGGGCTGCAAGCAGCCCGTGGGCCACAGGTTGAGAACCACTGGGTTAGCTATATGAATGGTCAAATTGATTAACACATAACTAGATTTAACCTGATTCCCCTTAAGAATCCTAAAGCCACCCATGAGTGTAATATGTGTGTAATGTAATATACTCTAATGTTCCTTTACATTTTTGTAAGTGCAACTGGAAAAACAGTACATGGCTTTAATTTATTTCTTTCACAAAGTATCAGCATTTTTGGCAAGAGGACAAGACCTGAATGGGCATGGAGTCTGAACTCCCATCTCACTTCTAACTGCTTCATTCCAGATCAGGGCTGATCCACATGCATTGTCAAAGGCACATGAAAAATGAATAGAAGTAAGCACCTCAGTCCCCCTTTGGGCCTTTGAATATCTTCTTCTATCTATGCAATACACAGCCCAAGGATAGAGGGGTGCCAATATGTGGCAGCCTTCAAAAGCACTAGATGCACATAAAATGTCAACATTAGGCATGGTAAGATAAGGCCAAAATCTCTGCAGGCATAGTTCCATTGACTTGGCTACACTAGCAGAGAATTAGACCCATAAACTCCGGCAATTATACTGTATATCGAGTTCCTTGAACTTTCCGTGTCCAAAGCCCTATAGAAAAATATCTTGTTTCTATTTTATTGATGAAATAAAGAAGGAAACACAGTCTTGTGACTTTGAAGTAACTTACTTTTGGGCCTCCTTAATCTAGCTTTAAAATATATCAGTTCAACATCTATCATGATGTGCCTTATGTAGCACAGAATACATTTTGGAGCATAACTTTTTCTGAGGGCTAGCTCATGGTCCATTAAAACTGTTCTCAAAAGTACAAGTGACATCTGCCAAAAATGCCTACATATTGTACAACTAACTTTGATACTGAATGTGCAAGGCTGGACCTCTGTCTCAAAGGGAATATTTTTGTGGTTTTGTGGACGTATGCTTGATTCAACAGCTACTCCACTCTAAGACTTCTTCACTGCCTAGCCCAAGACCTTGATGTTTCTGAATAGCTCAGAACTTGACGAGCAAGTTCTCAAATCTCAAACAAACTAACGTTTACTTGTGGGAAGGAGGGAAAAATGATCCATGAAATTCCCATCTGCCTAGCAGAAGAAACATCTGAACATGGGCAGTGGGTGAACTCCTGGCTTAGGGAGGCTGCCCCCCCAGTCCTGCCCCTTCTGCCTGAGGTCCCGCCCCTTCCATGCCCACCAGAGCCCAGTCTCCACTGTGGCCGCTGGTCCCTGCTCAGCACCCACCTCCCACTGTCCCGTCCCCCAGGTAGGCAGGCGGCTTGGCCGGAGTGCCCCAGCGCCGGGAGGACAGGTGGCGAGGCACAGCCCCGAGATGCACTGCAGCCCCCAGCCTGCCTGCCCCAGAGTCTGGCACAAAGGGAACAGCAGGCAGGATGGGGACTGGGGATGGAACATGGGCGGGGACAAAAGCCTTCCAGTGCCTACGATACCCACCACCCATGCATCTGTAGTATTCATGACTGGCATGAGTTCAGGAGAAGCAGAGCTTACAGTTAGTGATCTCTGGCTTCTCAAGCAGTAATACCTGTTGACCAGTAATGGCTATGAGTCGCAATTACTAGAGGCTTTACTGAAAAGTGGATTCTGTTTGTCAACACGTATCCTAGAAGTAGGACTCCAAACATTTAACTGTTTTTTAAAGTTGATATGAAGGGCTAACATGAAAATTGAGCTAGTCACAGATATGTGCTGAATGCCATTAAGTAACCAGGCTATGAGGGCCATTCAGCACATAAATAAATTCAAACTGGAGCCAGGGTCACTGTGTGCACAGCCACACAAGTGACTGGAGTAATGCATCTTTCTGAACCAGTTTGACCCCTCTCTATTATAAAACACCTTTTATTTTCTTATTCTGACCTCAGCTTATTAAGCAACTATAAAATCTTCCATCATTCAAATGCATGTGCTTTAATTTTCCTCTTTTGTTCTCTGGATTCCACAATGTTATTTCCTCAGTGCCGCTGAACCAGATTTATTAAAATGTGAATAGTAGACTGTATTGCAGTGGTTTCCTAAAACAAAGCTCTTTCCAGGATGGTACTGTAGATTAAGCTATTTACCATTCCAAAGGAAAGAGACTCCAGCAGAAAGAAAAGGAGAGATCATGTGATTTCATAGGAAAACACTTCTGAGAAATTGTTAGCCCCTCCAAAAACTGAAGTGACAGTACTGTGCCTAGCAAATTTAAGTGTGTCCTAGCAAAAGAACCTATGTCCAGGTGCTGGACCTACAGTAATGTACAGCAGCAGTTCTCAGCCTGGGGGTGGGCACAAGCAGGTTTCGGGGGTCCGTCAAAATAAACCAGAGAGCGGGGCCGGCATTAGACTCATTGAGACCCAGGGCAAAAAGCTGAAGCCCAAGCCCTGCTGCCTAGGGCTGTAAGCCGAAGCCCAAGCAACTTAGCTTTGACAGGTCTCCAGTGGTTGCTACCCTCTAACGCTAGCCCTGACTTTTAATCTGCTGGTTATGCAGAAAAACAGTTGATGTGGCATGCACAGGGGACCATGGAATTTTTATGCCATGTTGGAGGGTCTTATAATGAAAAAGGTTGAGACCCCCTGATGTACACCTGCTAGTTATATATATATAACCAATTGGTAACATATTTATACCACTATACTTTGGGAGATGCAGAGTCAGCAATAACTGTATTAGCTAAAATAAAAAATTCAGAGTCCAGAGGACAATGAAGATAATATGACCAAAAACGACTGAAATGCTAATCTGGAGACAATGGGGCAAATTCTCTTGTGGTGTAAATAGTCAAAATACCACTGAACACAATAAAGATGCACCTCTTCACACTAACAGAGAATTCAGCCCAGGTTTGACTGAGCTTACAAAAACGTTACACTTAACTCGATGGTATTTATGGAATGTGATGACTTTTGAATACCACCTCTGTTCAATTTTAAAATGTCAGGGAATGGCCTAGGCATGAAAGATCAGAAGTTGACTGGGGGAAAGGAGGAGATTAGAAAACCACAAAAAAGGGAAATGGGTGGCAAATGTAGCCCCGTCTATTTTTCAGTACAGCCGTAGCTTCTACCACTTCTGCAATTTTCTACCAATCAAAGAACTTGTTGCTGTTACCTATTAACACTTTCCAGCATAACAATATCCTCCCTTCTCCCTGCTGATCCTCCTAGTAGTTTAACACACTAACATGCTGTATGACTTCTCTCCCAAGCAGAAAGACTAATAATGGTGGGGAGAAAGGAGGAGTGCACCCTGCCTCTGAACGTGAGGGGAGAATGGGAAACCCTGATATGGTGAAGGGAGAAGGGAGCACACAGACCTGCCAGTATGGGGGGAGAAGGCACACAGCAACTCACATGGAGGGAAAGTGGGACTGGGGAAAAGGAGTCAATGAGGGTTTACACAGAGCCCTTGCAGGTGGAGAATGTAGGACCCTGCTGGGGGAAGTGAGGGCACACAGAACTGCTGCCCTAAACCGGGGGCAGAATGTGGAAACCTGCTATATGGGAAGGAGAGCAGACAGAGCCCATGCCATAGAGGATGCTGGAATGGGGAGGAAGAGAGGCACACAGATTCCCTGGCCTGGAGAAAGGGGGAACGGGGAAAAGAGAGTGCACACAGTGGGGGAGAATGGAGACCCTGGTAAGGAAGGGAATGAATGGGAAGCACACAGAGACCCTGGCAGGGGAAAGATTGGGGGAATTTCAGAGAGCTGTTGAAATAGAGGGGGAAGGGAGGGTGGCGCAGAGGGAACTTGGGGGGATGGGAGGGATGCAAGGAGCCCCTGGTAGGAGCAATTAGCTTGGTTTACACAAGCTAGTGAAATGTACGCCCTCCCCACCACCACCTAGCTATGGTAACCCTTTGCCATCACCCTATTGCAGCTCATTGTGCTAATTGTAACTTGTATTTCTAGAAACGTCTTCTGTTGAAGATGTCAATAAGCCAGGTCCAATTAAGGCTAATATTTGGTTTTGTAAAATAATTACATGTAAAAAACAACCATAATCTATACACTATTAATTCCTAGATTTTTTAAAACAAAAGTAAAGTTACAGATACCCATACAGAGATAGCTGTTAATTTTGAAACAACTTCATATGAACATTGAAGTTATTTTTCAACCTTAAAACCCAGGAAATTAGAATTTGGAATCCTCAGTCTAAAAAAAACTACAAATCAGAAAATCTGGAAACACTGTTACATTCCCAAAACCAACCTTGATTCCTGATTATTCAAGTCAGTAGTGTAATGAGTAATATATATGTCATATACCTGTGTTTTTCTTTTTTCTTTGTAATTATTCTTAATCAAAATGGAGAACTACCAAACTTGTCTGTCTAGATATTTATTTTCTATGTTATCTTGTAATCTTTAAATAAATGCACCTTTAAGAACATAAGAATAACCATACTGGGCAATGGTCCATCTAGCCCAGTATTCTGTCTTCCAACAGTGACCGGTGTGAGATGCTTCAGAGGGAATGTCTAGAATAGGGCAATTACTGAGTGATCCAGCCCCTGTCATCCAGTCCCAGCTTCTGGAAGTGAGAGGTTCTGGGACACCAGAGCATGGGGTTGTGTTCCTGACCATCTTGGCTAATAGCCATTGTTGGACCTACCCTCCACGAACATATCCAATTCTTTTTTTAGCTCAATTATACTTTTGGTCCTCACAACATTCCCTGGCAATGAGTTCCACATATTGATTGTGTGTTGTGTGAAGAAGTATTTCCTTATGTTTGTTTTAAAGCTGCTGCCTATTAATTTCATTGGGTGATCCTTGGTTTGTGTGTTATGGGAAGGGGCAAATAACACTTCCTTATTCACTTTCTCCACACCTGTCATGATTTTATAGACCTCTAGCATGTCCCTGTGTGACAGAATATACCCCTGCATTCATACTGTACACACTATCCTAATAATCTAAAAAGTATGCCTTGTAAGGTATCATTTGAAAACTCAGATTTGCTGGTCAGTATTGTCCTGATAAATATGTGTGGCAACATTGTATGTGAAGTATTAAGATTCCCCTACATGGTGTTATTAACACATGTTCCAAACCTCACAGCCCTGCTGAAGAGAAGTTGGCAAACAAGTCTGTCCTAAACAAAGGAATGTGTGCTCTGGTTAATTTACATTTAAGCAGTAAACAAAGTCATCAAGCAGGGAAGAAAACAAAGGAATCTTCAAACAGGTGAGAAAAAAGCCAGCAGGGAACATCCTTCCATATAGACTCTTTGTCTCCTAGTGCCCACCTGGAAATGTTTCTTAAGGGGGGGACTGAAACTATCAAAAGGAGGATCAAACACACCGCGGTATACCTCTCTCTCCCCCTGCCCATCACATTCACTGCACCTGAAGGGACAAAGGAAGCAGTCAGTGGACTCGGCGGGGGGGGGGGGGTTCTGACCTGAGAGATTGGTCAGTAATCTGCCGGAACAGGTGGTGAGAAACTTTGCTTTGATAAATTTGTTAAGTTAGGCATTAGTAAGTGTCATATTTATCTATCTTTTAACCATTTCTGAGCTTTATGTCTCATTACTTGTACTCACTTAAAATCTATCTTTTTGTAGTTAATAAATTTGTTTTACTGTTTTATCTAATCCAGTGTGTTTAAACTGAAGTGTCTGAATAAATATTTGAGATAATAAATTGGCATGTTATTCCCTCAAAGGAATAACATACTTAAATATTTGTACTGCCTAGAACAGTACAGGACATACCTTTCTGGGGGAAATTCTGAGACTGGGGATATATTGGGGTCAACCTGCAGTATAACCAGAGAGCCAGAGAGCCAGTAACCCAAGTGTGTCTGGCAGACTACAGTTACACACAGACACTCAGGGTAGGCTTGCATGCTGGAAGATTGTCTGTGAGCAGCCCGGGTGGGAGCTACATCAGCAAGGCATTGTAAGGCTCCCGCACTGGTCTGGACTATACCCTGATATGTCACACGCCCCTTAGTGATCTCTTTTCTAAACTGAACAGTCCCAGTCTTTTTAATGACTCCTCAGATGGAAGATGTTCCATGATCCTGATCATTTTTGTTGCTCTTTTTGTACTCTTCCAATTCTAATAATCTTTTTTGAAATGAGGCAACCAGAACTGCATGCAATATTCAAGGTGTGGGTGTACCATGGATTTATATAGTGTCATTATGATATTATATGTCTTATTATCTATCCTTTTACTAATGGTTCCTAACATTCCATTAGGTTTTTTGGCTACCACAGCACATTGAGTGGATGTTTTCAGAGAACTATCCACAGTGACTCCAAGATCTTTCTTGAATGATAACAGCTAATTTAGACCCCATCATTTTGTATGTATAGTTTGGATTATGTTTTCCAATGTGCATTACTTTGCATTTATCAACATTCAATTTCATCTGCCATTTTGCTGCCCAGTCATCCAATTTTGTTGAGATCCCTTTGTAACTCTTTGCAGTTTGCTTTAGACTTCACTGTCCTGACTAATTTTGTATCTTTTGCAAACTTTGCTACCTTACTATTTACCCGTTTTTCCATATCATTTATGGATATGTTGAACAGCATTGGTCCCATACAGCTCCTTGGGGAGCACTGCTATTTACCTCTCTCCACTGTGAAAACTGACCATTTGCCTTTTGTTTCCTATCTTTTAACCAGTTGCTGATCCATGAGAGAATCTTCCTTCTTATCCCATGACTGCTTACTTTGCTTAAGAGCCTTTGGTGGTGGACTTTGTCAAAGCTTTCTGAAAGTCCAACTATATCCACTGGATCTCCCTTGTCCACATGCATGCTGATACCATCAAAGAATTCTAGTAGATTGGGGAGGCATAATTTCCCTTTACAAAAACCATGTTGACTCTTCCCCAATAAATCATGTTTATCTATGTGTCTGATAATTCTGCTCTTTGCTATAGTTTTAACCAATTTGCCTGGTACACAAGTTAGGCTTACTAGCCTGTAATTGCCAGGATCGCCTCTGGAGCCCTTTTCAAAAATCAGTTACATTACCTGGTACAGAGGCTGATTTAAGCAATCAGTTATATACCACAGTTAGTAGTTCTGCATATTCATATTTCAGTTCCTTCCAAACCCTTGGGTGAGTACCATCTGGTCCTGGTGATATAGTATGGCTTAATTCATCCATTTGTTCCAAAACCTTGTGAGAACCTCCCTCATATACTCTGGAGTGAAGAACAATGCAAAGAATTCTGCAACAGCCTTGTCTTCCTTTAACGCTGCTTTAGCACCTCGATTGTCCAGTGGCCCCACTAACTGCTTGGTAGGCTCCCTGCATCTGATTTACTTAAAAAATATGTTGCTGATAGTTTTTTTGTCTTTTTCTAGCTGCTCTTCAAATTCTCTTTTGGCCTGCATAATTATACTTTTACACTTGACTTGCCAGAGTTTATTTTCCCTAGTAGGGTTTGACTTCCAATTTTTAAAAGATGTTTTTCTGTCTCTAACAACTCGGTCTCTTTTACTCTGGTTACCTATGGTGGTATATTTTTTGGTCCTCTTACTGTTTTATTTTTATTTGAGGTTTACATATAGTTTGAGCCTCTATTGTGGTGTTTTTTTAGTTTCAATGCAGCTTGCAGGCATTTCACTCTTATGACTGTTCCTTTTAATTGCCATTTATATATCTTCCTCATTTTTGTCTAGCTCTCCTTTTTTAAGTTAAATGCTACTGTGGTAGGTTTCTTTGGTATTTCCCCCCCTACAAGGATGTTACATTTTGGTCACTATTACTGAGTAATTCAGTTATATTCACCTCTAGGACCAGATCCTGTACGCCACTTAGAACTAAATCAAGAATTGCCTCTCCCCTTGTGAATTCAAGATACTCCAAGAAGCAGCCATTATTGGTATCTAGAAATTTGATCTCTGCATCCCATCCTCAAGTGGCATGTTCCCAGTCCATATGGTGTTAGTTGAAATCCCCCATAATTATTGGGTTTTCTGTTTTGTAGCCTCTCCAATCTCCCAGAGCATTTCACAGTCACCATCACCATCCTAGTCAGGTGGTCATTAGTATAGTCCTACTGCAAAACTCTTATTAGTCAAGTGTTGAATTTCTATCCATAGAGATTCTACAGCACTATTTGATTCATTTAAGATTTTTACTATATTTGACTCTGTGTTTTATTTCACGTATCTTGCCATCCACCCAGCCAGTGCAACCTGCTCTGTCATTCCTGTATATTTTGTACCTTAATATTGCTGTGTCCCATTGATTCTCATTGGTCCATCAAGTTTCTGTGATGCCTTACTATATCAATATCCTCATCTAATACCAGGCACTCAAATTCACTCATCTTAGTATTTAGACTTCTTGCATTTGTATACAAGCCCTTTAAAAAATTGTCAATATTTAGTTGTCTGCCTTCATGTGATTTAATTAAATGGGGCTTTTTTCATTTGACTCTCTCTCTTCATTCTTCCCTCTACTTTTATCAACTTCTATCCCCTCCTCTTTACTAGGTACAAGTATTTCTGAGATTTAAGTCTGAAAAAAAATGTAACTTACATGTTTCAAAGATTCTCAGTTTATGGATTTTATAAACCACACTGGGTGGGCCTACAAATCTTTAATGTTTAAACTTTCCCATTTTCCATTTACATAATTCAATCTAATACACTGTTTTTAAAATGATGGACTATTTAGGCTTTTGGTGACTGCTGTTTTTGCCATTAAAGATGATTAGTTGTTTTAACGGTCGACACCATTTTCCTGGTAACACTAGTTTTATTATTACGCCATATTGGGATCTGAGGGGAAAAAAACACATCATCATCATCTTCCATAGTATACTCATTTGCATAATCAACTCAATGATCAAAACAACAGGTTGAATGCACATTTGAATCAATTAGAAAGACAATTCCAGCTGTTTTGAGTCAAAAGGCTGAATGCAGTTGTAAGTAGAAATGATAACACTTCCTCTGTTCAGTGGCTGCACCCATTGCATTTTACTTCGGCAGTTTCTACAATAGACTGGCAATATTTTCTGCACTTTGCTAGGATGATACCATAAATGTGCAGCCACACTGTACTTGTACTGTTACATCCCGCTGCATGGCACCACAACACTCTCAGATAGGGCTTGTTAAAGTAATTGATTAAGCTGACTCCTTATTGTACATTTCAGTGGTAGAAAACACTATAGTTAAGGCTACAAAACAGTTTCAATTATAGGTCTGTCTGCATGGAGCTCACTTCAGGATCTGGGCTATAAATCTTTTTCCGCTTATTCATAACCCTTTCCCCTACTGCTGTACCTCTTGTCTATTTCAATTGTAAGCTCTTCAGGGCACGAAATGTCCACTGCTCTATTGTGCTTAGCACAATGGGACCGCATTCTTAGTTGGTCCTTAAGTGCTACCGTAATAAACACCCCATTAATATTAATTTATAGCTTTTTCCAAAATTTTCCATTGTGGCTGAAATTGTTTGCTCTTGTTCTACATCATAAAGGCAAGCTGGTTTTGGAAGATTGGAGGGACCCATTCTAGGGTTATATGAGCATGATGAAAGAAGCAAAACCTATTTTTCCCCCACTTCAGAAAAGCTGTAAACATTATTTTTTTCCAGGGATATAATACAGTAACTTCTGAATTCTGGAATGGCATCTTTGCATATAGGGACCCTCAATCGGGGTTACATGCTTTGCTAAGTTTGGAAAAACAAGAATGGAACATAACATTAGCAACATAGAAAGTGCACTGCGGGAATTTCTAGAGTTCCGGGTTGTACTGTTTAGTTCCGAGGCAGCATGAAATTACAGCTAGAAAGTGTAATAGTAAAATCCATAAGGCTAGACAGTAACTTTACAATGTGCCCTGAGCCTGGGACATCATGTAGCTGCATTTCCCTAAGAGCCGACCAGGGAAGACAAGGCACAATTCCTCCCTTGCTCTTTGGGAACAAATAAGTTATTTCACTCCTTTTTGCAGAGCAGCTTACTGCCCACTGTGGGCCTGGCCAAGCTACTCCATGGCCACTGAGTAGAGGGGCACAGCCAGGAATCTACCTAGTCCCTGTCTTTCTCCACTCCCTGCCTGTTCGTTTCTTCCCAGTGGGAGGCCTTATAGGCAAGCCGCCCTGGCTCATCTCACTGCAGCCAGGCCAGCCTGAATAGAACTAAGCAGGACAGTAACCTTTACTCCTCCCTTCATCCCTGGATGGCCAAGTAAGAGCTATGACAATCTAGAACAACTCCCGCGATTCAATCTGGTGATTAAAATGGACAAATTGTGCTTTACTAGATATTCACTAGTTTGTAATCTTTCCAGAACATGCCCTTGCCAATGAAACTTGACCCGTTTTAATCAAATATTAAGGATAAGTTTTCATAAAGAATGAAGCGAATAGGTTCCACCATCTTTGAGTTAAAACAAAAAATACATATTTTTGGTCTCTACTCAAAAAGAGAAAAAATTTAAATCTTTAGTCTTGTTGGGCGGGTAGTCCTCACTGAGGAATAGAACCAAGAGAAAGTGGATGAAAATTGGGTTTGAAATTCAGAAGCTACAGGTGTTTCTTTTTAAAAGGAAAGTAAATTACTCTTTTCCTTTTGAAAAAAAACAATATTTCAAAGCCTGTGTTGCCCTTTCAATCTATTCTGCAAATCACAGCATCCAGCCATATCATAGCTGAAGCAAAATTATGAATTTCATCCCATCTTCCTCACTACCAACCTGATAAACTTATTCAACTTACTGAGATGTTGAAGTATGGTTTCAGTTAGAAAAATGACTACATGGAAATGATTTGCCTTATTATTCCACAGGTCTGCTTCCTGTGTGTTCTAAGGTAGATCTTTAGCCCCAAATAACAAAAACAAGGTTTTGTTATTGTTTTCTTTTACTTCTCATAGCAGTGCATCCCCAACATAGTGTTAGCTGGATTCTTTGCTGGTTCTTGAATCATGAATAGGTTTGTTAAAACAAAATATTTTTATTAGTGATGTTACAGGAAGCAAAGAGAATACAGCTTGACTTACATATACCAGGATGAATTTGAGAAGCTGGTTTTTTTTAATTGTAAAAAGAGCCCATTTGTTAAGGAAATCAGTGAGAAACAAAACATTTGTGGAGCCCATTTTTAAACAATCACGTTTTGGAGTAGAATTTGGCTTTAATTTCAAAGCCTTGAGTGGAGCATATAAATAAACTATTGCAGAAAATAATCATAATTCACTGATAAAAAATAGTTGCTAGATTTGCAGAAAATTGGATGTCATTAGCCAAGCAAGTAGCATTTACAAATTGTGTAATGAGCATATGCAATACAATTTTTGGTTAATTTCTACTGCAGGCTTCTTCCACATGTGTGTATAGATATATTTAAGAGATATATACAACATTGGCTTTGGTATTATATTAAATAGAATATTTAATGTTAAGATGCTAACATGAATAAAAATAATAATTAGCTCTTGGTGGGGAAAATGGCAGTCTGAGAAAATAGTTGCTTTCCAGTGAAAAACAAAAAGAAAGAAACAAGGTGATAGAAAACTGGCTGGGAAAATGGTAAAATAAAATCTGGGATAGGAGAAGCTGGTGTAAAAATAATATGGGGAGAAACTTGATTCTGTATCTTGTTTCGGAATCTTTAAAGCTTAGTAGGATGCTGCATAAGCCTTGTCCCTACTAGTAACTTCTTGTAAAAAAAAAAAAGTCCCCATCATCACTAACACTAGTGCAGCTTCACTGAGCTTAGCACTTCTGGGAGCTCAAATATAACAAGGCTCCCAAGATTGTTGGTATTTTTAACACCATGTTTATTGGGGTCTGCTCTAAACAGGTTTAGATAGCATGATGCTAAATGCCATGGAAACCTTGTCGGCACTAGGCTGAAAAATGTGCTAAGGCTGGTGGAGTTGTGCTAGTGTTAGCAAGGACAGGAAACAATGTTTAGTTCAGTCAGTGCTATAGACGACATCAAAAGGAGAACATGCAGCATCAGAAGACCACACACAATGCATACCCACAGACGATATCTCAGAAAAGTATCTGTCACTAAAGCAACATGCCAAGATCTGATGATGTATCAGCATACTGCATGTATCATCACACTGTATGTTGCTGACTTGTCAAGCACGCTAGGCTGGTCTACAGTGGGGGAGGGGAGGGAATAGCGTAGCTGAAGTTGACGTATCTTATTTCGACTTACCTCCCATCCTCACAGCGTGGGATCGATGGCCGCGGCTCCCCCGTTGACTCCGCTTCCGCCTCTCGCACGGGTGGCGTTCCAGAATCGACGGGAGTGCATTCGGGGATCGATTTATCGTGTCTAGACAAGAACATGATAAATCAATCCCGAATAGATCAATTGCTACCCACCAATCCAGCGGGTAGTGTGGACATGTTATATTAGGGAAAAATCATCCCATTGCAGGTACATGTTTTACTAGTTTAGTACAATTCTCTGTAATATAGGTCAGTCACCAAAGTGCAGCTTTCACTAGTTACTTTTCATAAAACTGAGCCATTAGGTTGTATAATCTAATGACCAAACTCCCTCAATTTCCTGATTGAGTTGCTTTCATTAATTTAGCAGAACACTTTTCTAGTCAGCTGGTTGCATATTTTGCTAATTGAGTTGCAGAGTTTAATAATTGAGAGATAATTTACTGCCCTTTTTTGTATATACTGTTAGTGAAGATGAATACTTTGCTGATTTAGTTTAATTTGTCACAGATCCGGGCACCTGCTTCTCTAGCTGAGCCACTGCATATCTCAGCTGTGGCATTTCCAAAGTACTTTGGCAACTGAGCTGCATCTTCACCCATTGAATGGCACACTTCAGCTGCAAAGTTATTTACAAACTTTACTGATCAAGCTGCATATTCTAGGGCTGAATTTCCTATAGACAGCACTTTGCAGATGGAACTGAATACTTTACTAATCATGGGAGGTGAATGAATTTATTTGATTAGCACTAATTTGCATTATTTGCTGATTATGTTCCTCAGTTCCCACCCTGAAGAGCTGTGTTGTGTTGCTAGTGCTAGTTAATCATGTATCGTGCTCCACTTCAGAGATGAAAGCATTTCAGTGATGGGAGAAGTGATCCTTCCTCTATCTACAAAGCCTTCCTAAAAAACCCTCTCCTGCTATGTCATGCTCAAGACGTGATATAAGTTGAAAACAAAACAAAAGCAAAAGATCAATTATAATTTAACCAGCAAGATGAGCACAAAATAAAACTAACTATATTTTACGATGTAACCTTTGTCCTTCCTCATCCTGCCACATATTTCTATTATTATTATTTATATTATTTATCATTTGTATGAGAGTTGCAGCTGCAGGCCCCTCCAAGATCGGAACTCTCCTGTGCTAGGTACCGTACAGACACCTAGCAAAAGGAAGTCCCTGCCCCAAACAGCTTACAAGCTAAACAGACAAGACAGTGGAACAGAGAGGTGCAGTGTCTTGCCAAAGGTCACATAGTAGGTCAGTAGCTGAGCTCAGAGCTGGACCCAGGTATCCTGAGTCACAGACCAGTGCACCATTCACTAGATCAAGCTGCATCTCTTTTGTTTGTCCTTTTTATTCTTTAAAGTGTATAGTACACTTCAGTTGCTGTGTAAATAATAGAATACATGGGAGAGAAAGAAGGATGTAATTTCTTCTTATAAATATGTACCTGTCCATTTATCTATGCCATTTAAAGGTATAAATATACACATTCTGTAGAGAGCACCACAGGGTCTGGATGTAATGGATGAAATGTACCCACTGTAGTAAATATCAATGATTATCAACAGGCCAAATCCTGAATTCCTTCCTCAAGCACAATGGGAGTTTTGTCTGAATAAGGGACGTCTATGGGAGCGGAGGGTTCTCAGTACCCCAGTGGGTCTGGCTTTTCATACACAACGTTTATATTTATATCAGGAAAGATTTTCTACAATTCCTGGCATGAGAGAGAGCCAACAAATCAGCGAGACCTGCACTGACTGGCGGTTTGCATCAATCCTGCTCCCCCTCCCTGGCAGGCTCTTCACCTCAACATCACTCATCTTACCCTCTTTTCCCCTTCCCTGTCCCCTCCTAACTAAATCCACCAAAAACAAATCATGGAACTAACGTGATGTTTGTCGCCATCACATTTTTCACTCTGTCTGTCTCTTCCTCCACCATGTGGTTGTCTTGTCTATTTGGGTTGTGAGCTATATAGAGCAGGGGCCACTTTTTGCTCTTTTTCCACAGCGCATCCAGAGTGCCTAGTCCATGACTAGAATGGTGTCATACCACTGCATTCCAATAAGCCACAAACATTTGGCATTAGATCAGTGACAAGGACTCAGAACCGTATATACAAACACAGAAACAGCTAAAATGTGAAAGTGGACAAGTAAATTGTAATTCTTTCAGACTGTTCAGGAAAGAACATAAAATGACAAAGCATAAAACTGCAAAATGCAGTTTGATTAACAACACAATAAAATATGTAAATAGCTTCTGAACTACAAAGTATGCAACTTGATCAGCAAAATGCATAAAGACTGAGCTATGAACATTTACAGTAGGCTAAAAATTAAAGGAAATTTTTGGAACTAGAAAGATTGTTACTTTCCTGTTCCTTGTCTCGGACAGCAAATCCTTTCATATCTGACTTTGGCTCCAAATTAAATCTCTCTCACAGCTCTGCAAGGAAATTTTCAATCAAAAACAGTATGTCACATAAAGATTTCACCAAACCAATGAAGATTCCTTGTCTGATGTAGGTCAGAGTCTCCTGTCATAATCAGAGTTTCTTAGTTTACAGAGAGGACAACATTATGATTCAGAAAAAGGTGAACCCAACCAGAAGTGAAACTAACTTAAATTTACTTCTCACCAACATAAAGGAACTGACTGACAATATGAAAATCTAGGGAAGTTTGGTGTAAATGACCATGATCTCCTAGAATTCAGCATAGTGAGGAATGGACTCCCAGAACTCAATATTTTGTTTTGAAATCTGATATGCTTCTACTTCTAAGGAACTAAGAAATAAAGGGGCCTGATCTTGCACTCCAATAGTGTGGCAAACCACCCACTGAAGAAAATGTGGACTTCTATGGCCCTATACAAAGCAATGAGAAGAAGTATTAATATAGACAAATGAAAAATCCTAAGTTCAATTAATTCAAAAGATTCAATAAAACAATGTTAGGAATGAGAGGCAGCCAATGTGTCTTTCTGAGGAGCTACTCTATGGTTGCCAGCCCTCAAGGATTGTCCTAGAGTCACTAGGAATTAAAGATTCATTTTTAATTAGATTATATAATGTGATGAGACCTCCAGGAATATGTCCAACTAAAATTGGCAACCTTAGCCAGCTCAGGGACCACAGAGTAAATAACAGTCCTGTACTGAAACCTGAAAAATGGCAGAGGGAGCAAAAAAGAACATACAAAGCTAGACAAGGATTGTAGGTAAAATCAAAGGGTAGCTCTGAAGCGGAATTAGTTAAAAGTTGCTAAAGTGGGTAAAGAAATGTGTACTGAATGATTCAGCAAAAAAAATAAATAAATAAAATAGGAGCCTGCAAGGTCTTTTCATCAAAGGACAGTGTTTATTAAAAGAATGCAAAATAGGAACCCCCAATCTCCTCACGTTGGCCTTGATCTCAGTCCCTTGTCCCTGGGTGTGCAGCCCACAGGGGCAGCTCCAGGCCCCAGCACGCCAAGCGTGTGCTTGGGGCGGCGTGCCGCGGGGGGCGCTCTGCCGGTCGCCGGGAGGGCGGCAGGCAGGGCTCCAGTGGATCTCCCGCAGGCGTGCCTGCAGAGGGTCCGCTGGTCCCGTGGCTCCACCGAAGCCAACGCCTGCGGGAGGTCCACTGGAGCCGTGGGACCGGCGACCGGCAGAGCCCTCCCTGCGACATGCCGCCGTGCTTGGGGCGGCAAAATGTCTAGAGCCGCCCCTGGCAGCCCATCTTTCCTAAATGCATGCTCCTCCCTCAGCCTCTCAGGCAACTACTCTTAAACCTTGTGTTGAACACATACTGTCCTTGCTCACGCTTTCAGCTAAACCATGACCAACACTAGTTCAACTGCACTCATTGCTGCCAC
Source organism: Mauremys reevesii (assembly GCF_016161935.1). Taxonomy (NCBI): domain Eukaryota; kingdom Metazoa; phylum Chordata; order Testudines; family Geoemydidae; genus Mauremys; species Mauremys reevesii. The sequence goes on along the minus strand of NC_052633.1, from coordinate 24,183,785 downwards.
ATATTGTTGTAGTGGATTGTTGTAGTGTCGCTTTACATTTCAAGGGTTTTCCTGGTCCTGCTACAAGTTAGGGGGCTCTGTAGGGACATGTGTGATGTGGACTGAGCAGCAGTCAGCTTGAAGATCTACAGTTTTGAATAAGTTATGATCTATTACCCCTCTCTGTTCTATGTAGCAGCCTGCTTTTGTCTCTCCTTGTTTTGGGGTTCTTGTGTGTTATTTTTCTGAATTCTAAGAAATAAAGTAGTGTTATGTTGCAACCTACCAGCAAGACTATTTATGTTTTTAGCTAACTTCTGTGTGTGTTTGCGTGCCAAGAACAACTGACAGCAATGACTGGATTTTGTATTATGGATCAATGGTGCACAAACTTTTCCAGTCACAACCCCCCCTTGTCGTCCACCCCCTCCATGGCCACCCTGCCTTTGGAGCTGGGTGGCTAGAGAGCGGCGACTGCTGGCCAGGGCATTCATGTTATTTGCAGCACGGGAGGACTATTTTTTTTAATCCCATTCCCATCATGCTCTGCAATACCCACTCTATTTTTATCCTGCTCCCAATATTATGGCAATGGGTCCTGTGGGACTGTAGCAGGGCAGAGATAACCCAGTAGATGCCCTGCTAAAAATGCTGGCCGCACCCTGCTTCCAGGCAGAGTGGCCAAGTGCAAGGGCCCAGGCACTCAGCAGGGAGCCCAGCTGCAGGCCCTAACGAGGGCAGGCTCAAAGTAATAGGCTGAGCCAATTAGAGACAACTGGGCTGAGGACTGTGAGGGCTATATAAGCCCTGGGAAAAGCTCAGTAAGGGGCTAGCTTGGGAGGAGGCAGGAGGGCTGGATCTCTGCCTTTGCACCAATTGAGGTGAGCCTCAGGGGCCAGATGACCCTGGGAAGGGTCCATGGGGAGACAGCTGTTAGGGGAATTGGGAACTGCATGAAACACTGTAAATAAAGACATGAGGGTGCAACAGTTGAGAAAGGCATTGGGACTCTTTATTTGACCAGCCTGGACACAGGCATGAGAGGGTGGAAATCTGTGCAGACCCTTTGATAGGGACCCCCAGGATCCCAGTTTCTTTGTACCCCACCCTGGGGGGTGCACAGCCCAGTTTGTGAACCACGACTGTAGATAGTCTTTATAGTCCATTCCCTAATCTGAGGTTAGACCTTTGTGGACCGGAGACCTAATAGCACCTCTGCAATCTGTCACTGGGAATAAGAGGAGCTTTTTACAAATATATCCAATGAAATAGGAGTACTAAAGAGAAGGTGAGGAATGAACTCAACGTTGTTCTAAAATGGCAGAGAGAACTGCTTTTGTAAATCTGTCTTCAACCACAAAAAAAATCAAGAAAAGCATTATTTACAATTAATGGCAGACCTTATAAAGTAATAGAAGACTTTATAAAATAGCTATTTATAAAACAAAGCCAAAACAGTACTTGGAAAAAGTGACCATATACGAATTTGGGTACAATGACTCAGATGTTTAGAGATTTAACCAATGAAGTTAGTGAAAACCTCTGATAATGATTTTGGAAGCCTCATTGAGACCCTGACCATATCCTTATCCACATTGAACAACAGAGCTGCCATGCACAGAAATGAACATCCATTTTAAAGAGTGGCATCTGTTTTACTGCAATGTGTACTTCCAAAAGCCCAAGGAGGAATTTTGACTGATTCCACTAAAATTTGTTCCTAGATGTCCCCTGCTGCAAGGCCCCTACACACCTCCTTGTCTCCAACAAAAAAGTGCACTTTACTGCACAGTCCAGCCTGAAATTTGTTGCCAAAGGAAAAGTATTATATTAGAAATTGTCATGGCTCTAAAATCTAACCCTTTTAAAACTAAAATTAAGAAACATTTTTGTAAACTTGATGATGAAAAGTTCATGGTGACCCTAATGACAAAAAAAGCTACACCACACTAGCCCATGCTAACTAGGAGTAATCGCAACACACTTTATGTCCCAACAATAGGAGCTATTACTCAACCTACCTGCTAAAGTGTACCATTATCTGATGAGTCATGATGAATTTTTTAAAAGTTGGGGGCAAGTCAAGAATGGACCTGGACTGGAACAATGAAATTGCAAAAGTACATGCTCATTAAAAGTCAGATAAATGCTAGAGTCTGAGCTCAAAGTCAAAACAAAGAATTGGAGTCACTATCTGCCATATATTGCACATAAATCTAATTTGATTGATATGCCCCAAGGTATTTCAGTGGCAATGGAAGCTGCCAGATTTATATTTTTAGAGACACAAGTCCTCCACCCACAGAATAAGTACAAGATGGGCAGCATTCTGACATTGTCCTGCCAACTAGGCATGAATGGGAAGTTCATTTTCCATGCCTATTCTAATCTTGATTTCTCTGCTGAGTCTGCCAATAATATTAGTCCCAATCGTCTTGTTTTTTCCAAAGTGTTTACCTTTTTACTAGGAAATTGGATTGAGACCTACCAAACAATGGGGGGGCGGGGGAAGTAGCCCTTGGTTTATGATGCCTCTTGGCCCTGTAATCCAGGTCACAATAGAAAGTCTCCCAGAAGGAAAGTTGTGACAACAGCAAGTGGGTGCAAGGTAACTTCCAGTGGGTGTCTGCCTCCCACCCCTTCCCCCCAAAAGAACATGTTCAAGGCTGCCAGAAGACTTGCCTGGAGTCAGAACTCAGCTCAGCAACACAAGCCCAGGAGTAGGACCCAAGTGTATGAATTTACGAGCACTTTTATGAGATAAAAGCTATGTTCTCATCTACATATACATATATAGTATGAGCCAGATGCAAAAATCCCTGAACTCAATGGGACTCTTTCCGTTGACTTCAATGGGTTTTGGATCAGTCTCTAAGAATTGCATGTTCACTGAATTCATCTACAGTTTGATTATAATAGCAGATCCTGTGACTTTGAGTTATTTATATTGTCAGGTTATTTTACTGGAAAGCCCTTAGTATACCACAGAGCTTGAGATATACCATTTTACAAAACATTAGGAGAAGGTGAGAGGTAGTTTACTTCAGAGTGCATATGTGCAATGTCAAAACAGTGCATTCGAGAGACAGGGAAAAAGCATGTGTCTGTGTAATTTTCCATTTTAAACACCAGGAAGGTTTTCAGACAATAGTTTCTTGATTGCAAAACTGCTGTAGATGGTTCATCCCTGTAACATAATTGGTCTGCTGGCATTACACCCATGTTACTTCAAGGGATGAAAATAAAATCATAAAGTGCTGTGTGAACCTGAAATGGGCACCTTTAAGTTTAATCTTCCCCTTAATGTTGTAGAGTCCATAAAATATGCATTAATTCAAGTTTTTAATAGCTTTTATCAATCCATATTTCTTCTGCAAATGGTTGACAATATCTAATAGGTAAGGTCTCTCTGCAGTTTCATCCCTGTGATAAATCTTATTCTCTTGCTTTGTTTTAAAGTTACTCATGCAATGTTTGGTTGGTTGAAGCATACAAAGCGATTAACAATTGCAGCACTGCTGATGTTATCAGGGCTAAGGCAGTTAATAGACTACGCAGGGGCAGTAATAGCAGATATAAACTACTCCAGCCAGCTGACTATTAATATAATTACATTGAGAGCAAAAAAGAATGCTTTGTAAAATGTGAAAATATTGCCCTCAGAATCATCATTGTGTGCTGCACATCAATTAATGGTTTTCTACCAATTATGTACTGTTCCTTTTAGCCTATACCTTCAGTAATATCCTTCAGCTTCCTGCCTCTTTAATAAACTTTCTGTATTATGGGGGGGGGGAAATTCAGTTAAAGAAATTGCATTGAATAGAATGAAGCAATCTGAGACATACAAATTGACAATCACAAAACAATAACAAAAATAATAATAAATGACAACAATTAAAAGGTTTACCAACTGCAACTACAAAAGATTCAGAATGTGGCCCAGGAAGTTAAATGTATCACATACTTTAGCAGTTGATTTAAAAAAAAATTAGATGGACCAGATTATGGCTTAGATGACATGCCCAGAGGGGGAGTAAGAATTTATCCCTTGTCTGCTACCTGGATCTAAGTAGAGGCCTGCAGCAAACTGCTACCTTTCTCCTGAAGCAAGAGAGAATCAGGGAGGGAAATGAAGCTCATAGGAGCATGTGTGAGGCACAGTACCTGTCAGGCCTACACTTGGTGGTGCAGTTTCCATAATACCCTTTCCTCAGGACTGTGCCTAATGGCAATATCTAGCCTGAAGAGTTGAGATTCTACTTTAATCCAGGACTATTTTATACTCCAAAACTATTTCTTATCAAGCTTTTTCATTCTTACTGCAACTTCTGTAATAAAAGGTTTAATTGAAAAATAACCACCGCAGTGAAATAGATGCAATTGATTAATAGTACACAAGGTGTAATTAGACTGTGGAACTCATTGCCACAATATATAATTGAAGCCAAAAACATAGTTAAATTCAAAGAGGGATTGGACATTTATATGAATAAAAATAATGTCCAAAGTTATATGACTTAATTTTAAAAAATGTGGAGGGTGGGAGGGAAGCATGCTTCAGTATTTAAACCAAACTCAAACTATAAGGGATTAGGATGAGACTTTAACTGGGGGTAGGTTATGCCACATTTGCCTGGTGTGGGGTTCTTGCATCTTTCTCTGAAGTATCTGGTTCTGGCCACTGTCAGAGACAGTACACTAGACTAGATGGACCTTGGATCTGACCCAGTATGGCAGTTCCTATATAGTAGAACCTCAGAGTTCAAACACCTAGGGAAATGAATGTTTGAAATGCTGAACAAAACATTATGGTTGTTCTTTCAAAAGTTTACAACTGAACATTGGCTTAATACAGATTTGAAACTGTACTATGTATGCAGATGAAAAATGCAGCTTTTTAACCATCTTTAATTTAAATGAAACAAGCACAGAAACAGTTTCCTTACCTAGTCAAATCTTTTTTTAAAAAAACTTTCCCTTTATTTTATTAGTAGTTTATATTTAACACAGAACTGTACTCAGGGGCATGCACAACAGGGGGGAGGAGCAAGTAGGGGTACTGGCTCTCCCAATAATCATCAGAGGCACAGAACTCCTCCCAGCCCCAGGGCTGTGGAGGTGGGTGGGAGGGAAGAGTGAGCTCTTGCAGGAGCTGGGGCGAGGGAGGAGGGAAAAGTGAGCTTCTGCTGCAGCCAGGGTGGCACAGAATATGCCCCGCCATAAGGGGTCAAAGTTCAATTTCTGCGCATGCCTTGACTGTACTGGGTTTTTTTTGTTTGTTTGTTTGTTTTGTCTCTGCTGCTTCCTGATTGCGCACTTCTGATTCCAAATGAGGTATGTGGTTGACTGGTCAATTGGTAATTCTGAGGTTCTACTTTGTGGGGGTGTTCTCAGCTTCCCCTGTGATGCAGCAGCTGTTTCCCCAGCTGATCCTTGCTGAGTAGCTTAATTGCAATTATTGGACACCGCTGGGAAAGGATCAGGGCAGTCTACAAAAAGAGAGAGAGCGTGTACTGTTGGAAGTTCCCTTTGAGGGGGGGAGGCCTGATAGGAGTCTGGTGGAATGAGAAAGCTATTGCAGCAGGCTTAGCTCCTGTAATGGGTCTCAACATGGAAGCAAGGCTCTAGTGAAGGCAGCCCTGGGAGTCAGCATTTAACTAAGGAATGGAGCATAGGAGAAACTTAAGAGGGATGAATGTTCAAGTATGAGGGGGAGGCAGAAGTGACTTAAATATATATTTCCACTTTGTGTTTGTTAGGGGGAGCTTCAGGAGAGACCCCTGTGAGCCCCTGCTCTGGAAGAAGGGTGAACCTTGAGAGATTGGTGCCTAGGAAGACAGAGAGGTAATGGAGCAGCACAAGAATATAGGTACATAGTGGGCCCATGAAGAGGCTGTGGGGAAGATCTGCAGACAGGCTGAGATAGGAAGAAACCCAGGCAAAAAGTTGGAGAGGGAGGGGGGATGGTTTCTGAATAGACAGACCTTGTTTGCTTACTACGGAGTTCCTGGGTTGAAACCCAGAGGAGAGGGAGGAATTAGGTTTTCCTACAGACCCCCTGAGATAGGTGGTGTGACTAGAGGTAGAAGGATTAGTGAGTCTGTGAGGCCATTTAACTTTTGTTTGTTGACTCTCTGGTACCCCAGAAGGGGTAAGACTATAAAGTGACTTGGCTGGAGGGCTGAGTCAGGAGAAGAAGCAGTCCATTGCACAGCTGGAGTGGCTATTAACAGGGACCATCAGAGATAAGACTTACTTGCTATGCTGTGCCTTGCCATGAGGGAGCGCACCAGTGGTGAGTTGACTCTTCTACTGCAATCTATAGTGAAGTGTCTCTGAACTAAAGAGTTTTGAAAAAAGAGCGTGTTTAAGTATATGTTTGAAATGGCGTGGCTGAGGCAGATGTCCAAAATGTTGACAAAGAGTGACTTCTACATTGTACATGTAGAACACCACAGGCAAAATTCAGATAACTGCTGGGCCATTCCTCAATCTTGCAGAGAGCTCTGTATAGGCAGACTCCTTTGCGTGCATGAAGATGATTGTGGATTGAGAGCCTTGACTTGTGATGGTGGAACTACTAAAAGATGGAGGTGTCTGGTGTGTCACAGGAGATCTGTGGGGTTTTATGGCCCCGTAGCCTGTTCTATAGGGAGGGGGTAACCTCCCGCCCCACCCCACCCCTTGGTGGAACAATCAGAAAGGAATCATCAAAGATTCTGTGAGGCGATCCAATGAAGATTTGTTCCCCTGAGATTTCTTTTGTGTTTTCTGTGGGAGGCTCCTGGGTGCAAATCAGGGTTTTGACTGTATGGTTTTTATGATTGAGCCACTGGGGTGAGACCCTAGAGTCACTTTTCCACAATTAATTAGCATAGCTGCTAATGGGCTAACATGACTGGGCACTTCCCTCTTTCACAGGTGCACTGTGTTGTGGGAGTTGACATAAATATGCTGCAGACTTGCTTCTTGTAGTGTTGTTATTGCAATACAGACAGATGTGGGTCTTTAACACTAAAATAAACACTTTTACTGTCTTAAGCTTAGCTCGTTCTAAACGCCTAGGAGTACTCTGCTGCTTGCCAGTCGAGCAGTTAGTCTTCTGGAGAATCAGAATGCTAAAGAGTTAGTCTGATAGGGCCATATTCAACTCATTCCTTCTCCATGGACAAGGTAGCAAATATCAGCACATCCATACTGAGGAGTATGGAAGGGAAAGTGCCAGCATGAACTCCCTGCTGGAGGGTGGGGGGCAGATGAACAGGTTCCCTGGGCAGAGAAAGCAAGGTTAGGGAATAGTTGTTCTCTGCAGCATTGTTCCTCCCTCAATCCTGTACAGGTTCCTGTGTAAGCCTATGCTGCTGACTATGACTTCATTGGAATAACTCCAGGTTTACACTAGTGTAACTTAGAGCAGAAACTGGACTCAAGGTTTAAAGGACAATATAAGAAAATAAGGCAGCCAGACCACAGTATCATCTTTCCCATGCTGCATTTTGACTGTATAAATGATATGTCCTATAAGATTGTGTGATTCAGAGACTGGCTTACCTGTGAAATAAATTTTCTTTAAAATATACATTATTTTTATCAAATCAGCTGTTTTCTGATAGGCTGAAGTTTCTTTAAAAAAAAAAAAAGTAAATAATGCATGACTATCCAGCAATTCAACTGTCTGGCACAGATTTTATGTGGCAGAATGTTCAATGAATTAATTTACATTTGTATCAATACACTAAGTTAGCTACTGAGGGCTTCTTCTACTTACAGTATATGTTATGAATCAGATGAGACAGGAACAAATCAAACAATTGTGTTTAATGGCTCAAGTTTTGCAAGCTACAGTGTAAGATTATAAATGGTAGTTCTCTTTATCTCAGAGGCTGCATGCTCTTTACAGAACATATCTGTACACATCCATCCTCTGGAGAATGGCTAGGTCAGTCTATTTGAATCCTAGAACATCTGAATTTGTTTCCAAAATAAGGCTGGTGAAATCCTCCCCAGCCTGACAGTTTTCTTGATTACCGACAAAGTTCCTGCTGTCATAGAAACAGTTCTGAGTTGACCCAAACATGGATTAAGAGTGACACCAAGTGGTAAGATATTATTTTCCTCTGTGAATTCCTTCTAAATATACCTCCTCTTTTCGTTTTTGAAACTTGGTTCTTTTCTTTAAAGCAAACAGCCGTGGTTATAACATTTTAATTTTTTCGTCTTTAAATTCAAAGTAATATAGTGGCTGAGAAACTAAACATCAGACATTTGTATGTGAAGAAACATAGACTAACAAATCATTATAAGGTCTAAGGACTTCAGGTCCATGTGATGCTATTAATATAAAATTTCTCTTCCCTGGAATAAGACAGTGACTAGCTGATTTTTAATTATATGTATGTGGTGAAAGACATGGCATCATTTTCATGGATGAATCGTGGAATAGGAGGAGCTTTTCCTGTACTGGAATTCCATTGCTATAGAAATCAGTGACTTTTTTTTTTTTTTGGGTCCAGCAGCAAAATTTCTTGTCAGGGAAGAAATCTTCAGGCAAGAGCGAATCTAGTAAAGTGAGGACAATGACAAATGCTCCATCCTTCTTTTCAAATGGCATCCTAACAACAGGAAGTCAATGGAATGTTTTTCCATTTTCTTCAACAGCAGAATCTCTATGAAGGGAAGCCCATCAGTAGCCCACTAACAACATTTCTGAGAAACCCACAATTTTATACCACTGGATCAGAGCCTGCTGCCACAAAACTCTCTCTGTGCCTGGATGTAGGCAGTAAAATTACTACTTTGTTTGTGGGTGCTAGACACCCCTATATTGCCTGGTGGCTGATTCTACACATTATTAACAGCAGTGGGTAATCAAGCAATAGGTAATTATTGTTCCTATGAAGGAGAAAAAAGACCTACTAGCATAGGACATATTGTCTCTTGGGGCAATATACCAGCATTAACTCTGAAGTGACTTTCTGACTAAGCTTCCTAGCTAAAAACAGTATGTAATGTCTACTCTCTCCTCTTCTGTGTATAAAGCAGGTAAGCCAAGTAGTGTTAGAGAATCAGAGAAGATAGGCAGACAGATACATATTTGTATCCAGAAGGCTGACCTAACAAATCAAGAATGGAGGCTAAACATTAGGATTTTCCTGTAAAATCCTGGGAGAGTAACACAGAAAATTATGGAACAAATGTTATTCTGAATAGGAGTCATTGGGAAGTATCTGAATTAATGGCCAGTCCTATAACACACAGATAAATTAGCCGTTATGCAATTAGTTGCATTAAACTGAAGCCAAGAACAGATCATTTAAAGATCTGCGAATGACCTATGTAATTATTTCATTAATCTGTTGTACTTTCTAAAAATAGCACATCCAAATAGCAATTGTCACTGCAAACATGAGATTGCTCCCAGAGGGTGAATACTGGCATAGGTAACAAGCTCGCTACTTTCATATAGGACTGTGTGCTGCTGCTGCTGCTGAGTTGGAAGGTGACCATGCTTTTTTAGATGATGTCCTTGTGAGCTCTCAGATTACTTTGTTACATTGACAAGAGAAGACCTAATGCAGCAAAGCATCGCTGTATGCCAATAGAGCTAGGAGAAGGAAGTAATTCCACAGTTCCAGTAGCGGCAGTTGGTGGGTGTGGGTAAAAGGTGAATTAGGACTCTATACAAAGGAATGTACCTCAGTTTTACAGGACTGTCCTAATGGCCGAGCTGATTTCAGTATTTTAAAGTTGGGATATTGCCTCCGTTTCATTCTTGGCAATTAATCTCATTTTTTTTTTGCAGTACATTTATTGTCTTATACAGTGGCTTCCCAGTGCTTTTAAATAATGGCTATCAGACATTGATCATTATTTCCGTTTTATTACCACAACCAGTTTTGTATCAATGATCAATATGAATTCATGTTATTAATCAGATGGTATAGATTTTTAAACTACTTAAGTGTTTTAAAGGTCAGAACTTAATAGTCAATAGAAGTTAATAGTGTCACACAGCAACACAGTGTCATTTTCTATCATTCAAATTTGTTCTGGTAGGCCATACAGTACATTTGAAGTGAGTCCTTAGACATCCTGGGCCTCATTTTCCTACACAAAAATCTTAATTTTGGGAAATTGTCCATCCACATTAGCATTTGATTCATGAAGAATGAAGATCCTCAATCCCAATATTCCAGCTCTGACCATTGTTTGTGATTTGTAAGGCAACCACAACTTGCACTTCAATTGTCCAGAAAATGTTCAGCAGCCATTTTCTTCTTGAATTGCCAGGCTCAACAGGACATCACTACAGTAGAAGGAACTGGCAGCAAAAATCTTTGCTATAACAATGTCCAGAGCAGATGCTGTCACTTCCAGGAGTGAACTTCTAGCTTTTATCCATGACAACCAGAAATGCTTAAGTTGGTGGGTTCTCCACAATTTTGTTAGTTATAGTTAAAAATTAAAAACCCTAAATCAACCGGCTGCCTCACAAGCTGACACCCCACCTGCAGTGGACCCTTGCAGGTAGATCCCTTCACCTGTTCCTCCACCTTCTCTGCCCTGGAGAAACCTAGCTGATACGCTACTGAGCATTGGTGTCAACATGCTGGCCATCCATGTGCTGAGTAATTCTCCTACCTGTCTCTCCCCCCACACACATACCTCTCCACCACTGAATTGTGTGTGCACTATAATGCAGTCAGGGCACTCACACCACCAAAGCACACAGATTCTTACACAGTTCTGGGCACTGTGGGGTTTGGAGTGTCCCAGACTCTGTCATAGTAGGTTTGACAAAGTTCAATATGGAGGCAGACATATGGCCTGACGGAACCCCATATCAGAGGCAGATGGACCCTACATTCATCATTAAGTTAGGGACAGTGCTCTCAAGTAGAGCTGGGTAACTCTTCGTTTTAAAAAAAAAATACTTTGGTAAAAAACTGCAGTTTCAGGGATACCAAAATATATTTTTGCATGTTGATTTTTGTCAAATAGTTTTGATGAAAAAATTCTGAAAAATTGAATGAATTTTCAAACAGCCTCAAGGATGAATCATCCTGGAACATAAACCCTAATTCCCCAAACTATAGTGTGCACACCAAAGGTTACTAGCCCACAAATATTTCAAACTAACTCTACCAAGTTATTTTGAACAACACTTATGTCAGACCATTCTTCTTTTTTACTTGTATCTGTTTTCTTTGAGTAGCTACATTTGCTCCCAATTTTTTAAACTGTGGCTACTATAAACTATGGCTAAGTTGCTGATTCAGTCCCCTTTTCAATCAATGAGTTCTCCTTGCTGGAAGACACACATGCATGGCCTAAATTTTCAAATGTGACTAAGCTGATTTTTGGGTGCCTGTTTTTGAATACTTTTAAAGGGTCTGAATTTCCAGAACATGCTGAGTGCCTACCCTCTGACAGTCAGGCCTCTCTAAGGTGTTTAAAGCTGAGTCCCCAAAGTCACTAGTCCCTTCTGAAAATGTATGCCATGATTCTTTTCTTGCCTACATAGATCAGGCATTTTGGCAGTAGATGTTTACATTGTTTTTCTACTGATTTAAAGGATTATGATCACATGGTGCATCAGCCAATGATGGCATTGATGTCAACTACAAAACCATTTCTAACCTGTCTCTTAAGTGCCCCTCATGTAGAGAAGCATCGCTCATTTTAGTCACAAAGTCACCTACTTTCCACACAAATGTAGAGTCCCCTCTGTTTGATTATTAAAAATGATTTACAACAGGAACAAGGAATCATGAAACTGAGGTTTATAGAAAGAATTATTTACACTAAAGGAAGGAAGTCCTACAACATTATTAGTTTCCCACATAAATAATTTCCCTCATTTTGGTTGTTTGTCATATTTTGTTCCACATTTGGGCCTTGGCAGCTGCGGTATTTTAAGGACCTCTGACTGAAGGGGAGACCTCAGATATAGCACATAGGGAAAGGAAAGCATTGGAAGTATAAGGAATGATTTCTCCATTTCTCAACAACAAACTACAACTAGTCCCCAATCTTTCACCTGAAATCTGTATGTCGTAGAAGTGAAGTCAGCGTGATAAGACCGATCAGCAAATGTTTTGAGAGGATGCTGTCTGTCTCCATCTGACAAAAGGGAGCAGATGTTTGTGTTTAATTATTCATAAGCCATCTACTTTAGCTTGTGGTTCCTGCCTGTAAATATCAGGAGTATTCCAAGCCCCCAGGCAGTAGCCATTGGAAGACAAGTATAGAATCTGTTTGGTGGCGTAGCATAAAGCAGATCATAAAGCAACTTAAAAAAATATTATCCAAGGTGGAGGAGAGCACACTTTGGTTTGGTTTAATTTTAATGTCAAGTCCTACAGAAAAAAATTACCTTCTGTTTCAAGATCCAGGCAGGTTTTGTGGCATAGGAGCCCCTATATGGAATATTTCTTCACTGTGAGGGTCACTTTAGCGCTTGCTGAGGCTGTTTTACCCAAGAGAGATTTTTGAATTGTTTTCATACAGCTTGCAGAAATTATTAAAATATAACATGAGACAGACTCTAAATCAACTGCAAGCATTTTTAATCTCTCCTATATACAGTACAAAGGCTGAGAGCTGTTTAATATTGTCTCAGATGCCAAAATGTGCAACAACCTAATCAGGTGTAGCAGAGTAACCATGAAATTTTATAGTACTATCAAGCAGTTTTGTCTGTCTCATGATTTTTTTTTCTGTCTTGTGCCTTATGTATAAAAAGTCCAATCAACCCTGTACATTTTTGGTAAGTTCTCCACTGACCCTAGCAAAGTAGATATGACACATGAAAATTTCAGTTATTCTTGTGACTGCTACTCAAGTGTCACTGGGAGGGTATTAAGAAAAACTCAGAAAAAATATGGCACAGTTCCTGGCTCCAGCAGGCACAGAGAGGATGAATTTTGCCAACAGGCTTTAAACATCAGCATTTTCTAGGGATAATACTCCACTGACAATATTTGCTGGCTTTCATGAACAAAGGTTGTATTAATCTCCCACCCCACCCACTATTGTTTGATATGGAATTGTAAAAATCGGATTTTGCTGATGAACACCTCTGTGACCCCAACTCTTAAATTTTTAAAGGGTGGTGCAGGACTTATTCATGTGATTCATTAACACAACTGGGAATCATGTAGCTAGTTCCCTGGGCTGCTGTTTGAAACTTTGCACTTGTCTTCACATAAGGCTTGAAGAAGTGTTCCTTGAAATGGCTTAGCTAACATGAGAATAGTATCTTGTAAAATACTAGGGCATCCAAGGCAACTTTGATGCAGTGGTAGTTTTACCTTGATGTGGCTGGTCAAAGTGAACCATTGGGTTGGGGGCTAGCATTTACCTCAACTAGCGACATCAAGGTAAAAGCACCACTTGCCTTCTCTACACTAGGATTTTGAGATGGCTACCTCACGTTAAACTCATTGCAACACAATACAGATAACTTCTTAGAAAAGTTTTTGCCTGTGTAAATACTGTCCCAGTGGACTAATGTTTCCTGTTCCCACTCTCACTCATTTCAGGCATCATCCAAAGCTTTAAACTCTAGTTACAGGACAAGGCCCATTTTGCCTTTGCTCTTCTTCTTTATTTTAAACTATTGATGGGTGGTTTTAGAACATAAGAACGGCCACACTGAGTCAGACCAAAGGTCCATCTAGCCCGGTATCCTGTCTTCTGACCATGGCCAATGCTAGGTGCCCCAGAGGGAATGAACAGAACAGGTAATCATCAAGTGATTCATGCCCTGTCGCCTATTCCCAGTTTCTGGCAAACAGAGGCTAGGGACACCATCCCTGCCCATCCTGGCTAATAGCAATTGATGGACCTATCCTCCATGAATTTATCCAGTTCTTTTCTGAACCCTGTTATAGTCTTGGCTATCACACATCCTCTGGCAAACAGTTCCACAGGTTGACTTTTCAAAGATCAGTACAGACTGCATCAATTAGACCCATTACCTAGCAAAGCAGTATAACATTGCTTTTTCTTTGTATTGCATAATCTGTCTTTACTATCTGGAAACAATATTATTGCCTCTCACATAGCGTAAGCCAAAGCTTTACGGTGTTCTGTGAAAATGTTCCAGGTACACACATAAAAGTCCCTTAAGGGGAATATTCTCAGGACCCTAAAAGTAGCTGAACATATTGAAACCTGACCGCAATAAAGTGTTATCAAAAATGAGAATGACACCCAAATTTCCATCTCAGTGATGCACAACAGATAAACGGTAAAGGCTAAAGTCCTCAATTAGGGGTGTGTGTATATAGACAAAGCCTGGTACTCGGAAGGGCCTCCCCTGAGTAAACCAATAACATGGCTAGCTGCTTTCTCCAAAGTTACCTAGCTCCCTTCCTCAGGGATGATGGAAGGGTTAAACCAGTACTCAGCCAATATTACCGCACATTACTAATTGACAAGACATAAATGACTATTCATTATTTTTCAATGTGATTGTGCATGAAGCTTAAGAAAACCACTTAATGAAATCATCAGGGCTATGCATGTTAATACTAGCGCTGTTCCCTAGTAGAGGGTGTGTGTGAAAGAACAACTATTGAAGCAAGGGAAACTAAGATTACATATCCCCTTCTAGAAATATACTGTACAGTACAAGTAACCAGCAGAATTAGAGCCCATTTTTCTCAGTGCTTTGTTTTCTAACCACAGACTGGGTAAATTGAAGAATGAGCTTGACTAAAGCCATTTCAATAAGTAGATCCCCACCTAATATAAATATTCACTACCAATAATTAAAACTGTCTTGCCCCCTTTAGGACTGAATCCTGTTCCCCTTTAGATAGAGGTGCAAAGCTTGAAAATCAGTGGAATCTCCATGCAGAGAGGCCACAAAAGTCTGGGTCCCCCACTCCATATCATGGTGTAGGGCTCTGCCTTAGGCCTCTACATATTTTCTGTTAAATTCTACAGAATGATCCCAAAACACACAGAATGGTTCTCCTTTTCTATGAAATTCTATGCAACGTTTTCATAAGGGACTTCTAAAATTGTGTTTTTTCCACACATCTACTTTTATTCACTAAAGTAAGAAGTATTGTGAATACCTTGCAATTTTCAATGTTAGCAAAAGGCCAGTTTTCTCCGTACTGTGTCTGCCAGAACTAAACCTAAATCACTCTTTTAAAATGTCCAAAATTCCCTAGTGAAATTACATATTCACTGCAGACTTGTCTTTGTGACTGAACGGTACTTTGCATTCTGATGTATTTTAAGGAATGATTCATAAAGCCTGAAGATTAATTTAGAGATTTTTCTGTAACATTTTGTAAATCCTTCATTTAGGTTCCCTTCAGCACTTGTGGGCATTTTTTTAGGCTGTGTGGGCGAATGTATGTTGTAACACTGTAATTTAAACTGATTAACATCCCCGTTCTTGTAGCAGTAAACCTTTTATATATTCAATTAAAAAACAGAAGACATGGCCAACTCCATGAAGCCGCCTTAGGGACAGAGTCTCAGGCAAGGATTATGAAATCAGTGCCTGCACTTAGACGCCAAAATTAAGGGGAAACGTTTTCATTTGTTCTGACTTCCTATAATGTGAAATACTTGGATACCTGTTTGAACTACCGGGATCTTTCAGCCTGATAATTTCCTTTCATAAAAGCTCCCAGACCTTCAAGAGCTATGGGCCTCAGCACTGATAGACGTTGGCCTAGGTCTGATGCAGCAGTGAAGTGAAAATGGAGGATGTTTTGGCTGGAGAGAAAGAGAAATTTTAATTGAAAACAAAGTTTTTTTGCAAAATATTCATTTTCAACAAATGAACACGTTATTTCATTTAGAAAAAATATGACCAGCTCTACTGGTGATAGTGGTAGACAAACCCTTCAACTGAGGGAGCTCAGGAATTCTTAGGAATCACTCAGAACTTTGAGGAATTGGGCCCTCAGCTTAGACAGTACAATTAAGCTGGTTGGGTTCACTTTCTGGTCATAATCAGTTTCATATTCAGATTCTCATGGGACCAATACAATCTGGCTTGTTTTGTTTTTTTCCAACAGGTTTAAATTCAAGCAAAATCCCCATTTTTCCTGAAATCAGTACATAAACATTTCTTGAAAAGTTTGTATTCAGGGTTTGTGTTTAAAAAACAATAAAATCTCAATCTTGGGCCTAAACTACTTATTGTCCCTTTAAATCCTAACATCAATCTCTTGTGTATTTCCCTCAGAAAAGCAACTCTTATAAGTAAATGCTTGTGTGTGTGTGTGCTGAAGCTAACTTCAGCGGTTGTGGGGTGTGTCACTCTTTCTTTGATTGATGTTAGCACTGTCTCAGCTAGGTTAGGCACTCAAACAGCACCAGCGGATTTCCATAGGTCTGTATCCTGAGCAGCTGGGTTGCACTTGGCTGCACAAGCGTGAATGGGCATCTTCTGGTAAAGGTAGAATTCCTCTGTAGGGACTTCACTTCATCTGAATACTTCAGCATCTTTTCTGTTACTCTTGAAACAAAACATCGTGGATTTTAAAATGTAGCTTGTTTTGTTTTAAATGACTTTTCAGCAGACTCAGAGAGCAGTTTGTAATAAGCATTTGCAATCCTTATTCACTCTGTACCACCAACTGAAAAGGCTCAGACTGAAATAGCTGAACACCTATACCAATGATTTAACTCCCCTTGTACCTGAAAAGTGCTGGTAAAGGGACTGATTCTCTAGTCACAATGGTATAAATCAAGAGAAATGCCACTGAAGCAAATGGAATTACATTTGTGTAATACAGTGTGAGAGCAGAATCAAGATAATTTAGTAAGAATTAACTCCTTTTATCACTGAAACCTGAGGCCTAGCTAAGAGAGCGAGCACACCTTAGTAACCTTTATTATGACTCTCAGCTCTTACAGGAGCAGATTCCAGTCTCCCTTCCAATGGTATGGATCTGGGGTAAGTCCATTCACTCGAAGGGAGTTATGGATTTAATTCAACTTTACAGTAATGTAACAGACATCAGAAGCTGTCCCTCCATTCAGGAGTACCCAAAACCTTATACAACACTCCACTGGTGAAATGCTGTGATAAGATCAAGTGAACATTGTAAAACACATATATATATCTCCACTAAAACCCTCATTAAAGGTTAAGCAAGTCTCCTCCTCCTTGCATAAAAAAAATAAGATTATTCATTTCCCTGGAAGTTTGGCAGATATTAGGTTTACAAAATAGGTCAAACTTACCAAGTTATGGGCATATTTCTGAATCAGAGTGGCCCATCTCTATAAATTAAAAAAAAAATTTACACTTTTCATCCTTTTAGCCTTACCCTTGATGAAATGTAGTATCCCCCCAAATAATTCATTTCTTACCATGGGAGGTTCAATCCTGCTAGTTTGCCCCCCCCACACACACACACACAGAGCTTGCATAGGTCACAATGGAACATTTGCAGTCTGGGGCTCAAGAAGCTACCTTACCAATGGGCATCCTTTTGTAAACCAGCAAGTGTGGTTTGGGTCTAGTGCTCAAATGAGAACTAGCAAAATTTAGAAACAAGCAAGTTGACTCCTCTAAAGACACTTGTTCACCTCTCTGTACTGATGGCACAGTGTGCTGCATTTATCGTACTGATAGGCGAATTCTTCAGGACCAGCGATTTCATTCACACTGCAAAGCACCTCAGTGGCTGCACCTCAGTGGCGTTAAAGAAACTGTTGCTTGTTCCTACTGCGTTCAGGAAAACAGGGCTTTGTGTATATTCTTTGTAAATGTACATCCTATGTAAATCCTGTTTAGATTGCACTAAAGAAATACTCCAACATCAATTTCTCCTCTAGTAGAAACATCCCAGCAAGCCCCTGAATACTAGCTAACTACTCAAGCCAACGTGCGACAAGATTTATACAGAGACAGCAGAAATTAGAGGAAAAAGCATGAAACTGAGATTCAGAATCCTATGGCAGCTCTGCCACTGACTTTATTATCATTTATTATTTGTATTAGCTAGAATCCTTGGCTAGCGATCAGGTAGTAAGCAATTCAGGGCCGTAACTTACCACAACACGGAAACTGTGTGGTTCTGCTCCTGTGGCCCCGGTACTTCTTGGGGTGGCTTCATAGAGTTCCTTTATTCCTCTGCAAGTGGCAGCAGGGGAAGAGTCTCACAATATTTACCTCAGCAGCTGACGTGTATCTGCTTGGGTGAGCGGGCTGGGCCTCTTGCACTTTCCTTCTCCTGCCATACACAAAGATGTCTACTAGAATAGGATTGGCAGAGCCCCACAATGCAGTGGGTCTTGGAGTTAACCAATTGAGATGCACAGGAAGCTCTTTCATCTGAGGGCTATTTGTGCTGTTTACGCCCCATCTCAAAAAAAGATGTATTGGAAAAGGTTCAGAAAAGGGCAACAAAAAATGATTAGGGGTATGGAATGGCTTCCATATAAGGAGAGATTAATAAGACTGGGCCTTTTCAGCTTGAAAAGGAGATGACTAAGGGGGGATATGATAGAAGTCTATAAAATCATGACTGGTGTGGAGAAAGTAAATAAGGAAGTGTTATTTGCTCCTTCTCATTACAAGAACTGGGGGTCACCAAATGAAATTAATGGGCAGCAGGTTTAAAACAAACAAAAGGAAGTATTTCTTCACATAACACATGGTCAACCTGTGGAACTCCTTGCCAGAGGATGTTGTGAAGGCCAAGACTATATAACAGGGTTCAAAAAAGAACTGGATAAATTAATGAAGGATAGGTCCATCAATTGCTATTAGTCAGGTGTCCCTAACCTCTGTTTACCAGAAGCTAGGAATGGGTGACAGAGGTTGGATCACTTGATGATTACCTGTTCTATTCATTCCCTCTGGGGCACCTGGCATTGGCAACCATGTGAAATTTGTGTGCGGTCGTGTCTGCTGCTGCCCTCTGCCAAGCCCTATCAGAGAGTTAGTCAGCAGAGAACCAGATGGTGCCATAAATTAAAGCTAATATGAAAATGTTAATGCATTCATAAACAGAGATGGCCAGATCAGTTCAAACAAAATATAGACTGGCCTTGTCCTATGTGGAAGAAACTTCAGCTAAATTTTTCTTTCTCATTTTCACACACATCTACACGTCCTGGATCTGACTAGAAGAAGAGCGCTGGAAATCCGGCAAGGAAACCCCAATCTCATGAGTTTTCCGGTTATAAGAGAGGAAGATATTTCACTTCCCTCTTCACTTCTTGGGCTGTGCAACGCAGAGGATGCTTTATTTCAAGCCTGAGGCTTTACAGCTTATTTTCCCAGCTGCAGTCCAATCTGGTCATACTAACATTTCTTTTCTTTTTTTTTTTCCCCTCTATGTTTGCTGTTGTCTTTCATAAACAAAGGGCAGCCATGCATTTTTGGTCTGACTTTTATTTTAATTAAAGGGATGGGAGAGAAACACACCTAAGAAACAAAAGTAAAAGTTCCCATGAGAGAGCAGTATTTGTGTGTCTTCTGTAGAGCATACAGCTACAGTATAACATTGCAGTGTAGATGTTTGGGCTCAGGCTGGAACCTGGGCTTGGGAGGCCTGGGGTCTTCCTGGGGTCTCAGAGCCCAGGCTCCAGCCTGAGCCCAAATATCTACACTGCAATTTTTATCACCCTGCAGCATGAGTCTGAGTCAGCTGACCTGGACTGCTACGGGTGGTTTTATTGCTGAGTAGACATATCTGAAGACACCAAGGAAGGAACTGTCACTCCCATCCCCTGCAGTCTGGCTGCCTAATGGTCTGTGATGATGCATATGTTTACTTACAATCCCATAATAATATATAATGTCTCCAGGGAGGAGACCTGACTAATGTAAATCCTGGAACAAGTTATGAGCTTCAAAGGACTACTTGAAATAATATTTACTTTTACAATTAAATGGATTTCTCAGGTACCCCCTAGTGGGGAGGAATATGCTGATGAAAAGTCCTCCAATTATACAAGAACTCAGCCTTTTGAAGCTTTGCCCTGAGGGAGGGGACCTTTTGCACAGATCAACAACCCAAACAATTTAAAGAAGTGACTCTCAAATTCATGGCTGTGCTTGGTCTGAGCCAAGGCAGTGATCAACTTGTTACCACAGGAAAAGCCCTTGGTGAGGTTTTCCCAAGAGAGGTGATGGCTAGGGAGACAAAAGTCTAAAAATAGGTGCCCTTGCAGGACTATGAACGGAGAATACAGATGCAGTTGCCCTGAACTGTACCACAAGAATAAATTGTCTATCCTGATTTGTCAGAAGTTGTGAGTATGTCAATCTCTAGGTGAAGTCAATGGCAGCCAAAATCAGTGGACATTCTTGAAAGTTTAGTTGCTACTGACTTGACCAAGACCATCGGGGGGGAGTCAGAGTCACAAGTAGAATATAAGTATCCCTTGGTCTTAACCCTGTGCTGAGTCCACCACACCACACTGCTTCTCTCACTATTGAAATGTCCACCCCATGCCTTTCTGTATATGGCTAAGATTGCATGCAACACAGCAGGTAGGATGAACTTAAGTTGTGGGGGAGACATCAAAAAATTATTTCACAAGTCAAATCCAAAATACTAAGACACATCACTGAAACCTTTGTACTATATGGAGTAAAATGAATGGACCAGTCATGCCAGCGTCTGAGTGCAGTGCATGTCAGCTAATGTGATGAGAGGCAATGAACTGGCAGGCAACAAGCACCTTAAAAAACTCATGAGGTTTCTGCCTCTCTCCTGGTCCATGTGCAACAAGCAAACCTCCAGAAAATGTTAATATGGGAACTAGCACATTAAAAGTTATGTGCAAAAGGATCCAGTGCCACTAATAAGGTGAAACCTCCCCTACTTTGTGATCTCTTTTATAGAGAGAGCAGAAAGGGGTCCAGGCTGGACTACTCGTGTGCATCAGAGCTGGAGTGAGGATTAAGCACTGCAGCTGTACAAGCAACATTTCCAAGTGCTTTTGTTTTCAAGAAGGAAAAGGGGGTAAGCTGCAAATGTTAAGTAAATGCACTAGAATTGTCCATGAAGGGTCAGTGCCGAATTAACACCCATGAAGAATGAGGTCTTCTTCCACCAGACCAGTTTAGCACAGGCAGTAGTAGTGGGCGCTCGCGCACACCCTTTGTCCCACCAATGTCTGAAATCTGAGCTGGAAGGAGCAGTTCAGCCCACCCACAACTTCTCCTTGGCTTTTCTGCTGAGACTGCTGATCCGAAAAGCCCAATATGATGATGGGTCTTAGTGATAGTTTTGCTATGTTTCTTTCCCAAAATCATCTCAGGGGGGTTGCCCCTTCCCTATAGAATGAAAAGGAAGACATTAGCCTGTAAACCCATAGAAGGTACATGCCCCAAGACCACTCGAGCTGAGGCCCTGTGCCTCTGCCTTAGTTCTAAGAGCCTTTGCCCCCCCCCCACTTCATGTGCCAGGCACGGCACATTGGAATTGTGCTACCAGGATTTCCTCTATAGCTGGCTGCTCTTGGAACTCCTCTAAATGGAGTTCCCACAAGATGGGGAGGTTTAGGGATACTGAAAAACTACCACCACCTGCAGCTCCTTTAATTTTGGAGGGGTTGGTGGGAATGATACTTGTCTCCCCATTCCAAACCCACCCTCCTTTGACCCTTATTCACCTTCCCACCCATTTACAGATCTATGGAGGGCCCCCTGGTGGATCTTGGGCCAGGTGGAGGGGCAGTTGAGGGGAAGGCAAGTTATTCGATCACTTTATCATCTACCAGTTGTGTAAAACACTGGAAGGGATCATATCACTGCCAGCATGCTTGGTTATGCCCTATAAGTGTTGGCATTATGCATGTGTCCCATTTTCCAGTGTAGTACATGTTGCTGTGTGTCCCCACTTCCACATGGCTACATGCTGAGGAGCTTTGAGGAAGCGGCTCTGAATAATTATAATGGAAATGCATAAACTGACTTGACTGATGTCTGAATAATGCATACTGATTAGAATGGAAATCTGAATGCCTATGAATAGGATCTGTCCCTATCTAGTATTCGACAGAGCCTGGGTGAATGCCCAACTCATCCTCGTGCTGTAGTTTGGCTTTACTAGTAACCCAAAAATAAGAAACAGTAACAACTTCAAGCTAAGCTTTTTCCCTCCCCGAATATGGCTGATCCAAAACGTTAAGCTCCCAGGTGTACTCTGCTCCAAGGAGATATTCCCACCCTCTATATATCCTGATTGGAGCTAATATGATGCCCTTATACAACGCCTGACTACCACACAGGATGGATCTGAAAAATGAAAACCAGCATTACACTGAGAAAGATGATGAGATGGGCAGATATCAGCCCAGCATTTTGTCTCAGCTACGTGGGTGTAACTCTATCTATGGCAGTCACAGAAAGCTAATAGCTTCTAGAAGAAGTCGCAGACAGGGGAAGCTGAAGTCCCATGGAAGATCTTTCATTTATTTCTGAACTTGTTCTCCAATTGCTAAAAGCCACTGGGGACCACATCAGCATTAAGCTAGTTTATTTAAACAAAAACAAATGTTTACCTATTCTTTCTATACGTGAGAAAGTGAATAGTGCATGGAACAGGAGAACATTAAAAGTTAGAGTAAATGAACACACAAAAGGTTTATATCATCCAAAGCAAAAATGATGCAAATTACATCTCAATGTTGTGAGAAACATGACAAAATAAAATTTACAAATCTGAAGAATCTGTTCAACATAATGCTGGCTACAACAGTCCTCCTGACACAGCTGCTCTATTTAAAAAACAAATTTCTATAAGAAGTTGTCTTTTACATGATTGGAATATTCATAA
Organism: Mauremys reevesii; assembly: GCF_016161935.1. Lineage (NCBI taxonomy): Eukaryota > Metazoa > Chordata > Testudines > Geoemydidae > Mauremys > Mauremys reevesii. Next base: position 24,161,022 of record NC_052633.1, on the reverse strand, counting down.
ACCAGTGACTAGTCCAGCTAAATCTCTTCTAAATGCCTGGTTCATAGATTTACAATGCATCTTTTTCAATGTAAGTTACCATAGTTACAGCACAATTCTGGGTGGAATATCCTTTCATTACAAATTGTTACATATTTATATACAAATAGCTTAAATGCATTTTTTTTCCAAGCTCAGTCTGAGATTAGAGTGGCTTTAAAGCAGAATTCTGTGGCAGAGCCTGGTGCATAATGAGGACAAGCTAGACTGAGCCTGAGAGGAGTCAGCCCTGTGTATGGCATGTACAGCTCTGCCATCCAGAGAAACCCAATTCCTCCTCCTATCTTGCTGCAGGATGGAGAGTACTTTACTACAGCCCTTTTCAGGGCACAGAATATCTCCCTGCCTTGTGCCCAGCCAGCTCTGCTGATTTATATTTTGGGAGTGGGGTGCAGGAATGGTTCCATCCACTCATTACCCACTTGTTACTAACTCGTTCACAATGGGGTGCACAGCCCCTGCTCTCTCCCTCTCTCCTCCCTATCTTTTCCCTGATTCCCAGAGCTACCACCCAGGCAAGGCTAATACTGCCATACAAGGAAGTAAGGAGTGGGGTCTTTATTCCCTTGCAGGCCCTGTAGTTCAAAGACACAGTAACCATATCACTATAGCCCTGTAACATTAGAGCAGGGGTCAGCAACCTTTCAGAAGTGGTGTGCCGAGTCTTCATTTATTCACTCTAATTTAAGTTTTCGCATGCCAGTCATACATTTTAACATTTTTAGAAGGTCTCTTTCTCTAAGTCTATAATATATAACTAAACTATTGTTGTATGTAAAGTAAATAAGGTTTTTAAAATGTTTAAGAAGCTTCATTTAAAATTAAATTAAAATGCAGAGCTCCCTGGACAAGTGGCCAGGATCTAGGCAGTGTGAGTGCCACTGAAAATCAGCTTGTGTGTCGCCTTCGGTACCCGTGCCATAGGTTGCCTACCCCTGCATTAGAGGATAGTAAGACCCCAGATAATATTATTCTTCAACTAACATGAAAGAATTTCTTCCATAACATAGATTCTTCTCTTCTGATATGCACTAAAATACCAAAGATCTGAACTTCCACTGGCTGGACCTTTTTTTCTAATGAGCTATGAGCATGTCTCATTGTCTAATTATATGATTATCTGAGCTCTAAATTATCCAGGTATATTTGGTGTTGCATGATACGTTCTGTTCACAGGGATTCTACTGTCCTTTACATAGTAGAGGATCTGTTCCATTATTGTATAAAGTGGTAGATGAAAGAATTTTGTCCTCTGTGTCATGTCTAGCCTATAAAGTAGGAGATCCTCCCCTCACTTGTCAGGGTTGACCCTGAATGATTTGCCATTCTCTGAAATAACACTTCACACCCAAACACATATCCAATCATCTTTGTCAAACCCATCCCATGACATGGTCAAATTTCATGGTTGCCAGGATCAGGATAACACAATCTTTTCTCTTTTTGCAAGGTCGTTTTAAGGAATTGAGGATTTTGATTGTGCTAGTAGGGTCCATGTTTTTAAAACAATGCTGAAATAGGGAGATAATAGTCAAAGACCTGCCACAGCCGATAGCTTCACCTTATGATTTAAAGGACTTTTGGGGACTAAGGGAAGAAAAGAGCATTGCAAGATACCATTGTTGGAAGCTTTGAGCTGGCAACTCTTATGCAATGCTTTGCTTTCACACACAACCGCCATTCCAGGTGTTTGTTTTTTTTTTTTTTTTTTAGTGTTGGTGCACACAGCAAAGAGTCTGCTGCTGCTGCTGTGCTGTTGCTGAATTGCATGCAAATGCATTCATTCAGCTCTCTCTCCTCTCTACTCCCACATGTGTCTTCTCTCTCTTCTCTACTCTAGCAGCAAGCATGCAGCAGCACAGCAAAACTGAACTATGGAAGATTTTGAGATTTAGGCCCCACTATGATCATCATTGTTGCAGTTACGTTGTACTTTAGATGTTGTTGTTTTTTCTTCCAGGCCCCCAAAGTGACTGGGGCTTCATGCTTTTGGGTGGTGGGGGGAATAGAGAGATCCTGTCCCAAAAAGAAACAAAAAAAAACAATGACAAACAAAAATGTGTGACAACAATACCATTGACATGAACACAAGCCACCTAACAGTAGGCCCAGGCCAATGAGAATCCTTGGATGGTATCAGTGTCTTCTCTGCTCCTTTTTTTTTTTTTTTCTTGTTGTGTGTGTGTGTGGTGTGGTGTGACACCAGAACACAGCAATGTAACAAAAAAAAAGCAAAAGCAAATTAAAAATAAAAAAAAATGAAATAGGAAAAAAAAATCATTTTTTTTATTTTTTTTTGCAATTTTAATTTTTTACAATTATGCTTTTGTTTGTTGTTTTGTTCAAAGGAGCTGAGGAAAGGAGAAGGATGGAGGCATAGCTCAGCTGCAGCTCTGACTGAGCTGAGAGCTCTGCCAGAGGGAGAAGCAAGGGGGGGGAGCCTTTGATCTCGTGGGTCCCCGACAACCCTGAACAGGCAGGAAGAGGGAGGAAGGAAGGGCTGGAGGCTCCTACGGACCACTTTCACAATTTTGACTTTTGATAATTTTTAAAGGTAGAGATTCAGTATTAGATTAGGGGAGGCCCCCACCCAGCCAGATTGAATTGAAAAAATTTCATAGGAACACCTTTTTATTTTTTTTTTTTTTTTTTTTTTTATTTAATTCTATTATGTAAATTCCATCAAATTGTAGGGTTAATTAATGGGTTAAATGGATTTGCTGATCTAATGATATCAGGGAGAGTTTGTTTTTGCAGTTTTGTGGAGGATCTGATGCAATAATACCACACCACACCCACAGAGGTAACCTAGTTGAAAAGTGTGTTCACTGGTGTTGTCTTCACTGGATTTCTAGAAGAAGATTTGATTGGCTGATTGTGCATTGATTGCATCTAGCTGAAAGAGCTGTTTTTGCAATGATTTCTTTTTTTTATTTTTTTTTTTTTTTTTTTTTTTTTTTTTCAAAAAAAATCTTCAAAAAAAAAATAAAAAAAAACTTAAAAAAAAAAAAAAAAAAACTGGCAAAACAATGTGTGTGTGTGTGTGTGTGTGTGTGAGTGCGCGCGTGTCCCTCTTCATATATTCATCAAAAAGTGAAATGTTGACAGTTTTGGTTAATGTACAATGTTTTCGGATTGCTCTCTAATCAGATTTGGAGACTAAAATGGAAAAAACTAAACTACTCATTAATCTCACTCGTGAACCCATCATTCACTGGCATTCTCTGTTTTCAGTACATTTATGCCTTGCAGAATCTACCCACATAGAAGACAAGATTCTACTCGCATTATTTTCTTTCTTTATCTTTTAAAGCTCAGAAAATCTAATCTCTGCTTTAAAAAAAATCTGTCTTTATTAAGTTACCTCTGATTTATATAATTTACCATAAAGTTCATTAAAGACTTCATTAATTTTTCACCAGTCTGAAACAGTCTTCTCATTGCTGTTTTTTCTCAGCTGAGATATAATTAAATTGGTTCGACTTTTTAATTTGGGGAGCAAATCATTTACCTGCCCTATCACCAGGTTTACAATAATTACATTTTGCTCTGTCAGATGTTAAATGATTCCCCTCCCCACCCCCATCAGTTCCAGTAATTAGGGTCCTGTATTTAATACTTAGCACATTTCAATCACTGTATTTTATGTTCTCACTGTCATAAGGCTAACTGGATCTTCGGTCTTTTTCCTTCATATAAGTCATATTTTAAAACTACAGTGACAAAGAAGCTTTCCATTGACCTGTGTCCTTAAATGTATCCCAGATAGACTAGTAATAACCAGTCATGGAATTCTCTTGGTATTTGTGTTCCTTTCTCTCAAAAGCTCAATGGCTCTATTTTAGGACAGGGATATCAGAACAACCTATCAAGCTATAATATATTTCAGATCACAAGTCAGAATAGTGATTAAGACAGTTTCATCTCTTGTGAAACAATTACAGGTCAAATTGTGCTAAGGCCAATCCTGTAAAAGCAGACTCATGCATCACATCTGCAATGCCATTTCACTAATATGCAAGAGGCTTTAAAATGTACCACTAACAAAGCAAAATCTCTGAGTGCCAGCAAGTATCTCAAAATGCTGAAATGCCATCATCTGAAGCAAAACAAAGTTGTTACAATAAACAGATGAAAGCAATAAATTCTGAATTAGGAACACAGCAGATCAGATGAGTGGTCTATCTAGTCCAATGTCCTTCTCTGGCCCCTATTCAGAAAGCATGCCCTGCCCCAAGGGGAATTTTTCTTTCTACCCACCATTGGTTAGTAATTGCCTTGATGCCTGAGGCTTTTTGCAAGCATTGCATACATATAAAAGGGGTAAAAAACAAGTGTGATGTCATGGTAGGGGTCTATTATAGACCACCTAACCAGGAAGAAGAGATAGATGAGGGTTTTTTTTAATAACTAACAAAATCAACCAAAGTACAGGACTTGGTGTTGATGGGGGGGACTCCAGCTACCCAGACATGTGCTGAGAAAATAATACAGCAGGGCACAAATTATCCAACAAGTTCTTGGAATGCATTGGAGACAAATTTTTATTACAGAAGGGGGAGAAAGCAAGCAGGGAAGAGGCTATTCTAGATTTGATTCTGACAAATAGTGGGGAACTGGTTGAGAATTTGAAGGTGAAAGGGAACCTGGATGAAAGTGATCATGAAATAATAAAGTTCATAATTCTTAGGAATGGTAGGAGGGAAAACAGCAGAATAAAGACAATGCACCTCCAGAAGGCTGGCTTTAACAAACTCAGAGAATTGATAGATAAAATCAGTGGGAAGCAAGATGAAGGGAAAATAGAGTTCAGGAGACTTAGCAGTTTTTTAAAGAGACATTAAGAGCACAAGAGCAAACTATCCCAATGCACAGGAAAGATAGGAAGTGTGGTTAGTGACCACCCTAGCTTAACCAGGAGATCTTCAGTGACCTGAGACTCAAAAAAGATTAATACAAAAAGTGGAAACTAGGTCAAATTACAAAGGATGACTATTAAAACACAAACACACACACACACACACACACACAAGCATGTAGGGACAAGATTAGAAAGGTCAAGGCACACTACAAGATTACACCAGCTAGGGACACAAAGGATAACAAGAAAACTTTTGACAAATACATTAGAAGCAAGGACAGGGTAGGGCCATTACTCACTGAACAGGAAAAGACACTAACAGAACATGCAGCACTGGCCAAAGTGTTAATGACTTTTTTTTTTTCAGTTTGTGACGGGGCGGGACAGCCCCGCACTGGTACAGCAGGGGTTAATCCTTCTTTGATAGCAGAGGAAGCCACGCCCAGGAAGCTCTGCTGGGCGTGCTCCAACTGGCAGACCGATATAAAAGCCTGCAGGTCTGCTCAGTCGGGTCAGCTCCTGCAGGAGGAGAGCCAGTGAGCCTGGACCGGGCGGGGTCAGCCGAGCAGAGGGGATTGTAGAGACTGACAGCCTTAAAGCTGCAGTACCGCTCAGCGTGTTGCGGCGGATGAGAGCTTGCCACAAACAGGGCCCTGGGTCGGGCTCGGTGGAGAGGCGGACCCCAGTCCCCCCCCCCCCCTTGACTCTGGCCGAGAGGGGGTTTACATGAACTCGGCAGACCGAAGGACAAGGAGTGGCGCGGCGCTAGGCCCCCCAGCCCCCCTGCCACTAGGGGTGCTCACAGTTTCCACCAAAAAAGTTAGCAGTGATTGGACAGCTAACATAGTGAACATCAGTGTAAATGGGGTCGGATATGAGGCTAAAATAGGAAAAGAACAAGTTAAGAATTACTTAGACAAGTTGAATGTCCTCACACTAGCAGGGCCTGATGAAATACATCCTAGAATAATTAAAGAACTGCCTGAGAAGATTTCTGAGCCATTAGTAATAATCTCAGAGAATTCATGAAGGATGGGAGAGATTCCAAAGGACTGGAAAAGAGCAAATATGGGGAATAAGTCACCTTAACTGGTCTATAATGAGAAAGATAATGGAGCAAATAATCAGTTTGTAAGCACCTAAAAGATAAGATAAGAACAAATCATGTCAAACTAATATGCTTATTTGACAGGGCAACAAACCTCGTGGATGGGGGTTCAGTAGATATAATATATTTCAACTTTAGTAAGGCTTTTGAAACTGTCTTATATTAACTTCTCATAAGCAAACTAGGGAAATGCAGCCTAGATGACACTATTATAAGGTGGATGCACAACTGGAGAGAACTGTATTCAGAGAATAGTTATCAATGATTCACAATCAAGCTGAAAGGACATATCAAGTGGGGGCTTGCAGGGATCTGCCCTGAGTCCCATTCTCTACAGTGTCTTCATAAATTATTTGGATGATGGCAAAAAGAGTACACTTATAAAGTTTGCAGAAAATGCTAAGCTGGAGAGATTTCAAGTGCTCTGGAGGACAGGATTAGAATTCAAAATTATCTTGAGAAGCTGGAGAAATGGTCTGAAATAAATAGCATGTATTTCACTAAGGACAAATGCAAAGTACTACATATAGGAAGGAATAATAAATTACACAAATACAAAATGGGAAATGACAACTGCCTAGGAAGGAGTACTGAGGAAAAGGATCTGGGGGTCATAGTGGATCAAAAACTAAGTATGAGTCAACAGTGCAACACTGTTGCAAAAAAAGCAAACAGCATCCTACCATATATTAGCAGAAGTGTTGTAAGCAAGACACGAGAGGTAATTCTACCACTCTACTCAGCACTGATAGTACTGTGTCCAGTTCTGGGTACCACACTTTGGGAACGATGAGGACAAATTGGAGAAAGTCCAGAGGAGAGTAACAAAAATTATTAGAGGTCAGGAAAGATTGAAAAAAATAGGTTTATTTAGTCTGGAGAAGAGAAGACTGGGGGGGAGGGGACATAAATCTTCAAGTACATAAAAGGTTGCTATAAGGAGGAGGGAGATAAATTATTGTTCTTATCCAGTGAGGACAGGACAAGAAGCAATGGGCTTAAATTGCAGCAAGGGAGATTTAGGTCAGACATTAGGAAAAAACTTCCAAACTGTCAGGGTAAAGCACTGTAACAAATTACTTAGGAAGGCTGTGGAATCTCCATCATTGGAGGTTTTTAAGAACAGCTTGGAAAAACAGCTGTCAAGGATGGTCTAGAAAAATAATACTTAGTCCTGCCTCAGTGCAGGGGACTGGACTAGATGTGACCTACCAAGGTCCCTTCCAGTCCTACATTTCTATGATTCTATCCAGGGCCGGCTCCAGCTGTTTTGCCGCCTCAAGCAGCAAAGGAAAAAAAAGAAAAAAAGAAAAACCCGATTGAGCTGCCACCGAAGTGCCGCCCAAGAGAAAGAGAGGGAAGGAAGGACCCGCCGCTGAATTGCTGCCGAAGACCCGGACATGCCGGGCCAGTAACGGACAGAATGCTGCCACTTTCTATTGGCTGCCTTAGGCACCTGCTTCCTTTGCTGGTGCCTGGAGCCAGCCCTGATTCTATGAAAAACCTGCTTTGTTTCTGGTCATTGCCACAGTTAGATATTCTTCCATTTGTCCTTCTCCATTGGTGTTTGTCCTTGTTCAGAACGCAATAGCTACATTAAAAAGTTACACTAATTGGATGATTGCTGTGAGGCTCCCACCAACACAGTATTTGGAAATGTAACAGACTTTTTTGTTCCAAAGAATATTTGTTAAACACAGAAAGTGGAATAATACATTCTGTAGACACAAAGACAGCGTGGAACATTAAGGTGAACTTTGCTTGCAAACAAGGTGACCTGAGGAATCGGTATATTGTCTCTAATATCTTACATTCAGTGGTTTTAATTCCCAGTTCTGCACTGTGTTTGACAGACCATTCATTTGAAGGGCTTCTGGGATATGCAGGTGACTCAAGTTCAGATAGTTATTTTAAGGATATGTTGCTTGTGTTTATTTTTTAATGCTAAAGAGAACACACAGAGAGGAGCCAAGAAAGACCTTTTGCACACAAAGAAAAATGTGCTTTCCAGAAGGAGAATGTTTTGACATTTAACTGAGTTTATTTTGGGATACATTTCCTTTAAACTCTAACATTGGTAACAGAGGGTGTCTCAGTTAACACTACTTTTAACTTTCACTGAAGCAGAGTCTCCTCTTGACAGGTGGAGAACTATTATTATAACTCTGATTGTTATTTCTTATTCTTGCTGTTATTATTAATAGCATTTTTCTCCGAGGTAGCATCTTTGATCTGAAAGTGCATATTTTTAACAGCGAGGATAATTAATCATTGGAACAATTTACCAAGGGTTATGGTGGATCATCACTGCCAATTTTTTAAGTCAAGACTGGATGTTTTCCTAAAACGTGTGCTCTAGTTCAAACAGGAATTAATACAGGGAAGTTATGTGGCCTGTGTTATGCAGGAGGCCAGACTAGATGATCACAGAAGTCCTGTCTATGAATCTCAGACAGTGACAAAGTCAGAAATTAAACATAGGAGTCCTGCCCTCCGGTCCCTTGAGCCTAACCATTAGAAACATGGCCTCCATATTAGGAGCTACTCTACCATATTCATAACTTCACCTGCATGAAAATCAGATTAGACTAGTCAAGGACTAAACAAAATGTCTAGACATACCTCAGATGCCCCTTTATTGAAAAAAAGCTCAGTGTGTGTGTTTTTGTTGCAGTTTTCTTTGTAAGTTTTCTCTAATTTTGCAAAATTTCCCCAATAAAAATGCAAGGCAGTGCGCCATCCTGCAAGTGTTCTGCACGAGTAGACTCTGCACCTCCACTAAACATCATTAACTTCAATGGACACAGGTGTCTGCCTCTATGGAATAACTAAAGGATGGGCATCTAAGTGATATGATCTTGTGACAATATGGCTAATAAGATTACCATGCTTAGACCCAGTCCTGCAACTGACTTCACTGGGACCCTGCATTGGTGCAGCAGCCCACCTGCTCACAAGAAGTTGCAGAACAGGAGTCTTAAGCTGTACTCTTAAAATGCTGCAGTCGCTAATTATAAATACAAATAAATAATGCAAAGATGAACACAGAGAATAAATGAGTAAATTCTAGGAAATGTTAGTTTTTCCATTTGTTTTTCTTTAACAGCCTTTTACCATATGTCCTCAGAGTGGCAAAAAGACCATAACTTAGAAGGTAACAGCCACAATATTACCTGGTTGACTCTTTGTTGTGCAAAATAAAAGAAAATCTGTAAAATAAACTGCAACACCAACAACAAAAGGTTTACAAAGTCAGAAATTTCACAACTGAACATCTAAAGGAGAATGGGGTCTCCTGTATAAGCATTAGGGTGCGATTTTCAGAGATTCTGAGCACTCCCAGCTCCCATTGATGTTGATGGGAGTTTTAAGTGCTAGGTGCCTCTGAAAATCAGATCCTAAGGACTTTAATAGCCAGAGGCCTTTAGGATAGTTTGAGGGGATTAGAGAGAGTTGGAGGAGCTGGGCAGGAGGCAGTTCCCAAAGGCATTGTCAGTGAATCAGAATGAATTGAGAAGCACTTGGGGAATGTACATCTCTGGCTGCTTCTGTAACATTTCTCTCCACTCCCACTTCTGCTTCATAAACAGAGCTTGTGCTAGCCAATGTGCAGCTGCATGCAGTTCATCTTCTTCTGCTAGCCAGCACAATCATGCCTCCTAACCTCATGCCAGCTGGCCAGGTGCAGCTGAGGCTCCCCTGCTCCTCCCATTCCCCTGTCAGCCAGACTGTCTGCCTGTACACCGCTTTCCTCACTCCACGCACTTCTCCAGCCACTGCTCGGCTCCCACTCCCTTCCCTCCCAGCTGCTCCAACTTCAGCCTTGCCCTCTCTCCCAATACTCAGGTTCCCCAGTGCTTTCCATCAGCTTTACTGTTACTCCTATTCTCCACCCACCCTCCCCCCCATCCACCCAATAGTTCTGATATTAATCCAGTTCTTCCATCTGCTGCTCAGACTCATCTGCCTACAACCCACCTCACAACCTCCAAGGGACGCCTCCAGCTGCCAAACATTCCTCCACAACCTGGCACTGAAAATACAGGGGTGAAGGGAAGCGCATCCACAACTCCCAGTTAGCAGTAAACACTTTGCTTTGTTATCCTTGTTTTCCGGTGAATGCCATGCTGGCGGAAGTGTAAGTGTGGTTTGAGCCAGTCCCTATGTACACTTCATCATACTGCTCTTCCGAGGCACTTCAGTAATGACCTGCTGTTCCACCCCTGGGTGTGTTCTATGCCGAGAATGATGATCTGCCAAATCGCATGCTGATTTTTTTCACATAGACAAACATCCAGTAGGGAATAACATGAGTTCATGAATCTCTCTTACTAGAAAGATAGAAAGCCAGGTCCCCAGAGGTGACAGCCTAGTGCATTATCCACTCTACCACCTAGTCCTCTAATAACAGGTAATTTCTCCAAAGAACAACTTCCTTCATATTCACAAGGTTTTCATTTAGCTTCCCTTAATATCCTTATGAATATTTTAAACTGGCCTACACCGGCGGTACTTCTTACACACATTATTTTCCTGGGGACCCGGTTCACAATTTACGTGCCATATATTTGAAAATATTTTACTCAGAATGACTATATGCATCTGTAATTCACCTAAGTATCGTTCGTTCTCATATACCAGTGCATTGGGCTACCTCTCTACTGCGTCTGAGTACCGTGGGAATCAATGTGCAGCTAAGTGGAAAAAGCTAAATCTGTCCTGCACCGAGTTGTGCAGATTTTCTCACTGCCTCTGTCATGTTGTTTTATATTTTAAAGGTACTCACCTGGCACCATTTGCATTCCACATTCGAAAAAAAATATGCACTAGCTAGCCTAGGAAATCTGTCATATTTCCCCTTCTCCCGCCTGTTGTTTGTTGAGCCCACTTGCTATAGCTGAAAGCATATAATTGCACTTTAGGTGTGGAAAAAACATATCACTGACTCACTGGCTGTTATCCAAGTGATCTACAAAGAGCAGTACTAATACACTTCAAAAATGGGCTGAAGATAAATTGGTTTCTGGCCAATTGTCAAGTCATTTCAATGCTTAACATGGCTTTCATGATAACACTTGACAGTATAACTGCAGTCATTATTTTGCTGCGTACTTGATTAATCCTCTCACTAGTAGTGTGGATGGCATAACTATCTCTGTTTTCACCATAATTCAGAATTAATTCTCCAGACCAGTGTGTGTGTTTGTTGGCGTTTTGATATTATTTGTTTTGAAACAGCTTTGAGTTATTTATTCAACACCCTTTTTCTTTTTCTAATTTTAAGTAAATTTTAATTTTCATGAAAAGTATTAGGATTAAAAGACCTAGGGACTGAAGTCCTCTGTGTAGTTATACTACAGGTACAGTATCTGCAGAAGTAGTGCAAGATTCCTCGCACTGTCCTATCAATGCACTTCAGTCCTGTTCTGGCTGGCTGGGGAAGAAGTGATGTCTCAGTATGTGCAGGACAATGGACAGTCAGCTAGTCGGTGACAGCATGGCTGTATAGCTAGAAGGCACTGCTGCCAGGCTCTTGTTCTCTAACAAGGGCTCTGATGGGCTCAGTCAGCAAAACCAGTTGTGCTTTGTGTGGCCTTGGGCCTAGTGACTTATGAAAAATGAGAACAGGGAATGCTGAAGGAAGGGGAGGTTGGGTGGAAGAGGCAGCATGGTGTCTTTCTGGGTACCCTGCCTTACTATGGAGAGCCAATTTCAGGAGAGCTGGGTATGGAAACTAGACCTCCTACTTTATTTGGAGGAAGCTCTGGAACCCACACTATGGATACATTGATGGGGGGAGCAATCTGGAAGTTAGGGCATGTATCAGTGGCTGCCAGGGCTTGAGCTAGGAAGGAGAGGTCTCTAGAATGGCAAAGAGATGACCGTGCACTTGGGTCTCCCCACTCTCTAACAGAGACAGGTGATGGGAGCCACAACGGTGGCTGACAGAGTGGAAGAGATAAAGTGGCAGCAGATCTGTGTTGTGTTTCTACCCCAACATTCACTAGAATCCGTATTGGGTTTCTGCAGTTGTCCCAGGATTGTTTGTGTGTGCTAGAGAGAAGAAACTGTCTCTCTCTAATCCAGTCTCTTTTACATTTTGGTTTATTTTGGAAACATTACTTGTGTTCCCTGTAAGAATTCCCTGTGTACTTTGATTAAAAGGAAGTGAGATGCTGAATTTTACACAAAAGAAAGAAACAGTTAACTCCCTGAAATTCTTGGCTTAACTGAATGCAGCAGCTATCTCTCTGGTGCTGCTTTTTTCAATTCTGCTTTAAAAGGGGAAGCGGGGAATGAGTTTAAAAATATTAACATTTGTCCTGTGATGACTTTCTGCAAGCTGCTGAGCAGGATATTTTTCAAGTCCTGAAAATTTCAGCAGGATTGCCTTCCATTCTAATCAGGTGAAAATGGGATACAGTCATTTAAATGCGTTGTGCAAAGGCAAACTCTTTAAAATCTGGAGCATAATGTATTGAACTGCAAGCAAAAGAGCATCTGAAGTTTTTTTTAAAGTTATTGCCAGAAATGAAGCATGTGAGCATCTACATCAAAAAAACAGATAAATGCTAAGTGGTAACTGATCAATTCTGATATTTTGATGCTACCATGCTATAAATTAAACCATATTTAGGACCTCAGCTTTCCCCAATGAAGTCAGTGATAAAACTTAATGGACAAAACTCAGGAACAGGCCCTAATCTCTCTGATTTGCTGTGTGCTTGCAGTTGCACAGAATAATTTTTCATAGATAATTTCACTTCATATTTTATACTCCAATCCTGCAACTCCCTCACTGCACTATGTAAAGCCCCAGTGAAATCAACTTCAGTTCCACATCCAGGCATTGCTTATGAAAAACTTTAACTATTGGTCATAATTATATGATAATGCACTTGCTGCTGAGCAGCTACGAAGGATTTGTTCTCCTGGAAGAAGTTAATTCTTTGTTGGGAGAGGGATGAAAGGACACACTGAGACCAGTCTTTCCTAGTCTATTTTTAGTTAAAATATGCACACGCCGCAGTTCGTGTTAGCCCATCTTTTATCAAGGCAATATCAACAAAACAGTTGTAAAGATTACAGTTCACAGCCCCTTTTTCAGAATTCCAGCAAAAGCAGCTTTGTTTGAACATCTTTGCTTAGATAGCCTGTTTCTGTGTCAAAACTGTCTCAAGATACTGCTTTGTGTGGGTGTGTCTTAATCTCTGCCCAGAACTCATTAAAACTCCACCCACTTGGGTGGTTGCTACAAAACACCTGGGATTTGAAGTCACTGTGTTTGAGGGTACAAAACTGGGGCCAAATTGAGACCATTTGGAAAATCAGGGCCACAATATGTAGTTATCAGCAACAACATAATTGCACATCAAACAGAAATATTCTGTATTGAGTGTATGAAATAGTTTCTGGTTAGTCTTTTATGCACTCTTAATTTGAAGTCCTCAAATTTTCTTACAGCTAGTTGTTGTTTTGATTATGGTGAATCAAGTAAAAAAGATCAAATCACATATATTTCTTCTTCCTTTTTCTGGTCTTGATAATAGGCTTTTATTTTGTTTTTTGTATGGGAGAATTAAAGTGTTCAGCATCTAATTAATAAGTCAAACTATTACTGAATGCAAGAGCAGTTTTTAAAATGTTGAATAATACACTTTTTAGCAATGGTACATAAAGAGAAGTAAATAAACTTAGCCAAGGAGTTCTGGCCACCAAGCTGAGAAAAATAACCTATTATGAAGAAGTGGGCTTGAACTGAAAGCTTGGATATGAATGTAATCAAAACTTTGGGAAACATTGGATCCAGATCAAAATGTCTCAGCAAATGATTATTTTTGTAATGGCCTACACCAAACCCCCAGATCTGAACATACCCAGTTGTGATGAGGTGTTCTCTCCACACCCCACCTGAAGGAGTTAAGGTAGCTTGGAAGAGGCTAACCTGGTAGGCTGCGCCTGCGGGAGAATTAGGCTGCATAGACAAGCCCTAGTGGAAGATGAATCTCAGCTGAGCAGATGTAAGTTTATACAAAGCTAGGAAGCTGACAACAGAAGGGGCTACAGGAGAAGTAGGCTTTAGTCACTTCCTGGGAGTTGGGAGCTTGAGTTTGACCCCATGGGTGGGCCAGAACATCAAAAAAGAGAAGCGAAATAGGAAGGAGCACTGGGAAACAGCAATGGGGCCTGGGAGCTAGCAGACCAAGGTTGCTAGATAGAGGATGCCTGGACTAGACTCTGAAGTAGTTCGCAGGCCCAGATTCCCCTACCTGCCACTGGGAAGGTGGCATAGTCTTAGATTAGAGGAAGGCCTGGAGAGGTAGTTGGACAGTTGGTCTGGAGAGACTTTAACTCCACCCTGGCATGGAAGGGGAAAAAAACATAGTGACCTGGCCAGAGGGCCAAGCCACGAAGAGGGAGCATGCTGAGTCCTAGAGAGTGGGGCTGCCGAGAGAGCCAAGGAAGGAAAGGGGCATTGGACCTGGATGGCGCCAATCCCCAGAACAGCCAGGGGGAGCTGCCAAAAGGGGAGTGTCACCCATGGCACCCTACTGAGGGATAGTTTGGACCCATCTGTCCTATTACTCAGTCCTGAAGAGTCAAAAGATACTGTGGATTTTTTAGCATATAGGAGAAGAAATTCAAGTCTCTGAGTAGTGTGGGATGAGATTTTAAAATAAGTAGTAATCACATCTTTCCAGTATCCCATTTTATCTATTTTTAACGCATTCTTTAAGTGGAAATAAAATATTCAATATCCTATGATCAAACAGTTGCTCCAAATGAGCTGTGTTTGAATAATGAATCTATTGAATTCTGTCTAGGAGTTATCATCTGTGACTCCCAAAAGTAAATTCTCAAAAAAAAAAATTTATCTTTTCAATAGTACAAGAACAGTTTTATTCTAAAATTCCCTGAGAAGGACTCTACTTCCTCTTAAACCTTCCCTAATAATAAAAACAAGGAAAGCTGAACTGTAAGTGATAGTGATGTCAATTAAGAGCAATGTCCATATTTGTTTGTGCTGTGATACATATTTCATATAACTAGCTCACACACATACACGTGTATCTTGCATCTAATACATATTTGGAGGTAATATCTATGTGATAAATTACAGAGCTATGTGACATATTCACTTATCATGCACCTCTGACTGCTTAGCCTACCCAACAAATCCATCTCCCTGGGTCTTATTCTAAAGTCCCAACTATGTCATCCATTTCAAACAGCCACCATTTCAAAAAAATCCAGCCTACAAGAGAAATATTTCCACTCCTCCATTGTGGAACTCCCCCTAACCTTGCACCTGCCTGTGACTCAGGATGGGCACTATTTAGTCCTGGGCCAGTGATAGCTTTATTAGGCATAAAACTCTCATAACTCTAAAGTCCAAAATCTCCGGATACTTCCGGCCTAGACCCATTAAATATAAGCCTCCCCAACCTCAAATTGGGTCCTGTTCCATCTGTGGATCCTGCTCACAGGAAACACCTCTCCAACCTGGCTACCTGCTCATGGTGAGAAATCGTTCTCCACTGCCTCACAGCTCCTGCTCAGAGGAGACCACCCCCTGACATGGCCCCTTCTTTCTGAGGTGCACTCTGACAGAATGTCCCACAGATGCTACCCCACATGCAAGCACCCTCCTGAAGGGTGGAGACTCCTCCCCTCTGCAATACATGTTATTTTTTTAAAGTCACATTGTCGGCTTGAAAAAGGAAAAAAAAAAAGGGGGTCTGAGGCAGGGATAGAACCTACCCCACTCCCCTCACTCCAAAACTTCTTCACCACAGGATTTGCTAGAAATTTTGCTTCTCCAGCAAGCCCTCTGCCAGATTTGCAAGTTGCTGCAACACAGTTACTATGGTAATTATATGATAGCAGCTCCCCCTGCTGCTAACACAGAACAATACTAGTTTCCGATAATCCAGTGGTTTCAATGAGTTTACTCAGGATTTATAGTAACTGACATCAGAGTTTGTCCCATTGTGTCTTTTGAAACAGTGAAGTTTATGAATGAAGTGAACATGAAATGAGAAATTCCTGTCTTGAGACTGCAGATATTGCTGCACTTTGCTATAAATAATGAACTCTCATATCTCAGTGTTTAGCTGACTAAAAACTAAAACAATTTGCTTGCTTTTATGCAAATAGCTGTTTATTTCCTCCCCTTCCTCTCTTGCACATTTCACAAATTAAACCTAAAAATCCCTAAGAGCTTTAAGATTTTTAAAAGTTTTCAGTGAAACCCACTGGCAACTAACATAGCGGCTGGGACACTGCAACTAGACTCCATGCTGTAATCAAGGAAGTGGTTTGGGAAATAAGGAAACAATGTTTCATAAGGAAAAATTCTCTTCCCATTTACTGACTCATCTCTAGAGACCAGTTCTTTCAGATAATCACAGAGAAAAGAGCACATAAGTGCCTGAGCTGCCAGAACCACCAACAGCACACAGATGTCGAACAGTGAAGTAGCAATACCAGTAGCAACATTCCACATTGTAATTTTTAAATGTACGGAATAGGTGCCCAGAGCACAGATGGGCACTTATAGAATGTGGGGGGAGGGTTGTGTATGGAATTTGATAAATAAATAAATATGAAAAATATTTAATATGAATCTAAAAAAACCACTTGAAACTTGCCTGTTTTAAAGTGCACAGTGCTTAGACACACAGGCTGAGAGGATATGTGTATTGCACCAATAAATGCATATAGAAAGCCAGGCCAAAAGAGAGCTGGAGAAGATTCCAGACGGAACCTCTAGAGTGAAGCAGAGAAACAGAATAAAAACACAAGAAGTTCTTTGCAAGATCAGGGGTCACTCAAGCCCAATATCCTGCCTCCCACAGTAGCCATGTCCTGAGAACCCACTGGATCAACTTTAGGAAAGCAAACATGGACAAGGGGGTCACAAGGGAGCAGAACCATCATAAAGTCGTCTCTCTTTTTGTCTCTCTCTACTTTTCAACAGAATTAAATACCAATAAATTCCGCATTTCTGAGTCATTTGTAGTTCATCTCTAGTAACAAAAAGTGTCTTAAACACAAGTGTCAGATAACGATTAGCTGAGTATCAGAGAGATGAACAAATCAAAAGCCTGGATTTTAAATACCTTCCTCCTTCCAAACATGCAAGCTACTCAGTCTGAATCTACACATGGATCCACATGTAACGTCTGGCCATTCTCTCGACAATGGACCAAACCAAAACCTGGGTCTGAATACCTCTGAACTGGGTTGATATCCAGAGCTGGATCCAGATTTGGTGACTCAGTGAGTACATGGGAGTCAAACAGCTTTTACAGACTGAGGAAGAGAGAACACTCACATTTTAAAGATGAAAACAGGAGTCATTCTGACCAGCATAAAATCCATTCTGCAGTGAAGTACTTGAAAACATGGTAACTCTAATCTTATGATTTCTCATACTAATGAGAAATCACTAAAAATTAATCTGCCAAGTAGCTATCAGTAAAATGTGCAGAATATTAGTTGCATACACATGAAAATTCCATTTATTCTGCTTTTCCCTGTTCTGCAGCTATCTTTTCTTATAGTCACTGGCAAATGAGGAACAGGAAAGCTAAACTACACAGTCTATGCAAAACCTATTTTGCTTTCTACTCATTTATTAGGTTGGCATTTTCACTCATAGGAAAGCACTGCAGGAAGCCGTGCATTTGTTTCCAAGCTTTCAGACATATAAGTGAAACCTGCTATGATTATGTTAAATAGCTGTGTGTGCAAAGTGTTATGTAGTAGATCTCCATATTGTTTCTTTTCCCAGTTTCTGTCTCTTACCTAATGTGGTAATGTTTTTTTGTGTGTGTTTTTTTTTTAACAAGTCAAAAATAAGAATTCTCTCATGTGGAAGTGAATTGCACCACAAGCTGGGTCAGCACCAGCAGGGTTGGGACACTGAGATCTACAGCACAGACTTTTGCCACTGGAGCTAATGGAGTGACTGATGGTGGTTGGCTGGTACACTTTACATAGCTCAAACACTAGACGTGGGGGGAGGCACATTTTACCAGTGGATTTTACCGCTATTTGCTGACAGCAGAAGACTCCTGAATTCAGTTCCAGATTCTAGAGAGGAGTGTGCGCTACTGGTTTATAGACCTTTCTGTCCTGTCCCCACCCCAAGCCTGTCTTTGTCCCACCCCCCACCCCCCGGGCTCTATCTTCGCACCCTAGCTACTGTTCCTGACCCACCGTGTTCCTATCTACCTGCTCACCCCTTGAATCCTGCCCCTACTTGATAGCAAGGGAGAGGCAGTTAGCAGGCTCTGAATTCTTGTGCCTGGTGCCACAGTACCCATGATCACCAGGAGCGGGGCTTGTAGGAGAAGTCCTGCTCTGCCCCTGGAGCACATGCTGGAGCATGCTCCGTGCAGACTGAATTGTTAAAGAGTTTAGCTGACATATTCCAACAAGTCTCTAATTAGCATGCACAAACTGAGATTTTTTTCAAAGGCTAATAACTTTGCCCCATGGGAGCCCATGCCAAATTTTCAGACCCTACTCCAAAGCCAAGAGAACTAGTGCGTCTGAACTAGACAGTTGTAAGAATTCTTTTTAACATGGGCAAAACAACATATTTTCTCCTAATCTCATTCTCAGAAACAGCTGAATTGTTTTAGCTGAAACTTTCCAAAGACCGTTAGCCTGAGGCAGACACTCAGCATGGAAAATTTCACTCCAAATTGGTAATATTTGGCAGTCTTGTAAGCAAATGAAAAGATAGGGGATAGTATCAAGCAGCCTGTATTATAGGCCTCACCACCAGCTCCACCTGTCATTAGGATCACAGTTATTTTGCTTGGTAAAAAAAAAAATGGATAGTGCACTCTACTTTCCCTTGCAGCTCTAACCAGTTCAACTGGCTGATACAGAGAGTAAAAAGATAGCACCCCATTTTCTCTCTGCTCCATTGAAATACTAGGCGTGGGCAGTCCTGAATTCTGAAACTGTCTCTCAACATTGTAAGGAGAGCATAAGGCATGTGGGTGGTAAGGATTCTTGATCTGAACACCCACACAAACTGGCCCTATATATAGTTTTGTCAATGAGCTTTGAAATGAAATACTATGGTTGTCTTTAAGACTATTCTATAAAAAGAACACTAAGGTAGGTAAGATTATTCCTGCAAGAGGTGGACTCATAGCAGAGCCTGGAATTAGATTAAACAAATTGACAAGTTGCATATATTTTTTACACTCTTGACATTTATTTAACATTTGTGCTCTAGTTGGATTAAATCATGGGCAGCAATGTCTTGTCAGAAAAGTGCACTGTGATTAACATTGAGTAACTGCCTTTCTAAGTAACTTCTGTTACTTCTAAGATGATGGAAGTAGTTTTTTAGTTTCCATTATACAATTATTGGACTTCTAATTCTTTTATGGGCCATAATCTGACTTCAGGCCTTTTCCCGTCCATAGCTATAGCTCTAATTGAGTTTACTAAGGAAGTGAATTATGCAGTTGTCAGTAAGAAAACTGACAGCCTAATTTTTCTACTTCTCAAAAGCTAATCATGCAAACAACCATAATATCTGGCATAATATATTAGGGAACCTAGTTATTTGTCTATCAGTTCAGCAGTTTGTCTTCACTGTCTGTCCATCTCTACATTAATTTACAGGTTTAATATTCCTTCCTGAGAGTCAGGGAGATTCAGTAAAGGGGGACAGGTTAGTGTCAGCAACAGAAACACTAACTTGCAGATAACTTGCAGGGAGGATTGGGCCCAGTGTTGGGTGTGAGCAGGGGCGGCTCTAGCCATTTCGCCGCCCCAAGCACGGAGGCATGCTGCGGGGGGCGCTCTGCCAGTGGCCGGTCCAGCGGCTCCGGTGGACCTCCCCCAGACATGCCTGCGGAGGGTCCGCTGGTCCCGCGGCTCTGGTGGACTTCCCGCAGGCGTGCCTGTGGATACTCCACCGGAGCCGCGGGACCAGCGGGTCCTCCGCAGGAACGCCTGCGAGAGGTCCACTGGAGCCACCTCCTGCCCTCCCGGCGACCAGCAGAGTGCCCCCTGCAGCATACCGCCCCAAGCAAGCGCTTGGCGTGCTGGGGCCTGGAGCCACGCCTGGGTGTGAGGAGCTAGGCTGCAGGGGAGGTGGAGACCAGGGCTTCTCAACCTGTAGCAGAAAATAAAAATAGCAAAAACCCTCCAGGAGGGCAAAAAGCATGCCAAAAAATTCCAATTCAGTTCTTCCAAAGAGGAATTCTTCTCGAAATCTCTTCCCATGAAAAGTCTCACTTAACAGACGTTTCATCCCAATTTGGGATTAATTATTTTTCAAAAACATAATATGTTTGGTGGGAAGTGACTTCCATTTTCCGGCCAGCTCTACGCAGGCAGGGGTCAGGTTGCCCATGTGTGCTACCCCTGCCTCCAGCAAAATACTTTCTGGAGCTTACCTGGGTGTGAGCTCCCTGACACCACCAGTCTGCTAGCCACCCAAACAGTCTCCTCAGGGCTCTGCCTTGCAACTTAACAATAGATGCACCGCAGTCCCCAGGCTCCCTTGGAGCGTTCCCCTGTAGTATCCAGCCCCTGTTACTGGTTATTCACAAAAATACCAGGTTTGCAGTCTCAAAGGGGTCAGTGTACACATTAGCTTGTTTGATTCAACTGCGGATCAGCTCCTATATAACCGTGGCTCTCAACCTTTCCAGACTACTGTACCCCTTTCAAGAATCCGATTTGTCTTGTGTACCCAAAAGTTTCACCTCACTTAAAAACTACTTAAAATATCAGACATGAAAATACAAAAGTGTCAGCACACAATTACTGAAAAAATTGCTTACTTTCTCATTTTTACCATATAATTATAAAATAAATCAATTAAAATATAAATATTGTACTTATATTTCAGAGTATAGTATATAGAGTAGTATAAACAAGTCATTGTCTGGATGAAATTTTAGTGTGTACTGACTTTGCTAGTGCTTTTTATGTAGCCTGTTGTAAAACTAGGCAAATATCTAGATGAGTTGATGTACCCCCTGGAAGACCTCTGCGTACCCTCAGGTTGCAGAGAGAACCACTGCTGTATAACATCGCAACACTGAGATATATTTATAGTGGAAACAAATTTATTATCAAAGATTAAGATTTAAGCGATCGTAAGTTAGGATAATGATGAAAACAGAAATAGTTACATATTTTTAAAAAACTCTAAACTGCAAATATGGATCTGCATTTATCAACGGTTACCTAATCTATATAATAAAAGAGATTTTTTCCCAAAGGTTTAGTCTTTTGCGGAGCTATCTACTTTCAGACAAAGCAGGATCCAAGCATTTTATGAGGCAGGGGTTTTCCTCAGTGAATGGATAACAAAATGTCTCCTTGAATTCTATTCATAATCTTCAAAGTTCATTTTATGCCCACAGAGACAAGACAACTCCCTGTGGTTTAGTATTTGGTGTTTTCCCACCCTTGTTGACTACATATGTAAATTGGGCTCAAATTGGGCTGGCTTAGTGTTTAATTTAACAGTGAACTGCAATAGGCAGGTGAATATACATCCTAACTCTTGTCTGGAAGAAACCTGTTTTTCTCTTTGGTTGGTGACTTTAAAACATATTTTCAGTACATTTACACAACTCCTTATTAAACATTAGTACATACATTATACAATGATTATGAGAATCAGTATGATATAAGATTTTATTTGAGACCTTACATAGATAAATACTATGAAAGCAGTATGCTAGTTGTGGTGAGTTTTCCAGGTCAGCTAAGAGTTGCTGTTATAGAACAAAAAACCCTTTGCAAGTTGACACTGAGGGATTCTTAGGGTCACAGAGGGAAATGTTATGGACATAGGATGTTCAATTCTTATCTTAAGTGCTTATCTTTTTTCACCAGCAAAACATCTCACTCACTCCCTCTCCCTCTCTCCTCTCCTCTCCCTGGTTCAGTTTTAGCCGAATATTTTTCATCCAGGTGCTGATTACTCTCAGGCACTGAGATAATTGTAAGATGGTGTTATTAATGTGAGAGAGATTGCAACTGCATGCAACATCTTTGGGGACCATATTGTACTGCATTTATGTATCCCTGTGGGCCAGGGATTGTAGGCAATTCCAGGGAGGAGGATTACCACAGCTCTTACAGGAACCAAAAAATGTGGGGGGGTGATTAAGGCAAGTCACTGAGACTAAACAACTCCAGAGAAGTTCCATTCCTTGGGCTGGTTTGCAGACACTGGTTCAGACTGGGTTTTCTGGAGACTAGGAAACAAAGAAAGGGCTTTTGATATAAAAAGATGAGCTTGAACTGACTTGTGGTCTTCTTTCTGATCCAGCAAATGGACAGGATCCTCTGGGGCCCTCAACCCTTGCAGAAGTATTGGAAATACTTTGGACTACTAGGGCCCCATAAGACTGAAGGGTGATCTCTGATAAGTTTTTACCAAAAGTATAGGAACTCTTACTTTTTTAAAAAAAAAATTGTTTTTGCTGTAATGCTTTTACCTTAAAAATAAATGTGCTTGCTTAGAAAGATTTGCATTGTATCTTGCAACTGCTGGCAATGCACTGTTCATAGCCCTCAGAGAGAAAGCAAAGTATAGGCATTGGTCTTTAGGCAGACTAGCTTGCTGAGGATATCACAATCGATAGCAAGTGGCTGGGCAGCCTTAAAATCCTGGTCACCAGTGAGTGGGACAAATGTCCATGACCAGTGACAGGTGATGGCTGGAGACCTGAGACCTGTGTGGGCACCCTGAAACTATGACAATTAGCATTTGGATGTTGTCTGTGTGTTGCTCATACTTGAGCCAAATACTGATGCATGATCTCCCGCAATGGTCTCATGCAAATGTTGAATAGAGCAGGGGAAAGAAGTGAGCCTCATGGGATTTCAGAGGTGGAAACCCTAGAAGAGGTAGTGTAGTTGCCCATTACAATGCTCTGAGTTCAGCCAAAGAGAAAAGATGGGAGCCATCTCAGTGTTCTCTTGTTCAATCCTGTGAAATCTCTGAGGCAGGACAGACGTATGTGGTGGCGGGCGGTATCAAATACCATGGAAGGCTCTATCCGAATGAGTTTAGATGTATGCCTTTTATCTATGGATAAGAAGAGGTCACAATCTCCAATTAAAAACTGACCTTGACTGCTGGCACATCTTCAAAATCTAGGCTCCAATTACACAGAAGACAGTGTTAAAAGAATCCACCTTATGATATGCTTGCATGTCAATAACATTAATTATATTTCCACACCCACAGTGACAAGAAGACATGATGTCTTTTCTTTTAAATGAAATCCTAAAACTTTCATTTTGTTACAGATAAATCATTCTAAAAGAATTCTCTATTGATGACCACACTTTAGAGCTTCTGGTGCCCTAAGTAAGAGTGAATTAAAGTTCTATCAAAAAAGTACAGGAAAATCACACCGAGATTCCTTGACAAAAGAAAGTAGCTCACATAAGCAAAAATTAATGTACCACAGGGAACTTATAGGGGGGAAATACACTTAAAATAAAGCTGTGCAAGGAAAAGTAACTTTAAAGATACCACCATGCGATATCATATATCTGTTCTACTTGTCAAATCTGCTCAGTCTACTAAAAAAAGTAAGTTTTAGATATTGTCAGCAACACTGCGGAGAGGACACTGGTGTGGGCAATAGAAACAGATTCTATTCTCCCTCGTGCATCATCCGCAAAACTGTTAGTTCTGATTCTAGAATCTTTTTCTGTTGATCATTAGATACAAAGCAAAAAAAAAATAATGTGATGTTCAGATACTGTCTTGGGTTTGCTGGGCTTACAGTAGAAAAAAAATCTTGTTCAAACTACAACTCTAAGGAAATCTGAACTCATTGACATTCCATATTTGTCATTCATCAATGTTTTACTGACCAAACTCCATATTAAGTGCTTATAACTGCCTGAATCACCAGTCGAATGCAATAAAAATACAGGGTATTCTGCCAATAAAATTGTTACTTTTGACATAGTTTTGCCACATAGTTCTGTGGTCCAAATTCTGCTCTTGGTTACACAGTTGAACCCACATTTAATTTGAACCACTGTTGCAAATAACCATACTAGAGTTCTAACTAGGATAAGAAATTGTTATACTAAGGAGACCCACAATGATTAACATATAGTCATTCTCTAATTTAAAACAATTTATGTAGTGAAAACTGAAGAAATATTTTTAAGTGGTGCCCTTCATTTAAAAATGTACGCCAGTGAGAAGGGCATTGTATCTAATTATTAATTAATTCCAATCACATGTAAGCAAATTGGGAATGTTCATTTTCAAGAGGGATTATGCTTTGTATTTTCTAGTAGTAATCTGGATTTGACATTTGTAATATTGTCTTGCTCATGAGAGTTATTCAGGAGCTTGTAGGTGATCAACAAAGGAAGCCAGTTCCTATTCTGGTACAATCATTACTGCTTTCTCCTTCTGTAGATCTTGGTTATTCAGATGAACTGTTTCTGTAACAGGGCACCATAGAAGGGAATGGCTTGTCCATATTGCTGGGTTGGTTTAAAAATAGGCTGTCATTTATTTCCTCAGAAGTTGAAGTTTCTGGTTTTGAACTCCAGGGTAAACAATTTGTGCCCTGAGACGCTGAGATTGGTATAACTTCACATGGAAAAATTCAGTTTTGCAAAATGAGTATTTTCTGTCAAGAAAGCATTCTGACAGAAACTCCCCAACCAGCTCTCCTCCCACCCTTTGAGCATCAAGGCAATCTGCTGCCTTCAGACCCCCTAGGGTATGTGTACACTGCAACTGAAAGTGAGCCTTCCAACCCAGAGAGACAGACTCATGTTGGGGAAGGGGGGGCTTGAGCTAGCACTAAAAATAGCTGTGTGAATGCTGCAGCACCAGGAGAGACTTAGGCTGGCCCAAGCTCAGACTAACCTCACCCCTGGGTCCAAGCTCAGGTCTCTAGCCTGAGCCTCCACCAGTGCAGATCCTGTCTTTCCAACAGGAATTTGGACAATTAAATATATTGAGATAAATTATTCTGACTTTTGGAATTTCAGTGCAGTTTAGCAGGTAAGTGCAGTTACAGTTGGGATGAATTGGGTCCACTATGTTTAGTACTGATTTGAATAGCATGGGGAAATTTGAGGGTAGCCTTAGGTTGAATAAATTCATCTCATCCTTCGGAGTCCCAGATAGGACTAAAAACAGATCTTCTTCTTCAGCTATTCCTCAATGAGAGGATGATGTCTGCCAAGGGGGTCCATAGGTGGGTTTTTAAGTGGCTGAGAAACCCAATTCATGACCTGCAGATTTTCCCACTCAAGTGACAGGTGTAATCTTGGAGGAGACATAGTTTTTGGCTGGACTGTTGTGCCCTTTCTTTCCTCCTTTGTCGCTTCTCTGTCTCATGAGCATGTCAGTTCTCCTCAAAGTGGACTGTGGCTTGGCATACGGTGTGGCACCACTGTGTTCTGTTCTGCGCTGAGTCCTCCCAGTTTATTGGGTTGATGCCTCCCCTTTTAAGGTGTGTTTTCAGTATGTCTTTGAAGCGCTTCCGCTGCCCTCCACAGATATGTTTAAAGTGTAATAGAAAGGCTGTTCTACTATATTTCTGGCCAGATGATTGCAGAAAATATTGCAAATCTTATGAAATTTCCAGTCCAGTTTGACAGACTCCAGAGGTTCAGATAAGCATCTGAACTTTGGGCTGTTTAACTCTGAACTCTGACACTGTAGGGATTCTTCTATCACTTATTTTCAGATAGGTTTTTGACCTAATGAGCCCTGAAGTTAAAACCCAATTTTAAAATATTCTAAATCATTATATAAAATAATTAATTGGTCTTAGTAACAAGCACATTATCTCTTTAAACTGACACCTGGGCCAACTGGATATTTTCAAAAAGGAGTGGTTAGCAGCTAATACACAACACATACTCCATGCAGCACTTTGAAAAGGCACCCATTACAGGCACATTCTCATCACAATGCTCAGGCAGTTCTGCAACAGCTCCCATTAACACACTCACAGGAGCAGTGCATGCAGCTCATACTGTAATGAGAATTCTGCATGGTGGAATTCTGAATTGATGACCCAGTGTGACTTTGTTACTCTGTTACCAAGTTCCACAGGGAAACTTAACCACCTAAGTATTACTATTGAAGCCCTTCAGAAGTCTAAACTATGCCCTTTTTCTCCTTTGATTTGTGTGTTGCAGCATACAAAGGGTTAAACACTGAGGCCTGGTCTACACTGAGGCCTGGTCTACACTAGAAAATTAGATCTGTTTAACTGCATCAGTCAGGGGTGTGAAAAATCCACACCTCTGAGGAACACAGTTAAGCCTACCTAAGTCCCCATGAAGATAGCCCTAGAAAATTCTTCCAATCCACCTAGCTATCGACTCGCAGGGAGGTGGCTTACCTACACTGATGGAAGAACCTTTCCCATGAGCCTAGGTATGTGTCTACACCAGGGATCGGCAACCTTTGGGGCACTGCCCGTCAGGGAAATCCGTTGATGGGCCGGGACGGTTTGTTTACCTGCAGCATCCGCAGGTTCGGCTGATCGCAGCTCCCACTGGCCGCGGTTCGCCGTCCCAGGCCAATGGGGGCTGCGGGAAGTGGCACGGGACGAGGGATGCCCTAGCATGCACAAGGAAAGCCAGGATTTGCACAAGGATTTGTGTATGCCCTAGCACAGTGGTTCTCAAAACCGGTCCACCGCTTGTTCAGGGAAAGCCCCAGCAGGCCGGGCTGGTTTGTTTACCTGCCATGTCCGCAAGTTCGGCCAATCGCAGCTCCCACTGGCTGCGGTTCGCCGCTCCAGGCCAATGGGGGCTGCAGGAAGCGGCACGGGACAAGGGATGTGCTGGCCACCCTTCCCGCAGCCCCCATCGGCCTGGAGCAGCGAACTGCGGACACGGCAGGGAGCCGCGATCGGCCGAACCTCCGGACACAGCTGGTAAACAAACCGTCCCAGCCCACCAGGAGCCTGAACAAGCGGCAGACCAGCTTTGAGAACCACTGCCCTAGCATACGCGAGGAAAGCCAGGATTTGCACAAGAGCAACTTACCCCAATTTCAAGCAGGTATAATTTGCACTGGTGCAAATCAACACATGATGAGGGCCAACTATTTATGGATCTTTCACACTGTGGGTATAATGGACATGGACTAGAGGGCAAGCTTGGGTGCAAGGAACAGACACACCTGTAAGAAGATTTGGGTCCAGATCCTTAAAAGACTTTAGCTGTCTAACAGGAGTTAGGTACCTAAATAATTTTGAGGATCTAAGCCTGGGGCCATAGATTACAGCTGTTTCTCCTATCACTCAGGGTATGTCCATGCTAAAAATGCTACAGCAGCACAGCTGCAGCACAGTATTTGACTGGTTAGATTATGCCTACCCCATAGGATTGGTTTGTTTTTCTGCTGGATGTTTTATAAATACCCTAAGCCCCAAGGTTTTCTTATGCAGCATTATGCCTGGTGTGATAAATTACGAGGTAACCACCTATAATGAGAGTGCTGGCAGCAGGATCAAACCCCATAAACAGTCTTCCTGTAAATCCATATTAAAAATCAATATTTCAGATAACTTTGTCAAGGGTAGAATGAGAGTCAGTTTAAAAGCAAACAAAAGAGCAGCAGCATGAGTGACAGCTTTACTAAGACATTAGGTTTCACCTTGGGCCAAAAGCTAGTATAAGTGAAATAAAATTGCCAGTAATCTTCTTGGTCATTAATGCTTAATTATGCATTTCATTATGTGAAGTTTTTATTGTAAAGGAGTTCATTAGTAACAATTAGCCTGCCTCTCTATTCTAATTTATATGCACCTGTCCCTGATTACAGTGGAACTATATCAATACTAGAAAACACTTAACCCTTTTATGTTCTGTGCATATATACCAGGGTGGGCAAACTTTTTGGGCCGAGGGACACATCTGGGTACGGAAATTGTGTGGTGAGCCATGAATGCTCACAAAATTGAGGGTTGGGGTGTGGGCTCTGGCTAGGGTGCAGGCTCTGCGGTGGGTCCAGAAATGAGGAATTCAGTGTGCAGTAAGGGGTTCCGAGCTGGGGCATGGGGGTTGGGGTGCAGGGAGTGAGGGCTTCGACTGGGGGTGCAGGCTCTGGGGTGGGGCTGGGGATGAGGGTTTGCGGTGTAGGAGGGTGCTACATGGAGGCGCAGCCAGGCAGCTCTGCATGCTGCCCTGTCCACAGGCACCGCTCCTGCAGCTCCCATTGGCCATGGTTCCCGGCCAGTAGGAGCTGCAGAGGCAGCATGTGGGAGGGGGGCAGCATGCGGAACCCTTTGCTGCCTCTACATAGAATCATAGAATATCAGGGTTGGAAGGGACCTCAGGAGGTCATCTAGTCCAATCCCCCGCTCAAAGCAGGACCAATCCCCAGACAGATTTTTGCCCCATATCTCGAAATGGCCCCCTCAAGGATTGAACTCACAACCCTGGGTTTAGCAAGCCAATGCTCAAACCACTGAGCTATCCCTCCCGCCCATAGGAGACGGAGGGGGACATGCCGCTGCTTCCAGGAGCCACGTGGAGCAGGTCAAGCCCCCACTCCAAGCACAGCAGTCAGGCAGCTTTTGGCGGCACGCCTGCGGGAGGTCCACTGGTAATGCGGATTTGGCGGCATGCCTGCAGGAGGTCCGCCAGTCCCGTGCCTTCGGCGTACCTGCCACCAAAGCGGCGGGACTGGCAGACCTCCCTCAGGCATGCTGCCGAAGGCAGCCTGATGGCCGCCCTCATAACAACCGGCACGCCGCCCCCCGCAGCTTGCCGCCCCAGGCACGCACTTGCTGCACTGGTGCCTGGAGCTGCCCCTGCTTTTAACCAGATCCTGCCAACCCTTATTCACATGATCAATCCCTTCAACAGGGTGTAAGCCAGGATGAAGAATGCTGCCCTAAAATTACTGGGTTCTGGCACTGAAAATGGGAAATAGAGTGAAATATATTTCCTTATATTGATCTATCCAACCTTCTTATAGCACCTTCATTTGCTTCTGTAATGTCCAGAGGCAGATCACTTCTTTCCCTGAGATGTAGTTATTAAAAACAAATTGTTCATCTGAATTTTCAAAAGGACTGTCATTTGATAGATATTGCAGCTCGGCAAGCTAAGAAAATGGTATAAGATAAAATCAAACCTCAGACATAAACAGGAAGTCTCATCACCTGCAGGAAGCTAAGAACATTGCAGATCCCGGCACTTCAGGATTCCCTCTGCATAAGAGAACCCAGTAGCATTAGGCCTCCCAGGTCTTAGTGCACACTATGGCTGCCAGAAGAGAGCCCTGTGGCTGTGACAGCCTGGCACAAGTCTCAGCCTTTATGCCTGGGAAGGGCAAAGGTTGCTTAAAATCATCCTTGCATCCCAGCCCCAGTCCTGTGGTTGAGTGCAGTTCAGACAAACCAAAGAACTGGGCCCTTTGTTTCAAAACTCATCCCGGTAAAGTCTTAGGGCTTGGCTACACTTGCAAGTTGCAGCGCTGGTAGAGGCTTTCCAGCGCTGCAATTAGTAACCGTCCACACCTGCACCTGCATCATCAGCTGCAGCCGCTGCAACCTGGCTGCTGCTGGCTGTGGTGGTGTGGTGGGGTTGGGTGGGTGCATTGCAGCGCTGGTGATCAGCGCTGCTCATCACAGTGACACACCACACCACTTTTATTGGCCTCCAGAGAATAAGGATATATATCCCAAATGCTTTTTTTTTAATTACTTTTGTTGTTTTTTTGTTTTGTTTTTTTTGTTTGTTGTGTTCCTCGAGATCGAGCTCCATTGAACTGCTAAAAAAAAAACAAAAACACAAAACAAACAGTCACTGCTGTACTGTGGCTGCTGAGTGAGAATGAATGAGGCAGGAATGATGAAAGTGTGTGACAGAGAGAGAGAGCATTGGATGCAGGCTTTGGGCAAATTAAGACTGTTTTTTCGCATTTTGTTATTTTTTTTTTCAGGAAGCTATCACAGCACAGCTCTCACTCTCTCTCCTCTCTCTCTCTCTCTCTCCCCCTCCCTGTCACAGTACACCACAGGTGAGAGAGTGGAGTGAGGGGAGCTGGAGGCAGGCAAGGGGCAGGCTTAAGATTAAGAGTTAAGACTAAGTGATTTTTTTTTTTTTTTTTTTTCTTTTCAGAAGCAAAAGCACAGTCACTCTTCCTCCAAAAATCCTTCCTTCTCCCAGTACACCCCCCTCCACCCCACACCCTCCACCTGAAAACCTCTTGAAAAAAGCTGCTGCTGCCTGAAATGCTGCTAGCTGCCTACTCCAGCAGCAGCTGTAATGCTGGCAATGCTGCAAATGTGGGTGCACACTGTGACCACGGTGGGCACACACCTGACCACACACAGCAGCATGACCTCCGCCACAGAGCTGCAGCGCTGCAAACTAAAACTGCCAGCGCTGCAGCTAGACAACTGAAACTGCTCTCCACAATTAAATGCCAGTGAAAATATGAAACTGCATTCTCCTCTTGCCAGCTCTGGATATCATCTCTGTATTAACCTTTGCATTCAGGTTTAGCTATCATAGGACTTAAATGGAAAGGGCTACTCCAACCAAATAGGAGCGGGTGAGTGAAAATTATAGACAGCAGGCATTAACAAACAGGATGAGCATGTCATCCCCACCATCTGCTTTGAGACCAACGGCTGCCAAAATAACTTCTGGGCCACATAACATTTAAAAAAAAAGTCCTATCTACTGCCACTTACTTCATAGAATCATGTATAAATCCACCTCATCCCAATGCTCTGGGTTTCTTGCTGGGTCACCCACCCACTTTTTCAAGCAGTAATGACATTGAAGTGGCCTCTGTGTGAGGAAGATTTCAATATCCCCTTTCCCCTAGCAAGCCCACATTGTATTCTTCTCTGCTTTTAGTGTTTGACTGTGCAGAGCAAACAGAGGAGTGATGGATTAGAGGCAGTGTTGCAGGACAAGCCTGTGACAGTAGTGAAATATTAGCAGCACTCTCTCCAATATGGGTAGTACTGAGAGAAATATCTAACTATTAAAATCTGAACCTGAGCAACTCTAGTAAACCTGAATACCAAGAATAAGCCTCATCTCTCTTAGCAACTCTGATGAAAACACAATTGCAGTTACTATTTAGAGATACAACATGCACTGGTAACAACAAATCTACAGCTGCTCATCTGCGTGAGAATTCTCTTTATATAGATTTATTTTAATCTATTCAAATTAAAATTGTATATTGTACCCAAGAGTGGATATTCTCTTGAGCTCCAAACCTACACAACAAATTCCAAGTTAAAGAGGTCTATCCGTGTGTAGTGAGTCGGTGTGGCTCCCCTCCTGCCCAGCAGAGGGAGCGCCCTTTCAGACACCCAAGTGGGCGGAGCCACCGCCACCTGTCCCCGCCCCCCGGAAGTCAAGGGGCGGGACAGGAAGTAGAAAAGCCAGCTGCCAGAGCTCAGTCAGAGCCCAGCTGCCGGAGGGAGCAGACGTGCCGCTGGGAGCTCGCGACTGGGAAACCTCCAGGACGCAAGGCAGCTGTCCTGACTGGCCGGAGCTTCCCCGTGCCCACTACGAGGAGGAGCCACCAGAGCTCCACCGTGGTCGGTACTGGGAGGAGCCACTGGAACTCCCCTGCATCCGCTACGAGGAGGAGCCGTCGGAGCCTCCCCGTCCCTGCTGTTACCCGGAGGAGCTGCCCGAGCACGCCTGGCCGGACTTCCCCGAGGAGCTGCCGGACCTGCCACCAAGCCCTGGTCGAGAGGAGCCCATGCTGGTTGACTGGCCTGGAACCGACGCCGTAGACCAGGTAGACCCTGAGGGGGAAAGTGGAAGTAGCCCGGGGGTAGCCGACCCCTGTCGGGCTGAAGACACATACGAGCCCATGTCAGTGTGTTGCGGTCAGGACCCCACTGACCTGCAGCGATGATAGCCGCTGCTAGGGCCCCGGGCTGGGACGCAGTGGAGTGGGTGGGCCTGCGTCCCCCCTGCCACCCCACTCATGGGTGGCAGTTTTCCCCCTCACCCAACGCTCAGGTGCAAGGACCTGGGCCTATATACCGACCTAGTGCTGCTCAGCCCCTGCACCAAAGGGCCTGAGCTCCTTGTACTGCTTGTTGCTCAGCCCCTGCACCAGAGGACCTGAGCTCCCTTAACTGTTTGCTGCTCAGCCCCTGCTCCAGAGGGCCTGAGCTCCCTATATACTGTTTGCTGCTCAGCCCCTGCACTAGAGGGCCTGAGCTCCTTGCACTGTTTACTGCTCAGCCCCTGCACCACAGGGCCTGAGCTCCTTGTACTGTTTGCTGCTCAGCCCCTGCACCAAAGGGCCTGAGCCCCCTGAACTGTCTGTTGCTCAGTCCCTGCACCAAAGGGCCTGAGCCTCCATGAACTGTGTGCTGTTGCTCTGCCCTTGTAACAGAGGACAAGTGGTGAGTCGGTGTGGCTCCCCTCCTGCCCCCAGGAAGGTCGAGCCCCGGCGCGATCGTTTACACTGTGAAATCGACTTGGGGAGAAAAGTGGAAAAATTGCCTTTCTATGTAGGAGATTAAGATACTAATCCAAGGAATAACTGAGTTGTCTAGCAAGTACACACTAGAAGCAAGACCAAATCCAAACACTCCCAAATTTGAGACAGCTGGGTTAGAATCTGAACTATGTAGCTCAGACCCATCTCTAGTAATCACGAACAAACCATAAAGTAGTGTAAACCAGACCTAAGGCCTAAATTCTGCTCCGAGTTTAGAACAAGAAACATCCATTGGAGTCAATGGAGTGTTGGGTGTGAGATAAAAACCTACCCAATCATGATTATTTAAGTGGACTGTGTGGAAGCAGATTGTCACATTTTAACCTTTTTCTGTACCCTTAGGTGCTGAAAAGACCAAAATCAAAGAAACTGAATAGTTCTCTAAAAATAATAACGAATTCCACAAACATTATTTATTTAAAACCTTTATTTAGGCAAACAATCTCCAAAAAGAATATTTTGTTCACATAAGAACAGCTGCAAAAATTAATTCAGCACAGAATCACATTTTCCATATATGCGATAGGCAATTTCAATTTATTACCACAAGAAAATATTTAAGAACAATTCAAAAACTAGCAGATGTAGACACAGAATCTAGTTTTCGTTTTTTCTTCCTTGAGAGTGAATTCAGTGTTCATGAAAGTGAGGGGGACTAATAAAAGTAGACAGTATTGGACAAGCATTCCCTGTTCTGTCACTGCACCTCCGTAGCGAGCTGCAAATACCTCCACTATTCCAGTCCTGGACCTCTCTTGAGTATACTGCCTATCATACTGAAATGTGTAGTGGTCTTGTGATGTGCACAAATTACGTCTCAAGTCCCATCTTCCTCTGTAGCGAATCCCAGGGTAGTGATGCAGTACTAGACTTTTGTCTGGTTTTGGATCAATCATTAAGACTCCACTGCCATAAAGCAACTAGAGATGTTCATTAATCTTCTGCGCCAATAGTTTTATCTTTGATGAAGTAAAATTGATTTCCTTATCTCAGCTCGTGAAGATCCGGAATGTGTCTCTGTCTTGATTCCTTGCCCAAGTTGGGAAGTAATGAGGAGGCTGTGAAAGCATCAGGTTTTAGGGTTCCAGAAATTGGCAACTTTAGATGCAACAGCTTCAGATTAACACGGGAACAGATTGTGTAATGCACAGCAACTGGATAAGGCTAGGAAACTAAGAAACCATTTTTTTGTTGTGCAGAAATGGGGATTCTGTCAGACAATGAATACTCTACAATATAGAAAATTGAGCTCAGTCCTGGGGGTTAACTACCAAACGGATGCCACTTATCTGCAAAAGCAGCATTACTTCACATACTCCTATTCCGGCTGGTCTGGGACAGGAGTGCCCACAGAATCCTCACACAGCCATCATCCCAATAATCAGAATCAGAAACCCTAGCAGTCTAAGCAAAAAGGCGGATGCAATGGGGCTGTTGGAATCTTAGTGGCTATTCCCTCTATGAGCCCTAAACCCTGCCCGGCAATTCCCTTCTCCAGCAGGCCTGTGGAGTGTGAACTCTAATGTACGGATAATTGGGTGTTATTTTAAATAATTGAAATATAGGATGGGCTCAGGGATTATTTTTCATGATTTCACCTTTTTCCTCTACATAGGTTACTTTTGTCTGCCTTGAAGTTTTAAGCAATCAATCACTTTAGTGTATCTTTTATAAAGGTATTAAAAGATTAAACAGGCAGTTAAATTAGTTTTAAGCAAAATATATGACTAGCTAATTAAACATAGTTTTCCTAACCTAATTTAAAATAATAACAATACAATAGCAAATCAAGGTTATAATTGAAATATAATCAGTAAGTCAATGGTTTAGTTTATCTGGCTCGCCAATTACTACAAGAGGTAATTAAATCAAATTGTAATAAACAACTTAAGGAAAACAGTTCTCAATTTTTCATGGGAAAGTTAAGAAGGGAAACAGTTCTTTTTTATTTAAGCTGTTTAGCTAAGAGTCTGATAAAGGCTGAGACCAGTCCTTGCCTTGGTTTTAAAGAAGTATAGCCCTCAAGTGATTTCCTCGTAACTCCTTTGGCTGCTCTCTGTTCATAGAACTCACATCAAGCTTTTGTTTATCTAGTCTATATCCCATTCCCTCTTTAACACAATGTCTGTTTCTTTCTAGCAGTCTTGCACAGATACAAAATGAGTTCGAGTATCCCATTCTTGTAGCTGTTTTAAAATGAGAGTGGTTTAACCCAGAGATCTTACTATTTAGATAACAGACTTAGTGTGTGCATGTGTGACTGACAGTTCCCTGAATTAGACACAAACCCCCATCACACTAATGGGCATTGGAATCCATCAAGAGTCCTCAAATTGCTCTACAGAAGGATTTTTCCATCTTCTTGAAATCTTTAAACTCATGTGATTGGTCTTAGGGTATGTCTACACTGGAAGGGTTACAGCGCCGGCAGTTACAACGCCGCTCAAAGAACACTGAAGGGAAACCACTGTTGTGTGTTCACACTACACAATAGCGTGTTCACATTGCGGCACTTAAAGCAGTATTCGGAGCAGTGCACTCTGGGCAGCCATCCCACAGAACATCTCTTCCTCTTCTGCCGCTAAGAGTTGTGGGAAGGTGGAGAGGGTCGTGGGGCAGCCTGAGTCCTGTCCCAATGCCCCATGATGCATTGCTTCGCATCCCAGCAACCCCTGTGCTCCCATCCACATTTGGTGCCATCTTTCAATGGTTTGTGTACTGTGTGCTCTGCCTCTTTGGTCTGCAGGAAGGGATCCCACACTGTTGAGCAATATGCTGCTCGCTCTCATTAACACATCAGGAGTTTCAGTGGAGTTATTCCTTAGACTACAAAGGCAAGAGGAGTTTGACAGTGATCTCACCATGCGTACTAGCTACAACATGAGATTGCGTGCAGCATTCATGGACCACAGTGGAACGCCGCTTTTGGGCTTGGGAAACAAGCACTGAATGGTGGGATCACATCGCCATGCATGTCTGGGATGACGAGCAGTGGCTGCAGAACTTCTGGATGAGGAAAGCCACATTCATGGGACTGTGTGATGAGCTCACCCCAGCCCTGTGGCACAAAGACACAAGAATGAGAGCTGCCCTGCCATTGGAGAAGGGCGTGGCAATTGCACTGTGGAAGCTAGCTACTCCAGACTGCTTGCGATGGGTCGCTAACCAGTTCGGAGTTGGAAAGTTGACTGTTGGACTCATGTTGAGGGAAGTGTGCAGGGCCATTAATTACATCTGCTCCAAAAGACCGTGACTCTGGGCAATGTGCGTGACATTGTGGATGGCTTTCCACAAATGGACTTCCCTAACTACGGAAGGGTGATATATGGCACACATTTTCCAATTCTGGCACCAGACCATGTAGCCACTGAGTACATTAATCGGAAGGGGTATTTCTCAATGGTTCTCCAGGCGCTTGTGGATCACTGTGGGCATTTCACGGACATTAACGTAGGCTGGTCCAGAAAGGTGCATGACATATGTATTTTTTGGAACACTGGCCTGTTCAGGAAGCTACAAGCTTCTTTCTTCACGGACCAGAAGATCACCGTAGGGCAGGGGTTTGCCGTTGCCAGCCAGTGGGAGCTGCAGGAAGCGGTGGCCCAGCCCACGCCACTTCCCACTGCTCCCATTGGCCAGGAACAGTGAACTGCAGCCACTGCGAGCTGCGAGTGACTGTACCTGTGGCTGCTCAAGTAAACAAAGCGTCTCGCAGCCCACCTGGGGCTTACCCTGAACAAGCCACAAACCAAGTTTGGGAACCCCTGCAGCAGGGGACATCGAAATGCCTACTGTGATCCTGGGAGACTCTGCCTACCCTTTAATGCCGTGGCTTATGAAGCCATACATGGGCACCTGGACAGCAGCAAGGAGCGGTTCAACAACAGGCTGACCAAGTGCAGAATGACTGTTGAGTGTGCTTTTGGCCATTTAAAGACCCGCTGGTGCTGCCTATCTGGGAAGCTGGACCTGGCCGATGACAATATTCCTATGCTTATAGCCAAGTGCTGTACGCTCCATAATATTTGTGAAGAAAAGAGTAAAAGCTTCACTCAGGGATGGACCACTGAGGTTCAGCGCCTGGAGGCTGAATTTGAATAGCCAGAGACCAGGGCTGTTAGAGGGGCGCAGCACGGGGCCATAAGGATTAGGAATGCCTTGAGGCAGCAATTTGAAGCTGAAAGCCACTAATATTTGTTACTATGATCAGGAATGCAGTGCTTGTAATGCTGGGAGGTGATTGTGCAGACGATCCACTATGAAGGTTTAAGAAAATTGCCTGTTGCTTTGCAGGGATCTGTTTGTTTTCAATTAATAGAATAAAGATTGCTTTCAAACCAACACAATTCTTTTATTAAAAAACAACAACCGGAGGGGAGAGACAAACAAAAAAACACATCAGCACTGAAGGGGATGGGGGAAAGGAGGGTCTCAGGAAGAGGTGGGGTCCTGGGATGGTTAAAGATTTGTGTATGTCCAGGTATCATATCCAACCTTCTTCCTTTGAGTACAGTGCAGCGGGTACTGTACTTCAGCAGGGCTAAACTGAAGAGGGACGGGTGTTGAGTGCAGTGGGCACTGGGAGTCTGCAGGGCTGGACTGTGACAGGGGAGGAGTGGAATGCCACAGGCACTGGGCCGGCTTTAGGAACTGCAGGGCCCTATTCGGCAGCGGTCCGGGTCTTCGGCGGCACTTCGGCACTGGGTCCTTCACTCGCTCCAGGTCTTCCGCAGCACTGAAGGACCTGCTGCCGAAATGCCACCAAAGACCTGGAGCGAGTGAAGGACCCACTGCCGAAGTGCCACTGAAGACCTGGACCGCCGCCGAGTGAGTAAAAATTAAAAAGTTAGGCGCTGTTCCTTAAGGCGCGGGGCCCTCTTAGGCGTGGGGCCTGATTCAGGGGAATCGACCTAAAGCCGACCCTGGCCGCAGGTACAGAGTGGAACCAGGAGGTTGATAACAGTGTGTTGGAGGTGTTGGGGGGGCACATGGGAAAGAGTTTTGCGAAAGTGTAGAACCAGCAGCTTGTGGGTGCAGCACCATAGCGGCGGTTTGTCTCCCATGCCTTGTGGTAGGCGTTTCGCAGCTCCTTCACTTTGACCCTCCACTGCAGTGTGTCCTGGTCATGGCCCCTTTTTGTCATGCATCGTGAAATCTGTCCGTAGGTATCATAATTCCTACAGCTGGGACTAGACAGCCTCCTCTCCCCAAATGCTGATGAGGTCTAGCAGCTCAACATTGCGCCAAGCAGGTGATCGCCTGGTGTGTGGAGCATGGTCATCTGCACTGAGACAACTGCACGCATCCCTGAGCAAACAGGAAGGGGACTTTCAAAATTCCCAAGGAATTTAAGGGGTGAGGTTCACAATTGGTCACCTTAGCAGGAGCACCGCCAACTTTTTTGGTGCCCTAGGCGGCGGAAGGTCCCGCCCCCAAAATGGCACCCCCGACAGAGGCGGCAGAAGGTCCCGCCCCCAAAATACCGCTGACAACTGGGGCGGCTGCCACCACCCAAATGTTAGCGTCCTAGGCGACCGGCTAGGTCACCTAATGGGTTGTGCCAGCCCTGCATGTGAGGGCATGGCAGTAGAGTTCAAACTGATTACCAGAAAGGCGAGAACAGGCATTGTGGGACACCTCCCAGAGGCCAATCACAGCACTGTAATTGGCCAGGGTGTCTACACTGGCACCGTGGCGCTGTAACCCTGGTGCAGAAAGCTCTACGCCTCTCATTGGGGTGGTTTTTTTACAGCGCTGCAACTGCACAGTTTCTGTGCACTACGTGGCTTGGCAGCGTGTACACCTCAGGAGTTACAGTGCAGAAAGCTGCTTTACTGCCAGTGCAGACAAGGCCTCAGTCTGGAACTAAGTTGACGTTTACTGGTGTTTCTATCAGTGACAGGATGAGCTTGGAGCTTTTCACCTGTAGGGGTGTGATAGAGCTTGGTCTCTGCTCTCTCTCAGTTGTAGACTTCAGGCTTGACTTACCCATTGGTCAGCATCTTTCACCTCTCCTCCTTTGGATAGCCAGTCCAGGGAAGAGAGTGGGATACAACTTCGTATGCTGTTATTGTTGCAAGAGAGCCCCCACTTTCTTCCACAAGGTTAGGGCCTTTTGTAGGGATCAGTGTCCCTTTACTCCATCTCAGAGGAAACCCCAATATCTTCAAAGGCCACTTAGGGGTTACAATCTGGTAGCCATAATCTGATGTGAGTTAATGGTCTGCGATCACATTGAGGTTTCCAGGTTAGTGTGTGTGTGTCTCGTATCAATTCATTGATAATCACAAACAGATGTCTCTTGAAAACAGGATGCAAGAATGTGCCATGTGATAAGGAGCTGGGAGGCAAACTTCTGTTTAGAGCCACAACATAAATGTCTTAATTGTTTAAATGTAATTTA
Organism: Mauremys reevesii; assembly: GCF_016161935.1. NCBI lineage: Eukaryota > Metazoa > Chordata > Testudines > Geoemydidae > Mauremys > Mauremys reevesii. Next base: position 24,122,099 of record NC_052633.1, on the reverse strand, counting down.
TGACTTGTCAGCACTCTCATACCCACTCGTTCCCATACAGCCCCGTGACAATAAGTTAATTATGACACTGGGAAAGTAACTCTGAGAGGTGGAGGCAAAGTCTAGGGCAAGTAGATGACCTTACCCTAATAAACCTTTGCCTACAAGCCAGAAAGCTACTTTGAATATCTTTTAGTAATGCTAACTTTCATTAAACATATGGCCAACTAAAGTTACTCAGGCCTAAATCTAAAAATGGCCTATGTTCCGTACACCAAGTTTGGGGGAAGACAGAATTGGCACAACAGTTTTGTCCCATAACCCAGCCACATGTAAAAACCAAAGGTAATTTGGAGTTGCCCCATTTACTAAGATATTTGATTTGAGTCTTTCACTGGCAAGTAGAATAAAATAAAAAAATCTCTGCACCCATGTTTATAATTCCCACTCAAGCAATCCAACAGCCATATCTACCAAGATGAACATATGCAGGCATACAGTTTGGTTGACCTTGTTGTTGAATACCATGTAGCCAACACAATGATCTTCCCAGAGAGATACGTAGGAGGAGAATATGCACACATGATATCAGAAAACCAAAACAGATCTCTCACTCTGCTACTCTAAAGGTAATCTAGTAAATTTATCAGCTTGTAAAAAGAATGCCAGTTCTGGCTGGAGAATTAACCTGGCATTTTTAAACTTAATTCGAAATTAAACAAATCTGATATTTGGACAAAACTGCCAAAGGGGCTTCAGAGCTTCTTTTTATCTACAACCCAGTTAGAGAAAGCACTTAAAAATGTGCTTAACACACTTAAGCATGTTCGTAATGCCAATTATTTCTATGGTAGACTTATTTGCTTAAGTGTGTATCTGGATTGGGACCTTGCTCTACAGTTTTAAAGGGACACTATCAAGATGTATATCATATTAAATAAAATCCTTATTTATGTCACCAATTCACTTTTTGCTAGATTGATTTTTGAGGCTCAGCTGGGCACTCAGTAATGCCTCTCTCAAGCTATGATGTGATTACTGGATATATAAGGACATCACAATTCCATGCCACCTCAAAACTGCTTGAAGTGACACAAACATCATGAGACTTACTACCATCCCTAAAGATGCCAGGGCACAGTAGACTACTGCACTAACCTTCAAAAATCCACATGGAAACTGAGGGAGTTCTTGACAGTCCGCTCTTCATTCTTCTGGTAATGCACTCGTGTCATATTTGACTTTCAGTGGTCATGGATATTTAACATGCTTTATAATGGCCTTAGTCACCAGATGGTTGTATCACTGTTTTGATGATAGGCAGTTGCTGGGACCCAGTATCTGAGATGCAGGTCAAAGACACTGGAAACTAGATTTGTGTTTTTTATGATACTCTGGACTCTCAGACTGCACCTGTGATTCCCCCTCCACTCCCACTGGAAAAACATTGATTGTGATGGCATGAGGAAGACCCACATTTAAACTTGTGGGTAGGGAGTTTACCACAAACCTCTCAATGCAAGAGATACTCAGAGCTTGAGGATCGCCTTGGGAAGAAGAAGAGAATGTGCCCCAACACCACCACAAACGGCTAGGACACATAGCATGAAGAGCTGCAGGATTGTATTGTGTTGTACGCCACCCACAGTCCACAATTCGCAGGCACAAGCAAAGTTTGTTCAAAGGTATCAAAGAAAGACTGAGCAAGCTCCCCTGCCCCACTTAATTGTTTGGAGAGCAAAGTAGTCTTCAGTGACCCCATCCTACAAAAGGGAAACCTTGAACTCTTCCAAAGAGGATGAGATGCTCCATTGGCTGCCAAATAAGGGGACATTGCTCACCATGGAGTAGCTTTGCGACTTCAGCAAGTTCTTTTTGTGAGGTTGATTCTTTTTTGCACAACACACAATTTGTTCCAAAGTTTGGTTAGTGTTTTCTTTGTGATTTTTTTAAAATTATACACTTAATTATTCATATTATAATGAAATGTATTGTGGATTGTAAATCTATATTTTTCCTAAAATAATGTGTATATTGGGCTCTCAGAGCCCACGGATGGGCTGGCTGTGTTTCTCAGGAGCCCCTTGTTACCAGGCACTGAAGAGCTATATGCCTTATTTTAGTCTAAATGTAGTTTGCAATTATCACTGTCTAAACCCACTTTCATACAGTGTAATTGAGAGCAGACTCAGGCCCCCAGAGGACTGGCAGTGGTGCATTGTGAATGAGTCCTAGGTCCACTTGTGGGAAAGAATAAAATAAGGGTTGAACAGCTGTCCCATTCACTATGCATTGTCCAACCTATTCATTGAGTAAATTTACCCTTATGCAGAGAAGCAGCACATTGACGACCCACATAAGACCTCAAAATAAGATGTAGATGAGCCTAAATCAGTGCATAGATAATATGTTGGCCCTCTGTAGAGGGGTGAATTTCACTCTGAATCAGGCACAGATCTTATGGAAATAACAGCATGTGATTGAATATCACAACACATATGTACAAGGGGGCAGAGTTAGGGCTGCCTGAGAAACCTTAACTTTGGCATTTCCTATGCTTCATTTGCAACTGTAATATTCCCTAACACGGATTTTAAAATAAATATATATTAAATAATATTAATATAGGACTAAAGTAGCAGTGCTTATTCTGCAAATGTCATTAAAAATGAAGGTAAATACACCTACTGGTGCAAGAAAACTTTCATAGTTATAGGGAGAAATCAGTGAGCTGCAGCAGTTCTCTTAAAAGCTTATTACTTCAATGGATCACGTTTATGAAGACACTAATAATTATAATATAAATACAGCACTCAGAACAATGTAAAATCACCCATCATATAATATTCAGTAAGTCAACTTTATTACAACACAGTTACAATTACTGGCGTTAAATAGAGAAATATAAGACACATACAGAAAGTAATTGAGATAAAAGAGCACAGACTGGCATAGTACTGTGGAAAGTGATGAGCCACAATCATTAATCTCAACAATTACAAACACAGAGGGCAAATTCTGCTCATCTTATTTACATGACTAATCATGTTAAAGTTAGTGGTCCAAATTCATCCCTGATGCAACTCCACTTGGCCCTAACGCCTTCTTGATTTAAGGCATGCAGGATCAGCACCATAGACACACCTACGAATGCTGTATCACAATTTAGTGAAATCTCTCTGTTTTTTTAAATGAACTGCATTCAGATTCATTAATATATAGCCTGGGATTTTTTTGATTCCCTGAACCCATTGATGAGGAATCCCAGACAATAGTTTTTCATGTGTTTGGCTGAAGTCCTGAGATTCACAAAAGGAAATCTTTGGACTCTGGTGAAAGTGTGCGTCTGTGTGTGTTTAACAGTGAGTAGTCTCAGCTGTTAGACTGAGTGAAAGGAAAGAGCTTTATGAGGATGGGTTAGAGAGTTATTTCTATGACAGATTCATCCCTCATTGCTGTAAGGAGGTGCAAATTACCAACCTGGCTCACTGCACCCTGGGATTTCTGGGTTGAAAGCTTGTCTCTCTCACCAACAGAAGTTGGTCTAATAAAAGATATTACTTCACCCACCTTTTCTTTCTGTGCCCCTGGGAGGAATTCATCCACAGGTAAGGGCAGGCCTTGTTTCCACCACTACTCTTCTTCAGGTGTTAGAAACTGTTCGGTGGATCTACGCATCCCCTACCACCTTAGTCAGACCCCTTCCCAGGCTAGGTGATGACTCTCACCCTGGGTAAAATATTTCACAAAAGCAAAAAGAGCTTTTTTGTTATTGTGAGAAGTTTCTTTGTTCCTTGATGTTTCAGCCCGGCTTAGACTTGACAGTGTTAGTTTCTGCTTATAAAGCAGGAATCACTGAATGTAAAGGGTGAATTGTCTCCAGTATTCCCCTGAAGGAATAGGGTGATATTTCAAGGACATACTTACATCAATTTTGATACAGATCAGTTAGCAGCATTTATTAGAATGAAGTCAAATCAGATGCAAGCTGACTTCTCATCCACTTCTACAAAGGATAAAATAGACCAGCTCTTGGAGTCCGTTTTAGAGGACAATTTAGAAATGGTGGTGGTAAGCACTGCATACAAAGAGCTTCATGCAATAAGCTAGCTGCAGTGCACAGCAAAAAGTTTTATTGATCCAATAAAAACCAGGAATAATGCTGCTAATGCTTGAGTACGATGTACTGGCACTTTATCCGTTACCTATTTACACATCTATAGATATCCTCGAGCACTTCTGTATCAGGTGGGGACCTGATTTTTCTGAGCACCCACAACTCCCAGTGCCTTAAATGGCAGTTGTGAGTGCTTAGCTTTAGAGTTGGGAGAAGTGTGTCCGATGAACAGTTTATTCGATGAAAAATACACTTTTGGCCAATCCAAAATCATTCACAAATGTGATGTAAATAGTTTCACAAAATGACCAGAGGCAGAGGAGGAGGCTGATGGTGCTGCTTCTACTGCCCGCCTACCCCCAGCCCTACCCCTACCCCTTTATGACTTTAAGCCCAGTGGTTAGGGCATTCTCCTGGGTTGCTGAAGAGCCAGGTTCACCTCCGTACTCTAGAACAGACCAGAAACTGACTTTTTCAATTCTCCAAAAAATGTCAGATTTGGTTTGATTCAAACCAATTTTCTTTTCAGTTTTCCTCAACTGCCACCAAATCAAAAAATCAGTTATTCGCCCAGCTCTGTGAAGCACTTCTGAACAATCAGTCCCTTAAACATGGAAGCAGAATTCCTGCTGGAATCAATTGCAGTTGCACGGGAGAAGCAAAACCAGAAGTTCATCCTCTGAGAGAGATCCTGATCTGGTGTCGGTAAGCACAGCTCCCATTATTTCAATGGAACTACACCGATTTATGCCCGCTAAGAAGCTGGGCCAATTTTTCTAGGTCTGCAGCTTTTCAGGACAGGCAAGTCCTGAAATGAACAGAGTTCATTGCTCTTGGATTCTGAATGTTCTGCCATTTTTTCTTTTAAATTTTAAATGATTGTGGGCTAAAGATATTTTTGTCTTTTTGAAAGTGTGTTAGCGTTTAGTTCATATAGTTCAACTGGCTGCTGCTATGTTGAATCAGGTATCTGTAATACACCTGTATCAGACTCATGTTCTAAAGTGTGTTTAAACAATTGACCTGTGAGTTAGAAAATGTTGTCTGATGTATTTGTTTTCCTTTTAGAAATAGTTAAGGAAGAACCTCGTCTCTTTTTTGTTTTCCTTCTACTTACAGCCTAATGGAGATATTTACAACTAGGGAAGGCTTTTAATTTTTTAAGTGTTGTGAATCCCTAGTTTTGTGATCGATTATTGTCATATTGGAACCATTGGGATGCTGATTGTTGCCCCTTATGCAAATGATTAATAAAGAAATATATGAATGAAAAAGGGACACCCTCCCAGTCTACAGTAATGTTATAAAACTTTGTCCTAAGATCTGTGACTGCACATCTGTTAGGGTCTAATCCAAGATCCACTGAAGTTAAGGGAAACACTTCCGTTGACTTCAGTGGGCTTTGGATCAAGCCTTTTGAGTTAGATGGATGAGTTATTGGGATAGAGGTACAATGTTACCGAATTCTCTGCCCGTGGTTTTGAATTTGCTGGAGACAGAATTATTAGCATTTCTAACACTGGTCTTTCACAAATTAGCTCAGTCCCATTCTGTTGTTGTAGCATAACTGATTTTTTTCTTATTCTACTTAATAACCAGTAACTGATTTGGTTAATAACCAGTAACTGATGGGCTCTTAGGATTGAGAGTTATTAGTTTATAATCAGATTATACAAATGATTATACACACATTTTTAGGCCCCCTAGGAGTGTATTTTCAAAGTCTTGGGTAAGAAGTTTGGAACTCCCCACCCCCATTCTATCATTTCTAAACTTATTACATTAGTAACAAAACACAAAAAATAATTTTTACACTTCAAGGAAAATGTTAGAAATATGAAAAAAGCTAGACATTAGCATAACTCAGACAAGAAATTTCATGTAACAGGCTGCCAGCTTTATCAGCGTTATGTTAAATGATCCCATCCTCCATTTGCTTCATTGAGTCTTAATAACGTTTGCCTTTCTTCCTGAAATTAAATCATGTTAGCATGACAAACACTAGAAAAGAAATCTCCTGGGTGATTTACGGGAATGATTTACGGGAACTTGGTACAATGGCTTTATATAACCCCTAATCCTGGAACCTTGGCCACGACCTTCATTAACCAGAGAACTTCACTAGTTATTAAAAAAGGATGAACTTCAAATGTCAAGTTTATATAAAGAAGACATAAAACAAAGGGGTGGCAAGAGAAGCAGAGTCAGGGAGAGGAGGTAGGGAATGTGTATTAGAAAAAAGAGGCTTGGAAACTAATTTCCATAGCAAAATTGAGTAACTAGTTAAGACCCAATTCTGGATGCTGTGCAGAACCTGAAGAAGCAGGCTATAAGTGGGGTGCTCCACTGGGGACAATAGGGATGGGAGAAAGGAATGTTCCCCATAGGTCACAAAGTGACAACAGAACAACTATGCAGCCTCTACTGAATAGTCCTCTTCTGGCAGGTGGAGCTAGGTTGTGGATCTGACAAATTAAAGTCTCTGCTGTCTTGGGGCCTGATCCTGCACCCTTTGAAGCCAATAAAAGTTTTGGGCCCAGGATCAGGCCTTTGGAGATAAAGGAACACACACTATTGTCTCCAATGGGTGATATATTGAGTTTATATTAGATCCCCCCTCCACAGAGTGACTTGCTCACAGTTCTTTCCTTGTGTAACCTTAGAATGCAGTTTCTCTTACAGCCTGATACAACTCCAACTGAAGTCAATGGGAGCTTTTCTATTGACTTTAGTGAGAAATGGGTCAGGCCTTTCCTGTTTTTCCTTGGCTAGGAGTGATTTGTGCCCTTCTACTGTTTATATTTGCTCTGTTTGGTTGTTTTCTTGCCATTAAAAGAAAAATGTTTTCAAATCTTTGGGTATGTCTACACAGCTTTTTGGAGCCTGCAGAAGCAAGCCTCCTAGCATGGGTTGACACACTCAGGAAGTGGACTTTAAAAATAGCGGTGTAGACAGCACTTTGAAGTTGCGGCTCTGGCTGGAGTTCAGGCATGAAGAGTAGGGAGGGCAGTGGGCTTTGGAGCCTGAGCTCTAGCCTAAGCCAGACCTTCAAAGAGCTGCCTACACAGCTATTTTGAATGTGCTACTATTAGCATGAGCATTATTAGCCCAAGTCTGTTAACCCGGGCTGGGAGGCTCACTTCCCCGGGCTCCAAAATGCTGTGGAAATGTACCCTTTGTGACCACAGTACTAATTCCATATGTTGTTGTTGTTTGTTGTTTGTATTACTGTAATGCCTAGGATCCCGAGTCATGGATCGGGGCCCCATTGTGCTAGGCCATTCTTTTGCTCATGAGCCACTAAGCAAACATGCTGAAAACAAAAGGAGCTGCCTGTGTCTGCCATTAAATTCTTCTGGGTTATTCTGCAAGATCTTCAATGCCATACCAATCTTCTGGGCAGCCATTTGTAGCTGGTTATGCGCTGTGCACAGAATGTGTACCGAGAATCCTATATAAAACATCTGTGGCAAGGATAAGATGACCATGTGAACATTATTTCTTGAATAGGGTTTTGTCTCCGAGCTTCACTGAAGGACATTCCGACTGTATTAGCAAATTCCTACCTTTGCATCCAACCTTTTATCATCAAAATGGAGAACAAAGGAGAATAAAATTTGGGGGGAGAGTCAAACTTCCAGGCAAATAATCAGTGTGTACAGACTGGAATTGACAAGGCTGTGAAAATTATGTCTCTGAACTGTAAAAACTATTCAATAAACTACAGTAAATATCACTGCTGAGTATCATTTTATGCTCCTAAATTCCCAATAAGCCATATGGAAAATGTCTTTCTAATGTGGAATAGCCAGAGCTTTTTGGAGAACTAAAACCCCCCACACATGCTAAACTCTTCCAAAGTAATTCATATAGTCAGCTATGTGCAGTTTTCACAGCCTAATGGATACAGTAGATACTTAAGGGATAACTAAACTTTAGCAGCTGTCTTGTGTTACATCACATTAATCTGCAATGGAAGCAGTGGCACACAACATATGACCTCTAAAATGTAAAAGACAGTACATCTTATTCTTGCTGCAGAGAGTTGGGTTTGAAGGTTGGCATCTAAGTCCAAGTTATGTCTCTTCAATCTCACAAATTAGACACTTTGTAGAAGTTAGATAAATTGCTCAGGAACATTTCACATCTAAGCATCAAAAAGTACTTCCATGGCAGTCCCATCTGTATTCAAAAAAAAAATAAGGACTCCACTTGCTGGCAAGAGACACATCATTCTTTGTCAGCAAACATGATGTTAATTACAATCTGTGTGTTTCCCAGACTTATTATGTTAGTTTCTGAATAGAGTAAGCATATTAAATAGGCTCTCATCAGATATTTTTGGCTATGGCAATGGATGCAAGTCCCAACATGGGGAATAATCGCAAGCATTTCAAACTGGCAGATATGAAAAATTCCCAGTGGCTTACAAATCCCATAAAAATAACAATAATTTTTAGTTAGGAAAAGTTCTGAATGTGGAATCTTCTTTAAGGAATTGATCCAAAGTTCACTGGACTCAACAGAAGTATTTCTGTTGACTTTAATGGAGTTTGAATCATTTCTTAAGCTTGTGAGATTTCATTGGGATCAATGTGGTCATATCATGTACTCTATGCTCCTAAATCTGACTACCCTTAAAAGCTCTATAATCTGGTGGGAGAAATGTCTTTCCCCATCTTCACTAGGAAATAATAGTAAAAAACAAAATAGTCCATGCCCTTGAAATATTTGTTCTCTTATAATGATCTACCCAACAGGAGTACAAAATCTATTCCCAGCCAGAACTGTCCTTCAGCTATTGATGATATGCACGATACCAAGGAAATCAATGCACCAAAGCTATTAGACCTGGGCCAAACATGTTAAAATTTGGGATTCTGAAAACATTTTTTCATCAAAATTTCTAACTTCAACCAAAGGAAATGAATTTCTTGTGACAATGTCGTTTTTCAAGCAGCTCTAAAACCATGCCAGCTGCTGCTCCATAAGGAACAGAAGTGGTAAAAGCAAATAGAAAAATGACAAAACATATAGGGAAAGAGCTTTCTTTCAAGCTTCTAACAAGCTATGAGAGCAAGGACTGGCTACTACAAGCTGCTGTTGGGCTCGCTCATCTGGGTTCTCAGAAAGAATAGGCCTTGAACAAAACTGTAAAATGTGTAAAGGATGTGACAGTGTTGTTTTAAACTGGGATATTGAAAAAATTACAAAATTGAGATTATATTTAGGCCTTGACTGTGCAATCTAATCCATACAGGCAAACCCTGCACTCAGGGAGTTGATATGAAGAGCCAGATCAGGGAAGTTGATGAGGCTCCACCCAGGAGCCGCCATCTGCAGGTTGCAAGATTGTGGCCTAATACAATATTCAACACTGGGGGGAAAAAATTCTGTCAGCAAAACATTTTGAGATGGGTAAAATGCCAAAAGCCTAAAAATTAGGGATGATTAACTTGTATCGGGGAGGAGCAGGAACTGAGGTCATACTATGCTCAGTGCAGAAAAAATACCTTTAATCTCACTGGTGAAGTGTGTGAGTTGAGAGGTATTAATTTAATGCATGTACAACTGTAATTATAGTACCTCCACAAATGAACTTGTAAAGTACAAATTATTAAGGGAACATTTTTGTTATTAAAAAAAATTTACAGACAAAGCCTCTGAGTCATACTGTCATAATTGTATACATAAATTACCACTTAACACTGGTGTCCAGTGAGAAAAATAACATTTGCAAAGGTCTTTAACATGAAATGAGGTGAGAATTTTTTTCAAAGATAGCCTCAGAGGCTGGTGGGAGTGGGAGGGGCCTGGGTCTATATAAACCAGACCCAGCTCATTCTGTGGGAAAGAGAGGACAAGGTAGCATTCTAGCAGGCTGAAGTAGTGCTTGGGGAGGGGAAAGAAATTGCTCCAGAAAGGGGCAAGTGAAGAGATAAACACCTGCTGTGGAAAAGGTGCTGAGTTTGGGAAGAGTTGGGCACAGGCTGGGGCCTGCCTCCCCAGAAAACTGTGCTCTTGTTGTAAAGGTAAGAGGACAATGAGACTAAAGACTTCAGCTGTAGATGATGATAAACTATATACTGCTTGTCCCTTTTATAATTATTAGTATGTTAATGATAGTCTACCAAACTGCCTGGAGCTGGTGAAGATGCACTGGTTTATGTACTCTACACCCACACTGTGGGTTAGCTGATTTAAAGGAGAAGTGCTAAGGTCTAGATTGCTTTACAAAATGGTGTGAAATCTTCTATTAAAATCTCAAGAGGCTATTGCCCTATTCAGTAAGGCTGGGGCATTAAGGCAATTCTTTCTATATGCAGCTGAACCACAGTCAGAAGGTGGTAGAGTCCCAACCAGCTTGCTTGCTGCTTCTGTAGTAAGTTTAAAAAATTGGTTACAGATTTGGCACCTTAGGGTAGTACCAGCAGCATAATTACCCTGTTATGCAGCACTTACAAGTAAAAACATTCAAGGAAAATAAGAAAGTGGCTAGTCAAAATTATTTTTAAGTAACTTTGAAGTAAATTTTAAAAGCTTGAATTTACTGAAACACTAGTAATTTATTTACAACTACAACATAAGTAATTAATTACAAATATTCTTCTGTAAATTTTTTATTGCTGATAACCACACACTTTACTGGTTTTTAAGAAGAGTCTTATTTCATGGCAATCACAGATTTTTATAGTACATGTGAGACTATCCCATCTTTAGTTTAAACTTCCATGGTATCTAACTTTTCATTTGAGTCTACACAAGATCAGCACTCTTCTTCACGTGCCCCTATGAAGTGACAAAGAAGAAGGCATTTTATCTTGTAAACGAACAGTTAGACATTTTGGAATGATGGTTGAGGGCTGTACCTTGTTCATTAGCACAATTACTGACCTAGCCATTATTAAATGCACACTGCATTGGAAGTAATATGCTGTAAACAGCAATGTACCAGGGCACCTAAACAGCAATTTAAATGCATCCATTTTGGTGGCATAAGCATTTAAATGCATTTGTCATATTAGAAACAATTTCTTGCCTTACTCAGCATCTCTATATTTTATGTACTTATTTACTCTTATCAATACCACTGGTGCAATTTCTTATTCTAACGATAACATCAAAGTCACTTTACCAGGAATCTTATTTTCCATAATTGCTTCCCTACATTAGAACTTTTCAGAAATGAATGGCAACGTGACATTATTTTGTAGGGTGATATTGGAAGTTGAGGAGAAATCTTCTAGTCTTCACCCCTGCAAAAAAAATTACCTGAAAAAGATGGTATGATATTTTCATGTTGCTTGCAGGGGTAAATTTTCAAGTGTCTTTTAAATCAGGAATTGAGTCTTTTGAAAAATCAGAACTCTCCTGCGAAGAAACAAGATGATGCTATCCCAGTCAGTCCAGTGCAGGTAGTATGTAGGATTTTCCTGGAACAAAGTTCATAATATTTACAGTAAGTACTGACATCAGAAGAAAGATCTCCTAATAGCAATTTCATATTCCATATCTCCTGTATCAGGTTCTGCAGCTTTTAATTCTCTGAACTGTCAGAATTTTGAAGCACTAGGATGAATGTGTTGTGGGGAGGTGGCTTGCTTTATCTGTCATTTACTTAGTTTAGGATGCTAGTAGTGGTCTGTTCGTGTTCACTGGGCCAGGCTCATGCTGTTACCACTAATGTAAACCCTTGCATGGAATGTTTACAATCTCTATCTATTGCTGTGGTGGAAAGTCCTCTGAACTGCAATGGTTGTAGGACCCAGATCAGCCCAAAGAGTGGGCAGCAGCAGGGAGGAAGGATATGCTGATTCAGTGTCTCTCCTCAGCACCCTCCTCTGGTGGGGCACCATTCCCAGAACTGCCTCTGATTGAAAACACCAAGAGAAGGCAACAGTAGTAGGAACACCCCCTGTCCGCTGTCTAGGTGAATCCCACCTGAAGCACAAAGAAACTAGTTGGCGCAGGGTAAAAATGGTGTGAGATACTTTCTCTGTGAATCAGTCTGCAGAGCAAACCACCCTACAAAGAATTGTGGAAGTGTATCTTGGAAATTTTGAGCTCACCCCAATATCAGAGGTTCTAAACTTCCCTACAACCTCAGATTGATGTTCTGAGTTGCGCCTCCCAGAGGGGCGGCTTAGAAGATGCAGCCCAGACAGTGGGGAAGGCAAAGGTGCCTTTATGACACTTTTGCTCCATCAGGATTCTGGGTTGCTCCAGGGGCCAAAATTGCCACCAACACAAATTAGAGCAAGCCCAGGGATGCTCTAGTTTATAGCAGCTTCCTGAAGGCTGTCAGGTACAGCCCCAAGCAAATTAGAATCACAGTAAAATCAAATATTATGTAGACTATCCTTCTACCTCCAGCATGCCCTCTGCACCAGGTTCTTGGGAGAGGGCTCAGTATCAGGTCTCTTACAACAGACTGAAACACTGCCTGCACCTGTGGAATTCTTCCCTGGCCCTTTGTGTCACAATCTGTTGCTGAGTCTCTTTGAAGCTTGCACTCTAGAGTGAAGGTCTAGAAGGAATGACATGAAAGAGACCTGAAATCAAGATACAGCAAGATAGAAATGACGCAGCCACTTCAAAATCATTTGAATGTGAGAAATCTATTGGGCTGTGAGGTCCAGGGGGAAAGAACCAAGCAGAGTCTCTCCAGCAAGGAGACCAGATGCAGAACTCCTTTAGCCAGACACTGAAAATGGCACTCATTCATTTCAAATACATAGCGGGTTGGGGCTAGATAGGAACCCCCAGCCAGCTCTGTTGTAGGAAACATGGAGCCCTACAAGTTTACCATACCTTTGCCAACATTGAAAAACCTTTTGAAGAGGCAAATATCTAAAGCTTCAATCCTGTAAGTTACTCCATGCCAGTGTTTCTCAAACTGGGGCCACCGCTTGTGTAGGGAAAGCCCCTGCCAGGCCAGAGCAGTTTGTTTACCTGCCCCGTCCGTAGGTCCGGCCGATCGCAGCTCCCACTGGCCATGGTTCGCCGCTCCAGGCCAATGGGAGCTGCTGGAAGCGGTGCGGGCCGAGAGATGTACTGGCTGCCACTTCCAGCAGCTCCCATTGGGCTGGAGCAGCGAACCGTGGCCAGTGGGAGCTGCGATCGGCCAGACCTGCGGACGGGGCAGGTAAACAAACCAGTCTGGCCCGCCAGAGTCTTTCCCTACACAAGCAGCGGCCCCAGTTTGAGAAACACTGCGCTATATAAATGCTGATGGTATTCTAGTGTGCCATTAATGGACATATAGAGTACTATATACTAGGAAGTATGTTTATTTTCAGTGTATGACTTTTAAGTTCATGGTATCCGTTGAAGACTCCCAATATTCTGTTCAAAACTAAGATTGTGAAAAGTATGTTTTTTCCACAAAGATAATCAATTTCTGCAAGAAATGCATACACTGCTTTTCATATACAACCTGGTAACACACTTAAAGGACAGCAGTACTTTTTGTAAAGATGTTTAAAGCAAGGCCACATGAAGGTATAGGAATTGGTTAGGCACTTTCATTAGCCAGAGGTAGCTCAATGGCTTTTGTAATCTGGAGCAGTTATTTCATGATCCTTAGCTAGCAAGATGAACAGTACTGTTGATTTAAATGAAATATTTTATCTTCTTTGAGTGTAGAAATACTCCATGGAACATGACAGTATATTTTTGCTGGCTTTTGAAAGCTGGTGTTCTAAAGGCATCTATCTTTAAGGCTAGTACCTAGCAAGGCTTTCTCTACTAATTAACAACACCTGTATAGGCCTGACCAGCTCCTGTGGTTTAGCAGCTCAGGTGCTGTAGGGCTTCTAAAAAAAGCAGAGTCTTTGCTTTGCCTTTTAACCTATTTTATAATAGTTTAAAAATTATATAATTTGAGACATAAAAGCAGTTCCCTGCCCTTGCTAGAGGATTTTTAACTTTATTCTAAGTGAAGTAGTAGCACCACTTCCTTTATGTAAGCACTGGGAAAGAGGGGACTGGAAAGCAAGAGGAGAAGAGGTGGGACCTGTAAGAACTAGCACCCAGCATACAGACATCCAGGTAAGTATAATTTACATTCCTTTATTTCTTGAATAGTGCCCAAGAAAGTGGCTAAACTCTGATTGTATGGTTCCAGCAATGCATTAAAACATGTAATGCAACAAAATACACTATTTTACTATACCAGCTTTAACTCTATTGGCAAGAATCCTCTGTATTTCCTTTGGCTCACTGGCTGTGTTCTTTTCTTAGGGTCCAATCATGCAAACACTCACTAGTTAACATATGAGTAAGAACTATGCTTGGTTGTGATTGCAGGTTTAGGACCTCTCTCTGTGTATTTGAGAGATTTTGTTTTCTGAACCATGATCAGATGTTTTTGTTCTTAATTGCTCAAACGGTCACTTATTGAACATGTATTTTATTTGTAAGGAACACATAAGGGGTCCTCTTCTTCATTTCTATTTTATGTATCTTTCTATAGTTCAATTTTCCTCTTTTACAAAGGTGGTTCATAGTAAACTAAATTATTGTACAGAGTAAAAATCATGCTAGAATTCTTGCGAGGGCATGTGTGTGTTTTTATCAGCACTTCTGAGATTCTTTTGGAGACTTAAGAGAAATAACTCCAGTAGTGTATTCATTTTATGTACATCAACAAAATATTAGCTCTGTCATAACAATCATGAAAAAGACTTAGGACACTCTTGCTGGAAGCAGGAACAGAATCATTCTTTGTTCCTCCATGACCGGTACTGGAACAATTTGTACAGTGGGAGTGCTGAACCATTGAACCAAACTGTAAATCTTGTATATGATGGAAACAACTTCAAGCCAGGGGGTGCAGCAGCACCCCCAACATCCCTTGATCCAGCATCTATGCTCCATGAATAGCAAAAACTCAATACAATCATTGTCTGTTATCTGTGTTTCACTGCCAGAAAATCCCTTTACTTTCTGTTTGCCTGTTGACCATATGGAAGCAAGTGTCTTAAGGGTTTCATGAAGTGTTTACCATGAGAACTTTTGCCTCTATCATGTTGGGAAAGGAACTTTCTGTTCCTTCTACCCTGTAAATGAAAGTGTCTGTTTGCATTAGCTATGCTTTGAAAGCTTGTACTCTGCAAAAGTTCACCACCCAAAGATAGATAATTTTAACAACAATCTTGAAATAACTCTTTCTGAAGTCTACTCTTACTGGCATATTAAACCCTGTTTGGTTTATGGTTTTGTTTTGTTTTCTGTGTCCTGTAAACTTCCTCCTACCCTTGCTGTTTAACCTCGACTGGTCACAAGATATCTGCCTGTGGTCACAAGGAAGGCTCTATTGCATAACAGCAAAGTACTTGAAGTTTTGAGGGATGGTGATATGAACAAACACTTTCCAAAATATATGTTGGAAAGGAAGTTTGTCTCAAATGTAAAGCATGCACTTTTTCATGCAGCAGATCTTGGGTTTTATTCAGCACCTTCCATACTCAAGGTATTCCAAATTGTTTCAACAGAGTAATGAGTTAGGATTGATTAGCCATATTTATACTGTCATATTTTACACATGAAAATATGTACATACATGAAAGTGTATGTACATAGCCTTGGATTAAATTTATGTTTACTGAGGAGATAAATATCTGCCATATTAACAGCTGATCCTTACTCTTGTCAAAAGTGCTACCAGATCTCTCTCACCAATAGAGTTTGGTTCACTAACTAATCTAAAAAGACTGGTGAAACTAACAGGTCAGTGCATTTTCCCTGCCTCCCTTCCCCCCCATACTTACCTTGTGCTGGCACTGCTGTAAAATATTATGAGCCCAAGTTCTGATAGGCAAATTGAACTCAAGTCCTTCTGAGGCTTCCTGCTCTGGCCCTTGTTTTAGGCTAGAGAGGACAGTGCTCCATTATGAGCAATACTTAATGGGACCCAATCCTGCGACTGGATCCCTGTTGGTGGATATCTACATCTGTATGGTGATCCATGAAAGTCAGTGGAAACCCATTTGTTAAAAGAAGAGCTAAATCCTCTTCGCCCACCACTACCAAACAAAGCTCCTTCTTGAGTGTTGGGAGAAGTTTAAGCCTGACTTCTCACTTTGTATGGATAGCCGTAATAGACAGAAGACCCTGTTACCAAAGTATTCCCTAGTCAATGAAATATTGAGGGGCCAGGGAGGAAGCTTGGAAAGATGGAGCTTTCAGAAAACTACCATACAGAGTCTTTGGATTAATGGAGGGCAGGAAAATTAATCCAGACCTCCAAACAATGCAGTTAAACCAATCTAACCCGCACTGTAGACAGCACTAAGTCCATGGGAGAATTCTCCTATCAGCCTGACTACTGCCTCTCAGGGAGGTGGAATACCTACATCAACAGGAAAACCCCTCCCATCAGTGCAGGTAGTGTCTTCACTGACGTGCTACAGCAATACTGCTGTAGCATTTTAAGTGTAAACAAGCCCTTAGATAGCTCTATTAACACTGGGTTTGGACTTAACTTTAAAAATGTTTGGGTTTTTTTTTAAAAAAACATTTGTAGACATTCAAATGTATTGGAATTTCTCCCATTGCCAATAAATAGCAGTACTTAAACACAAAGTGGCCAGGCTGTGAGCTGGTGTAAACCAGCATGGCTCTATTGACTTCAAGCCCCAGAAGAGGATCTGACCAAAGGCATGATGCACTGATTTTTTTTTAATTAAATTACCCTCAGTATTGTTTAGTGCAGTAAGTAGATGAGTAATCTGCCACAGAAAACCCAACATCAGACCTAAGCCAGTCTTTTTTCTTTTTTTTTTAATTGCATCTCAAACCTATAAGCCTTAATTTTGACAACTCAGCAGCTGTGAAACTTCCCAGTTTTCTGCACTGACAGAGTCCCAGAGTCTGCAGTAGAAGTGGTCTTTCAATTTCACATTGACTCTCTTGGTGTTTGTCATTTTAGAGCTTTAGGAAGTTTGCAGTGCCTGGATTCATTAGATAAGGGAAATGGGTAATCTAAATCTTAGCAAACCTTGGCTGCCACAGAGATTCACTACTGCAAATTTCTTTCAAGATTAAAATGGAAAGAAACCCCATAGGTCTCTGTCAGTGCTGACTTCCGATGGCTACTGTTATAACAACTGCTGAAGTTGGTGTCTTGATTAAAAAGTCTATTTTAAGTTTCTGTATCTTTAAAAAATGTATTTTCTTTAATATATATGCTGAGTGCTGTGGAAATGCAGGAGGAAATGTGGATTTAAAGTTCAGTTTGCCAGTCACATGAGAAGAGATTTCATTTTAAAAAGAGCTTTTCTGGATGAAAAGGCCAAATTCTGCAATTGTTAAAAGCAATGTAGTCTGGAATAAATCCCTTGCATTCTGTGTATCACTCTAAATTTATACTGGTGTAATTTAGATCAGAATTTCTCACATAATGATTAAGAGCACAAAAAAAGTCACATCTATTCTTCAGACACATTTTATAGGACTCTGCAAGAACTCTGAATCAGCCTGTAGGATATCCTTTGACTCAAAACAAACAGTTAGAATTCCAGCCTGACCAGGAGCTCCATGTTCTTGCTTGGAATTCCTGAACATGTCAATCAAACTATTGATTAAGGTGCAAGCCATATGAGCTATAGCTAGATTGGCACCGACTCAAAAGAATGAATTCCCTTTGTCTGAAAAAGTGGGCTCTGTCAATAGACTTTTTAAAATGTACTGGGAAGAAAATGGCTGTGATAAGTAAAAGACAAGGTGGGTGAGGGAGTATCTCTTATTGAACCAACTTCTATTTGGTAAGAGAGACAAGCTTTCAGAACAGAAGTTGGTCCAATAAAAGCGATTATCTCCCCCACCTTGTGCCTCTAATATCTTGGGACTGACACCAGCTGCACTGCATGTGGCAGCTCTAGGCATCATGGTCTGTAAGTAGGTTGTTAGTTTCTTCATCATAATCTTATAAATAGACATGTATGTGGACTTTTAATTCTTTCTTCAAATTGAAGTGGAGGAGCACAAGCTTGTAGCTCTGTCAGTGGGCTTCAGCGGGTTCTGTGTTGTATATCTAATAAGGTTTTTAAGTGATCTTTTTGTCTATATATTTTGTTTTTTAAAAAAACCTTAAGTACTGAAGCTGGGATTAAGGAGGAGAAGTTTCTTGAATTTGAAGCCCAAGGGTGGGTGGGTTGGTTGGTGGGTTTTGTTTTTTTCCCCATAAAACTTGGTTGATATTTTGAAGTCAATTGCTTCAAATCAAAGTATGAACATCCTATCAACTGTAGACAATAGGCCAAATTCTAACTGCCCCTTAAGCAGCTTCCTTAAAGTCAGTAGGATTGTATAGGGTGGGTAGTCAGTGCAGAGAATAGAGTGGTACTTTATATCGAGGTAGCAAAATATGCATGCCTTGCTCAGTTTGCAAGGAAATCTATAGGGGATGCCTAAGAAGGATCTCTGTGCCTGAATTTCTCAACCTGTGATAGCAATGGTGGGACAGCTAGAATAGATGTGGCCACCAGCATTTCAAGACTAGTGTCATCTTAAACTGGCTCAGAGCAGGTTTACACAAAATTATTTAGATGCTGGCAGCTACCAACACCTTGTCTGAACAGATGCTCCAAAAATGAATAGTGATAGCAACTCTCAATGAGCTAATTTTTGGCCAAAAATTTGACCTGAAATGGTCACAGACAAAAGAAAGCAGTGTCTTATTCACATGGGGAATAGAGGCAGGAGCAGTAATATTGTAATGGTGATGCAAGGACATTTAGGACAAACTGTTTTGGGACTTCTTTCCTGTGGAGGAAAAGGAGAGAGTAGTGTTCAGGAAGCCTGAAAGTTTCTTCCCTCTCTCTCCAGAGGGAGGTCAAATCACAAGGAATAGAGAGAATGTTCAGGGCTGATGGAGGAGGATTCTGAAGCAATAGAACAGCTGGCAATGACTTCAGAGCTGCCACGCCATTAGCACTCCGACAGTGTAGGAGTTGCAGCAGGGTTGGTTTCCATATGGAGAAAATATGAGAAATTTTGGTGCAGCTACTCTAGCTTTTGGTTGTTTTGTTATCTAATGCTTAACGATGGGAGAGGAGATAAATAGCAAGGTTTACATGGAGAAGAGAGCCTTTCAACAATCCTTTTGCAATGGGTATTTCAGGGAACAAAACTGTTGCATGTTGCCATCATCTGATGTAGGGATGTCATGGAATTGCAGGGGAGAGGCATCAAATCAGGACAGACTCTTGGAATGTTGGTTGGGTTTTGGAGGGTAGGTTTGTCTTTTAGGACACTGGTGACCAAAATGTAGAGAAAAGATCACTGAGCTTTTATCCCTGAACTGAATACTGCCAGTTCACTTGAAAGAAAAAGCAAACTTTTCATTCTGTTAGTAAACCTCTGTCTTTGCCAGTAAAAACTGAAGGGAATGAATTACAGCTGATAGGAAGGAATGCAGTGGGGGAAAAAAGGAAATGCCATATTTAGTACATACAGTATTGGTGATTAAACTTGAGTCTCTTTCCAGTTCTGTTTTTGCCACATCTGTTTTGGGATCTGAGTAAAATTGTGACAAGGGCAAAAGATTTTGAACATGAACACTAATTTTAAAGCTCAGAAATCCTAAGGCAGTCTAAAAGATTGAGTGTAACTATCAAGGTCAGGTGGTCCTCTTGTAAAATACTGGCTGTGTTTTGTGTGTGTCAGTGGTGTTTCCCCTATCAGGGCTTGCCTGTGGAGAGAATAAGTAGCCTACTTTTTCTTTTTCTTTTTTTTTTTCTTTAGTTCAAATAGTAATGACCTGAAGGATGATGGTGGGTTTTTTTTTGTTTGTTTGTTTTTTTAGCTAAAGCCTCACTGCAATCTTACATGGAAACTGACTTCGGTCTACCGATTATGAATTCATCACACTTCCTCTTCTGTGTTTGTATGATCCGGTAACTAGTTAACTTTGATAGTTATTGTCCATTATGTGATGCTCAAGGTGGCCTAGTACAATGAATCTGTTTGAGGTGAACATTGCAAATTGCATTGTCTGTGCTGTAACAAGTGACAAAACTACTTATTTTATTCATGCAACACAATAGTGTGGTAGTCCTCAAGCAATTGGGGTATACATGGATTCACTGTTATATTAGATCTTAAACCCTAAGAAGAAATTCTATTATTTTATAGTGCTAAAGGATGCTATGTAAATCATCTCACATGAGCAAAATCAGTTATAATAGCTTACCATCTAAGACCCTAATCCTGCAATTCATTATACTTCTGTGCCTGCACAGAGCCCAACTAACATTCAGGTCCTAATCCTTCAAGTCACTCATAGCCCAATGAGTGGGGATGACAAACTATATGAAAGGGATAGAGAAAGAGAAAGAAAGGATGAGGGTTACAACAATACTATTACATGGTTACTCAGTTCAGACTGAAAGATATGAGGGTCAAGTCTGAGTGGAGCCAGTCACAAACTGCACAGGACCCTGAGCAGCAGCTAGTAAGTATATTTTTGCTGCTACTTCAAAGAACACAAGAAACAGATATAAGGTAATAAAAGAATAGGTAATAATTGGAGATATACCAATCTCCTAGAACTGGAAGGGACCTTGAAAGGTCATTGAGTCCAGCCCCCTGCCTTCACTAGCAGGACCAATTTTCGCCCCAAGGATTGAGCTCACAACCCTAGGTTTAGCAGGCCAATGCTCAAACCACTGAGCTATCCCTCCCCTCTCCTGAGTAGTAGTGGTGGGCTGATAGAAATAGTGCGGGGGGGGGGCGCGAAGAAACATTTAAAACATCTGATAAGGTGGGACTCTCGCTGGCTGTGCTTGCAGGATCCATTGAATGCCAGAAATAAAGTACATAAGTTGGCAACTTAACTTTGCAGTATTGGATATAATTTTATTTCTGTGACTCTAGTTGTGGAGAGGTCAATCTGACACCACAGCAGAACTAATAACATGAACAATTAATGCTCCGTTTATGGGCTGTGCTTGTATTTCTCTGTAAGATTTTGGACTTTATTCATACAAGGTGAAAACTTGAGTTCAAATAACAGATGCATGTGTTTTCTACTTGTGTGAGCTTGAGCTGTTATAACCCCCTGATTTTACTAATGTAAGGGCCCGATCCTGCACAGATTTATGCATGACATTTACTTTCAGGGGTGCTGGAACAATTTTGTATAGTAGGGGTGCTGAGAGCCATTGACCCAAACTGTAAAGCCTGTATATAATGTAAACCACTTCAAGCCAGGGGTGTGGCAGCTTCCCTAGTTCCAGTACCTGTGCAATTTTACTCATGTGCTTAGTCCCACTGAACTACTATGCGATTATTCACATGTACGAGGTACCTTGCATGTTAGTGTTCACAGGATCAGGACCATCCTTACCCAAATTAATTGACAGTAGTGATTGTAGAATCTGACTGGCTCTTTCAGTATCCCACAGTTTGTCAATGGCAACATCAAGGTAAAACTTCCCTCGTTCTCCAAGATGCTCAAGGAAGTTTGTTCAGCTTGAGGTGGTCTGGTTTAGAGCATTTAAATGAACAGAAATGTCAGTTTACTTTCCTAAATACTTGCTTTGGTTTGTGCCTTCTCCTTAATCTCTGCTACATTTTATTGAGCTCCTTGGCTGCTGTATAGTACCACAGTAAAAGCAGCACTGGTAACTCAAATGCTGCTGCCAGCTTTCTCTGTGTATTTTTGCCAATATCTAGCCTTAAGCTATTGAACTCAAGGACTAAACCATGCCAGAACAAAGCACCTGGACATTTGTCAGCTGTGGCTTATTACCACTAACTTTGAGTGAGTAACCTGACATTGGTATACAAGAGGGTAAGGGGGTGGGGGAGGCAATGTAACTTATTTACGATCGTCTCTGCATAAGGAAACTAATGTTTACAAAGTTGTGGGTTTTTTGTTTTGTTACTGTCAAATATTTTGAAGCTCAGATTTAGCCATGGAATCTGTTTTCAAACCTAATACATGAGATATTGAAAGTGTTTTAAAGACAAAATAAAAATCGCAGACCTTCTCCAACCTCTTTCCAGGAGTTACATACATGAAACAAGGGGGAGTTCTCACAAGGTTTGATATATCCCCCTCCACTTGCTCCATTCGTTGCATCATATTTCTACACACAAGTTTGTATTTTATTATTTTTAATTGAGGCAAGGAATGATCTAGGGTTAAGGCACCGCCTCAAGTGGAACGACGCAGTGAGCAAAAAATGATCAAACTATACTATTTAAAACTACAAAAGAAACCCAGGTAAAGAACAGGACATCTTGCAGGGCAGATGTTAATGCTCTTTTGGCTCATACTATAACAATAGGGGGGATGCTTTGAAGTAATTCTATCGCAATCACAAAGAAATCTACTCTAGATGGAAGATAACAAAGAAAACTTAACAATATGGGGAATAACTTCAATGCTTTTAACAAGTATGCAGAAAATCTATAACCTCTCTTGCAACTTTGCATAGCCTTCCCTTATTTCCTCTTTGAGGTCTGTTTTAAATTGGTGTCCCTTATTTCTGAAGCCACATGGAATTCAGAAGCCTACAGTGTTGAAATACAGGAGTTATTCTGTGAAATGGAACGAGACTCCCATCTGATTTAGGAAATGGAGGGCAGCTGATTTGATTTAGGCCCTCCAGCTTCAAAACACAAGAGGTGTACAACCTCCAAGCCTAATGCCCGTGCTCCCCCGTCTGGGTGATCATTCAGGACCGTGAGGCACAGGAGGAAAGAGAATGTATCCTAAAAATAGGTGTGTGCATATACACAGAGGAAGTTATGGGGAAAAAACATGAAAGTTTCCTGTTAAACAGTAAGAGATGGAAATCTGAAGTGCTCCAGCCAAGGCCATGATGGGGGGGCGGGGCGGGGGAGGCATCCTGATTCCCTGCTTAGATTGTCACCTTGGAGCTTGTATTTAACATAAAATAGCTAATTTTCCCCACAACTGGAGCATGAGCAGTGAAATGCTAGTGCAATCCGCAGTCTGTGCATGACCATCGTTGGAGTATCTGTGAGCCAGGATCTCTGTGGTTGTAGGCTGAGCAGCATTTTAAAGCCATTCTGTCTTAAGGCAATAACGTAATGCTGAAAGGGGAAGGAAACCTGGACTTGAAAGACTGGGAATATTCATTCTGGATTTCCTGGTTTCTTTAAGTGAAAAATAACAAACTAACCATTGTGTTAATGTAGCGTGGAACACGTATCAGTTCTATGTACACAGCACTAGCAAGGCTTGAACCCCTGTAAAGCTTCACCATTTCCACACTGCCGACACCAGAATTTCAAAGTTTAATTTGGATCTGTACTAGGCAAAGCTACATCTTCCAGATAGTAATACTTGAGGCTGTAAATTGATGCTTTATAATTGAACAAAGCACACTAGGTATTCTTCCAGTGATCAGAACACGTTAATAAAATCTTATAGGAAGACTTCAGGGGCTGTAACACTAATCACTGAAGACTATGGATACTGAGCCTTGTCATGAGACTGCAGTATTATAACTCTGACCTGTGACTGGGCCCAGGGAGTAAAATCAGTCTCTTACCAGCCCTACTATGTCACTGAAGTTCTACTGTACCTCATATCTATCTACTTCTGGTTTCACTGTACTACATCCTTACTAATAATTAAAAGTGGTTCCTAATGAAAGCTACAGAACTACTACTTCCTTCTAACTTTTCTTCAAAAACTGAAAGTGGAATGTACTCTGGAAAAGCTATAGTCTTTAGACTCAACATTCTTTTGCTTATATTAGGATTTGTCCATGAACACCTCTGCCTTACTAATGTGCATGGCCCTTTGACTTCAGTGGAATTAGGTAAGCAAGTAAAGCAAGCAGGATTTCACTCTTGGAGGTTTAAGGTTTTTTTAACATGCTTTTTTGTATCTGTTTTCTGAAGTGCAGCTGTCCTCTTAAAGTAATTGTTACAAAGCCTCATGGTGCTTTTTTTTTTTTTTTTTTTTTAATATACATATGTACCTCAACAGATCCCATTTGATGTTGTCATTGACCAGTAAAATGGTGGTGGTTTTTCTTCTGACTGCCAGCCCTGCAAATTTAACCTGGGATTTAAGAGTCAAGCTGAGTCCTTTCCTTCCTGTTCATCACCAATCATAAAGGTTGGCAGGCCAGATTAGGCCTATGTTGACAACTCGGTTAAATCTCATGGAGTTGCAGCTGACTAGAACTCAGCAAATCACTCTCCCAATGAGGAGCAAGAAGCAGCCAAATCTGTAGCTCTTTTCTGGCTGTGTCTGATTCAATGCAACTGATACAGAGTTTTACTACTTTTTACTCTTAAGTCATGGGAAGCTGATAGGATGTAAAATTCATTGAAATACTGGTTATTGTGAAGTATTTGCTTAGCAATATTAACTCCAGTCCTGGAAAAAGATGTGTCCTTTGGCTAAGTGGGTAGAACCCAAGAGGAAACCAAACCCAGTTGTTAACCTGGGGGTGGAGGGTGAATGTCTCGGGAATAGGAGCAGGAAATAATGTCCATACCTTTCTGCATTAAGCTCTGTTTGAAGTCCACTGTAGACAGGTGACCACTGTCCACTATCAGTGGCTTCAGACATCTGCTGTGATACACAGGTGCCCAGGAAACATCAAGCACCTATCCTGAAGGTAACCGAGCCACTCAGCCACAATAGAAGCTTGTCACACATTTGTGGACAGGACTCAAGTATTCTGTGTTGTGGCTTTTCTCCATGTCCCTCTGTCTTTACTGACTGAAGTGCTCTGACGTGTGGTTGTTTCTTGTTTCTCTCTTTAAAGACACAGTGTGACTAAAACCATTTGCTGACTCCATTTTTTCCCTTGCCACAGTGGTGGTAGGTGGAAGCAGCCTGAGATACCAGGTGACCAAATACTCTAGCATGGATATTGCTTGCTATTGATGGCAACCTCTGTATGAAATAGTACTATGATAGTGTCTTTGGGGTTTGTCACAAATTATTCAATAATAGTATTCCTATATAGCACTCTACAGGTTGAGGTCTGTACAAACTAACCCTGAAGATCTATGAGATAATTGGGGATTATTAGCCATATCTTAGCAATGACCGTAGGGGGAAGAGTTACAGTAAAGATGACATGGTGGCCACATTCCTTGTTCAACCAGTAAGGAGAAACAGGATAAAGCATGTGGGGTTTGTTTTGTTGTCACTCCCTTCCCCCCACTCCCCTTAATGGCTGGAGGGTACATGCTGGCTGAGCATGTACCCTCCAGAGTCATCACACTAGCTGACAGGATTTTCTGGTGAACTCATTAGGCACATGTATAGTTGTACCAGTATACACTCTGTATAGATTCCAAAGCCTTAACTAAACATTTTATGCCTTAAAAAAAACACTGTTCCTTATACTCCCCATATTGCCAAGAGATCATAAAGAGCTTAATTCTTTTGTATAAGAATTTACGCCTTCATCAATATAAAGGAAAACAGGGTGCAAACCTGCACGCATTCTCACACTGTGTTTACAGCAAGGATCCTAGTTAGGATGACCAGATGTCCCAATTTTATAGGGACAGTCCTGAGTTCGGGTCTTTGTCTTATATAGGTTCCTATTACCCACCCCCACCCCACCCTCTGTCCTGATTTTTTCACACTTGCTGTCTGTCTGGTCACCCTAATCCTAGTATACAACTGTTGGCTAGAGGGAAGCTTGACAAGTGGAACAGTTTCTCCCTTCTCTTGCCAGTCTCTCTGTTTGGGAGCTTGCTTCAAGCAGAGCTATGTACAATACGACAAGCAGTGAGACAAAAAGGAGATGTTGAAACAAGCTTATTGCAAGCACTAAATGCAGCTGTTTATAGTAATAAGCTATCCCTGTGTGTTATGTTCAAATATGTATTGGAATTGCAACTGAGCCACAGATGTTCTGTTTATATATTTAGTATCAGGAGAATTTAGGTTACATTCAGAAAACTTCCTCCTTCAAAACTTTCCCCTCCCCTTTTAAGAAGGGGAAGAAAAATAACTAAAACTAAATTAGCTCAGTACCAAAGAGAATAGAATTCTCAGCAAACAAGTGTCATTGCAAGAAACTAGGGTCGAGCATTGCTCAGAGCCCTACTGCAATTCCACTGAAATAAGAAGTGTCTGAGGGTATAATCTGACTCCTGTGTTCTCAGGTAACACTGACATGAAACTTGCACAAGATGTCCTACCCTAGCTATGATTCAATGAACAACACAGAATATAAAATACAAAATTGGAAGAAACATTGTCACTTAACTCCAGGGGAAAATGAATATCGGAGGGTGAATATTAGCAGGGTGGGGTGGCACCAATGTAAACATATCAGGACTTGCAAATTATCTGTGGCACTACAATTTTATTTCTCTTCTCAAAACCTGAGTCATTATGGCATGATCATATCTGTGACTAATACTGAATGTGAGACTGATCTTGCACTCTAGTAACCTCATCAGCTTTTCTCTGGAAGTGAGTGAGGGCAGATCCAGCTCCAGCTCCTGTATATCTATGCATTTTTATCAGTAGCATATAGAGAGCCCAACTGAGATCATGGCCCCGTTGTGCTAGGAGCTGTGCAAACACAAGTGGGTCAAACATCGGAAACACTAAAATGAAGAAAACTTCTTGGGAATGTGCTGCTGGTTGCTACTCGAAAGCAAGTCTCTCCTCACTGCACTGCTAAATCTGTAAAAGGACAGTAGATCTGTGCAACTTTTGCAGCTCTATAATGCATGTGAGATCCTGAAATTAGATGGGATTTTGTTCTTGTTGAGGTGTTTTGGTGTGTGTTTGTATTGGAGATATATAATTTTGTGGGTGGGTGCGGTGTATGTTTTCATGTATCTCTTGGATGTGCCCAGTGAGCTTTCTCAGCCTTTAGGTGAAAGAGAATGGCAGGTTAAATCTTTATAAAAAGAGTAAGATCTTTGTTCAGCTAAACTGAACAAAGGGGGTCGAGGGATGTGCTGGCTGCCCTTCCCGCAGCCCCCCATTGGCCTGGAGCAGCGAACCGCAGCCAGTGCGAGCTGCAGTCAGCCAAACCTGCAGACGCAGCAGGTAAACAAACTGGCCCGGCCCGGCCCGCCAGGGGCTTTCCCCGGAGCAAGCGGCAGCCCTAGTTTGAGAACCTCTGCTATACATCTCTCCACTCCCTTTAACCAGCTAGATCTTCAGAAGTATCTTCCATAGTTTCTATACTGAGGACCTGGTATCAACTGGAAATTTCTAGTTGTGTGGAATTTTTTTTGGTCCTCCTGTTCCCTGGTCACAGCCTGCCCTTCCTCATCTGCCTCAGTTAGACTGTGTGAGCTCTCCCAGAGGCCCTGTTGTTGTCTTTAACTTTCTTATAGCCCAGCAGGAGCACCTCTGCCTTACTGCAGCACTGACTTGCATCACATTTGTTGCCCCCACCCTATATTACTTGTGATCTACAAGCAGATGATTACACTCCTGTCCCATCTGAATGGTATACAGGCCGCAGAAAGTAATGAAGTCCAGGGTCTCAGTTTGGGACCACACTGAAACATGAGACTATGACTGCTGAATAATCAGCAGTGCAGTCATATCACACAGTTGTATGAACGTGCCACAAGCTAGAATTGCAAAGGACAGCACTTGGCTGCACAACAGTGAAGTGTCCTCCTGTCAGGAGGACCGCGGAAGGATATACAAGTAAACAGGCTGAACCAGTTAGCCAGCAAAGCATTGTGGGATAGCAGTGGGAGGACTCCTTAACTGCATCTCTATCCCAAAACCTACCTGCTTTGTGGGTAAACTCTTTCTGCATCTCTTAATCCACTCCCAAAGTGGGTTTAATAAGGCACTGAGGGTGTCTGTGGCTGTTTTAAGGGGGTTGACTTTAGTGGGAGGGGGGGTTAATGTCCAGATGACCCAGGATGGCTCTCTTAACATACAGTAGTTTGCCTTCAGTGCTTAAAAGCTTCTGAAACCTTGCAAGAACACTGCAAATAATAGAGAGACAAGGTGGATGAGGTAATATCTTTTATTGGACCAACTTGTGGTGGTGAGAGAAATAACTTCTCAGCTGTGTAAGACTGTGTCTCTCACCAATGGAAGTTGATCCAAGAAAAGATATTACCTCACCCACCTGTCTCTGTAATACCCTGGGACCACTACAGCTCCAACAACACTGCATATGTAGCAAATAAAAGCTGCATTGCAACAGCTCATTTCTGTACACTAAAGCAGGGGTGTCAAAGTTGCTTGGATTTTAAGTACCTGAGGCAGAGTCTAGAAAAGCTTCTAAAAAATGAAAAATATCCTTAATCTGATGTTAAGGCTTGTTTGATCTTTTGTAACCTGAAAAGTCAAAAAAATCTATATAGGTCTACAAGAGGCAGTTGCACAAACACTTACTTAATTGATAGTCCATTTAAAAACTCCCATCGGGGCGGCTCTAGCCATTTTGCCGCCCCAAGCACAGCGGCACACCGCGGGGGGGGCGCTCTGCCAGTCGCCGGTCCCGTGGCTCCGGTGGACCTCCCGCAGACGTGCCTGCGGATGCTCCATCGAAGCCGCGGCACCAGCGGACCCTCCACAGGCACGCCTGCAGGAGGTCCACCGGAGCCGCCTGCCGCCCTCCCGGCGACCAGCAGAGCGCCCCCTGCGGCATGCCGCCCCAAGCACGTGCTTGGCGTGCTGGAGCCTGGAGCCACCCCTGACTCCCATACATCTTGACATTTGGCTATAAGGCTGGGATTTCAAGAGACCAGATGCCCAAATTCCACTACATTTTAGTGTGATTGGAATGCTTACCTCCCTTAGGCTTTTTTGAAAGCCCCAGCCCAAAGTGATGTTCCCAATTGGCAGTTCAAATCTAAAGGTATTTTTGACTTTTGTATGCTAGACTAATGCAAGCTACCACTGTAATCGCACGTAAAGCCATAACCTTTTATATTGGATCTGAATAATAGTCACTATTATAGTTAAATAACTCTATCTTCAAATGGCTATTTCATCTTCCTATTATGTCCTACCTTGATTTTTTTTTCTCTCTCTCTCTTCCAGAGACATTAAAGAGAGAACTAGCATGGGCCAAATACTGCCATTCCCATTCCCGTGTTGCAAATCCCAAGTAAATGGGCTTTGCAAAGGAGATCTAAGAGTTTTGGGGAGGAATCCCCAGTCCATCCCCTTCCAGTTATGGTGGATTGTCATGAAGCAACTGCACAGCCACTACTTCAACTCATAGATTGTAGCAATTCCCCCCAAGGGGATTTAAATTAGTGGATTTGCATGTTTGTGGATCTACCTACTCTTCCTATAACCAAATGTCAAGGCCGCAAGAGCCATGCATGATATTTAGGTTGGGGAAGTCCCCTGTATGGTAGAACAGTGGGAGGGGGGACTTACTGCCTCTCCACTGAGAGGATAGGTACCAGCACATGTTCCTTTGTCTTGGTTCTCCTTGTACCTGAAATTCAGGATTTATACCTTCCTCCACATGTACTATACTCTCCCATCAAGCACTTCCTGAAAGTAGAGTTCTTTAAATTCCTACATGCTACCCTGTGCATACCCATGACATGCTACTCTATTCCCTACTGTGCCAGCAAGAACTGCAGGCAGTCTTTGGGGCATGTAAACTGCTGCAGTCCCCACCATTATGACACTGCTGCCCAGAACGGACTTGGTTTCCCTCCATCTTATAAGATAAGGTGAGAATTGCTGGAAGCAAGTAAGCCCCACTTTTTTTTTCTTCTCATTCCTCCTTTATCTCCATTAAACTGACAAAGCTAAATTTAACCCCATTTCCCCCACCCAGTGACCCCTTCTGCAAGAGAGCAGGGGGATGGAGTGAAAGAGGTGGAGGGGGGGGGGGAAACTTTGAATGGGCTCAGAGGGGAGTATAGGAGAGTCAATAAGAGGACTGGCTTTTTCCCACTATCCCCTCCTCAAATGCGTTTTTTAAGGAATCAGGATTTTTCTCTTGCATATACCTACCCCTTAAAAGAAAGTGTGTTTTAGGATGAAGTCCAGATCAGTCCACAATTAATTCCTGTTTGTGATAATTTATTTGAAGAGCAGTACTTGTAAGTACAAAGGATGAACGTACAACTCGGCTTAGATCCTGTAGTATATAATGTAAATGGCAGACAGCACACAGATATCACTCTGTATTTGCATAGAGCAGAACCCCCTCACTGAAGAGCAGTTCCATTCTTCTGAACCAGCCATTAATTTGAGACAATGGTTTAAAAGAATGCTTGTCACTCAGTCAAGTGGAACCAAATTAAAGCTAGATGTGGTGGTGTGTGTGTGTAATATAGCATCAGGGCCATAGATGGTCCTGAGTTACAAAAGTCTGATCCAGAACAATTCATAGTTAAGGGGCTTTTGGAGGAGGAAGCTTTGCATGGCACCCATTTCTAACAGCAGTATCTATGCTAAATCAAGCTATACTAGTAATTCCCTGCACTCCCTGTACTGCCATGCACAGTTTACTCCTGAAGGAATTCTGTACCTAACAATTCTGCACACAATATTTTAAAATTTTACAGGCTCCAGCATGGCAGTGGGGAGCACAGGCCGCTGGCTGCATGGAGGTGGGAGATCACCCTGCAGTGCCCTCCGTCCCCCCAGGACACTGACTCGGTAGTGAAGCTGTATCCAAGCCTGACACAGCGCAAGGGCCAGGGCTGCCCCAGAAAAACCCCAGGGCCCTGCTGTTCTATGCCTGGTGCACCAGGTGTGGCCAGGTAGGCTCAGCCCAGCAGGAGCCAAGTGTGGAGGGGCTTAGTGGAGGGCAATCTGAATGCACAGGGGCTTGTTGGGGGAGGGGTTATGAGTGCAGGGGTAACAGGATGCTGCAGGGGGTCCCGGTGTAGGTGGTTGGAGCTCAGCAGAGGGGATCTGGGTGTGGGGGGATGGGGTTCGGCAGAGGGGTCTGGGTGTGAGGAGCTCAGCAGTGGGGTCCAGGTATGTATCTCTCATCCTAAGTAAAGGGTAATCTCCAGCCCCACCCCAGAGCCCACAGCCAGAGCCCTCATCCCCCCACACATCCCAATCCCCTGCTCCAGCTCAGTGACAGTGAGGAAGGGTGGGGGAGAGTGAGCGATTGAGGGAGGCAGGATGGAGTGAATGGGGGCAAGGCCTCAGAGAAGGGGCGGGGCAGGGGCAGGGCAAGGATGTTCTGCAAATAGAAAGTTGGCAACCCTAGGGGGAGATGGCATTCGTCTCAGAGCATAGTTAGTTATTTGGACTGTGGTGTGGCCACTTCCAAGAGGAGTGGAAGATAGGAGGACCGCACCTGGAACATGTGCCTAGAGGCTCAGAGCCAGGGCAGTGCCTAAACTCATCCCTGCACCTAGCAAGTTACAGGTAGGGGGGATGCAGCCTTTGGATCCCCTCAGAGTAATCTAGAGAGTGTCCAGGGGGACCTCAGCCATAACCGTGACACCAGAGGCACCGCCTGCTTTTGGACTAGTCTCTGCTTTTATCCTTAAAAGGGCTTCTAGGCCACGCTTGATGCTGAGAGGGCCTTAAAAATGTAACATTTCTAAATGTAGGTTTGTCAGACTTCTTTCCTCCCCCCCAAGTTATCTACTGCCCCTAACTTTGCCCCTCCCATACAGAGGTGGGCAAATAACTGACACTCTCTTCAGTTCACTGGCCTTTTCAAAAAAATAAGTAGCTCAAGCTAAACTGAAACCAATTTTTCTGGTGAATCAAAAGCTTAAGTTTGAGACAAACAACATTTTGTTTGAATTAAATCAGGGCACTTTTAACTTCTGTTTAAATAGAAGCAGAGGCAAAGGCTAGATTTACACAATGGGTTGCAGTTGTTGTCATTAGGCCAGTGAGTGAGACTAACTCTCCCTCTAGCCTAGTAGTTAGGGTATTCATCTGTGAGGTAGGAAGAACTGGTTTTCATCCTCACTCCAGAGAGGGGGTTTGAACCTGGACCTCACCTACATCCCAGTGGAGTGCCCTAACCTCTGAACTGAGGGGGGTTAGCACCACTTTTTGTAAATATCACCTTAAGTCCACCTGTGAATATAGCTCCCCCCATCCAAAAAAACCTACAGTGGTAATCAAGAAACCAGCAGGGAGGGGTGGATGGGAAATCAGGAAAGAGAATATGGGGGGACAAGGGGGGTGAGGCGAAACACAATCTGGGAGTGAGGTGGAAAACAGGGAACTGTAAGTGAATTGGAGAACAAGTGGCAGAAGAATGGATGAGGTTGGTCAGCTATAAAAGCAGTGAGGTTGAAATTAAATTAAGGAATTAATCAGAAGAAAGGTGCACACATTCTAAACTAGCAAATTGTAATTATTTCTCTGGCAGGTGTTCTACAATTTTGTGCAAGGGGGTGGGGGAGGGAGTGGAGAGTGTAAATGGGGAAAGGTTCTGAGAGTGCTTGTTAACCACCTGGCAGAATGGTTATGCTAGTGTAACGGCAGCAGTAAGGGCCAGGTTCCATATATCTAGAGTCCCTCTTGACATATAACTAAACTGGGTTGAGTCTTAATGCAGAAATCAGGAAAATTAAATGATCCTTCCCGGTGTCGCTTTAACAGGCAGAACTTCCCTACCTGCAGCAGCACTCTGACTGTGTACAAATGAGGAAATCTGTACGAGAGGAAGAAACAGAATATAGAGGCCAATTATAAAATATTCCCACCACCACCACCACCCTTTCAGTAACTTGGCAGTAGTCCACCTCCCTCCCATTCTGACCACCAGTGAAGACATTGACAGGTGGTAGTTCCTTGGATGCATCTTCATTAAGGTGCTGGGTACACAGCGCCTCACCAGAGTCCACTGCTCCTCTCCTCTGGGATGTCTCTTGCAGTGAAGCCCTCATGGGAGAGGAACCAAGACCACTTAGTACCTCTGAGCAGACCCCTGCTGCTCGGAAAGGAGCTCTCTGCTAACCAGTGCTCCGTGGGTGTCACTACCCATCCACACAAAATTTAAGTTCATGTATAATTGTGACCTCCTGAGGTTTGCTAGATGAATTGTGGGTAGGTAGCCCATGTAAATGAAGCTCTATTTCCTTTTCACCCAACAGAGGGCAGAGAGAGCAATTTACTTTGTGGGGCTTTTGCCCATAGGGCTCACACTAGCTGGCTGACTGAGCTGGATTTTGTAGTTCAATAACTGAAGCTTGGAGCCCCAGGCTTGTTTGGAGAATTGTCCCTTGGAATAAAAATGTTATGCCTTGAGCCCAGTACTGTCTTCTGGCCTCCTTTTCTTATTCTGAAAAGGAGATGAATGAGGAGCACAACTAATCTCATTTTCCCCATCTCTCTTGTATATAAAATGGTGCACTTAAGTTGGGGGGAGAAGGCAAAGAATCATCTCATGGCTCATTCCAACAATCCGAAAACCTGTTCTGTGAAAAATGGTCTGATCAGGATTAACCAGTGTCAATGGAGTTGGGGGGAGGGGAGGAGTAACTGGAACCTTGGGTAAAATTGTTCTGCTCCCCCTAAAATCTTGAAGGTTGGTCCATGACACCTTCACAAACAAGAAGAAATGAATGAACTCTTCTTTTCTGTCAACCGTGCTTTGTTGATGGAAGAGTTCTTCCACTGACCTAGGTACTGTCTCTCAGGGAGGTGGATAACTACAGAACCCCTCCCATCACTGTAGTGAGTGTCTACACTGAAGTGCTTCAGCAGCGCCACGGTAGTGTTTTATGTGTAGACATACCCTCAGTGTGTCACCTTGAATAAGCTCACCCAAGAGGCTCCTACTTTGTCTTGTTTGGGCTCATTGACTGCTTTGTAGAACACTGATGCCCCTAATCTATCTCTTACAGACACACACATGGAAGAATCCTTTTTCCTGTCTAAAAAAGAAGCTGACGTTCTTAGGAGTGTTTATCTTCACTGAAGGGAGATAACCTTGAAAAGAGAAGGTAAAACATGAAGACATGGTATACAAGACATTTCTATACAACAGGGGTAGGGAAATGCGGGGATCAGTTGGGCCCCCATTTGCTTCCTTTTTGGACTGAGGAAAGGAGGCCACAAGATAGTACTAGGTAGACAAGGTGTAACTGCTGCCAATGCTTCCAACATAAAACCTTTAGACAGACTTTATTAAGAGGAATAAGAAAAAAGTTTTGGATATATAGTCAGTTTATGATCATGTCAATTTTTAATTCAGTAAAAGTAAGATCCTATAAACAAGTGTAATACTTTTGAAATCTGAAACATTATGAATGTCAAATATTTAGGAATGGGAACATCTCTAGAAGGTTCTAAATTTTAGCCAAGCTTTTAAATATGCTCTTCAACCTGCCCTCTCTCTTTGGCCTCAGGCTTATTGTACCCAATGAATGATGATATCTTGGTATGAAACACCATTCTGTTGTCTTAGTTATTCACTGAAGAATTAAGCACTGTGAAGGTTCCTTCAGGTATAGAAAAATGGCTGGCCATCTCCTGCATTCTTTGATTCTCCTGCCCTCTTTCAATTGGGAACCTGTTTATCAGAGATACTGTAGAACTATTCACTATTTCACCAGTACAGGAGTCTCTTCTTATCTTAAATCTTGCATTGTTGTTCTTATTCCTGTCATACAGAGACTGCACAATTTCATTATTTTAAGTTAAAGATACTGATGTGATGTGCCAGACGCATCCATTTATAAATAGCCCCAGACAATAAGAAAACTCCCCTTTTCATGAATAGATTAAGTTGCTAATCTCCTTGTCTGCAATTTCTAGGCTTTTTTTTTTTAAGATGGTATCGACCTCTCCTTTTGCAAAGACTGTCATCAACAAAAAGGGGGAAATAATTTGGAACAACTGAGAGAATGCATGAATAATTGTTCAGCTAAATCATGCAAAATCTTGTAACTTGGCTCTTATTCACAAGCGCTAAGTAGTGATTGGACATGATTCTGCAACCCCTTATCACACTGAGTAGCACTTATATGAATAACACTGTGACTTGCTTGAGTAAATATTACTCACTGTGAAGTAATAGTTGCAGAACTGGCCCCACTATATGTAATCAATAATTCATTATATAGTGTGCCAGACAATGTACTATGTCAGTTACTCAGAAGAACCTTGGCATCTTGGCCGTTCCACTAGATGTCCCAGAAAAAGGAATCAGGAACTCTTACAATCCCAGGCTGCTTCAGCACCAATCCATCTTGAAAGTGAAGGGAAGGACTTTCAGTGCTGCTGATAATCAGTATATTAACTAACAAATGCACACCTTGGAGTGTGGTGTTCTCACTAGTAAAATATGCAATAAAAACTAAACTGGATAGGCAGAACCTAATCTCTTATATTGGATTTTGGCAAGAATAATGATGCAGACTGTAACATGCCTACTCTTGCAAAAGATTGCTAATAACCATATATAGTCAGAACTTTGATCTTGCATCCAAAAAAGACATGTCCAGTGGCAAAGTACTCTCTCTCTTAAAAACATGCTGGGGCATTGGTTTAGTACAGGCTCACAGTTTGTCATGGGATGCTACTGAATTACCAATGCTTCTTTCTGCAGCTGAATTGTCCTGGGAATTCTCCCATCCAAATACTTACTTAGATTTAATGAACTAACTACTAACAGGAAAACAGCTCAAGGCTGCATGGCTACTGAGGAGAGGCAGTGTGGACTGAGTGGAAGGGCTTAATCCCAGCTCTGTCACTGACTCCTTCTGTGGCCTTTGTCAAGTCATGCAGACCAAAGTTTTCAGACTTGGATTACTAAATCCAGGGGTGTTGGTTGTCCCAAACTCCCAGTGTGGGAGCTGCAGATTCTCAGCAGCACTGAGAATCATTTAGGTCCCTACATGTGGATTTTTTAGGTGGCTAGTTTATACATGTATGCTTGAACCTCTTTGCCTCCATTCCCACATCTGTACAATGGAATAATATGAAACAGGTAACCCCGTTTTAGCGCTTATTAAAATGCCAAGTAAATCCTAACACTTGCCCCAATGTATACACCACACTACAGTGGCTGGGACCTAGAAACCAAACTTCTTTGAACAAGTGTCCACTGCAAAACTTTACTAAATGTTGGCAACTAAGTACAGCCCCCCAACAAAAAATGCTTGAGTGGATAAGGGGTTTGGTGGGGGGAAGAGTTCTCCTAGGGAGGAAAAGCAGTGGTAGAACCCATGGGTTGAGGGGGAATAGAAAAAAGAAGAGGAAAAGGTGGAGGAAAGACAATGATCCGGAAGAGGACAGATAAGTATGAATTACAAACAACACTGTATTGGAGTCAGTAGAAAGAGACCATGTAATGGGAAGGCAGGGAGGAGTGGTGGGGAACAAGGAATGGGATAAACGATTTAAAAGGTGAAAGTATGAGGTGGGGGGAAGCTGTTGCTCTTCAAGGAAATTATAGGGCATAGGAGGGAGGGTGAAGGAAGAAACATGGAGACAGAAGAACATTTTAATATTCTAATTTTGGGCATCTCTCACTATCCTACCTAAGCGCTATAGCAAGAAAGGTAACAGTGCCGTGGAAAAACTCTGAAAACCACATGGGAATTTACAAAATGCAAAGATCTTGGGTTTTAGTGACTGCAACTTTTATCTCTGCATTTGGTTATTTCATTCAGAGGTAAAGTCAGTTTAGCAGAAACTTGCAGGGTTGTGTGCTGGGATTCAGCTAAACAGCCCATTAAAGTTAATGAGAGTCAAACAGCTAAATCTCTTTGTACTAAAATATTGAACGCCTACCCCTGAAAGTCTAACTGCTGTCACAGAGCTACTTAAAATTTTTCCCCTGTTCATATGATTAATCCACTGTTTTAAACTAATTTGGCATTCTAAAAGAGAAGTTTGCATAGAATAATTGCTCAGTAGTCTTGCTTCTGTGCATGCAGGCATATCGCCTTTCTATGCAGTCAAAAATGCTGTGCTTTTTTTTTTTTTTTTTAAAGCAAGGTCAAACTCCGAAGAGTTCTCATCTGTTGTAGTGTTAGCCATTATAAAGCAAAAGCAAATTGCCAGTGCTTTTATACGTTAATTTTCTTTATTGTTATGGTCTTAGGGTCTGTCCTTGTGATTCTTTTGTGTGTTTTTTTTTTTTTAAAGGAGAAAAAAAAAAGATACCTGTTGTGTTCTTGATGATTCATTCCTCTTGCCAGGGAAAATAAAATGCAACAGGCATGTTTTCCTTCAGTATATCCTTACCTGGGGGATGCATTCTGGGTGACTAATTGCAGGCCTCTTTCAAGTAGCGCAGTTGTACATTAATCACAACAAAGCTTGCTCTCAAATAAAAGAGCTAGTGGATACTTTCATTGTTTTTTATTACACATTAAAATAGTTTGGCTGGATCAGATTATGCTTGCAATCTTTAGCTTTCATACAAACAGAATTCTGTTCACATGTATTTCTTCATACAAGTCACTGAAACAGAAGCACTTTACAGGTAACCTTCAGAATAGTGTAAACAGATGGCTTCCAGTACTGGGGTATTGGGCTACATGGTGCTATGCTGAACCAGCTTCTAAGCCTTCTTTTTTTAAATTTGTGAATTAACATCTGCAGTACCCTATCTTACTATGCATCTGATGAAGTGGGCTGTAGCCCACGAAAGCTTAAGCTCAAATAAATTTGTTAGTCTCTAAGGTGCCACAAGTACTCCTGTTCTTTTATCTTAATAGAGACCACTCCAAACTTTTCTTTTCTCTTCAGTGGATCTGTATCAGGTCCAGGAATGGAATGTGGGGTTTTTTTTGGGGGGGGTGCTCTCTGGGTTGGGGTTTTATTGCAGGGTTCTGAGTTTAACCCAAAGTGATACTTGCTTGGAAAAACTCTAGCTGAAGTGTTTCCATTTCAACTCAACATTTCCAAGACTATCTTCACAAGTAAAAAGGCTAGAAACTTTAAAATGAAAACTGAGATTCTGATTTACATTTCTAGATCTGCTAAGTTAGGAGAGGAAAGCTAGTTCTCTTTGCAATTACTTTGTCCAGCTAAATAGAATTCAACACAAGATGTTAAGTAAAACCAAAATTGGCTGATTAGCCCTTAAACACTTATTCCTGATTTTCTGGACTGAAGACTGTGTAAATTCAAAAAGGAAAAGAACCTTCCTAATAGATTATATAATAATGCTGCCAGACATAGGATACTGGTTCATTTCAGCACTGTCCCGGGACAATGAATGACAGATGCTTTCTAATGTAAACAGATGTAAAACAGTGAGATTGGAACAAAGAATAGATGTTTGCTGATAAGAAAGGTGAAAAGAGCTTTAAAGTACAAGGGAAATAAAAACAAATTATGCATTCAGCACCATGTGTATCTGAAAGGGAGAAGTGGGTTGGAGAGAAGCTCACAGCATGATGGGTGTATATATACCATGCTAAGGAAAATGCAGAGTTGTTTTTAGGTCAAAGGAAATCTGATGTTTATACTCTTTAGACATTACTTAGCTACACAACATGCCTTTTAATGGTAACTTAAAATCCATTTTGTATTGTATTTTAAAACATAGGAGGAAGCCAACAAAATGTTATCTTAACATCCAGGAACTTCCAGAGCAGAACAACCTTGCCATACAAGACCTGGATTCTGAAAACACTTAAGCATGTGCTTTGCTTTAGTATAGTGAATAGTTCCATGAGAGTACTCAAACTAAGCACGTGTGTGTGTGTGTGTGTGTGTGTGTGTGTGTGTATATATATATATATTATAATTAGTCTAATTTAGGATATTCAAAAGCAGACAATAAGATAAAGGAAAGAGGGAAAGTCAGCTGTGTTCCTCACTTACTTTATTGTATAAACTAAACCTTTTGAGATCCAGGACATCTTTGTAACCTTTGCCTTACACATTTTTAATATACCCCAAAACAATTCTTGCATATTTGTGTATATAAATACAAAATCATGCAAAGGAAGCAATCACACTGATCCAAAGCCCACTAACAGTCCTAGAAAGTCTCCAGTTGACTTCAGCTGGCATGTAGCTTGGTCTTTAGACCTTCCTGCATTGGGGAACATCTCTCCTACAGTTTGTCTGCCAATGAAGTAAATGTAACCGTCGCAAAATGTACCAAATCCTGTATTGCCCGGCATTAAGAGTAGTTTCTGTCTGCACTATTTATCAGATTACTGGGGCGGGGCAAAAGTTTTGGCCTTAGGGCCACCTCTGGGTGGGGAAATTGTATGCAGGGCCATGAATGTAGGGCTGGGCAGGGGGTTGGGGTGCGGGAGCGAGGGTGTGTGTGGGGGTGCGATGTGCAGGAGGGGGCTCAGGGCAGGGGGTTGGGGTGCAGAGGGGTGTCGCAGGGGGCTCAAGGCAGGGGGTTATGGGGCTCAGGGCAGGAGGTTGAGGTGCAGGAGGGGCTCAGGGTGTGGGCTCCAGCCCAGCGCCCCTTACCTTGAGTGGCTCTGGGGTGGCAGCAGCGGGGCTAAGGCAGGCTCCCTGCCTGCCCCAGCCCCACGCCGTTCCCAGAAGTGGCCAGCACGTCCAACAGTGGCTCCTGGGGGTGGGGTGGGGCAGGTGGCTCTGCCTCATGCTGCCCTTGCCTGTGGGTATGACCCCCAAAGCTCCCATTGGCTGCGGTTCTGTGTTCCTGGCAAGGGCAGCACATGGAGCCCTCTGCCACCCCCTCCTCCAGAGGCCTCAGGGATGTGGTGCCGGCCACTTCCAGGAGTGACATGAGCCAGGGCAGGCAGGGAACCTGCCTTTGCCCCACTGTGCCACTGGGCTGGCAATCTCACGAGCCAGATTGAAAGCCCTAAGGGGCTGGATCTTGCCCACAGGCTGTAGTTTGCCCTCCCCTGGATTAGACTGTTTGTGCACTGATTTATATTATCAGCTGCCACTTTTTTTTAACAGAAGAGAACTGCAACCGTCACTTCCTGTGTGAGAATGCTTTTTCCATTGATCTCCAATTGATGATTATGGTGGTACAAATTGTATTATGAAAGGAATCTGAAACCATATTAGGAGCTTCTGTAAAAAGACTATAAAATATGACCTAGAACAGCCAGACTTTAGCTTCCAACCATGTCTCTTCTAAAATGAGATCATAACATTGTATCATTAGAAGAGTTAAGATGATTAGCCCTTAAGAATGGTTTTGTAATGAGGGAAGTATAATTGGGTTCAGTTAACTGAACAAATCCAATTTAATTAAAATATCAGTTGCCTCTGTTTTGAAGAAAAGAAAATGCCTGTATTTAAAATAAAATAACAAAACCCAGATTTGTCTGTGCTTACTAAATTGCTTTTAGTATTTATTGCTAAGGATGAAAAATAAACATCCCATACATATAGGATACCTAACATGCATAGCTGGTAGCTAGAAGTGATCATACTAATCCTATTTTGAAAAGTGTTCAGCTTGTTCAACAGACACACAAAGAATATTGTTAGCATAGCTGAGCTAATTAACCTGTAATTAGCTTGATTTTTCAGTAGTCAGAAGGTGTAAATGCTAGGAAAAATGTAACTCCCTTGGCTTTTAAAGACTCAACATATTTCCCTCCAATGCAGAAGACAGGTTATTTGGTCCAATACATAAAGAAATTCACTACAAGGATATAATACCTATACAATTTAGATTTTGCTATGACAGGGATTAGTTTACACAGTGTATAACAAGAAACGCTGCACCTCACCTACACACCTTGCCAATGGCTTGTGCTGAAGACTTATAGCACAGGAGCCGCAAAACAGCTGCTGGAATTCACAAAGGAAAAAAGGTTACAGAGGAAAACTTTGGAGGCATTCTTGGTCTCATGAATGTTCCATTTTACAAGCTGGTTCTAAGCAAATGTTGTCAGCTGTACTCTATTCAAATTAGTCTCCATCCTAATGAGCACTGTCACCCTGTAACTGAGAAGTTGGTGCCTCCCGATGACAGTTGAATGGTTGTGGAGATCATAGTGAATTCCACTGGCTTGGATGAAACTAGGCTACTAAGTAAATGGTCTGTGATCCATGTGTTATACCTGCAGAGTGGTTGCTTCTCCTTGTACCCCACATGGCACAATAAACTTCTGTGGCACTTCTGACGGTGAAAGATGGCAGTCTCATCTGTATGCTTGACCTATACACAGGCTTGTGCATTAATCTTTCTCCTCCTCATTTGAGGGCAGAGTTCAGATTTCTCCTAGATAGATAATACGTATATAATGGGAACTAACAAATTTCTTTCTTTTATAACTGCTGAGCAAACAGTTAGCTGTTGGACAATGGAATGATGACAGATGAGGCACAATAAATGTCAACAGAATTCTTAACTAAGTCCAGTTGCAGAGCCAGACTTTGTCCTTGCACCCTCCATTGTGATGATGTAAAATAATTGGATAGGGTAACTGTAACTGAGGGTGGAATTTGATCCATGGTGATTAGTGCAGGAACCACAGGCAGCTCAGCTTGATTTTTCACACTTTTTCAGGTTGAATTTGTGCCACTATCAGAAAGGGAGGAAAAAAACATCTTTTCATTTGCAAACTGAGACAAAAACATGGAAACGCCAGAGGCCATTTTTAAAGGATCATGTTCCAGAGTAGACCTCCATTTTTACAATTACTATGGACTTGCTAGGAAAATATACTAGAGGAACCAGCCCTTTAGTAGTGGGAGCCAGACTAGATGACTATTTAATAGATCTCTTTCAACTCTACTTTATTATTATTTATTTTATTAATTCAGTAAAGTTGCAAGTCTTGCTGAGCAACAAGATGCAATCTCCTTTTCCTAGCATATGTAAACTGGG
The DNA here is from genome assembly GCF_016161935.1 of Mauremys reevesii. Taxonomy (NCBI): domain Eukaryota; kingdom Metazoa; phylum Chordata; order Testudines; family Geoemydidae; genus Mauremys; species Mauremys reevesii. The sequence continues at coordinate 24,080,351 of NC_052633.1, read as the reverse complement.
TGTTGAAATTTCAAACTTGACCGAAATATATGCAACCTAGTTAGTAAATTACACAGTAGCTAAACTGAAGTACTTCACTTAGCAGTGTGGTATAAGTAGTTTGTAGCTTGGTCAGAAAAGGGTGTAATTTACTTTGCAAAATTGACAGTTTGATCAGTAAAGATCTGCGAGGCGATCAATACACTTATGAATTCTTTCTGAAGTAGTGAAGCTGTAGTTGAATCAGTGAAGTGTACATAACTGATGAATCAGAGACATGCTGTTATTTCTAATAACACATCATAGCCATTTGTCACAAAATTCATGCAGAGATGAGCAGTGATGAGCTGCCAAAATCTTAACAACCGGTTCCCTATAAAAAGTTCTGATTTAAGGAAGGGGGAGAGCGGGGGAGGGGGAGGGGAAGGGGAGACATATCCGTAGGGGCGGGGGCCCCTGCAGAGCCTGGGGAAAATTGCCCCACTTGCCCCCCCCCCCCGGCAACCCTAGAGCTTGTAGCCCCCTCCCCTCTTACCTTGCTGGCAGCTCAAAGCAGCAGGACGACTCTGGAGCTCAGCTGAGCTGCCCAGCTGGTGCCAGTGGCTGGCACTGCAGCTGGGGGGAAGCGGGGGAAGGGCCAGGGGAGCCTCAGCCTCCCCAGCTGGGAATCCTGGGAGCAACAGGATGGTCCAGCCCGCAGACCGGAGTTCTTTGCCCACCCCCTAGCCCTTTAATAACCGGTTCTCCACAGAGGTCTAATTTTAGCAACCGGTTCTTGGGAACCTGTGGGAACTGGCTCCAGCTCATCACTGGAGATGAGGGCATATGTTCAGAAGTAGCTCAGAAAAAAACAACTAAACTATATTAATATCTCTTGACACCTACTCTGTGGAGTGATTTTACAACTTAAAGCACGCAGTAAGCAATGTGACGCTGCAGGCAGTGTGGAGGAAGCATTAAATACCCAAACCTAATCACACAATATTACAAATGCTAAAAAAAATTTGAAAAGGTACAGTAGATTTTATTAGACTTTTTTAGACCATAATTTTTCTACAGTACATTTTAAAGTGTCAGTGGATTAAGAAAGCTGTTAATTTCATACTGAAATATTTATGTAATCCCTCCAAGATTATTGCACTTTTTAAAATGTGATTTAGCAGGGTAGGTGGCTTAGTATCCTCACTACTCACAGATCAAACAGCAAAGATCCTTGTGGTATGAGATAATTTTGCAGCCTCTTTGCAATGCATAATTGTTTAACTCTTCATTTATTTGCTAAATCCCATACAAAGTTGTTACTTTAATACCGTTAATTGTGTGTGTGTGAGAAAGAGAGAGAAATGTGTATTATTAAAAATGCCCATTGGCTAGCCTGCTGAGGACTTTTGAGCAGATCTAAAACAAAAGCAACATCTCTAACTTTAGACTCCTGTTAATCTGACTGTAAAGAGGACACTCCTCAAATGTACAACTATCACAGTTAAAAAAAAAATCAGAAGTAAAATCCCCAACCACCATCTGTGTCTGACTCCTATGATCACACTATCTGTGTGGACTAGCACTTGGGATTGAACCAAGGATCTCCAGAATTAAATTAGTCTGTACAGTTTGAACTAAAAAGCCAGAGTTTGAGGGTGGGGGCTGTAACACACTAGTTTCTCTGTGGATCTGGCATAGAGGGGGGCATGTAACACATATTGACTGATGTGTTATGTGAGCACCTCTAAACAGAGCTAGCCTTAAATATAACATCCTAAGCAATTAGATGGACTCAGTACATTGCTGTATGCTATTTAAATAGTGCCTTAATAGTAAAGTGATCTGCCTTCAAGGGCGGCTCCAGGCCCCAGCATGCCAAGCGCGTGCTTGGGGCGGCATGCCGTGGTGGGCGCTCTGCCGGTCGCCGGTCCCGCGGCTCCAGTGGACCTCCCGTAGGCGTGCCTGCGGAGGGTCCGCTGGTCCCGCAGGAGGTCCACCGAAGCCGCGGGACCAGTGGACCCTCCGCAGGCACACCTACGGGAGGTCCACCGGAGCCGCGGGACCGGCGACCAGCAGAGTGCCCCCCGCGGCATGCCGCCGTGCTTGGGGCGGCGAAATGTCTAGAGCCGCCCCTGTCTGCCTTAATACTAAAGTGCAGTATAAATACAACTTTTTAAAGAGGATTTTGCTTAAGCTGTCTAAAGGTACAGAGTTCTAACCACATATTATTTAGGCCACATCATTCTGTACTTCCAGTAGGAGCAGGAGTGGGCCCTTTATTCTGAAATTCCATTTTCTGTGATTGTGGAGGGGAAATTTCAGAAGCACATGAAAGTAGATCGGAACTAGAAAGTTTTGCTGGTATAGCTATGTCAGTTAGGGGGATGATTTATTTTTTATTCCCACCCTGCATACACCCCAACATAACTATGCCAGTAAAAGCCCAAGTGTTGATACAATTATATCTGTATAAAAGTGCTTATACTGGTATAGCTTATGCTGGTTGTGGGAATCATAATTTCATATGGATAGAACTGCATCTATATTAGGAGGATTTGCGGGTTTAGCTATACTGGTATAACTATACCAGCAAAACCCTATTAGTGTAAACTCGGCCTGAGTCCTGTGTTCAGAAGTGATATAGAAGCCCAAGTCATTTTTAAGTGCTTTTGAAATTTTATCCTTTGCTGACATAGTGCAAAACGTTGTCCAGACATGGGCCTGGTGTGATAAATTTGAACAGATGTTACACATGCTCTTAACCAAATGCATAATTTCACCAGTAATATCTGAGTAACTATGATGTAAATTAAACCACACAAAGAATGTAGGGTGTGATTCAAATCTTAAGTTTGCCAGAGTCTTTCCAGTAACTTCCTTGGGCTTTGGATCAGGTCCTTAATTACCAAGATAAGTAAAATGACCTTAATTTGTCCAGAGCATTGCCAATGATTTACATACTAGCTAAATAAAATCTAATTTGTCCAGATATGTTTTAAAGAAAGTCTTACCAAAAAAATTAAATATGATTTAAGATTTAAAATATCTACTTCTAAAGCTGACTTTTCACTCTAACTTATTTTCTTGAAGTATCATGACTTTCAACCAGTAAAATCAGCCCATTACTCTTCTTTTCCTGTTCATTTCTGACATCCCTCTCCAAATTCCCTTGTGTTGTTTTTATCTCATATATGCATTTTTTAAAAATCCATTCCCATTCATGTAATGTACCTCTCCGTCTTTTCAGTAAGTGAGTATTCCAGAATAATTACTTCTCCCCTCACTTGCATTTCCTTTATCATCTTTTACTTGGTTCCAGTGACATTTCTTAGCATTGTCAATTATTGTCCTCATTCAGTTTTCACCACTCTTATTTTCTATATTCTTTTTATTATTCTCTGACTCTTCCGTTTGCACACTTATAGATAATTACAAGTGCAGATGTTTTGAAGAAGCAATTGTCCCTAAATTACTGAATGCATTAGGCTGGGATTTAACCAACAGACTTTCTATTAAAGGAAGGACAGGAGTGTAGGCTAGTAGACAAAGCATGAGACTGAAAGTCAGAAATTCCAGGATATAATCTTGTATCTCTATCACTGAATTGATGAGACTTTTGACAAGCCACCTTGACTTTCTGTGTTTCTGCTCCCCCCCCTATAAAATGGGTGTGATAATCTTAGCGTTCATCACATGGATGCTGTGAACCTTCATTGTTTATCTTTATAAAGCTTTGGGACTTGCTGATGGATGCTTTTATAAAATGCAAATAATTATTCATAATGCAAATAGGAATGATGAAGCCATTGCATGCAGTATTTGGAAAAAAATAGGTATAGATGTTTGTACAATGGCCTAGCTAATAATAATAATAGACTTCTGCTCTTTTGAGTAGGGAACTATGCTAAACTTTTTGTTGTTTTCCTCCTCCTTCCTCATCATTGGTTTTAAGTCATTTTTTACCTCCTTTTTACCTTTTTGGCTGTGGCATTCTCAGACATGACAGTGACAGAGTTGACTCTATACTTCATCAGGTGGAAAGACAATCAATGATAATGTAGTTAATGTTGTTTATTGTTGAGAGCTGGGCACCTCTGCCTCTAGTAATATGAAGTTCTGATTGATGAGATTGGTAATGGGTTCACTTTAAAGCTAAGGTAGACAAAAGCTTCCTGAATTTTTTTTTTTTGGCTGACAATGGATCCTGTTCCAAAGGATGAGGATGCACCAAAATGTACTCTTGTATCAGAACTCTAATTTCTATTAATACATTACTTTATTCCAGAAAATTACCTAGACTGTGTTGCAGTCTCAGAATTACCCACTGATTGCTATCTGTGGAGGCTGATTGTTCCTTTTGGGGGTGAGGGAAAGGGAGAGGTTCTACTTCTGACATCTTGAGCTATGGCCATGAACATTTCTTGTTAACAAACCTTTAACTTCCTCAATGGTTATAATTTCCACTTTTCTCTACAGTTGGGCTAGAATTCTTTTCATACTATTTTGACTACCAATGAGAAACTGAACAGAATTGAGGGTTTTTTTCCCAATCCATTCCCTTCCCTCTTCCTCCCCTCCCCCCCCCCACCTTCCCACCCCCCAGTCATTGCGTCGCCTTGGCTTGAGAAATAACAGTGCTTGTATTCGTGCTTCCGATTGGACATTTTCCAAAATACCTGTAAGGACTTGGTCAGGTTTCTTTAGTTAGTCATGGTTTAGTATAACTACTCATGAGAGGTGTCCTGTTTAGTCCTAGGTTATGTCATTTATGCCTTGATTCTGCATTCATATGTGAGTAGGTGATTCCTTAGTCACTGAAGTTCCATGCAGGAGCAAGGTCGACCTGTCCAGCTCTGGTTGGAGAGGAAAAGGCCACAGTCTTCACCAAGTGGATGTTCCTCTTCCTGCAGAAGGGAAGAGGGGAACAGGCCTATATGGGAATATGTCTGATGAGGAGTTCTGCTCCAACAGGCTCTTATCCTTAAGCAAGTGAAGGCTCTTCCACGCATACTCCACACATGTGAGGCTCTGTGGTTGCATCAACACTGAGAATTTTATTAAATTCTTCCACCATAGCGAGAACAACTTCCCAAGTCTTCTCAGAGATGCAACACTAAGAGAATGATAGGGGTGAGAATCGTGAGGGTGTGTTTGGGAGAGACATATGTCTGTGACAAAAGAATGTGACCATTCCCATTCCCTAACAGCCTGAAGATTTCCAAACTGTACAGTAAGTTCCCTCAAAGCCAGAGAGAGACAAACTACTCCATAGCTCAAGTCATCTTCCAAATTTGATCACATGCATCAAATGAGTCACATTGTACAGTGTTCTCAACAGCTTTCTTCCTGGCATTCTTCTGACTCCGAAATAGCCTCCGAAGTTTCATTGTAATGTTGCTTCAGCATATCTGCCATCCACCTTTCCAAAAACATAAATTAGAAAGCAAAAAGCTTCTTGACATTGCCAGTTCCCTCAGGCACTCTTCTCTGTTCTGGATTACTTCCTATTTTCTCTCTCTCCAGCTGAAGCTTTTATTTTCCCATGATTAAAGCAGTGAACATATAATCAGGTGTCATTTCTAGCTCTTTAATTTTGTTTTTAATTGCTCTGAAATAATCTTGAGTTGCATCAAGGCTATTGTGAAGCAAGCCCATACCATATCTCTTAATTGTGTTTCTGAAGCAGAGCAGTCCTGCCTGCTAGTCCTGAGATGTTTATACTTCAGGTAAGTCCTAAAATGTTTCTGTAGTCAAAGAACTTCCCAGCAAATAAATAAATAAAATTAAAACTTTAACCAGAGTAGCCCAGTGTAACTTCATATTCTAACACAGGACAGTCAGCAGAATGTTACAAACTCAAGTCTGCAGAAATAAAATGAAGCCACAGCAATTTGTCCATCACCAGTTTGTGCATCGATGCTATTTAAAATGTTTTAATCATTATTTTTAAATGGATGTACGTGTGTACATCAAAACAGCCCTACAACCTGAATTACAGGCAGGAAAGTGAATACAGTGACCCCAGAGGGCACTGCCACCAAAGTGGATATAGGTTACTTGAGCTTTGAATCAGCCCATGAAGAATTGCCAAACATCATCCCCTAAACCCCACCATCCAACCCCAGGAAATATGGCGCCTGACTACTGAAACCCCCAAGATGCCTTCTAGCTCTGCATCTTCCTTTCCAAATCTGAAAGCACCAAAACCCAGAGGGAGATCTGCCTTCTACAAACAAAACGATGTCCGAATGAGCCTGACGGAACACAGCTGATGGCTGTACTACAACAGGTGGCCACGGATAAAGCAGAACAGAGAATTTCTGAAATGGAAGATGATTTCAAAGAGAACAAATTACAGGTTTATGAAGAGCTGTAATGATATTAAGACCAAGCTAAAAATCTCAAAAAGCCACTCATGACAACGTAACATCAGGAGTGTGGGGTGCCCATGAGGGAACAGAAAGGTAAAGCCTCCAAATTTGTCTCTAAACTGCGAACTAGGATCTGCCAGTAGTTTTGATACAGAATGGGCACACCAGACCCTTGTCCCCAAGCCAGCTCCAGGATGTCAGCCTAGAGCATTGATTGTGAAGTTCCTGAAATTTACCACTAAGGCGCCTATATTGCAGAAATCCAGAGGAAAAAAGGAACTGTTATGGAACAATCAGTAATTAAAATACGGCTCTTTCAAGATTATGCCCATGTTTTGGTTGCAATGAGGGCAGCTTTTAATCAAGCAAAACAATTAGCCAGGAAGATGGACTTGACGTATTTTATTCAATACGTGGCACTGTTCTCTATTAAGAATAGCGAGAAGATAGTATCGTTCAGTTCCCCTCAGGAGGCAGAAAAATACCTCAAAAATCTGCAGAGTCCTCCCTCGCACCTGTGGAATGATCCAACTCTGTGGAATTTTATGTATTCCTCTCTGAGGTCTGATACGGCTGCTCTAAACAAGCACGCTCTCTCTCTCTCTCTCGATCAGATTGAAGGATTAAAGGGTTATTATATATTTACTTCCTGTTGCTTTAACTCATGGGAAAGACACATCAGTGTAAATATCTATTATTAGATTGGTAATTATATATCATTGCTTTATTAGATTGTGCTTCCTTATGGACTAATGTATCGAGGTTCTTTTGGCACCTAGAAATTGGTTTCTGCCATGAAAAAATGCAGAATTTGCATTTTTATAGCGAATCTTTAGTTTTTACATTTTTGTGGAAAAAAATAAAAACACATAACTAAATTTTACTCAATGTGCCAATGTCATTTATTCAATTCGTGCAACTTCCCCTTATTGTGGTTGATTTTTTTTGAATGTGCTTTAAATTTACAGTTGAACCTCATTTATCCGATCTAATTGGGGCCAGGACCAGATAAGATGATAAAAAATGGGGATAATCAGGAGAATTAGCAAAGAGCTTTCTATCCCTTATTTTAAGATGGGGTGGGGGGAGAGGGTACTCAGCCCCAGCTGCCAGAGCCCCAGCCGCCTGGAACTGACTACCTGAGCCCACTGGTGGTTCGGTTAATAAGGAGAGCTGGATGATGGAGGCTTGGATAAACAGGGTTCTATTGTATATCAATAAAACGTTGTGTTTAACTGATACCTATATATCTAGTGGCTAGGGAAACTAAAGTTCACCGTTACATTTCAATCATGGAAAAATGTGGATTTTTATGGGGGGGTTTTGTTTTTTTTTATCAGAATTTTGAGGGTTTTTTATCATGGAAAACAAGGATATTTGGTGATTACTAGAATTGTAATGCTTGGGGGCCCTAGGGGCTGTGAGGATCTCCAACTTTCACCAGATTCAGCCAACCCCCCTGGGTGTCAAGTGTATCTTGTTGGACTGTCTAACAGATTCTCCTTTTTGATTGTATGGTACTAATGTGCATTTCTCTCTCCACTATCTTTTCCAGTTTGTTTTTTCACTTATTTAATTCCTCTTTCTGCTCCCTCCTGTTACTGTCCCATGGGAGTCTTCTTCTCACTCCTCTAGAATATGAAATTCTGAAAATACTATTGAATGTTCGTTTGGGGCACAGTAAGAAATCAGACTGACTATGAATAAGTTACAGCTCCTCCTATCTGTGGGAGGATTTCATTTTCCCTACTTGGAAAATTATCATGTCTCCTTTTTGTTAAGCCAGGCATCTTTGTGACTATTAGCTATGAACACACAGACCCCACCTTGGATTCAAATTGAATGAGAACTGATACACCCTGTCCCCTTTCAGGCATTGTAGCATCAAATTATTATAGACTTGAGGGCTCCAGTGAGCTTCCATAATACAGCTGTGAGGCAAGCTTGGTCAAACTTTAGAATCTATCCATTCTTCCATGTAGAGTTGGTCCTATGGAGCAATCCTATCTGTTAAAATAAGTGGCAAAACCTTGATGCGTATCCTAGCTAATTGACAATTGTCCGGACACACTGGGAGCTCCAGAACTTCAAGTTGAAAAGCCTTGCTTGCTGCCTGTTGCTCAGCAGGAGCAAATGTGTGAGTATCACTCCAGATGAGTGACACTGCAAACACTCTGCACAGATTGTCCAAGTCTGCTTCCCCTCTGCTTATGTTATGGGAGGAGAGCATCAGGCGTAATGTTACTCACTCCCTCTCTCTTAGTCCCTTTGGCACAGTTATCAAGCCTCTCACAAACAAAAGAATAAAAGAGGTGGCTAGAGCAAGGAGGCTTTGCTATTAGATACAGTTTCAGTCCTCTGCTGAAAAGCACTGCTACTGCAGGAAGAGACCCCACTGATATAGTAGGAATTCAGTTACTCTGTGAACATGGTAACTGAGTCTATCTACCATTCCTTTTCTAACAAAGAAATAAATCACTGCTGGAGTTCAAAACTGTCTTGGCTAAAATCTGGAAACGCACCTTTTTTTTTTTTTTTAAAGTGTACCAGTCAGTCCAAAAATAAAACCAAAACATTCCAGTAGACTTTCAGTAGTCTGCTCTGATGCCCGTACAAACCTGTTTTCTGCTTCCCTTACAGCAAGAGTTAGCTAAACAAAGACTATTTTGTTAATTATTCTAGTGCCCAAACCAGGCTCAGGCGTTATGTAACTTAGGCCTGGTCTACACTAAGAAGGGGGTTCAAATTAGGGTACGCAAATTCAGCTACGTGAATAGCGTAGCTGAATTCGAAGTACCCTAATTCGAACAACTCACCCGTCCAGACGCGGCGGGGTCGAACTCCGCGGCTCCCCCGTCGACTCCACCAACTCCTTCTGCCGAGGTGGAGTACCGGAGTCGACCGCGGCGCTTCCGGAGTTCGAACTATCGCGTCTAGATCAGACGCAATAGTTCGAACTCCAAAAAGTCGAACTCTCCGCGTCGAACCGGCAGGTAAGTGTAGACGTACCCTTAGTCATTATTAACCAAAACCAGGTATGTTAACTCCAGATTAATTGAAAACACAGGAGCCTGATCCAATGCCCACTAACATCATAGGAAAGAACCCCAATAACTTCAGTGGACATTAGATCAGGCCAAAGGGACATAAAACAATGATCACCATAGGAGAAAACAAATTTTTGTGGACACGAGGAATATTCTTGTGTATTTCTAAGACTGTATTAAAGTCAATGAAAAGTCACTTTATTTACAGTATCCTTTTAAATGTGTGCAATGAGCGATGTTTTAGAAATGAAAACGTAATAAATTTTCAGACATGAAATAGTAGACAGTGCTGCCACTAATTCTCATTAATACATTGACTGTTGAAATTCTAAAATAGATTTAATGGATTGCAGAATTTGTACCCCCCACTGTGTACGAGAACATAGCTATTTATCTGTACTAATATAGATTACAATGTGAGTGTTTCTCAGGTTGATACCAGCAAAGTTGCAAATGAGGTATGGCGTCACACATTGTTGACCACGGTAGCCACTCTGCAAAGGCCAGGAACTTGCCAGCACAACAACTGATAACATAAAACATTACAATCAAAGGGGACAGAATCTAATAACAAGCTGAAGATGCCTAATTCAGTTTGACTGAGCTAAATACTTTCTAAGCACGTCTTCTTGTGCTCTACCTATAAAGTTGTCCTCAGGGCATAGTTTGCTTTCTGCTCCTGCTGTTCTGTCTTAATCTGCTAAACCTCTGCCCCTAAACTCATTAGAATATTTTATTTCCTGGATATAAAATACTTGATCCATTCATTTCTATGCAGGACCATTCACTTTGTGATGATAACATATCAGTACTGTATTGGATGCAGTGTGGTGTCTTTTTTGTGTTTACAAAAAACAGCATAGAAATTATTTTGACTGTGATGTATAACAGGGTGTTCAATTTTACCGCATTAAAAGGAAATTGTACAAGTATATCCTTTTATTTGTGGGCTGGCCTCAAGAAAAGAGGTTTCTAATAGCTGTTCTGGTACTTGGTGGCTGTGAGGGTGGGACTAGTGTTTGTTACAATTCTAATAAGGACAGGAAACAGAAAGTGCCTCTGAACAAACTACTCTAAAGATCTAAATTTTAGAGACATAACATTTAGACCCAGATTGTATTTTTTCCCAAGTTAAATGAGTTTTCAGATTCCAGGTTTTGGTTTAGTCGGTTATTGGTAGAGAGGTGAACTGTGAAAGTTAGATTTGCATCTGGTTTCTGAATTTCATTTAAATTCATAGTTGTTCAGATCTAGGTTTTGGGGTTCTAGCCCAAGTCTTCTGTAAATGGCTATGATGTTGTTTTCCTCTGGCATGGAATGGAATAAAAGATATTAAAGTTAAAAACAGACTTCCAAGGGATCTTACCAAGGTCAGACTGAAGTGGTGTGATCTAAACTCTGCTATGAAAATGAAACCATATGTCCATTATCAAGTCACAGTAATGTTTATGTTCTATGGAGGCTAAATTCATCTCTGGTGTGGACCAATATTGCTAAACTATTATCTCTTGAGCAAGAAAACTAAACATGCTGTAACAGAAAAGCTATATGGCTCTATAGTGGTTTTCATCTAAGAATTAGAAGGAGGGAAGAGAACTCGGTTGAGTCTGTTCCTTTGGCTATCTTTAAAGAAAAAAAATCTCAAACAAATATAAATAGACAACTTTATCAACAAAAAAATACTTTTCCAACTAGATATAGGAGAAGCCCTCAATGGTTTGAGTTTTGTAAAACCACCTAGAAGTTTTTATTAGGGCTGTCAAGTGATTTAAAAAAAAAATCACAGTTAATTGCGCGATTAAACAATAAGATAATATAATTTATTTAAATATTTTGGATGTTTTCTACATTTTCAAATATACTGATTTCAGTTACAACACAGAATACAAAGTTTACAGTGCTCACTTCATATTTATTTTTATTACAAATATTTGCACTGTAAAAAACAAAAGAAATAGTATTTTTCAATTCACCTCATACATGTGCTGTAGTGCAATTGTTTTGTTGTGAAAGTGTAACTTTCAAATGTAGATTTCTTTTGTTACATAACTGCACTCAAAGACAAAATGATGTAAAACTTTAGAGCCTATGAATCCATTCATACCTACTTCTTGTTCAACCAATTGCTCAGACAAACAAGTTTGATTACAATTTGCAGCACATAGCTGCTTGCTTCTTGTTTACAATGTTACCTGAAAGTGAGAACAGGCATTCACATGGCACTGTTGTAGCCAGCATCGCAAGATATTTATGGGCCAGATGCGCTAAAGATTCATATGTTTCAACCACCATTCCAGAGGACATACGTCTATGCAAATGGCGGGTTCTGCTTGATAACGATCCGAAGCAGAGTGGACTGACGCATGTTCATTTCATCATTTGACTCAGATGCCACCTGCAGGTTAAATTTCTCTTTGGTGGTTCGGGTTCTCCGCATCAGAGTGTTGCTCTTTTCAAACTTTTGAAAAAACACTCCACACCTCATCCCTCTCAGATTTTGGAAGGCATTTCAGATTCCTAAACCTTGAGTCCAGTGCTGTAGCTATTTTTAGAAATCTCACATTGGTACCTTCTTTGCGTTTTGTCAAATCTCCAGTGAAAGTGTTGTTGTTAAAATAAACATGTGCTGGGTCATCATCCGAAACTGCTAGAACATGAAATATATGGCAGAATGTGTGTAAAACAGAACAGGAGACATACAATTCTCCCCCAAGGAGTTCAGTCACAAATTTAATTAACACATTATTTTTTTAACTAGCATCATCAGGATGGAAGCATGTCCTTGGAATGGTGGCCGAAGCATGAAGGGGCGTTGTTTAGCATTTCTGGCATGTAAATACCTTCTGTCTGGGTTCATTCAAGAAAGAATATGTATGATGTTAAAAGCCAAGATTTTTCAAAACTGGATGCTTAAACTTAGGCACTTCCCATTGAGATGTTGGCCCCAGAAATTTAAGCATATAGAAAAAGTATCAACTCTTGGTCTTGTCAGGGCAACACCTGAGATTTCCCGTCAAGCTCAGTCTTCTATAGAATAGTGAATGTTCTTTTTCTTATTTGGTTTAAGAGTTCAACACCATATTTCCCAATAGTGCATGTGACAGAGACTGAAATTCAGGAAGGGGTTTAAGTTTATGCCAAACTTTAAACATGGGAATAGTCATGTTGTCTTGAATGGGACTGTTTACATACTTAGTCAATGGGACTATTTGAATGCTTGAAGTCTGGTACATACTTAAGTACCCTCTGGAATTGAAGCCTGAATGAAGGTTTGTGTAGTATTCCTTTACAAACTTGCTTGATCCTCATTTTCAAGGAAAAACTGAAACCAGACAGATTTTCACTGGGGCTTACTCAGAAACCACTGGAAATGACTGTTTCCAAATAATGGAAACCAAATAATCATTTCCCACATCCTCTTGGAACTTTGATCAGCAGACTGATTTTCCTGAGTTGTATTTATGGTTAGCTGAACGAGGTTTTGCCTCCACTAGAGAAAATCAATTTAAGGATTTTTAACAGATTGGCTAGGTGGAGATTTTCTTTCCATCCTAGAGTTTATAAATTTTCAGTAGATTGGAAAAAAAAATCTGTTTCACTACTATAGTTATTTCAAAATGGCATTAGGGGAAAAAATTACAGTGCCAGCTTCCAACCATCATCCTGTCATTTACATTTTTTTGTTTTGTTTTTTTTTAAACAAAGGCAGGTGTCCAAAGTTGAAATAATTCTCCAAAAATGTTCTAATAGTCAGCTTTTGTGGGGGGGGGGAGGTTTGTGGTATCTACTCTGTCCTTGCTAAAATATGACAAATATGAAGAAATATTGTTGCCTCTTCTCTTCCTAACCCTATATTAACAAAGTTTTTGTAAGAATTGAGTTCCAAGACAAACTTCTTTGGGGTTAAAACCTGACATATAAAAATTTAAAGAAAAGTACAGGATCAAACTATCATGGAGCACGGAGAGGGAATTAACTGTAATGACACTGCTGGGGACCATTGTAGTGTGTGACTATATATATACTTTTTTTTGCGTAGGACAGTTTTCTAAAGCCTCCTAGGCATTCTGTGAAAATTTAATAATCTTCTTGGATTTAAATGTTAATATTATTACAAGTATAATGTATCCGTCACTGTACCTGGGGGTACTTTATGTAGGTTAGAATGGTACCAAACAGCTTCTCAAGGACAGAAAGTATATACTTTGTTCCCCCCTGCAGCAGTGAGGACATCTCCTCTGAGAGGATCTACGGGAACAGATAGCAGTTAGTAGATTCAAAGGCCTGCAGTGGGAAGCTTGAAGAGGGAGAGGTGGCTTATTTACTTACTTTCACTTAGCCCTTATCTACACCAGATATATTCTGCCTATACAGTCTCCTGCCATTGCTACCACTGCTTCAGCTTCACCATTGGGAGTGCAAGTATAGACAAGACACCACTAGATTCTTCCTAAAAATGGATTAAGTTGAGTTCAGAGATACATCTGACATAGGGTGACCAGATGTCGATTTTATAGGGACAGTCCCGATTTTGGGGTCTTTTTCTTATATAGGCTCCTATTACCCCCCCCCCCCACTCCCATCCCAATTTTTCACACTTGCTGTCTGGTCACCCTGATTTGACAGGACTGAATTGCAGAGGCGGTGGTCTTGTTATTGGGAGCACTTTCCTTCCTACTTCTCCATGAATCTCCCCATTGGCACTGATAACCATTGTATTTCTTCAGAGTGCAGTTTGCTGTGGGGAGGTATCGTGGGAGAGAGAGGCTCTGAGATAATGGGGCCTACCATCAATCATTCTTTTCCCACTGTTTTACTAAGGTTCTTGGAGTTCGAGAGACAGTAACCAGAACCCTGAGTTCCCACCCCTGCTCCCAACAAAGAATCCAGATATAATATGCCAACTTTCTCTCCTCTGCCTAAAAGGTGGACAGTTATAACTTGCACTAGCTGGTGGTTCCAAATGACCTTCTGTATTGACCCAGTCCAAGCATATTGCAATAAGCTAACCTCATGTTAACAAAAGCACATGGCAAAAAAAAATGCATGCTGGCTTGGTCAGCTGAAGGTGAAAGATTGTTTCTGGCTGCTGCTATCTAGGGGTCCAGATATGTGTATCAGGATCCCAAAATCATGAACTACTTTGACAATAGGCAGATAGGCACCCTTCCTTTAAGTTCTTGAAGATGCTCACCCATCTTCTGGCAGATATATAGACACTGACATGCACATGAAAGACACTTAAATTTAGGCTCAGTCTGGTAAAAAAGAACTCAGTGAATGCCACCAACAACCTTGAATTGTTTTCTGCTGTGTCACTCAGCAATCTGTCTTCAAAGAAATTGTCATGTCCCCCATTGTTGTGGTTGGTTTTGCTGCTCTGATAATAATGGAGAATTGTGCATCCTGTGTATTTGTAATGTTCATGAGGACAGTACAGAGCTCTGCAGGCCTCTGTACTTCTGTCAGACATGATAGACACTGAACAGTGTCATGCGAGTTTGTGGGATCTTAAAAAAAAATAAAAAAATGATGGGATATGCATGGCATTATGAGATGGAGAACATTACATGCTGGGAACTTGACCCTTAGCACCCAGGGATCCTTCGGTAAGTTATTTGTATCTCACAACACATTGCCAAAACTTCCCCAGAAGGTATTGCACTGGAGCGTGGTACTTGGCACTGGGATTCTTACCTGTTGTGTATCACACTTTGCATCAACACAAGCACTCCTGATGAGAACATGCAGCACTTACACAAGCTGCCAAGTATGAATGCACAAGCGATGCATTAACTTCGGCAGCTGTATGCTGATGTCACTCGCGTTGATCAAAGTTTGTGATGTAGACGTGGCCTATGAAAGAGTGTTGATACAGTCATATCTGCATGGATGTCTGTCCTCTTATCTTCTGCCCACAGGAGACTAATGACCAAAATGAACATTGTTTCTGTGTTGTCACTTTGAAACATGAGTGGCATTCACAAAAACTGAAGACTCTCACTCATTTTATTTTCTTTAAAAACAAAAACTCTACTTTTTCAAAGCTAAACTTTAGGTGAAATTTAAAACTTTCTGCATAAATTCCTGGAAAAAAATTGCCACTGCCCTATTCCCAATAGCTGCCAATTACACACTGCAATCAACTCACGGCTCAAAAAGTTAAAACTGCTGTGAAGGGTCCCTTCCAGTTCTAGGAGATTGGTATATCTCCAATTATAACAAATGATCTTCTGTAAAAACAGCAAAACCGGATTCAGCATTACCATATTGTTTTACTAGCTCAAGGTTCAAATTCAACATAAAAAAGCTGTTGACACAACTCCTTCAAATACACTCAGTTACAGAAGGAGCTGCCTAGATAGCAAACATTCCAATGGAGGGAGGTGACTATATGGGGCAATGCAGTTCCCTGTAATCCAAGAAGAGGTAGAGGGAAAGAGAGAATGAGACAAGCCTCCTGCATGGTGAAGTCTATATTCATATAACTATGTAAGTGGATTGAGCCCTTCTGTATGCCTGAGTGTTAATATCAGGGACGTGCAAAAGTCTGATTCATAAGCCTGTAGTTATTTTCTGACTCACTGCATCTAAGGAGCTGTAGAAACAAATCTGTTTCTGTCTAAGCAATGATAGCCATAATATTGTTAACATCTATGTTCTCATTTAAGGCAAGTAGAATAGTTTTATAATGATAACAAACGTAACTCCTGACAAGACTCCATTTCATTTCAACTGTTTCTCTATTGCTTTTATAAAAACTATGGAATAGGCATAGCCTAAAAATTAATGTTAACAAATAAATCAAGCTATTGCTATCTAAACTAAATACATTAGTGTAATTGGAAATGAGCTCAAGCTGAACTTCAGAATTTGAATTTTGGGAGGGTGTTTTCAGAATCTGAATAGTGATCCATGTCTGTCTGAATTTGACAATGGGCCAAACCAAAAACCAATGTGTGCACATGCAGTGGAGCATGACCTTCATGGTGGTTATCAAATGGTTGTATATAATGTTCCTATTCTAAACTTACTTTAAACAATGCAGTAAGTGCTGACTTCTAGTTTAGTTTGAACATCTGTTTTGTTTTAGGAAACATCTGGAAGCCTACTGTTTTCTCCTTCCATTCATCGTATGTTCATTCACTAAACTATATCACCTTGTCCGTTAGAAATCAATTATCAGCATTTTAGTAACTGGAAATTCAACAGATTAGGCTTTGAACTGTATGCTTAAATGTCATTTGCAATTAACAAAGTGGCATTGTTTCTAACATTGACACCTTTAATCATAAAAGTGATTCTATGCTCGGTTTCTGGAAAGGTAAATCCCTCAAAAAGTAAGGCCAAGATTTAAAAAAAATAAAATACAGGTGTGTCACATTAAGCTCGTAAAGCACTATTTAGACCTTTTAAATAATCACAAGTTTTCAAAAGT
Organism: Mauremys reevesii; assembly: GCF_016161935.1. Classification (NCBI taxonomy): domain Eukaryota; kingdom Metazoa; phylum Chordata; order Testudines; family Geoemydidae; genus Mauremys; species Mauremys reevesii. The sequence goes on along the minus strand of NC_052633.1, from coordinate 24,063,534 downwards.
GTTGAATGCCCAGCAGCTTTCATCCTAATTGAATTGGCCTCGTTAGCACTAACCCCCGACTTAGTAAGGCAACTCCCATCTTTTCATGTGCTGTATACTTATACCTGCTTACTGTATTTTCCACTTCATACATCTGATGAAGTGGGTTATATCCTACGAAAGCTTGTGCCCAAATAAATTTGTTAGTCTCTAAGGTGCCATAAGCACTCCTCATTTTTACTGATACAGACTAACATGGCTACCACTCTGAAACCTGCTGGGCATTCAGCACTCTTGGAAATCAGGTTACTTGTATAGGGTCATAAATATGGATATAGTAGCTTAACAATGAGGCACATATTTCTAAACAAATCTGGGGCTAAAAAATTATGTAAATCCATGTCCATTTCCTTAGGAATATCAAATGGGAAAATTATACTTTAGGTATTATGCAGAGATGCTCTTTACACATTTAAAATAAATGCACCTGCCACAAATGTTACAAGGACCATATATGTTTATTAAAAGATGACACCATAAAGATTAAGCACCTTCCCACCCAAAGCCCTGAAATCTGCTACCACTTGGCAAAGGGGCAGTAGTATTTATACCTGTATTAATTTTCAATCTCAAATTACCTCCCTTAACATTTGTACAGCTTTTCTGGTGTACATTCAGGAATGCAAAACTATTATACTTCTTTAATTTAACATATTTTCCCTAAGAAGATTTGGAATGCACCATTTTTACCAATATGTAGTGCAAGTCTGGCTGATTTTTATCTTCTTGAAAAGCCTCATGATGACTTCAGCAGAGCTGCTACTGAAAAAAATTATTACTCAGTTACACAAAGACTAAACTCAAGCATGAACCTCTGTTCTTGGTTGACTTTTATGAAGAGATAGGTACTGAATTAAAGGAGGGAAGATTACAGGGGGAACATGGAGAGAGAGGGAAAGAAGATAAATGGTGTGAATGAAATGAGTAGGTGGTTTCAGCCAAGTTCCTTGTGGACAAGTGTTCACAACATAATTGACATAATTATTGGCAGTCTCAGAGGACAAGCTAAGAATTGATACTCACCTGTATGTATCTATAACATCCTTAACGCCTTCCTGTCCAGTCTCTCTGTTTTTATCCTAGTAAGCTTGTGGTTCTACCTCATTTTCTTTCAGCTAAATGTTTGAGGCAAGAGGGCTTGGACCAAAGGGAGAAAAAAAGCTTCTGCAAACACAACTCTGTCTCCTTCCTCAACTCAACTTAATTGTTGCAACTCCCTTCTGTGGCTTCCCCAAAAGCTACCTCTCAGCCTTGACATCTCAGGATAAATATGTGACCATACCTCCTGCCATCCTTAAGCAACTCTACTAACCCCACATTAATTTGAGGAACCTATTCAAAACTGCTGCTTCATTTGCTAAAATGCTCTGTGGACTTGCTCTCACTTGCTGCACAAACTTTCAGTGTTGTAATGGGGTGGCTTACTAGGTGTGAGGCCAGCCTGCCCCGTTCATTTATCAGACCCAGCTGGGAAGGGAGAAAGTTAATATAAAAGCAAGCAAGTGGCTAAATTGAGGGAGATGGGCTCCTGCAAGGGAGAGAGTGGGGTGGAAATTGAAGGTAAGGGTATGGCATCCTTTGGCAGTGAAAGAGACAAAAGGAAAAGCCTCATGGTGGGCAAAGGAACTGCTTCTTGTTTTGATGTTTTGCCTAAGTTTTTTGTTGAATAAAATTGTGTCTTTAAGGAGACACATAGGTCTGTAAGTCTTTTCTGGGCTGGGGAAACAAGCCAGCAGTTTCAGGGGAGACTAAACAAATGTGTGTGAGAGAAATTTGGGTGTGGGTCTCTTTTGTCATTCTGTATGATCCTGCATCTTGAATCCTGTGACAGTCCTGTTGCTAAAAGAAGTTATGTCTCCCAAAGTCCAATTAAAAAAAAATTGTAGTTACATTAGGCAAATGGGATCTGAAAAACAAGAAGAAAATAATTTAACGAAATAAAGTTAGCACAGTGAGAAGATTTCTGTTCATATACTACATCCAATCCCACTTACAAATAACGGCTAGCCCTGCAAACTCATAGTAAATAATTCTGCTGAGGAACAAAATAGAATAGAATCTGAAGCTCACTCAGTTTAGCAGGGCTAATAGAAGTAAAAAGTAGCAAAAACTTAATTTTGTCACTATAGTGAACTGATCTGACTCTGAATACGCGTGGGGAGTAACTTGTTGAAGGTGCCACTTTTACATAGTCACTTTTAAAAGTAGAATTTCACTTAAAAACTGATCACCAATAAGCCTACTACCTCTGAGGCTCACAACAGTATTTGGAAAAGCAGCAAAGAGTCCTTTGGCACCTTATAGACTAACAGACGTATTGGAGCATGAGCTTTCGTGGGTGAATACCCACTTAGTCGGACAGTATTTGAGTAATTCCCAAACAGGTCACCAGACACAGTTCTGTGTATGGCTCTCTCTAACTCTATCCCCATCACCGCTCATTTCCTTGATGGACCCTAGACTGAAAGTTTACAACCACTTGTGCAAGTGGTCAAACTTCACGCTAGAGATTATACAGCCTGAAAGCCTCCCACCGATATGAACAATTTTAGGGGGACTCCCTACCTACTGTGTCCAATGTCCTCTCCCAGCATCATTCCCACCACGTACATTGTCAGTGTGCATCACACTGCCACAGTGAATGTTAAAAAGTGTAAATAAAACAACAGACCAAATACAGATACAGCAGAAAATACATAGAAATAAAACTGGAAATCTTCTACCAGAACAGCATATTTCAGCTACAGGCCAGAAAATTATTCAGTAGGGAAGGGGGAATGCTTTATATGCTATCCTCTGCTATGCTACTGATCAGCTATTGTTTACTTACTTTTGAGCCAAAGCTCATTTAACAACACTTTCTCATATTCAAGCATTTTATTAAATTCCTCTTCATGCTTGGCCAGTGTGGCTTGAGAAGGCTACAGAAGTGTTACCCATGTTTATTCGTTTCCTTGAGCTTAAATCTGCCAGATGATGTCACTGTGAAACTCCCTAGCATAGGCACCATCTTCTCCTGGCGCTGGTGGGTCCTTGACCCCCCCCCCCAGCTCCACCCTTGCCCCACCCCAATTCCACCCCCTCCCTGCCCCTATTGGACTCCTTCCCCAAATCCCTGCCCTGGCCCTGCCTCCTCCTCCTGAGCGCACTGCTTTCCTGCTCCTCCCCCCTCCCTCCCACCCACAGTTTGTTATGCCAAGAAACAGCTGTTTTGCAGTGTGGTAAGCACTGGGATGAAAAGCAAAGACACAGCATGCTCAGGGGAGGAGGTGGAGGTGAGGAGCTGGGGCAGGGAGCTTGGCTGCTGGGGGGTGAAGAGCACCCATCAATTTTTCCCCATGGGTCCTCCAGCCCTGGAGCACCCACGGAGTCGGCGCCTATGCTCTCTAGCACAACGGCTCTCAACTTTTCCAGACTGCTATACTCCTTTCAGGAGTCTGATTTGTCTTGCGTACCCCCAAGTTTCACCTCATATAAAAATGACTCGCTTACAAAATCAGATATTAAAATACTAAAGTGTCAAAAGCACACTATTACTGAAAAATTGCTTACTTTTCATTTTTACAATATAATTATAAAATAAATCAATTGGAATATAAATATTGTACTTGCATTTCAGTGTATAGTATATATACAGCAGTATAAACATGTCATTGTATGAAATGTTAGTTTATACCGACTTAGTGCTTTTTATGTAGCCTTCTATAAAACTAGGCAAATATCTAGATGAACTGATGTACCCCTTGGAAGACCTCTGCATACCCCTCAATACTTATACTTCTGGTTGAGAACCACTGCTCTAGCAGGCTGGTTGACAGTGACCTATGGAAATTAAATATGTCTCTGACTTCTGGCTCAGTCTGTCACAATGAATAAAATACAACCAAAGATGTTAGTACAATTATTGAAAGTGTGGGAAAGGGCATTGGTACTTAGGGAACAGAAACAAAGAACTAATGTATTTTATTTGAAAAAAGTATTCAATAGCTGTAAAAGGAAATAAGTGAAGGAAAAGAAGCATAGGAAGGAAGTTTTTGTAACAGCAAAATCCAAATTGTTTAGACTGCAACTGGTCATCTCTTATGTAAGCAAATCACAAAATTATTACAGTAAAATAAAGTCAAATTTTATAGAAACATGTAACATTGCTTCTCAACTGCTATATATTTTCATTTAATGCTCTAAGAACATCAGAACGGCCATACTGGGTCAGACCAGTGGTCCACCTAGCCCACTGTCTGTCAGTGGCCAATGCCAGATGCTTCAGAGGGAATAAACGTGGCAGTTTTGATTGATCCATCCCCTTTTGTGCAGACCAAGCTTCTGGCAGTTGGAGTTTTAGGGACAACCAGAGCTTGGGGTTGCCTCTCTGACCATCTTGGCTACTAGCTATCGATGGACCTATCCTCCATGAACTTATCTAATTCTTTTTTGAACCCAGTTATTCTTTTGGCCTTCACAACATCCCCTGGCAATGAGTTCTGTAGGTTGACTTTGCATTGTGTGAAGTAGTACCGTAGTTCCTTATGTTTGTTTTTAAACCTGATGCCTATTGATTTCACTGGGTGACCCTAGTTCTTTTGTTATGTGAAAGGGTAAATAACACTTCTCTATTCACTTCTCCATACCATTCATGATTGTATAAACTCCTATATCCGCCTTTGTCATCTCCTTTCCATTCCAAACTGAACAGTCCCAGTCTTTTTAATTTCTCCCCATATGGAAACTGTTCCATATCCCTAATAATTTCCATTGTCCTTCTCTGCACCTTTTCCAATTTTAATATATATATTTTTTAAGATGTGGTGACCAGAATCGCATGCTGCATCCAAGGTGTGGGTGAACTGTGGCTTTATATAGTTGCATTATGAAATATTGTTTTATTATCTATTCCTTTCCTAATAGTTCCTAACATTTGTTAACTTTTTTGACAGCTGCTGCATATTGAGTGCTAGTAAGACTTAATGCTTTGGTTTCTCAGTTTCTCTGCCCCAATCAGCATTATCTAGCCATTGTTCAACATCTGGTCAGTGTTCTGTGTCATCCTCATTGAATCCAGGAAGTCTGAGATACATGTTTACATGTGACTATATACAAGAAAAATTAGTTCTTGTATATAGTGAGGTAGTTACCTAATAACTAAAAATCCAATCTTTATAAATCAAATCCAGTAAAAACTATACATTGATTTATAAAGACTGGAGTTTTAGTTAATGAACACATTCGTTATAAGATATGTAGCTAAATTCAATTTCTTCCTACTACTCAATAAAAGGTGTATCCTTATGGCACTGTGTAAAATATTCATAAAATATTAAGTGATGTGCATAACATTTTGAGGGAAAAAATAAAAATGTATTCAATTAAAATGAAATTTTCCATTTTCTCTGGCTGACTTTTTGTTAAATGGCAAACCTATTTTCAGTGTTTTTCCCATCCTTTTTTCACCCTTAGACTTTTGGCTAGGCTGTCAGGTTTCTCTTAAAATCAGTTTTCTGTTTTGTTTTTTAAATAATGTGACTTTATTTTTGTTTTTCTATCTGATTTCAGGTACAAATGAATAATTACCATTGACTTCAGCTTATGTGCATACTTTTCCCTCCCTCAAAATTCTCTGCATATTTGATAATAAAATAGTAATCATTGACTTCCATGAGACTATTTGAATGTTTAAGGATAAGCATGTACTTAAACGTTTGCCAGATCAGGGTCTAGTTTTACATGCATGATTACCTGGCTGTGCAGCAATGCACATGCTGTCCATTATGTGTCATAAATTAGAGTCCAACAGATGAAATCCTGGCCTCATTGACAGTGCTATAGCCAGGTGGAAGGAACAGGGAGAGCGATCAAAAAAAAAAAAAGTGCCACCCGCTGCAGCACTTTTACTCACCTGGTGGCGCTCCAGGTCATCGGTGGCACTTCAACGGCGGGCCCTCCACTCGCTCCGGGTGTCTCTGGTGGCACTGGAGGACCCGCCACTGAAGACCCGGAGCGCGGCAGGGTGAGTAGAAACGCCGCAGCGGGCGGCACTTTTTTTTGATCGCTCCCCCAGTTCCCTCCAGGTGAGTAAAAATTGAAATCTTTAAAAAATTATATCAAACCCTAATCTCTTCCATGGTGGATCACTGTATGCTTTGAGTCTTGTGTTTTGGGTGCCTCTGGAGGCCTACATCCTTTGTGCTATTATCATCATTACCATTAATGTAATTATCACTCCTAATTTAAATGGAGACTTTTTAGTGGCTACTGTATTAGTGTTTGCCACCTGTCTTATTATTACATGTGTATCATTAACGGTACTATGTATTAGTACCTTCACTGTTAAAAGGAATACAAAAGAATGAACCCACTGCAAAGGACAGAGTGTAGTCAAATTTGCTTAGTTCCAGTTTTGTGTAAGTATGGATGTACTGCATAGTTCTTGCTTTCTTTCCTAACTTGATGCCCTCAGTAACCAAGGAAAAGAAACCGTAGAGAGAGACAGTTTGTGAAGCTTTTGAATTTTTAATAAATCTTATTTGCATCCATTTTTAAATGAATATAAAAAGCCCAACAAGCCTTGGATGGTCAACCCTCTGTCTGCTGACAATGCCATTTCCAGTTTCAGTCCAAAGTGTGGCATCTCTTGCTTTTTGGGACTGAAGCTGCTTTGAATTTAATTAAAACAGCACTTTGAAAAGATCTTTCTAGTGTGTAATGGTTGTGAACAGACTAGAAAGTTTCTTTTCAAGCCACTTAGTTATGGTTCAGGATGAACCAAGCTGCTTCAAAGGTGGCAGATGCTTTAGCCAAACACCAACTGAGCTCAATAAGGGTTAAGTGGGTGAAACCGAATAACCTGTGACATACAGAAAGTCAGACTAAATGATTTAATGGTCCCTTCTGACCTTAAAAGCTACGAATACCTGTTTAGAAACTGCTGTAGTTAAATTGGTGCAACCCCTTACTGTGATGGCAGTCACACTAAACCAGCACCTTTATATTAGTCTAAGCTTATGTGGGGTAAATCTATAACACTATACTATACCGATATAGACTGGCACCTTTATATCAGTATAAATACCTCCACAGGGAGTTGCACCAATTTACTACATCAGTTTCTTAAACTGCTAAATCAGTACAAAAACTGGTTGCAGACCATCCCTTAAACATGAAAGGACCTGTCCACATTTGGTATATTTGTTTCAATTTACTTAATAGGCTTTGACCTGTCATGATTTTTTCTTGTGTGTGTGTTTTTGTTTTTTTAAAAGAATGCTTGATGACCTGGACTTTAACTGGAAAAGCAATCATACCCAGGCAAAAAACTGTATCTTGCAATCACATACACATTGCAAATACTGAGTTATTGCCCAGTAACAAATTCTAATGTCAGGTAGCAGATATAGGACTCCATTCCCTACTCTCAATGGGAATTCTGGTCGCAGAAAGAAGATAGCTTAATATCTATGCAATATTTAAACTAAATTTTCACTAAAAGACCCAATATTCTGCTGGTGTCAAAGGGCAAAACTTCATTTAAATCTACGGCGCTGTACAACTAACTGTACACCAGCCAACCAGAGTGTGATGGAGGGCGCTGCAGTGAGAGGCACAAATTAAGGTCGGAGCCCTGTGCTGTGGTTTGAACTGGTCTCCAGTAAAACCCGTAGAGCGGGTAACACTCGTCTCCTCCTCCTCCTCAAAGTACAGAAAAGCAGAAGCTGAACCAGTTTGATTTAAAGGGGTTGAACTGCCGTAGCTCACCTGCCGCGGCCTTTGCCCGCGTAAAGCAGCACGTTAGGGTCGCTCCCCGCCCCTGGCCGGGGTAAGGCCGAGTCGCCCTAGGCCAGCTTTAGCGATCTGCGCCTCACGCACCCAGCGGCGCCACTTCAACAACACGAGTTTGCTGAACTCGGCTGCAGCCCCGGCGTAACTGAAACCCAGCCCCGGGGGGCGGGCTGCAGCCTCGCGACGCGCCCTCCCGCCATTTCGCGCGGTGCCCATCACCGTGGCGCCTCCGCCCACCCCCAGCGTCTCTCCTGCTGGGCACGATCACCCGCCCCCTCCCCGGCTGTACGGGGACTGCGGCTCCCTCTCCCCTCCGGGGCCGCGCGGGAGCGGGGGGTCACGCGCGCCCTACCCCGGGGGCGACTGCACAGACGCGGTCCGCAGCCGGCGCGCCCACTCCGCACAGGGCAGCGCAGCATCCGGTGGAGCTGCCAGACTGCGCATGCGCCTCTTCCTCCTGAGTAAACTGGCGATGAGCTCAGCAGCCGCGGGAGGGAGGGGGCAGAGACTAGAGGAGGTTGTGCTACGCCGTTTACGTAGAAGGGGGCGGGGGGAAGCCCGCATTGGCTCGGCTGAGCCGCCAAGGTGGTTGCTTAGCCTATGCGCACGGTTCGTAGCAGTGTGCGTGCAGAGCGCGGCTGGCCCGGCGTAAGTGTGTTTGGTGAATGGCGTAGCGCGGCGGCCGCTGCGGAGGAGGAGGCGCCGCGGCGGTTTGGTACCGAGCGGAGAGGGAGATGCACACGGCACTCGAGTGAGGTAGCTATAAAACCCCATTTGTTTACATTCCCTCCCCCACACAACCGGCCGGCGCTGCCGAGAAGGCGGCGCCCGGGCCCCGGGCCGGCTGGGGGGCGGGGGGGTAGCGGCCACCACCCCTGCGCGGGCTGCAGGGCTGCATGTGGGGGGCAGCGAGGCCGCCGCCGCCTCATCACGTGGCGCCGGCGGCGGCAGGAGTGAGACCCCGCCGCCGGGGCCGCCTTAGCGAAGGGGCGCGGGGGGGGGCTGCTCCATTGAGTCTGTCCCGAACTGCTTCCGGCCGCAGTGCGGGCTCCCCCCCCCCCGGTTGCGGCCCGGGCACCCCGGCCCGGCGCAGCAGCAGCAGCCCGGCAATGGGGGGGCAATGGGGGGGGAATGGGGGCGTCACACAGGATCTCTCGCTAGAGGCACCGAGGTAACGGCCCGTATGTTGTGGCACAGCTGAGCACGGCTGTGAACTGCCCCAGGGGCTGTACCGGCGGGACGGCACCAGGTTCAGCTTTGCAAGCTGTAGTGACCAGGGGTGGGGAGGATCCCAGATGGGGCTTTCAGCCCCAGCGCTCTCTGCACACCCCAGAGCAAGAAACCCAGCTTCCAGCCCGGGCTGCGTGGGGGTGACTGGCATGGGTGGGCCTCTTCCCCTTCCCAGGGGAACAAACGTTTGCTGTTGGTCTCCAGCTTGCATATCCATTTCGTTATGCTCCCAGCTCTACAGCCAGGTGTACGTTATAAACGTACACCAGTATAGCTACGTTTTTTCAGGGATGTGAAACATCCACATCTGAGTGTCACATTTATACCAACCAAACCCGGGGTGTAGACAGCACTGTGTCAAAGGGAGAGCTTTTCTTGCCGACATAGCTACTGTCTCTTGAGATGGATTAACTACACCAACAGGAGAAGCTTTCCCATCCACGTATAGCATCTTCACTAATGTGCTGCAGCAGTGCCAGTGAAATGTTTTAAGTGTAGACCTGTCCTAAGTTAGTGTGTATTTTAGGCCTTCCCAACCAGCCATCATTATGCCTCGTCTGCAGTATGTGCTTTGAAGGACTACACATAGGGTACCTTCCTTAGAATGAAATAGAAGGGAACGCTAGTTTGGGGTCTGAGTTGTTGAAACTTAAGTAGCATGTCTAGGTCATGTTTATTTGGGGAGCATGATGAAGGTGGGTGGTGCGTATACTTTTCAGTTTAATATTCTTGGTTTGCTCTGTTATTGGGGGAAACTTCTTATCTTGAGGTGCATCTCAGGTAAGTTATGTGTAACTTTGAGCAGTGTCAAAAAAGCAAGAGCTAAGTGGTACTGTTGGAGGTGAGGGAAACTTGATTGGCCACTGTCACTGAGACAGCTTCTGTAAAATCACCCAGTCACAAGCGGTATACAGGAAAGAAAAATAAGGTTAAGGTGATACAGCAATTAAACACCTATTGTTAGCCTTCCCCCTCACAGGGTCTCCGAGCTGCAGTCCAAGCCTGAGAAGAGCTCTGTGTGGCTTGAAAGCATATCTCTTTCACCAACAGGAGTTGGCTCAATAAAAGATACTACCTCACCCACCTCGTGTCTCTAATATTCTGGGACCGACATGGTTATAACTACACTACATACAACTTTTAGAAAATGTGTAGAGGGAGTAAGTGGTTTAGCCTTTTCTTGTCTGTCTTGCCATTTTTCAGTGCCTGAACTGGTTCTTCTTGAAGCAGAACTCCCTGATAGTAAATCATGTTGAGATGCTGTTTGGGATACAACTCTTTTAATGGTCTCTTCCCCGCTCCTGCCTCCCTGTGCTTTTTTTGTCTTCTCAGTTTTATCATTCTCAGCTTTTTTGTCTATGCTGTTTTTTTCCTCACCTCTCCCTTCCACAACTCAAAATGCTACTCGAGTTAAGGTCGATACACTTTTAGCTTCTAACCCTACAAACATTTCACACATCTAACCTAAATAACTACGCTTAATTTCCCCAGTAGAACACTATGGGCTTGTCTACATCACACAACTTTTAGCGACAAGACTGTGTCGACAGAGCCCTGTCGCTAAATGTTGGTGTGTGTAAACGCTCTTTGTCGGCACTTTTGCTGACATAATACTTCCAGCCCACGAGCAGTGTTCACACTGCCACTTGCTGCGGCAAAACTTTTATCTTTCGGGGGGAGGGGAACTTTTTAAAGTACACGTGAAAGACAGAAGTTTTGTTGACAACTTGGCAGTGTAGACAAGCCCAATGCCATGCTTTTTCCATGTGAGAGCAGCAGCCTGAAATCAGCACTGAAAAATACGTATTGAAGGTATCTGGTTAGTGTTGAGAACTAGTTGCTCTTTTAACTGACATAAGTGGTTCAAGGGGATTGTATGCTTTTTAAATTTAAAAAAATGTTCTTTTGGGGACTGCCATGCAGAATAACTAATGTGATACAAGATGATTAGAAATAGAAAACATTACATTTTCAAAGGGAATACACTCAATAGACTATCCAAGGAATTTTTTTTATTAATACGTTCTCTTTTGGAGACCATGAGAGGTTGCAAAACTGCAATAGAACACTTATTCCAAAGTAGGTGTCCATACACAGACTAGCACCATATACAAATAACCAGTTCTTAATTCAAAACAATTTAATTATTTTGGTTCAGATTTTAGCATGGATCAGCCCTAGATATCTTCATTTTGTATTTGAGAAGAAAAAGAAACAGTATATTTAGTGAAAACTTAAAATTCATTTTCAGTAATCTAGGGATCCATTAGAAATGTACTTGCAAATGTGTTTTTAAAAAAGTTGAGTTCTTTAATGTTGCTTGTATAGTCGCAAAAAACACCTCCATGAGGGGAATAACTACCAGCACTGGGAGCTGTCTACACTGGCACTTTGAAGCGCTGAAAGTTGCAGTACTTGGGGGGTGTTTTTTCATAAGTCTGAGCTAGAAAGTTGCAGCACTGTAAAGTGCCAGTGTAGACAAGCCCTTAGAGAAGTGATTTTGACTCCATACTGAGGTTCTACTTTCTTGTGTGTGTATTTCTTTTTAATATGGAGCTAGTCTGCAGTATGAATAAAATCAGGGATGTGAAGGGAGAAATGGTTCTTATAACCAGCAGCACTTTTATCTTTGTTTTCTAACTGGCATCTTTTAGGTCACATTTGCTTTACCACATTATGTGATAATCAACAGGGAAAAAAATCTATTAGACCTCTAAAAACCAGAAGCCAGTGGAAGATTGGCAGGAGAAACCCAGTGCCTCTCCCACTAGCTTCTGGAAGGGAGAGTCAGTGGGGATTGTTTGCACGCTGGTGTATCTGGTCCATGCCCAATCTTGGTTAGTAAGGGGTCTGATTAGATTTAGAACTCACTCTTCTACGTTTACTAGCTGCTGCATTACCCCTCTGATTCCCACCTCTCCATGTCCCAACCTCTCTTTCCTTCTGACACCCACCTGCTGTAAAGGAAGAACTACTTTCCTCTCTTTTCCCTCCAGCTGCTGGAAAAGAATGGTGAGTTTTAGGCTATGGCTACAGTGTATGTCGGCTCAGGGGGGTGAATAAACATAAGTAACACCGACGTAAGTGGTTGTGTGCACAGCGCCATATTGGTAGGCCAGTATAGCTTCTGCAGTTCACAGAGGTGGTTTTATAATGCCAATGGGAGAGAGTGCTCCCATTGGTATAAACAGATGAGGTACAGCTGTGGCAGCACTGTATGTGTAGACATGCCCTTAATCTTCCTCCTGCTATCACTTTTAATGTCTTTGCTGTGGCTTATAGCTTTCAGAGGAGCCTAGTGAATGCATTCGCTGCTCCAGGCCAATGGGAGCTGCTGGAAGTGGCGAGGGCCGAGGGACGGACTGGCTGCCGCTTCCAGCAGCTCCCATTGGTCTGGAGCAGCGAATCGCGGCCAGTGGGAGCCGCGATCGGCCGGACCTGCGGACGCAGCAGGTAAACAAACCGCTCTGGCCCGCCAGGGGCTTTCCCTACACAGGCGGTGTCCCAAGTTTGGGAAACACTGCTTTAGATAATATCTGCTGTCTTTTGTATTGACACTTGTACCTTCTTACCATTAAGCAAAGTAATAAATAAATAAATAAATAATTTAAAGATGTTTAAAACACATTAGCACTCAAAAGCTAGGAAAATCAGTTTGGGCTAGAACTGTGTAACTCACCTGATTATTCGTTTATGTTGTGCCTCCATAACCATTCAGCTGCGAACTGTTCTTAAGGGACAACGCTCAAGATCTTCAAATGGTGGGGAGACTTTTTTTTTTAACTAGTCATAACTGATATTTATTTGCTAGTCTAGGTGATCTGAAATCTAGTGGTCACATTTTACTGGAAGTTGATGAATGACTATGGCTATGTTTCAAATATGTGACTGACTCACTCTATTAGTTGAGGTATTTCTAGACTTTTTGTACCCAGTTGTAAGGTTAAAAATATCCTACTAGATCTTTTTAAATGATTAAAAATAAATATATGAGGATTTTATTTATATAGAAGTCCAATAGCTTGTATAAAAATAGGTGCTTCAACAGAGGCCTGATGTCAGATTTTAATCCAGGTTATAAACAGTCTGCATCCAGGTTATAAACACTTTAAAAATAGAGATTTATAATGGAAACTGAGAGATCCTAACTATCGCTGCTGGCAGATGCTGCTGTAATAAAATATTAAGTCCACATAGACCCTGTTATCCTGTGAACATGCAGTGATCACCCAACTTGTAGTAGTTATGTAAACAGAACTCTGCTAGCCTTTCATTCAGGGCTATAGTGCTATGGTCACTACTGCGTGGATTAAAATAATCCTGCATGGTAACTGGAAATGTAATCTGATGCACTGCTGATAATTGATGAGTATCTAATAGATAGCTTTTCCCTTTAGTACATCTAATTGCCGATGATGGTGCATGTAGTCATTTTTAGTATTGATAATCCAAGCTATATTTAGCATAAAGAAAATGTAACTTTGTTTATTTTTTATTTTTTTGTGAGTAGCATTAGTGTGTCATCTTAATACTGGTTTGTCATTTGAAGTGGAGCTAAATAGCGCTATTTATCCAATGCTGTCTGGTTATAAAGTTGCTCAGAACGGTAGCAGTATGTCAGTTTTACAGCTGCGAATGTTATAATTAGCAGTCTTCTCTACAGGGCAATTATCCTATGCGTACAGCTGTATGTTTTCTATGATGGTGGCCAGTAGACAATCCTCTAGATCTACTTGCCTGACAGTGCAGAACAGTGGCACTTCCTCATTTCATACTGTATGCAAACTAAACCAGAAAAGCTTCCCTAAATGCTTAAACTGAGCACTCAGTATCTAGGTTTTTAATAAATAATTTTATTTTATAACCTAAAAACCCTACCTAGGAATTTACTCATGGAAGGTGCCAGATTGACAGTCATGGAAAGAGAAGTCTTCTACTTATTGTTGCCTCAACCCACCTGAGCAATGATCTGTAGGGGGACCACTTGTGGGGGGTCAGCAACCTTTTAGAAATGGTGTGCCGAGTCTTCATTTATTCACTCTAATTTAAGGTTTCATGTGCCATTTAACATTTTTAGAAGGTCTCTTTCTATAATATATAATATATAACTAAACGGTTGTTGTATTTAAAGTAAATAAGGTTTTTAAAATGTTTAAGAAGCTTCATTTAAAATAAAATTAAAACGCAGAGCCCTCCGGACTGGTGGCCAGGACCCGGGCAGTGTTAGTGCCACTGAAAATCAGCTCACGTATGCCATAGGTTGCCTACCCCTGGGTAAGAGGCTGATTTAGCATCCTACCATCCTAATCATTGGCCTCTGCATAACACTTAATTAGTATGCTAGCTAGTTTCAGTTGCGATGGCTGTTTTTTTGTGATGTGGATAGTTTGCCTCCTTAGATTTTTATGCTAAAATATAGTTCACTTATTTCATATACAGCATGATACATTGGGGACACCTGTGACACAGCAATTAAACACCTTTGACTGGCCTAGGGCTTGGGCAGTGGGGTTGTAAAATAAATGTGTGCATGTTTGGACTGGAGCCTGAACTCTGGGACTCCACGAGAGGGAGGATCCTAGAGCCCGGGCTCCAGTCTGAGCCCAAATGTTTATGCTGTAGTTTTTAGCCCTGCAAGCCCACGTCAGCTGACCTGGGCTAGCCCCGGCTGTCAGTGGGTCTCTTATTCCAATATAGACATACCTATAAACCAAAGACTTTCGGTCACTACTAACCTGGGCTGCATTTGAAGTAGTTATTTAGAGGACACTCTGTATTTTTTTCAGCAGTCCTTGGATTATTCATTTATCCTTTACTGTCATTTACTTGTACATATCTTCATTGAAGTGGATGGAATCTGAATACATAGACAATGAGAGAAATTAGTTGTTAATTATGATCCTCCCTTAGCTAATGTCTAAATCAGGGGTCGGCAACCTTTCAGAAGTGGTGTGCCGAGTTTTCATTTATTCACTCTAATTTAAGGTTTCACGTGCCTGTAATACATTTTAACGTTTTTAGAAGGTCTCTTTCTATAAGTCTGTAATATATAATTAAACTATTGTTGTATTTAAAGTAAATAAGGTTTTTGAAATGTTTAAGAAGCTTCATTTAAATTTAAATTAAAATGCAGAGCCCCCCCGGACCGGTGGCCAGGACCCAGGCAGTGTGAGTGCCACTGAAAATCAGCTCGCGTAACGCCTTTGGTACACGTGCCATAGGTTGCCTACCCCTGGTCTAAATGTTTGTGAATATATTGTACATTTGGTTATTTTGATCACATTTTCATCACAGGGAAACTCTCTTAATTGGTTCTTGTATTGAGACTCATTACTATAGCATGAGAGGAGTGTACATAAAATAAGACAAAATATATTGTGTTATTAGAATTCATAGACTCTTAATCATGAGGACGGTATATGCATTTCTGACTCTTGAAGTGTACAAATCTAAAATACCAACAGAGGTTCATTTTTTGTTTAGTGGATTCATGGCACAATCCTTATGTCAAGTGACTTCACTGAGCGCATGATATGTTTGAATAATGCAGAGAGGAATGTGTAAAAGGGTTTATAATGCTTGGAATTAAGAAACTGCATGAATGCTCTTAGTGGGATGAGTTAAGGTAAAGAGATGTTTTAAGACTTTTAAAAATGACAGTAGCTTCAGCTAATTATTGTTAATTATATACTTTAAAATGTTCTTATTTTGTACTTGTATAATTAAATTAGTGGTATAAAATGATTGTATTACACCAAAAGTAAGTGGTTCTAGTTAAATATTGTAAAAATACTTTATCTGTCTTCAAAAAACATTCTTTGACTTCTGGTGCTCCTTTTCAGGATTTCCAGTGTAAAAGGGCTACATATGTTGATTTAACATTTTTCTTAAGAGAGCAAAGAATTATGGTACTTTTAATCTTTGGACAGGAATGTTGGCTCAAAAAGTAATAAAACTTAATAATTTATTAAGAGGCACTAATTTTTTGTATGGTGTGTAGAATGTATTTTTTTTAAGTAACTGCTTCCAGTTAATACATATTAAAATTGAACGGAAAGAAGCACAATTGCATTTTTGGAGTTAAAAACCAACATACTACTATTACATTTTAAATCTAGTAGTAAAATTGAAATATACAAAGTGTCATTTCCTCAGAGAGTGTTCTGGCAGCATCTACTGAAATTTAGATTATTCTTTTACTATAACTTGATTACTTACTATAAATTCACAATATAGGTTTGAAATTACCTTCTAAGGCAAGGTGTTAATTATATATTATAACAAGGGGATTCTCAAAGGGAGATGGACTTATTTCAATTCAATGAAGCAGCCATATACCTAGCTGTGTGTCAGATAAATATTAGACAAATACACAAGGGACAGAACAATTCTGGGATTGTTACTTAATTTTGGTCAGCATCATTTATGTAATCTTATGCTTTACAGTAGCTTCCAGTAGTGATGGAAGAACACCGTGATGACCCCTGATGTATTATGCTTTTCACTGAGCACACTTTCCAACCCTTTTGGATGGGTGGGTAAGGGGGAGGTGGAGAAGGACATTTGAATTTCTGATGCCTTCAACAAATACTTCCCTTTGACTGCTTGGTAATGACCAAAGTACTATCCAAGAAATTTTCTCCTGCTACCATCTACCCCGAAAGGTAACTATTTTTTAATACTGAATTTACTTTACCTGTAAAGGTGCAATCTGAATGATGCAGAAAATACAAACAGCTTAACTGAGAATTTCTTTAAGTTTCAATCATTAATGAGAAAATGTGAGACAGTAAGAGAATCTGAGGTGTCATTTGTCTCATTATTTTTTACACTTTGTACTTGACGCGCTATTATGTTGGCTGAAGATATCATAATCTGCTAGGCATGTGAAATTACTAAAAATAGTAGTCCAACCGTAACACAATTATCTAGGGCATCAGGTTATGGGATTTTTCCAAACCTTGGAGTCAAAGTCCAATTGAGGACTAAGGTGTCAGTAGCTAGACATTTGCTGTTTCTACTCCAAATAGATGACCTATGCAGAGGAACAGGTTGTAACTTTAATCTGGCAGTGACGCAGAATGAGGAGAGGGACAAATTATTTGAGTGAAGAGATAGCACAAAAAGTTAATGAAGTGGCTCTATACTAGGGTGACTAGAATAAAATAACCTGTTATGCACTTTAATATGTATAGAAATCAGAAAATATGGGTGTGATACTCTCAGGAGCTGAGCACCTCCTACGAGGTGTTAAGCATCCTCGACTCCAGTGGAAGTTGAGAGAGATCAGCACTTCTCAGGGTCAGACTGTAATATCACTTATATGTAATAATTAGGCTAAACGTTAGATGAGTGTGGACTTAACATTAAAAAGATTCTTTATGTGAAACATTTGATAGCATCATAAAGATTGACACAGGGCGGATTGATTTAAATCAAAGCAATTTACATTACCAGTTTTTATCATGATTTAAATCAGCAATCAGGAAATCTTGATTTACATAATCAGTTTTAATCATGTTTTACATTTGTACTTTTTATTTATTTTCCTAAAGGAAAGTTAATTCTTATTGGCTGGTAATCATTAAAATATGTTGATTTGCAACGAAATATAACCATTACATTAAATTTGGTGCTAACTTTTCGCCAGCCATGAGGATACGCATTTATTTAAACAATTATATAACTTAACATATGTAACTTAACATTTATTCACCTTCTTCTAAAATAGTAAAAAATGTAAAAATTAGGAATCTGAATAATGTGGTAATTAATTTTTTACTTGTGATTAGTGTTAAGCTTGATTTGGATGGAAACATAAATTCAGTTGCACAAAAGCATTGTAATTGATTTTTATTAAATGAGCTGGAAACATAAGAAAAAACTTTATCAAAACTTTTTTGTATTTAAAATTAACTGATTTATTAAATAAAGGAAATATTGCTAGAAGTTAGTGAATTGAACTGATTATTTCTGATCAGTGTCCTTCAAGATTTTAGAAGTAGTAAATCTCATCCTTTCACACTTAGTTTTTATTCATAGATTGGAAGAAGAAAACAGGCTTTTCTCCTTTTTTCAACTCCAATTGACTTCTTAACTTTGAGTGAACAAGTCAACTGAACTAGTTGAATATATTGAAATGTAGAAAATATTCTCTGCACCTGTGGAAGAGGGTTACTGCTGTAGAAAGTTGGTTTAGCACTTTCAACAAACTCTGGTTTCAGATGTGTAGCCAGTGACTTCACCATTTTAGTGGTTTGATTTTCTTTAAAACTTGGCAACAAATATGTACTACTTGATTTTTTTTTATTTAATTTAAATGATTTTGGCCTTAACATGGGTTGTCAACTTCCAATCTAATTTTAATAGGCTTATTTTTAAAATAAACCTATATTTAACTTAAGTTTAAAAAAAAAGTTATCAATCCAGATTGAACATACCTACTTCAATTTCTTTCAGACAGATTTTTCCATGGAGTATAATTTTTGCTGATGCTGACCAGTTTGATTTAGTCTACCAATTTACTACTGTTGTTTAAGCCATCTATTTTACTTTTCAGTTGGCATTAGTTAATGAAATTATAGGCTTATATACAGTAGGTGTAATCTGTAGGACTTTTCAGAAAGGCAGGACAGACAGACAATGATGTTTTGCATTTACCTTGGATAGCTTACAACGCTCATAATCAAGTGTTTTGTATTTTATAATAGCAAATAGCAAAATTACCATCAGATGCTACAGTTTACTTTAAACCATTGATTTAAAACACTTCTAAAGATGATTTGCAAATGCATTTGACACACACGAGAACTGTAGAAAACTGTGGTATGCTCTAAATAATAAGGGGAAATAATTAAGGGACAAAAAATAAACAGAAAATCCCTTCCTGTTTTTTAAAAGAAAATCCATGATATCCAGGCCTTTCTGATTTGCTGTTTGCTACTTGGCGTGACATCTCAACAAGATCTTTACTGTTTTCTGTTATCCTGAAACTGTAGTAGAGAAGAGTCTACCTATGGAATAATAAAAAAGTTTAGAATAATAGAACGCAGTTAATGTTAAAGTTCTGGTATTCTTAAATATTTTTTGTTTAAAAAAGCTTTCAAATTATAATATTGTATTCAATATTGTAATAAATAGCACACATGCCACTCAAGTTATGATCAGACTCCAGCCTTTGCCAAGTTTCATGGTAAGTATGACATCAATGAAGAGCTTATGGGGATGTCTTTCAAAGCAGAAACTTGGTGATCCATAGTGTAAGTCATATGAAAACAAAAAGATAAGGCAGGGTTTTAAACATGGCAAATGTATGGAATATACCTTTGAAAGCTCCTGCTCACTTGGGGTATTTTTGCTCTAACACATTTGACTCATTTTTTAAATAATCTTGCCAATTATCTATCTTTAAAAAGAAGGAAATGAATTACGCATTGTACATGTTAATTATAACATGTCTTTATGTTCTGCTGAAACAAAAATACTTGAATTTTTGGATTTAATTTCTGTCCAAAATTGTCAGGAACAGCCTGTTGACCAGTACCTATTCAGTTATCATTGACTAAAATTATTAATGCCAGGCTTTGCACTGGGAACCACTGTCTGGTACTGTCAAAGTATTGGAGACTTAGTGGACAGGTGTCTTTCCCTAAAGAACTGGATTGAGTCACTAATAAAATTGTATGAAAATAGACTAGACATTTCATCTGGTCTTGGAGTAGGAGACAGAATCATGCAAAGTTGAGAGGAAAGCAGAATTTTTCCCCAAAGCGGAAAATAATGACTTAAGTAGGGAAGAGACAGAGTTAAGTGGCTCAGGGAGTAGAAGAGGAAATATTTCCATGCAGTTACCATGATGACATGGAATCAGTTCAGCACATAGCTTTGGGGAACCAAAATCCTTTAAAAAAACGTGATCATAGTGAAGGGAGAGGCAATTCATATCTGGCCTTTGGACTCTTATCATGGAGTCCTACCAGAAGCATTAAATGAATATACAGAATTGTAATTACTGTATAAGCCAGCCACTTACAGTGGATCAAATTACATGCAGAAGACTAGTCTAGAATAGATGCATCTAATTATCTTACAGATATTTCTTTGCAAATTTTTCATATAAGCTAACTAATCATAATTAAGGCTACGATTTAGGCACGGGTATTTTTAGTAAAGGTCAAGGACACGTTATGGGCATTAACCAAAAAGTCTAAAAATACCGCTAACTTAATCTGGGAGGGGTGTGGGGGGGTTGCTCCAGTGGTCGCTGCTGCTTATATATGTGGGGGCAGCCTGGGGCCCCACTGCCACCACACCCGGAAGGGCTCAGCTCAAGGCCTTGTCGCCACTGCTCATGCAGGGGGGTGGGGGAGGCGCATGGCCCCGCTGCCACTCCTCATGGGGGGGGTGCATGGCCCCGCTGCCACTCCTCCAGGTGGGGGGCAGCCCGGGGCCCCGCCACTGCTGCTCCTGGACCGGTGCCTGGGGCCACCAGAGCAGTAGCCAGTGCGGCTGGCCCCAGGACAACCCCAACTGCTCTGGTGGCCCTGGGGTCAGCCACACCAACCGCTGCAGCTGCGGAAGTCATGGAGGTCACAGAGTCCGTGACCTCCGTGAAAGACTCACAGCCTTAATCATAATGCATTGTCTAACATGCTTTTTCCAGCCAATCATGATGTGTGGCAATAGAATGTACAGTAACATGGTGATGGGCCCATGGAAAGTGCACATAGGTAGTTGCATAGTTAAAGAAATGCTCAACTTGAAAGTTTTTAAATTGACCGATAGATGCTCTGTTAGGATTTTCCCCAAACTATTTTTAAAAGAAAATTCTTTTTAAAAATGTGTGTAAGTTTCTTGCTTCACTGTTGATATTTATAGGGTTCATTTCAGAAAGGGAGATACTAACTATACAGGGAGAAACATTGAAATTCACCAGACCCAAAGTGCTCAGGTGCACAAAGTAAACACACTGAAAAATAGAGTTCTTTGCCATCTTTTGGCTACAGTAATCCTATGTGTTACAAGTAACTATAGTAGATATAACATTTTCAGATGATGACTTTTCAATTGTGTCCCTTCAAAGTTCTGTTTTCTGTTACTGATTATGGCAAGAAGTAACTTTTAAGTGAAGTTGCACTTGCATTGTGGGTGCATGGGGCAAAGAACTGAGGCCAGAATAAACACTTGCCTCATACAGTTCTAGTACAATC
Source organism: Mauremys reevesii (assembly GCF_016161935.1). Taxonomy (NCBI): domain Eukaryota; kingdom Metazoa; phylum Chordata; order Testudines; family Geoemydidae; genus Mauremys; species Mauremys reevesii. Next base: position 24,042,283 of record NC_052633.1, on the reverse strand, counting down.
CTAAAATGGTAACCCTAAGGCTTTTTAAAATAATCTTCACTAAAATGGAGCTAGGAAGATTGAAGATATTTTACAGTAATCATATGGCCCTAGAGGTTGTCAGATATTGAGTTGAAATGAGTTGTGATTGATAAAGGTTTGCTACACAACTTTTGTAATAACCATCAGTCTCTACTTATAGGAGCTCCAGGGTGAAATAATGTGACTCTTGTAGGTTGTAAGTCATAGGCCTGGATGGCAGTGTGTGAGGAGGCTTTTTTAGTGCTTTGATAACCTGTAGAGAAGAAAGATGTCCCAGTAGTTATGATTAAGGTGTTAGTCTGGGATTCAGAAGACCTGGGTTCAGTTCTTTGCTCTGCCTAAAATTTCCTGTGATTTTAAGCAAGTCAGCTTCAGTTCCCTGTCTGGAAAATGGGGATAATAATACATCCTATCCCCACAGGGGTGCTGTGAGAATAAATACATTAAAAAGACTGAGACACTCAATACTATGATATAAAAGCCATATAAGTATCTAAATTATGACTTTAAAACTAATCTCAAAATATGTGGCAGTGATGGTGTTAATTTTTTTTAATAAGTAGTAGAACCTGAGAGTTACAAATACCTCAGGAATCGAGGTTGTTCATAACTCTGAAATGTTTGTAACTCTGAACAAAACATTATTCTGTCAAAAGCTTACAACTGAGCATTGACTTAATACAGCTTTGAAATTTTACTATGCAGAAAAATGCTGCTTTTAACCATCTTAATTTAAATAAAACAAGGACAGAAACAGTTTCCATACTTTGTCAAATCTTTTTATGAACTCCCTTTATTTTTTTAGTAGTTACATTTAACACAGTACTGTACTGTTTTTGCCTTTTTGTTTGTTTGTTTTTTTGTCTCTGCTGCTGTCTGTGTACTTCCAGTTCCAAATGAGGTGTGTGGTTGACAGGTTACAGTTCGTAGCTCTGAGGTTCTACTGTATATCTGTTGGAGCAACGAGGTAGTAGTGGTGGCTATAGCTTATACCTTTTAATTTGCAAACAGATATATAGATATATTGTACAGCATAATCATTAGGAACTTACTGGATCAAGGCCTAAAGTCCCATTTTCAAAAGTGATTTTTGCACGTAGGACCCTGAAGTCATTTTTGAAAAATTTTCCTGAAGTCATTGGTGCTAATCACTTAATTAAGTGCTTAGCTGGATCAGGGTCTTACTGACTGTACAGTTATACAAGAAAATTTATTTAGCACTTACAATCTGTAAGTCTTATGATATATAGATATAGATATATATGAAGGTTTTGGTAGTGTTTTTTATTCTTAAACTGCAGCAATGGAGGCATGTAAGAATTAAACACACGCCTAAGACAGTGCTGCCTTTCCAGTGAAATAATTCAACATGTACAACAGTTCCCACTACTGATGAGAAAATAAAAATATCTCCATTACTTTTTATAAGTAGTGGCAACATTCACGAGTCTAGTTTAGAATTGAGGAAAAAACTTTTTCTATAATCTTGAGTAGGAAACCCCTTTAGCATTTTTACTGATGTGGTAGTTTTCACATACTGTAGACATTCTGAAGTGACCATCTAACTCAAGGAACTGCTTTTAATCTGTATTGCTCTGTTAATTGATACAAATTATTTATTTACAGCACATATGTATTTATGGTTCACATTCTTAAATAAAACATACATGAGCACTAAGCTTTTAATGGAGCATTATAAGACACTAGAATATTGACACTTTTCACTTTCGAATGTTTCAGCACTATAAGGGCTACAAAAAAAGTATTCTTCCAAACACTATGTTAATTATTGTCTGGGGCTCCCAAGTATTTTCCTAATTAAACAAATATTCTTTTCCCACTTCACCAATTATTTCACCTCACCTTTTTAACTCCTCAGTTACACCTCCAAGTCCATCTGCTCATGCACAGAACCCACATTTGCCATACAAAATGGATAATTATGTCTGCTCAGAATTTTGTTCTTTTCTGGTAGCTGGCTTTACTCTTCATAAATTTTAGAGGTGGGGAGGTCGTCTCGTGACTGGTGTGCTGTAAAAGCAGGGTAAGTGCTAGATTCTCAAATGGTGTCGCTCCTTCTGATGACCTAGTGGTTTTTTTGTTTTGGGGGTTTTTTTTTGGAGTGGGTGGGAAAATTCCCAAAGTTAAGGGTAGGAAACTACAAACTTCACTTTTCCTTATCTGAAAGTATGAGTGCTCTATTAGGATCTAGAAATTTGACTAATTCCACGAGAGATAATTCCCGTCTGTTGGAGACAAAGCATCAATATTGTGACAGTTTTAACAGTGGTAATAGATATCTGTTTTACAGTACTCCTAACATGATCTTTGGGGCCATTTGGAAACTTTTGTTCATAATTTTACCAATTATCTCTATATAAGAATTAATAAATGAGCCTTGGAGTAGCCTTGTTTCTAGAGGAAGCTGGTAGTAAGACCAACCCCATAAATTATCCATTAATGACACTTGTGCAGTGCACATGTTGCTGTTTATATATGAAAGACTTTGAGACTCTAATGCTCAAATCAATATGCACAGCTGCTAGTGGAAGAAAGAACTTGAAACAATCAAAAGCATAGCTTGCAGTTATTGTATTGTTTGAGTGTAGCTCTAAGGGGGCCATATACTCAGTGGATTAATTACGGGTAATTTTTAGGTAGCTGGGGTAGTTTTCTTTAATTAAAATAAAATGTAACAATTTGGGCTAACAGATTGCTATCTGGGTTTATTTAAAATCAGTTTTCTTGTGTGCTGGGACACTTTGCCTTTCAAATACTTCACGTTTTAATCTTTTTAAATGTTCATGGCATGTTTAGTTATGCATAAATGCTTCCTACTTGTTCTAGGTTTTATCTGGTATTAACATAGGAAATACAACTTGGAACAATTAGTTAGTGGCCTGTTCTTGTGAAGTGCCCCTCCTACTGAATTGTAGGTCTTCAAATGAATGAGTATTACATAAATCCGCAACCAGTTTCACTGAAAACAAGGGCAGAAAATGCAGGAGAGAGGTGGGAAATAGAGTAAAATCAGATATTTAACTGTTTTTACATCTGTAGAAAATATTTTTTCTTAATGGTATATCCAAAAGTTTGTATCAGCCAAAGACTTCATAAACTAAACTAAAACTGTAAGTTGACTCATTTTAAATGAATTTCCTATAATAGTTTTCAGTAGTAGTGTATTCCTTTCTGTTTATAGTTTTTTCTTTAAAATCACTTGTCTTCAGAATAACTAAGCCCTGGTGTGATAGGAATTAATGGTTCTGTCTTTGTTATAAGTTTGACATTTAGGAAGTTGAAAATAAGATCCATATTTGTTTTTGAAGTGTCACCCTTAAGAATCCACTTAAAAGCCAAACAAGAACAGCAATGTGTAATCTGAATGTGTCGAGAAATTGCAATAGTAAGCTGTAGACTGACATTCATTACTGAAGTAGCTTCTAAATATTTTCCTTTTAAATTTAGACATTAAGATTTTTAATCTAAAACAATGTGTATATATAGTAATTATTAAAATTTGATTCCCCATCTCTCTTACCATGTGGAATGTCTCTGCTACTAAGCCAGATCCTTGGAATTGTATTGCCTATGCAATGACAAAACACAAATGGAAATAAAGGAGTGAGAACACACACAGTGGACTAGGTCATGGAGCAAACTCACTTAAACTGAATGTAAACAGTTGAAGTGAAATCAAGTTTCTAGTTCCTACTAAGTCATCATCTCTTTACAATTATAAGGGATTACCATTTTGATTGCTATGAGCAGTTTCCACAGTACTTTCTCTGTTTTTAAAGAGTCACAGTCAACTTTAAAAAACCACACTAACACTTTCTGCCTATGACTTCTATAACTGAAAAATATAGAAAACATTTATTTCAGTTTGTTTGCTTTGTGCATTTATTTAACATCACTATTTGTGCTGAGATCTTGGCTAGCAGGTAGCAACCTCTTTCAAGTCTTGTATAGTCCATTAAGAACATTGCAAGATCTTTGTTAATTTGGCATAGAATTGTAAATTTCATTTTAAAATGAATATTAACAAATGTATCTCTATTTTGTGTAAACTTGAATTTGTTTTTTAATAGAAAACTGTTTTCCTACTGATATCTGCTTATCCTACAATTATCTGTGCCTGTATTTCTCCTGTCCCTAAATCCCAATTTCCTTTTAGACAGCCATTCATAACAAATTATTTTTACTGTGGAGCCTAGGGACTTAATCATAAATAAATTGCTTGAGGAATCCTGTACTGAACAATTTAGAACCTCTACCCAGAGGACACAACCTAGGGTGTCATTGCCAATACAAAACTAGGGAGGGTGAGCCTACTCTGTGGGAGATGCCTAACACGTAATCACTTGTTACATTCCTGTACTCCAGGATAGGTGATGGAAACCAAATTTTATTTTATTCTGAACCTATTTTAGTTCATGTCAGCCTGAATCATAAGTTGTAATTTTGCAATCAGTGTTAATATTGTGTCTGTTTTGGAGGTGCCCAAGGACTCAGACAGGAACTCTCCATTGAGCTTCTTAACCCTATTTTGTCTCCCAATCTGTTCTCCCTCTCCTCTTCCTCTCCCCCCCCCCCCCATCTTGTGCCTTTATACTCCTGGGGAGATTTGCAGAGCAGTTTCAGTCAATTTTTCCATGTTGGAATAAGCTGGGTGCGCAGACAAACCCCTCCATCCCATTGAAATGTGTTAGAATTTATACATACTTTAGTATTGTAGCATTTTATATATATGAACATATGACTTTTGTGTGGGGCGTATAGAAGCTGGGATCGGAGCATATTTTCTTTGATTAAAATAGGGCCTGATGGTAAAAACAACAATTTAAAAAAAATTGAGAGCTGCTGCTGTAAATAGACTGAAAATTTGGAACAGAATAAATAATGTTTTTATGCTTGAGACTTGTAAGCTCCTCTCATCCATGTATTGAGACTTGTACATAATATTAATACTTCATTAGGAGTTTTATTTTTCAGTTGAGTATTTATTGATCCTGATTTTAAATAATTTTATGGTTGTTAATGCCAGGTGCTGGAATTTCAGAAATGAAGCAGATTTACATGGGTGATTTGGTGAGCTTGTATTGGCATCAGGTTATGATCACAGGTCACTTAAACTGTTTATCCTCTCTGAAAAAGGTACCAGTCAATACTAACCACCACCCTTAGAGATGCATGACTTGCATCATGTATTAGTAGCACTGTATGTGATAGTCACATGAAAAAGGTCACAAGGCTGGGGAAAGGATTATGATCATGCTTTAGACATTAATTTCCTTGTAGGAATATTTTAGTTTTGATCACATTTTAAAGAAAAGGGAGAGTTTTTGATGTCCCTTTGTGCTTTAATAGATAGATGGGCTCTGATTGTAAACAAGAAAAAAAATTCTAATCACAAAGAGCCTTCTGCATTAATAGACTTAAACAGGCTATTCTTTGTTAGACATTATCTTCAGTTGTATATTAAATTTTCAAAACAAATAATTATTGAGGGCTTTGTTGTTGTTTTTGCAAAGACTCCAACTTGACCAGAATGTGATTGACTGCCTCTTTTCATCTTTCCTTGTCCTCCATTCCCTCTATTGGCTCTATGCCTGCCTTTGCTGCCTGATCAAGACCTTGGATCTAATCTTCAAATTTAACAGGTCTTGACTACATTAGCGGGATTGGGCCAGATCATTAGTTGGTGTAAATCCATTTAAATCAATGGAGCTATGCTGATTTACTTCACCTGAGGATTTAGCCCACTCAGATACACGTGTGCTTCTCTGGCTCAAAGCAGATTACAAAGTCCAGAATGAAGCATGTGAGAACCAGAGGTTAAAGCTTTCTTGGTTAAAGGGTCGCAACTGTGAAATGAGCTTCTAAAGGAAATCACAGTAACGGCCATGCTACAAGCCTTCCTCTTTGAAAAAATCTTTCCACTATACCCAGAATGACATTTATAACAACTTATTTCTTCCCACGACTGTGGCCCCTCAATTCTTCCCCAAAACGAATACCCCAAGCAGAGCTTTCTGTAAACGGAGAGGGCAGAAGAGCCAAAGAAGCCTGCCAGAGGCATCCCTTTTGCCAGTATGTTAACCTGAGAAAGTGCTTGGACATCATTATTGTGGACACCAATACAAAACCTTAAATAGATGTGCGTATATATAGGGCATTAATGATGCTTTTAAATGATTCTATGAGTCAGAAAGTTGGCTATGTGAAAATTACCCATCTTATTGACAGATCTGATCTCTGTGGGTCAGATTCGTCCCAGTGCAGGGATGGGGTCAGAAGACAGATTGTTCCTCTCTAAGGGTTGCTGGAGGTGGTTCTGGGCATTTGACCAAATGACTTAAAAATTGATGGGTATTTGATTAAATGACAGAACATATTATCATTCTAGACAGGTGATGGAACAGTTGTTTTATAAAAATCCAACTACAATTTATTATGAAGTTCTTAACAAAATTTTATTAGAACCAAAATCTGGAATCCCATTCTAATGCAGAAGCATCTTCCTCACACATTTCCTTCAAACCCTATGTTTGTAGGTAGACTGGCATTATGTCAAAATTTTTGCTTCTAAAGCTGGAGCCACTGGGAGCTCTCATGAGGTTGAATCTTGACCTTTCATATCTGTGGGGCTGGGAGTGGGGTAGGAATGAGCTTTTTGGGGGATTTCTGTGCACATGTATGCTCTGCAGGAGGCCACCAGAATAATATCTTCAGTGTTTGCTGCATTGTGCTCTGGCAGGGCATGTCTTTATGTTCTGCAACTAGATGATGGAAAACTCAACTGTCAGGACTCCTATTCGCCACACTCCTTCTGTGGGCATGGAAGCTTTCAGCAGTACTTTTCCTTTCTTAGAACAAGGCAGAACAGAACTGGGACTTCTGTGTCAGTGCTATAAGGCTCATGACCAAGGTTTACCAGGACCACCTGGCTAAATTATTCTGTGGGCACTATCAACTAAAATGATCACTGTGGTTGCATACAACTTTGTATCTGTGCTGGTGGGTGCCCCATGTATCCTCATAAATGACAGTGAAACATATCCTGTGATGGAAGGTGCTATAGTATAGAGGTGCATTCATAAATATGTGCAATATAATTACTGTTTTTGTCATTTTTCATTATTTAAATGCAGATATTTTTCTTGAAACCTCATCACTGTATGGACGGTATAAAGACTTTGAATTTCTGCTATATATTAGTTTTCAAATAGCCTATAATAAAGTAGGCTCCACAAATATAAATACATGAGCAGAGGCTTTCATAGAAAATACTAGAGGGTGTGGGGGTGTTGTTTGTTTTTAGTTCATAATTTTATTGATTTAAAGCTTTTTTTATCAAAAATAAGGTTTACATACAGGTACAGAGATGGTTGCATTGGAAATATTTAAATTGCTTTTTTTTTCATTTTAAGTGTTTTCTTTTGTGTTTTTCATAGGAAACAGAGATGAAGGTACACATGCACTCAAAATTTTGCTTCATTTGTTTGCTGACATTTATCTTTCATCAATGCAACCATTGCCATGAAGATGGCCATGGCCCTAAAGAGAGCCATGTACCCAACCATAATGACTGTCAGACCTCGGAGGCACCATGCCTCCAGAATGGAGGAACAGAATCCTCACCAAGTAAACTTTCAGTGCTGGAAGCTGAAAATGAACAAAAATACTACATTGAAAAACTTTTTAACCATTATGGTCAAAATGGAAGATTGTCATTTTTTGGTCTTGAAAAACTGCTAACAAGCCTTGGTCTTGGAGAGTTAAAAGTAGTGGAGATTAATCATGAGGATATTGGCCATGATCATGTTTCCCACTTGGATGCTTTAGAAGTACAAGAAGGAAAGCATTCTCATTCTCATAACCATCCTCATTCTCATAGCCACTCAGGTCCAGAAAACCAAACTGTGAATGGTGTATCTACAAAGAGAAACTATAAATGTGACCCTGAAAAAGACACAATAGAGTCATCGGTGAAACCTGCCATTAAGCGTGTTCGTGACAACAATCGTCACCGCCACCACCATCAGCATCATCATCATCACCTTGACCATAATGGTACTCATCATACTCATAATGATTCAGTCAGTCAGAGTGAACATGGAGAGCCAAGCCATGAACCTTCAACAGAGACAAACACTACCCAAGAACAACCTGAGAGAAAACTACAGACACATAAGAACAGGCGAAAGGGAAAGAAATTCAGTGAGACTTCAGTAGATAATGCACAAGATTTTGCTCAAGACCATGATCCAGGTGATCAACATGAGCACAATCATGTTAATAAACGTGATCATGTACATGATGCATCTCATTCACATGTACGCATTCACAAACGCCATAATGACCAGGCCACCGGTCATAGACACCAAGATCCTACTCCTGGTAACGAGGATGGACATCGCCATACCAGCAAGCGTGAAGCTCCTCATAAACAGATTAGTGTAAGAAACATCTTTTCAACGCATAGTCACAAGGATCACAATGAGGATGAACATCAACGTGAAGAGGTGAGTATAAACCAGAACTGGTATGCACACAGTTATTATTGTGACATCGTAAGAAGAGTAGTATTCAGACAAAACTAGTACTAATAAATGGGTATGACTGTTATACACAATCTAAGTAACAGTATAAAAGCACTAAAGTTTACTACTACAGTTTTAGCTCAGCTGCATGATTTTCCATCCCCCGTTTTGTCTTTACTATATCTCCTCTGTCTCCACATTTATGAGATGCTTCAAATATCCTAAATCTTCATGCTAAGTATGTTACATTTCATATATTTAGAATGATTTTTTCTTATACAGGTTTCATAAATATCATTTTACATCTCCTCCTAAATCTCTTACATCTTTAATGATTTTCAAAGACCTTTTTGACATAGATGCTTTTCAGTCTCTACTCAACATGTCCCCAATTTCAATCTTTATGGTCATAAACTATGAGGATGAATTGAAGTAGATGTATCACTAAATAAAGTCTAGCTTCTATAGCAGGGGTCGGCAACCTATGGCATGCGTGCCAATTTTTAATGGCACACTGCTGCCTGCCGGGATTCCAGCGTGCCATTAAAAATCCTGCCCAGCCTGGCCCGCTCTGCTCTGCCTTCCACTCCCCCCGCGGGGGCAGGGAGCAGAAGCATAGGCGTGCGCACGAGGTGGGCAAATGCCCCCACTCTCCCGGCGAGGCAAGCCGCGGGGTCCACACTCCCGGGCCGGAGCGCCCGGCCGAGTGGAGCAAGCCGCCGGCCCCTCCCCCGCCTTCCTCCCCTTCCCTTGAGCCCTGCCGCCGTGTGCGCAGCGCTCTGGGGGCCGGGGCTGCGCACTCCCGCGGGGCAGTGTTTGGCTCCACAGGGAGGCAGACACGCTACCCATTTAACCAGAGCCAGGCTGTCGCGTGCGCAGTGCTCTGAAGGGCGGGGCTGCGCGCTCTGCTTGGAGCCTCATGGTAAGGGATCCGGGGCCAGTGGGGGTTGGATAAGGGGTGGGGGCAGTCGGGACAGGGAGCAGGGTGAGTTGCATAGGGGGTGGGATCCCGGGGGTGTGGTTAAGGGCAGGGGGTCTCTGGAGGGGGCAGTCAGGGAGCAGGGGGGTTGGATGGGGCATGGGAGTCCTGGGGTCTGTCAGGGGGCAGGGAGTGGATAGGGGTCAGGGCAGTCAGGGGACAGGGAGCAAGGAGGGTCCGGGGGGGCAGTTAGGGTGGGGGGGGTCCCTGGAGTGGGTGGTCAGTGGACAAGGAGCTGGGGGGGGGTTGTATGAGTCGGGAGTTCTGGGGGTCCTGTCAGGAGGCAGGAGTGTGGAGAGGGGTTTGCGGCAGGCAGGGAGCAGGGGGGGTTGTATGGGTCGGGAATTCTGGGGGTCCTGTAAGGGGGCAGAGAGCGGTTGGATAGGCATGGGAGTCCCAGGGGTCTGTCTAGGGGCGGGGGTGTGGATAAGGGTCAGGGCAGTCAGGGGACAGTAGGGGATAGGGTCCTGGGGGGCAGTCAGGGGACAAGGAGCAGGGAGGCTTAGATAGGGGGTGGGGTTCTGGGGGGCAGTTAGGGGCAAGGGTCCCAGGAGGGGGTAGTCAGGGGACAATGAGCGGGGGGGGTTGGGGGTTATGAGGGGTGCAGTCACTCTGCCCTGAGCCCCGACCCCCCCCACAGCCCTGAGCCCCGCACCCCCCACCCCCTGCAGGCCCCTGCCCTGAGCCCTGTACCTCCCTCATACACACCCAGCCCTCTGCTTGACTCCTTCACCCCCCGCACCACAACCCCAGTCCTGACTCTGGCATCCCCACACATATCCAGCCCCCCCTCTGCCCTGACACCTGCACCCCCTTCACATGCCCCCAGCCCTCTGCCCTGACTCTTGCACACACACCCCACATCGTCACCCCATGCACCCCCAACATCCCCACCCCCACCCTGAGCACCAAACGGGAGCTCTTGCACCACCACCCCCACATTCCCACCTGCACCCCTTGCATCAAATGCGAGCTGCCCAGGTAAGTGCCCCACACCCAAACCTCCTGCCCCGACCCTGAGCCTTCCTCATTCTAGCTCCTGGCCAGACCCTTCGCCCCCAACCCCTGTGCTCAGTGCACTCTCATCCTCAGCTCAGTGCAGAGAGAGGAAGAGAAGGTAGGTACCCACTGTATGTGGGCAAGGCCAGGACTCCAGACTGGCAGCGGGCTGAGCGGATCTGGCAGCCAGGATCCCGGCTGGCAGGAGCCAGCGGATGGAACCCCTGAGCGGCAGTGGGCTGAGTCGCTCAGCCCACTGCCGGTCTGGGGTCCCAGCTGCCGGCCCCGCACAGCCCGCTGCCGGTCTGGGGTTCTGGGTGCTGGACCTTTGCCAGCCGGGGTCCCAGCCGCAGGCCCCGCTCAGCCCACTGCCGGCCTAGGTGAACAGAACCCCAGACCAGCAGCGGGCTGAGCGGGCAGGTGGCATAAGATCAACATTTTAATTTCATTTTAAATGAAGCTTCTTAAACATTTTGAAAACCTTGTTTATTTTACAATACAACATTAGTTTAGTTATATAATATATATAGACTTATAGAGAGAGACCTTCTAAAAAACAGTATTACCGGCACGCGAAACCTTAAATTAGAGTGAATAAATGAGGACTCGGCACAGCACTTCTGAAAGGTTGCCGACCCCTGTTCTATACTATATAGTGTATAGTTGTCTCTTCATACTCCTTCCCATTTTCATTTTTGCTTCTTTACCTCTCTCCAAAGGCCATTATCTCTTCATTCCCATTAATCCTCGATGTTAATCTTTCTCCTTTAACTCTCAAATTTTTTTTTATTGATTTAAAGTACTAAACAGAACAATTCAATAAGGACTGCATAATCAATTTTAGGATTACATTTAAAGTGAAAACATCTAACGTGCAGCAGGGAGTTGTTTTTTTCCCTGTTTAGTATACATCTGTGTTTCAAAGGTGACATGTTATTGGTCAGTATTTCTCCCTTTTCTGTGCAAACCTTCAGAATGAATTTCTAAGCAGCAAACAAACTCTTTAATTTTCTACAGCTGCATATTCTTTAGTGAAATCACTACTACATGTTTAATTTGTTGCATAAATTGCTTTCAGTGTTTAAATGTCACTCAACTACTGCGGTACTATGGTCTTGGAACCAACTCTCCAATATCTCCTGACTTGTTTACGTACCTGTGCCCTGCATTGCTATATCAGATTGACAGAAGACTTTGTATTGAGCATTATGATAATTTGCTGGTTGAAGACTTGAAGAAAGATAAAAATGAAGCAGCTACAAATAAGGATAAAATAGGTGCATCAGGTAAGATAGTATCCATTGCTCTTAGAGAATGTTATGACTCTGTTATTTATTTGATTTGTATTATCGTAGTGCCTACAAGCCCTGGTCATGGACCCAGGACCCCATTGTGCTAAGTGCTATACAAACTCAGAAAAAAAGATAAATCTGTACATAGGGAATTCAGTGTTTGGGGTTTTTTTAATTAGTGTTTCATTTTATTTGAATATTAATTCATATGACTTAAGGGAGATTTCACAGTAAAAGAATGGTTGAAACTTGACAACTGATCTTGTTTTGTAAATTAAAATTGAGATAAATACACTCTCAGACTTAGGGGAAGTAGCAGTTGAGAGGAAATGTGGTGGAGTGCAGCTGTGTTCTCTTGCTGCCATGATAAATTCATCCCCCCCCCCCCAATATACCCTTATATTGGGGCACGAGGGTGTCTAGGGCGCATGTGCGGTGCAGTGGACATTGCTGATGGGAAAATCTCTGATCAGTAGCGTACAGGCGTATGCACACCCTGGTGTGGTGCACGCATAGGGGGACACATCTCAAAGAACTCCAGGTACTGTACAAGGAAAGTAACCTCTCCTTCTGCTTCAGTTCTAGCATTGATCTTATTTTGCAAAATCAACAATTTTGGTGTAGCAAGCTAAGAGAATTTAATTGATGGTTTCTGGTTACAGTTTATACTTCTGTGATTTAATATCATTTCATAGTATCAAAATAAAATGTTTTTCATTTCATTTCACGGCTGCTGTTTTTGTAATACATGTTGGAGAATTCCCCAATGAGATTCCTCAAAGGCATTTTTTTTTTAAATTCTTCATTTTACCTTGAGAAAAAAACAATATAGGCTTTTCTTCCCTTTTTTTGAAGTTAAGCTAATTAGCCTTTTTCTAATGGTTTTTAAACTTTAAAGTTGTACTCCATTGTTTTGATGTCCTAACAAGGATTGTCTTTTTAATTAGGGTTTACTGTGGCCATTACCCATATAGTCTAATGGAACTGTAGTGTCTCCAGTAGGCATAATTATCATCTAAAAAAAATTGGGGGAAATTGCCTTTGTTTTGAAAATAAAGATATTGTCAGTTATAGGGTCTGGGCTACAGATATGCCAGATCTCACAAATTGAACATGAGAGTTGCAATTTCTGTGTAAAATTAGTCCTCACTCATGATCTTGCGATAGAAGTCTCAAATGTCAGAATTAAATCCTAACATTTGAGAATGAGGCTTAATTTTACTTAGAAGTACTGTCAGCCGCCCAGAACACGGTAGCCATTTTATTAGTCACCTGGCCACAGAATCTGAAAGTCCTTAGGTTGGCACAGAGAGGCAAAAGTTAAGCCAGTGCCCTGGTGACCCAGCCAACCTGTAATGGACTCCATTCCTGGCTCTGTCCCTGTGTCTCCCTTTGTCGTCTCCGGTCTGTGTCACCGAGTTCCTCCAAAAGGACTACCCTTCTCCCAGTCACCTGATGCCTTGTTCTCCAGCTCAGTTTGCATGTCCCACCTGCTGGAGTTTCCTCTTTTTAGGTGTTCATTGTTCAGTCCTTGCGGCTTCCGTTTGTCTTGCTGGACTCTGTTGATTTGGATTGGTTTCAGCCAGTTCTTTAATGACTCTGTTAATTCCATCCAGACACCAACACACCTACTGTCTTCAGTGCTGTTCCAGAGGCAATGTTAATGGTTTTGCACCGATGTGGTAGCAATGCACAGGGAAACTGAGGCACATTTAGGATTCATAAAAATGTTACAGATTATTCCCACTTTGTCACAGTTACTAGTAGTGAATATTGGTTAGTTGTTTGCAGGTGCTTATTAGCATGGTAAAAAAAATCAAGCTTGTATTAATTATGTCCTGATAGATGTTAATAATTGTTGGGAAGGGTGCTCTTCTAGTCATTATTTTTAATGACTGCAGCATCATTAAGAAAGGTTAACTTGTTCTATATAAATCTCCCATAGTGACACAGCTACTACCTCATTAACTTTGTTCAAAGATTGCTGTAAACCAAATGTGCTATACGGTGGGTATGGTAGCAGATTTTTTGTTTCACGAGGTAGGCTCATTTTAGTCAGAGTTGACCCTAGCTTAATTATCAAGAGGGTTTGTGAAAAGGCCGCCAAGCATTTTCTACCAATTAAAATGTTGAAGCAGTGTGGAAAACTGTCATCTTATACATGCTTTGAGCCAAGCTAATTACAAAGCTTCCATAGATGAGCGCTTCTTTTTGAAAGAAAGTATTTTCTATTTCAATAATAAGAAAGGGAGCTGATGAATAACTAAGCTTGAAGACCTTAACCGTTTTGAGTGACCTAATTTGCACAATAAGTGAAGCTCATTGCAAACATTTAGCACTTCTTATAGCATCTGATATCTTGAATGCAAATAAAACATTTGCCAGTTGAATGTAATGGTCTGTGAATTGCTGGTTTGGGGTTGTCTGAAAACAAACTCCTTTGTTATTTGTAAAATCGTTTGGGTTTGAGGCAGGGCAGCTTGATTAGATAATGATGTGAAGCTTTCTGTGTCTCATTCAGTGTGGCTAGAGTGAGACTAGCACTAGGAGTATGTCCTAGAGAGAACCAAAATGATGCTTTTCAGCCCTTTCTTTTGCTCTTATTAATTATGTAACTCCAAAGAAGATCCAGTTTCCTTCTTGCTGCAACTTTGTAATTCCTGTCTTTCAGTTAATGCTACTAGTTTACCCATTGAAAACTTATCATGTGTACATACAAGGGAGCCAAATTAAGGTTGCACAGACAACCTTAATTCTGGGATTTCCTTACTGCTGGGTGCTTGACTTTTCAGCCTTAATAATGTTCTTTGAACTGAGGTAAGGGAGTGGGTGAGGGTGTAACGTCTATTACAATTACGATTTTTATTTGCACAATATAAGGAATGAGCATGCACTCTGGAATACAGAAAAAGCTGTTCTAGGATAGCAGCTATTCACTTGTTATCAAAACAAAAGCAAAGGTAAAAAAGTCAAGATTATGTAAATGTTAGAAGAATGGCTCTAATGAAGGGCTGGATCACAGATGACCTGTGCTTGCTGATGGGGGGAGGCATGAGCCTGAAACAGCTCAAGTCATGCCTCCCTGGCAGCTCCTCCCCTCCTGGAAAGCCATGGCCCCTCTGAGGACCTCCTAGCAGTTCCTCTGCCTCTCCCGGCAGAGGAGGGGGCCTGGCCACACCATGTAACCAAGCAATGGGGTGTGTGTGTGATGTGACCCCTCTTCCCCCCCTCCTCCCCCCAAACACGTCACCTCTGGGCTATATCCATCAGCAGTGAAAGGAATGATGAAACCTTCCTCCTGTGGCTGCTAGTCAAGAGAGGGTGAGGTCTGGGCCCTTTCTTTTCCCAGGCCTGAAGGGCTAAGGGAGGAGGACCTCAATGGATTTGAATCATCATCTCTCTCCCCCCACTAGCTCTGGTGCAGAAGACACTGCATCAGCACCATCTGCTGCCAGTGCTGGTCTGGTAATTGTGCAGAACATTTCCTTCTCTCCCCATACTCCTAGTCCTGTCTTTCCATCTTCATTCCCTCCCTCAAATGTAATCAAGTGTAGTCTGCTTTTAGTTAAAAGATGAATTCAGGAGAGGCTGGGATTCCTCTCAATTTGAACAAATTGAAACAAAAATATATCAGTTATTCTGGGGGATAGACCTTTGTTGACCTATAGATGAGGAGAGGGGTTAGGGAGTCAAAGGATATAATTCCCTTAAAAGCAAATTTCCATTTCAGCAATTTAATGACCCCATTTTCTTTCTTTTTTATTTTTATTTTTTTAGTACTTTAGTCTTATGTACATCTTGAAGCTTTCTTGGCATCTTTATTGCTGGCAAACAGCTTTAAATTTTGGGGGTGGGATTAGAGTTAACTTTTTTAAATTTTCTCCATCAAAGGCTGGGCCTTGCTTCTTTTTCATAGCTGAAAATGTAATAATATAAAAATAATGTGTCAGATACAACCCTCCCCTGGCAAAGGATAAAAATCTTGTTAAAATTAATGGCAGGTAGGAAATACCTCATTTCTTTTAGCTTACTATGCTTTATGGACATCTTTATGCTCCCCTGTGTTTTTATATGTTTAATTAATGGACTAGAGAACCAAGCTTTTGCAACTCTGCATTAGGAAGAATAACTGAAGTCTAGTGGCTCTCCTAGCTAATTGGCTTCTTTAATGCCCTCTAGCATGTTTTAATGTTGAAATAAACCTTTGAACACTGTTTACCTGTGTAACTAAAGATAAAGGGAATAAATATAAGATTTTATTTCTTTCCATGTTAAAATATTGCAGTACAAATAGATTATCAAATTCTCACTACTTTTGTAAATGCAAAAAGTCTCTAGCCCACATAAAGTATTAGCTGCTTGCTAAACAAATCGGGCTAAATTCTGATTTCTTGCACCAATATAATATGCAGTGATTGGGGTGAGAATAGAATTTGGCCCTAAAACATCCTCAGAGAAGTGAAAACATTGTTTAAAAGGTTTTAATAGACAAATTATACAAGCCCTGAAAACTTGAGTTTGTAATGAGAAATAGTGATAGATGCTTAACTATAATGGTTCTGTATGGACTTACATCTTACATTTTTAAGTATTTTGGATGTTTATAAAGGCACAATTTAGGTTGACAGGTCACTTTCTTATCAGTTAATAGAATGTCATTCATCACTTATAGGAGTTGTCTTCATGTTCTGTTGATAAACTATTCTGTATTAATTTTTTCCCTCCTACAGCCTGGCTTTGTGGAATCATTTCTATCACTGTCATTAGCCTGCTCTCCTTGCTAGGCGTGATCTTGATACCCATCATTAACCAAGGGTGCTTCAAATTCCTTCTAACCTTCCTGGTGGCTCTGGCCGTTGGAACATTGAGTGGGGATGCACTACTCCATCTGTTGCCACATGTAAGTACCACTCCCACACACAGGTTTTAAAATTCCCAGAGGACTATTCAATATCAACATCAACACTGATTATTTGTTATGCTCATTGGTTGGGCTGTAGATTGGGACTGTAAAGGAAATTTTAAAGCAGCATTTCTTTAAGTTAATTTGACCTCTGTGTGTTTCTTTAAAAAACATGGGAGTGTTAAAACTACTGAAGTATCAAGAGTATGCTGAATTTTTCAGTACCCATGATAAATGTTGTAGAGCTTCTATTTTTGTTTCTTCTTGAAACTTCTGTTTTCAGAAATTTTGGAAAGGTACTTCAGGAGTATTCTGGTTTGAAAACTCATGAGGGTGGGTCACAAGCTACCAGTTCCCAACTGAATATTTTTTGTATGTGATTTTAGTAATAAGGATGTAAACCTGGTTTTGGATCTTTTTTGTTATTAACTGTGCCCAGTCCTTATTTTGTTTGGGTTTATGTATTGTAGAAATATATTACCAGGAAATTGCTCATAAATCCAAGGAAGATGGGGTTTTAATGAGTTGCAGGATATTGACATTTATTTGGAGGGAGAAAACGGAGAGAATGTATTCTACAAACTTCTTTGGCCCTAGACTATAAAGTTCACGTATTGTTTACATTGCATAATCCATGATATACATGTTCTAGGGATGTATGTGTTGATAAGAGTTTGGAACTGTGTTTTGGGTTAGAGCTAAAGTTGTTGGATTGTTATTGCTGCTACCGATGCAGGAACTGTTAGGATAATCGACTCTTGTATGTTAACTGGTTATTTTTAACTTAGTTAATGAGCAGGGCCAGATTTACAGTTAGTTTGCTTCACACCTGAGTGGTACAAAGGAGCTGAAGTCTGTCCTTCTAACTGCCTTGCTGAAACCTCTCTGGGGGAATGTTTCTATTGGTAACCATTGAAGGCAGGTCTTTCAATGAAACAGTTACTATATTTGATGGACCTTTTCTGAAGGAAAGAGATTTTTTTTTTTTAAATGGGTTTTTGGTAGTATTTTTTTTTTTTAGCAGCACAACATCACACGTCATATGGACCTGAAGTCTCTTCAGTTTACTGAAATTGCAAATTCACACTGTGCTTTTATTTTCTTTCCTAATAGTCGCAAGGAGGTCATAACCACAGTCACCACGAGGACCACGGTCATATTCACGAACACAGACATTCTCATGGACATTCCCATGGGCATGGAACAGGAAATGAAAGCTTTCTGGAAAAATATGATGCAGTATTGAAAGGGCTCGTAGCTCTTGCCGGCATTTATCTTTTGTTCATCATTGAACACTGTATAAGAATGTTTAAGCACTACAACAAACAAAAGGTATGTGCCACATTTTGTCATTCTCCATACCGTCATTTAAGATAATACTTGGTCAAATTGCATCCTATAAAAAAAACAGAGATTTTCTTAGAAAGATAAATTCTTAAATACTCTACTTGGAAAGCACTCTGAATGGTGCAGTTTGAATGTTTTGTAAAAACTATTAGCTGTTACTCACCTATTTTCGTTCTAGTTGGTAGCATGTGAAAAACTTGACTGGACCCTTTACTATAAGGGATTGCTTTTCCAGCTGTAAATGACTGTGTTCTCGTCCACAAGATTTGGATATCTTGAATTGTCTCCTGCACATAACAGTCATAATAGACTAGCACTAGCCAAGATGATGGCTGAGGAGTGCTTACGCAAATAAGGATCACAGCATGTTGTTCCAGAATCGGGTGATCTGCTTGCGAAAATGTGAACTGAAGTATATGGAACACTCAGATACTACAGTAATAGGGGTCAGATCTGTACCTAGGTAAATAGGCTGACTTAAGTGACAGGCTGCCTTATTTTAAGAAGAGCTATTACTGACACATTCAGCTGAGGGAGCTGTACTCCTTGTAGTGTATTCAGTTAATCTGGTAGTGACTTGTCTGACCATAACATGATGGTGTACAAAATTATGAATCCATTTACAAGGCTTCTGAATCATTAGGAATTTCTCTCCATAAGAAAATATCAAGAATTACAGACCTTACATTTAAAACTTGACTAGCACTCTTTCTATAACACTCTTTATCTAAAAAAGGATATGGTTTCCTCTCATAGTGCTTTTTCACATGAAAGGCATTTATTTCTGAGAAAATATGGCAGAAGGGGATGAAAGTGGAATATACTGAAGGGGTTGTGACACCACCTGCCCTGCAACCTTGGGTTCCTCACCATTCGTTGTGGCTGTAGCTTCCAACATGGGCCTCTCACAAAGGGTGTGTCTGTGTTATAGCTACAGTCCTGGTCCAGCAATTCTGACCCCAGCAGCCTGTCAGCTACACACCAGCCATACTCTGGTTTCCAGCAGCCTTGATCACTACCTCCAGGATGATCCCAACATGCTCCAAGTCCTGGATTTTCCCCCAAAACATGTATTCTGCACTGCCTAGTTCTTTCCTGGACAGATAGTAGAGGTCCATTGCCCCTGTAAGGGATCAGTGGAAAGGTTTGCTGCTTTAATTGGAGTTACCAAACAATTCAGTTTAAACACAACACTGAATTAGTTTT
Source organism: Mauremys reevesii (assembly GCF_016161935.1). Lineage (NCBI taxonomy): Eukaryota > Metazoa > Chordata > Testudines > Geoemydidae > Mauremys > Mauremys reevesii. Next base: position 24,022,990 of record NC_052633.1, on the reverse strand, counting down.
GATTAAAGAATAAAACAAGTTTATTTAACTGCAAAGATATAGATTTTTAAGTGAGTACAGATACAAGGCATTTAAGTCAGAAATGGTTACAAGAGAAATAAAGATAAAATGCTTCCTAGTAACTGAAACTTAACAAACTAGACTTGTTTCAAGGTAAAATTCTTACCGCATGTTCACAGCAACATAGCTTACCAAATTCTCAAGTCAGGATCTACTCTCAAAGTCTGAAGGGCTGGTTTCTTTGTCATCTGAAGTGAGAGAGAGAGAGAGATAGCAAGAGAGAGTACTTGGGGTGTTTTTGCCCTTCACTTTTGTAGTTCAGTAACCCCTTGAAATGGATTTTCTTGAGCATTACCCCTAGATCAAGTTCCTGTCTGCTGTGCGGATGGAGATATGGAGTCTCCTAGTGAAAGAGGTTCCATGTTGTCTTCTAAAATGCTGATTGATCTGTTCCTGCTCCCCTTCCTTGCCAAAGAATTGCTACTTGATAGGTGATTGTCAGTAAACTTTGACACCTGGCTAGAGGCATCAGCTTGTCTTTTGTCTTTAAGAAAAAGGTTTACCTCTCCCCAGGCTTGTCTGGTAAACCCATTTCCATCGTAATTTCATTTTATGTTCATAACTTTACATATAATGTTGCAATACACATTTCAATATGATATTATTGACCAGAAAGTTATTAGTTTTCAAGTGATACTTCACAAGGTGTATTCTGTACAAAGATTATTACAATTGTGTGTAGGCTATGAATATAGGGTGCATGGATTTACATATATCTTCCACTAAGATTAATGAATTAAATCCTCCAAACTGGTGTGGAAAACCTGTGGTCCCAGCCTGTAGTCTTGGTCATAAAGCACACCAAACAGGAAGGGAGCAAATTTTCTTCATTAAATGCAAATTTTAAACTTGAACAAATTAAACAAATGTAACAGTTCTGTATGGGAAGTGTCTTTTGCCTAATACAACAGGCATTTATGGTGTATTCTGTATATGAATTGTGCTAATTTAGGAAATTATGTTATTTGATTATGTAGGTCTGTGGTCTATAGCAGAAAATCCCCATAATCTGTAGCAGTGATGATCTTCGTGACTATCTGAAATTCTGTAGTTCTGAGATTCACATCAAAAGATAATCTTACTGAATATTGAAGTGATATGTATGACAAAACTTCAGTGAATCTTCCTTTCCTTTCAGTTTTGTTACAAACTAGACACTGACAGTTGTGTGTTTCAGTCTAAACAGAAGTGGTGCAAGAAAAAACAGAAGACTGAAGAATCGCCAATTGGAAGGAAGCTTTCAGAACACAAACTGAATAATAGGCCAGATGCTGACTGGCTTCAGCTCAAACCCCTGGCAGGTAGACATTAATGTTGAGAATTTGTCCTTGACATTTGAGACTCAAAGCAGAGTGTCACACCGTGTAACCTATCGTTTTGTATATTATCACTCCCTCTCTGTAAATCTTTGTTAATAAGACTAGTATTACCCAATCAACTGTCCTCATATAGGACTGCAAGCCCCAGCTATAGTTATAGAAGCACTGAAACACTCTCTGCTATGAGAGCCCTTGGTGTGTTAAATGGCTTTACTTTCCTTTACTAGAAGATGGGAATATTCTTTTCACTTGTCAGAGTGCTGATTTAGACAAATGAGTTTGAAACCATCCAGTAAATCTCCCCCACCACCCCCATAATAAAAAACAAAACAATTATTGTGTTTAACTATAGAAGCCTACATCTTTTTTAATTGAAATACCATTGTCATTGTAAGGATCATCCCACTTAGATTAAGGTCCTTCTCTTGAAATAGTCTCAAAATAATATGTGAGAAACTGTCCAGTAATTTTGTCTGTCTGATTTAAGAAAATGTCAAAGAACATTTAAGAGTTGCATAACCCATTATTTCAAAATCAAAGTTACCTTCTTGGCCAGTGTGAAGTAACCCTTATTATATTTATCGTTCCTCTCTCTCAGCTAGATCATTTTATCACTTCGACCTGAGCTGACACCAGCAAACTTATTGTACCTGGAACATGCTAAATACTTTCCAGCATTTGATTCACCTTTTTCCTTGTTCTTTGTTGTCATTGTGGCTTCCGAGTAAAATTAGTTCTGGCACTCCTGTAAAACTAATCACACTGATCTACTACATTGTGAAAAGAGCACATATAAAAAGGGTGCAGTACAAATAACTTTAAAGAGCTGCCATGTTCAGACACAGAGGTTGCTGCACTCCAGTGCTGGTCAGATTACCTGTGTGTGCGCATGCCTACAGAAATAACCGTGTAAAGTTTTCAATGCACTTTGTCCTCAGTCTTTGGCCTGTAAGAGATTTTATTATTGTATTCTTGACATATTTTTTTTTCTGCTTTTAACTCTGCTAAAACATGAGCTTTCTCTAAATATGTCAGTAGCAAATTATCAGGTACAAGCTAGGTCAGGCTGAAAGTGGTTCTGTGTACTGCAGATGACTTATTGTGCAGAACAGTTGGATTGCATTGAGATTTCTGCATGACCTGCAAACATTCCACAGTAAACAGAGCAACAAAAGAGAATTCTTTGTTACTCCAGCTGCATGCGGAAACAATGATCTTTAGCTTGGGAAGTGTTGGAATGTTTAATAGGCTTCTATGTTTTCTTGTGTTTTAGCAAAGCAGTTGAATATCTGAAAACATTGATATGCAATGGCATGCTTGCTGATGGTTTCTTACTTAAGAATTAATGCACCATGTCTCTTTCTCTGGCTTTAATACAGGTGCCGATGACTCAGTTGTATCTGAAGATCGACTTAATGAAACTGAACTAACTGATCTAGATGGCCAGTTGGAATACCCTCCTAAAAACTTTCTGTCTGTAGAAGATGGAAACCACATGCATCATTCTCACAATGACGTCTCTCACTCTGTTCACGACCATGATCTTCATGATACAGAATATGATGACAACCATAGAGAGGATAAAATAGCTAGGAAACACAACCATCACTGGCATCACAAACATTCCCATCATTCCCATGGTCACTGCCATTCTGGAAAGGACCTGAAAGATACTGGAATTGCTAATATAGCTTGGATGGTAATTATGGGAGATGGCATCCACAATTTTAGCGATGGTTTAGCAATAGGTAAGTAAATACAAGGTGTTGAGCATATTCTCTATGGCTGTACCTACCATAGGTAATTTTGGTAAAATTTCCCATTGGTAAAGTTCTATGGGTGATAGTACAGACTAGGCTCCAGGTGGCCACTAGCATTTTGTTTAATCTTGCTCAGAGCAGGTTTAAGAACCTTGGTGTTTAAAAATGCCAGTAGCTATGGTGCAAGCCTTGTCTATGCTAATTTCAGAAAGGGGAACTACACAAAAATGAGGAAGCTAGCTAAATGGCAATTAAAAGGTACAGTCATAAAAGTGAAATGCCTGCAAGCTGCATGGAAACTTTTAAAAACATCATAATAAAAGTTCAAATTAAATGTATACCCCAAATTGAAAAAAACATAGAGGATTCTTGTCAGTTTCTACACTACAGTGGTACTCCCAACGATGTAAGTTGCCCATTACATTGACTTAATAACTCCACCTCTGCGAGAGGCATAGCGCTTAGGTCGATGTAGTTAGGGCAACTTGGTGGCCTGATAGCTGGGCCTGTGTGCCCCCACCCCCGCCCTGAAGCTGACAGCCTGTGCTGTCAGCTGGGTGCCGGGCTCAAAGCTGGACATCCCTGAGCCCCAGCACGGACAGTCCAAGCTGTCAGCCAGGTGCCGGGCTCACAGCTGGAATCCCCCCCTGCCCTGGAGCTGACAGCCTGAGTTGTGACCCCACACAGGGCTCAGTTTCACAGCAGCGAGCCTACCAGCAGTGAAATTGACATTCTTGTCGGCTTCACAGCTGCTATTGTTTCACATTTTGTCTCTGGCTCCTGCTATCAGCCCTGGGGCCTAGGGCGCCAGCTGTGAGCCCAGCGCCACACTGACAGCCAGAGCTGGAGAGGAAATATGAAATAATCGCTGCTGTAAAACTGACAAGATTGTCAATTTCATTCCTGGTAGGGTCCCTGCTGTGAAATTAAGCCCCATGCTGGGCTCACATCTCGGTCAGCCCGGGGGTGGGGCTCTAGCTGTGGCACCGAGATGTGCCACACTCTGGCTCTCAGTGCCCCACAATTCTCCACTTTAATCGGTGTAAGCGCTTCCAGTGAGAATGCGCACCACCAGCAGAAGGAAGGCAGTGCGGATGCCAATAGTTGATTTAATTGCTGTGGTGGCTGTAAGTCGACCTAATTTAAGACAACCTAATTTTGTAGCATAGACAATCCTCTAGAGAGAGAAATTGGACAGAAGTAAGCAGCTTTTGTGGCATTTTGGGTTCTGTTATAGCATCATCCATCCAGATTCACCCAGATCTTACAAGTGTCTTTGGAAGTAGAAAGTCCACTGTTCTGAATATTTCACATGTATGCTGAAAAATACTGGAATCTCTGCAAAGGGAACTCTGTACATTACCTATCTATTGATTGTTGTTTAGCATAGCCAATAAAATTAAAATACCATTATTTGCATCTTATTTTTCCAGGAGCAGCTTTTAGTGCCGGATTGACAGGAGGAATTAGTACATCTGTAGCAGTGTTTTGTCATGAGCTTCCCCATGAATTAGGTAATTAATTCTGTAAACTTCAAATGTGGTTGGTTTTGGTCTGTTTGACATTGAATGAAAAGCTGCTATATAAAAAATATATCCATGGGTCATCACAGTAGTAATGAAGGTAAACAAAATGCAATGTGAAAACCATTAGCATGACCATTTACACCAGTAGAAACTCACATACAGAACATGACTCACATACAGAACATGATTATACAATTTACTATGCCATTTATTCAATGTGTATAATCAGAACATTAGTCTGTATTTTACTAGGAATCTAGTGTCATCAGTATACCATCCATTCTGCATATGAAACTTTCAGAATGCATGTTATTACAACGTTCTTACTGAATACACTTGAGTACATTGTTGGTTGGTCACACACTTGTGAACTTATTATTCTGTCAGGGATAGGAATCTGTGAATTTCATTCAGCTAAGAGCTCATAAGGAGGAATACTGTGTCCACTACCAGTCAATCCTGTTTGATATGGGGTCCTGCAAATAGAAGAGGTGTGCTGCATCACATTGCATATGTGATATTAGAGAAAAAAATTGCATAGGCAAAAAGGAAAATTTTATGAACATGACTTTTTAAGATGCAGCTATCTAGCTGCTGAACTGCTGTTTTGGCAGCCCTGGTGGGGGGTGGGTATGGATTATCAGGGTCTATACAATTCATAGTAGACTGAGTACATGGGAGAATATTTTGCTTCCTTGCAAATTAGGGCTTCCAGGTAGCTATATGTATCTGAAATCCATTGGCACTAAGACAGAATTTTTAAAGCAATTATTCTTTAAGGCTAGCATTAGCATTGCTGTTTTGCAGATGTTTTTTCACAGTTCAGTGGGCAGTGTTACAATCGCACTTCTCCTTGACTATTTTCCATTGCTGAATTACAGCTCTGCCGTTTGCAATCTTCTCCACCCCCTAGAAGGCTTGTAACTGGAAGATCTTTTGAGGCACTATTTTCTGAGGCCATGGTTTCAATTCTAGAGATTTTTAAGACTGGGTGAAAGGATAAAATGATCATACTGGAATTAAAAGAATGTTGGCAGGTTTTCTCTCTTCAAAATGATGCTTTTGTCTTTGCTCTCTGTTTGTTCTTGCTGTCTCCAATACACCATACTTTAGTAGTAGAGGTCACTTCTAGTGTTTCAAACAAGCATATCATGAATGACTCGTCCAGCTAATGTCTGTTATTACCCAGAGAGGACCTAGCTGGGGCCAGGTTGTGCCCCTCCAAGAGAGGAGTAAAGCCACAAAATACTTGTAAAGCTTTTAGAGATCCTTGGATGAAAAGCACTATAGAAGTAAAATACAGATTTAGCCTGCCACCATTTCTCTGAGACAGATAAGAGATTACAGATGGGGTATTGCAGAAGTTTTTAGTACTGGACAACAATGCTACACACAACAGTTTAGGACAAAAAGTGAAACTGCTGGAGAATTTAAGGAGATGGAATGTATGTTATTGGAGTTAGAATTTGTTCAGGATAATGGAATTAATTTAACACCTCCATCTTGAGAGACGCAGCTGTGAGATTTTACTCCACATGGTTTTGCATTTCATCGGAAAGAGAGGGAGGGAACTACTGAGTTAGTATTCTGCACTGGAGGGTCCCGGAGCAACATTAGTGGAGAACAAGAGGAGATGATAATTTTATAACACATTTCCATGTTTGGCTTGGATTTGACAGAGTCCTGTATTTTGTTGGGGTTCACTGAATGGCACTGAATCATTTCGATGGTCTGGCCAAACTCAGCCTAGGTGTAAACAGTTGACAGTCATTTTTGAGCATTTACTTAGTTTTGTCTGTTCGCCAAATTCAGCGACAGACTTCGAAGATGACAAGTTTTCCGCTTCCTGTCCAGGAGGCTGGAGAAGTTTTGTCTAGGTGCAAGGTAATGGTTGGCTGATCTATCACTGTAGGGAGCCGCCTCTTAGAGCCCCAGCTCTGACGGAAGTGGAGGGCAAAAGACCTATACTGAGTTTTAAAGGATCACTAACAATTGGTTTCAGGCAAGCTGAGAGAGTTGCAGTCAGGATATGTTGCTTCTAGTGGTTCTCACTGGATGAGAGAGGAGACTTCTATATACACACTTAAAAAGGTGGGTTAAAAATTAGCAAATACTTTTGACCTACTTTTAAAGAATAATACTGAACCATTCCAGGTATGCGGTTAGTTAATTATTTAAATATTAGTTAGTTTAAATATTTTTCTGCTTAGTGACTTCATTTTGCCATTTTAATTACTTTCTAGACATGCATGTTATTTATGGCCATTATTTGAATACATTAAGGCCAGGTCTACACTACAGACAGGCTTAATGTGATCTATGAGCATTGGTTGAAGTGAAATTTCCCATTCTTCTTCAAGTGCTCATTCGCATCAATTCCTTATTTACTTAACATACAACAATAGTTTAGTTATAGACTTATAGAAAGACACCTTCTAAAAACGTTAAATGTATTACTGGCACGCGAAACCTTAAATCAGAGTGAATAAAGGTTGCCGACCCCTGGACTAGATAATGATTCTATCAGTCTCCTATTTCTCTAAAGCCAAAAGATTGTTTGAGCAATATGAAGAATCATAATAATACCTACCTGTTATATAGTGCTTTTCATCAGCAGATCTCAAAGCTTTACAAAAGAGGTCAGTTTTTTCCCTGTTTTACATATGGTGAAACTGAAAGACAGGAAGGGAAAGTGACTTTCCCTAGGTCGCCCAGCAGACCAGTGCCACAGTTGGGAAGAAAACCTAGATCTCCTGAGTCCAAGTTCCGTGCTCTCTCTACCAGGCTCCCTGTACAAACTTTAGTGTTATGCAAGATAAAATCTTCTTTTAAATCAAGGAAATACATACACTGTATATTTCCCTGTTTTCATTTTCTGTAAACAAAACATTCACCTTAACATAATCCTACCACAGTTTGTTACTTCAAGATGCACTTGGGAGATAAAGTAATTTTAATAACAAAGTATAAAAGTCAGCATGACTAATATGCTGAGTAGATGAGAATTTTTAGCATCATCATGTGTTCAGCATCCTGAAGAAGGAAAGTAAGCTTATAAAAGCAAACACGAAACAGAGAAAATAAAGATTTTTAGCTTTTAAAGTAATTGGAGAGGGAGCTAAGTGGCTTAGTATATGCCACACTTCTGGCAAGAGTTCAAATCTTGAAATGCAAGATGAGTCACACATGGAAAGGAACATTAAAATAACAGTTACCCACATTTCAGCTCTGCATTTGTTATGCTCAGGGGAGGCATAGTATGGTGGAGTTCTGGAAGAGCTATATAGGCAAACTTGTATAGCATCTGTCACTCTTTGGTTGGGTCACATCAGCATTCAGTTATTCAATTTCCCATTGCAGTCGGATGATAAGTTGGTGGTGATTGGATTTTTTAAGGCCTTTTGGAAGAAATGAGACCTAATGTAGAGGGGGCAAATGCAAGTTGGAATTTTGGATGCTCTAAGTAAAATCTAGGTGAGAACCGTTCTCTTAGCTGAAGATTGATTTTCTACAGACTAAAATGCTGAAGACTTATAGCTATACCTTAAGGGTTCCACACACCTGTGTTCAAAGCTTTTACGATGTCACACTAACTTTCATGGTGGTGTCCTTAAAATTGCTGAGGCCCTCTGGCAAACTCCGTCCTCTATCCCTCTGACCTCAAAACGAGCCGAAAAGAAATACTTTGTCCCAGCCGAAGGGTTTGAATACCTTTACACCAACCCTCCCCCGGGATCACTGGTGGTTTCTGTGGCCAATGAAAGAGACAAACGGGCATATCAGCTCGACCCCCAAAAATAAAGAGGCCAAACAATTGAGGGACCTGTTTGGAAGAAAAATAAATTCAACGGCCACTTTGCAGTTCCATGTGGCAAACCATCAGGCCCTCTTGGGCTGATACAATTGTAACTTAAGGGACTCCATCCATAAGTTCAAGGAGTCCCTCCTGCAGGGTTTGGCCCAAGAATGTGGCACCCTGGCAGAGGAGGGCACTGTGGCTGCCAGGTGCTCCCTAGAGATGGCATGGGACGCAGCGGGCTCGGCAGCCAGGGTGGTCGCGTCAGCGATGGTAATGAGGTGCAGCTCCTGGCAGCACTGGTCTCTCCCAAGAAATGCAGACCTCCATCCAGGGGGGAATGGGAATGGTCTCTTTTTGGACCAGACGGATGCGATGCTTCATGGGCTAAAGGACACTAGTGTTTCCAACTTCATATGCTGTAGCTCCCTCCTGGCAGTAATGCCTGTTTGTCATCCTTATGCACATGCAAAGTAGAATCTGTCAAGATAAGAGGAACGCTAATAAGATCTGAGGGACTGGTCAAGACTGAACCTGCATTTTTCATTAAAAAGCCAGCACCCCACTCTCGGAACTTCTCTCCTTTTGTACGTACATTCCTGACTGACTACAACTGCACTGTACCTGGGAGGGCTGGATTGGGATCCGTTTAGAGCTCTGTTAGTGCCCCTCATCAGCTAGTATGAGTCATGATTGCCTTTGAAACTAAATTTTAATCAAGGAAGGGATATGTATTGTAGGCTGTGTAGTCATATACTGTTGCTCCTTTTCCCCTTAAAAAAAAGCCTTCAGTATGTTTGCCACAGCGATAGGCACTTCAGTAGTTCCGTAGATAAATCAGATAATATAACTGAGGGCAGATGCATCTATTTAGTCTCTTGTGGGATTATGACAATTAAAAACTTTCATTATTCGATTTCAATTTCAGGTGATTTTGCCGTGCTGCTTAAAGCAGGTATGACAGTAAAGCAAGCCATTGTGTACAACCTCCTGTCTGCTATGATGGCTTATGTAGGGATGCTGATAGGCACAGCTGTTGGACAGTATGCCAATAACATCACTTTATGGATCTTTGCAGTCACCGCGGGCATGTTCCTTTATGTTGCATTGGTAGATATGGTAAGATTATCGTTTTGTATTACCTTATTCTGCATGTATGAAATCTGTGACTTTAACCCAACAGTGTAACTTATTTTTTTGTATTGCACAAAATAAAGCAAACCACCTACAGGCAAATATCTAGACACCCATTCATACCTTGCTGTCGCTTAAAAAATATAGTCTAGTAAATTCATGGGGAAAACCTCCATCATTTTGCAATGTCCCACCTGTTTGGGTTTTCATCTGACCAAATCCCTTCACTCTCAGGGTTGCATGTTATGATATAAAAACTTGTTTAATGTCACTGGCTGCTCTCCCAATGACAAAGTCATCCTTCTAGCCTATCTTTTGGTTTTTGCTGCTGTGTGAGGATGTGTTTGGATACTCTAAGGCAGTCCATGATTGATTTTAAGTGGAGGTCAATCCTAAAACTGCATATATTTGGTCCCAAACAGATCCATTTTGATGTTTAGAAAAGGCTGTTGGTAAATATGCTGCTTTGATGGCTGTCAGGTTAATTCTTGACAGATGTCAAATTTAACAAATGTTGCTTCTTCCGTGATGATTAAGGCTAAGATTATGTCACGGAAGTCATAGTTCCGTGGACCTCCAGTGGGGCTGGAGCTGTCAGCCACACGGGCAACAGGTGCTCCTTCCCCCTGCACAGCAGGGGTCATTCTCTCACATACACCCCCTCAGGCTTCAGTTATCCCCTGTCATGCCCCCGCCCCTCCTTTTGTAAAAGTCAGAGACAGGCCACCGGCTTCTGTTAATATTATTTTTTTAATTATTATTACGACCTGTCCCTGACTTTTACTTAAAATAATCGTGACAAAATCTTAATGTCAGTGATGATTGACGTATGTTCCACTCTTGGTGTGGAGTCTTTTAGCCCACGCAGGCACCCTAAGTGCCCTCGCACCCCTCCTCCCAGAGCACAAAGGGTGGAGCAAGGACAACCATCCCGCAGATCTTTATTATTGCACATGGCTGGAAAATGGAACTGCTGTTAGTGTCCTTTACTCTAGAGCCCCAGCATAGCTAGTGACTGTAGGCTAGTTTTAATACTGTATTGTAGTTTGGGTTATTAAGCTCCCTTTTTAGTCTCTCTTTTTACTTTTGTCTTTGTTACCTGGTACCAGGTCTTTATCCTTTATGGTTGAACAAAAATCCCCCTGTTTTAAGTATTGGTCCTTATGCAAGATGGCTATGTATCTTTCAATGCTGGTCACTCAGAATGTTCGTTTTGTTTAGGGGAGGGCACTTCACTAGCCAAATGTTCTATTTGATGTTCATTTTCAAAACAAACTCAGAGTAAGAGACGCTCATGCAAATTGTTTCTCTGGATAGATCTCTGAGACCTGCTTCTGATCCAGTACACAAGATCTGAGCAGTTTTCTTCCAAGAGTGCCCTGGCCACTACCAGTTTCCAGGCTCCAGTCACTGCATCTCAGTTCACAGAGGTTTCTGTTCCCAAATCCTTGTCTGAGAGTGGGTGGGGCCTTATCATTGCTCTTCCAAAGAATAGATCGCTGAATAGGACTCCCTAAGAAAAAAGGGCAGAGATAGCCTTGCTTAGCCTTGTCTTAAGGGTTGCTCGAGGCTTGAATATGAAGATGGTTTTCCATGGCACCCTAGTACCCATATGTCGGTACTGACGTAAAAGAGGCCCATCACATTCACCCGCACTGATGCTGGAGTATTGTTTTTGAGGAGTTCAGCAACAGTGCTTTCTGTATCAGTACCAGCTTCATCAGTATCATTGTCATTGACACTGTCTACTCCAGCCTTGAAGATTTCTAATTTATTTTCATCGGTACTGGCTGTATTAACACTGAGCTTCGTGGTACTGAGGGATTTGGTGGTGTCTGAATTTCCTGAGTGTCATTTACTATCTTCAGCAGTTAGAATACCAAGCTCTGGCAGGCTATTGGCACAGCTTGTGTGTACAGCACTGATAAGGAAGGTCCCTAAACAATGCTTAGGGACTCCTGCTAGGTCTGCTCCATTTCTACAGCAGGACTATGCATTCTCTTCATCAGTCTCAAGCAAGAGCAGGGAGAGTCTCGTCTCTGACAGGGAGTCCCAAGGGTACATGTACAATCAAGACATTATAAGGAATGGTGTTTCACCTGGTGTGTACACACACGTACACACACATTCTGTAGACAACATGCCTGTGGCTCTCATTCCTGGTCCTACTATGCTCATAGGGCCCTCTTCACTTTAGAAGCCCCATCTCCTCTATCCACACCAGGGTAAGATTTCCCCCCCCCCCCTTGTAGAGTCTGAGAGTTCAACCCAGTCAGTAACCTCAGGAGTTTTCTGCTCCACCACCACAACTTCAGACCACTGAGAAACATCCCCACCCTTCCGAACTTGCTCCAGCTGCCACTTCTTCATCCTCCCCTGATGAGGCTGTAGTGCTATCTGCTCCATCACATCTAGATTGCAAGACATGCCAGGATCTACTCAGAACGGCCAAAACAGTCTGGTAGAAGTAGTGTATGAAAAATCACACAGTTTTGTTAGAGATTAAAAGAAGGAGCAGAAGGACCTAGAGGCGGATTGAGTAAACGGGCTTCTTTATTGCGGTACTTGTTCCCCTCAACCCAATTGTTGAGTAAGCCCCGAGTTAATCACATCACACACTTTTATCTAAGTTAATATGTAAATACACACATTTACTACAACACCCCCAAAACCCTTATTTAGTAATATGAATGCCCATATACTCAATATAATCATCCCCACCCCTGTTTATAGCATTAAGCATATTCTACAGACCTTTGGAATGTAGAATACCAGTGTTGTCTCTCTGTAGAAGTTGATTACAAAACTTGAATTATGGATGCTTCTTCCAGATAGTGCAGATGTGGAAGAGAGAATTGGCAGTAGCCGTTCCCACACAATTCTCTGATTAGGTTTTTGTATTATTTGGTAAACAGAACTCACTCGCAATGTAAATTAATTTCTTTAACAAATCTTGTCTGCTAACATGAATAGGAAGTTTGCGATCTTTCGAAGTGTGAGACTGTGACTCTTCGTTATTCTTCATGACCTAGGATATCCTATAACAACACTAAAATGACTTATCGATAGCTGTTTGCTCAGCTGTCTAGCCTACTGCAGAACTAATTAATAAACATATTGGTCCATAAAGTGGAGGGGGGGGTGTTAAAGAAATTTAAGGTCTCCGTCACCAGATGCCTTGTGCAGTCTACTGTTACTAGCAGAGAGTTGTATAAGATGGGTGGGCAATATGCATGTCCTGTTAGAGGCCACAGGCTTGACAACTTGTCACATTCTTTCCTGATACTTGTGGTGTATTCAGGTATTAAGAATAACCAATACACAGAAAAGCAATGCCTGTCATCCTAAGGAATTTATCAGTGGGAATTCTGGATCAACAAGTTTGATTTCTCTGTGGATTACTTAAGTCTTCTAACTAGAAGACAATTCCTTTATTATATTTTTCTCCTGCATTATGTATGGAAGTCTCTTCTTGAGGTAAGGAGTTCCTTGGATGAAGGAAAGAATTGCATTTATTTTTCCTCATGCTCTTCTTGTGCAGGGATTTCAAATAGCATTTTAAAAAAAAGATTCTGTTTATACACATGGTGATTGTACTAGAAAGTGTCCCATTTAATTTCAGAGCTTCCAATGTTAAGTTCATGATTCTTTTAGCTACAGGTGTTCAGTACTGTTTGGCCTTCATCTCTAACGAGGCATGTCAAGAAAATCCACTTTTTTGTAATTGCTTATGTGGAATTTCTCTTGAATTGACACAGTTACATATTGTTTCCTATTACTTTTATACTTTAGAGGTAAATATATTTACTATAAACTAGTAATTAGTCATACATGGCTGTTAAACTTGAGTAATAGAGCTTTGGATGCACTAATAAAATTAGATTATGGGATTTTCTGAGAACTCATAAGGGGAAAATTTATCTTTCCTACCAATAAGCTTGCAGTATGGCAAAAAATGGCAGAATTAATTAACTCAATCAGTATAATATCAACAATGTATTTATAGCAGTTTAATTACTGGAGCAATATACAAAGCATTTTAACACTTCTTTTGTGATAGAGGTGTTTACCTCAGAGTGTGTGTGTGTGTTTTCTTGAATAGAATTATTTAACTTTTAACTCAAAGAAACAAAGCTCAAAGGAAGTAGGCGTGGTTCCTATCCTAAGGGTATGTCTACTCAGGGTGCAGCAAGCTGGGGTGTTTCAAACCACTGTACATTAATGCACAGTAGGGAACATTTAGTGCACATCAGCAGTCCATATGGACAGTCAATGTGTAGCACGCTACACTTATGTCCTAGCTTGCCACACAGTAAGAGTTTGTGTAGACATGCACTGAGGAGCTTATATTCAAAATAAGCAAGCAACACAGTGGCCAAAAAAACACATTTGAATGCCCAAAGGAGGTTGCTGTAGCCTACTAGTTTCTTTTTGGAAAGTATATAATGGGTTGGTGACAATCGTTTTATAAGATCAAGGTCAAGATCAGGTGGTGTTTTATTGACTACCTCTAAGCATGCTGCTACTCCAGCTGCACTGCAGTTGATAATTTTTCTAACTGAATCTCGGTATTGCTATTACTAAATACCTTGTTATTTCACTTCCATCACAATATTTGTAAATTATTGTAAATGTTTCCTTTTTCAGCTTCCAGAAATGCTTCATGGAGATGGTGATAATGAAGAACATGGATATTGTCCAGTGGGGCAATTCATTCTCCAGAATTTAGGCTTGCTCCTTGGATTTGCTATCATGCTGGTGATTGCACTGTATGAAGATAAAATTGTGTTTGACATCCAGTTCTGACCATTTCCAGAAATTGCTGTGGTTACGATGTTACTGTATGGCTTTGAGTCTGCACTGTTGTACTGTATGCACATTGCTCAGAGAAAAGGCAGTGACTTGCACTACTACACAAGTACAGTCTATTTGTTTCCACACAGATTAACTTTTGCTGCTTGCTAACTAAAATAAGACATGGTGCACATACCGCACCTTCCAAATTCAAATGACAAAACTTAAGAAGGAAATGTGCATATGAAAAGACAAAGTTGTGTGTGCTGCACATGAAGCATTGTGCAACTGTTTACAAATCAGCAGGCAGTGAAAGACCTAGTCTGTTCTGGAAATGTCTTTTCACATTACAGTTGAACAGAATCTACAAAACATTAAAGGTGAAATCCATCCCTCTGCAATGGGCCTGCTATGTAATTCCCACATAAGGTTTACATGCCATGAATATCTCCTGCTGGCCTCTGCACAATGATGGATGTTACCCTAAGACAATTAAATGCTACACTTAGCACCTGACTGGAAAAACTGTGTTTTTTTTAACTTAAAAAAATCTGTTTAAAACACCTTGGTACACATTAAACTGCATTTCATCGTTCTAAGGTTCGTGTTTAAGGAGGCAAACTGTTGCAATATGCACAGGTCTGTGTAATCGGCTGCGAAGAGCTATATTCCATTGAGAATCAGTTTTCCTGATTAAGATTTATTTGATGTTAGCTCCTTGCTATTGGTAGGAAAATAAAGTAGAGTTAGTATTAACTTGGGGAAGTAGCTCAATCGGTATAATATCAGTATCAGAAGGTTAATGGGCTGTTCCTGATTCTTTGCTCGAGAAGCTAAACATTGGGTGCCACTTACAACCTAAACTACTGATAAATTGTGGCTGTGAGTTTGTGCAAATGCACCTCTAACAAAGGATCCATAATGGAATTTCTCAGTTTTAACAGTTCAATTTATTTTGGGATTCAATTTTTTTCTCCTTTTTACAGTAATATCTTCTGAAATCCAATGTACTGAACCCAGATACAAAGATTATATAATAATAATAATAATAATGCCCTGTATATGTAGTACTGGTGGGTCATTTACAATGCTGTAATATCAGGTCTGAATATATTACTTCCATGCCTTGGCATCAGAGTTTATAGCACCAGCATTGCAGGCAATAGACTGTGTGCTAGAAGAGTCCCACTTCCAGCATAAAGGAGTTAATATTTTTTAACATTTGTTATCTTAGGTATCTAGGGTATATAAATGCAGCTGTCATTGAATTACCGGTACGTGAGAGTTGGGAGGATAAGGTGAACCATCCAAATCCTTAACCTGCTAGAATCAGTTTAGCGTTGCTTACTGCCGAGATGCTTGTATTGCCAGATGTGAATTAGTTTCTTTTCTCCCCTGCTGTCCTATTAAAATTGTGAATTTGTGCGATGTACAAGCCCTGTGAATTCTGCAGTCTGATTTGATAATCTAGGACCAATCCTAAGCATGGTGGTGGTCTTTTTTTAACTAGCTGTTCTAGTTTTTGTTTTTATGTATGCTGGGTAAGCTGTATTTTGCTGCATACTGTCAAGTTTTGTTTCAGTCTGCTTAGCATCAGTGTCCTGCTAAAATTGCACTGGTTTAACATCTTAACGAGCCAGTCAATATCGTCATTCTGGTTTAAAATTAATCCCTGTTCCTGTTCACTTTTGACCCTTCACTTTAGCGATATAGTTGTTCCTTTTTCTCGGCCATTCCCTTCCCCCCAGGAACAGTCTGTAAATTTTAAAGGTATAAGTTGGCTCCTGCCAGTATTTGTTCCTAATGCAGTATCAAGAAACTGACATATACAGTATTAAGTGTCCGTTCTATAAAAGGTGTGGCTTCCTCAGTGAAGACGTCAAAGTCAGGGGTCCAATTCTGCAGTCCTTGGTGCACAAAACACACTGAACTCAGTTGGAATTTTGCACAGAAAAAGACTAGTTCAGACCCTAATTAGCACAGACATCATCTCATTTAATGTTTAGAGTGGATTTTTGTAACAAATATGCTAGGTAAAATTTTCAAAAGCAACTAAATGATTTAGGAGTATAAAGGTATGTCAACAGTACAGCTGCACTGCTGTTCTGTAGACACTTGCTACAGCGATCGTTTTTCTGTCATTGGTAAATAAAGAGGCAGTGGTTAGGTCACCAGCAGAATTCTTCGGTCAGTCTAGCAGCGTCTATACCGGTGCTTAGATCAGTCTAACTAAATCTCTTATTTCACACCCCTGACCAACGTAGCTAGGTCGACCTAAGTTTTAGGTGTAGACTAGGTCTTAGGAGCATAAGTGCCACTGAATTTCAATGAGACGAAGGTCCAGATACTCAAAGGTATTTAGGTGCCTAACTCCTATTGAAATCAGTGGGAGTTAGGCCCAGAGCCTCAAAGGTATTGAGTGGGCTAAGTGCCCAATTCACATTTGAAAATGGTACTAAGGTACTAACTTTCCAGAAGACCTTTTTCCCACTTGGAAAAACATGGTCATATTAAAGCATTAGCTATTGCATTTCCCACTAAGAATGGAATTTGTTTCCTTTTTTACTACTATTGTGATTGTGAAGAGCAATATAACAGCTGTGGCTTCTGTAGGTTTCCACCAGTGTTAATTTCAAACCAATTCAATGTAGTTTTATGTCAAGTTACAGACAATCTGAATCTCAGTGTACTTGGCTTCAACATTCCATTCTGCTTGAATACAGTTTCATTTAACATGTATTCCTTGGAGGGCATAAATGTTATTTGTATATTACAATGCTGTCACTGTGTGACATCCCATATGAATTTTGATGTAGATCACATTGCACTCAATCAGCAGTGATTATGCTTAGAAAATACTATAGTAGTTAGATGCAGTGTGAATTTTTTCCATTACGGTTTATAGTTTAAAAATGTGATTATGGTCCTACAAGATACTTGCTGAGCTATAAATCTTTTTTTGTTATAACTAAATCATTTAAATAATTTTTATAAAGCTGGGAATGATCAAATGCTGTTTGGTTCATTGTCAGCACTGTTGTGTTCATTTTATGTATGTTCCTTATTTATAAGGAGCTTCAGAAAATAAAATTATTCAAGGAGCAAACATACTGGTTGGTTTTTGTAAAGTTTTTTATTACACAGCTTTATTTTGTATTTTAGTATTTTTTAAAATCTCTTGAAAGGCAGAAATGTAATGGATTGTTTAAATATTTTGATTTCACTAGACAGTAGTGTTTTAAAAATTGAAATGCTTCTTACACAAATGATTCATCTAAAAAATAAGCATCTAAAAATATTCATGCTAAATTTAGGAATTAAGCTGGCATAATAGTGCCACCCCTCGTCCAATCCAGTGTTGTTCTGGTTTATCTGAGGGAAGAATCATTGCTATCACAAAGTTAGTAGAATGTCCCGTAGTGGAGAGGGTTCCTCTTCTCTCACTGGTCTTGTACACTGGAGCAACATAACTTGGTCGTTGTGAAATGTCTGACCTCTTGCAAGGCTTTAACCACATCTATGATAAAGTACAGAATAAACCCTTTACCTTTCTGGGTAAAGTTTGTAAGACTTTAAATGTGATCACAACTCACTAAATACTTCCTAGCCCCACTGTAGTTCACCAGTAACTTGTGCATAATCCAGACAAGAGCTGAGTGCTCCTTCCCCTCCCCGCAAAAAGTCCTCCCCTTGACTTCAGTATGAATTGTGGATGCTCAGTGCTCTGTTGCATACAAATTGCCTGATCCAAATTATTTCCAGTTCAGTATATGTAAAAAAATATACAAGTTGCTACTTCAAATTGGTTACCACACAGCCATGTGGAGACCATGACTAAGGTAGCTCTGATGGCAAAAGTTTTTACTTAGAAAAAAATGGGGGTTTTTTGTATTCCTTTAAAACATGATTGTTCGAAGCTAAGCCTGCCATGTTAGACTGTCATACTGACCACAGGTACTGTATCATATAGGATTTTCGGATAAGATTCTGCTAGCTTTTTAGTTTTTCTGTCCCAGCGAGCTCCATCCAGGAACAATCCTCGAATGTAGACCCCTGAATTAAGCAGAAAGTTATTAAAAGATGTTTGGGTACAGAAACCAAATGTACTAGAAGGCTGTGTGAAATTAGATCAGCTTTTCTTTTCATACACTGTTTAGATCATGCATGAGGCTATAGTGCAACTGAATAATACAGAAACCCATGTGCCAGTTTTTTGACCCAGTACCCCACAGGTGGTACAAAGGGAGTTGACACTGCCCATGTCCTCTGATGGGGGTAGCTCTGCTATGTTGGAGTCCTT
Organism: Mauremys reevesii; assembly: GCF_016161935.1. Taxonomy (NCBI): domain Eukaryota; kingdom Metazoa; phylum Chordata; order Testudines; family Geoemydidae; genus Mauremys; species Mauremys reevesii. Next base: position 24,004,301 of record NC_052633.1, on the reverse strand, counting down.
AGTTGGAGTGGGGCTGACTTTTATGCCTCCTGCCTCAATCCCTGATTATAAGGCTGTGGCTGTAGTTTGGCAATCTTCAGTTGGGTACGGTCTTTTCTTCATGTTCACTTACTGTAGGTACTTAGTAACTATACGGTATCCAACGCTCTCTGAATGTTAGCTGGCAGTTAATAGCTACTCAAAAACAAAACTCAAGCCAGGCAGGGGGCCTTTAACCTAAGCCCCACCACCTAGGGCTACAGCTTCAGCCCTGGGCCTCAGTAAATCTAAGCCAGCCTTGGCGACCGCCTTAAAACAGGGTCGCGACCCACGGCTGGGTTAGTGAAATGTTCTAAATACTGGGGCATAGAACTAAAGTAATAGGGTGAAATGAAGGACAGGAAATTTCAGGCTAAATATCACTCGAAATATGTTAGATGGTGGAAAAGTGTCTTAAGGCAAGTGGTAGATACTGGGTAAAGCACTTGACCAGATCCTCAGCTGGTGTAATTGTCATAGCTCCACTGAGGATCTGCCCCAGTTAACATCGTGTATGGAACAATCCTGCTTCAGGTGGTCTACTGACCAGACACTAGGTAGCCTGAATGGTCTTGCTGATATTTAATTTGTGGTGTTCTACTAGGATTATTCAAAAGGTATTTTGTTGAATGGTGTCATTTTTTTGCCTTTAATGTGCAAGCCTCCTTTAGTGACGTTAGTGAATCACACTGTGGCCTATATTTTCCACAATTCTGTGCATTAAGTGCTTAATGCCAGGCATGTCTCTACCTGTAACCCCTGAATAACACTTCCTACATGTACATCAGTGTAGGTGGCTAATAAAGCTTGTTTGTTTACCATCTTCTGGAGCATTTTTGTATTCCTTGTCCTCCAGCACTTCATAGTCAAACCCTAGTAGGTCAATTGGAATAGTGTATTTTCTGGCATAGTTCTGCTGGGCACCAGTTAAGAAGGCTTGAGTGAAGAAAAATCCTGAAAGCCAAAAGACTGGTGGAGTTCCATTTTCATACCACAGCTACAGCAGAAAAAATGAGAAAAAAAATGTACCTTGAAATCATTAGAAGGCAAAAAATAATTTAGAATAGTATTAAAAGACATATCACAAAAATTGTCTTTTTGCAGAGGCCACTGGTATTTTAGACAGCCAACAAAAACAGTTTTATTGACCACGTTGTCCAAAATGCCACTGGCTACTGAAAAAGGACAGTCCTGTTCCTCAATTAGCTTTTAATGTGAGCATCAGCTTAGAATTGATTGAGATGACATAATCATAGCAACCTGAAAACATTTTAGTCAGACTTTGTGAGCCAGCAACCTAGAGGGGAAGGACTCCATAGTTTGTGGCTACTCCCCTCAGCCATCAAATTCCCAAGCAACTTACTGTAAGTACAGTATTTGGCCTGTTGGGTATTAGAGAGTGAGCATTAAAATGATTTCCTAACTTCAGAAATTCAGTGGAAAGGCCCATCAACAGTATTTTTGTCTTATGCTTTAAGTGTCATACTGTTGTTTATTAAACTTCACTGAACACTGCAACGTTGTGTGTGCCAGTAACAGCTGGCAGTTAAGAGGCCTTTAGAGAATCCACCGTGAGCACCAACATTGCCCATCTGTCATGCAGGAGTTTTAATAGACAGCAGCTATCTTAATGAGGTGTATGGTACATAACAAAGTTTAGTGGTTTATTACATGCACTGATGAGCACACTGCTGTGCACAACCCTATGCAAAACTCTTTATACGTTCACTGTGCAAAATACATATGTGTGTTTCTATTCTCTTATGGTGTCATCTGAGACCAAGGGAAAACTCAGAGCAGAGTTGCACAATCAGTGTGTGCTCACCTGTAAGAACTTTAATCTGGTAAGAAAGTCATTCACATAGCTGCCAAGTGGTTTGAGGCTTGGGTAAGATTTATTCATCCACATTCCTGGAATTCTGCCTTTCAAGATGCTGCTTACCACTTCTTCTAGTTCAGAGGACATCACCACCAGTCCCTAAAGCAGATGTGGGGAAGGAAACAGTTACCCTGCCATGTCTGCTCAGACCACACCCCAAAACTGTAATTAAACGCCCTCCCCCCCCCCCCCCGTGCTCTTATTCCAATAGCTGTAATCCAAGTTTTAGCCACACCAGACTGAGGGAACTTAAAAACATAGGACTTGCCATACTGCATCAGACCAGGGGCCAGTATCAGAGGCTTCAGAGAAAGGTTCAAGATGCCCTCATAGAATAAATAGTCTGTAAGGAAAGTGTCTTCCTACCCACCACTACGGTCCTGAAATGTGAGGGTTTATAGCCCTTCCAAAGCTCTAGTGGTTTTGGCAAGGCTTACTACTGTTATTCTGGATGTTCTCCTTACCAATATCAATGTTCCTGCCTTTTCTGACTAGTCAAAAGTGCCACATCTATGTCTGTGACTAAGAATTTCCTTTTTATTCACTTTAACATCCTTTCAATTTTTGTAATGCCTGCTTGACCTTGTATTATGTGAAACCAAGTGCCTGCTGCATCACCCCCTATGCCTTTCATTATTTTACATGCATTTATCCTGTCCCAGCTGACTTGTCACCTAGCTAAAATAAGGTTTGAAAAGAGATGTTGATAGAGTTGCAAGTTACTATGGCTAAGGGCCCAAGGTGATGCAGGGCTGAGCACCCTCAACGCTCATTTGCGATCAGAGCACTCAGCAGCTTGTGTGAGGCGCCTCAGTGTTCCTCAGCAACAACTCAATTGCTATTGCATCCAAAGCGCGTTTTAATTTTTCTTGCCACAGTCACTAAATATTGATACATGTTTTTAGACAAGCTATCACTCTTCCCAAACCCTTTGGCTGTCCCTGTGGGAGCCTGCAGTGATTTCATAGTGACTGGAAGAAATCACATCCATGTCTCTGGATAAAATGATCAAAAGCATCTAAGTGACTTTGGAACCTAAAAATCCTATTTTCAACACTAACTTTGGGCCAGATATTCAAAGGTATCACTGAGATTTTCAAAACTGCTGCTGCCTAACCATATATGTGCCAAAAATCCCTTAGGCCCATGTTTATGCTCGTAGCCAGGCACAAAGCCCTTAAGTGCTGATGCCACGACACAGCTGATAAGCTGTTCATAGCGCTTGCACAAGCTGAAGCCCTGGCAGCACTCTGCCAAGTAGGCAGGCCAATACCTCCCTCCCTAGCGGGGCCTGAGACCACAGGCATTCTCTGAAACTAGCTAAATGCAGCTGGGGGTGAGTAAAGCAGGATTGTGAGGCTAGCATGACCTAGTGATTAGGGTACTCAGCTGGGATGTGGAAAACCTGGGTTCAAATCTCTGATCAATTTGGAGCAGGGATTTGAACCTAACCCTGCTACATCCCAGGTGAGGGTCCCAACCACCAGGCTATTGCCTATAATCCAGTGGGTTTTTCACGCGTTGAAGCTCTCCCATTTTGTATACGTAACTAGCCACTGGGCTAGCGAGACTGACTCTACTACGTGGTGGTTAGGGCAGTGATGTGGGCGATCCATTGCACTTGCCTGCTCCAATTAATAGTTAATTACTTAAACAGGTTCAACAAGAGGGAGTCAGAGACACCCACCCAAGCATCGCCGCGCACCAGGGAGGAAGAGCTGAGTACAAGCCCCTGCGCCAAGGCAGGTAGAGCAGGTTTTGCATACAAATCTCCCCCATCCCAGGGAAGTTCCCTGACCCCTACACTTTAATGGGGCGTGATGTTCCTTGTTTTTACAAGCATGGTCTGGCTTTGAGGGCAGCTGCCCCACTTTAGGCACCTAACTCCAGGAATAGGTTCACAGGTGAGACTAGACTCCAGCACCCTTCTCCTTGTCTCTCTGCCTCCACATGTTTTACTATTAATACACCACGGAACTACTGAAACAGGAGCGATTGAGAAACCCCACACTTTGATTAGGGTCCTCCCTGAGAGCTGAGAAACCTAAATTCAAATCGCTTCAAACAGGGACTCCAGTCTGGGGCTTGCACAGCCCAGTTGAGTACCCTAAACCACTGGCTGAAAGGTTCCATTCGGTGTGAGGGTGTGTGCCTGAGACTACAGCCTGGTTTGGGCCTGTAGGCCAGACAGGTAGGGAAAAGTCTCATTTGCACATCTGGGGAGGGGACGGGGGCATAAGTGTGACATCGGTGTCTAGCCACCTAGCCTGAGGCACTTAGGAGATAGTAACAGTGAAAACGCAAACATTTGAGGCTTTTTATGGTCCTCCATGGTTAGGCAGCCGCTGGGCAGGGGTTCTGAGCTCACTGTCACCTCAATCTTAGGTGGACTTAGCTGAAGTGGAAGTTAAGCACCTACAGCTCATTTGAAAATAGGCCTTAGTGGCCTAAGTTTCTTAGGATCATTAAAAAAATTATCCCAGCACTATAACCTGCTAACACAGAAGGCGAGTGTGGCTTCTCTGCACTACACAGGACAGTATTTCCCTCTTCCATTGTACATATAGACAATTGTGTGATACAAATGGCTTACAGCCATTTGGAACCCGGACTGTTGAAGAGCTGATACCATAGGAACTGCCACACTGCATCAGACAAATGGCTCAATCCTGCAAAGTGCCATTAAATGCAACTGAAGCTGACGGCGCAGCATTTTCACAGGCTTTAGCCCCCTACTAATATGCTTTTTTAAGGTTTTTGCAGTGCACCTTGATTGCTTTCTGGATGTTAACACAGGAGTCTCTTATTGTCTGCAGTAACTTGTTAAATCGCCCCATCTCTTGGACAAGTACAGTGTTCATACTCTGCGTGTAGGTGGTCGGATATCTCCTCATTGCGGCCTCAATGCTGAAGTTTGAGGGAAGTTTGCTCAGGATGTCACCTGCCACTTCATTAACAATTTCATCTGTTGATTTTGCACCAGCACCTGTGGCTCGAGACTATAAACAGCTGAAGGTTAAACATGAGGTCTCCTTGTACAGACCAGTAAATATTTAAACACAGAAACAAATTAAATCAGTATTGTAAAAAATATTCTTATTGCTCAAAAAACAGTCATGGGATGAAACAATCACGCAGTGCAATGACCAAACTGGAGATTCCCCCATTGTATGTGGCGTATATGTGACACCTACAAAAGGCTTAGAACGCTCTGAAACGAAGGACCCCCTAAGTACGTTTAGGTAATGACCATTCTGATGACCTACTCCTTCTATAGAAGTGGCAAAGTGGGTTTTCATTCAGTATTTTGGTGTGTTTGGAATTACTCTAGAATTTGGCTGATCATAAACTCTAACATCACAACTCTCACCCAGGATTGTTGATAGTCATGAAGGATCAAGCCTAGCGAGGTCAAGAAGTGACTGGGCACAGAGATTGAAAGGCAAATCTTGCTCCCATTCAAGACAACACACTCAGTGACTTGAATGAAAACAGACTGAGCCTCTCACCCAATGGGAGTCTGTCATATAACACATTGGCAGGGCACTGAAGGAACCTTACACAGCTGATAAATGCACATACTGCAAATGTTTTGTGGATAAACATGGGACTTGCTGATGTAAACATGAAGATTTTTAAATGCACTAAAAGTAAGGAAACTGTGTAAGTGTGAGGCCATGCCAGATTGCTACAGTTCACATAGAACAGAGCACAGCACATGGGGGTAGTCAGATCAGAACCCTTTAAAAAATATTTTCCTTTCAATTTCTCCCCAGACTGTACACATTATACACAAAATTTAGGATGCTGACACAGGAACATAAGAGCAGCCATACTGGGTCAGACCAAAGGTCCATCTTTGTCTTCCAACAGTGGCCAGTGCCAGGGAATGAACAGAACAGGTAATCATCAAGTGATCCAGTCCTGTCGCTTAATCCCATCTTCTGGCAAGCAGAGGCTATAGACAGATTGTCATTTAATAGGACGTTTTTCAGTGTCTTCATGAGAACTTCAGTAGCTCTTTGATGCTGCAAAGGTAGGAACAGCTATTGTCCTGTGAGTAAAGCCATGCATATGCTTAAGTCTAAGAAAGATTGGGGCCCAAATTAGTAACTCATCGCCTCCTATATGAACAAAATGAAAACAACCTACAGGTTTAATAATGAATATTAGGTGATTTATTATTACATTAACAATACTAAGAACAATAGTTAGGAATGTTCAGCTCAGCTAGTGCTCTGAGTGTTCTCCTTCAATCCTTTGGCTTTCAAAGAAATAATCTTGTTTCATAATTTTGTGAATTGATGTTGCAAAGAATTAACTGAATATCTTCCACAAAATGAAGCACCAGTAGACCAGTGAGTTTTGTAATCACAGTGGGGACACAGCGAAATGATGTGAAACTTCCTGGAACACTTTTAAATATGGTAGAGCTGAGCAGTATACTTAAGTAACGTGTACAATAGGTAAGCAGTATCTTTAATGTACTGACTAACTGACATAATGGTTATTTACATACCTGAGTAAGAAGAATGTTATCAAAGAGCATCTGAGTTTCTGACTGATCTTTGGTAATATCAGCATTAGCATTCATCCCAAAAATCTCTGGGGAAGGGTTCAATGGAAGGGTCTTTGTGTAGTCGATGTAGCTTTGGTACTTAAAAGATCATTGACAGGAGGTTAAAAAGGGTCAGAAATCAAACAGGCACTCCAGTCTATGCCAGTTGCAGCTCAAACACAACACCCCTAAAGGCCCCTAATGTGATCAGTACAGTTTAAAAAAACAATTAAAAAAACCCCCAACAAAACAAGCAGTATCTCCTTGCTGTCCAGTCGTCCTAAGCAAATAGAGCATCTAGTGCCAGATTTACCAAATGCAATGGGCCTCAATTTTAGAGCAGAATTTTATTCTAATTAGTTTCTTATACCATGCCCATCATCATGAAAGCTGAGCACCTCAGGTTCTGAGGTAGTGGCAGGATTCTAGCTCTGGCCTGTTTACACTAACACTTTTGAAACACCAAACATGCACTAAGGCTCAGTTCTTTTGAGATATTTTGGCACCTAGTGGAATTTTTCAAAAGCATCTAGGTACCTAACACTCAGAGAAAAAAAAATCCCACTAGCCATATAAATACCTTAAAAAAGGTATCCTTAATTCTTATGAATTCAGTGTTTAGATAGCACAGTAATAAGCACCTTAGGAATATCACACATTAGCTACAACACCCTGGAGTTACATTGCAGCCTGTATTTGCCACATTTTACAGAAGTGGAAACTATGCTATTAAGAAGGGCTTGTCTACAGCAACATTTAGTTCATGGCAAAGTGTGGGGGTGGAGGGGAACAATGTGTGTGTGGGGGGGTGACTTCACCCTGCACTAGCTTGCCATGCCTTAACGATCCATGTGGCCTCTGCTGCTGTGCATTAAATGTTCACTTTGGCTTATGGGTCAGTTCATTTATTTTAAAATACTTACGTCGCCTTCAGGTGGGGCAAAATAAAGACCACTGTTATCAAACTTATATTCTAAGTCCGTAACAATTTCAGAATTGTAGAATTTGTTTAAAATGCTACGGAGCGTGCGCCGATCCCAATCATCAGTAACTCTGCCACCATAATTGCATTCTCCAGTCATATACCGTAAGGCATCATACGGCAGCTCCTGAAACATAAAACCAGGGGGCTGCCTGAATAACTGCTTAACATTTGTTAGCACCGCTGTACTTGAGCTTTTGTAATTTATTTGAAAGATTTACAAAATTCTCACTTTAAATATTATTTTGTGGTTGATGTTTTAGGCTTCTCCACCAAAATCCCCCCTTTCTCAGCCACTAGGCCAAATTCTGCTCCCCACTGTATGCAACTGATATATTCAAAGGCAGAATTTGGCCTATGTACTTATCTTTGTACCCAACCATTGTTGGGTAACTTAAGCTGTGTTATAACTATGCTTTGTCAGTATCCACCCAATATACACTGGGTATGGCCCCTTTCTGTACAGCATAGTAAGACGAGACCAAGTGATGCAATTAAAATCTTCATCTATTACTAATTTGGAACTTAATCCTGCTAGAGTTTGAGACATAGGGTTTGTTTATTTATTTATTTATTTTGGTAAACATTTTTCTCTTCCTTATGCTTTTACACTTGGATATTAAACCGACAATTACTGGAGGCGAGGAGAAGCTGGGGGGGGGGGCATGCGTGCAAAAGAATTTTCTTGATTTCTTATTGTAATTTCAAGTCACAGCTTTCTGTAAACTTGCACTTCTGTCAAAATGTGTCTTATGTGAGGTTGGAAATTTAAATAGACTCAAGTCTACTGAGAATAACCTGAAATCAATGAATGCATTTCACTTCAAAACATTTACAGCCAACTAGTCAGATAGATGTTCACTGTGGTCAGTATCTGGGAATCGTTCAAGGTTCAGCAATCAAAACACTGAGTCACCCAACTTTATTCTCCTATCGGACTAAGAAAACTCAAGAGTTTCATTTATAATACATATGAAACTAACATATATGCAAGAGTGATTACAGCCTTTTGCAAACTTTTTAGCTATGCAAACTAACTCAACCTTTTCAGAGATTCATCCATACTTTTTTTCAGCACAGTGTCACAAGTCAAGTCCAGCATCCCATTATATCCACCTGCTTTTTAACTGCCCAGGTAGAAGCTGACCGAGATAGTCATTTGGGCTAATTTTAACAACAGCCAACTTTACTTAAATAAACACAAAGTGCCATAAAGAAGTTTAAAAACATCTGCCTTCTACACATAGGGGCCATAAACCAGTTCCAGTCTGGCACAGAGGGAAGGGATTTTATTCCAAGTATTTTCTGGTTCAAAAAAATATGTAGAATGGAGATGAATATTAGATCTCATACTTCTAACCACTACTGTGAAACCACAGAAATTCAGGATGGTAACTCTACAGCAATATAACTGTCGTTAGAGTCTGGGAATTGGTCTGTGGCCCTCAACCTTCATGATGTTTATTTTCACACCACTCTTCACTCCTCTCACAAGAGGTTTCTTTGTTTCATAGTCTGCCAGGATCACCTCCGGTATCAAGCGCTCCCCTTTGCCACTTCTCATCTGCCCAAGAGTATTTTCCAAAATCTGGCAATAGTATCTGCTCAGCTTAATCGGCCGGGAATAATAGTCTTCCTGTACCTTTACGATTGGCTGTTCACGGACTGGTCAGACCCTGAAGTCCTTTCTGCAGTACAGACATCCATGTTCCTGTTCTGCAATTTAGGACTACAAGGGTAGTTAAGTTATGGAATAGGCTTCCAGACAGGGCCTGGAGAATCCCTTTCATTGGAGGTTTTTAAGCACAGATTGGACAAACACCTGGCAGGGATGGTCTAGATTTACTTGGTCCTGCTACAGTGCTGGAGGCTGGACTTGATGACTTCTCAGTCCCTTCCAGCCCTAGGTTTCCATGATTTTTTTTAAAAATTCTGCAGCTGATTAAACGTATATGCATGCATAAAAATGCCCCTTTATAGACCATGAAATAAGCCTATGTATAGGCGTTTTAGAAATACAATGCTAACAAGTTAAGGTTCAACAGAAGAGCATTTTTTTCATGGGGACGACATATGTACAAGAAGCTTCTAAGAGAGCGGCAAAAAACTTCCAGATTCAGAGCCTAAATGCTCAAAAGTCCAAGAATACTACAATTTGAAATCTAGTAAATTTTTAAAAAGCCTTAAAAATACTTCCAGATATTACACCAAGCTGTTGAGTTTCTCCATCAATTTTTCTGATTTTACAGTTGCATTTTCCTATATTTTTAAATGCTTTTCTCTTTGCTGTCCCTGTCTGAAAGACTCACTGAAGCAAATGGGAAAACTAACAATACAAAACCACAGTGACACTGACTATAATACAAAGTGCTCTCTAATGCAATGTAAACCAACAGAAAACATCGAGAAAAGCTTTTTCCCTGATCTAATCTCTTTTATAATAAAATAAAATAAAATAATATTATCTAAATCTTATACAGAACGTTTCATCCACTAGTCTCAAAGCACTTTTCAAAGGAGGGTCAGTATGATTATCCCCTTTTATAGATGTGGAAACCAATGCACAGAAGGGGAAAATGACTGGCCCAAGGTCACTGAGCAGGCCAGTGGATCTCCTGAGCCCCAGACCAGAGCTCTAGGCCATATGAAATATTTGAAAATGAACGATACAGAGAGTTGAAACGTCAGATATTGGTCATTGGGGGTGACATACATAGTATAGTTTTTTTTTTTTTTTTTTGGAATTGGGCGGCATAACGTATACAGTCAGTCTGTAATGTCCCCAATGGTATAGGTGTGGTGAGTTCGGGGTGGTCTGTAAGCAGTGAGGATACATCACATCATACACATACAGTAGGTAGAGTTGTGTAAGGGGCATAAAAAAATAGCTGGATGGATGGGGATGACCATGACTTCACAGGGGCACAGAGGTTCGGTTCAGTTGGAGGGGAGGGGGAAAAGCTACTACTTCCCCTCACCCCCCAAGAAAAAGAGGCTCAGAGAGTAGAAGTGACTTGCCAGATTTACACAGCAGGTCAGTGACATAGCTAGGAATAGAACTCCAATTCCTAAATGCTAATCAAGGCCTCTAGCTGCTGAACCTGCCACATTTAGTTATAATAATCTTTGGAACAACATTTTCAGCCACAAATATGATTATTGTGTTGGCAGCATCTCTTTAAGGCCTTCGGGGACAAGATAAAGGTGCCAAAGAGTGAACTGAATATGCAGCACAAAACCTGTTCCATTTTGCATGGAATAACATCTGGTTTGAATAAATTTATTAGTCTCTAAGGTGCCACAAGTACTCCTATTCTTTCTTCTGAATTAGTTTCTGGACTCGTATGAACTTTGATGGCCGTATAAATCCCTGAAAATACAGGCTTATAACAGAAATACTGACACCTTAATAATCGCAAATAGAAATTTGTTTTTATGATGTACTATCTAGTAAACTTTCTTGTGCAATCATTTCCGTTAATTCTGTAGGAGCAAAAATTAATGAGAAGGTATTGTTGCATGCATTTACAGTGCCATACAGAGAAAAATGGATAACATCCTTCCTGTGATCCATTACTGTACCTCATATTGGTTCAGGAACATGTTCAGCTGCTGCACACTAATTCGCAGATCAGTCTCATTAAATTCATAAGGAATGTTCCAACCCAGTGGCCCAAATTTCCGTCTTTCTTGAGCCAATGCATGGAAGAAACAGAGGCCATACAGCAACTTCTTGAATTCAGCCTTTTAACAGAACATGACAATAAGAATATAATCCATAGAATATGTTACAAACACTTTAACTTCCCCATAACCCATATAACAGCACAAAGAATTTCTCTAGCACACATAGGTATAGAATCCCCCTTTGCTGTCTCTCCACAACATAGACCCTCCACAGTAGTAACATATATTTCTGTTTTATTACAGACCTTGACCAGACACACCTTCAGAATTTAGCCATCAATTTGTAATATATATGCCTTTGTTACAAGCACTCATTTTAAAAATTCTCTTAATCCTTCAAGTAACCTAGAATCCAAGTAATCAAGTAATCCAGTTACGATTTTTTATACAGTACATATGAGCTGCAGCAGTGTATATGTAATCCACACATAGTCCACCAATCTTATTTGCTGCTCTGGTCTTAGAAAAGCATTGGTTCTACTGTATTTTACTTTTTTATGATCCAGATAGGTTTTGGTCCTGACATAGCTTTCAAAAAATCTTTATAGTTAAGAAGTTGTGTTTTTTAATTGAGAAAACTTAGCAAGGCATAGAATCTCAATTAAAAGCAATTATCTACAGTTTTTAATTATAGCAAAATACTGCAAAACAATTTTAGGCCAAAACATTCACAAAGAAAAACCTAATTATGAAAACAGTAGGTGGTTTCCTAGTCTGACGAGTCATTCTAAAAAAGGCACTCATAATTCCTATCAATCAGCCTGTCAAATCATTTGGCTCCCAGAGTTCTATGAAGGAAACGTTTTTATGTTTAAGATTAACGATATGATTCTAAACAGCATAGGCCTCAGTTAATAATTCTGCAACAAGATTCCCTAACCTTGCAGATTTGTATCAGGAAATAACTTGCTTCTGGCTTCTTAAATAGAAAGGTGTATTATTATTAAATCTCTGCTGAGACAGAGTGAAACTGGTAGTAAAATAAAAATAAAATATTAATAAAATTCACTTCAGTGAAGTCACTATTCAAAACCAACTTCACTGCAGTGCAGGAAGACTAATATGGTAGTTTTTAACCCAGCAATCACATATATAACCACTAGGGTTTACATTAGCTGCTTTATAAGTAATAAAAACAGAAGTAACAAGGCTAATAATACAATACTAACAGGCTTCTTGCAACTGTTGAAAAACTCAGGGTCAGAGATTGGATCCATCAGGTATGAACGGATAATATTTGCCCGTAAACCTTTCGGTGCTTCATTGGTCATTTTCACTCCATTCTGAAGGACAGAGACGGGAAAATTTGGAGATGGGTAACTGGTGAGCCAAAGTCGGAAATCTGGATGTGTTGTATCAGGATTCAGCTCCTAAAAGAAAACACCGCACAAAAACAAAGAATGAAACCCAATAGGAATAATAAGGATTATACGTGTCAATGTTTGTTATTTAAGCAAGTCAATCTGTAAAATGTGAAAATACACCAGTGTAATGTTTATGAATTACTAGTTTGAAGCATAATTATAGTGGTAGCCACAGCTATGTCTGACAGTTACCATTCTAAAACCACTTTATTTTACTCATAACTCTCTGAATCATTAGTATTTCAGGCTAAAATTTTCCACGGTTGGTCTCTATATGAAGGTAAATGATTATGGGATATATGAGTTAAAAACAGTTCAGCCACATCTGAGTACAAGAAGAATATAAACAATTTGTACCTTCTCCATTAATGAAATATTCTTAAAACTTTATTTTGAACAGTTCTACAGTCAAAGTGGCTGATGGTAAACATCTGAAATTTGTATGAATTTGGTAAGATACTGTATGGTTCACAGGGAAGAGACCCACTCTAATACCCCTTTGCAGCTCTGTAACTGGGGAAAGGTGCAAACTTCCTAAACATCCCAGTTTCTGCAAAGACGTATGTGCGTGTTTAACCTTAAGCATGGTGTACGACTTTGCAGGATTGAGGCCAACATCTGCAGGAGATATGCTATCTCTTTCAGATGTGTGGGACAGAGAAAATGAGTAGGAAATCTATTTACCTCTGAGCAAAACATTAAATATGGTTTGTTTTCATAAGAATATTAAATGTGACTTTCAACACCAGGGACTACATCCTTAGCTGCAGCTGAAATACCACTAACGTATCTGGAGGAAGGGGGTAGGGTGGTTGCAAGCGTGAGGGCTACTCTAAATTTACACTCTGCTCTTTAGGGGATGCACCAGTTCCACACACTTCCTCTGGAAAGCACCTCCTACACCGGGAGTCAAGAGATAAGGACTGGTGCAGAACCAGTATGTGGGGATTCCTTTACATACGGGGAATCCTCAGGGATAAGTTAAGTAGGCTTTCTGGCTGCTTTGCACACCAGAGTGGATCTGAGAGTCAGGCACTAAGCTTTATAAAAGAAAATATGAGTGATTTTTACCTCACAGACTTTTTCCAGTGTTGGCATCCATGAAGTTGCTAGGTGGCAGTTTTGCAGAACTACCCAGCTGCCCTCCTTTACTGCCTTCTCTATCATCCGCATGGCTATAGGACCTTGGCCCTGTCCTAGAGACAGAGAGCTCAGCTTTGATCCACCATACCCCTGTACATAGAGAACACTTTTAGAGTGACAACATTTTATGAAAGATTATAGAAACAAAGCAAACACTGACACAATTAACATCCACATTTTTGTTTGTTAAACAAGTATAAAACCACATTAAATTCAAACTAATTCAATAACATAAATATATTAAGTAATTTCTACACAAAAAATTCTAAACTAGAAAAATCTTATCACCTGTGGGTAAGAAACCATCTCTTATTTAATATTTAGTTTGTTTTGAGGACAGCGGCTTTGGGATTGTAACCTAGATTTAATTTGATTTCTAAAGGCAGAAGGTAAACCCTTCCTTTCTGATACTACTTCTGACAAGAAAGAGGAAACCTGAGAGCCTATGTGGGCAAGAAAATGAGACAAGCACAGATGAATAGAGAAAGGTGGATTTGTGAAAGAGACCCACAGTGACACATGCAGAGAGAAGGACAGATTAAAGTAACTGAGCAGGAAGTGGAAAAGAGACATCAAAGAAGCCAGGAATATCCAAAGGATCTCCTTGTACACTGCCCACACCATGAAAATCTATAAAAGTATACAGTCTGTTAATGTGCTAATTGGTGGTAAAGTTTCTTCTTTAAAATTCTACAAGGAAAATTCTGCCTCCCCTTCTCTCTTACGTGAAATTTAAATTCCCCAGTTAAAGAAGGAAACCATATGATACATAAAAACTTCATATAAAGATAAATATCTTTTCGATTCTAAACTCTTCATGGCAGGAGCATGATTTCTATTACTGTATGTCTAGAAAGCACCTTGATTATCATGAGTGCTGCCATAAACAAATACCTAAAAATAATAATAGCAATTATACTTATTAAATAAAGGGTGTGTCAGTCTAGCAATGTAAGTGGTCTTTGGAACTTGGATTGGCAGGACTAAAGGTGCTGGTCAGGCAGTGCATTTTGCCCTTGATGTAAAGTAGAGTGTGCTTCACTTCACTCTGGTCAACTGAAAAAGTAGCATCCATGAAGCCTCCGGTCTTCACTGGGAGGGAAGTGTTTGTAATACAAAGTCTTGAGGGGACTGAGAAAAAGGGGAAAAGACGATATCCTGAATTTCCCATCAACAATTGGGAGGGGAAAGCTAAGCTTGTGACTCACTTGAGTTTCTCAGGCCTATTCTTTTTTAGTAAATATGGAAGATGTGATCAAGAAAAGCCTGAAAACTGGTTTTTATAGTAATACCATTTCATGAACAGGTATCTGATACTCAGGGAGATATGTGCACTGAAATGAGGATTTACACCTATATATACACATTTCAAACATTTAATTTGCAGTGTGTTTTAAACCCAGCTCAAATCTTCTTTTCATTCCATTCCAGTTCAGCTTAATCTAATACCTGCCAGCCATTGGCTCTAGCTACACATCAATTTATTCCTGTACTGTAAAATTCTGAATATTTAAAAAGACTTCTCCAAACAGCTTATTGTCTGAGGCTGTAGATATCCTATTACAAACTGCAGGATATATTTACAGCTTGTTGAGTGGGGGATTTACAGTATGCCAGTCACTCCCAATAGCACAGAATTCTGACAAAGTAATTGCCAAGAAATACAAGTCTTTCATCTTACTGGAAAAAGGCAATTTTCTGGTATTACTACAATATTACATTTTTTATGAGAACTTTTTTCTTGTAACAATGTCATGTTGCTAATGGCTAAATCAAATGAAAATATATTTGGCTTCTGCGGTGTACAAGTCTACCCAAGACCTTTGGACAAAACTTCTTTACTACTACATTAGGTTTTGTAACAAAGTGTTTTTAGGTTAATATTTGCAAAAATTAACTTCAGTTTTCTGAAAAGAACTAATTAGAATTTCAAAAGATTTAAACCACTATTTTGACTCTATCTTCCCATTTTCTATGAGATTACATAAACTAATCATTTTAATAGTTCTTAAAATCACAGTGGTTAAGAAGATGCAGTAAATAATGAATGTGTCATTTCTTCAAATTAGTGAGCCAGTTGTACAACCTTTATTCATACAAAATATTCACTAAAGTTCATTAAGGACCACAGAATCAGATATAATGCATTTGTAAGAGTTTAAAAGAATACTCTATGATCTTACCTGACACTTCAACATTTAGGGTTTAAAAAGTATTGCTTTACATACATGAGAATGTCATCAAAACAAAGCTTAGAAATGTTAACATACCTGGTCATCAGCAAACTTGAGAAGGGCAGCCATAGGGTCTGCACCAGGAGACAGCACAAAAATCAATGGTGCACAGCAGTGGCTATCAGAAAATGCCTTTGACAAATCAAATGGAGGTGGTTCAATAAATGGACGGCCCAGCTTGTCAATGATAAATTCTTGTACCATAGGAATAATCTAGAAAAGCAAATATGTGCTGTATGAAATATGTGTGTTAAACATCAAGATTTGTCATTCTGAATATTTTAATATATTCAAACAAGCTATTCCAATTTGTAAAATTATACACAGGAATAGTGTCATTGAATTCAATGTGTAAGTCTCAGCAGGATCAAGGTTCAAGTGGCAAGATTCAGGAAAGAGGAGGACTAAATAGTTTCAAGCAATGAACGATCTTATTTCTGGAGGTACTGCCTCTAGGTCAGCTATTAGACAGATTGGTAGGTCAGTGTAGGAAGCTGGAATTGCTACTGCTCATGTTTTATTTGTACTATGGAGAGGATTCCAGTTTCCAGGGCTAATCAGTCAAGCCCCTTTCACTAGTCCTAAACCCCAATCCTGTATGTTATTCTGCACAGAAGTCCCCTACACTAAAGTCAATGGGAAACTTACAGAAGTAAAGCCAAAGGTCCTGATCCTGCAAACACGTCTGGATGTGCTTCATGTTAATACCATGAGTAGTCCCAGTGAAATCATAGTACTACTCATGGTAGTAAAATTAAGCATGTGTGTAAGGATTTGCACAAACACAAACTAAACGTGGATGCAGACATACAAATCACAAAAAAATTGGCTAATTTGAAAACAAATATGACATACATTTAAACATTTGCTTCTGAGTATACACATTAAAAAAGATTTTCTTAATATTTCAGTTTCATAATTGCCTGTGGCACTTTTGATTTGCCCATCTCCATTGTGCAACAGATAAAAATCTTAGCACATCTCCAGAGTAATGCTGTTTAAAACATATGCTAGAACATTTTAATATTTTTTCTTTTGTTGTCTTGAAAAGAATTGCAAAATATTTTGCTAATGCACTATTAAAGTTTAAACTCTGAAAGAGAAACTGTCAAGAAATGCAAAAGTTTAAGTTTTTAACAGCAGTGTTAACTGAGCCACATTATGTACTATTTCTTTAGCATTTTTGATTACTAGTTAGATTGTTAAATGCAAGAGTCTGTATTAGCTCAGTATTAAAGTTACAAATTTAATCATTAAAGTATCAAGAAATACAAAGATAAGCTCCAAATATCTGTGTTAATTCAATCACTTTGCATGCAGAAATCCCATTGTGACCTCACTTCTCTTATTCTGCTGCTCAGACTCACCTGCCTTTACTTAATTGAAGCACCCTCATGTTTACAGGTGGGAGCAATGAAGCCAATGAGTGTAGTGTCTTTAATATGAGAGGGAGAAGCACAGCATGAGTATTACATTGGTTAGGGCAAGGATCAGACAACAAGCTTTGTTTGTTTTTCTTCTTTCTTTCAGATGGAGGCTTTTTTGAAAAAGCTTAATTTAGCCTGTAAGCATTTGATTGAGTATAGAGACATGTATGAGTATGAGAATCGCATAAAAACCTTCACAGAATGGCCTTTTATGGAGAATTGCAAATGTACCCCTGAGCATGTAAGTCTAACAATTTTGTCTATACCTAGGCACTATAAGACAAAAATAATAAATTATATATATAAAATTTAATTAGAACTCCCAAATACTTCATTCTCTTCCCTGATAGACTATGTTCATTAAAAATGCTCCTAAACCACATGTTCAAGTTAAAGCAGAGTTAGGAGTCTCAGTTAAGCCTACAAAAGTCAGGAAAAAAGAGGTAAGTACTTTAATGTCCTCCATATGCTGCTCTGAGAAGGCACTTCAGTGGGATGAGTGGCAGTGCACCATCAGTCTGGAAGTTTACCTTTCAGACATAAGGAAGAGGGATTTTTAAAATTTTTTTTAAAAAACCTTCTGTCTGAGTTCTACCTTTCCTGGAACTTCTGGATTAATTTGATGCTTGATTTCATGCTGTGCAGACTAAAGTGTTCCCTTGCTCCTGTATCTAAAGTTGCATGTGGTAGCAATGGCTACCCACATACATGCTAGAACTCCCTAAATGAACAATTCTTGCTACTTGGATTCCATTGTAGCAAGCTAAATTAACTATGAGAATATGGGTATGGTGGTTTTTATTTTGTTTGAGTTTTTAATGAATTAGAAACCTGTAACTGTCACAGTTATTGACTAGCTTGACAACTGAGGAAGTGCCCACTAGAGATAGGTAAATAGTGGAATTTTTGGGTAGGAGGGCCAAATGGAAAAATTTGAAAAACTATTTAAAACTCATACGAAAAAAAAGTTTAAAAAGCTTTCAATCAAATCTAAAACACTCATTTCAAACAACCCATAACACTTGCTGATGTAAAATGAAATTTGTGAGTTGTATTTTTCTCCCAGTTCAACCATTTCAGGTGGCTGGTTGTAGTTGTTAGCTGCGTGTGTTAAGCTGGCCAAATTTAAGATCAAAATGCAGTTTCAAATTTGAAATGAAACATTTTGATTCTTTTCCCCCAATTAAAATGGTTCTTTGAATTTGGATCTTCTGAGCCTGAAAAATGCCTCTTTTCTTTTCCTCCGGGGGGTGGGATCAATCCACACAGATCTAGTGCTTGTTATCTAGCAGGAAGAATAAATATCTGCCAATTCATTATTGGGCCTTTAGCACTTATAAAAAATAATCGTTTAAAATTATTGTCCACTCGGTGCTTTGAACATTATTGTAGCATTTGTATTGTACTTTGTATATTATGGCCCATAATGCTTTGAAACTGACATGAGTCATGGGTGGGTACAGCTGCTGTATATCTTGAGGGTTACACCTCAGATGAAGCATATTTGGAGTTATCTGAGCAGGTCTGAAGGAAGTTGAAACTACAACACATGCGGGACCATTTCTAAAGATGAGTAATTGTAGTTTTTAACTCTTTTTAGAGTTGATTTATCCATGTCTCTAATGTACTTACTGGTGGAATATAACTTGCTAAACTTTCTATACTAGGAAGCTCACTATAATGAGAACTACAGAGTTCTAACTTCATGTTTGTGTGACACTCTCCTTTTAATTGTGGGATTGCCTGGATATAATTATATTTGCAAATGACCGTTTAGTTCAACAAACTATGACCTCACCACTGACTATTCTCAAATATTTCAGGAATATTGGATGACAATTTTCCTTACTGTTTTCTCTAAGAGAAAATCTTGCATACATAGCAGTCAAATGTTGTTCTTGGATTCGTGCATTAATACAATGGCAAGCTATGTCTTGCTTATTTCTGGATAAACTATTACTCCTAGTATTACTGTTCAGGCTAAAATTACAGGGTTTAGCCCCTGATTACTTCCTGGGCAATATATTGTGAATAACTAGCTCTTACTGCAATGCCTATGGAACACTACCAACTGCCTAGTCATTATCATCTGATCTCAAAAATGGGTACTTGCAAACAGCTACTCCATGCAAAAACATGTTTATTGCCTTTAGCCTCTCTTCTCACCCTACAGCTTGTCTGTTACACCCTCCTGCTGCAAGACCCCAATGTTTGTGAAGGGTAGCCTTGCAGGACTGAGACTTTAGACTTAAACTCTCTGGGGCAAGGACTGTTGTCTCTTATATATTTGCACAGTGTCTATTACACCGCGTCCCAACAAACTGGGTCCCTAAGTACTACCACAACTAATTCTCCCCTGCAGATGGCAAGGGCTGGCTTTATCCACTGTCCAAGTGCAAATGAACCTGATGTGGCAAAGTGTTTCTTCTGCCTGATAGAGCTGGAGGGCTGGGAGCCAAATGATGATCCACAGTAAGCAGTAGTCTGCCTGTATTCTTCCTCACTCTTTATGCTGTGAAATGACTCAAATTTCTTGAAACAGTCCTGCATGTTATCTCTGGCTTACTCCCCTAATGTACTAGTTTGAGCATTGTTTCCCCTCCTATGAGTTCTGTGTGTTCTGGTTTAGTAATCAAAGCACTCATGTAAACTTGACCAGCAGACTTCAATTTTCCATTACTATGAAAAACATTTGTTTCTTTGCATTAGTTGTATCCTGAAAAGTAACATACTGTTATTGAGGGTTCTTTACCTCTCGATGTTTCAATATAGTCTTCCCCATTTTACAATTTGAAAAAGGTTGGTCAGCACTGCAAACTCAACATAAAATCTGAAACTCTAGCTGTATTGTTTGACTTACAACTGAAATATAACTCTATTATTGGAAGCTAGAAAAACTTCTCTTACCTTTAGCTGTATTGCCTCTGCAGTGCTTACATAAGTAAACTCACCTATCACTAAAATAAGCAGCTGATTCTGAATAAAGAGGTCCTGGTTTTTTATATAGCCCATATTCTAACTAGGGCCACTGGAGTGCACATCTCCCTCAACTCATTAAAATTGGTTTGTCTGTAAACCCTGTGGTCTAAAAACTAATGTGCGGGGGTGGAGTATGGAGGGGGAATGGAAGAAATGAAAAGAAGTGCTTCAGGCTGCTTAATTTTGAAGCCTAGGTACCAGCTCTTGGGTTAAGTTTGTTAGCTATTCTGAAATATTCATACAGACCATAAAAGATGCTTGTTTTCCCTCTTGTTGAAATGAATATTGTGGTGTGGTGGGAATAAACATAGTGCATCCCCCCCACCTTCAGCTAACTTGTGGGTTTCTGTCACATGTATCTAAAGAATTTACTTCACCTCTTCCATCTGGTATTAGAGGAAAAGAGGAGTTTCACAACTCTCTCCTCTTGACACTTTATCAGTAAAAGTTTGATCAATGCAGCTATTCAGGGGCAAAAGAGAACATAAAACAAGCCTGTGAAAGTTGTAGAACATCTTTCATATTAGAAAATTGTGGAACTGTATCACTGTCTTCCATCTCCTTTGAAATGCTGTGGAAGATTAACTATTCCCAAAATGAAACTCTTGTGTTTGTGCTGCAGGGTAGAGCACTCCAAACGTCCTAGCAACTGTGGGTTTTTATCCCTTGCTAAGAACTTTGATGATCTGACAATGGAGGAATACTACATGCTGGAGATGGACCGGTTGAGGACTTTTCTTGTAAGTGCTCATGCAAATATTGTTTAATGGCTTTGGCTTAAACGGAGGATGCTGTCTGAATAAAAATTTGCCCCCCTTGGAGTGGTTTCCATATAGGAGAAAAGGCAGAAATCTCTCACTGAAGGGACCTGCCATGGCTGCAGTGTCTAGGAACTCAAGGCCAGATTTTTAAAAAGTGTTTGGGCACTTAAAGAGGAAAATATCCCATTATCTGCATCTTTAAGAGTCTAAACGCTTTTAAAAAATCTGGCCCTCTATGCCTAACTCCTTACAAAACTTCACTCCCCTGGATGTGTTTAACCTAACACGCTTACTTGGAAGAAAGAGAACTATCCCTTCTGTGTATAATATTAAAAACAGCCCTTGGAAGCACCACTGAGTATTAAACATACTCTGTAAAAGCAGCAAAGAGTCTTGTGGCACCTTATAGACTAACAGACGTTTTGGAGCATGAGCTTTCGTGGGTGAATACCCACTTCGTCGGATGCATGACATCCATACTCTGTGTCATCTTGAACTGACAGGGCTTCAAAGAGGCTAAATGTAGGCATAACTCTTGTCAAGCACTGTATTTTCCCCCTGCTTCAGTGCTGTTGTGCCAGCAGCTTTCCCATACAACTGCAGAAGACAAATTGGACCCCCCTCTCACTAGTTCCGCAGTTATCTTGTTCACTGATAGATCATCTCTTTGGAATTTAAAAGAAAATGGCATTAATATCACACCTTAGAGAAGCCTTCCTTCTCCTGGGGTTACCTGAGTGGCAGCTGTCATGCTGTTGATGTGTATAAAGTGATAGCTGGCCCCAGGAACTGGACTGCTTTAGTTATCAAATGTCAATTTTTATTAGGTTCTATTAGTGAATCTAATGGGAGACTTAGAGGCTATGCTAGTTCCCCATTAAGGTAATAATCACTGACAAGTTCTGTGTCTCACTTTCTGGGTAGCTTTTGAGTGTCTAGGTCTAACACTTCAAACACTAAGTGAAAACTCTGGATTTACTTTAAGTGCAAAACCGGCAGAAGCACAATGAAGTCCTTTGAAGAAGAAGTTGATGCAACCAGAAAACGCCTCATTGACCACTTTGTCAGCAAACATCAGTACACTCCAGAGCCAAAGATGCCAGTATCAGAATCTCCCTCAACATGCTGATTCTACTGCACAAAGTTCAGGAAGCCACCAGAACCCCCAAATGCAGACCATTGGGCAAAAAAGGATAAGATATCCACAGACTTTCAGGAAGGTGTGTTCATTTTTGTCTAATTTTCACGTGGCTGTTCTAAACATTGTTGATCTGATTGGTACTTGGAATAGATATCAGAGATTCAGTTGTCTGAATAATAAAGTACTAATTTCTGTAGATGCTTACAAAGTACATAATAGTCAATATGAACTCCATCTTTTGAGGTATATTTGATCAGTATGGCAGATGTGGACCAATACATCTCCCAATAAACTGGTGTTTGCAAATGTACATTGACTTGTTAAGCAGAATACTTCTGTACGTTTTTAGATGGTCAAAATTTGTATTCTTAAATAAAGACTTACAGCTGATACAAGTGTGCACCTGACTGTTATACCCAAGCTTTGGGAATGTTCAACTCAACAGATTTACTGCTGGGCTTTTTGCTGCCTTTCAAGCAGCCATAGTATCTGCCATTTATCAGTAAATATGTAGCTTCTGAAGGTGACCTTATCAGCCAGTTCCCAGTACCTGTCATAACCTTCAGAAGGACTTGAATAAAAGAACTATTGTTGGTGACAACTTACAATATTGTGTACTTATCACCCAGGTGACAATTGTGACTGAGTAGCTACAGACAAGCTTCCCTTGAAGCACAAAAACTGCATAAACTCTCTCTCCCTCTTATGACAGAGAACTTGATTTTATGTTCTAAATTCTAGTACTGTGGTAAGTGAAATATGCAACATCTTGTATAGCTACATGGGGTAGATATATAAACCCTGTACTCAGATGAAAGGATATGAAGGCAGAGGCAACACTAGCCATTATTTACTTGTCAATAGCTCACACTTATGAAGGGTAGAAGCTGATCATTGCTGTTGTCCATTTCTGTACCTACCATGGATATTGACCAGACAAGAAGGCACTCTTGTCTAATGGTGCAGTCCCAGTATGGCATACCTCAGTGCAGCCTCTCTTTAGTTCCTCTCCCACATACTGGTAAACTAAGTCATGCACACTAGTCAAAGTGGACTAACTACACAGGACTTCAGCCTACACCAGAAATCTGGTTTTTGGGGGGTTGCTCGTCCTCGCTAACACGATATAAATTGCTGGCCAGGTGATCTTACAGAAACTAGTCTGTAAATATCTGTTGAAGTGGTGAGGTTTGGCATAGATGCTGACTCTGTGGGTGCTCTAGGGCTGGAGCACCCAGGGGGAAAAATTGGTGGGTGCTCTGCACCCACTTGCAGCCAAGCTCCCCTGAGCACACCATGGGCCCACTTCTCCACCTGCCTCAAAACAGCTGTTTCGTGGCATAACAAGCTCTGGGAGGGAGGGGGGAGGAGTGGGAACATGGCACGCTCAGGGCAGGAGGCAGGGAAGGGGTGGGGATTTGGGGAAGGGGTTGGAATGGGGGCGGAGTTGGGGCAGGGACTTTCTGGGAAGGGATTGGAATAGGAGTGGAGTCAGGATAGGGTCAGGCACTTACCGGCACCAGTAGAAGTTGGCGCCTATGAGGTTTAGGGTTTCTAACCTTGTAATTCCCTGGACTAAATAAATATTCAACAGTAGTGATAAGTGTATTCTCATGCATGATTACAATGTGAAGTAAGTAATACAAATGTAAGTTGCTGAAGGGTACAATCCTGCTTACATTGAAGACAAATGAAGTTTGGTCTTGACTTCAATAACAGCACTATTGGGCTCCAATAGTGCAGTGCTATCTTTTTAATGCATACTCAGAATTAGCAGACAAAAGGAATTGTGCATGCTTAAACAGTTTGAACTTGCAGAGGAATTTGACAAACAACTGGCTTGCTTTCCACTTTTAAAATGGAAAGACTAATGGGGTACTTCCACCCTTACATTTCCTTTCCTGATAAATGGAAAGCTCTACTTACAAAGAGGCAGATTACATTCTGTCACAAACTACAAACATGATCTGTTTCTTTTAAGTTAATCAGTGAATGCTTGAATAGCTTTGAAATGCATAAGCATCTGGTAACTCTTTGGTTTTAAGATCCATTTCCCTCAGACTACAGAAAAAGACAATTAATGGAGAGCGACAGAGAGAGTAAAATGGGGGGGGGGGGGGAAGCCAAACAATTTCTAAGGAAGGGGCAGTAGGTGAAACCCATGATACTGTCCAACAGCAAGTCTTTGCACTGCTACACTTACTTTGTCAGGCCTCAGGCAGCGAATGATAAGCATCCTCTGGAATTGGCCCAATTTGTTTTGCCACTCTTCAGGGAAATCCTCATGGTGGGGTTCCTATGAGCATACAGGTAGATTAGCTTTATTTAATTAGCACTCAAATTATACACTGAGACTAATCTAACTGCTTTACTTTTAGGAATCCTTGATACAGGGGAGACTGCAAAAAATGGTGAATAACTGTTACAACACACTGTACTAATCAGTGTTTTGCACTGTGCCGCAACTGGGACAGGTAGACTGAAATATTTAAAAAGAAATGGGACAACAAAAAATTCCTTCCATTCCTTGCTTTGGAGTAATTCTAAAAGTACTATAATTTCCTTTTATTTCCCCTAATATATAAACATGTAACAGTGCCTCACGGTGAGGCTGGTATGTAAGTATGGCAATGTTGCCAATTTATGATTTTATCATGAGTCTTATGATATTGGATATCTATCTTAAACCCATAGTGTCTGAAGTGATGTGATCACACACAAATGCCAGCTTCAGTATTTTAAAAAAGTTTTGCGCCCTCACAGCTGAACAGAAAATACAAATCCTAAAAGCTCAAAGATCTGAAGGTGAATAAAAACAACCCAACATTTTCCAAAAGTCTTATATGATCTAATGACTACTTAAAGTATCCATACTGTTGTTGCCAAAAATACCAGCCTATCTGGGTGTGGGGATGGTTTGTCAAGGGATAACATGTGAGCTCCTAAAAGCAATACCAAATTAGTGCTGCAGCTGAAAGAAACCATCCTTATAAGGGTGGAGAGAGAGGGGGGCTTAATTATGACTTCCTGGTAGCCTCTTCACAGCTATTAACCCCACCAACACAAAAAAACCATCCTGCTTTCACAGTTTTCTCTTTAGGGTCCTGAGATGATGGTTTTTGGTCAATGGTCGGAGCTCTTGATTTTATTACCTGTGTCTTTAGCGTATTCCAAAGCCAATAGTAAGTGTTAGGCCCTCCTTAAATGTTGGTTTGGTTTTGTGATGATTGTTTTAACTAACCAAGAGCTGGTTATCTACCTTCAGCTAATTTTCATAGCAGTGCTTAGGAACATAGCTGTGCAACTACACTGCGTGTCAGAGGGAGTCAGGCAGTTAGTTTCTCCATATCCATTTGAAAATGTACCCTTTAGAATACTCTAAATATCCATAGCTCTTCCTTTTAGTTTTCACATCAGTCTTTTCTATCTGGCTGGCATAGCATTCTACATTGCAATATTAGAAACAGTTGCAAATGGACACCAGCAATGAAGTTTCAAATAGTAATAGGAAATGCTCCTTTTGGATCATTTAAGGTACATGCTGCTTTACCTCTAATGAAGATTTACAAAGCAAATTTACTTTTAAAATGTAGGGAAACAAAGGGCTAGATTCAGAAGGACTTAGGTGTTGCAATGCTAAGGGTCCAGTGCCTAACTTTTAAGGACCCTGTTGATTAGTGGAATAAACAACTATGAGTTAGGTGCCCATGCTCCCTATATAGTAAAGGGTGAGAGGTAGGTGATTAAATAAGGGAGTCACAGAAGCCAGCACACTGAGTGGGGATTTGAGATGTTGAAGTTAGCTAGGAGGAAATGCTGAGGAGGATGCATAGCCTCATCCCTACCTCTTAAAGGGAGTTAGGAACCTATCTCAGCTTGGGATTCACAGACATGAAACTTTTCCTGGAGTCAGGGACTTAAGCTAGGTCAGCCCTTTCTCAAGAAAAATGGAAGCAGCAGAGGTGGTGCCCTTCTTCTACTCTGTGGCCTAGGGACTGGAGCACTCCCTGTGACACAAGAATCTCTTAATGCCAACTGGCAAAGGGATTACAGGACAGTCCTAAATCTGGTATGTATATTCTTGTTCACCAAAGTGTCATGTGAGGATTTAAATGAAAACTCAGGTCACGCTGGTCATTACTATCAGTGTGAAATGTATGTACAGATAGTACATAAGGAGTTACATACATATATTGAAAATATGCTCTAAGAGTCTGTATCAAGGTAGGAGTCACCAGCAGAGGTGAAAAAACCAGCTTTTTTGTCAGACAATAGATGTTTATTCACCAATCTCTCTGTTGAGATGTAAATCAAGCATTATAAGCTAACACAACGGATGCCTATTTACATACAAAGTCAACAGGGAAGCAGCACATAGAAAAAATAAGCCATGAGTAATTATCCTGTCTATGAGTACAGACAGCAAACTTTGGGACTATAAGTAGAAGGCAAAGAACACCCCCATCACCCTATACCTAGGAAGTTAATGGGTAATGCCTTTACATTCATCTTTGCCAGCCTTGGTTGAAAAGGTGCAAAAGATGTTGGGTGAGAAACCTTTTTAGACAGGAGATTAACCTGTTAGTTAAGTGTAGTCTCTAGAAAGTGTGTTCTGGTTTTGTTTTATATGTAACCTTTTGTTTCCAATATCCTAACTCGCTTTCACTTGAATCTTGAATATCTGATAAATTTATTATTGTTTTCACTATAAATATATCTAAGTGCTGTGATGTTAATCAAAGTGCAGAACCACAGCAGACTCTTACAAATTGGTATGTGTAAAATTTGTTTGAGGCCAGCAGACCTGGTATTTCTGTGAGTAGCTAGTGACAGAGTGTGATGGAGTGTTTTGGGCCCTTTAAGACCCCAGAAAAGAAGCAATAAAGCTGGGTCCTCCAGGCCTGCCTAGAAAGGCTGCAGGGAAGCAGCAAATCAGAGCACAGCAGCTCAGTTAGAAGACACTGCTGGACCTGAGTAGGTCAGTTCCTGCCTGGGACCAGAAGGGATAAGATAAAGGAACTCTTCAGACAAGGAAGCCTGGGAAAGACCCTACTCTAGCAGGGAACAGACAAAGAACCCAAGGACTGTAGCCCTAAGGTAATAGGACAGAGTGGGAGGTAGCCTAAAGAATGCAGCAAGAGTAGCTATTAAAAAAAGCAGCAATGTAGCTGCTATTTGTAGGATCCCTGGGATAGGAGATAGAGTAGTGGGCAGGCCCAGGTTTCCCCTGATGAGCTACTGGGGAAGTAGCCTAAAGCCCCAGGAAGGGGACAAGTTTAGTTTGGAAGCCCATAAAAAGGGCTGGATGTTTAAACAGGAACAGGGCTGAAGAAGGTCAACCGTTTATTGAACTTTTCACTTTGTGGTTTCCCAGCTCTCTAGCTAGGTCACTTCTTAACTTCACTCCCCTTCTGGGTGGTAACAAAGGGTCTCCAGGAAAAAAGCCCCAGAGGCACCATTTTATAACAGGGCAGGGACAGATTTAAAGCTAGCCCAGAAAGGGCTGAGAACTGAGCCCAGAGGTAGGGCCAGGGTTGGACCTTTGTTACCCTGGAAGGGTTTAATTTGTTTAGACTATGTGTGACTTGGTTGGAGGGCTGAGCCACTGAAGACCCCACCTGATGAGGGCAACAGCCAACAAGGGGCACCATGAGTATAGAGAGTGTGCAGGTTTGCACCCAACCAACACGAGGTGCTCATGAGTGGCCCCCATCACATAGGGGCTGGCTATCACAGAGGAACACTTCAAAGGGACTTGGAGACTAGGGCATAACTCTTCTTAATCTGCAAGACAAAGTAAGGGCAAGCATAGCTCAGAGGAAGGTGCTTGATTGGCTAGGAGGCTGCCAGTGTTAGGAAGCAACACCAGCTAAGCACAGGCAAGATTACTGAACATTGGTAGTAGAAGGTAACAAGGTGAATCTCAGTCTTGGGTACCCTGAGAACCATCACTCCCCCTTACATTCAAATCCTTCCCCCTGGCCTGATATGGAGCAGAGACTTGAATTCAGGTCTCCCACCTCCCAGGTAAAGGCTCTAGCCAGGAGGCTATGGGGTATTCTGGGTGGGTCTCTTTCAATCTCTCCTATTAAAGCTGCTCCACATCCTATGAAATATTTAAATGTTCATTGGGCAAGAGAAAAAGCAACTGCCTCTATAGCCTAGCTCACAGGTCCCAGTGGCTTTCCATGGGATTTGTGCTCCTGGGGCACCCAAGGTGGGATTTTTCAAATCATCATAAGTATTTTGCTCAATTGGAGCCTTAATCTCTTCCTGATAAACCCTAAGGACAATGTTAAAACATCCCTTGATAGATACAATTCATTTTAAAATACACTTTGGTTCTAGTAAACATTTACAAAGTGGATTTTATGGAGAAAACAGGAAACGGTTTAATATACTGAATGGCCTAGCACTCTCACTGTGTACTAACAAATACCAAATATGTCAAACCTGGGTCCAAATTCTCTGCTGATGTAACCTGGTACAGCTCCATTGAGCTCCATCTCAACCATGCTTCACTGATTTGCATCAGTAGAGAAATGGTCCCTGATTTATAATAAAATATTGCAGCCTAAGGCTCACGGTTGCAAAAGATTACATACAATTATACATGTGACTTCAGTGAGACTATTAACATATGTGCTTAAGTCTGTGCTGGATTGGAGCTAAGACCGTCACTATCTCCTATCCCTGCTATCAGTTCAGGTGTGGTTGGTTTTTTTTGTTTTGTTTTTTAAAACTCCATATTAACCTCCAATGTTAATAGACTTATGGTTACCTGTGGTTCAATCATCTCTCCCTCAACCCGGTTGCCACAGATTTTTGTAATTGTGTCCTAAAATCTGATTTCTTTTCCTTCTCCTATATTTGGCTTGCTCACTTTACAGTAGATGAGTCTTTTCCAATATACAACTAAGGCAAAAACTCTGATTTTTTTTTTAAACTGTTACAGATTTTGCAATGGATTCTGATTCATTTTGCAAACATTTGTTCTTCATGTTAAAATAAACAGCCACACTATCAACGCTGTTAACAAGAAAACATGCAATTACACTAGAAAGACTGCAAATACAAGAGAACTTTGGAAGGAAAATTATTAAATATCAGTTTGAATAAACACTTTGAACTTTATTCAGCACAAATATACTCCTAACCTTAGTCACTACAAACAGTATGATTTTGTTGAGAACTACGGTTGCCAGGTGTCCAGTTTTTGACCAGAACGCCTGGTTGAAAAGGGATCCTGGTGGCTATGGTCAGCCATTAAAAGTTCAGTTGGTGGCCGAGGTAGGCTCCCTACGGGCTCTTCACAACTCCTGGGAAGCTGCCAGCACCTCCCTGCTTCTAGGCAGAGGGAAGGCTTTGGGGGTTTGGTTTGCTGTTCCAGCACCAGCTCAGCAGCTCCCATTGGCCAGGAACTGCAGCCAATGGGAGCTGATGGGGTGGCGCCTGCAGGTGCGGGCAATGCACAGAGCCATGTGATTGCACCTCTGCCTAGGAGCGGGAAGGAGATGTTGCTGTTTCCCAGGAGCCACCTGAGGTAAGTGTTGCCTGGAGCCCTCTCCCCCTCCTGCACTCCAACCCCTTCCCCCAGCCTGGTGAAAATGAGGGAGGGGGGGAATGGAGGGGTGGCCTCAGGGAAGGGGAGGGATAGGGCAGGGCAAGTGTGTTTGGTTTTCTGCAAATAGAAAGTTGGCAACCCTACTGAGAACACGTGAACTACACACCAAACCTACTAACCATCTTGCTATAAATTTGTCACTCATTTTAAAAAATAGGCTCTGAACCCAACCTTTTACCATTCTTTTCATCAGCATTATTTCATCATCTCTCAAACTCCCTAATTTTGTTATAGATAGACTCTCTCAGCTGGCAAATATTATGCAAACTGAAACATGACAAATGTATGTCTATCACATTAAATGGATTTCTTTGTGTGTTTGAATCTTATCAACAGCTGTTACATTTATCATAGCAAAAGGTATACAGAAACAGTCCAATATATTTGAATATCTACGTAGAACATTTCCTCCAGAGAAAGTTGGTAGTTCTTTAATGTGTATATTAAATTGAGTAGTTTTTAATTAATTTTGAGGAATGGGATTTTAAAAAACAATCTCACTCTAAACACAATGCATATTACAATGGAACATGAGGTTTCTTCTCCCATGGTCACACTAGGGAACCTGTTAGGAAAACAACCATTCACACCAATTAGTTTATATCTAGACCCCAGGCATCAATGGGAGACTAAACAGAAGTTGCACTCCCATTTCAGTACTGAAGAGAAAGTTATATTACCTTCTCTTACTGGACCGACTTCTGTTGGTGAGAGAGACAAGCTTTCGCGCTTACACAGAGCTTTTCTTCAGGCCTGTGTAAGCTCGAAAGCTGCTCTCTCTCACCAACAGAAGTTGGTCCAATAAAAGATTTTTACCTCACCCACCTTGTCTCTGTAACATGCAGGGATCAACACGCCTATAACAACACTGCATATAGTTATAGAATTCTAACAGAGTTGGCTATATCTAGTCACAATATATAGAATCAATTTAAGATACATTCTATAATTCTAGCATGGATGTCAATTAAATAGATAAATGGAGATGACTAATCAATAAGCCAAATGATGGCTATGTAGATTTTTACTGTGGGGAAAAAATATATTCTTGCATCAAAGCATAAGTAATTTTGGTAAATCCCATTTAAAAACCAATCACTATTATGTGAGCATAGCACTCAGATGTTGAGGGTAAAACAAACCACAAATATGTGCCAAAATCATTACCAAAAAATACTTTCACTTAATGGCTGTTCATGGCAGAGTAGCTCTCAGAATGCTTAATGACAATACAGCAACTGTTATGCTCTCAAACAAAACCACTTGCACTCAGATTAAAGTAATTTATATTATAATGTGACATTTTAACACAACGTTATTGTGGTATAACTTACTTAAGTAAGAAACAAGATACAGCAGTCCTGCTCAAAAAAAAAAAAATCTTCTCTCTCATGGGTACTCTTACCCAGTTTCCCTAAGGTTCAATTACTAGAACATCTGAAAAATCCACCCTATGGTGATAAATATAACATTACTAAAGCAAGATATGTGAAGGATAAATTTTTGTCCTGACCTCACTGAATGGCAGAACAACTTTCCCATTTTAGTGAGGGGAAAATATATTAACTATGTGCCTCATCCTGCCCTCACTGAAGTCGATAAAAGTTCTGCTCTTGATTTAAATGCTACCATTTATCAGGCCCCGTATCAGCAAACTGATATCCTGATTCTGCAATCATTAATAACTAGCATTTATTCACAGAAGTCCTTATTTACTTCAGGTAGCCGGTATTGAGTACATAAGTACCATTTGATAAGCTAGATTTTGGCTTTTAAGCCACAGCCTTGCATAGGCAGAGGGCCAGAGCCTCAGTCTCATGCAGAGCTGCTGCTTGTTATTGGGGGTAGCCTCTTAATCACACTCTTTACTGAACCCCTTCCCCCCCCCTCCGCCCCATTTTCCAGGTGACTTCTTCCCAGGTAAGAAAAAGGAACCAGCAATTCCTGTGCTTGGGGAGTGCCATTCTGAACTACCCTTTCAATGAAGGGTGAACTTTTTTGTCTACCTTCCATTGCTGTGTGCAGCATAGGGGCTGCTAACAGTCTGCCCCAATGAAAGGGGTGCAGAACTGGGCCATGGATTATTTTCTGTAATTTTTCTCATTGTGCATAGTTGACCAGATTAATCCAAGGTTTACAAATTAAAAATCCATTCAGGTTTTTCTTAACTCTTTTCATAATTTCCTACCTATTGGTGAATCAGGCAGTTAATCCTTAATTTCCTAAATGATGGAAATTACCAATGTCTAAAACACATAGTCAATCCTTTCTAAATGAGTTTCCCAAAGTTCCTGTGCCATTTTTTTGATGACTGAATGTTGGTGATATATTCCACCATTAGAGTGGTAGCATAAAATAAAAATGGGGACAATTTAGTCTAGTATAAACAGGTGCAACTTTGCTGGAAGTCTCTTAGCCAAATATGCTGAAAACCACTGACATCAGTGCTGAAAACTACAAGTTAGGTGTAACATGGTCAGATTTGTGTAAATGGCAAAGCAGTTTATTTTTGCACCAACAACTAAACATGGTGAACAAATAGATTCAATGTACACTTTGGTTTTCTTAAGATTAGCAGATTTTCCCCACACCCCTACTCATTTTAAATGATTTTTATTTGTATTTGTTTAAAAATTCAATCCAAACTGTGACTCGCTACACAAAAGCTAGCTGACAAACTGGAGTACTGTACCCCTTCATAGCATTTGCCTTAATATTTACTACAAGAATGCAGCAGTGCAAAATTATATAATTTTCTTTGTTTTTCTGAATTAATATTTTAATGTGATCAGTTAAGCTAGAGAGACAGAAAATCAGTAATGAAACAGACTTCAGTTGTTTCTGTTAACATACCAAACTATCATACACTGATTTCCATCCATCCTTCAGTCGCATAAAATCCTTACGAATGTTTCTGAAGCCTGGCAAATCATCTAGTCGACAAATTTCATCCCAGGCCTTCTGAGGAAGCCAGGTGCAGGGATTAGAGAAGGGGTTGTCCAGGCCTATGCCACCAGTTAGTAAAAATTTCCACTCATTCTCATTAATCTGCAGTAAAAGAGAGCACCATGGGACAGTTTAACTATGAAACCTAATAGCGGACAAATACCATATCAGCATATGAAGTATATAATTGATATACTTCTCTGAATTTCTCCAGTAAAAGTGGGTAAAGCATTCATAGCAGTAATATTGGAGGTACACCTCCAAAAGATTAAGTATTTGACGTCAATTGAATTAAAATCTCATAGTCTGGAGCTGAATACTGTATAATTGAAATTTTAATTGAACCTGGTTTACAGCAGATGTGAACCAACCCTGAACCTTATTTTGACTAGTTCTTTCTTGAGCTGACAAATGGATAACTGTAGCTGGATTTTTTGACAAACCACCTTTGTTAGACACACATGTTTGTGATAACTTTTTGATACTTTCTGGGAATCAAAACATAACAAGAGCTATGTATGGAAGCTAATGTGTTTCAGACTCTTTGGACCAAATTTCAGTCTCCAACAAGCCCCATCCCCATGCCAACATTCTACCCAGTTCCAAATTCGTTTGAGGGCTAGAACTTGTAAGCCAAGGTCCCTGAAAGGAATTTTAAAAGATTGTCTGATTTAGTAGCTTTTCAGCTTTCTGCTCAACAAAAACTGATACTGCTTCTCCTAGTTCTAAAATCAAGTACATTTCACTTCACTGTATTCATTATTTCAAACATAGATTGCAGTGCTATTCAAAATGTCACTTTCTGAACAAAGTGACCCAGGCCCTGTCCCAAAGAATTTACATTCTAATATATTTTACTAAAGATAAATTAATACTGTTCTGCAGGGGATATAAATTAAAAGGGCTGCATTTCCCTATCAGTTTAAAACATTCTGCAAAATGACCAGGTACAATTTATTAGCCTTAAAAGAGAACAATTGTGTCAAAAGGGTTTGATTCTGAGAAATATATGTGTAATTTCTATTAAAGTAAACATATTTGGCATCATAAATGAATACGATAGGCGCTTTTTCCTCCTCCATCGTAGCAATTAATGAGAAGTGAAATGCTCCTAAAATTCATATTGTAAACTAGTCAATTTCATCTACTCTAAATGGATAAAAGCTTTACAACTATATAAAAAAAGTCAGTAGATAAATAACATTGCAAAATATTTGCAATACTATAGGCTGGGTTTTATTTTGAGTGAGATTTGAAAAATGGCTATCATTTAAATTTGCTAGATCACTTTATATTTTATTCTATTGCTCACTAAAACATACATACCCAATCATGGCTTTTTAAGTTGCATGTTATATGTTCCTTTTTCAGGATATTGGTATGTCATTTAATATCTAGCTAGCTATAGTACAAAATAGCAAATATCTTTAAAGTACTGACCAATTTTTCATGCTGCAGGAGATTTACATTTAGACAAAAAGAGAAGAGCAGCTTGTCCTTTTCAAAGAGTGAGCGACAGATATTAACATAGAGTGAATAAGTAAAATGATCCTTGAGAATCTTCAGCCTGCAAGTGTCAGAGAAAGAGAGTACTTAAATTCATATCACTTTAAAGCCCATACACTTAAGCAACCCTATTGCAGCTCACTTAGACCTCTGTTATTCTAATAAACTTTCTGGTCAATTACCCCAAAACAATCAACGATCCTCATTAAACATGTACACCAATTTGTGAGGAAAACAATACAAAAACATTTCAACAGAATTACATTTTACTACTGACAGATTTATTTATTTATTTATTTATTTATTTGGAGGCTGTAGGGAGGAGGGGAGAGCTGAATCTTCCTGTTGGAAAAAGCAGAAATAATCTTTTATTTATATTAATGAATTTTATAAGGCACAGACAAAATAGACTATTTTCAGTGGTTGCATGAAAGAATTTTCCAGTGTTACGGTGTATTCCTCCTAGTACAGGGGTAGGCAACCTATGGCACGCCTGCCAAAGGCGGCACACAAGCTGATTTTCAGTGGTACTCACACTGCCTGGGTCCTGGCTACTGGTCCAGGGGGCTCTGCATTTTAATTTAATTTTAAATGAAGCTTCTTAAACAATTTAAAAACCTTATTTACTTTACATACAACAGTAGTTTGTTATATATTATAGACTTATAGAAAGCGACTGTCATAAACAGATAGTTAAGGGTTAAGGTCTCTTTTACCTGTAAAGGGTTAACAAGCTCAGTAACCTGACGGACACCTGACCAGAGGACCAATCAAGGGACAAGATAATTTCAAATCTCTGTGGAGGGAAGTCTTTGTTTGTGTTCTTTGTTTGGGGGGTGTTCTCTCTTTGGATCTGAGAGGGACCAGACGTATATCCAGGCTCTCCAAGTTTCCTGAAGTATTTTCTTCTATTCAGTATAGTGAGTATTAGTAAGGCGGATTAGTCTTATAATTAATTTCTGTATTTGCAAATGTGTGTTTGCTGGAGAAATATCTTTATGTCTGTTTGCTGTTACTTTTGATTATTCTGAGAAAAGGGGGGAGGGGAGTCTCTCCAGGTTTATAAGTTAGACCCTGTAATTTTTTCATCCTGGTGTTACAGAGATAGTGTACTTTCTTTCTTTTTTTTTAATAAAATATTTTCTTTTTAGAACCTGATTGATTTCTTCCCTTGTTTGGAATCTCAGGGGAAGAGGAGGGGGGAAAGGGAATCCCTCTTTGTTTGATTCAAGGAGTTTGAATCAAGGTGATCTCTCCCGACGGCTAAGGAAGTGGGGAGGTGGGGGAATGGGCTATTTCCCTTTGTGTTAAGATCCAAGGAGTTTGGGTCTGTGTTCCCCAGGGAAAGTTTTGGGGGAACAGGGAGTGTGCTAGACACTGGAATTTCTAGCTGGTGGCAGCATAACCAGATCTAAACTAGAATTTAAGTTTAGAGGAGTCCATGCAGGTCTCCATCTTGTGGACGCTAAAGTTCAAAGTGGGGAATAAACCTATGACAGAGACCTTCTAAAAACATTAATGTATTACTGGTAAATGAAACCTTAAATTAGAGTGAATAAATGAAGACTCGGCACACCACTTCTGAAAGGTTGGCAACCCCTGTCCTAGTACGATGTCATAAGAAAACTGTGCTGTATTACCAATTACTTCCTTTAAAAAAAAATCTAATTCAGAGAGCCATCTATTATCAAAACAATGGGAAAAAATCATGAAGGTGCCAAAAATGTAGTATTTTGAGCTTCCAGAATTCTTTCACATTTTTCTGTCAGGGTAGAGGTTGGTGTCACTAGGTGGAATGAGCAGGATGTATGATCTTCCTACCCTCAAGATACCAGTGGAGGTCAGAGGTATTTCTATAGAGGCCCAATGACTTGCATTTTTATCTAAGACCACTTTCCTTTGTCAGGAGAGCATCTTCTGGAGATGTGCCACTATGATCTCTGCCTGCTGACCAGGAAGAAATGTCAAACTCTATCTGTGTAATGTAGACTTGGCAATGGAGGGACATTGGATCGGATCAGGATTAGAGACGACGCATGCTGGAGAGCTGCTGCTCTTTCTGCATCCTTGGTTTCATCTGTTTTTGCTCCCTTCCACTCACATAGCAAAGAAATGTCCATATCAAACACTAAATGTACCTATAAATCCTGACTTGTTTAAGTATCAGGTATTAATTTCCTGGTAGTAAATAATACAGCAGCAGTTCAACTCAAATTGATTCTATGCATGAAGCTTTGAAGTAAAGACAGTGCCAAAGGGCAAAATGTGATATTTTAATAAAAAGTTATCTTGTTTACATTAGAAAAGGATTATAACAATAATAATCTTATCACAGAGCAGCAGCACAAGAGTCAGCAAAGTTCCAGAGTTGAAAACGGGGATTTGAATGAAGATCTGTTAGAGGAGAAGGGAGACAAGCCCCTGTTCTTTAGAGGTGGTGAGTGAGTTCTTGTGTGTATTTGTTTGTTTGCTGGTTTGTTTTCAGTTTGCAAAATCTGGGATGGGTCAGTGTGTTCTGACAGAAGCAGACTGATTACAACTGAACCTTGATTAGAGGGCGGGTATCCCTAATCAGCAGGCCTATAGGGCAGCAAAACAGCAGCCAGTGGCACAGGAGCAAGCAAACAGAGAAGTTTGGGGAAGGATGTGCACACACACATGCTTTCACGGGGGAGGTGGGGATGTTTTTGTCTTTCCTTCTTCACAGGAGCTTAGGAAGAAAGGCTATGACAGCTACAGATGCAGCAATGGTAGTGACCAGAAGAATGGAAGAGACCGTGAAGATAACT
Source organism: Mauremys reevesii (assembly GCF_016161935.1). NCBI lineage: Eukaryota > Metazoa > Chordata > Testudines > Geoemydidae > Mauremys > Mauremys reevesii. The sequence continues at coordinate 23,967,263 of NC_052633.1, read as the reverse complement.
GGATGTGGAAGCTGCAGGATGTACATTGCTCTGGAGAGGGTACCTGAAAGGTGCTTCTTTTGTCTGAACTGCTGCCCAATAAACCTATTGGAAAAGAAGATCCCAGGTTTGGAGATGCAGATAGAAACTATGGCTGTGTTTTCCCACCCGCCACCCCCCCAAAAAAGGGGGGATTTGAGCAGATGATGGAGGAAAGGCAAGAGGAAGCTGAAGACATGCAGATGAATGCTGGCCCAGAGAACGGTGAGGGGAGACTGCTAGACGAAGAAAACAGGATCTGATTTGGATATAGATATTTTTAACAAAATAAATATTAATGGGAATTTGTGTCATCATGAGGGATTTTCCCAGATATTTATTGGACAACAAGTGCTACTAACAATGGTAGGGCCGAGATAGCCTAGTGTGATAGCTTACAGATTTCTTCACCAAATAGTCACTAAACCAATAAGAGGTGATGCCATCTTAGATTTAGTACTGGTAAGTAGTGAGGACCTCCTAGAAGAACGGATTAAAAAGGACAGCCACCTTCCCCCTTGGCTCCTGACTGGAACTGGGTGGCACAATGACAAAGCCCCTTCCCTGCTGGCATGATAGAGGGGCAGCCGGGCCAAATATAAGTGAGTGGTGTCATGACCTGGTACACAGGATCACAATGCTACTCAAATTTGGCCCACTTTGCCCCCCCCTCCCGGCCCTTTCTGCTATACTCCCCATGGCTATACTCACCAGACCTATTAGGAAATAGAAAAAAGTACAGAAGTGTTTAAAAGCTAGAGAAGGAGATGAAGTGTAGTCACTAGTGAGTGGCATAAAGGCATGGCTACTGGATGGACTCAACTGTGACTGCATATTGAAGAGAAGAGAGTAGATAAAGCTCTCCCAACTGTTCATAACTCTGATTAATGTATTTTTAGATTCTAGCAAAGGTGGGAAGGGTATCTGCTAATTGGTTTCTATAGAAAGTTGTCTAGTTCATTTAGCTGGTATGGGACTTGGTGAATAAAGGAGGGTAATATAATTGATGCCAATCAACATGGGTTTAAGGAAAATAGAGCCTGTCAAACTTTTTTTTTTGGGGGGGGGAAAGGATGTTACATGTTTAGTTGATAAAGCTAACAGTATTGATGTAGTAATTTTATACTTCTGTAAGGGGTTTAACTTAGTACTGCATGACATTTTCATTAAAAAAACTAGTACAATATAAAATTAATGACACATTAAGTTGATTAAAATCTGATTAACTCAAAGGTCTCAAAATGTAATTATAAATGGGGAATCATCATCTAGTGCGGAGTTTTCTAGTGGGGCCCTTGTATTTTACACTTTTTTTAATCAATGCCCTGGGAGAACACATAGAATCATCACTTATAAAGTTTGCAGATGGCCCAAAGTTTGGGGGAGTGATAAATAATGAAGAGGACAGGTCATTGATATAGAGCAATCTGGATCGCTTAGAAAGAAGGCACATGCAAACAATATGCATTTCAAGATGGCTAAAATGTGTAAAAGTACACACTAGGATCAAAGAATGTAGGTCAGACCTACAAGGTGGGGGTGGGGAAAGGGGGACGACTCTATCCTGGGAAGCAGTGACAAAGATTTGGAGGTCATGTTGGATAATCAGCTGAACATAAGCTGCTCATGTGACACTGTAGCCAAAATGGCTAATGCAATCTTTGGATGCATAAACAGGGGAATCTCAAGTATGAGTAAAGAGGTTATATTTGGCATTGGCATGACAGCTGTTTGAATACTGTGTCTACAATTATAGAAGGTTGTTGATAAATTGGAGCTTGTTCAGAGAGAGCCACAAGAATGATTAGAGGATTAGAAAACATGCCCCATACTGATAGAATCAAGCAGCTCAATCTATTTTAGTTTAACAAAGAGAAGATTAATAGGTGTGTTGATGACAATCTGTACATACCTACTTGGAGAACAAATATTTGATAATAGGCTCTTCAATTTAGCAGACCAAGGTATAGCAAGATGCAATGTCTGGAATCTGATGTTAGACCAATTCAGACCGGAAATAGGCATACATTATTAACAGGGAGGGTAATTAAGCATTGGAACAATTTACTAAGTCATGACAGATTCTCCATCATTTGCAACTTTTAAATCAAGATTCTCAGATATTTTAAAGAAAAAAATCCAGATTGCAACTGCATGCAATATATTTGACAATATTGTAATACGCTTATGAACAGTTTATATTTGATTGTACTGTATTTCATGGAGAAACTGTTCCTATGGGAACTGCGGTAACCTATGCGGTGGGTGATTAATGCAAGTTACTAAGACTAAACAACTCCAGAGACATTCCATCCCTGGGGCTGGTTTGCATGTATTTGTTTTGGTATAAAAGGATGAGTTTGAACTGAGTCATGGCTTTCTTTCTGAGCCAGCAACCAGGCAGGACCTTCTATCCAAAGAAGACCACAACCCCTGAAGGTTTTGAAAGACTTTGGCCTGCTAGAGCCACATAAGAGAGACGAACAACTCCTAGTATGTTTGTGTGTGTTTAAATGTGTTTTTTATGTTTTGTCTGTAATGCTTTTACTTTTAGAATAAATGTGCTTGGTTAGAGCTGTGTGGTACCTTTTAATTGATGGCAATATATTGTTCATAGCTCTTGGAAAGAAAGCAAAGCACAGGTGCTGGCCTTTTTGCAGACTGGCTTGTTGGGGCCATGACAGTGTAAGGCAGAGAGTTATGCAACCTTAAATGAAGGGAGTGGGAGAAAGGTTATGGCTAGAGACAAGAGACTTGGTGGGAACTCCTGGAGTGGATTATGGAGGGAGGAATAGAGTTGCAGTTATTCTAAAACTGTGACATGCTCTTATTCAAAGGGAACTATTTTGGAGGAGTCTACAGCCTGGCAGAACAGATGCTCACAGTGGTCCCTTCAAGCCTTGGAATTTATTCATCTTATTTTTCAGTCTTCAGAGTGTTGAATTAGGGTTTACTAAACAACTGATTTTCATTCTAATTGTAGTAAACGAGAAAACTACTGATCCACACTACAATGATTACCAAACATAAATGTATAGTCCCTTCTTTTGACACCAGTGTCTTGCAGTAGTTGATCTGTGGAGTATTGTAAGTTGGCTTTCAAGGTGATAACACGGAGGGTGACCAGATGTCCTGATTTGATAGGGACAGTCCCGATTTTTGGGTCTTTTTCTTATATAGGCTCCTATTGCCCCCCCACTCCCACCCCCTGTCCTGATTTTTCACATTTGCTGTCTGGTCACCCTGATGACATGAAAGCTGGGTATACTCTGTCACTTGCTTTATTAAGACATATAAAGATCTCCTTAAATGAGATGATCAAATAGCATTCAGGGCAATCTGTCTTTCCAGGAATCTCAGCTCAACACCAAAGGCCAGTTCCTAGGGAGCAATTTTGCCTCAGGAATGGACTCTAACCATAGCCTAAGTTAGACAAAAAACTTTCCTGAAGCTCTCACAGGTCCCTTTCTCCTGAAGTTGCCTCTACATCAAACTTTGCATATCTCCCAAACTAACTATAATTGCATATCTTCCCATGAATTAAAACTTGCTTGCACAATACACTGTGTTCCAAGTGGTTTTTTTGTTTTGTTTGTTTGCTTGTTTTTTTGGTAACACCTCCCCACCCCATGGTAACCCTTGCCACAACAGTATAAATTTATCTGATGCAACATGCCTAAAGTTGAAGGAAATGATAGAAAATGAACAAGTGAATGGACTGAAATAATTAAAACTGACTTTTTCCAAAGTAAAATAAAGCATCATCAAAAGCTATTAAGCGGCAAGATAGAGTAGCTCACAGGTCACTTCAAAGAATGCGGGAAATTGCTTTCTTCAAGATCAAATGGGCCACTGAATGAGAATCTATCTGTTGGCATGGAAGAGCAGAACACTGATGAATTACAACCTTAAATATTCTTAACATTTTGGCCATATGTAATTTTACATATAGGTCTAGAGTTTTGACTAGCCTAATAAGAACATAGGCTTGCACATGGCTTAGGACCCCCTGCAAGTGTGCCAGGCACGAGTGGGAGGTGCATCCTAGTAAGTGATGAAGTAAATTATTATCTGTTCAATTGCTATCTGCAAGCACAACTGTGAGTCACCATCCCTCTCTAGAGCTACTCGTGAGGCAGCTGCAACTCCATCATCTGTTAGGAACATATCTTGGCTGTAGCTGAGGGACTAGCCCAATGTGTGGATTTCATTGGTCTGATGCACTGGAAGCATGTGTGCAACCCACTACTGGTGACTGCAGGTGTGTAACTGAGAGTAGTAAACCTATTATTATTAGTTACATATTGCCAAAAATTTGCAGGGCATTTTACAGACATCTACTGGTTCTATCCAAAACTGGGTTAAAATCTAAAAAAAAAATAAGACACACACAGTTGGCAAAAGGGATACAGCTTGAAAGCAAAGTGTGAGAATGGAAAATTATCTTTCTTACCTTGTCTGTAACTCTTCTGATTTCTCTGAATTATCTATAGACATGACAAAAAGGTTAATAAACCACATAAGAGAATACTGGTACATTGGCTCAATATTGGCTAGATCAGCAATTGAGAAAAAGAGGATTGCTGAATGAATAGCAATAGAACGGTAACCCATCCGGGTAGTATCAATCTTCTTTTCTGTCTCTTCAGCTATAGCTTGCTTCTCAGAAATCTCATTAGCCAGAACTTTGGAAGAAGATAATATCTTAATGGCAGTTTCATCCTCTAAAATATTTCCTTCTGAAGCTGAGAGAACTTCTAAAATCTTGTCTTCTATTTCTTTTAGTTGCCTAAAATAAAATACAAAATGTTCATACAACGCATACATACATGCAATGCATATTCAAGATATGTAACCTGAGAATTAACAACTTATTTTTGTTCTTAGCTTAATTTTTAAGAAAGATTAAGCTATTTGTATTTTCTAAACACCTGTGGTCATACAGGGCTCACTACTTCTTCTTACAAAGCAAAATGACTCTAAGGGAATGCAGTGTGCAGCAGATATAGTATAGCCAGCTCTCCTCCAACTTTGCAGACTTCATACTCTGTCTTCATGTGGAAAAGGGTCCTGTGCAGATACCCCCCAAGTACAATCAGACAAATATGGCCCACAGTGAAGATTCATTTCTAAAAACATCAAGTAGGAGAACAAGTAGCAACCTTTGCCCCCAACTCCTGCTCTCCCCAAAACCTGTTAAGACTCCTCAGAAAACAAAGCCACCAAGGGGACATTCAAAAATAGCATTGAAGGACGAGAGGTAGAGTCCCCAACCAAATAAGTTATTCTGATACCTTTTATTCTCAGCTCCTTGCAAGATTAGGGCTTGCTTTTCTTCTTCAAGATCTGGTCTCTCTCTTGCTACTACAATTCCAAGAAGCTGATCTTGCATTCCTTCTGGAGTTATCATGAAGTTCAGTAAGGTTACCTGTAAACGAAAGGTGTTACGAAGCACAACACAATTAGGGACAGATCAAATTAAAGTATTGTTCCTCTTCCATGCTCAAGAAATCTGCAAAAGACCATGCAACAGCCTAAAACAGATGATTCTGAGAGCAGAAAAATTGAGGCTGAGGTTTCTACAGTCCTCTGTGCTATGGAGTTTTTGTCCCATAATTACAATAAGTAAGAAAGAAAAAGTCCATCTTATCTGTGAATTTTCTTTTTCTTTCCTCCCTCCATGTAAGACAGCCTTCGTGATAGGGCATTCCCCAGTTCCATAGCAAATGGAAGCAGACAAAAAACTGTGGCACTCAGTCTGGGCTGAGAATTGCCCCTCAAAAAAAGAACTCTCCAGAATGATAGCTTTCAAAGTTGAAAAAAACTAATTACAAAAAAGGTTAAAGTGCTATTCAACTCAAATCATTTGCAATAAAGCCTGGATAAGAAATTTAAGGATGTCCTAGGAGAACACGCTATTCTTCCAAATTACTTAACATGCAAGTAATAGCCAGAAATACTATGGACATAATGCTCCAATGGAGTGGTCTCAAAAAAAATCACAGATAAGACAGAATTTTCTCTTCTTCATCCCCTCCCCTCTGCTTCACAGAGGAAAGCAGAAAGCTGTAAATAAACCCTAGGAAGGGAGGAGGGATTCAACTATGCACAATTTGGATAGAAATTTAAGGGTTACAACAATCTAACAAATTTTGCATCTTCAAAGGAGAGCCTGTTGACAGTCATCTTCTGAAAAATTGTGAATAGCAGATCTCATTTTAAGATGTATATATCATCTCCACCCATTAAATCACTGCTCCTTTCACAAAATGAGTGTGGAATTAAACAGAATGAAAATACAACCTCCTACCATATGGTTATCCTGAGAAAGAAGTCCTTGTCATTTCAAAGAACTACCATGCTTGATAGAATATGCATAATTGAGGTTCCATAGAGAGCATCCCAAGCTACAAAATTCAACTGGCCGAGCAGATGGTAAGTAGACAAGATACTGAGACACAGGAGAGGGGCATACTGAATGCAGGAGGCTAGAAAGATGGTTTTTATGATTTCTTGCAGCATACAGGGCAATATCATGATAGGAATCTGCATACTCGTGAAAGACTGATGAGCATGGTGGTCTTATGGTATCAGTTATGTAATGGTCATTAGCAATTTCCTTTGGTTTCTTACAGTGCAATACACATGCAGTCACAGACTTGTCTTTCCAAAAAGTGTTATCTTTGAGTCCAATGATCAGGACATCTTGTAGTAACTACAGAACATCTTTTACTTTAATTTACACTGCCTGATCCATTTCTCATAACAATATCTGAACCCCAAAATATCTTCTGTCTGTGTGTTCCATTCTATGCATCCAAAGAAGTGAGCTATAGCCCATGAAAGCTTATGCTGAAATAAATTTGTTAGTCTCTAAGGTGCCATAAGTACTCCTGTTCTTTTTGCAGATACAGACTAACACGGCTGCTTCTCTGAAACCTAGTAAGGTAAGATAGCCTGAAGTTTCTTTCACTGGAAGGAGGAAGAGCCTTCTCTCCTCAATGGTCTCTTAGATTGCTTTGTCCCTATGCTCCCTAAAGCACTTACCAACTGACTATTTGGAAGGATGTCGTCAGAAGCAAGTGATCTCCAGATTCTTCCATGCTGCTACATGGAGAATTGGAATGTACAGAAAATCTTCAATCAAGTGAAGCATTGATCCTGAAAGAAGCTGCTACAGAAATATAGTTTAAAGTAGATTTTACGTGGGTTTTTCCACAAAATTGTTCCAGTGGCCTCCCGTTCAAGATACATCCTACAAAATAAGAGGGTGCTGCCAATAATATGATGGCTGAGGCCACTGCATTCAAGTTTTGTTTAAGTGATGATTCCATTCCCCTGGGATATTCATTCTTCACAGCTTTACACCAAGCCCCTCCCAGGCCTTCTTGCCCGGAGACTTTCCCTGCTTTGGCAGGCCACGTTCTATCTAGCTAGAGTCTTTTTCTCCCTGGTATCTCAGGGTCCTCAGCAGGAATCTTCCTACTCTCTGCAGCCTTCTCCAGGCCTTTGCTGAAACTCTGATGTCTCAGTGTCAGACCTGCCGGCCTGGAGTCTTTTAAGCCCCTCCCAGTGACTTGGAACTCCAGCTAAGTTGTTTAATGAAAGTCCACCCCTTCCAGGGTATACCTGTCCAAAAAGACAAACGCAATAATCCCACAGAGTCTTTGCCTCAGACCCTCCATCCTGAGGATTTAGTCCGTCTTCTACTCAGACATTAGTTTTTAGCCCTTCCTGTGTTCATTTTTCAGCCTCTCCCCATCGGCTCCTTGAGTCACTGCTTGCTCTTTTCTTGAGCAACCCCTTCCAGGATTTTCATCCTGGAGTCTTCATTCTCTCCCCAACAACCGTCTTCCCCCAGAGATAAAGTACCTTTGCTTCATCCTGTTGGAAAGATAAGAGGACCTAGGGAATCTTTTTCTACTGCATTTTAAAACCACAGCAGTGTCTCTCAGAGCCCGGGTCTACAGACTGGAACAGGTGTGTACACTCTAGAAATTCAAGCTTGGGCTGGAGTTCAGGCCAGTCACCTTGTGGTAGGGAACTTTCATCTCTCTCCCCACTCCTTGACAATAAAAGGCCAGATATTCGGGGGGAGGGAGGTGTTCAGAGTCAATTACCCAAGAGTGGTAACTCTCTGTGTATGGAATCACTGAAGACTGGTGATGAATAGGTAAATAAGATCAATTGTTGACACAAGTGATAATGTGTAAAAGATTTCTATATAACCAAAGTTGTACATACAGATGAAGACCATTACTGAAGACAAATAAAGTTTGGTTTTTTTGTATTAGATATAGGACTTGAGTTTCCACTTCATTACATGAGTTTGACACTGGTATAACTCCATTAAAATCATCAGAGTTCAATTATTATAAAACTGGTGCAACACAATGGCGATTCAGGGCCTAAAATATCATTGTCTTATTTAACTTGTTATAATACTTGTATCAGATTTTTAAACTTTTTGACGTACAAGTCTTTTCTAAATTTATATATAGCATAATAGTTTTTGGTTTTGTATGTTTTCTTTTTATATTTCATCTTTGCTTTTTAACTTCTACCTACATATTTTCATCTTTGATAAAAAAAATCAATGTCTGCGTCCTTTGAGGTGTAATAAAGCGAAGAGATATTCTTTATTTTCATTAATTTCTTTTTCTACTATTTCTTTCTATATCAGTGCTCCTTGTCAGTTGGAAGTTAAGTTATTGTTCCATTCTGCTGATTTTCAAATTACTGGTAGTTTAAAGACAAATTTCAGAACTAGTTTTCAGGGCTTCGTGCTCTAATAGATGCAACATTCAGCCTAATCATATGTCTGTGACCCACTAACATACAAAACTCTTTAAAAGTAACAGTGAATAAAAACTGTAATAGAGCTCTTGAGTAACTGCAACGAGCAGGAAAACACTGACCTTATTCTATGAAGCAGGAAATATACCTCTGCTCCCTAACTTGCAACAACCACAATAACTCATTTAGGTTCCTTATAGTTTGATGATTGACAAGGGAAGTCTGATGTGAATAGTTAACGCTACTTTTATCATATTATAAAAATGTGGAAAAACTATATGGTGGAAACAGGAATAATTTTGTCACTTCTCTGTAAATTTGTATTCTTATATATATCCAAGGCACAAAGCCTGGCACTGCCTGAAGTCCTGCCAACAGCAGTCACCATGGAACCACCTCTCTAGAAGATTTTAGAAGCCCAATTTGTAGCCTGTACATGCATGGGGCTCCAAACTCCCAGTAGATATTTCTATGCTGAAAAGCAAATCAGTAAAATTGGCACAAAAAGTCATGAACTGGGGAGGAAGTTAAATACCAGAAATTAATGTTTAGATTACATTATTCAGAGTATGAATGACTATTTTGTGAACAGTAATGTTTTGCCAGCTCTAATATCAACAGTTAGAGATTACTCAGAGATGATGCCAATATTGTCAAAGAAGGAGAAGGAAAAAAACCAACAGCTTAGATACCAGGAACTCTTCTGCCTGCAGCCTACAGGGAAAATAATGTTAATATTAAAACAAAACACATTAATTTTCAAATCTCTCACCTTAACAGATGTTTCAGGAAGATAGTGTGGGTTTCTCAGCTTGGTTGTAATATAAAAGCGAAAGTCAGGAGCATATTCAATGGTGGAGTCACCAAGACGGATGCATATACTACCAGACTGCTTAAACGTCTGTTTGAGTAGAAGTGGTTCTAGGATAGGGTCCAGTTCTTCTCCAACATTTTCCAGCAGCACTTGAACACAACAATAACTAGGTTTTGATTCATTTTCTTGGCAAGAGATATCTCTGTTAAATGTGTACTTACGATGTGCAAACAGGTACTACTTCCACAATACAAATATGGGTCTAAAAGGATGTGGTAGAAATATGGTAAAACTTTCTTAAATAATTTTTTTAAAAGTTCAAGGAAGCTTATATTTGCTTTGTGATATGTATCAAGTTTGAATAGGGCAATGAAGATTCTCTGAACTGTAGTATTGTTTGAGTATACTAGCGTTTCAAAGGGTCCTAAAAGAATCAGTCACTCAAATCTTATTGAATGTCAATGGCATTGGGGCTCCTAATCCCAATTTTGAAATCTATTTTTGTTCCCCCTATAGCAGTGGTTCTCAAACTAGGTTTGACCGGGCCAGTTTCTTTACCTGCCGCATCCACAGGTTCGGCCAATCGCAGCTCCCAGTGGCCGCGGTTCGCCGCTCCAGGCCCGGCCCACCAGGGGCTTTCTCTGAACAAGCAGCGACCCTAGTTTGAGAACCACTGCCCTATAAGGAATTTAAAGGATATATGAGTTGTTTCTTTACTTGTAGTTAAATTTTTCATTAAAAATAACAATGGAAATAACTCAAATAGTTAACTGTAAGTAATTATTTTCTGATTCTGTTACCTTGGATGAGATATGGTATATAAGAATGTCAGTAAAAGTAGTACACTGTATGCTATCTATTTGTAAAATAAGCGGAGCCATGCAGGAACAGACAATTTGACAGACAGTGTGTTACACATTTTTGGAAGATAAAAGTAGAATTATTGTAACATGAAAACAAGTATATGGCAAAATCTCAAACAATTAAAGGAGCCAAATTAAAGAGAGGGTTTCAAATTGATATTTGAGATGAAAAATCTCACAACCTGCTGTGACTTCAATTACTAAAAATCTAATTTGATAACAAAATCTACCTTTTTCTATGAATCTGACAATATTTGGTACTTTTATCATCCTTATTTTTGAGTTAATTGTGCCCTCTCCAGGTTTTTTCGGAAATCTACACTTTCATTATTCAATCACTTACCAGGAGTGCCAAACTGAATGCAGTTTTCCAGTGTTCTCACAAATTCAGGGTCACTGAGTTTAATTATGTGCAAACTATTGGTTTTTTCCATATTTTTTATCCATTTGTTTGCTTGGCCCTGGGGATCTATCATCAGAGGCCATCTTCTTGCATTTCTGGAGGGAACAAAAATTGAGATAGCTAAACTTTTTTAGAACTAGATTATATACCCTTAAAATGTTTACTGTAAGCTTGACTTTAATGCGGTTTACTTTATGGTGCCATTTAAACGCAACCTTCTAATCTGATTTATAAAATGTTCAGGGACAAATTCTTCCTTCAGATGCTTGCGTGAGAGTCCCACTGAATTGAACAGACCCTTTGATATATATAAGATTCATCTGAGCAAGATTTGCAAAATAGGTTTCCATTTGTCTGCAGCGGCTTCTATTGGTAGGAAGGTGTCCAGAGTTGGTTCCCAAATAATTCTTTGAATTACAAAACTTTAGTTTTATATGGATTGGAGAGACTCTTTCATTTCCACCAAATATTCTACTACAAAACTCCTGTACTTCAACTCTGCTTCTTCTCCCCCTCCATCCTACTTTATTCACCGCTCACTACTTCCCAATAGCGATGAAGGAGGAGAGAAGCTGTGCTGCAGAATGCAGAATTTGTTATTTGATAATTTTCCATTAGAAGCTTCTCTCCTCATTCGACCCACCACGGTAGTCTGCTAAGTGATGGGAATAAAATGTGTAGCAAATTGAAATTTTTATCTAAAGGGAGAATTGAACATAGATTTGCCTTAAGGTTCATTAATACATTATATGAAGTTTGTTGTTTTAATGCTAATAATTGGTTGCTGGGGTATTTCTACAGCTTCAGAAGAATTCTGCTGGTGACCTGAGGCATAGTCCTGGAGCGTACAGCAACAATGTTGGACTGCCTCTGAATTCCACAAGTGCGGGGTATTAATCTATTAGAGCTTCAGAATAATAGTCTCATTTCATAGAGCTGAACATTTCCTGCTGTTAGTCTACTCCAAGTTTACTCTACCAAGAGGTATCCAAGATTTTCTTTGTTTTAATTACTGATTGGTCATTTACAAGTAAAATTACTACATGTGTTCATAAAATGTAGTTTACTGCAACCTTCTAACATCAAAAAAATTCAATCTCTTTACAGCAACTCATGAGAATTAAGAGGGGAGTGAATTACTTTACACACTAGAAGCCTTGAAAAAAGTATATAGCAAAAAATAGAAACAGCCTTGTTTTTGTTTTAATTGTTGAACTTGCCATACAGTAATATGTGTCCATAAAAATAATAGCTTCTTACAGCATACTTTTCAGTTATTTCATGAAAGCTAGCAGGTGTGAATTTCCTACTTACGAGATGATGATACCGTTATCAATAGAAAACATGTCAGATGGTAATCCAGCAATGTTCCAAGCTCTGATTTTAACAGGTTCTCCCAAAGTATTTGTTAGGGAAAAATCATCTGAGCAAGGAATATCTCTCATTTTACATAGTGATGTCCACTCATTTGTTTGATTCTAGAAGACAAGAATGCAAATATTAACAAAAGTTTTGTCTGTTCCCTATTACATTTACAAGATTTATAAAACTGTCAATACATTTATCTATACTTTATTCAACTCTTCCCCCAAACCATTGCTACAGTAAAGTCATTTCTGTACTTGTCTAAACACTAAAAAAACCACACATAAGAAATTAAAACAGTAACCACTGTTCATGTAGAACATACAGGACCAGTTCCTTCAGCCAGGCTGAGCTGCACTCAGTGCAAGAAAGAAGAGATGAAGCAACATATCTGGCTTTAGGCTACATTTGAATTTCCCTGATCTTGGGGTCAGTTCTACACAGGAGGCCTTTCTGGCAGCTGAGGATTGCTATGGCGTAGGGATGCTCCAGACACATACCATTTTCAGACACATACCATACAAGGGGTAGGAGAATGGATGATGCAGGAGTTGTTATGACAGCTTTTTGCCACTGGAGGATTTCCCTATGTAACAGGCACCTACTGCGTCTGGATCTGCTGGCATTTGAGGGGGGGGTTGTTTATATTTTTAAACAGAACATGTTTTAAATTTGTGCCAATTAGTCAAACATCACTTTGAGAGAACACTACTTTCCCTAGCTAAACATAAGATTTTGTTCCTAAACTAATCAGATTTTAATAATGGTCTGTGAATTCTTAGCTGAGGCAAACATTTTCAGCTAATGCAGATTTGTCAACTGCAGCCTTTTATTTTCAATGATACATTAGTGACAATAGCAATAGTACAATATTTATTCCTACACAAAAAACTTCATTCACTTGAAATGAAGGTTACTCAAGAGCATTTCCTCTTAATGCATTTTAAAAAAAAGAAATTACCAGTTAAGGCAGCATTAATAGCCACAGCGGTCTCAATTCACATGACTTAATACCCAAACATCCTAACATCCAAATACACTCCGTCTCCTCATGTCCTCAGAAAAAATCCCGTTCAATTCCAACAAATAACAAATCACAATGCACACATCCAGTTCTTCACAATCCCAATCAAATGCACAACCTGAATTTTGACCACAGTGCCCTGCAGAGCAGAAGCCCCAAGACACCCCTTCCCCGCTGGGTAGAAGCCCCTATGCCACCACCCCGCTGCAAAGCAGAGGTCCTAAGCTCTGCCTCCTCCTCTGCCCCCCAAAGTCTGGCAGGTGGAGAATGATCCACTGTAGTGTTTAAAGTGTAAATACAGCCTAAGACAAATGGACTGTTTCACATGGAATTGAGACACAACTTTGACTGAAAGCTTTGGATTAGGCCAAAGCATTTTACTATCCTTACAAAACACAGCACTCCAAACAAAAGGGTGAACATCAAAGCCTGAATTTTATTCATGTCTCTTTCCAAGGCAACAGCAATCACAAATTTAGAATGAAAGGAAATGATTCTCAGGGGATAGAGAACATTCACAGAGATGTGAATTGAAGGCTCTAGCACTTTATTCAAAACCAAGGTGCCAAAAACATATAAAAGCTTTGTTCTTTGAAAAACTGGGGGAAATAAAGGAATTAGCTTCCTGACAAAATGAGAAACTGCAAAATGAGCAAATGTGAAAGTACTATCCAGAGTCTCAGGAAGGGCTGAAACAGCCACCCAGTGAATACATAACAATACACAGACAATGACAAAGAGGCCATATATATATTAAAATAAAAAATAGCTGTCAGGAGGTTATTTAGTTATTGCTAAATGAATAAGAATATAGTCATATTCAGTTGCCTTTGCTTCTCAGGACTGGCATGAAGGATCCTCCAATCACCACTTTTCAGAACCCCCATCATCTTTTACCAAAGGTCTGATACCTAGCCATACTATACATGCCTGATAAATGGTTGCTTTCATCCAATATAGAATTACATTAGCTCAAAATTCAGTAACTGAGAACAGGAGAAAACCGCAGGCAAAATAAGATTTTGCACAAGAAAACACTAAAAAAATAATGTCAAAATATGGAAATGGTGAACAAAATAAAGTTTGAGAGATGTTACAGAATTTTCTAAAGAAAGAATGATAAGGAAAGTACAGTAAAAGTAAGTAAATGGAGATAAGGAAAAAAAAGATTTAGGCTCAAATGTTAGACTCAATTTTCAAAAGTGGTCATTGATTTAGATGCCTCTATTTTTGGATGTCTAACTTGTGACAACCTGGGATCGATTTTCAGCTGTGTTGAGCAATCATTTCTTCAGCTGAAGCCTCGAGAGATCCAGCTGCTCAGAAAATCTGAACATAAGAGCAAAAGCGCATCAAATTAGGTATCCAAAAATGGAGGCATCCAAAACGAATAGCTAGTTGAAAATTTTGACCTCAGGTCCTAATCCTGTAATTATTTTACACACACAACTTCCATTTATGTCAATGGGAATTAAACACACAAATTGTTTATGATATTAAGTCCACTTTATTTCCCTGTTTCTCCTTGTTCTAGAGATTTATTGCACTTTAAATACATTTACACTCAAGTTGCTGACCAAAGATTCTGCAGACATAGGTCCTGTTCCTGCTCCCACAGAACTTAGTGTGAATTTAGCCATTGACTACAATGGTAGCAGATCAGTCACTTTACAGACATTTGAGAAAACCAATCACAAGGTTCATGTATTTTACAATTAATGTTGTTAGGAAATAGTAAAGAAATATGAAGGAAGAGTTCCCGTGAGTTCTTCTAAGTGAAGTTCAAATTCTTATACACATGCATGCGTGCGCACGCACACACACACAAAGAAAAACCTGTTTTTTCAATTCCAGAAAATTTTGAAGTCAATTAAAACATGTTTTTAAAAATCTAAATATTTTAGCAGGAGAAAAAAATGTTTGGTTTAATACAAAAACATTTAGCTAAAACAACTGTATTCATTACTTGTCTATAGCTGGATGTGAAGGCTCCCAGGTAAGCCACAATTCCTGAAGAAATGAGGATATCTCCAGTCAAATTGATGTACTGCCTCCCCAGCTCCAGAGCAGTCAGGTTCCAGCGAGTTTTCTCACCACCAAGGCCTCCAATCAATTGTTCTGCTCTCTGTAGCTTTTTGCTGCACAGGTCAACCTCAAAAACAAAAAATAAATTGCATATAATGGCAGCACTTGTGCTGCAGATTATTTACATGTTTTGTCATACGATGAACAGTCAGGGAACATCCTGAAATTATTTACCTGTATGCACTGATTTTTTTAAAAATTTCAGCAAAGAAAAACTTGATTAAATGTTTAAAAGTCTGAAGAAAGAAAATAATCTGTGCGACAGATTATCTTGCTTACTTGTACAGAGACAAAGTCCATGACATTTAAGAGCTACTGTTTCCTCCAAATAAATTATGAAGTTCATATAAAACACTGAACTCCTAATAGCTTTGTATGTGATACAGAAAATATCAATATTTGAGGAAGTTACCCAGCGCTTATGTTCCTTCTCTCATAAAACATTCTTATGAATTCACATTCTAGGTTGTTTTTTTAATCAAGTAGTCTTTTAAAGTATTTTAACAAGAGGTACGATTTAATAATTTAATTCAATTATTTTACATTCATTTCTTGACCATAGGGGGTTGGGGCTCTGCAGAATCCCCACCAGCCCCCAATTCAAGTTGTTTACAATGTCCTATCTGGATTCCAAACGCGGGTGCGCATGCATGCCATGCGCCAGAGCGGGAACTGTTCATAGTAGTGTCCATGTGTTGGCCACATGGCACATACAAGGAGGACGCTCCAGTTTCCTCTTATCCAGCAACAGAGGGTCCTGGAGCAGAGGGGAAGGAGGGCAGGATTGGAATCCAGATAAGGACTGCACATCTTGAATAACCTCCACTTACAGTAAGTAACCTTCTCTTCTTCTTCGAGTGCTGGTCCCTATGTGGATTCCAAATGCAGGAGAGTAGCGAGCAGTGGTCTGGAAGGAGGTGGGAGCGAGGGCTCTCGAAAAGATCACGCCTGTAGGACAGAATGACCAACTGCAGCACCCGTTGTTGTAGAGGAAGCAATGGCGCAATGAGTGGAGAAGGTGTGGACAGAGGACCAAATGGCAGTTCCAAGTATGTCCTGCTACGGAATGTCCACGAGGAAGGCTGATATGGCGGCATATGCCCATGTGGAGTGGGCCGTGATTCCCAGTGAGAGTGGAGTGTCTGATAGATCATAGCAGGTCTCGATGCAGCAGGAGAACCACTTGGAGAAACATTGTGAGGAGAGGGCAGAGCTGCAGCAGCACTCCGCGATGGCAACAAAGAGCCAGGGGATGCACAGAAGGCGTGGGTGCGATGGAGATAAAATGCTAGAGCCTGACAGATGTCAAGGCAGTGGAAGGCACATTCCATGAGCGAGGCATGGGATTTGGGGTAGAATAGTTTAGGGTTTGGGAGGTGTATACTTTGGTTCAGGTGGAAAGAGGAAGCCACCTTGGACAGAAACTTGGGGTGTAGGCGAAAGGAGATTTTGTACTTCTGGAAGAGGGTGAACAGGGGATCCACCATCATGGCTGCCAGTTCACTGACACGGCATGTAGAGGTGATGGCCACCAAGATGACCTTTACAGAGATATGGGTGAAGGAGCAGGTGGCCAAGGGTTTAAAAGGGGTCTTGTTGAGGGCCTAGAGGACCAAATTGAGATCCCAAGGTGAGGCAGGCCTTTGTACAGGGGGGAAAACATTGAGGAAGCCCTGGAGGAATCAAGAGGTCGTTGGGTGAGTAAAGATGGAGAAATCATCCATGGGAGAGAGGAAAGGACTGAGCGCAACTAGGTGAACATGGATAGAGGAGTGTAGCCCTGAGGATTAATTTGTTGGTCTGTATAAAGGTCTTTCTTATGAATTTAAGTATTTGATGTAATAAGCTTATAGATTTATATTAAGAATAAGTTTGGCTGAAATGCAAGAAATCTACAGGTCAAACATCCTGTATGACGCTAAGGCAACTTCAGCACATTTTGGGACCCTTACTCAGAAAAGTGATAATAAGACAAAATACCCTACGCAGATGTCTGGAGACCTTAACTGAACCATAAACAGTAAAGGGTGGAAAAAGGGGATTTTTGCCCACAAATCTAACAACTACACCACAAATGCATACATACCTGTCATTCATACGCACATACATGTTAGCCTAACATTTCCATGGAGGAAAGATGAAATTTGGGCATAGGAGGAAGGATTTCCGACTAATGCTCTATAAAAAGGTGAGACAATTCACCATTAAACAGGCGATACACCCATCTATCTGCTCCTGTCTACTCTTCATCGCCTCCACCCTCATCTATGCATCGGTAACCCACCTACGATGGCTATTAACTATTAATAGGCCGTAGTATTATTTCTTTTCAAAACTGTAAGTGAAAAGGGATTCAATCTCCCTTATATTTCATTTTAGTTAAAGCATATAGCATATATAGAGTTAAATTAGAACGCAAACAATCTTGAAGTAACTTCCTCTGCCAAAGGGGTGAAAAACACCCAAAGTGCTGCTGCACCAAGAGTGTGAGTATTCAAGTTTGCATAAATCATAAATATATTTTTTTAAAGAACTGTGATATTTTGTAACTTTGTTTTCTTGAACTGTTTTACCATTTGCTTACCATTTCATTGATTTTAATAAAAGGTCTTTATGACTATATCTGTCTCAGTGTAAGCTCCTGTCATAACCCCGAAGTTCCTTTTATAAACTCTGTGAAGCCTGATTCAGGACGAACTTTATCTTCTGATCAAACATATAGGCGAGCCAAACCCATACTAATTAATATCCAATAATTATCATTAATATTATTAATTAATTAAAAGTAATCAAATAAAATTAAATTAAGTGGATACATTACATCAACACTACTAACCCACCCCAAATCAGGCTACAGGAGTGTGCTAGGCCCAATTGGTGGAGATGGAGGAGGTAGTCCCAGAGAATAGGAATGGAGATGTCTGTTGAGATGTGGCGGTGATGTGCCAAAGCAGTGAAGCGTTGCCACTTAGCAGCATAACAGGTGCAAGTGGATTGGTGCCTGCTGTTAGTGAGGATTTCACAGACGGGCGTAGAGCAGACCTGGTCTACATGTGATCCCCAACCAAATACGAGGCCGTGAGGTGAGGAGGGCATGGGTTGGGGTATCGCAGTCATCTGTGGTCTTGTGTCAAGAGATCTGGGATGGTGGGGAGGAGGATTGGGGGGTGAATAGAAAGGTGGAGAAGATCAGTGTACCAGCATTGGCAAGGCCAGGAGAGAGCTACAAAGATTAACATTGCCTGGTCCTTGTGTAGGACCTGGGGGGGAAAGGGGAACGGGTGGGAAGATGTAGAGAAGATCCGAAGTCCAGGGAATGAGTAGGGCGTCGCCCTGAGATCCTGGGCCCACACCCTCCTGGGATCAGAACAGAAGCTTGCGGTTTATTGGTGTTGCAAAGAGATCCCAGTATGGCAGGCTCCACTGACGAAAGAGGGACCGGAGAGTGGGGTTGTGGAGCTCCCACTCGTGGTTTGCATGGAAGGATCGTCTCAGTTTGTCCTCCAGAGAATTGTTGGTGCCCAGGAGGTAAGCCCGTAAGATGATCTTGTGTCGGAGGCACCAGTTCCAATGGCGGATGGCTTCTGTACAAAGATCAGGGGACCAGGCTCCCCCGTGCTTGTTGATGTATATGACCTGTCATGTTGTCTGACAGTATTTGAATATGGTGGGAGTGGAAGGAGAGTAGAAAGGCTTGACAGGCAAGACAGACTTCCCACCATGACCAAAGGCCCTGTGCCATGCAATTGCTGAGATGGGCACCCCAGCCCATCAAAGAAGCATCTGTGGTAAGGGCGATGATGGGTGTGGGGGATGTAAATGGTATGCCTGCTAGGACTGTGGATGGGTCGCACGACCAGGTGAGGGAAGCTAACACAGAAGGAGGGAGGACAAGCAATTTGTTTAGGTGGTCCAACTGTGGATCATAGACATTGTGGAGCCAGTGTTGAAGGCAACGCATATGGAGGTGGGCATACAGCATAACAGCAGTGCAGGCCGCCATGTGGCCCAGGAGGAAGAGGCACTGACAGACGCGTGTGGGTGGACGGTGTCGGAGTGTTGCAATAAGGGAAATGAGGGCAGCAAAGCTATCCTTGGGGAGAAAGACATGGGCTGCAAGAGAGTCTAGGTGTGCCCCTATAAAAGCAAGTGTGCAGGTAGGGACGAGGATCGACTTTTCCTCATTGATGCAAATACCCCACATAGAGTCTGTATGGTGGTAAGGAGGCAGGAGCAAGAGGGTGCCATGAGAAGCCAGTCGTTCAAGTAAAGAAAAAGGGTATGGACCAGTCAGCGCATGTGGGCCACCACAACCACAAAGTCCATGGTGAAAACACAGAGCGGGGGGGGGGGGAGAAGAGGAGGTGGGGCAGTAGCGATACCAAAGGGAAAGATGCAGAATTGATAATGGGCACCACCCACTATGAAGTGAAAGAATTTGTGATGAGCACAGTGGAGGTCTATGTGAAAGTATACATCTTTCATATGGAGAGACATGGGGGACGGAGGAGATTCTGAGAGAGGTGTGACCATCTGGAAATGAAAGTTGTGAATAAACTTGTTAAGAGAGCGGAGGTCCAAGAGGGGGCGAAGACCACCCCCTTTGTTCAGAATGAAGAAATAGGGAGAATAAAAGCCACGACCATGGTAGCGTCATGGAACAGGTTCTATGGCACCCTTCTGGTGGAGCACGGTGGCTTCATTGTGGAGAAGATGGTCTTGAGAAAGGTTTGGAGGGTGGCCACTGGGTAGGTGGCGGGGAGGGAAGGAAAGGAATTTGATGAGGTAGCGCTGATGGATGATGTCCAATACCCAACGATCGGAGGTGATTCTGCCCTAATTGTGGGCAAAAAGGGCAAGAGGAGCCCTGAAGACAACTTGTGGTACGGCTGGAGGGGCCAAGGAGGATTCATGGATCTCAAGGGAAAAGTCAAAAGGGTTGTTTCGACGGTTTGTGAGAGGTGAAGGTGGCAGAGGCGGCAGAAGAGGAATGTCAGGGTCACTGGGAGCAAGGGAGGCGATAAGGTGAGTCAAGTGGTTGCTGGGGTTACCGTTGGTAAGTGGTCTGAGAGCGAGGGTGGAAGGATAGATGTTGGTGTTGGCAGGTGTGGTATAGCTGCCCAGAAAAGGGAGAGTAGCTCGGGAGTCTTTAAGGGAGTGAAAGGACTCATCCATTTTGTTGCTGAACAATTTGTTGTTATTGAAAGGGAAGTCCTTGAAGGTCATCTAGGCCACTTTGGGTAAGTTGCTAGACTGGAGCCAAGAGTCATGACAGAGAACTATGCTGATGGCAAGGAGTGAGATGCAGTGTCTGCTGCATCAATCATGGCCTGGAGAGCAACCTGGACTACCAGTTTGCCCTCATCTAGCAGGTGTTAGAACTCCTGCTGTCAGTCTGGTGGGAGAGAGTCTTGGAAGTCTGCCAGCTTAGAGTAGGACAGGAAGTCGTATTTGGCAAAACAACCGGGTAGCTGGCAATGCAGAACTGTAATCATGCTGAGAATAAACCTTACGGCCCATCAAGTCGTCTTTCTTGGCAGCGCAGTCATAGGGGGTAGATTTGAAATGTTCTTGATGGCCACGTTCAGGGAGTTAGGTGGTGGGTAGGTAAAAATAAAATCAGTGCCCTTAGAGGGAACGAAATACCGACGTTCTTCCCTTTTTGGTGTAGGGGCACAGGATGGTGGCTTGTGCCACACTGCCTGGCCCGGTTGTACTGTGGATGGGTAAGGCTGTACAAGAGGGTCCAGAGTCCAGTTGCATACATGGGCGCATTGCCTCCTCCATTAAAAAATTACAGAAGAGAAGTTCACAAGCTGCTCAAGTCTGCAATGAGAATGAGTGGTAGATGGAGCAGCAGGAACTTATATGGGCGTCACCCAGGCAGTACAAGCAATGGGTGTGTTCGTCGCTCACTGAGAAGGAGCAAGGGCACGAGGCACAGTTTTTTAAACTGATTTGACGGGGCATAGTCCCCCGTGCCAGAAGTGAGGAGAAGTCCCCAAGAAGGAAAATCCACGGAGAGAACTTAACTAACAATGATGAATAACAGACAACTAACTAACTAGATAAGAAAATAAATACAATGAAAGGTTTGAACATAATACTCTTAGGTGGCTAAGAGCATGGAAGAACAGAGGGTTCCAGTTCTGGTCATGCACCGGTAAGAGGGAACTGGAGCGACATCAACTCGTGCTGATGCATGATGTATGCGTGGATCAACGGACACCACTATGAACAGTTCTGGCTATAGCACATGCGCACTCATGTTTGGAATCCACTTAGGGACTGGCACTCAAAGAAGAATGGAAGAATTACGTATTGTGTCTTGCTTACAATACTCCTACTAATACATCCCAGAATGATGTTTTCTTTTTTTGCAACAGTGTTACACTATTGATGCATATTTAGCTTGTGATCCACCCCCCCCCCCTCCCCCCCTGCCCCCTCTGCAGTACTTCTTCCAAGGTATTCATTCCCTTCATTGTGTTGTGTGCCATTTGTCCTTCCTTGGATCATCATTCAGACTAAGGATGGTTCAGGGTCTGCTGCTGCTATCTGGATGATGAGATCAGATTGGAGGTAAGGTGATCAGTAATGTCTTTTCCCCAGTGAAGCCCAAAAAAAAACTGCTGGAACATTTGACACAGCACTTTGACCATATCCATGTCTGTTGTGTCCATTGACATAATACATCATAGTAGTGTGAGTAGTAAAGTCCCTGAGTCCGATACATGAGAAGGCCTGTCGGGAAAGCATTGTCAGGCATTGTACTTGGCACAAACTTCCAGAGAAGAGATATGTTCTGAAGCTTTCTTTTGAACTTTCAGCAACTCAGGTGGCAACCCCAAACTACTAGCCAACCCCAACCTATCAGTGTAGTGAGCTGGAGACTGATCAAAGGCTGAGACCAAGCACTGAAGCCTGGAACTGAATACAGGATCAGAGGTCCAGGTCAAGGGAGGGAAGAAGTCAGACAGAAGTCAAAGATGACAGACAGAGATGACAGATGACGACAGACACACAACCAGCCACACAATTGCCAGCAGAATCAATCAAAGGCATGCACAATCTGTGTGTCAGCAGCAGCCACATGAACAGGCTCAGGCTGAGAGTGACAGGCTGAGGCTTGACACTGCATCACCAGACACAGAAACAGAAAGTCAGTCAATCAGTCAGTCAGCAGAACAGCTCATTAACTCTATCCCCAATGAACTTGATCCTTTGATTTGGGACTAGTGTTGACTTTCCATTGTTTAGGAGAAGACCTAGAATAGATGGTCTAGTAAGCATTAGATGGTCTGAACAGCATAGAGAGAAAATGACTGAACACTTCCCTGTGACTTTTTGGAAAGATACAATTTCCATACTTCCATCCTTCTCCTGATTCCTTGATCAGACACTCACACACTTCTGTACAGACACAATTGGACAGGGAAAGGGGAAGAACTGGACCTGCCAGGACAAAATGAGCATGTGAAACTGGATGCAACTCTGCCAGAAGAAACTGAATGGGTCAGAAGAAGCATGGAAATAGAAGAAGGTCAGGGCCTGAGTCCCAGCAGCAGTCCAGAGTTGCAGGTTGCTGCAATGAGAATCAGAATCAAGTCCATCTGATGACTTGAATCCAGAATCTCAGATCAAGATCAGGTCTCAGTCTCAATCGAGGAACAGGGTCAATAAAAAATAATCCCTGGAGAATCCCTGTCAGAAAGTAGAATCCTGTGGCCCCCTAAACAGCCGGAGAAGCCATGAGAGCCTGAGAGAAGTGACTGATGAGAGAAGAGAGTGAAAGAGGAGGGCTCCTGAGGAGGGAGGAGGAGGGAGATGGAGAGAAGGGGATGAGGAGATGGGGAGGGGTGCCAGACATCTGGTGGTGCTGGGACCCACCTGTCTACACCCAGGAAAGTCCCGAACAAAAGTGACAAGACAAAGATGAACAATGGATGGAAGGACAGGCACGGGACATCTGCAGCTGCTGCTGGGCTGGGGATGGGTGCTGGCTTGCTGGAAATGGGCTGCTAGCCTACAGGGCCTGCTGTGCCCCAGCCTCCTGAGCCTGTAGATCTGCTGCTGGTCCTGCTGCCTTGGCCTGGAACTGCCCAAAGGAACTGCCCAAAGAAGTGCTGGCTGAACTATAGTTGCTGCTGTGTTGGTAATGAGTGTCAAAGTAACTCAGTAAGTAAGTAAAAAAGTAAGTACTAATTAAAAAATTAAAATAAAAAAAGAGTTTAAAAAAAAAAAAAAAAAAATCAAAAATTAAAAACAAAAGTCTGCTGCACAAACATGCACACTTCTGACATCTGCTGAATTTGCCAGCAAATGGCAACCACATTCAGAAACTGCTGAGACATGATCCACTAATTCTGCAGTTAACTGTAAGAGAACACTTGATATTAGCCTTCTGCAACATAAAACTTCCTAAAAACTCTGCCCTTAAAAAAGTCCAAAAACTCCGCAGGCATCCATGTGCATTAAGAGAAAGGAAGAGTATTAATCTTCCTCAATCTGTGCATCTGCTGGAAATCTTCCATCATAAACCCTCCTTCTTGCTCCTTCCTTCTTTATCCTCTCCTTGATCTCGGATCAGTACTGGAAAGTGGAAGTGTGGTTAGGCAAACTAGGCAAATGGACCTCTTGGTGGGTGGTGTATCCTGCCTCAAAGAATAAATCTCAGGGAAGGATCTCTTCCAATTAAGAGTTGGGACCAATTTCTCTTTCTCTCCTCACTGCACCAGAGGACTCTGAAGAGAGACTCTGAAGAGGTCCTCTTGCGGGAGACAGCAGACAAGGGCCTCAGTACTGAAGAAAGCCTCATAGCCTGCTCCAGAAGGTGCTGCTTCAGCCAGAAGTCTCTTGCCACCTGAATCCTCTTCTAGAATGACTTACAGATTGAGCACTGCTCCTTAATGTGTTCCTCACCAAGACACAACAAGCACCTTCTATGTGGATCAGTACTAGGGATTCCCCATCCCCCAAACAACAGACAATGGTTGAACCGTGGTGAGGTCGTCACACAGGGCAGTCAACTACTCTAACACTAAACTAAACCTAAGATGCTTCTAACTAACTAATATCTAGAGCAGGGCTAGGCAACCTATGGCACGTGTGCCGAAGGTGGCACGCAAACTGATTTTCACTGGCACTCACACTGCCTGGGTCTTGGCTTGGGTCCGGGGGCTCTGCATTTTAATTTAATTTTAAATGAAACTTCTTAAATATTTTAAAAACCTTATTTACTTTACATACAACAATAGTTTAGTTATATATTATAGACTTATAGAAAAAGACCTTCTAAAAATTTTAAAATGTATTACTGGCGCGTGAAACCTTAAATTAGAGTAAATAAAGGAAGACTCGGCATACCACTTCTGAAAGGTTGCTGACCCCTGATCTAGAGGAAAACAAACAAACAAACACAAACAAAACCACCTCAGAAAATGGAGACTGAACACTTGAAGTAAAAACAACACACCAAGCTCTGACTCTAGCCACGGACAGTCAGAAGGAACTGAGAGGGGTCTGGGCAGTGCCATCCTTATATAGCGAGAAGAGGGGGTACAGTCACAAGGTGTGAATGCTGCCCCTATGGATATTACTAGGCAAAGTTCTTCAGTGGCTTCAGTGTGCTGGGCATACATACACCTAAATGGTCTATATGGCTACATCTACTGGAAGAACTTTTGTGCTGTTGTTTAAAAATATGCATGTAAACTTCTTTTTTAAAGTGAGGACAGATAATTTTGTAAAGTACTGAATTATTGAAAAGGGAAAGAAACCAAGCTTTAGAATTTGGTCTTACTAGACAAAAGAGTACTGCATTCTAAACATTACCAGTTTCTATATCTGATGTCTGTTTAGTGACATTAGTGGATAAGCAATGAATTCACAAAACCCACAACCACATATGACATTAACTTGCAATCCTGAATAACTATGAATAGTTAACTATACTCACCCCAGTCTAGAGGTGGTCAGTCCAGGTTAATGTAAAGTAAAATTGCCAGGGCAGTGTTGAAAAATTTATCACCTAATGATTTCCTTTCTAGATCACCTGATGTTTTCATTTCTGTATTTCATTCTGTATTCTCAAGTCAGATATGACTGGAGATATACGGGATATAATATAATGTGATATTTTGCATTTATGAGTCTCATAATTATCACATACCTATTCTCCAAGCCACACCTACACTATGGTTTAATAACCAATATGAGAGTGAACAAAAATGATGGTAGCCTAAAACTGGGAGTTTTATTTAAGCTTTGGCAGGGTTGAAGGTTAAAAGCAGAAATGTGATGGGCAAAACCCTCTTATTTTTAAACAACTTTTTCAATGCCCCAGCATTAGCAATAGTTTTATCTACGTCTATTATATACCTGATTCTCCAGATCAGCCTTCTCCTGCTTCTTTGATTCCAAAGTTTGTTGGAGTATAGCCAACTTATCCTGAACTTCCTTTAGGGCTGCTTGTTTTTTTCTCAGACCATCCATTGCAATCTTCAGTTCCCCTTCAGCCTGATTTAGCTTTATCTTTTTGGGGGCAACAACTTTTGCCACTCTAAATAAAATAAATGAGTAAATTAAATGTATCACAATTATACTGTGTATGACTATATCTCAATACCTATGCACATACACTCAGACCAGAGTTGCCATTAAAACCTCAACATGTGCCAAATTAGAGAAAACTGCAGTATACCAAATAACAGTTTGTTAGAAAATGTTAACTTTTTAAATGTCTACTACCATAGATTTCATTACATGCTTCTATTTTTGTCAATCTTGATTGGCTAAAACAGCATCAACTGACTTAGAACAATTTTTGCAATATTTCCTGGAATAACAGGCAATTTTAAAAAAAACAGCAAAAATATCATTGCATATATTCACGTTCATCATACATCCAAAATATGAGATGGCTGAGGCAATATACACCTACAAATATTAGACACTTTGAGCCAATTTTTTAAAAGCCACTATAGATTTCGTGCCTAAAAATATTTTGCATTTACAAGATTATCTTCACAGGTGTTTTACACATGCAAATAGATATTTGTGTACACAAATAAAGCAGTTAGTTTTTATCTGCTTTTCACACATAAGGATCTATCTGCAGGGACAACCTTTTTTTTCTTTTTTTAAGGACTGAAAATAATTGCACACACATTTTTGTGCATTTGTGCATTAGCTTGAAGACTACTGAAAATGTGGCCCTATAATTTTAAAAAACAATGGACAATTGCAAAATAAAATAAAAATGGACAAGTGTTGCATGTATTTTCAAGTAATGGCTAGACAGTCAGTAGGTGGTATTTTACAACTATTCCCCTCAAAATCGTACTAAGTCAGATCCTCAGTTGGTGTAAAGAAGCATACCTCCATTACATACCACAGGCCCAGGACCTGGCCCACTGGTTTTTTGTTTTTGTTTTTTTTTAGCTAACCTACAGTTTGTCTGCAGACATTCATGAAGTATACAGCTGTTCCTTGGTGTGACAGTATGTACCTCTATGTTCACTCCTTTACAAAACTATCATACATTTTGTACAAAGAATGCCTTCGGAGGTATCATTTGAAAACTCATAATTTGTTGATCATTATTGTCCTGGTAAAATATGTGTGGCAAATGTTATATATAAAGTTATAAAATTCTACTGCATGACATTACTGAGACATGTTCCAAGAAAAGCAGCCACAAACCAGTTCCTCAGAGACAAAAGGCAAACTGATGCCTCAGCCAGGTGTCAAGAAAATCAAATGGACCATCACCTGGTTAAGTGGCCATTCCTCAGCAGGAAAAACGGTGTGAGCGAGAAATTTACATCTTGGCAAAGAAACAGCTGGAGGTTCTCATCCCCGCAGACTTTCTGTCTCCTGAACCCCAGCTGAAGATGATTGTCAAAGAAGAAGATGATTCTCAAAGTATAAGAATGGGGAACAGATGCCCCAAGTTATTCCTCCCTTTCTTTCTACCCACAGCACCCACAACACCTGAGGAACAAAGAAATAGCTTTGGACTGAGGAAGGGATCCTGTGTGAAAGGAATTAAGCCAGTAAGACTACTGTAGTGTGTGGTGAGAGAGACTTTTGTTTTGAATTCACTTAGCTTGTTAAGTTAGGTATTAGTTGCATTTTACTTTTATTTTCTTGTAACCAATTCTGACTTTTACGTCTCATTACTTGTAATGACTTAAAATCTATCTTTCTGTAGTTAATAAGCTTGTTTTATTGTTTGATCTAAACCACTGTGTTTGGGGAAACGCCATTTGAGATAACAGGATTTGTGGATATCATTTTCTATTAATAAAATGACGGACTTTTATGTGAGCTTGTGTTGTCCAGGAGACGGCTGCGCAGTAAAACCCACATTTCTGGAGGAAAGTCGGAGACTGTGAATTTTCTGGTTTTCCTCTTCAGTGTAATTCAAGACTGGCTGATCATAGCAGAAATGGCAGCCAGGTGAACCTTTATTGATGACACCAAGAGACCTTGCTGCTTCAGGTGCAAGAGATAGTCCAAGATAAAGGGTACTCATGAGTGCAGAGAAGTGTGCTTCTGTAAGGACCAAATCACAAATCTCTTCCACTTGGCTAAGTAGGTGGCCCTAGTGGATGGCTTCCTACTGCCAAGAAAGACCTCCCTAAGAGGACCCGAGCAAGTGAGCTCCAATGGATTTAGCCAAGAAGCTTCCAAGCCATGAAGTCGAGAGACTCAAGGTTGCGATACTGAAGGCGGCCATGATCCTGGGTGATTAGGTCTGGAAGCAGAGGTAGGGTGACCAGAGCTTCCACTGACAATTCCAGGAGCATGGTGTACCAATGTTGATGGGGCCAGGCTGGAACTATTTATATCACAGAACGTCCATCTCTCCTCACTTTGTGCAGCACCTTGTGAATGAGTGGAATGGGTTGAAATGCACAGAAGAGATAGCCCTTCCAGGGAAAGAGGAATGCATCCACGATCGAGCTCAGGCTTTATTCAGGAAGGAGCAGAACTGCAGATGCTTTCTGTTGTGCCTCGTCACAAACAAATCTTTCTGGGGAACTCCCCACCATTGCAAGATGTTGTTCACAATGTTCGAGCGGATGGACCACTCATGGTTGTGAAAGGATCTGCTAAGATGGTCCACCAACTCATTCTGAGAACCTGGGAGGTAGGATGCCTCCAGGAGTGTTATGCAGAAGTCCCATAGTTTGAGAGCTTCCTGGCATAGGAGAGAGGACCGTGCTCCACCGTAGGTTTATATCAAACACCACTGTTGTATTGTCTATCATTGATACACATCTCCCCTTCAGGTGGACTTGGAAGGTCTGGCAGGCTAGACGAACTGCTCTCAGCTCCCTGACACTGATGTGGAGCGTGAGTTCCGCTTGGGACCAGAGGCCCTGAGTTCTGAGCCTTCCAAGATGCACTCCCCACCCGACCACCAGTGCATCCATGACCAGGATTGTGGCCTGGAGAAAGATACTCCTGTGCACATACCTTAGAATATAAGAACATTAGAACGGCCATACCGGGTCACACCAAAGGTCCATCTAGCCCAGTATCCTGTCTACCGATAGTGGCCAATGCCAGGTGCCCCAGAGGGAGTGAACCTAACAGGCAATGATCAAGTGATCTCTCTCCTGCCATCCATCTCCATCATCTGACAAACAGAGGCTAGGGACACCATTCCTTATCCATCCTGGCTAATAGCCATTTATGGACTTAACCACCATGAATTTATCCAGTTCCCTTTTAAACGCTGTTATAGGAGTTCCACAAGTTGACTGTGCACTGCGTGAAGAACTTCCTTTTATTTGTTTTAAACCTGCTGCCTATTAATTTCATTTGGTGACCCCTAGTTCTTATATTATGGGAATAAGTAAATAACTTTTCCTTATCCACTTTCTCCACATCACTCATGATTTTATATACCTCTATCATATCCCCCCTTAGTCTCCTCTTTTCCAAGCTGAAGAGTCCTAGCATCTTTAATCTCTCCTCATATGGGACCCTCTCCAAACCCCTAATCATTTTAGTTGCCCTTTTCTGAACCTTTTCTAGTGCCAGTATATTTTTTTTGAGATGAGGAGACCACATCTGTATGCAGTATTCGAGATGTGAGCATACCATGGATTTATATAAGGGCAATAATATATTCTCAGTCTTCTTCTCTATCCCCTTTTAAATGATTCCTAACATCCTGTTTGCTTTTTTGCTTTTTTGACCACCTCTGCACACTGCGTGGACATCTTCAGAGAACTATCCACGATGACTCCAAGATCTTTTTCCTGACTCGTTGTAGCTAAATTAGCCCCCATCATATTGTATGTATAGTTGGGGTTATTTTTTCCAATGTGCATTACTTCACATTTCTCCACATTGCGGGTTGAGCACCGCCAGAGAAAGCGTGACTATCTTATCCAGACTGTCCAGGCTTGGCCAATACACCAATGCCAACCAAGCCTGGAGGGGCCTGAGCCTCAGTCTGGCATGCTGTACTACATACGTACAGACACCCATGGGTCCAAGGAGCTTCAAGCAATTCCGTGCCATGGTGGTAGGGTATCGTATGAAACCCTCTATAATGCCACAGAGTATCTGGAACCGGGATTCTGGTAGAAATGCCCTGGCTTGTCTCAAATTTAGCAATGCTCTTATGAAATCTATTCTCTGTGGGGGATAGGGTTGATTTTTCCACATTCAGCAGTAGGCCGAGTCTGAAGTTTACATGTGCCTCCACCTGTGCACTGGAGTGGCCCTTGACAAGTCAGTCATCAAGGTATGGAAACTCCTGCACCTGCCACTTTCTCAGGAAAGTGGCCACGAGTGCCATGAACTTGGTGAACACTTGAGGTGCTGCTGACAGGCCGAAGGGAAGGTCTGTAAACTGATAGTGAGCATGGTTCACCATGAAACAGAAGAATCTTCTGTGGGATGGAATATCAAAATATGAAAGTACGTGTCCTTCAAGTTGAGGATGGCATACCAGTCCCTCGGATCCAGTGAGGGGATAATAAAGGACAAGGAGACCTTTACATGAACCTGTTGAGGTCTTGGAGGTCCAAAATGGGTCTGAGACTGCCCTTGGCTTTCTGGATTAGGAAGTAATAGGAATAGAATCCCCTGCCCCTTAGTTCCTGAGGAATTTCCCCTACTGTCCTGGTTCTTAGGAGCATCTGCACCTTCTGCATTAGAAATTGCTCATGAGAGGGGTCCCTGAAGGGGGATGGGAGGGAGAACTGGAGAAAATATTCCAGTTCTACTGTGCGGAACACCCAGTGGTCCCCTTCGTGATTGAGAGCAGAGAGGCAGAGGTCTACCACAACATTTTAGTGGTGTCTTGAGTTGTCTTAATGAGTGGCAGGGCAATTTGGGATGGACCTGAGGGAGCTAGGATGTCTACCATGAGGTCCAAGGACTCGGCGACTTCCTCAACCTGGAGTCCCAGGTTCTGGGACACTCTCTTGATCATTGCCTGTTAGGTTCACTCCCTCAGGGGCACCTGGCATTGGCCACTGTCGGTAGACAGATACTGGGCTAGATGGACCTTTGGTCTGACCCGGTACGGCCTTTCTTATGTTCTTATGTTCTCTTTAGGAGCTGTTGGTGGACCCAGCTATCCTCGAGCACTGGAGTAGAAGAGGTTCCTGCACTTACTTCATCCAGCGACAAGGAGAATGAGGCTCTAACAGGAACTGGCTTGTGCTTGTGCTTCTTCCTTTCCTCACTGAGAGGGTCACACAGTGCCAGCTCTTCCGTTGTGGTGACCGGTTTGGAGTCGAGCAGCTGGTCCTGCACCGAAGGAGGTGGGGGAGGCGCATAGATTTCTGAGCTTCTTGACACTGACCTCCTGGAATAGGACGTTTGGGCTTGGTGGAACACTCATGGTGTCCAAAAAGCCATTGCACTTGCACCTGTCGCTGTGCAGGCCACTGCATAGGGGAAACTGCTGTTGCTGGCCCATGTCTAACCTTGAGCACCTCCGTTCTGACCTATGTTGGCTCTGTCTGGATACTGTGACAGGGTCAAGCCAGATGGCTACAGAAGAGTGATCCTGTTGGTATCCAGGAAGTAGGCGGGCGAAGAGTGATAGAAGGCAGATATATTAGTCCCAGATTAAGCAGGTCCCTTTTCCCTGGGTAAAGTAACAGGGGCAGTTCCAGAACAAGCAGGAACTTGCTCGAACCAATTAAGAAGCTCCTAGAATCAATTAGGACAGGCTGGCTAATCAGGGCACCTGGGTTTAAAAAGGACCTCACCTCAGTCAGTGAGGTGCGTGCAAGGAGCTGGGAGCAAGAGGCACTAGGAACTGAGAGTGGGAAGGCGTATTGCTGGAAGACTGAGGAGTACAAGCATTATCAGACACCAGGAGGAAGGTCCTGTGGTGAGGGTAAAGAAGATGCTGGGAGGAGGCCATGGGAAAGTAGCTCAGGGAGTTCTAGCTGTCATGCAGCTGTTACAGGAGACACTCTAGACAGCTGCAATCCACAGGGCCCTGGGCTGGAACCCGGAGTAGACGGCGGGCCCAGGTTCCCCCCAAACCTCCCAACTCCTGATCAGACATAGGAGGAGTTGACCTGGACTGTGGGTCCCACCAGAGGGGAAGGTCTCTGGTCTGTTCCCCGACCCACTCAGTGGATCATCAGAGACTGCGAGGATTGTTCTTCTTCCTTTTCCCCATGCTGGCCAGTGATGAGATTAGCTGAGTGAATGGCATATTTGAGCCACAGAAGTGGCCAAACTGAGGGCTGCCGTGAATCTCTGAGGCGAGCAAATCTGCCAATAAGCACAGGACCCACCAGAGCAGAGGAGGAACTTTGTTACAATGTGTACAATACCGCCTCTGAGTCCAATGGAGAGGACTCACTACGTGAGGAGCATGGGGGAGTGGTGCCAAGAAACAGGGGACTGGTGTGGCACCATTGCTGGTCTGGGAGTGGTGCCGAGGTGACGGTGACCGGCATGGTACCATAACCAGTTTGCCAAGGGATGGTGCCAGTGTTCTCAGGCCCAGTCTCGCCTGGTTGGAGAAGGCGGTGCCGTGAAGGCAATAAGCTCTCTAGCCACCTCAAAGGTCTCAGACATGGAGGGCAACTCTAAAGCCTCTCCACGGCTCTCCTGAAGAGGGGAGTCCATCAGTCTCAGACTCAACTGACCCCTTGTTGGGACAGGAGTCAACAGTGCCAAGCTTAGGTGGTACAGTGCTTAGGTGGCCCGGTGTGAGTAGAACTGCACTCAAGTCCTTTCGCCTCGGTTTTGGAGTGGGTGAGCACCCCGTGTCCGACTTCTTTTTCTTCTTATGGGGCACTGGAGATTGGGAGCAGTGTCGCACGCTAGTAGGAACTGAGCCCCTCTACAGAGAGCCCTCTCGGTGCTGAGAGTCTCTACCAGAGTCCTTTCTTAGCGCTGAGGCCTCCCTTGGCGATGCCAGCATGCTCCACACTGATGCGGACGTGCTAAATATCATTTCGGACAAACTCAGCTCCAAGTGGGGGCAAATGGTGGCCTCCATCAGAAAAAAATTCAACTGTTGATCTCTCTGTTTTGGGGTCCTGGGGCGGAATACCCTGCAGATTTTACAATGGTCCTTCTGATGAGATTCTCCCAGACACTTCAGGGAAGAAGTGTGAGGGTTGCTCCTGGGCATAGGTTTATTACAAGCTGTGCAGAGTTTAAACCCCGGAGACCAAAGCATGCCCCGGGGGGTGGGTGGTAGGAAGGGGATAACCCTGAGAACTTCATATACTTAAACTATCTATCTAGACAACTAGTACTATTATAACTATTTACAGGGAATGATCAGAAGATCACTAGGGAAAGGGCTTGCCGAAGCAAGAGAGAACGAGCGTTCCAACCAACTGTCACAGTCAGTAAGAAGGAACTGAAGAGGCAGTGGGTTGGCAGGGCCCTACATACAGCACCATGAAGGCATGATTCCTTAGGCTCCTAAACCGCCCCAATGGGTACCACTAAGGAAAAACCTTCCGGCACACACCTACTTGGAATCGACATGAGCAAACACTCGAAGAAGAATATGTAATAGTACATTCAATTTTGTTACATTTAGTGGAAAGATTCCTATCCATCTCAGGCCTTTGCTACTTATTTTCAGATTGTAGGCTGAGTTTAGGCACCTAAGTGTGGATTTGATAGATTTATCCAGGCTCTGGGGATGTGTTATAGTGATACTGTAAATTGGTGGGGTGACTCAGCACAAATAAGATATGGCAGAAATCAGCAAGGTTTTTTTTCATCAGGGTAAGCAAATACAAACAAAACAATTTCCAATGTGGGGTTTAACCCAGTCCTCAGAAACTAAATGATGAGCCCTTCCTTCCCACTGGCATTCTAATACCCTTCTGCTGAAGACCTGTGCCACAAGGATGGGGAAGAGAAACCAGAATTAATTATTTGCTTACTGGAGATGGGATATTGCCCCCTTCATCCTATCCAATGTACCCACATTTGAAAATCAGATCCTATACGTCCTTTTCAATAGCTGCCTCATAATCTTTACCAGTGAATATGTCAGGCCAGTTAGAATTTCCAACAAACTTTAAATCCCTCTTAGTATTAGAATAGACTAAACTCACTTGGATTTTATTTGTACACAAATGCTTGCTTACTTACTTATCATAGGAATCCATGGCGATGACCCATTTGCACAGACCTTCCGCTGCTGTGGAAGCATTTCGAACCTTGTCTGGTACAAACTCAGGATTTGTGATATATTGTTTCCTGATGATGGCCATGTAAGCTGGAGGAATGTTGTCCTTATCATATTCATGAAGCGACTGCAGAAATCTTATATCACCTAGAAGTCTCTTTGCTGGACCCCAGAAATCCTCTATTTTTTTCCCTGAGCCTGATGGATCTGGAATTTTATCTGATTTGATGCCTTTCAGGATGCATATAGCTTCCATAACTAACTTGACACCAGAAGGAGGACTCTTCATGGACTTCACAACTGTGATATCCTTAAAATAAATGACATAAATATTACTGCTTCAGCATTAGACCCCTTTTCTAACATATCACAATCATTCTATGTATGTTACAGTACTATTTTTCCATATATGTTTGCTAGACTCATACTTGGTATTTTAAACTCAATGTGATCTCAGGATCACAGACAAAAATTAATGTACACTGTACAAATATACCATATATTCATTGTTAGTAGTATCTGCCTTTTAAATCTTTCATTTTTAAGTATAGGAAAACAACAGTGTTTTGTCTGCTTAGCCCGAGTGTTTTGTCTGCTTAGCCCCTTCTTCCAGAATATGTATTATGGCAGTACATGGGTTGAAATAAAACTGACATTTAAACAAAGATGATCAAACTTGAAATCTAATCCACAGTTAGTTTAGAGAATGTGAAATTTCTTACCTGAGAGTTTTCTTTGGATTAGCAGCTTCTTTCCTCATTCATCACTAATCCTTAATGCCTACCCACATACCTATGAAATTCAGAGGCAGTCCAATATTGTTGCTGGAAGCTCCAGGCCTAAGTTCCAACCTTTGGTTCAGGCCACCAGAAGAGTTATTCCAGAGACAGAAACATTTCAGCAACCTATTATTAGCACTAAGACAACAACTTGATATAATGTCTTAATTAACCTTAAGACAATTATATTTTTAAGTCTCCCCTTTGAGAAAAAAATTCTATTTGTATTGTGGTCACTTATCAGACTACCAGGGTAGGCTGAATGAGGAGAGAAGCTGCTAACAGAAAGAAAATTATCAGGTAAGAAATTTCTCATTCTTTTGCACAGCCTCTCTTCTCATTCATCACTAATGGAAAGTAACTAGCAGTGAATTAAAGAAAGTGTTGTTGGGAAAGGAGCTCTGGGTCTGAACAATGGGAAAAAGACTTTCCACCCCTCCCCCGCTCCATAGGCTCGCTCTGCCTCTATGCCCAGGGCTGAGGTCCTGGCTGCCAGTCTGCTTTCCCGGCTGCTGGCCCTGTGCCCAGGGCCCCGCACCCGGCCCTTCACTTCCAGGGTCCCAGATGTTAGCCCCGCAGCTGGGGCTCTGCTACTGGCCTCACACACAGGATCCAGGCTGTGGGCCCCATGCCCGGGGCTCTGCTCCTGGCCCCGTGCCCGCCCCCAGCCTTTTCCCTTTACCCCTGTCCAGGTCCCCCCACTCCCTGAGACTGGCATTGCTCCCAGCCCCAGCTGGGGGCATCACAGACAGGGGTAAGGGGGCTGGCTTTCAGCACCCCCACTATTAAAAGGGTTCCAGCGCCACTGATGGGTAGTTACCAATGTAGCTAATCACTGGTGGTGCTTAGGATATAGGAGGTTTTACTTCAAAGCCACACAAGCAGCACTTACTCTCAAGAGACTGGCAGAGAACTATAAAATGAACTCTTGGGCCTGATCCTGTTATCTCAAATCTACTTAAGCTTCGTTAGAGGAAGTTTGAGTCACAAGACTGAGGTCTCCAACTCTAGTGTGGATCACCCTGATATTGGACATTGGACTATAACCTACAGAACTGATTCTGAAAGAACTTTTTGCAACTCTGAAGCTCACCATCTCTACTATGAAACTGACCTAAGAACTTTATTCATATATGTATGTATAATGATCTTTTAACTTATGCTCGCTCTCTTTTCTTTTTTAAGACATTTTAGTTTAGTTAATAAGATGTGGCTGTAAGCGTGTATTTGGGTAATATCTGAAATATTCATTGACCTGGTGGGTAACATATCCAATCCTTTGGGATTGGTAGAATTTTTTGTATGATGAACAAAATTTTCAGTAATCCTCATCATACTTGACTGTCTGGATAGGAGCCCAAGGCTGGGTGGCTTTAAGGGAACTGTATTTCTGGCTTCTGGGTAACCAGTAAGGAATTGTAGAAGCTGTTTTGTTGCTGGCTTGGTGAATAAGTATTAGAATAGCCACCAGTTTTGGGGATCATCTGCCCCATTCTTTGCAATTTGCCCTGATTGAGCAATCTCAGCGTGGCTCCCCTGGAACTCCGGTCACAGATGCAAAGCAGAAGGGAATTAGGTAGTGGAAAACAGATAGGGATCACATATCTTGAAGAACCTCCAGTTACTCTATCGGAAGTAACTTTCTCTTCTTCTTCGAGTGCTGATCCCTGTGTGTATTCCACTGTGGGTGACTGAGAAGCAGTACTCAAGTAGGAAGAGGCTGCAAGAATGCAAGCAGCAGAGCCATTTGAAGAATGACTGTTCCAAAGGATACATCAGTGGAGGAGTCCTGTGTTAGAGCATCATGCCTCAGGTCAGTAGAAGTAACTCCACATAGCTGCTTTGCAAATGTCAAGTAGAGGTACTTCTTAAAGTTATGCCATTGACGTCGCTTGTGTTCTCACCCCAAAAGGGGAGGGAGATGCGACAACTGATAGCAGGGTAAGATACAGCCTGAGATCCATTTTAGAGATCCTCTGAGAGGACAGAGCCTGATCATGGACTCCACTATGGTGATAAACTACCTGGGAGATTTTCTGACTGGTTTTGTCCTTTGTAGATAAAAGGCTAAGGCTTGTCTCATGTCAATGGAATTAAGTCTCCTCTCCTTTTCAGATGCATGTAGTTTTGGAAAAATACACAGGTAAGAGGATTTACTGATTTAGGTGAAATTCTAAAAGAACTTTGGGGGTGAACTTAGGATGTAAACACAATGAAACTGTCTCTGTGGAATATGACGTAAGGCAGATCCCACCATCAGTACTCCAAGCTGACCCACCCTTCTGGCTGAGGTGATGGCTATGAGGAATGCAACCTTAATAGATGGGAGAGACATGGAACATCTGGTAGCTAGTGGTCTGAAGGGCGGCTTGGTGAGCTCTGAAAGAACAAGATTTAAGTACCATTGAGAGAAGGTTTTCTTACTGCCAGAAAAGTTCTAACTAGGCTATTCCAGAACCTGGTAGTCAGCGGGTGAGCAAAAATTGAGTGACCATGTGAAGGTGGGTGGTATGCACTGATTGCTGGCAGGTGAACCCATAAAGAGTTGATGGAAAGACCAGCTGTTTTGAGGGAAAGAATCAGGTGAATACCAGATGGCTATGTAACATTTCCTAGTAGAATCCTTTCAACTTCTAGTAAGAATGTTTTGCATGGTTTCAGAGCATGAATGTTCTAGAGTTAATGGCCACCCAAAACTACCCTGAGCCAGAGTGGTTGGAGGTTGAGATGCTTGATTCTGCCCTTCCCCTTTGTCAGGTGATTGGAAAAGGAATGAGGGTTGATCAGTGACCAAGAGGACATATATAGGAGACTCGGAACCAAAACTGTATGGGCCAGTTGGGGGCAAGGAGGATGATTGGGAATCTGGCAAAGCAAAGATGTCATCAGGTGGAATGTAAGACTCTGCTATATAAGTTATGTATGGGACCTCTTTCTTTCCAGCACCAGAGCAGCCGGGGAGAGCATAAGGGTGGCATAAAGCCACCTTAGCCCTCACTACCTCCCTTGGGCTGCAGATTAAAGGTGCAGCACAGAATCTCAGCCTCTGCTTCTAGTCTCTGAAAGAACAGATATCTATGTGAATATATCAAAACAATTACATGGTAAGTATGCAGTTTTGCTGAGGAAGCAAGCAGGAAGAAGCAGATTCTTTTTAACTTGTCATTTGTTGATTCAGAATATTATGATGTTTATGAATTTTAAAATGGCTAGTGAGAAATGTTTGATTTTATACATCCAGAGCATATAAGTGTTATAGTTCACTAGCTTATGTTATAGCTGTCCACACAGGGAATGAAAATAAAATAATGCCTTGATTTTGAAACTAAATGTTTTAAGAAATTTCAAATGCTACAAAATTATGCAACTTTTAATTCAGTAATAACATGAAATCTGACAATTAATAGCTATGCAGCATATTCAATTTTTCTTTGAAGGCAGACATGGTTTGTTTTTGTTAGTCTGAATACCTGGTCAACGTATAAATACGTAAAGTTAGCTTTACCTGTGCAGTAAGAGTATCAAGAGCAGACAGAGCACTTTCCAGAATCGGCAAGGCTTGTGCCAGATCAGCATCACATTCATCTTTGATTGCTTTTGCAGCCATAGCTTGCTCATTCGCCACAGCTTCATCAGCTTTCACTATTTTTTCAGTTTTAGCTACTTCCAAGGACTCCTTTTCAATAACCACCATCATCTCATCAACTTGTTTGCTAGCTTCCTTTAGCTGAGGCTGTAGGGCTTCCAGCTCATATTGCATCGAAGCCACCTGTGATGCAGCAGAATTCAGTTTCTCCAAGCCAACTTCATATCTTCTTTTCATTTTCATCACCTCACTAAAAGTAATGTCAAGCAGTGCTTAATTTTACAGACATTTTCTTAGCCCCGTTTCTCAAATTTCTAATTTCACACCATTCTTAAAATTCAAACACCATGCCATCTTGTTTTATTTGCCCATCAGATGGTGCAATATAGTACTTGTGTCTGAGTCTCATTTGCCCTCAGACTCCTTTACGCTACTTCAGTAATGTACAAGTGCCCTAAAGGTACAAAAAATGACAAGTGAGTGATCAAGGCTGGATTTACTGTATGAACAGATGAGGAGGTCGGGTGAAAAAGATAAAAAACAAGGGTGGGAAAGTAGATGGGTGCAAAGTTCTGAAGGCCCTTAGGGATGAGAAGTTGGAATGTGATGTGGTGGAGGAGGAGCCAGTTGAAGGACACAGAAGGGGGTTACATGATCAGGAATATTATTTTAATAGCTATGTTTTATATGGAACTGAGGGGACTAATCTGTGCATCAAGAAGGTCAGAGAGGAGGAGGTTGCACTAGTCAAGAGGAAATAATGAGGTTCTGGACAAGTAGGAATTGAAACTTCCTATTCTTTTCATTAAGACATGAAAGAGTCTTCTGAAGGTAATGACTTTCCGTCACTACTGACCTAGGCACACTGGTGACCTAGAGGAATATCCCTAGATTCTGCATGACTATACTAAGTCCCTGACTTCTTTTATTTTCCCTCAGAGCTTACATACAGTCTCAGAGACCTAAAACTCCACCCATCATGAAGGAAGGGAGTGTCTTTATACAGCAACTCAGTGGTATTCACCCTCCAGAACAGGTGTAACTTCTAGGGTCTGGGACTGCATCAGAAGAACTGATATTTTAAAGCATCAACAGGCATCAATTTAATAATGAATATTAGAACTGGCCTAATGGGATACAAGATATAAACTGGGTCTAACTGGCTCTTTAGTCCACTGAGTGCAGATGTATCCAAGAAATGGCAATCTGAGTATACTTAACTTTTTTATTAGATTAGCTACACAAATTAATTACATGTAGAAAATACTATTTTAAGGGAACTTTGGGCTCCCCTAGCAAAATGCATGTTATATATCCTTACGTGCGTTTCTTTTCCAGTAAGGTTTTGAAAGTGGAGATTAATTCCAGGTATGAGGTAGGTGTAACATAGTTGTGCCTTTGAAGTTCAGTATGGAACAGGTCAGACAAAACAATGGTAGAAGTGTGAAAGCTTTTACACATATCAATACAGCCTTCGCGTGTTGCTTCTGACATTTCAATATCTTCCAAGAAGCGAGAGGCAACAGCTTGCAATGCATCTTCAGGCCATGTCTAAATTTAAAATAAACATAATATTACTTCACCTATCGTACAAATAGGTATTACATGGAGAGTTTTTCATTTCTACATTCACATAAAAAAGGAAAACCTAATATAAAACTCTAGTTTTCTGAAAGGCCCTTCCCTCAATATGAAAATTCAGAAAAATGGGGCTCCAAATAAGTAGGGTGAATGCAATGCAGGGTACACAGTGTTGCCATAAAGATCTGACTAACCTTTGATTAAATAGAAATCAGCTATTTGGGGCTTTATTGTGAAAAATAAAAAGACTCAAATTCTGCCTTTCCATAAACTTTCCATATAAAGAATGGCTATAACATTGTCTAATGAAAGCTTATTTTGGGGGGAAAATCCTGAATTTTGTTTAAACAAAATTTACTGCAGAGAAAAACAGCTTCGTTGTTTCTATAAAAAGTAAAACTGTCTTTTAAAAACATATTTAGTTTAACATTTATTTCCAAAACTTGTAAAGTTGGATATAAGGCAAATAAACAGAATTCAAATGTAAACTAGGGTACAGAAGAACTCTGAAATACTGCTGCACTTTGAAAAGTGACTCCATAGAAGTGTCATTGTGGGATTCTTGGTTAATTGTTTTTCACTGATTTCCGTATTACCAACACTGAGTTTACATGTAAAAAATTGTCTTTTTTCTAACTGCTAACACTACAAACTCAATTTGGGCCCAGCAAGTCCATTTGGGTTCTTTCCTTCTTGAACATCATTGTCTATAATAAAGATTTTGCTAGCCAAATTGGGCTCTCAGTAAACCCCATTTTTTTCCAAATTACCTCTTTGCAACCTTTAATGGGTTTCCAGAGGTGTCACCAACTGGAGCTTAGTAAACAATATTGCTGAGAATGCACAAGAAGGAATAATACTCTCTTAATAGTTTTAACTCTTCATGGCTAAAAGATGTAAAAAGTAGTAAAATCTTATTTTAATTACTACAATCAAAAGATATGACTGACACATGGGGAGATGGCTTATTGAGTAAAGAGCTGTCATGTTTACAGTCACTTTTCAGAACAGAATCATACTTAAAACAGAAACTAACAATGGCAAAATTGCACAAGAAAATGCACACAATAATACCAATACATTCAATTATTAGACTGAAATATGAAAACGTATTGCATTACACAAACAGATGTATTGCTTTCAGAGTATATTGAAGTTGGATACTAAGATTTATTTTTAATTTCATTATTATCATGAGAAAACTAAACTTTTAACTTTTATAGATGGCCCAGTGCTTACCTAGCAAAATGAAGAATTTCAGAGGAACTTACCACGCTTATATCAATCAGTGCTTACACGTTTTGCTCTACAGATTGTGGAAGAAGGATGTGTGAATGATCACACACTAGTTATGCCTCACTTTTATCTGCATACATAGAATTTACAGAATTTTCTATTGCTCCAAATCTGAAAAGACTAACTGATATGATTAACTTTACACGAGTTGTTCCATTGATTACTCACATAGAAAAAGTTAAGTATGTATCAAGTAAGTCTTTTCAGGATTGTTGCCTATATGTGCATGCACCCTGCAATCACAAGTTAAAGAGATGTAAATACTAAAAAGTATTTTGATGTGAATATTTAAAAATATGTTTTCAGTGGCAGATCTGCAAGACAAAGTTACAACAATCAATTCCGGATTACAACTCTGATTCTTTGCTTCTTAGAACACAGTAGGTGATAAATGAAGCATGTTGAGTTTGTCAGTGTCCAGCACAGTACTCATTAAAAACATATTCAGCAATTTGTTTTTGTTGGCTTGCTTTTTAATATCACACATTTAAAAAAATTATTCATATCCAAATATCAGTAAGCATTTTACAGAATTTCATACATTCCAAAATTCATAAACCACTTCTCAGATGTTAATATGTGATTTATCAATTGACTGCAGGCTGGCAAAATTAATAATAATGATTTCAACTTAAGTGCACTCCTCACTGTACTTGCTCTGTTCCTTACCAACAGTAAGACTCTGTGCTGGTAAATAGGATTCTGCAGAAAGGTCTATATATTTATGTGTGTAAATAATTGGTGCTAAAAACTGGAAAATAAAGAAATATCTTCATTTTTATCCACACTTAAATTTAACTGTAGTAAACATCCTGAGTGGCTTTTTAATTACTCACCAAACTGAATCCATTATTTGATTCATTTTAAATTGTTTTTCACCACTTCAAAAGATACTTTGAAAGATAATTTGCCACTAAACTTTGTCTGGGATTCTGGGTGAAAGAATCCTCCACCTCCAAAGAAAAACAGGATTTTGATATTTTTGAAAGATTAGTCAAAAGCTGCCTAGAGTTTACCATTCCTCTCCCTTTGAGCTGTTCAGGTGTGTTACTATAACCCAAGGACTGGAGAAACTTCAGAAGGCTGCAGAGCTTCAAAGCTGGAGAAAGGGCAGGATCAGGCTAGAGAGCTGTGGAATGT
This sequence comes from Mauremys reevesii, assembly GCF_016161935.1. Taxonomy (NCBI): domain Eukaryota; kingdom Metazoa; phylum Chordata; order Testudines; family Geoemydidae; genus Mauremys; species Mauremys reevesii. The sequence goes on along the minus strand of NC_052633.1, from coordinate 23,924,858 downwards.
GAAAGATGGGAGCTTATTTGCATGTGCTCTCTCCCTCCTCTAGCTAGCCTTGAACTCCCTCACATGTTCTCATGAAGAGGCAGGAAACAAGAGCTGTATCTAGCCAGCCCTTCCCTCTCCTTTGACCCTTTTTGGGGGAGCAAAATCCTTTGCTCTAGGAGGGACTTGGTGGGGGAACAGAGAGGCTGAGTAGTTATATAACTCCCCTTTCTCTTCCCTCCAAATGCCACCAACGGGCTACCATGGCAGGGAGCAGGGATAGCAGCAGCAGCTCTACGTGGAGCAGTAAAGATGAAGAAGGTAGATCAAAGCTCAGGCAGACTGTTTCCACAAGCAGATAAATGGGCTGCTGCTCTTGCTGTCCACTCCCTCCCGCTTCCCTCCCTGCTGGAACCATGGCATGCTTTTATGGAGTGTGGATGTTTGTTCACAGCCCCCTCCAAACAGATAAACAAGCATGTGAGAAGGAAGCTTTACCTGGCCTCATCCTATTTATCTTTTTGGGGATGGGTATTGGTGTTGCCCCCTGACTACTGGTCTTCTGAGATGCACACATGGCTATCCTACTCTCTCTACCCCCATTTCTGCTGGAAGAACACAGCCTTAATGGGGCCAGATGATCTATTACTGTGAGGAAGTTCTAGAGTCTTCTCTCAAATGTCATTAGAATGAGGTAGGGTTTATTTCTCAGAGGGGAACTATGGGAAACCTTCAAATTCTTCCCTTTGTATATATGTACAGATACATTTATTCTTACTGGTTATGTTGCCCTGGATTTGAGGGATTTGTGTACCCCAGAATGTGATCAAGCAAATTGCAACCATATTATGTGCATTCTGCCACCATGAATTAATAAAATAGTTAAGGGTTAATTAGAAAGCAGGCTTTTAGATGCAAGGTGAAAACTATTTGGCAGTTTCTGCTGATCAGTATTGGAGGATGAGAGAAAAAAGTAAATAACTGAGAATGAAAGAAGATAAGTGGATGAAAACCTTGAGTCTAGACGCCTCTGATATTAGAAGCTTATAGAAAGTTAGAAAAAGTGATGCTCCAGTAGGGGTCATTATGACCTATGTTTTTTCTAGAAGTTAGCTATAAAAAGTTTAGATAATAGAGTGTACTTTGGAACAATACTCTGAAGCCATCTTGAGAGACATTTTTCCTGACATCTTTTCTCCCCGGTGGGTGAGCAACTGGCCACTGTGAACCCACTGTTAATTACTCAATACCGTGTGTAGCGGGGTGGTCACCCGCTTCTGCCTTAAAAGGCTTAAAACAACCCAGGGAGAGGGCTGTGGCTAGGAGAAAGCAGCCTCGGCTGATTGGGGAAACAGCCACAGCTGTGGCCACGCCCCAATCAGGCCACAGCTGGCCCTATAAAAGGCCAGTGAGCCAGGAGCTGGCAGAGACTCTCTCTAGCTTTGAGAGGGAGGGATCTGGCTGCAACGTTCTGAGAGAAGGTACCCAGAGTGGAGCAGGGCTGGGGGAAGGCCATTGGAGCTCGGGAGCTCTGGCCTGGAAACCCCCCAGGCTGCAGCCTAGTGGAAGGTCAATTAGGTACTGGTGTTGCAGGGGGCAGCCCACAGGTAGGCAGAGGCAGCAGATCCAAACCCCTGTTCCCTATGATGAGTGGCATTTACACTACAGTCTGCCCCAGTGAGCGGGGTTTAGATGGTGACGGGCAGTAGCCCACGACTGAGGCATGGTGAGGATAGAGGGTTGGGGGTTCCCTTGGGTAGGGAGACCCTGAGACCGTGGAGGTATTGCCAGGGGCAGCACCCCAAAGACAAGGGGCACTGGGTCCTGGGAGGGACATGGAGGCCAGCGGCAGCAGGACACCGGCCTGCAGAGGGTGCTCCAGAGGCTGAAAACGCTAATTCCCTGAGACGACCAGCAGGAGGTGCCGCAGGGGTGAGTCCTGCCCTGTTACACCATTCCAGATGTTGGGTAAATATCTGGGATGTTCTAAACCTATTGCTTATGTCTGTGTGTGCTTAAATCTAACAAACTGCAGATTTAGATAGAGCACTCTTAATTGCATGAATCTTTTATCAGATGGAACTGCTGTATTCCCACTGATTTATTCCTGACACTGCCTGGAGTAAAATAGTTAAGTTACCACTGTTAGGGGTTCTGAAAAACCTGGGTAACAGTTCTGGATCAGTATTCACATTGCACTCCCCATCAGTACCTGGCCCAAGCCGGGGAAGCTAATGATCCAACCAAATTTGGTGATGAATCCCAGTCGTGCCACCTGAGGCGCATTGCGTGTACGCTAAGACTGGTTATAACTTACCCTCTTCTCTTTAAAATGAGGCTCAGAAATATAGCAATGCATTTTAAGGGTAGCATAAGTCTGAATTTCCTAACTTGTGTGATTAAATTTTGAACCTTACCGTTACTATAATGTAAGTATTTTGTATATAACATATAGATAGATTATCGTAGTTTGCAAGTTAGTAGTGATGAAGGTCATGCTTGGGACTAGGAGATTTCTCTACTAGTCCTTGCCAATCCATACCAGACTCAATTTTTTGGGGGTACCTGGCAAATCATCACTGAGATTTTGCAAGCAGAGTACATTGGATAGTTCATTCTCTAATTTCTACAGTACTGTGTTTACTCAGATATTAATCTTAGCGATTGTGACAATCTTGCCCTTATTTACATCCTGTGCAACCCCTCTGAAGTCAGTAGGGCAGAGTACCATCATCTAATTCTAAATACAGAAAAAAATTTAACTGTTAATTAGCAGATTTCAAGAGCAAATTATTTGTCATGAAAAGAACTGAGGCCATATTTTGAATAATGCATTTGTGGTGTTTCTATCAGAAAATGTGTACATAGTAAATAACTGTACCTGAAACCAGTCAAGCGTGCAGCAGTTAACAAGAGCTGGAAATTTTCGAAGACGATTACGAAAAGCATCTCCAATGGGACTCATTGCCAATACCACATGGAGCTGGTCTCGGCAGCGATCAATGAACATGTTAAAAAGAGCTATGGGACTGCCATCAGTTTGCTTTGTTTTATCTCGCTGGCGGTCTATCTGACGCATTCGTTCACAAATTTCTTGTTTCTCATCTAGTGCAAAGAGGTTTGGTACCTCCCCTGCATTTAGTAAGTTGTTAATGTCTTCTAAAAATGACTCCTTCTTTATCTGAGAATCAGTGAATAAGAAAACTCCTTGCATCTCACCCTCAGTAGATTTCCTTAGGATGACTTTTAAGTCTTCATGCCACTCATTGTTACCGTAGCTCTTAGATATTTCAACCTGAAAAAGTGTATAATCAGCCATATGTGCTGCTAATCGAGTGAGGGACTGCCTGCCACTGCCTCCGACACCAACCAGAAGGGCATGGCTGCGAGGTTGTTTCAGGATCCGTGAAATTCTACAGACGTGTTCAATAGCAAATCGGAACAAGACAAGCTGCATAGGTTTTTTACTCATGTTATTAAATTCTTCCAAGTGGCTCTCTACAACTAATCTCAATGTGTCCACATCATTGATCTCCCTGTAGTTGGTGTCCTCTCGTTTGGGGTCATGAAAGTCACAAAACATTAGGCTACGTAAGTCATCCTCTTCTACCTTGCCATCAAAATTGAAGTCCAGGCTCTGGAAAAGTTCATGAAAGTCTTCATCTAAATGACTTTTCACTACTTCTTGGATATACTCAACAAGCCAGGCTCGATCTGCATTATCCACTAAGCGATCATAGTACACTCTAAGAACCTGCATAATAAATAACATAATAGTTTTAGTAGGTGATGATAACATTCTGTTCATTTTACACTGACATTATATATATGTTTCACTTTGATTATACACACACACACACGAGAAAAAATAGCTTCAAAGTGAAAATTCCCTTAAATTCCAGTACAATGAAAATTAAAATAAATGTTCAGAAGCAACTGGAACAGTTGATCCTTTTATCTTCTAAATGAAAGCTAAGCTGCATATGGGAAAATAACACACTTTGCACATATTGTATGCATACTTTAAATATATTAATTATATTTTGAAGACATTTTGTAAAGAGGCAGGTGTTGCTATCCTTACTTTTATGTAAAGTCAGAATAAATGAATGACCAGACTTGGCACATTTTTGCTTTTTCTTCCTGTTTCTAAATATAGTAATTCCACACTTAACATTGTAATTATGTTCCTGAAAAATGCAACTTTAAGCGAAACGATGTTAAGCAAATCCAATTTCCCCATAAGAATTAATGTAAATGAGGGGGTTAGGTTCCAGGGAAATTTTTTTCACCAGACAAAAGACTATACACACACACACGCACACAGTATATGTTTTAAACAAACAATTTAATACAGGTACACAGTGATGATGATTGTGAAGCTTGGTTGAGGTGGAGGAGTCAGAGGGTGGGATATTTCCCTTACTGCTAAATGATGAACTAGCAATTGGCTGAGCCCTCAAGGCTTAACTCTCTCACTTTACAAGGTGGCAGGAATGGAGGGAGATATGTGCATTGCCCTTTAAGTACACTGCCTTTAAATTAGATCAGCTTGCTGAGACCGCAGCTGCTGCAAGCTCCCTCCGTCCTGAGCCCTGGTGTGTCCCCCTGCTCTATGGAAGATGGAGTAAGCAGGGTGCAGGAGCAGGGAAGAGGGGGACACCCTGACATTAGCCCCCCGTTTCCTCCCCCCCACCCCACAGAAAGCAGGAGTCTTGGGGAGCAGCTCCAGGGCAGAGGGCAGGAGCAGCACATGACAGTGAACTGCAGGCAGCTGCTGGACAGGGAACTTAGAGGAGCGGGGAGCTGATAGGGGGGGGCTGCTGTTCCACCCTGGTTCCAAGCCCCCACAAGCTAGCTACAACAGGCTGCTCTTCCTGCAGGTAATAGACAAAGCAGGCGGTTGCCAAACAACTTTAAACGAGCATGTTCCCTAATTGATCAGCAACGAAATAACATTAACCGAAATTCCTTTAAGTGAGGAGTTACTGTAGATGAGTTAATGCCACCCCCTTAATCATTTAGCTTGTGATGTTATCTTTAGGGGAGAGGTAGTCACAGTTGCTTAAGACTCGGGAGTTCCTACCAAAGAGGACCCACAGGGAGAGAGAACAAGACCATGTTCTTTCCCCACCCAACCTTCCAATGACCCTGGCCCACTGCTGGCTCTCTCTCCACTGACTCTTTGTTCTGCCATTGGGAGGGAGAGGAGAGGAAATGGAGATAGGTGCACTGTGTGATCACTTATGGCAGGAGATGTAGTCTGGATAATTGTGAATGGAAGGAAAGGAGCCCACAATCCATTAAGATGTGGCTCATACTTCAAACAAGCTGGAGAACCTCTGCCTTTAAAGTATGCATAATTAAAATCCCATTTCTAGCTAGCAAAAAAGTCACACCTTATGACTATGACTATGGCATCATTACATAGCTATTAGTCATAGCTCTTATATCATAGCCATGATGTAAGATAATTCAACTAAATTATATTAATAAAGAAAAATAAATGTCTAAATCCAACTTTGGCTCTTCAATTATTTATTATAAATATCATGTACAATTTATTACTAATATGAGATTTACCTCGTGAACCCAAAGACGTTTTATCATTCCTACAGATTCTGTTGTTTCAGGTCTTGACAGACAAACACCTTGAATAACGCGGGAGAAATCACGGAGGTTGAACAAGTAGTGAGATTTGGCTGGAGTGGGCAGCAGATTCTTCATAGCTTCTTTATACACCGCCATGGTACCATTAATAATTTGTGGAGTCAAGTCTAAATATTCAGATGTGAAGTTATAACTGACAAATTAAAGAAAGTGCTAAGAATAAAATGATTTTCACAGTGCCATCATACTAAAACTATATACTTAAATACTGATTCACTTCTCAATGCCAATTTTAAGTCTCAAGATGATACTTTCTTATAGACAACCTTATAAACTCTACTGCTCTTGCTGGATTAATGGAGTTTCCAGTCAAGTCAGGTTGTGAATTAAAACTAATAATTGTAGAAAATATTGAGGATTCAACCACTTTCTTTTTTTTCTTATTATTATTGTGGTGCTGAATGCACCATTGTAATCAGGGCTTTCCCAAATTTACAGTACATCTTGCTGTTTCAAATAGCACCTAACTGAAACTATTATAAATTGCCCTGGAGTTTGAGACTTCAACCTGGTTTGGATATGTGAAAATCCTTTAAACTTATCAGATTCAAGGATGGTAACAATCTAATGAGCTTCTCCTCCTAGGACCAAAGTGCTCAAAGTGACAGGGCAGCTTCTGTGCTGCTACTTCCGAGGGACCCAGCACAGAAAGTGTTGTCTTGAAGAAGCAGGCACCAAGTGTTTTTAAGCTCTTAAGAAACATAGAATATCAGGGTTGGAAGGGACCTCAGGAGGTCATCTAGTCCAACCCCCCTGCTCAAAGTAGGACCAATCCCCAGACAGATTTTCACCCCAGATCCCTAAATGGCCCCCTCAAGGATTGAACTCACAGTCTTGGGTTTAGCAGGCCAATGCTCAAACCACTGAGCCATCCCTCTCCTAAACATGGCCACTCTGGCCCCTGCACACTGCTAGAGCAGCATGCACAAGCTTCAAGGCATGCTATAATCAGGCCTCACAACTATATACGCCACTGACCTTAAGGCAAATGACACAACTAAGGCACCATTGGAAGTTATTGGGCAATTTACATGAAGAAAAGTAAATCTCACCTCCAAAGTAATAAATGTATTTACCTGCTTATAAGGCAAAGACAATTAAAGAGAACTTTTAGAGGTAAAAAACTATTGTATTTTTTTTTGCAAATATCAAGATTTCCCCCAGAAAAGCAAGTTTTCCATTTTAGCCCCAGAGGGTTATTTTTGTTTGTGAATATTATATATTTTCATTTTGTATCACATGTGCAAGACTGTGCAGTACCCAAAAAATAAGTTATTTACTTGTACAGATGTGTTGTCCATATACATTCTCCATATCTAGTTGTACACAGATGACTGAATGCTCAAGATCAGAGTCTTTTGGTCAGCAGTGTCCATTGCTGCCACACATGTGCTATGAATGTCCTTCTTGTGCTCTGCTGAGGGAATATAGAGTGGAGTAGGCCAACTGCCCCTCAGTTTTTTCTCCAACACAGAATCTGAAGGCTATAGGACTCAGAAGCAGGTGGCAAGGAGGGAACATTGTGGAATGTTTATGGACATGGGAAATATCTCAAAGAACTCCAGTTACTGTACAGATAAGTAACTTTTCTTTCTCCTGTCTATATACACATTCCACTTCTGATGATTCACAAACACTAGTCAAGAGATGGGAGCTTGGAGCCTAAGTGAATAAAGACCGAAGCACAGTTTTGCTGAATGTATCATCTAATCTAGAAGTTTCAGTAATGAAACAGTGTTTCATGAATGTGTGCAGACTCCCAGGTGGCTACTTTGCAAATATTTATGATGGAAAGCTTTCTCAAGGATGCTGTAAGAGCTATAGTGGCATGAGCTCTGAAGAGGATCCAATTTTGCCATTTCATAGGTTCTCACACAGTTCAACATCCATCTAGGTAGTCTTTGAGTAGAAACAGGTTTCTGTTTCATAGACTCATAGACTTTAAGGCCAGAAGGGACCATCACGGTCATCTAGTCTGACCTCCTGCATGTTACAGGCCAGAACCTCGCCCACCCACTCCTGTAATAGACCCATAACATCTGGATGAGTTACTGAAGTCCTCAAATCATGATTTAAAAACTTCAAGTTACAGAGAACCCACCATTTACACTCATTTAAACTTCTCTGCTACTGACATGAATAATCTCAGTGTAGCCCTAAATGGTTTGTTCTTTGCAAATAAAATGCCAGAGCCCTTCTGGTGTCCAAAGTGCAAAGCTTAGCCTCTCCCTGGGAAGAGTGAAGCTTGGGGAAAAATATAGACAAAAGGACCTGTTGGTTGAGACGAAAATTAGTGATGACTTCAGGAAGGCACTTCGGATGTGTTCTCAGAGATACTGTGTCTGCATAAAAACAGTATATGATGGCTCTGCCATAAAGATTTGAATTTCACCAACTCTCCTCGCTTATTTGATTGAAATTAAAATTCCAGTTTCATAGACAGGTGTAACAAAGCACATGTTCCCATGGGTTCAAGTGGTGGGCCCATCTGGGCAGATAAAGCAAAGTTAATGTCTCATAGAGAGAGTGGTTCTCTGATTGTCAGAAAAACCTTGACAAGACCCAACCCCTCAAAAACTTGTTCACAGTCAGGTGAACTGTCAGAGTTTTTTCTCCCCGTTAATGCATTCTGACTCTACCTTTCCCCCAGGAGCTTCACTAAATCCCCCTGGATCAACAAACATTGCAAGGCAGCATCCATGATTCCCCTTTGGCACCTCCTTCTCACCTTTATAGGGACGGTATTTGTTTTCTTTTTTATCCTTCCCTGACAGTCCCAGTCCATTTGCATAATTCTGCAAACCTACATTCCACCTTGGGGAAGTCTCGTTTTATAGGTTCTGGCCTTCTACACTGATAACACACTTTCCCCCAATTCTCAAAAAGAATTTGCTTTTGCCTCCTTCCTCTTCTTCTCCAGGCTTTTCAATTCACGACTCCTCCTTCTCAGCTCTGGACCCGTAAGTGCCCAGACCTCTCTGCTGCACATTTACTGGGGATGTGCAACTCCACCAAACAAAAAAAATAGATCAAGTATGTACATGTTAATTGCACCCTTGCATGATGGGTAGTACTTAAATCTGGGGGATTTAGGATTGGCCCTCTCTACCCGCTGGTACCAGGAGAGGATTTTTAAAAATTCCTCATTGAAAGTAAACCTATCAAATAAATTACAAATAAATAAGGTAGGCAATCTTATTAACTATGAACTGACTATGGCAATAGGAGTATTTACAAGTGTGACACTCTATACCTAGGGAGAGTGCTCTGTAACCCCAATATTACTCATTTATATATAATTGTGATATTTCATATAAAGCATGCCATGTAAAGTATCATGGGGAAGATTATGATCCGCTGAAAGCCATTGTTCTATCTAAGCATGTATATTATATGAAATTATGAGACTGTGTTGTAAGGTTGTCACTAAAATATGCTTTGAGTTGGGGAATCACCCAGATATTAGATCCCCAGATATAACAAAGGAGGTAACCAATGCTCGGGTGGGTGTCAAACAACCATCAACAGCCACTGTCCAGCAAGGGAGTTACAATTCAATGACTCACTTGCACAAGGGCACACCAGGGGAATTGCTCAGTCTCACCCACAAGACTCAGCAATACCCACAAGACATGCCGGAACTTGTGTTCTCCAAGTACATGGAATGAGGATATAAAATAGAGGACAGAGGTCACATGGTTGGTCCTGTTTCTTCCCCCACGTATGCTGAAGGCAACGAGGATGCTGGAGCTGAGCAGACTAGCCTGCGTGTGAAAGACTGTACCAAACTTGCAGCATCCAGAGGAGTGAGCAAAACTGCTTAGTCCAGATATTGCATAGACTATTAAGGTTGAGAATTTAGACTGCGTGCTTATCTGTTATTTTCCTTTGGTAACTACTGTGACTTTTGCCTTTTTATAATCACTTAAAATCCATCTATTGTAATCAATAAACTTATTCTAATGTTTATCCTTACCAGTGAGTTTGACTGAAGTGCTTGGTAAATCTGCGCAGGTTACAAAGGCTCATGTATATCCACCTTCCATTGATGAAGTGGTGAACCATTTAATAAACCTGCATTGCTCAAAAAAGGTCTTGAGCAGTGTAAGACAGTATATTCCTGAGGTACAAGACTGGGAGCTGGGGGAATCTGGCTGGTGCCTTGCTCTGTGTGATTTGTGAGTGGCTCTGGGAGCATTCATGCAATCTAGCTGGGTGTGGGGCTCCGCATACGGTTATACTGAGTGGTAACAGCACCTGGAGGGGGTTGCTACTTGTCACCAGTAAGGTATTGTGAGAGACAGCCCAGATTAGTAGGTTAAGGGGGCACAGTGGTCCCACAGTCCCAGGTTGCACCCCAGAGATCCCGTCACAACAAGGTTAAGGTAAGTAAGCTAGTAATTTGTAGGAAATGGTCAGCAAGCAGCTTTGTCTCTTAGCCTGAACCAATGAGAAGGAACTGAATGGCAGTTTGTCCACTCTGGACTATATGCACTTGACATAAGACACAAAGAGACTCAGGGTACATGCACAGCCACCACAGACATTACTGGCCAATAGACTCTGATCTGGAGCACATTGAGTACATGCACACCACCAGAAGTGGAATATGTGTATGGACAACATATCTCAAAGGAGAACCCTCAATTCCCACAGAAGTGGGTGCTCAGTATTTCACAGGATCATAGTGAAAATTGGTATTTAAACACAGGTCTAGTGTTAAGAGACCTGAATTCAATGAAAGAAGAAAAATACTTTCACAAAAAAGCCCCAAAAATCAAAACAAAAATCATTTTTTTCTAGAAGCAGCAAAGAATCCTGTGGCACCTTATAGACTAACAGAAGTTTTGCAGCATGAGCTTTCGTGGGTGAATACCCACTTCTTCGGATGCAAGCAGTGGAAATTTCCAGGGACAGGTGTGTATATATAAGCAAGCAAGAAGCAAGCTAGAGATAACGAGGTTAGATCAATCAGGGAGGATGGGGCCCTGTTCCAGCAGCTGAGGTGTGAAAGCCAAGGGAGGAGAAACTGGTTCTGTAATTGGCAAGCCATTCACAGTCTTTGTTTAGTCCTAAACTGATGGTGTTAAATTTGCAGATGAACTGGAGCTCAGCAGTTTCTCTTTGAAGTCTGGTCCTAAAGTTTTTTTGTTGTAGGATGGCCACCTTAACATCTGCTATTGTGTGGCCAGGGAGGTTGAAGTGTTCTCCTACAGGTTTTTGTATATTGCCATTCCTAATGTCTGATTTGTGTCCATTTATCCTTTTCCTTAGAGACTGTCCAGTTTGGCCGATGTACATAGCAGAGGGGCATTGCTGGCATATGATGGCATATATTACATTGGTGGACGTGCAGGTGAATGAACCGGTGATGGTGTGGCTGATCTGGTTAGGTCCTGTGATGGTGTTGCTGGTGTAGATATGTGGGCAGAGTTGGCATCGAGGTTTGTTGCATGGGTTGGTTCCTGAGCTAGAGTTACTATGGTGCGGTGTGCAGTTGTTGGTGAGAATATGCTTCAGGTTGGCAGGTTGTCTGTGGGCGAGGACTGGCCTGCCACCCAAGGCCTGTGAAAGTGTGGGATCATTGTCCAGGATGGGTTGTAGATCCCTGATGATGCGTTGGAGGGGTTTGAGCTGGGGACTGCATGTGATGGCCAGTGGAGTCCTGTTGGTTTCTTTCTTGGGTTTGTCTTGCAGAAGGAGGTTTCTGGGTACACATCTGGCTCTGTTGATCTGTTTCCTTATTTCCTCGTGTGGGTACTGTAGTCTTGAGAATGCTTGGTGGAGATTTTCTAGGTGTTGGTCTCTGTCTGCGGGGTTAGAGCAGATGCGGTTGTACCTCAGTGCTTGGCTGTAGACAATGGATCTTGTGGTGTGCCCGGGATGGAAGCTGGAGGCATGAAGGTAGGCATAGCGGTCGGTAGGTTTTCAGTATAGGGTGGTGTTAATGTGACCACCACTTATTTGCACCGTGGTGTCTAGGAAGTGGACCTCCCGTGTAGATAGGTCCAGGCTGAGGTTGATGGAGGGGTGGAAGCTGTTGAAATCATGGTGGAATTTTTCCAGAGTCTCCTTCCCATGGGTCCAGATGATGAAGATGTCATCAATGTAGCGTAGGTAGAGAAGGGCGTGAGTGGATGGGAGCTGAGAAGCGTTGTTCCAGGTCGGCCATAAAAATATTGGCATATTGTGGGGCCATGCGGTGCCCATAGCAGTGCCACTGATCTGGAGATATATATTGTCATTAAATTTGAAATAGTTGTGTGTGAGGATAAAGGCACAGAGCTCAGCAACCAGTTGTGCTGTGGCATCATCAGGGATACTGTTCCTGATAGCTTGTATTCCATCAGTGTGTGGGATGTTTGTGTAGAGAGCCTCTACATCCATGGTGGCTAGGATGGTGTTTTCTGGAAGGTCACCAATGCATTGTAGTTTCCTCAGGAAATCAGTGGTGTCACGGAGATAGCTGGGAGTGCTGGTAACATAGGGTCTGAGTAGAGAGTCCACATATCCAGACAGTCCTTCAGTGAGAGTTCCAATGCCAGAGATGATGGGGCGTCCAGGATTTCCGGGTTTGTGGATCTTGGGTAGTAGATAGAATAACCCTGGTCGGGGTTCTAAGGGTACGTTGATTTGTTCCGGTGCTAGTGTAGGGAGTGTCCTGAGTAGATGGTGCAGTTTCTTAGAGTATTCCTCAGTGGGATCTGAGGGAAGTAGCCTGTAAAATTTGGTATTGGAGAGTTGTCTGGCGGCCTCCTTTTGGTAGTCAGACCTGTTCATGATGACAACAGCACCTCCTTTATCAGCCTCTTTGAGTATAATGTCAGGATGGTTTCTGAGGCTGTGGATGGCATTGCGTTCTGCACGACTTAGGTTGTGAGGCAAGCGATGTTGTTTTTCCACAATTTCTGCCTGTGCACGTCGGCGGAAGCATTCAATGTATAGGTCCAGACTGTCTAGACTTTTTTTCTAGACAGCACGTAAATGAGATACTAGTAGATGAAATTCAGATTCAACAATAATTTGTTGTTATTACTTTAATTAATCAAAAAAGTATACTGTAATGACAATTTCATTAGAATTCTATTTTCCACCAATTGACTAACTTTCTATTTTTATTGACTTCTGACAGATACTAAAATATTAGAGGAAAAAGCTAATAGTATTCTAAGTCATAATTTGCTGAGAGTGGTAAGCAAAGGTGATGACTAGTATAATGTATTACAGAAAATCCTAGGTTCTTAGAATAATCACTAATATGGCTGTATTTTTATTTACTTTACATTGAAATAATATTTTAAAAACATCTGAATGAACTGAAGCAACATGAACGATTCTAACACACTGTGAGAAGCTTAGGTTTATGAAACAGAACTATTTTCCAAAGGAGTTTCCTAATAAGAGGCTTTGTCCCAAGAAATACTGAGAACCTGTCAAATCGATGGGAACCGCAGATGCTCAATTCTGCTCAAGAACAGGGTCCTAGAAAAGTATTTTGGTAGACTTCCCAAAGACAGTTTAAATATTTATTTTAGCCATTTGCAATATACAAAAGTTACTTACCAAGTAGCTAGATGCCAGTCTAAAATTCTAGAGAAAATCGTATACATGGAAGCATCATCAAATTCATTAATAGTAACTGTGTTGAAATGTCGCAAGTATCGAGGAGTTATTGGGTTTCGGCCACCACCTAAAATGAGAAAGCACAAATACTGAAAATAAAATGATGAAACTAGTATTAAACTATAAATGTTTAACACTTTTCTACTAATCATCTTGGGTCAGTTTCTACCACCCTGATTCACATTAAAAAGTATCTTAACTCCAAGAATAGTCCCAGTAACCGCAGTGGGACTACTAGTAGAATAAGTTACTATCCAACCTGGTTTTCTGAAAGTGAGAATAGTCTATAAAATGCATACTGAAGTGGCTAAACCTGTCCTGTTCTAAGTAAGTTTTAAACTATTTTGAAAGGTGTTTCTTATAGAATCATAGAAGTGTAGGACTGGAAGGGTCCCAAGGCAGGATTAAATATCATCTAGACCCGGGGTGGGGAACCTCCGGCTCGCGGGCCGAATCCAGCCCGCTGCTTGATTTAATCTGGCCTACAGCAAGTCTCTGTGCCGCGGGCCGGAAGTCCTGAGCCTTGGTTTCCCCCTCCCTCAGCTCCCTGGCAGAGGGGTGATCAGGGAAGCTCCAGGTGCTGCCCCTGCCTCCAGCATGGGCTCCGCAGCTTCCAATGGGACCTGCAGGGGTGGCGCCTCCTGGCGTGGGCACCACGCAGTGTGCAGAGCCCCCTGGCCACCCTTCCACCCAGTGGATGGACACATAGACCACTTCTGGGAGCAGTGCGGAGCCAGGGCAGGGAGGGAACCCGCCTTAGCCCCGCTGCACCGATGACTGGGGGCCGCCTCAGGTAAGCACCACCTGGCCAGAACCCGCACCCTAACCCTCTGCCCCAGGTCGGAACCCCCTGCGGCACCTTAACTCCCTCCCAGACCCCACACCCCTACCTGCACCCCAAACTCCAGCTCTGAGCCCTCTCCCTCACCCAAACTCCCTTCCAGACCCTGCACCCCCAAACACAACCCAACCCCCAGTCCTGAGCCCCCTCCCACACCCAAACTCTCTCACAGAGCCTGCACCCCCTCCTGCACCCCAACCCCCTGCTCCAGCACAGAGCCTGTTCCCGCACCCTGAACCCGTCATTTCTGGCCCCACACCAGAGCCTAGCGAAAGCTGCACCCCCTGCACAGGGCTGTGTGTGGCCCACAACTGATTATTTCTGTGGGTCAATGGCCCCTGATATAAAAAATTCTCCTCACCCTGATCTAGACCACCCCTGACAGGTGTTTGTCTAACCTTCTCTTAAAAATCTCCAATGACAGAGATTCCACCACCTCCCTAGTTTATTATACCCTGACAGTTAGGAAATATTTCCTAATGTCCAACCTAAACCGCCCTGGCTGCAATTTAAGCCCATTGTTTCTTGTCCTATATTCAGAGATTAAAGAGGACAATTCTTCTCCCTCCTCCTTGTAATAATCTTTTATGCATTTGAAAACTGTTATCATGTCCCCTGTCAGTCTTCTCTTCTCCAGACTGAACAAACCCAGGTTTTTCAATCTTCCCTCATAAGTCATGTTTTAAAGATCTTTAATCATTTTTGTTGCTCTTCTCTGGACTTTCTCCAATTTGTCCCTATCTTCCCTGAAATGTGGTGCCCAGAATGGGACACAATACTCCAGTTGAGGCCTAATCAGCGCAGAGTAGAGCGGAAGAATTACTTCTCATGTCTTGCTTACAACACTCCTGCTAATGCATCCCAGAATTATGTTTTATATTTTTGCAACAGTGTTACACAGTTAACTCATATTTAAGTTTGTGATCCACTATGACCCCCAAACCCCTTTCCGCAGTTCTCCTTCCTAGGGATAGCTACCGTAACAGGGTCACCATCTAGCCCCCAAACCTGGTAATACTCTGACTGGGATAGAATTTCAGTACAATAATGTAAAATCTACTACATAAATTATGGAGCATGGTGTGCTTGAAATTAGTAAGACACATTTAGAATCTATTATATGAGCTTTCCAGGATATACCCGTTTATTTCTGCATGTGCTAATTTCAATTACTAATTTCCAGTATATACCTGCTAATCTCTGCATGCCAGAACACAATGGTATCCTCCATACAGCATGACCTTGCACAGTAGGAAATTAGCCCTGCCTTCCTGAGGCAGTTTGTTCTTAAAGTCTAGGAACTTAAAGTGGTCCAGAAAATTATGTTTGGAGAGAAGGGCCTGATAATTTGAGATCCCTTTTGACTATGCCTATGAGGCTTGGGAGAACATAAATCCTTAAGGCTTGAATGTGAAGGCTCACCAAACGGGGTTGGGATGGGTCTCTCAGAGATTCGCTTTTGTGTTTGTGAGCACACCCTTTACTCTTGTGAGGTGGGTCCTTTCCTCTGCTCATCTTCTCTCTGGATTTAGACACAGATTTGGGAGATGCGCTCTTGGCTGACTTTGGA
The DNA here is from genome assembly GCF_016161935.1 of Mauremys reevesii. Taxonomy (NCBI): domain Eukaryota; kingdom Metazoa; phylum Chordata; order Testudines; family Geoemydidae; genus Mauremys; species Mauremys reevesii. The sequence goes on along the minus strand of NC_052633.1, from coordinate 23,909,175 downwards.
TGATGTAAGGGGGGCGGTGTCTCCCTGACCTAGATCTGACTGAGGTCTCATTGAAGGTGTTTTGAAGTTCAGCTGGGGAAGAAGCAGCAGATACTGCACTTGGCAGAGATATGCGCTGCCCAGGGCAGTAAACGCTGTAACTGACTGAAAAGAAGCAGGGCCAAGAAACACATTTTTGAAGCTCAGAATCCTGGATATAATCCAAGCCCCACACTGACCAGGAGTGTTCCGCAGGGTGGGGATTTTAACACTAGCCAAGTATAACTATCTAGTAGAACACTAACAGCAAACTAGGAATAAAATAACTTTGAGTATATTTATAGGATAAAGAGAAAGGAGAAGTTCTGGACAGTGGAGGATTCTGACTCGGATCATGCGGCAGTAAGAAAGAACTAGAGAGGGGGTCAGTTCGCCCCACCCCTTATACTCTTGGTGCAGAGCAAGAGGACAGCTTGTAGGCAAGGACCAATGAACACTACTTGCAAGAATTCTCCAGACTCAGGCGTATACACAGTGGAACAAACATATGGACGAGCATTCGAAAAGTAACACATTTTCTCATAGGCACTTAGAATTTTATTCATGTATAAAAAACCATATGATGCACATATCTTACCTGCTGGTCCCATTGCACACATAATTTGAATGTCCACAAGTTTAATCATAGAGCAGTCTTTAAGGTCATACCAATTCCAGTGATCTAACCACTGGCGAAGTAACTCAACTGGAGGCTGAGCACCATAGACTTCTCGTGCTGGCATATTTACATCATCTACAAATACAACCTGAAAATGAAAATATGAAGGAAATTTGCTTTTCTAAATTTCTTTTTAATATGCTCCCTAAACCTGTGGATACTCTGAGATCCATATGGATCTTGAAGGATCCAACAGAACCCAGGGCATCAGCAAAGAAGATTCTGGCCTGGATCTTGCTGCCAGATCCCTACAAACTCTGGACATCACAGCTCCTGCAGGAGTTACACTGCCAACAGCTGACCTGAACGTGCATGACTCTAGGCTATGCCTTTGAAGGTGAAGTTACACAGTGTGGAGGGGGAAACAATTCTGGGTACCGTGGATTCAGTTTGCAATTATTTGCACTGGCTACTCCTGTGGATATGGGACAGAAAACAGCCAAGATATATATCACTCACCTGCTGCCCTTATCCTCCCCTCTCCCCTGCCATCCCTTCAAGAAGCTGGAACATTGTGAGAAAGTCTCAGGATAGGTGGAAGAAGGTATACCACAGAAGTATCCCTCTCCCTCAGTTCGAATCTGAGGACATAGACTCCCTTACACTTACATAAACAGAATAGGAAGCACAAAAGTCTAAATTAGGAGAATTAGAACTCTGTCACTCTAGAATTACACTATGTCAATTATTCCTGCTTAATTTTACTTGAGAAATAATGCATTTAAATATTTATTTTGGTAAAAAAATATATTTCAGTTACCATTCGCTTCCCAAGAGGAGGACCAAAAACTCCCTTCCTCCTTTTATCCAGCTTTGACATGATAATATTCTGAGTCTGAGCTGCTGTAGTTTGTGCTGAGAAATTAATGAGGAGTGGTTTGTAGACTTCTTTATTCAAGTTATTTAAAAGAAAATGCTGAAAGGATGGTGAAGAGGAAAACATTAAACCACATATGTACATAAATCTGACAAATTTTCCAGTATTTCAGCAAAAGGCACAAGACTAAAATTTATTGTCAAACATCTATATGGGACAGTTTTCACAACAACTTCACAAGTCACTGTTTTAAAATGATGGGATGATAATTGATCCCTGATCATTAACATTCAGATCTCTTTAATTTTTTATTCCAGAGATAAACCAACATTCTCTGGATAATTCAAAGTGTTAGGACCCAATTTGTTAAGGGGAAAAAAAAACACCTAGATCTCATCATATATATTTCACATTTTCTCAGATTGTAAGTATATTGACAGTATATCACACAAATTCAGTACATGATCCTCTCTTTCCAAACACAACATTTCATAATCTAACTAGGTATGATTTGATCAAGTATTGCTTGTAGAAACCTAGGCACTAATTCTGTAAAAGGATCCACAAGTGTGGACCTTTATGCCTGCACGAAGTCTCTTTGGCTTCAAAGTAACTCTATACAGGCATAAAGATGTGTGCTTGCAGTTCCATTTGAACAACCAACACCTTAATGTGAGAAAAGTAAGCATATCTAAATGTATGGTTTTACTGTTGGCATTAATAGTATTGTGATATATTCATCCAGAAAAGCCAACGCTATGGACTAGATGATCTCCTGAGGTCCCTTCCAACCCTGAGATTCTATGAACAAAGTTGTTTGTCTCAGCGATTGGCTGAACTAGAAGTAGGACTGATTGGACTTGTAGGCGCTAAAGTTTTACATTGTTTTATTTTTGAATGCAGTTTTTTTTACATAATTCTACATTTGTAAGTTCAACTTTCATGATAAAGAGATTGCACTACAGTACTTGTATTAGGTGAACTGAAAAATACTATTTCTTGTTTCTTACAGTGAAAATATTTGTAATAAAAAATAAATATAAAATGAGCACTGTACATTTTGTATTCTGTGTTGCAATTGAAATCAATATATTTGAAAATGTAGAAAACATTAAAAATATTTAAATAAATTGTATTCTATTATTAACAGTGCGATTAATTGCATGGTTAATTTTTTTTAATTGTTTGACAGCCCTAATATATATATATTTTAAAAAAGGAATTGTGTGTGAGGACTATAATTATTGGAAAAAAAAGAATGAATAGATGAGAAACTATATCATCTTATTCTAAAACAATCTCTACTCATGCTAAAAGGAATTTGTCAAGAAATACATTACAAATTAGAATCTCTGTAACTACTGTCGTTAGACCATCTTAATTTCCAATTTTAAAATATATTATTATTAGAATGAAAATTCATGAAAACTAGAAAGTCAGACTTCACCTTTCTATATTGAATAAGAATTTTGAGGGTTGCATAAATTAGACGTATTCCTTCAATTACAGACAAACCAAATTTACTTACAAAATAACCTACTTTGTTTTGGGCCAAATCATGCTTTCTCATAGAAAAAGAGTGGGAAGCGTCATGAGTTTTCACTTTCATAGTTTTCTCCTCAAAAAGGATATGCTCCTATATGAAACAGGCAAGTAGTGGGTGGCTTCCATAGAAACCCATAACTCTTATGAGAGAGTACTACTTCCATGCCTTCCCTGGTGGAATGGCTCCTTCATTAGTCATGTTTACATTTATTCCTCACCTTCTTCTGTATCACAAACCCATTCTAACATGGTATTCTGAATGCATCAGAATATGTATCAAATAATAAGAGAACCTAGATTCCCTAACACCCAGTCCTATTCTTTAACCAGAATATTATCCTTTTGACAGGGCAAGCCTCATTTTATCCAGGGAAATCCCCGGGGAGGGGGGCCAGGGGGAGAATGAAACCATGGTGAAAAGTTGTCCTAGGGTTCCACCCTCTCAAGCAGCCATGCTTCTGTCAAAACTGCAAAGCCACACAAAGATTGTGCATAGGGGCCTTTTACAGAGTCAAAAGAAGGAAAGGATAATGTTGTGTTTGCACAATCTCTTTCCTTTGACAAATGTGGTTCAAAGGAGCGGATTTTTTACTCCTTTCAACACCACCATGGGAATATAAAAGGATATAATCTGGCCCTTTGTACTCAAATAATGCAAAAAACTATATTGCACATGTTTGCAATGAGAAATATAATTTTTTTGAAAGAGCACAACCATTTTTTTGGTTTTATACAGCTTCAAATGTCTGTTTTAATCTCTAACAGCTATTAGACTTGTCAGATTATACCCTTTAGATCTAAATCATAATAAACTCAACAAAAAGAATATTTAATCTCTACTCTGGATGGAAAAATCTGAACTTCTATAAAGGCAAAGATAAAAGATAACAGAGAAAACAGTTATCACAACTCAAGGAAACTACAGAGTATTGTGACTGAGCAGGTGATAAGCTTCATGCAGGGTAAGAACCATATTTTCTTTTTTCTTTTGATCATTTCAAAATTCCCAAAGGAGAAGGGCATACCTATCAGTCTGTGGATACAGAACTAAAGACTATCTTTATCAGACAGAAGCTTATCATATACTGCATGAGAGAGAGAGAGAGAGAGAGAGAGAGAGATTCTATGATTTAACTTCTTTGTATTTCTGCAATAGGTAGTAGCAGCATTACCTGCTCTACTTCAAAGTGTAGTCATCCCTGCCCACACGAGCCTCAGCTTCAATTGGAGCACACAAAGGCCTCAGGGTAATGAGTGAAGGCCAATGACAGACCCAGCAGATAAGGGCAAAATTTCCCAATGATGATGAAGGTGGATGGGATATGACTGTCGGTGCATGGACTGTACAAGGCAGAAAATGAACTAGATCTTCCAAATGGTCACTCACACCGTCAGGAACCAATGGCATTTGGCAGTAGAATTCCTGAGAAGAGGGATGGTTACCCCTCTGAAAAAACCCTCTAGGTTTCCCAAGACCCAAATAGGGAAAGCAAAACAAATGGGCAGCCAGTCATGACAGCACCAGAGTTAAAGCCCCTGTTATTGCCAGATCCAGAAGAAGGGGCATGTTTCACATGCATATAGTGGGCAAGACCCAAACCCCACTTAGCTTATTTCATGTCTCCACAAGGAACATGTTAACACTGAATGGTACTGAGTGCTAGACAGCCCTTGTCAAAGAACTCACTTGCTAGAAGATCATAATCACTGGCATCATAGCTCACTTGCCATAAAGTGATCAAGTCACTGTGGAAGCAGCAACCTTCCTCCACTCCAGTAGTCCAGATAGTAGTCAAGGTGTGGCAGTTATCAGTCGACCTCTAGCACAGAACTTAACCACACAGAACCACATCTTCTCATGCTTACTTCATGCTCAGTTTTAACAGTTCCATCTGTCGCGGTGGCCAACAGAAGATGCATCACCTGTGGAAAAGTATGCATTCTACCACCAGCTAGCAGCAAAAATCAAATGCCATCACATAACTGTTAGTGCTCAAAGTTTTCAATGGTGTAACTGGTTGTGGTTGAAAGGGGTGTGAAATCATGAAAGGTCACTATGGTTTGGATTCACCAAATGTTCACACCATTCAGTTTCTGACATTGTGTGCTGTTGAGAGATTCTCTGTCATAGGCTCCTGGTTTAGGCACCTCAATAACCATTGCTGAACCTGGATTTCAAACAATGGACATCCATGAAAGAAACTGACCACATAGTGAAATCTCACCAGCAAACTCAGACCATTGACTAATTGCTGCTGAGCTCTCATTGCGTTTCCAACTCCTCACAAACCAGATGTCCACACACAGTAATCGCCACCATCTTTCCAAGCCCACTGTTGAAGCCATAAAATATACACAGGTCATCGAAGATCACATACGTAATCTTGATGCCCTCTTGGATGACATGGAGATCGCCTAGAATTGAAATGTAATGCTATATCACATGCCACCACTGAAACAATCAGCTTCAGAGGGTTGTGCAGAGACCTTGGCTTTCTGAAGAGGCCTTTGATATATTAGCAAAAAATTCAGAACACCCAAGCAGGAAGATGTCCCAGAATGTAAGTGATTGAAAGGCATTTTTCAGGCCATATCAAAATGTGACTGTGAAGTCTACATCAGTTCCTTGACCAATAAAGCAGAGGATGTGTCAAAGCACAATATTCTGCATCCTATCTACAGGGCTATCTCATGTGTGGTTGATAGCCACAAACAGCCTTCTAATAGTCTCAAGATGAAACCAAATGGCTCTTCCTGCTCATCAATGGACGAAGTCCTGGGAAGATGGAAAACACATTATGAACGTGTGCAGAACCATGCACCTGCTGATGACTACCCAGAGCAATGTGATCTGGCAAACTGTATGGCTGAAGACCCAGGGACAAAAACAGAGCCTCCATCACTCGAGGCAATATGAAAGGTCTTACAAAAGTTATGGAATGGATGTGCTGGTGGAACTGATGGTATTCCACATGAGCAGTTCAAAGGTTCCTTGGAATCAGTGAGCACTGGCATGAATCAAATGTTTTTAAAAGTATGGGCATCAGGCATAGTACTAGCAGAATGGAAACATGGTATCATAATACAAGGGTTAAAGATCTGACATCAAGTTTGGCAACTACAGGCCAATCTGGTTGCTACTGGTCCCCAGAAAGGTTTTCTTTACTGTTCTGCTTGGTAGGACATCACTTAACAGATATCACTGTCCACAGCAATCAGGTTTCATTCCTAGGTGGTCAACAGTGAACATTGTCCTTACCCTCTGGTTTCTGGTTGAACTGCATTGAGAATTTAATTGCCTGCTTCACATGGCATATACAGACATCAAAGCAACTTTTTATTCAGCTTACAGGTCAACACTTTGGCTGTCACTGAAAGGATTTGGTGTCCCAAATGTTCTGCTAAATCTGGTGCACTATCTTCACACTGGTACCAGTGCAAGAATGTGCACTGGTTCATGGCTTTTGCCGCATTTCTATACAACCTCAGGTGTGTGGCAGAATGTATTCTCACCCTGGCACTATCCTGTTGAGCTATTGACTGGATATTAGGGCTTGCCACTCCACACATGGGAATCAAGCTTCATCAAGAAGTGTTCACTGACCAAGACTATGCCAACAACATTACCTTGATTGTGGAAAAGCTAGAGAATTTCAGCGCTGTGCTTCAAGGTTTCCAAAGCACTGCCCATACTACAGGGTTGAAGATCAAGGTCCAGAACTGCAGAGCTGGGCCACCAGAAACCTTGGTGCAGAAGAGATTAAGCACCATGGAGAATGTTGAGGCATCTGTCTACCTCAGCTGCAAGCAGCGTTCAAATTACTGCAGCAAATAAGATGTCCTATGACAATTAAGTATCACCTCCTCCTCCATGAAGTCCATGTCTCTCCTATGGATGCAAAAATGTACTGAGACACAGTTCAGGATCTATCACACCTGTGTATTGCCTATACTGCCATTTGGGTAAAAAACCTGGACCCTCTTAGAGGCCGATTTGGAGAGGCTAGAAGCATTCCATATGCACTGTCAGCACTAAATCCTAAGCTCAAAGTGGTTCAACTTTGTCTGAAATTCCATAATCTCGCAGAGACATGGCCTTCCTCCAATAGCCCAATACATTCAAAAGTGGTGTTGCATGCTTTTTGGCCATGTTGCCAGGATAGACAAAAACACCCCAGCACATTGCGCTTTCAGACTCTCATTGACAAGTGAAGGGATGCACACCTTGACCCTCCCTGGCATCACCATGGGGCTGGCCCAGAGATTTGTAGATTTGCAGGACTGAGCCAGATCTCAGACCTTCACTCTGCAGTGCCTGGTATGGTGCCATCAACTGTGGTCACTCTGACTGGCACAAAGGTCCTCGGTAGACTATGCACATTTGATGATGATGATGATGATGATGATGATGATGATGATGATGAAGAATTTCTGTAGAAAATATTGCTATGTACATTTCAAGAAAACAGTGGTGTACCCAGGTTGCTTTCCATTCTTAGCTTACGTATACACTGCCACAGTTAAGTCGACCTTCACTACGCAATGTACATTAGGTCGAGTTACCATGGGGGGTCGACGTGAGAAACTCTCCCGTCAACTTACCTTACTCTTCTCGTCGGAGATAGAGTACAGGGGTCAACTCGAGAGCGATCTGCTGTTGATTGCGACCGCCGGTGGATTCTAGCTGTAGGGTAGATGTAGCCACAGTCTTCCTTCATTTTCACAAAAGTTCTTCAGTAAAGTTATTACAAAACAAAACTAGGCCATTAATCTTGAGGCAGGATCTTTTATCATTTAGTGAATTTTATCATGCTGAGGGGGGATGGAGGGAGAAGGAGGAAAGATATAAAATTTAAAGACCATAAAACTAAGACTTCCTAAACACTGTTTCATTCCATCATAAAACTAATAACCCGTGAATATTTTTTAATCACAGACTAAATACTACTGTAATTAACACCACAAGTATTCACTTTGTTCTTAAATATCAAAACAGATACTCACATTACAAGTAGAGGTTGTCAGCTTGAAAGGACATAAAGGACCTTGAGGATATCTCAAAGAAACTGGTAGGTGGAATGGGCATTGGAACTTATTTTAAATAAATGTGTTTCTATTATTTATGTCTCTAATTTCATGTGATAGGCAGTTATGTACTCAAAACTAAAAGTCCCTGCCTTATTCAGTGCACAGGATGGACAGTGCCCATGTAATGAATAGCTATTAAACGTTTTATCTTCATTTCAGTGTGCTGAGCGATTCCTTTGCCAGAAGCTGGGAATGAGCGACAGGGGATGGATCACTTGATGATTACCTGTTCTGTTCATTCCCTCTGGGCACCTGGCACTGGCCATTGTTGGAAGACAGGATACTGGCCTAGATGGACCTTTGGTCTGACCCAATAGAGCCATTCTTATGTTATAGTCCTTATTTACTGCACATTATTCTAACCCTGCTCTGAAGACAGTTATTAATTTCCTCATGGGCTTTTCTATGACATTTATCCTATATACCTGAGTACTTCAGAAACATTAATTAATTTATCTTCACAACACCCCGGTGAGGTGAGGGGCAGTAGTATCCCATTTTACAGAGGGGGAATTGAGGTAGAGAGACTGAGGTCCAAAACATCCACAAATTTTGGGTGCCCAATTTGAGACACCGAGGACCTGATTTTCAGTCCTTAGCATTATATAGCTCTTTATATGTTCAAAACGCAGCTCCTATTGACTTCAGTAGCAGCTGTGAGCACTCAGCACTTCTGAAAGTCAGACCCCAGGGTCTCAAGTCAGGCAACAAGAAAATGAGAAATACTAGTTGGTTAGTGACCACCGGTGAAAAGTTTGGTTTAAGTGACTTGTGTAGCATTACACAGGAACTCTTTGGCAGAGACAGGGATAGAATCTAACTCTCCAGGGCAGTACTCAACTGCATTAACCGTGACACTGTCCTTTTTTTTTTCTTGCAATCCCCTGCCTCGTTCACTACACATTCCAACTGCTGCAAGAAATGAGGCAGGGATCCTATTGATAATCTTCTTCACTATACATCTGTGATTCATCCCTGAGCAGGTCCATCCTGTGTACTGAGTGAGGCTGGGGTTCTGTGGGAAAAATAGTAATACAGATCATGTAATTGAAAACTGTATCCTAAGGCATACACACCATGGGACATTTTGAAAATTTTGAGTGCTTGCCTTCTCATACAGAGTGAGTGAGTGAGTGAGTGTGTGTGTTTTGAGGTCTCAGTCTATGCCATGTAATTCTAGTAAGTATTCCAGAGCTGCTGGAACCCCTGCCTTCTATATTTATATCAGAAAGAAAGTCTGGTTCAGATGCTGGAATATATTTGCTGAATAGAAAGATGTTTTAAAAAATAAAGTCAGTGGAGCTGGATGAAAATCCCTTGTTGGCAGACATTTCCCTTTCAAAAGGCAGGTTATCAAGTTTAAAAATTCTGAACATGAATGAAGTCCTTGGCTGAGAAGATCTTGTTTAACCAATAATAATAGAAATTGTGCTGATATTTCCACTAGATCCAAGAACTCTGGTCATCTTGGCATCCTTACAGTGATCATTACTCTTTTGGTTAGTTTCTTCTTCATTTTCTGATTTGGGAAGACACATATCACGAGTCTGGGGCACTTGTGTAACAATACATGTATTTCTTTTGCTTCCAAATTCTCTTTCTCTTGAAATGTAGAGTTGTTTTCCCTTGTAGTGAGCAGATTCAGCCAAGGGACTTCCAACTGTTTGATATTTGAAGGAACCTGCCTGGAAGGTTTGCTTTCTCTTTGCGTAGCCAGTCCATTTTTCCATTGTTGATTCCTGTAAAGAGACCTTTGGGAATCTAGATTTGCTTTGCATGATTTCACCTATTACTTCTTTGTTTCAGTGACTGGATCCTTTCTCCTTCCTGTTTATGTTGATACACAACTGCTGAAGTGGTGTCTTATTAGACAACGTCGTTTCCTTCTTCTGAACGTTCCATGAATGCTAGAAGTGCTTTTTTTTTGTTGCCTTTAGCTCAAGGAAATGTGTTTCTTCTCTTCGTGTTTTGAGCAGTTTTCTTGATTGATTAGGTGATTCAGGTAGGCTCCAATATACTTATGTGAACTATCTATTGTGAACACTTTGCATTTCCTTTTTGTCAAAATTTCTCCAGCCAGGACTCCTTGCTGTTGTGTCCACCAACCCAGAAATTCTAGGATTGGTGTGTGTACTTGTTTCTGTTTGTTAATTGTAGTGAAGGACTTCATAAGTATTTGCATCTGTTTCTATGTAGTCTTTCACAAGATGTAATCACAATGCAGAATAGATAAATGTAATAGTGAACTGAGGAAGTTCTGTTTCTCCAAACCTGACTTTGAAGTTCAAGCCTTTCTCATGGGAAAGAAGGACTTGGCTTTGGAGAGTGTTTATTCTACTCTCCCATATAAGTAAACCCATGAGCTGGAAATATGAAAATATTTCAAGTTTGTGATGTATCTGTGTTACAGAACCTTAGTTAATGGTCAGCAGTTGCATCCCTAAATTCCTGAGGTATAGGAATGGATAAAGGTGAATGCCATCAGCCCTCAACTTGGCTATTATCACCACCAATATCTGTATGAACACCCTCAATGTAGACAAAAGAACAAACAGAATAATTTTGTACTGGTAGTGTTTGTTACTGTGTAAAAAACACAGAAATAAGTTATGACATCTTTGTTGGGAACATGGGAAAAAGGACGGTTTTGCTATGTTTTAATTAACTCCTTTGGGGGTTTGGAGGTTTAAAAGACAGAATTTATCTGCTGCCAGTCCTACCATGATTTTGTCAAATAACATTTAATTTCTGGGGATTCCTAAGTGAGTTGTTGATAACTTGGAAAGGGGATTACCCTGATCTCCAGTAACCAATATTTTATCCTATAGGCTCAAATTGGAGGCTGCTGAGGTACAATGCTGCAGCCTCACAGTCTGCTCTTCTAGCATCACATCATAAATTATCAGGCTGTAAAAGATTAGAGTAGACAACAGACTTGTATTTTAAATTAATAAATCTAGCTGAATGTTCTTAATTGCACATATCATACTTTTGCTTTTGTGTTCTTTCCAAATAGCTATGAAATGTAGTATCAAATACTACTGCTCCAATTTTAGTGTAATGTGTGCAAAATACAACAGATTACTTTTGAGTTAATTAGCAGTGTGGCTAAATAGATCCTAAATATAGTAATCAAATATGAATTTGTCAAATGTAGCTATGTGGCACAGCTTGTTAAAATTGTGGCTGTTCCTCCTCTCAGAATGCTCAAGTTCTAGTATTAATTTGTATACCTGTAACATTATTTTCACATCATCATCATAGTCCTTTAGATTGACTTTCACCCCAGGTAATTCCAGGACAGAATATACCTCCCCATAATACATGGATAGGACCAAGGGGCTGTATCATTGGACATCTGGTGCTGCTATTATGGCCTATGGGATGGAACAATGGCCACCAATTCAGAGGTTTGCGACTACTGAATCTGAATAAGCATTCATCCAATAGCTCCTCTCCCAGCTCACTCTAATGGCCCCTTTGGTACTTATTCTGGGACCAGTGCAGAACCCCATCTCTACAGAGCACAGGGGGGAAAAAAGTCCTCTCCTGGCTATTTTACCAATGCACGCTTACCATGAGAGGAGGGGTTTCAAGAGGTTTCAGTGGAGCAGAGAACATTAAACAGAGCTCCCCAAAATGAAGTGAATTTTACCCTTTGAAAGCTCAGTAAATTGGTAGGATTGTCATTTTCTACCCAGTGAAGGTCCATCATAATAGATGCAGGTCAGGAATGAGAGATATTAGCATAATTTGTTTGGAAAAGCCTGAATTGTACAAGTCAGCACTAGACAACAATATTACACTTCCATTTTCACCAGTAAGAAAATTTCAGCAACCATATTACAGAGATTTTAACTGATTATTCAGTTACACTTTCCTAATATTTCATCAATATGACAACATAAAAGTTAAATAAAACAAAGCCCGCTATATTCCTAAATTGCAATTTTAATTTTCCAATGTTAATGAATAGTGAGTTTATAAAAATCAGAATTAGCACTAATGAAAAAAGCCACTTTCCTGAATAACTCCAGTTCATCTAATCACAGATAGCATTAGCACAATGATTAATTGCATTAATAACACTTTAATTATGGTGGGGAGAGTGGATGAGAGAGAGAGAGAAATGTTTGTAGGTTGACAATAAATCTTCAGAGAATTTTAATAGAGGTTTGATTGGGATCAGAAAAATACATGTCCTAGATAATGAATCTATAACTTCATGCAATGTAGTTGTAGCTATGTCGGTCCCAGGATATTAGAGAGAGAAGATGGGTGAGGTAATATGTTTTACTGGACCAACTGTTGGTGAGAGAGGCAAGGCTGTCTCTCTCATCAACAAAAGTTGGTCCAATAAAAGATATTACACCTCACCCATCTTGTCTCTCTCGAACTTCTCAGACATGGATAATTGAATTTAACTCAAAGGAGCTTTGCTGGGGAAAAAGTAATCCTTTGATATTTTTGTTTAGTGCTTGCACTCCTAAAGGTAAGCAACACTATAGTGAAAATAATTCTATTTTTATATTTATCCAAAGCAATCATAATAACTTTTAGAGTAATGTAAAGCATTCTGATAATTTGTTTAAAACAAAATTTGTCTCCATACCAAACAAATTATGATATATATTGTAGTAGATATTTTCCACAGTAAACACTGACAGATTCTTCAAAGTTGAATATACTATACCAGTTCAACTATAAGACCTTATATTTTTTTCTTGAAACCATGTTTATTCTCTACTTTAAGCGTTTAATTACAGAATCAGTGTGTGTATCATTATTTTGCCTCTCAGCTACATAACATTTTTGATAAACGAAACCCTGATAGACAAAGAGATACTGTTTTTACCACCTTGTAAACTTCCAATAAACAGAAAACAGACTTGTCAAGAAATCTGAGCTATAATCAAGCACTATATAATTTACTAAAAATAATCCATAGGATTATTTTGACAAGGAACAAATCATTATAAACTGTTTTTGTCAGTCAAGTTCTCATTGGGTCCCTCAAGTGAGCTTAAATGCCCAAAAATCATGTCAGATGGAATTTGCTGTCTACTCTGCACACTCACTTTACTTGGTGAATTAGTAAAGTCTACACAGTTGCACCAATGATACACTGGAATTTTAAAGAATCTTGTAATCACAATAATAAAAGGAAAGTTATAATAGAATAATACAATAGAAGCAATAATACAAACTTCAAGTTTTATCAGCATGTTCTGGTGATGCCAATAAATCAAGACACCAGAGCTTAAGGCCTCAATTCAGCAAAGCACTTAAGTATGTGCTTAACTTTAAAGTTGACAGGACTTAAGACTTGCTTAAAGTTACACAGGTGCTTACATTCTTTGCTGTATAGGGATGATTTTCTGAATCAGGGCCTAAGTGGTGTTTTAGCAGAACCCCAAGGCTGAATTTTTTTGCTCAGAAATATTTTTCATAACATACTAGTATATTTCAACTTAAATTATATTTCTATATACTGGATTCACACCACATCATTATTATTTATCTTGCTGCAATTACAGGTGAATAACAAACTTTAAAAGCAGCAAAGGCCAAGATGTGTATCATGTATCAGGAGCAAAAGATTTTCTTTTCCCCCTCACAGTTACACAGGATGAACACAGTACTGTTACTTGAACTTAATAAAAACGGATGAACTTTTCTGATCTACATGTTTAACAAATAAAACTAATATTAGCCATAATTTCACATCTGAATTTCCAGTAATTTGTTTCTCGATTTGCTTTTATCTACAATTTTGGCAGTTTAGTCTTCACCATACACATTTTTAACCATATATAGTTTCAGTTTAGAAAAACAAAACACTTACAATAATATAGATACTCTTTCCAGTTCCTGTTGGCCCCACAAATATAGAAGGTTTTTGATGCACTGTCAGCAACTCCATTAACGCAGAGTATCGAATAGTATCCAGAGTTGGAACAATGATTTCATTAAACATCATATCTCGAGGTATGGGAGGAGCTGATTTGAGTGTTTCCACCCAGGGTTCCCATAATCCTGCTCCCTGTTTTAAATTATATGAATATTCAAACATTTAATAGTAATCAGTAAAACCAAAAAGGTCTGTATTAATATAATGGATTGTACTATAGATGAACACTTAAAGGATAATCACTACTAAAAGTTGTTATTTTCATGTTTGTTTTAGTATCAAAAATTGGACTAAACTTAACCAGTTTTGTGCTTTCAATTAAATATAGAAAACCAGCTGTTGCTTATATGAGCAAAGACACAGAGATAAAGATTTTGTCCTAAAGAAAATAAACAATTACTGGAACTTTTCAGGCCAATTTATCACTAGAAAAATAATAATAATAAATTTCTTACTTGATAATTTTCTCTCTTTTAGCAACTTCTCTCCTAATTCATCACTAATATGTGATACCTCTCTGTGGAACTCAGAGTCCAATGTGGCTGGAGTCTCCAGGACTAAGCCCCACCCTTCATCTCAAGCCACCAGAAGACTTTGTTAAAGGTGCAGAAATACTCCAGTAACCAATTATTGTCATTATGACAACAATTCGTAATTATTGACTAGCCTTAAGGAAATTATTATGTGCAAGTCTCCCTTTAGAGAAAGATTTAAATATGTTAACAAATCATATTCCTGACATTTACCAGACTACCAGAGTGAGATGAATAGAGAGAAGTTGCTAACAGAAAGAAAATTGTCAGGTAAGAAATTTCTCATTCTGCTGCACAACTTCTCTCCTCATCCATCACTAAAGGAAAACACTGAATAGTGAATCACAGAAATAGACAAAAAAAGGATGAGCAGAGTTTTAATTATTATCAGAGTAGAATAATAGACAGAAATACGAATTACCCCCATATAGAGCAAGATATTGCAATTTAAGGAATTATTTGTGAAGCCACACGACAACACCTTTCTATCAAATGATGCCTCTGCAGAGAAATGGAGCCTACTTTGCAAACCTTTCCCAGATGAGGTTCATATACTTTTCCACACAGTACCACTGGGGAACTTATAGAGGGAGCATTAACTCCTTCTTCAGCATTCCCAGATGCTTACCATGCCAACTGGTGCAAGATTTTAACAGATTGTCTGCAACAACTTTGAGGCCCTCAGGTTCTGGCATTTTGGACACAATCAGTTGAACAGGGTACAACTGGCAAATGTATTCCATACACTTGAGATATATCTTCAGAACTCCAGGAATAATTATTTATGACACAACCGTCTTAAGGGGTAGTAAGGATTGCTACTCTTAAGAGCTGGGTGAAACCTTAATATGGCTTGAGCTAAAACCTCTTTAAACTGATGCATCCACCATTTAAGTCAATTGTAAGAGACAGTTAAGGGGCCATATCTAAAACAAAGCCTAACAGAGTCTTTCCAGAAACTAGCAACAGTTAGGCAAAGGGTTCAACTGGGTATTGAGACTAGGTGGGTATAGGGTGGAGGTGGGGAGAGAATACACAGAAACTGAAAACAGACTGAAAGAGACACATGAAGGAACAGCTGAAATATGTGGCTTATCCTGGAAGAAACCTGGGGAAAGGTTTTTTGTGTTACAGTGTAGGCTGAAACGTGTGCTCTTGGTGTAGTGAGCAAAAGAAGCCATTTCCTGCTATTTGGTTCAGAGACACAGATCTTTGTACATTATTTGTAAACACAAAACTGCATCAAAAATATCTATCACCAATTTCTATTCCAAACTATGACTCACTGTTCAATTAGAAAAGGGTCAACAGTACAAAATGAGGGTCAACAGTACAAAATGAGGGTCAACAGTACAAAATGATGGGAGAACTATTTTCCAATAATTGTGGAAGGAAGAATTTACCTGGAAGGTTTCTGGAACTATACACTGAAAAATTATGAATGTTTCTCTGATCATGGCACTAACTGACATGTTATCTATGAATGTATACATATGCATAACTTGTGACCTAAGCTTTGCTGTAACAACTAAGAACCTTTTCTTAAGACTCTGGATGCAGAAGATACAGCAAAGGGAAGAGTCTTGTACAGGAACTGTGTGCTCTCAGACACAAATGCTCTTTGTCTTTGTCATACTGGTGATTTCGTTGGTTTGAAGGAAAACTTAATCTGGGTTTCTTTGGAAGCTTCTGCAGATTTTTCCCTTGGGTTAGGGTAAAGCTGTCTTTTTGGATACCCTTGGAGTTAGTAGTTACCAAAGGATTGCTATGCTAGCTTTCATGGTGAGGGTTGAGGTTTCCTGCTATCTCAGCTACTAATTTCTCTACTGTTTCCCAAAAAAACTGCTCCCCTGCACATTTGGATGCACAAAATATCAGTTTAGGATGACTGATTGCTATTCACGGGTGTAGCACAGCTTTCTTACAGCTATCAATTTTTAGAAGCCATTGCTATGGTCACAAAGCACGTCAATGATCTGACCAAGGCAGAATCCAAGACATCTCACTCCAAGCAAGGATCATACTCCCTAGATCAGGGGTAGGCAACATATTGCACACATGCCAAAGGCAGCACATGAGCTGATTTTCAGTGGCACTCACACTGCCCAGGTTCTGGCCACTGGTCCGGGGGCTCTGCATTTTACTTTAATTTTAAATGAAGCTTCTTAAACATTTTAAAAACCTTATTTACTTTACAAACAACAATAGTTTAGTTATTTATTATAGACTTATAGAAACAGGCCTTCTAAAAAAGTTAAAATGTATTAACTGGCACACGAAACCTTAAATTACAGTGAATAAATGAAGACTCGGCACAGCACTTCTGAAAGGTTGCTGACCCCTGCCCTAGATCATGAGCCACCACTTGCTTGCCATCAAGAAGGGTTCCCTTACCAAGTATACGAAAAACCTTTGCTCTGAATGGCTATATCTGAGGCCCTTGTTAAGACTTCCCATGGTGGAGTCATGGTTTTGGGTGGGAGGTTGAGTCCCTAGCACAGCTTTCCAACTCAAAGCACCATGACCTCGAAAAGGTTGGTGGCTTTTGGCAGCACAGCACAGTTCATCCTCACAAGCCCCATGGCCTGGCAGAGCAAAGATCACTAGCTTGCAGTACACCTTAAAATCTGCTATTGTGTGGCCAGGAGGGTGATGTTTTTCTCCATGAGCTTTTGTATTCTGATTTGTGTAGCTTGCAGTAGGAAGGCATAGCTCACCCTCTGAGGTTCCCAAAAAGCTATCTATAGCACCTCAAGGACTTGTTTCAATGTTTGCATGGCTTCTCTTCTGCTGGGATGAGGAGCAGAGAGACCCCACTCGAGCGGTACTGTATTGGAGAAATCAGAGGGTTAGAGCCTCAATATTCCAGTGCTTCCTCAGCTGATGAGAGGCAGCAAAGATGCAGGAACTGAAATGAAGCCATTACTGCAAGAAAATGAATTAAAATTAAAAAATTATAAAACCAAGTGGTTGGTACAAACTGAACTGCCAACTTGTTCCACCACCAGAAGTAGAAATTCTGGTGACCTGCGTTGATGGGCAGAGCTTAGTCCTGGAGCAACAACAATGGACTGCCTCTAAATTTCAGAGGTAGGAGGTATTGTTACCCACTCATAATGAATGAGAGAATCTGTGCAACAGAAATTATACCATATAATCTTCAAAAAAAGATTAATTCAAAATGGGTGTCCCCATTTTGTTTTGTAATCCTCACCTTTTTGACAAACCGATATTCATAAATTGTTCCCTCTGCAGGAAATGGAACTGTGAAGGTCTTTGAAGATAGTTGGTCAATACCACTAAGCAATTTATATTTTTCTCTTGTTTCCTCACTAATTGGTCCATCAAGTATTTCTCGCACAATCTTGTCAAATTTTAGTCGATCGTCTTCCTTACAGCTACCTCCTACAGACCAGATCAGTGAAAACAGGAAAATACCCTAGAGTGGGGGTGGAGAGAATATAAAGTAGTTCTTCAGTAGCTGTATATTACAATATGCCTATCCTTTGCCCACGGAAATCAATGAGATCTTTGCCATTGATTGCAGTAGGAGCCGATTTGGCCAAATGTCTTAACATATAAATTAAACATATAATAAAAATATTATAGAAGTAATGAAATATGACAGGGAACGTATTACACAGATATGACAGCTCAATCTGTGTTCTCTTGTAGTTTCCAGTACTTGAGAAAGCCTTTTATAGGAATGCAACATGTGATCGTATTTATTCATTGGCTTGTTCTTATAAAACAGCAATTCATTTCTTTATCTGCTGAACACCATATAAAGGAGCTTAGCCTTCTGACTCAAGGAGCTTACATTGTTAAATAAATAATACAATATCAATATTTCACTAGATGACCGTCTATGGGCCCTATTCATCATTGCCTTACTTCCCCTTTGCACCAGCTAAGGTCCCAATCCTGCAAACACTTAGAGATATGCTTAACTTTACTCTCATGATTGAAATCAATAGAACTACTCACAGCAGTAAAGTCAAGAGTGGGCATAATTGTTTGCAAGATCAGGCTTTCAGCGGGTGCAAAGGGTAAAGCTCCCTACTGGAAATATCTTTGGTGAAGAAGATCCCTGAATAGGAGAATGTCAAGCTGCTGCCTTTCTGTCCTGGACCAGCACCTGGCACTATAGATTTACCTTTAAAAATATTTTTTCAAATTTTATTTTCAATATAAGACCACACTATGTATAATGAAAATTCTTTTGTTGGTTAGTTAAGGATCAATCATTCAAGGATCAATCTATATCTATCGTCAGCTGGACAAAAACACCCTTATAAATATTCTGTCAAAAATAAGTTACCATTACAGCTGGTTAAAGAATGTATTTTATTTTCTATGAAAAAATTCAAATTTTCATCAATTTTTGGGGGGTTTTGAAAAAAAAAACCCTTTCCGTTTTTTTTTATTTTGGTATTTCCATGAAAATCTGACAAATTTTGACATGGATAGAAATTTTCTCATTAAAATTTCCATTTTGTCAAAAGCCATTTTTTGTTGTAAAAAAGTTTCAGTGAAAACATTTCAACCAGCTCTAATTACTACTGCGTAATATTGATAGCACACTGGGAACTGGAGTGACTGTTCAAACCAATTGGTAATGAACAGTAAATGATAAGTTAAAACGTTTTCAAAAGATTCATCAGCATGACCACAAAACATGTGTGAACTATGGGCCACATCCTCAGCTATCGTAAATCAGCATAACTCCTTTGAAGTTAATGGAACTATGTTGATTTATATCAGCTGAGGATTTTACCCTTTGTCTACTATAACAATTGCATCTGTGTAAGCAACAAATGAAACTCTATGGCTAGGAAGAACCTCATGCCAAAATCTTCAGTATTAGTGTCCAGCATCATAATCAAAATAATTTGTATCTTGCAAAATTGCTACTGTACAATCCATGTGTTTGGGGTAGAGAATTGGTAATATTCACTGCACAGTGTAGCACAGAACTGAATAGTATATGAACAGGTTCTTATCTACTTATAAATACAGTATCAACCTGTAGTTTTATTTAGAATGTACTGAAAGAATGGAAAAGACACTATGGTAGATAGTGGTGATGTAAGTTTGTGATCAGGATTTGGGATGGAGGGGTGGTGTCTCATTTTTGTACTGTCTATATGAGTATTATACCCACTCATCCCAAAGAATGCTTGCAGGGTTATACTTTCTCTGCCTCCACCACCAAAGCAGAAAAAAGAAGTGCAGCAGATGGTCCTATTCCAGGAAAGATCCCCATGTTATTTTATATACTTCTTTCTGTTTAAATCTCCAAAAATTTGGTTCCAGAGAAGGAAAAGGAAGAAAGAGTGAACTGCTCACTAATGCGTAATAATTGGCTTGAAAAGCCAAGAAATTACAAGGAAAGGAGAGAAAGCTAAACCAGTAATTATGTCTACATTGCAGGATTATCCTGGGCTCACACCGAGCTTGTAGCTAACTTCCCACACCACCCAAACCATCTTCATACAAAACCCTTATGCCCAGGCTTACATGTGCTTTGAACTGGGACATAGGTTACAGCCCAGATTTTGCTTTAAGGTAGGCTCTGAACACATACTTTGAATTCAAGATGAAGCTAATGTCTGGGTAGCAAAGCTTAGGTTTTGACAGTCCTCCACAGATCCCAAGCCTGCATTTTCCTGCCCTTCTACTTACTCACTTCCCACTTCTTTTGTGCACTGGAAACTACCTGCTGGTTTATATACACCTGATCAGTGTTTAACCCCTCATTCCACGTGGTCTGCTCTATTTCTGCAGTACTAAGCTCACCTCAGTCAAACAGTCCTAGAAGCTTCCATCTCAGCATGCTGCTAGCTGGCCAGAAGATCATATCACGGTTCTGGTTAACCTCTGGTGTGACTAAGCAAAGAACATGATTTTGAGAGATGTACTCAAAATCATCACTGGTATGAAAACATCTCAAAGAGGTTTGTTGAGGTGAGGCTCAAGAGGACCACTGTATAGTGAAGGGATCACATTAAAAACCTAAATATGGCCTACAACAAGGCAAAGGATGGGAACTGCAAGTCTGACAACTCCCCATGTACCTGCCCTTACAAGGAGTCTGACCAGGTGCTTGCCACAGTCCCAAATATAGAGCCAGATGCTATATAACTTATTAACAGTTATTATAGTTATTATTTCAGTAAACCAAACATGAAAGACTAAAATTTGCATTAATTAAAAAGGACCTAATAAGGAGGTAACAATTTTTCCCAGACAGATTTTACAGGATGTTTATTTTGATGGCCAAAGATTGTCGATTTTATTGTTTATCAATCCATTCCTGGCTGTAAAGTCCAATTTGGGACTTACCAGTTTATGTGTTAAAAAGATGAATGTTGCTTACCTCAAGCCAAGAGAAAACATCACGTTCACTCATGGCTTTAATTTTGGCCTCGTCAGCAAACTCATCCATCATGCAGTCCATTAGATTCATCAAGGATCGAACTAAATTTGTGTCTGAAGTAGGAGACAATTCCTGAAATAACAGAAATGTTCTCTATGGCACATGTATTTAACTAATTGAAAATTGTACATTTATTTATTACTTAGTAGAGACATGACAATAATCCTCTATGGTGTATGTGCCAAAAACATATACTAGAGCAAAATAAAAATATAAATGGAAAAAACCATTCACAGGACAGAATTCCAAATATACATTATCTAAAAAAAATAAATAAACATAAGTTGATAATGTTCTTTTGAAATCATTTGCTTGTTTGACACTTTTGAATTACCGCACTCATAAATTTGTTTTGCATCTCATAAAAGCATTCTTTATCCTACCTTTGCACATTTTCTAATGAACTCAACAGAAAGCGGGACCATTCTGTCAAACAAGCCTACTATAAATTCTTTATGCACAGAGCTGACTCCAGGTGGCATTAGATTTAGCCAAGACATCAACAGTGGTCTCCAGCCTAACGTGTGAGGCTCCATGTAAATCATGCCACATCTAGAAACCTACAAAAAAAAAGTATATCTGTTACCTTGTGTGACCTCTGTAGTTTTTCCTGCTGAGAAGAGCCTTAAATAATATCAAATGTTGTACTATCCAGATTCTGAGGTCATTAGAAATTGGGGACAATTATACTATGCTGAACATAAGATACATACATAGCACTGATCTTGTCAGAGTGTGCTTTGGTGAATTCTTCACCACTGACTGGCCTGGTGGGGAAAGTGGGAGTATTCTCTTCTTCAACCGATTTAGACCACAATAATCAATTTACAGCAGAGCATAATCAACAACTAGTAGTACCCAGCCTGCCCTCTCATTGTTGATCTTTTACTCAATTTTAAGTCAAAGTTACTGATTATGCCAGATATCCTGTTGTGCCTTTAAGGAACGTACATAACTTATCTCAGATAACATTCTTTGTCATTATCAACAACTTAAGAGTAATTGCTACAAAATGTTTTATTTTTTTTTAAAAAGTTGCATAAACACAAACTGTCACACAGGACATTGTTAATGCAAAGAAATTGGAAAAGACGCTCCTTCACAATATTAACTTGCCACAAGGCTTCACAATAATAGACTATATTTGATAACCATTTCCAAAAATGGATACTTACAGTAGCAGGGGAAGCAACTTCTAAATCCATTGGTTCAAATATAAGGCTCATTTGCTGTGACATCTGAATGATCTCTCCACTCATGAGACATAGTTTCTTGTTATCATCCAGCACAGTATTCATATTCTCAATCCATACTGCATCTACTGGTCCATCAAAAATCAACCATTTCCTGTCTGGTGTCTGGTTTACAGAAAATATTTTGAAAGAATATTTAGCTAAGTAAATTTGGAATATTTTAGATCTAGTATATTTCCACAAATCATATTTCTCTGAAAATGCGCTGATAGCAAGGTTGTTACATTCAGAATTCATTTTTGGAAAATGAGCATAACATATGAATATTATCTAGTCTTAAAACTTTTACAAACATATACTCTGGTGGTCCTTAAAAGCTTGCTACCTTTGGGCCACATTCTGCCACTCTTACTCAGGCTGAGCAGTATATTATTCCTCAAGTAGTGTAACTGATCCAGATTCTGATATTTTTGCTCATGATGAGCAGCATCTTGAAATCAATTGAACTACTAATAGAGTATGTTCGTACTCAGCATGAGTAAGAAGATCTCAGTCTTACACATAGGTGTCAATGGGACTATTTGAGGAGTAAGATATATTCAATATGACTACGTGTGCAGAATCAGGCGCATAGTAAGATACTACACAACATGTGTAAACAACCATGAGCAGTATTCAGGATATTTCCTGTGGAAAGTATAGGGAAGTACAAAGGGCCCACTTCCACAAACACATGTGTGTAACTTGTCTCAAGTGAGTAGTTCCATCAACTTCAATAAGTTACTAATGTGCTTCTGATGTGCTTAAGTTTATACAAGGTCAGAATCTAATACGGCAGATACTTGAGGTAACCTGCTCTTCAGGGGCGGCTCCAGGACCAGCACGCCAAGCATGTGCTTGGGGCGGCACACCACTGGGGGTGCTCTGCCGGTCGCCGCAAGGCCGGCAGGCAGGCTGCCTTCGGCGGCATGCCTGCGGAGGGTCCTCTGGTCCCACGGCTTTGGCAGACCTCCTGCTGCCGCCCTCGCGGCGACCGGCAGAGCACCCCCCGCACGCGCTTGTCTGGCTGCTCAGGGTGTACTAAGCTTCCATAATGGTGTGTAGCAATGTCTCATTACAGGTTATGCATACAAAGCACAGTCAAGCCCCTACAACATCAATAGTGTATGTCTATCATAGAATTATTTTTTACATAGATCACAAAATACTTTAATCTTGTGCATACCAAGGAAGAAGCAAACGCTCTGAAGCTCACTGCCAGGATGCCATCCGACCATTCATGAGAGACTGGATCAAACTGTCCATACAGCTGCCCCATGGTTATAGACTTGGGATTTATAACAGTGATCTGAACCTTGTTTTCCTCCATCATCCCCTAGATACACAAAAATAAAATGTATCTGATTCATAAATAGTTTAATTTATAGTATTATCTATTTTATTTTGGTTTCTCCCATTTTATATAACTACATCTTAAAACTCCTAGTGTTGGGGCCAAGAAGGACAAGAACTAATCTGTGCAAACTGAACTTTAAAGATGATCTGAAAATATTTTAAAGAAAAATACCCTAACTGTATCATAAGGAGCTGGAAGTCAAATTTTGTAACTAAACAATATCCTGATAAACGAAACGTAAAGAATGACAGTCTAGTCCAGTGAATGGGGCACTAGATTCTGAGTTAAATGATCTGGATTCTATTTCCACACCAACTGTGTGGCCTTAAACAAGTCCCTTGACCTCGCTGTGCCCCAGTTCCCCCATCTCCAAAATGGGAAAATGATGCCCTCCTTTGTAAAGTGTTTTGAGATCGACAGATGAAAATCACTATTTAAGGGCTAAGCACTATTATTATTTAAAGTATATAAGGAGCTCTAATTTTACTTTTGGTTAACTTAAGTTGACCCTTTTCTTCTGTCTCTGACACGATGTAAACAAGTATCACCTACCCACAAAAGGAAGCTTCTGCAGAGGAATGGAAGCCTATTTTGGAGGTAATAGCAATTAAAAAGGCCAGCCACAGGCTTGTCTATCATTCTGATTCATTTTCACACCTGATGCTACTCAGATGGGAAGTCTAATGTGCCTATCTCTGGAACACCACTAGGGTTGGTTCCCATGTTTCTATGGTGCTTGTTTGTAAGACTCTAATCAACCACACTAGAGAAACTTCAGTGCAGCTGAAATTACCAGAACTTTGTGGTGGTGATGATGATTTATTTGTATTATGGTATCATTTAGACATCAAGGCTCCATTGTTGTTGGCACTGTATATACAAAGAGACAGTCCCTGATCCAGAGAACTTTCTGTTTCCCCTCACACCAGAAATTAAATTTGACCAAATCAATTAATGTAATTTTCTGGTTGAGTTGTTCTTAGATAACAGAATGTATAAATGATGGTAATGAAGGCCCACGGAACTATACTTCTGATGCCTAGGCTAATGTATGTGGTTCAGGTCTTCTTTGGGATTAAAAAGCAATAGGAGTAGAACACCTTGCCTCTGAATTCCAGGGGCACTTCCTCCACCACTCCAAGTTCTAGAAGGGTGTTGACCACTTGTTCCAACTTTATTTCATAAAAGAGGCCCTTATAAAGGGATGGGGAAGGAGGATGGAAAGTAGGAAGTGCTTGAAATTGGACAGAATACCTCTTGTTTGTAATTTCTAGGGCTCAGTGATTGTAGGTGATATTTTTCTAGGCCTCCGAAACATAAAAAAGTGGTTGCCAAAAGGAAGATCCTGACATGGTTCTGATGAGTTCTCAACAATGGCATCAAACTTTCTGCTCTGAGATAGGTGCAGGGTGTGCAACAGAGGAGAAAGAGCGTGAGGGCTTCCTACACTGGAACCTCTGCTTTTTCCTCAGTAGTTTTGACAACACCTGTAGATTGTAGTAATAAGAGGTAAAGGACTTTGGTTGGTGAAGCTTTGGCGTCTGACCTGCTTCCTCCTTGGAGCTGCTCCATATGCAGTCAGCAAGTGGAGAGTGGCTCTCAAATCCTTCAATGAACACAAAGCTTCAGCAGTTCAGGAATTAAATGAGTCACAACTTTCAAATGGCATGTCCTCGATCGTTGTTTGGACCTTCAGTATTCTGGAATATTGGAGCCATGAAGCCCTGGATACCTCAATGGAAGTGGCCATTAAATATGCTGCCATATCAGACACATCTAGAGCAGCATGTAGAGATGTTCAGGCCACTAACTGCCCTTCAGACATTAGGGAATTTAGCTCCTCCCTTTGATCTTGCGGAAGCTTCTCAATGAATTGTGACACCTTGTTCCAGTTTAGATAGTTGTACTTTGACAGAAGTGCCTGCTGTGACCCATTTAAAAGGCACATCTGGAGATTAGCTGAGGAGGAAACCTTCCTACTGAATAAATCACGTTTTTTAGTTTCCTTCTTCCTTGGAATCATTTTTGCAGGTGTATATTGTTTGGACCTTTCATGCACCAAGTGATCTTGGTACTAGATAACGGTAGACATGTTCACTCCCAGAAAGGGAACTAGAGAGTGTCAGTCTGCTTTCTTAGACACAGGTGCTACAGATGCTGGGGTCTGCCACAGATCTTTAGTCATCCATTGATAGGTAAGACAAGCCTATCAAGCATAGAGGATGAAGAAGATCCACTACTTTGTAGAATTCTTCAAACTCCCTCCATCAGAATTACTAAGGTGTCTGCCATCTGTTGTAAAAGACATTAGAAAAATTCTAAAATAATCCAGCTGGCTAGGAGCAGAAGTCTCCTTGTCAGGAAGATGATATTGCTGATGGAATCAATTAATCTTCCATGTCCTGCAGGTGGCTCTTCTTCACTGCCCTCATCCTGTTGGTGCTACCTGTGACGCTGTAGACACTGACCTTCTTGAGGAGACCTACAATGTCTTGTAATGGAGGGAGATCAAATTCAGGGGAAGGTGGCAGCGGAGGAAGATTTTCTAGTTTGTTGCATACTCCAAGGAGCCCCATAATGCCTACATTGTATGTGGTAAAGACAAGGGGCTGAGGTCCATGGTGGTGGATACCACGGTGAATATTCCTCACAAGAGCCCTGAGGTCTGTTCTTGAAAGGATGATTCCTGGATTCCCTATCAGACAGTACTGTTTGCAATAGTGAGGTGAATGAGTGTAGAATACCTCCCCATAATATTCATAGAGGGAGGAAGAATACTTCTTTCCAGGGGAGAGCTATTCAGTCTGGGATCACGAGTGCTCTCAAATCCCCCCTCAACAACCAGAGCAAGAGTGCTCATAGATACCATGGCAGTAGTGAGCGGTACTAAGACAGAAACACCATTAGTGGCCTTAGAAGAGCAAAGATGACTCCGGTAGTGCATTTACCAAAAGATCATTCAGTACCAAGAAAGTCGATGCCAGAAACATCTGCACCATGGAGGTCAACACCAGACTCCTGAGCACTGAGGTTACTGGTATTGAGCATGCCAGTGTCACCATGAGTACTAAAGGGTCAGTAATGGGAAAGTGCCAACTGCTATTTCAGGAGATACCCTGGGTACCATGTGACCAACTTGTGCCAAAGCATGAGAAGGACTTGATGTGAGCCATCAACTGTCTTTCAGATGAGCAATATGAGATAATATAGCAGCATGGTGCACTTTTTGCATCACTTTAGTACAGGAGTGAGCAAACTATGGCCCACGGGCCAAATCTGGCCCATCAGGGTTTTGGATCTGGCCCACAGGATTGCCACTCACTAAGGCAGGCTCCCTGTCTGCCCTAGCCCCATGCCACTCTCAGAAGCGGCTGGCACCACGTCCCTGAAACCCCTGGGGGAGGAAGGGGTAGAGGGCTCCACGTGCTGCCCTCACCTGCGGGTACCTCCCCCCGCAGCTCCCATTGGCCAGGAATGGGGAACTACGGCCAATGAGAGCTTTGGGGGAGGTACCCGCAGGAAAAGGCAGCGCCCGGATCCCTCTACCCCCATCCCAGGGGCTGCAGGGACATGGTTCCGGCTGCTTCCGGGAGTGGCACGGGGCCAGGGCAGGCAGGGAGCCTGCCTTAGCTCCATTGCGCGCTGCTGCCACCCTGGAGCTGCTCAATGTAAGTGGCGCCAGGCCGGAGCCTGTACCCCGAACTCCTCCTGCACACCATACCCCAACCCCCTGCCCTAAGCCCCTGCCGCACCCCTCCTGCACCCCAACTCCCTGCCCTGAGCCCCCTGCCACGCCCCTCCTGCACACCAACTCTCTGCCCTGAGCTGCCCCTCCTGCACACCAACTCCCTGCCTTGAGGCCCCTGCTGCACTCTGCACCCCTCCTGCACTCCAACCCCCTGCCACACCCCTCCTGTACCCCAAACCCCTGCCACACCCTGCACCTGTCCAGCACCCCAACCCCTGCCCTGAGCCCCCAACCCCATGCACTGAGCCACCTGCCGCATCCCACACCCTTCCTGCACCCCTTGCCCTGAGCCCCCTCCTGCGCCCTACACTCCCTCCCACACTCCAAGCCCCTGCCCCAGCCCTTCATTCATGGTCCTGCATGCAATTTCCCCACCCAGATGTGGCCCTCGGGCTAAAAAGTTTGGCCACCCCTGCTTTAGTAGGTACCAGAATGGGTGACCTATGCCTGTGCTTGCTCTTGGAATGATGTTCATTCTCCCTTCCTACCCTTTTCTGATGACTGAGTGGAACAGACCTTGACTGCTTTGCTGGACTCAGTAGTTGAAGGTTTGATATCTTTGATGAAGAATTAACCTAGAAGCTCAGAATAATGCTGCAGCTTACAGGATCAGTAGCAGATGAAGACTGTTCAGGCATGGTGGGATCTTTTTTCTCATGCTCTCAGGAGGCTCTCAATGAGCATTTCAGAAGAAAAAGCTTCATGTAGGCCTTTCACAAATTGCTGCCTTATGAAGGAGACACTTCCTTTTGTTTTTTTGGAAACTGGAGTCTCTGGAGTTTGCAAGACTTGCCTTTGAGCAGGCTGTAAGGCATTCCCAAGGAGAGGAGAACTCTCTTGATCCTGGTCTAGCATTCCCACGGTGGAATGATAGCTTCAGATGGGGGTCAAAGCCCTGGCATGCCTTTCTGACTCAAAGCCCCATGCCCTGGAAGAGCAAGGGTCTGCAGCTTACAGGTGCTGGACCTAGCTCACCTTCTGAAGCTCCTATAAAGTTGCCTGCAGCATCTCTTGGATGTTGCTCAATGCTTGCAGGGCTCCTCTGCTGCTTGGGGTGGCAGGCAGAGGGAGCCCGCTCAAGAGGTGCTGTATCAGAGAAACCAAAGTGTTAGAGCCTTGGTGCTCGGGCGATTGCTCACATCAAGAGAGGGAGAGAAAAGCTATAACATGAAACAAAATTGCTCCAACATAAGAGCAAATAAAAATTAAAGTTGCAAAACAAAGTGGTTGGGAGAAACTGAAGTGCTCATTTGTTCCATTCGAAGCAGAAATTCTGGTGCCAGAGTTGAAGGGTGGACTCAGTCCTTGATCCTTCCAGTAACAACAATGGAGTACCTCTGTATTCCACACATGAGAGGCATTACCCATTTGTGATGAATGAGGAGAGAAGCCGCCTCCCAGATGAGGAATCCTTGACAATGTGTGTCTATTGGAACCACATTGCCAGGAAGCCAGTGGCTTCCATACAGGTGTATTATTG
Organism: Mauremys reevesii; assembly: GCF_016161935.1. Classification (NCBI taxonomy): domain Eukaryota; kingdom Metazoa; phylum Chordata; order Testudines; family Geoemydidae; genus Mauremys; species Mauremys reevesii. The sequence continues at coordinate 23,880,328 of NC_052633.1, read as the reverse complement.
GACCCCTGGTTTTTCCTAAGAGGTCAATTCTGTCTTCACCCAACCTGCAGGAACAATTTGGAGGAAACTCCATGTAGACAAGGACATGGAATTTTCCTTCCACATCCCCCCCTCTTGTGGGTACTGTGGACCCTCAAAAATGTGTCACTACCTTACTGCAAGTTTACAAGTACATCTGTTCTACCAAACGCTTTCCTGTATGAATATTGAATATGCTATAGCATTTGCTTTCTTTGAAAACTGTTTTGATAAAAAATATCTGGCAAAATATTTAGTTACCTTCTCACATAAGTCACCCAAAGCTGCTGCCAAAACTCGATAGGCACATGTTTTTCCACCAAATGGTTCTCCCACTATCATAAAACCATGACGCACAATCATCATTTCAAATATCTGTAAGATCTTCTCAGCAAACATGTCGGTCATTTGCAAATTCATAGCATCACAGTTCATTTTGATTGCTTCTAGTAAGTCATTGTAATCCGGTTTTGGCAGCTTCACACCAGGAAACAAATCTGAAGTAATGCCCTGCCAAAGAATGAATTACAATGTGTGTTTATCTTTTCTTCATAGACATTCAGGATGCACTCCCTTTATCCTGTGACTCTAAACAGATAAATATGCACTTATACTTTTTGAATCAAAGAGTGTAAATCACGACACCTGGATACGGTAGTGTTAATTGCACAAATCATTGCTAACAACTGAATGAGTAAAAATATTTGATTATGTGAAGAAGATGCAGTTCCAAAATATACATGACCAATGGTCTGATGTTCTAACTCATTATTATTATATATTTTATGCATTCCACATCACATATTTAACAGTGTCAAGAGAAAGGAAACTGTCTTTATGAGATCATATATTTTTCTCTGATAAACATTAGCTTTTATCAGAGCAGGCTTAAACTAGTTGGTATGATTTACAGTTTGAAGGTTGAGAAAGCAGTTATGTTTCTCTCTCAATACCTCATAGTAAGTGGACAATTATTTAAACAATCATTTTAATGTAAAAGCAGAGATCCTACATTTTTACCTCTAGTACTTCACAATACTGAAGCAAACCAAGAATGATGTTGAACATATTTAAGAGACAAAGAAAAAACAGATACTGCAGGCAATAATTTCATTCCTACAATGTCAATTTACAAAGTTTAGTGAAATTACATCTATAGAGAATTCAACCCACTTTTTCAGAAATGACAATCTTCTTATGTTATACCCAGTCACAATTTAAAAACACTATTAATGATTTTAGAAAAGGAGCTATTGTGGCCTCTCTCTTTCACCATGTCCAAGAACAGTGTTAGTCACTGATGTCAGGGTACCAACAAAGATACCATCCTGACCTGATAAATAATATAAATATACAGTAGCCTGTGCTACCAGCATCTGCTGTAGCAGATACCTGGTATCAGGGACTGACAGTGACCAGTTTTCCCTCTTCATTTGACCACAGCAGAATCTTGGGGGAGAAGATGAAAGCTTTCCCACTTAAAGACAATCACACTCCCTACAAAGAGAACAATTTGAGATATCAAGCTTCCCCCAAGGTGAATAGCTCTGCCCCTTTGTAATGTACTTCCCTACATTCCCTCTCCATTAGTCATCTATCTTTTTGCTTGCTCTCCTGATCATCAGAACCAAAGTGTTCTGCTTGCCTTCCCACTGTATATTATAGTACTGTGCCACTGGATTTTATAATTTAGATAACTAATTATTAAGCAAATATATATATATCCTCTGTGCCTCAGTTTACCAGTGTTGCCCCCAAATTCCTAAGAGATGGCTCTATCACACTTTCATACTCCATGAATTCCCTACCCTGAAAACCTTCCTGTCCTTTTAATTCATTCTAAAATAATACAAAAGTAAGTGTTATGGGCCAAAGTTTGAAAATGCACCTACAAAATGCAATCTATGCACTTGCAAAATGACACATACACCTATCAGAAACAGATAACATTATATTTGCACCTGTATTTTGGATAATTGCATACCAATATCCATGTCTGTGTGTGCACACTTTCACTTTAGCACCACATTCTCTTTTCCTCTTTTAGCCAGATGAGAATACCCACAACCCAGGGGAGCTCTAAGCTGGTATAAATCACTGGAGCCTGCTCCTGCACGACCTGCCTCCCAATGCCGGTGTAGGGGCATGTCTAGTCGCATCACGGATAGAGACAAACATGCCTGTGCACGCCACTAATATTCATCTTGTGTGATCCCATAGGGACCACAAACAGACTGCGTAAATTAGAAAATCCACTAGGACACAGGGGCACAATAGCTCCACCCTGAGAAGCTTACAGCTAACTTGCTGTGTCCCCCAACCTAGTCCTGCACCAAGATCCACTCAGGGCAGGAGAGAATCTGGGCCACTGAATCTATTTGACTCTTTTCTCTATTCATTACACTAAAATCTTGGGTGAAACAATACATTTCCTCATCTAAAAATGGGAATACTATTACTTACCTATCTCACATGATTGTTTGTAAAGTGTTTTGAAGTCCTTGAATAGAAGGCTTTATAATGTATTATTGTGTTATCATTTTTAGTTGGAAAATTTTGTTGGCAATTTACATTAATCTAAACTATTAAAACCAGAAGCAGCATTTCCTAGAAAGAGGACTAAATGCATTTCCTGGGGGGAAACTGTTAAGACTAAATTTTAAATTGCTTATAGGTAAGATTAAAGTATTCCTTGGATCATTTGTTTGACATCCTTGCTTTATGCTAATTACATCAATGACTATCTATAAAAATCTTATTGCATTACTAAAACTACTTTAACTTCTTACCTCAAAAAGTGGTAAATCGTGGGACAAAAACTTAGGCAGGTTTACGTCTATAATGGATCTTAGTAGCAAAATTTCTTCGTTCTCTGATGGATATTTCAGCTAAAAAAGAAATTACACTGATGCAAATATGTTCTTAATTTATTTTTATGGTTTCAGAAAATAGATGCTTGTTTTATAGGTTGATTCTTGTTGTACATCTTTGTATTTATTCATGACAGGTTTCAGGTCCACTGACAATACTATATGTTCCAGCTGTAGGTTTATAAACTTACATCAAGTCTTTACAACCTAACACTGATCTTATTGTTTGGGAACTGGCTGCCAGTCCACTTTCACATCAACATTCTGTTGAGAGGTGATGATATGAATTTGACTTTGACATTCTTTCTGTATTGCAAAATACATTCTGGGCTATGTGCCAACTACCTCCAAAGATGGGTAACTTCCCATACTATCAGGTAAAGTTAAAGCATTCAATGCAGTGGACATTCTTATAAGCCTATACTTTAAAGCAGCGGTTCCCAAACTTGTTCTGCTGCTTGTGCAGGGAAAGCCCCTGGCAGGCCGGGCCAGTTTGTTTACCTGCCGCGTCCGCAGGTTTGGCCGATCGCGGCTCCCACTGGCCACAGTTCGCTGCTCCAGGCCAATGGAGCTGCTGGAAGTGGCACGGGCAAGGGACGTACTGGCCGCCGCTTCCAGCAGCTCCCAGGTGCTGGCAGGTGGAACTGCACTGAAGTCTGGTAGCATGTAGGTTGGATACCAATTTTGATCCTTAGGTGGCACATAGGGATTCCCTTCTGACTCCAACAAGAAATAATCCCTTGCTGACCACAGTGGAAGAATACTCCTCTCTGCCTCCCTACGGTATCAAGGGTCCAGGGGGCACACCAGAGATGGTCATGACAACAATGGGATCAGGGCCAGTTAGCTCTAGAAGATGCCAGTGGGTCTAGTGCCAGGAAAGAACTCCCTGCTCCTTCCTTTTTCTGTCACTGGAGCCAGCGGCTGTCCCATCAGATTTGGGGAGACCTGGAGTGACTGTAAGTCCATGGCCACTGTGAAGGCCTCTGGGGTCAGGGGCGGCTCTAGGCACCAGCGGGCCAAGCGGCCGCTTGGGGCGGCATCCTGGGGAGGGCGGCATTTGGCTCCGGTGGAGCTCCCGCCGGCATGCCTGCGGCAGGTCCACCGGAGCCCGGGACGAGAGGACCTGCCGCAGTCATGCCTGCGGCGGGTCCCGTCTTCCAGCGGCTCGGTTGAGCTCCGCAGGCATGACTGCGGCAGGTCCGCTCGTCCGGGCTCCGGTGGACCTGCCGCAGGCATGCCGGCGGAGCTCCACGAGCAAATGCCGCCCTCCCCAGGATGCCGGAGCCGCGGGAAGAGGGGACCCGCCGCGGGACTGGGGAAGGGCGGCGCAGCGCTCCGCGCTGCTTGGGGCAGCCTACTTTGTAGAGCCGCCCCTGTCTGGGGTTGAAGGGATAGTCAAGCCGCTGGTACCATGGTGGCTTCCAGCTGTCAGTGGAGGGTCCTGCACCGAACTCATGCTCTGGGCAGAGTCAACAGTGCCACCATGAGACCGGGGGTGGTGGACTGGCCCGGCGTGGGTCGCAGTGTGCTGCCTTCCCCATGCTTGTCCTTTTGCTGTACCATCAAGTGCCCTCTGTCTGTGCACTACTTCTTGTGCTTTTTCCTTGGCACTGGAGATGGTGAATGGTGCTGGGAAGAGTGCGGTGCCAGAGGAGCACTTCACACCAAAGCTGAAGTGCTCAGTGCAGAATCGGAGTGGCTTTGCTCTGAGTTTGGTCTGAGAGCGGCCTCCATTAGGATAGCCTTGAGCCATAACTCTCTATCTGCTTTAGTGTAGGATCTAAAGTCCTTATGACAGATCTGGCACTTGTCCCTCACATGAGTTTCTCTCAAGCATTGTCAAGCACTTCAAGCAACTGGAGTGTGGGTCGCTCACGGGCATAGGTTTGCCACAGAAGGCACAAGTTTTGAAGCCAGGGACTGGGGCATACTGGCCCCTGGGGTGAAGAGAGTCCTTCAATGATAGGGACTAACTATATACAATAACTATTTACACTACAACTAACTACAATATCTATATATACTAAAACTATGTTTAAAACAAAAGCTAAGAAACAGAGTCCAAAAATCACTGGGAAGAAGCCTGGCCAAAGCAAGAGGGGTTGTTCCATTAACCATCACAGGCAGTAAGAAGGATCTGAGAGAGTGCAAGACCAGGGACATTCCTTATAATGGCGTATGAGCATGCGGCTCTAGAGGGCACTAGAGCCAGCACGACAGATAGCACTCAGGGAAAAATCTCCAGCAACAGTGCATACAGCACACGCACGCCTAATGTGGAATGGAGATAAACAAGCACTCAAAGAAGAACAAAATTCTACACTGCACACACAGCTCTCCCCTTGGAACAAGGATGAGAGCGAGATCAAACCCACATGTGGGCGATGTTAGGCACGTTGCTTAATGCACTACTGGAAGGTGCTCAGATACTATGGCAAGGTGGGCAGGATAAGAACCTACATAGCATTGAATAGAATAGAATAGAATAAAGCCTCACTCCCCATTACCTCACCAAGTCAGTGTAAAATTGGTTAGAGTCTCCTGCATGCACAGGAAGTAAAAGAACCAGCCAAAAGTGGACTGAGCTAGTACACCTTGAATTGCTGTCATGAGACAAAGGTCCATGAAATTTGCAAAGATAGCAGCTAGCATAGCCACAGACAAAGCCTGACTATAGTTACAGAGGAGTGTAGTTTGCTTTCAATTAATACGTAATTCCCATTAGTTATGAGAGCTGTACATGCACATCAAAAAGTGATTAGTCCCTGGAATGATCACAGCAAGTTAAATTGTGCCCTGAAGTATATGCTCTCACCCCGAAATTTTCAGAGTCACACAGCGTTTTAGCTACTTATATGATTGATATTAACAGGACTCATATCTATTTGAATATGTACGGAACAGTGTGAACAAATTCTTCTGCTACGAACATGAAACAAACTTCTCTGATTAAAATACTGGATACCAAAGAAAATGCAAGAAATCTTTTACCTTCAAGTTACCAGCTGCAGTAAGCACTGACTTTACAGCTCTCATTCCATAATCGTAATGATGCTGGGAAGACAATTGCTCTGAACATAGACGATACGTAGCTACAATTTTCACTGACAGAGGTCGAGCAGTAACAAAACCACAGGAATACAAGACAATTTCTGCAATCATGGCATAATCAGGAACCATCATAGCTACTGTTCTAAAGAGAGCCTATTAAATAAACATTAAAAATCACATCAGCCATAATGACATACAATACCACAATACTGTACTTTGTATATCTTCTTTTACACATACATAAAATGATGTAATTTTTCATTATACTGGCATCCAATTAAATTCCTGTATCAGTAAATCAGTGACTATACTATATGTTTTATTACTTTCCATAAATATTTATAGATGCCTAATATCAGAGTGAAAATTCATTTTTGTTAGTTTTTTTAATTCAACATAAACCAGAAAAACACACAAAATACCACAAAGCTGCAGAAGGAATGATTGAAATCTTGGTGCAAGTGGCTTAATAAGCTCTCAAGCAGCTGCTGCCAGAACTGTTGCTGATACCACAGTTTGGCTTACTGATATTATTGCTGTTTCTTCCCAAATAGCATCAAGACCTGTTGATTTAGCACAAACTTGCTGCTGTTTTTGATGTTCTACCAGCCATTTCAGGACATCTTTCACTTTCCATTTCTGTACAGAGGATCGTTTTTTTTCATCCCATCCTAACACCACATGTAACCATATGAAGTTTCTATCCTGCTTTGAAAAGAATCTGCAAACACTGCATATAAGAGTAACTCAAATTACAATAACAAAACATAAGCCTCAGAATTCTCCCCCAATTTGCCAGTTCCTAGGGTTCCTGTAGGAATTGCTCTGATCCTCAGAGAGACACTCCAACTCCTCTTGTATTAACCTATATATCACCTGGTTGCATGCTAACACCAGATTTTAAGATGGCTCAAAAGAGGAGTTCCACATTCCTACATAGCTTTTAGAATGTGACATCATGTTACAATGACATTATTAATGATCATTATTAATGACATTATTAATGATCTAGATGATGGGATTAATTGCACCCTCAGCAAGTTCACAGATGACACTAAGCTGGGGGGAGAGGTAGATATGCCGGAGGGTAGGGATAGGGTCCAGAGTGACCTAGACAAATTGGAGGATTGGTCCAAAAGAACTCTGACGAGGTTCAACAAGGACAAGTGCAGAGTCCTGCACTTAGGAAGGAAGAATCCCATGCACTGCTACAGGCTGGGGACTGACTGACTAAGCAGCAGTTCTGCAGAAAGGGACATGGGGATTACAGTGGACAAGAAGCTGGATATAAGTCAGCAGTGTGCCCTTGTTGCCAAGAAGACCAACGGCATATTGGGCTGTATTAGTAGGAGCATTGCCAGCAGATCAGGCATTTGATAACAGACTTCAACTATCTGAAGGGGGGTTCCAAAGAGGATGGAGGTAGGCTGTTCTCAGTGGTGGTAGATGATAGAACAAGAAGAAAATGGTTTTTCAAGTGCAGGGGGGGGTAGGTTGGTGGATATTAGGAAACACTATTTCACAGGGGGTGTGGTGAAGCACTGGGGGGGGGTACCTAGGGAAAGTGGGATCCATCCCCATCTAGTTTTTTTTCCCAGATTGACAAAGCCCTGGCTGGGATGGTGTTGGTGTTGGTCCTGCTTTGAGCAGGGGCTTGGACTAGATGACCTCCTGAGGTCTCTTCCAACCCTAATATTCTATGATTTTATGACATTAGTTGTGAAACCATCAGAAAAATGCACACTAAGGTTTTTCTCTTACTTTAACATTCATATCTTCTTGCTTCAGAGAAGAATACTTGGGCTGAAATACTGACCCCAAGTGATGTCAATAGCAAAACTCCCCTTGACTTCAATGGGGGTTTCCACAACTGGGTCCCACAGACTTCAATAGCAGTTGTGCATCCATATTCAAAGTAAGAATATGTCTGTTTACGTTTAGAAATCAAGTTATTTGAAAAATAGTAAACAATACAATTAATTCTGATTCTTAACTTGATATTAAAGCAGGATAGAAACTGGTTTGCAATTTCTCACATCAAACACCCTGGCTTCCTGTACAGCAAATCAAGTCACCTTTCAACAAGTAACAAGCACCAGCAATAATCAATTAAAAACTCATTATTTACAAATATTGTTCACAATTTATAAGATGTGAAGTGTTCTGAACTTTCTGAACTTTCAGCATTCTGGGCTGAGGAAAATATGCAACAATTTCCTTTAAATATTCTGTTTCTTATTCAAAAGGGCTGTTAACACTGCAAGTTGTAAAATTTACGACAAAACATCATTGCACTAGAAAACGCCAATTCAATAAAAGAAAATGTTTCACTAAATATATAAGAGATTCAACAAAACTTTTGTCAAAACACAGACAGGTCTCTCCACCTCCCACTCTAGCCACCTGCTCCTAGGGATGAAGAGGCACAGTGCTGGGCACTCTGCCTTCCCACCTGCTCCTTGTTCTGGCCATGGAGAGGCTCAGCACCAGGGCAGTCTGCCTCCTTACCTCTCATCTTGCTTCCAGCCATGGAGAGACACAATGCCAGGAGCTCTGCTTCCCTGCCTCACCACTTGTTCTGGGGGATGGCCAGCACCCCTCTCTAGGTCCCCGGAGCTGGGGATTAATTTCACAAGTGAAATTAATACCTTCCTAGAGGGCAGTTGGGAAGTGGAAAAATTCCATTTTGGCTCTCCTGAAGCAGAATATTCTTGAAATCCTTTTCCATTTAAATTTCATGATTTTGATGTTTTGTTGTGCTTCGAGACAAAACTACTTTTCTCAAAAACAGAAAAATATTTATGAAAACGGATCCCCCATTTTCTGCCAACTCTACGGGTAGGTCCTTCTCTTAAAACTACCACTTGACATTGACGATTTTTCTAATTTTTCTTTTTTGTTCCTCTTCATGGGAGGAGACAATAATAATTGGTTTGAATATTGAATTTAGAGCAGTAGAGGTTGATTTGATTAAATATTCTCAGTAATGTATGTATTTGATTAAATCATTATTTCTTCTGTATTAACTTCAAAAATTACTAAAACTAAAAGTGTAATAGTTATTCTAACTACTTTCTACAGTACCTTAAGATTATCTGGAAGCTCTGAACGCCCAGCATAACCTGGATTCATGGTTATAAAGACAGCACATGTGGGGTTCAGTTTCAGTTCAGTTCCTTCAAATACTAGTAAGTCAGACCCTGAATTGATACCTATAGACAAATGAAAATTAATGTAATTGTAGTTACTAGTCAAATACTACTTTTTCTTACTCTTTATTTTATTCATATTTAGCACAGAAGATGTGACTAAAGCAATAGATTACCTCTTTGGATAGTAAGAATTTGTTGAGCAACAACAGAAAGTACTTCCAAATCAATTCTGTTAAATTCATCAAAGCAGGCCCAGGCTCCACAAGACAACAAACCCTGGAAGGGTATAACAGACAAACTATTCATTCATATTCATTATTTATTTTCATTGTAACAGTGATAAGTGAATAATGAATAATGAAAAACATGTATTTACATTTAATATACAAAAGATTACTACACACAAGCTTTGGGCATGTTAACAACTAACCAAACTCACAATTCATATAAGAACATTTCCCAGAAGCATTACACTGTAAAAGGGATGCAACCCCATTCTCCAGGTGCCCCTAAACCTCTCATTTTCAGAATCTGGGACTGGATGACAGGGGGCTGATCACTCAAAAAACCTCTGGCACTGGCCACTGTCAGAAGACAAGATACTGGGTTAGATAGGCCATGGTCTAGCCCAGTATGACCAACTTTATATTCTATGCCATTTTACATGCCAGAGTGAAATAAAGAGGCCTTAGTGTAAATGAAAATATGTCCCTCAAGATTAATCCAAACCTTAAAGAATTTTCCTAATGCAAGGTAATCCAATCCATCAGAACAATTGAAAACCACACATTGCTTCGCTACAGCCTTTGCTAAGTCTTTCGTAGTTTCCGTTTTTCCAGTTCCAGCAGGACCTTCAGGGGCACCTCCTAGATGAAGGTGAAGTGCTCCAAATAGGGTTCTGAAATTAAAAAAAAAAAAGTTGATAAAAGTGTGCCATTTTCCATACTATCATTGATAACACATGTCATTTTTCCTGCTATTCCAGTATTTACAGGAAACTTTAAAAACTGCTGTTCAATGTCTATATATCCATATCCAACAAATTCTACTAGATTTCCTCCCAAAATATTCTTTACTACAGTACCGGCAGTTGGAGTCACCAATATTACAGTCATACATGAAGTAATTTACCCAGAGTCCCAAATACTGCTTCTTTCTAGTCACTTTCCAAAATCTCAAAAATGGAGCTACAGACAGAAAAGTGGTGTAATAAATGACACCAATGGATTACAATATTGATTTAATCTCAAATTTGTTCAGTTTACAATTTAAAATATGATTTCAAACTGGTGGCATTTTAACCTAAACTGGGGTCTGAAAACATAGCTGCATCACCTATAAAAGGTGCCTCAGTCAAAATTTAGCACATACTGGTAATTTTGTTTTTGATTTATGAGGCAGAATAGCATTTAACACACTCTACCTTAGCAGGTATTAGCTCTGAAATACTTACAGTAGTAAAAAAATTTTTTGTTCAATAAAATCCCTGTCTAAGTACTTATATGGCCCTCATCACAGTGGAATCAGAGCACCTATGTCCAAGGAGAAATGACCTCAAGCGATAAAGTAAACATGTTGAATGAGAAACTGCCATTTTTACAGTTACTTTTGTGAGCACATCTGTTCTTTAAAACAGGAATCTATAGATAATTAAGTTTTCTCAAAATGTCAGTTATATCACATACCCTAATCTAATCAATAAACAAAAAGCATATCATATCACCATGCCTAAAAGAACAATAGAGACAAGTAATAAAGTAGAATCATCCATTTCATGTTGGCAGACATCTATTCTGAGGACTCAGTTAAATTATTTCAGTAACATAAATTCATGTCTCTAACACATTCACTAATTTGTGGTTTTACCTGTAACATCTGTCTGTAAGTGGAGTAATAACCAATCTTGGGGTATTGCCAAGATACTCATACCCATATTGCAAACCAGCATTGATCATCTTTGTTTGTAGATGTCCTTCCTATGGGAACAAAATATATATTTTATATAATGCAGGAAACTAAAATAAATAAAACTAATCAGGATTATTCTTTAAACATGCAGCTTGGCATGCTGCTATTAGAAACAACTACTGAGCAGATGACATGGCTTATGGTATATAAATGAAATGAATAGGCGTTCATCTCTTGAGCCTCTAAGCAAAAATCTCTTTGGGGCAGTGATTTTCTCTTATTTCTTTACAGAGCACATGGCAACATGGAGGCCTGATATCGACTGGGGCATCTAGGTGCTACAATAACACTAATTAATACATTTAAAGACAGACACTTTCAGGGTTAACTAGGAATAGAGGATGAATCACCACCTCCTGTTTACAGCATGAGGAAGCCTTGTCTGTACCCACCAGAGAAAACATGTCCAAAACTACCAACCGCTGGCAACACAAGCACTGCCACTCCAGGTTTTGCAGGCCCCGCTCTTTCCCGCTGCAGGCTAGCAATTTCCACACCGCAGCCCTTAGGCTCCCTAAGTCTGTCCTTAGGTCAGAACAGAGACAACCTGTGGCTAAATCTATGGAGGTAGTTAGCCACCAGAGCTCTGCTCTGGCCCTGAGGCACAGGCCACTCCAACCTGTCTGTACATTCCACCTTGTTGCACTTGAATGCCCAGGCCCACAACTTCTGGACATCCACAATGCACAGAGATTTGCTGCCTCCATGGAATTTGTGCCCCCCAGTTCACCAGTCTCATTAGTTGAGCACTCTCCTTAGCACACAGCACTCAGTCATGTGTATAGAAGAACCAAACAGAAGTTTATCTGACAAAGCTTAAAATAAAGATTCAAACAGAAGCAAATATAAGGATTGGAAATATATGGTTACAGATTAAAGGAAAACATACAACACGGTCTAGAGCCTATACTTATTAACAAGTTTCTTTCCTGTCTAATAAGGTATTTCTCACCCAATGGTCCCTATAAAGCTTGTCCCATCAAGAGAGCTGGGATCCACTTTTCATGAGACACACACACTGGCATTGTTGCCTGCATAATAGATGCCATCTTGTGCTCTCCTTTCTCCTATTATACAGTTCCATACCTTTTGTCTTTTTTCATAACCATGACATTTTGTTAACTTTAGTTCACCCCAATGGTCCCCCTATTCAAGATCTTTTGCTTGGTCTTTTTTGTGATGTGTAAAGGCCCAAGCCATCCATTTTGTCCAGATTGCCAACATTTGGCTAGGCTGGGTCAAAAGATGTCAATTTTTCTCACTCTTGATTGCATTAGCACTGAAAGCCACGCCATCTCAAGTGACCAGTTTCACTTCCAGCAGCTTTGGAACATAATATTCTACATGTGACATAACTCAAAATATTGTACATACCTACATCCTACAATAACCATGACAACCAGCAAGTTCTTAGCTTTCAGCAGAGACTGCACATGTCCCTCTTCGCAAAATATTGTGAAGATGGCAATCAGAAGAGAACATGCCCACCTGGGCATGTCTAATCATGTCCCTGGGTACAGACTTCTAATTGTGTACCCCACTCTGTTGCCAACATGGGTCAACAGGGGCACAAGTGGTTCTCAAAATGTTAGCTAAGGAGCAGATCTATGTAGTCCCCAGAGATATTTTGATCACAATTGTGTTGTATCTGTCAGTTTTCATGCAATAAGGATTCTTGCAGTTGTTCAGGGTTCTCAGAATGTTAAGTAGTTTTTCAATGAACTAAACTCAAAATCAGCCCTTCTTTGCACCCTGTTTCACCTATGTCTCTGTTGGATGCTTCTTTGGAATATATTCAGCAGTGACCAACTTATGGAGAATACCAAAATGGAGGGTAGCAAACACAAAAAATAAAACATGCCTGGGAGAAATTACATCTGTGAGAACCACTGGCAATGGGTGAGATTCAGTATCAATAAATGTAAAGTCTCACGTCTAGAGAGAAAAAATAAATAGTACAGATACAAAATATGGAGATGTAAAACTGCACTAAAATAAACTATTTCACTATGTCCCTTTAATATTACCTTGATATTACTTATTCATAAAACCAAACAATGTAGTTACCACAGTGTAGGGTCATGTTTAGGAGGTGAACCCATAAGATCTATCTGCAATTACATGGCACAGTATGAAAATGTTTGAGAACTGCTCTAGGACAATAGCTCAAATATGACTCACGTGAGTAGTGGTAACTGATTGATATTAAATGACCTACACAAAAATAAGATGCAGCCAGATTTTTGTTCTATTATATACAAATTTCTCTAATTAAAAATGAAACAATAAACGTTAGCAATGCACATGATTTTATCATCCCAACAGTGGAAACAGCATTAGTACTGTTGACCTATCTGTCAGACTTCTATAAGTCCTTATAGCATACTGCCAGCCAGAGTCCCATAATGCTCTGAGGTCATGCTAAGACAAGGAAAAAAATACTAGCTTGCTAAACTTATCAGAAAAGATGTAGTAATCTTTGGAATATTTTTGCAAGAATTGTTAAGCAAGAAATAAATGTTTTTAGCAAGGTACTAACCACATAACTAAATAGGAGCTTGAGCTAAAACAAATATTATGCAGCTGGAAATGTATGAAAGTAACAGAAAACTAGGAAAGATACTACAAAAGATATGTCTGTATGTGAAAAAGAGGAAATAATGAGAATGAAACTGTAAACAACTTAGGTATAGAAGTGCCAAGTTGTAAGCAAATAAGCAAGCTGACAGCACTATACCTGACTGTCATCTGCTGCAAGGATTGGTTCAACAGACTTTGGTAACGTATACCTCCTTTCTGTTATGCACTGACTAATCATTACCTAAAAAACTTGATCTAAATGAGTTATCTGAGATCTCTTTAGTTATGAAATAATTCAAAGTCATGAAACGTATAGATCATTATTGATTATTAATTTGTAACAGTACAGTGCATTTGTAAATCTTATTGCAGCTCAAAACAGTCCATGTTTAGATACAAGACCAACTGGAATTTCGAAAAATACTTTAGTACATCTTCTGGCCAGTATAGTGATTCTAGTCTTCCGGTAACAACTGTTCCCAACAGATTTCTCTAATTACTGCTACAAGCTGCTCTTTATATTGGAACATCTCCTCCTGATGAATGTAATGTTTAAAAACATGGTCTCTGAGACAAATATTTAGACCTTTGCCAAGAAGTGTAATGCATTCTCATCACACAGAAATTTTGGTAAGTCAGACTAAAGCTCTTAATTCAAAATTTAAGATCACTAAAAAATTCTCTACCTAGCCAGCAGTGTCAGGGAATCAAACTATACTCTTAGACCAAATTAGTTTTTATCTGTAAACCTGCAGATTCAGCAAGTGCACTGACAGTCAACAGTGATGAAAAAAAGTAATTTTAATTAAAATCATATATTTATGGCTATTGGCCATTTTATCTTGCAATCGGCAGAATGACTAGATAGATATATTTTGTCATCAGCAAAAATTCTCATATTAGTGTAACTATTACCTGTGTCAGCAAGCAAGCACAAATTGAAAAGCTGTGAACAGAAATTCTCTTCTAATAGGATTCAGTGACATTACTTACCTCCCAGTAGTACCTAAGCTGACTTAACCATTCAAAGTCACTTTCATCACTGACTTTCTTGCTTACTAGAGATGCAAGAACATCCCTAGCATGAACATCCAGCACAACAAGTGCTCCAAGAGTCACTCGATTCTGCTTAGACAGCTTTCCTCGCACCAAGGTAACAATGTCATCAATCTGTCTAGTATTCTGTTCCAGATAATCCTCGAGTGCCTGAGAGAATTAAAAAATGGATTACATTGTTAATCTAAGGAACTACCACAAATTCTGCTTATTTTACCATGAATATTGTGTTTTTAAGATATACTCTGACAAAGAATAATAGTACAAATTTTCATTGGTATATTTCACGTGAGATTGTTACTTGCTTTTAAATTCTACTTTTAAAATACATGCAACCCTCACTTGGACTTTGCCATCTCCTGGAACTCTGGACTGAGCCTCTAGCGGGTCCTAGAGAACATTCAGTGTGCACCTGCCTGGTTCACGTAGGCCAGTTAATGCCTGGCATGCTAGTGCTGATTAAAATTTACACCCCTTCTGGTGCAGACAAAAGCAGGGCCGCCCAGAGGGGGGGCAAGAGGGGCAATTTGCCCCAGGCCCCGCGTCCCGCAGGGGCCCCCACGAGTGTTTTCTGGGGCCCCTGCGGTTCCGGCTGAGCTCCCGCAGGCATGTCTGCGGCAGGTCCACCGGAGCCCGGGACCACGGCACCCGCCGCAGTCACTCGTCCCGGGCTCCGGTCGACCTGCCGCAGGCATGCCTGCGGGAGCTCAACCGGAGCCAAATGCCGCCCCCCAGGTCTTCGGCGCGCTGGAGTCTAGAGCCGCCCCTGAGCGGGGGCCCCCCGCCACCGAAGACCCCGGGCCCCCGGAATTCTCTGGGCGGCCCTGGACAAAAGCACCATGTACACAAACCCAAGGAGAGGTAAAATGACTTGCCCAAGCATGCAGTGTAGTTGTAGCCACATCCACCACAGGATATTAGAGAGACAAGATGAGTGAGGGCCTATACAAGATATTATTTCACCCACCTTGCCCAAGCATGAAATCTATGGCAGACCTGGGTATGGAACTGAGAAATTTCTTAACTGATCATTTGTCGTTAGCAGCTTCTCTCCTCATTCATCACTAATATGTAACATATCCCACCAGTGGAATTTAGAGGCGGGCCAATATCATTGCCAGGGGCTCTAGGACTAAGCCCTGACTTTCAACTCAGGGCAATTAAAGAGTTCTTCCAAAGCTGTAAAAACACTGCAGCAAATAATTACTAGCATTAAGACAACTTGATATAATGTCTTAATTAATCTGAAGACAAGATTTCCCTAAGTCTCCCTTTAAAGAAAAAATTCAATTTGTAAGTTACCAGACTAGTAGGGCAGGTTCAATGAGGAGAGACATTGCTAACAGAAAAAGACGGTTACTCACCGTTGTAACTGTTGTTCTTCGAGATGTGTTGCTCATATCCATTCCATGTAGGTGTGCGCGCGCCACATGCACGTTCGTCGGAAGACTTTTACCCTAGCAACTCAGTGGGTCGGCTGGGCGCCCCCTGGAGTGGCGCCACCATGGCGCCGGATATATACACCAGCCGACCCACCCACTCCTCAGTTCCTTCTTGCCGGCTACTCCGACAGTGGGGAAGTAGGGTGGGTGTGGAATGGATATGAGCAACACATCTCGAAGAACAACAGTTACAACGGTGAGTAACCGTCTTTTCTTCTTTGAGTGATTGCTCATATCCATTCCATGTAGGTGATTCCCAAGCCTTACGTAGGCGGTGGGGTCGGAGTGAGATGTCGCAGAATGCAAACTGGTGAGCCAAAGGCTGCATCATCTCTGGACAGTTAGACCAAGAGGCAAGGTCCGTATCGAGGACCAGGTAGTAGCACGACATAGCCCCTGGAAGGGTATGTGAGTCAGAAAGACAGCAGAAGAAGCCTGAGCCCTGGTGAAACGAGCAGTAAGGTGGCTCAATGGAACATGGGCTAAGTCACAGGAGGTGCAAATGCATGACGTCACCCAAGATGAAAACCTCTGGGAGGAGACAGGTAGGGCGTTCATCTGGTCTGCCAAGACAACGAAGAGTTGGGGCATACGAACGGCTTGTCCGCTCGACATAAAAAGCGAGCGCCCTATGGCATCTAGGGAGGGCAAATGTGCTCCCTTCGCGATGAATGTGGCAGTGGAAAGAAGATCGGAAGGAAGATATCCTGGATGATAGGAAAGGTCAACAGCACCTTAGGGAGGAAGGCCGGACGTGGTCACAACCGCACTTTGTCCTTGCCAAACATAGTGCACCGTGGGTCCACTGTGAGAGCCTGAAGCTCGGAGACTTGTCTGGCCGATGCAAAGGCTACAAGGAAAAAACTCTCTCTCAGGACAGGTATCTCAGCGAGCATGTTGTCAGTGGCTCGAATGGGGCAGGCATAAGTCTGCTTTTAACCAGGTTGAAGACACAGGTTTTGGCGGGGCGGCGAACCTGGGGGTATAAATGCCCCAATCCCTTGAGGAACCTAGAAACCACAGAGTGTGAGACTATGGAGCGGCCACTCTCCCCTGGGAGGAAGGTAGAGATGGCTACCAAGTGTACCCTTAATGATGAACCGCGCCAGGCGCTGCTGTTTGAAAGATCAGAGGTAATCCAAGATGAAATGGATCGGAACCTCGGTGGGAGAAACATTGTGTTTCGTAGCAGCGAGAGAAACACTTCCAGTTGGCCAGATATGTTAACCGAGTGGAAGGCTTCCTACCACCCAGGAGAATCCCGTAGAACTGAGGCAGAACAACGTAACTCGGACCGGTTTAGACCCGCAGCAGGCATGCTGTGATGTGCCGGGAATGCAGGTCTGGGTGGTGAAGTTTGCTGTGATCCTGCGTTATGAGGCCTGGGCAAAGAGGCAGGGTAATCAGGTTGGCTATCGACAAGCCTAGTAACATGATGTACCAGTGCTGCCTGGGCCACGCTGGAGTGATTGTGATCGGGTGTGCTCTGCCCTTGCGGAGTTTTAGCAGGACACTGTGAACCAACGGGAAGGGTGGGAAAGCATACGGCAGACGGCTCGTCCACGGCATCAGTAATGTAGCCAAGATCGAGCCCAGGGAGAGGCCTCGGAATGAGCAGAACTTCTATCTCGTGCTGTTCTCGCGAGAGCGAAGAGGACTATGCAGGGAAAACCCCACTTCCGGAAACGGAATGGATAACATCCGGAGGAATCAACCACTTGAGAGACAGGAAGGATCTGCTGAGGCGATCCGCCAGAGTGCTTCGGACCCCTGGGAGAAAGGACGCTACTAGATCCACTGATTGGGCTGTGCAGGAGACCCGGAGCTGGATAGCTCCCTGCAAAGAGGGGAGGACCGTGCTCCTCTGTGCTTGTTTATGCAACGCGTGTCTGTTGTGTTGTCTGTGAACACCGAGACACAACAGCCTTGCAGGTGCTGCTGAAGCGCCTGTTACACAAGGCAGACTGCTCTCAACTACCGGACATTGATGTGCAAGGCCAGCTGGTGAGCCAGCCGAAGGCCTTGAGTGTGAAACTGACCCAAGTGAGCACCCCAGCCGAGAGATGGGGCGTCCATCATGAGGGACACCGAGGGGTGAGGTGGATGGAACAGCATCCCTGCACCCACCAGGGAGGGCATCGACCCCCAGCCGAGGGAGCCTAGGACGCTCAGGGGGATCGAGGCGACCATGACCATGCTGTCTCTGGCCGGGTGGTACACTGACGTGAGTCACGATTAAAGTGTACGGAGGCAAAGCCTGGCATGTTTGGTTACGAACGTGCAGGCAGCCATGTGACCCAGGAAACCTAGGCAAGTTCAAGCCAAAGTTGTCGGGAAGGTCCGTAGACCTTGTACAATGGTTACCATCGCGTGAAATCAAGGCTTAGGTAAGCAGGCTGTGTGATACTGGAGTCCAGGGTGGCCCCCAGTGAAGTCTATTCCCTGTGTGGGAAGCAGGTGGATTCCTCTATACGGATCATCAGGCCTAAACGCCGGAATAGGACCTTGTTGACGCCCACATGAGTGGTAACTTGGGCCCCGGTGGGCCCTGGAATGAGCCAATCGCCTAGATACGGAGAACGTGTATCCGACGGTGGCGGAGAGGGCAGCGACTACAGCCAGACACTGTGAATACACATGGGGCTGTACAGAGGCCAGCCGGGAGGACCGTAAACTGGAAAT
This sequence comes from Mauremys reevesii, assembly GCF_016161935.1. Classification (NCBI taxonomy): domain Eukaryota; kingdom Metazoa; phylum Chordata; order Testudines; family Geoemydidae; genus Mauremys; species Mauremys reevesii. The sequence goes on along the minus strand of NC_052633.1, from coordinate 23,861,506 downwards.
GTGCGGGGGATAAATGGCGACGTGAAAATACGCGCCCGTCATATCGAGGGCGGCATACCAGTCTCCGGGATCCAAGGATGGGATCACGGTGCCATGGACACCATGCGGAACTCCAGGTCTATCATGAACTTGTTGAGCTCCCGCAGGTCTAGGATAGGTCTGAGACCTTCCTTCGCCTTGGGGATCAGGAATCAGTGGGACTAGAACCCTTTGCCCCATTCGTCCTTGGAACCTCCTCTATAGCTCCGATGGTGAGGAGCGTCCGCACCTCTTGCAAGAGGAATTGCTTGTGAGAGGGGTGCCTAAGAGGGACGAGGAGGGATAGGCTTTTGCCCGATTGGTGGTTAGGAAGACCCTGATTTGGGCCCCTTTGGGGTCCCGACCAACGCCTACGACTGCCTCAGCGACGCCTGCTGGCAAAGCCCTGTCTTTGTCTAGGCGCAGGGTAAGGGCAGTGAGGCCGGAAAGGTCGGCGGTGAGACATCGGCATGCACATGCCGAGAGGGAGTGCATAGTGACCTTGCCGTCCTTTGGGCCTTGCAGCCTAGGGTCAGCTTTGAGAACTTGCAGCCTAGGGTCAGCTTTGAGGGAGTGCATAGTGACCTTTGCCATTGAAGGACAAGTCCTGTATAGTGTGCAGCAGCTGCGAGGGGAGGCTCGATAACTGGAGCCATGAAATGCGCCTCGCGGCAACACCCGAAGCCAGAGTCGTGGCTGCGGAGTCAGCTACATCCAACAAGGCCTGGAGGAATGCTTTCGCCCCTTTTCCCTTTTTCCAGGAGGGCATCAAACTCCTGACGGAAGTTCTGAGAAACCGACTCTGCAAATTCTCCCACCGCCGCCCATAGTAATGGCTGAGCAGGGCTTACTGGTTTGCTGCGCGAAGTTGCAGGGCGCCTGCCGAGTACATCTTATGGCCCAGGGAGTCCATTCGCCTAGCCTCCTTGAATTTAGGGGCTGGTACCTGTCGGCCATGGCATTGCGTCTGATTGACGGACTAGGTGACAAGGGAACAGGGGGAAAGACGGACCTATAGGTGCCCATCACCCCTGGAGGAAACCATGCACATGCATTCGACTCCTGAGCCCACGGGCGGGATAGTGGTCACTTGGAGATTTATAGTGAATGCCACCCGTCTTGGGAGGTCCTGATGGGCCCCCAAGCCGATTAGGGGAGGGACCAAGGAGTAGAGTCACAGGTGGGAGTCTTTAACCCATTAGTGATATATGAGGAGAGAAGCAACCTTCCCCCCGTTGACAAACCCAGATCACAAGTTCTGATCCAAACTTTCCCCAAAGTTGAGGGTAGTTCAGATCTACTTTGCTGGTCCAACCTTGTAGCTTGAACTAAACACTTTAAATCAGAGACAAGGAGTGCCAGATCATAAAGCTATGCCAATAGACACCATCTGAGAATCTAGAACATAAAGAACACAAGAGCTGCCGTACTGAGTTAGACCATAGTCCATCTTGCCTAGTATCCTGTCACTGACAGTGGCCTATACCAGAGCTTTGGGGGAGTGTACAGTATCAGGCAATTTTGGAGTGATCTACCCCTGTCTTCCACTCCCAGCTTTTGGTAGTCAGAGATTTAGGGTCACCCTGAGCATGGGATTGCATCCCTGATCATCTTGACTAATAGCTATTGATGACACATATCTGGCACATACATGTCACTGAGATATATGTTCAGTTGTTGAAGAATCTCCATTCCAATATAGTTTGAATTCTGAAGCATCATTACATATAGCAGAGAAGAAATATTTCCTTAATATTCTTCCAGGGTAAAAATTCAGGTACACTTTTCAAGTGGATATTCAATAACATAATAATTACAGCCCAAATAGATATTTATCCAAATATTTCTGAACTCCACTGGTTTCTACAACATGGGCCCAATTCACCACTGTATTACTCCAGTTTTATGTGAGAGTAACTTAAATTGTTCTTATAAGCTTTAACAAATGTTTACCTGTTGGCCATTTCTAATAGATTTTTGTACCTCCGAAGTCCAGAAAATCTGGGATACACAAAGAACTGTCTGTCCAGGCCAGTCCCTCACCCAGTTAATACGCAGAGTTCTTGGATAGGCTTCAATTGCTTCTGCAATCACCTAGTCATGCGGAGAGGGGCGAGGGGGGAAACATAATGTAGAGTTGAGACACACAGACAGTGTTCAGATCTTGAATCAGTTTAGGACAGGTTTTAGTGTTGAGAGTCAGAGCCAAATCAGAGCTAAGATTCAGGACCAAGCTCAGTTCCACAACATTAATCTCACAAGAAGTCTCTCAAAATTTCAGCCCATGATGGTGAAAACCTCAAGAGATCAATCAACTGATCCAACAAAGTTTCCAAGACCCTAATAGTGGGAATCTCATTAGATAGTCTCATTGGATTTTGCCACCGGAACCAAACATCTTGCAAAAACAGCTCTTACTGCAAACTAAAACTGGAAAAGAGCACACACCCCCCTTTAATTTTAGATTCAAATCAGAACTAAAATTAAGGGATAGTTGGTGCCTGGACATTTTAATCCCAAACCTGATTCTAAAGAATGAAGAGGTTCAAAGTTGAGGTTCATTTGGACTTATCTCTATCAACTTCTTTTCTAATAATGGAATAATGGTCCTGATTCTCCTCTAATTTACACAAGAGTAATCCAATTAAGAAATCAATGTAGCTGCACTGGAGATCAGTCAAGGCCAATAGCTTTTTCTCCCATCAACAAAACTTACAAGCAAAGCTGAGGCCATTTACTGATTAAATCTTTACATTTTTTAGCATTCTGCAAGTGATCTAGAGAAAATGCAATGATAAAAGAAGCATTTGAGCTGATGTCTGTTATTAGTTTTGTAGTTGTAAGTCCCAGAAACTAAACACATGACCAATGGCAGAATTTGGCCCATAGATTTGACAAGCTTAACATTTAGCTCATCTAAATAAAATATATGAATTCAAGTCAATGTAAAAACCAAGTATTACATTCAAAGAACCTCAACAAGCCACAAACAGATTTAAATCTAAGTGAAAAACTGACCTGAAACTTTCAGCTTTAAGTTTGCTTCAAAAAATTGTGTTGATACCAAAGAGAATTTCAAAATAATATAAAGCAAAAGACTGTCTAGATGGGATTCTGAGATGATTAGATTTAAATTATACAATGAAAAGTCAGTGTGAGAATTACTAATTTTATCCTAAATCTTCTGCAGTTCTTACTGTCTCATGTGAAAGCTGACTGTAACAGACAAAAGTTGGGAACGCAGATGTGTCCATCATGATAAGTGTATAATGCACCCAAAACTGAATTTTTTTGTGAATTAGAAGTGAATAACAGAATTGTTTAAAAAACAATCATAAGCTCCCAAACTAAGAATTGATCCTGTGCCCAGATGTACACATGCACATAATCAAAAAGTAGAATAGTCTATGTATTTGAGGAGACAGCACACTCAATGTTCTTCCACTGAGAAAATGATGAGGTTTGTTAAGATATTCTGATCTACATTATCTGTTTTCCAAGATCACTCAAGTGGGGTGCAGCCATTCAAAGCAGGTTTTCATCTTATAGAATAGTTACTTGTATATCATCTACAGAAATAGAGGAGTCAATAACAAAATCATAAAAAAACAATGTATACAAACTTCCACAAATACATTGAAGTAATTGACTCCTTCTGCATATCCGTAAGTTCGGGATCTGGGAGAAGAAAACTTTGCAAGGTTCCTACTTGTGGAATTTTTCTTTAAGTGTTCCATTTTGGGTGGGGGTGCAATCTTGCAGATTGAGAACAAGTTTTGCAGCCAAATCCTGTGAATCTCAGGAATCCACAGGTGGCTAGATTCATCCCACACTTATCCTCTGGGCTTTTGTGCTGATTCTATAACCTTCCCTACCCTGCCTGCAGTGCTCATACTGCAGGGATCCATTAGAGTTGTGCTGGCAAGGAATCTTTAGCTCGCGTTGCCTCTGGAACACCCTTCAAAGGAAGATTCCTAGGCCAGAGGGAGAGCTGTGAAAAGTTAATAGAACCAGCTGCCTTGACTTTACACTAGATTCTCCAGGGGCCTTGGGGTTATGGACTATGTCCACACTTCCAGCCCTATTCTTTCCACTACAGATTCCTGACCCAGCTGAGGGCTCTCCATAGAGGTCTGTTGTAGGCAGGGTGGTGCCACCAAGGTGAGCGATTTCCCCTGCTCCACTGGGAAGGAGAGATCAGGGCTGAAAGTCTGCTTCCCTATCAATGCTGCTCAGTTTTGGGGAAGAATCTGGCCAAGAATTAATAGAGAACTGTCAAGCTTCTTTTACACAATCCTGAGATCCAAATGTATCATTTAACACTAAAAACAGCAGATAAACTTATGCTCCTCCAAGGAGGAATCTCTGGCCATAAAAAATGAATGTATTGCATTCATACATGTATATAATTTTTTTCATCTGCACCAGAATATGGTTAGCATTTTTCATTTAATTCAGGAGTAATACATTCTCTATATTAATATACATTAAAACTATTTTTAATTGTATCTGTTTCGGAGCACCATGATAAAGTGAAACTACTCTGTAGCAACCAATAAGACTGCATCTGGGAATACAATGTGAAATTTTAAACATTAAAAAAGATATAGCAAAAATTGGTAAGATCCAGAGAAAGGCAACAAAGTTGGTTAGAGGTGTGGCAGAATTTGCATATGATGAGAGATTGCAAAACCCAGGATTATCAAGCCTGGAAAAAAGAAGAATAAAATGGGTCTTGATTGAGATATTCCTAATTAACAAGACCCTAATGAAAACTGGTCAGTCTCTCAGTTTAATCCAATGGTCCCCAAACTGCTTGGCACACCCCCATAGGAACATTCAAGGGGATGTGGCAGGGCCCGGGCCAGCCCCCACAGGGCACAGGGAGGGAGCACCATCCAGCCCCACTCTGCCCCAGCTCTGCTCCAGCCACAACCCGGCCCCAGTTTGGGCACAGGCCTCAGCCTAGCCCCTGCCTCAGATCCCAGGTCCACTCTCTGCCACAGCGCAGTTGCAGCCCCAGCCCCTGGCCTCTGCCTCAGCCCAGCCCCGACCAAGGGCCGGCTCCCAACTCTGATTCTGCTCCAAGCTCTTGATTGCAGCGCCAGCCTCCCTCACAGCCGCGGTTCCCAGGGGAGGAGGCGTGGACAGGTTCCATTACAGGTAAGGGAGGGTGAGATGGAAAAAGTTTGAGGATCACTGGTTTAATCTTCGTTGGGATTCAGTCAGACCTACTTCAAGAACAGGGGCGGCTCTACATTTTTGGCCGCCCCAAGCAGTCATGTGCGGGAGGCGCCCCGGAGCCACGGGAGCAGCGGACCTCCCGCGGGCATGACTGCAGAGGGACCGCTGGTCCCGCATGGCTCGGCTGGACCTCCCGCAGCTGCGGACGGTTCGCGGGTCCGGCGGCTCCGCTTGAGCTGCCGCAGTCATGCCCGCGGGAGCTCCAGCCGAGCCGCGGGACCAGCGAACCGTCCGCAGTCATGCCTGCGGGAGGTCCAGCCGAGCCGCGGGACGAGCGCCCCCTCCACAGTCATGCCTGCGGCAGGTCCAGTCGTCCCAGGGCTCCGGTGGACCACCCGCAGGCATCACTGCGGCACGTCCGCCGGCCCAGCCTGCCGCCCCCCCCCCCCCCCCACGGCTGCAGGGACGGCAGGATGAGCTGGGGCCCCAGCCTTTTGCCGCCCCCTAGATTTTGCCGCCCTAGGCACCAGCTTGTTTTGCTGGTGCCTAGAGCCGCCCCTGTTCAAGAACAAGGAACACTCAAAATTAAAGGATAGTAAATTTAGAATGAATTATGGAAAGACCTATTTACATGGATAATAATTAACCAGTGGAATTCAATGCAGCATGAAGCACTGAGACAACTAATGTGATTGCACTAAATAGGTTGGATAATATTCTGACCACACAAGTTAGTAGAAATTCAAGCAAAATAATTATAGGAAGAATCAAATTTCATGTTTTAGGGCATGCATTGAACGACTGTGAATATTTAAAAAAGGAATCCTCACCTCCCTTTGCTATGTGCACTAACAACTTGGAAGTTTCATCTTGCCTTCCTCTGAAGTATCAAGCACTGGGTACTGCCAGAGGCACAACACCCAGGGGTCACCCAATGAAATTATAGGAAACAGGTTTAAAACAAACATAAGGAAGTACTTCTTCACACAACACACAGTCAGCCTGTGGAACTTGTTGCCAGGGGATGTTGTGAAGGCCAAAAGTATAACTGGGTTCAAAAAAAGAATTAGATAAGTTCATGGAGGATAAATCCATCAGTGGCTATTAGCCAAAATGGTCAGGGGTGATTGAAGAATTTGAGGGTGTTTAGCATCGCCCAGCACCAGACACTTAGGATGTGTCTACACTGAAATTAAACACTCATGGCTGGCCTCAGTCAGCTTAATCAGACTCACAGGGCTGTTTAATTGCAGTATAGATGTTGGGCTCGGGCTGGAGCTCTGGGAGCCCAAGCCCAAATGCGTAAATCGCAATTCAAGAACCCTGAGCCCAAGCCCTGCAAACCTGCTTTATCTGGCATGGGGTAGGCCCGGGTGTTTAACTGCAATGTAGACATACCCTTAGCATCTATAGGTCTGGGAATTGGAGACCGGAAATGTCATACCAGTATTTCAGAGCACTCCTGGTAGAACCACCAGACCAGGTCAAAACTAAATTGTCTCTATGTTGTGCTTAAATGCCCCATTTCAGCAAAGCAATTAAGTACATGTTTAACTGTAAGAATATGGTTAAGTCTCATTGACTTAAAAGCACACTCCTAAATGCTTTCATGAATCGGGGCCAAGTGAATATAATAATTTTGTACTACATGTAATACACTATGCCATTTCTACACTGGATTACCTTGCTTGATTGTTCCATCAGGAATGTATCAGGAGTGGTACAGACTGCATTGTCATGTTATATTGTACAAAGAATAAAACAGAATATATTTTATTACCTTGTGGATAGAATTTAGCATAGCAGCCTCCAACTCAACGAGCCACTTTTCAACTTGACCTCTAGCTTTAGATGTTGAGATTGTGTCTATGAGTTCCACAACCTCTCCTTCACTACTCTTAATATGTGTAATGTCTAAAACTTCAGTAAACTCGACACTTGCAATTCCTTCAAAACACTTTTTCAAGTGAGGGTTTACCCTGCAGAAAACAAAACAAAACATACAGAATTTAAGACTGCATAAATAACCAAACTTTACTTTAAAGCTCAGCCAAACTATTTCCCATCCATACTATAAAAGAAAAAAAAGGAATGTACTTCTTAAAGGTATTTTTGAGGAATTTACTTCAGAAAAACATTTTTGACCTGCTAACGTTCAAAGATTTACACACACACATATGTACATTTAAAGATTTACATACACACACCATGTTTTTAAAGAGCAATTTAACTTTTTTTTTTAACATTGTTCAGGTCCTCAACAATTCAAACACTGGTAAGGCTCAAGCACAACTGGTGTAAGTGTTGATCTTCCTATATAATCTAAAACCCTTTTTCACTTAGTTATACATTCCATACAAAAAGATACATTAAAACAACACTGCAAGTGAAGCAACCAAATAAGTTGCAAGTTCAGTGATTAAACGCAACGTTAATTCTGCTCCTTGTGCACATAAATTACAATAAAGTCTTTCATTACAGAATAGGATATTTCTTTCTTTATTTTTTTGTTCCCACAAAGTCCCCTATCTCATTCATTGCACAGTATGTACACTTCTGAGTGAATGAGTCAGTTGTTCAACCTTCATTTTTATCCTCATGTTCAGTGAACAGTCTTCTGGCGCACTCACTGCACACTGCTCTCACCCACAACTGAATATCACCTTACTTAGCAAGTATTTTCATTGACTTAAGTGAAACTACTTGTGGGGTATGTATAAGTGAGAGTTTCACAATCTTGCCATGAATGAAGCAGTAGTCCTAAAATGTATGAAATCCATTATTAACATACAGTTTAAGCTGTGCAGAGGGCATTTGCAGACCTTTGCATTGGGGTGAACTGTACCCAAAACTCCAATGCTTAGTGTCATCAGAGGTCTCCCAGTCTCTACATCAAGTTCAGTCCTCCATAGGTAATAGCAGGAATGCGATGCTTTTTTTCTAACTTTCAGTCTCTACCTTGACTCTCAGTTTGCACACTAGAGAAATTCAGTAACCAGGATGAACAGTTTGGCAAAACATATTAAATTTAATTAATACATATTTTAAAAGTAACCACTTTTGGTTTGGATTCTTCCTTGATAACTCAAGGCCTGTTCTTGTAGTTACTTCAGATGCATAAGTCTCAATGAATAAATTGAGAGTTCTATGAATGGAGCAGCTACAGGATCATACCCTTAAGATGCATGTATTAGGAGCCTCACACATATATCAAATATTACTGTACCGTGTAGGATCTTTGGTCTCTGAAAGAATTTCAAGGAGTTCATCGTTAGATAAGAAAAAAAATCTGGGGAAGAAAAGGCGCTTCTTTTCTAAGTATTCATTAAGTCCCTTAAGAATTAGTTCCAGCAATTCATTGCACTTTTTTAGCTTTTCCAACATCTTGTCTATCATCACCACTGTCAGAACATGTTTGTCCTGAAAAACAAAATGAAATTATTCCACTCAAAAAAGGTTGATGTCATACTGAGTAGTTTGCCACTCTGACGTGGGAAGAAAAATCTGGAACAAAGTTACCTTTGAAGTCCTCACTATTTTGTTTGAAATTTTGCTTTAACCCATAGCATTATCTAGTGTATATTTTATTATACGTGTTTTATGTTAATCTTCTTTAATATCTGATTTTTTTAAAGAAGGTGGGTTAATAGAAGGTATTAAAGTGAATTTTTGAATCATCCACAATTACTATATGAAAATACAATCCAAAACATAGGATCCAATCCTAAACTGATCTATATCACCATAGTTTCATTGACTTCAATGCAGCTACCTATATTCACACCAGCTGGGGATCTGGCCCATAATCTGTAGCCAGCCTATATAATTCACTAACATAGAAAATCAAACAGATGGTATTAGATGGATTTTTTAAGAAAAGCCTCTCGATAATTTTATGATCAACTACAGTAACTCCTCTCTTAAAGTCGTCCTGGTTAACGTTGTTACGTTGCTGATCAATTAGGGAACATACTCGTTTAAAGTTGTGTAATGCTCCCTTCTAACATCTTTTGGCAGCCGCCTGCTTTGTCTCCTGGTTGCAGGAAGAGCAGCCCATTGCAGCTAGCTCGTTGGGGCTTGGAACCGGGTGGACCGGCAGCCCCCTATCAGCTCCACACTCCCCTATGCTCCCTGTGCAGCAGCTGCCCAGCAGGCTAGCAGTTGCAGCTGTCCCTCCCGCCACTGCCATGTGCTGCTCCTGCCCTCTGCCTTGGAGCTGCTTCCCAAGACTCCTGCTTCCTGTGCAGGGGGGAGGGGAGGAAGACAGGACTAATGTCAGAGTGTTCCCCTCCCCCCTGCTCCTGCATCCTGCTTACCCCATCTTCCATGAGCAGGGGGGACACACCAGGGCTCAGGATGGAGGGAGCTTGCAGCAGCTGCAGTCTCGGCAAGCTGATCTAATTAACAAGGCAGTGTACTTAAAAGGGAAATGCGCATATCTCCCTCCATTCCTGCTGCCTTGTAGAGTGACAGCGTTAACCCTGGAGGGCTCAGCCAATTGCTAGTTCATCATTTAGCAGTAAGGATAATATCCCACCCTCTGACTCCTCCACCGCAACCAAGCTTCACAATCATCTTCACTGCATACCAGTATTAAATCGTTTGTTTAAAACTTATACTGTGTGTGTGTATATATATATATATATATATATAATTATAATACAGTCTTTTTTCTGGTGAAAAACATTTCCCTGGAACCTAACCCCCTCATTTACATTAATTCTTATGGGGAAAGTCGCATTTTCACTTAAAGTCGCATTTTTCAGGAAAATAACTACAACGTTAAGTGAGGAGTTACTGTATATTGATCATTACACTTTGTCACATTCTGTACCTCAAAGTCACATTCTGGAACCCTCATATTCACCATGGTGATATGATTATGATATGTTTTGTACAAAATATATCTTGTGAGGTATCATTTTAAAAGTCTTGATCTCTTGGATTGCATGTACTATAATTGTTTGAGAAGTTATGAAGCATTGCTTCACCTCTACCCCGATATAATGTGACCCGATATAACATGAATTCAGATATAACGCAATAAAGCAGTGCTCCGGGGTGCGGGGCTGCGCACTCCAGCGGATCAAAGCAAGTTTGATATATCGCGGTTTCACCTATAACACAGTAAGATTTTTTGGCTCCCGAGGACAGCGTTATACCGGGGTAGAGGTGTATGTGTGTTACTAAAATATGTTGTGAGGTTGAGAGATGCTCACAGCCAAAATTTCAACAAAGTACCAGCCAGATGTGCTGATGGACCATTAAAGGGAATCCACTCTCCCATCCCAGAGACTTCTCAAAGAGAGCACGTATGCAAGAGAGACTGTGTAACCAATGGGGACTGCCTGAACCCCACATCCCAGCAAAGATCTTTCCAGCAAGTGGAAGAGAATATAAAAGAAGGGAAATGACATCATCACTTGGCCTCTCTCCACCCTCAACTCAACAGCTGGAAGAATGTCTGGAGGACAAAGACTTTGAACAGGGGAAGGGTGGTCCCATGCTGGAAAAGAGTCCCAGCCTGTGTATTGAGGATCTGTAACCTGCTTGTGCCATCTGTCAGGGTGAGACACTGCTTGATTCAAATCCTATTTAGTTTGCAGAACAAATTTATTTTTAAGTAACCAACTTTGATCTCTATGCTTGCTACTTAATCACTTAAAATCCATCTTTCTATAGTTAAGAAATCTGTTTTATATTTGACCTAAAACAGTGTGTTTTGGTTGAAGTGCTTGGGAAATCTCAGCTCAGTTTACAAAGGCTAGTGTGTGTCCATTCCACATTGAGCAAATGGTGAACTGGATAACAAACTTATACTGGCCAGCCTTCTGGCCAGCACAAGACAGTAAAATTCTGGGTTGCACGGCTAGGGAGCTGGGGATAATTGGCTGGAACCTCTATTGTTGGTTCATGAGTGGCTGGGAGAGCATTCAGGTAAAACAGTTGAATGTGTCCCTGCCTGTGGATGTCTGTGTAAGTGCAGTGCCTATCTTAGCTTGACAACAGCATGACAGTGTGAGAGGGATATCCCAGGCTGGTGGGACAGAGGGAACAGTGGTCCCACAATCCAGGTTGCACCCTGGGGATCCCATCACACCCTTTCTAAGTGGGTAATCAAATCAAATGGGTTTACAGCATCAATAGATTTCTGCACAGGTCAGAATTCCTTTTATCCCTTGTGAAAAACATTACATACACTCTGCCAGAAATACTGAGATGAGGAAGTTGTGGGTGGCAGGTGTTTTCCTACCTGTGAAGGGTCAATATGGTTAAATGTCAGAGTTAGAATACCAGACTTGATCACCCATTATTAAATATTAAAGGGTGCTGTTGCTTTAAAAAATATATAAAACAAAGGGAAATATTATAGGTTTTTTTCACATTCCAACATAAACTGGATTTCTTATTATATTTTTGTTCTGTATAGAAGATAAAATAATTCATGTCAGGAATTTTATTGAGCCCTTTCTAAATTAATCCAGAATTTCAGCAAACAAAATTAATTCAAATGCTTAGTAGAGCTACTGTAATTATCTAAGTGAGTTATCTAATTTACCGTAAATGAAAGAAAATGAGAGGTTTTGCAGACTTGTTAGTTTTAATGAATGTCAGACTAATTGCAAGTTGCTTGTGCATCAAGATCTATTTTTAATAGGTCTTATGGTCAATGTATAAGCCAAAATAATACTCCCCAAATACCAGTCTTTAAAAGCAAATTAAAAATCTAAATAAAAAGTGTTAAAATTATCCCATTCCAGTTAGCAATCATTTTGACCAGACATTTGAGTACTTGCAGTCTACCTACCGATGAAACACCAAATTAGTTGGTTATCTAGCTGATTTTGTTAGAAAGCACACATGCCTAATACCTGATTATAATGTTCCCTTGTAAATGAAGTATACTTTACATAAGCAAAAAAACAAAAGCAAAAAAAACCCTGAAATTACTTGGCATTCTGATATTTGCGCCTTTAATTATATCAAACCAGAACACAATCTGAATTAAATAACTATTCATGCTTTTCAACCATATAAAGATAAACTGAGCTGTCAAAATTCAGATATAGCTAATAATTGGTTTTATAAGACAGCATTTACAAGTGCATATTTAAGTACACTCTATAAACTGTCAAAGAATAAAGTCTTTGGTTTCCTTTCTCAGTATGTACATCATCAGCAATTTTTCTGAGTACAATTGATCTTGCCATTCAAAACTGAATGTTGCCAAATGTGAGAAGAGGGATCGTCCCTGGTTATGCTTAGATTCTTTTCATATATGAAAAAGAGGTAAGACAAAAATAAACATTTCAATTTTCAACATGGATTTCCTATCTACAGTTCTGATTAAGCATCAAGAATAAACGAGAATGCCATTGTTCTTACACATTCAAAACGTCAGTGTCACTTGTTTGTAGGGTGACCAGATAGCAAGTGTGAAAAATAGGGATGGGGGCGGGGGGTAATAGAAGCCTATATAAGAAATAGACCCAAAAATCAGGACTGTCCCTATAAAATCGGGACATCTGGTCACCCTACTTGTTTGATCACTTGCAGGAAAAGAAACTGTATTACAAATACAGTGGTTCAGCTAAACTAAGTGTATCTAAAGAGACCTGTTACAATAATCATATACCAACAGCTGTAGTTCCTATAAATTACTTTTAATTAAGGCGACATTTTAATCATGGGTATTTTTAGTAAAAGTCATGGACAGGTCCCAGGCAGTAAACAAAAACTCACGGGTCCGTGACCTGTCCATGACTTTTACTAAAAATACACGTGACTAAAACTGGGGGGGGGAACTAGGGGGGCACCGCAGGTGCTGGAGAGGGGGGCACAGCCCTGGAGAAGTATCACTGGTGCTGGGGAGGGGGGCATGGGTGCTTGGGGGGAGATGTGGCCCGAGGAAGCACCACGGGTGCAGGAGAGGGGGGCGCAGGTGCTGGGGGGAGTCATGGCCCAGGTGACATGTGGGTGAGGGGGGGTTGGGGCAAGCTCCCTACCCAGCTCCTGGGAAGCGGTGGCCCCAGCTCCTTAGCTCCACATGCTGCCTCGCTCTGCCCCAAACCCTGGTTCTGCAGCTCCCATTGGCTGGGAACCACAGCCAGTGGGAGCTGCAGGAGCAGTGCCTGGCTGCATGTGGAGATAGGGGAGAGGAGTTCTCCCCCCTGCAGGTAAACAGTGGCCCCAACCCCAAACTCTGAGCCCCCCCCAACTCCTACTGCTGGGGGGCAGGATGTCACAAGACTGCCCCAGCAGCAGTCAATGTGACTGACCCAGGAGCTGCCCGAGCTGCTCAGGTGGCTTCTGGGCCAGTCACACGGGGCTGCCGCAGAAGTCATAGAGGTCACGGAAAGTCATGGAATCTGTGACTTCCGTTACCTCCATGACAAACACAGAGCCTTACTCTTAATCTACCATAGACTTTTGTCTCAGATGTTTTAGCAAAATCTTGAATTTCTTCCCTACTAAAAATTTACGCTCCTTTTTTCTAGTTATTTAATTTATGAAAAGTAGAAATTAAATCACAAAGTAATTTCATTCTCATATGTCTTGCTTTAAAAAAAGATATGTTAAAGATGCATAATCTGTAATTATTCAAATTTGTGATGAAAAGTGAGGCAAGTAAAAAAAAGCAGTTGTATTACCTCTCACATCAACTGTATAACACAATGGCATCTAAAGGCAAAAAAGTCAAGTTTTGTGATTTAAGAAGAAACATTCATTCAAATTCATTCAAACATTCATATGCTTTCTTCTAAACCATAAAATCATGACACTATATTTCTGGACACAGAGTGCCATCTTCTGGGAAAAGATTCCTTTCTGTTTATGACAGTGACACTTCAGAGAGGTTTGAATATTAAGTGGAACAATGGGTTATCACAGTGCTCTGAAAAAAATACTAAATATAAATGAATGTGTCTGATTTTTGTCATTGTAAAATATACTGCATTCCAATAGTTATTTATATTTGGTTACCACCCTAGAACTAGAAATTGCATATGCCACCGAAATAGTAATTTCCCACAGAATTACAGGACTGGAAGGAACCTCAAAAGGTCACCTAGTCCAGTCCTCTGCACTCAAGGTAGGACTAAGTATTATCTAGACCATCCCTGACAGGCGTTTGTCTAATAGAACTATAGGACTGGAAGGGACTTTTAAGACTGGATTTTTAAGACCAGGTTAGACAAACACTTGTCAGGATGGTTTAGATAATACTTAGTCATGCCACAAGTGCAGGGGACTGGACTAGATGACCTCTTGAGGTCCCTTCCAGCTCTAAATTCCATGATTCCACAACCTCCCTAGGCAATTTATTCTAGTGCTTAACCACCCTGGCAGTTAGGAAGCTTTTTTTAATGTCCAACCTAAATCACATTTAAACCCATTGCTTCTCGTCCTATCCTCAGAGGTTAAGAAGAACAATTTACCTCCCTCATTCTTGTAACAACCTTTTATGTTATCACGTCCCCTCTCAGTCTTCTCATCTCCAGAGAAAACAAACCCAATTTTTTCAATCTTCCCTCATAGGTCATGTTTTCTAGATCTTTAATCCTTTTTGTTGCTCTTCTCTTGACTCTCTCCAATTTGTCCATGTCTTTCCTGAAATGTGGTGCCCAGAACTGGACACAATACTTCAGCTGAGGCCTAACTAGTGTGGAGTAGAGCGGAAGAATTACTTCTTGTGTCTTGCTTACAACACTCCTGCTAATACATCCTAGAATGATATTTTCTTTTTTTGCAACAGTATTATACTGTTGACTCATATTTAGCTTGCGATCCACTATGATTCCCAGACCCCTTTTCGCAGTACTCCTTCCTAGGCAGTCATTTCCCATTTTGTATGTGTACAACTGATTGTTCCTTCCTAAGTGGAGTACTTTGAGTTTGTCTTATTGAATTTCATCCTGTTTACTTTAGACCATTTATCCACTTTCTCCCAGCACTTGAGTCCTGGGGGGAAACAAAGGGTGTTAAAGTGTCACTTCACTATGAATGGTCACTTGAAATGTGTTAACTTCTTATGCTAAACAATATGATCCATCTTGTATTTCCAAGACTTGAAGAAGAACTTTGGGTAAGCTTAAAAGCGTGTCTCTGTTACCAACCAAAGTTGGCCCAATAAAAGATATTACTTCAACCCCTTCCCCCCCATCTCTCTAGATACTCGATTTTTTGACTTTGCCGTCATTTGTATACCTTATCAATATAACACAAGTTAAATTTAATGAAAAGATGGCAGCATGTGAGAGCATGATCATGAAAATTTGTAAGGATGCTAATATTCTGAACACTGTTTATATTGGGAATAACTTCAGAAGCTGAACGACTGCCAATTCAGAAAAGAGAAATATATCCCAAATAGAATTGCTGGGAAACTCAGAAAATGCCTCATTTTGTATATCATAGTGCAAATGCTCCTCCCAAATTGTTGCTCAGAAAACAATCATTGGAGTTTGTGTATCCCTAAATTATATACATATATCCTGAAAAAAGTGCAGATCAAAATATTTTTAGACTATGATACATACATGTTAACATTTATCCTGATTATGCAGTGAGTCTTAAAAAGATACACAGAGGTTTTGCCTGGTAAAAATGGAACTTCACACTTTCACCTCCAAGCAGTAATTTCACATTTAGCACAATTTTAATGGAAAGGAATGGACATTCATATATCTTTAAAAGATTCGACAATACAATGAATTTTTTACAGGCTACAAAATCAGGTAGAAAACAAGCATTGACAATGTCCCCATACCATAGAAATGATTAAGGCTGAATATAGATTTCTCTTTTAATTTATTATTTATTTCCTCATAGGTAACTGGTTATTTCCCTGATGTACCAAGTTCGTAAAGTATGTATTTCCTTGTTGAGCTACATGGGGGCTAAGATAGATATCTTATGCAGGTTTAACATCTGGGGTTTTAGAGATAGAGATCTCTCTCCTGTTCATGATGTGATTAGATAAAACCCTTTAAAATGAGCAAATACGCAATTTCAGTAAACATGTAGGAATTTTATAGCAGTCAGTCTTTTAGTGCTGAAAGAAGTCAATTGTTTTATATTATTTTACTTTACATACTGTTTAAATTGTTTAATTTTACTTGTCGATATACTGTCCTTCTAGGTAGCTGAAATAAGTTTGACAGCCAACATTAAAAAAAAAAAAGAATCAGGAAAAGAGTTAGTATGAAATATACAGGACACATTTTTGTCTCGCCAGAAGCAATTTTCTGATACATACTACAAACACACCCACTTTTTCTTAAGAGAGTTGTCCTTACCTGTAAGACAGATTTCATTAGATCTTTCCAGGTTTTATCCACAGCGGTGAATCGCCTACCTTCCTCGGGCATCTGAGCCATAATGTCAGGAGAACTGAAAATTGGCTCCAAATACAGCCAAGTAGCTTGAACCTTCAGCCATTCATCAAGGATTTCCTGTACCAACAACAGCTTTCCTTCCCATTCCCTATAAAACAGAAAGCATTGATTCATACACATTGTATTAATACTAACAGTAAATCTTTTTACTTAGAATGTTAAGTTCTAAGACTTTTTTACACATACAAATTACAATCACTGAGGACCAGGAACTGGACAACATAAATAATAACTTCAATTTATATAGTACTTTCCAACATTATCAGTTTTTCTTCAAATTGTTCTCCAAAAGTACAATAGCTTTTTTTAAACACAGATACTTTTTCCTCACTTCCCTACAATGCCTTTGCAGGCAGACTGGGGAGTAAGAAATATATGCAACCCTTAAATGAAGGATGCCATCTTTGGTCAAAATGGGTAAATAAATACTGAACTACAGTTTCCAACAATTAATTATTTGTGACATGGGTCCTAAACATGGGCCCCAAAACAGATGAACCTGAAATAACTCAACTAGTGTAGTTTGGCTTCTAACTAAGGACTTGATGCAAAGCCATTGGAATATTTCCATTGATCTGAGTGAGTTTTTGATCAGATCCTGAATGAGGATCTATGTATTTTCAGGAACGTTACATTGAACAGAACTCACAGTTTAAGCATATGCTATTTTATTTACAATAAGGAAAAAATAAGGAATAATGTACCACACAACACAAACACAAATGTATATGGTCTGCAAGTCCACCAAAAGTTTTTTCTTTCAATATCATAAATCATTAGAGAATGTCACTGAAATCCTATAATGGAAAAACAGCCTTAATCTATATACAGAATATTTTGAGTGTGATCTGGAGCCTTTGCTCATGTGAGTGATGCATTGGCTTCACTGGAACAACTCAAATAGCAAAGCTACAGGAATTCATAGATCTCATAGATTTTAAGGTTACACAGGAACATTCTGTTCATCTAGTTTTCATACATAGGCCACAACATTTCAAATAGTGATTTCTGCATCTAACCCTGTAACTTGTGGTTGAAGTAGATCGTTTCTTTTAGAAAGACATTAAAAGTCTTCATTAAAAGAGTGGTGGGGAATTTACCACATCCTTTGGTACTCTGTTGCAATAGTTAATTATCCTCACTGTTAAAATTTTTCTATTTTATTTCTAATTTAAACTTTGCTGACTTCAATTACCAGCCACTGAACGTTGCATGCCTTTGTCTGCTAATGAGCCTGCTAACATTAGATATCTTCTCCCTTGGTAGAACGTATTGATCATAGTTAAAATTTTAAATTTTCTCTCTGATAAACTAAAAAGATTTGAGCTCTTTTAGTCTCTCATTATATAGCATGTTTTCCAGACAACAGGTCATTCTTTTAGCTCTTCTCTGAACTCTTTCCAATTTTTCAATATCCTTCTTAAAATGCTGAAACCAAAATTGGGTACAAAATTTCAGTAGTCATCTCACCAGTACCATTACCACTAGGGCTACTAATATTACTAATAGGGCTGGTTGAAACTCAAAATTTACATTTTGTGGGAAATTTTGACTTTTCAAACTTTGTTTTCATTCCAAATAAAAAAAAGCTTTTGCTTTATCAAAATTTGCAGTATCAAAATTTTCCACAAAATGGAAATTTTAAAAGTGTTTCCAAAATTTTATTGTAGACAAAATTTGATATTTTGTTTTTAAATGAAATGTTTTTTAAATTTATTTTATTTATTATATTTACATTATTTCATGATGCCTGTAGTAGTAGTGTACAATATGACAGTTCATATCATATCATATTGATATAACAGCCAAAATATTTTAGTTTAGTTTTGAAAAATACAATAAGAGCAGCTGTTACTTAATACAGATTGAAACATCTTGCCTTATTTTCTAGATCAAAATGTCTCTTGTTTGTGTTGTAATTAAACAGTTTACCACTAACACAAAGATGTCAATCTTTACTAAACAGCAGACGTCCTTGATGTTTTAAAAAAAATAAAACGTAAGAGTAAAATATGTTGACAATTTCTTATCATATGATCACTTGACATAACATGTCAAATTATGCACTACTACTTCTGATGTCATGAAATAATGCAAACATAAATACACCTCTACCTTGATATAATGCTGTCCTCGGGAGCCAAAAAATCTTACCATGTTATAGGTGAAACCGCATTATATCGAACTTGCTTTGATCTGCTGGAGTGCGCAGCCCCGCCCCGCCCCGGAGCACTGCCTTACCGTGTTGAATCCGAATTCATGTTATATCAGGCCACATTATATCGGGGTAGAGGTGTATAAACAAAAACAAAAAAAAAAGGGAAAAAATGTTTCCAAATATAATTTGAATTTTTTCCCAAAACTAAATTTTCAAAACAAAAAAGCTTCTGTTTATAAAATGTGTTTTAATGGGAAATTTCATCAAAATCAATATCACTTTGACAAAAATCCTTTTTGTCACACTGCATTTTGTAAGGGTAAACTGTTTTGACAAAAAATTTCCGACCAACTCTAAGTACCACTTGCTTGATATTCCTGTTTCTCTGACATAAGAGAGAGGAACACAAATTGTACTTATACCCTGCCCTATATTTTGTGGGACCCAGTGTAAAATGACATACGTTTCTTCTTTCATCCTATACCCCTGGCAGCTTTCTGCCTGCATATGACCTCTCCACTGCCAAAGGTTGTGATAATCTCCTTTTTCACCTACTCTGGTAACTTCTCCATCCAAAAGGTGGAGACAAAAATGCAATTTTGCAAGTAAAGAGTCAGGGAGAGCAGTTAAAAAATTCAGACTATCACCGTTTGCTGCCACCCTCATCAGACAGAACTGCAGGAGGGAATCTGGGATTGTGCTCTGACAAGTGAGCAAGAGTTATAAATGTTTTCCTGTACTCTTGGAAGAGTAGTGCTTTATGTGAGGTTACACTGGTCCCACAGACCTAAAAGCCTACACTACACTATTATAAACCTTGTCAATGTCATCAACACCATGAGATGGAATTACAATGTTATATTGTATGTAAGGACATTTCTCTCACAGTTGAAAGCACCACAGAAACACATCACGATAAATAGAAAACACAACACACGAGTCATTGGCCATCAATTTTCCTACACATTTCACAATCTTCAGAGCCTTGAGAAGCGCACCTTACTATACATGCCATCCAGTCAGTCACATCATCAAACTACTTGCTGCTGACATTCCCTGCATCTGGAACCATAAAAGCTTGCTTTGGCAATCTTCTTCCATTCATCCAACCCATATGTTCCACAAACTCAAGTTTTCTTCATCTGATTGTCTTGATGATATCAGATATCATTCTGGTTATGCTGTAAAGTCAAATGATTGCCTCCTCATTAGTCAAGTGTGAAATATAGCCAATGCGGAGCAATTACCTGTAGCATTTCAATTTGAAGGTAGAAAGCCTGTTAACGACCTGTTTCCTTCATGTCTATGTCTCATCTGCACATCTGCTGAAGGCAAGAAACTGTAGCAATTTCATTTTACACTTTGTGATAACACTTTTGCTTCTCCAAATGTCTGAGTGTCTCTAGAGCAGCAGTCGCGAGTCTAATTCTATGTCAGATCTTTAAGTGATGTTTTATGTCCCTTGTAATTATACTACCCAGGTGTTTGAAGTGCTCAACACACTCCAGTGCCTCCTCAAGATTTGGGGAGGAATATCTTCACTTCTTCAACAGAGATGTCACCACTGTCTGTGTATTTTTGCGTGATACCTTTAGACCTAATTTATCTACTTCCCCCGCACTCTTTCTACCAATTTTTGCACCTCTTCTTGCAACGAGCCAACTGGGTCATCTGAAGATTTCTTCAAGATGACAGCTGAAGAGGGTTGGTGATAACAAAGCAGCTCTGTCTAACAACTATCCTCAAGTCAAACCAACTACTTTGCACATGCCCCACAAACAGTAAAGCCATCACACTTCTGAAGAGATTTTTGTATCAGACTTAGTACATTTTCACCAACTCCCACCAGCCAGAGGATTGCTCAAGAAATTTGTGCCATATGCTGTTAAATGCTTTAACTAAATCCACAATCCTTACAGTGTGTATGGTAACATCTATTGTTTCATGTTCTCTGTGTGTATATATATATATATATATATATATATATATATATATATATATATATATATATATATATATATATATCTTCCTGCTGTATTTTCCACTACATGCATCTCATGTAGCCCACGAAAGCTTACGCTCAAATACATTTGTTAGTCTCTAAGGTGCCACAAGTATTCCTGTTCTAAATCCACAAAGACATGGACCACCTCCTATCATTCTCCAGCACTTTCTCAGATAGCACATGAAGATTGAATATTTGCTCCACTGTATCTCTTTGGTCTAAACCTGGCTTGTTCTTCAGTCAGAAAGTTCCCTACCTTGGATGCAATTCTCTACAGGATGATGCACAGCAGTATTTTCTAGGTGTATCAATAATGAGATTGTGCCACAATTTCTACAAACAGCTGGGACCCCCTTTTTAGCAATAGAAACCATCAGTGACTGTGTCCAAGTCTTGGACCATCTTCCAGATGCTGAAATCACATTGGAAAGTTTATGGCACACCCAGATGAGTGCCTCTCTTTTAATTAGTTCTGATATGGTATCCACTCCACTGACTTTATTGTTTCTCAGTGTTTCATGTTCGCACCACATCCTCAACTTCTTCAATCGGGATAAGTCAACTTCTCCAGTAGATTTCCTCTGCCTCTTACACTTTCAGCTTAGAATTCATTTGTTCATATTGTATAGTTCTCAGCAATATCTGCCACAAGTGCTGGGTGAAACATTATAAACCTTTCAAAAACGTGTTTTGATGATTTGGTAGGCCTTCCTACTGGCATTTGACGAAAAGAGTTCTGTATATCTATGCATTGTCCTTCAAGTCACTCTTCTTTTGCCACTTTAATCAGTGCATCACTTTCTTGAGTTATACAGGAATATAGTTCTCTTGCAATTACATCCATCTTCCTTTGTGCTCTTAGCTTCCTTCATTGACCACACAACTCAATAATTATCTCTGTGATCCAAGGTTTCTTCTGTAGGATCTGTTTCCCCAGGAGTTTATTCACAGTTTATAATGCAGAAGATGATGTGGTGCTCTGTCTGATCTACACTACCTGTGCAGAGGTCAGCAGTTTGAACAAAATCTGCAATCATCTTCCTAAATTCCATTTGTGTTTCACAGATTTTCTGTTTGTCGACATTATAGCAGACTCTGAGGATACTTGCCAGTTATTTCTTGCTTCGCAGTTTGAACTTTATGTTGGCTATAACTACGTTATAATGAAATCCTAGGCAGCCTTCTTGAATGACTGAGTCCCCAGCACACTATAACACTATCTCTTCATGATGAAGTTGATCTGGTTCCAATTCTGCAAAATCAGAATGTCAAAGTCCTTTGCCTTCACGGTTTGTGCTTGAACAAGGTATTCATTAATACTACGTAATTTCCAGTTGCAAATTGCATGAGCCACTGTTTGTCTTGCCATACCCCAATCTCTAACACAGCTGCAGCATTCTGGGTAATTCTTAGGACCAATACTGTATGTACTATTGATATATGTAATTATAAATAATTATTGTTTAATATATTTCAGTGGAAATTTTCACTCTTCTGACATTAAGAGAGAACAACCATTACACTGCAATAAATCAGGAATGACATGATGAATATTTGACATTATATATATTTGTTGAATGGGTCAACTCAAACATTTTTCAATTTAATATCAAGTAAGGATGCTCAAAGATTAGAAAAGTCAATTTATGTTTAAATATTTAATTTAAATATATCATTGTAAATGTAAGATTTTCATGTTTTTTCCAGTGTGGCTACACCTGCTGGCTTTAAGAACAGAGCAAACTATTTACTGAGGAAACCAGGTAGGAATTAGGGAACAACCAAGGCAAGAGTGTAAATAATTTTTTACTTGTTTGTCTTTTTCACTGTATTAATTCCCTTTATGTAGTTTGCTGACTCCAATTTATTTAATATTCAGAAAGATTACAATTTAGGTAAAGATAACACTTTTTCCATTGGCCCACTACTTCCCCAATTATGCTGTCATTATTTATTATTAGGCCTTGTCTACACTATGGGGCGAGATCGATCTAAATTACACAACTTCAGCTACGTGAATAACATAGCTGAAGTCAATGTACTTAGATCTACTGACCGCAGGGTCTATACTATGCTATGTCAATGGGAAAGCGTCTCCTGTCAACTCTCCTTGTGCTTCTCATTCAGGTGGAGTACAGGAGTTGACAGGAGAGTGATTTGTGGCTAAATCGACCGCTGATGCATCAATCGCCACGTGTTGATCCCCCGGTAAGTGTAGACAAGTCTTATTCTGTTGAAATAAATAGAATGCTAGGCTGCACCTTGTACATTTGGCAGCATAGCATGTGCATCCTAAATGAACATACTAAAAACGTCCACCAGCTATCAAGTGGTTAAGCAGTTCCCTCACTTTTAATTAAATGTAAAGATCAGCTATGTGGGATTACTGGTACCAGTAAATGGTTTTAGCCCTTTTAAAATGAGATTACCACCCTTCTTAGGGAGGATTACCAAAACACACAAACATTCTATTCCAATCATATCTTTAGATTAAAGAGAATAACTAATTTTTGACTTGTTAAAGTCACTGTTGCTTTCTATTAGTAAAAACATTTTACCTTATATTTTTTTCATAAGGCTTAATGAATGGAGATCCTCTCATGGTTTGTGTTTTGACAATGTGGTCATCCAATAACATCTGAATATCATCCACTGATGACAAAATATAGGTTCCTGTTTCTCTATAAGACAGGAGGATAAATTCCATTGCATCCCATTCAGATATCATTTTAATCATGGCCTTCTCAAGTGAATGTTCTTTGCTGGCTGCTTCACTGATAGCCTCAAATTTATCCAAGTATGGATCAAGTTGCATATCAATATATAAAGAGACAGTTGAGTCTTCTGAAGGCTTCAGTGAAAACCCAACAATTTCTGACATGGCTTCCCAGTGCCGTTCTTGCAAACCAGGGTTACAAATCACCTGGATTAGAGGAAGGTGTTCTTTGAATTCTTCCACTTTTGCTTTAATCTTTGTTGTCACTGATAATGCATTTGGGGAATCATGGAAGGTTTTTTCTAGTTTATACAGTCCACGCCAATAGTTTCCTACATCTATCTCTACTTGGTCTGGATTCACCTTTGTGAATACTCCCTCCATCCAGTTTCTGTGTTTGGTAGTGAACTCTACAGTCATATCATAGAGACGAAGATATGGGTTAAGAGTGTCTTGGATTTTTTTACGCTGAGGGTACTGAGAAGCTAGCCATCCAAAGGCCTCTTCTTCTGCATTAAACTGATCGATCTGTAGAGGCAAAAGTGAGGTATGAAATATAGAACAATTTGTCCATACCCACTAACCATTTTTACATTAATATTTATACACATATATTAATAGAAAGCATCTAACTGTATATTACAAAAAATTAAGATGATACAGAAGCAAATATTTTTTAAAAATCTAAAATACAAGGACATGCCTACCTATATAAATAAAATCACAGAATAAATTAACAACCAACCACCCTTAATCACCTCTCTCAACCCATCACCGTCAGCTGTTCACAAAAACAGAAACATGCTCTTAAGGTCAACAAATTCAGACTCGGATGCAAGACTAAAGAGTGAACAAGTTCCAGTCAAATATCTTTCATAGAAAATGCTCTATCACCAGCCTCCTCTCTTTTAAAATGAGACTGTCAGCTCAAGCTTTGTATTTCTCCAGTGGGATGACATAAAACTGACAAGGCTAGAGCACACAGCACACCATCTGATCCTTAGCTGGTAGAGCAGTCGCTAGGAGACAGTTTAATATGAACAACTTTAAAGAGCCGTTAAAGATCAACTTTAAGTTGCTCTAGATTATACTGAGGGTCATTTCAGCCCCTCTCAAGCACAGTATCAAGGACGCCATAAAGATGGCACACAGTTACTTTTGTGTGGCACAGGTCAGAACTGAGCCAACAAAGAAGGATGCCATAAGCACACTAGAGTGATTCTTTCTCACTATGGGCCTGATCCAAAGCTCAAGCCCATAGTCAGTCTTTCTACTCACTTCAGTGGGCTATGAATCAGGCATCTACAGCCCAATTCTATTTCCAGTGAAGTCAATAAATGTTTTGCCATTGGTTTTAATGCAAGCAGACCATGACACTCTTAATGGCCCAACATACATGTTGGGCAGTAAGGGAGACTACACAGACCAATACTGTACCCTGCAAGAGATGAGCACCCACCCAACACTAAGGCCTGGTCTACACTAGGGGGGGGTGTCGAACTAAGGTACGCAAGTTCAGCTACGCGAATAGTGTAGCTGAACTCGAACTACCTTAGTTCGAACTACTCACCCATCCAGACACCGCGAGATCGAAGTCTGCGGCTCCCCCGTCGACTCCGCCACCGCCGTTCGCGGTGGTGGAGTTCCAGAGTCGACGGGAGCGCGTTCGGAGTTCGAACTATCGCGTCTAGATTAGACGCGATAGTTCAAACTCCAAGAAGTCGAACTCTATGCGTCGACCCGGCAGGTAAGTATAGACCTACCCTAACTTCTGAAACCCCTCAGAAAGACAGAAATGTCAGTTAAATGCTACTTCTTCAAACCCTGCTAGGGACCATATGTGTGTTACCAAAACCTCATTGTCAATAGTATTGAAGCCAGCTGACAGATCTAAAAAAGATCTAAAAAAGAGTCAATATAAATACCTGGATCCAGATCCTAGGCCCCTGAAAAATCTTTTGTGCATCACAGAAGTTTACTTATCTCCTTTGTTAAGTGCTCTGAAATCTTCATATGAAAAGCACTATAAATGGGTTAGGTATTATTGCTCGCTTTGCCTTCACCTTGTCCCATTAACAGGGGTTGGTGGTACAGGTTCATATAGCATGTGTGACTGGCACAACTTTTATAAACCAGCTGGCCAGGCCTGATGTTCTTGGTTTGAAACTGGAGTTTTCTTTCTCCTAGTTGGACTGCCTGACACAGCTAACAAGCCCCTTGGCCAGACAGAGGCACAGAGAAGTGATTTGCCCAAAGAAACCCAACAGGTGACTTAGCCAGAAATGGAACTTGAATCCCACTCCAGCCCCCTCTCCATTGCCTCCACCAAGATAGGTATTATTATTATTATTATTATTATTATTAAGGTAACAGCTGATCATTCCCCAACAATTACCACATTTGCCAGCACAAGTTAGAATACCCATGATGCTATAATAATGGGCCCCAGAGGCTTGTTCAGACCCTTCAGTGTCCAAGATAAGGAAAAACTGGTAAGTTTTACTCCTTGTCAATAATTGTTCACTGTCAAAGCTTTTCATTTTATACAAATTCATCCATTTACATTTAGGACAAATTTGAAATCTCTACCTTATCAGCAGCCACATCCAACTTTGCATTCAATGCCTGAGCTTTTTTTAGATATCTGTTGACTTCCTGAATGTCTCCAAATGTGTAAAATTCTTCAACTTGCTTAGAGTAACTCTCCAATTCCTCAACAAATCGTTCACAACGTATCTAATACAGTGACAAACAATGTTATACACTTGGGTTCAAAAGGAATTCTGCCTCCCTCCCCACCCGCACCACTGCCCATGTATAGCATTACAACATTGACTAGGGCCCCGATGTTTAAAAATATTTAGTTGTTGCTCCACACAGCATTGCAAGGTCTATGCAACATAGATGGCTAAGTCCCATTTTCAAAAGTGATGTAAGCATTAGGCTCCTAAGGCCCACTGAAAATCAATTGAAAGTCAATAGCACTTAGATCCTAAGTGTCTCGGTCACTTTTGAAAGTGGGACTTAGCTGTCTAAGGCACTTAGGCCTTGCAATGCTGAGTGAAGAACACCTAAATATCATTAAAAATCTGAGCCTTGGCATATGTTATGTTAAAGTATCAGTACAGGTCAATGCCTGTGACAGATTATAAAACTATATGGACAAATTACCTGATCCAGTGTAGTAAATTCTATGCCACCTTCTGACTAATTACATTTTCTTAATTTTTGAAAAACACCAAACATATATGTGAGAAGTATGATACTAAGATCTGATTTTCAATTTTGGAATCAAGCCCTCTGCCCAGAATGCCCCTTTCCAATTTCATTCAGATTCCAACTAGTGGTCACCAAGCCTAAGAGTTTGCATCAGGCCATGCAAATTCTTCAGGTACTCCCACTGAAATCAGTTTGGTCCACACACTGGTTTACCAAACACTGAAGTCAACTGGATTACTACAATGGGTAATGTTTTGCAGTCTTTGTGAACATACAAATAATGCACCCACTGAAGCAATAATACAATTGACATAAATTAAAATAATCATATTTACATTAAATACTGATAAATAAAACATTCACTGTTTACTTTTATGTGAAAAGGTTTTCCATTTCTAACCTGCATTTATCTGCTACAAAAATCAATGACACCCTCCAAAACTATACAATAGTAGAAAGAAAAATATTCTAGAGATAAATACTGTATGTAAAATAACTGATTTTTTAAAAATACAAATAAAATAAATATAGTCCACAGTAAATCTACAGTTACAAAACTGAATTATTTTAAAATAATCCTGAAGCAATATTCACTTTTGTTAGTGAATGTAGATAACTTTCTTGTCAGAACTACATTAGCTTTTTATTAGAACTGGCATATTTCTGTTCATGTCAGTGGGGCTACTCAGATGCTTTAAATTAAGCGGATGCACACGTATTTTCAGGATTAGGACTTTAAAAGTTTCATACATATAACTCTTATCAACATCTATGGCAGTCCTGTACAAAGAAGGCTTACAGAATTGGGTCCAAACTGTGAAACATAACATAAGAATGGCCGTACTGGGTCAGACCAAAGGTCCATATAGCCCAGTATCCTGTCTACCGACAGTGGCCAATGCCAGGTGCCCCAGAGGGAGTGAACGTAACACGTAATGATCAAGTGATCTCTCTCCTGCCATACATCTCCATCCTCTGACAAACAGAGGCTAGGGACACCCTTCCTTACCTATCTTGGCTTATAGCTATTAATGGACTTAACCTCCATGAATTTATCCAGTTCTCTTTTAAACCCTGTTATAGTCCTAGCCTTCACAACCTCCTCAGGTAAGGAGTTCCACAAGTTGACTGTGTGCTGTGTGAAGAAGAACTTCCTTTTATTTGTTTTAAACCTGCTGCCCATAATTTCATTTGGTGGTCCCTAGTTCTTGTATTATGGGAATAAGTAAATAACTTTTCCTTATCTACTTTCTCCACACCACTCATGATTTTATATACCTCTATCATATCCCACCTTAGTCTACTCTTTTCCAAGCTGAAAAGTCTTAGCCACTTTAATCTCCCCTCATACGGGACCCATTCCAAACCCCTAACCATTTTAGTTGCCCTTCTCTGAACCTTTTCCAATGCCAATATATCTTTTTTGAGATGAGGAGACCACATCTGTACGGAGTATTCGAGATGTGGGCGTACCATGGATTTATATAAGGGCAATAATATATTCTTTGTCTTATTCTCTAGCCCCTTTTTAATGATTTCTAACATCCTGTTTGCTTTTTTGACTGCCGCTGCACACTGCGTGGACGTCTTCAGAGAACTACCCACAATGATCTTTTTCCTGATTCACTGTAGTTAAATTAGCCCCCATCATATTGTATGTATAGTTGGGGTTATTTTTTCCAGTGTGCATTACTTTACATTTATACACATTAAATTTCATTTGCCATTTTGTTGCCCAATCACTTAGTTTTGTGAGATCTTTTTGAAGTTCTTCACAGTCTGCTTTGGTCTTAACTATCTTGAGCAGTTTAGTATCGTCTGCAAACTTTGCCACCTCACTTTTAACCCCTTTCTCCAGATCATTTATGAATAAGTTGAATACGATTGGTCCTAGGACTGACCCTTGGGGAACACCACTAGTTATCCCTCTTCCTTCTGAGAATTTACCATTTATTCCTACCCTTTGTTCCCTGTCTTTTAACCAGTTCTCAATCCATGAAAGGATCTTCCTTTTTATCCCATGACAACTTAATTTACGTAAGAGCCTTTGGTGAGGGAACTTGTCAAAGGCTTTCTGGAAATCTAAGTACACTATGTCCACTGGATCCCCCTTGTCCACATGTTTGTTGACCCCCTTCAAAGAACTCTAACAGATTAGTAAAACACGATTTCCCTTTACAGAAACCATGTTGACTTTTGCCCAACAATTTATATTCTTCTAGGTGTCTGACAATTTTATTCTTTACTACTGTTTCAACTAATTTGCCCGGTACTGACATTAGACCTACCAGTCTGTAATTGCTGGGATCACCTCTAGAGCCCTTTTTAAATATTGGTGTTACATTAGCTATCTTCCAGTCACTGGGTACAGAAGCCGATTTAAATGACAGGTTACAAACATAGTTAATAGTTCCACAACTTCACATTTGAAATATGGCTTAGATTGTAGAAGTCATTCATGGTATGTGCAATCAAATTAATAAGAAATCAGTACAAATTAGTTAATATTATATATTCTGATATGTAGTGTGTCATATGTTTATTTAATGTAATTAATTCTGCATTGTTTTTAAAAGGAATGGTGTAAAATAAATTTTAAAAGATTATGCCCATCAATTTGATTTTTATGTCAATGGTGTTATTTAAAATGCTTTCATTACTAACCTTGAGTCCCTCTTGAAATTGCTCTGTTTTTTCTTTAATTATCTTTCTGTGCTCTTCAAAAATCTCTGACATTCGAGCATACCACTGAAAAACACTATTATTCAGTCGAATATCTGCTGGTGAAAAGTTTGCACACTCTATCAGGAAAGCAAGGTAATTTTTAGAGTCCACCAATTTCTGTTCCAACTCAAACATGTCCCGTGTTTCCACTTTCTGTATATATGCCTAGGGGGTACAAAATTAAACAACATAAATGTCTTCCCATCAAGCCCCCCAATTTCTTTAGTCTGTCATATTAAACATGAAAACTCCGTGTTCAAGATGAAGTGGGCAGTTAATACGTCTACAGTCATAGGACAAAGGAGGGTTAGTGGGTTACAGATTGCTGTAATGAGCCATAAAAATCCAGTGTCTTTATTAACTCCATGATTTCTGATGTCTAGCAAAGTCAGAACCTGCACACCTTCAAAAGATGAGCCTGGAAACTTAAATTCATAACTCTGCTAGACACCAAAAACCATGGATTTAATAAAGGCACTGGATTTATGGCTCATTACAACAATCTGTAACCTATTAATCCTTCTCTGTTTTAGGACTATAGAGGTGTTAACTGCCCACTTCACCTTGCATGGTCCCTTGTTTCTAGAGGTGACATTCTGAGTACCTTTCCCAGACCTGAAGAAGAGCTCTGTGGAAGCTCGAAAGCTTGTCTCTATCACCAACAGAAGTTGGTCTAATACAAGGCATTTCCTCACTGACTTTGTCTCTCTAATATACTGGGACCAACATGACTACAACACCACAGCAAAAATAATTAATGTGATGACACAAATTTATCAATGAAATAATACTTAGAAAGGTATAATCTGTCCAGTAAAATGTACGACACCACTATCTTTTAAACAATAGTTTATATCCAACAGAATATATTAATGGCTTCGGGCTCTGGGAAACACTGGTCTTTTAAAAAAATAGCCTATATAAAAACTGAAATAGCTTTGTACCTAAAAGACAAAGGAGTTATCAGGAGGGATTTGATCCCAGTGCATAATAATAAGCCACAACTGGGAAAACTTAATATGGTGTTTATCTGACATAAAACTGCAGTTAATAGAGACTCAATACTTTAAGATGGTACACATTTCAGGTCTTTTAAAGCTTTCTTTTTCACTTGAAAAAGTCTTAGAGTGTTGTCATTGTTCAGCTAGACTTTCAGAGTAAAAACAAAGTATTTAGATTCGGATTCAGTTAAGCATTCATTTGCTTGATTAACTTTAAGTATACACCTATGTTCCACTGACTTAAAATTAAGCATGTGCATAAGTGCTTTGCTGAATAAGAATGAACTTAAGCACATGCTTAATTTTAAACATGTGTTTAAGTATGTTGCTGAGTAGGACCTGAATATGCCAGAGAAGCCCCTGGGACTCAATCATCACACTGGTATCTATAATGTGGCGGGATTTCATAGTTATTGAGATGGATGATCACACACAAGCCACACATCTAATTTTAAATCACATTTTAAATGACAGCTCAATACATGATTTATAGGCAGAAATACTTTATATATAAATTACAGGCAGAATGCTTTTGAAAGTTTTCTATGCAGTACCAACTCTTCTCTAAGTTCTAATCAGACATATCTCTGGTTCCCTGGAAGTTCATGTCTCTGACTAGCTCAGGATATTGGGAATGGGATCCACCTCTAATAAACTGTCTGAATCCAGCCCAAGTCAGTAATGGCCAAAAGTTTTTACCATTTGATCACATTATCTGTTCAAAGGCTTGTGTGATGTTGTCTAATTAAAATATAACCATGCAAACCATTATTGCTACCATTGTTTTATAATTGCAACGAATCTTATACAAAGTATAACACCTGGCCAGAAAGAGTTAAACAGCTTGTAGGCTAACTAACCCAAAGCCAAAGTTTAAAGATATGTTAGAAAGGGCCATTCTATGGCTAGGTAGGCTAGAACTTTGAAATGCAAACCTATATTGTTAGAAGTTAGAAGTGATTCTAATTGTGTGTATCTTAGATGCTACCCATGTAAACAGACAATTCCTGTCTGTCACTATAGCTACTAATTCAGAGATCAAAAAAGAATATTAACATTTAGATGAATCTTGGGTGAAATAATGTCATTGTCTATATGTCTCTTTGAAGTTTGTGATAGGCTGCCTAATGGATAAATTGCCCTATGTTAATTTGTGTAACTAATTACTGGTGGTGTTTAAAAAACAGAAAGTTACATCAAAAGCCTATTGTTTACCCAGGTCAAGTGGATGATAGAACACTGTATAAAAAGACCCCTGGGTCCTGATCCTCTTTATCTCAGATCTGCTCAAAGTTTCATGCAGAGGAAGCCTAAGCCACAAGGACTGAGATCCCAGTTCTGACTGAACTGCCCTGAAATATAAACATTGGACTATAACCTATGGGTTAATTCTAAAAGAACTCTTTGCAACTACAAAGCTCACCATCTCTACTATGTATCTGAACCTCAAGAATTGAACTCAGATCTGTATCTATATTGATCTTTTAACAATACTCTCACTTTTCTTTGTTAATACATTTTAGTTTAGTTAATAGAAATAGTCTATAAGCATGTATTTGGGTAAGATCTGGAATATTCATTAACCTGGGAGGTAATGTGCCCGATCCTTTGGGATTGGTAGAACCTTTTCTTTTATATGATGAAATAAGATTTTCATAAATCATCATATTTGACTTGGGTGCCTTCAAGGGAAATGTGCTGTTGGTTTCTGGGCAACCAGGTTGAATAAAGAAGCTTTTTTGTGCTGGCTTGGTAAATCTAAGTATTAAAATATCCACTAGCTTTGGAGATTGACTGCCCATTCTTTGCAGTTCACCTTAATTGAGTGACCTCAGCTGGCGCCCACTGGGACCCCAGTCATAGCCTGTATGAAAGAAATTATGTTTTCAATCCAGTTTTTGATAGGCATGTTCTCCATAACATATACATCACTATTGGCACCTACTAGCACTAACTGGAAGGGCACAGGAATCTAACTATCTACTTACTAATAAAAAATGGTGTGTGCAATCTTGGTCCCATTGAGACCAGTGGCAAAACTCCCACTAACTTATAGACTCATAGGTTTTAAAGTCAGAAGGGGCCATCATGATCATCTAGTCCGACCTCCTGCAAATTCCAGGCCACAGAACCTTGCCCACCCACTCCTGTAATTGATCTATAACCTCTGACTGAGTTACTGTAGTCCTCAAATCATGATTTAAAGACTTCAAGTTATAGAGCATCCATATTTAAGACTGCAAGTGACCCGTGCCTCATGCTGCAGAGGAAGGCAAAAAAAACCCCAGCATCTCTGACAATCTGACCTGGGAGAAAATTCCTTCCTGGCCCCAAATAAGGCCATCAGTGAGACCATGAGCATGTGGGCAAGACCCACCAGCCAGACAACTTGGGAACGAATTTTCTGTAGTAACTCAAAGTCCTCTCCATCTAGTGTCCCATCAGGGACATACATAAGGCAACTTGGTTAAGCTTACACTGTCGTGTATCCAACAGCAGATCAAGACATTGGTAATTATACCTTGCTTGTAGTATATAAAAAGAAATTTATACCTTAAGTTCCATTAACTCCTGTGTATTTGATGGAGTGGTAAGAGCTTTCTCGGCTATCTTCTCAAATTCATCACATAACCTGAAATATATAAAAGAGAGACAAAGTCTGATGTGTCTATACATGTAATGTGCTTCTCTGCCTAAATATTCAAATAAGGGCAAAAAATCATTTAGTTAGTTTTTCATTCAGTCTTTACTTAAACAAAGTACAAATAACATATCTTAACATCTCCGTGCAGTATAGATAATAGTAAAAATATAGATTAAAGATACTTTACAAGTGTTTACAAAATTTAGCACTGGAAATAAAATAATGTACATTCACTTATGCAATTTTAATTTGAGATTTACCTCAGGTTTATATCTTGATGATCTTTGAACATTTTGGCAACAATTTTTCCAAAAATTGCATCTGCTCGCTTTGCCAAAGCCCTAATCAATTCATCACAGTGCAGCTCAAACATTCCTAGACGAATGTACTAGAACACAAGTGTAAAAATTAACATAACTGACACATGGTATATGAAAGAAACAATAAATTATCCTAAACAGCAGTATTCATAATGCTTTCTTTGTTTATCTGTTACAATCTTACAGTACCAGTTTTTAATTAATGAGGAGTACAAAAGATGTGGAGATATTGGCACTCTTTTCAGTAAGAAATTACTAGTCTTTTGCTCATGGTACAGGGAAAAGATTGTTAACAAGGGATGCCTACTACCATTAGTTGTAGAGGGCAGTTCCTGTATGCCTCTTCACCAACATCTCTAGTAGCAATGGTTTTGATTCAATTTAAATTTTGCTTTCATTTACAATAATATAAATCCAGAATAACTCCACTGACTTCATTGGAGTAGTAATGTAAGCAAGAGAAGCATCAGGTCCTAAAAGTGTATACTCAATTCCTACCCACACACTAGTGGTCAAATAAATCTGTGGTGTAATTCCATTAACTTCAATAGAGTTACACTTGGAATGAATTTGGTCTGGGTGCGTGGGTGAGGGCAGGGGAAGGATCACACATTTGTGCACTTCAGCTAGGAGTATTTAGAGAAAGCTATTGTAAAATTTTATTTCAACCTCAGTTCAAATGTTGCTAGAATAAACTCTCCAAGCCTAATTCTTCTATACCCAAAATTGCCAAATAAAAAGTTACTTAACTGTACAGTAACTGGAGTCCTTTGAGATGTGTTGTTCATAGGCACATTCCACTAATGGTGATGTGCTTGAGTTCAGAATCTTTGAGCCAGCACTGCCCATATGGCCACATGCAGTCTGAGAGTCCCTGTAGTCCACATCAAGGGCATATAAGGCAGTGTCTGCTAATACCCATTCAGTTTCCTCTCCGCCACAGAATCCAAGGTGTAAAGGACTCTGAGTAGAGGGGGATGGAGCGAAGTGGTGAAATATGCATATGGACAAAACATCTTGAAGAACTGCAGTTACTGTACAGGTAAGTAACTTTCCATTCTCCCTTGGGTGATTGCCCACATACACATTCCATTAATGGTGACTCCACAGCAGTGAACCTGTGAAATGCAGATGGGAGCTCAGAGTTTTTAGAAAAACAAAGACTGCAGCACCACTTTGCTGAACACATTGCCGAACACATTCTTGACCACCACTGTTGCCACTGATCTCAAGGTGGAATGGACCATATCAAGGGCCACCTGAAAGCTGGTTTTGTCCACCACAGAGTCATAGAGTTCAAGGCCAGAAGGGACCACTAGATCATCCAGTCTGATCTCCAGTACATCACAGGCCACCACCTGCACCCAGGACCCACATGCTAAACCCAGCAACTGAAATGAAACCAAAGAATTACAGCCCATGTGAAACTAGACTATTATATGCTATGGGGAGAGAATAGGCGGGACCAAGGGGAACCAGGCTGAAAGCTCTCACAATGACAGGGAATGATTAAGTGAGATATACCCAGATAATTCTGGCAAGTGACCCACACCCACATCCTGCAGAAGAAGTCATAAAACTCCCAAGGACACTACCAATCTGACCTGAGGGAAAATTCCTTCCTGACCCCACATATAGCAATCAGTTAGCCCCTGAGTATGTAAGCAAGAACCAGTCAGCGCATCTCAAAGAGAGAATGCTTGGTGCCACCCTAACCAATGACCATCTGTACCCAGGGTTATCCCTTATGCTTCAGAGGAAGGAGATGAAGAAAACCCTCCTGGCATACGCTGGGGGCGGGGGGAATGCCTTCCTGATCCCTGACTGAGGGTATGTCTACACTACGGGATTATTCCAATTTTACATAAACCGGTTTTTTAAAACAGATTGTATAAAGTCGAGTGCACGCGGCCACACTAAGAACATAAGAACGGCCGTACCGGGTCAGACCAAAGGTCCATCTAGCCCAGTATCTGTCTACCGACAGTGGCCAATGCCAGGTGCCCCAGAGGGAGTGAACCTAACAGGCAATGATCAAGTGATCTCTCTCCTGCCATTCATCTCCATCCTCTGACGAACAGAGGCTAGGGACACCATTCTTACCCATCCTGGCTAATAGCCATTTATGGACTTAGTCACCATGAATTTATCCAGTTCCCTTTTAAACATTGTTATAGTCTTAGCCTTCACAACCTCCTCAGGTAAGGAGTTCCACAAGTTGACTGTGCACTGCATGAAGAAGAACTTCCTTTTATTTATTTTAAACCTGCTGCCTATTAAGTTACTAAGCACATTATTTCGGCGGTGTGTGTCCATGTACCGAGGCTAGGGGCGATTTCTGGAGCGTTGCACTGTGGGTAGCTATCCCATAGTTCCTGCAGTCTCCCCCGCCAATTGGAATTCTGGGTTGAGATCCCAGTGCAAAAACAGTGTCGCGGGTGATTCTGGGTAAATGTCGTGACTCAATCCTTCTTCCGTGAAAGCAATGGCAGACAATCATTTTGCGCCCTTTTTCCCTGGATTGCCCTGGCAGATGCCATAGCATGGCAACCATGGAGCCTGTTTTGGCTTTTGTCACTGTCAACATTTGTGTACTGGATGCTGCTGACAGACGCGGTACTGCAGTGCTACACAGCAGCATTCATTTGCCTTTGCAAGGTAGCAGAGACGTTTACCATCCCTTTTGCACCGTCTGCCATTGTAAATTGGCGATGAGATGATCGTTATCAGTCATTTTGCACTGTTTGCATTTGGAAATTGGTGATGACGGTTATCAATCCTTTTGTACCACCTGCTGCTGTCATGGGTGCTCCTGGCTGGCCTCGCTGAGGTCGGCCGGGAGCACGTGGACAAAAATGGGAATGACTCCCCAGGTCATTCCCTTCCTTATGTTTTGTCTAAAAATAGAGTCAGTCCTGCCTAGAATATGGGGCAAGTGTACTAGAGACCCAGAGAGCACAGCTGCTCCGGGTCAGAGCCCCAGAGATCCCGCAGAAATGATGAGCTGCATGGCATTCTATGGGGTGCCCCTGCAACAACCCACCCATTGCTTCCCTCCTCCCCCAATCCTCCTGGCCTACTGTGGCAGTGTCCCCCCATTTGTGTGATGAAGTAATAAAGAATGCAGGAATAAGATACGCTGACTTTTTAGTGAGCTAAAATGAGGGGGAGGCAGCCTCCCGCTGCTATGATAGTCCAGGCAGTACAACAGAATCTTCATTAGACATGAAAGGTGGGGGGGGGCGCTGATGGAGCTCAGCCCTCAGTTGCTATTATGAGGACGGTTTTCCATCCTTTTGCACCATCTGCCGGGAATGACCAGGAGTCATTCGCATTTTTGCCCAGGCGCCCCCGGCCAACCTCACCGAGGCCAGCCAGGAGCACTCACAGGATGACGAGGACAGTTTTCCACCATTTTGTACTGTCTACCATCAGGAAAGGAAGGGGAGGGAATGCTGCTGTTCAGCACCGCAGCACCGCGTCTACCAGCAGCATGCAGTAGACATATGGTGACATTGAAAAAAGGTGAGAAACTATTTTTTTCCCTTTTCTTTCATGGGAGGGGGGTAAATTGACGAGATATACCCTGAACCACCCGGGACAATGTTTTTGATCCTTCAGGCATTGGGAGCTCAGCCAAGAATGCAAATGCTTTTCGGAGATTGCCGGGACTGTGGGATAGCAGAGTCCTCAGTCCCCCCTCCCTCCCTCCCTCCATGAGCGTCCATTTGATTCTTTGGCTTTCCGTTACGCTTGTCACGCAGCACTGTGTTGAGTTCCTGCTGGGGCCTCTGTCTGGAGATTTTTTAAAATGCTTTGGCATTTCGTCTTCTGGAACGGAGCTCTGATAGAACAGATTTGTCTCCCCATAAAGAGATCAGATCCAGTATCTCCCGTACAGTCCATGCTGATCAGCGCTCCACACTGGACAAACAGGAAATTAAATTCAAAAGTTCACGGGGCTTTTCCTGTCTACCTGGCCAGTGCATCCGACTCCAGATTGCTGTCCAGAGCGGTCACAATGGTGCACTGTGGGATAGCTCCCGGAGGCCAATACCGTCGAATTGCGGCCACACTAACCCATCTGAAATGGCAATACCGATTTGAGCGCTACTCCCCTCATCAGGGAGGAGAACAGATATCGATATTAAGAGCCCTTTATATCGATATAAAAGGCTTTGTTGTGTGGACGGGTGCAGGGTTAATTCGGTTTAACGCTGCTAAATTCGGTATAAACCTGTAGTGTAGACCAGGCCTGAAACACTGAAGCATAAGCTTTAGGAACATAAGACACAAACCAGAAGTAAGCCCAAGGGCTGCTGAGCCCTGTCCCCTGCCATTGCAAGAAAATCCATTATAGATTTGTATTCAAATTTGTCCAGTTCTCTCTTTAAACCAATTAAGTTGTTTGCCCCCCACGACTGCTATCAGGAAGCTGTTCCAGAACCTGCCCTCTCAGATGGTTAGAAACCTTCTTCTATTTTCCAGGATGAATTTGTTGATCGCCACTTATATCCATTTGTTTTTGTGCCAACATTGTCCTTTAGCTTAAATAGCTCTTCACCCTTCCTAGTATTTACCCCCTAATGTATTTATACAGAATAATCATATTCCCTCTCAGCCTTTTTCTTGACTAAATAAACCAAGCTCTTTCAGTATCCTCTCATAAGATAGGCCGTCCATTCCTTTGATCATCCTAGTAGTTCTTTATTCTCTGCACCAGTTCCAGTTTAAATTCATCCTTCTTGAACATGAGTGACCAGAATTATTAACAATATTCCAAATGAGGTCTTACTAGTGCCTTGTAATTAATACTTCTCTATCCCTACTAAAAATTAATATGGCATTAATACTTCTCTATCCTTATGGGAAATGCCTCACTGAATACATCTTTGGATTTCATTTGCCTTTTTTCACAGTGGTATCACATTGGTGGCTCATAGTCATATCCTGTGGTTGACCACACATTCAAGTCTCTCTCCTCCTCTGTTGCTTCCAACTGATGAGTCCCCAGCTTATAGAAGAAATTCTTAGTATTAGACCCTAAGTGCAGCTATACGTTGTAGTTCTGAATTTCATCCCATTTTAGTTTTCAAGGTCATCAGATCTTTCTGTGTAATATTCTGACCCTCCTCTCTTTTGATGATGCCTCCCAACTTTGTATCATCAGCAAATTTTATAAGCACACTCCTACTTTTTGTGCAAGGTCATCAATAAAAATATTGAATAAGATTGGTTCCAAGTCCAGTCCTTGAGGAACTCCTCTAGTAACCTCCCTTTGGTCTGATAATTCACCTTTCAGCACAACCCATTGCCTTCTCCTCTTTCACAAATTCTTTATCTACCTTACATTGCTGGTATTGATCCCCTTCCCTAATTTAACTAATTTCCAAATTTTCCAATATGGCATCCAGCAAAGCGCCTATGAATTCTATGCGCCGCACCGGAACC
Source organism: Mauremys reevesii (assembly GCF_016161935.1). Lineage (NCBI taxonomy): Eukaryota > Metazoa > Chordata > Testudines > Geoemydidae > Mauremys > Mauremys reevesii. Next base: position 23,822,667 of record NC_052633.1, on the reverse strand, counting down.
AATGTCAACTTGGCCTCGTTTACTAGGAAGCCTAGGTTGGCACACATGGCCAAGAGCAGGTCCACGTGGTTCTGGGACTGCGAGCTGCCCTTGAGCAGCCAGTCATCGAGGTAGGGGAATATCTGTACCCCTCGGCATCTGAGATAGGCTGCCACTACCGCCATACACTTTGTGAATACCCTGGGCACGGTGGACAGGCCAAACGGGAGGACCGTAAATTGGTAGTGGTCCTGTCCCACTAGGAAACGGAGGCAGTGTCTGTGCCCCTCGAATATATGGACATGAAAGTATGCGTCCTGAAGGTCCAGGGCCGCATACCAATTGCCAGGGTCCAGAGCGGGTATGATACATGCCAGAGAGACCATGTGGAACCAGCATTTCGCCATGAACAGATTGAGGTCTGTAGTGAGGTGGTTCATGCCCTGAAGGGCTTAAAACAGCCCTGGGGGAAGGTGGTGGCTGAGAGCTCTAAAAGCTGGGCTGATTGGGGAAGCGGCTACAGCTGGGCCACATCCCAATCAGGCCACAGCTGGCCTGTATAAAGAGGCTGTAAGCCAGGAGCCCAGACAGACTCCCTCTAGCTTCTGAGAGGGAGGGACCTGGCTGCAGAGACCTGAGCAGGGTACCTGAGTGAAGCAGGGCTGGGGAAAGGCAGAGGAGCTGGGGAGGCTCCAGCCTGGAAAGCCCCAAGCTGTGGCCTAGCAGAAGACCAATAGTTACTGGGGGTTGCAGAGGGCAGCCCAGAGGTAGGCAAAGGCAGCAGGTCCAAACCCATATCTGGTGACCGGTGATGAGTAGGCTGATACTGCAGTCTGCCCCAGGGTGCAGGGACTAGACAATGACTGGCAGTAGCCATATCCTGAGGCGAGGTAGGGATAGTGGGTGGGGGGTCCCTGGGGAAAGGAGACTCTGAGACAAAGGGGTTACTGCCAAGGGGCAGCACCCCAGATAACAGGGCACCGGGTCCGGGAGGGACACAGGGGCCAAGCGGCAGCAGGACACTGGCCTGCAGAGGGTGCTCCAGATGCTGGAAGAGCTAATTCCCGAGATGACCAGCAGGAGGCACTGCAGCAGTGAGTCCACGCACTGCTACAGGGTCTCGCAAATCTAGGATGGGCCTGAGCCCCACTTTTGCCTTGGGGGTCAGGAAGTAACGGGAGTAAAACCCTTTCCCTCGGAACTCCCACTGAACCTTTTCACAGCTCCCAAGCTGAGGAGCCGACCCACTTCCTGTTGTAGCAGGGGTAGATGCGACAGGTCCCCCCGCCGTCCAAGGGTGGGGGTTGGGAGGGTGGGGATGAGACAACTTGTAGTGTGTAACCCTGGGAAATGGTGTTGAGGACCCATTGGTCCGATGTTATTTGGGACCATTCCACAAGGAACGCAGACAAGCGGTTGCTGAAGGCAAACTTTATTGATAGGAGGGTCCTCTCAGAGGACACCTGGGTACCCTCCTGCAACCAGTCAAAACCACCTCTTGCCCTGCTGCTTGCCCCTGGAGGGCCCAGGCTGCGGGGCAGAGCAAGACTGCCTCTGAGGTTGCCTCTTTTGGGTTTTGGACCTCTTGTAGACGGGCTCGTATCTCGGCTGGGGCGCACGGACGGAGGCCTGTGTCTTAAGCTTTTCCTTGGGTGGAAGATAGAGCCCGAGGGTTTGAGGGTAGTACATGAGTCCTTCATGCCACGGAGCCTCACATGGGTTTGTTCTGCGAACAGGTCCTTGCCATCAAAGGGAAGATCCTGCATCACAGACTGCGCCTCCATGGAGAGCCTAGACAGCAGCAGCCACGATGTCCTGCACATGGACACGTCCAAGGCCATGGACCGAGCAGCCGTGTCAGCTGTATCTGATGCCGCCTGCAGAGCCACCTTTGCGGCAGTGGCGCCTTCCTCCACCAGTGCCTTAAAATCCTTGCTTTCGTGCTCCGGAAGGGAGGGCTGGAATTTCGACAGTGACCCCCACAAGTTAAACTCATATCAACTGAGGAGGGCCTAGTGGTTGGCCACCCAGAGCTGGAAGCTGGCCAATGAATAAAGCTTCCTGCCACACGAGTCCAGTCTTTTAGAGTCTTTATTTTTGGGTGTGGGTCCTGGTTGACCCTGTCTTTCCCTATGATTTACGGACTCCACCACTAGGGAGTTGGGGACCGGGTGGGTTTAAAGGTATTTGTGTCCCTTCATGGGCACAAAGTATTTGCGCTCTGCCTTTTTTTGACATTGGGGCGAGGGAGGCCGGTGTTCGCCAGAGGGCATTGGAGATGTTAGCCCCCCCTTCATGCAGCGGGAGGGCCACTCTGCCCGGTACCAAGGATGAGAGCACATTAAACAGCGAGTCTGATGAGCCCTGAAGTTCTCCTGCAGTTCGGAGGGGGGTGGGGTTGCAATTTTTTCATCCGGTGCGGAAGAGGGGGCAGGTATGGGGCTCTGAGGGGCAGGTACCAGGCCGGTGCCACGGGACCCACCCCTTGGTCGGACTCCTCATTTGATGCCGAGGATCCATGACCCGCCGATCTATCCCTCTGATGCCCCTGCTATTGACTAGGGCCTTGCTGGGCATGCACGAGGGGCAGGGGGTCCACTGGCACCACTGGCCTTGCCACAGGGGCCTTGCCATTGACTCTGCTGCAGCACCAGTGGCACCAGCTGCTCAGGTTGGCCCAGCTGAGTCATAGGGCGCCGCATGGAGGTCGAGGTCGGGGTTACCAACAACCTATCGGTGCCATGGGAGCGGTACAAGCACTGGTACCGAGAGCGACGTCTGCCACAGGACTGGGACTCTGACGTCGACGAACGGTGCTGCCTTGAGCTGGTACTCCAGTGCACGTGGCGAGTACGCACACCTGCTGTGGAATACACATGAACATGCACTCGAAGAAGAATGTTGGCTTGCGGGAGTAGGATTGCATACCACAGAGTGCCAATTAGGGCCATAATTGATAACCATATGAATACTAGACTGATGGATCCGGGGAGGATACCACATAGGTCTGTTCCTTATGAGACTCATGCCTTTCACTGCTCAGAGAGCAGTCTCTTGAGTTTCTCCCTAATTCCTAATGTGACAACCATTGTAAGAATGCTTGATAGAGATCTTAGAGATCTTGATACAAGAGAGCTATATCAAGCATTCTTACAACTAGAATATCCACCTGCTGAAGTGAAGAAACAGATTGACAGAGCCAGAAGAGTACCCAGAAGTCACCTACTACAAGACAGGCCCAACAAATAAAGTAAAAGAATGCTAGTAGCCATCACCTTCAGCCCCCAACTAAAACCTCTCCAGTGCACCATCAGGGATCTACAACCTATCCTGAAGGACGATCCCTCACTCTCACAGATCTTCGGAGACAGGCCAGTCCTCACTTACAGACAGCCCTCCAAACCTCTGGCAAATACTCACCAGCAACCACACACCACACAACAGAAACACTAACCCAGGAGCCCATCCTTGCAACAAAGCCCATTGCAAACTCTGTTCACATATCTATTCAGGGGACACCATCATAGGACCTAATCATACCAGCTACACTATCAGAGGCTCATTCATCTGCACATCTACCAATGTGATATATGCAATCATGTGCCAGCAGTGCCCCTCTGCCATGTACATTGGCTAGACCAGACAGTCTCTACGCAAAAGACTAAATGGACACAAATCAGACGTCAAGAATTATAACATTCAAAAACCAGTAGGAGAACACTTCAACCTCTCTGGTCACTCGATTACAAATCTCAAAGTCACAATACTCCAACAAAAAGACTTCAATGAGAAACTGCAGAATTGGAATTAATTTGCAAACTTGACACCATTAAATTAGGCTGGGAGTGGATGGGTCATTACACAAAGTAAAACCTATTTCCCCATGCTAATTTTTCCACCTACTGTTACTCACACCTTCTTGTCAACTGTTGGAAATGGACCATCCTGATTATCACTACAAAGGTTTTTTTTCTCCTGCTGATAATAGCCCACCTTAACTAATTACCCTCGTTATAGTCAGTATGGCAACACCCATTTTTTCATGTCCTCTTTGTATGTATATCTTCCTACTGTATTTTCCACTGCATGCATCTGATGAAGTGGGTTTTAGCCCACAAAAGCTTATGCTCAAATAAATTTGTTAGTCTCTAAGGTGCCACAAGTACTCCTCGTTCTTCTTGCTGATACAGACTACCACAGCTACCACTCTGAAACCTGAGTGTGTAAAAGAAGCGGACACTGCCACAGCCCTGGACAGCTAGAAGGAACTGAAGGACATTTGGGCCCACTCTGCCCTTTATGCTCTCACGTGAAAGAAAGGGCATTAGGCTGCAGGAGTGGCCCCAATAGACACTGCTGGCCAAAACAATCCAATCACATATGCACAGGGTACATGGACACGAGAAGTTGGATCCATGTGGACAATTAATCGAAGAACCATCAGCTTCTTCTAGGAAACTGATGAGATCCAACTCACTTTAAGTACTGCTAATAATGATAAACTCTGATATACAGCATACCTAGTACAAAAGTAACTTTAAAATAAACTCAATGTCTTATTCTGAAAATCAATATAATTTACCTTCCTAGAAGTGTACTGTATTTCCTCACTGAGGTTTTGGTATTTGACAGCTTCTCCTGTTATTTCTTCAAAGGTATGTTCCTCTGACAGGAACTGATCAATATCCTCTTCAGCTTGTTTGTTTATCAACAAATTGTACTTATCATACAGTTTGAGATGCTCCATAGGTGCAATGCTTTCTTTGGCAATCTCTTCTTTGATCCTTCTCTTATGCTCATCCAGGATCTCATCGAGGATAATAGGTTTCAAATTAGTGGATTTAGACTTGCTTTCCGGCTTTGGAAAAACACATTGTTTCTGTAACTTGTTTTACTATGTTTATCTCATGAACAATAAAAATTGCACAAAATAATCAATTAAATGTTACATAATCATGCAGCTTTCTAAACTGAATTTAGTTATGTAGGTCTTGTCTAGACAAACAGTAGTTTGTGGAAAACTGGAGTATAAATCTACAGAGCTCCAGCATGCTTCATACTAAATGTCTACGTGGACTCTGCATACTAAAAGTTCCCTAGTGTGTTCAGACCTACAGCCAAAGGACAGTTAGTATGCAGCACCACAACTTACCATGCACTAACTGTTCGTCTACACATGTCCAAAAGATATTCCTGCTGTATGGCTACTCAAATTCAGCATCAAACTCCTTTATGTCCTAGTTTATAAAATGGTAGTTTGAAAAGTCTCACTGGCTATCAAGAATATAGAAATGTATCATTCAGATATTGTTAGAGTATGTCAATATGCTATTTTAAAAAATAAAAGATGTTTATTGCTATTTCAAATTTAATCTATGTTAATTTTATTTTATCTGGAGAGTCACAACAACTTCAGTCTAGATAGTCTTGCTATCAACTGATGAATCGTGATATTCAAATTAAACTGACCAACTTCCTGCAAGTCCCTAATGAGCTTTCAAGCCTGGAGGCACACGCACTATTTATATCCTTTTCCAACATTCATTCTAAAAATGAAAGGAATTATATTTGGCAGTCAGCCTCTTAATAAACTGATTATCTGTTTGAAACACATGTTATTCTGTTTTATTTGTTTGTCACCTGATAGCTCACTGAGTAGAAACCTGATTCAGGAAAGTATAATTATTCAGGACAGCACTTTAAACATGTGCTTAACTTTAGGTATATTGATAACATTGAAGGCCATAGTGTCTCACTTTCTCCCCTAGCTCCACTATCACAAGTCTCTGGAAACAATCAGACAGAGGAATGAGGAAGAAGCATCAGACGGCAACTCCGTTAACTTTTTCCAGGTTATGAATTACATCCTTAAATTGTAAGTAATATGCAATTTGGAATCAAGGTGGAGAAAACTAATTAAAATAGCTTTTTATGGTTTTGTTTAGTGTGCTTTAGCCTGGATAGCTTGCCCATTGGGGCTATTATTTTAATTTGCTTCATAACGTTTAGATGATTAAAACAATTTAAACTTAGTGAGTTCCTTAAAAGATATGCTTTTAACCTCTATTAGTAATAATCAGTTCACAAGAATTTATATTTAACACAAGACTATCCTTTGCATTAACAAAAATGAAGGCAGTTTTCATAACATTAAGGTCAGAAAAGTTTTAAGAAATACAAACGTATTACCTGTTTTCTACTAAGAATAAAATTACAGAAATTGGATTTTAAGAGAATAGTTTAAATGTCTTAGATTAATAAAGTTAGAATTGTTTCAAGTATTCTACAATGTACTAAAAGAGCAATATTATACTACTGTGAAAGATATAAAAGAAGAATTATTAATCAAATTAACCTATGATCTAAATCTAGCAACAACAGAGTGAGAAAACAAAAACAAAGTTATAAAATAGTAATTTCTTACCCACTTAGAATACAATTTGGTCTCAACTCTTGGCACAAGACTGATAGCTTTAATCATAACATTATAAATATTCAGAAATATAACTTCATAATCATTAAATTCAGGTTCAAACTTAATACAGTCTTTGTCAAGGATCAGCCTCATGATGAAACCTGAATGCTCATAAGCTCGAACAGATTGCTAACAAAAACAGAATGAAATATATTAGTTACCTCAGCTCATACAGGAAAAGTTAAAAAAATATTATTTCAAAACCATTACAGCTTAAGCACTGAAATCTTTAAGGGTGCTAATTGCAAATGGCATGCCTTACATAAAGTAAGCATGATAAAAATTACATGTAAAATTGCTCTGATAAAATTTACGAAACAGTGGCATTCATTAAGACTACATTCAACTTGTTATTTTGTCAGTATGTGGCAGGAGTATATACTATGTACTATGCCCAACCAGAACTTTATAAAGTTAGTTATACAAGTCAAGGTTGTAGCAGCTTTACATTATTAGCACTCACACACAACACCACATGCAAGGTGAGATTCTGCTCTCAGTTGCACAATATAAATCCATTTACTTTAATAAAGCTACTGCAGATATACACTGGTGTAATGTAAGGAAAATCTGATCCACAAAAATGAACCTGAGAGTATTATGGGGATAATATTTGCACCACAGAACACTAGACTACTCTTTTTTTCCTGTGGTGGGGCTTCCAAGGAATCCAACCATGGGATCTCTAATACTGTATTAATCCCTGATGAATTCCAGCTATCTCTTTCCTGTTAAAACCCTTATTTCATCTCTGTCAGACTGCCACCATTTTAATAACATATTATAAATATGCTGAAATCACCATTATGAAGGGATATATATTTAATTGAAATACAGATAAAATTATCCATCAGACAACAAATATCACTTAATGAATGAGCAGACAAAATAACAGGAACAGAGGGGAGCTGGAGTGGGCACAAATTGTGAAGGAAAAAGAGGATCATGCCCGCTTCACAGCATGCTTCCCTGGGATCCTATGGAAGTTCCTCCACCAGCATTCTCTGGGAGTGGGGGTCCATGCAGATTTGAGGGCAAGGCTGGAGTCCGATGGAACAGAGACAGGGAACAACTACACTCCGCAAGATTTGGATGCACATCAATGTCTTCCAGTTACAAATCTAATTGACTACAACTACAAATTATATTTTTGATTGACTGGATCCAAAATATGTTAATATTTCCCTTTTCACTTGACAAAAATAAAGGTGCTTTTGCTTTATTTTCCTTGGATATTTTAACAAGATTGTAGCTTGCCATTACAATTTTTATGATTTCTTTTTGATAAATCTTTTCAGAAAAAATAGATTAAACATGGAAAAAGTCATTTTATGTACATGGACTACCAACTCTGCCTTATTAGTATCTAACCCTACTTACTGGAGGCTGTACAATTAAATCCGTGAAGTCCTGCATTGAAAGTAAGGCTAAGTTTTGCAGTTGTCGAGTCATTAAAGTAGCAGCACAGTCGAAGAAAGATTCTAATTTGGCACTGCTGGCGTTAGTGGGCACCTGCTTTCTTTTATTTCCTTGGTAATAGATATTTTGCACTTCTGGAAACCACCTTGAAAGAACAGAAGAGGATGTTTTAAGTGATTAGAATGAGCAAACTCTAGTTTTTAAATAAATTTTTATATTATATCTCTTTTAATAAAGTCCTAAGACACTGTAGTATATCTGAGCAACTATAGCTTAACTTGAGTGGTGTCATATTGCTGAGTGACTTAAACAGGGAATGTTTACCTGAAATGTTATCTGCTATTATGGAATCAAATTTCAAATATAAAATGTGAGAGAGCTAAGTTTATCATCTTGTTCTGGTCTTTTATTTTTCAGGCAAAAGGGAACAGAAGTGTTGCAGAGGTAGCACTCTCAGTCCCTGGAAGAAATAGTTTCTTGTGGCACTTATGAGTGACCTCACTAAGTATTAATAAAAAGAATTGACAGAGATCCAAAGGGAATTCTGTCCAACTGTTGCCGGCCATGAGATGGAGCCGCATGAATAGGGAAACATAAAGCACAAGCACAAAAGAGTCTGTAATTCGAGGTTCTGCCAAGGATGCAGAGGAACCCTCTCCAAGATGTGGGTGGAATATATGAGACTCTAGCACAGTAAAACCAATATATAACACAGAACTCATTGTAAGATATAACATTTAAAGTTGATGACATAAACTCAGTTTTCATTTGAAAGACAAATCTAAGAAACTGCTCACTCTGGAATGTGTAGATAAACATCCAGCACTTCAAATAACAAAAAAGAAGGTGGAAAGTTTTGACAGAGTTTCTTTATATAAGTAAAAACGAAAATGGTAGCTAAAATATTAATGAATGATTGCAAGAAGCCAAAAAGCAAACAGATTATAGAATGGTCACCAATCTGGGGTACACTGAAACAATATAGCCTCAAAATAAGATTTTCAAAAATGAAAAAGTAATTTTGGGTACTACAATGGAGCAGGGGCGGCTCTACCTTTTTGGCCGCCCCAAGCAGTCATGCGCGGGAGGCGCCCCGGAGCCGCGGACCTCCCGCGGGCATGACAGCGGAGGGTCCGCTGGTCGGCTGGACCTCCCGCAGCTGCAGTTGAGCTGCCACAGGCATGCCTGCGGGAGGTCCAGCCGAGCCACGGGACCAGCGAACCGTCCGCAGTCATACCTGTGCGAGGTCCACTGGAGCCGCGGGACGAGCGCCCCCTCCGCAGTCATGCCTGCGGCAGGTCCGGTCGTCCCGGGGCTCCGGTGAACCTCCCGCAGGCATGACTGCGGCAGGTCCGCCGGCCCAGCCTGCCGCCCCACGCGCGTGCTTGCCGCGCTGGGGTCTGGAGCCGGCCCTGCAATAGAGACCCCGTTAGAAGATTGATTTCCAAAGAGTACTGAGTATTCACCCTCTGAGAAACAGGCGCTTTAAAGTGTCTCATATTGAACACAAAAAGGCACGTCACCCAAAATCATTGCCTTATTTTTAAATCCTGGCCTTATATCAAGTCTCTTTAGGTCTTCAGGTTTTTGTAAATACAATATTCCTTAGATGATTTATTACTGTAACAACTATAGAGCTGAATGTGTAAGTAATGAAAGAACAAATTCAACACTGTCTTCAGAGACAGTGCCATTAATGCTACAGTAAATTCATCTGAGTTACAGACCTATATTTTTACTTGAATCCACTCAAGAGTAACATGGTTGGGGCCTGATTCTTCTGCCAAAAAAAGTCAATGGGAAAACTCGCTTTGAGCTCAGTGAGAGCAGAAGTTGGCTTTATTGTACAGTAGAAATGTTTAAATGCAAACTACAGATTTTTATCTTAAATTGTCATAACTTATTTACTAGGCAGTGATAATAGATATATATTTTTTCCTTTACTAATCTTGCAGTTCTTCAACATTCAAAACTGACTTCAGTAGGAAGCTACAAGCATAGAACAAAGACAGGACTGGGCCCACTGAAGTGTCTTGCAAGAATAATATTGCTACACTGTTCAACAAAACTTAAATTGAAAATCAAAGAAAGCAAAATACTAAAAGGTAGGTCTTCATTAGGTTAAAATTCCTAAACAATAAATTATACTCATTTTGACCCTGATCCTTCAATGGGGCTCCACAGCGGGTCTGTGCTAACGAATCCCATTGCAAGATTAGGGCCTTCTATAGGAGGGGTTCTAGATATGAAACTATAGTTTTTCATCTATACTCAAGCAGTATAAGAAAGACTGCTTCTGGAGAGCTGTGATTTAGATCTGTAGTACTGGAATAATATGTGGCTAATGTGAATTAGTATTCCTATCAATAACAATGTTTTTATGACAACAAACCAAAAACACAGACATTTTAAATGGATCCTGTAATCAGTATGTTAAAAGCTTACAGTCGCCACAGAATGACAACCAAAATAAGCGAGCAAAGTAGACTATTTCAAACTTCAAGTACAGTTTCTCATCGTTGTCTAAAATCCAGAATAAGCATTACTGCATAAATCAGTATGATATACTTAGCATTTATACATCTCTTTTCATCCATAAATCTCAAAGCATTTTACAAAGGAGAGCATCATTATCCCTGGTTTACACAACAGGAAATTAAAACAGAACAACAATTACATTGATACATTTTAATTGTACATATTAGAGAAAAGGATGCCACTCTTTCTTTTTTCCCAAAAAAACCAAAAAGGCAAACTAATAAAAAAAAACCTTCCAAAGATATACAGAGCAGAAGTTAAAGATTTCTTCCTGTGCAACTTAAACATAAAGATATATTTGATCATACTTTTTAAGTAGAACTTCTTTGGCAGATTCCATGTGCTTCAGGGCAATATTCTGGAAGAATGAGAGTTCCATTGCTTCCTGACGATTGTGAAATGTTTCTTTATCAACTAAGCGTAAATTTCTGTAAGACAGCCATAAAATGAATATTTTAAGTATATATTCTTTTCACTTTGTATTTCTCTCACTGAGTTATTGTTTATAAAAGGAAAATTACCAAATTACATAGTTAAAAATTATAACTAGGACTATACCAAATTCACAGTCCATTTTGGTCAATGTCATGGTCATAAGATTTTTTAAATCATGAATTTCATTATTTCAGCTATTTAAATCTAAAATTTCATGGTGTTGTAGGGGTCCTGACCCAAAAAGGAGTTATGTGTAGGGGGGAGGTCACAAGATTATTGTAGGGGGGGTTGCAATCAATGTTTCCTCTAATTTTTTACATCCACGTGTAGAATGAATTTTGTGATGTGCACCAATATGGAGAGTGAGAGCTCTGGCTGGGGGTGCGGGCTCTGGGGTGGGCTGGAAATGAAGGGTTTGGGTGAGGGATGAGGCTATGAGGTGGGGCAGAGGGCTGGGGTGCAGGGATGAGGGCTCCAGCTGGGGGTGCAGGCCCTGGGGTGGAGCTGGGGCAGGGAGAAAGGACTCCCACAACGCTCTCTTGGCACAGCAGCCCCAGGGCTGGGGCGAGAGGAGAGGCACCTCTGCCCGACAGCAGCAGCTCCGGAACCCCCATCCCTCAGAATGGGCTACCCCTGGACCACTAGGGTGCCAAATTCTGCTGGATAAGCAAAGAAAGCCATCCGTACATGGTGGTAACTGCTACTGGTGGGAAAATGTGCCAGTTGCAGTTTGTGCCACTACACCAGCAGCAGCTCCGGGAAGAGGCACCTGTCCCTGCCAGCAGCAGCTCCAGGAAGAGGCACCTCTCCCTGCCAGCAGCAGCTCCGGGAAGAGGCACCTCTCCCTGCCAGCAGCAGCTCCGTCAGGATCCCCAATTTGAGAAACACTGATCTGCCCAGTGAAATCTGTATAGCATAGGTAAAAGCACAAGACCGACCAGATTTCACAGTCCGTGACATTTTTCATGGCCGTGAATTTGGCAGGGCCCTAATTATAACCTACTTCTTAAGTTTGAATTTAAAAGTATTTCACATCCATGATTTTAATTAAAATAGCAAGTTGCTATAAGATATTTGCTACTATTAGTCTAGGAAAACAAAATCTAAATTTAAAATAAATATTGCAATATTGCCTACAAGTTTTGCATATGCTTCACATGTGCAATGAGATGGCTAGGGTTTCAGAGAACTTTAAATATGATGTTTAAGATAATGGAACGACTCACATGAGTAAAGTTAAGCATATGAATAAATGTTTGCAGAATTGGAGCCCATGTGCAGGTGACTAATTCTACTTACATTCAGGAAAAATACCTTGTGTGTGCTTTAAATGGTTCCCTTCTAGTAAAATTCAACTCAAGAAGCTTCACAAATATACAAAAACACAAATATAAGACAGAAATAACACTTTAGTAAATTTAGTAATGTGAGTCAGCTAGCAAAATTGTCTTTAACATTTGCAAGGTATTCAAAGCCAAATAAATTGAGTGCTTGTCTGATACTTAGCAGATGTAAAAACAAATCTGTAATCTACTACTGCAATTGCTTTCTGGTTGGCAAGCCACTGTGGATGCAATGTTGATTCAATCTTCTGGTGTCAGTCAAAAAGAGCAGGATCATGCAATTTTGTCTACTCTGAGAAGCAAAAAGGAAACTCTGGGCCAATTAACTGACTGAACAGAAATAATAAGGTGAATGAGGAAGAGGGTTGAGCAAAGAGAGGAAAAATACCTGCAAGTGCCCTGCTGAGCAAGATACTAACCCTTTCCTACTTGGAAACAATCCTAGTGCAGATTGACTGACTGAAGCATTCCTCCTCCAAATGCCATATCAACTAGTGTGGTCAGGTTCATATGGAGGTGCTTGGTGAAAAGGTGGACAGAGCTCCAGGTGACTACTCTGCAAAAGTCCATCCATTTTCAAACAGAGGGCTGGACCAAGAGAAGCTTGTATGAGGACTTCCCACAATTTAGGAAAAAAGGTAATTCCACTTCCTCCTGCTGTATGGAAGAGGTCTTACAGGACTGAGTAATATGAGAAAAGGCACAGTCATAATTGTCTGAGAAAACATGCCTGGGGCATCTGCAGAAGAAGGGGGAGAACAAATTGAGAAGCAGGGGTGATAGGCAAAGGTATTGGGCCCAAATCTCCCTTCCCCTCTTCAAGGGGTCTGGTATAAGGGGTATGTGATAATTGCCTTCAGTTGCAAAGAGCTCCCTAGAGGCTACAGAAGAAGGAATGGGGAAAAGAGGAACTCATTGAGAGGAGGATCAGTTTAAGAAGTTCCTTGTGGGGAACAGAGATTCCATGATCCTCGAGCAGAGAAACTGTGTATATTCTATGATTCTATGATTCTACTGACTGAGGTAATGACCTAAGGTATAAGGAGCTCTTCTTCTCATACAGAGAACAGGGAGTCACTGAAGGGTGGGCCTGAAAGGAGTCTCCCAACTCCACTCCTTCCCTTTTACTGATGATCTGGCTGTCCTGTCCAAAAATGGGCAGAGCAGAGGTGTTCCAAAGTAATGTGAGGATGCCTGGTTTGAGTCTACTCCTACTGTCAAAAAAGCTGGATGGAGAGAACCACAGAGCTACTGCTTAAATGGGTATTGTAGGTACACTAGCCATGAGATGGGTGAGAAGAGGGAAACACCACATACAGGGCACCTTCCCAACATTTTTATTTTAAACAACAGCAAAACAGGCTTGCAGACAGTATCTTCAGTGACTCCTGAGGCTGAAAAGATCATTTGATTCGGTGCAAGGGGCTTTCTGCCATCCTCAACACAAAGCAGGATGACTGAGATTTAAGAGAATGCCTGAGAGGGGAGGAGGATGAGTGATAAAATTGTTTGTGCTAAACAGGTTCTCTGATGACTGTCAGTAGGGGAAAAAATCAACGTAGCATCCTCACTGAGGAGCCAAGCCACAGTCCAGCTTTTCAAACTTAAAGGCTTGATCTCCAATCATATTACAACAAATACTAAGATAATTTTTCTACAGAAAATTTATTTGGTATGAGGACAGAGGAAGATGGATACAAAAAAACTGGAGATTTGATATGCATATCAGATAATCTCCATTTAAATGGTAAGAACAGGAACTTTGGGGCCTGATGCTGCACTCGCTGTACAGTCAATACTCCAGCAGACTTACAGAAGAGTTTTCGGTGCAAAAACTGCTTTCAAAAACTAGTCATAACTGACCCAGTTACATATGGTTCCATTTTGTTGTTTACATAGAAGCTTAACCATGTTCCACTGCTAGGCTAAAGTTATTGAAGAAATGATCTTATCACCTTAAATAAGTATCTCCAACACCCAGATGGGGACTGGTCCCCTCTCACTGAAGTAGGTGGGAGTTTCTGATCAGGACCAGAGTTCCCAGTCAGTGAAGGCTAATGTTTCCAAAGAGGAGACCCACTGCCAAAGCCAGGGAGTGATTCAACCAAGGAGAGATCCTTGCTGGTGATGACCAAAGCAGTAAAAAAAAAATTTAAAAAAACCAAAACACCACAAACAACAAAAAACTGGATATGTCCATATCAAAGATGCCTAGGAGAAATCCAGAACCCAGACAGGTGCACTCTGTCTCCCCTTCTTCAACAGAACCCAAAAGAACTGGGAGGACTGCCTCAAACTACTTGTAATGAAGGAAGCTCTGAAGACTTATTTGACTGAGACTGGAACGGTCAACATCAAGAGGCACCTCAACTCTGAATACCCAATAAACATGGCTATATGCATGGCAAAAGTAGTGTCAAAGTCCCAGGCCAAAGAGGAACATGAAGACTGATGCTGAAAGCTCCTCACTGCTAAACCCTGCAGATTTGAGAACAGCTCTAAATGATTTTGTTTACTAGAAGCTTCCAAGATCATGTGACAAGGGCATATATATCCCAACAGTTATCTATACAGAAAATTCTCAAAGCAGAACATCATCAATTTCAGAAGCCCAAGATAAAGATTCTAAATTCTGCACCCTATTTGTCAGAGTATATGAAATTTAGTAGATAAGTGAAGAATATTTGACAGAAATAGTTTATTGCCCCTTGATTAGTTCCTACAATTCAACAAAAATGTCTATTTAATTAAATTAATCAGTTTAAGATCTTTAAAAGGAGCATCATATTTTACTAAAAAGGAATCTTACTAGAATAGTTTGCATTTCTGATTATTATAGAATCTGATTAACTGTCAAATGCTGCTTAGTGGGTAGCTGAAGAAGTCTCTGTCACAGAAATTTGGACTGTCCCCACTAGTCATATCTGTAGATTTAGAAGACAAACCTAAATTTGACAAAAAATCTTATACAAGTTTTTTTTTCCAATGTCTTTTTCTTGGATGTAAAAATATACATTTTAAAATTAATTGGATGTCACATCTGAAAATTTTCACTTGGAAGTTGATTTAATTGAAGATTCAAATTAATGTCACTGTTATTTGAAGGTCCTGAATCATCAGAAACAGAAATAATATCCTGCTCAACCACAACTTTCAAAATTTTTAAAGATAATTCCCTCTGACAATATAAAGTTACTTCAGGAACTACTTAACCAGAATCAGCTACACTAATCAAGTAAGAGGATACTTCTTTGCTTTCTCACCTCCTACACAATGAGAATATGTATATGTATATACTCAATCATAAGCCGGTTCATTTATAAGCCGACCCCCAAGACGTATAAGTAAAAATGGAAAAATTTTATAACCCGTTAATACGCCGACCCTATAATTCAGGGGTCAGAAAACTTTGGCTCCTGAGCCATCAAGATAATCCGCTACTGGGCCAAGATGTTTTGTTTACCTTGAGCATCTGTGGGACTGCCATACTTGCATAATTCTCTCAATAGCTCACATGGTACTCCTTCAACTGTTGATTATATCCCACAAGAATGGGAATATATGAATTCCTCTTTTCTTAGCCTAGCAGTTAACACTGTTGAGAGCCTGAAATATAACATTCTGAACTATGTATCCATTGGTAGCAAAATATTCTGAGAGTACTGCATAAAAGGATGTCAAGGCAGCCATCAGACAAATGTTATAAATTTGTGGGGCTAGATGGCTGAGATAATAGACACTTTTTTCCATCCTGGAATAAGCCTTTTTGCATGCTCCTTTTCTGAGTAATCTTTTTTTTTTTTTAGGCTATTAAACATTTTTCTAATGCTGAGTTTTTGCCTTTCATTATAGACTCAGTGGCTGTTCTTCTGGTCTCCTACTTGGTCACAATGATAGAAGCAGAAAAGTAACAAAAATGTGTTTGGAATGTCTGACTGGTTCTGGGCCATTCTTCATTAACCAACTTTAAGATTTAGCAGAAGTAAATCAAAATAGGTCCATTGCCCCAACGAAAACATGTAAGTCAGTGCAACTTCAAAATGAAAGGAGGCAATGGTCTTCCCATGACATGGGTATATAATCATCTCCCTCACTTTCAGTCCCAACCCACGCACTGTATCAGGAATGTGGCCAGCTATATAGAGTCAACAATCACTTGGAAGAGTTCCTTAGTAACCTTAAATCCTAAGATGACAAAGTAAGCAGGTTTTGCACATTTTCTGTCAAAAGAGCTTGAAATCTACAGGGTCCACACTTACTTAAAAGAAGTCTCCCATAAGTCCAGAACAGCCAACATTGTGGGGTTCATTGCATACAAATTTTCCTTTATGTAACTGCAGGCTGACAAGAAAGACTTGTTCCAAGGTTTTGGCACAACTTCCATTCTAAACAAAACAGTAAAATAAAGTCTCCAATTAGTCATGCTAAGAATCCAAAAGATATGTATATTTCCTTAATAGTTATAATTGTGTTGCATGCTACTGAAATTTACAATTTGGGAAATAAAATTAATTTCTTCTTTCACTCTTCAGAAATTAAAAATATTGTCCTAGAATATTGGGGAGTACATATAAAATTAAATATTGAGATAGAATTTTATGGTAAAACTTAAGCAGAGATATGTAACTCATTCACGGTCCCTTATGACTTCTTAGAGCTCATCAAACTAATTAGATTACATGCATGCTGCTTATACAGGTAATTAACCAATATTTTTTCTCAATGATTTTGAATATGTAATAGGTAAGGCTGTATGTTTGTCACAATCATGATTTTTGTCACAAAATCCATGCATTCTAAGGTCTTTTAATAAAAAGTCATTGCCTTTTTCACCTCAGTCTGCCTGCTACTAAGTACAATTTTCATGTATTTTTACATATTTGGCACTTTGTGGTATCCTGCTAACTTTACATACATTAAAACCTGTTGATCATAGTTATTTAACACTTTCTAATGGAAAATAGATTTAATAGTTAAAATATTTTGTGCCATGACTTTTTAAAAAGCTAATATAACAAAAAAAAATTGTGACAGAGATTAACATTTCTTGCCTGTAACCAGAGTTCTTTGAGATGGACTCTGCATGTTCACATTCATGGGATGTGCTAATGGTGCGGCTCTGAGGGTGGAATATTTTGATAGCAGTACCTGTCTCTCTATTCACTGTTCCTGAATGTTGTGAGGACCAAGGTACAGAAGGGAACATGGTATTCCAGCCACCTCATTTCCTTCCAACAATCCCCTCAAATCTGAGTTTGGAATTAGGACTCGGAGAAAGAAGGGAAGATGGTCTGGGAGTGAGACTAGAAAGAGTACCTCTAAAAGAACTTAAGTTACAGGTAAGTAACCTTCATTTCTTCTTCGAGTGGCCTCTGATTATTCTCATTATGGGATAGTTTGACAAGCAGTACTGATCTTGAAGAAAGGTGGGACATGGAGTCCTAATTAAAGAGGGATTGAAATACTGCTCTGCCAAACTGAGCATCTTATCTAGAGACTAGGTCCAAAGAGCAGTGTTTTGTAAATGTATCTATGGATCTCCACATTGCAGCCCTACAAACTTTTGTACGTGGAACATGTCGAAGGCATGCCATTGATTCACCATAGCTGTGGTGGAGTGAGGATAGGGATGGATGCTAATGTGTAGGCTCCTTATATGCATAGCCTAACCCAATTTGATAATGCCTAAGAGGTGATCACTTAACCTTTTTTATTATTAGCATAACGTGAATAGATTTGGAAACTTTCTTAACTATTTAAATAATAAACTCAAGCCCTTATTGCATCTAAAACTAAATGATGCAATTTATTTTTCACCTGTATGTGCATGTGGGCTTGGGAAAATTACCAGCAGGTTAATTGACTGATTAGTGTGAAATTGGGTTACCAGCGTAGTAGAAACCTGTTGGTGACATAGCACAACTTTATCTTTTTGGAATACTATAAATCACAGGTCAGCCATAAGAGGCTGCAGTTCACTCACTTTTCTAGCTGATGTTACAGCTATGGTGAAAGCTGTTTTAATTGAAAGGTGAAATAAAGACTATTCTCCCA
Source organism: Mauremys reevesii (assembly GCF_016161935.1). Taxonomy (NCBI): domain Eukaryota; kingdom Metazoa; phylum Chordata; order Testudines; family Geoemydidae; genus Mauremys; species Mauremys reevesii. Next base: position 23,804,424 of record NC_052633.1, on the reverse strand, counting down.
CTGGCTCAAAGGGAGTCTTCATAAACTGTGTTAGGACTATGTTAAGATCCAATGCTGGTGAAGGGTTCTTGACTGGTTGGTAGAAGTTCATCAACCCTTTCATAAATCTCTTTACTGTCCCATGTGTGAAAACAGATTGTTTTCTATGAGTGATAAGTCAATATGGTTGCTAAATTAACTTTAATTGATAGAGACTTGAAAATTTCAGCTGTACCATGTATTCCAATATAGCCTGAATGAAAGCTGTGGTTAGGACTATATTGTTACTCTTTGCCCAGAGGAAAAAAATCTCTTCCACTTGAGGATATACCGCTTATGGGATGATTCTTTCCGATGAGTTAATTAAGACATGTATCTCTAGTGAGAAGATTTTTCTAATTCTTCCAGAGCCCTATAGCCCAAGATAGCAGGCACTAATAGGAAAAGTGGATATGAGTAATAATCCATTCCATGCTGTAGAGCCAACAGATGTGGAGTGAATGGAAAGATTGCTAAATTCCTTTGAATCGCTGAAGAAGTTCTGGGAACCACTGTTGCCTCAACTATTCTGGGGCAACTAGAATTACTTTGTCTTATTTCATCCTCCTTATTATACTCTGGATAAGGGGAAATGGAAGAAAGGGATAAAGAAGATCTTGCCCCCAGTTTATGAGGACTGTTTTTTAGATGGATTGGCTGTCTTTTCCTGTTCTCAAGCAAAATCTAGGAAATTTCATGTTTTTCTTGGTTGAAAAACTGTCTACATCTGAATGACCCCATGACTCTAAGCTCTTGTGTACCACTGATGTTTTTAATGACCATCCATGGACTTCTGTCCTGTCCCTTCTCACTTGGCCCACAAGGCAGCTAGGTGTAGAGCTAGAGCCCTGTGCACGGATTTATATCCACGGATGTGGGTCTACACAGAGCTGCAGCACTCTACCAGGAACCGCAGCAGCAACAGCAGCAGCATGTTGGGCCTCTGCTCACAGAAGTCAGTGCCCCACGCCAGCAGCTCCTCCAGCGTGGCTGTACCATCTAGAGCCCTGGCCCCACCCCACCCCAGGCCCCGCCCATTAGGGAAGGCACCAAGTGCATCGGCAGCTGTCCCTGGTCACACTGCTCTGTGCAAGTGACTCGGATGCTCCTGGACAGCATCAATTCTGTGTTGAAAGGGAAGGTATTATAAATGCTAGGGTCAGCATATGTAAGTGGCACTTTCTGACAAAAGAATGTTTTCTCAATTCTAATATAGGTCAAAAACGCCATCCTTTTTCAGGATTAGGAATTATTTTTAATAAAGTCCTTTTCCTCGGAATTCCCTTGACACCTCATCTATGGCCACTGTTGTCAAACCAGACAGAACCTCTGATCTTATGAGAAGGGTCCCTGAATAGGGATGAGATGGAGGTATACTTGAACTAAAACTTATCGAGATGGTTCCTTAGCAGATGTAAATTGGCATACCTACACTGAAATCCATGCAGACTGCACATTAAAATCAATGGAGCAATGTCAATTTACATCAGCTGAGGATGTGACCAATTATCTTATGATCATTTGCTGTGGGACTACATCCAACCTTATCATCATTTATAAATGTTAAATGTTACAACAGGAAATTTGTTCTCAAAATTTTGTCAGACTATCCACATATATTTCAGAGCTTTAATACGCAACTATATCAGTTCATGCAACAAATAGCTAATATTATTTATTTTTAGTGATATTTAACATGCTCCAGTTTGGATCAATTGCCTTTGTCTAATAAAGTTTCCCTACATACAGTATTCTCTCCTACTGCTGTCTAGTCAGTGTTCTTGAAGGAATATGTTTTCTTACTCTGCACGATGAGGTGGAAGAAAAGCTTGCTTCTTGTCTTCATCTTTTTCCCTGGGATCTCTTAAAACAAAGTCAACTAAAAGAAGGTATAAAAAAAGCCAAAAAAACATAAATATGCTTAGCAAAGGAAAAACAACACTACACTGATGGATCCAAACAGTTGGGCAACCCCAGTGAAGTGAATGATGATGCATGGGTGTAACTGTACAGGGTTTGTAATTCAAAATAATTTTATTTAAGTGAGATTTACAAAATAAAAGCAATTTTTATGAAACCGCAAAAGTGTTGAATGACGCCATATTTCTCCCTTTAGGGGAAAAAAACATGAAATCCTGTGGAACTTTCCTATTAAAAATATGTATCCAACATCTCAGTCACCTATAAACTTCTAATTTATTTAATGATGGTATTCACAATGAATTTATATATTTCAATAACTCATAATATTCATACAACTAGAAAGAACAGACATCATCATCAATTTACCTATAGCTTTCTTTACACTCAGAAGATAGTCTTCTCTCATTTCATCAGACAGTAAATATATACTTTCGCTGAGTACTTTCAGATGCTGTGGAACTAAATCCAATACATGCTCCAGCCAAGAGTCTTCCATTGGAGCGACATGTTCTGTATCAATTCCATGCTGAATGTAATAGTAGTATTTCTGTACAATAAAGGCATTAAATAAGTTGGCTCCATTTGGCATTATAACAAAAAGATAAAGATGTCATTGCTAGTGTTGCTTTTGATGGAAGCATAAGTACATTTCAAGGGTACTAAGGGTGGTGTACATTATAAACTATATATAACTTTGTAAGTTTAATTTTAGGTTTTATCTGATTTCTTAATGTGTTTACTAAGTGAATCAAAATTATTTCTAAAAGTTATAAAGATGGTATAATTGCATTCAAAAATATCATGTAATAATCCATATTAAACATTGATAACAGTGCCTCTACAGAGCACTAGCTTTCCAGTCAGTAACGTGGACACTGCCACAACACACACATACTGAAAGTCCTAACAAATTGCACTCAGAGACCTTCACTGTGTTGTAGCAGCATTCACATGGAACTTTACAGCACAGCTGGTGCACTTTAGTGTCATACCCTGACTTGCTGTGCAGTAATTTGCCACGTAAACCAGTCCTTTGCCAATATATAACAACCATGCTGAAAACTGTGTAGACACAGGAAGAGGAGTCAGAGATGGAATATAAACCTTAACTTTGAATTTGCTTGTTTATTTGGTTTAAAGCTGATTTTTGAGATTAAGATTTTCTACTGTGGGTGCCAACATTATTCTCATATAATTAGCATATACATCTCTTGGGCCCACAAACCCACAGTTGTACATATCAATCAGACAATTGCATCACTAAATTGCAGATGCAACTTAGAGTCCTCTATCTGATCAATTTCCTAATATGTTCTCATGAGAAAAGAAAATATAATCATAACATGCACATTTTAAAAGTGATATTTTGAATTAATTTGTTTTAAAACATGCAACAAATTCCTAATGATTTTTAAATAACTGTTAGAAACACAGATTAAAGTTATATATATTTTCTATCCAGTACATGTTTTCTTCTTTTTATTTGGGTTTTACTAGTCCATTTGTAAAATCTGATTAGCTTGTTGTTTCATTTTGTCTTTAAAAAGTTAAGCAAGTTAGGATGGAACTAATTATAAGTAGTTTTCTACTACAAGATAAAACAGACAGATGGGTCAGACTGAAGGGGAAGCACTGGTGAAATTCAAAGCCATCCACCATGCTGCAAAAAAGGAAAATGCAGTTTTTAATCTTCAAAGGAAAGCCACGGATGCGGATTTCACCAACACTTAGTTTCCTCATAGTCCAACAGGCGTGTCAGTTTTATTTTGTATTACAAAAACTGCCTCATGGCATGAAGCAGGATAACATTTATTTTTTTAATAAATTTTGAAACAGACAAGCTAATCAGGCTGCAGATATGAGGTAAAAGTATAATTATAGAGAGGCTGGAAAAAGGAATACTAAGCAGTGAAGGCAGGAACAAAGGACAAAATGCTATATACTCTGCTCCATGGCCCTGGTAAAAGGCTAATAGCAGAAATCCGAGTAGAAAACAGACCTAATTTGTAGAAGGCAGCTGTCGTAGTTCCACCATATGTTCCACCCACTCTGCAGAAACCCCGCTGTGGTACAATCAGAGGGTTAGAATTCTATGGGGTTTCAAGAAGCATTTTAGGCTTACAGTAGATCAGCAGGAATAAGCAGCAGCCACTGCAATGTATACTTCTCTAGAAAACTGTTAGATGTTCAGGATATCCATGTAAGTTAATTCTTCTTCTTGCAACATTAACTACTGCTCTACACTTTCATCCTTCTTGGAGAGGGGATTAGGGAGTGGAAAATGCAAAGGCACAAGTGGTAGAATGGTGCTCCAGCGATTTGTTCCTTCACAGAGGTCCAGAGACCAGCAGAGTGGCTAGCCCTTTCTGAAGAAGCTCCTAAGATCAGTAAGGATGCACTTAGGTTTTCCTATCGATTCTCTGTCTCCATGTGGTTTGAAGCCCATGATGCCCACCCCTTCAGCGTGGCCTTTAAAGGTTGGTATATTTGGGAAGCATTTTCTCCCTTCACAAGGGTTATTCTGGGAGGGGGTGAATAAAGTCCAAATAATGGAAGAAGAGGGAGTAGGAATAGAGTGGGAGAAAATACAGATCTGTGCAGACTGATAGGAGAGACAGTTATTGCGGAATATAATTTACCAATATCACAGGGGAAAAGAGCTGTTGGACTCTGTTTGGAATGCCAATCATTAAAGGGGAGAAGAAAAAAAACAAAGATCTATTTTAGCAGATTAAAAAAAATTAATTTACCATCTAAATTAACCAGAGAACAAAGTTCTTCATAATAAAACTCTTTGCTGTGATCTTTAAAATCGAGATTTTAGCAATTAGGTAATATGGTAATTAGATGATCTATAAACACATAGGACAGGCTGTCAGTGGTTTAAGTCATATAAATAGGTATAGTAATAAATCAGTACCTAATTCTGGCCAAAGGAAGGAAAGCGGCATAATTTCTCCACAAATAGGCATGTTTTTATGTTACAAAAGCAGAAATGACATATAATATTTTCTAACTGAAACAAACCCAAAATATAGTCCCCTTGTGAATTCTATTCCTGCTAAAAGTAGGAATAACTTTTGAGGATAGAACACATTGCTTGGTCTGAGTAGATGCACGTTCTTACATACATACTTGTGTCTCAAACTCGTTTCCCCCATGGCAACTCCCCTTTATATCCCTCACAGATATTAGTCAGGGTATCCAAAAAGCAGTGTCTTTTTAACTTTCTAGTAGTGAAACAGTAAGGAAGGTCAACTCTCTCAGCATGCTACTGCCTGCAGGTTTTCCATCATACACATACTTTCATTGCTAAAAATAATATGGCCACTTACAAACAAAACAAAAGAGCAAACTAAAATTGACTTCAATGTAGAGGATTTGTGACCAAATTATTAAAAAAAATAGCTATTCTAAATTCTCAACAATAAAACCTCTGTACTGTATGCCAAAATAAAACTAAAGTGCCTACCACCATACAAATTCAGAATATTAGTCACCTTGTCACTATTGCAGTGAATTAAAAAGCAATCATTTATAATAATACTGCAAACAACACTGTCTTAATTACCAAAATGTCTTTCTCTATGGGCGTGGGAGAACCCGTTCTTGGAGACTGGGTTTCATCTAGTGAAACAGGCTGTTGCAGAGTAAAGTCTTGCTGCCTAACAAAACAAAAATGACATAATATGCATTATGCAGTGTTGTTGTAGCCATGCTGGTCTCAGAATATTAGAGGTAATATATTTTATTGGACCAACTTCTGTTGGTGACAGAGACAAGCTTTGTGTCTCTGTCACCAACAGAAGTTGGTCCAATAAAAGATAGTACCTCACCCACCTTGTGTCAGTACTATGTTCTTCAGACAAACTGTATTGGCATCTCTAAAAGATACCATATCATATCTCATCTCAGCAGTGGTCAAAAGAATGATGCCTGCCACCAACTGAATCATAAGTATAATCAAGAATTCTGTATGGACCCAAATATTTTTCCAGACAACGGAATAGTTTACTAAACACCTTTTCTTTAAGGTTTCACAGGTATAGTGCTCAATTCTGCCTTTAATGTGCGTAGGGAACTGTTGTGCCTATTGACCATAGTTTGAAAACAAATCTAATTTTAAGATTTAAGCAGGAAATACTTCTAGAATATCAGTTAAGATGTTAAGGTATCTTTATTTAGTAATTTCTTTCAAATCAAGGGACTAGTCATATTAGCAAGGACTATTCATGTAGGTAAAGTTGGCAGACTCAAACCCATGGTTTGTGAAAAAATGGACTTATACTTATGAGAATGTTAAATATATTCTAACAAGTCATTTAAATTAGTCCATTGCAATTAGTTGACAATATTAAAGAAAACAAGAAAGCGCCTCAAGAGGAGATATGTCCCTAATTATCCAACATTGCCACAACTTTGTTATTATAATTGCACTATGCTAGTCAAATTTTTTTATATTTACAGTTAGTAAATTCTAACCCATACATTTTTGTTTGTTTGTTTGCTTTATGCTAAACTACAGGATTAGATTTTGGCTTTCTGTTTTATTGAATTTGTCAATATTTTCGTACCAGTATTCGACTGTGAAATAGTCCATCTCATACTCACCTTAGCAGCAGAAACACATAATGAAGAATATATTTAGTTAGAAAAACTAATATTTATAATATATTTAGTTTACAAAATTTCCAGATTATATTAAGTAACAGGATTTATCAAACCAGTTCTTTTCATTTGGGGGATTGGTTTATCAGAAGGATAGTTTTATTCCACAGTTTACCATATAATAATAGTTCATTTATGGCAATAAAATGTTGTCAGTCATGCTGTAGGCACTTCTGCATCTATGCAGCCAGATAAAAAATGGTCAATGACCCAGGAAACTCTCTCCAAACTGCTAAATATTTAAGAAACAAAACACAAAACATGTTTTTTATAAACATCTTCAGGGCATTGTAAAGGTTGAGGTAGTTACCCAAGAAAGAAAAGATTTTGGAGTAGCACAAGCTTCAGGGTATCTTACTAAGATTTTTAAATAACTTTAAAATATTTTAAAGATCCATTTTAATTTTAGTGACACATCCTTACACTAAAATAACTTAGAAATTATCTTTTTTTGGAAAATCATTTCTCATTAGAAAATAAAAATGACAAAACAAATTTAAAAATCTTCCAGATTCACGAACCGCTGATATACAGACATTTTCCAGACACTCCTGGATATCACTCCTTGCTGTATTATAAAATAACAAGTGTGTCTTCAGTTAGTCAACTGGGAATATTCTAAATGCAGTTTACTAATCAGTAGCAGGGGGTAGCCGTGTAGTCTGTATCCAGAAAAACAACGAGGTGTCTGATGGCACCTTAAAGACTAACAGATTTATTTGGGCATAAGCTTTCGTGGGTAAAAAACCCACTTCTTCAGATGCATGGAGTGGTGCCACTGGACTCCTCATTGTTTTAATAATACCAGTGTCCACAATCACAGCTTTCTGTCCAAGTTATGAAACTAAGGTGGAGCTCAGCTAATAATTATGCTTAAAAAGTGTCACATGAGCAATAAAAAATGTCAGGATGTGCATTTCTGGTTTATTTTATCACACTTCAAATAATGTTTCAAATAGGAGTGAACAAGCACTTTCTGAAAAACTAATAAGCAGCCCAAATCCATCACACATTCCCTGCTGAATCCAACCCAAATCTTAAAGATTTTGATCACCTGATAAACTCCAGCTGCCAAATCTACTCTTCATCTAAATTATAATACCTGCCCTTTCATTCCCCAAAAGAATACTATGGCTAAGTCCCAGTCTGCACAGTTCATAAATTACTCATATATCCTCCCAATTTTAGAGGAATCAAGAGAAGTGTACAGAAGAGCATCTTACCTGGTAGTTTTTATTTCTTAAACTGGGGTCATTTTTTGCATTCATATACATAATCTGTTACTGTCTTGCAATCTTGAACTTTTTGTTATATTAACATTTTTTTAAATTTCATTTCAACTTTGAAAGAGAAAAATACATTTATACAAACACAAGAAAACTCACATGATGATGTTAACAAGAGTACTTCTGAAATTTTCACGATCTTTTTTAGGATGATAGCTACTCCTCGCTTTAGAAGTTGATGTTCCAGCAACTGGTTCATTAACCGTAGAGTCCTGTATCTTGCGTCTCTTATTCCTCTCCTCCAAATATTGTCCTTGCATGAAATATATATATGCAAGTTGCATACTATGAGCCCAAACATGCAATGTGCTGAGTACCCTCTAAAGATTCTGAGAGTTCTCAACTCACATTTATTTCAATGAAAGTTCAGATTTCTCAGCATCTTTCAGGATCATGCCCTACATCATTTGCAGCAAAATTAATGAAGCAAAACTAATACCTGCTTGTACTGTATAAACGGTTAAAGAATATTTATATAAAATCTATTTAAATATCTGTAAAGTTACTATTTTAAAATATTTCTTAATTTTATTTCCTGTGAATGGGTCCAAGTATTTTTGACCTGTGTCTTTTTTTTTTCTATCATAGATACAGAATCCCATTTCTGTTAACTGCTAAAGTAAATCTATATTCTAACTATATTTCTTTTGTAGTTTTTGGGTGAAATTCTGGCTCCACTGATGTCAACTGAAGTTTTGCCACTGATCTCATTGGGGCCCGAATTCCATCCATTGACTGTATGCAACATTTCACTGACTACTATACTGATTACAATCTTTTAAGTGAAATATATTAAAATATGCAAATATTGTAAGGATTCTCTTCGCTGTTTGACTAGTTTTATGGCAAACATTCCATTTCCTAAACTAATGACTTTTTGGTAATGTACAATCATATGCTAGCAGCTGGAACTATTTATTTTCCGATAAAGAAAATGTTAAATGAACAATGTTGTACTAAACAGGCAAATCACTTTTCCAGACCTAAAATACTAATAAAATAATAAACAATATTTTGCACTTCTACAGCATTCTTTATCCAAGGTGATTATGGCACTTTACAAACATTAATGAATTTACCTGCACCATGTTTGTAAGATAGGTAAGTATCATTGTACCCATTTTACAAAGGAAAAAAATGAGGCACATAAAGATTGTGACTTGCTCGAGATCATATAAGAAGACTGCGGCAATCTGGGAATAAAATTCTATTCTCCTAACTCTATAATCTTGTATTAACTCAATTTTACACTATTTTTTTCATTAAATACTGAGTGGTAATCTTACCAGGTGAAAGCTCATTTTTGACAATAAACTGATCTGGCTCATCATCTTTCTGTTCTTTTCTCAGATGAAATGAAGGAGAACCTTGCTGCCACTGTGGCTTAGAGCTTACCTGAAATAAATATTTCATTCTTTAGCTTTATAAAATAACAATAACAAGAGATAGCTACATGTCTTTGACACACACTTAAAAACACAATAAATTACAAAAGAAAACAGCAGACCCATAACATATAATAATGGTAACAAAGCAACACAAAAATAAACTGAATTCCCTATTTTTCTCTAAAAACAGGAGCTAATCATTCAGAAACCCAGAATAAAATATTATGTTTATGCCTATTATAAATTATTACTAATTTCTGGAATAAGTTAACAGTACAGTATATACCCACTACTAAGACAGACGCCAGACATTTATGAAGATGAGATTATTATGGAGAAAAAAAAGCAAAAGCTAAGAAAACAGGGGTAAAAAGAGGTTTAATAGAATCTTTTTCTGGTGGAGTATGGTAGATATCAACAGTTTCTCCCAGGTGAAATCTACAACCAATTTATGTAACTGCTGCTCCCCAAAAAATACGATTTGGGATCCAGAGTACCTATCCCCTTCAATGTTTTTGTTTTGTTGCTTTTTTAACACAAACAAAAGTCTTCCCTTTTTGGGGGTCCTAACTCCATGGCAAGATAACATAATGTACAATATTCAGCCATCAGTAGCTTAGCAAATCTCACACTGCTTACAAGAATCCAGTGCTACCTTTCTTTAATCATAACTTATTTAAACAGCTCCTTCAGCCTAGAATATTTTTTTTTATTATTCCCAGGCCAATGTCCCTGGAAATATGTTTGTAAAGGAAATGGCTTCTCAGCCTTAACTACACTGACCCCACAATTACTCAAAAGCATTGCCCTTATCTTTTCAAGGGGCCGCAATATTCAAGAATCAATAAACTTTATTTACACTGCAACTGGGAGGTTTGATTCCCAGTGCAGATAGACAGATATGCTAGCTCACCTTGAGTTAGCACAATAAAAATAGCATTGTGGACATTGCAGCATGGGCAGTGGTCCAGGCTAGCCACCCAAGCTTGGAGCCAGGGAGTGAGGCGGGCTTGGACTCAGGCAGGTAGCCCAAGCCACTGCCTGTGCTGCAATGGTCACATTGTTATTTTTAGCATGCTGGCTTGAGTGAGCTAGCACAAATCGCTCTACCTATGCTGGAAATCACATCTCCTAGACAGCGTAAACATACTGTGACAGAGTACTGATAGCCAATAGCTAATTCCCCACAAGCTCTGATGGAAGGGTAGAAGACGAATTACCTAATCAGGCTGTGGGCTGATGAACTAAGGGGTTAATTATCCCATCAGCTGAGAAAGTAGTTAAAAAGCACAAGAAGGAAGTAAAAAGGGAGAAAGAAATCTTCCTAGCCAGAGTCCCTTTCCTTTCCCTGGAGAAAGGGCTGAGGATTGAAGGATGCTCCAAATAGAAGACACAGAATGAATTATATTCCATTTTTTTATAACATTTATTTTATAGCTTTCGTCTGTAGCTTTTATTCTTTTCAGTATTTTCTGCTCATCTAAGTTAACTAGTTTAATTGTTTTCCTAATATTTCTTGTACATATATGTAAAGTCTTGTTGTTTCCAATGTATACATTGCAATGAGGTCCAGTTTTCTCTGTGGGATCTCCCATGCTTTGCTGCACATTTGAAAATAAAAAGTTGTCAAAACAAAAAATTACAAAAATATTACCTGAGCCAACTGTGGCAAAAATTTTACAGTCGTCTTCAATAATTTTCCTTTCCCAGTTGGTCTGGGCTACAAAAAAGAACAAAAAGAAAATAAATTATATAAATATTTAAACTAGTACTACTAAACTTCTATGCATGCTAAAACTTATGATTTATACTATAATTTTGGTTTTGTTTTCTGTCCAATAATTTTCACAAATATAATCACTTCATTTCCCCTATTCTCGGTTGATGATGGTTTCAAAAGATATGACTACACTGTGTCTGGGAGCATACATACAGCTTGGAGCCTGGGTAGACAGACTTGTGCTAACTCTTCTAAAAACAGCAGTGTCGCTGCAGCGGCTAGGGTTATCACCTGTCTGGGTTTTCCCAGGATTGTCCCTTTTTTGAGGTAGCTGTCCCAGGAAATCCTTCAGGGTGTTCAATACACACTACTGGCTATCCCATGAAATAGGTAAGGGCAGTGGTGAGCTGCAGCCAGTTCCCACCGGTTCGCGAGAACCGGTTGTTAAATTTAGAAGCCCGTTTAGAACCGGTTGTCCCTCGAGGGACAACTAGTTCCAAAAGGGCGTTTAAATTTAACAAAAGCTCTAGCAGCTCCCTACCCTTCCCCCGGCCCCAGCTCACCTCATTCCGCCTCTGCCTCCTCTTCTGAAGCTCCTCCGGCTTCTCCTCCCCCTTCCCAGCTTCCCGCGAATCAGCTGTTCGCACAGGAAGCCTGGGAGGGCTGAGAAGGAAGCAGCGGCTTCCTGCAGGTGAGCTTGAGCTGGGGCCGGGGGCGGGAGGAGGGCTCCAGGCTCCGCGCTGCCTGGCGAGGTCGCGGCCGGACCAGGGGGCCGTGCGGCGCGGCTCCTGCCCGGCCCCGACCTCGCCAGGTGGCACAGCTCCTGCCCGGCCCCCGGGTCTGGCCCCGACCTCGGCCGGGCGGCTCCTGCCCGGCCCCCGGGTCCGGCCCCAACCTCACCGGGTGGCGCGGCTCCTGCCCAGTCCCCGGGTCCGGCCGTGAACTCGGCCGGGTGGCTCTGGTCCCAGCCCCAGTCCCAGCCCAGCTGGGCCCCTACCTCCAGGCAGCATGGTAAGGGAGCAGGGAGGAGGTGTTGGATAGAGGGCAGGGGAGTTGGGGGGGGTGGATTAGTGTCGGAGCGGTCAGAGGGCAGGGAACAGGGGGATTGAACGGGGGCAAGGGTCCCGGGGGGGCAGTCAGAAAGGAGCAGGGGTTGGATGGGGTGGTGGGGGGCAGTTAGAGGTAGGGATTCCAGGGACAGTCAGGGGACAGAGAGAAGGGGTGGTTGGATGGGGTTGGGGTCCCGGGGTGCCATCAGGAATGAGAGAAGGGGTTGGATGGGGTGGCAGGGGGCAGTCAGGAGACAGGGAAGGGGGGTGGATATGGCACGGTCCTGGGGGGGGGCTGTCAAGGAAAATGGGGGGTTGGATGGGGCAGGAGTCCCGGGGGGGCATGACCCCCTCGTGGGGTGAGGAGGAGGGAACTGGTTGTTAATATTTTGGCAGCTCATCACTGGGTAAGGGTGCTCAGTACATCATGCCAGCTGTGCAGTGTTATGGACTCAGGATCATCCCATATATCCTGGGTTTTTTTGTACCTGAAAGGTGGCAATCCTAGCTGCATCATAGGCAGAGCCTCGGGTTAGCCACATGAGTCAAAGCCCACCTGGATCTGAGCTCAAGTCGCTAGCCAAATTGCCACCCATGGCATAACTTCCACATTGTATATTTTTAGTATGCTAGCTCATGTCAGCTGTACTGTAAACATACTCTTAAAGAGTCACTTTGTACCAGCAAGCATTCATATTAATATTTTGTCAGCATATACACAACATACCTTTCTGCACACAAGATAACAGAAACAACCCTATGCTGTCTTTTATGTTTACCACAGACTCTCAGAAATGTGGAGCTGCAAGGGGCCTCAAAACAGAGGTGCTGACTTTCACAGTTCCCAGGGGGTGCTCAACTCCCGCTCCACCCCAGGCCTCACCCCCACTCCATCCCTTCCCCCAAGCCTCTGCCCCTTCCCTTTCCCTCCGCCTCTTCCTGCCTCCTTCCTCCCCCATGCCTCCTGCACACCACTGAACTGATTTTTCCTTTCTAAGTGGAAAGTACTATCCTTATCTTTACTGAATTTCATCTTGTTGAATTCAGATCAATTCTCCAATTTGTCAAGGTCATTTTGAATTCTAATCCTGTCCTCCTAAAACTTGGCAACCCCTCCCAACTTGGTGTTATCTACAAATCTTATAAGCATACACCCCACTCTATTATCCAAATCATTAATGAAAATATTGAGTAGCACTAGACCCAGGACTGAGCAAACAGGAACCCACTATATATTCCCTTTCAGTTTGACAATGAGCCATTGATAATTACTTTCCGAGTATGGTCATTCAACCAGTTATGCACCCACCTTACAGTAATTTCATTTACACCACATTTCCCTAGTCTGCTTATGAAATTGCCATGCAGGACTGTGTCAAAAGTCTTACTAAAATCTAGATATATATCACATCTACTGATTCCCCCCTATCCACTAGGCCAGTAATCCTGTCAAAGAAGGAAATTAGGTTGGTTTGCATGATTTGTATTGACAAATCCATGCTGGCTATCCCTTCAGGGATTTACCAACTGATTGTTTCATAATTTGTTCCAGTATCTTTCCAGGTATCTGTGACACACTGTGCCCCATGTTCACCCCATTATATGATTATGATATATTGTGTACAAAGTATGCCTTGTGAGGTATCATTTGAAAAACGCACATCTGCTGAATATTATTATCCTGCTGAAATGTGTGTAACATCACTGCATATAAAATTGTGGGATGTTGCCATGATTGTTAGCTAAATATGTTGTAGTTCTAGGTAACGTTATCAGACCATTTTCTCAAAGACAAAGGCACACTGGCATGCCAGCAAGGTGCTAAAAGACCATCATCTGCTTAATTGGATATTCACCAAGAGGGGAATTGTAAACAAGAAATTTACAATTCATCTGAAGGACAGTTGGCAGCTCACATATTCCATGGAACTGCCTGACCCCATGACCCAGCAAAGACTTTTCCAGGACAAAGGATCAGAATATAAGAAGGGGAGAAAATGCCTTTAGACACCTCACCTCCCCCATCTCTACTCATGGCAGCAAGATTTCTTGAAAGACAAAGGTGCATCACTGAACTGGGGGAGAGTGGTCCTGGCCTGGAGGTTTTTTCCATCCAGTACAGACTGTTGGAAGCTTTTGGGTGAGAGCAAACCTTTTTACTTTTAAACATATTAGCCTTGGTAAAGTTTAGGAAATAGCTTGCATGTTTATCTTTTTATTTCTTTTGTAACCAACTATGATTTTTATGCCTTATCACTTGTAAATCACTTAACATCTATCTTTCTCTAGTTAATAAATTTATTGTTTTATCTAAACAAATGTATTTGGATTGAAGTGTTTGGGAAGACTCCACTTGAGACAACAAGGCTGGTACACATTTATTACACTTTATTGGAATGATGGACTAATTTATGAGCTTCTGCGGTCCAGTGGGCTACTGAACAGTACAAGATGCACATTTCTGGGGGGGGGCAAGCCTGGGACTGAGGGATATGTGGGTGGTGCTTTGTATCTATTCATGGGTGGCTGGGCACAGAATTCATCTCCTCAGCTGGGACTGACTTTGCATGCGAGCGGCTGTGAGTGATCAAAGCCTGGATAGGTTTGCTGTTCACTAGCAATGCAGTGTAAAAGGCATCCCAGGCTGGAGAGGTAAGCAGTTCAGGTTTCAGCCTGAGGAATGTCATAGTATCAAAGTCAGGCTGACTGGTCTATAATTCCCCAGGTCCTCTTTGTTCCCTTTGTTAAAGATATGTACTGAGTTTGCTCTTCTCCAATCTTCTGGGACCTCACCCTTTTTCCAGGAGTTCTCAAAGATAAGTGCAACCAGTTCCAAGGTTGCTTCAGCTAGTTTAGTTCCTTAAGTACAGTAGGATGAATTTCATCAGGCCTTGCTAACTTGAATACCTCTAGCGTATCTAAATATTCGTTAACATGTTCTTTCCTTATTTTGGCTTGCATTGTTTCCCCTTAGTTGTTAATATTAATTGTGTTGAGTATCTAGTCACCATTAACTTTTTAAGTGAAGACTGAAACAAAATAGGCATTAAGCACTTCAGTTTTCTTGATGTCATCAGTTACTAGCTCTCCTTCCTCAAAAAGTATCTACACTTTCCTTCATCGTTCTCTTTTTCCTAATGTATTTAAAGAACCTCTTATTGCCTTTGATGTCCTTACTAGGTGTAACTCATTTTATGCTTTACCCTTTCTGATTTGTTCTTACATGTTTGTGCTATTCTTTTGTACTCCTCCTTAGCAATTTGTCCATAGTTCCACATCCTGTAGGATTCCTTTCTGATTTTCCAGTTATTAAACAGCTTCTGATGGAGCCATACTGGTCTCTTCCTATTCTTCCTTCTGTGATGCTCTGTACCTCAGGGGAACACCCTGCACCCCCATGTTCATCCTTATAATATGATTGCATGGTATCCAATGCAAAGTTTGTCATGTTGGGTGTCTTCGGAAGGCTCATGATGCACTGAGCATTGTTGTTATAGTAATGTTATAGGTTGGAATTTCATGTATATAGTTATGAAGCTGACAATGTGTCCTCATGGCTTAAAACAAGCCCAGGCAAAACTCTCCAGGAGCAGAGGAACAGTTCACACCGCATCAGGGCACATATGGGACAAACCCAGCCCAGTCTCACAGGAACAAAGGACACTGGCCTAGGCAGCAACAAAGGATCTGTTGGACTCTCAAGTGAGTCACCCCCCTTCCCTTGGATAGTTTGGGACTATGATGAGGTAATGTTCACCTGACTCTGAAGGGGGGGGCAAAGCCAAGAGGGAAGAAAGAACATGATAAAAGGGAGAGACGCTTGCCATGTTCTCTCTCTTTTCCACCTCCATCTACAGACACCACCACCAAGCGACTGAAGAGCTGATCAAAGGGGAGAGCTTGGCTGAAGGGCAACTAGCCAGCTGTGGTGAGAAGCATCTAAGTTTGTAAGGGCACTGAAGGTGTTAAGATCAGTTTAGAAAGCATTTTGCTTTTGTTTCATTTGACCAAATCTGACATGTGCATTGACTTATAATCACTTGAAATCTATCTTCTGTAGGTAATAAATTTGTTTATTCTACCTGAAGCAGTGTGTTTGGTTTGAAGCGTGTCAGAGACTCCCCTTGGGATATAACAAGCCTAGTACATATCAATTTCTTTGTTAAATTGACACACTCATATAAGCTTGCAGCATCCAGCAGACATAACCTGGACCCTGCAAGACAGAGGTTCCTAGCGTTGTGTCTGGGACTGGAGATATTGGTTAGTATAATTCAGTTGCAAAATCCAAGCAGCAGCTGGCCAGAAGTGCTCACTTACTTACATGGAGCAGCTTACATGCTAGAGGCTGTGCATGAACAGCTCAGGAGTGGGGGTTCTTACAGCAGACCAGGGTAAGGCTGGCTCCCGCAGTCAAGGATTGGAGTGACCTAGCAGATCACCGGTCTGTACAGACACACAAGATTTTGAGCAGATTCCCTCACTGATTTCCCTCTTGTTGCTCCTCTGACCCTACTGTTTTTCATGTCTTCCCACAACATCTAAACCTCTGTTAAGATCACCTTTTTTATATTTGCCTGTGGGCTTTTATTACCTCCCCCGTTTGACACCACTTAATCCAATTATCATCATAAACTTGTGGTCAAAAATTTTCATTCAAATCTTTTTTGATGGAAAATGGTGTTTTTTCTAAACCAAAACTCTTGCAAAGTACTTTCAGTACATCAGAACATAAAATGATTTTCCACATTGATTACCCCCCTTTATTTCCCTTTTTCCACTGAATGCAACCCACTTAATGATGTTATATGGGCTTTTTTCCCCTCACTTTTTCTGTTTTTTTGTTGTTCTTCTTCTTCTTCAATTTTTCACTCTACATTTTCCAAACCTGGAGAAGCTTTTAAAAGGACAGAATAGCAAAGGAAAAATTACAGAGTGAAAAAAACAATTCTTCCACCACAGGACTGGATTTTTCACCCTAGACCAATACAAGTAGCTGATGGTTCACTTATGTGCCCTTGAGATCCACACAGATCTTGCATCTGCACTTCTTCAACACTGCTGTACAGCCCCCAAGTTTTGTTTCAGCCTTGCGGCAGCAAAGTTTCCATGAGCCATGCTGTTAGCCAGCTCCTCCATCTACAGGAACTTCCATGAAGGAAGTTACCCCTCTGCATTATGAAATCAGCACAAGTTACTGCAGATTCTTCCCCCATAAGTTTTGTGTGGGAAAAGACAGTTACCTTTTCCGTAACTGGTGTTCTTCAGGATGTGTTGCTCATGTCTATTCCACAATGGTGCGCGTGCTTACCCCGTGCACCGGTGTCTGAAGTTTTTCCCCTAGAAGTACCCATAGCAGAGCGCCTCTAGCAACCCCTGGAACAGCGCCTCCATGCTGCAGTATAAGAGGCGCTGCGCGCTCCCCCCACCCTCAGTTCCTTCTTGCCAGACAACTCCAACAGGGGAAGGAGGGTGGGATGTGGAATAGACATGAGCAACACATCTTGAAGAACACCAATTATGGAAAAGGTAACTGTCTTTTCTTCTTCAAGTGATTGATAATGTGTATTCCACAATAGGTGATTCCAGGCTATATCTGTTGGAGGTGGATAGGAGTTCACAAATTCTCGGGACGGACCACAGCCCTGCTGAACCCAGCATCTTCCCTGGTCTGGGAGACGATCGCATAATGTGAGGCGAACGTGTGAACTGAAGACCATGTGGCAGCCCTGCAAATGTCCTGAATGGGGACATGGGCTAAAAAGGCAGCCGACAAGGCTTGCACCCTAGTCGAGTGTGCCCTCACAACTGACAGCGGAGGGACTCCCACCAGGTCATAACAGGTACGGATGCACGAGGTGATCCAGTTGGAGAGTCGCTGAGTGGAGATCGTCCGACCCCTCACATGTTCGGCCAAGGCAATGAACAGCTGCGAAGACTTCCTGAATGGCTTAGTCCGCTCCAGGTAAAAAGCCAGAGCCTATCTCACATCCAGCGAGTGGAGGCGGCGCTCCTCACTGGACACATGGGTCTTGGGACACAGGACCGGCAGGAAAATGTCCTGACCCATGTGGTAGGCGGAGACCACCTTCAGAAGGAACGAAGGATGTGGGCGGAGCTGGACCTTATCCTTATGGAACACCGTGTATGGGGGCTCGGACGTCTGGGGCCCTGAGTTCCGAGACCCACCTAGCCAATGTGATCGCTACCAGGAAGGCTACATTCCATGAGAGGTGTGACCAGGAGCATGTAGCTAGCGGCTCAAACGGGAGACCCATCAGCTGCGCCAGCACCAAGTTCAGGTCCCACTGTGGGACCGGGGGCCTAACATACGGGAAGAGACGATCCAATCCCTTAAGGAATCAGCCAGTCATAGCATGGGAAAATAGCGTGTGCCCCTGCACCGGTGGATGGAAGGCCGATATGGCCACCAAGTGTACCTTGACGGCGAGGGCGCCAGGCCTTGGGCTCTAAGGTGAAGGAGGTAGTCCAAAATGAGCTGGATTGGGGCAGCCACAGGGGAGACACCCCATTCAACCGCTCATCAGGAAAACCGAGACCACTTTGCCAAGTAGGCTCAGCGTGTGGAGGGCCAACTGCTTTCCAAGAGGACACGCTGAACCCTTTCCGAGCACGTCCTTTCCTCCCGGCCTAACGATTGAGCAGCCACACCATGAGGTGGAGTGCCGCTAGGTTGGGGTGGAGGAGGCGGCCCTGGTCCTGAGAGAGCAGGTCCAGGTGGGACGGTAACGGCTGAGGCGGGACGACCACCAGGCTCGTGAGGGTCCCGTACCAATGCTGCCTGGACCACACCGGGGCAATCAGGAGGACCCAGGTCCTGCCCGTCTTCATCTTTTCCAGGACCTTGCCACTAGTGTAAATAATTACACAAAGAGCAAGGTAGTACAGAATATTTTTTTATGTAAAAAGTTAAACTGCTAATGCCACCAGAGAAGTGCTGACAGTGCCATGCATGGGCTAAATCCAATGTTCGTTTTTTTCACTATAACTGTATGCCTCACTATTCCTTATCCAGTTTACTGTGCATATTTACTATAATAAACCAAACCCCAGAAGTCCCTAAATATGTGGGTTATCTTTCTATTTAATCTTGATTGTGTAAGATGATCTTTAACAGATATTTAGGTATATAATTTCACTATGGAGCCACCTGCTAACATTCATAGCTGAAGTTGCAAATCAGCACTCCGTTATATATGCAGTGTTTATACCCTGCATAATTCTGAAAATAAATTTAATCTTAAACTGTTCATGCTCCTTCCCTCATACAAGAATTCCCTATATGCAGCAAACTGTACCAAGTTACCATCGAACTTGCTTCTGCAGTTTATAATACATTTTATAATGACTTTAGAGAAAGCTCTGCCCCTTAAAAATCCTGTAAGAACAGCAACCCAGAAACAAAATGTCAGTTTATGTTTACATTTCAAAACTAATTTTAAAAGTATATGAACAGCTGCAAGGAGGATTATATCACTTTTGAATATCTCATTTTAAAGAATTCAGAGCACAGACACTGCACTTTTGTTTTCCTAGAAGAGGATATCATCCTGCAATCAACTTTCCACTAATGAGATGAATATGTGAAAGTCTCCTTCAACAAATATGGTTATACCACCTGCTCTGTTACTCAAACAGTCTGCGTGTTTAATTAAATGTCAGAGAGGAAAAACAAGTCATTTCAAAAAATTTAATCCAGTCTGTTTATTTAAGACAAAATATAAAAAATGTCCATCCAGTTCAAAAGAAAACCCCCTACATATGCAAGATTAGCATAAATATAAGTAACAACTAGCCTGAAACCATACATAAGCAAAATACTGAAGTAAAAGAATGCCCTCCTCTGTTTAAAAGTATGCACAAATTCTGCATATGTTGCTATGATTCTATCATCAGGCTATTTGAAAAACAAACACCCTAGGTTTTATATGGAGTTACCAGGTGGAGGGGAAGAGGTTACAATACTCCCTGTGGTCCTGATCTTGCAAAGACTTATGCATGTACTTAACTTTTGCACAGTGAGTAGCAGTACTATTGATTTTAGGACTATTTACACTGGGAAAGTTAAGCCCATGCATAAATCTCTGCAGGATGAGGAGCTGTGCGTACAACCCTAAGCCAAGCACCTCTTCTCTCTTCCTTAAATCCTTAACACCTTGTTCTCCATAGCTATAACTCCCTTAGCTCTTTCCTACTGGTACCCATTGTCTTCCCTACCCTAAACTTATAGGTGTAGGGCACATGTCTTATTCTATTTGTAAAATATCAAGCACATTTACTGTTTTTAAAAAAAAATCTGATTAAGCATGGCAACATTTGATTACGCACTGAAATCTCCTCACATTTGGGTGTTGTGATATAAATGAGATAGTGAGAGTGATACAAGCCTGGCTGAAGTGATTTAAAGATAGAGGCGGTGACCAGTACATACACAGGAGCAGTACGGGGCCGCGTGTTGCTTTGGTGGTCGGGGAGAGCAGTACAGGTCGAGCGGTCAGTGCGGGTTGGGGGTCGCTCTGGGGCAGAGGAGAAGTCAGGTGAGTGTGAGGTCAGTGGCTGTAGCGGAGCAGGGGGGCAGTGGTGGGGAGGGGTTGCTGGGGGAGGCCGGGCGGTCAGTGCGGGTTGGGGTCGCTCTGGGGCAGAGGAGGTGTCAGGTGAGTGGGAGGTCAGTGGCTGTAGCGGAGCAGGGGCAGTGTGGGGTTGCTGGGGGAGGCCGGGCGGTCAGTGCGGGCTGGGGGTCGCTCTGGGGCAGAGGAGAAGTCAGGTGAGTGTGAGGTCAGTGGCTGTAGCCGAGCAGGCGGCAAGAGTGGGGGAGGGGATGCTGGGGAGAGGCCGGGCGGTCAGTGCGGGCTGGGGGTCGCTCTGGGGCAGAGGAGAAGTCAGGTGAGTGTGAGGTCAGTGGCGGGAGGCCGGGCGGTCAGTGCGGGCTGGGGTCGCTCTGGGGCAGAGGAGAAGTCAGGTGAGTGTGAGGTCAGTGGCTGTAGCGGAGCAGGGGGCAGTGTGGGGAGGGGTTGCTGGGGAGAGGCCGGGCGGTCAGTGCGGGCTGGGGGTCGCTCTGGGGCAGAGGAGGTGTCAGGTGAGTGTGAGGTCAGTGGCTGTAGCGGAGCAGGGGGCAGTGTGGGGGATTGCTGGGGAGGGCGGGCGGTCAGTGCGGGCTGGGGGTCGCTCTGGGGCAGAGGAGGTGTCAGGTGAGTGTGAGGTCAGTGGCTGTAGCGGAGCAGGGGGCAGTGTGGGGATTGCTGGGGGAGGGCGGGCGGTCAGTGCGGGTTGGGGGTCGCTCTGGGGGCAGAGGAGAAGTCAGGTGAGTGTGAGGTCAGTGGCTGTAGCGGAGCAGGGGGGCAGTGGGGTTGCTGGGGGAGGGCGGGCGGTCAGTGCGGGTTGGGGGTCGCTCTGGGGCAGAGGAGGTGTCAGGTGAGTGTGAGGTCAGTGGCTGTAGCGGAGCAGGGGGGCAGTGGTGGGGGGGAGGCCGGGCGGTCAGTGCGGGCTGGGGGTCGCTCTGGGGCAGAGGAGAACTCAGGTGAGAGTTAGGTCAGTGGCTGTAGCGGATCGGGGGCAGTGGGGGCTTGGGAGGGCGGGCGGTCAGTGGGGCTGGGGTCGCTCTGGGGCAGAGAAGAGGTCAGGTGAGGGTGAGGTCAGTGGCTGTAGCGGAGCAGGGGGGCAGTGTGGGGGAGGCCGGGCGGTCAGTGCGGGCTGGGGGGGGTCGCTCTGGGGGCAGAGGAGAAGTCAGGTGAGGGTGAGGTCAGTGGCTGTAGCGGAGCAGCGGGGGGGCCGGGCGGGCGGTGTGGGGCCGGGAGTTGCTGCGGGGGGCAGGGGAGGTCAGTAGGGGTCAGGCTGGGGGGGTCGCTGTAGCGGGCATGGGGCAGGGCGGCGATGGAAGCCGCTGAGCAGGCGTGGGGAGGTCGCTCCCAAGGCCCGTCCCCCTCACCTGCTCGCTGCCCATGTCTGCGGCTCCTGCTGGCTCGGGGGCTCCGCTCCCACGCACGCTCCTGCCAGCTCCCCCGGGGCCCAGTCGCCGGCGGGAAGGGGAGGGGCTGTTGTGTAGAGGGAAGCCCCGTTGCTTAGCAGCGGTTCGGGCCCAGGCTCCGCCTCCGTCGCGAGACGCAGAGCGAATCCCAACGGTCCCCGCCGGCAGTGCGCGCGCCTGATTGGCCCGGAGCTTGGGGTGGCCCTAAAGCGCTGTGACAGCGGCTCTGGGTTGGGTATTGCGGGTGAGGCGTCACCAGCCTCTGGGGGGCGGGGGCGGGGAAATGTATTGAGCGAGACGCTCTCACGGCAGACCACCACTGCCCCTGCTGGCGGCCCCCGGAACACTGCCGGGGCCGCTCTAGCAGAAGCTGCTTGGGCGGCCCTGGGGTCAGCTACAGTGGCCCCTGCAGAAGTCACAGAGGTTGTAGAAAGTCATGGAACGTGTGATGCCTGTGACAAGCATAGAGCGCTTGTTGTGATGGTGAGCGAGACTAACTGGGGAGTTTAAACAGACATTGACGAGTTCTGTGAAAGCTTGTCAGAAGCTGGTCCAGTAAAAGACATTGCTTCACCCACCTTGGTTCACGTCAACGAGTAGTGTGCCTGATAAAATATCCACCTCCATAACAGCACACAGTAAACAGTCACCACAAAAACAAACAAAACAAAACTTGCTATTTTGCAACATTCAAAATAATTTTTGTACTGATATTGAAATGATTCCTAGAAAGTCAAATAGAGCAAACTTAACACATTGACCCGTTAATTGCAGGGAACACTAAGAGGAATAAAGATTGTTTTCTTATTTAAATATAGTATTGTATAAGTTCTTAACTACACATAATTTCCTTGATAATTGCAATAGCTTCTTTTGGCCACTGAGGGGTGTACGTTCAACATTAAAACAAATGCTATGCCAAAGGAAAAACAGGATATTTAGGAATGTACACCAGAACCATGACAATGTACTCCTTTGCTAATGATTTATAGTTACAATTTTCATTGTCCCACAACACCACAATTCAAGTATTAACATGTGAAGAAGTAATCTCTGCTTGGTAAGCTTGGGGTCTGGTCCTGCTTCCTCTGAAGTCCATGGAATGTTGCCATTGTCTTCATTGAGGTTGAGGACAAAAGTGAGAGTCACACTGGTCTATGCACACAAATTTCACCAATTTAACCAAATCTGGTACTAAATCAATATGGCTAACTCACTTCAACTCTTCTGTGTGAACACTCTTAAATCAGTTTGTGTCTACACAAAAGAGTTGCTCCAATTGAACTAAATCAATTTAAAATCCACATTTAGTTCAACTGGTGCAATTTCTGTATGTAAGCTGAGACCATGTTTTGTTTTAAATAAGATGACAAAATAGTTTTATATTAAACATAACCACGTATTAAAAGGAAATGAATTTCACATATGCTTGCTTTATATCATTTTTCAAATTGATACACAAGAGGCTAGGGCTGAGAGTACTTCTCAGTGGAAATAGGTCCCATATGAGTAGAGGTTAAAGGGGCTAGGACTTTTCAAGCTTGGAAAAGAGGAGACTAAGGGGGGGAATATGATAGATGTATATAAAATCATGAGTGGGGTGGAGAAAGTGAATAAGGAAGTTATTTACTTGTTCCCATAATATAAGAAGTAGGGGCCACCACCTGAAATTGATGGGCAGGTTTAAAACAAATAAAAGGAAGTTCTTCTTCACACAGCGCACAGTCAATGTGTAGAACTCCTTGCCTGGAGAGGTTGTGAAGGCTAGGACTGTAACAGGGTTTAAAACAGAACTAGATAAATTCATGGAGGTTAAGTCCATTAATGGCTATTAGCCAGGATGGGTAAGGAAGGGTGTCCCTAGCCTCTGTTTTTCAGAGGGTGGAGATGGATGGCAGGAGAGAGATCACTTCATCATTACCTGTTAGTTTCACTCCCTCTGGGGCACCTGACATTGGCCATTGTTGGTAGACAGGATACTGGGCTGGATCGACCTTTGGTCTGAGCCAGTATGGCTGTTCCTAGGTACTTGACTTTCAGCTTTGTATGTCAGGTATCTGAAGCATATGTATTCATTTGACCATATTTCAGTTTTTATCAGGTAAGCAAAAAGTTATCACCATCTAAAGTGATAGCTATGACTATCTAAAGTCATACTTCATCCTTTTATTTGCCCAATAAAACAGCTTATCATGTTTCATTAGTCAGTGGCCTCCTGGTTACCTAACTATATTTACATTATTGCTTGAGGCAACAGAAAAAACTTTTCTTATTTGACCTGCCAGTTCTTTAGAAAAGTATGTTGTCACTATATCAGCAACCAGTTCAAATTTGACAAAAGGTTACAAGTGTGAAACAGAGCATGTAGTCTGAACGTTTCAATTAGTAGAAGATTTTACCTTAATAATTACAGTAACCTTGTTATTTATCCACCAAGTGACATTTTCTGCGCTTTCAATGATAAAGTATTTGTGGTCATGAGAGGAAGTCTCAGTTGCAGGTACAATTTATCAAGTGGATGGCTCAACATAAAGAGGAGTGTGTGGAACCACAAATTCAAGAAAGGCTCAGAGCTAGATCCACAAAGATTTAGGTACTTTCCTAGACACCTAAGTTTCTGCTAATAAAGTCCCTGGTGCCTAAATTTCTGCCAAAGTGCATGCACAAAACTGTCTAAGCTGCTTGGTGCCTAGCTCCTACCTAAGTCCGGGTGGCATTTACAAACTAGGTGTACCCGACCTATCTGACCTTCAGGTCCTGATCTGCTGCCCTGAGTAAACTGTCAAATGACTTGGTGCCTGATTGTGAGAGATGCTGAACACCTGCATATCTGACTGAAATCTATAGAAATTCTGCAGGTTCAGCACTTTGAAATCAGGCCCTTTATCTGCAAGTGAACATCACAGATGCAACATAATACAGCAAGGGAGTTTATAAAGGGACAAAATAGAAAGTCTGCTTATCTAAATCAGCAGCAATATAGGGCAGCCAGCATTTTAATGCTGGTGATTTAGCCAAGTACGCCATTAGATTTTACAGGGTTTTATTCTGACTTTGACCTATGTTACCACACTGGCTCTGCTGGGTCTCAAAAATAAAGGGCAAAATAGTCACTGCTGTTACTTTACCAGCTTCAGTAGAATTACACCAGTAATTAATTGCTCAGTATATATTTGTCTTCATGCCAGATTTTTTTTTTTTTTTAAAAGCAGCTTTGTAAAAGCATCTTTGAATTAATTCCCTCATATCCTTGCATCCATAAAGGCCATTAGCTGCTGTCAGGCTTCTCCCCCCACCCCCATCTGAACTCTGGGGTACAGATGTGGGGACCCACATGAAAGACCCCCCTAAATCTTATATTCTACCAGTTTAGGTTAAAACTTCCAAGGCACAAATTCTTTTCCTTGTCCTTGGATGGTATTGCTGCCACCACCAAGTGATTTCCACAAAATTTCAAGGAAGGATCACCTGGAATCCCTATACGCCCCAAAATATCCCCCCAAGCCCTTTCACCCCCTTTCCTGGGTAGGCTTGAGAATAATATACCAAACAATTGCCTTAGCAATGTGAGCACAGACCAGACCCTTTGTCTTCAGAACACTGAAATCAATCAGGTTCTTAAAATAAGAAAAAAGTAAAAGACTCACACCTGCAAAATCAGGATAGAAGGTAACTTTACAGGGTAATAAAAAGATTTAACACACAGAGGATTCCCCTCTGGGCTCAACTTCACAGTTACAAAAACAGGAATAAAACTACTTTTGTAGCATAGGGAAATTCACAAGCCCAAAACAAAAGATAACCTAACACATTTCCTTGCCCTACTTATAATTTCTGTGGTTTTAGACGGATTATTCCAGGTATAGTTTCAGGAGATATACCTGCTTGGCTTCTCCCTCTGTCCAGGGAGGGAACAACAAAAGAGAACAAACAAATCCTTCTCCTCCCCTGCCACCCCAGACTTGAAAGCATCTTCTTTCCTCATTGGTCCTTCTGGTCAGGTGCCAACTAGGTTATTTGAACTGCTTAACCCCTTACAGGTAAGGCAGTTGTTACCCTTCCCTCTATTTTAATGACAGCTGCTCACTGCAATAGAGCAGAATGAGAATTAGAAATAGTCCAAATGGCAAATGTGAGATGAGATGAGCCCTACTAGAGGTTGTAATTAACCAGTAAATCTCTAACATTACATACATTATGTTCACACACAAGAGAATATAATGTGAAAATGGTTTTAACAATATACATTTGGAATAGTTATATTACACAAGTGGCTCACAGGCTAGTGAGCATGACTAGAGAATTGGTCAGATAATCATTCACGAGCTAGGGACTGGGCTTTGGTATGGAAATTGAGTGCATATGGGCACATATGAAATGTGCACTTGCAAAATGTAGGAGCATGGATTTTAAGGTAAGTGTCATTAGTATGGTACTCGAGATTTTCATGTCTGTTAGTAGTTTTCCTTACCAGGTGCTGTAGGTTAAATCTATGGAGATTAGGAAGTAGGAGGAGTGCTCCACAGGAAGGAACTGGAAAGCTCAAGAGGCTAGTTATGGGATATAGAACTTTCCATCTCTAAATTGTCAGCTCAAATTCAGGCCAACTTTCTCAGACATTTCCTCAGACATAACATTCTCTCAGAAGGTACTGAACAACTACATATCACTGCCTTCAGCACAATGCAAATCTCTCTTTGCAACAGCATTTCCACAGTATACTCCTCCCATGCACCCCCGCCATGCTAGTAAAGGAGAATAGGAAGAGAAGACATGGAAGCTTACTTATATAATTCTGTCAGGCATGCTGATACATGATAATGTTCACCATAAAACTACCTAGAAAGTCTGTCAGTGCCAACATCTCTTAAAAATACCCATGGCTATTTGGATTGTGATTAGATAAAATATAAATATCGAACTGAGACTAGGATGCACACTTGATGGTAACCATCTCAACAGGAATTTTAGCTTAATCATTGTGGCTGAATTCTGCCCTGTGATAATGTACTCATGGTCCAGAGAAGTTTTGTGCTTTATCTTCTTCCAAGATTTCAAGGGTAAAAATCTTTAACCTCTGAGGTCAATAGGAGTTTTGCCGGTCTTCACTGGGGGTCAGGAATTCACTATGTTTTTCCTTCTGCTCTAAAAGCAGCAACAATTTAAAGTGTTGTCGCAGCAAAGGCCTGATCCTGGAAACCTTATTTGGGAGGAGTTCTATTGACTTACTAGAGTAAATCATGTAAAGGTTACGTTAGTTTTCTGAACCAAAGTTTTCTAAGCTCTCTCTTACACATTTACAGTTTGTCATTGTCAACTCAAAACTACATATTTATGGATTTTTCCATATTGAAATTAATATGAGAATGTTTCTATATACTGGCTCATCAGTACAGCAGCCTATCCATTTGTCTAATATACAGAGCTGGCAAAGAAGCACTTCCAAGTCTGATAGCTGGCAGAAATCAAGGCACAATTTCCCACCCCCCTTCTTCCAGCAGAGGCCAACAAACTTGTTATCCAGTTTTCTCTGCTGTGAGTTTCTGAAAATGTTATACAACTAATTTCTAGTTAGGAAAACATTTGTGGTTGAATTTATGGAGTTATCAATTGATACCTAGAACAGAGATTTTTCTGCTAACATCACATTTCTCAGTGAGACCAAAATCAGAGCGGAGACTCATCATTCTTGTTTTATTTTGAAATGAGCTCTACAATGTTGCTAATGGGGGAAATGAGTATTTAATAAATAGGATTTTTTTAGTATATGTAGCACACTGGATAAAAGATTTATTGGCAGAAAATTTGAGAGATTTAAAGCCCTTCTGAAGTGAATACTGCAGTAATGTCAAAACAAATACATGGGGATACTGTTCCTTTCACAGAACACACAGCTCAGTCATGAAGTTCTAAACACAAACAGAATGACCCTTTTGTCAATGGAATCTTTATGTAGCAACTGCAGTATTCAGCCTGTACTAGTGAATTATTTACCTATTTATTACACACATAATATATGAAGTTCTCTAGAAGAGTATAAATTTATTTTTAGGCTATCAGCCTATCAATATTCAACTTAACTTTAAGAAGTTAACTGCCTTTAGAAAGGACAACCATCTGCTAAATAAACACCATGGATATTACATACCTGTTTATCTTATGCTGTTGAGGTATGCAAATCACCACTGGGTTAGTGTTTTAAATCAAGACACTTAATATTTGTACTGGCCCATTTCATATTTTTGATTCATTTTGCTCCTTATCTTCTCTCTTTAGCTGGTTGGCATAGTGCTGGTTCTACAGCCTCTACAGAGAGGCTAATGAAACCTGAATACCAGCATTTATTTCTTATATAATATTTTAAAATGCCTCTCCTTTCCTCAAAACATTTTATGACTAACATTAAACTATAAAAGGACAAGAGTTCTGGCCCTCAATGTACATAAAGCAGAAACACCTTTTTCCTCATACATTTAATCTAGATTCAATTGTAAGCAGCATTCCAGATATGAAATTAATAAGCATAAGGATGTGGTGTCATTTCAAAAAGCTACATTCACTAACTTATCAGATGAACTTTACAAAGAGCATAGGACATTAGCTGGAAAGCCTCTTTTTCTGACTAGAAAATACTAAGTGTACAAATTGTTGAATAAAGTCACATTTCAATACAAAATGTCTGTTTATATAAAATAATTCAGGAATTGCATAGAAATTACATCACTATTCTTAATAAAATATTACTATGACCATTTACATCTGTTTTTGCTAATCCCCAATAACATGACACTAAGCACAATGGGCTACCAAAAAACAATTGTACCTTAAATTAAATTACATATGTTAAAAAAATTATGGCATGCACAATACAAAATTTGTATAAAATTAAGCATTTATATTAATCCAAACAATTTAAAATTCTGGCCCCAGTTATATTTTAATTTACATACAAAAATATAGATGTCTACAAAATTTGAAAAAGCTCCATTGGATAACACCAAAATTCACTTATTCAAACTTAAAAGGTAACTTAAGACCAGAAAAAAGCAGTAAGAAATGTAAACATTTATCAAATACCATGGTGGAAAGTTTCTTTATGGAATATTTCCTGTATTTTGTTTAGTTAAAGTGCTGGTATATATGGTTATGACTTTATATTTTGCATAATCTATATCATATGTTAAAAGAAATAGTAATATTAATGTGAGAGAGCTTCCAGTTTTAAAATTAAGAATTTAGCAGTAATTTGGACATCTTAAATTATTACAATTATTTCTGTAAACAACTTTTTATAGCTGAATCTGTTGTACTCTTTTGACATTTCCTCTCTTCATCTTAAGTGAACTTTCAATTCTGAATGTATAAAAATACCTTTATTTTGATACGCTGTAATTATATTAAGTTCTTGTGAAAACATGATCATTTTAAACAAAGATATTTCTCTTGGGTAAAAGGACTTCCAAAATTAAAAAAACAACCCCTAACTTGTCTATTAACTGCCTCCACAAAGTCTACTTACTTCTTATCATCAATTCATAGAAAAGAATAATGTATACATTACATAACATTAATATGTAGAGATGAGATACTGGAGTCCCCTAATAACTAGGTAGCTCAGCTTGTTCATGCTTGAACACATATTGATATTAAAAACAATATCACATGGATATCAGTCTTTATAAAAAGAGAACAGAAAAGACTGGATTTTAACACATAAAAGGTTAAGGCCTGATCCTGCACACTTCACTCAGTTGGCACTTCCATTCAGATCAACAGGAGTATTAACCAAGTAAAGAGAGCATTATTGGACTCATTTGTCTGTTAAGTTGGATTTACTATACGAATTGCTTAAAATATTTTTTATTCCATCCTTTTGTTATAAAGGTATTTAAAATACAACAACATTTTACTACATATTAATAAAATGAGCATTTACATTATTTCAATGTTTGGTATTTTCTCTTGAATATTAACTAGAAATTGTTTAAGTAAGACAGGGTCCAAATGCACATTTGAGGAAGCATCTTGCAATTAACTAAATATCACTATTCTCATTATGCAAGACAAACGAGATATCCACACTGAGGAGGATTCAGTCTAAGCTATGCAGACTCGAAGATCCAGGGAATAGTTTAAAGTGCCATTTACTTTCATAATATTTCAAAGAGCTTTAATTACTTCCATTAAAAAGGCTCCGATTTTCACACTATTAGTGCTACTGTGGATATGATAGCTTGTCAGTATTTCCAGAATAAACTCAGTTTAGGACCTGATCAACATTTGCTCCAAGCTGAAACTTGGCATAATGAAGTGTTTTTTTTTCCCCAGAGCCTTGGAAAAAGAGGAATACAAAACAAACAAACAAAATCTAAAAAACCCTACCTTTTTTTTGGGGGGGGGGGGGGGGGGAGGCGGATGGAGAGTCCAAAAAGAAGATAGATGTGAATGTTTTCAAAAATTGGATAGATTTTGATTACCAAAAGAGCTCTGAATTTTAATTCTGAAATTTTGCAACCAATTTCTCAACATTGGCATAAGTAAGTACTTCAAGGGAAAATAGTCTGGTTGGAAAAATTACTATGAAAGCAAATTAACACACTCTCCATTCCACACCTATCAGCTTTTTAACACATCCTTGATGCAGATGCATGGTAGCTGCATGGGCAATAAATGCTGCTATTAAAAACATCAGAGATGATGAGACTAAGAGGTATGTACACTAAAGTATTATGGGTATTGGACTATTTATACTGTGCAATCTGTATTTCAATACAATCCAGATATATATGGACACTAGCAACAGCTTCTTTGGAGCATGTACATTTGTTTCAATATGCACTTTGGTGCAAAACTTTTCACACACTTACAATTAGATTTGTTTATGAAACAAGGATCTTCAGCAATAAGACTGACAACCTACCCTTATTCTATTCTAGTATTCCAGAAATATTCATGCTAGCATACTAAAAGTATATGCCACATGCAGTACACTATCCAGGTGTAACCAGTCAGCTAAGGCAGAAAGATTATCCTTAACCACAGCTAAACATTCTAAGTAAACAGTATTTGCTGAGTCCGTTCAATACATCCCAATATTCCGCTGATTTTAAACTCTCAGTTAACAGATGGCACTGTCACTGCAGTGAAAGGCTGTCAGAAATTATTAGTTTCAATTTCTGTGCTTCAATCCATTATCAAGTCTTAGTCACAAAAATGTGCTTATGTTATTAGATCACTGTCTTGAGCACTTTTAAAAGCAGTTTAACTAGAGTCTGTTTATTAACATTCAAAAGTTTTTATATTTTTAGTCTCTATAATATTAAACATTTTTTGGACTAAAACTTGAAAAGTGCAAATATATTCAACTAAATCGCCTTCAAAACATAAGGCTCTCTTCTCCCCTGATGCCAGAACTCCAGTTTCTCAGGAGTAAAAGCCATTGCCAGCAATGGACATGAAAGGAAGTACTGCATAAGAGCATCACTCGAAAGTGCATTTCAGTATAACCATGGTGCATGAACGGACAAGACATAATCTCACAATATTCACCACTGGAATAGATTACAATCCTAAATTCAGTTCTGAGGACCTGCGCAGGCAGCCATGTGTTAACATACTAAGTCTGTCATGAAGTCTTGCAATGAATCATCAAACCGAAAACGTTTAGAGACTGTACTGCTGTCTTCTGGAATGTTCTCTTTATCTGCTCTGTCACCACAGGTACCATTACAAACTGATTTAATATTCCTTTCCTCTGAACTCTTTGTTGTGTGTTCCTGCATTGGAGAAGGACAGGAAGATTCTTCTGGACTATGCAATAGTATGAATTCCCCCTGTTTCAGCCAAGAATGAGAGAGACAGGCTTCTGCTGTTGGTCTTTCCCTTACAAAAAAAAAAAAAAAAAAAGCTGTTTTACTTAAATAAGTGAAAGCATTAACCTCTTATATGGAATGCACAGCTTATTTCACAAACATTAAAAAAAATCACGAGTTTGGACATGTGAAAGATGGACAATCTTCGAGAGTGAAGTCTTAGCCCCACAACAGATATTAATAAGGGCAACAATTTTACAGTGTCCTCAGATTGTTGCTGTCTTACTGCTAACACAACTACAGTAACTCCTCACTTTAATTATGTTCCTGAAAAATGCAACTTTAAGTGAAACAATGTTAAACTAATCCAATTTTCCCATAAGATTTAATGTAAATGCGGGGGGTTAGGTTCCAAGGAAATTTTCGGGGGGCAGACAAAAGGCATTATATACTGTACACTACTATACTGTACTGTGGTGGGGAGGTGCCCTTGGCTTACCCCTGGGGCTCAGGGCTGGGGGTTCAGGGTCTGGGAGGGCGCTCAGGGTGGGGGTGTGGAGTCTGAGAGGGAGTTAGGGTGCAGGAGGGCGCTCAGGGCTGGGCAGGCAGGAGGTGCAGAGGGAGCTCCTGGTTGGTGCAGGGGGTGTGCAGGTAGATCTATGCAGCATGGCACCGCCCCCTATGGCTGCAATTCTGGGAGCCGCAATTCTTGGAGCTGACCCCCCAACCCTTCCCACCCGGCAGGCAGGGCCACACGGAATGCAGGGGCTTTAGGAGCTGCAGGGCCCCGGGGCCCTGGCCTGCAGCTCTAAAGCTCCTTTTGGAATGCGGCCCTGCGAGCATAGGCCAGAGGACTCAGGAGGAGCAGGCGCAGCCACGCAGCCAGCGAGAAGTGGCGCTTTCCCCTTCATAGCACCGCTTCTCTCCGGCCACTGGCTGCGCAGCTGCCCCTGCTCCTCCTGAGTCCTCTGGCCCGTGCTCGCAGGGCCACATTCCGAAAGGGGCTTTAGAGCTGCAGCCCAGGGCCCTGCAGCCACAATGTTCCAGGTGGCCCTGCCTGCTGGGGGTGGGGTGGGGAGGCAGCTTCCCCACTAGCTCTCTCTCTCCCTCCCAGAAAGTCCTAAGTGCTGCCAAATAGCTGTTTGGCGGCGGGGGAAGCGCTGGGAGGGAGGGAAGAAGGGAAGGGGAGGAGGCCGAGAAGAGGAACTTGTGCAATGTGCCCTTGTAAAGTCAGCCAAATGACGTTATAAGTGAGCATTGCACAACTTTAAACGAGTATGTTCCCTAATGGAGCAGCGACGTAACTTCAAAACAACATTAAGCAGGAGGACCTTCAGTGAGGAATTACTGTATAAAGGACTGCTTGGATTCAAGTCTGGCTCAGGCTTCAGAGTTGTTAACCAAAATGCAAATGCAATGTCAAACTTTGCCCTCTGCATCTTAAGATCATTTACTTATCGGTAAAATATGGCCAGCAGAACTAATATTTACAATGCATAAGCAAAAACTATATTCAAGACTGAGTATGCGATCTGGCAGTTAGTTTATTTGCAAACAGAGCAAATTTAATTTGGAAGCCATGATGGCATTTTTTGACATAAAATTGCTTTTAAGCAAATTGCATCTTACTAAGCGGAAAAATCAGTTACAAATGGACAGTACCACCAGTTAATCTGATATAAAGTCAGACTATCTGATAATTTTACAATTCAACATTTAAACAGAATTTCCATTATTGGGATCTCACTAGTCAAGTCAGATTTTCTATTTGAATCCAGCCCATTCTAAATATTTACACTACATAGAATGTATCCATATGAAAACCAACATTTTTATGTTAAATAACTGGGCTTATCACATTTACATTACAGTAGCACCCAAAATCCTCAATCAGGATCAAGGCCCTGCTTTGCCAGATGCTTATAAACAAATAGAAAGATGCACCAAAGAATCTGCTACCTACTCTGGGTTTTTGACAAGAAGTTTTTGAATGAAGTCTCTAGCCAAGTATGAAACTGATGCAAAAGTTTCCTCTGAATAATCCACATTGATTTGAGAGATATTGAGGAAAGTTTCTTGAGTATCTGCCCCCACAAATGGAGATTCTTGAATTAGCAGCATATATGAGATTACACCAATATTCCTGAAATGAAACGAGATGTAATTTAGCTTTCATCCTAAATTACATCACTGGTGCTATGGTCAGTATTCTTTGTTATTTCACATTCCACAGGCAGCAAAAGAACCAAAAAAGTATGCCACAGTTCTAAGCAATTTGATTACATATACATAAAATCATAGAATATTAGGGTTAGAAGGTCATCTAGTCCAACCCCCTGCTCAAAGCAGGACCAATCCCCAGATTTTTACCCCAGTTCCCCCAAATGGCCCCCTCAGGGACTGAACTAACAACCCTGAATTTAGCAGGCCAATGCTCAAGCCACTGAGCTATCCCTCCCCCCACACAATACCTGATGTGTGTTTCTTAA
This sequence comes from Mauremys reevesii, assembly GCF_016161935.1. Taxonomy (NCBI): domain Eukaryota; kingdom Metazoa; phylum Chordata; order Testudines; family Geoemydidae; genus Mauremys; species Mauremys reevesii. The sequence continues at coordinate 23,770,086 of NC_052633.1, read as the reverse complement.
TGAATCATTCAAAGCATTAAGTGATTTTGCTGGTATGCGACTTGCTCTTCCTAGCAGTCAAGAGTGAAAGTTGCTCGGCTACTTAAATCTGCTCCAGCCATTTCTTTCTTTCATCACTCAATTACCTTCTACTTTGGAGGGTAAGCTAGAGTGTGTTTTCCAAAACCAACATTAATGCTTTGTTTTGAATTCTTCAATACAGATACACACAAAGATGCAACCCACTTGATGTCCAGACAGATCATTCCAGTTATGTCACCTTTATCCCAATAGTACAACAAAGCACTAAAGGGACTTAGGAGCATTCAATCTCCTCAATACAAAAGTTATTTAGCATAGAACTACACTACAGCTGGGTAATAATGGCTTTCAGTTCACTAGCAACCCCTACAAAAAAGAGAGTTTAGGTTCAGGTCAAAAAGAAAAAAAAATTCAGCAAATCAAAAAACTCAAAATGTTTTGTTTGATCTGGCTCAGTTTCTCCTTTTGAATTTGGGTATTTTAACAAAAAGGAAGGGAAGACTCACAAATCAGCCAAAACCACTAGCCTTTAAGAGTCATTCTCAAACTTGCTCATGCACAGTGACTATGAATTGCCACTATAACAAGGTCTGAAGGTCAAGATTGTCCTTACCACAAAGCTGAGTCTTAGTGCAGTGTAAACAGAATGCCTAAAGGAAGCTTCTTCCTGACTGGGTAATATTACCACTACTTTCTACCCCAGGTTATTGAGCAATTCCTCAGTAGTTATGACATTGCCTTGCCAGAAACTGGATATTCATTTCCCTGATTCAAAAGGACTGTGTAGCTGAATTAAGAAATTGCTACAGAGCCAATACCCTACCATGTTTAAAAGATGCACCTATTTTAAAAATATCTTGCAGGAAAGAGAGAAACTCTTTTGCTCTTTATTCTTAAAATAAGAACAATTTCCTCTTTTTTTTAATCTCCCCATTCTAAAACACAATTTTTACAGCAAATTGCATCCCCCTGTAGTTCACATTTTACAAAGTTTTGTAGGATACAGTAAATTCATTTAACCAATAGCCAGCTTCTGTTCTGGCATAGTATGCTGTTACAGGCAATCTGTTCCTACTGTTCTAGCACACCTTTTCAGGCCGTTTTGAAGCACTAGAAGCTCCTGATATGGTGTTGTTGCTGTCCTGGGATCCCCATGAACTCTAGCTCCAAGGCAGAGGGTCTCACTTGGTTCCAAGGCACGGAGGGAAGCTGCCCTCTTCTAAACAGACTTATGGAATATTTTCCCCTCCTTCCTGTCTGGGGGCCTTCTCCTTATTCTCATCTTTTGAGAGGAGTCCCTGAGTCTGCTGGAGTGTTCCGTCCGGGCACTGCTCAGCAGCTCCAGTCGACGAGACAGGGCGCAGTAAGATCCCAAGGCTTCATGATGAGCTCCATCGGGTGCTTGCGAAGTCTGAACTCCTAGGACTGCTTGGTGCAGGAACAGGAGGAGTGGCAGATGTCACACCTTAATGAGATGTGCGACTCCCCCAGGCATCAAAAGGCAGCTCTCGTGTGGGTCACTTACTCGGACGTCCCGAGGGCAGGAAAGGTAAGACTTGAAGCCTGGACCTTGGGCATAAGTGCCTCAAACATTGGGGGATTAGTGAAGGTGGGAGGAAGAACCTCTGATCTCCATGATCTAAACAATGACTATATGCTAAATATGAAACTTAACTAACAAAACTTAAACTATACACAGTATTTTTTACAAGAAAGTTGAACCAGCAAAACTACAGGAGGTTCCATCCCAGACCACCAAAAGTAGAAAAAGAACTGCAGAGGCAGTTGGTCTGTGCTGCCAATGAGGCCCTCGGTTCACAGCAAAAGGTGTAAGGTTCAGGTGCAGAACAGACACTGCCACTGAAGAATTGTCAGTCCAAAGTGCATGGAGCGTGTGTGCACCCACAGAGACCAGCTCTTGAAGAAGGGCAGGTACAAAAATTTAAGAATCCAGACTGCAGGAGCATAACATTTTTAAATTTGTGGTAGCAGTGGAAACCCATACTGCAACATAAAGATGCACATAAGATTCCCACGTTGTTACTCATACAAATAGAAAAAATAAACTTGTTTTTCCAGTTTCATGGAGAGCTGTGGAGAATGTGGAAGATGGATACTTACTCAAACAGACATATGCTATAGTATCCTATTGTTGAGATACAATTTGGGCATGAGAAAGTAAAGTTGAACTCCACACCATGTAGTTTATAAGAAAATTAAAACACAGGTGAGGTTTCTTGGTGTGAGGAAAGACTTCTATGCTAGGGCATATTTGGAGTTGCCCTTAAAAAAAAAAAAGAAAAAGAAAAAACCTTACACAATGAAAAATTGTGAGGAAAGAGGTTGTTATTGCTGCCTTTAATGTGCTCCAGGCTCAGGAGCAAATTATAGGAAAAATAGCTTTGCTGTCTATTATTCTTCTGGAGTTATGTGGAAGAAGATCAAAATAATAAGAACTTAATATTCATGAAGATGTGCAGATTCAGTTAGCTTTCTAGATTAAGAACTTTGAAAGAGAAAGAAGGGGAAGTGGGTGGAAGTAAAATTCACAAACGTGAGATTTTTGGTACACATTCATGGGCAACGGGTTTTTTTTGGAAAACATTTCACATAGGAATAAGTCTGATTTGAGATATGACTGTCTACTTGGTTCACTGTGTTCACGCCACCATTAATCCACATTTTTAGTAGTTATAGCATGTTTTATAAGATACTAGATTGTTCACTAGTTTCAGTGTTTGATGGGCAATGAAAAGATGTAATTGGCCTCTCAAGCCTACATTAAAGTGGGCTGCACCTGCCAGGTGGGTCAGTCTTAACTGATGATGAAGCCCACCTGGAGAAATACTGGGAGAGAACTATAATCAAAAGATGTTTGTAGCAGAAAGGAGCTGTAGGTAGAAAGTGAGGAACTCTGCAGTCACACTCTAGGACAAGAGAGGTTGTGATGAGAAAGTTCAGGAGATGGCTAGCCCTAGGATCCTCTCCCAAGTAGAGAAGTCTAGGAAGATGCCTGGGTAAAGACCCACCAACCACCTGAGTGGAGTAGGTTCTGGAGGGGAAAGCCTTGACAAAGACAGTATCTGGACTTCCATGGAGAGCACCCTTGGAGATGTTCAGCTGTTGAACAAAGTAAGGGAAAGAGCAGAAGAGAGAGAGGAAAGATCAAGCCTGAGGGCAGGAATAGGTTTGAGTTTATCATTTTAAACTGGGATTTACTGGGGGAGAGCCTTGCAAAAAGGGTGAAATTAAAGAGGCTGTGGAGAGACCTCAGGTAGGTAGCAGGGGCTGAGTTTGAATATAGACACAGCTATATATAGGGTCCCTGTGCTGAAACCCAGAGGACAGGGAAGGCCCAGGTTCCACTATCAAACACCAGAGAAAGTGGTGTAAAGACTCTGAAAAGGAGATAAGGACAACCAGAAGGGTGTGATGACCATGAGGTGTAATGTTGGGGCTGAAAACCTTTTGTGACAACATTAGATTTTTATTTGTTGGACTCTCTGTATCCCAGAAAGGGTGGAGTTAAATCATGACGCGACGAGAGGGTTGATTCACGAGACAGACAACAGAAGACCAGAACGATCATTGAGAGGGGATACTAGACAAGACTGAGCTGCTATGCCACACCCAGCCACAAGACATGCACTCTTCTACACAGTGCTACAAGGTTTATATTGTTTCTGCAGAGTAAAAAACGGTTACTTACCTTTGTAACTGTCCTTCTTCGAGATGTGTTGCTCATATCCATTCCAGTTAGGTGTGCGCGCGCCGCGTGCACGTTCGTCGGAAGATTTTTACCCTAGCAACCCCAGTGGGCCGGCTGAGCGCCCCCTGGCGTGGCACCATAACGGCACCGGATATATACCTCAGCCGACCCACCCGACCCTCAGTTCCTTCTTGCCGGCTACTCCGACAGTGGGGAAGGAGGGTGGGTGTGGAATGGATATGAGCAACACATCTCGAAGAACAACAGTTACAAAGGTAAGTAACCGTTTTTTCTTCTTCGAGTGCTTGCTCATATCCATTCCAGTTAGGTGATTCCCAAGCCTTACCTAGACGGTGGGGTCGGAGAGAGATGTGGCGGAATGCAGGACCGCGGAGCCAAAGGCTGCATCATCTCTAGATTGCTGGACCAGAGCATAGTGAGAGGCGAAGGTATGAACCAATGACCAGGTTGCCGCACGACATATTTCTTGAATTGGAACGTGCGCCAGAAAGGCGGCGGATGAAGCCTGGGCTCTGGTAGAGTGGGCGGTGAGATGGCCCAAGGGAACATGTGCTAAGTCATAGCAGGTCCGTATGCACGCTGTTAGCCACGAGGAGATCCGCTGTGATGAAACGGGAAGACCTCGCATCCGGTTGGCAACTGCAACAAACAGTTGAGGGGATTTACGGAACGGTCTCGTCCGATCTATATAGAAGGCCAGCGCCCTACGAACATCGAGGGAGTGAAGCTGTTGCTCGCGTGAGGATGCATGCGGCTTTGGAAAGAAAACCGGAAGGAAGATGTCTTGATTGTTGTGGAACGCTGATACTACTTTCGGGAGGAAAGCTGGATGCGGACGCAGCTGTACCTTGTCCTTATGAAAGACAGTATAGGGCGGGTCTACCGTGAGCGCACAGAGCTCAGAGACTCACCTAGCCGATGTGATGGCTACCAAAAAGACCGTCTTCCAGGACAGGTACAGCAGCGAGCAGGTAGCCAGCGGCTCAAAGGGTGGAGACATGAGCCTGTTGAGGACCAGGTTTAGGTCCCAGGTAGGAGTCGGGTGACGTATTTGAGGGTAGAGACGCTCAAGGCCCTTCCGGAATCTAGCAGTCAAAGGATGAGAGAAAACCGTATGTCCACCCTCTCCTGAGTGGAAAGCGGATATGGCTGCTAAGTGTACCTTTAGCGAGGATAATGCTAGGCCCTGCTGTTTCAGGGACCAGAGATAGTCGAGGACTGGATAGGGAGCTTCGAGGGGTCAGCATTGCGCGCCTGAGCCCAGTAAGCGAAGCGCGTCCATTTGGCTAGGTAGGTAGAGCAAGTGGAAGGCTTTCTGCTGCTCAACAGGACATGCTGCACTGGAGCAGAGCAGCACAATTCCGACTCGTCTAGCCACGCAGGAGCCACGCCGTGAGGTGGAGGGCCGTCAAGTCTGGGTGACGGAGAGTGCCGTGATCTTGGGTTATAAGATCCGGGTGAAGTGGCAGAGGAATTGGGCTGGCTATGGAGAGACGGAGCAGCGTGGTGTACCAGTGCTGCCTGGGCCACGCTGGCGCAATCAAGATGAGATGTGCTCTGTCTTGTCGGAGCTTCAGCAGGACCCTGTGGACTAGGGGGAACAGGGGAAATGCGTAGAGCAGATGATGAGTCCAGGGAAGGAGAAAAGCGTCCGACAGGGACCCTGGTGACAGGCCTTGAAAGGAGCAAAAGTCCTGGCATTTGCGGTTCGCTCGAGATGCGAACAGGTCTATGTGGGGAAACCCCCACTGTTGGAAAATTGTGTGGACGACATCCGGTCTCAGCGACCATTCGTGGCGGAGAAAAGATCTGCTCAGGCGATCTGCTAAGGAGTTGTTCACGCCTGGGAGGAAAAACGCCACTAGGTCTATTGAGTGGGCTATGCAGAACTCCCACAGTTGTGTCGTCTCGTGGCAGAGTGGGGAAGAGCGAGTTCCCCCTTGCTTGTTGATATAATACATGGCCGTTGTGTTGTCCGTAAAGACTGAGACACAACAGCCACTGAGTTGAATTTGGAACGTCTGGCACACGAGGCGTACCGCGCGTAGCTCCCTGACATTGATGTGCAGGTTCAGTTCCTGCAACGACCAGAGGCCCTACGTACAAAGGTGGCCGAGGTGAGCCCCCCGATCCGAGGGATGAGGAGTCCGTCGTCAGGGAAAGTGAAGGCTGAGGAGGATGGAATGGGACCCCTGCACACACATGGGATGGGGTCAGCCACCAGTCCAGGGAGCGAAGGATGCTCATTGGAATGGTGAGCAGGGTGTCCAGAGGGTCTCTGTGCGGGCGATACACCGAGTTGAGCCACAGCTGAAGGGGGTGAAGGTGGAGCCTGGCATGCTTGGTTACGTAGGTGCAAGCCGCCACATGACCCAGGAGGCGGAGGCAAGTACGGGCCGAAGTCATGCGAGAGGTCTGAAGCCCTTGAATGATCTGTGTGAGGGCCTAGAATCGAGGCGGAGGAAGGTAGGCCCTGGCTAGAAAAGAGTCCAGGGTCGCTCCGATGAAGTCCAGCCTCTGGGTGGGTATTAAGATGGACTTCTCCACATTGAGTACCAGGCCCAGGCGCGTGAACAAGTCTCTGTTCACTGCTACATGCTGCTGTACTTGGGTCCGCGAACTCCCCCGATGAGCCAGTCGTCTAGGTAGGGAAAAACGCAGATGCCGCGCCGACGGAGGTAGGCGGCGACGACGGCCATGCACTTGGTAAATACCCTTGGGGCCGTGGATAGGCCAAAGGGGAGGACCGCAAACTGGAAGTGAAGGTGATTTACGCTCAATCGTAGAAAATGCCTGTGCGGTGGAGAGATGGCGATGTGAAAATACGCGTCCTTCATATCGAGGGCGGCATACCAGTCTCCAGGGTAGGAATGATGGTTCCCAAGGAGACCATGCGGAACTTCAACATTAGCATGTATTTGTTGAGGTCTCGCAGGTCTAGGATGGGCCGGAGGCCCCCTTTGGACTTGGGGATCAAGAAATAACGGGAATAAAACCCCCTGCCTCTTTCTCTCTCTGGAACCTCCTCTATCACTCCGATAGCGAGGAGCGTCTGCACCTCTTGTAAGAGGAGTTGCTCGTGAGAGGGGTCCCTGAAGAGGGACCAGGAAGAAGGATGGGACGGTGGGGGTGAAACGAATTGGAGGTGGTATCCATGTTCCACTGTGCGGAGGACCCAGGCATCGGAGGTCAGCAGGGACCACGCCGGGAGGAAGTAGGAAAGGCGGTTGGAAAAGGGAGGGAAAGGATCCTGGATAAGAGCTGGTAGGCCATCCCTGGGCGCATCTTCAAAATGACGACTTCGGCCCCGCCGGAGGCTTAGGTGTGGCCCAACCTTGGGACGGTTGTGGGCCAGGCTGTCATCGACATCCCCCTCGACCGCGACGTCTACCTGAGTCTTGCCTGTACCGGGGCATAAAATAAGGCTGGTTAAGCTGGGGACGGAACGGATGTCTTTGGGTTACAGGAGTGTGCATCCCCAAAGTATGGATAATAATCCTATTATCCTTCAGGCTTTGGAGCCTGGAGTCCGTCTTCTCAGAGAACAATCCCTTGCCATCAAAGGGAAGGTCCTGGATAGTATATTGTAATTCGGGGGAGAAGATTCGAGCTCTGCAGCCAAGAGATGCGTCGCATGGTAAGGCCGGCGGCTAGAGTCCGGGCTCCTGAATCGGCAGCATCCAAGGAGGCTTGCAATGATGTCCGAGCCACCTTTTTACCTTCCTCTATGAAGGCTGCAAATTCTTGGCGCGAGTCCTGAGGAAGCAGTTCTTTATACTTTTCCACCTCAGCCCATGTATCATGCCCGTAGCGGCTCAATAAGGCCTGCTGGTTAGCCACTCGTAGCTGTAGGGCCCCCGCAGAGTAGACCTTGCGGCCTAGCAAGTCCATTCTCCTTGCATCCTTAGACTTAGGCGCTGGGGCTTGTTGACCATGGCACTCCCTGTCATTAATGGACTGGACCACTAACGATGAGGGTGGAGGGTGGACATACAAATAATCATATCCCTTGGAGGGAAACCATATACTTGTGTTCCACCCCTTTGGCTGTGGGAGTAGTAGAGGCCGGTGTTTGCCAAAGGCTGTCAGCATTCACTTGGATAGTCTTAATGAATAGCAGGGCCAACCTGGTTGGGGCGTCTGCCGACAAAATAGTGACCACCGGGTCATCCACCTCCGACACCTCCTCTGCTTGGAGGTCCATGAGTAACGCCGCTCGTCGCAGAAGATCTTGGTGTGCTCTCAAGTCAATCGGGGGGTGGGGGGGGGGCCTGAGGACAAAGACCCTGCTACCGCTTCATCCGGGGAGGAGGAAGAAGATACCCCCGGGACGATGGTGTCCTGCCCAGCCTCTGGGTCCTGGGAAAGTTCCTGGTCGAGAGGCTCCTGAGCAGGCTGGAGGGGTGGTGGTACGTCCGTCTGAGTTTGCAGGCGGCTTATAGTAGCCTCTGGGATGCGCGCTTCTGATGATACTGCGCGGGTGGTAGGCAGAGGAGCACCTTGGGCCTGGTGGTAAGCCCAAGGAGTCCAAAAACCCCATTGACGAGGGTCTTGGTCTGTGTATTGGGCCTCTTGGAAGATTCCCGAGGCCACCTGAGGGTCCTGCTCGACCACATAATAGCTGTCAGCCTGTGATGATGCCGATGCGTGCCTAGAGGGCCATGGAGGGGCGGAGAAGCCTTGTGCCGAGGTGCCGACTGATCGTGTTCCTCTGCGCTCCGGTGACCGGTGCCGGGAGACAGAGTAACCTCGAGAGTGAGAGCAAGTACGGGACCTACGACCGGCACGGTGCCGGGAGGTCGACCGTGACCTCCACTCTCGGTGACGAGAAGGGCTTCGAGAGGCACGGCGTCCGTATTGGCACCGAGATCTGGATCGGTGCCACGAGTGACGAGTCGGAGAGCGGGAGAAAGACCGGTGCCGCGAGTCTGACCGGCGCCGCGTGGCAGAGTGGTGCCGGGACTGCGAGCGGCGTTGCAATCGACGCCGAGAATGAGATCTGCGGCGGGACCGGGAAAGCTCGTGAGACCTGGATCGGGAGCGGTGCCGGTCCGACTCAGTGCCGGGAGGCGGTCTGAGCAGCGCCGGCTTGCCGATAGATCGGGGCACCCGCACCGTTGGCGCCGGGGCCAGGGGTGGAGGTGGTGCCGGGTCCGTTAGAGCAACGAGGTCCTTTGCCGCTGTGAAGGTCTCCGGAGTGGATGGCAATGTGAGCTCTACCACGGCCGGTGCCGGGGAGGACAAAGGATCCGGACTCGACGGCCTCTGTGGGGCCGGAGTCGACGGTACTGGCAGAGCTGTCGGTGCCGTGGCAGGCTTCGGTGCCGGGCGGTCCGGTCGGGGCGCACTCTGCAGCCTCAAAACGGGCGGTGCCAAGGAGGCAGCGGCCTTCGCTTTTTTCGCCTTAGGCTAGAGAGAGCGTCTCGGGGTCGATTTCGGTGCCGATGGTGCTCTCTGTTTGGGCAGAGAAGAGTGGCCCTGTGCCGAGGAGGTAGTGCGAGAGTCTGAAGGCAGTGCCGAAGCCGGAGGGGTTAAGGCTGCCTCCATTAGGAGCTGTTTGAGTCTGATGTCTCTCTCCCTCTTGGTGCGCGGCTTGAAAGCCTTGCAAATTGGGCACTTAGAAGATAAGTGCGACTCTCCCAGGCACTTTAAACAGGAGCTATGTGGATCTCCTGTAGGCATAGGCCTGCGGCAAGCGGAGCACGGCTTGAAGCCCGGGGAGCCGGGCATGCGCTCCGGTCCCGGGCGCGGGAAAGGGCTAATCCCCTAACCCGCTAACTAATATAACTCTAGACTGATGAAAACTAATAAAACAAGAAAAACTAAAACTAAGATAGAACTATGTACAATTTTACAATAGAATAACTATGAGGAAGCTAGGGAAGCGGAGGTCAGGCAAGCTGCACTCCACTGTTCCAACGACCGACACGGGCGGTAAGAAGGAACAGAGGGTCGGGTGGGTCGGCTGATGTATATATTCGGTGCCGTTATGGCGCCACGCCAGGGGGCGCTCAGCCGACCCACTGGGGTTGCTAGGGTAAAAATCTTCCGACGAACTTGCACGCGGCGCGCGCACACCTAACTGGAATGGATATGAGCAATAACTCGAAGAAGAACTTTTAAATGCAACAAATATACAGTGCTTTAAATGTAAAGAGTGGGGAAAATTAACATTTTGGTTCAAGTGTTCCTACCATAGCAGATAATGATGGAAAAGTAAAGCATTTGTTAGGAAAAAAGTGTGCAAGAGTAGCTGATATCTGAATTAGTGTCCAATTTCTTTAAGCTTAGTTACTATTATCTTTAGAAGAGATAAACTTACCACATATCTGTAGCCGTGGTAATAGGATCATAGTTTAAGATTTCTGGAGCTGGGGGAAAAAAGTGATAATCTTGAATACACGATTAAAAATACGTAATATGCTATGTACTATCCAAATAACAGGTGTCGTAGTCTGGATTTTTGGCAATTTTATACTAAACTACAAGACTATAGGACTAAACATGTAGTTTGTATAGTGAAGTTTCTATTACTATTATATTTAACTACAAGACTGAAGATGAAGGAAATAAATGGCACGTCTCTGAAGAGCACTAAAATCACGTATGGACTGGCAGTTGCTTACACACAGCAGGTTTAGAGTTGTAAGACTAGACAGGAAGCTTCTTTACAGCCACCTGACTCATTTACATTTAAACAGTTCAATTCTTTGCTGAACCAGAGAGATGGAGCAATTGTAAACACAAACATGTCAGTGCACTCCTACTATGATGCTACTTGCTAAATCAGTTTGTGACCTATCCTGTATTCACATTAGTGCTGTTCTAAACCAGTTCAGCTGCAATGCCTTCTAGGTGCCTATACCAAAGTCACTGGTACAGCTCCCAGACCAAGTACTCTACTGATACCAAAAAGGTCACAACAACATAGTGTGGGACAGCAGTAAGGAGACCTGATTGACACATATCGGCTTGTCCACAGCCACAATAGCATTGAATTGGTTTTTAGAACTGCTGAAAATCTAATCTACTTCAGCCAATTCTTAGAACACTTGTAAATTGGTTGAAACATATTTGTTGACACCAAGTATTCCAAAGAGTTAAACTGATTCTTTGAGTGATAATTTTTTTCTTTACATAAGTAAGATTTTAGGCTGAACATAAAAGGACTGGCCTACACAAGGAAGTTTCAGATATTCTAACCAGTTTTAAAACTGGTTTAGCAAAAGTGATTTTTAAAGTCAGTGGAGCCACAGCATAGAACGGGTTCCAAGCAGCCTTAACTGTTCACTACAGCTTCACTGAACCAATTTTAAAGACAGAATTTGAAGGAAGTTTCCTCAGAGAAGTAGCTCTTTAAAAAATCTGGTTGTTTCCCCTCCACTTCCTCTCTAGAGGATAGTTGAATCTTACTGATCAGCTTCACTAGAATGTACACCTAACATAAAAAGTTGTCCATCTTTCTCCACCACAAGAATTTAATAGCAGATGCTTCCACCCGTCTCATATTAAGATTTTTAAAAGATATAGTAAACTAGTAGTGCACTGTAGAATCAAATTAGAGCTAAACCCCAATTGACTGTATCTATAAATTACATTAATCTTGTTTTATTGTTTACTCAGTTTAATGAAAATTTTGTATATTAGCATATATTTGCATTGGGCCACCTAGTCATTAGAGAGAATTAGCAAGGTTCTAACTATGTAATTTCTCAAAATTAAACACAATTTTAAAAAGCAAACAGTATGACTTTATATACCACTTCTGTTTTCAGTGCTCAAATATTTTTAACTTTTAAAAAGAAAACAATTAAGTCTCACCTGGTCTAAACACTACTTTAAAAAAAAACCAAAAAACCTCAATATACAACATGCGGCCACCATTAGCAGACACAAGACACTAGGTAAAAGAGACTCAGGACATTGAGCTTATATAGCACTGTATATGTCTAGCTTTCAAATTCAGTGAACTACTGTTTTCATTTGCATACAGGAATTTAAAAAGGAAATAGCCCCTCCATACCTAGATATTCTGTAGTCCCTATGATTTGCCGCAGTTCACTAGCATTCTCGATCTTCCGAGACATACCAAAATCTACAATTTTTACATCACCAAGAGGATTGAAACTGCTCAGCAAGATGTTCTGGGGCTAAATGGAGAAAGATGAATATTTAGTCTTTAAGGCATAAATACGCAAATATGATTTAAATGGTAAACAGTGTATACCAAAGTGACATTTAGGTTATATTTAAGCATTCTGTGTTTGTTGCTAATATTGCCTTTTAAAAACAGAATCCACAAAAAGCATTTGTGATGCCCATCTGTAACATTCTCTGACCAAAACCAGACTCTGACATCTGCAGCTCTTATGCTGTTGCTAAAAAATACAAATGTGAAAGACTAATATTTTATGCAGATAGTACAATCCACTCCAAAGTCACACAGTCTGATGAGGAACAGGAGAATAATCATTTTCAAGAGAACACTGATATTGTGGCATGCTCAGAATCTCTCTGCAATTATAGCTGCATTTTTCCATGTTCTGTCAGATAATATGTATTGTAAAAGTTTCTTTCAGTTGCCAAGATAAAGCCATTAGAGTGTGAACACATGCTGTTGCCCTGTTAACCCAGCCTTGCAAAAGACTGTCTCAAATAGTAGCAAAAGGTATTAATTCTCCCCTTGCAGATTCCGTTCACCTCAGTGACACATGAACTTCAGAGGCCTGACTGGGTTAAAATACTAAGGTTAAGTACAATTAATTTAATATAAAAAGGGATATACAATGAAAAAAAAACCTCTACATTACTGAAGAGTTCAGTTTTCACATTGATAAAATTGACAGTCTGGAAATACACCTCTACCTCGATATAACGCTGTCCTCGGGAGCCAAACAAATCTTACCGAATTATAGGTGAAACTGGGTTATATCGAACTTGCTTCGATCCACCAGAATGCACAGCCCCGCCCCCCCGGAGCACTGCTTTACTGCGTTATATCCAAATTCGTGTTATATCGGGGTAGAGGTGTACAAGCGCTAGTTCCTACATCAGTGTCGACTTGATCAGGATACACAGCCTGTAAAAACCAGAGTCACAGAGACATTTATATCTGGGAGACACTTGCCCAGGACCGCTTAAAATGGAGTGAAGTCCTACGTGAAGTCCTTGCTCACCGACAAGCCGAAGAGGACAAGAGGTGCAGGAGAAAGGAGAGACTGGTCTCCAGTCATGGTCAACAGCTTCCTGCTGAGCCTGAAAACATCTGCCCTCATTGTAACAGAACTTGTGGTTCAAGGATTGGCCTTATTAGCCACCTGAGGACCCATAACTCCCATGGAAGATGATCATACTCAGTAACGAGTGATCGCCCATCATCATACAGTCTGTTTTTGTTTTTTTATCACAGTGTATTAACTGGAACATTTAACAAGAAAATATTACATATAGTAAAATTAACCGGGCTATATTGAACGTAAGAACCTTGACTTTGCATAGGATACTATCATTATGTGCATTTCTAAGGTGCCTATATCTATTGTACATGCGCTAAGATGCAAGTAATTAATCACACCCTAATACACATCTTAAAACTGCAACAGTTATGCCAATGTACTTCCATCACATCTTCCAAACTGTTTTGAGGTAGCCATATTCCACACCTCTTTTTTGTACAGACTTGATTTTAGTGCTGACGTATTGAACCAACCAGCAGAACGAAAAAAGGACAGTTACTGGAATACCATGTGTAATTTTACCTTTAAATCAAGATGCACAATATTGTTTTCATGCAGACAGCAGAGTCCTTCAAGTATTTGTCGAATAAGTCTGATAATATCATTTTCTTCAATTCTCTCATCTAAGTCAGGGACACACAAATTAAAGATTTCACCTCCAGCAGCACTGAAACAAGAAGATAAATATACATAAGCCACATTAGATGTACTAAGCTTAATCTTTTTGACATAAATGTCAAATTTAAGAAGAGTATTAGAGTAGTAAAACTGCCCAAATGTCTTTACAATTCAAATTATTGCACATTTAAAGAGAGGCTGTTGAGAAAGTTAAAAATCCTAAAACTTTATGGTATTTTTAATGTATTCATCAGCCTGTTGATCTACAAAAAAAAAGTTATAAAATGCAAACAGGCAATGACAAAAAGGAATTTCATAGTAGGAAATGTGTGTTGAGATTTCCAAGTGGAAGGTGTGGCTAAATTCCTTGCACCGATCTGAAAATTTCAACCCAGGTTTCTAAAACCTTCACACCAAGTTGCAGGATGATCATCTTCAGTTCTCTTCCAGCCCTCCACAAAGGATTTACTTCACTGAAAGTCAAAACCAAGAGTCTCCTGAACAAGGCAAAAGCTTCAATTAAACCAGTTACTAATACTAATCCTAGCTGGAAATTAACAATAATATTGCTGGTTGAACTCCTTCAGGGGCAAAAACATTGCAGTCAATCATTCAAAATACATTCAAGAAGAGCCTCTAATGAAACAGAAGGAAATCTTGGTGGTAGAAGTAAGCGAAAAAACCGCCACCCGTGTTGGGCTGTTGGTCCCGCTGAGAAAGAACTAGAGATAAAATTCTATCAGCAGGAAAAGGGGGAAAAAAGAAAAAAAAAAAAAAGGAAGAGCCACTAGGAAAGAAGTCTAATAATGCTGTGGTACTGGTGTGAAATCTTATTCCTTGGTCAAGGTTGCTCAGGGTCAATGAACTAGCACCCTCGCTGAGAAACCCAGCAAATAAAGGTCTAGAAAAAAGGGAGTCAATGAAAAAATGACTGAAAACTGACAGCATAAGGCACCTCCAAAGCAGAGGATTTAAAAAAAAAAAATCAAGTGATTTTTCCAAAGCTATAGTGGGGATATCAGCAAGCAACATTCTAAGAAAGCTTATCTAAAAGGAAGATTCATAATCCTTGCCATGCCTTAAACCATTCGTCTAAAGCCAATGACTTCTAGCAAGAGCCCTTATGCCATGTGGTGCTCAAATATTCTCACTATGGATCACTTTAGAAGATCCTATCCAGACATCTAAAATCTGCAACTGTACAATGCCTGTGTGCTACCACCACCATGTAAAAATGCTTATGTATACTCCATGTATTTTTCTGGATTGCACACTATTTAAAAACCTGAGATTTTGTCAGATATAACGTTTATTTAGGTTTTGGCAAACCAGATCCATGCTTTCCCTGAAGCAACTATACCACTTTGTTCTATTAAAATAAAACCAACCACTGGGATAGCATAAAGGAAACAAAATGAAAATAAAGTTCAATAAATGTGATGCATGTAGTTTCTTGGTTACAGCATGCACTTTGTATCTGTGTCATTGTTTCCTTCTTCATGCATGTACAGCTTGAAATTAGCACTGAATCTCTCCTCCATCCCCTCTGTTCTACTCTCTCTAATTTCAGATGATTAATTTAAAAAAAAAAAAAAAAGATGGATTTGAGGATAAGCCTCTATAGCTGCCAGGTACACTCTAAGTAAAACTAAGTAGCTCAAAAGAGAAAATTGAGGAAGATACAGGCACTTCTTATCTGCTGTTTGCTTGTATTATTAAATATAATATTAACAGATGTATATGAATGGTACACATTGTAATATTTTAGATAATATTGACTTCTGGTAGCCTCCTTCCTAGATTCAGAAGATCTTGTAGCACCTAGAGCAAAAACCTGAAGATTGGCATCTCATTGGCTGCCAAAAACTACGCTGCTAGGTGAAGAATTTGGCTCCACTTCCAAAACGAAAGGTCCAGGCACTCTGGAAAGAAGGATAGTGTATTAAACTCTAAAATTGATGATTCCAAGCCAGGGTCTGGGGACAAGATGAGCTTCACCTTTCTGTTGACTCAAAAATATAAGGGAAGGCACATCAACACATGACTCCAGTCTAATATGAATGCTTCTGTCAAGACGTCTGGACCCTGTTAGCACTTGAGCAGCAGAGAAGAGATGTGGTGTTGTCCCTGAAGGATAAAAGATCCACTCTGGATGTCTCATTTTCTAAATATGATGTTCATGAATGAAGTTACTCCTTCACTTGTGCACCATTTGCAAAAGATGCCTTCTCTTTGGGTGCAAAGTGGAGGAACCTGGCAACAGATCTCCAACACAAATGACAAGACTAATGACCCTGCTGCATGGTTGTTGAGGAAACGTTCAAATCCCTGTTACAGCACTCTGTAAAGGTTGCCTAAGAATCAGCATCCCCTTCTCTCTCTATTTGGAGTGGAGAGGGGAGAAGGTAAAAACTACAGCTCAGTATATAGTCCCATGTAACCTCAATATTCAGGTCTTCTGAAGACTTTTCCAAGATCCTCCAAAATAAAACCAAGGACCCTCAGGGTATGTCTACACTGCAATTAAACACCTGCGTCAGCTGACTTGGGCTCGCAGGGCTCAGGCTGCGGGGCTATGAAACTGCAGTGTAGATATCCAGACTTGCACTGGAGTCTGGGCACTAGGACCCTATGAGGAGGACAGGTCCCGGAACCTGGGCTCCAGTCTGAGCCCACACGTTGCAGTTTTATAGCCTCACAGACCAACTCAGATGACACAGGCCAGCTATGGGTGTTTACAGTGTAAACAGGGTATAGGCACCCTCAGAGTATGTTTATACTGCAATTAATGTAAGCCCAGGGGTAGAGGAATTCAAGTTAGTAGAACCTAGGGTTCAAGTGTCTATACTCAATTGTAATCCCAGGTTAGGAATTGTTGAAATCTGGGTCCCAACCTGGGACTACTTTCTACACAGCATTATGCAGGCCAAAGTCCAACCACCCATATCTACACTCCTGGGGAGATTCTACGTGCATGTAGAAAATGCCCCGTCTCCCGCCGCGGAATTCCTGTGCTTCCCTGCAGAAAACAGCAGGGGAAGCAAAGGGAAGCCATGCGGGGATGGGAGGTGGTGGTGGTAAGGGGGGGGGAAATGACCCTGCGGCGCAGTTTTTTGGGAGGATTGCTCCCCTAAACAGAGGCGAGGCATGGTGGGCACACAGGGTTACATGCCACTGCCCTCCCCCCATTTCTGCAAGCACTGAGTTGCACAGCTGAAGCAGGTTGTGTCTCCGCTGACTCTGCAACTGAATGCCACCTCCTGGATCCTAATGCCAGTTGTGCTCCCCTTCTGTGTGCTGGAAGATTTCCTGTTTTCTGTGCAACAGGGAGTGCCTGTGGTGCAGCTGGGTAAGGGTGGGGGGAAATGAAGGAAGCGGGGTGAGGGGAAGAGGCAGTGGGGAAGGAAGACAGGTGGAATAGGGCAGAAGTAGAGGAATGTGAGAGTGAGGGGAGGGGGATGGAAAAGAAAAGGGGATAGTGGAATCATGGGGGAAAGCAGGAGCCTGGCATGCAGTGCCCGCTTAGCAGCAGATGGGAGTCCCCTGTTAAGCAGGCCCATCAAACCCTCACCCTTACAAGCCTTATCCCTACACCTGGACCCCTCTGATAAGCCCAACACCCAGAACCCCACCCCACTGAGCTCCAACCAGCTGCACATGGACCGCCACCCCATCAAGCCTCACTCCCCCAGGACCGGACCCTCCCACTGAGCCCCTCCACACCCAGAACCCCCCCCCCCCCAAGCCTTATCTCCCCACACCCAGACCCCCACCCCGCTGAGCCCAACCACTTTCACCAGGATCCCCTGCAGAATCCCCCCAACGAGCCCCTGTGCATCCAGATCTCCCATTGAGCCACCTGCACTCAGACTGCCCTACAGAGAAACCTTTCACCCCACACCTGGATCCCGCCACACTTGGATCCTGCTGGGCTGAGCCTGCCCACCCACACCTGGTGTGCCTGGCACAGAGGGGCAGGGCCCCAGGGTGTTTCTGGGGCAGACCCAGCCCTTACATTGCGTCAGGGTCTGGTGCAGCCCCACTACTGATTCCCTGTACCGGGGAGGAGGGGGCATCAGGATGATCTCCCATTTCAATGCAGCCAGCGGCCTGTGCCCCTCACTGCCATGCTGGAGCCACATTAATTTATTGATCAATAAAATTTGCAGAATTTTACAATATTGTGCACATATTTTTAATTTTTTGGCACAGAATTCCCTCAGGAGTACATATCTCAGACTATCTAGCTTCCCCATCCCAAAATGTGTCCAGAGGACAAAGACAGTTGTCCCATGGGATTGTGGAATACGTTTGGCAGAATCCGAGAGTACATGTCCAGTGGCACTGCATCAACAGTGCAAACCAATGGGGCTTGAATCGTGGGTCCTGCTTGACTCAGGCTTGGACCCTCCATTCTCATGGGATCCTGGGACTCTGGGTCCAAGCACTAAGTTAGCACAGTGTATGTGTAGACAGAAGGCTCAAATCTGAGTTTGGTGAGATTAGACATAGGGTAAGCCCAGGGCTCAAACAGAAACTAGAAAATTTAAGAACAGTCTGCCATAAAACAGTATGACTTCTTTGCTTTGCAGTTTGTCTGTGAAAGAACTGTCAGAGTTAAATGAATGAATGGACATGTACTTAACAAGATACAATTTAGATCTACACTAAAGACTTCACAATTAAAAAGTGTAAGCAGCTCGTCACCTCAAAAAATGTAAGAAATAATCAGGTAAGATCCTGAAATTATTAAAAAAAAAAAAAATGAACTAAAGGCTGCTGAACACTTCTATAAAACAGCCAGTTAAGATTAACTCTTCTTACCAGGAGTACCTTGTTGCAGCTCATTAGTGATACATGTAAAACAAACAGTTGTTGAGCTGAAATATAAGCATAAAGATAAAAAGCTAGGGAAAGCAGAAAGTCCAAAATTTGTCAGGACTTTGTCCCTACTTCCAGTCTGACTGATTAAGCTACTTGAGCCATCAAGATGTATTGGGAAACAGTCTGATAGAAAAGGCACTTGCCTTTGACATCCAGCAGCACAGTTTCATACAAATTTTAGAACCTACATTAAATGAGTTTGGCGGTCTTGACACACTGCACCTTGGAAAAACATTAAGAATCACTGAAGCTACTAAAAATAAAAAACTTCATTTGCTCAGAGAAACTTAATCTAGTTGGTAGCATTTATTTCACACCCTGGACACTACTGTTCCTATAAAAGTGTGTTTTACAGACAGGTGGCAAGAACTGATAATTTTGATATCTGAAATTTGTCATCGACATCAGCTACCATTTTCAGACATGAGTACCTAAAATAAATGGCCTGATTTTCAGAGGCCCTGAGCAACCAGAGTGTGTTTGTAATGGGAGTGGATGTTCAGCACCTCTGAGAGCCAAGCCACTAAATACCAATTGCAGTCAATAGGCACTGCAAGTGCCCAACACTTCTCAAAGTCAGGAACAAGGTGTAAAGAGGGTTACTAGCAAAAAAGCATGCATTGAGTATGCTAGTGAAACCAGACCTCTTACATGGGATCAGTGTACATTTTCTCTTGGTTGTCTGACATTAGAAAGACTGTTCTAAGAAAATGATTATTAAAAAAAAAAATCTACTTGCACAAACGCCAGTTGAATTTGATCTAATATGATTATACAGAAGATTTTACAAAACCTGATTACCAACAGAAATACCTGTTTTGTGTATTTTAAATTGACTGGGGCATTTTTAAACAAAAAAACATTGCCGCTACAGTGTTTGCCACATTATGAGTGCATGAAAACCTGAAAATAATATTGATTAGAATCTGAGACAAAAGCGGAACTGACTAATTTTCAGCCAGGAACTGACAACAAAAAGAATCTACTTCTCTTAGCTAGATAGGATGTGGCCAAAACACAGCAAAATCTAATAAAAGCAAGCAGCATAGGAGGATGAGGGGGGGGAGGATGAGTCATATTTAAAACTTTTGATTTCAGAGGTCTGTTCTTTTTAATATAGGTAAGGAATTTTGTCATCCTCCCAATTACAGGACACTTAATCTGAATATCTATATTCAGCAATAAGTGAACAGTCATTAAAAAGTTTCAACATTAGGGTCTCTCCACAATTTTGTCTTAAAGATGTCTGTCACAATATAAACCTACAATGTTTCCCCATTAACTTGAAGAATTATGAAGAAAAATGTATCTATGCGCAAAAAAAAAAAAGGCGGGGGGGGGAACGACACACACACACACGACTCATTCCTTCTCCAAATTGATCCTCTGAAAGGGATTTATCTTCAAAACCTACTTGGGTTACTTTAAACATTATATATTAAGCACCAGTGATTTTTTTCCCCCTTTAGAAAAAAAAAGCCAGAATAAAAGATGCAAAAGTAAAGGTCCCAACTCCAGTGTTATCACAATCGTTTTCTACTCGTTTTTCTTAGTGAAATATGTAACTAGCGCTGTTTGTGTCCCAACATGTATACCATAAAACACAGAAGTTACATAATGCAACCATGTTAATTCTGTCACTCGTCTTAATTTTTGCATTTCCTGAACACAGTTTTAAGTGTGCACGTTCATTATATTCATTTATTTTTGAACTTTAAAGTATAGCACTAGTATATATAGTTCAATTTTCTTGATTTATGTCACTATATCATTAATTTAATTGTTTCTGAAATATTTATCTTGTATTAGTTATTCATAATTGATGATGAGAAATTGCTATTTACAAAACAAAAGCATGTAAATTAACTGATAATTTCAATACATCTTTTGACATGAATATAAATCATACACGGAAAATTCTAGGACACAAGGGAGCATAAAAAGGCAATATTAACTACCCGTATATACTCGTTCATTAGCCCGTTCGTTTATAAGCCAACCCTCAAATATGGATAGTAAAAATAGCAAAAACTGTATAACCCTTTCATAAACTGACCCTATATTTCAGACGTTGGAAAACTTTGGCTCCCTGCCCGTCAGGGTAAGCCGCTGGCAGGTTGGGACGTTATGTTTACTTGGAGCATCTGCAGACAGGACGTGGCGCGCCACATCCTGCAGCTCCCATTGGCTGGGAACTGTGAACCATGGCCACAGGGAGCAGAGGGCTCCATGCCTGCAGATACTCCAGGTAAGCAAAACGACAATGTATTAGATATTCAATTCAATGATTCCATTGAGTTTAAAATCATCAAATTTTGGTGTAGACCCATTTATAGGCAGACCCCTGCTCTTTGATGTATCACTTTTTTACCAAAAATATTCGGCTTATGTATGAGTATGTACGGTACACTGTATATACACTCATATGTTGTTCTCCTGATTACTTTCGGTCAACTGATACAAACAATGAATGTTAACAAATCTATTATACAATAGTGACGTTGATATAATGCATACTTACTATTCCAACACTAAGATGATTTCATTTGTCATTTCATAGACTTCATGGAGATTAACAACACGAGGACTAGACTTTGTTAATTCAAGCACAGCAATTTCATGTAAAATTTCTGCTTTGCAGTCCTGTCCTCTTCTCCTCTTCTTTAGGAATTTAGCTGCGTATTCTTGGCCTGTGGATTTAGCTATACATTTTCTAACCACAGCACATCTTCCTCTGCAAAGAGAATGGAAAAGATTAAGATTTCTTTAGTGAAAATTATGACAATTACACAGAAGCTTAGATATGGGCACTTCACAAATACTTAAGATAAATAGTTGTTTGCAGTGTTGCTGTAGCTGTGTTGGTCCCAGGATACAAGAGCAACAAGGTAGGTGAGCGAATGTATTATTGACCCAATTTCTGCTGGTGAAAGAGACAAGCTATCAAGCTCCAAAGACCACTTTTTTGGGTCCTGAAGATAAATAAGTTAATATTTTTCTAGTACATTAGTCTCCAAAGAGAATTACGTGTTCAAAAAAAGTAGTTAGGCAGACCTATATAGCATGGTTTCACTGTGAGCTACAAAACCAAATGGCAGGTTCTTTCAGTCATCTTGGAAACTATAACTGCATTTCTTCAATGTTTATGGATTAAAACATTCTCAGACATGAACCCATGGTAATACAATATTTAACCAAAAATGAAGGTTCATATGCAATCAGGTTGCAGTAATGAACTAAAATTGGTTATTTTTCCACATAAGCAACTGTTGTTACTACAGGGATGTTATGCAATCGTGAACAAAAAGGGAGGTAGTCCACAGAAGAATCTCTTCCACAGGTTGGACCACATCTCAATAGTTTGAGAACCCTGGCTAATGTACTGTTTCTTTCAATAAATCAACACCATCATTTCAGCAAACATTGGATGTACTAATATTATAGGGGCTTACAATGTCTAGTTCAAGTTAGCTAAAAAAAATTAAATGTGCACATGAACACATTTTGCATATGTAGGGCATTTGATGCCAAGATCTCAAAGTGCTGCACACACACATTTAAGATTCACTCCCACTCCTGTGACACGACTTAATAGTTATAAAAGTTGCTCTATTTGTCATGTTTATTTTTAGACAAATTCATTTCTAATTTAGGATTAAGTAATTTGTGGGAATTACAGATAGCCTCCATTCAATTATATTAAGGTTTCACTAAAAGTGTGCCTTATTGGGAAGAAACTCTCATTAAGTGTAAGAGATTTTCAAGGCCCATAAATTCCCTCCATAAACAATTCTCAAGTCTGCAAACAAAAGCTTCAGCTTTTGTGCATTTTTATAAAAATCAATTCTTACATGTTTTGTTTATTTTAAAAACAAACTAGAAAGCTGAGTTACAATATGAACTTTTAGATGGCTAAACTCAGGCATGGAAAAGCAAGAGACTTGCCCAGGTTTGTGCAGCAAGTCAATGATAAAACCAGAAATACAATCCAGTAATCTTGTCACTCAGTCCTATTTTTTAGTTGCTAGACATCATTCCTCTTCTTGAATATAGTACAAAGACAAAGCATTCTGTTTCATTTCCTTGACAACTGTTAAGTATAGAAGCAAAAATACGTTTTGGTAAAGACAAGTTTTTAGAAGAAAGCCACATACTGTTTCTAAAAACCAAGCTGACCTTTTAGAAAATTAGAAAAAAAATGTACTCCCTAAGCCAAGTTATAAACTCCTGAAAAAGCAAGGTTTATGATCACGAGGACATTTCCAACAGAGCCTAGTTTCACAATTATGAAGTATTTTCATAATTAGACAAAAATAGCATGGACTTTTAAGAACTGAGACATAATGAAATAAAATTAAACATTTCAAATGGTGTAAATATGAAGAACTTTTCTTGAGTTTTACATACAAAGTTTTACATACTGTATATTTTCAGAGTTCATATACATCCCTGAGTGTGCAGATGATGCCTTGCCACATGCAAATTCTATCACCTATTCACACATGCTAGAAAAGGTCATGTGCAACTCTGGATTCTGGGTTGAGGCCCCTCTTGACGTCTGAATCAACCTCAGTACACAAAAAATATACCCATGTTGCTTATCAAAACAGTTTCCATTTGCAGGTAATATTAAATACACCTTCCAATTAGTATAAAATCTGATGAATTAAGAAATGGGGTAAAATTCCACAAGTTTCTAGTATTTATTGTTAAAAATATTGACTAAATACTCCCTCACTATTTTGCAACAGACCAGATAGTGAAATAACTAAGAACAAAATATTGCTTTAAAAAAACCAAAACCACATACAAAGTGCAGAAACAGATGGGGAGCATATCAGGTAAAAGTCAACAAATGAATTAGTTAAAAGAAAGAGGTAGAAGAATGTTATTAACCTGAGATGCACACCCTCTTATGCCAGATAATTTGAAATGGCTAACTGCTTTCCCAGCTCTGAAAATGCTTTGCAATAATCTGTTTAATATGAATCAGGTGAATTCTATAACAAATAATAAAATTTGAAGATAAAATATATTTTGGTGGGTATTTGTCTTGCCCTACCAACCACAACTTAAATTTTTAAAAAAGAGGAACAATTTAAGTTTCATGTAAACAGTCAGAGCTTTCCTGCTAATTTCCTGAACATCTTCCTTCCACTTAGAGTGAACACTAGTTTTGAAAAGTCAGTGATAGTATCTCATGAAGACAGGATATATGAATTATTACTAATAAAGGTTATTGCTTTTTATTTGCAATGCACCACCAATTTAAACTTGTGCTAATTAAGAAAAAAACCTGTAAGATGAGCTAAGACTGAAACAAAAACAACATAAGAATGGCCGTACTGGGTCAGACCAAAGGTCCATATAGCCCAGTATCCTGTCTACCGACAGTGGCCAATGCCAGGTGCCCCAGAGGGAGTGAACCCAACATGCAATGATCAAGTGATCTCTCTCCTGCCATCCATCTCCACCCTCTGACAAACAGAGGCTAGGGACACCCTTCCTTACCCATCCTGGCTAATAGCCATTAATGGACTTCACCTCCATGAATGTATGCAGTTCTCTTACAAACGCTGTTATAGTCCGAGCCCTCGCAACCTCCTCAGGCAAGGAGTTCCACAAGTTGACTGTGCGCTGTATGAATAAGAACTTCCTTTTATTTGTTTTAAACCTGCTGCCCATTAATTTCACTTGGTGGCCCCTAGTTCTTGTCTTATGGGGACAAGTAAATAACTTTTCCTTATTTACTTTCTCTACACCACTCATGATTTTATATACCTCTATCATATCCTCCCTTAGTCTACTCTTTTCCAAACTGAAAAGTCTTTAATCTCTCCTCATACAGGACCCCGTTCCAAACCCCTAATCATTTTAGTTGCCCTTCTCTGAACCTTTTCTAATGCCAGTATATCTTTTTTGAGATGAGGAGACCACATCTGTACGCAGTATTCAAGAGGTGAGTGTACCATCAATTTATACAACGGCAATAATATATTCTCCGTCTTATTTTCTATCCCCTCTTTAATGATTTCTAACATCCTGTTTGCTTTTTTGAGTGCCACTGCACACTGCATGGACGCCTTCAGAGAACTATCCACGAAGACTCCAAGATCTTTTTCCTGATTCGTTGTACCTAAATTAGCCCCATCATATTTTATGTATAGTTGGGGCTATTTCTTCCAATGTGCATTACTTTACATTTATCCACACTAAATTTCATTTGCCATTTTGTTGCCCAATCACTTAGTTTTCTGAGATGTTTTTGAAGTTCTTCACAGTCTGCTTTGGTCTTAACTATCTTGAATAAATAAATATATCAGTAAGTTCAAGGAAAGATACTTTTTGATAAAAAAAAAAAGATCTGTAGAAAGGCAGGAAATTCATTATATTTTAACAATGAAATACAAAAATGAATAGTTAAAATAATCCCTGGTAAACCACCACCATGCACACAGGGCATGCAGAAATACATTTAATGAAGTTTCATAATATCTACATCGGGGTCTCAAACATGCAGCCCGCAAAGTTATTTCCTGCAGCCTGTTATAGACGCTGACTCCACTGGCAGCCAAGCTCCCCCCCCCCACCCCGCACACCAAATCCCTGCTCCTCTGCCTACTTCCCAGCACTTCCCTCCGCCAAACAGCTGTTTGGCAGCGCTTAGGACTTTCCAGGAGGGAGGGGGAAGGAGCAGGGACACAGCACACTCAGGGGAGGAGGCGGAGAAGAGGCAGGGCTGGGGCAGGGATTTGGGGAAGGGGGTGGAATAGGGGCAGGGAGGGGGCGGAGACTTTGGGGAAAAGGGTTGGAAGGGAAGATGTTGTTAGCTGGATCAGCAAAACATAGCCCACCTCTGGCCCTGCTGCTGCCAGCTCCCCTACACATGCTCTGGGGAGGAGGGCAGGCAGGGAGGCTCTCGGAGCTGCTATTTAAGGCAGTGTTTACAGTCACTCTCGCTCTGGGGGTGGGGATGTCTGCTGCGTGAATTTCAATGAGCCATTTCCACAGTTCTCTGAAGTTTACTCAAGTCAAACTGACCAAGCTTGACAAACAGCCTTGCTGCTCCTCGCACCAGACCAAGCCATTGAGCCTGCTCTTCCTGCATCCCCAATCCTCCCATCCAGCTATACCCCAACTCACACCAACCCGCGGCCAGCCCCTTCGCCACTCTTCAAATCTCCCTTCCCTCAAGGGAGGGCCAAACACACCCACCATTGAAATCCTCTCCATTGATCCCATGTGCAGTGTGAAACACTAGGGGAGAAGAGAGCCAGGAAAGCAGCAGCAGCCAGTTACTGGAAAAAGCCCTTGTCCTTTAACACTGGGAGGGAGGGAAGGGGAAGGCAAATCAGAGAGAAATATCGGGGTGGGGGGAGAGAACAAGGATCTTGGATCTTCCAGTTTACAAAAGCCAAGCCTGTTCCTCGCGCCTCCCACCCTCAATGCCTGGGTGGGAAAGAAATCCCCAATCCTCCTAGGGGACATGGACGCTTCAACACAGGTGTTGACTGCTGAGTAAATTCGCTCAATAGAGGCCTACAACTCCCAGCATGCTCTACTCCACCTTGCACTGAGATGCTGCCTTACAGACGGAGCAAGGCATGCTGTGAGTAGTTTGTTAAGAGTGTCAACGTAGTTTGTATGAATAATTACTTTTAAAAGTTCCTGCCGTTATGTTGATAGACTGTTAGTGTAGAAGATCATCATCAGTGTTACTGACCACTTAAGGAATAGTTATAGGTGTTTATATTTTATTAAAACCCCTCTTCGCATTAGAGTTTTAAAAAAGTTAATACATTGACTTTTAATAGCATCCTATATTACTCTTCATTTTTTACTATACTTTTGTATGGTTGTATGAAAAGGTTTCAGTGATGTGGCCCTCAGGCCAATGTACTAGTCCTCATGTCACCCTCATGGTGATTTGAGTATGAGACCCCTGATCTACATGAATGTACTGTCACATTTGACATGTGAGGTAGGAACATTTTTCTAAAGACTTCCTGCTGAATATGCCATTTCTTCACTGTCCTCCTGTTAACACCTTTGTCACATGCAATGAATAGTGCAGCCTTGTCCATCTCTCATCTCCCCACTCCAATCTGTCTAAAACATGACTGGGATCACACACTTCCTCTGCTCCAAGCACATCACCCCATCCTTAGAATCTCTTTACTGGCTATGTGGCCCTTATCATAACAAATTCAAGCACTTCCTCACCTACAAAACCGTACATTCTACATCTCCATTCTTAACTCCTCCTTTCATCTCCTTCCTACACTCGGCTTTGTGCCTCCTACCATGATGCTCCCAACCCCCAGAGCAGATCAAGCTGTCTTTCTTCAAGCAATCTATACACCAGCGCTTCCCCCAAATGTGAGCAAAGACTAGCAGGGGGAGGATGGAGAAAGGGGGCAAACAGGCCTCTCGCTTTGTTCTCCAGATTTTCAGCTTGCATTTAAAAGAGTGAGTCTCTAGATAATGGGATTACAAAAAAACCTTTGAAAATATGATCAGACTAACTGGTGAGCTATGTTTGTCTGAGATTCCAGTATTTCGCTAATACACAGAATGTATGAAAGGAGAAGTAGTATCGTACAGTGAAGAGCTAGACAGTCTACTTCAAGTGATTGTCCATTTTGGGTAGCCCTTTAACACCACGAAATGGTAGGGCTGAAGGTGGGACTTAGCTTTCAAACGTTTAGGAAATGTTGTCTTTCACCCTTCCTTATAATTACTCCTCACACTATCCATCTTTTGAAATTTTTCCATGTCTTATTTAGATTATAACCTCTTCAGCATATTTCTGAAGCATGTGTATGTAAGAAAAAAATCATGATCCCTGATACATATGTAGAAGAGATCCTGTGTACACAAATCTACACACATGCATGTGGAAAGGGCTGGCAAGCCATCTATACAGCATCTTCCCCTAGATACCACATAGACCTTTCCATTTGTCTGGGGATATTAACAGAGGAAGAAATGCATTTCATTTCCTCCGCATGCTCCACCCTCTGGAGTCTACTAGAAAAGATAACACAGGCTGGGGTTATATTACTCTTTCAACAAATACCCCTCTGCAGATGGGATTTCTTTTCCATGTGAAGTTACACCTCTTCCCCCCCCACAGCCCCAAACCATCACATAAATAGAATGTTCTTACCTTCCTAGTTCTTTAGGCTCAAGCATGTAAAAATCGTAAAAATTATCCATCTTGATTTGTGTCTGAAGAGATGTAGACAACAAGCCTAAAAGGCTTTTGCTCTCTGACTTTCTCCTGGACATAATTAACACAAGGTCTTCTCTCCTCTGTTGGTTATCTATTTTCACCTGTCAAAACAATATGTATTTAAACATGACCAATACTACAAAAATCCCACTGCTACACAGCAGGAAAAGTCATCTCATAAAGCTATGTCATCAAAAACAGCTATTTTAACACCTTTGGTTTTTCACATCTCTTAAAAAGAATGAATAGGGATAGCAATAAGGATTGCTTATGAATGGAAGTCAATGGATAACAGGCTGAGCTATGGCCATATAAAAACTGTTTGTGACACATTTCTTAATACAACATCTAAAAGGGCCTCCCTGTTCTTACCATGTCTGTCAAAATTGCAAAGAACATAGGAGAGCAGAGGAATATTTTGTATAAGAATTTCATAATAATAAGTTATCATTGTTAAGAGTTGTGGTAATCCTTTAATATACAACATTAAACCAGTGAATAAATCAGCACACCTTCCCCAAGCTTATGAGTTACTAGCTATGTTCTTATAATTAGGTGAGGTCATTTAGAACCTACTGATGTGCATGTAGCATCTCAGCTCTGTTACCTGGGTAATATGCTGCTACACAAGTTTAGTAAGATACACCCTCCAACATTATCTCCATTAGCTGCCTATAAAACAGCAGATTATAACCCAGTACTGCACTTTTCATAGCCTGTGATTGTGTACGCCATAGCTACATTCAAAGTCATCTCTTTGGGCCTTGTCCTGCACTTCCATACTATGTGCCTTAGAAACCTCACCATCGTGGTACCTCTCAGTCATGTCAATACTCAGTAGGGAATTTCTTTTTAAAATTCCTCAGATTAAGAAGGGTGATACCATGGTTTGGAAGGTTGGAACCAAGAGTCTTCAGACTACTCTGGAGGATCTCTGATCCATTCCCTGGGAGGGGAAAGGTAAGGAAAGCTATCAGGCTGACTGTGGCTCAATTCTAGGTCAAAGCATAGACTGAGAGGGCTTCTAATGGTGAGAGCAATGGCTTGATTAAGCAAACAGCTCAAAGGATGAGACATTTCCTGGAAAACCAGTAGGTGTTCAGGAGGAAGTTCAAACTTCTCTGGTGAGATTTATGTTACTAGGACAATGGGTTTATCCACATAAGTTTTTTCCATTTTCTTTCCTGGAAAAGGAAAAGAAAAAAACAGCTGCAACCCACTCTATTGTTCTTTCCTTTAAAAAAAAAAAAATGAGTACTACATATCCAGTGCTGCACAAGGAGCAGATTCAGATGAGGCTGTTCCAGTGGCTTGATGCAATGAACCTGAGCCATCACAGTAACTATGGTTCCAGTAAGAATCAATGGCTCCAAAGAAGCAGCAAGCAACTTAAAATGAGGTTTCAGGTATTGAACTGACGGCCTTGAATCTGGGGCATGGTATGGTTCCATAATATGGCCCTGGACCTCAATGTCACCCTTTGCTGTAGCTCTGATTTCTGCATAGGATTGCTTTTGCACTTCAATATGAAAATCTAGGAGTGCTGGAACATTAAGGGTATGCTCTCAAGGACTGTCTCTTTCATCTGACACATGTGAGGCCAAGCTTTTATGCTCTGCCACAGCCGATATCCGCCAATTCACAGTGACCATCACCTTAGACTCCTTGGCTTGGGGCAAATCTAACGGTTCTGGAACCTTGCCAGACTTTTTAACCTGGGGGTCAGAGCTGAGGCTGGTCTTCCTGCACTTACAGAGACCTGCATATCAGACCTGGAAGGTTTAACCACTGATGGTTCCTACAACAGCATAGGTTGGAAGAGATTCTGATGCTCCTTTCTGGTCCCAGAGTCAAAAGTGTTCCATATGAAACAACAAGAAACTAGATGACCTTCCTCCACACCAATATAAGCAGGCCAGATGATGCATATGTGCATCTAAAGCAGAAAGAAACAGCAAGACAAGAGGAACATCTCAAACTCTGGTTTCTTTGTCTCCAGTTCCAATGTATCAGAACCAAGTACTCATGCCAGGGCACTAATAGCCTTAGACAAAAAACAAAAAAACAACAAGAAATACAGAGAGCTAGCTAAGTAAAACCTAGCTAAACTAAGACAGACATATCACTGGGAACACTCCATTCTGACCAACCTGAGTCCATGAGCCTGGTAAGGTTTCTGGCCTCTTTGCTACTGCAGTTGGAAGAGACTGAGGCAGCCAGCGCTCAACCCCATGCCCTTTTGTATAGCCCATCCTTCAAACTGCCCTTCCTAAATTTTAACGACTGAAACATCCAGCCTATTTCAGGGGAAAATATGTTCTAAACCATGCGAAGCAGTGTAAATGCATGCAATAAGAGTCTTTGACATAATTTGAGGAGTTATTCAGAGTAGCATAGAAACTGGTTTGCAATATCTTAAAGTTTGGTTTTTAATAGCTGAAACAAAAATTTAAGTTGAACATGTAAATCCTGATACTGCAATCAAGTCTGCACAGGCTGACCCTTGCACCTGAGGGGACTACCAAGGAAGGCAAAAGGGGTCAGCCACATGGATCCAATTGCAGTAGTCAGGCCTCACTTTAAATTTAGAAGTCTTTTATATAGACATCAAGGTTATTGAAATGAGGGCATCTGAGATATTCAGGCTGCACTAAAAGAATAAGTCTCTCAATTACTCACTGCTTGTTGAAGGATACACAGTTATGCCACAGGCATAGAACAGCAAGTAGTGATCTTTCATACAGTATGGTAAGCGTGATGCAAGATCTCAACAGAACAGGGTTACTTAAGGACAATAGCAAACAAACAAAAAAACGAGTAAAGTTAAAACATGATTTTGAACAGTTAAAAATGTAAATCAATAGAAATTTATAGAACTATTTTTGAAAGTTCAACAGTATCTAGTGGAGTCTTGAAGGGGTCTGCCTTGAGTCCAGTACCATTCGATATTTTCATTAGGACTCAGATAATGGGGTGGAGAATATGCTTTAAAAAAAAAGTGGCTGGGAAGAGTTGCAAGCACTTTGATAAAAAGGATTAGAAATCAAAATGACCTTGACAAACCGGAGAATTTTTCTGCAATCTACAAGATGAAATTCAATGCAGATATGTGCAAAGTGCTACACTTAGAAAGGAAAAAAATCAAATGCATTGCTACAAAATGGAGAGTAACTGGCTAGGTGGTAGTATTGCTAAAAACAATTGGGGTAATAATGGCTCACAAATTGAATGTGAGCCAATAATGATGCAGCTGCAAAAAAAAAAGAAAAGAAAAAAAACCTAACATCCTGGGGTGTATTAATTGAAGTATCATGTGTAAGGCACGGGAGGTAATTGTCCTGCTCTGTTCAGTACTGTAGAGGCCTCAGCTTGAATACTGTGTCTTGTTATGGGCACCACACTTTAAGAAAGATGTGAACAGACTGGAGAGAGTCCAGAGGAGAGCAACAAAAAGATAAAAACTTTAGAAAACCTGACCTATGAGGAAAGGTTAAGAAAATTGGGAATGTTTTAGTCTTGATAAAAGACTGAGCGGGTAGCCTGCCAGTCTTAAAGTGTGTTAAGGGCTGTTATAAAAAGGACAGTCAGCTGTTCTCAGTGTCCACTAAAGGTAATACAAAAAGCAATGGGCTTAATCTACAGCAAGGAAGATTTAGGTTACATATGAGGAAATTTTTTCTAACTAACTATCAGGATAGCTTAGTACTGGAATAGGTTACTAAATGAGGTTGTGGAATCCCCATCATTGGGAGTTTTTAAGAACATATTAGACAAACACCTATCAGGGATGATCTCAGCACATTTGGTTCTGCTTCAGTGAGGAGGGCTGGACTAGATAACCTCTTTAGGTCCCTTCCAGCCTTACATTTCTATGAATAGATGATTAAACAACTTCAGTGTCAGCAGTTTATCTTCCAATTTGGGGGTGGAGAAGGGAAACAAACAAAAGAAATATCGTATCTTCATCTCCTTCAAACCAGTTATCGTTCATATCTAACACATTCACACCAATAGCGTGAAATCACCAGTTCTCTGAAATTATACATTCATAATGGAACTACACCTCTACCCCGATATAACGTGACCATGATATAACATGAATTCGGATATAACGTGGTAGAGCAGTGCTCCGGGGCTGCACACTCCGGTGGATCAAAACAAGTTTGATATAATGCAGTTTCACCTATAACACGGTAAGATTTTTTGGCTCCTGAGGACAGTATTATATCGAGGTAGAGGTGTACTTTGATTCGTATTTATTGGCTATAAGAAATAACACTAATTAAATCCAGCTTGTGGATTCTTCAAAGAAGTCTGTGTCATGGTTTAAAAGTTTTGACACATTTTTTAATTAAAATATAAAGGGAACACAATTTAGGCCAAACACAACATATTAAAAGACAACTTCAAAGTGTTATGTTATAAACAAGTCTTTATTTACCCATTTTAGTAATAGCAACTTAGATTATGAAAATGAAATAATACTGAAAATCCAATTTGTCACTACTTATACTGGGTTTAACTTTAATAGCCCAAATGGAGAAAACCGTAGTTTCACTTTTAGGTTCTTAGTACTACATTGTTTTGGTTTCAAACTTGCAGTGTGAGTTTTTTCACTAGAATTTTATAAATTGAAGAGACATCTATAGTTTTGTGAATATATTTAGGAGTAAATACTTTTTTAAAGTTAAATTGTGCCAACTTTGGCATTCCTTTTACACTGTTATGGCCAGATAATAAATGCAGCTTTTAAAAAAATAGCAGTTACTTGAGAATATGAAGGGGAAAAAAGCACACCATTGTTTATGTAAGACTAATAACATCTTGTGCTCTGCTCCTGAAGAGCCAGTGGGGAAACACAAACTAAATTTAAAAAGTAAGCCACAGAATAATGCCAAATATCATCACATGATATTGGTGCAAGAAAACAGAGATGCCACACAATGGCCCAAATCTGCA
Organism: Mauremys reevesii; assembly: GCF_016161935.1. Taxonomy (NCBI): domain Eukaryota; kingdom Metazoa; phylum Chordata; order Testudines; family Geoemydidae; genus Mauremys; species Mauremys reevesii. The sequence goes on along the minus strand of NC_052633.1, from coordinate 23,737,403 downwards.
CGCGTAGCAGGTCTGTGCAATCACAAATGTCATAGACGTGTAGGACCTCAATAGGTCACCTTGTCCAGGCCCCTGCACTCAAGGCAGGACAAATATTCAATGTGTTCACAGGATCAGGTTCCCTAGTTTTTTAAACTCCAATGGAAACAAAGGCAGTTAAGTAAAGAAAATTTCAAATTCATATACATTTAATGTCTTCAAAAAGAAAAACGGCATAACAAAACATTAGAAAACAAAGGTTCAAGCATTTCATTTTTTTGCTACAGTATTAGACATATTTCAAGCATGAGTTGTGGGCGTAGGTAAAAAACCTGAGAAAATACAATAAAGTGTCATTTATCCAACTAAAACTAATTAAAGAAGTTTAAAAAAAAAAAAGCTATATCCGGAGCTAGGAAGCTGCAGTTTCAGCAGAGAAGAACCCAGGCATGTGTGAACTACATCAGGACAGCATATGAAATGGTATGTCTAGAATTAGAAGAGTGTCCGAGTGCATTCTCAAGGGAGTCAGAAGTCTGACCCACAACGTCCATAGCCTTACAATGATGTCCAGAACTCACACAGGCAAGGGCTTCTCTTGCTGCGGTGGAGGACTGTAGGGAATTACGGTGACAGAAAGCTTCACAGATAGTAAAGCCATTAACCCTGCCTCACACCAAGCTCCATCCTCTGCTAAGTTTTGTTTTACCCTTTATTTTAGGTCGGTCTGTGCTGCCCACTTCACGTGCCAGTAACGAGGTTAAACACACAGGAGTATTCCTGGCTGGAAAGGAAGGAACTAAGGATACAGGAACTCCTCCAATTTTCGCAAGTTACTCTGGGCAACCTCTCTCAGATACCGAACATTAACAGTGCTTAACCCCCGACCGCCCCTCTTCGTACCTAGGGCTTAACCCGCCAGCGGCGCAGCGCTCCCCAGCCTGGACAACGGCCTAGCAGGAGAGACACCGAGGGGCCGGCGCTCGGCCCCAGGGAGGTTCTTCCTTCGGGGCCGCCTCTCCGAGCGCTGCGGCTGAGCCCGCTGCGGGCCCGGGGCGCGTCGCAGGCAGGTGGGCACTGAGGGGGCAGCGTGCGCGGGAGAACGGCCCGCCCGGCTGCCCTCGGCGAGGGAGCCCCCCGGCCCGTCACGGAGCCTGCGGCGAGCGATGTGCCGCCGGTTGCTGGGGCGGGTGCCACCCCCCGGCAGGGTGACAGGGCTGGGCGCCACTCGCCCCAGGCTTAGCGACGCTCCGGCTGTTCCCTACGCCGCGGGGGCTCCCCCAGCCGCAGGAGGAGGAAGGTGCCACCCGCGCCGGTGGCTCTCGGGGAGACACTCCGGCCGGGGGCAGCAGGCAGGCGCCTCCCCCTGTCTCGGAGCGTCCCATCCGCGCAGTGGCCAGGGTCTCCCGGACACTTACCGCGAAGCTCCCCGCGCCTCACGCGTCCCCACAAACGGACGGCGCCGCCTCGCGCTCGGCTCTGCCCGGCGCCCCAACCGCAGCCCCCACAGTTGGCGTTTGAAAAGCGCAACCCGGCGGCTGCGGCTGCAACGGCGCCGGCCCAACAGCCCGCCCCTCCCACCTAGCATTGAGCCAATCCGCGCCAGCTGTGGGCGGGGCCTTCCCTCACTGATTGGCAGGAACTCCCTCGCATGGGGCAGGGCCCCGGGAGCCCCTCACTTTCGAAGGCAGGCGACGGGAAGCCCTAGGGGCGAGGGAGCGGGACAGAGGGAGGATGGGGAAATGGAGGCACGCGAGAGGGGTCAGAGCGCACTGGGCCAAAGGGCCACTGCAGCCCAGGCAGTGCAACAGTTTCGAATCAGCTCTGCCCCCCGGGCTGGGAGTTACTGGGCCCAGGCAAGCTGACCCACTGCTCACCAGGGGCCAGAGCCAGAGGTGATGCTGCGGCTGGTGTCACAACAGTCTTTGCTAGGACACAGGACCGTGGTGTAACTAGGGCTGAGTGGGAGGAAAGGCGAGGCTAGGACTGGAAAAACCACCAGCAGCTTTGTGGAGGGAGGGGACTTGCCTGATCTTAAATCTTCCTGGTGGATCCTCTTTCTTCCACTCTTCGTTCACTACATCTCTATGTCCCCACCCCAGTTTTGACCCCACCACAGGTAGCTCCCACATGCCGTCATACCAACTCACTGAGATTTACATTGTCATGTCATCTCTGACATTAGCCCTACCCATTCAGAGACATATCAAACCCGCTCAGTAACTAGTCAGTGAACAGAAAAATCAATAAAAAACTAGCTGCAACTGTAGCTTTATTAACCTGCAGCTTACTGGCTAGGGAGACTATCCCAAGGAAGATAACACTATATCATAAGCCTCGGCATTTACACCCTCAGAGAAGAAATGACGCAGCCACTTTAAAAACTGGAATTGTTTTTTAAGGAATTTAAGACTGAAGGGCGGTACCCCAAATTACTGTATATCGCTGTAGCTTCGTTGACTTAGTGCCTGTTGATTGGGTCCAAAGTCTTTTAAAACTTTATTCACCACTTTATTTCCCTACTCTCCTGGAGGGAAGTTGAAGACAGCGACTGCTATACATTCTTTCCTTTTACTTATTTACCCTTTTTATTGGTTACACGTGTACAAATGCAATAGCTGAGGGCCATGTTTCCAAAGCTTCTGGAGATAAGGCAGAAGAACTGGTAACTCCTCCCCTCCAAACTTGATACGTGTATAGTACTAGATTGGGGTAGGCAACCTGTGGCATGCGTGCCAAAGGTGGCATGCAAGCTGATTTTCAGTGGCACTCACATTGCCTGGTTTCTGGTCATCAGTCCTGGGGGCTGCGCTGCTGGCCTGGAGTACCGGCCGCCAGCCTCCTGCCAGCTTGGGTTCCGTCCCCCGGCCCCGCTCGGCCTGCTGCCAGCCCTGGGTCCCAGCCACCTGTCCCGGGGACAACGCTACCGGCCTAGGGTACTGCCCTCTGGCTCCCTGCCAACTGGGGTTCCAGACGCCAGCCCCACTCAGCCCGCTGCTGGCCCCGGGTCCTGGCCACCAGCCTGGGGGACTCAGCTGCTGGCCTTGGGGCCAGGCCACCGGCCCAGGGCTCTGCAGCCGACCCCAGCTGTGGCTTACTGGCCCCAGCCTGGGGCAGTGAGGGGTGCAGACAGTGGCAAGAGGGGGTGCAGCTCAGCACCCCCATCTTAAAAATTGTTCCAGTGCCACTGTGCTGAGATATTTTTAAGTCCTGATTTGCTGCTTACATCACTATCACACCACGTGGAACAGTGCACTGTGTTTGATGTTGAGATTAGAATGTACACGCAAGAACTGGAATCAGAATTTTCTGACATTTCAAGATTTCCAGCGATTTGGCCCTATGCTTTCTTTTCTAATTAAACCTGAAAAGTTCAACGAAAGCGACTTGGATTTGTCTGTACTTCAGTGGATAGGTGTTGAAGATTTCGAAATGCAGCTCATTCAGTTAAAAAGCTCAGAAATGTGGGCATCAAAGTTTGGAGTGGACAGGAATGGGGAGGGATAAGAGAACAAACAAAGAAAATAAACCCTTCAAGACTGCTCAAGATGGCAAGGTTATTACTGGCAGAACCTTCTTGGCAAAGCAGGCCTCAGGAAGACAGAAAACCCACTTAATAGCATCTGATAAAGGTGTTAATTGATGTCCAGGTTGCTGCTCTGCAGTGGAAGCTTATGCTCTTTCAGCCCCTGAGGTTGCCATGGGATTTTGTGAAATGTGCCTTGATTCCTTCGGGAACAGCCACAGCGGATGCCTTGTGGAACTCAAGGACACAGTCCAATCCATCTGGCCAGGGTTAACTTGGTTACTTTAAGGCCCTGACACCTTGAGTGAAAGGAAATTAACTCCCTGTGGAGTCTGTGTGCTTGATATAAATCTTTAGTGCTCATCTGACATTCAAGGTGTGCCATAGCTTCTCAGTTGGTTGCTGTGGCTTTGGACAGAATGAAGAGAGGAAAATCTCCTGCGAGGCATAGAAAGGATAATTTACTTTAGGCAAGAACATTACTGGAGTTCTTAGCAATACCTTGTCATCATGGAATGTGCAGTAAGGTTCCTGCATAGATAAGGCATCTAGTTCTGAAAGTCAACTGGTGGATGTGATGGCGACCAAACCAGATTTTGATGGAGAGGTAAAAAGGTAATACAGATGTTAGAAGTTCAAAGGGATGGGTGGTTAGGGCTTTCCACACCAGTGGGAGGTCCCACTTATGGAAGCTTGGTCTGACTGCTGGTCTGGCCAGTCTGCCTGCTCTGAGAAACCTGGATAGTTCAAGGTTCTTGACCAGGGAGTCCTAGGATCCTGCAAAACAGTATGCTACTGAGGGCTGACACCTGGTGTGCTATAGTGCTTGGCTGATGTCTTTTAATCACTCCTCCTTGAAGGAAGTCTAGAATAACTGGATTTAGTCTGTGCTCTTGACATCAAGCACTGAATTTGGTCTAGATGAAACAACACGCTTTTAGTATGGAAGCTCTCCTAGAAGACAGCAGAATCCCTATCATGTTGGAAGATAGGCCAAGCACAGCTAACACTTCCCTTCCAACAGTCAGGCTGCCAGATGAAAATGGTCTGGGTCCAGATGGATGAATGGTCCAGGTCCAGGTAGGCAAATGGATGTCTGGCCTCATGGTAGCTGCAATAGTGGTTTCAGCTTTGAGTTCTATGATATCAGAGAACCAGGGTCTCCTTGGCCAGTGCAGAGTTAGCACTATCACCCTTGCTTCTTCTCACCTTAACTTTTTGATTACTTTCTTTATGACAGGTAAGTGCAGGAAGGAATATAGCAAGCCTTGAGGCCATCTGTGTGACAGGGCATCTGTCCCTACAGACTTGGGGTCTGCAAGGTCTGATGAAGTATTTTGGTTGTTTTGCATTCTTGCAATTGGCAAACAGCTCTACTGAAGGAAGACAGTGTGTGGGTTAGGCACCATTCTGAGTTGTTGATATTGCAATGATTGAGCCAGTCTGCCTTTGGGTTCAGCTCCCCCTTGAAGTGGATCACCTTTAAGAAAGGAAGAGTCATTTTTGCCCACTCAGTTTTCTCCATTGCTTCTGCACATAGACCTACTTTCCTTGTCCTTCCTTGGTTAAGGACATAAGACTGGCCATACTGAGTTAGATCAATAGTCCATATAGCCCAGTATCCTGTCTTCCAACAGTGGCCAGTGCCAGGTGCTTCAGAGGGAATGAACAGAACAGGGCAATTATAGTGTGATCCATCCCCGATCATCCAGTCAAGGCTTCTGGCAGTCAGGAGTTTAGGGACACTCAGAGCATGAGGTTGCGTTCCTGACCATCTTGGCTAATAGCCATTGATGGACTTATCTTCCCTAAAAAAAATTTTTTTGAACCCAGATATACTTTTGGCCTTCACAACATCCCCAGCAGCGAGTTCCATAGGTTGACTGTGTGGTGTGAAGAAGCACTTCCTTATGTTTGCTTTAAATCTGCCATCTATTAATTTCATTGGGTGACCCCTAGTTCTTGTGTTTATGTGAAGGGGTAAATAACACTTTCTTATTTATTTTATCCACATCATTCATGATTTTACAGACCTTTATCAAATCCATGGTCATCTCTTTTCTAAAATAAACAGTCCCAGTCTTTTTAACCTCTCCTCATATGGAAGCTATTCTATACCCTCATTTTTGTTGTCCTTCATTGTACCTTTTCAAATTCTAAATATCTTTTTTGAGATGGGGAGACCAGAACTGCAGGCAGTATTCAGGTTTGTATGTGCAACTGCTGCCATATTGACTGACTGGACCATGATGTGGCACTTGTACATGGCTCAGAAGAGCTAGTTTGGCTGCTCTGAATAGTTGTGGTTCCGGATACGCTGGACCCTCTGGGTCCCTGAGGTGCTCTCCATCCTTCAAGACTGGTATTGATGGTGAGAACCTGAGGGTCTACAAGGTTTATGGAGAGATCCCTGTGGATGCTGCCCAGGACTGTCCACTGTCTCAGGGAGTCACTGACCTGGTTCGGGATCAGTACCTGATCTTGAATGTGCTCCAGGGAATGGTCCTATACTTTCAGAAGCAAAGCTTGGAGGCAGTGGAGGTGTGATCTCACCCATGGGGTGACCTCTGTGCACAAGACCAGAAAGCCCAGTAGTTGAAGGCACTAAGCTATGGTTGGGCTCCTGCACTTAACCAGCATGAATATCAGATCCTGAATCTTCTGGAACGTGTCAAGTGATGGGTAGATCTGTGCTACTGATGTGTCTATCTCTACATCCAGGTGAATAATCCTTGTTGAGGAAATCAAGGAACTTTTCTTAGTGTTATGAATCGGTGCACTTGTAGAAGATTCAGAGTCTGGATTGTGGCACTGAGCGCTGTTGTCTGGCATAGAATTCTGATTAAGAAGTCACCCACAAAGGGATACAGGTGAATACCTGGGATCCGAGTCTGGCTATGGTCACCACCAGCATGTTTGTAAATACCCAGTGGGCTAACGAGAGACTACTACCAGTACTGAACACTGCCGTTCAATCTATGTTGTAAGCAAATCTCAGAAACCTGCAGTAGCAGGGGTGCACTGGATTGTGGAGGTATACATCTGCAACATCCACTGAGGTTAGGAAGTCCCCTTAAGACAGAGATGTCACTATCAAAGCTAGGTTCTCCAGCTGTAACTTTGTTTTCTTCATCCATTTAGTGAGTCTTTTGAGGTCGAGGATGACCCTGACTCCTTTGGTGCACTTCTAAACAATTAAGAAGATGGAGTAAAACCCTACGAACACTATTCTGGGGGAACACCTATCACTCCTCTGTCCAGGAGATGGGAGAACTTGTTCTGGACAAGCTTGCACATGGCAGGGTTGCTGGTGATGGGAGACTGGATGAAGAAGGGAGGGGGTGGAGCCCTTACCTCATGGGAGTATCCCTGATACGTTATCCCTCACTGTCTGTGGTAGAAGCAAACCAGTCATCTGGAAAGTGGGAAATTATGGCTCCCAAGCTCAGGTCTGGGCAGACTCGGCAGAGACACATTCACCCATTGTCATAATGAGCCCTTGGATGATGCAGGAGTATCTCTAGGTTTTCATTCCTCAATTCCAAAGTTTTCCCTTGACATATCTTTTCATCTTTCCTTTGGAACCTCTGCGAGTGTGTCTGTCTGACAATGGCTTTGTAGTCCCTTTTTAAAGCATTAAGTGGAGAGGGGAGAGACTGTTTATGTTTGGCAGAGTTTTCAGCCACTATCTTGTCCAATTTTTTTTCCAAAGAGGAGAGATCTTGTTAATTTAGAGAAGCACAGGACTTGTTTGGAGTATCTACATTCCATGGACAAAGCCATGTGTGTCTCCTGGCTAGTGATCTACATTCCATGGCCCTGGCAAAAAAACTCATAGCATCCATTGAAGCATGAGCCACAAATGCTGACGATAAGGGGTTTTAAAACTGGGTTAGTCTCTGCCCCTGAGGGCTTTAAGGTCCTCCAGTCACGTGGCTTGAACAAAGCACTTGACTGCCAGAGATGCTCTGAGGGTGGCTAAGGAAGCACCAAAGTCCCTTGTAAGGGTTGCTTCAACCTTCCTATCCATTATGGGGAAATGTCCCCTTTGGAAGGAATAACCATATCCTTTGCTAGAAATGCCACAGCTGCATCGACCTTAGGCATATCTGAGAGAGCATACTTTGGATTTTTCAGCTTGTAAATCTGAGAACATGCCTATTAACATGTTTACCCTTTTTAGGAAATTCCCACTTCTCCCTGATTACTTCCTCAAAGATGGGTGCAGGGGAATTGCTGCTTCAGGAGAGGTTTGGAAGGGAGGTATTTGCTCTGAGGCTTGGAACTGGATTGGGGATACAACTTTTTTCCCATGGTTTCAAACTGCTAGAGCATGGTGGTGGGAAATTTCTTGTATTTTGTCTGTATCCTACTCAGAATCAGAGTCTGATAGCTTTCCTTCCTCAGCAGAGGAGGAAGTATCTGAGTCAGAGGGCAAATACCTTTTACTTTTTTTGTACTTTTTCTTACCCTTTTTGTTTTTATTAATCATTACTATTTCATGCAGGGCCTAGAGACCTCAAGAAATTTCTCCCTCAGAGTTCTCCCTTGTAGACTCCCACTCTCCCAGGTTGGGGGATGGAGACTGTCAGAAATTCCTGACTCAAAGTGGGAGGAAGGGGACTGACTGTGAGCCCTGCTTCTCTCTTCAGAGCACTTAGGACCCATCTCAGGGCTTGTGGTGGTACCAGAAGCCCTGCTAGGATTTTATTCTTGTGCTCCTGAGTTGCCACAGGATCTACTCCCAGGGCTGGCTGAATCCCTAGAGCAGAACAGGGAGAAGCTTTGTGTTTTCTGGTCAGGCTTTTCTGTGGTGGAGTGCAGCTTCTTGGGAGGGATAAGGGTACCAACATACCTGTCTGACTCACAGGTCCATGCCCGAGCAATACTAGGGTCAGGGGCTGAAAACAGGCAGGGCATGATTTGTCTTCTGTAGAGGCTATTAAAGCTGCCCCACAGATGAAGCATATTTTAAGTTTAGCCCAATGCTTGTGTGCCTGTGTAACACCGACAGACCCTCTGGGCAGGATCGAACCAGGGACCTCTGGAGCTAATTGCTCTCTAAGTGGTCTTGGTGCCACTAGATGGGACAGACCACCACACCCAAAAGGTGTGTGGATTACAGCTGCTCTGCCATCCCTGAAAGGGGCCAGAGGAACTTGGCAGAGAAGTGCTGCAGCAGGGACTCTAGGTGGCTTCAGCCATGTGCTGCTAAATACCTGGTCAAGGAGTAGAGGCGAGAACAAAAAAGACTGCCCCCTACTGTCCTCAAAAGGGAAACAAAGGCGTAGGAAAGATCAGGCACAAAGACAAGTGCCACTGATTGATGCCACAGAGGTAAAAGATCTGCAGCAGGCTGGAAAATGAGGCCTGGCTAGCACACACTGTGCTACAGCTTTGAACTACCTCCTGAAACTGTGGACAAGAGAGAAATAGTCCCCACACATAGGGTGACCTGATGTCCTGATTTTATAGAGACAGTCCCAATTTTGGGGTCTTTTTCTTATATAGGCTCCTATTACCCCCCACCCCCGTCCCGATTTTTCACATATGCTGTCTGGTCACCCTACCCACACAGCACAATTATGGGAGCTGCAGGGCTGCAAAAATGCACATTAATCTCTGAGATACAGTAACTCCTCACTTAAAGTCGTCCCGGTTAACGTTGTTATGTTGCTGATCAATCAGGGAACATGCTCATTTAAAGTTGTGCAATGCTCCCTTCTAACATCGTTTGGCGGCTGCCTGCTTTGTCCACTGCTTGCAGGAAGAGCAGCCTGTTGCAGCTAGCTGGTGGGGGCTTGTAACCAGGGTGGACCGGCAGCCTCCCATCATCAGCTCCCCTCTCCACTAAGTTTCCTGTGCTGCAGCCGCCCAGCAGGCTGTTAAGGCATTTCAGCTGTCCCTCCCCCCACTGCCATGTGCTGCTCCTGCCCTCTGCTTTGGAGCTGCTCCCAGAGACTCCTGCTTGCTGTGCAGGGGGGGAAGGGAGGGCTAATGTCAGGGTGTCCCCTGCCCCCCTGCTCCTGCACCCCACTTATCCCTTCTCCATATTGAGCAGAGAGGGGAAACAGATGGAGAGAGACAAAGAGAGCTTGGGGCAGCAGCTGCTGTCTCAACTTCCTGATGCACTTAAAAAGGCAGTGCACTTAAGAGTGGGTCAGCTTACTTAAAGGGGTAGTGTGCATCTCTCTCTCTCACACACACAAGGTGTGTGGCTGTCTCTGCCTGCTATGCTGTCTCCCCTCCCTCGTGTTCGTGCTGCCTTGTGTGAGAGGCTACATTAACAACAATATGTTAACCCTTGAGGGCTCAGCCAAGTGCTAGTTCATCATTTAGCAGCAAGGCATTCTCTGGGAAATATCCCTCCCTCTTCCACCCTCTAACTTCACCACCTCAACCAAGTTTCATGTATACTGTGTGTATATCGAGATAATATATAGTCTTTTGTCTGGTGAAAAAAATTTCCCTGGAACCTAACCCCCCACATTTACATTAATTCTTATGAGGAAATTGGATTTGCTTAACATTGTTTCGCTTAAAGTCGCATTTTTCAGGAACATAACTACAACATTAAGCAAGGAGTCACTGTATTGTATACAACACAGAAAACACATGCCTGCAACATTCTCTTCCTTGTCTAGTTGTAATGCAGTTTCTTGTCAGACAAGACATTCAACCCATAACTATCATGTGGGGACTGGGCCTAACCATGTCAACACTAGTTGTATTAGATTATGGTTCTCTCACTGTGTTATAGGCTAAAGAAGCCACGTCACTGAAGAGTCATAGTCACAAGAATTACTCAGTCTCTGACAATTTATTCTAGTGCTTGTATGAGTGAGCCCAGAACAATCTGCAGGACCTCATTGGAATAGCACTTGGATCTGCACATTTCAAAGAGTAAGAGAGCTATTACTTTGCATTTAGTAATCGTCACATCAGGAGATAACCACATAGGAAAGACCCAGATGAATAATAATTAAAAAAAAATTATGTGGTGACTATTCAGGGCTTTATAGCTCATTGCTTGGGAAGACTGAAATAAAAGTTGAAGATATAAAAGCTTCATTTTGGTTTCCAAGAGCTTTTCTGAGGACATACAGTGGCTCTAAGGGCTTTTTGAAACCAGTTGAATCTTTTAAACAGTTCTAAAATGTGTGTGACTGATTTGATTGGTTGCCAAGTTGAGTTCCCTTTGTGAGGAGGCAATCTAAGCAGTTGCTCTAGAATTTGCAGACTTTTATTTTTGTTCTATCTTTGGTGTAAGAGCAATAACATTAATGTAATGTGAAATTTTAACTCCAGTGATAAATGAGCTAACTACTTCATTTTTTTGCTGTAGTTTATTTTCAGCAGCTGACTATTATTGGAACCTTATTTGGCTAATGTTATTTTTTAATTAAAACATGGCACTGTAGAATGAAATGACAACCACCTACTCTGGGATAAGTGATCCGGTGGAGGTGATATTTATATCAGAACTTAACAAATAGGGCAAAAGAAGTAAAATGCGTGATTTTGGTAAGGTGGAACCATTTCTGAAAAATATAGAATGTGTTATACCACTTGGTTGTTTGAATGTACATTTTAAGAATCAGAGCCACATTTTATATCATAACTCACTCAGGACCATCCATCTAGATTTTAGAATTGTAAGTAATAGAAATTTTTCACTATTACAGTTTTAAATCTTTACTAGGTTCTTCTCATAGAGCTATTACCACCATCCTATGCACTTAGTTCATTATAAATAATTTCAAGTAGCTTTGACAAACAAAATAGAAATGTGCAAGGCATGGAGAGATCCATTTGGTTAGGAGTGCTCTCTGCACAGTATGAAAAGTAAACAGCATTCCAAACATACCAAATGGTCCACAAGACGAAAATTAAAAGATGGGTGCAATTAAGAGGCTGTAGGTTATTATAGAACGTGGTGCCAAAAAAGTAAATGACAGTGCTTAGGTCCTTCTTTGGCTGTTTGTATCTCCTCACATATTCATTCAGGGCCAGAACTACTATGCTTTCTGGTTCTGAAAGCCAAACATTTAAAAAGCCAAGAGATATGGGTGTACTGTTGTAATATTTAATATTTATATCATGCCATGGAGGCATGCATGGCACTTTAGAGAAAAATATAATTGACAAGACTCTGCGCCAAGGACTTTATAATTTTAATTAGATATAAACAGCAAAGATATAAACAGAGGGTGGGGTAGGAGGAATGGGAGGATGAAGGTTACAATAATGCTGGATCATGAAATATGCTTATTGTTATCTATGCATCAGGTTAGTTCATTAAAAAGATAATATACTATGATAAAATCTAGGGTGGAGGTCTTTAATTGTCAGGTACGATCCTAACTGCCTGAATAGAAATTCTGCTTATCAAAAGCATCTTTACAGACCCCAGGGACCCGTAGTCTCGCCATTCCTTCCTGTCCATGTCTTGTTCCTCCATTAAGCACAGCCTGGTCAGGCCCCTGTGTATGATGTCCAGCCGATGGTTGGCCTCTAGGTCTGACCCTATCATCTGTTTGTCTCCTACAATGTCCCCACTATCATAATATTTTTAATTGTAGCCGATCTTATACCCTTTTGTCACATTCTAGTCTCCTTTTAACTTCTTCCCCCAGCTTTGTTTGGTGCAAGGTAGCATAGCTGGCTTGCTAGCACAACACATACTTGGCAGGGCCAGGGCCTGACTGGCTGAAATGTGCTAATTCAATGCATCTCCAGTTGGAGTTTAAAGTTGCCTTCCTCTGGGATGCCTCCCTACAATGTGGCCATCTCCACGATCAGAGGGGTTGAATCTGGTCTTTGGATTCTGTGAGGTCGAGACGAGGGAATAAGTTCTAGTCAAGGGACTTCTCCTGAGAGCACCCAGCTCCCAAACACATCTAGGGTGTGTCAGAAGCACCTAGCTGATCTCAAATCCTAGGTTAAAGCATGAGAAATACCCTAATTAAGTGGGCAATTACATTTTGCACCAGGACACCTGTGACGAAGTGGGGGGGTTTCTTGATTTTTCCGTGTTTTCCAGGGGGCTGCATGCAGAGGGAGTGGGACTCAATGTCCCTGGGTGTTACTGGTTTAATGAGGTGAGGGGAGAGGGAGTTACAGAAGACTGGAGAGGGAACTTGGGACCCCAGCCAATGGCCTGGAGGATGGATACCCCAGTGACTGGTGACCTGGTGACCCAGAGACCCAGCTCAGGAGTCACAGATGGTTCTGGCCAGTGGGAGGACAATGGGCTGCAAAGAGAGGACCTTGGTGAGCTGACCAGCCGGTTCCAGCCAGAGGAGGGCTGAGAGGAGAGGAGACCCAGGCCATCCTGTTTATGACCCTGTTTACCTGGAGAGAAGACAATGGACAGAATTGGGGCTGGGGATATCAGAGGCCCAGCTGGGAAGCAGGGGGGACTCTGGGCTGGAGAGAGGGAGCAGACAGAGCACACCTGGATGCAGGGGAGACTGGGATGTGCTGTGCTGAGGGAGGCCAGGCCTGAGGCCCTGAGAGTTTCCTGTGCTGTGTTCAACCCTCAATAAACCCTCCTGTTTTATGCTGGCTAAGAGTTGCTCCAGTGTAGAGAACAGGGGGCATCAACCCCTTCCGGGGGTGAGGAGGCCCGGGGGTCTAGAGCGAGTGGACTCCCTGAGAGGGCCCATGGTGAGAAATAGATGTGCTAAGGCTCAGAGAGGTGCAGCTCCAGGAGGTGGAGGGGCCTGACCCCGAGAGAGCGTGGACCCCCGAGAAGGGCTGTCGCACTGAAAAGGGCACCCCTCACGGACCCCAAAGGGCCAAGAGTGGGCACGCCCTGTGAGTCCATGACAACACCACAGCCACTACGTGGTAGTCTGCTGTAGCTGCAAGTAGAGTACACTGCAGTAATCTATTCTGTAAATGACATGCTTATTGATAACTGCAGTGAGGTGCATGTGCAAATGGAAATATCACAACATCCTCACCAAACACAGATAGTAAAAACCATTCTTGAAACAACCAAAGATCCAACAAGACCCCCACACTGTAAACCAGAACAACAAAAGGTACACAAAATTCCTCAGATGAGCAGACAGATATGACCTTTGTATTTCATCCAGCTGTTGCACCCAACCTGGCAGCATCACCTTGGACTGAACTTTATTCAATCCCCAATCTTGGCTAGAAATTGGGAAGAGGGTTAATTCCTCAACACAGAAAGTTAATTATCATTTATTTAGATCAAACTCTTTCATGATAAGTCTGAATGACGACTGCCTAGGAAGGAGTACTGTGGAAATATCTGGGGACCATAGTGGACCACAAGCTAAATAGGAGTTAAAAAAAAAAAAAGAGCAAACATAATTCTGGGATGTATTAGCAGGAGTGTTGTAAGCAAGATGTGAGAAGTAATTCTTCTGCTCTACTCCATGCTGCTTAGGCCTCAACTGAAGTATCATGTCCAGTTCTGGACACCACATCTCAGGAAAGATGTGGACAAATTGGAGAAAGCCCAGAGAAGAACAACAAAAATGATTAAATGTCTAGAAAACATGACATATGAGGAAAGGTTGAGAAAATTGGGTTTGTTTTAGTCTGAAAAAGAGAAGACTGAGAGGAGACATAACAATTTTCAAGTACATGTTACAAGGAGGAGGGAGAAAATTGTTCTTCTTAACCTCTGAGGATAGGACAAGAAGCAATGGGCTTAAATTGCAGCAAGGGAGGTTTAGGTTGGACACTAGGAAAAACTTCTTAACTGTCAGGCAATTTAGTCCAGTGCTTAACCACCCTAGGGAGGTTGTGGAATCTCCATCATTGGAGATTTTTAAGAGCAGGTTAGACAGACACCTATCAGGGATGGTCTATAATACTGAGTCCTGCCATGAGCACAGGGGACTGGACTAGGGGACCGCTCAAGGTCCCTTCCAGTCCTGTGATTCTACAAATCCAAGGGCAACAGCAGAAAATTGAATCTAAAATGACAGTATCCCACCATTACAACACCATTGGCGCACAGACTTCTCTTTAATCCTTTAGACTAGCTCCCTTCAGGTTTCCTTTAATACCTAGACCCTGTAATACCAAGAATTCTTTTAAAAGAAATAATTCCAAGGTAGTAAGAAAATTATCTTAACACTAAACGATAAAAGTTATTGTATATAAGATGTTACATAACAAAGATGGCAACGTTCTTATCAAACCATTACAGAAAGTGGGCTATTACCTATTTCTGACGTGGCCGAAATATAGAATTGGCTCCAATAAATAATGGACAATATTTCTTGCTAGAACTAGCATAATAAATTATAAAAACTGCTTGAATTCTTTAGCAGCGGATCATTTACTTTTATTATGTTGGAAGCAAGTTTTAAGTGCCAATAATCTATAATAATCTATTGATTATGGGGATTTAAGAATAACAATCATCATGATCTTAAATACTGGAAGAGAAGTACACATTTTCCCAAAGATTTATGCCTATTAAAATATCATGCTAACACATCATAAGCCATTGTCAATAAAATGTACCTTTGCAGCTTTTGATCCTCTGGAGAAAAGTAGACATGGAAACAATTTAGTGAATTCTGGTCACTTTCCAAGGGGAGATTCCAGGGCATTGTCCTTTGTTAATTTCATTTATCATAGCCTTGGTTTCAAATGTGGTTCTTTTGCAAAACCTGAGGCAGAGTGTTGCAGGGTCTTTACTTTCTCTGTTGCTGAAATGTTGTTCCTTTTAAGAGATGTCATTTTCCAGAACACAGGGCAATTAACGTAAGATGATGAAAGTGTCATTAAGATGCTCTAAAAGTTTAAACCTACTGGCTAGGATTTAGAACAATTCATATATGAGAACTAATCTTTTTAAAAAATTAGACCAAAATACTTTCAGATGCATACAGAAAAGTTAATTTACAAAGTTATTTGTAAGAATATTTATTTTGAATTAAGTGATTTCATGATGGAACAAGGTTTTAAACAAAATAGAGATCAGTATGAAAATAAAATAAATTGTATACAGTAAAACTCTTTCCCTCAACACATTTTTGAATAAGAAATACAACACAAGGTGTTCAACTGAGTAGATAATTATACAAATCTGCAAGCAGCCAAGCATTTAAGTACATTCCTCAAGTATAGGCACTATGTAATGCCATCCATATAACATACTCAGTTAGCTGCATTATCTGCTCTTTCTGCCTTGAAGCAAGGTGACATATAGCTGATGCAATGTGAAATGGAGAAAGAGACATACATCATCCTAACTGGGGCCTGGTCTACACTACGCGTTTAAACCGGTTTTAGGAGCATTAAACCGATTTAACACCACACCCATCCACACTAAGAGGCCCTTTATATCGATATAAAGGGCTCTTTAAACCGGTTTCTGTACTCCTCCCTAACGAGAGGAGTAGCGCTAATATCGGTATTACCATATCGGTTTAGGGTTAGTGTGGCTGCAAATCGACGGCCTCCAGGCGGTATCCCACAGTGCACCATTGACCGCTCTGGACAGCAATCTGAACTCGGATGCAGTGGCCAGGTAGACAGGAAAAGCCCCCACTCCCCTCCTCCCTCATTTTGTCTCTTACGAAAGACACACACTAAACCCAGATGAAACAAACTGGCTTGTAGAAAGGTAGAAAAAAATTGGTATTGCATTTGATACACAGTCTTGTGGACACTCAACTTAAAAAAGCATGGAAAGGCTTAAAAAATATACCATGTGCCCTACTTAAAATTTAGAATCTGTGCTTTTTACAGTGCCTGAAATTTTTAAAACAACGAACTAGTATAAAATTAGATCTGGTAACACTTTGTCAAAAGTAAGGGAGATGCATGTATATACCTGTTTGGTTCTGGATGCCCGCATCCCCATTATAAAAACTTGTAATCCTATGTGCTTGTCTCCCATCCCACCCCAAAATACATATAAACAAATAAAATCCATCTCATGGAGTTTCCCAAATAAATACTGATTAAAAACGGTGTTAGAACTTTAAGATTCAGACCATCATATCTAAAATGTAAGTTACTATCTGGAACAATGGCTTAAATAGCTTCCTATCCAATACTATTTCAGTTGCAAATATATCCAGTAATAAGCATCACAGTTATTACTTGTAAACTAAAATAAAAACCTACACACTGCCTTTTATACAAGGCTCCATTATCCTGATAACAGTTCAATTTAAAAAAAAAAAAAAAAGGTATGTAAGCTAGACTTCTGAACTTCCAGGTCAGACTACAAAGACTTTTAATGCTTCTTGGCTAAAATAAGTCTTACAAGTGCAGGAAATATGAACTAACTTATTTATAGATTTATGGTACTTCTCCATTTATGTGTATTATTTGGTGCGGATTTTCAAGCAAATGCCTCACTTCACAATGCAGGGTTTCCTTTTGTTATTAGTAACTGCGTGTGCACTGCACAGCATACTCCATAACACGATTCACAAAAGTCAATGTCATCTCTTCCTCTCCACTTTTTGTTCCTGCCCTTTCAGTTTTGTCTTCACTCAGTAGCATTACTCCATGGCTGCTGTTGTGTTGTTCAGCTCCCACTGCATTTTTCGTGTCATGCCCACTGTGTGTGATTACCATACATTATGGTAACAGCTGCTCAGCAGCTACAGTTATATTCCTGAACTGGCATGACTCAAGAGGCATCAGTAATTACTTCTCTTTTATTTATTTATTTTTTTAAATATCCAGCTTCAGGCCCCAATGGGAAACCAGGAAATCAGCAGCCAACAGTACAACCAAATCCAATGTCTCAGGCAAAATTTTCATATTGTACCAGTCACATCTGTACAGTTGGAGAACATGATACAGTCCTAATATACCTACCTACCTATTTAAAGTATAATTTTCATGATGCAAGGTAAAGATGCTTAACTGCTGACTCAGTGGAATGTGCCAACACCTGATTATACCATCAAACAGGAAATGGAAACATGGGAGGAGTGCTAGAATCCCAAGCTGTCCTTCTAGAAGAGCCACCTTTAAGTACTTTATGGGCAATGTACTCCATCTATGGAAGGAAATATTTTGGCTGTAATCATATATATCACACCTTCCCCAGAAATCTCGATCAGTATTAACCTATGCCCTGGTAAGAGACTTTCACTGATCTCTTAGCCAAGGGTAGTTGCACTTAGTAGCAATGCTTGGAGGTGAGAAAATAAATTAAGCACGTGCACACACACACGGGGGCGGGGGGTGCAGGGCCTGGGGCAGAAGTGACAAATCCGTCACGAGACTGACGCGTCACTTCTGGGACCGACTGCGCCGGCCAGTCTCACCAGGGCCCGGAGCGGTTGCTCCGATTCACTGTATCCAAGGGACAGTTGTGTGTGCAAAAAACCTGCTTACTTCAAGAAACTAAATTCAAAAAACATTTAGCTACTTGGATTAGTGGAGCTAGACTTGTAGCAAAGGAGACATGTTTAATTCCTGAGGAAAAAGTGCAGGAAGCCATAATCTTAGCTTCACTATCCCGACTCTGACACTGCAGTATCAGACAGTTGGTTGCTCTTGTTTGTTGATTGTAGGCTGGGTGTGGCAATAGTCCAAATCATACGCAACTCAAGTGGGAGAAGAGGGTTGCTAGGAGGCTGCCCAAAATAAGGAAGTGAATGAAAGCACCAAGAGCTCAGCCCCATTTTAAGAGTCTTGTAGTCCAATAGATTTTAAATGAGAAGTTCCCAGTGGAGAACTCTGGTAAATTAGTGGCATAATATGGCTCTCAGTTATTATTTATGGGGAGGTTAGGACTTTTTAGTTGTGGATGAATGAGAAATTCCTGTCTGTACAAAGAAAAAACCCCCACCATATACTGAACAATGAAGCAGCACTTCCATTAGAAACCTTTTTATTAAAAAAGTTTTAGGGGGTGATAATTGAAAGAAACAAAGCTTGGATGCATTTTGCCTTCATCATAATATCAAACAATTTCTTAGAATATTTTCAGTGGCTATTCTGTGATGTGCTCTAATTACATTTGGTATTTAAAGAAAGTTAAAAATTGCCAATGTATTGATTCAACATGGGGCTAATTCACGGTTACAGTAACTTTTTGCAAATTTCAGAATGTGTTTTATTACATTTTAAAAATGTACAGATATATTACACAATATCTGTAACAAATGCAAAGGAGTCTTTACAATGTGTTGCCATCTTTAAACTGTAGCCAGACCGTGTAGTCAAGGGGAGTTTTTCTGAGTACTGATGAAGATTCATATGATGCCACTGATTTTGAAGCAGATCTTCCCAATGAAATTAATCATGAGTTCAGTTTAAAACACGCAAGGTATATCATGGCATTGACAAAGGCCTGTTAGGATGGCACCCCTGATTTTTTAATTAATAGCCAGGCAGTTTAGTCCCTCAAATTAGGTTTCTTTAAAATAAAATATGTAAAAAACATTTAGAAATATTTTCATAAAATTATAAAAAAAATTCACTAAGCTAGTGCATGAGAATAGAAAGTGCAACTGACCAGAAACTGACCATAAGCAACACCAAACTGATCTCTCTATTTGCATTGTGCATGTTAAAAAATATGCAAAAAGTAAAACAAAAATTGCAAAGTGTATTTAATTTTATATGCTTAGTTTTAACAATCGAAAGTGTTATTAGTAACTGAAAAGATATGTTTTAAATATAGCTCTGAATCTGACAGTATCCATTTAAATAATATATATATTTTAAATGCCTATGTAATCTGTATTCATTTTTCTAAGAGAGAAGAGCAATTTCAAATCAGCCTTTGTAATCTGTATTTTATGTTAAAAATATTTAACCAAAGGACTAGACTAGTTCTAAAACAGCCATTGTGGTCACTCAGATACAATTTTAAAGGCCTTTCATTTGCAATCTGATAACAAGGCATCATTGAAAATTTCTGCTACTGCCCCTTGGATTATTCAACAATGGCTGGTCACTTGGGAAAAATTTAAAAATCAGGTGTCAGTAATCATTTTGAAATTTTGTTTGGGGTGGAGAGGTGCTGGAGGAGGAAATAGGAAACTCATTTTTGGGTGATGGAGTGGGATTTAATTAAAAACAGGTCCTACCTTGTATAATTGATGTTAAGACAGATGTCTATTATCTCTTCAAGCAGATATTACTTAATGCTTAATTCCCATTAGTGTTACTAGGAGCAAATTTTCCTCTTTCCCCAAATCAATGGCAAGATAGATAAATATGAGCAACAGTTCTAAAAACTACTGTAATTCAATACAAACAAATTTAAACCTTTAAACGTGGTTCAAACTGCTTTGTATTACATTATGGAAATAAGATTATAAAGACTAGTCAAACACAGTTAATATAGATTTACCATTTGTGCGTAAATTCTCTCAATCCAGAACACTGTCTCTGCAAACATCTCAATGATTATCTTCAAACAACACTGTAGAGATTCATTAATACTGCAGAGACGTCATGGCATCTGCAATTAAACACTGCAGAGATTACTTTAGCAACCACATGATACCAGTCTTAATACTTAAAACTGAAGCCATTTTGGACTTCTAGAAGCACTGAAAAAGCATAGGAAACCACAACATTTTTTAAATTTCTGCAATCTAAAAACAAACAAACCACCAGTTCAATGTTCTCTGCCAATTTCCATCATGCCAGACACTTTCTTTTAGATGCTCTGCCAGAGTGCTACTGCCTGGATTTTCAACTTCCTTTGAAGATTATATATTACATACAGTAGAACCTCAGAGTTACGAACACCAGAGCTACAAAGTGACAGTCAGCCACACATCTCATTTGAAACCGGAAATACACAATCAGGCAGTGTTCTACTGTATATTCACTATATACCATAAGATCTGGGGTGAACAACTTTACCGTGAGGCTTATGTGTTGCATAGCTGGCTCTGAGCACTGAGTTGCACTCTATCTCCGAACAATATTAACACCTTTATTTAGTATGGTCCACAACATGGATAACAAAAACAATTTATTTAATTATGAAAAGTTATTTTTTTATTGTGAAAGTGTAACAAAGATTAACTGGGAAAAAGAAATCTCTGCCTCCATTTTGCAGAGTGACAGTTATGTTACACAGAAATTTATTTTGGGCTGAGAGATATATAATCTGCTGCTGAGGGTATTTCTTATGAGACAGCCTTCTGTTATGATGAGTTGAGTGGTCGAGAAAACTGCTATAATAAAGTAAAAGGTTCTGACATACATACCTTGAACAAGAGACTACACATGTCATAATAGGCATCTGTGCCTCTGATAGTTGGGATGTGTTCATTAATTAGATGCTATTCCAACATATTTGGCAGAGACAATGATTAAGTTCACTAGGGCTGTGCAAATCACATCCCATTAGGAGAAGCTGTGCTCCAGGGCACCCAAGGTTGTGATTTACCCCAGAAGAAGAGAAGAGACCCCTTTCGCTAGCAGTTCTGCCAGGGGAAGAAGTCTACCTGCACCACTTGCTTTCCGTGTAGTGCTTGCTGGCTCAGAGTTGCCTATCAGAGCAGGGGATGGGGCTGTAGGTGCCTTAAATCTGCTGCTGTGAGCAACCATCCAAGTGGGCTTTCTGCCATATAAGGATAACTGGGGATTATGTTGGCCCAAGTCAGTATCATGCAGTGGCTGAATGGGGCCCATTATTTCATTCTGCTCTGCTAGACTATTCTGTTTCCTCCCCAGAAGGAAAGCGCCTTATCAGCCAAGTAAGATAGTCTAAATGATATATTGCTTTAAGCCAGGGATTTTCAAACTTTCTCCCCATCCACAACCCCCACACCAGCCATTGTCTCTTGTTACGAGTTCAGCCCCCACACAATCCTTGTATTCACATCCTGAAATCTTCTGCAGGAACCCAGGGGCTGGCTTTCATGGGATGGGGTGTTGAATTGGCTCTGGTGCTGATGGGTGACTGCTGCTGCTGGTGGGGTAATGGGTGTATGGGGCTGTTAATGCTTCTATGCTTCTTCCCTTCCACTCCCTTTTTCAGGGAAGCATTTCTTAAAATATAGAAAGAAACTAGCTAAGGGCTGTGAGCAGAAGGGGCTGCAGCATCAAGGCAGCCAGCTCCCCATCACCTTCAGGTGGCACTTCCCTAGAGTCCAGTGTGGTACAGGCAAGACAGGAGGAGGGAACAGAACTTCTCCCCTCCCCTTAGCTTGCTCCGCCTGGATCTTAGTGGTTGCTGGGTTTTGTCTTTTTGCTGAGACCTGCCACCTTGGTGAGCCTGCTGGAACTCTGCAGAGTCCTAGATGCTCACCAACTGATGAAAAGGGCGGAATACAGAACAAAAGTAAGTAGTATATCTCATTTTTAAAATAAAAGATGACAAATGCATTTATTACTTTTGGTTTGTACAAAAGCATAGCTTAAATGCAGCCTGATGTAAACTTGTGTGTCAAATATTTAACACTTAATTCCAATTAGTTTCTGGATTGATGTTTGTAGATCTGTTCTCCAACAAGGATCTCTTTTTGGGGAAAAGATACTGTAATATTACAAGAGCCAAATTCCGTGGTTCTTAGCCAATCAAAAGTTTCATTTGGCTCTAAGTGACTAGAGTGTCAGATACTTAATGAATTTGATCACATGAAATATGAGCCATGCTGAAATGACCTGCTCACAAGTAAATTTATCTACTGTGTATCGGTTCTTTGATACAACACATGCATTAGCAAACCCTGGACCATTAACGTGATATCTTAGCAAACATTGAAAAACTTGATAAAGATAGAATAATACAGTTTGACTTTTCTTTGCCACTTAGTACAAGCCAGGAGCAGTTTAATAAAACTCATGTGATTCCCAGATGTCATTGTTTTAGGGAGGAACCCATTATTTGTAAAGTCAAAAGATATTTTCATTTTATTTTTGACAGGGGGGTTTCCTCAGTTATCTGAATACAGGGTGGGGTGGGGAGAGGGATCTGAGGCAACTTACACTTACCCAGCACCCCGCTCCTACCACCACAACAGCACCTACTTTCTCATTGTGAGGGTGAAAAAGTAGTCTTTGCTGGCAGCATCTTTATTGCCATTCCAATGTTCACTTGAGTGGATGAGTGCTTCCATTGTTATGAATATGGAAAATAAGCATGTCACCTCACTGAGACCCCTATTCAATGAGAGTCCCCAGAGTGGGAATCCTGAGGTTACTCCCAAACTTAGTTCTCCCACAAAGCAGGTCTTGAAATGCTTGAGTGCCATCAAAAGGAACACAAAGAGCTGTATTTCTGTTCTTGCCATTCAACATCCAGTTGAAGTTTTCCGGAACTCTGGCACGATGTATGTAGTATTTCTTAATGGCTGTACAAGTGCAAAGATGCAAAACTAATTTAGAATTAAAGATAGTTATGAGGAATGGGTGCAAGTGACCCCTGTGCACTTTGACAAAATTACGCATAATTAAATTGGTGGATTCATGCAGTTTTTGATATACCATTGAAAAGGACTCCATTTTAATTAACATTGATAAGAAAACTACTCATCAGTGAAAATGCAATTAGAAAGACATTACGAACAGTTTACAGCTTGGAGGTTCACTGATAAGGGAGAGTGGAATCATTACTATTAAAGGTTCATCCTCTTAAGTGTCGCAAATGGTTTCCCCTATAAGCTAGTGTGTTTTACGGTGCTGTACAAATAAAAGTTGCTGGGAAAAATGAAACATCTGTATTACCCTCAATCCCTTAAAGGTTATTTGATGGATGAAAAATGAACCAAATGCATTTAAAATAAATGCATATTACAATATCACATGTAGTGATTTTTACAAAATTATTACTTATGTGCACAGTCCTGATATCTACAGACATGGCACTGTGAAGAAAGCTTGGTTCTTCAGAAGTTATTTTCTAGATACTTGTAAGAGTGATGCAGTTTGCGGTCAGTCTGATCATAATATCCCTTCAACTTTGGTACATTCAGTGCAAAATATTTTTGGGAATTTCTTACTCATATAAAAATAAAAGGCATTTTTTTTCCTTGAGAGTGCTTAAAGAATAAAACACTAGCACAATGTCTGTTTATGCATGAAAAGTGAAATGAACAAAAATAGCATTTAGTATGCTAGTTTCTTATTTAGACTCTGAGGAACTTAACATAATGAACCTATAAAAATAAAGAGAAGTCACTGTGTAAGTTTTTTTTCCTGATATGCTGTGGTAAATTGATACTTATTTTTTAAAACAGTTTCCATGCAGTATAAAGCATAAAATCGGTCATTATTAAGTTCTCCTTATAACAGCTCATCATTTGCCATACACGCACCACTTGCATATACATTTTCACAAACCTCCTTATTGCAAGCCATTGTTGTGACATCCCTTGTTGCTGATTTTCCTTCAAATTCACTTCTGCCCCAGGAAGCTGAAACCTGTGATGCACACCATGCAGGCACTCGTAGTCTTAGGTATAGCAAGTAATGGATATTCTGTTATAGTATATGGCATAAAGTAATGTATCTTTAGGAAACTTTTTTTTTTAAATAAAGAATTCCATAGTTTGATTTTAGCTAATTTAGGGGTGGGCTAAACAATTTCACATTTTGACTTGAACTGGACATTCAAGGACTTTATCTTGAAACTGGATTTCACCATTTATCAGATTTAGCCACCTTGCTGATCATGCATGGTCACATCTTTTGCTTGGGCCATAACAAACATGGCAGTCAAGAAAAACTGTTTATTGCAAGACTGTTGGTTTTCCCTGCACACCAGGCACACTCCAGTATTAGTGTAGAATACTCCGCCACTATCACAATGCTTGTAACTGCTTCCGAAGCTAGATTTACTCAGTCATGGAAATCTCATTATCTGAATTGCATTGTAAAACAATTTTCCTCTAAGAAATCCAATACAAATGTTCATTCATTCTTGAGAGGACAGATCCACAAACGGCCAAAGAGCTGGGCACTGTGGTTTGCGTATCACTCAAGTCCAAAGGTACTTGTCTCTTCAACTGCTGTCAACAGTTTCTCACAGAGCATGGCGAATGATGGGTAAGGGGGAAGGTCAAGACGATTGAAACATGTATGAGCCCTGCAAAAAAAAGTGGCAAATAAGCAAAGGTTATTTAGAAATTCAAATGAAAGTAACTGAAAATTCAGGTGCGCTAGAAGGCCCTTTCAAAATACCACGCTTTGTGAAATGATATTGCGTTACTGAACGCTGTTACTTTCAAGTTAAAAAAGAATTGTCAAAGATTGATACCATAATGTGGATCACAAGTAGTACCCTAAATTTTGCCTGTAAAATGTGCACACACAAAATGTGTAATTTAGGGGCACAATTGAGGCAGTCTGTTTTGAAAACTTGGTTTAAAATACATACTTTTAAAATTAGTATTTTCTATTAATAATTAATGATATTTGAATACTAGGTCTGTAATCATGAGCAGGTTATTTCTGAAGAATGAATGCACATAAATTAGATAAAGTTCGTGAAATACTAGAAAATACGTGTAGGGAACAGTCCTACTGACAGGAGATAGACTAGTTAGCAAATTAGGTCTTTTCCATTGATAATTTCTCTGGGCCAGAGCCTCAGCTGGTGTAAATCAGTGTAGCTTCCTTGATCAGTGCAGGTATGCTGATTTATACCAGCCGAGGATCTGATCTTGGTAATCTATTACAGACAAATATATTTAGTAGTTAAATGAATGTATGTATATAATTCTCCAACACACTCTGGCTTTCTTGACAGGACAGGAATATATTTCCCCCTCCCTCGATTTCTATAATCTGCCTATCACAATCTCTATGCACATTGTGGAAAGGTCCTAGAGACCACATCCTCTGACTAGAGGAAGGGCCAGAGTTGCCTGAGTTTGATATAGGGATTATCCTGCTCCCACTGAAATAAATGGCACAGCTCCAAGTGACTAATGCAAGTAGGATCTTTTGGGACAGGGGTTCTGAGATGAAAGCGCCAAGGACTTTTCATTTCCTCTTCTTCTTTGAAAGCTGACTAACCCTTTAGACCTTTGTTTTGGAAGTCCTTTTGTCTTTGGGTTTGGCCCTTAAAGGAGCAGGACTTTCTTTACATTTACTTTTTCCTTTTGCAATCACACCACACTGTTGTTTAAACCTGTTCCCGTTGGCAAGCAGAAACCTTTTCCGCAGTGGCGTGCCTGTCAGCGCTTGAACAGCAAACATTTAAAAAACACGCAGCATAATAAATTATAAAGTGTATAATGTCAGGAACTCTCCCCCCACCAATTACTGAGACTCCCTAGTCAACATACCCCATTCAACAGTATTCAGAATAGCTACACTGGATTTACAGTGGACCCTCTCAAAACACAAAGGTGCCCAGCCCCCAGATGAACAAATCTAGGGACCATCATCTTAAGTGCCAATCAGATCCTAACTACCAAGTTGGAACATGAAGAGAAGAGGTGAGTCATTCTAGCTTGTTTATAAACACAGAAGCTAAAGTTCATTACAATTCCTCAGTGAAGGTGAAACACGGAATTAGCAAACAGCATTGTAGTGTCATAAAAATACCAGGCTTTGGGAGACACACAGTATGCAGGGCCAGATTATCATTATAAACATCAGACCAAACTTCGGGTGTACTGCTGTGGTAGAAAAAATATTGTATTTTGCTCCATCCAATTATTGTAGACTTAACAGAACTCTGTCAGAATAAGAATGTTTTTCAGCAGGTAGAGTTAACACCCCATGGGGCTGCTTGTTTTCCCCCTTCCTCCCTCCCAATCCACTAGAGGGATCAACCCTTGCCTGCCTGGAAAGGGAGCAGGTCAGCAGAATCTGTGGACCTCTCTTCTCTTCCCAGAACATTGTGGAAAGCTATCTGTGGGATCCAGGAAGTGTGCTTTGAGGATTTAACTTTCCTGCAGAGTTCCTCCATGCTGGGGACCCTTGTTAAGGGGGGGAGGGGCAAAGACAGTAGGAAGCAGTGCTGTCAGGTAGCTAGATGGCCCTGTATACCCTCTGGGTTCAATTTAGATCTTGGAAGATCCATGGTGGCCTAACCTCCTGCATCTGGTGGGTGGGTTCAACTGATTCCCCCTCCTTAACCCTCTGGAAGGAGAATTTGGAGGAAACATTATGAAAGAAACTTCATAGAGCTTCTCTTTCCATCAGGCCCACAGGAGGGGAATGTGAACCACTGCAATAATCTTCCTGGCATCCTCTGGCTGCTCACACAACCAGCAGAATGATTTCCTCTTGCTTCTGAAAATTAATGCATTCAGAAAGGGTATGGAAGGAGAGGAGTTTCTTTGAAACAGACATCCACTTGTTAGAATTATGCATCATGCATAATGTGGGCTGTACAACCACAAATTATAAAAACCATGAGGCATGAATCAATAAGGGATTCACTGCAAGCTAACAATCTTGCATCTTGGTTTAACTGATTAGCAGGAAGACAAGTTGAGTTTTCTTTCAGTTTTTGAGGATGATTTTGTCGTAGTGTATTGAAAATGTGATCATAATTTTCTTTAGAGAGCTGACTCATTTTTAAAAATGAAGATATTGATCCTGTTGAGGAAATGTGCTCTTTTTCTACCAGACAAAGGACTCTGTCATTCTGCAAGGAGAGTGATTTTACTGTGAATACTGCTTTCCCAGGACATTTCAAGCTAACTGTGTACTATGTTCATCTTTCAGCTCACACATTTTCTGATAAAGGTAAACGTATCTTAGTTCCTGGAGTCTTGACAGTCAATCACTCCCCCCTTCACTGACGTTCAAACAGTATTACAGACAAATTAACTTTTAAGTCCAAAGTCCAGTACCTTAGCAATAACAGAAGAATGCTGTTCGCGTGCAAATGTTTAGATATGCATTATCACTAGCTGCTATATAATTAACATACCAACTTCTAAACATTTAAGAAACAAAGAGCAAGAGTTCCCCTAGTGATAGCTGATTTAGCCTGATGTACAATAAGTTAAACAAGCTGGAAGTAAAAGTGGTGACAGGGACAGCAGGGTCAAAACTAAACAAGTAATAACTAACTTTTTCAGTGCATTCACATGCCACTAACATAAAGGGCAGTGACAGAAGCCAGGCAACTTGACATGCAAGTTACAGAAGTTTCATTGTTCTGGTTCAATAAGGCTGATTATATCATGATCAGAACTATGGAAGCTATGGAATCATCTAATCAATCCGTTCTCTGTATTAGCCTTCCTCAGCTCAACAGAGCCAGGAAAAGGGAATGGCTACTATAAAATGTTTTCATTCATTTCTTCTCTCTGGTAGGAATAAAAAACCCCAAAACCTTGACTTGTAATTTGAGGGCCAGATTTTGCCAGTAATATCAGACTCCACAAGGGGTCCCAGCGAAATCGGTCTGACTATTCACAAAATAAAAACACTAATCACTGAGAGTGAGGATAAGAGAATTCGTCCCTAGGTTAATACAAAATCCTAGAATCATTAGGCACCAAAGAGCTTCAGGGTGAAATTTTCAGTGGGTGTCCAACAATTCATCCACATCTGCAGGATCTCTTTTAGGAGCCTGCTGAAAGTTTGCCACTCAGTGTCTTTGTTAAGATAGGGAGCTTCAGCCAGTGCTACTCAGTGTTTGCACAGTAAAGCCTTTGAAGCTGGTGGGGCTTAGGCTGAAGCCGCTCTGCACACAGGAACTGGAGATGTTAGAAAAGCAAACACATAGTTGACATTCTGCTCAGAGCTAAGTTTGAGAGGGACGCTGTAAGTCATGCATTTCCTATGGGATTAGGGTGCCATGTCTTGAGCACTGGGAGTGGCTGACGCATGACAAATAAACTTGTGTTATTTGGCTCTCATGTTTATAAAAATATCTTAAAACAGTACTAACGTTGTGGCCCAGTGTCGCCAAAGCACGGGAATTGAAAGTTAAAGATCAAGGGCCATATTCACTGCCATGGGCAAAGAGGTGAGCAGCTGGAACCCTCCCTGCACCCACTGGGCTGAACTGGTAAAGGCGCTCAGCACATATCTCCACTCTCTTTCTCCAAAGTGAAGCAGTTTTATTTTACAGCTGGAGCTACACAGTAGCCCTGCCAGAAGAAACTCCCTCAGTGCGGTACTGAATCTCCTGGCTTGTCCTGCCCCGTCCCACTGCGTTGACTGTACTCGCTGGCTCTGGTTTCCAAGGCAGAATGAGCAGCTTACAGGAGTGTGGCCCTGTTCCAGGTTGGATCCTTCTGCCTAATAGGTGAATTTGGTCCCAAGTCCCTGTATCTATCCACACTAAATGGGTAAAGCGGGTTCATTGGTTATATTAGTAGACAGCTAGTTTGAGCCTTCCCTTTGAGTTCCCCTGCTTTGGTGGGTTTTTATGGGTTCAGAACACTATTTTAATGGAACTTTCACAATTTATTTTCTTTCTCCCATTTTTAAGTTACTTTAAATTCCTTGCTGAACCTCTCATTAGCTGTAAAAGTAAATGTTTTGGGGGGTATAGTGTTGATTTTTGATGAATTCATTTGTCACGTTCCTCCTCACAGTAGCCAGATTATCAGTCCCGGAAAATCTGATTTCCAGTTATTTGTGCCTCCCAGGCCAGCCTCCTGCCACACTGATCAAATATGTATTTTGCGTCTACTTACATCTAGCTATTAAGGCCCCAATCTTGATGGCATATACACATGTTCTTAAATTTATTACCAGGAGTAGCCCATCAAATCTAATGGGACTCCTCATCATAGTGAAGTTAAGCAGGATTGAGATCTTAGATTGTGAACCTTTTGGGGCAGGAATTGTCTTTTTGATGTGAAATGTGCCCAGTGAATGGTGCCCTAATCCTAACTGGGACCTTTTATTTAATAATAATATTTCAGTACTGCCTAAAGTCTGTCTTAGAGACTGAATATTAGAAGATAGAAAAACTACAATAATCTCTTTTCCTACTTAAGTATCGGTATAAAATGGAATGGCACTGCCGAAGTCCAGGTTCATTCAAGAAAGTGAAACGGTTTATATTTTTAAAATGCTGTAGGAACATAATCTATTTCTCATTTCAGTAACTATCACTCTCTGAGGCACACCTAGGTGGCTGACACACAAAATATCTTTTGACCCTAAAAGATACTACAGTAATTGTTTTGAAATATAAACTTAGAATTCTCTTAATGTATCTTTGACCTTCAGCTGAGTGGCTCCCATTTATACTGTTAACTGACAATGTGGTTTTGTGTTAGGGCTACTGACTCCACAAACTTATACACTGGGTCTGTGCATGTCAACTACATAGTACTGTTTATACTTTCATAGAATCATAGAATATCAGGGTCGGAAGGGACCTCAGGAGGTCATCTAGTCCAACCCCCTGCTCAAAGCAGGACCAATTCCCAACTAAATCTATTTCCAACCAGTGTAACTTCCTCTAAATGCTACAAAATTTGGATGATGGAAGATCTTCCCCAAATGTATTAATCTGCAAAACTGACCTCACTGTAGAGAAGTTCTTGTTAATACAGAGTTCAGTCAAGACGACTTCTCAGATCTTGGCTCATATGCCATCAGTCTTTGATACTGTAGATCATTTAAGACCACAGCTCTTTTCCTGGCATCACGAAAGGAAAAAACGAGGAAAGCAATTCCTTCCTTACTTTTTCCTCTTGCAACTGATCATGTCACTTTTCACCCTGAATTCTTTCACTGACTTCCGCTCTTCAAGTCCTTGTGCAACTCAGCTCTTCCAACTCCCCTTTTCACTTGGCCCAAGCCTCTCTACTACTTGCTCCCTTTACAATCTTCACCCTCTCTTACCATCGTGTTTTGCCTTCTTCTGTCATAAGATTTCTACACAACGCTGAAGTCATGCTGGTCCTCCTAGGGACTGAACTAGACTGTAAATACATTGGGTCTCTTTCATCTAGAGCTGATATTCATTTTCTGGCAATGACCAATAACTTACCTTTCAAAGAATATCATATATACTATTTTAGGGAAGCAACGCCTGGTTTTATGACAAACAAAAAACCCATAAATTTTAGAAGAGAAGTTGTAAACCTGGTAAAGTAGAATGAATTGAATTAAGGTACAGACTACTAAGCAGAATTAGTTTGTCTTTCCCACCACGCAGGGAAACAACCTCTTCAGTTCAAAGAAATACACATATGTCTGACACACTGGAACAACTAGAGAGCAGAGCTTCCCCTGCAGCAGAGCAGACCCAGTCAATCAATGACAGCTGTTTGTTTCTCAAGCAGCTTCTGCATAACCCCAATAGTTAGCAGCAGGGGTAGTTGAGAATATCAACATATCTATTGTGATTGGCTCACAGAGAACTGAAGTCTATCCAAGTAGTTCAAAATTTACTTAGATTTAAAAAACATATACACACACTTTTACCTGGGAAGAGCAGTGATTTTTCCCCATTTTTCTACACAGAATCTTCTTGGCCCATTGCTCCCTCTTAGAGATGCAAACCCCTCATAAGGTATGCTGGATGTGCCTGTAACAAACTACCAACACAAAAAGAATAATATGTATGACAGATATACAACCTGAGAGTCCTGTGAATGCTCGTGCATAAGTAACTACTCACAGCAGTGTTCCCACTAAGTCAAGTTGCTCCTGTATAAGAGTTTGCAGGATCAGGCCTTATTTGAAGGGGAAGCAGGAGTATTAAAATCCTGTTTAAAATGTAGGGGAAGGAAAGTGGCATATTTCTTGATAAGACTCTAGGAGGGAGGGCTTACTAGCCTAATTTCTGTTAAAGATTTCACTTATAGACAGCCAGTATATAAGAGTAACTATGATGCACAATTAGTATAGAATTCAAGTCACATTACTAGTATCATCAAGCTAATAAATAAAAAAGTGAGGAGAGAGAAAATAAAATACACTTAATAAGGTTTAAGAGGGACTAACTAATAAGTAAATGTTACATTTATGTCATGCCTTTCATCCAGCTGGATTTCAAAGCACTTTACAAACTTTGCTAACTGATATAAGCTAAGAGCCAAGTTCTGCAGTTCTCGTCTAGGTAAAATTCCCATAGATTTCAGTGATAATTTCTTATGATATTGTACAGAGCAGATTTGACTAGAACCATCCATCGATAAGAGAGTCTTGTGACAAATACAACCTACTTATTTTTAATGATCTGTGATACAACACCTATATAAAATATTTTTTGACCTGCAGTTGCAGAATCCCTACACTGTATTATAATTACAAAGGGAAACCTTAGCAATAAAGTTACACAGCCATCTATGGTCCTGCATCAAAATGGACACCTCAGTAATGTTTCCCACATAGCATTTACACAGAGCCAGCTGTAACAGGAAAAAGGCATGTTAGTGATACAGTGAACATGATGATCAGATGCCAGTTCTGAAATGTTTAAAACAATGGATTTGAAACCAGTGCAAATATGTGGCAAACAGATAAAATCAGATCTGGTCCCTTCTAAAGAATTTGGTGTGCTAAAGGTACCTGTATTTGATTACATGTAACTCTGTGAAAAACCCATATGCATTAAAATTCCTCTACTGCCTTTAGTGTTGTTGAATCCTTCATCAGGTAAATGAATTCCACAGGTGGACATATTGTGTGAAGCAGTGTTTCTATTTGTTTGTTTCTAATTTACTTGCTATCAACTTAGTGAAGGCCTCTTGTTTTCATGTTATATGAGAGGATAATAATGGGGGAACTGGATCAGTTTTCAGTATCATTTTCATAATTTTGAACTTCTCAGCCAAGGCCTCCCTAACTCTTCCTCTGAATAATCTTCAAAGGTAAATACAGTCATGTTTTTTTCCTCTCCTTGGAATACAAATTTTGAGGATTTTTTTTAGTCAAATAATAAAAATCACCACCACCCAATACTCCTGTTGGTATTGGTAACTTTCTACCAAGTGAACTTATGTTTTTAGTTAGTTCTGACATTTCAATTATTTACAGTAAGAATCTGGAGACTGCTGAGTTACCAGGCCATTCCCCTGTCTTGACATCACACTATCTGAAGGTTTCATTGTCCGAAACTGACGAAGTAGTTTAACATTTAATGTGAAATGGTGGTATATATTTTTATACAGATCTACTGATCTCTCACCTGTAATAGCCTTAGCCGTTGTTCATTGTTGAATCTTTCTACAGCAGCCCAGAACCACCGAATTACCATGTGATTGTCATGGTAACCTGTTAGATCAACAACAAAAAGCCCCATTACTTTTTTGCTGTGGCCTCAGGCCTTGTGCCGGCAACAACTCTTTTAATATTAAGTGCTATAGAAGT
The DNA here is from genome assembly GCF_016161935.1 of Mauremys reevesii. Lineage (NCBI taxonomy): Eukaryota > Metazoa > Chordata > Testudines > Geoemydidae > Mauremys > Mauremys reevesii. The sequence continues at coordinate 23,704,711 of NC_052633.1, read as the reverse complement.
GCAGGAGAACACACATGTGAAATATTAATCATGAATGGCCTTCCCCGGCTCAGTCTTAATTGCAGTCTTAGCCTCCATACTTATAATCAAATATCAGAAAAAGTCAGCAAGTGAGACTAATCCAGGGCTCTTATCAGGGTCATTGCACATTGCTCCAAATTAAAGGCAGACATTCAGTTTCCCTTTTATAAACACTTAAACCATTAGCAAGTCACTCATCCGAGTTGCCAACTCTTGTGACATTAGGTTTTTGGTTTTTTACGTTTTTTTAAAAAGCTGCTCATGATGCCAGTAGCAATTGCAGCCACCTCACTCAAAACAGCTGTCATCTCATTGTTCTTGATGGGATTGAAGCAGGACTGCACTCAGATAGGCTCACTACCAGTTCCAGATAGCCTTTGGAAATGGAAGTGAAGTGGTCCTTACTAAAGATGGCTGCCTTACCACTCTCTTTAAGCAGTCAGGCAGGAGAAAAATCAGAGAACAGCTGAATGTAAGAGCAAGGAGAAAGACTGAGCGTAATGGGGATGTGAGAGGGGTTTGGAGTCACATATAACATGAACCTTTACCTGCTGCTGTAAACGAACTCCAAGAACACCTTTATGTCAAAGATTTGCCTACTCACTTTCAGATGCCATCAACCTCTCTGTAAATTCAAAATATAAACATGCTCTTGCCGTTTGGGATCTTACCCCTTTTATCAACTAAAATGACTGCTCCTAATTCAAAAGCTAACCAGGAAAATTAAGACATTCCAAAATTAGTTTAAAATGGGCTCAAACACTTATTAAATTGACCTATTTCATAGAATAGGTTTAGGAAAATCTTAGACAAAGGGCACTTCCAGGTTCACTCATGCGGAACCAGAGCTAACTTTGACTAGGAAAAAAAAAATCAATGTCACCTCCTCTATACTCTGTGTTGTTTCTCCAGTCACTTAAGTCAATTTCTGCCGTGCCAGCAATAACCAGTTCCAATTCTCTTGCATCAAATACAGACACCAGCCTGGCGTCAACAACCTGTGAAAGGAAATAAAATACATAGAAACATACCCTCATTGTTTCTGTTATTTTTGCCTCCTACTAAACAGACTCCCCAGTTACTAATGCTGTATCATTTTTCAAGTAATGTTCTGGCTTGTTCAATGAATGGGGAGACTTAAGGTTAAAACATTTTTCAAAAAATGCAAATATGGGGACTATTCTTCCACTGGGTTTCATACTCTAGCTACATTCAGTTTCATTAGAAGCTCATAGTATTTAGAAGGAAAATGATTTAGAAAAATAATACAGAAATACCTCCAGGGCAATAAGGATCACTATATTCAAGGTCCATGTTCAAGGTGGAAAATGTAAAGGAAAGCATCTTGAAATATACTCAGCCAATTGTGTAATGCTGGACATGGAGTAAAAAATTCCTTCCTGAGTTCAACTCTCCTTATTATCTGAGTTTGCACTGCTGCTAATGCAAATAATGGTAATAATGTTTTCCATTTCTTTAGAATGTAGTCATGTTATTTGACTCAATGACCTCCAACAAGTGACCTCCACATAAATAATGCAACATTTGATTATTATGAAATACATTAGGTCTACTGAAGGATACATATGAATCTCACTCCTGATTTTACCTATGTCTTCTAAATACTGCGTGGTTGGGTGTATTAGAAATGCAAGTACAGAGAAAGCTAGGTAATATACATATGGGAACTAGAGTTGAGTAGGATTTCTTACCTCGTAGAAACCTCGAACTAGACTTTCTGTTTGCTGCACAACCCCTCTCTCAATTCTCCATTTCACCATTCTCTCTATGTATTCTTTTTTGTTCTTCTCTGTGACTGGGATGTTGGCACCCCCTGGTTTCAATTCCCGTTCAGTGATCTTAGAGGAAAACCACCACCAAAATAATATAAAGACAACAAAAAATATAGTATAAACTCAAGCTTTTTGCTAAATACGTAGCGCTAATTCCCCAATATCATAGGCCAAGCACAGATTGGTTTAACAGACTGGAGTTCATAAACTCAGACAGATGACATGAAATTGAAATCCCCGTTTTCACCAGATCATGTCAAGTACAAAGTAAGAACAAGCAGCTTCAGAATAAGAGATACAAACCAGCTCCTGTATTCTCTAGGTATTGCATTGGTAGGTAACGAATGATAATCTCTCTATAGGTTTTTCAATTGTTCATATCAACCAAGATTTTTATTAATGAACTCAAATCAGCTGGGAATGATATCATTTTTCAGTCCAAAGAAACAGTTACCTAACAACAGCATATAAAAAGGAAAGGAAAGGAAAGTAGCAATCTTGCACACCTGCCCAAAAACTTCTTCATTTACAGTGAATGTGAGATCTAGGATATCATGTATATCGTTGTCTTTCATCCACTGCAAACTCTGGTGGAACTCCTCATCAAGGTATTCCAAGTCACTCAGGTCACAGAGTCTAACAAACAAGAAGAAAATATACAAATATAGCTGACAGCAGTAGTGCATGCTCATTAACAGAGCTGAGACAGGACAGCCCTACAAAACAAACTGAGAATAAAGGGAGCTCAGAGAAATCAACAGAACAAAGAACAGTGGTTACTGGATTCCTTTGTGCTGACGTTCTTAAGTCAAGTTAGTAGAAACTATTCTGAATCTCTATTTGCCTAGCAATGGTACTAGCAACTACTTGTGTAACTCATCTCTTTGTTGTTAAACTACAAAACCCTATATTTCCATTTTAAAGACCTTTTGCTTGTAAATTTCACTTTATTTCAAATTCTACCCACTTGCACTATATTTCAATGACTAATATCATATTTCAATGACTTATTTTGACCATGGATTACAAAAAATGCGATTAATTCTTGTTATACTTAAGTGTAAAGATCCATCAATATGGGATAGGTAATTCATCTCATAAAAGAAATAGCACCTTTTTATTAGTACTAAGCTCTGCAATAAGGAGGATGGTCTTAATTTGTCACCTCCTGCTCTCTCCATTTTGCCAGTGGTGCCAGCCTGAGTGATTTTGCCATAAAGCCCTTAAACAGGGTACGCCCTTCCAAATTTGGTTTGTGAGCCAACTGCCCTCTCCTCATTCAAGCACCTCCTTACCACTTGCGTCTTCCATGATCCCCACAAGAAGTCAGTCAACAATCATAATTATTATTACGGGATCAGATTCTGTCAGCCTTATTTACTTGAGCAGAATCTTAACCTGTGAACAGACTTACATTTAGGATCACCCAGAGAATAAGCTGCTACTCCACCAGGAGAATTTATTCTTGCGCCCACTCTAGGGCTGGTGCAGGCACATAGTGAAGATGGCTTGCATCTTCTCTAGCTAGAGGGTACCAGGAGTGGTCTTGGGCTACGGTTACCTTAACTTGCATCCTGCAGCAATGGCCCTTAGCAGCTGTGCAGAATGGCTGGGACAACATTCCCCTTGCTGAGCCAGGAATGCCCCATGCACCAGTGCCTCCTGCAAATGTGTGTGCAGAGCTCGTTCAGACACCTGAACTGTGGAGCTGCAGACCCAGGAGGGAGTGCATGAGCAGGGGTATCCATAACGCTGCTTTGTAGAGTCTTTCTGCAGGCCAGGCCATAAGGGGATCATGAATCAGGCCCTCTGTTTATGAAGGTGGCAGAATCTGGCCCACAGCTATTTAAAAAACTACTAGCAAGCCACCATGACCAATAGATAACTAAACTAAGTAACCACATGATATTACTGCTGGAGTCCTTGTCTTTCACCCCCGCACCCCATACAGTTTTATTAGTCTCCCCCGTCACATCACCTTTAACTTGGGACTGTCAGCTCCTTGGGAGTGGGACCAGGCCTTTTTAAAAAAAATTCTGTAAAGCACCTACTACAGTTTTGTTTGCTGTAAAAATAAACTTGTATTATTTTCACAGCACCATAAATGTGAACGGTGCTTTACAGATAAATGTAAATCATCTTCAGAAATTCTCAGATGTGGCTTCCGATATTGGGCTTCCCTTTTTGGGCCCTAAACTTGAGATACATTAGATCTGATTTTCAGTGGTACTGAGCAACTGCAGATCTTATTGTCTTCAGCTGAGCTGTGGAGATTCAGTACTTCTGAAAATCAGACCCAGGGTATCTCAAGTTAGGCACCCCAAAATGGAGGCAGCCAAAAATCAGAGACTACTTTTGAAAACACTGATCTTAAAGTCTAAATAAGGTTTGATTCAGATCATTCCTATGAGTCATTAAAGACAAATGAACAAGTACTCTATTAATATCTGATGTTTCACTGCAGGGTTTGAATAGTATGTTTTTTATAGAAGGAACTGGTGGTGTAATTGGCTGGCAGGAATCACGAGGTTTTGATATTGATCAGCAACATCTTCAAAGTCATCAAGTAACTGTCTAGTACCATAAATGGGCCTTGATTTAGGCAACTATATTTTAAAGTAAATCTTGGATTAAAACTAAATGACCAGATTATATTGACCTATCTTCTTGGAGTCAAGAACCTGACATTTATTGCTGGTCAAAAACTGCATTTTCCATGAGAAAAAGAAAATCAGAACATTTCTACTCACATTCGGAGGAGGGCTTTATAAAAGGGCCGTGTAAAGAAGGCATCTAACAAATACTGATGTATCAGAGCAAGACCAAGGATTCGACCACTGAACCTGAACCTGAATGACAAAGGAAATGAGTTATAACCAGTACACTCATACTTTGTGGTTAGTGTGCTGCCCTATCATTTATCTGTGTACCAAGTTTAACAGTATATTTAAATCAGATAACTATAACTGTATTGTGGTAACTTGATTCTTTTTAGTTCTCAGTAGAATGGAGTGAAAAAACAAATCTGCAAGGCGTGGAAAGTACCTGGGGTTTCAAAGCTGAAGTTGCCACTTTTCAGCTACTGAAAGCTAAACTGAACTCATTCTAACCCTACCAAACTAGGTTCTTTTTTCAAACCCTGGCTTCCAACATGACAGCTGTTTTCTGGCCCTCCGTCTCCTCACGCTCCCTTTCTGAGCACTGAGAGATTGATTCTGACAGATGATTCTAGGCATCCTTTTCCAGCTAGTGGGTGGCTCCATGCTCTTTTTCATGGCTGGTGGATATTGGGCTCCATGTAACCTTTTTTGGGGGGTGGCTGGAAATTATCACCCTTACCATTCCATTTCCCCCCAAAAGTACCAACATGATTTAAACCCCCTTGTGCACTCATTGCTGCTGGAAGATTAGAAATTAGGAATGTGGCAACTTTGTTTGCAACACTAGGGCCTTCACATAGACTCTTTTAGACTCTAAGAGCACAATTCTGCAGTCAATAATAACGGTGCATGTTGCAGAAGATTGTGAAAAAAAATCATTAAAGAAACTAGGCATGCCCTCCGTGTATCTGAAAGCAGATTCAAGCCTAATGCTCTCTCTGAAAGAAAGTCAAGTTTCTAGACTTCCTGGTAAGACACATAACTCAGAACTACTTTACTTGGGAAAAATTAAGGCTTTGTTATGCCTGGCCCTACGCAGGGTGTGCAAGATGGGGAAGACACACACAAGGCTTCCTCCCTCTGTGCACAGCTGCATTCCTTGCACTCTCCCTGATGCTGACGCTGGCACTAGTCTCTCCAGAAACAAATGGGTCATGCCCCACTCACTCACTGGCCAGCTCTCTAGGTCCACATAGCTGGGGATGGGGAGAAGAGGGCCATGCACAGCCCTGCAGCTTGTCCGGCCAGACTGTCATGCTTTTTCAGATGCAGCATATACAGTTTGTTGTTGCTGAACTTCTGTATCCAATCTTTTATCAGAGTCCAACAGGTGCATTGCTTCAGTTGATGTGCAGTGCAGCCAGCCAGCACTGAATGGTGTAACTCTCAACTATACTTCATTGCAACGATTCGCCATCATTTGAGACCCTAATTTGCCTCTGTCCTACACAGACTTGCAGCTGTCACCCCATTACTGTAATTTAAATCCAGATTCTCAGCTAGTGTAAGTGACATGGCTCCACTGATTTCGCTGGAGATGCACCGATTTATACCATCTTAGAATTTGGCCCTTAATCCTGAAATTGAGATTATGTATATATACAAAAAGATACATTTTATGGATATATATATATACACTGAACATCATTTCAGGTTTTTTCCTCTGTTGTTTTTTGGATTCCTCATAGTACATCCTTTTCACATATTTTAAAGGCTACTATCAGGTATATGGACCTTGATTAAATAGCAAAAAACAAGAAGAGATATCTCAATAGATTTTCCTCCACCAGATGTGGACTGCCTTACTGGGAACAATCTATATTCATGGAGAAATCCCAAACAAACAACATGCAATAAAAGCTGATTGAAATCTCTCATACACTGAGTTGACTGCAAGCCAATGTTTAATATAATCTGCTTTTCATGCACAAAGCACTGACAGTGCTTTGGTGAAGCAAATGTTTGCTCTTGTACAAGAAGTGTGGAGTTTCATGTAGTGAGCCAAACCCACAATACATATGTTCCAAATCTCATCTTTGCTGACTTTGTGAGAAACAAGAATATCTGCTACAACCAACTAAAAAAAAATGAGGAAAAAGTCTAAATTATTTTACTGCTGGTTAAAAAGATCAAACTCTGTGTTTGAACAAATATGAGCTGGTTCTCCACAAGTGGAAACAATATATAAAAGAAGATTAGAAATTAATTCTTACCACTCATGGTGATTGTCTACAAAAGCAGACATGGGACTTATTTGTACTGTGTAGGTATCATTGGCTGAATATTCAAATAAACCATAATATGGATTGAAGAGCTCTCGGGACACCAGGAAAAAAAACTCTCTTGACGGTCCACTGTAATCCAACCTTTAAAAAAATTCAAGTTAATTTATTACAGAAGGTTTATTTGATACAACAAGGCTTGTCATAAGAACATAAGAATGGTCAGGTCATCTAGCCCACTATCCTGTCTTCTGATGGTGGCAAATGCCAGATACTTCAGAGGGAATTAACAGAACAGAGGCTCAGAGCATGGAGTTGTATATCCCTGACTATCTTGGCTAATTATCATTGATGGACTTTGTAGTGGGGCAGTTGCCCCCTCCTGAAAAAAAGGGTGGGCTGACGGGGGAAGCAGCCACAGCTGGGGCACGCCCCAATCAGGCCACAGCTGGCCCTATAAAAGGCCAGTGAGCCAGGAGCTGAGTCAGTCTCTCTCTTGCGCTGCCTGGGAGCTCAGGGTATGGAGCAGGGCTGGGGAAAGGCAAGGAGAGCTGGGGAGCTCCAGCCTGGTAAATCCCCAGGCTGCGGGCCTTGCTAAAAGACCAAAACAGGTACTGGGGTGCTGAGGCTGCAATCCGGGGTTAGGCAGAGACAGCTGGTCCGACCCCTCTTGCCAATGAAGAGTGGGCTTTTACAGACTGCAGTTTGCCCCAGTGACCAGGGGCTAGATGATGACTGGCAGTAGCTACTGAGGCAAGGTGGGGATAGAGGGTTGGGGGTTCCCCTGGGAGGGGAAACCCGGACTGTGGGTTACTGCTGGGGGCAGAACCCAGAGGAAAAGGGGCACTGGGGTCTCGGAAGGACACGGGGGCCCTAAGGCAGGTGAGACACCAGCCTGCAGAGGGTGCTCCGGGCTGGACAAGAGCTAATTCCCAGGTTAACCAGCAGGAGGCGCCGCGCCAGTGAGTCTTGCTTCACCACAGACATTCTCTATAAATCTACATTCTTTTAACCACTGCATAAGGTTTTTCTAAGGCGCCTATCACTGTGGCGTTTAAATCCTCGATCCTGTGAGATGCGTCCTGTGGGTGAACTCCTATGCCCGCATGGAGCCTAACTGAAGTGGAGCAGTTTGCAGGATTGGGGCCTAAGTGACACACAGCCTTCATGGAAGACCCTTGCTAAGTCTATATTGGTCTCTTGAGAATAACTTGATCAATGGTATCAAATCAAGTCATTTTGGAGAAGCTAAAGGGAAAGCAGAAATCCCTTCCTACATACAGCACACAACAGAAGAGCCATCATTAAACCAACACACATATGCATCTGACAAGTCAAGGACAGAAATGAAAAACCAATCATATTATATCCTTGCTGAGGGGAAGCAATTCAAAGAGGTATATTCTCCTTTAAGAAAGAAAATCTCAAATTACTTTAATGCTTCATCTTTCTTGGACTCTCTCTCTCCTTTCAGGACCTTCACTCTATCAAAGTAGTTTGTTTTTTATTAAAAAAGCTGGGAGTTATTTAGATTCTTTATTTATTAGAAACTATAATCTTGAATTAGTAGAACCTGAAGGAAATGCATTCTCCAGGTGACATGTAATTGCACTCAAATTGGGAAGACAGACAGCCTCATTGCTGAAATAGTATTGAGACAAATTACTGTCTTATCACTCCTCACAATTGAAGTGAATCAAGTGTAAGAGTATGTCTACACTGGAAACTTCAAAGCGCTGCCACGGGAACGCTCCTGCAGCAGCGCTTTGAAGTGCAAGTGTGGTCGCACGTGAGCGCTGGGAGAGAGCTCTCCCAGTGCTCCTGGTAATCCACTTCCACCAGGGGATTAGCTCCGAGTGCTGGGAGCCTGTCTACACTAGCACTTTAAAGTGCTCAGACTTGCTGCGCTCATGGGGGTGATTTTTCACACCCCTGAGCCAACAAGTTAGAGCACGATAACATGTAAGTGTAGACAAGCCCTAAGACTAATACCTCTGTAGCAGTGCAGAATGGAAAACTGGGGAGTTTCCCATGGGGAAGAGACATTATTATAGCCCTAAAAGAGAGAAATAAAGCACCTCTATAGCCTAAGGATTTCAGGCACTGACCTTCTTTAGTCTTAGTGCCAGGCTAATGTACACATAGAAAGGCAAGAGCCTAAACTTGAAAGGACAATCTGTATGTCTTACGATAATTATCCAATGTGCAGTTAATATACAACATCTAACGTATAGAATATACTTCATCTAATCTATAGAATGAGACGTGCTTTGCACCGTATATATGTGGGGGTTTTTCCTCTTATTTTGATTTAATACCTAAAATATAAAAATGTACATAACCTTGCCTCTGGGCATCTATGTCCTTTTTCAAATATACAATAATAAATTAACATTTAGCAGAATAAAACTACTCAGGCACATAAAATATGGGGATGGTAGTTTAATATAAGAAGAGTTTATATTAAAATATATAATATTCCACCCTTTTCCAAAAATGCTGGCTATTCTATTCCTTTGTGCAAAAGCCTGAGCAAACAGATCAATTTTTAATGTGCTCAGAAGCTCAAACAATTGGTTATATTTTAGACCAAGGTGTGGCCTGGATTCCAAAGATGAGAGGTCCCTGAGAATGCCCTGCCAGCAGCTCCTTCTCATTCAAACTGAAGAAGTGTCACTGCTCACTGTAAATGTATGGCACAAAGAGAGAAAAAGTCTCTGAAACGGGCAATTCTCTAGAATGGCCATTCAGGGAATTATATGTCAACATTAACATCTTAGTATCTCACCTGGAAAGCCAAAGAGCAGCTCACACAAATCATAGAAGATTATGGTTGGAAGAGACCTTGGCAGGTCATCTAGTCCAATCCCCCTGCTCAGAGCAGGACCAACACCAACTAAATCATCCCAGCCAGGGCGTTGTCAAGCTGGGCCTTAAAAACCTCTAAGGACGGAGATTCCACCACCTCCCTAGGTAACCCATTTCAGTGCTTCACCACCCTCCTAGTGAAATACTGTTTCCCAATATCCAACATAGACCTTCACTGCAACTTGAGACCATTGCTCTTTGTTCTTTCATCTGCCACCACCGAGAACAGCCGAGCTCCATCATCTCTGAAACCCCCTTTCAGGTAGTTGAAGGCTGCTATCAAATCCCCCCCTCACTCTTCTCTTCAGCAGACTAAACAAGCCCACTTCCCTCAGCCTCTCCTCATAAGTCATGTGCCCCTGCCACCTGATCATTTTCATTGCCCTCCGCTGAACTCTCTACAATTTGTCCACATCCCTGAGCACTAGTATAATATGTTCACAGTGCAAAACCCTGCTTAGTGAGCAGGCTCCCATGTTCTGCCCCAGCTCAGTTTCTGAATGGATTTAAGGTGTGACCCCACTTTGCAGTGTGCACAGTGCACTGCAGTAGTCTAAACTCAAGATGACAAAGGTAAAGATGATGATACTGAGAGGTCCATGTAAGAAAGAAAAGGTCACAACCACCTTGACTGCTGGCTGATACCTAATGGTTAAACATGAGTTTCACATCCTCTACCATATCAGGTTTGCTTTCTCCCACCTATTAATATCCTCTCAGTATTTTCTGCATTGAGCCTCAGCCAAGTAACTCTTATCCATGCCCCAATCTCCACCAGACAAAGGGCAAACACTCATTTGCTTCAGCTGAGGAAAAAAGATGGGCTTGTACTGACACTTAGGTGATTGAGGTTCAGTTCCTGACTGTGACATAGATTTCCTATGTGACGTGGGCCAGACATTTAGCCCTGGTTCCCCATTTGTAAAATATGGAAATGAATACTTTTCACCTCACAGAAGGGTTTATGAAGATAAATTCTTCAAAGTTTTATTTCACCAAAGATACTATGATGTTGAGGGCCATGTAAATACATACAAAGATACAGAGCCGGGTGTCACGAGTACACTGAAGACAATGTAACCTAGATGGGGTTTTTTGTGTGTGTTTTTTTTTTACTAGCCCTCCCAATAGCCTCAGATACTCATTAAATAAGAGGTGTGGCCAGATAGACCCCCGCCCCCCCCCGGAGTATTCCACAGGAGAGCTCCTGCTCACGCACTAATGGTGCAAAACAACACTCTGGGATTTGACAGAAAGTAATGGACACCTATTCCTTAGAGTCTTTGTTTCTGCTAGGGTTCCATGAATGTCTACACTACTTTACCACCAAGAGTTACCAAAGGCAGCTGACAGACCTAATATAAACCTGGGCACCCAATCTATCACTAGGAGATTTCATCCATCAAAGCAGTCTCCACATCATGCCCAAGCCTGCAACCAGATTGTCAAGGAAATCTGAGGGATCTAGATACCATGAGAGTTTTCTTGCCGTAGCCTTTTCAGTAATCTTACCCAGAAATGGAAGATGAGATAAAGAACAATAGTTAGTAATGACGGTTTCTTGAGCAATGGATGTACAAATGCTTTCTTAAGGTAGGCAAGCAACCCACCCTCCCTAATTGAAACTCTCAATCTCCATCAGCAATTGGCCCAGCTCTTCCCCATTGGCCTTCCCCAAACAAGGAGGACAATAATAAGAGTTGTTTGCGGTGTTACTGTAGCTGTGTGGGTCCCAGGATATTTGTGGCATAAAGTTCCCTCCATTACCTTAGTGAGTGACACTGACTGAAACCCAAGCACAGAAGCCTTAGTCCCCATCAACGTACGATCCCAGCCTCACAGATGCCACCAGTTCAGTATGAACCTGGGCAATTTCTTCCATCAAGTAATGTAATTTTTCCTCACAATAGGAGGAACACAATACAGTTAGCGAGCAACGACAGCTCAGACTATCTGTGTCATTCAGCACCCACCAAAAAAAACACTAATCAAGATGATGCTGATGCTATAGTGGTAGAACTCTCCTTTGCCTCCTACACATCCACGTCACAAGAATGCAAAAAATCTATTGCACAAATCTTCAGTAAAAGACTTCTGCCATTAGCACTCTGCCAGTCATCTCTACAACTTCAGTTGTTGCCTGCCATCTATAAGCCCAGCGTGTGACCTGTGGGGATGAAGTTGGGAAGAGAAGGTTTATGGATCACTGTCAAGTTGAGAATGAAGCTATGAATGCTCTTTCTGAAGGAAAAATACTCTCCCTCAGTCATTTGGAAGCATTTAGGTTCCATTAACATCTTAGAGTGGAGTATCAAAGCTGGTCTCTCACGTGGATGGGAGAGGTGTGTCCACCCTTAAATTGCAGAAGGAAAGGATAGTTCCATGTGATGGGCAAATTTCCAATTGCTCAATCTCTAATCCCAGCCCAAACACCCGATCAAGAATATGGTCAACTATAGGAGTTGGGCCTCTAAACTTCTGAGATAATCTCATGGCAGCCATAGTAGCCATGAAATCCCAGGATAAAATATAACTTTTGTGTTTTATCTAATTCCAGCATTTCCATTCAGCTGCTTTCATACATAAAGTTAATATGACTCACATCAGATGGTTCATTACATTCCTGTTCTCTCAGTCAGGTTTGACCCACAACTAAAGACTTGGCACAAGAATGAAAAAACTCCATACAATAGGCACTCAGCCACACAACAGCTGCAACCGGAGGGATTTGGGTATTCAAACGCAGAAGTACTGTGGTTGGCAGCATGTTTCAATTCTCTTGGGGAGGAGTGTTAGGCATTTTAAACTACCACCCTCTCATGCAAGGCAGCTGTTTGACATGCAGAACAGACTGTAGCAGCAGGACTTTTTGATACAGTTAGATGCTTGTTATTTTTCAAAGTCACCTTCATCAGTGCTAAATAAGCATTCACAGTATAAATGCAAAGAACAGCCATAGAGTAAGAAAACATGACAAATTATTTTACTTTATATGATCTCTTTAGACTAAACAGTTCTTTGAACTTAAATCATGGGTGAGATTCTGTGCAGTGCTTCTAACAGGAGCTGGGAATGTTGAGTTAACTTTAAGCCATCTATGCACCCTCCTAATCCTGGGCTGTCAGGAGACTAATTTAGACAGTCCAGAGGGCCCTTCTGAATTACAGTAGCCTCCTGGGCCAATCTATGGACCATAGTGCTTCCCAGAGCCTTCACAGTGATGTATGCTGCAGCCTGGCTTGGGCACACCCCCTGCACCAGGACTTGCAAGAGGATCTTGGGAGTCAACCTCCACAGTGCCTGCTCCAAGGGAATCCACCCCCCGCTGCCACTGGGGCTTACAGAGGCTGGAGCAAGGCATGAGGCTATCACTACAGGATTCAAGGCATCAAAAACATCAGTACATTAATTCTTTTGAGAAGGCCCAAAACATGGGCTTTTACATACATATAGTCAACCATTAAATAAAAATGACAGAGTAATAATCAGTCATATTTAAAGACCTCTAAGGTAGACTGATGATATTGTTGATTTTGCTATTGATAGCAAATCCAGGCCCTAATGCTCTTCCGTTTTAAACTATCCCTTTTTTACCGATGCCAAATATTAAAAAAAAAAAAAAAAGAAGAGGTGTATCTGGCCCCAAAAGCCAAATGTTTGGCTGGAAAATCAGGAAACGTAGAAAAACTAATACATTTGGGGTTCATTTTATTTGCTTTGAGATTTTGATTCTTTCCTGAGGACTAGAACTTACTTTTATTTTTTTTAATAGTAAAATGGAGATTCTCATATTATCTCATAATTCCAGGAACTGGGGCTTTATAAGAAGAAACATAAAATATTGTGAGACTCATGATAAAATTGTCTGAATGGCAACAGTGGGGTTTAAATTACCCCATGTAGAGTTAATCAAAATGTTCTCATATACATTCATTGGGGACTTCAATACCTATTTCTTTATGACTTATATTTACAGCATTACAAATGGATGAGGAACAGAAACATAAAACCGAGTTCCTGTCCAATTATCAAACAATAGTTTAGCCTGCATTTAAAAAAAGTGTGTGTGTGTGGGGGGGTAGAACATGCTTCTTTCAAAATTTCTCCTACTATTTTTTTCCCTTCCCCCACAGATGCATCCTCCTACATCTAACTGAATGAGCCGTTCTGCATGGTTCACATCCTTGCACCATCTATGCTGAGAGAGTTGTTTGCACACCTCCTCTCACCACTCAAAACTGGATCAAATGATTGTCTAAAGCTGAGATTAGTCATTTTGATTTGATGTTACTCATAAAACAACTCATTCTTTTCCTCAAAGAAAGGCATCTTGCACAGAGGTGGCCATCAGGGGAGAAAGGAACAGGTGTGTAACGTGCTTTCCTCATCCAGGCCACTCTTCATCTTGTCATTTTGTATTTAGAAAAGTAAAAACCTGACATGATCTGATCTGGAAGAAGACAATCTACTGACTTTAGTTTTATTTTCTTATTGTATTTTTTCAGCTCTTCCCCTCCCCTTCTCCCACTCTCTCATGTATGATTTTCAATCATTTTACATATATTTTAAATTTGGGTGAAGCTGCTAGTAGTAAAAACAAAGGCTGATATAAACGCAATCAAAACACCTTAATCCTGCCATTCCAGTTCTGGGTTTTTCTTGGATCAAGAGTACCTATCAGTCTGAATGGTGCCAGACAGTACAGTGATATTATGTATGTGAACAAGCCCACACTTGCAGCTAGGGTGAGACCCTACCACATTTTACTTGAAAACTTTAACTAGGTCATATTAAAACTTGGCCGTTGAAGATGAACTTTAAACACACTACAGAGTTTAGAACCTTTAAAAGGAGTATTTATCTAATCTTGTACAAGCTGTTTTTACTACAGCAGAGCTGTGAAAAGCATGCTAGAAACTTAATGCCAAACCGCACGGTACTAACAACCAAGAGTATTATAAGGACTGGTTCAAGACCTATTTTGCAACAGCTCCCTTAAAGACAGTGCAAAATCTCTGAAATACAAGTGAATGAAATTCAGTGTATGTTTACAGTCATTACAGTTTTAATCATGTTCATAAAAGGTCAGACATGAACAACTAGTCATTTTCAAGCATGTTTCCAATAATTGTGTGTACACAAATCAGGTCTGAAAATTCAAATTAATCTGCATGTTTTGCCATTTGAAAATCAGACCTTTGGGGTAAATCCTCATGCCAGCACCTGGCCTAACAGCTCGGCAAGGCAGAGGTCAGGTGGTGATGTGGCTGTGGAACCTACTTCAGTTTATTGGCTGAAGCAGCTCTCTATTCCCCTTACACATCACTACCACAACATGAAGGATAAACAGAGGATCCACAAAGTGGCAAATCCTCTGGATATGCTCTCCCACAACCTACCTCCTGCCACCCCACCTACCTTCTGAGTACTGTCATGCCAGGAGCCACTGCAATGCAGGGCTTGGTGCTGAGCATTGGATATGCATTCCCCTCCACAGTCGAACTATGTTGGATTACACTACCAGGAGTCCCTGTGCAGTGGTCAAGGATGAAGCAAGATTTGTCTCTTTGTGTCTAATGAAATAATACATTATAAAAGGCTTTAAGAACTGATGGGGGGAAGAGGGGAGAAAAAGCAACACATTGTTCAAAGTTTCATTTGGATAAAGGAGCTCTGACCAAATTCCTAACCTGGCCTCATAATGCAAACCACGTAAATGCTACAACACATTAGCATTCAGTCAGCTGCAGGCTAAGCATTTGCTGCATGGCTGTGGAATATTAGAAACACTTGTTTATTTAACAAATAGCAACAGACTAGTTGCGTCTGAAAGTTTTATTTGTGACAAAGGACCTGACTCTGAAAGGTGGCCACGGCTCTTAATTCCCATTGATTTCAATGGGAGTTGAGGGTGCAGAGCAACTGGAAGGACTGGCCCTTTAGTCCACCCTGTATTTAACTCCCACCAATCAAACTACCTTGCAGCATGCATGAGGATAACACTGGTAGAGATGAAAGAAATAGAAACAAAATGACAACTAGGTTTGGGTTTGTTTGCTTCCTTAGTAACACACTGAAGTATATACTGGTTACAGCAGAAATGCCATATACACATAGAGATACATGCTAAAAAAAAAAAGCTGCATGACCAAGAGCATCACAATGAATGATTTGGCTTTGTGAAGTGTGAACAGCTGTAGGTTCTAGGCTTATGTATGTGGCATTTCCTGATGACAATCCTTCCTCTTTCCACTCTAGACCGCAGCAGTATGGTGAAATAGCCAAGCACAGCTGCAAACATAGTTGATTAATGTGTTCATGCCCACATCCCTGTTCTACTCACCCTTCTTCTCCAACAAATGTGACATAGAGTTTATTTCTCTGCAGGTCTTTTCTTGAGTAACCCATAATCTGATTGAAGGCATCTTCCAGCAAGTGGTCTCTCCTGATGATTAATCTGCACAGCAAGGTAATTTTAAAAACAGTAATTCACAAAGGTGAACTGCAGATGAAAACACATAGTTACACTGGATGGTAACTGTGCAGGATAATGGATACAAACAATATTTAATCTTCTCTTTATACAACCATTTGATCCAGATTTAGCAGCTAATATCTGTTAGCCTATGTGATTCTTGGATATACTTTAGAATTCAATACAATGTCTCCCACATAAAGAAACAGTATTTTACATTTTTCAAGTCCAGTTCTCATTTACACAAAGTCTGCTTTGCACCATTCTGGCTGCATTAAGGGGTTTTGAAGTGGGCATTTAAATCCACTCTAAAGGCTGTTTACCATGCCAGGGCTGTGTAAGGTGGCCTTAAGGTAAATGAGAATCTGGCTCTTCAACTAAAGCAATATAGTGCAAGGCAAAAGGTAAAATTTGGTGAAAGGAGCTGCCTGGATTGACAACCCTGGAGTTTAATATCCTGTATTTATGCATAGAAGAGGTACAGCTGGACAGCAAGCAATGTCAATTGGAGTGACAAATGGTCTTTAGAGCAGAATTTGGTACTAAATGAAAAAAAATTGTAATGCCTTAGTTACTGGAAAATTTGTAGAAGAAAAAAAATTAAGGGTCTGGAATAACAGCCACTCCGTTCCTACATAGAACGGAATATTTATGTCCATGGCCAAAATATGTTTATGAAGCACTGGATTCCCTTAGGGAGAAGAGAGGGAAGAATAGGAGGAAATATAATCACCTTAAATTGTGTTACTAATTATTCCTGGCTGTCATATCAAAGTGGCTATAGTAGTATATTATTTGTAAAAGTTCAAACACCTTAGAAACAACATTTAATTAAAAAGTGGCCTATTTGTATCAAAATAAACTATTGTTTGGTTTCTCTTGCTTAAAACCTCATGGTACGATGGTAAATCCTACCAGAAATACACCTGTAGTTCACGAACCCAGAAAAACAAGGTAACAGGAGCATGTATATATCATAGATCTTATAGCTAGCAATGGCTACCCTCTTGCACAAGCTATTTGCCAAACTGGTCACTGCAGCACTTTTTTACAGCTTTTTTTTTTTTAAATCCATTACATTATAGGTAAGTATTTCCATTCAAATACTTTTTCAGCTGTTGATCTTTTTAAGAAATGTTCACCAGAAATGATCAGAGTCTGGACTCTGCCCAAAGGTGAATATTTTTGGAAAATTTACATAAGAACATAAGAAGAGCCATACTGGGTCAGACCAAAGGTCCATCTAGCCCAGTATCCAGTCTTCCGACAGTGGCCAATGCCAGGTGCTCCAGAGGGAATGAACAGAATAGATAATCATCAAGTGATCCATTCCCTGTCGCTCATTCCCAGTTTCTGGCAAACAGGCCATTGATAGCCATTGATGGACCTATCCTCCATGAATTTATCTAGTTCTTTTTTTGAGCAAAAATGGTTAAGTGGCAAAGAAAAATACACCTTGCCTTTTCTAAATGCAGTGATTTTTAAAAAAAATCACTCTAGTGCCACAGTGGTTGGAGCTAGAAAACTAGAATCAGGCAGGGAGATGGTTCTTTGGGAGAAAATTATCTTTTCCACTAAAAGTAGGTTTTTATTTGGCTAACTTATGGGAGTTTTAGAATCACAGTTGGTGCATGGCACCGATTTTTTTTTTTAAATTAGGCAAGTATCATGTGATGATTATCTCCGTTCTATCACACGGTGGCTGGACCCAGTACATGATGTAGGTCCAATCTCACGTATGCCAAAGCAGGTGCCCAATTAAGAGGGCAGGGCAGCAGCTGGGGGCTATAAAGGATTAGGGAAAGACCCAGTGAGAGGAAATCCCAGTGAGTTAGAGTAAACTGGTTCAGTCAGGACAGGAAGATGAGAGGTACCAGAGACCCAGGAACTAGAGGAGTCCCAGAAGGAAGCAGAGGGTGGTTCCCAGGAGAAGGCTGAGAGGGGCTTGCTGGCTGGCATCCCTGAACCAGGGCTGGAGAGGGTTGAAGGCAGGAGCAGCAGCAGGAATTGCCTGCTGTCTCTCAGTCGGACAGCCAGAACCAATGGCCAGAGAGGACTGAAGGCAGGGGAGCTGTGGAGGAGCTTACCCCCTGACATCCCCAGGGCTGGAGAGCTGGACCCATTTCCAGGAGCTGTGAGAGGGCCAGTGGGAGTGAGGGAAGCTCCCTTGGCAACGATGTTCACAGGAGAGAGACTGTGGGGGTTCCCGTTGGGAAGAGCAGGGTTGCACTCAGGTTGGAAGGGTGGGGTGGCTGTTCTGGTACAAGGACAGGAGAGGACTGAGAGCCCTGACACCATCAAAGGTGCCAGTGTGTGGTATGGGGGAAAATTGAGGGATGAAATGTCTTGAATTTTAATAACTACTTGTACTGGGGACTCCATGTCTGGAACTTTTGTTATGGATTATTTGGTTTTACACTGTTGTAATAAACCAGCCCCAAGAAGTTTCAAATTCTTTGGAATGCAATAATATTTAATTATGCAAATTCTGCCCAGTAAAGATTCTGTATCTACACAAAGATGAATCATATGAACGTATATTTATTTTTGTGGCTGGGCAAGACAAAAGAAAATAGAGTTATTTCAACTTGCCCCACAGTGACTGATGCAATGGAAGTGGCCCAACTGCTCTGTTTCTTTGAGTGCTGCTCTTCAAAGGACTTTCTGCCACTGCAGTAGCATTAATGTGCATATGAAGATACTACTGTAGGAGGTAACATAGGGAAGAGATGCTTTAAATGTGCTCTCTGCTGTGAGTCAGATGGCTTTGAGTGCCTTATAACACGCTTCACATTTAATTCAACAAGTGCAAGAATCCATCATGTTACCAATGGGATTCCCAGAGGAAAGAGGTTCTTATACCTGCAAGGAAAGAAGTTCTGCCTGTGAGATAAACCCTATTTGATAAGATGCTTCTACATACTTTAATTTCCCTGGCCCTTGTCCATATCCTTTAGTCTCCAGTTTCCTGTAGAAGTTCCTCAGTTTGGCTTCAAAATCTCTTTTATAAGGAGCTGGAGCTCTGGCATTAGCACGCTGAGTACCTGCAGCAAACAACAAGCAGAAAATGAACTGCAGCTATGCAAAGCATCACATTCCAGCTCTGACTGAAAAGAAGGTTCTTTGCTGACCGAAAGCATAGACACGGTTGGTTTCTTTTAAAATCCTAGTTTATAAGCTGATAAGAGATCCATGTCTCCATGCCTAATGCAGGGTTAGATGTTTTTGATTGCTCTTTGTTTGTCCAATGGCTTCACAATTTTAGAATAAGTCCTAAAATGTTGAAGCCATCCAAAGCAGCCATCTCCCCACCCCACCCCCACAAAACCAAACAAAGAAACTGGAAAAGACTCAACTTTTGTTTGGCATATGTACATTTTATGAATACCAGTCTTTAACTACTAAAATGATGCATGCTCTTTCGCTGTCAAGAAGAAAAACAGGTTCCAATGAGCTAAATTAGTATGTCCTATGCATGTAATACATCTTCTTTCAATGCATGGAGTTTCTCACCTTACTGAGGAGAGGATACTGTGGAAAAGTTTAATCAGAGAAGTACAACAAAGGAGAAAAATACCGGGAGAGAGGAAAGACTGAAGACCTTTCTCTTCATTCAAATATCTGGGTCAAATTAATTGCTCTACTAAGTTTCTTTCAGACATGGCTCAAAAAGATGAATTCATTTTTTGAGATATAAGTTTAAGGAACAGTTCTTTAAGGAGAGGCAGAGGCAGATATCTGTATGCCAAAAAAAAAAATTGCACATCTACCTACAGTTGTATGCACAGTTATTGCAAATTGGGTAAAATAAACCACTGATACTAATGTGACAGGGAGCATGGGGGGAAGATTTATCCCACCTCCCTCCCAATTGAGCTGTGTAGCCAGTGGTACCTTCTTGTGTTTAGTCCAGTCTAGTTTTAAACATCTCAGTCAATGAACTTCCTCTACGTCCCTCGAGAGACTATTCCACAGCCCAAAAGTTTTCACTGCAAGAAAGTGCCCTCAGATTCAGCCTACATTTTGCCTTTTTAATTTCATTCTCATATCCCTACTTACTTATAACTTTAAATAAATTCCTCTCCCTCTTTGGCGTCTAGATCATTGAAATATATATTGTTCAAAATATACCTGAAAGGTTGACATTTCCTATACTTAAGAATATGGCTAGGCTCCTAACTACTCATTTGTGACTAATCTGATGTGTGCATGCAATTGGCTTTAAAGCTATTTATAAGTAAAATATCAGCCAGTTCAGTATATCACTTTTCTTTTCTTTCCCTATATAAGGCTAACCCAGCAGAGGGGGTTTCATTACTGTGGAGGCAATGTGCCTAGCTTTCAGCAAAGGAAAGGGGGAAGAGGAGGAGCAGGGAGTTTGCTCAGATTCTAAATGGGAGGGGGCTGTGCTCAGAGACTCTGACAAGTAAGCTGGGGTGAGGAAGCAGCTTGCTTAGCCATCAGCTAGGTGGGTGGAGTGGATGAGGTAGTGTCCTCACCCTCTGGGCCGGAACTGCTGGAAGAAGCTGTATACTCAGTCTCTGGGCAGATGTGGGAGAGGTAGAGGAAATTGTTTCTCATATCGGTCAACAACTAATGCCATGCATGGGTCCCTTAAAGAATCCCAAGTGTTTCCTTGTCACCAGAAGGATGGTGATGGGAGTAGTGCATGTGAGAGGAATTCAAGCCCTTAAGGAGAGTTTATCAGAAAGCTGTGTTTTTGTAGTCCTTCCCTCAGCCACTCAACCTATCAGAACTAATAATCCATGCCCCATCCTCAGAAGCCAGGCAGAACATGTGTGTGTCCTGAAA
This sequence comes from Mauremys reevesii, assembly GCF_016161935.1. NCBI lineage: Eukaryota > Metazoa > Chordata > Testudines > Geoemydidae > Mauremys > Mauremys reevesii. The sequence goes on along the minus strand of NC_052633.1, from coordinate 23,683,860 downwards.
GTCAAAAGACTGGACTCTGAGGGAGAACATGGCAGGAGATCTTCGTTGCTCCGGGAGACATGTGCAGAACATCTCTGGAAAATTAAACCATAGACATCAAATGAACCTCCAGTAGCTGTTTATATTGTAATGAGTATTCCAGGTGCTTCCTACTGGACCTTTCTGCTGAACACTCTAAAATATGTAGCCATTTAAATACATACAGTCCATTAACTGATGTCCTCCCCATCATTTGTTTATTTGGGTGTTATTTTGATGTGGGTGGAGGGAGGTACAATTATGAGTTCACCAAAGAATGTGACAAACCCATCCTTTCATCTGCATTGTGGTAACAGCCCCCAAAGGAAACTTTTGCTAAAAGATACATCACGGTAAATAAAACTGGTAACATATTGCTTCATGGTTCAAAAATTACCAAGAAATTATTCTGTCAGCACATGACAAACTCTCACTGCAAATCAGCTGCAATTGCCAAGAAATTCCTGGGCAATTATAGCAATTACTTCCACCTTGTGAACCAAAAGTGTTAGGGGAGGGGAAGGGCTACAAAAAACACAAATGATATGGGTAATCAGGCTGAAGTCTCAAACAGATTATAGTCTCCAAAAGAGATAGAAAGAGTAATTTCATGACTATTTGTGTCCTTTAATGGAAGAGCACAGTAGCTGAAGAGATCTGTGACTGAGGTTACTGATCAAAACACTGACTTGATCCCTATTATAACTGTATCCTCTGCATTCAGAAATCTTCTTTTAATTTGACACCACCACATTTTAGGATACATGGATATTAATCAAGTCCTATAAAGTTAAACATCACATTCACAGCAAAGCCAGCAAGTTCAGCCTGATTAGTGTCACTGCAAGAAATTCAAAAGGAATTTAAAAAGATCACCCCCTTGCTTTACAGAGCAGCTAATCTGGCAATACAAAAACAGACAGAGCCCCAGTAGAAATGATGACCTGTTTCAAAGATTTCTCCTTAAAAAGTCATAGGCCTTCATCCACAAAAACAAACGACTGATAGGCCCATTAAATGTGTTTTCTATTTATCTTTTTGTGTTTGTTAGAACAGAGATTGCAACTGTAAGAAAAATTAATCTAAAATCTTCATATTTCAATATTTAGGTCTCAGTTCAGGAAAGCAATTAAGCATGTATTTAGTGCTTTTCTGGATAGATATGGCAATAATTATGTGTTTCACCTTAAACAGCTGCTTTATATATTTTGCTGAATCAGGGCCTTCACCAGGGTATTTTGGTGGACGCACTTCAGAAATGAGAACTGAGAGGATAGAGTCCCTTCTGATCATAGTTTGCAGCAGCAATAAGGTGCATGTATATGGATGTTCATTTTTTCTTGCTTCTTAACAAACAACAAGAAATAGTTTCTACACAAACAGTAGTTGCCACAAATGTAAGCAACAACAGTAACACTAGCTGTGGATGTACATTTCACTGCTGTTCAGAACAGAGTCGTTATCAAAACAGTCATGAAAAACTCAGCACAAATTGCTGCCTTGCCCTTCACAGGTGCATGGCACGGAGTAGAGTGAGAAAGAGGGATGTAGGAGCAGCCTCTATGTTGCTAGTGCCCTTTTGCCAATGCTGAGTACCATACAGGTAAACGCTGATTATCCAGATTCTCAGGATACAGTCAAAGCTTCGGATAAACAGAATACACATTTCATATGAAATACAAATAACGCGGATAATTGGAATTTAACTGTACTGATGTAGATACAAAACTGTAGCCTGTCATTCTCCATAACCCTAGGGTGGGAGTGACAAGTTAAAATGGGGGCATGACCAGACTTAAGTGTGTCTGCTAGTTACCAGCAGCAGCAGGCATTTTTGAGAGCATGCACCGCTCCTCTCTTTGGGATGCAAGGGAGCAAGATACTCCCCATAGCAGTCTTGAGGTGTTCTATCTTTGCGTATTCTGAGGAAGCCAAATGCCTCAAAGCACCTTTGCTCGGACACTACAGCTCCATACCCTTGCTCCCCAAAGCACATCAAAGATTTCCGGTTTGATCCCATCACTTTTTTTTGGGGGGGGAGCAGATTTTGTACATCCAGCTCTATCAGGGCAGATTAGGACCCATTAACAGGTCTGTTGGAAAGTTAGGGGGCCTTATCCATCACAAACTACTTAGGATTCCTAAATCCTCTTAGAAGATTTTATTAAAACAACAAAATCTGATGAGAAGGACCCCTCAAGAGAAGCTAACTTATTTTACACCTATTATGCCCCTCCTGCCAACCCAGTTCATGGACTGTGTGGAGCGATCCAGCACTTAAATTTGTGCCAGGGATGATCCCCAGCACCTCTGGGCTTGGCAGTTCATAGCCCCGTCACCTCTGGCTCACCGCATCAGTTATGAAAGTATAAAAAAAAAAAAACCCTGCTTGAGCCCCGGCATCTCTTTCATTACAAATTAAACACTGGAGCGTGGTAGCATTCATTCTACAGCAACAAAATCCATATTAAGAGTGAAATGAATCACATTTCATGGTGACCACCTGGAACCTTCAGATAGTGCAGCATGCAACAGCCTGCTGGGATAGCAAAACTTCTTGCAGGGAGAACTTTACAACCGTGCTCTGTGACCTAGACTGGCTTCTGACTGGGTTCCACATAAGTTCAAGGTATTGGTTTGAGCTACAAAAGGCAAATGCTTCAGACCCTTGCTGTTTTAGAGATCACCATTCTCCCAGCAGAACGCCACCATTGAGATAGGCTGAAGAGCTCAGGCTGACAGCACCCTGCTGGAGGGGTAGTGGTAGCAGGATGTTTTCAGTAAAGAGTCCCCCCTTGGGTCCCACAGAACCCAGACTTTTGACTTTCAGGACACACACATGCTACCCCAGGCTTGTGAGAATGGGGCATGGATTATTAGTTCTGTTGGGCTGAGTGCAAGACTACAAAAACACAACATTCTGATCACCTTTCTTATGGGCTTGAATTTTCCAGGTGTGGTCTTGTCTCAGCCCACATTTTTCCTCTTACTTATTTATCACTATTCCTTTCCAATAAAATAATACCAACTATATCTGAAAACATCAAACTGCTGTGTGTGGACCTCAGAGGAGAAAACAGGCTTAGCTTCATTTGAAATAATTTAGTCTGAATTAACTAAATTATTAATCACTATGTAAACATGCATAGATATTGTCACTAAGTTCTAAAGTGTACGCTTGCAGACAGATTTATTGAGTGTCTGCACAGTCATCTAGCCAAGCGATGGTATCTTCAATGGCGTGATGCAGTTCTTCTAGGCCACCAATGAACCTAGTCAGCAGGCATTCATCAACAGTGTGCGTCATTGTCTTTGTGTGTTGTGCCGCAGCTGCACAGAGGGCTGTCACGAAAGCCCCAGCAATACTGGCTGGCTGCACAGAGACCTTGCCCATCCGGAACCTGTTCAACAGAGACGATTGGCGACGGGGCAGGTCAAAACCAGGCGGGCAGATTGTGGGGTCGGCGATGAGGGACTGGTTGGGAATTATGACAGATTCCATTCCTCTCGCCAGAGTGTTTCCGCCCTAACATCCTGGCATGGCAGATGAGACCATAATGGGCGACATGACGGCAAATGTGCAGCTGGTAGTTTTAAATGATCATTGTGCAGTAGCAGGCTTGAGTTGCACTATGCACACTCTTAAACACATGGTAAGTGACAGCAGTCTGACTTTGTATAACTGTTGTCACGCCCCCTTATTCCTCAGCCCTCTAGGCTTTGGTGCCCCAGTGTGAACCCTTTCAAATCAGTTGGAAACAAGTTTTACCAGTCAGAAACAAAGCACAAGCTCTGGAGTTTGAACACATATTTTTCTTATTGTCAAATCTCACTGTGAGCCCAAGGCAAGTTTCCAGTTTGAGAGGTTCATGCCCCATCACGCTGGTTTGCTAGAATCAGAAATGGGATTAGGCCTTAGTTCTGCTGCAGCAACAGAGCTCTGATCTCAAGGAAACTGGGATGTAATTATGTGAAGCAAAATGTAAATTAATAATGACAGCAGCATTACAAAAATACTGTAATGAGATTATTATAGTATTGTGATGAAACTAATACTTTGGGGGATTACAGCAGTTACTAAGCCACTGTGTCCTGTGTGCAGTAGGAGTAAAGTTTTCAGAGGTGCTAAAATGAATGCTAAGCTTGGGCTTAAGTGCTTTGCTGGGTCAGGACCTCAATCCCTAACTACTCTGGTCAAAACGCTTACAAGAGTGCCAATTACCACCACTCTCAGTGGTGGGTTTTGTGATGAGGAACCCTACCAGAACTGGACTGAGAACACCAACTTATTTCAAAAGGCCACCAAGACACTATAGCCTGTAAAGAATCCATCAAAGAAACCTCTGCAGTCAGATCAGCAGTGCTACAACTTGCAACAAATACAAGTCATTTAGACATTATTTACAGACTAAAGAGCAAAAATCATGGAAAATAAACTCCATACACATAGCTATATGTTTCTACTGCATATGAAAATGAGACACCACTGTTCAGAATTGGAGAGTAAATAATAATGTTGCATTTACATTATTCGTATACTTTTGTTGTGTAACTCCAACCTCTGTTGGACTACAGTGGATTCTCATTATCTTCCTGTCTAGGACCTCATCATCTGGAAAGACTTTCATGTCTTACAAAAAGGGCTCTTCTGAGAAACATCATGCAGAACTAAATCTGTCAATATAATGAAGTAATTACAGAAAAAGTCGTCCGACAGCCAAAGAATTCCTTTACTGCTTTTGTTCAGAACGTAAAATCCTGATCTTGGTGAAGTCAATGACAAAAACTCTTATTCCCAGGTCTTATTTGGTCCACACTAAGTATCTCTCTAAAGATCCCACTGTAAACTTCAACAAAATTTACCTGGAGAGTTCTGAGGTGAGGATACTGGAGAACCTCTTGGGGATTGGCAATAACTGGGATGAAGTAAGGCATGTGGCGGCACGTATGACATTATTTCTTCTTCGAACAAACTGGTAAAAAGGAGCAAAGAGAAGAAGACAGAAGATGTTTATCTGAGCCAAAGATATGTTCTACTTTCTAGCAATAGCTGTGGCCTTCAAAGCCAGTCTGGTTTTTAGAAAGTCACTCACCTATCTCCCATGTGCATGCTCAGAATGGAAAAAAGAAGGGGTTTGTTGCCCTTCTTTCAATGTTATCTCTGTATAACAAGGGCTGGAATCTTGCAAGTGACTGGGAAGTCACAGTTCGTAGTGTTGTGTGTGACATCTCAATGTGATGATGTGTATTTGTTTTCAAAACTAAGGTCCATGTATTTAATGAACCCTTTAAAAGTTACATTGTTGTATACTTTTGCTTATACATTTTCCCTGCCAACACACCATTAACATTCATGGCACTTTCCTGTACAAAGATGTGCAATACTGTACATAAGAACAGAGACAAATACTCTGAACTTCTGGTGTAATCAATCATGTGTGAATTGGCTTAGTGAATTGAACAATATACACTTTAGTCTATTAGGAATTAATGCTTCATTTATTCTTACTTAACACGTCAGGAACAGAGAAAAATGTATCCTATACAGTTTTCACCAGGTTAGGCTTCAGTATGCCTCACCTATTTTTCTGTGATTATAAAATGTTTTTTAGGAAGTACAGTATAACTTTCACATCCTGAAACATTGAAATAATCTATAATTTAGATACCATTTAATAGTTCATAGTAGGGCTGTCAAATGATTAAAAATAATCACAATTAATTGAGAGATTAAAAAATAGTTGTGATTAATCAGACTTTTAACTGCATTGTTAAACAAGAACAGAATACCAATTTAAATTCAGTATGGAAGCATGTCCTCTAGAATGGTGGTCAAAGTATGAAGGGGCATATGAAAGTTTAGAATATCTGGCAAGTAAATACCTTACAACGCCAGCTACAACAATGCCATGTGAATGCCTGTTCTCACTTTCAGGTGACATTGTAAATAAGAAGGTGGCAACATTATCTCCTGCAAATGTAAACAAACTTGTCTGTCTTAGCGATTGGCTGAACAAGAAGTAGGACTGAGTGGACTGGGAGGCTCTAAAGTTTTACATTGTTGTGTTTTTGAGTGCAGTTATGTAAAATAATAATTCTACATTTGTAAGTTGCATTTTCACAATAAAGAGACAGCACTACAGTACTTTTCTGAGGTGAACTGAAAAATACTATTTCTTTTGTTTATCATTTTTACAGTGAAAATATTTGTAATCAAAAATATAAAGTGACCACTGTACACTTTGTATTCTGTGTTGTAACTGAAATCAATATATTTGAAAATGTAAAAAAAGCATCCAAAAATATTTATTATAAATTTAAACTGGTATTCTATTATTGTTTAACAGTGTGGTTAAAACTGCAGTTATTCACAACTATTTATTTAAATAGCATTAATCACTTAAGTTAACTGCAATTAATTGATAGCTCTAATTCATAGACAATGTATGGAATGTTTGTACATCTCTAAATCTCATTGATTTTTTCCAAATTGATAAGAACATAACATCCAAAGCAGACATGTTTATAATGTTTTTACATAATATGTATATAAAATAAAATATGAAATAGCATAGCTGTTGGATGTTACTACAACACATACACATTGAATCGACTAGTTAAATGACAATCTTTATTTTCAATTGTTAGACTGTACAATACATCATTGTCTTGTGGTTCTCTCATTTCTGAGTGACATCATAATCTAACTGGTTAAAATAAAACAGAATTCATATCAAATCTGTTAATTACAGATACCAGCAATAGTTCTTTATGAATGGTTTGGGTTTTTTTTGGAATGGATATTTACTGGTAATATTTTTGCACTCCTAAAAAATCATCTGCAGTTTATAATACATTTTTTCCACAGAGAAAGGTTGAACTATGCTCTTCAAGTGTAGATAAAATCTGAAAAAAAAAGGTTCAATCTGGGAATAAATTAAAAACCTGATTTGTGTTTAAACTATCAAGATAAAACTAGAACTGCATAGGATACAGCCTAATGGTATGTTTACAAGCTCAAAGTGCAAATTATCTCCTCCTAAGAACCCCATCTCTGATACAGAATATTGTGTTACCTCAATTATTTTCAGGCTATTTTAACCAAGGCACCTTCATTCCCTATATAGAAAAGTGTTTATATTCAGCCGAAATTTGAGTTTTATTGATGCATGGGAGAAAACATTTTACAATTTGTGTAATGTTCTCCAGCAGTAAGAAAATTCTCCAGCAGTAAGAAATTTTGAATGAAGTGAAGACAAGGATGCATAGAGAAGCAGCCCAGCCTTGCGCCTGCTAGAATTTTTTTTTCCTGTTTAACTCTAAAATAAGAAATCAGGCACACACACTAAATTACTGTTTTAAACTACCCTATCTCTGCTTTTACATCAATATTTATTATCACCCTATAGCTAACTTACCGAATAACAACCCAGCTTAGTGAGTTCTGAGGTACACCACTGAGGCTCTTGGGAATCAATGGAAACACAGAAATCATGTATTCAATAATGCATTTCCTGAGTACAATGATTATTATTAGGACTGAAAAGAGGGCTAATCACAGATCAAATCTCTTAATAGTTAAACTAAGAGAAAATCATTGTAAACATATGATTTTAAGAAGTGTGTTAAGTGAATAAAATCTGAAAAATCAGATATTTGGTTTTGTACATTTTTGTGGTGGTGCTCTTTGTCTTTATCAATTTTTTAAAAGTATGTTTGTTCCACAAAAGAGAGATATCAATATAGTATCAAATTATTGCATTTCCATTATAAGAATTACTTGAAATCTTTGGTATTAGCAGAATTTACAGATTAACGAAAAATACATTCAAGCAGCAATGACAAAATGATTTATATCATGTCTATTTAAAACAGAAATAGAACTGAACCTCGGTTTCTCTCTGCAAAACCCATGACCTCTTCATGTATTATGTACCAATAAAAAATCCTACAGTTTTGTTGTCTTCTATTCTTTTTATTTTTTCTTTAAATAGCATCAACATAGTTTCGGACTAAAATAGCTTTTAATTAATCCACAGATTTTAAGGCCAAAAGGGACCATTATGCTCATGCAATGTCACCCCCAAATAATAATTATATTAATGTGGACACTTCATAATTTAGACCATTTTTAACATTAAATTTAAAAAACTTTTTTCTAAAGACATATTAGATTTTCCCTGAAAAACAGTTTTTGCTCTATCAAGTTTACACAGGTCTGAAGACCTAAAGAAGAGCTCTTAAAAGTAAGCTTGAAATTTTGTCTCTCTCACCAACAGAAGTTAGTCCAATAAAAGATATTACTTCTCCTTTGTCTCTCTTTTATGAACTAATGCTGACGTGGGAGACACTAAAGGGACAGTTCCCCACTCCTAAAAAGTGAAAACCAATCACCCCATCAACAAAGTGAGCAAAAACTGTCAGCATAGTTGAAAGACAGACAGTGTAGTGTTCAGCTCAAATAACAGAATCATATCAAGTGTTAACTTGCCAAAACTTGGTACTTGCAAATCACAGAGCTAAACAGAAAATATACTTGAAGGAGCACAGAGCAGGGACTTTCAAACTGTACTGATTTATATAAATCTCTGTCCTTCTAAAGACGACTATAACTGAACAATTTAGGGCAATCAGGACAAGCCCATTTATTCTTTTCCTTGTAAGAGATTCATATAGTAGCTTGGACTGTAATTGGATTTAAATTCTACTTGCTGGATTGTACTCTTTTACCCCCTCCTTCCTGCAGGGATAATCACTTTTCCGCACCGCTATGAAAAATGTGATCTCCCTGCTAATAACCGACATCTGGAATCTCAGCACTGGAAAAATCAAGTCTGAATCCTCTGCTGCAGCTCCCCCAGCTGCAATTCTGAGAACTGAAGGGAAGACATTTAGGTCACCTAGTCAGTACACACAATACACAGAAAGGCACTTCACCAGCTGTTCACAGCATATTCCTAACCGTCCATTATGAAGCACTGCTACCTACCTTAGTAACATGACAAGGTCTGCATCACTGGATAAACGCACTAGTCCAGGTGTTCCCTCTGTCCGGATAAACTGGATCTTCTCCCTGTTTAAGCAAAGGAAGAGTTCCAAAACATCGTTTGCAAACAAGGCACCAATGTACACCAGAGCAACAAGAAAAAATGCTGGATATATCAAGTAGACCTCTGGGTTATGCCTCTGTATTTCAGACACCATTTTTCTCCCTGCCACACCATGTCCATGTGAGCAATAGAATCTTACAACCAAAAAAAGAAAAGCTAACCTAATTTGTTCAGAAGAATAAGTCTCCTGTTGCCCTCATCTGTAAGATGCTCAGGCTGCTTCAGGTAACACAGCCATCCAACCAATAAAAATCAATCCCTCAAGTTAGTATCAGTTGTGGCCCTGAATTCAAAGCAGCAGACAGAGCCCTGTGGGAGGACATTGCTATTCTGAAAGTGAACTGCTTAAAGTAGTACTCTCCGACTCCTTTCCTCTCCCCTTCCCCTTTTAGTACAAATTCAAGCTGTATGTTACAGATCATCATGCTTTTTAAGGCAGGTTTTATGTACAACACTGCACTTACAGATCTTCCAGAAAGGCCTTCTGCTGTGTGTATGCATGCATCTCTCTCTTTCTCCCAGCCCTCCCCTTGCCACCTACCCCCACATACTTCCCTCCCCCACCTCCCAATAATTCATGTCAGTCACTATTCTGTGTTCTATGCATGCCAGTGATTTTTAGGCTGTACGCAGATTAAAATCTCCAGATGCATGCTTTTGAATAAAAACAATTATTGGGGGGTGGGTGAGTGAAGTGTATGTGTTATTTAACTGCAACAGAGTCAGGAGAACACGACCTTGAACCAGCTTCAGAATTTACACCTCTCTATACCCGTGAAATCTGTTGCACTCTGGGTTAAGAGTTCACCACTGGCCTCTCCTGGAGACTGGGTGATTGAGTTTGCACCAAGCTATTGATGAGATGTGCTGATTCTGCACATCCCCAGCAAGCTTAGCTACATGGCCATTTTTGGGGTTGTGGTGGCCTCCTATGGGCCCCTGGTGGGAGAGAAGCTATAGGTCAAAGGAACTGGGGAGCATCAATAGGAGAAAACAAGAGAAGAGATTTCAGCAGGGAGATGGAGGGATCACCAATTTAAAAGCTGAAATTGTTCAGAATCAGGCATGAGGCCCACCAAAGAGAACTGAGGCAGGATGGAAGATGACAACAGCTTGAACAGTAGTAAAAGGTTGGCTAGATGGACCTCAAAAGAAGAGAAGCTGTTGGAAGGAGAAGGGGAAAGGTGATTCTACGAATCTGTCAGAGGATGGCCACAGAAAGTCAAAAGGAGACAGCCAGATTTAAGTGACGGCAAAGAAAATAGAGGGAGGCAGACAAGGGGGCTAAAAATGGCAGAGAGAGAGAGAGAGAAAGAAAGAGAGAATGAATGAACACAGCTGTTGAGAAGGAGGGGAAAAGAACAGAAGGATGGGAACAAAGTTAGGTGCATTAAATACGGAATGCAAGGAAAGGTGACGGGATTGAGGATGGGAGAACAAGAATAAGGGACCTAAGAACCTGTATAACATCTGAAGGTGACAAGGAGCAAGGCAGAGGAGAAAGAAAAGTAAACACACTTGGGAGCATAAGATTTATAAGGGCAGGGAGGAAAGGTGGGAGGAACTAGAAGGGAGGTGGTAGGAAAAAGAATGAAGTAGTGTTCACATGACCAGAAATGGGGAGGAAGAGAAGCAAAAGTTGATAAAGGGATATAGTGAGGCAATCAGAGGGGAAGATGAGCAGGAGGTCAGACTAGATGATCATAATGGTCCCTTCTGACCTTAAAGTCTATGAGAACACTGGAGATGCAGAGAAGAGGAAACAAGATGAAGCCATAGCAGTGGCAGCACTAGAAGTCAGGTCAGAAATAAAAAAGGATGAAATTCTGGCCCTCTGGGAATAGGAACTTTGCCTTTGACTTCAATGGGGCTGGGATTTCTGAGCGAGCGAGCAAGCGTGCATGTTTAAAAACAAAACAACTGCTGTACTTTCAGCAAGCAACAAAAAATCCCTCCAGGAACTATCACTTCCTCAGAAAAACAACTGTAAAAACTTTCCAGCAGTAAACCAGCACATTTCAGACACAAACAAATTAAAAGCCACAGACAAGAGAAGAAAATCAAACCACAAGAGCTACTACCGACACACACGGGTTGGCCCAAAACTCCTCATCAAAAGCCCCAATTAAAGCAAAGACACCAGGGAAAATACATAAAATGCAGTTCAAGCCCTGCATGTCTACTAGGGAAACACCAGAGAAAGCCCAGTAATGGCCTCCCACCCCCATAAGAGTCAGAGTCAGAGAGTCCAGCCAATCCAGAAAAGAGCTGCTATACAACTGGAAGTAATTTATAATCCCTGCTATGGAGACGTGAATGTCAATAACAACATGCTCAGTTATTTACATACTGTCCAACTGTGTGCACATGTATTAAAACAAAGGTAATCCAAGATCTGATTTATTTTTAAACTTCCATAAGAATTTAAACTCAACATGCACCTTTGATAATAGAACAAAAATACAACAGAGTCCCAGGAGTGCATACTGGCCATACACACACCATTAATCACCACCCTCCATAGGCCTTAATTGGTAATTAGGCATCTGCCTAACTTTAAGTGACTTCAAGGGCACTACTCAGTGTCACATGTTTCAGATTAGGCACATGCTCAAGTATTTTGCTGAATCAGGGCCTTAAAGAGCTAACTAGGAAAACGGGTAGTGGCACCTTCATAAAAAATACACAGTGATGTGATGGAAGTGTCAGTCCTATAAAAATGGGGTGAGATACAGTTTTAAAGAATGTTGGAGCAGGGGCTAGGGGGAGAAGGAAGGCAGCTAATTCTTAACCAAGCATGATAACTCCAAGGAGCAAGAGAGCAAAGATCTGGCCATGCAGTGTAACCTCTCAAACCATCATGGTCCTCTATTCAATAAAATCCTCCATCCCTCTGCTAAGGCAGGTAAGAGTCAGACACATTTCTTCAATCTAGTTACTATAGGGATATCAGCAGGGACAAACTGTACCTAGTGAGTAATGGATTCTATCTACTGGCATATACTAACACCTTTTCTACCCTTGGTCTGTAATTTTAAGCTGTAAACTAACTGATCCTGACAAGGTCCCAGCTGCTAGCTTGCTCTGATGCTATGATCCAGGATCCAAGATACTACAAGAAGCATAATCTGATAGCGTCAATAATCCTTTGAACATCTTCTGATTTGCAAACTGAGTAAAATAGGGCAGAAATTAAGGGGAAAATAGACATTGGGGCTGTTGCTATTGGAGTAACTGAAGCCAAGAACCTCAGGGAAAAACCAGAAGTTGGTTTTAATTTTATTACCTGATGGATTGGCTTGTTCACGTGTTTAACACAATTCAAATGAGACCAGCCTTCTGCATAATAATATGGGTACAAACAGAAAACATTTTGACAGGCTGAGATCTGCGGAGTTTTAATTTTCCTCCTCCCTCAATTTTCTGGAAAGTGTGAATTCTGTTGGTACTTGATTTCAGGGTTGTCAGCCAGGACTTATTCAGAGGATAAATCAGTCATCGGTCTACTTGTTAGGACACGAAGCTCAGGGAAAATGCAAACCAGGATAGCTGGCTGAGTTTTGAGAACGTGCAGGGCATGCAGGAAGCAGGGTCACTAAGAGCATGTCTACATTACAAGCGGAGGTTTGATTGCTGCATGTGCAGACATACCTGAGCTAGCTTTGATCTAACTAGCTCGAACAACAACAACAGTGAAGTTGCGGCAGCATGGGCGCAGCACGGGCCAGCCACTCAAGTGTTACTACCAGTTACTTCAGCTACATGTGCTGCAGTCACACCTCTAATTGCTGTGCACTCAGACCCTATGTATCACTGCACAGAAAAGGAGGCAGATAAGTAGTGGGAACTGTTGAGCCAGCACATACTGATCAGGCTGTTAGAACACGTGAGTCTCTGACTCTGGAATGTGAGAGCACTGCATTGGCAGCCAGAGTGTACGAGATCAAAATCTACATAACCACCATAATGAAAGATGTGCAGCAATGAACTAACACATTTTTCAACAGTAGCGTGTCCAAGATAGCCCTGGAAACATACATTTGAACACCAATTTCTAATTCCCATGTTAACAGCGAGTTAGTTTTACAGCTAAGCAACATATACTTGAATTTCAAAATAGGTATACCCTAAGGGTGAAATTCACTCCTGTGAAAAGGGTCAGCATAAGACCTATGCAAGACCAGCATTTTTATGAGGGATTTAAAGCTCAGTCCTGCAATGTGCTAAACCCTTTGACTTCAGTCCAGCAGAGCACTTAACTACATGCTTAATTTACGCATGTCAGTAATCCCAATGACATCAACAGGACTACTCATGCTCTTAAAAATTAAGCACATGTGTAAGAAGGACTTAGTGGCTTTGTGCTGACCCTCCGCACAGGGGTGAATTTCACTCTGTATCAGTTATAGTCTACCTGTGCTATATAATATCGTAATCACCATATAATATTATAAAGCATCTTTCATAACATACTATGTATCTCGTGGGGCTGTGCAAGAACTATACTGGTCGGTTCCTAAACCATCTGTGCAACTCTAAACATGCTAAATAGATATTGCTGCTTGAACTTATCCAAAAAAGCAGGACCAACTCTAGGTTTAGGAAGAACCCTACAGTATACATCAAGAAAGATGAGCAGGGCCCCAACCAACGCCTTTCTATCTGAATGCCTCACACCCATGGACCCACACGTATTCAACAGCACCAATGGCCACATCTTGCCTGCCTGCCTGTCGGTGAGATTCTGTGACTTCTGGAGATATCCTATGTCAGTAGCTCCAACCTTTTCCCCCCCAGATACTCTGTCTTTGTAATGGAATGGCAGGCTGGCAACATCCTCTTCCAGCTCCCGTTGCCCTTGCTCCATGCCCCAGCACCCTGAATTGTCCATCTAGGCTCACTTTCTCCCCTCCCTACCTGCCTAGCATGGGTTTGTTCATCCCGTCCCTTCTTGGTTTCATTATTCTCTTCTTCCCTGTTCCTCACGGAAAATTATTATTCACACGCACACTCTTCCCACTTCCTTGGTTGCCCAAGGCTACATGTTACTGGTGATGGCAGAGTTCATTGGTGGCTCTGGGAGCCAGGGCACATGCGCTAATGTGGTTAGGGAGCTAAGGGAGCAGAGAAGATAAGACCAATTTGTCAAGCTGCAGTTTAAGAACAGGGGGAGGAGTCAGGTACCTTTTGAGGAGCTGTGGTTTGCACAGAGGTGCCCATGGCCACATCTGCAGTGGGGGTAGGAGGAAGGAAGGACAGATCTAGGGTCATGCAGTTTCACCTGCTCCTACTATTCCTTTTCTTTCCCCTGCTTCCCTCCCCAGCGTGGGAAACCTTGCCCTACTTGGACACCACCTGACGATGGCTGAGGAGCTGAGCAGAGAACCAAATGAGAAGACATGGAGATGAGACTGAAGTGCGCTATTTATGGCCTTGCAGCTGACAGGCTGGATGCATGCGTGCAAGATCCTGAAAGAGCGTAACTGCACTATTGCAAAGGTCCAAGGCCACTACACAACAGCACATTAAAGGAATGTTTCCTACAATTCTTTGAGTAAGCTTGTTTCTGACACGCTGAAATTACAGAAGGTTTGGGGGATTTTTTTATGGAGGGATCTGGGGAGAGACAGGGAGGGAGGAAGGAGAGAGTTTAAGTTTATAAATGACCCATGGACAGCCAGCCAACCAGCAATGTGCCCTTTTATTTAAAAAAAAAATACTGCAAACTTTGCCAGAAAAAAAGTATACTAATTGATTGTCTGATCTGAAATGGGACTGTCAGCTGAAAGTAAAGCTGGAGATCAGAATCAACATCATTACCTGAGTGAATGATTCCTGGTAAGATCTGGTTGACGCTCTTGTAGAATTTCAAAGATATTGGGCTGTCTCAGAAATGCGACAATCTTGTCATTGTAGGCTGTAAGTGGCAACCGAAAACAGCTTACTGCAAACAGGTGCATTTGAAAAACAGCATCATATTTTTGTAACTTCTGAATAATGATGATAATAATGGAATTATGTCTTTATATTCATAATCTTTTCATTTACTACATTCATACAATCTTTTCATTACATTTTTAGCCTAAAGGCTGGTGCTGGTTTTCGAATTTGGATATACCTGGCCAGCTTTATTATGAATAAAATTTTAGATTAAAACACTAACAGATGTTAACGTGCCTTTTTTAAGAATTCAGAGTATTATAATATTTCATCACATACACCCTCAGCTCATGTCAACCTGGAACATATCTCAGCATGAATGAAGTGTAGGGAGCCTTATTTTCTATACTTCTTTATTTCTTAGACTTACAGGACAAGGTGAAAACATAAGCTCACTGCTTAATAGTAAATTACACGTGCTTCTTATTGGGTGCACATTAACGTGCGGGTATTTTTGTTTTGCTTTCTCCTCTCCCTGCCTCCACTATTCTGAAAAATAATTATTTGTTTTACTCATATTAAGGATCTGATATAGTCTCACAAAAGTAATATCTTCACACATAAGGCTGAAAATCTAGGCTTCCATACCAGCCTTAACTCATGCCACTTTGCCTAGGTATTGTCATTGTGTACTATAAGGGTTTAGAATTACAAGTGTATTGGCCAGCTTTTCTGCCTTAATGGTGAATTTGCTTATTTTTGCTTTCAAGAGAGACTCAAAGCTTCATAGATTTTATTCCTCTTCCTTTTTGTAACATCAGAGTGAGAAAGGAATAAAATGATTAATAACAAATTCATAAGAACACTGTCAATGTTGGTATGGCAATTTGAACTACCTTTACATAGTTTTATCTGACAAGAAATATTCTACTATTATTATATGCTTTTATAACTCCCCTGTTCTGTCACAGGAAACGACAACTTCCTTCCCAATACTCATGATTATGATGTGTTGCATTACAACATAGTGCATCATTTTCTCTTCCTGCTCTGCAGCATGTATTTGAACACACATGGTTTACGCAGCTTCACACATTTCTGATGACAACAGCAATCCTACTGCTGGACATATTGGCAGACAACTTGTCTTGTGCCATACAGGAGTAAGATGCAGTCACTAGTGAAACTTCTAAGAAGGTCTGACAAATATTACTGTCAAAAGTAATGAAAAGCTATTGAAATGTGATTGGCAGTGACCATCTCTTCGTTTATGTATTTATTTTTACTGTTTATTCTATCACAAAGAAAAGATTACATAAATATTTTATATTTACTCGTGTCTCTAAAGGGGTTCGGTCTATGAAGTGAGGGCCCACTCAAAGTGTTTGTGCCCGTTCCACTGTCAATTATTAAACAGCAATTAAAAGCATCTTTGTTCAAAACATCACCAAATGCTGAACCTGAAAAATAGGCAGTGGTCCATAGCAAGTGAAAGGAGTTTAAATTTGTGGTGACTGTCAAGTAACCATGCTACTGAACAAAGATCAAGCTGATTAATCAGTCATGATTTTTTGCACAATGCCTCTGTGTGTGTGTGTGTGTAACTGAGAACAAAATGTAGGCTATTGACCAATTCAGAGGTGACTCACACCTCATGGAAGCCCTCTGAAATAAAAGTCTAATATTTGTATTGAAATTAATGGGACGACATAGGGTCCAGGTCAATACAGAGTCAGGCCCTCTATTTGTAACTCTTCTAGTTACTTCTGAGGGGAAGTTGATTAGAAAATTTAATGCAAGAAACCCTTTGCATTAACTAGCAAACATTTTTCTATTAATAAATTGGTCATGCCTGGAAGTTTTTCACTATTATGCACACAAATTGAAATTCCATGATAGGGAGTGATAATGGATAGAGTTAGCCATAACATACAGTAAAAGCAAAAATAAGAAAAACCCACACTGACATGCACAGTTAAATCAAAGTACACTTCCCTCAAGAGAACTCCAAGTCCTGACATACCCACTGGAACCATGTCCTGGTACTGAGTCCTGCTGACTGTATTAAACGTGCTGGACGGTCTTGGTAGAACTGGTGGTCCTGAATGTCGGGAATCCTCTCCTACCTAAAAGTACAGTAGTAATTATGGTCAGCAGCAAGCAAAAAATAAAACCAACAATTAACCTTCATCATGATCTAGCAGACTGGAAACAATTTTCATGACGACTTAGAAAAGCACTAGAATCCAGCTCACTCTCTTTCAGCTGTGTGGCTTATGGAGGGTTCACATGAGTAAAAAGCACTAAAACAAGCTTATTTTGTATCACCAAAGAGAGCAGATAAGACTCTGAACTCACACAGGGAGCAAGAAGGTGTTATTTGAACAGAATTATCTTTCACAGAAAAGCGATACTTTAGAGCAACTCCTAGTAGTCACTATAATGTCAGAGCAACTTCTTCCATTTTCTGGCTTTTGTGGGCTTGATCTTGTTGCATTACCATTCTTTTTTGCTTTTAATTATAATTACTACTACATCATTTGGTCAATCTCCTTTTTTTCCCCACTGAGCCATTATGTGTACTGCTGAACCCCTCCACGCACAGATACTGCATCTGAGGCCTGGTCTACACTAGGCGTTTAAACCGTTTTTTAAGAGTAAAAAATTTTTAACACACCACACGTCCCACACTGAGAGGTTTATTTATATATAAATATAAAGGGCTCTTTTTCTCTGTCTCTCCTCTCGAGAGGAGTAGCCTAAGGATCGGAATTTATAATTAGGATTAGGGGTTAGTGTGGCACGCAGATGCGGTGGTATGTGGTGGGTATCCCACAGTGCACCACTGACCGACTGAACACAGAAATCTGAACTCGAAGCAGTGGCCAGGGGAAGGGAAAAGTCCCGCGAACTTTTGAATTTTTCCTTTGCCTAGCTGGCAGCAGCACAGCACGTGTGCAGTTAAAAATAAAAAAAAAAAAAAAAAGAAAGAAGAAAGCATGATGATGCATGCGCTGTAAGGGTGGGCAGCAGGCAAATCTGTTCTATCAGAAGAAGATTACAGAAAAAAAAAAGATGAAATTCAAAAAAATTTTAAAAAATCAAGGACAGGCAGCGCGCCAGCGCGCTGCTCAGTGACAAGAAAGCCAAAAAAAAGAAAGAAAAAGACTCAAGGAACTCAACTGGGGAGATCAGTTCCTGCAGTCTCCTGCCTGCAGTCTCCCCCTGCATTGAGCTCCAAATGCTTCTAGGGGCTGAGCTCAGTCAAACACAGGGTCAAGGGTCCAGGGGGCAGTCAGGGCACATAACCACCCCCACACCCCCCCCCCCACCCCCAAGGGAAAACAATCCTCTCTCTCTCTTCTTTCTTGTCACTCTTTACCTTTATCAGATAGACTGCATGCTGCACTGCTCCACACTCTCACATCAACCCCCCCGCCACCCTGGTGTGGTGCCTGGTGTGGTGCAGGTGGGTCCTATCGGCCATCCCATCAGGGGGCACATGGGCACATGCAAGCATGCAGACAGTGCAACCAGTGTAGCCAGCATCTGTTCTGGTTAGTGTTTTCCTGGTATGGCTGTGGCCTATGGTGATAAGGCTGGGGGCTGAGCTCGTAACAGGGGCTGCTCTCTCAGGGCCAAAACAGGGGCTGCCCCCTGTCCCATCCCCTTCAAAAGTGCTTCAAACTATGCTGATTGCTCTGCTCCTGACTCTCCTTCTGCCTGTCTATCCTCACCACTGGACTGTTCATCTTGGCTGGAGGCTGCCTTCTCACATTTCTTTCCTATCACTCAGTTCCACTTATCTTTATTATCTTATTGAGCAAGGACACACAAGTGGGGAGGGGCACAGGGGGGCCCAGGAGAGAGGGGGGAAGGAAGATGGGAAGGTGGGGATGTTCAGCAGGCACCTGTGAATAGCATACAGCTCATAATTTCTGCAGGATCTAGGCTTCTGCAGGCTCTCTCACATCTCTACAGCTTCTCTCTCTATACTATACAGGACTGATTCTAGAGGACTGATCTTATTTTTAGATTTTTTTTGAGAGATTGAAAATGAGGGATTGACCCTGTTTTTGCTTTTCAGGGCAGCTTCACAGCAGCAGCCAGGGGCAAAAACTGACAAGCAAATGTGCTGCAATGACTGGGGTATGTATGCTCATCTGCATGGTTGCAAATGGATGGTAGATGGTGCAGTATGGCTGGTAACATGCTCTGCTGTCATGCAAAAAGCGCCTGCTCTGCTGTGTGTGCGCTGCTGCACAGCCATGGTGACAGCATCTAGTACACAAAGGCAGACACAGTCAAAAAGCAAAACAGGCTCCATGATTGCCATGGCATGGCATCAGCCAGGGTATGGCAAAAAAAAAGGCGGATGGCTGAAGGCCCGCTAAGACCAGAGGAACCCAGAGTGACTGACGACATTTACCCAACCACACACCAGACAATGGATTTCACTTAGATACTGCATCTGACTGTATTCCCAAGGTCTCACTCCCTAAGACCAAACAATATCAGTGCTGCATTACGGTGCTGTGTCTAGCCTCTAGAACCATAAAGGACTAAAAGCCCTGAGATTTCTCCCAACATTTTTGTGCTCTCTGAATAGTACTCTATGAGAAAAGGAAAGACCTTTTCATTTGTAGATATTGAATTGCTGGAAAGCGTAAAGTTGAGTGGTGGTGTTGTGAGCTCCAGCTCAGTGTTCTAGTTCCATTTCTGATTAAAAGAATTTCCTTAAAACATGTTTTTTGTTTCAGAAGTTCTCAATCTAAAACAAGATCGGATGTTAAAAAACAACACTTTTGGATAGACAAGGCAAAAGAAAATATTTTGAGGGTTTTTTCCATTAAGCATTAGTTTTCCTTCAACAAGGGTAGTTTGCTTAGATGCGAGATTAGATCCTTGATGTAGTGGTTTTAAGAAGACAAAGATACCTGTAAGAGCTCTTGATATTGCCTGTGATCCTCAAGTGGGGATGGAATAATGTGTTGAAGATGGAAGAATGTGGGAAGATTGAATAATTGCCTTATTTGGAAAGGAAGAAGAGACAGCCCCATCAGGACCATCGGATCCATCACAATCTCTCCTCCCTCATACTCTAACAGAGCTGATTAGTGTCAGTTAGGAGAAGGCAGGTAGGATTCTTGCATGGATCTTCTGTGTAATGTAAGGATCCCTAGGGCCCCAATTATGCCATCATGAAGGATCAGCTGGTCAGGGGCGACACCCCAGGGCATTGGGTACCAGTCCCCTGAATGCGGTGAAACACAGATCTGCCAGAGCTTCTCTCAGGACTAGTCTCTCTATGTGCAGGTGATGGTTTGTCTGGAGCCTCCTGCTCTGCCGATGAGAAGGCAGGTTCCTGTTCAACCACTGGAGCTGTCGGTACCTGTAAACAAGCAATCTGGCTCTTGGAGGGAACAGGGGATCAACCTCGTGTCTTTGATGTAGTTTTTTCCTCCAGTTTGATGCTGTTGCTGAATAAGGTCAGGCCCAAAAGGAAAGGAGATTGAAGATGGGGAGTGTGAAGATATTCTCCAGGGAGACATAGGCCTTGCACCATCCCAGAGTGTGGGGCATATTGGTGGATGGGACTGATGGATCCGGCGGCTCCTTGGTTATAGTGGATGTCAGGTACATCTGGAGATGGGCCAGTATTGGTGCAGAGTTTAGTCTGGAGTTCTTAGACTGTGCCAGTGGGTGCCAATCCTTTGGTTTATGCAAAGTCGGTACAAAAAAAAATACTTACTCCTTCACTCCTGTTGAGGAGAATTAAGCAGGCCTAAGTCCTTAGTATTTGCACTTCAAGACTCACCTAATTTGGACAGAGTTGGGGAGGGATCTTTTCTTCTAGGAGCAGCATTTGAAGAGGGTCTGTCCTTATGCTTGTGAGAGTGCCCTATGCTCTCATGAAACTCTAGGAAGGGACTCTTTGGTCTTCGCAGTTGCCGCCTAAGCTCCTGAGCTTGTGCCTGGAAGGACGCTGCTCATCTACTAAGTTTGGTGTACAGGGAGATCTACCCAGGCCAGATCTGACTGAGGTTGCATGACCTTCTCCAGGAGATGCTTTCTTACCTAGAGCTTTCAATCTTCACAGGTTTGGGGAGGGAAGGAGTGACAGATGCTGCACTAAGCAGAGATGTGAGCCTCGCTAAGGCAGTAAAGGTACCACTGGTGTTCGTTACTCACTGAGAAGGAACAGGGGCAGATGATACAATTCTTAAACTCAGGAAGTCTGAGCATCTTCCTTGTCTGTGGGGAAAAAGTTCCCCAATGCTAATGCTACTAAAAATCATCAATACTAAAATACTGAGAACTACTTACAATCTATAAATTTACAGATTAAGATGAAGAAGGAGGTAGCTGTGGACACAGAGGATTCTGACTCAGACCATGCAGTGGTGGGAAGGAACTGGAGAGGTTTTGATCTGCACTGCCACTTACACCCTTGGTTCAGAGCACACGGAGAGCGACTGTGCCGGTGCGAACCAACAGGCCCTACTTGCTAGAAATCTTCAATCTCAGAAGCACAGTTCGCACATGTACCCACATATGAAAAACACACAGGGATCAGCACTCGAAGAAAAACCAAGGCCAATATAGGGTAATCAAGAAAACCTAGCTTTATGGGTGTCAGTATAGGTTCGTGCCAATAAAAAAGTTAAAGCTCAAAATATTTTTCTAAAGCAAATTCTCTCTAAAATACTGCATAAATTAAACAATGATGTGTAGTGCTATAAATATTTTATAGTACTACTTTGAGGTGACCTGCATAGCCACTGGGTTAGCCACTTTTGAGAAATGCCCAACCTGGAGCTAATAAAACATTGTATCACCAAATATTTTTTATTCTGTCTATAACAGGTACTGTATAAAGACCCATCCTGCAAGACGCTTAGACCCTAAAAGGGGTTGGCACTATATACCAAAGACTAGGTTAAAAAAACATTGCAAAAATCAAGTACCCCAAAATTAGAAAATGCTAAAATTAACATTGTTCACACAACTTTAATTCAGTCCCCTTATGCACATACATTATAACAGAGTCTTGCCCAACATGCCATAGTAAGTCTGTGGCAAAGTCAGGATCAGATGATCCTGCTCTCACAAGTCCCAGTTCGGTGCCCTAGGCATAAGAGAAAAACGTAACTTCTTGCAATCCTTTGCCTTATTCCTGCTCCATTCTGTGCACTGAACAAAGCAGGGGAGAACAAACAGTTTGTGATAATGTAATTACAGACTGTATCATATTATTAGCGATTGTATCAGAGTGTGGTGGGCAGAAAGCTGTCCTAAAGAGGGAGCTCAGGGTTCCCCCCCACCCCGCAGGGGAATTCTCTGGTCGTTGTCAGCCATCCCTGAGTAAGGTATGTCGGGGTGGGAAGCAGGGAAAATGCACGCTAGGAGTAAGGAAGCATTCCGGCAGATCCTCGTCTGCCAGTTGCTACTCACAGACAGCATAAATTAGAGCAGCCCTTTAGCTCCTCTAAATTATGCTGAGTGCAGTGTGGGTCCTTGACCAGATCTAAATGAGGGGAGTGGAAAGATGGCTTAGAACCACCTTCCCCACCCCCTTCCTCAACTGCAGTGAAGGTAAACTCAGTACAGTCAAGGAACGAGCCTACAGTATTTGCATATGCATTTAAACATAAAAATATCTTATAGTCAGGACATAATTGACTCAAAACCTTCTAGTGAAAACAATACAGTTCAAGAGTTTTGTAATCAGAACCCAATTACAGAACTTCTTTATATTATAGATAAGGGGTTTTAAGCATTTCTACTTAGAATCAATGTTCTAAAAAAGGTTATATTATTATTACTAGTGTGATGTCATATGGACCATAACATTTAACTATCTGACATTCTGTCAGTGGTAAGAAGAATTTTTACCTTTCTTGGTCTATAGTACCATAGCATATATGGGAAAACAGTATAATATTTAGGCGTGCATGCACACAAACTTGTTTTTCTAAATTAAATCACCTACTTTCTTTGACACTTCCCTAGTCAGTGTAAATTCCTGTGGTAAAAAACAGTAAAAAACAGGCTACTGCTGTTTGGTGAAGAAATCTGTATTCAAGAGCCCTCCTGTGGTTTGATGGAGTTACTGCATTTTAATAGCAGCAGATAAAATCCTATCAGATTATTAGCATAATCAAATCAGACCTTTCCTTGTACAATAAAGACCATCATTGGCTTTTCAAAAGGTAAGAACGTCTTTTGATTGCAGGTGGATACCACGTTGGCAGAACCATTAAACTATTGACAAAATAATATTTGAATGGAATGATGTGAAAACTGGATGATCCTGAAATCCTTGTTAGCTAAGTAACAAGAGGAGCAGTTCAGGCTTACCTCACCAGCACTGTGGCTGCGCTGTCTGGTTAAGTGCTGTCGATGCACTAATGCACTAGTGGGCCTGCTACTCTGCAAGGGAAGCCGTGGGTCAATGAACGTGGTGGTGCGGGAATTGTGGTCAACAAAAAAAGCCTAGACAAGGAAAAAAGATTTCAGAGTCAACATTCATTGTAACTTAGGAAGGTCTTAACTATACCTTCCTGCAGTAAGTAAACTGGCAGGACAGAAAGTGTGTCAGAATTAAAGCACAGGAGGATCTAGGTTCCAGTCCCTGCTTTGAGACTTTAGGAAATTACCTCAGTGTGCCTCAGTTTCCCCTTCTGTAAAACAATGATAATGTGTCTCTGTCTCACAGGAGACTTAATTCATTAATGTTTATACATCATTTTGAGATTCTCAGACAGGCCACAACATAAAAATACCAAGACAAATCATGATTGTTCTTCTAGAAAAGTGGACTTGAATGTCTAACAGAAGTTATGTCAACGCATTCACCAGTTAATTTCATCTGTATGCATCTAAAAGGTCGTCACTTAGTGGCAACAACACTGCACTTTAACAAGCTATTTATCATATCATTATAAATATAGATGGGGTGTGTATACATGTCAAGCATATGATTATGTTCTAGGACACAATGTGATTATAGGTTAAAAGGCGTGTTCACCATCCTTCTGCTAGAGCTATTCTAGGTAGGCCAACTTAAAGAGTCGACCAGGGATACAGAGAAGACTATGCCAAAAATATAAAAAAAGAATTCAAGGCAGGCCCAATGATTTCCTGGGATAAGAAGAAATGACAAGCACTGACTGGTTAGCCATTTGCTGAGACAAGGCCATGTGATCATGGGTCCTAAACCCGAAAAGCCTCAAGCTGCAATACAATTAGAGCAAAAAAACCCTCTCAATTCCGAGATATTTAAACTTGTTCCAGTTTTAGTGTCACACCTGGAAAACATTTCCTTGCCATTCTCATGCTTTTGGGGATTTTCAGACACCGTGAAGGAGACACGTGGCACTACAGGGGGAGAAGGATATCTAGACTAAGCATCCACCCAGGTGATCCCAAGGCAGGTATATCAGCCCCCAAGGGACGCAGTCTCTCCTCTCTGTTTCAAGTCACTTCCTGGCCAGGAGCACGAGTAGCTGCCTTGTAGTTCTGACAGATGGCCTGTGCTCATGCTTCAGCCCCTGCTACTGCTCCTGGGCCCACTCCCACTCCAGCCTGCTCTGCTCTAGCTCATGCCCCTGCTCCAGCCTGCATCTGCTCCTGCCCCAGCTGCCTGCCCCGCAATTCTGACAGCCTTCTCCTCAGCTGGGAGTTTTGGCTGTTGAGGAGAAATATGGTTGCTTATCTTCTCGTAAGTGTTGTTCTGTGAGATGTGTTGCACATGTCCATTCTATTGTGCGCCTGGGTGTGGAGGAGATTTCATGCACCAGTGCTGGAGAGTTTTCCCTAGCGGTACATGTAAGGGTAACCTGGCTTCCTTCTGCCTGGATCTGAAGATATAAAGGGTGGAACCCACTCCCTCACCTCTCCTTCACTTCCTTTGCATGAGAATCACATAATGATAGACTTTGATGTGCTGGCGAAGGAGGGTAGGTCACAGAATGGATACATGCAGCAGCTTGACAAGCAACAGCTACAAGAAGGTAAGTAACAGTTTTCCCTTTTTCAGGTGATTACATATGTCCATTCCAGTGGAGGTGACTCCCAAGCGGTTTTCAGTGGAGATGGGGCTCAGAGTCTCATCTGAAGAGGGACAGTTGGAATGCTTCCCCAACATTCATGTCACCCCTTGAGGCAGTTATAATCTTATAATACACCTCTACCCTGATATAACGCTATCCTCAGGAGCCAAAAAAAATCTTATCGCGTTATAGGTGAAACCATGTTATATTGAACTTGCTTTGATCATTTGGAGTGCGCAGCCCTGCCTCCCAGAGCACTGCTTTACCGCGTTATATCCAAAATCGTGTTATATCGGGTCGCGTTATATTGGGATAGAGGTGTATCTAGCAAAGGCACATACACCTCACTACCCTATAAATGTCAACAATAGGATCAGTTCCCACAAAGCCAGTAGATGCCAAATGTGCTCTAGTTGAATGCACTGAGTTTTCAAGACATGTCAGAAGTTTGGCATTATAGCACACAAAAATGCAGCTGGTAATCCATTTAGAAAGTCTATCTCATCATGGGATAAATTAAATTAAATAAATATAAATTTATGGAGATATCCTATCTCCCAGAACTGGAAGGAACCCAGAAGGGTTATCAAGTCCAGCCCCCTGCCTTTACTAGCAGGACCAAGTACTGATTTTGCCCCAGATCCCTAGGTGGCCCCCTCAAGGATTGAACTCACAATCCTGGGTTTAGTAGGCCAATGCTCAAACCACTGAGCTATCCCTCCCCCACCAATGACCTCTTGTTCCCTCTGCATAGAGAAACGAAGAGCTGACAAGAAACCTGAAGGAGATAAAAAGCCAGACCTCTGCACACATCCAGAGTATGCAGCTTTTGTTCATTTTTCTAAATGTGTGGCTTTGGAAAAAAGACCAGTAAGTATATTGGCTGATAGAGGAGGTGATGGCTACTAAGAAGAGTACTTTAGCCAAAAGATGTAACACTGAACAAGAGACTAAGGCAGGGGTCTCCAACACGGTGCCCGTGTTGAAAAAGAAAAGAAACTGAGGCTCCAACATACTGGGAATAGTCCAGCAGAGGGCACCTAAACTCTTAAGGACCCTGATTGTCAAGCTGCTGTCTGGTAATCTGGAGCTAAAAAGAGATATATGCCTTACAAGTTGGTGTCTGGGATGAGACAAATTTTATAAAGGAAAACTATATACATTTTGCTCAGCTGAGATATCTATAAATGTATAAATTAAGCACAATGTCTCTCTGTTGAATTTTGAAATGGCAATTTGCTAATGGCAATGTTTGAGCCTCGAGCTGGTGGTGTCCACCTGGCCAAATAGTGATGTCAATTGTGATACTGGCTACACAGGATCCAGGTATTTGAGAAATCTAAACTACTCTGCAAGCAGGATGGAACCTGTTTTACCAATTTCAATATTGGCTTTTTGAATTTCTGCAAAGAGGCAGAGTGGATGGCCCATGTCATCTTTGATATCTATGCCCCAGCTAATAGGTTTAATTCTCTTACTAGCAAATGTCCAGTAATTCTTTTTCAGGCGCTGATATCTATTTTATCCAACTCTATCTGTATTTTGAAGGAAGCAAGACAACCTTCCAAAGGCTAACTTCAATGTACCAACCTTATAATAGAGTATACTTAGAAAAACAAACTAAAACAATGATTCGATACGAAAAAAGTTACTTGTTTAGAACTATAATGCAGATGAACAATTCTCTGATTTAATGCAGTCATCTAACAGCATGTAATGCTTTTTTGTATCCACTTAAACTATGCTTAAAGATTATATTAAGGGTGATCATGTCTTATTAAGCATGAATGCTTTTAGGCCAGCCAGCAGCAGTCTATAATAAAGCACAGATTTACTGCACTGAAGCTTCATTAAAGAAAATCATTTGAACTTCAAAGCTCTGGGCTAATCTGGACACTGGTTCCATTGCTAGAAACTGAAACTCCTATCACTGGTCCTGGCAAGGTATAGCCAGGAAACTTATAACTTATAACCTCTGCCTAAGCTTCCCCACCGAGTTCTACCAGTGGACCTCAGTTCACAGCCAATTGCGCAGAGGTAAGAAACATCAGCATCTACTAGGGAGTAAAGCCCACCTGTCCCATTCTTTGTCTCTTTGCTCTAGCTGCTGGTCTGTGAAATAAGACATGTTAATCTTCACTGCCACTGGCCTAATTATTTGTGTTATCAAGAAAAATATCCATATACCCTCTAACTGGCAGGGTCCCACTCAGTCATTCATCTTCTAAATCACAAGATATATTAATCCCAGAATTCACTTGTGCACATGAGATGTGTGTTGCTTTTTATTGTGCTTTAACATATTTGTAAGGTGACAGCGAGTGAAAAATGAAAGAGCATTTTTTAATTGCAGCACAACAGAGATGAAGTATGGTCACCATCGACACAAGTACTAAGGCACATAGAAGATATATTTATGCATTGTGGCACAAGTACTGGACAAGCAAGGCACACTGTACAATTTAGGCCAACCAAGCCCTCATTTAGGTCATACACACGCTACAATTCCCCTACTGTACTGAATAAGTTTTTCTACTGTGACTCATCTTCCACTGGTCACTAAGGAAGCAAGTATTACTTGTGGAAAAGCCAATTCAAAAGGATGAGAACCAGCAATCCTGAGCTAGGGCACAGAAAAATATACACTGCTACCCCGATATAACACAGTCGTGGGGAGCCAAAAATCCCTACCGCGTTATAAGTGAAACGCTGTTATATCGGGGTAGCAGCAGCAGGGCTCTAGTGGTGATTTAAAGGGCCCTGGGCTCCCCGCAGCAGCCCATGGCCTTTTAAATCGCTGCCTGCCTGCTGCCCCGGCCCGGGGGGTGGCAGGGCCTCCAGCAGTCTCCCGAGAGCTCCGGCTCCGCCGCTGGAGCCTGGGCCCTGGGCCTGGGCCCCCCCAGCCCCCCCAGCCCCCCAGCAGCAGCAGAGCAGGGGGCTCGGTGATTTAAAGGGCCCTGGGCTCCCCGCAGCAGCTGGAGCCCTGGACCCTTTAAAGCACCGCTGGAGCCCCGCCTCTACCGTGCTATACGTGAACCCGTGTTATATCGGGTTGCGTTATAGAGGGGTAGCAGTGTACTTCAAAATAAAGAGCTTCCTATGAGGCTTTGTTCAGTGCTTCCTCTGTGTCTTATTACGGCTGCATTAATCACGATCACCAAGTACCACACACAGAGATCCAGGGTTTGATTCTCCCTCTGGAGGATATGAGTAGCTCCTACTGAACTCGAAATGGAGTTACTCATTCTTCAGGGAGAGAACTGGGCTCCAGGAAATTTAAGGGGAAGGGCTCAGTGAGACAGAGAGGAAGAGGAAGAAAGAGGGAGACGGGGCGGGGGGGGAAGGGATGTTAAAATAATTGTATCTCTCCCACCATTTTTACACAATGCTTTCCTTAAAGCTGCAAAGTAATAAATCCAAGAAAACGACATACCTCAAGCATATTTCCTGCCTTCAGTTTACAGTCTGTTTGTATTCCTTTCAGGTGTCAAGTACATTACTCATGTGGACACGCAAACATTCATGGCTAAATGTAGCCAAGAATTATAGACATAGGCACTTATCGGCTTAGTCAGACTATAGTCCTAACTGTTGCATGCAGTTTTGTTGAAGCTGTGTTGGTTCCAGGATATTAGAGAGACAAGGTGGGTGAGGTAATATCTTTTATGGGACCAACTTCTGTTGGTGAAAGAGATGAGCTTTCAAGCTACACAGAACTCTTCTTCAGGTTCTGGCAGGGTCTGGTGCTGCTTTGAGTTGGTGGGTCCTGGTTTATGGGAAGCCTGCTTCTGATGATGTGCTTGGAGAGGTTGCTTACAGGTCAGAAGAGGGGGTTCAGGAAAGATTTATTTCAGGATGTGGTCCCCATCAAGTATGGTCTGTACTTGGTTTAATGATACTTTCTACTGGTTCCAGTGTGGAGTCAAAGGTCACAGCTACGGTATACAGTTGGAGGGAGGTTTATTACACCCTTTGTTGTCACCTACCAGCTCATACTGGAGCCCATACAAAGTATCATTAAACAGTTACAACCCGTACTTGACGACAACACTTCCTGAAAGAAATCTTTCCTGAAACCCATCTCTGGCTTTCAAACAACCCCCCACCTCACCAAGCCCATCATCAGAAGCAAGCTCCCCATAGATCAGGATTCAACTCAAAGCAGCACCAGACCAACAGATGCAAAACTTGCAGACATGTCTCCATTGCTACAACGATCTACAGCCCCAACACCACACCTTTCAAGATCCATGAGTCCTACACATGCCTATTACAGCATGTGATGTACTTCCTACAGCACACTAAATGTCCTAACAACAACTATGCAGGTGAAAGCAGACAATCACTATGCTCCTGAAATGAACTCTCACAATGATAAAAGACAAAAACACCATATCACTTATGCTTACATTCATAACTTTGCTAGACAATAAAAATCATGGCTTGAATAGACACATTGGATTTATGGCTTATTACAACAATTGATAACCCACTAAAGCCCCTCCCTTCCAGATTTCCCCCCTCCCTCCGTGTCTGGTCATTTCACCTTGAAAGGTCCCTTGAAATATGTGAACTGCTTATGCTAAACAATCTGTTCCACCTCGCATTTAGTTGTGATACTTTGAGTACATTTCGCAGGCTTGAAGAAGAGCTCTGTAAGCTTGAAAGCTTGTCTCTCTGACCAACAGAAGGTGGTCCAACAAAAGATATCACCTCCTCCACCTTGTCTCTCTATAGTCCTAATTACCATTTATTTCTCACCCAAATAGATATCACTATCACTCCCTTACATGTTAATTCTAGCACACTTTTATTCTTTCCTATACCTATGCAAAGGGGAAAATGCCACTCTAGGTAACACTATTACCATGTAAGGCCACTGAAAATTCCCAACTTACTTTTTACAAGCTTCAACTTACTTTTATTTACTTAGTATATTGAATATAATATTTTAAATGTCATGGTCATACAAAAAGTAACTAATTGCCCCCTCCTCAATAGTATTCAATAATATCATTTTCCCCAAGGAAAGAAGCAGATCCAATATCATACCAACTTAAAAAAAAAGGATAATTAATGTAGGAACCACAGAGCAAATTTAAACTCTTACTTTTGAAATAAATATAATAACTTTTCTGACAATGAACATTTCTAATTCAAAGGATGAGTTATAAAAGGTCCTAATTTTTTTAAATGGCCAAATTATAACCTTAAATCTAGAAGGCTTTGCAATGCAACCATGCCAAACAATTAATTTCTCCCAGTATTATGGCCAGCATTGAATCACACAGAACCCAACTTTGAGATATTCCCTAAGGCCAAACTGGTCTGAATGCATCCAGTCTCATCTCATCTCCAAAACTGATCAATAATCTGTCTATTTGGTACTTGGATGGTGGATCAGCTGGGAACACCAGAAGCTATTAAGAAAGAAAAACTAATAAGGGATAATGATAAATTCCATTATATAGAAGTTTTAAACTACCGTATGGAATCTAATAGTGAATGATGTAGAAAAGTTATAATTCTTTACTAAATGTTTTTCCATAATGGTTAATGTTACTCAGACTCTCTTCCCAACAATGCTCCCTCAGCACAGACAGGATGTACTACTTTGTGCAGGGGAGGGGAAGGAAAAAAACCCAGCCAGAGTAGTACTCACTCTTCTTGGAGAATCATCTGCATCTCTGCTCCTTTTAAGAGCAGATGCTTCAATACCATCATTACAAAGACAAAATCCAACCAGCATTACATGTGTGTTCCAGGTACCTTGCCCTGATGGTCATGCTTCATTTCCCAACCTCTCGGCAGCTCCAGCTGTTTGTTAGCAAACATATTGAGGAAGCCCACCAAATCCCGATTATGCTGGTAACGCTCAAAATGGTGGGTGTCCCGCCGGACTTTGGTGATCATGTGCTTCAAACACGTGTTGTTTGTAAACATGCGGTAGGCACTCTGAAAAATTCATAATAAAATAATTTCAGGAAAAGACATTAGAAGTTAAACGTCTACATAGACAGACCATCAGTCCAACAGTTGGATGAGTGATGATGTTCCAATGAGTGGATAATAACTTGAACCCAAACTAGCAAAGCACTTAAGCCTGAGTTCCATGGGCACCGGTCCTTGCCCCGGAGCAGCCCCACTGAAGTCAACAGGGACTGCTCACATGTTTAAAGTTATGCATGTGCTTTAGTGATCTGCTGGACTGGGGCCCCGACAATTAGAGAAAGAGTCAGCAATATGGAAGAATGGACATTAAAGAAAGAATAGCAGAGTGGGAACCAGTTATGAAATAAACACTTCCCAATATATTTGATCATAAATGTTTTATTCTTGCAGGCATTTTCCGAAGTATCTATATTTTAATCAAACAAAAGAGTATTTAGCTCTTTCCCTGCAAAGGCAGCCTTCCTAATGTAAATGTATGGCCTGCACCTCTAATAAACTTTGAAGGAAACTGTTTCCAGCTGAACAATAGCAGAAGAAAAAAAGCCATGAAGTCTTCATTGCCTGACTCTATTCACCCACTGAGGTGCAAGCTATATTTTCCAGCATTCCACTTCACTGATGTGGGTGTAGTTATGACTGCTTCTTCTAGCAAGAAAATTGGCCTAAATTGCAGAGACTTCACAATGCCCTTTCTAAGCATTCTCCTAAGCGTCTCTTCTCTAGCGTCTCTTCTCTAGCCTAGTTTGGCACTATATTTTTTATGGAAACTCACCAGGGATTTACATTAACATTGTTTCAACCCACTTGGATTCTAAAAGGACACTTGCATGTTTGATTGTAGCTCTACATAAACAAAAAGAATGAAAGACACAGAAATATACATGCCTTTTTTTCAATCAAACAAAATGGACCTATACCTTATGAATTAAAGATGCAGCTGTGCAGGCTAGATTCCATGCAGCTGATTGGAACGATACACATACCATACAATTAAAACTAACACTGCCCTGTAGTTTTAAAGCCACTGAATTATTAACAGAAGAAATAATGTAATGAATACTTCACTGCCTGCAAGTACTCCTGTGACTGGGCAAATAGATAAGCAAAAAGTAAAAACTGAAGACACTGTAATGCCTCCAGGGGCAGTTTTTATATCACACCCAGCTCCAAAAGAATGCACTAAAGCAGTGGCATTTGCTACATCTGCCCAAATACACTTACCAATTCTGTAGATTGTACGCTGTTCAGGGCAGAGATTTATTTGTTTGGCACCTTCCCTCTATTATATAATGTCAAGTACACTTACAATGCTGTATACAGTAGTAGCCATTACAAAGTCAATATTTACCACCATTACTAGAGTGATATCTGATAAGAGTCACTGTGTGTAAAGCAGACAATAACTGAAGTATCTCAAATAACACGGTACTAAATGGGTAAATATTGGTTCTTTAACAGTTACCACTGTAAATAAATGAAAATGCCAAAAAAAAAAAAAAAAAGATTCCCCATTGCATCACTCTGGTTTTCTGGACATCTAATGTAATGCAGTGATGAATCAGCCCCGTAACAAATAAACACTGCAGTTCCTCAGCACAGATGAAGTCAGAAACCTTGACTTGAGCCTTATGTTAACAGCTGGTGTACTGCCAATTTTCCACAGTGTTTTCGTGGACATGCACAATTTGAATAGTAAAGTAATAAATCCCCCACATTGAGTAGCTCATCACATAGTTTCCTTTTTCATATCTTAGTCTCAAAATATTGAGTAAGATTTTTCTATATAAGAAAAATACAGAGACCACAGATGTGCCCATATTTATCAATGTATATTTACGAAATTGCATGTCGGTACACACTATACTCACAGGGTTAGAATGCAGCACTGTAAAGAACTCTGGACTGATAAGGAATTTCACTGGAGGAGACTGTAGCAATAAAGTAAGCCTGGATCTGGAGGTAGAGTGAGGCAGCACATTCTCCCTTCGAAAATCTAACAACAAAGTGAGTGACAAAGATTTCCAGTAATAACCTTTAAAAAAACCTCACTGCAAGCAACTACACTGATTTGCATTATACAATGGACATTTCTCTCAGGTTCTTAAAACGTTCTCTACATAAGTGTACCTCAAATAATCCTAATTTATCAATTCATGTTTGCTGAAGATATCTGACGTTTCCAGGGTAACAGTGTAGTAAGACTTTTTAATTGTTTCTGATGCAAGATATACATAAGTGCCACTCTTACAAATCAAATGAGCTCCATTAGGAAGAACACTATACTTTAAGAAACTAGAATATACAACTTAATAGAGGAGACTGGGTGAGGGAAAGGACAGGTGTTAAGTGGGAATAAAACCTGAGGGAAGAACAGGGACTTCAAATAGGGGGAGTGATGGGAGAGAGACAAAAGAAAGAAGGAAATGAGGAACACAATGGAGAAAGAAAAGGAACATAATAAAGGAGGGGAGAGTGGGAAACAAAGGTAATAGTTGAAACAAATATGGAGAAAAATATTTCAAGCATTGAAGGAGTTCTGAAAAATGGAAGAGAAGAGAGATGAATAAGAGGAGAGAAAGTGTCACAATAAAATGCCTCCCCTCCCTTGGGGTCCCCTGGGTAAGCACCAGCGTTGTATATTGCTAATGCCTTTATATGCATTGGAAAATATCTTGGGAAGGGCTGAAGGCATGAGTGTGGAGTGGAAGATT
The DNA here is from genome assembly GCF_016161935.1 of Mauremys reevesii. Classification (NCBI taxonomy): domain Eukaryota; kingdom Metazoa; phylum Chordata; order Testudines; family Geoemydidae; genus Mauremys; species Mauremys reevesii. The sequence continues at coordinate 23,650,134 of NC_052633.1, read as the reverse complement.
CCTTTGCAGGTTACAAGAGGCCGAAGGGGGAGGAAGGGAGAAACGAACGGGTTAACTCAAGGATCCAGCTAGGCCCAAAGATAAGGAACGAAACTGCAGGCCAAGACCAGCGCACACAAACAAGCTCTCTGCTGCCAATGGCCAGCCGTAAGAAAGGAGACAGAACTGAAGGGGTGGAAAACCTGTAAAACTGCGAAAGTCAGTGAGTTGAAAAACAACAGTCTCGCAACCCTAAAACCGGTGTGTTTTGGGGAAACTAAGGGATTGGTAACATAAATCTGTCACAAAAGATACCTACAACTACTGCTCATGCAGTACTTCCCTCAATTCCTTCCACTGTATGTCCATCATGGGGATGTTGCCTTGTTCTCAGATGACATTCTCATCACTTCTTTTGTGAAAGTCAGTAGTGTAACATCTAATTAACTTCTTGGCACCTCCAGCAGTCCCTGCCCTCCCCCCGCCACCAGTAATGAAATTATGCACAGAGAGACCCTGATTGTTGGCGTCAAGGGGTTAACTTTAACAATGGAAAAGCCTTCATTAAGGAAAAACCTCACTGAATTTTAAACTTAAAATTGCCTGACAAAATGGAGGATTCAGGTTACTTCCCAGGTATATAATTCTGCTGGTTTAATTCATTCAAACTGCCATCTAAGCTCATCTTCCTTTATATTAGCAACAGAAGCAACATTGAAATGAGCTCAGAAGTCAAGAGAAGAAGGAGGAATTCATATTAACAGAGTAAAGGAATTGCTACAGACTAGCCTGGTGTTCACTATATGCCACCATTAATAATCATAATAACTAAAAAGTTGGAAGCTGCAGAACATTTTTATGCAAATGGCCTACATTAGCCATTTACGTAGCTTCCTAACATGAGAGAGTAAAGAAGCTGAAATACACACACAATTCTTCAACATGCTGATTGAATAAGTCCTAATAAGCTGAGCCATAGCAGGTAGAACAGGACGGTAAATGACAGCAAACGGTGATCTGGTTCTATGCAGACAGAAAGTGGGGTTCTCCTTATCTCACTCAATGGCTGATGGGCTGAACTCTCCATTGATTGACATCAATTTTATTTTTACCTGCATTAGAATGATGGAAGTCAGTATCCTCTCCAGCTCCATCAATGGCATGTGGGTGCTCTTCAGGCCTATCATTAGTCATTGTTCGACGAATACTCTGATATCTAGAATTACAAGACTGGATTTACATACACTATAGGGTGACTACACCCTACAACTGGCACTAGGAAACCCCAACTACTGAAGCTGTTTTAATTCCTTTTTCATCCGTGCAGCCTAAAATCCACAGGTGTCTGATTATTCATAGCCTTATATGGCCTGACCTTTTGTGGTTCCTTACCCATTGTTTTTGGCCAGGTTGCCATTGAACATTAATGGAACATAGATGCTGTTAACCTGCATCCAAATTCAGGGGAACATTCAGAAGACCCACACTTAAGACTCACTGGTTCACAAACATTGGCACAGAGCTACTTATGGTAGCAGCTGAGACCTAGTCCTCACACTGGCTTTAAAATGCCAAGCACACTTTTGGTACCATAAACTTAATCACTGACAACAACAATTCTCACCGGCGATTCAGCTGCTCCATTTGCTGTATAGAATTTGACCTCTGGAGGATCTGTGGGGCTGGAGGAGCTGTGGGTCGCTGCCATGTTGTTGTTCTGTTTACATGATCCACATAGAATATCCTCCCATGGCTGTCGATTCGGGCCTCCCAGTCTGAACAGCAATAAATCGTTATGAGGTATGACTTTTACTTTACAATTTGTTACTTTTTAAACTACACCTGTTGTCCTGAGTTTCTATTTCTCTTCTACAAGAGTCCTTCGATCCAACACTTTTTGATTGCCCTCTGTCTACACGACTCATAGGTAAAATCCCAGGCTTCTCTCAGATGTTATTCTGCAAATCAACCTCCCACTGTACTGAGTTTTTTACAGAATTTACATCTAATATGGATGCGCCACTGACTAGGGAGTGTATGACCCTAGGCAGAATGTGTGTGTTCACACCCTACACACTATGCAATGATGTTTTGTACAAAATATGCCTTGTGAGGTATCATTTGAAAACTAACACCACACTAATCAATAATATCATTGTAAAATATACGTGACAATGTTGTATGTGAAATTATGGATACTCATTGATATTATGCTTTAAAGTTTGTGACTAGGTGTTTAAACCAGCATAACAGGTGGAGTGGATTAACAGATTTTGTCCAGAAAAAAGGAAAGAGGGTGACACCTCAAACCAGGTGTGGCCAAATTCAGTGGGCTATTTATTTGTATCGTAGGTGGAAATAATTTGCACTTTAGCAATCACCAGCAGAGGAGGAACCAGCATGGAGCCTTATCCTCCAGAACCCATGACTCCTTTACTCAGCATGAACTAATTAACTTTATTTGGGGGAAGCCTTCAGAAGAATACATTTCAGAGGTTCACTGGACTATATGAAAGGGGGAGCAAACCCCTAAATTATCCTTCACCTTAAGGCGACAAAGAAACCAAGTGATTTGATCTCTATGATGGGTCCTAGCCAGGCCAGTCAGTAAAAATTTGGAAAGAAGACTGTGGGTGAGAGAAAGACCTTCTTGAACAAAGACTGTATCTTGCTAGATGAGTGTTTTCACTTTTATTTGCTTGTAACCTTTATTTTTCACTTGATATCACTTAACCCATGCTCTTCTATGCATAAATTTGTTTTACTTTTAATCTAAATGAACCCGGTGCTGTGTTTGAACTGAAGTAATGGTTAACTCTGATTAAAGTAATAAGCTGTACTTTTGTCTCTTTAAAAAAGCAATAAACCTTACTGCTTCCTTAAGTGTTCCAGAGGAGGGCTGGATGCGTCCAGGCAGCCAGACAGTTTTGGGAAATTCAGGACTGGAGTGTATGAAAGTAGTAACCACGTCTTGTGGAGACCAAGGTGAAGCACAGGCTGTGTTGTAGGCAGGCTACTGGGGTCAAAGTGCTGACCCAAGGCTGCACAACACCCAGACGCAAGGGAACTGCATGCTTGTCTGCTGGTGCCCAGGATGTGAGCCACAGCAGCAGAACTTTTAAGGCACTTAGGATTACAGGCAGACAGTGACACAACCCCTCAGTGGGTTTGTACCCCAAAACATTATAGAGTGTGAATCCCAGATTAAACAATTCAAGATCTTTGGGTTCACTCACTTCATCTGCAGTATGCTGTGATACAGTCATTGAAGTTTATGGCAGGCCAGAAGGCCAGCTCAAGTTCCACGCACCAACTGAGCTCCATTTAAGCCCGAATTTATAGATTTAAGCAGAACTTCAGTGGTGTATAGGCCCCTGCTGGCCCTCTGAATTGCACCTTTATAGAACAGAGGTGACCTTTGTAAATCTTAACTAGTTGTTTTGATTTTGGTACCTAGTGGTCGGTTTTTTCAGCTGTCAACAACAGCAGTAAGGCATATTAGTTAATGATACATAATGTGTATCACTGTGATAAATTACTCTTTAGAGAGGAAAGATTATATTAAATGCTCTTCCAGTGCTGCAATGATAAATGAAAAACCACATTCACACACACAGTAGAGTACTAACCAGAGACTGTGGAAAACAACCAGGCCCATTCCTAGGGAAAGCAACAAATAAATGGTAGGAGACAGCCTTGATTACTTACATAGACGCTCGTTTACCTCTCAGCATAGGCACAGCCAACTGACCAAAAGTAATTAAGCCTGGTAAAACTAAATTTTTCGGAGTGCTGTAACCTCTTACTTGGCTTTCCAAGAGGACTGCCAATTTCAGAGTATATAGAGATTTTATATTCTTGTAGAAAAGGCCTTTCTAGAGGGAAATTTGCCTCTACCTAGCACCTATTCTCCACTCCTCTCTTCAAATAAAGTCCGCAGCTGAACAGTGTTGTGCAATAAGGTCCCAATCCAGCAAAGCACTTGTGCACATGCTTAACTTTGAGCATGTAACTAGTCCCAGTTTCTTCAAGTTAAGCACTGGCTTAAGTATTGCGATGCATTGAGACCTCAATGCCATTATTGAGGCAACTACATAGATTACTGCCACCTTTAATCAATTAAACTGGATGCAAATGTGTTTACAAAAATATATTTTTAAAACAAAAACTTGAACGTACAGTGAATTTGCATAGTTTCTATGCAGTTAATCTGTTTTTTGCTTTCCTTATTAACATAATGAGTAATTTGTAAAAACAGCATATGGTATATGTATATTGCATAAATAATTTTTTTTAAATTTTTGAACATAATCTATATGGCAACTGGAATAACTATCTTTTCCTCTGTCTCAGCCTGATGCAACAAACCTAGAACGTATTCCAAAGCACCTTGAGACTGTGGTATGCTGCCCACCTTTGACTGAATAAGCATGTTCCATTAGTGAATGTTTGCCCCAGATAACATCACAATATTAATAAAGTAACATTCAAGCACATTTTCAGACAGAAGAACTGAATCCAGATGGTGTTCAGTATTTTTTTCTGGTTTAAGTTTTATTCATAGTAGTAGATGGATGATCTGTATAAACTCTTGCACTGTCCCTTGATTTTTTATCCTTTCTAAATATTTATACAAGTATGGGGGTATGTGGGGCGGAATATCAGGGCTCAATACTGGGTACAAACACACACACACACCCTCATAGTAAATGACAGTGTTGGAATTTTATATTGCAATTTTAAAGTTGCAATTTTATATTTACAAAGTGTAAATATTATGAGTTTTTTTTTAAAGACAACAATTATAGCAGACACAGCTTATGAGAAAAATAAGCAGTTTCTATATACATCACTGCAGTATATAAGCCACCTCTCAAACGTTTCTAATTTATTATATCTTGACCTGATCTCATCTAAATATTTCCTGTAAATGTTCTGTATCCTGTCAGTGAGAAAAGTGATGAAAATGCCAAAAGTACCTATCGCCCCCCAGGCAGGACTCTGAAAAGAAATACTGTGTTTGAGAAATTTTAAATTAAGGTGTAGGGTGCTAACATTCTCTTTGGCTAACCTGGTAGTTGGGGATTTTTGAATGACAACTCTATCATGACCATTTGCTGTAATAGATTCCAACCGGAGCAAGAGGATAATGGGCTTAATTCAGCACTCCTGTGAGGTCTCATTACTATGCCAACACAATCTTATTCCAAATGGCAAGATGAATATCCTACTTTTTATTAAATTCAATGGGCAAAATCTTGAGCCCACTGAAGTCAAAGAGAGTTTCTTTTCTGCTGTTTGACATCAGTCTTCAAAACCACCTGCCTACTCTCACCACCCCTTGTGAAACAAAAAAGAAGTCAGGACTGGTATAGGTTAGTGACTGTCTATGAAGGGGATGTTCGTAATTGGCCTCCATATATTTTTTTTGGTGGGGGGAAGTGGGGGTAAACAGTGTTTCCCCACTAGCAGTGTACAGGTAGATGCTATAATCCTTCCCCTTCAAATATTTAATACTGACTGGGTTACAACTGGGCCAGGGTTATTCATGTGCATTAGTCAAGTAATTGAAAACAACATGCTAGCCACATATACAATACCGAGTAACTATTTCTAAGCCAATTTAGAGGCATCCAAATTTAGTTTAACATCTAGGTTTACTTTATGTCCAGAATGTCTTCATTTCCTCCACAGAACAAAATAAATTAAAAGAATTAAAAATAAAAGAATTAAAATAACAAAATGTCTTAATTTCTTTTTACACCTAATTGTATCACCATTCCACTAATGATCACGCTCTGGATCCCTCAACAATGACAAAGTGCCAGGTCAGCCAAAGAGAACGTTAGCACCCTACTTCTACTGTATCTCATGCATTTTACATAATAAATATAACCCATGACACAGCAGCTGAAAGCAGGAAGGCTAAAGCTTCAAGCTCTAGCTTTCCAGCTGATCCTGGAACTCCAGTTAGCATGGTGTGTCACAGAGTTACGTTATTTCAGTGTAAATCTCCACCAGCTTTGAAGTACTCCACAGCTTCCAGAGTCCTTGGATAGCTTTGCTTCCTAGCCCCTACCACAGCACATCACCCCACATCACTACTCATCTTATTCTCAAGTTGAAAATGCAGTTTCTTTCCCCCATAGATCTCTACCAATTTCATTTAGTGGACCACCACAAGAAGTTTAATCATAGCACATTGTGGTACTTCCTAAACCAAACACAGTCTGTCTTACAAAAGATTTCATAGCCTTGTTCCCCACACAGAACTCCTCTGCTGATCTTAGTTCCCGTTGAATTACAGGGCCACATTACACCTAGAGTAGCTCATATCCTGAACACTTGGATTAAAGTAAAACAGAATCTCACTCGGTGGCAGAGCCTCATCCACTCTCTGATATCGGCTAGCATCCTGACGTACTGACGGTAGTGACCTCAAATTCTGGTGGCCATTGGCTTGGGAACCTAGAATTAAACAGAGAAGACATTCAGCTATTTTTTCATTCAGTGCTAAGAAGCTGTTGACTGGCCTCTGAATTGAACAGCACAGTGAACATGGATTCTGTCTGTAATTTCAAGTTTCAGAGGGGGCACCAACTCACAACTGGCTTCTCAGACAGCATACAGACCACATGAGACCATTGTGGAAACCCAGTTCAAATACAGTAACTGCTGCTTTAAGATCTTAAGGCCAAATTCTATATTGGGGTCCACGGCTGCAACTCCACTGATTTCAGTAGAATTACGCAAATTTACACCACAAGGAAATTTGGCTCATTGTGGCTGGATAATAGGACAACAGAGGTCTAATGACAATACTTTAACAAGATTGCCCACTAAAATAATTTCCTTTAGTCGTGTAAGCAAGGGGTGAGGGCTGCTCAGTAAGAGAAGGAATAAACGATTCTACTTATTGGTTTGTTCCCTTAAATAAAAGTTCATACTCATAACCAATGGGGAGAGACAATGCCATTTGTCAAGCTATCTTATATTACTAAGTGCACTTCACTGGAAAGATTTACACATTGTTGCTGAAAAATATACCAACCATATTGAAAGTATACACAACTTGTACACTCTGGGTGAAATCCTGGCACTACTGGAATCAATGACAAAACTTCCACTGACTTTAATGGGGCTGGATTTCACACACTGTGTAGGTGGCATGTGAGGATTCTGAGAGAGTCTGGGAATATCATTCCCAGGGATATTTTGGTGCAATTTGGTACATTCAGAAGTCTAAATGTTGCTCTTCGGAAGTATTTGATGTACTTGAGATAAGCCTTCACTGGCACGGATGACTTCCTGTAGCAGTACCCAGCATGTGATCAACTCCATCAGTGGCTGGCAGCCATCCCAGGCCTCCTCAAATATGGTGGTGAAGTGCTACCAAAGAACTCCCAAGAGTCCCCACTTCATCACCAGAAAAAGGAAGTGAATAAATACATGGTAAATTGTGACTAGGGACAAGTTATTTATTATAATATACTACTACGCTGAAGTTAGGTATGACATACAAATTTTAAATCCTAAATTAGCTTTACAAGTAATTGTTGTAAATAGAATGATTGCATGAAATCTTTTCCCATGGAGAGACATGCTTGAGCAGGTCAGAATTTGTGAATGAAAGGGGAATCAGCTGTAAATCTGATAAATTATTATTTAAAAAATAGAGCTTTTGTTCTCTTTGCACTTTATGATGCACAAAGATTTGTTTTCCCCTTTCCACAAAACAATAAAAGTGCCAGGAGCTCAATTTATTATGTATTAGTTTTCTGATTTGTTTTTCCCCCATTAATAATTTTGATTAGCCAACACAGTAACATGATCTGATTTCTTTTCCAAGATACACCACTTCCCATTCCAGTTTGTTTTCAATCGGATTTTCAAAACCCACCAAGAACAGAACTATTTTGAAATTTTTATGAATTAAGTATTTTTAAACAGCTCTTCTAATGACTGCAGAAAAGCCTTCTTACTCAAAAAAAACCAGTCCCATTTATTGTCTCCATAGTAATTACCTCCACTAGCTCCTTCAACTTGTGTAGCTCCCTCCTCGCAAGCAGCTTGGGTACCTTCAGTTTCTTCATCCTGACACTGGCTACTTGCAGCTGCAGCCTGCAGACTCCTCCTCCTCCTCTGCCAAATTTCTTCTGAGTCATCTCTATCCTGTAATTCACCTCCTTCAGCTAGCTGCCGAGCCTCCTCTTGACTGCTGGGTAACCGCACCGCAGGTAAAGAGCCAGGAGTGCACACAGAGTCCTGTGTTTCTGCAGCAGGGTCCCTTCTGGTCACATGGGTGGCACAAGCTCCCTCTTCCTCTTCCTGAGAAGAAAAGGCAGGAGTCTCAGAAAACCTGGCACTTTCAAAAGAAGAACACCGAGTTTCGACTGAGGAGAGACATGTAGTCACACTTTCATTGCAAGTACTGTCTGCCCCTTCCACATCACTCTCTCCTTCTGGTCTGGTACTGGACTCACTGACACTTTCTGTGCGAGCAGGATCGCTGTGCTCAGTTTCTGAGGATACCTGGGATGGTTCAGATCCTTGGTCAATGGATTCCGTTTCACTAATACCTCTTCTGCTACCAACGGCAGAGTCTGAAGCTCCTGTGTCTGCACTGCTAGTAGGCTGCTCTGCCGCCTGACAGGCGCACAATTCACTGCCAGCCCATTCTACCGACAGATTGTTCTGAGAATCTGGCTGGCCTTCACCATCTTCTCCTGCTAACTCTGATGGTGGAAGCCCTTGGAGAGTCTCCTGCTGGTTATCAGAGGACGGCAAAGGAATTTCGAGGGCTGGTACTTTCCCATCCTCTGCAGGACCTTGCATTATCTGATTTGACAATGAGTAACTTAAAAGATTTCCTTCAACATTCCTTGTAGCACCATTAAACATTACTAAACCACCCTCTTCTTCCAAGGAAGACTGAAAATCCAGATCTTTATGCAACTCATGCTCCTCTTCATCTGAGTCAATATGAAGCATAGCATTAAGTCTCGTGTCAGTAGGAAAACTACTCCTTAGTTTTGGGGATGCCCCAAGTGAACGCTCACTGCAGGCAGATGTCCCAGGTCTAGGATGACTATTGTGTTCTATTGCATCCAGATAGTCATTCAGTGAGTCCTGGCGACCTCTGTTAGGTGATGACCTTGCAGCAGTAGAGGTTAACCCCTCCTGGTCCATTTCTAGAGTTGTACTAGTCCTTAACGAATGCGTAAGGAGTGCATTTCCAACAGATTCCTCAAGGATTGGGCCATTTAAACAAACTGGAAGCATGTCATGGTTCCCTGCTGGCATGTCCTCATCATCAGAAGGGCTTCCTAAGTCTTCATTCACAGAGTTCACTCCTAGCAAAGTACCAACTGTTTCTGGTGAAGCATCTGCAATGAAACACAAAGACTGGGAATGAAACACATGAATACATCCATTCAGTTCATTCTAATATCTCTGCACAACACACTTCTGTTAAGATACCCATTTGCTGCATACAAACAGTGAAGTGAAAAAAACCTGACAATAATAATAAAAAAATCTATACTCCTACTCATGCAGGACCAATATAAGTTTAACTTATTTTATACAATAAAGGAAACACAATATGCATGAAGTATCACTATAAAGGACTCCCATCCTGCTCTTATATATTCAGAACATTGGCAAAATTGGCTCTTATACAAAACATTCAAAGCAAGGTAAACACCAGTTTTCTAAAGTCTGTGTTCATGTTCCTAAGAGCAGGATCTGCCCAGAACCTGAGACCGACCTTAATTGCAACAGTCTCCTTATGGGGCAGTCACAACTATACAAATATCACACTCTGTACAGAACAGTTTTATATTTACTTAGAGCTTTTTTTCTCTTTATAAAAGGAGGATCTAAATTCCATGGACAGTAAGGGTATGTCTACACTTCAAAAATGACCCACAACAGCAAGTCTCAGAATCTGGGTCAACTGACTCAGGCTCGTGGGGCTTGTGCTACAGGGCTAAAACCAGCAGTTGAGATGTTTGAGCTGGGGCTGGAGCCTGGCCTCTGTAACCCAGGGAGGGAGGAGGGTCACAAGCAGAGGTGAAAGTAAGCTCCGGCAGCGCTTTAAAGGGCCTGGGCTCCCCGCAGTGGCAGGAGCACCGGGCCCTTTAAATCCCTGCCCGAGCATGGCTGCCGGAGCCCCGGGGCCCTGGCAGTCGGGCTCCAGCGGTGATTTAAAGGGCCCGGGGCTCCCCGCAGTGGTAGGAGCACTGGGCCCTTTAAATCACCACTGGAGCCTGCCACCACTACCCCATCCCTAGCCTGAGCCCTGCCGCCTGGGGTAGCGACGGCAGGGCTCCCAGGGTGATTTAAAGGGCCCGGAGCTCTGTGGCGGCTGGAGCCCTGGGCCCTTTAATGCGCCCCTGAGCCCCGGGGCTCCCAGACACTCAGCAGCTGCTAGCTCTGGGGTGATTTAAAGGCCCTGGGGCCTTTAAATCTTGAAAGGCCCTGCCTTTTCCCATTGAGGCCACGCCCCTTCTGGTCGAGGGCCCGCCCCGCTCAGGACTCCGGCGTACCAGTAAGTCCTTTAAGTTACCCTGTGACCAGGGGTGAAAGTATGTCTACACAGCAGCTAGACACCCTTGGCTGACCTGTGCCAGCCGACTTGGGCCTGTGGGGCTTGGGCTGTTTCATTGCTGTGTAGGCTTCCAGGCTCAAGCTGGAGCCCAAGCTCTGGGACCCTCTCACTTCTCAGGGCCCTAAAGCCTGGCTCCAGCCCGAGCCTACACAGCAGTGAAATAGCCCCACAGCCCACGCCCCACAAACCTGAGCCAGCCATGGGACTCTACTTCCTGTGTAGACATATCCTCAGAGACGTTTTTACACTTTAGTTGACCTCATACATCCTTTTCAATTCCTAATCTCCCTACAATGAAAATACAGTATGCCAAGGACATTTGAATATATCAGCAATAATAAAAGTAGAAAATAAGTAGGATAAAATTAGTATTTAGTACAGGGGTCGGCAACCTTTCAGAAGTGGTGTGCCGAGTCTTCATTTATTCACTCTAATTTAAGGTTTTGCGTGCCAGTAATACATTTTAATGTTTATATAACTAAACTATTATTGTATGTAAAGTAAATAAGGTTTTTAAATGTTTAAGCAGCTTCATTTAAAATTAAATTACAATGCAGAGCCCCCTGGACCGGTGGCCAGGACCCAGGCAGTGTGAGTGTCACTGAAAATCAGCTTGCATTCTGCCTTCGGCACGTGTGCCATAGGTTGCCTACCCCTGATTTAGTAGTACTACTACTAATAATCTTTGAAATGTTTGGTCCATCACTTTCACACAAACCTTTTCTATAATACGGGCACTATACACAACAGGATTAGTATGTGTAACAGGTAATCATAGTACATAATGATTTTCTCTACCCAATCATTAGTGTGCACAGGTTTTAAATCTCACCTTCATGAATGGAAGATGTAATCTCGACTTTGAATTGGAGATACCCACTTACGTGGTCAGCTGGGAGCCTTCTGCCGAGGTTATAGCTGAGAATTTGGTCTCTGCAGAGAAGAAAAAAACACTGTTCTCTAGACTTTTAACTATTATTTTAATTTTCAAATGTTTTACATCACAGGTTCCTGTCAGAGAGATGCGACATAATAAAACGTAATAGAGAATAATGAATTCAGAAAAGTGAGCATCACATTAGCTTGTGTAACAGAGCATGCAGACTGTGCACTTCCTAAAAGACAATTAATTAATTAATTAATTACCAGATAAAGCATATCATATCCATCAACTCTGCTTTTGTCTTTATTCCAAATATAAATTGTGCACTGGCAACTTCCATCCAGCCACAAATCTTCTCTTAATTGAAAAACAACAACAAAAATGTGTGCACTTTAAGATTACAAAACCTTTTTATTTCTGAAATCATTCTGCCCTCTGGTGGTTTTCACTGCACAGAAAATATTTTTAATTTACCTGAACAAGAGAGACTATAACTTTTATTTTTAGGTTCCAATTCGACAAAGCACTTATGCATACACTTAACTTTAAGCTTATGCTTAAATCTATTCCTATTCAGCAAAGCTCTTATGCACACACTTAAATTTAAACATGTGCTTAAGCCTTAGTAACTTCAGTGGGACTTAAACAAGTGCTTAAGTGCTTCCTGAATTGGGATTTAGGATGAGATTCTGAACAGCACTGAACTCACAACTTAAACAAGTGCTTAAGTGCTTCCTGAAAAGAGCTTTTAGAGCTTCTTTATGCTACTCCAGCCATTTTACGCTGCATAAATGGGCCAGAATGGGGGGTGAGAATCACATCCTTAGTGCCTACATTAGGAGAGGCCATATTAACATCTGCTTGGTATTCACATAAAAAAAAAAAGTGTCACTAGCATTGGCTATGTTCATATTTTCCACAACAGCTACACAAAATTCAAATGTGTTGGCACTTTAACTACGCAAATATGCAGAGTATTGTTGCTGCCACACAATGCCAGAAATCAGGACTAATTTCAAATACAGACAAGGCCTAAATTAGCACAATGTACCTTGAGAATAGCAAGTTTCAAGCTTCAGAAATTCCATTACATTCTTATGACTCAAGAGTAACATCACTGACATGGGAAAAAAGCCTGAGCCAGTAATGCTTATTTATGGTTCCTGTGTACAAAATGCAGTATTCCTACTGTGCTCCTCAGACCAAAGCAAGTTTTGTTCAACAGGGCAACCACACTGTACGTGCATTTTGTGTGTGAAAATAAATCCTGTTTATTCAGTTGATTTGGCACATCTGGTAGAAAATTAGATCTGAGTGGATGATCAAAGCAAGAATCTCTTTAAACAGCATTACATTAAATTTACAAAATAAGGGTCTGACTCATCACTGTGTTCCTCTGGTTTTATGATGGTGTAATCTATTGGAGTAATTTAGTAGTGAATCAGGACCTTAAATGTTTAAACTGGAAAATGGCCAAATTGCTTCATCCCCAGCACATAAAGGAAAAAGCCCTCATGGGAAGCAAGTTATCCTTCTCAATAAACACGTCCAGCCCCTTCCACCACTCAATACCAGTGGCTAGATCACAAGTTATCCAGTTAGACACAAAATACACTTCTATAATAACATTATAATACCGTTTGTCAAATCAGAATACGTTTCACCAGGGTAAATTGTGGCTTTGCTTGTGTCATAAATATAAAGGGAAGGGTAACAACCTTCTTGTATACAGTACTATAAAATCCCTCCTGGCCAGATGCACAAAATCCTTTTACCTGTAAAGGGTTAAGAAGCTCAGGTAACCTAGCTGACACCTGACCAAAAGGACCAATAAGGGGACAAGATACTTTCAAATCTGCGGGGGGCAGGGGGAAGGCTTTGTTTTGTCTGTCTGTTCTATGTGCTTGCCGGAGACAGATCAAGAAAGCAAGCAATCCAACTCCAGTAGGATTAGTAAGTACTAGCCAGGGAATGCGTTAGCTTACTTTTATTTTGGCTTGTGATTTTCTCTGTGCTGAGAGAGGAGGTGTATTCCTGGTATTCTTTTTGTAACTTTCAAGTTTTGCCCAGGAGGGAAATCCTCTGTATTTTGAATCTGATTGCCCTGTGAGATTATCTTTCATTCTAATTTTACAGAGGTGCTTCTTTTACCTTTTCTCTTTCTAATAAAGTTCTGTTTTTTAAAGAATCTGGTTTTTTTAGGGCCAATTAGGGATCAGGGGCAAAAATCTGTCTGGGGATTGGTCCTGTTTTGATCAGGGGGTTGGTCTAGATGACCTCCTGAGGTCCCTTCCAACCCTGATATTCTATGATATCTGTCTAGCACCTAGCCAACAGGCCCTTGAACTGGTGCTCCTAGACCAGGGGTGGGCAAACTTTTTGGCCCGAGGGCCACATCTGGATATGGAAATTGTATGGTGGGCCATGAATGCTCATGAAACTGGGGGTTGACGTGCAGGAGAGGGTGCAAGCTCTGGCTGGGGGTGCAGGCTCTGGGGAGGGGCCAGAAAATCAGGAGTTCAGGGTGCAGGAGGGAGCTCCGGACTGGGGGGGGTGAGGGCTCTGTCTGGGGGTGCGGGCTCTGTGGTGCGGCTGGGGATGAAGGGCTGGGGTGCAGGAGGGTGCTCTGGGCTGGGACTGAGGGGTTGGGAGGGCAGGAGGGGGATCAGGGCTGGGGCATGGGGTTGGGGCACGGGAGGGAATCAGGGGTGCAGGCTCCGGGCAGCACTTACCTCAAGCAGCTCCCAGAAGCAGTGACCTGTCCTCCCCTCCGGCTTCTACGCAGAAGCACGACCAGGCGGTTCTGTGCGTTGCCCTGTCTGCAAGCGCTGCCCTGCAGCTCACATTAGCCACGGTTCCTGGCCAATGGGAGCTGCGGGGGCAGAGCTTGGGGCAAAGGTAGTATGTGGAGCCCCCTGGCTGCCCCTTCACATAGGAGCCAGAGAGGGGACTGCTGCTGCTTCCGGAGCTGCGCTGAGTGGGGCAAGCCCCTGACCCTGCTCCCCAGTGGGAGCTCAAGGGCTGGATTAAAACATCTGGAGGGCTGGATGTGGCCCCTGGGCAGTAGTTTGCCCGCCCCTGTCCTAGGCACTACTGCAATAAAAATAACAGTAATTATTTTTGAGAGGTCAAAAGAATTTTTCAAGACTGTTTTAAAGTAGTTCTAATGCTAACACATCACCAGATTGAATACCCCAACCTGTGCACGTAATGTTTAATCCTTCCTCCTCAGAATGATTTAAGAGAATATATATACACAACTGAAATACAGAGACTGAAAATGTCTTCCAGAATTTTTGCTTGCAAAACATACAGAAGAGAACTCCCTGCATATGGATAAGCACACCAAAATCACTAAGGTAAGTCCCCAGACTTCACACAAAGCACTGCTATGAAATAGAGAGCTAGAAGAACATTCTGAGCATCAACGTGAAAATGAACACATTAAGCAATATTCTGACAGTCACTCACAGAGTCATTATATTCTTCTAGTGTTGAGCAGTGTGCAAATTTATTAGAATAAGCCTCTTATTCTGATGTATCATAATTTATTTAAACTGAGATCTGAATAAAACTATTGCAGTAGAACAAATATAAGTATCAGCATTTGGAAACCAAACAATAAACAAGCAGTGTTTTTTTTAACATAGCACTTCTTAGAAAAGTCAGTTTATAGATGAACCTGGGCTACTCTTGATATTATAATAAAGTGTACAGGCAGACCCTTTTAAAACAAAATTACTCAACAGAGGGCACCATCAACATTTTAATGGTATACTTTTTTTTTAAAACTTACCTGTGTAAATACCACTTGGGGAGACTTACAAATTAAAATTGTTGGCAATTGAATTTGCCTTTTTCCATTTCTTATTTTGGTGGTAATATCTATGAAAAATAGGGAAATTCATCTTACCTTAACCCAAAATTTCCTTTCTTCTAGGGGAAAAGTCCACAGATCCAGTACAATGGGTCTTATTCCTGCTTGTAGCTTCGTGGACTCAGTAACCAGACTTGTCAATCAGTGAGGCTGGGAGTGGCCACACTCCCGAAGACCCAGTCAGCTAGCCAGTCCAAGATACTTCCAAAGCTGTTTTGTAGAGCTACGTCCTTTAAAGTTTAATTCACAGGTTAATAAAATAAAAAATCATACAAACATTTCATGCTGCAGAGCAACGTGAAAATCCACCCCAAATACGCTGTTCCCACAAGTAAAAATTCCACCCCAAGGAAATATATGTATTGTGCCCATAAAGAAGATGGAGGAGAGTGAGACATGAAACCTCTCTCAGAACCATAATCCTTGTGCTGGGTGGGTTTGATCTGTGGACTTTTCTGCTAGAAGAAAAGAAATTTTTGGATAAAGAAATAAATTTTCCTATTCTTCTTTATAGGGAAAGTCCGCAGATCCATTACACTGGGATGTCCAAAAGAAGTGTATAACCAGGGAAGGAAAACAAAGAACGAACAAGGAGAGAGCACTCTCACTGTTTTTTTAAAATATATTCCAGGGTGAACGTATCATGCAGACCCCTCCAATGGGAGAGGTTGAGGAGGTCTGCAAAACTTTAAATTTGTAAAACTTAGTGAAGGTGTGGGGAAAAAATGACCAGGTAGCCACTGTACATCTGTATTTGTATGTTGTATGTATGAATCTTCAGGTCAGGAGGATTCCATGGCTCTGAATAAATGAGCACTTGTTCTTTTGACCCACTTTGCATTGACGCGATCCATCCAGGCCTATAACTTACCACTATGCTATACATATAGACCAGCCCCTTTAGATGCTCTGTTTGTAAAATACCTTATCAAGGCTAAAAGAGAAGAGAAGTGTGTTATAAACATATCTGAATATCCTATTTTACTTGATATATCTCACATATTGTGTATTTAGTTAGATTTAATTTTCTGGCCTTGGGTGCAGAATTTTGTCCTTGGGAGCAGATTCTTCTTGTAGAGGTTGCCACTTGAATTGGACATGAGACCCGGAACTTCCCTTGGCAATGTAGGATCAGCCCCCACTCACTCTGCTTCTTGTGGTTGTCCTGGAGTATGTTATGACACACCACCCACTCAAAAAAAAAAAACAAAAAAAACAAACCAAAAAAACCAGTCATGGTTTTGGGCCAGGAAAGAAAGTGAACAATTGCAGCTATGGCCTATTAATTTCTTCATCTGGAACAACACTTCAGTTTCTTTGCTGGGTTCTGGATACAGATAGGCCCATTGACAGACAGGCAACTCAAGGCTGTCTCTCCCCTTGAAGACATTGGACTATAAACTCCACTCTCCTGTATTTTTCCCTTTTGCTTTCTTAACTGATGCTATGATATTTATTTCCTCTCTATATGAGGTGCTTGAGTATACAGCAGATTTCTTTTTTTTTTCTTGTTTTTTTTAAATATGCACCCAAGAACAGAGCTCACAGCCACATTGAAGATCTGGCACCACCTTATTGATAAAAGCCATTGCTGAAGTGCTGTAAGACACCACCGGTACATCTTGGCTGGTCAGGACTGGACTCTTAAAACCTGGTTGCTCTGTTGGAGGTCTCATCTGCCATTATCCTTGGATAAAATGGTTCCCTCAATAAGGTTCCCTGTTCTTGAAGATGGCATGGATTTTCTTCACCAATCCTTTCTGACTGCAACACGCTGTGACTTTCCAAGTATTCCTTGGCACTGGGGCAAGGGAAAACAGGAATAATGGGTACTACAAACTCAAGATATTTAGAAATTTGTGGAGAAAATAACCCACATGGAGTCTCACTCTTAACAGAATGTTATTGCTAGAGCCCTTCATTCTTATCCCAGACATCAGAACTGTGATAGATGTGACTGGAGAATGGGTGACATTGTGACTTCAGAATGGGTGACATTGTGACTTCTGAGCACTGGCTTCTGAATCCTGACCTCTGATAGAAATAAATGCCTCTGGAAGCTGATCTCTATGACTACTCCCAGAAGTAATATTGATTGCATGACATCATCTGGATGTTGGTGATATTCCAAAAAACATGTTGTTCCAAAAAATCTGAACTGCGTAATGGCTGCTTTGTGGGCCTTTTCCAGGAACAGTAATCTGATGGATGGAACACCTTATGTGTATATGGGAACCCTTTCTGCTTGAGAAAAAACAGCATTGACTTGCATTTTGAAAAGCACCCCTAAAAAGGCAGGTAGGCCCAGGAATAAAGAGGTATAGTTTGTAACTTTGTTGTATGTCATACTGGTATCTCCTCTGAAAGGGTCACATAACAGTATGTAAACAGGTGTTCATCAGATCAATTATTGATGGAAATTGATGCTTTGGTAGAACTTAAGGTCTCCATCCTGGACTGAACTGTGGCTTTTGGAGAAAATCCACTCAAGAATTTCCAGCCGAGACTCCCTGTTTGGAATTTGGGCACTAGAAAGAAGACAAAGTAGAAGTGTAAGTCTTCTTATTCCCTGGGAGATCAATTTTGAAGCAGATGAATTCTGCATTTTAATTGGTTGGAAGAAGGGGATGTCAGTCTTGGTTTGGAATGCTTTTAATTCTCAGATGTAAACCACAATGGATCTCTCTGGTTGAGATTTATTCTTCTGACAGCGTTGATACAACACTTGACATTTCCTGTTCTCTATTTGGGAAACCACTTTAAACTGAATCGGCCTGTAGTCATACTTGCTTGAAAAAACGCAGAGTGTTGTCCTGCAGTATCTCCTCTGTCTCTCATGCCACTTTGTGTATTCAATCAGCTCAGCTAGATGGACATACCTCCTATAACTAATAGCTGGATCAAAGAGTGCCAAGACCCACAGTAAGGTCTGTATTTCCTTTTGATCTACCAGAGCACCTTAGATTATGTTTATTTTTACATTATATTATTATTATTAAAGAAGGATTTCCCTGGTAGTGCCATTTATAGTCGCTGAAGCACCTGTCCTCAGGATACTTAATAGTAACAAATACCTGATTTGCCTGGGGATTGGATTTCTGGAAGAATATACAGTCCGCATAATACTCCTGAGAATGGTTTCAAATTGCTCCTCAAAAACTGACTCTGAGGTTCTTCCTCTGAGGGCTCCAGCCCAAAGACTGGAACAGGTCTCGCATAAGTGAATATGAGGAGGCTTCTCTGCACTTTCTGGGCTCTTTCTTGTCCCTTTCAGAGCCTTTACTCTGGGAAGATTTGCATTACAGCAAGCTAGAAGGGGAAGAAAGTCCCTGCACCTCTTTTTCCTCCTTTTACTAGCAAAATCAAGCCTTAGAAATTTCCTTTGTGGAGGACTGAGTCCTGTGGCCAGAATCTGTAGCATGCCTTTATCTTTCCTTCCCAGTTTGTCAGAGTTATAAGGGGGGAAAGTGAGAGAAATTAATCTTGAAGTCCAGCTACCAAGTGTACCCTGATTTATGGCGTTTGCCACCCCCTAAACGGTAGGACAAAGGGAGAGAGAGCGGCCTCTATCGCCTATGATAACAGAATATCACTCGAGAGGGACCCTGGAGGGAGAACCTGCTGCTGTGCTCCTGAAATAAGTGTAACATTTGTAAGGTTCACTCTTCTGAGATGATTTCATAGTAGGGTTCTTAAATTTTACAGATGCTCCCTAAACCCCTGCTTGAGGCAAGGGCACATGGCACAGCCCTTTTGTCTCACTGGATCCTGCCGTGAACCAGGCAGTCTTACACAAGATGCCGCATGGCACAGCCCTTGGTCCTGGGTGGACTAATTTTAATCAGCAAGCAAAAACCTTGATTTAAATAATTTTAAATTATGTTTTGAATCCTAATTTAGCAATTTTCCTAAAGAAAGGCTGAGTCTCATGTGTTGATAACCATTACAGCATGTTGATCTGCCAATAAATATAGTCTTTACACTAAATTCAGTGCTTTCCCCCCCCCCCCGTGTGTGTGGGGCTAACCTGGAGGATACATTATATCCACACACATTTAGGCAATATTATCGCTTAACCTAAATTTATTCAGATTCTTAGCTTTCACCTTTTTATTATGATTAGAAAATGGTGAATGATGCCATTTCTTATTTACTAGATGATTAATTTTTACTTCTGATTTGTGTTAAGATCTATTTGGATGGAAATGCAAATTCAATTAAAAAGCACAAAAAAGCCATACATTTTAAAAATTATATTACTAACTTAAATGTGCCGGATACAAAAGAAAAAAATGTAAATGCAAAACACATTTTGATAAGCTAACAATTATTAAATAAAAGGAAAACTTATCTATAGTTAGGGAACTCAGCTAATTTTGGCCCCTATGTTCGTCAATGTTTTAGAATTAGTAGATCTCATCTTCTCACGTCTACTTTTTGAAACTGCCTTTTCAACTCCCAATTGGATTCTTAACTTTGAATGAACTAGCCATTGAACTGTGCTAGCTGAATAAACTGAAATGAAGAAAATATTCTCTCTGCTCCTGCAGAAGAGGCTAAAAGCCTCTGTCAAAAAGCCAGTTTAGCACTTCAGCACACTCTGGTTCTAGATGCATAGCCAGTGACTTCACCAATTCACTAGTTCGACTTTCTTTAAAATATGGCAGCAAACATGTATTACTTAAAATAATTTAAATACCAAAAATAATGTAAATACATTAGGTTAAGGCTTAAAGTTATAATAAGCTGTCAAATTCAAACAGTTTTTTAAAATAAACCTATATTTAATTGAGATTAGAAAATCTGATTTAATTTTTTTTAAAGGTTTAAATTTTTTTAAAAATCATCAGTTTTTCTACACACTGAATCCTATATTAGGCCCTGCCGTGCTAAACAGTAGCAGCCCTTTAATTCACTGAATCCCTTAGTGAGACAAGCAGAGCTGCACAAAAGCTGCATGGCATGGTCCTTTGTTTCAATGGATCCCTCAGTGTTAGGCAGACTTCCAGAAAGGCTGGCTTACACCTTAAATTAGTCAAAAATAAGTGCTGTTCCAGTAGCCCCTTACCGCCTGCTTGTTCCTCCATGTCAGGGCTGCTCTCCTCTCAGTCCTGCAGGACTGGCTATATTGAGATCGGTTGATTCACAGGGAGCACGGTCCCATCAGTCCCACTGGTGTGGAATGTCTGACCCACTACACGAGCAGGGTTCAATTAACCTGGCAGCTGTGGCACGGCTGACCATGATAGGGTCCGATTAGCCCAGACACTTTTGCATTCTTTTCTGCCATCTTCTCTATTCCTCTTATTGGCTGTGAGCTGCTCCACCAGAAATGCCTGCCCAGACATGTTACACAGGAAGATGCTGCAGGCAGCAACCTCAGTATAAGAAGAGAGTTCCCAGCAACCCTGCTGCAGACCCTCTCCCACCCTGCCCCGCCACTTCTGAGGCTAAATAATAGCCCTGTAATGCTTAGAATCCTTTTTGGTTTTGTTTTCTTGTTGCTCTAACCAGGAGGTCTGGTAAAGTCTTCTAGCAGCTGCTGGAGGCAAGTCAAACTGGCTAGCTGGCTGGGTCTTCGTGGATATGGTCATTCCCAGCCTGCCTGATTGACAAGTCTGGTTAACGCCCCCAAGAAGCTGCAAGCAGGAGTAAGACCCATTATACTGGATCGGCAAACTTTCTCTGCAAAAGCCGCTATTTGTTTACATCCTAGTTGTCATACAAGAACATTATGTTACTCTCAAGCCATTTAACTTCCCGGGAAGAACATATGCACTTTTTACTTCTGCTTCTTATGCCCTGATCCAGAGCCTCCTTGAAGTCAGTAGAAAGACTCACTGACTTCAATGGGCTTTGGATCAGGCCCTAGAAGAAGAGTGTTTGACACAGTTCAACTCCTCCCATTGTCTTCAGATGTGTGAATATTAAGAGAAGTATTATTTGTTGTCTATTCCTAGTACTATTAAATGTACTATATGAATTTTAAACATCCTGATAAAACAAAGTACTGTACTGGATTATTTCTTAAATTGATATTTTAATGTGTCTACATACTATCTAACAGGCCCACTCTTAACCTACAGCCATCTTCGTCCTGAGCCACAATGCCAGGCCCCAGTGTTCCAGCCCTGATCCTTTGCCTTCATCCTTCCCTCCTTGCCCAACTATAGAATTCCAGAGCCTGTCCAACCATCAAGCAAGACTGGACAGAATTTCCATCCCTGCCAATGGTCACTTTGGTTATCTGAAAACTTGTCTTTTTTTAAAAAAAAATAGTATCGAAAGCTAAGAAAAAGTTTTTAAAAGCACAATAGATTAATTTTGGGGCCCATCAAACCTTTATTCATAGTGAAAGTCAATTTCAATTTTGTGATATTCCCAACATTCAGAACAATAATCAATTACAATCCTTTCATTTCTACCCAGTTAATTAACCCATTGTGAAATCTTTCTCACTATAAGCTAACAATTAGCAGTGTTTGAACTATAAAAGAAACAAGACAATAAAATCTGTTTGTTCTAACTTGGCACACTACTATATATTGCTGGCAGTAGCTATGCCTTACTTCTTGATGTATTAGCAACAAGTTAATTTTTCTTTGCCTCAGAAACCTGAAAAAAACAAGTTATAACAAACCGCACACACATGCTTACACACACAAATTTAAAACAGACTAAGAAATGCAAGCATATTCGTATCACAGGTTGTGAGGTTACAGAGATATTAACTTCCTGCTATGGCAAGTCTGTGGTATATGATCACAATGAGTATACAATTAATTAGCCAGGAAAAGGTTGCTTTTTGCCAGTATCGCAGATGCTGATTTGATCTTCCCAACTAATTTAATTAACAAGTTAGTTTACCCTATTGCATGCCTCTCCAATAGTCTCTGGACTGGTATTGTTAACTTCCCAAGAAAGCGCTTGATGATAGGACGACTCTTGGCAAATTTGTCTTTAATTTCAATTTCCAAGACGTCTGTCAGAAGTGCAACAAAAGAATATTTCTGAAAGAAAGAACACATTCAGTTGTGTATCATTACACCATTATTCAACATATATGTAAATGTACACCACCTGTTTGTGACAGGCAACCCAAAGCAATGATTATTGATGATGGCAGCTGCTTCCAGATTACACAATGATGCTACAATCATTAAAAACAAATGTTTCTTCCTTTCCCCTCCTCGAAGAATAAATGGCTTTTTCATTTCTATATTACTATGATGTTTCAATCAAAAATGAAGTTTGGTGACGCATCAATTTTCTGCTTGGAACAGCCTACATCAACTAGTTAGACTTCCACTAGCCTTCACCTTTCGGATTTCAGTACAAATCACCACCTTACCAGAATGGCTAAAAACAGTCTGGCTGGTTGGCTAAATAATTCTCAACAGGGAACAAAACTAGAGGCTACAGTTCAACTTCGATACACACATCAACCAGACAGGTTCAAATCTCTGCACATCTGGCAGACTCAAATCAGCAAATGAATGAGTCATGAATAAAAACAAAAATTCTCATCCTTGTCAATCAGGGTTGGGTTTCCTGTGATGAATGGAATATAAAGGCTGTTAACCATCTGTTTGCTATAGAAATTGAAAGTTGTCACTGTGGAACCCACAGAGAAAAGGAGAGGACCAATTCTGTACCAAGTTCAGCACATGTAATACGATCATAAGATGGTACTGTCAAAGCATTGCTACAGGGAAACACTGCAGTTAGAGCACACGGATATAGTTTGTGGTCCAATGAACATTGCACAATACATTATCATTTTAGTAATAAGTTGCAAAAATAAGAGACCAGAGAAGAAAGGAGGAAATAGAATAGAGGATTTGGGGGGGAGGGGGAGTTAGCTGGCTATTAGAAAGAAAGACAAGAGATTCCAACTAAAACTCTTATTCTGAGCTTAATTGTGGGGGGAAATCTGCATGACTGTGAATGATGCCAGAGTGATATCACTGGGGGAAATGCCCTCTATTTAGCCACAAAACAGCTAGACTATGAGTAGTGGCAGTGTTAACAGTGACCCTACACTGTCTTGCTTTGTTGCTAATCTACTTCAACCATGTTCCCACTCAGTCCTTGACCTCTCTGTTGAGTATGAAGTCAGACACCAAATGTGGTGGAGGCATATGTACACTAGAGTGTAGACTCAGACCATCAATTCATTTCACAAAAACAAAACGAAATTGTGAATCGCCATCAAAAGGTTACAGGTTTTGGTTACAAAGGCCTGGTCTACACTGGGGAGAGGCGGGATTGATTTAAGTCATGCAACTTCAGCTACGTTACCGATGTACTTAAGATCGACTTACTGTGGTGTCTTCACCGCGGTGAGTCGACTGCTGCTGCTCCCGTCGACTCCGCCTGCGCCTCTTGCGGCGGTGGAGTACAGGAGTCGACGGGAGAGCACTCAGGGGTCGATTTATCGCGTCTATCGACCCCCACTGGATCGATCGCTGCCCGACAATCCGGCGGGTAGTGTAGACCTACCCTAAGAGGTATTCATTTTAATATTATTTCCAGTTCAGTGGGTTATTTTCAAACACACACTTTTGCCATTCAGCACTCAAATGCATATGAGATGGTGTCATTTCAGTGTCCATACTAACACCAAGACAGCCTTCCCTGTGGAAACAAATCTGAAAAGTTGCCTTTTGTCAAGCTACATATAATAATTCAAAGATCATCCCCTCTGCTTGATGACAGAGAAATCTTTGAACGTGCCAGTTGCTATGCACTATGAGAGAGAATAAATTTCTCAATGAGCTGTAGTTGGAATCATTGCCCAGGCTGAGCCCGAACATGAATGTTAACTTCCTGTGCCTTTTTGTAACGATTCTTCTCACAACATATAATCCATTCTAATTAATTTATTCCTGCTATTTCAAGGAATCCACAGGGCTATTAAGCAATTCCAAAACTTGCTATTAGAAGAGGGACTGAAGCTCACAGCATATGGTTCAAATGTGTTAGAGAAGACAACTGTTCCTACCCAACAACAGGGTTCCTACAATTACTGCAATTTCCATGTCAATTTAAATAACCAGCTCATAGCATCAGACATTAAGGACCAATACATAAAAGAAGGAAACAATATCCTAGTGACTTATTGCACCAGCCAACTGAAGGAGTTCTTAAAAGGCATACATTACCTCTCTGTGCCAAACAGGGTTAGTTGTGTTACTGATGATAGTAGACCTTTTCTCCTGACCATGATGGGCAAATGTAGGAAACGTGCTTTTTTTCCCTGGCTGAATGGACATCTTTAAGTAAGGATCAGGATTGAAGAACATCCCTTTTTTTAGCCCAACTGCTCTAATATCTTGAAAGAAAGAAGGAAAAGGAACAAAAAGATTAAAACAAGAAGTTCACAAATTAGGTAGTCCTAAAGTATTACCTCCGAATCCAGTTTACCATAAACTGTTAAAAAAAAGTAACACAAAATTACTCATACTACGATTAATTAGATCTAGTGAATGGAAGTTGCCTATGACAGGAATTCACTCCGTTTTCCTGAGAGAATAAACAGACGAGGTAATGAGACTAGACCGGGCTCTTGATTTACATTCTGGTCTCGAGTTATTTCTAATATAAAATACTTTGCGCACTTCTGACTCCGAGTTGCAGAATAGTTTTTCTTCTGTACTTAATGTATTTGCATTCAGAGAAAAAGCACCCAATCCCCGCTCCTTCACATGCTGCTGGATTTAAAAAAATAAAAATAAACAAAACAAAAAAAAGGAAGCGCCATCCATGAAGTAGGATAATGAAACAATGTTTTTCAGGACTGATACATTGATGCATAAAGATCACCCTAAATATTCAGAAAGCAAGATGGTGATCTGGGCTGGGATGCACATGCTCTCAGCCTAGAGAAAGAAAAGCCACTCCCAAGAGAAGAGATGCAGAGTTTTTCTGAGGATGTTTCTTTCTTTACATAGAGCTTTTCCTGCATGGAAACAAAGTTTGGCAGCCTTGTACTATCTGCTGTATTATGGAGTAACTTACACTGATGCTCACCTGCCAGAATAGCTTTTGCTCATATCCTCAGCACCTGCTTAAATGCTGGGGCCATAAGCCTCAAATAGCCAGGGTAAGAGGGGTACTTTCAGTACAATAATTGATTTTAAAATTAACTTTCAAGTATTTTTCTTTTCCGGTTCCCTGAAGCCACTGATTTCTGGGTCCTTCTTCATGAGGTATCCTGGCATGTAGTGTGCAGTCTCCAACCTCAGTGAAGCTGGCACACACAAGGTCAGATATGCAGTTTTGTATGTAGTTTTTGCACACACAGAAAAAGCTTAACTGTACTAAAATGAGACACTGAATTTGGATTCAACCTAAAAACCCCAACCCAATGATCAAAAGTAACCATTGAGGGTGAGGACACACTAAAAGTAGTATATAGGAAATATCATAAAATACAAACTAAACCCTTTAAGAGCAATTTCTTCATAACTGAAATGACAGAGAAAGAACACTACAGTTCTCTATCATGCACTTCTCATCTGAACCAGTTAGATACACTCCTTCTCCAGGCAGGAACACAGTTATGCTTGTGAAAGAAGCAGCCCTCTATGTCTCTTTGTAAATGGTTATCCACCAGCCTTGAAAAGCAATTCATGCATAAAGAGACAAGAACTCGTTAGCAAGCAAGAGAGACTAATGTTTTCCCCTACTTTTTAAAATATATCCACAGAACTTAATTTTAAATTATTCTGAATACACACAGAGCTTAAGAACATGCAGGATCCTACAGCCTAAGGCAGATATATGATTTCATCATGCAACCCAATTTTGCATTGATATATTAATATAATAATGTACTGCACTAATGCTTTCTGACATGCACTGTCATAGCCTATAAACAGCAATGGTTAGGGAGGTTCAGCCACTCAGCTTTCTAAGTATTCTCAACTAATTTTAGAGACCTCTTTATAAAAGCCACCTATCTTTCATCAACTTTAAAGGCCAGCATTTTGAAATGGGAATCTGAACATAGTTAATTAAAGTGCTCTTAGAATATAATAATATAATTGGAGATATACCAATCTCCTAGAACTGGAAGGGACCTCGAAAGGTCATCAAGTCCAGCCCCCTGCCTTCACTAGCAGGACCAATTTTTTGCCCCAGATCCTTAAGTGGCCTCCTCAAGGATTGAACTCACAACCCTGGGTTTAGCAGGCCAATGCTCAAACCACTGAGTGAAAAAGAGCAGGCTTTTTAAAAAAAATATGAAAGACACCTCCATAAAAGCAAGATTAAAACCTGACCTTTCAAACCAAGTTGGTAAGTCAAGATGGGAGCACAGTGAGAAATATTTGCACTATGTTTTCTATTCTTTTTTTTCCAAATATGTGTGTGATCCAGTTCTGTTCACACAATAGTCAAGGAAAATGAGTTCTCAGTCTGTAGCCAAAATTTGTTTCATGATTAAATGATGTTAGTTTCACACCAAAGCAGAAGTCGTAGACCTGCTTTTCCCAGTCAGTCTACCCAAACAAGATTGTTGTTTCCATGCTCAGCTGCTAGCAGAAGTGCAAGGACAAATCTACCCTGACCGTGCACCTGTTTTGATATCCCCTGGAGACCGTGCAGGACCTAGGTTTGTCTTCTTTGGCAGACTGCTTTCTTCATTACTTTCCTCCCTTGGTAATCAGAGTGCTGATAAGCAGTAAAGGTATTTATGAATGGACAGATGCTTAGTTAGCACCAAACACGGTCAAGCCAGTTGAAATATCATATTTATCCATGTTCATCTCTGATGGGAGTGTTAGCAACCCAAGAATGGATCACAGCATTGCCGCAGACAGAGGGGGAAAGGCCACTCTGTTGCAGAAGAGCATTCTGAGTGAGTGAATAGATGAAGACAGCTCCTCCCCACCATTCCCATACCTGCAAATTAGGTGCTCCACTGAGCAGCTATTTTGGGAACAACAGGCAGCATATTCAGAGATCTGTCCTCGAGGGACTTCACTAATAGAAACTTTAAGTTCTGAAACATTAAAATGAGCAGAACAAAATGACATCATTTGTAATTACTTTAATTGCTGGAGCTAAAGGCTGAGTTTTCAACTTGAATGAGAAGGAAAGATGTGGATACACAGGCTAGATAATCTAGTGATCACTTCTGGCCTTAAAACACAGTTTCGTTCACTTCCACGATTGAACGCTCAGTGAAGCTGAACTAAATTTTTACAAAAAGAGTTCATGTTCCGTGGGTGGGGACAGTTTTCAGAACTACCAGGCTTCATGGACACAGTATGCGCCATCTTGGAGTGAGCTGACCGTGCTTGGGGGGGGGGGAGGGAGGGGGAAGAGGAGGAAGAGGAATGTTCCCAAGGAGATGACTGCATATTAGGGCGGAAGGGATGTGGAGCAGAGCACACTCCCAGAGGTCTGACAGCATGGGTGCCAGGGGCATGCTCCTGGTGACAGCAGCCTGAAAGGTACATGAAGAAGACGAGCAACAAGGCGAGCCCTTGATGGG
This sequence comes from Mauremys reevesii, assembly GCF_016161935.1. Classification (NCBI taxonomy): domain Eukaryota; kingdom Metazoa; phylum Chordata; order Testudines; family Geoemydidae; genus Mauremys; species Mauremys reevesii. The sequence goes on along the minus strand of NC_052633.1, from coordinate 23,622,281 downwards.
GGAAGAAGGAGAAGACCTGGAGGCCAGCACTGCTGGTGTTGCTTTGAGACTTAAATTTCATTCACCACTACTGCATCGTGTTAGTAGCCCAAAGCTAATTTTGAGAGGCCTAGATTAGGAGTTTGCTCCCCAGAAGCTGCCAGACATCCTACTCCCAGGGGAGGATTTTGCTCACTTGCAGTAACACATAAAAGAGTCTATCGCATCATTCAGAGATCAGCAGATGAGAGCAGAGGGGTGGGGAAAAGAGCGCAGACAGAGACAGGGTTCCCCACCCATCACTTGAGTAACTGGGGAGGGGAGGAGCTACTACAATGTGTTCTCCCAGAAGGTGTATCACAATAGGAGCAGCTCTGGGCCACCGCAGCTGTCTAAGAGCTGACAAGGTCTCCCACTACTCTCTAGGGAAACCATCTGGAGAAAAAAAATCAGATCAGGAATTGGAATGGGTGAAGGGGTGTTGGAGTGAGATGAGGTGAAGAAAGAGGGAAGATGCAGTACTGCAGGAGAATTGGAGGAAGAACTTGGGGATCTCTTGTGTGAGGGTAATGAAATAAAGATGGGAATTTTGGGGCAAAAGGAGGATCAGATGGGAAATTTAATGCTAAGCCATCCAAAAATGTTAAGTCATCTCTGGCTCTGAAACCCAGAGAGCTAGGGAAGCAGAGACAGGGAAAAAGAAGACAATTGAAAGGAGACAGCGGTTTGGAAATGAAACCAAGACCAAACTTCACTGCTAGGTGATCCCAGGTGATCTAGATCTCCAAGCAACTGAGTCTGAGATTGTCATTCTGTTCATGCAAAACACGCTTTTGGCCACTCTGACAGTTGATATGAAAGAAGTATCTGATATTTAAAGGCAAAGGGAACCTTATTGAAATAGGATTTCACTCAAACTCTATTGGAAGGCCGAGTGCATCAAGTGTGATTGTACATTTCTGACTACTACAGTATGGCTCAAACTTTCAAAAATTCTCTCTGACATTGGGTGCCCAACTTAAGAAATCTTGGACCAGATTTTCAGAGGTGGTAAGTACCTACATTACATATTCATTTCAATTGGAGTTGTGGGTGCTTGGAACCTCTGAAAATCAGGCTCAAGTTAGGAACCCAAAAGAACAGTCTCTTTGAAAATCTTGGCTTATGCCTGCTGGAGCCTCTCTGATCACATTTTCCAGGAGTTCAAACAAATGGATATTAAAGCACCCCTAGTCCTTTTCACAATGAACAAACTGACACATGCTGTAAAGATTATAGCTAAAAGGTGTAGTGCAATTAAAATTCTACCTTGTGCTAGAGATGCACAATTGCTATTTTAATTTTTTTCATTCAATCTCTTCTTCTCCAGGTTTTGCTACTATAACTGACCTTCCTGCTTAGGTATGAGAAGATGTAGCATACAATTTAGAAAGACATTTTAATGTCATTTGTGTTCACAATTATTATTTGTAAGTGTCAATACAGAATTCTTCAGCAACTTGGTTTTTCCTTTTCTCTGAGAGAATCCTCCATTAGGGCAACCAATAGTGAAAGTTATTCATGTAATTTTTGAAAGGATATTTTCTCCAGTCTGCCAGATCATCTAGTCTGACCTCCTATGTAGCACAGGCTAAGATCATCCCCACACTAAATCCAGCAACAGAAATTAGTCCAAGGTATTACAGCCCTCAGGAAACTAAGCTATGATGTGCCACAGGCAGAGGATAGGAAGGACCAAAATGGACCAATCCTCAAGGCCCCTGAAATGGGAGGAAACTGATTAAGTGAGATGAACCTAGATGATCCTGGCAAGAAACCACACCCTGGAGAGGATGGAAAAAAATCCCCAAAGTTGCTGCCAATCTGACCTGTTGGAATATTCTTTTCTGACTCCACATATGGCAATCAACTAGTTCCTGAGCACGTGATATTTCATTGTACCACCAAACCCCTATGAATATCTAGCAGCACGCCATCTGTAGCAAGAGATGGACTGTACATACTGCAAGTGATCGGTCCTGTGGCAAATCACTGTTGCATATGTTCTTTGTAGAGCTACACCCCCTTTATACCACCTTTCTGCCTCCTAGCTAGATCAGTCTCATATCTCCTGCTTGTGGGTCACTTCTTTTGTAGGAGATACAAAGCTCTGCAAAAGTGGATATTTCATCAAAATATTACATAGTAAATTCAACTATCCTCTGAAGCGATATTATACCAATGTTGGAGAGTAATGCAATCACTTAAGTATGAAACAGTGGGATTTGGGCCATGATTTAAGTGTAAATTTCAGTAGTGGAGTCACTACTGATATCTCTCTATAATCACACTCATACAGGGGGCTGGAACTAATCTTTCACCTCCAAAAGTAGAAACTTCTAACACTTAAGACAAAAGAGACTTTCTTTGCCAACATTAGTTAGGTCCCTGATGTGGCCAGTCCTGGAGGACAATATCATTCACAAAGACACTACCCCGCAAAATTCTGCACTACTAAGTAGAAGTATCTCCTTCTCCACACAAAAAAAGCCCAAACACTTAAAAAACATACTACCTTTCCCCAGACGCAGCACCTTTATGGAAAAATCTTATTAAATTTACCATTCTATAAAATGTTTAAATCAACCATACAATTCCCGCAGCTGAGCTAGAACTCTCTATTACACTCTATAGGTTTTTAGAGTGATTTTTATCGAATGCTACTCATTTTCTATAGGCTTTCTTGTGTTTTTCCCCATTAATTCCTACAACACCATTCTAAAAGTCAGCTTTAGTGTGTTCTAGTCCTACACAGAGAGCGAAATCTCTCTGTCTTCAAGATTTAGGGACCAGATTCTACCTCCTTTGTTCACATTGAGATACTTTACTCTCATGAGACCACATGTAGAGTAAGCACTAATCAACATAAGTAAGAGTTTAATTCCCTTTCTCTGTTACTGATGGGGAAAAAAAGTGTTCAAAAAGATTTCACTATTTACAACCCTTGTTGTTCTGGCACTCTGCCCATCTCTCAAAGCAAAGGGACTAACTTACATTCCATTAGCCCTTTTCTATGTGCAGAAAAGCTAGCTTTACCACTACTCAGTCTGAGATGGATGTTCCCTCGGGCACACTGAAAATTTCTTGGAGACTTCTCATGCTAGATCCATTAAATCATTTCTGGATATAAATGAATCTTGCTTGCTTTCAACATATACATGTTCTCAATGAAATTATATCATTTGAACCACCAGAGTGCACTCCTAAAGAAGAGAGATGTAGCTGAAGAGGAAATGTTTTCCATCTTTGGGTATTTTAGCTCAGTAATTTTTTTTTAAATGTACATTTGCTTTGCCATAGTACAGTTGGAGTTAATTCAGACTTTCAGTAATAATCTAACACAAAACTGATGCCTGTTTTAGTGGGATAATGTAAGATACTTCTGAAATCTTACCTGATAATGCAAAGCTGACTAGTTTCCGAGACTGTTGAGCTGCAGAAGCACCTTCATCCATGCCTTCCACACCCATCTAAAGAGGAAGAAAAAAAATGAAGCGTATCATGGCATTTTTCATTTGTTTTTGTATGTTCATGAGGATGATTATGAAGTACTCAGGAGAAGAATATTACCCATTGACAAAGCTACAATCTGAAGACACCAGTTTCTGTCCATCTCAAGTTCCCTGGAATTTCATGAATACTGATGATTGTCTGTGCTATGTAGTGTCAATATTGCTATACTGAGAATCATCCGAACATACTGTGACAGGGTCAGGCCAGATGGATACAGGAGAGTGTTAGAGGGCAGATATATTAGTCTTAGATTAAGTAGATCCCTTTTGGGTAAGGTAACAGGGGCAGTTCCAGAACATGCAGGAACTTGCTAGAATCAATTAGGACAGGCTGGCTAATCAGGGCACCTGAGTTTAAAAAGAACCTCACTTCAGTTTGTAGCGTGCATGCGAGGAGCTGGGAGCAAGAGGCACTAGGAGCTGAAAGTGGGAAGGCGTATTGCTGGAGGATTGAAGAGTACAAGTATTATCAGACACCAGGAGGAAGGTCCTGTGGTGAGGATAAAGAAGGTGTTTGGAGGAGGCCATGGGGAAGTAGCCCAGGGAGTTGTAGCTGTTGCACAGCTGTTCCAGGAGGCACTATAGACAGCTGCAGTCCACAGGGCCCTGGGCTGGAACCTGGAGTAGAGGGCGGGCCTGGGTTCCCCCCAAACCTCCCAACTCCAGATCAGACACAGGAAGAATTGACCTGGACTGTGGGTTCTACCAGAGGGGAAGGTCTCTGGGCTGTCCCCTGACCCACATGGTGAATCTCTGAGGCGAACAAATCCACCAATAAGTGCAGGACTCACCAAGATAGAGGAGGAACTTTGTCACAATACATAATGCATGGACTATTAGGTGCGTGGAGGGTATTAACTGGAGAAAGTGAAAGCACTTCTTCCTCATAGGTTTTTGTGTCTTCTCAAAAAAATCAATAGCACAAATTAGCATCTTATACATAAGCATAAGCTAACAAGACACTGTGCAGTAAGTACTTCCATGTACCATTTATTACCTAAACACAAAATACATGGCTCACTGAGGGCAATCAAAAGAGAAGACTATCAAAACATTTAACATCTATGTGACAAAATAAGGCACAGATTTCTAAGTATGGTATTGATCTGAAAGCCATGCTCATACTTGGGAAACTTTCACTGATTTGTACTTTCCCTGATGAGGGCTTTTTTGTTTGTTTTTGTAAGTTTCACTTATTAGAAATAAATCTGCCCCATTTCTTCCTTCACAAATGGAGATTTTGCAAATGCATCAGTAGGAGGCGCTTGCCTTTTTTCCAAGAGTGACATGTATCCAGCTAAACAATCTATCACAAATCATGGACTATTAGGGTATGTCTACACTGCCTCCCCAGCCCGGGTAGAGACACTTGTGCTAGCTCCAGGCAAGCTACTGCACTAAAAACAGCAGTGTGGATGTTGCAACATGGGGGGCAGCTCAGACTAGCCACCCAAGACCAAGCCCCCATGACCTCCTTGGTCTGAGCTTGGATGGCTAGCCCATGCCGCTGCCTGTGCTTCAACATCCATATTACTATTTTTAGCGCACTAAATCCAGAGGAGCTAGCACAAGTCTGTCTATCCACACTAGGAGGAATGCTCCTAACTTCAGTGTAAGACATACTCTTACTTTTTGAAAATATAGGGTTTGTGTTTTAGGACAAATTAATTAGGGGGAGGGATAGCTCAGTGGTTTGAGCACTGGCCTGCTAAACCCAGGATTGTGAGTTCAATCCTTAAGGGGGCCATTTGGGGATTGGTCCTGCTTTGAGCAGGGGGTTGGACTAGATGATCTCTTGAGGTCCTTAATAATCTATGATTCTATGAAGCACAGCACTCTCATCCAGCAGGGAAAAGACAATGAATTGCTAGGATAAGGTGAAGACAACCTGTGGAAATGCTTACCAGATTGTAAGTCTGATAAAGCTTGATATCTGGACACACTGTAAGGTGTACACTGGGGGTATGCATCTCTAATAAAACAGAGTGTTACCAAAGTGATTTTACATTTAAAAAGAGAAAAATATGTTGCAGAAACATGCATGTAAATGAAGGGTATAAAAAAGATACACAATAGAAAAACTATTAAGTGGTCTGTTTCCAAGAATATAAATCATAGTTGGGATGTAAAACACTGAGAAAAATACTGCAGAGCAGCTGCATTTAGCCATATGTTAAATCTGTGAAAGATAAGACACCTCTTTACATCAAGACTGGATAGCTTTCTAAAAATTAGGCTATTACTCAAACAGAACTGATGAACTTGATACAGAAGTTACTGGACCAGGTTCAGCGGCCAGGAGTTCGGAATACATGTTTGGAATAGCCTCTGCTGGCCTTAACATCTTTAATCTATGAAGAAACTCAGCTCCAACTTAATATAAAGTGTAATGGCTGTCTTTTCAAATCTTTTTTTAAAAAACATATAGATATTGTGATCTGTTAATCTGACTGCCATGCCAATCATCATGGAATGTATCTGCACACTAAAGTAGCGCAAAAACAAAGCAAGACTAAGTGATGAGGATTAATCAGCATCCGAAGTCTAAGAATTTCCTCATTAGCAAAATTCTAACATTTAGTATAATATGTAGCAAAGATGAAGAAACAGCAGAGATGAAGATGAAGAAAAAGCGATGGGACTCTTGTCTGAGGTCTCCATGGGCCTTGATTGTCTTCAGAAAGGATGCACAGTGACAGGAAGTTACATTGTTCACATCTCAGCATATTTCATTTTGCGTGAGTACTATATTCATGATTCACTGTTTCTCATGCAATAACATTTCTGAATAAAGGTGTTCTGCATTCTGTCATCTGCATATTGACTATGAAACTGTTATTCTAAATGACTTCATAAGGGTAAGTCACCTGTGACACCATGCAGCAGAATGACCTGGTCTTACATGGACAACGGGTTAACTCCATCTCAGCTTCCTCTATTCTTGGAAACAGACCACTTAATAGTTTTTCTATTGTGTATCTTTTTTTATACCCTTCATTTACATGCATGTTTCTGCAAAAGTATAGATATCTTTGGGACAGTAGGGCTGAACTCCAAGGGTCATAAGAACTGTGGAGTTTTCGGGGGGGGGAGGGGGTTGGCTGTTAACTTATATTGATTTCTTGTTCCAAAAATTCTTCATTAAGAAAAGGTCCTTGCTGATTCTGTGTATATTTTTTCTGAGGAGTCATTCCATCAGATAAGACCACGTTATCATACTAATAAGTCATGGCAACAAACTGTCCACATGAGCAATACTTTTTTTTTAAACAGAAAAAATGCCTCCATTCAACTCAAATATTATAAAAGTAAAAATACATCAATGTTACAGAAGCTTCACTGCAATGGAATTTACATTAAGGCTGGCACTTTGCTGGCATATAATGTAACACAATGACAATGAAATACAATCTTAAACACCCATATCTTTCACCTATTTATTGTATATACCCACACAGTACAGACCTCCTTAAAAAGGAGTGCAAGATCAAGAAAATACTAATGACATGAAATAAATTACAACTTTCAGTATCCACAACTGTATAGTCACCAGAGGCTTATCTGGCTACACATTATATTATGTAAACTGGGTACATAGAGTGATAAACTGAAATAAGTACAATACAAAGTTGGGAAGCCTTGCAGTACATATAATAATGCATTTATTTAATGGAACTGAATTATTTATTTTTAACTATTAAAACTATTTACTTAAAATAGTCAGTATTTCACAAGAGTGTGTTCAGCACTGGGATTAACAGTAATTATTTGATGTTGAGAAGAAAATCTAAATCTACTGCACTACAAGATGCTTATGAAATAGTCATGAAAATTCAATTATTTTTAGGTATTACCAGGAATTTTTCCATCTACCCTGGTAATTTCCGTTCTAGTCAGGGGGCAACTCTCAGTAGTTCTACCTACTTTTAATAAGTAATTAACAGTCCAATAAATTTGAGTTTTAGTAATAGATGCATAGATCCATAGATTCTAGGACTGGAAGGGACCTCAAGAGGTCATCGAGTCCAGTCCCCTGCCCTCATGGCAGGACCAAATACAGTCTAGACCATCCCTGATAGACATTTATCTAACCTACTCTTAATTATCTCCAGAGATGGAGATTCCACAACCTCCCTAGGCAATTTAATTCATCGCAAGCTTGAGATATGGGTAAGACCTTCTGTTAATTGGTTTATTTTACATATACATGGAGGTTTAGATTAAAGGAAGCTATTCATGTTTCTTCTTAGTACATCACTCCACAGGAAATAACTCAGCATACTCATGGAATCATGCCCAGTCTTTTCAGTTTGTTACATCAGCATAGCTATGAAATAGCTGTAAGTAGACAGTGCACTGAATTGTAGGTATTGCCAAACAAATGAGCATCAAGCATTGCTTATTATCGCAACAAATAACTTGCTAGAGCAGAGTTTATTCAGGACACATGCAAACAACATGCATGTGATGGCACCTTTCAAGATCAAGACAGTAAGTGCTAACTGCTGCTCTGCAAGATGCTGAAGACTCTAAACTCCCACTGGAGATGCTTGGTACCTTGCAGGATTAGGCTCAAGCCACGCAGTTCCCAAAATATTATCAAACAGCTCACTGTGTTTAGAAGTATGTTCTATGGGATTCTCCCATATTTCTTATTCTGTTGTTCAGGGCCCTTGCTGTACTACAGCAAACTCACTTATCAACCAATTAACAGAAAGTCCTACTTAATAGGAAAATTACATTCATCAAATGACTTCACACTGGATTTAATACAATTGCATCCACTTACTACCAAGTGACATTAAACAGGCTCCTGTTTAATTTGTTTTCTTTTAAACCCCTGGTTTTCTGTTCCAAAAAGCATTTAATGTTGATTATTGTATGCATCTCAATAGAGTTCTCTGTATTTTGATTAAATATGTAATCTACAAATGAAAACTCATTTTAACTTACTTCGTTTTGCTTAGTTGTATAGTTGTGTGCGGTTGAAAACTATGTAAATCTGACTGGACTGAAATACAGTTCAGTTGTGTGCAGTGACTAAAAATGGTGTCATGGAGGTTCCACGTTTATCGTGTCTTCCTTTCTGTGTTAGGTGTGCATAGTTCACAAGAAAAAAATTTCTAACTAACCAGATTTTCAATCTCAACTTGGTACCTCAGAGTGAAATTGGGCTGTTTCCTTCTCTTGTACAAGGATACTGAAGAACAAATTATTCTCTTAGTCTACACCTGTGCAGTCCTATTGTCGTCAAATAACGTCTTCAGACGCAACGGTGTATTTCCATTAGATTTCAATAGCAGTGCACAATTACAACTGAGAATATAATGTAGCTTTTTGCATGCAATTTAAATGAAGAGGTTGCAGACTTAAAAAAGTGATAGCAGTAACAGGTTGTCATTCTCTATGCAGGCCAGTCTCTAGAGGAAGATAAGGCAAACATTTGCCAGTGGGCTGAACAGCGGATTTGAAGACGGGAAAATTTAATACTAAGACGAACAAATCCTGGGTTCTACTCCAAGTTCAAAAGGGAACATGCTTTAGCGATTACAGACCCTTCTGCCCTGTCTCCCCCTCCTCACTTCTTTCCCTGGTCCCTCTACCTATCCTTGATCCAGCCCTCCCTGACCACTTGTCCCAGCCCCCTCCAAATCCGACTCATTGTCCCAGTCTCGGCCCCACTTCCCAGTCCCGCCTTCTACTGAGCATGTGTAAACTGAGATTTTCAAAGTCTCATGACTTGGCCAAATTTCTGTGGATTTCTACAGGGACGGCAAAAGGCCCTTCTGCTAGATTTCAAGTCATTGTGCTTCTCAACAAAACAACTGTTTTGCCCATGCTAAATATACATATTTCCTAACCGCATTTTGAGGAACAGTTAAACTGTCTTGGCTCATACTTTCTAAAAAGATTCAGCCTGAAGTAGACACAGCATGAAAAATCTCAGCCCAACCAGTTAAAGTCTGGCAAAGTTAGAAGCAATTGAAAACCAAGTCTTATAATTAAAAGTATTGGACAACCTTAACAAGAGCTATCTCTTCTGTGCAGCCTATAATACAACTGGATTGCATCAGGTAAGATCACAAAAATCCCAGTTAAGGGCAAAACTAGGAGATTGATGTTGATATTAAGAGGACTTGACTGACAGGTTAAATCATCTCCTTACAGATAAATTACAAACTAATATAAAGGCTCCACTTACCATCACAGCAGGGTTTTTCACAGTGATACATGGGGTAGTAGCTCGCAGGGCTCCACTAATACCATGGTAGTATTTAAAACAGATCTTTATTTCAGCTGGGAAAACAAACAAACAAACACTCATGTGCAATCCATACATTGTTAAAGTGGGACAAAACAGGGGCAGCCCCACGCTTCTGGGGATTGAATCGTAGTTCACTCTTCTGGAAACGAGTGACGGGCTGTTTCACCAACATTATTTATTAATCTATCCCATCTCCAGTATAAAGGCATTTCAATGGAAGTTATGATCTATATTAGTCTGCAGAAGAGAAGAATGAGGGGGGATTTGATAGCTGCTTTCAACTACCTGAAAGGGGGTTCCAAAGAGGATGGATCTAGACTGTTCTCAGTGGTAGAAGATGACAGAACAAGGAGTAATGGTCTCAAGTTGCAGAGAGGGAGGTTTAGGTTGGACATTAGGAAAAACTTTTTCACGAGGAGGGTGGTGAAGCACTGGAATGGGTTACCTAGGGAGGTGGTAGAATCTCCTTCCTTAGAGGTTTTTAAGGTCAGGCTTGACAAAGCCCTGGCTGGGATGATTTAGCTGGGTTTGGTCCTGCTTTGAGCAGGGGGTTGGACTAGATGACCTCCTGAGGTCCCTTCCAACCCTGAGATTCTATGATTCTATATTTCCTCCTAAATTCTGGAAACCTGAAAATCTTTCCTTCTTCAAGAGGAAAGAGCCAAATCCTGAAATCATTTCAAAGCCAGTAAAAACCTGGTGGCCCATTCACAATAATCACTTGATTAGAAAGATGACAAATTTCAGCATGTGGTTTTGTCCACATGAAAGCACCAGCCATGACAGATAATGACCTGCTTTTTATACATCTTCTGGAGCCAAATAACAGGGAGACAAGATCACTGAATAATATATTTAGTATTGGCATTGACTTGTGAAGGGAGCTCCATTTTACTCTAAAAAATAAAGGTGAATTAAAATTACTTAAGGTCTTCATCAGACCTAGAAATAGATTTCTTGCAATGCAAGAGACCATATTGTATTGCATGCAAACTGTTTTATGCTTAAACTATTTTGTCATATAACTATTAAACCCTGGAAATGATATAGCCCTAGATATAGCTACTTTTCAACACTTGGTCAGTTTAGTTGAAGATATTTTATATCTTGATATTTTATGCAATAATTAAGGAACTGACTATTTGGCATCTCAAGGGGAAAATATGATACAAATATGCTAAGATTAATACATTAATCACAGTAAAAAGCACCAGCATGCATTATATTGAGATGAAAATTTAACCAAGAGGTAAAAGCTGAGGCTCTGTTTAAACTGCATATGAAAACTTCTTTTTAAATGTGGATACTGTTCTGGAATACAGAATGGGTATTAATTCTACAATAACTGTGGTTATCCAATTTGTCAGTGTGGATCCCACTGTAGGTATGCATCCGCCTCATGCACACCAGAGTGAAGAATTCTGAATAGCAGTGCATGCTATGGCCACGCATGTTCCCTGGGCCTCCTCGTGCTCTTGTATGAGGACAGAAAGGTTAGGGCAGCCACAGGCCTCCTTCAGTTCCCTTGGAATTCTTAGCCCAAGGTTGCTGAGGACTCTGAAACGTGGGGATGGAGGATAGGATGTGGAATCCACACGGTCTACATCATCTCGTAAAACCACAGTTACTGTAGGGTAAGTAACTGTTCTTTCTTCAGGTGAAGGTACATAGAGTTTATGGTCAGAAGTTACCTAGTCTGACCTCTTGTATATTACACGCCATTGAATTTCACCTATTTATCCCTGTATTGAGCCCAATAAGTTAGGCACTATTCAAACAATTTGTAATTGACTAAAGCAGGGGTGGCCAACCTGAGGAGCCAGAATTTACCAATGTACATTGCCAAAGAGTCACACTAATATGTCAGCAGCCCCCCCATCCGCTCCCCCCACTCCAACCAGCAGTGCCTCCTGCCTGCCGGCAGCCCCACCAATCAGTGCCTCCCACGCCTTCCCCATGCCTTCCGCCTGCCACAATCAGCTGTTACGCAGTGTGCAGGAGGCTCTGGTGGGGAGGGTGGAGAGCGAGGGCATGGCAGGCTCAGAGGAAGGGGTGAAGTGGGCGCAGAGCCTGGGGCAGAGCCAGGGGTTGAGCACTGAGCAGTCCCTGGCACATTGGAAAGTTGCCATCTATAGCTCCAGCCCCGGAGTCAGTGCCTATAGAAGGAGCCACATATTAACCTATGAAGTGCCGCATGCGGCTCCGGAGCCACAGGTTGGCCACCCCTGGACGAAAGCATCTCTCTTCCAGAAAGGAACCCCGTCTTGATTTGAAGACACCAAGAGATTGAGAATCCACCACTTCCCTTGGTAGTTTGCTCCAGGGATTAATCAGCCTCACTGTTAAAAATGTATGCCTGATTTCCAATTCGAATTTGCCTGGTCTCAGCTTCCAGCCATTGGCTCTTATTATGCACTTCTCTGCTCAATTAAAGTGCCCATTTAGTACTTGTTATTTTCTCCCCATGAAAGTATTTGTACACCATAATCAAGTCACCAATTTTTTTTTGAAAAAGCTAAAGACGTATTGTACTTCAGCTATAACAGTGTGGAGGGCCTTCAGCACTGTACGTACAGATCCTCTTATGAATTGGTGGGGGGGGGAGCAACTCTTTCACAGCACTCTTTACTGACAAATCTCTTAACTGTCGGATGCAGTCCAGAGTTCTGCATATACATTTTCAGCAATACATAAGGGTTTCTATAATCTCTATTGATTTTTCCCAAATTTGAAAAACAGGAATGAAAACACATAAAAGATTACTTCCATAGAATGCTGGAAATTTATTTTACTTGTCCCTTTGCAACAGATTAGATTGTTCTAAACAGAAGTCCACAACTTAACCATTTAAAAAACATTTATAAAATAAATGTTTGTACTTTAATCATAAGACATATTACTACACATGTTTCCAAGAGTTTGAACTTTGATATCCCAGGTATTCACAATGTCTTCAAGTGAAATTTTCTCCCATTCAGGCCCAAGCACCAAAAATATAAACTCATCATGGAAATACTTCCTTTTAGAACACAAGGCTCAAATCACTAGTTTGATGCCATCAGGATTTAGCTAAATAAGGTCCAGTCTATGGTCCTAACTCTCCAAAGCTATGGCAGCCATGACAGACCAGTCAGCTATGGCTTCACACTACTATGCCATTCCTCCTGGCCTCTCATCAAGTAGTTGGGTCCTGAGATCCTATGAGACAATATCAAATGTGTCTCAACCACTTTCAGTGGGTCCTGGAGATTCAGCGTCATTCCTTAGGAAGAGAACACTGGTCAATGTGTCCCCAAACATAAATGCACAGCACTTAGTATAAGATAGATATCACCAGCTGAAGAGTTGAGAGAACTCATGTTGAAATTAAACTGATCAGAGAAAGAAAAGTTTCTAATTGATGGGGCCAGCCTTAGATCTCATGCTGTCAAGAACAAAGACATTTTTGATGCTCCTTGTTTTCTCCTCCACCCTCTTCCCCTATAGTTCTCTCATCTGTTTCCCTCTACTGTCTTCTCCTACCATTTCTTTCTCTCTGGCCCCTACACCATTATGTTATTGGCTTTAAAAACAGCTATCACACTAGATTTCACATGTAAATCACTTGATTATTCCACAATCCTTACTGAATGCCCACTCATGGTTTACAAGGGTTCATGTTACTGTTCTGAGTGAAGGCGAAGTATATTTACCCAGGGAGCTTACATCCATGGATCTGTGCCTCCTTTATCATATACATAAAATGGGTCTTGTAAAGTGTTGAGATCCTGGGATAGACTCTAAGTGCAAAATATTATTATACACAATCATCTACACTGCATATTAAGCTCCAGTTCAGCAAAGCACTTCTGTACATGATTGATTTTCAGCACAAATAGTCCTACTGTCTGTTTTGTCTTAGTGAGATTATGGAGATTTGCCATATGTTGTGAAAATGAGACAAAAGGTTCTAAAAGTTTAGGTTGATTCTGACACTTTCAAAAATAGTGGTTAAAGGGAACAGATTTAAAAACAAAAAAAACGTAACAAGAAAATTTCTAAGGAATCCCACACCATCTTCAGCAGATTACTGAATGCTGTTAGAAACAGTTTATAAATAGTTTGGGGACAACAATCATGCAGAAATGAGATGAACAGTCCACAGATGGAACAATTAAAGGACATGGATTACATAATAGCAGAACAGCATTCCAGGACTCTGGAGGTGCCATGTCATTCTCTTCATTAATCAAAGCTAATTCAGAATTCTGCTGCTTAGGGCTAGTCTACACTTACCTGCTGGGTCGACGCGGTGAGTTTGACTTCTTGGAGTTCGAACTATCGCGTCTAATCTAGACGCGATAGTTCGAACTCCCCGCGCGTTCCGGTCGACTCCGGTACTCCACCACTGCAAACGGCGGTGGCGGAGTCGACCTTGGAGCCGCGGACTTCGATCCCGCGGCGTCTGGACAGGTAAGTAGTTCGAACTAGGGTACTTCGAGTTCAGCTACGCTATTCACGTAGCTGAACTTGCGTACCCTAGTTCGACCCCCGCCCTTAGTGTAGACCTGCCCTTAATTATTTACAATATGCTCTAAACTTCCTAATTCTGAGGTGACCCTGATGGGATTAAGAAATATTAAAATATTTATCTTGTATTTCCTCTGGTCTTAATTCTGCCACCCTTACTCATGTTGAGTTGTACCTTACTCCACGAATAGTCCCTCTCCCATTAATTTCTTGCAAAGTAAGGTATACAAACAAGAGTCAAGCCCTGAGAATTTAGGGGGTTAAACGAGCAAAAAAATTAGGAATATTAACATTAAAATGGATACAAGCGATGAATATTTGATAGTCAACTTGCAATAAATATACTTGGTCAAAACAACTTCTCATTGACGTAACTTTGTGAAAACACTGAAATTTGCGTTCTTATATCTCTTAACAATGCTTTTCCCCCATCCCTGCCAACTTGCATAGCATTAATCCTCAAGGATTTATGGTATGCTGAGTTCAGCTTTTAAAACAAATATTTAAAAAAAAATTATCTGAGTGGAAGGACACAAAAAAATGGTCACACACAAAAATTTCAAATTCTACCGCTCACTAAGTGAAAATAAGCCAAAAAATGTTTTTAAATCAAACTCAAAGGGAGATGGGGTCAGTAAAGCTCATTTTCCAATCAAGTACAGCAAGTTTCAATCTCAAAGAACTATTTTTGCCAAAGTTATAATTAGTTGAAAATAGAGCTTGCATATAGACACCTTATATATCAACTCTGACTGTAACATCAGTACACCAGCACGATGCAGACAGTATACAAATGTACCATCTATCTATCTATCTATAATATCTATCTAGATAGGTTCAATGAATGTAATTATCTATCTCACATTCCATTCAGGCCCCAAACTGAGATTTCTATCGGTACAAAATACAAATGGTCTATATGCACAGATGGTGAGCTAGAATGTTGAACTGCAGTGACAGTAGTAATTTACCCATAAATATCCCAGAGGTGATTCAGAGGTGATTGATGTAACAAGACTTGGAGTATCAGAAAAAATCCCAACAGCACCTACCATGTGTTACTGTTCAAGATTTGAACCTGTAGTATCAGCACAACAAATATATGCAAATCAATATATTTATATAATATTTATAGAAATAAACATAGTACAGAATATATATATTTGAAAAAATAGGACATTAAAGCTGAAGTTCTACTTTATGTAGGATTTTTCTTGGAGAGAAATTTTGAAGTTGACAGTCACCAGAATGAGATTATGGACAGTATAGTACATTATGACTTTAGAGCCCCAATCCACCAAGTGTTTACTTCTGAGAGTAATCCCATTGACTTCAATAGCCTTTGTCTGTTGTATAAAGCTGAAGACAATGGAGTAAGTAGTATGCCCAGTGGCAAGTGCGTTCACAGGATTGGGCTTTTATTTTGTAGCCTCTTTCATACAAAATGATGGAGAAGTGAGATGCAAACACTATCAGTGCAGATGTCTGTCTATTAGCCCACTTGTCTATGAACCCCAAGACTGACCTTGCTTTTTCTGCTCTTTCCTGGGAGGTAAAAGTAAATCTCAATCTCTCTCTCTCTCTCTGACAGAAAGACATTTCTAATCATCTTTCTTACACTCTTGCTACAATAATTTCATATTCAGAGAGAATTGTTAATAAATCACCAGGTGGTTTTGATGACATTTGTAGACACTCCATTCAATTCTACATTATAGGTGCACAAATTAATTTTGTCACAAAAGTCATATGGAGAGTCTTCAGAACAACTTTATGAACATAGAAAGGAAGGCTAGTCCAGTGGTTTGGGCAGTAGCCTGGGACACATGGGTCAGTTCCTTGCTCTGACACAGACTTCTTGTGTGACCCTGGGCAAGTCGCTTAGTCTCTATGTGCCTCAGTTCCCCATCTGTAAAATGGGAGTAATAGCAGAACCATACCCTACAGGGATGTTATGAGGAAAAATTGTGAGATAATCGGGTGTAATGGTAGAACAGCATTATAAACAAAGAAAAATCAGAACAGCAGCAACTTTTGCAGCAAACTGGGTCTCCTAATGTCTTCTTCTGGGATATTGTTCTATTCTATTCACTTTATGTGAACATGGAATGTCACTTGTGTATTTGATAGTATATTTCAGGAATATTTAGGATCCCTAGAATGACAAAGATAAGGGATGGAGACATTCTGGCTGTTCCCCAGTGTACAAAGTGGACAGGTTTAAAAAATAAAAATAAGAAAAAACAACAGATGAGACTGACTACCTCCCTGCTGCTTTCCATTTCAATGGATAGTGCAGCAGATGGTAAAGATCAGGCCCTGTAATACTTTCACAGTATATCCAGTTCTCTACCTGCCTGGAGACTTTATTTCCCTAGTATCTGACGCTGAAAAGCTGCTTCAGGACTGAACACTCAAGGTTTTGACAACAGACATTTTTGGCATCCCTGAAAATGATTCTAGGTTTCATTGATTCTAGGTTTCAAGACACTCCATGGCAGCTGAAAGATATACCTCACTGTCCATTCATGCTTGCAAATCTGTTCAGCAGTAAAGAAAACCATAAACAAGATGGTAGCTACCATCTCGTCCGGGTTGGTCTCCCTGAACTTCCAACTCCCTGCCCCGTTACTCCATGAAATAACCCTATCCTTCTATGGGAATGAAACAGCATTTAGGAACTGCAGCAATGTAGGAACGGGGTCTCTAATCCCATGCCTTCACAAAGGGAGGTTAGGGGTGCATTTTTATGCTATTTCCCTCCATATCTCTTCCACTGAACATTCCTGCCCTCCAGTAGGGCATCATCAGGCCCATTTCACACTGGTCACAAGATCACTGCTTTTCCTGAGTCACATCATTGATGCAGAGCAGACTGCCATTATAAATCAGCCCTATGGTGCAGGAGCAGAAGCCCTTGGCCAAGTTCTGTCACATCTGCAACAATGCCAGCCTCTGCTGGGATGGGGACTGAAGGACCTGGTTTGAGCAGAACCCAGAACAACCTAATGGCATGATCCCCAGAATGGACACTCAGAACCTTCAGTAACATTCCAAAGCATCTCAGAATGGTCTGAATACATTACACTCTACTGTACCTGCCCAGTATTGCCACCAACTCAGAGGAGCACTCACTGAACTGGTCTTTTTATTTCCCGGAGAGCAGAGAGATAATCCCTTCGTGGATCTTATGTCATTTAAACAATCCTTCCTGAATGCATACAGCAGCTTAACTGAGATGACTAGTGAATCATAGCTTTTAGCCCCGCACCGTACCTCCCTCCCCCGAAAAGAGGCAGCTCCCATTAACTTGTATTAAATGACATGAGTAATGAAATATTTCTGTTTTTAAATATCAGGCTGCTATCTCAGTGATCTCACAGCTCAGTTTTGCTTTGTTGAATTTCTACAGCTACAGAGTGTTACATTTCATGCTAACATCACACTTTTGCCCTTTGCCTAGGGACCGGAAGAAAGGAACACCTGCCTCTGTTATGGCTGGCGCTGCAGCATAAACTCAGCCCCTTTGTCTGGAGGGGACAGCCTAAGGGCACCAGCTATTTGTGAGGTGAGCAGGACATTGTACTCGGCAGGTGCTTCATTTCACCCTTCCTTTTCATCCCCTGCTCACTCCCATCCATACTGGTTGTGGATATTTTTGGAGCATGTTGGTGTGTGCACAATTATTATTTTTGGTCTTTGTTTTGATTACTAGTTAGAGCATTTATTTAGAAGGGAGTCTTTTCAGGCTGTTTTGTTGACTTTTGTGTCAGGATAGTGAGTTCTCCTTGATCATCTTTGTTTTGTTGATTCTTCGGGGGCGGAGGGAGTGTATTTGGGGGAAGTGAATGAAACTCAAAATTTTCATAACAAAGACAATTTCCCCTGCCACCTTTTGTGTCTGCTTTTTGTGGTTTGTTTGAGTTGAGGGAAGGAAAAGAAGAGTTCTTCCTTTGTGTTTGTTACGTGTTTGGCAATGGGGTGAATGGAAGATGGTTCCGTAAGGGGAGGTTATAGGATGGGAGAACTGAATGGGTGGAGGAACAAAACTAAAGGGACTGAAGATACCATAAATCAGGGCCTTAGTGGGTACTAACCATGTGCCTAACTTTAAACATATAACCAATCCAATTGACTTGACTGGGACTACTCACATACCTTAAAGTTAAGCAGCTTTCTGAATCAGGGCATAAAATGTAAAATGCCTCTCTGAAGAGGATGTAAGCTTTGGGGATAGAAGCCTTTGGCCCAATCCACCCAACTCCCACTGATAAAAGCTAACGTGATGGAATTGGGCATTCCAGATTCCTTGTAGACCATCTTGATTATTTAACACATGGTGTGGCTGTGTTACCACTATTAACAGGTATTATGAACACCTCTCTTAATGAGTATGCTGGCTATCTTTAGACAAGAATCCTTCTCTTCACACTTGAGTATTTGTCACTTACCACCAAGTCTCATACCTACACCATTTGAGAAAAAGAACTGAGAAAGTAGCAGCTACTCAACTTCAGGTGCACTGGAATACTAATACTTCCAATTTGATTACCAGACTTTGGCATTTAGGCTATCCTTGTCAGGGTCACAAATAAGTCTCGTGCTGGTTTTGGATTGTGGTCAACTAGTCATTTTGTTCATGCTGGGTCCTCAGTAGCATTTGACACACTGATTATGGATGGTAGTTTCAGCAAATAAAGGACATTGCTGCGGTACCTGGAACTGTCTTTTAGTTGTTCCAGTCATTCCAAGAAAAGAGCAGTAATATGGTGCTGATGGAAAATTATGTGTTATCACTAAGATTTAAATATGGCAAACCCCAAAGATCTATACTATGACCCATATTTTCAGTTACATGGAGTCTCCTGGTGAGTCCATTTCTAAACACAGGGTAGAGTATCACTCGCACACTGATGAAACACAACTATATAGCTTTAGCTTGATGGCCACTGCTCTGGAGGAGTGTTTGGAAAATATTAGGTCTAATGCATCCATCTACCACCTTAACTTCAACCCTGGAAGAACACAAGTCTTGCAGAAGGAGAGCTGTCACCTACATGACAGATCGTTCATGCTGACTCCCTATTGTAGGAAGTTAGGTTAATAGTTGGGTGTCACTTGTGGTCATGCCCTCAACGGAAATGCATACTACTAGTGGCATATTCATCCCGGGACACATTGCAATAGGAATAACCTGTGCTCACGAACACAATATTAGATTGACTTTCCCTTGTTCATAATACAGTGGCATAATTATTAAATGCCAAAAACAACAGTGATCACATTACACCTGGCTTGCATTCTTTATGTTGGCTGCCTGTGAAGTGGCTGGCTGATTTTAAGCTAACATTGCTGATTTTTAAAGCCCTACCCCTGGAACCCAAGTATATTTGAAATATCCACCTTGACTCTGATCTTGACGGTATGTTGTATATGCACAAAACCAGCCATTTACGGATCCAAACATTGCACCTCAGGTCAGCCAGCAATTGTACATTTTCTGTGATGGGCCTAAGCGTGTTCCCCAGACATCTGTCCACATCCAAAATATTGCTGAAACAATTTGATGTTTCTCTTGCCCCCAGTGTTTATTAGCTTCCTAGCCTATACTTCTCCTCCACCCCACACACTGCTTTTATTTTAATGGACTCACTGAATTAATTTCATTTTTATTCTATTAGGACGTATTATGTTTCTATAATGTTCTATTGTACTTTCAGTCCCCATCCGCTAGGGTGATGAGATGTCCCGATTTTATAGGGACAGTCCTGATTTTGGGGTCTTTTTCTTATATAGGCTCCTATTACCCCCCACCCCCGTCCCGATTTTTCACATTTGCTGTCTGGTCACCCTACCATCCACTACTCAGGACACCCTTGAAAATTGTTTAAAAGCACATTAACAACCAGATTTGTCAATTACGTCCAATCCAATCAAATCAAATCCTCTAGCAATAATATAGATAGAACAATCAATCATCCTCCCCACGCAACCACTACCCAGCCCTATCCAACTCTCGTTTCCCGACAGGAAGGTGTAAAGGGTGAGTTTTGCAGCAGGCTATCATACTCTAGCTATTACAGAGAGGGAACAGGGAAAAAGTTTTAAAGATCTGGGGTCAAAACACCCTACCAGCCACACCCTCTCTTCATACCCATGGGCCTTTAGCTCCACTCATGAACTCGTGCTGATTTACTTAGTTGGACACCAGCAAAGAGAATAATGATGACAGACAGATTAACAACACCTGGGGGGCAGGGACCCCATTTTCATACAACTTTTATCTAAAGGGCCAAGCAAATGTATGGTGCTACATAGAGAAGTATCTTTTTTCTTACTATAAACTAGATCTCAGAGTGGAAGAACATTCCTGGAGTAAGACTGCATATCCTTCTTCAGCTGCATGTCTTAGAATGCACCCAAAGGATACGTACCCTAACTTCCTCTATACATAACTGTGAAGAGAAGCATCAGTTCTTCTCTGCCCCAGGCTGGAGGAGTTGCTGCCATGACACACCCCTGCTCAGGCCAGGCTACCAACAAGACTTAATCTCAGATATCTAGCAGGGCCAGGAGGAGACAGTGACTAATCAGGAGCCAGCAGGTCAGTTAAGGAGGCTTGACTGCTTCTTCTCAGTCTCAGAAGCAGAACTGGGTGAGGCTGGAACAGGGGAGGAGCTTTCTAGTGCAGCCCCGAGTCCCAGGACCAGGACTAAGTGCTTGCCTTTGAGGTTTGTTTGTTTTTTTAAAAGCACAGACAACCAAACTCTGAATTACTTATTCTATTTGACTGTTTTTAGATATTGACACCGAGTTGATGGCAAGGACCATCCTGCTCCAGCAGCCACTAGAGATGTAAATATCCATTAAAAAAGTTAACCATTTAAATGATTAAAATGTCATTTAATCGGTTAACCAATTAAACGTAATGGGGCTGGGACTGACCAGCTGGCCCCGGGCTGCTAAGGCTGGCTGGCTC
Organism: Mauremys reevesii; assembly: GCF_016161935.1. Classification (NCBI taxonomy): domain Eukaryota; kingdom Metazoa; phylum Chordata; order Testudines; family Geoemydidae; genus Mauremys; species Mauremys reevesii. The sequence goes on along the minus strand of NC_052633.1, from coordinate 23,600,998 downwards.
CAGGGATGAAGGTTAATGGTTAGGGTCGGTTACCTGGTAAGACTAATGCTTACTAGTTAACCGTTTAATATTTTACATCCCTAGCGGCTACAACTTCTAGCCTAAGGCAGGGCATGCCTATAGTGCCATGCCTGGTGCTGCAGGGGCGCTACAAAGCAGCCCCACATGTGGAAATAACTCCACACACTCAGGGAAACTCTAGGGTCGGTTCAGTTTTCCCTTCCAGTGCACGGCTCTGTGTAAAAACAGCTAACAGTGGTGATTTCAAAATGCTGTCAGACATGGAAATATCACTAACCATAACCTGCTTTGTTTAGCCGACTTCGACAAAAAGTCAAAGCAACTAATAACCCCTAGGGACTGCTGGTTTCCATGTCCATGCCCACCCTGTATTACACACATAGGTACTTACGTTCCATAAAATAGGGGCCAGGTTCAATTCGCCATACGATTTGTCCTTTCTGCGTGCCCGTCACTCCCCGGTTCTTGGAATCCCAGAAATTGGCAGGAGAATTCTCATCTGGAACAGCAAAAAGAAAACACTTTTCTGTAAAATGGAAATTAATATTAGCCACTAACATCAGTGGATTCTGCCCAGCATGTAACCCAGATATATGTCAGGTGATAGTAGCCAGGGAATGACTAGCAACAAGAAAGAGAGGCCTTAACATTATTTCACATTTAATAATCTACAGTTCTTTGAGTAAATAACCCCTTTTCTTTATAATCTTCAGGTTTGTTTGTTTGTTTGTTTGGGGGGGGGGGGTTTGGAGTATCCCATTAAACCAAAAGACCATTAATCTTGGATCTTGCACAAAATAGAATGCTTGTTTGTGGTTTCTTGTCCAAACTGATGGAGATTAAAATAGGAATTTTGAGAACTCAGATTAAACGGTCAATGATAAATGGCCTTTCACTTCACTGCAGCTCTTTATATCCATTTATGCAAAGAGAACAGACAGATATATAAATATAGTAAATGTATGGCGTCTTGTTAAGGGTAACCTGCAAAGGCAAAGTATTAAATTACAAAGACTTTACTTGGTGTTAATTTCAATATCTAGGCTAATGGGAACAAGCAGCATGTTAAAACTGAAAACACCACTATGTTTTCATTTTAGAGGTGCCACATTGTACATCCTCATCACACCGGCCCAGCCCGCCAGAGGCTTTTCCTACACATGCGGCAACCCCTGTTTGAGAAACCCTGCCTTAAACATTACCTGAACACACATCACGGATAGTTTATGAACATTAATAAGTGACAAGCTTTCAATAGAGACCTTACACGTTACCCTTTACGGACAAATACCCTGTAAGCAGTGTGTTTGATGACGCAAGTTTGTCAGATCTGAGATGAGAGTTGTTTGCAAAGAAGAGGGGACCTTTGCCAAGGGACCTTTGTGTCATCCACTAAAGTCATTGGGAGTCTTTCCATGGGCTTTGGATCAGGCCTTAAATGAAGAAACTGCACAAGGTGCAAGCTGCCTCTGAAATCTTGAGTAGTTGAGAAGGTTTACAGATTTTCCTAACACTTCAATTTGTTTAGTCAGGATGTAAAACAATATCCTACATAGTTAGCATCCTGTTTCTCTCCCCTTTCATCAAAAACACTGCCATCTCTAACCACGCTTCTAAATCAAGTATAGTCAGACTTGGTGCTTCAACTGCTATAACAGAGAGGTGGGGAAGATTAATAAAAATTACAGATTTGCGAGACAGCTCAATCCACATAATTAATGTTTGTTTGTTTGGGGGGCGGGGCAATTTTTTTTTAATATGGTTATTTCCTATTTGTGTTATGTCATTCTACTGGAAGAATGATTATCAGTAGGAAGATAATTTAAAACTTCAATGCATGGATTTAAACAAAAAAAATATTTTCCTTACACACCAATAAAAATGAAAAGTAAACTAATTTGTATACAAATATACAAAAAACAAATCTACCTATGGATTGACTGACTCACTCACACACACAAACACACAGAATTAAAACGCAGAAATAAAGTCTCAGAAACTAGTTCTTTGGTCCTTAGTCGGCTGAACTGAAGTCAAAATGCTGAAGAGGACTGGAAGCCACAGGCCAGGATTACTGCATTCATCCACGGGCAACTTCAGTTTTAACCAATCGTAGACCTTTTTTTGGCAGTTAATCCAACTGCTATTTGTTCAGCTGGCTGACCGAGTTGGAATCTGTGCCAGACAATTTGTCTAAAATCAGTAACCACAACATACAACATGCAATAAAATACAATCTTCGTACATCTGTAATTTGCCAAATCAAATTTCTGCTCTAGCAATGCAAGATCCCCAAATTCCTGTATGTGGTTACTATCTCTTTGCCTGGGTGGAAAAAAACCTTAACAATGTTCAATCAGATACAACAAGCTCTAGAAATTAACAATTGCTACATAATGATTAGTACCATTTGGTAGCTATGGGATTAAGCTAAATTCTTTTAAAGTGCTGATCTACTCCAAAAAAAATGACTTGTTCAAATAGTATCAAGTGGTTCCATGTTTACCACGTCTCTATTACTTCCAGATCAAACTGTTCAGTTTATGAGTAAATTAAAAAACAAAAACAAAAAAACCAACACCACTACTAGCCCTGTAAACGAAATCTGGAATCTGAGACTCAAGATGAATTTTTTTCTTCTCCTGCCTCATCATCAATAATAAACGTTCTTCAGACAAATTAGGCTCCCATATCCACCTGTGTAACCCAATGTCCTCAAATTGTGTCTTCTGTGACAACTGTGCAAAACTACTACTGCCCACAGTTTTGCACAGGCGTAACTGGCTGGACTTTAGTGAACAATCCTGTGGACAATGCGCAAAAAGGAATAGAAGCCAACTCATTTTTCCTTTCCATTGTTAACTCTGCAGGGATACCTAGAGTAAAAACAAATTTGTGTCATTGCTGTCAACAGACATAAGCTGGGATATGTATAGCGAACAGCCTTGTTGAGTAAGAAGGTGCCATTTTTACAAAGTCACTTTTCAGACTCTGCGCTATTCTTATAGTTCTTATTCCATTTTCTACTATAGTGCTAGCTTTGTCATGCTGTCTCAGCTTTTAATTGCTGTCTTTTTACTTTGTTCACTTGGATAAACAGTTTTTACAGTAACACTGAAAATATATTCCCTGTTTAGCCAGCAGGCATTCTAACACTAGTGAACACACAAGCCATTATTGGACTGAATTCCTGGAATTACCCTTAATCCTTGGTGCCACAGTCTTGCTGAATGGGCCAACAGAAACTGGGATTTCTGTAGAGAGGATGGCCTCAGCCGTCAGAAGAAATGCATCACTCTGGTGTGGTCTTCCTGGCTAATTAAGTAGTAGTACTTGCGTACTTTGAATGGGTCTGAGGCTAGATGGTCACAATGAAAGATCTGGATGGGGAGATCTATATCAAGGTGAAATGGGGGAAATCTACAGGGCTTGAATGGAGAAAATACTAAACAGAATTTTTTCTTTTTTCCAGAGAAAAGTCTCCAGAGACCACCTGATTCTACCCATGGCCCTCATTCTGCACTGGTAGCATTTCTATGGCGCCCCAGACAGAGTTTAAACCTGCTCTCCTATGGCAGAGAGCAGCCATCCTGCTTGCATCCCTATCCAAGCTGAAAGACCTTGCTGCTAGAGCTGCTTCCAATCACACAGTTATGATGAAAAATTAAACACCCTTTTGTTTGATGAATCAAGCCCATGGTCAGAAATCCCTACAACTATGTATCCTGGGGACCAGATAAGATTTGACATACAGGTCTCTCGCAACTTACGCGCATTTAACATGCGCGATTTCAACTATACGCGTACCGCTGGAGTGGGGGGGCGTGGCCTCAAGCGGGGGGCGTGGCCTCAAGATTTAAAGGTCCTGGGGCACCAGCTGTGGCTGGGAATCCCAGGGCCTTTAAATCACCCAGGGGGCTCCCAGCTGCAGAGGTTGCTGTGGCTAACTAAAGGGTCCGATGCTCCAGCCATCGTGGAGCTCCGGGCCCTTTAAATGCCAGCCCCAGCCCGGCAGCCAAAGCTGCAGGCGGGATTTAAAGGGCTCCTCCGGGGCTCCCCACTGCGGCGGGAAGCCCTTTAAATCCCGCCCACAGCTCCGGCGGCCGGTGGAGCCCTTTAAATGCCCCCCGGCCCGGCCGCCGGAGCTGCGGGCAGGGTTTAAAGGGCTTGGGGATATAATTTCAACTATATGCGGTTTTCGCTTTACGCGATAACCGCTGAACGGAACCCCCGCCTAAGATAAGACTTTTCTGTACACAATTTCGAATTGTAAGAGGAAAACATTTGAAAAATAATTTTTAACAAACTTTGTGTTTTTTAAATTTAATTGATTAAAAAAACACCTGATATGATTTTTGTTAAACTTACAATTTGATTTCAAGATACCATTATGGAGCAGCTCATTTTTCTATGCAAAGATTATGACAGACATCCAGTCAAATCATATTTGACTTTATTCAATATCATTTTAATATGCAAAATACTAAAGAGCTATAAAAATATCATCTGGGATTTTTCCCACATTTACAAAGTCATAATAACAGCTACATTATCCAATGCATGAAATATAATCTTCTAAAAAAATAACCACCTTGAAAAAAGGACCTTTTTTGATTGGCTGGCAATCAAAGATTTTCTATATTTGTTAAATCCATGACTAAATATTCCAAGAGAGATCCATGGCTTCATGTCTCAAATTGAGAGAGAGACGACTAATGATAGCTGTCATAACTACAAAACAGAAGGCTCTCCCTTACTTGATAATTCTTGCTTTGTTGAAAATATATTGATTGCCTAGGAATGATAGAATAGGGTACACTGCAGTAGTTTTACATTCAGCTGTGAAATTATCAGTAGGGGTTAGGTTTCTCCTATACTTACAATAACCCCAGGCATGAAGACTTAAAGCATAGAGCACAGGTTTTCAAACTGTGGTCCGCGAGCTCCATTCAGATGGTCCATGGACAGTTCCCTTTAAGGTGGGTGGTTGCACACAAGAGAATGAAGGGCCACCCACCTAATTAGTGGAGCCATGCAGGTGTGGCTCCACTAATTAGAGAACAAAATTTGTATTTGTAGAACAAAAAAATCAATTATTATTAAGGTTTTATAATTTTATATTTTATATATATATATATATATATATATATATATATATATATATATAGCGCTTTTATCCAAAGTGCTTTACAATAGTTAGCCAACGGTAAAAACAATATTTGGAAAGATTATTAAGTGGTCCGCTGAGACTTTCAGCAATTTTCAAGTGGTCCACGAAAAAAAAAAAAGTTTGAGAACCACTGGCATAAAGTCTTTTCAAGTACATATTACTGCTACCTCATCAAAGAATGCAAGCTTCAACTGGTCTTGTTTTCTCCTCTTTCTTCTAATCAGCTGAAATTGTAAACTGGGATTTGAAAATGAAGTGTTTCAGCAAAATATGAATCCAAGCACTTAAAGGGTCAAATATGCTCAAAGGCTGATAGTTTAGTAAGCAGTGTTATTGCTTCTCAGTCACACCCACCACATGCTGGCAGACCTCCTCAAATGTATTGCCATTTATTAGTATCTCAACACAGGATCTGCACTGCCGCTGAAGGGGGAGTATCTGACATTAGAAATCCTATAGCATCTAACGAGGAAAAGAGATTTATTAAACTCTGTGTGTCATCTTTTTTGCTACTCTGCCCCAGGAAAAGGATAAACTCCCTAAAATATACCTCCTCAGAAGCAACTTGTATAAAATACCAACAAATGATAAGAGTTAAAAACAGAATCTTCTAAAGACATTACAGAATTACCAAATCTGAGGCTAGCCTGATAGTAACAGTACTGTGAATGGCCATGTGCAGATACATGCTCATTTTCTGGCCTCAGTTTCTCTGGCCTGCAGCATCCAAACTGTTGAAAAGTATGAATGGGGAAAGGCTTTCCATCACTCAAGAGCAACTTCCCTGGCCAAGTAAGAAGCCACATCAACAGGCTCAGAAGTCGTCTTGTTGAGTCCTCCTTGGCCAGAAAGTTAGTGCCCATGTTACTAGGTCTCTCTGATAGCGTTACATTATGATCATTGTGATTACTTGATCAATCAGAATGGATCCTTCATATTGTTTCACAAAACTCATAATGCAAATGTGGTTTTTTTTAAGAAGGTTCTGAAGTGAAGGTCCTTCCTATGAGGTTCTTCTAACTCACCTAGTTTGAGAATGCCCACAATCTTTAGTTAATAAACATGGAAGCCAGTCATCAGGCTTTGAAGTGTGCACTCTGTAAGTGAGATGTTGTGGTGCTTAGTCTTACAGTTCTTTTCTTAAACACCACCAATGAAGAACAGCAGGAACACCTCTTACAACAGCTACGGAGGCAGCCCCTCCTTGATTATCAGAACCAGGGGTGGCTCTAGGCATTTTGCCGCCCCAAGCACGGGGGACCAGCGGACCCTCCGCAGGCAAGCCGCTGAAGGCAGCCTGCCTGCCGTGCTTGGGGCGGCAAAATGCCTAGAGCCGCCCCTGCCTGGAGCCGCCCCTGATCAGAGCAACACTTAAATGGAACCAACTGTTATCTGAAACAGGGTCACACATTCTCACCTTAAGTCAGGGAACCCATGATTCTGTTTGAATAATAGGAAAGTCTGGATTAGTGTGGAATGACTAATCAAGGTTGCACTCTGTTATCTCTGAATTCACATAATTAACAAATGCATTGCTGCTGAAACATTATTTATAAAGATGGCTCTGGCTCCCAGTGCCTAAACTTGCAGATAATGAAACACAGAGACAAGACAATTACAGGCTTATAATATGCATCAGCTAAACTGAGTGCAAATTTAGAGAACTATTTTGTCCCTTTGAAAAAAAATAAATTCTAAAAATCATACTCCAGCACTGAACCTTCATGGAGGACTATTCACATTGTGAAAAAGAAAAATATGCTGCCCATAGCTGTTTAACTACTTAAAAAGTTAGTATAAATCAATTCCTTTACTTTAGTAGGTTTAAAAAGAGTTTGTGATATACAGCGTAGAGAAAAAGTGATCTCAAATACATTCAGTCGCTGAATGGCTTTATTTGCGAAAAATGTTTATCTTTATTATCATTCATTACTTTAGAATGGTCTTGCAATCTAAAGCTCTTCAATAACATTCATGCGGCACAGCCTGGAAAAGATCGATCATGGTGCTAGCAACATTGTCCATGCTTTAATCTATTACCTTCCTTTGGAATTTACCTCTTAATCTCTTTTTCTGGAATTTGTTTTACTTTATGTGAAGCTTTCTGATTTCTTATGGCTTGTTTTGTAGCTTTATTTTTTTAAATAACTGTTCGTGTTCTTTAGACAATTTAATCTTACATCTAATTCTTACATCCTACATTTAATCTTAACAATTACATTTTTCAAAACTTTAGGCCACTCAGCATTTTAGGTGAATTTCAATAAATTATTGTGCATTGAAGGCTACATACATTCCACATCTATTTATCGAGAGAGCGGTAAGGGGTGGCTTTGTGCTCTGATGTATTACAGAAGCTATTAAAGTGGATCTCAGGCTGGGGAAGGTTTCAAAGCTTCCTTCTAAGACAAGTTATTATTTCTGTCAGGTGTTCTCTAAAGTAAGTGTCAAAATTTTTTTTATATTTTTATATAAATATATAAAAAAACATAATTATTATTATTATTATTATAGTAAGTGTCACCCGATATGCAGAAACTGATGTGCAGCAAGTGTATTCTTTAACAAGTATATTTTTGTCTCAAGGTGAGTTTCACTGACCTGACATCAATTTCTCTAGTAAACATACTACAAAGAATGATCTGCCTCTCCTCCATTTTACTCAAGTTTGAACATTTTCACTACATATTTTCTTTTTTACTAGAATGTTAGTTGAATTGCTTGTTTTCATTATTGGGCAGTGATGCAAATCACCAGGACTTAATTTTGCACCAATCACCAGTGGACTTCTAGGCTGAGATTTTCAATGAAATGCTGGGGATTTAACATCCATTACTTTTATAGCACTGCTTTGAAAATATCAATCCTATTTCTTATTGTGATGCTCGTAGGTGCCCTCAGATTTTGATTAAACACAAAGAATTCTAACAACTGAAACAAAGAATATTTGTTGTAAATTTCATTGATTCCTTGTTGTTTCAGTTGTTAGAATTCTTTGTGTTTAATCAAAATCTATATTAGCTTTACATGGTCGACAAGGCACACATTTCTGTCCCTACCTTCTCACGCTGACAGTTTTCATTTTGATACACTGTAAAAAGATGCATGGTTTTGCAATATTAAAGAGTTCTGTGGGCACCAATAAAAGAAGCATCACATAAGTCACTGGAGAATCTTGTGTGTGTACTTTAAGCAGTGAAACAACCTCACTTCTCTTCTACATCAGCAAAAAAAAAATGCTTAAAAACAATCAAAAGTGGTATCAACACACATTAAGGGGAGAAGGCAAATTTAATCCCGAGGCCTCACGCCTCTTAAAGTTTAGCAAGCAAATTAAAATCTTGTGAAATAAAGCATCCCCGGAAAGCAAGTCTCTAGATAAATTGTATTAAAGCAATTCATTTAAAATGCACTAAATGCAGTTCAGAGCCTTTTTCAACCTTCCCCTACTTCCAAACGTTAATGACTAAGTGTGATTTATACTCTGATAAAAGTCAGAGTATAAGCTGACTGTGAATGTTTCACAGGCTTTCCCGGAGGGAAACAATTTTAACACAGAACACAGATTTAATACAATCCTAAAGTTGCCTGTAAAGGATCCACACTTCACTGCATGTTCTAGCCTTACCTCACTACTGCAAAGGATCTCTGCTGATCCTAAACTGCATTCCTTCATATCAGACCCAATTAATGAACTGGAGAATCAGAAAATGAGACAGACATTCAATAGGAGGTAATCTGCATGATTCATCTTATTCATGCGTCAGTTCTGTTTTCCAATGATATGCAATAAGTTTTACAGAAGCTGCCTTCTGGAACCAGACAGTGCAGCTCAGTGTTGAAGATCTAACACTATACTATCAGCATTGTGTAATCATCACTTCAAAAAGGTGCTTCTGCATTTTCTCTCTTCCTTCTGTCATTATAAGGAAGGGATTTAAGAAGGATGTTCTCAAACTCCTAAGGAGTTTCCACCAGTTACACACAATTGACTGTCCTCCTTTAATCAAGGGCTTATCTAGGTTCAAACATCCTAAGTCAAAATATATAAAGTATTACGTCCTTCAAACTAAGCTATTTGTGGCCACTCCCCTCTAAAGGGTACAGGATGCAATAGCTCCATCCTCCCTCAGCTTCCTTCCTTTAGTTTTCCATGGGAGAATTCCAAAGAGCGAGTTACATCCCACATGTAGTTAACCAGACTGATATAAACAGGAGGACTTTAAAATCCCAGAAATGACAGCACACCAGTCACAACAAAGAACAGTGGGGAGCTCACTGGGAAAGCTGGCGTTTGTTTTCCCAGTATTTCACCACACTGTATGATTTCCCTGCAAAGCCATTTATTTTAAAGCAATTCAGGTTGCTCTGTGTCAATCTGCTGGTGCAAAGATGCCATAAAGCTGTTGTAGCCAGCCACTGGAGGAGTCCTCAGCACAAAAGGATCAATGGGTGGCCAAGAGCTGCTTCTACTAGGCCACCCCTTCCTCGAAGGCAACATAGGCGGCAGGGGCAGAGAAAGGCAGCATGGTTAGGGGTCCCTTATACCAGCTGATCTGACTGCTAGAATCCCTACTTGTGGCCCCTGGCATAAGGCTTCTCTAATTTATGCCACGGACCATATCTGTGCCAGCATGGCCCCAGGATCAGGGGAGCACAAAAGGTGGTTTAAGGCCAGTTTTGCACTATGTTCCCCTTCCTAAATGTCACAGAGTTCTTCAGTCATGCTCAGGATCTGGTCCACAAGTTCCTCACCAAGCCCTGTCTTACCGTATGTTTGTAAAGCATTGCATAGGTTTATAGTGCTAAAAAATTGTTATTTTTTTATAATAATTAGGTAATTAATATTGACCAAAACTGGACCCAAAACCCCACAACTGCCCACAGAAGTCTTCGTTCATACTCGAGAGAACTTTCAGTAAAGCACTTCCAATCAATCAGGTGAGATGAATTTGCTGCAAACAGACTTGGTAACTTCTGTATTATTTCCATAGTGCCATCAGTGCACATGACTTTTTACGAACAATCAGAGATGCAATCCCTGCCTCAAAGAACAGTGATAGGAAAAACCTGAGAAAGATATGATAAGGGAGATTTAAAATACAGTATAGCAGAAGACTGAGGGGCCAGATGCTGCTCCCACTGAAGTCAATGGCAAATCTCACACTGAATTCTATGGTCAGCATCAGGCCTTAAGGGATGAACAGTGCAACTCTTATCTGTGTAAACAGTTCAGCCTGATGTGAGCAGTTCCACAGTGACTCAGTTGGATTTTCAGGATCAGTCCCAGGCACTTATTGGAAGACTGACTTTAAACTGAAATAGTCAAGATAATAGCTACAATTAATTTACCTATCCTGGAAACAGAGAAAACTATATTGTAACTTCAAAGCACACATGTGCTCTCTAGAAACACAGCAGGTGCTTTCACAGGTTGTGAGAAATACACATGCATGAGGGTTTAATTATTTTCAAATCAAGCCCCATTAATGTTTTAAGAAGAGCCAGATTCTTGATCTATTTAAAAAGACTGCCTTGCAAATTTACTTATGCTACTGGGGATTCTAAAATTTCAATTAATAAAGACACAGCAGTTAAGTCTACAGGTGGTGTGCAGAAAGAGACAAATATAACAGATAATAGACTCACTTAAAATCTTACTACTTTACAGGGGAGAGAAGTAGCCATCCTGGTTCCTGCCCCATAAGACACTTTGACAATATGTGATACACAGAGGGATATGGTGCAGTTGTGCGTCACCACGTGATGGGGAGGAAAGCATTTAACAGCCTGCCATGAGGCTATAGGTCAAAGTTCTGGACTCTAACATATGGGCCAGGTACTGGCCTTCTGCAAAATAGTAATGCAGTCCCTCTACAAGGAGACACAAGTAATGAGTATGCTCAGATTTATACACCCACAATCAGATTTAATGTTGCCATCCATCTCTTTCAGCCTTGCGGAGTGTGTATTTGCTCCTAAAAAACTCCAGCTTTCATATGCTGGCAATGTGTTTTTCTGCTTAATTGCAAAGGAAAATATATTTACAGCCTTTTCCATGGCAAAAAAAAAAAAAAAAAAAAAAAAAAAGGGATCCCACTTATACAGGAAGCCAAACTGAGGTCATCTCTGACCAATGTTCTCCACAGGGAACATACTAGAGGACAACACCATTTGAATGACAGCCAAAGTTATTTGTGCTTATTATACTGTGTTTGTTTACATATTAGGAAGGAGGATTAGCACTTTTTAGCCTACTCTTTCGATCCACAGGATGTTCAGGAATGAACTGCATACTTCTCCAATTCATAGACTCTAAGGCCAGAAGGAACCATTCAATCGCATAGCCTAACCTCATGTATATCACTGGCCATTAAATATCATCCAGAGACCCCTACATTGAGCCCAATTACTTTAGTTGAACTAAAGCATTTTAATCCTCAGGAGCATAAACTGTTGTGTGCCCAAGGCAGAGAACAGGAGAGATAGAGGTACCACCAATGCCCATAGCTCTGACAATGGCAGGGAACTGATTAGGTGGAATATGCCCAGATGATCCCAGCAGGTGATCCATGCTTTTCAGACGAAGGCAAACAAACAAAAACAACAAAACCAAAAGTACCTTCCTGATCCTAAGGATGTAGAGATATTAAAGAAGGTACTAACAGTGATTCCCACAAGTGACAGTGACCCCCGCAGTTTCACCAAGTACAAAAATCTTTTAGTTCTTCTGTTAAAACTTGTAAGCTAATGTCTGCAGAAACCATTGATTGTATCTGTCCTGTGAAAGATACTCTATTACTATGTAAAACTTACAAACAAGTTAATTGACTTTGTTCTTGAAGTAAACACTATGCTAGCCTTAAGCTGTAATTGATACAATGTAAACAAACAGACCCCCACCCTCTGTGATTTACGGGGCCGTGAGTCTCATAGGAATTAACACACACTCCGAAAGTGGTGGAGACAGTAAATTAAAATATGGTTAAGATATGGAATGTATGTTGATGAATGCTTGATGTGCAGGAATGGTTAGGGAGGTGCCAGCCTAGAAAGGATCCATCCGCCGAAGAATGTGTCAAGTGGACCACCAGACAAACCCCGGAGGGTAAACTGGGATCCACCCCAAACACCTGGAAGGAATGTGCCACTTTAAACAGTGTGGAGCCACCAGGAATGTGCCATCTGCTAATTGAGTCAACAACAGCAGGATGAAACCGCTCTCATAGACTAACATAGGAATTAATTCCTATAAGAATGAACTCCAAAAACTGAGGACTTTGAGTCTCTGGTTCTGCTGCCAACCTCCAGGAGCATCAGGTGCATCTGACACAGACTCGGCTCCATCCTCACGACCAAGATACCTAGCCAGTAACTTGGCATGAGCAACTTCTAGGCTGGTAATTATAACACCTATACAGAACCTGAATGAATGATTGTGTGAATGAATGAATGAGTGTGAGTGTGAGTGTAAGGAATAAGTAGTGATAGGAATAAGTAGTTAAACAACTTTGTTTATTTTATCTTTTGCTTTATTATTATATTTACAAGAAATGTGGCATCTTTGCCTTACCCCTCTTAATAAGATCCTGCTGGTTTTTATTATATTGGTATAACAAGGAAGGGTCTTCTGTTTTTTCCTCCGCTCAGGGTACCCCCAACTATTTAGCCAGGGTGTGAAATGTGTCCAACAGGTGAACACACTCATCTGACCTAGCTTGCCCTACGAACAAAAAAAAAATTTCATCCAATGCACCACTTGGTTTAGTCCCGCTGACCGCACCACTGTCCAGTGCAACATTGCACTGAATTTCTCAAAAGCTGCACAAGATACTGAACAGCCCATGGGCAAAATAAAATTGCCCCTCAAAACAGAAACCCAACAGGTAAAAGTCCAATGGGTGCACCAGCAGTAGTCAGAAAGCAAACTTGATATTACATTTAGCCATTAGCGCCCCAGGGCCACACGCCCCAACGATACGAACTGCTTCATCAATGGACATATAGCGTACAGCACACAGTGCCGGGTCTATCCCATCATTAACAGTGCCACTTTGTGGGTATGACAGCTGATGGATTAATCAGTATGTCCCCAGGGTCTTCTTGGGGACCAACCCCAGGGGGAAAACTCTCAAATGTGCTATAGGCAATTGATCAAATGGCCCCCTCCTTTAATTCTTGTGCAATCTTTTTTTGACAATATGTCCCATCCCAGCTACTGACTTTAAATTTGACATCAAATAGTCTTATTTCCCAAAAAAGGGATCCGAAATCCGGTGTAAACCCCTCCCACAAATATGCCCCATCTGCCCTGTTAGGGTAATCCCACAGGAGAACCCTTAACACATCCAGCTTAACTGGTGTTGGAGCCCGTGCCCACTGCAACACCCCCAGCTCGTCCCCCTTCCCAGCTTGTGCTCTGTGTCCCAGACTCAGTTCCACCCGTGCCAAACCTGCGGGTTGGCACTTGCACCACACCCATTCTTGTTTCCTCTCTGTGATCTTCCCTTCTCCTGATCAGTTACACCCTGAGCATGTTAGCAAAACATCACCCAGGCATCCAAGAAAGAGGATTTTCTGAGCTACCTCAAAGTACTGGTCCAACCAGGCCAGTGTCCCATCTCCAGCAGCAGCCAATTCCTGATGTTTAACAGGAAGGTGAAAAACAGAAAAAGACCAAAGCAACCCCCACCCTTATCCCCCCCAAAAAAACTTCTCATAGATTTCAAGGGCAGAAGGGACCTTTATGGTCATCTAGTCTGATCTACTGTATAGCACAGGCCATAGAACTTCCCCAAAATAATTCCTAGAGCATATATTTTAGAAAAACATCCCATCTTGATCTGAAAATTGCCAGCGATGGAGAATCCACTACAACCCTTGGTAAATTGTTCGAGTGGTTAATTACTCTCACTGTTAAAAATTTACACATTCTCTCCTTCTTGAGCTGTGAACACCAGAACTGGCCAGTATTCCAGCAGCAATCACACAAGTGCCAAATCAGCGGTAAAATAACCTCCATACTCTTCCTATCTCATTTATGCATCCAAGGATCACATTAGCCGCTTTGGCCACAGCATCATACTAGGAGCTTATGTTCAGCTGATTATCCACCACACCCTAAAATCTTTTTCTGAGTCACCGCTCTCCAGAACAAAGTCCACCATCCTATATGTACGGTCTACATTCTTTGTTCCTAAATGAGCTGCCATATTCCTCCAATTTTCTGCTAATTAATTCTTACTTTTGCTCCAGATGTTGCACAGAAGTGGAAACCCCAAGAAGTCTCCAGTACTGCACCCAAACTGCAAGCTTCAAATATGTTACGTTACTGAAGTTTAAATTAGTTGAGGGGTGAGGAAGGCACTGGTCTCTTGTTTTCATGCAAAGCTTTATCCTGCCTTGCAGCTCGTACCAATGTATTTCCCTCCCTTGCTAAACCCCCTTTTTCATCATCATCATGGACACTGACATTTTAGGTCATTATTAGAGTGTCTCTATGGTGTACTATGCAATATGGGTCCTCGGTGATATTGGATTCACAGCAGCAGTTCAGTGGGTTAATTAACTGGAACAAAGGGCATGAGAAAGACACTCCTTTCAGAATGTCACAGAATACAGTGGTGAGGAATTGAGAGGAAATTCCACATTTCAGTATTCCAAGTCGACATCATTTAAATTCAAAGTATTCAAAGACAAAAATAAAGCCCTTCACCCATCACACTCTGGCAAAGATTCAAGAGTGCAATAACAGGAAGGAAATGACCTCAAGATTAAACTCTTTCCTGAAGATCTCATTAATCCCACTGTAAAATGGACGTGCATTTCACACTCATCTACATCTTACGTGCATCCTTTTTATATATTACTTGAGTGCCACAGCACACTTCTACATTTCTTCTGCAATCTCTCTTGGAGTGAATGACCTCTAATGTGCGATACAAATGCCAGGATATCATGAGCCATGCATACATATCTTATACAACACTGCCTGAATTTCTAGAATACTGAACCACAAAAGGCAACTAGAATCTAAAAAACAAACAATGCATTATGTGCTATGAAAGAAATATTATTAAAATATTTTTTCTTAGAGAATAACAGTCACTAAATTATCCCTTACCTAAATCACAGGTGTGTTGTGAGGTACTGTTAATTAAATATTTTAAAGTGTTTTGTCATCTTCACATAGAAAGATACCCTACAGAAATGCAAAGTATTGCTATATCTTCCATCATTTAGCTTTTGATAGGTCAGTATTTCATATTTTTAGGGAGCAAATAAAACAAAAATAGCAAGTAAGAAGAGAAATACTGTGAAAAAAAAAGAAAACTCTGTTCATGCTGTCTCTCTCATTCTTTTTTCCTCCCCACACAACCATTTTTGCTTCCGTCTAACTTTTAATTATCATATTACTTCATCTCAGCTTCTTATATCAGCTACAGTTTTCCTGTAATGTTCAGTTCCTAATCTACACAGATAAGCTTGCAACATAGAGGAGGTACAAATCAAAAGGCGTGGTGGTAAGGAGCTCTCTTTTACATCCATTTCTTGACCAGTCTGTACATGGCCACAATAGGAGGTAGGTATTAAAAGAGGTTTACAAAACTGCTACTATGATGTCAAAGTGTGTGCCATTCAAACAAGCTTCCTAATATTTTGTAGATAGTTAACATTATTGTACTGTAACAGTCATTAGGAAACGTATAACTCTGAATACCTTATTCATTTTGCTTCTAAAAAACACACAAAGTGGGCCTAACCATTTTCATTTATTTCTTACTCTCTCCAAACTTTGATCAAAGTCAAGTGTAGTTTTAGGAGTCAGGTAACAAGTTTATGAAGGGAAATGTTTAAAAAGCCTGAAGGCCACATACAATATCATTCTGGACAAAGGATGATTACACAACATGCTGGTGGACATGTTGCGTTGCATCTACACAGCTAGCATCATGTATTATCCACTTCTGAGAAGGCTTGTTTTAAAAAGAAAGACAGGAGCAAGCTGCTGTTACATGTATCTTTTTTAGAGTGTCTGGAGATTTACAGTCTCATATGGTTAGGAATTTTCTATGAACTTAATCGGATACTTTTCTGAAGGAAGCAGAATGTGTGCGCATATAATGGTTTTCTATGGCAATACTTCAACTACTCTGTTTAAAATGAACAAATAAATGTCACCGCTATTATTTTCCACCTTGTGTTAAGACACTGTGTACGTAACCTGGCTGAGCTATCCGGGCTATTGAGTAGAGACGACATTCTTCCCTCTCCATGTTAAAAGGTGTATAGGGATGATAGGCTTTATCACAGGAGACCCTCTGCTGCTCCATGCATCATCTCCTTTTGGGTGGCAGAGTTAGGTGCACTGTAGAAGGCAGGTTTGGCAGTTCAAATGGAAAGCGGAGATTGAAAAAGTACAAGGCATGTTCCTGTTGAACTAGGCTCAGAAGCACTCCGTCCCAGGACTGCTGATTATGTCCCCTGCCACACTGCTTCTGGACGATGTCCATTGCTAGCCAAAGCCCTTTAGTTTCTTTCCAGTTTTTAAAGCCAAAACTAGTTTCTTTAATCTTGTATCAATCAATGTTAAAAGAACAGCTACCAATGGAGACTCAAGTCAACAGAGGCTGCTGCTCAGCACTTTTGATGATCAGGTCACTGACTTAGGCACCTGAATAAGGACATAAGAACGTAACTTTAGGCACCTACTTTTGAAAATCTCAGCCTTTGCACAAAATCACCATTTCAAGCGACAAGCACACCAGAACACCATGACTCGTAACACTGATGTCTCTTACTTTTTACAAATACGTATCATATCGAACTTCACTTTACTACTTCAAAGACCCCATCTTGAAAAAGGCTGAAGTTTAACTTTATAGTTAACTTTATGCACTGAATAGTTCCATTGATTTCAAAATACACACAATAGTATAAATAAAGCTCTTGAAAGTTTAATAAAAAACAAAAGAAGCAGAACATTCTCTACAATATTCAAATTCCTAGCTTCCCCCCCTCTTTTTAAACTTTTCCATAGAAGAATTCCGAAAAGTATATGTCAACTTGAGGATGATAAAGCATAGAATTAATAGCAAAACAGTCATAAAGAGGATAATATTCTAGGTTAATGAACCTAGGTTTCTTGTTGTTTTGTAACTAACTGCCTTGCATTTAAATCTCTAGGATCATATATTCAGTTTACCTCCCCCTACACTCATATCCATAATGAAAAAAATGCTGAACCAATGAGCTTTCATGCTTAAAAAGGAATCCCATAAAAATACTTTCAATAAAAGGAGATGCATTTGTTAGTTGCCACCTATTCAGAGATTAGCAACTACAGCCTGAGTACTCAGTTTTTATCCTGGCTTTTATCTCTAATGAACTGGACACACTTATTATTCTGTCTACAATTAATTTATCTGAACTGCAAGTTTAGATGCAATGGAGTGAGTTTACAAAGCATGTTGGCTATTTACTCATACCTTATGTCCCACAAAAAACACAAATATGTATATTAAAAAAATACAAACTCAAAATATGGCTTCCGTGCTCACACCACCTGGCATAAGGACTTTCCAAGGGAAGAAATGCATTGTGTGACATTAACCTGCAATCTAAGCTTGTTGTAGAAGGTTTTGCATAAAATTTCCCCTCTTAATGGCAGTCATGTATAGCATCAGGTATGCATTCTTTACTGACAGCACTTCGGCTATACTGGTAAAACACTCCTAGTGCTAGATGTGGTTATAGACAAAAATCCACATTATGACTATATTATACTGGCAAAATGCTCCTAGTCTGGATGCAGCTAATAACAGCAAAACTGCAGTTTTGTTGGTATAGCTTATTCCAACTCCTCTGAGGTAAAAAGCTATGCCAGCAAAAGTGCAGTTTTGCCAGCATAACTTTATCCACACTTCGGGTTTTTCTGTCATAACTATGTTGCACAGGAATCACACCTCTCCATATCCCTGACGGACATAGCTATTCTGGCAGAAGTCTGTAGAGTAGACATGACCTAGGTATCTGACAAAAAGTTATGCTGCATGTTGTGTAGTATGGATAGAGTATTTTGACCTTGACATTAAGTGACCTATTGCTTGCATAAAGTTGAAACTCTACTGGGAAACAAAAATTCAAATGGTGAACAAGGGAAAAGCAATAGAACCACCCACAATCCATGGAGAGCTGCCAATAGGATGGAATTTGTATACTATAAAAGGTGTAACTGATAATTTTTTTTAAATGAAGCAATTATAGGACTATGTGCCTGAATAGCATAATGCAGCGAGAGATGTTAAACATATGTTTTACACTTATAATTTCTTGGGGGGGGGGGGGGGAGGGGCTGGTTGTTATTTATTTCAGGGCTCCCAAAGTTTCAGAGAGCAGTCCCCCACTGCACCGAGACACTCTACAGCAGGGGTAGGCAACCTATGGCACGCGTGCCGAAGGCGGCACGCGAGCTGATTTTCAGTGGCACTCTCACTGCCCGGGTCCTGGCCACCTGTCTGGGGGGCTTTGCATTTTAATTTAATTTTAAATGAAGCTTCTTAAACATTTAAAAAACCTTATTTACTTTATATACAACAATAGTTTAGTTATATATTATAGACTTAAAGAAAGAGACCTTCTAAAAACATTAAAATGTATGACTGGCACGCAAAACCTTAGATTAGAGTGAATAAATGAAGACTCGGCACAGCACTTCTGAAAGGTTGCTGACCCCTGCTCTACAGTATGATGCATGCTGTGACTTCATACACAGCAGAACTTCACTCACGCATAGAACTATCCAGCACACGGGGATTTTTGTACAGAGTGTACTGTAAGATTAAGGATACAATAAAGCTGATGACCAAAAGGGTGGAAAATAATTTTTAAAATTTAATGAAATCCAAAACAAATGTACATGCAAGAGAACTGCATATAAGTACAATCAAACCTTGAAGTTCATCAAGATCAGCAACTGCAGGCCAATTACTGTCTACAAATACATTTCAAAAATCAAACATATCCCCAACAGGAACTTCAGGCCCAATCCTGCTTTCATTAAGTCAATGAGACTTTTGCCACTGATCACAATAGGAGCAGGAGCAGGCCCTTGGATCTTGTGATGCTCAGTTGAGACCATCCAAATGGCAACTCGCCGAGCCACCTGCTTATGAGCTAACATTAACTACCTTCAGTCCCACATACATATCTCCGATACATAACTTACTCTTCAAAAAGCCTTTTATTTTTGTGAGCAGACTGCAAAGAGGAGTGCTGTGAGAGACCTTAAAATAGATTCACAAATGGCCACATTCTACTTTTACATTGTTTACTTGTAAATCTCTAAAAATATCATTTTGAAATGTTATGAAACATACATCTGCCCTTTAAACATTGTACACTGTTTACTGAAATATGTCAACAGCACAAGAGGCTGGTAGAGATCTTTGTTGCTGCAGTATGTTTTCCTAAGCTTAAAATGACTGACAAATTGTTCTCAATTCTTTTTATTATTAAAAATATCCCAACAAGTATAATCAGATATACATCAACAGAATTACTTGGCAACTCTACGAATATTTTGCTTGGATACATTAATATAATTGCACTACCAGCGTGTTAAGCTTTTCTCAGAACTACGCTGTAAAATATGACTCATGTTGGCTAGCTATGAAGCAGGGTAGGGTATTTCCAAAACCTACTTCCCACATCTTTGCTATTATAAATCTGGAGATTTGCAGAGAATTTTCCTGTCTCCTTCCTTCCTGTTCTTCTGCCTCCTGTCTCTTTCCTCGAGCATTAGCAGTAGAGTAGTACTGACTGCACAGGGGACTACCCCACTCGATAAGCACCCTCTAATACTGCTGCTACGTTGTTGTCAGAAGATCCTGTAACTGTGACAGGCATGAGCCATGAAGGGACTCAGATGTTACTGAAAAGTTTGTCTCCTTAGGCTGGCTTTAGATAAAATGCACTTCGGGTTTTATATGGATGAAGAGCAAAGGAAGGGATTGGAAAGGTGAGAGCCATGAACCCTGACCCGGGGGGGTCTAGCTGGAATACAGCCCCCTGGGCAACTTTTATAGGATATTATGGGCACTGGCTCCATGTGAGCTCCTCAAACTGGCCCACTCCCTGCTCTACCCAGCTACACTGAGCTAGGTAGGCTGTCACCGAGATTCTCCTGCAGCCTTCAGGGAGTGCAAAAGCTGCACAGCTGTTCCTGTGGTGCCTCTTACATAAAATGAAATGGAATTTTGGGTATTTTAATTTTCCTTTTGGTGAAGAGTTGTCAAAGATTCGCTAACAAACCAGTCAGCGCCATGAGGGTTAGGATTCAGAGGCTTTTTGGAAGAAGTATATTTTCAGATGGGTCTGAAGGAAGAAAAAGTGGGGGAAATATGTCAGGCTGCATCAAAAGGTGAGTTCCAGTTGTAGGGACTGCAGCAAAACAAGCCCACTCACGGGAGTAGAATGGCTACATTCATAAAAAGAAGCCATGTGGAATACACAATACTTCTGAAAGTATCGATTATAATCAACTACATGCACTTACACTCATTTAAAAAACAACCAAAAAAACCTCAAGATTGATAAAATCCGTTCAATGTTTCAGTCAACACAGTCATATACCAAAATGTTCTGCTGTGATTAGAGGGAGTCGCCCCGATTTCCCTGGCCTCACAACTCCTTGATAATACGTATTTCAAAGAACATTTGCACTGATTTTAGGTTAACGATCAGATACTGTGTCTACCTGCATCTTCCTATCCCTAGAGCCTGGAATGCTGATCCTGGTTCATTACATCAATCTACAGTACAATGAAAAGGGCTTTCATAAATAAGTTTGAGAGATCAAAAACTGCAATTGACGGCAGAAGGCCTCAAAACAACTACCAAAGCAATGTTAACTGCTGATCATACTAATGTGTCAATTAAAAACGGAATAAGGGTTATTTCTACCCCTATTAGAATTGGACAAATGCCTCAAAAGTTTTCTACAACTATTTGCTAAAAAACTGAATTCACTTCTGTATTGTTTGTGAAGCTTTTCAGCTCATTTCCCATTAATATTTACTGGCAGAAGTGTCTACAGAAAACAGCAAAATTATTAACAAATATTAGATAATATTCATGGAAAGCAAAGTATAAACGCAAACACTCTTTAGGTCAGGGATGGTCTCTCACTGTGTGTTTGTACAGCACATAGCACAATGAGATCATAATCTTGGTTGAGGCCTCTAGGCACTACTATGATACAAATTAAAACACACCCTAGAGTATTGGCACTTGATTTTAAGAGTTCTGTTCATCAAATGAAGAAACACAGACAATACCATGTGATCTGTATGTACAAATCACAACTACCCAACAGAGTTTGAATTTCAAATATTGAATGCATGTGACAACATTAAATGAAAGATCTACAGACCAAGACATATTCAATAAAGTTGTTCAGAAAATAATGTTGAATAAACTTTTGGAAAAAATCACTCTGCTTACATACATGCTGCAAACAAAAAAACGCTAACTTCATCAAATAAGTTATTTGCTACACATTAGCTACTCCGCTCTAGTAACAAGATGATACAGGTCAAACAAGTTAAGAAAAATATTTCTTGACAAAATCACTACTCAGGTGGCACTAAGAGGCTGGACTAGCTGGGAATTCCCCTGGTGTGAAGGCAGTTCCTACATCAAATGGTCTGCCTCACTGCATTGGGGACAGGAGGGGGACAAGTCAGGTGGAGGGCAGAATGCATCTGTGCATCACCAGTTACCAAATGGCTGGTGGTACCCCAGCTGGAAGAGTAATAGTGATGATGACAGTAGTCAGTCAAGTAGGACATGCTCTAAATTCTGCGGCTTGAGAATCAGGGATTCATAACCAGCTCTCTGACTACTCCCTCAATTCCTCCTATGAGGAGCAGATCTTGGTGCAAGAGAAAACCAGGCCAGAGTATTCAAGAGCCCATTCTGTGGACTTTTGCCTTTTGAAAATGAATTCAGTATTTTCAGAGGTGCAGAATGACAGCACAATACATTCTGGGTCACACTGATTTACAGCAGCTGAGGATCTGGCCCAGTCTGTGCATGACAGAACAGTAGTTTTCTTTTAGTTCTGTGTCCTGTGTAAAGCCAGCAGGCTTTGAACATTTTATTTGTTTGTTTTTTTTAAACACCACCACCACCACACACCTGGGTTCCCAACAGCTAGATTTAAATTTTTGCATGAACCAACAGTGAGGAAAGCCAATGCCAGGCACACTCTCCATGATTCCTGTTAAGATCAGTCTAACCTTTCACTTACGTCCTGCTGTTTCTACTGTTGATTTATATGAAGTTTGCCAAAATCAACTGTTACATTTTTTTAAGTTTAAATCTAATGCTGGTGAAACGTGCCAGAGTAAAAGCCCTGGAGACTGTCCACAGGCAGCTATATTATGGGAACAGCAGTATGAGTTGCTCTGCATTGACCCAAGGGGATCACTTTTAGAGAAGACAGAGACGTTAGTTCAGTTTGTGTCCCCATTTAGGGCATTATCCCACTGCTGAAGTCAATGGAACCTTTCTCAATGACTTAAAGGGAAACAAGAACCTTCAGTTCTTATTTTTCCTGAAAATGCCAAGAACCCTATCAGTTGCGATGGTGATTTCTTGGACTGTTTTAAAATTTGATACATAAATAAATCAATTCACTGCCTTCAACCAATTCTGAAGGATGTTTGACATTATGTAAAATTCTTTTGTTGATCTTTTTCTGTTAGCAATCACATACAGAAATGTCAAATGGAGCAGATAAAACTACTTTCTGCAACAACATGTTATTTTAAGAGACTATAATTACATATTTTGCACGACAGTCAAACAAATTTGTTTTTGGAATAATCACAGAATGTTCAAATTGCTCAACAGAACAGTGTCATATTGCATACCCTAACATTTTAAAAACTACTCATGTTATCAGAAACCCATGCTTCAGAACAATAAGAAAGAACAGCATCCACTGTCATTAGAGCACCTCCAAAGGAAACAATATGGAGAAACATCTTATTAGGAGACTGAAACTCAGCACAGCCTTAGGTTTTGTATTCACTACTAAATGCGGTAGCTGATGCATGTTAGATACCCCCTGTAAAATCCCAGTACACATAAGGCACTGTAGATTTACCATGAGGTAAACTGGGTAATGACAACGACAGCTGGTTGATGTATAGTGTTGATCTTACCTAGAGACCTCGTGGTACACACAAGTGCCTTGTCTCCATTAGGGTTTCACAGCAAGGTAACTATTGCACATTAGTACACACCTTTATGGCAGTGAAGAAATAGTCTTATTAAACAGGGGAAGTGTTTGGTTCCCCAGTAGACTTTGCTACGAAACTGGCTAAAGAGCTATAACCCAATTAAAATTGTGATTTTCATTTTTTAATCAATGCTCACAATAACAGTGTGTATATGGTGAGATCAAGTTCAATTATTTATAAATTTTAACCCAACGATATTATGACTATGAGATCTACATCAACTCCCTGGCCGACGAAGCAGAAGATGGCCTGCAATACAACAATCTGCATCCTGCCTTCAGAGCCACCACACGCCTAGGTGGCATCTATAAACAGCCTTCTAACATGCTTATCACGAAACCAGACAGCTCTCCCTGCTTATTAATACACGAGGACCCGTACAGATGGAAAACGCCTTATTAAAGCATGGTGAGCCATGCCCCTGCTGATGACTACCCAGAGCTATTTGAGCTGGCAAACTGCACAGCTGCAGATCCAGGAACGAACAGTAATTCTCCGTCACACGAAGAAGTATGAAAGGCCATCCAAAAGTTACGAAATGGACAGGCTGTTTGACCTGATGGTATTCCCTATGAGCTGCTCAAACATACTTTGGAATCAGTGAGCACTGGCCTGCATCAACTGTTCTTAACAGTGTGGGCATCAAGCAAAGTAGCAGCAGCATGGAAAGATGCCACCACAGTGCCCCTGTACAAAGGCATACAAATACTCTCGAACCAAGTGTGGCAGCTACAGGCTGATCTCATCATTAGTGGTCCCTGGAAAGGTCTTTACTCGTGTTCTTCTTGGCAGGATGCAGCAGCTCCTTAACAGACATTGTCATATATAGCAATCAAATTTTCCTTTTGGGTGATCGACAAAGGACACCATCCTTCGCCTCTGACTTCTGGCTGAGCTGCACTGAGAATTTAGCCACCTGCTTCACGTGGCGCATATATGAGACATCAAAGCAGCTTTTGATTCAGTCAGCAGGTCAGAACTCTGGCTAAATCTGGTACGTGATCTTCACACAGGTACGAGACTTCTCCTTTAAATTTCTCTCCAGCAGGGACAAGCTGGTCTGCAGACAAAACTGAGCAGTTTCTCCGAGGTAGAGCTACACTTGCCTCTGATTGACAGGTTTGGTCTGCCTTCCAGGCTGCATACAGCCATGTACCCAATGTCATGGATCTGTGGACCTCATTACAAATAAAGAAGAAAATTTGATCAGTTCTGATAAGACCAACAACACACCATAAACCAAGTTTTAGCCTCTTACTGGTAGTAACCTTTCAGTTAATTCCAGTTCTTTTAAAATCAGAGATTTAAAATCTTTTGTAAAAGGCTGTTAAATGTCCAGGTCATGCATGATGAGAGAAACAGTGATTATTTTCTGTTATTGCAATAAAAATATTTCATTTTCACGTACGGCAACAGTAATCTCATGTTGAAAAGTTAACACCTAGGGTCCAATCCTGCAAACACTGTACACATGCAAACTGTGGACTGTGACCTTAAAAAGGCATTTTTAGCTGCCCTCTGGTTTTTGTGCAGGCATATTTGCATATGTAAAACTCACAATTATTTGCGCAAATGGCCATTTGTGAATAAAGACTAGCTGCCCATCTCATTTGCACAAAGGCCTCTTTTTTTTGGAACTGGTAAGCACGTGGCAATACAGTACCAACCACCAATATCAAAGGAAACTCTACAGACATCAGAAACAAGGGGAAGGAGTGTGTGAATAACTCTGTTCTGTCCTTTTTAGAAGCTATTGTGTTCAATAGTAAAAAAAAAAATAACAACAACAACAACAACAACAACGTGGTGGCATATATTAAAGTCAAGCAGAAACAGTATAGCCAAGAAATAGTTAAGGAGTTTTGCATATTCTGAACTTCCAAATGCACTTTCAAAGATGTTATTTTTCCAAGCCAGGCATGCACAGGAAATTTTATTAGTTCATTTCTATTTCAGTGCCTACACGTTTGTACTGTCCCTGACCTGACACTGGCTATTGGACTGGAGCCCGCGTTTTGCGTAACATGTCTTTGAGATCTTTGCTGAGGAGCCAAAACACAATAAGTCAAAATGTGCCCAACAATTTATCACATAGGTTAGTACGTGGCTGGGTGCACCCAACTCTGCTCTGTATTCTATTTGGACCCTGTCCATGTGTGCCTCATCCCTAAGCTAGAAGCAAGAACATATGCTGACCTGCAAGTCTACTGTCTCATTTCAAACATGTGTTATCCTTTTCCTTCCTTCTTTCAAAGCGTATTACAGCTCAGAATTTCTCCAAGTTACACAAGCACTTCTGCAGACCCAGTGCATTTGCTCTTTTAAAATGACAACCAGCACTCTTTCATTGCTCCCACTTCTAGGGCTCCCACCATCTTTCCCGCATCTCCATCCACAGCCATTGCAGCATCCAATCTCCAAAAGAATTCAAAATAATGAAATAAAAGCCTTAAGGTTGCATTCTTCTTTATGAAATAAGGAGGTTAATTGTTATTACATATATTTACTGGGGTACACTTTCCATGGCTTAAAAGTTATTAATAATACAAATATATGGGGCAGAGCCCCGGATACCTGCAGCTTTAAGGCAGAGCATAGAGAGGTACTGTATCTAACTTCTATAAAGAGGAATCCTCCATATTATGAGCTCAGCAAACACAAACTTGTAAAATATTAACCTTCATTTTTTATACATGTAGTCCCCTACCACTGCTGCAGACGCACGTGACTGCTGCTTTCTTCATTCAGCTGTTTTAAGAAAGATTAATAGATATTAGTGCAGCCTCTTCATAAATACTTAAACTGCATTAACCACGAGGACAGAACTGCTGTGGGACTGGCAGCTGTAGCTCCTATTGCCTACTGCTGCTTCAACTCTAAAGGTCAAATTAAAAAGCTTATGAATCAAAATTTCAACCTGATCTCTGTATCTATCCTTGGAGTGCAAGTTCCAGGCATGTGAATTTGTTTCACATGATTATCAGTCACAGAAAAAAAACACTTGAGACAATGAGAATACCAGAAGGAAAAGTATGCATTATCTTCAAAATAATTTCCCAGCTATATCTGCTGGGGATTGCGGGGGAAGGGGTACAACCCATAAACACACCCTTGCAGAGACACCAGCTAGAAGGAATAAGTGGAGTAGCCATGCACAACCTTGTGATACCTAGACACGTGTGCAAGCCATGGATAATTTAGCTAAGTAGGAAATTCTCCTCATTAAAGAGCTAAGTGTTCCAACATTGCCAACGTGAGACAGAAGCCAGCAACCGACTGGGTGAGCTGTTTCACAGTAGGAGTGTTCCATGAGGAAACATTACTGCTCTGAAAAGCATTTCTTCATCATTGGATGTTTTTTCTTCTACGTGATGCTTCTTATTTTCTTCATTGTGGTGACTTGCCATACTCATTTGGGACACTCCATGCATTATTTTAAGCAGCCTATGTTAGGCCATATAAGAAGTTATCTACTTAGGATGACATTTACACTCAAATAGTGGACCAACACAACAACGCCACTTCAGCCATCTAAGTGCATAGGGATGAGTGAAATTTACCCTTAACAAATAAAGGGTAAAGGAAATAATAAAAAAATAATTAAATGCTGCAGGGCTTTCTGTAGATCAAAAGGTATGTTGCTGCATACCAGCCCACCCCTACTCTGCATGGTTCCTGACACAGGCTGTTCATAACATTTGTTTCTGATAAAATATTAGAAGTGCTACAATACAAATAGTTCAAGCTTCTAAGTAGCAGCAAATCTGATCAAATTTGCTGTACGTACCTCCCCGCTACAAAAATATTTAGCCATTGGATTTTAATTCGTCTTGCTGGAATGGATTGGAGTTTAAAGGCGGTTAAAGTGTATATGGACTTGACTCTTTACAGGAAGTTCGGCACTTTAACAAATATGTAGCTATAGCACACACAACTCCAATAATATAAACCATTATATATGATTAAAATGTAGAGTACAGTTTAATTAGTACAATTAAACACTACATGCTTTGTAACTCTAGTGATTAAAGCGAAATACATAGAGGGCACGAAACAAAAATGGAAGAGAAAGGCTTCAGGCTCATATTTTATTCCTTAAAGTTTCTTTCTTGCACTTTATCTCATATGTGGCTAAAACAGTTGTTCGTAGCCTTTTATCCTTAATAAAGGTTGATTTATCTGCTTCTTAGTCAGTCTACCACAACTCAGATTTGCAGGTTCTTGATTTGGGCTAAGTACAGAGCAGTCTCTTACTATGCAACCTCCAAAGTTATTGTATCTAAAATATCCACACTAAAGGAAGGGAAATTGTTATTTTGTTTCTGTACAATTATAGCTCTGAGAGTTGGGGGTTATTTATACTCCATTTCTATGATGCTTTCTGTTACTGGTTCTTAAACCACAGTCCTTTGACCAGAGGCAGTCTGCAGAGAAGGATGGAGTGTTTACATGGTTACACAGTTTTCTGTAACTAACTGAAATGACTAAATACTTATCTTGCTCTGCAGAGTTGAGTATATGTATTCATAATGAAGTTTAATTTTTTTTTAATCACCACCACACCATTATCATCTACACCCTCTGCTTCTTTCATAAACTGTATGCTGAATGTCTAAATCTGTAAACTACTTGACACATCTCTTTCTAATTTATAGTGCAACTTTCAGGGGCCTGCATCCGTACCATCTGAGGTTGTGATCTCATAAGCACGTACAGTCCAGTCTCATCAGTACGTGGAGAACCAAGATATTGCAGGAAATGGTGCTGGCAGCTCAGTATATAATCCTTCTTTCTGAGTCAGTAGAGTCAGTTCTCCAGTATGATAGCAAGACGCATCATGCAGTTTCAAGTACTAATTTTTGGATGAGATTTATAACCTGAACCTTTGTGATGAGTGTTGCAAGAGAAGGGGAGTCCTGACCAAATTCCAATGTGATTAATTGTATTTGGCTGATTAGAGTTCCCAGCACTTTTGTTTGGATACGACATTCAACCATTGAGTAATGCAGTTATGTACCATTAACAGCTGCCATGTTTCACGTTTGAGATTGAAATACTGCCATGGAAATATTGCTAACAATGAGCAAAAGGACTTCTATTTATACTGCATATGGCTTATAAAGGGTGTAAAACCCTTTCAGATTTTTCTAGATGAGAACAGTGTAACAACCTAAATATAACTATGTGCAATAAATATAACATCAATAAATAATACTGCCTCCTTTTGGACCTGTCTCTAGAGAAATAAATGGAAGATTACCGCATGTTCATCATTTATCTTTTAATTCCACTCATGCAACAGTGTTTGTCCGCCACCCGGAAATGCAAATAATCTTTTCTCCTCCCATTGTTTTAAATCTCTTACAGAGAAAAATATTGGCTGTTTGGCATTCCCTTCTATTGTTCTACCACTCGACATATAGGAGATAAAGCTTGCACTGGGAACAACTTTTAAGAAGCCAAATATGACCATGGGGAGTTGCCTCCTTTGGCATTATTCTGCACTTTCTTCTCTCTTGTAGTCTCACATTCCCTAGATAATTAGGGAATCTGGAAAAACTAGCAACCAACAGATGGGATCCCTCAGTGTTTTCTATTAGTTATTTTAATCATTACTACTTTTCTTTTCCTTCTTTTGGAAGTGTTTTTGGACAGGGCACATTTGGCGCAAAATTCCC
The DNA here is from genome assembly GCF_016161935.1 of Mauremys reevesii. Lineage (NCBI taxonomy): Eukaryota > Metazoa > Chordata > Testudines > Geoemydidae > Mauremys > Mauremys reevesii. The sequence continues at coordinate 23,571,821 of NC_052633.1, read as the reverse complement.
TTGTTTGTCTCAAGTATTTTCTTTCACTATCACCCTGTCTGTTAGCTGGGGTTGGCAGTGCACACCCACAGAGCATGTGAGACTGTCACAAACAAGCTGGCTGGGCCTGATGTTCTTGTTTCGAAATCAGAGTTTTCCTTCTTCTATGTGGTCTCCCTGCCACAGCTGATGAGCCCCACCTGCCTGATAAGAAGCACAAAGAGGTGAAGTGACTTTCTCAATCACTCAGCAGGTCAATGACAGAGTCTGGAATAAAACCCAAGTCTCCGAAGTACCAGTTCCATACCTGCTTCCCTATGCCACGCTGCCTCTCCCACACACACACCCCGTTTTGTCTCTAAAGAAGAAAATAATTTAGATCATTTGCATCACAAGCTCTTGGCCTCTCAGTTGACTAACACGCCAGACAATGGAAAATTTGCTCACACACTTCAACAATGGAAATGCACGTCAACATTTTTGTAATGAAATGTTTCTTGCTATCATCATATGCCCATGAGACCATAGCAAGCTGGTGAATTAGCAATGGATGTGCAGGTCACAAAGTCCAGATCTGCATCCAGATCCCAACTTCCCAAAAGTTCAGCAGCACTCAGATTCTGTATTATGGTTCGGCTCATGAGGTTTGGAGCTGGTGTCTCGTTAGATTCCACCTCTAAATGTTAAAATTTGTTATCTACTCAATGCATAACATGAAACATACATTTTACAAAAATAGTAATTTCTCATCTATTTTTAAACTAACTACTTATGATTGTAGTCAGATGCCAACTCAGTGACTTGGCAGCATGCAGACACCCACTCTTGGGGTGTTTGCACCTCAGGATGGAAAAGAGTATGTTGTGTGCTCTCTCTCAGAGGACAAACACGTGTCTGCCTTATACCATTAGAGGATACATGGAATGTCTTCTGAGATAGTTCCAGAGGAAGCTTAAAAGCCTAAATATATGTTTTTAGCAAGTGACAAAATGACTAGTGATTACAAGTACATTGCATCTGCAACATTTCAGCGCCAAATCTCAAAATACTGTATTAAGGTCACCTGGTATGCAACTATGCCTCTGTATTTACATCACACCTCTTAAGCCATCCTGATGTCCCAAATTTCATATCAGAAATTCTCCTGGTCTCTTCATAAACTGCAGCTTTCACACATTAGTGACTGGAATACTGAAATCAGACATTAAATCAATGTTCTAAAATGAAGCTCAGAGTTTAAAATATTTTTCCAAAGCAATTTCAACATATGGAATACAAGAACATTCTGAGTCTTCACCATCTTTTTTCAAAGAATACCTATGAATTCATATCCACGGAGCATGTGATTCTCGAATTCAGTATCTTCAGACTAGTAAGTGGTTTATTTCAGGAGGCTGACTCACTTCCTTCAAGTTTTTACAGCTATCTATGTGAGTGGAAAAAAAGTCAGAAAACTTAGAAGTACTCAAGGAAATGAGCCAACACATCCTGGAAGAAATACATCCAATGCGCACGCACAATGAGATAGATAACCCAGCCTAAGACTCATGAAAAAATGAACAGGAGGAAGAGGTTTTAAAATACCTTAGACATTTCATCCAGAACAGCAACTTTTGTTTCCCTGAACATACTGCATTCAATGGATGTTAATGATAATGTGTTTACATCTGTACTATTTCTATATGCCCTACAGACTGTGGAAAAAAATAAGGTATTTTTCCCAAGGAAAATTTTAACTATGGGCTTGGCTACACTCAAAACTTCAACGCACTGCCGCGGCAGTGCTTTGAAGTGCGAGTGTGGTCACAGCGCCAGCGCTGGGAGAGAGCTCTCCCAGCATTGCACGTACTCCACCTCCCCGAGGGGATTAGCTTACAGAGGTGGGAGCCGCGCTCCCAGCGCTGGAGCACTCTTTACACTAGCGCTTTTCAGCACTGTAACTTGCTGCGCTCAGGGGGGTGTTTTTTCACACCCCCAAGCGAGAAAGTTGCAGCACTGTAAAGCGCCAGTGTAGCCAAGCCCTATGTCCTTCACCCCCCAAAAAATACTGTAATCTGAAGTATTTCAAACAAAATATTTCAATACGGAAATGCCACCATAGTGTCTCATGAGAATTCTACTTCAGATGCCCCTATTATGCTCCTATTAGTCTCTATAGGCTGGGGTGGTCCCTGTTTGGGCTGTATCTCCCATGATCCACCACAGTCTCATTTATTCATGAGGGTAGACTGTGCATCACGGGAGTCCCACGACTGCAGGAAACCATGGGAGTTGAAGTCTAACTGAAGATCCTGGCCCATATACAAGAATGGGAACATGAGGCAACCGAACTAAAAAACTCCAGTGAGGCTCTTCCATAGCATATCTGAAATAAAATATATTGGTTTTCAGATGAAAATTTTTTAGTTTTTGGACAAAAATCTACAATTTTCCACAGAAAGACACTTTTCATTAAAAAACTTCATTTAGTCAAAAACCCAATTTTCAATCAAAAAAGTTTTGACTGAAAATTTTTGACCAGTTTTAATATGCACCCTTCTAAGCATCACTGAGTTCTGGTCTACACTACAGGGGGGGGGCGGTCGAACTAAGGTACGCGACTTCAGCTACTTAGTTCAACTGACTTACCTGTCCAGACGCGGCGGGGTCGAACTCCGCGGCTCCAAGGTCGACTCCGCCACCGCCGTTCGCGGTGGTGGAGTTCCGGAGTCGACCAGAGCGCGTGGGGAGATCGAACTATCGTGTCTTGATTAGACGCGATAGTTCGAACTCCGAGAAGTCAAACTCACCGCGTCGACCCGCGCGGTAAGTATGGACCTACCCTCACTCTCCCAGGGTTTCATGCCTAAACTGAGGTCATGAACAAATGTAAAAACTATCCTTTTCGTATTCTTAGATCCTTATACTAGTATGAGTAGTATCCCAAGCAGCAGTGAGTCAGTGTCACATCAAAATTAACTTTCAATCCAGCTGCTTAGAGTGCGTCCAGAGAGTGGATACAAAAATGTACATTTCTGTGGCTGTGTCCATACAGGTTGGAAGTCCTCAGTGCGGTTTAATAAAGTCATATATCTTTAAATACTTTATCTAAATGGTCACTGTTAGAGACACAGATAAATGTTTCCAACAGGTCGGGGAACAAAAGAGGGGAACATGTATGTCTTTTTTATGATTAATTATTTCTTCAAGAAGACCTGAAATGTTATTTCTTTTTTGTGTTTTCCTCCTATTTGTTTTTACCTTTGAAATATCAGAGAATCATAGACATGTAAGGCTAGAAGGGACCTCAAGAGGTCATCTAGTCCAGTCCTCTGCACTGAGACAGGACAAAGTATGCCTAAAACCATCCCTGACAGGTGTTTGTCTAACTTGTTCTTAAAAAACCTCCAGCAATGGGTATTCCACAACTGTCTTTGAAGCCTATTCCTGTGCTTAGCTATCCTTATAGTTGGAAAGTTTTTCCTAATATCTAACCTAAATCTCCCTTGCTGTAGCTTAAGCCAATTAATTCTTACCCTATTTTTGGTGGATATGGAGAACAATTGATCATCGTCCTCTTTATAAGAGCTATTAACATATTTGAAGACTTATGTCCTGGTGTCAGTCTTTTCTCAAGACTAAACATATGAGGACGTTTTTGTTTTTTAAAAACTTCCTCATAAAAGATTAAGAAAACAGGATCTATCACTTTTGTTGTTCTCTTCGGGATTCTCTCTAATTTATCTATGTCTTTCTTTAATTGTGGCCCCCAGAACCAGACACAGTACTCTAGTTGGGACCTCACCAATGCCAAGTAGATTGGGACAATTTCCTCCCATACCTTACATATGACACACCTGCTAATACACCCCAGAATGATACTAAGAACATAAGAATGGCCATAATGGGTCAGACTAAACGTCCATCTAGCCCAGTATCCTGTCTTCCTACAGTGGTCAATGCCAAGTGCTTCAGAGGAAACAGAACAGGTAATGTCGCCCACTCCCAGCTTCTGGCAAACAGAGGCTAGAGACACCATCCCTGCCAATCCTGGCTAATAGCCATTGATGGACCTCCATGAATTTATGTAGTTCTTTTTTGAACCCTTATAGTTTTGGCCTTCACACCATCCTCTGGCAAGGAGTTCCACGGGTTGACTGCGTTGTGTGAAGAAATACTTCCTTTTGTTTTAAATCTGCTGCCTACTAATTTCATTTTGTGATCCCTAGCTCTTGTGGTATGTGAAGGAGTAAATACCTCTTCCTTATTTACTTTCTCCACACCAGTCATGATTTTATAGACCTCTATCAGATCCCCCCCTTAGTCATCTCTTTTCCAAGCTGAAAAGTGCCAGTTTTATTAATCTCTCCTCATATGGAAACTGTTCCATACCCCTAATCATTTTTGTTGCCCTTTTTTGAACCTTTTTCAATTCCAATATATCTTTTTTTGAGATGGGGTGACCACATCTGCATACAGTATTCAAGATGGGGGCATACCATGGATTTATGGCAAGATGATAATTTCTGTTTTATTATCTATTCCTTTCTTAATGATTCCCAACATTGTTAGCTTTTTTGACTGCTGCTGCAAAGTGGATGTTTTCAGAGAATTATCCACAATGACTCCAAGATCTCTTTCTTGAGTGGTAACAGCTAATTTAGACCCCATCATTTTATATGTATAGTTGGGATTATGTAGGGTGACCAGATGTCCCGATTTTATAGGGACAGTCCTGATTTTTGGGGCTTTTTCTTATGTAGGCACCTATTATCTCCCACTCCCGTCCCGATTTTTCACACTTGCTATCAGGTCACCCTAGGATTACGTTTTCTCACGTGCATTACTTACCATTTATCAACACTGAATTTCATCTGCCATTTTGTTACCCACTCACCCAAGTTTTGTGCTTTTTGATAATAGATTTTTTTTTGCAACTGAATCACATTGTGGACTCATTCAATTTGTGATCCACTATAATGCCCAGATCCTTTGCCTAGCCAGTTATTCCCCATTTTGTAGTTGTGCATTTGATTTTTCCCTCCTAAGCATAATACTCTGCATTTGTCTTTGTTGAATTTCATTTTGCTGAGTTCAGACCAATTCTCTAATTTGTCACAGTACTTTTGACTTCTAATCCTGTCCTCCAAACTATTAGTAACCCCCACCCCAGCTTGGTGTCAGCTGCAAGTTTTATCAGCACACTCTCCACTCCATTATCCAAGTCATTAATGAAAACATTGACTAGTACTAGACTAAGGGCAGACCCCCTGTAAGACCTCACTGGATATGTGTCCCCTCTGCCCAGTTTGACAGCAAAGCTACTCTGAGTACGATCTTTCAACCACTCTTATGGTAATTCACCTAGACTGCATTTCCCTAGTTTGCTTATGAGACTGTCATGTGGATACTTCAGAAGCCTTTACTACAAATCAAAATATATCACATCTACAGCTATCAGAAATATCTGATCTGGATTTCTCTCACTTTGCTGGCAGTCATCTAAAAGGAATCAGTTAGGGATTTGGCACTCTTTCAATTGCTAATTGAAGGAGCAGTGTTCAGTCTTTAACTAAACAGTTCTCTTCACAAGACAGCTGCATTAAATAGATATTTAGCAGAAACCACCACCAGAGTTTTAAACATGACTACATTAACGCGAACTAAGTACCTTTTTGAGTGAGCCACCAGGGTCTGCAAAGGACAGTAAAAGGCCAGTACAGTGCGCTTTAACAAATCACACTCCTCCAGCACGCTTTGCTGCACCATACAGAGAAGTGTAAGGAATCACTTCCCTCTTCAATTACTCAGGTTCCACTTCTTTGGTACTCAGGAAGTCATAGTCCTACTAGTTTAACAAGCTTCCACGAATTCTTCCAAGAAAAACAGTCCAATTAAATTAGATAACTGATTGCATCTATCATGTAAAAAGCAAGCAAGCAAACAAAAAGTTTGGAAGAAGCTGTGAGGGAGATTCCAAGCCTCCTTCATGCTTCACTTTTTAGTCACTCTCAGAAAATTAATTCTTGGCTTGAAGTTTCTCAAGCTTTCTGAGCCAAAAAGCTACTTTATTTGTGCAGAGTTTCAGAATATTCACATGACCATTTTTGATCTTTGATTCGCTTCTTGATTTTTTCAGGGGGGGGGGGGGAGAGAGAGCAGGCTCCAAAGTGTGGGTATCCCACTTTATGTGCTCCACTAGCTTGAAACAAATAAGGGAGAGCTGCAGTCTTAACTGTGATTTTTCTTGTTCTCCTGGATCATGTCAAACCTTATAGTTGTTTTTAGGTTAATACATTTCATATCCACTTACCAAGATAAAACCTTAATTTGCTGGCAGTGCTTAGTGTTTCTTTGCAAGCAAGTATCCACAAGATTATACAGGCGTAAGTAACCAGCCTTACTGTAGCAGAATGTCCTCTGTGGACTACTCCTTGGTTAAACTGAAGATTGTTTTCTACTGGAAATTAAAATGGGGTTTTGTAAAACGATTTGGATTAACCAGATCTAACTGCACAACATTCCCAAGCAGACAGACATTATTCAAGCAATAGCAATTTAATAATGTATCTGACATTGCCTCTTGGGCAGCAGATGAAGACGATTGAAAGGATCCTGGGCAATCATCCAAGCTCCTTTTTTCAATCTACTTTAGCTCCATGACACTATTAAAGAGGGAAATTAAATTTCCAAGATAAAGTAGATCTCCTGTTATGCACCAACAATATAAAGAGTGTTTCCCCACACTTTAAAAATACCAAACAAATTGCCATCATTGCTTCAGCACCATATTTTCGTTTCCAGGGCAGCAGCACCAGTCAATAAACGGCATCTTGTTTCATAAATTCCCAGGATCCTTTTCTCTAGGCTTCTCCTGTTTTAACAGTTTGTTAGACTGCTGGGTTACGCTTTGCCACTGTAAAGAAGGTCAGCAGCAGTAGATTCTGCTACTCTTAACCTCCACAAGCTCAGATCACAAAGATAGTAGCAGTCATCCAAACCCATCCTAAAGAGTGTAAACTGGATGTGAAATTTAATCTGTTAAAGAGCAAGGCTAAAAGAAACAGAGCACTTGCATTTGCAGAGTCCTGTTACAAAAGAAAATATGGACCTTTCTTACTAAAGAAAGTTGCCAGAGAAGTGATGGAGTTCTTCTTCAGAAGCAATATCATTTTTACTGAGGAACCACAGGTCAGAGCAAGGTACTTTAAAATCATTACTACTAGCAGGAGAGAGAGGAGGAGATAAAATGTTCAAGAAAAATAATTACGTGAAATAAAATAAAGTAACAGGCTCCTTTTCAACCTCACCTCCTAAACAAGCAAAAGAAAAAGAAAAACAAAGTGGTTTAGTCAAAGGAGAGCAGAGGAATTTTTGCACCTCTCCTCCATTTCTCCTTCTTTCACAGCAATAGCTCTGTCTCTACTATGCAGCCCACTCTTGCTGATGCAGATGTAGCAGGATTTGTGCCTGAAGTGCCATCTCCACAATAATATCAGGATTTACTAGCCTAGAAGTGCAAGTCTCATGGTTGCGCCCAGCCTCCAGTCTCCTGTGTGACAACAGATCCAGCCAAACCACTGGGGCAGCTAATTAGAGCCTCTGGAGTAAAACAAAGATTTGCAGCTCAACCTGTAGACTACTGTATGTCACAAGTTCAGTATATAATAAGCTTTGAGGGTCAAATCTCGAGAGACGCTGAGCAACTGGAACCCCCAGTATCATCAGTGAGAGTTACAGATGCTCAGCAGACAGGCAGCACTTTGGGGGATTTGACCAGAGTATGGAAGACAGATTCCGAAATTATAGTATTTATATAGTACGTAATAAACACCATGGGCGAAATACTGGCCTATTTGAAGTCAATGGCAAAACTCGCAGGAGTTTAAACTTGCCACAAGGTATGCTTTTACAAAACCTTTAGGGGGAAAAGAAGAAAAATAAAAAGAATGGACATATTCTCCCAGCAGCATTTGCCCCCAGACATTTGGGTATGCTGCTGGCTAGAAACAAAATGAAACCAACTAACCTACTCCCATGAAACAACTGGAGGAGAAAGCTGCAAAAAGGAAACTAGCAGCATAAAAAGTGAAACAGTAAGTTTGATTGTTAACATTGTTTATGGTTTTAATGATCCAACGTATTATTTAGCAACATAGGTAAGGATGAGATGTGGGGGAGAGGGGCTGCTCATCCCTTCCCCCATCTTCTGCATCAATAAACTTTTCCTCTTAAATTTCCAATATCCATTCTTTACATCCAGCTACTCATTTTTATTAAATGAAATCATACCAATACTGGCAGCCTAACATTCCATTCACTGCACAATAGCAAGCCACTGTGTATGCACTTTAGAGAAAAAAAACAGGAAGGAAATACTTTAAGTTGCAAACTTACACAGAATTGTAACAAACAATTAGTATAAGAATAATTTTAGAGTTCTGAGAAATACTTGTGTTGTGTTATTTTAAACTGTTAAGAAAACATGAAAGGCAGGGTGCCGTCCTATACTGTAAAGGTGATTTCCTGTTCTCCTAATTGGGATAACTACCTATGGTTTTATCAGTAGCATTTCTATTTATTAGTATGCATGAGATAGCATGATTTAAATCCTTCTCTCCCAGGCACCTCTGCCGGCAAAGAAAGTCCAGGCATCTAAGCACACTTATAGACATTATATAAAAATTCTCTCTCTTTCCCCCTCCTCCCCCCATCACCCTCACTTATTTAGGAATGAAGTGAGTTGGCTAGAATATTGAATATACGAGACATCAATACTTATTGTGAGTGATGTGTATTTCCCCAAGTATGCTGAAAAAAGTTTAGTACATTTTAATAAAAAAAGAAGATCACATTGTATTAAGATACATTTACATAAGAAGTGCAATTACATACTTTACATACTTTGCAATTTTAGTTCATATTTCTCTTTCAAGAAAGTAGTATTGGAAAATTGAAAAGCTTCTTAGAGATAAAGGCCCAGATTACTTAGATCAGAGGCTCTCAAGCAGTGGTCTATGGACCACCATTGGTCCACGAGCTCTATTCAGGTAGTCCGTGGATAGTTTCCTTTAAGGTGCGCACCTGGGTGGCCGCACAGGAGAGAATGAAGGGCCACACACCTAATTAGTGGAGTTGCTCAGGCGTGGCAGAGTACCGATCATACAAAACTATAAACACATGTTCCTGCCTCAGTTTCCTCACCACTCCAGGACTTTCTCTGAGCTGGGATCCGAGTCCCTTAGATTGCCCCGAGTCCTTGGGGCCATCTGGACTCAAAAGAGTGGGCAGGGCCACCCATCCCTGTGAGGCTGCTACATGCTGATTGACCTCTCCTTCCCAGAGTCCCGTCCCCCCTTCCCTCCCCCCAGCTTCTGTGACCATCATCTCTCTCTCTCTCTCTCGCCCCAAGCTTCCTCTCCCTGCCTGGATTCCTCTGCTCCTGTGTGTTTATTTAAATCCCTATTGATCACTTGGTCTCTTTTGTTCTACTCCTTGTAAGTGTCCACTTCTCCTTCCTTCACCCCTCCTTTCACATAAGTCAGATAAACTGGTTTTGTAAAGATGCAGTTCACCCTTTGTTCCCAGATGTTTGCACCCAAATAGGGTAATTAAGTCGTAAACACCCTCTGTTGCAGGGGCAGTCAATTTTTTTCCCCTCAAGTTCAAATTTCTTGGTCAAGGTATAGTCAGGGTCCAGACACCAGAGAAACATTTTACATACCACAATAACAATACTGATAAGTAAATAAAAACATTTTGTGGTCTGCTCAAAAGCGTCTGGTGGTCTGGATTTGGCCCTGTTGACCACCCCTGCTCTATTGTATCTGTCGGGTGTGTGTCTGTTACAAGACCTGTCAGCAATGGTGGGTCCAATTACATAGGCACAGATGATAAGTTTTATTATGAAAAATTGCTGTAACAATATCAAAATTTATAAATTGTACAGACAGCCACCCAAATCTGCACCCCACCTAGAGCACATTACAATAGTCTAATCCTGAGGTAACAAAAGCATAAGCAGCAATGTCAAAACCTACAACCTAAAGAAAGGGTGGCAACCTCCCAGACACTGAGATTCTCAAATCAACCTTAAGTTGTGAAACCTAGTTACTAATGGCAGAACTTTAGTGAGTCATAAAGATTCTCTGCTTCACTGAGCTTCCACTTAGCAAAGCAGCAATGGACATTCACAGCTCTCTGATCTTCAGGGCAGATCTGCACTTCTCTGGGCATCAGAGTATGCTAGAGCAGCTTGAGGACTCCAACTTTAAGCAGCTGTCTACATTCCCCAAGGACACTGGACGCCAGCGGAGCATAGCCAGAGCATAATGCACTCTGGCCACATCCCCTCCCCACACCTAAGTTTCCCCTATATCAAGGCCAAGCTAGCAGGTGATACAGGGGTTGGGTACACCAGCTCTGCAACCACCAGTTGCAAGCACTCCCAAGCCAGCTGAGAATTCTGCCAGGTCCAGCTGCTTTAAGGATCTTTTACGCTGCTCATACAGTGTAAAGGGGACATATAACACAAAGGAGAATCTAGCACAAAATGTTTTGATTTGTATTTGTTGGTTAAAAATTATTAGAAAGGTATTTGATGATATTTTCAGTAAATTGCCCCAGTTAAAACTTAAGGTCTTATATATCCAATATTAATCCTATGCAGCAATTGTACATAAAGTATGACTACTAGCTTCAGAGTCCTAACACACATACTTCTTAACCTGCCATGTGACTAGCCAAGAGTGCTGGTAACACTGCCCTTAGAGTACAACATTCCTTTCCTAAGCAGGAGAGGGAGGGAGGGAGTCATAGTAGCTATGATACCCAATACAGCATCTCTCGGTATGTCTACACTACGGGATTATTCCAATTTTACAGAAACCGGTATTTGGAAACAGATTGTATAAAGTTGAGTGCACGTGGCCACACTAAGCACATTAATTCGGCGGTGTGCGTCCATGTACCGAGGCTAGCATCGATTTCTAGAGTGTTGCACTGTGGGTAGCTATCCCATAGCTCCTGCAGTCTCCCCCGCCCATTGGAATTCTGGGTTGAGATCCCAATGCATGATGGGGCAAAAACAGTATCGCGGGTGATTCTGGGTAAATGTCATCAGTCAATCCTCCCTCCGTGAAAGCAACGGCAGACAATCATTTTGTGCCCTTTTCCCTGGATTGCCCTGGCAGACGCCATAGCACGACAACCATGGAGCCCATTTAGCCTTTTTTCACTCTCACCGTATGTGTACTGGATGCTGCTGACAGAGGCGGTACTGCAGTGCTACACAGCAGCATTCACTTGCCTTTGCAAGGTAGCAAAGACGGTTACCAGCCCTATTGCACCGTCTGCTGCTTTGGAAATTGGCAATGATGGATACCAGTCATATTGTGCCATCTGCTGCTGTCATGGGTGCTCCTGGCTGGCCTCTCTGAGGTCGGCCGGGGGTGCATGGACAAAAATAGGAATGACTCCCCAGGTCATTCCCTTCTTTACGTTTTGTCTAAAAGTAGAGTCAGTCCTGCCTAGAATATGGGGCAAGCCTACTAAAGAACCAGAGAGGACAGCCGCTCCGGGTCAGAGCCCCAGACATCCTGCAGAAATGATGAGCTGCATGCCATTCTAGGGGGTGCCCCTGCAACAACCCCACCCATTGCTTCCCTCCTCCCCCACCCCTTCCTGGCCTACTGTGGCAGTTATCCCCCCATTTGTGTGATGAAGTAATAAAGAATGCATGAATTGAGATAAAATGAGGAGGAGGCAGCCTCCAGCTGCTATGATATTCCAGGCAGCACTGAATCTCCAGGAGACAGAGCTAAAAGAAGGGAATGACCAGGAGTCATTCCCATTTTTGTCCAGGCGCCTCCGGCCGACCTCACCGAGGCCAGCCAGGAGCACTCACGGGATGATGATGACGGATACCAGTCATATTGCACCGTCTGCCATCAGGAAGGGAAGGGAAGGGAATGCTGCTGTGTAGTGCTGCAGCACCCCGTCTACCAGCAGCATCCAGTAGACATACGGTGACATTGAAGAAAGGCGAGAAACTATTTTTCCCCTTTTCTTTCACGGGGGGTGGGGGGGACTGACAACATAAAGCCTGAATCACCCTCGACAATGTTTTTGACGCTTCAGGATTTGGGAGCTCAGCCAAGAATGCAAATGGTTTTCGGAGAGTGCAGGAACTATGGGATAGTTAGAGTCCTCAGTCCCCCCTCCCTCCCTCCGTGACCGTCCATTTGATTCTTTGGCTTTCCTTTACGCTTGTCACGCAGCACTGTGCTGAGTCCCTGCTGTAGTCTCTATCATAGCCTTGCAGATTTTTTCAAATGCTTTGGCATTTCGTCTTTTGGAACGGAGCTCTGACAGAACAGATGTGTCTCCCCATACAGCGATCAGATCCAGTATCTCCCGTACAGTCCATGCTGGAGATCTTTTTGGATTCTGGGACTGCATGGTCACCCGTGCTGATCGGTGCTCCACGCTGGGCAAACAGGAAATGAAATTCAAAAGTTTGCGGGGCTTTTCCTGTCTACGTGGCCAGTGCATGCGAGTTCAGATTGCTGTCCAGAGCGGTCACAATGGTGCACTGTGGGATAGCGCCCAGAGGCCAATACCATCGAATTGCGGCCACACTAACCCTAATCCGACATGGCAATACCGATTTCAGCGCTACTCCCCTTGTCGGGGAGGATTACAGATACCGGTATTAAGAGCCCTTTATATCGATATAAAGGGCTTCGTTGTGTGGACGGGTGCAGGGTTAATTTGGTTTAACGCTGCTAAATTCGGTATAAACGCATAGTGTAGACCAGGCCTCAGATGCACATAACTAATAGAGAGCCTGTGAAGATGAAGGAACCAAAGACTCCATAAAAATTTTAATTATGAATTCCATCACTGTGCACAGAGGAGACATAATCCATAGTCTATTATTTGCACATATACACCAATAGGTAATGCAAGTGACTGCTTTTTCAATCCAGTTGTCAGCAATTTGAAATATGTTACATTTTCAGAGTTACTTTAATAATACTGCATGTCATGTAAATTTGGTGATCGGAAGTAGTGAGATAAACAGTGCAATGTTAACCACATATCTATTTAAAAAGCAAAACAAAACAAAAAAAAACACAAGGCCAAGGCCAAAAAGAAATGAAGAAGTAGTGACTGATGCTAGGGAATGCTGAATTAAAAAGGCAGTGTAGATTCAGAAGCGTACACTGGTTTGCTTTATAGATATCAAATGTTTCTTTTGCCATTCTAGCCATCACCTGGAGCAGCCACTTGCATCACAAAAGCAGGATGGAAAGAACATTGGTTTCCATCCAAAGAATCATATATACATATATCTAATTAGAAGTTGTTGCAGTGGAAAGATACTGACAAGTCACACAGCTGAAAGTGCACAGTGGAACTCTATAGTTGCTGTCGTGTAAAGCATCATTTGTTTAGTTTTGAAGACAGCGATATCTTAATAAACATAAAACATAAAATAAAATTAAATGAAGCATGTGTCTCCTGACACCTCTCCAGTGCCAGATGGAGCTTTCCCCTGCCATCAGAGTCATCCTGACAGTCTAGATCATGGGCGGGCAAACTACGGCCCACGGCCCACATCCGGCCCATCAGACCATTTAATCTGGCCCTAAGCTCCCGCCGAGGAGCAGGGTCGGGCTTTGCCCTGCTCTGACACTCCAACGAGGGAGCGGGGTCGGGGGCTTGCCCCGCCCCATGCAGCTACCAGGAAGCAGCCAGCATGACCCCCCTCCAGTTCGACCATCCTCCGGCTCCTACATAGTACGTAGAGGCGTGGCCACGTTCCCGGCCAATGGGAGCTGCAGGGGTGGCATCTGTGGACAGGGCAGCGTGCAGAGCCGCCTGGCTAAGCCTCGGAGAAGGAGGGGGGACATGCTTCTGGAAGCTGCTTGCTGTGAGCACCGCCTGGAGCCTGCACCCCTGAGCCCCACCCCCACCCTGCACAGCCCTGATCTCCCTCCTGCCCTCTGAACCCCTTTATCCCACCCCAGAGCCCCCTCTTGTACCCCAAACCCCTCATCCCCAGCCCCATCCCAGAGCCCACATCCCCAGCCAGAGCCCTCACATCCCTCCCCTCTACCCCAACCCCCTGCCCCAGCCCTGATCCCCCCCTGCCCTCCAAACCCCTCGGTCCCATACTGGAGCGCCCTCCTGCACCCCAAACCCCTCATCTCCAGCCCCACCCCAGAGCCCTCACTCCCCCCCAACCCCAACCCGGAGTCCCCTCCCACACCCTGCTCCTCATTTCTGGACCCACCCCAGAGCCCACACCCCCAGCTGGAGCCCTCATCCACTCCCATACCCCTACCCCCAATGTTGTGAGCATTCATAGCCCACCATACAATATCTATACCCCGATGTGGCTCTCAGGCCAAAAAGTTTGCCCACCCCTGGTCTAGGTCCTTGATTAATCAAGGATTTAATTTCTTTCTCACTTTAAAATAGATATTTAGATATCCACTGCTGGCAGTGAGATTACACAGAAGAGTACCCTTTATTTTCATTCCTTCTACTTTTGTGATGCAGGGACCACATATGGAAGGCGTCTGAGCAGGACTCTACTAAATTAAAAAGTGGGAGGAGGGAAGTATCAGATTTTGTGGTGGGGAAAAGTTGGCAGCTATGCCAATAGCCATAAATCAGGTCAAACTCCATTAGGAAGAGAAGAACTAGCATTGAAAATAACTGGAGGAAAAGCATGGTTTGTAAACACCGCCATCAACCTTTATTAGCGACATTTGTCTTAACTACTGTGGGCCCCGGTACATGCGGTTTTAGGGTGTAGGATTTTTTTTAGCATAAATATTGCATAACTGTTTATTACCAGTGTATGTTGGTTTTACAGTAGCCCTAGTGTCTTGGTGTTGTGCAGTCATATAGACAGAATGCATACAGAACCTTCTAAACGCAAAGGGCTCAATCTTTCAAAACTTCCCTCGTGTGAAAAATATTTAGTTACTTGAGCAGACCCCACTGTAATCAATGGGAATCCTCATTTGAGGATGGACTTCTCACATGATGACATATGGGCCAATACATTCAGCTAGAAATTAAGGTAATTAAAAGTGCTATTTATTTAGACCAAACGTAGCAGTGGCTGTGGGTTGTAGGTAGAAGAGTTTCCAAATTTAACTGTGGAACAAAATGAGATACTAGAGCGATGGCACCACAGAAAAACCTAGAATACACAGATCATCATCTAAACCACAGACCCACTCCCCCACTCCCACTGAAGACAGTGTCAAAGGGCCTATTGACTTCTAAGGAACAAAACTGGGCTTTTAGTGTGGGAATCCGTTTTGCCCTTCTATGCACAGATCCAAGCTCCAAAATGATACCTCGCAGATGTTAGCAGTAGCCAAAAAAAAAGTGACCACAAAATAATCTCTAGCAACTGGTGACTAGCACATTTTTAAAAAATAGGGCAACGATAACAATTTGAGTGTAGACAAATAACCAATGCAATCAAACAGAAAGAAAAATTCATCTGTAGTACAGAACATTTTGCTACTTTAATATATTATACAGAAGTTGAACAAGAAAAACCAATAATAATCATGCTTTTCCAGGACGTAAAAGAGATATTGGGTCATATGGTTTTTGTTACAGGGGTCAAAGAAAGCCTTTGAGGATAGGATAAGATGTCTTTAATATTTTTAATCTCTCTGTACAATCTGAATTGCTATCTTAAATGTATTAAATCCAGCTTACGTGAAAGCTTTTTCTTTTTAATCTTGTCTGACCTGAAATGGAAAGCCTCCAAAACTCTCCATCCCTACGATCTCGGTTTATACTAAACCTCCTATCTAAATTGTCCTCAATAGTTCTCCCACAGTCCTTATAAAGAACATGCTATTGTGAAACAGTGCTGTATTTATTCAAGAAAATGTCAACCAGATTGTGAGAAACAATTGATGGAAATAAATATAATGACCTTTGATTTTCAGCATTATAAATGTGCTCAGGAGCTCTAGAGTAAAAGCCTTATGTCTCAGAACTGGGACTCCATAAATTAGGACAAAAATAACTAGCCTGGGCAATTTGGCCATAGAAGAAAATCTACTAACGACAATGTGTTTCTCAAACCCAGCACCACCCCCTTTCTTTGTTTTGCGCTTTCTGATTTCTTAAAAACAAATTAAAAAAACCCGCAGACATTCTTAAATAAGAACCATTGAATACAACAGCAACTGTGCCTCCTGACTCCAAGGCTGAATTTAGCCCAAGCTATTCAAAAATTAACTCACAAAACCCCTAGCCTGGCTTCATTCAGAGTTTCAACAACAATGGTGTTTTTACAATCAAATCCTTTACCACGGTCGCACTGCCAATTCAGGGCATTTCTTTCATTTTTCTTACATTCTTAATTTCAATACGAATTGTTAATTCCTTGTTACCAAATGTAAATAAAGTTCAGCAGTATGAACACTCTCTTCAGTCTCTCACTGCTGCTGCTGGTCTCTCTCACATACACACGCAAGGGAGGTGAGGTAATATCTGTGCAAGCTCAAAAGCTTGTCTCTTACCAACGGAAGTTGGTCCAATTAAAAAAAAAAAAATACCTCACCCACCTTGTGTGTCTAATATCCTGGGACCAACATGGCTAAAACACCACTTCATACACACACAGGCTCTCTAAGTGTCCAAAGAAAGCTAGGCAGTACAGGATAATTTCTCTCTCATTCACTAGAGATAATGACAAGAGCTAAAGCTAGCTTCTGTTCATTGCAAAATGTTAAGGCTTTCCTCAGGGACTACATTAAAACATTTTGGATCGTCAGTTCTTTCTAGAATTGCATGGTCTTTGGGACAGTCTTTGTATCTACCACTGTTCTGATACAGGACCTAACACAATGAAGCCCAGAACTCTGACTGGGGACTCTAGGTGCAGCTTAATAACTAATAATATTCCTATAAAGTCTGATCAGGGATTGAAGTCAATCCCTGATTTCAATGTGCAAATTGGATCAGGCCACTAGAGTAGGTTAAGCACACCTTGTATTTAATATATTTACTTTGTTATCTCCTAGATTCTTATACAGTACTCATCACCAGAGTACTCAGGCATCTCTTAGCTGCAGAGAAGGGATTTCTCCCCCTCTCCACATGCTGATTCTCCATTCAGAACCTGACCTCTTTGCTGAAGAGTAGTGGGTACTAAAAAGGTTTAAAATGTCTGCAAACAAAACAAAGAGAAAGACCAAATTTATGCCATACCGTTAAAAACCATCTCTAGGAAGCTCATTGTTCAGTTGAACCCTTTGCCTGTTTCCCCCAGTAATCATTTCTTTATTGAACTTTTCGCCAATCAACATCTACTAAATGGAGTCAGAAATGGCAAGAAACTGATATTACATCATGTAGGAACAAAGAATGCATGCCATATTTACAAGATGGGGGACTATATGCTGGGCAGTAGTGACTGAAAAAGATTTGAGAGTCATGGTGGACAATCAGCTGAACATGAGCTTACAGTGAGACTCTGCAGCCAAAAGAGATAATACAGTCTTGGGATGAATAAACAGGGGAATCTCGAGTAAGACTGACAAAGTTATTTTACCTCTATATTTGGCACTGGTGTGACTGCTGCAGGAATACTCTGTACAGTTCTGATGCTGACAATTCAAGAAGAAGGTTGATAAATTGGAGAGGTTTCAGAGAAGAGCCACGAGAATGACTTAAGGATTAGAAAACTTGCCTTATAATTGATTGATCTCCTTGAGTACATCTAGTTAGCTTAACAAAGAGAAGGTATAGGGTGACTTGATTGCTGTCTATAAGTATCCACATGGGGAACAAAATATTTAATAATGGGTTCTTCAACCTATCAGAGAAAGTTAAAACATGACCCTGTGATGGGGCATGCATGGCCCACACTGGGACTGCAGGGGTTAATTTCTCTTTTTGGGCTGAAGAGGCCATGCCCTCTCGACCCTACTGGGCATGCTCCAGCTGGAGGCCAGTTTTTCTAGTATCAAAATAGAAAGGCTTTCTTAATGCAGGCAGACTGTTATATATACACATATACAGATTGAACACTGTGGCATTGTCAACTGAAGGAAAGTTGTTACAAATGTAAGGGAGCACAGCACCCCAAAATAGGGTCACTAAGTAGCACAACTGTGTCAGTTTGGGGAAAAAAGAGGAGGAAGAACCCATTTAGTTCTGAGTGAAACTGTTTTGTGTGCAGAAAAATTGCTTATTCCTTCTTTTCGAGGTGGGGGGCAGGGTGAAGGACTGGCCGTGCACTGCAGAATTAAACACAGATACAATACCACTGCTATAGAGACCAATTCTCTTTTCTGGCTGCCACCAAGCACTGTCATTTTCAAATTAGGATCTTAAAAATGGCTACCAACCAACTAAAAGAACCCAACTCTAGGCAAGTCCTAACAGAAAAAGTCAAATTCAAAAAAGGATCAGGTATGCAAGGATTATTCCATACCAATCAATATCAAACTATTAATAGAAATGGTTTAGATCAATTGAAGACGAGTTAGCACTTCTGGAAGGGCACTATTCCATCTCCTGCAGTCCCAAATGTATAATACACTTGGCCATCTCCTCACTTTTCTACGGATTTATACTCTGTATACACTGCAATTCTTCTCTGAATTAGACTGCTATAGTGTCAGAATTTTAGGAACATGACGATTTGCAGATCAGGTGTGCTGCTATTGAATCTCTAGTTCATCACAAGACAGAATAACTTAGAAACAATCATACTCTGCAAACAGCAGCAATGACACTTACCTGCAATTTTCCCCATGCCCCCATCATTTGCCAGGAATAGACCAATAACGAGAAAGACCCTCATTATTAACCAGTTACTCTACAAAAGTATTAATCTATTTTATTTTTATCTCAACTAAAATCTCAGGAAGATATACATATAGTACCAGGGACAAACATAGCAAAACTCACACAAGTACCTGGAATCAGGCATTAAACATACAAACAAAGAAATAATTGAAACTTTTTTAAGGCAGTAAAAACTAGTTACGTATTATTTAAAATCAAAACCATAAACCACACATGTTATCTTAATCAGAAATTCTGATTACTAGCAATAATACAAGCAACAGGCTGGTTTATTCTCATCAATACTTAATGCAGGTGAATTCTAGTGTTGATTCACATTATGTCGCCTAATGACAAATAAAATAAGTTTGGCAAGAATTCCTGATACCCCACTAACTTTAGCCATTCAGTAAAACTCAGACTAATAAGCATTTAAATAACTGTTCACTGGTGACTAAAAACTAGTGAGAGAATTAACTGAATTAATGCAGGAACAAAGAAGAAAGTCCCTCTGTCAGTTTCCCTCTGTTACTAGGAAGGCGTTCTATAAAAAAATAGAATGTACAGTAAAGGTCTACCTGGGATTTAAAAAACAAAAAACAAAAAACAAAAAAAAACATTTTACACATCTCAGAAACTGAGAGCAATAAAGCAGGACATTATAATGCACCAGATTCTCTGAATAAATCAGATGATGTCTCCAAAAGACAGAAAGGAAAAAGACAAAGAGTCCTGTGGCACCTTATAGACTAACAGAAGAGTCCTGTGGCACCACATGCGTCAGACAAAGTGGGTATTCACCCACGAAAGCTCATGCTCCAATACGTTTGTTACTCTATAAGGTGCCACAGAACTCTGCTGCTTTTTACAGATCCAGGCTAACATGGCTACCCTCTGATAAAAGAAAAAAAGAGAAAATCTTATCATCACTCTTAACATTTCCCTCTAAAAACACTCTAATGCAGGAAAGTTCCTCTCTCATTTACTCTTTGACAGACCTCTCTATTAAAGTCTGAACCAGAATGATGCTTATTTTCAGAATGCTGGTGTTTTCTCACCGTGTTAATTTGTGGAATGAATAACCACTTCTTTTTTTAGGAATGATCAATTTTTTTCTTTCATGAGCCCATTTAATTTCATAGTCAGTGTAAATGGGAAAAGAACAGGGTTGTGTTTTGTTTTAAGCTAAGAGAGAAATATTTTCCTTTGTCTACTGGTATTTCCTTCAGAGATTGTGCTGAACTTGGGGGAGGAGAGAGTGGTAAATACAACTACTACATTATGGTGGCAAAGAGCCAGCCAGCTTTCTTAGATTATGTGCAATTCACTAACACGTATGTCAGTTACGGAGGAAGTGCCAAAGGAGAATGATTGCATAAAACAGACTAGTTTAAAATAAAAAACAGGCTGGCTAAACCCAATAAAGTATTTATAATCCTTGCACTGCAAACGAAATTAGGGCTTTATATGTATGTATAATTACACACAGAGAGACATGTATTGGGTGAAGTGCTGAATAACCTCAACTTCTAAAGTTTCTGGAAGTTGAGGATGCCTTGCAGTTAAGGATGTAAAGAACTGAAGGTAGTGGGATTACTTATTACTTATATACCACATCTTTGTAATGTCCTGAGATCAATCAACAACTGCATCCTAAAATAAGTGGAGCGGGGAAGGTCAGGGTCAGCCTCAAAGTTGTTTGTAGAGCCTTGGCTATGGGTATTCTGACTAGCAAATGTGTGTGTACAGTAACTCCTAACTTAACGTCCTCCTGCTTAACGTTGTTTTGAAGTTATGTCGCTGCTCCATTAGGGAACATGCTCGTTTAAAGTTGTGCAATGCTCCCTTATAATGTCGTTTGGCTGACTTTACAAGGGAGCATTGCACAAGTTCCTCTTCTCCGCCTCCTCCTCCTCCCTCCCTCCCAGCACTTCCCCCACCACCAAACAGCTGTTTGGCGGCACTTAGGACTTTCTGGGAGGGAGGGAGGGACAGAGGGAGCGAGAGGGGAAGCTGCCCCCTCCCAGCAGGCACGGCCACCTGGCATGCAGGGGCTGCAGGGCCCTGGGCTAAGGGGGCGCCGGGGCCCTGGCCTGCAGCTCTAAAGCCCTTTTTGGAATGCAGCTCCCAGAATCACAGCCATGGGGCAGTGCCGCACTGCACAGAGCCACCTGCGCACCCCCTGCCCCAAACAGGAGCTGCCCCAGGTAAGTGCTCTGTACCTTCTGCCTGCCCCAGCCCTGAGCCTCCTCCCGCACCCCACCCTGAGTGCCCTCTCCACCCTAACTCCCTCCCAGACCCTGCACCCCTAGCTCTGAGCGCCAGGAGGAGAATGGAGAAAAAAAGAATGAAAAACGGGGGGGGGGGGGAAGAGAGAGAATGCTCCCCCCATAGGGGGCCCCAAAAATGAAGCTGAGCACAGGGCTCCACTAACTCTAAATCTGCCACTGGTGGGAGGGGGAGGAGTGGGGAAGCGCCGCATCTCCATTCCTCCCTCTGCCTCCCAGAAAGTCCTAAGTGTTGCCAAACAGCTGTTTGCAGCAGGGAAGCGCTGGGAGGAAGCGGGAGGAGCGGGGACGTGGCGTGCTCCGGGAGGAGGTGGAGCGGGGGGGGGGGCGGAAAGAGGTGGGCCTGGAGTGGAACGGGGACAGGAGAGGCAGGCCTCAAGCATCCCCTGGCAAAGTCAGCACCTGTTCTTCTGGGAGGAAGCTGCTGCTGCGCAAGGTGCTTCCTAGCGTACTTGCCTGCCTCATTGTCTGCAGCGGGCTGTGCCTGTGTGGGGTAAGCCAGAGGCACCTCCCCACCACAGTACAGTACATAATGCCTTTTGTCTGCCCCCAAAAAAATTTCCTTGGAACCTAACCCCCCACATTTACATGAACTCTTATGGGAAAATTGGATTAGTTTAACATTGTTTCACTTAAAGTTGCATTTTTCAGGAACATAACTACAACGTTAAGTGAGGAGTTACTGTAATTATAGCCTTAACTCTGAATTTCCAGGCCTTCAATATTACAAGAGTTCAATATTCTAATACTGTTGTTTTAGTTAATTGACATGTGATTATCTTAAGTGACATTGTGAATTTTCTTTCCCCACACACAAAGAAATTTTAAAACATTTAAGAGAAAACTATAAATACCAACATGGTGAACAAATATTTCATATTTTCATAATAATGGGCTCTTCAATCTACCAGAGAAAGGTAGAACATGATCCAATGGCTGGAAGTTGAAGCTAGACAAATTCAGATTGGAAATAAGGTGTAAATTTTTGACCATGAGGGTAATCAACCACTGGAAAAATGTACCAAGGGTTACTGTGGATTCTCCATCACTGGCAATTATTAGATCAAGATTGGATGTTTTTCTAAGAGATCTGCTGCTCCGGGAATTATTTTGAGGAAGTTCCAAGGTCTGTACTACATAGGAGGTCCAACCAGATGATCACAGTGGTCCCTCCTGGCCTTAGATCTATGAATTTATGACACTAACGGAAGATTTCCTGAGGGTTTTCCCAACCCCCCCTCTCCCCAAAGAAATCTTAACATAATGATGAGTGAAGACTAACAGACAATTAGTATATTTCCCACAGCATGGAGTCCATTTTGCTTAATTACAAATGTGATGTAGAGCCATCATAATATCCACAATAAATACTCTGCTGGTGATGATTTGGGGCCTGATTCAGCTCCTGTTGGAGTCAACGGAAAGTCATAAGAGCGTTATCCAGCTCTTTAATCTCTCAAAGCTGAAGCTGTTCAGCTGATGAAGGGGTTTACCCTGTGGACCTTTTGTGAGCACTACAGTCCACTGGAACTTAATGAAGCATTGGGAAGTTTAAAAATCTATAGGTACTAATTCCTGCACCCTACCATCTGAAACACAGTCCCACTTTCAGCTAGGCCTCATGACAAACAAATTAGAGCTTTCTAGCTCATGCTATTAGAATTACTGTTTATTTTTTTAAAATTACATTTCTTTAAAAAAGTCTCACAGTTTATCCAAACCACCTCAAAACCTTCCCTCTCCCCCTAAAAATATCCTGCAATGAATAGGAAACACACACATGCCAAATTTCAAGTCAAAGGGATTTTTTTCAGGTTCAAATAGATTCATAACAAGAGTTAGAATGGAAAGCAAGTTACAGCCTTATCTATATAAAGAGTAAGAACAGTGACTCCATAACACAAAATATAAACAAGTTTTAAAGGAAAGATTCTGCTAAGATCCTGCTTCTGTTTTAATAATAGCAAAACACTCTTTGACCTCAGTAAGGAGCTGCATCCAGTGCTGAAAGATTTAAAGTGCCAGAAAGGAAAACAGTTAAAAAATAAAATAAAAAAAAAATAAAAAATAAAAATAAAAAAAAAAAGTAGCTGGACCTCCTCTCACTTTTAACACAAGCAGATAAGAAATCCATGATGGATATTATACACTATTGCACTACACTGTAACATGCTGGAGTTTTGAATTCAGAGGAGGCAATCTGAGTTTGTTTGCTCTCTCAGCAGAGGCTAGAGCCGGTCTGTGCCTTTGTTTTGCATTTTGGGAGGCTCAGCAGACACACAGCAGAAAAGTTCTTTATTCTAGAGCCAGATTGAAATTGCTCTTTGACCATTTTGGGAGACAGCTGAATAACTGGACAGGAGGATGGAATAGTTTAGGGCTTGATACTGCTGCCACTGAATCCAATGGGAAAACTTACCAACTTCAATGAATGCAAGATGAGATCTTTATTTAAATAACATTTCATTAGTGAGGATATTGAGTAAGAAACTGGTGTTAGTTCTAAGATGGACACGGTTCCAGTTTTCAGACATGTTTTCTCTTTATTTGATTTGTGATTTAACTAAAATGGTGGCAACACGGGATCCAGCAGCTAGATCCTTGTCTACACTAAATTTCCCTCCCCGGCTGAGTACTATTAAAAAAAAGGGGAGTAACATGGGGGGGAGGGGGGAAGTAGTGATTTATTTATTTTGGAGGGGTTCTGAGGGATATGCCTTTCATGAATAAGAGTTATTGTTTATACAGATGTAATTCTTTACATTTTAGTGTGCAACAGTCAGCTTCAAGAATTTATACAAAATACATTTTCACAAATGCTGAAAATCCACCTGGCCAGAAATAATAAATTACTGTTTACAAGTCTAAGAAAACCTTTTCCTGTAAAACCATAAAGATGAATCCTGGAAGAAGTCGTGACTGCCTACTTATAAACATTAAAGTGAAAAAAAAAGTGCTAGATATTAGGTCTGGTGGTAGAAGCATTTGGCACACAATGGGTATTTTGTAAACACCAAGTTACCATTAATTTGTCACAGTTTCAGAAAGGACCACCATGCTAATGGGACAATATATCTGAAATTCTTTGAGTGAGATAAAGAAGTGACTCCTCTGCACCTCTTTTGAGTTTATGGGAGAGCGGCACAGCTAACAGCTCTGTTGATTGTGCATCTCTTTTGGAATATTTATTGGAATACGTAAACCCACCCCCTAAATTTCCAAATCAGTAATGCAGCCACCAGTAACGCAGCCAACAGTAATTAAAGATAGAAATAGGAAGATTGTGTGTGCATACAGCCTCTGTTGTCTAAGACGACAGCATTCCACCATCAAGGAGGTAAGTATGGAATCCAAGATCTACATTAACTGGCTACACATTTTCACATTTCATTGAAGCAAGAGGGAAAGAGAAAGCTTTAGAATAATTTTGAACAGTCTCATCTCATATTTTATCTTTATGTGCACCACTGGACATAATGAAAGTCAAGAAGAGGTGGCAAAGGACCACAAACCACAGAAAATTAAGAAATGGTTCTGACTCACCTATATGATAAAGTCCTATCCAGTCTGTTGGGTCAACTTCTTCTTTAATATCCCAGAAAATAATGAGGTTCTGAGATTGCCCCAGGGTGTATTCATACATACTCGCTGTCAGACTAGAGCGGCTGTCAGAGGTCACTAGATCAGTGTCACTGTTGGCACGCTGTAAGTTCATGTTCTCAGGTATGGTGCCCTGAGATGTCAGACTCTGCAGGTTCTCTGGGCTCAGAGTATACCGTAGCTGAGGATTACGTCGTCGCACAAAAAGCAGATGTTCTCTGGCTGAATTTGCCATTGTGTGTCTCTCTCTCTCTCTCTCGTCAGTCTACATAAAAAAACTTCTCACTTAGGGATCTGCAAAGAACAAAGAGAGGCATGAAGTGTTAGAGCTGAAAGACAGGATATTGGATCAAGCTCCACATGGAGACAACTTAGTTTAAAGGTTTCTTCATCTGGGATTGACCCTACAGTAGTCTCATATGGACGAAATAAAGCTCATAGTTCATTAATCTACTACTACAGCCATCTAAATACACTATTAAATACACCGAAACTGAGGCACATTGCATGAACTACTTGTGGCAGTCTTGCTGGCATTCAAAATGTAACATACACCTTGTATTAAAATTTGTATACCAAGAAACAAACCAGGAGCTGCTGTGCACAGACTAGAAAAAAGCAGAAACCAAAAAAAAAAAATCCTTGATCCAGCAATGGAGATTTAGTACTAGCCCTGATAAATAAGTGGATTAAGTCTGACACAGGCTCAGAGTTCATGGAGATAACAAAGTCCTCTTTTAGCTAAACAATTACAACAGTATATCTTTATTTAGAATAAATAGCTTCTAGTAGTATTTTATAAAGCTTTTTTTTAATTAAGGAGTCAAAAAAGTAATACAGTTCCACAGTAATACAGACATTAGATAGGATTTGTATATAGCTTTAGCAAGCACATAACACCATAGTGAAGTAATACAACAAAGTTATTTTGTAATAAAAATAATTTTTAAAAGTATAGAAGAATCTAAGAGGGAAAACTATGGGTTCTAAGATTTCTCTAGATCATGCACAAATATGCCAATTCCTTGAGTGAGGTATTCTAAGGGTAAGGGCTGAGGTTCAATTAGCCTATGTCACTGTATCTGCCCAATTCGCTTTTTTTTCCCTTTTGACCAGGTCTAAGAATAGACACCTCATGAATTCAGTGGTTCCCATCTGATCTGGAATAGATAACAGAAGGAGGTCTTCTCCACAAAGGACATGTCCAACATGGTATTAACCCAGTTAATATAAAAAAAACCCTGCACACTTACAAGAACTCAGCTATGCAATATTTTGCAAGTAAGAGGCAAAGACTGTGAAAGGAACTGCAAGTAGGCTGTGTCAGATATTCCTTTGGTGATCATGACCAGAAGATACTATATAGGTCTACCTCCTGGGACTGACCTCTAACACACTCTGAATGGTGTTTGTGTTAAACAGAGCCAAGGTATATTCTTTGCAGCATCTTACATTACTCGAAATCCAAGATTTGAAGACGCACTTGATAGCTGTAAGAATTTGTAATTTCTGTAACTTTACATCAGGTCATGTCTGTTGAAAACTGCCTGGTAAATGAGTAGCTAGTAAGCAAAAACAGGGCTGGCTAGTTCCATGAGCTTCTTCTCATGTCTGGCTCTCTCTCCATAGACAGTCTCCCTCTTCACTTTCACATCTCTCCATACAACATACTACTTCCATTTTGTACAATATCCAAACAACATATTGGCACTGAACAACCAACCAACCAAAACTTTGTTTTTCAGAACGGAATGAAGCACGCTGCATTTACTTGAGTAAAAGGGGTTTTGTGCAAGCAAGTGATTTATCAATGCAAATGATACGTATGGATAGATCCCCTGTGCAGATATAAAATTTGTATCTGCATCCAATCCATGATCTGCAAACATGGTCCGTGGATATCCATTAGCTTAAAATGTTCAAAGTAATGTAATAAAATTGCAACAGAATGGATAATTTCAACCAAGCAAGGATTATTTTCATAGTGGATACTAGCAATAAATAAGTTTCTTTCCACCAGGGAAAGACAGTTTTGCAGTGAAAACAAATTATTCCATTAGAAGAAAACTGAATGTATGCTAACAAAAAGGATTATCAGTCAAACAATTAAGAATTAATGTAAAGTAGTCTAAAAGGTGCTGCACTTCCATAAGGCAATGAACTAAAATTTGCGGTCCTTATTTTTTTTAAAAACCCAGACAACTACATAGTCTACCATGCACAGACTGTGGTGTGAATTTCTCACACTCTAAACAATCACATCCACTATGGCAAGGTATCTGACCATTTTACAAGTTAACCATAGACAAGGTCAATTGTATCACAGTTGTGTCCTCTTTGAAGGACATCTGCTGCAGGCAGAATAGAACAGATCTCATCATTAATTTTAAATGCATATATTTTGAACACGTTTACAGATACCTGTGTATTATTCTTGAGCTTTCGTCCTGGTTTCGTACCTCTAGCCTTAAGCTACCGTATATGGGTGTTTTTGTTTTCTTAAAATAACCCAAACATTTCCTGGCAGTGCTGAATGTCACCTGCTGTGATTTTCCCTGTTTGCAGCAAGTTTTTAATTTAAAATGAGGTAAAGCTCACTGGAAATGGATTATGATTGTTGGCCATCTTCCATAGTATTATAATTATGATTAGACCCACAGTATGCTAGCCCTCACTCAA
The DNA here is from genome assembly GCF_016161935.1 of Mauremys reevesii. Classification (NCBI taxonomy): domain Eukaryota; kingdom Metazoa; phylum Chordata; order Testudines; family Geoemydidae; genus Mauremys; species Mauremys reevesii. Next base: position 23,544,453 of record NC_052633.1, on the reverse strand, counting down.
GTGTCTTACAGCTGCATTATTAAACAGAAACTCTCTCTAGTAGTCAAAGATGTAATTATTAAGCAAAAAAAAAAAAAACACAACAACACAACACCACCACCACAGCTAGAGCTCCAGGCTTTTTCACAAAGGCTTCTGGACTCTTATTTTAGAAAGGAAGAAACTACATGATATTAGTTATAACAAAAGTAATATTATTTTACATTTTTACCTCAGGATTTTACAAAACATCACAAAATACTATCCACATTGGTATTTCTTCACTTAACACTAAAATGCAGTCACCTGTGAGGTAAAGTAAAGCAGCAATTCAACCACACTATACAATGCTGTAGAACAAGAGTTGAAAAATATATATTCTATTAAAACTTCAAAGGGTGAATGGAGAATAGATAAATATTTATATCCACATTAGAATTTGGCTATGACTAGAACTAAACAACTTGAAACTATGACTTGAAACTCCCTCTGCACCTCCCCCAAAATGGCTATTTTTCAAAGCCAAAAACTATTGCCAAAACTTTTGTTTGTCAAAAAAAAAAATTTTAAATCAGAGCTTTCAGATTTTAAACGTTTTTTTCCCCCACATTTCCAAATTTCTTATTTTTGTTTTTTCCTATTTCTCCTCCCGTTTTTCCTTTCATCCACAGAATGCATTCTTTCCTCCCACGCCCACTAATTTTTGTTTTTCCTTTTTCCTTTGGCCACCTGCATTTTCAAAACTTCCTCAACTTTGAAAAAGTTTCAGATTGGCAGAATTACAGTTTCTTTTTGCTGTTTGCAGCTTTTTCAAATCTTCCTCAACTTTGGGGAAAAAGTTACTGGAGTAGCAAAGAGTAAAATTTAAAAACAAAAAAGTGAAAGTATAAAAAGAAAACCTAGACATCATGCATTGTACTGCACTCAGTATCAAAAGGGGTAAGATAAAAAGATATTTAATAACTGTGACCTTTGTTTATGCCTTACTCAGAGATTTTATTGTTAATGGCATGAATCAACAGATTTCACTGAAATGTACATGCATACTCTGCCTCTGACATCAACAAGGTAAAATAATTTTGTATCTGTATGCATTAGTGAATGTTAGGAAAATTAAATATTTTCCAAATGTCTACAAGTAAGGGCAGGTCTACACACTACAAACTTGCATCGGTACAGGTGCACCGAAGCAACTGCATCACTATAGCACGTCTGGTGAAGACGCTCTAAGCCTACGGGAGAAAACTCTCCTGTTAGCTTAATAATTCCACCTTTGCGATAGGCAGTAGGTATGTTGGCAGGAGCAGCTCTCCCACTGACATAATGCTGTCTACATGCAGAGGTTAAGGTCGGTGGGAGTGCAGCCCCATTCCCAGCACTTGGAGACAAGGATACACATACCTCAAACTCCTGGGTGCTGAGGATGGGTCGACAGACAGACCGCAGGTCGCAGCAGGGTACGCGCCGCAGCTCAAGCCCAGCATGGAGAAGAGGGCTGGGCAGCAGCGGGAGAGGCGCGCACCATGCGACCCCTCAACAGCCGCCTGCTGAGTGCTCATGAGTCGTGCTAGTTCCTCCCAGGCCCAGACCTAGCCAATGGGAGCTGCGCCTGTGGGTGTGGCAGCACGCAGACCCCTCTGGCTGCCCCCAAGGCTAGGAGCCGGACATGCTGGCTGCTTCTCAACCTGGGAGCCACACAGCACGGAAGCTAGGAGGGAGCCTGCCAGACCTTCTGTGCGGTGCAATGGCGCTGCCAACCAGACAGTCAACAGCCCGGTCAGCAGTGCTGACCAGAGCCACCAGGATCCCTTTTTGACCAGGAGTTCTGCTCCAAAATCGGACTCCTGGTCACAACTAATGGGAGGGAGTTAAGGTGCGGGACGGGGAGGCTTGAACTGGAGTAGAGGGTTAGGGTTCAGGCTCCGGCCAGATGGTGCTTAACTGAGGCGGCTCCTGGTTGGCAGCGCAGCAGGGCTAAGGCAGACTCCGTGCCTGCCCTGGTTCCACGCTGCTCCCAGAAGCGGCCACCATGTCCGGCCCCTAGGTGGAGAGGTGGCCAGGCGGTTTTGCGCAGTGCACACTACCCACGCCCGCAGGCACCACCCCCACAGCTCCCACTGGCCCAGCCAATGGGAGCAGCTGAGCCGACGCTGCGGGTGGGGGCAGTGAGCAGAGCTTCCCTGATCACCTCTCCACCCGGAAACCGGGGCTGGAGTGCTGAGGTTTGGGGCTTCCGGCCATGGCGCAGAGATTTGCCACACGCCAGGTTCCCCACCCCTATTATAAAGCCTTGGCAACAGAGATGGCAGAAATTTGTTTGAAGCACAAAAGTCTCTGGAGGAGGAAGTCCACTGCTTTCTACAATAACATTATCTTCTTACAACAAACTATCGGTAGCACTGATACTGCTGGGACCACGCAGAAAATCTATACATGGTAGATAAATGTGATATATAAATATTCAAAAAAGCTTTAACGTGTATTCTATTGTGAGATAAAGACACAGATAAAGCATGCTGGGAAAAGTAAAATTATGTCCTTTAAAACTGCCAAAGTTCCTCTAATTCTTGTTGTTCTGGTAAAACATCTCTAAGTAAAAAACAAACAAAACAAAATCACCACCACAAATTAAAAACTTGGTAGTTTCTCTGATTCAGTTCATGTGCCCAAGAACTATAGGTGTTGTAAAGTCTGGACTTAAATAACAATTCCAATAAATACTGCAATTTAAAGTAATCAAAATCAATTTGCAACAGACAGAAAGCTTCACTTGTAAATGAGCCCCTATCCTCAAACCAAGTACTCTGCCAAAAAAACAAAAACAAAAAAACACCCACCTCTAAACACATGCTTCTATATCTTACCCTTTACACAGTTAGGCTGTTTTTAAAATTCATTCATCCATTTTACATAGAATGACACCAAGAAGTGGCAGATGATGCATCAAAGAGCTGGATACTGGTGAACATTCTGCCACTGAGATATATGTGGCAGGCTGGGTAGATTTTCATTAACGTGACTTGCGTAAGGCAACCTGAATCTCACATTTATTGTCCAACAAGAAAACAAAGTTGTCCCAAAACCAGAACCATGACAAGTGTACATGCCAGAGGTTGAGGGGAAAGGGTCACTGCTTTTGTTCCTCATGGAATAAAAACAATCTAAAATTGGGTGGAGATGCACCTGTGCATTTTCCCTCCCTCCAAGAGGAGCTGATGACCTTACTTGTACTTTAAAAATCCCAGGAGTACTGATTCATCAATACATCCACACAGAGGCTGAAAATAAGAATTATCCTCCCGTTTCAGTTTTCTTCTAAATGCCACTAAACAACAGTTGCACTCCATACTGCCCTATGAGGACAACATATATAATTCACTGCATGAGTTTTCCTTTACGTGACATGTGGAATACCACTGTCTAAGAAGGACCAGAGCAGAAATTTTATTAAGTACCAGCCCAGCGTGGACAAGTTATTTATTCGGCTATCAACAGATCAGAGAGGGAGCAGTGTTTAGTGAAGCCAAGTCTCAGTATGGAAATAAATTTCATATGCCTTTTATTCTAAGGCAACTGAGAAATTAGCAAGAACTAAAACCAGCTGCATGTTTCACATAGGTTTTCAATTAAAATTGAAACCTGTGTAAAGTAGCATCAACACTGCTTATCTGACTATCAATGTCTTCCTAAATATTTCACAGAGGATCAGAAAGAAGTAGGATTGATTTCTTCATAAATTCCCCTAGGACAAATTCAGGATTATATCTAGATTTAAAACAATATCTAGGGTATAAACATAAGCTGCAATTACTGACCGTGAAAGGGAGCAATTTGGAATAGTAAAAGTTTTTTTAAAATTCACCTTCATAGGTAAAAAAAATATGGATGGGGAAAAGTTATCTGATTTAGTTTTCATAGCAAAGGAAAGTCATATACCAATGTCTTTTCCACATACAAATATTAAATAATTTAAAAAATATGAATGGAAGACTGGGAATCTCAAAACCAGATGTATGATTGAAGAGAAAACATCAGTAGAATGAACAACAAACAAAAAAAAACCTTTGAGTTCACATACTGCCACCTTCATCTTAGTCATAACAGTGAATCATTTCTTGTTTATGTAGGGATCTCCTAGGCGGCTTAAGGCTGTCGGCAGGACTGCAGATTCTTCCCACAGTTGTTACTCAAAATATATTGTTGAAGTGCTGGCCCAGAGATGCAGCTGGTCATCCTCTGAGCTACCATACAAACCTTCAGTATGGAAACAACTGTGAGATAAGCTCTCTGGGCTGATGAAAGGTGGTGGCATTGCGGAAGTGAAGATGAGCCTATTTAATTTTTCACTTTCCAATGAACAGAACAACGTCACATACAGAGTCAGCATGGAAGATGATGAGTAAAACAGCATCCTGAACCCTAGGTACAGTGAGGGGAGGGTTCTCCATTCTCTAGAACAACTTCATCCACAACAAGGTGCTTCTGTGTTTGAACCTCATTAAGGAACATAGGTGACAGACCCCCAAAAAAGGATGTCTGGAGTCTCTCACTCCCTCTCCCCCCACCCTTCCCTTCCACCAAAGGATAAGCAAATGCAAATAATTTTAGAGATAAGGAGTCACAAATACAACACACAGAGCAAAATACACATGCTGGCTTCTGTACTGTAAAATGTTGTTTTGCCTAGTACAAAGATTTATCGGTGGAACAACAGAAATTTTAAGTAAAAGGGCCATGCCAGGGTATGAATGGGCTGGCAGAAAAATGTAAACATGTTTCCAGGGAAAATACAGAAGTTGTTGTTTTTCAGTGTTTGAACCAGACTGAACTGTTTTCCTGAAGTTTTTTGCAATTTCTGCTTAATATTTTTTCCTAAAACATTATTGAAAATGTTACCAAAAATGTTTTTTGAAAAAAAAATTTTTGATAATGTTTTTGATAAAAAAACTATATTAGAAAGAGGGCTGAGAGTCATTGCAAAAAATGAACTTCTTAGCATCATTTTTGCAAAAAGTTTCAGTTTCTAAAAAAGCTTTTTTAATTAAAAAAACCTTTTCATTTGAAACATTACAATATTGTTTAAATATTATTTAAACCAGGCATTTTCTTTCACTTTCCCGGCAACTGCTGAAGCCAGCTGGAATAGGAAAAGTCTGGGGATCCTCTGAATATTTTCAACCCCACCCTCAAAATTCTGGATCATGGCCACTGTCATTAGCAGTCATTCTGTTCCTTAATAGGCTGGGGGTAGCTGCTGAGCTTCCCTCTCATCTGGTGCTAAACAGATCATCCTTGCAGCACAAAAACCCTTTTCACTTCTATGTACATATTCAAATTAATATACTGTAACAAATATTCATTATAAAGATTCCACTTCCGTTGATTTCTAACAGAGCAGACAATTCCTCTTTCCTATCTCTTCTGAAGACATCTGGTTGACCTCCGTGTTTCCATTTTTTGGCCATGACTATTGCTGCAGCAATTCTCTTCACAACCAACAATGGCACACGGCTGTCCATGCCATTGTGCAATTTTTCTGGCACAATATCCTTTCCATACAGGCAACTCACAATCCCACGTCACTCTCAGGGAAGGCTTAGAATTGTCACCAGACATCTCATCCTCTCCCAGCAAAATTCATGACATGCAATGTAATTATCTGGAGGATCTAGGTTCTTATTCAGGTGAAGTTTACATAAAAGTTTCTTTTCCTTGCAAATGTGTCTCAGAAATAAAGGAAAGAAAAGACACATACGTTCCTTGGTCTCTCTCTTTGACATACCTGACGGCACATTGTCCAGTATTTTAACCAGACCAATTTTCAGTGTCCCAAGTACCTGAATTTCCACTATTTTCTAAAAAGCTATTCTATGGTCTAATACATCTCATTATTAGGATTCTTTCCCTGATAGTCAGCCTAAATTTTCCCTGATTTTAAGCTGACACTTAAGTTCACAAAATAAGATGCTTCCTATCCAACCAAGTATGTAAAAGCAAGATATCAAGTGAAAAATGGTATCTCATGACTGAGATAACAAGAAAGATTAGCTATTTACAACCCCCAAGGAATTGTTCCCCCCCTCCCAGTGTTGATTGAGCAGCTAGTTGTATTGGCCTTTCCACCTTGGTATAGCCATGATCTGATTCTTCTAGCCTGATATAACCTGTGACTTCCCAATCCAGTATCAAGAAATGGCAATTTTCATATTATAGTGTTAAAATGCAGGGCTCACCTCTGAGATATGGAGGTTAAAGGGTTACCATTGCAGCTGACAAGACAAAGCAGCACTGGGATATGTGAATGGATTGCAAGTACCATTAGTCAGTTCATTCTCTCAGATTTCTAAATGTGAATGCTCTTTAAGTCTCCATCAAGCTGGCACAAGTATAAATTGCAGCATAGCTGCAGTAGCATGGGTAGCAGCAGCGGAGGCGCAGTTGAGCCATGCCAAGTACACAGCCATTGTTTTCCAGAGGTATGTACTCAGCACAGCTCAGCCCAGCCAGGCCTGCACTGCTGCTACCTGTGCCACCTCAGCGATGCTGCTATTTATACTCATGCCAGCTCGATGAGAGGTAGCCTGAGGATGTGTACAAGAGCGGAAGAAACACACCCCTACTTTGTAGTGTAGTGTAGACCTATCCACCAGGAAACTTGTCACACCCAGCCACACGACTGCACCAAAAGAATCTGATAAGTTTGTGTCAACGCAGCCCCCTATCAAGAGACTTATCTAGTCTACATATTCTAACAGCCATTAAGAAAAGAGAAAGAACTTTTTTTTAAAGGGAGGCAATATATTTTAGCAGGAAGAGAAGACGATTAGGAGTCAGAAGTACTGGGACAAAAACTCACCAACTCTCTATGTGACAATAATCGTAAGAAGTGTGAACTGTCCCATTCAACTCAAATCAAGACACTGTGAATATGCACCCAGGGAATCTGAAGTTTTTCCAATGCACCATAGAATCCAGGACCTCTGCCATGGAATTGGCCATTTTGCTAAAGTCAAGAGCCCAACATTTTGCATTCTGTCTCCCTGCCTTGCTGGGATGAGCCTCTTGTTCTCCAAGAGGGAGTTAATTGGATGATAACACAGGATTTCAACCTAAGTTCACGACTCTACAAGTGTCAAGAGTTCACAGGCACCCTGCTTTTCCCCACATTGCTAAATGGTAGTGGGATCCCACCCAGATGTAGAGTGGTCTCAGTATGGAAAAAGGGGGTCCCCAGGTATGGAAAAGATTAAGAACCACTTTATTATCTAAATGCAAAGTACATGGGAGCAGATGGCAGGTAGAGAAATAAGAGATTCTCAGACTAAAATATGGGAAAGAGTGAACAGTACAGTATTGGTTAGAACCTACTCCCTGAGTGTTTGCGAGGAATATATCCCAAACAGTCAGATGTAAAAGGCATTCTAAAACACATTTGGGAATCATACACAGTTATCAGCCCATTTGTGGCAAACAGAGATGAGATTTAAAAAACAGACTGAATGGTTTATCACCCCCCTATCATTACTGCATGAATTTCCAGTAACAGGATTCTGTATTTGAAACACGTTATCCTGTTGATTTGCATACACAAGAATAGTGGCCATGACACACTGGAACTAAAAAATATGATTGTGACAATCCTAAGGAAGCCTGAGAAACACTAACCATGGAAAAATGAAAGATGTCATCAATTTAAAAATGGCTTCTGTATCAAAGTTCTTTATCTAATGTTGTTAAAGTAACACCGAAGATAATGGTAACTGAAAGCTATTAGAGGGAGAAATTTATTTCTCTATTTTTTCCAGTTTATTTTGTGTCTCTGATAGTAATTTGTGCTTGGTCAATTTCATTGTTTGCACTGAATAGTCAGTCCTGTTTCTTCTGTTATTTGTGTGAGTCTGTTATAGAGCAGTAATGGAGAAGAAAAAGATGCTGAGATAGGAAATCTTAACCGTAAACTTCAGAAATTGACAGGGACTCAGTGATAGATGAAATATCTTAAACTGCTTTTAATTCTTTTTTTAAATGGACTAAATTTCAAGTTACATTGTTGAAAGATAGTAACGATTGTTTGAAATATAAATCCTTTCATCCAATTCCTCAGTAGACAAGCCAGTTAAATTCAAGAACTATACTGACTGGCATGTTTTCCCTCCAATGAACCCAGATTTGCTTATTGTAGGACATGGCATGCACTTCTTGGAGCTGCAGAGAATATTCAAGACAAGACAATTATTGGTATATTGTTGAAAAGCAGTCTAGCCCAAAGCTATGCTTATTAAAGAGCCCAATAAACCTGCTATTCTCAGAAAAAAGTATCAGCATAAGCCAAATTCTTTTTGGATGAAGGAATTTCTAAGTATGTGGAACTGAATGTTTTTCAAAGCACCATCATGTGTTCTTTTTTTAAATCTTTTGATTATAAAAAAGCCTGTAAGACAGAAATAAGCCAATACCATTCTATGTGTGCAAACAATCAATATTCTTTGATTTAAAAAACTATCAGCAAAATAGTCTTCTATTGAGAACAGGACTATACAATTTTTTTCATTAATTCTTTTAATGAAGGAGACAGAAAAATCCAGTGTATAAGGGAATAGCATTGGCAATCTGGAGACACAAGATCTATTCTTGGCTCTGGCACTGATTCATTGTGTAACCTTAGCAAGTCACTTATCAGCTCTAGCTCTGTAAAAGAGTCTGTAAAACAGGGATAACAATTACTTACCTTTTGTGAAGCACTCTGAATAATAAACACTAAGTACTATTCCTACTGCCTCTTACTTTAGTAACTACCGACGTATAGGGAAGAGGTGAAGAGTACAGCACAAGCAACATGAGATGATTGAAGTAAAACCCATACAGAAGTATGCTGGATAAGTCTTGCCCAGGACATAAAACTGCAGCGCAAGTGGAGAGCTTCTGTTCCTGACAAAAGTGCTAACGTTAAATGTGCTTTGTAAATTATGGCATCCCACTCTCCACTGATTTAAATTACTCAGCTGCTCCAAGAATAGTGCCGTTGACACTTTTCCTCCAAAGCCAGTACTGAACAGTGTTTCAATGTGCAGTTAAAAGGCACAATGATGTTGGAACAGCCTCTACCCATCCAAAGCATCGCTCCCCAAGGTGAACAGGAAGTACAGAAGGAACTTAAGTAACACTAAATTTCCAAAATGTTATCTTTAGATTAACCTTTCATCCAAGTGTAGCTTGAAGTATGACATTTGCAGGGCCATGAGGCGATGGTCTGAGGTTGCTGCATCACATGAATGGGGAACTGGACCACTGGATACGTATAATAATGAATTCTGTGGCCCTTCTCTTGGACAATGCCTAGTACCATCCTGCATGTTGGTCTGTGGAGAGCTGGCATGGAGATTCCATCACTAGAGCAGAGGGCATGGAGAATTCCCTGTGTTAATATTGGTGTGTTTCCACTGTACCATGGCGTTTAAGATGAGCAAAGGGACTTATCAAAGTCCTCAGTGCAATGGCAAATTTCTCTCTAGGTCAGTTAATGCGAGCCATCCAGGATGAACTTTACTGCATCCTGTCTTGACTTTTAATTTATCCCACTCTGCAAATTAAAATTAGACTGATCTATTCAGCTATTTATGCTGAACAAGCCATTCAGTTAAAGTTCTGTCTTTTTTTAGCCCCAATAATGAGTTACAGGTTTTCATTTCATCATACAGCAGTTCATTTGAAATCTGGATAGTGAAGTGGAATTGAGTGTGCTGGTAGTTTCAAGATTACAACCAATGAGAATCACAATAAATACAAAAAAGCTATACAAATATTTGACCGATGGCCATGCAGTGAGGCTTAAAAGGATAGCTCAAGTGACAGGGCTACTCCACTCTCCAAAGGCACCCGAGACAGGGTGTGTAGGTCCTTTAGTGCCCTAAAGCTACGAAGCACCATGCCCCAATGCACCTAGGAGCAGGCCCCCAAAGTGATTTGCAGGTAAAATGCCAGACTTCCCCTTGCATGTTTGGTAATCGGTGCAACTGAGCCTGCACCTGAAAAAAGGAAGCGTCTGAGCTCTTTTCATAGAAATAAAAGATCTTTAACAGCCGTCCTTGCACAGAGAGACAAGGTGGGCGAGATAATATCTTGTATTGGAACAACTTCTGTTGGTGAGAGAGACAAGTTTTCAAGCTTACACAAAGCTATTCTTCAGGTCTGGAAAAAGGACTCAAAGTTAGGGGGTAACTCAAAGCAACACTGAATTAGTTTCCCAGACCCAAAGAAGAGCTCTGTGCAAGCTTGTCTCTCTCACCAATGTAAAATCTTTTTTTGGACCAGTTTCTTTCACCCACCTTGTCTCTCCAATATCCAGGGACCAATACGCTACAGTGTCCGTGCATGGAGGCAGTGCAATGGCTTAGGGCCTGAACCCAGATAATGCTGGTTACAAACGGGTCTGTGGGGATCCGCTAGTTCTGTGCGCCAAACTCTACACCACCTGGTGAATAATTTTATGGAAACAATGACTGAAAACTTATGGAGTTTCATGTAAGCTTTTCCTGCATAGGGGTACAAGGGAGATGGTTTGGCTCTGTGTTTGCAGAAATACTAAAAAGAATCTAATGATAGGCTTTCTGCAGTTAAATAGTTAGAAAACAGAAACCATGGTGGACATGATACTGCATTCCTTGATAAGCAAAGTGAAAAAACCATAATGAAAATTTATCATGCACAAAAATCAATTTGCTCAACCTTACCATGATGATAACAGTGATGGTAAAACTAAAATATTTTAGTTGCCTTTTTAAATAAATTAATTGTACCAGGCAAATAAGAGCAAAATTTTCCAAGGGATGCCCCAATTTCTGGTCTCTCTTTTTGATCTCCTGGTTTTAAAACATTTCTTCCTCGTTTTACTAGTGTCCTAGCCATTTTACCCTTTGTTCTTTTTATTTTCTTCTCATCTTTTTTTACATATGTGATTGCTTTTTACTCTTCATTAAACTAATGTTTTTCTCTGTAACGTGTTCTCCTTCTGTTTGGCTATAGCTTTCCTTTACTATAATAAAGCAAAGTCATTCTGAGTCACTCTTCACATCCTATCTAGGTCCCCCCACTCTATTTTTCCTCTGTCAATCTGAAACAAATCAGGGGAAAGCTACCCATATACAATACAGACACAGACACACACACTTTCCATCTCTCTCTTTCCCAACCCCACTCATAATACAGAGGACGTGGAACAGCTGAATATGAATAGGCAATAGCAACACAGAAGTACTATTTTGTCTAAATCAGGTCCATTTTCTTCTGTTGCTTTCACTTTGAGGTTTGTCCCTACCACTGAAAAAACAAACCATGTTTTCTTCTTGCTGACTCATCTTCTCAGCTCTTTAGTAAATGAAGAGCAACATTAGAATTTACTTCTGGAAACCCCCTCTGGATACTTTAAAATAACTTTAAAATTACAGTGTCAAAGTTTTGCTATAAAACCATAAAGATTCCATAAAGCAGGGACAGAGAGATCCTGTTTCCTTCAGTTCTCAGATGACATGAGTTTGATGACTCAGCTCAGATGTTAAACACCAGCTCTCATTACAAAGCCACCATATAATTTAGACTGCCTGAAATTTTCTCCTAAGGGAAAAGCATATTGTACAGCAAAAATATATACATGTGTATTTAAAAAAAACCTATCTATTGTGACAAAGTTCCTCCTCTACCTTGGTGGGTCCTGTGCTTATTGGCGGATTTGCTCGCCTCACAGATTTGCCCTGTGGGTCAGAAAACAGCCCAGAGACCTTTCCCTCTGGTAGAAGCCACAGTCCAGGTCAGTTCCTCCTGTGTTTGATCAGGAGTTGGGAGGTTTGGTGGGAACTCGGGCCCGCCCTCTACGCCGGGTTCCCCCCAAACCTTATCAGTGCTTTTGGCATTCACAGAGCAGCTGCACACGGTAGACCAGGGGTGGGCAAACTACGGCCCAGGGGCCACATCCAGCCCTTCAGACATTTTAATCTGGCCCTCGAGCTCTCGCCGGGTAGCGGGATCCAGGGTTTGCCCTGCTCCAGCGCTCTAGCCAGGGACCAGGGTCGGGGGCTTGCCCCCGCTCTGCACATGCCATGGCTCTGTGCGGCTCCTGGCAGCAGCAGCAGCATGTCCCCTCTCCGGCTCCCCCACACAGGGGCAGCCAGAGGCTGCCCCAAGCGCCACCCCTACAGCTCCCACTAGCTGGGAACTGAGGCCAATGGGAGCTGCAGGGGTGGCACTTGCAGACAGTGCAGCATGCAAAACCGCCTGGCCATGCCCCCGCGTAGAAGCCGGAGAGGGAGACATGCTGCTGCTTGAGGTAAGCACTGCCTGGAGCCTGCACCCCAACCCCCTCCCACGCCAAACCCCCCGCCCCAGCCCTGATCCCCCTCCTGCCCTCTGAACCCCTCAGTCCCAGCCTGGAGCACCCTCCTGCACCCCCATCCCCTCATCCCCAGCCCCACCCCATAGCCTGCCCCCCCAGCTGGAGTCCTCACCCCCACACACACCCAACCCCCCTGCCCCAGCCTGGAGACCCCTCCCGCACCCTGAGCTCCTCATTTCTGGCCCACCCCAGAGTTCACACCCCCAGCCAGAGCCCTCAGCCCCTCCCACACCCCACCCCGAATTTCTTAAGTATTCATGGCCTGCCATACAATTTCCATACCCAGATGTGTCCCTCAGGCCAAAAAGTTTGCCCACCCCTGCAGTAGACCATCACTTTGAGAAGGGGCGGCTCCAGGCACCAGCACTCCAAGCGTGTGCTTGGGGCGGCAAGCCGCGGGGGGCACTCTGCCGGTCACCGCGAGGGCGGCAGCATGCCTGCGGAGGGTCCGCTGGTCCCGCGGCTTCAGCGGACCTCCTGCGGGCTGCCACCGAATTCGCGGGACCGGGGACCTCCCACAGGCAAGCCGCCGAAGGCAGCCTGCCTGCCGTGCTTGGGGCGGCAAAATGCCTAGAGCCTCCCCTGACTTTGGGTTAGGGAAACAAGCACTGATTGGTGGGATTGCATTGTGACGCAGGTGTGGGATGAAGACCAGTGGGTACAGAACTTCAGGATACGTAAAGCGACCTTACTGGAGCTATGTGCTGAGCTGTCCCCTGACCTGCAGCGGAAGGACACCAGAACGGGAGCTGCCCTTTCAGTAGAGAAGCGTGTTGCAATCGCTGTGTGGAAGCTGGCGAATCCAGACAGCTACCAGTCAGTTGCAAGTCAATTTGGAGTGGGGAAGTCCACTTTTGGGGCTGTATTAGTCCAAGTGTGCAGGGCAACAAATCGCATCCTGCTGCGGCGGACCATGACTCTGGGAAATGTGCTTGAAATAGTGGATGGCTTTGCAGAGATGGGTTTCCCTAACTATGGTGGGGCGAGTGATGGAAAACACATTCCAATTTTAGCACCAGACCACCTTGCCTCTGAATACATCAATAGGAAGGGATACTTCTCTATGGTGTTGCAGGTGCTTGTGGATGACTTGGGGCGTTTCACGGACATCAGTGCAGGCTGGTCTGGAAAGGTGCATGACACATGCAATCTTCAGGAACAGTGGCCTGTACAGAAAGCTGCTGGTGGGGACTTTCTTTCCAGACCACAAGATCACAGTCGTGGATGTGGAAATGCCCATAGTAATCTTGGGAGACCCAGCTTAACCCTTACAGCCCTGGCTCATGAAACCTTACACAGGACACCTGGACAGCAGCAAGGAGCATTTTAACAACAGGCTGAGCAGGTGCCGCATGGTAGTCGAATGTGCCTTTGACCGTTTGAAAGCTCGCTGGAGGTGTCTCAGTGGCAGGCTAGACCTTACCAAGAATAATATTCCCGTGGTCATAGCTGCGTGCTGCACTTTCCATAATCTGTGTGAATCTAAGGGTGAAATGTTTGCTCAGGTGTGGAGCACTGAGGCAGAGCGCTTGGCTGCACAGTTTGAACAGCCAGATGTTAGGTTCTGCCAGAGGAGCCCCCAGGGCTGCTATTAACATCAGAGGGGCTTTGAGGAACCACTTTGACAATGAGGGGAAGTAACACGTCTGCTTTAGAGTTGCTTCCCTGGTGCATCCATGCACAATTTTGGGGCCCAAGATTCATGCAAGAAAATGCTTTAGAAGAGTGAATTGTTTGCTACACGCTTTTGTAGAACACAGAATAAAAACACCATCATTAAATACCTTAGCCTTTATTCATTGTTAAAAAGGGTAGAACCTCACAACTGTGTGTAGCTCTAGCTATCATTGTGCAAGCTGTGAGAGGGGGTGGAGTGATGGGGAAACTCGGGAGTGCTGTGAAGTGAAAAGGAATGTGTGGGCATAGATGGGGGTGGGGTTGGCAAAGAATTGTGCATCTGCATGTGCTGCAGTGGAGGTCGACCACGGATCTGCTCTGTCTGCAACTGTATCAAAAGACTTGAGCATCTCTGTCTGATCCTCCATAACTTTTATTATCCACTCTGTCGCTTGCCTAGCAAATGCTGCATTCTCTTTTCTGTCCTGACTTCCGGCAGAATTGCAGGGAACTCATTCTAAAATTATCACACACTTTTTCACAGGCGGCCAACCTGCTGGCTGACATCTCACTGCTGCGAGTAAGCAGGGAAACCAGGGCACAACTACTGCATGCTTGTGGCTTGCACCCAGGTCTATATGCAGCTCAGCTATGTGCCACTTTGGTCCCAGCTCCAGTGATTGCTAAACAGCATGGTGCAGTTTCCTGCAATGGGGGAACTAACAAGGCTGCAATCTCTTGGAATCTGCAGCAGAGGATTAACAAGTACCTCTTGGAAACTTTCCAGAGCCTGTCTCTGGAGGATTCCATGCAGGTCTCTATGTCCATCCACACCCTGCTTGGCCATGCAGATTGGCTACACACGGCTATGTCCAGCTGACATAAAACACTACCTGCCTCCCACTTTTCAATTCCCTACACAAGCCACAGCAACTTACCCGGCGTCTCATCTTCTTTCTGCTCCTCGTGGAGCACTTCTGGAGTGGAGAAAAGTTCCTGGCTGCCTGCCCCACTGGGTGACCCCGCTGGGAGCTCCACATTCTCTTCTAGTGCCACTTCATCCAGAATTTCAGCCTCTGGGTTACCCCAGCTCACCTCAGCTCCGCTCCCTCCCCGAACCCTGCGGCAGCTCCCCACCCCACCCCCGCTCCGCCCTGAGGCACCCCGCCCATAACAGCTCCCCCCCAGCCCAGGGAGCCATCGCTGCTCCACTTCTCCCGCCTCCCAGGTTGCGGCACCAATCAGCTGTTTGGCACCGCAAGCCTGATTGGGAGAGAAGCAGAGTGGGGCGGCGTGATCAGGGGAGGAGGCGGAGCAGAGGTGAGCTGGAGCAGGGAGTTCCCCTGCGTGCCACCCCCCCACCCCCTTACTTGCTGCAAGAGGCCCTCCCCGCGCCCCCCTGCCCCAGCTCTCTCCACCTAAATGCCAACGACGACCAGGACGGCCGAAGATCCAGCCGCTGCGGTTGCCACGGAAGAAAATGCCCCCCCCAAATGGTAGTGCCCTAGGCAACCACCTAGGTCTCCTAATAGGTTGCACCAGCAACCTATTAATAGGCAGCAGGTTTAAAACAAATAAAAGGAAGTTCTTCTTCACGCAGCGCACAGTCAACTTGTGGAACTCCTTACCTGAGGAGGTTGTGAAGGCTAGGACTATAACAATGTTTAAAAGGGGACTGGATAAATTCATGGTGGCTAAGTCCATATTAGCCAGGATGGGTAAGAATGGTGTCCCTAGCCTCTGTTCGTCAGAGGATGGAGATGGATGGCAGGAGAGAGATCACTTGATCATTGCCTGTTAGGTTCACTCCCTCGGGGCACCTGGCATTGGCCACTGTCGGTAGACAGATACTGGGCTAGATGGACCTTTGGTCTGACCCGGTACGGCCTTTCTTATGTTCTTACCAGCCCTGCCTCTCGCACCTTATGGTACGCCTGCCTCAGCTCCTTTATCTTGGTTCTGCACTGCTGCATGTCCCGATCATAGCCCTTATCGCACAAGCCTCGAGAAATTTCTCCACGTGTGTCCCGATTCCTACAGGTCACTCGCAGCTCATAGACTCTTAGACTTTAAGGTCAGAAGGGACCATTATGATCATCTAGTCTGACCTCCTGCACAATGCAGGCCACAGAATCTCACCCACCCACTCCTGTAACAAACCTCTAACCTATGTCTGAGTTATTGAAGTCCTCAAATTGTGGTTTGAAGACCTCAAGCTGCAGAGAATCCTCCAGCAAGTGACCCGTGCCCCATGCTGCAGAGGAAGGCGAAAAACCTCTTGGGCCTCTGCCAATCTGCCTTGGAGGAAAATTCCTTCCCGACCCCAAATATGGCATTTAAGATGAAGGTTCAGTTCAGGTGATAATAAAATCAGACCAGAGTTCATACAAGTTTTCTGAAGTTTAGAACCCAATTTTGGAGGGGAACTGAGCCTATAAGGGTAATTTCTAAACAGTATTATAAAAGCCACACCACCATCTGTCACTGAACAGACTCCTCTCCCCATATACTCCCCAGAGCGGCAGCATGGGAATTGCGGGACGCTTTCTGGAGGCCAATAAATTTAAAAAATAAGGTATGGTGTCTACACTGGCTGTTTGTCGGCAATAAAGGGAGGGGGAAAGACAGAAGTCTCTCACAGGGGTGGAAGTTTTTTGTCGCCAAAACTGGGCATTTTTTTTCGACAAAAGTCCCATTGCAGTGTGTATGCTATCGCTGTGTTGCCCCCAAAAGGTAGTTTTTGGTGACAAAACTTGCCAGTGTAGACAAGCCCTAAATGAAACACATGCCATTGTAACCCAACCATCTAGATTAGTTATATAACTATAGAAACACTGCCTGAAATCTTAATGTTCTTATATAACCCACAGCTCAGGATCAATGTGTATTACACATCCTCCTCTTTGTCTGTTCCACAAAGGATGAGAGTCTGTTACAGCTCTCAGACAGCCTGGCTCTTTTGCTCAAGTATTTTCAGAACTGCAGGTCTCCAGCGTATCAGCTGTCCACTCACCAGATAAATGCTGCACAAGCAGCAAGAATAAATTGGAGACAAGCAAATAATATACCCTGAAATTCATGAAAAACATCCATTTTATGAATTGAAGTTATGTATGTATTATAATTATGGTGTTTTGCAGTAGCCTCATTATGCTGTACAAACACACAGCAAGAGATTGTCTCTGTAGGCAGGAACTGTGACAGATTAGCCACTGGGCCCACGGGCCCTGGTCAACTGGAGGGGCCCCCAGTTTCTGTCACCCAGCAGCTGGGGTGGGGAAAACCCCTGTGCCCTCAACCCCCTCCCCGGCAAAAGCCCCCGACCCTGTCCCCAGCAGAGGAAGCCCCCAGTGCCCCTACCCCGTCCCCAGCAAAAGCCCCTGGGTGGCAAGGGAAGCTCCCATGCCTGATTCCGTTCTCCGGCAGAAGCACCAGGCAGGCAAGGCAGGAGAAGCCCCAGCACCCTGATCCTGGTCCCCTGCAGAAGCCCTAGGGGCTTGTAGGGGAAGCCCCAGCACCCAGACCCCCGCTTGTGGGGTGGGCGGAATAAGGGGGATCCTGGGTGGAAGAGGCAGAAAGGGGTGGGGCTCTGGAAAGGGCCACAGACAGAAGAGGCAGAATATGGACACAGCTGCAGGCAGAAGGGGTGGAGAGGGCCCCCCACACTTGCTCTAGCCCACCAGGAAACCTTATTCTGCCTCTGTACAGAGGTTAATATTTGAACAGACAAGACAAACAAATGGTTTAGTGGGGAAACAGTCACGGAGGGCTTGGCTACACTTACAAGTTGCAGCGCTGGGAGTTACAGCGCTGGTCATGCAGCTGTGTAGGGCCAGCGCTGCAGTGTGGCCACACTGACAGCTACCAGCACTGCAGTGTGGCCACACTTGCAGCACTTTCCAGCGCTGTATTGAGAGGTGCATTGTGGGCAGCTATCCCACAGAGCACCTCGTCCCATTTTGGCACTGAGTATTGTGGGAAGGGGAAGGAAGTGTGCGGGTCATTCCGCTTCCTGTGTGCCAACGCCCCGTGGTGCATCGCTTCACATCCCAGCATTCACTCTTTCTGGCAACGTTTGGCGCCATTGTGAGCGTCTTTCTGTTTTACTCTCTGTGTGAATCGCGATTTCTGTGGCAAATGGAGCCCGAGCTGCTGAGGACTGTGCTGATGAGTGTCGCCAGCACAACACGTTTGGCAGTCGAGCTATTCCTTCAGCTCCAAAGTGACAGTGAGGAGTCTGACGATGATATCGATATACATTCTCCTGCCGCGTGTAACACTAAAGTGCTTGTGGCATTCACGGAAATGCTCAGCACCGTTGAACGCCGCTTTTGGGCTCGGGAAACAAGCACTGACTGGTGGGATCACATCGTCATGGAAGTCTGGGATGACGAGTAGTGGCTGCAGAACTTTCGTATGAGAAAAGCCACTTTCATGGGACTGTGTGCTGAGCTCGCCACCACTCTGCGGCGCAAGGACACAAGATTGAGAGCTGCCCTGACGGTGGAAAAGTGGGTGGCTATTGCAATCTGGAAGCTGGCAACTCCAGACAGCTACCGGTCGGTCGGGAACCAGTTTGGAGTGGGAAAGTCGACCGTTGGAATCGTTTTGATGCAAGTTTGCAAGGCAATTAATCGCATCCTGCTAAGAAAGACCGTGACTCTGGGGAGCGTGCAGGACATTGTGGATGGCTTTGCACAAATGGGTTTCCCTAACTGTGGAGGGGCGATAGATGGGACGCATATTCCTATTCTGCTCCCCCCCCCACCTGGCATCAGAGTACGTTAATCGTAAGGGGTATTTCTCTATGGTTCTCCAGGCGCTTGTGGATCACCGCGGGCGTTTCATTGACATTTACACAGGCTGGCCTGGAAAGGTGCATGATGCACGCATCTTTCGGAACAGTGGCCTGTTCAGGAAGATGCAGGCAGGGACTTTTTTCCCAGACAGGAAGATCACAGTAGGGGACGTCGAAATGCCCATTGTGATCCTTGGAGACTCCGCTTACCCGTTACTGCCTTGGCTCATGAAACCCTATACAGGGAAGCTTGACAGGAGCAAGGACCGGTTCAACTACAGGCTGAGCCGGTGCCGAATGACTGTGGAGTGTGCTTTTGGGCGTTTAAAAGCCCGCTGGAGATCCTTGTATGGGAAGCTAGACTTGGGGGAAAGCAGCATCCCCGCGGTTATATCCGCTTGCTGTACCCTCCATAATATTTGTGGAGGAAGGGTGAAACATTCAGTCAGGCATGGACCACCGAGGTTCAAGTCCTGGAGGCTGAATATGCACAGCCAGAGAGCAGGGCTAATAGAGAGGCCCAGCACAGGGCTACAAGGATTAGGGATGCCTTGAGGGAAGAATTTGAGGCTGAAAGCCAACAGTAATGTTTGCTGCCTTGCATGGGAGTGAATTGCACTGTTTACACTGTTATTCTATTATCCCTAAAATGATTTGCAGTGCCTCTTTCTTTACTGGGCTAAGGTATCTTTCACTATCTGCTATAATAAAGACTATTTTCAAAGCCAAGAATTGTTTTATTGAAAAGAAAAAAACTTCCTTGACAGACAGACAGACACACAACATTTCATGAACACAAGAGGGCAGGGGTGTGGGTTGGTGAACTGTACAGTCACAAGTTTGCATATGTCCTGTCTGGATTGCTGTTTAATGAATCCTGCACTTCAGGGTGCATATACTGCATGGTGATGGGGGTTGAATGCAGAGGGTAAGGGTGGTAGGTATCAGGGCTGGTTGGTGAACGTACAGGTGTTGGAGGCAGCTGGTGGTGGTAAGAACCTGGATGCTGGGGAAAGGTGGTTTGAGCTGACATTGGGGCACAAGGCAAAAAGCTTTGGGACGGGGGGGGCTGTGGGGCAGCACGGGACTGCTCTGCCTGCATGGCTACGATAGCCTGGAGAGAGTCCGCTTGGCGCGACAGGATCTCTAGCAGCTGGTTTGTGCTTTTCCTCTTTGCCACAGCGTTTCTACGCCAATGTCTCTGGCGGATCATGCTTTCCTTCTCTCTCCACTCCTTCAATTCTTTTCTCTCTGTAGCAGAGTGATGAAGAACAGTTTTCAGCATGTCCTCTTTGCTCTTTCGGGGATTTTTTCTCAAATTTTGAAGCCTCTGTGATGTTGAACATCTGGGCAGTCCAGTAGTCAAGGTCACTGTAGAAACACAGAAATGACAACATTTAACACGGGCAGCATTGTAGCCACTATCTCCAGACATGAATTGTTACACTGAGGGAGTTCTCACTTTAGCATTCTTTTCCCCACACGCATAACACAACAGAAGCCACGAAATGGTGAGTGAGGGGTGCTTATATAGGGAGAAGTGGGGCTTGAGTGATAGAGGGGAGCTGGTTGCTTCGGGTAATCTGGAGTGCTAGAGGGGTTGAGTGAAGATGCAGCTGCAGGGGTGATCTTATCTTCCTATCTCTTCACTAAAGAGTCTCCCAACATTTTTCACAGGAGTTAATCCTGGAAGATGTCTCCCTGCTACGAGTCACTAGGGAACAGCGGGAGGCTCTTTTAGAGCAATGTGGATTCCGCCCGGGACCCTATGCGGCTTGCCTGTGTTCAGAAATGGTCCCCCCACCACTGGCAGCACAGTGGCGCGGACGCGTCACCGTCACTGGGACAAGGGACACAGTGGCTCTGCCTATAAACCTATAAACCTGCGCAGGCATATTGCCCACGCTCTGGATGAAACTTTTGCTGAGATAACTGAAGCAGATTACCGCGACGTGATAGACCACATCAACGGGCTATTCCACATCTAGAGGCTGGCATGCATGCAGCCATAACCCCCCTTCCTCTCCAGAAACATTTCCACCCAGAAAATAAAAGCCGCTTACCGGTAACCCGCTCCTCTGCTTGTCCTTCTGCAACTGCTGGCTGCTGCGATTGGGTACTTTCCTCCTGGCTTGAGAAGAGCTCCTGGCTGCATGCCCACTCTGGGGTGTCTTCCCCCATCCCAGTAGCTTCACTCGCCGTTTCCTCCCCCCCCCCCGCCTCCGCCTCCTGTCCCCCAGCCTGCTCAGAAGTGTCCATCGTTATCCTGGGATTGGCAGTGGGGTCACCCCCAAGTATCTCGTCCATCTCCCTGTAAAAACGGCAGGTCATGGGGGCAGCTCCGGATCGGCGATTCCCCTCGCGGGCTTTGTAATAGGCACTCCGCAGCTCTTTAACTTTCACCCTGCATTGTAGTGCGTCCCGATCATGGCCCCTATCCAGCATGGCCCTTGATATCTGCTCAAAGATATCGTAATTCCTACGGCCGGAGCGCAGCTGTGCCTGCACAGATTCCTCACCCCAAACACTGATGAGGTCCATCAGCTCGCCATTGCTCCATGCTGGGGCTCGTTTGCCACGTGGAGGCATGGTCACCTGGAAAGATTAACTGATTGCACTCCACACCTGGCTGCAGCAAACAGGAAGGAGATTTTTAAAATTCCCGGGGCATTTAAAGGGCGGGTCACCTGAGGCAAGAGCAGTAGAGTGCAAACTGATGAGCAGAGTGGCTGAACAGGAATTCTGGGATACCTCCTTATTCCCTGGAGGACAATTAAAGCGCTGGTGAGTGTCCACACCTGCTGAGCAGCGCTGGATCACCAGCGCTGCACTCCTTATACCCCTGCCGGGATGGGTTTTCAGCCAGCGCTGCAACCAGGGAGTTGCAGCGCTGGTTGTGCCCTGCAAGTGTGGACGGGGTGTAATTGCAGCACTGGAAAGCCTCCACCAGCGCTGCAACTTGTAAGTGTAGCCAAGCCCGGAGAGGTGAAGTGAAGTGATCCATGACTGTAGCCACCATGTTTAAGCCTACATTTCTCTTAAAGTTTCCTGGCAGAGTGTTCAGTTGGTATTTTGCTTCCTTAGGGTGTCTTTCATATTTCCACCAATAAAAGTTCCTTTACTATTAAATGGCTACGTTTGACCCTTCATGCATCTACTCCACACAGAATTATTAACATGCTCTACCTCGGATAACGCACCCTGTAGCAATGACAAACTCAGTGTAATACACTTTCACTTTAAAAATCAAACCTCTTGCTACCACAGATTTGATGTACAGTATTCATGACATTGAAAAGCACATTTGTATAGTTGCAGTGAACTGGTTGTGCTGCAGAATTCCCCTGCAAGTACTGATGCTATTGCCCTCAGTTTAGCATTTTGATGCTAGGTCACAGTCTGTCTCAAACATATCCATCCCAAGATTGCTATTAAGGGGATGAAAAACAGAAAAAGCAACCAGCATGTGAGAGTATGATGCCGCAGGCTGGGAAAGCACAAACTCACATTCAAAATGATCATTTTTTTACTATGTATCAACTGTTGTATGGTCCTATTGACAGATTTTAGGGCTCAAAAGGAGCTTAAGAGAGGCCAGAACAAAAGGATAGCACTCTACTTGCTCATTAGAAGTAACTCTAGGAGCCTGCATACACTCACTCGTGTGGAATCCTTCTCTGCCCCTTTCATTCTTCCCTCCCAAGGAGCTTAGATCACAGTGCAGGGCAGCTGTGAGTAGGAAACAAAGCTACCAGAGAAAAGGAGAGGCCTAAGAAGCAGTATAAAGGACTGGCCCTCCTAATTCCTAAAAGCAACAGGATTTCTCAGTCACTGTCAGGATATTTGCTGCCCCCTACATTCCCTGCAACTCCCTCCTACTTTTAAAGGGATGGCACCTCTGGAACTCCATAAATGCCAACTCAGAGCTTCCCAAATAACTTTTCTACTCTTGTGGCTTTTTCCACAGGAAGCGATTATGAAGACTGATATATACCACTTCGACGGCAAAAGAGCAGCTCAACATTTCTCTCTCCCCCTCTGGCTAGAAGAAATAAAACGCACAGCCATAAGGAACAGAGGGCAGTGGCACTGAGGCAGCAGTTGGAGACTAGCTAACTGCAGAGAAAGTACTTAGGTATTTAAAAAACATGAATGGCAGATCCAAAAAGTGTAGTTTGCTTTTTAAAACAATTACTTTGAATGAATGAAAACAGTAATATTATTTACTACTTACTACCAGAGACCCTGCTTATTCACTGCAGTCTCATTTCCAACTGCGGGTAATCAGTTGTGCCAATGCAGACACTGCTCAGGGACAATGTCACATCCATGAATGGTAAACAAATTTTATTGCCACTTAAAGGAGGTGGATTTAAGTGAAGTTCTTTGGCAGTTATTAAAATGTATTTCATATGGAAGGTTGTAATCAAAGCTAATTCATTTTTATCCAATTGCAAATTGGACATACAATTCATAAATTATACTCAGGGGAATCCCTTCAATAGCCAATAAATACAAATCCAACTACCTTTGTCTCCACAATTCAACTTTATATCTGATACTATCATCCTCATTATAAGGTTTGGGAAAACTCTGGCCACGTGGTCTTCCATAAAGTATGCATTCCAATGGACCTCATCCACTGAAAATTATGTTTGATACCAGTGCATGGTCAAACAAGCATGGAATATATTCAAGTAGGGTTAGTGGGTTTCTGATAGTTGGTGATTTCCACATTATCAGGATGTGCAGGATTCATTTGTCCTTTCCACAGGTGTAGACTCTGGCTTACTTTCCCTATATTATTTATTTAATTTCTGTTTCAAAAGGGACACCATCAAGCTGAAAATCACATTGGTCTGAAGAGTTCATTAAAAGTGACAAGATTTCTATAGCAGAAAGACTTTAGATAGAAAGAACACTATTTTTTTCCAACTTGTTTACTTGTTGCAATAACCATGAGTCCAAAAACCAATGATGCCCATACAAATATATGAAATCCATACTACAAATAAGCCTTATACTGCTAAGGCTAAGATTTTTTTATGGATATTTTTAATAAAAGTCACAGACAGGACACAGGCAATGAAAAAAATTCATGGAAGCCCATGACCTGTCCCTGAGTTTTACTAAAAATATCCATGATAAAATGGGAAGGGGCTGGGCAGATGCCAGGTGGCTGGAGGCTCCAGGCACACACACCCCTCCCCCCGCGGCAGTAGGGAGTTGCTGGGGTCCCTCTGCCCACCACGGTGCATGGAGCTGCTGAAATCTCCCTGCAACCAACACCGTCGGCCAAGGAGCTGCGGGGGAGCCACGGGGGGTCCCCCTGCCATCGGTGATGGTGTTGGAAAATCATAGTGCTAATGAAGCCTTTCCGTATTAGGCCTGAGTAAACCAAAGTTATGTTATGCTTGTCCAAACTGTGTTGGAAAGCTTACAGAACTCATTGATTAGACTGAAGGTGTATCTACCTAAGTCAGCTATTTTCTTATCAGTTTTGTTTTGTTTGGCTCCATATATATGCTGGCTCCCCAACTGCACTGCAGCTGCATTCACATGTATGCAAGTATCTAAGTAAAAGGTACAAAGGGTGTGTATGTGTGTGTCCTTCACCCTTCAAAATGTATCCTCAACAGTGTGTCTCTGTAGCCCCACAAAATGATATATATATATATGTATCCCATATCCCCTAACAGATGCACAGGCATGCACAGGTAGGTCAAAAAATGACGCAAACAACGTAGGCTAAGTTGTTTGTTTGTTTGTTTATTAAATAAAATCTGCATCTGGCCATGTGTCTCTTTCTCTCTCTCTGGCAGACTCAGCCTCTCGACTCAGCTCAGCAAGCTCTCTTGTGAAGGGTGGTGTGTTGTCTGTTGTCTTCCCTGTCTCCGTGGCTCCGGTAGGTAACGGGAGGCAGGCCCTTTTGGCTAACAATGGCTGCGAGCTTGGGGACACGCTGTCTTAGGCAGCGAGGGTATCTCACAGCTCCCTGCCGCTGCGGGACCCTGCAGCTCCCAGCCACTAGGGCTGAAGTCACGATTCCGTGACCTCTGTGAGTAAATAGTAGCCTTATATATTGCAAGTATTACTGATTCATCCTGCAGATACACTGCATCCATCAAGAAACCAACCCCATACCTGTATTAATATCTGCTGTGGTCCCACATGTGAAGAGTTAAAAGGAACAAATTAAATAGGCCTGGGGGTGTTGCTCAACAGGCTTTTTATTCCTCCTGACTATCCCCACAAGGGATATTTACAAAAACTAATTGGCAATTAGCATGTCTTATTAGTCCACTATATTGAAAGTAAAGGAGGAGAGGTTTTCAACTTGTGCAGTAACCAGAGTCCTTCAAAATGGGTGCTCCACTTAAGGTGCCCATGTGCTCTACTGCAGCTTAGATCTAAGATTTTTGGTAGAAAAATGCCTTTTCAGTCGTCAGATATGCTCCAGACATCCTGCCCCATAATGAGGATATATAAAGCTGCATGGGTGAACTGCCCTTAGCGCCTTCTCTATCACAAAGCCCAGACAGACCGAGGGGCAGGAGGGTGGGTAGCGGAGGACCCAGGGAATATACATCTCAAAGAACTCCAGTTACAGCACCAGAGGAGTAAATTCTCCTTCTTCGAGCAGTGCGCGTATAGATGCTCCACTTCAGGTGACTCCAGAGCAGCATCCTCAAAAGAAGAAGGCGGTTTCAGAGTCAGTTGGAACACTGAAGACAAAACTGCATTGCCAGCCACAACATCTGACCTGAAAGCATGAACCAAAGCATAATAATATTTGGAGAAAGTATGTACTGAGGACCCGGTTGCAGCTATGCAAATTTCAGCAACTAAAACATGCGTCAATAATGCTATAAATGTAGAGGTAGACAAAAAGTCGACATAAGTGAGTGGCTACTACTTGCATGATCTTTGGCTTCTCATCTGCCCCCAAGTATATTCTCAAAAAGCACTTGATACTGGAAGTGATGCTTACTGACTGTCAAACAAACAAAGAAACCTCTTGTGAGAGGGGTGAACTGCAACATGAAAATGTGTCCTCTGAAGGTGGAAGGCCTCAAACTAACCCTCAGAATGTAACAATGGAATCACAACTGAGAGAGTCTCCATCCTCAGTTTCTGCAATCTCACAAAGGTGTTTAGGAGTCTGAGATCTAATGTCTGTCTCCATCCCCATTCCTTTTGGGGACCAGAAAATATTTGGAATAGAATCCCTTCCCCAGTGCTGGAATGGAACCGCTTCTACAGCCCCTATGCATAGAAGAAAAATGACTTCCAGTCTCACCAAATGATCATGAGATGGGTCCCTGAAAGGGGACAGTGAAGGGGTGGTAGGGTAGCAAGGATGGAGGTGAAATGAATGGAACTTGATATTACGTCCTCCAAAACCCATTGTCGGATGTAATCTGCTCCCAGGTAGGTCAGAAATGGGGAGACAGTCTCCAAAGTGAGGGATGTGGGTGGGACGACAAAGCTGAAGATTTTTGGAGGTGGGGATGTTCTGCATCTTCAACCAACCCATCAAAATTGATGCTTGGACAAAGGTGACGGCTGTACCAGTCATGGTAGGTGGACTTTTCTTTTGGAATCTTGGTCTCTTGTTAGGTGGCTCAGAAGGCCTAGGGTAAGTAGAGAACTGGACCAAATGAGCTCTCTATGCCATTTGTGACCTGCTTAATTTTTGTTTGTTTGCAAGGATGCATATTCCAAGGGACCTGGCAGTGGCCCTGGAATTTTTCCAGGTATGAAGAGATTTGTCAGAGGACTCAGAGAAAAGTGTAAGCCCATTAAAAGGAAGGTCTTCGATGGTATTTTGGCGCTCCCTTTGGAGACCCAGACTGCTGTATCCAAGATGCTCTATGCATGACAACTGTGGTAGAAATGAAGCAGGGCTACTGTGTCAGCTGTGTCTTAGGAGACCTGCAACAGGCTTCTTGTTAGGAGTAAGGCTACGATTTAGAATACAAATGAACAACAAGAGTTAATGAATAGCCATAACAAACCGAAGAAGGTGACATGCAAAGATGGTCAATTATGAATTTATGCTTATTAAATATTTCTGAAGTTACTAGTAAGTAGGACTAAAAACAGATGTCCATCAGCGAATTTTTCTAGCTGTGCAGTTCACATTCATTATCACTTTGCAAAGAAATCTTTTTTAATAGCTGACCCATTGCTACTTGGGCCAGAGCTGTGCATTTTAATGCTGCTGCATGTGTCCCCAAATCTTCTTTACACAAGGGGAGGGGGAGCTCCAGGGGATTTGGGGCACGCACAATCTTCAACTCCACAACTGCCAACCACATACCAACAGTGGAACTGCCTTGCAAACATTGGCTGCATAAACTGCTATGATAATTGTTCCTTCCTATGCAGATGTTTGTAGATGCAGATCTGCATTTCTCCCAGCCCCATGCTTTCACCAAAACACAATGTGCCTATAGCCATGATGGAGGTTACAGAGCCCTGAGCTATTTCCTATTGGCCTGCATTCAACCCTCATACAGATCAACCCCTCACCAGTTCTGCTGAATTGAAGGTCACATGCTTCTACAGAACTAGGGTCAACCCTGAGGCAATAGAAAGAGAATCCTTTGAAAGCCACTGTAATTCGATCCCAATATTCATTTTCCACAAATGCCTGTATTCCAGCTTGTCGCTAGAGCACTTTCATCCAACAATGGTGTCCCCATTTTTAGACCCTCTCAATATGGACAGGCAGCAGAGATGATCAAAGAGTTTTGCACTGCCAAAACAGTGCCTAAATATCACATGTAAACATAATACAATATTCAAGAAAAAATAAGTTTACAGTCTTGGTGCAAAAATAGAAACAACAAAAAACTAAAACGTGGTAACTAAAGCCTACTTTTCGTGTTGTTGCTTTCTTTGGGATGCTTTCATTAGCACATGGGTGGGGGAGGGGAAATCAAAGCTCCTACATGCTACAATAATACAAACAAAAACAACAACATGAATGTTTAATCATTAAGCAGCAATGCTGTTCAACCCCTACACTGTATTCAAGCCATACGTCTGTTTACCATCCTCTTCTTGTTCTTCTCCAGCCTGAACTTCCAAGAAGTTTTCCCACACGGCCATCTCAAGCTAGAATTCTTTCCATGATCTGGTCCAATACGCATTCACTTTTTCCTTCAAATATTTTTTTTAAGTACATTTCTTACAACCGGCCTATAAACCCCAGTGCTCCCTCAATAATGTGTTAACCAACAAAACATTACTAAACTTCCCTTCCCCCAAAATTCTAATCCAATTTCTTAGAACTGACATGACTCATGCTGCACTTCACCACTCAGTTAGCTTTCTGTACTAGATCCCAATCCCAATCTTCATCTGTACAATGGTACAATGTCTTTTTAGACTGTATATTCAGACTGGTAGGAACTGTATCTTCATATTTGTCTGTGAAACATCTAATACACCAAGTCTTAAGTAAACTAATTAAACCACATGAATAATGCGGTCAAGAATATCTGAAAAATCATAATTGTCCCTTTGCCAGAGGGTCAGTTAGAAGGCACTCACCATTTCAGATTTTATGAATAATATTAACTTTAACCACAACACAAACACATTTGTACAAATAACTGGGGAAACGTTAAAATTCTCCATAAATTATCTGCCTGTGAATCTTCAACTTGATTAAACCAAGTTTAAAAATATTAATATTTTCACACAATATAAAAAGTGTAAGTTGGGGAGGGGGTTTTCAGCAGTACAACTGCCTAACCAGTTATTCCCCATTTTGTAGTTGTGCATTTGATTTCTCCTTCCTAAGTAAACTACTTTATAGAATTTCATTTTGTTGAATTCAGACCAACTCATCAAGGTCGTTTTGAATTCTAATCCTGTCCTCCAAAGCACTTGCAAAGTGCAGCTTGGTGTCACCTGTAAATTTTATAAGCACACTCTCCACTCCATTATCCAAGTCAATAATGAAAATATTGAACAGTGTCAGACCCGGGACTGACAAGTGCGGGACCCCACTAGATACGCCGTCCCAGTTTGACAGCGAACCATTGATATCTACTCTGAGTGCCATCATTCAACCAGTTTTGAATCCCCCTTATAGTAATTTAATCTAGACCACATTTCCCTAAGATCCTTATGAGAACGTCATGTGGCACTGTGTTAAAAGGCTTACTAAAATCTAGATACATCACGTCTACTGCTTCCCCCATGTTCAGTAGGCCAGTAACCCTGGCAAAGAAGGAAATTTGGTTGGTTTGTTATGATTTGTTCTTGATAAATCCATTCTGGCTACTCTTATAATGTTATCTTCCAGGTGCTTACAAACTGATTGTTTAATAATTTGTTCCAGTATCTTTCCAGATATCAAAATTAGGCTGACTGAGCTATAATTCCCCAGGTCCTCTTTGTTCCCCTTTTTAAGGGCAGGTACTATGTCCTTTTCCAGTCCTCTGGGACCTCACCCAGTCCTCCATGAGTTCTCAAAGATAACTGCTACCAATTTCAAGATAAAGCAATCTAGTTCCCTAAGTACCCTAGATGAATTTCATCAGGCCCTGCTGATTTGAATATATCTAAATATAATATTTTAACCTGTTCTTTCCCTATTCTGACGTATGTTCCCTGTTCTTTTTTGTTAGTATTAACTGTGTTGAGTAGCTGGTCACCATTATTGAAAACTAAAGCAAAATAGGCATTAAACGCCTCAGTCTTCTTGATGTCATCAGTTATTAGATCTCCTTCCCCACTAAGTAGAGGACCTACACCTTCCTACATCTTTCTCTTGCTCCTAATGCATTTCTAGAGCCCATTTTATTGCCTTGTGTGTCCCTGGCTAGGTGTAACTCTTTTTATGCCTTAGCCTTTCTGATCTTGTCCCCATACACTCGGCGCTATATTTTTTGCACTTCTCCTTTGCAATTTGTCCACGTTTCCACTTTTTGTAGGATTCCTTATTGATTTTCAGGTCATTAAAGAGCTCCTGATGGAGCCATGTTGGCCTCTTAGTATTGTTCCTCTCTTTCCTTTGCATCAGGATAGTTTTCTGTTGTACCTTTAATATGGTCTCCTTGACACAAAGCAAACTCTCCTTTTCTCTTAGATTATCTTGCACTATGATATGTCCAGCACTATATGGGAATTGGGTAATTTAGAGTAACTTGACTGTAATAACAGGGTCACTGATTATTTTTATCCTTTATCTAATAATCAAAGTGACCCTATGATTACAGCCAAATTACCCTAAATTACCCAATTCCCATTATATAATTACAGAAGTCCTGCAACAAAAAAAACATTAGATTTGGAAAAACATCCCTTCACTAGGTCCCTTAGTAACAGGCTTAGGTTTTGTTTGTCTTTCTTAAATCCTGACAGCCTAATAATATGTAGCATACTGTCTTGCTGGCACTTTATTAACAATCCTGCTCCACATCAGACTAGATGATCATAATGGTCCCTTCTGATCTTAAGTTCTATGATCATCATGTATGCAGAAATCTTGCATGACAATACAAACAAACAAACAGAGCTGCCAACATCACATACTTAGAGAGGAGGTGGAACTCTAAGAATACTAGTCACTGGACAAAGCAGTAAAATTGTGGAAATAACCTGTAAGATTAGTTCAGAATATGCCTTCTAAGCACAGGGATGGTCAGAGCCAGGGTTTTAATTTAGTCCAATATTTTTCAAGGGTTTAATATGTTACTGTTTATCACAAATTTAAGAAACATTTAAACAATAGCAAGATGGAAAGAGAGGTCTGATTCTGCAGTTTACTACAATCTTGAATTATCCAGGAACCCTTCCACAACATAGTGCATAGACACAAACTCAAATAGCAATTAGCTATCCTTACTATTAGCACTAAGAGTAAGATGAATGACAATTCAGGCCTGCTACAGAAATATAGCAGCATAAGGTATGCTGACTATTTAGATCATTCGTTTTAAGACCTCTTCAGTTACATAGATCCATCAGAGAACCTTCGGCAGGTTTAGTGAACTATACCATACAAATTAATTATTATGTTACCAGCATTCCAGAGAAAGCAAGCAGACTTGCATGTGCAGTTCTCTATTTCAATTTTCATATAGCTAACTAGCTCAAACAACAGAGACTAGAGACAGCAGAGGGCGTCAAATCTGATGGCAACAAAGCCCTGGTTTCCATGCAACAGAAATATATCCTAAGAAAAGCTAACGGACCTGCCCAACAGAATATGTTACCCAAGCAAAACATACCATCTGCATCAGTTGGTCGCAAGTACATTTTAACCCACATCCAGACACAGATAGGCTAAGAAATGTGTGAGGATTTTTTAAAAATTATATAAATACTTGTAATTCTTTTAAACCCTCAGTGTATCACATTCTGTTACCTATACATAGACTATTGGTGTGATTTAATTAAACAATGTATAACATGACAGAAAATCAGGGCCGCCGGCGGGGGGGAGTGGAAGGGAGTGGGGGAATTTGCCCCAGGCCCCGCAGGGGCCCCTCTGAGAGTTTTCAGGGGCCCCCATGAGAGTCTTCAGCGACAGGTCCTTCAGTGCCACCGAACACACCCAGAGCGAGTGAAGGACCCGCTGCCAAAGACCCGGAGCGGAAGCAGCTTCGGCGGTGAGGGCTTCTTCCACTCTGCGTCTTCGGCAGCAATTCGGCGGCGGGTCCTGGAGCGGAAGGAGTCCCCACCGCCGAAGGACCCCTGCCGCTGAAGACCCCAGGCCCACTGAATACTCTGGGCGGCTCTGCAGAAAATAATTTCTGGGTGATTATAGATTGCCACAGATGGTGTCATATGGCAGCATAACAAAGGTCAAGTGACTTTAATAATCTTAGAACTGAAATTTCCAACAGACACACTGCTTGGAGTGCCTTAATGCTTCTAAAAATAGAATTTGTACATAAACATGAGGTAGGGTTGCCAGGCATCCGGTTTTCGATGGCTACGCCCAGTCGAAAAGGGATCCTGGCGGCTCTGGTCCACAGGGCTGACCAGGCCATTAAAAATCCGGTTGGCAGCAGAGGGGCTAAGGCAGACTCCCTGCCTGCCCTGGCTCTGCGCAGCTCCGAAAACAGATGGCATTTCCCTCCAGCTCCTAGGTGGAGGTGTGACCACGGGGGCTCCACAGCTTCCATTGGCCAGGAATCGTGGCCAATGGGAGCTGCAAGGGTGGCACCTGCACACGGGGGCAACAGTGGCTGTGCTTCTGCCTAGGAGCTGGAGAAAAATGCTGGCCGCTTCCAGGAGCAGTCTGAGGTAAGCACCACCCGGAGCTCACACCCCCACATCCTTCCCACACCCCAACCCCCCGCCCCAGCCCTGAACCCCCTCCCACACCCAAACTCCCTCCCAGAACCCTCCCCCCACACACACACACAGCTCAACTCCCTGCCCCTGCCCCATCCCACACTCAGAACCTCTCATTTCTTGCCACACCCAGAACCCTCACTCCCTAACCCTCTGCCCAGTGAAAATTAGTGAGTGAACGAGGGTGGGGGAGAGAATGACAGAAGTAGGAGATGAAGTGAGAGGGGACAGTTTCTGCAATTGGAAAGTTGGCAACCTTAACATAAAGAAAACAGTTAACCTGTACATTTATTGGCCATTTTACCTAAGCAGATGACAACAACCAACCAGCAAGTTCCAACTTTGTCAGAAGTTCTTAAACCTCCATTTTAAAACCTATATTATTTTAATGAGTTGAAGTATGCAGATGAGCAGAAACAGAACATACCGGGATGAATCCAAAGCCCTCTGAAGTTGACAGGAATCTTTCCATTGAATTCAATGGGCTTTGGATCAGGCCCATACAAAATGAAATACATTTGCACAGCCATAAGGATCCCCACTAGTCGAGTCACCCTCTGGTGTAAACAGATTTCTTTCAAATGCTATAGTATCATTCTCATGACGACAAAAGTAGTCAGCAGACATCTTTCCTTTACATTTCTTAAATCATGAACCACATAAAAACTATGAAAAGCATTTCCTATAGCCAGTTATCTTTGACTTCTCTTTAGACATCTCCCTGATTTTCATTTTGAAGATTTTACACCTTCAACATAGTGTATCCCACCATTAACACTAGACTATTCTCACAACAAGCATGAGAGACTAAGTCTGTATGGTCTTTTATTAGTACAAATGATCCTTTTAACTCCATTATTAATCCCTAGGCACATTTAAAAACATTCCTAATTTGTTCTATTATTAATAGGTGTACAATGGAATGTTCAGGGTCACATAAAAGACCTTCCATTATTCATGGTCATTTATAAGGCTGTTTAAGCAGAAGGCATTATTATTTCTGAATATTCAAACAAAAACTCAATTATATATATATATATATATATATATATGCCCTACATTTTATTATAATAGACAATTATTCTGTTCAAACATGAAAACAGAAAGCAAATACAATACTGAAAATGTTTATCTTTTTGTCTGACAATACTGTTTTATAAAAAGTATGTATATTTTTATCTATGATTAGTATCAAATCTTGTTTGTCTTTTCCTCTCAATACGGTGCAGGATTTATGAACCACATTTTTGGGGGATGGGGGACTGGCTAGAGAGAAACTTTATGTGCATAATGAGATTCCTGGGCATAAAACTCTCATCCATTTATTCTGGACTTTTTATGTGAACATCAGAACTAAAAATGGGCTTTCAGTTTTAAAGCGGGCAGTCCACAAGTATCTGAGTGTGGGCATGCTCTCCCTCCTCTCCTGCTTGCTCCAAGAATCTCTGGCAAAGCATGTGCCAACAGAATCCTTACTTTCCCATGACATTTTTTCATATCACAGTAATCGAAACCTAAATCAAAATTTTCCTCCCAACACCTTCATTATAAATAGCCTTATAACACTTCTCACCTCTGCCACACAGCAGTAGTCATTATAGCTATACTAATCAATGCCTCAGAGGGTACATAGCCTTATCTGAGATGGCAATGTCACTCCAAAGAACAAGAAGAGAGTCACGCACAGTTTAATTTCTGATATTCCTCTCTCTTTTTATTGTGATTAATTGGTATAATAATTTCTAGTGCTGTTGCCACAGCACATCACAGTAGTAAAAGAGTTAATATTTAACGGTAGTTGATGTTACCAATAATTTGACATCTTTCGTACCTATCACTAGGACACTGGAGTTTTACTCAAAGACAAACAATTGTGTAACAGAATCCTGCCATGAATACTATTATCCACAGCCATGTTTTATTTAAGAGGCAGGTTGTCCCACTCCCAACAAACTGATAATTGTATTAGCAAGCTGCTTGTTAATTTGTACTTTTTGTGTGTATTCACTGAATCAAATGGATAAATTTACCTTGTGACTTATAAATTTGATTTTTAGAGAAGCATAATATTTATAATGATTCACTAAATACTGCATAATTACAAAATTACTTTTAATTTTTAAATTCAAAGTAAACATGCCATTAATAGGATTAGATGATTCATAACCTATTGCCTAATAAAGGAAGCTTGTCAAGGAACAAAAAACAGCACACTCCAAGTATGACATTTTAAACCAGTGAATCCATTACAGTATAGGAATATGTTCTGGTAGGAGACATTTGTTTAAAAAAAAACAAAAAAAAAAACAGTGGGATCAAGTGTTTCCCTTTTGGATAAAATTAACAAAAAAGTAAACACAGCAACTGAAAAAGTCTGAATGAACACTTCGGGGACGAACATTCACATTAGAACATAAGTCCTTTCCTACAATGCAAAGAATAGAGGAGGCAGTTGGGCTGCAGAGAATAATTTGGAGGGCTCTTTGTTAAGACTATTTCATACAGCTTTTTATCACCACGTCTTATTTATATTATTGAGCACTCTCCACCCATATTACATTTATCCAGATTGATCAAGATGACCATTTAAACCAGCAGAAGGAGACAAAGGCCCATGTTATTATTTTCAAGGTATATATCTGAATAAAGCACAGATCAGGGAGTCTGTCCTTATTGCCTCTATTTTCTCGACTAGTATAAAAATATCCCTCCCCCCAACAGCTTGCAGGCTGTTAAGGTACAATGGTTTCAGAGAGAGAGAGAGAGAGGTTATTCTATCAATGATCCTCAAATCTTATTACATGAAGCACAGAATGCGCAATTTGTTTTTAAATTACTTACTTGGATTTAACTGCTGTCAAATATTTTGGTTCTTTTGAACAGACCATCAGCCCTATAGTAAACAATAAAGCAGTGAGTCACTATGTTTAGACCAGTCTCTCAATCAACAACTGTTTTCCTCAGTCCTTCTTGCCCCTAAAAACTGGAATACAATATGACTGTATTTAACGTGTTGGCCTTTGTTTGATAAGGAGGTGGGATCATAGCCATAAAATGTCAATATTTTTGCCTAACTCTTACTCTTACATCAAAGATGCTGTGGGTCCTTAACACATCAGATTATATAACTATACCCATTATACCACATTAATTATTTTGTATATTTTTAATCCTCCCCCCGCCGATTTGCCTCCTCTCAAAAGTAAATAATCTCAGTCTTTTCACATTCTCTCCATGTGGAAGTGTTTCCATGTATCTAAATCACCAGAGGCTACTGAAAAGGTAAAATGCACAGCAGAGCTCACAGAAATTGCACTCTGTTCCTGAGACCCCACAGATCTCTTAGTAGTTTGTTTAAAAAAAAAAAAAAACTTTAATCACCCAACCTTTGCAAAAACAGTCATCCAAGTCACCATATTTCACTGAGTAATAAAGTAAAATTAAAAATTTAGTATTTCATACGTCAATGATTCGGAGATGGGACCTTTCAAGAAAAAAAAAAAACAAAAAAAAACCCTGACGGTACTTCAGATTTTTCAAACTGTTCTCTCTCACAAGGAACAACCCTCGGATAGAAGTATTCATGAAACATCAACTGGACTGGTTCACTGCCGGCAAAGTTAGCCAACGTTAACAGAAGACTAAGCACTTCACCCCAATTATGGAAAGACTACCAGCTCTCCATAATAAATAGCTCATATTCTATCTTTTGATCCCAATATTCTGTACAATTATTTCCCCAATCTATACTGAAGATTTTTTTTAAAAAGAAAAAAGATTTTGCAAAACATTTAAAAGTGCTGTATATCAGATTAAAATATGTTTTTCTAACTGGGTAAAATATGATGTTTTAAACAGCAGAAGTATATTTTCAACCTAGTGCAACATATGTACGCTACAAACAACAGACCTGATTTCTGCAACATTTTCTTTTTCTTAGATCTATCTTTTCTCTGGGGTGCTCTCTTTTCCGTCAGTCTGGTTGTTTTTTTTAAATGCAGATTAGTGCAAATTTATATCTATGGTACTCACAGATGGGTCTCAACACCCAGTTGAGAGCCCCTGAGGTAGACCACTCAGGGGGTCACGAGGTTATTACATGGGGGTTGTGAGCTGTCCGCCTCCACCCCAAACACCACTTTGCATCCAGCATTTCTAATGTTGTTAAATATACAAAAAAGTGTTTTTAATTTATAAGGGGTGGTTTCACTCAAAGGCTTGCTATGTGAAAGGGCTCACCAGTACAAAAGTTTGAGAACTACTGGTCTATCTGTCCTAATAATGGGCAAGTCAAAACAGGTAACTGGGGAAGAAAAGGAAGGAAAAAAAAGAAAAAAACCCAACAACCTTCCCTTCAAATCCTCCACCACAAGCCAAAGTTCAAAATAAAATTCCACTAGCTAGGATAGCTGTCAACAAAATGTGTAAAGCACTCAGATTTCTGAAACTCTAGGCTTATGAAAAAGCCTAATGAAACCGGTTTACTTTCAACATAGTTGTATGCCAATACATTTAATTTTGCTCAGAATTCTTGACTGAATTTTAAAAAATTCTGCCAAAAAATAGTAAAATGAAAGAAAAACTAACATTTTATAGAAAAAGATTATTTTTTATATATCTGGACATACTGGGTTAATTTCTGCCCTGACATCGAGCCAGGCAACGCAACTGACTTTTGAGACTGAAATGGGTAATATGTTGGGACAGAATCTAGCCCACTAGTTTTAAACGTGATGTACCCTAGTTTCTGGAATGGTTTCTCACCACCAACACTGGAACAGTAAAAACTTTGCCACCTTTCGCCACGCTCAGAGATTGCAGAAAAGCATGTGGTCAAGTTATACAACCAACTCCAATTATTTTGTACTGCTGCTGTTTTTAATTATTGACAAAACAATTTCCCAGCAACTTTCCCCCGGCCCCTCCCTCAGAATTACAACCACAACACTTAACAATGAGGCTTTCCCATCTCAAAGTCTCCAGAAAGCAGAATTCATAATTACTTTTCCTTGAGAATATGGAGAAGGGATGAAGGAGAGGAAAAAAAAATGACTTTTTCTCTTTTGTACACTCATGTATTTCCCCCTTAAAGGACAGTACCAGAAATAGATGCCAGCGGGTGAGTCCACATCAGCACACTTCAAATGAAGTTGCATTGCCAGGGAGTCAATGCAGAGCTGCAGGAAGTCCTGACTCAATGGTGAAGCACAGGGCCTATATGTGGATCGCCTGTACCCCACTTGGATCCTGGGGAATAACACCGGTATTGTGAGCCAGCCCCAATTCTTTCACAAGAGAGTTATGTCCTGAAAGAATTCTCAGGTGCTTCTGCCGAATGGGACAACCTAACCCCATGCAACATCAATAAGGTATCACTGGAGATAGGAAACATTGCCTTTCGTGATCAGGCTGAGTCCTGAAAAGATACATTAATTATGAAAAAGAAAGGAAGGAAAATAGATTTGCCCTGTGTACTCTAACATCCTCTATTTAAGACACCAAGGATAAAATCTTGCCCCATTAAAGTCAATGTGAATTTTGCAACTCAATTGAATAGGTCTAGGATTTCACTCCATGCCACTGTATAAACTATAACACTCCATCCTCATTCTCTCTCCGACACATTTACTTTTAAAGGCCAGCTTCACTTGGGGATTGAGTCACTGAGATTCCCATAGACCAAGCCATGGTCTACACTACACAGATATAAGCTGTCTTATGTCAACCTATGTCAGTGTATACACTACAGCAGGGGTAGGCAACCTATGGCACGGGTGCCGAAGGCGGCATGCAAGCTGATTTTCAGTGGCACTCACACTGCCCAGGTCCTGGCCACCGGTCGGGGGAGGGGAGGGGCTCTGCATTTTAATTTAATTTTAAATGAAGCTTCTTAAACATTTTAAAAGCCTTATTTACTTTACA
Source organism: Mauremys reevesii (assembly GCF_016161935.1). NCBI lineage: Eukaryota > Metazoa > Chordata > Testudines > Geoemydidae > Mauremys > Mauremys reevesii. The sequence continues at coordinate 23,506,429 of NC_052633.1, read as the reverse complement.
TACAACAATAGTTTTTCTATAAGTCTATAACATATAACTAGAGACCTTCTAAAAACATTAAAATGTATTACTGGCATGCAAAACCTTAAATTAGAGTGAATAAATAAAGACTCGGCACAGCACTTCTGAAAGGTTGTGGACCCCTGCACTACAGCCTTCTCCTGCCGATGTAAGGGTATGTCTACACTTACTGTGGATTGATGCTGCAGTGATCGATCCACTGGGGGTCAACTTAGTGGGTCTAATGAAGACCCGCTAAATCCAGGGTTCTCAAACTGGGTCAAGACTCCTCAGGGGGTCATAAGGTTATTACATGGGGGGTCGTGAGCGGTCAACCTCCACCCCAAACCCCGCTTGCCTCCAGCATTTATAATGGTGTTAAATATATTTAAAAGGGTGTTTAATTTATTGGGGGGGGGGTCGCACTCAGAGGCTTGCGATGTGAAAGGGGCTTATGTTGATGTAGTTAGGCTGAGACAGTGTCCATGTAGACCAGCGATGGGCAAACTGCAGTCCGAGAGCCACATGTGGCCCCTAAGGGTAATCTGATTGTGGGCCACCAGACATTTTGCAGGCATTGACCGCCCACAGGCACGGCCCCCGGCAGCTCCCTGTGGCCACAGTTCGCCATTCCCAGCCCATGAGAGCTGTGGGAAGAAAAACTAAATATATTGTATCAAGCTGTTTAACAGTTTCATGCTTCACTGAATAATTTGATTTACGCTGCAATCAAATCCTCCCGTTTTTGCAATTTATTTGCCAAAAAATTCAAGGACCAGAGAAAAGGTTTAAATATAACCATTCTTCTGTGACATTAATATTTCAAAAGCAACAGAGTCCTGTGGCACCTTATAGACTAACAGACGTATTGGAGCATAAGCTTTCATGGGTGAATACCCATTTCGTCACCCACGAAAGTTTATGCTCCAATACTTCTGTTAGTCTATAAGGTGCCACAAGACTCTTTGTTGCTTTTTACAGATCCAGACTAACACGTCTACCCCTCTGATACTTGACACTAATATTTCACAATCCTTATTTTATCATGCTCCTAAAACATTAGTCACATCCAGCTACCTAATTCTAGTTAAAAAAATTTCTAAGAGTAACATAAAATTGACATGTAGGAGAAGAGACAGAAGCATCACAGCAAGAAAAGTGTCTTTTTTCCTGTTTTTCCTGGAAATATTTAGCAATAAGTCCATAAACGGATTTCAGCTGTCACCACCAGTTTATATTGGCTTAACTGCAGAACTCACATTTGCATCCTGGAGGATGATCACACTTTTGAATAATTTGTATTAGTGAAGTTATCATCCTCATTGTTTCTATTTTTAATAATCTCACAATGTTGTAGATTCAGTAAACTCATCTTCACCACAAACAAACCAACCTCTCCACAAACTCCTAGCATACTGGAATTGCTTTATTGTATTCATAATTTTCTTGAAATGATTTTAGACTCTTTACATAAATCTTTTCAATGCACTTCTAATTCTGTTCTACTACAGCTGTGCTTTAAGAAGTCTCACTCTATTCTTTAGTAATAGGAGAATCTTATGAATTCCCTTCCTCTAGTCCAAGAGAAGAGTTGAATCTATGAAGCAAGACGAAATCAACAGTAATTTAATTCCACATTACACTAACGGTTCTATGGTTGGTAGGGTAGATGAGCATTTTATGCAGCAAATCATCTGTGGTTCATCAGAAGTTTCTCTTTGGCTCAGTGCTTTCTCAGTAATGAAACAAATTTTACAGGAACACTACAATAATGAATTAGTTTTCCAGTGCTTTCATGATTTCCCTTTTGCAGTTTTTAAGAAGCAGGCACAGCATTTTTGTTGACATGCTTACAATACATGAGAGAATGGAAAACAGCATTTCCATGACATTTTTGTTCTCTTGTTACCATTTTTTCTGGTCAGTCATTGCGTGGTCAATGACTGGCTTGGAAAATCCACTCACCAGTTGTTTGCAGGACATTTTCCTGGTGAATATGGACATGTGTCATGTAACTTAAACTGATGAGACTATGCATTAGAAACGATGTAAAGGCCAGTATTGGAGGGAGTATGAGAATGTGTGTAATAAACTTCTCGGCATTCCCAGTGGGAACTAGAGGTCTTCCACAAACTTGAGCAGAGTCAGAGTGATATGAATCTTTAAAGAAAAAAAAAAACAGCCCCATATTCTCTTTCCCATCCACACGATTCAGGAGTACTAACTAAATAATAAAAAGATGGAGGTTAGGCTATAAACCATCAATTTCTGCAGAATATGAGCTTCATCTTAAAAAAAAAAAAAAAGGACTGTTTAAGATATGAAGTTCTATCTTCCTCTGCTTCTGCTCACAGCTGTCACAAACAGCAGCAGAGTGAAATTAACAGGATTCTGGTAATCTCAGATACTTCTCAGAACCCTATTGACAGGGTGAAATTGAAAAGAATCATGTCAATTTCATTCTGGTCCTGGTGGGGAAACCTAGGAGTCAGCCTGGCAGAATTCCATTTTTATATATAATTTTGACAGATGAAAAATAAACACTGATATTTTCTATTTAAATTTTCACCATTGCAGGAAGTTATGTGGGAATGTCAGACAACAGGGCAGGTCAGAATTATTTAATTTTAATGACAGTAGACACTGATTTCCAAAAAGTTAAAGCTTTACAACCATTAAAATATACAAAGTAAATATACTTAACTCAAACTCGAATTAGTTCTCAAACAGCATTTTTCTTATTTTGTCTACCTGTACATTTCAATTATTAATGACAAATATTTGTGAGTGTCAGTCTGTGGGGAAATGGACATTTACCAATAAAAATCAGATCCTTCCAAAACTATCAGCAGAAGCAGCAGCACTGGCAGGTACTGGAGCTGTTCACAGGAAGGAGAATATGAAAAATGAAATGCCTGACATGGGAGTAGAGTATCAGAGAGCTCCCACTTCTCCAGCAACCAGAAGCTTGAGGAAAGGATATAGTACCCAATGGTCAGGAAACTGGAGTGTGAGCGAATAGAAAGAATGTAAGCAAATAATTTTGAAGCTATCAAAAGTGTATTAAGCTTGAGGCTGATATGAGTGATGGAGTCCACAACCTGGGCTAAGGAACAACTCCCTGGGAGGCATCCCAGCAACCACTCCTCTTTAGCAGTTGGGAATGAGGGGAAAGATTGGGGTTTTAACAGGGGTGCTATTCCTGGATATTGCAATGGTGGACTCCTCTCCCTCATTCTTTCACATGACTCTTTAGCTTTTCTAGTAGATGTCTGCTAACTTTTCCAAGCCCTGAATTAAGCAGTATTGCTGATCTCTCAAGACATCAAACACCATGAGCCAGACCCCTCAAACCATTGAGGAGTTGGGGGGGGGTTGGTTATATTTTTTAAGATTATATTGTAGTTTTTTGGTCTGTCTTGATTTTTGAACTCCTCTGCCCATCCTGTGAGTGAGAGTAACTATCCCAAATGTATCGAGTAAGGTAATTTTGGCCCCTGCTGCAGGAGCTCTCACCACCTCTGCCTGTCCCTTGCTTAGCAATTAATCCTGTCCTCCAACCCCCCCCCCCCCCATCACTTCACCCCACTGGCCTCCACTCCCGCTCAGCCTGTCAATTCAGCTCCATCACACCCTCACCTCTGCTTGTCCTATGGTTCTTCACCCCCCTCTCCCAGGCCTTGGGGAGGGGAGGGGGGTGCGCTGCAGCAGGGTCCCCTTCTCCTTCCCTGGCTGGGGGGTGGGGTGGCCTGCTTCAGCGGCTCTTCATCCCCTTCAGCCCCTTTCCAGACCAGGTGAGGAAGGGAGGCAGAAGAGAGCAGAGTTGAGCTTCGCTTCTGGGCTGTTTGCTCCCTCTTCTCCATCTCGCCTCCTATGAGAAATGGCTGACAGAGAGGAGACTGCGGAACTCTGCAAGGAGGCTAGAGCTTCTCAGGCAATTGCAAGAAGAGCACCAGCAGCCTCTGAAATTTCGTCACTCGTGATAAAAACCACAAGAGCTGGCAATACTGATTACTGTACTTCATTCATGGCATACTACATCCCCCCACCTATAACATTGCCTACAATCTACTAAAATATGGCCTCATCCACATTTGCCTGAAAACCTAGCTTCAAACAGCATGCGCTCTGCTGCACGTAAATTCAGTTCTAGCCCTGTGTGGCTGGATACTGCTCGCTGAACCACATTCTACAGCAGAGCCTAGAATCTAAACGAAAACTCAATTGTTGAACGCAGTAAAAAACAGCCCAGCCATATCCATGCTGGTCACTCAAATCACATTACAAGGTACAGTGCCAGTGATTCTTCCCTATAGCTAAACAGAGTTTCAAACAGGAATGCTTACCAGTAAAATAAAGTTCCTCATTATAAAAATCAGCTTTCCCACAACCATTAGCAATACAAGCAACAAAACCCACACACTTTCTTCATTATTTTGGAAGAATTAAAGCAAGATTCCAGCACAAGGCCATCAGTGAGTCACTTTAGTCCTATTGCTGGTGTAGTTAATAATGTTAAAGAAAATAAGAAATTGTTTTCACAAAGCCACAGAATATATAACCGCATTTTATATTGCATTTAGCATATACTGCAAGATCCAGCTGCATTTAAACCCTTTATAAAAATGATGCATCCCATCTTCCTTCAAAGATGCTTTCTTGGTATATATAATTTTTTTTTGGCGGGGGGGAGGAGGACTGGGGGGGTGTAATCATTTTGTTGACTGATTGAACTATATCACTGTAACATCTTGAATTTGTCACAGTATCATGGTCTTTTGTATTTCCAAGTATCCTTTGATCTAAGTGCTGACCTGAAATATTCTTGATTCTTCAACTAAATGAGATCAGGCACATTCAGGATGGGATGCTTGACCTTTAATGTCCTTTATTCTCAGCTATTTATATTTATACTTTAAAAATGTATTTCTTGACCACAGAAAAAGGGATCCATCTAGCTTTAAATCTGTTTTGTGCATTGGTGCCTACTGCCCTGTGCAGAAAGAAATCCTTACTCTGCATTGTTCTTAAATTATGCAGCCTTCCCTGCTGTGAGTAGTAAATCATTCATAAGTTAGCATTAGTGAATAGGCAATAAATTATTAGTAGGAATGTGCTCCAAGACCTGTATGCACTGAGTGTGAAACATTTTGAAGAACAGGGACATATTCATATATTTTTCTGTTTAAATAACACATATGCGGGGAGTGGCATGGAACAGATTTATCCTCAGCAACAAGGGCAATTTAGTTGAAATGCAGCTAAATTGTCTTATTTCATTTCTGGATTTTGAATTTTTCTGTAGTAAAATGGAAGAGTTGCACATATATAGGGAAATCAGTATACCTGAAGCCAAATTTTGGTTTTAATATTTGGGATATTATGTTAAAAAAAAGTAAATATATTTCACCACTGATACATTGTCATAGGAGGTTCTTACCTTTTCTTTTAGATTTTTGGTCTGGGCAACATTTATTATTCTGAGATGGGCATTAGAGAAACTGGGACACTATACAACAAAAATAGTTGACATTAAAGAATCAAATCTTACAGTCCTTACTCAGGCAAAACGCCCATTAAATGATGTACCTCAAATCAAATTCAATGGGAGTTTCACTTAACGTAGTAAGAATTGCAGGATTTAGTACTAAATAAATAAATAAAATAACTAATGTACTGAAGAAGGCTCACAGAGGCTTAGAGAACTCCTGTTACAGTTTAGACACAAATTGAAGTGAAGGTTGGAAGATTTCCCTCCGTCTGATAGGAAACCCTTCTCTGGATGCAGGTAAATCATCCCTTCTGGACAAGACTTATTTCTAGAATTCATAAATATACTTCTGAAAAACAAAGGTTTTGCCTTGGGAATGCAATAAACATCAATATATTCAAAGCACTTCCAGGGAGAAGGTAGCCCCTTACGAGTTCTTCACCCCTGCCTACCTGTGATACTGTATGATTAAAGATGACCATTTATATCATTGATATTACCACTGTTTTACAACTGCAACAAATTTTGTACAAGGTGTCAACAGAAAAGTTGCAATCTATTGAGTATAAGCAGCAGAGCGTCCTGTGGCACCTTATAGATTAACAAACGTATTGGAGCATGAGCTTTCGTGGGTGAATACCCACTTTGTCGGATGCATGTGAGTATCTATTGAGTATGATTATCCTGATTAAATCCATGCATCATCTTTGTATCCAAAGTTATAAATATTGGCTAGGTATCTCCAGCTTGTGTTTTGCTCCTGGATAACACTCTCCAATCAGATTTACATCAGAGCTAGATAGCCATGTGTTGATGGCCCATTTAGGGCACGCCACTCTCACAATGAGTCATGGAAGAAACTCATCCCACACAGTAGGTCTCCCTGTGGATGCCTCAGACAGCGAGGAGCCAATGGCCACCCCCCTTGTGATTCAGCAAAACATGTAAGGGCATGTGATATGCTCCTCTGACCCTGGACTCCATCCTGAGCCAGTAACTTTCCATATACAGGGACTGTGGGTTTGGTTTGGAACAGTAAATTTCCACGCACATGGCAAGGGAAATAAAAAACCTCTGAGACTCCTCCATTTTGCCTCTTTCCTGCTCCAATTCTCTGTATTGTGAATTTACAACTTAAAAAAAAACCAACAGTATTTTGAACTATGGACTGAGAATTTTCCAACCTTTTGAAAGTTACTAGAGAGACTTTTGCAAGCCAGACCTTCAGTTACTCACAGGCAGAAGTGGTAAATGTTGATAAAATGATTAACACAACATTAAGAACGAGGAGTACTTGTGGCACCTTAGAGACTAACACATTTATTTGGGCATAAGCTTTCATGGGCTAAAGTCCACTTCATCAGCCATGAAAGCTTATGCCCAAATAAATGTGTTAGTCTCTAAGGTGCCAAAAGTACTCCTCGTTCTTTTTGCTGATACAGACTAACACAGCTACCACTCTGAAACCTAACATTGCCTCGGATGATCTACAAAGTAACTGTACTTTCATTACCACTTTGTATTTTTCTATATATTTGTATTAATTTTGATGTAATTACATTTTTATAAGATCAGATTTAGGTAATAAAGTAATAATTGGAGATATACCAATCTCTTAGAACTGGAAGGGACCTCGAAAGGTCATTGAGTCCAGCCCCCTGCCTTCACTAGCAGGACCAATTTTTGCCCCAGATCCCTAAGTGGCCCCCTCAAGGATTGAACTCACAACCCTGGGTTTAACAGGCCAATGCTCAAACCACTGAGCTATCCCTTCCCTTATTGGGGGGGGGGGGGGGAGGAAGCCATTTATTGGCTGACTTTGTATGAACTTAATGCTGACATGCCTTTTACTGACTATGTTTGCCAGTTTGGACAACAAAACTTGCTATTATATTTCCAAAATTGTTTCACCTTGAAACCTATGTCTGCATCCTCAGAGAATTTGAATCCATTACTAATAGAATTACAACACAGATTTGGGGGTGGGGAGATAAGACACAAATTTAGTTTCAATGCTGAATGCTTGCTATCTTTTACTAACAATCTTTATTTGCAGAATATGTTCCCAAATTATTGCAAACAGAATACATTTTCATTGTCTTACTGAACTGTAACTTTTCTTTCAAAGCTTGAATGGCAAAATGTTCTTTATGGGGGAGATATCACATTCTGAAAATTATGATACAATACTAAAAATTATAAACATCTCATTGTATATAAAATTCTTCCCACATAGTCTATGTGAAAAACAAGGAGTCCTTTTTAAAAATTCCTTTTGCCTAGGCCGCTAAAGCATTCAAAGGTTCTTAGCTCCTGCAGCTAGAGAACACCTTGTCACCTAAACCTCAGTCTCTTTAACAGATTAACAGCTTTGCCAATGGTGTCCAATATGAATACAACCAGCATGAATTCTGGCACATCAAACAGAAGTTACCAGGAATATGGGTCAGCACTGAAGTTGCATTTTGCCTTACATTACACAGCACTACAAGTATTTAAGAGAAGGAACTTCAAGGCTAGGAAAGCACAAAGAAATAGGGAATTCTGCAGGGCTCTTAGTAAGGCTGGTTGACAGCTGAATGGACCAACAGAACAATCTTCAAAATCAAGAATACAATTTCTGCATGTAGCTCATTGTGACTACAAAGAGTCACTGATAACTTCTTAGCCAATAAGCTTGAACTCAGCCCATTTATACCAGCTGAGAATCTAGCCTTCAATGTTTTAAAGAAAGATCATAGTAGAAAACTAACTCTCAGACAGCGTAATACATTACTGTCTGACTGCCAGCCTCTGCTCAAGAGACTAACTCAGGACCAAATTCTGTCTTTGGATGCACCCACCATAGCTCTGATAAGTCACTCTTAGCCTTCAGAACCTGCATGTATGGCTTCCATTCAGTAATTCATACTACAGGCCAAATTCTGACAGAGTGCTTATTGCTATTATGATGTATTATTTTCATTGCAGTAGCGCCTAGGAGCCCCAGTCACAGACAAGGACCTCACAGTGGCAGGTACTGTGCAAACATATAATGAACGGTAAATATAATCCTAGCCCTAAAGAGCCTATAGTCTAAGACTGTTTATTATTTGAATTATAAGCAGGGTGCTGCAGCACCCGAGCAGGGTTCAGAGCCCTTTTGTGCTGGATCCTGCGCACGCACACACACACACACACACCTGAAGAGCTTACACTCAGCATAGACAAGACAAAGAGTGGGAAGGGGAATGATTTGCTGAGGGTCACACAGCAAGACCGAGCCAAGAATAGAAACCAGGCCTCCCAGTGCAGTGCCCTATCCACTAGCCACGTGGTTCTCAAAATGTACTTGCTTGCGCCCCCACCCCACGCCGCTTTGTGTCTGTAGTCGTTTATCCCTTCCCCCCAGTACATATACCACCACCCACCTCTGAAGGCAGCACCACGCCAGCAGCATAAGCACAGAAGGGTGGCAATATCACTTTTCACAGCAGACTTGGCACCCCAATGCCACCTTTACTTCTGCCTTGCTGCTGCCATCCCAGGGCTGACAGCCAGAATCTTATTGCCTCCCAGTGAGGTATTGGGGAGGGGGGAGGAGGGAGGAGAGCCTGAGCCCAGGCTGCCTCATGGCGAGGGATTGAGGGTGGGAGAAGAAGGAAAGTCAGAGCCCGGGCAGCAGGGCTCTGGCTGTCCCCTTTATCCCCATCTCTCAGGTATGCATGGCCCTTCTGCACAAGCCCCAACTACCCAGGATTTACAGCAAGAGCTCTTAAAAGAAAAAAAAAAGAAAGAAAAAAGCAGTACACAGCTCACGCCTCCCTTGACATATTACCCACCCCATAATCTGAAAACCACTGTGCCAGACCATAGTACCTCAGAATCATACACTTAAAGTCAGAAGGCACCATCATGACCTCCTGCACATCGCAGGCCATAGAACCTCACCCTCCCACTCCTGTAATCAGGGTTTAAATTTAGCCAGAGCTGTCGGGAGCAGAGCTCCAGAAAATATTTTTCAAACCTGGACTCCAGCCTGATGCTATTGAATGATGTAAACCAGCAGTTCTCAACCAGGGGTACACGGGGGGCCCTTTGGGGGGCCATGAGCCAGTTCTGGGGGTTCCAAAGGGCCTAGGGTGACCATATGTCCCAATTTTATAGGGACAGTCCCAATATTTGGGGCTTCTATTACCCCCACCCTCCACTGTCCCAATTATTCACACTTCCTATCTGGTCACCTTAACAGGGCACCGTGGTTGAAGTCTGGACACCCAAGCCTCCCACAGAGCAGAAGCCTCAAGCCCTGGTGCCCCATAGCTGAAACCAGGAGCCCTGCTGCCCTGCAGGGCAGAAGCCCCTAGTCTAGTCTACCCCACTCCCCAGCCCAGTGCCCAGAGCCCCAAGCCAGTCACCAGAGGGCAATGCCAGCTTCTGTAAAAATCTCTTGTAAAGTGCACCAATAGACGTGAGCTGTAGCTCACGAAAGCTCATGCTTAAATAAATTTGTTAGTCTTTAAGGTGCCACAAGTACTCCTGGTTTTTTTGCGAATGTCAACAGGGTTTCTCACACATGAACATAATCATGATCCCTTTGCATTACCCATATCAGCATTACTTTTCGTTAACTTGGTAGAACTGCCTCTCATGATGTTCAATGCTGAGCCATTGGGATATCCTGGATCGGAAAAGGCAGACACGCTGCAACGGATCTCAGGGAAGAAAAAGGTCAGGAAAGAAAAAAAAAGTATGAAACCATCATGATGCAGCTGTGGAGCCTCCTTGAGTAGTTTTTTGTTCGTCTGATAGACAGAGAATTGGGGGGCGGGAGGGGGAAATGCAAGAGGGGGGTTCTGGGAAATACTCTATAAGAAGAGATTCCTAACCTCTGGCTAAGTTACTGATGTCTTTAAACCATGATTCTGAAGACTTCAGGTTACAGAGAATCCACCATTTACACTAGTTTAAACTGCAAGTGACCTATGCTGCAGAGGAAAACTCCCAACTCTGTCTTACGATGCACAATTAATTCCATGGGAGCCATGTATGTGAATCAGAGAGCAGAATTTGGCTCACTGTGTTAGCAAATGCTTTCTCTCAGAACTAGTTCAAAGCACTACCAATATGTCACAGGCTGACTCAAGCCATCCCTGTCCAATCTATTGGTCTTCCCTTTGGCCTGAGGGTACGTCTACACTACGGGACTATTCCGAATTTGCATAAATCGGTTTTGTAAAACAGATTGTATAAAATCGAGTGCGCGCGGCCACACTAAACACATTAAATCGGTGGTGTGCGTCCACGGTCCGAGGCTAGCATCGACTTCTGGAGCGTTGCACTGTGGGTAGCTATTCCGTAGCTATCCCATAGTTCCCGCAGCCTCCCCCGCCCCTTGGAATTTCCGAGTTGAGATCCCAGTGCCTGATGGGGCAAAAATCATTGTCGCGGGTGGTTCTGGGTAAATGTCGTCAGTCACTCCTTCCTCTGGGAAAGCAACGGCAGACAAGCATTTCGCACCTTTTTTCCCTGGATTGCCCTGGCAGATGCCATAGCATGGCAATCATGGAGCCTGTTTTGCCTTTTGTGACTGTCACCGTATGTGTACTAGATGCCGCTGACAGAGGCGATTCAGCAGCGCTACACAGCAGCATGCTTTTGCTTTTGCATGACAGCAGAGATGGTTACCAGCCATACTGTACCATCTACCAATCCATAAATTGGTAAAAAGATGAGCATGGCTACCAGTCGTTTTGCACCATTTGCTGCTGTCATAAGTGCCCCTGGCTGCTCTTAGCCAGGGGCGCAAAAGCCAAAATTGGGAATGACTCCCAAAGTCAATCCCTCCTTTTTGGTATCTAAAAATAGAATCAGTCCTGCCTAGAATATTGGCAAGTGTACTAGAGAACCACTGTATCAGAGAGCACAGCTGCTCTGTGTCAGATCCTGCAGAAATTATGAGCTGTATGCTATTCACAGGGGGTGCTCCTGCAACAACCCCACCTGTTGATTCCATTCTTCCCCCAGCCTTCCTGGGCTACTGTAGCATTGTCCCCCCACTTGTGTGATGAAGTAATAAAGAATGCAGGAATAAGACACACTGACTTGTTAGTGAGAAATGAGTGGAAGGCAGCCTCCAGCTGCTATGATAGTCCAGACAGGACAGTAAGGAGTGTGGAGCAGAGGAGCCCAGCATCCCTCTGCTAGTCCAGGGGCAATTGAATCTTTTTTTTTTACACATGAAGGGTGGGGGCTGACAGAGCTCAGCCCCCTGTTGCTATGATGATGATGATGATGATGATCAGCCATACTGTACCATCTACCATGAAAAATTAGGGCCAGGCACCCTTGATCGACCTAACGGATGCTAGTCTGCATGGTTACCAGTCCTTTTGCACTGCCCCATGTGCCAATAGGCTGATGACGAGGACGGATACCAGTCGTATTGCACCACCAGCCACCCATGGCGGGGGGGAGCAAGGATGTTGGTGTTGAGTGCTGCAGCATCGGGTCTATCTGCAGCATTCAGTAAAGATAGGGTGACATGTTAAAGAGTCAAGAGAGGATTGTTTTCCCTTTCACTTCTGGGGGTGGGGTGCGTAAATTGCCGAGCTATGCCCTGACCCACCGCGGACACTGTGTTTGACCCTAGAAGCATTTGGAGCTCAGCCAAGAATGCAAATACTTTTCGGAGACTGCAGGAACTGTGGGATAGCTTGAGTCCTCCAGTCCATGAGCGTCCATTTGATTCTTGGGCTTTCCATTACGTTTGTCACGCAGCAGTGCGCTGAGCCCCTGCTATGGCGTCTGTCTGGAGATTTTTTAAAAATGATTTTGAATTTTGTCTTCTGTAACGGAGCGCTGATAGAACAGATTTGCCTGCCCTTACAGCGATCACATCCGCATGGTCCATGCGGGAGCTCTTTCTTTATTTTGATTTTTAACTGCATCGCCACACGTGCTGATCTGAGCTCCACGCTAAGCAAACAGGAAATATTCAAAAGTTCACGGGGCTTTTCCTGTCTACCTGGCCACTGCATCCGAGTTCAGATTGCTGTCCAGAGTGGTCAGTGGTGCACTGTGGGATACCGCCCGGAGGCCAATACCGTCGATCTGCGGCCACACTAACCCTAATCCGATATGGTAATTCCGATACTAGCGCTACTCCTCTCGTTAGGGAGGAGTACAGAAACCGGTTTAAAGAGCCCTTTATACCGATATAAAGGGCCTCTCAGTGTGGACGGGTGTGGCGTTAAATCGGTTTTACACTCCTAAAACCGGTTTAAACGCCTAGTGTAGGCCAGGCTTGAGACACAGGATAGTCAAAACTGATCATGACTGATTCTGTTCAGCTAATAAATGGGTGGAAGTCCTACATTTTCTCTTAACTCTCTATGGAAACTGAAAGGACCAACACTACTGACACTTCCTTAATCCTCAATAGCCAAGCAACTCTCTGGTGCTCAGTAACTTTACAGAAGGTCATGAGCATCTTGTAAAACTGGACAGCAAAAGCACATGTGGCTATTTGTAAATAAAGCTTTAGTTTCACAGCTTCTAGTAAATATGTATTTTCTATTTTTTTAAGATGATCAAAAGGGTATGTGTAACAGAATTCAGATTAATTATAGCCCTCTAAATTCAGCATAAACCACTCTATTTTCTGACATGCACTGCCTCCAAGAAAATATTACACCTGAAGTTCTGCAGTAGATCCTCACTAGATGCACTGGTTATACAAAGATAAATAATAGTTTCACATCCTATTTACATGAGGAAGTGTTTGCATGCGAAGATTACAGCGAAGGCCACCCTGGAGATAAAGCACTTTGGGCTAGTCATACATGTTGTATAAGATTATACAGATGAATTTAACTAACCAATCAGGGCTCTTCCTTTTCTAAGCTTTACTTGTGAAAGATTTGTTTTCTGTTTTGGTCTTTTACCCCAATATCAAGCATCTGCTAAACTAACGCTAGCACTAGGTAATTAGGTTTTATTCTTGTCCATTCATTTAGGGAGGAATTCACTCCTATGCAGATGGGCTGTGAATTTTAACTTTTTAATTTTACTTTAACTGGACTGTCTCTTCCTCTCACTCTGAAAAACTTACTTTAAACCAGGATGACTGGAAAAGAACTAGCCTATCAATCAATGCTGGACACTCAGTTCCACTGATAAATGTTCATCATCACTATTAGAACCATTCAGCCAACACAACAAAATATTAGCATTTCGGCCAGGAAACATAGAAATTGGGAGGTTCTGGGCTACTGTGAGTTTCCCACAGTTCTCAGTGGTCAGAGATGTGCTACAGAAGGGTTTATACAGCTGGTGGGAGGCTGGGGTCAGGATTTACAGGGAAAAGAATTTGATGAGGCACAGGATTTTGACAAGGAAAGATCCAGAGAAGCTTCCACAACTAGTAAAGGACAGATTGGTTGCCAGGAATATGTGAGAGGTCTTGGCAGCTGGTACCACAAAATTGGAAGAGGGTACAATTTGTATTAGACATGAGTATAAGATGTACAATTTGGGGGGGTGGGGAAGCTTAGGGGCAGCCATGACATTGACTCAAAATACTTGTATTCTGAGATATCCAAACCAATATTCAGGGGGCCCTGATCAAGGGGAGGAAGCTGGTTTCTGACAAGCTCTCACCAGAATGTGTTCTCCCATATGCTCTGGGTCTGCAAGACTTCAGCGTATCCCTCAGAGACAACAAAATCTGAAATAGATGGTTGGGAGGTTTCCACAGAATGGAAGCCAGACCTCCATCATCCAAAGGGCTTGCGCTATTTAAATCCCTGTCAAAAACACCAACATTTATATCACACACACACACACACACACACACACACACAGTAAAGGCTTACACATATTTTCATGCAAGGAAAGAAGTTGGGAGGCGGGGATGGAAAAAGATGCCAGAAGCATTTATCTAGTATTTTGGCCACAGGAGAGCAAGCAGAATATGTCCTACTTCTAAAGGAAAAAGAAGCCGAATAACTGACAGCAGCAAAAGGCATATCCAGTGCAAGAAAGCCTTTGATGAATTTACTATAGCCTGGCTTCACTATTCATGAATGCTTATGAATTCACAATGGGCTGCACTCAAGAGCACTCAGTTAAACCTGACTCCCCAGTAGAAAACAGAGGTCCTCTCTTTGCAGCTTTTAGGTCCTTCCCAGGAGAATCCCAAGACACCAGTGCTAAGAAAGCCAAATCAATGATTATGGAGATCTTTAATGCTTTTTTCTCAGCAGGACCAGCTGTGGAGCAAGCCTAGTTTTACTGGGAGCACTAAAACAGAAAAATAGTCTCCTTTTCTTCCTTTATGCAGGCTAGTTACACTGCATCCCTGGGCAAAAAACACAAGACTGATTGCAGTTTTAGTGTCTATTTGCCCCAATATTGAATATTCTCATTGATATTCCCCAACAGTGTAATTTCAAGAAAATCTAAACAAAGCTGCTGAGTGAAAACATACGTATTCATTGAGGTTCCTAAAACATTCCCTTTTTATCAGAATAAAGGATTAACCAAAGCTTTTGTTAATCCTTAGTCACGGGTCCTGAATCCAGTCAATTGACCAGAAAAAACAAACAAACAAACAAACCAAACTCCTGACATCCCATAGGAAAGATGTGGAGAGAGAAAAGAAAGGAGCCTCCAATATATTTACATTTTAAATCTCACTGATCTAAAGCTGTAAGAATTTTATTGAAATTAAGCTCAAAAGATGTTTGTAAGCTTGTTTAAAAAAGGATGCCTCTCCAAAAAGTAATCCCAGATTACACTTCATACTCAGCTATCCTGCATTGTAGTGCACTTCTCCAAATTTTAATTCAAATTTCCTCCTATTCCAAAGTTTTGTAGGGTTTTTTAAAATAGCTTTATGTATCCCTATTTTTATTCACCATTTGTAATTTGCCTTCATAAACCATTCAATTCTGACACTTAAAAATAATTTGTTTTTGCAATGAAACAAAGAAATAAACGCATAAAAAAATGATGCTCTGGACTGAACAGGTATGGTACTAACAAGGGGCCTCATTCTACTCAACGATGTTCATTTGATTGATAGCAAATAAAAATGTCACAAAAGTCACAGTTCATACTGATTTCTCAAACCAAGACATTCAGGTATAAATAACAGAAGAGAATTGTAAGGTGTAGCCCTGAGATATAATCTCTAGCACCCAACAGTCCGAGATGACCCACGACCGGGCTGAACGGTAGGGATGAAGATGGTTGAGGAAAGAATAAAGTGGATCCAGGAAGTTGACTGGGGCATCGCTCTCAAGCGCACTCTCAAAATAAATGCTTCTGGCTCCCGTGATGCTTTGCCAGGCTGGGTTGCTCAGGTGAGCGGAAGGAAGAAGGGCGACAATGACTAAAACTTGTGTCTCTAGCCCTTCTCCTTGCAGGCCCTTGTCAAGGCCGCCGAGGCCTTGGCAGCAGGAGCCACCGGAACTGCTTCCTTGCAGACTATGGTGTATGCAGACCTAGCAAACAAAGGGTGGCCCAAGTGTCCTTCAGACCGTGTAGCCTTCCATCAGTCTGCTTGTCAAAGAGACGGTTCCCATCAAAGAGAAGATCTTCAATCGAGGCCTGCATTTCTGAGGACAGGCCAGTGGTCTGAAGCCAGAAGCTGAGACTCATGACCACTGCTGACACGACCACCTGAGCTGCCGAATCGGTAACATCCCATGTCATTTGGAGGGAGCACCTAGCTGTTGGACCGAGTCCTGTGGCAGGGACACCTTGAACTTACAGAGGGAGTTCCATAAGTTAAAGTTGTACCTCCCCAAGAGAGGCTGGTGGTTAGCCACCCAGAACTGAACGCTGGTCGTTGAATAAATCTTCCTTCCAAAAAGGTCAAGCCTCTTGGCCTTCTTATTTTTGGGGTCAAGTTGGTTTGTCCCATCTGTCCTTCTCGTTGGCCACAGAGATGACCGGCGAGCCTGGAGGCGGGTGGGTATACAAATATTTAAAGCCCTTGGCTGGGACAAAATACTTTTTCCTGGCCTTCTTGGAGGTGGGAAGAATGGAAGATGGAGTTTCTTTTGCTATTTTTAGGACCCCATTGTGTACTGGTAGCACAACACAGGTGGGGTAGATGCAGCCCAAGTTCATAGCCACTCTATGAAGCAGGGCCTGGTGTTCTTTAAAATCATCTGGCGGGCTGGCACAAGAGGGACGACGACAATGACTGGATCACCAGGAGAGGCCATGGGGCATCATCATCCCCTGTGAGTGAGGAGGGTTTCAGGGTGGGCGCTTGCTCCTCTACCTGGCCTCCGAGTGCACCTCGTGCACCAAGCCCGGTGCTGCTGGTGCCATTGGTTGCTCCTTCCAGGCGATGGCCAAGGAATAGATGGAAGGAGGCATCAGTATCACAGATATGCCTCATGTGCTCCAGTGGGGCCATTGCACCAGCCACTGGCCTTGCTGCCATGATGGCATAGTGGAGGTCAACACAGCCTCAGGCACCCAATCACACCAGTGCTGTCCTGGAGATGGGCTGAATTCCCTTTCCGCACAGGAGGAATCACCTTCTGGTTACCACAGAGGGTCCATCAAAGCTTGTGTCTGGCAGCTAACCTTTGCCACGGGTGCCTTGAGTAGGTGGATCAGTGCCAGAGGCAGGAGGATCAGTACCATGAGGGAGACTGCTCCCACGCTCTAGGAGATGGGGATCTGCACCAAGACGACAGCCAGCAGGAGGATGATCGGCGTCAGTGAGATGGTGACTGATGCATCCCTTTAGGCGACACGCATTGAGAGGGCAGAGACCTGGGTCATGGAGACGGAGACCAGTGTCATTTGCCCGTCCTCTGGGGGGATCTTTACGGCTGGCTTGCCCTTGCAGGGAGGGAGCCTTAGGGCTGGTGGCGCAAGTAGAGGCCTCTGCTCTCTGGGGGCTGGGAAAGCCTGGGAATCCGTCAGCCCTGCCACAAGTCTAGGTCCCCTACTGCTCCCAGGAGAGGGTGGAAGATCCCTAAGGCAGCTAAGGGGCCCCATGGGGGAGAGGGGCGCATCCCCATGTGGCTCTGGTGTGGACTGGCAGCCTGAACTGGGTCCTTTGCCTGAAGTCCCTTGGCCCTTCTTGCTTGATGCCAGGGAGTTGTGCTTCTTTGACTGCTTCTTAGGCACTGGCGACGGGGAGCAGTGCCGGGTGGAGCCAGTGCTGGGGGTGAGCTGCGCACCCAGGCTGAAGTGCTAGGGGCAGAGTCCAGCCCGGAAGCCTTGGATGCCAGGTGGAGAGCAGCCTCCATAAGGAGGGCCCTCAGACAAATGTCTCCCTCTTTCTGAGTTCTGGGACAAAAGAGACTGGGACATGCCCCGCCTTGGGCAAAGTCCCCCTTGGGACTCTATTTCTAGTTACACTACTTAACTACTTACTAACTAACTACTGTAAACAGACTATTTACAAGGCCCTAGGGCTCAAAGACTGAAGTAGAAGAACCGGTAACCCTTCCTAGGCAAGGAAAGGCGCTCCGACTAACCACCATGGGTAGTAAGAAGGAATTGAGGGCATGGCTACACTTACAGATGTAGAGCGCTGTGAGTTAAACCAGCCCTCAGAGAGCGCAGTAGGGAAAGCGCTGCAGTGTGTTCACACTGTCAGATTCAAGCGCAATGGCATGGCCACATTAGCAGCTCTTACAACGCCACAGAGAGCAGTGCATTGTGGTAGCTATCCCAGCATGCAAGTGGCTGCAACGTGGTTTTCAAATGGAGGGGGTGGGGTGGAGTGTGACAGGGAGTGTGTTGTGTGTATGTGGGGGGAGAGAGAGTGGGTGTTTGGGGGGCTGAGAGCAGGTCATTATGCTGTCTTGTAAGTTCAGACAGCAGCAGACCCCTTCCCCTGCTCCGCCACAACAAGCAGCATTCCACACTAATGGTTGCTTTGTCCCAGAGCAGATAAGCATGCCAGCTGTCAGAAACAGAGCTTTGAAAGGCTATATCCACATTCCTGCAGCTGATTCCAAAACAATGACAAGAGCGGGCACTTGACTTAAAGGGATTATGGGACATTTCCAGAGGCCGATCATAGCGCAGTAATGCAACACCTCATTCACACGGACGCTGGGGCATTTCAGCCGAGGCGCAGCGTTATATTTCTCGTGGAGGTGGATTACCAGGAGCGCTCCAGCTGCAGAGTCCAGGCACTCTAAGTGCCTTGCCAGTGTGGACGGGTCGTGAGTTAAGGTGCCTGGAGCTGCTTTAATGAGTTCTAAACTTGCAAGTGTAGCCAAGTCCTGAGAGGGCGTAAGGCCGGCAGCACCTAATATACCGACACATAAGCGCGGCACTTAAGAGGGTACCATGGCCGACCCTACGGATACCGCTAAGGCAAAAAAGTCTCCAAAGACCGCACACGTGGACACACACACCTAGAACAGAATCAACATGAGCAAACACTTGAAGAACTGTTGTTCTTTTTCTTCACTTTTGTTTTTCTGAAAACAAAAAAGTTAGCAATTTTTTGATGTAGACAATTTGCAACAAAATTCCCACCCACCCATTATTTTGTGGAACAATGAGTACTTTCATATCAGAATTCAGCCCATTATCTCTGGCGTCTTCCTGAAGTACTAGTACTTCAGGTGAACAAGCAATCGTGATAAAAATCAAGTGCAAAACGGTTCAAATTATCCATGCCTGAGTTTTCTATCAAATACATTTGCTATTCGTTACTTTTTACTCATCATTGCTCAGCCGGATTTAAAAAAATCACAAAATGGTTGTTCTCACTAGAGTTCTATCCTCACCCCACAGTACAAATCCAAAAATAATTCAACATACTGTAATCAGTTATCTTTTCTAGTCTTTTCCAAGCTTGTCCGTAATGTATCCAGAAGCAATTCAAAACAAACCATTTCTTCCACAAAAAAAGCATATAGGGATGTACTATACCATAAAGCTGACTGAATTGCAAGAGAACGTACTTCAGTTGAATGGTACACATTGCAAAAAAAGGATAGCTTATGAGACCAGAACTAAAATGCCTAATAAATATTCTTAAAATGATCACATTTATCTTCTTCTGGAACTGAAACAAAATTCTCTGTACTGTTTTTTCCCCATTAGATAGCCATGAAGAGTAACAAGGACCTTTGCACCTTTGACCTGGCTCTAGCCTCGCTCAGTGCGCCCCTCCATTACTTGACAGGCCCTGTATCACAGTGGAATCTCAATGCTGTGATTCTCCGATTCTCACACTGGGTCTAGGTTACTACACTCTGTGTGCCAGCAGCCGAACGGGTTTGAGCCCTGCAACTCTTCCCTTTGGGAGCAGTGAGCTGTGTGTGAATAGGCCAACATCAAACAGCCTTCACAAAACAAAGGATTGTTTAACCCCAACAGTAGGAACAAAGCATAACAAGAGCAAAGGGTTAACAACACAACAGTCTACACAGACATGTACGTTACCTAACTGGATTTACGCCAGTCTAACTCTATTAATTGCATTGGAGTTACTCCTTATTTATACGGGTGTAAATGACAGGAGAATCAGGCCAAAAGAGTGGATGAAAGATTTTTCTTTCCCTCACAAAATTAGAGAGGCACGCAGTAGCGGTGTGCCAAAATATTTGGAAGAAGATGCAGAGCTACTTAGAACTCTGGAATCAGCAAAAACCAAGGCCTGACTTTTTTTTAATCGGCCTCTTCAGAGTCACTAACAACAATACATTCACTCTGAAGGCTATAATGTGTTCTTATAAAACAGTAAAGAGCAAAAAGGAACTAGCCCCCCCACACACACTCACAAAAAAAAGGGTGAGGGGGCTGCACACAAAGTAGACAGGTAAGGTTTTTTTTTTCCCAGGGCTAGCAAAGCAAAATATGGTTATCCTTACAGATCTAGTCTTCTTCTGAATCTTCTTTAGATACCAGGACCACAGAATTTCTAAGAGGGATAATATGAAAATGTCAGATTACCTCATCAACATGATGGAGAGAGAACTGAAATACAGGAATGCAAGCTATATGAAAAACAAGTTGTATTTATTTTATGTCATGTGTCATTAAATGGCTATTTCCACATTCAAAGTATGGCTTTTCACATTTCACTCAAAAATGTTCATAATTTATCAAAAATTTCTAAAAACCAAACACCCAAGCCTATTTTCACCTCACAATTATTAAACATCTTTGTTGTTATATGTAAATGTTCCTCAATCTACTACAATCATCATCATAATCCATCCCTATCAAAGAATGCATTTTAAATTACCTAATTTAAATAAATATGGATCTTGCATTCTCACTGTGTGGACGACACAGCTAACAATTATTTCAACAAGTGCTTCTGAATTCCTATTGATTTAGACGACAAATGATTTAATAAATACCAATGTAATATTTTAAGCCTGTCATTTAACGTGCAGAATCTACTGATGGCAGCATAGAAGGAGCCAGTTATTTGAATCACTAGATTTTTATGACAGTGTCCCTCCACTGCTATAGAAAGAAGAAACAGTACCCCCAGGTGTATTGTGGCTGCCAGAGGCACAAGGTTAGACACTGATTCACAGCAGTATCACTGCTAGAAGTCACAAGATTACAACTCAGAGGTATTAACTGAAGCTATAATTTTTATTATTTGGCACATGCAATCCGGTCAATCCAAGCCACAGCATTCTTAGAAACTATAATGAAACCAGACAAGCTATCCATCCATCCATTTAAACTGAAGGGGAGGAAGGCAGAGGAAGAAATAGTAACTGTGACTAGATCAGGAAACAGCAGAGAGAAGGGTCATTTATGAACAAGTTTAACACAACTCTTAATTTGGTATCTGACCAATGTGAAGGTAGTGCAGTGGAAATACCAAACAGATGAGACAAATGGAGGAAAATATAAAGGCAATGGGGAATCTGCCTCATATCATTGCTTTGGTGGGTTCTCTCTTTTTACGGAATCTCCCTTTCTGTACACTTTTGTGTTGTGTGGTGAAGAGCTCTGTATTTCTAATTATTAATTTGACACCAAATGTTGTGGACTCAGGCTATATTGTGATTATATTGTATATTATTTGTTTATTCAACTAGTGATGGACATACATTCCACATATAGAGGACATAAACTGTTGGATTCTTTTCCAGACAAATGAATTTAGCCAACTTCACAATTATGATTAAATGCTTAATTGAGTTATTTTTATCATACACCGGATACATTGTTCTCTGGATTCCTTTCTACAGAATGTATTTAACTTTCATCTGAAGAGAAGGCTTCTGAAATTCAGTTAATAACTCTTGATTGGCCATTAGGTGCAACTGAAGAGCAAAAAGTGGCTGGTACATCAGAGCTGCATCAAATATTTACAATGAAACAGATTCTCACATTTCATTTTTCATCCTCCATGACACTGCTTGCTGGCCTCCAGTTTTCTGAAATAGAGAGCATTGCAGTTCTACTAACTGCTCTTCTTTATGAACGTAGACACCTAATTTGTTGTTTTACAAGTATTTTTAAAAAGGCACGATTCTGCAGACCTTACCAATGCAAGACTCCCATTAAGTTTAATGGGGATTTTGCAGGAATATGACCTGATTATCTGGGCCCCAAATGAGACAGACAGCACTGGAGTGTTATATCAGAATTCAAACAGAATGAAAGAAGTACATAGTTCACTGCTACAAGTTACAATCTGTAAATCCTCATGAGTATTACAGGCTGTTTTTAAAAGTATTTGCCACGAGTTATCAGAGGAGAAAGTAAGCCGGTACGGAGGACCAGTAAGAAAAGGGGACTGGTTAAGGGGGTGGGGGGAGAAGCCTGCCCCCTGCATAAGAATAGTTTAAACTCAGCTGTTCCCTGAGTGGTTCAGCCCTCCAGGTTAGGAGTGGTTTCTGGCATCCTTGTTAATTTCACTCACAGTAGCTGGGGGGAGTGGGGAGGGTGTGTTTGACCATGGCAGGGGCAGTCCTTGTCTGCCCCCAGGGATGAGGGGATCTCTCTCCAATACTAATATACACAACAAATACAAGCTTTTGGCTACACAGCTTAAATCCAGAGCTAATAAAAGCAGGTGGAAGGGGAAAACTCACTGTCACATTGGTTTCTTGTCTCCTCCCTCCCCATCCTGGCTGCAGACAAGGCTCTGCATTCCTCCCCCTGCCCCCAGCAGGGGTTCTCCTCTAGGCTCTAGCTTGCAGTAGGGACACTGGCTGAGATGCCTGCTGCTGCTGCCTGCATAAGAACAGTTTAAACTCAGCTGTTCCCTGCGGTTAGAAGCCGTTTCTGGCATCCTTGTTAATTTCACTCTGAGTTGTTGTTGCAGGGGGGGGGGGGGGAGAGGGCAGGAGGGAGTGTGTGTGTGACCATGGCAGGGGCAGTTCTTTTCTGCCCCCGGGATGAGGGGATCTCCTATACACAAAAAACACAATCAAAATCAGTAACCATTTCCAATTTCAAATCTATCCCATTCCCTCCCCAGCAGAGGATCATAGTTATGATGTCCAAACTGCTTGCAGATCCTCTTTGAAATGTTACTGAACTGAGCAGGGAACAGCTGAGTTTAAACTGTTCTTATGCAGGAGGCAGGCTTCTCCCTCCCTCAGCAAGTCTCCCTGCTCCCTGCTGCAAGCTAGAGGGAAGCCCCTGCAGCTGCTGCTCAGTGCCAGGCAGGGAGAAAGCACAGAGCCTAGTGTCTGCAGCCTGGCTGGAGGAGGAGGGAAGACACAGAGAAAAATGTGACAGTGAGTTTTCACTTTTTCAGGCTTTTTCCAATAGTAAAGTTTTATTACAGACAGTACTGGTAGTAGTAATAGTAGCTTTATTTTCTCTATGTATGTCATGCAATGGGAGGGATCCATGAAGTACGTAGGAGAGGTGGGTTGCTTGCGATTGGACCATATGGGTAAGAAATGTAAATTACTTTCACCCCTCTGCAGCTGGTAGCCCTGGGGGTGATTTAAAGGGCCCAGCCTCTAGCTTCAAATGAATCCCTGAGCCCTTTAAATCCTGATTTAAAAGCCCTGGGATGTAAAGGCCCCACCTCTTCCAATAGAGGCCACGCCTCTTCCAGTTGAGGCCCCTCCCCCTCCGCAGGACTCTGGAGTACCGGCAAGTCCTTTAAGTTACTTTCACCCCTGTGAGTTATGCATCCTAACCAGAACCCAGGATCTGAACAAACCCAAGGACTGAGGATCAAAATTTGGAAGCTCAGGACCATCTCTACATTTCATTAGATTCAGTGACTGAAAGCTGAGTCTCTACGAGCGCAGCCCACACTCACACATAATGATGATATTCATAGTACTCAGAACCAGCACAACAAATCAGAATACAGTAGCTCCTCAGAGTTACGAACACCAGAGTTATGAACTGACTAGTCAACCACACCCCTCATCTGGAACCAGAAGTACACAATCAGGCAGCAGCAAAACAGGAAGGCAAATACAGTACAGTGTTAAATGTCAACTACTAAAATATAAAGAGAAAGCAGCATTTTTTCTGCATAGTAAAGTTTCAAAGCTATATTTAGTCAATGTTCAGTTGTAAACTTTTGAAAGAACAACCATAACATTTTGTTCAGAGTTACTAATAACCTCCATTCCCAAGGTGTTAATAACTCTAAGGTTCTACAGTATAAGGAGTTCTGAGCAGGGCCACACAGAGGATTCAGAGGCCTGGGTAGGGTAGGGCTGGGTCTTCAGCGGCAATTCAGCAGCAGGTCCCTCTCGGAGGAAAGGACCCTCTGCCAAATGCAGCCGAAGAATGAAGCGGCCGCGGTAGAGCAGCCTAAGTGCCGCCGATCGCGGCTTCCCTTCCCCCCACCCCGCCACTTGCGGCGCTCCTACTCACCGGGTGGCAATCCGAGGCTTCGGTAGCACTTCAGCGGTGGGTCCTTCACTCGCTCCGAGTCTTCCACTGCACTGAAGGACCCTCCGCCAAAGACCCAGAGCGAGCGAAGGGCTCTCCTCCCCTCCCCCCCGGGTGGCCCTGGTTCTGAGAGAGTTTATAAATCAGGGTGTCACTATCCTAACAAAAAAAAGGCAGTCACTACTGAAGAGCCTTTGTAGGCACTACCTGAGAGAAAATCTGTGCTAAGAATATGTTGCTTGAATCTACTTATTACCCAGAGCACAAGTTTAAAATAAAATTCTCTTTCAAAGTTAACAAAACATTATTGACCAGTTACCTGAAAAATGTTATTCTGGAATTACAGGTGCACAAAAAAAAAAAAAAAAAAGTCCTAAAAATAGCCTTTAGGGCTCAAATAAATTTGTTAGTCTCTAAGGTGCCACAAGTACTCCTGTTCCTTAAGGGTTTGTTTCTTTTAAACTCAGTAATGGCTTTGAATTTTAGTTTTAACAAACTGGAAAGCATCACTTTCAGGTGACACTCTGCGTGTGCCTACACACTTTTAGCTTTTCTCTGAATCCGTACGAGATTTTAAAAGTGCTGTGAAACAAGTTGTGGTTGCCAAATATTTCTGTGTTTAGTCCTGCTCCTAGGCTTTATTTCCTGTGACGGAGTTGGAGGAAGACCAATAACAACTATTTCTGTTTGATAAAATACATGCACAGGCAAAGCCTTTAAAACACTGTCTAGATATTTTTCATAGACCCTAAAAGTTCTCTGCTCCCCCTGCCTCATGCACATGGTAGAAGGGAGCAGCCATGGTAGATGCACCTTCTCTAAATAGAGAATTTTTCCAATCCATAAAACATGTTCCTGGAGAGGCAGGTTAGGAGGGGGAAGCAAAAGCTAGGAGGCAGCATACCGGTTGCAGGGATATGGGAGATCAGCAGCAGTATTTGGGGAAAGTTAACATAAACTGCCACTCTCCGAGTCAGAACACAAGCAGAGCTTGGCAGGAAAGAGAAGCATAGTTACTCACCCTATACAGACCCTACTACCATGGCTAGAGTCTACCATAGATGGATCAGTGGGGCCAAGATCTTACATACATATCACATACATCATTTTCTGGTCCAACCCCCTGGTTAATTTACAGCTTTCCAGTCCCCCAGACTGGAAGGGCAGGGGTTGGGAGGAGATATCTGGAAAAGTAGCAACAGAAAGATGCTGAGAAAATGCTGGTGGAAAAGAAGGACAACCAGAGATACAGAAGTGAGAGTGGGAACAGAGCAGTGGTTAATTAAGTGGCAATCTTGACAGAAGTCTCAGAGAGGGATTAAAACTATGGAGGAAGAGCACAGATGACTGAAGACAAAAATCAAAGAGAGAAAGAATTAGTGGAGGAAGGAATTGGAAGAGAACAAGCTCCAGGGACGGCAGGGGAATACTAAAGAAAGTAATCGACAGAATCATTAAAACATGGTAGAGAACTGATATCTTCTGAATGTTTTTAAAACTCAGTTTCTACATGCTGTATTTAACTACCGAGTATGATTAGGAGCATATAATGGGGATGTTTAGTTAAGAGATCCAAAGTATCAAAATGAAATATTGCATAAAATTGCCTGGACTCTTAAAATGCACACATTGAGCTTAAAACTACCAGATCTGTGATTTGGAACATCATAACCAAATGGGGAGACAGTCCCAAGTATTGCTCTTTATGGGATATTCCCATCTTGGGGGACAGAGCGTGTGCTGCAGAAAGATAACACAGTCTAGGGGCTCCATCTTCCCACCATGAGTTTCATAAAGACAGCGGGAGGACAATGTATTTATCTATCTATCTGCAGGTTTTATGCTACCACACATCACTCTAATATGTGAGTATCTTCCACATAAAAGCAAAGCAAAGCAATACCAAAATCCCTAGTGAACTTCATGGATTCTCAACCATTTCTCCCTTTTGGGCATCAAACTGTGTTTAGGGTAGAATTTTTTTTTGTTTGTTTGTTTTTGGAGGAGGTTTTTTTGAGTAGAGAGGGAGCTGGTTGGCAGGAGGCTCAGGGCAGAAGCAGCATTCATACTGTGAGCACCACTTATGGTGAAAAGGCTTTGTCAAAGAGGAAAGCTTTGCAACATTTCCTGAAGATGGACAGACTCTGGAGTCATCTAATCTCCTCTGGAAGACTGTTCCCTAGCCAGATCCCCCTGACTGGAAATGTTTTGTTCCCAGATCTCACATGCTTTGTGATCTATGGGACAAGCCAGGAACACAAATGTCAAGATTGCTCAAAACCCTGCCCTTTCTCCCCGCTGTGGATTTCAAGACAGGGCCTGTTGCATAGTCTGGGGTGAACACTACTGTGCAGACAGCTAACTTCCTCCTCCCTCACCCCATGGGGATGGGGGGGGGGGGTCCTCTGTGTACATGGATGTAGGATGAAAAATATCTGCTCTTTTTCTGTGCAAACAGTCCCTGTACAAATTATTTTCATTGTCAGTTGCCATATAAAATACATTTAATATTCTGATCTTCTCAATAAAAAACATCCCAGGCACATTATAAACTCTCAACAACTACCTGTAGATGAAAATGTGGTCACAGAACTAAAATAGCAAGCCACACTGCAGAATATTCATACTCCATAAGTTATATACCAACTATGGCTAATTCCAGTCAATGGATTGACAAGAAAAATCACAAGCATGCATTGTACTTGTATGGTACAGAGGTTTTTCAAATAGCTACAGAAATGCAAAATATTATGTATATTTACATTTTAATGAGAGAAAATATTTTAATTCAAGTCCTAATAGACTGTACTGTTTTAAGGTTGTTTTTTAAAGTCCAGAAAAGAGAAGACTAGCTATAACAGAACATCCCAGTAACGAAACTCTTCATAGGAAAAAATAAAAAGATATAACATACATATTATAAAACATTTTGGCTGTATGTAACAGTGTGAATTCTATGTTTGTTGAATGCAATTTATTTTGATATTTTCTCTGTAGTAAACTCCCTGAGAGACTAACCATATTGCATAGCATTTTTAAAGCAAGTTTGCTATTAAGGAAATACATTCTAGTGTCTTCAAAAATCATAGAACAAAATGACAAAGAAAAAGAGAATTGGTACATTACATCAAATCACACTGGGTGATACCAGTCTGGTTAATAACTGAAACTGGCCTGATCATGAACTGTTGTAAAGCTCCAGAAAGAGCTAGGCCAGTTTACATCAAGTGAAAATCTGGCTTATTTGTTTCTTTCTTCAGCAAATGTTATGTCTAGAAAGGCTTGAATTTAAAAACATGACAATGTGAAACACTAACAAACACACACCCTCTTCTTCCAAATCAGCTCACTATAGATCTGAATTGAGACCACTAACTTATTTTTCACAGGCCACAGAACAGCCATTAAATGGTTAAAACTTTTGGTCACTAGCAACAAGATTCAAATGAGCAACCTAAAAGTGAAAGCTTCATTACCAAAATCCCAGCTCATCCAATTAATTGTTTTTAAATGTATAGTAAATTTAGGGTCATTCAGAAGACTCTAAAGCATTAAAAAAAAAAAAACCACACATGAATTTACCCACATGAGTAAAAGTGAAAGATCAGTCCTGCAACAGCAACGTTTCTCTTTTTTCCTTAAGTGGAATTCTTTATTAATAAAGAATCCATTCTGAATAAAGAGCTCAGTTCTGAATGCAACTATTTGCAGGAGAAAGCATTACTCAATTTAAGTAAGGGCTGTGGACTCGGCTCCAAAATAACTTTTTGACAAATAAGACCCATTACAGTTGAACTACAGCCCACATGAGAATGCACTAGGCTGATCTGGCTGAAAGAGAAATGTTTTACTCTTTAGATGTTGCTTTTCATCTTTTGAATATCAACCACACACACTGAGTGTCTGTGAGACAGCTCCAGCCAATTCTTTTTCCCCTTCAGCACTGAAGTTCAAGCTCCAGGCTTTTTTTTATTTCTAAGGCATTTGGAATACCAAGCTCTGCAGAATGCTTATTTTCATAAATGGTAAATCTACTCTATTTAGAAAAAAAGATGATCCTCACATATGTTTAACCAATGTATACTTTAATTAACTTTAATATATGGATATGTGCACCTAACAATGTCTCATTTGCTATTAAAGGGATGCCATCAACTTAAGAATCACATTTATCAGAAAAGCATTTAAATACTATAGTTACTTGTAATACCTGCAACTACTACAGATGAAAGACTGGAGAGAAAAATATGTTTCTCTACTTTTTTCCAGTTTAATGCTTTGTGCATTTAACAACACTTTGTGTGTATATGTAGTCAGTTTCTCTACTTTCTAGTGTGTGTGAAACTAACTGGTGTTTTTTAAATTACTAGATTTCAAGTGGATGGTATCGCTTAGAGCACCATTGGAAAGATCAATTTATGTGAGTGAAAAAGACTAATATGAGGGGTCCTTCCTTGCCAGAACCAAGAACCTTATAACATACTAATATCAAGAGTATGCACTATTTAATTAATTTCCTTATATTGATTTTCTTTACACATATAGGTTTATCAACAAATGTGAAAGAAATCAAACTTATCTACAGAAGCAGAAAACAAAGCTTGTTAACTTAGTTTTTATTTAATAATTGTTGCTTACTGGTGGATTTAAAGGGATACTAAGATAGTTCATGCCTAAAGTTCAACCTACTATATCTTAACACTGTTTTAATATGGGGAATGCATAAGCAAGTTGTGAAACAGGCAGGATTGTGCCAAGGTAAGACATTGTGGCCCTCTCAGGGAAAGGTCTCCAACTTCAACACTCTGTCTCCTCTGTGGAGGGGGAAGGCAACAAGTTATGGCTTGATGCTTAAAATCCATCCATCTCTCAGTCCTAATTTTGCTGTTGTGTCCAGATTAAATGCACCCTCTTGTCTCAACAGGTTGGGGAAATTGATGTTGCTGGGGCTGTTCCCCTTCACCGCCAGCTCCAAGGGAGAGAGACACGCAATGAAGGACACTGGGTAACTCCTCTCCGTCCTGCTCCCCCCACCCCTGCCTTGTGGTCTCTGGAACCCATTGGTGAGTTGGTGGGTAGGAGTGCTAGTTGGCCCTCGCCCCCCAGATCCAGGGATTTAACCAGAGGCCATGTGGCACCTCTTTCGGCTCCATTCCAGCACCCCACCCTACACACACTGAACTAGTTAGGGGAAACCAAACTAGCAGATGCTACGGGTCTAGCTGATCTCCTGTTTGGGATCAGAAAGAAATTTTTTCTCCCACAAGCCAATTGGCAGAGGCCAGAGGAGTTTTTTGCTGTTGTCACAGCACCTTCAACTCAACCAAGTACTAAAGAACCTACTTAGTACCTAACTGAGGTACTTGGTTGAGTTGTTAACTTGTCACAACTTAAGGCCAATTTCCAGTACAGTTAAAAGGAAAAAAAAAAAGTTGCCAGAGGTAAGAGACCTGGGCTTTTGCTGATGGGCTTTGGGCTGATGGGATAGGACTACCAGGTCTCACCCTCACAGGCCAAAGGTCCCACCCTGCTACACCCTCAGTCCCCACTGTGGGGCAGGCAGCAGAGTTGTAGGAATCAGAATGATCTTAGTCCTGGGAGTTAAGCTGAGGAGAACCAGACTAGCCTGAGTCATGCATTATATAGCAGTAGCTGTGTAGCCCCGCAACCAATATTTTTTCTGATATTCTATACAAATGACCAAATTAAAATATTACAGGTACATGACAATGTTATTAGAGGTTGCATGGCTAAAATGCCACATGATGAATTGTTAAAAAAAAAAAAAGTGTGTCCAATATGTTGATTCACAAACAGAACACTACACATGTTTTTTCTCAACTTGGAATGGGATGTAGTTGGCTCCAAGAGAGACTTAACAGCTCAGCTGATCTCTTTTCATATTACAATTGTTTATTCTTTACTTAGTTCCCAAGGGATTTCCTCTATTGTGTTCCAATAGCTGTATAAAGGTTAGAGAAACAAGCTATTTATTCGGTTAAAGATCACCAAGTTACTTTCCCTCCCCTCACCCCACCCCCACCCACAGAGAGCAAGCAGCTCAGATTACCCATCAATCAATTATATTTTTCAGGTATTTTACATGGACAGGTGGTGGGGTGTTTCAAATGCCAGTAACAGTCTATGTTATATAACTCTTCACCACAGCTGCCAACAAAACTGACCATCTCAGCAGAAAACCATGAACTGAACAGGCACAGAGACTCAACCCAGTCTCTCCACTAGAGGTAGCCCTCCAGATCAAGAATGAGACATATTGGAGATAGCAGCAGAGGAAGCCTGAACTACACCTCTACCTTGATATAACGCTGTTCTTGGGAGCGAAAAAATCTTACCGTGTTATAGGTGAAACTGTGTTATATTGAACTTGCTTTGATCCACCAGAGTGCACAGCCCCCACCGGAGCACTGCTTTACTGCGTTATATCCAAATTCGTGTTATGTCGGGTGGCGTTATATCAAGGTAGAGGAGTACTTTCTGTGTTATACTTGTTCGGTAGATACACAAGGGACTTCAGTTTCCAGAAAAGTTGATCTGGCATTTTTCTTAGGTACTAAATTCATATATTAAAAGTAAATAATAATGATAACAGTTAATCATATACTTCTCAACATTGCAAGGGCACTAATATGACTGGACAAAAGCCTCCTGTGACATTACCTAAAAAGCTTAATGAACTAGCATATGCTGCAAAAATTTGCAATAGCTCTGCCTTCTACAGAAACTCAGTATCAGATCTAGCAAATAAACCTGCACATGCTCCCAAACACCCACAAACCTCACAGTGGACAGCAACCACTTCTTACCAACAGTCCTCTATACCCTCTTTTGTTGAATAAAGGGATATGCATAATGCAAGCAAAAATCTCATTTTCCTGTTAAGTTTGAGGACTCATCCTATGTGCCTTTATAACGCATTCAGGCCAGTAATGGAGAGCACAATTCACTTCAGGCCCAAGCCTGTTTCAGATCCTCTCTCTAGAGCCTAGTACCATAGAACAGCTCACTAGATTTTATTAAGCTTCTTTACCCGTTGTTCTATATTTTGGGCATTGACTTTAACTTTCATCTTGGCATATGAATAGCTGGAATGCCCTCCAACCCCTTTGCCATAACATTAGAGAGTTTTCACCGTGAATAGGGGACATGCAGACAAGAGCTATAAGTACACCCCCTTAGTACAGAATAGTCGATTACTTTTTTGTCAAGGTCCAAATTTCTTGGTCAAGTTATAATCAAGGTCCAGACTCCAGAGAAACATTTTCCACATGGCAATAACAATAATAAGTAACTAAAAAGATTTTGCAGTCTGTTCAAAAGCGTGTTGGTGGTCCAGATTTTACCCACAGTCCGGCTGTCAACTACCCCTGCCCTTAATGAGAGCATCAAAATCATCAACACAACTAGGTTTTGCTGAAGGCGTTTTCTCATCCTGTGTTATGAAACCCACCAGTTCCTACGTTCTGTGGCCCCAACTCAGCAAAGCACTTAAACATATACTTAATTTTAAGCACATGTTTAAGTCCCATTTAAGTCAATTAAATAATACTTTGACAAAAATTGATTAGTAAAAATTATTTTCCTTATATCTGTGCAATTACATTGTAGTTAGTGGAACTGAATGGATATAATGGATCAAACATGTTAGTTCTATTTGATACTCACAGGGTTTTTAAAAAAAAAAAAAAACAGAAAAATCTGGATTGGATTAAGATAGGAAACATGGAAAATTATTTACTTGAAACTATTTAAAAGCATGATGTGCAGACTCAGTTTCTTCAGTTCAGTACTCAAAAAGCTTCCTATGCCATATATCACACAGCACATCATCCTTTGGCTGCTTCCACATAATGAAAAATGTAATAGTGTATTCCTTAAATGTTTTTAAAACGGCTTTACAAAAGCAATCATCTTTTTCTTTTTAATTCAGTATGACTATTTAATCTTGCAAAGCAAAATTTGTTCCATTTCTTCTTAGGAAAGCTGGCAAAACAGCATATTGTTCTGGCAGACAGCCACCATAAACGTCATAGAAGGACTCACTGAGCTGCTTAAAGGGACACACCATCCTGGATAACAGATTTGAAAATCACGGTAAATGTAAAACAATAAAAAATTTCTGTAAGAGAAATCAATTTTGAAAACAAGCAACACCATGGTAAAGTATCCTTTAAAGAAGACAGGGGGTCCCTCCAGTGATATTCCATGGCTCCAAGCCAAAACAAATGCTGTAGTAATGTACCAGCCAGAGTGAAAGATATGCCACAAGTTTGCCTTGAAGTTGTGATTAGACTGTTTAGATATTTTTAAAAAACAAATGAACTTAAGGCCTAAAGTATAAAGCATGACTTATTAAGCATAATTAGTTTTTAGTCAATCACAAAATTTCCATTTGGGTAGTATGTTAGTAAGAACTTTGTTTATCTCATCTACCCATGACATCAATTTCAGTTTTTCAGCACTGCAAGGATTTTCTATTGAAATATTTAGAAACTAACAAAGATTAAAAGAAATGCATCACTCTTGCAAACAGAAAACAGGAAAAGCAGCTAAGAACATACTGAAAGTATCTCTAAAGTAAAGTAAGGACCTAATTCTCTATTGCTTAAGCTCATCAATGGGAGTTTGGGTGCACAAGGAATTCAGGATTCGGCCTTTTGTGAAGATTTTGTATGGTATATAGAGACTACTTTTACATAGCTTTCTAGCAAAGGAGAAAACAAGGTCTGCCTTTTATTTATAAACAAGCTATACAGGCTCCTGATGGCAATCCAACATTAGATTAACAGAGTACTAAATTAGGTAACCAATATTGTCCCCACACAATAGGCTCCTATAGTTTTTACTGAGACCATAAAGCTTCTTAGAAAAACAAATGGCTCTTTCCTTTTTGAAAAACCCTCTTTGTTTGTAATGGTATCTGTCCAGAAGAAGCTAGAGAAATCAATCACGCCAAGAAAAAATAATCTCCACGCTACATAAGAAAATAACCAGAGTGATAAGAAGACTACAAAATACAATAATTTGGTTCTTATTCTTTTAGATAATTAAAATATTATTAACATGAAAAATCACTAGTTCCAATACAACATACCAAGAATTTATGTCAATCCATTCACTTTTCTCCCATCCGAGAAACTAGAGGAAATCTTGGGAATCACATTAAATAAATATCATACTAAACAGTGAGAAACACTGGAGGAGATAAATGCAATGCACAAAGTGACAGACAGAAAGAATGTTTTCTGGATAGAAAACAGTCACAGTCATAATTAAACAGACAAAAAGCCTAAGGACCATTTTTATAGCGGGGCTTGTGCATCAGTTAGCTGCCTATGTCCTCCATATGAAGTTATCCTAAATTAGTGTTCCAGTGACTGTGAATCTCCACTATTTAAATTTCCTTCCAAAAACATTTATTTTGCATTTTAAACTTTATGGATCCAACAACCACTTTCACTAGTTTACTGCAAATGTATACCTTAATTTTCCCCCCAAATGCATTTTTTTTCTTTCCCTGCACAAACAAATCCATGCAGCCTGCCTCCGCACAGGCACACGTGAAACAGACGAGCCTGGAAGAGATAGGGAATGGAGGAACTTGACACATCTGCCATTGCACTTCACACAGGAAATGTATACATCCAAGCCTGCAGTTCCAGGTTACTTCATACCATAAGAAACAGTTTCATCAACATATTTAAAAAAACTGAGAAAAGCAATGCAGCTATTTAACCCTCTGCCTATGATGAAGGGCTGACACTTAGAGAATATTCATCAAATAGGCTCATTTAGAGTTTAAAAAAAAATCTCCAACAGCTTGTGTACCAAAAAAAAAAAAAAACCAAACCAAAAAACGGAAGCGCATCGTAATAATGAGCAGAACAGCCGCGGAGGCGAACCAAAGCAGCTCATTCTCCATCCACCTTTCTACCTGCTACACCAGCAGAGATGGGATGGGAACCCAGCAAATGATCAGCAGCAGCAGGCGACTCCGCCTCCGAGAAGCGCAGCGAGCAGGGTGCACGCACCCCAACCCCCTACCTCGCACACACACACACACTGCAGCCCCCTTTCAACTTACCACCAGCGGCGTCTGCAGGCGGGATCCTGGGGAGGGGGAGCGCCAGCCAAACTGCACGTTGAGGACGAGGATTCCTGCAGGGCCCCTCCTTGTCCGCGGACCGGCACCTCCCTCCCCTCCAGCAGCCTCCGGGTCTGGGAAGGGGGCGGACTGCAGCGAGGCGAGGCTGCGGGAGTCATGCAGTCCTTGCAGCAGGCGGCTGCTGCCGCCTAACCTGCCACTTCCCTCCCCGCCGCAGCCGGCTCAATCCCCCCGTCTCCCGCCGCGCCGAGCCCCGGCACCTTGTCTTTCCAACACAACAACAACGGGGCTAATGAGCGGTCCTGGGGGCTGGCCCGGCCCCTCCTCTCCCCGCCCCCCACCTCCTCAGAGGGTTGAGTCAGCAGCTGCCCTGGGGAGCCCCGCGGTGCCCTCTGCAGCGCTGTCTATGGGCGCCGGCCGGCCGGCCGGGAGCCGGGTGCCTGACTCCCGAGCTCTCCCCGCCGCAGCACAGCCCAGGGCTGGCCCGTCCATGGGGGGGGGTGTCACTCCCGCCAGCCGCGCTTCCCCCGCGGGCGGGAAGAACGCCACAGCCGCCCCGTCTGCCCTGCCAGCTGCTGCCCGGGCACGGCGGGGCCTCGGGGCCCCTCCGCCTCAGAGCCTGGCAAGGTGCTGGGAGGAATTGTGGGTAGCTCCAGCTGCTTGTTCCCCGCTCTCCCCTGCAGCGGGCTCCGTCGTGGCAGCCTGGCCGTCGGTCCCGGGCACTGGGCACTCCCCGCTGCAGATGGGTCCCTCAATGCGCCGTGCTGCAGGGGGTCCCTCATCAGGAGTCCCAGAGGCCTCAGTCCCTTTCTAGCCCCCCTCCTGGGGAGGGGGGTGGCTTCAAAAGGACCAGTGGGGAGAACAGCAGTCATCATAACTCACCTGCCACTGGTCTGCAAGTTAACCAGTCTCAGAAGCTGACACTTGCCAAGTGATTATACCCCAAAGGAGGCTTTTCTCTCCCCCCCCCCCACGTGAGCATGATAATAATGAGCCATAACTATGAAACCACCATTGCACATTTAGCAAGCACTTTAGCAACCATTTGGGGCTGGCCCCCTCTTTTTTGTTCAGTGTATAGCAGGACCCTGGTGCAGGGCTAGTTTCCCACAGAATTTCAGAAGGCAAGGTAATGCAGGGGCTCCTTTTTTATATTAGCTTAAGGGAAAGCATCTGTTTACAAAAATCAGGTTTCTGTATGAAAGGTTTTACCTACAGTTGTTACTACCAGTAACACCTATCCTCCATATCAATTAAAGAGGATCATCTCTATTTTTCTTCCAATTGGTTTACTTTGTGTATTTAACAGCACTGAAGGTATAGCCACTTTCACTGTTTCCCTTTTTAGTCATTTTCCCCTGTTCTTTGTAGTGGTCTTTCACACTGCACTACAGGAGAGAAAAATATTTTTAAATAGGAAAATGTGATTCTAAACCCATACAAATTTCCAGAGTAATACCTACAAATATTTTAACCTTTCAAAATAATTGATTTTTATATTTCAAATTGAAAGCTTTTACTGTTTGTGAAGGGTTGCTGAGGTAGTAAGAATAAGTATGATTGTTTTCTGGATGTGTACCATCCAATGACAGTGTGGTTACAGGGTGGGAATTTTGTCTAGTGGATGATGGAACAGGTCTGTGGGTTAGAGCTTCTGTTCTGAGTTCTATTGTCAGCTCAATGACTGATTCACTTTGTGACCCTGAGCAAGTCATTTAACTTCTCTATAGCTTGGTTTCCCCATTTATAAAATAGGTATTACAATAGCTACTTATCTCACAGAAATATTGAGAGGCTTAAATATTTGTAAAGCACTTCTAGATCCTCAGGTGAATGGTGTTATAGAAACACTAAATATTATTTTATCATAAAACTACAGCAAGTACATGAAAAATAGTGAACTCTGAAATTAAGTCTTAGTCCTGTCTAACTCACACTCCCTGGTACTTTTCATAAAGGAATTGCCAAAATGTCTCTTTTCCCTGTGCAGCGGGCTATGGGACAATTGACCATCTCCTTACACTATAAAGGTGACTGCACTTCAGTGTCTATGGTACGGTACTGTGCTTGTGTATTAAAGTTAAACATATTACATGTCTTAGATAGACAAAAAGATCTGCTGGCTTCCTCCATTAGAAGTCAGTCCTCTCTTTCTTCTGTTCCTGACTGAGAAATCCTACCTTTCTCAACACCTCTTCATCATTTTGATTATCCAGTTTAAGCCATCTTCCTCTTCCACCTAGTCTCTCCTGCTTGAGTCCTTCCTCTCCTAGCCTGCCCACCCAGCTGGGATCTTGTTAACTTCTTTTAAAAGAAAATGGGCAGGAGCTCTTGCTCTCCATCTTTCCTCCTGACCTCCTCAGATTTTGCTCTCTGAACCCTGTGTCCTACTCTGAGATCTCTAATCTTCTATCCACTTCAAACCATTTGATTGTCAATCTGAACCTATTTCCTTATACCTGCTAGTCTCCATTTTTACACACACACACACACACCCATTCATTTCCGGTCTCTTATGAATCACTCTCTTTTCTTCCCATATATATTCAAACATGCCATTTCTCCTCTCCCAAAGACAGTCAACCTCAAACCCAATTCTTTATCACCCACATCTCCTTCCTTCTCTTGATCTCAAAGCTTCTTGATGGGCCTGCCTGGCCCTAGTGCCTGTGTTATTCTCTCTGTCTACGCAGAGTATATGGTAATACATGCTTTACATAGTAATTGTACAGTCAGGAATTCAGATGCTGTCATTTGGGTGTCCTCTTGTAGGACCACATGCTTACATTCCAAGGCCCTGTTCCTGGACTGTGATGCAAACAAGCAGACCTCTGCATCTGTGGGGAGGTATATTAACAATGGGGCTCTACACAGTGGCAAGGTTCTGACCACATGCATCAAATTGCAGGATTAGGACCCAAAATTTAACTAACAATACCGGCTACAAAATTAGTTTGTTTTACAGACTTATTACTATAGGATTCAATTTCTGGGCATTACTACATGACAGCATCTCATGCCTTGATTTTCTTTGATGTTGCACACAGTTGAAACATTGCCTACAAAACAGACAAAGGGCAAAACAGCTCAGACTGTTTTATTAAAATGGTATGTTAGTTGAAATGGCAAGTGATCTTACCATACTGGTAACTAAACTGCTAATTAGGACAAGTCACTCAGTTCCTTTGGATTGTATTAAAAGCACAGCTAGTGATTTAGTCGAGCAAAAAAAATAACCTGGCAATGACAGATTAAATGAATGTATTTTAAAGTAATAGATTCTGTGCAGGCTATAATCCACTCCTGGTGTCCTGAGTGAAATCCTCTCTATTGAAATCAATGACAAAGCTCCCATTGACTTAAAAAGAGCTAGGATTTCACCCTCAGTATGTGGCCCATCTGTATGCTACCACAGAGTGCTGCTGATGTTGGCATTTGTGACTAAATTCCAAACTAAGTCAAGTTATGAAAGCCAAGAAAGTTCCCGCGTCTGCGGCATGTATAATTTTTTTACTTTATTTATTTATTTATTTATTTTACTAACCACCAGTTATGTTTTCTACGTATTGTGTGTGTGTTGGCACTGAATGTTACTCTGTAATTTGAGCATTCTTAGTATGTGAATGAGCAGTCTAATGCAAACTTGCCATTGGCTCTTAGGAGCTGAAGGTTGTCATGTACTGGTATATCATTCAAAATGATAATTTTCCCTAGGCTTGCAATAAGAGCTCAGACTTGAATTATGACCACATCACCGTTATTTGGGCATTCTTAAACATATCCATCTCTCAGATACTATTTATGACTAGTGACAGTACTATGATGACTTCTCTCTCTTTTGGTTTTGTTAAGGAAGGAAAAAATATGGAATGCTATGACTCATAACGTTTTTATAATTTCTTGTGCTTTGTTTATGGTTGTTGTGATTTTTTAAAATCAAAAGGAGAAATATAGGAGATGAAAAGTGTTAGCTAATGAATTATTCCCACTGAATTAACAAACAGAGCCCTTTGACTGACACTAGTGCACACTGTTTAAACTAAGACTTCTGATTTATCACATTCAAATACCACATAAATCACATACTGGATTTTTATGCTTCACTCACTCAAAATAGATTTTGAGAATGTCCTTTATACTATACTGGGAAAATTCTATTTGCAGTGGGCAATAAACTTTAGTGCACATGAATCTTTAAAATCCTCTTGATTTCTCCTGAATATACATGGTAGCAATAACAAAAAAAGTACTGCAAAAAGCATTTGTAGAAACCAAGCATTATATTTCTCTCTCTGCTTTTGGTAGTCACAATCCTATAGGATTCCTAAATATACTTCTAAATTCACATCACAAATATATGGTAATAGCATGTACTGATTTTTCTATTAAACTTCTCCTACCTTGTTTGGTATTTCTTAGGACTGCTTGCTGTTCTTACTCAGTGTGATTTCAGTTGCTGGAGAGGTATGGCTGTGTGTTTGTCTTAAAATATGAAGCCATTTCAGAGAGATTCCCCTACCCCTGCCCCCACCCCGGTCTTTCTGCTAAGTGACTACTTTACTCCCTCTAAAGACATCATGCAAAGAGGAACAGAGGGTATATATCCCACAACTTTTCAGAACCATGTCTGGAGCACCTTCAGCATTGATATCCTCTCTAAAACCAGGGATAGAGAAAGGTGGCCTATTGCTCCAGATCAAACACTTACCCTCTCTCCCACTCAATTGTTTCTTTCTTATGTGTCACTCCCCACCTCACCTTTGCTGGAAAAGGCACCAGTCCTCCAATTACTTATGCAGAGGACTAACTTCACTCATGTGAGTATTCTCATTGTGTTCTGATCATGCTGGTACTACTTGCAATTACTGGGACAGATGGATCTAAGCTCCCCACTCCACTTAGAGGGAAGAGCTGCTCTACCCAGATCACAAGAGAGTACTGGGGACAACAAATTAAAAAAAAAAACAGGGATGGGAGCAAAGGTTCAAGGTTAAAAATCAGGAAATCAGAGGGGGACACTGAACAGAGAACCTCCAACAGGCAGCACCTACTGCTGCTCAAAAGGTGTTTATGGAGTTAGTGGACACTGCCCAAAGAAACTCCTTTAGGAGGTGGGATCAAATGAAAGACCGGAAATAGCCACCTCTCCCCCCAGTCGCAGAGTATCCCCACATCCACCTTCTTCCTCCTGGTATGATGGATGGTCATCTTGGCCAACACCAGGATGAAGCTGATGAGGTGATCTCGCAACTTTGATGCCATTGATGGGGTGTGTGTGAATTAGGATATGCGGGTAGAAGTGCAGACAGAACCTCAGTAAGAGGTTCTGGAGGAGTCAGAAGAGGAGCTGGAACCTGATGCACCCTACACAGATGTGCGCCAGGGTCTCCCTCTCATCGCAGGAAGAGCAAGTGTCAGAAGTTTGCTGGTGTTCCTAGGGGTATGATGGCTCTCTGTAAACCAGACCTGCAGCACTTTAGAGATCTTGAGCTTTCTGCCACATCTAAAATGCATGCTGGGGAACCTCTGAGCTGAGAAGTTATTTTCTGTGGATCTTATGGTCCCCGAGATTAAGATTATGATGTATCTCAGGCACAAAACTCTTATTCGCTGGATGTTATAGAAAACCATACTAGCCCCACAAGGAATCTGAGACCTGAAAAATAGATAAAGTAGAACCACAATACTGAAACTATTAGCAGATAATTGCTACATATTCTTAGGCCAAGGATTCAGCAGAGGAAAAAAACAATTTTAAATTATCCCACAAAATTATTTAAAACCAACCAAATCTAATAACAAATGGTAAGGTGATTTGTAAATTTTTTTTTACCCAAAATGAATGGTTAAAACTCAACCTTTTTCTGATTTCATATTGGCTGGATTCCATGAATCCCTTTGTCACCATTCTTTAATGGATCATAGGTCTCACTTCACTGTCCTGAAGGTACTATATGTGATAAGAAAATTACAAAATAAGGTCATAAAGATGTGTATTAGAAAGGCAATGCAAAGATAATGTAGCTGTGTATGTGGTTAAGATAACTGAAGAGAGTTTCTAATTTAAAATAATTGATTAGCCAGCATTAATATTAATAAGTTACAAGCACAGGGTCAGGCAAGATTTTTTCTGATTTCCATACCCTACAATAGCACTAAAAGTATTTAAATATAAATAAATATAGCAAAAATGAGAGAAAGTAAAATGGAACTCTAATACCTTCTCTTCCCATTCTCTTCTCTTTGGTTATTTCCTATAGCGGAATCTAGCACAGATAAAAGATAAATTGGCAAAACAAGATCTCCATCTAGCCATAAGTGTAATAAGCAAGAGAGAGCTGGGAGGAGTAATGGCCTACAGGGAGATATCATCCCTAAGCAACAGGCAAAAGTGTTGAATCCAGTTGTATTACCAGGAGAAGACATACTCATTAGACTACAGAATTATTTCTTACATTTCATGGGAGTGGCCAGAGATAAATGCCCAAAATGAGAGTTTCTGTATTATGACTCGTATAAAAATGGGTAAAAGTATAAAATAGAGACATATTCACATGATGTAGAAATGACATGTTTCACAATACTTCTGGAAAGATTATTGTGCAGAAGGTGAAAGCAATGACTGAAAGAACAATCACTCTAGATGCCAAAAGCTGCAGGCCACATTCTCTGTCCTAGCCTGCCCTGTTTGTGTTGCACAGAGAACATAATGGGAGTGGAAACCACCTGCAATTTCCCAGCTGGGGATTTTTCTGACATAAGGGAATTCTCAGTGGGCATATAGTTGTCATAGCCAGTTCTTACAGCACACATACACCTCTTCAATTACAGCAGAAGGGGCAAAAAGGGGGAATGGCTGGAGCCTACTGCACTCCAGGCAATCTCTGGTAGGTAAATGATCCCTTGGGAACTGTTACCATGTGTTAGACAGTTACTTTGTTGGGGCAGGCACATATCCAGCCAGAGAATCAGGGAGCTTAACAGATAGCCCTGCACCCCTCTTCTGTGCCAAGCAGAAATTCAGTGCACCAAACCATCTGGGCTAGTCCGTTTGGGGCTTGAATCTGCAGGCCTTACTCTGACAAAGCTCCCATCTTAAATCAGTGTTTTACCAGAATGTGCCTTGCAGGGATTGGACCAGATGAATTTTGGTAAATTTAACAAACAAAAAATCTGACCTCAGTTTAGAGAATAAATAAAGCAATTTTAAATAATAATAATAAAAAACTAAATGCATCCTCCTAACAAAAGAATTGTAATTCCTGGTTATAGCAAATATAATGTATTACAGTACCTAGTGCTTCTAAAGAAGCAAACTGAAATGTGAATGAAGATCACCAAGTGTAGGTTAAAGGTGAGATGACCAAAAGTAATTGTCAATTCTTCTTCGTGCCTGCAGAGATAAATTTTAGAGCTTTACCCATAGGCAATGGATGTAGAGTTAGCTCCCACAAACATTTCATCTAAATTTGACTGTAACCATCTTTGTATGTATTTTCTATTTGACAGTAAAAGTGTAGGTCAAATCTGCAAAAGAAAGCTATTTTGTGCAATTTCAGTAGTAATGCATTCTGGGTAGCCTGTGGTGTAGAGATGTGTTAAAGCAGTGGTTCTCAACCAGGAGTTTGTGTACCCCTGGGAGTACACAGAGGTCTTCCAGGGTATACATCAACTCATCTAGATATTTGGCCTAGAAATACAGGTGTGTTATCTCCAGAGAACAAACAAATCCTAGAATGCTTATTTAGACCCCCTAGTTACATTACTTTACACTTCTCTAGACAATGAACAATGGTGAGATGTAGGCCAAATATGTAATTCAATTGATTGCCAACCTGGCCTTTTGATTGACAAACTCCAGTCTAACACTTTAGGAGCTGCACCCTTCCCACAGTAGCAGCAGTTGCCATGTAGGAAAGGCTTTTTAAACATTACATTTGTAACTAAATAAATAGCATGCATTAAGTGAGCGGGCTATGCCGTAAGTTATATAAAGAAAACAGTTATTTCCCTGGCATTTAGGCATAAGGTTATTTTAATGATGTTAATTCTATTTAAAGGTAGCATGGGGTTGATAATGGAATGAACAGAATTGAGAAATGCCACCCAGGCCAAAAGAAAAATGAGAAACCTCACACTGCACATGGAACCTTCTATTCAAGAGATGCTTGCGCCTCAATGTTCCTGTCAAACGGTAATGTGCTTATTCATTTCACACAGAACCATTAGCAACAGAAATTCAACCAAGCTATGCAAGAGAGCTGCCAAACATTGTAATGGCATTTATACTGCATAAGGAAAATAAACAATGCCAGAAAAATAAACCCATTCCATCAAAGAACCCTGAAGATTAACCAAATAAGCATTCTTCCTGTGAGGGGTCCAGCTAAT
The DNA here is from genome assembly GCF_016161935.1 of Mauremys reevesii. NCBI lineage: Eukaryota > Metazoa > Chordata > Testudines > Geoemydidae > Mauremys > Mauremys reevesii. The sequence goes on along the minus strand of NC_052633.1, from coordinate 23,463,599 downwards.
CCTTTTTTAAGTTCTGGTAGAAGCAGTTACAGTACATGATCTTCACCCATAGTATTATATTTAGCCAGGAAGCGCATTTCAGCATAGCTGGTTGGTTTCAGGAAAGAAGTGTGTATCTATAAATCAATACGGATGCCTAAAACACAAGCGCTGAAAATGTCATTTAGAATGGTGAAAATGGCTAGGGAACAACAGCACCTGCAACAGGATCGTGTGGGGCAATAGCTCTGCCAATCTTTGCATTCAATTTGCAGTGAGAGGGCTCTCCTCTGATGACTGCATACCTCAGAAGTGTTGACAGCCCTATCCTCAGTGGAAGGGACCTTCAAAGAGACAGTGACCATTTCACCACTTGCTCAGAGTTGTCCCCATAATCACAACCGGCAAGATCACAATGGTGGGAGGAACCCTCTGGCTATCCTGAGTATGATCTCATTCACCTTCCCCCATTTCTGCTCAAAACAAAAAGGAGGAGCATGAGATATGATGTGTGCAACCTGTCTCTGTTATGATTTATGTCCCATATAGTGTACCTCTAAATGGAGAGAGTCCTACCTTACAGCAAAGGCAGCCATTATGTGTTCAAACACAGCATACTATAGGCCAACCACAGATTGTGTGCTGTCTCATGGATGGTTTGCTTTAGTACTTTCTTGTTTTGTTGCTCTCTTAATGTCAAATAAAGGTCGTCCTGATTGACCGTATTATATGGTTGCTTTTGGGGGAGACGGGGGACCCAACAACAACGTGACATCACTATTTTGTAGTGCAGAGCTCCAAGCTGTAAAAACAGCAAGATACCTAAGAATGTTACACCCTGCCTCCTCTCCTTCTAGTATGTACCTGTCTACAGTTCCTGAACAAAAGGTAGTAAATGGTATTAGGGGTGGATGAAAAACTGCCTTATTAGCAGATTTATCAGGGAATTCCACTGTGCCCTGAAAAGATAAAGCAAATGATGGTGGAGACAGCACATATCAATTAATACAACTTTCTTTTCTTGTGTTGTGGACTGGGCTAATTATTACAAGAATGAACAGTGGTGTACAAAAACATTGGAAAATCTCAGAAAAAAACCACTATCCCAGATGGATAGTCCTTGGGAGAACAGAAAGGCTGAGTACAGGAAGAAACCTCACCAGTGTCAAGAATATTAGATAAATCTACCACATAAAACATCTTCATACGGACAAAAAGAACAAACAACTTCTCTAAAAAAAACCCCTGACATTCATTTAAAGAATGAAGGAATTCACAATATAGTATGCAGGAATGAATGGCCAAATTTTGCCAAGCCTCCATGGGATCAGAAATGCTCAGCACCTAAGACTGACCCCTAAATGAGCTACCAAGAATTTGTTACAAGTAGAGCACTCTTTCTCGTAATCTATTCTAGTGATGAAATGGGTCACCAATGCAGAGGAAGGACACACTGCTGTGTGCTACAGTAACTCATATTTATGTAACTTGCATGACAGGCTAAACTGGAGACAAGTGTTGAGGCCTTGCAAGTGCTTTTACACATTTAAAATTCAAATGTGGCAAAAAAAAAAAAAATGGAAGAATTGATAACACCACCACCTACAACTCAGTGTAGATCAGGGGTTCTCAAACTGGGGGTCATGACCCCTCAGGGGGTCGCAAGGTTATTACATGGGGGGGTCGCGAGCTGTCAGCCTCTATCTCCAAACTCTGCTTCGCCTCCAGCATTTATAATAGTGTTAAATATATTTAAAAAAAGTGGTTTTAATTAATATGGGGCGGGTCGCACTCATAGGTTTGGTCTGTGAAAGGGGTCACCAACACTAAAGTTTGAGAACCACTGGTTGTAGACAGTGGTGGATTAGCCACTGGGCACATAGGGCCTATGCCTCTGGGCCCCAGCCAACTGGGGGGGGGGGCCCTGAAAAAATCCACAGGCAAGGCGAGGAAAGGCCCCGTGCCCCAACCCTGCTCCACAGCAGCCCCCAGGTGGGGGAAACCCCCTATGCAGATCCCATCCCTGGAGGAAGCCTAGGGACAGGGGAAGTCATCCCTCCCAGTGCCTACTGACCCCATCCCCAGCAGAAGCCGTGGTACAGAGCAATCCCCCCCACCAGTGCCCTCCACCAATCCCCAGCAGAAGCCACAGGGCAGCAGGGGAAGCCCCTGCGATTGACTCTGCTCTCCAGCAGAAGCAGCTGGTGGAGCAGGAGAATTCTCAGTGTCCTAGCCCTGGTCCCCCATAGAAGCCTGGGGGGTGGCGAGGGAAGCCCCAGCACCGGGACCTCCACTGTGACCCTGGGACTGGAGGAGCTCTCGCTCCCTGGGGCTGTGGCGCTTCTCCGGTCTTGGGGCCACGGAGGGGGACAAAGGGAGGCAGAATGGAGGTAAAAGGGTTGCGGGGCTGCAGTGGGGGGTGGGATGGGGGGAACCCTGGGTGGAACAGGGACAGGCCCGAGGAAGGGGTAGCAAGAGGTGAGGCTGTGGGTGGGGCCACCGGTAGAAGGGGTGGAATGGGGCGGGGCCACAGGTGGAAAGAGTGGGAAGGGGCTTCCCCATTTGCTCTGGCCCAAGGCCCAGGAAACCTTACTCAACCTCTGAGTGCAGACTTTCAAAGAATCATTACACCATTACAACAAGAAGTACAGTGGAGCAGATAAAACTTCTAGGAGCATTTACAGCTGCCAATGTTCTGCTATGGAGGTGTGAGGATTCTAATGATATTTGGAGTCACAGTTAAACATATCAAGGTCATTCCTACACTGGCACACTTGGATCAAGAATACTTGTCAGACTTCAGCTATATTCACAGGAGCGTAGCAAGGAAATACCTAAAATAAAAAAAATCTGTAAAAAAAATAATTGGGTTAGAATGTGATTACATAACAGGAATACAAGATTACAATGCGGTAAACATTCCAGCTGTCCCTTTAGGGGACCATTCTGGAGCCAAAAGGAAGCTGCCACAAGCTGTTAAAAATCTCTGTTCAGCACTTTAAAACTGCATAATGAAAAAGAAAGAAAATCTCATATGGCTACATCATAAATTTCAGGTCTCTCTCAAGTAATTCAGATCTGGGTGCTCCAACAGAAGCTGATTGTTTCCAGGGTAATTACAGTAAGAGGAGAGCAATAAGTACACTCTACTTGATCCTGAATTCCTTATTCAGGCAAAACTATGGAAAATAGGAGATTTTTCTCTATAAAGACATCCAGTATAAGCCTTTGCCTTCACTGACGCCATTTTTACAGCTTGGTAAGGTACCTAACATGTGAGTGATCACACTGTAAAATTCTAAGTGGCGACAAAGCTACCACATGATAGCTAGATGAGGGGATCAGCACTATATCCCCACCTGAGGTTAGCCTCACCTAGGTTACTTCACAGTAAAACTTAAGTCCCTTGTCTCCACTATATTTAGCTAACACACATTAGTTATCCCTTGGTAAAAACATACTTTTTTTTTTTTGGTCAGTGAAGACATTTAGTCCCACTATCTTTAACTTATTCTCTAGAGGAACTTCAAAAGATTAAGATTTCACATAGTAAATCATGTATTTTATCCCAGCAGTAGTATTAAAGAGTTTGCAACTTTGCTCACACAGGACTTTTTTCCACAGGAGTTCCCTTGAATAAAGTGTACCTAGTACTCGCCTCTCACTAGAGAAACTATCAAGAGCAGAACTGCGTGCAACTTGGATTTAAATTTTGACAAGCTAAGCACAGATTACGGACATTACAACACTACCTACAATTATAGGGCCAGACTGACTGGGCCCTGTTCTTGGAATATATAGGCTTAATTCTCCATTGCCTAGCAACATGCTTCCCTCCCATTTGGAGTGGAGAACCAAGCCTGAATATGGTAGGTGTCTCATCGTTAGAGATTTTTAAAGCTAAATTGGACAAAGTACAGGAACTATGCTGTAGGGAACAATCCTGAACAGGCCCAGAGATGGTCTACATGACAAAAGTCTTTTTTATCTCTAACGTCATTGATTCTGTTAACACAGTGCACATGACTAAACAATGCACATTGCAGGCTTTTGATCATGCGAGTCTGGCAATGTGAGCAAGCTGGTTATTATGGTGAGGTCACTATTCATAGCTTATCATTTGAGAAAAACTATTTCATGAAGTAGTAGAAAAAAATGGAAAAGTCTGTTCTAATCAAACTAGAATGACAATCTTTGTTCCCACCTTATGCACCCTATTAGGCTCACTGATGTGATTTCATTTAATTCCTTAGTGAAGAAGCTGAAAGCAGCAAGTGGAAAGAGAACAAGTAATAAATAATTTGGTATTGCTGGTTAATTCATGCTACTTTATCTCCCCCCTTCAAAGGTATCATCTGAATAACTCCAGTAAAGTGCTGATATATCTCTACAAAAAGTATCATCTGATATTTGATATTTCTATGAGTAAAACTATTAAAATGTGCTCACTGAAGCTCTATACCATGAGTCCTCATCCAGCTGGCCAGAAGAAAAGGGGTTGTTGTCCCTTTAAGGAGTCCCCTTTCAATGAAGAGGTAATAGAGGGGAAAACTGTATGCAGACAGAGTAGGGAAGTGCGGGAGGGGTGGCACTGCCCTTCCTTCTGACTGGAAGAGTGTGTGAGGAGGTGGTATTTATACCCCATGCAGCCCTGGAGAAGCTCTTTTTTATCTGGATCAGGCTGCAGCACCCACCCATAAAATTTGCAAGAGAACAAGGCTTCACCACCTGCTGTGGGAATTTTGCTAATTGCCCTCTTTTCCTTTGGAGCTGGGAAGGAATTTTCCCCTCTCTACCACATAGGCTGAGGTAGGATGGGCTAGAGTGGGTTTCCACCTTCCCCACAGCAGGTTTCAAGCCTGGTGGGATGGGGTGGAGGAGCTAGGTTATAATGTCACAACTCAGTACATAAATCTTGTGTCAGATGTCCAGTGCAGGTACAATGGATTGGAAAAGACATTGAAAGAAAGCACTCTTAAGGGAGCTGAGGAAGGTGTTTTGGGCTCCTACATCTGGTACAGCACACACCAAAGAGCTGACACCCATCTTTTTCTAACCCCCTTTATCCCTCATGTGAAGGAAAAGTAGGAGGTTCCCAATCATTCCACATTGGGGATGATGTGGAAATTATTAAGGAAATGATGACCCACACTGTACAATTTCTAGCTGGGTACTCCCAGATTTTAAGTGAATAAAGTTGAGACCTAATTGAGCCACATCATTGCTTTCTTTCTTTCTTCTGTTGTGGCCAGACAACATCAAACTATCACTTTTGGGCTAAACTATGAAGGGCCTCCCAGAATCAATTCCTGGCATAATATTCAACACAGTGGCACATGGAAATTCAGAGATAGGCTGGAGATTCCAGATAATACAACTACCTTCTGGATGGAACTCAGACAATATCACAAGCATACATTTGGGAAATCTCTTAATTTAGTCAGTCCAACAGCACTGCACAGGCTTTGGCAAAGCAGGTTGAAATTAATTTGTACATACAGAGAACTTGCATTGCAAGTGCTAGCTCCATTTGTTTCTGAGAAGTGCTAGAATGTAGCATGACCAGAAAGTATCGGCATAGAAATAGTGATCCTGCAACTGAATGCACACTTGGGAAATCTACTGAAAAGTTTAAAGTGTACGACAGGTGCTAGCAAGACAATGTTTTGCCAGACAGCTGCAAATTTTCTTTGATCTGTACCATATGTTTGAGCCACAAGTAAGCTAGGACTGTTCTGTATCCTGATCGGACATGTCCAGTTTACAGTAGGGCTAGAGTTAAATATGCAGTTTCCTGGGCACGCATTAAGGTCTTAGACTTTGAGGTAGAACTTTTTATTTTTATTTATTATTATTTTTTTTTTACTAACTAGACTATTCGCCCTTACATCTTTGGGGAGGCTGTAGGCCTAGCTTGATATAAGTAACTTGCCTCATTTCTTAGCAGGCATGATTGGTAAGGTGAACGGAAGGTTACATTGTCGTAACAAGCGGTATGCTGGAGTCAGGATGGCTAGCTAAAATCAGCAGGATCATCCTCGTATTAGTAAACAAGCCTAAATGTAAGATAAAACAGAGGTCAGATTATGCATGAACAGCACATGAATAGAGCATGTTGTAGAGGGACTGGTTCCTACAAAGTAACCAAGCCAATCCCAAAATGTCTGATGTAATGTAACTGTGGATATATAGTATGCCCTATACCCACGCCCTACGCTTGAATCTGGTCATCTCAGCATAGCTTTGGTATATGCCAAGTAAAGCTACCTGAACGACAAAATCTGAAGTCAAACTGAGTTCTTGGAAAGCCGAGGGGAACGAGGTCTTGGAAGGAATCCTAACAGAGGCTCATTCATATCACACTATGTCCAAATACACCTGGCAAATAGGTGCAAAATTTCAAGAGAAACACAGAACAAAAGCCTATCACTGTTTGTTTTCATAGACTTGTTTAGTTCATAATCTGACATATTCCAAAATCCTCATGTAGACAAAACTCTTAAAACCAATGGGTCAAATCCAGCCCACCTGACTGAAAAGAGTAGCTGCATTGACCGGAATAGGATGGCTTCTAGCCCTAAGGCCATCAGGGTTTGGCCCAATGAGATTTGAAGGAGAACTGAAGAAGGGCTTAAGCATTACAGGAGTTTTTGAGTAAAAATTTGAGAAAAAGCAAACTGCATAAGGACTTCAAGATTTGGAAGCTGAAGAATTGTGTCACTATGTGGAAAAATAAAGGACTAATTAAAATGACTAATTCTGTTAAGTCTAGGGATTTTTTAAATATAATTGTGTCATTTACAGTACAGTGGCACAGGTACCGTTCAACACTGGTACCTGTGTGTGTCTTTTTTTCCTTTCAGATTCTCTGAGGCAGTAGAAAAATGTGGGCAAAAAGTCATGTACTCTGTAAACCTTGCTATAAATTTGCCACTAATGAAGTTGGCCAATCACTGAGCTTTTTAGATATCACTGAAAGGGCCTATTTTAAAACTATCTATCTGAGACTATATGGTCAAACCTAACCTGACACTGCTTTTTTTTTTTTTTAAACAGCTGGTGGAATCCTATTTGAATTTACTTGATTGCATCTATTCAATGCATTGAAAAAATTGGAAATGCAGCTTAGGAGACTTTAATCCGTGAAGCTTAACTCCTTGGCACCAGCTGTTTCTATGTGGCAATAGATTTCACAAACAAAAATATCCAGCACAAAAGGATTAATCTTCAACAGTTGTTTTTGGTAGCTGAAAAAAATTATTATACTCTGTGGTATTAGTCCACCCATTGCATTTGTGGGGGTTTTTTGTCTTTAATAATTTTCATCTCATCACTGTGTTTTTATTGTTGGAAGTTCTTGGACTACAGCTTTTCTACCAAAAGAAAAATCTTAAGTAGTTTCAGGACTCCAATTACCTCTAATATTATGACACTCTTCAGGGAGGACCTAGTCTTTATCCTTCCCACCAAGGTTCTTCTAAAGAAAAGTCTAAAGACTCAGATAAATCTCTACTATTTTAAAATATATGAACGCTGGCTCGTGGAAGGCAGATATTACAAAAATTGTGTACAAACTCCTCCTCCTGTAAATTCAATAGCAAAACTATACTTAAAGTTACATTTAAGGCATTCAAGCGTTGACAGGTTAGTAAATAATGTGTGCATCGCAAATCACTGCAGTTTTGCATGACCTTTCCTAATGTGAGATACAAGGTGGATGAGGTAATAGCTTTTATTGGACCAACTTCTGTATTAATATGCCTAGTAAGGAATCTATTTATAAAACAAAAAAATTACCCTTTTTTGAGGGGGTCTGTATTGTTACTAACATACTTGCCAACAGGTATTTTCAAATAAATTATCAAAATAATTGAAGCTGGCATGATAATATAGTGTTGTTTTGACAAAATAGGCAGAATTTTAAAATAGTGTGCAGAATTTAATTTTTTTTGGCATAGAATTCTCCCAGGAGCAAAGTTAACAACATCGCACTAGGGAATCTGACCTATTATTTTTTCAGTACAATTGTGGCAGTAACAGATGTCAGATACATCTTGTAGCAGGGTGGTTACCCACTTCTGCCCTGAGGGGTTTAAAAGGTGGCCCTGGAGAGGGGTGCAGCTCTAAAAGCCTGGGCTGATTGGAGGAAAGTAGGCTCAGCTGGCCCCTATAAGAGACAGTGAGCCTGTAGAGGGAGAAGGGCCTGGCTGCAGGGTGCTAGAGACAGGGTACCTGAGTGGAGCAGGGCTGGGGAAAGGTAGAGGAGCTCCAGCCTGTGGCCTAGCATAAGGCCAACAGGTACTGGCAGTTGCAGGGGGCAGCCTAGGGGTAGGCAAAGGCAGGAGGTCCAAACCCCTTTGCTATGATGAGTGGCTGATACTGCTGTCTGCCCCAGTGAACAGGGTCTAGATGGAGACTGGGCAGTAGCCAAAACTGAGGCAAAGTGGGGATAGTGGGTTGGGGGTTCCCCAGGGAGGGAAGACCCAGATTGGTGGGGTACTGCCAGGGGGCAGCACCCCAGTTAAAGGGGCACCGGGGTCCAGGGAGGGACACAGGGTCAGAGGACAGGTAGATCACCAGCCTGCAAAGGGTGCTCCTGGCTGGAAAAAGAGCTAATTCCCAGAAGTCACCAGTGGGAGGCGCTGCAGGGGTGACTCCGCATGTCCACAAATCTAAATATCTGGAGTTGTAGACTTGGCCCTGGTTTACAGTGGGGGGAAACCGATCTAAGTTATGCAACTTCAGCTACATGAACAACATAGCTGAAGTCGACATACTTAGATCAACTTACTGCTGCTGTTCCCCATTGACTCTGCTTGGGCCTCTTGCAGCACTGGAGTACAAGAGTCAATGGGAGATCACTCAGGGGTTGATTTATCATGTCTAGACTAGACGTGATAAATTGATCCCTGCTGGATTGATAGCTACCTGCTGATCCAGTGGGTAGTGAAGACATACCCTTGAATTTATACTATAACCCTAATACTAGTAGCCAAATGCATCTTTCTTTTGAACCTCCTGCAGTTAATGAATCTATTTAAAGATTGTTAATATTGATCACTTAATTTTTGTCATTGTTTTGATGTGTTGCTGCTCTTCTGTAAAAAAAAAAAAAAGCTAACTAAAACACTTAACTCTGTATATAAACAATGCAGTGCTTTCTAATTTGTGGCACAGTACTTCATAACATTAAAATATAGTTCCATCAATGCTGTCAGCTTTTCTTTGTTTTAATTCTTTATATCTGACTAAACAGATCATGTTCCCTGCTCAGAAGTACCAGTAACTAGTGATATTTTCCACTCATATGCATTAGAAAAAATACATCAGTATTACTCTGATCAATTGTGCTTCAACCACACAGCCATACCATAAGACCAACTATTATCACTGTAAGCAATAACACCATTGTGGGAGAATAGAAAACCATAATCTATGTTAATATTAGTAAAGATGGAGGACCTATTGATTGGATATAGGTATGCTCTGCTATTTTGTAACTGTATATACTATTTTGAAGTCACATCCTGCAGTCTTACATCAATGGGCGCTTTTCTTAAATAATGAAAATGTCATTCCTTTTATGGTTCACTTTAAAGGGAAATTTATTTTGCATTTGTGAAGTTTGGGAGCAACACCTATGAGTGAGATTTACTGTATTAACAAAAGGGAAAATGACTGAAGTAATGCCCAGGAAGACTGTATGATGCTCAAATGACAGACATGCCTTTTTATTTTTAAAGAGGGAGTTGGAAGGACTGGAAAAGCTAGAGGATGCCACTTACATATGGCACAGGCAAGATGGATGCATGGAGAGGTTTATCCATGCGTGGATCTTGGTGACACCATCTTGTCCCCTATACTTTGTACCTTGTGGGGTGTACCAGCCACTGAAGTCCCAGTTCAGCAATTTTTTTTTTTTACACTTAAAAGATCAAACAAAAACACACAGTGGTAAGACATGACCCTATGTGGTCACCTGACTACTTATTGCTTTCTTGATGTGCGGTATGACAGTCAAAAGGACTGACTTTTTGGAATCTTAATATTCTGTTTAAGTTTGAATACATGGGGGTTTCTTTAATTGACTATGAGAAAAATAGGATGCAAAAGGCCTCGTAATAGCTGGTTTCTATGCTCAAAGCTGGGATGCTTAGGCTTGAACTAGACAATTGCCAGTAGGCAATGAAATGGTCTGGAAAATTAGAATCTCTGTTAAGAGAATTAAATGTTTTTTGCCTAGTTGTTACTCACTGTAAGAGATTTCTAAATCAAAGTGAATTATAGCATCCTATGCCAGCTTTTCTGGCAATCTGGGCCTCTTATCCTCTTTGCCTGTGTTGAATGTCTTAAAATGGGATTCATCTGATTATGAAAAGAATATAAATCACATTCAATAGGGCAAGCCAAGATCAGGCCATTTAAGACAATCATACAGCTGAAATCTTTCAGTAGACAACTGATAATGTGAGAAATGTGGTGATCCTAAAATTTTGATAACATACAAAATAAGGTGACATGCTGGCTTCATTAGAGTCAATGGCAAAACTCCCATTGACTTCTAAAAATCTAGCCCCACAGTATAGTAGATTTTTATAGTATTTCAATATGTCATTATCTGGGCTAATGCATCTTCTTTTGTATGAGTGACAAGTCAATATCTTGATTGCTCAGCCATCTAACCTCTGCATCTGACACAGGGCACCTCTGTCAATGGCACTGCCCAGCCACTTTGTGTAGTCTCACTGTCACAAACAAATACCAGGTTTTTACCCTTTCACTAAGGGTGTGTTTATATTGTAGTAATTAGTCAAGGAAGAATAATTCAGGTTTACAGCAATAAAGACTTCCCTGCAGCCTTCAGTCCTCAGCCTAGGCTCACTTTCTGAGCTTCCTTCTGAGCTCCCTTGCATCCTGCTCCTTCCACTTCTGCCCAGTTACATCATTAGCCCAATGTTTACCACCTAGGTGCTCATAATCCCAACAGAAAGTGTTCCAGCTATGAGCAATTAGAGAGCAGCCTCCTTCATGCAACATCAGTGCCCAGAGTGCTACTAACAGCATCTCAAGGTAGCAAGGCACTGCAGTCCACCCAAAGGCATTAGAACACAGGCTCGCATCCTAAGGGATTGAAACAAATTTCCACACAAGAATTTTGATGAATGATATATACAAAACACTCTAACCTTAGAGATTACACTCTGGTCCAGGGGCGGCTCCAGGCCCCAGCATGCCAAGCGCGTGCTTGGGGCGGCATGCCGCGGGGGGCGCTCTGCTGGTCGCCGGGAGGGCGGCAGGCAGGGTGCCTTCGGCGGCATGCCTGCGGAGAGTCCGCTGGTCCCGTGGCTCCACCGAAGCTGCACGACCAGCGGACCCTCCGCAGGCATGCCTGCGGGAGGTCCACTGGAGCCGTGGGACCGGCGAGCAGCAGAGCGTCCCCCGCAGCATGACGCCGTGCTTGGGGCAGCGAAATGTCTAGAGCCGCCCCTGCTCTGGTCCAATAAAAGTATTTAAATGACAATACAGAACTGCATTACCTGCACCTGTCAGAAGCAGTGCAAAGACTTGGGGGGAGGGGGGGTTGGGATAACAGAAGCTGAGGGAGAGGAAAGGATCCTGGAGTGAACCAAGAAGGTTGTTGGGTGGGAGAAGTATGGAATAGATTTTAGGAGGGCAGGGGGAAGATAGGATTGTTACGGAGCCTCCCCCATTCAGACCCCACGCTCTCCCATACAGTCAGGCATATCTGCCCTTGTTCCTGTACCTCTCTCCTCATGGTGATGGAGGAGGAGGCTGCAGAGACCCAAGTATCCCAGCAGCCCCCCTCTCCATGTGGCATTGAACATCCACTCCCATTCAGCCCGACTCAATGCTGTTACCCCACTAGCTTCTGAGCGCACGCCCAGTCTGTCCCCACTAACCATTCTGAATCCTTCCCCCCCACCCCAGCAGACCCATGTGCCCCATTCTGTCCTAACCTGGCTCCGCAGGCAGGCTGCTGTGATAAACTTCTACTCCTGGGGAAATTCTACAACTCTGCACAATAGGGTGACCAGACAGCAAGTGTGAAAAATCGAGATGGGGGTGAGGGAGGGGTAATAGGTGCCTACGTAAGAAAAGGCTCCAAATATCAGGACTGTCCCTATGAAACCCTACTGCACAAGCACAGATTTTTTTCCCCAGCCACAGAAAATTCATTCTGCTCAGAAGTGCTGCAGTTCCCACCAGAGCCTGCTGTGGTGCTAGAACTGCCAGCTTCCTTCATGCTGCTGGCTGTTCTGGCACTACAGTGGCCTCTGGTGGGAGAAAGGCAGAACTGCAACACTTTTTGGACATTGCAGGAAAAAAAAAAAGTTTGTACAGGACACATGAATTCTGTGCATCCAGAGTGGTGAAGAAGTCCCCCAGGGGTATGATTTGCACTAAACTGTGGTGAAATCCTCCAGCCATGGGAAGATCATCCCAGTGCAAGGTGGACACTGATGATACAGAAGCTCCTATGCCACTCTTCTTCCCTGCTGCTGGCATAGCAGGAGGGGCAGGGCCCCCTAATCATGTGGCTTTGGCCCATTGGTGTTATTAGCATATCAATCTGCTCCAATATAAGAGCTGTTTTAACTCACACAGAGAGAAGATCTGTACACAGTAGTCCAGGAATTTAGAATTACAATAGGCAAGTTCTATACCTCATTTGCAGACATCCTGGTTTATGTTTTGTGCAGATCTGCCAAATTCCAAGGATTTGGCCCAGCCACTCAAGTCTCTGGTTGGTCACAAAGAAAGGCCATAACTCAAACCAACAAATGCACATTTCAGTTGAAACATAACATAGTAATGCCAGGCCTGTTAAACTGTACCACCTTTGGGTTTTGTGTATGCCACAGGTACAATCAAGATTTTTATTACCATTGTATGTTTTGAGTTTAGAATTGTTTAGGTAATCCTGACAATACACTTTTATCCCATCTAAGTGGGAAACTCTCTCTTTAAAATACAGAAACTTCAATACACTTTTTTTTTTAAAGTCACATGTTTAAATCTCTGGGGCTGTGTCTGAGACAGATTAGCAATTATGGTATGTTCAGTTTGGTGCAGATTAGAAAAGGGACACACCCTGCATGCTCTCTCAGGGAGACTAGTTTTATTGTTCACTTATTCTAAAGTGAGATCATTCTGAAATAATCTGTGTATGAAAAACTTTACACGACCAAACTAAAAACAGCACAGATGTGATATAATTTCTTTACCTCCAACAATCAAATTGATATAGAACAAAATGGAGACTTGAGTAGAGACTGACAAACAAGTTTAGTTTAACTAAGAGCCAACCAAATCCATCACTTAACATTTTAATCTTACACTACATTATTTTGTGCCTGTACTCATCCACCCCTTCGCTTCCTGCATCAATATTGAAAAGCAAGAACATCAAGAAAGAAAAACTTATTTGGACAATTGTGGCATGACAGGAGCCAAGTATTAGTGGAAGTCTCATAAGATTAGAGACTTTCTTGGGAAGTTTCCAAGATTTTTTTTGTAAATCCAGAATGTTTAGATAGTATGGATAAGGTTTTGCCTGTTGCTGGCTTTGGTCCTACTCTTAGTGAAGCTAATTTGACAGTAAATTAAATGGTAGCGTAACTGGGGCTTTAGTGACCTAAGTATTTGGAGCGAAATGCCCAGGCTCCCTGGAACCACAGGTTAAAATTTTGGCAGCATTAGTTCAGTTTTTCAAGGCAGCTATGGTATCATGTAGTTTATTTTGTGGAAGTGATTCAGATAACTTTAAAAATTGAGGCCAGCACTTTCACATGCAAGGCACCCAAAATCATATTTAGGCATCTAAATAAAAGCAGCCTGATAGAGATGCTGAGCTTTAATTTGATTAAGTGAAGTTTACATGAGAGAAGCTTATTTATACAGGATTTCCCCCCCTCCATTTAAAAACCCTCAAATAGGATTTACAGCTTTTACCTTTTAAATATGAAGGTAGAAATTAGATGCATTAATGCTCAAGTAACAGTGAAAGTTTGTGATATCACTTGATAGTATTTCATATTTTATGAGATTAGGGATTCTCAACCAGGTGAGCCCTTCCATACTACTAAAGGGAATGGGAATCCCAGTGTGGAATAAATTGACAACCAAAAAGTAAGTACACTAGTATTAAAATACTTTTCATGCAAGGATCAACTTGCCTCTCCAGTGGGGGTGGAGGGAGAAGGTAGAACTATGTAAAGATCAAGAATGACGGCCAGTTTGATTTTTTATCATGTTCTCAAAAAAAAAGTTATACAATTATTTCATACCTTTTTGAGTGCCACTCACATCCAAATGAAGGGTATAACCAGGTGTGGTAGTGCTGATTAGTTAGTTATGCCCTGAGAAATGTCAGGTTATTATGAGGTCTAGCTGAACTCACTGTCCTTGTAAACTGAAAGGTTTGCTTGTACAAGGGGCATTCAGAAAGTGTCTAGCCTGACAGAAAAAGACCAAAACAGTTCATCTTCAATTGTTTATTTTTCAGTATAATCCCCCTTGACATCAATGCACTTGGTCCAGCACAACTGGCTGACTATGCCTGGCTTGTAGGCATCTCTGTCCAGCACATCCAGAAACTCTTCAACTGCTGTGATCACCTCATTATCATTGAAACTCTTCACACAAAGATCTTCCTTCATCTTGAGACACAAGAGTGTCAGGGAGACAAGTCTGGTGTCTAGGCTGCATGGGGGGGGAAGGTAGGGCAGCACTTTGATTTGTCTTGGACAATTAATGAATTCCTCCTGTGACTGGTTCCTTGGAGGTGCCACCTGGAACTGGGGTACCATTGAGCCCCTGACCCACCAGCCTGGCCTCCCTCACACTATACTGCTGTGACAAGTTGCAAAGCCCTCCACCTGCACTTTTACCAGCATTCAGGTAGGGACACACCCAGCTGCAGTTACTTGCAGGCTCTCTAACCACCAGCTTCCTAGCCTGGGACCCCAAAGCAGTACCAAGCACTCTAGTCAAAGCTAACTGGTTTAGATAAAAAGTTTTACTAAAGATTGATTTTAGATTTTAAGTGATAGCAAAACAGATTACCTAGCAAGTAAACAAAAAAATGCAAACTAAGCTTAATAGATTGGATATGAATTATCTAGTATAACAGATTCTCACCCTAAGAGAGGATACAAGCAGGCTGCAGATTCTTAAGAGGCAAGCTGTACTTGCTTTACAGCTTAGAATCTTCCAGGTATTTCATACACAAGCTAGAAATCTCTTTAGCCTGGGTCCAGCACTTCCCTCAGTTCAGTCTTTGTTCCTCAGGTGTTTTCAGGAGTCTTCTTGTATGGGGAGTGAAGAACCACAGATGGGTGCTGCTGGGGGAATTCTGCAACAAAAATTAAAAAAATCTGTGCACAATTTTAAAATCAGCATATTTTATTTGTCAAAAAAATAATCACACCAGTTTCAATTTTTGTTTATGACATTTATTTCAAAATAAATGACCAAGTATGTCTAACAATACAGACAACAAAAAAGATTCAGGAAATTTTTTTGACAAATAAATTCCTTACTATGGATATTAATACAGAACTGAGTAAGCAATCGTTTAAACTACAATACAGAACTGTATGTCCCGCACCCCTCAGAAGCGGTGCAAAGGCTTGGGGGAGTCAGGAGTAACAGAGGAGCTGAGGGAGAGAGAAGTAAATTGCTGGGAAGGAGCCTGGGTGTGAACTTGGAGGGTTGTTTTGGGTGTGAAAAGTATGGAACAGGTTTTTTGGGGGAAGAGCAGGGAAGGATTGTTCGGGAGCTTTCCCCATGCAGACCCTGGCTGACCCCTAGCCTCTCCCATTCAGTCAGGCACATCTGCCCCTGTCCCCATGGGTCCAGCAACCCACACCCCGACACCCACTCTCCCCATCGCCATGTGGCCTGCACCCCTCCCGGTGGCCCAGTACCCCCTCCCTGTGTGTCTATGCCCCCACCCAGCCACTTCCTGTCCCTATGTGTTCCTGTACCCCATCATAATGTGGCCCTCCCTCCCCCTGTGCCTCCACCCCCATTCAGCCTCTGGCCCAGTCTGTCCTCCCCACTAGCCCTTATGAGCCCATCTGACTCCACAGCAGCCCCATGCTGTCTGTCTCCTGACAATCACTATGAAGAAGGTAGGCTCTCTTCCCTTGCTGGCCAGGAGCTGCTGCTGTGTTGTCACCACAGTGCCCTCTGAGGGCAAAAGGTGAAACCGCAGCAACATTCCAGCATCAGCTTTTCTCTGTGCCAAAAAAAAAAGTGCATGGCTCATTAATTATACATGCACATAGTAGTGCAGAATACCCCCAGGAGTAATGTAGTTTTTGCATATGGCAGGAACCCTTAGTTCCAACGCTTGGTTCCCAGACCACTCTGTGGAAAAAATACTGACATCTCAAGATGGCGTCCAGAGACATGTGATCTGATCACACGTCCTTGTAGAGTTATAGCAGCCATTACTTATAGGCTGTTTGGAGCGTTCTCAGCAGGGGCGGCTCTAGGCACCAGCAAACCAAGCTGCTGCCTAGGGCGGCCAAATCTAGGGGGCGGCAGGCTGGGCCGGTGGACCTGCCGCAGGCATGACTGCGGAGGGGGCGCTCGTCCCGCGGCTCAGAGCCGCCGGACCCACGAACCGTCCGCAGCCGTGCCCGCGGGAGGTCCGCTGTTCCCGCGGCTCCGGTGGAGCTCCCGCAGTCATGCCTGCAGCAGGTCCGCTCGTCCCGGTGGACCTGCCGCGGGAGCTCAACCGGAGCCGCGGGAAGAGGGGACCCGCCGCGGGACCGAGGAAGGGCGGCGCAGCACACCGCGCTGCCTGGGGCAGCCTATTTTCTAGAGCCGCCCCTGGTTCTCAGGAAGGCTCATCAGGTAGGAGAAGCTTTTCCTAAGGCCTACTGTTCTTTCTAATGGCTCATTGAACCAAATAGGCACTTCCCACCCAGCTGACTGAAAGCATCTTGCCTAGTGGGTGTTACCCAAGTGTAACTACATTTGAAATACAGATAGTCAATATTCATAACTTCACATAATGAAAGATATATGCATATAAATAGATACTATTCAGCAAATCATAGCTTTCCCAATGACACATACAAATACATAATTATGCTATAGCCATATCATAATAATATCACTGTGAGAAATATGGGGTGCTTGTCACACCTCCCACTCCATGAAGGGGGCATTTGCCTTTGAAAAACAAAAAGGTGATGAGTTTGTACTGTCACGGTTGGGCACTGAATGGCCAACCCCTAAAGAAGATAGGGGGTAGGACAGTCAGCTGGGTTAAGTCAGCCATGTATATCAATGAAGGCAATGGAACTATGCTAATTAAAGCAGCTGCCAATTTAGGTCAATTTAGTAGTAAAGGAGCTTAGAGCTGACCTTATTAGCCACAATAGTTCAGATGTGCCATTTAACAATAAACTTCCAAAGAGATCTGGTTGAGTGGTTGAATCTCAAAAGCTATTCCCTTTTACTGGGACAGTAAAATGAGACATAGTTTAAATGATGCTGAAGTATGGTAGGACAATGGAGCCTGATTAAACTAAGGATTATATTATACCAAAGGTACCAAGTTATGTTATTGTCTCAGAAATAATGATAGAGGCCAATTCTGATATCACCTATACCAATGTAAAGCAGGAGTAACCCTAATTAAATCTGTGGAGGTACACTGGAATTCCATTAATAATAGAAATTAATAGCTTGCCTTTCTAAGTCTCAGTATTATATGCATAGGTTAAAAAAAGTGAAATACTTGCACTGAGATTCTCAACTACCAGCAGAAGAAATTGAGTATCATGAATAGAAATAATTAATAGGGCTGAAACCTACTGTCACTGAAATCAAGGGGAGAGTCTCAATTTACTTCAATGGAAGGAGGAAAGGTCCCATACTTTGGAGACTGGTCAGACAGAAGACAGACAGCTGTTTGATATTGATTGCCCCTTGGTCAGGTGCCCTGTAGCCTAATTGGCTACCAAGATCTAGACAAAGGGTTATTTGAAATCAATACACCACTTAAGTAGTTTTTTTTTTATTGCATTTCTTCCTGGAGTGACTGAATGCATTAGTTTGCTATAAAACAGAGTGCTAATTAATTACCATGTTTTCTTATAAAGCTACCATATTTTGGACAGAAATTGTTGGCTATTCACTGGGAAATTCCTTGATCTCAGCATTTTGCTAAATCAAATATATTGACCACAGCAATCTTAAAACACTGTTGAAAACATTGTCAATATGTGCTTATAGGAATAGATTTAAAAAAAAAGAGATTAGATTGGACAAGACATTCTAGTGGATTAGTTTGGATGTCCTGAAGAGCATACTTCAGCTAAGCAAGTCTGTCTTCCATTGTGTAACTCCATGGTCTATGCTCTCCTGTATAACTCCCCCCCCCCCCCATCCTGTGTTTACTTGGATTAACTATTAATTTGCATGACAGGATAATTTTTTTAAGATGTGAGGTCTGGGAAGAGCCTCATTGGGTGTGTCTGCAAAGCAGCAGGGAAGAGGCTGACACACATTTCCCCCAAATAACTAACACAAGGAGTACTATTATCCTTGAATAGAAAAACATCATACATGACCTATACAGAATGTTCAGTTTCAAACATTTAAGTTTCATATTAAAACAAAAAACAAGGGGGGGAAGAGGCAAAGCCACATTATGGTAAATTTAAACTGGAGATTTCTTATGTGCCTAAAAAGTAAAAGGTAAGCCCATGCTTCAACATTCAGATCCAGATTTCAAACACCTCAATGTCAGCTATTGTTCAGATCTGGAGTTTTAATATGGGTCTATTTCAGGGGTGGGCAAACTATGCCCCAAGCCATTTTAAGCTGGTCCTGACTCAGGCTGGGGTGCTGGGTTGGGGGCTACTCCACATGGCTCCCAGAAGCCACAGCATGGCCCCGCTCCAGCTCCTATGCACTCCAGTGGGGGCTGCAGAGGTGGTGCCTGCAGATGGGGCAGCGTGCAGAGCCACCTAGCTGTGCCTCCATGTAGGAGCTGGAAAAGGGACATACCACTGCTTCCGGGAGCCGCTTGAGGTTCCAGGAGCCGCTGCTCAGAACCTGCACCCCCTGAGCCTCTCCCCACACCCAAACCCCCTGCCCCAGCCCTGATCCCCTTCCTGCTCTCCAAACCCCTCAAACCCAGCCCAGAGCACCCTCCTGCACCCCAAACCTCTCATCCCATAGCCCACCCCCACTCTCCAACCCCAATTTTGGGACTGTTCATGGACCACTATACAATTTCTATTCCCAATGTGGCCCTTGGGCCCAAAAGTTTGCCCACCCCTGGTCTATTGTAAAGATAAACACATCCGGGAAATTCAGATCTGGATTCGTACTAATCTTAGTGTCACAAGGCACTCTATGCACCCCTAGATAGCACCTCCTCCTGGCTACTGTGAGGATTAGCTCTGCAAGGCTGACACCCCTTCCTGTGGTTGCACCCCATCTCTCCATTGCTCTCTGTCTACAGCCCCTCTCTCATTCCAGGAGTTGCTGCTACTGTCTCTTCATGACTTGTCCCTCCAGCCAGGTCACCATATGGTTTACCCTTCTGGGGTATTCTTTCAAAGTCTCTTTTCACCCACAGTGGCAGGCAGCCCTCATGCCTACTGCCCTAACTCAGCCACTCTTGCAGTGACACAAGCAGTCTTCCAGTTCACTGCCCTGCTGGGGCCATTTCCTCCATGGCCAATAGGGGAACCCTGGCCCACCTACTCCAGCTCAGACCTCTAATCAGCAGAGAAAGTCTACTGCCCTTCTAGACCTCACTGCCACTTTCCCTGAGCCTTTCCTACATAGCTGGCTTCTTTCCATACCCTCTGTGTTTGCCAGCCTCCCAGCTTCCTTCTCTCAAGAAGTAGCTGTAGGCTACTTACCTCCGTAACCACCACACCACACCTCCACCAGAAAGTGATTGTAGCAGACTTCCCTACAGTCCCCTTCTGCTTGGAGCTTCTGGGCTATATACAGGCCTCTTCTTCCTTCACAGGTGAGCATCTCCAAATTAGCTCCCTCCACACAGTTTAATTGTCTGATTGGGCTCACCTGGCCTAATCAAGCCCTTAGAACCAGTGTCGGGAGTGCTTGACGTGGGGCCCAATGGTCCCCCGCCTAGGAGTTGGACCTACTGCTGGCCGCTTCTGGAGTTGCATGGTGTCAGAACAGGTAGGGACTAGCCTGCCTTAGCCGGGCAGCACCACCGATGGGACTTTTAACGGCCCAGTCGGCAGTGCTGACCAGAGCTGCCGTGACCCAGTGCCTTACATTTTGCGACCCAGTACTGGGTCACGACCTGCAGTTTGAAAACCATTGATCTAGGCTGTGCAGGGCCTTGAAAGTGAAGACAAGCAGCTTATGTTTGATGCAATAGAGAAGGGGGAAGCCTGTAGGAGGATGGAAAGACACGGGTGATGTGGTCAAAGAGACAAGCTAGGAAAGTGATTTTATAATATTTCATAACTGACAATATGCAACACTCTCTCCTAAAGTATCAGTTATTAGCCATTGCAGCATGTGAGACTAGATGGACAAACTGATCCAGTTTGGCAGATTTTATGTTCTACCTACCATATTAAAAAAAAAAAAGGCATCATTCTTTCCTACCTCCCAAGTGAGCAGAAATACCACTTGCCATTAGAACTATGTGCTGGCATTTGTTCCCTGAAGTGACTTTACAACAAAGATTGTTTTATCAAAAGGGGGTTAAACAGGCAAATAATTGGGTGAGCTGAGAGGAAGAAAACCCTACAGACAATAGTTGTAGGGTGCTAGCAGTCAAGATTCCACCTTGAATACAGAGTTTGGCTCTAGGCATTTAAATAACAGAAATGAGTAGACCAATTGGAGGGAATTTAGAAAAGAGCAACAAAAATATTAAGAGAATACAAGATTTTATATATGCAAGAAAGATTAAGAGGTGTATATATGTAAGGGGGGAGGGATAGCTCAGTGGTTTGAGCATTAGCCTCCTAAACCTAGGGTTGTGAGCTCCATCCTTGAGGGAGCCATTTAGGGAACTGGGGTGTTTAAAAAAATTGTCTAGGGATTTGTCCTGCTTTGAGCAGGGGGTTGGACTAGATGACCTCCTGAGGTCCCTTCTAACCCTCATGTTCTATGATTCTAAAGCTTTGCTAAATAATGAGAAGGGCAGGATATAACTACCTACAATTAAATTAAAAATGTAAACAAGAAGAGAGAGGAATGGTTTAGAATAGTAAGGGATGGTATAACTAAGAGCAATGTGATTACAGTAAAAGGAAGTGTAAGCAACACTTCTGGACAATGAGATCTATTGGACTTTGAAATAGTCTCCCAAAGGAAATAGTAGAAGCCCCATTGTTTGAGGCATTTAGAACTGGACTGGACAAACCACAAAAAGAAAAGAAAACTGTTGAGAACAAAGTTGCCCTACCAGGGAAATTAGCTAGATAACCAGCATTTTTGTCTCCAGCTTTTACAATAGCACTCTTAGACTTTGTGATCTGTTGTGAATGTAGAGTGAATCATATGCACCTTTGCCTGAGAACGCAAGAAAAACAGAATGTTCAAAGTGAAGAGGCAAGGTGTTTGGCAGAGGGAGGAAGAAGGGGAAGAGGCATGAAAATGTCTCCCTAGAAAAGTCAGATCTCAATCTAGCATTACTTTTAGAGCCTGGTTTACAATATGCCTCTGCTTACAATTTTTTGTGCATTGCCATCTGCATGCAACTCTGATGATTATCAGATGCACAGGTAGATACTGTATAGGCTTTGCACACAAGTGGAGACTGACATTGAGAACACAAAAGTTAAAGAAAACAATCCTTTATCATCACAGGGCCTTGTCTCCTGCATCGCTGTCTGTGCAGAAGAGCAATTTTAAATAATCACAGTTTCAGGCTTTTTTAAAGTCTGAAGTGAAACTCTATTGTGCAAGGATATCTGGGGTTCAAAGTACATCAGACTGCTTCATCTTAGTCCTCACAGTTAAGTGCTTTGATCAGATTCTTCTTCTGAGAAGCTTAACATAGATAACACCTCAGACAGGTTGACTTATGCTTTTTACTCCTGCCGTTTTGATGTGACGTTACTCTTGCACAGCAGTTTTTGAAAGGAAAATCAAGAATGTGAATAACAAGTTCTGCTCAATCATTTCTTTTAATGCAAACTAAATTGGAAATCTGTTTGATCTGTTTATTACAAAATTAATACTGTGCCTTCAGGCTGAGATATCTTTTGTCAAATATTGTCCCCATACAGCAACTTATGAAAGGATCTAATTTCAATTTAACCTACATATCAGTTGCTCTTTTTATATGTACACCTCAGATATATGCTGTTCTTCTGTATAAGGAGAATTTTGCACAAACAATTAAAAATTCTGCACACGATATTTTAAAATTCTACAAATTGTATTTGTCAAAATAACACTATATAATCATGCCAGTTTCAATTATTTTGGTAATTTATTTCAAAATACCTGTCAGCAAGTATGTGTGTAACAATACACACACACAAAAATTCCCCCAGGAGTAGAGAGAGTTAAAGAAACCCCTAAGTATACTTCAAGGCTTTACCAGATTGGGTTCCATTCAAAATCAGGAAGGGAGGTGGGGTGCCCACCTTACAGCTTTTAGCTCAGGTTTTCAGTGGTTAAAGTGGTCACCGGGGCTGTGGGAGACCAGGGTTCAATTCCTCCCTCTGCCAGAGGAAGAGAGAGGATTTAAACATGGGTCTTTCATGGACTCGATGACCTTTCAAGGTCCCTTCCAGTTCTAGGAGATTGGTATATCTCCAATTATTATTACCTATCTCTCAAGAGAGCGTCCTAATTACTGAGCTATGGGATATTCTGATGCGGGGCTCCCTCAGTCTCTCCTCTTGAAGCTGATCCATTTTGAATAAATAACCAAAGAGTCAGTAGAGACTAGATCCTTTGTCACCCATATCCCAGATGAGTGCTCTAACCAGAGAACCAAAATTTACAAAGTGGGTGGCACAGGGCCGCCCAGAGAATTCCGGGGGCCCGGGGTCTTCGGCGGCGGGGGGCCCCCGCTCAGGGGCGGCTCTAGACTCCAGCGCGCCGAAGACCTGGGGGGCGGCATTTGGCTCCGGTTGAGCTCCTGCGGCAGGTCGACCGGAGCCCGGGACGAGTGACTGCGGCGGGTGCCGTGGTCCCGCGGCTCCGCTTGACCTGCCGCAGTCATGCCTGCGGGAGGTCCAGCCGAGCCGCGGGACGAGCGCCCCCTCCGCAGTCATGCCTGCGGGAGGTCCACTCATCCCGGGCTCCGGTGGACCTGCCGCAGTCATGCCTGCGGGAGGTCCAGCCGAGCCGCGGGACGAGCGCCCCCTCCGCAGTCATGCCTGCGGGAGGTCCACTCATCCCGGGCTCCGGTGGACCTGCCGCAGACATGCCTGCGGGAGCTCAACCGGAACCGCAGGGGCCCCAGAAAACACTCGTGGGGGCCCCTGCGGGACGCGGGGCCTGGGGCAAATTGCCCCTCTTGCCCCCCCCTCTGGGCGGCCCTGGGGTGGCACTGCTACTACCTACTCCTCCTCTGGCTGTTTTGTGGATAGTTCCGTGCCTGCCTAGCTCACTCTCACAAGAATGAGCCACCTGCCTCCTGGAGAGGGGTTCCCAGACATGAATCATTAGGAGAGACAGGTACTTAACTCTAGGCCACAAGGAGGCACCTATCTCCATGAGCGGAAGAGGGATTAGGACATACCCCTTTTCAGCATCACCCTTTGGTTAGCTTAGGTGGCTTCTCACCTGGGGTGCTGACTTTTGCTGATCGCATTCTCAGGCACCTCTGTCTCCCCATTCATTGTGTAAGGATCCTAGGCAACTCTTACAGGCTTTGTGAACTGCAGTGTTGTTCCTAACATTTTTTTTTAGGCACCTAAAGTTAGGTGTTGTGACTCTGTGTCAAAATGCCTAAATCCCTTTGTGAATCTAGCCCAGAAGCCTTAAAATTAGCAAAAGCCGTCTAGTAAATTTTCATGTTAAGATTCATCTATCTGGTTTCTTTTCATATTACTCCCGAAGGCGAAGAGCACAATCATAGTGGAAGGTAGTGATAAAGATAAATTATAAAATCAGTGCTTGTTATCCAGTTTCTATTGTGTAGAATGAAATATGGTATTAAAAGAAGATCTTGTGCTGTTTTTAGATATGAAGCAATCCCTGGACCACTGAATGGGGAAATATTTGAAAGAACTTGTCAGAAACCACAGAGAGCTGCAGATGTAAGTCTATTGATAGCTGCCATTCATGGTAACACAAATCAACCAAACTGTCATCATGATCCCTTTTTGGGATAGCACAGATGTCTAGAGAAAATGTGTATTAAAATAAAGCCAAAAACAATCTAGTATACAAGAAAAACTGTATAGTTTAATGTATTACTCATACTTTCATAGAATCATAGAAATATTCATGGCTGGAACAGACTGAGGTCATCCAGTTCCTCCTCCTCCTCCTCCCCCCCGCAACCAACCTTGGACTGGGGCAGGATTAGATATACTTAGACCATCCTTCAGAGGTGATTGTTTAACCTCCAGTTATGAGGATTCCACATTTGATTCTGTACATTTTGTTTTCCTGACTACAAATATGGACCAAGCCTATATTAAGCCCCAAAATCTTTTACAGTATCAGCTGTAAATTACAATTGAACTTATTAGCCAATTTGTTACAAATATCATATCATTTATGAAATCTTAAACTGAAATCATTAACACAAACACTAGAACAACAATTACGAATAGTTATCCTGATTCCTACTTAAACCTTCTTTTGTATTATGCCAGAAAGCAGGAAGTCATTTGCAGTATTAGTCTCGCCAATAATTACCATTACAAATTTAACAGGAACCGTCCACAGGTTTAGATTCCAAATTCAAAACAACGAATGTGATTTGTAAGTACTCTGTCTACAACTCGTATTTCTGTACTTATGATTTCTGTAGTATTTGACTTAATTTTTTTTATTCTTTTCAATATTAGTGTATAACCACCATTTTCAGTTATGCAAGATATTATAAGATGCATAGCCATCTCATTAGGGCTTCAACATCCTTATTTATAAAAAGATGCAGAAGACCAGGTGTCTCATGGTGCCCAAACTTGTACTATCATGGCCCATGATAATAATTTGCCTGGGACCTGAAGGAGATACATAAATCTACATATAAACTGACCTAAATGCTTATATTAAAAATATATACAAAACACCAAACTATTTCTTGTAGTGTAGTCTTCTGGATAGCTTAATAGAAACTGTATGAGATATCAATACAAATCTGCAAATACTTCAACCGGCTGCTACACAGATAGGCTGTGTTCACAGACCATATTTTGTGCAGGGGTTAGCAAAAACACACAAGTCTAAGCCTAATACATTAAGAAATTGGTTACAAATAATATCTCACCCTCAGACAGTAAGCTTCTTTCATAGACTAGATTCCTTCCTAGTCTGTGCTCAATCCTTTCCCCTAGTACAGTTCTTGTTAGTTCTAGCAGATATCTTAGGTGAAAAACAGGGGCTCTCTCATGACTGACAGCCCTTTGTCCTGTTTCACCCCCTTTTATAGCTTTGGCACAAGGCAGGAATCTTTTGTCTCTCTAGGTCCCCACCCCTCCTTCTAAATTGAAAAGTAATAGATTTAAGATGGATTCCAGTATCATGTGACATGGTCACATGTCAGGGTAAAATCTCATTCTTCATTACCCATGGGCTGGCCCACACATACACAGGAAGGCTTGCAGATAAATAAATCATTTACAACCAATTGTCCTAGTCCAGAGATGGCCAACCTGAGCCTGAAAATGAGCCAGAATTTACCAATGTACACTGCCAAAGAGCCACAGTAATACGTTAGCAGCCCCTCATCAGCTCCCCCTGGTCCCACTCCCAGCACCTCCCACCCACCAACGGATCCACCGATCAGTGCCTCCCCCTCCCTCCTGATTAGCTGTTTTGTAGCGTCCTGGAGGCTCTGGGGGTTAGGGGGAAGGAGTGAGGGCACAGCAGGCTCAGGGGAGGGAGCTGGAAGGGGTGGAGTAGGGGTAGGGCCTGTGGCAGAGCCAGGGATTGAGCAGTGAGCACCCCCCGGCACACTGGAAAGTTGGTGCCAGTAGCTCTAGCCCCAGGTCAGTGCCTATACAGTAACTCCTCACTTAACGTTGTAGTTATGTTCCTGAAAAATGCAACTTTAAGTGAAACGATGTTAACCGAATCCAATTTCCCCATAAGAATTAATGTAAATGAGGGGGTTAGGTTCCAGGGAAATTTACACGCACACAGTATGAGTTTTAAACAAACAATTTAATACTGGTGCACAGTGATGATGACTGTGAAGCTTGGTTGAGGTGGAGGAGTCAGAGGGTGGGATATTTCCCTTACTGCTAAATGATGAACTAGCAATTGGCTGAGCCCTCAAAGGTTAACTCTCTCATACTGGAATGGAGATATGCGCATTTCCCTTAAGTACACTGCCTTGTTAATTAGATCAGCTTGTTGAGACCACAGCTGCTGCAAGCTCCCTCCATCCTGAGCCCTGCTCTATGGAAGATGGGGTAAGCAGGGTGCAGGAGCGGGGAGATGACACCCTGACATTAGCCCCCCCCCCCTTCTTTCCCTCCCTCCCTCCCCCCGGCACAGCAAGCAGGAGTCTCAGGGACCAGCTCCAAGGCAGAGGGCAGGAGCAGCACATGGCAGTGCAGGGAGGGACACAGCTGAACTGCAGGCAGCTGCTGGACAGGGAACTTAGGGGAGCTGATAGGGAGCTGCCTGTCCACCCTGGTTCCAAGCACCCACCAGCTAGCTGCAATGGGCTGCTCTTCCTGCAAGCAGTAGACAAAGCAGGCGGCTGCCAAACAACATTAGAAGGGAGCATTACACAACTTTAAATCAGCATGTTCCCTAATTGATCAGCAACAAAACGATGTTAACCAGGATGACTTTAAGTGAGGAGTTACTGTACAAGGAGCCGCATATTAAACTTCTGAAGACCCGCACGTGGCTCTGGAGCCACAGGCTGGCCACCCCTGTAGTCAGTGGGAGCCATCAAGATTCTAAACCACCATTAATGGCCCACACTTTGCATAACTACAATAGGACCTCAGAGTTATACTTCATATTTCTCATTTCAGATACAAGAATGAAACATTCATACAAATAGGATGAATATATTCAGTAGGTTATAACCTTTGTAATGATACCTTATAAGAGACCTTTTGCATAAGCCATATTCCAATTACATCATATTCACATTCATAAGCATATAAGATGTCTCCCCGCTTTTTGTTGTGAAAGACAGGTAACCTTGGGACTAAATGAGTGACATTCCTCAGAATGAGGAGGGAAACTGAGACAGATTATGAGATGGGACAAAAAAGATGGTACCAATTTTGCCAATCCCAGCCAGGGGCGGCTCTACATATTCTGCCGCCCCAAGCAGTCATGCGCGGGAGGCGCCCCGGAGCCCCGGGAGCAGCGGACCTCCCGCGGGCTTGACTGGTGAGGGTCCGCTAGTCGCGCAGCTCGGCTGGACCTCCCGCAGCTGCGGGCGGTTCGCTGGTCCGGCGGCTGCGGTTGAGCTGCCGCAGTCATGCCTGCGGGAGGTCCAGCCGACCCGTGCCACCAGCGAACTGTCCGCAGTCATGCCTGCGAGAGGTCCACTGGAGCCGCGGGAGGAGCGCCCCCTCTGCAGTCATACCTGCGGCAGGTCCGGTCGTCCCGGGGCTCCGGTGGACCTCCCGCAGGCGTGACTGCGGCAGGTCCGCCGGCCCAATCTGCCGCCCCTGCCGGCAAGTGCCGCCCCACGCACGTGCTTGTCGCACTGGGGTCTGGAGCCGGCCCTGATCCCAGCATTCAAAAACTGTGAGGTTTGTTCCTCCCAAAACCCAGTGAGATAGATTGGGGGGGAAAATCCATGATATGTTTTGTTTCCTTTTTATTTCCCTTCTGGGTTTTGAACATTTAGGAACCACGTTTTCAAGGTTTTTTTCTCTAGACCCAAAAGGGCTAGAAACAGACTAAAAAAAAATGAACGCTGAGATTCTTGTGTACTCATATCACTTTAAGAGCTGGATCTTAAAACAAAAAAACCCTCAAATTTTGTGACAATTGGATTATTCACAATACCTGGAAACTAAAGCATCAGGTCACCTTGAATACCACAGTGCACTGCCAACCCTCAGCTCTCACCACTAGACCAGGCTGCCCCACGTTGCTGTATGCTGGCAGAGCGAGAGACCGAAACTACATATCCCAGCATGACCCCCTGAGAGGTTCATTGCGCGTGCGCTTTCGGCAAAAAAAAATTTCCCAGGTGCCTCTCCGGCGGGCCGGCACTGTTTAGCTCCGTGTCCGGGTGGCGCGGGAAGGACTACAAAT
This sequence comes from Mauremys reevesii, assembly GCF_016161935.1. Lineage (NCBI taxonomy): Eukaryota > Metazoa > Chordata > Testudines > Geoemydidae > Mauremys > Mauremys reevesii. The sequence continues at coordinate 23,435,198 of NC_052633.1, read as the reverse complement.
CCCAGAGTGCATCGGGAGTCGGGCTCGCGGCGCGTGCGCAGAATGCGGTCCGCTAAAGCCGCGGGCCGGTTTGAAGCGGGGAAGGAGCTCCATGGAAACGGGGCCGCGAAGTGTCAGCGAGCGCGGTAAGGGGTGACGCTGGCCGGGGGGCGATAGAGCGCAGCCTGCGGGGCCCGCTGGGCCTGGGGGCGGCGGGGGGCGACCGACGGGCCTGCCCCGTGCTGGGGCGGCAGGTCAGCCCGGCGCGCAGCTGGGCGGGGTCCAGCTGTTCCTGCGCCCCGTGACATGGCCGCGTCGCCCCCAGGTAACGGCCGGGTGCGGGGCAGCTATGGCCAGGCCGCCCATCGCCCCCATGAGCGTCAGTGCCACGGCGCCCGAAGCCTTCGCCGTGCTCCAGCAGAGGATGAGCGTGGTTGAAGAACAGACCAGCGCGCTGGCGAGAGACCTGGAGCTGCTCGGCGTGAACGGACAGAGGTACGGCTGGGACCGGGTCCTCCTGTTCCTGGGGAAGGACCGGGTCCTCCTGTTCCAATATTTTTTTTAGTAACTTTTTCTCCACTTGTTGCACTTGTGTTTGAGTGAGCTGGTATCTGAGTGAGCTGGTATCGTAGCTCGGCTTCTCGGGGGAGTAGCAGTTGCTAGCAGAGACACATGCTGCAGCCATCAGGCATAGCCAGAAACATGCCAGCGGCGTGAAACAAGATTTAAAAAAAAATTATATAAATAGTGCCACATGTTCTCTTCTTTCAGCCTTGATCTCTTCCATTCAAAGCCCTTAGAGACACCTGGGAGCCACCAGCCTGTTAGCCCTGTTCGGGCCAGGGTAGCGTTTGTAGGTGAAAGTGACATGCTATGGAAGAACTGTAACTCTCTAGTGAATCGAATGTGCCGGCTGGAGAGTGTTGTGCAGACCTTGAAGCTAAACCTCTTCCGGTTGCAGACGGAAAAGGAGCTGAATCCCAAGCATGCAGGTACAGAACGTCGAAAGCTGGTTTTTGTGTTGGTAGCAGATGTCCTCATTCTGTTTCAGCCCTTCAGATGCATTTTCTCTGCACTCTTTATAATGACCATTTTTGATCCTCTCTTGCTGTCTGGCAGCCCATCTGGAACAGCGTATGAACGCAATGCAGGAGGAACACTTGCAGGAACTGAAGGTTGTACAGCTCGAGGCAATGAAGTTGCGCCAACAGCTAAGTGAGGCAAAAGAAGATGTAGAAAAGGCACAGGAAGAAGTTCAAAGATTAAGTGCTGCTTTGGAAATTGCCACAGCAACCAAGGTACAGGAGCTAGCTGTGAGTGTATATGGTGATGTATTGAGCTAAGTTCCCTCTAAGCTGCGCCACCACAAAGCTGCCTATTAAGCCCCATACAGGGGCTCGGGGCCACGGCGGGGAGAGATGTCTCTACCCCAGCAGGGACCTGCAGCGGCAGGGAGAGGTGCCCAGGGGTGAAAGTAACTTAAAGTCTTACCGGTATGGAGGCCCGGCTCTAGGCCCCCGGAAGGTGCGGGGCCTCCGGTGGAAGGGGCGGGGATGGGGATCAGCTTTCCCCAGCCAGCCCTTCAAGCACTGCCTGGCCTGCGCTGGGTGGGGCTCCGGCGGCAATTTAAAGGACCCAGCGCTCGCTGCTGTTGCAGTAGCAGCGATGGCGGCCAGGAGCCCAGGGCCCTTTTAAATTGTCAGGATCTGGGGCAGCTGGCCCTTCCCCCTCCAGCAGCCGGGGGGGCAAAAGGGGCAGCAATATTAAAGCACTGCTGTGGGGGGTGCTTTAACGTCAGCTGTGTATGGGCCCATACCAGCGGCCACTTCTTACTGGTACGCTGTACCAGCCCACTTTCACCTCTGGAGGCACCCTTCCCTGCTGGCCCCAGCATGGACATGCCTGCACTTACGTAGCCGGGGGAGAGGAGCCCCTCCCTTGGCCTGGCCCTGCCTTGCTAGAGCTGTTGCAGCCGGGGAGAGGCACCTCTTCCAGAGCCCCAAGCTACTGTGGCAAGAGGGGCTGGGGGGAGTCCTCTCTCCCTGGGGCAGCCTGCACCCCCCTGCCCGCATCCCAACTCTTTGTCCCCCCCCCTTCATACCCCTCATCCCTAGCCCACCCCAGAGCCTGCACCCCCAGCCAGAGCCTGCCCCTCCCCCACACCTCAACCCTCTGCCCCAGGCCCCTGGCACATGCTAAACTCCTCGGCCCCACTCCCACCACATGAATTTTTGTTATGTGCATCAATATGAAGATGTGTCACACATCACCTCCATATTGGTACACATAACAAAATTCATTCTGCACATGGGTGGGAAAAATTAAAGGGAACACTGGGGCTGAGAGTTGTAGTTTTTGAAGAGTGTCTATACTGATTCCAATACTAATGCACTGGTCTTTAAATGCTGCCAACTTTGAAAATGAAACTCTGCTTTGATGTGCTCAGAGGTTAGGTGTGTGTGATTAGAAATGACATTGTGTGGCTGGTGCTGTTTTTGTTGGAGAAAAAGACAAAGACAATTTCATCTTTGTGAATGGATCTCTCTGGATCCAGCAATAAATGATGGTGATAAATTGAGTATGACTTAAAAAAAAGACAAACAAACAACAACTCTGTATTTATAACCCCTCAAGAATTGGGGTTCTTGCCACCTCCAACTCATGGATTGCTAAGCACATCTCCATTTTCCCCCATATACTCTCTGGGTCCCACAGCTAGGCCACCATCCTTCCACCTAAAGAGGACTGTTCTGGAATCTGTTACCCATCTTCTTAATAGTCTTAAGTGGTTGCTGAAAAGCAATGCAAGGTGTTTGTCTCTTTAGAGCACCAAACTAGAACTAGGAATCAAACCCAGGTCTCAGCATGACATGTAAATAAAACAATAGCAATGGGTTACTGGCCAGCCTGGTTTTGAAACTCTCTTGAAAGTTTTGCTGCAGTTGTGAGGCTTAAAAAAAAATTATTTTTTTTGGTCCTCTTTTAGACAAATGTAGCCATTGCAGCAGAGGAGCTGAGGACAACAAAACACATAATGAACCATAGACTTCAGGAGGTAAGCACAAAAGAAGGTTAGAAGGAAGAGTGAGGTGGGTGTGGGTTTTTTTGGGAAAAGCCTGGATGGTGTCAAAGTTAGACTCGGGACTCAGTTTGTCAGACCAGTCTGTTTTATTAGCACAGCGCTCTGCTAATAACACCCAGTTTGTGTCTTGCATGGTTCTCACATTATCTATCTTATTTATACAGATAAAAGGGCGAGCACTTAACAAGATAACAAAGGAAGCAGAATCTGATAAGTTTACCTGGGCTAGACATGCATATCTTATTTCCTTACTAACTATTACCGATCTTCTGTTAATGTTTCGTCATTAGCACCCTTGTTTATGCCTAATGTTTCTTTTCGTGGCACCTGTATTTCAACATTTCTTATTTCTGCTTAAAAGGTACATACAACATTTCTTTAATCCATTCTTATTTTTACAATATAATTCATTCTACTTTCACAATGGTGATCTGGGTGTGAATCTGTGAAAACCAGCAATGGAATATGCACATCTGAAAGGAGGCTGCTGAGCATGCCCTGGTCTACAAACCTAAGACAGAATGTCTTTCATGCAAGATACAAAATGTGTTAGTTGAAGTTACTAACAGAGATCTGAGTTCCATGCTGTGGAAGTAGGTTTTACCCTTAGCCTACAATCTTCTAACTGCTTCTTGCAATCATGGAGAATGACTTTATTGCATCGAAAAATGGAACTGGTGACTTAATGTCTGCTAGCTAGTGACCAAGTTGTGGCACGTACCTTGTTATGGACTAATTAAAGAAATAGAGTGTAGACATGAGGCATCTTATTGTCCTGATGAAGTAGGGTGTGAGCTTCTGAAAATATGTCCCTTATATAATTTAATAACTTCTCAAGCTGAATGAGCAGCAGTTCTGAAAGACTTAAAAGGGGTCCTGATCATGTTTTGGCCAGAAGGGTGCTTGATGCAGTATGAAAGCTGCAATGGTGGTAAGCCTTTACCCACCTCACATCCTTTCTGTTCCCTAATGGAAGCAGTTGGTGAGATCATTTAACTCGCTCTTTCCATTGGGAAAATATATTTCCTCCCCCTCTAGCCCACCTTGCTCCATAAAATGGGAGGGAAAGAGAAGATGTATCCCCTCCTTAGTTCAAAAAAAAATACGTGCCTCATGGGAGTGCCAAAAAGCTAAGTGCTTTCTCTCACTGTTCTCAGAAGCCTAATGCCCCAGTTGTCAAAACCTCCAACTACAAATACAATGTGGATACTCTTTGTCAACATAGGTCACACTGAAAAAGTGAATATCAAAGTAAGTAGTACACTTACGTGTACGTGAGTGGCTTCTCTGACTTCTGGTGGGGACCCTCCCATTCACAATCACACACAACGCCGTCAATTGATGATTAAGTCTCTCTGTAGCAACTACAACAATTATTTTCCTGGCATTCCTTTTCTATGTATTTTCAGGTTCTTTTAATGTTCCTTAGTAGCTGGAAACAAGTAAAGTTATCACTGTGTGTAACTGACCAGATCTCCCCAGACCACTGGTCTGGTACAGAGATTTTATCACTCACTTTCATTTAATTATTAAATAAAATCCTGTTTTTAAAAATAGTTGACTTTGCAATAGAACTTCCAGTTTGCTGTGCTGGAGAGAGGCTGTAGGCCTTGCAGTAAAATTCAGGTTCAGGTTGCCCTGAAGTACACATAGCCCTTGTTATAAGCAATGCATTTAGGTATTTGTGTTGTACTCACTGGAGGATGACAGATCTGAAACAACATGTGGAGTCTCTTCAGATAATAGTAGTCATACAACTTTAAACATTTCTCTTGGTGTGTATCTGATGCTCTCTTCTTATAGTTCACAGAGGAACAGAGATATTAATTCCCAGATACACTAGCTCACATGTTTAACACTCAGTATTTTGGCAGTACTCATGACCAGCATGGAGCTAGGCCCCAGTTCTAGGCCCCATTTCAAATTGGTGCTGGTTTCTCTGCAACAAACTGAAGAAAAGCCTAATTTATTAATGTTTGTGCTTAGGAATTCTCTTCTTATTATGGGCTCTTATTAGTAACTTGATATAAATGTCTTTAGCAAATCAGGCTTCAAAGTAATCTACATGTTCTATCAACACCACCTGGAGATAAGAGAAATGCTCCTGGGTCCTAGCTTTTCCTGGGGATACCAGAGATTGGAATCACCTGTTGCATAGGGTCAAGAGTATATCGTGTGTGATTTGCTTTTATAGAAAGTTTCACACTAAATATATCTAAAGCTTGTAGTTCCAGTTACAGAAAGCTTTCACAGAAGAATCTTGCAGCAAGAGGTTTTCAGTGTATATAAAACACATGTTAATAAAATGATAGATTCCAACCTGGGAGATTCAGCTGAATTGGGTTTTTGGGGAAAAAGAGTTGCTGCTTAGTCCTTACTGAATAGCAGCTATCCCCTTTTAGCAATGAACCCAAGAGTCTCATAGTAACACAGTATGCTACCCTGCAAGGAATTGAACTTTGAGTCTCGAGTGTGGTGTGGAGACTATATGCCTGATTCTAGTCTCAATTACATTGATAATCAACTGGAATTGCACTGATGTGAGAACAAAATCAGGCCCACTGTGTTTGCTCAGTCCCTGCAGTGGAAGAAGTGCCTCATCTCTGCAGTGACTCTTTCCCACGTGTTCAGAAACAATGTTGACTCAGTCCAGAGGAAGACAGACACAGCAGGCCCTTAGATGGAGGAATGGTAATGTGGCAGAAGAGCAGTAAGATTTGAGGCCGAGAAAATAGTTGGGTCTCTGAGCACGCTGTAGGGAGCAGAATTGCCACTCTCAGTAAACACAAATTTTGGTCCAGGTGCTAAATCTGTCTGGTTATTAATACATTTTCCATAGCTGAGTGGGTTGTTTGGTATTGCTTCCTTGCTTTACCACCTCCATGAAATACTTACTCCATAGTGTTATATCACCTTTAACAGATCACTGGATATTACTAATAATGGTTGCTTTGCTGTATTGAACCCTTACCTGCTTCATTAATCTTCAGTTTTTATGGCTCGGTGCTGTCTCCAGCCACATACCTGGTGTTTTGTCTCTTGTAGCTAAGGGAGCAGCTTTCCCAAGAGGCAAGCCTGCGGGAGTCTTTGGAGGAATCCCAAGCGACCATGCTGAGACGTGTGCAGGATATGGAGATAACAGTAGAGGCAGAACGGGAACAGGTTGGAGAAGCACAGCACCTCTTCCATTTTTTCTTTCTCTCTCACTTCCCCCCCACCCCCCTTAGCAGGAAGAATAATAAGAGGTTGGAGTGCTCTTCCTAGAGAGCAGTTAGTATATCTTTGTAATCACTCAGCTTCAGTGTGCAAGGTGTGGAAAAGGGAATCTTGATTAAATAATTATGAGGTGTTAAAGGTCTAAAAGTTGACAAGCAATTTAATGTGAATGCTCTGCAGAGAAACAGACTGGCAATTGTGAAATCCAGCAAAAGTAAAAATAATGCAAGCAGGAAGTCCTGCAGCAGAGTGAGGGTGATATGTGCTGCATTCAGTGCAATAAACTCTGATTACCTGCCTGGTGAGTATATGGCATATGTGTGCATTCAGTGCAAGCACCTCATGGTCCATAGAGACAGAGGACAGGTGCTTGACATCAGAGTGGCTGAACTGGAGGAGCTAAGGGGGACAGAGATGTACAGAGATAAGACTTTCCTGGACACAGAGCAGTCCTGCCCCCGCCTCATAGCCCTGTGCTGTTGAGGAGGATGAGAGTCTTGGGGAAGGAGAACATCAAGATGAAATGAAGGGAAACAGTCCCATAGTTGGGATCCTCCTTCCAGATGATGTCACAGTATCCTTATGACAGATTTGTTACCAATCTGCCTGAGGCCTTAGGTGATCAGGCTGAGGCCACAGGATCGTTTGGGGAGGAGATGATGAAACACACCAAGTGTCTAAGTTTTAAAGCTTTAATAATAAAATACTAAAACAACAGTGGAGAGTGCTGGGGCGGGAGGGGTTCCCCACATCACTCAGAGGAAGGAAGAAAGTGTTAGTGCCCCAAGCCCTAACCCACTTTCATACTCACACCCACACTACCCGACGCTGGCCAAGCCTGGGTGTAACGTAGAAGAAGGGGGGAGGGATGGACGGGAGTTCTTGTCCTGGGCCTAGGTTGTCTGGAGTCTACTGTGATCTCTGAGTTGCTCCAGCTCTAAGGAGGGTTTTAAGTCCTAGGTTCCTCTGGGGGTGTTCCGTTCAGGGACCTCTGCTCCTGATGCTCTTTGTACCAATCAAAACCGGCTCTCTGTGGTCTCCTCAGCTTTCCCAAAACACACCGGCTAGACTTCGTTGTCCTCTTTGTTTTCCTCCGTGCGGGCCTTCGCTTGCCTCGCTTGTTATGGGCTGGCTGTGCAAGTCTGTTCAGCTGAATCTTCCTTTCTCACAGCTGGTCGGTGGATTCTGGGCCCCCCTCTTTCTTGGCAGGCAGCCAAGAGTCAGATGTGTGCTGTCTGTGGCCTTGAGCTGGCTGGAGTCAGTGTCATATTTTCAGGCCTAGCAGGAGTGTGGAGTTAACCTGTTCTTTGTAGCCTTCTTCCCCCTCTGGCCTCTCACGACATGCAAAAGAATCTTCCATTCCACACTCATTCACATCTTTGACCCTTCCCAAAATGTCCTGCAATGCTTGCAATAGTGTTAGCAATATACAGTGCTGATCTGCCTTCCCCAGAGGACCCCTTGAGGGAGGGGGCCATTGGGGTGTGACAGCCTCTCCCACAAAGCATACCTGTCTGGGGAGGAGATGCCTGTTATTAGGAAGAGACACATAATAGTAATGGGGGGGTGCAGTTATTAGAAATATAGATAGCTGGGTTTGTGATGACTGGGAGAACAGCACAGTGAATTGCCTGCCAAGTGCAAAGGTTACCGACTTCTTGCAACATCTGTACAGACTGATGGGCAGTTCTGGGGAGGAGCTGATGGTCATGGTACATGTAGGTACCACTGACATAGGGAAAAATAAAAGAGGTCCTGGAGGCCAAATTTTGGCTGTTAGGTAAGAGATTAAGATTCAGGACCATCATGGTAGCACTCTCTGAAATGCTTCCAGTTCCATGTTCAGGGCTGGTTAGATAGGCAGAGCTGCAGGGTCTCGAATGAGATGATGGTTTTGGAAGGAGGGATTTAGGATTATTAAGAACTGGGAAATCTTTTGTGAATGGAGGAGCCTATATTGGAAGGATGGGCTCCACCTAAAACACAACCAGATTACTGGCATGTAAAATTTAAAAGATCATAGAAGTGTTTTAAGCTAAGGGCTGAGGGTAAACCAACAGGTAAACCAATTGTGTGCACACAATTCAGGCAAACCCACCCCTCCCTTAGGAGAGGATTTATTAAAGGGGATGCTCCATAGCCTAGTAAAGAGAAGAGGATAGAAGTTGATAAAGTAGAGGTATGGACTGAAGAAAAACAGTCAAATAGAGTGCTATTCAATTACACAACGTGCAGGCAGACAACTAAATAGTGACAAATTTTGTAAGTGCTTGTATACAACTGCAAAACGTCTAAATGCTAAGATGGGTGAACTTGAATGCCTGGTATTAAATGAGAATATTGATATAATAGGCATCACAGAAACTTGCTGAAATGATGATAATGTGACATGATTATACCAGGGTATAAAATATATAGGAATGATAGAGTAAGTTGCACTGGAGGAAGAGTATCAGAGGGGTAGCTGTGTTAGTCTGTCTCCATGCATCTGAAGAAGTGGGTTTTTTACCCACGAAAGCTTATGCCCAAATAAATCTGTTAGTCTTTAAGGTGCCACCAAACTCCTTGTTGTACTGGTGGAAGAGTGGCATTATATGTGAAAGAAAGCTTAGAGTCAAATGTGTAAAAATCTTAAATGAATTTAATAGTGTCTTGGTATCTCTATAGCTAGAAATTCCATGCTTGAATAATAACAGTAGGAATATACTACTGATCACCTGACCAGGATGGTGACCTTGATTGTTAGACACTCAGGGAGTTTAGAGAGGCTACACAAACAGAAAACCCAATAGTAATGTGAGGGATTTCAACTATCCCCATATTGACTGGGAACATATCACCTCAGGAGGAGAGGCAGAGATAAAATGTCTAGACACTGTTCATGATTGCTTCTTGGAGCAGCCAGTTCTGGACCCACAAGGGGAGAGGCAGTTCTTGATTTAGTTCTAAGTGGCATACAGGGTCTGGTCCAAGAGGTGAATATAGTTGAACCACTCAGTAACAGCAACCATAATGCAGTTAAATTTAATATCCTTGTAGGGAGGAAAACCAAAGAAACCCAGCAGAGTAGCATTGAACTTCAAAAAAGGGAACTACACATAATGAGGAGGAGTGAAATGCCTGTAAGCTGCATGGGATTTTTTTTAAGCACACCATAATAGAGGCTCAAAACTATATATATGCCCCAAACTTAAAACAAACAAACAAAAAAAAACAATAAAATGCCACCATGGCTCAAAAGCAGAGTAAAAGATGGCTAGAAACAAAAAGACCTCTTTTAAAAATTGGAAGTTGGAGTCTAATAAGGAAAATAGAAAGGAGCAAAAATCTGGCAAGTCAAGTATTGCCAAAAAAGAATTAAGAGCAACGAGCATAAGACACAAAAACTAACAGCAAAAAATTAAGTACATGAGCAGCAGGAAGCCTGTGGCGCCACTGGATGTTCAAGGAGATGAAGAAAGCACTCCAGAACGACAAAGCCGTGGCAGAGAAGCTAAATGCATCAGTCATCACTACAGAGGGTGTGAGGGAGATTCCCACACCTGCGCCATTCTTTTTAGGTGATAAATCTCAGGAAATATCCCAGGTTGTGGTGTAAATAAAGGAGGTTTTGGAATAAACTGATGAATTAAACAGTAATAAGTCACCAGGACCAGCTGGTATTCACCCAAGAATTCTGAAAGAACTGAACTATGAAATTGCAGAACTACTAACTGATGTGGAACTTCTCTCAGCTCCTGTAGCAGGTGACTGGCGGATAGCTAATGGGATGCTGAAATTTAAAAAAGGCTCTTGAGGTGATCCTGGCAATTACAGGTCAGGAAGCCTAATTTCAGTAACAGGCAAATTGGTTGAAACTATTGGAGAAAACAGAATTCTCAGACACACAGGTGAACATGAGTTGTTGGGGAAGATCAACATGGCTTCTGTAAAGGGAAGCCATGCCTCACCACTCAAAATTTTTGAGGGTGTCAACCAATATGTGAACAAGAGTGATGCACTGGATATAGTGTACTTGGACTTCCAGAAAGCCTTTGACAAGGTCTCTGACCAAAGGCTCTTAAACAAAGTAGACAGTCATGGGATAACAGAAAAGTCCATGAGACTGGTTAAAAGATAGGAAACAAAGGGTGGGAATAAATGGTCAATTTTCACAGTGGAGAGAGATAAATAGCAGAGTCCGCCAAGGATCTGTACTGGAACTAGTTCTGTTCACTATATTCCTACCTGATTTGGAAAAAGGGGTAATCAGTGAGATGACAAAGTTTACAGACAATACAAAATTATTCAAGGTAATTGAATCCAAAGCAGATTGTGAAGAATTACAAAGGGATTTCACAAAACTGGGTGACTGGATAACAGAAGGGCAGATGAAATTCAGTCTTGCTAAATGCAAAGTGATGCACATTGGAAAACATAATCCCAACTATACATACAAAATGATGAGATCTGAATTAGCTGTTACCACTCAAGAAAGATCTTGGCGTCATTGTGGATAGCTTTCTGGGTACATCTGCTCAATGAGCAACAGCAGTCAAAAAATCAACAGAAAGTTGGGAATCATTAGGAAAGGGATATATAAGGCAGAAAATATCATAATGCCACTATATAAATGCATGGTACACCCACACCTTGAATATTGCATGCAGTTCTGTTCACCCTATCTTAAAAAAAAGAGATTTTAGAAGTGGAAAAAGTATGGGGCTGGGGGAGATGAGGGATATCGAACACCTTCTGTATGAGAAGAGATTAAAAAGATGGGGACTGTTCAGTTTAGAAAAGAGACAACTAAGGGTGGGATATCTCAGAAGTCTATAAAAGCATGAATGGAATGGGGGGGAAATGTGTTATTTACCCTTTCACATAAATACAAGAACCAGTGGTCACCCAATTAAATGAATAAGGCAGCAGAATTAAAACAAACTGCTTCACACAATGCATAGTCAACCCGTGGAATTCATTGCCAGGGGATGTTATGAAGGCCAAAAGTATAACTGTATAAAAAAAAACAAAGTTCATAGAGATGGTCAGGGACACAACTCCATGCTCTGGGTGTCCCATAACCCCTGACTGCCAGAAACTGGGATTGAACAACGGGGGATGGATCACTCAATAAATTGCCCTGTTCTATTCATTCTCTCTGAAGCATCTGGCACTGGCCACCGTCAGAAGGCAGGATACTGGGCTAGATGAACCATTGGTCTGACCCGGTATGGCCATTCTTATGGAAAGCCTCTGTATGTATTGTGGTTGTATTAAGGAATCTACATTGATATTCATGACACACCAGAAGGTGAAGGAAGTTAATTATGACTAGTTTATCCTAACTTTTCAGCTGGCAATCTCTCTAATTTTAGTTAAGGGTTTGGGTTTTTTTTGGTCTTTTCAGTATTATCAATGGTACAAATGTTTTCAGTGTTTTATAAGTAACTAAACAATATTAAACATTAAAAAGAAATATGCATAGTAGTATCGGCTAGCAAAGTACTGGTACAGCTTTCTGCTAGAAAACAACATTTCTGAAGATATTACATAAGGTTCTTAAACCTTCTGGAGTAACAATGTTTTCCCCAGGAATTCCCACAATAACAAAGGTGGCTTTCAGTTCACAAGAGCCTTTGCAATATGAAGCCCTTGTGAAGCATGAGGGTGGTGAATACAGAGAGAGATTTGGTTATACTTCAGATAAACAACAAAATACCCAGGCAACAAAGGCTGCCTAAACATTTCTAAATCCACAGCACTACAACAGGACTACAAAACAACAACAAAACAGGTTGTGAGATTTATTCATGTTTAAATTAATCAAATGAGCAAACCTTGATTTATTTATGTATTTTGTCAACCCTGGGAAAATAGGTTTTGGGCTGTCAAGCATCTGCTTAATCTCTGTTCCTTCAAGGTCCCTTCTGCTGCCTTTGGAATTGTTCAGCATACTGCTAATAGAAATTTCATACTTTCTTCTTTTCCTAGCTTTTGTTAGTTATCTTAAGATTCTTGTAGACTTCAAGTTATACAGGAAACTAACAGTGAATGAGCAAAACAAGATTGGATTAAAAGGAGAGAAAATGGTTTAATTTAATCCATCCCATGCTTTCTGATGTTTGTATTTATCACAATGTCCTGTTTTGATAAGTAGTGCGAGAAGAGACAGAATGGTTCATATGTTCAGACTTTGCTTATTTAACAGTCTGCCTTCAGTGGCAGATCCACAAAGCCTGTCTTTCTGTGATCCTTGGTAATGCAATCGCTGGCCACCCTGCTAATTTGATTTCACTTCTCTTATAATATGTATCTTTATTATCTCTGGCTCCACCTGTTTGATGCATAAAATAAGCAGGCAATCGGGACCCTTTCTACAGCCTCTGATACCGTAACACCTGCCCTTTGTGATTCTTCTTTAAAACATTATGCTTGAAACAATCTGATTAGCTTTTTCCTCTCCAATAGGCTAACCATTTGGATTCTGAAACTTGCTTAGATTCTCATGTTTTATAAAACTCTATATCCCAGAGAAAAGCTGATTGTGTGATATCCCTATAGGTACAGGTACTGCAGCAGGACTGCCATGGCCTGCACAAGGATATCCAGCTTGCCCGAGAGAGGTTACAGAAGGAGGAGGAGAGAACTGCACAACTGGGGCAGGAGTGTACACAGCTGAAAGCTGACCTGGGTATGATAGCAGGTTCTCAGCTAGGACTGAATATTGCCTTTTTTGTTTCAGTTTTCACCAAACAAATTAGCAGTGATTGGACGACTAACATAGTGAACATCAGTGTAAATCGGGTAGAATCTGAGGCCAAAATAGGAAAAGAACAAGTTAATAATTACTTTAGACAAGTTAGATATCTTCAAGTTGGCAGGGCCTGATGAAATACATTCTAGGACACTTAAGGAACTGGCTGAAGATATTGCTGAGTGCCATTAGTGATTATCTTTGAGAACTCGTGAAGGACGGATGAGATCTCACAGGACTGGAAAAGGGCAAATATAGTATCTATCTATAAAATGGGAGAAAAGGACAACCCAGGGAATTATAGACCAGTCAGTTTAACTTTGGTACCCAAAAAGATGATGGAAGAAATAACCAAACAAGAAATTTGTAAGCATCTAGAAGGAAACGGTGATAACAAATCCATGTTGATTGTTACTTAAGAACAAATCATCACACATCAACCTTAATATCCTCCTTTGACAACAAGCTGGTGGATGTGGGGAAGCAGTAGATGTGATATCTCAATATTAGTAAGGCTTTTGATACTGACACTTGACCTTCTCGTAAACAAACCAGTGATATATAGCCTAGACAAATCTACTAGAAGGTGGGTGCATAACTGGTTGCAAAAACAAAACAAAGTAGTTGTCAGTGGTTCACAATCAAGCTGGAAGGGCATATCGAGTGGGGTCCTGCAGGGACATCTCCCGGGTCCAGTTCTGTTCAATATTCTCATAAATGATTTGGATAACGGCACAGAGAGCATACTTATAAAATTTACGGACGATACCAAGGTGGGAGAGGTTGCAAGCGCTTTGGAGCGCAGGATTAGAATTCAAAATGATCTGGACAAACTGGAGAAACGGTCTTAAATAAATAGGATGAAATTCACTAATACAGATGCAAAGTACTTCACTTAGGAAGGAATAGTCAATTGTACAAACACAAAATGGGAAATGATTGCCTTGGAAGGAGTACTGCAGAAAAGGGATCTGGGTGTTAAGTGGATCACAAACTAAATGAGAGTCAACAATAAAATACTGCTGCAAAAAAAAAAGAAGAAAAAAACGAACATCATTCTGGGATGTATTAACAGGAGTGTTTTAAGCAAGACACAAGGAGTAATTCTTCCACTCTACTCCTGGGGCTTTGCCCCAGGAATATTCACAGACAGGGCTCTGCTCCAGCAATATTTGGAGCTTTTCTTCTCCCTGCTGTGCGCTGCCGGCCAGCCCTTTTTTTTTCAAAGCCGCCAGCAGGGATCAGGATCAGGCTGGGCCTGCTGCCACGGCAGAGCCCAGAGCTCCTTTGATTCCCAGCCGCCGCTGGATTGGGCTGCCTCGCTGCAGGCAGCCCAGAGCCCCCTGATTCCCCGGCGCGGCTGCTGCTTATGGGACGGCTCTGGGCTGCAGCAGCCCCCCCGCAGCCAGCCCCCCTCTGGCCCCTGGCGGCTGGGGGCGGCTGGCCCTCTCCAGGCCCCAAGCCAGCCCCCAGCCTCCTGCCTCTGCTGCCTGGGGATAAAAAAGGCTGGGCTGGCCGCGCCCTCCCAGCAGCCCTGCCCCCTCCCCTGGATGCTGCTGGGGCCTCCTGGGCTGGGCGCTGGGGCGGGCCCAAGCCCCTCGCGGGCCCCTCTGGATTCGATTTACTGGGCTCTGGGCTTTGGCCAGGCTCTTGCAGGCAGCCAGCAGCCCCGGCCCCCGCTGGGAGCACTGATAAGGCCTCATCTAGAATGCTGTGTCCAGTTCTGGGCACCACACATTGGGAAAGATGTGGACAATTTGGAGAAAGTCCAGCAGAGAGCAACAAAAATGATTAAAAGTCTAGAAAACATGACTTATGAGGAAAGATTTAAAAAACTGTGTTTGTTTAGTCTGGGGAAAAAAAGACTGAGGGGGGATACGATAAGTCTTCAAGTATATAAAAGGTTGTTACAAAGAAGAGGGTGATAAATTGTTCTCCTTAACTACAGCAGACAGGACAAGAAGTACTGGGCTTAACTTGCAGCAAGGGAGATTTAGGTTAGACCAGGGGTCAGCAACCTTTTGGAAGTGGTGTGCCAAGTCTTCATTTATTCACTCTAATGTAAGGTTTTGCATGCCAGTAATACATTTTAACATTTGTAGAAGGTCTCTTTCTCTAAGTCTATAATATATAACTAAACTATTGTTGTATGTAAAGTAAATAAGGTTTTTAAAATGTTTAAGATGCTTCATTTAAAATTAAATTAAAATGCAGAGCCCCCTGGACCGGTGGCCAGGACCTGAGCAGTGAGAGTGCCACTGAAAATCAGCCTGCGTGTCACCTTCGGCATGTGTGCCATACGTTGCCTACCCCTGGGTTAGACATTAGGAAAAACTTCCTGACTGTAAAGGTAGTTAAGCACTAGAACGAATTACAGAGGAAGGTTGTGGAATCTCTGTCAATGGAGGCTTTTAAGAACAGGTTAGACAAATACTTGTCAGGGATGGTCTAGATAATACTTAGTCCTGCCTCAGTGCTGGGAACTGGACTAGATGATCTATCAAGGTCCCTTCCAGTCCTACATTTCTATTATTCTGATTTGTTAGCCTTACAGCACCTTCCCTAGCAGACAGCAGAGGCTTGAGTGACTGAGGTCCATCATTTCAAAGCTAGTAGCGTCCTCCTGATAGGCTACAGCTATATTGGCTAATGGGAGGACTGCTAATTATGAGAGGTGATGAACTCTTGAAGAGACTTCTCTTGGGTTTTATCTGAAGCCGCTGAAACTTTTCCTAGCTGGAGGAAAAGTAGCTGCAGTAATAATAGAGAGAAGGGAATAGAATGATAGCAATTTTCTTAATGGATTTCATCAATGCGAGTCTCTTACAGAGAAGATTTGAGCTAGTGAGTAATCATAGGACTTAATTCTTGAACTGATATTTGGCTATTTTGCTGGTTGCTAATGACTCGGTCTTTTGGAGCTATGGGTAGGGGTGTAAGATAGCACAGCATGAAAAGTTCCCTGACCACTTTTCCTTTAGATAATTTGGGAGCTGCTGTGAGAAGCACTGTGAAGCAGGGGAGGGATTTAATGGGAACACAGCCTCTCAGAACAAAGATGTCAGTGAATGAAAATTTAGTTGATCTGATCAGGAATTCCTGCTTCAGTGAAGTACGCTGGTGGAATTTCCACCCAATTTCAAACAAAAGTTACACACTCGCACCATGAAAGGACCACGCCTCCTGGGATCTGCTTTTTTCTTTAAAAATAAAATCCCTGCCCCATCCCCAGAAAATCCTCAATATTGCCTAAGTGTTCTTCCTAGGGTTCCTTCCCTCAAGGCATGTCTGTTCCAGATTCTAGTTTCTTCTGCCAGAGAGCCACTCCCTCTTCCTTTATATTCAGGGTGAAATTTAATGAGCCATATCTGCCTCTTTGAGATAGCAATAATTAACCTGCAGCTTTCTTAAGGGTTCCAACACCCACTAGCTGGGTATGAAAACAGGAGAATCTTGCCATGCTGTTATAGTAGGATTGGGTGGGTGGGAGAGAGCTCTCTTCCTGTACAAACAGAACAGTTTCCTTTTCCCCCAAACAAAAATCCATCTGTTACCCAAGTGACAAATTTGGGCTGAAACTTAGTAAATTTCTAGTATGCACTAAAGGATTAAAACCTGATACTTGTCACCAGTGTTCCCTTTAATTTTTCCCACCCACATGCAGACTGAATTTTGTTATGTACACCAATATGGAGGTGATGTGTGACACGGCGGGGTGGGGCCAAAGGATTCGTAGTGTGGGAGGGGGCTCAGGGTTTGTGCAGAGGGTTGGGGTGTGAGGGCTCTGGCTGGGGGTGCGGGCTCTGGGGTGGGGCTGGGGATGAGGGGCTCAGGGCTGGGGTAGAGGGTTGCGGGGGGGGGCTGAGGGCTCTGGGGTGGAGCTGGGCCTGAGAGGTTTGGGGTGCATTGGTGTTCCCTGGGGCTACAAGGGAGAGAGAGAGAGGATTCCCCACAGCAGCACCTGGGCTGAAGAGAGGCGCCTCTCCCCCGGCCACAGCAGGGCTGGGCTGGGTTTGGTTGGGGCCAGGGATGGGGTGCCTGTCCTCTCAGTGGGGCCGGGCTGGGCTGTGGGAGGGGCGACACGGTAGGTCCAGGGCTTGGGGAGAGGCATCTCTCCCTGCTGGAGTCCTGAGCGCCTATGCAGTACTTAATAGGCAGCCGTGTGGCCATGCAGCTTAGAGGGAATTTAGCTTGTCACCATGTACTTTGATCCCTTCCACACAGATTGAATTAGGAAGAAATGAAATGGCATTTTTCATTTAATTGTTTTTCCTTTAGCTTCTCCAAAGGGAGTTTGCTTACTTCTGGGGGAGAGATTAATGCGGAAAGTAAAAGTGAAATTATCCTTCTTATTAAGGCTTTCTTCCTTTGTTATTTGAAATATCTTTTGACTGACCTTTCCACAATGTACTTTGGATGTTGTAACCAAGAATTTTTGATTGGCTTCATTTTTATATTCTTTTCATTCATGTATCTCTTGTCCTCTTCACCTTTGTCAGTATCTCATTCAGAAGCAGTGCAGAACTGGAAGAGGCACGGTATACAGATAGTTCATTCAGACCAACACAAGTACATTCTTTTTGTACTCTGTGTGTGTGTTTAAACTAGGGGCCTGAGTTTTTAGACACAAAACCTATATGGTATTGCACATAATCTGTGTGTACAATTGCCACATAATTCAGGTTATGAGTACAATTACCCAGGATGCATGTGCAATCACAATCATTGCATGCATAAGTGAGAGGTACAGTAGTGTACTTTCCTCTTAAAAAAAAATATAGTAGTAGTCTTGCCTGTGATTAACAGGAAGGAAGGATGTGCTCTACAGTGATCCTGCTGAAAGGTTAGATCCATCAGTAAAAGTATTATCAGACAGAGCAGCATGTTCATGGAAATCTTGCACATTTGTTCCATATTCAGTTACCTAAGCAAGCCACTTTAATTTAAAAGGTGACATTTTGATTTACAACCATATAGTTTCATGGCTTTGTTTTGATTTTGCTCTGCCTTAGATTCCAGAAACTGCATCATTTCCCAGCTCAGTGAGGAAGCAAAAGTAAGTTGTAAACAACTGTTGGAGGGGGAAAGGGTTGATTTTTTTTCCTTTTTCTAATGTAAGAAGCAAAATACCACTGTACCTCAGTCCTTACCTGCAGGCCCTCTGTTGTTCCTCTCATGTACAGGGACTGTTATGTGGGTGAGATTGGATAGCATCTTTTTTATGTGAACAAATGCCACCCAGAGACTCAAGGCTAAATAAAATGAAGTCTGCTTTAATTCTGAATAAGAATGTCTACACGGGCTTAATGTGGTTCAACTAATCCATTTTAAATTCACACTTTTTAGTTAGTTTGGATTAATTTTTCTGAATTCCCTGTGTAAGACAAGCCCTTAAAGGCTACTGAACAATTAGCAAAACAGGGATTAATGTCACAAGTTATGTGCCTAATCTAGGTTTGTCTTTGATTTTTGGAGGTACTGTATTTACTACTATGGGGAAGGGCTCCTATCAGTGAAGAATCCAGAGTTGAATGCAAAATTCCAAGTGTGGCTGCAATAGCATCATAGAAAGAAGCTATTTACTTTCTAATCCATTATTATTTATTTTGTGTATTATAGTAGTGCGTAGGAGACTGAGTGATGTAACAAGACCTCCTTGTGCTCGGCCCTGTACAAATACAACAAATAGTCACTGCCCCCAATGAGCTTACAGTCTGTATGCGGTCTGTGTATATGCAGCCCAAAGCTGTGCTTGAAAGCAAAAAGGTTTTAGTGATGTCAAGGCTTGGTATACACAAGCAGTGCTGCATCAGTGGTGATAGATGAGCAGATGTAGGATTTGTGGCAGGAGGAGAGTTTAGGGTCAAGAATGATGCCAAGATCACTGACAGTAAAGGCAAATAGGTGTTTTGAATTGATATGAGGTTGTGCTTGACTATCCAAATAAACAAAATACACATGTAGAAAAGGCTGGCATCTACAGGTGCTTAAGTAGCACTGTTACAGGCTAACCAGCTCTGTTAAACAAAAGGTGAGAGACAAATGTGAAATGCCGTGAAATTCTTGGCTGGATGATGAAATACACTGTGTCTGTTTTAACCTTTTGTCATGGAGAAATTCTGTTTGATTCTTCCCTTTAGAATGCACAGCTGTCTTTCAGCAAAGAACATGAGGAAAATGTGCAACTGCGATCTGAAATAACAGCTCTGCGAGAGACAGCAGAGAAAGTACAGGTAATGAAAGTAGCATCTCTTACCATATCACAGAGCTAAAATATAGGGGGCAGGATCTACAATGACTAATTGAGTGTAATTCTCACATCTTGGTATGCCTCCCTGGTCTGGGGTAAAGCTACACAGTGAAAACTGCACAGTCTGCTTGCTGAGCTGGTGACAATGAAAAGTCTTCAGATCCAATGTTAAATATGATGACTTAGTTTCTTGATGTTGTAAATTTTGAAATCCCAAAATATTCACTTTAGTTTATGGTCTCTGATTTAGCCACAATTCTAACATAGGCTTCCAATCTTGTGGCTGCTTTTATTGATATACTTAGACTTCTAAGAAGGCGCAAATTCTACTTATTGAAAGGGCTGATTCTCCATTACTTGAAGACTTTAAATCAAGACTGGATAGTTTTCTAAAAGAGACGGGATAGCTCAAACACAACTTACTGGCTTGATGTAGGATTTACTGGATGTTATTATGGCCCGTGTTAGGCAGGAGACAAGATGATTATAATGGTCCCTGCTGGCCTTAGAATCTTTGAAAGACACTTAATTGCTGCTTTAGTTTTTCTGTTTAGCAGCAGCTCTCCAGTGAAGTGAATGGATCTTTAGAGTCTTGGCATTTCTGCAGCATTGCTGTAGTGTAAATTGTAAAGAAATGTCCCTTACAAAAAAGCATTCTGTAATGATTTTATCACAGAGCTGAGAATAATACCTAGATCTCCTGATTTCCAGTCCTGTATTTTTGTCACAAGGCCATCTTTCCCTTCCTGGAGAAAGGCAAAGAGCGACCGGCATTTAGACAGTCCTGCAGTGACTGGTTCTAGACAATGTATTTTTTAAACTATAGAATGGAATCTGGTCCTTTGTTCTTGCCTTGTGCTACTTCAAATACTAAGTGTCATTGAGTGAATCAGGGTAGAGCTTCAGTACCATTAGTGTTGCTGATATTGGTTCGTGCCAGTCTTACAGTATTTTTATAGCAGCACACTTTTTAACCCTTCCACTGAAAACTGGTGTTATCTGAACACTTTTCTCAGTGGACCTGTTATAGCAAAGGTCACATTGACCTTCAAAAACTACAAGATGATGGGGGTAGAGGAAATATAAAAGAAATTGATAGGTTTGTAAGTGTTTTTATTTCTACTGTAGAAAGTTTGAAATAAAAACGTGTGTGTTTTCCCCTCTGTAGATCATTAATGACCAGTTGAACCAACAATGCTCAGAACTGAGTGCTACACTTCGAAGCATTTCCATGGAGAATGCTAAACTCATTTCAGATCATCAGGCCATGCTTAAGGTATGCAGTTCAAAATTAGACTAGTGACATAGCCAATGTGAAGCATCTGTGGCTCAGAGACCAGGAAGAATAGATGAGGGGAAAGTTCAATAAACCAGTTACATCCTGTAAAATATTTTATGGATTAAGACTCCGAATTCTAGTCAGCTTGACATAGTTGGTTTTGAACACTTGGTATGAAACCCCAATAAAATGTAAAACCATGTTATCTTATAATTCTCCATCCTCCTCCTGCTCAAATGACAGGCATTATCCTTGATAAAATGAAAATTAATGTGAGAATAGAATCAGTGTGCAGTTTGGTAGCCAGGAGTGTGTTTAATTGACTAGATCCAATCTTTCCCCAGGTCACTTATTCTAATATGTATCACCTGGAATTTATTCTTTCTTCTCTGGAGAAAAGAAGAACATTTCTCTTATACTCTCCTTGCTCCACACAGTTCCTGCCTTCTCTTCAGTGCAGAACTAGCCCCTGGTCATTGTGGCATCTATAACTATTTTTCTGTCAGCCAGTTGGTGTCATCAAAGAATGGCACAGAGCATTCTTCCCTTGGAACAGAGAATTCAAAACTTAGACTGACAGCAAGCTTCTAGACTTCACTATTTTGGTTTGATGCGTCTAGCAAGTATTTATTTAAAAGAGACATCATCAGATTGATGATTTTTTTAATTGACTAAAGAAATTCCAGTTTATGGTTGGATACCCTTTAAATAGCAAGTACAGATTTTAAATTTTTTTTAAAGGGTGTTTATGCTGTCTTGCATTGCTTAGAAGGGTATTTTGGGCAAGCCCCAAAACACCACCAAACATTTACATTATTTAATATTTTTGTGAATGACCTGGAAGAAAACAGAAAATCATTGCTGATAAAGATTGCTGATGACACACACAGTGGGGGAGTGGTAAATAATACAGGCTAAACAGGGCACAAGCAGACACTGTGTTTCCATACAGCCAAATGTAAGCTCTTCTAAGAACAAATTATAAGTAATAGTTACAGGATGGGGGACTGTATCCTGGAAAGCAGTGGCTCTGAAAGAGATGTGGGGGTCGTGGTGGCTAATCAGCTAAACATCAGCTTCAGGTGTAATGCTATGGCCATGCGCTTATGCAATCCTTGGATGTATAAACAGGGGGATATCAAGCAGGAATAGAGAGATTATACTACCTCCGTACTTGGCACTGGTCAGGGGCGGCTCTAGGTATTTTGCCGCCCAAGCACGGCAGGCAGGCTGCCTTCGGCGGCTTGCCTGCGGGAGGTCCCCGGTCCTGTGGATTCAGTGGCATGCCTGCGGGAGGTCCGCTGAAGCCGCGGGACCAGTGGACCCTCTGCAGGCAAGCCGCCGAAAGCAACCTGCCTGCTGCCCTCGCAGCGACCGGCAGAGCGCCCCCCGTGGCTTGCCGCCCCAGGCACACACTTGGTGTGGTGGTGCCTGGAACCGCCCCTGGCACTGGTGCAATCTCTACAGGAATACTGTGTCCAGTTCTGGTGTCCACATTTCAAGAAAGATGTTGAAAAATTGGAGCGAGTAGTGTTATACTATCCAGTACTAAGACAGGATACAGAAATCCCCAAACTGACCAGGAGAGAACCCTTTGGTTTAAATAGTAGCTTTGTGCCCTCTACCAGTCTTTTTTTGCTGTAGACCAGGGGTCGGCAACCCACAGCACGCGTGCCAGATACGGCACATGAGCTGATTTTGAGTGGCATGCTGCTGCCTGCCGCAGTCCCAGCCCCACTCAGCCCCCCCGCCCACTGCTCTCCCCTGCGAGGGCAGGAGGCAGAAGCTTGGTCCTGCGGCAGCCAAGCTTGCTCCCTCCCCCACTTCTTCTCCCAGCGTGGTGCTTTCCTGCCCCCTCTCCTCTTTCCCTGCACCGATCAGCTGATGGCCCTTGGGAGGGGGAGAGGGAGGGGGAAGAGTGGCAGCGTGCTCACTGCTCCGTAGAGGAGGCAGAGAAGAGGTAGGGACGGGGCATATCCCTTCCAGCCCCCTGCCTTGAGCCGCTCAGGGCAGGGGGCTGGGAGCACCCCCACGAGCCAAGCACCCCAGCCCTCTGCCCTGAACCCCCCCCACACCCCCAGCCTTCTGTCCTGCACCCCCCACACACCCAGCCTTCTGCCTTGCACCTCCCCACACCCCCAGCCCTCTGCCCTGACCCTTAAACCCCTCCACACACCCAGCCCTCTGCCCTGACCCTTAAACCCCTCACACACCCCCAGCCCTCTGCCCTGACCCTTAAGCCCCGCCACACACCCAGCCCTCTGCCCTCATCCCTGTACCCCCCCATACACCCAGCCTTCTGCCCTACACCCCCACACACCCCTACTGCCCTCTGCCCTGACCCCTGAACCCCCCCCCCCACACACACACAGCCCTCTGCCCTGACCCCTGAACCCCCTGGTCTGGGGTCCCGGCTGCCGGCCCCTTACCAGCCGGCATCCCAGCCGCAGGTCCCGCTCAGCCCGCTGCCGGCCTAGGTGGACAAAACCCCAGGCTGGCAGTGAGCTGAGCAGGCTGGCGGCGTAAGTCAGCATTTTAATTTAATTTTAAATGAAGCTTCTTAAACATTTTGAAAACCTTGTTTACTTTACATACAACAATAGTTTAGTTATATAATATAGACTTATAGAAGGAGACCTTCTAAAAACGTTAAAATGTATTACTGGCATGCGAAACCTTAAATTAGAGTGAATAAATGAAGACTCGGCACACCACTTCTGAAAGGTTGCCGACCCCTGCTGTAGACTTTTGCATAATCCTTTGAGTTTTCACACTGACATTTCCTTTCCCTCTTTAGGCAGAACAGGAGAGGATGACTCAGAAACTGCTGGAACAAGACTTGCTGCTGGATGCTGCCCGTGCCAACATTATAGGAGAGCTGCAAAGCATGCAGAACGAAAAAGCCCAACTTCAAAAAGAGCTGTGAGTGAAGAATATTCTAAATCTTTATCCTTTGATCTCTTCTCCCTTGCGTACTAGCCGTCTTTGGTGTGTCATGGTCCCTGTATCTATCCAAGCCTCCTACAGGCTCTACTTATTTCCTGCTGGCTGATACTTAATCGGGACTTTTGAACACAGTAAAACAGGTACCAATAAGCATGTCTGGTATATAACGTAAAATCCATTTTCTATTCACGACATCTAAGATTGTGAGGTATAGAACTCCAACTCAGCTGTTTCCTGTCTCACTTACACAGGGAGGCCTTGCACACGGAGCATGCTGGCTGCAGACAAAAAGCATGCCTAGCTGAGGAGATGACAACCACACAGAAGGTGCTCTTGGAGTCTACTATTGCTAGACTTAGAGGTGAACTGGAGACAGCACTGAAAGAGAGAGGATCTCTACTGATGGAGAAGGAGAGTCTTCAGCAAGAAGTACAATGGATATTTTACAGTCTCTTACTTTTATTTTAAAGGTGTATCATAGAAGACATTTCCATCTACTTTGCTAAAGTTCCCATCCTCCCCAGTATTGGTCCCATGGTGAAGTAGTATAGTCTCATATTCTCTGCAAATGTGGGTTGGAACATAATCTTTGGCCTCCTCCCATTCTGATGCTTTAGTGTCATGGCAGACAGCATTGGTGATATGTCCAGTAGTGGATGGACATGAGAGTAGATTGCATTGTAACAGTTATGATATTGCCTCGCCATGTCAGGGAAGGGAAATGAGGAAAGTGCCTTGTTTCTAATTTTAGGGTTGGTCTGTGACCCCTCTGTCTGAGATGAAGTGCTACATCTCTCTGTTGGAAGTATTAATGGATCTCTAGGGTGGATCTAGTAGAGTCGCTTTTTGGCTGATTTTAAAAGTGACTTTATTTTAATTCCTTATTGCAGATGAAGAAAACAGCAAGTGATGTAACACAGGAGAGGAACAAACTGGAAGTGGAACTAACTGGGAACAAGGTACTACCAAGTACGCATGGCTTTGCTCTGACTTCTGATTCTCTCCCTTCTTTTGGGTTGGTATCCATAGTACAAACAGTGTTATCTTAACTGAACCTGTGACAGGGAGGTGAGAGTTTTCTTTAGCACTGATGGTAGTGATGCCAGATGTTTTGGAAGGGAGACCGGAATCTCTGGACTGGACTGCAGGATTGCATCTGCTTTAGCAAACTTTACTGCCATAATTTACCATTGGTGCAGCTCTTTTGACTATAGCAATGATTGTAGCTGTGATGAGACAGAACTCAGTTATTTTTACAGCTATATAATCTGTGGTTAGACTCACATCTACACTACAGCTTCCACCATTGCTGGAGGTTGATGGTCACATGAGACTCTCGCTGTTCCTTAGGGATTGAATGTATCACCTCAACAGCATTTTCAGCCCCCCTTGAATTCTGAGGCCATATGTACTTATTTTCTGTGCAGCGCTCTCAAACCTGCATAGCTTGGAGAAATTAAATGTTGGATTTGTGATGTATACTTGAGTGTGTTTGCAGCATAGTTACTGCTGAGCTTACCTGACAGGTTAACTTTTTGGGGAAGGCTGAATCACTAGTGCTGAAGGGAAGGTAAAAGCAAGTAGCTCTAGGTATGAGGGCCTGTGAATAATTCACACACTTGGGGTTGAAATTTGGTCCATTGATTTATATTGTATCCAAGGAAAAATCCAATTGCAATCATGTCTTTTGTTTTGAAGCTAGAAATGGGTGCTATGAGATCCACGCTGCAGAATCTGGAGAAGGAGAACAAGAGGCTAATGGATCGCTTGGTGGCACTGGAACACCAGCAGGTAACCTGAGATTTTCAGTCAGCTTTTGTTGGCCTGTGTACTCTCGCCTTCAGTTTGTTCTAAAATAGGTAGGTAACCCCGGTGTTGACTGGTGAGTGACTATGCCAGGAGTCAAGCTACAATCTGAAATAGTTATCCTGATCACATGATATTTCTGTGCCTAGTTTCCAAACTAATGGAATGTGAGAGAGGAGAGACAAAAGAATAAAATAATGGCTACATGTTAATTTTGTTTTCAGGTTTCCATTTGAATTTGTTAAAGAGTGAAAATGTTCATGCTGCGTGGGAGGGATTTATGACTAGCTGAAGGGACCACTTATGCTATGGCTACACTTGGAGTTAGAGGTGTGATTCCAAACTTGTATGGATGTACCTGTGCTAGCGCTCCCAGAGCTAGAGTGCTAAAAATAGCTGTGTAGCCAGGGTAGCGGCAAGAAGTGACACAGACTAACCACCCCGAGTATGTACCCATGGGGTCCACTTCTGTTGGTACTTTGAGATGTCATTTCTGCTGTTTTTCCTTCCTATCCCCTCTCACTATTGCTGTAGCACTGAAACTTGACCAGTGCTAGAAACAGTGGAAGTGTTAGTGCAGACCAGCTGCAGAGTTTTTACCACTGTGTCCTCCAACTGTACTGAGCAGGTCCAGGTCTCATGGTAGAAAAAACTGTCTACACTAGTTGTGTCAGCGTGAGACTTTCAGAAAAACACCATTGTAAATAGGTCCTCAGATCAGGAAGCTAGAGAAAATTCAGCTGAAACAGCTTGTGTCTGTCTGTCATGTGGTAGTCAAAATTAATTATAAGATAGTTAAGTTCTTTAAAGTTAAAATATAATAAGTGACAGTTTATTTACCATCTCCCCTCCACACACAAAATTAGCTTCACAATAATTAGTCACTCATAGGAGTATGAAACAACAAAATGTTCTGAAGCTTAAAAATAGTTCATCTCCATAATTTTCCAATTCTTTGTTCCTTCTGGTACCTGCTCTCACTCTGAACCATTGTTTTGCCTATGACTCTTGCCTTCCTGACTCTCTGTCCTTTTCCAATTCCTTTTCTCCTCCTTTCCCTCTTGCCAGAAGGCAGGTTCTTCTGCCATTCACTTTCTTGCTGCCTGTGCTTGAGGTTAGGCTCTATGATACAGGGATTGGTCTAGATGGTTGAGAACCAGTGTATGCCTGCTTCTTCCTATAGGCTGGCGTGGCTTAGTACCAAGGTGGTACGACTACCTCTTTCTGCTGCTCTGTTGTTTCACTTGGTGAGAACTCTTGGCCTCATTTTTAAATGAAAATCTGGACAAAACAGGACGACAAAGGTAGTGCTAAAACTTGAAAGGGAAAAGGGCTAAACCTCAGGGAGAGACAAGATGCTGAAGCCCAAGTCCATTTTCGCTTGTTTTTCCTAGGAGAGAGTGACCTCTGCTCTTGTTTTCCCAGTATGCTCAACAGCAGGTCGAACAGGTTCTAGCAGAGCTGACTGACAGTAAGAATAAACTGGCCTACGACAAAGGAAAGCTTCAGGTACCTGATTTTTGCCTTTATTTCAGATTGTTCAGAGCAGGGAGAAATCCTTCTGCCCAGCTGATCCAGGATTATTTAACCACACCTTCACTATTACAGTTGGAAGGAAGTTCTTGTATTTCCTTCTGCAGAGGTCATTTGTGCAACAGCTGCCAGATATTTTTAAGTAGTTTGGGATTTAAAACTGTCTTTAATCCTAGTCAGACCATTTATTGCCTTTAGGTAAAAGACTGGGTTGAGATGCCTCACTTATTACAGCTATAGGATTCCGGGTAAACAAGCTTTTGGATGTAAGAAAATCATTGAGTAACAAGGAAGGAAAGGGGGACATTCTAAAGCAACACGCATGTTTAGAAACCCTTGTCAAAGAGAGCCTGGGAGTTTGGGGTGTCTTGATAAGCAGGTTATTCCAATGGGTAAAATAAGGGAACAGACTGCATGGTTATAAATAGAGATAAAATTAAAAGAAGTGCACAATAGAATGGGATGATAAAAGCGAAATATTTTCATTTCTGAGTTGCAGACGGGTGCCTTAGAATTTGGGAAAGGGGTGCATTGATTTTGGGGTGCTTGTGAAAAAAAGAGCATAGAAGGGGCCAGTGGAGAGAATGGTGGCTATTTACATGGTGAGACAGCTGCATGTTTGTGTAGTGTCACTACATCTGGTGATTATTGTGGAGGCTTTGAAGTCTTGATAGACCAGCACGAGATGAACAACTATTCAATAGGTGTGCAGTTTTCTCAACCTCACGGCAGCGATGCAGAGGGCTGTTCCTGAGTCCCCAGGGGTGGTTATTTGCTGCATATCTCAGCACTCCACATCTGAAATGGTTGAGTTTGCACCAGAGACAGCATGGAAACTCGAGGCCAGGAGTCTCTTGTAAAGCGCTGAGTGATGAGGGAGGAGTTTCTTACAGGGGGAGCAGCTTGTTCCCATTCTGCTCGCCACAATGTGATGAGCTGGTCGGTAGCAAAGTCCATATTGGTCTTTTATTGATAAGCTGGTGGTAAGCACCTCCTATAGATCTTTGAAAAGTGGCAGTTGTAGTATCTCCTGGATTGTGTCAAGCTGGTTCTTTCCTGCAATATAAGGCCTGATGTTAGGAGGAGATGTATTAGGAGGCCTGATGTTAGGAGACTGGTATCCACTTATGTTTTGTGCTCTCATGGTTCCTGTTAGTCTCATCATTAGATTCAATTGTAAATCAACCAGCTTTGTGTGGGGAGAGTTTTTGACCACACAGGAGCACAATAGTCTCTAACTAAGTAGCAAAGAGCTATCACCAAGTTGTGCAGTGTTTGCGCATTAGCTTCCCAAGCTGAGCCTGCAAGCTTATTGAAGAAGCCATTTCTTTTCTTAATCTTCTGAGCTACCTTCGAGAGGCAAGTGTGTGAGCTAGAATTACTCCTACATATACTGATGATAATCCTAGGTGAGGGGCCAAGACTCAATATTGCGCTTCGTATTAAAATGATTCATCTTATTTTAATTTTGCCTTTTTGTGAAGATAAAGTGAAATGACTCTCTTGCTGTTCCTCATAGTCTGAGACTTTGCTCAGTGTTAATTTCTCTCTCCCTCTGCTTCTCTGGCTGTCTCAAGCTCATTCCTTCTCTTCACTTACTAAATAGTGCAGTAAGATGCATGCTGACTGTGTCTCTGCTTTTTCCTTTAGACCAAAGTACAGCAGCTGGAGGAAGAACTGCAATCTCTTGCAGATGCACATTCAGAGAATAGCCACCTTCGCAAGCTGAATACAGCCTTGGAGACCAAATATACTCAGGTACAATCAAACTCAGAGGATTCTTCACTTCTCAGCACTGGAGTCAAACTGATCCCCTCAAGAACATCAATAGTTTAATACTAACTTTTATTATTATAAATTACAGGTGAATGTAGAATTTGGCTCTGTCAAGATTAACATGCAAAGGATGGAAGCTCAGCTGAAGCAGGTACCAAAACAAAAGGCTGTTTTCCTGCAAATGTAACGTGTGTGTTTAGGGCTGTAACTTGCCAAATCGGTGGGATTGTAGGAATTTTCATATCTTTCTATTCCTGGCTCACAGTAGAGTGTATAAATTGTCCCAGATTATTTGGTTGCTTTTCTGGGAGAGGAAAAGGAAGGCGGCTGTGAATGTTCAGGCTAATCTGATCTAGATCACTTATTCAGTCTTGTTAGGAACAGCACAAAGAGGGGTTATGTTGTGATGGGCAGAGGTACCAAGCTTGCATGTTTTATTTGGTGCACTGGGCCATGTTTTCTGCTAGTCTTGTTTGGGTGTCTGAGAAGAAACAGAAGTCTGTGAGTGCCAGTTTAATATTGCAAATTAGTTCTTGGTCAGAGAAGGAAATCCTTTAGAATCATAAAGAAAATTACAGTTTATAGTAACTGCCTTAAAGTGTGTTCTGTTGGGCTGGATTGCTCCTAGAGGGGTGAAGGAAAATGCTCAAGTTGTAGGATATGCAAATTTATAAATTCTGTCTGGTAACCAAGAGATGGTATGTGCCACGCTTGTTTGCACTACAGATTAGAGAGGCAGGATGCAGCAGTGATTAGGATGGGATCTTGTAGTGCAGTAGGCCTTGGTTCAATTCCCCTGCCGTACCACTTACCTCCCGAAATCATCTAGTCATCATACCTATAGTAACACTGCTCGACCTCACAGGGATGTCGGGAGGATAAATACTGGAGCTGGGCAGAAAAGTGTTTACTTGTCAAACAAACATTTTCCCATCCTGAATTGGGATGAGTATCTCAAATTTTCGCAAACTAAAAATCCAACAACAAAAATTTGGTTTGGGGCACTCAAAATGTTTAGAAAAATCAAAAGTTGTTTTGAACTTGAAAACCAGAATTTTCAATTTTTTTTTCAAAAACTGATTTGAAAAATTCATCTAACTTAACCCTTTCCTGCAAAAAGTTTCACTTTTGACAAATTGGAATTTTTTGACAAATATTTCATCAAGCAATTCCCAGCTAGCTCTGGCAGATACTTTAAAGATTGTGAGACAGTCCGACATTGTGGTAATGGGAGCCATAGATCCACACCAAAATCCACATCAAACTTTGGGAAAGCAATTTACAAAGATAATGAGTTATCTCTATTCTACAGATAAGGAAAAAATGGAGACACAGAAAGGTCTCACAGCAAGAGATTGGCAGAATCATGACTAGAACCCTTAGAATGTTCTGCCTCACATGACACAAGATTAAGTTCCAAATGGTGACTGTTACATTCTGCTTGGTGAGGTCACAGTATATAGTATGATAAAAAGGGGAAAGGCATAGTGACACTGCATATAGTTCTAATGCTGTACTGGTGAGCAGCGATGTCTCAGTGCTAATAAGATATAAAGGGAAACCACAGTGATTTAGCTTTCCTGGATAAGTTGCTGTGGAAAATTTGGTCTTGCAAAGTATTAGGAAAGAAAACTGAAAACCCTCTCAAATTAATCAGAAATAGTAACTGATGCTTTAAAAATGGCTTACAAAGTCTTTATAAAGTAATGCAGTGCAGGGATAAGATGCAGCATCTGTGAATGTGGCCTCTGTTGTGTCTTCAATGGAATAGATATTTTGGGAGTAGTTAGTTACCTTACTGTGCGCTCTTCTGGTTTTCTTTATTTTTTCCTCTTTCCCTCCTCCCACCCATTTCTGTCTGCTTGGACTGATTGATTTGTTTTGTAGCAACAATGCCACCAAAAAGAAGAAAATCCCCAGAGAGGCTCTGGCAGCAGAAGCCTGGTGTTCATTACATTAGGTCAGATATGGGTGGTTTGGGAGAGGGAGCTGCAGGTTTTGGATCGCATGCTTCTACTGTCCATTGCCCTTCACACCGGGTTCATTATTCAAGGAAGTCTGCTTCTGAATGTGGTGGCTGTCCTAGAATCTCTCTGAGGACTTTGTTAAATGCTATTAAGACCATGGAGGAAAGATTGGAGGGTAAAATAGATATCCTCGCTCCAAGGCTATTGAAAGCTGAATGGTCTGCCGAACTTAGTGAAGAAGATTTCCTGATGGTGAGTGAAGACTGAAACAAACTAGTGGAGTTGCCCAGCCTACGGCCTACCAGAGCATTTCATGATGCCCATGGCCTGTTTCAATACAATCTACTAACGGACAATTCATTAGCATTTTGTCATCATGTGTACATCATTTTAGTTTACACAAGTGTATAAATAGATAATACTGTACATAGAAACAGTCTATCCAAATACACACAAAAGAAGCTGAACTTAAAATACAAAGCAATACAGGTGACTTTAAATCTTATTAAAATAGGTAGAATCTGTTTGGCTGTACAAGTTTGTGCCTAGGTTTATGTGGCCCTCCTGTGTAATAATGTTGGGCACTTCTCAACTAGACAATGGAAACTTATGGCAGTTTCTGGGGGCAATAATAATTAAATGGTTAGCAAAAATGAGGAAATACTGGAAAATACCAAATGCAGGTGTCTTTGGGAGCTTCTTGAGTAGAAAGGTGCAGGCTCAGTTAATGAAGTCCACTTAGAAGACAAAGTTTTCAGACTGAAATTATTTCTGATTCTAGACTTGAGATAATGTAGTTGTGGTCCTGTCTGAACTGTTGATGTAAAAAGGCCAGACCACCGTCTGACTGATGCTATATTTAGTTTGTTGGAAGACAATAATCAAGTTTGGTTTGTAATGGGATTGGGACAAAGGAAGCCCTCTGTGTTCTAAATTGTATCTCGGTAGCCCAGCTGAGAAGCTGTGAACTTGATTTACAAGCGGAAGTTTCAAGGAACAGGTAGAAACAAACTTTGAGTTACCCTGGCTGACACAAAGTAGATCACCTTTGATTTTGAGAAAGCCAAAAGTATTTTAGTTTTAAAGTTTTTTTTTTCCTTGGGAAGCAGAGAATGGAGAATATTGTGTACCTGATACCCAGAGGACATCACTAAAGGTTATATTTTTGGAATAAAAAATAGCAACTGGCTTATTCTGGTTTCCATTTTTTAGACAATATGTCAGCAGTTTGGCTAAAATCTCTTTCTTTCTGCCATCTTTTTTTGAATTACCTATTTTGTGTTCTCTTTTAATATTAAAACAAGTGGTATACCCAGAGACTTGTTCCTATGCCTAGAACTGTTGTTATGGCTGGCAGTATCCAGAGGAGTCTCATGAAAAGTGGCCTTTGGATTTTGCAAATAATTGACTTGTCCCTCCTTCCTCTCTGTTACAAACTCTGGATTATAAGGATTGTGTTTATTGGGAGATTAGTGAGCAGTCGCTCTTTTTTTGCTTAGTCTGAATTTCTTATTTCATCTGATTTTAATTTTGTCAGATGTTATATAAAATATTGCAGATCTCTAATGATTATAAATGTAACAATTAAACAGTAACATGCACTAAAATGAGGAAGTGTATAGATGATCTGAAGTGAGAAACTGTAATGACTATTGATAAAGCAAGCACCCATGACTCTGTACATCGTAACAAATATTTAAAAATCCATTAAACTAGAAGACTATTCTCTAAAAATAAAACCAAGGAAATAAATCCTATAAATAGATTCAGGAGAAAACACATTTGCTTGTTTCACTGCTACTCATGTTTAATTTATTTTCAAGCTTGGATTCTGAGGGAAATATTGGATCTTTGTTTCATAAAGTCAAAAAGAGGTTTAATGCCCCCTGAAGGAAACTACTGCAGCCCCTACTGGGGTTGGAGTTTCCAGTTCCATCTCTTTATCTCCCTCACTGAGGCTGGATGAGGGGTGGCAGTTTCTTTATAATGCTTGTTTTGAAAAATAAAATCTCTTGTTCTAAATACCAAATCAAGGAGTCTAGATTTCAGGACATCTGGACCATTTCGCTGGTAAAGTCCCTCCACCACCTTAAATTGTAAACTATTATAACTAATTCCTTTGATTTGGAAAACTAGAATTCACCCTCTTTCTCTGTCTCTTTGCAAAGGCACAGACCACCCTTGAACAGAAAGAAGAAGAATTTTCTATTGCAATCAAGTCCCGTGATGAGGCATTGCGAGAGAGTCAGAAAATTAAGGGGCACATGGAAGCCATGGAAGAGAGGGAGAAGCAAAAGGCAAGGAAACAGGATTTTTCTTTAAAGGAGACAAATCTGATATAGTCTGGCTCAGATTCCAGCACAGCAAATTTAAACTTCAACATAAGTCTTATTAGCCTGTTGATGTCTACATGGACAACAGTGCTCCAATACTGGTTCTGGAATGTGTGTAGAATACTGACTCCTGAGTTTCAAGGTGCGATACAATCCTCTATGATGTTTTGCAGTATTATGCAGCATTCAACTGATGGTCATTGATAAAGTAGGCAGTTGATGCCAGCAACATACAGATGGTTCCCAGGGGTTAATATTTACTTAGAAAGTTCTGTATCAGCAATTGGGACCTGATTCTTCTCTTACATGAGTGTAAATCAGGAGTTATCTTGAAATCAGTGGCATTAACACTTATGTAGAATGGGTGTGAGGAATTCCCAATTTTATATTTAATGTTTGGCCCTAAACTTTTGAATAAGGTTGCAAAACAGAGTCTGGCAGATGCAACATAGTCAATGTGGACTTCATAGTGGACAGTACCGCAACATGCTATTAGAGTTCGTATTCCATTCTTGCTTGTGCCCTATGCTGATGAGAACTGAATGCCACAGAGGCAGCATGTTCAACCAGTGTTGGTAAAGTTGGAGGGGTTAGGGCTGGCCCTCCTTAGCTAGAATGACAGGTTCCTCTGATGATTACACCAAAGGGTGGGTGGGAAATGGAGAGGAATTCTGGAGAACTTTTCTCCTCCCGGCCCACCTTTAAATACAGGCTGAAGCAGATGTTCTGATAATTGGGCCTACAAATTTACCCTAATTGTGAGGTAAACTGTAAATAATAAGTGAAAGTTCATAAGATGTCACAAATCATAACAAATGTTGACAGGAAAAGGTACAAAAGGGAGACAGACTGAATGAGTCCATTAACCACTCCTTTTTGGAGGCCTTAAAGTGACTTTAGAGAGAAAAATTGGCTACTGGCTGCCACTCGCACCATCTCTTGGGACTCGGTCATCCTGACCCTGAGAGATGTCCTGACCAGGCCAGAGAGAGGGAGCCAGGTGACACTGCCACTGGCTCCAGCAGAATCCCAAATACCACTTGGGATGTGAGACGACTTCTCCTCACCCTGCCCAAAAGTATGTGCTTTTCCTTCCCTGCCTTATTTCTTCTTTCCTATCCCCCCTCCTTTTTCCTTCTGTCTAATAAAACTCTGGCTTAGCTGGCCAAGATTATATTTTGTAACATAGTGGTAAGCCTGTGACCAGAAAGAGGCAGCTCAATGCAGTGCCCTCCAAAATATGCAACGCCCTTGATGCTGGTACACATTTGCTAGGTCTTGGAGTGAATAAGACCAGGTACTGTGCCTGTGTTTTTCCAGCAGTGAAGTTGCAAGCGAAAGACAACACCAGAGACAGAAACTTCATTTTCTATCTTTGCTGTTCTTTTCTCTCTCCTTGTGTGTGTGTTTGTCTTGTTTTATCTTTTAGGTAGTGGAATTGGACTTTAACAAGAAGAAGAAGAACTGCGCGTACCCATCTCTACTTACTTCTTTTCTTTTCCCCAAAAGGACATTTATTACCATCTTTAATACCATCTAAAAAAAAACTATCAGACAAGGGTTTTTTTCCCCCTTTCTAAAAGGAAAGGAAACAAGGGATGTTGTTGAAATGAAAGCCTTATTTAATACTTTTCATTTGAAATGCTTTAACTGTGTTTCCTTATTTTCTTTATCTTTAATACAAGGCTAAAAGGATTTTTAATTGTGTGTTTGCCATGGTACTAAGCAGGCTGAAATCGCTATATACCAAACCCCCAAACTTGTTTAAAACTGTTTAATGTTGGACAGTGCCTGGGTTATGTTAACACCTTTGGCCCATACATTCCATCTAAATTAATTCAACAAAGACAAGACCAATCTTCCCTGAGCCTGCAGGGGTGTAGCCTACTTATGATTTATATAAAGACTATGATCAAAGTAGTCTTTATTGGAAGTTAACCAAATTTCCCCCCTCTACCTGCTTTCTTGTATTTTAGATGGCAACCTTAAAGCGCCAGCTAGAGGAGGCAAAGGAGGATAACGACAAGGTGACAGCTGTGCTGGAGAATGTGCTGGCTTCTCACAGCAGGATGCAGGCAGCTCTGGAGAAGGTGCAAACTGAGCTGGGGCGCAAGGATTCTGAGATCACAGGGCTCAGAAAAGACAGGTAACAGTGCTTGAAACTTCCTGTATCTGCCATGTAGTGAAAAACTAGACAAGCCAGGCCAGGGAATGGCTTGATCACTAGCTCTTTCCCTAGAGCTCAAGGTTATTATCTGCCTTTTGGTAAGTAAGCCGATTGTATAGGACCAGGTAAGGTAGTTTCCGCTGAACCCAGTTTGTTTTTATAGTTCTTGCAGTTAGTTTTTTTCCTGCAATATTGGGAGAATGGAGTCATAGCAGTGAAGCACCAGCTGATCTGCCCCTCGGGTACACATGACCAGTTCTGTAAGGGTTGTAGTTGAGAATACACTGCCTTCTCTGTTAACCTACCTATCATTCTTGTGCAACAGGCACACTGCACTTCATAAAAATATCTCCAGAAGTCAATCATGTGTAGGGATTTATAACTGGAAACAGTGGGAGTCAACATCCAAAAACCTTTTTCATACTGTTTTAATACCGTTAACTAAGGGATCGGCAACCTTTGGCACGTGGCCCATCAGGTTCGCCGCTCCAGTCCAATGGGGGCTGCAGGAAGGGCAGCCTGCACTTCCCTCAGCCCGCGCTGCTTCCCACAGCCCTCATTGGCCTGGAGCAGCAAACTGTGGCCAGTGGGAGCTGCGATCGGCCAAACCTGCGGACGCAGCAGGTAAACAAACTGGCCCGGCCTGCCAGGGGCTTACCCTGATGGGCCACGTGCAAAAGGTTGCCGATCCCTGTCTTAACATATAACATTTTTCCCCACTGAGGTATAACTCCTTGAGTATCTCTGCAAATTTCAGGGTGCATATACCCTGCAATGTGTCTTACTTTGTGTAGTAACTGTTGATTGTTTTAAATTTTAGGAGTAGTGCTCTGTTGTTATAATGCCAATATCTGATTATTAAATCTCTGTAGGGATTTATGTAGGCATCTAGCAGAGAGGAGATTGTAGTGTAAATGTAAATAGCACATTAACTGTATTTTTGTCTCTGATCTAACTTGATTAGCGCATGGAAAGACTACTCCATTTCCTGTGTGGACAGAATTTAGTCTGTATTTTTTTGAGATTTTTATTCTAGTTTGAACCAGTTAACATCCCGGCCCAAAAATCTCACAGGTCAAAGATATCTGAGAATTTGCAACACTTTCCTCCTCATGTTTGTGGACTCTGTGTTAGTTGTAAAAGAAAGTTTCAGATTAATGAGTTGGCAGAACATGTAATTACAGTTGTGATGTGAGCCAGTGAAGCATGTCAGCCACATGTACAATGGTATTTATGGGCGGGCAACTCCTGTCAGCCATGTATATAGTGCCAGTCATGATACTGTAGGCCAGCAATCCCTGTGTGGCAGATTTTCATGAATGGGAGATGACTGTACATTGCCGCACAGCAAATCATAGTGCTGGGAACTCGATGATGCTATAAAATTAAAACTGATCTTGGATGCCCAGACCTATGGCTATACCAGTTTGCTAACATTAATGTCATTTGGCCTCTACCTTTACATGCTGCTTGGGAATACACCAAGTGGTATGATATCAGTGGCTGAAGCCAATTCATAATCTCATGGTGTGCATAAGAAGGGAGAAGAAATTGGGGGTTCAGAGAGAAGATGGACTGAAATTAGAATTCAGTTCTAGTCCAAACCAAATACTTTGAAGGTAGAAAACTGAACTGTGATATGATCTCCGCTCAACAGGGGAAAGGAATGCACAGGTAGCTTTGCTGTTAACCATGCCCCTTGATCGATTCTTTATTCTCTCACTCCTTTTGTTTGCAGGACCCAGAACCAACAAAAAATCCAGAGGTTAGAGGTAGAATTGGAACAGTACCAGGCCAAACTGGTTGTCATAGAAACTCAGCACAATAGTCAGGTAGAGACCAAGTTTTTCCAATGATAACAGGTTTGATTAGTTCTGTGGAACTGAACCATCCTGCTTCTTTGGAAGATGGAATGTGGGGGAGTACCTGCTGGGAACCTTATAAGGCAAAATCTGTAAACATTGGGATAGATCATTTTCTGGAGATTATAGAAAGGAAGTTTTACTCCATCCAGAGATGCCTTGAGAGAGGTAAACTTCCAACTGTCTTCAAATGGGGACAGAGAATGTGGACAAATGTTTCTGAAATGTGCATTTCCTTCTCATGAATACCTTTATTTTGTTCTTCACATTCTCCTCTTTACCTCTTTTTTGTGGGGGCGGGAGTGGGGGCACTGCTGCTTGTGTTTAAACTTAAAAATATTTAGTCTAGTCTTCTGTTTTTTGCTGGAGGCATTGGAGGCATGTCTTGGGCCATGTCTATACCAGGAGAAAGTTAAAACAAAATGGGTTTTAAATCACAATTCTAACACTTAAAGACAATTTTGCCCTTAACATAGAGAGGGCTGCTGTTAGTGTCAGTCATGGTTATGGTGTCTTGTGAAGCCTTGATGGAAAGCAGGATGTGATGCTTGGTCTTCTGAAATTGAGTCTGAGGATCTTCCCTCTGGCAAATACAAATGGTGTGTTAGCAGCCTCTGCTTAATGACTATCAAATGTGGGCAACTGGTGGCCAGAATTCCAGTCCAGCAAATTGACACTGACTGGGAAAAAGATCCCTTCTGTTCTTACTGGGGAGGTGGTGAGGGAAGGAGTGTTTATACAAGTTCTTTTCATTCATCTAAATATAAATTAGATCTCTCTCTCTCTCCCCCTGAGGTGGATCCACTTTGTAAAGCACTAGAAGTCGCTAGAGCAGACAACAAGAAACTTGCTTTGAGTTTGGAACAAGCTCTGCAAGCCAATAGTACCCTGCAGAGCAAGCTGATACATACTCAGGAAGAACTGGACAGGAAAGAAATTGAGCATCAGCAATTGATGGCCTGCAGGTAAGAACAAGTGCAAGGTGCCATGGCTGAGGAACACTTTGCTTTTCCATTTCTAACTGCAGAGCTTGTGGCCCTTTCCATCCTTTTATCAGTTATAGAATATTATAGTTGGAAGGGACCTCAGGAGGTCATCTAGTCCAATCCTCTGCTCAAAGCAGGACCAAACCCCAGACAGATTTTTACACTCCTGTTTCCTAAGTGGCCCCCTCAGGGATTGAACTTATAGCCCTGGGTTTAGCAGGCCAATGCTCTAACCACTGAGCTATCCCTCCTCCCCACGTGCAGCAACGGTCTCTGTGGTGTGGCTATTGAGCCAGCAGCTTGGTGGATTGATGGACTGGTGCAAAGCCACATGAACAAGCTGTTTGCCTGCTGATGCCGTGACTTCTCTAGAAACCTCTGCAGTGTTGGAAGGCTGCAAATGGAGCCCAGTCTTTCCTCTGGGCTGTATGTGTGGCACTGCCCAGAACGCAGGAGCACTATGCTACTGTTTGAGTGAGTGACATGCCTGCGTGGCTAGCAGCACTTGCCACTGACAGCCTTGCAATATAGCTATTGTTCCTGTACTGCCAGCATGGGATGGGGGCAGGGAAGGAGTCTGCCTCCTGGAAACTGCAGGCTGCTTGCTTAAGGAAATCATGAAGGATTTCCATCGAGATGAGGAATGCTATGAGCCGGAGCAGTCCACCTCATTCTCCTGGGAGAACTCTGCAGGCTGGTCTAGAGCAGTCCCCTCAGAGCCAGCAGGTGGAAGCCTCCCTCAGGCAAGGAGACTCTGTCTTATATTGCTATTTGGAGCTGTTGTTGAGGAAAGACATGTGCTGAACGTGCAGTTGGATGAACAGATTGAACTGGCCTCCTGGACGGCCATGCTTCAAAAGCTAAGTCAAATCTTCGTGGCGCACATAGTATGGCAAAATGAGGCCCACCCAAGCAGAGGAAATATTTTTGGACCATCACTTTTTCCTACTGTTTTCCTTTTGTGGCCAGGTCTTCCCACTTGTAGTGTTTATGAATTCACTCAGTACGGTTTGTTTCCTATAGTTTGTGTCTTCCTTCTTTCCTGAAAGGGAGCAGCTAATTGAAGAAGCCACAATGGAAGAAAGGCTGTATTCTGAACGCTTGGAGTCCTTGAAGAAGCAGTTTCAGATGGAGCGAGAGGCTATGAGGAAAGCAGGTCACAGGGAATCTGCTGAGGTGAGGAGGGACAGAACTGCAAGATTCCTTCCATGGTCAAGGCAGCAAAGAGTCCTGTGGCACCTTATAGACTAACAGACGTATTGGAGCATGAGCTTTTGTGGGTGAATACCCACTTGCTTGAGAAGAGCTCTGCTTCCCAACAATGAGAAAACAAAAGTGATCCATGACACTTCTTGTCCCACTTTTGTGTTGCAGTATCACTTGGTAGCAACAGAGAGTGTTTTGGCCTGCAGTGGACAAAGTGATTCTCTGGTGGCTGTAGCATAGTTAGTGATGCATTTATCATGTCTGTCCCTCCCCTTTTGTTTTTTGTGCAAACCTAACTGTATTTCCCTCTAGGGACTATGGAATAAACCAAAGATCAATTAGAATATGGTTTCCAGGAAGGACCAAAAGGCTGTAGTTTGAAGGTTGTATGATGTTTGATAGCAGCCCCCAATTACTACAAAATCCTTGTCATAACATGGTATATGGAAGAGAAGAGGCAGTAAAACAATCATCTCTGCTTCTTTGGTCTGTCGTGGGCTATATTCTTTCTATAATCTGTGTCCTCTGACCATAGAAGTATTCAGAAACCCAGGGGTTAAGCTGTGTATTCTTTCATTCCTTATGAATAAGTGGAGGATCCAGCTTACCAGCTACTTACCAGGCACTCTTCCTGGTGATGGTCACAGGAAATACATGTCTCTGATTACCCTAGCCAGACATTTTGGGGGATGAACATGAACAAACCTCTTCTGTATGCCTCCTAGCTGAAGAAGGCCCTTGAAGAGGCTTCTGCCAAATCTGCTGAAGTGTCCCGGGCTAACAGGGAGCTGCGGCAGAAAATAATGGAGTTGGAAAAGTCCCTGGTCAGTTACAAGGGGAAGCTAAAGAGCCAAAGAGCTCAAATCAGACACTACTTGGCTTCCAAGGCTAACAACATCCAGAACACAGAGAGGATAAAGGTTTGTGCAGATCCCTTTTCACTCTGAAAAACCCCATTCATACACCATCTCTCCCCGGAATGGGAAGAACTACTGCTGTCACCACAGTGGGGCCAGGCCAGAATACTGCCATTGGGATGGAAAAAAACTGGTGCCAATAGGAGTCTGATAGTGTCAGTAACAGCTGGGAAATGCTTGTCCTTAGTTTCTTTTTTTCCTACATTAAATGCTGCTTTTGCTATGGGGTCACTCTATAGTTCATGGCAGTCCTTTGTTTCCCAGTTCAGTGGATTGAATAAGGCATCTTTTTGCCAGTGGATCATGCTGAAGGGAAGGGCCTGCAGCTTCTAGCCATCTTTGTGTCCTTTTATAAATAAGTGATTTCCAGTCAGTAGAACACTGCTGGGTGCTTGTGCCTCCCTCTCCCTGTCTTAATGAAGATCCTCTGTGCTGGGCTCCAGTGCCACTCTGCTGCCTGCTTGCTCTCAGCAGAGCATGTGTTACTCCAAACCTCAGTCACACAGTAAGGATGGGGTTTGGAGCAGCCCAAGCTCTGTCACATGAAACAATTGCACTGAAGCTTCCTCTTTTCATTTAAAATTATTTTCAGGAGATTGAATCTGAGCTGAGGCAAATGGAGCTGATCAAGGAGCAGTATCAGAAGAAAAATTATGAGCAGGTGGGAGCTCACTATACAACTTCCCCTTTACATTAGATTAGAATCTGCACACGGTCACTGAGATCTCATTTTCATACCATCCCTAGTCACAGAGCATCCAGAAATTCGTGACAGAGTTAACAAGTCTTCAGAGTGAGATGCAGACCTTGGCCAAAAACCAGCACGAAGTGGCAACACGGAACAGGCAGCTGGAGACCCAGCTGGAAATGGAGCAGAAAGTGCGGCAGCACCTAGAGAACCAGTGTCAGGTACCAGGTTTCAGCGTGGTAGCCGTGTTAGTCTGTATCAGTAAAAAGAACAAGGAGTATTTGTGGCACCCTAGAGACTAAGCCACAAAAGCTTAAGCTCAAATAAATTTGTTAGTCTCTAAGGTGTCACAAGTACTCCTGTTCTTTTTAGTGTCAGGTAAAATGCTCACAGCCTTGGAAATACAGTATGATCCATGCTGAGCTGCATGATCCTGTCCTGGGGGCTGAATGCTTACTGCCTCTGAGCATTTGCTGGGCAACACTTTGCCGGTGGTGGGTGCTTATTCCCATGCCAAGGGGGCTTTTATAACCTCTTTATAGCTGCTTATTGGAGCATGGCCAGCAATGTGTATGGCATGTGCTTTTATGGAACTTAATATTTGACCTACTGGGCTGGGAGTTGTTATTCTACCAAAACTTTCCAGTCCAGCTTCCTGCTCATTCTGTTATATAGAAATGGTTTGTGTTATGTCCTGCATGAGCAAAATAAAAAGAGAGGTCTGGGTGTTATTTTTCTCTCTCTAGAAGCTAGACGATACAGTCAAACACTTAAAGAAATGCAAAGAGGAAACTGAGCAGAAACTGAAAGAAGCCAGCGTAGAATCGGAACAGGTGAGTACAACAGTGGGAAAGAAGAGATCCTCTGGTACAAAGCTAGAGTTATTCTCCCTTGGGGATGACAGGATTTATTTGTGGGACATGCAG
Organism: Mauremys reevesii; assembly: GCF_016161935.1. NCBI lineage: Eukaryota > Metazoa > Chordata > Testudines > Geoemydidae > Mauremys > Mauremys reevesii. The sequence goes on along the minus strand of NC_052633.1, from coordinate 23,393,543 downwards.
CGGGGGGCCTTTTAAATGTTAAGAGCAAGCCTTTGAAGAGGTGAGAAGTAAGGTGCAGCCACAGTCTATTTTTCCCCATGGCAATTTAGTTGGGCCTGCAAGAGCAAATTCTCTCCATGTCGGTCAGTTTCCACCTGGTTCAATGGCTGGTGTGTGTTGACAAGTTTAAAACACCTGCTCTTAATCTGTCCTGTCCATTAAGCAGTGTGTGAGCTGCTATGTTGTACCATTTTGAATGACATTACACCAAACCACCTCTGTTAAAAGGTGAGTCACATTTCCCCATGCACCTCATCGCTTATTGAAAGCTGATGGTATTGCACAGTAATAGTCCAAAGCACGATACCTTACAGAAGTGTAACTACAGTAATTTGGTTCCAAATTGTACAGTACTGTAATTATTTTACAAGGAAGGTCTCCAGTGTAGGTAAGAGAGTAAGTAACAAAGGTCCTCTCACTTCAAACTCTACAGGACTTTGTAGCATCTGCATATAGGATTGTCCTTAACAAGAGTTCTTGCTAACACAGGATGTGAAATAACTTGCTAATACAGTGGGAGTGGTAATTTTACAGCATTTGTCGTTCTTTAAATGATCCTGGTGCCAGCACATTGCGAAGCAAAGGCCATGCTCTCTCCCCTCGTTCTTCTGTGGCTTGCTGTAATTAGCCTTCATTTTACTCTCTTCCTCTACCACCTTCTTCATGCTTTTCCCTCTAGTTAGAATTGTCTTCTCTTGGGCTAGTGCCAATGAAGCCCATTAGTTACCCAATAAGGGGGTAACAGCAGTGCAGCGTGGATGTTTCCACCCCCTCCACAATGTTGCAGGAAGGAGGCCAAGATGGCCAAGGGGCATGCTCTATGCTTACATAGAGGTGGGAGATTTAAAGAAGTGTGGCTTTGGAATTCTGCCTGTCCAGTGTGCAGCCCAGAAGTTGGAAATGCTAATAGTTCTCTTTCTAACCCTAATCACTACTCTCTTCCTCAGATCACAGCTAACCTGGAGGAAGCTCACCACTGGTTCAAATCTAAGTTTGACAGCCTGCAGCTCGAGCTAGTGAAAAACAAACAGCAGAATATCCCTAGTGAAAGGAACTATGGCAAGGAGGTAAATAAGGGAATTGCTTTTACTTTCAAGGTAGAGGTGCATAGTTAATGGGAGGATGAGGAACAGGGATTAGCCTGTAGTAGAGTTCCCTGTGTATGTGTCAGAAGAGCAACGGTATTAGTACAGCCAAGCAGTGCTGTTGCAGGGAAGAGTGCTGGCACTTGTTGAAGTGAAGGTAATAGCAAGGTCATGCGGGACTGTAGCAGGTGTTTCCTATACAGAGGTGAGTACCAGTGCCAGAAGAAAGCCAACACTGTTTTGTTTGGATGCATATAACGTGGGCAGGAGACAGTTTCTGGAGAACTATAAGAAAACTCTGCCCTGTTGTGATGTTCTGCTGTATGCAGAGCAGGAGCAGAGAGGCGTGATCTCCAAACAAAGCTTCCCCACCTCAAGCGAGGGGAAGAGCAAACCTCAGACCAAAACTTTCCCCCTCTTTCCTATCTCATTTCTTTAGCAGGTTAAAGGTGACAATCAGAATTTTGGTTTCTTAAGCCCTGTTGATTTCTGCAGTTCCCATCAGCCCACAACTCTCTCAGCCCAACTAGCATCTCCTTGGAGGAGGAGAACACTCTCAAAGGAGTAAGCCCCTGAACAAAGGTTTCGAAGTTTAGTTTGTTCTCTCACTTGCTGATGTTTCACAGGATGTGCTTATTTGGTGGGCAAATGACATTTAGTTAACCTACTAGGGCCAGGTGGGGACAAGAGAGGAACGAGGAAGCCCCTTTCTCTCCATTATCCATGTCCTGCTTCTCTCCGGCTACATTTTATTTCTGATTAAGCTCCTACTCAAAAAACCATTGAAAATGAGTGGCTCTAGTGTGCCTTCCATGACTGCTGCCATTCTCCCCGACACTCACCCAAACAGTTCTGTAAAAAGTTCTCCTTACCTTGTTTTGTATGGAGATCTCAGAGCCTTTATTACAACTGTGGCAATTCCCAGATAGCTCTTTGACCTGCCTCTAAAGATGTATCTTGAGCTGCTGCAGTCTCTGTATTTTCTGCTGTTGTTCATTGGGAATGAGAGGGGATAGATCAATTTTCATCCCGTACCCTGTCGTTTAACAGATGGAGAAGGAAAAAGCTGTGAAACTCCCTAGCCAAGCCTCCCTGAATCGCTGGGAGACTAAACAGCAGCTCAAACTCATCTCCAGGAAGTACCAATCAGAGCTAGACAGGAAGTGATGTCAGCTAACCCAGGCAATTCCAGGCTGCCATACCACTCTGCAGCTGTGAACACCACAGTTCAGACCAGTTCTTCACATGCTGGAAGATGAGCCCTAAGGCTGAAGTATTTTGATCTATAAGCATCTGCATATTTCAGAAGATTTTTAAGTGGGTATAAGCAGAGGTCCTGTATGAACTGGGTCTGCTCTGTATCAGTGAGGATGACCCTTCAAATAAAATGCACATTGACTGGCTGGCTGATAGACAGGTGAGACTCAATAGCTAAGCTGAACTGGAGTACACAGTTTAAATTAATATTCCAAAACCTGCCTGCACTGGTCTGACACATACTAGAATGCATCATTTTGTGAAGCAGATGTCCATTTCCCCCATCCTAACATGGTCTTTGAGTGTGACTAATTTGTGTAAATGCTTCATCATGGAACCATAATTTATAACAAAGAAATTATTCCTCTCTCTACAGCTCCCTATACAAATAAGTTTATGTTCTGGATCTTTGTCTCCAGTCACATCTCTCATTTGTGTTTTAGCAGTGCAAGAGGAGGGTAGTGGGTTGGAATGAGCCCTGCAAAGTGAGGAGGCATCATTATTATTGAGAGCTCAGATTGCTGTGCAGGGATTCTGCCTATCCAGAGGATGGTCAACTGGATTCCTAGGCTGGTGATGGTAAACTTGCTGAAACAGGACAGTTGTCCACTGTTGGATACTGATGGTTGCCTGACCAGTACAGGGAGAATCCCTTCTTAGCTGATGAGTAGTAGCAGTAAAAGGAGCCCTGGGCCTGGGCACAGAGAGGAGGACTGTGTCCTTGGGCAATTGCAGGAGCCCTGTCTTTGTGCAAGGCTCCATTGCTAGAAGGTGCGAGAGGCTGCCCGGTAGAACACCTTGCACCATTGGTACCCAATGTCATTAATAGAGTTGGTTAATTCTGCCCCACCATGCAACAAGCTACCCAAAGGGCAGGAGATGTCCAGAGCAGGGGGTTAAGACTTTAACTACCATTCCCTTATGCTATAGAAACAGACAATTTTCATCCATTGTTCAATTAATGAGCAGCTCAGAGTCCCTCCTTAAAACTCCGTCTGCCTCGGCTTACAGTGTAACCCAGCTACATCAGATGTGCTGTTACACACCTAATTTTAATTTAATAATTGCAGCGCTGTTTCTTAAGCGTCCTCCAGTTGTCTGATCCATTTGTTTCTGTGGAGCTAGTTTGAAGCTCTGTGGGGCAGAAGCCATCCCTTCTGCTGTGGTGTGTACAGGACCAAGCATATTGCTGGGACTCGGCAAATAATCATTCCACCCATTTTATATACCTACCTTTGTAGCATAATTAGGTTTATATGACAACAGCCTGAACCATTGTTTTAGGCCTGGTCCTGCTCCTATTGTTCTCAATGGGTATTTTGCCATTGACATCAGTGAAAACAGGCTCAGACCCTTAGTGATTAAGCACCTGATTGGAAGCCCATTAAAGCTAATAGGTACCTTTCATTAACTTCAGGAGCCTTTGACTCAAGCCCTAAATCCTAATGTTGCTGAAATTCCTAAGCAGCAGACGCCTTCAATACAACCTTATGTTCCTCCTCCCAACGGCGAGCTGAGTTTCTACATACCATATCACTTCGGAGTGGCGGGGTTAAAATGAGCCTAGGTGTAGGATTCCGTCCTAGAGCCCTGTTCTCCTCTCAGGTCAGTGTCAGTAGTGTAGTCGAACTCTGCCAACTTTAGCACCAAGCTGTAGGCAGAGCCTAAAACCCACCTAGCGTGGCACTGGCTACCTTAGCTCACACTGCATCTATTTGATCTAGTTAAGCTATGTGGCTAACTGTTAATGACAACACACCCTTCGTCTAGAAAGAGATGCTCTGAGGTATGGTCCAGGGGCAGGGGAAGACAGCTCCATATGCTACCGTCCAGTTTCCTTTCTTAGGAGTTGTTGCTACCAAGGAGCCACTGTTTTAGTGATTAGTGGGCATGGATTCCTTCTTTCATCAGGCCCTCTTCACAGATACAGGGCATTAGAGTGCTGTATGTATAGATATCTAATCTGCTGACTCTGTATTTAAATAGTCATTAAATCTGCTTTAATTACTACAATATTTGCAGTTCGTCATTCTAATCCATGGTGCCTGAAACCTATTATTTCTTTTAAAGAAGTCCACAGTAAGCACTTGTCCTGAGGTGTTTAGGATTGAGTGTGGTGATGCTTAGGTGCAGTCTAAGCATAGAGTAATAACCTACACTGCTGTAGTGCTTTCCATTCTAGCCACTACCGAACTATGGGCTATATACTTGCCTGCTACAGTAAAGCCCAGAGGATGGGACAAAGGACTGGGGAAATGCCTTGTTGTTCACTGAACAGTTTTTGCTGAATACTCCCTTCATCGTGGCGAGGTTTGAGAGGCAGTAAGAGGGGCAGAGTAGCTCAGTGGTTTGAGCATTGGCCTGCTAACCCCAGCATTGAGAGCTCAATCCTTGAGGGGGCCATTTAGGGAACTGGGGTTTAAAAAAAAAACTGTCAGGGGATTTGTCCTGCTTTGAGCAGGGGTTAGACTAGATGATCTCCTGAGGTCCCTTCCAACCCTGAGATTCTATAAGACCACAGCCTATCACAACTGCATAGCAAATTGATAAAAGCAGAATGCAATTACTTAAATTTTACAGGCATAGTATGGTTAATGCTATTCTTACAGACAGTATCCTGTTTTGCAATTGAATCAGAAGACAGGTGCTCCTAGTACCATGCTGGGGCACTGACTACTGACACCGAAGGAAGAATACCAGTTCCAGAGTCACCAACCAGCCTCTCCTGCAGGGGACAGCTATTCCCTGGCAGGCTGCCACCCTGCACTGACCTGCCATTGCCTTACTTGGCTTCTGAGCCCTATAGAATTAGAGCAGAACTAGCTAGAACTTCACTTTTGAGAGGTTCTGGGCTGGGTGGTCTCCATAGTTCTGGATTCTCAAGGAGGGGGAAAACAGCTTTTTTCTTATTAGGTACTGTCTCACAGTACACAGCTATGGGGTGGACTTTCCCATGCACTTAATGGAGGTAGGAGCACACACGCTGTTGAAAGCCATGGGCTGTAATCTTTTAACTCAGTTTCATGGGATGGGATTTCCAAATGCACCCAACTCTTTCTAAAAATTGTGAAAGGGGACAACACAACAGCTGAGATCACTTTATTTTCATTGTAGTAGGCTGAGTTAAATTCAGACCTTTACTTTACCACCACCTGCTGAATACTGGTATGAGTAGATAGATGTACACCTTTCATTGACTCTGCCATACTGTCAATGGATAATCAGTAAATCGTTATAGGAAGTGTGAAATTTCTACTAAACAAACATTTTCTACCTCAGTAATATTTGGCAAAACTGAATAAAAAGATGCTCACTTATAGAGCTATAGTATTACACAGTGTTAGCCCTTACTCTGGATCCGCAGCCTTCAATGAATATACAAACGTGCTGATAGCAAGCAGCTTTCTAATGGTCACTCCCAGTATCACTCAGACAGAACACATTTGTGGTTAGGGTTTGAGGACAAGGAGTAGACACTTTTGTAAACAAGCTTCTAGGGATGTCCAAGCTACCCATCACTACTGTATCTAAGCACACGCTAATAGCGAAGAAAAAGAATATCCAGGTAATTAAGCCCAATATTGTAATAATTTATTATGTGATACAGAACTGTCTACAAGTTATTTTCTTACATGAAACTGGAAAAGGAATGTCAGAGCTGGCAGCAACTACAGCTAAAGTTGCCTAACAATGTTTTCCATTCTAAGCCACTTATCAATTGCTTACAACTTTGCCAACCATTAAAGCTAAAGGTTTCCACCTCCGGCTGGTTTTTTTTTAGTTTTAGCAAAAGCAGTTTGCGGGGAAAAAAAAAACATTGTTTTTCACAGGTTAAAATCTTAACAAGTTTCTCTTAAGAAATTTCCGTGCATTCATGTTTTAGATCCAATTAATTCCATCCTGTGCACTGATTAAAGTTGTGGAAAAAGCAGTATCTGATCATAAAATTTGAGACTATCATACTGTCACAAAAAAGGGAGCCAAATTAAGGTTGCAAAGTCTAGCATTAAAGTTAGAAAATAGCAGAATTAAAGCTGACTTTTGAAGAAGAAAGTATAATAAGCGGGAGACTATAAATGCTGGTCAGTTATGACCTATCCTCCAAAACACAAGTCATTTTCTCTTACCTTCAGCACATTAAAAAAAAAATCTCACAATCTGTGGATTTCTAATGTGTTGATTAGTGAACAGCAAACTTTCAATAGTAGTATGTATGTGTCATCATTTTGTCCGACCATTTGATCTCATCATCTGATCTAATATAAACAAATTATATTTTGGTTCCCCAGGAACAGAGAATTTGGCAAGACCATTGTTCCAATTTTCTTCAAGAGCTGTAACAAGTGGCTGAGATTTAATGCGTGATACCACCAAACTAACTAATGTGTTATCTAGTAGAATTCATGTTCCCACTAGAATTAGTTGGGCCAGCATAAAGTACTACACATACCAAAGTTTAGTGTTGTAATGCTACAAAGGCTTTTAAAACAAATCTTACTGAAGACAAGTTTCAGAGATAGCCCTATCATCATCATCACTTCCAGCATGAGATTATTTCTCTGCTGGACAAGAGTAACATATATGACACCTGTATAATTGGAATTATCATTCTTGATTAGCAAAGCAATATACAGAATTTGCAGCAACTCTCTCTCAATATTTAATTATTTAGTACAGGAAGATAATGGGCTGTAGGTTATTACACTAACAAATGTATAGCCCACTAAACAACTTGGGACTTTTTTTGTGTTTGTCTTTGCTGAGAATAAGTTATTTAAATGATTGCTGATTTCATAAATAACTAACTTTACTAGACCAATTTACAGTACTCCAGAAAATGGATACCTTTTACTGATGTGACACTGATTTAGTAATAAAAGAAAATTGCTTTTCTTAAACAGACACAGCTTGCGATGAAATAAAAAGGATGATAAGGATTCCTGGAAAAATATTCTAAGTACTTTAAAGGTCTTGCAATTGCAGTTATTTGGAACATTAAGTCTCTCTGGAAAAATTCTCCCAGGAATCCAAGAGCATCTATTGTCTGGGGGGTGTTCGGCTAATATCTTCCCTTCCCCCCTCAATCCATTTCTTCAGTCTTCCCTCTCCTATATACGGTGAAACCCCACTATAACACGATAATTGGGGTCCAAAAAATTCGATCACGATAAATGCAGGGTCGTGTTATAGCGGGGTTATGAAAATTTACCATTTCAAGCAGGTCAATTTCTCTTGGGCAGAAAATGACTTGCATTTGCAAAATGCCCATAATGATAACTGAAAGGGTGTAGCAATAATTAGTGACAGCACAAGCTAACCAACCTATTAAATGAGCCAGAACCAGCCTGAGAATGGCTGGGTTTGGACTTTGAAAACCGGAGTTTTGGGACCTGGCAGACTGGGGCTGGAGCGGCTCTCAAGAGATCTGTACAAAGGCGCTCAGCTGACTCCCCTCCACCCAGAGAGCCGATTGCAGCATTTGACACTGAGGAGTTGCTGATGTTCAGAGCAGAGTTCATGCCACTGTTTCTGTAGCATCCCTCCCAGCTGCCAGCCTGCTCCAGCAGCGGGGGCTCTCAGCCATGCAGCGAGAGAGGGAAACGGGCAGAGGAAGAGCGAGGAGCAGCTGGGGAGGAGAATGGCTCGTCTCACCAAAAGGGGAAGCAGGGGCAGGGGGGAAGGCATATTTCTTTTTTTCTTTGCCTCGGCGGTGCTCCAGCCGCATTTTTCTTTTTTCGCTTGGGGCGGCCGGAGCCACCTTATGATCGCGTTTTATCCGAATTCGCATTATCGCGGGGCGTGGTATAGCGGGGTTTCACTGTAATAGTAACAATTTTGTACAGTACACAGCAAATATAACCAATTGCCAGAATTGAACTTAGACAGTAGCCAGTCAAATTACTTTTTAAAAATCTTCTCCAAAAAAATGTGTGCATCATTTTTAGTCCCTTATTCAGCTGAGAATTCTGTGAACCAGCACCAACTTCAGGCGTCACAAAAACTCATCAATAAGGTGCTCGACCAACACCTAAGTATGTCTGGAGAATCTGCTCACAAAAGTCTGCTTGTCAAACTTTGCTTGTATCGGGGCATTTTACAGTTCCAACCTCAGGAAATGGAAAAAATAGCTCAAAAGTTTAGGAAACAAAATATATACAGTAACTAACAACTCTGATCCAATCACATCTAGATCAGGTTAGAAAAAAATATGTACATATCTTTTTGAACTGATCTCTCCATTGGTGTGTAATGCCTGAGATCCTCAATGCCCCAGTGGAAATGACAAATGTTATTTTCCTAGCCGGCTACCTCTCAGTCACAAACAGGTGCCACAAACTCCATCATACGATTCCATATGTATACAACAGCTTTTGAGCCATTCTTAAATTTCCACTGCTCTGATAAATTAGTGACAAGTTGAAGGCAACATCTCTTCGCAAGTCTGTCTGATCAGCTTCTATGCCCTGGAAGAATTAAAAAATCATTTACTAGCTTGCATGAATACTATACCATAAAACATCAAATCAGTGCAACATACACAGGCAAGTTCTTCATCATCGAGATACTCAGTTCATTCCCACCACATTCAGATAGTTACACTGGAATTCTGTATTTCTATACTAAACCTTCATACTCATGAAACAGAAAATGCCAGTTATATTTATTATTATTCTGGCTTTTAAAATGGACCTTATGTACGCTTCTTTATTCAGGTGGCAAAATTCTTCAGTACCCATTTTCTTGCAGTTGCTACACCCAGCCAGATAATAAAATAAACCCGACAATCATTACCTGAGCAATTTGAGTTATACATGTTCATAAATACAGCTCAGATGACAAATCAAGTGTTTTCTCTAGTGCCTATGAAATTATATTGGGGTTATGCAATGCAAATATACACTAGACACTCGTGCACTCGTTTTACTTCTGGTTAAAACATAGTAATGCTGATCTGATTTTACTTTTATAGTTCAAATGTTTAATCATGTGGTACCTCTAAGATGAGAGGAGGAAGCTCAAGTGCCTTTTGGTAATAATGGATTGCCATATGCACTAATCCCAGCTGATGAAGGCCACGGCCTAGGTTATAGAAAGATTCTTGGCACGGTCCACGGAGGCCCAGGTACCGGTGAAGGAAAGAGAATCCCTATGTACAAAATACACATTGGAAGCTTTATTTTTTGTAAAACAATAAAGCAGCATGTTTTAAATTTGCAAAAAAAAGCTTTTGCCCATAAATATAACTGCCTAATTTAAGACCAAATGCAAAAACAAGCCATCCACTTTCCATGACACACTAAACCAACAGAGGAGATGCTTTGTGGCCTCAGCAGCCTCACACAGTGAAGACAACAGACAGATCTTTTGATAAGCTGTGTGCAAAGTTGTTCAGAATTATTACTATTTCTATAGCACTCAACTTTGATAGATAGTTTACAGACATGTGAGCCAGGCCCGCGCCCTGAAGAGCTTACCATCTAAATAGAGAGATGAAAGGGAGGAACAAAGGGACACAATGAGATTGTTTGTTTAACCCCACACCTATTACACTTTAGAACACCACCTCTTGTCTACTATTTGTTTTAAACACTTGCCCACCCCACCCCCCTTAAGCCCCATTTGAATTTGAACCTGCTATGATGTTACACCACATATTATATATGGAAATATGCTTATGATATGGATATGGCATAACAGATCTATTTTATGCAAGATGGGCCTTATAAGGTATTATCGGAAAGGTTATACTTTACTGAATGTGATTATCCGATTTATATGCATGTATCATTTCTGGATCTAAAGTTAGGAATATTGACTATAATAATTACAACTGTATGTGCATTTGGGAAACACCCACTAGACAACAGGCCATTAGGAAGAAACAATATGACTTTTGAAGATACTAATCTCTCTCCTTCTTGAGAGGCATCCTGGGACTAGCTGTGACTAGGTCAGGTGGTCCTGTCACCTGGTACAAAACACCATCTTGGACTTGGAGTAATTTTCCACTAAAAGGAAGGGGAGGTCAAGAGTGGGAAACAAAAAATTCTCGCCTTATGTAAATCTTATTTAAGGCTGGGGATTAAGTTGATCTTGGATCACTCTTGACTGAATCCCCACCCAGGATGCCTGCTGGAAACACCTAAGGAACAAGGACAAAGGGAAGGGGGAAGAGTACTGAACCCAGGCTGGAAAATAAGTCTGGGAATAAGATACCTAATGATTTAAGCTGCAAGCAGGGAGCTAACCTTCAAGAATTTCTGCAACCTGCCCCAAAAGCAGCATTTAGGGTGAGAAATTACTTCTTGAAACCAGTTTCCTTAAGATGTTAAGCTTAGTCTGCGTGTTTTGTTTTATTTGCTTAGTAATTTGCTTTGTTCTGTTTGGTATCCTTTATAATCACTTAAAATTTACCTTTTATAGTTAAGAAACTTATTTCTTGTTTCTAACATAACCCAGTTTGTGCAATTCATGGGGGGTGAGGGGCAAGAAGCTGTGCATCTCTCTCCACATTGAGGGAGAGAGCGAATTTTTATGAGATTTTTCTGTACAGCATAAGACCATATTATCGTGGGTTTACTCTCTAGAGGGAAGCTGCACTTGAGTGCTGGGCAATTTCCTAGCTGAATCTTCCCATAGAGAGCTGTCTGCAGACTCTGTGTGATTCTACAGCTGGTGCTCCCTACCTGTGCGTGTGCTACAAGAGGCCAGAGAGCCTGACTCAGCAAGACAGGGAAAGGAGGACCAGGCTAGTGGAGCCTGCGGGCTCAGAGAAATCCCTGTACATCAGGTGGCATCCCAGAAGGGGGATCCAACCCGTCACACCTGCCCTACATTAATCTGAATGACTATTTCAGAGCTCTTCTTTTCATAGAATCAAAGAGAAAATAGTTAAATAAAGCCTTTACTAGCTGCAAACCCTTCATACATCACAGTACTACATCTGGAATACAAATGCATTCCCCCCTGCTTAGTGCTCCCTGTAAAACTCCTGCAATACCTGTTAACTTCACACAGTTACCAGTTGCGGGCAGATGAAAATCTGCACCTTAGCCAATAAAACCCATTAAAAGGGCAGGAACAAACAGCTCAGGGTAAAGTAATAGACAATTCACATATCCTAAATAAAAAGACAAAGGGTCTAATCATGCTTGTACTGAGCCAATGAGAGTTTTCCCACAGGAACCCAACTCTGGCAGAGCTAAAACTTGTGATTCCCCGTCTTGAGGTTTAGCCACCAGACCAGTGTTTTTCAAAGTTCAGGTTGCAACTCAGTACTGGGTCGCCTTGCTCAGCACTGCCAACCGGGACGTTAGAAGTCCTGTCAAAAACGTTGCTGCCAGGGGCGGCTCTAGGCATTTTGCCGCCCCAAGCACGGCGGCTTGCCTGCGGAGGGTCCGCTGGTTCCGCGGGACCAGCAGACCCTCCGCAGGGACCAGCAGACGCCTGTACGAGTTCCGCCGAAGCCGCAGGACCAGCGGACCCTCCGCAGGGATGCCGCTGAAGGCGTGCTGTGGCCTGGAGCCGCCCCTGGTTGCTGCCCAGCTAAGGCAGGCTAGTGCCTACCTGTTCCGACACCGCGCTGTGCCCTGGAAGTGGCCAGCCTCGGGTCTGGCTTCTAGGCAGGGGGACCACGAGGTTCCGTGCGCTGCCCCTGCCCCAAGCACTGGGTAATTCCCCTTGCTCTTCCTCCTATCCCTCTGCCCCCCATTCAGAAGGATCTACTGCCCCCTTCCCTACCACCACCTCTGCCACTGACTTGCTATGTAACTTCAACCTTTGTGCCTCAGTTTCTCATCTATAAAATGAGAGATGATACACTTGCCTGCCTTCCTCCCTCACAGGGTTGCTGTGAGCATGCATTAGCTAATGTCTGTACAGTGCGATAAAGGTGAATGGTGTTAGGACCCGAGTCACCTCCCAAAGAGAGCACATTCAACACAACCATTTTCAGATTAAAATTCACCAGACTATTTCTCTTTTTCAATTTGAAGAGTCTTGGGAAAAATCAAATTGGGTTCAGGAGGAAGCGGAAAATGGAACACAAATTACTGTATAGTAATGACAAGAGTTGTGTCTCATTTTGAGGTCACACAGGAATGTGCAGCCTCTGCTGTAACCAGAGGGCTTGATTTCTACAGCCACTATTGATAATCAGAGAAGATAGCTCATTCAACAGTAAGGAATTAGCTCAGACTCTAACAGCTAATCATGATAATTAGGGTCACCACTATGTGACTGTCTGGGTGAACTACTGAACAAACTAGAAGCAAGCAAAGATTAAAAAACCCTCAACATGGGTGAACACGAAATGAGAAAAGCAGCGACACAAAAGGAAAGGCATCTTCGGAGGGTGACATTTTCCAAGCATATTCTTAGGGGACTGTCCGCAACAGAGATAGGAAGGAAGGATTATTACACAGAAAAAAAAGTGGTTAAACATGTTTAAAATTAGGCCAAAGTATGCAAACGGGAATGCCTAAGGCTCGGCATCTAAAGGAGTGCTCTGATTGGAGAGTTGCTCAGCACCTGCAACTCCGACTGAAATTAAAGGGAGCTGCAAGTGCTCAGCACTTCTAAAAAATCAGGCCCCTTATTTAGGTGCCTAAATTCATGCCCCCAAAGTGGAATATGTTGGCTCTGGCTCTTAGCCTCATTTGGTTCACTGAAAGGTAAAGGGAGAAGGAGCAGAGGGAATAAAAAAAAACCTGGATTTTCCAAGGAAGAGGTTAGAAATAAGGAAGAAAATCAGGATCGTGCCAGCACAAGATATGGGCCTGATCCACAAGCTTCAGATCCAGTGTGGGGCTGTTCAGGCCCAACTGTCTGGCAGGTGAGGACATGAAAAAATGGGACTGGCTGAAGGTGGAGAAAGACAGAGTGGGTTGTGCTGGAGCTGCAATCCAAGAAGAGAGGCTCTGTGGGCCATGCAAATCCAGGAATCCGTGTAAACCTTCAAGGTAATTAACCTAAATTTGAATACAGGGATCCAGGAGAAAACAGAAAGGACAGTGATTAGCACTTTCAATGTGTGTCATATTTTAAAAACAGACAGTAGCTGAAATCTCGCCAGAAAAAGAGTGTGGGTTGAAATTTGACTTACAAGATTGAAAATCCAGATGGAAATTAGTTTGTTACTTTTTTTAATTAAATCAATGCAATTTTCTTCAGGGGCTTAGGTTAAAAAAATGAAATTTCATAGGCAATTTGTCCATAGTGCTTTTCTGTACAAAACTTGCAAGCCAGTTATACAACTGAGCAGAGCCATTGCAGTATACCAAAAGTTAAATCACTTTAATACCATTATGCACAGGCGCCAACTTTCCCCGGCGCCACTAGGTGCTGAGCACCCACCAATTTATCCCCATGGGTGCTCCAGCCCCGGAGCACCCATGGAGTCGGTGCCTATGCCATGGTCACTAATGCCGTCAGGATAAAGAGCACAAGACTTCCTCACTTGGATCGATACAGACCAGCCCAAATCATTCACAGGGCCCAACGCTGCCTCAATGGGAATTGAAGGCACTCAGCATCTTGTGAGCTCAAGCCCTTAACGAGTTACTAGGGATTGCTCACTGATTAACACTCCCCCATGCATTACACATCAATCTCAAAGTGCTCAGTGAAGAACTGTTATTTGACTCTCAGCCCTACTGTACAGTTGGTAGAGCTGTCAAACTATTTATTATGCTCTCTAGGAATTGGCCTGTTTTGCTTAATGAATCATTCATGAATCAATCCAGAATGATGATCTTCCCATGAGCGTCCCTTCATTTGTAGGTTTTCAGCAAATATTTTGGACAAAATTTTCAACCTATGGTTATTTGTGAACTGTTGCTTCAGCTACATTATTTGCGGTTAATCATCTAAGTCATCTGGTGGTGTTCCTGCTCCCTGTTTGGGTAAGGGACTCTTGTTTTTAAAAACCAGAGTGGCAAATGCTTCACTTCCAGCAGAAGGGTCAGATGAATAAACATCCATACTAGTGAAACTGAAATTATTTATATTTTCATGAATACATGGCAGCTGCCTAAATATATGCAAATAATTAAAGATTCCCCAAGCCACAACAAAATGAACTGAATTGCTTTTATTCACAAAGGGGAGATTTTCAAGAACTGAAATGACTTAGGAGCACAAGCTGACTGTCATTGGGACACATGCTCCTAAGATACTTGGAGGGTTTTGAAAATTCTACCCTAAATCTATTTTTTAAATGTCAATCAGCTCTAATAATGTGCCAGAGCTGTAACTGTGTGAGCCATGACAGAAGTAAATGACACCATGTGCTATGAACAAAGAAGAACAAAATAACTCACCTGTACAAGAAGAGCATGTCTTTTTAACACATACTTCTGAGATGCCATATGGATGAAAGTTAAGCCTATGCAAAGGCTGTACAGAGGTTCATCTGGGCTAGTACGGAAGGCTTGCACATATTGTCCTAGGAGAAACAGGAGTAAATGAGCTGACACTCTCTCTCTCTAAAACTGGGTTTCATTTTTTTCAAAAAACCCAACACTTTTTTGGAAGTGTGAACTGAAAAAAGGAAGGAAACGAGAAAGAGAATCAGATTTCAGAATGACTGCATCAAAACAGGAAAGAGGGAGAATATGAGTTGCAGCAGATCTCATGTTTTCAGCAGCTCTCAGATACCACACTTAACTTATCAGAATAAAAACAAAGACTTACTGAGAGAGGAGAAAGAGGGTCTTGTTGGGGTTGGAGCTCAGAGTGGCAAGGTGCAACAGCAACAATATCTTTTGAAACATGAGTAAATTCTTTAGACTTTTGGTGTATACTGCTTTCTAATGTATTTTCTTTTGACAGACCTGGGGCAGATCCTCAACTGGTATAAAATGTCAGAGCTTAACTGATGTCAATGGAGCTATGATCATTTACACCAAGTGAGGTTCTGCCCCCTTGTTTTTGCACCATGGTGATGAACTGGTTGCTTCTAGCATATTAAAAACAAAACATGTATAATAATAAAGATCTGTATTATTTAAAAGCAGAAAAGAAATTACATGGTATGTACTGAATGTGTACAATGAACCAAGTGTGAAATTAACTAATTTTGTTATAGAGTTCAAGGGCCAGAGCCCCAGATGGTATAAACTGATTTATACCAACTAAAGATCTAGGCCTCTCCTGCATATTTATTTTAAAGCCTGGTTAATGCTCTTTAGATGAAAGAGTAAAGATGGTCATAATTCAGAAGATGGTCAATGTTTCTGATTGAGTGCCTTGTGATTACTTGACAAGAAAGAAACATCTTATTTTCCTATTGTCACTTTATAAAGAAAATGCAACTTTCTAATGGAACACAAATTTTAATTTCAAAAGGTTCATTCCGCACATTTTCTTTTTCTTGAATATTAGTGCTGAGAAAGATGTCAAACTGTCAGCCTTGTGAAGAATAAGAAGAAGGGGTGAAATACTGAAGTCAATGGCAAAACTCCCACAGACTTCAACAGGACAAGGATCTCACGCAAGACTTTTGAAAGAGAGTAGGTGATTTTGGATGCCCAACTTTAGATATGTTAAAGGCACCTGATTTTCAGAGAGTGGGTGCTTAGCACTTTCTGAAAGTCAGACCCATTTGAAGTCTCTCAAGTTAGACATCCAAAAATGGAGGCACTCAAAATCAATGGTTACTTTGAAAATTCTGGCTGCCTTCTATGGTTATTCACAATACAGGTAAGACATGGATAGCGGCAATGCAGACCCCCCCACTTGACCACTTCCAGTGTGCCTCAACCCTAACCTGAGGTACCACTCTTAATGGTGGGAGGGTGGCTTCAAGCTCCAGGATTAGTCAGTCCTTGGTCACTCTACTGAGAATTACAAAAGGAGAGCCAAACAGGATGGTGATTTTTTTATGTGGACTCCTATTCATTAAGAACCGTGCTGAGACCACCAACTAATTTCACAACTTTGGACTTTGAGTGGCTGCTATCAGAACCTGAAATTCCTCTGCCCTAATCTATATAAGGAGACTGGCAAAATGGCAACTTCCTGTTTATTTTAATTATATTGTTAGTAACTTGCTCTTCTCTGAAACTGCACAGGCTGATGACAATTTCTCAAATTAACCGTGCAATGTTCCTTTGAATACACACTTGAAACTTCACATTTGCCATATACTGCTGATTAAATGGGCCTGTTTCCTTCTTAGTGTCATCATTTAATTATCTTTCTTGCAGGTTAGTTAGAAAATTTCTAAATCACGTATACCATCTATATTTTAAACCAAATATTGAAACATTGCCAGTCCATTCAGTAATGCTCAGAGATTCTGTTACCAAATGGTTAAATAGTATGAAAATGCCTACTAACACTAAGAACTGTACTTCATTTATTGAAGCAGGAAATAAATACTCAGTGATTTTTTTTCCTACCTGAAGGGCACATTCACTCTACTTTGAAAAATACACTCAAAATATGAAAAATTTAATGGTGAAAATAAGTACAGGAGATTAACATTTCACCCCTCCAAAGGTCATACTTGTTGATATTAGTACAGTATAATGATGGCCTTACCGAGAGCATGCTTGAAACTACCAGATACAAATGCATTATGCCCATTTAGGACACACAGTGCATGATTATCAGGATTTTTCAGCATTAATCGAAGACAAAAACGATGATGTCGTACATCCTGAGAATGCATGGTGACTTGATTGAAGATGTTCCAGAGCTGTGGTTTATTAACATTTTCCATTAGCATTATCCTAAAATGTGAGCGAAAAGCATTTATTGAATATATTGTACGTAAATATGCAATAAATCAGTGAGTGAACAGTCTATAGGGGAAGCCACAGGAGCTACAATTTGCTTTAAGACTATTCTTCCACTTTGAACTTCCCAGAAGTGAAGGTTAGATCAGTGAAAGAGACAAAACTTGGGATAAGAAAGCTTGTAGAATATTTTCATAATGTACATCAAGATGACCAAAGAGCTGCATTGCACATAGAGCTAGCTACTGTATTACATTGCTTTGCAATTAAAGGACACCAAAGAGTCCCATCGTTTCAGTCAATGAATCTGCTTTTCAGGCAAATTTAAAGTAAACGGTATTGTTTCTTTTAGAAACAAAAGATCAGCCCACCTGCAATTCAGAAATTAACTATTTTACATCAACAGCAAATCTTCTCAGCAACGTAACTACAACCTCAATGGAAAACATTATACAGACCATTAAAAAACACAACGCTGTGATCAGCTTCAGTCCAATGCTTCTCACCTGATATAGTTGTAACCTTTTCTGAAGTTCTTGTCCAGAATTGCAGCTGAAAGACCAAAGTACTCCAGCTCTTTGCGCTTTTGCCTATCATCATAAAATGAATAATATTCCAGCGAGGAATCCACCAGCAGCTCTGCCTCCTCATATCGGGAAAGGTCACACAAAGAGTATATGGCTTTCAGGAGGAGGTTCCACCAGTCATCTTTTGTCAGTACACTTGTGAGCACAGCAAATATTGCTAAAATATGAATAAACACAATCAGTCAAGGAAATTAAAGCCTTAAAGGGCCAAAGACTTACAGACACGCTTTTTAACTTCAGCCTATACTTGTATTTGTTTTTTTAAACGAAGAGTCTTTTCCATTAAGAGTGGAATACATTTCAGTGGTATTTGAAATCTTTCATAACACAATTTATGAAATGCCTGGTTTTTAAACAAACCCATAACCATTAAAGTGAGAACTTCAGAATTGCAGGGAATTTAAAAGAGCAGCAATTCAAGCTGCTCCAGTATTACGTAAACACACATTAAAAACCTCCCCATTCACCTGATGATGCTAAATAACTACAAGTCTGAATCAGTCACAGTTTGGATCTAGCTGGAAAACAAAGCATTCGGTTTTGTTTTTAAACATTGTTATGCCTAAAGAGACTTTTCCCCTAGCAGCAGTACTGACTATACTATCTGCCTGTCAGATTATATTAGCTTGCTTTTAAATGAGGGGAAAACATGATTTTCCTAAGCCCATCAATATAGGCTTGTGCAGTCCCAATGTTTGTGGCAAAGCTTGGCTCAATGGAAGTAGCTCATTCATTAATATACTCTCTTTCATATTAACAACAAGATTTTGCAACCTTTACTCATTCAAATAGTCCTTACTTACGAAAGTCATTTCCTTGGCTTCAATCAGACTATTCATCTGAGTAAAGACTGTAGGATCAGGGCCTAAATTACGCACTGTATGTAGGACCAGCTCTAGGCACCAGCAAACCAAGCACGTGCTTAGGGCAACACAAATCCAGGGGTGGCATTCCGGGAGGGTGGGGTTTTTTTGTTTTGGTTTTTGTTTTTTTTTGGCGCTCGGGGCAGCAAAAAACCTAGAGCCGGCCCTGACTGTATGAATAAAGCATGGGGGTGAAACAGATCTAATAAAGTCATGTACATTTGAATAAGGATTTGGAATGTAACGTAATTCCAGGATTTTTTGGTATGTAGGAAATTAACATGATTTATTTTTTTTAAAGTCTGTTACCTTTTGCATCACAGTTTGCTGTCTCTTGGTCATCATTGTCTGAAATTTTATCCCTAGACACCTTCATAAGGTAAAGGTGTCTCTCCCCAGATTTGGAACTAGATATCAAACACACCTGAGCTCTGTTCATTGCTACCTGGAAACAATTATGAAGGACAACCATTCTAAGTTTCTGATTATATGAATACATCCTGTTGCCAATACATCTTGCTCTAGCTGTGTTCAAAAATAGTTTTCAGATCAGTTATGCCATAATAAGCAGAAGCATATTTGACTATTGTTCACAAACAATAAGATTGTATTTAGCATTGTTTCATGTTCCTGTTTAGACTGAGTTATCCAAAAGAGAAGGATAAAAGATCTCCAGAGGAGTTGAATTTTATGAAGGTTGGTAGATTTCTGTTTATAACCAAATCAAAACTTCTTTCCTAGAGGCATAATAAAAAAAGATGCCATGCTACCAGTATCAAGATTTTAGAAACCGGTGGACAGTCAACTATCCAATTGGTACAGTGACTGTGACCCCAAACTGTAACAATTTCGGGAAAATGGAAATCTGAATATAACAAAACTCAAACAAACAAAAAGTATCAACAATTTGTAAACTAAGTAAATTCTACCTAAAAATAGTTTTTGTTATAATATGAATAAAACAACAAGAACATAAAAGGAAAGTTATTTAAATAATTTCACTTTAAATCATTTTATTTATGTGGCTTGTGTAATTTACAGTAGCTATATGTGAAACACAATACTGTCTACCACAAAGATTAAAAAGTGATTCTATGTTCTGATTGTTCTATGCATAGTCAGGAATAATATAGAACCTGAAACAATCTTGAAATCATCCAGTAAAGACCCTAGTGTATATTTCATTTAACATAACATATGCAGACACTTGTGAGAAAATACCAATGAAAACATGTCACATACAAATAGGCAGTATCCGTAAAGAAGGCATATCAGTAGTTTAACACATACAATAGAAGTTCTGCTTATACAGAATAGAGCATTATTTTGATTAAAAATGAATGGCCTAATTCTCAAAAGGCACCTAGTGGCTTTGATGGGGGCACCTCTGAAAGACTCAGGTATACCAGATGATGATACAGGCATATTAAACTCTGATATTTCATATACAAGACATCGGTATACAATTATTTCTATAGATTTCTAATATTTTTGAGTACATTTATCCTTTGGCTTAAACAGGACATGTCTGTCCTATCCAGTAAAGCTTGGCTACACGAATTAACTTACCTTTAATAGCATTGCTAGCATGGTAAGCAAAGTATCCACATAACCATACATTTTGCCTTGAGAATACAACAGCGTTGAACGATGGAGCAGTAACTTTAATTCCTAGACAACATTGAGCAGAGTTAATTAAGTCATAAACTACCACTACCTACACTTAGTGTTTTTATAAACATTACTTTTCTGGCTGCTAGTATAGTATTAGTACCAAAAAAGAAAACAACAATACTTAGAAACTGTAGTAAAATCTTAATGAAAGCACAGGAAAACCAAAACTTCCCTCAGATAATAGTTGTTTTGTTTCATCATATAAATTTAGAAGAAAATCTGCACAGATCTTATTCGATGGAGGAGCTATTGGAAATGGGATACAGAACCTATCGAATACGTCACCCCTTACAATCAGATCAGTAATAGACAAAAGTTAGCGTCTGATGCTGTTGGACAGCTGATGTGAAGTGACTGGTCTTTAGTCCAGTTCCTATTGGACAGGTGGTCAATACAGCACATAAAAATCAGAGTCAGAATTTAGATACCAGGAGTCGGGATTAAACAGACATGTAGAGCGAGATACCCTCTTGACCCTAGCGGTGGTCCCTCTGGAGCACAGTAGGGAACATTTCACCACAACCCCTATTGTGACCTGTGCTGTAGATAGATGGACCACAGTCTCCAGTATTGTCAAGCTGGCATCTTTTACCAGTGTTAAAATTATGATGTGTCTTTACAAAATCACTCTAAATACCATGGAGGAACTTTACCAAAGAAATGAATTTAGCAACACATTCTTGCCATAACAGAATTCTGTACACCAAAACTGTGGACAAAAGAGTCAAGACACAGAAGAAGAAAAATATCACAGTATATAGCATCTCACCTACCTGCTGGGCAGCATTAGCATCTTGTGCCAATGTATCTGGATCATACATTGGTTCCAGAGCCTCCAGAGCTTTCTCAGGCCGGCCCAGCTGCTGCTGAAGTGTAGAAAGTGAAATTCTTGCATCCAAATGCAATGGGGCAAGATCAACAACTTTTGCATAGCTCTCTGCAGCACGCTCCATATATCCCAAGGCTTTTAGACATTCTAGAAACACCAACAAATACAATATGCTTATATGACAGAAGTGAGACTGCTTATTTTCATACAAACCAGACTAATTCTGTATCACACATAGGCTTTTGTTGTGCTCTACAAATAGAACTACACTGAGCACGTATTATTAAAATAGGAACACACAATACAGTATCTTGTATCTGAGGAATAACAGTGTCATTTAACCTGCAGAATCTTAAAAGTAAAAAAAACACTGTTAAGTTGAACAATGGTCTTCATTGTTAAGAATGAATATTTATGTTGAAATTGTTTCAATCAATCTGAACATTTTTGGACACACTTAAAGGAGACCTCCATAAAAGAAAACCTTCTACCACAAGGATAAATGTGTTACTCTCTAATTGTAACTACAGTATGGTAGACACTTATGGCAATTTACCATATGAACTCTCTATCCAATGTTCAGACATTCTTAACTAATGGCCTAAAAGGCCAATGGGACATGATGGTGGTCAGCACTGTAAAAGCACCTATCAGTTTCAGGCCTTTAAAGCACTAATGTCACCAGAATGTTATTAGCATCATATGGAAATGAGATTCTACTCTTCAGTCAGAAGTGTTAAGCAGTACTGCAATGTTGTTACCTGCATGCCGGAGCCAAACTACAGCCAAGTTATATCTTTCAGAACAAACTAAGGCACTCAAGAGTGGTAGTGCTGAATTGTATTCTCCAACGTCCAGAAACGCCTCTGCAACATCCAGGTACAAGTCCCCCATATCCTCTGGATTTTGCTCCACTAGAGTAGTCAAAAGAGGCTTCCCCCCAAAAAAATAATAAAAAACAAGTAAAAATGAAATACTAAGACCAGCCACATACATAAACAATTACTGTACTAACCCATTTTATATTGGGAGGCAATGGAATATTTACATTTTCTATTCAACATCTGAAACAATGTGCATAGGTGGTCCATCCTGAAACCTGAACCCTTCATTTTTATGTGATTTCAAAGGGAAAAAAATGAGATCAGTATTTCAGGATAGGTTCCTAAAAGAATGATGTTATTTTGGCTCTGATAGAGGAAAGGCAAACTTCACATCCAAATACCCTTGTAAAAGCTCCATCAGAATGGTGTGCGAGAGGTCTTGAGATTATATTGTAATTATGATTTTTAAAATCCACCTACATGCCTCCTGTAGTGCTGTTGTGATGACCTTCCTAGCTTTGTGGCCATTTTTAGAAAATGAACAGTAAAAAAAAAAATACTGTCAAACTCAAGTCCTCACTCATGAGAAAGCAAGAACAACACATTACATGATTTACCAAAATTGCCCCCAATTTATCTATGTATTAGTTTTTACTTACACTGAGTGGCTCTAGGATGTTCAGGTGAACCAGGCACACCATTAGTTTTACTGTGATGTCTATTGGAACTCCATCAGGTATAGAGCAGCTAACTTTATCTTCAGCTACGAAAGACAACACTTAGTTCTGAAACCACAGCTTTTAACAGTGACACCACATCCTCAACGCCTTTCCATTATATCCTCTTACTCATTACACTTCTCCACACCCTCTTTTCTGGTCCTGATTCAGCACCATGAAAGTCAATGGAAATCTTTCTATTGATTCAATTAGTGTTAGTGATCAGGCCTTAACTGATTCACTTCTTTCTTGCTTTCCCTGATGTTTGAAGCAACTTCCTACACACCGTGACCTAAGCACCTGTTCCTGCAAAGTGCCATCAATTTTTACTGACTTCAGCAGTAGCTGAAGGTGCTCTGCACCTTGCAGGATATACTCAGCCCCAGAATCCTTAGTGCCTTCCCTCTCCTCCTTCAAACTCTCTTCTTTCCCAAATCCTTCCTACACTGACCTACTCAGTGTCCCCAGCTCCTTTACTATTATGTGAACTGTAGTCCCGCAAATGCTACTTTTCCACATTAGACCATAAGCCCTATAAGATCAGGGACGGACTCTTTCTGCATTTTGTAACACACACAGCACAAAGCTACAGAACTCTCATACCTACAAAGATCGCAATAAGGAGAGAATGGCAAGTGTGCTGTACATGTCAAAGAGGTTACTCTGGTTAACTAACTACTAAATCATACAGAAATCCCACACTAAAGGTTCATTAATTTGGGTTTACGGTTGCTCAAACGTACTTCCTGTAAACGCAATCACTAAATGTCAAGGAACACACCAAATCTGGATCAACCTAACGTGCCTCACCATTAATCAACATGAAACGCAAATACATTCACAGACTCCTCAGGTCTACAATAAACTCCATTTTAAAATCATCAGAAAACTGCAGTTTCAAAATTGATTATTTCTGGAAACTGGGTGTTTTTAAAATGTGAGGGTAGACTGGGTAGGAGGCAGTAATTTTCAACCAATGAAGAAAGGCAGATCAAGAGTTTTTTCTAGACTAAATCCAACATCCCTGCTGTCAAAAACCTTCACTGTTGCCCAGATTTTCAGAAGCTGAATACTGACCATGATCAGGTTTCACATTTATACTAGATTCAGAATTAAATTACTTACAAACAGTGCTGGATTCAGCTGGAAAATCTTGATAGTCAATCACTGCCACTTGACTCTCCTGAATTTCCACGACAGCCACTACATCTTTCATGTCTGACAGGAAACAAAAAATCAGATTAAACTCATTAGCAGTTTTCAGTGAATCCAAAACCATTTAATTTGGTGTCTACATTTGACAAGTAGCTTTTTGTTAACTACTGAAAAGTAGGCTCTTTTTTTTTTTTTTTTTAAAGATAGCACAGTGACAAGGGCTTTAAAAAGCAGAGAGAGGAAAAAGGGAAATTAAGCTCCTAGCAGATTGTATAGGTTTGTCCTAATAATTATGTGATCTGGCATGACATAATAAACTGCATTTATTTTTTGATTCATACTAGTTTTGCTCCTCATTTATGCTTAATAGTGAAGATTTTTCAGGAGTTTTGCCAGAAAAGGGAGTGCAGGACCAGCTCTTATATTTGCACTGGGTTTGGACTTCACTGCTAAACCAGCTGGTCTGCCACAGACAAATACTACTGGCCTGGGGTAGCTTTTTTTTTTTTTTTAAATCCTTTTTTTCAGCTTGACAAACCACTTAAAAGCACGGCAGACAAACATTTTCAGAACCAAGCAATGGGTTTCATGTGGAAGCAAATTTATGATCCCAAACTAGTATTTATATATCTGCATAAACCAAAAGACTTGAATTTGTAATTGCACAGGTAGGGTTTATAAAGAGCATAATTAGTTTTCATCTCATTTAGTATAAAGACAGATATTTGAGTCAAGATGCTATTAAATTCGTGTTTTTCAAAAGCTATTTATTTAACAGAGGCCAAGTAAATCGTCCGATCTGAAAACCTCAGAGGGAGTTTTAGCAATTTAACTAGCCACCTATTATATTATACCATAAACAGCAGCAGCCCATGGGTTTAATGAGTCACCACATCAAAGTGGCCAACTGGCTTTTAAGGGCAAAATTAATTTACTATAAAAAGTTTAATAGACCATGTGTCACTCAATACAATGAAGAGCTTTTCAAGAAAAATCTAGAAGTATTGAATAGCTCAAAAGAACATGCACTACAAGGGAGATGGTATATTACACAGACAATGGCATCCTACTAGCTGCTTGATTACCAGTTACCTTTATTCTCCTCAGAAGGGCCTTGTTCAGTCACTTTCTTTGAAACTACAATTCCTGAAAAATCCGTAATAACCTAAAAATGGAAGAGCAATTCATGTCCTGTTAGAAACAATAAAATCAGCCCCATAAAATAGCTGGTTTAGGTAAACAGCTTCACAACATGGTCATTGCCAGAGTAACCCACGCACAAAGTAGTTAATATAGGGTTTTTCAATCTTTTTTTCCAGAGTCTGGACCACATCTTAATACAGAGACTGTCTTGATGTAAAATATTTAGACTTCCAAAGAGAAGTAGTGATTTCACCTCTGCATATGGCATAGACTGATACTGGTATAATGGGTAAAATTCTGGTTTCCACATTTTAAAAAGAACCTTGAAAAACCAGAAAAGTTGAAGAAAAGAGCCACAAAAATTACAGAAGGGCTGGAGAAAATGCCTTACCAGTCAGAGACAGAGAAGCGTTTAGCTTACCAAAAAGAAGAGGTGCCTTGATTACAGTGTTTAAATACCTTCAGGGGAAAAAAAATAACAGGTACTAATGAGCTCTTTCATCTAGTGGGGAAAGGCATAACAAGAACCAATGGTGTGAAGCTGAAACCTAACATATTCAAATTAGAAATAAGGCACACATTTTTAACAGTGAGTGATTAACCATTTGAACAAACTATCAAGGGGAGTGGTGTATTCTTCATCTTGGGAGGTCTTCAGATCGAATCTGTCTCTCTTTCTGGGAGATATGCTTTAGCCAAGCACTACCTGTATTTGACTAAAGCATAACTTATTGGGCTCAACACAAGGGTAACTGGGTGTAATGACCTGTAATGTATTATAGGTCATAAAGATGATCTAATGGTCCCTTCTTGCCCTAAACTATGAATTATCTGTGCTGATGTGTCACAGACACCGATCATGACTCATTGGCTTCCTCAGGCTACCCAGATCAATACAGCTAAGGAAAAGAAAATCACATTTTTAAACCCTTCCCCAAGAAACAACATACAAATCTTCTGTTGCCTCTTACCGAATAAATCAAACTTGATTTCAATGCTAATTTACTCACACACTGGAGTAATGAATATTAACGTATCTGACTTGCTGAACTATCACAAAACTGGAAAAACTATATTGCTTAAAAATGTCAAGATAAAATTTGTCCTTCTAAAAGGGCACAAAATGGTTAAACCTGACACAAAAGCATTTCATTCTCATACCGCCATAGCTTTGTCATACTGTTTGTTGGAGATATACAGTTCAGCTGCTATATTTATATCTTCCATGGAGATGAGGCTCTGATGTTTAGAAAAGGCTTCTTCCATTATCTCAATAGCAGAGGTGACATCATTGGCTTCATAGTAACTCCTATAAAAATATGGGTATGAGATATTAGTGACAATTTTCAATGCTACGCATATTATGAAAATTAGTCAACTAAGAGATTCACCAAAAAAAAGTACAGATATTGAACACATTCCCTTGTTCTCTTCATTTGTCTTCTCTTCCTTATGAGCATTTTTATTAGAGCAAGTCAATTTTTTTTAAGTGAAAAGGGACAGATTTTTCAACCTTGTTACAATTTTTTACCATTTGACTAACTGATTTTTATCATTAGTTTTTCTCTCACGTTAACTTTTTAAAAACCCAATAAAATGCTTTCTTCTGCTTTCCTCCCTCACACCAGTAACCAAGTTTGCAGGCTTTATTGTATTAAGATACTCTCAGCTGAAACGCTAATAGTGTTATAACACTAATTTGCACATATACATCACCTCCCGTCCATGGATCTCAAAGAGCTTTAAATTATTAAGGAAGTAGCCTGGCTGGGCCTCTGTGAGATTAAGTAAGTTATTCTTAGCCTGTTTTGCAGATGAGAAAACTGAGGCACAGAGCAGTAACTGACTTGCTGAATAAATCAAACAGTTGATTTCAGTGCTAATTATTGGATATGTAATACTGTCCAGAAAAGGCTTCAGTCCCTGATTTCAGGCATGGCTCCTGAACAAACTGCAGAAAGAGCATTATTTTAAAGGCTGTAGAAGTCTCAAGAAGAAATTCCAAATGATTTTTCTAAAGGGCAAAGGGAATAAGCTTAAATTAATCAGTTTTCTTTCAATCTTGGAAAATCAAGTCATGCTATTGGCAAACGAACTTACTTCGCCATGTCCCTGGCCAACTGCATAAAGCGTTCTCCATCAAAAGGGGACAGAAGATTTAAGATACGTCTATAGCCATCCATTGCCATTTTATGGTCTCCCATCTGCTCATACAAGCTTGATCTCTCCCACAGATATCGCACATTGGTAGGGTCATACTTCAGAGCTACGACAACAACAACAAGTAGTCAGTACCGTACATGGCTTAGACAAACGCGAGTCTGGGCTCACTATGCTTGTTTGACTATCCACCTGAATGATACATAAGAACATAATAAAAACATAAGAATGGCCATACTGGGTCAGACCAAAGGTCCATCCAGCCCAGTATCCTGTCTACCGACAGTGGCCAATGCCAGGTGCCCCAGAGGGAATGAACCTAACAGGTAACGATCAAGTGATCTCTCTCCTGCCATCCATCACCACCCTCTGACAAACAGAGGCTAGGGACACCCTTCCTTACCCATCCTGGCTAATAGCCATTAATGGACTTAACCTCCATGAATTTATCCAGTTCTCTTTTAAACCCTGTTATAGTCCTAGCCTTCACAACCTAAGGATAGAACAAGAAGCAATGGGCTTAAACTGCAGCACGGGAGGTTTAGGTTGGACATTAGGAAAAAGTTCCTAACTGTCAGGGTGGTTAAACACCGGAATAAATTGCCTAGGGAGGTTGTGGAATCTCCATCTCTGGAGATATTTAAGAGTAGGTTAGATAAATGTCTGTCCGGGATGGTCTAGACAGTATTTGGTCCTGCCATGAGAGCAGGGGACTGGACTCGCTGACCTCTCGAGGTCCCTTCCAGTCCTAGGATCTATGAATCTATGCACCTCCTCAGGCAAGGAGTTCCACAAGTTGACTGTGCGCTGTGTGAAGAAGAACTTCCTTTTATTTGTTTTAAACCTGCTCCCCATCAATTTCAGGTGGTGGCCCCTCGTTCTTGTATTATGGGAATAAGTAAATAACTTTTCCTTATCCACTTTCTCCACATCACTCATGATTTCATATACCTCTATCATGTCCCCCCTTAGTCTCCTCTTTTCCAAGCTGAAGAGTCCTAGCCTCTTAAATCTCTCCTCATATGGGACCCGTTCCAAACCCCTAATCCAGTGGTTCCCAAACTTGTTCCGCCGCTTGTGCAGGGAAAGCCCCTGGCGGGACGGGACGGTTTGTTTGCCTGCCGTGTCCGGAGGTTCGGCCGATCGCGGGTCCCAGGGGCTTTCCCTGCACAAGCGGCGGAACGAGTTTGGGAACCACTGCCCTAATCATTTTAGTTGCCCTTCTCTGAACCTTTTCTAGTGCCAGTGTATCTTTCTTGAGATGAGGAGACCACACCTGTACGCAGTATTCAAGATGTGGCCGTACCATGGATTTATATAAGGGCAATAAGATATTCTCCGTCTTATTCTCTACTCCCTTTTTGATTCCCAACATCCTGTTTGCTTTTTTGACTGCCGCTGCACACTGTGTGGATGTCTTCAGAGAAGTATCCATGATGACTCCAAGATCTTTTTCCTGACTCGTTGTAGCTAAATTAGCCCCCATCATATTGTATGTATAGTTGGGGTTATTTTTCCCAACGTGCATTACTTTACATTTATCCACATTCAGTTTCATTTGCCATTTTGTTGCCCAATCGCTTAGTTTTGTGAGATCTTTTTGAAGTTCTTCACAGGCTGCTTTGGTCTTAACTATCTTGAGCAGTTTAGTATCGTCTGCAAACTTTGCCACCTCACTTTTTACCCCTTTCTCCAGATCATTTATGAATAGGTTGAATAGGATTGGTCCTAGAACTGACCTTGGGGAACACCACTAGTTACCCCTCTCCATTCTGAGAATTTACCATTTATTCCTACCCCTTGTTCCCTGTCTTTTAACTAGTTGTCAATCCATGAAAGGATCTTCCCTCTTATCCCATGACAGCTTAATTTATTTACGAGCCTTTGGTGAGGGACCTTGTCAAAGGCTTTGTGGAAATCTAAGTATACTATGTCCACTGGATCCCCTTTGTCCACATGTTTGTTGACCTCTTCAAAGAGCTCTAATAGATTAGTAAGACACGATTTCCCTTTACAGAAACCATGTTGACTTTTGCCCAACAATTTATGTTCTTCTATGTGTCTCACAATTTTATTCTTTACTATTGTTTCAACTCATTTGCCCGCTACTGACGTTAGACTTACCAGTCTGTAATTGCTGGGATCACCTCTAGAGCCCTTTTTAAATATTGGTGTTATATTAGCTATCTTCCAGTCACTGGGCACAGAAACCAATTTAAAGGACAGGTTACAAACCACAGTTGTTAGTTCCGCAATTTCACATTTGAGTTCTTTCAGAACTCTTGGGTGAATGCCATCTAGTCCCAGTGATTTGTTACTGTTAAGTTTATCAATTAATTCCGAAACCTCTTCTAGTGACACTTCAATCTGTGACAGTTCCTCAGATTTGTCACCTACAAAAGCCGGCTCAGGTTTGGGAATCTCCCTAACATCCTCAGCCATGAAGACTGAAGCAAAGAATTCAGATATGATAAAGCCCGTGACAAGTGTCAGTATCATCTTAGAAGAAAAATACTACAGAAAACAATATTTGCAGCCTGAGGAAAGGTCTCCTATAAACACTCCAAATCCAACAGACTTATCTAGTATGTACATTAGCTACTAATGTAACGCTTTCAAATATGTAAGTTTATTATGTTTATCTTCTTCCAAAACACAGCAAAAGGGGATGCTCAATCATCCATAGATATTTAATGCTCCCACACACTTTTAGTAAGAAGGAAAAACTCTCAGACCTCGTAGAATGAGATATGCCTACAAAGATCAAATCAGATTTAAACAATGTTACCACAATCTCAGTGAACAGAAAACTGAACGGGATAGATAAAGCAAATCAAATGTTTATATCATTACATTATCAAATAAAATTACCACAAGTACTGAGGAATAGTAAAATAGTCATTACATTACCTTTTGAATAGCAAAATATGGCCTGTTTAATATTGTCCTGCTCTAATGACATTTCTGCCAGTCTAACCCACTCCTCAGTGTCACTAGGGTTTAAATGAGCTGCAATCAACTCAAATTGCAATGATTTCTCCATATCACCTTGGTCTTCATAGATCATGGCAAGAGTAGAAAATGGCTCATAAGCAAGAGGAGCTATTAAAGACAAAAATACTCATTAAGTTTTAAACTTTTTAACCAACCTGAAATAAAATAATTTAGGCTTCTGTAAATAATGCACATTAGAAGTATATGAAATATTCAATTAATTTGTTAAAACAAAGAAGAAACTTTCAGACAATCTCCCAGTTTATTTTACGTGTAATTAAACAAATTGACTAAATTTTACTACAACCTTATAGTGCTTTATCCATACAGCAAACTATTTCTACAAGCATTTAAACCCCAATTCTGCAAAGTTAATGGCACTTAAGTACTTAAAGCTAAGCAAGGGTATAAGTCTTTGCAGGATCAGGGTCTTAATTTCTTTTTACAAACAACAGAGAGAGAGAGAGATTAAAGATGAGCTAGGAGTATTCATATCATTAATTTGGTATTAGGACCATTTACAAATAGACCAGTTCCTGATGCTGCAGTATTTGATATTAAATGAAGCAACACAGTTAATTTTTAGTTTCCTTGAGGAATACTATAAATTCCACATGAATCTTATTCCTTTTGATGGCTCACACACTCCCACGAAATACTGAAGTACCTTGTCTTATGATTTCCATGCACATCAGTATCGCCTCCTCATGTTCCCCTCGAGCAAACCTAATGTTGGCTTCTCCCATGAGGCCTCTAAGGGCTCGAGGAAGTTTACTGCGAGGCCTTTTCTCCTAAATTGAAAGATTACAATAGAAACAAATATAAATATACCATAATAGGCTTGGCAAGTGGATCAACTGACCTGTCAAATAATATCAAATTGACGGCCTATTATTTCACCAGCGTCAAACATTGTCAAATATTCTAGCAAGAATGCCCTGATGTAGGCGGTGGCCTACCTTTTAGGTTACATCATGGTGTCATTCTCTTTTTTTATAACCTCATTTCATCGTGTTTTGCATTTTTCGGAGTTAAAATAACTGTTAAGTAACTTGGTTGTTGTAATGAGGCATAAGCATCTAAGGCTAAGCCTACTGAAGATCATAAAGCTTTGCTCTTTTCTGTTACTGTTCTAATAAATTCGCGCTCCAAAATATTTGACCATTTTTGGCTTTACTTGACTGGTCAATTTTCCGATTATTTTTGGACTGCTCAAATGCCATCCCTATTCTATGATGCCCAAATTCAAGAGGAATCAATCACATCTGTAATTTTTGTTAAACAAATATAAAATATTTTAAATTTGTTTCAGTACCACTGGTGCTGATACAAGTGTCAGAACTAATTTTGGTAGCTCACTGTGTAAACATCCATTTATAAAAGTTTAAAATCTAATTATAGAAAAACTAAAAATTACTCCCCTATTCTTTAGCCAAGTGCCCTTATATGAGCAGCCCCACACTGGAATAAAAAAGGAGGACTCTGCAGCTGAATTTGTGACTTAGGGGAAATCTTACTGCAACAAAAACAGTTCAGTTAAACCAAAACTTGAGGATGGTAAGTGCACATGGAGCTCAAAACCCAGGCATGACAGATCTCAATGACAGCTGAAGGAAGCTTATATAAAGCGCAGTCGACAAACCAACTCAGGAACCAGCAGGAATCTTTTAAAATATACAGACATGTAAACAAATCAAACAGTTAAAAGGGATCAGGAGACATCATGTATAACATTTTCAGTTACGTTTTCAAATATTAGCATCATGTCTCTAAAATGATGCTACAGAAAACATTTATTCACTGTGCTTCAGTGGTATCATGCAGACTACATGAAGATTTTTAAATGCAAATACTTGCTTTCATCATTTTCTTGGTCTCTCGATTAAGCACCATCTCCAAAACAAAAACATCTCCTGCTGTGGGTTGCTCAGGGGTTTCTTCATCTTCCTCCTCCTCTTCCTCTTCTTCCTCCTCCTCATCTTCATTTTCCCCAAGCATGGAAGCAAAGACCCGATGGACAGATTTACTGACACCATCTGTCGTTTCTCCTGGTTGAAGAGAGTCAGAACAGATTTACAATACATCCTGATGAATCAGCATGTGTTGGTGTTTAAGTCAGGTCTAAAATACTACTGGTAGTACAGATGGAATTGCAACTGGTGTTGCTGACCCCCCAACGATTCCCCCAATTTCTCCCTATGATTGCCTGAGCCTGCCTCTTGGAGATACAGGGCACCCACCAGTGCAATGGCAAGCTTGGATATGACAGAGAACAAATATTTCATACTTACATTCTCTAATTGAACAAACTGTAAACTGTTTTTAAAAGTCACTGTGATAAATGAAGGGAGGGGCCCTACCTTTTACGGACACCCAGCCAGCCACTTAGCTATAAAATCCCTGTTAGTAGCGGTTCTCTACTTGCTTTACCTGTAGAAGGTTAAAAAGTCTGACTGCATGCATAGGTAAAGGGAAGTGAGTGGGCACCTGGCCAAAAGAGCCAATGGGAAGGCTACAACTTTTTAAAGTTGAAACTAGACTCCCCTTTTGTCTATTATTCTCCAGAGAGAGGGGACAGAGCAAAACAGGGCTGAAGCTATGCTGTAAAAAGCTGTGAACCAGATATGGAAACCACCATACCTAAAACTACTCAATTTTAAACCCCAGATATGTAAGTAGATCAGAAAATGTCTAGAAAGACGCGATTAGGTTTCTCTCTCTCTCTCTCTCTTTTTTTTTTTTTCTTATTGGCTTGTGGACTCCTCTGTGCTAACCCCAGGTGCTTTTGTGTTGCTTGTAACCTTTAAGTTGGACCTCAAGAAAACCATTCTTGATGCTTAATTATTATATTTGCTCTTTTTAAATCTAGCAATAGCCTAAGTTCCAGATGTATTTTCTTTCTTTTTGTTTTTAATAAAATTTACCTTTTTTAAGAACAGGATTTCTGTGTGTGTGTGTCCTAAGAGGTTTGTGCACGTTGTTTAATTAGCTGGTGGTAACAGCTGATTTCCTCTGTTTTCTTTCTCAGCTCTTCCCCGGAGGGGGGTGTGAAAGGGCTTGAGGGTACCGCACAGGGAGGAATTCCCAAATGTGCCTTCCTGGGTAAAAAGGGTTTTTTTACATTTGGGTGGTGACAGCATTTACCCAATCCAAGGTCAGGGAGAAGCTGTAACCTTGGGAGTTTAATACCAGCCTGGAGTGGCCAATAATAATTTTTAGAATCCTTGTGGGCCCCCACCTTCTGCACTCGAAGTGCCAGACTGGGGAAACAGTCACCTATCAAAGAACACATGGTTTCAGCAACAAAAGACTGTGATTTTTACATTTCTTAAGCCAGCATACTGACACGTACCTTCTGTTTCACTGCGACTCCGGGATTTACCAGATCCTTTTCCAGATGTAGATGGAGCATCTGGGTCGTATGTATTTTCCTCAGTAGGTACACTTTCTCCATCCTAGATATCAATAAAATTAATCACAAGGTTTGCAATACAACTACTAATTTAATTTTACTGTTCCACCTGCGTTTATAGTTACTGGCATTTAGACTATGGGTTTCTGGCTTTTTGCATTGCTGATGGAACAGATGCTATATTATTCTATTAAAGCAGGCACCAACATTGATTTTAAGAAACTTCTGTTCTCGTCAGTGTAAAATGAACTCAAATTCTGACTGTTCACTGTTGTCTTACATTAGTTCTGAATGAAGTCTCTTGAAGAATACTGCTTGTATTGAAGTACACTGGAATAAGATTACATGGTTCCCCAACATCTCACAAAAAATGAACAAAATTGTAAACAAACAACATGAATATTTTTAAAAGCTTGCCTGCCTTGTCTAAAATTAAATGCAATGCTGAAACCACTACATGGTTAGATGTTGCAATTAATAGTTTCTTGAAACAATCTGTTATACCCTTAAAAAAAATTGGATACAAATGGTGTAATGCTCTCCTGACCAGTAAGGCCTCCTCTGGGGGAACAAAGTATTTTTTTTTTGTGGAACAGCAATTTCAGTGGCCCACAGCAATGGCTCTCCTATTTACTGTAGTTGGGATATAACGGAAAATATACAAAGAAATGAAAAGAGCACTTCAATAATCTTTGAAGGAGTTGCTTCTTGTATCATGAAATTACATGAAGAAAAAGAAAAGATCAGATGTTCCAAATTGCCAACATAGCCTAAGTTTCTTTTCATTAACTAAACAAAAATTGCCTACAAAATAAGAGGGGCAGTTTTTAGTTTACAAAAATAGCACGTTTATAAAATAAGACAACTCCTGCTAGCAAATCAAGAAACATCTTAAAAGCTACAGTCAGGAATAATGAATCAAAACAAAACCTTTGTATATGTACAAAATTATATTTATCCCATTATGGGAATGAAAAATGTGTGGCCTTCATATTCCTATGAGAACTTTGAGTATAATCCTCATTTTCTCCAATTTTAACCTCCTCCAAACTCGACAGTGTGCCTGCATTCCTGCCAAGGATGCCAAGATTCTCTTCAGAGCCAGACACCTACTCACTCTGCAAAAGGAACTGTCATTCCTTATGGTGTCAGGCTCCGTTCACCAAGAATTTCTCTTGTCTTTCTAGAAACATGGCAATGTATAAGAGTCCTATTTTAACAGTATCAAATAATAGTAATTTCTCACATGTATCTCATGATCATAAATTAAGTTCAAAATGCACAAAATATTTCATGGATTAACAATGTCCACATGTAGAGCACAGGCATTACGTGCATAGCTACATGCCGTGGTGGAAGTCAGGCTGCGTCCACACTTGTCACTGCAGCACATACCTACACACCAAAGTGAAAGGCTATGAGTAATGGGGAAAGACTCCGGCAGCAGGGGAAAACAGTTCCCCACTGACAGAGCCTTTCCCCAAAGCTGGGGATGGTCA
Organism: Mauremys reevesii; assembly: GCF_016161935.1. NCBI lineage: Eukaryota > Metazoa > Chordata > Testudines > Geoemydidae > Mauremys > Mauremys reevesii. The sequence goes on along the minus strand of NC_052633.1, from coordinate 23,358,562 downwards.
CTCTGGCATGGAAAAGCTCTGGCGGCAGCAACACAACACCGCTGGTTTTGGCAGTGTAGTGTCCGCAATGTAGATGTGACAGGCACTGCTTGGGCACGTAGTGATGTGTGTAAGCTACACACCCAGGAGAGTTAGGAACATAGGGCACTCTATTTGCCTAAACCGTTTCACTGTCTACACTGCTATTTATACCCTGCTGGGCATCCTCTGTCTGTGCCCTGCCTGCTGCCAGGAGCACAGCGGATCCTAAGATTGAAGTTCAGGAATTTCTCCGCCCATCCAGAGGTTGCCAAAAACAACTAGATGTAGCCTGGTTCTGTCGTTAAAACAGCCGTCCTGTGCCAACTCCCCAGCCAGCATCCACTCCCCTCCCTCCCAGAGGCCATTGCCCTGCATCCTCCCCGGCCATCCCCCCACGCTCCCCGCCCCGACCATTGCCCTGCATCCTCCCCGGCCATCACCCCCACGCCCCCCCGACCATTGCCCTGCATTCACCCCCGCCAGCCCCCCCCGCCCCCCCGCCCCCCCGCCACTGCCCTGCATCCTCCCCAGCCATCCCCCCACGCCCCCCCGACCATTGCCCTGCATCCTCCCCAGCCATCCCCCCACGCACCACCACTCCCCAGGCACTGTCCTGCATCCACCCCGGCCATCCCCCCCACGCACCACCTCCCCCAGGCACTGCCCTGCATCCTCCCCAGCCATCCCCCCACGCACCACCACTCCCCAGGCACTATCCTGCATCCTCCCAGCCATCCCCCGCACCACCTCCCCAGGCACTGCCCTACATCCTCCCCGACCCCCAAACCATCCCCGGCCATTCCCCAAGCACCCCCCTCCCTAAGGCCATTGCCCTGCACCCCCCCAGCCATCCCCCCACGCACCTCCCTCCCCAAGGCCACGAGGCAGCGCGGGCGGAGCCTCCCAGCAAAGGGGCAGCGGGGCCGGGCGGGGGCGGCCCTAACGGGCCAACGAACGGCGTGACCCGCCTGAGGAGATCGGCCGGGCCCCTCACCTTCCTCTCGCGGCTCTTGCGCTCCTCTCGGCGCCTCTCGAACTCCTCGAAGGAGATTTTCCCCTCCAGGTAATCGATCAGCTCGGGGCTGAAGCTCGACATCGCGCTGGGGACTGGGGGGGGGGGGGGTTTGTTTCGCGCACGGACGCGGCGTCCCTTGTTAATCGGGTCCGACCGCAGCTCGCTGCCGCCGCGCAACAGTTCCGGGCTAGCGCCGGCTGGCTGAAAGGCTCAGCTCTGAGCATGCGCGGTACGGCTACGAAGCCGCTGGCCTCCTGCGCGCGGAGAGAGCGGGGCCGCAGGGAGCCGCGGAGGCTCCGGGCGATGGGAGTTGGGTGGGGACAGGGTCTGGGGCTGCTCTGTGCTGCCCCTTCCCCCGTAAGTAGCTATGCTAAGCAGTCTGAGCCCACTTGGCCCTGGGTGCCACCCCGAGCCCGTCTCTCTCCCCAGCAGAAGGTGATTCAATAAAAGCTATTTTACCTGCCTCACCGTGTCTCTCTAACATTCCGGCCTGACAGGGCTTCACGAACCCTGCATGCATTAGGCACAGCTGGCAGGGTGGGCCGGTGACGTACTGACTGCTGTGCATCGCCTCCCACCAAGGGATCGGAAATTAAGCATTTCCTATGCTCACTGTACCCAACAACTTTCCTAAACGCTAAAATTACCCCGACAAACCACTGTTTTCGTAATAAACCCTTATTTCCAGCCCAATGCTCTGTATGGGCCCGATCCAAAGTCTGTTTCTATGGACGTCTTTCCTTTAACTTCAGTGGTCTTTGCATCAAGGAGGTACATATTAGAATCATAGACTATCAGGTTGGAAGGGATCTCAGGAGGTCATCTAGTCCAACCCCCTGCTCAAAGCAGGACCAACCCCCCACTAAATCATCCCAGCCAGGGCTTTGTCAAGCCTGACCTTCAAAACCTCTAAGGAAGGTATTGATAGTTGAAAGGGCATCTCCTCCCATTCCTTGTACTGTTTTAAGTGGTTGAAAAATCACATTAGACAGGAGTTACTGAATCCTGACCAGATAAATGAAGTGAAGGACTATGAATAGAACATAAACTATGCAATAGGTGTATTAGAAGGCAGGGCCGCCCAGAGGATTCAGGGGGCCTGGGGCAAAGCAATTTCAGGGGCCCCTTCCATAAAAAAAAGTTGCAATACTATATTCTCATGGGGGCCCCTGTGGGGCCCAGGGCATGGGGCAAATTGCCCCACTTGCCCACCCCCACCCCTCTGGGCAGCCCTGCTAGAAGGGCACAGATAGATCAAAGATGCAGCCATCCAGGAAGAATAGAAGTCTAACTCCCTAATTTGTGAAGATACCATCAGATGTAAACATTTATGGACATCTATATTGGGAACGCACCCTAGATTTGCTCAGGATTAAGTCAGATTCTTGTGCAGCACAGTTCAAAGTGCGTATGAATTATAGGACTGAAAGAGACCGGTCCCCTGAACTCATGGCAGGGCTAAGTATTAAGAAATGCTACAAAGTCGTAATAAGAGCAGTTTACACTCATGTTGCCCTCACTTTCTACTAGTAAAAATGAAAGGCAGTGTTAGAAGAGCCCCTAAATTTTTTCAGGAAATACACAGAAGTTAAATGTATATTTAATAACTCAAGTTTTACTGATTACATTGATTCTTTGGAGGAAAGACATCTGTAGTTTTTCTTTTCATCAAGTAGAAACAGAGTAGCAGAACTCTTAAAATTGAGAAACCATTTCTATGACCCATCTGGAATAGGGCAGTGATTATGTTTCTAGAGCAATTATTGTATTATAAAACAACGATGAAATCACTTATAGATATGTATTCTAGCTTCTGAGTTTGCATTAACTGACATCGATGTCTTTAGGCTTTTCTAAATATGCTAGTCTGTCTCCTGTTCCAAAAAACAAAACAAAAACAAAAAGTCTCCCTTTAGTGGGCTAGATAGAGCCAGACTACATACCTGTGCTAGTTTACAACATAAAATCCTTTCAACTACTAACAGCTAAAGGAGGTTATTTAGATGATAGATGCCTGTGTTTTGAAGCCAATGGCCTGCCTTCTTGTCCCAGTTCTACAAGTGCGCCAGTATAGCTGGTGACCATGTCAGTACCGAAACAACAATGGAGCTATTACCTCCATATTTCATACCCATTATTAAACAAGGGGTTAGGCCCTGATTCTGCAAAGACTCATCCATGTGCTCCAGTTGGGTGATCCTAGTGAAGTCAATGGGACTTCTGCCATTGACTTTAATTGGGCCAGGATTTCATCCTTTAACTTCAGTCAGTCAGTAGGACTACTCACATGTGGAGTATTAAGCATGTGTGTAAAAGTCTTCTCAAGATCAATGCCATACCTTCCAAATGAGAAGTAACTGTGGTTATCTGAATGCAGGATTTCCTGATGCCATTTTAAAATATGGTACTGAAAATCTGTAATGATTCAGATACATAAGGAATGGTCAGAGCAGAAATAGTAAGATGGGCTCTTATGAATAATTTATTAGTTTAATTACTAAATTGTGGGAATCATAGGGATTCTTTACTATGAGATTCTTATCAAAACATAAAAGCCAAAACATTTAAGTATTCTGATGGCTATTGTGTATCTGAATGAGACCTTGAATATGACATTAATAATGTATGTCCTTAGGACTTCACAGGGTTTTTCTTATTTCCACATTTATGGAGGTTCTTCTTGTATTATCTTCTGCCTTTTTCAGTAGGATGATCTTGGGATCTCTCTCAGATGTATACATCTGATGAGTCTATCTTTCTTTCATGAAGATTTAAAAAGATTATTATTTGTATTGTGGTAGCACCGAGGAGCCCCAGTCAGGGACAAGGGCCCTTTGTGCTAGGTGCTGAACAAACAGAGAACAAAAGAGATGGGTTTCTGTAATGACTGAAGTGATGTGGTTTTTTTTTCAATTCCACACATCTCCAAACCAAATACAAAGCACTCTAATGAAGACTCAGTAAAATTCAAGAAAACAGTTATCTAAAACCTAGATGTAATCAATTTAAAAGGTAACATTTATTTACATTCCTTGACAAAGACAATTAGGAATAGTCAGACATACTACATCAGATTGAAGTTTTCCTTCATTTACATTTCAACAAGTAAAATCTTGTCAGATCAATCTTCACAACCATCCATACCTCACCACCTGAAAAGTGAGCAAATATGGCAATTACAGCCAGATGTCAGATTTGAATATGTAAAGACTCAGATGCTGAAGAAAATGTTAAACTGTCAGATAATAGTCAGAAACACCAAAGCAGTAACATTTTGCCATGTATGCTTCCAATTCACATGAAGTCCAAAAGTAATCACCTGAAAGGAAAAATAAATAAACAAAATAAATAAATAAAATAAGAATGGTAAATAGGAGCATTTAAAAGCAAAGCCAAAGGACCCTAACTGATCCAAAGCCAAAGCCAAAGGACCCTAACTGAAACACTCCCACTGGCTTAGATGGGCTCATAAGTCCCAAATTATTAGCATGAGCATTGTTAAACAGTAAATTATCTTTTCTGACTGGGAGTAATCTCTGTAAGGGTCAGGGTGAGGAACAGATTCCTCAAGGCTTACCCATTTCCCTGCATGATTATGGCATAGACACCTTTGAGGAATACAGCTCCGTGGTGCCCGAGGACTGGATTTCAAATCCTGCCCCACCTAGAGTGGAAATGTACAGTTCTGCTGTGTTTAGCACATTATATGGCTGCAAAACTGATAGGGTGGCGAGATTAGGAAGTCGTAATTAACTGAACACAAACCCTGGTTAGAATTTTAAAAAATTTAAAAAATGCCCAGTCTTTCAGCCCCTAAATCTTCATCAGGTTAACAACAGAATCTCCAGATATTTTGGGGGTCCAGAATCTGATCTTATGTGATGCAATATTTAGACAATAGAGTAAATCAAGGATAGGGGAGCAGCACAGTTAATTCTGCGTTTCTAGGTCTTCATCAGTATGTGTCAAACATCAGTGTTGGTTTATGTTCCTTAGGCCCCAGACCTTGAGTTATCCTCTGTGTGGCTGATGCAGCAAAACACAAGTGTCCAGTAATTTAGTAATATCACAGTAAATATAAACTATTTTGTAAGAATACTCAAAGCAAATATTTTCATTTATGAACAGCCAGAAATTTATGTTCAGAAACCATCTCTTACCCACTATTTATTTCTAAAAACAACCCAAAGAGTCATTTAAATCACACTGGAATTTGTTTAAGTTTAGAATTTTCATAGCTTCACAAATTTTAAAGCCAGAAGGGACCACTATGATTATTTAATCTGTCTTCCTGCATTACACAAGCCATAGATTTTTACTCCATAATTCCTTCATCAAACTAATACATTCTGATTGAGGTAAAGCCCCATATTTTAAAACCACTTTTTAATCCATTACATTGTTTGTGTGATGCTGATTTTTTTTTCAAATTAAACCCATCAAAAGGTGATTTAAATGAAAATATTAATACAATTGTCACTATAATATAATGAATGGTGGTGGTGTGCTACATAGTCCAGACAGAGCCATGGACTAGTGAGCTAAGCACAGGACTGGCAGCCAGAAACTCCTGAGTTTTAACCTTGACTGCCACTGACTCCTTATAGGTCCTTGGGCAAGTCACTTAGGACCTGATCGAATTCCTATTGAAGTTCTTACTGTTTGTAGAATGGGGGCAATAATACTTAGCTACCCTCATTATGTTGTCATAAGGAGGATTATTATTTATATAGTATACAAAATAAAAATAAAATAAGCAGTACATTTGGCCATGGATATACTAATAGTGCAAGCTTGATTCATATTATAGTATAGACATATGAATCAGTTTGCACACTATTTTATTCAACCTTCACTTTTAATTGAAGAAATAAAAACATTTACAGAGATTTAAAAGGCCGATTACTCTTTGTTACTGTAATGTTTTCTTTTTTGAGTCTGTTCTTTCCTTGATGTGCACATATCATGGGAGGCTATCAGCCTCCATTGGAAAAATTTCGATTGTACTAGGTTTTACTTGATCTCTTGAAATCTTTCCCTATTTAATCCAGCAAATGTCAAGTATCTGTCTCTGGAAATAAACTAGAGACATAAACTTCTGACTTCAGAATACTTCTTACCATGCAGAAATAAATTAACTCCCCAGAAATTTCTCCTTAAATACATTTCAATCACCTTTCAGTGAGAGTTAAAATATCACACATTTCTGATGTGTTATCAAGAGCAAGTTATTTTTTATTCTTCATATGGAAGGGAAAATTACCCGAATCCAAATCTGTAACTCAACCACATGTAACTGTCAGTACAGAGGAAAAACAATCACTTTTACCTTGGTCAGCAGCTTCTTTCAGCCTTTGAAGTAATTCTGAAATAGTTTTTTCTTTTCTTCATAATCTGCAAATGCAGAAGCAGTAGGATCCGAGTATATAGCTACAGGCCTGGATCTGTCATTATTCATGGAGAAAGTATCTAGGAACTTTCTCAGATCAAGACCTCTTCCCGAAAAATAAGCCTGGAGTGTTCTAAAAAACTGAATACAGTTTACATTTAAAAAATGTAAAATAAATAATCATATCAATTAAAACAAAGTAAATATACTTGTGAAAGAAACTGGATGGGAATGAAGTCCTATTTTATCCACAAACACGTACAGCACAGGCAGTGGCAGAGCAAACTGTTCCACTCTGCTTTCACAATGTGTTTTAAGTGTGAACTGGAATGATTATACCTAGCAGTGATTTAGTCATATTCATTTGCTAAGTATAGTCATTAGCCCCTATGATGGGACTGGCCACACAGACCCAGCAATTGTTGCCAGATTCTGACACTGAAGTTAATGGGATTGCATGTGGAGTAAGGTACTTCTCATCGTGAGGAAGGGTGTCAGAATCTGGCCTTGTGATATGGACACCTCTCCAAAGACCAACAACCCATTAATCAGTGAAGTCTCAGCTGAGCTGTACTGATTCAAACTGGTAACCTAGAGGAGAAAACCTCTCCCAACTGCCAGTCCCCACAACTACCTCTCCCAACTGCCAGTCCCTTCTGACACTGAGAATATCAGTAAAACATATTTGTTAGCTTTGGTTTTCCAAATAAGAGGTGGCATAAATCAGGAAGATTGAAGCAGACTGCTTCAAAGGTCTTAAATTATTTCTTCAGACCCCTAGGCTTTAGGGATTGATTAATGGGGTAGATACCCAACTTTTTAATGCATGCCTTTTACACACCAAATACACCTTAACTGTGAAGCTTATTAAACAGTTTACAATATCCGGAAGTCCCTCAAATTGACATGTGTGCTAAACTATGCAAGAGTATAGTTTATATAAAGCCTTTAAGATCTTTACAAGCAATGTGATTAGAGTATTATGCTGCCCAATTTGCTAACATTTTCTTTAGAAAAAGCGCACGGTGAAACCTCCATTAAGAGCAGCCTCTAGCAACAGCCAGAGTAGCCTCAGGTTTTCCAGTACAATTTTATTTATCCTAAAAGTCACCTGCAACTGATTTGAGCTGATCCTTTGGCTGGATAGTCTTTGTTATATTTAAAAAATATTAGGTTTTAGTATTTTTTTAAATTTTATATTGGTCACCTTCCAAACAAGTACAAACATTGCTGCTAATCACCGACATGTTTCTCACAACTTTTGCATAAGATCTTATAAATAATCCTTTGTGATTGAATATTCTGTTGTTAATTGGCTGCCATATCTTAAACCATTCAAGGTGCTGTGTCAGATACGAATATATTTGTGTTTTCAAACCATGGTTTACCATTTGACTTAAACAATATTGTCTATACAGTCAACAAGAACAGGACTAGGAGAACACACAGAGCACCCCTATTCTGTTGGATAAAATGAGTTGTATTTTCACAGATCAAAATACATCTCTTTTTAAATTAATGTGTATTGTACATAGGTCTGATGAAGATCCATGTGCAGTATATTAAATTGAAAGTGTTTCTTCAAGTTAGATTAAAGCATGTGCAGGTGGCTGCTGATACTGACCATACAAAGCACATCAGAGTTACCAACACTGAAAAGGGACCCTCTTAGCTTCTTTGAAGTTTTTAATTACAACAGGTAAGAAATTCTTATAATGAGACACCTAAATATGAGAAACACACATGGAGTTTGGGCTTCATTACAATGTTTCCTGCAGGGTTTCCTTACTAGATCTCGGTTTCTGGGATTGTCCAGAGGTTTCCATTTTTCTTCTGGCCTTAGCGGAGCCCCCTTTGCCAACCCCCTCAGAGTAAGCATAGTACACAGAACCAGAAGTGCCACTTTCCACATGCTGGAGAGCTGAGCAGGCTGCACATGAGAGGGGGAAAGAACAAGACTGAATGAGTTCTAAAAAAAGGTGCACTACTGACACATGAAAGCAAGCATTTCATATAATTAATGTGGATAAATGGTTTAAAACAATCAATCAATCCATGACAAGGAGGATCTACCTACTGGAGAATATATTAGAGAGAGAGAGAGTGTGGTTTTTCTCCCACTTCCCCCCCCCCCCACTTTAGTGTCTCTTGGGGAACAGATTAGTCCTAAAGAAATGCTTCCCATTCCATTGCTACCTCTGAAACACTGCATCCCCTCTCTATTTCCATCATATAATAGTTCTAAAATAGCTAATCATTAGTTACAGCAGCAGATCTTTGTGTGCCCTGAGGAAATAAATAAAGCTTACCTGTAAGTTTGGTTCTGGCTTGCCCCTTCCTGGTTAGCCTGTCTGTATCTGCAAAACAGACTGATCTCTCCATTTATATTGCTAGTGGACTGGCCGTGGGTGGGTGCCAATGACGTTAGTAGTATTGCAGTAATGATTCCATTTCCATCCATGACAAAGACCCTTGAGAATCTCATCCTCGATACTCTTAAGGCCTGTTGCTACTAAATCTTGCAGCACACACTGCCCTCCCTCCTCATCCAGCCACATTACTGAAAATTTGTGGATGGCAAAATATAGAAGTTTCCTGCGGGGGTGGTGGAAGCTTAATAAAATGTTACTTTTAAATCAATTTTATACATTTGTTTTTCAGATTATATCTAGCAGAAGGATTTCCAAGATAAGCTAGATATGGAGCAATTTCCTGGTGCTAGAAGACAGCAAGGTGAGGTCTATTTCAAGATGCAAAATCTTAGCACCTTAATGAAAGTATTGACCTGATATCCTTATGTTATCTGCATTCATTTACAGATTGCATATGGGGATACTAGAGTAGATGATTCCAAGGTATTACAGACAAAGATTCTAACAAGGATTACAGTGTTTAACTTGTTCTTATTCAATAATATCAGTTCAAAACTGCTATGACATTTGATTGTAGTTCTCCTCATATATTTTTCTCCTGACAATTTAAAGAACATTTTAATTACAGCAGTTGCACCAAAACTGTCACTTTTAAAGTTAGGAATCTTGGTCATTCTTTTATCACCAGTCCATTATCATTATTAATAAATATTTGTACAGAATGCCATGCCAGTAGGTGTGTATCTTTATTTATTGAGATTTAAACTTTTTAAAGACACTGATCTATGGCTCTAGGAACCCTGACATCGCTAACACAAATAAAATTCCAGTTGCATTATTTTGCTATCTATAGTAATGTGTGTACCTAGCACATAGATTATCTTATAAGGTTACACTAGGAGTTATTGTAGTATTTAGACTCGATTGTTTTTAACTGCTTTGTTTTTGTTATCTGTGGGCAGCTTGGAGACATTGAGCTCTCAAGTACATGCATTCTGGTTTTCAGATCAGCACCAGGGACAGCAACAACAGGAGAAACAGAATGAAGGGGAAAAGGCTGAAACTTAACAGGGTTTCAGCTATTTTAAATTAACCAGTCTGACAGAATAAGCTAGTCACAGCACACAAACACACCCCACACACTTTATATGTCTGTCAAGCAGATGCTTCTCATATAAGGCAGGTGAAAGTTAGGAAGGACCTCAGTGTCCGCTAGTGGGGAAAATGTCAGGTTTCATGCCAGTTCCAGGACATTCACCAAGTTTTACTCCAGCAATTCTTTTTGTAGAGTTTCTCTCTTTTTAGACACAGAAGCGGCTGTGTTTGTCCTGGACGTTTATGCAGATTTAAATGAGACCAGAAAGAGAACATAAGCAGACCCAATAATTAACTCATCTTTGTCTTTGCTATTTACTTTCCACCCATAGCAACAGTTATTACAAAAAAGTTAACTGGCCACCTTGCATGAAAAAAACACCTTTTGCGCCTCGATTAAGAGATCTCAGTACTGGAACTCCGGTGATCTGGATTGAATGTCTGGCTCTGCCATTGGCTTCCTGTGTGATCATGGGCAAGTCACTTCATCTTTGTGCCTCACTTCCCTGTCTGTAACATGTGGATTGTCTTATTTGGGGATTGTAGGGGCTTCAGGCAGGGATTGGCTTTTTCTAAGCATCTGTACCACACCTAGCACAAGGGCCTCCCCTCTGTTGAGGCTTCTGTGCATTACTGTAATACCAATATTTAAAAAATATAAACAAATGAGAAAAATAATTAGAAGTAATGTGGAAATCATTTCTGATATGTTCTGCAGTATCTATACTTAGTTCATCTCATTTTTCTAGGACCTGCTGCTGTAGAAGCCATTATTGCTTTTCTGTCTGCATTCACTCAAAACCCCCCACAAATGAACAGACAAAAACATATGCTATCCAATAGTTCTTCAGAATAGCAGCAACTTCAGGTGTTTTATTTTATTATCTTATAATGTGGGCATCTTATCTACATGATATACTGACTGCAGACTAAATTGAATATGACTAATAAAATAACTGAATGATGTGTTGAAAATTTTTTTTAATGTCTATGTCCATTGTAAACAGATGTTTTATTTAATAAACATCTGAAATTGCCCATTACTACTTTTGCATTAATCAACTCCTGTACTATAATTTAGCTTTCTAACCTAATATCTCACATTTGTACTCCTTGCAGTCCCTACTGTTGTATAATTCAATGCAAATTTCTCTGACTTTAATGGCAACAGGAGTGAGTTCAAAGGTATCACTTGTCTCAGACTTGAAGAAATATCTAGTGGTTTGTTTTGGCAACGAGGGGAGTGGAAGGAGATACTGTTTTTCTGCCTGCAATAACTTGCTGTTACATATTTTATGTTGGCCTGTGAACTAAAATCATTTAATTCTAAGAACAGGAATATAATCAGAGTCAAAAATATCCCATAAAAACTCTTAGTACCTGGACCAGGAGAAAATAGTTGCTTCTATGGTCAGCAAAAGCAAAAGGATCATTGGGTCTTATCCCGGTCTACACTATGAGTTGGCTGAATTTAGCAGTGTTAGATCAATTTAACCATGGACCCGTCCACAGGATGAAGCCATTTTTGTCGACTCAAAGGGCTCTTAAAATTGATTTCTGTACTCCTTCCCGATGAGGGGATTAATGCTGAAATCGACCTTGCTGGGTCGAATTTGGGGTAGTGTGGATGCAATTCGATGGTATTGGCCTCCGGGAGCTATCCCAGAGTGCTCCATTGTGACCGCTCTGGACAGCACTCTCAGCTCAGATGCACTGGCCAGGTAGACAGGAAAAGCCCTGCGAATTTTTGAATTTCATTTCCTGTTTGGCCAGCGTGGCGTGCTCAGAGGTAACCATGCAGATCTCATCAGCAGAGGTGACCATGGAGTCCCAGCATCGCAAAAGAGCTCCAGCATGGACTGAATGGGAGGTACTGGATCTGATCGCTGTATGGGGAGAGAAATCCGTGCTATCGGAACTCTGTTCCAAAAGACAAAATGCCAAAACATTTGAAAAAGTCTCCAAGGACATGAAGGACAGAGGCTATAACAGGAACCTGCAGCAGTGCCATGTGAAACTTAAGGAGCTCAGGCAAGCCTACCAAAGAATCAGGGAGGCAAACAGCCGCTCTGGGTCAGAGCCCCAGACATGCCGCTTCTATGATGAGCTGCATGCCATTCTAGGGGGTGCCCCTACAATTACCCCAGCCCTGTGCGTGGACTCTGTCAATGGATTCTCACATAACAGGGATGCGGATTTTGGGGATGAGGAAGATGATGAGGAGAAGGAGGAGGTTGAAGATAGCGCACAGCAAGCAAGTGGAGAAACCATTTTCCCCGACAGCTGGGAACTCCCGGACTCCCGGACCTAGAAGGTGGAGAAGGGACCTCTGGTGACTGTACCTTTGTAAATATAATACATGGTTTAAAAGAAATCATGTTTAATGATTAATTTGCCCTGAAGACTTGGGATGCATTCGCAGACAGTACAGCTAGTGGAAAAGTCTGTTAACATGTATGGGGATGGAGCAGGAATCCTCCAGAGACATCTCAATGAAGCTCTCTTGGATGTACTCCCAAAGCCTGTTAGCCACGCGGTGGGGGAAGGAGTGAAGCGATCATCCCAGAGAATTGGGTGTGTGTGTGTGGGGGGGGGGGTTAGTTGGGTTTGTGCTGCACATTAACCTGAAAACCACAGCCCCTCCTTTTAAATGGCCAACCCAACAGGTGCTTGGTATGTGAAATGAGGGCGCTGCTGTTTGAAACCATTCCCACATGTTATGAAGGTTAAAGAAGCCAAAAGACTGTGGCTTACCATGTCTGCTTTCAAGCCGAATTCTGTTGCCCACCGGCCTTGCGTGTGTGATCTCTCACACCAAACTGGCAGGCCCTCAATATAAGAGGCAAAATGCAACCTTGTAAAGAAAGCACACACACTCTGTAATGTTAACAGCTTGGTTCACTGTGAAAGAGCCTACCCATTCTTCTCTAAAATGTGTCTTTTTAAATACTACTCTCCCTTTTTTATCTCCCGCGGCTGCAAATGTTTCAACGCTCCTCATATCATCTCCGTCCCAGAGGCTAGCGAAGATTAGAAGGTGAAAAAACCGCACTCACGATGAAATGTTCTCTGAGCTCATGCAGTCCTCCCACACTGAAAGAGCCCAGCAGAATGCATGGAGGCAGACACTGTCAGAGTGCAGGAAAGCACAAAATGAACGTGAGGACAGGAGGGATGCGTGAGAGGACAGGTGGTGGGAGCAAGAGGAGAGGGGGCGGGATCAAGATGATAGGTGGTGCCAGCATGATGAGAGGTGGCAGGAAGCAATGCTTAGGCTACTGGAGGATCAAACTGACACACTCTGGCATATGGTTGAGGTGCAGGAAAGGCAGCAGGAGCACAGACCACCACTGCAGCCCCTGTGTAACCAACCGCCCTCCTCCCCAAGTTCCATAGCCTCCCACCCAGATGCCCAAGAATGTGGGAGGGGGGCCTCCGGGCACCCAACCACTCCACCCCAGAGGATTGCCCAGGCAACAGAAAGCTAGCATTCAATAAATAAGTTTTGAAGTGCAGTGTGGCCTTGTCCTTCCCTCCTCCCCCACCCCACCCAGGCTACCTTTGCAGTTATCCCCCCATTTGTGTAACAAATTAATAAAGAATGCATGAATGTGAAGCAACAATGACTTTATTGCATCTGCAAGTGGTGATCAAAGGAAGGAGGGGAGGGTGGTTGGCTTACAGGGAAGTAGAGTGAACCAAGGGGGCGGGTTTCATCAAGGAGAAACAAACAGAACTTTCACACCGTAGCCTGGCCAGTCATGAAACTGGTTTTCAAAGCTTCTCTGATGCGCAGCATGCCCTGCTGTGCTTTTCTAACCGTCCTGGTGTCTGGCTACGCGTAATCAGCGGCCAGGCGATTTGCCTCAACCTCCTACCCCTCCATACATGTTTCCCCCTTACTCTCACATATATCGTGGAGCACACGGCAAGCAGTAATAATAATGGGAATATTGGTTTCACTGAGGTCTAACCAAGTCAGTAAACTGCGCCAGCGCACCTTTAAACATCCAAATGCATATTCTACCACCATTCTGCACTTGCTCAGCCTATAGTTGAACAGCTCCTGACTACTGTCCAGGGTGCCTGTGTATGGCTTCATAAGCCATGGCATTAAGGGGTAGGCTGGGTCCCCATGGATAACTATAGGCATTTCAACATCCCCATCGGTTATTTTCTGGTCTGCGAACTAAGTCCCTTTCTCCAGCTGTTCAAACAGACCAAAGTTCCTGAAGATGCGAGCGTCTTGTACCCTTCCCGGCCATCCCACATTGATGTTCGTGAAATGTCCCTTGTGATCCACCAGTGCTTGTAGCACGATTGAAAAGTACCTCTTTTGGTTTATGTATTGGTTGCCTTGGTGGTCCAGTCCCAAGATAGAGATATGCGTTCCGTCTATCACCCCACCACAGTTAGGGAATCCCATTGCAGCAAAGCCACCCACTATGACCTGCACATTTCCCAGAATCTCTACCTTTGATAGCAACAGCTCAGACATTGTGTTGGCTACTTGGATCACAGCAGCCCCCATAGTAGATTTGCCCACTCCAAATTGATTCCCGACTGACTGGTAGCTGTCTGGTGTTGCAAGCTTCCACAGGGCTATCGCCACTCACTTGTGAAGTGTAAGGGCTGCTCTCATCTTGGTATTCTTGTGATTCAGGGCATGGGAAAGCAAATCACAAAGTTCCATGAAAGTGCCCTTCCGCATGCGAAAGTTTCGCAGCCACTGGGAATCATCCCAGACCTATGCGGTCCTACCAGTCTGTGCTTGTTTCCCAGGCCCAGAATCGGCATTTCACGGCATGAACCTGCCCCATTACCACCATGATGTCCAAATTGCCAGGGCCCGTGCATTGAGATAAGTCTGTATCCATGTCCCCATCACTTTCGTCACTGCGCTGCCGTCGCCTCGTCGCCTACTTTTGAAGTTTCTGGTGCTGCATATACTGCAGGGTAATGCGTGTGGTGTTTACAGTGCTCATAACTGCTGCGGTGATCTGAGCAGGCTCCATGCTTGCTGTGGTATGGCATCTGCGCAGAAAAAAGGTGCAAAACGATTGTCTGCAGTTGCTGTCACGGAGGGAGGGGCGACTGACAAAATGGCTTACAAGGAATTAAAATCAACAAACAGGGCGGGTTTGCATCAAGGAGAAAACACACTCAACTGTCACAATGAAGCCTGGCCAGTCATGAAACTGGATTTCAAAGCCTCTGATGTGCAGCGCGCCCTGCTGTGCTCTTCTAATTGCAAACAGCCTAGTCAGCAAACAGTGCCAGCGAGATTTTAAATGTCCAAAGGTACATTCTACCACCATTCTGCACTTGCTCAGACTACAGTTGAACTGCTCCTTACTACTGTCCAGGCTTCATGAGCCATGGGAGCAAGGGGTAGGCTGGGGTAGGTGTGACCGCACGGTGCTGCCGGCTGGGAGAGCAGCCTGAGGCAAAAGTCTCCAGCTCGCATGATATTCCAGGCAGGACTGAATCTCCATTAGACGAAACTTAAAGAAGAGAATGATCTGGAGTCATTCCCATTTATGTCCAGGCGCCCCGGACTGACCTCACCGAGGCTGGCCAGGAGCAACCAGGAGACAGCAGCAGACAGTGCAATATGGCTGCTAACCGTCTTTGCTAACTTGTGAAGGCAAGGAGCTGCTGCTGTGTAGCAATGCAGTACTGCGTCTGTCAGCAGCGCCCAGGAGACATACAGTGACAGTGAGCTGAGTGGGCTCCATGCTTGCCGTGGTATGTCGTCTGCACGGGTAACCCAGGAAAAAAGGCGAGAAACGATTTTTTGCCATTGCTTTCACGGAGGGAGGGAAGGAGGGAGGGGGGCCTGACGACATGTACCCAGAACCACCCGTGACAATGTTTTTGCCCCATCAGGCATTGGGAGCTCAACCCAGAATTCCAATGGACAGCAGAGACTGCGGGAACTGTGGGATAGCTACCACAGTGCAACACTCCGAAAGTTGATGCTAGCCTCAGTACTGTGGACGCACTCTGCTGATTTAATGTGCTTAGTGGGGACACACACACAATCGACTATCAAATCGATTTCTAAAAAAAAGACTTCTATTAAATCGACCTAATTTTGTATGTAGACATACCCTTAGGCTTCATACTTATCCCATATTCCTTGTCAATGATTTTTATTACTTCTTTAACCAACATTACAATCACATAATTATTAATCAAAGAAAACCAAACAAGAGTTACAAAACCCCAGTATAAACCACATCAGAGTCCACTAAAACACCACCAAGTGTTTGAAGAAGGGAAAGAAAAGCCTTAGAAATCCAAATAGACTTTGGGGTTCTCAACCTGGGGACTGTGATAATTTTCCTCTTTCTTTAGATGGGGAATACGGGAGTGTCACAAAAGTGTGTTTTGTGTTGTGTGGTAATGGAATGGAAAACACAGAGAACCTCTGAAGCAAACATCAAAAGAAAACTTTGCATTTTGTCATGCAGTATAAAATGTGAGTAAGTAAGGTCATTTGCATAGAAATATCTTTTAGTTATTTTTATTTTTTTTTCAAAGAAATATTTACAATTATACAGAAACTTGGAACCCTAAGAATAAGAATTAAAGGCAGGGTACCACTCATTTTTGTCTTTTATGTTGAGCAATTCTACTTATATCAAGGAAAATAAAGATTTTGTATTTACAAGTTGTATCATAGCCCATGTATGTTCCTGGTCCAAAGACCATGGCAGTCACTGTAAACATTCCAGAAACCCTCAATGACACAGACAATGGTTTCGTTATGAAAGATTTAAGAGATATACAGAATGTAGAATACTCAAGTAGCTGATTGAGGAGATATCTGAGCCATTAGCGATTATCTTTGAAAATTCATAGAAGATGGAGAGATTCTAGAGGACTGGAAGAGGGCAAACACTGCCCATCTACAAAAAGGGGAATAAGGACAGCTAAGGGAATTACAGACCAGTCAGTTTAACTTCAGTACCCAGAAAGATAATGGAGTAAATAATCAAGCAATTAATTTGCAAACACCTAGAAGATAATAAGGTGACAAGTAATAGTCAACATGGATTTGTCAAGAATAAATCATGTAAAATCAACCAAATAGATTTCTTTGACTGGGTAACAGGCCTTGTGGATGGGGGAAAGCGATAGATGTGCTATGTGTTGACTTTATGTTGGCTTTTGATACTATCTCACATGACCTCACAAATAAACTAGCCTAGATGGAGCTACTATAAGGTGGGTGGCATAACTGGTTGGAAACAGTTCCCAGAAAGTAGTTATCAGTGGTTCACAGTCAAGTGGAAGAACCTATCAAGCAGGGTCCTTCAGGGATTGGTCCTGTTCAATATCTTCATAAATGATTTAGATAATGATATAGAGAGCACATGTATAAAGTTTGTGGATTATACCAAATTGGAAGGGGTTGCAAGTGCTTTGGAAGATAGGATTAAAATTTAAAATGATCTGGACAAACTGGGGAAATGGACTGTAATAAACAGGATGAAATTCAATAAGGACAAATGCAACATACTCCACTTAGGAAGTTACACACATACAAAATGGGAAATGACTGCCTATGAAGGAGTACTGCGGAAAGGGTCTGGGAGTTAGAGTGGATCACAAAGCTAAATATAAGTAAGCAGTGTAATACTGTCCCCCCACATCCAAAAGTGAACATAATTCTGGGATATATCAGCAGGAGTGTTGTAAGCAAGACATGATAAGTAGTTTGTTCACTCTACTCTGTGCTGATTAGGCCTCTGCTGGAATATTGTGTCCAATTCTGGGTGCCACATTTCAGGAAAGATGTGCACAAATTGTATAAAGTCCATAGGAGAGCAACAAAAATGCTTAAGTATCAGAGGGGTAGCCGTGTTAGTCTGGATCTGTAAAAGCATGCATCTGACGAAGTGGGTATTCACCCACGAAAGCTCATGCTCCAAAACGTCTGTTAGTCTACAAGGTGCCACAGGACTCTTTGCTGCTTTTAAAAATGCTTAAAGGTCTAGAAATCATGACCTATGAGGAAAGAGTGAGAAAATTGGGTTTGTTTAATCTGGAGAAGACTGAGGGGAGACCTAACAGTTTTCAACTATATAAAAGGTTGTTACAAGGAGGAAGGAGAAAAATTGTTCTTTAACCTCTGAGGATAGGAAAAGAAACAAGGGGCTTAAATTGCAGCAAGGAAGGTTTAGGTTGGACATTAGGAAAAACTTCCTGTCAGGTTAGTTAAGCACTAGAACAAACTGCCTAGGGAGATTGTGGAATCACCGTCATTGCAGGTTTTTAAGAACAGGTTAGACAAACATCTGTCAGGAATGGTTTATTACTTAGTCCTGCCTTGAATTCAGAGGGCTGGACTAGATGACCTACTGACGTCCCTTCCAGTCCTACACTTGTATGATTCTATGCCTGCACCTTAAAACTGAAGAATATTTTAAAGCATGTATATTTTGTATACGTGTCAATATTTTTCCCCTTTGCCACAGAAGAAAGAGGTGGGTTGATAATTTGAGATACATTGGGTTTGATATGGGGCATCTGTTTTTGAACAGGCTGCTTATTATTGTATGGACAGCTCAAGAAGTATGTTGACAGTTTAATGTACATTTTAAAACGTAAAACAAAGCAAATCAAATAATTTAAGTTTGATTACTGCTAATTTCCAAAGAGTAATCCATGTTACAAAGGAATGTAAATTAAATTTTGATTATATTTTCAATTTGCAAAGGGTAGTTGACAATAAATAATGCTTTAACCTTAGACTTTGAGTCTACTTACGTTTAACCTACTGTTCTTGTATATACCCCACGATGATTCTTTCTGAGTAGGAGATATAGCTCTGTAGTTAAATGACCTCTGCTGGAACTATGGGAAGGAAAAAGGAGATGATGCATTTCTTCTGACTCTGTCTTCCCATACAACACTTTTGTGATGAAATCAGGTCTTATCTGAACAAATAAAAAAAATCCTAAATAAGCTGCAAAAATCTGTCAAGGAGTTGTCTTTTGTAGTGAATCACACTATCCCCTACAAAGAAGCTAGGAGTCCGATAGCCATGGTGACCCCACAGAGGAGTTCTCAGACTCAGTTGTACTTGGATCACACGATAAGATAGACCAAACAGACATCAGTGCTTTGTTGGAGTAGGCAGACTGCTTTTAGAGCAGAGATAGTAGCCGTTGAAAATGTAGTTTCACTTTAAGTGTCCTATTAATATAACCCCAGAAATTCTGAGAATCAGTCTGCTGCATGAGAATGTGGCAAGACTGTTGAAACACCAAAAAAATCCAAACAAAATACCCCTAATAAAACCAAAAACAAACGTTTTAATTAAACCTTTTCACTTTGTGTATGAGAGAGACACATCCCAGAAATGCATTCACCAAGTTCAAATCAGAAAAAGCTGTTATGAGATATTCTGATAATCAGATGCATTACATTAAGAAAATGAAAGTCTGAAGAGGGATTGCAGATATCTGCTTGGTACATAGAAATGAAAGCTTCAGTGAATTTGGAAGATATTTGAATAGTTTGAAGAACAAAGATTTTGATTAAATTGAGTCCTGGAAGTATATTCCTAATCTGAAAGTCTTGTACAAATATGTAATCTTCATGATCGTTTGCATACCAAGTTGCTTATACATCTTCATTCCCCTATTTCTATTTACTTTTTTAAAGTATTTCAGTAGGGAGTGAAATCTTTTTCCTAAAAGTATGTTTTTGACACTCTCAATATATTCTAATAGTAAATATGCTGAGAACTAATGTGAATTTAAAAAAAATTACATTGCTTCTGGTGGAGCCTATGCTCCATACAACTGAGTTTAACAGAAACCATGAAAGTTGGGTGGTTGATGATGTAGGCACAAACATGAGAGAGTCAATTCTTTTATCCTTGTTGTAGGCTCTCTTTTTAATTCAATAATCTTTTATCTGAAATATGTTTGTTACTGAGCCAAAATGAAGTGTGAACAGATTTAGCACTGGTTTCAATACTGGGACTCTTTTTTGGCCAAAAGCATATTTTTGAAAGATAATTCAACTGCAGCCTTTTCAGTGAAGTAAACTCAGCCATAAATAGTACACATTCAGAATTGAGTACTATTAGTGCAATTATACTCATTAGACAAAATTACATCCTTCTATGAGATGGTTGGCTTCACAAATGTCTGCCAGCTAGCTATCAAAATGTGCCACTTCAAAGGTGTCTAAATTCAGATTGTGCTTTTCTCAGCAACCCTATCCAAATGAACACATCCCTGCCGAAGTGAAGATTGTTAATTATATACACCGTACATCATAATATGAATATTAATGTGCATCTGATAGATAACAATTCCTTAAACTAAGGCAACACTTTCAGATGATCAGCCTTAAGCCCCAGGCAAGTCACTTCTATATATCTTTAACCCCCACCGTTGGAACGCCAAAAAAATCCAAACAAAATACCCCAAATAAAACCAAAACCAAACGACCTTTTAATTAAACCTTTCCACAGATCCCAGAAATGCATTCACCAAGTACAAATCAGAAAAAGCTGTTATGAGATACTCTGATAATCAAATACATTACATCAAGAAAATGAAAGTTTGAACAGGGATTGCAGATAGCTGATTAGTACAGAGAAATGAAAGCTTCAGTGAAATCCACCCCCCCCCCCAAAAAATTAAAAAACATTAAAAAAAACCCACCATCCCCAACTGTTCTCGAGCAATGATCATGGGGGAAAAAAAGAAAAGAAAAGAAAAGAAACCAGACCAGGTGGTGTCCTGGAGAGAGCAGAAAGATAAAACACCAGGAATGTGGTTTAACTAGTCTGAAACTTTATTAAGTAACATATCTGGGAACTATTTGGTAATAGTGTGCCCTGTGCAGTCATCCTCCTTTTGTATTCCATTCCATCATGTGAAGGGATGCAGACAGCTCCCTACCCCATTAACCTGGTCTCAGCACCATTGATGAGATCTCAATACCCTTCCCCTTGTCTGAGGGTTAAAGGGGGATGAGGAAGAGAGGGTTGTCTCCCCACTGTACCAGTGGTTAGGAGCTCCTACCCCATCCCCTACCTTCTTTAGGAGTTGCTTCTCCTAACCCACTTCCGATTCCAGTTTGTCGGGGAGCCAGAATACCTAATGAATGAGTACCTGCACTGGGCACCTACCAAATTGTGACAAAACAACTTTGGCAACCTAATTTACCCACCAGGTCCCAGGGCTGCTGAGAGAAAGGTGAGAAAACTACAGTTTTACTGATGTACAAGAAAATACTATGTGAAATATTAACAGTTTGGGAAAGACGACAGACTAGAGGTGAGGAAAGAATAGTTAGATTTTTCAGCAAGCATCGTCTCAGTTTATTATATTTTCCCTTATGAGAGTTAGGCAGATGATGCGGGCCTACTAGCTAAGCATAAATTAACATTTTGGAATCTACTCTATATGGAGTCTAATATTACTACCTCACGCGTCCCAAGTAAGCCACGTACTCTTTAGGTCTGAACAAACAAATTATAAAGTTCCCCAAGTAATGCTATTAATACACACACGTCTTTTGTTCACTATTTTTATTTTACCTTTCGAATACTTAGAATACCAAGTATTACAATTTAGAAAGAAAAGCACATCAATACCTGAGCAAAGACCAAAGGCAAATATTGACCACTATGCCCAACAGCGTAGGTAAAAATACAGGTGGTAACATTCACAGCACTCTGCATACAGTATGACTAGTAAGTGACACTTTTTGTGAATTACAACCATTTATATAATGCAAGTGTTAGTGTACCATACAAAAATTATACACAAAAATAAGAGGTGTATTTAATACAGTATATATAATGCTGGACAAAGTACTCCAAAAGTCATGCACATTTGTGTGGAAAAGACAAGTAAAAATTAAATTTGGAGTACCTACTGCAGAGACTAGACACGTCACACAGCACATGAAGGTCCCAAACGAGTTCCTGTTCAAATCTAATTCCCGCTGATGTCAATAGAAAAAGGACTGGTCTCCAAGAGCACAATATTGCGAGATGCCAAGAGCTCTCACCTTTCTCTGATTTCAGTGAGGTACTTTCAAGGAGTGTTCAGCACCTCACAGGATCAGGCCCTAAGTATATTTATCATATATTGCATAAAATGTATTTGAGAACTCGATTACAATCGTTTTTATAAAGAATGATAACAGATTATAACCTCAACATTCACACAATTTTAGTTAAGACTCTGTCAACAGTCTCTATAAACCTGTCACTGCTGGGGTTAACTCCACCAAAAACCATTCACACCACATTTCAACTGACCAGACGAGATCTCAAACAGTAAGAAAAATTTTACAAAAAAGTCAATTAGGCTGTTTGGAAATTATAAAAATTCCAAAATTGTTTGTGGTTTCCAACATTTTTAAGAGCTCTTGTGATTTACTTTAAAACAGTATGAACTGATATTTTGCAGGGGCAAGAGTCCATGGCATTTGGAGGAGAATCTAAAAGATGATCTGCAAAGGAAACAAAAATTATTGGGCTTGTTCAATTTTTTTGGTTATGACGTATAAAGGTGCTCTCAACGCTGGTAGGTGGTGTGTGGTGGTGTTTGTTTTTTAAGGTTTTTCATATTAGAAATTCAGGTTTTGGCTAGCCTGGAAAGGAACAATGATTGGAACTAGCGAAATGACAACAGCTAAAGAGTCAAGAGAGTGAAAGCTGAGTGACTGATAGGAGAAGATTTTTACTCACACCCTTTAAACAGGAATTAATACAAATAAAAGTTTTGAAGTCCAATGACTACTTAACATTTTAAAGAAAGAGCATGTTCTAGATTCAACATCCCTGCCCCTTCAATTAAAAAATGAGGGTTAACAATCTTCTGATATCAATTAAGTCCTATAGCAAGAGCCAGAAAAGCCACAGTTGACTGTCCTCATATTCTTAAAATAAAACACAATACCAAAATTAACAATAAAAGGATCTAAAGGCTTTACCGTATCAGAAAGAACCAAAATATGGCATGTCTATTTTTTAAAGTCCTTTGCAGGTTATATGTAAAATAATTAATTTTTCTTCAGAAATATAATTCACTATACAATGCTTATGGGGCCACTACAGTATTATACCCTTTTGCTTTTAAACAGGCCGAGATATTAACTGTTCATTGTTAAATACAATACTTTCTGTGGTCTTTACAGCTTTAGGTAAGGTTTCTAGAGGAAAAAATAATATCTTACTGTAATTACAATTAATTTCTATAGAAGATTAGGATTGTGACACAAAAAGTAACAGAAGCCAAGACACACACCTGAGGCTTATACATCTTTTTTGTTTTGTGTGTGTTTGGGGGGGGGGTGTCACAATGGAAGAAGTTCAGGAATTAATGTAAACAACAATTCTGAATTTCCTGATTTTAAGGTTTGGATTGAAAGCAACCAATGTAAAGAAAAGTTAGTTGTATTTAAAAATAATGGAGGCCTCCAAGAATGCCACAGCTAACACAGGGTGAGTAACAAACTAACATCCCCCTCTCTCCTGGTACTCAATCAAGTTGCAGTTATGATCCATACTTACAAAAAATTATTTGGCCAACTTCATATGGACTTTCACAATGTAATCAGAGGCTACAGATGTTTACAGGCTAGAACTGCAGTGTATTTATTTAATTGTTTAAGGCACAATGTTTTGCCCCATAAAACTAAATGCTTTAAATCACAGTGAGAAAATATTATGTCATTTTCATTTTGGTTTGGCACTCTAATTGTGTCTGTCATTTTTATTCTTTGTAGAGTGCTGTATTGTAATAGTTGTCTGTTATTGAAGTATGTCCAATATTGTTCTCAAACTGCAGTTACATAATTGAATATTAAAGTTTTAATTTCCACCATAAAAAAATTGTTAATAGTCAAACACCGCAATAGAAATTAAAAACTTTAAATCAAAATGCTTCGTACATTTTTTCAGATTTACAATAAATACAAACATTTTCTCACTTGTTTCAGAAAAGGAAAGAAATTCTTGTTGGTATTTTGATGAACCCACAAAGCTTCAATACACTGATTTCTAATGGACCAATCCTGCATAAACTTAAAATGCTAGTTATAGCATTTATTACTGTGAACACAATGCTTGACAGTGTTTGCACAAATATGCCTTAGGGTTAGGAAATGATACTGCAAACCTTTACTGACATAAGCCCTTATAGACTATGGGTCCTGGTCCTGCAAGAAGCTCCACACAGTCAGGCCTTGTGCCCATGCAGACACGCTTGCAAGATCAGAGTGTAAAGTAGGATTACTCATGAGTCAGGACTACCTATGTAAGGGTTTGCAGGATCAAGCCCTAAGTCTGAATCCAAATAAAGTCTGAATCCAAATATCACAGTTCTTATTTAGGCCTCAATTCTGGTAGGCACATGCTTAAGTACCTTGCAGAATTGGGGGGGGGGGAGGGGCTAGGCAGATTTGCCTGACTAAAGAAAGCCTGCCAAATTTTTCCTAAAGTAATTTAAAAATTATTAGAAAACACAGAAATACTGTAATAAGGGTTTTCCAAGGTACAAATTTATACATTTTATTCAGTTTAAGCTTTAAAACACACAGAACTCTTTAAAATAAGAACTTTGATCGCATTCTTTCATTATTAAGAAAATATATCAAAGTACTACCAGTCTAAAAGGTTTTCAAGAAAGATTTTAAATACTTATTCATTTTGAATGCTAGCTTAAAGTTCCAGGTTTTAAAAAAAATTAAGTAGAAAAACTTGATTTTATTTAGTCCGGTATGGATTTGTCTGTTAAATGTAGATCATTTGCACAAATATCAAGAGGTATATAACAGTTACATATAGCTTTGGTGGCAAATGTGCATGTTTCGCTAAGGTAATGAAGTTTTTAAAACAGTTTACAATACAGTGCTAAACGTTATATAAACTAGCTCACTTATTTTCCAAAAATGGGATGTAAAAAGTCTAACACTAAAACTGAACAGATGTCTAACATTTAACATGAAATATAAAATGAATCTCAAGATTTTAGGCTGTTTTGTCGTTAACAGTTCTCTAGTAGTTTAACAATCTATAACAGCAGCAGCAGCATTATTATATAAATACACACTCAAAAGAGGACATCACAGTTCTATTAAGCTGCAGGATTGTGTGTTTATAAAATGTCCACTCTCTTTTAATATATTGAGATATACCCTATCTCACAGAACTGAAAGGGACCTTGAAGGTCATTGAGTCCAGTCCCCTGCCTTCACTAGCAGGACCAAGTATTGATTTTGCCCCAGATCCCTAAATGGCCCCCTCAAGGATTGAACTCACAACCCTGGGTTTAGCAGGCCAGTGCTCAAACCACTGGGCTATACTCTCTCACTACAAGCAAGACAGAGGTCCAAATATGCAAGTAATCTCTCATCATTTTACTGAAAGACATCTAACCATCAGATAGGTTCTTCATGAATGTTTAAATATGTTCACATACACTAGAACTGTATTTATACTCTTCTGTCAAAATTTAGAAAGCAGATATATCAAAAGCTATTAAATATAATACATTAATTGTCACTTGGCATTTGAGGTGTTTATTATTGGCAATGGAACAGAAAAAATAGACTTTGTATTAAGAATGGTACTGATAAAAGCAGTAACTTTTTAAACCCTTAAATAAAATATATAAATCTGATTCATGTTATCATCAAGACTATGATTTTTGTTCAACAGCAACTTTTAATACAACAGTTCATCTGTAGCCCAGCTGGGTTAACTTACATTTTGTTCTGTTCCATGCAGATGCTCTATTATATTTAATCACAAAGCACTCCCAATTTCTCCTACTTTGTGTAATAAATAGATTTTTTTTTAGTTTATTTCTCAGTCCTGTATTACTATATCATTCATTTTGCAATGTGCAATAGCTTGCTATTTGAATCAGCTCCATAAATAATAAAAATTGAACTGTGCAGAATATTAAAAATAATTCTAAATGAAATGTTACAATAATTTTTAAAACAACCCTACACACACACACATAATTTAGGATGATGCTGACACCAAACTTGCAGAAGTCCAGTTTTGTTTTGAATAAATATGATACCACCCCTTGTGGTCAATATTAATTCAATGTTGAGGTACATTGGTTTGAAAAGACCCAGCTAACAACAGAAATGGTATGAGTTCTCCTTTCCATCATCACACATTATGGTCACATGATGAATTGGAAGCTACAGAGCAGATACTAATTATTGCAGGATGACAAGCCAGTGCAGAAAAAGCCTGCATGCTTGGTCACAGTGATAAGACAGACAATACACATGAAGTCAAGAACAACTGATGATACTGGACTTTATTCTGGGGACACCTTACTAAAAAGTTCTAGTTATAGCCCATTTGCAAAATATTGATTTTACTGTATTTTAACTAAAGTTACTTAATTTTGTTACTGTGTTCCTGTTCTGCTTGTGATTCTGTTTCTGAAAACTTATAAAAACAAGCCGACAAGCACACTTACGAATTCTTACACTGAATGGATTTTGAAGTACAGCTAAGGAACATTTGTTCTATACGTGGCATGCACCCATCCAAATCTGACAGATCCATTTGGAAACATGCAAGCAACTAATATTGCATATTAATACCCTCCCTGCAGCTTTTATTCCCATCAGAAACAGGGAACAGGAGTTAGAAGACAGCATGGCTCCTGAGTGACCTGCTGTTAAGGGGGTGAGAGTCCCTCGTCTATTAAATTTGCAGGACACGATTTTCCTCTGGGGGGCTAATTCCTTGGTCCTAATTCTCCTATATGTCAACGGCCATCTTCACCCTGAGAAGGGAGACTGCCCCTAAAATATCACAAGATAACTCCATTTTCAAGCTGCTTTCTCTCATCTGACCATAGGAGAGGAGAATGTAGGCTAAATTACAACAATAAACTGGAAACTGAATCTAATGAAATTTTTAAAAACATATTCCACATATCATCTGCTCAGAATTGTTTCATAAATATTGGAACACAGTATATTTATAAGGTATCAGAGCTATGTTTACCATTATTCACATAGTCAACTTGATTCCCTTACAGAGGGAGCACTTAAATTTGCGCTGGTTTAAAAGATTATTGGTTCTACCTCTATTCCCCATTTTAAATATAAGAATTCTCATTCCAAACCACAGGATATTTAAAAGAAAAATAAACTGAAATTTAATAAAAAGTGTATTCTTTATACCAGTGTTTCCCAAACTTGGGACGCTGCTTGTGTAGGGAAAGCCCCTGGCAGGTCAGGGCGATTTGTTTATCTGCCGCATCCGCAGGTCCGGCCGATCGCGGCTCCCACTGGCCGTGGTTCGCTGCTCCAGGCCAATGGGAGCTGCTGGAAGCAGCGGCCAGTATGTCCCTGCACAAGCGGCATCCCAAGTTTGGGAAACGCTGCTTTATACCATATGAAAGAGTGTGTCTTTTTTTTTTTTTAGAAAGCAACAGAGGCAAGCAAAATTAAACCTGCATTAATAGAAACAAACATATATATGTACATACCTCTAAAGGGGCCTGATTTGCAGAGGGTCGGTGCTCAGCACAGTCTGAAAAATTAAGTCCCTAAAAGGAATTCCATGTTGGTCATCCAAAAATCATTGGTCACTTTTGAAAATCTAGACCAAAGATTTTAACAAATCTGCAAAACACACACAGCCTGAGCCTGCTGTATGGGAATCCTAAGAGTATCATCATCTCATTTGAGAAAAGGTACTGCTCTATGTAAACTAGAGAGACGAGGTAGATAAGGTATTGTTTTTTTTACTGGACCAACTTCTGTTTGTGAAAGAGACAAGCTTTCGAGCTACACAGAGTTGTTCTTCAGATCTAGGAAAGGTATTCAGAGTGTTGAAAGCTTGTCTCACCAACAGAAGTTGGTCCAATAAAAGATAATGCCTCACCAACCTTGTCTCTCTAATCCCTGGTACCAACATGGCTAAAACAACATTGCTAATAAATGCAAGAAAGTGATGTAATTTCTACCTAAATTGCATGAAAGGTGTTCCATCCATACCCTATGACAGTGGTTTGGGATAGTAACAGCTCAGATGTTTGTCTTAGAAAAACACAGTAATATTCCATGTTTGACTTCCACCAGTTCTCATTTTCAGACAGATGGTATGTTAGGTCCTAAAAGCAGTAAAAATACATTTCTATATTTGCTATTTAATGAATAGTTTACTTAAAATAGGGTAACATTTTATTCTAGTTTTCATAATGTCTTAATATATGCTATGTAGATGGCAGTTTATAAAATAAAAATTTCATATGTACCCACAGAAGGCCATAATCAACAGAAATAAGCCTAAAGACAGGTTTTATTCTCCTCATTCACAGAAGTGTTTTACAAACAGGGAAGGAGATGATCTGACCTTTGCATAAGGCACTGGTGAGACCACCGCTGAAATACTGTGGCCAATTCTGGTGTCCATACTTTAAAAAGGGTGTTAAAAAACTAGAGGTGATTTGAAGAACAGCAACAGGAATGATTTGTGGCCTGGAAAACTCATTTTCTAATAAGAGAGTAAATGAGTTCAATTTCATTCTTTTTATTCAAAAGAATGTTAAGAGGCAATTTAATCTTAGTCTGCAAGAATTTACACACACCCCTCTGATAGTAATGGGGGGAGGAGGTCTTATTTAGCAAACCAGGACATAAAAAAGTTAAATTAGCAAAGTTCAAACAGGAAGTAAATATTTAACAATGAGGATATCTAACCACTGCAATAGTGTAAATGGGTCTATTTGCAGAACAAGTTATTACTCAGTGGTCAGGGTAGCAAAAATCAAACCCGATGCTAGAAGCACAGTACAATATGCAGCAAGGAAGACCAACCTAGGATAAATAGCTCTCTCTTGATTGTAATGGCTTACAGAAGACTCTACATGGCTCTGCTACTCTCTCTCTCGTTACACAATCATCCTAAACTAGAAATATTATTACTCTACTCTATATTTGAATATGAGATTTTAGGATAAAGGACTGCAGAATTTGGCTGTAAATACACACACACACCATACTATGAGTGTTTGTGTCATATACATACATACATACATACTGTAGCATACATTTAGGTAGAAATCAAATTTCAGAGTGTAGTTTGTTCAAAGACCTTTTCTGATTTACAAAAAACTATGAATAGCCTAGCATTATATAAATGTTAAGATTAGAAAACCAGCATATACATTACTGATAACAGTAATGGTGACACAGTTAGCTACCGTTATCTTATACTTAAAGCAGTCTTAAGGGTTCACTGATAGCTTGGACTGCTGGCTCGTTTGTGAGCTGACAAAAGTAAGGTGCTGCAGTTTGTCGTGTCACCTCACACTTTCAGTTTGGAAAGTCATTGTATAAACTTACAGAGTCTTCCCAGCCAGCTCAACTAAATGACTCTTAAAAACAAGCCAGAATTAACTGAGGCACTTCAGGCAAGAATGATGCAATACAATAGAACAAATGGGTTTAGGCTCTACTGCTGCATGGAGCATATGCTGTAACTTGACTGTAGGTACTGGATTTCCTCAAACTACTCATAAGAAGAGAAGATCAGGAAAAAAGAGCTCTCAGATAGGATCAGTGCTTTGACATTAAGGTGATAGGTGCCTCAGAAATACTAGAGATAGATAAGATACACAGAAATGAGTAGACAGTCCATCTCTGTTTAGAATCAACCAATCAGATTTACAAGGATTATAGATCATTTTATCTTGATGGACACAATTTTTGTTTGTTTTGTTTTAAAACACTTATACAGTGCCAAGGAAGAGATTTCCCATACATTACAGATATCTGTCTTAGGTATTCCAATAATGCCAGTCACTGCAGGATTGAGGCAAGATGCTATTTTAGAGAGCTGATTCGTATAACCAGTATTTCCCACTATTACTGAAATTCTGGCATACGTTTTTTTCAGAATTTGTCAATGTTTTAAAACAACATTACAGAAATTGTGTATGAATCTATGATATCCTTCCTGAATAGAAAGCAACATAGAGTATATATATATATTTTATCACTCTTACAAAAGATAAAGTTTATAAGCCACCAACACTTTCAATAATCACACAAATGTGCCACAGGCACTGATAAAAATGTTTGACTTGTTAGAAATTAACAGATCAGTAGATACAATACATTCTAGTTTGTATAGATACAAGAAAAAAAGAAAAATTGTGACAGCTTGTTAGTGTGGCATAAAATGATTAAAAGTATTCTTGGCTATTTAGTTTTTGTGATACAGTGCACTTTCAATCATTTGTGAATTTTAACCATCACATTTTAAAACTCAAGAACAAGATGTAGGTTCAATACATACACACAGGAAGGTAAATGTGTTTCAACAGAAAACCAAGTGTCAACAGAAATATCAAAATGTCTGCATTGTGGATACAGAATGGTCTGCCTACTGAAATCTAGAACACTGAAGTATTATGCTAATAAGACGACAGATTTTTGTGTCCAGAGAAATATTGCAATTCTTCCATCAATTTTTCAAATTAGTAGACTAACACCACGAGCAGGTTTCTGAGATTTCCCAGACACCCCAAACTTCACAAGAAGTGTTCACAATTCTGTCATCTTCTCCAAATGATGTTAATTAGCAGTTACATTGATCTGGATATTTCTTTGTTCAATTTGACTTTTTTTCCAGCATCCATTTCTGGGCCACACTGCTTTTCCGATTTCATTTGGGAAACTAAAGATTTACACAATACAACATAACACATGTAGAAGAAGAGAACAGATTACGAAGTATGGTGCTCTGTACAAATGCATTGGTCCAAAGGCCACCACAGCTACAGACAAAGGCAGAGGAAGTTGCGCTGCAATTTTCAACAGTTTACTGTGAGAAGAGAGAAAAACAGTTTATCATGTTTGTAACTGCAAGCCATATAGCAGGAATCAAAGTTGTGCAAACACACGGTTGAACTTGACTTTAAGAAAGATGTATTGATTTTAAGGTTTTGGGATTTTCATTTAAAGAAGTTACCTGTTCCCCACTAAAGGCTATTCATCTAAAAGCAAGAACAACAAAATAATCTTTTAAAAAACAGTTTAAAAGACACCTTAATGTGCATGTTTTTAATATTAGGAAAATGGTATTTAAAAATAAATGCTCTATAATTGGTTTACACCTAAAGAAAAAACCATGCTTGATGTTTTACAGTACAATTGGTACTAATTGATAGCTTTGCCATAGAGGCCAAAAGTTCTAATGGGCCTGGAAAGGACAGAGGTATTTTGGTGCAAACACACTGTTGCACTTGCTTTTAAGAAGAATGTATTGATTTTAATGTGTAATAGGTAATTTGGAAAACTTTGTGCTGTGGCTCTCTGCACTGTACCTGTACTCTGGATAAATAACGGACTTCATCTACTAGCATTGTCAACTGAAACCATTCATGGAGGGCTTCACTCTGTTGTTAAAGTGACTATTCACACTGTGCTATTTTGCGCAACAAAGTAAAGAATTTTAATTTAGAAGTAGATGATTCATGTGCAGTAAGTTTTTCATGAAATTTTTTTATTAAAGGCTTGCCTCTATGGGAAATTTTTCCAGTTATCCTGTCCTAATTATATGATACAACTCCCTCATGTGGAGACACTCATTTTGGAATAAGAGCTGATTTTTTTAAAGTTTAATGTGAACATCTTCCAAAGCAACATAAAGTAAACCAGAAAAAGACATTCTTATCCCAGAATAAGTGTCCATTCAGGGAATTAACACAGTGCAACAATGTGGGAGCTTAAATTCACATCTTTACCTTACACAGATATAATTTTCCCATGTATACAAGGCCTTAGACTCACAATGACCTGCTAAGAACAAAGCTCTAAAGGATTCAATAAGGTCTGAACGGAAAGCTAAAAAAAATAAGAAGTTCTTGATCTGACAGATTGTTTTGGTGTCAAATCAATATTACATTCATGTCCTGGTTGGTGAACACAAGTGATCTGTTGCATTTGACTAAACTACAGCTGATCTGTGTCAATTTTTAAATATGTAGTTTGAAAAGATAATCCACTCAGATACCCGGCTCTCCATTTCAAGGTTTTATAAAACAGATGTCATGAATGTTAATGAGAAGTTACCAGTTAAATATGTGTGTGTGTGTGTGTGTGTATCACAAATCACGTTTAACCACAGAAGTGGAAAAGGACTCAAGAGTAAGAATTAAACAAGAAGACAGTTATATGGTTTACAAGAGGACTGGAAATAATTAATAAGAGAGGATTAGATAGCATACCTTGATTTTACTTTAGTAGCACTTGAATTCATGAGAATTCCCAAAGTGGATACAAGAATAATAGCCATAGTTCTACATGGATCAGGATCAAGTCTAATATTGTACCTACAAAATAAGCAAATTGTGCAAAGACAGCATATTATTCCACCCTTTTTTTTTTTTTTTGAACCACTATAAACCACACAGAAGTTAAACAATCAAAAGGACGGCCTGGCAACATGTGAATAGCTAATCCCATATGAATGAAAGAAATTAGGGTGGAAGCATTCTCAGTGTAAGTCACAGGTTGCTAAGATTCAGCCCTGCCTGTAAATCCCTTATGAAATAAGTCTCTCTACCATATAATTTGATTTACATAATAGCTAACCATAAAAAATTATACAAAACTGATGTGTACAGATACCTGTTATTTAAATCATTCGATTAAAGCCTTTGGGTGCTACTATAAAGTAATAGTAATGGTCAGAGAAAACTTTGTAATTTTGAATCATCAGCTATTTTGAAGGTAAGTATTAAGCAAACTATAATGCTGATTTTTTTTTCTTGGCAGTTTAAAGGTTACCTGAGATTTTTAAACCAATAAATTAAAGATGGTAAACTGAGTAGCACAATCCATGTGAGTAAATTGATGATTGTAATATGTATCTTAAGACTGTTTACAACATTGTCAATAGCTGTATTGGTGGTGGGTGATGCTGCTGCTGCTGCTTCTGTAATGGTCTCTGTTGAATCACAGTTCTTTACTGTCTCTTTATTGGAATTATCTGAAGTTTCTTTTGAGTGCTTTGGATCCTGTAAAGAAAATACATGAAAATATTGGTAGAGTAGATAAGACTAATAAAATTAACTAGGGCTATCAAGCATTTAAAAAAATTAATTGCAGTTAATGGCACTGTTAATAGAATACCATTTATTTAAATATTTTTGATGTTTTCTATATATTCAAATATATTGATTTCAGTTACAACACAGAATACGAAGTGTACAGTGCTCACTTTATATTTATTTTTATTACAAATATTTGTGCTTGAAAAAACCAAAAGAAATAGTATTTTTCAATTCCCCGATTGCAACTACTGTAGTGCAATCTCTTTATCATGAAAGTTGAATTTACAAATGTAGAATTATGTAAAAAACCTGCATTCAAAATTAAAACAATGTAAAACTTTAGACACTACAAGTCCACTCAGTCCTACTTCTTGTTCAGCCAATTGCTCGGACAAACAAGTTTGTTTACATTTGCAGGAGATAATGCTGCCTGCTTCTTGGTCACGTCACCTGAAAGTGAGAACAGGCATTCACATGGCACTGTTGTAGCTGGCGTCACAAGATATTTATGTGCCAAATGCTCTAAAGATTCATATGTCCCTTCATGCTTCAACCAGCATTCCAGAAGACAGGCATCCATGCTGATGACAGGTTCTGCTCAATAACGATCCAAAGCAGTGCGGACTGAAGCATGTTCATTTTCATCATCTGAGTCAGATGCCACCTGCAGAAGGTTGATTTTCTTTTTTGGTGGTTCAGGTTCTGTAGTTTCCACATCCAAGTGTTGCTCTTTTAAGACTTCTGAAACCAAGCTCCACACCTCGTCCCTCTCAGATTTTGGAAGGCACTTCAGATTCTTAAACCTTGGGTCGAGTGCTGTAGCTGTCTTTAGAAATCTCACACTGGTACCTTTTTTGCATTTTGTCAGATCTGCAGTGAAAGTGTTCTTAAAAACAAACATGTGCTGGGTCATCATCTGAGACTCCTATAACATGAAATATATGGCAGAATGTGGGTAAAACAGAGCAGGAGACATACAATTGTCCCCCAAGGAGTTCAGTCACAAAATTTAATTAATGCATTTTTTTTTAAACGAGTGTCATCAGCATGGAAGAATGTCCTCTGGAATGGTGGCCAAAGCATGAAGGGTTATATAAATGTTTAGCAGATCTGGCACGTAAATACCTTGAAATGCCAGCTACAAAAGGGAAAACGCCTGTTCTCACTTTCAGGTGACATTGTAAATAAGAAGTAGACAGCATTATGTCCCATAAATGTAAACAAACTTGTTTGTATTCGCAATTGGCTGAAGAAGTAGGACTGAGTGGACTCGTAGGCCCTACAGTTTTACATTGTTTTGTTTGAGTGCAGCTATGTAACAAAAAAACCCCCAAAACTACATTTGTAAGTTGCACTTTCACAATAAAGAGAGTGCATTACAGTACTTGTATGAAGTGAACTGAAAAATATTATTTCTTCTATCATTTTTGAGTGCAAATATTAGTAATAAAAATAATAATATAAAGTGAACACTGTATACTTTGTGTTCTGTGTTGTAATTGAAATCAATATTTGAAAATGTAGAAAAAAATCGAAAAATATTTAATAAATGTCACTTGGTATTCTATTGCTTAACAGTGCGATTAAAACTGCAATTAATCACGATTAATTTTTTTTAGTTGATTAGTTGAGGTTAACTCGTGCTATTAACAGCCCTAAAATTAACATAAAGAACCCCATTAACATAATAGCAATGTGCCATATCTGATCTAGGAAGATAAACAGATTTGCAATATACCCAGATCTAGCCAAGGTTAAAGGACCACCGTCTTGGATTTCCTGAAAAAAAGCCATTTTTAAAAGAAATATTCATCTTTTAAAGCTTCTAATTCAACCAGTCTCTCCTTTTAGAGCAATGGTTTCAGGACTCCAAGAAGGAATGAGAACAAGGATGGGGAGTGGAGGTACCTCAGGGAGCTTCTGGAGGAAGGACAGGAAAAAAAAAAAGAAGAACAGAATACAGGGGACAGTAAAGAATCTACGTGAAGATCAGAGATGAGAATGCAGAGAGAAAGGAGGAAGATACCATAAGCAGGGTTGGAGACAGGCAGCAGGAGTGAAAGATGAAAGATAAAGAAAGGGGATGCTGATTTTCAAAGAGACTAATGAAAGAAAAGAGAAGACAAATGGGAATGTTACGGAGATGGATAGAATGAATTAGAGATAGAAGGAAAGAAATAAGACAGGAGAAAAAAATTAGAAAAAAAAGCAAGAAAAAGTTACAACTTTTAGGTTAGTGAATTAAAGATGTATTTTATTTCATTTCCCTGGCATATAATTCTAAATTTGGAAAGTGATGGATAGCAATTCTGAGCACATATATTAATATACATACCCCCTAGATGCTATTGTTAAGTAATGGGAGAAAGAAGCAGAAAATATTCTAAATGTTCCCATGCATGAAACTAGTCTAATATTGAGTTTTTCATTCATTCTTAACAGCTTCCTGGCCAACAGAATTTTAGTCAATATCTCCCCGCTCCCCTCCGCGCAAGTCCTTATTAATTAAGTCCTACTACCTCTCCTCTTGTATCCTACCATGGTTAATTCCTGAGCTAAGTATTTATATGTAGAGCACAGGTTATTACCTGCCTATACAATTAGACACAAGAAAGAACATTTTCTCCCTATTATATACAGGGAACACAAAAGGAAAATTACACTCAGGAAAATGCCAAAATAATTAGCTAGACAAATAATTACTGTTACTTCCTATCCTAAGATTAAAGACTTCTTACCAATAGCATCAAATCTCAGGTTATAACCTCAGTGATTCTCTCAGAATGAGAGAATAAAATAGACATCAGTGCTGACACAGGCTACTCAGGAGTCTGCGTTTTCCTCTTCTACTCCAATGAACCAAAGAAGCCATTACCTCTAGTGCTAGTTCTAGACCCCTCTAGTCACCAAACCACTGACTAAACTTATTTCCTTTCTAAGTTACCAAGTCTGGGTAAATCACAGCTGTCAATGTTGCTTACCACCAGACATTGTTGAGACATGATAAACACATAACCCCATACAAGGGTGCTGATTGTTTTCTATCATCTGTAGTATTAAATAGACTTACCATATTAAGAACATTTTGCTCTATTCTTACATTCGAATGTAGTTTGATAACCTGTGAGAAGACAGACATGTTTATTTTTTTACATAGGTTCTACACACAACAGCTGCAGTGCCTAAATAAAAAAAAACCCAGTGTGCTGGCTCTAGAGTCTTCTGTCCTGATATTTTGGCTCCTTGGTAGCATAGCTTAACTGAAGCTGTAATGAAAAGGACTTCCCCAGAAATGTCCTATGACACCTTTTCCTGTTCTCAGAATGGAGGGTGTATTAGCTTCTCTGTTTTTTCCACCAAGTTTGACATTCCTTTCATTCCATTTCGCCTTCCTCAGAATCCCTCAAAAAAATACACAAGAGATGCCTATTTTCAGAGAATCTGCTGCAGTCAAAAAGGTGTGCGTGTGTTGAAGGGGTGTCAGCATGGAGGTAACATGCAGATGGCCGTAGCCCTCCTGTGGACCACAGAGAATACCGGTAGTTTGGAGACCAAACTGCTACTCATTTGACAGTGTGCACGCACACGTCCCCTCTTTCCCTACCCCAGAAAAAATTTGGGAAAATTCAGTGATGGAATGTTTGCAGAATTTTCCTCCTATCAAGGTCTCTTCCCATTAATAAAATTTCCATAAAGGGGCAAGATCAGGCCCTTGGTTTTATAACCTGGGTTTGAAAAGTAGACTCACCCCATTAGACACCTGTGCACGATATCACTTTACAATAGAGACACACAGATTAAGTTTGTAGTTCCTTCAGGAGGACATGCTCAGATGAGTAAAAGAATTAAAAAGTATCATTGGATTACGAAGCACAGCAGATAAGTATGGATTTTAAAGGTTTCTGCAAATAAGTATATTAGAGCATTTTTAAAATCCTGAAAAGGATAAACTGTTCTATATTTTCCCTTTGGTATTCATCTACTATTAAAATACCTGAAGAGTTTAATTCAGATATTGACTCAATTATTTATTGTTTTAATACCTTGAACATGTAGTGTAGATAGATAATTAATATAGCAAATGCCCCACAAGTGGTACAACTAACAAAAACCAGAAGAATGGCCATAAATGCTCTTCTTGGTGTCATCAACTTGCTGTCTTTAGGAAGTCCAGAGGGTCTACAATGACAAAATTACTATCTGTTAGAGTTCTGAGACAAAAATCCACAATTACATAGAAGGAAAAAATGTTTCTGGTTCAAGAATAACTTAAATCAATTATGTAATAAGTTGGGAACTAGCTCAGTGATTTTCAAACTTTTGTACTGGTGACCCCTTTGACATAGGAAGCCTCTGAGTGCGACCCCTCCCCCCTTATACATTAAAAACACTTTTTATATATTTAACACCATTATAAATGCTGGAGGCAAAGCGGCGTTTGGGGTGGAGGCTGACAGCTCGTGACCCCCATGTAAGAGCCTTGTGACCCCGTGAGGGGTCCCAACCCCCAGTTTGAGAAACCCTGAACTAGTTACTGCTTACCTTCTCAGAGGCCCATAAGCAAGTTTAGAACATTGTTAACCAATCAAATTACATGCAAATTACGGTGCCTGAAATACTCTTCAGCTGTCAGTTTGTTACCTCATACTTCCATTTCTTCAAGAATGTCAGGTATTTGAGTTAATAAACTCATGGCCTCTTAAGTGTCTGAGACTATATGTAATAAATAGTTCATAATCTGACTTCTTGTGTGCATGAAAATCAAATATTTTAAAACACTGGCCTAGGTTTTGCATCAATCATTACATCTTCATGTTTACCCAAGGAGAAGCCAATAACTGGCCAAGCTGAAGTCCTGCGGAAAAGGATCTGGCAGTTATAGTGGATCATGAATTGAATACGAACCAACACGAAGATGTAATTGTGAAAAAGCACTGAAATAGGTTTCAAGGGAGGTTCTGGAATCCTGTCATTTGAATTTTAACAAACAGGTTGACAAACTTCTGTCAAGGATGACCTAGTGCAGGGGCTAGACTAGATGACCTCTTGAGGTCCTTTCCAGTCCAATACATTTCTGATTCTATCTGCTTATTATTATTGTAGTACTAGATCAATACACAATGGTGCTTTTTATTAGCAGTGTTAATGAAATGTAATGTTATATGACAATACAGAAGCCATAACAGAGTGCTAAAAAAAAATTCACATTGTGACACACATTTTTCCTCAAATAGATATTATTTCCTGCTCAAAGTCTCAGAAAGACAGGAGCAGATATCCCAATTCTTTGGACATTCAGTTGACATTACCAAGAGTCAAGAATTAGTTTTTGAGATTACAAAAACCAGCTCAGAGGAGGTATTTCAGCAACAAAATGAGTGAGTGGAAAAATGAAAATCCTAATGAAAAGTATGTTCTTTGTGGAAATACAGTGGGCATTCTGATGTTAAAAATATTTCAGAATAGTAACTTTAGAAGAAAAACTGAAAATAGAAACAAAAGCTATCTGGGCTGACTAAGCTGTGAAATGATATGCAACTGAACACATTGTGCTAACTGGTAAAACTGGATGTTGCTGAAGAAGCTCAATGATTTTCTGAGGATCAAAAGAAGATGCTAGATATCAATAGTTCATCTTGAACTTTGAGGTACCAGCTGAAGTTAGAACTCATGATGTTATTTCCTAATAAGAAAAATGTTTGGTCTGAGTGGAATTGAGGCATAGAATGGGTGAAACAAGGCAAGAATTCAACAACTTAAATGTTCGCAATGACCAGAAAGACAGCAAACAGGTTAGTTCTTAAAAAAATAAAATAAAAGAAGAGACATTCTATTATGTTATACTTAAACATGAGACAAGGACATGACTGAATGGAAGAAACATCCACTGAGAAAGTTTTCCAGTTGAACCAAGGTAGTCTGATATGGAAGATGTGCAGTACGGATTCAGATCAGGAGGATAGATAAAGTATTCACAATGTGAAAACAGGTTTGTATTCTGGAAAAGACGGAGGAGGAACCCGAACAGCATCTGAAGTCTATTGGGGGAATGGGGGAAGGATGCCCAAATGGACAGGAATTTCAAACAACAAGAGGAGCCAAGACAGCTAGAGATCATGGATTGGATGGCTGTGTTGGAGGATTAAGATGACAGGACTTCTACACTTTTCTCCAAGTAGCAGCATTCTGACTAAAGGGACATTTATCATTTTTACTTTGTGCCGTAATGCACCCATTAGAGGCATCCAAGACATCATACTTCTTTCAAAACATTAATTAAAATAACATTGGTACTAGTGATCTAGAAACCACCCATTCAACTCAATGTGGGCAAAAATTATAATCTAAACAGGAAAGGAGTCTGTAAAATATGGACTGCTCCAAATGAAAAGGTTTAGGTCCAAATAGCGAAGACAGCTACACAGGGACCCTGGCCGACAGTATTTGAGAAAGAATTCTACAGAAGGGCCCCGACACACAAATCCACTGCTCCTGGCCTTAGCACACCACTTAAGTATAGACTGCGACTCTCAATTGCCTTCTAGGGATTCATGGAAAGATATAGTCAATCACAAATTTCAGGACTAGACTACTCCAGTCTTTAAAAAAATAAAATAAAATAAAATAAAAAAATCAACAAAACTCTGAATGAAATCTATTGATTTACTGGCAGCCAATGCAAACTGTGGAGCATGAGTATTAAATTTCTTTACCCTACCCTGAGTGTTCTCGGAGTTAGCATGCAGTCACGTTGTTCAGTCAACACAGAACAAGAATTGGGCACCTATAAGAGAAATCTATTCATAGCAGGATTTTAATAAAAATATCCTCAAACTGAAAAGTTACAGCTTTATCACTTCAGCTAAATTCTATTAGCTTTCAGCAGTGATAAGGGTATCTCAGCTGAAATGTGACAGGTTGTGTGTGCACTATATGCATTATTGACACCTACTTGATGGAATGTCAAAAGTGCAAATGTGTAGAAAAGGTTCATCTGGTGGATCAGCTCTTTGCTCA
Organism: Mauremys reevesii; assembly: GCF_016161935.1. Taxonomy (NCBI): domain Eukaryota; kingdom Metazoa; phylum Chordata; order Testudines; family Geoemydidae; genus Mauremys; species Mauremys reevesii. The sequence continues at coordinate 23,318,560 of NC_052633.1, read as the reverse complement.
GAGAGTAGAGACATTGAGTTTCTGGAGCTAAAACACTAAATTAATTTCTATGTGAAAACAGCCAAACTATTAAAATATGATTAAATATATAATCTAATTTGGCAAATGTAGTGTTCCGTTCTTTCAAAAAAGTCGTTAGGCTTCTTATATTTTAATAGTCTGTACATATAAATAAAAATTGAACATTTAAGTGTTTTCAGATATACCTGTAAAATACATGTTTTCTGTACACTGAAATGTGTCTCTGTACAATTCTTATTGTACAGAGTCCTCAGTGTTCTGTAATTCAGGGTATCAGACACTAACAACAGATGATGAGTTTATGGCTTGCCCTGGGCAAGGGTGCATGTTATTGTGCTGCCCCTGGAGCAGTCTGGGAAGGAGATGGTGACTCTGTCACTGTCGTCTTCCCAGTTTTCCCAAACCAAAATGGCAATATAGGAAGCCAGCACAAGAAAGGGGGCCCCTTAATGTCCCATTACCTGGGGGTGTAGTACAGGCCACAATCTGGCCCCTTATATTGCTTTTGTATTTGGTGGTGGCAAATCCTGATGATCAATAAAAAGGAGTTTATTGTAACTATATTGTAGGATCTCATCCACCCAAGTATTCCCAATCTTACAACTGCTACTTTTCTCTGATTTACTTATTATAATTGCAGTCATCTGTAGGAAGATAAGTATTATGCTGCTTTACCTTGTCAAAGATAACCACAATGAAGACAAGAGCCTTAGAGATGAAGAGAAGAGTATGCCACCCCAGTAGGCAATTCCTGTCCCAAAAAGAAATAGAATCAGGGACACAAGGGGGAACCACATATCCTGCTTATTCAGTAAAACAGCATCCAACTCTGGCAAAAATAATACATTCCATATATCTTTAAACCAGTTAAACCTGCCAAAATATGAAAGAAACATTAGTTGTCTTTTGTGGTCACTGTTTCAACAAAATATACATAATTATTCCTGACACTACAGCCTTTTAATCAGAACAACATCACATGGCAAAAGATGCCTCTGAATCAAAGGATCACAAAGAAAATAAAATACTACTTTGTTTTTAAAAAACGTATAAATAAAACTTCTACACTTTGGAAACTGCTACACAAAATTAAAACAAGTAACAGAAATAACCTACCCCAACAGAAATTTAACAACATTCACAAAAGGGTCCACTTTGTAGGGTCTGGCTGCTCTAGCCAGTGCAGGAACAAAATCCGAACAGTGGCCTAGAAAAAAAAAATATTATAAAGACACAATTCAGACCTTGCCACAAAGTTCAAAACAAAAGCACAAAAACAGAAAGTGAAATTAAACACAAAGCTTCAAAAGTGAAAATAAGAATGATAACGTACTAAGACTATTACTGTACAATAACAAGGCTCTTGTTCAAAATCCTTATTAATCAGTTGATTGCTCAGAAACAGAGGGCATGGGACAACAGTTTTAGCTAGATAGACACGATAAAAAAAAGTATGTGAGCAATACTAACATGACCTGAGCTTGAATGAAGATGCTTTTAGTGACAAGAGATTACCAGTTTCCTGCACACATTTCAGTTTATTTTTAAGTCTTTCAAAGTAAGTTCTACCCCATAACTATTTTTTTTCCCTTAAACTTCTGACAAGGGCAAAATGTCACTAGAGGAGGACACTAATGGGGAAAAACACTGTGCTCCTTTTTGTTTGTTTGTTTGATATCATGGCCCAACTCTTAAAAGAAGAAAACTCTTAATTCTTAGATCATAAACCACAAGAAAAACTACAGTCATGTGTCCATATGCGGAGAATATTAATATGGTGGTTTCTAAATTCACACTGTATGAAGATATGATTACTATACCAAAAAAAAAAAAGTATGGCTAACAAATCTTTTTACACTATATTACCTGTTGAAATTAAGGCGCTTAATTGTCCTCCATATGCAAGAAGCATATTAGAAATAACATACACAGGAAGGGAACCACCATGAAACCTTATTACCTAGAAAACAAGGATGTTATACAGTTAACTTGAGCATGCCAAAAAGGATTAAAAGATTAATATGAGTTACCTCATGGAACAATAATTAAATTGTTTTCATGAGGTTCAGGTTCTGGTTTCCCCTTGATGTGTATGCTTCAGTAACTCCCATTAGCAATAAAAGTTATACTTGATAAATATCCACGAACCATACTCCTGGATGGCCACCTGATTGTGTTTGGTTTTAGAAATAAAATACCAAATCACATGCGGTTCTGATAAAGTATTCTGCAGTCAGGATAAGCATGGAAGGAATACCGTTGCATCTGAATTATGTTTCACTGATAAAATCAAATATATTTATCAACAAAACTTAGAAATCAGTTTGAGATAATCATTTGTCTGCAGTGCCAGGAAGTATGTAGCCAAGGAGCTTTTCAAATTACAGTTTTAGACATTAGTTAGAATTGGTATACAAACATAAAAATACTTATAACAAGTGACAGAGAGGAAATAACTGTGAGCAAAACGGACATGTCTGATTGTTTAGTGAATATTTTATTCCTTTTTCATTAACAGCATCAGAATTTAGTAAAAAACTAGGCTAACAGCAGAGTATAATTCAAAGACTCCATGTTAACTATCTAATAAACCAGTATTTCATGACACAAAGCTGTTTTATTTTGCCAAATCTGTGTAACTGATATCCTAAAATGACAGCTAATAATTTTTTTAAATGTACACCGTAACATGGAGACACCTTCAGGGAGGCTAGAAAGGTGGAAATATTTTAGATTGATGTATACATTTTGGAGATGTTTGTGAACAGCATTCCTAGTTACCGGTACTTTGGTACCATGAAGCTTCAGATGGCCTGTCTATTTCTACTGACTCTAGCATGGAAATGCATCCTTCCTGTAGGGCAATGACTGCCGAAGAAACAGATGACGACTCTAATTAGAGGTTTTTTTGCCATTAGAATAAGTTATGTTCACCACCAAGCAACATTTCCATGTCTTAAATGGACAAAATAAGTACCTGGAGGCAAGGTGAAGAACAACCACTGCAGCACCCTTTTCAGAAGTTTAAGTCTAAATATGTGATTGAGGACTGGCATAATTGAGTCTTACCCCTCACTTGGAACTGAGGAATTTCTGCGTACGTGGCAAGTCCATCATTAGCACGTGCCAGTGATCTGTAGTGCAAGATTTTTCTTGTTCAATGCTCCATTATGCTATTAAGATACAGCCCATCACTGGGTCCTGCACAGGTGCACTGTCCCAACGGGTGCTCCTGGAGGCATTGTGCCTGACTCAAGTACAAACACCTCTGGAAGCTTCAGAACGGTTTGGCTGCTAGTCTACATTTTAGCCTCATCTGCATTAGCCTCTTCCTTATAAAGTCTCCCACAGTTGCTATCACCATTTGAAGTCTAATAGTGGGAACTCTGGCATAGACAAGATTCTGATGTTCGTTGGTTCTCCTGCAACCATATTGTCTAGACCTGTTCAGAACCCTTCTGGGTCCTCTGATTGTGCCCTACTTTTTGGCGGGGGGACAGTTAGGTCTGAAGTAGGCAAAAGATTCCTTTTATGTTTCCCTAACCCTTTTGCACTCATGTAAATACAAAGGGTTTGATTTCATGGCAACAATTAGCTTGAGTTACTATACTAGTTCAGGGCGGGGGAAACATTTTGGCCTGAGGGCCACATCGGGGTTCCGAAACTGTATGGCGGGCCGGGTAGGGAAGGCTGTGCCTCCCCAAACAGCCTGGCCACCACCTCCATCCTCCCCCTCCCACTTCCTGGTCCCCGACTGCCCCCCTCAGAATCCCTGAACCATCCAACCACCCCTGCTCCTTATCCCGACTGCCCCCTCCCGGGACCCCCTGCCCCTAACTGTCTCCCCCAGGATCCCACCCTCTATCCAGCCCTCCCTGCTCCCTGTCGCCTTACCATGCCGCTCAGAAACAGCAGGACTGGCAGCCATGCCACGTGGCCAGAGCCAGCCATGCTGCCGCGCTGCCCAGCAGGAGCTTGCAGCCCCGCCGCCCAGAGTGCTGGCTGTATGGCGAGCTGAGGCTGAAGGGGAGGGGGGACAGCAGGGGAGGAGCTAGGGGAGAGCCTCCCCGGCCAGGAGCTCAAGGGTCCGGGCAGGATGGTCCCGCGGGCCGGATATGGCCTGCTGGCCGTACTTTACCCACCTCTGCTCTCATTAGAGTGAGAGTGACCATACTGCAAAACAACACTTGAGGTACACAGAGTGACTGGATAAGCAGCTGATGAATTGTTTTAATTTGAGCTGCTGCATCCCCGCTGCACTCCACTCAAGCTTCACCCATTCCCATCCCTAGCGTGTTAACTAGCTCAAGTTTAAAACACCACTTAACTTGTCCTAAAGATTTTTGTGCATAGATGGGAGTCAGGGAGAAAAACTTGATTTATAGCTCAAGCTGACAATGCAGTAAAGACAAGCCCTTAATGTTTATCATTTGTTGTATCTTTGCCTACTGAGTTTATAAAGCTGGGTGGTAAGTGGAATGGAGGAAGGGAAGTGACCCAAGCTAGTGCTAAAAACACATTGTTAATATTAAAAAGTGTCTTAAATGTAACAAGTCACTGTTCTTACTGATATACGAACAGTTTATATATTGCACACTAACTGGTTCAATTTGGTTTGTTGAAACACCTTGTAGTCACAGCTAATCAAATTACTAATTCTGTTATTAACCATTAACTATTATTAAAAATTTAAAATGTTTGTTTTTAGTACAACTTGCCATGACGGAATCAACGCAAAATATATTATAACCCATCCACACACCAAAAAAAAAAAAATCGACACAGATCTGAGGAAAGCAAGAATACTTTTTATAATTCTTTAAAAATGTAGGGCAACATCTATCCTGGTATGTTGTCTTGCTGAGTAAAAATACTTTAATCTAACATTGGATGGTATCTTACAGTCACACGCACACTCTATCTTGAGAGAATGCAAGAAGGGTATAGTAAAACAGCAAGTTTTAAAATAACATATATATTTAAAAGAAAAAAAAAATATCCGAACACTATTTTTGGCAGAACTTTGGGTTCCATACATCACTCTTTTGAAATATTGCTTTTATAGTCTACATAATTTTCTCAGATACCGGACAGACTTACTTCACTCGAGACACAGTACTCAAGAATGTCACATGTGCTTTCATTTATGTTTGTCATTAAGCAAGACGGCCAACCACAGACTTACACTAGTGATACACAAAACAAAATTAAACATTAAAAGGGTTTCCTTACTTGCCCAAGAACTTGTGAGAATGAGGTCTTGATGGTTACCTAATTGAACACACATATTAAAAAGAACTTTAATATTTTGTCATATATTACTGTCAAGTGATGAACCTTTTGAATAATGCTAAGCACAAAAAATAGAAAATTAACATTATATTTTACCTTTTGGTTTCTGAAAGAAAAAAATTCCTCTGTATCAGCAGCAGATCGGTAGTTGAAATATACATCATATCACCGACATACAGGGAAAGCTCAAGTAACATTTTAAAAGGTTTTATTTGTTTGATGACATCAGCCCACCTTTAATAGCCCTTCACCTGCTCCAAACTACTTTTAACTGCACTACGTAAATAAAAAGTGATTGAGAATATTAAACACCTTTAGATTTGATGAGCAAGAAATAAATTAAATTCCTCAAAATATGCAGATAGAGAGACAAATTATATATGGTAAAGAAAATAACCCGTTACTTACTTCATATTGACAATCTGACGATGAATAAATATTTAATACTGCAACAGTGCTGTCATTTTCAGGTTGTGCAATATGCAGTTTTGCAGAAATCTCAGTAAAAGATGGAACTCTGAAAGGAAAACAACTAGTAAATGCTCTAGTTATAATCAAAAGATACAGAAATATTTTAGCATGTTCAATACAAGTGGCTGCAAAACACTAGCAACATACAAAAGCATCACAGCAAGGACCAGCCTGATGGCACAGTGGTGGTGATTTATATGATCATGAAGAACATCAGTCAAGTCTCTTTTTCTCTGAGCTGGCACGGGCCAGGGTACTAACAAAGGAAGACTTCAAGCTCAATCCTACAGGGGAGGAGGCCTCATAACACTCCTACGTGAGCTAAGTGAGTGATGGGCTCTGACTGACTCAAAAAATTCAATCCCGTCCTCAGCAAGTAAACTGTCGATTGGGGCTTGAGCCTTCAAGAGCTGAGGAGGATGAATATGTGCAAAAAAGGGAAAGTGAGAATCTTCAGAACTCTGAAATGAACAGGCAAGACTATTTTCAAAACATTAAATCTAAACTGTAACTTGCAATGTATTACAATTAATCCTATTTCAAACCCATTTTATGTTCTAACCTCAAACCCAGCAAGGTTTTGATGTTGGCCACAGCAGCTGGTTATTTATGAGAACCATTAGAATAAATTGTAGACACTATTTTAAATACACCTCTACCCCGATATAACGCAGTCCTCGGGAGCCAAAAAATCTCACCATGTTATAGATGAGGCCACGTTATATCAGGGTAGGGAGAGGAATTGCTCCCTGTCCCAGCTCACCTACGCTCTGCCTCCGCCTCCTCCCTGAGCGCACCGCTGCTGCTCTGCTTCTCCCTCCCTTCCAGGCTTGCCACGCCAATCAGCTGTTTGGCCCGGCAAGCCTGGAAGGAGGGAGGGAGAAACAGAGTGATGACGGCGCTCCAGAGATGAGCTGGAGCAGGGAGTGGTTCCAGCTCACCTCCATTCTGCCTCCTCCCACGAGTGCGCCGCGTTATATCTGAATTTGCATTATATCAGACCGCATTATATCGGGGTAGAGGTGTATTTAGTGGTTAGCAATAACCTAATGACAATTATACTTTTATGCTCTCTTAGGCAAGTACATACACCTCTACCCCGATATAACACGACCCGATATAACACAAATTCAGATATAACGCAGTAAAGCAGCGTTGGGGGGGGGAGGTTGCGTGCTCCAGCAGATCAAAGCATGTTCAATGTAACGCGGTAAGATTTTTTGGATCCCGAGGACAGCGTTATACCAGGGTAGAGGTGTACTTGGATCAGGGACAATTCTATGTTGCCCATCTGCTCTCCCCTTCACGTGGCTTGCCCTCACACCCTAAAACGATATTTGCCTTGGCTTAAAGCTTGGTCTTCCTCTTCACCATATTCATCTCCATGGACTAAAAGAGTATCCGAGAGGGGAAAAGATCCTTTCAAGCTTCTGTGGCTCAGGGTTATCGTGGAAAATGAAGAACTGAATTTTTTTCTGGCTTCCCCCGCCCCGGGCTTTTGACTGTTTTAGTTCAGATTATCTTTTTGGAGGATTTGGGACAGTGCTCATTTTTAGGAAATGAGTCTCCTCCTTGCCTGGTGTTCTATTTTAGGCTTTATCTCAGGGTTCTGAGCCCTGGTATTCACTCCTCATCCTCTGAAATATAGTTGGAAAGGAATGAGAAAATCGTCCAAGATACCCCAGATCTTCCTCTTAGGCAGAAGGAGAGAATGAAATTGCATGTGCATGAGAACTACATGTGCTTTAAGTGGATAATTGTGTCATTTGGTAAGATGCCAGATTCCTTACCAAATGACTCAATTATCCACTTAAAGCACATGCAATTGAACCAGGAAGCTTTTCCCTTTAGAAGTGGTTCAGAACCAAGACTGTGGGATATTTTAGATTTACTACTGAAGAGCTGTCAGTGTGGAAGGTCCAGTTTGCCAAGTCCCAAGGGCTGAGGAAGGAAGGACGGACGGACGGACGTGTGTGTCAATCCAGACACACCATAACAAGCTGCCCAGACTCCCAAGCCTCCATTCCTGGCAGAGCGAAGGTCAGCATCCCTTCTACAGCTTCTGGGAGGTTTTCCTGCACAGATAGAACATCTCAAACTTCAGATTGCTGCAGCGATATGGCCTGTCTACACTGATGGGAGAGGAGGGAGCACACAGAGAGAAAGAACAGCACTGGAAATGTTGGCCCCTTAAGGGAGAGGAGTAAAGATTTTGCTTGTTGCTTCCCCTAAATCAGCTTTACAGGCAAAAATTTGCAATGTATAAAGGGAGAGCGCTGAACTACTCATCTGTCTTCACTTGTGGATTTAGAGAACCTGGTGCAAGCGGTGCAGCCAATCCCCTGAATCTCATGGACAGATCTGAACTCTCTCTGGCATTTAGAAGGAGAGAGAGGCAACCCAAATGTCTAAAACTGAAATCTAGTTCCAGAAAGTTTTCTCTTCTAATATGTCTGGGATGTAAACTCTACTTTGAAAGATAACAAGGAAAAACAGAATCTCAAAACTCCTTACTTAGAGACAGTTATTGAGTCTTCATGTGACCATGGTACGTGGAGTCTGTAAACATTCATTTTTCTTCCTGGAAAGGAATAGAAGTAAAAATGAATTATGAAACATTATTGTATGAGATTAAAATTACTGTAGTTCATTCACAGTTCAACGCAGTGGATAACACGACTATTGGATTATTTTTACATTTCAAATATCTGCAACAACTGTTACAATTTGCACTTTTAAAAATCACTACCGATACTTTGTAAGACAAGACTTACAAAGTCTTGTCTTACAAAGCTTTGGCTACACTTTGGCTACACTTGCATTTCAAAGCGCTGCGCAGCAGCGCGCGCCCGGCGCTTTTGCGCGCTAAGTGTAGTCAAAGCCCCCGCTGGGGAGAAAACTCTCCCTGCGCTGTCCAGCTCCTGCTCCCCTGTGACGTGGGAGCGGGGCGCTGCGCGCTGGCTGCGCTGGGGCTGACTACTGGCGGCGCGCTGCGCGCCGCGCTTTGCAGCGTGCAGCTGCAGTGCTGGTGTGTCTACTGCTGCTGCTGCTGCAAAAGCGCCTATAAATGGAGAATATAGACTATATCAATCTGTATGGAAAGAAATCTAAATTGAAAGCCATATAATAATATATTGAGAGTTCATATTTGGTTGACAGTATAAAGTTTGGATACCGTGTGTGTGAGATTGAGATATATCTATCTATCTATACCTATCTATTAAGAGTGAAATGTGTCAACCATCCTCCAATAAGCAGAGTAGGAAAGCTTAACAGGCACCCCAGTGTGCCTAGATCTTTGTGTGTCCTTCAGCCACAATCATAGATTTTTCGAGTGTTGGGCATATGATATGGCCTGTTTTGTAGTCCTTGCAAGATCTTCCGTGGTGCATGGTTCCTTCAGGAACCTAGAAAATCCTTGCTAATTACTTTCATTTAGAACCACTCTCCCACATACACAGTGATACAGATTATAGATTTTTATTTTGAAACATGTATTCACAACAGAATTTTTTTCAGTTTTTGTTTAAAAGAAGTGTGTAAACAGATTGAGACCCATGCAAAGATGATTTGGGTTATTTTTTAAAAGCCATAAAAATCTTCTACACCCAACCGAAGGGTCGAAATGGTACAGGAAAGCAGTAATAAGACACAGAGCGTCTCATCCCTAAGTCAACAATTCAGATTTTACTTCAGTTAATAGCAATTGAAAGCCCTTACCATACAAGGACTCTAGAACTCATAGTCCAGATCCTGACAGTGTCAACCTAACCAAAGCCCACTAATATAAGTGGCACCTCTCTTTGCAGAGACACCAAGGATGGAATGGTTAAGGAGTCCAGACTACTCCCTCAGCTTTACGAATGGTCCTTCTAGAAAGAGAGGTGAAGCACCCTCACAGGGTTGGGAAGCTTGTACAGACACTGCCCATAATTTTATCTGTTCATCGGATAGAACAGAGGATTTCAGTCTCCAGAGCACTCAATCTGGCAACTTTCACAGCAAAAAAAATTATATAAAAAGTAAAGAACTTGATAGCAATCACATTACAGTATGGAACATGAGAGAGCTGGGAGGCAGATGTACAACAGAAAAAAGCTGTCAAAAATATATTTTTCTGCAACCATTTATGTGCACTTCAGGAAAATATTAAATTTACCTTTGTGTGGTTGGCAGTGGCTCTCAATGTAGATTTTAAAAGCTTGGTATATCTAAACAAAAGAAAACAAAATAACAAGAAACATTTATTCACTTGCATTTCCAAAGGAACTAGTTAGTTAATATCAATGTTGTTTAATTCAATATTTTTACCTGGCCAAAGTGTTGGAGCTGTACATTGTAAATTAGACCAGTTGAATTTAATACAATTTTGCTTGAAGAAAGCCCTGTAGAAATGACAACCCTATATTATTTCCAGTTAGTAAATCTAGAAAAGTAAAGGACTAGAGACTGATTTGCTTGAAAAGTCCACTACATCTAAGGTTTTTCTTGGAAGTTGAGATACTTTATATGTACACCCGATATACAATATTTATGAAATCCCTAATAGTAAGAGGGTGAAATAAGGCTTGCTTAATAGGAAATTATCTTTGAACTTCACTCCAAAGATCAATCTTTTAGTATTTTAAGGCCAAATTTATTACTCAAAATATGCCAACAAATGCAGTTTTCAAGTTTTGCAAGAGCAGTGCATTATACTTACCAAAAGAAAAAAGGTGTGTTACAGGAAGTTGTACTGTTCGGGAATCCTCTTTAAAGAATTCACAGTCCAAAGTAAACTGCAACATAGACATATTATTTTATTGCATAGATCTGAAATGAACATAAAACTAGAGTATTGAGTCTGGCCATACTCTCTTCAGAACCCCAGGCAGACGACCAGGTTCAAAGGTTGCTGCAAGTCATGTTTCCATGCTTCATTTACAGTGGCTGGCTGGCCAGCCGTTGGTTCAGCCACTAGCACAAGCCAGAAGAGCTTTAGAGTAGCTTGCTCCGATTTTCACCCAGCTGCAACGTGTTGCGGCATGGCCAGAGAGCTAGTATCTCTAAGTCAGTGCCTCCTACTCTGGGCTCAAGAGGGTGGCATATGGCAGCCTGTCCTCAAGGATTCCCACACACAAGAAGAATATTTAGCGGGCCAGTGATGCCAGCTTTATGCTTTGTGCCCCTGGAGCGGCACAAGTGGACTGAGCTGAGCTGAGAATCTGGTCCACAATCTATAAAATATATTTAGTTCATTTAAAACTATTCTCTCACCTCACCTTAAAACCAGTATTTCTCACTTTCCTTTATAAAAGTGGCTTTCAAGCTGTTTATAGCTTGAAAGTTATAAGTTAACAGAGAGATGGTCTCTCTATGCAACAATCTCCCTTCTTATTCATGATTATATAGACCACCTACTATCACATTCTCAATCACAAAATATCTTTGTCACAGCTAGTACAGCTGCTTACATGAAAACATAGTACTAGGAAAGTATTAATGTATATTGAACTGTCTTAAAAATAAGCAGATAAACAGAAGAGACTAGAACCACAAGCAAGCAGCAGTTCGAAAATCACTGTTCTATACTTTTTTGTGAGTAAATATACAATCTGTAACTCGTTAGAATTATAGCTACTTGCGGTAGACTAGATGTTAAATTAGTTGAAAAATCTACCTTTGACTCACATACTGTAGGACAGAACTATAATTTGTAAATGATATTTAGTGCAACTCTCCATATTTAATACATTTTCCTTGCAACCAATAATGACAAAAATATAGTATTCGGTTGTCTTTAACAGATACTGAATAAAGTGTTTTTAAGTCTCATCTTTGTTACCTTATTGCCATTAATAGCTGGTACATAAACTACAAGATTCGACAAAGATGGATATTCCTGGAGTTTCAGAGTTACAACCTAAAATAGGAAAACAAAAATTACTTACAGTAAAAGTATAATTTGGTTCAGTTAAAAACCTCAGGCGAGAGCCTCACTCTTACTTCAGCTCTTTTATGTGGGGTAAGGGGCCCTAAAAACCTGATATCTGGCCAGGTGAGAAACTTGCAAGCCCTGGTATTAAGGGGGTATGCCAGGGCAGGGCCAGAGCCCACAGTACTACTGAGATTCTAAGAAGCAATGCAGGCCATGGGGCTGCCTCAGGAGGTTGCTGACACTGAGAAAGGCTCCCAGGGCTGTTTAAATTATGCCAGGGCCTGCTCCAGCCCCTACAGATGATTGGGAGTGCTCAAAAGGAGACTTAGAGCTACCATCACACCCCACACACTGCCGGCACCGGATTCTGTGCTGTGCCTCTTGAAGGTACATCACAGAAACTCACACCTAAATGTGAACACTTGTAATCATTGTAAGCTTCACAAATAATACCAGTTACAATTAAGGGGAAAAAACACAGTTTATATGTAAGTGTCCTGCATTAAAAGAGTGCTGTGTACTACAGTGAACTACACTGTGCACCACATCACATACTCTACTGAAGTTTTATATCAATGTTGAAATACTGTACACAACTCTTTAGAATTGGCTCAATCCTGCTCCCATTAAAAAGCTACAGGTAAAACATTTTATTATGCACTTCCAGTTACAGATTACAGATACAGTAGGTGCTGAAGGAATTATGATGAGATACACCCTTAAATTGCATATATTTGGACAGCAGTTGAGAAATGGATTACCATAACTATCACTGTTCATGTACTGTCACTCCCCATGGATTATTAACTTAAATATTCTCCTGCTAAAATGAATGCGCATCACTGAAGTTTCATTAACAATCGCATATCACACAATATTCAGTCTGTTTGAACCCTGTTGCTGTCTTTATTTATGTGGCTACAAACTGCTATCAACTTTAGAAGTGAAAGAAAATGTCTGCCAATAGAGGAGAACTATAAAGTCTACAAGATGTAAAATACATGCTAAGCCTTCTGCTATAAGAAAGGGAGTGAAGGGAAATCTCCCAAGAGTAGAATGACAGAAGAAGGTACTGACTTTGCCAATAGTAACAGAGAAGTCAAGCTGCATTCTAGAACAACTCAAACACAATTTAGAGTCTATTTGTTTCCTTTGATTATAAACCCAAGATGATTTTTTAAACACAATTTTATTGGTGTAGTTTTAGTAAACTAACATGTTCTTTTAAGTTTTCTATAGGCTTAACAATGAATTAGCCTTTTGAAAACTTCAGCTTTCTTGCTGGACTTCTGACAACCAAGTCACTGATATGGAATAAACATCACTTTCATATACCCTCAAAAATGGGGAAGAAGCTGAATTTTTAATTAAGATGTTTCCCACTCCCCCAGTAGCATATATCCCAAGAGGAAACCTGGCTTAGAAATCATATCAATTCTATACAATATGTGAATGTATTAAATTATTCACAAACCCACACAAAACGTCTTCACATAAATGCTCACCCCAGTTTGTTGAAGCAAAATAACGTATAGTACAATTTACCTTAACAGTTGGCAGTAACTCAGCTTTCCAAGATAAATCAAAACCTTCCAGGCTGTAAAAGTTAAAATACTTTAAAGTGCAACTATACAAATTGCACATATTCATTATGAAAGGAGCTAGCCAGTAATAGTGTATTATTAATGCACCAGCCTCTCTCTACCTCTATAGAAATGCACAAGGTTAAAAACGGGACACAGATCTAAGTCTACTATAGTTAAGGCTCCGTGTTTGTCACGAAAGTCATGGATTCTGTCACTGGAGCTGCCTGAGCAGCTCCGACACCCCCTGAGCCAGGTTCACTGGCCACTGCTGGGGCAGTTTCAGCTCCCCATCTCACCCCCCAGCAGCAGGAGTGTGGGTGTGGGGGGCCTCGGGGTTGGGGAGATGAGTGGTGCTTAACTGGGGAGGGCACTCCCCAGAAGGGCAACAGCAACTCCCCTTCCTCAGCTCCTAGCTCCGCGTACTGCCTCCGCCCACAGGCACCGCCCCTGCAGCTCCCATTGACCGCAGTTTCCAGCCAATGGAAGCTGCAGAACTGGGGCTTGGGGCAAAGCGGAGGCAGCACATGGAACTAGGGTCGCCACTTTCCAGGAGCTGGGTAGGGAGTATGCCCCAGCCCCACCAACACCCCCGTCCCCAGCACCTGCGGTGCCCCTGTCCTCAGTGCCCCCCCAGGCCATACACCCCTCCCCAGCACCTGTGGCACCCCCTGGGCCGCCATCCCAAGGGGTCCCTCCCCAAGTTTTAGTCAGGGATATATAGTAAAAGTCATGGACAAGTCACGGGCCATGAATTTTTGTTTACTACTGTGACCTGTCCATGACTTTTACTAGAAGTACCAGTGACTAAAACATAGCCTTAACTATAGTTAACTGAACGATTGTCCATATACCACACATTATAATTTAGCAATCTAAAGTAACTTACAACTCAAACAGCAGAGATGTTGCAAATCTGATTTCAGCCAGAGCTGTATAGGTATCAATATCACTGCATTCACAAGATCTGGGTGTTATATTAGCCTCAACTTTTTGAAGCATAATGAAAACATTTAATGAACTGATATCTGCATTTGTACTGAAGTAATGCACAATAAGTAAAAGCATCCACTGTTCTCACAGCTTAAGGGAACTTATAAAAGTGTATCATAAGCAACATCAGCTTTGCCTATTGGTGCAAACCTTTCAGGTGGCAGTTCAAAGCGGGTACTGGATTAATGATTATCTGTTAATGAATTTACTTTAGGTCAGCTATATATATTTTAAACAAAATCCCAGACATTTCTCAAAAGATGCACTTTAAGAACAAGATTAATAGATTCCAAGGTCAGAAGGCACCACTGTGATCATCTAGTATGACCTATTGTATAACACAGGCCATAAAAATTTCTTAAACTAATTCCTAGAGAAAATCTTTTAGAAGACCATCCAATTTTTATTTAAAAATAAATAGTCAGTGATTGAGAATCCACAACCACATATGAACCTGTTCCAGATCCCTTTAAATGGTGCTGTTTGACTAACTGGACTTAACTCACAATTAAAAAAAGATACTATATTTAATTAGACTTCATGGCCCCAACTCCCTGTACTGGCAGAGCTTGATGCAGATCTGGAGGGTGTGCAAAGGGGTTATAAAGACACCTTAGTGGTTCCTAATCCAATGCAGGGCAATTATAACACCTGGGTACCAGGTGGTCAGACAAGCACCATGGCCATGCTCCCTTATTCTGGGACAGAACACAGAGGCATAGGACCACTACACTTATGCCAAATGGGGACTCCCCTAACACAAGCAGTAGATTAAATTTGCTTTAAGACAGCTCTGAGCAGTTGGAGTGCAACAAAGCAGATTTTAAAAGGCTAGTGAATCTGGCCCTAAAAATAGTTTCAATTTGCATTAATTCATTACAAATTCCAAAATGTATCAATTAAACCTGACAATCTAATTTGCTAAAATAAAGTTGCTAAAACAAGCACATCCATTCCTAAATGTCCTCAAGTGACAATAAATTCATAGTAGTAGTTACGGAAGATGATGATCATTCAGTCCATCCTTTGCATACAACGGATACAGTCCCATGACAGAGGACTTATTAAAGTGATATTACATACAAGTCAGGGACAAAATAAGTTACACTGCCATAAAAGTTAAGAGAGTTATCTTTTTTCTTTAAATACTAGGTCATTTATTATTGCTTTGAATTTATTTAAATATTAAGAAAGCTGATTATACATTATACCAGATAACAATGACTTTTAACAGTAATCCTTCTTAAATCCCTATAGTTCTTCCTCCTAAATTGCTCTGTGTTACAAGACTGAATGCCCAAAATTGATCTTATAGTAACTAGTTAAATAAATTACAAGAAACCTTTATACTCACCACATAGATGAACTACTGTTTAAACAGCCATAAATCCAGCTACTTGTATCCTGTTAAATCAATACCATGTGAAAATGTGCGTTACTACTTTAAATTTTAAGTGTGAGTTTATATATAAAAATATTAAACTTCACTCCAAAAAAAATGTAGAGTTAGTGTTGATGATCCACTCTTAATTTATACCTGCCTAACTGTGACACCTCATCAGACATCACCCACTGTTCTAAACCTCCTTCAATACTTATATACATCAAAGTCTATTAAAAAGACAAGACTTCAGTCTTCATTTCCCTATCCTTATCTATCACACATTTCTATAGTGGCCCTCATTATAACTACCAAGTGCTCCTAAGAGGGACTTTACACACTCAATCAAAACACAAAAATGCAGGTACTTATGGAGTATGATTCATCTCCTGTTTCCTTAGCTATTTATTTGAAATCAGTAAGATTCACCGTCTCCTTTTCTTGATCCTGTAGAGTGTTAATGACATCGTGTCTGCTGCCAAGAAGCTAGATACCACAAACTCAGAATTATGCAATAAAGTAGAACGAACAGCTCAAATACAAGAATGAGAATCTTTGGCTAGACAAGAAATATGTTTAATAATTTACCTTTGTCGTTTTTGCTAACCATGAAAATGAACAGAAGATATTGCACTTATTATTTCTTATGAAAAACAAAATTGAAGTGTTCAGAAGTCTCAAAGAACTCTTCTAAAAAGATTGGGTGGTAATTCCAGTGTCTGGGTAGTTATATTGTGCCTACCTAAATCCCTCAAACATAATGTGGTGGTGATCTTCATTTCTTGTCCCAAACTGTTGTATAAAGTTACTGTATTATTATTAATCGACTGCTGTGGTGGCAAAAGTGTTCCCTCTATATTCCTCGCCAACCTCACAAGCAAATTGCAAAGTAAAGTATTTGGAAAACAATTAGATCCTCAGATAAGATGACTGTACAAAACTAAAGTATTATTTATATACTTGTGTAATCAACAATTCTAGTTTAAGGACTTATGAAAAACAACTACTGAAGACGTACTGTAGTTATACTACAAACAATAAATATTTTTTGGCAATCAGCAATTGTTTTTATCAAAATCCTGTAAGCAATTAGTATATCTTAAAAATGAGATGAAAAATTCAGTTTAGTTAGAAATTAAGCCTTGTCCAAAATACCCAAGCAGCCCAAGTAAAATTTATATTCTTACCAAGCAACGTTGTGTCTGATTTAAAGAATTGCAGTTATTTTACATCTTATACAGCAAATTCTATTCTGATGCAAGAATCAGACACAACATTGCTAATGATTAAAGCTGATCAAAAGCCAGAATTTCTATTTTACAGAAAATGCCAATATTTGCGGGGGGAGGAGGAAGAGGGGGCGACGGTGTTCCGTTTTGGAACAGAAAGTAGAATTTCC
Source organism: Mauremys reevesii (assembly GCF_016161935.1). Taxonomy (NCBI): domain Eukaryota; kingdom Metazoa; phylum Chordata; order Testudines; family Geoemydidae; genus Mauremys; species Mauremys reevesii. Next base: position 23,301,503 of record NC_052633.1, on the reverse strand, counting down.
AAAATTTCCCACAGAAGGGAACATCTGAAAAAAAAAATCTTATTGAAATAATCAAAACATTTTGTTTAAAGATTTTTGAATTGAAATTAAACCTGGGAGCCCAAGTTTTGAGGCCACTGGCTTAGCTGCAGCTCCCAGGCAGAAGGCTCCCAGATGGGCTGGGAGCTTAGAAGCCCTGGGGACCATGGATGAGCCAGGAGCCTCTAGGCATGGGAGCCAAAGGCTTTGGGTGCCTGGTTCCATGGGCTAGAAGCCTTGAGAACCACACCTCAAGCTGGGTCCCCCAGTGTTTACACAGCTTCCAGGTTCCTGGCTCCGCAGCAGGGAGCAGGCTCCAGCTATACCTAGGCTTCCAGGCTCCTAGCTCTGCAGCAGGGCGCCTAGAAGCCCTGGGTCCCCAGACATGGGGTAGTTTTCATGTCTGGGTTGCCCCAGAGCCATGGACCCTGGAAGCCCACTAACTGAACTAGCAGGAAGCCAGGCAGGGATCCATTGGACCCCTGTATGAACTCAGATAAGTCTGAAGTGATGCTGGTGGGAAGGAGGAACAATTATAGGAGCTAACCAAGACACTGACCTCTCCTTCCACTAAAGGCATCTACCCTCCATTCACCAAGGTTGTATGAAATCTTGGAGTTTTACTGGACTCGTCACTAAACTTGAATACCTCTGTAGTAACAGTGGTGAGAAATGCATTCTTCCACCTCCAGTTAAGAAACTACACTCCTTTCCAAATGAGGAAGTGAGTTGAAATGATTCATGTGTTTGCCTTGAGGTTAAACTACTGCAAATCATCATGCTTGAGGCTGAAACTGGAAGAAACACAAACTCCAATTGTATAGCACACAGCAGCCCATCTCCTCAACAGGAAAACCGCTGAGAACACATCAACTGGTGGTGCTCCATATCCTCTACTAGCTCCCGGTTCATTTATATTGTTCTGGGTAAGGCCCCTACTAGAGCCCCATTTTGGGATAGCCTCCCTCTTCAGGAAGGTCACAAGCACATGTTTTCCTGAATGCGGGCGTAAGATGGGGCCTTGCTACACTAAAGACCTACTCTCCATTCACAAACCATTGAAACAGCTGCACCAGTCCTTAATGACTGTTGCTGTTGACTGCACTGAGACTAGACCAGTGGTCCCCAACGCGGTGCCCATGGGTGCCATGGCGCCCGCCGGGACATTTATGTGCGCCCACCTAGTGCCCAGCAGGGGAGAGAAGCCACAGCCCCGTGCCCTGCTGAGGACAGAGAACTCCGGGGCTGTGGCTTCTCCAGGGCTGCAGACTGTGGGCGCCGGTGTTCTTGGTCCCTGGCAGGCGTGGGGCTGCAGCTTAAGCCGGAGAGAAGCCGCGGCCTCACGCCTGCCGGAGACAGAGAACTCCTGGGCTGCAGACTGCGGGCACTGGTGTTCTCTGTCCCTGGCAGGCGCAGGGCCGCGGCTTCTCTCTGGCCTCGAGAAGCCGCAGCCCCGCGCCTGCTGGGGACAGAGAACTCCGGGGCTGCAGGCTGAGGGCGCCGGCGTTCTCTGTCCCTGGCAGGCGTGGGGCCCACCTAGTGCCCGGCAGGGAAGAAAAGCCGGGGCCCCCCGCCTGCTGAGGACAGAGTACTCCAGGGCTGCAGGCGCCAGTGTTCTCTGTCCTCCCGGCTTCTCTCCAGCTTCTCTCTGCACTGCCCAGAACTGGCACCAAAAAAAAAACCAAAACCAAACCAAAACCTGCATTATGCGAGTAATTGTTGGTGCCCGCCACACTCTTCTGAAAACATGAATGTGCTACTGGCCACAAAAAGGTTGGAGACCACTGGACTAGACACAAGGAAACCAAAGATAAAGGGTCTAGGAGTCAATGGAATGTGCAATGGACCTGTGGAGGAGACAGAACTGTGCTAAAGGCTGATCATTTTCATACCACGATTTGCATGTCAAGTTATGACAACAGAGAATGGAGTTGAGAAACAGTTGCTAAGCTGCTGAAGTTTGGAGTTGTGAACTGCAAAATCTATTATAGGCAACTCTAAGTCAGTCTTAGGGCTTGTCTACATGAATAATTAGACCACAGCAAGCTGACATGTGAATCCACCCAACACTAGCCTGCCACAGTCTAACTGTTCATGTGCTGACAAGTGTTAACAGTTTGTTAAAATCTTAAAATACCCTAACAAACTCTTAATGCGTCAGCAGGGTACATACACAAAGACCTCAGCAGGCTAGTGTGGGGTGGATTCACACCTCAGCTTGTCACGATCTAACTGTTAATATAGACAAGGCCTTAGTGTGTGTGTGTGTGTGTATTATATATATATATATATATATATATATATGCAGTACTCAGATACTATGATAATGAACACACCAGAAATAACAAATACTAAATGGCATGCACCCCTAAACAAATAATAGGTTGGGATTACAGTAAAAAAACTGGCTCTGTTTAATAATTACTGTACTGGAGAAGTTATCTTAATACAGCTTTTTAAATGGAAACAACAATTCAGTTTCATAAAGTTAAAATCAGGTAACCACAGATATATTTACAAAAATACAGAAAGCACGTATTTTCTCACCAACATACTGTTTTGACAGTGGACATGACTGTAGGTTTTTCTGTGGTTTGAAAGAGGAAACAGGAAATATTTTCCATCAGATTCCTTAAAAGAAAAAATATTGCTTATTAGAAAAAACACAGAAATAACAAAATTGAAATTAGAAAAAGAAATTAATGCTACTTACATTGTAAACTGTATAAGTCCATTTTGAGGATTTGATTTTCATCCAAATCAAAGTTCCTAGAAGTAAATTATATGCTTTAATTTTCTCACTTGTGTGTGATAAAAAACTTTAATTCTAGTTGTATGTTACTGCAGGAATTGCCTATAATGTATAATATAATCTTGAGCAGACCTTCACAAAAATATCAAAGCATATTTTAATCAACTTCTTGTTCACATCTCCAGATGTTAGGACATAGGAACATTAAAATATGTAATCCAATACTCACAACTGCTATTCAGAATTGCATACAATGGTTAAAATCAACTATCTGTACAACATCCCAAATCAAGGGATGCTATTATTACTTGCAAAATATATTAATAAGTGTTGCTACTAAAATAAAAGGTCTCAAAGAAAAATAGCATTAGCATCTGGTGGGCATCTATGTCAGTATGGAGGCTGAATACAGACAAGAGAGTGTTGAAAATATAGCAGCACAGCATACTTTCTTTGCCCCTACCACACTTTCAGTCTCACAGGAAAGGAACATAAAAAGCCCAAATTCAGGCAGCAGAATTAGGAGCAGAAGACTCGCTACAAGAAGAAAGTATGAGCAGAAAGAAATATGAATGAAGGGGAACGAGTAATAGAAACAGATTTATTAGACACACAAAACACACACGCTCAAATTCACCCTTACTATAACTCCTTTGAACTTAATGGCATTACAGCATGGATAAATTTAGCCAAATGTCAAAGGGAATGAGGAGAGAGGAAAATGCAACTGAAAAAAATTGCACATAAATATACTCCAAATTGCTATTGAACTGGGAGGGTGTGGGGGAGGAAATATCTGACTAAATGATTAATGAAAAGTAAAGAAATATCTTTGTATTATTCACCTCCCCCTAGTCTATTTCAACAAAATTAAGCCTTGGTAGTTACTCCTGGGCTCTACAGCCATGGCTTCTCCTTGTTAACTTCCTAGCAGCCAGAGAATGCCTAATATGGAATTCTGCAGATGTCCCAACCCAAGAGAGGAGCCAATTCTTTATTATAGCATGAGTCTCTTTGCCCAGCTCTGTCACAGGAAAGGAGCCATTGAATCTGCACATCTGGGCACCTAGGAATTCCCCAAGCAGCCAGAATTAGCATAGTGGCTTTACAATACATACATACCAACCCCCACCAGGATAGGGGATGGACATGGGAAAGGCTATAGTCAGAACATCTGAGCTTCAGCTACTCCTGTGATTGCTGGAGATCAGTCAGCCAGGCCTAAACTGGAACAACGTTTGTTTCCTGGCTACTCCCCAGAAACTGGGGAATACAAAAGTGGCATGTCTTTGCCCCACTATGGTCCTCAACCAAGCCTAGTTCAGCTAGAAACAAGAATCAAGACCATAGTTTGTCACCATGCATTCCAAATGGTGTTTGAGTGGTGCTTAAAGAAAGAGTGTGTGCTTCAGCAATTCGGTAGTGAGAAGATTAACTCTTAGACAAAATGTGTCCCTGGATCCTGGTCAAAGCAATTAGAGTTGCATACCTTTAAGTTCAGTAAGTGGTTCAGGATCTTCCTCAAAGAACTTTGCTGGGTGCCTCACAAAGTGATGATTCAATACTAACATTCTCTTCTTTGGATCCTCAGTTATCTAAAAATACCGGACAACTTGTTAATAATCTGCTTAGCATTTTATGTGATTTACAAGAATTAAGCCAGCAACGCAGCTTTATTTATAGTAAAAGTCAGAGCTCCAAAAAGGCAGAGGATAATATGGTTTCTAGTTTCAATTCAATAACTGGAGCTAATAAAAATACTCCATCTATATCCAATTACTGCTATATGCAAATTGCAACTGCTCAAACTATACAAAAAGTTAAAACTATGTATACATAAAACCAAAAAGCTTTAGCTATATTTATATAATATAATACAGAGAGAGACACATGCATGCACCATAAGGTGATATCTATGTGATAAAGTGCAGACCCATGTAACAAGTTTATTTTTCATGCACCTATAAATAAGGCTAAGATTTAGTCACAGGTATTTTTAGTAAAAGCCACGGCCAGTGACCTGTCCGTGACTTTTGCTATATGAATACCCATGACTAAAAAAAACAGTTACTCACCTTTTCTGTAACTGTTGTTCTTCAAGATGTGTTGCTCATTTCTATTCCAGTTAGGTGTACACGTGCGTCGTGTGCATGGATGTCAGAAACTTTTTCCCTAGCAGCTACCTGTCGGGCCGGTTGCGGAGCCCCCTGGAGAGGCGCCAATATATGACCCTGCTGGCCCAACCCCCGCTTCAGTTCCTTCTTGCCGTCTACTCCGACAGAGGGGAAGGTGGGGGGATGGTGGAAATGGAATAGATAGGAGCAACACATATTGAAGAACAACAGTGACAGAAAAGGTGAGTAACCGTTATTTCTTCTTCGAGTGCTTGCTCATATCAGTTCCAGTTAGGTGACTCCCAAGCCTTACTTTAGAGGTGGGGCGGGGTCAAAGTATTGCAGCCTGAAGAATCGCCCTGCTGAAGGCTGCATCATCACAAGCTTGGTGGACGATGGCGTAGTGCGACGTGAAGGTGTGCACCAAGGCCCATGTGGCAGCCCTGCAGGCTTCCTGGAGGGGTATGTGTGCCAGGAAGGCTGCTGACTGGGCCTGAGCCCTTGTGGAATCAGCCGTAACAGCAGGCGGAGGGACATTTGCCAGGTTATAACAAGTGCGGATACAAGCGGTGATCCATGAAGATATTAGCTGGGAGGAAACCGGTGCACCTTTCATTCATTCCACAATGGTGATGAACGAGTGGGTTGCCTTGCGACATGGCTTTGTTCGGTCTATGTAGAAGGCGAGTGCCCTTCTGACATCCATCGAATGCAGCTGTGGTTCTCGAAGGTCGGCATGTGGTTTTGGGTACAAAAACGGCAGGAAAAGTCCTGGCTGACATGGAAATGGGATACAACTTTTGGTAGGAAAGCTGGATAAGGCCTCAGCTGAACTTTATCCTTATGGAAAATGGTATAAGGTGGTTCACACACGAGAGCCTGTACCTCAGAACCCTGTCGTGCTGAGGTAATGGCCACTAGGAAGGCGACCTTCCAGGAGAGATAGAGGAGTGAGCAGGAAGCCAGTGGCTTGAAAGGGGAACCCGGATCGACAGATCCAAGAGAGTGGGGTACCAACACTGGTGAGGCCAAGCTGGGGTCACCAGTATGATGTCCGCCTTGTCCCTGCAGACCTTGAGGAGTACCTTGTGGACCAGAGGAAATGGCAGGAAGGCGTAAAGCCATTGGCTGGACCACGGGATCAGGAAGGCATCCACGATCGAGCCCGGGCTGTGACCCTGGAAGGAGCAGAAGGCTGGGCACTTCCTGTTGGTCCGCAAACAGATCGATTTGGGGAAACCCCCAGCTGCGGAAAATGGAGTGGATGATGTCTGGACAAATCAACCATTCGTGCATAAGGAAACGTCTGCTCAAGCTGTCTGCCAGTACATTTTGAACACCCGACAGGTATGAAGCTTGAAGAAGGATGGAGTGGGCTAAACAGAATTCCTACAGCAGAAGGGCTTCCTGGCAAAGGGGAGATGACCAGGCTCTGCCTTGTTTGTTCAGATAAAACATGGCTGTGGTGTTGTCTGTCAATACTGCTACACAACAGCCCTGTAGGCGTGACAGGAACGCTTGGCACGTGAGGCGGATCGCTCTGAGTTCCTTGATATTGATATGCAGGGTTAGTTCTTCTACCTGCCATAAACCCTGTGTTGTCAGGATTCCGAAGTGTGCCCCCCCATCCCAACGCAGATGCATCCGTTACCAGGGTCAGAGTGGGCTGAGGAGGGAGGAACACAACCCCAGCGTCCACCATGTGGGGGTCCAGCCACCAACGCAGGGAATCGAGAGTATGGCTTGGGACTGCGAGCACCATTCCCAGGATACACGGACGCCAACCACGTCTGTAGGGGCCTGAGCCTCAGTCTGACATGCTGCACCATGTAGGTGCAGGATGCCATGCGACCCAGCAACTTGAGACACTGCCTCGCTGTGGTCATGGGGAACCTGCAAAGGTTGGTGACTATGTTTGCAAGGGTCAGACGTCGGGCCTCCGGAAGGAACGCTCTCGCTTGGTTTGCATCCAGGATTACCCCGATAAACTCTATTGTTCAGGTTGGGGTGAGAACAGACATTCAGCATGATGCCCAAGCATGTCTGTGACCATCTGCACCTGAGACTGAACTTGCTGGCAAGACTGGCCCCGTATGAGCCAGTCGTCTAGGTACGGGTAGACGTGCATGTGATATCGGCAAAGAAAAGCTGCCACGACTGCCATACATTTGGTGAAGATGTGAGGGGCTGTGTGCAGGCCAAACGGGAGGGCTGTGAACTGATAGTGCATCTTGTTCACCATGAAACGGAGAAAACGTCTGTGGGACGGGGTGATTGAAATGTGAAAGTAAGTGTCTTTCATATCAAGGGCGGCGTAACAGTCTCCTGGATTCAATGAGTGAATGATTGCAGCCAAGGTGACTATGCAGAATTTCAAGTTAACAATATGTTTGTTGAGCTCCCTGAGGTCCAGAATGGGCCTTAGGCCTCCTTTTGCCTTGAGGATGAGGAAGTAAGGTGAGTAGAAACCCCTGCCCCTGAGCTCCCAAGGCACCTCCTCCACCGCTCCTAGGGCGAGGAGTGCCTGCACCTCTTGAATAAGAAGTTGCTCGTGAGAGGGGTCCCTGAAGAGGGACCGGCAAGGAGGGCAGGATGGAACAGAAGTAGATAGAACACACACACACACACAGATAAGAGATTGCTAGGGAGTAGCGGAGCACTTGATAACAAGAGACCACTGTTCCAACAACCGTCACAGGCGGTAAAAAGGAATTGAAGGGGGGTCGGGCTGGCGGGGTCATATATAGAGCACCATATCGGCGCCACTCCAGGGGGCTCCACAGCCGGTCCGACAGGTAGCTGCTAGGGAAAAAGTTTCCGACATAAGTGCATGCGGCGCGCACACACACCTAACTGGAACAGATATGAGCAAGCACTCGAAGGAAGAACTTAGCAGTTCCTGGCACCCCGGGCGATACTGCTCTGGGGTGGCCTCAGGACACCGCTGCTGTGTGGGCGCAGGGGCCAAAGACTAGGCCCTGCACTGGCTAACCTCTGCACTGGCTCCAAGGCCCTGAGGACTGCTGCTCGGGTGCTACCTGGGGCGCTCCCTGGGGCCAGCTGCCCCGGGCTACCTGAGCAGTGGTTGGAGCAGCTGGCCCCAGGGCTGCCCCTGGGACCGCTGCTCGGGCGCTCCTCAGAGCCAGCCATCCTGGGATCACCTGAGCAGCGCCTGGTGCAGCTGGCTGCAGGGTACCTGGGGCCAGCTGCTCTAGCGGCCCTGGGATCAGCCACACTGGCCATTGCAGCTGCAAAAGTCACAGAGGTTGCGGAAAGTCACAGAATCCGTGACTTCCGCAACCTCAGTGACAGAGTCACAGCCTTACCTATAACTGATTCACTTGCTTGCACCCATTAATCCAACTTCCTGGGCCCAACTCATACACTTCAAATGTCTGAGTAGCTTCAAACCTATGCCGTTTTTTTAAAAAAATCAACCTCCTAAAGTAAGTTTCCTCCTACTTCCTGCAAATAAAACTTTGCAATTTCTGAGTATTACGGCCATCCCCAATGAGTTCTGAAAATTTTTACCCCCAATAGATCAGCCAACTTCCCTATATCCAATTGAACAAGCTTCAGAGACCAGTGAAGCTCTCAAAGAACGACCAAACCTCTCAGCCTTATCCCCAGTTCTTCATTTTTATTGCTGTAAAATTACACAAAGGTTCAGGAATAAGATGAAATATGATGAAAGGTTCTTCAAATAGTTTTTCAAACAGTAACATGCCACAGTAACATAACACTTAAGCAGGTAGAAAAGAAAAATGAGACAGAGGGAGTAAAAAGAAGAAATAAATAGGAAGAAAGTGAAGAAAAGAAGAAACTCATTCGCTTTTTCCTTGGTTTCCCGTAAGTAAGCATTCCAAATTTACATTGAGGGTTTTTGTTTTGTTAAAATAATTTGCAACAGGACACTATATGTAAGCAAATTTGTATACCTTGTCACAGTACAGCTGAGCAGATTTGTTCTGAATTGCAATGTCCCAGGCCTGTTTAACTCATTCTATCACAGTGAGAAGGTCAGGGTTTTACCCCAGCTATAATTAACTCATCGACTCAGCCAGCAGCAAAAACTGAACCATTGTCACATTCTTCACAGAACCCAAAACACAAGATTCTGAAGCACTAGACATCAAAAAGCCAGCAATTTTTTTCAACATGATACAGAATTATCAGAAAGTAATATAAAGTATTTGACCCTGACTATTACAATGGTAGCTAAATCATCACTTTGTTGGGGGGAGAAAATCCCCACCTTCCTCCCAGTATTTATGGGGCATGCAGGACATGGGAAACTACAAACCTGTTTGGTGGTTTCATCAATAAGATCAAAAAATGCCCTAATGGTAGCCAAGATCAATTCTTTACACCTAGAACAAAACATAAGGAACACTATATTTAAAAATGCAACACCAAAAAGGGTATTTTCAGAATATTACACTCTGAAATTAATTTAGAAAAGGTGATGAAGGTAAGAGATGGAGAAAGATGTCAGGTCGATTACCTAACTTCTTTATTCTATTTGCTTACCATACTATGGAGAGGTGGTCTGTTGAGGCCCAAGTTCTAGGCACTGCTGAGCTCTGTTTGGGGGTGGGGGGGAGGGAGGAAGAAATGTATTAGCTTTTTGGGGATTCAACATTTAAACATTAGAAATTTGAAAATTTATTTGTGATTTATGTCTGAATATTTATTAATAAGATGGGCTTTTATAAAATTAACAAAAGCTTGGTTAGCCTTAAGATAAAGCTGAGGAAAAAACCTTAGCACGTCAGGAACAGACTTTGAATTGTCACGGTTAATTTATTTATTTTAAAGAAAACTACATCGTTTTCCTCAAAGCTAAGATTCGCTTCCTTAAAAAAAAAAATAAAAAAAAATTCTCAACTTATTTAAGTTGATTCTATTATCCCATTTTCCCAATGATCCATCAGCATCCACATCCAAAACCTGGGAAAGTAGGACAGTCTTGCAAAGTAGCTTGAATGTCACCAATTCTGGACTCTGACAGACCCAGGGTGGAACAGAGGGGGAAATGGTACCAGATGGAACATATCAGAACCAAGACACACACCTATACCTCCCACCTCAAAGAATATTTATCAACTGTACATTTCAACCATTTAACCTTTTAGCCTTAGAGCATCACAATTTCTGTCCTACCACTCTGGGGGGGAGAGTTGAACTTGTAAAAGGCAAGATCCCATTTAGGGCTTTGCAGGTTAAAACCAACATCTTAAATTTCAACCAAAAGTCAACTGATAGCCATGGAAGATTATGGAGCAGAGTTGCAATATGAGTGAAATGCCAGATAAGTGCCTTTATGTTCTGCACCAACTGCAGTTCCCTAATAATATAAAGACAGAGTCTCATGTAGAACATTTTGTAATAGCTCAGCTTTGAGGTGAGAAAGGCATAGATCGCCACTGTGAGGTCTGCACCAAATCTAAAATTATGCAAATTTATTACCAAAAAAATATGATACTCTTGACTACTGCTACCACCTGGATACTCAGAATCAGGTAGGAATTCAACAAGATTCACAGGCTGCAAACCTTAAAATGAATGGAAAGCACCTCTCAACAGACAGGGATTATTTCAAACTTTCAATGTAATCATTATAGCATGGGGTAAACAGCAGTAGGGAAATAATTCACTCGTCTGGATTGAGTTTCCAGTCACTAGCCAACACCCAAATTTCCATTTGACCCCAGGTAAATCTCTCCATACCTCCAATGGGGTTGGTAGAGACAGAAATATAAATCTGGGTGTTATCAGCATAACAAAGATGCCATGTACCATTCTTCAATATACATGTTGTAAACTTCTGGTGCCCCGTGCTCAGCGTATGTATACAAGACCACCACTATGGAACAGCACATGAAAAAGCCTTTGTTGAAAATAACCATTGTCCAATACTACCCTTTGGTTACGCTCTTAGTTACTAGCCAACTGAGTTCTGTTACAAAGCAGTTTAAAGAAAAAACAAATTTCCAGTTATTTATTACTAGTGATGCAAGTTGCTTTAAATCCACCGTATCTGAGGATTATGAATCAGAGTGGAAAAAGTAACTGCAAAATGAAATATTTTCTCCACCTCACCTTTGCGCTCCAAAGTGAAATTTGTATACAGCACATCTCATTATCAGATGTGTTCTTTCAAACCAAGTAGTACTGCAATAAGAATTTATTATACTACGCCTTACATACTGTATTCAGACACAGGTACATACATCCCCTAAACAGTTAACATAATACCATTAGAAGACAATTAAAAAATATATTTTACCACAACAAATAAGGCACGGCTATGTTGACTTAATCTGGGTAGAAAAGCGAGTCCTGAACGAACTTGGTAATCTCTGAATCCTCCCGCCACAGAAAGAGTAGTTAGATTTCTTACATCTTGGGCCTTTAAAATCCAATGATTGTTTACAGCTGTATAAAAATCTTTTAAAAAATTGAAAAGAGATTAAAATTCACTTTATACAAAGAAACAGTGGAAATTTTTTCACAGCATTTAGTAAGAACGTTTTTTTGTGAGCTATGCTGGCAGCCCACCCAGCAGTCAAGTTTCCATTCCCATTTTTGAGTCTTGTGTTAGAAAACAATACTGTATTTCAATGCAGGGGTGATGATGCAAGTCAGCTGCAACTATGCTTTTTTACACCAGCTGAGGATGCACTTCCAAATATTTAGTCTCATGATGAGAAAGGTCAAGACATCAACAGCAACACACAACAAAACCCTGTAATGGCCTGTACATAGTACTGTAACAGTGATCGATAAGAAAGGCCAAATGGAAGTATGTATTTGTGATATCAGTCAACAGTAGATGGAGAAATTAATAGAAAGGCAGCAGTGACAAAATCAAGGAGATAGGAATCACCCATGCTTAGCTGCCAGAAAAACAAAAACAAAAAGATAGAACATAAAAAATTCTACATATAGCAGCACAATAAAATATACTACTGCACAGTTAGGGTTGCCAACTTTCTAACTGCACAAAACCAAACGCCCTAGTCCCGCCCCTTCCCTGAACCTCACCCACCCACCCCCCGCTCACTGCATTCCCCCCTCTCTCTGTGGCTCACTCTCCCCCACCCTCACTCACTTTCACTGGGCTGGGGCAGAGAGTTGGGATGCGGAAGGGGGTGAGGGCTCTAACGGGGGGTGCGGGCTGTGGGGTGCAGGAGGGGCTCCAGGCTGGGGGTGGGGCAGAGGGGTTCAGGGTGTGGAAAGGGGCTCAGGGCTGGGGCAGGGGCTCCCGGTCACCAACAGAGCTAAGGCAGACTTCCTGCCTGTCCTGGCACCGCACTGCACCCCAGAAGTGGCCAGCAGATACTGCTGCTAGGCGGAGGTCCACAGGCAGCTCTGCGCGCTGCTCTTGCTGCCAGCACCACCCCTGCAACTCCCACTGGCTGCAATTCCTGGCCAATAGGAGTGCGGAGTCAGTGCTTGGGGCAGGGGTAGGCATGGAGCCCTTTGGGCCCCCCACCTAGGAGCTGGACCTGCTGGCCACTTCCAGGGCGCAGCACAGTGCCAGGACAGGTAGGGACTAGCCTGCCTTAGCTCCGCAGCACCGCCAACCAGTCTTTTAACAGCCCGCTTGACAATGCTGACCGGAGCAACCAGGGTCCCTTTTCGATCGGGTGTTCCAGTCGAAAACCAGACACCTGGTCACCCAACGCACAGTACAGATTCATAACTTTTGAAATGGGCATTCTTATCAAGTCTAACTTCATAAAAATTAAAATATTGTAGGGTACTGATATAATGTCAATACAGTAATTCTTTTCTCCTTTTGAGCTCTGTAGATTTGTATGTTTTATGCTATCTTCAAACATTTAATCTCAATTAAGACCAATATTTGTATTTAATATTCTCATTGCCCCACCCAAATACCTTTGAGTTCACTGAGTGGGCAGGATGAAACTTGGCAAATTACATAAAAAGTAACAAAATAACTAGGTATTTGCTCAGAAGAGAAGAGAATTTTGAATATGAAGGTTTAACACAAAGAAGCATTAGCTCATGGGGGAAAACAGGAAATCGCTTTGAGCTGTAATTTACAAGGTTCCAAATTACTTCTATTTCTGTGCAAAATGCTGGAAATTAAGTAATCCTCCCACTACACCAAAGGTCAAGTTAAAAGATGAAAGACAATATTTTGATATTTATGTGATATAAACTGATGTTCTTTTAGTGTCCCAGTTCTGTCAAATAGGAAAAAGAGAGTGGAAGACTAGAATATCTAAGAGCATCTCTCTTTTTCCATAACAATGTGTTTTCAGGCCACAGTAATGGCGGCAGATTCTCTCTCACACACACACACACACTTAAGCATTAAGAAAGAAACATAGTGCCCAATGCAACATTTAACTGAAGTAAACTTACCAGTAAGATATTTGTCTAAAGGCATTACAGGTGCAACATGAGGTGTGGCTTGTGTAATGAGGAGGTTTATAAATTCAGGCTTAAAATTCTTTAGAGTGAGCAATGCTCTTGCAACAAGACCACCCATGGAATGACCTACTATTGCAACACTGGTTGGAGCAAATTCTTGATCCTTCAGAAAAAGAAAATAGCAATCACTCAAAATTAGAATTTGAGAACATTCATTTGAACAAGCAGATGAAACTTAGGGTTTGTCTACACTTACTGGGAGATTGACAAGTGGTGATCGTTGCATCGGCGGTTGATTTAGCAGGTCTAGTGCAGACCCACTAAGTGGACCGCAGATCGCTCTCCCATCGACATCGCCTAGTGTGGACCCCACGGTAAGTAGATGTAAGCTACTAGAGTATTCAAATATCCTAGTCATGTAACTCAAATTGCGTAGCTTAGATCAAATTTCCCTTGCAGTGTAGACAAGGTCTTAGACATTGACCCATCATTTAGTTAACAGTTCTACATTTTTCTCTGAAATTAATCATGTTGCTCAAAGAAAACAGTCTGGTTTAATAGTTTGACAAGTTGTTACTAACTGACCCATATTTTAGATGCTTTGGTCTTCCAAAATGACTGAGTATTTTTCTCTCATCCACATAATTTACACCACATAATTAATAGCCAATATATCTATTACAATTTAAAATTTCCATCCCACAATTTCCCACTGAACAAAAATCCCATCCCAGTTTTTAAGAGAAAAGGAAACGAATTCAAAATACTATTCATGTGTATACATCACATCTTACCTTGTACAGCTTAAGAATTACTTTAATGCACTCATGCACAAATCTGGTTTGTCTTTGCAGACTACCACCATATAGTGCAACCAGCTCCTCATTAAAATTGACAGTGAAGAAATTGAAATGGTACTTGAAGTCAATGTCTTCTGCTTTTCTAAGTGCTATAGAGCCAAGAGAACGTACTAGGAAAAGAAATTGCACTAGTTAATCACAGAAACATCTTTCTTCTAACTGTAGTCAATGCTACTACTCTCAGTTGGAGTGTCCAATACAAACAAGTCACTATGTAGCTGGTCAAAAACAAATGTTATCTTACTACCACTGGATATTCAAGTTCTATAATCCTGACCAGTGTTCACTTGATGCAAATCATTTGTATGCATCAAAAAAGAGTGGAAAGCTTTCCTCTTTTACCAACCTATAAGTTTACTTCCCTTGTTTTAAGACATACATACATGAGAAATTAGGATGAAAAATATCAGTTGATAAGAAATATAAAAATGAGATAAGCAAGAACATAATTTTTTTTCAATTTTACAGAAAAAAAAGTATTCAAAGAATACTGAAAGTTTCATATAAAAAAACTTAACAAAACAAAAAAACCACAACACAGCCTGATAAGAAAGAGGAGGGAAAGTTTATAGATAAATTAACTACAAAGTAGTGCCATACTCATTGCAAGATTAAATCAGTTATCCATATAATAAACCTCCATGACCACTGAAAAGAGAGTTTGTTTGGATTATATACAATTTGCTCAAGAGCATCAGATTGGACCACAGGTGTTCAATCTCCTCCAGATCTGGTTTTCTCCTCCTTACCCATCAACAGCACAGCCTAGCAAGGGGAATATATTAGCCTTGGTAGATGCACTACCATTGCTAGGGTCTTCCAATTAGTTCTTTTCAGAACATGGGACCTGGGCAGCTTGACTTCCAAACTACATGGAGCCATGGAGAAAGCACTTTTCCCTTAATTTTCACCACAAGAGCAGATGTGTTTCTCCCACTCCTTTCTTCCCCAAATCTTCAGCCTTGCAGAGATAAAATCCTACTGTCCCTGTCCAGCCCTGGCTGCTAATGAGCATGGCCTTCTCACTGTAATGCTGACACTCAGTTACTACTGAGAGAGGAGGAAACAGAGAGGGAACCACTATCAGTAGGGGCTGCAAATATAGCTCTTAGAAACTGCACAGCTAGTTTGCACTGCAAATGACTAGTTTGTGAAGACAGTATAAAGCAGGGCTGTCAATGAATCACAGTTAACTCACGTGATTAACTCAAAAATTGAATCACGATTTAAAAAGTTAATTGCGATTAATCGCAATGTTAAGCCATAGAATACCAACTGAAATGTATTAAATATTTTGGATGTTTTTCTACATTTTCAAATATATCGACTTCAGTTACATCACAGAATACAAAAGTATACAGTGATCACTTTATATTATTTTTTATTACAAATATTTGCACTGTAAAAATTATAAAAAATAGTATTTCAATTCACTTCATTCAAGTACTGTCGTGCAATCTCTTTATCATGAAAGTGCAACTTACAAATGTAGATTTATTTTTTTTACAGAACTGTCTCAAAAACAAAACAATGTAAAACTTTAGAGCCTACAAGTCCATTCAGTCCTACTTCTTGTTCAGCCAATTGCTAAGATGAACAAGTTTGTTTACATTTACAGGATGTAATGCTGCCTGCTTCTTATTTACAATGTCAACTGAAAGTGAGAACAGGCGATCGCATGACACTGTTGTAGCCGACACTGCAAGATTTTTTTAATCGCTTGACAGCCCTAGTATGAAGACTACAAGGAAGAAAGCTTGAGCATGGGGAAAAGTCTATCTGGGGACAAAATGCCAGTCTCTCCTAGAGAGCAACTTTTTTTGAGATCTAGATCCTGCTTTGTCTTTATTCACCCCTGGAAATATCCTCTTACTGTGGAGATTCAGTTATTGAACAACCTCAATGAGCCCTGTTGAAAAAGCTAAACACCACATTCAAAGCACTGAACAGATATTAAATAATTCCCACAGCAATCTGGTAAGATTAATATATTTTAAGATCGGAAGCGACCATAAATCATCTAATCTGACCACCTGTATAATACAGGCCATAGAATTTCATCCAGTTACTCCTGTATTGTATTGAACCCAAAAACTTGTGCTTGACCAAGGCATATCTTCCAGAAAAGAATCCAGTCTTGAATTGAAGACTTCAAGAGAGGGAGCTCCATCACTTTCCTTGATAGTTTGTTCCAATGATTAATCAACTTCACTGTTAACTTTGTACCTTATTTCTAATACAAATTTGTCTGGCTTTAACTTCCAGCCACTAGTCTTTGTTATGCCTCTCTCCCCTAGATTAAAAGACATCTTTAGTACCAGATATTTTCTCCCCATAAAGGTACTTACACACTTTAACCATGTCTCTTCTTGATCTTTTTGCCTCACGGTAAGGCATTTTTGCAGCTATCAAATATTTTTTGTGCCTCTTCTCTATCCCATTTTTCAATATTCTTTTTTAAAATGGGGACACCAGAATTGGATGCAGTATTCTGTTAGCAGGCTCAGAAACGCCACATATAGTGGTAAAATCACCTAACTACTCCTCTGTTTATACATCCAAGTATTGCATTAGCATTGCCCTGGGAGTTTATGTTTGTCCACTATGACCCCTAAATCCTTTTCAGAGTCACAGCTTTCCAGGATACAGTTCCCCCATTCTGTAGGTACAACCTGCATTTTTTGTTCCTAGATACATGACCTTCAGTTTGGTTGCAATAACACACATTTTGTTTAATGGCATTAATGGCATTTTGTTAAACATTTTGTTTAAGTAGGTCCAGATTACCAAGTGATCCAGATCACTCTGTATGTCTCCCTTTGATTCCGAAATGGTCACTCTCTGTGTATTGCTGTGTTTTCAAAAAGACCTAATTAGTTCACAATAGGGTCTGTACTACTTTAAACATAATTACAAGTGTCCATTTAGGATCTTGTGTGATGACTATTACAGTAATCTTCTTTGGATATCATTGTCCTCACATGCCTTTAAATATGTTTTCTAAAACTATAAATTATTAAATGTTTTACTACGTCATTATGTCAAAGTATGTATAATTTCTGTCAACAGAATTAACAAAGCACCTTTGAAGGTTAAAAAAGTCAGCATAAGTTATTCATTGGCTAAGTGTGTGCAAGGCTTATTTATTCATCTTAACAAACAAACTATTTTGGGGCATATACTAATTGTTTACAAAAGCACAGAATTTTTTTAACATCACCATTAGAGCGCTGAGTAATTCTGTTTCAATGCACTTTATAAAACGAGTAATGGTCTAATGAAGAATGACTGTCTTCAGAATAACACTCATTATGCTATATTTAATTAGTTAATGGTTGCACAGCACTTTCAAAAACGTAAAGCACTACTTAACTGCAAAGTACTCACATATCTTCATTTTCCTCTACAAATATACAACTATTACTTCCAGTCTCTGAATGGAATGAAGTACAGCAGGAGATAATGAGTTTATCCCGAATGTAGAAACAGGCTACATTTAAGACTTGGAACAACATGCCAGGGTGGAGCCACTTGCCCATCAGGTAACTAGCAGGGAATCCGAAACCGCTTTTGTAGATGGGAGGAGTTGAAGCTTATTTTTAAGGTATCTAAAACTAGATTTGATATCAAAGACCTCAGAATTCTCCAGTAGCTAGTGAGTTTTACCCCTTCTTCTAATTCTGTTGTGCTTTTATTCAATATGACCGTTTTAAAATATCCTTCAAGTCAAAATCAATCAGATGTTTGCAGGTCACCCAGGTTGCCAATAATGGTGTAATATAACAGACCTGGGGTTTTTCCTGCCTACGTTAGTGAAATTTAGAGGAATTACAGAGTGATCCCTGTGGAATCATACAGAGGTGCTGGGTTCCTAAAGCACAAGTACCTTTTAGGATGTATCCACAATAGTGAAAATAGGACCCCAAACTCACCACTGGAGCCCACGAGTGGTAGCAATAGTGAAACTATGATTTAGGGGTATTTTCACCACTGTGTGCCGGGCTGGTCTGAACTCATTTACATAAGAGCTTCCACCAGAGGGCAACAATATGGGTCCTATTTTTGCCAGTACAGAAAGGGTCGCACTGACCCTAGTCTCAAATGAGGCTGCTTTCCTACTTTCCTAGGGTAGAGGACAAAGAACACTTTGTGGTCAAATGAAGAAAATGTAATAACGTAATTAAGTTAACTTAAGACAACTAACCTCACATAGAGCTGTGTTAATAATTTTTAGTTAAATCGTTGGACAGATAATATACATGTGTCAAACAGAGAGTGCATTATTTCAGTTTTACGTGAAATCAATTTGATTTCAATGGACTTACACTGGGGTAAAGCTGGTGTAATACTGGGGGAAATCAGGCCCAGAATTAAATCTGTAATCTTAATAGGTTAAATAATAATACATTCTATCGAGTCAAGTTATTTAAAGCTATGCTATTTCTTTGTTTTTGTTTTACTATATATTTATTTATGAAGTGTTAACAGGTTTACAAATCCTTGCCATGTAAATCTCAGAAACACAAAAATAATCATAGCATTTGTTGAAAGAGACATTATACAGGAATAGAATCATCAGCTCTCAATTGATTACAGTGTTACCATATTATAGACAGCATATATAAAACACCTTTGACGTCATTTCTAGTTATTTTATTATGAGTGAAATGTCTGATTACATATTTTTAAACAGACTACACACGTCTATCAAGAGTTAATATTAAAGAAAAGGACAGGTGTGCCTTTTTTTTGTGGGAGGGAGAGGGCAGTTAAATGTTCTTTGTCTAAGTATTGAATAAAAGGTAACCAAATCCTTAAGTATCTTTTTGTCCTCTGTCTATTTCGCTAGGTATGTAATTGGTATGTTAATTTTCCCATAAAACCAACCTCCTGTATTTTTAAAAATCATTTCTCTACAGTTGGATTATTTTTCTTTTTGCAATGAGAGGCTGAGCAAATATGTCTATGGCTTTATAGACTTCAAAAACTGTGAAGTCTCATTCCAGGTAAACATCTTCAACTGGGTTCTCCGCTGGTGAATAGCAGCATAGCTTCACTGACTTCAACTGAGCCACATCAATTTACAGCTAAGAATATGGCCCCTTATTTCCTGGACACTGTACATAAGGAAATTCTCCATTATTTATACTTAAAATAGTAGCAATGAGGCATTTGGATATCATTCCTGTAGCAGCTTTGACCACTAAAAGTGTCTTTCTTTGGTAATATTCCAGAGACTAAACTCTTCCTGCCTTTAACTAAAAAAGATAACTCTGTTTGTACAACTTTCAAAATTCACTTTACTATATTCTTACCTTGTTTGTAACTCCCAGCATTCCCAGGAAGGAAGAGAACTGGAATCCCTGTCAATATCAGATTTTTGTTTTCTTCAGCATAATTCCCTTCCCCATAGAGATAGAGCTCATAGGCTGGAAAACGTCTGGATATTTTCTTAGGTAGTTTTATTTTCTGTGACAACAAATACATATGGTTAAACCTGCGGTATCTGACTAAAATTAAAGAATCTTTAGCAACTCCTGAGAATTCAAGATACTGGGCTCCTAAAATGCAAATTAAGAGTAACTACAAAAGAAGCAATTTGCATCATTACAGACGAAGAGGATTTAGCCTCAGTAATGCTTACGCAAATTTACAAAAGGGAAATAATTTTTTTTCTTATAAATTTGTAAGTGAAGGAAATAAAATTTTTTGAGACCTATTCTGTATGATGCAACCAGAAAAAAAAAAGTGTTTTATACTGCAGCCTTGTGGGTCTCTCCAGCTAATACTCTTTTCTCTGTACTACTTTTAGTAATTTAATTGTAACTTTAATCAATTTGGGACTTGCATTTTCTGTAATACAGAAGCTCGTTCTCTTGACTAACAATTGCCTGCAAGGGTGAAATACATTAGCTTCTGTTTGCTGTTTTAGCTTCAGAAGAGCAAGTGCATATATTGTAGCAAACAAAAAGTCATACTGTGTGTACAGCAATGTATTGTACCTTATGTATTACATATTGCTTTATCTTTATATTTTGATGGTGTACAAAATGCACCACTTAAATGGGTTTTGCTGTAAGGACCTACAAAAAGTTACTAAGATAAAACAAAAAATTGGTAGTTTTATTTATTAGTTTTGCTACATATAACCAATCTCAAAAGCTGAAGCCAACAACAGGCAACAGTAGCTGAATAAGAAGATCCTAATCCAAATTGAACTAATGTCAATAAACTCCCATTGACTTCAGTAAGCTCTGAATCAAGGTCTGAGTGAACTGCAATTATCATCTTTCAGAATTATAAAACTACACCAAAGTGAAAGGGAAGAAATATCTGTACACAAAATAAAGATCCACCCTGATTTCTACATCTCAAAGGAAAAACAGCTTTGTGGAAATCCTTGTCACAAAGACCATTAAAAATTCCTCCTGAGGCATCAGGATCATAAATTGGGGCATCCAAGTGACCCTCATCATTATTCCCAAATATAAAAGGCTCCAGAATCATCCTGGTGCAAATATTGTTCTACTCTGAAACAGGACGTCCAATTTTACCTGACTTAAAAGTTAAAACCCTAAAATGCAATTCTACCTGAAAAGTGTTTCACCTGCTTCCAATTCAAATGTACTCCATTTACAAGCAAGAGGTTTTCTTCACACTCAGTCTGAACTCAAAGGCAACCTGGGTTATTTTCTTCTTAATGATCAACACCAGTAATAAAGAGTCTGCAGGCTAAATTATGCCCTCAATAGGACTTCAGTGGGTTTTGCCCAAATAAAATTGACTGGATATGTAATTAGAATTTAGCAAACAATTCTGATGGTGATGCACAAGACGGAATAGAAAACAGCTCATTCTGTCCTAAATGTGTTACCCATATAAGCCTGAAAGGCGTAAAAACATAGTCTTATTTTTTGTCACTAGTCAGAAGATGTGACTCTGTATATGCATATCAGATATGAATTAAGTAGAGACTCATCCTTTAGACTAAAATCACATTGAGCTCTGAATGAGGTTTGGTTTTGTTTTTTAATAAAAGCAGATTTCTACCGTGCTACAGCAGCATTTCCTCCAGACAGTCTGAATCTTGGAAACAGGGTCTAACTACTGACATTTCTTGGGAAAGAGTTACAAGTTACCTACACCCTCAATTCAATCTCAGTTACAGCCAGGACCAGTGACCCCATAACTAACCAACCAGCCAACCAACCTGCGCACACACACTCCCATCCCCCTTGTACTAGTATTTTTTGTACACGTCCTGGGAAATAGAACTGATTGACTAAGTAAAAGAAACCTTCACAAGAAGGACAGAAATGGCAGACTCTTCTTCCCTTCCTAATTAAAAGAAATATGTTTCACATGGCAAAGCAATACAAGAAGGGAATATACATCAAAAATGCAAGACAATGTAGCAGACATGAGCAGAGCTACCCCTCCCCAAAATTAACTGAAATAAGTCAGTTAAAATGATTAAAAAGACAATTTAGTGGAAAATATTTTACTCATACTCCTTACAATGTTCTAGACCAGGGGTCAGCAACCTCTGGCACCCTGGCGGGCCAGGCCAGTTTGTTTACCTGCTGCGTCCGCAGGTTTGACCGATCGCAGCTCCCACTAACCGCAGTTCGCTGCTCAAGGCCAATGGGGGCAGGAGGAAACTGTGGCCAGCACATCCCTCGGCCCGCGCCACTTCCTGCAGCACCCACTGGGCTGGAACGGCGAGCCGCGGCCAGTGGGAGCCGCGATCGGCCGAATCTGTGGACACGGCAGGTAAACAAACTGGCCCGGCCTGCCAGGGTGTGTACCCTGGTGAGCCGCGTGCCAGAGGTTGCCAACCCCTATTCTAGACTAATTGTACCATCTCAGGAAAAAGGACCTGAACATCATTATGGCCAGCTCAATGGAAACCTCTGCTTAATGTGCAGAAGCAGTCAACAAATGCAATTATTAACAAGCATAAGAAATAGGATGGACAATATGAAAAATGTTATAATGGCACTGTACAAATTAATAGTATACCCTCACCAAGAGTACTGTGTTCAATTCTAATCACTACAGCAGAATTAGAGGGGGGGTTCAGAGAAAGTGTAAAGATAAACCATTTTAAAATAAATCTATGGACTTCGTAAGGAAGCAAAATATTCATAATTTTGAGCATTACCCTAGCAACCTATCTATGATTTCTCACCATACTGTTACTTAGAACCAGTATATAATGTACAAAGAGAAAAAAATCAAAATGCTAATATTTCAAAGAGACTGAGCTACAGAGAACTACATCACCATTCACTTAAAATAATTCAGAGAAATTCTCAATATGGCAATTAAATATAATATTACTGAGAACAAACATAGCACTTTTATCTTCCAGTTCTGTACAAATATGTCAATAGAATCATAGATTATCAGGGTTGGAAGGGACCACAGGAAGTCTTCTAATCCAACCCCCTGCTCAAAGCAGGACCAATCCCCAACTAAATCATCCCAACCAGGGCTTTGTCAAGCCTGACCTTAAAAACCTCTAAGGAAGGAGATTCCACCACCTCCCTAAGTAACCCATTCCAGTGCTTCACCACCCTCCTAGTGAAAACATTTTTCCTAATATCCAACCTAGACCTCCCCCACTGCAACTTGAGACAATTGCTCCTTGTTCTGTCATCTGCTACCACTGAGCAAAGTCCTCATTATCCTACTTTTACAAATGGGGGAACTGAGGCACTGTGGTTAATTGACTCACCCAAGGTCACACAACAAATCCATGACAGAGATGAGAATAAAACTCTGACCTCCTAACTCCCAGTCCACTCACACATTCAATAGGCCATACTGTTTTAAGACAGTAGAGAGATGAATCAATGGTCTGGGAACAGCACCACTTGCTTGCATGATGGAAGGTGATGGCAAGAGGAGAAAATTAAGGGTGAGGCCAGGTCTACACTACAAACATTTGGTGTCATAGCTATGTCAGTCAGGGATGCGATGAGGTGTGACACAGAAAGAAATTCCCAAGTGCGCTTTCCTGGGTTCTCAAAGGGGTTTTGCACTTGGGTGGTAACAGCACCTACCCATCCAAGGTCAAAGAAAAGCTTTAACCTTGGAAGTTTAATACAAGCCTGGAGTGGCCAGTATTAATTTTTTAGACTCCTTGCGGGCCCCCACCTTCTGAACTCAAAGTGCCAGAGTGGGGAAATCAGCCTTGACAACCTGTGAGAAGTGAGTTAGGAGAAAGGAGAGAAAAAAAACAAGTTAACATAACCAGAAAGATACGTATGAGACTTATTGAGTAACTGAACGAAACAATTGTTGCATTGTCATTCAACTCCCCTCCCCTCCTGCTTTTTTGGTCCACTTGTGACACCCCTTCTTTCTCATAACTTGTATTAATCAAACAAACAAACAAAATAACCCCACCACAAACTAAGTTTAGACTCCAAACAGGGAGAAATGCTAGAGACTTCCTGACGTCTACTAGGGATTTTGCTACTGATTTTAGTGAAAGGCACTCAGATACTATGATGACTGGCAGCACTATAAAACTCTAAATAGATAGTTTTAGGACCTTCACATTTTGTCATGTTAAATTTAGGTTGTAAGTGCCTCAGGCTAGGTACCATGTCATTATTTGTTTTTGTGAGGTGTCTAGCATATTTTTGGGTGTTTGAAAATAAGAACGCCAATTAATAGTGAACGTACCTTTTGTGATGTGGATACTTGCCACTTAAGGTCAGGCTAAGTAGCTCTGACATACACCAAATTCTCATCTAATAACTTTCCATAGCTGCCAGCCTTAGCTACATTTAGACAGGCACTTTAAAGATAAACGGCTGATGGGTTTTGTTCTGTGTATGTACAGCTCCTGAGAGCTACAGTAAACAAGCAATAAATAATAGAATACAATACCTAAGCCATCCAGTTTACCTCATTTTCTTTCCCCAAACTTCCCCCTCCCCCATGCCCCAAATCAACAAAAGCCAGATACTTGGAGACAGAATATTCTGTGATGTTGTCCCTCTAGCTATGACTTCAGGCATATTGCTAGGGAAGTGTGGGGAAACTTGGACTATCACTGCTTGTCCTACCACTGTACTGTAGATTGACACTTCAATCTAGCACCTTTCACCACCACAAAACTTGCTTATAAGACAGATAATGAGAATTTAAGTGCTGACAATCAATGAACAGAACAGTCATGCTGGTGAGTGTTAAATTTAGACAACTTCCAGTCCTGTAAGCAAAACAGAGATGTTGCCAATTACTTGTAAATTGGTAGTACTATATAGATTGAAGCTGAAGTAGGCTTTAGCTACGGGTAGTTCTGAATATTATATTTCTAAAGATCCTAATCACTTATATGATTTTGTTTAATGAAGTGATAAGCAAGTTAGCCCATGTATTTACATTAAGTAAGCTTTCGCTTGTGCTTTCCTTTTCTAAAGTGATAGTCCCCAAGTTAGTAGATCCTGAAATTAACTTGCTGCTTTGTTACCTGTTTAGAACATGCAGTGCAATATTTTGTTTAAAGAAAAGCGCTTTAGTGCTTTTCCCCTCCACAAACAACACCCCCAGTTTTCATCTCATACCCGCCAAACAATAACTGACCACTAGCTGGAAAAGTGATTTGCAGTACAGTATATATAGGATGCTTAAATATCAGTTTATTATAGTGACTTTTTTCTAAAAGTTATTTGTGTTGGGAAACATTTCATTAAAAAAATCAGCACTCCATCATTATACACACTGCAACCACTGACAAGTCATTCAGCAGATCAACAACAGGATTTAGGCTAGTCCCTGCCCAAGATCTAAGTTCATGAAGGATGTGGATAGATAAAACATCCTTGAAGTACAAGGCATAAACCATGTCTACACTAGCATTTTTGTCAATATAAATTATGTTGCTCAGAGATGTGAAAAAACACCCCCCGAGCGACAAATTACACCAACAGAAGTGCCGATGGGGACAGCAGTATGTTGGCGGGAGACATTCTCCCACCAACCTAGCTATCACCTCTCATTGGAGGTGGTTTAATTATGTTGACGGGAGAGCTCTCTCCCGTTGGCATAGAACGGCTACACAGGAGATCTTACAGCAGCGCAGCTGCATCGGTACTGCTGTTCTGCTGTAAGCTCTCTAATGTAGACATGGCCATAGTTGTTTTGAAAAGGGACTATTTTTACTAAAAACTCTGTACTAGTACAGAACGTGTGTGCATACACACCAGCTCTCCTCCACAGCATGGCTTCTCCTATTACTAGATTCTGCAATTAAGTCATAATCCTGTGTTTGAAAAATGTTTGTCATCGTAAAGGATTATTTGCAAAGCAAATTCAAAGGAAAACAGCTGTCTTCGTTTGATTCAGGGCAAAGTGGTCCTTATAAAACCCCCAAAATCTTTCTGTCTTTCACTAATAAAACTAAGAAAAACAGTTATCAGATTTTATTGTTCAGATTAATGTCCTACACCATATGAAAGTGTCACTTTAGATACTTCTTGTGTCCTTGCCACAAACTAGAGGTTTTTCCAGAAGCATGCACAAGAGATGGCTCTTTCTTTCACCGCAGAGAGATCCTCCTTTGTACAGATTTCCCTAGAGTCAGCAAACACGTAAGTGCTCCATGGTCTGCATCTCACCACACTCCCATATATTCATGTCATTAAAGTAATCCCATTTTGTATTAGTCTTTAATCTGCCAGTTTGCGTGTGCAGGCGGTTCAGGCACCGCCACCAGTCTGTATTGGGCTTTCTGGAAAAGTCCTCCTGGGGTGCCAAATCTATTTCAGTGCATCCAGTTGCACATAGTCTTTCATTCCATAACCTCAGTCGTGCCTTGCCAACTGTCATATCCAAAGGCACAACACTGGTTATAAAACTCTTTCATAATACAAGGCATTTGATTATTCCTGTATGATCATATAATGAATACCTTGAGTTTCATCTGCCATGATCTTTCCCTTTGACTTGTTACCTTCCTCCTGATATCAGGTAGTGCAATGCCAGCCAGTCAGTACAGGCTATCCTTTGGTGTTGGCTTCAGACATCCTGTTATTCCATGACAACTGTCATTTAGCATGGACGGATCATTCCGACACTGGACATGCATACTGTATGGAGTAGCACAAAGTGATAGCAGTGGTTTGCAAAGTAACTGGATTGGCTCCCCACTTTGAGGTGACCAACTTTCAGAGGATATTGTTACAGGTGCTAACTTTCCCTGCTTTGAAGGAAACTGTCCGGTCCAATGTCACTCCCAGGTAGACAGGGTTCAGATGATTAGCCAGTGGGATTCGGTCCCAGATGAGGTTTAGTTTCCACTTGGTTTTTTTGGTGTTGATGAAAGGCTGTCATCTGCATCTTGCTCAGGTTGGCACAAAGCTGGTTCTTATTGTAATAAATTGTGAGGTTGCTCAATGCACATCAATCTATTCTCAACAATGGCAAAGTCCTTCTCCTGGGACATGATGCATAGATTATTGACAAATATAGCTAATTATTACTAATGGAAAATATTTCTCTCTGAAGTTGAGTTCTTTACTCTTTTAAATACTATTTGTTATTTCATGTTTATATAGAAACAGGGGAAATGGATTAGATATGAGTAGGATAATACTATAAGAAATCTATCATAGGCTTTTAAAGAAACATTGTGAGATCATAATCTGGCCCCAAATTTTTGCTTTGTAAAATCTTAAAGGTTCATCTGCCACTCACAGATAGGGAGATGGAATTTCACTTGTCTGAAAGGTTTGTCCTCACCATTGCTACAAGTAGCAACTAACCTGTTTATAACTGAAAGTTTGCAGAAAAAGCACTTTTTTCCGTTTGTTTACGTTGTGTATTTGAGACAGCACTCTGTGCAGCATCACTTTCACAAACATCCCCCGGAAAAGTCAGTTTTTCCCTTGCTGAAGAGAGATTATATAAAGTATACTACTAGCAGCTGCTTTGCAAGCTTCTCCACAGCATATAAACTCTTAATACAATTTTAAGGGGAAGGGAACAGGAGAAACCGGTTTGCTAGTGACACGCCAAAGGCAGGTCTGGCCCCTGTTACAGCCACCGTGGGGAGCGGCCGCCTCACTGAGCGGGGCGGGCAGGTGCCCGGGCGCTGAGCCCGCGGAGAAGCAGCCGGTCCCGTTGCCCGGGGGGGGGCCCGCACTCACCAGGTACTCGGGGTACTCGTACATGTAGGTCATGCTGCACCGGTTCTCCTCGTACAGGAACAGCACGTCCCGCACCCCCAGCAGCACCAGCGCCGCCACCGCCCCGTAGAACAGCGCGGCCGCCACCCCAGGACCCCTGCCCATCGCCCCCGCCGAGCGAGCCCCCGTCGCCCGCCAGCGCCACCGGCTCCACACGCCGCTCACCGAGGGGAAAGGGCAGGGCCGGTGTCCCGAGGAGGAGGAGGAGGGACGGGGGCGTGGCCGGCGCACCAACCTGGGAAGAGGTCCGCCATGATGGAAAGGTCCGAGCCTGGAGGAACCGGCCAGCCATGTTGGAGAGGTCAGGACCGGGCCTGTCGGCCATGTTGGGAAGGTCGGGCTCGGCGTTACGTAAGGGTGTGTCCGTTACGGTGGGGAATTACAGTCGGAAACACGCGCCTGCCATGTTGGGAAGGTCAAAGTGCAGGCAAGAGGGTCCTGCCCTACCTGCCATGAGGGCGCGGGAAAGCTGGAGGGCAGCGGGAAGGTGAGAAGAACCACCTGAGAGAGCCTGGTCGTGAAGGGACCCTAGTGGCTCCAGTCAGCACCCGCCGACTGGGCCATTAAAGGTGCGGTCGGCCGTGCTGTGGCACGAAGGCAGGCTAGTCCCTACGTGTCCTGGCACCGCGCTCTACCCCAGAAGCAGCCGGCAGGTCCAGCTCCTAGGTAGGGGGACCATGGGGCTCCCCGCGCAACTCCTGCCCCGAGCACCGGCTCCGCAATCCCATTGGCCGAGAACTGCAGCCCATGGAAGCTGCAGGGTGGGGCCTGCGGGCAAGAAACGTGCCACGCCGCCACATAGGCCTTGTCTACACTACAGGACTATTTCGAATCTACTTAAGTCGAATTTGTGGATTCGACCTTAATAAGTCGAATTTGTGTATCCATACTAAATACACAAATTCGAACTTCTGAGTCCACATTCACAGGGCCAGCTTCGACTTTGGAAGCGGTGCACTGTGGGAAGCTATCCCACAGTTCCCGCACTCCCCGCTGCCCATTGGAATTCTGGGATTTCCCCCCAATGCATGCTGGGGGGAAAAATGTGCCGACGGTGGTTTTGGGTTAGTGTCGTCATTGAACCGTCAATCACGCCCTCCCTCTCTTCCTTGAAAGCGCCGGCGGGAAATCTGTTCGCGCCCTTGTCTGGTCGGTTACAGCGCAGACGCCACAGCACTGCGAGCATGGAGCCCGCTGCGATCATCGCTGCACTTATGGCCGTTGTCAACTCCTCGCATCTTATCGTCCACCTCTTCCATAGTCAGCTGCTGAGAAACCGGGTGAGGAGGCTCCGGCAGCGTGGTGAGGAGAGTGGCGCAGACCTCTCAGAAAGCAGGGTACGCCGCGCAGTGGAGATCATGGTGGCAATGGGTCACGTTCATGCTGTGAAACGGCGATTCTGGGCCCGGGAAACAAGCACAGACTGGTGGGACCGCATAGTGCTGCAGGTCTGGGATGACACAGAGTGGCTGCGAAACTTCAGGATGCGTAAGGGCACTTTCCTTGAACTGTGTGACTTGCTGTCCCCTGCCCTGAAGCGCCAGGACACAAGGATGCGAGCAGCCCTGAGTGTGCAGAAGCGAGTGGCCATAGCCCTCTGGAAACTTGCCACGCCAGACAGCTACCGGTCAGTAGCGAACCACTTTGGCGTGGGCAAATCTACCGTGGGGATTGCTGTCATTCAAGTAGCCCACGCAATCGTTGAGCAACTGCTCTCAAAGGTAGTGACTCTCGGAAATGTCCAGGTCATCATAGATGGCTTCGCCACGATGGGATTCCCAAACTGCGGTGGGGCTATAGATGGGACTCACATCCCTATCCTGGCACCAGCCCACCAGGCCAGCGAGTACATTAACCGAAAGGGCTACTTTTCAATGGTGCTGCAAGCTGTGGTGGACCATAGGGACGTTTTACCAACATCAATGTTGGGTGGGCGGGCAAGGTTCATGACGCGTGTGTTCAGGAACTCTGGTCTGTTTAGACGCCCAGGCAGGTACTTTCTTCCCGGACCACAAAATAACGGTTGGGGATGTGCAGATGCCTACAGTGATCCTCGGGGACCCGGCCTACCCGCTAATGCCCTGGCTCATGAAGCCCTATACAGGCGCCTTGGACAGTGAAAAGGAACTCTTCAACTACCGGCTGAGCAAGTGCAGAATGGTGGTGGAGTGTGCTTTCGGACGTCTCAAGGGGAGATGGCGGACCTTACTGACTCGCTCGGACATCAGCGAAAAGAATATCCCCGTAGTTATTGCTGCTTGTTGTGTGCTCCACAATCTCTGTGAGAGCAAGGCGAGACCTTTTTGGCCGCTTGGGAGGTTGAGGCAAATCGCCTGGCTGCTGTTTACGATCAGCCAGACACCCGTGCTGAGAGAATATCCCAGCGGGAAGCGATATGCATCAGGGAGGCTTTGAAAGCGAGTTTCCTCGCAGAGCAGGGTAACCTGTGACTGTCCACTTGATTTTAAGAGAGCCTGATCACAAACCAAGTTTCCCCCACTTCCAAAGGACGTTTTAAAACTAAGGACATGTTTTAGTAATTAATAATAAATCTTTCGTTGACTTTGCATTTCTGTTTCTTGGTTGAAACATGGAAGCATTCTGTGCTGGGTAAGGTGTGCACTGATGGGTGGGTTTGCAGGAAGGAGTGAGGGGTGCCGTCTTTGGATAGGGGTTAACATGACGGCTGTGGGTTTGGGCGTTGGAAGGGGTGAGGGGGAAGGGTGAGTATCTGCCCCTGGATGAGGGCTCTTTTTGGGGCTCAGGGCACCAGGGAGGATCGTGGCTACGGTCCAAGTGCATGTGAAGGGAAGCCTGCCTTTACATTCGGGGATGGCAGGCACCAGGACCCTGGACAAGCATAGACATCAAGGAAAGACCCGGGGCAGCATACACCACACAGACTGTCCCTGGTGCCTAGTGACTGCAGTCTGTGTGTGCCCTGCAGTTGACCCTGCACCCAAGTCTGTACCATGGCACTGTGGGCTATGCACTGAAATTACAATTCAGCCCCCCCACACACACCCACAGAAAGTCTTCTGACACCAGAAACGTGACGGAAACATTGAGTAACACCAAACCGCTTTTAATAATGTAGTACACAGTGGGGGGTTTAAACTTGGAGTTGGGACTGGTTGATGCTGTAAGGAAAGAGCTTGTACAAATTTACAGCGCCAGAGTTGTCTCGAACATTATCGGTCTGCTGCGGTGCAGGGACAGTTCTCACGGCCCCTACAGCCCCTCCTTCTTGTAACTTTGGGTGAGGGGGGGACAGGACTTCTTGGCGTTGGAGGGCGGTTGCAGATGCACTGCAGGGGGGCTCTCTCCTCCTGCCTGCGGTCTTGCAGAACATCTACAAGGCGCCGGAGCGTGTCCGTTTGCTCCCTCATTAGACCAAGCAGCGTTTGAGTCGCCTGCTGGTCTTCCTGCCGCCACCTATCCTCCCGTTCCAGGTGTGTGCGATGCTGCTGACACAGGGTCTCCCTCCACTGTCTCTGCTCTGCCGCCTCCGCTCTGGAGCAGGCCATCAGTTCCTGGAACATGTCGTCCCTAGTCTTTTCTTTCGGCGTCTAATCTGAGCCAGCCTCTGCAAGGGGGATGCCGGGCAGTCCGGGAAGGAGCCGAAGCTGTGTGATGCGAAAAAGTAGGTGATTTCCTTGAACACATACATGTTTGCCAACAGTAAACACAGTCTAGTCAGTTTCAGTTAACAAGACCAAAGAGGGAACCAAGTCTCAGGAGATGTCAGAACTAGTCCAAGATTTCGGAATACGCTCTCATTGGCGGCGCCATTGCACTGGATAGCGCACAAGCGAGGAGAGACAGCTGCATCCCTCTTGCACAAAGTCCTGGTAAGCCTTACAGTACATACTGCTTATCAGTTAGTGGTTAGCTGTGCTCTCCTGCAAAAGGCAATGTGCAAAGCAGAAAAGATGACCCTTTTGCAGCCACTACCGCCAGTGCACGGGAAAGATCACTGTATGCTTTTCCTCTGTGCCCTCAAACACGTGGCTGTTAAGCGAGGGTCATTCTTATGCAAAGGAAAAGTCTGTTAAGCGAGGGTCATTCTTATGCAAAGGAAAAGTCTACCATTCACAATAGTAACAGTACACTAATTCCCCTAATTAGATGCAGCACTTCCAGAACGACATTACCCTGAGGCGTGTCAGGAGGACTCAGAGAGAGCGGATGCTAACAGAAGCCCTGCACAGACCAGAACCATACACTGCCATGCTCGTAGAGGCGATGCTTCCCCTTTACCTTCGGATGGCCTGGCGCGGAAGAGTGTGCTTCCACGGAGCACCCAATAAAGCACCTCTCCCAAGAAACCGCCTGCTGAGGCTTTTCCAGCTGCTCTCTGAGAGCTTTTTTGAACTGTCCCCAGAGGATTATTGCTCGATCCCTATATGTGTAGACCTACTGTTTGTATAGTTTGATATTTAAAAATTTTTATATAGTATTTCTATTTTTTATATATATACCTGTTTCTTAAAAAATAAATGTTTCCCTGTTTGTAGCACTTACCGCCTGATCCTTCCCCTGATTCCGAGTCCGGGTTCACGGGCGGGGACGGTTGGTAGGGGATCTCTGTGAGGGTGATGAAGAGATCCTGGCTGTCAGGGAAAGCGGGAGTGGGTTCGATGTCGCCTGCGCCGTCCTCAAAAGACCCTTCCTCATCTTCCCCCTCGGCGAACATGGAGGAGGAACTGTCCCGGTACACTATTCCGTCCTCGGAGTCCACCGTCACTGGTGGGGCAGTGGAGGCAGACCCACCTAGAATGGCATGCAGTGCCTCGTAGAAGCGGCATGTCTGGGGCTGGGCTCCGGAGCGTCCATTTGCCACTCTGACTTTTTGATACCCTTGTCTTAGGTCCTTCACTTTCACGCGGCACTGCATCGCATCCCGGCTGTATCCTTTCTCTTTCATGGCTTTAGAGACCTTCTCGAAGGTCTTCGCGTTCCGCTTGCTAGAGCGCAGCTCCGAGAGCACAGACTCCTCGCCCCACACAGCGATCAGATCCATGACTTCCCTGTCAGTCCATGCTGGGGACCTCTTTCTAGTCTGGGATTGCCCGGACTCCTCTGCTGGAGAGCTCTGCATCGTTGCAGGTGCTGCGGAGCTCGCCCCGATGTGCAACCAGAACGTCAGATTCAAACCGCCCAGACAGGAAAATGAATTCAAATTTTCGCGGGTCATTTCCTGTGTGGCTGGCCAGAGAATCCAAGCTCGGACTGCTGTCCAGAGCGTCAACAGAGTGGTGCACTGTGGGATAGCTCCCGGAGCTACTAAGTTCGATTAGCATCCACACCAAGCCTAATTCGAGCTAGCAAGTGCGAATTTAGCGTTACTCCACCTGCCGGGGTGGAGTACCAAATTCGAACTAAAGAGCCCTCTAGTTCGAATTAAATGGCTTCCTGGTGTGGACGGTTGAGCGGTTAGTTTGAATTAACGCTGATAAATTCGAATTAAAGTCCTAGTGTAGACCAGGCCATAGAAACGAGACCTGCTGGCCGCTTCCAGGGCACAGTGCGGAGTCAGCCCCACTGTGCCGCTGACCGGGAGCCACCAGCGGTAACCCCGTGCCCCAAGCGCCTGCCCCAGCCCTGGGCTCCGCACCCAGAGCCCCCTCCTGCACCCCAACCCCTCAGCCCCACCCCACAGCCTGCACCCCCAGATAGAGCCCTCACCCCCCCACACACTAACCTCCAGCTCAGAGCCCCCTCCCCCACCCTGAACCCCTCTGCCCCATCTCCCAGTCTGGAGCCCCTCCTGCACCCCAAGCCATAGGCGGCAGGTTTGTATAATTTTTGGTGGGGCCCAAAATGGTGGTGCCCCCCCCACTCCCGCCCTGTAAGCCGATATAAAATGAAGTTACAATGCGTCAGTGCCACAAGATTACAAGGTTGGAGAAGGGGTAGGGGGTTCCAGGGGCCAGTCAAGGGACAAGGAGCAGGGGGGGTTGGATGGGGCAGAGGTTCGGAGGAGCAGTCAGGGGACAGGCAGCAATTGGATAGGCATGGGAGTCCAGGGGGTTTATCAGGGGACAGGTAGGGGGTGGGGTCCTGGCGGGAAGTTGGGTGGGGTCTCAGGAGGGGGCAGTTGGGGACAAGGAGACGGGAGGCTTAGATAGGGGCTGGGGTCCCACGGGGCAGTTAGGGGCAGTTGTCTCGGGAGTGGGTAATGGGGGACAAGGACCAGTGGTGCTTAGATATGGGGTGGGGGTCCGGGGAGGGGGCAATCAGCAGCCAGGGGCTGGGATTCAAAGGGCTCTGAGCTGCTGGCAGCCGCCGGGAGCCCTGAGCCCTTTAAATCCCAGCCGCCGCGGCTGGGATTCAAAGGGCTCTGGGCTCTCTGCCGCAGCGGGCAGCCCAGAGCCCTCTGATTCCCGGCCGGGGCTGGGATTTAAAGGGCTCTGGGCGCCCCGCGGTTGCAGGCAGCCCAGAGCCCTCTGATTCCCGGCCGCGGCTGGGATTTAAAGGGCTCTGGGCTCCCCGCGGTTGCAGGCAGCCCAGAGCCCTCTGATTCCCAGCCGAGGCTGGGATTTAAAAGGCTCTGGGATCCCCGCAGCAGCGGGCAGCCCAGAGCCCTCTGACTCCTGGCCGTGGCTGGGATTTAAAGGGCTCTGGGCTCCCCGCGGTTGCAGGCAGCCCAGAGCCCTCTGATTCCCAGCCGCGGCTGACATTTAAAACTCTGGGCTCCCTGCGGTTGCAGGCAGCCCAGAGCCCTCTGATTCCGTCCGAGGCTGGGATTTAAAAGGCTCTGGGATCCCGCAGCGGGCAGCCCAGAGCCCTCTGATTCCCAGCCGCGGCTGGGATTTAAAGGGCTCTGGGCTCCCTGCTGCAGCGGGCAGCCCAGAGCCCTCTGATTCCCGGCCGGGGCTGGGATTTAAAGGGCTCTGGACTCCCCGCGGTTGCAGGCAGCCCAGAGCCCTCTGATTCCCGGCCGCGGCTGAGATTTAAAGGACTCTGGGCTCCCCGCAGCAGCGGGCAGCCCAGAGCCCTCTGATTCCCTGCCGCGGCTGGGATTTAAAAGGCTCTGGGCTCCCCGCAGCAGCGGGCAGCCCAGAGCCCTCTGATTCCCTGCCGCGGCTGGGATTTAAAAGGCTCTGGGCTCTCCGCAGCAGCGGGCAGCCCAGAGCCCTCTCATTCCCGGCGGGGGCTGGGATTTAAAGGGGCGAAACCTAGCTCCAAATATTGGTGGAGCACAGCCCCTGATTTTGAATATTCCTGGGGCTTTAGCTCCACGAGCCCATATAAGTTGGCGCCCATGCCCCAAGCCCCTGTCTCAACCTGCAGCCCCCTCCCACACCCTGAACCCCTCTGCCCTGACCCCCAGCCTAGATTCTGCACCCCCAGCTCGAGCCATCACACCCTGCCCTAGCCTGGAGCCCTCATTTCTGGCCCCATCCCAGAAGTCGCATCCCCGGTTAGAGCCCTCACTTCCTCCCACACCCAACCCCCTACCGCAGGGAAAGTGAGTGAGGGCATGGAAGAGGGAGCCACCAAGGAAGGGGGAATGTATTGAGCAGGGGGCAGGGCCTCAGGGAAGGGGTGGGGGAAGAGGGCGTGGCCTCAGGAAGGGGCAGGGGAACAGTGTTACTTTTTGTGCGATTAGAAAGTTGGCAGCCCTAGGGGCCCACAGCAATACAGACTCCTAGGACTCACACAGAGCTGGGGGAAGAAGGGTGAACAGAACCACCTGCCACTTGGGCAAGGGGCCCAAACGTCCCGGGGGGTGGGAAGGAAGAAACTCTGCTAGTAGGCACTGTCTGGTTTTCCAAGCCATTCTGTAAGAGATACAGAGCGCGGGGGGGGCGGGGCAAGGACGATTTAGGATCTTGAAGGTAGCTATGAAAATACATAGATAAAATGAATAGCTTGAGTTTTAGAGGGTGCATTTGGATTTGATGAAGACATCAGATCTTTCAAAAACATAGCAACCGAACAGAAATATTTGAGGTTTTTTCCAAAATACAATCGGGCATTTTACTTGCAAAGTGCTGAAAACTCTATGAAGGAAAAAACAAAACCAAACCAAAGCTTCCTCCATGGTAGAGCTGTCATACCAATGTGTAATACAAAAGATAACTTGAGCAGAAGATCCATAAAGGGATATTTTCCTTAACTGGTGTTTATTTTTCAAGGACTTCTCTATCAATCCAGGCACTTGGGTCATAGTTTCTCCCAGCGAATATGTGGAGACAGAACATTGACACTTGGCCTTTTCAAAAAAAAAAAAAGGCGGCATAATGGCATTTTCTCCCAGGCTCCCAACCACCCTGCAGGTTCAGAAGGTGCCACAAAGCAGATTCTCAGGACCGTTGTTCTACACTTTTCTTATCTAAGGGGTTGCGAGGGGGAAGGAGTAGAGCTGCTGCTCTGGAAGAGGGCTACTGGGGTTTAAGTGTAGTCATTTGGCTGGGCAGCTCTGGCACTAAATGGAGAATCTTGGGAGAAGTTTGTTACAAGGATTCGTATGTTTACAGGACTTCCTTAGGGGAGATTCCTCCCTAGTCACCTCTTCCAAGTCTGAACTGCCCCTGGATGCCAGGGAGAATGATCTGACTGAAATGAAGTCTGGCCCTCCTTCTAACCTGGACTTGGCTCTGGTTCCCTTACGCGGCCAGTTGTAATGGATGTCTCTAAAGGGTGGCTCCCCTGTTGCATGCGAGACTGAGCCCTCAGGTTGTCAAGTGCCTCACATACTGCTAGGGGAGTTTTGAGTCTTTGAGGCATGTTCTTTCTTCTCTCCTGCAACAGGGTCTTTAAGGACAACGTTCTCTATCTTACAGTCAGAATCAGACAACAGCTCAAGGCTGAGAGATATCTTCACATAGAAGGATCTTGGGTGTGACATCCTCAGGTTGAGAGGACCTATAACCCCAAGTATCTGCCATGGTATAAATTATTTACAAACTCCAAAAGAATAGTGTGTGGACTCAGGAAATAAGAGGAACTACGGTAAAACCATAATACTGCTTATGCTACCGGGCAATAATAAGGTATGTCTATACTACCTGCCGGATCAGCGGGCAGCAATCGATCCAGCAGTTGATTTATCGTGTCTAGTCTAGATGCGATAAATTGACCCCTGAGGGCTCTCCCGTCGACCCCTGTACTCCACCACCTTGAGAGGTGCAGGGAGAGTCAACGGGGGAACTGCAGCAGTCGACTCACTGCCAGGGCCGGTGCAAGGATGTTTCACACCCTAGGCAAAATTTCCACCTTGCGCCCTCCCCCGTCCCCGAGCCCCTGCCCTGAGGCGCCCCCCCTCTGCCCTGAGGCCCCCCCCAGCTCACCCCTGCTCCGCCTCCACCCCGAGCTTAGGCGCCGCAAGCCTGGGAGGCGGGAGAAGTGAAGCAGTGACGGCGTGCTCAGGGTGGAGGCAAGGCAGGGGTGAGCTGAGGCAGGGAGTTCCCCTGCGTGCCGCCCCCCCCCACAACTTGCTGCAGGCAGCCCTCCCCACGCTCCCCTGCCCCAGCTCCCTCCACCTAAATGCTGGCAGCGACCGGGGCGGCCAAAGCCGAAGAAAATGCCGCCCTCAAATCCTAGTGCCCTAGGCGACCGCCTAGGTCGCCCAAATGGTTGCACCAGCCCTGCTCACTGCAGTGAAGACACCATGGTGAGTAGATCTAAGTACGTCAACTTCAGCTACATATTCATGTAGCTGAAGTTGCGTAACTTAGATCGATCTCTCCCCTCCCCCTCCAATGTAGACCAGGCCTTAAAAACTAAAGTCTGCACCTTTGTGACAAAGTAAAACATTTCAGGGGACATGTGGACTTCATATCAGACTACAAGGATCTCAGAAAAACGTAATGCACATTACTGAGTGCTGTGGCTCCTTTGCTACAGATACTGACATATGCGTAGTAGTACAGTGCTCTGCCTTCTTTCCATTTTTCCTCAACAGTATCTACAGGATTTTAATCTCTTCGAGTGGATTCTAGAATTCTAGTTATGCATGCTGCAGGTTACTACAGGTGGAGCTAGAATTTAACCCTGTATCTTTCTTCCCCCATAAAAGTTAGCTGAATACCTAGTTATGTAGCTCATTTTTATGGATATTAACCCTTTTTACTACAAAGAGGAACATACAGGTTTATAATATTAAAATAGGTAATTGTATGGTTGAATTTATTTTAGTATTGGCTAGTCCCTAAAGATACAGCGATACAGTTTTAATGAAATAGTCTGAATTTTTTTGCGGCCACTTAATTTTGAAAAAAAAATTCAAGATGACATTTTTCCAAATACATAACTGAACAAAATTACTTACACAGTAGTTAATACTATCCTAGTCCATTTCTTGAGCCACTTGAGATAGTCAATGTGTAAGAGAAAATGTAGAAATACAAAATGAAGTATAGACAGGTCAACCTACATTATATCCATCTTCATTCTGCTATACTGCTTAAAAGATTTTTCTAGTGTAATTTCACAAAAAGTTTTTGATAAACATACAGTAGTTTTAAACAAACAATATATTACTCAGTTTTGAAACAATATTTGTACCATTTTTATTTGTAAAAATAACCATCTGAATGCATTTCAATAGTAGTTTACAGTCAGGGTACTTCATAACATTAATACAGCATTCAGTAGTTGAAAAAGATACTAAGCTGTGCTTGAACAGATTCAGATTGGATTCCAAGTCATTCACTGGAATAAGTATTTTTTTTCCTCATTTTGTACAGTCATGACATTTACTGAAGTAATTAAACTCCAATTTACATAAGAAAACATTACAGACAAAATCCCACCAAAACCATCAAACAGTATTTTAGATTGTTTATTACAAATATGTTATGCAAAATATAACACTGGCACCAGATTTGTATCACCATGGTTTGTAAAGATATATTGCACATGCTAAAGCATAAAATAAGACAAAACTACAAAACATAAGGTTATTGGCTTTTAATATGTAGATCACTGCATAAGAAACGCATAGAATTACATTTTATGCACACTCTCAGATTGTCACTATTTTAAAACGTCCTGCCCTATAAACACTGACCTAAAGTTTACTTTTTGTGTAATAAGAAAGCCTTTTCAGCACTGCAAAAATTATACATAATTTCCTATAGAAATTTAGCAAATTAATTTTCATTTCAATGCAGGTAGAACATACAAAAAGAAAAAAACTACTTTATACTTTCCAAAAAGGCTTGAATTGAAAATTTACTGGTATTATATTGCTTTGATAACACTCAAATGAAAAACAGAAGATAACAAGTTTCACAAAATACTTCCAGAATACACAAATATAAAAAGGCACTCTAAAGTTTCTTACATGACAACAAAATCACAAAGTCGTTAATTCATCCCAACTGATACATAACCAAATTTCTCAACATTACAAAGGATAATAATCCATTTTATGTATTTGTTCTGATTTAATAATAAATCTGGCAGCTGTTTACTGCATAAAAAAGTACCAAACATACTATGGTGCCCTTTTAGTAATGATAAACTGAAATTCCCATAGCTATTTCAGTGTAGAATAGTGGCAGATTTTAGGCAATTTGAAGACTGGAACTTTTGGTATTTATGATAGAGACTTGAGAACCATTCCTGCAATGAAGTCCACCTATAACTGTGGTTAAAATATAAACTAAAACCCTGATCCTTCACGTAGAACCATGGGGACGGACCAGTGCATTCACATAGAGCCCCATGTTGTGTACAGGCACAGAGGTAACCCATATAACTCGCAGAATCAGGGCTGAAGTGCCTCATCCTGTAACATTTATGCATATAAGTAACTTTACTCCCGTGAATAGTTCCATTAACTCAGTGGGACTGACTATTACAAGAATAAATTTATTCCCATGTTTAAATGTTTGCAAGATCAAGTCCTAAATCACAAATTTATTTCTATAAGTTTGTACAAATTATTGTACTAATAAAAACGAGGGTGGGATTTTCAAAAGTGTTCAACATTTTACCTAACTCTGTTCCTATTGACTTATAAGAGCAAAATTAAACCAAAGCTGAGCACTTTTGAAAATCTCACCCATATTGTACGTTTTTTCTCCTAAGAGTACCATGCTCAAAACGTGAATTCCCAGTGCCCTTAAGAGGGTAACCAACAAAGCATATGTGATATCTTTTCTACGATTCCTGTAATATAGCATGCTTGAAATCACCGCTAAAACTGGATGGCCAGTTTGTAGTCAATGAGAAAATTTAGATTTAGTTCCTCTTCTTTGTTTTAAAGTAGACAATACCAGATATACACTTGAGCTATTTGTAGATTGTACTCATTCCAAAATCCATTGACTTCAATAGGAATCTTATTCTACTGACTTCAGTGGATTTTGAATTGGGACCACAGAATGATCAAAGAAATTCAATAATCATCTACAGTTCTATAATGTTAGATATAATGGGTCATCATAAAGTCAGCACTTATTGACAAATACCACACAGATACCAATATTTTAGTAGGAAGTAATGATGGTATCTTCGCTATCACTGTGTGGTAGCCAATAGGAAATGCTGAATTTTTTTAAATTACCACTGTGATTTTTACCTCTGCATTTCTAGGGTAATTGTGACCCTTTTCTCCTTCTAATGAAAAAAAAAACATGGGAAATGAAGTTTAAAGTGTTCATTCCATTTAGAAACAACAAAAAGCAAAATGTGGGATTTCCATTCACTTCTAAACAGACACCACAGAACCCACCACTCTTTCCATGTTGGTCTCTCCCCTTATTTTCAGTGCTTTAAGTAAAGTAGTTATTGCTCTTTAGCAATTTTAAAAAAATCAAAATAGTTATACAGTACTAATGTAGGAGGGGAAAGCCCATGGTTCAGGAGCTTGGGGTTTCCACTGCAGGAAAACATAGAAAAAGAGAAATGTGAATCCTTAAAGGGAACACCCCTTGAGATTTTTTTTTAACTTTAAGATTTAAAATGTTCTATTCCATAATATTCATAGAGACATTAAAATCATTTAATTTTAGCAGGGCAAATTATAGGTAATGTATTATGTATACTACTAGATACCCATATATGCATTAAAAGTCTCACTAAGAATTACATACTTAAAATGTTTTTTTCCCCTTCATGAAGAATGGGAACCTGTCAACAAATTTTAGAAAATGTTGACATTGATTATATAGAACACTATCAGAATTGGCAATTAAAAAAAAAACAAAAAAAAAACAACTATTTTTTCCTTTGCCCTGCCTAAAGTGTTTACTGAGGAGACACCTCCCATCCTTCCAGCATAGACTTAAGCCTGCAAACAGCCAGAGTGGGAATCATAGGTAGTTCCAACAAATTTCTTTACTCCAAGCCACATTACATCTCCTCTATCCTCCCTGTGCCACATACCTTAGCTGCGTTATGATGCCCCCCCTTCCCTGCTAGGAAGTTGTGAGTTTTTCCTATGCTCTAATCTGTCTGATAAAGGGTGCTCAAGTGGTGCAATGCACAAATTCACTCTCCACCCTTTACCAACAGGCTGGTTGTTTCATCTTCACATTACATCCAGCCATATGAGTAAGAACCTGAGGTTAGTTTTGAGCCCATGTGGCCACGCTACACACGCCCACCCTCCTCCCCACTCAAGCCAACAGGCTTGGCTTATATTCACATTTCATTTTGTGTTATGCCAAATAAGATTCACAAAAAAGGAGAACAAGTCATAGTTAGTTTTCCTGGGCATTGGTTTCATTTCAAATAAATATAAACACATTTACATTAAAAGTATATGAACATTCTCTCTAGTCTGGAAAAAAATAAACTGTGGTCAACACATCATCAGTTAAAAACGTCAAGCTGTCAGCTAGAAATTTGTGTCATAAAATGTAAAATACACCCCAGACTATTCATTACTCAAAAAGTTTACATTTTTATTGTTTAGAAAAATTACTTCATTCTGTCACTTGCATTCAGAAAAAAATTAAAATCTTCCATTTAAATACTGAAGCATTTTGGTCCTCATGGTATAGAGCTGGTTAGTTCATGGTAATTTATTTGCTTATTTTTTTAAAGTCTCAGTCTTCCTTTTGTACATCTGTTCCAGACGAGGAACGGGGTCCATTTGACCTAGAAGCTTTGGCAGAAGGAGTAGATATATTCACAATGTTGATGTTGCTTAAGCAAGCTGGTGTCAATTGGCTGTTCTAGTACATCATGATTCCCTTTCCATAATATGCTTTCAAATTTACTAGCGTTTGTTTGGTATGTCCACTTTTGCTGTAATGCTTTCACTTGCTCTGTATTTACCTTTGCTTTATTCATTTTAACCCAAATATTGGCAAAAGTATTTTAAAACCTGATAATGTTCCTGGTAAAAATAAGCTATATAAGTTTAGAAAAGAAAATGAAAAATACCAATTTAAATTGGCAACAAAATATAGATGCATCATAAATCAACAGCTTTTTTTTTTTTCTGATCTCAGATTGGTGGTTAATTGCTCAGGTAACAGAAGCTCCTAATGACCCTAATTCTGTAGTGCAAATAAACCATATATGTTTGTGCTGAATTGAAAAAAAAACAAATCAAGGGCTGAATCATGCTGACTTCACACAAGTAATTCCACTGATGTCAGTGGGGAAATATTGGTATGAGAGAGACAAGCAGGATTTGGCCTTAAATTTTTATATCAGTA
The DNA here is from genome assembly GCF_016161935.1 of Mauremys reevesii. Taxonomy (NCBI): domain Eukaryota; kingdom Metazoa; phylum Chordata; order Testudines; family Geoemydidae; genus Mauremys; species Mauremys reevesii. The sequence goes on along the minus strand of NC_052633.1, from coordinate 23,259,521 downwards.
TTCTTCTAATTGTGTGCTGTACCTAAGATCTTTAAAAAGTGCCTTCTGTATATTTAAGTGCTTAATACATGCAGAGTGTAAAATGTCTTATTTCCCTTACAGAAGGTAATACAGGCAGTACTTTAAAAAGATGCACAACTTTACCTTTGGTTTGTGTAACAAACTATTATCTACTCAACAGAACCTGTGTTAACTAGGAAATAGACAACAATGAGGAGAGGGTTGGAGTTCTTTCTTGGAATCTAAGAAAGCCACATTGGAAAGACGTCTGTGTACCAACTATACAGCTAGGACATATGAATATTTTATACAACAGTTCCCTGTTCATTTGTGCTGTCAAAAAGAAAAAGGCATTTTCTCTTTTTCTACTTAAAAAAAAAAGAGGTAGAAACGTTCACAGGAGCACTTGGGGCCTAAAGAAAACATGGTGAAACTTGAAGCTACAGAACATACATGTGAATTCATTCAAACGAAAATCCCTAACTTCTATATTAAAGGCTAGATTATTTTTAATGTTACTAATCCTTTCAATGCCTAATTCCGGAAGTTTCAATCAATAATAATACTTTAAAAATATAATGTGGGATTCAAGCTTTTTAAAAAAAAACAAAAAAAACAACCCAAATGCAATTAAGAAAAAGCTTTGAATACCAAAGTCAAAACGTTTCAGAATCGGAATCATTTTCATTGTACCCATCCTCTGTTCCTATATTGTTACTCAAGGGTTTACTGTAAGAGTTAATGCTGCCCATATTGGAGCCATCGCAGAGATGTGTCCTGCTTAAATTGTCTTTTTTAAAACAAACGAAGTTGAAAGGCATCATTGAACTGGAAGGAGAAAAAGGCATCATGGTAGCCAAAATGAGTGCCAGGCAGTCAGCCACGTCTTTGTTAGGAGCGCAAGCCAGGGCTGGCGTATGACCTGGGCACAAATGCAGACAAGGCAATGGTTAGTACTGGGGGTACTGAGAAGGGAAATGAGCATTCCTCAAATACATCTCTAGATGACTTCATAATAAGGAGATGTATGTTTAGTTACAATCATGCCAGGCAAGAGAGAGTGTTACTTATTTTAAATTAGGCATGCTGGGAAAATACACAATGTATGGAGTGTTTAAGCTAATGTGACCACAAAAAGCACTATTTTAAAAGTCAGGCAGCATACAGCCTTCACAAAATGAATAAAAATATTTGGTAAACACAGTTCCACAACACAGACAATATGATTGCAAAACGACAACATAAATAAGCATATGGCACTATGAACTGAAATTGATTTCCACATCAGTTCACATGAACAAATCACATTCTGAGAACAATGACCTTCAGTTGAAGATAAATGTGCATTAGATAAAAATATTAAGTTCTGCATTTATGAATTTTTAAAAGATTTTATAATATTGATCAATTGAGTATTTTAGAGTAATTTATCTAGGAATTAAGTTATCAGAGAAAGGGACAAGACACACACCCCTCCCCCCGACACACGATATTTACAGTCAGTATGACTGTATAGATTATTATCCAAAATTTGCCTTCCTGTTAAGAGAAGAATAGTTTTATTCAGGAAGCATGAAATATATTTTTTAAAATTAAGTAAATGTAATAAGGGCTTGGTGAAATGAAGAACTGGGAAACTACTAATGGCAGCCAATCACCCAATTTTAACCGCAGAGTTAACTTGGGCTCCTATTGGGATGTTTGTACCCCAGCTCCCATCTACACACAAAAAGCTTTAAAAGACTGGGTTTTGCTTACAAGTGGGTTGCTAATCTTTGCAGTGAGGACACTGGCTAAATCACTCGAGACCAGTGCCTTCCCACAATTCCCTCTGTATGCCCAGAAGGACAAACAAGTTCTACAATTCACTGGGAATCAGAGTAACTAAGCTTACTGCACCACTAGGAACCATGGGATACTTCTAGCAGCTCACACAAGTTAAGTACAGCACCACTGTGGATGCAGCCAAGAGGACATCCTCAGGTACGGCTTTGTAGTGTGGCCACTCACACCTGAGTTTGGCCAACCATGGTTCTTACACTTGAGTGCCAATCATCCAAGTTAATTATGCAGTGAAGATGTACCCTCTGTGGGTTTCATATACAACTACAGCCGAGCAAATAATTTGCAGCTAATAATGATTAGTAGTAATAATAATTGATTAATTTAACCTTTCTTTGGGTACTATGTCCATAAGCAGATCATGACTTCCTAAAATTTATTCATTAATTTGAGTTACTCAGATACATTTTTGTGCTTTGGTTTGGTTGCTGTTGCTTTAAAATTTCTAAGGATGATAAACAATCCATTACAAGTATTTTAGAGTGGAGATAAATTTGAACTGTGGTGATTAGTTATGATCACACGATATTAGTTTTGTTCTAGATTGGATAAGTGTGACATTTTTATAATTTGGAGGTTGGCTTGAAATCCCTCAGTGAGAGGTAGATGATGAGGATTAGGAAAATCTGAACCTTTTCCTTTCAGGGCAGCAAAGCCTTATCCAAGGCATCATTCATCATTACAGTGCTTTCAGACGTACTGCCTGCGTGAAGAGTTTAAATTTAATCTTCACTCTTTATAGTCGCACAAAACTAATTGGTTTTGTATTAGTTGTAAAGTGTGTGGGGTTTAGAGCCAAATCTGGTTCATTTACTTCTTTCTATCCTGAGCTCTGGCAAAAGATTTTCAGAGCCCCATCCGTTGGCCACTTCAAGAGATGTAATATCTTATACAAAACATACCACTTTTAATACAAACACTAGAGCCTAGAAAGTTAAAACTGATAAAACTTGATAACTCATACATTTGTAGAAAGTGGCTTAGGCAAATTCATTTTTATATTTGAGAGAATATTTGAAGAAAACACTTTGCAGTATTCATCACTCTAGGTACAACTTTTGATAGAGTAAGTGAGACTCCAGTTATTTATTTTTAATCAGCTGCCAAATGCTATTTATTAATAGGGTTCTTGTTTGTAGTCATATAATAGATACTTCAAGTACACTTTTTCAGGAAGATGGGAGCCAGGCAAACAATGAAAGCTTGTGCATAATTCCATTCAATTAATTGTTTTTTGTTTGTTTGTTTGTTTGTTTACATAAAGAATGTTTAGGTCGCTGACAAAAACAATCTTTGTAGATTGCTTCATTAAAAAGAGAAAAACAGGGTCAGCCTGAAATTGTAGCAACAGTGCTCTTTAAGAGACTCAGATTCATCAATGACCTTGAGGTTCTGACTCATCAGTTTGGTGGAAGTTTTGCAAGCCACGGAAATGGTTGGATCCTGGGAATAGTATCCTGTCAGCACTGATCTTCAGAATGTTCTAACAGCAAACTGATGGAGTGGCAAATCAGTGGCATTGAGAAAAGCAATATCTCTTTGCATTCAGCTACAGTCAGGTGCCACAACAGTAGCCACTCACTAAAAGCATAAGGGTGAGGTGAATAAAAGGAAACAATTAAGCAGTAAGATTAAATAGTTTAGAAACCTTCTGCTCCTCCCAGATCACTTGGAGGGGATGTAGAAGATTGCATGCTATGATAAATGGGACTGTGCCAAACAAAAAATCTTTAGAGCTATCTAATGATATTGGTACAATTGTTTAATTCTGTGAAATATGCAGGAGCTGTTAATTACAATACCTGCAATACGCAGGTAATTACATTTAGTTAATACATTTTATTATACATTTTATTATAATTAGTGCTACATTTTGGGTCAGGCAAAATTCATTCAACAGTGCTCCACAGGTTTTCTTTGTAATAAAACATGATATTTTAGTCTTGATGTAATAGACATTCTTCTTACAAATGCATTTACTTGGGACCAAATCCTGTCCACAACTTAGATCCAGATGACTTCAATAGAATTAGTTCATGCCGTCTGACTAGTATAATATGGCAAATAAGATTAATCGCTTTTATAGTGTTTTTCATCCATAGATCTCAAAGTGTCTTACAGTGATGGGTAAAAAATATTATTCCCACTGTACAGGTAGGGAAAATGAGGCACAGAAATGTTACATGAAATACTTAAATGCCATTGAGTCAGTGTTGTAAGAGAAACCAGCTTATTTCAAGAAAGAAGAATTTTAAAGGTTAATTTCAGAATGCCATAAAAACAGAGTTTTGACTTTCCCTTACAGATATTTTGTGTTTAGAAAAAGGATTTCATAGAGGTCTGAGACAAAGTGTTTAATTGGTGACTAAACTTGAAAATATGTTTCACACTGTATTCACACTTACTACAGGCTGGTAATAATTTGTTAGCATATCAGATTTGGTCAGAAAATTTGATTACTAACTTTGATCTCAGAATGAATTGGGGTACAAACAAACAGTTGCTGATGTTTTTTCTCCTAACCATTAAGCATGCTCTGATGAGATGTATAATCCTTAACTCTAGAGCAAGGAGTCAGAATTTTCTGTTGCCTTTTGCATGTTTAGAAAATTCAAACCACCATTGCATCCAGGGGTTAAAGAAAGACTAGCTGTTGACAGCACATGCAAAATTAACATTAAGGGGACTGGTGTGATGTCTGCGGTGTGTTTGATATAAAATATACAGAAGTAGTATCCTTGTTTGGGTACTTATACAATTGAACATCTTATTCACAAAGGAGTATAGGCATCAGTGTTGTCTAATTAACCAGTTTGCAGGTCTATTTCTTTTGTTACTTGTAAAAATCACCTTAGGTGCTCTTCTGAAGACTGTCAAATTACATTGTTTCACTTACCATTTTCATCTACCGCTAGTACGCACGCCCCCTTGGCCAGCAACTGTTCAACCACCATTTTTAGGCCATTTCGTGCAGCAATATGGAGAGGTCTACAAAACATAACACTCTAGATTCAAGTATGATTTGCAATATATTTGAAACGTCTGGTTAAGTAACACTTAAGAGCATGTTCAGTTGCTTTTCTGGATCCTCAGAATTGTATTCTAGATAGATTGTAAATAGCATCACCTCTTTTAAACATAAAATTTTAATTCCACATCTATAAAACATCTTGTTTTTACAAACACACAAGAATGCACACACATGCTCTTTCTGTATGTGCATGCATGTATATGTGTATAGATAGATAGAGGGGGAACTGATAGTGACACTGTATATAGTGCATGCATAACACTTTTCATTATAAAATATTTAGTTGAAAGGCTCTCACACCTCCCTTGTTTGCAGCAGGCCTTTGACATTTGGCAGGGGAATTGACCTCAGTCTAGCGAAATGTCTTTCCTTTGTTCCATCTTCACTTTGGCTAAGATAGAATATCTTAGTTTGGCTAAGATATCAGTTTGGCTAAGATGAAAAATTCACTATTTCACTTTCCTTTGGGTTCTGCAGGAAAATTCTGGCAGGATGCCAGAATCATTGTACATTTTGTTGCTAAGCTCTTTCATTGTTGAAGTAGAAGGGGGTGAAGAGAATCTACTCAGCACTGTTGCAATACATCCCAATTGGTCATCAAAGCATCCCTTCTCTCCCCCTGGAGATGGACTGGGGTGTTTTCACCTCTTATCCAAGGGTGAAACCTCCATCAGCCTTCCACACCTGCCTCCTTGTCAGTGGGAGCAAATCAACCCCTCAGTCTACAAGATAGGTCTTGATCCTATCCTTAGATATATGGGTGCATCATTATCTGCAGCACTGCCGATCCCAAACATTCAAAAACCATGAGTCACAGATTACAGTATGGGTAGTAACAGGACCCCTGACTGGTCTGGGCCTATACAATTTGCTGTATAGTCACCTCTGGAGAACTGTCTCTGAGCTCCCCTGGAACAGTATTTGCTGCACTTCCTTTTAGTCTGGGAGGTGAACAGATCTGGGTAGGAAATTCCCCACTGAGCGAAGAAGTTCCCCACTGAGCTGTCAAACTCCCACTCATGGTCAGTGGCAAAGTGCCTGCTGAGGCTATTTGCAGGCCCATTCTTGGTTCCTAGGAGTACATTGCTGATAGGGTAATGTGGTTATTGATACACCAGTTCCATAAGCTTGACAGATTTTATACACAGGGGAATGGATCTCGCATCTCCCTGTTTGTTTACACAGAATACGGTTGTCCTGTTGTCTGACATGAGAATGTGGTGAGACTGGATTAATAGTAAGAATGCCTTGCATGCTTCTTGGACTGCTCTGATGTATGTGTATCCTGGTTTCCGAGGGCATCCAAGTGTGACCGTCTATGTGAGCCTCCAAACTAACAAAAGGGTATCTGTGATTATTATCCTGTTGGATGTGGGGGATAGTAAAGGAATGCTCATGCACACTTGTGCAAGATCTTTCAGCAAGTCAGAGAGGCCCTTATTGTGGTGCGAATTGTTACTATGTTTATGCTGTGTTTGCTCAGTATTTATACAGTTGGAAGCCAAGCCTACAGACAATGGAGTTGGGGTCTGGCAAATAGAGTTACTTAAGTACATGACTCCAAACGACCCAGGATAGTTTAACAAATCCAGACTGATGTCCAAGGGTTGTGCATAACTTGATCTCTCAGGCTACCCATGGCTTAGAATCTGTCCATAGGAAAGGTAAGCTCTTGCTCTGACTGAGTCTAAGGTCACTCCTATGAAATCTATAGTCTGTATCAAAGTCACAGTAGACTTTTCCACGTTCACAAAGGTTCCCAGAGATGCTAGGAGACAAAGTAGCAATGAGGTCAATGCTATGACTTCTGGGCATGTCCTGCCTTTAAGAAGCCAGTAGTCTAGATACAGGAAGATGGTGGAATCACCCTATCTGAGTTGCGCTGCTGTTATGGAAAACACTTTTGTGAAGACCCTGGATGCAGTTGCTAGACCAAACCAAAGTAGCCTGTATTGACAGTGGTCGGGACACACCAGAAATCAGGAATTTTCTGTGGAAAGGGTGAATATCAGTGTGAAAGTACAAATCTTTCATATTGAGAGCTGTGAATCATGTGTCTTTATCCACAGATGGTATTATTGTTGCCAATCTAATCATGCAGAATTTTAGCTTGCAAATAAATACATTGAGTTGGCTGCACGTTGAGAATGGGTCTCCACCTCCTCATATTCAGAATAAAACTCTTTTCCTTGATTTGCTTTTACTTGCTCCCACTGGAGGAGGAATTCTACTCCTAATGTAGGATCTCCTCATGAGAATGGTCTCTGAAGAGAGAGAGAAAGAAATTTTGGCAGGGTTGGGAGCCAATGGTATAACCAGAATGGATGATATCTAGCACCCACTTGTCCTTTGTTATTGCCCCCAGCTGTGGGGGAAATTGTGCTAGATGTCCACCAAAGGAGATCTCGTAAGTGGGTGGAGATGGCATAAACATTAGTTCGTAGCTCCCAAGTGTCCCATCAAAAGTATCTTTTGGCTGATGGGGAGAGACAGGCCATGGAGGCCAGGTAGCTGCAGTAGAGGTGGATGGGGCAGTGTCTCAATATTTTTGCACCTTCTGCTGTTTGCAAGGTAGCTCGTAAGAGCGCTGGTAAAGACCCCAGCTTGTGAGACTGCTTATGGTACTTCCTCTTCAGGGCTGGTCTATATACACCCTGGGAATGGAGGGTTGCCCTGGAGTCTTTTAGTGAGTGCGAAGACCTGTCTATCTTCTGGTTGAAAACACTGACTTAATCAAAAGACTAGTGTTCTGTACCTCCCTGGAATCCCAAAAATGCAGCTAAACTTCCCAGCACATCACTATAGCTCTTGAAGCAATATTGGCAGCATTGACTTCAGCCTTTAATGAAGTTCTTGCCACTAATCTTTCCTCGTCAATAAGGGCTTGAAATTGAGCCCTGTCCTCCTGGGGTAACTTGTCTTTAAAGCTCAGGAATTTAGAATATTTTGCCAGGGAGTCCTGGTAGTTGGAAATTCTAAATTGGAGGCTGATGGAATTAAACACTTTTCTCTCCTCAACACTTGACTTCCTTATCCGCACAGGTTGCCCTTGGGAGCTGTTGGCTGGACCTTTTTGTGGCTGTTTGGATGACTAGGGAGTATGGGGCAGAGTCAGAGAACAAAAACTCCACTTCCTTAGCTGGAGCAAAGTACCACTTTTCCATCATCTTAGGTGTAGAGGCACACATAACTGGCATGTGCCATTCAGTTCTTGCTGGTTCTAGTATGGCCTCATTCACTGGGAGTGCTATTTAGCTAGACTCCTTAGGCTGTAGGATGTCCAAGAGCTTGTGTCCTGGACCTCCTCTGAGGGGATCTGGAGCTTTTCTGCTACTCTCTAAAGCATATGTTGGTGACTAAGACTTTCTCGGAGATTTACTCTTTACATCTTTCTGTGTAGAGACAGATGTTGAGGCTACCTTTGGTGAGGTCTTTGGTGCTGTGGATGCAATCGGTGCCATGGTACTGCCTATGTCTCTAGCAGCCTCTGGTGTTCTAGATGTTGATGTAGTCATAGTGGGAGGCCTATGCACAGGGAGGTCCTCTGCCCCTGGATCTGAAGCCGGTTTTAAGGATTGTTGCATCGCTAGGAGTTTAAACTTCATCATCCTATTGTTCCAGAATCTACCCTTAAAGGAAGTGTAGATCTTGCACTTACTGGGTATATGAGCATCTCCCAAACAGCAAAGGCACTGAGAATGCCTGTCACTGATCAGGACAACCTCACTGCAGGAGAAGCACCTTTTAAATCCCTGGAACTCCAGCATCCCCAAACAAAATAACAAAAAATGATTTCCTAAATGGGGAAGGATTTGAAATCTCTAACTATATCTATGAATGAAATTTTTTCCTGAGGGGGAAAAAAAGGGGCGGGGGAACAACTGTTCCAACAACTATAAACCATATAAAATAACTAACTATATACTAACTAGCTAACTAACTAACTAACCGCTGAATACTAAAGAGAACAGATACACAGTAGACCAGTGGTTCTCAATTTGAGTCCCAATCAGCACACAGCTGAGGTCCATGTGATATCCTCAGGGCTATACAGGTAATGTTGGATGTGGCCCACAATGGTAAATAGATTGAGAACCACTGCAGTAGACCCTGTCTTAGGTCAGAGGTGATTGAGAAGGAACTGAGGGAAGTTCGCTTGTGCATCCCCATATAACCTCAATGTGTGAGATGCATGCAGCACAGGCCAAACAGGCACTGCTACCAGACAGCCTCGCATGTGAATTGGCGCCCCCACAGGGACTCTACTTGAAGAAGAAGAAGTAGTAGTTATTACTAGCCTTCCTTCATCAGATCGAGCCGGGAGAACCCATCCTCTCAGCCATAAAATCTGAAAAAGGACCGGATTTCTTCAGGACCCACTGTGGGCATTCCACTAGTTCCCCTTCTTTCCTTGGGGGCTAGGAAGGAATTTCTCCCTTACCACCAGGTTGGTCAAGACCTTTCCCACAGTAGCTTTGGGACCCAGCGGAGTGGGGCAAGGCTGGGGGATTAAGTTATAGTTTCACAATTTAGTATATAAAATGCATGACAGATGTCCAGTGCAATGGAAGGGTTACAGTTATTGGATAAAATGGATTGGGAAAGGATCTGAAGGAAAGCATCCCTTAAGGGAGCTAAAGGAGGAGAGTTTGGGGCTCCTACGTCTGATATAGTGGGGAGCCAACTCTCCTCCTTTTCAAACCCCCCTTTAGCCCTCATATGAGGGAAGGAGGCGAGGTCCAACCAGGCTGGGGATTATGTGGAAGTGATTAAGAAACTGATGATGACCTGCACTGTACAATTTATGGCCGGGTACTTCCAGATATTTTAAGTGAACAAAGTTGCGGCCTAATTAAGCCACATCCACTGCCTCGTATCTTTCTTTTGGTGTGGCCAAACAATGTGTGGATCAGATACTAGTATTTTCCTAAACACCATAGCAGGGAGAAAAAAAGTGTTGCTCTTCTTTAACTTACTTTGTTTAAGCTGCAAGGGATAATCTTTTTTTTTTTTTTTTGAGAAGACATTAGGAGTCACATTCAACACAACATGCTACGATTTCTGCTTTATTGACTGGAAAACCTATGTTTGTTTTTAAAAGAATAAAGCAGCGGATCTTCACAGAAACACCTTATACTACATGCTCCATAGGACTAAATATAGCTCAAGATATTCCAAAATTCAATAATTTTCAGATATTCTACCACAGTGAAACATTTTAAGATTAATTTTTTTTTAAATTACACACTTATGAAAAATCTAAGTAACGTTAATTTGAAATTCCAAATCTGAATTTTCTGGTAAAAACAATACATAAGAGCACAAGTGAATAAATAGTAAAATTGTTTCAGCATTTACTTACGTCTGCAACGCATTATTTTTTGCATTAATAAGGCTCTGTTCTTGGATCTTGTCAAGTATTAACAAGGCACATTTTTCATGACCCTAATATTAAAAATAAAATAAATGTTAATTTGCAGAGGGTTTTAAAATTGAGGCAACATAAATTAAAAATACAAATCCAAATTAAAAAATGCATTTAGAATTACAAACATGCTTCTGAGTTTATAAAAGGGTGCATACTTGATGAATTTCAAAGGCCAGGAGACACAGATTGCAATCCCTACCATTATTACTGGGTGAATTTTAAGTAATCCAAATGTGCCGATTGTGGCTTTTTTTCCTTTAAAACACTGCATGCCTTATACATATAGACCCTACTTTAAGCTATATTTGAATCCATGTCTTCATGAAACAGTAGTGATCTTTTGAAAGAACTGATGGTATATTTTTTTTTAATTAAATAATCAATATTTAGCACTAGTAATAGTACTTTCTTGACCTTTAAAGGCCTGATTGCTTATGCATTTTAATTAGGCAAAGAAAGGTTAATTTTTTTTTCAATTAAATAGTTGAAGAGGTATTTTCCCCCTGTATGATAAGGGCACTATTGACAATTAAAATCTTTGGAAAGTTTATTAGATAATGCAGAATTGGGCCACAATTCTGCAACTTCTTCTTCGTAAGTGCAAGGGTCAGCCTGGGCAGAACAAATTGCAGGGTTGGGGCTTTGGAGTATAGGTGTTTAGCACAGGTGTCCATTCCTTGAAGGTGGTCTAGTGCCAAATGTACCATATTAAACAGCTGATATGAGATGCTAACAAATAAAATAGCTGATGCAGCTTTATAAATTGGGGAAGGGGTGTACAGTGGGTTATGGCAAAGAGGCCTTGAACAAACTTAATCGCTACTAAACTCCCACCTATTAAAAGGTGCAATTGAAAAAGAAAAACCTGTTAAGGGAATGAGGGCATTTCTTTCTGGCTAAGCCAGGTAGTGGCAGCAGAAGAGTAGGAGGAGAGAGGAGGTGAAACCTAATGAGGTTACTAAATATGTGGACACAGAGCCTGGAAAAGAAAACCATGACCAAACCTGATTTCTGCCTCAACTTTTACAAGATCTTGGCATCAGCTTGAACAAGAAATTTCTGTCCCTTTCCACAGAAATCCAAGAGATCATGTAAAGCTGTATTATACACACTACAGTGAGACTATTCTGTAAATTCACAATGGTCTCATAGCTTCTTCACATTAGCAATATTTCCTTATCACTGTTACCAGTATCTCAAAAGTATATTTGTCTTGCCTCTCAAATTACTGTAACCTTGCCGGATAGGCCGAAGAGCAAGCTAACTCTAGTACATTTCCTCCCTCCCCGCCAAGTTTGTGTACATCACAGCTTCATTGCACTCAGGATTTAATTGGCCTGAGAAATGAATGTCTTCAGTACTCTGCCAAGGCCTTGTTTTAAATATCTCTTCAATGCACACGTATATAGTATATATAATGCAAGTCTGTGTGTGTGTGTGCATGTAGTCTACAAAGTTCCTTAACATACTTTACTGCTAGCCAAGTGCAAGGGTGTATTCAAGTCCTTATCCTTTACAGTCAGATCAGCCTTGGCACTGTTCACCAAAAAATCTGAAATACAGAAACAAAAACCATCGGATAAATCCTCCAGACTGATGCACATGCAAACTGCAAAGGAGAAAATTAACTCCAGTCTCCAGAATATGTGCACACAGTACTGTAGATGGGCAAATAGATCCTTATTCTATATAAACTATACAAATGTGGAGGAAAAATTATCAATGAACAAACTGTAATTTGTGCAGTTAATCAGCAATCAAACCAAAGCTAACAGCTGGTTGAAAATGGAAAACTGTTAATTAAATATTCATTTTACTCAAAATTGTCAGTTCAAATGTATTCATTTTAATTTGACTGATGAAATCTGCAGCATCAGAATGGCAGTTTTGGCCTGAAACAGTCCACCCAGTCAACAACTGTGGATCCTGCTTTGAGAGGAGTAAGTGAGTTCTGCTGACTCATTATATCTTTGGGGGAGATAATGGGTGTAGCAATCCAGGATGTGGGCTACGCAGTCAAGTCTGGAGAGAAAGTATGAGTTAATATTTGTTATAGGGTTTTTTAAAAAAAATAGTAAGTCCAGACTCAACTTACAGTTGCCCATTCAAAACAATATTTTGCACTTCAAAATAAACATCTTTTAATAATTTAACTACAAAAGATTACTCTTCATCTTCCTGCTAGAAGGAGATTCTGTTGCCCTGTATATTCAGGGAAATGAGACAAATGCAGGAATTAATACCAAGAGCACTTTTTAATCACATGCTACACGACTTTTGGCAGAAAAATGGGCATGGTTTATCTGTTATTGAAACTATTTGCAAAGTGAAGTGAAAACAACTGACAAGAATTTTGGGTGCAATAAACACATGAGACTTTTTAAAAATATGAAGCTAACTTCCTTTTACCCATTATATAAAATAGATGGACACACATTTAGGTATGTACTCTTAGCATCTCTTAGTATTTTAATTATAATCCCCAAGGGGAAAAAAAACTGATAAAGCACTTGGATGGGTAAGTACAGTAGCCTTCATTTTCTTTCAAGATTTACAGAAGCAAATAGGTACCTACCTACAGCACCTGCATGTCCATTTTCAGCTGCCATCATAAGTGGCGTTTTCCCTGAATTATCTGCAGCATTTACCAGTGCATTGTGATTTAAAAGAAGCTGCAAGCATTCCACATGATCGGCAAAGGCTGCCGCATGAAGTGGAGTTCTATGAGAAAAAACAGCATGGTTATAGCTTTAGGATATTAAATGATCTATAAAGAATTACAATATTGTTGTTCCTTGTAGCCTTAAGCAGAACAGTACAAGAAGTTTTGAAGCTTTTTTCCTATGAAACTTGAAACTTAAAACTCTCAACAAGGCAAGTTAGGATGCTAATCTCATATAAGCAATAATGGTAACAGTTGCATCCTCAGTGTTTGTACAACAAAAAGTCTAAAACTGGCAAGCATCAGGTGGATGGAGTTGTGGACAAGCTCATAAAAACAGGATGTTTAACTTAACAGAACATACTGCACAATGCAAAAAACTGGACCTCCCTATTATTCCTGATTTTTTGAATAAGCTTGTGACAGATAAAATATAAGAAAAATTTGGATCTGGCCTTCCCATTATTAAAAAAATGCTACAGTATTCTACCTAAAGTAATGACCTGAACACTGCAGTGACAGTACTGTAACCCATAATGTTTGACAACATTACTGTAGAGTGTAGCGGTGATTTTATAAGGTTTGTAGCTTATTTTAATTTTGAGAGGAACCTACAACTCTGAGGATAGGTTCTCTGTCTCCACATGATAAGACTGAGACATTTGGGGAAAAGAAAATTGGGCGGGGAGGGGGAGAGACAGGAGTTGTTTCCAGTGGTGTCTGATGATTGGGTGGGTGTTCTTGTTTTGTTTTGGTTTAGTTTTTAGCTTTATTGTTATCTGGAAAACTCTGAGGGTGAGGTATTTAATTTTAATTATACGACCACAATTTTATTTGTTGTAAGGGTACCCAGAGCATGCAATGGGCAGAAATTCAATTGTTATACAACTTTAACAAAACTAAATAAATACACAGTGTGATATTGCACTCCATGTGTTATATGGAAATATGCTAAGGAGTGTGAATATAATGTAATTGGAATATGCTTTATGCAAAAGATCTCTTGTAAGGTATCATTACAAAGCTTATCTACTGAGTGTGTTCATCCTATTTGTATGAATGTATCATTCTTGTATCTGAAGCTAGAATTATAAAGTATTACTCTGAGGTCCTATTGTAATTATGCAAAGTGTGGGCCATTAATGGTGGCTTAGGATCTTGCTAGGGTGACCAGACGTCCCGATTCTATAGGGACAGTCCCGATTTTTGGGTCTTTTTCTTATATAGGTTCCTATTACCCCCCACCCCGTCCCGATTTGTCACACTTGCTGTCTGGTCAACCTAGATCTTGATGGCTCCCATTGATTAGGACAATTGGTTGTGAATGGGTTTATTCACCTGCAAGCCTTCCTGTGTACATAGGGTGACCAGACGATTTTATCGGGACTGTCCCGATATTTGCTTGTTCGTCCAGCGTCCCAACCGATTTTTTTTTTGCTCCGCCCCGCACGTCCCGATATTTCATCTTTGTCATCTGGTCACCCTATGTGTACATGACATGGGTAATGAAGAATGAGGTCTTACAGTGAACATGTGACCAGTTACATGATACTGGAATCCATCTTAAACCTGGTGCTTTTCCATTTAGAAGGAGGGATGGGGACCCAGAAAGACAAAAGATTCCCGCCTTGGGCCAAAGCTAGAAAGGCGGGTGTAATTGGTATATCTCCAATTATTACCTATCTCCTAGAACTGGAAGGGACCTTGAAAGGTCATTGAGTCCAGCCCTCTGCCTTCACTAGCAGGACCAATTTTTGCCCCAGATCCCTAAGTGGCCTCCTCAAGGATTGAACTCACAACCCTGGGTTTAGCAGGCCAATGCTCAAACCACTGAGCTATCCCTCCCCCCACAGAACAGAACAAAACAAAACAAAAGGGGCTGCCAGTCATGAGAAGTCATGAGTAGTTATCACCTGAGCTGGAACTAACAAGGACTGTACCAGAGAAAGAATTGGTCCCAGACTGAGAAGGAGTCTACTCTGTGAAAGAAGCTTACTGGAACACCTCTGGGGGTGAGATTTACCTGTATTCAGTTTCTTAATGTATTAGGCTTAGACTTGTGTGATTTGTTTTATTTTGCTTGGTAACTTACTTTGTTCTGTCTGTTATTACTTGAAACCAATTAAATCCTACTTTTTATACTTAATAAAATCACATTTGTTTATTAACAAACTCAGAGTAAGTGATTAATACCTGGGGGAGCAAACAGCTGTGCATCTCTCAGTGTTATAGAGGGCGGACAATTCTTGAGTTTACGTGGTATAAGCTTTATACAGAGTAAAAAAGATTTGGGGTTTGTATCCCATTGGGAACTGGGTGTCTGGGTGCTGGAGTTAGGTAACCTGCTGAGTGGTTTTCAGTTAAAGCCTGCAGTTTTGGGGGCATGGTTCAAAGCCGGGTCTGTGTTGCAGCAGGCTAGCGTGTCTGGCTCAACAAGGCAGGGTTCTGGAGTCTCAAGTCATCAGAGAAAACGGGCTCAGAGGTAATTTCAGCACATCAGGTGACAATCCCAAGGGGGTCTCTGTGACCAAACCCGTCACACATAGGAATACACTGAGGAGATTCTCACTGCCCCAAATAAATTAAAGATTTGGGTGTGTACATAATCCAGCTGACCCCATCTGTCAGTCATTCAGAGTCAGTAGTGTATTTTGTTTAATAAGAACAGGAGTACTTGTAGCACTTTAGAGACTAACAAATTTATTTGGGCATAAGTTTTTGTGGGCTACAGCACAAAAGCTTATGCTCAAATAAATTTGTTAGTCTCTAAAGTGCTACAAGTACTCCTGTTCTTTTTGCGGATACAGACTAACACGGCTGCTACTCTGAAACCTGTTTAATAAAAGTTCTGTCAGAAGTTAAATACTTTTCTATCTTACAAATTATGGTCTTGCAAAACTGAATGTGCTTAAATGTTTTTGCTTAATCAAGGCCTATGTGAGAATGCATATATAGTTATATTCTTGTTTCATAACCCCCGTCAAGTGCACTCTTAGTGTACAATTTTTATGTTTTACAACTAGGAATTAACTCAGCTTTTTCATTTGCCCCAAACTGGAATCTACTGTTTCCTTTTAACCATAAACAGCAATCCGAGAAGAGGGGGTAAAAAAAAACCTAACTACCACCATACTGGGTTCCGGTGAACAGCCCTTAGCATTTTAAAGAAAACTAAGTAATATTTATTTTGGTAGCAATGTAAAATAATATTCTCTTTAGAAGTGAATCACCACTTCCTTTGTTAAAGTTCAACTTCTATGTCATCAGGAGCCAGTCTGACAAATTTTAGCCCAGATGTAGATTAGTTGCACAAAACAAAAATTATGATCTTAGACTGATTTGTGAAGGTGCAATGCATTCTGTTCAGTTTCTTGAACTCTTACCTTCCTTTGTCATCTTTACAGTTGACAATGCTGGCATCTATAGCCCCAATGAGCAGTGACGCACAATTTTCATGATCATTGATTCTATAAAGGAAAGAACAATTCTTTTTAAGGAAAAATGTCTAACTGTTTTCCACTCTGCCCATACACACTTCATTCCTTTCCCCAACTGACAGTACATTACTATTTCTTTCTGTATATTTGTAAGGTGTCCCAATTAATTTTTGCTTTAACAGTATGAGCCTGATCCCAGCTGCTATAAATCAGTGTAGCTCCATTACAATCAAATTGCAGCTACTATTTTGGATTTGAATCACAAAAGAAAAATAGACACTGGTCCTGCAACTGGCTGTGCACAACCGATCCCTTCAACGGAGGTCTGCCGACACAAAACAAGCTGAAGGTTCAATGCACTGACTAAACCTTTAAAGCACAACAAAACAAAAACCAAACACACACCTTCATATTCAACTGGAACACTTGTCAAGGTTTAAAATGGCTACGGGGAATCCTTCTCAGAAGTAAATCCGAACTAGTGGCCCTGAGTGAACTCCCCAAAACTTCTTTAAACCCTTTAAAATTAGTTTAAACTTAAATCACATATCTGCCTAGGCTCAGATGTGTGGGCTTAAGTGAAAGTAACTTTATTCAAACATTTAAAGTATTCACAAGGTCTTGCTATTTCCAAGGAGTTGAGAGGTTGTGGGTGGGCGGGCAAGAGGAGAGAAATGGTGGTCTATATTTGGCAAAACATTGCAACACCAAGCAGTTTGTCTCCTGGATCCAACAGGCCTTTAAGCTGAAAAGAATGTTATCCCCTTAGTCTTCAATGAAGTTTTTAATGTTTAAAAATATTAACTGTAATTATTATATGCAGCATAGTTAATATAGAAAACTAATTTTTCATAGACTACTGTCACTTTTTAGTAACCTTTTAGTCAAGCCACTATTTCTGTAGAAATGCTGTCATTTTATGGATGACAATGACCTCTATTATCTTAAACCCAAAGAAAAGTTTGTTGAGTTTTGGTCCCTGTCTCCAGATTGCTCTACTGGGGAGAAGGAGGCCATGTTTTTTTTTTGTTTGTTTGTTTTTTAAAAAGTGACCATTCGGGCTTCAGATTTTATATATCAAGTTTCAGCCAG
This sequence comes from Mauremys reevesii, assembly GCF_016161935.1. Taxonomy (NCBI): domain Eukaryota; kingdom Metazoa; phylum Chordata; order Testudines; family Geoemydidae; genus Mauremys; species Mauremys reevesii. The sequence goes on along the minus strand of NC_052633.1, from coordinate 23,242,029 downwards.
AGGTTCTTTTTTTTTAATTTATCATTTTTATTATTAAAAAATTCAAGGTTTAGTTTAGGATGAACAAACAGATCATACAAATAGAAAAGCTGACAATTAACTAGAGAAGTGAGAGCAGACCTCTGTACATTTATATAGGATCCGCACATCAGTCATTTCTGGGAGAAGATAATTATACTACCAGCAGAATGAAGAGTTCATAAGTCAGTAATTCTAACCCTCAGCAGGAATCATGAATGTGTGTGTTTGATTCTATAATTCTTAATGATTTTTCTGCTGGCTTACCCCACTCAAAAAGCACATTCTCCCAAAATACTGCACATGCTTTGCCCTAAATTGAGCTAATTTTTTCTGAATGTGATAGTCAGATTTGGAGCTGGCCTGTGGTAATTTACTGACAGTGTATGTTGGCCTAGTTATTGGTATGTTTACTGTCTGAATATGTTGGTTTAACTCAATAGAAGTCTGTCTTAAATACCAGAGGGGTAGCCGTGTTAGTCTGGTTCTGTAGAAGCAAGAATTGTGGTGGTATATAGAGAGAGAGATGTTAGAGTTTTTTGCAATGCTTGAATTCTCGGATGCACCCACTGCTAGCGGGTATTCACCCACAAAGCACTCATGCTCAACATCTGTGTCTCTCTAAGGTGCCACAGGATTCTTTGCTGTCTTAAATACAGGTAGGAAGGAGATGAATGGCTCCAGGCAGCCATCTATTAGTGAACACTTCGGAGTTGTTAAGGCACAATGCCAGAACTGCCAGAGCTTTGAGGATGATGCCTCCATCTTCAGCCAACCTACGAAACTGGTTTTGGCCAGGAATGGCCAGAACCTGGCAAAACAGAATAACAAAGAACTGTAGCAGGGTTTAAAGGGGGATGCTCTCGGGGCAGAGAGCGCTCGAGGGAACCAGACTCAAACCAGCCTCAGCCCCAGGAGCCTGCTGGGGGTGTCTCAGCATGCAAAGCCTTCTTAGGTCACCATTAAGGGATGCCTGAACTTGAGGTAAGGTAAATATTTGTGTAAACTTGTTTTAAATCCTTTTTTCCCTCTAATGCTGCACTCAGAGAGATCAGAAAGGGGACAGAGGTGCAGCTTGCTCTGTAATCGTGAGAGTGCAACTTCAGGCCATTAGATGAAAACTGTAACAAATTCATTCAAACTGCAGTAATTCATATGGCTCTTGATAGCACCAGTTTTTCACCACAAGGATATGTACATTATCATCATCAGAGCTAAAAATCATGTGCTAGTACTATTATCTCTACACCCAGATAACTTTATTGTTCTCATACTACTCATTTTCTCGATATATATCCTTAAGCAAAATAGCCAGATTTAATATTGATATTTCTACTTACACAGCACAGTGCAATGGAGAGAAGTTATTACCATTAAATTTGCGGAAATATTTCTGTTCCAATAGTACCTCTATGCAATTTTCATTACCTACAAGAGATCAGATGATTTATTGTTATAAAAAGCAAGAGAATAGCACATTTTCATATTAAGGTCACATGTGCACTGCATTTTAGCATTTGAAATAAGCTAGGCTGTACTGCATATGTAAGTTCTTATGCAATAAAACTTAAGGAGCATGAGATACTTTTAGAGGTGCTGCGAACTAGACCGATATCTAATTTGGGCGCTTGTTTGTGGGTTGTTGTTTTTTTTTTTAAAGGTCTCTTGTGTTTTCACATTGTGCTATGACACTTTGCAAAATAGTCTTTTAGATCTTCAGATAGATGGTCAGCCATCTATCACTCTGTACCTAGAAACTTAGTCTTCGATGTACAATCCCAAGCCACCCTAATGAGATGCCACTAAACAAGCCTGTTGTACTGTGTGTACTACAATAACTGGAGGGGTAGTCTCGTGCACCAGTATACAAGAGGTGACTCTTGTAGGATGGAATCCTAGTCTCAGTGATGTCAATGGGAGATATGCCGTTAATGTTAAAGGAGCCAGATTTCATGCCCAGCCTCCAAGGGATGGCTCCAGTGTGCATCATGATTGAGGCATGCACCTAGTGGCTGATTCTGAAGCAAGGTTGCTGTCTTGCTGGAATTTCCCTGCCTTTTGACATGAAAGATAAATGTAGCAATTTCTTGCTACAACTTCAAAAGGCAAAAGGAGAGAATCTACATCTCAAACTTTTTATGCTGCTAGCCATTTTACTATTCTACTTCCTAACGCTAAAGTTTGGCAAAAGGTATAAAAAGAGAAAAGCTTACCATTATAACAAGCCCAGTGCAATGGTGTATAACCTTGATTATCTTTGAAACTACAGTCCTCTTCTGACAGTGCCATCTGCAGTAATTCACTCAACCAAGTGGCATGACCATGAGCTGCTGCATAATGTAAAGGTGTCCTGCCTCTGGAGTCTTTGCACAAGATAGATACTTCTTGTTCCAACAGCATTTGAACGCATTCCTCATGCCCAGTCATAATCTGTTAACAACAAAAACGTGACTCAGCAGGTTGATATAGTGTCAGCGCTGTGACAAAGGATTTGTGAGCTATGTGATGTGCTTTTGAATACTGGGTGGCAAGGTTGGGCTCCAGGAAATTGGTGAGAAGCAACTTGCTCCCGAGTGCCTCTTTGTATTGAAAAGCACTAGTACCAGCTTCCAGTTTACCTGACCTTGCAGTTAGAGGATGAGCACCTCCAGTGAAGTCAGGTACAAGTTAGACCATTAGGAGTTTATGGCTGAACATGGAGATTCTTAGAATAAAGGGTGGAGTCCTAAAGATCCTATCTGAGTCCAACTGAATGGGCATCAGTCAAGAATGAAACCACAAATACTAGGGAAGAAAGGGTGAGTGAGGAGCAATAACAACATTACCAAAAAATTTCAAATATTTTAGATAGCTGCTCCAGTAATCCAGCTACTGCTATCACATCTGCTGCCTCTGACATTGATTTGCTTATCTCCTACAATATTTTAATCATGTTCATATATTGTTATCAGTATGGAACAGAAGCTTTATGCAATGGTTTCTATTTTGTACTGGTATTTCCAGGACTCTTATGGAAAACTGTTCACTACATGGTAATATTTACATGTAACCCTATTAGCTCTCTCAGCAACTGCATCTTGACTGAGGAGCTTACTCCATGAAGAGATTATATCTACCCCGAATCTCATTGCCTCCCACTCAAAACTTATGACTCACTACTTTAACCCAACCTTCCCATGCTTGTTAATATTTTCATTTATTTACAGCCATCTCTCCATTTAGTACCTCTTTGTTCATAAAAGAAAAGCCATAACCATCAAGTTAATGTGCATAGGTAAGGGTCATAAAATTAATAGTCACCCCTCGATGTAAAGCTGTGCATCCCAGGAGATCTGCGGCATCTACAGATGCTTCTTTTTCAAGTAACAAGGAAACAGCATCAATGTGCCCATATGCCACAGCTAGCATCAGTGGGGTTCTAGAAAATGAGAAGTAATCACAGCTTTAAGAACACATGCCATTTCTACTGTTAACTTATCCTTTGGGGAAGAGGGGCAGCAGGAATTCCTGCTATTTTCCACCACCATCTTCATGCCCTATATTCATCTATATAACCAAAATTAAGGTACTTCCATACAATTTTATTGTTAAGCAATGCAACAAACAAAATCATTATTAACAGAGAAACACATATCTGATTTGTAGCCAGTTTACATTGCAGCATCGTTCAAGCCAGTCCATGTTAAAAATTTGTTCTTTATAGCCCATGATTATAGCAAACTGCAGCAGAATATCAGCCTCATGATAAACCACGAAGTTCGTTTATGTAATCACCCTCCCACCCCAGTTATTAAGGTAACTATTTATGTAATTTTAAAAAAATCCTGGGCAGAATTGTTTAAGTGGGGGAAGCCAATTGTATTCAGTATCTCATTTGCACCAATCATCCCTCAGCCAGACACTGGAGCAATATTTCTTCCATTTTGTTTCAAAATGGGATTTATTCTCCTTTTGCTTTAAGGTGATGGTTCAGGGACTGAAACTGATGCCCTTTAAAAACATGGCATTCATCTGTCTGTGTTTTTCCAGGTGAAATTTTAAAGCCATTCACAATTTCCACGTTTAGAATATACTTGCATCCTCCCTTCACAACTACCCTTCAATAAGAAGTGAAAACCATCATCATGTACATCAACTCCAATATAAGTGTTACATTAAATTAATACTCTGTCCAAATAGACAAAGTACACCTCTACCCCAATATAACGCTGTCCTCGGGAGCCAAAAAAATCTTACTGCGTTATAGGTGAAACTGCATTATATTGACCTTGCTTTGATCCTCCGGAGCACGCAGCACCGCCCCACCCGGAGCACTGCTTTTCCGCGTTATATCCAAATTCGTGTTATATCGGGTGACACTATATCGGAGTAGAGGTGTATGTCTTAAAATATCAATGTTTTGGGAGGGGTGAGAGTCTCCCTAGAAACAGCTCAGAAACTTATCAGTTTTTAACTGAATTTAGCTTTAAACATCTCAGAAGACTTGCATAAAGATTGGGGTAGCATCTAAAATGAATAAGTAATGGTTTCCCCTTGCTAATGTTTATTCCATGGCTTTGATCGACTGAATGTGTACTTTGTAATGTTTGCCAAATTATATGAGGAAAAATTGGAATGGTGCAGGAGATGTACACAGGACTGTATTCAGCACTTCATACAAGTACCTATGCTGTGAGCAATTTATGGAGCTGCCATTCGTATCACAGTACTGTATCAAAACCAAGAAAACTTACTGTCCTTTGGCATCTGTCACATCCGGGTTGTCTGCAACTTCCAGCAACAGCCGCAAACATGGTGTGTGACCGTTGATGACTAGAAAGAAACAACACATATTTACCAGTCTGTAAACATACAAAAACTTATGAAACTAACACAAGAACTGCATTTCAGACTCTGTTCCCTCAAAACACCTATGGTGGGAAAAGACATTCTCCAATGACAGAAACAAACAGTCAGGTAATTTTCACTTAGCTTGTGCTAATGAAATTGTGCTCTTGGTTCTGACTGCAGCAAAAAGAGGATATTTTTTGTTGCATACTTTTTTGTGTTGCTTGTTTGTGATTTCTGTATCTGATATTTTTGAGTCACATCTGAAAAGACCCCTACCAAAGAAAGTAACATTTCAGAATTCTGCAGATTGGATGAGACAATACTTTTTATTTTTAATGCACTGGCAGTTACATGAGAAAATCTTATTATTGTTGCTTTGACCTCTGTATGCTGTTCCTTGGGCACCTTACTGCTACATGCCCCCACAACTGGCACCCAAGAGGCATAAGAACTGACTGGAGACACCCTCAGTTCATCCCTACAAAACAGGGATGAGGTAACATTGGCAGAGGAGTGAGGGAAGCTTGTGCTACTGTTCCCCACGTTGTACCTTGGCAGCAGGACATCAAGTGTCTCCCTCCCCCACCCCCCATTGCCAACCTCAGACCTTTCGATGGCATAAGTGTCAAGAATTCACCAATTCTCAAATAATTTTTTGTAAAAGCAAATTTGTTTGTCTCAAGGCTAGTGTTTCCTCCACATTCCCTCCTCCTTTCCCCACAGCCTTTGGCCAAGATTGTCAAAAGTGACTAGCAGTTTTGGATGCCCAACTGGGGATCTCAAAGGGGTCTGATTTTAAGGAAGTGATGACAATTGGGCCCCTTTAAGAGGACTCAAACTGGGCACCCCAAATCACCCTCACTTCTGAAATTCTCAGTCTTTATCATCAAAAGATGGCTCTCTCTCTCTCAGTTCTCAACAGAGACCTCCAATCTTCCTCTCTTATCCCTCCAGGCCCTTTCCTTAGCCAATGGAAGTTGGATAAGACCAGTGATGAGCTGCCAAAATCTTAACAACCGGTTCCCTATAAAAAGTTCTGATTTAAAGGGGAGGACCGGGGGAGACATCCTCGTGGGGCCAGGGGCCCCTGCAGGGCCTGGACCAATTGCCCCACTTGCCCCCTCCCCTGAAACCGGCTGCCAACTAGACATCAAGCCATTGATCACTACCCATTGAGCCCGACAATCTAGCCAGCTTTCTATTCACCTTATAGTCCATTCATCCAATCCATACATTTTTAACTTGCTGGCAAGAATACTGTGGGAGACCATATCAAAAGCTTTGTAAAGTCAAGATATATCATGTCCACTGCTTTCCCCATATCCAGAGAGCCAGTTATCTCATCATAGAAGGCAATCAGGTTGGTCAGGCATGACTTGCCCTTGGTGAATCCATGTTGACTGTTTCTGATCACCTTTGTCTCCTCCAAGTGCTTCAAAATGGTTTCCTTGAGGACCTGCTCCATGATTTTTCTGGGGATTGAGGTTAGGCTGACCGGTCTGTTGTTCCCTGGATTTTCCTTCTTCCCTTTTTTAAAAGATGGGCACTATATTTGCCTTTTTTCAATCGTCCAAGACCTCCCCCAATTGCCACGAGTTTTCAAAGATAATGGCCAATGGCTCTGCAATCACATCAGCCAATTCCCTCAGCATCCTCGGATGCATTAGATCTGAACCCACATCCCTTGCTAGCTGCAACTCCAGTTAGGTTTTGGCCTTCCTAATTACACCCCTGCATGCTCGAGCAATATTTGTATACTCCTCCCTAGTCATCTGTCTAAGTTTCCACTTCTTGTAAGCTTCTTTTTTGTGTTTAAGCTCACCGATTATTTCGCTGTTAAGCCAAACTGGTTGCCTGCCATGTTTGCTATTCTTTCTGCACATGGGGATGGTTTGTTCCTGCGCCCTCAATAAGGCTTCTTTAAAATACAGCCAGGTTTCCTGGACTCCTTTCCCCCTCATAGTAGCCTCCCAGGGGATGCTGCCCATCAGTTCCCTAAGGGAGTCAAAGTCTGCTTTTCTGAAGTCCAGGGTTTGTATTTTGCTACTTTCCTTTGTTCCTTTTGTAAGGATCCTGAACTCAACCATCTCATGGTCACTATTTCTCAACTGAAGAAAAAAAAATTAAATGTAACCCTTACAATTTTACAGCTCTTACAGACCTGGAGAAAACCTCTCTCAGTTTAACACATTATGTTTTAGCAGGGCTAGAGACTGAAAACATTTTTGCTTTTTTCATCTGTTGCAAGACTCGTATTTACACAATCCACCAAATGGATGATACCGCACTGGATTTTTTTTTTGGCGGGTGGAGGGAGAGGGGTTGTTTTTAATTGCAATAATTTCTCCACCATCTGCATATAATGTGATCCTGTTCCCATCCTAACAGGAGAGTTGTTCCTTCTTACTGCCTCGTTTCTATGGACTGATGCAACAAACTTTGTGCACAATGCCATGTCACATTGCGCTGGCTGAGAAACTTGTACACATCATCACAGAGTTAAATTGCATACCCAAAAATAACCTTTGCTGCTCTATCTACAAAAATAAGAATTTCTCTGATATTTACCATTCAGTAATGGCATAGGCAGAACATGTAAACAGCTCTGCAGTGCAAATGAGTCACTGCTTCACAGTAAAATCTCTCCTTCAGTAGGAACTAGAGAAATCAACACTTTTCACACCAATGTGTGAAAAGGTTTTAAGAAAATGATCAATAGAACAGACACTCCATGAAACTACATGTTACTTCTGTTAGCACTGCAGAATTCATACACCTCTGTGAGAATGACCTCTGGACTCTGTATTAGCTTGTGCAGCTACAACAGAATTATGAACTACTTCTGAGTTGCGAAATCTTTGATATGGGTGATGATGCACAAGCCAGAATGAATACTGCTTGTCCTTCAGAGCCCAAACTCAGTTTGCAACTTTGGCAGTTAGAAAAATTCTGGTCCTGATTCAAAACTGCATTACTCTAGTTTTATGCAGGCTTTGCTCTGTTGATTTAAACAGCATTAAACCAGCATAAGACTGCAGAAAGGCAGAAGTGAATTAGGTTCCTTTTTTTTTTTTTAAACTGAACACACAGGAGACTGAGTCACTGAAACACAATGAACATGGAAAGCAGCTATGCCATTTGCACAAATAACTTTCCAGGGTATGACCACATTTTAAAGGAGAGAGGGAAACCTTCAATTGTGACCATCCTCATTACTGCGACATTACAGAGAGGTCAGGCAGACAATCCTTAAGCCCTGACCATGTTATACAAATAGAATCAGAGGTTTTTGGTGGCAGAGTAATTATGTTTTCTCTATCCAAGTAAAATATCAAACTCCCAGGGTGTCTTTTGAGTCTGCAGAAGCTGACTGTGAGCACAAGTCTTCACTAATGCTTCTGTCACATCTTGAAGCTATAATGATTTGCCAGTCTCGGGTTGAATGTGCTCTGGTCTTTGAATAATGTGATGTCATTTAAACACAGCAATTTTTAAATGTCACAATTAATGGGAAGGAGTGTGGAAGGGCAGGACCCCCTCTGATTGTGCAACTCCAGATACCATGCTCCCCTTAGATGAAAAATAACAAAAGGCTAAGGCCTGAAGAATTTTAAAACATCAGTACCACAAGGCTCTGCCTCTTGAGCTAACATTACTGCTGAAAGCTAATGGAGGGTCACTAACAGTTCTACCCTCTTTTCAGATGTCTAGCCACTAGAAGGTAAAATCATTGCAAGATACTGAATCATACGTCCAACTTCAGCCACACCACTTGTCTCATTTACTTTTCTGAGACTACTCCCATGCTCAAAGGATAGTCAGGTGCTTAAGAACCTTGCTGACTTAGGTCTAAAGCTTTGAGCAGTTCTGATATATTCCAACCAACAAAAGGGAGTGGATGCAATCGACATTTGGTGCATGCCAATGCATTACAGCTGACAGGAAAAATAATATATTCAGGCTAAAGACTCAGCTGCAGGCTAACAACCTGTGCACTAGCTGTCTAGATGACAACTTGGGACATCTCCAGCCCACCAGGAGCCTTCAACACGATAAGGCGGGACTCTGGTAGGTATAGACACACACTGAAAAATATGAGCAATAAGAAAAAATACTGTAATTTTCAGCACCTTTAATAGGGCGTGGACTTTTTGAAATGAACTATAAACATATGGAAATAAAGCAGGAGGCACAATTTGAAGATGAGGTGAAAGGAAAGGAAACCAAATGACATCAATACTTATGGCAAACGTATACACAGAGCATGATCTCTCAGTGCAAATCTTATGTGCATACATTCATTACATTTAATCATGGCGTTGTAAGGCGTATATTCTCCTCTTGCACCATATGCAATATTAATTCTATACAGGAATTAAAGCATGTGATCTATCAAAAGGAAATTATACCCTTATATCTGCACTCAGGGCCGGCTCCAGCGTTTCTGCTGCCCCAAGCGGCGGGGGAAAGAAAAAAAAAAAGCCGTGATCGGCAACGGCACTTCAGCAGCAGCTCCACCGTGCTGCTTCCTTCTTCAGCGGCAGGTCCTTCCCTCCAAGAGGGACCCGCCACCGAATTGCCACCGAAGACTCGGATGTGCCACCCCTTGCTGCTCCGCATGCTCTGCTCGGCATGGTAAGTGGGCTGGGGATGGGGGGTTGTATAAGGGGCGGGGGGCCCCAGAGGGCAGTCAGGGGACAGGGAACAGTGAGGGGTTGGATAGGCATGGGGTCCTTGTCAGGGGGCGGGGGTGTAGATGGGGTTGGGGCAGTCAGGGGACTGGGAGCAGGGGGGTTGGATGGGGGTGGAGTACCAGGGGACGGTTAGTGGCGGCAGGTCCCAGGAGGGGGCGGTTAGGGGACAAGGAGTGGGGGGGTTGGATGGGTCAGAGGTTCTGAGGAGGGAAGTCAGGGGGTGGGAAATAGGAGGGGTCAGATAGGTGGCAGGGGCCAGGATGTTTGGGGAGGCACAGCCTTCCCTACCGGGTCATCCATACAGTTTTGCAAACCCAATGTGGCCCAAGGGCCAAAAAGTTTGCCCACCCCTGGTTTAATGTACACCACAAGACTTGTTTGCACATATGATTTCATTTTAAAAATTGTCAGAGAGATTTTAGAGATGTGTGCACATTTTATTCTAAGCAGAAAAAACTGCTGTGCAGGAAGACAAGTCTGGCCCTGAAAACGAATCCATAGCAAACAATGTACTGATTCTATTTTGCCACTAGAGGTTGCTGTTAGACCGTCTCAGTCCATCAGTGTGAGGCACGATGACAAGTAGGTTTATTGTTCTGTTTGTCAACTATACATAGATCAGAGGGGAAAAACCTGCATATACAGAAATCTTTAACATGTTAAAGAACAGCCTTTAAGATGTAAGACACCAATTCCATACTCTGTAATCAAAATACCGGACTTACTAAGGAACACTCAACAAGCGAAGAAGAGGAAGACTATTAACCCTTATGGAACTGGCTGGTTCCCAAGAAGTTTATTAGCTAGGTGGATAACACTTAGAAACTGGTGATTTTCTCTGGGTTTGAGGGGAAATAAAGGTGTGAGGGATGTGCGGCTGCAGAAGGTCACTGAAGATTTCCAACAGTGGAAGGGCAGGGTGGGACTTATCTGGAGTGAGTACAAACTACCTCACTTCATCATCAACAGGAATCCACCTTGATTTTCAGTCTTTTTTCCTAGTAAGATCTGCCTCATTGCTACTTACTTCTTCATCTGACTCTCTAGCCTGAAACCATCAAGTATGAGGTGGGGTGGAAGAAAACTGGCATGCATCAGAGAAGGGAGATAGGTGTGGAAAGAGGAAATAGCCCTGGTGAATGGGGTCTAGGGTCAGGCTGTGGGTGGAGAATTGGAGCACTTCATGGGGACAGAGGGAAGGTTGAGGAATGGAAAGATAGTTAGCTCTTGTTCCTGGTGTCAGTTCACTAAGATGACGTCTCAATGCTCCAACAGTTAATTAGGTTAGCAATAACCTTCAGAAGAGATGGTAGCTAAGCAAACTTCACTACTAACCTCTGTCATGTTAAAGGTTTTCTCTCTCAAGATAAAATACAACTCTACTCACCTGAGGCATGGAGTGGGGTTCTTTTGGTGACGTCATCTTTTACCAAGATGGAAGCACCCTGGCTGATGAGAGCTTCAACACATTCTGCATGTCCTTTAAAGGCAGCCAGGTCCAAGGCAGTGCGTCCTTTCTCATCCTTAATATCCAAGTCTACCAGAGACTGAAGAAGTACCTCCAAGGCTTGATGATGACCATTATAGGCCTAGAAATCCAAACAGGTTATGTTTGGAATAAAGCAATACAGATCTTACTCACTACTCTCCTGACTGAAAAGCACAACACATGCGCTACCCAGGAATACAATTTTTCATTGTGATAGTTATTTGAACAAAATGGAAACTATAGTACAGAGATACTTTATTCTGATGTTTCATGGTTCTATGGCTCTGAAACTCCCAAGAACATGTGGGTTTTCCCACATGCCAGTGTGAATGATATAGGAGGCCAGAGGGTTGCAGGTGCCTGAAAAATTGCTTTTTTTTTAATGACAGAAGAGGCCATAATGAACATCTAGTCTTTGATCTCCTACATGCCACAGTGAAAAGACCCTCACCCAATCATTTATTCATCAAGCATTATCAAATGTATACAGAAAGCTCATTGTAATGACACATGCAGACTATATATATGAGAAGACACAGGATGGTGTAGTGTGCCGCAGAGGTTTGAACAGCATGAGTCAGGCACAGCCACATTACTCAGAAGTAGCAAAGCCACAAATGAGTTCTGCATGCCAGCCCAAACAAGTGCTCATAAAACTTATATCCACACCATCTTTGTATATTCTTTATATGGAATGTATTTTCAATAAAAAATATTTTAGATATTTAAAGTCAAATTTACTGGCATATCCTTCCATGGTCAGGCCAAATTACCTTAGTACCATGAGCATAATAATTGAGATCTCTACGGAAGAGAAAAATTCTAAGTAGTAAAATGTACAGAAAAGCTATTTCAATTACCTATTAATATTGCAGCTTTAGGGTCTCACATTTTGGGGACCTTCTGGTACTAAATGCCAGAGAATGCTTCATTGGAGAAGCCTGCCTAGTGAGCTTCCCATTTAGAAAGGTGTTTGGCTCTCATTTCTAACCCTTACAGGATGAAAGATCGTTGATGTTAAACCTCTCAGTCATCCAGCACTCTATGTTGCCTATCCTGGACCTCAGGCCAATGTGATATGAGGGATGGGTAGAGAAGAAAACAAAGAAAACTTCTGGCACCAGGTTGATTTAAAAATAAAATAGTGGCTTGCCAAAAATTGTGGAACTTTTTGGCTAGACATCCCTGGAAGGCTTTGTCTCATGCAACTTTGGAAGTCCACAAGAATGAGCCCCTCCTTTTGTCAACCTTCCCTCCAGCCCTTTCTTTTTAACCCAGCGTATTCCATATAAAATCAACTCTAAGAGAACCTTAAAGTTGCACTGGTAAGCAGCCAAAAGTCAGGAATTGCCAAAATTAAGTTTGTATGAGGTAGGAAGAGGGCGGAAAGGAATTTGAGTGGGGGGGGGGAAGAGTCAAATGTTGATAAAATCCATGACTTTTTGCAAAATGTCCCATGACAAATTTGCTGTCTTACATGAGATTTTATTGAATGTATCAATACAACAGAAAAAGGGTCTCTCTTCAATTAGTGAGCTCTCTAATTGGAAACAAGAAGATATTTTCTCCCATAGGCTTCTGACCCTTGCAAAAATTATGCACATGCTTACTCTAGTGCTGTGAGTAGTCCCATTAAAAAAAACAAACTACTCACAGTTGTATGAATTTAAGCATGTGCTTAAGTTTTTGCAGGATCAGGAGTTTGTTTATTTTATTTAGTTGAATTTTAAAGATTCCACAGCAGCTTTCAGAGAAATAGTTGCTTCAAAAACATGATGCAGTGATCATCAGAAGTCAGGTGTGTGCATATGCTAGGGAACCTGTGTACATCCACCCCTTTTCCAGTTCAGGCCCATTCTCATACAGATTATGATGTTCTTTAATTTATATGATATTCAAACTGATTTGTTGAATAATTTCTTCTAACAATCCTTGGGCTGTGATTTATTTATGAGTATGCAGTTTGCTGCAAAGTCAAAATTTTTGCTATTTTGATTGGATACTGAGGTTACATGGAATGTTTCTGGTCTCTGATTGAATAAGACCAATTCTGTTTCCAGTGCAACGGTTCAGTTATAAGCTTGAAAGTTTGTTTATATTTGATGTTTCAGGGAACATGTATGCCAGTAAACTCAAGCAAAAAAGAGGGATGAAACCAGCTTAAGCTTATTCATTTAAAAACTCCAGTGAATATCCATGAAAATTATTTGCAAGGTTCACCCAACTCTAGTGGGCATGAACTACGCTGCTTATCATTGGACTCAGTCACATGCTGGGTTGTTGTTTTTTTTCATCTTTTGTTTATTTATTTATTCCATTAACATCTGCAGAGTTGAAACAATTCATGAAAAAGGCATACAAGATGGAAACACAAAAGTAAAAAAAAAAAAAAAAACCACTAATAGTCATTGTAGTTCAAAGTCAAGTCTTATTTTTCATCCTTAAAAATTATGACTTTCCAAAAATAGCATTGACTAAGGATTAAAGAAGCTAATTCTTCCCCTGCCTAACTCCTATTAACATTAACAGGAACCATACATATGTATCCAAGGGAAGATTAACCCTGAGGACTCATAATTTCCTGGCTTTTAGAATGAACCAGACTATTACTCTTACTTAAAGATTTGATTGTCTTCAATATTTACAGCATACCTCCTGGGCCTGGTTCTTTTCCGACTCACATTGATTTTACATTGCTGTAATGTGAGAAGGATATGGACCCCCAACATTTTAAGTATAATTAGTATGATTATACATCAGCAGTAATATAAAAGATTTCAGAATCATATGTAGATGCAAAAAAAGAATAATAAAGATTTACCAAAAATGAGTTCCTAAAGTAAGGCTCCTAAATCTTTCTTTAGGGACCATTTTGAGAAGTACTGAGCAGCTAGCAGTGCCTATTGACTACACTGGGAGCTGCTGAGTGCTCAGCACTTTTGAAAACCCGGCCAAGTCAGGTATGTCTACACTTGGAGCTGGGGGTGTGATTCCCAGCTCCAGGTGATGAACCCACGCTAGCGCTGATCAAGCTAGTGCACTAAAAACAGAATGTAGCCATGGTGGCGCAAGCAACTAGCCACCCAAAGTGCATGCCCTCAGAGACACTAGGTACATAACTTGGGTGGCCTGCACACTAGCTCAGTGAGAGCTAGGACACATTATGTCTCCTGGAGCTGGGAATTACACCCCTGGCTTGAAGTGCAGACATACCCTTAGTTAGGTACCTTGATAAGGATTTAGGCCTATGATTTTCAAAGGAAATTCAATGTGAGCTGTGCACCTAGCTCCCTTATGTTGGTTTTTTTGGAGAGGGGGGAATGGGGGAGGGGGGTTGTTTTGTTTTTTGTTTTGAAAATCTCAATCAAGGAAGCTTTTTTGAAAACCTTGGCCCTAAGTCCCTTTCCAGCTGTTACAATGCAAGGCTACATTTCAGGTAAAGCTTACTTCAAAGAGGTTAAGTGGTTATTTATCCGATCAAACACTGAACATGTGTCATATACTTACAGCTAAATGCAAAGGACTTTTAGTAGCTACTGAATCTGGTTCATCAAAAATGTTGCTGGTTTTTTCCAGAAGCTAAAAAGAAGAAGAAGAAGAGTTTTAAAACATCTTGCAAAGCATAAACACTTCCACAGCAACCCGAATCAAATCGAATCAAATCAGATTACAAGTTACAACCTGTTAAAAGCAGGTTTACAGTTACTTTCGTTAAGAAAGAAATGTTTGCCAGATTTACTGTATATCAACTAAAATACCAGGAACATTTGAATACTAATCTTCAAGAATACCCGATTTCTAAATATAAAGGAAAACACTAAGAATCCTACTTCTATACAAATGGCTTTCAGTGCCCAGAGTATGGTGTACTCTACTGTATGTAAAACAGATGTTATTTGTAGTCAACTGTCTCTGTTAAATAGATGCTAGATTTAAAAGTCAATCTGGTTCCCACTGAAGTCAAACCACCCACTGATTTTAATGGCAGCAGGATTGCCCCCTTAATTTGTTCTCTTTTGAGTGTCTATTAACTTGAAGAAATGTGATCTTTTAAAAAAAAAACATACACAGGCTCCATATGTAGCTACGCTAAATGGAATGATAAAATTAAAAAACAAAAGTCGACGTGTGGATCTTTCCCAGCACTATCATCACCTGTAAGCCTTCCTGGAAATGACCTCCTGTACTAACCAAATTCCTGTCCTAGCTTGACTTTTACTCGGAGTGAGATAGGATAACCTCTGTCACCTCAAGTGTCATAAATTAGCAGGCAGACAAAAATATTTTGTTTGCAGTCAATTCCCATAAATCCTTAAGGAAGGTTTTAATGAGTGTTCAGCAGCTTATTGTTGTGACTTCCCCCACGAAATATTTTCCAATTATTTGACACAATGAAGTCAAAACTAGTCTAAGCCCCAGGACATTCTCATCCATGTTAAGAGTCCCACTGAAATCAGAGGGATGACTTGCAGGAGAAAGGATTACTCAAAAGGAACAAGGGTTTGCAGAGCTGAGCCCTTAGCCCAAATTATGAATGATAATAAAACTATAAGAAGAAGGTACTGTTTGTATATGCTCATCAAAGAAGGAGTTACCTTTATAACAACACGGCCAGCACATCTCATAACTAATCATACTTACAGACAGCTCTCAAAGAGCTTTACAGGCTTGTCAAGTGGGATAACTAATTGCCATCTGAATGGAACATGGCAGCTATTTAACAGCAGTAGCAACATTTCACTGGGATGATTCTTATTTATATTACTATAGCACCGATGAGTCAGGGTCATGGGCCAGGACCCAATTGTGCTAGGTGCTGTACAGATAGAAAGTGGAGTCCAATAACTTGTCCAATTGAAACTGCAAGAGTGGTGATGTGTTTGTATACAGTGCCACTGGTGTGCGTGGAATGTTACATTACAATTAGAGACAGTTCCTGTCCTAAGGCCTTTATGATCTAAGACAGAGGTCTCAAACATGCGGCCCGCGCCCGCCCCACCTCCAGGCCAGGGGTGGGCAAACTACACCAATGGGATTGCCCCCTCGAGCCCTGCATCGCTCTGTGAAGCGGCTGGCATCACATCCCTGCAGCCGGCCGGGGGGCGGGAGGGGGGGAGCAGAGGGCTCCATGTGTTGCCTTGGCTTCTAGGCACCCCCCCCCCCCCGCAGCTCCCATTGGCCGGGAACGGGGAACCGCGGCCAATGGCAACTTCGGGGGAGGTACCTGGAAGCGCGGCAAGCAGCGTGCAGAGCCCTGCGTCCCCCTCCCCCAAGGGCTGCAGGGACATGGTTCCAGCTACTTCCCAGAGCGGAGCAAGGCCAAGGCCGAGGCCGGCAGCCTGCCCTGGTGTGCACCACTGCCACCCTGGAGCCTGAAGCCCTCCTGCACCCTGCCCCCCAGCTCCCTGCCCTGAGCCTCCTGCCTGCACCTCAACCCCCTGTCCTGAGCCCTCTGCTGCACCCCAACCCCCTGCCCTGAGCCCACCTGCCTGCACCCCAACCCCCTGAAGCACCCCAACTCCCTGCCATGAACCCCCTGCCTGAACCCCAACCCTCTGCTGCACCCCAACTCCCTGCCCTGAGCCCCCTGCCACATCCCACACCCCTCCTGCACCCTGAGCCCCCTGCCTGCACCCCAACTCCCTGCTGCACCTCAACTCCCTGAGCCCCCACCACACCCCCATGCACCCTCTGGGGGCAGGGTGGGGGCGGAGTTGGGGTGGGGACTTCAGGGAAGGGGTTGGAATGGGGGCAGGGAAGGGGTGGGAAGAGGCGGGGCCTCATGTAAGGGGTGGAGTGGGGCAGGGCCGGGGGCAGTGAGGGGTGTGTGTGTCAGTCATGTGGCCCTCAGGCCAATGAACTAGCCCTCATGTGGCCCTCGTGGTCATTTGAGTTTGAGACTCCTGATCTAAGACGAGTATGGGATGACACGAAGAGGATGCCGGAGGAAATAATATTAGATAAGAGTTGATGGAAAGGATGATGGGTAATTAATAAATTTGTGGGACTGCAGAAGCCATGACAGTTCTTTTTATAGTTGTTTATTCTTATGATGTAGATAGATAGTTGAGGATTTGTAGGAAAGGCGGCTTTCAAGGAGGAGAGGAAGGTTTTGTGGCATACACAGGATGAGGGGCAACACTCCAAGCATATAGGGCAGCGTGGAAGAAGGTCTGAAGATGCTTGTAAGAGAGGAGACATACTGTAAACACAATATCAAGTGTTTCCCTGATGTAACACCATTGACTTTAAGAGTTACACCAAGAATAAATTTGACCCATCATAACTATCCAACATGATTCCCATCTAGTGTTAACAGTCTAGTCAAATGCCACAAAGATATGCATATGTATAATTCTACTGTAATTCTAGGAAAATAAACTGATTTTATTTACAAATACATGGTTAGTGTTTTAGAAAATATTAAGATTGGGAAAGAAAAATATGTTAATGTTGGACACTGCTGATAATTCAATATTCATGTATGTTAACACAAAATATACTCCTTGCAGATACAGGCCTCAGTCATGCAATTTGAATCTGGAATCAAATCCAACTCTGATCTTTCAGAATGTTGGGTGATGTGGGGATGGGTGTTGGGTTTAGTGTTCCAGCTCATCTCTAATTCCTACTTTGTTTTCCTCTCTCTTTTAACCATTTATGAAAAAATCTTATATTTAATAATCTGCATTTGATGACAACTGGGATTATTTTTAAGGTGCCCTTTTGATATCTCTATTTTCTTTGGAGAAATTTCCCAGTGAGCACCCAATATGTATACACATTAGTATTCAGCACCACTTTAATCTAAATATTTGGCCAGTAGTAGTCAGTTCCATGGGGCATGCTCTTGTACTGATGATTATTTTGAATTCCTATTTTCCCCAGTGGGTAATTAAACCTCTAAAAATAAGTGACCACTAAATCAGCTCCCCTGTCTGCTTAACACTTATCCCTTTTTAATTAAATTCCTCCCATTTTTTGAACATCAAACCTCTACATTTTGGGATCAGAACCTTAACATGGAAACATCTCCCTTTATCTGAAAGGAGGCTCTAGAAGTCTTTGAGCAAGACAGATAATTGTCTTTAGAACAGAGCAAAATTAATTTGCAAATTGCCAGAATTAAAACTCTAGATGAAGAAACTGCAGGATTGGAGAGCTCTCACAAAAGGAATCTTAGTGTCTTAGAATTAAAGCTTCTTAGATGCTGCAGACTAATCTTAATGAGCTTACTCCTCAAAATGCTGAATTTATCCATGATAAAGTCAAACATAAACACAAATTTGATGGTAAACCTGGTAACTTTCAGGGCTCTCAGATATACAGCTGAAAATACAAGACAAGAAATTTATAAAAGAAAATAAGCTTAAGAAGTTCAAAGAGATGCAAGTAATGATTTTTGAGTGCGTCTTGCTACGTGTAATTCTTCATACTCATCAAGGCTAAATTTCCACATGGATTCTATAGAATTAAACATTACACCCAGGCCTGGTCCATGTTACTGTGCAAAATGTCTCTGCAGTTAAGGTTTTGTCAGTATTTCCATGACTTTACAATTTGTTCATAATAAATTACAATTGTTCATGCGCCTAGACAATGGGTGGGGGGAAGGTGTTTAGACCTGCTCCCCACACACACATTTTGGGATTCAATTAATAAATAAAGGAAACTGAGTTTGGAACATAAGCTCATTTATCTCACTTTAATAAAAGTGAATAAATTTAGTTACGGTGCAAGACTACTCATTAAAGAGATATTCAACAGCTATTATTTTATCTCTAGCTCCATCCCATCCTTCAAAAGAAGTTGTCTACACTCCTGTTATTGCCACATTTGTCATAAGAACAGGTAAATGTAAAGTAATGGGTCTATATGGAGTGCATTTACAGTTCTAACTCCATAATGCATTCATCTCGCATTATATTTGTGCAGAAATTATATACAATTAGGTATTTTTTAAACATGTGAATTGGAGACCAAAATGCTCTTAACCAACAGAACTTGCAAAGTTTGGTGGTGGCTGTTTTTTCGTGATGTGGACACTTGTCCACTGAAAACAGGACGTAGACGAATTTATTTCACACAAAACCATCCAATAACCATCAGATGTTAGCAACTTTTGGTCACTACTGAACTGGACTAAAACCAATACCTGTGAAAGGCTTCTCATATCCCATTTCTAATCCTCTGAGCAATCTAGTCCCCTTAGTTGCTTACTAAGTCGGCTTCTACAGCATTTAACCCTGTGTCAATAACTTAACATCATAAAGGGACTTTTAAGTAAAAGTGGTGAGTGACACTTTTTAAAAGATTAGGGATAGGATACCCACGGTTTCTACTTTCCCTCACTTGATACAAGCACCTTTAAAAATGGTCAGTTTATGTACAAAGAGTTGGAGAAAAGGCTTCATTTTCCTTCAGACCTGGCCAACCTCTTCTGAGCCAACTGCAGGGCTTTTTAGTAGCATGATGCTAGTTTCACAAAGCTGGTACAATGTAAGCAAACTCTTTGGCAATGACTTAGTTATGTTACTTCTAGTTAATTACCCTGTGAAGCTGTTATTATAAACTGTATCCTGTCTCTCTCAACTCTGTGCCACAATTAGTAATACACCTCTACCTCGATATAACACAACCCGATATAACACAAATTCGGATATAACGCAGTAAAGCAGTGCTCCGGAGGGGGGCGGGGCTGCAGACTCTGGTGGATCAAAGCAAGTTCAATATAAAGCGGTTTCACCTATAATACGGTAAGATTTTTTGGCTCTCGAGAACAGCGTTATATCGAGGTAGAGGTGTACTTATAATTCTTGCACTGTTTTTTACAGTAGGGGTATTTATTGACATCAAGAGGATTTGCTGCCTGTTTGAATCCTCTGGCTATAATAATGGATTATGATCAATTATTGTGTAAGTTTTTCTGGTTTTGATATAACACTTGATACAGGATGGTTTATATGCTTCTTCTTACAGACTATATAGTATGTTCTAGGAATTAGCTCTGGTAAAAATAAGAAAAAGCTCTACATGGCATTCTGAAATTTACAATCATCATTAGACAGAATGGCAGATGAACAGTTTAGTCACTCATAAAATGTTTAAATCAGGCTGCTGAAAGGAAGAAGTTAGAAGCAATTTCAGTCCATACATATCACAGTGAGGGGTGCTATGTTAAATCATACAATAGATAGAAATACATGGTTGCAAACAAGGTCTGACAAGTTCAAAAGTTTTGGTGCACTGTATTATGCATGATGCTGGTAACTGTTAATTAAAGGTCTGATCCAGCTCCCACTGAAGGTAATGAGAGCCTTTCCACTGATAAATATCTCACTCTACACTGTAATACAACTTTTATACAGATATTCAGAGTTACATTCAAACATGAATATTTTAAACACGTTAATGAACTTTTTCAATTAGTATGATTAATATTAATCACATAAAATAGCAGACCTTTAGGCTAGATGGGTCTAATGTGATAATCTAGCGGTGGTATTTATTTTGAAAGGGTTTCGAGCAAATAGTATATGGAAATTTTCACACTCACACAGAGCTAATCAGAAAGCAATTAAGACAACAGAAATATTAGAACAGTGCACTTTTGCATTAAAAAAATTATGTACAGATATAACTTCTAATACATGAGGTCATCCAGAACAAGCAACTAGTTACGATTTCAGAATGCCACTTTCAAAATGGAGCATAAATATTAGACTGACATGTAGGTTTGAGACTGATCTCCCCTTCTCCATTGCAATATGAAGACCCAAGCACTGTCTACACTGCCGGAAAAACATATTAGCCAAAGCTGTGTTTAAATATAGCTCTTGCTGGCTAGGTGTTAACACAGTTTCCTAGCCAGCATAGATAGGACAAAACAAATTTCAGCATGGTTAGAACTAGGTAGTGCACAGACTAATAGAATATTAGCCTCTGTGCCATTCTACATCAAAGGGAGGACATGTTTTAGCTTCAGACTTCATTCTAAATTAAAGGGCTACATTCAAAGCTGATGTATAAAGTGACACAAATTACACATCACTAAGTAGGGGGTAAGGGTATCTATACTAGAAAAGCTGCATAGGTTTAACTCGATCAAGTCAAACTGGTGTGAACCTCGATTCAGGAAGGAAGCCCTTGGTTAAGTACTATAATGAAATCAGGATCTTAAATAAGATTAACCCTTTATAAATCAATTTAGCTCATGTCAGTAATTTAGCTCAGTAATTTACTGAATTAATCTAACGCAATTTAAAGATTAAATAAATTTAGGTGCCTGTACAATTCAGATTTACACCAGTTCAGTTAGATTGATTTCAGTTTTGATTCACAGATTAACCAGTGCGATTTTTCTAATGCAGAAAAGGCCAGGGATCAAGAGGCTTGAAGAAGGTGTAAATTGAAATAGAGTTGGAGATAATGTAAATCTGCATCTTTTGTACATACTCCTGGTTAGCTGATTTTCCTGCTATGCTCCTTTCTTTTGTGCACTCTGTGAGTAAATTACTTAGGGCTTGTCTACACTTAAAGCACTACAGCAAAGCAGCTACACCGCTGTAGCGCTTCAATGAAGACACTACTTACACAGATGGAAAGGGTTCTCCCGAGGGTGAAGGTAAGCCACCTCCCTGAAGTGGGTGATCAGAGAGTTCATCCCTTGACCTAGCGCTGCCTACACTGGGCGTTAGGTCGGTTTAACTGTGTTGCTCGGGTGACATAGTTATACCAACCTAATTCCCTAGTGTAGACCAGGTCTTAGAGTCCCATAGGGCTTGGCTACGCTTGCAAGTTAGAGTGGATTAAAGCAGCCCCAGGAACCCTAGCTCACTACCCGTCCACACTGGCAAGGTACATAGAGCGCTCTGATTCCACAGCTAGAGCGCTCCTGGTACTCCACCTCGGCGAGAAGATCAACCTTTGGTGTGCATTGGCTGAAACGCCCAGGCATCAGTGTGAACGAGGTGTTGCATTACTGTGCTCTGATCAGCCTCCAGAAACGTCCCATAATTCCCTTAAGTCAAGTGGCCACTCTTGTCATTATTTTGGAATCACTCCAGGCATGCCAATATGCCCTTTGAAAGCTCCATTTCTGACAGCTGGCATGCTTATCTGCTCTGAGACAAAGCAACCATTACTGTGGAATGCTGTGTGTGAGAGAGAGGCGGGGGAGGAGGGTCTGTTGCTGTCTGAACTTACAAGACAGCATGCTGACATTGTCTCAGCCCCCCAAAAACTCACTCCTTCTCCCCCCACATACACACAACACACTCCCGTCATACTCCACCCCACCCCCCTCATTTGAAAAGCACATTGCAGCCACTTGCATGCTGGGATAGCTACCACAATGCACTGCTCTCTGTGGCTGTTACAAGAGCTGGTAATGTGGCCACGCCAGTGCGCTTGCAGCTGTCACTGTGGACAGATTGCAGTGATTTCCCTACTGCGCTCTACGAAGGCTGGTTTAACTCAAAGTGCTCTACATCTGCAAGTGTAGCCATGCCCATAGATTCAGACTCACTTCTGAAATGGCTCTGTAGTTTAAAAAAACAAAAACAAACCCTAGAAACTGTAGATTTTGCTTCACATTACCAAAAGCAGCATTAATTTATATACAGAAAGTGACATACCAATCAGATACATGTGACTGATCCAATGGACTTAGAAAATCACACTGATTGAAGAAAAGCAAAATATTTTCAAGTGGAAGCTTGAAATCTAGTCTTTAAGAAGCAGCAATCAGAAGGCTTGATTTAAATAAAAGTGACGCACATGCATTTATTTGACGTACATAGCATGCTGGCTAAGAAATAGTGTTTTTTCTGTTGAGTTCATAACAGAGTGAATACAAGAAAGCGTGTAGCAGTAAGAATTTTAAATGAAAATCAAAATACACAACATGCAATTATTTTTTTCATTTACTTACTATATCCAATGGAGTTTTGTTTCCAATCTGATTAAAAATGGTAATTAGTATAATTAAAACATAGAATATGAAAACATTTTGGTGCATTACAGATGTTTCTTTTTTAGTTCTTTGCTTTACAATAAACTGCATTACAAATATTTCTTGAATTTTTTTTTCATGAACTAGGAAAAAGGTCTGATCTAAAGGTCTTGATCCTGCAGGTCTCTACTTATATATGTAGCACTTCTAAAGCAAACGG
Source organism: Mauremys reevesii (assembly GCF_016161935.1). Taxonomy (NCBI): domain Eukaryota; kingdom Metazoa; phylum Chordata; order Testudines; family Geoemydidae; genus Mauremys; species Mauremys reevesii. The sequence continues at coordinate 23,218,825 of NC_052633.1, read as the reverse complement.
GACAACTCACTACTGAAAGACTGGGCCCCTGAATATGTACTATGTGGAGTCAAACATTTTCTTTACTGGAAAAAAAAAAGTAGGGGGGAAATACGATGAAATACAGATCTATCACTAACCTGTTTGTTCAATGGGTACTGCTAGAGATATATGCTTAAAATTATACAGTGCTTTTTTATGCTAGTAAAAAAACCTAAAACTTAATTGTTTTTATAATATCAATGAACACAGAGAGTAAGCAAACTGTTAAAACTGTTCCACTAAAAGATTAATCATCAATATGGTGATGCAGGAGACATTGCTAACTGGTGGTGCCCCTAGGAAGCTTGAATTATGTTGAATAGCTATTGCAATTGCAATTTGAGTCCAGTCAAAGAAGAACAATTCATATAACTCCATTTTAGATATTGTTTAATAAAGTTATTAATTAAATTACACATTAGGACACTGAAGTGACTCTAGTGTATTTCCCAGTTTTGTTCCACAAAAAAATAAGATGAAAGTGGTTGAGGTTTAAGTTTAATAAAAAAAGCACAACGAGCCGCAAACGTTTCCTGTGCTCTAAAATGTACAGCTTTGAACCTTGTTTCCTGCATGGAAAGTCAGTTTCAGTTAATGTTAAAACCATGTAGTTTTACAAAGTTGCACTCCTAAAAACCTAGCTTTCTCTTTGTTAAATACATGTGAAGAATGAATGCTCATCTGCAAGTTGCCTTCAGGAGGGCTAGAATAGAGATCATAATTTTATCTTCATTATACTTCTTTAAAACAGCTGCAGAGATGCAATTATGTGTGTTATGCTGTAATTTTCCTACCATAATGAACTCCGATTACACAGTAAAACACTGTTACACTGTTTCAATTTCAGTAAGGTTCTATGCATTAACAAAAACAGATTTACCAACCAATCTTTAATCCAGCAATAATTCTAAGTATTCTATTTAATGCTCTTCCTACATGTTATTAGAGTCCTTGGCACATATCCCACAGCTCTGTACATCTGAAGAAAGGAGATGGCAGGACATTGCTGTTGTGGGGATAGGAGTCTTCTGTCATTGATTTGTGTTATTAAAGTTGGGCAGGTTTTTTTTTAAATTACATGACCTGGTTACATATGATTTTTCCCCTCTGAATTTTAAGCTTTGATTTGGGACAAAAGCAAAGGAATTAAAACAGCTAAAAGGGAATTAAAGGGAATAAAGAGGGAAATAGAGCAGTGAATGTGAGGCCCTAACGTTACAGCAATCAGGCCGTTTAGAGGTAGACATGCTGCTCCTTGAGTCACCAGGAAGGTCAAGGAGTCTGACAGCCGCCCCACTCACCCACTCAGCAGTGCATATACATTGCAGACCACAGAGAGATACAGGCATTATTGGCCTGGGTGTATGTATGGCTAGTAGGTACTCGGGGTGCTCACATTAAATAAATATCACTGCCTATATCCTTTTGGGTTAAATAATTTGGGCTGACTTGGATGATAATCGTTTTTTAAAAAATGCTGTAAGAATTTTCATTTCCTCTCCTTGGAAATTTTGATGTCTCCAGACAGGGCTCAGCATGACTGTCACTTGGTTTATGATCACTCCCTCTCTTAGTAGTACAGGACATTTTTCTCCCTCCATTTTATGCCTGTATTTGTGTGGTGATGGTGGTTGGAACTACTCTTGGTTAGAGTTATGGTCACAGTCCAGCAGCCTGAACCAGGCATATGCTCTTTTCTCAGAATACTTCATGCTATAACAGTAGATCTTTCTTATTGTTAGAAATAAAGGGCCCCATTATTAAAGGGTGAAAGATGATTTCAAGTTACTTCAATAGAACTAGGATGATTTACACCAGTTGAGGTGCTGCATCCTTTTGTCTTGTCCACACAGAATCCAATTCTTTAATGTAATCTTCACCATACAGTTTCCAGGGGAGACACTAAAACCCCTCTTTTATTATAAGCCACTTTTAAAAGGAGGATTAATTATTCAGAGCTTGCCTTGTACAGACCTCCTGTATACACTCCTGATGTTTACACTTGCTTCCACAATGCACACTTTTACCCAAAATGATGCCCTGGAGAAGACCTGCCAGACTCCAATTTTTAAATATCCTGACAACAACTTGAAGTAAAGTGCAGAATGAGGATACTTTTCCTTCTATACACCTTTTCTCCACCAAGGTAGTAATGCCAATAGGGTCAAGCTCATCCCTGGTACAATCCCTTGGCTCTGGCATCCAGCCTCTGACTCCAGCTCTGACCCTCAGCTCCAATTCCTGAATGCTGACTCCAGCGCTAACCGCTACACCTGACTCCTGCTCTAACCACTAGACATGACCACCCACGTCCTGGTCTCTGACACTAAATCTGGGATGGTTAACAACTCCGGTATCAAAGTCATGAGCAAGAGACTCTAGTCATCCCAAACAAGTACTGATAAAGGACTCGATGCTGAATACATTTATGCATATGCTTCATTTTCAGTTCATGCTTAATTTTTCCAGAATTGGATCTAAAATCTTGACCCTTGAAGAACCAGAGTGGTAAGTGCCTCCATTTAGGGCAGTCACAAAGGGGGAAGGTAGAACCGTGTCCTCATAATAAAGAGGTGGAGATGCAGGCAACAAAGAATCCCGATATCTGTACAAATATCTGAGTCATGGCCAGAAGTGGAAAGGGAACTTTTGAATGCTTATCCCAAGCAAACCTGAGGTTAACTTATCACTAATAATTAGCCTCTACTCCCTGCTGTGATGGATGGATGATTGTTGATAAGGGATATATAAAATTAGCATTAACCATATGACAGATTTACTGGGTTAATGGTTTTAGCTTCTTCACATACCAGGTTTACATTGTACTTCCTCTGCATTCTTAAGATGTTTTTCTGAGCATAGGGGCTCTCTCTCACACTTAAACAGACTCCCTCAGTTAAATGAAAGAGACATATCGAGATATGCCTCTTCTATTAGATGTGATTTTCAGTGCAATGATGTTCTCATTCCACCCTCAACTGTATTACAGTTGCATTAATTTACTTTCTGCCTCAGCCAAAAGGTAGAATTCATTTGCAGACAGAACAGAGGGGATAATATATTACAATAAAAGAGAATAATTAATTCTTGTGACCAACCAAAATATTTCACTGCTGCAGAAGGACATTTATTTTACGTGCTCTAAACCTACATAAAATCAAAAGGGTTTAAATGGCCTTCCAGATAACACTTTAATGTGAAATTACAGTTTAAATTGCACACTTTGCACATCAATTCAGATTTTACATTAATAGCCCATTTCAGTGAAATATACAGGTTGTTAAAAACACCAATATTAACTCAGTGATGTTAATCTCACCATGACTCCAAAATATTAGCTAGTGACCTCCCTGAATACTAAAGAAATCAGTCCAGATTTAAACAAATGTGTAGGGAAAGAGGTTATTTTTAGCAGAAAGAAAGCAGATAAGAGATACTGACACACATTTACTCAAATATGTGTGCCTACCATTCAGTCTTTTATGGCTGGCTGGTTATAGATGGAAATAGAATTCAGGTAACCACTTTCATCCCCGTTTGTTTAGCTGCATGATGTCATTCACCACTGTACAGATATTCCATTAACATCACAGATGATATAAGTGCCATCAGGTACAAAATCCCTCTGACTGAACACTATTTCAGAACAAGATATTATGATAGCAGGTGACCATGTAAGCTTTATCTGGTTGGGTCAAAAGATCTGCCTTTTCACTATTAATCCCCTACTCTCCTAACTACCCCCATTCACACACAACACTCTGTTCACTCCAACTGGTGTGGAAAGATGTAGGGTTTCCAACTCCATGCCCTGGGGCAGGCAGATACTACACACAGGATGAAGAAGATACTATACACAGGATGTCATCACAAAGGATGGACAGGTAACATTTCCATGTCTCCCTCCCTCAAAGGTTCCACTGCAGGGGAGGCAACTTTAAGCCACGATTGACTAGCAGCCCTACCAGTTTAAATTGACATGGGACTATCTCCCAGCTGCCTAGGCCACAGCCTTCCCCAGCTAACACCTCCTACTCTGGGGCCTGTGGTGGAAGAAGGGAGATTGTCATGCCTTAATATGCCCACCGTCTTTTTGCCCCACCCAGATGTAGTTTCCAGTGTCTAGAGCCCTGATTTACGTTGGGAGAAGCTTACACTTCTTAACACACACAAGCACAGCATTATATGTGCATCACATATTTTAGTTATAAGGTTGGACATTTTTCTAAAATCACCTTCCTGTTTGTTATGTGACTACTGAGGGGCTGAGTTTCTGAGGGCACTACAGATCACTGATGCTTTGAGGATAGAATCTCGCCCTCAATTATACATGTGCAACCTCAACCTTGCAGAAAAGCATAATTGTGAGCAGAAATTAACCTTAACTATTTGATGAATCTGGAATGATTTATTTAATCTTAATGAGAGCTGAGGGGGCTCCTTTGTTCCTAGGATAGGGTCCACAATGAATAACAGAGAAGCCAAAAAACCATCATATTCCGTGGACTCAATTCCTTTCCTCAATTGAAACCATGGAATTTTTTTAAATAATGCTGATAATAGTGGGATGCTTAAGAAAACATGGATCAGTTCTCCTAACTAATTTATCTCCATTTTATATGGTCTCTTCCTCTTTATATCTTTTAATTAAGAAGTGACTAATTATTTGAAATAGGATTTTTTTAATACAGTTTTGGTCAGCAATCACCATAAAACAGAAAAACAAGAATATAATCAGACCTTTGAAAAGTCTGATGAATTGCAGAATGCTTGAAGCAAGCAACCCTATGCATCAATCCACAGATTCAACTGTGGGGTTGATTAAAATTGAATGCTACCTGCAACATTAACTAAGGAGTTCTGTAACAGGGTGGGTAGCCCAACCCTCCAGACATTAAGAGTAAAATCACCCTGTTTTGTATCTCCTTCGCCCACCAAGAAGACTGCCCACATCAGGGCAAGTGCTATCCAGGGGGGATATATTTATATTTTCCTCCATTCAGTGATGCTTTCGGCTTTGGGACTGCAGGGTCTAGGCACTCTCCAATTCTCCATCCGCTTCGCTAACCATGATAAGCAGTGACCCCTTTCTTCTAGGGTTGCCTGATGCTCCTCATCCAGATTGCCCCTTTGCCTCAGGGCCACCTGCCTGGCCGCCTCCAATGCAGCTATTTTCTCCTGGTACTTCTCTGTCAGAAAGATCAGCCTTTCACTCTTCTCCCCTGTCAGCAATGTGTCACACCTCTTGGCAGCAGTACCAGGTTCTGCCGTTACTGCAGCCTCCACCCTTACTGCAGCCTCCAGGTATGTGAACTGTTCATACACGCTCCTGGCTGATGTTTTCTGCTGCTTGATTTCTTAGACTTCAGCATCGAGTCCTTTATCAGTACTTGTTTGGGATGACTAGAGTCTCTTGCTCATGACTTTGATACCGGAGTCCTGCTTTACTCAGAGGAACTTTCAACTCATTAGCCTCCTCCTTCATTCTGTGCTTCAGTTCTTTTACTCAGTACCTGATCCTCTCCGGCTCATCCTTCCAACACAGTGTCATTTCCCCCACCTTGGTTAGGGAAATGATTTGTCCCTCTGGAGCTGGCACTTCTGCCAGCAGACTATAGCATTCCCCTATCCTATGGGCTTCTGATGCTACAGAATGCTTCTTGGCCTTTTTCGCCTTAGGCCTCTCTGTTGGGAATCTGCTGCACCCTCTCACCCTTGTTCCGTCTAGCTAAGGATTATCTTCCTTATTCTGCAGGGCTTTCCTCAACCGCTTCTTCAAAGGGCAGACCTAATGTGCCCAGCCTTTCCACACTTATAGCATTTAGGTTGCCTCTTCCCCCTCTCTCCCCGATCCATCCTTTAGCATTCCTCCGATTGACTGGACCACCTCTGGAATCAGGTTGCCACCCTGGGCATTCAAACTGTCTGTCCTTGTTTCCCACACTAAAAACAGAAGCCCAGTGCATACCTCTCCGGCTGATCACATGCTGTTGATTTTGCCGGGCTGCCCACAGCATCTCTGGTTGTCTGTTGATCCTGCAGAAGTTGCAAGAGGACAACCTGGATTTGCTGTTGTTACACCAGATACTGCAGTACTTCTTCCATCTTGTGCTCCAGAGATACACCATTGTTGCTTCCCTCCTTGACAGGAAGGGGTTCAGAGATCCTGGTGACTGCACCAATTTGTAGCAGTGTGGCCACTATTGCCTCCTGAGCTCCCCATCACAGACAGGGGTGCCTCTGCAGCTCCCCATCCCTGTTTTCTCCTTCATGGGGCTCCTTAAACTCCACATAGTTTAAAGGAAAAAATAAAATATTCCCCACCTGGGATCCAATTTATTTAGTTCTGAGACACACACTGGTCCTTCTGACCCCGTGTCTCTTTTCCCTTAGTTGGGGAGTTCCTTGCCTTCTTTCCCAGACCAGGGCCACAATTCAATGTCTCCATGAATGTGCTCAATGAAGCCAGTCTTGCTCCCTGCAGCTGCTGCTTCAAGCCAGCTACCACTTCTCAGGCTGCTGCTCTTTATAGGGAATTAGCAGCCCGCGCACAGGTCTACCGCCTTTAATGATCAGGGTCGGCTAGACCCAGGCCCTCTAGCCATTACGGGGCAAACCACCCTGTTACATGTCTCTATTCTTATTTATGGTAGAGGAGATGGTCAGATTGGGCACGATTCTAAATCTCAGTCTAGGATGAAGGCTCTCAAAGATTCTCTCTCTCAAATGAATAAATGAAGGGTGGAAGAACAGGTATCAGAATTTGACGACTTACTCTTCCTCCCTGTGTTACATGGAAAAGGAGGGGCTTGCAGTACAAAAAAAAATCATGGATGGAAATGAATAAAAATTAAGGGCTGATTTGTTTAACTAAGAAAAACCGTGGCAATCTGCTGCAGTCAACACTAAAATCAAGGTTGTGGTTCCAGACAAATTCCTAGACACACCTCTCTTGCTGAAGGCACACTAAATTATAACCAAACCATGCCAGGGTCTCCCACAACACATGCTGCTGCTGTTCCTTTTCACCTGAACTGTATAGATTCATATCGTAGCAGACACAATCTAAATTTCAATTTAGAATTTCCTTGCTTTTGTGACTTTGATGTAGACCATCAACATAATTTCCCATATGGCAACTGTGACTATTACTATGTATATTATGAAAAGTAGTCCATGTGTATTGTGCAGTCATCCCTTTTAATCAGGGGCGTCTCTAGCTTTTTTGCCGCCCCAAGCACGGCAGTCAGGCAGCCTTCGTCGGCTTGCCTGCGGGAGGTCCCCGGTCCCGCAGATTTGGTGGCTTGCCTGCGGGAGGTCTGCCAGTCCTACAGCTTCAGTGTACCCACCGCCGAATTGCCGCCCAATCCACAGGACCAGCGGACCTCCCGCAGGCAAGCTGCCGAAGGCAGCCTGACTGCTGCCCTCGCAGGGACCAGCAGGGCATCCCCTGTGGCTTGCCGCCCCAGGCACACACTTGGAGCGCTGGTGCCTGGAGCCACCGCTGCTTTTAATACAGAAATACTTTGGCCTATTAAACAAACCAAGGAAGCAAAAAAAGGTACTAAAAAGGCACCCAATGCCTCCATTTTACAGGACTGAGTATATATAAAATTTCATTTCTCAACTTTAAGCCATTTTTGGTGTGATTAGAGCCTGCAAAACAATATTAATAAAGTCTTCATCGTGCTGCAGATTTCAAGCACTTCAGCTAATCTGCGTCACATGCTATTCATTTTTACAAGTCATAGCTTTTTATGAATTCACACTATATAACTTTCTAGCAACTGTGCTTTTTTGCTGACAAGTATATCGTCTCCCTACCTGATATGGTTAAACATGAAAATTAGGAAGTATAATGTTGACATGGACTATCGTAATACTGCAATTACTGCATAATATGTAAGGAAAGGTACTACTTTTGTGCAGTTGATAGTAAGGAGTGTCATGCTACCATTACTCAGCTTCATTAGATCATTCAGTTAATGTGTTATCTATGATGAACAGCCACGTTAAAAAAAAACGCATTTAAGTAATGTTTTGACTGCAATCAAAACTCAGCAAAGCCATGCAACACTTAGGCTCTGATCCAGTGAAGCATGTAACATGTGCTTAAGTCCCATTGATCTCGTGTATTTAAGTGTTTTGTTGAACAGAGATTGGATTAATCACATATTTTATAGCTAAGCAATGCTTAAGTACTTCGTTGAATTGGAGCCTTAAAGCAAACACATACCACATGTTCAACACCACCTAAACACAAGGGCCCCAAACTCTGCCCCCATTCCTATAGACAAGGACATTTCTAATCAGAGATAAACCCATTATGGTTCCCCTGTGCAGGGGAGAGAGGCTTTGAGTCTGTATCTCCTGCAGTCCTCCTTAGTGGCTCTTTTCATAGCAATGAAAAAGGACAGCTGGGACTGGGCCACGTCGAGTATGCCCAGGACTTCATGGATAAGATGTAACAACTAGCTTTGTGCTCCCTGGAAAACGGGGTGGGAGAAAGGGAGGAGAATGACACCTCTCTGCCCCCACATAAGGGCCATTTACTCTGGCTTTGTGCAGGGATCAAGGATGTGTCTTGAAAAGGCCATAACAATGCCAAGTTACATCTGCTTCTGAATATTTGTCTGTAGCGTACCTTCCTCTACATTTCTTCAGCATCATGAACATCCATGGTGCTCAAACAATAACAATTCTGTAGAGTTCATAACATGCCCATGAACATCTTCTAAAAATGGAAGTCTTAGCACTGATTGAGCTGACTCACCAATTCCAAACACTGTCTATGGCCATAAGCAGCAGCATAGTGCACTGTGTTGTACCCTTCTTTGTCTTGGATCGATGGATTGGCATCATTCTGAAGCAGGAACTCTAGACACCTGTGAATAATTTACACATTTAAAGTACAGATCATACCATTTAACAGAATCATCTCCATTGCAACTATGAGCAACACTAAAGCCTCTGTTCTAAAAAGCTGGCTATTAAATGTTATATTCCTTACAGAATCTTGTACCACACAAGAGTTTTCCTGCCTTAAACTTCTGTGCAGCAATATCTGCTGGTCTTGGAGTAGCTTGTTTGATACTGTGACACTCTGTATCCCAAAGCAACACCATTACACCCCCATATATACCATGATTATATGATTATGGTATGTCTTATATGAAGTATGTCATGTAAGGTATTAATGGAAAAGTTATGATTTGCTGAATATGATTACCCTATTTGTATGCATGTATCTTTTTTTTTATCTAAAGTTATGAATATTGACTATGTACCAGTATTCAAATGTGTTTGCTCCTGGATAACACCCACAAGGTAGTTTACATCCAGTGTAGCCAGCACATTGTGGATGAACCATTCAAGGTGATGGCCCACTAAGAAACACAATAAGCCATAGAAGAACCTTATCTCCATCTGATGGGTTTTCCTGTGGACGCTTCAGACAGAATATGGGCAATGTCTGCTATGACTCATCAAAGCATGCAAGGGCATGTGACTAGCTCATGTGATACTGGACTCCATCTTGTGCCTGTACTTTTCTACAAACTGTGCTGGAGACTCTGCTTGGAACAATGAAGTTCCCTCCACATGGAAGAAGCTATAAAAGGGGGAAGTGACATCATCACTTGTCCTCACTCCTCCCTCTCCCCCACTCAACACCTGGAAATACCTTAGGAACAAAGACTGAAGTGGGGAGGTGGTCTCAGGCGGGAAAGGCAGAATCCCAGCCTGTGTATGGAAGACTGGTGAACTGTTTGTACCATAAAGGTGAGACACTGCTTGATTCAAATCCTGTCTAGTTTATAGGACTTAGATTGATATTTTGTTTTATTTTCTAGGCACTCTACTTTGATCTGTTTACTTTTTACTTATAATCACTTAAAATCTCTCTGTATCTAATAAATCTGTTTTATATTTTACCTAAAAACCATCTGGTTTGAGTGAAGTGCATGAAAAAATATTAGCTCAGTTAACAAAAACCTCTGTTTGTCCTCTCCACATTGAGGGAGGAGCAGACTGGGTAATAAACTTACACTGCTCAGGCTTTTGACCAGGGCAGGATGGTACAGTTCTGGGGTCCTAGGCTGGGGAACTGACTGGAGCCTCTCTATTTGTTGGTTCATGAGTGGCTGGCAAAAGCATTCATGTAACTCGGTTTGGTGTGTCCCTGCCTGTAAACATTTGTGTGAGTGCAGGACCAGGAGAGGTCTGCAGCTTGTCACAGCATCACGGTGAGAGAGGGAGCCCATGCTGGTACAACAGAGGGCCCAACAGTACCCCACTTCCAGGTTGCACTCCAGCAACGCCTGTCAGAGATAGTAACAGATCTGAAGTTCAACGCAGCCAGTACTGCCTCTCTAGTTTTTAAGATACATTTCTACAACAAAGAGCCAACAAGAAAATTATGTTTAACTTTATCATGGGGTAAATAGCTTACCTAGAACTAAGGAAAGTGACAATGTCATTACTGATACAGTTCAAAATTCACTGATCAAAATCACAGGTATCTAAACTAATCCAATAGCTGGCTGACTTTGAGCTCAATGGCAACTAAGCTATTATCCCAAATACATATATTTTTAATTCTTTTGATAGTGATAATTTCTCTATCTGAATCAAATATGTTCTGGGTACTCCCTGGGCCATCTATCAGAGTTTAATTTTTTACCCCTCTGGAAAAAGATTTCAAAATGTTTTCTTTGTCACTCTCTTCCATATGTCACAACATGTAGTCAAACTAATGTAAAACTATTACCAACACCAGTGACATTTAAAACAAAAACACTGCACAAAAACATCAGATTTGAACACAGTAATACTTGTGGAGGACACTGGGTTATATTTTCCTTGCAACATACAAACCTAGTGTATCGTATTTAAATAAAATAGTGTGGGATACTAAAGAATTATTAGAGTACCAATGCAATAAACATGCAGTTAGGGAAAGCAACAAGCATGGAAACAGAATTGGAAAATACATTAATAGATCAAAGAGCATTTTACTCAGGTTAGCTTCTAATAGTATCAGGCATCATTTGTAGCAAAGCAATGAGTGAACAAGACAGGAGTGTAAACTGCAGCCCAAAGAAGCAGAGGCATTCTCTACAAATGGAGTCTAACTGCTGTATTGACACCAAACTTACAATGCAGCTTCTTTTTCCTTCATCTCATTGGCTCTTTCAAGTTCTTCGGCATTTTCATGGGAGTTACCTAAAATATTCTTTCTTCTTAACAAAAGGGACAGAAAAATGCAACTCGTTTTCAAAACGTCAGATCAGTGATTTTGGTGTAATTTACCACCCCCACTCTCTCCTCCAATCAAGCGACCAATTCTAGGCATTAGTAAAGTTAAATAAAGGGCCTAGCATATGAGCTAATTACATTCCCAGACATTGAACACCACCTAAAATATGCCAGCTCTTCATTCTGTACGTCAACTTCAAAAGTAATCAAAACGTTTTGATTTCTATCAGAACCAATTTGTTCATCACTTTCTGCAACTTTCTGTTTCCCCACACCTGCCCCTTGCCCTCAAAGACTCTTCTTTGCAACCCTATGCTCCCAATCGCCATCGCCATCCTCTACCCATGGTAACTTGCTGTTGACCAAGGGATAGAACCCTGTGAAATTTTAACCACCAGCACTAAATTGGCCTGTCTTGACTCTGCTCTCGATGTGTTGCTGACAGTTCCCACACTTTGCTAAGGGTCTAGGCAACACTCTTATGAGACTCCAACAAGACTCTTTAGACATGTAAAGAGCTGAATAATTGTTCAAACTTTTGAGCCTACTGGAAAGTGGAGTGTCTCTGGTAATGTTACATGAAGGGGATCAAGTCTGGTGGGAATGGCTGGTAGTGGGTTAAATTTTGTAGACAGACATTATTTGACCCTCAGGACTGTAGAAATCAAGAGCCAAGAAAGAAAAAAAAAGTTTATGAACTGCTGTGAACCTTCACAAATATTTGACTAAAAAACACAGTTTGGTCTACTTGGATTTTTTGCCAAACCAGCGATAAACCAATCAGAGAACATTGGCACAATTCAAACTACAGCTAAAGAATTCAACATCAATGAATCTGGTTCAGTTAGAAGACCAACTTGAAATGGATTATTGAACACAAAGAACCGGCAAAAGATCCAGCCCAACCACATCACCAACATCAGCTGTGTTCTTGGTTGCCACGGTAATGGACAGAAACTACCACCTATGGTCATTTTTTAGAGAAAGAGCCAAAAAAAAAAAAGTGGAATCATCGGCTGGATGGACGAGAGAAAATGAGAGAGTGGCTGAGAGAGGTATAAAGAGAGAGACCGGATTTTTTTTGCATGCATCACCGTCCCTCGGCGGGAGGATTAACAAAAGAACCAACCGCTGGACATTGGTATAAACAAATGGATTGTGGATGCCTGGGCTAAGGTATCTGCTTAAACTGTTGTGCTGGCATCATTGCTGAACAGCCACCTCATGTTTGATGGCAAAATTGCCCAGCTGTTCAATTCAGACACAGAAGATGAGGACTTTGATGGATTTGTGGGAAAAGAATGAAAAAAAATAATGTGTGTGTTAAATAATAGAGAAATAAAAGTTTTTTTACTATGAACACTAATTTGCCCATAACTAATTTTAGTCTCTATCCAACACACACATTCCAGACTGGATTTTGAGCAATACAGAATGGCGAATCTCTTCAAAACATTCAGTGTCCCATGCTCCACATCCAGATTTGACATTCTGTATCCCAATAATGATCCCAATTCTGTCTGATGTCCAGAAGGATTGCAGACATCATAGATATCTGAGATACGCAGAATATGCACCATTAATTCACACAGGATGTTCCCGGACTACTACTCATGTGTCATGCCTCAGAAGTACATGAACCATTCAATACTGTAAAAAAGTGTTAGAGGATGGCACATGCATTGACCATGGACCCAAACACTCCCAGACACAGTTAAAGGCTGCATCTGCTAACCACAGTCAGATGATCTCAATTAAATTATTAATAAGTCTCAAGAAGAGGGGTGGAGGGAGAGTCCCTGCTGATCTGCAGAGACAATACATTCAAAAATCTCCATTTACTGGTAAGTGGCCTATCTATTTCATTAAAATGCCTCTGCGAATTCTGAGTGTAGGAAGGGATACATTCTACTAACAAGAAGTCAAGACAGCTGAATCTCTGGTAGAACAAACTTTTAGTCCTTCCTGAATTGAGATTCCTGCCTGCTCATTACCAGGCTGGATACAAAGAAAAATCATCTTCAATGGTCTTTGGACCATAGCCTGACCTCTGGAATTTTTTCCCATATGTTGGAAATAGCCATGACGACCTACAAAATGACTTAGTTCTGTACAGGTAGAAAATAATGGTCTTCTTCACCCTTAGCTTATACAACCTGGGCTCTCCTACCAAGTCTCAAGCTCTAGGAAAAAAAGAGAGGGCAACGAACGTGAAATAATCATCAGGCATAAATTCAGGGTAAGGCCACAAAAGCATAGTATCGTTCCACAGCATACTAAAGGCAGATCAGCCAGGGGTTCTTGAATCTTACTCACGCATCTAAGTGATACAGTGGCTACTAAAAGGACAATATAAGAAGACAAGAACACTCCCCATGATGTTCAAATCCAATGTTCCAGTTGGAACTAAGTTTGAAATGTGTTTTTTCTGTGAAAAATGACTGGGTGTCAAGGGGAGAGAAGAAGATGCATCCATGTGTGCTGTGTCTCAGTGCCTTCCACATCAAATTTGCTCAGTGTTTTCTAACTGCCAGCTCCTTCTGCATTCTCCAAGATTCAACAGTCTGTGCTGACTGTAAGCAACAGAAGTAGTGGGGTCAGACAACCTTACTCATCTGGAAATGGAGCATGATGAATTCATGATTGGGATTACATGACAGGACTGCCTGTAATTTAGGACTGGACTCAATGACCCAGGAGACCCCTTCCAGTCCTAAATCCCTTTGTTCCCCTCAAAGAATAGGAAGGGGTAGGATTAGTTTCAAGCTCTATGGCACCACCGGGTGAAACAGCAGGCAAGGAGGGCATATACCACAGCAGATACACATGGTCTTTACTGCTATTGTTAAATTCAGAAGTCTTAGCAGGCTTAGATGCTTTTTGCTATTGCTGGGATTGGCACCCAGAGAGATAAGAGGACTGAGGAGATTCTGAAATGAGAAAAATGGCAACTTTGGTCTGAAAGATGGGTAAGAAAACCCTAGGGATTTAGCCATAGATCTAGTATCTAGTTTTCTAATTTCAACAGATTTACTATTACCTCATGGTCTCTAGAGAGCAAATCAAAAACATTAGAGTGCACTTCTTGCGGCAACCCAGACAGTCTGAGCCATAAAACATTGTGAAGTATCACTGCTGATGCCAGAAAATGAACAACTGTCCTAGACATGTCCAGCAACACGTGTCTCACCTTTTAACTTCTCAGGAAAAGGTCATATCATAGGAATTTTTTACTGCATAAGACGACATTATAGAGGTCCATCGCCACCTGATAGTTTAGTATCTTTTTGCATATGCACATTGCAAGAGACACCAATAAATAAGATTGTTTTCAAAGCTGGACTAGTTTATGTGATTCTCTGTCCTGGGGGGTCTCATGTGAAGGTACTGCCACCCTCAACTATCTTGGAAGCCATAAAAACAACCAGGGGGTGCAACGAGGGAAAAGCAATCTTACTAATGTTTGGAGACTTGACTAAATGAATCAGGCTTTTTGCCACTGCTAAAACTGGCTTGATGGATCCTAAGCTTGGTCAAGGGCCTGTTTATAGGCAGGCCCCTGACTTGTCATGTCAGAACTCCAGACAGCAGGAGAGGCCCAAAATCTCAAAAGTTGGCTTTGAATCAAGAGTTTCAGTACAAGGAGTAGCAGCTCCTGATGGAGACTGGCCTAGAAACTTCCACTTGCCTTCCCTCTACTCTATCATATACTAGGAATGGATGTACAGGAAGTGTAGTCCTTTGAAGACCCTGCTGCCTCATGGCTAGGAGCATATGGATCGGAGGGTGACGTTCATGTACTTCGTATCCGTTTTACTGCAGAGAATGGTTCTGTGGTTTGCAATGGCCTGGCACAGAACCTTCTACAGTGGGGCTACGCAGAGGCCATTTCAAGAGAGCAATGAAGCTTTTAGAAGGTGTTATACTGGAAATGAATTGTATGTCAAACAATTTTTTACAAGACTTAAATGTATAAGAAACCAAAGTGAATGATCCCTTAGACCAGGAGAGGAACAGAGAGGACTGTGTGGGCATAACAGGCACTGAAAATAGCTGACTAATGGTTTTAAATTCCAAAGGAGACCTAAGGCTATCATAGAATCACAGATTATTAGGGTTGGAAGTGACCTCAGGAGGTCATCTAGTCCAACCCCCTGCTCAAAGCAGGACCAATTCCCCAAATGGCCCCCTCAAGGATTCAACTCACAACCCTGGGATTAGCAGGCCAATACTCAAACCACTGAACTATCCCTCCCCAATTTGATCTATACATCATGTCATAGGGCAGACACCACCAAATTATGTAACAAACTGAGAATTAGAAATTGTACAGACTAACCAGAGATTTGAGAGAAGGGGAGATGTCATTAATGAAGCTGTTGAGGAGAGTTTCTTAATCCCACTAGAATCAGACTTTGTTCCCAATGGGCTTAAGAGCACTGCATAACACTGGCCCCATACTCCGACCAACGAACCTCCAGTTCCCTCAAGTACAGTAGTCTTTTCTGCTAGTGGCTGTGTTCAGGGTTTTATAAAATATGCTAATGAGTGAATACAATGTAACTGGAATATGCTTCATACAAAAGGTATCTTGTAAGGTATCATTACAAAGCTTATAATCTATTGAGTGTGATCATCCTATTTGTATAAATGTCCCACTCTTGTATCTGAAACTAGAAATATGAAATATAACTCTGAGGGCCTATTGTAATTATACAAAGTGTGGGCCATTAATGGTGGTTTGGAATCTTGATGACTCCCATTAACCAGGACAATTGTCTGCAGATGGGTGTGTTTTACCTGTAAGTCTTCCTGTATACGTGTGTGCTGGCAAGTGGGTAGTGAAGTCTTGCAGTGACATGTGATCATGTCACCTGAACTGGAATCCATCTTTAACCTGGTGTCTTTCCATTGAGAAGGAGGGGGTGGAAACCCAGAGAGGGACAAACGATTCCCGCCTTAGGCAAAAGATATATAAAGGGGTGGAACAGAACAAAGGGAGGAGAGGAGCCATCATGAAGAATCCCCTAGCTACCACCTGAGCTGGAATAAGAGCTGTACCAGGGGAAAGAATTGTGCCCAGGCCTGGAAGGTGTCCAGTCTGAGGAAAAAACTTACTGAAGCATCTCTGAGGGAGGGGGCCTAACTCATAGGTGCTGGAACTAGGGATGCTGGTGCACCCACTGGCTTGAAGTGGTTTCCATGATATACAAGATTCACAGTTTGGTTGAATGGCTCTTAGTACCCCCACTGTACAAATTGTTCCAGCACCCTCGGACCTATTCCACCTCTGACAGAAAAGTATGGGTAGGCTGGCAATAGCTTGTCTTTGTTGTCGTCCCCAATCTGGAAAGATCTCCCTCCCATTGCCTCATGCTCTATCCTTTTAAAAAGACCACAACAGTAGAGCAGGAATGGGAAATTCCCTGAACTCTCCCTGGTGGGAAAACCACCAGAATAAGGAAACACGAAGGCAAAGTGGGAAGGGAAGTCATTCAGCAGGAGAAGGTGGGCAGCATTTTGGGGATTTATGTGGCAACTTGAATTAAAAGGTAAATTGTGCAGCTGCATAACTGCACTATACATGACTCTGCTTATAATCAAAGCTATTTCAGTAATGGGTGTGTCTATGAGGAAGAGAGGGAGGATTACCTTTGCTAGTGGGTTTATTTTTGTTTGTTTAAATGAGATTGTGGCATGAAAAGAATATGAATGACAATGAGTTAGAAACACAGTGAAAACAAGGAATACAAATAGGCTTTTTTACTTTCTGTCCATGTCTGAAGCAGCAGCATAGTGCAAAGCAGTACGTCCCCAGTCATCCGTTTCATTAATATTTGCCCCTGTGGTCACCAGTGTCTCGATACAATGGAAATGACAATTCGCAGCTGCATAGTGCAAAGGTGTCCTGCAAAACAAATGGCAATTTATTACTTCAAACACTATCTAAAACATGTCAAGGATTATACTAATGAGCCCCAACTGCACCATTCCTAGAGAGGCCTCAGGTAAAACAAAACAACCCCCCATGCTCCTCCTCCCCCCCCAAAAAAAACCCCTCAGGGTTTGGGGTTTATTTACAGCTTCTTGTTCAACCAAAAAACATGAATTAGTCTCTGGCCACATTCACTTAATGAAGTTTAATGGTCTAAGCCAGAGGTGGGGAAACTACGGCCTGCGGGACGGTCCTGCCCGGCCTCTGACGTCCTGGCCCGGGAGGCTAGCCCCAGGCCCCTCCCCCGCTGCTCCCCCTCTCCCGCAGCCATAGGGCCAGGGGGTTGGATAAGGGGCAGGAGGTCCTGGGGGACAGTCAGGGGACAGGGAGCAGGGGGCAGTTAGATGGGGCGGAGGTTCAGGGGGGGTGGTCAGGGGATGGGGAACAGGGGGTAGTTGGACAGGGGAGAGGTTCTGGCGGGGCAGGGGACGGGGAACAGGGGGGTAGATAGCGGGTGCGGTCCCGGGGGGCGGTTAGGGGCAGTCAGGGGACAAGGAGCAGGGGGAAGAGTTGGCTGGGTGAGGGTTTCTGAGGGGGGGCAGTCAGGGGGTGGGAGGGGTCAGATAGGGGGCGGGGGCCAGGCTGTTTGGGGTGGCACAGCCTTCCCTACCCAGCCCTCCATACAGTTTTGCCCCCCAAGGTGGCCCTCAGGCCAAAAAGTTTGCCCATCCCTGGTCTAAACTCCAGACAAGCAATATAAAACCCAACAAACCACCACCAATTGGGCAGTTCTTATGTTTCCAGAGCTCTCTGCCTGGTTTGTGTCCTGTCTCTCCCTCCCATGAAAGTAGCTCAGCCACTTTTTAAGTCAGCAGCCTCAGCTGCAGCCTGTTGCCTCAACTCAGGGTGATACAATGAAACATCAGCCTGTATTTAATCCTCAAAACATCATGGTGTTGCCTGGCTCAGTCAGAGCCTATGGGCAATGACTGCGGTGGGGTGACACATAGCTGTGCGATGACCTATCCACCCTGTCTCACTGACAGATTCCAACATCCAAGAAAGGATTCATTGTGCAGTATAGTTCACAGAGTCAGAGATTTGGCATCCCCAACTCAGAAGCATGAGTATCATTCAGAAAGCACATTCATTGCTGGGAAGGCAGGAGTTTCCTGCTGGGTATGAAATTTTCAAAGGCTGCTTCTACCACTCAAAGACACGAAAAACCTCTACTAATTAAAATTCTTTGGTTCCCCCCCCCAAAAAAGTTTTTTTTGTTTCACTTATTTTTTTGGGAAGTTGTGAAATGCAAATAACCAAAAAGTGCTTCATTTTCTTACTAGCTCTCTCAGTTTTGTACCTGTTTCATTTACACGGGATAAAGAACAGCTTTTTTTTGTGTGTCAAAGCTGTTGCCGAAAGGTGACATACCTCACTGTGTCTCTTTAGCACATATGGTTTTAAAACTAATCGGAAAGCCCTTTACTGCACCTTTAGGATGAAATGCCAATAACGCCTATAACACATTAGAGCCTTTTAATGTTAGATTACTTTATGTCGTCATTACGAACAAGAGCAAAACTTCCTAAAAGTTATAATCTTGTATATTTCATTTGCTAAGGCTTTTACAATGTCCTTGGCGAGATAAACAACACAAATGGTCCTTAAAGAGTACTCATTTAAAAATACCGCAAGACTCATTTTTTTCTATTTTAATTTGGTTACAGTACATTTATGTAGTATTTTTTGGATTACACTTTCCTTCCTATCCAGCTCTTTAAACTGAGCTGTGCTATTACTCATATCGCAATTCAAAAGCAAGTAAATCACACATATTGGGACCAAGATTTTCAATAGTGGGGACCTAATGTGAGGTTCCTAACTCATTTCAGTATTAGCTTTGCTGCACTGCCACACTGAGAAAAGCAAAGGTGTTTGAGCTGGTGCCCTGCTGGCTAGCATGACAGGGGGCTTTTGACTGGGAATTCTGTGAACACAGATTTGAAATTTCTTCCCACCTGTGGTCCAAAATAGCCCAAATCTGACTAATGTCTGGGTTTGTTACAAGGCTCATCTGTTTTCCGATTTTAAAATGGGGAGGAAGGGGTTGGGAGAAGAGAAATTTTAATGAGAAGGATTGAAAATTGTTCAAGAGGAAGGAGGAGATTTGTGATGGGTTATTTTAAGCTGTTGCCCTCAAAGGTGCATAGTGCATGAGATCTGCCCCCCTTTTTACCCTTTCTATAACACAACAATAATTTAGGCTCTTGAAAATTCACTTGATTTTCACAATGGCAGACCAATTCAGCTGTTCCCATTGACTAGACTGGGAGCCGCAGAGAGCTCAGCCATTCTGAGCCTAAGGCCTCAATCTTGCAAAGTCTTATGCACATGGTTAACTTTACACACCATGAGTAGCCACTAAAGTTAATGGGACTACTAACAGTGTGTGAAGTTAAACACATGCATACGCAATTCCAGGATCAGAGCTTAAAGATGAAGTAGGCTCCTATTTTTTAAATCCGTGGCTTAGGTGAAAAACTGTTTGGCTGAATGTGTAATGTACATCCGGGGCACTCAGGAAGTTAAATCAGCACATCCATTTCTGTCATAACAATACCGGCATTATTTTACTTTGAGAAAGTCTAGAAAGCAGGCTGATGAGCAGTAGTTCTCCCCACAGTGACGTGCAGGTGCTATCTTGGGCACAAAGGCACAAGGATCCAAGCAGTGCGAACAGCAATGAGGAATAAAATTAAACCACTGATATTTTTAAACAAGAAAGACTCAAGAGCATGTGCTTGGCTTTCATGTATTTAATGTAGTCTGCACCTGCCTTTTTGGCATTTAACTTCAAGCGCAGTATCCTATTGGGAATGGTGATTTCCTACCCCCTTTTACGGTTTACCTTTTTAAGCGGAACATATGATTTCCAGATTGAGGGCTTTTTCTTTCTCTTTCTTTTTTTGAGATATATCTGAAAAAGAGCTTCACAATTTACATACCTCCCAGATTTGTCCTTTTTATTAAAATCTGCTCCACTGCTCTGCAAGAGTTTTACACATTCAACGTTACTGAAAAGACAAGGAAAGAAAACAAAGCATGAGCAAAACAGAAGTTTTCATCTTGGTCAGTACAAAAAAAAAAAGTGTTATTTCACTATTTGCAGTGCAGAAATGGCATAAACTTCAATTCAAGCCCAAACAAAAGAACCGAGAAAAAGGAAATTTGTAGAGTTCACACCTTTATTACTAGATAAGCTTGGAATGCTATTCCAGACAAGTTAAAAACTAGGGCTGTCAAGCAATTAAAAAATTAATTGCAATTAATCACACTGTTAATAATAGAATACCATTTATTTAAATATTTTTGGATGTTTTCTACATTTTCAAATATATTGATTTCAATTACAACACAGAATACAAAGTGTACAATGCTCACTTTATATTTAATTTTTATTACAAATATTTGCACTGTAAAAAACAAAAGAAATAGTATTTTTCAATTCACCTAATACAAGTACTGTAGTGAAATCTCTACCATGAAAGTTGAACTTACAAATATAGAATCATGTACAAAAAATAACTGCATTCAAAAATAAAACAATGTAAAGCTTTAGAGCCTACAAGTCCACTCAGTCATACGTCAGCCAATCGCTCAGACAAACAAGTTTGATTACAATCCGCAGAAGATAATGCTGCCCACTCTTTGTTTACAATATCACCTGAAACTGAGAACAGCATTCGCGTGGCATTGTTGTATCTGGCATCGCAAGATATTTATGTGTCAGATGCGCTAAAGATTCGTATGCCCCTTCATGGTTCAACCAACGGTCCAGAGGATATGCATCCATGCGGATGACAGGTTCTGCTTGATAACAATCCAAAGCAGAGCGGACTGACGCATGTTCATTTTCATCATCTGAGTCAGATGCCACCAGCAGAAGGTTGATTTTCTTTTTTGGTGTTTCAGGTTCTGTAGTTTCCACATCCAAGTGTTGCTCTTTTAAGACTTCTGAAACCAAGCTCCACACCTCGTCCCTCTCAGATTTTGGAAGGAACTTCAGATTCTTAAACCTTGGGTCGAGTGCTGTAGCTATTTTTAGATATCTCACATTGGTACCTTCTTTGCATTTTGTCAAATCTGTTGTGAAAGTGTTCTTAAAATGAACATGTTCTGGGTCATCATCCAAGACTGCTATAACATGAAATATATGGCAGAATGTGGATAAAACAGAGCAAGAGACATACTATTCTCCCCCAAGGAGTTCAGTCACAAATTTAATTAACACATTTTTTTTTAATGAGCATAATCAACACAGAAGCATGTCC
Source organism: Mauremys reevesii (assembly GCF_016161935.1). Taxonomy (NCBI): domain Eukaryota; kingdom Metazoa; phylum Chordata; order Testudines; family Geoemydidae; genus Mauremys; species Mauremys reevesii. The sequence continues at coordinate 23,197,282 of NC_052633.1, read as the reverse complement.
TCTGGAATGGTGGCCAAAGCATGAAGGGGCATATGAATGTTTAGCATATCTGGCACGTAAATACCTTCCAATGCCAGCTACAAAAGTGCCATGCGAACACCTGTTCTCACTTTCAGGTTACACTGTAAATAAGAAGCAGGCAGCATTATCTCCTGTAAATGTAAACAAACTTGTTTGTCTTAGCAATTGGCTGAACAAAAAGGAGGACTGAGAGGACCTATAGGTTCTAAAGCAGGGGTCGGCAATCTTCGGCACGCGGCCCATCAAGGTAATCCGCTGACGGGCCCTGAGACATTTTGTTTATCTTGACTGTCCACAGGCACAGCCCCCCCCCGCAGCTCTCAGTGGCCGCGGTTCACCACTCCCGGCCAATGGGAGCTGCAGGAAGCGGCAGCCAGCACGTTCCTGTGGCCTGTCACTTCTCGCAGCTCCCACTGGCCAGGAATGGCGAACCATGGCCACTGGGAGCTGTAGGGGGCCGTGCCTGCAGATCGTCAATGTAAACAAAATGTCTCACGGCCTGCCACTGGATTACCCTGGTGGGCTGCATGCCGAAGGTTGCTGACCCTGCTCTAAAGTTTTACATTGTTTTGTTTTTGAGTACAGTTATGTAACAAAAAAAAGTTACACTTTCATGATAAAGAGATTGCACTACAGTACTTGTATGAGGTGAATTGAAAAATACTATTTCTTTTATCATTTTTACAGTGCAAATATTTGTAATAAAAAATAATATGAAGTGTGCACCATAAACCTTGTATTCTGTGTTGTAATAGAAATCAATACATTTGAAAATGTAGAAAAACATCCAAAATATTTAATACATTTCAATTGGTATTCTATTATTTAACAGTGCGATTAATCAGAATTAATTTTTTTTAGTTAAATGCGTGAGTTAACTGTGATTAATCAACAGCCCTAGTTAAAACAAATCAATAATATAAATAGAAAGTAATAAATATATCCTGGATTCAAGGTGAGGGAAGGCAGTCAAAAATTTCCGACGGGAGTTGTGCTGCTAATACTTCCGATGCTGAGCTGAGAATTTTTCCAAGAATAATTTTGAAGTTTGAAGCAAGCTTACAAAATGCTGGGCTAATAATGAGTTGGAGATTTAGGCCCCAGTTCAGGAAAGCACTTAAGGACATGATTAATTTTTTATTCATATGCTGAAGTCCACTTTTTTCTGCAAAACATTTAGCATAAACTTAACTTTAAGCACCTACTTAAATCCCATTTTCTTCAATGAGACTTAAGCACAAGCTTAAAGTTAAGCACATCCTTAAGAGCTTTGTTGCATTCAAATAGGATTATTAATAGTTTTTATCCCCACTGAATGAATTCAATATGATACAACTATGTGTTGTTATTGTTGAAATTGAAGTGATTCTTAATGGAAAATAAAATAGCTGCATTTTAATGTCTTTGTAATTCAAGTAAATTAATGTACAATACCAAACCAGAAGATCATGTAATGAAGCACAATAATCTTCCAACACTCCTTTGTCATTCAGAGAGGCAATAAATAATTTCTACTGAGAAACAGAAAAAAGAGATCCTTTGAAAGCTAGTCTTGTCTCAATGCCAATATAACTCCCATTAATGTTAATAGGAGTTACAGGCATGCATCAAGAGGAAAATATGTGTTTTATGTACAGCTACAATTCCAGTCTAAAAGAAGCAGATGGAACAAAACTGGTGTTCACTGCAATCTAAAATTGCCAGTGTATAAAATATCTACAAAATGCTCCCCACAACGTACCCAAATTTTACCTCTTATTTCAGTCCCTTTCTTTCAGGCACCTGAGGTATTATTTTGAGTCCAGCTTTAAGGAGAGGTACTTTCCGTAGAGTGCTCTGTCATGGTAATTCAGTCCACCCAACTACTATACATCTTCTGTTAACCGTATGAAATAAATGCTTAACAAAAACAAGCCTGTCTAGTGTCTGAAACACTTTCATTATGTACTTTTGATGTGATGACTTTTGTGCAGTGGACAATGGTCCACTAAGAAGTGAGCTGACAACTCATTCTTACAAAGGCTACCACATAGTCACCAGGTAGTTACCATAGCTGGTCAATACAACCCTTGCCAATCTAGGATGGATTCTAGAGGCTCCATCTAGCAATCTTCTGAGCCATCAAGTCCTCAACAGAAGAGCCAGAAAACAATAGCTTGCCAAGTGTTTTGTGCTTTTTCCGTGTTAATTTCAAACAAATCTACTGTGAATTAACAGCAAATCTTGAAAGGAACTGGGCAGGAGGGCTACAAATGAAACTGATGTAATTTAATTTTCATTCATTTTCACTCCTAGGATCCCATCGCCCATCTGAATTGCATCATCAGAGGATGAAAACCTTTTGATTCTGTATTTCAGTTACTTTCAATGGGCTTCAGAGGCTTAAAATAATCTTTCTCTGACTGAAACCTGGAAAAAAAAGACTGTGGCATTTTAATGCCTTAAATATCTTCTTTTATAACTAGATTTTGATGCAAGGACACAACAAGGGGTAGTGCCTCGCTGCACTCCACCAGGAGCATCTCAGGGAGCCGCTATTCCTTCCCTGCATCCACCTTCAAGGGATGGTCATTTACTGCTGGCCCATGTAAGCCTTAAACTACAACCCCACCTCCTATGCTGGCGTGTCAGTACTGGCCAGTGAGTGAGAGGTATGGAGCCAAGAGTCCAACCCACGCAATCAGGGAGAAGGGAGGGAGTGTGTAGCCTCTCTTGCTCCTGGTACTGGGACCCAAAGTCTAAGCAGTCTGCATATAGGCAGAAGACAGTGGGATTGTTACTCCCTTCCAGAGGTGTAGGTTTCAAATCACAAACTAGCTTCTGTAATAAAAGGCCAGGTCCTATCACTCTTACTCACAATACAAGTAGCCCTAATTTGAGCTTCAGTTTACCAAATGCTGGCGGGACACGGCCTGGAGAGAGAAAGATTTTACATCGAATTGTTTTGCTCCTCTTTAATTAGAACAAATTCCTTTGCAGATAGTACAGCTGGCTTGAGTTACACTGACTCCACAATTAAATTACAACTAGCGTAACAGCTATAATTGTAACTACTCACCCTCCTGCAGCAGCAGCGTGGAGGCACGTTCTTCCAAAATTATCTGGGGTGTCTATTTCAAAGCCTGCAGACAGCACGTGCTCATTACTAAACAAGGACACTATGCTATACTTTTGTCCTAGTTAAACCACAAGAAACATTGCAGAGACAGAAAAAACAGTTAGTTAGAAAAACCAGAACACAAGCAACTCTAGTCAGCAAGTGGTTGTCATGGAAACGGACAGTGGCTGCTCAAGCTTGGTGGCTCTATAAAAAGAACTGTGAAGTCAAAAAGAATCTACTTCCACATTCAGCCTTGGGCTACATAACTATTAAATCATGTGACAGGCATTTATGAGGCAGATTCTTATCGAGAGAATTGTGATAGCAGGCTATGCAGACACAAAAAAATGATGAAATGAGGAGAGGCACAGTGTGAGCCCTAGCATGCAGAGAGTTGAATTTTATTTGTGTGTGTGTTTTCCAGGTTGTTTTTAGATTCTGGAAAAATGCTTCCAGGAACGTGCAACAGATGTTTTTAAAGATGCACAAGGCTGTAGACATAAACCCCACCACAGATTCTTACGGAATTAACCCTGGGATGCCTAAGCAGCCTGCTTCCCCTGCTGACCTAGTAACCCAGGATGGAGCACATCAGGGTTTGCTGTAATTGGGTATGCAAGTTACATTTTTTCACGCTATTTTTCCCCTAAACATCCCAGGGGACTCAACCTTATGGCTGAGAGTGGTTGTGAGAGGTTTCACATGCTAAGGAGTAATACATTTTTCTGGATAATACATGAACTGCTCTCCATCTTTGAACTCAGTGGAACTTCTGCCTGCATAAGGAAGTCAGGAGTTGGCACCTTATTGCTTTGAAAGAGCAGTATCAGCAAACTAACACTTGCCCCATGCCCCCTTCTGAGAACTTTGACTACCTCATTTTCTTTACTATAGCCCTGATTCAAGAAAGCATGTGTTTTAGTCCCATGAACATCAATGGAACGTAAGCATCTGCTCAAGTGTTGTCCTCAGTAAGGGTGCTTTCCCCTGAATCAAGGCCTACAGTTGTTTGTTTCAGAAGAACGTACCCTGAGTATCTCACATTTTTACAGCTTGGTAAAGGATTTTCCCTTTCCTCCCCTTCCCTGTGAATTAAAATAAACTCTCTGTGACTGCCAGGGGAAAAAAAAGCATTCAAAGGGCTTCAGGCATGAACAATACAGGATGCTAGTAATTATCAGCATGCAGTTAGGAAAGCCACGCACACTCCCGTATGCCAAGTCACACAATTGCATGAAGCAGCACAGGAAGTCTTTCATTTGGACAATTCACAACACTGAATAAAACAGAGGCCATAAGCAGCATGTTCATGATATTAATTAAGCTCCACAGTCGCAGCTGGATTCACTTACCTGATGACAACAACTTCCTGCAGCAGTCCGAGTGAGCGTTTAGTGCTGCTAAATGTAAGGGGAACATGTTGTGGATACCGCACCTGTTAGGCAGAACAGTTTTATTAGTTACCAAAAGAATGGGTTACATTCAACCCAGATGATGAAAATTCCCCTCTTAAAAAATATTGTGTCTATATTTCTGTAGGTGGCTCTTTCTTGCATCATAAATTTTATTTGTACCTTCTATAATCTCTGGGGTTTAGTTTGTTTGTTAAAGCATAATGTTAGCATCCGATTTTGATTACAATCTGACAGCAAGGCTAATGGTTTTAAAAACGAGATGAGAACCTGAGAGAGAAGAAGCTAAGAGAATGGATTTTATTTAGATTCAATTTCTACTGTGACTGTCAGTTGCAATACAAGTGTTCTATCACGAGGTGAAAAAGTAAACGCTGAAAGAATCCCTGTATTGTCTCTAAAATCCGTCTTTCCTCTGCATCCCTATTGCTAACATGCCAGCGTAAGTCTTATTTAGCTCTCACCTAGATTATTGCATCTCCCCCTCATCTTTGGCTTCTTGGTGTTTCCTTTTTCCATACTTCAGTCCATCCAAAATACCATTGTAAGGACATCTCCCTGTGCTCTGACCACCACACCCCTTTCCTCACTCATGTCTCACAACTGCCCTTTCCATATACATCAAGTTCCAGGTCCTCATCCTCATCTTTGAGGTTCTGCCCCAGCCCATACATTTCTCCTCTCTTTCCACACTATAGGACTTCTTCAGCTAACTGCTCTCTTTGTCTCCTGCCACTTGCAGCTTCTTGCCTTCTGTCAGGCTGCCATTACACTTGTAACTGCCTCCCAATTCCTGTGTGCCAAACATCCTACTTCATCTCATCCATCCTTAAACTCTCCACTTTCCCCAATCCTGCCTATATCCTCATGAGCAGTGTCTCCAGGCATTTTTGTTTTCAAATCATTATCCCATGAATCCTTTTTCAGTTAGACTGTCGGCTCCTCAAAGCGGACACCTTGGCAAAACCCTAAAACAGGAACCTAAAAACTTAGGGTCCTACATCCATATCAGACATTTGCTTGATTTTTCAAACATACTGAACCCTCAACAGCTCCCACTGACATCAATGTGGAGTGCTCTGTACCTTTCAGAATCAGGCAGGTGGCTAAATATGGTCTTAGAAGCCTAAGTTTAGGCTCCTGGTTTTGAGACTCTTGACTCTTGTATTTTGGCAAGTTTTTGCAAAGTGTCATTTATGCTTACATTATTTTACCAATACTATGACACAGACAGTCTTAGAATCATAGAATATCAGTGTTGAAAGGGACCTCAGGAGGTCATCTAGTCCAACCCCCTGCTCAAAGCAGGACCAGTTCCCAACTAAATCATCCCAGCCAGGGCTTTGTCAAGCCTTACCTTAAAAACCTCTAAGGAAGGAGATTCCACCACCTCCCTAGGTAACCCATTCCACCTTGCTAGTGAAAAAGTTTTTCCTAATATCCAACCTAAACCTCCCCCACTGCAACTTGAGACCATTACTCCTTGTTCTGTCATCTGCTACCACTGAGAACAGTCTAGATCCATCCTCTTTGGAACCCCCTTTCAGGTAGTTGAAAGCAGCTATCAAATTCCCCCTCATTCTTCTCTTCTGCAGACTAAACAATCCCAGTTCCCTCAGCCTCTCCTCATAAGTCATGTGCTCCAGCCCCCTAATCATTTTTGTTGCCCTCCACTGGACTCTTTCCAATTTTTCCACATCCTAGTGTGGGGCTCAAAACTGGACACAGTACTCCAGATGAGGCCTCACCAATGTTGAATAGAGGGGAATGATCATGTCCCTCAGTCTGCTGGCAATGCCCCTACTTATACAGCCCAAAATGTCGTTAGCCTTCTTGGCAACAAGGGCACACTGTTGACTCATATCCAGCTTCTTGTTCACTGTAACCCCTAGGTCCTTTTCTGCAGAACCGCTGCTTAGCCATTCGGTCCCTAGTCTATAGCAGTGCTTGGAATTCTTCCATCCTAAGTGCAGGACTCTGCACTTGTCCTTGTTTTGAACCTCATCAGGTTTCTTTTGGGCCAATCCTCTAATTTGTCTAGGTCCCTCTGTATCCTATCCCTACCCTCCAGCGTATCTACCACTCCTCCCAGTTTAGCGTAATCTGCAAACTTGCTGAGAGTGCAGTCCACGCCATCCTCCAGATTATTAATGAAGATACTTAACAAAACCGGCCCCAGGACCGACCCTTGGGGCACTCCGCTTGATACTGGCTGCCAACTAGACATTGATCACTACCCGTTGAGCACAACGATCTAGCCAGCTTTCTATCCACCTTATAGTCCATTCATCCAGCCCATACTTCTTTAACTTGCCGGCAAGTCCTTTGGTGCATATCACTGTAGAGCTTCTGAAATCAGCTACTGTGTATGAGATGAGAATCTACTGTTTGCTTTTGCAGATGCAGCTAAAAACAGTTAACTAAATTCCTGGATAATGCCAGATGGATTCATAGCCATCTCTCAATTTCTTCAAGACAACCCAAGGATATACGTAACATGATCATATCACTAGGCAGGATTTCAGAAGGAACTTGTTTTCATGAAAGATTTATTGGCAGGAAAATTCTTAGAGGAGAACTACGAAGCTTTAGTGAAAGTTATTTCATACCAGGATAAGCTGTTTAAAATCCAGCTCTAACACAAGGCTTAAACTGACAAAAGGTGGCAACTGAGCTGAAACTGCAAAATATGTAGCTGTGCATACAACCCAGGCAGATGTTTCTGCAAATAGGTGCTCTCTTTCTCTCTCACATCATATACATTTTTATTATGCACACAAACACTAGTGCAGTTTTTTTATATTATATATATATATATATATATGATTTGTTGCAAAATCTGTACTACCATTCCTCTTTTCCTTTCACATTGCATTTGTCAACCTTCCTACTTGACCACAATCAGAAGTGATCTACAGTGCTGTATAAATTTAATTTAATCAATGCCCTGCCAGCATCTAGGTCTCCCACAGAGTAAACCTGCCCAAGGATGCTCTGACACTCTATTCTTTGAAAGGCAATAGCACAAGCTCCACCAAGCTGCTCAAGTCTGTCTAACCAGGTTGCATTTCTAAGCTGTGGATGTATTTATTTAACTTTAAATCACAAAGAGGATTTGTTATATATAGTCATAGTATTCTCCATGCAGCTCTGATTTTTACATCAATTTCCCCTTCCCCCCTAGTTATCTCAAGCCACATTTCCCCATCACTGTATAGAGATTTCCACCCCAGTGCATATTTTGGCTGGTGTCCCTCAAGAGATGCAATTTGCACATCTGCTAGCCAGTGCCATACTGTATAGAGCTGCTCGCAATTGCTCCCTACATTATTTACCTTCCATATCCCTGAAAGGCAATTGCATCAAATAGCTGACCTTGTTGTCTGCAGTTTCTGCAAGCAGCACTGTAGAAAATCTTCCTTTTCCATGCCAGTTCAAGGAATTATGCCAAAGTTATTTACATAGAGCACATATTAAAAGCTCATTCCCTCTAGCAGTACTGGGTAGGTAATTTCTTTTTCAGAACAGTGCCATCATTTGGATCTGCCTACTACATCTAAGCAGACTTCCCACTTCAGATATTTCTGCTGTTGGCAGAGGTATTTTATTTGATCAATGCACAGGTCACCCAAGTGTGAAATAGAAATTTTGAGCAGAAAACTTAGATTGCAAGAGCTAGTTATCTCACTGCTATTCACTGTTACCTTAAAACTCAGAAAGCAGATGGACTGAAACTTTATATACTAGAAAGAGCTAGCAAAAATCATATTCAGACACAAAGGACCAGATGCTCAAGCTAGTATAAATCTGACCCTGTCTTTTTTGTCTGGTGAGAAGCAATTTTAATGAAGCAGATAGCAAAACATGGTGAAAAAATACTTATTTCAAAATCTCCAAATGAAAAGCCTAGAAAACTGCAAACATCTTTAAAAAGAAACCAGGTTGATCTGGGTCCTAAAGCAGGATGTTCTCCAGCAACAACGGCAGTATTAGGCATCACACATACTTATGGTTGGTTCTAGTCAGGAAATACTCAATTGCATGTTCAGATGCGTACGGTGAATATTACAAAACATTTATAACAATCTTTATGATGCTTCATTCATAGAGATGGGCAAATAACGAGCTCTCTCTGTTCCCTGCTTGTTCAGGGAACAAGAGATTCACAGTAGATATCTAAACCAGGTCTTCTCCCTGGCATTACCCTGTGGCCACCAGGCTGCACTCTACCCCATCTCTTTTCCCTTTCAGAATTAATTTTACTCTTCCCCCAACTATTTTGGAAATTTAGTGCTCTGTTACCTCACTACTCTAGGGCGAGGTTCTAGGAGGTGCTAAACGTCCAACTCTCACTGAAATCAATGCACCTCCTAGGACTCGGCCTGCACTATGTATACATATATGTAATCATGAACATAGTCTAATGCAGTCTCTTTCTCATACACACACACAACCGCAGAGTAAAATCAGCCTAACAAATTCAACCCCTTGGAGCACAAAGAGTTGAACAACTTATCAAAATTTATCTCTCAGTTTCACTCAATAAAACCCCCAAACAAAATCAGCTTCATCATCTCAGCCAGCTGAAGATCTGAAACACAAAGACTGGGCACCACAGCTGCATTAGGTTCTGTAATAATTTTACTGACTAAACCCAGCTTTGTCTTTGAACATTTCTACTGATACTTATCCAGCACCAATGGATACTAGATAAAGGAATAAATCAGTTTAGTACTACAAGCTTATGGACGTAAATGTATTTATTTTAGAAACTGAGGGAATTACATGCCCTTCATCAGCAGCTTTATATTTTATACTGATTTCAAATTGACTTTCTGATACAAACTATTTGTTACTGAATTCATAATTATGCACATGCATTTTAACTTGAATCCACTGGAATCCGAAAAATAAGCATTATCTAGTATTACCCATAATATTTAACCATTAGGAACAGCATTTCTTCAGCAACCTACTTGGCAGCATCAGCTCCGCTGGTTATTAGGGTGTTAATCAAAAGCTCATGTCCATATCTCGCAGCCACATGCAGAGGGGTGTTGCCATCCTTATCAACACAGTCAATTTCACCTCCTGGAAAAGACATTTTCACACAGTGTAACACACAAGGATTTAGCGTGAATCAGTGACCAGAAACACCATTTATTTATTTCCTGTGGATGCAGCTTACCCTCATAGTTACAGCTGTAGTTTAGTTTGAATATTAGCAGCAGAGACACTACATTTCTGGGACCGGGTATCAATACACAGCAAGCCATTTTCTGTTCCAGTCATGCAGGATGGCCACAATTCTGGCTGCTGCATTTTTTTTTACTTCATTCTATTCCCACCTATCTGTATATTTCACATAGGCCTTTCCCCATAATTGTCTAGTGTGGTACACAGATACTGTAGGTGCTGCTGTGACTCTGAATTGTTGCTGATATAAAGGCATGAGCAGCTGCCCTAAATTAAATCAACAAAATTAATTGTTGAAATTGATTCTTTAGATCACTGGTACTCAACCTTGTCCATAAACCAATGATAGAAGATGGAGCTCTTCCAGGTGGCTCACCTGGCTGCCTATTGCACCCTCACCAAGTCTGTCAATATTTGATCAGTGGTGCTGCCTGGTAGCTGTAGCCCGACCTACAGCTCCCTCAAGGTTTTCTCAAACAGAAAACCCCAAGCACTTGCATAGCTGCTTCCTATCTTTGTTTGTCATGTGCTTCTTCAGGTGTAAATTCATCTGTAATCAAACCTACATGCCACAACACAATTGTAGGTGCAGCAAGACACACAGGAAGAGAGAACTGAATGAAAAGTAACCTGGAGTAGAGCAGTGAGAGCTGCACGTTGTAAGAGAAGGTTTATACACAAAGAGAGAAAATAAACAGCACAAATACAAAACAGAGGTGGGGGAGAGAGTGTATTTAACCAAACAGCCCAACCCATGACACTAAAGCAGGTTTACTTTCAGCTTGTTTCCATAACCCTTTTGTAACATCACTATTTCACATAAATAACAACTATATTTGCCACAGCTTTAGGCAGTCAGAAGGGAAGATAACCCTCCAAGAGGATCTCTATTCAAAGACATGATCCTCAGTATTAAGAAGTTTAAACTCCGCTGCATTAGATGATCTTCCAGATGGTTCATAGATTCTAAGGTCAGAAAGAACCACTGTGATCATCTAGGCTGACCTTCTGTGTAGCACAGGCCATAGAACTTCCCCAAAATAATTCCCAGAGCAGATCTTTTAGAAAAACATCCAATCCTGATTTACCAATTGTCAGTGGTGGAGAATCTACCATGACCCTTGGTAAATTATTCCAATGGTTAATTATTTTACTAGTTAAAAATTTACACCTTCTTTCCTGTCTGAATTTGTCTAGCTTCAACTTCCAGCCACTGGATCGTGTTCTACCTTTCTCTGCTAGACTGAAGAGCCTATTATTAAATATTTGTTCCCTGTGTAGGTACTTACAGACTGCAATCAATTCACCCCTTAACCTTCTCTTTGTTACGCTAAATAGATTGAGCTCTTTGAGTCTATCACTTATAAGGCATGTTTTCTAATCTTTTAGTCATTCTCATGGCATTTCTCTGAGCCCTCTCCAAATTATCAACACCCTTCTTGAATTGTGAACACCAGAATTGGGCACAGTATTCCACCAGCAGTCGCATGAGTGCCAAATAGAAAATTAAAATAACCTCTCTATTCCTACTTGAGACTCCTGTTTATGCATTCAAGGATTTCATTAGCCCATTTGGTCACAGCATCACACTGGTGGCTCATGTTCAGTGATTATCCACCACAGCCCTCAAATCTTTTTCAGAGTTACTACTTCCCAGGATAGAGTCCCCCATCATGTATGTATGGCCTACATTCTTTGTCCCTAGATGTACACATCACTTAGCCATATTAAAACACATATTTTTTGCTTGAGCCTAGCTTACCAAGTGATCCAGATTGCTCTGTATCAGTGACCTGTCCTCATCATTCTTTACCACTCCCCCAATTTTTGTGTCATCTGCAAAACTTTATCCGTGATTATTTTATGTTTCCTTCCAGGTCACTGATAAAAAATGTTAAATAGCGAAGTGCCATGAACTGATCCCTGTGGGGACCACACTGGAAACACATCCTTTTGACGATGATTCTCCATTTACAATTATATTTTGAGACCTATCAGTTAGCCAGCTTTTAATCCATTTAATGTTATGCCACATTAATTTTATAATCAAAATGCCATGCAATACCAAGTCAAATTCCTTACAGAAGTCTATTACATCAACACTATTACTTTTATCATCCAAACTTGTAATCTCATAAAAAAGATATCAAGTTAGTTTGACAGGATCTATTTTCCTTAATCCCATGTTGATGGGCATTAATGATATTACCCAGATTTAATTCTTTATTAATCAAAATCCTGCATCAGCCGCTCCATTATCTTGCCTGGGATCAATGTCAGCCTGACAGGCCTATAAGGCATAAACCAGATTTTTGATTCTTTTCCCTTGTAATAATTTAGAGTATAGTTAGAAACATGGGTAAGGTATTTAAAAAAACAAAAATATGACTGAGTATCAAGACACCTGAATTCTATTCTCGACTCCTTCACTGACACATTCTGTGACATTGGCCAAGTTATTTCACCTCTCTATCTTCTGTCATAAAACAAGGACAACTACCCTAAAATAAAGATAAACAACACCTGCACACCTTTGTAAAGCACTTTGATGTTTACACATGAAAACTGCTATGTAAGTGCTAAGAATCAAGAACTAGCATTCAATGTTTTCACTCACTCTCTCAGCATTTCTAGTGGATCCATCACCATTGGTGCTCTTCTAAATCATGTGATTTATTTTAAGTTGGCCAGTATTAAGGCAAAGATGTGTCATGACATGCACACTGGTGGTCCCCAAAGTTTTTCATTAATACAACTTCACTTCTTAGTCATAGGACCCACAAAAACAAAAGATCACTCAGCTGCAAATCTTACTGAAAGAAGAGCAGTGAGAGAACATAACTGATTCAGATCAGTCTTATAGTCTCATCTAAGCCTCTACCGATCTCAACAATAAAACAGTGATTTAACATTACCAGGACAATAATTTGAAGACTTATCAGATGTCTCCAACATTCATACTCAACACAAACAGTAGTTGGCAAGGTATGTGAACGGGGACTTCTGATCAAAACATTAACAGCTTGATTAAGCTATGACACCAGGGAATACTTCTGTATTTTCAGGTATAAGCAGATGTCATTAAAATTGACTGTACAAATAAAGCTAGTTCTTTCTGAGAGTGACCAAAGAGATGTCAATATCCTGCTGTAATAAGTCACCTAGCAAAGTCCTCACAGACATCTGGGAGAGATTTAAATTACTAGAACAACTGTTATCATATTGTATAGTCCATCCCTTTACAGGTTATTACCAGCTAAAGCTGTAACCTTCTGCCTCGATTTTCAGATGGTTATTCACCCTCAAGGCTCTTTCAGTCACAGTAGGTGGAAAGGGAGCTATTTCTGCTAACTAAACCCTTGGCTCCATTCCATATTTTTCTGGCCAGCTGACTTGCACCTTTGGCTATTATCTTATTTTTGTGACACTGGCCCATAATACCCATACTGTCGTCCCCAGGGGTTACAGATGACGTCTAATTAAATTAAATGTAATGCAATTAAACAAAACTGCTACTACATTTCTGACAGTGAGAACATTTTCAAGAGTAGTCACTGATTTTTTGCCTCAATTTTTGGTTGCCTAATTTGAGACATAACGGGGCCTGATTTTCAGAAGCACTCACTGCTCCTCTACATGATCTGAAGGGGAGAAGCAGGCACTTATTACTTTTATAGACCTGCCCCTTCCTGTATCACGACACAGGCATAACCCGCCCTCTTCTCTGTTACTCAAACCCATAATCTCAGCTTCATCTCTGACTCAGCTCTCTCTTTTGGGCCTCACATCCAGGCCATGTCTAGATCTTGCCCCTTCTTTCTATGTAAGAGCTGACTTTTCCTCTCTCCCCATACAGCCAAGACTCTTGCCCAAGCTGTGATAATTTTATGCCTTGACTACTGTGTCTTCTCTAGCCTTGATACCTGCCACCTTACACCACCCATTTCCTGGCTTGGTGGTCTGCCTATGTCACACTCTCTCTCTCTCTCTCTCACACACACCCTTTAAGTCCCTCCACTAAATCCCCCTCTTCCATCACATCAGACACTAACGCCTTGTTCTAGCCTTCAAAGCCCTTCACAATTTAGTCACACCCACCTATCTGTCCTGTTTCCTTATCATGAGGTCAGCTCTCGCCTTCACTCTTGAATTGCCTGCTTATCCACATTGCCACAAGAACCTTTGTGCTTTCTCCCAGGCTGCTCTTCCAAGTGGGAAAAACTCCCAGTCACAATCCGTAAAGCCACCACTTTATCCTTCTTCACATCCCTCCTTACAACTGACCTCTGCTTGAATTACACAAGAAACTGCCATACAATAGTGAGTAGGCAGGAGGTGTGTTGTGATCACGCCTTCAGATTGACAAAGAATTGCTCACAGAGCTAGTCTGTGCTAAAACATCTTATTATTTCTGTTACTCTGTCCTCCTCCTCTACGCTCCCCATCCGTTGTTTGTCTCACTCTCATGCTTCTGTCTTTTAGTCTGTAATTTCTTTGGAGCAAGGACTGTTGTTAAGCTGGAGCTGGTGCTGACAGTATAGTTAAAGTTGTGTTTTTAATACGTTTCTACAATGCCTGTTACAATGATGTTTCCACCTGGTTAACATCTGTGAATGCTACCATGATATAAAGGGTAAATAACAATAGTAAGAACAGGACAAACTTCAGGGTTATTATATTTGATATCGGAGAACAACTTAACATGTGTTAGGTGCTTTACACACAAGAAAGAAGACTGGTCACGGCCCTGAGGAGGCTGCAATCTGAACAGACAAAAATGAGCACACAAAAGGAGAGGAGGAGAACAGCAAAATGTCACAAGTAGGACTGTTTTGATTGGGCCTTTACTCAGTGCAGCAAATCCCCATTTCTGGGTGAGTAAAGTTTGAAGATAAAAATTAAGAAGCTGGGCTGATGCCACTTGGAAAATGTGTGTCTAATGTTCATCAGAACACTCCCTGAAAAGCTTAGCCATGTTGCATACTGAATATTTCTGGAGGACATGGGGGGGTGGCAGGACTCGCACCCTAGGCACATACAAGAAAAAAAATGCACTTTATTCCATGGTTTGAAGCCGAATGATTTATAATTTCATACAAATACAAAAATAGTTGTCTAAAATATGAATAATTATTGCATCTTCACATCTGGGATGGAAGGGGGGCTGTAGGGGTAACAGGCTTAGTCCAAAAAGGCAGAGGGGGCAGGGGAGAAGAAAAGAGGAGAGAGACAGTGGTGGGGGGAGAAGGCTAGCTCAGTGGTTTGAGCATTGGCCTGCTAAACCCAGGGTTGTAAGTTCAATCCTTGAGGGGGCCATTTAGGGATCAGCAAGGGGAACTGTCAAGGACAGTACTTGGTCCTGTTTGTGAAGGCAGGGGACTGGACTCAATGACCCTTCAAGGTCACTTCCAGTTCTAAAAGGTAGGTATACCTCCATATATTTCACAAATATGTCTTCTCCAGGCCATCAAGGAAGAAGATATTTACTCCTTAGAAAGAGAGGTAGCTATAATGGAATTATGATTTTTAAGAGGTGATGGGAAAAGAGATTCTTAGAGTGTGGAGAACTCCTGGAAGTGGAAAAATTGCAAACTTTTTTTTTTTTCAAAACTTGTTTTAAGAAGCAAGTTGTGGCCTCTTCTGAAAGATACAGAATCTGAATGCTGCTTTTGCTTTCATTTTCAGGTCAGGAAACACATACACACACACACACAGACAACACAAATCATAGACCCCTGTCCGCTGGTGGAGAATGGGATTTCTTGATTAATTATAAGCTTTGTCTAACATCACATTATTAAATGAGAGCTTTAAGACTAGCTAGCAATCAGATTTCAGTAGAGTATTTAAATACCTTTGAATTTTGGTCCCTCAGCATTTTAGCACAGAACAACAACAAACTGCCCCCTCCAGCCAGTAAGTGGCTTGGAAAAAGCTCTGAGCAGATCATTGCTGTTGAATTAATTAAGAATCAGAAAGACAATTTACCATTCTGAATGAGGGTTTGCGACCGTGTGAACCTCCCGTGGACAGCTGTCATGTGCAGTGGACTCTTGCCATCTTTACTCTAACAAAAGCAAAACAAAAGACACTTACCTACAGTATAAAGTAATGCCATCAATGTAGAGTTTCTCAAATACAGTACTATCAACAGCTTGAATTAATAAAAGTAACTAGAGCTCAATCCTGCAGTTCTTACTCAGACCAAACTCCCATCAACTTTAAAGGGCTGTATGACTGACCCCAAGATTAATATGAAAATACATTCAGAATGCCTGTTTTCTGTAGGTGCCAGACCTTTTTCAGCAACAGGAGTGGGAAATAAGGCAATGGTTGTTGCGAATAAATTTTCAGAGACATTCCACCAATGTGGGGTGCATGGGCCAAATTGTTAATGGATAAGTGATATATTCCTGAGTGTTATTTACTTTCTAAACATATGAATAATTCTCACAGTATTTTCTTATCTTCCATATTGCTTGGGAAAATGCCAGGAATAACACAGAGCTAAGTTTCAGCAGTCCCTGGAAAGTGTAAACAAATACAAACTATTTGGCAATTTAAATAGACACACATTAAAATGCAGTCCACTACATAAAGAAATGAGCTTTGGTTAATAAACTGCCCCCTTAAGAAAAATTGGATGTCCATCAAAGACCATTAGAAAGCAGGTGCAAACAGTTAAGGAAAGGTATAATGTCTAATGGTCAAAGTTTTGGAGCCAAGGGAAAGGACCTCTGTCTAGGAATATTGACAGGGAGCCTGAAGAGGAACAGAGGAAGGATGTTGAACCTGATGACTCAAGCCATTCCTTGTTTATTTGAATCAGGCTTTGGATTCATTTTCAAACGCAATTCCCAGCTTTATTTTAATAAAATAATACTGATTATTGAGCATCTATTAATTTAAAAAACTTTACAAAGGTGGGTAAAGTACTATTATTTCCATTTTACAGATGAGGAAACTGAGGCACAGATTTAAGTGACTTGCCAGAGGTCACACCACAAGTCAGTCACAAATAAAGCAATAGAACCCTGCTCTTCTGGCTCCTGGGTTGGAGTCAGAATTCCCTGATCATCATTATCACTAAGTAGTATTTGTGATACAACAGCATATAGAGGTCTCAGTCAGGATTGGGGCCCATTTTTACTACTGGACAGAAGCCCAAAGGAACATGCAGAATTGTGTTGAACATATTTTTGGGGAGAATACCCAAAATAATAGTTTCTGTGATAACTGTAACCCACCGGATGTGATCTTGATGGCACTTCTGGGATTGTAGTTAAGTAACGATGCAAGTTCTCAGAAACTGATTGGCCTGGAGTTTCAGGGTGCCATTATATCATATCAATCAAAGCACTGTGAGCTTCCCATGAAGAAAACATAATTCAAACTCCCAGCATCGCTGTGTTAATCCATCAGCCAATTCCCTGAAGAATTTACAGTAACACTGCGCTATGTTATTCTCACTTGCAGCCTCTTGTGGCATGCAGAGATTTTAAACCAAAAAGGTAAATATATATTTAAGTAGTTAAATTTGAAGAGATGAAAGATAAGCTGTACCTGAATATTAACATCTGCTCCATTATTCACTAGCAGTTCAAGACACAAAGCTCCATGAGTGGAGGCAGCAGCAAAATGCAAGGGGGTAAATCCACTATTATTAGGCTGATTAACATTAGCACCATAGTCAATCAACTCATTAACTACCGAATCCTGACCATTATAACATGCAATGTGGAGCGCAGTATTTCCGTAGATATTCATTTCATCAATCTGCAATGAGACAAGAATGTACAGTTAAAATTACAGACATCAGCTCATGGCTTTTCATCAATGTTACTCAGACCTCAGTGGTTCACGAGCCAAATTAGAGACCAACATTACCCAAAAGAGTCACAATAGTGTGAATGACAGGGGAAATATTTAGTTTATATCTATCTAAACTCTATACATATATTATTCTCATAGCAAATAAGTTAATAACATAGTGCAAGTTCATAGCTTAATTGATTAATAACATAGTAAAACCACCCTGATTGGTTAATTATTAAATCACACAGTGTTTTAATATCATGTGCTGCAAAGCGCCACAGGAGACACCCTAAAGAGCCACTTGCGGCTTGAGAGCCACAGTCTGCGTATCACTGCTTTACGTAATGCGCTGCACACTGCAAGTGGAAATAGGTGGAGGCTTGAATTGTCATGGGTCAGTGTTCATAAGCAAATTTCATTGATAAGAATATACCCCAGTAACGCTTCATTCTGAATGCTTTCCTTTTATTATTAACTTTTTGCCCTGGTGGCAATTTTTAAAGTCAATGTAAAGTTAAAGACTGATGATGACGATGAAACTAAAAATAAACTGGAAAGCTGTTACATCCAAGAGGGAAAGTAGGAAAAATAATAAGTTCAGGTTCCTTTAAAAATAATTATTGTGGTTTCATTTTAGTGACAAGCCAGACTTCAGGTTTGTCTCTGCAGATTACTTGGGGGGTAGGGGGGGCAAAGAAACCACACAGTCCTTTACACTGCATTCTAATAAGAAACCAATACTCAATACCACAGTATAATAAAGGTATTAAGAAAATCTTAGATACAGACTTTTCTGAATTGTTTGTGTAGAAATTAGTTTTTCTACAAAATTAGCTGAAGCAAGGTAAACAATGACACTCTACAAAGTCAAGGAGACTACGGCACAAGTCATTATCCCCGCTTCCCAGACACAAATGCTGTATGTTCCCCAATTTCATGGGATTATTAGTCCCTGCGAGAGATTTTAGTCTGCTGGGGAATGAACACTCAGATGATCACACACAAAATTTGCATCTTTTGGCAACTGTTGTACACAGCATTTGGGCCTAGAAAGCTGTCCAACGTGTGAGATAGATTCCGTAATCCAGAGAATGGGAAATGGTTTCTTCAAAAACTCTGCCAATGTCTGTAGCAGCAATGCCAGCCAGACAAAATCTCCAAATAAACAGGTGAACAAAAGCCAGGGAATTTTCCATGATTAAAGTACAGATTAAATTATATAAAAAGATTACAAATAGTGACTCAAACCTCAGTATTTTGTGGCTTTCGTTTAAAATACCAATTGCTACTTACCTCTACACCTAGATTAAGAAGGTGTTTCACTACATTAATCTGCCCATTGGATGCAGCAGCATGAAGTGGAGTGTAACCCTTTTTGTCCTTACAAGTCACCTCTGCGCCATGGTTAATCAGCAAGGCAACAACCTCCAGGTGGCCTTTAAAAGATGGGGGAATGGAAATCATCAGTGACCTATACGCTCCTACAGTGTAATTTACTCAAATTACTGCTTTCTTCCTAACTCACTGTTCTTTTTGCTGCTGCTTCATAAATGCTCTAAAAGACAGCTCATTTTGCAAGAAAGTATTCTTAATCCTAGCATCGGCCATGCCTGCTCGGTGTGGCACTCTGTCCTCTTCTAGCAGTGGCTTGGCCAGCTAGAGATTGATGAGCCTGCTACAGCAGCTGAGGATACGGAATGCCTCTTTCCAAGATTTCCATCCAGTTTTTTGTGACTCAAGTTAGTCAGTAAAGCCTCATTCTAGCAGCCACGGATAAACTGGCTCTGGATGTAAAAATTCAGTTCAATGTCGCTTATCCTTCCAGTTTACGAGATTTCTTGGGCTAAAATATGTTGCTGGTGTGAGCACAGGTTGAATTACTTCACCTACTCTACAGGCCACCACTTGGAGTGGGCAGCGGGGATCAAACCTGGGAGCTCTTGATCTTAATGCATCAGCCTCCACTGCCTGACCTAAAAAACACACCTCTGTCAGCCAAGGTTGTATCAGGTTAATCCATCTCTAGCTGGCCTAGCCACCACTAGATGGGGGCTGTCAGGGTTCTTCCCCACTCTGAACTCTAGGGTACAGATGTGGGGACCTGCATGAAAGCCCCCTGAGCTTATTTCTACCAGCTTAAGTTAAACCAGGTATGTTTCAAAGTTACAACAAAACAGGGATAAACCTCCCTCTAGCAAAGGTAAAATTCACAAGTTGAGAAAACAAAGATAAACTAATACACCTTGCCTGGCTGTTACTTACAAGTTTGAAATATGCGAGACTTGTTCAGAAAGATTTGGAGAACATGGATGATGTCCGGTCCCTCTTAGTCCCAAGAGCGAACCCCACCAAAACAAAGAGCACAAACAAAAGCCTTCCTCCCCACCCCCACCCCCCAAGATTTGAAAGTATCTTGTCCCCTTACTGGTCCTTTGGGTCAGGTGGTCTTAACCCTTTACAGGTAAAAGGATTTTGGTGCCTCTGGCCAGGAGGGATTTTATAGTATTGTACACAGGAGGATTGTTACCCTTCCCTTTATAGTTATGACAGGGACAGACTGCCACACTGAGCAGGCACAGTGTACACTAGCACCACTTCTCATTAAGGAATCCGGATGAAATGAGTGTGTGTCTTGAAAAAATGTGTCAACTCCCTGCCCAGTGAACAGGCTCCCCATTCTTCTCTTTACTCTTTCATACCCTGTTCACATGCTACTCCCCCATTAACAGAAGGAAGAGTGAGCATACCAGCCTGACAGCACTGAAAGATTCCCAAAAGAGGGTTCTGTCAATGCCATCTATTAATTCAGCTGCCAGGTCCTTTCTATGGTCATCTTTCTGGCAACTGCTCTGACGAAATGAACCTCCTGACTGGGGCATAAGTGCATAGCATTTAACTAGCCTCTTTGGTGACTCTCAGCTGGTATGAATCAGTGTAGTTCCACTGAAATCAATGGAGCTGTGTCTACGATACCAGCTGATGACCTGAGCCCATAGCCTTAATCAACGTAATTACAACTTTCATTTTCCATGGCAGGAATTGGGTCTGGTGTAATACAGAGCACACTGTCGGTACTTCAGTAATAAAACAAACCACAACATGGTTCTTACCCATATATGCTGCCCAATGAATAGCTCTCCTGTCCTTTTTGTCAAAAGCATTGATGTTTGCCCCTTTGGCTAAAAGCAAGTTCACCATCTAAAACAACGACAAGTAAATCTTTGCGTCAGCCACGTATTCCATTTACAACCGCTCAGTCTATCAAATAATGCTATCACCCTGGATGTAACACTTGCGTCGGAGGGTAATACATCGTTGTGAATTGCTGAGCAAATCACACTTGCTTGTGTGTGACATGAGCATAAGTTATGAAGGAAAACTTGAGCCTTAAAATTAGAGATAATTTAAAAATCCCTTCCAGGAAACTGTAGTTTAATTAAACTAATCATTAAAAATGTTTGCTGTTTTGGTAAAAGGCACTAGAATGCCCCAGCCTGGCCCAGCCCCACCTGAAACAATGCTGGTTACAACCCTGGTAAGAGTCAGTTGTCATTTGTATATTATAGTTCTACACTGCAACTTTTTCAATACTTTTTTTTTTTTAAACAGTGTGGATTTAGTGCTTGTGGAAGGTGCTGGATCCAGGACAGTGGGAGACACTCTGGAATCAGAAACCGGCATGAGCAGCAGCACTGCACGCTTTTACATGCTACCCTTCCAATGCACCTCAATCCTGAGCGACAGGGACAACGTTCTAAAGGTGAAAGGATAATTCAGTCTCCATGCTTATTCAGGACTCGATCCTGCAAGGTGCTGGGCCTTGAGCTAGGAAAGCACTTAAGTATCTGCTTAATTTTAAGCATGTGAGTAACCCTTAACATCAATGGGATTATTCACGTACTTAAAGTTAACTACACACTTAGATACTTTGTTGGACTGGGGCCAATCCTCCATGCCTAGCATGATCGAGCCTTCAGTCCTTGTTCCCTCTGCTGACACTGCCAACAAGTGTGCCATTTGCTATTAACTAGCACTATACTGGCTTGCTTGAACTCACCTCCTGCCCACGGGCAACCGGACTGAGACAATTCATTTCATATATGCCAGCAAATAGCTAGCAGAAAGCACAAAGCTTCAGTTGTGATGACAAAACGTAAAAAGTTCCAGATCTCCCAGCACCATCCAGACATTAATACAAGGATAAGCAAAACACACAAAACAATTTGATTGTAAAACATATAACACTTTAAGCTTTTCAGTACTCATTGGAGAAATGAATCAGAGATTTTATTAAAACTATTTAATCTATTACTAGTTGTGCGCTTTATTACACTCTACCCTTAAACAGCATTATATCAAAGAAAGTCAATCATGTTAAAATGATAAATATTAACTGTTTCCTAAAATATAAAACTTTTAAAAGGCCAGTCTCTATAACCCTTTTATAGCAAATCCCTGTAGGCTGCTTTTTGTAAAGTGCAACACAGTAAATCAACTTCAGATTTTTTGTCAATTATATCAACCTCAATTAGAGAATTTTTATTCCACGCTTAGGCCTAGAGCAGTGGTTCTCAACCTATTTACCATTGTGGGCCACATATGCAGCTCTCTGTGTGTTACATGGGCTGCATCCACACACTATATATACTACCTGTATGGCCCTGAGGATATCACATGGGCCGCAGCTGTGTGCTGATTGGGCCGCAAGCGGCCTGCGGGCTGAGAACCACTGGCCTACATCCTGATGTCAATGAATCTCTGCACTGGGATCAGGACCTTAATACAGTGGCTTTCAATTTATAATGGTGTAATTGTTTAGTGCAGTGGTTCTCAACCAGGGGTCCACGGCCCCCTGGGGGGCAGTGAGCAGGTTTCAGGGGGTCCTCCAAGCAGGGCCAGCATTAGACTTGCTGGGGCCCAGGGCAGAGAGCTGAAGCCCAACCGCATGGAGCTGAAGCCCAGGGCCTGAGCCCCACCACCTGGGGCCGAAGCCAAAGCCTGAGCAACTTAGCTTCGTGGGGGCCCTGTAGTGTGGGGCCCTAGGCAATTGCCCTCCTTGCTACCCCCTAACGCCGGCCCTGGCTTTTGTATACAGAAAACCAGTTGTGGCACAGGTGGGCCGTGGAGTTTTTATATCATGTTGGTGGGGGATAGAGAGGGGGCTCTAAAAGAAAAAGGTTGAGAACCCCTGGTTTCGTGAATACTGCAGAGCAGTGGTTCTCAAACTTATCTGATCACATCCCCCTTCTCTGTGTTTGTAATAGTTTATGCCCCCCTCCCACCACACAAGTACATATACTGATAAAACAAATCAACACGCGACTCTCACTAAATATTAAAAACAGTAAGGCATTGATTGAAACAGAGCCAACGATCCATTGTAATAAGAGCAAAAAAGCAAAACTGTGATTGTGGTCGATGCTTATAATTAAATGTGCACATTGCATTGTAGCAAATGGTTTAACGTACAGATGGCAACTACTTTGCATAACGCTGCGTAAGCTTAAGAGAAATCCGTCAAAATGCACGGCACCTCCTAGGGTCAACTGCACAGCACCATCTGAAGACCTGATCATAGAATATCAGGGTTGGAAGGGACCTCTGGAGGTCATCTAATCCCACCCCCTGCTCAAAGCAGGACCAATCCCCAGACAGATTTTTACCCCAGTTCCCTAAATGGCCCCCTCAATGATTGAAATCACAACCCTGGGTTTAGGAGGCCAATGCTCAAACCACTGAGCTATCCCTCCCCCTTGCGTCTGGAGGAATCTGCTTAGCTAGTAATTCATTACTGTGGGTAAAATGTGTGCAGTAAAGTTTTTTTTTCCAAAAGCTCCTCACATACCCCCAGAATACATCGCACACCCCTCTAGTTTGGGAACTTCTGCTGTAGAAGGACTTACTCCACAACCCTGCAAGGTAAACGGAAGTAGCATGTTCTATTTTTAAACCAGAAACAAATTTTCTAGAAAGCGAATTAGAAAAGCACAATGATTGACTTCTGCATATCCCACACACTTGTGTTCCTCTTATTAGATAATTAATGCTTCTTCAACTATTTTTGCATAGTTCATAGTGCCCATAAGTTTCTGTATTGCACAGGCAGTTAACTACAGGATAACACATTGGACCAAATTTTGCTTGCATTTACAAATAGTGCCAGCCCACTGACTTCAGTTAGGTATCACCAGTGTATCTTAGAGCAGAAGTTGGTCTAATGTCTCTCATAAGTGAAGGTTAGATATCTAGCTATCTATGTCATATAGAGATACATGAACTCATCGTTAATTCTGACATAGACAACTGTGCCACAAATCAATCAATAATGCTTCTAGGCCACTTACCTCAATGTGGCCATTCAGAGCTGCATGGTGTAACGCTGTCCGCCCCCCTCTGTCAGAGACATTGACGCTGCTCAGCATTGGGATGATTACTTCTGCGCACTTCACTGCTTTGTTTGCAGCTGCTACATGCAACGGTGTCTGCCAGTTCTTGTCCCGAGCATTAACATCCGCTGAATGCTTAATCAATACTTGTACTGCTTCCTGCCATGGAAGCACAGTTATAAACACACTATTAAAATAAACATAGGGCATGCCTATGTATAAACATCTCTCTCTACACATCCTATGGTGAAGTGTGGGAAAAAACGGTTCTTGACTGTTACTGGTAGCCATAGGAAACTCATATGCGAGCAGAGAAAAAGACAACCAGAGACAGTCATTCAAAAATATTCCAGGTGAGGGAAGTGAAATTGTTGATTCAAATGCCCTTGTATTACATGTCATCTTATTGTGATATATGTAACTTTCTTCATATATATTTGTTATCCTTTAAGGCAGAGTCTTGCATTTCTAGCCTACACAAACTTTCCCTTTTGGGTTTTAGGGTGTGCAAAACTGCAGGGTTGGGTCCATGCAAGATAGGTCCACTGACCTTTAACACTAGACATTAGCCAAGTTCTACTCGAGGAAATGAATGTATTTAATGTATCTGAGATTGAAAAAAAATGGGGTAAGTATAGTGTATGATGAATCCATCTATAAAATAAATGAAGCACTATTTAGACCAGGGATAGGCAACCTATGGCACGGGTGCCGAAGGTGGCACGCGAGCTGATTTTCAGTGGCACTCCCACTGTATTTACTTTACATACAACAATAGTTTAGTTATATATTATAGAATTATAGAAAGAGACCTTCTAAGAACGTTAAAATGTATTACTGGCACGCAAAACTTTAAATTAGAATGAATAAATGAAGACTCGGCACACCACTTCTGAAAGGTTGCTGACCCCTGATGTAGACAGTAAGGTTGAGACAAAATTGCTATATGTAGCAGTGGTAACAGGACAGAGAGAATAAAAATTCCAAGTTAATTGCGCAAGTGAAAAATTTCAGGTTCAGAAAGTGTGAGAGTCCCAGATTAAGCTGACATTCATGTCCTTAGTTCCTATCAGCACTTTTTTCCTTTTCCAGTGACCAGAGTTTATGTCAAGTGTCTCAGTTGGAACACTGAATTTCTTTGGCTTTTTGTTACTTTTTGATAAAACTTATTTTTTACAAGTGATAATGTAAGCGCATATACCAACAAAATTAAACTACATATTTTCCATTTGAGACATTGCACAGCTCTTGACCAAGGAAATATGTACCACGCATACTTAGGTGGGGGGGAGAGGGATAATATATTTAGACATCTCACAGCTGAACAGAGAACTGTGCCTCTCAGGGTGTCTCAGGCAGAATGAGACTACACCAAGGTCAGTGTAACTTGCTCCTTTAGCTACAACCCTGAGCAAAGGATAATCTAGCCCTAAAAAAATATCAAAAAGGACCAGAAAGCTCACATTGTCTTGTCAAATGCATATATAATGGTACTACATATTTTTGTTAAAGTACAAGTACACAATAGCATTTATACAAAGCGTAACTAGGTATTATATAAAGTTCTAGACACACGCACACACACAAACACTATTCACACAATTGCACCGCTTTAGATAAAGGAAGAGTAAGCAGTTTAATAACGTGCCTATTATGTGTGTATTTTATACTCATATTATACACAAACACACATGTATTACACATATATATGAAATATTTTTACTTTACCAAAAACTAAATGTTTTGACAATTTTGACAAAAATCAGTATGTTCCCATAACTTGTTTGGAACAGAAAAACATCCTTTTCAATAGAAAAACATTCTGTTGGAAAAGCTACGACAAGCTCTCTTCAGCTCTTAGGCAATATATATGTCTTAAAAGACGACTCTCAGAAATTTACTGTGTGTGTCTTTTGCTCTTTACACAAACATAATATGAAGGAACCATGTGAGGGCACAATGGGATCCAAATAACCATGTTTACTGACTATAAGTCACAACCATTTAAAGGGATACTCCCATATTCCTATAAACTACAGTACTGTTTTTCATATACAGAAATGTTTTCTATTAAGACTAGGCAAAGTTTTATTAATGTACAACAAATACATCATGTATGTATACATCACGTGCCTGGGAGAGCGCACACAGCCTGGATTGACACTACAACTATTACTCTTTTGTCCTCTATTGATTTCAGCAATATCATCTTCGACGGCAATCCCATAAATTGGTGTATAGCAAATTTACTCAGTAAATGAGATTGCTTATCTTAAAGTGTTGATAATCATATATCATTGTTAGTCTCTTAGAAGTTTTATTATCATTACTACTACTACTACTACTACTGGCCAATTACTTTAAAGTTACTTAAAGAAAATCCACTTTGTACACCTTTGGGACCAAAATTCTACTTGAATCAATGGAAAAATTAATGTAAATTTGGCTCTTGAGATAGAAAGAAACAGGTGTTGGAAGGTAAAAATAAATAAATAAATGACTTGGCAGGTAATTTTTTAATTCCACTTTCATTTACATCTACATATGTTTTCCACTTACATTCCACTTGGGAGCTTAACTTTATTCCAATTCTTTACGGAGGTGTTTTTCTCGTAACTTTTAATTATCTGGCTTTTGAGGATATAAAAGATCCTTTTTTTAACCGTAATTTCCATGCGTATATTTAGTACAATGGTACTGCTTAGGACTCTGCATTTATATTTCTTTTAGCATTTGCAGTATAATCCAATTATCAGAGTGAAATCTCTCAACCACTTCTAACTGTACAATGCTAAAATTTGATATATACATTAAGTAGCCAGTACAGATACATTTGAGGGGTTGCATTTTTTTAAAATAACCAATTTAAATCCCTCAAATCAACTTTTTGTTTTAATGAGTTTTAAATCCAATAAAAAAAATGTTTGCATGTGTTTTTGTAAGACTCTAAATGGTTGCAGGGAGACAGACTGTCAGTGTTGAATGGAAGCTTTAGAACAAACCACTCTCTCTGTATAAAACCTTAGCCTTACAGGTGATTGCTTTAAAAGTGGACTAAACCCATGGATACTTGACAAAACATAGTTAGGCCTAATAGTCAACTTTTGGCCCAAGAACCCCCTGGATGGCTGATATTGATCTGGTATTATGGTACTCATGCTGGAAATTTGTCAGGTAACCTGTGCAATGATTTATTTTCACAAACATATCAGTACCAATAGCAGTGGATTTAAAAAAAATCTTATGATGCTAAATATCATTCAAAATGTTAGTAAAGTAATGGCCTTCACACGAACAAGAATTAGCAAAGGAAAAAGAACAAGAAAATTAAATTTTAATAAAAATATATACATTGAATTAAGATTAGCCAGTTTACATGGATGACAGCTCACTTTTTCTATTGTTTTCTCACATACCGTACCTGTGATATCATTCCTTTTGGGATGCTAGAATTACCAGAACTATGGAAAAGAAAGCTGCTCAATGGGAACTCTGCACAGGGTCTTCACTTGCTTTCAGCAGTAAAGGGTTAAGGGTGAGGCACAAAGCCACAGTAAGCCATGCATTTTTAGCTAGGACTGTCACAATAGATACAATTCACCTGTATCTAAAACAGCTACACCATATAGGTTGTAATTACTAGGTTATAAAGATTATGGCTGTTATTGAAGGTTTATGTCTAACCTTTATTTTTAATGTGTTTTTTTTTTCTATTTCACTCCTTTACAGCGTTCGTATTCTATTAGCTATTTCTTTCAGTGGGCTTCATTGGAAGCCAGCAGCTGGGAAGCTCAGCTAGTAGCTAAGCAATGCTTGAGTTCAGAAATGAGCTAAGGATTCCTGCCTCCAGGCTTGGCAAGCACTGGGATTGTTATGGAGGTGATTCCATCAATTTCTGGAGGACAGCCAGCTCATGTCTCTTTTAAATGCTCCTCTCAGCAGCCAATTCGGTCTGCAGTTGCGTGCATCATGTCGATTCAATATTATGAGGATAAAAATACACAAAGAGGCCAAAAATGGAAGCCCAGAATGATGGTATACTTGAAATTTCAGTCATGCTTGGGTTATTCTCTCTGATAATTATTATCCCTCATCTTTTGAGATAGTAATGAAAAACACTACAGTGAGATGCTGAAAGATTTCTTGTTGCCAAATGGAAAAAATATGGACTTAACTCTATTTTATGGGTGAATCAGGGGAATTAAAAGGAAGCTTTATGGTTGCCTTTAATACAGTTACTCAAATCAAACTATATATTAAGCCTGTTTGATCACTAGAGTCACACCCTCCCATTCCAATCCCTCCCTCTTATCTCCTCCCCACACCCCACTATGTCTAACCATTTTAAGGTGATTAGACCAGCACCACTGCACAATATATCCCACTTACATCAAGATCATTCTATCTACTGATTGTCTGCTGAAAGTCATGTATTACAGTAACTTAAATTAGGCATCGTGTTAGGGAAAACAATCAGATACACAGGAGTGGAAAACCACAAGTATCCAGCAGGCTAACAATACGAACGGCACACAGACAGTAGCTGATTACTCTTGCTTTAGTGAAGAGGAAAGGCTTTTGCAATCAGAAAATGTGTGTGTGTGTGTGTGTGTGTGTGTGTGTGTGTGTGTGTGTGTGTGTGTGTGTGTGTGTGTGTGTGTCCATTTGTACTTTATTGTGGTACTGGTTTTTTTTTTTCAGTATGTTGTTTGCATGCAACTGCTGGGGTAATCAAACCTCACTCACTTCGCTCCTTGAGGCAACAGCCCGATGAAGAGGGGTCAGCCACATATTGTCCTTGGCATTGACACGAGCCCCTGCAAATAAACAGTACAGATTATTGACATGCTTTTGATGTAATAAAACAACAATAATAATATTAATACATTTCTTGGTAACAAAGGCCAGGCCGTATAGATATGCACAGAATTTATCACAACCTTGCTAGCATCAGTTATTTCT
Organism: Mauremys reevesii; assembly: GCF_016161935.1. Taxonomy (NCBI): domain Eukaryota; kingdom Metazoa; phylum Chordata; order Testudines; family Geoemydidae; genus Mauremys; species Mauremys reevesii. Next base: position 23,168,390 of record NC_052633.1, on the reverse strand, counting down.
ACTTTGTTAACTCTTAGAAAATTACCTTACTTTTAAAAACCAGAAAGGTTCAGCAGTAAGGTGGGTAGGGGGCCTAGGTTGTCTATCAAAGATTAGCAGGTCTTCTTAGGACCAGGCAAATGTGCAAGTGATGTCAGGAGGCTGGGCAGCTGAGGTAGGGATCTGAGACCTGATCCTGCAAGCTACTGAGCCTCTCAACTTTTGGAGCAGACAGCATTTAGCATCTCAGGATTAAGTCCACAGTCAATCACGCAGGAGGAGGAGGACAAGAATTCTTCAGCTTGGAGTGCTTGTTGGATGTGTTAGGGAACTATTTAAAGGAGCAACGGGGGAAGGTTGGGCATCTGGATACTGTTGGGTCACTTGTTGAGTGGAGGGGGTAACAAGAATGTTTTGGGGCAGCTAGAGTGGGGTGGGTCAACAGAACACACACTAAGAAAGTGAGCTTCCACATCCATGTGGGGACCCAAATTTAGTTTTAAGTAATATTTTAAAGCAACCCATTGAGGCAATAAACAAGGAGACATCACTGGAGGGAGCAGAGAAAATAAAGACAACACTTTATTTTAAAATATTATTATTATTATTATTGTTTGAAAGCAGAACATTTTATAAATTAGCAGAGTTGTCTGCAAATCTGTTCTGGATACAATTGGATAAGCTTTAGACAAGTATAAGTGTCCTCCATATATCACAATTGAGCCTTAAAATTCTTCACTAACAAAAAGGATGTTTTAACCTAATTTTGCACTAGGACTTAAGCTCATATAAAGTACCCAATACAGGGACTTTGGTTTTAATTTTCCCTGATTGTAGTGGATCATTCAAGGTCTAAGCACCAAAAGTATTTTCCAAAACCCCACTGCTTATGGGTGCTTACAAGTTTGCCCCTCACTTGTAATGGTCATTGAGAATTTGGTTCTAATGATCAGAATGGAAGCAATTTCTCTGGGTTTCCTTTCAGGTTTTAAAAGTTGGAAAAGGTTTCAAACCTCCCAGGTCACCTGGCTTCAGAAAAATAACATTACAATTTGTCAAAGTGCCAATATGAGACAGTTATAATCTGACTGGCCTGGGAGTTTTACATCTAATGGAACTTGCTATGCCCATGCAAAACACATGTCTGGTTTATTGAGTTAGATGTTTGATTTGAGAAGTTCATTGATGATGGATTTACCTTTACAGATAATTCTGATATGAGTAAAATAGAAGTGAACTGTTACCCTATTGATCTTCATAACAGGATTATTATTTATAATGCAGTGGTGCCTTGAATCCTCCATTATAGAGCAGGGCCCCATTGTGGTAGGCACTGTGCAAACACAGAACAAAAGACAGTCTCTGCCCCAAGGAGCTTTCAATCTAGGATTCCAATGTAAATTGTGTTACACCATTTTGGGTAAGTCAGGGTTGTCAGATGCAAACTGCATGGCCTAAATCCCAATGACTGGCATCAAATATTTCTTTTCAAGCAATGTATTCTGTGGTTCAATTTTTTTAACTGATTTATCTTCACCCATTCAAGAACTCCCATGAGCAGATGGTACCGAAGCAGAGAGGCTTATGGGACGAATAGCATTATGTGATAAGCAGTTATATCATTCCTTAATATTCAGCAACTATAGTGGCATCTGAGAATAAGAAGATGATTAGAAAATCCAGGAAATTGTTTCTTTGAGTAGCTGGTTAAGCCTTTCACTGATCCACTCACCCTTCAAGAAGCTGAATAGGCAGCTGCCTAGAAAACCACCAAGAAAATGATAAAAGCAAAATGATCACGACACACACACACAAATTATGCAGCATGTTCTCAATCTTATCTCCCTCTACTGTTTTCCACATCCTTTTCCTCTGTATGTTTTTCAATATGCTGTTTACCTAACAGAGTGGAATGGCTCATTCACAGCTAGTTTAGTCTATCACACATTTGTAAACGTTTGTCTTTCCAGATGTTTCACTCAATACACCTTGTTTGGTTTAACCAAATGCCTAGGATATATGGTGTTATGCATTTAAGCATCAGCTTCCATCCAGGGATCTCAAAGCACTTTTCAATTTTAGTATATGTGCTGCCAAAGCGACTATTAAGAAAGACTCTCCACATTCCTTAAAGGTGGGGAAATGTGACATTGTATAGATGGTAAAACAGAGGCACAAAGAAGGGAAGGCCTACTTTGTCAAAAATGCTCTCTGTTTTTGGGTGCCAACTTTTAACAGCTAGGCAATGCTTTTCTGTTGCTGAACACCTACACTACCCATTTAAATCAGCCCCTGACATCCAGGCCCTCTGTGTTTCAATTAGGGCACCCAAAGACAAAAGGACCCTCAAGTCAGTGAACACTTGTGAAAATGCAGACCTAAACATATGTCTGTCTTCATTGCAAAGTTAACCTAGGCTCTTAGCTGGGTATTTTCTAAGTGGGGGGTCCTCAGAAGGCAGCTTTATAGCTGTCCTCCTCAGTCTCTGCACTGGAGGAATTATCCTCTGGCTGGAGACAAGGATTTTAGAGCCCCCGCTCCTTTACACTGCTCTGGCCTTTCTATCCAGTGCAAATGGGCTGAAGCAGGAACGACAGTCTCACCCATGGTACACAATTATCCAGAGCCAGTGGATGAGGTTTGGCTGGTAACTTATTGGAATTCACATTGCCTATAAGAGCATGGAGATATTCTTTCCCACATAAGGAACACATTGGAAATCAAGAAATGAAATGTATTTTCCACAGCAAGGCCACATCTTCACTAGGTAATGCATTAGAAATGCTACAGGAATTCTTGGGAGATACGGGTCAGAGCTACCTCATCTACTTATTAATAGAAATCTTCTTTGTGCTGCTACTTGCAATCCTTGAAAAGATAATGCGTCTGCATCCTGCTCATATGCTGACAATTCACAATAACAAGATATGACAATGACTACATGCTGTATTACCACATGTCAAAATGAAGGTAATTAATCTTTACCGCCTGTTGAAGAAAGGCATGCTTGTGTCTAATGTATTGGAGAAACCATCCAAGCTTAGTCTGTCAATGTAATAATATTCACTCACGTTTTTCGACTGGGATCAATGACATACTTGATGATCACATGTGAAAATGTAAGTCTCACAAGTTAAAGCTCCTTGACTAAGGCAACTGGCTAACCTACGGTTTCTAAATATGTGATGGACAGAGGGAATGTGCATAACTTTCTTGTTTAGTTGAATCCCTTTTTTGCTTTCTCCAACCATTTTTTTTTGGACAACAAATTCCACTTACAAGCTGTCTGTACAACTTACATCTGGTGGGAGAACAGCAACATCAAAATTTAAATGGAAGAGCTTTGTTACAGTACTGTTGCATTTAGGATGTACATATCACTGATAACTGGGGCATCAAGTCAGACAGAATAGGAATTTTGAACAGATGGTGTAAATGTCAGTAGGAATCTTGACGGATATTGCTTATTCCATAAAATACCACTCATGGGCTAATGCAGTGGTGTTTGATCAAGCTGCAGTTTATTGTTACAAACTTTGATATTGCCAAGTCATTTATCCATCACAGAACTAAGACCATATTCATTACATGAATCCAATCTGAAAATAGTTTTATTGTTTTGGATTAGTAACAGCAGTCAGATGCAGAATGCAAGACTCAATTACAACAACAATGGTCTGATGCCATATTGCAGGGGTTCTCAAACTGGGGGTCAGGACCCCACAGGGGGCGCAAGGTTATTATATGGGGGATCACGAGCTGTCAGCCTGCACCCCAAACCCCGTTTTGCATCCAGCATTTATAATGGTGTTAAATATATTAAAAAGTGTTTTTAATTTATAAGGGGGGTGTCACACTCAGAGACTTGCTATATGAAAGGGGTCACCAGGACAAAAGTTTGAGAACCACTGCCATATTCCATTCAGTTGGAGGAAGAAAGCTACCATCTGCAAACCATACTCAGATAAAATCTTAGCCAATTTGCACTCTTACCGCAAACTAAAACTTTTTTTTTTCCAGATTGTAATAAATTCAACTATCTTCCCAACCCTCACTTTTAATTTTTGGTAATCTCTTCACATTCTGCATTTGGTCACAAGTAGAAATGCTATATTACTGTGAACAGCCCCTTTTTGTGAGTTTTCCTTCCCTACTAAAACAGCAAAAGTGTTGGAAATTTTGCAGCAGAGCTTTTTCTTGTGCGATTTAAAGCCCAAATTCTTAACTAGAGAGATCCAAGGTAAGCCTCCAAATTTGCTCATCTGAACAACGAAAACTTCATTTGAGGTTTGCTCTTCGGAAGACAAATTAGCAATTAATTAATTAATTTTTATAATACAGTGTGTGTTTATGTGCAATAATGTGATTCAATCTCTAGACTACATGTTACACATAGCAGTAGCTGTTTAATGCTACAGAATCTCAAGAGCTTGACGATCAGATATACGCCTGCACTCAATTCTTACCACATCAAGGATGCTGATAAATTTATTTCCTATTACAGCACAGTTATATTTTTAATATGTGATCCTTACTCTTTCAGCTTGTAGCTTCTTCCTCACCCTCAGTCAGTCTACTGTAGTGGAATAAGCTCTACTCTTAACAATCTGGTTTAGAAACACATGACCTTTGGGCATTTGCAGGCACATCCAGGAGTTAGCCGTGATCTTCTATGCTTCTTGTGAGGTGCCAACTCTACCTTTTATTCCGACAACTATCAATCGTGCTTTTCATTTTCAAAATAGTATTGAAGCAGTACTAATTATTTATCACAATGCCTCTACATAGGTAGGTGGGTATTATCTTCCTGCTGCAAATTGGAAACCAATATAGAGAAGGTTAAGTGTCTTGTCTCAGGACACAGAGCTAGGCAGTGTCAATCACTGGGATGAAAATTCACAGTCCAGTGCTCAATACCCTGTCTCAGTCTTTACATTGCACAATAATGCAAGGAGAGATTTGACATTCCCTTCCTAAATCACCCCTCATACACTATATATACACATGGATAGGGATCCATCCATCACTATGCAGCAAAAAGTTAAGCATGTGATTAATCCCACTGGAGACATCAGGAGTTAACACAAGTCCTTCACTAAATAGGGATGGTCTTAAGCATGTGCTAAACTTGTTTTCTGAATCCACAAATATCAAATAGTTTTAACCCACTGCAAGTTGGTAACAATTTGTAGTTTTGGTTCATTGTGTTATTCTCAGAGTATATGTTATGTACCTATAGCAAGCAATTTAAACTGGTTCTGTTATCCTGCAAACAGCATAATGCTCCTTGGAACACAGCGATGGACAGGGCCTGAATTTAACCTGCATAAGTTAAAGATGCCTCCCTTGGGCATTCACTGTATATTTTGTAACATTGGCTTCTCTGTTGACTAATTCAGTCTTCACATTACCTGACAAAATGAGGAGCTCAATGATCTCTGCATCCCCCAGAAAAGCCGCAACATGAAGCGGGGTGCGTTTCTCACCATCCTGGAAAACAGCAAAGATTGCACAGCTATAAAAGTATGGTCGACACTGGTAAGAGCTAATGCTAAAGTGTCATTAAGCTTTGATTTTCTACCAGTTTCTCATATTAGAAAGATGGGACTCAACCAGTAAAGAATGAACAAAACGTTCTGAACCAGGCATTTCTCTTTAACAATCCACAACTTACATGCTATATTTTTTCCATCAAGCATGGCACAGAAACTATCCTTTTCTGGGCATTCCTTTTCACATATATAGTGAATGTAATTTGTACCTCTCTTCCTCCCAACCCTGGAGAAACAGTTATGCATGAGGGAAAACACTGTCCTCAATTAGGCCCTTTTTGAAATGTTTGCTGCTTTGCTGTTATACTGACATAATTCAAATCCTTCTGGACATCAGCCTTTGTGATGCAATTTGATTGAACAACACTGCACAAGGCTCTAAAAATAAATACTTCTGAGAAAGGAATGGAGCAGTTCACGAGGTCATTATAGACAGAATGCCCTTTCTCTGCAAAGGTAATCCAAATACATGCAGCCTTTCATAAAGTGTTCATCAGTAAGTTATCAGAGGGGTAGCCGTGTTAGTCTGGATCTGTAAAAGCAGCAAAGAATCCTGTGGCACGTCTGTTGGTCTATAAGGTGCCATAGGATTCTTTGCTGCTTTTACAGATCCAGACTAACACGGCTACCCCTCTGATATGTGGCACCTTATAGACTAACAGACGTTTTGGAGCATGAGCTTTCATGGGTGAATACCCACTTCGTCGGATGCAAGTAGTGGAAATTTCCAGGGGCAGGTATATATATGCAAGCAAGAAGCAAGCTAGAGATAACGAGGTTAGTTCAATCAGGGAGGATGAGGCCCTGTTCTAGCAGTTGAGGTGTGAAAACCAAGGGAGGAGAAACTGGTTTTGTAGTTGGCTAGCCATTCACAGTCTTTGTTTAATCCTGAGCTGATGGTGTCAAATTTGCAGATGAACTGAAGCTCAGCAGTCTGGTCCTGAAGTTTTTTTGCTGCAGGATGGCCACCTTAAGATCTGCTATTGTGTGGCCAGGGAGGTTGAAGTGTTCTCCTACAGGTTTTTGTATATTGCCATTCCTAATATCTGATTTGTGTCCATTTATCCTTTTCCGTAGAGTCTGTCCAGTTTGGCCGATGTACATAGCAGAGGGGCATTGCTGGCATATGATGGCGTATATTACATTGGTGGACGTGCAGGTGAATGAACCGGTGATGGTGTGGCTGATCTGGTTAGGTCCTGTGATGTTGTCGCTGGTGTAGATATGTGGGCAGAGTTGGCATCGAGGTTTGTTGCATGGATTTGAGCTAGAGTTACTATGGTGCGGTGTGCAGTTACTGGTGAGAATATGCTTCAGGTTGGCAGGTTGTCTGTGGGCGAGGACTGGCCTGCCACCCAAGGCCTGTGAAAGTGTGGGATCATTGTCCAGGATGAGTTGTAGATCCCTGATGATGCGTTGGAGGGGTTTTAGCTGGGGACTGTATGTGATTGCCAGTGGAGTCCTGTTGGTTTCTTTCTTGGGTTTGTCTTGCAGTAGGAGGCTTCTGGGTACACATCTGGCTCTGTTGATCTGTTTCCTTATTTCCTCGTGCGGGTACTGTAGTTTTGAGAATGCATGGTGGAGATTTTGTAGGTGTTGGTCTCTGTCTGAGGGGTTAGAGCAGATGCGGTTGTACCTCAATGCTTGGTTGTAGACAATGGATCTTGTGGTGTGTCCGGGATGGAAGCTGGAGGCATGAAGGTAGGCATAGCGGTCGGTAGGTTTTCAGTATAGGATGGTGTTAATGTGACCACCACTTATTTGCACCGTGGTAAGTTGTTGACTCAAAATAGAGAAGTCTGACACAGTCTAGTCCAGTATTGCCAAGACCAAGCATTCAAAAGTCTTCAGTCAGGCCTCCCCCCAAAAATCTTGAGATCGGCTTAAACACAAAGAGGTTTTTAAAACAACATATTTGAAGTTCTTTTTCTTTGCCTTCTGGCTTTTGAACCTTTAGGGTTCATGTTTTCAAGCTTACCTCTGCAACCAGGAGGGCTAGAAACTTACTGTAATTTAAAAATGAAAGACAAAATTCTTTTGTATTCTCATGAATCCAAGGTCTAGAGCTTTAAGAAAAAAATCCACCAAATATTACAAGACTCACAATAAAAATCACAAGAACTGGTAACAGTTCTAACCAGATAAGTACTGTGTTATCGTGCACTTCATATGTTTATTTATATTTAGAGCCAAACAACATTAAAAAACATACATACAAAGAGATCTAAGTGCCCTGTCAGTTAATAAAACCTACAATAACAGGACCACCCAGTATTAAATATTCATATACAGGTAACAAAGTAACTCATCAGCCAACAAATCAAAGCAATGGAAAAGCCCCATTTATATTCCCACCCCACTCCAGGGACATACCCCAGACCTCTGTCAAGTAAACAGCTGTTGCAGAATGCCTTTAGGATCATCATTTGTGGGTTATTCGGACCATCTTCAAAATGTTCTGTAAACACTAACTAATCAATGCTGCAGAATCTTTTTTCTTCTGAACAATGAAGAATGTTTCCCCAGGCTACACTATACACAAGCACTGCAAGCCTAGGAGCCACTGATGGACAGGGTGAGTTTTGGGTGGGAGGGTCTTTAAGTCTCTCATATGTATAGATTATTACAAAGCCTTAGAATTATTTTTAAAAAATCTAAAATACTGTAAAACACTTGAAGACAGACTACTCAAACACAGCCACACTGATGGAGGAAAGACTTTCTCACAATCTCCCTTTCTCATAGGGAAGGTATAATATTATTAAAAATTTCTAGTTTTTCACTTCAAAAATATCCCCACTCTATGCACTTGTAGGCCAGAATTCTCAAGAAACCTCAGTACTTATTAAGGCACCTAAGTAAGTGGCCAGACTTTCTAATGTGCTCACTACTCAGCAGCACCTGCTGAGAACAAAAGAGTGCTAAGCATTTTTGAAAATCTGGATCTATATAGTTTATTCAGTAACATTTTCTATGATGTAATATATTATGCTTCAGTTTGCATTGGCAGGGCAAGCGTGCGCTGTGGGATAGTGCACCATAATACTCAGAAGGATTACTTCGTGCTTCTCTCCTAAGACTGTACAATACATGCAGAATCATAAAAAAAAGACTGGTCAAAATCCTGAACAAAAATAGAAATGTTTTCAGTGCATTTTTTTTTAATTAATGCATTGCACTGTAGAATCTCTCTTGGGTTTGGGGCAATATTAGCAACAGTTCTTGCATCTGTCAACTCTAAGCTTTATAGTACCACCTTGTGACAATATACAAGGCTTGATAAGAGAACAGAGGGATGTGAAATGGGGTCTTGGTGATGCAAGTTCAAGCAAGTATCCAAAACAATCCCGTTAATTGATTGATGGCTTATCAGGAATATTTCACAATAATTCAAAACTTAATGGGGATTTGGCTGTCAGAAAAAAAGGTGCAACAGGAGAGTGGAATTTTGTGCCTGTGACTTGTTTCGACATAACATTTTGAGGCAACAAGGTATTTAGTGGATCATCTGATACAATCAATTCATACGGTCCTAAAAATAAAAGCACCAACCCATTGACAAGCAGAGCAATGTCTATCCACAAGCATCTGATCCTCAGACATCGAAGTCATTGAGAGATGACTTCAATATCAGCAGAATCAGGTTTTAAACAAACAAAAAAGTTTTTTTTAGTGGTTTGGTTATTTTTAAGCCTGATTTCTACGTTTCCTAGATGAGAAAATAAATCTTCTGCCACCTGTCACAATTGAGCACCGAACAACAAAACAGGGCTCATGCTGATGCAAGTTATAACTGAAGAAGATAGACTTGAAATAATTTCTAGTAAAAGGCAAAAAACAAAACAAAACCCAACCCTCCAGAGGGTGATCATTTATTGGGTTACTGCTGAAGAAGCCTGACTATTACATCTGTAGCTGAGAATGTATATAAGTAGGTCAGTCAGAGGATCATTCTCAGGTTCCTGTTTATGCTACAAAAAGAATAACAAAGAAAACAAGAGGAACTAGGGCATATGCACATACAATGAAATTCACTCCTTGTATTCACAGCCCACACAAAGACCATCCGCCAATTAAATGGTGCCCAATCTTTGTGCTGAGCCTACGCACAGAGAGATAAGTTCAACCACAGACATAATTTTGACATGATGGTAGAACAGTGAAAAATCAATGAGGTCTAAACATTGAAGGCTACAAATAGAGAGAGAGAGAGAGAGAGAGAGAGAGAGAGAGAAAGCATTATTTCAATCTGTAAAAGGTTTGGCAGTAACTAAGTTCATATAAACATTTAAAGAAAACAAAGAAGCAAGAGAAGATAGTGAAAGGAAGACTGGACACAATGGTAAGATAAATAATAAGGCATGTTTCAGATACAGGACTTAAAGGAACTAGACAATAGATATGTTACATGATGGCTAAGACAAGTTACTGAAAGTGAGGTAAACAGTCCCCCTTCAAAAATGAATTAATTTGTTGCCTTGGTTCACAAAAGAGCATGTGCATCTACTGAAGGTGTCAATGAAGATGTAATGGAAAACTAATGTCTGCCTTCATTTTTGGCCATATGAATTGGTTGAGCCACAGAGACCAATGTAATACATTCAAAATACTGCTTAGCACAATTAAAATCAGAATAATACTTAACCCACTGCCAGGCCTGATTCTCCTCTCACTTACACCAATGTCAATCAGGAGAAATGCCACTGATGTTAATGGAGATAAGAACAGAATCAGAGCTAAAAAGCTTTAGGGATTCACACTTTCTCCAAATTAGCCAGGGTCAATTTACGAGGCAGACTAAATTACATCATAATGGATGCATATCAATGACTAGAACAGAAAATTACTCAAATGTAATGGAACAGTCACACAGAAAGAACCTTCAACTTATTTAACACAATTTAAGCCACACTTACAATTGCTAAGAGACGGGAATGTATTTACATAGAACGGACAGTTCATAAAGTGGGTGGTAGTGTTGATAGAATAATTCAGGTTCAATTTTACTTCAGAAAAAAATAATGCAGGGTGTTGGGAGCACAGGCACACTTAGGCCTGCTGGAAGCCTGCTGTGAATTTTAAGAGTCTGCTCTAATAACATTTAACAGCATGACCATAAAAAGAACTGCACATGTGCACAAAATTTCAGAGCAATTGTTTAGTGCTGCGCATGTGTAAGAAATTGCAGAGTAATCATGTTTGTGAAAAAAAGAAAAGACAAGATAAAGTAACTAAAAAAAAACCCGTCTGAACTAAAACTAAACCTGTACTGATGGGAGGAGAGTTGACATGGAAATCAGAGACTAATACATATGTATAAGAAAAGATACCAAAAAAAGTTATAAATAAATCTGTGTAACAAAAGGGGGTTGAAGCTGTATTGTCCGGTCCAGAAGGCAATTGTGATGAGATCATCCTGATGAGCTCCTCACTTGTAAGTAACTGATCACCACTTGCTAAGTGTTTTGCCTTAATAAAGATTTGTTAGACCCATCTGATGAGTAAGTGAATCTCAATCCAACATACAGTAGGCAACTGATTAGGAGCTACTAAGAGGAAAGAGCAATTGAGCCAGTTTAGCTCCTGGGCTATTTAAAAACTAGCTATGGTCAAAAAGTTTATTTTGTAAAAACAACATCTTTCTCGTCAATATTTATTTTCCTTCAGTGATTCCTCTGTTAAACTGTGCAATTTACAAAACAAATCCAAATGCCTAACCAGGAGCACCAGCTGGCATATGAAAGTCAACTTGTGTTATTTCTGCTCTCTGCATTTTCAACAGACATAACCACCCATACAGGTTTCCTGAATCAAAACTTAAGGCCGGACCCTACTAATCTTAACCCCCTAGGTATGTTTACACTGCAATCAAAAACCGTTGGCATGGCCGCTGCTGGCCCAGGTCAGCTGACTTGGGCTCACAGGGCTATAAAATTGCAGTATAGACATTCAGGCCTACACCCAAAAGTCAAGATTTGCATGACTGGGTCCTTAACTGGTGATTTTGTGGATACCATATGAGGTAGAATAGAAATGCATTTTGCACTTATACGAAGGATAAGGATAACAACGTTGGGTTTTTATAGCACTTTTCCTTCCATAGGGCTCAGAGTATGTTACAGAGATTTGTGAAAACTATCCCCTGCTTTCAGATGAGCAAACTGAAGCACAAAGAACTGACAGGCTTGTCTACATGGTGCGGTAAGGTAATCCTGCTTGAAACAGTACTTCAGTAACACTCACTAGGAACCTTTTAGAGCACGTTAGCAGGGAGTACCGAGGCAGTTAGAGTGCAACACTTGAGCACTCGACAATTTATACCCCTCTGGTGTGCACTGCCACACCAGATAGACAAGCCCTAAGCAACTTGCCCAAAGTCACTAGCAAGTCAGTAGCAGTTACAGCAATAAATCCAGACCTCCTGTCTCCCAACTGCATGCACAATGCAGTTTCCCCTGATATATTGACCCCAAAGTCCCAACAGTAGCTTGCTTATGTCAGTGAACAAGGCACACAACAGAAAACACAGGAAAGAGATATGTGCAGTAGCAAGTGGCATTTTATAATCACACTTCGAACTACATGTGGAGTATTTCTATTCCAGTACTAGACTTTTCAGGATCCAGATATGCACAAATAACTCTAGCTAAATGCAGGTTTGCTCAAGCCATCTTCATTTACAAATGTGGTAGTGTGATGTATTAACAAATTCCAGGCCTAGTCATTGAGCAAAATACAGGAAAAGCTGGATTTTTCAATCAAACAAGGACATGTTGTGAAATGACAAGACACTTATATAAAGTCAGTGGTTACTAGCCTAGAACAGCTGCGCTTGCTAGTTAGAGTGGTTATTTTGTCACCGTTACAGAAAAGGTCATGTGCAGTTTCTGTTAAATATAAGTGACTCATCCCTCTTCTTAGATAAAATAGGATTTAAGGAAGATATGTGGCTTGCAGATCACTTGTCTAAGAGTCTCAGTCATTCTGAGGTCTATCTTATTGGCTGTTGATGTGGGTTCTGTAGGGGCCAAATTAAGTCTTTTAAATAATATTTTTATTAATCAATCATCAATACACAAATGTGACTTTATGAAAAGAACACAGCTTTTTCTCACTGAAAATGGAAATGCCATTTATTAAATTGTATTAAATCTTCAAAATGATTTTTCAAATATCTCTTTACTTTACTCTGACTCCTAGTAAGGGTCATGCTTATGGGTTTTGGTACTATACTTAAAATACCTTTAGTCTAATTCTTATAGAGTAAGACATTGCACTGGAGAATATTAAGTCTTATGTATAATAAGTATCTTCATTATTTTGGATGAATTCTTGATCTATTATGCCTATGTGGATTATTTAAGGTAAGCAAAAGTGCTCAATATTGTTTTGCTGCTGGTTCTCTTTCTATACATAATCTCAGGCCAGGAAACTGTGGCTTCTCATACTGGACGACTACTAATCCTCGTTTGTAGCTGTGCACATTGGTATCATCCCAAATTCATGCAAATATATTTAAGATTCTAGCTTTCATGGTTGCAGACTAAAGCTTGAAAGCATGACATGAGTACTCTAAGCTCAATAAACAGAAGGGAAATAAAAAGCATCCGAAAATTAGTATTTTTTTTATTTTAGGATTTTGTAATAAATGCTGATGATTTGGGGGGGCTTGACTCTCAAACTCTGAGCACTTCATGCTGGCAATGCTACTTCAAGGAAAATGAAACCAGTCGCATCTGCACACTGCCTATGCATTTTAATTTGTACCCCATCCTTCCAGCTAGTCCTTCTCAACCACTTCACTTCAAGAAACACTTGTGTAGTTCTTCATAAAATGACTGCAAGAGACTTTATTATTATTATTTTTTTAATGGAAGGTGAAAGTGGAGAATAATGGAGAGGTATGCAGTGTTCTTCCAGACCTGAAGAGCAGCTCCCGTGTAGCTCGAAAGCTTCTCTCTCTCACAAACAGAAGCTGGTCCAATAATGTAGAGGTATGTCAGCAAGCTCTCCTAATGAAAGTCAATGTGATTTGAGCGACTACTTCCCTTATGCGCCTTTGAAAATCCCAGCCCAAGTTATTCATAAATCCCTATGTAGATTAACTGTAACCGATATCCCAGCGAAGGGGCTTAGGTGTTTAAAGAAATAGTACATGTAGATGGTGCTTTGACTGGCAGAGCTGGTGAAAAATGCTATTTATTTTCCATGAAAAAGTTCAAACATGATAAAACTTCTGGCAGAATCTCTCTCTCTCTCTCTCTCTCTCTCTCTCTCTCTCTCTCACACACACACACACACACACACTCTCTCTCTCTCTCTCCCTGGCATAAAGAAAAAAAGGAAAAAAGAAAAAGGGGAAGAGGGAAAAACAAAGAAGTTTTTCAGTTTTCAAAAACCACACACTTTTTGTTCTTTCACTTTTTGAAGTGGAAGATTTAAACCTAGATGAAAATTTTCCATAAATCATTTTGTTTCAGTTGAAAAGACATTTTTCTGTGAAAAAAATTGACCTGCTCTCCTGCCTGGTGGGCTAGAATCCGGAAGCCCTAAACAACTGCCTAGGTTTCAAATGCCCACCACTGGTTCACACTGTGTACAGGGCCATCACTAGAGGGAGGGTCAAAAAGCTTTTAGGGAAGAGAGAATGAAAGAAAAAAAATTCAAAGAGGTCCCCGCCTTCTTCTCCAAATTAAAAAACAAACAAAATTACATTTATATTTCCATGTATAAAGGGTAAGTATTAAAAATACCTGCCTGCAGCTAGATCAGTGGTTTCATAGTACAACGTATGTTGGTCTATAAAACTAAGACACGGGGATTCCAATCAAAATCCCTGTTCCCTGAGCTGTAGGCCAGTGAAAATTGCCTGCAGACCCACCTCTGGGTAAAAACAGTCAAACGTTTAGTGATAAGAAGCAACTACTGCCCGCTAGAGAAAAAGTATCATTGCCATCAAGATGTAAAAGCAGCATCTTGTTCCCCATGAAGACCAGTGAGAAACACAGAGCGGTCACTCTGACCTCTATCTTGGCAAAATGAACTAAAAACAAACAAGCCGTTCTAAGCCAAACAGTTACAACTTTTTCTTGGTTACAAAATAAAAGTCCCAATTACAGAAGCATCATTTAGACCTCAGTCTCATTTATTTTTTAAACACACACTTCCAGGCTAGGAAAGATATTGTTTATATTGCTAGGTTACATAATTTGTTCTTCTAATTTATGATTTGCTCTGAAGTCTTTTCCCAAGGTTAATATTCTATTTCCTTAGATAAGGACAACTCTCATGCTGCTTTGACAGTTTACTATTGTTAGGTATCACTGATTTTTCATAGTTTCCCATGTCCCATTTTGTTCTGCCATGCTAATAGCTCTTCCGCTGTGGGCTCTGAAACATCACATATGACTTTAGAAATTCTTAAAACTCACTGTGAGAGTAGTCAAATCATATTTTTACTTTGTATTTACATTTTAACTCTTTCAACGTTTTTACTATTAACCAAAAATGATCGAAAAACAACCCATCATTAACAAGCAGTGCCAAAGCTTCCTGTCACATGGCTAGAAATAGCCAAGCATTGCTGAAATGGTTACATGGAAGGAATTAGAAACAGACTGAAGATAATTCGCATATGCAACTACCGTGACTAGCCAGCTCACAGCAGATGGGAGATGTGGTGTTTTCTACCCATTCTTTTAGTGACATTTCCAGTATTTGGTATTTATCTGAAATTACTACTTTAAATTTATATTTCTGAATATATCCTGAAAAATATTTTTGTAATTACTGCAAATAACATTCCATTTCTTATGTACAGGCAGCAAGCTGGTGGGTCAACAGAGTCTTGCAAGGGCTTTCATTATCCTGAACAGAATTCCGCATAAAAACGTTCACATCAATTATCTTTTTTCCATTAAAAGCCATGGTGTCCTCACAGAAAACATATGCTACCCACTTAATATTTTACCTGGGAACTGAGTACATCTCCATAGCAACAATACCCAGCAACCTTGGACTGAAGGGGACATGAAAACATTTTATGGGTAGAACTTGAAAGCATGTAACCATCTGGATCTGCACAACAAGAGCTATTTTTGACAAACTAATATGCAGTATAAAGAACAGATTACTCACCTTGCAAGTATGTCAAAATTCCATTATCATCATTGGAGAAAACAAAAATAGAGGGGATATAAAGGAGACAATATTTTACAATTAGCATCTTTAGAATCTTATTTCAGGACAAGACACAAGAACTGATAACAGTACTTACAGAAAGACATCATCAGCTTCACCTCAATCTCTCCTTTCACCCCTCTATATGAGCCTGATCTGGCTCCCATTTAAGTCAATGGCAACTCTTTCTGTTGATATCACTGGGAGTTGAATGGAGCCATTTAACTAAAGCTGGGGAATCACTGCTACAGCTGTAAGACAAATCTCTAAGTCTACCTCTTTCAACCAGATATTTGACCCACAATGGCCACAGGAGCTGTAGTTCCAACCAAGAGCCTCCTATGTTGTAAACAAACCAGACAAACCACTGGAACTAGCTCAGAATAAAATAATGGTGATGTTTTTGGTCTGGAAAAGACCCAAGGTAAGGATGTTTAACTTAAAAGACCAAGTTGACAGCCTGCAAATCTCTGTGCTGTCTCAGCACCACAGTCTAACCAGCTCCACAGCTTACCAACTGTACTCAAGATGTCAGCAAAAACTGCTCATTTTAAAGTTCTAATGTAATTGAATACAAAGGGAAAAAGTGTAAGACAAAAAACAAACAAGTTCCGAAAGAAGAGCAGGCTCAGTTTTGAGATGTTCCCCTATTAAATACTTAACCTCTGCTTGTTTACAGCTGTTTACCATGGTCTAAGCTAGACATAAGCCAATCTATCCTGCAATAATTCCTCTGTGTGTATATCACTGGCCAAGCTGCAGCTTTCTTAATCTTGTTGTTTGAGATAGCTGTAGTGAAATTAACTTAGACGTTAAATATATTCAAATCCTGAATGAAGGTCAGTCCCAAATCTGCAAGGGCTCATTAGTGAGAAATTTTACAGAGATTCAAGATATACTACTTTCAGCTGTTTTAGTTCACAACAATAGGGATTTGGACAAAACTTACTGTCCCTGACTGACTTGCACATTTGAAGTAATTATGGTACATGTAGGGAATTACTACCCTGTGCTGTAGATACTTATTTGTTCCAGTAATAATTAGGAATCTATTTAAGCCATGAATCTCTAGCTACCAAATATTTTCCATTTTGTTAGATTTTTTATACTAATGGAATAATTCAAATTGAAGTCATGACAGTTCATAAGCACAGTACATACACACACAGTCACTTACCAGAGCATTAACATCCTCAGTTTTGTAGATCAACATCCGTATCTCCTCTGGATCACCGCTGAAAATTGCTTGGACCAGTGGTGGCTGGGAATAGAAAACAATCATTAAAGGTTTGGTTTTTGTTCTTTTAAAGACAACATACTATTCCTTCTAACATTTACCAATACAATGCACAGACATTATGCATTCAATCCTTCGTCAGTCTCAAATCAACATGAAAATCTTATAAGCAAGGTTTATTAGCTTGCACCAGGAAATCTGTATGCATGAACACGTAAGTGTACAGAGCGGGAACCCCATTAAAATGGCAGCTTTTGCCAACAGATACCACACAGTCAGCACAGTTGTTTCCTAATCGAAGTATGAGGTTACCAGTTTTCCCTTAGATACTTCTCAGCTCTAGCTGTCAGCATATGGCGAAGTTTTAATAACAATCACTCTACAGACATATTTAAGCAGAAAATAAATGAACAGCAGTGTATTTCTCGATGATTATTATGCATCTCAGGTTAGTTTACTAAAGAAAAAGCCAATAAGCACAGTTTAACTACCCAAGACGTGAAATAATTGTCTCACTGCTTGAAATTATGAAGTGGAATGTACAAATATATAATAAGGCAGAAAGAAGGAAAAATCTGGCACACCCATTTGTTAAGTGTTGTTGACAGGGGAAAGATGACATCACTGCCAGTTAATCAGAATGTTGACGACTTTTCTCTCTCTCTCTCTCTCTCTAGGTTTGTATTAGGCCCACAGCACTATAGTATCTGAGCTGTCAAGTAAATTGACAGGACACAATCAACTTCAAAATCTACTCAATTTAAAAAATGGTGGTTTCAGATACCAGACCACAGATCCTGTGCCAATGTTTGCAGTTTTACAATCACATTTTGCCTTTTTTTAAAATATTTGTCTCTCCCCTCTAGTGTATGAAAAGCCCACATAAGCAGCAGGGGGAAATGACTAAGACCCCCCTATTCCTGTAAAGGGTTAAGCACATCTGTAATGCAAATTGACTTCAAGGAGACTACTCAAGAACTCAAAGTTAGACAGAGCTTAAGTCTTTGTAGGACAGAGACCTAAGTGACTATGCACAAAATGCTGTATACTGCACAATGTCAACAAACTAAAGAAACGGGGAAGATTATCATTGAAAGAGGATGGAAGAAACACTGTCCTCTGAGTTCTTACTTGTAACAAAAGCAGGTAAAAAAATTCTGACAGACATGATTTTTAAGAGAGACTAATTGGGAGAAGAGGCCAGAGAATTTGGGGACAGGATGGATACAGCAGATGTAAGGAGGGAATGCAAGATAGGATGAAGGAAAATTGAGAAGAGAAAAAGGTTAGTTAAGTGGAAGGTTGAGGTGGAAATTGTTCCTCTCTCCCAGTATTTTGGAGGATAAAATTAATAACATATATCATATATACTCATTCATTATCCTGCTCGTTTATAAGCCGACCACCCAAAATGGATAAGTAAAAATAGCAAAAACTGTATGACCCTTTCATAAGCCAACCCTATATTTCAGTGGTTGCAGAACTTTGTCCGGAAGCGGTGTGGGCTGAGGGATGTGCTGGCCGCCGCTTCCTGCCTCCCCCATTGGCCTGGAGCAGTGAACCGCGGCCAGAGGGAGCCGCGATCGGCCAAACCTGCGGACGCAGCAGGTAAACAAACTGGCCCGGCCGGCCACGGGCCAAAGGTTGCCGAACCCTGTATTAGATATTCAATTCAATGATTCCATAGAGTTTAAAATCATCAAATTTTGGTGTAGACATGTTTATAAGCCGACCCCCACTCTTTGATGTGTCACTTTTTTACCAAAAATATTCGGTTTATGAACAAGTATATACGGTACATATATCCAGTTATGGATACTACACTTTAAGAAATGCTGAACACCGAAGCATTATCCTTCCACTTCATCTCTCTACTTATCAGGTGTTCAGTTTGTGGAAGACATTCTTAATTAGGCTCCCCACTACTGATGATGCTTTTGCAGTGCAGGCTTCAAGTTCTCCTCAAGCTCTTTCTCAATGCTGCCTATGTTATCGACAATAGAGCCGAGGAAGGTGAAATCACCAACAATCTCAACTGGCTGGTCGCCCACTTAAATAGTAGAGCCTGCAGCACGTTCAAAATCATCAACTGGAAGAACTTTGTTTTTACCCTAATTAATTTTCAGGCCGACTTTTGATGCAGAGCTTTCCAGGGCTTTACGTGTCATGACTAGCTTGTTCATTGATTTGAAAACTAGCACTATGTCGTTGGCACAATCTACATTGGTGAGGTTCTGATCATGATGGCATATTCCTAAACTGCATTCACTTACTGTCTAGTCAAGTACATAGTCTATGACAGCATTGAAATGAAATTTTTTTTTGGTGGGGGGGGGAGGGATAGCTCAGTGGTTTGAGCTTTGGCCTGCTAAACCCAGGGTTGTGAGTTCAATCCTTGAGGAGGCCACTTAGGGATCTGGGGCAAAAATTGGTCCTGCTAGTGAAGGCAGGGGGCTGGACTTGATGACCTTTCAAGGTCCCTTCCAGTTCTAGGAGATTGGTATAGCTCCAATTATTACCTTTTATTACCTGTTCTGGGGTAGCAACACATCCTTGTCAAAGGCCCAACCTAATCTGGAAGAATGAGGTTCTTTTCCCTTTTCCAAGAACACAGTTTGAGGAGCCATCGTATAGAAGATGGACCATTCTACACAGCTTGCCAGGGAGGTCTTTGAGTTTCAAGACCAGTTAAAGCGATTCCCTGTCACCAGAATCAAAGGAGGCCTTGATATCCACAAATGCAATGTGAACAGGGCACCTGAATTCTCGTGCCTTCTCAATAAACTGATGCACAGATGAAGATTTGCTCTGCTGTGAAACATCCAGGAGTGAAGCCAGCTTGTGGTCTGCTCTCACTCCTCAAGCTATCAGTGGCTCAGCTCGGGGCAACAAGAAAGAAGCAAAATCTTTCCCCATGATGGACAGAAGAATAATGCCTTGATAGTTACAACAGTCTCATTTGCTGCCTTTACTGTGGAAGGGAGTCACTTGTTATAAATAAATTACAATGACACTATTACTATTAATTTTAACTATGTGAGAGAGAGAGAGAGATCATCCATCATTTCATAAAAAATGATTGTAAGGCTTATGGGTCTATAGCTGCCTTCAGTTACTCCTATGCATCCACTGACTAATGGATATTGTTTCTGAAGTGCACAGTAGAGGAGATAAAGTTTTAGGGTTGCAAAAGACGCTCTAAGATGTGTGTGTGTGTGTGTGTGTGTGTGTGTGTGTGTGTGTGTGTGTGTGTGTGTGTGTGTGTGTGTGTGTGTGTGTGTGTGTGTGTGTGTGTGAGAGAGAGAGAGAGAGAGAGAGAGAGTACATGGAGAAGATAGCATCTTCATACGATATGCCTATTTTTAGAAAAATATGCCTGAAATATTTTGCAGCATTATTGCTTAAATTTTAGGTCAGAGTTGAGAATGTGCATCTGCTGGTGGTCATCATAAAAAAAGTATTGTTGTATCGGTTGGCTGGCAGTGGGAAAAAATGGAGGTTGTGTAAGTTACGTATGTGTTGATGATGGATGTAGGATGATCTGAACTGATGATTTCCTTGATTTTCAGTCAATGCTGTTTACACATGGATGACTAACTGTACCAATGATTGTTTTATTTTGTTGGGTGGGGCAGGGTGAAACTTCCTAGGTTTTTTAGTAGGGTGTGATTTTTTAAGTAATGAGACTGACAGATTTAATGTGATATTCTATTGACAGAACAGTTAAAATATTTATTTATTTATTTATAGAAAATGTTTTGACTGAAAATGCCTCCAATTCCAAAAGCAGCAAAAATTCTAATATGAAAAAAAAATTGGAATGTGAATGTCAAAAAACACATAGTAAACTAATGGAACTGGAAATAGAGTGCATGTGTCATTCATGTTTTTTCTATTCCAGATTTTTAAAATGTGTACACTTGCTTTATTGATCTGGATTTTAAGTGGTGTCAGATTCCAGAAAAGAGGTCATTTAGGGTGTGTCCAAAATTTTCTCTTAGAAATCCAAACCAGCAGCCAACATAAAACTTTTGTTTTATTGTTCTTCTATAATAGCTATTACATTTGTGATTATGAAATGTGTCAATAAGTTTTCTTACTGTAGTGAATAAGTGACATTTCTTAAAAATAACTTCTAAGATATCTTCTGCAGAGATTTTTCCAGGTTTAGGTGCATTGTTTACTCAAAGAATCATGTGGATGAGAGATGTTCCCCAAATGTAATGTTCTGCTCTCCAAAATTAGAGAAGCACTTTCCCCTAGGGATAGGTTAGCTCTGTCGAGGAGAAACTGAAGCAGTGAAAAAAATATCTGAATACAGATTCAGGAGCACAAGGTTCCCTCTGACTTTTCTTGTGTATGCAAAACTTTATTTAGCAAACTACTAAAACATATACCTAACTTTAATTCAACTGGACAGTCATGAACCTCACTTTAAGCATGTGAGTAAAGCACCTTACTGAACTGAGACCATAGTGAGTATCTCAGTAGTATACAGAAGCAACTCCAGAGGCATTCCATGCTGACCCCCACACCTTGCTTGAGAAGAGGAGGCTGGGGACTACATGGGGAAGCTGATGGCGCCTCTGGGTCCCAAGGCAGTGCAGCCCTGGTCGGGCCTGCAACTGCCCCCCATCCTTGGGGTCATGTGGTGCTGCTACGGTGACCCAAAAGGACCCTGTGTCCTAAGGTGGGGCCAGGTCTGTTATCGTGGGACTTTCTCTACACCAGCTCACACGGGGAAGGGGGTCAGGGGGTCACATGAGGCTGCTACATCAGCTGGAGAGTGCCCTGCATCCCTAGGGGCCCTGCTGGACCTGGTTCTGAAAGCTGCTCCCCTCTTCACAGTAGGCCACTGAAGACATACTAAACAAGGTCAAATCTACAGGGGGCACCAGGAGAAAAGATTGCACCATCACAGCCAGCCAAGAGGAGACACTCACGAGAGACAAGTGTCCTCTTTACAGGATGCATACTAAATCAAATCACCAGAAAAAAATCAGGACTCTCCCCTTACAACTTGAAAAGACAGTACATAATATTTGTAAATAGCATTCTGCCTGACATCCTTTGGGCTGGGATAGGGGATGCTTGAAGTCAACGGGAGTTTGCAGCAAATACAGGACTTGTCCATTTGTGCTGCATCTGTGTTAGTGATCATTTTATTTCTTAATAAAGCTACTTTTCAAAAAAATGAACTCAGTTTTACCATTAGACTTAAGATTTTTTTCAATTTGTCTTGTTACACACTATAATAGCGAGGATGATCTCACTTACAGAGATTCTCCCCTCGCCCATATTTCCCTGCACAAGATATGTGCATTCATTGTGATGGGACATGCTACTCTGCTCGGTTCTGAGAGAGGCAGAAGAGTAACTGCATTAGAAAGTACCATCCAGGCCAAAGTTCTATGGGGGAGAAGAAAGGGTTAATCAGCAGACCTACAAAACAACATGCGGGGTGGTGTCCCAGCACCACTCACCACAGAAAACTAACTGTCCTGTACTGTTCTTACTCTATATTGACACAAACAAATCTTTGCTTCCTCCAGTTTCATCATCCCATTAAGGTCCATAATATATTAGACATCAACTCGATGTAGAACACTCTACAAAAAATTATTTTAAAAAACCACATTATTCAAAAGGCATTTCAAGCATAAAAAAAACAAAAAAACTATGCAGCAAAACAAAAGGTAGAAGGTAAAAGCAGTCATACAGACAATGCAGTGAGACAGGTGACATTTTAATACAGAACAAATTAATCTTTTCAAGTCTTCACAATGCTCAGAAAAGACCAAGGGACTGATTCTGCAATGTTCAAAAAATGCAAGATGAAGCCTAATATTTGCGTTCACACATTTTTTTTTTTTGCCGTGCCACTGTTGACAGTACAAATACAATAATCTCTTCTCTGATCCCTATTCTATTTCTGGCTGTCAGTTTGGCTCCAGATCTTGGCTGCTTTCAATTTTTCTTTAAATAGGCAATCTTTTGCCCTAGGGATGGCTAATGTTTCCAGGTGAAACAGAGGTTATTTCCTGCAATTCCTGGAATCCTGCAATTCTTCTACCCAGAAAACCTCAGTGACAAAGCTATGTTGTGGCAAACTTATGGGCCAAGTCACTGAAAATAACTCATCACTTTTTAAATTTTAGGTCACTTCTAAAAAGGGAAATAGCAAAACAAATTGATTCAATTGGCCAAGTGTCTTTTCTTCATGCTAACTACTTCAAACTGACCATTTGCCCCAATTTCTGTATATCATTTTTAAATGTGTCTGGAGATCACATCTCCAAATTACCTGAACAATTAACAAACAGTGCTTCGGAGTTAAATGAATCAAATGGAGACAGAGATAACATGCTGCAGACTAGTTAGAATCTGGCAGTATTTTGTGGTGCCAAAAGAAGGCTGACCAAAAAAATAATGTAGGGGAAAAATTGATTTATTCATCAGTTCTGGTGATAACAGACTTTTCCCCAAGCTTAAATGAAATATGTAAGGGCTAAATTATACATTATCTTTAGGATTATAATGGGAAGATTTCCAAAAGCACACATGAGTTTCAGGAAACCAAGTCTTACTGGCTTCCTAATCTCTTAAATGCTTTTGGAATTCTCCAAATTCCTTGGGACAGGAAATGTTTTTAAATTGTGTACTGTATAGCATTTGAGTACAATGATGGCACCAAATCAATGAATACTAAACATTGTGCATTTGGTAAAAAAATTATTCTTGCTGCATGTTTCCAGCATTGTGCACCTTCATTGTCCATCTATTTCTATACTCTGTAGCGCATCAGTATGTTAGCTAGCAATCCTTTTTCATATTATATTTATTATATAGGAAGGACAGAGATGTAAAAACAACACTATGCCTAAAAGAGTCCACAGAATCCAATAAGATATAACTTCTGAATGAAGTGAAGACCACACAGTAAAAATCTCTATGGAGATAAATCCCAAATTACAAGAATACAAATAAACCAGGACTACTCTACTGGCCTCTTGATAGGGAAGACTATATTGAGTGCACAATGCTGATCCTGATGGGGGCCATCGGTGCTACTACTGTAACTGCAAACCCTCCAGTCCCACCCCAGAAAACAAGATCCAGAGTGCAGACAACTATAGTATGAACTGAGCCAGGAGTTACCTAGGATAAACGCAGGATAAGCCCAGAGTTGTTGGCTTTATGGGCAGAAGTAACTCTGACAGTGTTATGCCCAAATACAGATGCAGGGCTATGCATATATAAAGACAGTAAACTATACCCCTACAATCTGACCCTCGGATGGTGTAAATCAGTTTAGCTACTTTGACATAAATGGTCTGATGCCAATTTACATTTGGCCTTCTGTCTTCAAGAGGCACCCAACCATTTGCTTTCTAAAGAGTGAGGAGCTTTCAAAAGAGCTTTTCACTTGCTCTCCCAACCAGAAGTCAGCAAGAGTGTTAGGTTCACAATGTCAAAAGAGATAAAATGGTCATCAGCAGGACAGAGCAATAGAAACCATTATGGTGGGTCTGCTATGTCCTGAAGACTTTATGGGGAGAGGAACTCTTTATTAATGAATAGCCATTTTCACTTTGGCTGTAACTGTCCTCTTAATTTCTCAATTTCCTCAAAGCCTCACTCACACATGCAAACCCACACCCACCCCTGTTCTCCACTAACTCCTGATCCTCTAGAGACAGTCAGCATCCCCTCGTCTCCCTCTATGCTATGCGACAGCTGCAAGCAAACACAAAAATGGAAGAAAAATTGAACTTTTGCTAATTTGTCTTTCTTCATAGTTTTTGATTTATGAAACAACCTCATCTCAGATTATCATAAACCTACACACATCCACCATTTAAGCCAAAAGCTACAATGTTAATAATAAAAAACAGATTATAGTCATCCTGCCATGAGCTGAAATATTTCAATTGCTTGTATCTCCACTTCTTTAATTGTGCCACATTTGGGTGCGAAATGGTTGAAAATTATTCAACAAGTAAATCGCACAGGTTGTGGACATCTAAAAATCAATTCCTGCATAACTGGGAGCTAGGGGCTCACACTAATGAAGAAATAGACTCCTCATATTTAACCTTTATGAGATCAGATTATTAATCTGTTTTTAAAGCTCTTCCTTACCCTTCAGTCTACCTCTTATTTACAGTCACTTTCCTAGCTAAAAGGTCTGTTTTCTATATCAATATTTCCATGATTACACACCATGCTTACAAAATCATTGTCCTAACGAAATCTGAAAACCCAACAATCAAATCCTGAAGCTGTTACTCAATTTCTATCTCACTCGAGCAGCAAGACTCAGATTTTCCCCCCAAATGAAGAAAATATCTTAGACTTATTTGATAAAGGAACAAATGCTGATGATACTATATAAATAAGTTACAGCTGCACTTTAAGTAAACAAAGCAGTATTAAAATCTCCTCAAGAAGATTCAGGTCAATTAAATATTGGTCACAGAAACTGTTTGAGGATACTTAGAAACCTTTGAAAAAGATTTCATCTTGCAGTAGGGTGACCAGATGTCCTGATTTTATAGGGACCGTCCTGATTTTTGGGTCTTTTTCTTATATAGGCTCCTATTACCTATCTCATAGAACCAGAAGGGACCCTGAAAGGTCATTGAGTCCAGCCCCCTGCCTTCACTAGCAGGACCAAGTACTGATTTTGCCCCAGCTTCCTAAGTGGCCCCCTCAAGGAGTGAACTCACAACGCTGGGTTTAGCAGCCCAATGCTCAAACCACTGAGCTATCCCTCCCACCTCCAGTCTGATTTTTCACACTTGCTGTCTGGTCACCCTATCTTGCAGCAACTTTAAATCCACAGGGAGATAATCTCAGAACATGGCCCACATGCTGTGACAGACCCAGTTATTGCTGGTGCCTCTTCGTTCTTCCTTGCTATGGCTCGGAGGGAATGAAGAATTTCTGACATTTCAAAAGGGAAGGGGAGGGATCACAGAGAACAGCTTGGTTTGCGCAGTCCCATTGGAAATGTTAAAGATAAGTCTCTCAAGCCCTGGGGATTTGTACTACATTATATGCTATCCAAATAGCATTACAATTGACTACTGTGACAATACAGCCATGTGTGTTTAAAAAAAACCAACAACACCACAGCAGCAAGGGGAGGAACCTTCTTTATCTGCCTAAATGTTCTACAGGAATCACGATATTTCATCACAAGAAAAGCACGGGGGTGGAGGGGGGAGCGGGAATATTAGCCAAAAAAAACCATCACCCCCACATTGGTATCAATTCAGTTTTCCAGGATATTTTTTACCTACAGATTCACTTCCACCCCTCCCCCACTTTAAAAGACTCATTACAAAAATGTTTCCCCAGTTATCTACAGCACTGACTAATTAATGGATAGGAAGCAAATATTGCATACGGTATTGGAGCCAAACCATTTCAGGTGTTAAGTGAAAAAAAAAGAGCTGTTCAAAATGGATACCTATAAAAACAGCCATGTTAGAAAAGTCTCAACATGTAACTAGTCCCATTAAACAACACAATTAGGACTGACTAGAGGCCCTGCCCTCCTCTCTCTGGACTCAATGGGATGTCTGCCATTAACTTCAAACTGGAACAGAAGCAAATACCAGATCCAAATCTGGTATTCAAAAGTTCACACACATTTCTGCTCTCGCTAAAGGCAATGCAAGTTATGCTGTTGATTTCATTGGCAGCAAGACTGGAAGCCCTGCACTGGGGAAGGAAACCAACTTTTCAGACTTGAGTGGGCTTTGGGCCAGGCCTCAAGTCAATAAGAGTCTTTCCACTGACTTGCGTGGGGTTTGGATCAAGCCCATGAAGGCTACTGAGCACGAAGCCTCTTCCCCAAGTTCACAGTACACCTATAAGCCTGCAAAATTCCATGCAAATCGGATAGGATACTGTGCATTTTGCAGCTTTAGTGGGGGGGGGAAAAAGTGCTATGAAGAACTTTGTCCACATTTTCACTGGACATTAATCCAAAGAAGTGGCAGTTATTGAAGTAATGTTGTGTGTGATGTATCAGAGGGGTAGCCGTGTTAGTCTGGTTCTGCAAAAGCAGCAAAGAATCCTGTGGCACCTTACAGACTAACAGACGTTTTGCAGCATGAGCTTTCGTGGGCGAATACCCACTTCTTCGGATGCAAGTTGTGTGTGATGTGACAGACATTATGTTTGTATAGAAAGACAAAGGGCCAAATCCAGATTCTACTGAAAACAACAACAAAAGTCATGGAGTTTAATAAAGATTAAACAAAATACTAGTGCTTGTTATAACCACAACAAAATCCACAGATCTCCATCACATTCAGTCCTCTATAGGCAACGGTGCTTTTTCTGTTAGTGTGTCATCATGAGACTCAAGCTATTATGAATATAAGTATTTGGTGGGCATAAACACGCTAGTTCTCTGCTTTCTGAGGTTATTTCTGTTCTGTGCACAAACTATTTCTTCCTGCTCTTCCTCTTTATTACTATTGGTACATCAGCCAACTCATGACTCACGCTAGTTGCAGACTTTTGTTTCTCAGTTCCCTCTCCAAAAACTATTCAAGAATCACCAGTGCTAGTAATTGCTAGTCAGCTCACATTATTGACAGGCTCTTTCATCCAGTTTCCACTATCCCCAGCAGCAATTATTCTTAACAAAACATCTCTTCCTAACCTGTCAATGAAATGCTCATCTTGTGCTGGTAGTGTCAGGATCCAAATTCACCATCAAGTTCAGTACAATTAAAAACCATAGTGAATACAGCTGAACACACATCTCAGATCAATAAAAGTAGGAGGGGCTGTTGGGGTAGCAGGATGGTGATACTTTCCATTTCATATAAGGGAATGTTTTAAAGTTGAGCCTCAATAAGGAATTTGAATAGTTCAAAGAGAACAGAACAACACACTGATTCAACTTTTATGCAGAAAAATTCCCAGTGAAGCAATCATTAATATCTTTGTACTGGACTCCAGTACTCAAAATTTCTGTGCAATCTTTGTTAACACAGGACTTATTTTTTTCTCCAAATGAGGCAAGAAAGAGAAGCTGCCAAATCTGCCAGTTTGAAATATGTTTTCTTGGAAATTAAAAAGCTTTTGCGAAAGTCTACAAAGTTTGTGAGAAACAGAAAAGTGATTCTCTTGTTAATTCTTTAGGCTTCTCCTGATCCATAGGCATTCCTAAAGACAATCATGTGACACAAGAAATGCACTGCAAATGATGATGTGCTTGTTGCAGCAGTAGGCATAACCACACTAATTTTAATCTAGCTAGAGCAGCAATGATAGCTGTGAATATGTGGCAGTGTGGACGCTAGCTGGGCTAGCAACACTAGTATGTACCCAAAGTCCCCAACAGGCTTGTACAAGGTTGGCTCCCCGATACCGAAACCTGTGTTATATCCTCACTGCCATGTAACCCTTGCCAGCTAGATTAAAGCTAGTGCAGATATGTCTGCAAGCCCCCTCGCCCCAACCCCGATGCCTGGCAGGAGCACCGGGCGGGTGGAGCAGGGCAAGCCCCTGCACCCCAACCCTGCTCCCTGGCAGAAGTGCCAGGCAGGCAAAGTAGGTTGAGGCGTGGGGACGTCCATTTTTCTGGGGGCCCCATAATTGGCCTGGGCATGGGTCCTGTTGGCACAGTGGCTAATCCGCCACTGGTCTCTCACTCCCTTCTGACCAGGGAATTTCCAAACAGCACAATTCCCTGCCTGCACTGTCTTATTCCCAGCAGAGACAGGCTGCCCAACCACACCTGCTTGCTTTCTCTTCAGATGTTAACACATGTAATTACTACAGTTATAAGGTACCACACAGCACTGCCTATGCATGCCTATTTTATTCCTGAGGTAAAAAGCATTATAGGGTTAGCTCAGAACAAGTATACTCATGACATGTTTAGTCTATTCTTTATACAGTTCAGGGGTCTTTGAACAGGAGTTTCCAGGAACAGGTACATTACAAGACAATTGGCTTCTCTCCCCACAGTGTAGCTTAAAAAGGATGAATTCAAAGTGGGTCATGTGTATTCCCCTCACCCAGCAGATATTTCCTAGGAAGCCCACTTTGCACGCAATGTCCCCAAAAGTCCTTTGAAATTCCTAACATTTACATTAGTCAAGTGCCTAGAAAAGCTACATACAGTTCTACAATAACACAAACAGTTGCATCTTCAATACACTGGATGCCAAAGGCACCAAGCGCAATTAGTAAGGTGTAACTTAATTCAGGGAAGTATCAGAGGGGTAGCTGTGTTAGCCTGGATCTGTAAAAGCAGCAAAGAGTCCTGTGGCACCTTATAGACTAACAGATGTATTGGAGCATGCGCTTTCGTGGGTGAATACATCTGATGAAGTGGGTATTCACCCACAAAAGCTCATGCTCCAATACGTCTGTCAGTTTATGAGGTGCCACAGGACTCTTTGCTGCTTTTAATTCAGGGAAGTTTATCTTAATTCCATAAGATTTGTCAGGAAATAGCAGGATACTGTCAGTCTGTCACACCATGATCTTTGCAAATACTCCAGTCACTGTGGTTACCAAATAAAGGATGACAACTTCAAGTGGAGAATAAGCAGCAAGAACAAATTACTTCAAAACACAGATCCCAATTTCATAACAAAGTCCTTAGTTTTAAAGCCAAGGGTAAGCAAATAGGATATCTATGCAGCAGTGCTTATAAAAAGGGGTTCCCATGAAGCTTCAGTGGTCTCTAAGCTCTACTATTCTAAGCAGTCAGGTGTGGGAAGAAAGAGGGAAGCAACTTGGGTAAGAGAGAGGTCTGTGACACAGTGGGCCACTGGAAGTTCACTACTCTGTCAGCAACTTGTCAGGTCTGACATACTCACTACACCTAACACACTGCTGCCATAATATATACCCAAAAGATGGCAAGTAATGTATCATTTGAAAACTAATAACTTACTTATCATTAGTATTCTCACATGATGTACGTATGGGGTGTGTTTAAAGTGTTATAAATATACACTAGACTGGTCTTAAAATGTGTTTGGTGAGCAATGCGTAAGCACAAGACTGTCTGCCTTAGACAAAGAACTATGTATTAGCGTGTGTGACCAGCCTGGTGGTCAGGCACAGATAACCAAGGTACATTTACCTAGAAGGTAAACAAAGTCATCAACTAGTGAGTGGGGGAGATAGCCTCTTAATTATCATAACCGGTTGCAAAAATAAACATGGTGTCAGCTCCCTAGTGCAGTGGTTCTCAACCAGGGGCCCGGGGTCCCCAAGCAGGTTTCTGCGGTGCCACGAAGAAGGGCCTGTGTTAGACTTGCTGGGGCCCAGGGCAGAAAGCTGAAGCCCCATCACATGGGATTGAAGCCCGGGGCTCTGAGTCCCATCACCCGGGGCTGAAGCCGAAGCCTGAGCAATGTAGCTTCACCGGGGCCCCTGTGGCATGCGGCCCCAAGCAATTGCCCTGCTTGCTACCCCCTAATGTGGGTCCTGGCTTTTATATGCAGAAAACCAGTTATGGCACAGGTGGGATGTGGAGTTTTTGTAGCATGTTGGTGGGGGCCTCAGGAAAAAAAAAGTTGAGAACCCCTGCCCCAGTGGGCACAGCCTCCAGGAGGGCTTCCTGCGTCCGGAAACAGGGTCAGTGAACTTTGGGAAGATATAAGGAGAGAGACAAGGCAATTTTGGCATCCTTCAAATGAAGAAACAAAGGAACTTTGAGATCTGTCAAGGATACTGGCCAGAGAGTCTGGTCAGCCATGCTGAAAAAGAGACTTGGTGACAATCTCTTGTCTGAACAAGAGAGAGAGTCTAGTTTGTTAAACTGGTTTTACTTTAAGAAACATTTTTCCTTTTGTTTGCTTGTTACCCTTTCTATCTTTATTCCTTATTCTTGGTATCACTTAAGCCCATGACTTGTTTAATAAACTTGTTTTACTTCTAATATAAACCAACACATGGGTTTATATTATAGATTATAATATATAATTATATTATAATATATTATGTTATAATATAATGTATCGTATTATTATATTAATAATATATAAACCTATGACTAAATAAAATAGTTTGTCAAACCCGAGTTAAATTAATGAGTTGCTGTTTACTGACTCTTTGAAAGAGCAGCAAACTTAACTTCTGTGAATGTGCCAGAAGAGGGCTGGACACTAAAGGCAGAGAGTTTGAGGGAAATACGGGGAGGGAGGTTGGTCACCTTGCAAGGAGGTAGCAAGGCCGGTGGAAGCGAGGGTAAGGCTACTGTACTGTGAGCATGTTACTGGTGTCAAGGCTCTGAACCAAGGCTGCACAGCACAGAGATGCCCAGAGTTACAGGACAGGTGGTAACACAACCTCTTACTGCTCTGGGTCTCATGTATTGATCCATGGAACATGTGTCAGCTTCACTATACCTAATAGTAACAAAAAATGCTTTCAAGGAAGTGAATATTCATGTACATGGTGCCAGACTTGTTTTCCCTTGGAATTCCTCGGTGGCAGTGAAGAGAGCTTTAGGGAAATTATTCCTGTTTTCACAAAGAAGGCTGTTTCCTGTTGCTTGTTTCTGATCTAGTACTGCCCGTGTGTAGTTTAGCAGCTACAATGTAATGCAAGAGTCAGATTTTTTAAAAAAGATTAAAGTTGACTATAATATTACTTGTATTAATAACATTGTAACCGTGTGAAGCTGTATATCAGTTCATAACAACACTTCATCCCTACATTTGCATTTGGAATGTTAAAGTTGGCCTGGAGATCGGTTTAACACATTAAACAGATGTTTCACCTCTAATTTGAATCTGGAACATATTAGCAAAATTAGTTTGGTTCAATATACCCTGACAACACCCTTGCATTCAGCACTAACCACACAACAGAACCTGACAACAAGCTCAAACTCTGGCTGTTGAATGCAAGGTTAGCTGTCAACAAAACCATGAGGCCAAGCAAAGAAACAAAATGGTATAATACAGAATAGTATCGCTCCTGAAACCAACATTATGATCTTCAAGGCCTGACACATCTAGTGGCGTACCAACTCCAACACTCTACAGACGCCGCCAATGGTTTTGTCAATCAGTCAATCAGTCTAAAACAGGGCCCTGAGAGCTGTAATGACAATCTGCTCTTCTTCCCCAGCAGCTTTTATATTCAGGGTTCTACAGCTCTTATCCCTCCTTCTTCTTCAATATCTACACATGCTTTTGGAAAGATTGTGAGATGCCAGATTCTTGTCAGTGCTAATGATGTCCATCCCATAACTTCTTCTTAGTCACAATCAATCCCGTCACAAAGACGTCACTATGTGTGCATGCGATTAGCACTTGGATGAAGGGCAACTGGCTCAAACCGAACCCAAGACAAAACTGATATTAAAATTGTGTAAATACTGTGATGAGATAGCCAAGATGTTGACATCTCTTCCATCAAAGACAAATATTCTCAATTCATCAAGGTACTGTGGTCCAAAATCTCAGTCTTACTACATTTATCACTAGTCCAGGATACTCCTATAGCAGTGGTTCCCAAACTTTAACAACCTGTGAACCCCTTTCACTAGAATGTCAAGTCTCACGAACCCCCTCCTAAAAATGAATATTTCCTGGGATTTTTCTCCTTTATCTGAGTATAAATTATAAAAGCAGTGATCTTGGAAATATAAAATTTGTTTTTATGACATGCTTACTACACACTATTTATTATTATTTATCATTACAGAATTTTTATTACATAATGAAAATGGCAACACTCTTCCAAGATCTCTCTTTTGTAGCTTGTATCACTTTGAATAAACCTGTTATAGGACAAGGCTCATATGCTTCATCAAGGAGCACCAGATGTGAAACAGCATGAAGGTATTTAAGAAGACAACTCAAAGAGTTCCTCCTACACAAGCTTTCAGGTCTTGAGCAGTCTAGGCAAACAACACACATTACAACAAAGCTTAAACAAGTTCTTCATAATAATTTAAAAAATAATATTAGCTGCCTATTTAATTAAAAAAAACAGCAAAAATATCCACCTCCCTTTCCATTTCTTATAAGGAGTCTTGAAGTTTAAATTTCCTCAGTGTGATAGATATGCTTGCTCTGATCTGCTTAGCTCTTGGAAGTCCAAGGGCTCCAGGCTGCTGGCCCTGTGCTGCCCAGGGTCCCTAGGGACAGCTCTGTCCACCATTAGGGAATTTTTTCCCGAGAACCCCCGTAACATTTCACGAATCCCAGTTTGGGAACCACTGTCCTATAGCAACAGTGGGAGCAACTGGCTTCGTTCACCTCCACTTTGACAGGAGACTGTGCCCCTTCCTCTCAGAAGAGGTTCTACCCATAGTGATCACAATAAACTGTTGCAACTTTTCGTATCTTACGGTGAAGATGGAGGCAGCCTAGGAATTCAGCTTGTGCAGAATACAGAAGTCCATCTGCTAGGTAGGGAAAACAACCAAGAAAACATTTTAGCAGTGCGACCAAGCCCCATACTGGCCCCCTGTTCACTTCCAGTGCCAATTCCTCACACACTACTCTTGATCTTTAAGTCTTCAGTTTGTTAGTACCCAGCTACATTAAAGATCACTTCTCCACGCATGAACCACTGAGATAGCTGCACTCATCTAGGGCAATGCAGCTGATAGCTCCCAGAATGAAACGCTCATTAGCTGGAGATAAGGGGCTCTCCACTGAAGACATTTGAATGGGGTGGAATGACAGCCAAGCCCAACCCCAACCATTTTCACAGAACATGTTGCAGGACTCATCTGTTTGTAAAAGCTGTCTCACAATAATGGATGACAAGGAATTACAGCACGCAAACCAACCATAGAAAGTAAAAGCTGATGAACCTGAGAGACGTAAGGAGCACAGTCCACTATGGACATCTCTATGTAACATTTAATTACAGTGCATGGTGCTCAGATACTATAGTGTCTGGAAGTAATATAGGTTAGATAGATAGAAAAAGATTTCAGGTTCTTAAAAAAAAAAAATCTGGTATCATCTATTTAAAAACCTACAGGCCAGTTCTCGATACATTGCTAGGCCACAGATTATTAAACCTGAAATAACTTTAAAAAAAAACAAACTAATTAAACTTTAACAGTTATGCTGTTTATTTTTTCACATCATTCAGTTTGAACAAAAAACTAGTTCTGTTTCACTCTTTCATGCACAAGCATAATTCATCTTATAAAACAGTGTTGTAGTGTTTGGGTATGTGGGAAAAGTTTACAATTAAAACATTTAAATTCACTAAAACATTTCTGTTAAAAACATTTTAGTGTTGTTGGGTTTTTTTTAAAACAAATCTATGCCTTGAGCGTCAAATAGGCTTTTATAAAACAGTAAGTCATTATTTGCTTTCCAGTTCCATCGCATATAGTCTGATATTGTCTTTTTAAAAATTCCCTGTAAACAGGCAACATTACAAAAAAAAGCTAATTAGATAATTTATGGAACTGCTTATTAGCCAAGCAAGTGGCAGCTTGCCTTACAATATTTTGGTCTATATTATTGCAACTGAGCATTATTTAGAACATTTCTCTAATGATAGCAACAAAGAAAGTTGGCGATCATCAGTTGAATTACTAAATTCAGATGAGCACACAACTAATTGGGTAATCAAATCAGGAGATGCAAATTGGCCACTTCACTAAATAAACTACACTGCATTACAAAAAAAAAACCCAACAAATGACAACAACAACAGTAGGATTTCCCAGTCGAGATCTATTTCACTGTCCTTTGACGATTTCACAGCCTGCCCCTGCAATCAAGCAGTTGGGATTCTAACAGCTGTTGGGATTCTAACAGCATTTCCTTTTAACAGTGCTTCTCTCTGACACTCCCACATTTACAGGTGTTTCAGGGAAAAATAAATTTGTCGCCACCTATTCTACACCTAATCAATGGAAAAGGTCAGGGCTTTGGTTTCCACGCTTTCAATCTGGTTTACATGAGCACCTATGTTTAAGCTTAATTTTTTAAACTGCATTTTCAAATGGTTAAGCACAATTTACTTTTCTTCTAATTTGGGTGCAGTGGGAAAATGAGCCACCATAGCTCACCATACTGTTGAACTTTTAGGCTTGGATTCTCAAAATCATGCAGATTTGGCTTAACTCCACTCCCATTTAAGTTAATAGTAAAACTTTCATTGACTTCACCAGGAAAAGAGGCCAATGCTGAGTGGTTTTGAAAATCCCATCCTTATAAAAGCAGCAAAGAATCCTGTGGCACCTTATAGACTAACAGACATTTTGCAGCATGAGTTTTCGTGGATGAATACCCACTTCTTTGGATGCAAGAACTTATAAAGTTTAACTAGGAAACCTTTGGAGACATGAGAATGTATTTCATGGCAACTTACTTACATTTTACTCCACAATTTTACATTCAACAACACACACTGTCTCCAAATCATGGGAATAACCATGGGTACTAGGATGACTCCCCAGTATGCAACCTCTTCATGGGCCACCTTGAGGAAGAATTTCTGGTTTTGTGGTGGCATTTGTCCGATGCCATGCCTGATATACACCTGTGATATTTTCATCCTCGACAGACATCCAAAACTACCTCATAGATTTCCACCACAACTTCAACAACCACCACCCATCCATCAAACTCTTTCTAGAACACTCCCATACTTCAACATTGAAATCCTACAGATAACTATATATAAGAAACCCACAGATTACCACTCTTACCTTCATAGATCCAGTAACCACCCCAAACACAATCTGTTATCTACAACCAGACATAGGCACCGACTCCGTGGGTTCTCCAGCCGGCAGCCAGATCCTCTCCCTCTCTCACAGCACCTCCTGCCCACCAGTGGCCCCGCCAATTAACTCTTCCCCCTTGTTCCCAGACCCTCCCACCCTCTGTGACTAGCTGTTCCACAGTGTGCAGGAGGCGCTGGGAGGAGAGGGATGAGCAGGGAATGGGGCATGCTCAGGAGAGGGGGCGGAACTGGGCAGGAAGAGGCAGGTGGGGCGGGGATTGGGGAAAGAGGCAGAGCTTGGGGAAAGGAGTGGAGTAGAGGCAGGGCCTGGGCGGAGCGGGGGCAGGAGTGGAGTAGAGGCAGGGTGGGGGTGAGGGTTTGGGGGAAGGGGAGAGGGGTTGAACACCCCCGGGGCAAGGAGGAAGCCGGTGCCTGTGCAGCCAGGCACTCAAGATACCATAGAATATGCTCTGAGGAGAAAGTCCGGGATATACACCTTAACACTTTAAACTGCCATCACCAAACAAGGACATTCCACCAGAGAATTAGATCACATCATGAAACAGGCCACTCAAATACCCCAACAGAACCTGCTACAACACAGAAAAAAAAAAAAAAAAAACTTTCCAACCACACACCCCTAGTTGTCACCTACCCTGGAACCCATACCGGGTATCATCAAACAATTACAACCCATATTCGATGGGAACCATATCCTGAAAGCAATCTTTCCTGAACCCCCTCTTCTGGTCTTCAAACAAATTTTCCAAGCTCATAATCAGAAGCAAGCTCCCCACAGACCAGGACACACCAACTCCAAGTGGTACCAGACCCTGCCAGAACAGACAAACTTGTAGACATATCTCCACTGCTGTAATGATAAATACCCTGCCCTCCTCACACACAACACACCTTTCAAGATCCCTGGGTCCTACATATGCCTATCACAAATTGTGTTGTACCTCATCCAGTGCACTAAAGGCCCCAGTAACTATATGGGTAAAACCAGACAATCACTATGCTCTCAAATGAACTCACACAGAAAAATTATAGTTGACAAAAACATCAAAATCACTTGTGGGTGAACTCTTTTCCACAAAGTGATCGCTCCACATATGACCTCTTGGTTCTCATCCTCAAAGGAAATCTACACAAAACCTTCAAAAGACGAGCCTGGGAGCTTAAATTCATAACTTTGCTAGATACTAAAAATCAAAAAGACGAGCCTGGGAGCTTAAATTCATAACTTTGCTAGATACTAAAAATCATGGACTTAATAAATACCCTGGATTTATGGTTTATTACAACAATCTGTAACCTACTAAACCCTCCCCCCATTTTGGCAGGAGTGTTAACTGGCCACTTCACCATGAATGGTCTCTTACAATATGTGCTAACTACTTACACTAAACAATCTGTTCCACCTCCTATTTAGCTGAGTGCCTTTCCCAGACTGGAAGAAGTGCTGGTCCAATAAAAGATATTACCTCATCCACCTTGTCTCTCGTTTACTCCACAAGGCATTTCCCACATTTAAATCCAGCTTCTACTTAGAGTAGTCGCACCCCAGTATACAGATTTCCCTCTCTCAGAGTCTTTCACTCTTACATTACATTAACCTAATATTAAAGCAAATTTGTTAGTTTCAGATTCCTTGCTCCTCAGGGCTAAATCCAGTAGGGAGACAGTGTGCTCTCTCGCCCAAGGGGAACAGACAAAGGCTTCCATTGTTCTACAATGTTTCTCAAACCAGTTGAAAACAAACAGCGAGTGGCCCACAGGTCCAGTGCTACTCAACTTTGAGAACATGGGGCAGCTTGTGTGTTTTGGATCCATTATAACATCAGCTGTCCCCAATCAGTAACTTTGTTCTATCTGCACCATAATCATTTCCACCACACACTGAACGTCAGCCATTGTTACTGCAATGTTAAACAAAACTGTATACATATTTGAGCAAGTTTTTGCACACCAACTGCTGGAAATTTCCAATCTGGTTTCAGGTTATGCAGAAACTGTGCCACAATTCTGCTCTCAGAGGCAGAGCTGTGGGGTGGCACCAACGCTAATTTGCGGCT
Organism: Mauremys reevesii; assembly: GCF_016161935.1. Lineage (NCBI taxonomy): Eukaryota > Metazoa > Chordata > Testudines > Geoemydidae > Mauremys > Mauremys reevesii. The sequence goes on along the minus strand of NC_052633.1, from coordinate 23,130,663 downwards.
CTGCCACGGTTTCTGAGAAAAACCTCAGGAAATACTTAAGGCACTTTTCTGTGTGAAAAAAAAAATCATGTTTTCTAAACGACTTCATCCTCCCCCATAAGCTCAGCCTGTGTTTCAGGTAATAGAAGTGCTACAAAACTACTTGGTCTTGTAGCAAGTAGCAACTGATCATGTGCCAGTCCTTTTGGGGTTGTTCACTGAAGTGGTATCTGACTCCATCTTTTAGTGGGCTTGCTGCATTAAGAGAGTAGAGTCTGGCTGCAGTGCACTCGGCTCAGAGTTTGCTAAGCAGTGTTTAATAGAGATAAGGAAAGTAAACCACAGTTCTTCATCGCTGTTCAGCCTCCTGCCACACTTGGCTCAGATTGGACATTTGCAGCTGTAGTCACCCCCAAACCAACATGCTCTCTGCGGTTCAACGCGTCTCATTGTTCTGCATTCAGGGTTTTAAATCCGGCTGACCAAGTTCAACTGCCTTGAGAGGGATAAGTTAGCAGCAAACTGATCCTCCATGCAAAGTTTGCTGGACGTTCAGCGAATGGGAGGAGAGAAGATGCCAGGAGAGACCTGCATGTGTAGCAGAGCCATGCCTGCCAACCACAACAATGACAAACTCTGGCGAGTAGGCTTCCTGCAAGGTACGTACACCCTTTTGTCCCTCATTATTTAGAGCTGCAAGTGTAAGGAGTTAACCACCAAGCCATTCAAAACATACAATCCAGACTAGTTCTCTACAATTTCCCTCCTGCCTGTCCTCCCTCTGCAGGTGATGTGACCCTTCCAGGAGCATTCAGCAGCCATCAGAAGGCACCCCGCTGAGGTGTGAAAATCCAGCAGTGCGAGTAACAAGAGAGCCAGAGTCCTGTATGTCTGTCCCTTTGGATGGTGGGTTATTTGTCCTGCTAGAACATACTCAACATGTTTTTAGATTACATGAAAAAAAAAAACACATTGGACAAACAAACAGAAGGTCGCAGACAGGGACGGCTCCAGGATTTTTGCAGGTCCTTCCCTCCGAGAGGGATCGAGGGACCCACTGCCAAATTGCCGCTGAAGAGCCGGATGTGCTGCCCCAAGCACCTGCTTGCTGTGCTGGTGCCTGGAGCCGGCCATGGTCACAGAATCTAGCACCCAACAGTTAGAAATGCCAGATGTAAAGCTGCCTGTGGCATCCTTGCTCCAGCTTCTCTTCTAGCTGCCACCCTTCATCCCGCTCTCACTTCCTGTGCTGGGAACCACAATGGCCCCTGGCTATTGGGGGGAGCAATTGCAGGGGGATTGATGCTCAGCCTCTGCCGTCTAGGGATGAAATATTTTAGCAGCTAAATTCTCCAGATTATGTGATAACTCAGATTTTCAGAGACTCATAACTTGGCCAAATTTGGGCACATTTTCATGGGGATGTGCCATTTGCTGTGCCTGATACCAATGCAACCCTTCTGCCAAATTTCAAGTGCCTGCTGTAAAGCAAAGAGGCACTAGAGCTACTCAATGAAATGGCTACAAGACTTTTTTTTAACATGGACAAAAAGAAAGTGTTTTTCCCTACCCTCATTCTAAGAAACAGCTGAACTGGTTTTGCTGAAAGCAGACAATTGCTACAGAACATTTCAGTTCAAGCTGTTAAAACTTGGCAAAATTATAAGCCACTGAAAACAAGGTCTTAAAATGGAAAGTGTCAGGAACCTTAGTTCTACATGCAACTATGTGCACCACCTATTATAAATACAGGGTCCAGTGCATACAGAGTTAATCTGAGTCTGTTTTACCTACCTAATGGGGCCCAGTTAATTACTAGCATAGTCTCTGCTCTACTGACAGCATTGGTTTGCTACAATTTAGGGCAGACAAGAATGGAGATGTTCTCTTGCTGTCATTAAGAAATGTCACTGGGAGTTCATCCATTCATGAAGAATTGCCATGACCCTCAACCTGGATAAGAATAGGACCATTAAACCAAATCTCCCACCCCTCCGCTTCCCACAGTGCACTACTGGGACTAGATTCTGCAATAAAGTGGAAGGCAACACTAGGAGTACATTTCCTGATAGCATTCCATAAGGCTAGACTGGATGGTTAGCACTTATAAACCCCTTTACATTAATAAGATTATTATAGCTCATAGCCTTAAAATGGGAGTGAATTTTCAATGCTGATTTAGACAACTGGCTAATGTTATCTGAAGGCCAGGGTAACTTCTTTAGTTCCCATTACCATACATTTCATGACCTTTTAAAAATAATGGAAGCTTCTGTATGCTTCTAAGAAGCCAGGAATTATACACTGAATTGGAATCTTAAAGTAATGCTCTAAAATGTACACAATTTTTATGATTATGTTGTATCACACTCATTCTGTGCTTTTGGCTTAGTGTTCCTAATTTGCTCTATTTTTAAACTAAATATGTAATTCAAGCAATCACAACACCCCTTGTTGTATTTGTTTCACCTGAGATTTTAAAACCTTGCTCAGAGCCTGACAACACCTAAGGATGAATATATTTTATTTAACCCAGGAGTTTGCCAGGTTGCAGCAGGCTTAACACCATTGTCCACTTGAGTTTAAAACAAAGAATTGATTCATGCTACCTGATCACTATAGGGTGACCAGATGTCCTGATTTTATAGGGACAGTCCGATTTTTGGGTCTTTTTCTTATATAGGTTCCTATTTTATAGGGACAGTCCCTATTTTTCACATTTGCGGTCTGGTCACCCTAGATCACTATACAAAACTTATCTAACCTTCATTGAATAGAAATCTGGTAGCATTAAATACAGAAGGTCTTGAAAATTAATAAATTTGCTGACATGATGGAAAAACTAAGAAAAACAAATGAACAATCTGAAGGCTCCAGCAGGCTGTAAAATGACAGTCTGTGCCTGTTGGAAACTACAATATCTAACAATTGGCTGTTTAACTAAATACTGGAATAAGCAAACTTCTATTAAAACAACAGTGCAGGTCACACATTTATTGTGCATATGTCTCCAAGTTAAATAGTTCATTTAATCTACTTTATAAACAAAGTACCAAATCAGGTAAGTAGCAGAGTGGTTGCTAGAAATAGAGGTACCAAAAAGCAGAACCCCACATCCAAAGGCTTTCAAATTTCAAGGGATTGAGGGTTTGGATTCTAATTCTGGCCCTTAACAGTTTTGTTTCGGAATCCGATAGGGCCTATTTCCCAGTTTGGATCAGACACAGAGAATAATCTCATGAGAGAGCAGCTGTTTTTGTGAACTTTCAGTCCAAGACAAAGGAAATGCTGCAAGAACAGCAGATGTCATGATCTTTCCATCCTTCAAGATGGCAGAAGCCTCAGATGATCAACTTTCTACCATTTCAGTATAAACTCTCATAAAACAGCCCACAAGATTCTGTCAGCATTGAATCTGACCCTCTATTTACTTCAGACCCCATTCTTAGCATAAATAAACCTAATCCTGATCCAATAAACTATCTCCTTAGCTCCTTAGTTATTAATAGCTCACCAGGTTTTATTTATTAAAACCAAATTTGTTCTTGGATTTCACTTTTTCTTCTTCCTCAAGTCAGATACATTTTTTTTGTTGCTTCCAACACATGAATTGCCATACTGAATCAGACCGCTGATCCATCTAGCTCAGTATCAAATGCTCCAGAGAAAATAATACTGCTTCTCACACCAAAATAAATCTAATCAACTCTGCAAGGCTATACAGGAGGGCAGTGGGGGATTGTTTCCTGGAATGATCATTTTATGCTCCTGAAACCTGGAGATCTGATGATCCTGATCAGTCTTACTTTGCTAGCTCCCTCTATATTGGGGCATAGGTGCCAAACTTCCCCAGCGCCAGTGGGTGCTCATGCCCCCCCCCGCCCCACCCTTTCCCCACCCCCATTCCAACCCCTTCCCCAAAGTCCCTGCCCCAACTCCGACCCCTCCCTGCCCCTATTGGACCCCCTCCCTCCCCAAATCCCGGACCCGCCTCTTCCCCGAGCATGCCGTGCTCCCTCTTCTCCCCCTTCCCTCCCAGCCATGCAAAACAGCTGTTTCGGGGTGCAAGGCTGGGAGCTAGGGGGAAAAAGTGGGCATGCGGCTCGCTCAGGGGAGGAGGCAGAGGTGAGTTGGGGGGGAGGGGAGCTGCCAGTGGGTGCAAAGCATCTACCAATTTTTCCCCGGGGCTGCTCCAGCCCCGGAGCACCCACAGAGTCGGCACCTATTATCAGCAATTATCAATTATCCACTCCTTTTTAAAAAAAAGGAAGTCAAGACTGGCCCCGTGGCACTGAATTTTACAAATTCGAATATAGGATACTGTACGTAGTGCAGGAGTCCCTTTTACTGGTTCTAAATTTCTAAGTTTGAATTGTTTCTACACTCTTCAGAACTCTGAATTGGAACCACTGCACTTTGTATTCAGTCTCAATGTACCTTATGCAACTATTTAAGGGAAAGAAGAAGATATCTTTCAAACTGGGATATTACCCACCTTCATAAAGACATGTTGATACAATCTATAAACAGAACTCCTAGGCACCACAGCAAGGAGAAAGATTTTCAGTGCTCTTTAAAAACTTCTTGTGCTTTTACCAATATATCCTCTGTCGCCCTCGTGGAGGTGAGATGAGCTAGGGAGGTTATTAGAATGGAGAAACCAGTGTTCTCATATAAACCTATGTGATGTCAAACATTCCTTCCTGGTATGTACATCTACATATCCTATGTTATTTTTAAAAGCCTGATTTAAAGGCTCACACAAGTGCTTGCTACTCAGCGCTGTCATCAATTCATTTGCAACCCCTGCTGTTTGACTTCTATTGGGAAAGGCAGAAGGGGAGCTGTTCTCAAAGTGAATGTCAATCCCAATTTCAGGTCCAAAGCACATGCCTGGCTGAAATGTCAGCAAATCAAAGTCAGGACTCAAAGACAATCATCTCTCTCTAAATAGAAGCAGAAGCACATAAAAATGTGCCCATTCTTCGGGAAATAATTTCATTTAAGGCCTGTTAGCAAAGTATCAACTGAGAACAAAGTGTTTAGAATGTAACTCTGGATCATTTATATAAAATCTCAAGTGAATGCAAATTAGCATGTTTATATCCATGATGAGGAAGTAAAGATATTAGCATGTTACAGCTCACAAACTGTATAGATATTACAGTACATTGGTGAAAAGCATGCAAAATATTAAACTGCTCACTGCCATCACTTTCCATAGGCTCGGTGTATCTTGATTATTTTATAGATTAATTAACGGATGTCTAATGGTTCTGCTAAGTCAGTCACGTAACTGATGAGAACACAGACAAGAGTTTTGGATATACAAGAAACGCAAGATGTTAACGGACATATTTACAAACTTTTTAGTTCCCATTACTATGATAAAACAGGGTAACGCAGTGAAAAACCATTAAACTCTCAGCTAAGCTCTTTAGCCTCCTCCTCTGTCAGTTTCCTGCAGCATTTTGATACCAAGCTATTCTTTAAACCCACATTGGATGGAGGGTTCCAGCTAGCTGAGGGAATTAACAACATTCAAAGTCTTTCAGTTCTAGGACATCAGTTCAACTTCACCCCAGAGCAGCCATGACTGTAAGCTGTTACCCAGTCAATGGCCATTTATTGGCTCACACAAAAAGAAGTTAGGTGGTCTTGGTTCTTGTCCACTTCCTAAGAGACAAGTATCCACATCACAAAAACCACCACCACAACTGGCACCCAAAGAGGCCAATGAAAGAGAAGGAATGGAAACAGATTCCTTCCTCACCCTTAGAGGTGGTCATTCCACGGTTGAAGCACATTTATGTGGAAACCTACATTGCCACTGCCTGGATTCTACATGTTTCTGTCTCCAGGACTGCCAGCTGGCCACCATTCCCTAAATGCTGTCTTCACCCAAAAGACAACACACACCTGTCATACCTAAATGGGATAGCATAACAAAAGAGAGCATTAACAGGGGAGTCAGTGTGGTACAGTGGAGCGGGTGCTGGACTGCAACTCAGGAGAGCTGGGTTGCATTCCTGGTTCTGCCACTGACCTATTAGGTGATCTTGGGAATATCACTTCACCTCTCCATGCCTCTAATGGGCAGATGGGGCTCATCAGTTGTGGCAGGCAGGCCAGCTAGATGGAAAACCTCTGATTTCATACCAAGATCAGCAACCCTGGCCCACCAGCTTATAAAAATTGTGCCAGTCATGCATACTCTATGCAGTCTGCACTACCAATCCTAGCTAATGGGACAAGGCAAAGCAAGAAACAAGAGAGTGTAAACAGTGTGACGCCTAATATGGACTGTACACATTCCCAGGCATTGTTTGTTTAACCCACATCTGCAAAGTATTTAGCTACTTTGAAAACTGCATCTCAAAAAGTGTCTTTTTTTTTTCTAAATCAATGTGCATTTGTTGCCCTTTCAGTATATTATTTCATCACAGGAGTAAAGAGAGGTCAGCAGCAATACAGGCTGAATGCACTTCCTTCAAAATTTCCAGAGATGCACACAGAATGCTGCAAGTACATCATAATCATACTGTGCTGCATTCTCAACTGCAGTCACTTACATCTGTGCAGAATGAGTGCAAAATGCCACCATTCTGATTTGTTAGTATTCTGCATGAACTTTATACAGCACTAAGTGACCAACACAATGCAAGGGAATAAATAATCCGGCCCACAATACAAATGGGAACAAGCTCATTTCAGTTGGAGGCATATACACAGAAAAGTTCAATCACATGAAGGAAAAGCAGGTATATTACAGTATCACTGGATTTTCTGTTCACACAACTTCCCATTAATTAAACCTCAATCCCTTGCCATATGCTGCATAGCAGTAAAATATGCTCTGACTCCAGTTATGGATCACTGTAATGCACAGTAGCTAAATAAGCTATAGAATCCTAAGAGAAATATTGTAATATTAATTTTAAGCTACCTTGCAAAAATAGAAAATTACATAATATATCTTATCTACTGCTCCAGCAGCGCTGATTCAGCTATTCCACGCTCATGCGTGTAATTCTGATTGCACTCAATTGTACACTAAAGACTTCTGTGCATCAGATTCTGTTGAGTCATCACAGCACTGGATTCCTGGATCTGAGCCCAAGCAACAGGTAATATTCTATACAGGTCTTGTCTGACACTGAATACGGTGTAAAAGTCACATATTGTAGGAGAAGAGGAGTTAACTTGTAATCGCTTTGAAGAACTATAATTAATCTGACTGGGCAATTAATTCAAGTCTTCATGGTGCAGCTATGCTAAGTGCTGAGAAGTCTGAACATGCACAATGCATGGGTACACAAAACAAAACTTCAAAAGCAAACCACAAACCTCAGTCATGTTCCACCCATTATGCAACATACATCTATCTACCTGTGCTGACAGCAGAATTTATATATGACACACAGGTTGTTCTCTTATTTGCAATTCAGTTTAGCAAAATGTAACGGCCATTAAAACTGCTAAGTCTGACTAGGAAATCAAATTTAATTTCTACTGTTCTTATGCACTTTTTTTTCCCTTGAATAATTCATTTTGCACACAAACCAAGCTACCCTTGGATAACACAGCAACCACCTGTGAATTCTAAATAAGATGTGGAGAATGATAAAATACAAGGAATATTTCTCTATAACAGTCTACAAAAACTGAGCTGGTTGAATGACATTGAAAATGTAATCAATGTTTCATCATAATATTTTTCTAACAATTATTTGCAAATTACTGTTTTCATTATTAGCCCAGCTCCAAGATACAGTATGCTTTTTAGTTCTCATATTTGAGCACTACTTCTTTTTCCCTGTGCCTTTTTAGCAAGATATTTAAACAGAACATACATGGTGATATAAATTTATTATTGGATTGAAAACTGAGAATCTTGGGGGTAATTAGAAAAATGGTTATAATCGCACAGTTCACACTCAAATTGTGTGTTATATATTCAGTTCTAAAGACCGGTTTAAAAAAAGGCTAAGGATGTCACTGAATAAATAGTTGTTAAGAAGACCATTAAGGAGAAAATGAGCTAAACTGTGGTAAAAAATAAAAACCAAGATAAAAAACAGTTCTTTGTATCAGACCTTTTAGCTATGACCAAGGGTTCAACCTGCTCCCCTCAGAGGAAGTGGCAAAAGTGTAATATAAGTCTAATACCCTGAAATCAATGGGAGTTTTGCCATTGACATAAATGGAAAAAAACTGTTGACTTCAGTGGGATCGGGATTTTGCCCTATACATTTCCTGCTGGGTGAATATATTGTATCCAAGTGGTGAAATGGGACCAGCATCCCATCTGAGTAGATTATGAGAAGCAGCATTGTATAGTTTATTATGCACAAAACTGGGAGTCATGAGACCAGGGTTCCAGTCCCAGCTGTTCCAGTGACTTGTTATGCATTGTGGACAATTCACAACTTCTTTGTGCCCCAAATTCCACTTGTCTCACAAGGGTCTTGTGAGGAGTAAAGGTTTATATAGCACTTACACACGTGCTAAGTATTATTATAACTAAACGCATTGTTATCCAGTTTTCACTTCCTGCTTTTCTTCTCCCTCCCCACTTTATTTTTTCTATATTTTCCATATTAAAATTTTGTTTACCCAAAATAAAACTCATCAAGGATAACTACATTCGTTTAATTTACATGTGGTTTTCACTGTAAAGACAAACAAGACTTATTCTGGAATCTGGCCCAGGGACAAGAATATTTTACTATTTACTTTACAGAGCACCTGTTACTGGCTGGCTCTGAGGGTACAGCTAGACTTCAAGCTGGAGGTGTGTTTCCCAGCTCGGGCAGACATAGGTGCACTATATTTGGACAAGCTACAAACAGAAGTGTAGCCACAGCGACGTGGGCAGCAGGAGGGGCTACCTAGGGTCTTGGGCAGGACTGTACTTGGGGCTGCTAGCCCATCCTGCCAGCTGTGCTGCCATGGCTACAGTTCTATTTTTAGCATGCTAGCTGGATCAGATCTACCCCAGCGGGCAATCACACCTCTAGCTCAAAGTGTAGACATCTCATAATGATAAATACATTATCTCCCTTAGCTTTGTTTTGCAACCACAGGGTTTTCTGCAACTCTTTTTGTCTTGAACATCTTCTGTTGTAATCTCTGACAAGGCCTTTTATCACCAAGTGCCAGTCCCTTCCTCCTCATAATTGCAATTTCACTCTTGTATTACAGACTTGGCTTGTAGTTTATATATAGAGAGCAAACCAGTGGCTCATCTAATCCTGTTGCCAGTTCCACATGCTTCAGAGGAAGGTGTAAGAAACCCTAATAAACAATTATGAAATAATCTGCCCATCAGCGATGTTTCTTCTCAAACCAGAGCAGTTAGTAGCCAGCTTGTACCCTGAAGCATGAGTATTTTTTTAATCCTACCCAATGTAATTGTGGACGTTGTCACTAAAGTCTAACATATAATTTATTTTTTAAGATTCTACTAAAGCGCTGGATATTTTGTGGCAACAAGTGCTGCAAGTTAACTATGTGTGTGTAAAATAAAGTCTTTCCTTTATCAGTTTAAATTTGTGGCTTTTCTGTTATGTCCTCTTGTTCTTACGTTATGAAAAAGGGTAAACAGGAGGAGACCCTGATTTACATTTATTGTTCATTATTTTCTATCCTACCATGGCTGTCTACATCTCCTTTTATTCGTGTCCCCGCCAAACTAAACCTCAAGCTTCCTGTGACGGGGCAGGTCAGCTTGAGGTTTCTCTACTAGCAGAGGAAGCCACGCCCAGGAAGTTCTGCTGGGCATGCTCCAACTGGCAGACCAGTATAAAAGCCTGCAGGTCTGCTCAGTCTGGGCTGGCCACCGGGGGAGAAGGACGCAGACCGTCAGCCTCTGCAGAGGGAGAACCCAGGAGCTCGGACCGGGGCACCAGCCGAGCCGGGGCCGACCCGGAGCCCCCGGGGAGGGACGCCGGCCGTGACGGACCTACGGGGGAGCCGCTCCCACAACGCAGACGTCCGGCCAGGCAGGGTAGGAAGTGACCCAGGGGCATTGTAGAGACTGGCAGCCTTAAAGCTGCAGGACCGCTCGGCGTGTTGCGGGCGGATCCCCGCCGAGCGGGAGGCAAGGAGAACTTGCCACAAACAGGGCCCTGGGTCGGGGCTCGGTGGAGAGGGAGGGCCCGAGCCCCCCTACCCCACCCCGTAATACTCCACCCCGAAGGGGGTATTTATGGACTCAGGCCGCTAGGCCGCTCCCCACTCCAAGGGGGTGTATGGACTCAGGCTGCTGGGCGCTCCCGCCCGAAGGCGCTTATGGACTCCGGCCGCTGGGCGCTCCCGCCCCGGAAGGCGCTTATGGACTCCGGCGCTGGGCGCTCCCGCCCGAAGGCGCTTATGGACTCCGGCCGCTAGGCCGCGCTCCCCCGCCCCGAAGGGGGCGCTTATGGACTCCGGCCGCTAGGCCGCGCTACCCTACCCCGAAGGGGTGTTTACGGACTCCGGCCACCAGGCCGCGCTGCCCCTGCCACGAGGGGGCGCTGGGGCACCTGGCCCATCACACTTCCATATCCTTAATTGTTTTCATCACCCATTTCTAGACCCTTTCTGCTTCTATCTCCTTTGAAATAGGGGACCAGAACTGAGCACAGTATTTCAGGGAAAGGCCATTCATTTATAGAATAGAAAGAGTGCACCGTATGTATTTTATTATTACATTTATATACTTAGTTTCTGGGGAGTCATAACCATGCAACCAACATACCCATTATTCAGCTGCAGTATGCCTTCATTTAGGATCAGTCATCATCGAAATTGTTAGCTTTTTAGCATAAAAAAAGCTTAATTTTACTATTCAAAAATCTTTTACCATTTAATTTGATAAAGTCAAGTAAATCTCCTGAAGGTTATACAATGCATAATGGAGTTTTAAGAAAGTTACCATTTAAGGATACTCTGGAAGGATTTTTTTTAATCTATTTCCGCTTTTTGTGTTGTATGAAATCCTATCAGTTATCTCAGAACTTGATGAGATGAGTCTGTTTATCATTCTCCTTATTTGGAAGGCTTCAAGTGATGAAGGAATGTCTTGCCAAGATTTTCTGCAACAAGTATCACCTCTACATTTAATAGTGTTTATAGATTGAGATGGGTCACTTAAAAAAAGCAAAGACTACAATCACCTCCAGATTTATACTATTGAGATGCATATTTAATGTTTTTATAACAGAACAGATCCAAGATCATAAAGATTTGAGTTGCCAGTACTTCTCATGGTATTTTGTTTCACCCTAACTTACAAGGGTTTTGTTTGTTTGCTTGCTTGCTTGCTTATATTGGCCCAAATCCTCCCCTTTTTACAATGGTTCAACCCCATTAAATTTAAACACTGGTGTAACTGAGGGGAGAGGGTAGCCAATCATGTTCAACATGTTGGACTGTACAGTGACTACTTTGAAAAGCCATAAGAAAAATAAGAATGTAACTTTCCATTCACAGATTAACTCTATAAAATGGAAATGTACACCTTTGCCAGGAATGTTAAATAGCTTACAAAAGACTGAGATCCAACGAATACCAGGTTTAAGATCTTTGCTCTCATAACAATGTTTTGTTCTTTTGATTGTTTAAAAAAAAGAACCTATAAAACCTTCAATTTCTTGTAAAAATTCCTTCAAACATCATGAGGACTCAAACCCTTAAGCACACAAGCATGTCTTCTATCCAGATCAGAGTAATCTGCAGTTCATCTTCTACAGGGACACCAACTACCCATTCTGAATATAACCTGATTTTGAAGAAGTCATACTGAATGTTTTGAATTTTAATTGTAATCTGTTAAAGGATCCTGGGAGGGAAAACAAAAGCTTAGGGCTCATGAAATGTCATCAGGTTGCAATAGTGTCTTCAAATGCAATGATGATGTGCCTCATTGCAAGAAAAGCATACACCCAAATCTAGTAGAATCATTTGCAGTAGTTTCAGTTTAATCCAAAATGGGCCAAATTCTTAATATGAAAGGCAAAAAAAGGAAGCAATAGAATTTTAGAGAATCCTAAACATGCTCGATTTCACTAAGAATTCATCCAATAATATTTAGTAAATTGGAAGTGTGTATTTATATTTTCTCCTTCAAATGGATGCTGATTATATGCAGAAAAAGATCACGTGAAATGCATTTTCACAAATACATGGAGAAAGAGTTATCCACACAAATTCCTTGTTACAAAAAGACCTGGCTGACACAGAGGATGGGTAATGAGACATTGAGTCTTCCCCTTCTAAACCATCAGTTAGTATTAAAGTTACAATTTAATCATGTGTATTTTTAGTAAAAGTCATGGACAGGTCACGGGCAATAAACAAAAATTCACGGCCTGTGACCTGTCCATGACTTATACTATAAATAACCCTGACAAAATCTTGGAGCAGGGAGGGCACTGCTGGGAGGGGCACCCCAGGGGTCCACTGCTGGGTCCGTCTGCTCCAGCCGCCTGGGGGCCACTGCTTGGGTGGTCCTGGGGTCAGCCACACTAACCGCACAGAAGTCACAGAGGTTGCAGAAAGTCACAGAATCCATGACTTCCGCAATCTCCATGACAGACAACGGAGCCCTAGTTAGCATCCATCCTATCTCAGTGATGGACAGAGTTGTCTCAGCAATCTGTGATGTGAGCTTGCTCAGCATCCATGTTAAAAAGAAAACAACACCCAGGAAGGACATGCTCTCTGAACTGCATTGAGTCTGTTAGCAAGTCAAGATAGGAAGTAGGTATTGCCACTGCTTTTGCCATTTTTGTTCTGAGCCCAGTCATGCATGGCTAAGATAAATGGGAACTTTGAATAAACTGAGAGGGACCAAGAACATTATGGATAGAAGACATTAGTCTCCAAGGCTGTAAGTCTGGCATCTTTCCCAAGCACAAATTTCATTTTGAAGATATTGTAATATTATTAAACAGTATTGCAATGATACCAAGTGGTTAATTTCTTTCATCAGATTCAATTTCTAATATTAAAGAGCTACAGAAAAAGGAAAAGGAAAGCTGCTGAGAGAAGAGCAATATAATGAAATTAATAAAGCTTTTTACAGGAAACATTGTTAGAATATTTTACTCACCTCTTCCAGCAAGTGTGAATGATGCTTTGTTATTATTTGTTGCCCATTAGACTGCTCAGTACTTTATAGAATATAGAGTATGATATAGTACTTGCCCTGAAGATCTTGAGGTCTAAGAAGCATTTTCACAGATTCATTGATTCCAAAGCCAGACGGGACTATTGTGATCATCTAGTCTGACCTCCTGTATATCACAGGCCATAGAACTTCCCCAAAATAATTCCTAGAGCAGATCTTTTAGTTAAACATCCAATCTTGATTTTAAAATTGCCAGGGATGGAGAATGCACCACGACCCTTGTAAATTGTTCCACTGTTTAATTACTCACTGTTAAACATTTACACCTTATTTCCAGTCTGAATTTTGTCTAGCTTCAACTTTCAGCCATTGGATTGTTTATACTTTTCTCTGCTTGATTGAAGAGCTCATTATAGAATATTTGTTCCCCATGTAGATACTTCTAGGCTACAATCAAGTCACTCCTTAACCTTCTTTTTGTTAAGCTAAATAGATTGAGCTCTCTGAGTTTTATCAATATAAGTCATGTTTTGTAAGCCTTTAATAATTCTCATGGCTCTTCTCTGAACCCTCTCAAATTTATCAATATCATTCTTGAATCTACCAACCCTACAAATAGATAAAAGTGAAACAATCCCATTACAGATCAGCACCAACACACATGCCCCTATCACTTGAGCTAATATCATAACTCCATTTGCTAATTGCAGTTAATAGTTTCTTATCCTCTAGGGAAACCAGACGCTCATTAGAGAAGAAGGAGGAAACAACACACTTAAGCTTCATCTACACTTAAAAGTTCTGCCGGTATAGCTATACTGGCAAAATCCTTCTAGTGTAGAGACAGCTTCTACAGTCAAAAAGTGCTTTTGTCAGTACAGCTTATACTGGTTCAGTGACTGAAATAAGCTATACCAGTAAAAGCACTTTTATGCAGGTATAAGTGCTTCTAAGCTAGGGCTGTTGACAGTCTAATTATGTTGCAAAATACAATTTTTTAAAAAGCACGAAACTAAAACACTACCAGCCCAACTGAGATTGCTACACAGGCAAAAGTTTCTATTCTAGACCTGACTTTAGTCAGTGTGTTACACACACTTTACATATGCAGAGATAAAAAACTGAAGAACCATGTGATATAGAAATTATTATGTACCTTGGAGTGCCTTATCTGCCCTCTGCTCATGAATTCATCTCCCTGGGACTTACTCCATTCCAAATAACTGACTACATTCATTCATTTTAAAAATTGAGCTCTCAGAAAAACACCTCTTCCACTTGCTGGGAAATGTAAGAATTCCTCCCCCCCTCAAAATTATATTGCTCCAAAGCCCAGTATGGGCAAGACTCAGACCACAGCCATGAACAGCTCTTCTATACCTAATATTTGCATGTCTTTGAAGTCTTATATTGGTACCATTAGAGGACTAGACGTAAATGCTGGGTCCCACTAGCATAAATGGGTGAAAATCCACTGAAGTTAATGGAGCTGAACCCACTTATGCCAACAATGAACTAGAAGTGGGCAGGTGAGGCTGTTACAAAAGGTGCATGATAAATACATGCATCATATGGCTCCGCAGTAGATCACATGGATATCTATATTTTTCATACATGGAGGAGTTATCCATGTGATAAATGTATCGCAGGGTTCTGCAATTTATCTATCCTGTGCCTTTCACTATCTCACCTGCCCTATGCCCACAAATCCATCTGCCTGGGCTTTATTATAGCATTCCAAACCTTTGAGCAGCTTCAAACAGCTGCCATTTGTTAAAACTATCAATCAGCCAGACAAATGCTCCCCTTCAAAAAACATTATTCCCACCACAGCCAAGATCAAGCAAGCTTGTCTTGAACCAATGGAAATTTCTCTCTATCTTAAAGGGCTGTGACTATAAGTACTCTCTCTCATTGCATTTCAGGTTTAGAAATGGGAGCTGTCCACCATGAAAAGCAGATGTCCTGTTTGCTATAAACATGTAGAAATGCTTCAAGGCCAAATTTTCCACTGGCACAAATAGGTGAAAATCCACTCAAGTCAATAGAGTTGCACCCACTTATGCCAGCAGTGATCTTGAACCATACTTCTATGGTCTTGGGAAAAAACATTACAAATATAAAAAAAACTGAACACACAGAAGTGCTCTGGCAAATTAAACACAATTATAAATGTTACAAGCTGTACAATGCAGTTATATCTTTACCGGTGTAAGATTAGCACCATCTCCCTGCATGGCAATCACTTCATTTCAGGCAGTCTCCAAAGACTATTTGGAGGGAGGGAGGGGAAAGTAATTGAGACTTTACAAGTTTTTTGTAAAAAAACAACAACAATCAGTTGCAAGGCTAAGTCACTCCATGGCAGCTTGAACTCCTATTGCAGGAGTGAACCAAACCACGACTTGTACAGTAACTGCTTCAGGGTTGCTCTGGTGAGAGAAGTAACCCACTGACAGGTGGTATGACCCGACTATAAATCCTGAATACGAACTCACAAAGCCAGAATAGGCAGCTGGCACATGGCCAGCGCTCTCTCAAACTACCCGTTATTATAACGCATTGTTGGCAAAGCTCCTGAAGCCATAGAAAGAGAGGAGGAAAATTAACTCAGGCTTAATAAACACTGTAGGATAAACATAATTTCAGACATGCACTGTATATCTTAACTTTTTTTTTTTAAAGACATAGTCAGCAATAATATCCAGCTCCTAAAACTACGCAGTCTCCCACATCCTTTCTTTATAGCACGATGGAAGAGAGGTCCTGCCACTTTTTTCTGTCCTAACATGGGATCACAGCACAGAAAGGCTAAGAACACGTTGGAGTGGTATAGAATGTATAAACAATTTACTGAGTGCAGTTATCTATGGAAACCCATCCAACAGAGATCTTTTACATCAGATAACATTGAAGTTAAGGCAACTGCATAACTATCCCAGATTACACCTTAAACTTAGTCATAATATTGCTAGTGCATTGGAGATGTCTTGCTAGAAATGGACCCACACCAAAATCCCAGATCTGAACTTAAGGAAATTTCAGATCCATATCAGAACTTTGCAGCTGAAGCCCATATCTATGGCGGGCTGAACAAAACCCTGGATCTGAATTTTACAACTCAAGTACATGGCTATCTCTATGCTACAAATCCTTGCAGAGAAACTAGTATTTTCTACTGCTTTTGCTTTCTGTTCCATTTCAGACTCTTGGCAGGCAAACCAAAGAGTATCATGAATTCTTTGGGACAGAAAATTATTTAAAAAGCAACTGAAGGGAAAAGTGCAGATTTGTACGGGACACATCACTTCGAGAATAAGTGATGGACTGTTAGTATTCCTGAGCCACATCAAACAAATGACTAAAAGGAAGTGCAAGTCATGAGAACATGTGAAGGAAAAAAAGGGGGATAACTCATTCTATGACCATGTTAACTACGTGACCTGCTCAAAAGAATGTTTTGGTCCAAAAACCATGAAAACAAAACAAAGGTGAAATCCTGGCCCCATTGAAGTCAATGGGAGTTTTGCTCTCACTTCAGTAAAGGCAGAATTTTGCCCAGGTTGAATGTGCCCCTCTTAAATCTAGAAGCAATCAAGGAAGATGTGTATTGTGCAGTAGCCAGGATGCCAACCCTGAGTTTCTCACTGGGGTGATGATAGGGTTAACAAAAACACATTAAATAACGCAGATTAACACACACTTAATAATACAAAGCTGTATTGTGAGCGAATGTTTGCTGGCAAGTATACTACAACAAGCAAAGCAAAACGGAAGCAAAGAGGAGTTAGTACTAAGTTTTTTGCTTTTAAAGCAAGTAATGGGGGCAGGGAGCACTACCCATTCGCTTGTCCTCAGAATACACTGCAGATAGCACCAAAGGAAGTACATGTTTGGCCATTTCCCCCTCAGTCCAGGTTTCTTTCTAGTAATGTCTTAAACTAAGTTTAGTAGAACCACAAAGACTAGATTATTGTTATTCAGCATGAAATGCACAACATTCATTTTGTACCTTTAAGATATATCATTCATGCACCAATCCAATGTGTGATCATCAACAAATGTTTGCTCTTCCATTACTAAGGGCCAGTACCCAACAACAACAGTTCTGTACACCTTTCAAATGACAACAGCTCAGGGGTTAGGAGAGAACAGGAGGGAAGAAACTTAAGTGCAATTGCTGGTTTTGGCTACTCTTATAATACCTACCCAAACACCTATGACAACCATAATACACCTCTACCTCGATATAGCGCGACCCAATATAACACAAATTCGGATATAACGCAGTAAAGCAGTGCTCCGGGGGGGCAGGGCTGCGCACTCCGGTGGATCAAAGCAAGTTCGATATAACACGGTTTCACCTATAACACGGTAAGATTTTTTGCTCCCGAGGACAGCGGTATATCGAGGTAGAGGTGTATATAAAAATACAGAAATAGAGGAAGGAAAAAAGAAAATACCATAACGAGGGAAGGAAAAATGAACCTTGGCTCAGGAAATTTGAGCTCCATTCTCGATTGCCATAAACATGGGGCAAGTCATTGAATCTCTCTGTACCTCAGTTCCTCAGGAGTAAAACGGGAATAGTCTCTCTGTGCGGGGAGTGCCATCAGGTGAAATCCATAAATATGTGGGAGGCACTCAGGTACTATACTGATAGCAGTCATGTCAGCAGAGAGCTGTATTAGAAAGAGTCTCTGTTTGTAAAATCAAATCTCGCTGGGACACATATAGAGGTTGATATGCCAGCTATAGCTTTGGCTACCACAGCTAGGTCTCTCAGCTCAGGCAGAAGAGGTGCAAGCTTTAAGATTCAGAGGTCCCAGGTTTAATCCCCACTGCTGAAGGGTCACTCAGAGGGTGTGGGGTTACAGCTGCACAGATCATCTGATCTTCCCCCTCTCCCTACAGAGGGAATGCACCAGGGTCATACAGAACAGCACCAAAGTCTTGTGGGCAACATTCCTGCCTCCTTCTCTCTGGGAGGAGATTCTACCCAGAAACAAGCTGACACACTCAGGCTGGAGGCGGGGGGCAAGAATTGTCCCGCAGAGACTCATATTTCTCCAGAGAATTTGCTATTTTCACAATGTTTGTTCTGCACTCACAATGAGCATATAAATGGTTTTAGCTCCCTGGAAAAAGAAATCTCGTCATTCGTTTTATATAATTCACACGGTTTCAAAAATAGGCTGTCACTGACAACCTTCCTGGACAGGACTACACTGTTGTCATCATAGAGTTCCAAAGCAGCAGCTCCGCTTGCTAAAACAAGGATTGCAGGATTGGGGGCTGAATGTTGCCAATAACCATTAAAACTCTGGACAATTTCTGCTAGCGGAATGATGTAGTAAGATGCACAACATTTGCTAACTCAAAGCCCTAAAATGGTTCCTCTTCCTTTCCCCCCTTCTTGTTAGCTGCGATTGACTGTGAAGTTGGCATGAGACCATAATTGCTTAGTCTTTCCATGTCAGCATTTCCAGGCTCCCCTGTTTTGATTGGTTTTCAGTGCCTTTTATTACAGAAATGTGGAGGCCAGCAGAAGACATATAGTTTTCTTCATATCTAAACAAAAAACAAAATAAAAATACATTCAAGGGCCCAGCAAATTCAGCTACGCTGCAGCAGCAACCAAGGACAAAAAGAGGAAGATAGAGTGTCATATTGTAGTTCAGCTTGGATTAAGTTAATTAGTTTCTCAGAAGAACGGTTTACCAAGGAATATTTGAGACAGGCGTGTGCATGATTCTCTTGCAGTGAAACCAAAAGAAACCCACACACAGACACAATTCTAAGGACAGAATGTATATACATCAGCAGTGCAGGGGAGATCAGCTGCCACAGACGTCTGCTTCTGCCCCTTGGCTCCTGCTCTAGGTGGTACTATGCTGCTACAAGTGGAAAGAACTCACATATAAGTACATCCTGTGAGGTTATTACAATGTGCAATGTGAATAGGTACATGACATATTAAGTTACTTAAGGAAATACATAACCTGTGAGGGTAAGTGAATATTTTTCTTAACTCATCATCTCCATACTTTTTAAGGCTAAATGTTATGGTAATGTTCTTCTTATAAATTCTGTATATGGTTTGTTTACTGGAGCGATTTTTGTGTGTATATTTTCCTAAAAGGAAAAAAATCATTCACCTAAAGCCCCACATTGTCAATTGCAGCATAAACATCTCCGGCATTATTAGACAGGCCATTAAGAGCACAGCTTACAGTATCCTTCCAGGAAAGTGAAAGCAGAGCATACAACAGCCATTCTCAAACTTTTGTACTGGTGAGCCCTTTCACATAGCAAGCCTCTGAGTGCGACCCCTCTTATAAATTAATAACACTATTTAATATATTTAACACCATTATAAATGGAGGGAAAGTGGGGTTTGAGGTGGAGGCTGACAGCTCACGACCCCCCATGTAATAACCTCACGACTCCCTGAGGGGTCCCGAACCCCAGTTTGAGAACCCCTGGCATACAAACATGAGGAGCAGCTGGTGGTTTGCACTCCACTAGCTTGGTCCTATCTTACATTACTGGCTTTTCATCTATCTTCCTGCAATAAACCAAAGTTTCAGTCAAGTCCTTTATGATTTGTTGGGAGGGAAGTGACAGACCACAATAGTAACCTATAGCAAAAAAACACAAAGAGCAGTATGTAAGCGTATCAGGTAAGAATTCAAGCTGTAAGGGTCTCTAAAAGTTAAACTGCTCAGTAAGTTTCAACTGTACAAAGAAAAAGTTCAGGGTAAACAACACCGGTCAGCTTTCAAAGTCAGCTTCATGAGCTGCTCTATCACTTCACCAGGCCTAAAGGCAGCATCTCTTTTCGTGGAGGAAAGAGTAAATTCATTTTTTAAATGTTTAACCACCCCTTCTCATTTGATGGCAGGGAGCCACTTTTTCCATCTCTCCATCTCAGAGGTCAACACATTGCTACATAAGCTACAGCACAGAACTTCTTTTTGTTCCTAAAACCCTTAATGCTTTTCCCTGCCAGTGGAACTTGTCAGATAACATATGTAACAAGACAGGAAAAAACCATCACGCCTTAGTCGTAATCATCTGGGTTTACATTGAGCTTAGAATATTTGCTATGTCAAAGGATCTTGGGGAGGAGGGTGAGAGGAACAGTCATCAGAAAGAGAGGGAATTTCCACTAGTAACCTATGAGACATTCACTTCCACAAGAAGTCCAATAAAGAAAAATTATGCTGCATAGAAGAGATGGGAGTGATAATGATGTGCTGTGTGTGCCAATTGATGGGCATATGTTATTAAAGTTAGTTGTAATGTAACCCTTCTGCCCATCTGAGTTGGCGGCAACAAGGGCCAGGTTCAGTATCTAGGGGTTCTACTTCAATAACACAATACAAAACCGGCTCAAGCCCTCACCCAGTGACCTGGGACAATTACATACCGCCCTCCAGGCACCTCTAAGAAGCAATACTTCCCCTCTCGCAAGCACAGAGTCTGGATGTAGCAAAATCCTTTAATAGAGGAGGAAAACAATGTGGCATTATGTTGGGGAAACACCACAAACAGGATTCATAACACAGACCATGAGCAAAAGACCCACCCCCAAGTAAGTTTGGCAGTGTCCTTTTCCCCTCAGGGTCTTAAGTCCAGCAACCCAAAAAAAATCACCCAAAGTCCAGCTGCTCCACGCTGTCAGCTGTCCCAGGAGCAACTCCAGTCGTCCCACAAACTGCTCTGCTCCACCAGCTGCTCAGCAACATCTCTTCAGGCCCTCCCACAGCACTCAGTGATTTCAGCTTGTAGTAGGGGAGCCTCAGTGCGGTGCACCATTGGCCCAAAGTGAATTCAGCTCAGCAGCCTGTAACTAGACTCCTAATGGAATTAAAATTAGCTCTGATATTCTACAGTAGAGAGAGGAGGAGGAGAAGAAGCAGCAGCAGCAATTGGTATTTCAGGCCCCCAAAGGGGCCCATACCATCAAGTACAAATACCTGTCCCCAACCTCTCTCAATTCACTGGGTTTTGGAACCCATGTCCCTTGTCTAGCGAGTGCTACTTAGTTGATGGTGAGTCGCTCTGTCATAAAACAGTTTCATTGTCCTTGATTCACATAATCAGGGTAACAACACTTTATTCTTCCTGCCCCAATAACAGAGAAACTGGGGATCCCACAGCAGCCAAAGTGACCATTTTGGGCTGCTGTGGCTCATGTTGGGTGGGGTGGGTGTGCCTAAGCAAACAAGATCAGCTCTGAAGTTATTTTCCACTACTCGCCACCATTCACCACCAGATGTCAGGGTAAAGCTCATCCTGACTCTGCTTATATAACATTCATAGTATTATTTTATGGACACCCGAATCAAATCCGAAATCTGAATATTCCACAAGGACATTCAACTTCTGAACAAAACTTGGCAGCTGGCCCTCTCTTCTCTCTATGCTGGGATGGAACAAAAGCCCAATCAGAACTCGCCCCATACTTTGGAGAAATTGGGATACAAACTTTGTTGCTTGGACCTGCCTCTAGCCACCATTGCTACACGTCAGGAGTATTACACTAACTACCAGTGCATAATTAGAAAAATGAAATAGGAAAGGGACTATGGAGTTTCCCTTAGGAAACTTGCTTAGGAAAATTCCCTGTAAAAAAAAAACTCTCAACTCCACAGAGGCCTAGAATAAATAGATGACATGCCTCAAAAGCATGAAATACATAAGAATAGGAGACACTGCTCTATTCAGGAATGAGACTAGAAAAAAAAGTCATGATTTTTGGACAGTGTCCGCTATTTATCACTGAACCTTTGTTGCTACTTGTTTTTTTTGGTGTGTGTGTTGAGAGAGAGAGAAAGAAAACTGATGCTGTATTACCAAATATAATGAAGTAGGTTTTAACAGAGTTTAAAGAGTCATGATTTTGGGGACTCTCACAATGTTCTGAGAGTACAGTTTATGGGACAAATAAATTGACCCATTCCCCCAGGCTAACAGTGGCAATTTTATAACCAATTGAACTCTACTACATCACTTTCTCTTACCTCTTTACTCTGCCTCTCTCACTGGCATTTAAAATGCAAATAAGCCAGTTTGCTCCTTGGCCTCTCTTGCCGCTTGTAAGTGAGAGGAACAATAGAGTTGCTGTTAAGTTTTAATATTTTGTTAGTAAAGCCATGAATAAATTCCAGTCCCTTTGTGCACACACATAACATAGATAGTAAATGAGCACTATAAAAGAAATGTGTATGAGATACCTCGGCAGAGTTGGCAGCACAGGATACTGAGGAAATTTGTGCTCATCCCCATACCAAAAGGACAACAAATTAAGTTCAGTTTTACTTAGTATACGCCGCAAGAAAGCATGGATATTTCCGCCCAACAAAAACATTAGGTACATTGATAAACAGCAAGCAATGGCAACTAGCCAAAAAATGTATCATAAATAGTATCAGTAGCTATATTTTTCACTACCCAAGGCAAATTAGCTATTTTTATTTTTTTATATTTTACACACACACACACACACACAACGAAGTTCTTCAATATGTTCCCCTTTGAGATCACAAAAGAGGAAAAGACAAAACAGTCTTTGATACTATCACAGCCTGCACAGAGATGATATTTAACAGAATAAAGTTGGCTGGAGACTAATTTTTTAAAGCAAATCTCAAAGCTATGAAGTGATACTTTTTCCATGAACTGTTGTTCATATAAAAGATCCCCATTTCACATTTTTAAGAGAAAATCTGAACTAAAAATACCATTATAGATCTGAAAATTTTGTTAAGTGCTTAGATTCCTGTGTTAAATGGAGTATTCATCCACTTCCGTAATTCAAAGTAAAAGGAACAACATTTTATAATCTATAAATTATTATAAAATAGCTTTTTAGCAGCTTTTCAAAATAAAAAGGAATATCTTCAGACAAAATGTGCATGTACATTAAAAAAATCCATACCTTCAGAGAGCTTTACATCCCACATAATTCACTTAAAAACAGACCAGGACAGCAATGTTTTGTTTGTGTTGTAACTTGGTCAAGTCTTTAAAAAAAAATGTGAGCATCCAGTTTCTTTCATAATGAAACTTTAATCAAGGCATAAATATGTTCATTTAAAGTGTTCCATAGAAAGTTTCTATTCAATGCGATATTTTATGATCAGCTTCTGTTATGAATATTGTCCTACATTCTGCAGATATCTAAATAACATCTGATATACAGCATGTAGCTGAGCACTTATCAATGAAATTAAGACACAATGCTGAGCCTGAAGAACTAAATTCCTAGATTGTTATCCATTATGTGATGGGGCCTAAAATAATTCCCCATTTCTCAAAGATGTATTGCAATAAAAGACAGCACTCGATTCCACTGCAAGTAATGGAGTTTGATCTAATGTGATAATTACTTTGAATCATAGGTTAAGAATGTACCGCTACTGGGCTGATTTCTGTTTTTTTCCATTCTCACTATGGGATACCAGAGGCCGAGGAAGGTATGTACATTTTCCAGAATGGTACACTGCCTCCATTATGTATAAAAATGCTATAGCAACTCCAAGAAAATTACCATCTAACATTTATATTGTCGTGGCATCTAAGGAGACAACTGGGTTGGGACCCATAGTGCTAGGTTCTGTATAAACATCTGTCTCAAAGAGCTTATGATCTAATGATGGCTGCTACATTTTCACTTTACTCAACCAATGCTCCGAAATGAATAAGAACAAATTCAACAAAAACCAGAAAGCTTGCCCGCCTGCTCTGGAAGCCAGGATGTCAGTAGGGCAGTCCCAACTGCAGCCTACTGGACAGTTTTGTTATTTTCTTGCTTATTTTAACCAATGGCCTTTGTATCACAATGGCTCCTTCTAGCACAGTGCCAGGAGTTAATCACATTAACCAACAAGCTAACTCTAGCCCCGCTTTACACCTGTCTTCCCCAGCCAAGAGAAGTTGCCTGATCGTTGTGATCTCACTGCCTTCCATGTTCACTCTGTTCAAGAGCTTCAAACATGTTCAGTTAGATCTCCCCCCTGGGGCGCTGGCACTGTGCTGTTAACCTACCAACACTTGCCTACTAAGCCAGAGATGGAATTATTTATAAAATGAATTATGTATCTAATCCATACCAGTAAAACCTGTTGTCATTATAGACTGGGAATACGGTTTTGATAATAGCTTTTTTCCATTGGCCTTTGTGAGACTGTGGCTGGCCTTGCACAGGATGGGAACAGGGCACACACAGCCTTTTCGCCCCTACTTTGTGTGCTTGTGCAAGGGCTAAGCCCAACCGTCATGGGAAGTGGTGGCAATGCTCTAGGGCAGGGGTTAGCAAACTACGGCCCGTGGGCCGGATCCGGCCCCTCAGGGCCAGGGCCGCCCAGAGGATTCCGGGGGCCCGGGGTCTTCGGCGGCGGGGGGCCCTTCTGTTCCGGGACCCACCGCTGAAGTGCCCTGAAGACCCGCGGTGGGCCCCCCCCGCCGCCGAATTACCGCCGAAGCGGGACCCGCCGCCGAATTACCGCCGAAGCGGGACCCGCCGCGGAAGTGCAGCCCGGTCTTCGGCGGTAATTCGGTGGGGGGGGGCCCGCCGCGGGTCTTCAGGGCACTTCGGCGGCAGGTCCCGGAACGGAAGGGCCCCCCGCCGCCGAATTACCGCCGAAGACCGGGCTGCACTTCCGCGGCGGGTCCCACTCCGTCTTCGGCGGTAATTCGCCAGCAGGGGGGTCCTTCCTGGCCCCGGTGCGTGCCGCTACCACCCCGGAGCCACTCCAGGTAAGCGGGACCAGGCCAGAGCCCGTACCCTAAACCCCTCCTGCACCCCCCCCAACTCCCTGCCTTGAGCCCCCTGCCTGCACCCCAACCCCTGCCACATCCCAAATCCCTGCCTGCACCCCAACCCCCGCCGCACCCCGCACCTCTCCTGAATCCCAACCCCCTACCCTGAGCCCCCTCGTAAACCACGCACCCCTCCTGCTCCCCCTGCCCTGAGCCCCCTGCCTGCGCCCCAACTCCCTGCCTCATCCCACACACCTCCTGCACCCCAACCCCCTGCCCTGAGCCCCCTCGTACACCCCGCACCCCTCCTCTGCCCCAACTCCTTGCCTTAAGCCCCTTCCTGCACACCGCACCCCCTCCCACACCCCAACCCCCCAGCCCCAGCCCTACATTCATGGCCCTGCATACAGTTTGCCCACCCCTGGTCTAGGCACTAACCACCTATTGACACTGGACAGAATGGGGGCCACAGCCCCACTTAGAACAGAGCTGGCCTTGCATGGTGTGTGTGGAGGGGGGAAAACACCTTTCAAAAAAATGATGCAGTTGCCACTGTAATGTCTGCTCCTCTAGTGCCCTAGGGGAAATTCTCCCTGAGTCAGCCAGAAATCTCCTATTGGCTCCCACTGCTGTCCCTCCTCACCATCTCCATGAACGTTGGCTGAAAGCGCTGTTAGCATGACTAGCTCTGGTAAGTTCTACATTTATACCATAGATTTTAATTGTTGTTTATTATTGTATTGTAGGTGTCAATGCAGCACACCCAATGCCTTGAAAGGTTGAGCTTTTTAAACACTTTATACACAGATATAAACACACAGAGAGGTTGCCCAATCCATCTCGGGAGAAGCTAAGGACCAAGCTGCATTTCATTCCTCTGCTGTATTAGCAGAACTGTATAGGAGAGACTGCACAATACCTACTTGCATTATGGCTGAGTCTAGCCAATGCCCTCAATCTGTCACTTCCCTAGTGTTGCCAGCACAGATACACAGTTCTATCCACTTGGAGACTATTTCTGTAAGAGGAAAGAGCGAGCCTGTCCGGGAGTGAAGGAGAGAAAACAGGATGGGGGTGTGCAGAGAGGGAAGAGTGCAGAAGCTCTTCAGTGCTGTGTTTTGGTGAACACAGAATATGACAGCAGTTGTTATTCATGAGCTGCGTTGCATACATTTGTTACAAACATGAGGAGCGATACTTATATCCATGCGCAATAATAGTTAATAAATCACTCGTGTTTTAAAACAAGCATTAAGCTTATGACTCAGAGACAGAACAGCCAGACGACTCAACGAAAAGGCTTTGGCTTCCCAGAGCTCAAGAAAGGAAGTAAATACTGTACATGAACTGAGGGATTTTCAAACTTTACTATGAAATTCATGACTTTTTCCACAACATCCATGTTATTAAAACAAGTGAAAGGCCAAATGCTTTTGTCAGTTAAATCACATAGGCCCGGGGATACTACACCAAAGGGTGCAGTACAAAGACCGAGATCGATCTGGAGCCAAAGCATTTTATCGCTGATGTGGCAAGCTAGTATCTAAACTTATCATATAACTTTCCTCACAAATTAAAACAGAAGTCAACCCAAACATGACAATACCAGGCAATTATTGCTAACAAGCCTGAACCACAAAATTTAAATCAGTGAGAATTTTTTTTGGCTTGGGACAACGGCTTAGTCCTATCTGTCTTATGAGCCATATGGAATTATCTGAGGCTACTGGGTGGAGTTTGGGCTCATCCTTGGTCATATTCAAATAAGAAAACACTCCAACCATGAAATAAATAAGGCTGTGAATGTACATTTTTAACACCCAGCATCACCATTAGCCGGGAATGTTCATGGCACAACCTTGCTCCTATTACAGTAAATAACAAAGTACCCACCGACTTCAACCTGAGCAAGACTGGGCCTCCAAACTAACTATCACAACAGAATTAATGACAGGCTCAGAGTCCGCACTAACGACATTCCACCCTTTCGCTCTGAAAGTCTTGCAGTTATCAGTAATGCTGTTACGCTGGGGGGTCAAACGAGCATAAGTGAGATCATAATCAGGCCTGATGTACTCAGGTCTGGGTTCATGCACAGCCAGTTGCAGGACTGGAGTCTGACTTACTCAGAATTTACAACAGTGTAAATGAGCAAAATTTGGTCCAGAATCTTCTGTGGTGAATACCTCTTAACTTCCCTGCATAACAAAGCACCTCTCAAATTTAACTGCCTCCAACTAATACTTACTATCAGATAATTATTTGTGGTTTTAGACACAGAGAATTACTTGACAAAGTCCAAACCTTAAAGTAATTATATAAATAACTATGCCAAAGACATGCTCCCATATAATGTCAGACTGCCTCTTCTCTTATTTAAAATCAAAGTTACATAAATATTTTTGAAGGAATATAAAACCTTATGCTTTGGGCCTTAAGCTAATTACTATCAGGGATCAGGATAAGACCTTCCTGCAGTGAAGGAAATTATCCCATATGTCCTTACTGCAATATTTCTTGCATTTCCTTCTGAAATATTTCATGCTGACCACTGCTGGAGGCAGGATACCAGACTAGATGAGCCTCGGGTCTGATTCAGTAAGGGCAATTTCGATGTTCTTTCACATGTCTGATTTTTGTCAAGTCCCTCATTCTGGAATTTTGTGCTATATATCAGAGGCAAAGGGCCTTGTTGGGAGAACCAGAATGTGACATGAGCTAAACGAGATTATCAAACAGAAATGTGATCAGTGTAGGTGAATTATAAGAAGGATCCCTGTGTTTATTACACATATGCAACTGTTACGAAATGCAAGAAATAACTCTTAAAATAAGAAAGCTGCATTTGATGTCCCCAGTACATCAGTTTGAGCAGTAAGTAATTAAGATACGTATCAGTAATGTACTATATGCTTCTGGTACTGATCACATGGAATTAGAAAGAACTTGTCATGTACTTGTGCATTTCAATCATTCATAATAAATACAGTGAAATACACTTGCTTTTGCGACATATAAAACACCATGCTATTTTACAGTAAGTACCCAAAATAATCAATTTCCTCATCCCCCACCATAATATCTGCATGTTAGGATTTAAGGATGGTCACTCTCCATTTATGGCCATGGCTGGATAGAACAATTACAATAGAGTTAAGGTGACAACACTTCCATCTCATGTGGCATATTAGAAGGGAAGTTACACATTAGAATTTCCCCACACCTTTGGATCTCTGCATCACAGCCACTGCCCTTCCGGAAGAACTGAGCAGACCTGATTTGAGAGCCCATCAATATCCCTCGTTTATCAGCTGGGAGGGGTCACTTTTGAGAGACATAAAGCACTCCCTTCCTCCCTCTCCCTCAAGAGGAGAGTGTGAACCCACAGCCTCTGCTAGCTAAGGGACAAGAGACCTGTACCAGACAACAAACCTATTCAGGGCAGTGCACAGCTCTAACCCTTCAAAGTTGCCTTCATTGTTGTTTGGCTTTCTTAAATGTTGAAAACACTTTGTCAGTATTCCCAACGCAAACATTTAGGGCCAGGGTGATCACTAATGCTGATGCAGAGAGGTGCAAATTAGATCTCCCTCTTCCAGCAAAAGGTTTTGGGCCTCAGTTGAGTTACCACCATACCCCTCCTGCTCAGAAGGGCAAAGGGATGCATCTTCAGTTTCCAGATGGGGCACCACAGGATTCCCACCCATGGAGAATAGTGCTGAAACACAACCTCCCCCGGGCCGCCGCCTTTGGAAATCCTACGTCAGGATTTACATGTTTTAATAAGCGAGAGAGTTAAGGAGTTTAAATAAGTCAATGTAAACTGGATGAATTTGGCGTTTACTCTTTAAATCCAAGGCTGTTGATAAGGGTCCCAAACCTTAGTTCAGTTGAGATACAGAAGATATAATCCAAAGAGCAGAAAAACTTAACTATTAAAAACCACACACAAGTTGAGTTTTGAGATTAGCTTTGCAGTTGTTAACCCTAAAAGCTATCAAATAAAATCTTGTTTATACCTATATTGTTTATACCTATATAAAAAGGTAAGAAACTGGTATGGCTCAGTATGGTGCATTATGTCTTGAACATCTTTAATAATAATTTCAGTGTGCACCACTCTGAAAAGAAACAACAAAAATCTAAAACCTCTGGTTTGGCCAGATGCGTTGTTTGTAGAGCACTTGACCCTGGGACTTCCTGAGCTTCCAGTTATACAGGGACTCTAGAAATAGCCAGGATTAGTACAGACCAAACAGTACTGACATGCAGTAGTTAGATTACAAATAACTTCCTCCATTGAGACATTTCCCTCTGTAATTACAGAAGAGCAGAATATAGCCAGCAGAGGCTATGCTGCTAACCAAGTCCTTGTTTACTTTGCTGGATGCACCATTTCACTTTTGTTCAAAAATTTTCTTCTAGTTACACAAAATTGCTACCATCCATCTCTGTTTCTCCCAGGACCTCCTAGAAACTTCTTTGTAGTTGCTCAGACCTGGGCCCTGCCACAGAGGCAAAGAAAGCCCCAGATTAAGCAAAATGAGGCACTCTTTCTGGTGTTTATGGTTTATTTACAGGCTTCTTGTACACCCCTAAGAACACAAACTAGCCGAGTCTCCAGTCCCATTGAAATAGCTTAGCCGTCAGTAAACAAGACAACCGATATAAAAGCAAACATCATCAGGGCAGCTTTAATATCTCCAGAGGGCCCTACCCTAACTTTAGGTCAGCAAACCTCTGCTTTTCCCTCCCATGAAAATAACTCAGTCCCTTTTGAAGTCATTGAATCTATGTCGGCTCAGCTGCACTGGACCACCTCAGCTCAAGGAAGTACCTCGAAGTGAACTCGGAAACCCCTCTCAGGAATTAACACAAGAACACCTGCACACAGACCCACTGAAAAACTGGAGCTCCACATGGGAGCACAGATCAGCCTACACAGAACATGCTGCAGGATTATCGTCCGCAGGTAAATGTGGCTTCTGATTTTGAAACTGACGTAAATAAAAAGCAGTAGTTACCACCCAAGAAAAGTTTGCCTTTTGAAAAGCTACAGGAAGTTTCTAAATTTTATCTCAGTTCCTCTCAGAAATGCTCAGAGTCAGACTTCAATCAGGGTGGTTAAGCACTGGAATAAATTGCGTAGGGAGGTTGTGGAATCTCCATCAGTTGATATTTTTAAGAGCAGGTTAGTCTTAGTCTTGCCTTGAGTGCAGGCGACTGGACTTGATGACCTCTTGAGGTCCCTTCCAGTCCTATGATTCTATAAAAGTTGAGTATCATTATTATTCAATTAACCCAAATAAGGATGGACAAAAGGACCCCAGCTATAGCTCCCTCTCTCTGGCAGAATTCATCCAATAAAAATGGTAAAACTCTGCCAAATTCTATAGCTATACCAGATTCTTTTGCACAGGAATAATGGAAGTAAGAGTGAGCAGCATTTTAGCAAATTTCTCTGTAGCACTGAAAAAGAAAATTTCATTGCATAAGCTAAGTTAGAACATAGCAAACAGCGGATTGACCTCCCAGGCGTGAAATTATCTAACCAACCACATCAACTTCGAACTGGATCTCTTCCAGCCTCTCTTATGAAACTTCTGATTTTGCTCCCATTTTATTATAATTTCTGTTTTTATTTATCTGTATAATTGGAGCTCTCTGCTTGCATAGTAGCATAGTCTATTTTGTTCAAGCAAGTTCCCAAAATATAACTGGAACTCCAAGGATGGATACAGCTAATTTGTTTGATTCTATCTCCTGTTTGTGATTATCCTAAAATGTATTTGAGAGAGCGGAATGAGATCATTAATAAGCAATGGAGAAAGAAAAATGTACCCACCAAATAGGATTTTTAATGCTTCCAATTTATTTCACCTGAGCCTGTAGACCCAATCATCCTGCATTCAATGGAAGTTCTCGGTGCACAAAAAAAATATAGAATCAGACCCCCTAATAGTGTTAAAAACCTCCATTCAGGGCTCAGGCTACCAAAGGCTAGTTGTCCCTGTTTACTGAAAATGTATCATCTGCTTTTAAAACCTCATATTTTAATTTTTTTCTGAATATTCTGGGAAACAAGGAAGGGAGAAACCTCGAGACATTTTATTCTTTAGAACCAAGAGAGAGAGAAAGTAATCTGAATATGTCCCCAAACAGTCTTTAAAATGGCCTTTGGTTAAAAATAAATTCAGAGCAATTTATATCAATAGAAAATAGTTGCACATATTTTTATTAAGCAAAGTACTGTCCATCTTAAGGCTTAACAAATAAGCCTTAGACATAAACATGGTTTCCATTTGTTGTTACTAATATCAAGATAGGAAACCATTTATAGCCAGAAATCTGAGATGACTCTCTTTCCAGCAACTATGAACTTAGCCAGTAAAACTCATACTGAGAAGATGTATATGATCCCACAATGCCGAGAAACATGAGGACGGTGAAAGAAAGTGAGGAGGCTCACCAAAAAAGGCCAATACTGGATGGTCGGAAATTCCCAATAATGCTCCTCCTGAACTATTACTGAGCTGCGAAGTCTATGTCATGCTACTTCATTTCAGAAAGGTTCTGTCTTAAAATAAAGGGTAAAAAAAAAAACTCCACACGACAAAACACGTTCCAATTCAGCCATGAGAATTAAAAGAAAAGAAAAAAAAATTCAGATTGTAGCTCATTTCTATCCATTACATTTCAGGTCCCACACACTGCCCTTAGATCACAGGTTAGGCGGTTGGCTCAATCTATTATTCATGCCTTTCATTATTAATGAACCACTGCAAGACAAAGCAGTGCAACAGCAGGTCAAAATATGTTTCTCAGATGCTACGTATGAAATATGGGAAGTGTCTGACAATGAGACTGCCGAGGGGGTGCTTAGTGCAATAACACATTACTACTATACTGCTTTTTCTTCAGTGGGGGGAAGGCTTCTGACTGCTACACATGTAATTTGCCATTGTAAAGAGAACCTGGCAAGCTGCTTTCTGAGGAAGCATAAAAGACATGCCTCAGACAAGACAGCAGCTCATTTCTATCCCTGTGTTCTGCAAGAACAGTTTTGGTGACACAATATATTCAGGAAAGACTTTTTGTAATATTTGGGTAATTCTGTGACACTGTTTTAGGTTATGGCAGCAAGTTCTGTCACATAATTGAGTTGTCTGACGGACTGATGATTATCCAACTAACTATAAGTAGTGATGTATCTTTGTATGCCTTGCCACTCTGCTACAACACTGTATAGGGACACGTTGCCCTCCTGATGATGTAAATTCTCTTAATGTGTTGTGGCAAGAGACATTTGTTAACTTCACCAAGATTAAGGGAAGTGGGCATGACCCTCTACTCAGGAAGATTTAGGGCAGAAACATGAAAGTTATACTGGAAACCACAGGAACAGCAAGGCTTGGGGAGATTCCTTAGGCTAAGGTTAGGTTAATATGGCCTATTATTATCATCTGAGTTACCAATAAAATCTATCCCCAGACAGGAAGCAAGTTTCACTTTGTACACAGAACGTAGACTTAATCTGAAGAAGGGTGGGAACGTCACCTGCTCACAGTCTTGTTTTGCTTAGAAGATTTCATAACACTTCTGTTTTTCCTTCTCTGCACTGTTGTTCAAGGCCTGGTATTATACTGACGGTATTTTGAAACACGAACATTTTAAGTGTGTTACTACAAAGCTCATTTTGAAGATGGCTTCAGAAGGTTACTGAACCCCTCAACTGCATTACATAAAACATTTTATATTTCTATAATACAAATCTTGATCTGCTTGGCTAAAACTAACTCTACACTAGAATGATATTTGTGCACGTGCACACAGATGCACACACAGCTCAAAGCACTTACTCTTTTTTCTTACCTCTAAAGATAATGTTACTTTGCATGAGGTGTCAGTTGTTTACATATGTCTCACATTTTAATCCTGTGGGAATCCTATTAATATTACAGCCATTATTTATGAATCAATTACGCAATGCTTTGCAAAAGCTGTAATATACACAAACTTACCTAAATCTCACTTATGTTCTCTACATGCAAGAGTGCAGAATCATTACATTTGTCAGTCTCAGCAACCTATGTGTGCTGACTAGTAAAAGTACAGCTGGAGTAAAAAGGCTAAATATATATTTTATGATTACGTAATTCAAACACTCATTTCTGCTTCTATAGTGAGGAAAACAGTTGACGTGAATTTTCTGTGCTGCTCTTGTTAAGCCAGCTAATTGCCTTGATTTCTTCTCTTTTTCCAACCCAGCTATCAACATTATAGGCAAAACTCACACACCCTGCATATCACATCAAAGATGAACAAATAAGTGATCATCTCTTCAAAATCTGTTTATTTTCTTTTAAGGACAATTTATTTGGGCTTTTATTAAATCTGCATTTCAGGCAGGCCCATGAGTTTAAAGACAGAAAAAGAAACCATTGAGCTGTTCCTTCTAAAATGAACTGAGAGTTTACTGCAGAGAGTTTGCTGTAGTTCCATTAGTGCTAATCTGTAGAGATGTGCCCAAAACACCACAGGACCCAAACACGAGGTACTTTGTCACTTTGGGATTGTCAGAAACCACCTCTGGATCTTGATTTTGCAAGTCTGGCCCATCTCTACTACAGCATTGTGTTTATTTATCCAGTAGCTCTTCTCCCACACAATGACCCAACTGCTTTTGTGTAGGAATTTTTCATGCAAGAGTATTTCCAGATTGGGCCTTAGATCTCATGGGCATGTTTACAATACAATATCGTCGTATCTGTTACAGCCATTAAAAGTGAAGTTATGCAGTTATGATTTTCAAAAGAAGATCATATCCAAGACCTCAGAGAACCTAGCTTCTTATTTTTGTTGCTGTACCCTGCTCTTCATCTTTTTTAAATAACCAACACTACAGCAGTGGAATTACATCAGTTCATGTACACAAGAACCTGGCAATTCTGCTATCTCAATCCAGTTATCCAGATCACCAGCACTCCCAAAGTATTTTAGCACAAGCACACTGATCTTTATTAAAATGTTGCAAAAGCTAAAAGGGATTTCAGAAGTGACCAGTGACTTTAGGGCATCTAATTTAAGACACGTAAAAGGGGTAAGATTTTTAGGGCACCCAGTTTCTGACAATCAGGCCCCTTAGAGGAGCCTCAGGTTTCCCTTAAAAAAAAAATCACTGGTTACTTTTGAAAATCTTGGCCCAAAACATATTCTCCAAATTATGACCAATAAAATGCCCCAGAGAAATGTTAGACGGAAGCAGCATCTTGTAATAAACCCATTCCATGTTTATTAGAGTAGGGATCTAATGGGCAACCTCTTCACAAAAGCAGGCTCACAGGAGAAGCCCAAAGGCTCCATACTGGTTCTGTGTACTGACCAACACGTGGGAGAACATGCTTAGCATGTTCAGGGCATAGGTGAGGGATGAAGAGAAGTCCTTTGTGATGGTCACCAGCAAGTCTATTAGGCAGCCACAATGTTCCCGGTGGTCCCCGGCCTAGAGGAATACAGGCTACAGAAACAGGGTAAGAGGCACAAAGTGGATGGGGAGTTCCTGAAACTTCATCACTGAAAGTGTGAAAATCATTCTCCAGAAAGAGAAACCACAAGTTCAGATCCAAATAATTCCAGCAACCAGCACTAACTTCCTTGTTATCAGAAGGTATCTGGTTCAGTCATAGGCACAACTGACTGAGAGCACCACAGGAAGAGCAATAAGCTCCCTCATCTTGCCCAGAACACGGATACAGAATTTCACAATGATTCAGCCCCTCATCTTGCAAAACTTCGTCATATCAAGGATCAAGAAAGTGCTACTCTTACAAAACCTCATGGTTAATCAGCCTTCAAAATCCAGTTGATACACAATTTTCCACAGAATAGCAAAGAACTGGAAAAATAATCCCTATAAACTGGCTCTTTTATCAGCCAATTTTTCAGTCACCACCACAGTAAATCCTATACCTCAGCAACACGGAAGAAATCTTCATTGTGATTTTTTCGGTACAGATATACGAGATATTGTCTTAAGTTTCAGGCACATCTGTTTCTAAGTGATAGTTGAGGTAGGGCCTAAAAAAAGAAATTGGATACAAAGAATTCATTTTTCTTTTGTATGGGCAAACTGTGGATATGTAAGATTTGTATTCTACACTTTTAGCTCCCAAATGGTAGAAAATTAGTTTCACTACCACCAAAACTATCTCCAACAGAGAAAGTACTCATGCCAACAGTACTCTTTAGTTTCACTCTGACCCATCATTTTGAAAAGCAATTTGGTTTTATTCAGCCTTCTTTAAATCGACACAGAGTGAATTACAGAATACATCTGTCTAGACACAGAGACTCACTGTCATTTGTTCAAGCAGGTTTATTTGTATATCCTGGCAACTGGGTCAGAATGTCAAGCTGACATGCTAGGATATAAGCAAGATCATTTCAAAGCTGAACAGACGCAAACAGAAAAGCCAGCATAATGCATTACCAATGTTCATTACAGAAAATTAGGTAATGCTTACATCACAGCACTATTCACATCCCTCTGCTTTCACAGAACATTGATCTCTAGGTGTGAGTAGTGGTGGGAAAACACTGCATATAAAATATTGTTCTCTCACAACATAAACTGCTATTAAAGATTTTCTTTTTGTCCTCCCCACCAAATTGCTATGTATGGTAACATATGCAAAAGCTGGGGCAGCAGGGTTCACTTAAATTTGAACAGTTGGGATTTTATTTTTACCTCCAGAATTACAAGCGTAGCCCCAAAACCCACACTCAATTTGATCACAGAAGTTTCTACAGTCTATTTTTGAAACTGAAGTGAGAATTGATTTTCATTGTATATTAGGCACATGTATACCACCATATCAATAGTACTGTCACAAATGATGATATATCCAGAAATATGTATTTTTCATAAATAAAAGTTAAATTTAACTCTTTAGTGCCTGAAATAATATGGTTGACAAAATAAATACTTGGCCTTTCCATTCTGTTTTTCATCTTCCATATAATTTTCAAAATATGAACAGATTCATTCCCCTGAGAATTTGAACAAGAAGCTGGAGGTTGCATGCCTAAGCAATGGGGAGGATAACAGATCTCTCAGCTTAGTCATAAGTACACTATCAACAAACTGAACTAACACTGGTATTCAAACAAAGACAGGCCGCAATACAAATTCGAGCTCTTAACCAGGCACACAGCAACAAAAGGCCAGAGCAGAGCAGATGCCAGCTGTGGAATGCAATAACTGATGCCACATATATACACACCTCTGTGTTTGACAGGGATAACTGGTACTTGCTTGTGGACATGGTCCAAAAATATTGGGAACCAGAATAAAACTATTCACAAAGGTATAAAGAAACAAGCAGATTAATAAACAATATCTAACATTTGCTAGCACTGTTCATCCCAAAGGATCCACAAATGCTTTACTAACAAACTTGTATACAAATTGTGCATTTCACCTACCACTGAAATGCTGCCACCTCTGGGGTAAAATGGGGCAACGGTTTAACAGCACACAGCAACATGAAGGAGTTTAAGGTAGAAAATGAGGAATTCTATATCCAATTTAAAAAGGGTTACAGACACCAACAGTCCTGACATCCCAAGAAAGAGTAAGACAAAAACATTATAAATATTAAAACAGCCCTGATTCACATGTGCAGCAGTTACCCAAGCCAGCATCCCATAACTGTCAGATACCCAAAGCACCAGGACCTTCCCACTTACCCATCCCTCAGGACAAGAAATGCTTCCAGGTTCATGTTTAATCAGTTTGTTTCAGTCTGATGTGAGGTGCACCTTTTAGAAAGATAAAATGTTATGCGCCAGCATGATTTTTTTCCATTTCTTCTCTTTTAGCAGCACATGGAAACAACAAGATCACAGACTCTCAGTTGCCAAGGGGAAGACAGACTAAACTACAGGTCAAAAGCCTTGCTCGTGCTTTTTTTTTTTTTTCCCCTTTAGAAGGGGAGAACGCCAGACTGATGGTCTAGCAGACAGCACATGTTTAGCGTACAGATACAGGTAACTAACTTAGATCTCCAGCACTGGAATGGGAAGTGAACTTGTTCCTGGGCTCAGGAAAGAAAAATTTCCTCGCACTTTGAAGCTGGTAAGAATTTTCCAATTGATGCAGCAATGGTCTGTATAAAAGAGGGAGATAGCCATAAGGTGAAGAGAGAAAATATTCCAGTTTACTGGAGGAATACTGCTGTATGCGGTTTTGCAAATAGGTTTAAAACGTATTTTTAAGATAATCTCCTGACAGTACTAATTAATAGGGTTGTCCACTTTGAAAAAGGTCTTTATTAATTAGTTTAGTGGTTTGGGCTCAGTTCCTAGAAAGCTAGAAGTTGCACCATAAAATCACCACTCATTAGGCACCACTCACAGCACTAATATCCGATCAGCATCAAGAATTAAATATTTCTATCTATTCCCTGGAGGTTTTCCTACTTAACCTGTCTCATTTGCCACGCTGGGATTTATGCTCTGAGGATTCCTGCACAAAAATCCATGACCACTTAAATTAGATCATGTACCTAAAGGTTGGTAAAAGTGAACCCAAAAATCACACGTTGCTTTATAGCACTCACAGAATATAAAAAAACACAGGGACTGCCATACTGAATCATCTCAGTGGTCCACCTGGTCCAGTATTCTCTCTGTGACAGCTGCCAACACCAGATGCTTTCAAAGGAAAGTGCAAGAAACCCTATAGTGGGCAATTATGGAATGAACTGCTGATAGAGATTAGGAAGGAAGATTCCTCTATCAGTTAGTGGTTGGCTTATGGCCTGAAGCATGAGAGTGTATATCCCTTACTAAAAAAAAAAAAGTTATCCTGTCTAATCCAACTGCAGACACTATTATCCATGTAAATATCTAATCTTAAAGAAAAAAAAATCTTGCTGAGTTCTTGACCTGAACAATATCTTGTGGCAATGAATTCCCTATGTTAAGGTACCAGTTCTATTAAAAAATATATATTTTCTCAGTTCACTGGATGATCTGTATTATGAGAAAGGGTGAATAAGAACATTTGACTGACCTTCTCTATACTATTCATATTTTGTATGCCTCTATCACCAGGGATGGCTCCAGGCACCAGGTCCCGCGGCTTTGGTGGCAATTCAGTGGCGGGTACGCCGAAGGGCACGGGACCAGCAGATCACCCGCAGAAACGCCACCAAAGGCTGCCTGACTGCTATGCCTGGGGCAGCAAAAAACATAGAGCCACCCCTGTCTACCATGGCCCGTTATTTGTTTCCTCTAAATGCTAAAAAGCCCGGAATAAAATAGTCCCAGTCTTTTCACTCTCTCCTGAGATGCAGGTTTACCATATGTCTAAGACATTTTCCACTGTCCAGCTCTTATCCCCTTCTATTGCTACTGTATCTTTTTATGATAGCTGAACACAGTATTCCAGCTGAGAGCATACCATCAATTCATACAATGGCATTAGCATATTATTTTCCACTCCATTTGTTACACATTTTAACATTAGCAGCTCTTTTTTTTACCTCCACCACATAGTGGGCAGAAATTTTCACTCAACTTTGCCCACAGAGATGCCCAGGTCGTCTTCCAGAGAAGCTGTTAATTTAGAACCTAGTAGCGTGTATCAACAGTTTAAATTTTTTTTTCCAATTTGCATTGCTTTAGATTAAAGGCGACCCAATGTTAAAGATCAAAATACTTTACCTAGTATGTTTTGTTGATATTAACAAATTACAAGATACAGGTTAAGACTAAAACAGTTCCATGCAGTAATCATGTAGCTTTAAGAGTCTCCTTCAATTCTAGGTCTTGCCAGCAGTAAGTGTTAAATCCTAAGTGAATAACCAACATTTTAAAATCTGTACTAACAGGGAGCTTTGATTTTAATAATTCCAATAAATATATATTTTTAATCTCCAAATTAAAGACAAAAGCAAAAAGTTTGGAATGCTCTTTCAGAATTTTATGTGCAACTTGGGAATGGTTATTAAAATTAGCCTTAATTATCCCTTGGACTTAATACCACTCCTCAACCAGCTGGAGGAGACATTAGTGAACAACATGGAGCTCCGAACCAACTAAAAGAAGGAAAAGATGCCTCCAGAGAGCATGCCCAGCACTGGAAGCAAGAGTCTAGGAATGACATCCTGGCCTCACCAAAATCAAGGGCAAAAACTCCACATTTTTTTACAGAACTAGGATTTCACCACCATAGTCTAAAGGAGAGCTTCTATGTGGCAGGGCAAAGCATTAATTTTAGAGGCAGTATGCCAGTCCCAGAAAACTGCATTTGTGTGAAAGATAATACAGAACACTTGACTATAATTGAATTTTAAGAACTGAACACTTGTAATAGATGATTGACTGTCATGGAAAATATATTCTTTGTCTGCCCCACCAGCCAGACAAACTTATTTTATACAACTCATGACAGGGCCATAATCTTTGCTAGTAAATGATAATACATTTGACATACTAGCCTGAACCCGCACAGACCCTTTAAATATACCAAATAATACCAAAGTGTACACAAAGAGTTTCTGCTATGAATTTCTGCTCCCCGCCCCTTAACTGTTGGGCTAGTTATGTAGTTGCTGATAGCAAGCTAACAGAAAATTCAGGCAGGAATTATTTTAGTGATGTCAGCCTGGAGATTCCCACTGAAGATCATTCAGTATACTTCCAGTATTGCAAAACACTTGTGCCCACTTCCAGAGCAGTTTTTCAGAAGGAACATGTCTATACAGGTGCTGTAATTGCACTGTTTTCCAATTTGTTTCTGGGTGCAACTCAAGATGTTGGGTCTGATTCATAAAGCCTTGTATGTTGGGGATCCTGGCTGCACCAGACACTACCTCGCATTTCATCTGGGCCACTGAGGTCAGCTGGGTTGCTCTTTGTAGCTATTTCCTACATATATACATCTGTGGGGGAGGGAGCAATATATTTTGGGGGGCAAGAACTCAAACCTGGAATTCTCTTCTTCCTGTCCTTCAAAAGAACTGGAATTTGTTGACTTTCAAAGGCACATTTCAAGGCCTATCAATTCACTCAGGCTGTGCCTAGAAAGAAGGCATGATGGGTGGGGACTGATGTTCTTTCATTGTTTAAGTTTTTGTGAGTTTTCTTTACTTGATACTTGTCAGAAGTTAGCTTATATTTCATAGACACATGGCCAGAGGCCGAGAGAAACAATTTAGTACTAGTAGTTTTTTAAGTTTATAATCTACAAATTTTAAGAGCTGTAAGAAAAAAATCTATTGCCTTACAATAATTTGTAACTTATTCCGACTGTGGTTTAAGAGTGGTGTTGGAAATAAATAATAGAATATCAGGGTAGGAAGGGACCTCAGGAGGTCATCTAGTCCAACCCCCTGCTCAAAGCAGGACCAATCCCCAGACACATTTTTGCCCCAGATCCCTAAATGGCCCCCTCAATGATTGAACTCAACCCCGGGTTAAGCAGGCCAATGCTCAAACCACTGAGTTATCCCCCCCCCCATGAGATCATACTAAAGGATGTGACACTGTGAGGCTATAAATCATTTCAGTGAAGTAGCCCAAGGATGGAGAAAATCAATATGTTAGTGCAAGTAACAATGATGTAGTGTCACACTCATGCTCTAGTGGGCCTTCAATAAGAATCACTTATGAAATGGCACAGAAACACAGCCTGGTTAAGTACTTATAGCCACCTATTACACATACACTTCAAAAATAGAAGAGGAAGCTACCTTAAGTCTAGGGTCACACGGCACTTTTCTTATTTTGGTATTGGAAACCTTGCTTCACTTCCTTGACTATACCGGGGCATCTTTAAGTTTTGTCTGTTCCTTTTATGGCCTGTGCTTCATCTAATAAAAATGACTGATAACCATTTCCTAGCTCATAAGAATGGGAGGGGGGTTGGTTGTTTTACAAGAATCCAGTTTTATACAATTCAGGCCTTTTATGTACTGTTCACATAGTCCCCACTATGAGGTAGCTTAAACCACAAGCTTATCACTATGCTGTAGCATTCCAAAGATATTTTGATGTATAGACTACACATAGTCCCACAATAAGAAATAGATGTAGAATAAGGATGTGATTAAAAAAATACAATGCTGAACAGTCATTCCAATGCTGCACAAACCTCATTTTGTCTTTTTTTTTTATTGTAATGGTTTTACTTAGGCTACGTCTACACTAGCACTATTTTGGGTATAATTTATGCTGCTCAGGGGTGTGGAAAAAAAGCACCCCGGAGCGACATAAGTTACACTGACAGAAACACCGGTGTGGACAGCGCTATGTCGGCAGGAGAGTGTCTTCCGCCGACATCGCTATCGCTGCTTGTTGGGGGTGGTTTAATTATGTCGATGGGAGAGCTTTCCCCCATTGGCATAGAACGGCTACACAGGAGATCTCACAGTGGCACAGCTGCATCGGTACAGCTGTGCTGCTGTAAGCTCTCTAGTGCAGATGTGGCCATAGTGTTGGCATTTTTAAGCCCTCTCTGCATTTATACACTGAATAGGTTTCTTACAATTCAGTAACATTTCTGAGCTTGTAGAATCAGGATGTGGTTTCACGGTTTTAAACCTTAGCTGTGTGAGCAACACAGCAGAAGTCATTTTTAATAAAAAGTCAATTTAAAAAACAAAAACAAATGCAGCTGTAACAAAAGGTGCCCTCTAATACCATGAATATGAGCACTTCACACATATTTTAGTGCCAGACAATTCAACACCAAAGGACATAAAATATGAGGCACAATATTTTATGACCACATATGAAGGAATGACCTTCACAAGAGGATTTCTTCACTGAATGGGTTTTCTGTGTCTCACAGCTGAAACTCAAATAGTAGTCTCATCGTTCACCTACAGATTACTTTGGTGTAAAATCATAAAAAGTATTCTTCAGTTTAACCAAAAATACCTTATTTTATTTTGCCAAGCCTCCCATCTGATTGCTGGTGTTCCACACTCTGGCCTCAGGACTCACTCCTACTCCTATACTGGAGCGAAGTAGTGAATCACCCACAATATGGCTGCTGATCACCTCATTTGTAGCCACTGGATAGTTTTTAAGGATGCATTGCTTAACCATCCCCTTGGTCAATGGAGGTGGTGGTCTCAGGAGCAAAACTCTCCATGCTCTGGAAGCTCTGCTATGTAGGAGCATTGCCAGGAGCGTATGCCAAACAAAATCATGGAAGGTGAGGATGAGAAGCATGAACTCAGTTCAGAAGGCAGGAGGAAGCCACTGAAAGGATTCCAAGAGGGGAATGACCTGGAGCAGTGAGCGAGGAACATAGTTTTCACAGAGCACTTTGGATTAGTTGAACAGAATTGAGATGGGAAGTTCAGAGAGGAGGAGGTTGGAGTAGTGAAGGCAAGAGATAGCCAAAGAATAGGCAACCTGCATATCAGGCGAGGAAAGGAGATACCAAAGGGGAAAAACAAACAGGATTCAGTGACTCCTTGGACCTGGGATGAGGAGAAACACAGGAGACAAGTTCAACACCAAAGCTGCAAGCCTTGTTGACAGGA
Source organism: Mauremys reevesii (assembly GCF_016161935.1). Classification (NCBI taxonomy): domain Eukaryota; kingdom Metazoa; phylum Chordata; order Testudines; family Geoemydidae; genus Mauremys; species Mauremys reevesii. The sequence goes on along the minus strand of NC_052633.1, from coordinate 23,088,240 downwards.
AAGAAAGCAGAACTGCCAGGAATGGTGCAAAGGGAAGAATTTGAAAAGCATTAAGTGGTTTGAGCTCTTCAAAGGAAGTCTCATGAAAGAGCCAAGTATCCTTACATTATTGTAGTACATGAGAGACAATAATACCAGGCTCTTCCTTGCTTTTTACTGACCTCAAAGATAGGAGTATAACCAGGGAGAAAAAATCATGTAAAGCTTTCACAAACAGTAGGCTCAATTAAGCATTCTAGAACCAGAACCACATTCTGTGGCGTTTATGGGGGAAGAGGGGAGGAGATGGGGCACTAAAGGGCACAAGGGCTCCTGGAAGACTGTAAGTGTGCTTATGGCTACAGCTTTAGCAAGCTGTAAGAGATAGCTTCTCCTATACATGCAGGGGCGGCTCTAGGCACCAGCGGGGCGCCCCCGCCGAGAGGCGACATGGGAGGGAGGTGTCATTTGCTCTCCGAGGGCTCCGCTGCGGGCTGCCTGGAGCAGGGGGACGGAGCCGCGGGGACGACCTGCGCAGTCAGCCCTGCGGCGGGGTCCCCTCTCCAGCTCCCCCGCGGCTGCTCCGAGCTCCGCGGCATGACTGGCGTCCGCCCGCCCGGGGCCGGCGGACCGCCACAGGGCATGCTGCGGCGAGGCTCCACGCATGACGCCCCCCCCAGGCCCCGGCCGGAGACGCAGAGGGGACTGGGACGGGCGCCGCGGGCGGGAGCAGCTGCTGCAGCGGGCAGTGCTTGTATACATGATCAATCAGGAGACGCAGAAGGGCTCCCAGTCACCCACAGTGGAGCAGCCTGTATGTCAGTGTCCATTTCAAGACAATCCATGCCATCTGCAAGGTGTAAACCTCTGGAAGAAAACTTAAATACAGCAAGTGTGAATAAGAGATTCTACCCCTCCCAATAGATGCACGAAAATGCATCACTGGTGCAGTGCCCTTTGAAGCACCCAAGAGGCTCAGCTGTATCCAACATGGACCCTGTGACTGCTGCAATCTCAATTCAGTGGAGTGGGAAAGCATGCAGCATTCAATGAGCTCTAAAGTTTCCAGCAGAAGCAACTTAGTGTAGCTGTGGATCACAGCCAAATATGATAGCAAAGGAAGTGTTTACAATGTGGCTTGAGAGCTTGGACATAAAAGGAAGAATTGGCATGGACCCCAGAGAAGTGTCTATCACATGGGATTTGCATATGTGAAATGCCATCAGCCTCAGGTATTCTGGGTATGCGGAAGTCCTCTATAGCTGTTAACCTCCTTGTTTAATCTTTCTATTTGCTCTCAAGATCCTGACTTATTTAATCTTGCTGTCAATATCTCTCAAGCAATTACAGTGCAGATACTTTAACCATGAGAAACAATTACGTGTATTTAAGAATCTGCCGTGTATACATTATATTTGCCTGTATAACTAACTTTCTCAAAGCTCAATTCCCCTCAGTTGGGGCTTAACTTCAAAAGATTTGATTGATCCTTTAAAATACATGCTAACAAGAGAAATGCTATTATGCCCAAGTTCCAGCAACTGCTGGAAATAAACAGTTAGAAATTGGGGGATGAAGAGGGGGCATTAATATAGTTTAATAGAAATGTAAAATAAAGCTCTTGACCAGGGGTGAGCAAACTATGGCCCACGGGCCACATCCAGCCCGCCAGCCGATTTAATCTGGCCCTTGAGCTCCCACTGGGGAGTGGGGTCTGGGGCTTGCCCCACTCCCGTGCTCCAGCTGGGGAGTGGGGTCAGGGACTGCTCCGTGCATGCGTGCCACGGCCCGCGCAGCTCCCAGAAGCAGCGTCATGTCCCCCTACTGCTCCTATGCATAGAAGCAGCCAGGGGGATCCACACTCTGCCCCCACCCCAAGTGCCATCCCTGCAGCTCCCATTGGCTGGGAACTGAGGCCAATGGGAGCTGCACGGGTGGCACCTGCAGATGGGTCAGCGCACAGAGCTGCCTGGCTGCAGCTCCATGTAGGAGCTAGAGGAGAGACATGCCGCTGCTTCCAGAAGCTGCCTGAGTTAAGCGCCACCTGGAGCCTGCACCCCTGAGCCCCTCCCATGCCCCAATCTCCTGCCCCAGCCCGGAGCCCCCTCCCACACTCCAAACCCCTCGGTCCCAGTCTGGAGCACCCTCCTGCACCCCAAACCCCTCATGCCCAGCCCCACCCCAGAGCCTGCACTCCCAGCCAGAGCCCTCACTGCCTCCTGCACCCCAACCCTGATCTTATTAGCATTCATGGCCCACCATACAATTTCCATACCCAGATGTGGCCCTCGGGCCAAAAAGTTTGCCCATCCCTGCTCTGGATGTTATCGTATGTGTACACCAGAAAATTTTGAGTCAATTTCCATCTTCCACTCAGGGGATTTGATGTGATAGCTTAAGAGACCTGACTAAGTTTATGCTTCTAGCATTGCAAGTTGTGCTCCCTGGTCTTTGTACTAGACCAATATCACAAAAACTGTCTAAAATGACCAGTTTTCTTACCCTGCCAAAAATCTACTGGAAGTTAGTGATTGTGGCAATTTAGCATGTGCCACTCCATTTCAGTTCAGATTTCTTCATTTATCCAACAGCATACTAAAAATATAGTAATATCATGTAAGAGAGTTACAGACTTTAAACCATTTAACAAAGCAACTGTTTAGCAAGATTTAAGTAGTAAGAATGTATTTTGTTACAGGAAAGGCTCAATATGTTATGGGTGTATTCAGCCCTATTTAAAACTTCCCGACACATTTACAAGAGGGCGCACTTTTCCTTTAGTTTGACAGTTTCCACTTAAAGACACACTTTTCCCCCTCAGATTTTAGAACTGTATTTACAAATCTTTGTTTGACAACAAAAATCCTACAACTTGCGTAGCATGTATTCATGCCAAAACCATCTTTCTTTGTGCATCAATTTATATCAGCACAGCCCTTGAAAGAGCGCTTACTAGAAAAGTATATAGCCAGCAGAGGGAGAGAGAAAAACACTTCTTTGGGACCCACAAATTTAAGTGACTGGTGGGGAAGGAGAGGGTGTTTGGTTTTTCTTAATCATCCTCCCAATTTAGCAGCAGAATAAAATAATCTAGATTTAGCCATTTCTCAATGCCCCTTCTCTGAGGAACGAGCCTAGCACTTAACATCCCTTAGCGTTGCCTCTTTTGGCTGAAGCGGTTAGCTAGTGTTTGGGGCTTTGCTGGTCTGTTTCTGTTAGGAATTGCAATCAGTGGTATGAGTCATGTATATAGTCTTGATGTAATCTTGTTTAGTTACAAAAATTATATGCAAAGTCCTGTTTCCTGAAACACAGTAGAAAACCAAAAGCAGACAGTTCCCATGCTCAGAAATCCTCAAGTCTGCCACTCCCGCAGGTTCTGGACCCCAGAAGTTCTGCCCCTCTGCTTCCTGTCAGGGGTCAGACAGTCAACTCCTTCTCCAGACTGTCTGCCTCCTATGCATACAGCCTGCCACAGATATCTTAGGCCCTGTGTTTCCAGCCAGGGAAACCACATAATCCATATGCCTTAACTATGACCTGCCATACAGCCCGATCCTTTGGGCAGTAGCCCCATTGTCTGCAGCTATTTTTACCACATAGAAGGGTTTGATTGCTCCTTCTCTTGAGCCTGGAAGAGTGCCTGGCACACCCATTGACTTTAATGAATCTGTGATTGTCTCTGGACCCAAGATGCCACTGATGGCAAACACTCGTCACTTTTGCCAATAGAATTACGTCAGTTGGAGGAGGGTGATTCTTTACAATATTTTTATACTGGCAAAAACACCTACTGTAGATGCAGCAGTACCAGCAAAAATGTCCTGTTCCAGTATAGCTTTTTTTTTGTTAAGAAGAAGAACTGGTATAAGTTTTACTGGTTTTTTGCTGGTATGAGATATGTCTCTACCAGGGGGAGCTTGCCAGTATGGCTATACTGGCAAACCCGTCCTAGTGTAGACCTGGCTTACATTGTTGTAACAGGGCTAAATCAATGCACCATGGACTTCAGTGTGACCAGGATTGGGCCCACTGTAGTTAGAACCTTGAGGACCTTCTTCCAGGGCCGCCCAGAGGGGGGGGCAAGAGGGGCAATTTGCCCCAGGCCCCGAGCCCCACAGGGGCCCCACCAGAGTTTTTCGGGGCCCCTGGAGCGGGGTCCTTCACTCACTCCGGGGGGCCCGGAAAACTCTTGCGGGGCCGGGCGCAGGAGCTTCTTCTGCTCCCGGTCTTCGCCGGCGGGGGGTCCTTCCGCTCCAGGGTGGAAGGACCCCCCGCTGGCGAATTACCGCCGAAGACGGAGCGGGACCCGCCGCCGAAGTTCAGCTCGGTCTTCGGCGGTAATTCGGCGGCGGGTCCCGGAACGGAAGGGCCCCCCGCCGCCGAAGACCCCGGGCCCCCGGAATCCTCTGGGCGGCCCTGCCTTCTTCATATGATTATAAAGGGCCCCTACCAAATTCATGGTCTAGTTTGGTCAATTTCATGGCCATACGATTTTAAAAATCATAAAATTTCATGATTTCAGCTATTTAAATCTGAAATTTCATGGTGGTGTAATTGTAGGGGGTCATGGCCCAAAAAGGAGTTGGGGAGGTCACAAGGTTATTGTAGGAGGGGTTGTGGTACTGCCACTCTTACGTCTGCACTGCTGCTGGCAGCGACGCTGCCTTCAGAGCCGGGCAGCTGGAGAGCTGCAGCTGCTGGCCAGAAGCCCAGCTCTGAAGGCAAAGCCACCGCCATCAGCAGTGCAGGGCAAGGATGGCATGATATGGTATTGCCACCCTTACTTCTCTGCTGGGCCCTCAGTCAGCAGCCGCCACTCTCCGGCCGCTCAGCTCTGAAGGGTAGCATGGTATGGTATTGCCACTCTTACTTCTGCGCTGCTGCTGCTGCGGGTGAGGTGCTGCCTTCAGAGCTGGGCGCCTGACCAACAGCTGCTGCTTTCCGGCCACCCAGCTCTGAAGGCAACACCGAAGTAAGGGTGGCAATACTACAACCCCCCTAAAATAAACTTGTGACCCTCCTGCAACTCCCTTTTGGGTCAGGACCCCCAATTTGAGAAATACTGGTCTCCCCCATGAAATCTGTAGGGTATAGCATAAAAGCACACAAAAGACCAAATTTCATGGTCCGTGATAAGTTCTTCCATGGCTGTGAATTTGGCAGGGCCCTAGTTATAACAAATATGCATAATTGTAAAACTTGAACAAGGTCCTTTTAACTTTACAGGGCCCAATCCCGCAGCCACGCTATGAAGTCAGTGCGGGTTCTGTGCACAGAGTAGCTGCAGATCTGGGCCCTTAGCGTGAACTAATGCAAAACACAAAGCAAAAAACATATCAGGGACACCAAGTTGTTTTCATGTCTCCATTTAGACTATGGGAACCAGCATCCATTTTCTTGAGGTAATCGTACACATCACATACAAACACCACAAAAAGTGCAATTCCAGCTCTGTCTGAACAAAGCACAAAACACTGCTGAGATCTAAGCAGGCTACAGGGGCCTGGATCCTTGACTGGAGTTCCTAGGAACTACCCTAACGTAAACAACAACCAACAGGAGGTGAAGGCACTCACAGGACCACTCTATAAAGCGGTACCTATGAGTATGCTTGTATTTGTGAGTGATGAGGGCATAGGAAAGATTTTTCAGCCTCAGTAATATAGGCACCAAAGTGTCTGAGATACAGGATATCACATGTAATATAATATATGATGGAAAAACCTAAAACCAATTTGGTAGTTAATTAGTAACCCTCATGCATGGAGTGCCACCAGGTATGGAGTCCCTAGATCTTACAGCTTTTGTTAAGGAGGAAAAGGATAGGATCTCAGTAGTTCCAAGGCTAAATGTGGATGGATGATCAGATTTATGTGGAGGACTGAAGGGTTTCTACCAGGAAACATAGGGAAAGAGCTATTGCAAGGAGAACTATAATTGCTGTTTTCATCTGACTACACAGACAGAGCGAATAGTAGGTCAGCGTCAAGACAGAGATCTCACTGACTCTACAAAGAAAAATAATAAAACTAGCATTTCAGGCACCAGGCCTAGCAAAGTAGCTACATCCAAAAACTCAGCGAAACAAGCTTCAGAGAACAAAACACCACAGCTTCTGTACTGTACCCTGCCAAGTTACAAAAGCACAGGATGGCGGCTGGGAACCCTTCATCATAGGGAGTAAAAGGCTGCTAAAGAAAATTAAGGTTGAGAAAGTGGTGGTGAGAGGCTGACCCAGAGACAGACAGCTCAGAAGAGTCAGGTTGATTTTCAGTAGTATCAGAGGATTAGTTATGGTACTAAAATAGAGTACAGTAATTGTTATTGTCATTACTATTAAATAGCTTTCCCCTTTCAATGGGAGTTGAATGCTCAGAGGATTGGTAGGATTCTAGTGACTAATTTTACAACAAACCAGAGGCCACAACCACAAGTTCAGGAGAGATCTTGTAACTGAGACAAAATTTCTGCACACACAGGGTAAATGAAGTCTGGGATGAACTGCCAAAGTCAGCAATAAGAAGCAGTGCTAATCAATTAAAGAGAGAGCTGGATGGGTTAATGGAAAAAAGAGTGACTCCAGGCCTCCAGCCACCAGCTACATTTTTGGTGTGAATAAATATGGAGAAGTGGGGGTTGACTCGCATTTCCTGAATTAGGTCAGTGCCAAATTGTTTTTCATTATGGAAGGGTCCTATTTGCTTTTTTTTTTTTTTTAGTAACAATTTCTAATTTAAAAGTTGTAGACAAGATGCAGAAATAATTTGGGTGAAATTCTACAACCCGTGTTGTGCAGAAGGTCAGATTAGATGATCTGAAGGGTCTCTTCTGGCCTGGAAATCTAAAATTAAAACATCTTTCTTTCTTTTTTTTCCCCTTGTACATGGTTTGTTATTGTAGGATTGTTCTGGCCATTATATTATGGGGGTTCTTAAAATAGGGTGGAGATGGCGGGAAGCCGTTTGTCTTGGTGCAGAAAGGGGACAGAGCTGCTCATCAAAGGCCTGGTCTACACTACAGGGTTAGGTCGAATTTAGCCACATTAGGTCAATTTAAAAATGAATGCGTCCACACAACCAACCCCATTCCGTCGACCTAAGGGGCTCTTAAAATTATCTTCTGTATTCCTCCCCATCGAGGGGAGTAGCACTAATATCGACTTTGCTGGGTCGGACACAAATCGACAGTATTGGTTTCTGGGATAGTGCTCCATTGTGACCACTCTGGACTGCGCTTTGAATTCCAACACACTAGCCAGGTACACAGCAAAAGCCCCGGGAACTTTTGAATTTCATTACCTGTTTGGTCAGTGTGGTGAACTCAGCAGCACAGGTGACCATGCAGTCCCCCCAAAATCGTAGAGCATAGAATGTTTCTACACTCCCCCTATCATCTCCGTCCCTGAGGTTATCGCAGATTAGAAGGCGGAAAAAAAACACACTCATGATGACATGTTTTCCGAGCTCATGCAGTCCTCCCGCACTGACAGGGCGCAGCTTAATTCAGTGGCAGAGGCCAGGAAAGAATTAAGTGAGCACGAAGAGCGGGGGCAGGATGCGATGCTGAGGCTAATAGGGGAGCAAACGGACATGATGAAGCATCTGTTGGAGTTGCAGGAAAGCAAACAAGAGCACAGACCCCCACTGCATTCACTGTATAACCGCATGCCCTCCTCCTCATGTTCCATATCCACCTCACCCAGACGCCCAAGAACGTGGGGGAAAAGGGGCAGGAGGCTCCAGCCACCCAGCCACTCCACTCCAGAAGATGGCCTAAGTAACAGAAGGCTGTCATTCAAACAATTTGATGTTTAATGTGGCTACAATAAGCAATGGGGCCTTGTCCTTCCCTCCTCTCCCCCCCTCCCCCGGGCTACCTTGACTCATGAAAAGAATGACTCATGGGAAAAAAAAGCGACAAAAGTTTTTTGTAAAACAGAAAGCATCCCAGAAACTTTACTCATTGCACCAAATCATGTATTTGCACCCCAGCATCTATTAGGCAGTAAACCAGAAACTTCCCTTAAAAGCATAGAATAAATGATCACATCATCATATAACCATAAAGAGCAGGTTAAATGTTTGGGCCTTTCAACCACAACAACGTCCCTTTAGCAAGGGCAGGCATTAATGGACTATATGGTTTTATCACTGCTCCAATAAAAAAAAAAACCACCATAAAAGTCAGGCTATATTTACTACCAGCTCTATTTTTTTTTAGTGTAACTTATGATTATATATAAAGATATCCTCGGATGATTCATTAAATTGATAGAAATATCTCTACATGCCTAGTGTAATTAATATTAATAATCCCCATTGCAGGCATTTGTTATTTTTTATTTAATAGCTTTTTAACAAAAAGAAATAGTGTTTGTACTGTACCTCTATGTCAAATAAACCTCAAGATGTATATGGGGTATCTGAGGTTTTCTAATTCAGGAAACTGTATATATTAGCACTTAGAAAACAAGACCCAGTTGTTTCCCTTCATTTCATTATTGGATCCAGTGAAAAACTCTGAACTTGTTCTTACTAGGCACTTTCGTTGCAGAGTTTAAAACATTTCTATGACTCAGTCTTTTGACTTTTTCACGATACTTTCATCTTTATAGGCATTGTATATTGTAGCTGTAAAAGTGAGTGAGAAGCAGATAAACCTGTTATTAAAAAATGTATAATGGCAGGTTACAAATCTTCCCTTCCAGCACTGTTAGTGCTCATACTAAGCCAACAATAATTAAGAAACAAGGAGTTGATGAAAGTCATTCCAAAAGATACAGAACCAGTTTCAACCTGGTAAATACAATACACATAAAATTAATGAAAGATAAGATTTGGGCGGGGGAGGGGGAAACAAACTCTTCCTCGACTTTTTTGCCCATACTTCTCCACTGGAGACGCACAAACAACCGTCACCTTTTGAGTTAAAAATTTCTTCTTGCTTCCATTTTAAAAAAAATCACAGAACATGAAACATAACTTTCAGTCATCACACTGACTCTTGAAACCATTGAAACCACTTATGCTGCTGTTACTGTAGTAACTGAGTAGCTCACAATCTTTATAAGCCAATACCCCAGAGCGGTGTTCTTGCCATTTTATGGATGAGGAACTGAGGCATAAAGAGACTAAGTGACTTGCCAAGATCACACAGAAAATCTGTGCCGGAGCAAGAAACTGAGCCTTGGTCTCCCAAGCCCAAGCTAGCACACAAACCACTGGACTAACCTCCCTGTCTACTATCAGTATCCTACCATGACTGGTGGGGGGTTTGCCAGTGACTTCAACAGGAACGTGAACAGGCCTCATTCCTCACATGAGAGGCTTCAAATATTTTCAACCTATTGCACTGTAGAAAACCAGATACTTCTGTGCAGCATCTGAATACTTCTGTGTAACTCCGAACCCTCTAATCAAATCTGTGTTGATTTATAGAGTTCTCTCACATCAACAGTGTGACTGCTGTTATATAAATGTCTGTAATTACCAAACAGCCACCCCCAAATACTACTCCTATCAATCTTTTACTTAATAAACATCGGGTAAAACTAATTGGCACATGTTGGCTAATGAACATGCACTGTTTTAAGAGGTATATTCTGTACAATTTACTATTGGGCTAGGTTCCTTTCTACAGGCTCATGTGAGAAAATGGAATGACTTTTAAAGTCCTAGGGAGAGTCTCACACTGAATTGGTGAGACTCTACCATTCACCTTTGTTCTTTGTGTTGGAGCTTGTCTACACTTGGAAACATACCTGGAAAGCTATTCAATAATGAATCCACTCCCAAAGTGGATTAAGCTAAATTGGAAAGAGGCACTTGTGACAGTGCCCCCTTGTGGCCCAATGGGAAAATACCCACTCTGTTGCGAAGTCTCGGACAGTCAGGTGCCGCCTCTCCTGGGTCCAGCACAGTGGTGCTTTAGCCCTACAGCTAAGGCACACTTCACTCCCACCCCTTCTGGGGTATTAAAGTCCAAAAATAAAGGAATACTATAAACTCAAAACCAGGGTCATCCAATGAGTCTTCAGCAGGACCCCGCCTTTCTACTCAGATCTTATCTTCAAGCAGCCAGTCCTTTTAGTCAGGCTTTCTGGGCCTAGTCGTTCTCTCCAGCAGGAGGCTCATCCAGGCAGCAAGCTATCTCTGACTCTTGGCAGAAACCAGACTTCCCTCACTGAAAGAGAAGTAGCGCTTTGCTCTCTCCTTCCTGGTCAGCCCTGAACTTCCTCTTCCACACTCCCCTCTCCATTCCTGACATCTGCTGCAGGTATAGCGGGGCAGGATCCATTGGGTCCACAGGCCCTCATTAACTCTCTCCTGGCCAGTGTAGGACCTGTATGTCCCATCACAGCACTCTTATGTCGGAATAAACATCTCCACACAGAGGCTTACATGAAAATAACTGTCCTGAAATCATTATTTCACTAAATTTCTAAGTGTGAAAAGCCCACCAACCACAGCAAATGGGGTAACTTCACTTGATGGCAGCGAGTGAAAGCAGAGCAAAATGATACTTGAACTCCTATGTCACCTCTCAGATCCTAGGGCCCCAAGCTAGCCTCTGTTTATGAAAAAAAATGATGCTAGCCTAACCCAGTGCATCCCAGCTATAGGGTGCAAATGAGAGCGAGTGCCAATTCTGTGGTATGCTCCCCTACTCTGCCAGCCCCCCTGAAAGTGGAAACTAGCTCAAATTACAAAAGATGAGTATAAACAAACAACACAAGTATGTAGGGACAACATTAGAAAGGCCAAGGCACAAAACAAGATCAAACTAGCTAGAGACATAAAGGGTAACAAGAAAACATTCTACAAATACATTAGAAGCAAGAGGAAGACCAAGGACAGGGTAGGCCCGTTATTCAATGGGGGAGGGGGGGAAATAATAACAGAAAATGTGGAAATAGCAGAGGTGCTTAATGACTTCGTTTCAGTTTTCACCAAGAAGGTTGATGGTGATTGGACGTCTACCATAGTGAATGCCAGGGAAAATGAGGTAGGATCAGAAGAGGCTAAAATAGGGAAAGAACAAGTTAAAAACTACTTGGACAAATTAGATGTCTTCAAGTCACCAGGGCATGATGAAATGCATCCTAGAATACTCAAGGAGCTGACTGAGGAGATATCTGAGCCATTAGTGATTATCTTTGAAAAGGTCATGGAAGATGGGAGAGATTCCAGAAAACGGAAATAAGGACAACTCGGGGAATTACAGTAGGGTGACCAGACGTCCCGATTTTATCGGGACTGTCCCGATATTTGCTTGTTTGTCCCGCGTCCCGACCAATGTTAGGTCGGGACACTGGACAAACAAGCAAAGGCCCGAGCCCGGGCTCGCGCCTCCCCTGCCCCGACTCCGCCTCCTTCCCCATTGGATCCTTCCCAAATCCTCGCCCCATCCCCGCCCCTCACTGCCCCATTGTCTCCTCCCCAAATCCCCGCCTCTTTCCAAGCATGCCATGCCCAGGAGACTCAGGGGAGTGCGGGGCCGGGGTGAGTGTGAGTCTGGCCTGGCCCCGAGCAGGCAGGACTCAGGCGCGGTACCTGGAGGGAGAGTAGGGGGGCGGCCCGTGGGGCTAGGTGGCGGCTGTTCTCCCCACCTGGGCAGGGGACTCGGGAGCAGCCACTGCTGCAGCTCCCACTGCTGCGGGGGGAGGAAGTGGCCAAACACATGGCGCTCGGCGGCTGCGGCTTTGGTGCCCGGGCCCGAACCCCCCGAGCCCGGGCCTGCTGCGGGGCAGCGCGCACGCTGCGCTCAGCCCCTGGCCAGTCGCGTCTGGGCTGGCTGCCCAGCTGGTGCAATCCCGTGGCGGAGGCATCGGCAGCCCAGTCCCGTTCGTTCCCCTGCAGGACCCGAGCGGGATGCGGGGGGCTGGGGCCTGCTGCCCCCACTCCGAGGCCGCCCGCAGGATTGCACCAGCTGGGCAGCCAGCCCAGACGCGAGTGGCCAGGGGCTGGGTATGCGCAGCGTGCGCGCTGGGTCCCCGCAGCAGGCCCGGGCTCGGGGGGTTCGTGGGCGCCAGAGCCGCAGCTGCCGAGCTTGGCCAGCGGCCGCTTCCTCCCCCCGCGGCAGTGGGAGCTGCAGCAGCGGCTGCTCCCGAGTCCTGCTGCCCAGGTGGGGAGAACAGCCGCTGCCTGGCCCCGCAGGCCACCCCGTACTCTCCCTCCAGGTACCGCGCCTGAGTCCTGCCTGCCCGGCCCCGTGCTCCCCTGAGTCTCCCGGGCCTCCCTCCAGTGCTTGCGGAGGAAGGAGGAATCGGGGGTGGGGAATTTTTTTTTTTTTTGCTCTGCCTCTGCCCCGCCCCCCCGCGTCCCGATATTTGACCTGGGTGATCTGGTCACCCTAAATTACAGACCAGCCAGCTTAACTTTTGTACCCAAAAAGATAATGTGGCAAATAATTAAGCAATGAATTTGCAAACATCTAGAAGACAATCTAGAAGACAGTCAGCATGGATTTTTCAAAAACAAATCGTGTCAAACCAACCTGATAGGTTTCTTTGACAGGGTAACAACCCTTGTGGATGGGAGGAGCAGTAGACGTGGTATATCTTGACTTTAGTAAAGCTTTTGATACTGTCTCACATGACCTTCTCATAAACTAGGGAAATACAACCTAGATGGAGCTACTATAAGATGGGTGCAAAACTGGTTGGAAAACCATTCCCAGAGAGTAGTTATCAGAGGTTCACAGTCATAACGAGTGGGGTCCCACAGGGATCAGTTCTGGGTCCGGTTCTATTCAATATCTTCATCAATTATTTAGATCGGGGTAGGCAAACTTTTTGGCCCGAGGGCCACATCTGGGTATGGAAATTATATGGTGGGCCATGAATGCTCATGAAATTGGGGGTTGGAGTGTGGAAGGGGTTGGAGTGTGGGAGAGGCTGAGGGCTCTGGCTGGGGGTACAGGCTCCTGGGTGGGGCTGAGGATGAGGGGTTGGGGGTGCAGAAGGGTGCTCTGGGCAGGAACCAAGAGGTTCGGAGAGCAGGAGGGGGATCAGGGCAGGGGGTTGGGGTGTGGGAGGGTGTCAGGGGTGCAGGCTCCAGGCAGCACTTACCTCAAGCAGCTCCTGGAAGCAGCGGCATGTCCCTCCTCTGGCTCCTACGTGAAGGCGCAGCCAGGCAGCTCAGCACGCTGCCCCGTAAGCAGGTGCCACCCCTGCAGCTTCCATTGGCCATGGTTCCCAGCAGAATGGTTGCTGCAGAACCCCTTGGCTGACCCTACGTATAGGAGCCGGAAGGGGGACATGCTGCTGCTTCTAGGAGCCGCACGGAGCCACAGCACATGCAGAGCGGGGCAAGCCCTGGACCCCGGCAGAAGCTTGAGGGCCGGATTAAAACATCTGAAGGGCCAGATGTGGCCTCTGGGCTGTAATTTTCCCACCCCTGATTTAGATAATGGCATACAGAGTACCCTTATAAAGTTTGTGGATGATACCAAGCTGAGAGGGGTTGCAAGTGTTTTGAAGGATAGGATTATAATTCAAAATGATCTGGACAAACAGGAGAAATGGACTGAAGTAAACAGGATGAAATTTAATAAGGACAAATGCAAAGAACTCCATTTAGGAAGGAACAATCAGTTGCATGCATACAAAATGAAAAATGACTCCCTAGGAAGGAGTACTGCAGAAAGGGATTTGGGGGTCATAGTGGATCACAAGCTAAATATGAGTCAACAGTGTAACACTGTGGCAAAAAGGAGAACATCCTTCTGGGATATATCAGCAGGAGTGTTGTAAGCAAGACACGAAGTAATTCTTCAACTCTACTCCACACTGATTAGGCCTCAACTGGAGTATTGTATCCAGTTCTGAGTGCGACATTTCAAGAAAAATGTGGACAAATTGGAGAGAGTCTAGAGAAGAGCGACAAAAATTATTAAAGGTCTAGAAAACATGACCTCTGAGGGAAGGTTGAAAAAAATTGGATTTTTTAGTCTGGAAAAGAAAAGACTGAGAGGGGACATAATAACAATTTTCAAATACATAAAAGGTCGTTACAAGGAGAAGGGAGAAAAATTGTTCTTCTTAACCACTGAGGATAGCACAAGAGCAATGGGCTTAAACTGCAGCAAGGGAGGTTTAGGTTGGACATTAGGAAAAACGTCCTAAGTGTCAGGGTGGTTAAGCACGGGAATAAATTGTTTAGGGAGGTTGTGGGAATCTCCATCTTTGGGGATTTTTAAGAGCAGGTTAGACAAACACCTGTCAGGAATGGTCTAGATAATTAGTCCTGCCACGAGTGCAGGGGACTGGACTAGATGACCTCTCAAAGTCCCTTCCAGTCCTATGATTCTATGAAAGCCCCTTTGCAGGGGCCAAGAATAGAAGCTGGTCTCCACAGCATTCTCCCCTTCCTTGCAGCAGGTATCTCAGCAATTATCTGTGCTTGTACAGTACCAAATTAAATGACATCCTGATCCATGATTAGGGCTCCTAGAAATGACGGTAACACAAATAATAAAAAAATAATAAACATCAGTGTCTGCACCTGCCCCGACTCTGAGAGGGAGAGTTAGCACGGGGGCAGGTGGTCTGCCCACAGGCAGCATTGCAGGAACCAGGCACTCTTACATTATAATCCTTGCTCTAGTTCTGACATTGGTTATGTGTAAGTCTACAGGAGCAGCACAGAGGAACAGCCCCGCCACTGAACTAGGGATTCCTTTCCCCACAGAGCCCTGCAGCCCTACCCAAACCCTCCCTTCCGAAGGGAGAGCCCCAAAGAAACTCCACAAGGCATCTCACAGAGTTTCCAGGCCCCCTTCCATCATCTCACTGCATGGGGGTTCCATTTAGCCCTTGGGACTTTCCTACACTGGGAAGTTTTTGTATGTGCCTTGAAACCTGTTCATTCAAAAATGGATCAGGCCATTTTAAAACGAGGTCTACACTAGCTCTAACCGGTTTTAAAATTGGCTGAAGCTAAACCAATTTTAAATCCAATTGGAAAGTGTCCTCAGTGTAGGCATGTCCTTTGTCTGGATTCTATTTTAGTACATGTCCCTCTCTATATGTATAACTGATATATACATTTAACATTTCGGGATAGAAGTAAGTGAGAGTTCCCCTTTGACTAAGCAAATTGTTTATCCCTTTACAGAGAGAATTTAGTAGTAAAACGTCTACTGGAACTTCCATTTATTACTGTATGGGTTCAAAATTAATTGAATAGATTATCTGAAGAGTTCCAAAGGATCCTATATAATTTGGACTATTTTCCCTCAAAGACTACCGTTTCAGAGACCAGCAAACAAAAATACCAGTAGAACTATTAACAAGAGTACAATAAGCAATTTAAATAGTAATTATCCTCAAATACAGCTTTATTCCTGAAGGGATTTACCTGTGTACCTGAAGTATAGCTATTTATGTAGAGCTCACTTTGATGCTCAAACATCCTAGCAAATACTAATGTAATTCATTCTGACAGTCTCTGAACAACAGACTGAGCACACATGTCCAGATAATGCATTAAGCCAGTTTTGTTACTTTTGTGGTTTGAAATCTGAAAACTCTGCCTGCCATGTACTATACTAGTAACTAAAAACAGATGTTGAATGCAAGGCTGTGTGCCGAATTCCTTGCTAGGGCTTTTTGATGTGGAATATATGCATGACAAAGACAAAAGCGATGGTATATCCATGTTTATCCAGCTTCTCTATGTTTTTGCTAGTACTGTGTCTGAAAGATTTTTCTGAAGACGTCCCTGAAGTTCTATTCTTATGAATTTGTATAAAAAGCAGTTCCTGATATAGCGTGTGCACTGTAATTCACTCTCATCTCGTCTTTCTTTCCAGAGAGCCTGGTGGTAGAGTGTACACCCATCTCGGAGGGCAGGAAGTTTTAATATACTGTGCTAGTGAACAGAAGACAGATTTCATCTGCAGTAATAAAAAAGGCATTAGGAACTTGTGTGGTCTGAGCACAGGACTAGGGGCTAGGAACTTCTGATACTGAACCTGACCCATGCTGATTCTCTGTGCCTTCAGGCAAGTCAATTAACCTGTCTCAGCTTGTCTCAGTCTGTAAATTGGGGATAACACTTCTCTACCTAGCTGGGTTGTTGAGAGGATTCACTAGTTCGCATTTGTGAAGTGCTTTCAAGATAAGAAGTGTTATCAATGCCTGCCCAATACTATTATTATGGCAAACCATTTAATAAGCTAAATGTAATCATAGCCAGAACAGGACATCTTTTTAACCTAGCAGCTGGAAAATGATGCGTCTGTAAAACACACATAAGAACACCATCTGACCAGTTAGCATCAAGAACTCCCATTTCTACAGGCACCTGAAATTTTCAGAACCAGCCCAGGCTCTGTTAATATGTATGTTATATAGGCATAAAACACAAAACCAATTCTGGATTCAACTGGGACATTTCATTTGTACTCGGGCATGTACATCCTATGCTGCTCAGCAGATTGTGGCTTGAGAGATACCTACTCTGCATGGTACTCTATAGTTCAGATTTTCCGCTGCACGGAGTTTACATAAGGCACAGCAGGGGAGGGAAAGCTGTTCCCAATTTCATTGCTCATTGAATCTCTTGCCGCTAATGTTGTCCAGTCAGCTTCTTGTGTATTGATAACTGGTTCTTTAAAAGGGTGCATATCATTTTTAAGGTTGAAATAATCATAACACAATGCAAGCAAGCCCGTCTAAAAATGTTCTGTCCTGCTGGAGACCAAAGGGGAAAGAGATTGTTTCTTCATGGAAACATTTGCCTGTGAGCCCACTATGTTAAATAGCAAAACATAAAAGGTTTCTCAAGTCACTTTGCACAGATATATTTATTTTTTATTACATATCACAACAAAGATTCATCTTATTCTTCTCCTGAACCATCACATACCTAGCTAGGAAGGTTGCTGATGTTTTATAACATCATGGCCTGAGAGATCATCAAAAAATCTATTGAGACTAAAAATCACAGTAAGGTCCTCACATATTGAAAATAAACTGGTATATGAGATTCAGAATTCTGGCAATTATCTTCTCCAGACTTGACAGTCTCACTAAGCCAATGTTTTGGTGTCAAGAAGGTCTCAAATCCAAATAAGGAAGAGGTATAGCCTTTACCATAGCTAACGTGATCAGGATTAGCTACTGATAATGAACAGCCACTGCAGTCTCATTCAAAATAAGACTTCGGACTAGTCAACAACCTAGAAATGATTTCATGATATTGCACATCCTCATTACTAGCATAGTGGATCAACATGAATTTTACAAATATTACAGAAGAGCTATTTAAGGAAAATATGTAGGTGGAGTATAAATTAAAACCCTTGTTATGAAGCTGTTTATTTTTCCTCTTACGACATCATATGATTCAACTTCAGCCAGTTTAGTAAACACTAATAAAAAGAACATTTAGAAAGGAAGGCACTGGAATCAGTAGATCATGGTTCAATTCCTTGCTGTGCCACTTACTTAATTTCTCTGTGCCTCAGTTTCCCATGTGTAAAATGGGGATAATCCTTCCCTACTTGCACAGAGGTATTGCGAGTATAAATTAATTCAAGTTTGTCAGACACTGCCACTATGTAGTGGCTGTCCACTCTACCCTTGCTTCGCTGTTTCCTACATGGCCACCTCCATGTAGGCTTTTTCTACCACCCGACCTAGTCCCTCTTCCTAGTTCATTGTGCCAACCCCACCCCAGCATCTCATTCTCCCTGCAGGTCTCCCACCACAGTGAGTTCAGGCTGCTTCCTACATAGCAGCCCTTGCATTCATTCTCCAGTCACATGATCCCTCTCACTCATGCAGGGCCGGCTTTAGGCCACCAATTACACCCCCGACCCGGGGCGCCCCGCACTAGAAGAGGCGGTGGGCAGTGAAAATCTTCCTGGCTAGCACCTTTTTTTTTTTTTTTTTCACCTGGCGGCAGGGCACTGGGGTCTTCAGCAGCGGTGGCGGCGGGTCCAGTGCGGCCCGCCTGAAGAAGGCGAAGCGAGAACCGCCGCCGCCACCCACCCGGTGAGTACCACCCCACTTTTTTTTTTTTTTTTTTTTTTTTTTTTTCCTTTTTTTCTCAAAACTGTTCAAATCAAAAAAATGCACAAATTAACCTGCACTCATGTGCTCCATCTGGAGAATACCCTCTCCTAAAAACAAGTCATAAAGGGATTCCCTAATCCCTTTAACATCCTGGGCAAGCTGGGTCGTGCATATGCCCAAAGGACTAGTGCCCTGGTGCATTAACCTAGACGAACTCTCCTCACTTGGGGCTTTAACTCAGAATGAATAGGATTGAATGGGATAATTCATGTGAGCATGTGCAACTCAGACAGAAGCAATGGTTACAGAAACTGGCATACTGTATT
This sequence comes from Mauremys reevesii, assembly GCF_016161935.1. NCBI lineage: Eukaryota > Metazoa > Chordata > Testudines > Geoemydidae > Mauremys > Mauremys reevesii. The sequence goes on along the minus strand of NC_052633.1, from coordinate 23,069,910 downwards.
TACTAGGTTTGCACAGCATTTTGAAAACCTTCCTAGAGTGGATAAGGAAATAAGTCCCCTTTTGATTTTAAATTAGAGATGAATGCATGTGTCATATTGGAGAGCACATTAAAACAGCTAGAAGTGCACAGACAATATGGGATATTTTAGGCTTTTATTCTTCCGTTTTATTTTTCCCCCATTACACGTTAAACCACAACTGAAGAATATAATGAGCAGGTCAACGCTAAACAGCTTTAGCATTACAGTATTCTAGCTTTTACATCTGAACACCTCTGTCCAAAATCACCCATGCAGCAGGGCTGGTTGAGAGATCAACAGAAGCAAACAGGACATCTGTCACCCACATCATCCCAACCAAACAGAGACAGACTGGAATGTTAATGTGATATTTGCCGCCCATATTCCAGTGCAGAGTTAGAGCTATGTCTACACAGAGCAACTCTTGGATGATAAAGGTGGGAAATCAGGGTGTCTCCAGTCTTCACAGGCCTGTCTGGAGCACACTGCAGGTTCCCCAATCCTCCTGTATAATAGGAAAACACCATCCACTACTTCCCTGATCCTTCCACAAAATCTTGGATGACACAGAACAGGAGTCTGGAGCAAGACAGGTGAGATGGGAAAGGGATGGAGAGGAATAGTCACACACTGAATCTTGGGCCTTGTAGGCAGGAGGTTAGGGGCCAAGTCATGGTTTTGCCATGATCCTCAAGCCAGGGACAGCACTGTTGTACTGCCCTTCTGAATCAGAACAAGAAACAGACTGTGACTCTGACACTCACAGTCTGCCTCCTGGGCTCCCTTTGCTCCACAAGCAGAGGAACCTGGGCTGAGTCTACCCCTGACACTATACACTCGCTGTTTTGAACTCGTGTGGTTACAAATTTTGCAATCTTTGGTGTTTTTCTTATAGCCCCCACCACCTACTGTCCTGTGCTTACTTGAGAATCTCAGCTTTCATTCAAAAATTAAAGTTTCTACCCCTCCTGGGGGCAGAGAAAAGCTTGAAAATGGGACCCAAGTGCACCCACTTGGAAGGTTCAAACAAACAAACAAACAAACAAAAAGCTACTTCCTTCCTTTTGCCAGCTACCTGGATGGTGAGGGGGACACCTTGCATTCCACTACTCAACTGGGCTGCCATGCAAGCCAGGCTGCGATCTAGCCCTAGGGGAATGGCATTTCAAAAGACCCCATATTGGCTTGCACCAGCATTCCTGTGCAGAGCGTTTAAAGAATAGACAAATAAAACAAAACAAAACAGCAGTGTAATTTTTATGATCATGAACCATAACCAAAGCAGTCCCAATAAAAAAAAAAAACAACGCACTGCTCTGCCTAAAAGTGAACAAGAAACCCCTTGAAAGGAAAATGCTACTAAAATGGACAGAAATAAACATATTAAAGGTGACAAGTTAAAAAATAGTCAATATCCTTAATAAAGACCAATTTTGCCAGCGAGATATGCAAGTCATCTTTTAATGACTAAGGACATTGGCAATATTGAGCTGCTGCATAGGAGCCCACAGTATTATACTGAGCAGTATATCTTATTGTACTGACTGCCCTAGGAGCATACTACATGTTCCATTAGTTTCACACGTTCAGTCAGTGATTATAATGAACAGTTGAGAATAATGCTGCAAGATCGCTGCTGGATAAGATTAAGAAGAAGCAGTTCTCAATTCGTCTTTTAAAAAAAAAAACCATTCCACTTCCACACTAATATCTGAAATACTTAAAAAATCTGGGTGTATAAATGCTTAAATTACTGTCCCTGCTACAAACTGGTGATGTACACCTATGTAAAATGTGAGCCCTTGAGTTCCCATCCCCCAGCCAGGCTTTTTGCAGACTGCATTAGAAGTAGTTAGTTCACTGTTTCCGTCTCCACATCTGGGGATTAAAACAAGTTTAAAAAGGCAAATGATTTACAATGTAAATATATGGCTTCTCTGTCCACAGTAATACTATTTGGCATTCACATATTTTTAAAAGTGTTGTTGTTTTTTTAAGCAGAGTATGTTAAGTTATTTATCTTTCAGAGACAAAGAACTTGATCCAAAGCTCAATAAAAGCAACAGGAATATTTTCTATTGACTTCACTGGTGGTTGCTAGATAGGGTTCAAAGACAGGAAAATAACACAGGTCCAGATTCAGCAAAGCACTGAAGCATGTGTCTGAAGTTAAAAGCTTTGCTGAACTGGGACCATACTGATATCACATGTATTCCCAGACTGGATCAGAGCCATGGCCAATCTAGTCTCTTGACATTGGCCAGCACCAGATGCTCGAGAAGAAGGTGCAAGGACCACACAATAGGCAGATGTAACATAATCTGTCCCCATGACAGGCTCATAAAACTTCATGCTTCAAGGTTTACACCAATCTAACTTCATTAGAAATTAGGTTTCAATTACAGGAGCAGGTGAGTGAGTTTCTGTGGCCTGCAAAATGCAGGAGGTCAGACTAAATGATCAAGATGGTCCTTTCTGACTGTAAAGTCTATGAGTCTATGATAATGCTTAAAAAGTTTGAGAAAGCCTAACTAACAAATCGGTATTTTTGTTATTCATGCAAATATCCAGTCACACCCTAACATCCTGTAGCAATGAGCTCCACCGTAATTATGTACATGTCTGAAAAAGTGTTTCCTTTTATCAGTTTGGAAATGAACACACCCCTAATGACACTGTATCAGATTAAAACTGTTAAGGGCCAAATCTTCCAAGGTTGTCTTCAAATTTCCCCATTTCTCAAGCCTATGTATCTATTTTTAGGCTCCCGAATAAGGTCTTGAGCTTGCACAGCTTTAAGACTTCAGTGGCTCGTGCAATGGGATTACTCAGTGAGCAAAGTTAAACACGGGCACAAACCATTATCAGGAACTAAAAGTGGCCTGATTTTCAAAGGTGCCAAACATCTGCAGCTTCCACTGACTTCAGTGGAACCTGTGGGTTAGCAGCTCAGGGGGAGGAGGGAGGAAATGAGTCTAACTGTAGACAGCCAGGTTTGAAAGTCTAGACCTAACCCTTCTGTGTAAATTAACATGCCACGTGAAAACAAAACTCCTATTACAGATCTCTGAGCAAAGGCTCCCTCCTAGGGTGACCAGATGTCCCAATTTTATAGGGACAGTCCCAATTTTTGGGTGTTTTTCTTATATAGGGTCCTATTACCCTCCACCCCATCCCGATTTTTCACACTTGCTGTCTGGTCACCCTACTCCCTCCGAAGGCTGACAAATACCACAAACAAAAAACTCTCTTTTTAAACTAAAAACCAAGTTGCTAAGAGACCAGCTGTTCTGTCAAGAACATAGGAAGAGTCAAGTTAAACTTCTTACTGATGGAATAGCCTTAAGGACAGTTTCTGTCACTTGCAAACACATCAAATCCTTCATGACATGGTCTATAGTAGAACAAAACATCACCTGTTGAAGACAATGGGTGTGAGCAATTGATTCAGCACTGATTCCATTGCCTACAGTTTTACTGCAGGCATAGACCAGAACAAACCCTGCTCAGCAACATTTCAGAAAGCCATGGTTCAGACCTGCAGCTTAACTGTGTACAGTGGAATCAGTAACGAACCCATTGTCAGCCACAGGTAAATGTATCTAATGGAAACCAGACCCATGAGCACTCCCAGTGATTTCAGTACTGGGGCCCAATCCTGTAAAGCGCTGCTAAGTGCTCAGCATCCTGGAGTGCCATTGAGGGAGCTCAGCATCTGGCAGCATCGGGCCCTTAGAGAGCAATCTAACCAGTTTCCACAGGTTAAAAAAATGATTGCAATATAATGAGGAAGATTGTACAGTTTTAACCAAATAAAAATGCCGAGACAATGCAAATTGACATTATTCACAGAAACCAAGAAAAGGGACCAGACGTTGCTCTCATTTATATCAGTGTAAATCTGAAGTGCCTCCATTATATTCAGCACAATTACTCTGGATATACACCAGGATAATTGAAAGCAGAACTTGGGCCAAGGGTAAGGTTTCAGAATGCAGTCAAGACTCATTTAACCCTGGTAATTTGAGGAGCCTGTAAGGTTGGTCTCGAAGTACGCAAAGATGAATGTTAAAGTGGGTATCCTGTCTCTCTGAACTGTACTAACTGCATTATTAATCAAGCAAAGCATATAAAGGCTGATGAATGTTCACAGCAGTTTCGCTTCCCAAAAGAATTTTATTTAAAATGTGAAAGTTCATGTTTCCATCCTTCTAACAAAGAGGAAGCTGGAGTCAACATGTTGCCCAAATTAAAAAAAGTTCCTCATAAAGACAAATATACTGGATTTTACATTTTTACAGTTACAATTTCTCTAAGCCAGATGTGCTCAGTTGGCAGTTATGCTCTATAAAACCTTTACCAAACTGTTAGTTATTGGTGAGCAACTAGTTACAACTAACCAGTTATTTTAGTAAAACTAGTTTTGCATGGCCAAAAGATAGTATGTTATCAAATTGACAAAGTTATGAAAGCTGCAACATAAGAAAAATATACCTCGTATCAAATTAATTTACAAATAAGTGTCAGAGCAGAAGTGGCAGTACCTAAATATTGCACCATTTGTCATTAGGGATTACATGCCGATTTAAGAAATTATTTGATGCAAAATATCAAGATATGGCCTTTAGACATTGCTCATATTTATGTAAGGCAGTAGCTTGAGTGTTGGGATTTTGTTTTGGGTTTGTTTGTTTTGTTGTTGTTGTTGTTTTTTTGGAGGGTGGGGCACAAATACACATTCACATCCATGCAAAAACCTAAAAGCTTTACATCAGAAAACAGCTTCAGTCAGGTATGAGTCAAAACTTGCGCAAAAATCAACCATTTTGGTTTTACTTACTTCCTCATAAAGATGCAGTAACATGCAGCTGTAGAGAGGAAGTGGAGGCTTTGCAAGGCCATTTTCTCACTGCATCCTTTTTAAAATTAGAAACCAAGCCATTACAAATAATTCCAGCACAAGAATGTGTTCCTGCATGTAAAGCCAGCTAATAATGCAAAGTACAAAGAGCAACCAGACAAGCTTATTTCAAACTAGGGCATACAATATTGTATGGTACAGATATAGTAAACTGTCTCAATTTTTAGCTACAAAACACTAGTTTGTTTCCAGTGCATAGTTAGGAATTGCTTTTTCTTCTAAAAAAGCAAAGTACATATAAGTGTTTCTCACCAAAAAGTAAGTATTCTTCCAGATTTTCACAGTTATCTGTAATTTATTGGCCAAGACTATACCGACTCCAGTGATGACCTCAGTCCATTGGTTCACAATTGCAGAATTATCTTCTCTCTTTAAAAGTAAACGTTTTGTGCTTCCATTCTAACCTATTGCCAGGCCAGGAGGGCTCCAGTAGTAAAAAGTCACAGGTTTCACATACAGCAATTAAACCCAAGTTGAAGACATAGGATAGTGGCTGTGGGAACTTAACAGGTTAGGATCGCCAGAAAATAAAGTGACAAATGTCAAATATATGCTCCTGGAGAGAGGTGTTATTTAAAAACAGTTCTATAGCTCAATAAGTGCAAAAATATTCTGTCACTGGAACATTCTGCGGTGTTAACATTTAAAAGTCTCGGGAAATGCAAAAGTTAAAGTTCTATCAGCAACATTAGCCTGGCCATGTTTCACCTGTATATTTAATGGGATATTTTTATAAAACGTAAGTAGCAGTGTATTAAGCAACACATTTAATAAGATAAACAAGAATAGAAAATACAAGATCTGTTCAATGTGACAAAGGCCAAAGTCTGTGCCAAGGACCCAGGCTCCTGGAGCCATGTGATTACATCAAAATCTCAGCTTTCATTAATTTTTTGTTAAAGTTTCTAGCCCTCATGGTTGCAAAAAGAAAAAGCAGCCTTGAAAACATGGCTCACTGTGTGTGTAATCAAAGCAGCCATATCTGCCTGAGTCTGCAGACAGCCTGAACCAATGTCTCTGAAAGGATGAACTACCGGAGGCCTCTCAAGGAAGTAAGTGTTTACCCCAAGGCCCACTGGCCCCAGTAGAGGATTCCGTTGTGTGGCAGGAGGGTTAAGAGAGCAGCAGGCCCAGCGTAACCACACCCCCAAGTACATACCCTAGCAAATCAAGGTACAAGTACAAGGTGACCCGTTCAGCTATCACCTCATCTCTCCCGGGAGAAGAAAGAATCTTAGCTGCTCCTGAGAAGCCGCCAGGAGGCCTGGCTGCCTCTTGTTCTGGGCTGAGGGTGGGGAGAGACAGCCTCTATGCTTGGTGTTTGTAGGGCCCTGGAGGTGACTGACTTCTCTTTCTGTCAAAACCTTAACTTGCCTGTTTCTCAATCAATTGCAATTCGGTGATTTGCCACAAAGCTGAAGACACCTATACCTGGCCTACAGCAGCACTTCTATCATTGCTAGTGCTGGTGGAGCTCCACCAACCCTTGAACAATGCCAAGAGAATGATGGCACCAGCAAACAGCACAGCTACACCACTGGCAGCAACAGTGGGGCCCCAGCTAAGGCATTTTTACCACTCGGTCAGGCCTAATTTTTAGGATGCAATGAGAAAAAAAAATAACAGCTTTCCTAGAGAGCCAACCCAGTAGGCAAATATGTGCCCCAGACTACACAGGACATGTCTCTATTAAACGTAGCCGTGACAACCAAATCATATTTTAATAGTTGAGCAGGAAAAGGTCAGAAGATGAATGTCCAGCAGAGAGAAAATACCACACCTCAAGCATATAAAGAAATATGAGGTTTTGCTGACAGTTATTCAAGAAAGAGCAATGGTCTAACATGACATATACCCAGAAACTTAACACATCCATAGAAAAGCCTTACTGTGCCGCCCCTTTACAGCGCGATCGCACTTCTTGGGACTTTAGGACTGTGTCACTTTCCCATTGGAAGAGAAATCTGCAGACCAATAGACCCTGAATATTTCCTTGTCTACATTTTTTTTTTAAAAGCACGTGCACAGGTCTCCTTTACTTGAACACAGATGACAAAACCAGCAACAAAGCTACCCCAACAGGTAATTCCACTTGCAGAAATCTCAGCCAAGAAAGCAAGCCTCTTCCTGACCCTGTATCTCGCTGGCCTTGTCTACACTAGACCTTATTTCCTGCTCTGAGTATGGTTGGACAATGTAACATTTCAAAACAGGGCTTTGGAGCGGAGTCTGGAGCAGCTCCGGAGCAGTGGAGCTGCAGGTTTTTGCTTGGAGCTGGAGCAGAGCCGGAGCACAGCTCCAAAGCCCTGTTTCAAAAGCTGGTGGCCAGTCTACACTAGAGCAATGACCAGGGTGCCAAGAGATGTGAACCAGAGGGAGAAATGCCAGATTATTTTTTTAAATGTACTTTTTCTTTAAAATATGTGAATATATTTCCACAACTTCTGTGCATGTTGTGTGGCTAGAACTAGCTCGGCCAAAGGAAACAATAGCTGCTGTGGTGCGTGTGTTGGGTTAATTATTTCAATTTTATTTATCTATCTATCTATCACCAGAATGAGTGGCCACATACTTGTTGATGGGTAAATTATTCCTGTTCCAAAGTTACCTTAGTTTATAATGACAACATTTTTAAAATCTCAAGCTGTTTTTCAATTCATCCATTATAAAGCCAGAAGGGACCATTTTGATGATCTACTCTGACCTGTGTAACATAGGCCAAAGGACTTCCCTGAATGAATTCTTTCAACTAGAACAGTGTTTCCCAAACTTGGGATGCCGCTTGTTTAGGGAAAGCCCGTGGAGGGCCGGGCCGGTTTGCTTACCTGCCGCGTCCGCAGGTCTGGCCGATCGTGGCTCCCACTGGCCGCGGTTCACTGCTCCAGGCCAGTGGGAGCCGTGATCAGCCGGACCTGCAGACACGGCAGGTAAACAAACCGGCTCGGTCCTCCAGAGGCTTTCCCTAAACAAGCGGCGTCCCAAGTCTGGGAAACACTGAACTAGAACATATCCTGATTTTGAAAAATTCTTTTAAACTTGCATATTTTATACAATAGGTTTAGTGAGATCCTTTCTTAGCTAGTTCCAACTCCTTCTGAGTCAGGGCGTGCAAAAAAAATCAGTTTTGCCACTTTAATTACTATCGCATGCTTGATTAGTCACCAAATTTATTATTTTCTGCAACCTAAACAAACTGATTTCTCATCTTTATTCCCACCCCTTCAAATGCCCCCTCTAATTACAACACCTACTTCAGGGAATGGAAGTACACATATGGGTGCCCAGCACTATGGAGATGCACACGCAGTTTCCCAGGAGGAGCGGGGAAGTTTAGCTGTTAAACCAAGCCTTGGCATCACTTATGAATGGTTAGAGCAATATGAGCAGCAGCTGTCTATCTTCCCACTCACAGAGGGAGTGCAGCATTCACTGGTGCCTTGAGGGATGGCTAGAATTCTATTACGTTGCAGGGCAGAAGAACTGCAACATGACTCAGGATAAGATAGGAGGCAAAACACTTGGTAGTCCACTAAGGCCATTAAAAGCCAGTCACTGCACAAAGATGAGTCCCACAACCCCTCAAGTCACACCCACTCTGGCCATAGTCAAGGAGGTCAGAGGAAATCTGCAGCACATTGAGACACTTGAGGTTATGTTTACCTGAAGAAAGTCAGTCACTGAAAAAAGTACCAAATCACATAAAGGAATACTATCAACTCACAACCTGGTCAGTGTTTTTAAAAATGAGTTTGAGAACTTTCGGGCGCTTATCCTCCCCGTGAGACCACCTGCCAATTTCTGTGATTTTAGCATCATGTGTCCATTTTAAAATAAAAGCTTTCTCTCCTTCCCCCATTGATGCATGCAAGACCCACATACTTCAGAGTAAACTGACTACAGAAAGGAGAAAATTAAACTTACTGTCTACAAAGTGCTGCCAAACACATGAAGTAAACATACTAAAACGCTGCCTAGAGAACCAGTCTCACTTTCTTTCGGTTCAAGTCACCTTTTGCATTACTTTCAGCTATAGTTAAATGTTTTCAGAGAGAATGATGATTTCGAAGTGGATGGCAGCCCTGTAAACACACAAACACACACTCAGGCTCCATTACTTTTAAAAGATACCATTGAAAACATGCATGTGGTAAGAGTGTAATTTAGAAATATTTCTGTTGTCTTGTTCACACAGGACTTGAGCTCATGGGAAAGACTCCTTTTGGCTCCTTGGAGTCAACAAGGACTTATGGCCTGCTCCTGGTTCCACATAAGTCAACAGCAAAACTCCCATTCACCTCAGTGGTGGAGGATTGGAGCACTAGGTACTATGGCCCTTTAGAAAGAGGCAGCTGGGCAGCCCTTTTATGCAAATTTTAAAGTGATTAGTCTTAGTTTAAAGGATGTTGAGAATATTTGTAAATCAAAGAGGGAGTGGTGCATTTAGCACAAACTCCTGTTGCTGAAACCAACAATTAGGCACAGAAGGGCTTACGTCAACATCTGAAGAACACCCACAAACAGCATGTTTTTGAAGCACTTCTCCCCCCACCCCCACTCCCGCCACACCCTAAGTGGGTTAACAGAAGCAGGAGTTTTTGGATTGACCCTTACATTCAGAAATAGCATGGAAAGGTAACACTTGCTTAAGCAGTGCTAACACAAACCGTCAGCAGGCAAAAAACTGACATCCCAAATTGAACACAGTAAGCTAAATGCATCCTCTAACTTAACAGGAAGAAATGTTACCAACTACAGACCCTTTCTGCATTGTTATTACTAGTGCTCTGCAAAGGCTGGGCTGGTGGTACAGAAATGAGATGGAGGAGGTACCTAAGATTTAGTTTCTGACAAAATGATTTTCCACAAGCTGTGTAAATTTTCTTGAGTTAAAGAAATACTCTTAAGGATTTCACACACTCAGTGGAGCACTCCCAGTAACAATCACCTGTGTTCTAGGAGCCTCGGTGAAGATTTACATCCCATCTCCATCACTTTCACAAGTAAACTTAAATTAAAAAAAAAAGTTCCTTGAATGCAATAAATAAATAAATAGTTGTACAGAAACTGACTTGTTAAGTGTGACTGGAGTAATTAATAAGAGACTCCCTACAGCCCACTGAACTGCACTTTGGGAGACTTGGGTCTGGAAGAGATCTCTGATCTTTAGCTACTCAGAGCAGCAAAGAACATAGAATCATCAGAGAGTCATAGAATATCAGGGTTGGAAGGGATCTCAGGAGGTCATCTAATCCAACCTCCTGCTCAAAGCAGGACCAACCCCAACTAAACCATCCCAGCCAGGGCTTTGTCAAGCCTGACCTTAAAATCTTCTAAGGATGGAGATTCCACCTCCTCCCTAGGTAACCCATTCCAGTGCTTCACCACCTTCCTAGTGAAATGGTTGGAAATTAGAAAAAACTTAGACCTCCCCACTGCAACTTGAGAACATTGCTCCTTGTTCTGTCATCTTCCACCACTGAGAACAACCGAGCTCCATCCTCTTTGGAACCCCCCTTCAGGTAGGTGATGCTCAGGCTCAGGCAGATAAAACTGCATCTTCAGGAAACAATAGCATAGTCCAAACAACCTAGTTAAAGAGCAGCTCACAGGAGAGAGCCGGCTCATGAATGTATTCCTTTTCTGATGGTTATGGCACAAGGGAGAAAATGATCTCTCAGAAACCCAGAGGAAGTGGAAAAATCAAAATACACCAGTATGATTGGACATCCTCAGTCCTTACATCTTGGAAGTACTGAGCCCCCTTTTTCTTTCCCTTCACCCCAACACACACATATGCCTTGATTTGAGTTTGGTGAACAGAGCCCATGTTTGAATGTCTAGGACAACCCAATTGTCAAAACATTAGTTTTTCATTCATGCTAAACTCTAATTCATATGCATATGCTCTTATTACATACAGCCACACCCTCATTGAATATAAAATAATAAACTAAATGGTCAGACCTTAAAGTGCATGGGGAGAAGAAAGATAATAAACAGCAATGACACTTTGTACTGAAATATCACTTTTCATCTGTAGGTCTAAAAGCACTTAAACTTACCGTGCCAGTTGTAATTGGCACACACCGTAGCGGATGCAAGAAGCTGTATATATGACAAGTGGATTATCTGGAACGGATGTGGAAGACTAAGTAGCACTGTCACTCAATACTGCTGCATACAAAGGTGTCAGCAAAGTTGAAACCTTAAGCGTCTAATCACAATTTAGGGTTTGTTCATTTTTTTAATCTTACTACTTCAATCATTCGTATACAATTTTTAGAAGAGGGGGTCCAGGAACAGAAGGAAGATAGATAGATTCACTTCCACAAGTGAATGAGGGTTGAAAATACTTCCTTCAGTTAAATGATTAAAAAGCTACCATGTGGTCCAGCTGATTAGCTAGCAATTACCATCACTCAGAAATGAGCTCCTGTAACTTGCTTGAACAGAAACAGATAGGACAGGAATCGGCGACCTTTGGCACACTGCCCATCAGGGGAAGCTGCTGATGGGTCGGACAGTTCATTTACCTGCAGCATCCGCAGGTTCGGCCGATGGCAGCTCCCACTGGCTGCGGTTCGCCGTTCCAGGCCAATGGGGGCTGTGGGAAGCGGCACAGGCCAGGCCACCTCTTCCCACAGCCCCCATTAGCCTGGAACAGCGAACCACAGTCAGGGAAGTTGCGATCGGCCGAACCTGCAGACTCTGCAGGTAAACAGACCAGCCGGCCCGCCAGCAGCTTCCCCTGATGGGCGGTGTGCCAAAGGTTGCCGATTCCTGTGACAGGATATAGTCTTAAACTAAGCTCTTTTACCTAAGAAATATCTGAATACAACCAGGATAGCTTATAAAGTATACCTACTTTATTGTTCCACCACCACAGTATCCTAGCACTTCTCAAGAGTCTTAAAATAGAAACAATAACAATCTCTTCTTTTTTTCTGACCCTGTATGAAAAATAGATTAATTAGCTTATGATTATCTTTGTTTGCTTGGTTGCCTATGTGTGTGAGAGAGGACAAAAGCGAGTAGGTGCTCATGTGAAAACAAAAAAAATGAGGAAAACCTAAGTCACAGAAATAAGATTTATCTTTACTCCTCATACCAGCATGTGGCTTCTTTCGTCTCTTGCTACTAAGTATCATCAAACTTTTACAGAGCTGGAGGTAGACTGCCTTGTTGGCACTTATTGGTCCACAGTTTATGGTTCCAGTGGAAGGCAGTTGTTAAGGGAAGTTACACTTATGGAGGGAGAAGAGATCTCTCAGGCAGACAGAACCAATCCCATGGAGAACCTGATCCAGATTTTGTATGCAGCGCAGAGAGCTGGGGTGATGTGATTGTAGGGACCTGTATTGCTGAACACACAAGCTGTTGCGTTTTGTACCCGTTGCAGCTGCTACAGGGTGTGGGGCTTCATTACTAAATATAACAAAAGTTGTCATAATCAATACTGGAGATCACAAATGCAGGAGTCACAGTGCCACTTCTGTGTCTGAGCGGACGGTATGCAGTCTTCTGGCTAGCCACAGGTGAAAGCTGGTGTGTTTTGCTGCAGTGGCTGTCTGGACACCCAGAGCAATGTAGCCTGTGGACCAAGTAAATCTGAAGATACATCTTTATAATAGCCTCCACTGCCTACAGTATGTAAGTGCTTCAAAGTGCATCATTCTTCCTGCCAACATCACCTCAGTCTTACCAGGGTTCAGCTTTAGCCAGCTGCTCTTCACTCAGGTACTAATTTCAGGTAGGCATGGAAAAAGGTGATGTAAAGGAGGATGTAACACCTGGCATCCTCTGCACGCTACTGGCACTTCAGCCCATGTTGTCATGCAAGGCCTCCCACTGGCTCTGTTATAGGCACTGAATAACATGGGGAAGAGGATGAGCCTTGGTGGGAATCTAAAGACAAGGGCTTTAGAAATGAAGGACTAGTGGCTCATAACTTTCTGGGTCAATCTCAAAAAAGGCCCTAAGCAATTTTGAAACACTTCTCTTCACTCCTGCATCCTCGTACAAGTGAGACAGGAATATCTGGTGATCAACCGTACCAAATGTCACAGAGAGGTCCAGCAGGAAGAGTACGGATATGTCTATGGACAGGAGAAGGAGGACATCCCCCAGAATAAAAAGCGTTGCCATACCATGCCCTGAAGCCAGACTGGGAGTGACCCATGACACTGGCAAAGCAGAGAGTATTTAGCATCTGCCGCCATGCAAAGGCATACTGAAAAGTCACCATGCCAGTTCTGAGAAATCAATCTACCAGGTCTGGAGAATGTTAGAGGTGGGGGAGGGGAAGAGGAGAAATAACTAATCTTAAAAAAAGTCCATACTGCCCCCCGCCCCCTCAGCATCCTTTGTTGCAATACAGACTTCACAAGATGCAATCCACTTGGCTCAAACCACATTTTTGCACTCTACACCAGTGATGAAGCAAGATCTTTGTTGAGGAGGTTTAGCAATGGTTTTAAAACCTTTAGGGCTTTAATTCCAAGGACCTCATGAAACACGATTTCAGACATAGACGTAAAGCACTGAAATGCTACACTTCCTTTACCAGCTGTAGTGCAAATACCTTTAATATTATGCTGCAGCCTAGACTTTAAATTTATGGATCTCACCTGAATCTTCTGATTTATGAGACTTGTTCTATGCACTACAGGGCAGAATTAAGTCTCATGGTGTGAAATATTTTCTTCGTTTGCTATAAGCACCACATCCGAAGACATGAGTGTATCAAGGGACATGCCAGGAAACAGAACTATAAACACTGTCTTTGGTTAAATTATGGAAATGCATTTAGACTACTATAATTCATACAGTTGCCTTTCAGTGTTTATTTTATTTTAAGAGTAGCTTATTTTTTCCTTTAAAAATTTGGTGTTAATTGTAAGGCAAATGCCAGGTAGAGGATTTTTTAGTGGAAGACTTCTTTGGAAATGCATAAATAAAATGAGAGAGAGAGAGAGAGAGAAAAAGAGAGAGAGTGTGTGTGTGTGCACACGCACGCGTGTGGCCTGTAACTGCTGATGATCATATTAAAAGTAACAGGAAAGTTGTGGACTTGAAGGACACCCACACTGCAGATTATAGGCAGACCAAGTTAAACTAAAAATAGCTGATTAAGAGAAGCAAATGTGTAACAGATGGTACAATATGTTGATAAATTAGGCTATGGGAACCACAATATCACTTTACTAAATATTTTAAAATGCTTTTGACTATCAATGGTAAGAAGTGATTTAATACAAATTATAGCTGCTCTATTATTAAATTTAACATTTTAACATAAGGTGAGAGTTGAGTATTGCCATTTTCTGATAACTTGCAAACAGTTATGGCAACAAAACCAAAAATGCACTCTTTAAACATGAAGGCCTCGTAGAGAAATAATTACTATGTATCATGGTAATAAATAGCACTGAATTCCCAAAAGAAGGTTAATACACCTTGGAGACTTTACACAAATAGCCAACATCCATTTTTATCCTACCTCTCAACTCTGAGAATTGTAAAATTGCATGTTTGACTTGAAAGCTGGATGGTATATCAACTCTAACTCATCAATGGGTAAAATTTTCAAAAGTGAATGAATGTCAAACAGAATACTAGGTTCACTTAAGTTACACAGATAGGCCCCAATTCTGCAAGCTGCTCCCTGCAGAAGAAACATAGGCAGAATATCATTGTCTTCAATGGGGATTCACATGGGCACCCACTTGGAGCCCACTGCAAGACTGTGGCTCTAAAATCTGATCCTGCATAGCAGTTGACTTCAATGGGAGTTTCAGGTGCCCAACAAGGAATGCAAAAATGGGTCTATCATTGGTTAAACAAACAACCTAAATGATTTTTTAAAAATCACTTATGTTTTCTATGTGAAACAATCTCTTAAAAGAAACCTACATGAGGAGTTGTATAGTTAAATATCTTAGTTTAAAAAGCAACTAGGAATCTGACAGTGTTTGAACAGACAAATAACAACCATGCATGCAGTTGCAAAGTGTTAATGTTCATAGGAAGGAAGAGGCAAATTAAAACATTAGCTTAAGCAACTCACTAATTAATTAATTAATTCCAACTCTGGACTGATGAGCAAATGCAACTAGTTAATTAAAGTAAATGTTCTAATATTTCTAATCTGCCTCTTGTCGCTAAGTGACACTGAAACACACTGAAATCTATCTTGAGCCACAATATTTCACTGATTTAAATAAAAACAGGTCAGGGCTGCGCCGGAATGAAACGCCAAACCAATAAACACCAGAATGATGCAAAATAACTGTGCTATTCTAGATGGTTGTTTCAGTGGCAAATCCTCTGATCTATTCATTGTAAAGACGCCAACAAATAGCGCCTTTCTTTCTGGCGTTTTGACATTTGCCTGTTTTCCCCACACAATGCAAAACTTGACTGACTAGTAACGCGGTACATTATTAGCCTCAGGCAAAATAGCCTTATTAGCCCTCCTCCCTGTTCTCTGTGTGCGTCTCCCAGCGAAGAAACACACACACACACAAGCCCGAATGGCGATCGTTGCAGGGCGCAGTATATGGGAGCGAAGAGCTGCCAGAGTGCGGGGAGGGTTTTTGTGCTTAACGAACGGACGGGATATGCGCAGGCGAAGCATTGCGAGACACCGCTTCACTTTGCTGAGCTGCACAACAACAACCAGCCCATCAGAGCTGGAGCTGCCATAGCCACTGCCTGCTCCTGCTCCTGCTCCTCCTCCTCTCCTCGCCAGCAGCGGCGGCGGCTCCCTTCGGCGCAGGGGTTTTCCGAGCCTCCTGCAAGGCTGCCCGGGCTCTGTGCTGTCTCCTACCTGGTCGGTGAGTTTGAGGACTGCCATTCTCCCTCGGCTCTGCTCAGGCACATGCAGCTCCGCTCTCGGGAGATGTCAGCCAGCTTCCAGAGTTGCGGGCGAGGGGAGGGGAGGAGAGCTCAACCCAGCCGTGCCTGGGAGACCTGAAATTGACAATCCAGCTGCTCGCTGGGTCAGGAGGAGCAGAGGAGCCTGCCGCTAACCGAGCCTGCCTGATACAGGAAGTACTGACTGCACAAGCCCAGCTGCCACTGACATCACCCCGTGCACAACACACGCACAGAGCAGCTCTGGGCAAGGACAAGGCTGCCTCCTACTGCTCGCATCTCCCCCAGAGCATCCCTCGCCTTCCCCCCACACGCAGAAAGACATGGGCTGCTTCCTGCTGCGGCTCACATCTGGGCTACACTCACCCTGCTGCACCTCCCCTCGCCAATATTTTCTTTGTTCCTGTCACAGCCTTGCCCAAATCTGTGTCTTCCCTTCCCTTCCCTTCCTGCCTCTTTCTCCGGCATGTTGCACTTATTACATTGAGCAGCCCCTGGCATGCCTGACTGCCCGCTCAGCTCTCACTGAGCTTCTTGTCTGTACACGTTAAGGTGGCACTTATCACCTTGCTGTATAGGCACGAAACACATAACGCTGTGGTTCTCAAACTCCAGCATTTAGACGAGTCATACATGTTGTCCTAGGGGTCTAGAAGGCACCAGAATGGAGAAGGAACTGAAAGAGGTATGGTGGGAATGAAGGGAGGAGATGGCCCAGGAGCCGATTTTGCTCCTATAAAGCAGTCTTTAGAATTAAAGGATGGGATAATTTTTATTATTTAATGAGTATACTCAGGGAGTTTGGCCCTGCCCTGAGAGTTTGCAATCTAAGGCCCCAAATCTGCAAACCACTAAGGTAGAAGAGTAACTTCATGCACATGATTCGTGACCCCTTGTTGCACATTTGCAGGATCAGAGCCTGAGATTTTATAAAGAACGGGGAGTATTTGTGGCACTTTAGAGACAAATAAACAAAACCAACAAATTAATTTGGGCATGAGTGCCACAAGTACTCCTTGTTCTTTTTGCTGATACAGACTAACAGGGCTGCTACTCTGAGATTTCATAGTCTGCCTCCAATGGGACTCCAAGCAGGTGTAAAGGTTAGTTCACACAGAACAGATTGCAGAATCAGGGCTTAAGTTACATACAGACAGTTCAGGATAATAGTACACAAATACATAATACAGGGAGAACCTGGCCTGGGACTTAGGAAAAATAGGTTATATTCCCAACAATCAGTTCTGGCACAGGCTTCCTTGGGCTAATCACTTAGCTTGTGAGAGATTAATTTAACCTGAAGTGGTACTTACCTCTGCCCTTTCCCCTTTTATGAGTGGAGCCTGAACCTCAGAATACGCAGTAGAAGTGGTAATAATTGGAGATATACCAATCTCCTAGAACTGGAAGGGACCTTGAAAGGACATTGAGTCCAGCCCCCTGCCTTCACTAGCAGGACCAATTTTTGCCCCAGATCCCTAAGTGGCCTCCTCAAGGATTGAACTCACAATACTGGGTTTATAGGCCAATGCTCAAACCACTGAGCTATCCCGCCCCCTAAGTGCCGCCATAGGTTTGTCATAGAGACATTGCTTCCCCCTGCTGCACCACCCTGACTCAGTTGCTTCTCCCTTTGCTTCCCTCCCTTGGACCAGTTTCCAAATTCAGATAATTCTGTATAAGACAGTAGTAGTATTTCTTTTTAAACAAATGAGCCAATGTTTTATTGGTCTAAATTTCTTTTTTTAAATAATCCTTCATTAACAAGCCATCCTCATAATGACTACAGTGTTCTACAATGACCTTAAAACATTGCAGGTAACCCAACTGCAAGCTATAACATTTTGGCCCTTTGCTACAGCATGCTATAGGTTTTGTAGGGGTTTTTTTGTCTTCAGAAATAATCATCATCATAAGAGCAGTACTTGCAACAGAAGAAAACCAGCCTGATGAGGAAACAAGTGTTAGTTTCAGACTTCCAAGAGATTACTATAAATGGTGATTTAAAGTTAACAAGCAAATTATGAAAAATAGTTGGACACTATGCATCTTCTTAAGAGTTTTTCCAAAAATTAAAAATCAATATAAATTTATTTAAACAAAATTAAAACAAAACCAAAAAAACCACACACAACCCTGTAGCTGTTAGGAATTTGTGAGTTCTGCTAGGCAATTTTCCTTGAACATTTAATTCCCTTATGGTCTTTGTCATGTCAGAATACCTAAAGTAGTGAGCTTGCATCAGCAGTTTTGTTGTGTGTCAAAACATATGTCAAGAAGAGCCACTGGCAAGACTGCAGTGCTGTCCAATGTAGAGCTGGGCCCTTTCTGTATCTTGCTGATTCTAACTAGACCTTCTACTTTGACAGCTAATTCACAGACTTTGTTGAAATACCCACTTATCACACAGTAGTCAAAAGTAAGCATGTCAAAGAAAGTTTTAGCTGAGAGCAAGCAGAAAAACTTAGCCTTTATTTTAAGTGAGGATATGTCACTGTTTCCATTAAAAACTCCTATTCTCAGGTATTTAGAACTCCACCATATTTGCTCTAAGGTGAAACTTGGTAGACACATAAGGAGCTTGGTCTTTCAGAGCTGTTGAGCACACAGATCCTTCTGAGCCAGATCCCTAGCTAGTATAATTCAGCATAGCTCCCTTGAAGTCAGTGGAACTTTGCTGCCAATCAGTTCAAATGGAATTTGCTGATTCATGCCAGCTGAAGTTCATTCAGCTGGAGCTGGGGATGCTCAGCCCTTTGAAAATCAGGACAGTTTCTCTGCCGATAAGTGATTTCTTTGGCTTTACAAAACGCTTAAATACGATTTTCTGAAATTTTCTGTTTCTGGCCAACCATAATAACAACCCCACCCCTCCCTAGCTACTTTCCAACCCTATGTCCTGTGGCACAAATCCCCACCTGAGTAGGGGCTTTCAAGGTTGAAAGCACCCAGACAGCTACCTGGTGTCAATTTTGAAAAGTCTCTGCATTTTTAAGAAGTCCTTAAATGAGTATTTACACAATGTGTTTAAATTGTCATTCAGACCCATTGGGAGCATTCATTACTTTTTATTCATTATGAATTATTATTAATAGAAATATTTATGGAGGGCCCAGCACTGTGGTGTCCGGGTGCACTTTTCATGGTGGAATTAAGAGAAGTTGACAGTAGCCAAATGTTCAAAACAAATATACCGAGACCACAAGCCCACCCTGTAACACCACAACTTTACAGGACAGAAAAACAAGAAAATGTATCCGGCAGGCTAAATGCCAGGAATTCCAAAGGCAGCAGTAAATGGAAAGCCTAGACAAAAAGATGTGCCTTACAATTACAACCCCTGATAAATGTCACCAACTTGGGTGTTCAATATATTTCTTGCAGGAAACCAGAATTATTTTTTTTATAACACCTGCTTCACACTTGGGAAAGGTATCATAGTCATTCCCTATACAGTTGGAATCGCAGGTCAGAGTGAGAGACAGTATCTTAAGCAACTTGGGCATAATGTAGGGCTTAGAAGATGATAACCAGCATTTTGAAGTAGACTAGCAATCATTACAGGGCAATGGGGGTGTAATGTGCTATTGGTGGCCTGCTTTATTCAGAAGCTCCTTTATTAGCAGTAGCTCCTGAGCATCCAACCAGCTTATCAAGTAAAGCATGATGTAGTCGTTTAGCTTAAAGGTCATGAAGGTGTGGATGATTGTGAGGTCTTCATCTGAGATGTCAGGGCTCAATCTCTTGGCCTTCCCAAGATGGACAAAGATATTTTTAGCACTGTTGCATTTTAAGGACATAGGAACTCATAGAGATGAGCCTAGCAAGATTTTTAGTCACTTGGACAATAAGTACGCAGATGCTTTCAATTTACAGAACAGTTAGAGACTGTGCTAGATTTTCAAGATTCTTATTAGCTTTCCTCCAGGGCCCCAATTTCTGCCAGACACTGGGAAGGCCGTGAGATGGTGATATCTCAGTTCCATGAGGACAAAGGATTTCACTAGTATGACATCATAGGCCAGGCCACTTCACACCCAGCATCTTCACAAAGATATATATAAAAAAAGGGTGATAAGACTGCAGGACTTCATTCCTGAGAGTCCTGAGGAGAGTAAAATCACTCCACAGTAACTTCTGGCAATTACTGTGAAAGTACAGACCAGGAACTACTCTAAGGTGATTCTGCCCACTCCTGCCAGTTGGTCCCACAGTTGTGTTAACAACACTTCATGAACAGTGAAATCCAAGGCTTTTAATAGACCATGTGGTATCAGCAAGGATGCCTGCTCACCCTCTATTGTCTGGAGAGATTTTGTTGACCACAGTGAATAACACCATCTCTATGCTATGCCTAGGTCTGAGCCCTGACTGGTCCAATGGATCTGCAGATGTCAAATAATGTTGGAATTAGTGCACTACTACGTCCTCAGTGGTCTTTTCTGGAAAGGGGAGGTTGGAGACTAGAGGATAGTAGACAAAGACACCGGCATTTCATAGAATCATCGAGTCCAGTCCCCTGCACTTAGGGCAGGACTAAGTATTATCTATACCATCCCTGACAGGTGTTTGTCTAACCTGCTCCTAAAAATCTCCAATGATGGAGATTCCACAACCTCCCTAGGCAATTTATTCCAGTGCTTAACCACCCTGACAGGAAGTTTTTTCTAATGTCCAACCTAAACCTCCCGTGCTGCAATTTAAGCCCATTGCTGCTTGTCCTATTCTCAGAGGTTAAAAACAAAAAAATGTCTCCCTCCTCCTTGTAACAACCTTTTATGTACTTGAAAACTGTTATCATGTCCCCTCTCAGTCTTCTCTTTAGGGTTGATTTCTTAAGCAAAGGTCACATTGCCATTTGTTTGTGAGTTGCTGATAGGTTGCCTTCCTTTAGTGAGACATTAACAATTTCCCACAAGATAGGTGTTCCCCACTGACTTTAACTAACCAGTGTGGGTTCAATTTGTGGTGGAAGGTCTAAAATGCCCTCACTGCATACGTGACCTCTGACTGGGAAGCTGGAAGACACTTACTCATGAAGGATGGTGCATTTGTTCCCACTTGCCCTGATGCTGCCCTACCCTGGCTCCTGAGAGAATTCCCAGAATCCAGTCAATCTTATTTGTGACATGAGAACACACGTGGTTACATATTCAAAGAATAGAAGAGGAATATAAACCCTCATGCTTTAAGGCATAAGGCAATGGCTGACAAACAGTGGATTGGTTAGGAAGGAGTTCCCTGTTGGGCTCTTCATCTCTTAACAGTCCACTATGGGGATTTTTACAGTTTCTAAAGTATCTTCTGATGGCCACAGTCAGAGACAGGTTACTGAACCATATAAACTAATGCTCTGACCTAGTTTAGCAATTGCTGTTTTTAAATAGATATAAACGTTTCTCAATGCCAGAAACAGTCCCTGCTGAAACTGAATGGAGGTGATTTATGAATATGCGCTTCCTCATTCAGGCCCCAATTCAGGAAAGCACTTAAGCACATGCTTAAATCCATGTTTACGCAGGATAGCACTTAAGAACGGGCTTAGTTTTAAGTATGTGTTTAATTCCCACTGATTTCAATGGAACTTAAAACTTATGCTGCCTGCCTAAAAATGGATTGGTTTATTGGAAAATTCCACCCCACTCACTGGAATGCAATCTTGATTAGGGCCCTAACCTAGGACCCAGAAGACCTGAGTTCAGATAGACCTGCTCTGCCACAAACTTTCTGTGGGATGTTACTTAGTCTCTCTGTGCCTCAGTTCCCTATCTGTAAAATGGAAATGATAGCACTTCCCTACCTTACAGCGGTGTTGTGAGGATAAACACATCAAA
This sequence comes from Mauremys reevesii, assembly GCF_016161935.1. Classification (NCBI taxonomy): domain Eukaryota; kingdom Metazoa; phylum Chordata; order Testudines; family Geoemydidae; genus Mauremys; species Mauremys reevesii. The sequence goes on along the minus strand of NC_052633.1, from coordinate 23,048,259 downwards.
GAGTGTGAGGGGCTCACATACTACAATCATGGGGGCCCTTACAAGTACCCTAGATAGAAAGGTATAATAGCCTGTTGCTGTGAAAGTTATTCTGATATCACAGATTCAGCATTATTACTTCACTGAAAGACCAAGAGGGAAACACAGGTGCCCTGCATGAGGAAAACAAAGTTTGTTTAAATAAGTAGATTTGGATGTTTTTAAGCATGGAAAATGAAAAGGAAACAGTCTGAAAGCTAAAGGAGTTATTCCAGATTTAGGGCTTGTCTACATAGTGAAGCAATACACTAGAGGTGTGTGAGTTCTACAGTACACCAATGTGTTGCACGCTAACTGGCCACGTGAACCCTGCTGTCACACACTAAAAGTTCCCTAGCGCACATTAAGGTAGTGTTGTTTGAAATGGGACTACATTAACACATCCTATTGTGTGCCAGACTGTATGTGACATGTTTGTGCATAAGAAATCACACCCCTCTAGTGAGCACTGTCAACAAGTTCTTAGAGTGAGGGTGAGATGAGGATCTGCTGCATGACTTTTACACTATTTAGGATTACAAACTGTGCTGCAAGTTAGTCCCTTGGTTCCCCACACGCTTCTCATTTCATACAGATGGTAAGATCACTACATCGGTCTAATGATTCTGCAGCTTAGTAGGATGTGGTCACTTGAAGAGAGCCAAGCATCTGGACCTGCTGTCTAGCTGAACTGCCCTTTGCAAAGCTGGGCCTGCTGCTATATTTAAGTAGGGTGATCATTTGCAGATGGAGTGGAGGTAATCGTCCCCAGATTTGTGCATTGTCCTTACCGCATCTATAAAGCTTAAGTAAAGATCTCATTCTTCAGCTGTATTATTTGCCACTGTTCAGAGAAGTTAGACAGATTTTACCATGAGGTCCATCTCTCATGTCCTCAACACTCCAGAGCATGTTTGTGGTCCCCATCCCTACTCCCTGTCTTAACACTCCCAGCCTTAACAGGTGCAGGAGTTCTGTGGACAGGAAATGTGAATGAGGAGTGAAAGTTGAGGGCTAGCAATTCTGCTTGGAAGGAGGGGAAGAGAGGCTCTCTTTAGGTGGGACAGAGTACTGTTAAGATGGGAGGGAGGGCAAGTAGCCTCATGGCACTGAGCAGGGATGTCTAATTATTCTGGGTAGTGTCTAACCTTACCAAGCTGTTGGCGTGCATGGAGTGGTAGTAGGGTTCACCTGCATGAACTGACTTTTATTGCCCACCTGAATTCATCTCCACTTAACAATTTATTTCCAGAAGGCAACATTTGGTTTGCCTTTTTTCCCCCCATATGAAGATTTCTTCCTGACACCATTTAAATATGTTTTTATTCCTGGATGATATTTGGGAAGAATATGTAAACAGCAAGTTTAAAAAAAAAATACAAACCCTGGCATAGGGGTGGGAGGGAAGGAAGGCATTCTCTTGTCCATCCACATGCCTCTCTGCATCTCAAACATTTAAAAAAATGACACTTCTGCAGGCAATTAGGTGGTATACATGAAGACCTAAGCACACAATCCAGCAAGAAATCATGTGGATTTGTAATCTTAAACCATGGCCATTGCAGTGTTGTGCTGTGCTGAGCAGAGTGGAATAAATACTGTTAAATCCAGGCCTCTATCAGGTGTTCCTTCATTTTTTTCCTGACCAGATTCCTCTCTTTATAGGAGTCTTCTCCCAGCTGAGGTAAACCATTTCTTGGTAATAGGACCCAGAGAAGAATGAGAACAGCTGAAAAATATACATCAGGTTAATCTGGGGGCAATTCTCTTCTCAGTTACACTGCTAAAATTGTAGTTAAGTGTAACTGAGAAGAGAATTTTGCTGACTGTGGTAGACTCAGGACTTCTACCATTATCTGAGTAATATCTCAGCTGTATGTGTGAGAGAGAAAGAAACTACTCACCATGAGCACAGATCCCTGACTGGACTGCTAAGGCTGATCAGTTTTCAAAAATGATTTCACAGATCTTTGTGCATCTTTCAGATTTAAGACAACTATTTTACATCTGATAAATTAAAAATCTTTTGACAACTGACAGAATTAAAACCTCCAATGCTTCAGCCATACTTCACATAGCTCTCTGCTCTCAGTGGGCCTGATCTAAAACTCACTGGAGTCAATTGAATAGCTCCCATTTACTGCAATGGGATTTGGATCGAGCCCAGTACCAGACAATGGAGGACTGAGGGAAAATTGATTTGTGGCCTTTTTTAGGTTCATCATAATGTATCAAAGAAGAACTGAAAGGGCATTTTTGTTTGTAAAGACATTTTATTCCCCCCTCCCACCTTCCAAATATCGGGCTTTCTTCTCTATTGTCATATTTCAAGGCCAATCAGAAGCTAAGCCATATGGGATGAGGGGTTTCCTGGGGCTAGTTACAAATGCAGGGTCTAGGGCAGAGGTGGGCAAACTTTTTGCCCGGAAGGCCACATTGGGGAATAGAAATTGTATGGTGGGCCATGAATGCTTACAAAATTGGGGTGGGGGTGCAGGCTCTGGGATGGGATGGGGGATGAGGAGTTTGAGGTGTAGGAGGGTGCTCTGTGCTGGGACCGAGGGATTTGGCAAGTGGGAAGGAGAGCAGGGGTACGGGAAGAGATGCAGGTTCTGGCTGGGGTTGTGGGCTCTAGAGTAGACCTGGGGATGAGAGGTTTGGGGTGCTCCTGGGCTGGGATCGAGGGGTTTGGAGAGCAGGAGGAGGATCAGGGCTGGGGAGAGGCTCAGGGGTGCAGGCTCTGAGCGGCACTTACCTCAAGCGACTCCCGGAAACAGGCATGTCCCTTCTCCAGCTCCTACCTGGAGGCACAGCCAGGCAGCTCTGCATGCTGCTCCACCCGCAGGCACTGCTCCTGTGGCTCCCAATGGCGCACGCAGGAGCTAAAGCAGGGCCATACCAGCTTCCAGTAGCCACATGATGTAGCCCCAACCCAGCGCCTTGGCCAGAGCAGGACCGAGCAGCTGGGGCACTCGCGGGTCAGCTTAAAACACCTCATGGGCTGGATTCATCCCATAGGCTGTAGTTTGCCCTGGTCTAGGGGATTGATCACCTGCAGCTGTGTATGTGTGAGTGGCAGAAAGCCAGTCAAAAGGGAGGGAAGCAGTCATGAGTCTGGCCTAGGGAGTGAGCAGACAGAGTTGCTTGGGGCACAGAACTGACAGGAGGTGATTGAAAATTGTGAGCAAGGAAATTGCCTGCTATTGTCTGATCCTACTTTGTTCAGGAAAACAGCACTTTGTGAACATTGAAATAGGATTGCACCAAAGAAATAACTGACTCCTACCATTAATTTCTTTTCCCAGCAAGATGCAATCCCACTAGGCCTCAAACAGCAGCTAACTGTTTGGGCCAAAATGGTTAACATTTTAATTCTAAAAGTACTAGTATGTTATGATTATTATTCTTAAAGTGTATTACAGAAGCACACAAACTGTGGTAGGTGCTGTACAGACCACAGAAAAAAACTGAAGAGCTTGCACATAAAAACCTTTAGTGCCTGAGGAAATGAGGAAGTCCAGCAGAGCAATACTTCGTTTTATTTTTACCACATTTTAAAACCCATTGGATATGTTTTATACTTATAATATAGAATCCTTGCAATTTGTTGCAATGTTAATTTGAGAAGATTGTGGGTGGGTGGCACCTGACATTATTTACATGAAGATGAGACAAGGCAGGGTTAAGGGATGTTATGCCCCATCCTCATTACTTCCTTGGTAAAAGCTGGTATTTAAATTTAACACTGGCTCATGCAAACTCTGTAAGGGAAGAGGAAAAAAAATCTTTTTTTTTCTTGGTGCTCCAGTTAAAGAAGAAAATCAGTAACATGACCCAGGAAAGGACTTTGATTCAGAACTAGGGAATGTAAATGCTTTACAGATGCCAAATAAGGATGTTTCCAAACCAAAAGTAAACAAAGCACTCTCTACCCAAAACCCCTTTCACTTCCAAACATTTTAATAGAAAGGCAATTTTATCCACCAAATTCTGATCCACACTTCTTTTTTTTTTTTTAAGTGGTTATTGAAGTGTGAGGACACACACAAAGAGCCATGAGTTAGGCAGCAACTAGAGAACCCGCTAGCCACAAAGTCCCTGTTTCCCACTGCAAACACATCCAGGTCCTCTCTGGTCACTGTGGAGGATCAGAAACTCCATAAGCACTCCACAGCGCCCTGTCCTTATAATAAAAAATTAAAACACACTCTAAACCAACCTATACACACGTGCATGCACAGTTCAAAATACACATCAAATTCCTTAATACCGTTTACATTACTATGTCCCCTTGTGAAGGGACATGCCCTCACCCTGGTATGAAGGAGGCTAGGAGCTACTCTGGGCCTGTTCCATGCTAAGGAGACACCTGCAAGGCTTGCTCAGCCTGGAAGGGGAGGAGCTTAAGGTTGGGGAGTGAAGTTAGCACAGGAAGAAGATTGCTGCCTAGGAACTGCTGGCAATAGAGGGAGCCCAGCTGAGAAAGAGAGAGCGCTATGGGACATGCTGCTCCTGAGGCCGCCCTGATCTGTGGTAAAGCAATATGCCCCAGGAAAAGGGGGTCAAAGGTAAGCCCTGCCAAGGAGCAATAGACTCAGAGATTGAGCCCTTAGATCTGACTCTCCAGGGCAGGGGTGGCCAATCCGCAGCTCGTGGACTATATGTGACTCTTTTACACATAGTGTGTGGCTTGCAGAGCCCCCCCCCCCCATTTTTTGCCTACCAGACTGGGAAGGGGGGGGCTTCTGGCCCGCAGCGGAGTGGTGTGGCTCGAGGCTTCTGCACTGTGGGGAGGGGGATCTTGGAGCTTCAGCTGAAAGCCCTGAGCCCTGGCAGGCACCTCCCAATGGGCAGAATCCCCACAGGACAGAAGCCCCAGCCCTACCACCCTGCAGCAGGCATATCCAGCTCTTGAACTTCTGAAGACTATCATATGTAGCTTGGAGGGTCAGTAAGTTTGGCCACCCCTGCTCTAGGGGCTGCCTGAGAGGCTGGTCCTTGTTCCAGACAGACCTTCCCCTCTTGCAAAGGGAAGAACAGGAGCCAAACCTGGCCTGTGGTGGTATCCCTCTGAGAGCTTCCCCAAAGGCTTCTAACTGGGGGAGACAAGAGGGTAAACGATGGCCAGTAGGACCTGGGGGGCGGTGTCCAGGGAGCCCCTCCCCCCCACTCAGCTCCTTACCTGTTGCATTTAAAATGGTCCTGAGCAGTATGCAAAAGATCAAGTCTTTGAGGTGGTCTGATCAGTCTTTCAGGCAGTCTTCTCACTTCTATTGTGTTTGGATTTCCATGAGGAGGGGCTCACTTCCTGACAGAGTGCCGGCAGCGCCTAGATCCTCTCTTCATTTAATTGGAATATATTGAAGATGAACCCAATTCCTCTGGATAAATCCTTCTAGAGTCTCCACTAGATAGGATCTTGGGAGATTCTGCCCACTTCCAAATGTCTGGGAGCTTTTGAGCCGAACTTTGTTCCCTGGCCTCAGTTCCGGTAGCTAACTGTTCAGCACAGAATAAAAAGTTTTGTTGAGAATTTTTATTTTAGCACCATGTTCTCAAAATTCCTTCAGGTTAGGCCACTTCAGTTTAAGCTGTACCAATGCCCCATGTAAAGTTGTCCTTAGTCGTCAGAAATACTGCTGGAGATAATTCAGACAGTACCTGTGTTTACAGTTATGCCAGGAGTGCTTTATATGGGTCCACCGATTTTTTTCAGCAGTCTTTTTAAAACTCTGCATTGCTCTGGGGGTAATGGGGATTACTAGCTCAAATGTTCAAATTAAAGTTCTATCCCAGTGGTTTTCAACCTGGGGTCTGCAAAATAAGATTTCCATTTTAAATGTGTTAGGAGTCCACAAATTAAAGCCACTGTCCTATGCAAATACTAGTGATGTTTCAGAGGTAAAATGAGCCCCATTATCAGACATGAGGACTTCAGGAACTCCATGTCTTGCAGATATTGACTTTAGTTTTTGGATGACTTGTGCATGAATAGCAGAGTCAATAGCTAGAGAAGTGATCAGCTACAGTTATGTGTGTGTGGCCTTTACAGAAAAACAAATCTGTGTCTATCATCTGCCAACACCTCTCAGGTAGCTTTGAGCAACGTTTCTGGTAGCTGATTTATTTTTTTCCTTGTCTCACAGTCCTCTACTATAGTCTGAATTTGCCTGCTCAGATGGGTCCATACAGATTGTTCTGCTCATAACCTGCACTTGTTTATACCTTGGTGTGCCTCAGATTTTGGAGAGCATCTCTTTCAGAAGTACTGCAGAGATAGGAATATGCTGTCCTTTCAGTCGTGGGCCATTGGCTATATGAAGGTAATTTTAGTCCTGCTAGCATGGTAGTAGGGCTGTTGGAAGTGGACTCCTTTGACCCCACCTTCTTTGGCAGAGATGAGTCAGTTTCTGGCAAGTCTCGTCCTTTAGCTGATCATCTCTAATTTGCGGAAGATTGTTGGCAGATGCTGGAATTGCTGCCAGAACCAGGTCAATGTAGTCTCTGACATCGCTCTTGAAAGCCTTTTCTTTCTGCTATTGGTGGTGGCTCAATTGTGGTTCTAGGTAGAGCAGCTGCTGCTATGCGTGTTTTCCCTGATGTGTTCAATGTTGAAAGAAAATTGCACCAGCTGTAGTCCAAATCTTTGAATCCTAGGTGGAAGGTCATCTGGTGGTCTTAACCCCAATAATGCCACTAAGACTTTATGATCTGTTTCTTATTAAAATTCTAGCACTGGGCCTTTCACAGGCCCAAGTGACTGCAAGAACGTCCTTTTCCACTTGAACATATGGCTGCTCGCTTTCTGTGAGGCTTTTGATATGAATGCAACAGGTCTCATCTCCTTCTGGCTGTTATTTGTATGAACACTGCTTCTAAACCATATGAAGATTCCTCCACTGCTACTATTGTTGGACGCTTGGGCACAATGTTCAGTTAACAGCTGGAGATATCAGTTTTTAGTGTGTTAAATGCATTTTGTTCTGTGCTCCCCCAGATCCACATATTGGGACCGTTTAAAGAGATCCCTTAAGGCAGTGATACTCAGACTGAGGTTCATGAGCTGCAAGTGGCTCTTGGCTATACATGATATTAAAAATGTGTGATTTAATTATTATCTATTCAGGATGCTTTTACTCACCTTACCCAAACCCAAAGATGTGTCTGCTGTAAGATGATTACTGGACATGACAAGTCACTTGAGGAAACTCTTACCAAATGTAGTTCATCTAACAAAATCCTTAAGACCGTGATACCCAGACCTCAGTGGTTCAGGACCCAAATTAGTGATTGACATTACCCAAAAGAACCACAGTATTGTGTGAATTCATTGTTTCATTTACTATATATAATATTCTCACAGCAAATAAGTCTCTAGAAGTATGGACTCGTGGCCCTCTGATAACACTCCCTCTTGGATTGTTTCCACTAATTTTGGTTACCTGCATGCTATTGCAAAACGTCCCGTTTCTGTCATCTTACATTCTGCTTCTTTAGTTGGACATTGCTGCTAGCTCTGGGTTGGTATCTTGCCGTATCTTCCACAACTTTTCTCAGCTTTCCTCCTATTAAGGTTCTTTGGTCTCCCACTCTAGTTGTGAGGGGTTCTTACATTTGGTCTGACTGCTCTTTTCACATGTCTCTCTCTTCTCTTTACTGTGTCAATATTGTCTGGTGCAGTCTCGGCTATGCTGCTAGTATGCAAGTCAAATTGCTGTTTGTTTATGTTTTTTGGCATTCGCTAGGGTGAGATCTGGGTTTAACTGAAGCTGTGCTTGTAAGCTGGTGATCTTATACCAACAATTATCCTGGTCTTATTAGTTCTTTTAACAGTCCATATTTGCAATGTTCAGCAAGACTATGAACGGCATTAATAAAAGTCTCAGCTGTTTCCCCTTGTTGTCGACACTACCTATTAAATTTGACTCTGATGTATAATACTCTGCTTATGAAATGAGTATCAAAAGTCTTTCACTTTGGAGTATTCTCTTTTCCTCAAAGAGAGAGGTAAGGCATACAGGATACTAGCAGCATCGCAAATATCAGGGCACTTATTGGGTATTCTCGGGCTTTCTCTGTTAAACCAGAAGCCACCAAGAATTGCTCAGATCTCTGGTTCCAGGAAGGCCAGCTGTCTGAGTTGCCAAAATCAAACTACTCTAATAGAGCCACTTATGCTATGGGCTCCATTGCAGTGCTGAGACATGGCTCTGCCTCCTTACTGCTTCAGCTTTCTGATTTTTCCCACTTGCCCCACCTCCTCACTCATCACACTGGCAATTTAGGGGGTCTTTTCTTTCCTTTCCTCCTCCTTTAGACCAAGATTCACTCACTTCTGACACGATGTAGTGTGAGAACAAACACAGAGAGACATATTTTAAGCAGCAACTGCAGAACCCGCTAACCATGAAATTCCTGTGTTTATTAAGCTCCCTGCTGCAACACATCCTAGTCCTTTCTGGTAACAGTGGAGGACCAGGAACTCTATAACTACTCCACAATTATAAAAAATTCACCTGGAGTAAACTACTGCTTGTTTTATACAAAGATGCCTTCTTAGTCCTCCTACTTCCCTGTTGCATTAGAACAGTATATACACTATACTGTATTAAATACTAAATGAAGTCAATGCAACTGTAAAGATGCACTGATAAAAATAAAAAAGTCAGGAGAAACAAACACCAATGTTCTAGCAGCAACATGAAGTCAGCTGTGTTACACATCCTGTAAGTTTTGTGATGCACACTTTACAAAAAATAGTAACACATTTAACCAGGCAAACAGGATCAGAAAATACCACATATGTACTGAAGACCCATTGAACATTGCTGCTAGAACCATCCTTTGTACAGGCCTAGCCTGTACAAGTACATAAAACTGTGCAGAAGGGATTAATGGAATCTTTCTTCCCCTCTTACAGCTTTCCACAAACAAATCAGAAATCTTTTAGTCTAATGGTCTGCAAGTGTTTCTATACGGAGCTCTCTCTCCCCCACCCCGCTTCCAAATCAGGAATCCTGTCTCATTTAGCAATATGGGAAGAGCACACTGTTGGCAATCCCTTAACATCATGACCTCCAGGTTGAGAACCCCTCCTTTAAACTATTCAAATCCATCTTAACCGGATCTGCCTTTCACTATAGAATCCCCTTAGAGTCTATATTAAGTGGATGTTTGGGTTCCCAGATGTATCAACTTTGTTTAAATAGCCTTGAGTAAAATGACAGAGAACAGAAGAATGAAAAATTATTTGTATGCACAATACAGGGTTATATGTGCTTTGCACAAGGCCAATAATCAATGCATAGTGTAGGCATATATTTGAAGATGGAGTCTATGGTCTGTCCACACAGATGAACCCTGGACTGCCTGGAGCCTCAGTAAGGTTATGCATCATTGCAGGGGTCTTCCCTGTATGGAGCTCTTTGTGGGGTCAGGGTTTGAAAATGGCTGTGCACCAGCTGACATAGCTAGCATCTGTACCTAGGCCTGGAGACAGAACCAGGAGAAGAAGAGGTTGATAACTGTTAATGAGAATGTTCTGGCTTCTACGCTTTTCCTACGACTGCCTTGCTGCCCTAGCTCCTTGCATTCTCATCCAGGCAGGGGCGGCTCTAGGCACCAGCGGGCCAAGCGCCCGCTTGGGGCGGCATCCTGGGGAGGGCGTCATTTGGCTCCGGCGGGTCCCGTCTTCCCGCGGCTCCGGTTGAGCTCCCGCAGGCATGACTGCGGCAGGTCCGCTCGTCCCGGGCTCCGGTGGACCTGCCGCAGGCATGCCGGCGGGAGCTCAACCGGAGCCAAATACCGCCCTCCCCAGGATGCCGGAGCCGCGGGAAGAGGGGACCCGCCGCGGGACTGGGGAAGGGCGGCCTACTTTGTAGAGCCGCCCCTGCATCCAGGCAATGGAGAGCCTGGGAGGACTTATCTTGTAGTTGCAGGCATAGTGGTGCAAAGCTGTCCAAATTCAGGTCGTGCCTGATGGGTCTGCATGGAGTTCTGGGAAGTCCAGCCTGTGACTTCAGGGACTGTGAAAGGTACAATGAACTGTTCTCCCGAGAAACACAAACAAATGCAAGTGTAACAGGAAATCATGTATTTCCTTATTTAATGCCAAGAGCAAGTTTGTGCTTGCATGTACTTAGCACTATTACTGTTTAATATTATGTTCACCTTTTATTTTAATAATAATTATTTTAATATTGCTGATCACACAATGTAATACCGCAGGTAAATAACATTGGCTAAAAGTGTCTGTTTCAAATCACACATGTACTGTGGAGATGGCTCCACAGTGCAGGGCTTCCTGGCAGATTTTGCAGTTCCTTCAGTGCAGGAAACAAGTTACAATGTAGCATTTTGGGACATGTCCATCAGTTTCTTATTGCTGGCAATGCCGTAAACTATAATTTTCCAAATAGTATGTTATGGAACCGAATAGGCTATGCACAAAGAATCAAAGTCAGGAAAAGCTAAGACTGCATTATTAGACCACCACCCACTAAATAGTAACATCTTGAATAAGCATGCCAAGTAGGCTGGACTGGTTTTAATCATGAGGATATGCGTTTCAGTGTGAGACTCCTTGCTAAGTCCTTCATGTCACATTGCTGACTAGCTAACAGCATAAGACTCCAGACCGCAGATTACTCTTCTTCACCAGTCCCACTCCAGATGGCTTGATTCACTCTAGCTAATATGAAAAAAGAAATATTAAAAAAAAAATCTTAATGTTGCTGATCTCACAGAACAGAGTTTCAAGGGACCCTGCCTTCTTGAAGGCTGGTGTCTGTTCAGAAAGCATTGTTCTGCTGTAATAAATAGCACCAGCTGGGTTCTCAGATGTCGTCCTGTGGGCAGATTTGCCTGGCAGTAGTTTACTCCACATGCAAATTTATTAAATTTTCAGCAACTACAAGTTTAGGATAATTTTATTTTTAAAATTGCTTGTGTTAGAATAAAATATTCTTCAGCTTAATTTCCTTTTGGGGGGAAAAACTGGAATTGGTGTGTTGCACACAAAAATCCTGTGTTGGTGTAGGGAGTGTCCTGAGTAGATGGTGCAGTTTCTTAGTGTATTCCTCAGTGGGATCTGAGGAAAGTGGCCTGTAGAATTTGGTATTAGAGAGTTGTCTGTCAGCCTCTTTATGGTTGTCAGACCTGTTCATGATGACAACAGCACCTCCTTTATCAGCCTCTTTGATTATAATGTCGGGGTTGTTTCTGAGGCTGTGGATGGCATTGCGATCTGCATGACTTAGGTTATGAGGCAAGTGATGTTGTTTTTCCACAATTTCTGCCTGTGCACGTCGGCGGAATCATTCTATGTATAGGTCCAGACTGTCATTTTGACTCTCAGGAGGAGTCCATGTGGAGAATGACAAAACTCCAGAACCAATAGAGACCCTCACCAGAAATCCAAAAGAAGAAAGAAAGGAGACAAAAATCTGTAGCAGATATGTTAAGAAGCTCTTTGACACGTGAACCGGGCTGTCGGCCTCAGCACCCTTCTGAACGGACAGGTGTCCGTATCACATAAGGATCCCTGTCGGTCACTGCAGGGATACCAAAGATTGACTAGGCAAGGAAGTTGCATTATCATCACACTCCTAAAGGTGGTCCCTCCACACTGCGCTGTGGCACACTGGAAAGTCATTGTAGGAAAGCTTTTACTGCAGCTACCTATACCATATCCAATCTGTGGATAGACACTGGGTTTAAGTCTCCAAAGCTGTCTCATGAATACTATAGTCACACATTTCAAAACCAAACCAAACCCCAAAACTCTTTAGAAATAGGAAGCCATCTGCAAAGGAGGAACAGGAAGGGAAAATCCAGGATATCACAGACCTATGATTATTTTCCTCACAGATCTTTTTAAGAAAAGGAAGAAGGGAGACACACTTGGAGAAACAGGGATTTATATCACAGTTCAGAGTGGTGATTCAGAACCAGGGGCGGCTCTAGACACCAGCGCGCCAAGCAGGCGCTTGGGGCGGCCGTTTCCCGGGGGGCGGCATTTGGCTCCGGTGGAGCTCCCGCCGGCATGCCTGCGGCAGGTCCACCGGAGCCCGGGACGAGCGGACCTGCCGCAGGGATGACTGCGGCGGGTGCCGTCTTCCCGCGGCTCCGGTTGAGCTCCCGCAGGCATGACTGCGGCAGGTCCGCTCGTCCCGGGCTCCGGTGGACCTGCCGCAGGCATGCCGGCAGGAGCTCAACCGGAGCCGCGGGAAGAGGGGACCCGCCGCGGGACCGGGGAAGGGCGGCGCAGCGCACCGCGCTGCTTGGGGCAGCCCGATTTCTAGAGCCGCCCCTGTTCAGAACAATAATCTTATGCCCACCTCAGTCGCTCTACAATTACAAGAATTGATAGAGCAGCAAAAGCATGAACAGTGGGCATATTTTATAGGTATCTATACAACAGTATAGGGTATATCCTACCCATTCTCTGTGCGCAAAGCAGTCCATGACATGAGCAGAACTGACAGTTCTGTGCTGCTGGGATGTTGGGTTCAGGGTGCCAGGGCTGGGAAAGAAAGAAGTTCCAAACTGAAGTCTAAGGAGTGGAGGGCTGTGGGATACCGAGTGCATCAGATAATCTTTGACAATCCAGAGCTGTCAGTCAGCAACCTGTCATGAATGAGTGCTAACTTTACACATACAAAATGATTTATACATCTAAAATAGAGCTACTTTCACTAGGGTAAACTTTGTGTTTATGCAGCACCTAGAACAATGGGGACCAGGTCCATGACTGGGGCACCCAAGTGCTACCACATATGTATATTTATTATTCATCTTATTTCCATGCAACTTCACCAGACTAGGCTACAACTAAAAGCTTGTCTTGATAGAAAGGTGGGGTTTTTTTTTAAGAACGTTAGCTAGCATGTTCCAATTAACATATTGGAGACTTCTAATGTAGGCAAAAGGAGGTTCTATTTCAGCATGGTAACTGGTTGAGTTAAGCTAGGCTTCAACTTGACCAGCGAGCACCCACCAAACTAAGGTACACCTTGCCTTATCTACACTAGGATTTTAGAACACATTAGCACATTCTAACTAACACATTACCAACATAATCTAAGCAGGAAACCTGACAGCTTGAAGACTTGCAGATGCTTCACTAACATGAGAGCAGCCCATCAGCAGACCACCGGGAAGTGCTTCATGAATCAAGGATTGGGAATCACTGTTCCAAACAGAGATGGAGTTGTAAGTGGAGTGTTCACTGTGAAACCAGTTTTTGCCCATAGTCCAAAATAGTCCTGAATTATTCACCTTCAGAACACCAGGCAAAGCCCAGCTTTTTGCCTGGGCTTTTGAAAAGGATGCAGTCTGTTTATTTGAGGAGACAGCAATTTTGATGAAGAAAGCTTTTCTACTTGCTTGAGACGGGGATGGAGTTGTCCTGGGATTCACTGCTGGTTTCAGTTGTAGTGGTTCTTTAAATGTTAGACGTGCCCAGTGTAGTACATAGGTGCCTTCTTTAGGTCATTATAAATTAATGATTCAACATTTTATCAAGAAAAGACTCAAAAAAACCAAGTCTTCTTGAAAAGTGGAGCGTTAAACCTCAGAAAGAATTGAAGGGAAATAACTGGTAACTGTTCCTACCAGAAACAGTATTATTTACTCAATGCAAATCAATAAACCAAAGACATTAAAATTTAGATTGTTTCTTCTAGAAAATGCCTGAGGCTTTTATGATAAGAATGAGGAAATAAGAGAATCATCGACCTCTATTTCTCAAGGTTTGTGACAGTGCAGTGTTTTTTTTAACCTCCATGTGAGAATGTCATTGACACTTTAACACTTGCATATAGCTGAAAGCCTACTATAGAATTGTATTTAGCCAAGAACCTCAGCCTGCTTTCACTGAGAATATACTCCTGCTCCCCATCTTTTCAAAATTAACTAGAGAACATAATGCTACAGAAATGCCTGGCTACATTCCAGTGTGTTCATTGTGTGGAGACATTACAAATAAGATAACAGAAACATCTGCAAACAAACTTAAGAGATAATTAAATGGTTTTGTTCTTGGTGAATTTGCTTTTTTAAAATGAGGAAATAACCCTTTTTGAAAGCCATATCTTTCATTTTTTAAATTCAAACCAGTAACCACCTGGTTTTCATTTCCTGGTCTCCTCCTCCTGTCTCAGCCGTGTGCTGTGCAAAAAACAAAGAGTCCATTCTTTAATTGTGAATTTCAGATGCCTTTAACCTCTGTTCCATTACAAGTGCCTTGGAATCTGGAAAAAGCTAATATACAATATCTGCCTTTATTAGTTAAAATAATAAATGGCTAGTTCCACTTTTAAAAAAAAATCATTTATTTTCTGGGCCTACCAGAGTTTGGACAGCCTCAGAGCTTTGTACTTTGATTGAAAAGTCTTTCATTTGTCTTTTGTCTGTCAAAATAGCTGTATTAGAACAGTACATTGGTATTTGACAGTCTCAGGTTGAAGGTTACCTACCTGCTTTTCAATTAAATGGATGAGAGACACAGACTTTTTAAAGTTGGTTCCTACTGAGAGTAGTACGTGGCTTAAACAGACACACTTTTACACCATTTTCAGCATATAAATAAATACCAGTTCCACAGCTATATGCCCTGGCTCTTGAAAGGGAGAATCACAAGGTTTGAAGGTTGTTTTTGCATCTAAAGTAGTTTCTTCAATGACTGAAAAAACTTATTCTCTTGAGTAAGTAACAGCTAAACAGAAGCTGTAAATATTGAGTCAGATGCAGCACTGTGTTTAAAAATTTTACACCTCTACCCCGCTCTAATGCTGTCCTCAGGAGCAAAAAAATCTTACTGCATTATAGGTGAAACCACGTTATATTGAACTTGCTTTGATCCGCTGGAGTGCGCAGCCCCCTCCCCGGAGCACTGCTTTACCGCGTTATATCCAAATTCATGTTATATTGGGTCACATTTGTAGCGCCCCTCTCCACCTGATTACCTCCTTTACTGGCAATCTACTTATAGGTTCTGATGGACAGGTCTGGGTTTTTTTGGATCCCGCCACCCACTCAGTAGGGTGAATCTTTTTTGGTTATGAAATTAGTTGGCGGTGCCTCCACCCCCCTCGCTCCTTCCTGGCAGAGTCACCAGGGCAGCTTGGGCGAAAAATTCTAACTACAGAGGAATCCCCACTTATTTGCCAGATAGTTGGAGACTTCCAAGAAATAACACAACACATAAAAATATATTCAACACAACAATTATATTAAACAGGCAACAGATACAACATAACAGGGGAAACACTATTTTTAGGGTCACCGGTGCCCACACTTAAAATACCCGTGTCTGGATGTAACAAATGCAAAATTAGTGTCCTGTTGGTACGCGTACTTTGCTGGGGCCCTTGATGACCGATACAATTCTCTGCAGAGGTGTAGCAGTGTGGCTGACTGGGTTCAGTACAGCCCAAAAGACCCACAAGTGGGAGGAAGTGGTGAATCCCTCCACAGGTGTAATAAGCGGTAAATTATAAAATCCTCAAACCCTCACTCCCTGGCTTGAGGACACAGTTCAGGGAGTAGAGGGTCCCCAAAACAAATTCCCTGATTAACTAACTAAAGACAAGGCACTCACGAACTCCACAAATGATCTTCAGGGTTGAGGATGACGCTGGACGATTTCAGGGGCTGCTGTCCACTGGCAGGGATCCTCCTCAGGCAGGAATCAGCCCTGGACTAACAGCGCTGACCATGTGGGGACTGGTCTCACCAGGGGAGCTGGAGGCGAACCCAGCCTGGCTGGGGAAATTTCTCAGCAAACATAACAATTGGGAATCATCCGTGAGGAAGGAAAACCCAGCTGGGGAATCTGGTGTCAGGTCCCTAGAGGCCAGTTCTCAGGGGGAACCCTGCTTGCAGGCCTGGGACTCACCAGCTCCCCTCAAAGCCTGTTTGGCCTTTGCCCTGGCTGGCTCCAGCCTCTCCTCAAAAAATGGCTTCCCCCTCTCCTCCACTCCCTGGGAGGGGCATCTCCACTCCCTATTGGTTGCTGGGCAGACTCTGAGGTTGCCTTGGCTCCTCCTCCCTGAGCTGCCAGCAGACAGAGCTCCAGGAATCTCCTTGGGGGTTACACATTATATCGGGGAAGAGATGTACTTGGACAACACAGCAATCACACTAGCAAGTTTCAGGAAGAGAGCCTAGTAGCACAGTATCTTGTGAAATATATACTTTGAACAGAGAATGAATAGATCTCTGGACTCAGTCCTGTCTTCAGTTGCACCACGCAACTCCGGAGCATCACATAGATGTAAACGACAAAATAATTTAACCTAGAGAGACACACCCACCAGGGCCGGCTCTAGGCACCAGCCCAGCCAGCAGCTGTTTGGGGTGGCCAACGGTGAGGGGCGGCACATCCAGGAATTCAGCGGTGGGTTCCTCACTCTTAGAGCAAAGGACCAGCCGCCGAATTGCCGCCAAAGACTGAAGCAGTGGTGGTAGAGCTGCAGATCATGGCTTTTTTTTTTTTTTCTGCTTGGGGCAGCAAAAAGCCTGGAGCTGGCCCTGCACCCACATACCAAGAAGATAATAGGCAGTGCTAGTAGCAGGACTCGTAGTTAAGGTTGCCTGACACTTTGCATTAAGACCTATTTGCAGTTGCTTAGAACTGTGCCAAACTTTAACCATTGGGGATGAAGTTTCCCATGTTGGTTGCCTACCTTAGCTTGATTTTTTTTTTTTTTTTAAGTTTTGAAAAAAAAAATGCTGTAGCTGTTTCCCCAAGAATGCGATTAGGGAGCAGTACGTTATTTTGCCCATGTTTTAAAACAAACAACCCACAACCATTTTGCTGAGAGGCATAATGCTTCCATGCTTGCTACGGGGACTTGAAATTTGGCAGGATACCTGTGTCCATAGGCACGTTTTGTTGTTCCTGTTGAAAAACACACACATTTGGCCAGTTTCAGCCTAAGAAAAGTCTCCCTGTGCACATGCTCAGAAAACACTTCTTAGCATTTAGCAGCCAAATACTTTCACGCTCTGAGAGCCTGCACTGCATGTGTTCCAGCCCACGGCTGTGGGGGTTGAATAGGACTTGTCCATCAAATGGCTCCTCCTGGCTGCCAGGGGCTGCTATAGTGCCTGGTATAGAAATTAATAGCAGGAGACTCACTCTCTCATTCTCCTGGGCTTTTAATGCTCCCCCTGCTCCACCCAGGAAGCACAGAGTGAGGAGCAGATTGACTCAAATACAGAGGGGTGAAAGATGTATGCGGCAGCTAGACAGTAGGCGGGAGCAGAGGAACAACAGATGATGGGGGAAGCTGTGGAGAGAAGCAGGGAGGGAGGGGCTAAGAGGGTAGAGGTAGTATGGGGCATATGGGAAGGAGCTGGGATGGTGTCAGGGTTGAATTGGAAAAGAGGGGCAGGGAAAGGAGGATGGAACCAGGAGTCAGGGAGTGGATAGTACCTGTGTTGGGGGTAAGAGAAGGTGCGACAGGGGACTCCACTCAGTGCAGGTGGCACCGCCTCCTGACCATTCTGGGGATTAGCTTTGCACAACCAACTCCACCATGCTCTGGCCCTTCTCCAGTTCCAGGAACTGCTGCCTCCTCTTCATGACTCAGCCCTCCAGCCAGCTCCCTCAGCATGTATTTCCCCCTCTGAGCACGAGAGTCCTTCCACAAGACTGGTCTCAGGCAGTCTTCTCCAGCTTCCCTACAGGCCAAATGGGGAACTTAGAGCCACCCTCTATTCTAAGGGCCACCCTCTATTCCAGTCTAGAGACCCTGTACCTGATAACTCTCTGTTGCCAGCTTCCCGGCTTTATAGGCCCAACCCAGCTCCTCCCCAATTGGACATCATCAGCAAATTAGGCTTTCACATGCCATGGCTTTCTTCCAGGTGCAGGCTATAGGTTAATTAGGCTCCTTCACCCCTTCATGCCTTTGTAGGGTAATCACCCCATTGCAGAGGGAAACCAAGATAGGCTGGAGGCACACGGGAAGAAGGGTGTATAAACACTAGAGAACACTCTCCTATAAAACCTGAAAATTAACCTTCTCCACCTTCCTCTGCTGTCAGCAAATAGCTGTGAAGCCCATTGGCAAAGTGTTTCATCCCCTTCTAGTATTCTTCTAGAGGATAACAGCCTATTTTGCTGCAGCTCAAGTGGTAGAGGCCTGTGCTCTGTATTTAAAGGTCTGAACCCATGCTGATCACCCAAATTAGGTGTCATTATAGGCCCACATGATGGCATTTGTTTTTTCAATTTGCCTTTTTTTTTTAAATGAGGAAGTTACATAGAAAAAACTGCATTTTAAAGGTTGTACAGTAAAAAACTCAAAAGTTAGGAAATGCCCAAACTGAGCTGGCCTGTACAACTTTAATTCAGGCCTCTTGGCCTTATTCAGGGCACTAGATGGATGGTGCTCTGGGGATAAATCAGGGTATTGCAGTGAGGGAGGCTGTTGGCTTTAGGACCCCTGCCTCATTTGCTGCAGAAGTTGGAAGGTGTGTAGTAAATGAGGCTGTGAATGAGAGGAACAGAAAGGACAGTCTCATAGTTAAGGAAGAGAAGGACACCTTGAAAGATTGGATTCTGCCACTAAGTTCCTATGATGCTGGGCGAGTCATTCAAATCAAACTTCTCACTGTTACCAATTTTACCAACAAGGGTTTGAATTTACTCAGTAATTTAAATAGACCTCAGATCAATTAGCTTGAGTGAGTTATTGACAATTAGATAATTAGACAGAGCACAGCAGAAAGAGAGAGACATTACCACAAACTGTGAGAACCTATTCCTACAACACCATGACAATTAGCTTACACTAGTTGTGTGGATATAAAATGTCAGTTTGTAAGACAAATTCAGAACCAATCTGTTTACCATTTAATTCTATTATTTTCTCTTTTTCACAGACATTTTATTTTTTCCCATAAATTTCCAGTATATTTGAACATCTGTTGCTTATCTCCATGTTTTTGGTAAGCATATTAAATTCTGATGACCTAAGCATCTGTTACTTGTTGTTAATACATCACTAAAAATAATAGCCCTTAACAAGTCTTCTAAAGATTGTCAGGTCATTTCTGGTAATTCTTAGCAAACTATTTTCTCCTTAGGATGACTTCCAAAGTACTTTGGGAGTTTGGTTCATAGGCAAGCTATAGGCCTTACAAAAGTCTGTTTCATTCATCAGCACCTCAATTGGCCACTAACTGTGAATTCCTCATTTTTGGGCGTCAACTGTAAGACATCTGGGACCAGAGTTGCAGAAGTGCTGAGTACTTGCATCTGCAACGGAAGTCAACTAGAGCTGTGATTTGAACCTATACAATGCTAAGTACCAGGGCCGGCTCCAGACCCCAACGCGCCAAGCAGGCGCGTGGGGTGGCATTGTCCCGGCAGGGCGGCATTTGGCTCCGGCGGACCTTCCGCAGGCATGACTGTGGAGGGTCCCCTCTTCCCGCGGCTCTGCTTGAGCTCCCGCAGGCATGCCTGCAGATGCTCCACCGGAGCCGCGGAACCAGCGCACCCGCCGCAGACACTTCTGCCCCGGCTGCGGGACCGGGGAAGGGCGGCGAGCGCGCCGCCCTGCTTGGGGTGGCGTAATTTCTAGAGCCGCCCCTGCTAAGTACTGTGGAAAATCAGGCCATAGCTGCCTCAATTCATCACCTGTTCAGTATTGTGAAGATCAAATCATTAATGTTTGTGAAGCAGCCACCCTATGGTGAGAGTACCAGAGAAATGCCCAGGAGGAAATTAATACTTCAGTATTCAGTGCAGGGTTTGGATGGTGTATATTAAATAGGTCTGGGGTCATATATTGAGTATGGTGGATAAAAGGAAGTACTGACTAGCAGCTCATTCACCCATTCACAGAATGAGGCAAAGGTCCTGCAGAAAAAAAATAGTATTTATCATATAATTAAAGCCTGTATCATAATGTGTACACACAGGGGGATGAATTAAGATTTCACAGGCAATCTTAATTCTGGTATTTCCTTACTTTTGAGTGCTCAACTTTGCAATTTTAATGTTCTTTTAACAGTTTGCTTTTATGCAATTTGCTATAGGCACAGTTTTGGGATGATGATACTCATAGGGTGAACTATATTTAATTATGCTAAATCATCACAGATAAATGGAAATCCAAAAGTATGTTTCATCTAATGCTTTTTTCTAGAGCAGGCACTCAAAGAAGAAAAACAGTTATCTACCTTTAACTGTTGTTCTTCAAGATGTGCTACTCATGTCCATTCCATTTTCCGCCCTCCTACCCCTCTGTCAGAGTTGCTGGCAAGAAGGAACTGAGAGGGCACAGGGCTGGTGGCGCCTGATATTACTGTCGCATGGGAGCGCCACAGCCTGTCCTATGGATACCGCTAAGGATAATTGAGGTTGTACTATACAAGGAAGTATAGTACAGATCTATAATAGAAAATTATTCCCCATGGCTTAAAAAACGTGCCTTCAAGAGAGTAATAACGACACCCTCAGTATGAAGAACTGGGCTCACCAAAGTAGTACTCATACTTTTCCCAGTGGATGGCCTCAGTCATTATATGCCCCTGTGGGTTGCTTTTTAAACGCACAGCTCCAGCAGTTACAATGCATCAGTCTTATGACTTTTTAACTTAAAGAATAACAGCGCAGAGGATTTGCCTTCATCTTCATCAGTAACTACTGACTGCATTCCTGGTTTTCTTTAGCTTGAACCAACTAGGTTTAGATTTATACTTTGAGTCCAGGGTAATATACATCTGTATATGACAGTTGTCCTAAGTAATTCAGCATTTTAACAGACTCCTATTGGCTTCTGTAGTGCGGAACCAGTCCTTAAATCTTCTTTAAAGTGTACTTTTTTCCAGAAAAATGACTATATGGGATGGTGGCTTTCTGTGTCTCAATGACTTGCTCAGCATACACGTGAAACAATGTCTCTTTTCTGCCAGCCCTGCAAACTTTCCCTGGGATCTGAGAATCAAGCTGCATTCTTTCTTTTTCATTTCTTGTCACCAGTAATAATGACTCTGCAGGCCAAATTATGCTTTGTTATACCTGTGCAACACAATTAGGACCCTTGCTGTTGTAACTACTGAGGGCTTACTTGGAAGACACTGGTGTTGCACAGATGTGTCTGAGGGTAGATGCACAGGGTAAAAAAAGGCAGGAAGTGGCGTAGAACGTGTGAGAAGATGGGTTTAAATGCAATCATCATCAGGTTAATATGGCACTTGGCTACATGCCACTTTGACAGTCCATCGTGCTCCTACTGAAATAATTGACAAAACTCCACTCACTTCAATGGGAACAGCATCAGGCCTTTAATGCCTTGGCCTGGTTACTGGGAAGGAGTAACTTGGGATGTGTCTACACTGCAGTGTAAGCCCAGGATTAGTGGGACTTGAGTCTGGATCCTGGGTTTGAGCATCCACACTACATAGTGACCCTAGGTTTAAAATATCTGGACCCGTCCGTGCTGCAGTACACAGATCTGAGTCAAACCATCTTATCCCAGGTTTCCTGACACTCTCCCCCAGCTGTTCTAGCCATTGGTTCGTGGTGCCACATGGGAAAACTTGACTGTCCACCCGTTACAGGAACTTGTTGCAGATTGCCAAATTATTAAACCATAATCTGTCTCAAAGGGCCTGGCCAAAGGAGGTTTAATTACATTCTCAGCAAGTGCAGAATGTTGGCTGATAGTGCATTTGGAGACCGAAATCCTGCTGGCACTGTTTACAGACACATTTGGATTCCTGTCATCAATGCTGTCTGCGTTATTGTGGCTCCCTTCATAATTTTTGTGAAGCTATTTTCACCTCAATAGAGCTGTGATGGTAATGGATTGGTGAACCAGTATGCTGAGGCAGAAAGTGCACCTATCGCACCCAGGGAACACAAATCAGGGATGCTCTGTCTATGGGCTTGCATGGGCCAATGGAAGAGGGAGAATAGTATGTTTGTGAATGTGCTTGTACAATCTTTACAGTAAATGAAGTAAAGACACATCACACAATGAAAAGCATGTGTGTTGCCAGGCACTGTAGTTATGAATGACATGACCACTTATGAAATGGGAGCAGGGGCAAGTGGCAAGAACTGGATTTACAGTATGGCTTGATGTAGAGAAATACACCTTTACTCCGCTATAACGCGGTCGTGGGGAGTCAAAAATCCCTACCGCATTATAGCTGAAACCCCGTTATATCAGGGTAGGGGCGGCAAGGCTCCGGCGGTGATTTAAAGAGCTCTGGGATCCAGCCGCTGCGGGGAGGTATTTTCTGTGGGATGGAGTGATTCCTATATGAAAGTACATGTCCTTCAAGTCGAGGGCGGCATACCTGTCCTGGATCCAAGGAAGGGATGATAGAGGCCAAAGAGACCATGCGGAACTTGAGTTCCTTCATGGACCTGTTAGGTTCTCGCACGTCTAGAATGGGCCTTAGCCTGCCTTTGGCTTTTGGTGTTAGGAGATACCTGTGCTCCTGAGGAACCTCTTCCATTGTCCCTAGCGAGACAAGCGAGTGCACCTCCTGGTTAAGGAGTTGCTTGTGAGAAAGGTCCCTGAAGAGGGACAGGGAAAAGGGGTGTAAGGACCGAGAATTAGTGTGAATATCCCCTTTCTACCATGCGGAGCACCCACTGGTCCAATGTAATATGAGCCCATGCAGGGTAGAAAGGGGATAGATGGGATGAAAAGGTAAGGCGGGGAGGATGCAGTCTCTGCACTGGTGCATCACCCCCAAGCGCATTTTCAAAAGGCCTGCCTCTGGCCTAAGGAAGGTTTGTCCTGGCCAGAGGAGGGGTGAGATCTTTTTCTTGAATTCCTCTTCCTCTTACGCGACCCTTCCTGTCTCCCACCAGGCTGATAATTCCCCGGGGGTGGGGGAGGCCTGAAGTACCTCCTCTGGGTCGCTGGCGTGTGCAGGCCCAAGGATTTCAGGGTGGCCCAAGAGTCCTTGAGGCTATGCAGACGGGAGTCAGTCATTTCCAAAAACAGAGACTGACCCTCGAAGGGGAGATTCTGAATTGTCTGCTGCACCTTGTACAGTAGGCCCGAGACCTGCAGCCAGGAACTCCTTCTCGTAGCCACCCCTGAAGCAATGGTGCAAGAGGCCGCATTCGCTGCATCTAAAGCCACCTGCAGGGACGCGCGTGAAATCTATTTGCCTTCCTCTACAAGCACGGAAAACTCTGCACGAGAGTCTGTAGGCAGGAGCTCTGTGAACTTTTCCATTGTGCCACAGGTATTCTAGTTGTATCTGCTAGCCACCACCTGGTGGTTAGCAATACGAAGCTGCACCCCCCCACACACACTTCCCCGTAGAGTATATTTTCCTCCCAAACAGGTCCAGTTTTTTGGCCTTGTGGTTCTTGGGAGAGGGCCCCTGGTAGCCCTGGTGCTTGTGCTGTTAGCTGCGTCCACTACCAGGGAGTCCGGCAGGGGGCGGGGAGTATGCAAATGCTCATATCCTCAAGAGGGAACAAAGTATCTCTGCTCATGCCTTTTCGCAGTCAGAAGCAACGAGGACGGGGTCTGCCCCAGTGTTTTAGTGGCATCACTGATAGTTTTAATCAGCGGCAGCGCAATACAGGATGGCCCGGGGAGGTGGTGTTGGAGGGAAAAACGGATATCGACCATTCGATCAGACTCCTTCATCACCTCAGTTTTGATATTAAGGTTCTGGGCCACCCATTTCAGCAGCTGCTGAAGGACCCTAGTGTCCTCTAAGGCCAGAGTGGCTGAGGAACCCGCCACCGCCTCATCTGGCAACGAGAAAGATGAAATGATGGTTGGTACTGGGGCCTGTTCCCTGCCCTTGGCCCCCGTGGGGCCAGGAGCAGCTGCACTGGGGCGGGAGCTGCAGTCGGTGTCAGGACCGGTGCCTCTGACAATATCACAGTTGGTGCCGCGATTGGTGCTGGTATCGGTGCTGAGGGCGGTGCGGCAGCTGGTGCCCCCAGCGCCAGTGGCATGATTGGTGCCACAGTCGTCAAAGGTGTGGTTGGAGCCGAGACTGTTGATGTCAGCGTGTGGGTCCCCACTGGGTTGCCTCGTGTGGAGGGTGTATGCAGCTGCCGGAAAGAAACTGAGGCCACCGATGCACTCTGGAGCTCTAACTCTGGTGATAGGCCCAGGGGGTCCAGAAGGGCCCCTGAGGAGCCTGCCATTGGCCCGGCCACAGTGCCGGGTAGGGTTGTTGGTTACAGCAGGAGCGGGATCTTGTGCTCCTACTAGAGCGTGATGACTCCGCTTCCGACTCCAAGGTCTCTGACTGTGATGACCACGGAGGCATGGAGCCATTTGGTGCTGGAGAGCAGTGCCAACTGGGGGACTGGAGCAGTTCATCCACATGGACTATCGGTGATGCAGGCCAATGCATCGGTGGTCTCATGGCTGACATCATCGCCGGTTTGCCCATGGAATGTACCGGGCCCGGAACCGCTGCTGGCAATCTCTCTTGCCTAGGAGATGAGGGTGGCGCTGTAAGCGCCAAAAGGTCTTCCGCTGCCTCGAACGCCTCCAGGGTGGAGGGGAGCTGTAGATCTTCGTGGTGGCGCAGACTCAACTGCACCCTCATAAACCTGCCACAGTCTGAGCACGGTTTAAAACCCGGAGATCAAGGCATAACCTGGTGCCGGGGAAAAACAACAGGGGGAGAGCCTCCTCCCGAAGGAAAACTACTACGCTAACAGACTATATACACAAATACTGCTAACATGCTTACCAAGGCAAGAGCAACAGGGAGTTCCAGCTAGCCATCACAGGCAGTAAGAAGGAACTAAGTGGAGGTCGGATCGGCAAGGCCCTATATTGAATGCCATGAAGGCACAACTCCAGGGGGCGCCCAAGCCAACCCTGTAGATACTGCTAGGGGAAAACTCTTCCGGCTGTCGTGCACACAGCATGTGCACACTAGGGTGACCAGGTGTCCAGTTTTCTACTGGAACACCCGATCAAAAAGGGACCCTGGCGGCTCTGGTCATCACTGCCAACCGCGCCATTAAAGGTCCGGTCGGCGGTGCTGTGGAGCCAAGGCAGGCTAGTCCCTACCTGTCCTGGCTCCATGCTGTATGCCCGGAAGTGGCCAGCAGGTCCGACTCATAGGTGGGTGGACCACAGGGCTCCACGCGCTGCCCCAACCCAAGCACCGGCTCCACATTTCCATTGGCCGGGAACCATGGCCAATGGGAGCTGCAGGGTGGTGCCTGCGGGTGAGAAACCTGTTGTGCCTCTGCCTAGGAACCGGACCTGCTAGCCACTTCCAGGGTGCAGCATGGAGTCAGGACAGGTAGGAAGCCTGCCTTAGCCCCACTGAGCCACTGACCGGGAGCTGCCAGAGGTAAGCCCATGCCCCAACCTTGAGCCCCCCCAAGCCAAGCCCCCTATTATACCCCAACCCCTCATCCCTGGCCCCACCCCAGAGCCCCCAAGGAGTTCAGTCAAAATTTAATTAACGCATTTTTTTAATGAGCATCATGCTCTGGAATGGTGGCCAAAGCATGAAAGGGCATATGAATGTTTAACATATCTGGCACATAAATACCTTGCAACGCCAGCTACAAAGTGCCATGCGAATACCTCTTCTCAATTTCAGGTGACATTATAAATAAGACAGCAGCATTATCTCCCATAAATGTAAACAAACTTGTTTGTCTTAATGACTGGCAGAATAAGATGTAGGACTGAGGGGACTTGTAAGGTCCAAAGTTTTACATTGTTTTGTTTTTGAGTGCAGTTATGTAACAAAAAACCCTACATTTGTAAGTTGCACTTTCATGATAAAGAGATTACACTACAGTACTTGTATGAGGTGAATTGAAAAATACTATTTCTTTTGTTCATAATTTTTACAATGCAAAGATTTGTAATAAAAAATATAATACAACACTTTGTTTTGTGTTGTAATTGAAATCAATATATTTGAAAATTTAGAACATATTTAATAAATTTCAATTGATATTCTATTAACAGTGCAATTAAAACTGCGATTAAATCGTGATTAATTTTTTTAATCATGTGAGTTAAATGCGATTAATCAACAGCCCTAATTAAATATCAAATTATCTGGACAAAGTGGAGAAATGGTATGAAATTCAATGACAAATGCAAAGTACTCCACTTAGGAAGGAACAATCAGTTACATACATACAAAATGGGAAGTGACTAGGAAGGAGTACTGCAGAAAAGGGATCTGGAGGACATAGTGGATCACAAGCTAAATATGAGTTAACAATGTAACACTTTTGCCAAAAAAAAAAAAGCACAAACATCCTTCTGAATTAGCAGGAGTGTTATAAGCAACACACAAGAATTCTTCTACTCTACTCAGCGCTGATTAGGCTTCAACTGGAGTATTCTGTCCAGTTCTGGGTGCCCGTTTCAGGAAAGATGTGGAGAAACTGGAGAAAGTCCAGAGAAGAGCAACAAAAATTATTAAAGATCTAGAAAACATGACTATGAGGGAAGATTGAAAAAATTAGGTTTGTTTAGTTTGGAGAAGAGAAGACAGAGGGAACCTGATAAGTTTTCAAGTACATGAAAGGTTGTTACAAAGAGGGAGAAAAGTTGTTCTCAACCTCTGAGGATAGACAAGAAGCAATGGGCTTAAATTGCAGCAAGGGTGGTTTAGGCTGGACATTAGGAAAAACTTCCTGTCAGGGTAGGTAAGTAATGCAATACATTTCCTAGGAAGGTTGTGGAATCTCCATCACTGGAAGTTAAGAGCAGGTTAGACCAACACCTGTCACAGATGGTCTAGATAATATAGTCTTGCCATGATTGCAGGGGACTGGACTCCATGACCTTTTGAGGTCCCTTCCAGTCCGATTCCATGATAATTCTCTGCCCTCATCCAACAGGACAGTGATGGAAGAGTCATCAAGTTGTCCAAGATACAATGGACCCATGACCTGCTTTTACTACACAAGTGTGGCTGCAACTATCAAAGCATGTAATAATATTCCCAAAGTGCAGTTTTTGACTTCCAAAAATACCAAACCAAGTAACGGTTGGACTTTAATCGGATAAAGCAATATTGTGGTGAGAGAGTTGGGAGAAATCAAGGTAGTGCAAGTGGACTATTGAGGAGTAACAAGCAAACTTGTTTGGCATAATTTCCTTTCAATTTCATTGTTAAAATATGTATTTTTGTCAACTGGTGCTGGAGATAAAGCATAAAGATAAAATAGCACAACACAATTTTTATACTTTTACTGTATCAAGTAGGATCTTTCTCTCCTTTCCTGCCCATGTGTGTGTGTGTGGGGGGGGGGGGGCAGTGACAGATTATATGATTTTTCCCCCCCTCAAAGAACATTTAAATTAATAGTTGACTGCTAGCTTCCATTTCTCACTGAATAATCTCATGTGTTTACCTGTCATATTAATAGCTTAGAAAACATGGTTTAGTTAACACATAGGACTGTCAGTCAGGAGTCCTGCTTTCTATTCTGTTCTGCCAGACACATGTTGGGCAAGTCTCTTAACCCTCACTGCGCTTCAGTTCCACCCTCTCCCTCCCCAGTTAAATGGAGACTTACACTGACTGACTTTACAGGGCTCTTGAAAGACTAAAATTGCATTACTGTATTTGTAAAATGCTTTGAAATCAAAGTGAGAGGCCCTATAGAGATGCAAAGCATTGCTGAACAAGAAAATCTAGAAACAAGTTCAAGTGATGCTATATAAAAATGCTGCTTGTTGTTCTGTGAGGAAAAGAGCTCCTGAACTATAAAGCCACCATCAAGAACTCTCAGCTGTTATGTAATAAATTCCATAGCAACAGACTGTTTAGTTCAAGTAGAATTATTATGGTCATTTTCAGTTCCCAACAAAAATCAGTATTGTTAGAAAAGGTAACAAGTAATGATCTGCCTCAGAAATAGGGTTTGCAAATTTCTAACACACAAGTACTTTTTTTTTTTTTAAAGACATAATTCAGATGACATATTAAGTGACCTTGAAAGTTAGGATAAACAATAGTTGCTTATATGCTAAATAAGAAAAAGAATGTTGTGCATTGATACAAGCAGCAGAGAGAAATTAGCTAGAACATTAGAATTCAGATATGAAGGGAGAATGCAACCTGATCATTCACTCACAAAATAATGCCACTGATATCTCACCATTGCTATTTTCATCCTAGTATTTCATTAACGTGCAATGACATCATCACAACGATAACCTTACATGGAAATGTCAAGACATCATCCCATGTTTTGTGTGGTTTTCCATGTCTCCATTTTGCAATATGTCCTTTCTTCACTTATTTTTTATTGCTGGAGTATGTATAATTGGAGCTGAACAGAAAGAAGGGAAGTTGTTTCTTCTACCCTCCCCTATATACTGACAGCTGGGAAGGACAAAGTGATTCCAATAATTCCTGTCCATTTGCTAAGCACTCCCAGCAGCTGCCTCAAGTCAGGTACTATAGGCACTGTTTTTCTCACAAATATTCAATTGGCCTAAATCAGATCTAAGCACTACACTGGTCACTTTCATCCTGGGCAGGTACACAGATTAAAGGGCTATAAAACAGATTCACGTTCACATTCAACTGACAACGCATTTTTACTTAGACCATCTAGAAACAGCTTTTTTTTTTTATTACAATGACAGCACAATTAATCTTCACAGCCATGAAATTTTGACTGAAGCAATCTGACAGCAAGCAGTAACTAAAAGCCATAGTTTCCATGCAAATAGAATGTGAAAACTATGGCAACCAGCTACAGTACAGTTTCATTATCCCATTATAAAAGATGCACACATCAACTACAGCTTATACATTTTTCTTATTTATTCAAAACTAGGGGATAACAAAATGAGGGTTAAAATGTACGCCACCTTTTTTACATAAACAAATGCATAACAATCTATCAAAGAGATTCGTTTCACAAGCCTCTCTGTCCAAAAACACACACACAAATTAGTATTTTTATACACAAATGTTTATTTCTCAAATAAACATCCCCTTTAAACACAAGGAATGAAATCTAAATCTTCATAAAGATGAATCCAAAATGAAATCCCTCCAGTACATTGTGTAATCACACTCTGTTCTTGGTCACTACTGGCTTTAACTGTTTAACATAAAAAAAGGACAGATTATTTAAAAATCATGCTAATGGTTTTCTAGCTCCTCCTCTGACCAGCTCAATACTGATCTGCAACGTTTTAAAATTTTACATCACCAAATTTGAAGCAAGTTGAAGTGTGGAACAGCTGTGCATTAAACACAAACGACTGAACAATAAGATTATAAGATGTAGTCAAGTTCATAACGAATGTAGGTGTTCTTTTCATCGTTGTAGATTCTTGGATAATGTGCTATCAGGGCATCCTGTGAGCCAATATAGATTGAATTATAAATCTTCCAATACACATCTCTGACTTTCCTGGCAGGGTGAAACAAACCCTAGGAAAATAAAACAAAATATAAAATTAACAAGCAATGTATATTACAGACTTGGTATGTGAGCTATGCATAATAGTAAAATAAAACAAAAAACTCCTTAAGCAATTATTTTTAATCGGAGTTTCGCTATTAAAATAAATGCCAACTAAAAGTCTGAGCTGAGAAAACACACTCAATTCTCTCCTGTTACTGCTATTCTTGTTTAACTTTTTAATGAAGATAAAACAATGATTTGTCATTACTTGGTACAGAAAGGAAATATTCAAATTTAGGAGTTCTGCACCCTTTAAGTCTCATCTGTTCTTCAGGGTGAATTCCACTTTATGAGTTTCTGGTTGTTTTGCTCTCTTTAGAAAGGTCAAGAGCCCAAACTCCAGTATTTATAGCACTGAACTGGTCGTAAGCAGGAGACCCAAGTTCTATTCCTGGCTATGCTCACTTGCTGTGTCCCAGAGAAAGTCACATCACCTCTCTGTGCCTCAGTTTCTTCAAATTGTTAAGTGGGAATAATGCTACTCAGTTTCTCCTTTGTACAGCCCAGAGATAAACACATGGAGGTGCTATCCAAGAGGTAAGTTTTTATTATTATCCCTTCCCTTCAGGACAGGTAGAATTTTAAGGCTCTAGGGAAATACTAATCTATTGCTTAGTAGTTTAAGTGAGGAAGATACAAATTAAGAATACAAAATAGAAAAGGCAGAGATGCCCCTTTCCCTTTCTTTCCTTTTCCTACTGCCTTATTCCTACTAACTCCTCACCCTACCATCTTAAAGAGCAAAACAAAACACCAGACATGCAACTAAAGAAGCAGAGTCAGTTCCTCGCTGTATTCAGTTCCCTGTATGTTATATCCTCACCCCCTGCCTTTCGTCTGTTTTGTCTTTTAGACTGCAAATCTCATAGGGCAAGGAGCATCTATTGTCAATGACAGTATAGCAATGGGGCCTTTGGATGCTACCATAATATAAATGTTCACTAAAACAATATTCAAACCCAGTGCTGACAGAATATTTCCTATCTCACAGTATAGTTTTCCAGTGCTTTGAGCTATCTAGTTTTAATTGTCTTGAGAGACGAACAGACCATTCTATGCACTAACACTAATCACTATCCGTTTGTTTCCTGATATTTAACCTAAATTCAATTTAATTTCATCCATTGTTTTCTCTTACACCCCCACTGTTCCTCTCAGTCCTTTGTATTTACCTTCAAGCATCTGCAGATATTTATACCCTTACAAGTTGGTCAAACTAAACTCATTTTTCCCCATTAGCCTCATCTTTCATTCCCCACATGCTTTCTGCAGCCCCATGATTACTTTCATTTCACTTCTTTAAACCCCCTAAATATTGTCACCCAGAAATATGTAAACAAAGTGTGCAGAACTGAACACAGTATTTCAAATATAGTTTGAATCACAAAGTAATACTATTACTCTCCCACTTCTGTGGCGTAAGGCAACATTACACTGCAAACACTGAAGGTGATGTCCATTATCACCCTTAACACACTTTTGGGATTTCTGCTTTCCAGCTGTTTCCTCCTTGTGGAGTATCAAGGTTTGACAAATTACTTTCCCTGCCACCCCAATATAAGCAAGCATACCTGTAAACAATATTGCAGCATTCTACACGGTCCAATGGCAACTCTTAGGCCCTCCAGTGCACCCATAACTGCCTGAATGACGTGAGGAGATGTCTCAAACACATTGGGCCACACATAATTTAACAAGTGATTCAGAGAATCCTCACAGCCAAATCCATATACTCCAAGAGACATATGCTGCACCACAGCACTGGCTGTTTGTCTGTGTACAAGGTCTCTGCAAAGAAAATATAACCTGTTTATTTAACAAGTTCACTTGCAAATAAAACTTTCTGATGGAAATCATAATAATTAGGGCCCTACCAAATTCATGGCCATGAAGAATATGTCCCGGACTGTGAAATCTGCCCCCCCCCCCCAATGAAATTTTGCCTTTTGTGTGTTTTAACCCTGCACTATCATGGGGGAGACCAGCCAGTGTTTCTAAAATTGGAGGTCTTGACCCAAAAGGGAGTTGCAGGGAGGTC
This sequence comes from Mauremys reevesii, assembly GCF_016161935.1. Taxonomy (NCBI): domain Eukaryota; kingdom Metazoa; phylum Chordata; order Testudines; family Geoemydidae; genus Mauremys; species Mauremys reevesii. The sequence continues at coordinate 23,016,766 of NC_052633.1, read as the reverse complement.
ACAAGTTTATTTTAGGGGGGTTGCGGTACGCCACCCTCACTTCTGTGCCACCTTCACAGCTGGGCAGCTGGAGAGTGGCAGCTGCTGGCCGGGAGCCCAGCTCTGAAGACAGCACCGCCACCAGCAGCAGAGCAGAAGTAAGGGTAGCAGTACCGCAAAACCCCTACAATAACCTTGTGACCCCGCCACACACAGCTCCTGTTTGTGTCAGGACCCCTACAATCACAACACTCTGAAATTTCAGCTATTTAAATCTGAAATAATGAAATTTATGATTTTAAAATCCTATGGCCGTGAACTTGACCAAAATGGACCACGAATTTGGTAGGGCCCTAATAATAATGCTTTTCTGACACCAAGAATTCCAGAAAGTTCTGAGGCTACTCTCTTGTTCTTCCCTGCAAGCAGCATGGGGCAGAGAAATGACACTTCAAATCAGCTCATAAAAAATTATCTAACAGTTTAATAGGAGAAATTACTATCATTTAACACTGCTCAATAGCCTAGAAAAATAACTGATTAAAAGTAGTCCTAATATGGTAAATCCTGGGTCAGTCATTCTGTAATTATCTCATTTTGCAAACTTTTAATCTTCAATGGTATTACTAAAAAAGGAATGTATAGTTATTTGGAACACAGAGAAAGTTGGCTTGAATTACATCAAACTAAAATATATGTTATTCTGTTAACGTTTTTAATGAATCAATCATCTCCATGTACATTTTTCTGCTGTTGAGGAATCAGGCACGCGATGGAAGTGTGTTTAATGCAACAAGGAGAACCTGAATGTGACTACAAGTATCCTAAGCAATAAATTACTTACCTGTCCATTAAAGCATCTTCAAGCAATGGTGTAACAGCATAAATGTAATCTTTTCCCATCTCTCCAATGTATTCAAACAGAAAAGAAAGAGATTTTAATACACCATTCTGGACATTCAGTTCTGGAACTCTGTATTCATTCATCAGAGCAGGCAGTACTGTGAAAGGAGAGCATGTTTCAGCTACAATAGCAATTGCTACTGTAGTACATACTCTGTTCTGTCTTTCCTGTACTTTCAGGTTATTTAGAAGTGTAGCCAGCACATCATGGGGTCTGGAAGAGACAAAATGCAGAAGTTTGTCAGTGAAAAAATGTAAATATGTACTAAGTTACTTTTAATGTCAGAAACCAGTCAGTCAATAATAGATTGTATCTCAGTGAGAGACAGCTGATTTGGAACTAGCAGAAGGCAGTGAGTTTTGCAATAGCTAACCTAAGTACTTGTGTGATCTTTTCATGACCCTCATCCATCCTTCACCACTTGGAACTCAGTTGTTGTATCTTGCCTCAAATTAGCTACCTCCACTCTTTGGAGTAAGAATTTTCTGTTACTATAGCCCTGATCCTGCAAACATTTATGCTCTTGCATAAAATTACACACATGCTAAGTGGTAGCTGGATTAGGGTGTATATTTGTAGTGCTTGTATGCTGTGGTCCCAATCTTAGGGCTTCTAGAGACAAAGTATCTGTTTTTAAATAGATTGCTTATTTGGATAGTTGGCCATTTGCTAAGAATATGTAGACTATTTATACAGAATTAAGCTTCACTCTATAGTCTGTGCCAAGACTATAAACTGGGAATACAAATTAACAGCAAAAACTATTTCTTTGCTGAAGTTCTTTATTACAGAAAACACTAACGGAAGAGACTTGTGGAACTACAATCTCAAGAGCAAGATTGTATGAAAGGACCCAGGAAGCACCTGAATGTACCATTTCCTCCAATTTCTCAATCAGAAAAACATAAACTTATAAAATTAGAACCATTCTAGTACAAGCACTGGAAGAAGATGGCTACAACTTAACTTTATCTTTCTACCAACATCAAAATGTACTTTAATCATGTCTGCCCTACAAAGCTAGGGTATATCTACACTAGAAACCCTACAGTGGCAAAGCTGCAGTTCTGCTTTAGCACTGTAGTGTAGACACTTAATACAGCAATGCAAGGGGGTGGAGAGGTGGTAGCTGGGTTAATGGAAAAATTATACCATCAACCTAGCGGTGTCTACACTGGGGCTTAAATCGGCTTAATCAATCACATAGGGCGTGAAATTTTACACAGCCCTGAGCGATTTACTTAACACTATAATGTAGACCAGCCCCATGTCTATTAAAACAGCATACGTTACTGAAGCATAACTGACTTAGTTTACCTCCTATAAAGTGAATAAAATGAAGTACAAAAAAACCTATTTTAAACAACATTTGGTTAAAATTTTAAGAACAAAAGAAATTCAACGTTATTTTTTCAACAAGACACACAATCACCACCATCTAAGAAAGGGCCTACACATGCTGTTCAGTATCAAGACAACATACTTACCCAATAGCTTTTGCAATATAACCGAAAGTGTTCACTGTGGCTCGTCGGATAGCTTTCTTGTGAGCTTTTAACAACTCCAGCAGTTCAAAGCAGATCCTCATCCATTCCCTTGCAGAAACATATTCTGCACCCCTGGATAAGAAAATAAATGAGGGTATTTTAGTGAAGTCATACCTTTTTTAAGCAAGAAACAGATTACAAGATGTACACCTATGCTACTAACACAGGAACATAGGCTCACCTTCTCTCTTTTTAAACAGTTAATTAGATGGCTATGTGAAATTTATTTATTTATTTTTTTTATAAAAGAGTACCCAAACCACATATAGAATTAAGCTTCATTCTACGATCTGCATCAAGTCTATGTAAACTGGCAAACCAATGAAAGACTAACAGTAGCAAATAATATCATTTAAATAGTACACGACACTTGATGCACTTGATCGATCATACTTTGTATCTACTTATTTTATTTTACTAATCATGAAGAAATGTTAATATGAACAATCTTTGTAAAAAAGCTTTGGGGCTTGTAGAGTTCCTTAAGATTTATAAAATCCAGATCCCAAACCTGATAACTAAATTATCAAAGATTAAAATTGGGTAAAGGTTGTGACCTGTTATGTAAGCAATTAACACGTCACGGCATTTCAGAAGTATACCACAACAACTCACCTGTCCGCAATACGCCCAACTAGGTCAATACAATTCTCCTGTACTTTCTCATGTCTGTTTTTCAAGATAGGTGTGAGTCTTGGCAGCAGGTCTTTGATTGGTGGCGTCATCTTGTGCATACCTGTTCAACAGAATGACACCTTATTAAGTCTCAGATTCTCTTAACACCCCACCCCCCCATTTCCTTACTTGCCTCTGGCACAAAACCCCCCCACATACCTATAACATTCACAATGGCTTTAAGTGCTCCAAGTATACTGCCTAATACTTCAGGGTATTCCTCACCCAGATACTCATACAGGACAACACCCAAGTGTCCCATCAGTTTTTCCTAGAACCAAGTAACAAGATGTAGAAGTTAGCAAAAAGTCTCTCACTTTTCTTTAATTTAAAAATGACTTTCTATGGAAAAGAGGAATTGGAGAAGTAAATACCTCTTGACAAGTCTTCATGACAACTGCAGTACGTGAGATTAGGTCAGCAGCCTGCTGCCTAACTTTGGCTGATTTGTTGTTCAAACGCCATAAAACTGTACCACAGATCTGGGGCAAGTATGGTTTAACTCGTTTGCCAAGAGCATTAACCACTGTGCCAAAGCCATTCAACATCACAGAGTCCTGAACAACAACAACAACAAAGGGTTAGAAAAGTAAGATCAACTACATCACTAATTGCATGCAGTGTTGTTGGAGCCACACTGGTCCAAGGATATTAGAGACAAGGTGAGGGAGCTAATATCTTTTATTAGGCCAACTTCTTTTGGTGAGACAGACAAGCTTTCGAGCTTACACAGAAGAGCAGCTCTATGTAAGCTCAAAAGCTCGCCTCTCTCACAAACACAAGTTGTTCCAATAAAAGGTATTACACCTTGCCCACTTTGTCTCTCTTATATCAACTGTCCATTTACTATTGAACTCCTTTTGTACCTATAACCTTTATAATATATGCTACTTTAATATTCCAGAACTGCCTTACAAATTTCAGTGCTCTTTGTTCCAATTAAAAAAACCATGTAATTCTTGCTTGGATTTCAAGTGTAAATACACTGGACCCTCACTAGAAAGCGGGATATATGTTAAAATGAATTGTAATTGAAGTAATTAAATTTGGGATCCACGGCCGCGACCGCATTGTATGTGAATTCGTGCTATATAGACGCGCGTTCTAGCGAGGGTCCAGTGTACTAATTTTTCCAGAACAGTGTAAACGGATTAAATTAAATAGAAGATGCTCTTAGCAGTTAACTTAACAATACCTCTGTGGTCTGTTCCTGGAAGGCATACAGGATACCATCAATAAGTTGTTCTTCTAGTTTATGGTCAATGTCTGCTGCACCCAAGTTCCCCATTATTTTTTCAATTGTTTCCATAACCATTTTTCTGTACTGTTCAGCCTCATCTTTCAGATCATCCACAATCCTGGAAATAATTTCTGCTGCTCCGACTTTGTTTGCCAGCTCCACTGTGGTATCAACCAACTGAAACATAAAAATATAGCTTTGGGCAAAATAATCAGAAAGAGATAGTTTACAAAGACTTCCTAAAACCTCTAAGATGACCTGGGAAATCCTTTGCTTAGTACAAGAAAAGAAAGGGCATCATGCAGATATCATTTACTCTCAAGAACAAAATAACCCTTCTCAGGCAACAACCAAGTTGCAGAAAGCCATTTTCAAGGTTGTGGGTAAGCAGAAAAATTTCCAGAATCTCACATTCTTGTCTATATCCCGAGAAAAATTATTGCAAATGAACTAACCCACTTGGCTGTTCTTTGTCTTCAAGTTAGGGAGTGGGAGAGTTTTCCCTGCATGGATAATTAAAAATTACAAAACATGCTGTTTTTTAACTAATGTGAGAGGTGGATGTATTGCCCAGATAGTTAAACACGTTTTTTTTTTTTTAAATGGGAGTTTGGAAATTCACACTATCACTGCAAATGACACAGAGTTTGTTTCCTGCTAGGATGGACTGAAAATGATTTAAAACATATTGCAATGTTAAAATTGCTCAACTGGAAGGACCAATACTAGAGTGGATGGAAAGTGAAGCATTCAAGTCCAACTTGGGTGTTTATTTGAGCTAATAGTGGTAACACTTTTGTGATGGGGACACCTATCAACTAGAAACCGAAGCCAACCAGTCATTTTACATAGCACAAATAAGCCATCAGATGGTAATTACTTTTGCACTACCAACTGACTGGTATTCAAACCGGTAAACTAGAAGCAAAATGGTTTGTATCCCATTTAAGAATGCTGAGCCTTTTAATCATCTATCCACATCTCACGATGTCTCTCTGCCCAAAGTGAATGCCATCCCAAGATGCATTGAAAAAGTCAAAAATAAATTCACCGTCACCAAACATCTCTCTATATACACCATTTTATAAATTTAATTCAAAGCAGTTTAAAAATCTTTTCCAAACTAAACTATACCTGTCTGTAATTTCTTCTGTCCAGTGCCATTCTGTGCTGCCAGAAGTGTTTGAAAAATGGCGGCAGAATCTCTGTTTTAATGTAGTTTGCTTCAACGCCATCTGTCCCACAACACTGCTTTACTACCTAGCAGGGAATAAAAATACAAGTTTTAATGCTGTAGACCAATTATTATTTTTTAAGAAGAATGCTTATTATATGACAGGTTTTTTTACTGATCCAAATCACAAGTAAAATCAAGTTTACTTTAAACATTACAGTGACAATGTTTAAGTGATTTTGACATACCTTTAACACAATTTTTTTCATTTCTTCATCAGGAGACTGGAACTCTCGGATAAGGATTAGCATTACTTCTCTGGTATAGTAGTTGGCATACTCAGCATCCATAAGAGGGATAAGGTACCCAATAGCTTTCAAAAAGGCAGCCAGACCCTATTTCAATACATAATATATTTGTCATGGGTATTAAAACGTATACAGCAGTTTACATTCAAAATAGAGAGATGAAAAGAAACAGATTGTAGAGACATACCTTTCCTCTGTGCTGACGTATGCCCTTCCATAAGGGCTTTAGAACAGAGTCAAATGATTCAATACCATAGGGAGTAGCCGCCTCAGCCAAAGCAGCAATAGCCAAAGCACTGATCGTGCGCACTTTCTGCTGCTCATCCACCAGACCTGGAAAACAAGTCATATTCAGTAAGTGCTTCTTACACCATTACACAGAGCTTGAATTACTGTGGAAAACCGGGGGAATGTGTGCAAGAGGACAGGAGAGAAAATCCTTCTTTTGTTAAAGCGTAAAAGCACACTCCCCACTTTTCCATCTTATGCTCAGCATTTCCTTGCACAAATCTTCAATATCTATTTTGGCATTAAAAAGTCTTATTTACACAGAGAACTGTTTGCTCTAAACTTCTAAAAATCAAAAACAATGAGGAATTTCAGCTTCAAATGTCCCTTAAGATCCAGGCCTCTTCAGGAAAGGTACTGAAGGGCTGCTTCCACTTGGCAGCTATTTAACAAAAAGGAATCATTGTAGAGAAGTCATGGGCAGGGGAAATCCAGATGAAAAACCTCATGCTATTTTGTAATACTTGGAGAAAACAGAATTGAAACAAAACACCCAACTACATCAGGCTGTGCTCTAACACTGCAGAAGTTGATTTTTTAAAAACATTTCAGAAAAAGTAAAGGGATTGTTTACAATCTATGAAGTGCCTCTATTGTGGGTTTTAAAACATTTCACTCCCTAGAATTCCAGATCTTCTCAACAATGAAGTCCCAAGAGCTCCATAATACAGCAGTTAAAACTGACCAGCAGATGTTTCACTAAAACAAGTAAGCAATTACAATACAAGTCATCTCAAGTGCTGTAGTGTGAACTTGATACATGTGGATGTTATTGTATCAATAAACAAACTTCTTCAATTAGAATTGGCTCGCACTGTGCTCACTGAAATCCAAGGGTTCTCTGTATGTATAAATCTCTGCTGTGTGTTCTATTCTATGCATCTGAAGAAGTGAGCTGAAAGCTTATGCTGAAATAAATTTGTTAGTCTCTAAGCTGCCACAAGTACTCCTGTTCTTTTTTAAATTATACAAGACTTGTTGAGAGACGGAAAACGCAGGATAATATGCAGTTATTAAAAAAAAAAAAAAAAAACAGTAATTGTTGTCATCTACTAGTCAAAACATGGTCCAAAGAGCAAGACATATACTACATAAGAACTAAAGGATTAATAGTCCAAAAGAAATTAGAAGTACTAGTTATTTTCAAGTTACTAGCTTCTGGACTTTATAGCTATAACAACTCACATATAAAGGTTTATTACAGTTATTTAAACCAGGCTATAGACTAAAATCTTTTGACAAAAACTATAAAAAGGAAAGACGAATACTCTGATGTAGTCTCTATTAGAATCACAAAGTCTAGGCCTGACATTCAAGAATTTGAGTCCTTAATTTAACCAACAGCCTTATGTACAAACTAGAGAAAACATTTAACAAAAACAGAACGTACCATGTTCAATGATTTCAACCAAACTTCTGAGATGAGGCAAGATAGCACAGCCCATAAGAATAGCAATTTGCTGTACAATCTTGATGCCAGTGTGCCTAGCTTGCCAGGATTTTTTGCTCTTACATACGGCTTTCAAGAAGGGCAACAGAGAAGGAATGCCTAAAGCAGAGGCAACAACAGCAAAGGCTCGAGCTGTTGTATTTCTGACATACTCATCCATGTTATCAATATCAGGTCGCATGGTAGAGATCATTGTAGCCAAACCAGCAGCCTGAAAGACAAAAAATAAAACATATATACTTGTGTACAGGAATGATGAACTTTTAACTTTTTTGCTGGGTTTTTTAGTTTCTTATCACCTATAACCATTACTTTTTCAATACTAAAAAGCAGAATACTCTAGGTCAAATAGTTACAATTACTTCTTAGCTATCACACTATCACATTCAGAAAAAAAAAGGAAGGATACTGCAGTGTTATTACCTTAGCCAAGTTTGATATAATTTCTCTGCCTTCCACTCTCGCATAGTAGTCTTCATCAATCAGCAGTGGTTCAATGACCACAAGAATCTGAAAAGGGTAATAAATGAACAAATTAACACTTCAAATTATATTAACGAATCTCTCAAATATTATGGTCCACTTCAGTAGTTCTGGCCCTAAGAAAAGGCTGGTTAACATGGTGATTCCATGGCTCCCTTGCTCATTAAATTCAAAAGATCACCATCTCCCTTAATAATCCTTTACCCCCTCATTCAACATGAATTCACATACTGATTTTCTAGACCTTTCTCCTCTAAGACAGGATGCCACCACCAGCGATATTGCATGGATCAGCTATCACAATCTTTTACTTCCAGCACATGCATATACAATTAACTCTTCCAGATTGCCTTGCTTTTAAGTTTTATATTTTGATGTGTTATTCATACAACTTTCAAAAGATATTCTGCAAATGAAGTCTGGTAAGTGACTATAGAAAAGCATTTTAGTATTATATTCTGTACCTATAAAGAGGACAGTGTATCTCTGACTGTGCACTCCTACCAATAATGTAAATTTTTTTTTTAAATGAAGATTCAAAGGCACAGATGCATAAACATCTATAAATCTGAACCACAGAAAAGTAACTATTATAGAACACTCAGTAAAGAGTACAGAATGCATTCATAAAACAAATATTAAATATTTAAGTAAATTTCACTGAACAGACCTTGTGTACGTATGGTCGGACCAAATCATCCAGTTTGTACAAGATTCTATCAATAACTTTGACAAGCAAGTGACGTTCTTGATCTTCAAGTGTTGGTGACATCAGAAGAGGTAGAATCTGATTAAACAGCGGACCTGCTCCAAATTCACGAGCTTTATCAGTAATCTGACGCAAAGCAGCCTACAAAAAGAAACCCCTCTGAATGAAACCAAAATAATACAACATTTCTATGTAATGAGCAAAATAAAGCCATAATCAAGTGCAGTTCTACTAATTTCAAATGATTTATGCATGCTGTTGCCAGAAATGCATTTGGAACAATGATCTTAAGATACAATAATATATAACATCCTTCATATAAATGTGTCACAAAATGCTTTATAGATGTAATTATTATAAAACAGAAATACTTACTGAATTATTTAATACATAATTTAGAGGGGGGGGGAATTAAGAGGCATAAATAAGGGAAAAACAATACAGGGAGAAAGCAAGAGCTAGATGAGAAAAAGGAAAAAACAACAGACAGAAATAAAAGTCCTTCAGAAGCCGCTTGGAGCAAGCCTATGGGCAGTTTTAGGGGAAAAAAAGAGGTGAAACTGGATAGGGGAAGGAAATTACGGTATTTGAAAATTAGAGTGGTATGTCCACATCAGAAGAATGTCTTACTTTTCTCATTGGAGGTGTACCATTCTTTATTTTCAAGAGCAATTTCATTATTTTTCTTTCCTTTTGTTCTTCTGGACTAAGTGTTGATTCATCAACATCAACCTATAAATAATTACAAATATATTAATTAATGCACAGTTTTTCTACCATTTCCAGCCCCATATCAGGAGACATTAAATGAGTATCAATAAAATCTCATTTACCAGTAGTTTATCAAAGTATTGAATATCATCTGGTTTTAGGAATGGAAGATTTCCAGATGGTTGGTCATTAACGCTCTTCATGGTCCTATCTTCTGTTTGCATGTGGAATCCAGTCATACCACCCAATGGCGTGGGAGTTGCTGTAAGTTTTCGAGCTGGAGTACGAATAGGCACATAACCAGCTGGAGGGGGAAGAACCTGAAGTGAAATGAAGATAAAAATAATGCACTGAAATAAGGAAGATACAAACATCTAAACACTAAAATCTAAAATTATTTTCAGACTGCAGAGCAGGATGTTAAAAATAATATTACCTGACAGTCGTCAACAGCCTCAGAACAGGGAAGAAGTCAGAAAAATGCAGAAAATGGCTGATACAAGTATCTGTCATGTTAACTGTTTATCCTATTGATTTGTGATAGTCTTCCAGTTTTAAAGTCTACTTTTGTATTGTTGTAAATTAAATAACTGTGATCTAATAAATTATTTGAAACTGTGTACATGCTGCTGGACTTGAAAGTACAGGAATGATGTCAAGAGGAGTCCTAACAAGCGTAAGAACTACTGTAAAGTTCTCATGAGCAGAGATGAAATATTAGCCTTTAAGTGTCTCTTTATGAAGTGTTTGATATGAATATTAAAATAAGTGGGTGGTGTTTTTTAAATGTAGCATGTTAATACTGTCTTACTGACAGTTTTCAATCTCTGTCTGATCTGTTTTACCATGCCATGGGCTCCAGTTCTGCAGCCATTCCACATAGGGAACTCCTTCTGAAATCAGCATGAGCTCCCTAAGGTGAACCAGAAGAAAAACTGCCCTCCTTTTAATTTACCTCTTAAGTTTTTCCCTTCTAATGGATATTTATAAAATACCAGTACGTGAACTAACAAATGTTAGCATGAATTCATCTGTATTTAGTTTGAGGCATTCAAATCATAAGATTTATTTTATTGTTAAAATCCATATTCTGAGTGGAAAATGTATCACCAGTATGTTACAGCTTTTATACTGACAGACTGCTTAGATTTATTCAGATCAACTACCTTATATCCCTCTGGGAACATGGCATCCAGTTCTTCATCAGATAGTGGCCGGTTTCTCTCATCTATTTCTCTTTCCCAGCGCCATGCCTGCAGCTGTTCAGGAGTCATGCTCATTATATGACCTACATTTATGTAAAAGAAAGGATTTTAATTTTTATCTTCTTTAACATTGTCTGGAATTAAGACATTCTGCACGTGAGTACAGAACTGGCCTCAGAATTCCAATTGCTTGAGTTAGAACTTTCAAGAAGCTCTTTAGCAATTCTTGCCTCTCAATTCAACAAACATTCACAGCAGACTTTGAGATTACATTGTTCCATGTTCTCTGCCAGAATTAAATTGCTACAGACATTCAGAATACAAAGTTGGGCTTCCATAGTCAAAAAAGAGAACAGGGATGCCTACATAAATCTACATTATTTTTACATTCTAATATGAAGTGATAGAAAACAGAAACCTTAGTTAATGGATTAATCTTACCTGGCGTAGGGGTTGCCATGTTCATCGCTGGTGTACCAATTGGTGTTTTGCCAGGTGTCAAAACAGGAGTACTACCACCCATTTGGCTAGCAGGTGTTTCATCCCAACGTGACTTTCTTTTACTTGCTCCAGGAGTTGGGGTTTCACCAACTGAATCACCACCTCGATCTGTACGAGGAGTCTCAGCCCATCCACTGCCATGTCCCGGTGTATCTATAAAAATAAAAGCCCAATTTTTTCAGATTATGATGGCTCCAAGTCAGATTTTACAAGCAAAATCCTAACATTTCTGAAAGTGAAAAACAAACAAACAAAACATTCTAAAAGGGAAGCATTACAACAATATCAAGATCTGATCTCCCTTACACTATTCCATTCCACTCTTTCACCTCCTTGCCCATAACAACATACTAACAGAAGCATCAAGATCCATCACTGGTAAATCAGATAAGCAAAGATAGCAAACAGGTAAGCAAAAACTTCTCTCATTCTTAATATTAAAGTCTACTACCAGTATAATGAATGTATACAAGAATTTAATCTTAGGGATGAAAAGAGTCTTTTTTATGTTCTTTGGTTTCATCTGAGCAACCAGTACTAGATATCATCACAACATATTTGAAAGAACTTGATTATTTTATACATTAGATTAAACACTCCAATACTTGCTTTGTTAAAATATTTTAACAATTTAACATATGACAAAGATTTTTTCTATAGTCTAACAGGCGAATAAAGTTTTTCAAAGCAAACGGGTATAAATGCATAAATCTTATGAAACATGCCCAACTGACAGTATAAGCAACATTTTCTATATATCCATAAAAGACAATTCAATGTGAACGTCTCTGTCCTGTCTGCATACTTCAAAACCCTGATCTTCAAGGGCCACTGCAGCGGATAATGCAGTATCAGTACTAAAACAGACACTTAAGCCTGGTGTACACTTAAAGCATAGGCCAACACAGTGGTGGCACTCAGTGGTATGAAAAATCCATATCACTGTAGCTATGCTGACCTGCTTCTCCCATGTAAGTACAGCTAGATTGACAGAAAAATGCTTCTGTCAACCTAGCTGCTGTCACTCCATGAGACACAGTTCCTACAGTGACACCAAAACCCCTTCTGCGTTCATGCTACAAGGTTACAGTGCGTAGCTGTGGCACCATAGCCATGCTGATGTAGTGCGCATACTGCATAGCCTTAGTTTCCTTTACTAAAACCATGAGAGGTGACATTTTTGTGATAGAACTCTGCCTACTAGCATCCCAACTAAAAAACACATCAGCCACTGGATGTCCGAGAGCAATAACTTTTTTCCCTACTTCTGGCCTAACTCGCTTTCATACTGACAGCCTGAAGTGAAAAGTTATTATCTCATTACCCATCCAGATCTTTCTATCAATTCTAGTAATTTCAGAAATACCTCTTTCTGTTTTGGGGGTCTCATCCCATCGATTTTTACGTGCACTGGAAGTTGCACCTCCGTGGCCTGGAGTTGCATGACCAGGTGTATCCCGTCCAGGGGTTGCAGCTCCTGCTGGTGTATGACTGGGAGTAGGATCCCATATTTTTGAGCCTGGGGTTGCTCCAGGAGTCTCACTACCCTTTGCACGGCCAGGAGTTTCATCCCACCTCAAAGAAGGAGTATGTCCAGGGGTCTAACCAAGACAAAAGCAGAAGCTGTTAAAATCAAAGGTAGCTGAGGAGGTTTTTTTTGTACAATAAAAGGTAGGTGTTTAATTTCTATTTAGTATAATAAAAGTGCAGTCTGTGAGACATCTATAGAAGTAAAGAGCTTCTGTAGAACTCTTAAGACTTGCTGGAAACATTAACAGCTTATACAACGCAGAGGTGAACCAATAAAGTGATAAGTACCTCTGCTTGATCCCAACTGGATAGTTTTTTAGGAGTAGTACCAGGAGTCTGGTCAGCTGTTTGATCCCAACGCCGTTTGCGTTTTGAAGGTGGCTGGGAGGAGGTGCCATTGACGACTTTAAGTTCCCCAGCTTTAGCTTTTTCTGCTAGCTGTTGCCTAATTTCCCTCTGTTAAAAAAAAAATAGAGAATTTATTCCTTAGAAGGGCACTCCTGTGTTAAAAAAATTCTTAAAATGAGTTTCTTTAGGGTAATATTGTAGGTTACTAAAACAGAGACAGTAAAGTCTAATTCACTTGCATGCTGTTTCCTTTTGCATTTTTCTCAGCTTAGACAATGAAATTTTGACACTGTTTATAATCAATTTCTAGTCAATTTTAATTTCAAGTTCCCCTACACTAGCATAAAGCTGCAATGTTTGTGTTCAGCATTCTGCAGTAGAATATTTATTTTAAAAAAAGTTTTCACTAGATTGTTTTTAAAGGTTTCAGAGAAATATCTATATTGGTATTAGATTTTTACAAAACCAGTATTTTAGGCCAAACATGTCTTACCACTGTCTTTCTAAAAGGTTCTAGATGTATTACAAATGGAAAGTTAAATCAAATTTTATTTTAAAAGTGATTAATTACAGAATACTTTTCAATATGTGATTAGTAAGACAATGTACATTTAAAAACTTTACTACACATTTGCCTCAACCAAACAACTTTTTTACCCAAGTGCTTAGAAAAGTATTATTTTAAAAATATTTTTAAATGAATTATATCACAGCATGTAATATTTGAAGCTATTCATTTAGGTTTTAGTTAGCTATATGTCTGATCTTAATTAAATGTTAAGAAGATTGCTTTAGACAACTTGGATATATAATTAATATGGAACTCTATTTTAACTTATCAGTATATACATAAATATTAAGATGACAACATAAAAAACATGGGCCAGATCCTCAAGTGGGATAAATCAGCATAATTCCATTGAAGCCAAGTGTGTCAGATGACATTGTAAACAAAAAGCAGGCAGCATTATCTCCTGCAAATGTAAACAAACTTGTTTGTCTGAGCGATTGGCTGAACAAGAAGTAGGACTGAGTGAACTTTGTTTAGTTTTTGAATGCAGGGGGGGGGGTTTGGTTTTTTTTTTAAACATAATTCTACATTTGTAAATTCAACTTTCATGATAAAGAGATTGCTCTACAGTACTTGTAATGGGGGAACTGAAAAATACTATTTTTTTTACAGTGCAAATATTTGTTATCAAAAATAAATATAAACTGAACACTGTACACTTTTATTCCTTTTTGTAATTGATATCAATATATTTAAAAATGTAGAAAACATCCAAAAATATGTAAATAAATGGCATATTATTGTTTAACAGTGCGATTAATCACAATTTTTTTAATTGAACGATTAATCACGATTAATTTTTTTAATCGTTTGACAGCCCTAGTAAAAACAAAATGTTGCAAGGATACAACAGTTAGAGCACAGGCCAAAAAAGTTCTCTCTCCTGTGAAGAACTTAATTCAAAGCTTGAATTCAAAAATAAAAATTGCAGTTCAGAAATGTAACCAATTGAAATGCGTCATCTGCGCATAACATGCAATTTACAAAAGGAAAACTTCAGGAGAGTAAAATTATTTTAGGAAAGAAGGTTCAAAGACTCAGCTGGCAGGCAGATATTTATTTGGTCTCTCGAAACTTTTTGCAACACAGTAACGGACCATAGAATTTAAGAAAACTCCTATTTAAAAAGAAAATGTAAAATGTATCAGAAAAATGAATTGGCTTTTAAAAAAGATTCCACTAAAAATCCAGCTAAATCTTTCATTCAAAGTCGCAAAGGTGACGCAGACACTGAGCAGCAGCCAACGTCTCCTGGCATTCTTTGTTAGCTAATCCTTTGTTAGTTAATCTCAATGCTTTTATGAAGTTTTAACTTTTTTTTTTTAAGTAGGTTATAAAAGTTAAATATAAATTTGCAAATAAAAATAGGGACTAAAAGGGTAGCCAGAACCAGGATAGTGGTAAAAGATCCTTGATCCCTTTTTCAGTAGTAAAACAACTAAAAAACTGCAGAAGCAAAATAATAAAATAAAATGACAATTCATCTCCAAGAATGGGCACAAGAAAAGCGGGCATATGAACAATGAACCTTAAGGTGGCTCTGAGTGATCAGAGAGTGACTTGTATAGGGGTACACGAACACTCTGTAAGCACAAAACAGTTCCCCTTCATATAAATATTAAATTAATATACTAATATAATATATAATACAGCTAAAAATGTTATAGCAAATAAAAAGTGCAAGTTAAATTATGAAAGAAGACATACTACTTAATTGAAGTCCTACAAGGGCTCCAAAGAGGAGCCACAGTAGGCTCTTTTCTTTTTCAGATGGCCATGTACTTTTAAAGCAGATAGAAACCCAGCACCAAGGAAAAATCAGTAAATATAAGGTGTGAAGCCCAACCACTGAAATCCTATCCAAAAGTTCTGTTTTAACTGTGGTGTAAAATAAATGTTACTAAGTGAGGAAAAACAAAAAACACATGGTGGAGTTTTGTAAATAAATTTTAAATAAATAAATAAAATAGAGTAAAATATCCTAGATTGAAAACAGTTGCAAATAATTTAGAGTTAAGACCTATTAAGGAAATATTGTACAAAGATGTTTTGTTTGTGTGTCAGTGTTACTGAATTTTATCATTCTGCAGTTACCCAAAGGATTGTGCCCCCCTAAAATTTAGTGGAATATGATTAAAAACTGTTGAAAGGACTTTCTGGACAAAAATGTATCTTTTAGAATGCAGAAGACTGCCCAGATGGAGGGCAATGAGACCAAAGGAAATTTAACAGGATTGGGACAGTAATTGGACTTTTTGAAATTAGTATGTCAATCTAAAAAACAGCTGACAGAGATATATGGGAACATGACCAAGCATTTCAATAGAAGATATTGTACCAGCAAAAGTACTGCATCCACTGAATGAGCAAAACCAAGGATTCATTAATGAAGCTTTGTTAACGGCATATAATATATATAATGTTATACAGTAACTCCTCGCTTAACGTTGTAGTTATGTTCCTGAAAAATGCGACTTTAAGCGAAACGATGTTAAGCAAATCCAATTTCCCCATGAGAATTAATGTAAATGGGGGGGGGGAGGGAGGGTTAGGTTCCAGGGAAATTTTTTCCACCAGACAAAAAACACTATATATTATATAGATATACACACAGTATACATTTTAAACAAACAATTTAATACTGTTCACAGCTATGATGATTATGAAGCTTGGCTGAGGTGGTAAAGTTACAGGGTGGAAGAGGGAGGGATATTTCCCAAGGAATGCCTTGCTGCTAAATGATGAACTAGCACTGGCTGAGCCCTCAAGGATTAACACGTTGTTAATGTAGCCTCTCACACAAGGCAGCACGAACACAAGGGAGGGGAGACAGCATAGCAGACAGAGACAGGCACATACCTTGTGTGTGGGGGAGAGAGAGAGAGATGCACACTGCCCTTTAAGTAAGCTGACCCACTATTAAATACATTGTCTTTTTAAGTGGATCAGGAAGTTGAGACAGCAGCTGCTGCCCCAAGCTCTCTGTCTCTCTCCATCTGTGTCCCCTCCCTGTTCTGTATGGAGAAGGGGTAAGTGGGGTGCAGGAGTGGGGGGAGGGGGACACCCTGACATTAGCCCCCTCCCTCCTCCTCCTGCACAGCAAGCAGGAGTCTCTGGGAGCAGCTCCAAGGCAAAGGGCAGTGGGGGGGAGGGACAGCTGAACTGCCAATTGATAGCCTGCTGGGTGGCTGCAGCACAGTGAACTTAGGGGAGTGGGGAGCCGATAGGGGGAGCTAATAGGGAGGCTGCCAGTCCACCTGGTTACAAGCCCCCACCAGCTAGCTGCAACGGGTCGCTCTTCCTGCAAGCACGGGACAAAGCAGGCAGCTGCCAAATGACTTTAGAAGGGAGCATTGCACAACTTTAAACGAGCATGTTCCCTAATTGATCAGCAACGTAACAAAACAACATTAACTGGGAAGACTAAGTGAGGAGTTACTGTAATGGCTTTTAAAGAAGTATAGTATTGAATCAATGTATTCTAATATCATCATGTGAAGTATGTGGGGGATACATACTATCCAAAGTCAAACCAGCCTTAAGTGAGTGATACGAAGCAAGAAAACTTGCTCTTTTATCATCCTAGAAAAGTTAAAAATGTGGGACAAGAGAGATAACACCAGCTACTCAAGGGTCCAATACCATGAGGTTAAATGAGAGACCACTGCAACCCATACAGGGTGGAACAAGTTTGTTTTCCTTCCTCAAATACTTTTGCAAGACAATGCAAGATCTGGAACGTCCCAGACATCCTGCTGTTTGCACCTAGGGGACACTTACATGTGCAGGTGTAATGTCTTACAGAGTTGCTGGCATGTGGATTCACTCCAGGAGAACAATACAGTTTAGATGCTGGAACATTCATAAAGAAAAAAACTGCCTATGCTAGTGATAACAAGTATTGTATGGTGGCTGAAGAGGACCATTTCTCATATGGACCTAGGAATGGTATTTTAATTGGCCTAGGTACTGTTTCACACCTAAATTTCCTAGGGTAAAAAATGGAAAAATTGTTATATTTTGTACCAGTTTTTATAATGTAAATAAAAGCAAAGTTAAAATTACAGCAAGATGCTCTAAAGTCAGAGCAAGCTTATAATATAGAATTATGCCCTAATGGGTGAGGTGAGCTTTCACCCGGTGGTGTGTACTTTAAGCCTAGTATTAATGGTAGTTCAAATAACTACAAGTACTGTAGTCTTCGGAATGTGTTGCTGGATAGTGAACTTAAAAAAGAAAGCACAAAGAGGCAGGAATATGATGCAAATTAAATGAATGCTAATATAAATAACAAAAACAAAAGCAGTGGAATATAGGCGTGGCTTGCCATGAGTAATTAGACATGCGTTAGGCCTCACTTCTTGGGAGACAGGACTACGGAGGTAAATGGATCAGCAGGCTGTAAACAGAATAACTGTACTAGCTAAGATAAGGGGGAACACCCAGAGAACCATTTACAACGGACAAGATAAATCCAGAATATGAAGATGAGGTAAAGAGTAAGTCATAATGGACAGAGCATGCTGTACAAGGACTGGTTCCTACAATGTAACCAAGTTAATCCCAAAATGTATGATGCAATATATAGTAAATACAATGTCATGTGTAAACGTATTTAAAGGAAAAGGTTTGCTCTAACTCTGGGTGTGTTGTATGCCTGGTACCCACCCCCTATGCTTGAGCCTGATCAGCTCAAGTGTAGTTTGACTGCATGCCAATAAAGATACCTCAAAGACGAGTTTGGTATTAAGCCGAGTTCTTGGGAAGCGAGTGAATAAGATATTGGAGGCTACTGAATAGATAAGGTCTCAGAAGCTACCCGAACACGTGGGTTTCAAATACTGCAGCAAAAAAATTTCTTTAAAAACCTATTTGGAATCTATTCAAATATAGCTTGGGGAACCAGTTCAAAGTCTTCTAAAAGACTATTTTTCTTTTAAAAACAAATTTAAATTTTAGGCCAAATTTAAAGAAACACAATCAACTTGAATTCTCTACTGATTTAAGATTTTTTTAAATGAACTAAATGCATGTTCAGATATGATATCGGTCATCAAAATCCTCTGGCAATTGTTTTGGGGTTTTACAATCACTTTTTAAAAATCTCTCTCTTGTCTATGCTGAATGAAAGATCAACATGGAAATCTGACTATAACTGACTGAACAGGAAGTAATTTACTTTGTGCGTATTAAAGGAACAACAACAACAAAAAGATTTTCCTCCTCCATGATTACCTTAGCTGTTATTTTGAACCCTAGTAGATAAGCTTTCAAACAAATGTGATATTTAAACAAGTAATAACATTTACACATGAAGACTGGATTTCAAAAGAGCCTAAGGCCCATGTTCCTTTAAAAATCCAAGACAAAACAAATAAAGCATTAAGCTCAGATTAAAAAGATAACAGACCTCTTCTTTTGTTAAATGCTGTTCACGCATAACATCCATATATGTTCTGGCATTCATTTTAGGATCAGGTGTCTTCCCTCCTGCAGAAGAGAACAGCAACAGGACAGGAATACAATAAGTACAGGATAATCAAAAAAATCTACTTTTCTCATTGTCCTGCTCTAATATTATATTATTCCATAATCACTTAATTTTACTTTTTTGATTGAATTTTTTTAAAAATTACACGTATCTTACGTTTATTCAGTTTGTTGATCAATTTAACCTGTTTGAACACAAACATAACTACTGCAGTTTAAAACAAATATTTTAAAGCAGATAAAAATGATAAAATGACAACACAGTTAAGAGTCTTCAGAAGTGATGGGTTCCTGGGTTGCTAATCCGGAATACGTACACTTTCGTGCCTTTGTGTCCATCAGCAGTTCTGACTTCAAGCAGCAGAATAGAAGCCTAGAAAATTATCTCTTTACCATTAGTAACACTTTGGAAAGATATTTATATTCAAAACATTACCTTGTGTAAGCTGTTAAATCCTACTTGTTATCTGACTATGAATAACTACTGTATACCTAGATAATGATTCAAAATGTTTTAGCATAAAGATCAGTTTATACATTTGACAAATTTGGACAAAAAAAACCCTCTAGTTCTTTATTTTGAGGTGTCATATTGTAGAAGGGCTTCATTTTTTATATTATAAAAAAATGAAATTATACTATTTGACCCTCTTTTCTTCTGAAGGTACAATTACAATTGGGAGTTGATTGTAATACAGTACATTTACCATCATGATGATACTCACAGGCAAAAAGCTTTTTGTATACCATGTTTTATTCTGTGTATCTTGAGTTTTTATTTTAACTTTTAAATACTTTACGGAAGCCCAAGTATATAAAAATGAGACTTATCATGGACACACTATTCTAAAAAAATGTGCAGATTTGCTATACAAGCAGTATAGCATTACAATTTAGGAAAAATAAAATTCTTAAACATTTTCTATACTGAAGATCATTGCCCAATTGGCAGTGTCATTCTGACACTAGCTTTGATAGGACTTTCCTTTGGAATACTTTTTCACCATAATTTACACAGGATGTGTTGAACTGCACCCTTAAGAATGCAGACAGGACTGGCATATAGCAGTACTGCTGTAGGAAAGAAATTAAGGACAGTTAGTATGGGCCTGTGAATTCTGACAAAACATGTTTATATCAATTATTACAATTAAGCAAGTAAAATAATTAATATCCCTATTAATTCATGCAGGCTGAAATTCTAATTTGTAAAACCTGCAACAGATTCTAATTTTAAGCAAACAGGCGCCTTATTTTCACTTGTGAAACTCACTCACCTGAGGAAAGCTTCCATCAGGCCCATTATGCCCCTTGTGCTGACTTGCATACTAAAATTAGCAGAACAGACTTGCACTATTAAAAGTATCGAAGTCTCTTTATATGCTTTTTGTTTCACTCAGCTATACTACCTGCATTAACATAAGATGGTAAGAATTATGTGCTCTATTTTGAGAATTAGCATTTCAAAAGCAATAATCCTGTAAATCTATGATTTGGAATGAAAACTTTCCATGTACTCAAAGTAGTATTATTTTGAGCACAAAATACATAAGTTGTTCAAAGTACAGTACACAACCCAAAACAAAATGAAAAGAGAAACCTTTAACCCTTTGTGTTTCTATGGCAATGGCTCATTATTTTCTTGTCCTTCTACCTGGAAAGAAAACTTGTGTTATAAAGATGAAAAATATGACATCTATGATTTCAACCAAATCTATAAAAATCTATATAAAAAAGGGGATGTTTAAAACAAAACTAAGTTCATAAGCATGCCAAAAGAAATCAAAGGGCTAAAGACAATTTAAGACAACAAACTTGATAAGACCTATAAAAAAGTGAAACCAATTACCATCTGCAAAAGGATCAAGACGCTCAGGAGAAATGATCATCATCCGTCTGTGCTTTTTGTATTCATCTTCTCGATCTGCAATCTTCTGTGGACGATGTTCAGCAAAGGGATCATACTTAAAGTAAAGAATATTTGATTGTTAGCCCACTATACAAAATAGCAGTATGAAAGATAATTGATGAGTGGTAGAAAGGTAAACCCATGTGGGTTTCCAGTATTATTACATGGGTTAGGATTTATTTTACAGTCTCAAATCATAAAACATCGGAACAGTAAACTGAGGGGAAATTACCCTTTACAACTGGAAAAAATGATTGCTACCAGTGAATTTCTGTCCAGCAGTCACATCTGACTAAACCACATTACCATGCTTCAAATTAATTGCTCTTTCACTTAACTGTAGTTTTTTCTCCTCCTTATAAAGATGATTTTCAAGCACTTGACCCTGTTTTTAGTAATTATAAAAGTGCCAGTTTCATAAGGAAAGAACTAAGGTATTTTTCCAAATGGCTTTTAAAGTCTTAAAAATATGGAACATAAAAGCTATAGGAGCCACTTTAAGATAATATATTGTATAATCTTTTACTAAAAACCAAAAACACTTACACAAAAAACCTAGAATGACTTTCCTCTATACTCCTATATTTAAGAAAATTCACCTGTTCAGTTGACTGTGGTATGTCATTAAGTAATGCCACTGGAGCATGGTACCCTGGCTTCTTCTGACCAAGCAAACTTGTAGAGGAGTAGTCATCATCATCCTGTCAAAACAAAATTTTCAGAAAGATAAATGTATTGTTTATTTTAAACCGCATGTTGCAAGATTTACATTTTATAGCTACAGATTTCTATATTGTATTGAAATAGAATCAGCTACATTTACTCTATACTTTATCCCCCTGCTCATAAAAGTACAGTTTTACTCCAAAAAATCAACTGCTGAGCAGATGATGCTACTTACATTATTAAAATATAGCTTGCCGAGGTGCAAGCATCATGTGTTCTGCCACATGTTGTCAAGCCTGAAGTAAATTGTCTACACTTGTTAAACAGAAGTACCAGATGATCTCCAACATCAATTGTTGGAAATGTAAGATGCCAGAGGCATGTAATATACCTAATAAAAAGAATCTCCACTCTACACAATCCCCAGTAAATCAATTCAATCTGAAATTTTGGGGAAAAAAAAAAAAGGCGATGTGAATGACAAAATTTCACGAGGGAATGCTGATGGGAAACCTGGGAGTGGGGGCTGGAAGGAATCAGAAACTTATAAAGAAACTGCCCACTTAATAATAGCTACTGAATCACAAACAGAATTCTAAACGAAATATTATTAGAAATTCTCATGTGAAAAGTACCTACAATATATATACTGTACATATAGTAATCTAACTATATTCAGTACAGACATTCCCTGCTACAGCTCAGTAGCCAGTTTTAATACTATTAAATAGCTATTAAAAGTAAGCCATTTGAACTGAAATATATGCAAAAGTTATTAAATTGACTTTATCCCTTCATTAGGAGGTCTGTTTTAAATGCAGCCTTTGACCTCTTCAAATGACAACTAATAGCACTTGACCAAAAAAACTAGTAAGCAAGTATCAAAATACCTACTATGTAACCAACTTTTGAATTACAAGTGTCAGCTTAACTTTTGTTTTGTTTACTCTTCTCCTTACCCCATATACTCTTTTAAAGAGTATACCTGGGTTATTAAACTACACGGTCTACTTCTTTATAGTCAGAGGAGTTAATAGGTGTTTTGTGACTATTCACACAACTAGAATTTTGGTTATGACTTAAAATATTTGCCTAAACTTTGTAAACATTGGGAATGAATATTTTGACAGTCTTTTATTTAACGACATGATTGAGGAAAGGAGGTAAATACCAGCAAAAAGACAATCCCTTTTATTTTCTCTCTTTTTACTCTTAGACTCTATATAAATTAAAATTTTAAATTTTACTTAGTTTGAATATTTTAATCTTAAAATTTCAATCTGTAAAGAAATCTGCTAGTTTTTTTCTTTATTTGACTAATTTAAAAATACTCAGAGAAACAAAATTAAGATCTGAATTATTTTGACGGCTTTCCCTAAATCAAACAATATGTTTCACTTACATCTTCTAATTCAGTTGCTGCAATAGAAGTCACATATCCAGCAAACCTGCTGTCACTGCCACCATAAATCTCTTGATCATAGTATCCTGTGGAATCAAGGCCTACTCCCTGAGCTTCATCAAGGGCAGCCTTTTTTCCTTGAATTTCTCGAATCTGTGCTTCAATATCTAGGAAGAAATAATCAATTTTAGTATTCTTATATAGTTTGTTGCCAAAGCAAAGTTTACAAGCATGATAAGTGGTGAGACATTTGAGAAAAATCCAGTAAATAAGCAGCAATATTTAACATTACACAGAAAAGACTGATTTTTTTCCTCCCTATTCCAAAGTGATCCTCTTATAGTAGCATCTCTCACGCACAGTTATATTAGAATAATATCTAAATGTACTGCAAGTGAGCCAAATTTGGGGGGGTTCCTGAGATACAGCTTACCCCAGTACTGTTCTTAAGGTTGGCACATTCTCAATTCTTTTTTAGCAGACCTAAGGATTAAAACAAAGTTCTGATCATGCCTAAAATGGCCTCAACTGTTCAACATTTATCTTAGCTAGTGAATGACATTCACTAACCCGTTTCCCATTATTTATTAAGTTTTATTCAGTTATAAATGTATCTGTTTGTATGGGTATGGAATAAAAGTATATTTTTGGAAACTTAATTAATCTTTATTAGTTCACAACCTATGCTGGGTAGGGCTGACATCATTCACAGACAATAGTAATAGATACATTTACAATGTTATATTACTACATACACAGCACTCATTACAAGGTTCATACCAGGGTGCAAAAGAGCAATGCCAGGTAGAGCGCACTACAGCAGCACACATTACTGGAGCTCATTAATGAAATAGTCTTTCAAAGGGCAGGTCTACACTACTGCGGGGATAGATGCTCTGAGACTGATCCACTGGCGTCGATTTAGCAGGTCTAGTGAAGACCCGCCAAATCGACTGCAGATCACTCTCCAGTCAACCCCTGTACCTTACTCTTCTAGTCAGGGGTAGAATAAGTCGATGGGAGATTTTCTCCCGTCAACCCCCCATGGTATAGACCCCATGGTAACTTGACCTAAGGTACGTAGCTGGAGTTGCATAGCGTAGGTCAATTTACCACAGTAGTGTACACATAGCCTCTGTGCACCAAATAGCTCTAGTTTGAGCTCTTCTTACTGCTCTGGTATCCAGCTGCTCAAAATCAGGAGACAGCCATTCTACCTTTGCATTCCCTCTCTCCTTCCCCAGCACTCCAGCAGAAACTTTCCCCTCTTTGCTTCATAAATATTATGCAGGACATGGCAGGCAGCTAGAACTACTGGGATTTTTTTTCACCAAGTTTCAATCTTGAGTAGACAGCACCAGCGACCTTTCAAACAGCCAAAGGCACATTCAACTGTCATTCTGCATGTGATGAGCCTGTAATTGAAGCACTCCTTGGAACTGTTGAAGCAGCTGGTGCCCAGCTTCCTGAGCCATGGGAGTATGGGGTACGCTGTGTTTCCCAGGATCACTACTGGCATTTCAACATCCCCAGTGGTAATCTATCAATCTGGAAAGAAAGTCTCTGCTTGCAGCTTTCTGACCAGCACCTGTGTTCTTAAAGATGCATACATCATGCACCTTCTCTGATCAGTCCACACTGATGTTAGTAAAGTGTCCCCAGTGATTGACTAATGCTTGCATTACCACAGAAAAGTAGCCCTTTCTGTTGATGTACTCTGTGGCAAGGTGGTCTGGGGCCAAAATAGATGGCATGCATCTCCCTATCACTCCACCACATTTTGGGAACCCCACTGCTGCAAAACCATAATGTTCTGCACATTGCCCAGTGTCTCAGTCATTTGACTGATTGGTAGCAATTGGGCATTGCAAGTTCCCACAGAGCAATCATCACTTGCTCCTCCTCTGTCAGTGCAGATCTCAGTTTGGTGTCACTGCTGGAGGGCTCTGCACACAGATCCAGGAATGTGGCCTTGTGCATCCGAAAATTCTGCAGCTACTGCTCCTTATCCAAAACCTGCATGACAGTGCAAACCCAACAGTCGATGCTCGTTTACCAGGTCCACAACCAGTGTTCTATCATCTGCAGCTGCTCTGTGAATACCACCAATAACTTTGAATTGTTTCTTTCTATGTCCCACAGACATCTAGCCTCCAAGGATTCATCATGTTCCCTGCAGCTCCTCTGGTGGCTTTGCAAATACTGCAAGATCAGGTGCCCTATGCTTGCAATGCTCATGAGAAGAGTAGAGTGTGCAGGATCCATATATCTGACACAGATGGCAGACAGTGAGAAGGGACATGCAGGTTTGTGGGGATTTTGAAAAGAGGCACAAAACATTATGGGATGGAGAACACTGCATTATGAGATGCTGAAATCATGTTCCCAGCACCCCGCGTGACTCATTTGGTCCCATGAGGCATTGCAAAACCCTCCCAAAACACCCTGCATTAGATGGTGGCACGCTGCACAGTGGGATAGCTACCTATGGACACTGCTATCTGCATCAGTGCAAGTGCTGCTAATGAGGACGTGTACCACTGACACAAATAGGGTGACCAGATAGCAAGTGTGGAAAATCGGGACACTTTTCTGGGGCAGGAGGATGAGGGATATAATTTCATATATAAGACAAAGCCCCTAATATCAGGACATCTGGTTACCCTAGACACAAGGAGCACAGTGTAGGCATTCAAAAGCAATTTAATTACTGCAGCAGCTGTACGCCGACGTAATATAGGTTGACATAATTTTGTAGTGTAGATAAGGTCTCACACAAGTTTACACCCCTCAAAGCTACTGTTTCAGGCTGCATTCATCTCCATGGGGTGCTCTCCTGAGAATTAAAACATTGAGATCAATGGACTACTTCACACTTCTCAGAGCCTCCTATTCTTTCTTGATTATCCTGTGTTGGAAATCCAGATACAGCAAAGCAATCGCTGATGATTAATTTCATAACATATTATAGTGGAGCACCACCTCTCCAGCTGTTAAGACTGAGAAGACTTTTTTTTTTTTTAAAAAAGGGTGATTTTTCAAAGTGATCTAAAATACACATGCTCACTCATAAAATTTGGCTTAGTTATCCAAATTTGGGGTCATTTTAGCAAGAGGTTCCTGAGATACAGTCCATCTGAAAAAAAAAAGCTTGTATTAAGGTTCACAGATTCTACCAATGTTTTTTGTACACACCTCACCCATGAATGGCTTAATGGGACAGCAAAGGGACGGTAAGCTAGAAATGGCAGTGGTGGGATGTACCTTGCAGGGCATGAGGGAAACACACCAGTCTTCTCTCACTCATTTGAAGTTACTGTAACTAGCATGTAATAAAATCATCAAGGTTTTTTTAGACATAATCCATGTCAGATTTCTCTCACTGACCCCGTAAGCATACAGTCCAAACATTTGAAAGTACAGCCATTATCCCACTCGACTATAACAAAGTGGGGGGGGGGGAGAAGAGGCACTTAGGAATCACATAGCAACCATGTGGCCTATGGGGTGAACAATGGACTGGAACTCAGAAAGTCTGGGTTCTATTCCCATTCCTGCCACTAGCATGCTGGCTCACCTTGGCCAACTCACTTCACTGCTCTGGGCCTCACTTTCCCCACTTGTGCAATGCAGAGCATGATATTTTTGTCCTTGGTAAAGTTTTTTGACATCTACTGATGAAAACTGCTACATAAGAACTAAGTATTATCATTACCTGGCAGAAGTAGCATTTCAACTACACACATTACAACTGCCTAAGTGACCACTAACTCCTACCAACAACATGTTTCTGTTAAAAACAAACAAAAAAAAAAAAACCCTAAGAAATTCATTGACAAAGGACTTTGTTAACACAGAGTTAAGGTTGCCCAGAGGTATCTCATGCCATTCCAGCAATTCGAGTTAGGCAAACTCAAACTTCTGGAAAGCAGGATATACAGAGTTATGGTACATGTCCATGTAACTTTAACTCTGCCCTCTGAGTGATGCCCCAACACACTAATCGCATATATACCCATACTCTGCCTTTCCAAATGAAATGAATGGGAGTTTTGCCACTGTCTTCGACGTAAGCAGGATCAGGCCTTAAATCAACTAGAGTGATAATAAAACTATAACAATGCCAGACATTCACTACCTCCCGAAGACTCAAACGTGCAACTCTATTATATTCCCAACCAAGCCAGCAAACAAGAAATAAACTATTTGTCCCTAGAACTGTTAGAGGCTATAACTGTAAATGGGATTATAGTGTGTGCCTGCCATTTATAGTGCCACAACAAGAATTAAATTTTCAATTATAATTTAATATTACAATTACTCAAAATATGTTACAGTGATAGCAAAGATGTGGATTCATCAGCAAAGAGGACAGAAATCCCCACAAAACGTCTGGCTGTATTTGCACTCCTATTGTACTTCATTTCAATAGAGAGATATTTTAAGACATTATCTGATCAAAACTGGAGAAGGCAATTTCAGCAGGCCAAACAATTACACAACCCAATACTTGACCAGGACACTGGGTTTATACCCCACACTTGCAGAAATCCCATAAACATTTGTAATGACCGTAAGTGGTCTAATGCTCAATTTTTAAGAAGCACTGTCAGCTGGTAGATCATCTTAGGATAATTAAAGCTGAAAGGATTTTTAAAAGCCTTTCACTATCTGTGTTCTTTATTATCTCTCTTCATTTCATTTCTACTTTCCAGGATGAATGGATTTGTCAGATTTATTTTCCAGTTATCTTGCATTAGACACCAGGCTGGGTCACAAATCCTGTAAAAAAATTTAAACTAAATTAAAAACTGTTTAAGTTTTAAAATATTTACAGGATTTGTGACCCAGCCTGGTGTCTAAAACTTTATTTTCATTAAAAGCTACTAATATTAGGTTTTGTAAAACTTATTTTAAAATCTGAAATCTTGGGCCACATAGAAACACAGAGTCAAATCAAGCTAACTTTGAAGTGTCTCTGAAAATGGCCTTTTAGGCTTCCAGGTTTATACTGGGTCACTGATTCACATAAAAATGGCTTAGTTTAGGGAAAAAAACATCTTTTTAACTGTATCTGTCAGCTCTACAAACTCAAAATCAGATTGGAAATGAAAGCTGGGTTCCTTTCCTCTCACACACTGTCACTAATAATTAAAAAACACCGCAGGTCAAATTATGGTAAGCATTACAAGGGAATGTTTTGTACATACGCAACTGAGGGAATAATTTTACCTGAAAAATCCTTATAACTGGTTACCATGTGTGAGAATTAAAGAACCCAGTCTGAGGGCTCAGGTGCAGTTTTCAGGGCTGCTCGATAGAAAATGGATTTTAATTGTGAGCAAATCTGATATGGAATCATTGAGATACAATGACTATGGAACCTCACCATGCCACTTTTATGGTATTTTTCAAAGCAGAATAGTACATTATCTCTTTCCAAAAAGACAGTAACTAAAACACACACTCTTAGTATAAGGTCAGCATTGATTTAGGCCCCAATTCTGCATTCTTTGTGTACCCTCACAACTGTTTGTTTTCAACAGGAACAGGCTGCAAAAATTTCCCATCATTACCAGGGTTCAGTTACACCGTATTACTCAAATAACCAAGGCATCAATATCTGTCACGTCTTAAGGACTATGTTGTGTACATCAGTTTGTGTGACAGTGCTTAAAACAACTCTCTGGAGCCTTATCAGTTCTACCACCAATAGAATTGAACATGTAGCAATAGTGAACGTTTTGTGGCAAGAGAGTCTAGTGAAGACACCCCTTTAAAAGGAAAAGATCAATCAACAGCAAGTTACAGCATGTGTTTTTTGTAGAGATCACTCATACAACCCCTGATCAGACACAACCCCGCTTAGCGTAGAAAATCAAAGACAGGTAGCATGATTGCATATTTAAAAAGTACTATGCTAGGCAGCAAAGACTTTAGTTTAAGGTCAGTTAAAAGGCTTATTTAAAGGCAGTTAATGAGCTTGGTGACTTTCCTATTTGTCTTGAAAAATCCTGGCAAAATTAACTGATCATCATCTCAGGCCTGATTCAGCAAAACATTTGCTTAAGTGCTTTACTGGTTTGGGACCTTAATATAAATATATAGAATTGTTAATTTAAGTCTGAAGAAGAACTGTACTTTTCTCAAAAGAAAACTGCATTCTAATCTTTCTTTGCTTTTAATATTGAAGACAATTATAATATCTGAGAACATGAAAGTATTAATTCTTCCTTTTCTGCATTTCACCCTATTTTGTAAATTTTATAAACCATGGTATTTAAACAAAGCATAGTATCATGAGTATGATTTAGCTAGAAAAACGGGTATTGAGCACTGAGTCTTTACAAATACAACTGATATCTTCAAGTTAAAAATAATTTAGACAAAGCACTTTTTTTTCCAGGTAGGCCAGAATGTGATAACCAAATTCACATTGGTAGTACCTTACGCCGCAAACAGCTCCATTTACTTCAGTTGACAGCTTGTGGCATAAGGTACTATTCAATGTGAGAAAAGGTATAAGAATCTGGGCCAGTATTAACATATTATATTAAAGAAATATTTTTAATTTAATTTACTTTTCCCAATTCACTGTTTATTTTTTGTCTACTTCAATTAGGCTTTGTCTACACTACCACTTTTGTCGGTAAAACTTTTGTTGGTTGGGTTGTAAAAAACAAACAAAAAAAAAAAACCTGCCAACACAGCTAATGCCACTCATTGGGGGTAGTTTAATTATGCCGGCAGGTGCCTGCTAGCAAAAAGCAGCTACATGTGAGACCTTACAGCGGTACCGCTGTGCCGCTGTAAGGTCCGTAGCGTAGACAAAGCCTTAGTTTGGACATTGAGCCCAATTATTCAGTTTCACTTTTATTTCTAGCGAATCACTTTTAGGTGCTCATACATGAGCAAAATAATTATGCCTGACAGCTTCCCTTTAAAATTATCCAGTTGACAATAAGAGTTTGAAGCTGTTAATCTCTCTGTTCTGATCCCTGGAAAATTGCTTTATGATTTTTTTTTTTCTCAGACATCCTTCTTGGAATATTTAGCTATATACTACAACACTCTGCAGTTGTAACACTGAACACAAATGTGGTTGTTAATCATGCTGACAAAAACTCATTTCATTTGTGATCCAAGGCTAACACCTTGGCAGTTAGACTAACCAACCCTGCAAACATGCTCATGCTTAGTTCATAGTCCCTTTAAAGCCAATGGAGTATGAAGCTAGTTAAATTAAGCATATGCATGTTTGCAAGACTGGAATTTATATTTGAATTGTTACCATTTTTGGTAAATTATGGTTATGAAGTCTGGTACCACAGACAAGACACTGAAGAAACTCAGTGGCCCTGGCAACCCACGGAATACTCAGATTCTCTGCACAATCTATACTTAAAATTTAGGTTGACACACCTACAGTACTCAGGGGTTTGAACAATCCACAACTCTGAGTGCTGTACTTATACTGACCAAACCCAGAGCAGAGAGGTGGCATTCCTATAGTGACAGAAAACCCCCTTCCATCACTATATGCTGCATCTACACTATGGACCTATCCTGGCATGGCTACAGCGCTGTAACCATGCTGCTACCGTCCCCATAGTGTAGACATGGCCACACAGTCATAGAGTTTAAGGCCAAAAGGGATCATCAGATTATTCAGTCTGACATCCTGTACATTCATAGGCCACCAACATCACCCCAGCATCCATATACTATACCCAATAACTGAAATTATTACAGACAAATCCTGGCAGATCAACACCCTTCATTTGAGTTGTGTATGATGCATTCGAATATAAATTGTTTACATGTGTGGTGGACTACTAAGTGCCTTTGTTCTATCAGTTATCTCACAATTTGCTTTAAAGCTGTTTCAGGCCTAGGAAGTATTGCAGACATATTCCGGCAAGACAGTTTTTGCATATGCTCAGTTGGGGAAATGAATCTGGCTACAAATAACCCACATAAACTTTTTATAACAGCAGTTACTATAATGACAAGTTAAGGGCCCAATCCTGCAACTGACTGTGCTTGAAGAGATCCTTTTACAGCCACTCAGAGCCTCAATGAAGTCAACAGTCCTCCTACCATGGAGAATTGGGCTCTCATCAGGACAGATTACTGTATAACCTCACGTGGGCAGAGTGGCTAACAGTATTTCAGGATCATCATCACACCTGGGCACTATATAAGTAACAAGTGTCTCTATTCTCCCTAGCAACCCAGTATCAACTACTTTATTACAAAATAAATACTATTGAAATGGAGGAGATCGAGCGAGAAAGAGACTACGCAAGAAGATCAACGTAGTGTTACCAATTCCCAGTCTCTGGTGTGGAAGGATAGTAAATTGTAACATGCAGTATTTATTAAGTTCCCAGACTTGCCGTGCAGCCACCTGTAACGCGAGAATACCCCCACCTAGCTTTGGTGCAACACTTTTTAGTCAGGAGGAGACAATAACCCGTGTTTGTATTTCTAACTGAGAGGCAACGGGAACGGGAACACGGTGAGCGTCTGGGAGCGAGGCGGAGTTTCCGACACTGAATCACATCCAGACTGGATCCGCACATGGCTCGCCTCTACCCGGAGCCGGGAAGGCGACTGCGCAGGACCGAGCCGGGCTCCGACCGGAGGCGGACCGGGGGCTCGCGGGCCAGACGTCACCTTCAAAAAATGACGCGCAGCCGCTCCCGGCAGCCCCCGCCCCCGTATTACGGCGTCCACCACCCCCGCTCGGCGCCCGCCGCTAACCCATCGCCGCTCTCCCGCGGCGGGGCGGCCCGGATGGGGCCAGGCCAGACCGGGGGGGCCTGGAGCAGACGCAGGCAGAGACGCCATTACACGCAGGCCCTGCCCACTCGCCCGCCCGCTCGCCCACCCACCGCTCGCCGCGGCCTGCGCCGCTCCCCACGCGGTCAAACGGGCCCGGCGGCGCGGTGCCCGGGGGCAGCAAGGCGCGCGCACCCGAGCGGGGGTGGCTCCGTTTCTCACCTTCGTGGGTCTTGGCGATCTTCGCCATTTTGTGCAGCGCGAACAACACCGAGACGGAACTGGAGCGCCCAGTCCCCAGCCACTTCCGCTACGAGGGGCGGGGGGAGGGGAGACTCGCTGCGCAGGCGCAATGTACGTCAGCTAGCGACGGAGACTCACTGCGCAAGTGCGGTTGCGTCGACGGGGGGGGGCGACAATTGCGCAGGCGCAGTGCTGGGCCTCACGGGCGTGAGAAAGCGCCGGGGGAGTAGGGGACGATTCTTTGTAGCTGGGCACCCCCCCGCACACACAAGTTTGTTCCCCTCCGCGTGTTTGGTTTCACGGCACCGTGACAGGCAGCCCGCTCGTGAGGGGCCGGAGCTGGGGTGGAGCTTTTCCTAGCTCCGCCCAGTCGGGATGCCCGGGACAGAGGCCGCTCACAGGAGGCTGTGCCCGTGTCGAGGCTTGGTGCGCCGCTTGGCGGGGCTCCGGTGTCCTGCCGGGCTCGCCCGTGGAGCCTGGGTGCCAGGCAGTGATCTGCCAGACCAAGTTCCTCCCTGACTCTGGAGACGACAGAGTGGGTTGCTCTCTGGAGCCCCACCCCGTCGAAAATGTGATGTCACTCACAGCAAAGTGTGCGGCTATTCA
Organism: Mauremys reevesii; assembly: GCF_016161935.1. Classification (NCBI taxonomy): domain Eukaryota; kingdom Metazoa; phylum Chordata; order Testudines; family Geoemydidae; genus Mauremys; species Mauremys reevesii. The sequence continues at coordinate 22,984,043 of NC_052633.1, read as the reverse complement.
TTGCATGGTCCTTTTCTCCTTTCTTACCCACTTTGAGAAGCAGTGAGACAGTTAATGCTGCCATTTAAATTCTCATAATGGGATCTATGAGTTAAAACCTCACTGAGATTAATGAGGCAATTCACATCCCTCAAAGATATTGTCTCAGGTCCAGTAAACGGAGGCAGAAGTCACTGAATCAGTTAACTTCCAAAATATAAAGTAAGCCTATCTTCATAACAATAAAAGCTACAGACGTTTTTAAAAAAAACATTCTGGAGCACAAGATGGTGGATGAGGAATATAGGGAATGCCATGTATTCACCCCCAGCTTGAGTCATGTCCATGCTATTGGTGGCAGCTGTTCCCTTGCCTTTCACAGTGCTAGGAGATTGTGGCACCATGCCAAGAAAGTGTCAACTTATCATCAAACTGTGACAGAGTTCCACCTGAGTGCCAATGTGCTGACTGGAATGACATAGCACAGTGTGGCAACACGATTGCTCTGCCGGGGACCTGCAAGCAGGCCCAAAATCCACACCACAGGAAATCAGCATAACCCTGAAACAGCTTGGATAGACATCCGATCTACTCTATCTATCACTGCTGATCTGATGATGACCCTGCAGTAACACTACTGCAAGTAGCAGTTTTTGAGGCTGCTACTTTAGAATACAGGAGCAGTATTACTTACGAGTATGGGTGGCAGTGTGTCACCACCATGATTTCTGTAATGTTTAAGAGGTTTGGGGTTTTTTTGGTGAAAAGTCATGTTGTCCAAGTCTGGTCTTATTTGCTAGTTTTGCAGTAGTGCAATTCCACTGATTTATCTGGAGTTACTCCTGATTTATGCTGGTATTTTTAAAGGGTATTTAGGCACCCAAAGATGCAGATAGGTGCTTAGTGGGATTTTCAAAAAGCACCTCAGTGACTAACTCCTTTAAAAATCAGACCCAAACTGCCTGCAAATCCTTCTCAACGTAGCTACAGCAGCTGGTCTTTGCAGCTACAAAAGTGATTGCTAGACACTGCATAGGGCACTCAGGAATTATGTTAATTCCGTATGTTCCTTTGGGCTGCCTTCGCTGGAGAGGTTTGAAAGAAACCTTAACTAAACTCAGAAACATATTAAGTGGATTTTCTCAAATTAAAATTAAAAAAATCACCTTTAGACTCAGACCAAACCTGGAAAGTTTCAACCCTAAAGGAAACACGCAGAAAGTTGAATTGGACTTGGACTAGCAACCAAGGGGTGAAAGGCTCTGTATTCTGTTAAACAAAGAACAACAGAAAACTGCATGAAATTATAGCAAAAGCTGTGGTGGCTTTTATTTTTATTCTCCTGAGTTAGCGTGACCACCACCATTTTCAGTTAGGTTCCCAAAGTCTATTAGATTGTAATGGTTTTCAGCCACTCAGTGATACTATGCTGAGACACTACCATGATGGGTGCTCTATAAATACAAATAATGGGTAGATTAGATAGACAGATGTCAGCAACCTGGTCTCACCAGCAAGTAGGTGGGCAAAGATGTCATCATCATATCTCTTCTATTTTCCTGATGTACCAGAGAAGTTTAGATGAATGTATTAGTCAAACCAATGTTGGCAGTTTGAGTTCTTTAAGGGCATTTTAAGAGATCCTGTTAAATTCAGATTGAGATGGACTAGCACAGCTGTTTGGAATTTTGATTGGGATAAATGGTGGAGTTTTTAATGGGATAGATGTTGCTATGGGGAGGAAGTTAATATTTTATTATAGTTTGTTTTCTGTGCTGCAGATAAATCTTGTCAAGCTGTATGGTCTAATTCAGTTTTCATTGGGGAATGATCTAACTGTAATGTTATTTTTCCATTTATTTGGGCTGGGCATTCAAATAGCTGGAAGATGGTGAGGATCTTTTCTTCTCTTCCCTTATTTTTATATTCCCTTTTATCAGTTCATGTTTTGTTAGACTCTTTACTGACACCCCACCCCTTCTTCCCATAGCCACAGAAAGGATTAGTTGTTGAGTCTCTTGGGGATCCAGGTCGGGAGATCAAGATAGATGAGAATTCAGTGTAGCAGGAGTTTAATGTGTGTAACTGTGATAGTTCTCGGGGTACCCAGGGTTGTTAGTCACCCTGTAACCCTCTTGCCTTCAGTGAGAGAGAGTCTTGCTTATGCTTAACTTGTCAGTTTCCGGACACCTCCAGTCTTTTAGACCTCAAGTCCTCATGATAGATCAGGTTGTCTTTTTGCTGTTCATTATGGTTACTCATTGTATACTTTCTTTTATAGTATTTCCTTTACTCAAAATACATAAACAGAAAATAATCAGCTGTAACAATCCTATCTGTTTCCAATCTTCTTACTTCAGTGTTTGGAACGTGATCCTTAGCTAACCAGCAAACTGTGGGTAAATCCTGCCATGACTATGCCACTGTGATTGTTCTCAAGGTACTCAGGACTGTGAGTCACCTTGTTACCCTCCTTCCTCCAGTGAGAAAGAGGTTTGCTTGTGCTTTAGTGGAAGTTAGCTCCCTGACACCTCCAGTCTGCTAATCACACAAACAATCTCCTCTGAGCTATGCCAGCCCTTCCTTTGCCTTGAAGGTTAACAGGTATACTGGGTACCTGAGCCTCTTTAAAACATTTCCTTGCAGTGGCCAGCCCCTTATCCACTGAACACTCACAGTAATACCAGGTCTGCTGTCTCCAAAGGAACAGTATACACACCTGCTTGAATGACTCAACTCGGGATCAGCTCCTTGTATAATGCCACAGGACTGAGATATATTTATAGTATTTATAGTTAATTGACAATAAACTTATGATTGTTTTATCAAGATTTAAGAGATAGCGAGTAAGAATAATGAAAACAGGTTACATATAAAACAAAAGTATAACATATTTTCTAAAGACTAAACTTAACAGGCTAACCTTTAGTCTAATACATCTAGCTCACCCCAAATGTCCTTTGTACCATTTTGAACAAAGCCTGGTTCAGAGCCCATTTCCATGAATATAAACACACTGTCCATTTACTTCCTAGATGCAGGGATAAAGGTGTCTCCTTTTGCCTTCTCCTTATATCCCCCAAAGTTCATTGTTTGTCCCCACGATCAGGGTTGACCCCTTGTGGTTTATTTTCCAGTGGGCTGACTCCCTGTTGATTTTGTATGTAAATAGGGCTTCCATTGTGTTGGTTTCCAATGCTTAATTTACATGCAGCCCAAAAGAGACTAGTGAATAAACATATTTCTCTGGCAGAAGTCTATTTGTCAATTCTGCCTTGACACAGACTTCAGGAACATATTTTCAGCATGCATAGATAACTCCTTACATAGTGTCAGTACATACATTTCACAACAATATTAATGACCAATATCATCCTGGCTTTCTTTTAAGACCTCACATGATATTCTCTGGTGAACCAGAATGTACATACCAACATCAAGATATTCTTGTAACCCCCTTGACACTTGGCACTAAGGAGTTTGCGGGTGACAGTAACCAATTGAAGTCATTGTCACGTGATGGTGTTCCCTATAATGATTAGTGTGTCTTTCCTTCTCTTGCATCTCAAGCTTGGCTTCTAATGTTTGTTGTGCTGCAGAGTTAACATCAGTAACAAGGTTGTAAGTATAGCTTGTCAGGAATTTTCTGACAATGTTGTTGTTGTTGTTTGTTGGAAAATGCTAATTAGTCAAAACTAAATGTTTCACAGACATATTTCAGTGTTGATGAACTTCCGCTAATAGACAGAAAGGGTCCAATGGGATCCTGCCTGGGCCGGGTTCATTTAGAAACCTGCCTGGTTTCCTGCCACCTCATCTAGCAGGCTGCTGAGGAGACCAGGTTTCTAGGATCCATGACTCCAGGGCATCACCACCATGTGGACTGTGTAAGGACTGGGGCTCCCAGGGTCCATGGCTCTGGGGTGGCCCTGCCACATTGACTGCCTCAAGGCAGGGAATCCCAGGCTTCTACGCTCACAGCTCCATAGCAGGGAGCTTGGAAGCTCTGAGATCTCTGGCTTGAGACCCTGACATATAGTTAGGAGCCTACTAAAAGTTTCTAGGTGCTCTGTTCCTGGGGGGAAACTCCTGTGATTCCATGAGACTTCCTGGGCCACCCCTGACTTCTGGGGAGCAACCCAGAGACTCCCCCGGAGTTGAGGCAGTGTGAGAAGACCCTAGAAATCGGGGAAGGACAAATCAAATGGAAATGTTTCAATATTTCCTAAAATAACATTTTTTGGAATTTCCTTTTTTTCCCCCTCTCTTATTTGGAGTCAAAACATTTTCAAAATGATGGAATTTCCTGTGGAATAAAAATTCGGAGTCTTGACCATCTCTAGTTACAAATAATTGCTCTGACTAAACATCCTCCAGCATAACAGGGAAATAAGACATATTTCAATAGTTGAAGAGGGCATGACTCCCAGGAACACTTCTAATAATTAACTTCAGAATAGGCCATCTCCTGTAAACTAGAAAACCTAGCCCCAATGTTGTGTTGTGATTGAGTTTGGTGCAGTCTGAGGGTGGGAGGCAAGACTTTCATCCTTCCTCCCCCACAGATTCTGGAAGCTGCAAAGACAGTTTCCCAGGACCACTCTAACTTATGGCTGCCTACCGTGGCCCCTTCTTTGACACATTCTTTCCTTCCTTTTGTGATATCCCCATCATGCTCCACCAGCTCTATGTCTCCCTCCACCTCACATCAGGGAGATTCTCAGGTAGTTATTTCTACTGGGTTTATGACTCCTGCATCCCAGTGGAGCTGTCATACAGTAGCCTTATGTAACCCTGAAGAAAGCCTCACATTTTTAAATGTAGTTATAAGAAAAAAAAAATCTGCATGGTGTGAGAGGCTCAGAAGAGCAAGACAGAGAAGGCAGTAGGGAATTGGTCCTGTTTACTAATATACCCAATGCCAGCCTTGAAAAAAATCATACCTGCATGTAACAGGATGAGCTGTCCCCATTACTGTCAGTGGGAACCTGGGGCCAACCCACCCAGGGCCGGTGCAACCCATTAGGCGACCTAGGCGGTCGCCTAGGGCACTGACATTTGGGAGGTGGCGACCACAGTGGCCAGATGTTCGGCCGCCGGGGTTGCCGAACATCCGGCCACCGCGGTCATCGGTGGTATTTCGGGGGCGGGACCTTCTGCTGCCTCTGTCGGGGATGCCATTTTGAGGGCGGGACCTTCCGCCACCTAGGGCGCCAAAAAGGCTGCCAGCGCTCCTGAACCCACCCTGTTCCAAGGCCTGGCCATTAAGAACAGCTGCTCAGGAAGGAATAGTGGAACCCAACTGATAATGGGGGACACGTACCAGTAGAGTCACCACCTCCTGAGCATGATAGAGCCCTGCTTTTTAGATAGAGGGAGAGCTGAGAGGCAGGAGAGAACTGGAGGAAGGGATGTCCTGGGGTAAAACAGAACTTTGGGGAAGTGGAAGGAGCTTGCTAGAAATGAAGCACAGTTTCTGGAAGGAGGATTATGGTCCCCCTGCCCTGAGGAAGAAGTCTGAGACCGGGATTAAGGAAGAGACCTGGGAGAGAATCCAGAGTGAGTAGAATAGTGAGTGGAGTCTCCAGAGTTTGATGCTTTATAAAAAAGAAGCAGGGCTGCCAGGAATGTTTGTAGTATAGGAAGAGGCCCTGGGTGAGAGAAGCAGAATAGACTGTGGTTACTGGAGGGGTTTCCAGGCCTGGGACGCTATAGAAGAGGGTGGCCACGGGTCCTCCTATATTGCTACCCTGTGATGATGTGCAGTGACACCTGTAGATGAGGAGAATATAGGACTGATTAGAGCCTGGGAGGGAAGTGCTGGAAATGAGGTGAAGAGGAAGGAAAAGAGAGTCCCTCAGGCAGGAAGAATCTTGCCTGCCAAGATGGGGGTGGAAGACTTGTTTGTATTTTGATACCTTGAAAGGGGTGGATTTTTGTGATTTAGCTGGAGGACTAAGTCACCAAAGCACCCAAACTGTGCTGAAAGCCAAGATGATCATCTCAGATGAGGGAAAACTGAAGCAGGGTTAGTGCATTGCCCTGTGAGGAGGTGTGCTCTGGGACTGCATTGTACAACACTACAGGACAGGTACAGCTGGAGGGTATGTGCTGTGACCCCAAGTGTATTAGCTTGCAATAAATCCCCAAAGTTTGTTTTGAGGGAAGCCAATTGAATCCGAATGGAGAAAGAGATAATCAGTTTAAGGCAAGGAGCCAAACCTATGTCTGCTTGCTCTTATGTTTTGTTGCAGAGCCATTGGCCATTATCTTTGAAAACTCATGGTGGTCAGGGGAGGTCCCGGATGATTGGAAAAAGGTTAATGTAATGCCCAGCTTTTAAAAAGGGAAGGAGGAGGATCCAGGGAACTACAGGCCAGTCAGCCTCACCTCAGTCCCTGGAAAAGTCATGGAGCAGGTCCTCAAGGAATCAATTCTGAAGCACTTAGAGGAGAGGAAAGTGATCAGGAACAGTCAGCATGGATTCACCAAGGGCAAGTCATGCCAGGCTAACCTAATTGCCTTCTATATGAAATAACTGGCTCTGTGGATGAGGGGAAAGCAGTGGACGTGTTATTCCTTGACTTTAGCAAAGCTTTTGATACGGTCTCCCACAGCATTCTTGCCGGCAAGTTAAAGAAGTATGGGCTGGATCAGGCCTGCAGAACTCATAAAGCAGCAAGGGCCATATTACTCCAAAGAAAACTGCTGAGGGCCAACCCCCCACGGCCCCACGAACCCCGCCCCCCACAGCTCCTCCAAGCCCCCCCGAAACACAACACCCCCCAGTCCTCCTGAAATACTCCCTCCCCAGCGCCGCGCAGCCCCCCTGAAATACTCCCCCCCCCAAGCACCACCCGCCCCACGGAAACAAACCCTCCTTCTCCAGCACTGCCCCACCGAAACAACGGTATTGAACCTTGATATGTTACAGCGGGCCCCTAAGGTAGTATACTTAAGGTAAAAGAAAACTATCTTTTTGCTAGAAGTAGAATAAGATCTTCCCCCAACTTTGTAATCAATTGCCCTGTTGAATTAATTAGGTGTGTATGAGGAAGGCAGGCACCTCCAGACAGCTGCAATCCTGGGAGAGGGGATGGGAGCCAGACCAGATCAGTAGAACAGGTCAGCCACTGACTCCTCGCTCGCCTCCTCAGCCCCCAACCCAACTGGCTCGCCTCCTCACCCCCCACCACTGCCCACCCGCCTCTCCAGCCCCCCTCCCTCACCCACTGCTTGTTGTGCAGCCTGGGCTGGATGAATGGACTATAAGGTGGATAGAAAGCTGGCTAGATCGTCGGGGCTCAACGGGTAGTGATCGATGGCTCCATGTCAAGTTGGCAGCCGGTATCAAGCGGAGTGCCCTAAGGGTCAGTGCAGGGGCCAGTTTTGTTCAGTATCTTCATTAATGATCTGGAGGATGGCGTGGACTGCACTCTCAGCAAGTTTGCAGATGACACTAAATTGGGAGGAGTGGTAGATACACTGGAGGGTAGGGATAGGATACAGAGGGACCTAGACAAATTAGAGGATTGGCCCAAAAGAAATCTGATGAGGTTTAACAAGGACAAGTGCAGAGTCCTGCACTTAGGATGGAAGAATGCCATGCACTGCTACAGACTGGGGACCGAGTGGCTAGGCAGCAGTTCTGCAGAAAGGACCTAAGGGTTACAGTGGACAAGAAGCTGGATATGAGTCAACAGTATGCCCTTGCTGCCAAGAAGACTAACGGCATTTTGGGCTGTGTAAGTAGGGATATTGCCAGCAGATTGAGGGACGTGATCATTCCCCTCTCTTCAGCATTGGTGAGGCCTCATCTGGAGTACTGTGTCCAGTTTTGGGCCCCACATTAGAAGAAGGATGTGGAAAAACTGGAAAGAGTCCAGCGGAAGGCAACAAAATGATTAGGGGGCTGGAGCACATGACTTATGAGGAGAGGCTGAAGGGATTGTTTAATCTGCAGAAGAGAAAAATGAGTGGGGATTTGATAGCTGCTTTCAACTACCTGAAAGGGGGTTCCAAAGAGGATGCATCTATACTGTTCTCAGTGGTACCAGATGACAGAACAAGGAGTAATGGTCTCAAGATGCAATGTGTATGTGTGTTGCGGGGGAGGGGTTGGTTGGATATTAGGAAAAACTTTTTCGCTAGGAGGGTGGTGAAACACTGTAATGGGTTACCTAGGGAGGTGGTGGAATCTCCTTCCTTAGAGGTTTTTAAGGTCAGGCTTGATGAAGCCGAGGCTGGGATGATTTAGTTGGGGATTGGTCCTGCTTTGAGCAGGGAGTTGGACTAGATGACCTCCTGAGGTCCCTTCCAACCCTGATATTCTATGATTCTATGTAGGTGTACATGGTACTTTACAACAGATGGCAACAGCTGGTCAAAACCTGGTTATAGAAATGCAAAGTCCTAATAACTTCTGGGGAATTAAATTGTGACTAAAACCAGAGGTGATGAGAGGGGAGGAAAGTGGGGACAACTGTACCTGAGCTCAGGGCCCCACTACCAGAAGTCTGTAACTGGGGTGAAATAGGGAAGGATGGGGCTTCAAGTTCTCTTTCAACAGGCCTGTCTAGAACAGGGGTCGGCAACCTTTACTATCAAAAGAGCCATTTTGCCCCCTCTTCCACTAAAGAAAAATAGTCTGGAGCCGCAAAACATAACACTGCTTATAAACTTTTAAAAGTTTTAATCTTTTTTTAATTTTACCTGTTACAACAACAGAATACAACAAACAGAAGTGCAGTGTGCATGTGTAGGCCTACTTTGAAATAAATTAAACACTGAACTATGCAGGCCTTTTTGAGTCCTTTCCGTATTTGTGTAAAATTAAAATAAAGCATAGCCCACTTTAATATAAAAAAATATAGTTGCAGCTTAGCAGTTTTAAAAAAGTAAACATAAAATTAGGAACGTTTTTTGACAAGTCCATTTCAGTGTGCTCTCATCCTCTTCGGGTTTCTTTCTCGGCCAGCAATCAACCGAAGCACCTGAACATACAATAAAAAACTACATCAGCTCCGGGTCTGAAATAAATGTTTTTTTCTGAATAATAATAGCCTATTAAATGCTAGTGTTCTCACCTGTTTAATGTGACTTCTGTTTCTGAAGCTCGATGCTGATCTTCCCTATATCGGGGCTGTAAGATGTGACTTTGATCTTCACACAGGACTGTAGGCTCTCATTTGTGAGGCGGGAGCGATATTTGAACTTTATGAAGTTCATGCTCGAGAAAACTTGCTCGCATAAGTATGTTGAGCCAAAGATGGACAGGACTCCAAATGCATACTTTTTCATGTTCATATGAATGGCACTCCATGTTTCAAAAACAAGTTTGTCGGGTTTGGGGAGGTTTTCAATATCATTCCATTTGTGCTCTTTAGCGAGAGTGGCCTTCTGACCGGCGACTTCGATCCGCTGTCAGGCTTTTGAACTTGGACACCCATAAGTCTTTATCCGCTATGTCGGCCAGTTCAATTTCAAGATCGGGCTGACTTATCCCTGTGAATGCGGATATGTTCAGCAGGGATGGGTCGATGTCCAGCAGTGTGACAGGGAAGGACAGAGCGTTTTTTTCCTTTCTGAACTCGCTGAATCTTTCTCCAAATGCAGCTTGCATTGCCATAATTGCACGGTGTAAATAATCACAATTTATGTGATTGTTCTCTTCTTTGAACTCTCTTCTGTACATTTCTGGCAAACACTGTCATCTTGCGCTCAAACGCCAGAACATCCTCCAGCAACTGCAGGGGAGATTTTTATTCAGCGTGTTTAACTCACTTGTCATATCCACCATGAAATAAAACTTTTCCAGCCAATCAAGGTCTCCCAGTTCGGGATAGCTGAGGCCTTTGCTTTCCAAGAAGGTTTTCACATGTTCCAGACAAGCAGCGGACAGCCACCGAACTCTGTTGTGCAGCAGGAGATCCAAATATGCGCTCTCGACTTCATCTAACCATGAACAAAACTGTCGGTGGTTTAACCCGTTTGCAATTTGCAATCATCACTTCCACACATTCAGGGGGGAATGTTTGAGCGCACAGTGCTTCTTGGTGCAAGATGCAGTGAAACGTCATCAGCTCTCGATCCAGCGACTTTTGAAGTAAATTCACAAAGCCCTTCTGTGCTCCTCTCATACTGGGTGCACCATCAGTAGACACTGACACCAGGTGAGTGGTGTTTATTCCTTTGGCTTTTAGACAACTCAAAACAGCCTCACAAATGTCCTATTTGGCCCTTTAGCGGTATGAGTTCAAACAGTTCTTCCTGCGGCCCATCAGAGTTCACATATCTGCATAACAGTGCTGTCTGCTCAATATCGTTTACATCACTTGACTCATCACAGGCAATTGAATATGCTTGAGCTGAATTGATGTCATCAATTTGCTTACTGGTGATGTTTGTTGCCATTTTAATGGTCCTGTCCTTGACGGTCTTTGCAGAGAGAGGCATTTCTTTAATTTTCTGAATAATTTCCTGTTTGTTTTGAATTTGATATTTTTATGAACGATTCTTTCATGTATTCTCTGTCTGTGAACGGCTTCCCCCTCCTTACGATCTCATGAGCTGCCACAAAACTAGCAGCTGTAGTTGAGTTTGGAGAGTTGATCCACTTCTTGAAAGTATGTTTGCTCTGCTCAACTTTCCGTTGGGTACTTTTCAGAAAATGCTGAGTGCTTGTTTTGAAAATGTCTTTCAACGTTACATTTTTTGTTGTTTGCTAATTTCTCGCCACATATCAAGCACACAAGTAAGCCAGCGTTGTTGGCAGTGAAGGCAAAGGAATCTGTCCATGCAGAATTAAACTCTCTATTTTCTTCTGAGATTTTTCTTTTTTGGGATGTATTCATGGTTAGCTTACTCAAGAAGCTGCCTGCAGGTAAATTTAATTGACAAATTATAAAAACTTTTAAAAATTCGATGTTAAAGTATCACCCAAGATAACTGTGCAACAAAATAAACAAAAATAAAATAATATATAAATAAAAATTAAATTAATAAATAACCGTTATTCTTTTTTTTTCTTTTTTTTTCCTTTTGTCAAGGCCGAAGGGAGCCACAACAAGGAGGCTGAAGAGCCGCATGCGGCTCCGGAGCCGCGGGTTGCAGACCCCTGGTCTAGAACTTCCAGTCGGGGATCAAGACACCACTGTTTAATGCTATACAAACATGTAGCAGAGATTGTGAACTCTTCCGGATAGGGATTCTCTAGACCAACAAGATTAGTGGATGAAACAAACAAATTGGTAAGAGTGGGGGAAAGGGAGGATAGGGTAGCAGTGATGTAGAGCATATTTTGTGTAGGCTAGCAGCACACAGTATAGCAGCCTCTCCAGCCATTACCAGAATTGAATCTAAAGGAGGGTGGAGGTGACTTTAAAAACATTTATTTTTTGTGTGTATGTTGGGGAGGGGGGGGCGGGCTGTGCTAGGCATGTAGGTATGAGAGAAAACAGGTGTTTGAGGGAGAAGTGAACAAGTCAGTGAAGGCTTTTTGTTCTCTGTCTTTAAAGGTGACTTGCCCAGAAAAAATGAGACTTATAATGGAGGTCCAAAAACTTAAGAACAAAACTAGGCTGCCTTTTTTTTGTTGGTGATGTCTTTTTACAGGATGTGGATTGAGAGCTCTGTAAGGCCTCGCCTACACTGCAAAGGGTTTGCTGGTATTTTTATACTGGCAACACCCCTCATGAAGATGCAGCTTATACAGGCGAGAGTTATTTTGCTGATATAGCTTGCACCAGTTCCCCAAATGAAATTTTGCTGGCATAACTGTTTGCTCTAGGCTTTTAGCTGGTATGAAAATGTTGTAAAGAATCACACCTTCACCTGACATTATTATACCAGTAAAAATTCATAGTGTAGATCTCATCTAAGATCCCACTCCTGTGATGACTTAATCGTGTGCTTAACTCTTACACATTGTGAGTGGTTTCATTGACTTCAGTGGGAGTACTCAAAGTGCACAAAATTAAATGTGTGCATAAATCTTTGCATGATTGGGCCTAAATCCTTAGCAATCTTTAACAGACATAAATAACATTTCTTGCTTGAGAAATTATAAGGTGCCTGAGTTAAAAAAGATCTCATAAAGAAATAAACCTGAATAAAAAACTCTTCCAGCTGCAAGGTCACTTCTGTAGTGCCTCAATCTCACAATTATCCAGTAATCCATAATTTTCAAGAAAAAACAAACAATGGAGGAAACTCTAATTTCTAATGTAAAAGTCAACCAGAAAAGCACATCTGAAATAAAAAACAACTCTTCAGGCCTCTTTTATCAAGAAGCATGAAAGGAGACAAACCCATAAAGATAATGGCTGATGTAATTTGCTTTGTCCTCCCTTGGATTCCTAGCAAATTGCAAAGAGAGCTGACAACCTAACTTTCTACATGCCCAAATTGCTGTGTGCGCCTTTTGGATGACAGAATCTCTTTAATCTGCACAGATGTTGAAGATTCCCTGGCACGTTTTGAAACTCCACCTATTTTCTCCAGCAACCTTGTTGGATAAAATAGTTCCTTGCTTTGCATCCTGCAGTTGTGAAGCATGTTAGCTGATGCTCTTATCAGAGGTAGCTACATTTCACAGTTCCTTATGCATGAAGGCCTTGAACCTATGTCAGGATTTGTCAGCAGCACAGACTTCAACTCTTGCATAGGACTCTATCTAGGCATAGGTAGTTGTAATAGTAGATACAGATGCAGGATAAGGGCCACTGTTTTCATAACATCTTGATATCTTTTGTTGGGGGAAAGGGTGCGTTAGAATACTGAGTGAGATTTTATATAAATATTTAACAAATGATTAATATTAATTGTATAATCAATAGACTCTAACCCAGTGGTCCCCAACCTTTTTGTGGCCAGTAGCACATTCATGTTTTCAGAAGAGTGTGGCGGGCGCCAACAATTTTTCAAGGCTTATTTTGTATTTGTACATTAAATAATACGAAAAACATCATATTTAATATTCTTCCCATTCTGGGTTGAAATAATACGTACGTTGTCTCTTATTTGAACCACTCATTTTGGAGCAAAATGTTAAAAAAATAATAAATTGCAAAGCACAAGAAAACAGCAGTATCAGTGCAGGAAGAATACTCACACACAGGGCTGGCTCCAGGCACCAGTGGAATAAGCATATGCCTGTGTCAGCATTCGGTCCATTTTGCAGAGGTGGAGCATGGTATTTTTTGTTTGTTTTTTTGTTTGGTTTTTTTTGCCGTCAGTTCTGGGCAGTGCAGGGACAAGCCTGAGAGAAGCTGCGCAGCCTGCACCCCAGAGTACTCTGCAGGGGCGGCTCTAGGAATTTGGCCGCCCCAAGCAGTCATGCCTGCAGGAGGTGCACCGGAGCCGCGGGACCAGCGGACCTCTCGCAGGCATGACTGCGGAGGGTCAGCTGGTCCCGCGCCTCCAGTGGACCTCCCGCAGCTGCGGAGGGTTCACTGGTCCTGTGACTCCGGTGGAGCATCCGCAGTCATGCCTGCGGGAGGTCCACCCAAGCCGCGGGACCAGCGGACCCTCCGCAGTCATGCCTGCGGGAGGTCTGGTAGACCTGCAGCTCCCGTGGACCTCCTGCCTGCCGCCCTGCCGGCAAAATGCCGCCCCAAGCGCGTGCTTGGCACGCTGGGCTCTGGAGCCGGCCCTGGTACTCTGTCCCCAGCAGGCGGGGGGCCCTGGCATCTCTCCCCTGCTGGGCACTAGGCGGGCCCCGCGCCTGCCGGGGACAGAGAACACCGGCGCCCTCAGCCCTGGAGTTCTCTGTGCCCGGCAGACGCGGGGCCGCGGCTTCTCTGCAACCCCGGAGTTCTCTGTGCCCGGCAGGCGTGGGGCCGCGGCTTCTCTGCAACCCCGGAGTTCTCTGTGCCCCGCAGGCGCGGGGCCGCGGCTTCTCTGCAGCCCCGGAGTTCTCTGTGCCCGGCAGGCGTGGGGCCGCGGCTTCTCTTCTTGAAGCCGGAAAGAAGCTGTAGCCCAGCGCCTGCCGGGGACAGAGAGCACCGGCGCCCGCCGGGGCACATAAATGCCCCGGCGGGCACCACGGCGGGGACCACTGCTCTAACCTTTCATATCGTTATGACATTGCAGTTACTCCCTCTTTCGCCCAGCAGGTGGCGCTGTGAAGGCCTGCAGTGAGCGCCTTGGGGCGCCGGACCCCTACTTCTTTGAGCAACAGCCGATTGGGAGGCTTTGCTGTCGATCAGAGAGTCTGGGCTGGAGCAACCCGCTCTGTTGGGACAACGGGCTGTCAGTCAGAAGAACCGGGCGCTGATTGGGCCCTGCCTCTATGCCTGAGCGGTAGCTGCCCGGCGCAAGGCGAGAGCCGTGATGGGAAGGCGCGGTCCGGAAGCGCTGGTGCCCGGCTCGTGCTGCCTTTGTTTTACTGGCTCCCCCTGAGCCAGGGAGACGAGCTTAGGGTCCGCTGCGTGTAAGAGGGGCCCAGGCGCGGCAGCGGAGAGGGGGCGGTGTGGGCAGGGCGCAGGCCGCCGGCCTGGCGATGCGCGCGCGCGGGGAGCGGGGGGAAGGGAGAGAGACGGCTCTTCCCGCGCACGGAGCCTTGGGCGGGAAGTGGCGCGCGCAGCCCGGGTGTGCGAGGGGAGCGGGGCGAGCTGGCGGGGGCGAGAGGGGCCCCAGAGAGAGGCCGACTAATGCACAGGAGCCTTGAGCCCCGGGAGAGGGAAGATCTAGGTGCTGAAATGGCTCCCTAGTGCCGGTCCCTGCCTCAGCCTTCCACGTATTTATCTCGCCTTCCGCAACCCCCTGCAGAGGTAGGGAAGGGCTGTGATTCCCCTGGTACAGCTGGCAGATGAGGCCCAGAGACAGAGGCTGTGTCTACACCTAAACATTAGATTAACTTAACTGCCTTGGTCGGGCCTATGAGAAACTTCACGTCCTGTTGATGTAGGTAGGTTGCTCTAACCCCCACTGTAGAAGCAGCTAGATCAAGGGAAGAATTCTTCCTTTGATCTGTCATTCTCTGAGAGGTGGATTAACTAAATTGATGGAAAAACTCTTCTGTAGGATGTGTTTATATACATAGCAGTGCCACCGTATGATCATACACTGACTTACGGTCACACAGGAAGCATCTGACAGAGTAAGAATTGGACTCCTGGTCTCCAAGTCCAAGAACCCTAACCACTGAAACACTGTAGTGAAAGGATCTGTAGAGCCATCAGCAGGAATTTCATGCTTCTGCTACCACTTCCTAAAAATATAAATAGATGCAATAATGTTACCAAAACTTACTGTGTATTTTCCATTGAATAGTTCATGTTTCTCATCAGTTTTTGTTTCACCTGAAAACTTGTCTAATATTCTTGCTCAGCGGTTCTCAAACTTTTGTACTGGGGGACCCCTTTCACAGAGCAAGTCTCTGAATGCAGCATTCCCCCCCCCCCCTTATACATTAAGAACACTTTTTTATATTTAACACTATTATAAATGCTGGAGGCAAAGTGAGGTTTAGTGTGGAGGCTGACAGCTCGTGCCCCCACCCCCCCATATAATAACCTCACAACCTCCAGTTTCAGGACCTCTGTTCTTGATACATTTTAATTCCATCTGAAATTTAGAGGTCTAGCTTTGCTTTCAAATTCTAGATGACCTTCCATCAGTTGAACATAATTCAACTCCATTGCTGTCTACTGTTGAGAGAGTTAATGTTCTCAGCTTCCTTTCTTTGGCAAAATTTCATAAGAAATTGTAAGCTATGCTGTACATATTTTCACAATTAAATACATGATAAAGCTAGTGAGGGGAGACTCTCTTCCATCTTTGCCCCACCATGGGGGCTAAATGCCCTGACATCCCCATGTACATGCTAGTGAAGCTCTTATCACTTTCTATCATTGTCTTGTGACTAAAGCATAGGACTAGGAGAAAGGACATTTGGGTTTAATTTCCAGGTCTGCCACCAATTTGTATCACCTTGAAACAGAATGGTTAGCGACTTGGCCTATTTCCCTGCCTCACAGAATTGTTGTATTGGCTTAACAGTTACATGTAAAGCATTCTTAGTTATTTAGATGGAAGGCACTCTGAAAGTCTTGTTTATAAAAAAAAATGCTTTATTACTGCTTTGGCTGCCAAAGGAGCATTCCATACTGTTGAACTATTCAGCTATCTATAGAACCAGTTTTAAATACAACATGTTAAAAATGCAATGTATTTTAAACAGTAATTATCCACTATCACATATGGTCATTTCTGGGAGCTCCAATTAGGAACCACTCTTTACCCACATAAAATGACTCTTAAAAGTGTTGGATATTGTAAAAGTATTTTTAAATTATAATCAGAAGGTTGAAATGAATCTTAACTTTCTAGTCAGTTTTTCCTCTATGGCAAATGTATGCTCTAGTTTGGTATTATAGGATTGATTATGCTGGTGGCTTCTCTTTTTTAAAAGGAAAACGAGGTTTAATAATATAAAAAAAGCTCTCTGTTGGTCATTAGGACAGTGTGATATAAATGTTTTAAAAAAAGAAAAGCACCTTGAATGTGGAATTTCCCTACTGGAATAGGTCAGGAGAGCCCTGCACAAATACAAAATTCGTATCCGCATCCCATCTGTGGATATAAAGCAGGTATCTGCAGATTTGTAGGGCTCTAGATAAAAAGTTTATATTCACATCTGAGCTGCGATCTGCAAAAATGGTCTGGGAATATAAATCCACAAATTTGTAGGGCTCTGTAGATCAATCAGGCCAAGACCAAACCTGACAATGTTCAGAGTACAAAGCAAAAAACACATAAGGGGTGAATAGGAGGGAATTTAAATAAAAGCTAAAAGTAGCAGAGATGAAGTACAGGATCTCTTACAGACAAATTAATGCGTCTCAATGTATAAGGGGCTTAGATTCTACTCTTTTTAGGGATTTTTAATGTGACCATCACCTAGATATCAGAATATATTTACATAAATTAGACAGCGAGATTGCGTTTCCCAATCTTTTCCCTTACAACGATGGGCATGTTAGAAATGTCTGACAGATGGAAAAATATTTTACAGCTTGTTTTAGGATTGTTCCTAATTGTTGATTCTTGAGATATGTTGCTGAGAATTAGATTGGGTTTTTATTTTTTGGTAGATCTTGATATCTTCTGGTAATGGAGAGGGAAGTGTTGCTGATTTCAAAAATTTTCTATGGAGTTGAGTAAGCATTCTACAACAACTGTGATAGGGACACTCCCAGGACACCAGGAGAAATACGAAGAGAAGAGAAAATACTTGGTGGTCAAGAGGAGTACTTCTGAATAAAGAAAAGGTTGGTACCAGAAGAGAAGGAACAGCAGAAAGAAGCTCCTGCTCTGTAAATAATTAAATAAATCAAGTCTGATGCTCTTAAGGCTTAAAATACTCAGCCTTTATTTTTTCTTCTGGTCTTCTATTTATTTTATGTTTCATTGGAGTATTTTTACTGTGTTGAAATGTTATGTTTCTTTGCACAGATTTCTTGAAACTTTTTATTTATTTTTTTTTAAAAGAAAGATGTTGCTGGATTTCATTTTTTGAATATCCCAGAAAACTTTTCTTGGGAGCTGGAAATTAAAAATCAAAGATGTTTACCACCTTCTTTAGATTGATGCAGAGAATAGGATTCAAACCAAGGATATATTGGGATTTTAACTGAATTTAGTGCTCATGAAAGATGACCAATTGACATCCTTGAAGATGTATTCACAAAAAAAGTACATAGGGATGTTTTTGCCTTCATTACAGGCTGTCACTGGGCCTATGCCTTAGTCTGCAGGATCAGTTTTGGGGTGAGAGTGAAGTTTAGTCACTGTGGGCCAGATCCACAAAACAATTTAAATGCTTAAGGCCAACATTTAAGCACCACTAAGGTCCTCAAAATCCCTACTCACCTGCTGCCTCACTCTAAAGTCCCTAGGTGCTTAAATTTCCCTTGGTAAAGTCCCCTGGTTTTTGCCAGTGAGCATGTGCACGGCCACCTCAGTCTAGGTGTCAGGCACCTGAGTCCTGGTCAGGGTCCTCAAACTAAGTGTTCCTCTGCCTATCTTGCCTATAGAACCTGATCTAGAACATGTTCCCATACAAAAGAGGAAGTGATGGTGGTGCTGCCCCCTTATGTTTAGCCCAGTGGTTAGAGCACTCACCCAGAATGTAAAAGACCCAGGTTCAATTCTCCCTGTGCCTGAGGTGGAGAAAGGAATTCAACTTGTCTTCCTTTACTTTGTGATTTCCTTAACCACTGGCCTATGGGGTATTCTGGGACATGTAACTATCTCCTGTTGAAACTGTTCCACTTTTATAAATAATCAAATATGCATCGGAGCAGGGGGACTGGAACCTCGATATCTCACATCCCAGGTGAGTGCCAAAGCCACTAACAGCTATAGAGTCATTCTCACTCTCTGTTCCAGAGCATATTTAATTACTTATTCACAGTGTAACAGCTTCCACAGAATAAATTGAGGGACTCATAGCAGATTATGCCATAGCCAGTGATTAGGGTACTCTCATGGGAGGCCCAGGTTCAAATCCTTTCTCCACATCAGGCAGAGGGGGAATTGAACCTGGGTCATCTATATCCTGAGTGAATGGTCTAATCACTGAGCTAAAAATTATTAAGGCGGGGGTTCTACCATCTTCTCTGTGGCATGTCTTCAAAAACCAAAACAGTGTAAATACCTACTGTAATTCCAGAAAAGGGGTTTTGGCTGAGAATCCTTAGTGGAGATGGACAGTCTAGCTTGGACTTGGGTACCTAAGTGCCTTTGAGTGGTGGTACCTCTCCTCAGCATTTCCTATTGGCTAATTTAGGTTGGTCCCTGCTCACTATTCTAGCTTTTGTGATCTCATTCTTAGATGTCCAGCTCTTCCCATGCATTGTATAGGGAGCCTACATGCCTGATCAAGGCTGAGTGGCAAGGTGCTTAAAGGTTAGGTAGTGAAATGCCCAAACTCTTGTGGATCTAGCCATGTGACCAATTCTCCCTTTGGCCTCTCTACTAAGACTGCACCAAGTGTAATAGTTGCAGTAATGGAACTTGTGAGGTAGGCAGCTTTGGACCGAAACCATCAAGTAATTTCATAGATCACTAGGCAGCAATGATTTCCAGTCACCAAGCACCAGACTTTTAAAGGTATTTAGGTGCCTATTTGTATCTTTAGACATCTAAATACCTTTAAAAGTCTGGCCACAACCAACTTGGAGTTGATTAGAACTAGTGTCCTCAAGAGTCATAGACCTTACTAGTCATGTGAGCAGTCCATTCTCCTTTTGCTTTGATAATATAGTTTGTATAATACAACCTGAAATTAGATCCTCTGTGGACATTTTTTCCCTTTAATGCAGGGTATGCACTTTTTGGGAAGAGTGGTACAAGGGAGTGGGACTTACCCAGCGTCACCTCCTGCTGGTCTCTTCCAGGAATTAGCTCTCCAGCCTCCAGAGTACCCTCTGCAGGCCAGTGTCCCACTGCCTCTTGGCTCCCATGTCCCTCCCAGGACCTGGTGCCCCTTTATCTGGGGTGCTGCCCCCTGGCAGTAGCCCTTCAGTCTTAGGGTCTCCCCTCCCCATGGAACCCCCACTCACTATCCCCACCTCAGTATACAGCTACTGCCAGTAATTATCTAGCCCCCATGCCCTGGGGCAGACTGCAGTATCAGCCTACTCATCACTGGCAAGGTTGGGTTTGGACCTGCTAGCTTTGCCTACTCCTGGGCTGCCCTCTGCAACCCCCAGTACCTATTTGCCTTCTGTTAGGCAACAGCCTGGGGCTTTCCAGGCTGGAGCTCCCCAACTCCTCTGCCTTTCCCCAGCCCAGCTTCACTCAGGTACCCTCTCTCTCACTCCCTACAGCCAGACCTATTTCCCTCAACAAACAGAAATAGACTGCTTGGGCTTCTGGCTCACAGCCTCTTAAAGGTGCCAGCTGGGCCTGATTGGGGCATGGCCACAGCTGAACCTACTTTCCTCAATCAACCCAGGCTTCTTGCCTCAGCCACAGCCCTCTCCTGCACTATTTTAAACCGTTTAGGGCAGAAGTGAGATTAGCACCCCGCTACAGTGGGGATTAATATCTTTTATATAGAGAGTATTTTGGTGATATATTGAGTAATATGATAAGATTGTAAAATGTTATTAAGCTAGACAGTGATTTTTACTTATCACTTACATACTGCTTTCCATCCAAAGATCTCAAAACACTTTAAAAACATTAATTAAGACTCACAACATCTGCATAGTAGACAAGTATTGTCCCTACAAATGGATAAACCAAAACACAGAGTTGAGGTTAAAAGTTTTAAAATTGCATGTCTACTCTTAGGCACTTAAATCCCTAACTAGGCACAAATTTACAAATGGGCTGACCATCAGAAATGTTGATAATCTTCAGATTCCACTAATGTCTGTAGAGCTTGAGGGCTTCAACACCTTTGAAAATCAGTCCATTTTTATTTTGGTGCCTGATTAGAGATTTAAGTGAGTTGCTGAAGGTCACAAGAAGTCTGGACAGAGCTGGGAATAGAACCCAGGATTCCTAATCCCAGTTTTGGGCATTAGGCAAAAGACATTTATTAGTAAAATACTTTGAAGGAACATGTTAATTATGTCCTATATAACTTTTTTTCCCATTTGGGAAGAAGAAAGCATCCTATGGTTGTAAAATTTGCTGTCTACCATTTTTATTAAAGTACCCTCTGAACTTTTTGAACTAGCAGTCTATATTCAGATGAAATTTTTAACAGGTTTGAATATTTGGACCCTGAGTTACACTTACATATAGAATTTGTTTTTAAGGTTTAGCAAGCCTTTTCCTTTTGAAGAGTTTGAACTGGGTGTCAGAATTTATTGGTTAAATCCTCTTTTTTTTTGGTATGTTACCTTTTTTTTTTTTTAATCCTCCAGTAAGGGATTTCAGATTTTTCATGTTACTTTTATCTTGGGAGATTTATAGTAATTGACTATTTTTATTTTTAAGGAATCTTATGTTCTTGGAGAAGCCCATAACACATGACCATAGATGGCGCCTAAACCACTTGGGAAGTGGGAAAAGTATGGAAAAAGATACTGTCGAGATTGGGAAAGGGAAACTGGATTAAAAGAATGGATTCGAAGTGTACCCGGAGATGACACAAAGGCAGCATGCAAATATTGCGCATGTGAAATCAGAGCCCATCATAGTGATTTGGTTGCACACAGTAAAACCAAAAAGCACAAGAGACATGTTGCTTTATTTTCATGTTCTTCTGATATGAAAAAACATTCATTTGAATTTGAAGTTGAAAACCAAAATTCATTTGACGATGATATCACACAAGCCAAAATGGATCAATCTGTTAATGTGTGCGCATTGAAGCTAGCGGCACACATAGCTTGCAATATGAGCATTTTTACAGTGGATCACCTAGGCTGCATTGTTGGAGGGATAGCAGAGAAGGACATTAGTCTGCATAGAACAAAATGCTCCACACTGATTAGAAATGTCATTGGTCCTACTGTACACGAAGAACTTCTGAGGGACATTGGCAATGGACACTACTCGTTGATCATTGATGAAAGTACAGATGTATCAGCACAAAAGCAACTTTGCTTGATAGTAAGATACTTTAGCAACAAGCTTAAATGTATTGTATCATCCTTTGCAGGGATCATTAATTTGACTAGAAGTGGTACTATCACAGAAGCCCTCTTGACATTTCTAAATGACAACAAGCTGAACATAAAAAAGTGTGTTGGGATTGCTGCTGATGGTTTCAATACAAGCTTATGTGGAAATAAAAATTCATTGCTCAAAAAGTTTTATGAACTCAATCCTTGTGGAGTTTTCATCAAATATGTAAGTTACTCTCTCTATTTGTGCTCTTCAAAAGCCATTGATATGCTTCCATTGAACATAGAGTATATGGTTTCACGGACATACTTGTGGTTTTCCCATAGCACTTTCCACCAGAAGAGGTACCATGAACTGTATGCTGCCATCAATGTTGGAGAGAATTTCCTGAAAATACTGCAGCTTACTGAGACAAGATGGCTGTCCATTAGCCCTTGTATTAACAGAGTACTTGATCAGTATGAAACTCTGATGTTGCACTTTCAGTCTATAAGAGACAATGAAAGGGACTACAGTGCTGAGCTTCTCTATCAAATGTATTCTGATCCAGTAAATAGACTCTATCTTGTTTTTCTGCAGCCTCTTATTCAGGAAGCTAATAGGATCAACAAGTTACTTCAATTTGAAACAGTCAATCCAGTTAACCTTATTGCTGAATTAATGCTGTTCTATCAGAATTTGGTGCAAAGAGTCATGAAACCTTGTGTCTTTACAACATGGTCATCCATTGTAAATTATGACATTCACTGTAACAGGAACTACATGCCTCTTTCAGAGGTTAACTTTGGATCAGCGTTCCTGTCTGAATTAATAAATGCAAATCTTTCCTCACATACGGTAGAGATCATCCAAAGCAGATGTCGAGATTGTATCCTTGAGTTTGCTAAGCAAATAAAGCTCCGACTGCCTCCAAATGTCCATCATCTAGAATCTCTTAGTGCTCTGAACCCTTCAATTGTTCTAAGTCCTACAAAACCTGAATTCTCAACCCTGTCTTTCTTGTCCTTATGTAGAGGGGATCATATCAAGTTGAAACAGCAATGGAGAAATCTGGATGCAGTCTCATGGACAAACACAGAAGATAGCCAAATAGAACAATTCTGGATAGAAGTTGCAAAACACACAGATGAAGTTGGTGATAAGGATTTTGTTGAGCTAGGATTATTTACCCTTGCCCTTCTCACCTTGCCGTTCAGCACTGCAGCTGTGGAATGTACAATCTCACAAATGAACTCGATAAAAACCAAGTTAAAGAACAGACTGCAGGACAGCCTACTTGAAAATATCTTAAGGATCAGGGCCTATATGCACCGAAATAAGATTTGCTGCAACCAGTTTCAACCATCCAAAGAGATGATATCTTTGTTTAATAATGAGTTTTATGCAATTGCTAATAGCAAGGACGCTACAGATGACTCTGAGGAGGATATATTTTGAAAAGACTCAAGTGAAGAGGATCTCTTTTAAAAAAGTAAGCAAGGATTTTCAAAATGGCTCATTGCAGTTGAACTATTTGACTCATGCATTTCAAATTTTGTTCTATCTACAAATCTGTTTTCCCATTCATTTAGTAAGAACTACTTTTCATAGAGGAAGATACATTGCATAAAGCCACACATCCCTTTTTTAGAAAAGGATTTTTGAAAAACTAAAGTAAAATTAATGAGGCATGCTCTAATAGTAATTCATTTGGTGGGAGGCATATTTGACTGAAGATGCTGATTAGACAGTGCACCAAAAACCCCTCCCCATTAGCCTATTAATGTAATACAGTCATGGCATATTTTTATATTGAGTGATACACAATGTAACACTACATTTCTGTGCCTCAGTACAATACTCTCAGTCAGGACCCAGATGGCTGGGTGAAGATTAAATAAAACCTGCTTTTTTATATGTTTTGGAGGGCACTACTCTTGAATAATTTGTACTTACGACTCTGTTAAGAGATACTTCTGAGGGCATTCTGTGCCAAAAAATTCTACACCAAAAAAATAAAAATTCTGTGCACAATATTTTAAAATTCTGCAAAACTCTATACATTTTATTTTTCAGATAAATGTGGAAGCTCTTCATGGCATTGGGGAGCATATGCCACTGGCTGCACAGAGGTGGGAGATTATTGTGCAGCTACCCCTTGGGATACGGACTCAGTGGTGAGGCTGCACCCAATCCTGACACAGTGCTAGGACTGGGCCTGCCCCTGACACATCCTAAGGCCCTTCCCCTCCATGCCAGGTGCACCAGGTATAGGAACCAAGTGTGGCGGGGGTTAGTGTGGGGGAATCCAGGGATGGGTTGAAAAGGTTCTGTGTGTGGGGTAACCTGGGTGCAGGCGGCTCAGTGAGGGATCCAAGTGTAGGGGGGAACTGGATGCACAGGGGCTTGTTGTGGAGTTCTGGGTGCAACGGTAATGGGACTCTGCAGGGGGGTCCAGGTGAAGGTGGTTGGGGCTCAGCAGAGGGGGGTTGGTGTGGGGAGGACAGAGCTCTATAGAGGGGCCTGGGTGTGGGGGGCTCAGTGGTGTTCAGATGCTGGGGGAGTGGGGCTCAGTGGGATGGGGATCCAGGTGCAGCTGGTTGGGGTTTCGGTGGGGTGGGGATCTTGGTGTGGGTGGCTCGTCGGAGTGGTGCAGGGGGAGTGGGGCTCATCGGGGGTTCTGAGTGTGGGGGGTGAGGCTTAGCAGGAGGGTCTGGTATAAGGGTGTGGATCCATGGGGGTTGGGCGGATGGGGGAGTAGCTCCCTGTACAGGGATCCTTCTCCCTGCAGCTGAGGAGTGATGGGTGCAGGAAGCGGAGTGGGGTGCAGTTTGCAGAGGTCCCTGCAACTGGGGGAGAAATCTGGGGGTGGGTCTGACCTGGCCCCGGACGCCATGTAGGGAAAGAGGAAGTCCTGTCCTCCCCAGCCCAGCCAGGACTAGCAGCTGAGCCTGGTGCAGGGTTGGAGCCACCAGCCAGGTCTTCCCCAGTCCTGTCCCCTGCCTCACAGTGATTTACCTCTCTGCCGGCTGCCCTGGGTACCCAAAATATATTGCTGGGGAGGGTCGTATGACTGCTCTTGTGGCTTCCCTTTGCTTTCCCATCAGGAAAAGGTGAGGGGGCTACAGGGCAAGCTCTGAGGGGAGGCTTGGAGATGAGGCAGGATCTAGTTTTCTGTGGGGAAGCAAAGAAATCTGACGGGGATGTAAATTCTGCACATGCACATTGGCACAGAATTCCCTCAGGAGTAAAGAGAAGTCTGAAATTCAAAGTGGCATATTATACATAAAAAGGCAAAGGATTATTACAGTAATTGTAACATAGTTGTAATTTCTTAATGGTATTGTCTTGTGCTTTCTTTTGGAACTGGTATTAGATGAATTATGTACAAGTTTGAATTAATAACTTAAAATAGTCTGGAATTGTAACAGTGTAGGATAACACCATAAATATTTTAACTGTTGTAATACCAATTTTGAACCCACTTTTATTCATTTTTAATGTACATTCTAAATTTTTGTAATAAACTGATATGTATAATACAAAACTTGTAATTCTGCAGTTATAAACTAAAGTCTTGAGTGTGAGAGGTGCTAAATGTCTTTAATTCTCAAGAGCATTCACAATATGGCACTAGTGAACACTAGCAGTGTAGTTAGTGATGTGTATGAAGACAGCTGGTCACCTCAAAGGAAAAAAAATCCATAGGAACTCTTCTAATTTGGTTTTTATTGGCAGAGAATATTTTATAGTTCCCTAACTATGGCAACTTGTGGAGCTGGATCTTCTGAATACTATTCCTTAACAGTTCCTAGTATATTAACTACTCCTAAACAGAACCCAGATACCCGGAAAATAGGCCTATGTGCAGCCTCTGCTTAGGTATGTAACTTCTCCAGTGTTACAAAGCTGACTCTGTAACCCTGAAAGCCCCAGAGTTTAGAGGCACTAACCTTCCTTTGTACTTCTTGAGTAAAACGCACAAGGTAAACTTATTCCTTGTTATGCACAAAGTAGTATTACTTGAAGTTAGATGCACCATCAGTTCTTCTTAGGAATAATAAATATAAAAACATTATCACAAGCTGGGTCTGTGGGGAAGGAGCAGAGTCTGTGAGGACAGGAGCACTGGACACCACAGGGCTGGGTCTGGCTTGTGTGGACAGGGGAGAGAAGACAAGGGGAGGGCCTGTGGAGGGAGCAGGGGTGTAGTTTGTGAGGCAGGGGGCATTGTCACCCCCAAATGCAAGGCTCACAGAATTTGCACCCTCCACCCCGTACACGGCCCTGTTGACTAGATTGGAGCTGCTTCAAAAATACAGAAGTTACTATGCCTGGGTGGGGAGGGGGAGCTAGAGAGAAGGGGCACGACCTGAGAGGTAGGGAAGCTGGTGACAAGGAGAAGCATTGGCGGGAGCTATAGGGCAGGGTCTGAGGGGTGGGGGGAACTGGTGACCAGGGGAGGGGGCTATAGGGCAGGGTCTGAGGGGTGCGGGAGCGGACTATAGGGCAGGGTCTGAGGGGAGGGGGCTACAGGACAGGATCTGAGCGGAGGCTTGGAGATGAGGCGGGGTCGCTGGAAGGCGGGAACCGGGACGGAAGGCTCGTGGGGGAATTGCCCCGCGCACAGCAGAACACGGAAGGTGGAGGAAGACGGGCCGGAATGCCGTGTCTTGCGCCTCCCGACCCCAGGCTGTGTAACTTTAAGGGCTACTGAGTGTCACTCCATTCGGCCAATCAACGGACTGATTCCAGCACTCGCCCCGCCCCTGTTGCGCCAAGTCTTATGTAACCCCGATAAAGCCGGCCCTAAGCCTTGTGACTGCGCGCGGTCTCGTAGCCCTGTCTCGCGCACCAGAGTCATGGGGTGGGTGTGTCGAGGGTAGGACACCACGGGCCACATAGCAGTGACGTGAGGGACTTTGGACACGGTGATTGGCGGTGTCTGGGCGGCTGCTGCGCGGTGATTGGCTTGCTAATAATGGGGGCGGGTCTGGCGCCGGCAGCCGTTAGGCTGACTGACTGGGATGGGGAGGTGAGGCAGCGGGGCCGAACATGGCGCGGAGCGGCCGGGCGCTTGGGAAAGTGCTCGCCGAAAGGCTCACGGCGCCGCACAGAAGCGTCCTCAGGTAGGCGGGGTCCTCGCGTCCGGCCAGTCACAGGGACATGGGCAGGTTTAAAGGGGCTGGTGACCCCTCGCGCCCCGTTCTTCCCCGCCTGCGAGCGGCTCCTCCCACCGCCTGGGAACTAGGAATCTCCCTTGAGCCGCTTTGTGAGAGGCGGCCCCTGCTCGCTCCACTCGGCGCCCGGGAGCTGAGTGGCGATAACTAGCAGCGTTGACATTCGCCTTGCGATCAGTAGGCTCCAGAGTGAACACGCTGGCGCTGAGCGGGGTAACTGCTCGCTCCTCTCGGAGCCCCTGTCTGGCTGAGGATTTGGGCACTTGGGGTTGTGGGGCCCAAGGCGCTTTCCAGCTCAAAGGCAATAAATAGGTAGTTAGGTAAATCCTCCGGGGAAACCCCAACATCACGCTGGAGTTAAGGGGATAATTTAAGGGTGAAATACTGTCACAGGAGTATTGTGATGATTTCAAAAAAATTTACTGCAAATGAAACGTCTGGTTCTGCTTGAAGGAAATGCAAAACATTAACAATTTACACACTGACACTCTCTCTAGCTGAACCAATATGTATAATTTTGGGGCACATTTCAAACATATTTTGAGACCTATGTTATGACATTTTAATAAATGTAAGGTTGATTAAGAGTCAAAACCTACCCACTTTGTGTCACAACCGGTTCTGTTAAACCCAGTCTTTCAATTATAGAGGCAGGTTGTGTGAAAACAAAAGAAAACTTGGAAATGAACTCAAACTATTTCTCTTAATAAGGAGTGAAATAATAAAAGGTCTCTTCCAGTCTTTATTGGTATTAGGGAGCTGCTGGTTGTGCCTCCATGTTAAGGTTGAGGTAAGGTGTGTGGTTCCCCTTTTCCCCATATTTAAAACTGGCAATAAATAGGCTTTTATAGATCCAGACTAACATGGCTACCTCTCTGATAATAAATAGACTGGAGTTGAAATCCTTTCATGATATCATAAACTACATTCAGTTGTTGGGCACAGGGACTGAAGTAGCAAAATGTGGGATCTTTTTCCCTCTTCGGAGGGGAAAAAATGTCATTTTATGTCCTGTCCACATTCAAGTGAAGTTTAATGTGGGCTGGAGATACTAAAATAGTTCATTCTTGTTAAATGAATGTAGCTTTTTAAAAATGATTTAATGTGCGTGGTTTGAGGACAAACTCCATTCCCAGAAACTGTGTTTAACACAGAAAAGCCTGTTATCTAGAATCTTGTTGAAAACTACCTAGTAACATTTGAATATGGTTATATCCTGTCTTAAAGAAACATGATGTTTAGGTTCTTTTGATCCAAGTGTAACTTGTCTTAAAATGATAGTGTGTTCAGGACTTTCTGTCATTGACAGTGAAATAAAGAATTAGGGGAGTTTAGATATTACTAGGGTTTTTATAAGCACTATGTTCATGATCTACCAAATACTTCTCTATAGATCCAATCTGTACCAAACTTGTATATAAATGTATCTTTATAACAACTTGTATAATGCATAGTGTGCTATTAATAAAAGGGAGAGACATTAGACCACTCTTCCATAAAGCACTTTTTTACTTTGTCACCTAGTGCAGAGAGGAACACTGTGGAAAGCTGCACAATTATGTGAAAAGGAAAGATGTCTATGTGGTATCTTAACACCATGCAGCTGCTTACAACCCTTCTAATGTGTGAGCTTTGCTCTGCCTGTGTGTTGAGTACCAAACTAACTAATGAGGGAGAAATTGATGTCCACTGGAGTTTGGAATGAGGTCAGCTTGTCACATTGGTGTCATAGGCCATAAAACAGCCACCAGATGACATTATCTTGATGAAACTGATATTTGAGAAACTATGAATATGGTTACACTGGCACATCCTTAGTACTAATCTCAGTCTTTTTTTAAATCATTTGTTAGATATCTCTCTTCTTCTAGTACTTGATTCTAATCAACTTTAATCTTAAAACAGATCTGTTTTTTTAAATTTAATAAAATCATGGTGTATATGTTATTTGAACATGTAAGATACAGTAGTAACTGTTTACTCTGTGGAGCATGAAAGCCATGTGGTACCATAGTTGGTGTTCTAGTATTTGGAGATAAAGCGGCAAATGATTGGATTGGATAATAGTAAAAAAGTATACTAAAATGTGAAAGCTGGCTGCCGTGTTGCTAGAGTGGGGTGAATGCAGGACTAGAAGCCAAGTACTTCTGAATTCTAATATGGGCACTGCTGCTATCTGCCCCCTGTGACCTTGAACAAGTTAATACTCTACATCTGTTTCCCTATCTGTAAAATTGGGAATATTTAGTGTTTGAAGATGGATGAACAATGAGTGAGCACTGTTTTTTATATACCTAAACTAAATACTTTGCTACTTACTACATGTGACCTTGAAAGAGTTAAAGCCTGATTCAAGAGAGCGCCTATGCTTAAGTCCCAGTGGTATCACGAATTAAAGTGTTGTCTTCTGTAAGGATGCTTTCCAGAATCGGAGCTGAAGACAGCACATTCTTGATATCTGATTTATCTTCAGATGAAATCAAGAGAAAATAAACGGATGATGCAGTATTCCATATGAAACCTCCCCAGACTTGTTAACCTTGTAATTTCTTCTTATGTTAATCATGCCTGCCTTGAATGGTATTAAAACTCTAAACCAGACATTACCTATCAGCAATTATTTCTCGTTGTTCTTATTTATGTTATTTAATATAAAGGATTGGGATTTGAAAATTGCAAAACAAGTCTAGCTGAAAAATGGTTTGAAATATTTTTACTGTATCGTTACAGAAATTTAAATACACATTTATTTTTGACAATGTACTGTACATATTTAAAAACTCTCGTGCTTTATTTCTGTCTGTGGTCAAGAGAGGCTAACTTAAATGTAAAATAAAGTTAGTGCTCCAAAATAAGGCCTGTCTCAAGTTTTCTGAGTGCATTGGCCAGATTTATAGTAATTGAATATGGATAAGGATTTATTAATTATTTTATCAATCTCTCTGGCACTGCAAGACTGTTTCTCTATGGTACCTTGCTGCATCTTGTCAGGCTATTGCTAAATTATGGGACTGTATTCACATCTTTTGAGATACAACTGTCCTACAGTCAAATAGATGTCATTCTGTGTACAGATGTGGTCTCCTCACCTCAAAAAAGATATTCTAGCACTAGAAAAGGTTCAGAAAAGGGCAACTAAAATGATTAGGGGTTTAGAGAGGGTCCCATACGAGGAAAGATTAAAGAGGCTAGGACTCTTCAGCTTGGAAAAGAGAAGACTAAGGGGGGATATGATAGAGGTATATAAAATCATGAGCGATGTTGAGAAAGTGGATAAGGAAAAGTTATTTACTTATTCCCATAATACAAGAACTAGGGGTCACCAAATGAAATTAATAGGCAGCAGGTTTAAAACAAATAAAAGGAAGTTCTTCTTCACGCAGCGCACAGTCAACTTGTGGAACTCCTTACCTGAGGAGGTTGTGAAGGCTAGGACTATAACAATGTTTAAAAGGGGACTGGATAAATTCATGGTGGCTAAGTCCATAAATGGCTACTAGCCAGGATGGGTAAGAATGGTGTCCCTAGCCTCTGTTCGTCAGAGGATGGAGATGGATGGCAGGAGAGAGATCACTTGATCATTGCCTGTTAGGTTCACTCCCTCTGGGGCGCCTGGCATTGGCCACTGTCGGTAGACAGATACTGGGCTAGATGGACCTTTTGGTCTGACCCGGTACGGCCTTTCTTATGTTCTTATTCCCAAGGGTTTTCCAGACACTCGGCCTAACTTTCCCTTTCCTAATTTCATACCAATACTCCTGGTTGTATCTCTGATACAATCCCAAGTAATTCTTTTCTGTCTCTGGTGTTCAGTTTTAAATATTTGTAGTCTATGGTCTTGTTTCACGTTTATTACCTCCCAAAATATGTATATATTATCTCTCCAGACTCTGTTTGTGTTCTTTGCTCTCTTCTGAAGTCCTTCTCCAAATTGGTTTTCTGCCTGCTAACAAGGTGAACCAGAACTAAATGCAAGGGTAGCCTTGGGGTAGTTGTACAATCAAGGGTGACTATTGCAGTTCTTAGGGGCATAAGCATTTTTGTCAAAAGTCTTCATGATAGTTTTGAATAGAATTTAGCTACTCAAGTAGATATTTCTATTATATAAGCTCCTCAAAGCAGGGATTGCGTCTCAAGAATGTTTGTAAAATGGCTTGTATAATTACAGCATTATTTGAATGTTCTGTAATAAAGCTCCATTGAGGTGAGTGCAGAGCAGGTATGATGCTTCCATGGTGTATTGAATGTCTGCCCCATAAGTTTATACTGTTGGTTATTGTAGGACATTATTAGGTGTTTTGCAGTCACAGGCCAGCAAAAGTTAATAGTTTCTTCTTTAAATAGTTGGCAGTTTACACTTGGTTATCATAACTTGTTAAACTTCAGTGGTTAAGGAGAAGTACGCTATGGAAAAAAAACTTTCAGCTTATTGGGGAAGGTCAGTTCCATTTTTAACTCCTCATCCATATGACTGCTTGAATCTAGAGTTACAACTCTGATTGTGTTAGAAATACGATAGAAACCCAGATAGTTCATTAGATATTATGGGGAGAGGTATCACTGGTAGATAGTAGAACTCTGTCTTTTAAATGCATTGATGCCAGGAATCAGGACTTCCTGAGGTTAACTTTTGTATAAAATATATTAGTGCTTCTTAACAATGATAGATCCCAACTCAAGCAAAGTTGAGAATTTAACTGTAGATAAATCTATAAATGTGATGATTCACATTTAAAAAATGAAATATGCTTTGTATTTTTTCATAATATTAAATTCATTGACAGAATACAGATATAACCTTTATAAGTATTTCTGAAAAGTAAATGGTGAAGTTTTATTTCTGAAAACACTTGAGTTCAAGATCATATATGATGATCTCAACTCTTTCAGGAGAAACAAATGTCTAAAGTAGGATAAGGAATGTAGTTTCCTCTCCAAAAGGCCATGTAGCCAGGAACTTGCTTTTTAGGAGAAATAAGGGGGGAGGAGAAACCAATTTCTTGTTGTCTGAAACATAAAAATATGAATGTATTTTTAATGGAATTCAGCTGTGTATCTCAGAGTCCAAACTTCTTATCCTGTTCACATATTCAGAATGGGACAAAATATTAGAGATGACTTCTGAAAACTATTTATATATTAGCAGGAAATGCTGTTCTGCAAGTCAAAGTGAACTCAGTTTAGTGCATGGCCTCAGACTGACTTGAAGCCAAGTCCTAAGGGAAGGCCTTTGTATTTTACTGTGTGCCAATTTTTTTTTCCCGTGACTGGAAACTATTTTTAGTTTCGCCAAAGGCAAAAAAAGGTTAACGTTGCATCTTGAACAGCTTACAGACTGTTACAGAGCTCACTTTCACATCTGAATCCAAAATTTCCAGCAATACTGTAGAAAAGATTGCCTGTATGTCTCACTTTAATGTATGCAGTGTTATAGCCATGTTGGTCTCAGGATATTAGAGGGACAAGATAGGTCAGGTCATATCTTTTATTACACCTCACCCACCTTGTCTGTCTCACTTCAATGCATTAATAATTTGCTTTGTTAATCAAAAACACACTATAATAAAAATTTTTCACAATTGCAGGCACTTGGCTTCATGTGGCATTCTGATGAGCAGAATTCCTCCAATGCAAGCATCCGTAACAAACCGTACCTTCGCAAGAAGAACTTTCTTCAACATTGCTTCACCATTCGGAAACAAAAGAAAAGAATATAATGAGAGAAGGATTATAGGGTTTGTATAATAAAACTATAGAAATAGATTTATAAATGTCTGTGCATTTGGTTTCCACAAGTTGTTGTAGATAACCAGAAATACTAGAAATGTTTATGGCTTATGTTTAGTGGTGATTAATGATTTTAAAGGAGCCTGACTTTCAGAAAGTGCAGAGCATCTCTCCCCTCAAAATCAGGCCCCTTTCAAGTGCCTCAAATTGAACACCAAAAAATGAAGACACTAAAAATCACTAGCCAGTTTTGAAAGGTTAAGTATGTGACTGTTGTCTTGTCCATAAATTAAACCCGGTGTTCAAAAAAAATTATAATAAATAAAACAGCTACCCCTTCTAGTGGAAAGAATGCCTTAACCATTTAATCTGCTTCTGCAGAAAACTAATTCCAGCAACATAACAAAGGTGTCAACTGAACTCGTTTTTCCTCATTTGCTCCAAGAATATGGTAATACTTTGCACTTATACTGCACCTTTCATTTGAGGATCTTGAGTTCTTTTAGATTGCTTTTGGGGGTGTGCAGAGGAAGCATTATCCCTGTTTTATAGATGGGGAAACAAAAAGTACAGAGCTACAGCCCAGGGTGAAATCTGGCCCCATTGAAGTCAACAGCAAATCCCCTGTTGATCTTATTAGAGCCAGGATTTCATGCTAGGGCTCTTGGCTCCCAGTCACATGTTCTGGATATGAGACACATTGTTTCCTCTTCAAACCCTGCCTTTGCATGAAAGGACTAGTGATCCTTGAATTTCAGTGAGCTACATGTATGTATCCAAAAGAATAACTTGGCCAACAGCTGTAATGTTTATGATCCTTTTTCTCTGGAATGGATTCTCTGTTTATTTTTCCAAAGCAGAACTTTCCTTTTTAGGATGGAGGAAAAATAGTCTTCCCTTTCACTTTTGACACATCTCTTCTTTGTAGTTGTTACTAGTATCTCTCCTCCTGTAGTAGAGCACCTTTGGTTAATTGATAAACTTGGATATAGCTGGGCAGGAAAAAGGACTACCTCCCAGCTGGAATACTCTACTTCTTTGGTCTCTTAATACTGAGGAGTATTGGCCACAATCCAGATATGTCGCTCACTTGTGAGTTTTTTTTTTAATTTTTCAAACATATAGTTATCTTTTGTTAATGTGACATTATTGCTGGATCCATAAGTCTGCATTGTTGACATATATTTAAAGATGGAATGAAATACTTTTTAAACATTAAGGAGTTACTTTAAATCAGTGGTCCTCAAACTTTTGAGGGTCACCCCCCCTCCTTACCCTTGTCCCTTCCACTGGGAATGAGGCTGCGGCTGTGGGGGTAGACACGGATAGGAGTAAAGGAGCCAGGGCTGGGTCTGCAGTTGGGGGTGGATCTAGGGCTGGGTCTGCAGTTGGGGGTGGATTTGTGGCTGGGAATGGGGCCGCTCCCAGGTGTGGCTCTGCTCCCAGCCTTGGCCCTGGGCCAGGAATGGAGCTGTGGCCAGTGGCTGAGGCTAGGGGCAGGGCCGGGAGTGGAGTTGCACTGAGGCTGGGGACAGGAGCTGAGAACGTGGCTGGTGGCAGGACTGGAGCTGAGCTGGGGGCAGGGAGGGTTTGGGTGGTGCTCCCTCCCTGACTCCTGTGGGGGCTGGCCCAGGCTCCACCATGCCCCCCAGATGTTACTAACAGGGTGTGCCCCACAGTTTAGGGACCTCTGTTTTAAATTGATAAGAAACATGCAAGAGTTCAGGATCTCTTTCTTCTCAATTTGATGACTGACATTGGCGCACCTACAACAGAAAAGGGGCTGCGTGTTCTACTTTGCTTTAATTGTTTGTAATGTCACTAGTTGTTTTAGGAGAAACTCAAGATCAGAATTTTGTTTTTCATTTTGTTTCCAAATGCTCCTTAAACATTTTTAATCTTTAATTTAAACCCATCCCCATACTTCCTTAGGGTCCAATCCTGCAAGGCACTATGCACTTTGGAAGTCAGGGCACTCTGTACTTATCAGGATATGTTCAGCATTTTGTGGGTATGGGCTGATCTTACTTACTATTTCTAAAGCACCATAAATGTAATTAACACTTCAAACAAATAAGAATGTCCATGCCCCCAAGCAATTTGCTATGTGAAGTTTAAACAAGATGTATGAGGGAAGACGACAAAATGCTGGGCACAGGATGAGGGTGATGTGAGGACAAGGGCTGATGGGATAAGATAATGGAGTTGGTGAGGTAGCTGATAGATGTATCTTGACGGTTAAACTAGGCAGTTCACAGCATGCTGAAGGATTGAAGAAATGAAGGGTAGGGAGATGGGATTGAGCTAAGGTTTTCCCACTACGATGAAAGATAATAGGAAAAGGAGCCAGATAGGAGAGAGTGGTTAAAGAGAAAAGAGGAGGTGAAATAAGCAGAAAGGAGGAGTTATGAGTTGAAGGGTTAGAGGCAGATAGAAGAAAAGAGACTACAGCAGCAGGAGGATTCTTTAATTAGGTCTGTTGTTTTCCAGAAACTCTTGTATATTCATTGTATTGTATCTGCACAAAATTTGACTTTCAAAGGGTCATAACTGGTTAAATCAAAATCAGTTTTCTTCAGAAGACTCTGACAGGTTTCAGTGAGGGCAATTACCATGTCAAATGGTTGCAAGTTTTCTTGCCTGCCTGCCTGCCTGCCTGCAAGTTAGCTTTCTCCCCTTTCCAAAAGCAGCTGCAATTTTCCCTTCAAACTTGGCATGTAGATCTGCAAAACATATTAATGTGGCTGATTTGCTAAAGGGTGGGATGAAAAGATAAAGATCTACAGAATCTGTATCTCTGTAGAATTTACTGCAATTTTGCATGTGTCTAGAAGTCTGAACTAGAGGTATGAAAACTGCTCTGTGGAAAATCACTTGTGCAGTATTTGAAGAGCCTTAATGGATAATTAGAAAAAATAGCAACTTTTTCCCCATCTTCTGATATCCTTGTTTGACCATTACAAATTAAAGTGATATAAATATTTACCCTGGGCTGAAACTTCGCATATGGGTCAGAATCAGTAGCAATTCCATTCTGCCTTTACCTAATTTAAAAACTAGTTCAAGACACGACTAGAATTTCCACCTTGCTTTCACCCTAAGGGTTTGAATGAGATCCCGACTTAGTAAAAAGTCAGGAGGAGGTTTTTAATTAAATCGAGCATCTTAGCCTAATGGCTTCTTTTTAGGGTTTTTTTTGTTTTGTATGTTTCTTTGGTTTTGGTAAAGCCCATTTGATACAGAAGTAGTTTAAAAAGCCCTCAAACTTAAGATTAAAAGGTTCCCCCTTTTTGAGATACTTCTAAAATTTAGTACCAATAGTGGTTATCCTGAAGAATTGCATGTGCAGACTGCTTGAAATTAGCTTTTAGCTTGCCTTTTTAAAAAAAATAAAATACTGAGTAACTTAGGCTCCAATCCTGCAAACTCTTACGGATATGAGGGGCTAGTCATATGCATGAAATTACAAATTACTCATTTGTGTGTTTGTAGGGTTGGGACTTTAGCTCTCGAATGCAAGGGACTAATAGCAGCAGCTTGACAGAACAGATGGTGGGTAAGCACTGTGCTGGCTTCCCCACCTAGTTTTACCAACATAACCTCATCCCAACCTGTGGCATCTTATCTATTCCAATGTCTTGCTTCCCTTGGGCAAATACTGATTTGTGCCAAATTGCTTACAACACTTTCTTAACTATATTTTTAATTAGCTAAAAGTTACCTGTACATTTTTTAATAGCTATATTGTCTTCAGTTGCTAGAATCTCAAAAGATACAAAGTTGTATGATTTTTAGAATGAAAATGTTCTTCGTTTAGCTTTTTGTAAAGTGTAGTCAGTATTTACAGTACTATATAAAGTACTGCTAAAATATTAAAAGGATGTAAGGCTGCAAAGTCAAGAACTCATACATTTGGAAATGCCAAAATTAAAGTTGCCCATCTAACTTATAGTGACTTGGAAAGCTTTTATATTTAAATTACTAGAGTTTTATAATTGGTAATGTCATGTTTCTATTTCCAGGTATTCCATGCAGGAAATGTATGAAGTGGTAGCTGTTGTGGAGGACTACAAACTCTTTGTTCCTTGGTGTAAAAAGTCAGACATATTATCCAAACGTTCTGGATACTGCAAAGCCCACTTAGAAATAGGATTTCCTCCTGTGTTAGAGAAGTATACGTCAGTTGTTACCCTCGTGAGACCTCACTTGGTTAAGGTAATTCTTATTTTGTGTATATCTTGTGTGTAACTTTTCCTAATATCCGATTGTATAAACTTAATACTTTAAAGAAAACAGGAAACTATGACTTCAAAACAAAATTTAAAAATGATTCATGAAGCTGTTTTGAGTGGTGCGGTATTTCCACAGACTGTGTGTAGCTTTTGTTTAAGACCTAATTACAGCTGAGGGATATTGAACATTGATTGTTTTTAAAATGTGAGCTGCAAAGCAGAAAAATCTTTGCTTTATTTTTATTATGTGAGAAATAAGCAGCCATTTATGTGATATATGTATATAACCCTCTTTAAACTTAATTAATCTTGACTTACCCACTCCTCAGAGAAAAAGGGTATGATGATTCAGACACTTTAGCAAGAACTGTGGCATTTGTCATCACTCTCCTCCAGCATTCATGACTTATGTTATTTGGCCGGAAAGGCTCAAGCCCTTTAATGGTGAAGGCTTCTTCAGTAGCAAGACTGATGAGAAGAAGGAGACTGTGTCTACTGCTCTGTCTTTCAAGTTAACCTGGTCAGAAGAGAAGGAACCCTGCTTCATCTTCTTTCACGTTCCAGAGGCGATAACTTTCATCTGTTTCCTTTTACTCTTCTTCATAACAGTTTCAACCATGGCAGTAACCAAAAAGGCAGATTAAAAGGACAACATTTTAAGCAGAGGTCTCGCACTTCAGCTGCTCTTTTGTCCTCTACACCTACTCAGGTTCAAATCCAAGGGTTGCTTAGGAACCTAATCTCTATTCTTTTACCCTTTTTTGTCCCACACCTCTCCTTCACTTTGGGAATTGTCTCGTCCATTTTCTTACAGCAGGGAGTAGAATTGCCATAGATAACTTGTGTCAAAAATAACTGTTCGGATAAGCAGCCCAAATCTGTTCTTTCTCCCATCCCCATTCTTTCCAGGGATTCCTTTTATAAAACACTGTTAAGAGCAGAAATGGATTTCTTGTTAAGTATGGGAGATATAAAGATGCCAAGACAGTACAGTGCGGGGAAAGGCTTGTATTTAAAGTACTTTCTCATTCTGGGGGGAAATCATGGACCTGAGACAGCTGAACAATTACAGCAGAAAGTTCAGGTTTCAAATGCTGACTGGACTCTATCCCTACTATTTCCTTACAAGACTGGCTCTTGACCTAAAAGATGACTCAGTGTAGGCATCAGGCTGCTCATCAACTATCTCTTAATTTACAGTGCACCTTAAAAGAGCACATCTAGTCTTGGAGAAGACTAGAGCAGGGGTTCTCAACCTTTTTCTTGCTGAGACCCCCCTCAACAGGCTATAAAAACGCCAGAGCCCAATGGGTTCAGGGAAAGGGGGGACCCTTGGGCATAGTTATAGTTTTACCTTTTTTTGGGGGGGGGGCAAGAGCTGGTGGGGCTCAAGCCAGCTCTGCACAGTTGGGTTCAGGGAGGGAGTGCCACCTCCACCCCTGATTCACTCAGGAGGCCACCCAGCCTGTGTGGGCTGTGTGGGGATGCAACCAAAAAATATAACTCAAAGGGAGGAGTCAGTTCAAAAAGCTTGAAAACCACTCAGGGTACAGGGAGTGGTGGTGGTGGGCACAGGGGTGCTGGCTTCAGCCCCGTACCGCTCCTGGCTTCAGCATTGGGGCTCAGGGCACTGGGTTTCAGTTGCAGGGCTCCGCGGACCCTTGGTTGAGAACCACTAGACTAGAATACTTCATCCCTAAGAGTGGTGAAGGGAGAAATCTATTTTTGGTGCTTAAGGTCTCTCCCAGACCTACTGTCTTTGTCTATTCAAGGATTTTTTTCCCCCTAAAAATTCCCACCGTTCAGATCCATCAGTGTTGGCAATGTGGGAATGGTACTGTAAACAAGGAGCTGCTGGTATTCCACCTTGTGGTGTTGTGGTGGCTAAAACACCAGCAGCGCCTACTCGCTGTTGCTGTTGCTGACAGAGTTGAATCGTTGATATCAACAGTGGCAGATGTGAAGGAAAAAAATTCTAGTGTTGATGCATCCATTGAAGCTAGAGGAGTTGCCAATTGGGGAGCAGCATTTAGGTGACTTTTGATGAGGGAGCATTGTTCAGTCCTTCTTTGCTGGAAGTATGGTCAGCCCAAATCTGGGTTCAGACAGCAAACAAGAGTGAGTGAAAATAAGGGCTACATTGATCTTCTAATCCCAGAGTGGAGGTTATGAAGCCAACGCCAGTATGCTCCCCTAATATAAAGCTTTAGGCAAGGACTCTAATCAGATCTACCCTTAAACACTGCTTGCTGGGAACTGAAGCCAAATATGTACACTTATGGCTAGATTCTGCTATTCTTCTATAGATTTAAACCCTTACATTGAAATCAGTGAGACTGTTCATTCAGTGAAAGTGGTAGAATATGTTCCTTAATGACATATATTTCTCGTGACAGAATATTTGTGAACTCTCAAACTTACAAAGGTGGCTGAAGTTGAGACCTACGGTAGTTTAACATACAGCCACTAATACTGTTTAGCATCAAAAGACAATATCTACAAATTAAGACTACTTATACAGTGTAATTACAAATATTGGAGGCATTTCAGTGCATATACACAAGAAATAGTAAAGGTGCTTTGTTTAAAACGATGGTACTTGCAGCACAATGGTACTAAATAATTGCAATTTACAATACTAGGGCACTATTCTGCTTGTCCTACATATGTTGATCTCTTAGTTTTGTGTACCTGGTTTGAAATCTGTTGTGTGGATCTGGGAACAGAAATTGGCCCTCTCCACACCCTCCCTTTTCCACCCAAGGACTGCTCCTCATGCAGATAACTTGATTACATTGCTTTAAATTATTTTAGGTAAACTGATCTTATCTTAGCTTCAATGCAAGAGGAATTCTTAGCTGCACCATGCCCTTTAACATGTAGTGAAATGTGAAAACATTAACTTGCTTTGTATATTTAACATACAAGAGTTCTAGCTTAACTCTTAAACTTTCTTTTAGGCATCCTGCACAGATGGGAAACTATTTAATCATCTGGAAACTGTGTGGCGTTTCGGTCCGGGAATCCCAGGTTATCCAAGAACATGTACCTTGGATTTTTCAGTAAGTATGGTAATTAAGCTCACTGACTGCTGGAAATGGTACATGGCAATGTACTTAAAAACAAACTACAGCCATGATAAACACAAATGTGCTGCTGCTAATGAAAAATATGCTAAGCACATACCCTGAAAAATCAAGCTAACTTTAAAAAAGTTACTCTGTTAAATGTTATGTGAAAATTTCCCTTTGTAGTCCTCATGAAAAATATTTCTTGGATGAAAACATTAGCTTCCATTGCAATTAAGTATTTCGGGGGGTTGAGTATTCCCCCTCCCCCCCAACTACTAAACACTTAATGCCGATGTTTTCCAGGTTGCCAGACAAATGAATACGTATGGGATAATTGTAAGTCAGTGATAGAATTGCTTACTAGATGGTATAAACCAATGATTCTCAAACTTTTTTTACTGGTGACCCCTTTCACATAGCAAGCGTCTGGGTGTGCACCCCCCCCCCATCAGTTAAAATGCTTTTATATATATTTAACACCATTATAAATGCTGGAGGCAATGCAGGGTTTGGGGTGTGGAGGCTCACAGCTCATGACCCCCCCCCGTAAGAACCTTGCAACCCCCATTTGAGAACCCCTGATAAAAACGATGTCCCCACAAATACAGGATTGTTCTCATGTTAGCTTCTAGTTTTAAATATTCCAATGGAGAGGACTTCACCACTTCTGTTGGTTGGCTATTCTACAACCTCTAATAGATTTAACAGTTAGGACATGTGGTATTTTCCCTCTGCTCTTTAGCATGGAGTAGACTCTTTTTTTCCTTTTTTGTGTATAGACCTTTCTTCTTCCTTCTTTGTATTGTTATCCAGTCCCTTTTTGGTTGTTTCTAGCCAAGCTTTGTGTATTGAGCTCTCCTGTTCTAATCTTTTCTCAACATAAGTGCTCCAGCCCCCTACTCACTTTTTGCTCCCTTATGAACTGTCTGCATGCCGTTTAGATGGTTTGGTAATGAGGTGGCTGCAGTTAGATGTAGTATTCCAGACACAGTTACACTGGAGTTGTATTCAGGGCAAATAACACCTCTCTGTTCTATGGGAAACCACTGCAGTTCAAAACTGTTAGCCCTTTAGATGCAATGTCTGATTTGTTAATACTTCTAGGCATAGGCGGCAGGTTTGTATAATTTTTGGTGGGGCCCAAAATGGTGGCCCCCCCCGCTCTCACCCTGTAAGCTGCTATAAAATGAAGCTACAATGCGTCAGCACCACAAGATTACAAGGGTCAATTAAAAGTGGAAAGTCAGAAGCAGCACTTGCCTGCTTCAATATACGGTATTAAATTTTGTTGCAACTGTTGTGACAAAGTGGGAATGTTCTTAATGTTTTCTCTGAATACTGTGTGGGTGCATCAGTTTCCCCTGCAAAGTGCCAACTGACGGTGTTGGGGACAAAGAGATCAGGTAGCCTCCTTGTCCGGAAGCGACACAAAGGCCAGATGAGGGAGTGTCAGTTTGGAGCTGGCTGGGGAAATCGGGAGAGGCCCAGAACTTGGGTCTGGGCTCCCCACCCCCCAAGATGGACCTGACTGAGGGGTCCTGTTTTCTGTACCTACAAGCTCTGTTTTAGACTGTATCCCTGTCATCTAATAAACCACCTGTTTTACTGTCTGGCTGAGAGTCACATCTGACTGCGGAGTTGGGGTGCAGGGACCTCTGGTTGCCCCAGGACCTGCCTGGGCACACTCGCTGCGGAAAGTGCATGGTGTGGAAGGGCATGCTGAATGCTCCAAGGTCAGACCCAGGAAGGTGTAAGCTTCTTGCTCTGGAGACAG
Organism: Mauremys reevesii; assembly: GCF_016161935.1. NCBI lineage: Eukaryota > Metazoa > Chordata > Testudines > Geoemydidae > Mauremys > Mauremys reevesii. The sequence continues at coordinate 22,942,510 of NC_052633.1, read as the reverse complement.
TATGCTCAGAGAGGAGGCTCCCCCAGAGTCCTGACTGGCTTTGTATGGAGTTGTTCCAAAGCATCCCAGCATCCCCTTCCACACCATGCGCTTCCCGGAAGTCTGCACAGGCACTGACACTCCCTCCTCTGGCCTTTGTCTCTTTTCCAGGCATTAGGAGGCCACCTGATCTCTTTGTTCTCCAACACCTTCAGTTGGCACCTTGCAGGAGAGTGGCCCAGGCCATCAGTTGCCTGGAGACACGGTGTCAGCCATTCTCTGTGCAGACAGCATCACACTGGCCCTCTAGGGCTTTACAACAATCACACCCCCTTATCCCACCATCTAGAGCCTTAAGAAATGCATTGGGGAAACTGAGGCACACACAGTATTCAGAGAAAACACCTGTACATGACCAGTTACATACTTTGAAGGGTGTAAAATAATCAAATATTGTGCTAAATACAATGATACTCCAAACTGACCACCAAATTTAAGTTGCATGTTTTTCCCCTCAGGTGAGGCTTCTGGGGTGGGGCTGGGGATGAGGGGTTCACAGTGCAGGAGCGTGCTCGGTGCTGGGGGTGCAGGCTTTGGGGTGAGGCAGGGCTGAGGATGAGGAACTTGGGGTGCAGACAGGCTACCCCAGGGCTAGGGCCAGAGAGGACTCCCCATCACCACCACTGGCAGCAGCAAGCTCCAGGGGAGGGAACCCTCCTCTCCCCCCCTGCCCCCCAGAGCACACTCACTCTGCACCACAGTCACTGCACATGTTCCTAGGCCCCCTCTCAGGTCCAGAAAGCTCACTCACCTCCCTATGATGGGTACTAGGGGGTGGGAGGGTGGGGGGGGTTGCCATCACAGGTGGCCTTCCATGTTGCTGCCCCTCACCAGCATGGGGCAGAAGTGGGGTCTGCACGGTGATGGCTATGGGGCAGGGGAGCAGGGTGTCATAAAATTCACCCAAGCCCCAGCTGCTCAGATAGGTCTATGAATCCCCTCCCCCATCTGCCCTGTGGTGGGTGGGTGCTGGAGTGGAGGGGCACTGCCTTCACATATGGCTTCCTGCCTCCCTGACCCCTGCTGCAGGCTTGCAGCCTGCTGCCCCTCACCGTAGCTTCACTGGGGGACGGTGGGAGGGGATGGCATGGGGCTGCCCCTTCCCCAGCGTTGGGCAGGAGTGGGGGCTGGGGCTGGGGGGTGGGGAATCATAGGGTCAAACACTCACGGAAGCCCCAGCAGCTGCTCAGGTGAGTGAGGTCAGTCTCCGAGTCCTGGCCGGAAGTCCCCTTTGCGTCTCCTCCAGGCAGAGGGAGGGGAGGGCTGCGAAGCATGGCACAGCCCCCTCCACTCCGCTCCCTTCCCCCGGCCGGTGCTCCAGCAAGCAACAGCAGCTTGCATTGCTGTTATATTAGCCCTTAGGCAGCAGCAGAGGCAAGGGAGAGAGACACGCTGTCTGCGTTCAGGCGGGGAAGCTCCAGCCTCCGGGGAGGGGAGGAGGAGAGGGCTGCCGAGCAGGCTCCCCCCCTCCCCCCCGAGATGCTACAGTCAGCAACAGCAGCTTGCACTCACTGCTGTTATGCTAGGCAGCGGCAGCAGCGGCGCCGGCAAGGAAGAGAGACACGCTGCGTTCAGGCAGGGAAGCTCTGGGGCCGGGAGGGGAGGGGGGAAGCTCCAGCCCTGGCGGTGGCGGGGGGGCGCTCCAAGCAGGGGAGAAAACATTGGTGGAGCAGAGCCCCTGCTTGGGAATATTCCTGGGGCTAAAGCCCCAGGGAGCCCATACAAGTCGGCACCTATGCTTCTAGGTAGCTTTTTCCCTGTTATTACTGCTTCTGTAGTTTCTCCTATTTATTTTCTATCTCCCTTTTAAGTTACTCGGTTTTTTAAACATATTTCCTAATTCCTTTGTCTGTCTATCTCTCTCTCTCTATCTATCCAAAATATATATAGTATGCTTGTGGGGGTTTTTTATTTATTTTTTTTGGTCATCATTCCCAAGCCAGGACCCACCTGTAAACCTGCACCTCTGTATATAGCCTGGCCTACAGCAGCAAATGCTGTTCTCCCCTCTGAGTAGATACTGTTGCCACCTGCTGGAGTTCCCTGATTTAAGAAACTCTCTTGTAAATAGGAGAGCTCTTTTGGTGCCTCTTGTAATTTGAGACCGTCTTGCTTGGGCTAATCTCCTTCAGTTTACTGGGATTGGGGACATCACAAATTCAGTAATAGAAAAACAAGCACATGCCTGTAAAATTCAATTGTTTCTCTCACAGGACATGCCACTTAATCTTGCAAGATGTATGGATGGACCCCCAACTCTTTTACTCATAGAACATAAAAGCTCCCCAGAAAAACATTGTTCTAAAGTTCCTCAAAAAAAGCAGTATGCTAGCTCCCACTGAAGATTGTTCTGCAGAAATGCTGAAGGTTTTATCCCAAACCATGTCTGAGTTGAAAGTTAGAATGACTGGTTTTAAATCCCATAATCCAGATACCTTGTTCTAAGGAAACATAAACTTAAAAAAAAAAAAAAATTTTTTTACCTAAACCGTTTTATGGCATTCTAGGTTGACATCTTTGTTAAAGGGAGTCAAAATTGGCCTTAAAACAGACACTGTTCAACTTCACATGGAACTGCTATCATGGCCCTTTGCTATCCACACTATTTTGAAGAGGTTAAATGGTTTGTGTCAGTAACAGAAGTAGAGACAGTTTAGTTCATTGGGTGTAGAAGAGGACTCTGAGTGAGGCACTTTGGAATGCTAATCCTTGCTCTGCCACTGACTTGCTGTGTGGCTACAACTAAGTAATTTAAGAAGTCTTTTCCCCATCTGTGAGGGAAATGTGACCAAGTAAAACTAAATTATTTGCAATAACTGAGGGTTTAAGTGAAACAACTAAAAATTTAGTTTTAGGGCTGTAGGTTTAGATACAAAAATAGAAATCTGACCTGAGATGCTGCTTGCTCCTACATGCTACTATGCCAGTCTTCTACCAAGTCAGCAGTGAATTCTGAATGAGAGGTATCTGAGTCTAAGCTGTGTTTTACCCCTTTTTAACCATTCTTCCTACATACCTTAAGTACAGCATAGTGTTTGCAGTTCACTGAAAAACTCTGTACTATCAGAAGTTCTTAAACAAAATTAAACTGATACTTTTTTGTAGGACACAACTCTTGGTCCCTGCCCTGGAGTTCTTGTTCCCTAAAGAACTTTTAGAGGTGCAAAATGTGCTTGTCTTAACATCACTCCTACTTAAGTAAAAAAACAAACCAAAAAAACCCCTTTATCCCATAAACAATTGCTTCTGCGCTGGAATGTGTAAGTAGATTAATATGCAGCACCATTCCACACAACTCCAAATGAAGACTGCTGTATCTATTTGAAGCTGTAAGGGCAATTTATAGGCAGGCTATGAGTGCCTCATTTGGAATTTAATTGGGACATAACTCTTAATACTGACTCTTAGGAAGAATGACATTTGATGTTTAAGCATCTTACAGGAAAGACTGCACCTGCAGCAACTGAGTACATCCTAACACCATGCTACAGCACTTAGTACTGATTGTGGTAAATTATCACCTACTAAACCAGGGGTCGGAAACCTTTCAGAAGTGGTATACTGAGTCTTCATTTATTCACTCTAATTTAAGGTTGTGTGTGCCAGTAATACATTTTAATGTTTTTAGAAGGTCTTTCTACAAGTCTATCATCTATAACTAAACTATTGTTGTATGTAAAGTAAATAAGGTTTTTAAAATGTTTAAGCAGCTTAATTTAAAATTAAACTAAAATGCAGAGGCCCCTGGACTGGTGGCCAGGACCTGGGCAGTGAGAGTGCCACTGAAAATTAGCTAGCGTACCGCCTTCAGCACCTGCGCCATAGGTTGCCTACCCCTGTACTAAATCATACGGGAATTTTGTAAAAATTTCTTACTAGGTGACTTGTGTATGCAACCAATATAACTGAGTTAAGACACATGATTCCAGTTTAGTGTAGATGAGTGTTCCCTAAAGAAACTAAAACCATGGACAATACAAAGTAATATGACAGGCTATTTCACATAAAGAGTAACATGGCTATCATGAGTTATGTAAGCTTCCTTTCATAATTCTTGTTTTAAATGCAAGAATCATTAAATGGTTAGCAAATGATAGGATCCAAAATCTGGTACTATAGTAGTCTTAGGGCTTGTTGTTTATAACTAGTACATCAGTTCTCATTTTGTGTTTAAGGGAGGCCCATTCACTAATTGGAATACTTAGATCCAAAGGTGGTGAGAACAGCAAATGTAGTTTGCAGCGAAGTTAGTTATAGCCTTACTTACTGAAAGATGGAAGGGGAAGAGTAGCAGGTGGTCTCCCTCCCTAATTGCCATCTTGTTCTTTCCTTGCTTTAAATGTAGCTATAGCATGACAACCACCAGTCAAGGTAAAAACGAGATATAGTGTTAAAATGAAATGTTATGTTCAAGTGTGTTTACACATTCCCTCTCATTTCAGGATCTAGCCTCCCCCTCCTGTCTCTGGCCTTAACTCCATGTCTTCCAGCCCTTACTCACCTGGCTCTGACCAATGCAAATATCTTTTCACTTACCTAGGTCTCAGTTTTCCTGTCACTAACTTATAACTGCATGCTTTATTCACCCATCATCTTCATTTTTTATAACTGTATCATGCTTTTGTATTAATACTGAAGTATTCTGGGATGCAGTATGTATGAAAGTTTATCTAAAAATAAACTGAGTTGAATGGCTTGAGTTTTCACTTATTTTTTAGTTGTATATAAACTTCATTCATAATAGGCTTAAAGTGCCCCTTCCTACAATTTTTTTTAAATTGTGCTAGATATATAATTCAGAAATCCTAGCCCCACTTCCCCTATAATGCATGTTAAGTAAAGGGAGATTGACTTTATGATAAAGCAAGATTTACTGAAATGGTAGATGCTAGAACAATCTTTTTCTTGGTCTCTCAAACAGGTTTCTTTTGAGTTTCGTTCACTTCTACACTCTCAACTCGCTACACTATTTTTTGATGAAGTTGTTAAACAGATGGTAGCTGCCTTTGAAAGAAGAGCATCCAAACTCTATGGGCCAGAAACTAGTATACCTCGGGAGCTAATGTTTCATGAAATTCATCACACATAAAGGGAAAAGTGTTAGCTCTCTATCTATATTATAATCTAACTTGTACACCTTATTTATAAGAGGTGCTTTTCTCTGTGGGCATCTATTTGTTAACTTAGCTTTGTGTGTAATATACTGCTGTACAAAACATGCACATAATATGGAACCAGATGTACATAGAATATTAAGCTTCAAGTGCAATTCAGGGTGTGATGTTTGTAACAAACTGAGTGGCAGCTACTGTAAACTAGCCAATCAAGATTGCCTTTACCTTGCCAAACAGTTTGATTATATAATGAACAGCACATCAGCATTACTGCCTTATCTAAACTGTTAATTTTTTTGCAGTGTTTGTAATAAGTGTATGAAGTTTAAGTTATTAGTAGTTTTTGAACATATGTAACTTATTCTCATGATATCAGCATCAACCTAAACAAGTTCAGGGAAAGTTTAAGACAGTTGCCCTTAACTTCCTACTTTTCCTCTGCATCAGGAATACTAGTTTTATGCTCCAAAAAGCCTGAAAGAAGAATGCCCTAATGGACAGTTTCAATACATTTTAACTGACAAGGCTCCTGTAGACAAAGCAGTGCCATCTTATGTAGTAGCTGTGCTAAAAATATAAACTGACACATTACGGAAGTTAAGAGCAGCAATTACTTGTACTACAATTTATGAGTTTAGATTAAATCAGTGTGGTAGTGTACAAAGTATATGTAATTGACTTTAAAAAGGTCTAAAGGGAGCAATTAAGCTTTTTAAAAGAAATCTAAATTTACACATTCAGTACTACCATCAAGAAATTACTATAACATTAAAACAATGAAAGGAGTAATTTATGCCAAGAATTCTTAAACACATTTGATAAGGCTGGCACTTATTTCCAGTCACTAGGGCTATTCCTTTGTGTGATAATTTTCTATATTCCCCTTCCTCTCCAAAAGCAAGCTGGAGCTAAATTGTCTCTTAAATTAAAGATATAAGCTAAGCGAATGAATAGATCTGCATCCTTTTTCTATTATACTGAATTGCCTAATTCCTGTTTTAATTTTAGATCAAGTCTGAAATTAAGTGACATGTTTAGCTTCAGGTCTAAAGTTTACCCCTTTTCCCTCTCAGAAAAGTTATATTTATTAAGTGAATATAGAGTGGATAGCCCAGAAAACTTGAATCCCTTCAGATTCTTAAACTGAGTTCATTTAAATCAGTTGCAGGCACTACACTGAGTGCACAATTTCCCTCCCCTTAGAATAGCTTCACTGTTTGCTGGGAACAGGGAACCATGAAACTAAAGATTTCTGTCCCTCTGCAAACTTTAAACTGAAGGAAAACTTTCTCCCACTTTCCCTGGAGGACATTATGAGTTGCAACATTCTTCAAGCAGCTGCAGAGGTCTGATTCTTTAACTTCAGGTGTTAAATTATACAATCTCCTCCATGTTCCAGTAGATGTCTGGTGATACAAAACTGTTAATCTTCCATCACAGGGGTACTAATTTACTTTTTATAAGACATGCTAATTCTTCTGTAGACACACAAGATTCCTTTTCTTAAAATAATCTCTGGCAATTTATCCTTTTATACCCTCACAAAACAATTAATGTTACCAACACTGCTGCTAAAAGGATCCAATACATGAACTAGAATTTGTACTCAATAGGAAGAGTGACAAGTCCCTGTCCATAGCTTACTATTTCAACTGCATTAAATTTAAGATTAATTTTTCAGTTGAGCATGGACATGTTTCTCACCAGAATTTTATAACATCTAAACTACCTGTGGTCTATACTCACATTCAATTCAGGGGAAGATTGTTTCTTAAACAAATACTCCATCCTTTCCCAGCACTAAAGGTCAGGTCAGATTTCTAGCAGAGTTTAAATGTGATCCCTGTATCATTAGGTTTGATTTGTTAAAGGTTTGTGGACAGGTGAATAAGGTAATACATTTCATAACTTTGAACAATCTTTTATTATAGAGGTTGTCACATAATTGTATATTTCTTTGTACAATTTTTTTTAAGTCTTGCACACAATGGTTTCATCTGAACTTTTCCTAGTAGTGGCAAGCACCAATAAATTCTGATTAAACAGAATTTCAAGTGCCGTAGTTGATTAAATTTAAAGCAGGACATTGGTATGTGGATCTTGCACCCAGTAGCAGGAATGTACAAATGTCTTTATTGAAAAATACAAAATAAATTATCTGTAGGCATGGACAGTGACTAAACAGTTACATAGGTTAAATTAAATCCAGTAACTAATGGTTACAGTGATTCTTTTAAACACCAGCCCCACTTCAGTCACTATCCACCCCTGGCACTGACTTCTGAAGTTTTTAGCAAACTGTCAGTCTCAACCATCACAGTTCATGATGTCTCAGTATTCCAGGAATTAGAACATACCACCTCCCATTCCTCCACCCATTCCGCCTACGGGCACTTCCTTTTCCTCTTTAGGAATTTCAGTAACTACAGCTTCTGCTGTGGATAAGAGGGAAGCAACACCTGCAGCATCCATCAAGGCAGTTCTTACAACCTAAGAGAATGGGGAAAAAAAATAAAATCAATACTAGTTCTCCCTCCCCCCCCCACATTATTAAAATAAGGTACAGCCTTAAAGTTCTTTGAAAAAAATGTACATTACCTTTGTAGGGTCAATGATTCCTTTCTCTACCATATTTACAAAGTCTCCAAGCATTGCATCATACCCAATGTCAGGTGGACTTTGCATGATTTTTTCAACTATCAATGATCCTTCAACACCTGCATTCTTAGCAATAGTCATTGCTGGAATTTTCAGTGTTCTCCTAATGATTTCTATGCCTGTAAAAAGTATTTTTAGTGTTTAAATACAGTACATTCTCCATGCATTTTACTGCAAGTCAAATACTCCCACTTACTGATGTGCTAATTAGTTACAAGGAGAGCAAACAAAATTTTCTGCCTCCTGCAGGAAAGTGTTAAATGACCTACTGCTGGGAAGCATTACAAGTGAAGCCATTACTAGTACAAGGCTCAAGCACCAGTTTAAGTTACCATTATCACTCTTGAAAATAAGCTATGAACTTAACCAAAAACAAACACTCCCACTGAAAACAATGATCTGCTCTGAGTTAAAGAATCTTTAGAAGCCAGTGTCAAATTAGATTCCCCACATTAAGTGAAATGTTCTGTTTTTAATTATAACTGCAGTACAAGAGACACCCATTTTGTTTAACTGTTTAGAAAAGTAATAGGTTAGTTATCTCTTGCATTAAATACCACTGTCTTAGAATAGCAGTTTTCCTGCTTTTTCTAAATTAGACCACACAGAAAGCTTCTTCCCATTTTTAACGTAAAACAGATTATCAGGAGTGTCAAAGGTTGCTTGTTAACTAGACCAAATAACCATAAAGGACTCATTGAAATGAACTGTATTCTAACTGACAGCATGCAGCTGTTTTTAAAGGTAAGTAGTATCACAAGGAAAATGTTAATCTACAAATTAAAAACCATTCAAGTAGTTTGCTTACCAATTTTTTGATCTTCATTGACTGGTGTTAAAACATCTAGTGCTGGGATGCATCGAAGCAATGCACAACCACCTCCTAGAACTATACCTTCTTCTACAGCAGCACGAGTAGCATTCAGTGCATCAGTAACTCTGTCTTTCTTTTCATTCACCTCAATGTCACTTGTGCCACCAACCTAGAGTAAACAAACCACTTCTTGTCAGTTGTGTAAAGTCCCCATACATTCTCAGAGGCAAGAGAGCACTGCAGACTTCAGAAGCACTGCAGGCCAGTTAAACAGTAACAAATTGACTTTTCCATTTGAGTGCCAAAAAGCAACATTTTTTGACCAATGTCTGCATGTACTTCAGTTGTAGAGAGCCTTTTGCAATTAAGATACTTTACATTTCTAAAGGTGTAAACGTATCACTTCATCCATCCCTGAAAAGCAAAACTATGTATTCCTGCTGTAAAAATGGATCAGAGTTGAAGTGACAGGAAATGAGACCTGTAGAAGATCTGTGCAAGCTCAAAAGTTTGTCTTTCTCCCAACAGAAGTTGGTGCAATAAATATCTTAACCATTATCTACAGGTTTAATTTCCTGAGACAAGGTGGGTAACAGCCCTACTGTACACAGCATCTTTTGGATTTTTAATGGCCATAAAGAATTAGGACCTCCATTTTAGACTAAGAGCACCTGCAGCTGGCTAGGTGCCCTAGCTACTAGACAATTTCAACTTAGCACCACTTCATATAGCAGTTTGGCCTTTCCACAGCCTCCAAACTTAAGTAGAGAGCCAAACTGCCTTTCCTGAACTAAGGCCCGATGTGACCAAGTAGGCCCCACTCTTGCACCTAGGGAAGCATTAAGGAATTACATAAATGTTGCTAAATTGCAGATTGTCAGAGTGTCCTGGCCCCTTAGAGGAAAGATGAGTCAGCCCCACCTGTGCCATAATTCATTAGCTGCTTCCCAGCCTGAAGGGGTGGGATTAAAGAGGTGATAGGTTAATGCACACGTGGGGCTTATAAGAAGGCTGAGAGAGCTCACTCACCCACTGGAGCTACAGGGAGAGAGAGGCTCCTGCGGAAAGCCTTGAGCCCAGGTACTCCAGGGGAGCCAGCCTGCTCTATAGTTGATCAGGAAAGGATGGAAGGAACAGAGTCCAGTAAGGAGCCAGAATGGTACTCCAGGGGAACCAGACTGAGGCAGAGTATTCTATCCCTTAGTCAGAAAAAGGACTCAAAAGTAACCCAGAAAGGGGATGGGAACAGGGTGATATGAAGACAACCCCCACAAGGTAGAAAACCCTTTTTGTTTTTGGGACTTTGTAGTTGGGCTTTTGCTACCTCAGACTGGATGAAAATTTGTAACTTAGCTGGAGGGATAAGCCACATCCCCAGCACAGACCAGTCAGTGTGTGGAGAGCCAGGAGTACTGGCAGTGCCCTGCTCTGCCAGAAGGGGTCGCTATAGGGCACAGTTGCTCCATGACAAGCCTTACGAAAAATACCTACAATATAACCATATACCCTTCACTATACTTGTTTCTACTAGACAGAGGTTTTTCTCCTGAGGAAGGACAAAAGGCATGTAAACTAATGTAATTTCTAACAGGAATGTCACTCTATTTTAACCATCCTGACAAGAAAGAAGTGTAGCAGAGGTCCAATTTACCAGGTTTGATTAACATGGTGGGTTTTTTCCTGGCACTTTAGAAGTGGAAATTAAAGATAACACCTCTGCTAAGCATTTCAAGAGTCAAAGTGATTTAGTGAAAAGTAAAATTTTCTTGGTTGTCCATTTGGTATAGCATAATTCTAGTCCAGGGATTCTCAAACAAATTTGATCAGTGCCCCCCTCTGTCTGTCTGTAGTAGTTTATGCCCCTACCCCAATAAATATCCTGCCACTCAGCTCTGAAGGCAGCACTGCACCAGCAGTACAGAAGATGGAAATGTGAACAGTGATATTAAGTAATATCACTTTTCCCAGCAGACTTAGCACCCTATTGTCACCCTTACTTCTGCACTGCTGCTACCATCCCAAGGCTGGACAGCCGGAGTTGAATGGCGAGGCTCCAGCTGTCCCCTTTATGCGCCCACCTCCCAGGTGTGCATGGCCCCTTCTGCAGAAGCTCCAACCACCTAGAACTGACAGCCAGAGCTCCCTTAACACCCCACCACCTCCAAATCACACCTCCCTTGGGAGGCCTGCCCCACAGTTGGAGAACCGCTGTTTTAGTCTAAAAAAGAAGAAGTTTAAAGTTCCTCACCTTTAGTACTGCTACTCCATCAGAGAGTTTGGCCAGTCGTTCATTTAGTTTCTCCTTCTCGTATTCACTTGTAGTAACTTCTAATTGTTCAATGATTTCTTGGATACGTCTCTCAATTTGAGCCTTTTCACCCTTCCCTTTCAGAAGCATGCTATCGTCTTTTGTCACGATGACCTCTCCAACTTTACCAAAGTCATGAGGCTGAATGTCTTCTAGATTGAGACCCAAACCCTCTTCTCCAAATACCTGAAATAGATCATATGAAAGCTTGGACTCTAAGGCCTTATCTACATGTAGACATTTCCCTGCACAGCTACACTAGACTAAACTATTCTGCTTTAACTCCCTGATATGGACACTATTCTGGCAAAATGTGATTTATTCTGGAATAGTTACTTTGCTTCTGGAGCAGAGTAATTCTGTAATACGTGATTGTATTCATAAGAACGTAAGTGATCTTTCTTCTGCCATCCATCTCCACCCTCTGACAAACAGAGGCTAGGGACACCATTTCTTACCCATCCTGGCTAATGGCCATTAATGGACTTACCCTCCATGAATTTATCTAGTTCTCTTTTAAATCCTGTTATAGTCCTAGACTTCACAACCTCCTCAGGCAAGGAGTTCCACAGGTTGACTGCACGCTGTGTGAAGAACTCCCTTTTATGTGTTTTAAACCTGCTGCCCATCAATTTCATTTGGTGGCCCCTAGTTCTTATATTATGGGAAAAAGTAAATAACTTTTCCTTACTCACTTTCTCTACACCACTCATGATTTTATGTACTTCTATCATATCCCACCTCTTTTCCAAGCTGAAAAGTCCTAGCCTCTTTAATCTCTCCTCATATGAGACCGGTTCCAAACCCCTAATCATTTTAGTTGCCTTTCTCTGAACCTTTTCAAATGCCAGTATATCTTTGAGATGAGGAGACCACATCTGTACATAGTAGTCAAGATGTGGGCATACAATGGATTTATATAAGGGCAATAAGATATTCTGTCTTATTCTCTATCCCTTTTTTAATGATTCCTAACGTCCCGTTTGCTTTTTTGACTGCCGCTGCACACTGCGTGGACGTCATTGTGGATAGTTCTCTGAAGACTCCAAGATCTCTTTCCTGATTCGTCATAGCTAAATTAGCCCCCATCACATTGTATGTATAATTGGGGTTATTTTTCCCCCAATGTGCATTACTTTACATTTAGCCACATGAAATTTCATTTGCCATTTTGTTGCCCAATCACTTAGTTTTGTGAGATCTTTTTTGAAGTTCTTCACAGGCTGCTTTGGTCTTAACTATCTTGAGCAGTTTAGTATCGTCTGCAAACTTTGCCACCCCACTGTTTACCCCTTTCTCCAGATCATTTATGAATAAGTTGAATAGGATTGGTCCGAGGACTGACCCTTGGGGAACACCACTAGTTACCCCTCTCCATTCTGAAAATTTACCATTTATTCCTACCCTTTGTTCCCTGTCTTTTAACCAGTTCTCAAACCATGAAAGGATCTTCCCTCTTATCCCATGACAGCTTTAATTTACGTAAGAGCCTTTGGTGAAGTACCTTGTCAAAGGCTTTCTGGAAATCTAAGTACACTACGTCCACTGGATCCCCCTTGTCCACGTTTGTTGACCCCTTCAAAGAACTCCATTAGTAAGACACAATTTCCCTTTACAGAAACCACGTTGACTTTTGCCCAACAATTTATGTTCTGCTATGTGTGTCTCACAATTTTATTCTTTACAATTGTTTCAACTATTTTGCCCAGTACTGATGTTAGACTTACTTGTCTGTAATTGCCGGGATCACCTCTAGAGCCCTTTTAAATATTGGCGTTACATCAGCTATCTTCCAGTCACTGGATACAGAAGCCAATTTAAAGGACAGGTTACAAACCATAGTTAACAGTTCTGCAATTTCACATTTGAGTTCTTTCAGAACTCTTGGGTGAATGCCATCTATCTGGTCCCAGTGACTTGTTACTGTTAAGTTTATCAATTAATTCCAAAATCTCCTCTAGTGATACTTCAACCTGTGACAATTCCTCAGGATTTGTCACCTGCAAAGGACAGCTCAGGTTTGGGAATCTCCCTAACATCCTCAGCCGTGAAGACTGAAGCAAAAGAATTAATTTAGTTTCTCTGCAATGACTATCGTCTTTAAGTGCTCCTTTTGTATCTCGATCGTCCAGGGGCCCCACTGGTGGTTTATCAGGCTTCCTGCTTCGGATGTACTTAAACATCTTGTTATTACATTACCTTTGGAGTTTTTGGCTAGCTGTTCTTCAAACTCCTTTTTGACTTTTCTTATTAAATTTTTACACTTAATTTGGCAGTGTTTATGCTCCTTTCTATTTACCTCACTAAGATTAGACTTCCACTTTTTAAAAGATGCATTTTTATCTCTCACTGCTTCTTTTACATGGTTAAGCCACAGTGGCTCTTTTTTAGTTTTTAATTGTGTTTTTTAATTTGGGGGTATACATTTAGGTTAGGCCTCTATTGTGGTGTCTTTGAAAAGTGTCCATGCAGCTTGCAGGGGTTTCACTCTAGTCACTGTCCCTTTTCATTTAACTAACCTCCTCCTCATTTTTGCAGAGTTCCCCTTTCTGAAATTAAATACCACAGTGTTGGTCTGTTGAGGTGTTCTTCTCACCACAGGAATGTTCAATGTTATTATATTATGGTCACTATTTCCAAGTGGTCCTGTTATAGTTACCTCTTGGACCAGATCCTGTGCTCCACTCAGGACTAAAATCGAGAACTGGGTCTCCCTTTGAGTTCCTGTACCAGCTGCTCCAAGAAGCAGTCATTGAAAGTATCGAGAAATTTTGTGTCTCTGCATTTCATCCTGAGGTGACATGTTCCCAGTCAATATGGGGATAATTGAAATCCCCCACTATTACTGAGTTATTTATTTTGATAGCATCTCATTGTCACTATCACTGTCCTGGTCAGGTGGTTGATAATAGGTCCCTACCATTATATTCTTATTAGAGCATGGAATTACTATCCACAGACATTCTATGGAACATGTGGATTCACTTATTCATTTGATTCTACATTTTCTTTCGCATATAGTGCCATTCCCCTCCCCCCCGACCTGTTTTGTCCTTCTGATGTATTTTGTACCCTGGAACAATTGTCCCATTGGTTGTCACTTCCAAAATAGACCTGCCACATGGGAGAGTTATAATGGAATAGTTATTCTGCTACAGCTATGCCAGAAAGTCTCCCTGGATAAAGAGTCCCTAACTTTGTTATCCATGCTTGTATGTAGTGATGAATTTGGCCATTAATAAAAAAATAAATAAATCTAATTTACACACCTTCAGCAGTGACTACCTAAAAGGAATACCTTTGCACATTTATCTCCAGCATGTCAGGTGTGACAGTTGTGTTACAGAGACATTGTCAGGCCATTTCAAGGAGTTTCCCTATGTTACTGATGCCTGCAATTATAACTGAATTTAGGGGATTTTACATTTGGTTTATCCTATTTCCTTTTGCATTGCAGCGAAGTCTATAATTTTCATGAATTAGTTTGGGTCTTGTATAATGCTGCTGTGTTTTTAGACTTGTATACAAAAAAAATAAAGATGGCTTTTTAATACGATAGTTGCCCCTACCATAATTAAAAAAAACAAAACAAATAAAATTAAACTGCCCAACAGAACCTTCCATGCTTCTTCAGACCAAACTCTAGAAGACTTACATCTGCACTGAAAATTGAGAAGTCATGACATGTTCATGAACATTAGCTTTGGTAATGCTTTCGTTCAGTTTTATAAGTAAAAACTTCCAGAACAACTCTGACATGTTTCCTGGGCACCACCTAGCTACTAACCTGAAGATTACTGGGGAGGGTCTATATGTAATGTTAAAAGGCAGTCACTGAAAAAAGCTATTTAATGATCACAAGCAGATAAAGTTGCATTGCACTATAGCTCTCAAAACGTACTCATACATAAACATTATTGTAAATGAAAAAGTGCATAAATTAGATATTTCGAGGTGCCAATCTGACTACCCTGCATATTAAAGCCGTACACAGTAGTTCCAGACAGGCAAAAAAACAACCACAGTGCAAGTTCTCCCACAGCTCCCCATCACGTCAAGAGTCTCTTAAGGAAAGATGACCTAGGGACAAGAACAGTTCCATGCCCATCCAATATGCTGAAGAGACTATTAAAAAGAACCGCAGATGTGAAGTGGACACCTAATAACCAGCCAGAACAACTGGCCACTTACCATGCCATTGCATTGCATGGTACAGTTCACCCTGGACCAAATGTGAATCAGTGACCTGGAAAGTGTTGTACCCGTTACCAATCCCTCAAATACTTATTCTCTGGAGCATTTTGGAGGAAGTTAAAATCAAATGGGTGCCTGGCCACAAAGTTAATAAATTTGTATATATTTACATACACATGCCTACAATTTACTTACAGCACCACCAGTAGCAATTGCCATGTCCTTAAGCTGGTTCTTTCTATTGTCACCAAAACCCGGTGCTTTTACAGCAACAACCTGAAGACCAACTTTTAATCTGAAAAGAAAAAAGTTCAGTCAGAACACTAATTCTTACAAAGTGTTAAACTGTTCACTTCCCTATGTTACAGTAGCTGAGAGAACAAAAGAATATTTTAAATGAAGGTATTTTAGTATAAGTGAGACAAGCAAAGCAAAAGTGCCATCTTAATGGATCTTACGAGCCCATCAATTGGCTTTTTCTACTCAACTGATTAGCAATTAAACCATCAACACTAGGATTCAGAGTTATCATCCAAATTAGATGAATGGGGCTATTCACAGTGGTTACTGTTTCTCTGTATTGCTGAGAGGAGACCTAAATAAGAAGCAATGCAAAGTTGTCAAGGTCAGACATACACTTGGGCCTACTGCCCTACAGAGTAAACTGCAGGAACATCTGCTGTTTTTAAAGACTAAGTGAACACCACAGTTTTCTGACTCTAAAGTAGACTGACCAGATTCTATATGGAGGTACATCTATTCAAGCCTTACCTGTTCAAGACTAGAGTACTGAGAGCTTCACCATCAACATCTTCAGCAATAATGACCAAAGGCTTACGGTGAGCATTGGCAATTTCAAGAGCTGGAACTATGGACTGAACACTGGAAATTTTCTTCTCACTGATTAAGACATAAGCATCCTGGAATTCACATTTTTGTCCTGCAGAGGCAATAAGTATTGTATGAACTATCTAAATGTTCTATTTTAGCAAGTATATATAAGGTACCCTTTACAACCCCCAAATCTGATCAAATCTGGCTACTACACTCTCCATTTACATTAGATAACTTCATTCTAACACAAATTAAATAAGTAAAAAACTAGTTTCAAGTAACATTTCTACTCCTGAAGCCTGATGCCAATTCGTGATTTTTGTAGCATTTCTATTTCCTCTCTCTCATGAAAACTCCTACATAGTCAGCAGTAGTTGAAAAATACTGCACATGATCAAGCCACTTAAGAATTTTAGCACTTTGACTTAAAGCTGTGCCACAAATGGGTCACACCCTCAATTTGTATTTGATGACTTAACCCTGAAAAATATATACAAATAATACTTTTGGGTTATAACAAACTTTTGCATGCATCCGGGTATATTCTGGGATAAAGGAACACACACCAACATCACCCTGCCCCTTTACTTCAATTTGTTAAGTGAAGGTGATTTTACCTTTCCCCAGCCCTTACTTAGGAAAGAATGATCCAGTTTTACAAGGGAATGCAAGAATTATCCACACAAATATACTCTTATATATGTTTCTCAAAGATCAAAATGATACTTCTATTCCATGTAAACTTAAGTCTTAAATTTCATTAGCATGTGACTGCACTCTGAAGAGACCAAAGTGGCATTTTCTTGTAAGCAAGATTTTTTTCCTGCTTTAACTGCCAGTTTTGAAAAGTCAATTTAGGATCAGAAAGTTAAGCTGTGTTTTCTGGGTCACACACCCATTATAGAGCCAATACAGCCAGCAAAAGATAAACATTTGTTTTGGTCAAAAAAGCAAGCAGCTAACTGAATATAAACAGGGAAACATCTTTGGGTTCAGAAAAGTTATGGATAAAATGTTGATACTTCACCCAAAATTCACTTTACTTGTATTGTAAGCTCTCTAGGAAGACATTTTTGTTCATACAGGTTATAGCACAAGGCACTTTGATGGCAACTTTTGCAAACTTACCTTTAGCTGTATTAATGAAGTATGGTGAGATGTAGCCTCGGTCAAACTTCATACCTTCAATGATTTCCAACTCATCATTCAGGGTTTTTCCATCCTGTTTAAATGTGATAAAAATTTACATTTAATCTATAGTTTAGGTAGTAAATAGAGTGCTTCCATGCACATTTTTAACATGTCAATCACCATGGAATTCAAGTCTCTCTGCGCTACCTTCACTGTGCTTGTATTCTTTAGGTTCTCTCCCCTTTATGGGGGAAAAGAACAATGAGGGAGAGAAAGAGGGGTCAATCTAAAAGAGATACTGTTTCTAAGGGGGGTATCGGTGCACACAACTTGTGTTCTGTAAAACACAACCTTACCTCCTGTGGTGGAAACAGTGTCTCACAAGAATTAGATCAGAAAAACCAAGAAAGTTCACCTCTACTTTTATAGCTAAATTCATCCTATATTAGTCTTTTAACCGAAAATATCTTGACCACTTAGCAGTATTTCTTGTTCTAGATTACGTAAACAATGAAAGGAAAAAGGGGGGTGGGGGAGGGCTTGCGAACCAGTGACTGTTGGTTAGTATAAGTCAATCTTACCTCAATTTATTGCAGTTAAGAAACTACCAAATTCTCCCCATTATCTTTAAGAGATTTTAAAAGTACTATGCATCATAGAAATACTGGTATGTCTCATATCCAGGCTACTGAGAACCATTCAGCATGTCACATTAGTTTAGACATATGTATCTGCTCTGCAGTCCAACTCATCACTGATTCAGTTCCATTCACTGAATTCCATGTCCCTGTATTTACTGTGCTGATGTTATAACCACTGCATAATTTTGGTCTATATGTCATCTTGACTATAAAGAGCAAGCAGCAGTCCCCCGCCAAAAAAATTATGTTCTCTAGTTTCTTTGCACTATTCCCTACCGGTTATGAGGCAAAACTACAATAGTGTTAACAAGCTGTTGGGCTCACTATGTACTCCTAATCCAACTCCAATTTACTGGAGTTCTGTAGTGATGGCAGAGTACATGAGGCGATGCCATACAAAGCAAGAACCAATAACATATAGCAGCAACATATAGCAGGTTTGGATTTCAGATTAAAGTGGAAGGAGTTTAGTTACAAGTGCAGTGAGTTCACTTTTTACTCTGGTTATCTGTTCTTTCAGCAGAGGTTCCTCTAACTTGGCAAGTTTATCTTCAAGAAAACTGCAGGTAACCTTCAACAGGCATAAGAGTTACTCTTACCTTAACTGTGATAACACCCTTCCGTCCAACTTTTTTCATTGCATCAGAAATTATGTTGCCGATTTCCTGGTCCCCATTTGCTGAGATTGTAGCAACCTTCAATGAGATGTTAGTTATTTTTCCCTTTAGCACTTGATTAATCAACTGTTTACAGAAATCAAGTTTAAAGACTTTTTAAGGGAGCAGTAAGACTAAAGAGTTACAGGTCAGAGAACAAGAGAATGCAATTCATGACATGATAATTTCAGCATTAACATTGCCACGTGATTAGATATGTAATATTAGATAGCCTTTTCAGGGAAAGTCTCTTCCATTTTTCATTACCCAAAAATAAAGTTGGTATGGGACCTAAAGTCTTAATCTCATGTTAAACTTCTGAGAAGTCTAGAAATCTAACCATTAATCTAACATTAATGTTTCTCCCATAGATAGCCAGTGAACAATTACAAAATGAGTTTAATATATAGCTGTTTCTTTCCTCAGTATATGTAGTATTCACTTGTGAATCAAGATAGCAATAGTCACTTGGCATTTTGTCACATGAAGACAGAACCTGCTTGGGAGGCTGATGAGTCAGCTGAAGATCAATCCTGGTTTAAACAAAATGCTGGTTATCGGAGAGTGGACTGGGCCCTTTAAAGGCCAATGGCCAGCCCTCCTGTGCCTCATTAACAGCCTCTGAATGGGTCCTGAGAGCAGGCAGCTGGTCTCTATAGAGCAGTGGTCCATAAACTTTTCAGGGTCATACCGCCTCCTAATCCTGTAACCCCACCCCCCCCACCCCGAGCCATGACTCCAGGGTAAGGGTGGGGAAATGCAGACCAGGGTAAGGAGGCCACAGCTGGGGGTGGGTCTGGGACCAGGAGCGGAGCCCCAGCCTGGAGCTGAAGGATAGCTGGGAGCTGGGAACGGGGGTAGGTGGTGCTCCCTTCTGGGGGGTGCCTGGGCCCCACCATGCCCCTCTTCCCCAGGAACTCTGCTACAGAATCAGAGGAAAACAGAGAGCAGCTAGAGAAAGCTGAGGCAGAGCACTAGAGGCTCATGCAGGCTACAGAGACCTAAAGATAAAGTGTTGCATTTTCAATGTAAGCTGCAACAAGAGGCTGATCAACACAATAGCAAGTTGATGCCATATACCCAAAATGTAATTTAGCTGGTTCCTTTACAATCATTATTTTTTATTTTACTTTTTATGGCACATCTTCACTTGTTGGATTAAATTTTTATTTATGACCGTTACAGCAAACTAGTAAACCAAGAAGGAATGAAGCCTCACCTGGGCAATTTCTTCTGGAGTTGTAACAGGTTTGGACTGTTTCTTTAGTTCAGCAATGACAGCATCTACTGCTAGCATCACACCTTGATAGAAGAATATGATAGTTATGGTTACTCATAGGAATTCTATTTACATGGTGCAGAACAGTCAAGTTCCATGACAAGCTTCAAAATTCCTCAAAATTGTAATGGAAGTTATGCAAGAACAGCAACACATCCTTTCCCCCTCCATTTGTGTACAAAGTAGAGCACTTATTTTTTTGCTGAGTCTAGGCCATGCACTTTCAAGGACAAAGGACAGCCTGTCCCAATCTTACAAACATAAGACACACTGACAGATCTACAAATGTTTTTTTTAAAACACTCATCAGTGTTAAATTGCAAGTACATACAGAATATTCAGTGTGAGGAGGAAGAAAAGCAGAGATAGCTATGTCAATACTTGGTAAAGAAGTTAAATAGAATTTAAAATAAATACCCTGGGCACATAATACTAAGCACTGTATAAACATTTCCTGTTTTATAACTTCCATAAGATAAGCCTATCAGAAGACCGACTTTACTGACATCTGTTGTGATGAATGTCAAGTAAATATGATCCAATGATTGAAAAAAAGAGCTCTATACCACAGGTTATATAAAATTTGTGTATCTAACAAAGTAAGGCCTGACCATATTAGTTCACCCACTTGCCAGCAAAGTTATATTCCTTCCTATGTTTTGCCCCTTCACAAAAGGGTCATGTGGCTTTTCCAAGCGGAAGCAGGTTATCTCAAACACGAGTCAAATTTGCCATGGGTGAAGCAGAGAGAAGAAACTGAAGAGACAAATGTTAGAGAACACCTTAAGTGCACCAGTATTAAATTGCTAAATTCTTACCTCTCCTGATTTCCACAGGATTAGCTCCTTTGCTGATTTTCTCAAAGCCCTCCCTGGCAATGGAACGTGCCAGTACTGTCGCAGTAGTAGTTCCATCTCCTGCCTCTTCATTTGTGTTGTTGGCAACATCTTGAACTAATCTGGCTCCAATGTTTTTGTATTTGTCTTTCAAGTCAATTGCCTTGGCTACCGTCACACCATCTTTTGTTACCTTGGGACTTCCCCAGCTTTGTTCAATAATCACTGTTCTACCCTAAAATCATCCAACATACATAAGAGGTAATATAATTAAAATGATACCAAGCAGCACAGACAAAAGGTATTACTACAGAATTACCACTTGGCTCATCTACACAACATAAAGAGTCTACACGGCAATAACACACCTCAAAATGGTCCATGTTAGGTGACTTGGGCTTGTGGAGCCCTAGCACTGGGACCCCATGGGGGGGTGGGGGTGGATCCCAGAACCTAGGCTCCAACCCGAGCCCAGACATCTACACTGCAATTTCATCGCCCTGAAGCCCAAACAAGCCAGCTGACATGGGCCAGCTGCAAGTGTTTTATTGCAGTGTAGACATACCCTCAGAGAGCCACTTTCCACCAAGACACATAGATTTGTTAATACTGCCAACTCAAAATATACACTTATTTTTATGAAGAGGAAAGTTTGTGCTCCTACTTTCCAATGTCAAAGAGAGATTTATAATGGTTCTTGGGGCCAGAAATCAGCGAAAGCATATGGTACCATTTTAAAAGGACAGCATCCAACTTCCACAAATAAGGTATGTTATGAATAAAATGAAACGCAATGCAGTTCAATCCTTCTCATCCCTGTAAAGTCAACAGGAGCAATAAGGTAGCAAACACATAAACATCATCAAGACTGAACACATTATGGGCAAGTCTAACTATGTCAACAGGAGGGCTTCTTCCATTGACACAGCTACCGCCTCTTGCAAAGGTGGATTAGTAGCATCTTCCCTGAAGGGCTACAGCAGCACAGCTGCACTGGGTGTTGCGGCAGCATTTTAGGTATAGAGCTGACCTTAGCCTCACCACTTTTTCTCAACCCTCACCTTGAGAAACTAGCTGTTCACCTACATCCACTACACCTTTGCCCTTCAGAAAAGCTAAGAAGGTGCCAACTCCAACTGTTACAGGGTGACTAGCCCCTTAAGAGCAGGCAGAGGCCAGTGCCTGATTGATTAGTTGCCTCCCAAATGGGGTTAAGAGAAGCCACCAAAGACATATAAAGGAGAAAGTCAAAAAAGTGGCAGGTGACAGCTGCATGAGGAGGAAAGGACAGATACAGGGAGAAACAAAAGCAGCAAAGGAAAGCAGATACAGAGAGCCACTGGTGAGGACTGGCCAGCCCCGGTGAACCCCTGCTGAGTTACAAGAAAGCTTGTACAGAGGCCCCTAGGAACAAAGGGAAAAACCAGCGTGGTTAGGGGAAGCCAAGCATGAAACAATAGAATTGATGTAGGTCAGGAGAATGGCTCGCAAGAGTATGGGATGGACCCAGTTAGGGAGGCCTGGGTGAGTGGAACACTGCTAGGGAGTTCTCATTGAGGAGACTTGACTTGGGGCTACCAGAGAAGTGACGGTTAGAAGCAAATCTGGGAGCTCTCAAGTGGATGGCCTGGAGATCAGAGCTCTGGAACATGAGAGATGACATCCCAGAAACGGGTATGGAAAAAAGCTGAGAATCTCCTGTACTTTGGGATTTTGGAAAGAATTATTTTATCATGAGGGTTCTGCAGATTATTTAACATGTACAAGAATAAACTAGGACTACAAACAGGCCTTGAATAGAACATTGAAAGAGTGTTTCTTTAATGGCTGGACCAAGAGGAAACAGGCACACACATCATGGTGCAGTTTGTGGCTTGGGGATCACCTTGTCATAGTGATGAAGAAATAAATGGACAGACCAACTCATTTCTCATTAACAGTGAAAAATAACTGCTTTCAGCCACCCAGTCTCACACACTGCCGGTTGTGTTTATTTAGATAAATTATATCATGATTTTTAAAAATAAAATAGAATCTCCTCCCCACTTGAAAGTTTTTCCCTTAAGCTGATAGATATCTAATTTGTGATTTTGGTTTAAAAAGAAAACTTTAGGAGTGCTGAGTAATGGGACACTTACCTTTGGAGACAAACTTGATTACATGCCAATATTCTATAGTAGTATATATAGCCTCAATCCTGCAAACACCTAATGTGTATAATATATTCATGGGAGTAGTCCAACTATATTCAATGGGATTACTCACTGGGATAAACATTTGCAAAATTGGGCCCTAAAGGTGCATTCACCCATCATCCACCCTTATTATTACACCCTTGGGACTTGCTTGCTCTTATTTACCAGGCCAAATCAAGATGAAACCAATACTGGCAGACAATGTATGAAATTTATACTCCCTAGAAGTGGTTCTCAACCTATTTACCATTGTGGGCTGCATCCACACTAATATATATATATATATATATATATACACATACACACACACACACATATACATACACACACACACTACCTGGATGGCCCTGAGGGTGTCACATGCATCACAGATGTGTGCTGATTGGCCCGCAAGTGGTCCACAGGTTGAGAACCACATCATATGATCAAGCAGGACATAACAGCTAGTAGTCTGAAAGCCTAAACTTGTTGCAGGCAGTTAAGCTGCCTCTATTCTTTTTCTCCACTGTATGTTCACAGACCCCATTAACACTAACCACCATAAATATATCCTCCACAAGTAATTTTCTATCCACTGAATGTGACTTCAATTGTTCAGCCAACATTTAAGTGGCTGTGTGGCACTGGAAAGACAGATTTAGCAGCAAAGAAAAGATTAAGTTCTCTCTAACAAGAGTGTGGCCACTATACATTTACCATTTGTTATGTACACAGTGATTGAATGATTGATAAATTATGCACTGTACCTACTGTAATTTTGAAGTGGTCTATTTTATTAATTTTTCTATTTTATGAACTCCTCAACCCCCAATTAGTTTACAGTACTGCACAAGTATTCACCCCACACAAAAGTAGATTTTAATATACCTTTGGTCCCATGGTGACAGCTACAGCATCTGCTAGAAGATCTACTCCCTGTAGCATAAGAGCTCTAGCCTCTGCTCCAAATTTAACATCTTTTGCATAGGTCCGTAGTAGGTGTGGGGCCAGTGCTCTGGACACTGGCCTCACCTGACGTAGCACTGTTGATAAACGGAGCATTTCTGAAGGGGAAAAAAAAGAGTAAGATACTACATTAGTTTTATTGTGTCACAGTCCTTTGAACAACCATATTTCTGTCTTCCAGCAAGTTAGAGTAAACAACAAGTTGCTAGTAGTTTGAGTTTAAAAAAAAAGTGGTGACTCAAATATTTTAGTGTCTTAATTTTTGTAATAGTTGGATACTAGAGCAAAAGTCCAAGATTCTGGAGCCCTAGATTCTATTCCCAGCGACTCACTATGTGATCCTGGGCAAGTCACAACTTCTGAACCTCAATTTCTTCTTCTCTAAAATGGGAATAAAGTTTATCACGCTCACAAGAGCACTGTGAAGTTCACTTTTTGTATGTGAAGAAATTATAGCCACAGCAATGACGAGTGTTACGAGAATACTAGTATTATGTCTGATAAAGCAGGAAAGGTGGGTATATTTCACTGAGACTATTACTACTACAGGCTAGCAGAAAGTCAGAGCTCAGCAGCTTTATCAGCATAAGCATCCTAAAATTAAAGCTGCTATCTCAAAAACCGACTGAGACAGTGAAAAATGAACAGTTCAAGGCTGAGAGCATCTGGTGATAAACTAACAAAAGAATTGCAACAGTAGCGACAGCCTGGCAGAGAAAGTCTGCAGAACCCAGGCCTATCCCCCCGCCACATGGTTCTCTCCATCAGGACAGAACAAGGTCAAGAGACACTCGCCCCCTGCTGCTGGATGAGCCAACCTGCACAGGCAGCGGAGCCACCCTCATGGTGGCCCCTTCTCCCAGAGATTATGGCAGAGGCTGCAATGTAACGGCAGCCCAGCAACGAAGGGCACGAAGCCATCCTGCTCACGGGGCAGTGCCCTCGCTCCCGCAGGGGCAGCCCAGGGCTGGTAGTGCTCCCAGGGCAGAAGAGCGGGGAGCCGCGCACACAGACCCCGTACGTCTCCCGCACACAGTCCCACACCCGCTCCGAGGCTGAAGGCGAAGGGATCCACCCACCCCCCCACCCACACACAGAGTCAAGGGCGGGAGGCGGGAAAAATCCCCGTGTCTCTCTCACACACACAAAGAAAAGAGCAGGAGGGGGAATCGCACACGAAGAGGCGTCTCCTGTCTCCCCCTCCACGGTAGGGCCCCCCCCGTCACTCACACTCACACACACACTCCCCCCCCCAGTCCCTGTGACACCGGGCACGTGCGGGCAGGGAAGGGGCGTGCGCGCCCCACGGCGGCGGGCAGGGCTCGGGGAAGCCGCGAGGGGCCGATGGCGGCACCGCGCCGGGGGAGGCTGCCCGGTGCCTGGACGCACATGGCTGGCGGGAGTAGAGGCCGCCGAGCCCGAGCCCGGGCCCGCGCCGGGCCGCTCACCTGTACAGGGCGGGCAAGGCAGCAGGCGGCTCCGCGGTCCGGGCTGGGAGCTGGACGAGCAGAGCAGAGCAGCGCAGCGCGGTGTGACGGAGTGACGGGAGCCTGGAGGGAACACCGCACTCACGGGCTCTGCCCCTCCCCCGCGCAGGCTGAGACCCATGTGGGGGTCCTGTGGAGCCGGGCCCCGCAACTAGCATAACAGCATACGCTTGTCCCAGGCGGGGGCGGAGCGCGGCTTTCCACCAATCGTTCAAGGGCCCAGCCGGGGAGTGGGCGGGGCCGGCGGGACTGTATGTCCTATGTGTGCGCTCCGCCTACTCGCGTATGAATCAAACAGGTTTCGGGGCCTCCCAATTCCAGAACCTTCTGGAACGCTCATGCTCGCCATAGGTCAAAGGTTGTATTACGCCACTTCCGGGTGTTGGTCCGATGCAGGGTTTAACGAGGAACTATTGACGCTGGTGTTAGGCTTTGCTGCACAGAGAATCCGGGTCTATGGCGTAAAATGCCGGCGAGAATAAAAAATAAAGGTGGAAATAACGTGTCTTCTAGGGACAACGGAAATAGCCCCGCCTTCCGGCGCGCGGCACCAGCGGGGAGGTGGTGGCGCATGCGCAGTCAGAGTGGCACCCCCCACGTGTATTAGCTGAGGTGTGCGGCGCTCAGCGAGTCACAGGGCGGTGAGCGGAGGGACGCGGCGCGCCATGGTGAGTGTCGCCTTTTCCCCCTTGGGCCGGGCCCGCGAGCGCGGGCAGGCGGGAGCGAAGCAGGCCGGGGCCGTGTTTCCCTCCGGCACGTCATGGGGGGGTTATGCGCGCCGGGCGCCCCGCCAGTGCCGCCCCCGGGGCTGGGGGCCCTGCGGCAGGGTGACTAGATGGCCCGATTTTATAGGCACAGGCCTGATAGTTGGGTCTCTTTCTTATATAGGTGCCAATTGCCCCCACCACCACACACACACCGTGTCCTAATTTTTCACACTTACTATCCGGTCACCCTACTGGGGGGGGGCAGGGTCTCCCCCCATTGCAGCCAACCGGGGGGATAGGGTCGCCCTCCCCCCCCATTGCAGCCGAGCGGGGGACAGGGTCACCCCCCCCCATTGCAGCCGCCCGGGGGACAGGGTCGCCCTCCCCCCCATTGCAGCCGGCCTGTAGGCACAGACAAGCCTCGGGCGGTGCCCCGGTGATGAGCGCACGAGGGGTCTGGGGGATGGGGGGGCAGGTTAGAGCACGTGGCCCAGATCTGGGCAAGGTCGCACTTCATGCCTCGGAACTACACAGCGACCTGTCCCTCCAGGCTGTTCCTCGGCAGGCTTGTTGAGCCAGCCCTTCGCCCCCTGTGAGAAGTTAAGCCAGTGATCGTATATAAACACCAGCTGAATAGGAGCAAAGACTTGTAGAAAAGGACCGTGTTCTTGCTGTGTGCTGGTGGAAATAGAAATGTGTCTAACTTCTGGCTACCATAAGTAGCTGTGTAATGAAAGTGTGTTTGCTTTTACCAGGCAGCATGCCTTTGTAATGGAATTTGCTGTCAGGAGCCTCTGAAGTGAACATGTATTTCAAGGTGACCTGTAACTTACCCAGTAACAATCTTTTTTTAATTAATATAGTTTAATCTATTTTTTCTCTTTTTGGTCTATCCATGAAAGTGACCTTGCATGGTCACAAGGTCATTTAGATACAGTAGAAATTGATACACCAATAGAAGCGGAGAGAACAAGGATGTCCTTCTCTTCAAATGTTTTTGCTTTGTCACCTATCAGAAACAATGTTGTGTTTAAAAAAAAAACCTCGGTACAGTGTGAGAGTGAGCTCATATTCGTAGGCATCTGTAATGTGTCTTTAGACAATGCTAAACCCTACAGAGTTTGAGGAAAAAATTCCTTTCAACTTTTTTCTGACCATTGGCTTTCTTATATTGTATCAGAGGGATAGCTGTGTTAGTCTGTATCCACAAAAACAAGGAGTCTGGTGGCACCTTAAAGACTAACCAATTTATCTGGGCATAAGCTTTCGTGGGTAAAAAGGTAACTCACTTCTCTTCAAGTGCCAATTTATATTTACGCCTGTATCTGTAATTTTCACTCCATGCATCAGAAGGAGTGGGTTTTTTACCCACAAAAGCTTATGCCCAAATAAATCTGTTAGTCTGGTGGCACCTTAAAGACTCCTTGTTGTTTCTTATATCAATCCTTCTTTCATGCTGTCTTTCCTGTCAGAGAAATCACTGATTCAAAAAACCGGGAGTATAAAAGGCCCTAAAGAGTTTAAATAACTTAGATTTAAGCAAGTGTTTTCAACATGTTTATAGCATTGCCCATGTCTTAATAGAAATGGGGGATGATCCACAATTAGCTAATACCTTTGTGAATAACAGTTCCCTGCTTCCAAGTAGCTCTGCTTCTGTTAGCAGCACGGATCTGTGAAGCAGCAGCCCCTAATGGAGGGACCTAGTCTTGTTCTTTCTCCTCGTTTCTGGCTACTTCTACAAGTGTCCAGGCTGTGGCATCCAGACATCTGTAGAAGCAACTGGAAAGGAGCAGGGAGCCAGCACCACGTGACTTGGCAGTTCTCCACAGACCACAACTTGATTATTTTTTAACTAAAAGTGTGCCCGCTTAGTGAAGTTGCAGGGATTGCAGACTTGTATGTGGCTTCTGCTCTGTGATCTCAAATGCTGCTGTTACCTGCTGACTCAGTAGTCACGGCTGACATTGACCACCCTAGACTGGTAACATTTTTACCATTGTCTACAGCTAACTTGAGTTCAAGATGATTGCAATCCTCAGTGTTGATGTTGGGTTTACTTTCTCCACCCTGAGCTGCTCCCCCCTCCGCCCCGCTGCTTTCTGTTCATTCTCCAAGCAGCAGAGCAGCAATATTTGTAATATACTTCAATGTATCATATGCTAAGCTTTACAAAAAAATATAACTCCTAACACTTTTGTAAAAATCACTGGACAGTATCTGCAAAACTTTTTGCAGATAATGGCATTCCTTCAAACATTTTTTGTATACCTTATCTCAAACTTCAAAAGCTGGCAAAATAAGATGAGTGAATTGTCTTCTCTCCCAAATAACTTAGGACAAGATTGTACCTTAATTATTGTATGGAGTGCTAAACTTGAATATTTCAAAAGCCTTGACCAACATGTGATATGCTTAATCTTTGCTTCTCTGTTTTGAGGCATTCCGCTAAAATAACTACAATAACTGTTCCACAAGTGTCTCATATCTCAGCAATAGGTGACTCTTATTTCAAACTGTATGTGAACTGCATTTAATCAGAAGTAATTAATCTTAATAACATATCTTATGCTTTTTAGATCTACAGAGGTTTAAACTACATAGGGTTTCCCTAAAGCTTTCCTCATCTGTTAATGTTTTAAGTTATCTTAGGCAGTTATTTAAAATTCCGTGCATCTTAACTGTTAAACTTGTGTATTTGTTGCACATATTGAGACTATTTTGGAGCCTATTCGTTCTCTAGAATTATGGGATACTGTCTTACAACAATAATTTAGCTCTATTTTTGCTTTAATATTTACTTTTGGGCCTAATTCAGAGAGATGCTGAGTACCTGCCATCTTTATTGACACCAGTGGGAGTTGCAGGTGCTTAGATTCCAGTCCTTCCTTTGCTATTAAAATAGTAAAATTGTGGTTTTTGAACTTAGGATTGCAATTTTGTTGCAGTCTCAAATGTGAATGTGTCCTTTTTATGTATGGTACAAAAATAGCAAATTCTATTTCAACAGGCAGGGAAAGCATTTAGGAAGTTTCTTCCCCTGTTTGACCGTGTTCTGGTTGAAAGATGTGCGGCTGAGACTGTAACCAAAGGAGGCATCATGCTTCCGGAAAAATCTCAAGGAAAAGTGCTACAAGCAACAGTAGTGGCAGTTGGATCGGGATCCAAAGGAAAGGTAAATATGTCCAGATTTTGCACCTTGCTAACTTTTTTAGATAAAAGGAATAGAAGCGGGATGTTATCCGGGGGTGGAGGAAGCTACAGGATGTCTAGCGTTACATTTATATTGCATCTGATCAAAACAATAAGTGTAATACTTTGAAGAGGAAGAAATTAAAAAAACAAGAAGTGTGGCCTGAGCACAAGGAGAGGAGCCAAGAACTCTTTGAGTCCTAACCTGGCGCTGGTAGCCTCTGTGACCATGGGGAAATCAACTTAGTGTTCCTGTCTCTTTATCCCTATCTGTAAAATAATAATAATACCTGTTTCACAAACGTTTTGAGAGCGATAGTTATTGATGGTTGTAAAGAGCTTTGAAGAAAATAAGTTCTTAATAAAAGACTGTTTCCGTGAGGATGGTTTCTCTTGCACTGCATCACTTACCAATTAATGCCAGAGCAACAGAGCTAGGAGGCTAAAGGTTTGTTCTAGGATCATTGAATACATTTAATTGCTGAATAGCCTTATTGATTAAATTGCTGCAGACACACAACACATTCCCAAGATTTAGGAGCAGAACAGAAACCTGGAGCATGACTTATATTAAATACTATCATTGATACTCCTCTGCTGTACAAAACATCATCTGTTAGTTAACTGAAGTTATTTTAAATGTTCTGACTTCTGGTACTTCTGTGTTGGTTTTAGTATAACTGTAGATTAAAATTCTTTAACTGGAAGGAAGTTGGTCTGTATTTGGTGGTATCTAGTACATAAGAAAATTAATCCGAAAATGTAGATGTATCCTTCAAGGCATATGGGGAAACTACATATACAAATTTTCTCATTTTTAAGGAGTACTTATATGAGCATGTTCAAATCAGATTTCCTAGTATAAAATAGGATATAGGTGCACCTGCTGGGGCTTACAGCATGCACCTGCTGGGGCTGAATCCCTGAGACCCCCCTCCCCACTGAGCAGAAGCCA
This sequence comes from Mauremys reevesii, assembly GCF_016161935.1. Lineage (NCBI taxonomy): Eukaryota > Metazoa > Chordata > Testudines > Geoemydidae > Mauremys > Mauremys reevesii. Next base: position 22,912,525 of record NC_052633.1, on the reverse strand, counting down.
GAGGCAATGCATGGGGAGTGCATGTGGGGTCATTCCTTCTCTCTCCCCACCCCCCATGATTTTTGCCTGGTTTTGCTGGCCCTACTCAGTCATATAGTGCCGCATGGCCCCGTCCCTGCACCGCAGCTTGTGGAGTCTGCAAGCTGGGAGCTGTGGCTGTGGGGAGAGGCAGTGGAAAATAGCTTGGAACTGCAGGGTGAGTTGCTGCTGCCTCTCCCCAGAGAGCTAAAGCAGCAGCCCCTCCCAGCAGTTTACTGCTGCCTCTCCATGCAGAGCTAACACCTGGGATCTGCAGAGAGGGGCCACTGAGCATAATGGGGGTGTGTGACTTAAGCTGTTGGGTGGGGGGTGAACCTTTACATTCTGGCCTGCCTTGACCCTCCAGAAGGCTAGACATCTCTGGCAGAAGCCCCTAGCCTCACCACCCTGCTGCAGGGCAGTCTGGTAGGTGGAGAATGGGCAGGCCTAGGGGGGCTCTGCAAGCCGGTCTTTAACTGTAAAAGAGCCGCATGTGGCTCACAAGCTGTGGTTTGTCCACCCTGGCTCTATATGGTAACCACGTGAGGGCAGGGCAAAAAATGAGAATCATCAAAAAGACCGGAGGGGCAGAGTTTTCCCCCAGGAAGATGTGCCCAGCTAGTACATGACACACCCAGACTCAGGCACCAACACAAGCATAACAAAGAAACAGGAACTGTGTTGTCTTAAGAGTTTTTAAAAAACACTGCTTCTGGGGGGATTTTTTTTTGTCTTTATTGTTACTGACTTATTTGCTAACAGGTATTTTGAAATAAATTACCCAAATTATTGAAATTGGCATGATTATATTGTGTTATTTTGACAAAATATGCAGAATTTGAATATACTGCGCAGATTCCCCTGAGATTAGTACTTCCACTGCTAAACAGTTAGTAAATATGTTCTGCTTAAATTTTCCTAAATAAATGTGTGTGCGCTTATGAACAAATGTAGGATGTTTGTAGAAACTTATGAGGTTTTTTTTTCTCCCCTTTAGAGTGGAGAGATTCAGCCAGTTAGTGTCAAAGTTGGTGAGAAGATTCTGCTACCAGAATATGGCGGTACTAAAGTAGTACTGGAAGACAAGGTTTGTTTGCTGAACTTTATAACTGCAAACTAAATTGGTTTATTAATATTCAGGATTATTTTAAAATCCTTCTAGCTAATAGGCCATGTGAAAAAAGGAATAGTGTTGTTGACAAACTGAATGATAGATACAACTGCTAACATTCAAAATGAGGAGCATCAAGCTGGCCCTGTGGTTTTTGCACAGTACACATCTATGATCCTCTGCTGTGAGAGAAACACTTCTGCCCCTGACATTTCCCCATAGCTGTATAGAGAAAATGGTTCTCTGTACCTGCCACCTTATCTTGGGAGGAAAAAAAATCTAGAGGGCTGACTGCAATGTCCTCCTTGCTGAGGAAAAGAGAAGATTCCAGAGCCTTCTACCACTTAATGTTACTATCCCCATGAATTTCTGAATCTGTCTCAGAGGATGCTCCTGCCAGAAAAATTTACCCCAGAGCCTTGCCCAAAGGGGTGAAAAATATCCCCTGGAATGAAAGAAACAGTGACAGGCTCTCAGGGCAACAGATAGTTATAAACGTCCTTGGGTTAATAGTTCCTGTGATTGTGTAGTATCAGCCTCAGCCTTCAGCAGTAAATCAATCTCAGGGACCACTGACCTTGGAGCCAGTTACTAGTTCTGTGAGATTTGGCTGCAACAAATATTAACTTCTTTTTTTTCTCTCCATTTGCAGGAGTATTACTTATTTAGAGATGGTGACATTCTTGGAAAGTATGTGGACTAAATTTCTCAAATGGCTGCAGTATCATGAAGTTGTCCATTCCACTAAAAGTGCTGAAATCTTTTTCCATCATGTAAATAATTTCCTGTTCTTTATTTTATAATAAACAGATAACCAGTCTCTCTGAAATAACTCCTACAGTCCCATTGTAGTGATCCAAACACTTCAAAATAAAAGAATGTGTACAGTCAGAGAAACACACGTTCGTTCTTATTTGGAGTGCCATTGAACAGTTCAAAGTGGTGGGGTTAATTTGAATTTTTGTAACTTTTTTCCAGATTTCAGAAAATTCAATTTTGATATTCTCTCAACTGTCCTGAAATTTTTTTATTTTAAAGGAATTTTAGTGTTGTTTTTTTTTGCTGCCTTATAGATGGTTTCATTATTAGTCTGCTTCTTTTACTGTTCCCCAGAAACAGTGAAACTGGCTACATCCAAATATGACTTCCATGCACAACTGCAGTACAGTTGTACTGATAACACTGTTGTTTCCAAAAAAGTACACAAAGAGATGGAAGGACTCCACAGAGGAGTGCTGCAAAGATTGAAAAGTGGTATTTTATTGTAATTGCTGAACTAGGTGAACCTTCTTTTCTTGTTCAACCTACCTGTGGCAACGTCTTTTTTTGTTTAATATGAAGCAGACATCTTGTATAGTAACACTAACTTTCATATTAAATAACAATTATATACATTCACACAAGACATTGTGTAGGCAGAGGAGTTGAATAGTCATGTTAGTTATACAGTAGAATCTTAATATGCTGTGTATTCACTCAGCAAAATTATGTTCTGTAATGAAGCTTAATGTCAGTAAGATGCCAGTGTTTTTACAAAATATATTTCAGTGCATTTCTAGGGTGTCACTGCTCGCTCAGAGTCCTGTCACCTTCTGTAAAGACATAGTTCTGCTCCGGTGGTTATCTTATCAACTGGGGATACACAGAGGTCTTCCAAGGGGTACCTCAGCTCATCTAGATAACTGCCTCGTTTTACAGCAGGCTACATAAAAAGCACTAGCAAGGTCAATACGAACTAAAATTTCATACAATAACTTGTTCATACTGCTCTATATACTATACACTACCCCAATCAGATTCTTGAAATGGGTACCCTAGTCTGGAAAGGTTGAGACAGTACTGTACTCCCCCACCTTTGCCTTTTCTGTGATGCACCCTCTCAGCAGTCAGTGAGGCTGAAGTTTGCTACTTCCTTCTTCCACCAGCAGCAAAGTGTGGTTTTAACTTGTCTGAAGTGTGTACTGTGATTTAGGCCAGGAGTTCTCAATCTGTGGGCTGTGATCCCAGTGGCCCTGAATCTGTGTCCTGATGCTTCCCTTGGGCCAGAAGCCATGAGCCCATGGGTAGAGTTGCAAGGGCATGGGAGTGTTGCCCCCAAAACTGCAGTGTCAGAGCTGGGCAGTCCTGGAGGTAGCTCCCCGCCCCCCCCTGTATCTGAGGCCCCACCACCTGTCCAGGTAGGAGGTGGGAAGTGGAAACCAAGCAATGTGGGGCAGCTGCTGCTCTGATTGGTGCCATGGAGCAGGCAGCTGCAACATTCCTATTTCCTGCAGGTGCCCAGTGTTGCAGCTGCTCCTTTAGCTCCCAGCCCCCTGTGAATGCTCATGGAGCTTATAAGAGCCACCTGGGTGGGGGATCTAGCTCTATGTCTGACAGAGCCCTCAGGGAGCAGCAACTGCAGAGGAGTTCTCCCAGACCTCTACATTAGGATTAAACAAGACCCATAAATTTACATCTCCTATGTGGTGGTTTATGAACTTGATGGTTGGATGGGGGAACCAAGTTAGGCTTCAGCTTGTGTATATTGGGTTTGGTTTTTTTGTAATGGCCCTGGAGGTGTCCAGGATTTGGAACTCTCTGCCTTCATTGGCTCACAATAGGCTGGGTTTAAAGGCTTTTCCCATCATGTAGTATATGGACTACAGAGAAAATAGCACTATAGTGGTTTTGAGGTATTTGTCAATCCAAAAGCATATTCAGGAACATACAGTGGCTGTTCATTTACACAAATGTAGCATTCTTATATGGTAAATATTACCCAGCCATGATTTAATTTTAACCAAAGTAACATTGTTTCCTAAGCAACCAACCCTTGCACACATTTTCTTACCAAAAAAAAAAGCTAACTTCTTCAAAAGAAGATTCAAGATCACTCATACTTAAAAAGAACAGAATTTATTTGTTAGTCTCTAAGATGCCACAAGTACTCCTGTTCTTTTTGCGGATACAGACTAATGCAGATACAGACTAACATGGGTGCTACTCTGAAACTCAACACTGTGAAAACCTTTATACAGTTTAAAGGTACCGTTGTTATTACTGCTGACAAAACTTTAACAGTAATAGCATGGAAAATACCGCTACTTATTTAAAAAAAAAAAAAGCCAATCTATTATTAGACTACCAAAATAACTGTGAAATCAAAGTTCCAAGAAAAATGTAAGGAAATTATAGACCCAATCCTGAGCCCATTGAAATTAATGGCAAGAGGATAGGACTTTTATTAAAAGATGCTACTTTTATTCTCTAAATAATATTGTGAGTTAGGGTTTAATGGTCTAAGCTGGACTTCCTGAAACCATAACAGTATTTTGTATTGATCATCTGCTGATAATGTTAGCTCAGTCGTTTGATCTTCCAAGGTAGATAAGGATTGCCAACTGTGGTTGTTTTAGAGGAGACCTTAAGTCAAGATCCCTGTGTTATGTGTGGACATTAATGATCTCATGTGACCTGATGTCTTTAGCTAAAATTTTCCCTGCCCCAGTTTAGTAGTATCAGTTGGCTACCACCACCTCTTCATAGACGTCTGCTTGCACTTCAGTGGGTCTGCATCCAAATTGGGCAAAATCATGTGGTTATTACCAGTTTGAGACAAACTCCTATTGACTTTTCTGATAGTCTGCAAAGTGTTTTAGAATGAAAGCTGCTGAATAAATGCAAAGTCATGTATTGGCATAAAAATGAAGCCTAAACACTTATCTATCTTGAAAGCTGCCCCATTTCAATTTTACTTCATGATTCTAGTGATGCATTTTATTTCTGAAACTGAAGATTACTGTACCCCAGGAGAAGACAGCCTATGGCAGGCGTGCCAAAGGCGGCACACGAGCTGATTTTCAGTGGCACTCGCACGCCTGGGTCCTGACCACCAGTCCAGGGGACTCTGCATTTTAATTTAATTTTAAATTAAGCTTCTTAAACATTTTAAAAACCTTATTTACTTTACATACAATAGTTTAGTTATATATTATAGACTTATAGAAAGAGACCTTCTTAAAATGTATTACTGGCATGTGAAACCTTAAATCAGAGTGAATAAATGAAGACTCGGCACACCACTTCTGAAAGGTTGCTGACCCCTGCTGTACTCTAACTATTTTAAAACCAATGGATTGTGCAACCCAAATGCTAATAAGCTTGTGCAAATGCACCTTCTGCTACCACAGCAATTATGATGCAATCACTTATCTTCTTTGATGATGCTTGTGTTCTAGGATTTAAACAGGTCACATGATAAGTTGAATCTTTGAGCTGACTGAGATTTAAAATATTAACAGCCTAGTTTCTTTTTGTAAGCTAACTATTCGTAGACAAGAATTGGGGTAGAGAGTCTTTGAATGTAGGTCGCTAGGTAAGCCTAATATTTGAGAGTCCCTCTGAATAAGAGTCTTTTAAAGATAAAATGCACACAGGAGTCTTATTTGTAGTGGCTATCTCTAGGGGCTTGATGCTCCATGTACCAGGCTACCAGGAGTGGTCATTATAGTTTTTGCAGATGCATTTTTCAGCAAGGGAGACCAGAGAGATACAGGTTTCCTTAGCATGTATCCCACTGATTATTTATATTTAGTGACTAAGAGTCCTAGTCATGGACCAGGACACCATTGTGCTAGGTTCTGTACAAGCAGCCCAAATTCGCTTGGGTGTATTTAGCATGCTAAAGTTGCTACAGGTACTTCACCCAGTATTCTGCTCCCTCCTTATGTTCTCAGGTCTCTGAGATTTTCAGCACTTCTGAAAATCAGGCCATTTATATAAGTGCCCAAAATGGATGTAGCTTCTTAACTTTATGTAATTGAAAATTTGGGGGATTTAAGATCTGTTTTCTCATCTGAAAACTGAGCTAATGCCTTCCTACTTGTTTGTGTTTGTGAAGTGTGTTGAGTTTCTTGAAAAAAAGGGTATTATAGTTTACAAGTGCAAAGTAATAGTGTGGCCCTGAATCCACTCTGCACTATAAATAAAGTGCTTAGATGACTGATGGACCAATATGCACAGATTACATATAATGTGAAGGTTGTTTTTATTCTGCAAGGCTATCACTGGGGGCAGGGACAGGATGACTTAGTAACTGATTTATCTGCCACTGTCATATCAATTTGAAGTCAATGACTGTGTTCCAGTAGTTACCCCTCAGGTTTTATTGCGGGGAGGGCAGCCACCTGTTAAAAATTCTCACTTCTAGTTGTTTATCCCGTATCAGAGGTTGTCTATTTCCTCCTCTGCTTTATAGATTAGAGGTAGGTGAAATGGGGAGGTACAGGTACTTCTGTTCACCTCTGGACTTTCTCCCCAGCCTTTCAATAACTACATCTGATTGTGGGAGTAGGGGCATAGGTATGCCTTTCAAACTTCATTCCCCTTCAGCCACCTTATAGATCCTGCCTAGAAGTAACTGTCTCGTCTTCAGGAAACTTTGTTGCTCAGGCTGGCTCCATCCCCTGTGATGATGAGGCAGGAATGTGCCTTCATGAGGCTTCTAAGTGAAAAAGCACATTATAGCCAGAAGCCCTAACCCTGCAAAAATAATAAGAACAAGAACATAAGAGCAGCCATACCAAGTCAGACCAAAGGTCCATCTAGCCCAGTATTCTGTTTTCCGACAATGGCCAGTGCCAGGTGCCCCAGAGGGCATGAACAGAACAGGTAATCATCAAGTGATCCATCCCCTGTCACCCATTCCCAGCTTCTGGCAATCAGAGGCTAGGGACACCATCCTGCTTAATAGCCATTGATGGACCTATCCTCCATGAACTTATCTGGTTCTTTTTTGAATGCTGTTATAGTCTTGGCCTTCACAACATTCTCTGGCAAAGAGTTCCTCAGACTGACTGCATTGTGTGAAAAAAAATGGTACTTCCTTTTGTTTGTTTTAAACCTGCTGCCTATTAATTTCACTTGGTGACCCCCTAGTACTTGTGTTAGGAGAAGGAGTAAATAACACTTCCTTATTTACTTTCTTCACACCAGTCATGATTTTATAGACCTCTATCATATATCTCCCCTTAGTCATCTCTTTTCCAAGCTGAAAAGTCCCAGTCTTACTAATCTCTCCTCATATGGAAGCCGTTCCATACCCCATATAATTTTAGTTGCCCTTTTCTGAACCTTTTCCAATTCCAATATATCTTTTTTGAGATGGGGCGACCACATCTGAATGCAGTATTCAAGATGTGGGTGTGCCCTGGATTTATAAAGAGGCAATATGATATTTTCTGTCTTATTATCTATCCCTTTCTTAATGATTCTGAACATTGTTTGCTTTTTTGACTGCTGCTGCACACTAAGTGGATGATTTCATTAATATTAAATAAATTGGCCAAATACTCGCTCTGACTTTCACTCATGAAAAATGAGGGTGCAGGTTAAAAAAATAGTGAAATGATTCTTTAAACACTCATCTAACTTGGTAAAATTTAACATGGTTGGACAAATGCCAGACATAAGTAACTAAATACTGGGAGGGAGAGAGGCTTAAAGTCCCACTTAAAACTTATTGGTTAAAAAATACCATTAATTTATTTTCTCTTTGACTTGCAAAAACTGTGAACTGGTTGAAGATTGATAGAGCTGATACATATTGCCATCTGACAGATGTGTTTTTCAGCTCGATTTATTTGCATTTTGGAAGCTCTGCTGTCCTTGAATTGAAAGTCAGGGACAAGCAGCTGTCAAAACCCTAACTTCTGTGCTTCAAATGTTAGTTAACCTTTAGAAAGTATGGAAAGGAAAAAGATCAGTGCCTAGTGGCAGGGGAACCCCTCCAGCTAACGAGTGTGTCTGCCTTGTCCCATGCTTAGCTGCGCAGAATGTCGTCTTTCAAGGCATTCATTAACTTTGGATTGTACCAGGTCTAAATAGGATGGAATATGAATCTAGACATTTTTACCTAATCCTTCATTGTAGGCCACTATTTTCCACCTCTAATTTTATCACCCTTCACACAGAAGTCCCACGTTCGACCTTTTGACTGAGAAAACAAGCAATTGCTGAGCCTGGAATGCTGGCCTACAATGTGCTTGCGGGCTGGGAAGCTAATTACCATTCAATGTAAACTGCATTCATGCACTAAACTGTTCAACATTACTATGTACATCCTGTATGGAACTGCCAACCCAGTCATGCTGTCAGCTCCCTGAGGTTGTTTCCGGGTATCTGTGTTGGAGCCCTGAGGATCCCCTATTTCCCATCACTTGATCTTGCTCAGGTTTTGACTGTCAATCTGGCCACTAAGAACAGGACTGGTCTCTCTGTGAATGCTGTTAGTGACATTCCCCAAGCAAAACAAAAACTCAGAATGATTTAACAGCGGGAAACAAAGTTTACAATGTAGATTATGAACCCTTTAATGTTGGGAATAGGCAAAAGTTACACTAAATGCGCCATCAAACTGAAAATGACCCTGCAAGGGATGAAAGGAAAAACTTTACAGCTTGAAAGTGTATCTCATTCAGAATTTGCTTGGTGCAATAAAAATGCATGCTCTATGGCCTTTATGCAGCTTTATTCAAGGACAGAGGTGGCTACAAACATTTTGATGTAGCAAGATCATTTATTTACCTTTTCAACTGATAACAATTCCTTATCCCACCCCTTTTTCTTTATCTTCTTTGCTACCAAGATGCTCAGTCTCATCCACCTTCTGATCCATCTGTCCTGTCCTATTTAATCCCCACTTCCCAAGTGGTTCTATTTTGCCTTCCACTCTCTACAGGCATAGCTGTCTCTGTCTTTTCCTTCTCCCTGTCCTCCCCTAGCAGGCACTTTCCCCCCCTCCTCCCTAACCTCCATCCCCATCTCAGCAGAATTTATTCTATCTCCATTTCTCCTCTCTGCTTTCCATCACCCACCACTAGCACTCAGATAACAATGATGATGATCATGGTATTAGACCTGACAAGAATATTCCATCCTCATTCCCTCCTCCTGTCCTACAGAAGCTGTTCCATCTCTGTGAGAGTTTTTTCCTTTGCCAGCTCTATTTCTACATCTGCATTTGTTCTATATGCACCTTCAGTGACAGCTACTGTACCCAGGTCAGGCGCCAGTGCAGGTGGGAGTGCCTGGCTTGTTTCAGCCCAGAACCAAGGCCAACCCTTCTCATGCTTGCTCACTGCAGCCTGCAGCCATGGGGTACTTATTAGTCTTTCTGTTCACTTCACTCTGAAGGGACCTGAGATGCTTTGTGTCCATTTTGCCATTAACATACTAGCTTGGTGGAAACCAGACCAATTTTGCAGCCCTATCTCTAGGGCGATGCAGGAAGTGTGGCTAAGCCAACGAGACGCTACCCCATGTCCTGTGTAGCTGCAAGCCCCATTCCAGAGACTGGCAGCTGTGACACAATGCCGTCCAAGATCGCCTGGCCAGAGCCATCCCGCCACTCATAGGGAAGGTTACAGTTAACTCTGCCATCCCCAGTACTGGCCATCATCATCACCCATGTGGACCGAAAGAAGATCATCATGGTGGACGTCACAGTGCCCTTTGAGAACATGACCCTGGCCTTCCATGATGCCCGAGCTCGAAAAGTGGAGAAATATGCCCCTCTGGCCGAAACCTTGAGAGCTAAGGGTTACCAGGTTAAGACGCACACAAATAATCAGAGCCTTGGGTGCATGGGATCCAGTAACAAGTGAGTGTTTAGAGAATGCGGAATTGGTCAACGCTACGCTTGGCTGATGTGGCAACTTATGGTGTCGGATGCCACCAGATGGTCGAGGGACATCTACATAGAACACATCACCGGACATCAGCAATACCAGGAGGGATGAGCTGGAGTGCCGATGAGAAGCACAGTCAGTAAAGTAACTGAAATACTTCCCTTATGGATTATATTTTCTAAATGGACAACTTACCTAATTCTCAATTACTAAGGGACTATCTTCATTCATTGATATATGTGCTTTCCACAACCAACTCTCTGTATAACTTTTCATGAGTGATGTACCCAAATACTTGGATGCTAAGATCTAAACTGTAGTCTTAAATTTACTCACCTAAATTTGGGTTACTGCTGATTACGCACTATACGTATCTCATGACTTTAAAAACAAACTTTGTATTTGTGGATAATCTAAGCACTATACTCAGAAGTACGGACACTCTTTTCTCAATCTGTGTATTATAATTTTAACAATAGCTTTAATAAAATGTTTATGTCTAGGGCTCAGGGCCTCATTGTGCTTAGAGCTGTGTAGACATTTGATATAAGATAGTTCTGGCTGCAGACAGGTCAGAGATAATGGCAGGATGCAACAGCAGGATGTTTGAAGAAATTAACTTCATAGGAATTTCTGCACATACAGGCATCTTGTTTGCAAAATAACAACCTGGTTAGCTTGCTAGCCTTTTGGAGCCAAGTTCATGTCTGATAAAAGTAGGTATAACTTATTTTGGTGGAAGTTGTATGGTATGTCAAGGAAGCTCTATGGCCTGTGTTATCTAGGTCAGACTAGATGATTACAGTAGTCCCTTCTGGCCTTTGAATCTATGAATCCTACTAATTATTTTTGTGAGGCCAGGATCTTTTCTTAGGTGAAACTCCCTCATGCAGGTGTTTTGAGGCCATGGGTTCCTATCATCTGATGTGTAATGGAAGAGCAAGCAGAGGGGAACATTTCTGTAAGACACCATGGATTTTCCTCTTGAGAAAAATCCGAAAGGAAGCCATATTCCTTACTATCTAAATACAAGCCATGTAAGCTCTGAGAAGGGGACACTGGAACTTTTCCTTTCGGTGTGGACTGGCCCAAGGGTTAGTTTTTGTTAAAGAGACTTTCTGACTGGTGATGAGGGTCGATCCTAAGTCTTGACCCACCCTTGCGGCGATGGCTCTAGGGCACTTTTGACTGGTGTGATAGGCCGGGGACGCTGTACCAGACAGCCCTGGCTCTGAACCTGGCCAAGGCACGGCCTTCAGGCTGGGGGTGGCTGTGCACAACACGGGGGAGATCAGGCAGCTGCATGTCAGGCAGGGGCATTATGTGCTATGGGGCAAGGGGCAGCTGCCGCCTGACTTTCCCTAGCTCTAGCTGTGCCCCCCTCAGGGAGAGCCAGACACAGGCGAGGCCCCGCCCACACCCCCTGGAAGCGCGCGGGGCGGCCCGAGGCTGCCTCGTGACCCAGCTCGCGCTCTCCCTTGCTCCGCGCACACAGCGCGCGCACCACGGGGCTCCACCCCCGGCCTCTAGAGGGTTATTCTACCTACCGCTGCCACTCCCGCCTCCCCACCGGCTCTTCCGCCTGCCTCCCTCCGCGGAAACTGCTTCACCCACAACCCCCCCACTCCGCCCCTTTCTGGTCGTCACGCGGGCTGTTCCATCTTCTTTCCCCCCTCCCCCCACCAGCTGTTCCCGAGCCTCCCTCCCTCTGCTCCCGCCGCGCCTGTTCCTCCCCCTCTTCGTCAGCGGCCGCCGCATCCGGGTCCTGGCGCCGCTGTCACTATGGTCATGGCGGAGGGGACGGCAGTGCTGAGGCGGAACAGGCCGGGCACCAAGGCCCAGGTGAGGCGCGGCGCCCCAGCCGCCTCCTGCCCGCGCGGGGCGAGGGGCCGGCAGCGGCGGGCGGGCTGGGCCTGCCCGGCCGCCGCGCTCCCGCGGGCAGGAGCCGGGCCGGTGCGTCCCGGCGCGGAGCCGTTGGGCCTCCGGCCCCGTGCGGGGCTGGGCGGTGCGGCCCGCCGCGGGCTCTGGGCCCAGCTCGCCTGCCAGGGACCCGCGCTCGGGCTGTCACCGGAGCCGGGCCGCGCTGGGCTGTCCCGCGCCCGGCTGGCGCTGCTCCCCGGGGGCCCCGCAGGGGCTGGTGGCGCTTCTCGCCGCCCCGGGGTGTGGAGCCCCCCTGCCCGGCTGGCGGGGCTGAGTCTGCTCCGCGTTTAGCCTTGTCAGCGAAGAAAGGGGTTTTCTCCGCGGGCATTGGCCGGGAGCCCCCTCCCAGGGCAGCACCTGCATGTCCGGCAGTCTCGGGTCATAAGAAAGAGTCGCTGAATGTTAGTGACTCCAGCTAACGTCATCTTACATTTACGTGCCTCTTTCCACCCCGATCGTGTGTGAGTGGGTATGAATTACTTCACCAGCCACGGGCAGGCAGCCACCTCGGAGGTGAACTTTGACACCTTTTTAACAGCATCTAATGATGTTACATGATGGTTTAGGATGAAAATGAACGAAACATTCAATCAGAAGCAATCAGGCAGGATATTTGGTAGGATGAAAGAATAATAGTTAAGTGTCTTGGCTGAGTTAGGCCAACACCCCATCATAACAACCCAGAGTGCTGCTGGAAGTACCACATTACTCCTGTCTTGCCGGTCACTTGTGAAATCACTTCAGTACCCTGGACTTCTTTTTGGGGTCTTTAAGTGTTAACCAGGTCTGACTCTTCTTAGCATATGAAAAGGAATGAAAGAGATGACATTTCCAGTATTGCAAGTCAAGCAAAGCTTTAGCTTTAATTTTAAGATATGAAATAACTTTGTGGTAGCTCCTTTTATTGTAAGTTTCATATTTTGGTTTTTAGGAGGGTGAGCATCAGTCCCCTATAGTCCTTTGCAACTTTGTCTGCTTCCTCTCTATCTAGATGTAGTTTCCTGTTTGCTGAAACTGTAAAGGTTATTTTCCTACAGCCTATTGAAGTTTCCTGATATTAAGCATTCTGAATTTGCTGCAAATGTCATGCTATCTTTTCCACCCTTTATTAAACTGGTTTAAATTTTTTTTCCCATAGGATTTTTACAATTGGCCTGATGAATCCTTTGAAGAAATGGATAGCACACTAGCTGTTCAACAGGTATTTTTTGTTCTAATAAATATTTTTTCATGTGTATAAGTTTAGTCACCCAAATCTTGTGACTTTTGGCAAGATGTGAGCAACAGGGCACATTCTCTTCTTGGTTGTGAAATAGTTGTACAAAAATAACTTCATAATTCCATAGAGAAATAGAAATCAGTGTTAATACAGTAATTTTGTGTGTAGAAATCAGTAGAATCCTGGTTTCCGGTTTTACCAGTTGAACAGGTTTTATTGCTGCCTGGTAAAACTCTCTGCTCCTCTTACCATTTCTCATTCAGGGAAGACATGTTTTTCACACACTGTATTTTGAGGACATTTGCTTTGTTCCTTCTCCACCTATTGCTACTTTTTTTTTTTTTGTCCTCTTACTTTGGTCCATCAACATAGCTGGACTACTCCAGCTAGACTAAAGAAATAAGTAGCTGTTATCCTTACTGTAGTGGCTAGTAGGTATATATCAAAGTAGCTAGAGTTGTGGCACAGTCCTAAATATGGAGTCTTACTATCTTTAAACAACTTTTAGAAATTATTACTTTTTCTTTTCAGTATATCCAACAAAACATAAGGGCAGACTGTTCTAACATTGACAAAATCCTGGAACCTCCTGAAGGGCAGGATGAAGGTGTATGGAAGTATGAACATTTACGGTAAGAATTCATGCTTTGTCAAAATGTAGAATCAGGAATCTCACCACACTGATTAGCAGTAGTAATGAATCATAATAGTCTGACTCTTATAGACTCTAAATATTTTTGTTTACAACTGTTTTTAAAAAAACCAAAAACCTACAAGAGCAAAACTTTGTACTATTAAACATTTTAGAATTATGTATTAGTAATAGATTTGTAGTCTTAACAATGGAATTTATTTGCTCCTTTTCTGATTACCAAATTCATTGTTGTGAGGATTCCCTTAAACTCCCTTTTGCTTTTAAAAATTTGTAATGTCAACATACATGTATTTAAAATAAGACAAACTTCTAGAATTGGACTGCAAAGATTTATATCAGTATGGACTGAAAGGACAGCCATGAGTTTTCATAGCACCTCCCCCCCTCAATCTCATTAACTTAGTGGTCCCCAACCTTTTCGTCTGGCAGGCGCCAGAAAAAGGACCGTGGTGGCGGCGGAGCATCCGCCGAAATGTCGCCGAATTTCTGCGGCATTTCGGTGGCGACGCCGCTCGACGACGTCACTTGCCGCGCTGGCAAGTGACGTCGTTGAGCGGCGTCACCACCGAAATGCCGCCGAAATTCGGCGGCATTTCGGCGGATGCTCCACCGCCGGCCAGGACGCGGGCACATTTAGATGCTCCCGCGGGCACCATGGCGCCCACGGGCACTGTGTTGGGGACCCCTGCATTAACTCCTTACTTTCACTTACTAAAATATGAATATTGTAATCATTAGATGCTCTCCAGAATAGCCTTTAGCTATGAGGCTGGTTTTTAACAAACTGTAAGAAAATATTTTTTGTAGTAAACATGTTCTCCATTTTTATTCCAGTCACTATCAGAGAAATCGTGACAGTTTTTCTGGCCTTCTCTTTGTCTATTAGCTGTTACAATACATTGGTTAAGCTGGCTACCTAGATGCCCTTTATATCTCCAAACTGTCCTTGTTACTGCAAGTGTTTGTTTTATTATCATACAGACTCAATATTCTGCTCACTGATATTTCCACCCTTATTCTGCTTTGGTTTTTACATCACTTTGATATGATTAGTGTCCTGGCATTCTGAAAAAAAATCAGTTTTTTTCTTAGTTTGACTGTCTTGTCATTCCATCAACATACATTTTCAAGGATAAGAATAGTTTCAAGTTAGTGCCTCCAAGTGAGAGAGGCACCTAGGTTCTTTTAAAAATCTTACTAGGTACCTAAATACCTTTAAAAATGTGGCACTTGGGAACCTGAGTCCCAATGACTTTTAATGAGACTTAAGCTCTTAAGTGTCTATATTTCTTTTGAAAATGGGACTTAGGTGCCTAAGTTAGTCACTTCTGAAAATTTTACCCTGCTTCCTCCAAAGCATTAAATCTTCTCTAAACTGTCTGCTAGAGTGTGCCTGAGAATGAGGCAATCAGCAGCTTTCACACATAGCCTCACTGCATTACACCTCAACTCAGGCTGGCTTAAAGAAAGGTACTCCTGGAGGTCTCAGTAGTCATCTCTTGAGCATTTGGGGATGGCACTAAAGAGACAGAATTGGACTTTCAGGGTATCTGGCATAGATGGGTTTGATCAGTTTGCACCTTATGATCTGTTTTTCTTCAGTGCATGTTTAAGGGATTTTACTATTTTTTTCTTAAACATGAATTGATATCAAAGGCAAATTTGTAAAATGTAGATTTTCCTAGGGGAGAAAATATTATATTCCTAGTCTCAGCTATCAGAATACTATTCAGTTTATCCTTTTTGACAAAGGAGAAGACTCAAATATAGTTGCATGAGTTCCTCTGAACAAATAATAAGTTAAATTTTTCTGACTTTTCTTTTTGTATTCCTGTCATCATATAGTCTCCTTTTATTTGTTTTCTTCCTTGTATATTCTACAGATATGTTCAAAGATTCTAAATTTGTCATAGGTGCTGAGATTATTTTGAACCATATTTTTTACATTTGATCTCATTCCTCTTCTGCTTTCTACACCCCAGAAGAGACCAATGTAATTTTTAAAAACGCTAGAGATGCATAAAACCATTAGCGTTTATGACAAGTTCTTTGCGTTAAAATGTTTCCATTAGGGAAACTGTTTTAATAATGCTATATTTAAATTTCTAGACAATTCTGTCTCGAGCTCAATGGACTTGCTGTCAAGCTTCAGGTAACTCTTTTCTTGTTCTCTAATTTTTGTGTCGGAGACGAGGTTGTTTTTGTATTTTTAAATGTAATATTAGCTCACAAAGCTTTGCAAACTTTTAGTTCATATATTTTTAGCCACCATGACTTTAGGAACATAGTTTTAGGATTCCAGAAGACTTTAGTTGATGAAGTAGCTTTAAAATATTTTTCTGATTTTAAAGAATTGAGTTAAATTATTAATAATGATCAAATCTTGCTTTCTCTGGTATTTTATTAACTGAACAACTGTTTCAACAGAGTGAATGCCACCCAGATACATGCACTCAGATGACAGCAACTGAACAATGGATTTTCCTTTGTGCAGCCCATAAAACTCCCAAAGAGGTAAGGAGAGTATTTTTTGAAATATATCTGTGAAGGCTCATATTTTCTTCAGGGATCCATGCACAGAAGGGGCCATCCGTGCATATCTTGTCTTAGTCAAATGGAAGGGCTGTGTGGGAATGCGACTTTCATAGCAGTACTCCCTGCTTGCTTCTCACATCTTCCATAGTGACTCATAGGAGGCTGAAGAGCAGGGAACCAGCTGCTCTCCGTAACAGTCTCATACAGATCCCTACTTCCCCCTCACCTTTTGTGTGGGAATCTGGAAGAGTAATATAGCTTTAATCTGTATTAAATTTTCTCTGGTCACCTCAATAGTTGTTACTGAACAACAGAAAGAGGTTTCTTTTTTAGCAGATCGAGTTGCCTTTCTCTGTGGTTTCATGGAATTGGAAGGCTTCCTCTCTTTCTCCTCCTCCCCCCCCCACCTCCCTGTGGACTCTCAAGTCCCTGCTTCTGGTGACAACTTGCAGGGAATTCTGCAATGGTAACCTCTGCATCTTCAGCTCCTCTGACACCCTCCTGTGGCTTTCTCCTTGGGAAGGGCCATTCTGGCCCTTGGTTTTTGACCTTAGTTAGTTTTGTGCAAATTTTGGTAGTAAGATTGTAGACTGCTGACTAGTCTAACTTAATTTCTCTGTACTGGTGCATGAACAAGTCAGTAACATTTGATGCATGCTTGTTAGGCCCTGGCGTACAGCTGTTCACATTACCACCATTATTACGTTGAGAGTCTTAGCAAAGAGATCAAGGACTAAGTAGCCATGGAGACTGCACTTTCTTCTCAGCCCTGGAGAAAGTTACCTTTTAGGGGAGGGTTGAGGCACTCAGGTGGGATGGTTCGGGGATGCTTGCCGTGCCATTGCATTTGCTGCTATACAGAGCAATAAAAATACCTGTTCCATAGCTAGAAGTTCAGCATATTTCACCAGAAATACACCTCTACCTCGATATAACGTGATCCAATATAATACGAATTTGGATATAATGCAGTAAAGCAGTGCTATGGGGGGGTGGGGGTGGCGCTGTGCGCTCCAGCGGATCAAAGCAAGTTCTATATAATGCGGTTTCACCTATAACACGGTAAGATTTTTTTGGCTCCTGAGGACAGCGTTATATCGGGGTAGAGGTGTAATGTGCACTTGGTGGGGGGAAAAAAAGGCATTATAAGCACATGATGACACCTTCCCTTTGAAGTAAGCGAAGAAAGAAGTTTGGGGGAGGTGGGAAACAAACTTTCTCAAACAGAAATGGAATTGGAAGTGAATATACAAAATCAGAAAAAGGAACCATCCTGAATCTTGGTTAGTGTTTTTAGCAGAGGTAGGGTTCCATATTTTGTTTTCCTTTCCTCACTGAAACTGACTTCTTGGCTCTTTAGAGCTCAGATCAAGTGTAGTACCTGTTCTTATCAGTTTAATATCTGATATGTCCTTTATTTGAGGACTGTGTATTAAATTGATTTTTGAAAAAGGGGGCTGGAATAGGAGCTTGCTCTGTCCACCTCATGCATTGGCTGGTATTGCAGTGTTCTTAATAACTGGAAAGTAGTTAAGTGGCCAGGCTAAAACTGAATGAAATGTTACATGAGTTTACTTCTTATTTTCTACGTCCTCAAGCTAACAGTGTTTGTCATCTAAAATTCAGTACAGAATAATTATGGGGTATTGATGAAAGGAGAAGGGAAATTGATATTTTGCTACCCCTTCATGGGTGTGTGGACATGTGAAACATATCAAGACTAGTGTATTAGCGTGGAATACTTGTCACTCAGTCAATGAGATCTATCTTTAACCCTGCATGATTAAAACAGTTAAGTGTAGGGATTTTAAATTTTCCATGGCTTGGTCTGCTACAGCACAGACCAAGGGCTGGTTCCTTCTAGTATGTTGACAGGCACAATGATGACCAGTCACTGCCAGGATTTTCACACTCTCCAGCTCTTTCTCTGCTTTTCTAGTTTGTCCTGCCTCATTCTGAACATAAGAACAGCCGTACCGGGTCAGACCAAAGGTCCATCTAGCCCAATATCCTGTCTACCGACCGTGGCCAATGCCAGGTGCCCCAGAGGAAGTGAACCTAACAGGCAATGATCAAGTGATCTCTCTCCTGCCATCCATCTCCATCCTCTGACAAACAGAGGCTAGGGACACCATTCCTTACCCGTGCTGGCTAATAGCCATTTATGGACTTAACCACCATGAAATTATCCAGTTCTCTTTTAAACGCTGTTATAGTCCTAGCCTTCACAACCTCCTCAGGTAAGGAGTTCCACAAGTTGTCTGTACGCTGCGTGAAGAAGAACTTCCTTTTATTTGTTTTAAACCTGCTGCCTATTAATTTCATTTGGTGACCCCCTAGTTCTTGTATTTTGGGAATAAGTAAATAACTTTTCCTTATCCACTTTCTCCACATCACTCATGAATTTATATACCTCTATCATATCCCCCCCTTAGTCTCTTTTCCAAGCTGAAGAGTCCTAGCCTCTTTAATCTTTCCACATATGGGACCCTCTCCAAACCCCTAATCATTTTAGTTGCCCTTTTCTGAACCTTTTCTAGTGCCAGTATATCTTTTTTGAGATGAGGAGACCACATCTGTATGCGATGTGGGCGTACCATCGATTTATATAAGGGCAATAATATATTCTCAGTCTTATTCTCTATCCCCCTTTTTAATGATTCCTAACATCCTGTTTGCTTTTTTGACCGCCTCTGCACACTGCGTGGACATCTTCAGAGAACTATCCACAATGATCCAAGATCTTTTTCCTGACTCGTTGTAGCTAAATTAGCCCCCATCATATTGTGTATATATAGTTGGGGTTATTTTTTCCAATGTGCATTACTTAACATTTATCCACATTAAATTTCATTTGCGATTTTGTTGCCCAATCACTTAGTTTTGTGAGATCTTTTTGAAGTTCTTCACAGTCTGCTTTGGTCTTAACTATCTTGAGCAGTTTAGTATTGTCTGCAAACGTTGCCACCTCACTGTTTACCCCTTTCTCCAGATCATTTATGAATAAGTTGAATAGGATTGGTCCTAGGACTGACCCTTGGGGAACACCACTAGTTACCCCTCTCCATTCTGAAAATTTACCATTTATTCCTACCCTTTGTTCCCTGTCTTTTAACCAGTTCTCAAACCATGAAAGGACCTTCCCTTTTATCCCAAGACAGCTTAATTTACATAAGAGCCTTTGGTGAGGAACCTTGTCAAAGGCTTTCTGGAAATCTAAGTACACTATGTCCACTGGATCCCCCTTGTTTGTTGACCCCTTCAAAGAACTCTAATAGATTAGTAAGACACGATTTCCCTTTACAGAAACCACGTTGACTATTGCTCAACAGTTTGTTTTTCTATGTGTCTGACAATTTTATTCTTAACTATTGTTTCGACTAATTTGCCCAGTACCGACGTTAGACTTACCGGTCTGTAATTGCCGGGATCACCTCTAGAGCCCTTTTTAAATATTGGCGTTACATTAGCTAACTTCCAGTCATTGGGTACAGAAGCTGATTTAAAGGACAGGTTACAAACCTTAGTTACTAGTTCTGCACCTTCACATTTGAGTTCTTTCAGAACTCTTGGGTGAATGCTATCTGGTCCCGGTGACTTGTTAATGTTGAGTTTATCAATTAATTCCAAAACCACCTTTAGTGACACTTCAATCTGTGACAGTTCCTCAGATTTGTCACCTACAAAAGCTGGCTCAGGTTTGGGAATCTCCCTAACATCCTCAGCCGTGAAGACTGAAGCAACGAATCCATTTAGTTTCTCTGCAATGACTTTATTGTCTTTAAGCACTCCTTTTGTATCTCAATCATCCAGGGGCCCCACTGGTTGTTTAGCAGGCTTCCTGCTTCTGATGTACTTAAAAAACATTTTGTTATTACCTTTGGAGTTTTTGGCTAGCTGTTCTTCAAACTCCTCTTTGGCTTTTCTTAATACACTCTTGCACTTAATTTGGCAGTGTTTATGCTCCTTTCTATTTGCCTCACTAGGATTTGACTTCCACTTTTTAAAGGAAGTCTTTATCTCTCACTGCTTCTTTTACATGGTTGTTAAGCCACGGTGGCTCTTTTTTAGTTCTTTTACTGTGTTTCTTAATTTGGGGTATACATTGAAGTTGGGCCTCTATTATGGTGTCTTTAAAAAGCACCCATGCAGCTTGCAGGGATTTCACTTTAGTCACTGTACCTTTTAACTTCTGTTTAATTAACCCCCTCATTTTTGCATAGTTCCCCCTTTTGAAATTAAATGCCACAGTATTGGGCTGTTGAGATGTTCTTCCCACCACAGGGATGTTGAATGCTATTGTATTATGGTCACTATTTCCAAGTGGTCCTGTTATAGTTATAGTCCATGGTCTGCCCTCATGATTGAGCCATGGAAGCCAAACTAACTTGTAGGTGGTGGAATGAACTTTTTTTTTGGTGGTGGTCTTCCATTATACAACTTCTGTCATGTCAGTTGCTAAAGAGAGATTTAATTAGAACATCTACTCCTGTGCATGTGCCCGACTGCCAAAACAACCGTTCTCCTGAAATAATGCAATCAGGGGTACTTGGAGGTATAATTAATAAAACATGGGAGGCAGACAGCCATTTTGAATTCCAGAAGTTTTACAGAGTTTTTATAAGGGTTTGAGTAAACTTCCCCCAGATGAGAGCTATGTGATGTATCAGACAATTCTGTGTGAAATATTGTGTGATGCAGTTTCATACCTGTTTTCCCCCTGAATATTTTTTAGTGTCCTGCTATAGACTACACCAGGCACACGCTTGATGGAGCAGCATGTCTTCTGAATAGCAATAAATATTTCCCCAGCAGGTAAAACTCTTAGAAGCATTATCTTTTTTTTTTTTTTTTTTTGCGGGGGAGGGAGGTTTACATTCAGTAAATCTTGTTCATAGGTGGAACAAATCTGAAACAGTGTTTGGTAACGCAAATTGTTTTTCATGTATCTAATAGAATAAATTACTGTATTGTTCATATATAGTATTACAGAATATGATGAGAAATACTAAATGTGGCAGCATGTCCACTCTTACTGTTGTTGTTAAGTATGGGAAGAGGTCATGCTTTTAGTGCTGCTCTGCCATCAGCTTGTTAGAGGTAAAACAGGTGTCTAAGGGACTATATTACCAATCCAACTTAATCAAGTTGGGTTTTCCAGTGTGGTCTAGGTCTCCAGTGGGGAAAATCCCACCTCAAAGGAGGGAGGGGGTTGTGGTGGCTCAAGGTACTGCTAGACCTGCTGTGCTGGGAAACCCACACCAAACTAGTGCAGTCCCAAAAGTGGACACCACTGACTGCAAAGAGGCCTGGCCAAGGACATGCACAGATTCAGTTTCTCAGGTAGTCTCCATGCCAATTTATGGAACCCTGGATGGAAAAGTAAAAGCTGAGTTTTCTGGGGAGGAGCCTTCATGGAGCACAGTGGTCCTGCTGGGGAAGGAGTGTGCAGTTTGCATCTCTCTGTGCTAGAAATGGGGAATCTAGCCCCTTCCAGATTAATTTTAAAAACTGTCTATATGTGGGAAGAAGCCAGTGTTTCTGCAATCAAAATATGAAGTTTTAAATGTGCAGAATGAGCCAACTTAGTAAAAATATTAAATTCTTTCAAGAATAATGATTACAGAATTTAAATGTTATCAGTCATCTACAAAACCTAACTTTTGGAATTTCATGTGGGATCAATTCATCCAGTATAAACAACTAAAACTAAATACACAGGCGCACATGTGCATGGTTTATATCTGTATTCAACTTGTAGATTTGTAAAACTGAGTACTGTATAACATTTGACTTATGCTTACAGGGTTAGCATAAAGGAATCCTCTGTAGCCAAACTAGGATCAGTGTGTCGTAGGATTTACAGAATATTTTCCCATGCGTATTTTCATCATCGGCAGATATTTGATGAATATGAAGTAAGTAACTGAGTACTTTGCATTTACTTTCATTAGTGCATTTACTAAAGTGATGCCAAGCATTGTTCTTCTGCAGTTGTTACATATTTTCTTCTCTTAACACTTTCACTACACAGACCTCCTTAGCAAGCAAGGTACAGTTCATAATAGATTACAAGTATGTGAGAATTGTGTGAAGTTTCATGTGAATGACTTTGGTCTTCAAACTAAGCAATTTCATGTGTGCTTTTTAAATCCTGTTTATTATAGTTCTCCTCAATTGGGTAGAAGTTCACTATATAGAAGCAGAAAGCTTTACAAGAACTTTAATACCATCAGTTCAATGACCCTTGTTATGAAAATTGCTTGCCTTTGAGTGTTACAGGAAACCCTTAGGATTATTATCATTGAAAGTAGAGAAATATTTTTTCAGTTTACCTGATGCATTTGACAGCACTTTTGTGTACAGTCAGTTACTTGATTGTGTATATCTTTCACACAGTAGTGGAGGAAACATTTTAACAGTTGGGAAGTGTGATGGTAAAGCCACAGAATCAACAGGGGACTCAGGGGCATGTGTATTACCTGGAACTATTTTTTTTTTTAACTGACTAAATTTTAGGTCAGGAAGGGGGCTTAGAGGTGTTAATGGCAGTAAAAACAAGGGTAAGGAGTAGTATGGGGAGGAGCACAATGGGTACACATACTACTGGAGCCTGTGGACTGTAGTAGCAGCTAAAGACTGACTCAGCTTACTGTTTAGTTGGGGGTGTGTGTGTGTGGCGGGGGAGGGATTTAATTACCACAGGTGCCTATATACAGCTTTCGTTAGGGCTTTGCATAGTGGACCAGGATTTAGTTGACACAGAATTGCTTATCTGATTTCATGCTTGGTATAGTGGGACTTGAATATATTCCTATTCAGGCGCTTTAACATTGAGTTATGAAAATAAAGATTAAATAGGTGCTTGTGTCCACTCCTATGAATATAAAAGGGGGAAATAAAACTATTTTACTAATGGATTCCTTGTGGTGGTGGTATTTAGATGTAAACAACACAATGTTCCTAAAAGTTACAATACCAAGGAGACAATTTATTTATGCTCCAGGATTTTTATGATAAATTTCCCACAATTCACTTTGAAATATTCCCTTCTCATATGTCATAATGCATTTTATTTTACATTGGAATTTAAATATTTTTTTTTCCATCCTCAGAATGAAACCTTTTTGTGTCACCGGTTCACTAAATTTGTGATGAAATATAATTTGATGTCCAAGGATAACCTGATTGTACCAATTTTGGAAGAGGAGGTGCAGAATTCAGTGTCTGGGGAAAGTGAGGCATGATGGGAATTGTGGTACAGAAAGCAACTGTACTAAACACACAATTGACATTATGTACTGTATATATCATTTTAGACACTCAATCATGTATCCTTATTATAGCTTTGTTTAGTATACTTTTGTATGCTGTGTGCATTGCCTTTTAATATGGGAAATACTTTAAGTTATTCATGAACTGTATATTCATCAATGTGGCACTCATGGTTTTTAAATAAAATTAGTATTATCTGTTTATAATACCTGTTAATAAAAGAATTACAGTTGTGTAAAATTGCTGCTAAACAATCATTGGATCACAATCCTCAAATGTGTCTGATTAAAAAAGATAAGTGAGACTAAGTTTTCACACAAGCCATTTTCTAATGAAATAGCAACGTTAGCCTTAGTTCTGAGTTTAATACGTACCTTAAATTTAGAATCCTGCAGGAAGGTCCTTGTAATGTAGCTTATTCCTAATTTTAGCTTTTACTTTTTTTAAAAGAACTCATTTGTTTCTAAGTTTTACTTCTGCTTTTGGGCGTGCGTATATAGTATTAACTATTCTTGTATGTGTATATCCAAATATTAAACACAACTACAGGTATTAGTAATACCAAAAGGATAACTTTATTATGCTACCAAAAGTATATTTTTGATCTATATGAGAGACAGTTGTGTACTTTTTGGACTTGCCTTTCTGTAACAGTGGAGGCCTGTATACATCATGGAAGCGATGTGTTGAGCTTAAGTCAAGGAAAGATTATTTTTTTCTTATGAAAATCCTCCACTTTCGTTCCTCCCATGACTTCTCAAAAGAATAGCAGTGGCTGAAAATAACCTTTGCTCTTGGCTATAGTAAGGTACTTAGTGGTTTTATACCTGTGCATATCTATAGTAACTGCTTACAGATTATACCTCAGTGTTCATATTACACTACAGAACAATGTACTAGCATAGTCTTGTTTATTGTCTTAGCAAAAAAATTGAACTCTAGCCTTGCAATACTTTTGATTCATGTTGAGAGTATGATTAACAATGTGCTTTCATCCATTCACCTGGATTGTATACACTCTGAGATTAAATACATCCATAATTGGAGTTGTTTGCAGATTTGCAATAACTCATAAGTTCCATGAGTGCTGCTTAATGGTGTTGAACTGTCCAGAATTTGATTAGAATTAAATGTTTTAAAGATTATTCTAGCAGACTTACTGTTAATGGTGTACATAAATGAAGAGAGTCTAAAATCACTAGCAGTGTTCTTATATTAAATGGATCTTGCCTAGATAAAGTAAGTTTTGTGGCTTCTTCACACAGTAGAGACTTATGTTGTCAGGGGCCTGTTCATGTATTGAAACAGGTTAAAGTGTTGGGCTTAGTGGGCCAAGCCATTTATCTAAACTATACTTCCTCTTGAAGGTATGGTTACCTGGGAATGAGAGCTAATTTATTTTTAAATAGTAATTTATTCAAAATATACTGAACATGCCTTAAGTAGTTAAATACAAAATATTACAAGTCAAGTATACCCTAAGCAACTGTACTATCTGGATATAAAGGGAATTTAAACAATGAGAACATGGAGAGATAAAGGTCTTAAATTGCTTCTACAGTGCTGCCTTCTTGGGCAGATATTTTTGTGTGTGTTTTAATTTTTAAAATTGTTTTTAATGGTCAGCAGGGTCACTGCATCAGATGCAGTCTTAGTAACTAGCTTTAGCCATTGTGTTTGCACACTTGAGGTTTATCTTATACAGATCAGATGACTTGATTTGATATCTTGAAATTTGTCCTGAGGGTAGAGGATTACACTTTGGAGGTAATAAGATGTATTTAGCTTTGTAACAATCTGCTGTTGCAAGATGGACCCTAGTACATTTCTGTTGTACAGCCACTTTGACAAACTTATATTGGCCTGGGATAGGCAAAAAGCTGGTGCTCTTCACTACTAAACATTTTTTGTAAAATTGAAGATAGTGGAGCGGTGCTCAGAACTTCATTAAAACCTGAGACTTCTCTCTTCCCCTTCTCTCATGCTTTGAGTTCTAGTAAGAGCCTCCAGAACTGTTAATCTTGTTTGTTCTCATTCACATAATTGTCATACTGTAAAGCTGACTTACTAATATCTACACAGAATATAAAAGGCCTCAGTGAAACACTGCTTATATTTTCCTTGCTACTGTTTATGTGAGTACTCTGACAGTGTACATACACGAGCCATAAAACTTCAGTTAGCCTAAGCAAACCATTGACTTGTTTAGTAAATATTTTAATGGTTTCACTTACGAATTTACATTCTACATAATAAGGAAATTGAGCTACATTTGTCTTTTGAAATAAGTTTTAGAACCAAGCGGCTAAAATTAAAAGTCTTTTTACATACCAATATATTTTGCTACTTGGTTCTCTTTTTTTTTCTTCCAAGAATGCAGATAACTGGACACTTCATGCTGTCTAGACTAAGTTCTGTGCTCTCTCAACTCTGGATACAAAATATGTTTTGAGGTCAAATAATATTTCTTGTTTAAGAATGTAGAAATGTTGTGATTTATTCACAAATCTGTTACTGTTCCCAGAGGCTGGAGCTAGAATTTGCATTTATGCCCTGTCTTGCTTCAGTCAAGAGCTAAATGATTCTAGAATACAAAGAAGGTTAAGAAAATTCCTTTCATAGACCTTCTCCCTAGGCATTATTAATACAAACATCTAAGTAAGTGGCCTAATTATGAGCAAAGGACAGTTTTCATTGTTTTTCCCTGAACGTTCTGTGTCTCCTCTGATTCATGGTTTGATTTGTATTACTTAGCCACAGTAATTCTGCTAGTCAACATCAAACAGATATGAAGAGATTTTAATTCAAAATGTCATGCCAATTGTTTGCTTGGACAAAGCAAATCAGTATTGAAAAATCAAAATTCCAACTACCCTTCCATTCTGTGGACTAAGCAGCTGGGAATTATTAAACAGCAACCTGACTCCTCTTTGCTCAGAAGAGCAAATGTATTAAATATAAATAAAATGTAAATATTGTTGAGAGAGAGTTTAGAAATCTAACCCAACTCCTGCTTTGTTTTATGCATCATAAATTGTTAAAGGGAAAAATATAAGAGATTTAGTCTCCTCCTGAGTGGTATAAACTACTGTGGTCTAAGTAAGCCAAAACTTTGTCAGTTTTAGCCAGACGTAATTAAGAAAAACTGATAGCTGAATTGGTATAGTTACTTCTAACACTAAAACTCCCAGTCACAAATACAAAAAGGACCTCAACTTTATAAAGAAGCCACTAAAAATCTGGTTATGTATGTAGCACCTGAACTGCAGGAAGTGCTGGGATTTTTTTTTTTACACTTGCCGAGGTATTTGTTACAAACTGTTGTAGTGAGAATGAATCAGTTATATCTATGTGATGGACACAGTAGACCGGGGTAAGCAACCTATGGCATGTGTGCCAAAGGCGGCACACAAGCTGATTTTTGGTGGCACTCACACTGCCCAGGTCCTGGCTATCAGTCCAGGGGGCTCTGCATTTTAATTTAATTTTTAATGAAGCTGCTTAAACATTTTAAAAACCTTATTTACTTTACATACAACAATAGTTTAGTTATATATTATAGACTTACAGAAAGAGACTTTCTAAAAATGTTAAAATGTATTACAGGCACACGAAACCTTAAATTAGAGTGAATAAATGAAGACTCGGCACACCACTTCTGAAAG
The DNA here is from genome assembly GCF_016161935.1 of Mauremys reevesii. NCBI lineage: Eukaryota > Metazoa > Chordata > Testudines > Geoemydidae > Mauremys > Mauremys reevesii. Next base: position 22,885,461 of record NC_052633.1, on the reverse strand, counting down.
GTTGCCAACCCCTGCAGTAGACTTTTGTATTTAGATACATACAATTTCTCACTGCTTCTGGTAATGTATATGTGGACAGGAAATAACTTAGGAATTGGAAAGTGTAAGGTCTTTAGAAGCTTATGAACAGTATAATTATATCCCAAACCTCCACTTTTAATAGTTTAGTGTATTTCTGTTATGGTGCACAGACAAGGGACCCATTTGTAGCTCACACATGTCAAGTCAAATTCCTGATTTGATGCTGTGTAATCAAATTAGTTACTTCATTTTTGTTTGGAGAATTAATCCATGTGTCAGTAAATAATTCAAGCTTGATTCTTAATACTATTTCAGTAACTTTGTAAACACTGAACTAGTTCACATAAGAGAACCTATGTTGTATATCTGGTGAAGATATAAATGGCACATAAACAGGGATACTGGAGTATGAATATGAAAAATTAGTGACTTGCCGCTAGGCTTAGTCTTCCTGATTAGGTTTGTAAAGCAACAGGAACTCGGTCTCCCATATTGAGAAAGATGCTGGTTATAGTATTTATAAGGAGTGGGTATTATCTTCATGCAATTGTCCCTTTTGAAATCTATCACTTCATCCAAACCTAAGAATTTAAAAGTATATTTTTTCACTTTGCATGCATGGCTGTAAGTCTCCTTATACGTGAATAAACATTAAAATGCAATAAGAAGCTATTTAAATGCACGTAATAAGTATTCTCAAAAGGTACTGCATATATCCTGCCTCGCAACCAATACAGCTTCAGTTTTTCAAGGAAAATTAGACTTTTATATACACATGTGGTTACAAACCACACAGCTTTTTTTATTCAGCATTATAAAGGACACTGTACACTTACTCAACATAGTCAATAATACTGATAAGCATTTTTCCCATTGTTTCTGTTTATTATGTCCAAAAGCCCTCACACTAAATGGGGGTTAAGTTCTTATTTTATGTACTTTTTTGAAGTTAGGGGATAGAAGTCAGATGCCTTTTTATGATGATGTTAGACCGTGAGCATGTGGGTAAGATCCTCTAGGCAGATATCTGGGAAAGGATTCTCTGTAGTAACTCCCCATGTAGTGCCCCATCTCTAGTGGTTGGGGATTTTTGCTACTGGCAGTTGGCAATGGGCCACATGCTGTCACAGGCAGTCCCATCATACCATCTCCTCCATACACTTATCGAGCTCAGCTCTGAAGCCAGTTAGGTTTTTTGTCTCTTCTGCTCTCCCTGGAAGGCTGTTCCAGAACTTCACTCCTCTGAACGGTTAAAAACCTTCCCCTAATTTTGAGCCTAAACTTGTTGATGGCCAGTTTATAGCCCTAGAATTGTCAGTCCCCCAAGGAAAAGGTGAGAGAATGATGAAAGTTGGAGCCATTAAAGCTAGGATTGCAATGGATAAGGCAGCAATGCTGGAGGCAGAATCTAGAGGAAGAGTGGAAAGGGCCTGGCCAAGTCCTGAGCCTCATGGACATGTCTAAACAGCCTTTGGCATTTTCAAGGACAGGTGCCACCCAAACTCTTGGAGTAGGCTGGGGGTCAGGATTCAGAATGAGGTTGCAGCTGGTTGTTGGCTTAGAGGACCAGCAAATTGAAAAAAGAAATGAATTTGTTTTTGAAGTCTTCAATTAGATCCTGTTTCAATTATAAAAACATAAGTCAGCTGTGAGTCTAACAGTGGTCAAGCTGGTGACACATTATTGGTGAACAGAGTCAGACTGACAAACACATTTATCTGTGTTCACTAGCAGTGTAAACTCTTTGTTACAGAGGTATCAATATGCCCTGGTCACAGAAGCTAAAATATGGCATTTTACAGCTGTCTGACTTGTCATTCCTCAGCACTGACTGCCTAAGCTATTGCTGCAATAGGGAAAATTTGCCATAGGCAATGTCTATTGAATCACAATTCCCAACATGCCTGAGTTACTATGTAATTGTACCCTAGAATGAAGTTAAATAAAGGGTCTAGTCATCAGCTGGTTAAAATGCCTGCCTGCTGGCATGTTTTCAGTTGTAGCTAGCCTATTCCGTATAGCAGCAGTGCCAAAAGCTTCACAACCCATTCATTCTTCATTGGCTCTTCTTTAACAGTCTAGTGTTAAGCTGAAGGGGGCCCAAATTGCGGGCCTCAAAACCAGAGCTTACCAGGATGCTGTCAGGTTTATAAAAAAAAAAAAAAAGGGTGGGGGTGGGGTTTACTCACCTTTGTAACTGTTCTTCGAGATGTGTTGCTCATATTGATTCCATATAGGTGCGCGCGCGCTGCGTGCACAGCCATTGGAAAGATTTTCCCCTAGCAGCATCTGTTGGATTGGCTGCGGAGCCCCCTGGAGTGGTGCCTACATGGCATTCAATATATGATCCTGCTGACCCAGCGCCCCCTCAGTTCCTTCTTGCCAGCTACTCCGACAGAGGGGAAGGGGGGGGCGGGTTTGGAATGGATATGAGCAACACATCTTGAAGAACAAGTTACAAAGGTAACCGTTTTTTCTTCTTCAAGTGCTTGCTCATATCCATTCCAATTAGGTGACTCCCATGCCTTACCTAGGCGGTGGGGTCGGAGTGAAGGAATGTTGACTGGAGTACCGCTCTACCGAAAGCTGCGTCGTCTCTGGCGTGATGGACGATGGTATAGTGTGAGGCGAAGGTATGCATCGACTAACAAATCGCTGCCCTGCAGATTTCCTGGATCAGTACCTGGTCCAGGAACGCCGCTGACAAGGTCTGGGCCCTAGTGGAGTGTGCGGTGAGAGCTGGGATTGGCACGCTGGCCAGCTCATAGCAAGTGTGGATGCAGGCCGTGATCCAGGAGGAAATTCTTTGAGAGGAGACCGGGAGGCCCTTCATCCATTCCGCCACTGCAACGAAAAGCTGGGTCGATTTCCTGAACGGCTTAGTGCGCTTGATGTAGAAAGCCATGGCCCTGTGGACAAGCAAGGTGCACCGCCATCATCTCCCTGATGTTGATATGGAGGGATAGCTCGGACTGAGCCCACAGGCCCTGAGTCCGAAGGTTCTCCAGATGAGCGCCCCACCCCATAGTGGACACATCCATGACCAGGGACAAGAAAGGCTGTGAAAGGGGACACCACTCGGGGGTCCAGCCACCAGCAGAGGGAGGCGAGGACCCACTCTAGGACAGTGACCATCGAATTCATGCTGTTGCTCCCCAGGCGGTAGACCGAGGCGAGCCATGCTTGTAACAGCCGAAGCCAGAGACTGGCGTGCTGGGTCACGTATGTACACGAAGCCATGTGGCCGAGGAGACTCGGGCAGCCCTGTGCTGTTGAGGTCGGGAAGCGCTGAAGGCCTCTAATGATGCCCCCAATAGCTTGGAAATAGGAGTCTGGTAGGAGGGCCCGCCCAGATGAACTCTATCCTCTGGGTTGGTTCCAGGGTCAACTTCACTATGTTGAGAAGGAGACCCAGCCACTGGAACGTATACCTGACCAGGCGGAGGTGGGACTGCACCTGCTCCCTGGTGCGGCCCCAAAGCAACCAGTCGTCGAGGTAGGGATACACTTGCACCCGCCATTGATGGAGGAAGGCGGCCACGACTGACATACACTTGGTGAACACCCAGGGGGCTGTGGAAAGATCGAATAGAAGGGCCGTAAACTGGTAATGTTCATGGTTGACCACAAAGAGCAGGAAGCGCCTTTGCACTGGATGAAGAGGGCGGGAAGGAACAAAATTGGAGAGAGTATCCCGCTTCCACCGTGCGAAGGACCTAGCGGTCTGAGGTTATTTGGGACCACACTAGGGTGACCAGACAGCAAATGTGACCGGGAGGGGGGGTAAATAGGAGCCTATATAAGAAAAAGATCCAAAAATCGGGACATCTGGTCACCCTAGACCACACACGGTGGAAGTGGAATAAGCTATTCAAAAAGGGCAGGGAAGGGTCCGGGGGTAAGTCTGGTAGGTCGTCGTTGGGTGTCCCTTCAAAAGGCCTGCTTGGAACCCAACAATGGCTTGGTTGGGCCCTGGCCTTGCCCAGATGGGGGAGGGGGTGTTGGAGGGCTTCCTCCTGCCATTCTGCCCCCCGCTGGCTGTGAAAGTCAGCCTTGGCCACGGAGGGTAGGAGCGCTGCTGTGGCTGTTGGGGCTTCAAGTACTTCTGCTGGGGTGTGCATACCCAGGGATTTCATGGCCGCCATGAAGGGGCAGGTCCTGCAGCATCTGATGAACCTCAGGGGGCAGGCCAGAGGTTTGCAGCCAGGAGGTGTGCCTCATGGCAATCCTGGAGGACAAGGTACATGCAGCCGAGTCTGCAGTGTCCAGTGAGGCCTGAAAAAGAGGTCCGTGCCACTGTCTTGCCCTCATCAACCAGGGTCCCAAACTCCTCCCTGGACTCAGGAGGCACAAGCTCCTTGAACTTCAGCATGGAGTTCCAGGAGTTAAAGTTGTAGCAGCTCAGGAGTGCCTGCTGATTGGCAATCTGGAGCTGGAGCCCACCCTGCGGCCAAACAAGCCCAGCTCCTTCGACTTGGGCACGGGGGGCAGCTGCCCGTGCCTCTACTTCTCATTCACAGTTGCAACCAACAGCGAGCAGGGCTGCGGGTGCATGAACAAATAGTTGTACCCCTTCGAGGGGACAAAGTATTTATGTTCGACCCCCTTGGCTGTAGGCGGGATGGAGGCCGGGGTCTGCCAGATGGTTTTGGCATTGGTCTGGATGGTCTTGATGAGGGGCAGGGCCACCCTCGACGGACCTTCCGGGGCTAAAATGTCCACCACTGGATCCTCCAATTCCACCAACTCCTCTGCCTGCAGACCCATGTTGTGTGCCACCTTGTGCCAGAGGTCCTGATGAGCATGGATATCTATGGAGGGTGGCCCGGAGACAGAGGTGCCCACCCCAGCCTCATCAGGGGAGGAGGACAAAGAGGCCACGGGAGAGGGGTGGGGGAGAGGATCATCCTGACCCCCCTGTGCCACGGGGGCTCGATGCCCCGTGTCATTGACCGTGGACCCAGGCTCAGGAACCCGGGGTCCGAAGGTGGGGAGGGGGCACAACACCTCCTCCACATCCCCAAGAGTGAGCCAACTGACAGAGGCTTCTGGCACCTGTGGTTCAGAGGTGGCCAACCAGGAAGCACCAAACTGTGCACCCTGGGTCTGGTGGTATGCCCATGGGGTCCCAAACGGCCACTATGTGGGTCCCTGCCCGTGTGCCTGGCATGGTCCTGCCCCTGCTTCAGGACAGCTATAGTCCAACTGGCGGTGGTCCGGATCTGAAAACCGCGATCTTGTCTCTGAAGCTGAGGAACAAGATCCGGACTGCGAGGGCCAGGACGGCACCGAGAGCGGTGCCGGGGCTCAACCACCAGAGCCAACAGTCAGATCAACACCAGATTGCCTCAAGACGGTGCCAGTTCCTGGGGCACTGGCGGCTTGGCGTGGAGCAGAGGGACCCCCAAGCCTTCATGGCGATGAGGTCCTTTGCAGCCGTAAAGGTGTCCGGGGTGGAAGCCAACTGGACATCTACAACGCTGCGGGTTGGGGAGTTGAATGGCACCGGACTGAATGGTTCCCACAGTGAGATTGAAGTCGACGGTGCCACATCCCCGACCTCCACTCCCGGGAGCTCTCCTCTGGGATGCACCACAGTGGCTGGCTCCAGGTGAGTGGGTCTCTGTGCAGAGAGCCACCCGTCTCCGGCTTTCGGGGCCGCTTCGGTGCCAGGGAGTGGGAGAGGTGCTGAGTTGATATTGCCGGCTTTGGTCCCAGGGAGTGGCGGTGCCACGGGTCTCGGCCAAAATCCAACCACAGTGCTGCCTCCACTACCGCCGCCAGGGCGCTGCATATCGAATAACTCAGTGCCGGATCCTTCCACGTCGAAGGAGGCTGGGGCCTAAGTGCTGCCTCCATAAGGAGCTGCTTCAGGAGAAAGTCCAGCTCCTTTTTAGTCTGAGGACGCATTCCCTTGCAGATCCTGCACTTCTCAAGTTGGTGAGCCTCCACCAGACACTTTTAGACAAGAGTGATGTTGGCATGGGCTTGGAGCAGGACCTGCAGGGCTTGAATCCCAGGGACTTGGGCATGAAGCCCCCAAGAAGAACAGTCAGGGTGGAGGGTAACCCCCAACCCAACTGCCACTAACAAACAAAAACAACCAACAACTATCTACTAAAGCTAGGGAAACGTGGAGAACTTGCAGAGCAAGATGCCAGAGTTCCAACGACTGTCACGGGCGGTAAGAAGGAACTGAGGGGGCCCCGGGTCGGCAGGATCATATATTGAGCGCCATGTAGGTGCCACTCCAGGGGGCTCCACAGCCGACCCGACGGATGCTGTGAGAGGAAAATCTTTCCGATGACTGTGCATGCGGCACGCACACAGCTAATTGTAATCGATATGAGCAAGCACTCGAAGAAGAAATAAAAGTTCCAGCGGTAGCATATGATATAGTGTTATGTATACCACTCCAGGCGACTTCCAGGTTGTCTGAGAGGGTACCGAGGTTACACGTATCATCTTCGATGGCCTGTGCATATTTCACAGCTTCAACAGAATCCTCAGAAAGATGCTAGACACTGTACTGTTGGTGGATGTCTGACTCGTGAGGAGTTGGAAGATGCAGTGAGAGCCGAGCAGCGTTTGATTCGGTCGACAGTTCAGCACTTTGTCTTGTGCAAGTTGGTGTTCCAGATATTTGGCTAAATCTGGTGCGTGATCTTCACACTAGTACTGGTGTAAGAATGCACACTGGTTTTTGGTCTTTGCCATATTTCTACACAACCTCAATGCATTCTCACATTGGCAATATTCCGTTGACTGGATATTAGGACTTGCTGCTGCACACGTCGGAATCAAGGTTGGTCAAAAAGTGTTTGCTGACCTAGACTATGCAATGTTTCCTTGCTTGTGGAGAAGTCACAATTTGTCCTGCCCTGCACCATAGGGGAGAACATCATGGCAGAAAACCAAGGCCCAGTACTTCAGAGCAGAACCCCCAGTGCAGGTGGGGTCGAATACTGTGGAGAGCTCACCTACCTAAGCTGCAAGTAAAGTTCAAATGGTTGTAGCAAGCTGGATGTTCTTTTATTAATAGGTCTTGACACCTCCTGCAAGTCTATGTCTTGCTTATAGACACACAAACAACTTTAGCTGATGCAAAGTTCAGGATCTATAAAACCTGTGCATTACCTGTACTACTGTATATTTTGGTTAAAAATAGATCTGAAAAAAGCAGTTCAGTAGCTCAGCTGAACGAAGGCCACAAACTCATTTTGTAATGGCTACCAAACAGCTGTAACTTTGGGTTGCTGCTGAACTGGCAATTTGGGGCCCGATTCTGCAAGGTGTTGAGTAACCTAATGTGACTGTAGTGGGAGCTGAGGGTGTGCTGAACTTTGTAGGGCAGCGTTCTGAGAGGTGAAAGGCTCCGTATCTCATTACCTGTCTCCATCTCAACTGCTTTTCTTCAGTCTGGACACCAGATACCAAAGTTATTGCTTTGTCTTACAGAACAATTTCTATCCTTCAGGCTGTGCTCTACTATAGATACTTTATTCCCTTTAGATTCCCTTTAATACCTCCAGTCCTGGTGACTGACTGTATTTAAGTTTCTGATGTTGTTTCGTAATGTCATCCTTTGAAACATCAGTCTCTCTTAAGTGACCTCAAGTCTGTGGCAGGAATTTATAGGCAGACGGTGAAAAATTACAAAAGCCCTTACTTGCTGGTTATGTAGCAAAAGAAAATAAAAAGCTCTAGGATACAGGGTGAGCGTTCTGGGAAAGTCATGTCTGAGTTAAATAGTATGTACACTGGGCCTCCTGCAGGGGGAAGAAACTAATATGTCATCTTTTAGATGAGTGAAATACAAAGGTGCTGGACCTCAGCACAGCTGTATAATAATTGTAGAGTAGGTTTCTGGGAGATAACTGCAACTTCAGGTAACATAACAAATAGTAAAGCTGTAGGCTAAGTTTTATGTTCTCTAGGATTTACTACCATTAAACTATCCCACACAGGAATACAAGTTAGCACTTTACCCCAAAAAGCAGTTGGACTGGAGCTTTTATAACTTGAAAAAAGCTTTAAGTTTGCATGTTAAAGTTCTTGGTATAGTGTAATGATACATTTGCCTATTTCCTTTGTGTGCGCATATTTAGCTGCTTCTGCAGATTTGACTGATATACTCTAAGTATTTATTGTATATTAACTATCTTTTAATGCCATTTGTTTTTCTGGTTACAAAGTCAAGCATTCAACATAAATCTGGCATTTCCTAAATTTTAAGTCTCCCCTTGTGTACTTATTGAAGCAGGGGTCCTGTAGGAAAAACAGCATGTGATCATGCACTTAAAGACTTTACCATAATACAACAAACACAAGAACTAAGGGTCACCAAATGAAATTAATAGGCAGCAGGTTTAAAACAAATAAAAAGGAAGCATTTCTTCACACAAAGCACAGCCAACCTGTGGAACTCTTTGCCAGAGGATGTTGTGAAGACCAAGATCATAACAGGGTTCAAAAAAGAACTAGATAAATTCATGGAGGGTAGGTCCATCAATGGCTATTAGCCAGGATAGGCAGGGATGGTGTCCCTAGCCTCTGTTTGCCAGAAGTTGGGAATGAGTGACAGGGGATGGATCACTTGGTGATTACCTGTTCTGTTCATTCCCTCTGGGGCACCTGGCATTGGCCACTGTCAGAAGACAGGATACTGGGCTAGATGGACCTTTGGCCCTACTGGGTCAGACCATTCTTATGTACCATAATTAATAGGAACCAGGGAGCCAAACAAAAGTTGCATAGGCAGCCCTAAATTTGCCTAACCTGCAAGTGCTGGACTTTGCAACCTAAACCATTTTTTAAATGTAGCTTTTTTAAAAAAGGAAAAAAGTAAAAACATTTTTATGTATAACTGTAAGAACTCTTACACCCCCATTCCTGCATCATTATGATCATTTGAACCCTGAACTTTTGGCAATGGAGAACAAACTACCACCTGAGCTACAGGACTAACTACATTAGCTGGCTGCAGAAGAAGGCTGTTATCCTAGAGGAGGAGTGGGCCACTGGAACTATGTGCTGGATCCCTGGAGGTGGTTGAGAAGCCTGACTTAGATTTCTCTGTCCCCTCCACCTTGGGAGGTGTAGCAAGCTCCCCAGAAATGGGATGAGATGCTGCAGTCATATGCTGGGTCTGTTTGGCTGAGGGCATGGGGGAAACCCCATCTAGGCTCTTCCCCAAAACCCCACTGCATAAGCTACTCTGGCAGTTCCCAGTGTACCCAGTTGTGTGCGCTGTGAGATGGACTGGGCTCTTAAAACTTTCAAAATGTTATTATTTTGACATGCCACCAACATTTTCCTGAGGAATTCAAGAGCGAGAAGGAAAATGGCAATTTTAAACCATTTATAACTCCGCCAAACCTGAATGGAATTTCATGGGACAAGTAAAAGGCACATCTCTAATCCCAGCGTTTTTTCTCTGCCAAATTTAAATACCCAGAGGTGTTACAGCTTCTCAAAGCAACCAAACAAACTGGCAAGAATCTGCTACAACAGAAAAAGTGTTAGGCAGCTTAAATGGAGGGGTTGTTACCAGCTTCCATTAAAATAATTTCATTCTCTGATGTGCGTTATTTCTTGGATTTTCTGTAAAACAAACAAAACCCCATGGAATTGAATTGAACTGAAATAGCACTAAACCTTTCCTTGATTCAGTGTTGCTCATTACACCGTAATAACATAAACATGTTCTCACCCCCGTGCTGGCCCCTGAGGATCCAATGATCATTCCTTCTGTCCACTGTGAATTCCACCATCCTACCAGTCTGGGCCAGAAGTCCCTTTGCAGTCTGTTAATGCTGTTCTCTCCATTGCTGAGCTCCACGATGGCAATAGAACACAGCAGACTTCTTTGAAGTATAAATATTCTACTGGAATAGAGCCACTTCAAAGGGGATGTATATGGGATAATACTGGAGGGGGATTTTACCTAATGCATTGTGTGTGCAAAGTGGTTAAAGAAAGAGAAGGGTCAGTTAAGCAAGGCCTTCCTTCCATCCAACTGTAGTAAAAGGACCCTGATTGTCATTTAATTACATTTTCTTAGTACTGTGCAATTCTTATTTTGGCCAAATCTGTTCCCATCAGTTTAAATGAAATTAGGGATTGATCCTGTTAATCAAATGTCTTGTGAAGGTGCATGTCACAGCTTGTGCTTATAATGTCCATAACAGTGATTGATTGCAACTAAAACTTGCATTATTCAATCACCTTTATCATCGACACATGCATTTTTCTTTGCCTTCCCCCACTCTCCATCCTTTTCTCATTTAAAATTTTTGCATTCTCTATAAATTAAATGGCAACTTTCTATAGGCAATGACTGAACTACAATACCAGCCTAAAGAGCCCAACATTGATCAAAATAAAAGATGAAAACTGTTACTTTATTTTTATACTAATGACTTGGTTCCAGAGGTTTATAATAAGCTAAATGGCTGATCAAATTAGGCAGTGACTGAATTACTATTGCAATACAGCTGCAGAAAATCACTATTAACACCTCTTCCAACACACCTATGTCAATGTTAGGGTTTCCTCAGTACTCAGGCCTCTTGAGCTACTCTCCTTGAAGATGCTGATCTATAATAGTTTTCATAATTACATCTGCAAGTCTCTTCCAACCAGGAACTTCATGAACAGGTGAATACATTTTATACACACTGATATATGTATTCAGTTGAGACATAGCTTTTATGTTTTCATATATGATCCTGAGGGTCTAATTTTGCCTTTCCACATGACTGCCCCCAAAACAGAGCTACATACAAGCAGCATTACTGTGCACCCATAATCTTACTGGTAACACTCTTTGCATAGCCTTCCAAATGATCTGTTTCCATTGATTGGAAAGGTAATAGTTAGTTGTGCTGAATGTCCTAGGAGGCCCTTTGTCTTAGTTTTGGATTGTCCCTGACAGCTCCTTTCTTTTAGATGTAACTGAATGAGGGCAGAAAACATCCACCCCACACACTCCCATTGCTCTTGGTTTTAACAGTGTGCACATATGCAAGCTGGAATGTGGCTTTATGTGTTAGGTACATCCTGCTACAGTACTCTCATTGAGACTGAAAGTGCAGCACTGACATTTCTAGGTTTAACAGGTTCTGGATTTAGGCACGGCAAATAAACTAAAAATTGCAATTAAAACTTAAAAGGACAGTCAAGTACTTTATAGTTAATTTTTTTAAATCCTCCAACATTTGTGATACTCTTTCAGAAAAATACCATTTCCTTCTAATTGTGGAAAGCATAATGTTTTCCGACTCCACTGTCTCTTAGACCACAAGCCATATCTGACCTGCCAAGTTTGCTTCCCTGTTGTTTATAAGCATCATTGAGAATATGACCAATGAGATTAGCAGAGTTCTAGAAATGCAATGTTCCATTAAGAACAGACATAAACCCAAGGTATTTTACAGTAGCAGTAGTAGTAGTATTTGCTAACCGTATAACTCTAGAAAGTAGCAAAAGATATATAAACATGAGTCTGGGAAAACCAAAGGATTATACAAATGCATATAAAGTAACTTCAGTCTTTACATTTGTTTTAATTATTTACAGTTCCCTCCAATACAGTTACTTACTTGGTCACATACACGTGACCTGAGTGGCTCCATCTTCCTGCTCGAACTGTCCATCATCCATTTCCCTTAACACACTATCGCTGCTATTGAATCCTGAGAAGCTTTCATATTGGGTAGATCCTTCCTTGATCCAACATCGTTTAGAAGGAGACAGATGAAACTCATCAGGTGGATGCCCACTTTCTGCAGGGTGAGACGTAGGTGTGTCTAACCCAGTACTTCTGCTAGAGACTTTGCCTTTCTCGTCACTTCTGAGCTGCCTTGTGGATTTTTTCTGAAACACAAGAGATGTTTGAGCCCTGAGTCACATAGAACAGGCAAAAAACTGAGTTAGAACCTGGATTTCGGAATAAACAGCTAAAAGGATTAAAAAAGGTTCCACACCTAAAACACATGAATTTAATTTAAGGAGTAGTAACAGAGGAGATTTATGGGACACCACAGGAATTTTTTGGCTTGTTCCAGAATATAGCTGCCCTACATTACAAACTCCTTTGGAATATAGAAATGATAAATAAAGAATAAAACTTAAGAAATAATGTATTCAGTTTGAGAAATAAGAAAGTAATTGCCTCAGATCAAAAGACACTGTATAGGATCAAGGTTAGAGCAAGCACAGGAGCCATGTTAACAGAAAGTAGCTGTTATATTATTTAGCACTTATATAGCACTTTACAGATTCAAAGCCATTTACAAACATTAACCATTTCACCCCTGTGAATAGGCATAATCATTTCCATTTTGTAGGTGAGGAAACTGAGGCATGGATAGGTTAAATGAGTTGGCCAAGGTCACACAAAGAAAGTGTCAGAGCCAAGATGAGTACACAGGAGTTCCTGACCCCTTGTGCCATTCTTAGACCATTACACAGCATTAACTTATACAGTTTGAACTTTTCCCTGCACCCCTTCTGAAACTATTAAATAATGTCCCTTTTGGCTAAAGGAAAGGGATGTGGAGGTGGTTGATACATGACAGACTGCACATTAAGACTAAAGGGAAGTAGTGGCCCCTGGAGAAAGAGAAGGGAAATAGATTTTGTTTGGCTGCCTCAGTGAGGTGTGGCGAGGCCTGCACAAAAGGAAGGAAGAAAGTCAAATAAAATTTTGTGTATGGGTCAGTGTCAGAGCTTTATCATTCAGGGTTGCTTTTCTGACTTAGTTGCATTGCCCTCTGAACCATTTGTTGAGGGAAACAAATGTTATAACTATCATTAGATGAAAAACATTAAAATATGATCCTGTAATCCAAGAGGCCATTGAAACATTACACCTCTTCAGGTAAAGTAAGGAAATCATGTGCCAGACAAAATTCTACCATCCCATCATAAAGCCTGAAGTGGAGGAGAGAGGAAATGGACAGTTCCTAATTAATGCTTTCTTCGGGGGGCTTGTGGGGCCACAGAACAAGTTTGGGGCATTTTCCCCAAAACAGGGCAGACCCTTGCTGCTGAGAAAAGTAAGCTGCATATACCAGCTGCTACCTGGGGTCAGGCTTCCACACCCTGCGCAGTAGAAGGGAGGGTAAGGGCTGATATTTACAGTGTTGCCAACTCTCATTATTTTTATTATGAATGCTGTGATATTTGGTGTTTTTCTTAAAGTCCCTGCTGCTAGAATCATGTTATTACCTGGCAATCTCAACTTCCTTAGAAAACAAAAATAAAGTGCATTTCTAGCCCTTATAGTTGCAAAGAAAAGTTTAAAACTTGTGAAGCCTAAAGACTCCACTATGAGAAAGCAAATAAAAAGAACCTCAAAATTACGGATTTTAAAATCTCATGATTTTTAAGCCAATCTCATGGTTTCTGGAGCTTGACTCATCATATTTAAATGTTGGGATAGGCAATACTGAGGCTATTTATTTACTTTGTGTCATTCAACCAGTTAGACTGAGGTAACCTACTCAGTTTCACTTTCTGACTCTCATGTGCTATAATGTGCTGCAATGTTTGAGCTGCAAATGCTTTAGGGGAATGTTTTTAGACCCAAACAAAAAACGGTTTCCATCAGAATTTTATTTTTAAACAAGAAACAATTCTCTTGTTTTTATAAAACCTACATTTTGGGCCTAAAGAGGTTTCTTGAAAAACAACAGCTTCAACATAACGCAAACTTCACAACAGCCATCAGAAAAGAGACATAGTCAAGAATAAAATACAAGTCAAAGTGTAATCCTCAGTACCAGGAGGTCACCTAGGTCTCTCTAAGCAAAAAGAAACATTAATTTGCCAACATTTAATACCTCACGTATATCAGATTATAACTAGCTCATGCAGGGATCATCTTAACGAGAATTTATTCATTAAGAGTTTCTAGGGCAGAAGTTAAAAATGGAGAATGCTTCAGATCTCAATAACTGAGTTTAGACGTGAAATCTATCTGCACGGTACACAGCTTGTGAGACAGACTACATTAGTCAGGCAGAATTAGTAAGCATTTGGATTTCATCCATTAAATGGAGGTATATAGAGGTAAGAATTGTTTGGTTGCTAAACCATGGCCATTTTTTTGAAATGACTTATCCTTTATGACATTTTGTCTCTTTAGTCAAGTTTAAGGTTTAGACAAAAATCATGTTATAAATGGAAAAACAGGAAAAGTTTAAAAAATGCTATTCAGCTCCAGACTGAACCACTTACTCATTCCGCACTGAAATGACCTCAGTGCATTGAGATTTCCTGCTAGAGAAACAAAACATTCATCAGTGCTAGAAAGGGCATGTGTATTTAGATACTGTGTGCTTTTATGTTTTAAATACACTGGTCCCATATGACAGTAGGTAGATATACATCAACTATTCCTTATTTACAGACTTTCTGTACATTAATATTTAAGTCAAGGCATTCAGATTTCAATTAAATAAAAGAATGGCTACAGCACACGCTATCCTTATGGTTTTTTAACTCAAAGGATGTAAAGGTCATCCAACTGCTGATCGTCACAGGATTAGGTGAAACAAAGAATTTAAACGGGGGTGGGTGGGGTGTACAAATGTCTCCTGTCTTGAACGTCAAGCACTTTTACAAGTCTGATCAGTCACTCAGATGGATTATTTTTAACAAACTACAGTTTACTTGGATTTTAAACCTCTCACAGTGGGAACCTGCCTTAATTGTTCTGTAATTGCTTTATAGGTGGTGGTGGAGATAATAATAATTAATAGTTAGTAGTAGTGTGTGTGGTGCATTACAGATATACAGGAAGACAAGGTCCCTGAGGGGAGATTTAAAATCCAAATTATACATAATACAGAAAAAAAAAAACCCACAGGGCAAGGAAAACATCAGAAAAGTCACATAGTTTGGTCTGTTAACAGCTAACACTGATTTGGAACTAACAAGATGTCATTTAAAAAAATTAATGAGATAAATCATTAAGAGTTTAATGTCAGGCATGAAAAGAATAAATAACAGGATTTGAAGAGTATAACTGAGGACAGTTGGTGTCCTGAACAGGGCCGGCTCCAGACACCAGCATTCCAAGCAGGTGCTTGGGGTGGCAATCTGCAAGGGGCAGCAGTCTGTGTGTTTTTGCCCCCAAGCAGCACGCCGAATTGCCACCGCAGATGGCGGGGCAGTCCGTGTGCTGTTAGGGCAGCACGCGCGTTTCCGCAGCGGCGGAAATTCGGAGGCAGCTTCTGTCTTCAGCCAGAAGACAGAAGCTGCGCCGCCGTGGACAGCTGAACATAGAAGCTGCCGCCGAATTGCCGCCGCCGCCGAAACGCACGTGCCGCCCATACGGCACACGGACTGCCCCTGCCATCCACGGCGGCAATTCGGCACGCTGCTTGGGGCGGCAAAAACAGTAGAGCCGGCCCTGGTCCTGGAGGAAGGAAACTGTTCCAGGCAAAGGGGCAGTGTGAAAAAGTTGCAAAGCAACAAGCTGGAGACAAAAGACAAAGGGTGCATTAAAACCTGAGGTGCTGGCAAAATCTAAGAGGAGGAATAGGTTGAAGCTTGCTGAGATGTAGGCAAGGGCAACAGCATACAAAGTCTTGAAGGCAAGGAGTTTGTACTTTGAGTAAAGAGACAAGAAAGCGAATAAAAAAATGCAAGTATGTGGATGAAGAGAATGTGACATGACTGGAGATAACAATTTGAGCTGTATATATATATTAGATTGGAAAGGGAGAGACAAGAGGCAGAGAGGAGGAAGAAGGGGAGGTAAGTTAATACCTTTTTTTATTGGACCAACTTCTGTTGGTGAGAGAGAGACAAGATTTTGAGCTTACACAGAGCTCTTCTTCAGATCTGGGAGGAGGTTTGAGAGGAGGAAGTTATGCTAGTCTAGGCAAGAGATAATCCGGGCATGAACCAGGAACAGAGAGAGAGTGGGAGATTAGTACAGGATGTGGTGACAGCTTGGATGTGAGGAGAGAAGGACAGGGAGGGTTCAAATATGACTTCAGGGTGGTGAGCCTGAGATTCTGGGAGGCTAATGGAGTTGTCAACACAGATGGACAAAGGGAAGATGTCATTATATCACACAATACTATTACAAAAATGTTTATCTGTGAAGTTGCAAATTTGGGTCTGAATACAGATGGACATATCTGCAGTGTCTTACAAGGGTTTGTCCTGCCTTCCTTGGTGGGGCTGTGTGGATGGCAGAATTTACTACACTGCATATCTGCAACTGCTTGTGCAATTCTGGCCCTTGACTGCATGTGGTTATTACCACCAGCTCTATAATGCTCAATGTGCCTTTTATAGTGTTGCTACAAGGAGGGAGTTCCCCAAATGGAACAGGGAGCAGCTGAAGTTCAGCTGCTGCAGGGGCTATTCTTGGGCCTTTTATTGTTACCACATTTTTTTTTCATGTGGTAACATATGTCCTGTCACACAGCTCACCTAAAGATTATGCTATCACTTGCATATTCTTCTCAAGGAGTTCTGAGACACAAGCGGTCCATTTCCTAGACACTACTGTGCTAATAAACGATGGTCACATAAATACCACCCTATACCGGAAACCCACTGACCGCTATACTTACTTACATGCCTCCAGCTTCCATCCCGGACACACCACACGATCCATTGTCTACAGCCAAGCTCTAAGATACAACCGTATTTGCTCCAATCCCTTGGACAGAGATAAACACCTACAAGATCTCTATCAAGCATTCTTAAACCTACAATACCCACCTGCTGAAGTGAAAAAACAGATTGACAGAGCCAGAAGAGTACCCAGAAGCCACCCTACTAGACAGGCCTAAAAAAAAAAAAATAACACAACACTAGCACCATTACCTACCAGCCCCCAAAAAACCTCTCCAGCGAATAATCAAAGATTTAAAACCTTTCGTTAAAGATGATGCCTCTCTCTCAAAGATATTTTGAGACAGGCCAGTCCTTGCTTATAGACAGCCTCCCAACCTGAAGCAAATACTCACCCAGCAACGCACACCATACAACAACAACACTAACACTAAGGAACCTATCCTGCAAAGCCCGATGCCAGCTCTGTCCACATATCCATTCAAGTGACACCATCACAGGACCTAATCACATCAGACACACCATCAGGGGCTCGTACACCTGCACATCTACCAACGTGATATATGCCATCATGTGCCAGCAATGCCCTCTCCATGTGTACATGGCAAACCGGACAGTCTCTACGCAAAAGAATAAATGGACACAAATCTGACATCAGGAATCATAACATTCAAAAACCAGTGGGAGACACTTTCAACTTCTACCCACTCAGTGACAGACTTGAAGGTGGCAATTTTGCAACAAAAAAACAAAAAAAGACTCCAAAGAGAGACTGCTGAACTGAATTAATATGCAAACTAGATACAATTAACTGTGGTTTAAACAAAGACTGGGAATGGGTTGGGTCATACACCAATTGAATCTATTTCCTATGTTAAGTTCTCCTCACACCTTCTATGGGCCATCTTAATTATCACTTCTAAAGTTTTTTTCTCCTGCAACGATAGCTCATCTCAATTGATTAGACTCTGCCTGTTGGTATGCATACTTCCACCTTTCATGTTTCTCTGTATGTATAAATATGAAACCTGAGATCAGAAAGAAGTTTTCTTTATGATGTGGAATACCAGCAGAATTTGTATGGTTGCAGTGCATTGAAAGGCTTGCCAAAGTTCTTGAAGGAACAGCTACAGGATATCCAACCAGAGATTAATTCTGGAAACAATATTTCAGTCTAAATAATAGATTTTAGGCTATATACGAGATATTGTTTTCATCCAGGTACTGCTTCACTTATTAACTAACTGCATTGCTGGCCTAAATGAGTTGGCCAAGGTCACACTAAATGAGATAAAATTGAGATAAAATGCAAACCAGTCAAAAAGGGGAAAAACAAAACGAAACTAAACTAAAAAACCCCAACGTGACATTACTGAGACAACTGCTAATATCCTCTAGAAACCTGCATCTAACTTTCTATAGTTAAGGCTCATTCTATCATTCTTTATTCCCTAATTTCAAATCCTAGTTTGCTTCTGTATGAAACTAAAAATCATTACCTAAAACTGTTGATGCAAAAGGTTAATCAGCAGCCACCAATCACTGTCCATATTCAACTACAGTAAGAACATAATCCTTACTCACCTCTGGACTCTGGGTAGTTGAATTCCACATAACAGGTCTCTGAAGGAAAACAACTTGCTTTGTGGCCAGATTTCCTTCACTGCAAGTTAAAGCAGATAATTTGAGTGTTTTAGAGGCAATAACATTTATTTGTAGCTTGCTTTTGATTATCTAGACTTTCAGGGTAACTGTACATTTTATGATGCACACACAACATATGCTATAGAAGGAGTTGTTAGTATCACCTATAATTAAGGTTGCCTAACACTTTCTTGTATAGGCCCTGTTTTCAGTTACTTTTAATTTTGACAAACTTTAAACATTTGGGCTGAAATTTTCCATGCCAGTGCTTGTCTCGGCCTGAAGTTTTTTGGAAAGTTTTAGATAAAATTATTCAGCCATTTCTGAGGCAGACATTAGGGAAAATGTTGTCTTGCCCATGTTAAAAAATTCTTACAAACCCTTTTACTGAGAAGCTATAGTGATGCCATAGGTTGGAGCAGGGACTTGAAATTTAGCTGATGAGGGTGGAAAAATGGGGTGTCCTTGTGGCAGGAATGTTCCTTTTATTGCCCCATGAAAATTTAAGATATAAATCTCTGAAAAGTGCAGCTCACACATGCTGAATAGAGACTTGTTAGAGTTTGTCAATATCATTCGCCAAAAATTCTGTCTGCTCCTAGCATTCCCCATACTCTCACAGCTCCTATGTATTGACTGTAATGAGCATGCTCCTTCTCTACAGAACAACTGAGCATGCTCTATCCCATGGTTTGTACAATGGGGAGGAGGACTTTTCCTGCAATTAATCACTGTTCCTGGCTGCTGGGGGCTGTTGTGGCACCAGGACTGACAGCAGAAAGATTCTTTCTCTCTCTCCATGCTCCTGCTGCTGGTGCTTAGGCAGTGAAGAGGAAGCTACCTGACCTGAAGGAATACAGAGAGGTGAGGAGCAAGTTGGGGGCAGTGATGGACAGATGCAGAGGGGATCAGAGAGAGAGTGAGTAGTGGGAACAGGGGCAGGAAGGTCTGTAGGTCACTCTACCACACTCCCTCCAAAACCTGGAATCGAATCCAGGATTCCTAAGTCTCCACATTCCTCTGCTGTCAAATAGATGTTAAATACACTGGAAAAATCTGTGTCTCATCACCCTCTAGTGGCTGAGTCACATAGAGGATAATAGCCTACTACTGCTGCCAGTTTCACAGTTAGCTCATGTTGTAGAAGCCTGTATACTCATAGACAACCTTAATTCTGGCATTTCCTAATTTTTTAGTACTTAGCTTTGCAACCTGAACATTCATATAGGGGTTGTTTTTTTTGTATGCAACACACACAAATACATACACATCTATGTAAATGGATTTTGTGTGTGTGATTGTGAACACCTCTAATAAGTTTTCACCTCTGAGAATTCAGTAATTATTAACTTTGAATATTAAGACATTGTCATTTATTGTTTCTCCCCTGTGACATTCCAAAACCAACTATTATCATGACACTTTAACCTTCCCAAAGATAGCTGGAGAACTTGATTCCGTCTGAAACAATTTTCAGGCGTGCTCACTGGCTTAGTAGGCAGGGGCTGCTTTGTGACTGATGTTGGCTGAGCAACAATTTTTATTATGCATGAAGGTCTCTCTGGGCTTGTCTACACAGTGTGGTGGTGCACATCAGTGTACAATTCTAATGTGCTCCAATGTGTTGTGCACTAAGTGGCCCGTGGAGACCCTGCTGGTGTTCACTAAAAGTTCCCTAGTGTGCATTAATGTAGTACTGTTTGAAATGGGTCTATATTAACACGCACTAGGGAATTTTTAGTGTGTGCCAGTAGGGTCTACACAGGTCAGTTAATGAGCCACATGTTGGTGTGCATTAGAATTCACACCCCGTTGATGTGCACTACTGTGCCATGTAGACAAGTCCTAATGTATTTGCTACTGTGTACTACCAAGTTCTTAACGTGGAACAACAACAACAAAAAGTATTAGAAGAATCAACAGTATTTTCTAAGATATACAGTGAGCACCCAACTTAGAATAGCATTAGTTATTGATGCAATTAATTTATACATAACTCAGTATTTTTAAAGATGGCAGCTGATAATGGGATTGACTCTAATTGCCTTTTAGCATGACTGTAATTCCCAGAGATAAGAGGAAAAGAAGGATATTTCTCATTCAGGATAGAGTTCATTTAAAATTGCTTTGACAGAAGAGCAATTTTATGCTTTCAGGAGGCGGTGTTAACAAAAACACTACATTGCCATTTTCAGAGCACTGTTCAGATAAACGTTTGAACTTGAATTTACTTAAAACATCCATCTGAGATTTCATTCCAACAGTATCTTTCTTCATGATGAGCTAAGACATGCCATTATACTATTTTTATATTATTCAGGACTCCTCTGATTGAAAGAAATCAGACAGTTATACTTATTCAGCATTCTTTCTTCATTATAAGCATTTTTCTTTGCCCACATATTGTATATACTCCAGACTGTTGTTTCACTACATGAAGAAAACAATTAGCTCAGATACTTGTAAAAGAAGTAAATGCCACATATTTTCTGTTATTCCATACTCTGATTATTATACACTGGACCAAATAATTGTGTTCTCAGCTACACTAGTGTAAATTTCAGTTACAGTGGAAACAACAAGGAGTCCGGTGGCACTTTAAAGACTCCTTGTTGTTTTTGCGGATACAGATTAACACGGCTACCTCCTGATACTTGACACAATTACAATGGAGTAACTCCACTGACTTCAGTGAAGAGGCTCTGCATTCACATCAAAGAACTGAGCCTTTCCTATAATTTAAAAAAACTGGACTCAAAAGAGGAAATTCATCCCTTCTCACTGTGTTTCTGCTTCTCTTTATTCTTTAAAAGAGAAATGATCCTAATCATCAAGGGGCTGCACAAATCTCAAAATGTAGTTGAACTCCACAGCCACCTGTGCACTCTGGAGCTCAGCTCTTCAGTGATACACTTACATGGTAGCATGCAGGAGAGTGATGAGAGTTTGTGATTAAGTACAGTGGGAATCTATGGATAAAAGTAGTAGCTGAAATCCAGCTGAGGGTTACCTATGCCCTGACTGTGGGTTGTATATGGAGAATTTTATCTTTTATTTTGCATTTACTTGGGCTTTTCATGGGAGAGTACAATTTCACCCACACTAAATGTTATATGTGTATTTATTTTAACACCCCAGTGATTTTCAGGGCAATTTAACTTAATCTTAAAACACATCTCAGCTTTGTAGTGAATTCACAGACAGCTTTTGTGGTTGACATTTATGATTTCTCTGTGGCACAGTAGAGTATCTTTGATGTGATGTTTGATTTAGCCGGGACAGACCAATATTTACTAGGATTGCCTGCACTATGTAACATTTGAAATTATTTTCTATTTGGTCACATGCTGCCCAGATTGTCTAACTAGTACAATAGTGCCCTGTTATCAGCCTGCCAAGATAAGCTGACTGTAATGAATCCTATGGCTCATGATTGTCAAGGGATGCTGAAAGTATGAGACACAGGTTACACAGTGTATCTTTGTTCCCCTCACATGTTCCTGAAATGTAAAAAAAACATATTGGCTTTTATTTTTATGCACGCAGTTAAACATAAATGCAGAAGCAAGGAGAGTTGGATGAGTAAATTCCACTTCAGAAATTGTTATATAAGGAATTATGTACTATAATGTTTAAAGATATTCAAAATGATGAATCCATCTCTCTGAAAGTTCCAAGTGTCAATGTTTCTACTTTAGAACTATACTGCTATAGTGTTAACATTCAAGTTTCAATCTTTTTAATGTTGCTCTTGATAGTCAATGGGACTTTCTTTCTTTCCCCTTCCTTTCTCTAACAAACTTATAGACAGACACACAGTTAAAGACACACACTCCACTGTACACACTTCTCCCCCTAGGGAGAGGATCAGAGAACAAACACGACAGATCTTAGTTATGTTGTTTAGTGCAATGCTGGAAAGTGCTCAGATACTGGGATGAATCTATATAGTATAGAACAGAATAGTGGTCCTGAGTCATTTAGGTGCTTTTGAAAATCCCACACTAAATGAATTTACTACTGATGAAAGGTGCCAGACATAGACAGCCCTAGTTTGGTGGCCTCTATGAAATCACAGAACAGCTGCAGCATTAGCTGTCGGAATGCAAGTTTCCCCACAGTGCCCTGCCACTGTACATAAACCCTACCCACAACGGGCTGCTTGTATGGAAGAGGACAGTTCTGTCTCTGTGCCCCCTTTGCTGAAACTCTGCAGTGGAACCATGGCAAGGGCACATTGTTTA
Organism: Mauremys reevesii; assembly: GCF_016161935.1. Lineage (NCBI taxonomy): Eukaryota > Metazoa > Chordata > Testudines > Geoemydidae > Mauremys > Mauremys reevesii. The sequence goes on along the minus strand of NC_052633.1, from coordinate 22,862,950 downwards.
GGATCTTCTGTTTCCAATGAGTGATGGGGTAGACTTGGTATTTGGCCTTTAGAGCTGTTTCATTCTGTTGGTCTGCAGACTCAGTACTGTATTGGTTCATGTTCAGAAAGTTTTCACAACTATAAGAGCTAGCAACCTAGTTTTGTAAAGCAATTAAAGCTTACATTTTGCAGAAATTGATAAGGGCACAAGATAAGTGCTGGTACCACCATGGAAAGGCCCATTTTGACCCAATCCAGGTCTTCAACAAATGTCCTCAGATTCTCTTTGTGGCTCTGTATCTGCTTATAGTTTAATGAATAGAAAACACTGGAAATGGCATATTTTGCTGGTGGCTAAAAACTGTTTCTTGGTAGGAACTGGGCAGTAACAGGGCAAGGTGCGAAATTTGCACTGCTACTTCTGTGGATAAAAAGCGTCAACTCAGCAGCTATTAAAAGCTCTAAATCCACAATAAAATAATAATAATAATAATTAATAAATGGCTCATACCATTTCCTATGTGGGAAATGCCTTCATAGGAGACTTTACATAGGGGAGGAAGAAAATAAATTACTATTTTTGGACTCACCAGATAACGAACAGTAACAATTATTTTTGCTGTATACAAATCCACTTCTGGATAACATGCAGTGAGGCATCTATGCGTATAAAGAAAATGTACTGAAATATCTGGGAGGGAAGGTAACACAGGGACATAGTATTTTATCCCTAGCATGTGCCTCCCAATAAAAAAAAGGTTGTCTAGCTGTTGAATATCACTTTAATGAGTAATTCTGGACTTTAAGTAAATTTGTCCACTTTTAATAAAGCGAGATAAATGAGCTTCTGTTAAAAAAAATCAGCATTTCCTTTATTTAATGATGAAATCTCCACACTTTTTTTTTTTGAGGGGGAGAAGAGAGTAAAGCTCCCAGTTGTCTATGCCCAGGTGACTACTACTGGAAGATAAGTGGTAAGGTGGAAGGACAGAATGTACAGCCTTATTTAAAATGGCCACTGCTAGATATTGGTGACTGTTTCACATACCCATAGTTTTGCCTTTGCACACTTTTCTTGGATGGGCAAAATAAGCAATCTTAACAGACTCTGTGTTGAGGAGTACAGCCCTCTGGAGAGGTTGAAACTGTCAAGTTTCCCCAACTTACTAATGCCTCTTGATCTGGGAGTTGCCTTGCTTCATGACCTCCTTGAATTAAGAGGAGAGTCAAATACTACAGACATCTGGTGTGACCAACCAGTCTGTTTCTCGGAATCTTCATGCATCTTGGTTGGGGTTTGGTCTGAGAACTTTCTGGCTCTTACTCCCTGGAGTATGGAATGAGTATCTCCTCCCTTGGGAGAGTATGTATTCGCTGCAGTTGGGAGCGTGATTCCCAGCCCAGGTAGACAGACACATGCTAGCTGTACTAAAAAAAAATAAAAAATAGCAGTATGGATGTTGTGGCATGGACTAGCCCAGGGAGTCAGGTGGCCTTATACTTGGGTATAGACATGCTCTGAAAGGCCCCTACCCACACACTTCCCTCCTGCTTATATGCCTGCCTCAATGATACCAGGTGGGAATCTTCGCTTTCAGGTTGAATGGTTTCTCTAGCATGGGGCAGGGCCTCTGCCTGATTTTGTATAGGACTTGTACATCCCATCTCATATAAAGGAATGGAAAAACATAATATTAAGCTTTTAAATGTTTAAACTCTGATCAAGAAAAGGGGAGATGGTGAATGCTGGGTAGGTAACAGGCAAACTAACAATTTTTAAAGTCCAGCCTTATTGAAATGCTGCACACGACAAAACAGCCATGGGCTTAATTCACAACAGAATTGAATGACAGTGGGATGACCACAGAATTTAAATTAGAAAGAGAAAAATACATAAAATGAGCTATTTCAAGTTTTCCTCTCATTCCCATGTTCCCTCTTTCTCCTGGGCCCAATGCAATATGAGAACTTAGGTTAAGTAATTAGTGACAAATTAATTACAGCGATGTCAGTTTTTTGCACTATCTTTGCCTTCTGATGCTTGTAGACTGTCTGTCCTGCCCATTTTCAGGGACTGCAGTAAGCAGTGAGGGGAAATAAAGGTCACTACAGAGTAAAGCTGCTGAAATCTCTGCAGGGGAGATGTTTTTCCTTTTCCTCGCCGCACCCTCCCCCCATGTCCTTTTTGGCAGAGTGGTCATGGGAGAGCAGCACAGAGAGTCTTTTGTTAATCTCACTGGCAATTTGTTTGTCTGTTTATGGTGTGTGGGCAATAAATTTGTCTTCTTAATATACATGTGATCATTAAATCAGTCTTTTAAAAAATATGGAACTTGTTAAGGTTGCCACCAGCTCTGATACTAAGATACACAGTATTCAAGCATGACAAATAGTATGTGGGTGATATCATCATGAAGGATATTTCAAGTGTTTAAGATGAAGTTTAGGGACATTTCCTAGGAAAAGAAGGGAAGAAGCTGGGTTGTAAATTCTAATACCAAACTCAGTTTGTGATCCTGAAAATAATGCTGTGCCATCAGTTTGAGTTAAACAATATTCAGACTTTCCAACAATCATGGATTAGTTTGGAGAGTTCAGTCTCTCCGCTTTCAACTGGAGAGTCCTCTGCTACAACAGGGAAAATTCTTCAGAAAAATTATGCAGAAGACATTTAATTCTAGACCCCCTGGTCTCCCTTAATTATGTGAATTTAGAGCAAATCTGTATCAGTAACTATTGTAGTATTAGGCATTGTTGGGTAGATTTTCCCCCAAAAGCTTTATCTACCACTAAGAAGAGAGGCAACAAATTTCATTCCTAAAATTACTAATAATATTATCCTGAGCATCTGAACTTTTGGTAATTCCCAAGAGCTGGCAAATAACTTCTGAGTCTTGTAAACGGGTCGACTCACCCCTGCGGCGCCTCCTGCTGGTTACTCTGGGAATTAGCTTTGTTCAGCACCAGAGCGCCCTCTGCAGGCTGGTGATCCACCTGTTCTCAGGCCCCCATGTCCCTCCCTGGACCCAATGCCCCTTTTCTCCAGGGTGCTGCCCCCTGGCAGTAACCCCTTTTTCGCTCTGGGATTCCCCCTTTGTCTCAGGGAACCCCCACCCTCTATCCCTACCTTGCCTCAATATGTGGCTACTGTCAGTCATTGTCTAGCCCCACACCCTGGGGCAGACTGCAGTATCAGCCTATTCATCATTGGCCGGGTTGGGTTTGGACCTGCTGCTTTGGCCTACCCCTGGGCTGCCCTCTGCAACCCCCAGTACCCGTTGGCCTTGTGCTAGGCCGCAGCCTGGGGCTTTCCTGGCTAGAGCTCCTCAGCCTTTCCCCGGCCCTGCTCCACTCAGGTATTCAGCCTCAAGCTAAGCAGCTAGGCCCATCCCTCTCTGAAGGCAGAGAGAGACTGTCTGCCCTTGGCTTCCCTGGCCTTTTATAGGGGCCAGCTGTGGCTCAGTTTGGGGCGTGGCCTCACCTGCAGCCACTTCCTCAATTAGCCCAGTCTTGAGAACCGCCGCTCTCAAGCCCTGCCAGGTCACTTTTAAACCCCTCTGGGCCCAAGCAGGGGGTCACCCTGCTACAGTCTGAAAAATGTTTTTTTTACATTTTAGGCTTTCTTTGTAAATTACCTTTTTCTTTAATAAGCATTCCAGAGAATGCTAATACCCTTTACTTCATATTCAGAATTATCACAAGTCTTAACTCCATTTTGTTCTTGCTCCTACCAAGGTTCAGTTAAACCCCTCATTTGTTGCTAGCAGGATAATAGTATCCATCAGTACCTCAAATATTTTAAAAAGTCACATCAGGTATCCATTTCTCCAAGACACACTCCACTGTACTCCAATAATAACAATCACAACAATGCTGATCCTATGCGGCAATTCTAGACTAATTCCTACAAAATCACTGCTTGTTTTTCAAGTGTCGTTGCACAAACATACAATGCTGTAAGTTTTAGGTCCTGATGTCCAGCTTCTCTACTATGTTTGTAAGCAGCAAAGAAAACTGTTTTTAAGGAAATATTTCCTGTGTCCTATGTGACCTAACCCTCGAGATAGGGAGTTAAAGGAGAGGGCAGGCTCGCCAGACTCTGCACATCACTTGCTTTCCCAGATCTGAGACAATAATCCATGAACTGCTGCTGTCATGCCTTTATAGAAGCTTTTATTTTGTAAAGTAGAATATCTATTGCAAAAACAGGAAAACTATTAAAAGTTCCAGAAGTTGAATCTACAACTTCAGTGCATCACACCATACTGATTCAGATCAGAACCACATGAAACAGCAAAGAAAGCCCATTCATCACATGATAAATCTGGCTAGAACCCAACCCTGCTTTCCTTAAATGTGAGTTTCTATGCTAGCATTAATGGGAGGAGGATCAGTCAGTTTTATTAATGTCAGTTTTGAGACCGTCACATCTCTACAAAGAGAAACAATGAACATTAATAGTTAATGGAGAGAACAGATTCTGTGTGATAAATTAGGAAAACAGAAAACTTTAAAAGAAGAAATTAAAAATGGAAAGCAAATTTTGCTGTTAAGTCTTTGCTTTTAAACAGAGTTTAATTAAGAATTATTTTACACAAGTTAACTTTGTTTAAAGATATGGAAAAATCATTTGCCAGAATTTCTAGTGCTCTACTAAATAACCTCCCAAAATGTTCCATTTATTGGAGATAAAAACGCTAATTGTGACTGTTCTTAGCAGTGTAGTCTATTAGATACTGTTCCTGAAACCTGTTAATATTCTATCTTGGTTTTGAGGTCAGAGTTCAAAGTCTGGGAAAAGGAACAGCTGTATAGACTGCATAGAATGCTCTTCTGTATTCAGACTTTTAACTTGGATTCTTAGGATAATCTGATGATGGCATAATGCCTATTACAAATACTAGTGTTTCGGGAATTTCCTCTTTTTTTTTAAATAGCTATATTGAGACCTGGAAATAGTAGTTATCAATATAAATTCTACTCAGACTGACGGTACAACACATTCTTCTTTATAACAGTTTTATCAATTCACACTGTCCCTTTAGAGACTTAAAATGAATCTGATAGGCACTATATAAATGTAAGTGAGTTTCTTCCAAAGGCACTTCACCAGACACCCTAACACAACATATACTTAACAGTACACACAAACAAACAATATCCAATAATTTAGGACAGGAAACAAATACTTTATCCAGTGGAGATATTTTTTTTTAACATAGCCATAATATAACTATCCAGGTTAAAATCTGGCCAGGATACAACTTCCCTCCTTTTGCATGACCACAATTAGTAACAGTAATGTTATGCTGTATTTAAAAGACAGCACATCACAAAGAATCATCACGTAAGCATCATGCCAGGGTACTGGGTTGACAGTAAATCAGGAGTATCCACCTAATGAATCATTAAGAGCACTTCCTGCAGCACACGCCTGTTTCTAAAGTGTTTAGTTTTCCTTGTTTCCCCAGGGCCGCCCAGAGGGGGGGGGCAAGTGGGGCAATTTGCCCCAGGCCCCGGGCTCTGCAGGGGCCCCCATGAGAATGGCTGAGGCTCCCTCCTTGGCCCCAGCCCGACCTGACCCCGTCTCCACCCCTCTCCTGGAGCCTCAGCGCATCCAGCAGCGCCCCTGCACAGCTACAGTGTGGCTCCGGCAGGGCCCCTGAGCTCCGTCCTGCTCAGAGCTGTGTGGTAAGGGGGCGGGGCTACGAGCTCCAGGTTGAGCTCAGCTCCCTCCGCTCAGCCTGGAGCTCACAGCCCCGCCCCCTTACCACGTGGCTCTGAGCGGGGTGGAACTCAGAGGCCCTGCCAGAGTCACGCTGCCACTGTCGAGTGAAGTCCTGGATACGCGGAGGTTCCGGGTGAGGAGGAAGCCGGGGGTAAGGGGCCGGGAGGGTTGGCTAAGGGGCAGGAAGTCCCGGGAACAGGGAGGGAGCAGAGGTTGGGGGGATGGTCAGGGGACAGGGAATGTGGGGGTTGGATCGTGGGCGTTCCAGGGGTCTGTCAGGGCTCAGCGGGGGGGATAGAGGTTGGGGCGGTCAGGGGACAGGGAACAGGGGGGTCCCAGGGTGGTGGTTGGGGGGGCGGTGTCTCTGGGGGACAGTGAGGAGACAAGGAGCAGGATGGGTCGGGGATTCTGAGGAGGGCGGGCAGTCGGGGGGCAGGAAGTGGGTGGGGGTCGGATAGGGGGCAGGGCTAGGCTGTTTGGGAGGCACAGCCTTCCCTACCCTAAAGCTCATTCAGCAGTCTGAGGCTTGCAGAAGAGCCAAGCTGTTAGCTTTTCCATTAGGGCTACCATCCCTTCCACTTCTCAAATGCCAAATTGTTGTCTATATTTAATTTCAGTGCCATAGGGAGATTCATGTCAGGGGAGGGTAGCTTCATTTAAAATTAGCCACTGGGGGGGAGGGATCACATGAGAAGAGCAATATCCTGCCCAACCCTATCAAAGGGAGATCCCCCTCCCCTGCATTCCCTGAGGCTCCAGAGGGGTTAATTCAGTGGTTCTCAAATTTTTATACTGGTGACCCCTTTCACATAGCAAACCTCTGAGTGTGACACCCCCCTCTTATAAATTAAAAACACTTTTTTATATATTTAACACTATTATAAATGCTGGAGGCAAAGCACGGTTTGAGGTGGAGGCTGACAGCTCACGACCCCCAGTAATAACCTCGTGACCCCCTGAGGGGTCCTGACCCCCAGTTTGAGAACCCCTGGATTAATTTAATTTTAGCACCCTGTGTCCATTCACATGCATGTGCTATTTTGAGCATTTCAGTTTTGACAACATAGGCTCATCCCAGATTCTGGAACAAGCTCAAATGCTCAGTTCGTGGAGTATGTACATAAGCTATAGTAAAGACAAACCCACAGTAACCGTCTCCAGTTTGTGAGGGACCCCATGGAGCCAGTCTCTAGGAAACGGATAAATGCATGGAGGTTAAGTCCATTAATGGCTATTAGCCAGGATGGATAAGGAATGGTGTCCCTAGCCTCTGTTTGTCAGAGGGTGGAGATGGATGGCAGGAGAGAGATCACTTGATCATTACCTGTTAGGTTTACTCCCTCTGGGGCACTTGGCATTGGCCATTGTCGGTAGACAGGATACTGGGCTGGATGGACCTTTGGTTTGACCCAGTATGGCTGTTCTTATGTTCTAACCTAAATGAACCCAAAGTTATGGAGACAGATATAAGTCAAGGAAGCCAGCAGAGTATCAGAAACCTGGAGAAATCTCTGACTGGATGGGCTCAGGTGTTTGGTCACAAGCTGACGTGGTTCAAAAGTTTTGGATTTTTTTAAGCGAAATTTTTTTATTGTTTCTTTAGACAATCAAACACAGCAAGCAGCAAATATTTGGCCACACACTTCTGAAACCTCAAACCATATTCAGGTTTTGGCAGACTAATTTCAGCTTTTCAATTTAAAAAAAACAACAAATTTTGAAGGAAAGCAGAAATTGTCCGTGATTTTTTTCTGCTTTTTAAAAACCCCTAGTTTTCAATCCAGAAAAAGTTTTGATGGAAAATATTTGTCCAACCCTTTTAATGAGCCTTAGTGCCTTTTAGCACTAGCTGATGCTGAGAACCAGTGATACCTCGTAAAGAAGTTTTCTCAAAACTGGGTTTGTGCCGAGATACAGAAGGTTTATTTTTCCCAGGGCCGCCCGTGGGGCAATTTGCAAGTGGGACAATTTGCGCTGGGCTCCGCAGGGGCCCCCGCGAGAATATAGTATTGTATAGTATTGCAATATTTTTTTATGGAAGGGGCCCCTAAAATTGCTTTGCCCCAGGCCCCCTGAATCCTCTGGGCGGCCTTGTGTTCCCCCCTGCTTAAGTGGCCTCATGTTCTGTCTGCAGGGCCATGATGCATAAATTGGATCCTTTTGCCTGTTACAAGTGGGGACTGAAATCTGCAAAGAAGTTGATGAGGAGCAGCAGCTCAAGATAATCTGTCACCTGCTACCCCCAACTACCAAGGAGGAGAAACCAGGGCCTGAAGGGCTACTGGAGCTTTTCCATAGCTGCAGGATTTGGCCTCTTTCCTCCACCCATCTTTTAGAAAAGCTCCTTGACTCTGTCTTAATTAATATTTTATATAGAGGCTGGTGGGTCAAATAATACAAACTTTTAAATGGTCCCTTTGTAGGCAGTGCAATTCACAATTCTTTGGGTGTTCACACTTTTGCTACTACTGTTAGGTGAAGAAAGTTTTCCTCAAGGATGAGTTAAAAGGGTAACAGCATGTTATTTTACACAGCATCCCCACAAGAGAAAGGGTTTATAATTTAAAAAAAGAAAGCTTTGAATTGATGAGAAATTGCAGAATATAGCAAAAATTGTGTGATTTTTAGTGGTCTCCAATTTGCCATTTTTTGTGCCAAAAACTTTCTCCTGTCTAAAACTAATTGTACTAAAGGGATTTTATCTAATCCTGAGTAAACAGTTCACTGGCCAGTTATACTCCCCCCCCCCCAGTTGAAGGGGGTTGAGTCAGGAACTGTGTCAACTTACTTGGAATAAATCCATTTATTTGGAGCAGTTCTTGAAGAATTACTCATGTCCAATTTATGCTGACTTGATTCATGCAACTAGTTCGAAAGGCTTCTCAAGTCAATGGGAGTCTGTCTCTCCATTGACTTGAACAGGCTTAGGATCAGGCCCCAAGCATAGCTCCAGCTGACAGACCTGTGGGCAATCTTAACCTGCTAGGAGCAGAAATTAAAGAGCTGTATATGCTTACTTCAGGGTTGCACTTGCCCTTTTTATATTTTGTGTATTACTAAGAAAAGCCACTTGTAATTTTTTTGTTATAATAGATAAGGTGAAAATCTTCTCTTGGTGGATCTCAGTTATGATAATCTGCTTTTCCTACATTCATGGATCTCCCATTGAGATCTCTGAGAATTCTGCATATGTTGTGAGAACAGAATAAGAGAGATGAAATCTGCTGTACAGATCTGAAAAGTATAATTTTGCCTTTAATCTAAAAATAAATGAAAATATTATGCATTAACAGTGGTTCTCAAACTTTTACACTGGTGACTCCTTTCACATAGCACACCTCTGAGGGCGACCCCCACTCCCCCCGTTATAAATTAAAAACACTTTTTATATATTTAACACCATTATAAATGCTGGAGGCAAAACGGGGCTTGGGGTGGAGACTGGCTGACAGTTCGTGACCCCCCCCATGTAATAACCTCGTGACCTTCTGAGGGGTCCCAATCTCCAATTTGAGAACCCCTGCATTAGAAAGTGTGTGTGTGAGAGAGAGAGTGAGTGAGAAGGAATTACCTGAAGCGACAAAAAAATACACCACTAGTTTGCTATGAATATAATGATGAAACATGGCGCACTCATCAATGGAGATGAACAGGCTCAATTTTGCTGGATTAGTACATGCCTTAATTTGCTATAAATAGTATGTGCCTGATTTTATGATAGTGTTGTTTCTTAAGTGGTTGAAACAACGTGTTTCTATTCTCTCAGGCCCTGACTCAGCAAAACACTGTTGTGCTTAACTTTAACCATATAAGTTATCCCATCCTTATTCATTAAGGTCAAATGGAATAAGTAAAATCTTAAATGCTTTCCTAAATAGGAATGGGATTATTCTCATGTTTAGAATTAAACATGCGTTTAAATTTTTTTTCTGAGTTGAGGTCTCAGGGCCTAATCCAAAACCATTTGAAGTTAATGGAATGGCCTAAATCACAAGGCACGTCTTTAAAATCCACAAAATCTTATCTAAATAAAGCTAGTTACATCCTGAATCTTATTAACATTATTTATATATTCTTCCTTATTGCATATAGATCAGTTATGTATACAAATATACACTCTGAGATTTATATTTAGAATACATTCCAGAAATGCATATTTTATGCTTTAAACTACTTTCTGGTTACCTGTCATGTCGGATGATCGGTGTAGGCAGTACACATGTAAGAAGCCATCCAAACTCAGCCAGCGTGTGCAGTAAAGGTCCATAATCTGTTTTAATTTCACATCCCTACATTAATAAACCAATATAAAAACAGTAAGTACACTCTGCAGTTTTACCTTATTTCCATATATAATGTAACAAATTACAATTGACATGATTATTATTTTATTGTAATAACACCTTGAGGCCACGGTATAATTGTGTTAGGCACTATATACCCATATAACAAACAGACAGTCCCTGCCTCAAAGAATTCACAATCTTAGTGTCAGACTATAGACAACAGGTGGATAAAACAAAGAGATGGGGGTATTAATTCAGTATATGGGCTTAGGACTAAAGCCCTAATTCTTCAAGATACTTGAGCAAGCACCTTGCGTACTTAAATGTTAGGTATGTACTTGAGTACTTTGTTGACTTGGGGCCTAACAGAAAATTTCCAGTTTGATTATAATAGTAGAATAATCATTTTTAATTACATTGATTTTTTTTTAACCTGATTTTTGACTTTGCATTCTGAACAAACATGTCACTGAGTTACTGAGTAAAGCTCAAAGCTAATGATTTTTGCAGGTAAAAATTTAAAGAAATAATTATTAGAAAACCTGTTAGGATCTAGGAAAATATTGTTTTAGGATCCTAAGAACCTGGGACCTATGCAGATGGAAAACTGAACAAGTCAACTTCTAAATGTGCTAATTACTTAGAAAACTATTTTACTATACAATTTTCCCACCTTTTTCCAGCAGCAGCTCCTAGCACACATGAATGCTCCCAGCAGGCAAGCGGAAAAATGGCCTTTACCAAATAGGCAACACCAAAAAATCGCTGGAATATCCAGGTATAAAAACAATTGACTTTTTTCTTCCCATGTGTGGTTTCTCCAGGAGTGTGTATCAACAATACTTCTTTGTGTAAGTATGTTGCACACTAACTGGCCGATTGTGGATCCTGCTGGCAAGCACTAAAAGTTCCCTAGGTTGCATTAAGGTAGTACTGTTTGGAGTGGTGCTACTATGGCTTCTTAACAGGGCATCTCATCACAAATAGGTCATTTGGATCAAGATTTTTTTCCACTTAGCTTGCATCCTTGCTTGCTCTCTAGTGCTTAAAGGAGGAGATCTGAACACCGTGCACAGGGGACTGGTGCCTGGATCAAAGATTGAATTCCAAAAGTTACTACAGTTCCTGAAGGATGGCCTTGAAAAGGGCTAGTTGCCTTCATTTACTTGAATTGTTAAATAGTAAATTTATACTAAAAAGCAGCTGATCAGGCTTCAGGACAGCACTGAGTGGAGGAGTGGGGAAATTGGCAGCTTTGACTACAGTGGGAGCAGGGAACGAAGTAGAAGAAAAGAGGAGGGCAGTATAACAGCATACAAGGATCTTAGCTTTAGAAACTGAGATTATGTAATTACCAATCAAAACTAGATTTCTGATTACAGAATCACAGAAATTAAATATGGAAGAGATCTAGTCTCTCCCGCCATCAATGCAAGATTGTTTGTGAAAGTATGCTTCCTATTGATTTCTCCAGTCTACTTTTAAATATGTTAAGGATGAGGTGCAATGTATTCCACAAATGTGAACATGGAGAGGCCTTTTTTTTTTGTGTAAAGGATGATTTTTTAAAATTGCTTTTTCTTCTTGCTAGGCCTGCAGCGCCAACAGCCTATGACTGCGTGAGCTGCAGATTCTAGTGCAGGGGATGGCAAACTTTTTGGCCTGAGGGCCACATCTGGATATGGAAATTGTATGGTGGGCCATGAATGTTCACAAAATTGGGGGTTGGGGTGTGGGAGGAGGTGAGGGCTCCGTCTGGGTGTATGTGCGGGCTCTGGGGTGGGGCTGAGGGGTTGGGAGTGCAGGAGGGTGCTCCAGGCTGGGACCAAGAGGTTTGGAGGGCAAGAGGGGGATCAGGGCTGGGGCAGAGAGTTGGGGCATGGGAAGGGGTTGGGGTGCAGGCTCCAGGCGGCGCTTACCTCAAGCAGCTCCCAGAACCAGGAGCACGTCCCCCTTCCAGCTCCTATGCAGAGGCGCGGCCAGGCAGCTCTGCGCACTGCCCTATCCGCAGGTGCCACCCCTGCAGCTCCCATTGGCCACAGTTCACAGCCAAAGGGAGCTGTGGGGGAGGCACTTGGGCGGGGGAGTGTGCAGAGCCCCCTGGCTGCCCCTATGCATACTAGCCGGAGAGGGGACAAGCTGCTGCTTCCAGGAGCCGCACAGAGCAGGGCAAGCTCCCAACCCCGCTCCTCGGCTGGGGCGCTGGAGCGGGACAAGCCCTGGACCCTGCTCCCTGGCAGGAGCTCAAGGGCCGAATTAAAACATCTGGAGGGCCCTCGGGCTGTAGTTTGTCCACCCTTATTCTAGTGCATAGGCAGAGCTACTGGAGAGGAGCAGAAGAGTCAGTGAAAATATATAAAAGAGCAACAAGGAATAAGGAGGAAAAAAAGACGTGTGTGTGGAATACAGAATATATGAAAAGAAAACAGGAAGTAAAAAAGAGAGAAAATGGACACGATAAAAGACACCAGCAATTGTCTCAGTATCTGAAGCAAGTGGTCATCTGTAAAGCTGGTCAGGAATATTCCATTGGAATGACTGTGATAGGTAAGCACCTCAAATCTTTTTCTTTGTCTGAAAACTAATGGATTCTCACTAAACATTTTCTGATGAAAACAAAGCTTTTAAAAAGCTGCGAAAAGCTTTTGTGAGGAAGGGTAACATTTTCAAAAACACCTAAGTGACCTAGGAGTTTGAGTCCTATAGACTGTCAGTGACGTTTAGGCTTCTAAATGCCTAAATTGCTTTTGAAAATGGGACTTGGGCTCCAAGGGCATTTAGGGCACTTTGGAAAATTTTACCTGAAATCCTTCCTTTGTGCACTACAAACAAATCTAGCTGCCAAAGGAAACATCTAAGTGTTATGTATTGGAGGCCAAATTCAGACCTCAGTTTAAGCAGGTGCAACTTCACTGACTTCAGTGAAGTTATTCTTGTTTGTACCATGTCTCAATTTTGTGCACTCCCGTTGAGTTCAGTGTCCCTACTCACGTGTGTAAAGTTATTCAAGTGCCAAATGTTTGCAGATAAGGTCCATGTTTTGCCCAGAAAATTATTATCTTTACATTTTAAATTTTTTTCCCTATTTGACACATAGTAGTTTATACTGTATAAAGGGAGCTGAATTAGAGCTAATTCGTAGTGATTTTTTTCAGTTTGCTGGCAATTCTGAAAAATTAAAAAAATTAGTTTTGGTCAAACAAAACATTCTGTTTCAATTTTGACCAATTAAAAACATTTTTTATTTTTAAAATAAAATTAAAGGAAATTTTGAAACAGTCATTTAAAACAGAAAAATCAAAATGTTTAATTTAAAAAAAGGCAAAATGAAAGATTTCAATTTTTTCAGAAATATTTGTTGTTTTTTTTAACTGAAACAGTTTAGTGAAATTAACACAAATTTGCAAATGTTTTGGTGTCACTGAATTTGCATATTTTGCAGAAAACAGTCTGTCAAATTTCACACAGTTCCAGTCTAATTTTGTTCTGAGAATGCCACTCCTTGTCAAATTGGAGTCCCAACTGCATTAACTATAATTTTTGAGAGGATTGCAAATTGAAAATTTTGAAGCCCAGTAAATAAGAACTCCAAAGAAATGCAGGGTATAAAATTATATCTTTTTACAAAGTGTGCTGAACTGCCACACCAATAAACTGTGTAAATGTTTCCATAGCAAAAGCTGGCCTATTGGCAAATAAGGTGGAAGGTGTATTCTGTCATAGTAAATGGAGCTTGAGAAGGGCAACACTGTAACAGCACTGATTAAAAAGACAATCATATGTGATCAAATTTACTGAGAACAGAAGGGACTTTTCTGAGATGATGGGACCTGACCATATTGGAGATTGAGAAACTAGTTACTTAAAACAGATGATTTGGCAGTGGTTACTGGTCACCTATTTAAGTCAGCAACCTGGCATGAAAATGTTTCATAAATGGATGCAGAACAGGGGTTCTCGAACTTCATTGCACGGTGACTCCCTTCTGACAATAAAAATTACTACACGACCCCAGGAGCGGGGACTGAAGCCTGAGCCCACCCAAGTCCTGCTGCCCCAGGTGGAGGTGGGGCAAAGCTGAAGCCCAAGGGCTTCAGCCCCAGGCAAGGGGCCTGTAACCTGAGCCATGCTGTCCAGGGCTAAAGCCCTTGGGCTTCAGCTTTTGGTTCCAGGTGGTGGGGCTCTGGCTTCGGGCCCAGGCCCCAGCAAGTCTAAGCCAGCCCTGGCAATCCCATTAAAGCAGGGTCATGCCCCAATTTGGGATCCCGACCCACAGTTTGAGAACCACGGATGTAGAAAGAAATGAATTAAAACACATTTTCAAACATTACATAGTCCGTAAAACAAATAAGCCACTCTTAAGCAAGTGTGAAAGATGATTTTTCATGTATTTTTGATCAAATTCCTACACTACATGTAGAGTCTGATTTGCTAGATCTTACCTATTTTAGGGATTTGATTACAAATACACAAATTCAGCATTCAGTTTTATGATTTCAATGGTAGTCTTGTTTGTGTAACGATGACTGTAAGAAGGCATACTAAACTTGTATCTAACTTTGATACAAAACATACTAAGAAAAAACAATGCAGAAAATTAAAGATAAAATGTTAAATTGATAAATAAACAGCAAGTTACCTCAATGACAGTCCATTGTTCTACAACTATTGTGTCATTTCCTTTCCTGTTAGAACCTGGAACTCCTGAACCTTCTTCTTCATATATAAATAATCCTTCTAAAGATTTGGGCATGTGGTCTCCTGTGGAAGCAAGGAAATGTGTAAGGTGAACTATAAAAACTTAGGCCCATATCCTACAAAGATGTACACACCTTCTTAACTTCATACACAGCTTATAGTCCCACTGAAATCACATTATCTGAGGCATCAAATAAATTGATCTTTTATGTTTTTTTGAGCTGTCTCAGTCACCACTTTGTAAGCTATGAAATCATATTCTTAATCAAATTACTGTATTTTCCCTTTTCTACAGGGAGTCAGCTATTAAATGCAAATTTCCATATTATTAAAAGCATTAGTAAGCAAGTGCCATATCTGAGTTTGAATTTCTGTTTCTTATACAACAGAAAGATAACCACTGTTTATGAAGCACACAGATACAAAAACTCTATACTCAACTTTGAAATGACATATGTATGACCAAAACAAATATGGTTGTTGGAGATGGGAGAGGATTAAAGAAAAACAAAACAAATTACAGTGTCTATCCACAATCACTTAAAAAAATATTAACTGGCCACAGGAAGAGCCTGAAACAGAAGTAAATATAGGAGGATTCCTGATGGGAAGGAAGTTTCAGAGAGCACCTCCCTGACTTACTTCTTGTGAGAGTTTGATAATATCCAGCTGGCCCAAACTAAAGCTGTGCATCATATGTTGGTTCATTTTCTGTCTTTGATAGCATAGTGCATCTCCTAAGAGCCATCTGGAAGCCCTTTCTGTAGTGGTACCTCAATAGCCGAGAATCTTAAAAACTAAAAAAAATTAAACTAAATTTAAACAGAAAATAGAAATACTCTTCAGAATATCAGCTTTAAATCCTCTCCAACATACCATGAATGTAAAGAGAAGATTGTCTCTGTGACATAACTTATGGTTATGCAGAAATACTGTGATACTGTAATTTTGTTTGGAGAATAACTGAAAATTCCACAGTTGGTCTGACTTGGAATTTTACCAAATGGGCATACATTTTCTAAATATGATATGAATTTGTCCATCTCAAACATCAGTTTCCTAATAAATGCTAAGTATTAACAGAGTCACAATAATCTTACTTCTTTTTGGGTCTGCATTTGCAGTAAATCTTGCCTGGCTTTGGAGATGTGTATTAAATTACATATTTACAGCCATATATGCCTATCAGGCATGTATAGAAATAAAAAAGTGTATAATGTTTAATGTTTACACACACACACAAAATGTGGTTGGGTGTGTAAATGTGTGTGTGTGTGTGTATATGTATGTGATTGAGTGTGTATACAATACACCTGCACACACTTTATTAGGGTTTGCAAACAGTTCAATTCTATAAATTCATTAACTGCAGATCTTCTCTTCAGGTTTTAGGTAGGTGCTTGAAATAGACAGTCAAAACTAGGAAATATTTTAATCTTTAATATTTCAACCTTGTCAGATAGGTCTTCTGTATTTTACAAAAATTATTGAAATAAAAGTCACCTCTCAGTGCTAAGATTTTTAAAAATTCCAGCATTTTTTTTATGACATTCACAAAATATTTTGGGACAAATTCCTCCCTGGTGAAACTCTATCAACTTCAGTGGCGTTTCAGTAGGAATTAATTTGGCCCTTTTGTCCATCTAGTCTACGATAGTAGTTTATCATTTCTAATGCTAGTACCCAAAACAAATTCTAGAGTATAATTTTTAAAAATACCTCATAGATAAAATAAAATAAAATTTTGCCACAATAGCTTTTCCTGAATTAGGAATAGCGAACTGTGTTGTGGCTCAATATTTGTTATACTTTCTCTTGCATTAAAATAGGAACTAGTTCAACCACTCTAATAAACAGAATACTGTCAAGTTTTATTCTGATAGCTTCTGGAAATACTTCTGTTTTCTTTGCTAATATGCTTTTCTTTAACTTCCATAGGGCCTGAGCCAAATGACCATTTCTGCAGCTGTTTGGGCTACATGTATTGTTATTTATTCATATTGCAATAAAGCCTAAAATGTACTAGGTGATATACAGACAAATAGAAAGACAATTCTTGCTAAAAAGAACATAACACCTATTAAAGAAAAAAAAAGCAAGGAGGATAAAGGATGCAACACACAAGCAAAGTAGTCAAGGTGATGGGAGGCAAACATCGTTTAAATTCCATTTTATTTATTTTTGTTCAGAAAGGTTTTAGATTTCAGCTCTCTGGGAGGCCCAAATATTCAACCAAATATTCAACTCTTTTAGGTTGATGTCAAGAACAAACAAATCAGGCAAGAAAGAATCCAGTAGCTAAATTCAGCTCAAGTCACTTTGTAAACTCTTTCCCGGGTTACAGACACTTGATCAGAAGGAGAAAAGCCCACCCACATGTTAGATTGTCTCTTCAAACATATTTATTTTAATCCAGCATTGTTACTCCCAAGATCTCAACTGCAATATATAACAATCAGGCTGGGCAGAATCAGAGGCACCAGTTGTTCAAAGGAGGCAGTGTGGAATGCTGAAGTAAGACGTTCCCCAGGTGTTAACGATGGGACAGTTCTTTATAAGAACAAAATGGTAAAGACTTGTGGAGAATGGGAGGCTTGTGGAAATTCTGTGGGCCGACAGTGGCTGAGGTTAATTTTGGTTTGAAGCAGTTCTCCTCGATGAATTATAACCGGTATTGTTCCCTCTATTTCCAGCACTGGGAGAAATCTACTAAAGTGTAAGGGCATGATTCCACTGTCACTGAAGTCACAGGGTATGTCTACACTGCAATTAAAAACCTGCAGCTGGCCTGTGCCAGCTGACTTGGGCTCAGGCTATGGGGCTGTTTAATTGCGATGTAGACATTCTGTCTCGGGCTGGAGCCCGGGTTCTAGGACCCTGCGAGGTGGGAGGATCAATCAGACCAGGTAAACAGAACCAAATTAAGTTGTTGTTGCAGGAATTATTGCTTACGGGGGAGGGAAAAGAGAGAGGTTTTTGGAGCTCCTCCTTTTAATCATGCTGTCTGATGAAAGTCACAAATAATTGGCTTGCTCACTTTTATATTCTAGGCCTTTTAAAATAATTCTTTAGCAACTCTGGGATGCCTGTTTGTCTGCAAAACTGAAGAATGAGAGCCTTTTCTCAAACACACATGCACTGAATGCATTTGGCTTAGAACTGTGGCCTCATGATTTACAGAGATTTAGAGTGATGCACAGCAAAAGTTAATTCCCATTTCAACAGAAACATTGATTGGTACAATGGGGATAGAACTGTCAGGGAACAAGTAGATACTAAATGACTCATAAAAAGTTACCTTTATATATATTATTTAGCTAGCACTCTTAATATACTTGATTATTTTACACAGAATGAGTTTGAGTCTTGCATAAACTGTTTGTGAGAGTCTGTGAAGAAACACTTCAATGAACTTTCACAAAGCAGCTTTTCTGAATTAAAGTCCTGTGCTCCATTCATTCATACACAACCGCCATAAGCATCTCTAAAGGAACATTGACCATTTAGAATCTAGGACAACTGAAAAACAACAAAACTTGGGCAACAAAATGCCACTTTAGAGGAACGTAAACTCTTCATTCAGCACAAAATAACAAGAGTAAAATTCAAGGAGCTATATAGGTCACGCAGTTCAAGTCTGTTCACCTAACAGAGTATTACTACAAAATATTCTCTTCTTTGCATTATATTCTAATCTTAAATCAACTTAGGTAAGGAAGATAGCAATGTATTAATTAATTTTGACTAAAAATTCACATTTGGTATGTAAAGTTCAGTTTCAAATACTTGCAAAAGAAATTGCTACATAATTTTTTTTTTGCAATCCAGTAAGATAATTTCCTATTTCTGACATCATATTCAGTTGAAAAATACATAACTTAAATATAAATCATAATTCCATCTTAATTAAAATATTAACCATACCTTGGAATACAGTAGTCTAATACTGAAGCCATGGACTTTCTAGTAAGAAACAGTTTTAGTAGAACCCAGAGGATCTGTCACAGGACGGGTTGACTCTTCAAGGGATTTGGACTCAACCCTACCTGTGCCTTATCATCTGGTCCTAGGTGATGGGTGGTCAGATGACCAGGCATCACATGATGGTAGCCCAGGGACAGGACTTCCTAAAAGAAGGAGCTTGCTCTCTCAAAGTAGTGTTAGATCAGAGGTTAGGAGAGAGCATGGGGAGGTCTCTCTAGACAGGCTCAGAGTGGGCCTGGTAGAGCTCCCCTGCCCAGAGGAATGTAGAGAACAGAGAGCAAGCAAGCAAGCGAACGCATGTGCACCCATGCAAGCTGGATGCTGAAGCCTCAGTACATCCAAGGAGAAAGACTTGCAGGAAATCGGGAGGCTCCTTGAGGGAATCCAGAGAGGACTGAGTGATATATAGCCACCTTCAGTGATGGGCAGGACAGAAACCTTGAGGAAGAGGCTTGAGGAAACAGCAGGAACTGGAAGGAACTGTTAAGCCCAGCAAAGGGTTGAAGAAAAAGAAGTGGGGGAAAGACTTGTTTTGGTTTAAGTTGATATTGGAACTGAGTGACTTTAATAAACCAGATCCCAAGAAGGGATGGTATTTGATTTGCAAAAGAGGCTAGGGGCACTTTTTGAGAACATGAAGAAGGGGAAATTGAGGCACTGGCAGGGTCCATTGCCAGTTCAAGAAAGACCCTCCTACAAGCATCAAATGAGATTAGGGCACAGTGTGATAGGCACTGTACAAACATTTAGTAAGAGCCAGTCCCTGCCCTAAAGAGCTTACAGTCCCAGAGGAACTAAATGACTTGCTCCAGGTAATACAGCAATTCTGTGTCAAAGCTGAGACCAGAAGCCAGGTTTATTGGTTTCTGTCCTGAAGTCTAACTAATAGAGTAGCAGTTCTCATTGCACCGTGACCTGCTTCTGACAACAAAAATTACTACATGACCTCAGGAGGGGGGACCAAAGACTGAGCCCGCCTGAGCCCTGCCACCTGAGTCCCACCACCTCGGGCAGGGGGATGGTGTGGGGGGCAAAGCTGAATCCCAAAGACTACGGGCCTAATGTAACCTTAGCCTGGGCAGTGGGACTTGAGCTTCAGCTTCAGCCCCGGGCGGTGGCTCTTGGGCTTGGGCTTCTGACTTGTTGGGGCCCAGGGCCAACACTAGCCTTGGTGACACCATTAAAATGGGGTCCCAACCCACTTTGGGGTCCTGACCCACAGTTTGAGAACCCCTGTAATAGAGCATTGGTAAAATCTTGCTACTTTTAAAACAAACGAAAAACAAAACCCCACAACAACAAACCCTATGGCTAACTACTATTGGAAAAAAAGAAGAAATAACCCCCTCTCTTGCCAAGTGACTGAAATAAATGGAACTTCAGGCTGGTGTGAATGTCTGGGCTTGTCTTTTAAAGAGTTTTGAAACTATAAACCAACATAATACCCAATCACATAGAAATTTTGTTACTTAAATGATTAATAGAAACGTGGTCCTTAATGAATTGTTTGAGAAGCTAGCTGTGTAATTAGAGTGACCTATATGTCATATTTTATTGATTGGATAATAAATGATTAAAGGATTAAATGTTAACTTCTACAATGTATGGTGTTGTGTTTAAGTATAATGTGGCTAGTCTCAGTGACTATCCAAAACAAGCACCTGACCAGTTTTGGGTGATCTGATGCTTGTGCATTAATCATCTGGAATGATCAGAAATGACATTTGCCTCATCACAACATTTACAAAAGAGGGGTATCGCTACTGGAGATGAGCCAAAGACAAGAACTCTGACTCTAGAACAGATTCCAAACTTTCCCAGAGTTCATGGGTGTTCAGATGCAAGGCTGGGTTTAGGGCCATCTCTAATTACTACATTTATTTTAGTAAGTGAGGAGTACATTGTGGTAGTGAGTGGAAAAGATAAAAAAGACTCAATAGCCAAGAAGAAAAATTTAAGGGCATTAGTGTGCACCAGCTGGGGTGTAAATTCTAGAGCGCACCAGCATGTTGTGCACTAACTGGTCAGGTGGACCCTGTTGGCGTACATAAGCAACAAAAGTATAAGTAATTTGGACATAGCAGTTTGTTAATAGATACTATCAGAAAAACACTAGGGGTAAAATCCTGGCCCCAGTGAAGTCAGTGGGTTATTTCACTGAGGCCAGGATTTCACCCTACGGGCCTAATCCTTCCGTCCTAACACACACAAAACACTCTAATTGACTTCAGAATGCATCATGCTGGAATAAAGACTGCAGGAACAGGTCTTCAGTATTTATCTTATAGTATATTTATAACACTGTATACTCAATGGTAATTGACGGTATGCCTAATATTTTGTTACTATATGTAATTATTATTAGCAATAAGTATTTGATAAAATAGCATTAGCAGTAAGTGCTGCTCTAATTGATACAGTAATATTTTTTCCCTTTGGAAAACTCTGAGCTTGGTAAAACAAAAGAGAAATTTAAATTAATTTAAGATATGACTGTCAAGGAAACAGCAAAAGGCTTTTTTCCCCTCTTTAAATCAGGTCTCACATTCTGTGAAGTTGCAATGACAAAAATTACCATAGTACCCATCATTTTTACAAACAGGAACATCAGATTTGCTCCTCCATATTAAGAAGCAATATCTGACCTGTTTTTCAAAATAAACACAACAGTTTAAAATCTCATGAAAAATACACTTACTTACCTTTAGAAGTTTCCCAGGATACAAAATAATCAATTAATGACAATCCTTGTTTATAATAAAATGTGGTTAGTTCTAGCCAATCTGCATCCAGAGTACTAATGACTGTTCCTTTTCTTGTTACTTTCATAGACAAAATGCCCTCATGATAGGTCCAGCAGGTTGAGTCATCATCAAAAACATTGAAGACTGTATATAATTTATTATCTAAGGAAAAATATAAGAAAAGAAAAAGAAAGTTCAGAAAAAGTAATGCCTTAAAGGAATACAATCAACTTAAAAATTACACTTCTGTCTGAATATTATTTGCTATTTTTATTACAAATAACCATTAAGATTATTATTTGACAAATTATTTTTCTCTACTTTCAACGTCTTTATACAATGAGAGCACTTTGTATACAATTTTTGTGGTTTCCCTGTCAATCAACTGTGTGGATCTTTTCACACAGTAACATGGCAGGGAAAAAACTTGAAAACCCCCCAGAAAAATGTAATTATAAAACCACAAGAATTATCAGTGTGATTCAGGGGAGGGTGTAGTGCTTGAAATGATTTTTAACTTACTTTTTAACTGACTAGATCGTGAGTTGATGGTATTCCTTTAACCCATTACAATCATTAAATTTTTTAGGAAGTCTACTGAAAAAACATTAATGTCTCACTTATTTTCTATATCTAAGCATTAAAATAATGCTATTATACTCAACAAACATAACAACCAGTAAATGGAGTTCCAGTTGAATTAATTCCACGAATCCAAACCTCTCAAAGAACACTGCAGTGATTGGTTATATAAGGCTTTAGCTAAATAAATGTTTACTACATAGGTATATAATTACATACACCCACATGCTGGAATATTTGTGGGCAAAGCCATGGAATAAACTGCATTTTTTGTGCATACCTTGGACTAATTTATCAGCAAATCAAATCCCTGGGACTACCAACATTTCAAACCTCTGAGCAACTTCAAGCAGCACTATCTAAAAAAAAACCTACCAGAGAAATGTTTCCTCTCCCCCCTCCAAAATGACCACAGTCTTAGGTGAAGACTAGGTAATTTGTCAACTCTCGACCATTGACAGGCTTAAGATTTACTATTTCATGACTGTCTCAGAGCTAGAAACAGAACCTATACAGAGGATATATTCCTGGGTGGGATGAGGGATATGTGGGGAATTTGTTCTGGGACTAAGCTTGAAAGGTGTCTGTGTGCAGACCTGACTCCCTTCAGCAAATCTGTGCACAGTCCGAGCACTACAGCATGCCTTTTGGCCCTTTTCTGTGTTTTTCCTGATGCAGGGAGCTTGACCTTCTCTTCTTGCTCTTCAAGGGCGTTGTCATAGGCTTCAATGGGCCCAAGATTTCACCCTCAGTGTCCACCCTCACTCCTGTCCCTACATGTCTCTTCTTCAGCCTTGGGGTAGGCCAGGAAACAGAATGGAGAAAACTGAAGTAACTGAACAATACTGAATATCTGTATTATTTAGAAAACTCAGAAGTCTGATGTTATTGAAAGCTGTGCAGAGAAGATAGATAATTGCCAGGCTCCTCAACAGCTAAGTGAACAGTATGTTCAGTATTATCTGGTTCTTGGGACATTTGGATATTTCTATCAGTGCTAGATAATTAAAGTTCCACTGTTTAAAGCCTTTTTGTTTCATCTGTACTACTTAATGATACTGTTTCATTATTTCTGTAGTATATTTTATGCAGATTCTTTATATTCTACCATTATCCTTTAAAAATACATACAGCTTTTTTAAAGTTGAAACCTTGTCCTTTTCAAAATGGTAAAAAGCAATTCCAGTATTTTCCATCTATTTATAAGGAAGAACATTTTACTAGCAATAGTTAAGTCACTTCCTTTTAAAACATCTGCAATCTAGCTTTTCCAGGGAAGTGATGGACAGCAGCCAAAGTAGAAATGACAATTCAAGCAAGAATGTACATATTAGAAGTTGGTTGAGTATGCATAGTTTACTGTGATGGGGTGTGTACCCCATAATGCCTCTGAAAAGGTTAATGTGGTCCAAGAGGCCAGTTAACCTACCTGGTTGCATACGGAGGGTGGGCCAGGTGTGATTAAAGATGAAATGCAGCTGGGAAAGGGCTGGGTGGTGCTATAAACAGACCAAGTTTAGAGCAGAAGAGGCTATAGGGAAGAAACTGAGGTTGCTCTTTTGGGAGAAGGGAATGATGAGATCTGTAGAGAACAGGAAGCCTTTTGCAAGGTGAAGAGAAAGTCTCAAAACATATTTGGTAGGAAGGGCCTACATCCACAAAAGGATATAGGTGTTATGATGCTCAGTGCAGCAGGGCCTAACTTTTAGGTGTGTAGAAAGCCTCAAGAGCAGCACTGTGGTCCATTACACCTGAGGTAGGTGCCTAAGCTCCCTATAGAGATAGGCACCTTAGAGTGCAATCCACAAAAGCCACAGGCTAGGTAGGTAACCACTTAAATTAGCAAATGGGAGATGCTGGTGAGAGGGGTGTGTCCTAAGCCCTATCCATCTTGTGGAGATAGGATCTCCCTGCAGCCTGCATTTAGGCACCTATCTCTGCTAGCAATCCACAAACTAGGGGAAGATGGGTGGTCTTTCACCTAATTCTCATACCCTACCCAATCTGATAGGCATGTTCAAAGTCTGCCTAACTGCACACAAAACAGCAGGAAAGTGCTCTCTTATAACACTGAGCCCAGTGGTTAGAGTATTTACCTGGAATAAGGGAGGATATGCCAACCCTGTTCAAGTTCCCGCTCTGCCTGATGAGAAGGGATCTGAACAGGAATCTGCAACCTCTAACCATTGGATACAGGATATTCTGATGTAGATCTCCTTCAATCTCTCCTATTGAAGTTGCTGAACTTTAGTTAAACAACTGCATAACAATTAATTGGGATGAGAGTGAGAATCACTATTGCTCAATGGGTAAAGCACTCACCTGAGAGGAGGCAGATTTCTGTTCAGATCCCTTCTCCTCATCTGGCAGAGGTGGGCACTTGACAGTGGGGTCTCCCACATTCTAGCGGGTACCCTCACCACTGGGCTTAAAGTAATAAGGGAGCTCCTCCTTGTCCCTCCCAGCCCCTGCCACTGTCTTGTGTGGACTTAGGTGGTCTCTGACCACGCCTACTGGATTGGGCCCTACACATGAGTTAGGCAGAGGCACACATATCTCCCCCTTATTTGTGGATCGCTCTGAGATTTAGGTGGGAGTGAGGTATCCTGGTGCCTAGAGGGAGACAGGAAAGTGCATGACGAGATGCAGAAACGTAGGCAGCTAGAGAACTTTTACTGCAAAAATGTAGGTGCTGAGCAAGTTTAGGAACGTATGGGGTAAGGTGGTGTGTGTGTGTCGTGGATCGTAGTGGTGCCACAAAATGGGAGTTGGCACCTAAGTATCTTTGTGGATCCTGCCTGAGAAGCCAAGGGAGGTCGCAGCAGGCAGTCTGGTGGAGTGAACCTTGACTGCCTGTCCTAGAGACCCTGGACTGGAACACAGTGTAGAGGGCAGGCCTGGGTTCTCCTTCCAGCCACTGGCAAGGTGGTATGAAGCCCATGAGAAGGGAATATGGACTATTAGAAGCCCTGAGAAAATAGTGTACAGACCACTGGGCTCAGAATTGTGTGTGGCGGACTGGATGGAGGGATTGAACATTTGTTTTTGTTGGACTATCTATTATCCCAGATGGGGTGTGATTAAACGTGACCTGGCTAGAAGGCTGAGTCATGAGAAAAGGTGAACCACTGTAGGGCTGGAGTGGTCATCAGCAAGGGATCCCAGAGGAGAAGAGTCTGCTATGCCATATCCAGCCTTGATGGAGGGGCCCACTGGTGAGTTGACCCTTACTTGTAGTATTGCGTTAACACACAACACATGCATCCATAAAAATAGTTTGTCTTCACAGTCAATTTTAAATGGTCCAGCTGACCAGATCATTTAAGGCCTGGTTTACACACACTTTTTGTACTAGTATAACTATGTTGGTTAGGGTGTGAGAAGACAGACAGATTTACTGATACAACTACACAAGTACAACTCCTCTAGTATGGATGCAGTTATAGCTGTATAAAGGTGTTTATAATGGCATTGTTCCTGTATAGTATAATCCCTTATATACCAGTATAACTGCATCCATACCAGGGCTTATACTGCTTTATCTGTACCAGTACTGTTAAGTAACACAACTTAACACAGTTAATGTTTTTGCTTCATGCTTTCATATTTGTTAATAGGAAGTACAAAACCTTAGTGCAATTATCATTTTGTGAAAATGTTCATGTCTACCAGAGATATTACATACCATCAAAACTAGATATTCAAACCTTGAACATTTGCTGTTCCTAAAATTTGGCACTCAGACATGTAATTTTATTTCGTATCTCCTGCACAAAGATTGAGATGAACATGGCATATCAAAATAGGATACAAATCTGCATGGAGAATGGCACACAGTTAATTGAATTTTTTTCAAAATGTGTGCTTGTAACATTTTTAAGGAAATAAGGGTGATATGCAGTGTTCAAAAAGAGTGGATGTTACATTTCCAATGGTCATTATCTTAGAAATGCTAATAACGTCTATGAACATGTGACTAACAGCTGAAGAAAAGAGAGACAAATCCAGGATAGAAATCTTTTAAGATTCCCATAAAATGTTTGCATTCAGGAAATGTCTTGGTTGATAAACTGGTTATAAAAATATCCATGTATAGAGTGCTGTGACTGACTAAGATTTTTCACTTTTTAGTTACAATTTTAATATTTATATTCCACTAATCTTTGCAACTAATGAAACCTGCCTTTCACTTTGGGAGGAAAGAGTTATGCTTTAACTGGTCATGTTATAAAGGCTCAGCATATTGCACAAGAACCACTTGAATTCAAGTTTTCTTTGCAGTCCTCAAATGAAGGAGGGAACTTGCTTCCTAGCAGGAGGGTGGAAAAACTGCCTTTGAATTTAATTGGAATGTGTCTGGTACATAATGGAAGAATTCACTATGCTAAATAGTCATTTTAAAATCTGCCTATTAGGTAGCAGGTGGGCAAAGTTGATAGCCATCACCTCAGAAAGGAAGGAAGGATGAATGGACTAAAAAGGCCTAATAGGGAAACCCATGTGTTCCTCTCTCTGTTTCCCGCAAAGAGTGCATCTTCAGTAGAAAAAAGGTCTGTTCTTAACTTGTGTTAGCTATTGCATGGTAACTAACATGAGGTCCTAGTGAAGACATGGCAGTTTGTAATATGAGTTATCAGGTTGTGGTAAATTCTGGACTCCCTCATCGCTTTACCACGACTTGCTCATGTGTGAAAATTAGGAGCTGCCTTGCCTTCTCTAGGATTTTACTTCCTGTTAGTTACTATGTGTCAGCTAACTTAAAGAAGAACACACTTTCTTTCTTAGTGAACACATCACCAAAGTAAAGACACCTGACATCCAGAGTCACAGTGTTCTAGATGACTTCTCAAACAGAATGGGTTGTATATTTTAATATCTTTACATCTTCCTTTTGTAACTAAGCTTTCTGCCACATTAACAAAAATGTTCACCAATGACTTTTCTGTATAATCCACTTTTTATGCACGTTTCCTCTAATGTAAATAAATTCTTTATCTATTATTCTCTTTGATTTCACTATTCCATTAAATTGAGTTCCCTCAGGGTATCTCTTGAAGGTATGTTACCAAAATCAGTCTGTTATGAATAGATTAGTCTGCTATGCATTACATGGGATGGAGATGAATATGTTTGAATTATATCCCTAGCACCTAACAGGTCTAATTTGTCTTAAATTTAACTCAAGTTAGGGAGTTTGAATCATTGTGGTGTAATCTTAGGGGCCTATTAAAAGTTTCTTGCTGATTAATAAGAGTAATAAATCTTGTAACACAATTTCATCCTTTGATAGGACACTTTTTCAGGCACACAGTTGTTTTCTTATGCACACACTGGTCATACAAAGTTATCTGCCTGCAATATTAAAAACACTGAGCTTTCACTGTCTATGCTTTAACAGTCTAAAGTTTTAACAGTTCACTTAAAACTGTGGCGATATGAGAAGAGAGGTAATTTCTACATAATATTGGATAATACTACAGAAGACAAAATTAGTATTGTTTTCTATTTGTCAAGCGGCTTTAAAAATGAATATGTATTTAAACTTAGAGATCTTTAAAACCTATATTTCATAAGCTAGAATATACTGTAATAAGTTTTGCTTTACATTTTTGTTAACCTTTTTTGCTACAAGTCAATGTAATTATCCTGCTCATGCAATAGACAGGTAGTATTTTATTACCTTCTCCTTTTCTTGGTTTAGTAGGGCTGGGGAAATCAGCATCCTGTAACTGTCCCCTTTCTGGCTGAATTTCTTCCTCTATTCCACTCTCAGATGACTGACCACTCAAAGTCCCTTCATTCCAGTTTTTATAGTTTTCGTCATAATTGTATTTCCTGTGCTCTCTACTCCTTATACTTAGTGCTGATTCAGAGTCCACATTTCCATCTGTGTTTGTTCCATTACAGAATTTAGGTTGAGGAAAATGCTGTGTTATAAATCCAACAAACTTCTTCCCTCTTTTAGCAGCTTCATTGACCTGCATGTATAAAATAGAGTTATTCTGAAAGTTTGTGAATTTACAGGTCGACAATAGGACACCTGTATGTCACACATATTCCATAAATGAAGATGTTGATTTGCAAACAAATATATCCAAGACACAATGTACTTAAGGATTGTGGAGTTCTCAAGTTATATATTTTAAGGCAAATATCAGTTCGCTTGATTCTGCAAGCTCTCCATGCATTGAAGTCAATAGGAATTCTCCAAACAGGGTAGCTTCTATGATTTGCCCAAGAAATGTGTTCGAATACTAGCTAGTAATGACAACTTAAATGTATATAGCACCTTTCATGTAGAAGAATAACAACCATTTTATTACGTGTCTGTGAACTTCACAACCCACTAAAATGCAGCCACTTGGGATAAAAAATGGTATCCATTTTGCAACAGAACCAAAATTATCTTGAGGGCAGCAAGCAATGTTGGGGGAGATTTTTAAAAGTGTCTAAAGGATTTAGAAGCACAAGAGACATTCCCCCTCCAAATTACTACATTTTTAACTTTTTAAAATATTTAACCATGGGTTATTGACTAAACCATTTTTAAAAATACTGGAAAGATTTGAATTTAAGGATAACTTTTTTGACTAATAAAAATATTTCCCCTAATGCTTATACTTCAGATTTCCTTGTACAAGACTGAACAAATGCTTATTTTAAGTTTATTTATCATTTAATATATTTATTTAGTTATTAATGTATATCTGACTTACCAAAGCAAATTGGTATAAACATGAAACTGTCTCATTTTAAATTCAGATTACTTCACAGAGTACTTCTAATAGAGCCATCTACAATTTCTAAACAGATCTCTCAGCCACAACCTCAACAATCTTAAAATATTTTAAAGATGCTCTTCCTTTAAACTTTCCCTAGCAACTAATTTAGACACCTATATTACTATAATTTTTGTAATAACAAAACTTTCTTGTCTTCAACTTAGCAGAGGAAGTGAGAGACAAAGTTTATTAGAGTGGAAGTTTAATGTTCTTTAGTTTTGAAAAGATTTACTGCACAAGTAATCAAAGGTAAATACTTCTATAAAAGCAACACTTTTGCATGCCTATTGTAATTTACAGAATGAGATGAGACAATCTATTTGTCCTTGCTTAGAAAATCCATCTACAGATGTCAGTTTTATTTGAGTATATTACTTAACAAGGAACAAATAAATATGCATTTTCAGATTTTAATACAATATTACATCAAAATTATAGAAGGAGCTACTATATGTGCATATCCCTACAGAAAGGTTGGTTACTGTTGCCTAAAACATGAAAAATAACAAAATAAAGGTCAGAACCTGCTCCCACTGACATCAGTGGGAATCTCCGTTTGAGTTCAATGGGTTACAGACAGAGTGCTAAACAAAAACAGAAGTGCTGAAGGGGAAAAAGCAACACTTCCTTCTTACTTAAACAAGTGCCTTGGTAGTTTTTATAAGCCAGAAAACAAGGTTAAAATTTGCAAATTGAAAAATAATTCACCTGTAAATGTAAATACATATGCTACAGTTAAGAATATTGTGAGCAGAGAAGTTAAATTTTTTTTTCAAAAACTGCCATACCTTTTCTAACAATCCTTTCACTACCTCATTTGTCAGTGTTTCATACTTTAAAGGACATTCCTCAATCACAAGCCTGGGGTGTCTTTGTCTTCTGGGTGCTGTATGCTTTGGGCTGGAACACAGAAAGAAAGCAGACTTTGTCAGCAGCTTGCTGCTAACTTGCACAAAATGCTTGCATGTAGAATTCTTTTCTTTTTTGAAAAAAGTTATAAATGAAATCTTGGTAATACCTTTTTCACACTTCTGCTTAGAAGTGATCCTTCCCTACGTTTACACAAAATATCAGGTACTGTGTCTTATCGTGAAAGTACAAACAAAAGCTATAGTAAATGAGTATAAGTTTGTACCCATTTCTTGAAACATTAAAGTACTTTATTGAAAAGGCATTGTTTTCTTAGCAAATAAATCCCATGTGTTCTCAAATAATAGAAACATACAATGTTACAAACCTTAGCTTACACTATCAAATGTAAATAAATGTATGTGAATATACATAAAATGCTAATAGTTCTAGACAGTGTCATTTTAATCTCAAAAATATAGCCATGATTCTGGAGTTCTACATACACAGTACCCAGTTCAGATTTGTATGATATGACAATCATTTCCAAACACAATATTTTACAATTTACATCAAGTAATTACATGGTATAATCAGTGTTGTATAGTTATAAATTAAAGATCTCTTCTTAAAAAAGCATACATGGAGTGACTAAAATTACTTTAATAGAGAGATTTAGCTACACAGTATGTTTGTTATTCAGTTGCTTACTTGGAAAAATGTCTTTAAGAATTGCAATACAGTACATACATTGTCAATTTAAATTGTCAATATTTTCATTACACAAACACAGCTGTAGGAGATGTGTTCATGGGGATCCACAGCACAGAGTGTAAATACTGATTATTGTGGGGAGGTATCAGGTGGGGGTACCTTCTCCCCCAGGCCATCTTACTCAAACTCATGGATCCAGGTGGAGCATGCAAGAGCTTTTCAGGGATTTCAGGACAGGGGGAAGTATGCAGTAGAATCCCCATAGTGCAAGGATGTGGAGAAAGGAGTGTGGGGAGGGATTCTCTCTCTTACAATGGCAAGTATATGCTGCCATGGTCGGGCAGGGGCACTGTGATTTAGAGCAACTCCTGGTCCTCAGACGCCTGAAGAGGGAGGGTGCAAAAGCAGTATAAAGTTTTCTGTGCTGCATCTCTTAGAGGTACAGAATATCAGTCACAGTTTTCACTACTCTCTTCATCCTCTTTCCAGCTGTGTGAGAGTAAATTGGGTTGTTTCCTGACTTGTGTATCAGCAGAACTTTTAGCTAGATTGTAGAAACTTTGATTTAAGATGCTGTATAAGTCAGAATTAACCTAGCTTGGGCTATACCTGGAACCAGCTAGAGCGAATGGCCCAGGATAGAAGACTCTGGAGATCTGTGTTGTGCCCCATATGGGTGTTGGGGGATGATGATGAATGATGAATGAATGAATGATGATTATTAGATCCCAAGTTTAGTATGCATGGTTGATTATGAGAAAATGTATGATTTTATGAGTCAATTGAGCCAGTTTGGCCTGCAAGCATTGAGAGAAAATTGAACCCACAATATAATCTGACAGTGTCACATTTCAATGTAGAATCACATTGCAAATGAATTCACTCCAGGAGCTGATTGAAGGCAACTTACCAAAGAATGCCCACTACAGGCACATCTGTTTGCTCCTTAATAGCTAGAACAAACAGGAGAGTGACCAAATTGCAACCTTGTAACCGAAGGACTCCCTTTGTTTTAAGTTTAAGACAAGGCAGGAAGTATTCACTGTTGCTCTGTAAATCTAAGCATCCATGAATGAATGTGGGATTGAGGCAACTGGAAGAGAAGCTTGTAACTGGGTATTTTTAAGCTAGCGTGCCTTAATAGTTACTAATTGTTCCATAGAAGGCACACTACAGCTTTTTTCAGTTTGTTTTTGTTTAAATCAATACTTATAATGTATACTCACAAGGTAACTAATGTTTTGGGTTGGGTTAAACCCCGTTGAAACTGGTGGGTGTAACAGCTGCCACTCATTTGGGATAAATGTTAGAAACAATTATGTTTCTTTGTGGAACCAGACAGCTGAAACATCAGAGGCCTCTGCCCAAAACAAAGGCAAGGCTGCAGTAGAAGCTGAATCATGTGGCCCAAGCAGGTTCCACAGTGGTCTGATAAACTCAAAGGTGAATAGGGGGAGAGGGTTTAGAATGATGTGTTGGTGTGTGAGAGAGTCAGGAAAAACAGAGAAGCAGTAAAAAGTCAAACACAGCCGGAACAAGCATTGGGAATGTGGCTCTCAGAACAAGCCCACCGAGAGAGATTTTGGGCTACTTCTGTTTGGAGGTGGGATAGATGCACAGTAGCAGGGTCCACATGGCCACTTAGGGTGCAACAGGCTAGTGAGGGGTAGATTCACACCCTGTTTACTGCTAAGTGCTTCAATCGACAAGCCCATAGAGCAGTTTCAGGGCTGCTCTAAATTGCATCCAGGTGCTCACATCTCCACAGGACTATTATGGTGGCTGGGGATAGCAGGAGCACTGCAGCCCTGCCCCTTTTGCCCATCCTTACCTTCTACGTGTCTCTTATGCTGGGAATTGCAAAGTGGATGGTGTAGATCTTTGCCAGAGGCTGGTTATGCTGACTTTATGATCCCTTTGTGACAAGTACAAAAGGGCAGCAGAAAACCAGAGAATTTAGCAATAAATCTACAAATCAAAATCTATGCTCTGTGGTTTCCTGCCATTGATCTGCATAACAAAACCACCAAACAAATTGGCATGAGTAGTCTCTGTTCAAGAGAGGCACAGAACTGGAATATACAGAGGATTGAAGGTCAGAATGTAATGTATTGGTAGAGTTCTTAGGTAAATTTGCAGAGTTTGTGCCTGCCCTAGGCACTAATGAAATTCCATTGTTAACAAACAGCTTTAGGCATTTTAACATTCTATACATAAATATATCAGTTTTAAATTATTTACATAACCCCTAATTGCTACAGTGACAATGGAAATAACTCTGCTAACCATTCTATTGCACAGCCTATCATCCTTCTTTGAAATGAAGTGTGAGAACTTCATTTCAGCAGAGTCTATACACTGATGCTTTGCTAAGCAGACTTAAGTGCTTTATCCTGTGTAAAGACTGGGTAAAGAGCATAGTGGCCACAGGCTTATCCCCCTAGAACAGTGGTCGACCTGCCCCTTCCCCAAAGCCCCGCTCACTCCATCCCCCCACTCTGTCACTCGCTCTCCCCCACCCTCACTCACTTTCACCAGGCTGGGGCAGGGGGTTGGGCTTCAGGAGGGAATGTGGGCTCTGGGCTGGGGCCGAGGGGTTTGCAGTGTGGGAGGGGGCTCCGGGCTGAGCCTGGGGAAGGGGGTTGGGGTGCAGGAGGGGGTGAGGTGTGAAAGTTCTAAGAGGGAGTTTGGATGCAGGAGGGGGCTCCGGGCTGGGGCGGAGTGTTGGGGTGCAGGATGGGGTACAGGGTGCTGGCTCTGGGAGGGGGCTCAGGGCTGGGAGTTGGGGTGCAAGAGAGGGTATGGGGTGCTGGCTCCGGGAAGGGGCTCAGGGTTGGGGGTCAGGGTGTGGCCTCCCACCAGGCAGAACTTACCTCTGGCGGCTCCTGGTTGGTGGCGCAGCAAGGCTAAGGCAGGCTCTCTGCCAATGCACCCCTGCGGCATCTGGAGGGGAGTGGGGGGCACGTGGCTCTGTGCGCTGCCCCTCTCTGCAAGCACCGCCCCCACAGCTCTCCCAGCCAATGGGAGCTGCGGGGGCCGTGTTTGCAGGCAGGAGCAGTGCGTGGAGGGAGACCCCTGTCTCCCTGGCCGCAGGGTTGTGCTGGCTGCTTCCAGGAGGGGCGTGGAGCCGGGGTAGGCAGAGAAGTCTCCCTTAGTGGCAGTCACACTGCACCGCTGGAGATCACAGTCGACGGGGAGATCCTCTAGGATCGACCTGCTGGTGACCACTGCCCTAAAAGCTTATATGGAGTATCTTGCTTTCACAGCATTTAAGAAAAGGAATATACAATTCATGCTTTCAGGCATAAACCAACCAGTAGTTCAGTAGGGTAAAGAAGAAATTTCCTCTATTGTCAATTTATTTAGGGCCAGATTGAGTCTGGCTCTAATGCAACTATGCAGGAGAATAAGACTGCACTGCATAACTGTGCTGGGAATCCTTGGAACTTGGGTCCAGGGATGAAGGAGAGAACAAATGGTGTTCACTTGGTATCACTTCCCTACCCGCTCTAAGCAGGTGCACAAGAAGTGGGGCAGAAGGAGGGTAAGGAAAACTAAACCATAGAAGATTTCAAAACAGTCATGTAGGAGCTCAGGACACACGTAGTTCTCTCTGTGCAAGGCAGAATGAGATTGAGAAAAAGCTTGAGCTCACTTGGACTAGTACCTAAAAATACTGGAATTCCCCTGACCATTCTTACATTTTCAAGAGTGATGTAAATGAAAACTCATCAAGTAAGAGATTAAAAAACACTTTTTCAAAGTGGATGAAGTCAGAGTATGTTAACAAAAATTGTTCAGAAATGCTAAGAGTTCCCTTTCATCTAATCTTGAGGACACAGATTTAAGAGGTAAAGTATACGGCATGCACAAAGAATTGCTCTGCTTAGATTTGAGATAGAGAAAACAGGGAAAGCATACAAAGATGTTCATTTACAAAAACAATACATACAGCAACCCCTTTGTTTTTCTACCATTAAATATACATATTTGTGGAGGGAAACTGGCAAACTTGCAAAGAATGCAATTAGCGCTACAAAACATACACATATATCCTGGGTGAGTGGTCGAAACACCAGGCTATAGAGTCATTCTCATGCTTGTGTGTGCATTTGTGTGCTCCTGCTCGCTTGTCTCTCCCTGTTATTTAGGCTGGAGAGCATAAGCGTGAGTGACTCTGCAGCCTACTGGTTAGACCACTCATCCGCAATGTGGGGAAACCCGGGATCTAGTCCCCCTGATCCAGTGGGTCTTTCATTATTTATCCACAGTGCAACAGCTTTAATAGGAGAAAGGGAGAGACTCCCTACATCAGAATATCCCACAGACCACTGGTTAGAGCACTCATTCTGAGTGGCAGATCCCTGTTTAAACTGCTTCTCCCCCATAAGTGGAAGGGGGACTGGAGCAAGGGGTCTCCCACCTCCCAGGAGAGTACCCTAACCACTGGATTATATGTTACAAGGGTGCTCCTCCCTACCCACCCCCATATGATGCTGGCAGACCAGGTGCCAGCTCACACCAAGATCCCCATGCCTCAATTGAATACTGACACATACGTAGCTGGAATCAGTCTGGCTCACCTGTGTGTTAGTATTGTTAAAATAGGTATTAGAATTAAAAGAATGTGTTTAGTGCTTAGACTTTATGGAATGCTTGTAAGCTGCTGCGTGCATTAATCTCACTTAACATCTGTATCCCATATTATAAGATGATAATTGAGCATTTGTATTGTAAGCCTCTGTAACTGTGTACATCACTGGACAGGAGAGAGACATTAACTAGTGTGAAATGCTGGTGTCCCACTGAAGGTGTCGTGTCCTGCCCAGCGGGGAAGACCCATCAATACCAGACGAAGGATTGTGGAACATTAGACAATG
Organism: Mauremys reevesii; assembly: GCF_016161935.1. NCBI lineage: Eukaryota > Metazoa > Chordata > Testudines > Geoemydidae > Mauremys > Mauremys reevesii. The sequence goes on along the minus strand of NC_052633.1, from coordinate 22,827,722 downwards.
AAACAATTTGTTGATTTCTCTCCCATAAAGATGAGTCATGCAAGTGAATTCCTCCCATCTGCTGAGTTTGCAGCTCAGAGCTCAAGCGGGGAAGGGAATAAAAACTCCTAACAAGAAGTTAGTTTAATTGTAGCTCTCTGCTGGACTTTGAGGGGTAAGGTTTTCTAGGCATAAGCAAGAGAACCCCAGTACTTAGCCTGGATTAGCCCTAAAGGACATATAGAGTTTGCTTCTATTATCTTATGACACTTAAGATTGTAACTCATTTTGTGTGTATGTCATCTGGTTTAGCCTTGTAAAGATCTCTCATTTCCTTTTCCTGTACAATAATCTTTAGACTGTTTATTATAGGACTGGCTACAAGCATTGTCTTTGGTGTGAGATCTAAGGTGCAATTGACTGCAGGTAAGTGACTTGTCCTTTGAGACTGGGAGCAACCTTAACATTGCTGTGATCCTTGGTGTAAAGGACCATCTATCAAAGGTAGACTTACCTGGGCAGCAAGACAGATCGGAGTACCCAAGGGGAATGTATGTGGCTCTATGTTAAAGCTGATATAGTACACTTGATAATTGGTTAGTGAAATCTAGTTATAGAAATCACAACCAATGCAGGGTCTGTGCCCTGCTTCTTGACAGTCTCCCCTGAGGTTGGGTACTTATGCTCTTGTGCCACTGCAGGACAGATTGACATCCATCTTCTTGCTAAAATGGCATAGGTGCCCTAAATCAAAAGACGTTTTCCTGACTTACAGAGATGTGCTTCCCTGTAGCCCAGTCTTAGGTGCTTATCTCTGTGAGAAGTAAGGCTTAGAACACACACCTCTGGTCAGCATTTCCCATTTGCTAGCTTATGCTGTTCCCTGCAGAGCCTGCTGGCCTTTGTGAATGGTATTCTAAGGTGCCTATCTCTCCCCATTCATGTACAGGAGCCTAGGTCCACAATTCAGACTTTGAATTGCAGTGATTTATTCAGGTGCCCAAAAGTTTGGCGTTGTGATGCACAACACCTAAATCCTTTTGAGCATTCAGACCTTGGTTCATCCTTGAAGGTGCTTTCTAATGTCCTGATTAGTATTAAAAGTTACATGTTGAAAAGCCATTTGCAAATTTTTAAAATATTAATGAAGTGATGTGTTCTATGTCATTTAATTCAAATAATTTTTCTCCTCTGCATATTTTACCTTAATTTGAGTCGTGATAGTACCACTCGATACAAATAACTTGCAGGAAAGTGCTTTCTTCGCCCAAAATGTAATGTAATAGGATGAATTGCTCCTACAACATATCCTTTGATGTAATATTCTTCCACTTTTGTTGCTATATCCAACACAGAACTGATCTTGATAACTTCTGGATTCGAGGACACTAAAGGAATTGAATGAATAGAAAACATGGATATTATGCACAAGTGTTACTCAGAATGCATGTGTTCATACATACAAATAAGCTACTTACCTATATCTTAATGTAGCACAAAAGATATATTAAAGCTATATTTCCCACTGTACAGATATACAAAATATAGCAGATGCATAGTTGATCAGGAATCATACAGGGATAGTAAAAACAATTATAAAATTATACATCTTACAAAATAGAAAGATCAGAGTAACTTTTAATCAGTTTGGCAACAATTTAATGATCTGTCTGGCTTTATTAATAGAGCGTAAGAGCTGTGTCTCTATCTATACCTCCAACAATCCTTCCTGATGAAAAAGAAGACGACAAAAAGGGAACAGAATAAAAACTCTTTCTAAATTGGGATTCAGGCCTTGTCTACATGGAAGAGTTGCAGTGGTTTAACTTGAATCAATTGTTAACCCAATTTGGTTAAAATAGTGCAAACCTGTGTGAACACTTTTATTTTGGTTTAAGAGTAACTTGTTCCTAATCAATTTAAGCTAAACTGAAATAAGTGTGGTTTAGAGCAAAATAAGTGTTCGTGTGGAGGTTTGTTCCAGTTTAACAAAACCAGTTTAAAAATCACACTTTTAGTTAAACAGAAAACTTTCCTTGTATAGACAAGGCCTCAGACACTAATAATATCCGTATCCCATCCCAAAATAAACCAAACAGTGTACAGCGAGGGCCCATACTATGCCATTAGTTTTTAGCAGAATTCCCCCGGTCACACTGCAGAGTTGTGCTCAAACTATGATGGCTCAATATAGTCACATTTTCCAGTTGAATTAGCAGAAACACAAACAAGTACTTTTGGAGGCACGTTTTACTTTGTGCTGGAGATGACCCACAGCTTTTGCACAGATAGAAATAATTGTTTCATGTTCACTAGTTCAAATACTCTTGCATAATAGGTTGATGGTCTAATTTTCAGAGGTGCTTAGTACTTGCTACTTCCATTGACTTAGGGTGACCAGACAGCAAGTGTGAAAAATTGGGACAGGGGGTGGGGGGTAATAGGAGCCTATATAAGAAAAAGACCCAAAAATCAGGACTGTCCCTATAAAATCAGAACATCTGGTCACCCTACTTGACTTCAGTTGGAGATGTGGGTGCTCAGCCTCTGAAAATCAAGCAGTGTTTACAGAAGGCAGAACCACTCTTCTCACTTACAGCCCCAGATACAGTTGTCAGTATCATGTTTTCTATCCCACTGCACAACTGTGGACTCTAGAGAGAAGTGTGTTTTGACTGGAATTTGACACTCTCCAACAGTAACACCTGCTGCAAGTCCTCTAGTTCATTTTAAAGTTCTTACAGTTTCTAGTTTTTTCACTATACGTTTGGTGGATGAAGAGAAGGAAGGGACAATGTTGTTCAATAGTATCAATGTGTGACTCAGATTGGAATTAAACACCAAAACCATGATGGTAGTTTTTAGATTTAAAAAGCACTTTTAAGTGCTGTTTTAAGATTTTCCTCTTTGTCTCTCCCTCTCAAAAGAAAAGTTCACTTTCCTTTGATTTTACATCAGCCTCTTTGATATAAAGGGGGAAAAGTATATAAATGCACAATGATAAAGACACCACTTTGAAAATGTATTCCTTATTCAATTCAGGTTTCCTATCTCCCTCTTCTTAATCACCTCCCCAGAAAAGAATCATAGAATCATAGAATCATAGAATCATAGAATTCAAGATCAGAAGGGACCATTATGATCATCTAGTCTGACCTCCTGCATGCAGATGCCAGCTCCATAATCCACCCACCCACCAGTGAACTACCCCCCCCCCTGAGGAGGAGGAAAAACCTCCAGGCCACAGCCAATCTTCCCAATCTTCCATTCCTGGAAATCCTTCAAATATACGTCCAACATGGCTCAGCCAAGACTCCAGACTCTCGCGCACAAACCTCCAGCCAAACCTCCTCTGGAGGCACATAATTGAACCCTTAACATAATTGACCTTGACTATCATACCATCCCATCCTATCATACCATCCCATCTTAAAGTCGTGGAGCTCCTTCTAAAGTCGTGGCCCTCTTCCCTCTTGTCCAGTATTGCACTCCCTGTTCCAGTATTAACCGTCCCTGATGAAACCTTCAATTTCAATTTCAAGCCTTATATCCGTGTTGACTGACAGTTTTAGCACTGAGCTGAAATCCGTGAGCTCCTTCCCCTGTTTCCTCCTTGATATATTTATCCTGGTATTTCTCCTCTATCTATATTTATAGATCCTATCTTATCCTTCTTTTCTCATCCTCTCTGGTCTCAACCTTCTTTTCCCATTCCATTCTCTCCTTTCATCTCTCCTTCCTTCTTTCTCTTCTCTGTCTTCTTCATCCTTCTTTCTGTTTTGTCTTTGTCCTTCTAAACAAAACATCACAAAAAAAAAACAACTGCACACACCCAAATGAGGTCTCACCAGCTTCTCTTATATCTACTATAGCTACACTCCCTATCCTACTAGACCACCTAGCTTTTACCTACCCACATGCAACCTACTCTTTACCTACTCATCTCACATACGCATGCTGGTCCATAGTCTCCTCCTTATCCAACCAGGACTCTAGGTCCTTCCTCCTCTCCTCTCTCTTCCTGGTAGCTTATAAGCTTAATTCTTAAGTTCTGCTTAGAAGTTAATATCCTACATCCCTATCACTTTCTCACTATTGAATTTCATCCTGTATTCAATTTCATCCTTTATCTAATACTCTAAATAGAATATCGAATATTCTCTTCAAACTCCTATCTCCCTCTCTAACTCTTGGTTTCCGCAAACTTTATAAATCCAACCCAAACTCCAATCCAGGTCAGCAATAAATAGAGAACTCCACTGAATAACCCTCGACAATAACCCCTCCCACCACTGGTAACCTCTAACCCCTATCCACCCTCTCTCCCCCTCCTGCCCCCTCCTTTTCCCTCTCTCCTTATTTTCTTCATGCTTTGCCCTCCCTCAACACTGCGTATTTTTTTTCCACTTAATTCTTCATGCGGTAATCATCCTTCGATCAACTCTTTAGTAAAATCTATGAGATCCAAGATCCATCCTTTTTCCTTGTCTCTAAAACTCTCAAAGAATGCAATCAAGTTGGTTTCAAAATGGTTACGTACTCTCTACCTTCCAGAATCCATTTTTGCATCCATCTTCTCTTTCTACATCTTCCATGCCACTTCAATAGGATTTTTCTTTTACTTTTTTTTTTGATACTTTTGAATAACTACTATTATATTTCTCTAGTCACTTTCTTTTTTCACAATCTTTTATATAGGGATTTATTATTTTAGTCAGTTAGCGGAATCCTTATATAATTTCTAATTTATTATTTCTTTATTATATAACGATATCGCTAATATCCTCTTATTATCTTTATCCTTCTAGGATTCTCTCTATATTCTACCCCATTTCCAGTGTCTTATCTACCTCTTTCATACATTCTTCTACCTCATGCCCTACCTCATATCTTCATTCCCCTCATTCCTCTATCACCATTCCCAGCCCTTCATTAGCCTCATTCTCCACTCCATTTAGCTTTCTAATCCCACCATTCTAAGTTCTTTTTAAGCTCCATATCTCCACTTTATTTTTTTTTGCCTATTTTTTTTCTCTTCTTTTTCTTTCCTCCCTTACTCCTTTTTTGCCTTTATATCCCACTCTATTGGTCTTAATCCTCTCCTTTTGCCCCCGCTTTCTCCCTCTCTCCATCTCAGGCACAGCTTCCTGTTTCTCTGCCCATCCTCTAAGTCTGACCTCTTGCTCCTAGGTTTCCTCCCTGTTCTCCTTCACTTCTTCTCTCCTTTCCTCTCTGACTGCCCTCTCTGCTTTCCCCCTCTATTCTTTCTTGCCTTCCCTCTCTCCTAATCCTTCTGTCTCCCTGCGCATGCCTCCCCTTTCAACTCCCCCTTAACCATCTAACAGTAGCTCCCCTAACTAGCCTAACCCCAGGCCTCCTGCAAGTATCCTTTTCTAAATCCTTAATCTCTTAGTCCCAATAAGTAGCAATTATTTTCCCTAAATTAGCCTCAATTAGCTCATGTCCTCTCATTGATTATTTCCTATCGTATCATCTCATTTTCCCCCTGGCTATCACTGAAAATGTACTCACAAATCATTCATTATGCCTCGCAATTCAAATCCTCAACAAGGTCCTCACAAGTCACCAAATTCAAACATAAACATATAATCCCTCGCTCGCCTAAACCATAAATTAGCACGGAATTCATTAGCTATCATCGCTATTACTCCTGCTTCTATTATTCCTAAAGTAAATAAGAAGCCAAGTTTCCCTATTTATATTAAGCTCATCCTATGTTAAAAAGTTCCCCTTTCCAAACAAGTCCTCTTAAAAACATTAAAGCTTTAGTAGATCATTCCCCCTAATTACTCCCCATTGTCCATTTCCACCTGTATTTGTGATATAGCGCCATAGTTACTTCATTTTTTCTATTGTCTATCCTCTCCAAGAGATGTGCTGTAGCACATTATACTCATGGCACCATGTCTTCTCCCCACATGTAAAGGGTCTGTCTAATGTACAAATCATAGTGTGCGCACTTATTTTCCATATCTCATGTAAACACACATGTAGAATATGCAACTGACCATGACACTTTCATTTAATCAGCCTTTTGGGATCTGGTGGTTAAGATTAAATTTGTGATGTCTAATCTTGGCTCTGCCACTGATCTGCAGTGTGGTCTGCAAAGTCTCAGCCTATCTGTGCCTGGTTCTCTTGTGTGAACTGGGGATGATATTGACATATGTATATCACAGGGTTTTTAAAGGACTAATTAGTTAATGTTTGTACAATACTTTGAAAAATTAAAGCACTGTGTAAATACTAAGTATTATTAAATCTTATCTTTGGGGAAAGCCTGATGCCTGTTGTGCCCTCTGCCACAGGAATCTTGCTTGCACAGGGCAGATTTCTGACAACAGCTGGACAACACACTGTGGGGAACATTCTTTTGCTCCTGTGGGCAGGAACAACATGCACCTCCACATATGCACTGATGGCAGAATGGGCACTAGCAGACACAAATCTAGATACTCCCACTAATACAAACTATGCTTCCCTTGGGGACACGATGCAAGGGCTGTTGTGTTATCTGGCTATACTTACAATTCACTATTGTACAGTGCAAATGCAACATTTCTTGCTAGTTGTGTAGAGGTGGGATGTAGGAAAAGAGGCTCATTTCAAATATCTTCTCCCCCCACCCTTTACATGCTAGATGACAGGATTTAGCCCTAAGTGAACAGAGCAATAAGATTCCTAACCATAGTTCCTTTAAGAACACTCTGCATAGTGAAGCCAATGGACATGTACAGGTTTACTGAAAACACATATCGTATAGCTTAGACTGCATGCCACAGCCAAAAAAGCAGGTATGTGTAAGACATGGCCCACTTCCCTCATGTTGCAAACTGTTGCAACTATTCTAAATTTTAAACAGAATTTCTATCTTGTTGTGTTCTCTCACAACAGCCAATCAAAACTGTTACAATAATATAACCCAGATGTTTGAAATGTAAAAAGTGATGGCAAATCAATTTTTATATACATTTGTGTTTATTCAAAGTGATAGGGCGCTTTTTATTGTTTGAAATTTCAGAAGGCTGATACGAAGAACATAGACACAGGTTTCCCCTTTCTACTAAAAGAAGAGATATGAAGGAGGCATAATGCACTATAGTGAGTGTGGGGAAAATTCTAGTGATCCCCACTTACATGTTTTAGTTGACCTTCCAAAATACTTTAGTCAAGCTGTTTATGTGAGACACACCTCATAGCTGCAGAGATAAAATTGGCACTAAGAAACAGACACTTAAAACCACAGTTGGGTAGATTCTCGACTCTATCCCACTCCCTTTATTCCACTCAAGTGGTGCAAAGTGAAGACCGATTGTAACTTCCTACCTAGGGAGTCTCCTGGTGTGGGGGAGCCTCCAGTGGGCATAGAGCCAAGTCTTAGGCCACCATCCCTGCAGCTAGGAAGGAGCATGTTAGGGACAAGAACGAGAAGCCAGATCACAATGTGCTCTAGCTCTGCTTAGCTGGTTGATAGTTCCTAGGCTGCTCTAACTGGTGTAAGGGCTTGATAGAGAATCAGTGTGTTTTAATAGTCTCTTTGATAAGCCCTTCATTCTGTTTCTTTGACCATAAACTTGTTGAGTTTAGACTCTGAACTAGCTTTAAATATAATACAACTGTGCTTGTTATACTTTCATCCCAATATACAATAATATATGTAAAGTGGGGATAGAAAGTCTGTAAAAATAAGATTTTAAAAAGTTTTTTTACTTGGGCCCAGATCAGGTACTTAGGTGTAAAAATTCACACAATGAGCAATACATGCTGGGCATGATCTTCTTTTTCCTCAACCAGTAGAAACTGAAAGTGCTATGAAGACAGCACTCAGTTCTCTGACAGCATGAGATTCATGTTGCTCAGAAGTGATACAAGCTGGTTGATCATAAACTATATTAACTGAGCTCTTAATAGATCTCCCTTTATCCCAAAGATACTGGTGCAACAAGAGGCAGGATGGAGCTGATAGTTTATATGAAGGAGAAAAGGTACAGGTTCTAAACAGGCCCTACAGTAAATTGGCCACTTCCTGTATTCCATGACCAAAACCAAAGTTCACTATAGTCTAGAATTTTCCTAGTAAAAGAGGGCGAGAGCAAGTGTGTACTGAGATACTGTGTGTGTGCATGTAAATCTAGCTCTGAAAGGCAGAGGTATATGAGAATATAAAATATATGCACACAGCTGACATTCTTTTTCACAGATAGGCCTACATTTTCAAACTTAGGTGCCTCAAGCTAGGCTCCTAAATCTATATTTAGGCAACTAACTAAAAGTGACCTGAATTTCAATGTTGTTGAGCACCCATAATTCCCAATGAAGTGAATGCAAGCTAGAGGTACTAGGCAGCACTGAATATCAAATAACTTTTAGTCAAGTGCCTAATATGGATTCATGAGTCTAACAATATGCACCATGGTTTGAAAATGTGGCCATAATTTTTTTGCAATGTGACACCAGTTATTACATATGATGATGCTAAAAGAGCCACCTCCCCGACCCACTCCTACTAAGTACATATTGAGTTTAACATTGAAAACAACTAACTTCTTTAAAACATATCCCTTCCACAGTGTTTTCATGAAATTTTATGTGCTTAAAAATATGATTTAGAATACAGTGAACTATTTAGGAACTCCAAACAAACTTCAGAGTCAAGAAAAGAAGTTTTATTATCCTACACATCCATAGCAATACAGCAGCAAGTAGTTAATTCATGTATTACACAACCCAGCTCTAGTCCTGGAGTATATTGTTACTACTACTTCTCAATACAAAGAAGTTTTGTTACCGGAACTGAACACGTGAATGAACAACTCCTCTTTCTAATTAAAAGCTAAAAATACTGTTGGTTGTCAGAACTATAATTTAGTACAACATTATGTTTTCTATTCATCAAGTCATGCCACTTAATCATCAACACTTCAATATGTATAAACATGAACATTAATGTAATCTGGCAGTTCAAATACCTAGTTCAATAGAGGTCAAACTTTTATATTTATTAAAATATTCCTGTACCAAGTCACATAACAGATAACATCACAATTTCCCCCCTTTTGACTCTTTCCACTTATCAGTGTATTTACTTTAAATCCCTGCCAACAAGAACATCTAGTAAACGGTTAGTTATAAAATGTGAGGTCCTACAAAGTAACTGCAGCAAAGAGCTGTCTTTTTTCAGAGGGCAGCCATCTGGGCTTGTTTATTTGTGTTTCAACTTTCTGGAACAGGGAATTACTCTGTTAGAGACAGGACACCCTGTAAATGGAAGTACCCCACAGAGTACTGTCTGCCTCTAACTGTACATTTTATTTCAGGCACAATTTTAAAAGACCTGTAAGCAGTTGTAAAGTAAGATGTAGAAAGAAGCATTTAAAAATAGGATCATTAATAACTAGTCTATAAGACTCTTACTAAAATATCTGCCATAAGGCTGAAAAAATGTTTTCTTATAGCCTCTTAGAAGCTATTTCCACATAAAGTAACAAGCTATGAGTATAGGTTTTTGGAAGCCGAATACATTTTAAAAAAGAGTTATTCATTTAGGGCGATTCCACCACTTCATGCTAAGTGTACTTACTTTTGTGACTAGCCACACTAAACTCATGTGAGTGTGTGTTAATCAAAGTCGATAAGGATGGCAGAATCCAGCTCACAGGAATCTAGGAAAATCTTTCAAGCAATCTTTGTCCAATTTCCTTAATAAGGACAACTGTGTAACTTTTTTTTGTTTAATATGTAAAAAGTTTCAACTTTAATTTTATCTGAGGACCTCATATTTAATATTTCCAAGTAAAAGGCTGGTATATTGATTACCTTTGATAAGGTAAATGAACTTCACTTTCTCTTATTTGAGTCAGAAGAAATAAAAATAGTAAAATGTAGTTCCTCCTTTTGCAAGAACTTATAAGATAAAATAGAAGAAAAATACCTTCTAAAGTAAAATCCAGCAATACATATTCATAAGCAGAGTCAGTCTTTGTTTCCACTTGTGGTCTCTTCAACGTAGAAAATATTTTTCCAGGGCTGCTATCATCTGGGTCTTCTAGCTTTCGTAGTCCGCACCCCATGGCAAGATCTGCAAAGAAAAAAATCGCAGGAAAGGGGGTGGGGAAAGCAGCAAGTTCTGTTACTCTGAAAAAAAGAAGTAACAAACTTCACTGCCTTGGATTTTGTTTACTAGTAGCCATAAATCCAAAGAGAAAAATTTCAGTTCCCAAGTTAGAAAGTGAAGGCATTTTCTATTGTTTTTTTCATATAAGCATTGCACCCATAATGACTTCAAGCTACTAACTCAGCAAGAGTGGGCTTGATTTTACAGAAACGTACAAGCTGCTACAACTTAGCAGAGATTTTCCATGCCACGTCAATTTACAGCCAGCCCCCCCATCAGCGTTCTGTTGCAGAGGACACCAATAGTGCTTTGTCTATCCCTCTTGGCTGACTGATAATGAGGCAAAAAAGAACTGAAATAATAAAGTTAGAGGGAAACATATATAATTACCTATTGTCAGAAGATCTATTCAGATGCAGTTGTAAATGAGAGGAAAAAGAGCAAGTCAGAATGAAAGAATGAGAAAAGAGAGTCTCAACATGGTCAGAGACGAAAATCATTTCCAGAAAGGAAGTCAGCTTCAAGAGGAAATTGCTTCTGGCATCTCAAAGGGGAGGAAAGTAAATGAAAAGCAGTTTAGACTCTATTTTAGATTTGAAAGTTTGGTTCCTATTTTCTTGCCACAGGAATTTTCTTTCAGATGGAAAAGCATACATGATCATGCTGTAATAAAGAATTTTCTTGGGAAGAAGAGTATATATGATTACAGTAAAAAATATTTTAAAAAATCCAGGTTAATAAGACAATTCAACTTTTGTTATATTTTATTTTAAAAGGTCATACTAAAATGCACCAAAGATGTTAAAACCAAAGAGACTGTTGTTTCAAGTTATGCAGTGTGAACAAAGTTCTGTGGCCATTTCCCTTCCATTCTCCAAGAACATTAAGTAGTTTAAGACTTTTCTTTCATCAGACTTACTACAGTGATTAGTACAGCAATGGATTTTCATCTTAGTAAAGAGATGGTTTTAAATCACATCACACAGCTCTATGAATTTGTAACATAACAGAGATTTTACAGTGGAGAAAATGGGATATGGTGTAGCAACAACATAGACAACAGTGACACAGTAGACCCAATTTTGTCTTCAGGTTCAGGAACAGAACTCACATTGAAATCACTGGTTCCAATTCTGCCCTAACATACAATCCAGTGCATGCAGTTGTACTAGGATGTACATCAGAGCAAAATAATAGTCAGTGATTTCAGTGGGAGACGCGCACATGAAACACAGTGGACAGAATTTGGATTAATGTGTGGTATTTTATTACATCAGGATAGCAGTTTGAAAAGGAGGGGTCTTTTGGAAAGGTCTTGTGTACTGTATTGTTTTAGCTTAGCCAGTTATGGTGAGACACAGATAGAAGGGAGTTTGATTTTGCTGTCATTTTGCATACAGTGTCCTAACTAGAGCTGGACAACTAATTGATTTTTTTTTGGCAATTCAAAAAAAATAGGAGGAAAAAATTGGTTCAGGTCAGGTTGAACCAAACCCAACATTTTCTTAAATTTTCAATGAATCAAAAAAGTCAGAAAATTTTGTTTTGGATTGTCAGAGAAAGAAAAGAGCGTGAGAATGACCTGCTAGTCTAGTAGTTAGGACATTCACTGGGGAAGGGATGGAGGGAGATGCTTGGGTTCTAGTCTCTCCTGCACTGAACACTGAAGTATGTAGACCCACCCCAGAATATCCTTTAATCTGGGGATTAGGGCTTTCACCTGGCAGGAGGGCGACCTGGGTTCAAGTCTCTGCTCCAGAATGGGGATTCAAACCTAGATCATCTCCCCTGTCCCACATGAATGCCCTAACCACTGGGGTAAAGGTTATGAGGGGGCAGCTCCTCCTCCTGTGGTTTTGGTGTGTGAATATAACCCCAAAATCAGAACAAGATGTTTATTTATCAATTAACCGTTCTGACATTTCTAAAATCTTGTGCATTTTTTTTGTTTTGACCAGAAAAATTCACTGAAATCAACATGAATTTGTGAAATGTTTTGGTTGACCTAAATCTGCATTTTTGATCAAAGAAAGGTTTTGCCAAAAAAATTCACCCAGTTTTAGTCCTAACCTCTCTTTGGCTGCCTACCAAAATCTAATGCATTAAATTCATAGTTTCATGTTCTCTGATTTTACTCCTGTTCCACTGTAGTGTATATAATGTTAATACATAGTTTGTGCTTTCATTTAAGAAGTTTACCAGTAATTAGTCCAAAAAAGCCATATTCTGTGCATGCAGTGTGCTTCATGGCTCCTTTGCATCAATTAAGCCAAGGGTGGAACCAAAGATTTCTGAGATTCAGAACATACCTCAAATACTGTATCAGAAGACCTAGACACTGTTTTGGATCAGACTTCTTTCTCTGACTTGCACGACTACTCCTTTCAGAAGAGACTCAACTGGTTGGAGCTAAGTGAGTCCATAAGGGGTCTTTGAGGAGGAGGATGACCTCAACCAATCTATCGTACTTACTCCAAGCAGAGGGGCAAAAGCAATACTGGCCATCCATCGTTGAGAATGTCTTCACACAGACATTTTAAATCACTGGTGGGCGGATGTGCATCCAGTGTCAGTGGTCTTGGCACCTTTTTAGACTACTTCTTCCCACTGGAACTGGTGGTATGGTACTTGGATTCTGGGGCAATTGCTGATGTTAGTCTCAACTCCAGTTTAGAGGATTTCTCTCTCTTTGGGATCAGATGCAAACTTCATGGATTGTTGTTACACACACTGGGGGTGTAGGTGGTGTGACCTAGTTGTTGGAACAGGAGTTGTGCCTACTGGTCACAGCAGAGCTGGAAAGCAGAACCAGAGTTGGGGAGTCAGGAGACAAGCCACTGCTTGGAGTCAGGAATCAGATGTCAGTTCAGAACCAGAGTTGTGCTCAGAACCAGGAGTCAGGATGTGCAGAGCAAGGTAGAGACTAGGGATGCAGCAGGAACAGGTGCAGGTTGAAGCAAAGATCAGTACAGGAAGCAGGTCTGGCACAGGTGCGATGTAGAACATATTGAGCAGCTACCTTTGCTACAAGGCTTAAATTATTATTTGCTGGCTCTTCTGTCCAATCAGGGAGCACAGTCACTTAGCTTGAGTTTATTGGGCTCAGTCAAGCTCATTGAGTTGCCAGGCAACTGCACCCAGAGCCAGCTGAGTTCCTGACAATTGCTCCGAGATGTAATTTGAGACACCCATATCTCAATTTTCAGGTTCAGGTTGAGACTAAGCAGTGGATGGAACATTTGTCAGGGATGTGTCCTTCCTGGAGGCAGGAAAGACATCTGCACTGCACAATGATAAGGGCATAAGACCATCACATGAAGAACAAGGTTTCAATATTGTGGGTTAGAGTCCACTATTGCCAGCAGCTGATATGAAGTTGCTCACCCTGCAGTAGAGCAGTCTGGTGGGGGGTGTCTCCCCCATCTTTTATATACATACATACATATGTATATAGGAACAGCCAAGAAAAAAGAATAATGAACAAATTAATGAGAAGGTGAAGAAAGGTTCTTCACAAAAAATTTGAGTCTGAAGCTCAAAAACAGTAGTGGACTGGACACAGTTCAGGTTCAGTTTTACTGTCATGGGCAATAAGAGGGAACAGAGGGAGAACAGCAGATGCTCCACCCTTTATGCCTTTACGTGAGAGCATGAGGAAGCACAGGGCACATGTTCAGCCCTGAAAACATGAGGATCATGCACACCTACAATGGTAGCCACACTGACACATACTTAAAGAATATTTTTCAGAGAACAGAATATACCATTTACAAGTTACTTGGTTTGGCAAATTCTATGTATTTTGTTCTGTGTCTCATCCTTTTCTGGAATATCCCCTAATCCATAATCTCCCTCCTGGTTGTTTGAAGAAACTGATAGGCTGCCAAGGGACACTGAGAGAGGGAAACTTCTATTCCTCTACCTGGATGCTATTTTAACCTAACTTCCTAAACAGATAGTGTGATTAATCAACACATATGAAAACATAACTTTGCTTAAGTGACAGTAAAGCAGTAGCCTTATTGTACAAGTTTACACATTCATTTTTTAAACAATTCCCTGATAAATAAAAAAGTTTATATTTATCATTTACACTATTCTAGTCTACTTGATCAAAAATAAATTACACCATGAGCAGTAAATACAGGAAAATTTATTTGAATTAACCATTTAGTTACAAAAACAGAGTTTTATTAGAAGTTATGAACTACAGAAACTTGTTTTTATGACTATATTTCACACAAACAGTTTTAACACAAAATTAGATGTTTGTTTTACTATTCTAAATGGTAACAGGTTTACTAAAATCTTAAGATCTATGAATTTATTGTTTAAACATTTATTTATGTACATCAACAGCACTTTACTGAACAAGACTGCAGTAACCAGATTAAATGCACCTGGACTATATTATCAAAGCAAACATTAATCCGATTAGCTAAAATCCTGCATACTAATATAAGACAAAACTTAAACTGTATGTCACATGTCAGCTTTAGTTTTATCATGTTTCAATTTCCAAAAGTCAAAATGCTCAGAAACTTTATTATGAACCACATAAAGAGCATTCAATTTATATTTAATGTATACATTTATGATTAACTGCAGCTAATTTTGATGGAAAGAGGCTATGGTATAAAATAACAGTATGGCTCTCTTAAAGCTATCATTTTAAATATATTTTAAAAATATTAATATCTCAAAAGGTCCATGAAGGCCAAAAGAGACCTGTACCCTTCTGCTACCTCTTAAATAAATTATTTTGTATTTACTTTAAAATGAGAGCTACACGGTACAGCTAGCTAAGCATGATAAGTGCTTAACACATTTCAAACTTTTTTTTCTTTTTCTTTTTTTTTTTTTTTGCACAACAGGTTCTAGTTTTCTGATAGGAGTGTACAGATGTATCATTAAGACATCCTTATTATATTTTTTATTTCTTTAGAAAATGACTTGTTAAATGTTTGTTTTCTTCACTTAAACAGAGAGCTGTCATGAAGTGAAGAAAGCTTTAGTCCAGGTGAGCTGAAATTACTGCACTATTTTACCTTTAACACATTTTTACAAACCTATCTTACAATAAAGGCGCATCCTTGAAACTTCCTACATTTTAAAACTATGCTAACATACAGGTAAAGCCATGTGTTCTGTTAGCATTTACTAAATTGTTATTGGAATGCAGTTTGTTCATTAACATAATGGTTAAAAAAAATTGTGTAGGACACAGAAAATTGTTGTCTTAATGCAACCTATTTTGGTAAATGCATTTTAGAATACCTTAAATACAAAAAAATCACATTAAAATGGCAAATTAAATTGTTTTATGATGAAACTGAATTGTTTGCTAGTTCTCAAGAAAGATTAATATTTTGTGTCAATGCTACTTCTAACCTTTCAAAACGGGTATTTACTATCCAAATAGAGGAAAATCTACTTTACTTAACATTATGACATTCCTTGATCTAATGCATAAAAAATGTTTGGGAGCGATGATAACCATTGATATCAATTCAGATGTAATTTTTCTGTCAGTCAAAATCTCTGGTAAATATGATTTTCCAGTGTTCCCTACTGCAAATGTTCACACTAGCATTTTGCCACATAACTATCTAGAATACAAAATTCAGTCAGTATCAGTTGTTAGTACTGCTTTGAAAGCTAGTTTTCTAGCATAATGAAAATACAAACCGGGTGGCTAAGTTAGAAAATGAATTTGGTTTCAACATGAAAGGTTGTCAGTGGATAAGGATACTGAAGAGGAGGAAAATTTGTCATATTTGATTATCTTGACAAAGAATAGTATTTGTATAGGCACTGCTCCTGCAATCTGATTTGGGTAGGCCTCCTCCCATGCACATGTGTAGACCTTCATAGGTGTCAATGGAGCTTTTCATAGATACAGGATTACACCCATAAAGATTATATTGCAGAATCAGGACCACTGCATGTAGAGGCAGCTGTATGACTTCTGTACAAAAGCATATAATTTCCAAGAACAGGGTGAATGGGATAGAAAAGCATCAAACGGGGCGGGGAGTAGGAATGAATATTGGAAGAAAGCTGTACTGGAAGTATCAAGATAATGACACTCACAGATTTTTTTTAAAGAGGGAGTGGGGTAGTTCTTTCTTAATGTATGTTATTTTCTACAAGAGGAACATGCTGAGAGTACAGCTACATATGGGAGTTGAATTTTAAGGCAGGGGTGTCCCAACTTTGCCTAATGAAGGGCCCCACTGATCAGAAGCCTGAGAGTTGAACTGAATTTGCATAACAAAGATTAGGTTGCAATCATCCTAGGAGAAGAATTTAAAGAACAGGAGCCTAGCCATATTTAATCACCTGCCTGATCGTCAAAACTACTGTGCTACCAACACCAACAGCTGCAACTGAAGTCAACAGAAGCTGCTTAGTGCTCAGTGCTTTTGAAAATCAATCAGGATCCTAAATATAGTTTTAGGAGCCTAATTTTAACATATTTTATTAAAAATCTTGGCTTAATCTTAAAAAAATGATGTATGGCTCTTGGAGGCTTCAGATCTCAGCATTCAATGTTCTGTTTCTTGATCTGCTCTAGATGACACAGATAGAGCCCAGTACAATGTCAGCAAACTGCACCTTCATACTGAAGACAAGGGTGGCAGCAGACTTCCTTGTAGAAATCTGTGGGCAGTAGTTGATGTGCACACTGTAACTGGGCCATTCTTCCACGGCAAAAGAGGAAGGAATACAAAAGAAAGTCCAAATTGTAAAATGAAATGATAAATGCTAAGGTTTAACTTTTACTTTTCAGAACAAGTGTCTTTGGGCCAAATTTTGAAGTCCCTACTTTTATTTAAGAAAATTCCCACTGAAGTAAGGACCTCAGGATTTAGTCCTTTGTACTTTAGCTTGGAGAAGAGGGAAAATAATGCTTTTGTTTACAAACAAATCAAATTTCATATCTACTACAATTTCTTGTTTTTATGAATTCTGAGTCCCTTATATAGCAGCTCACAGTAGCTCATCCCATCGTTTTATTTGCCTTAGATTTATATTATTTAATGTTCATATAATTGCATGCTGTATTCATTTGACCAAATAATTAAAGCTGAAATATTTTTCAAGACCAAGAATTGAAATGTGGTCAAACAAGAACACATTTTCAATTGCTGAATTTAAAAAAAACATCTGAAACTTTAATATACCTATTTGGTTTTTACTTTTCAAACTGGGATTCTTATAACTGAAGCACAAAAGAAAGAATCAATTTTGCCAGTCTGTATTATAACTCTTTAAATGACATATCAATTCAACCTTTCCTTCATGTCAGAAAATTGACACTTATAAAAGAAATCAACTACTTCAATTTAAAAAAACGACAGCTAATACTATGGTTAAAAGCTTGATCTTTAGATGAGATACTATATCTGCCTTTGTAGCACTGGGAACGTGTTATGTTATTTATAAAATAAATGCATAGTCACTCAGATTGAGTATGAAAGAGATTTTTCAAAATGGATATTCTGCCATCTTTTATTTTTGCACTACGATTAAAATTATCAGACTAACATTTGTTATTTCACAGATTATTTCCCCCCTCATGTTTCTGAAGAAGATAAAACCAAAAGTCAATATTTATAATCTAAAATCTGTTCCTATAAATGGAAATAATAAATGTGTGAATATCTGGGCTTTTTAGATACCCTTTACCTGATATGCATATCAACAACTGCATAATATTTGTTCACCTTTGAGAAATTAGATTAAGAGACTTCAGCTGTAAACCAAAATTGTTGAACACATTACTGCATAACAAATTTACTTCTTGGACCTCTATAATTTAAAAAATATTGTAATAAAACGAATGTTTTAGTAGAACAAAGAAAAAACTAAAACTATGAACTCTAAACATGAGTCAAATTGATATGTATGTTGTTTCATGATATTAGAAATAAGGCTGTAATAACAGAACACAAGACTTTTCCTGGCTACCTTTGCTTACAAAATACCATACTTAAAACTGAGCAAATGCTTCCACATAGATGAAGCAGTTTTAGGATGTGCCAAAATGTCTATAACTTATCTATTCAGATAAATTCTAAAACCTAAACCAAATATAAAGACAATGGGCAGATGCTCAGCTGGCATAGATTGTCTCAATGGAGCTATGACAATTTAAACCAGTTGAAGATCTGCCCCAAAACAATGAGCTGATATCAACAAGAACCCAAGTTATATTTACATTTTGACATAAACTGTCTAAAAATGACAGTTGTTGGGTTATCACAAAAGTTTTTTTACAAGAGGTATAAATCATATTTATGTGTGATCTTGTTTCTGTTCAACAATGGTGCAAAACTGCTTTAGTCTTGGAGTGTTACTAAAACAGTAAATAAAATTATATACTATGGGATTGACTCTCCTCTCTCAGCAATGTCAATCAACTGGAGTTAAACCAGTGTAAGAGAGAGCCGAATAAGGCCCAGCACAATATAAAAGAAAACCACTGACTGCTAGAGTGGATTTTAAATAAGACTGAATACTATCTGTGTATGTATCTACTACTGCTATATATAATGCCCGCTCTGCAAGACCTTCATCTGATATAAAACTAAAACAGAATATTGCAAATGCAGTCGGAAAGTCACTATCAAGCAGTCCAAAAATTAAAAAAAAGAGTTTAAAACATTTTACATACATAAGAAAGGTAGAGATAAAGACTTTCAGTATTACATAAACAATAAACCATGGCTTGTACTCATATTAAATACAGTAGTCATGTTTTAATCTATCAGGAATTTAAAACGTAATAATATAGATGGAATCCTTAAAAAGGAAGGCAAAGGGGAAAAAGAAGGAATAAATTATTAAGTCCTTGCAGCTGAGGAGAAAATTGTTTTCCATCTCAACACATGATATAGTCAGTCAATGAGTTTTTAATCCTGCACAGACTGTACAAAAATATTAATACTTAAATGCTAGGTGCAGGTTTTAGTTGTCTTAAAATATAAAGTATTAAGTAAATTCTTGCTCATTTTCTATAGCTAAAAATCATATAAACATGAATGTATTGTTTACTGTATTTAAGAACAGTGTCAGCCTCAGATAAAGGTATAGAATTATAAACAAATGGTCCAAATTATATTCTTAAAAATTCTTATAAAAAAGTAACTAAAATTACACCTATGCAAGAATTCTTATCTGATTTGATTTAAACAACAACAAAATAAAGTTACACAAACTATACATGACGTGAAAAAATACAGTTATGTTTACATAACAATATGTAAAATAAAATAATTGGTATCCAAATCAAGTATATGCTGTCAGTCTACAAGAAAATGGCTCAAATGTTGAAAATGTCTGTTGTAATGTATCTGATACAAAAATGAATTTTAGATTTGTCCTGTAATACAAATATGCTGTTTTTCAAACTACTTTAATAAATAGTGCATATACAATAGTCTGTATATCACAAATTACAAGTCTGTCACCTAAATGTGCATTAATTGATAAAGGAAACCATGATTTTATCCTGCATATCCTGTGTTTGCTGACATGAACTGCAAGATTTCTTCTTCTTCCTTTTACAAAAAAAAAAAGGGCATTTTAACTTAGGCATACTCAGTAAATGTTGAGTTACTAAATTACATACCCTCCGTGTGCTAGACATATTAGCATAGTAGACATCTAAGAGTCTATTTAACAGAGTCTGTAGAGGAAGGTGGAGTGAGAATTGTATCTTCCATTCTGTAATCTTTTCTAGGATGAAAGTGAGGGCTTCGTGTATATCGAGGTTTCAAACTCACAGATGAAGGATGTGAAAAATTTCTTCTCACAGAATGTAACCTTGGTTCCTAAAAAGAGAAAAATACTGTTGTCTTTTCTCTGTATATTTAAAAACGGTGTTTTGTTTATTATACTAAACATGTAGTGGGAATGATCCAATTTAAGATATATATGTACCACCTGTCTGAACACAGGTGAGCATTTCTAATTTGGAGGATAAGGACCTTAGGTAGCTGCATGACTTACACATGTGGATAGTCCCATTGGAGTCAGTGGTACATGCAATGGGACTACTCACATGCTTAAAGTTAAACACATGCATACGTCTTTGCAGGATCAGGACTTTAATGTATTTGAGTTGTTTCTTTAACAAGCAGACAATAGAAGATAAATACTTTGTAAATCTCCTATTTTTCGCTCTTACAGCATAATTTCATGGTTCAAATACTGTTCTTATAATGTATGTAACTACTGATCCCTCAGCCTCTTGCAGGGCTCCCTCAAATCACTCACAAAATGTGAGTTCCATGTGCAATTGTAGATATAAGGCTAGATCTTCAACTGGTATAAATCATCATAGCGTCATTGACTTCCATGGAGTGACATGATTTACGCCAGCTGAAGATATGTCCCACAACATGGCCTAAGTATCCTTACCATATCACTCTGACACTATCTGTTTAAAAATAAAATGAATACATTTAAATGTATTCACATCTAACAGTTTTCATGCCAAACCACTTTACAAACTCACAAGGATCTCAACTGCAGTGCAACTGTAACAGCATGCAGCAAGACTGAACAATGGTTTAGGATAGGTAGTGAAAAACACCATATTCAATTGAAACTGTAAGGGGAAATGTAAGTAAGCACAATATTATCATCTAAATTGCAATTTTAGCCACAATACTAGGATTTACACATCCATACTTGTGTTCAGTGCCATGGGGTTTGAGCATTGGCCTGCTAAACCCAGGGTTGTGAGTTCAATCCTTGAGGGGGGCCATTTAGGGATCTGCAGCAAAAATCAGTACTTGGTCCTGCTAGTGAAGGCAGGGGGCTGGACTCGATGACCTTTCAAGGTCCCTTCCAGCTCTAGGAGATTGGTATATCTCCAATTATTATTATTATTATTATTCAGTACTTTGATTTACAGCTCTTCCAAACTCTAAAATGTCTACTAGCGTGGCTTTGTCCTTTGCCCCTGCCAGTGTGCTGGGGTATCATAATTCAGTGGACTGACTCAGAGGGAAGAGTTGCACCAACACCATTCCTACAGCACCCATGTGTTCTTGGAGGTCTCTCACCCAACCGTGACTCAGCATGACAATACTTAGCTTTCAGCCCATAATAGATTAAACCAGGGGTTCTCAAGCTGGGGGTTGGGACCCCTCAGGGGGTCGTGAGGTTATTACATGGGGGGGTCACATCAACCACTTTGCCTCCAGCATTTAAAATGGTGTTAAATATATAAAAAAGTATTTTTAATTTATAAGGGGGGGGGGTCACAATCAAGAGGCTTGCTATGTGAAAGGGGTCACCAGTAAAAAGTTTGAGATCCACTGGATTAAACATTGGGGGCAAGTCCTTTAAGTTATACTGATGCAAAGCTGATATTAGAGGCACTGCACTGTGTAATTAAGAATAGAATTTGCACTCTTATTATATTTCTATTATACTTGTATGGTATAATATTTTACTTCTTGATCAAGTATGATACAACAAGCATATAGTAATAATAAAAACATATTAGGGCTGTTAAGTGATAAAAAAAGATAATTATGATTAATTGTGTGATTAATCGCATTGTTAAACAATAATAGAATATCATTTATTTTAATATTTGTGGATGTTTTCTATATTTTCAAATATATTGATTTGAATTATAACACAATACAAAGTCAACAGTGCTCACTTTTTATTTATTTTTTATTACAAGTATTTGCACTGTAAACAACAAAAGAAATATTCTTTTTCAATTTACCTAATACAAGTACTGTAGTGCAATCTCTATCATGAAAGTTGAACTTACAAATGTAGAATTATGTACAAAAATAACTGCATTCAAAAATAAAACAATATAAAATTTTAGAGCCTGCAAGTCCACTCAGTCCTACTTCTTGTTCAGCCAATCGCTCAGACAAACAAGTTTGATTTGCAGGAGATAATGCTGCCCTCCTCTTATTTACAATGTCACCAGAAAGTGAGAACAGGCGTTCTCATGGCACTGTTGTAGTTGGAATCGCAAGATATTTATGTGCCAGATAGGCTAGACATTCATATGTCCCTTCATGCTTCAACCACCATTCCAGAGGACGTGCGTTAATGCTGATGATGGGTTCCGCTCGATAACAATCCAAAGCAGTGTGGACCAATGCATATTCATTTTCATTATCAGAGTCAGAAGCCACCAGCAGAAGGTTGATTTTCTTTTTTGGTGGCTCAGGTTTTGTAGTTTCCGCATCGGAGTGTTGCTCTTTTAAGACTTCTGAAAGCATGCTCCACGCCTTGTCCCTTTCAGATTTTGGAAGGCACTTCAGATTTTTAACCCTTGGATGGAGTGCTCTTGCTATCTTTAGAAATCTCACATTGGTACCTTCTTTGTGTTTTGTGAAATCTGCAGTGAGTGTTCTTAAAATGAACAATATGTGCTGGGTCATCATCCGAGACTGCTATAACATTAAATATATGGCAGAATGCGGGTAAAACAGAGCAGGGCCCATACAATTCTCCCCCAAGGAGTTCAGTCACAAATTTAATAAACACATTATTTTTTTTAATGCACATCAGCAGTATTGAAGTATGTCCTCTGGAATGGTGGCTGAAGCATGAAGGGGCATATGAATGTTTAGCGTATCTGGTACATAAATATCTTGTGATGCCTGCTACAACAGTGCCATGCAAATGCCTGTTCTCACTTTCTGGTGACATTGTAAATAAGAAGAGGGCAGCATTATCTCCTGTGAATGTAAATAAACTTGTCTGTCTTAGCGACTGGCTGAACTAGAAGAAGGACTTAGTGGACTTGTAGGCTCTGAAGTTTTAAATTGTTTTGTTTTTATGTGCAGTTATGTAACAAAAAATCTACATTTATAAGTTGCACTTTCACGACAAAGACTGCACTACAGTATTTGTATGAGGTGAACTGAAAAATAATATTTCTTTTATCATTTTTACAGTGCAGATATTTGTAATAAAATAATATACACTTTGATTTCAATTACAACACAGAAATCAATATATATGAAAATGTAGAAAAACATCCAAAATATTTAATAAATTTCAATTGGTATTCTATTAACAGTGCAATTAAAACTGCGATTAATTATTTTGAGTTAATCGTGTAAGTTAACAGCAATTAATTGACAGCCCTAAAACGTACATGTTGTTTTTGCTGCTGTAGTGCTTCCATAGCTCTCAAAGTACTTTATAAGGCTGTCTGATCATTAGCCCCATTTGACCTACAGAATAACCAAAGTACAGAGTCATATATGAATGGCTATACTGGGTCAGACCAATGGTTCATCTGTACCCATATCCTATGTTCTGACTGTGGCCAGTGCCAGATGCTTCAGAGGAAATGAATATAACAGGACAATGTTGAGTGATCCATCTTCTGTCATCCAGTCCCAGCTTTTGGCAGTTGAAGGATACCTGGAGCATGGGGTTGCATCCCTGACTGTTCTGGCTAATAGTCATTGGTGGACCTATTCTCCTTGAACTTATCTAATTCTCTTTTGAGCTGGGTTATACTTCTGGCTATATATATATATATATATATATATATATACACCTATCTCATAGAGCTGGAAGGGACCCTGAAAGATCATCAAGTCCAGCATGATTTTGCCCCAGATCCCTAAGTGGCCCCCTCAAGGATTGAGCTCACAACCTTGGGTTTAGCAGGCCAGTGCTCAAACCACTGAGCTATCCCTCCCCCTTCACAACATCCCATGGCAATAAGTTCCACAGCTTGTGCACTGTGTGAAGCGGTATTTCCTTTTTGTTTTAAATCTGCTGCCTGTTAATTTCATTGGGTGACTCCTAGTTCTTGTATTATGTGAAGGGATAAATAACACTTCTTTATTCACTTTCTCCATACCATTCACAATTGTATAGCTCTCTATCATATCCCTTCTTCATTGTCTCTTTTCTAAAATGAACAGTCCCAGTCTTTTTCATCTCTCCTTGTATGGAAGCTGTTCTGTACTCTTAATTATTTTTGTTGCCTTTTTTTGTTCCTTTTCCAATTCTAATATATCTTTTTTGAGGTGGGGCAACCAGAACTGCATGCAGTATTTAAGGTGCGGGCATGGGTTTATTCAGTGGCACTATATTTTTCTGTTTTATTATCTACACCTTTCATAATGGTTCCTAGCATTCTGCTAACTTTTTGAGTGCCACTAAACACTGAGCAGATGTTTTCAGAGAACTATCCATGATGACTGCAAGATCGCTTTCTTGTGTGGTAACAGTTAATTTACACCCTATCAGTTTTTATGTATAGTTGGGATTATGTTTTCCAGTGTGCATTACTCTGCACTTATCAACATTGAATTACATCTGCCATTTTGTTGCCCAGTCACCCAGCTTTGTGAAATCCCTTTGTAACAGTTAGCTTTGGACGTAACTATTTTGAGTAATTTTGTATTGTCTAACAATTTTGCCACTTCACTGTTGACCCCCTTTTCCAGATCATTTGAGTATGTTGAACAGTGCAGGTCCCAGTATAGATCCTTGGGGGACCCTGCTATTTACCACTTTCCATTGTGAAAACTGACCATTTATTCCTACCCTTTGTTTCCTATCTTTCAACCAGCTACTGATCCATGAGAGGACCTTCCCTCTTATCCCATGATTGCTTACTTTACTTAAGAGTCTTGGTAAGGGACCTTGTCAAAGACTGCTGAATGTCCAAATACACTATATTGACTGGATCACCCTTGTCAACATGCTTCAAAGACTTCAAACACCCTCAAAGAATTCTAATAGATTGGTAAGGCATGACTCTTCCCCAACATATCATATTTATCTATGTATCTGATAAATCTGTTGTTTACTATAGTTTCAAACAATTTGCCTGGGGTACTGAATTACTTCAGTAATTACTTCAGATTTACCACCTGTAAAGACCAGATCACCTCTGGAGCCTTTTTAAAAAATTGGCGTTATATTCGCTACCCTCCAGTCATCTGGTACAGCGGATAGTTTAAATGATGTGTTACATAACACAGTTAGTAGTTCTGCTATTTCATATTTGAGTTCCTTCAAAATGCTTGGGTGAATACTATCTGGTCCTGATGACTTATTACTGCTTAATTTCTCAATTTTGTTCCAAAATCTCCTCTGCTGATACCTCAACCTGGGACAGTTCCTTAGATCTGTTACCTAAAAAGAATGGCTCGGGTGTGGAGATCTCCCCCATATCCTCTGAAATGACGATTGATGCAAAGAATCTCCGCAACGGCCTTGTCTTCTTTGAGTGCTCTGTCAGCACTTTAATTGTCCAGTGGCACCACTGACTGTTTGGCAGGCTTCCTGTTTAGTTGGGATGTGCTCCCCTCATTGGCCCTGAAAGAACTGAATTAGGCTGGGGGGGAGGGGTAAATCAGCCAATTAATCTGTAAATGGGGGAGATATAGGCTGAGTGGAAGGTGCTAATTAGAAAGAAGCTCACCTGTGAGGGAACAGGTGGGGCTTCTATAAAGACAAGAGGCTGGGAGCAGTGGGAAGTGGCAAGGAGGAAGCCTGCAGTCTCTCTCCCTGAGGTAACAGAACAGGAAGGGGAGATAGGAATCCATAAGGAAGGGTTTACTTAGTAGCTCTAAGAGATAGGGTCTGACTAGTAAGGCTGATGGAGGAGCTTAAAGAAACACAGTAGGAAATAGTCCAGGAAAGAGAGCTGTACGATTGGTGAAGTTCCAGACCTTAACTGCCCTGGACTGGAACCCAGAGTAGAGGATGGGCCTGGGTTTCCCTACCAACCACTGCAGAGTGGTATTGCTAGAGGCAGTAAATGGGAAGACTGCCTGAGTCACTGGGGAGTGACACAGTCAGGGCAGTGGGTTTAAGGACTGCCTGATGCTGCTTGTGCGGAGAGACTTGGAAAGACTCCCCTGAAAGGGGAAATTGCAGTGTGACCTGGCCAGAGGACCAAGTCACGAAGCATCCGTACCGTGACTCTGTGAGCAGGAAAAGAGCAGCAACTGGGCGGAATGAATCCCTGGAATTGCCAGGAGGTGTCACCCAGCAGTGAGTAGAGCATCCATGACAAGCAGTCATAAAAATATCCTAAGATTGCACACTGAGTCTAAATTGGGAAAACAGCATAGATCTTCTGACTCATAGCCCTATAAATAATCCACAAAATTACAGGTGCCTTCACTTTAAAATTTCTATTATAGGCATATAGTACACAGATACAAGGAATTCTTTGAAATTAACGATGGATGTAAATAAGATTAAAGTATATTAATGCCATAGTTATGACTGAGGGGACATTTTTTCTAAGCACTTGTTTTCAGGTATTGATAACTTTCTGAAAACAATACCCTTTAGGACAGTGGTTCTCAACCAGAAGATCTGAGGCCCCTTGCGGGGCTGCGAGTAGGTTTCAGGGGGAGCCGCCAAGCAGGGCCAGCATTAGACTCGCTGAGGCCCAGGGTAGAAAGTCAAAGCCCCACTGCATGAGGTTGAAGCCTGAGCCCCGCCACCTGGGGCTGGGGCTGAAGCTAAAGCCTGAGCAATATAGTTTCATAGGGGCCCCATGGCATGAGGCCCCAGGCAATTGCTCTGCTTGCTATCGTCTAACACCAGCCCTGGCTTTTATATGCAGAAAACCAGTTATTGTGGCACAGGTGGGCCGTGGAGTTTTTATAGCATGTTGAGGGGGCCTCAGAAAGAAAAAGGTTGAGAACTCCTGCTTTAGGGGTTCTTTTTTGTTCTTAGCCCAAAGAAGAATTTTCTTCATAACTTTAGTATACCTCTCTGTTCAGAAGTTGTGAGATTTAAGAGATAATCTCAGTAAAATTCATATGTATGTTTGCAAATTTTACACATCTACAGAAAACTTCTGTTATCCATTTTTCAGGGAAAGTTTTGGTAAGATCCTTCCAGTTCTGGATGCATTTACCAACTTTAAGCTTTCATCACCTAAAAAAAGCACTGAATTGACTTCTACAGGCTTCCCTGGTTTTGTACACCTAACTGTAACTTAAAAGCCAAGTCACATTTGAAAAATATCAGTACACTAGGTTTAAAGTTGATTGTTTGAAATCAGCCAATTGAACAATGAATAGGTACAGACTCAAAACCATCTCAGAAAATATCAGGATGGTTCAAAATTTCAGGTGAGTAGTTTTGGGAGGCCTTGGTTTAGGCTGACTGGATTCAGTAGTTATTGGTGAAGGACAGCTGGGTTAAGGACTAGCTCCATTTATGGATGGCTCACAGATAAGGACAGCAGCATTCAGGCTATGTAAGTGTTCTAACCTGGATCAATTTGGTTTAACAAGTTGCACTACCCATATTAATTTTTGAAAAACAAGGATTTTCCATGCAAAACCCCCCAACCATTAATGCAATGATAAGGATGGATAAACTAATGTTTAAAAGTTGGAAATACAAAGTGAAAGTTGAATGCTCAAACCATAACTTTCCCCCTTTATTCTTATACTTTAAAATACGGTCTCTCTTCATAACATTATACAGTAGAACCTCAGAGTTACGAAGACCCTGGGAATGGAGATTGTTCGTAACTCTGAAATGTTCGTAACTCTGAACATAACATCATGATTATTCTTTCAAAAGTTTACAACTGAACATTGACTTAAAACAGCTTTGAAATTTCACTATGCAGAAGAAAAATGCTGCTTTTAACATCTTCATTTAAATGAAACAAGCACAGAAACAGTTTTCTTATCTTATCAATTTTTTTTAACTTTCCCTTTATTTTTTATAGTTTACATTTACCTGTATTTGCTTTGTTTGGGGTCTCTGCTACTGCCTGATTGTGTACTTCCAGTTCCAAATGAGGTGTGTGGTTGACCAGTCAGTTCGTAACTCTGGTGTTTGTAACTCTGAGGTTCTACTGTATATTATTTGTAAAATATTTCATACAAAATTCAATGTTTTCCCCATTGTATGCTTAAACTAATTTTAATGTCATAATAATCTAGTATATCTGTAGAATTAGGAACAAATTCTGAGAGCTGATGATCACCTACTGACTTCAGTGGGAGTAACTGGTGTTCAGCAACTTAAGACATTTTATATGGCAGTTCCCTTTGCTAAAATATAGATTCCCCAACATCCATATAACTTACATCTAACAAAATATTTTACTCTTTCTTTCACATGTGTTGTAAACCTTTAAACAGCGTTTTCATGGATAGTTATAGTAACAGAATATATTACACCCAAAACCTGTGTTGAAAGAACATTATTAAGATTGCAAACAAAAGCACTCTCAAGTTAGGAAATGCAAAATTGCTTTGCAAACTTAATTCAGCCCCCTTGTGCATATGTATTTCTATACAGTCTTTAATTAGATGACCACTAGAGCTGGCCAGAGAACAATTCAGTTTTGTGGCAACTTTTTGAGGTTTCAAAATTTGTCTCTGTTCAGCACTGGAATGGAAATTTTTATGAAATGGAATTGTATTGAAACAGCTGTTTTCAGATGAAAAAGGTCAAGTTTTTGATTTGGGTGTCTCTCTCTCTCACCCTCACCACAGAGTCCACCCTGGACCTCAGAAACCCTATCATTGAAAACTTCACTGAAATAAATACATTTCCGTGACACATTTTGGCTACAACTAAAAGCATTTTTTGACAAAAAATGTTTTGTTGGAAATGTTCCAACCATCTCTAATGTCAACATACTATTTTTTCTATAGGGCTATATCATTCAGTGCACAGAATTGATTGTGCTCACTCAACGAGCGGCTATCAAATATTTTGTTTTCTCTTTGTTTAATGTTTGGCCCTATTCCTTGTTTACTGAACTGTATCCAAAGCCTTCTCTTAAGACAGAATTATTGAATTCCCCATGAACTTTTCTATGGTACTCATCACCACAGTATCTAAGTCTTTGACAAATATTAATGAATTAATTTTCACAATATGCCTGTGAGTTCCACATCCATCAATTTACACCCGCACAATTCATCAGCAGGGTTGGAACCACAGAGCCTCTGCCACTTGAGCTAAGTAACTGATAGCAATAGTAGTGTCATCCTATATGTGGACCAGCAGTAGAGGAGGAAGAGACTCTCTGCCAGTAGGTTTCAAAGATATTTGCTAATAGCAAAGGAATGGTAAGGCTTAGGAAGCCTGGGTTCCATTCCAGGCTATGGCAAGGAGAGTCTCTAATGGGCACAGGTTCTTCTGCATATACCGCACCCCCCCAGCTTGATCCCTTCTGTTACATCCCTTTGAACTTGTCCCTGTCCTGTCTCTTCCCCATTACAGACTCCTCATTCCAATCCCTTTTCCCTCACCTAGCCAGTTCCAGTCTCCACTCCCTTCAGTTTTCTCATCCCAGACCCACCTCTTGCCCAGCAAGCCCTTGTCTCCACCCTTATCCAGTCCATTCCCCCCAGTCACCTTGCCCAGCCATTCCCAGTTCCCTCCTAACTGCCTTACCTCTTTTTGCCCAGCTAGTCCAAGTTCCCCCTCCTGGCTCCTCATCTGATCTGCCTCTCAAACTTCATCCTAGCCTCCTATGTCCCCCTCACCCACATTCCTCATCTCCACTGGCTCCCAGTCCCAGTCTCCATCCTTGGGCTCCTCATCCAATCTAAGTATCATTGTTTCCCCCGGCCCCCTGTCCCAGTCTCTTTGCCCAACCTGTCTCCATTCTCTCCCATCACCCTACCTCTAGGTCAGATGTTTCCCCTCCTGCCTCATCTCCTTCTCCACAACCCACTAGTTTTCAAGTCCAGTCCCCCCTCCAGTTTTTTATCCTCACATTCTGCCTCCCAGTTGTTCCCATTTCTATCCCAGTCTCCTTGCCCAGATAGTCACAGTCTCTGCTCCCAGGTCCAATTCCCAGTCTCTTCTCACCCCAATTCCCAGTCTCCCTCTCCTTCCACTTGTCATTCTCTAGTCCCCATCTTTCCCCTCACCCCAGGCTCCTTGACCCAATCTACACTCCCCCAGTCCAGCATTTTTCCTCAAGGCAATGGAATCAGGCAGCTTCCTCTTCCATGCTGTCTGGGCCCAGCAAGGGATAAATGGGA
Organism: Mauremys reevesii; assembly: GCF_016161935.1. NCBI lineage: Eukaryota > Metazoa > Chordata > Testudines > Geoemydidae > Mauremys > Mauremys reevesii. Next base: position 22,797,596 of record NC_052633.1, on the reverse strand, counting down.
GCACAGAAGAGTCTACCTGCTCTCTGTTCAGGTGCCCAGAACCGGCACAGCCCACAGCAATCCAGAGCTGCAATTGCAGGGAAAATCCCGTTCAGATCCAGGATGGAGTATGCGCAGTGTGGACAGAATCTTTGTGGAATTTGGCTGCTAAAATCTAAGGCTATATCTACACTACGGACCTTACAGTTGCACCGCTGCAAGGTCTCTTGTGTAGCCTCTCTATGCAGGCAGGAGAGAGCTCTTCCACCAGCACAATTAAATCACCCCCAAAGAGCGGTGGTAGTTATGTTGTCAGGAGATGCTCTCCCGCCGACGTAGCACTGTCCACACTGGAGTTTTTGTTGGTCGGGTTTTTTTTTTCCACTCCTCTTCTAAGTGACAAAAGTTTTGTCGACAAAAGTGCTAGTGTAAGACACAGCCTTAGCCTAAGGCCTGGTCTACACTACACTACCCGTCCACACGACGAAGCCCTTTTTTTCGACTTAAAGGGCTCTTTAAATCCATTTCTTTACTCCACCTCTGAGGAGATTAGCGCTGAAATCAGCCTTGCCGGGTTGAATTTGGGGTAGTGTGGACAAAATTAGATGGTATTGGCCTCCGGGAGCTATCCCAGAGTGCTCCATTGTGACCGCTCTGGAAAGCGCTCTCAACTCGGATGCACTGTCCAGGTAGACAGGTAAAGGCCTGCAAACTTTTGAATTTCATTCCCTGTTTGGCCAGCATGGCGAGCTGATCAGCACAGGTGACCATGCAGAGCTCATCAGCATGATGTGCACACTGCCAGGGAACATTGCCCGGACCGTACTTTGTGAGAAGGCTATGTCCATGTCTATATCCTCATCACTCTCGTCACCATGCTGCTGTCGCCTCCTCGCCTGGTTTTGCTTTTGCAGCTTCTGGTTCTGCGCTGAAAAAAGGCGCGAAACAATTGTCTGCCGTTGCCTTGACGACATGGCTTACAGGGAATTAAAATCAACAAAAAGGGTGGCTTTGCATCAAGGAGAAACACAACAATGGTCACACAGAATGGCCCCCTCAAGGACTGAACTCAAAACCCTGGGTTTAGCAGGTCGTTGATTTCACAAAACAAATCGGGTCAATTTCTTTTACATCTTAGGCTGGCAGCAGACAGTGCAGTACGACTGATAGCCATTGTCATCTCCTGGGTGCTCGGCAGAAGATGCTGCATTATGATTGCTAGCCACCATCATCTCCTGGCTGCTTACCAGAAGATGGTGCAGTACGACTGCTAGCCATCGTCATCTCCTGGGTGCTTGGCAGAAAATGGGAATGACCTGGCTGAGTCACTCCCATGTCTGCCCAGGCGCCCCTGACTGACCTCACTGAGGTCGGCTAAAAGAGCACCCAGGAGTATGACAACGATGGCTACCAATCGTAATGCACTGTCTGCTGCCAAAAGGCAATGAGCTGCTGCTGTGTAATAATGCAGTCCCACGTCTGCCAGCACCCAGGAGACGTACGTGACGGTGAGCTGAGCGGGCTCCAGGCTTGCCGTGGTATGGCATCTGCTCAGGTTACCCAGGAAAAAAGGCATGAAACCATTGTCTGACATTGCTTTCACGGAGGGAGGGAGGAGCCTGACGACATGTACCCAGAACCACCCACGACACTGTTTTTGCCCCATCAGGCATTGGGATCTCAACCCAGAATTCCAATGGGCAGCGGAGACTGCGGGAACTGTGGGATAGCTACCCACAGCTATCCACAGTTCAATGCTCTGGAAGTCGACGCTAGCCTCAGTACTGTGGACGCAGTCCGCCGACTTAATGCACATAGAGCATTTTGTGTGGGGACACGCACAATCGACTGTATAAAAACCATTTCTAAAAAAACGACTTCTATAAATTCAACCTAATTTCATAGTGCTGACATACCCTCAGTCTCTCTGAGAATGTGTGAAGTGCAATTTTTCAAAGATTTATAACTAGGCCAAATTTTCGAGTGCTTTTCCATGGGATGGCAAAAGGCACATCTCTGACACAAAAGTCACCTCCTGTGCCAAATTAGGTCTCTGTTCCAAAGCATGGTGGGCACTAAAGTTTTTTCAAAGAAAAGATCACCAGAATTGTTTTAACATGGGCCAAACAACATTTGCTACACATTACTGGAAAACCCTGAACTGTTTTGGATGAATTTTTTCAAAAAAAGTTCAGCCTGAGGCAGACACCTGGCATGAAAAATTTCACCTCAAATGGTAAAGCCTAGCAAAGTTATAATCAACTGAACACAGGGTCTTATAATGGGAATTGTCAGGCAACCTTAAAAATAGGGTGTAGCCCTGTGTATAGCTGATATTTATTTATATTTTTTGTTTGATCATCTCTTAAATAGAAGCTTATTTATTTCATATTTTCCATGTACCCTATCCTAAAGCTGTCTTTAAAAAGTCCAAATCATACCTTCTCTGAGCACTCAATATATTTTTAAAAAAATATATTAAGCTTTCTTTTCGGACAGAGTCTGCTACCTTTACTCATGCTGAACAGTATTTTACTCTGTGAATAGTCCCATATAAATCAACGCGACTGCTTCTTGAGTAAGACACTTACACATATGGGATAGCATATCTGAATCTGTCTTTTAAACAAGAGAGTTTATACACAGAATTTCAACTTTGATGCTATTGCTATGAAAGCTTTTCCAACTAGAAAATTACAAGTAAACTGGAAACTGATTTCTTTCATCAGGTGACACAAAAATGTTGGTGTGTCAACCTGTTATTTGCTTATATTAAGTAGGGACAATATATTTACTGTAGGATGAATTGCCATTATTAGTACTGTAGTCATTGGAAAAAAAATTATGTTGTAATTTAATTCTAAATTGCTACATGCAAGATCATTTTCACTATTATTCTATGTTGTTACTCTTCATCTATGTGCGTGTGCACATGAGGTGTCTTGCATATAAATAGAGTTTCTGATGGTAAATTTTAACCAATAATGCCATATTAATGTAATTTTTCACAGTTCAGAGTTTTGAAAATAAACACAGTTAAAAACCAATTTTAGCTATTTTGAAATTTCAACTACCACTCACACCCAATTTATGAGACATTATGGCCCCCACGTTTATTGAGATGTTAAATACACCGCAACCTCGATATAACGCCACCCGATATAACACAAATTTGGATATAACGCAGTAAAGCAGTGCTCCCGGGGGCGGGGCTGCGCATTCCCGTGGATCAAAGCAAGTTCAATACAACACGGTTTCACCTATAATGCGGTAAGATTTTTTGGCTCCCAAGGACAGTGTTATATCAAGGTAGAGGTGTAATTAATCTATATATATAAAGGGACTTGAAAAATTCTATTTTTCTTATTGTATACCTTTCTCTGTTAAGTGAAAGAGCATTCTTTGAGTTGAAAGTAACTACGAGAATAAGTATACTGAGATGCTTTGGAAACTATTTTTAATTATTTAGACATTTTAGATATTTTTAACCAATAGAACCCAAAACATACGTCTTGAAAATCTGCATAAACTAAATACAGAATTTCATTAAAAATAAATATTGGACTCCCTACATATAAGTAAGTCTCTCTGTCTGGCATTAATAAAGCAATACACAGTATTAGAAGATGTTGTACATGTGTATATTTAAAATTGTAGAAAACTATATGTATTATTTGAAAAAGTCTAAAACTGCATGCTTACTTGCTACCACAATTTATATACATATGAGGGAGAAGAGTGCAACTTTTCCTTTGATATTTAATGACTGCTGAGTGCTTAGTTATCATTCTATTAAGTTTTTCTATTAAAAAAAATCCTAAATTTTTTTTAAAAAAAGGAACAGCTTCTTTGTCATAATAAAGAGGATGGTTGTATACTTGCAACTGAATATATAATTCCAGAGCATGAAATGTTAAAAACTGGAGATGGGTACTCAAAATAGGATGGATAGAGAAGGGCACAGAGTGATTACTAACAAAGGAAAAGGGAAACAGGATGTCAAAAAGTTTTAAATAGAATAATTTGGCAGTAAAAATGGCTCAATTTTAAAATTTTCAACTTAAAGACAAGGTTTCAAAAATAAAAAATATTAAAATACTGAAAACAAACAATCACACTTTTAGGAAAAATAACTCAAAACATTCACAGAATCCTGGGAAGCTGGAAAAAAGTGGTGGAGGAAAAATATGCAAGATTCACTGTCTCAAAGATGAATGATATGGACTGCACAAAAGTAGTTTTATAAAAATGAACAACTGGTTCAGATTAATAAAGGAACAGACACAAACATACAGCAGACAACTAGAGAATCCTGCATTATTGGCTGGTTATACTTTGGCACACTTGACACCTAACCAGTTTGCAGCAATCAGGCATTGCAAAGAATGAACTGACCCTAAGTTTCACAATGGGCAGCCGCTAGTTGGTTCACTGAAGATGGATCTTGGCCATGTGGGGAGGACTGGACAAGAAAATCAGTACATCTGGACTAGAGCTGCCCAAATGGCTTAATAATGAATGCTCCACAAGGTCTGTCAAGTAAAGAGAGAGAATATACAGATCAGAGAAATTGGAGGGAAAAACTAAGCTGAAATGAGAGCAGACTACAAATACAGAAAAAGAATAGATGGTAAAGAGAGTACAGAAGGAAACAATGTACAGATAGAAGACATTCTCCTGAACCAAACACATTAATATAAAATGAATCAAAATTACTCAGTGGAGTTCAAACAATATTTCTGTTCTACAGACTGAGACAAGCAAATTGTGTGGGGGGACAGAACCCATCAGTTCTGTTCCAAGTGTTGTGAGAGACTGGTTGTGTAACTTTGAGCAAGACACTTATCTTCACTGTGCCTCCATTTTCTCACCTGTAAAATGAGCATAATAATACTTACCTAAATCAAAAGTATGTTGTGAGGCTGAATTTAAGTACCTTGAGATTTCTGATATAAGATGTTTTTAAAGTGCAGAATATATATTAATGACTATTGCCTTTTCCACAATACCTATCCCATAACTTTACCTTAAAAAATGCCACAATAAAATCACAGCCCTAATTATATTATATTAACTATAAATAAAGCAAAGCATTTTGGTTCACTGGGGTTTTAATTACAAGGTCTGAAAGTCTTTTGAATTCAAATGAATTCACAGAACAAACATGACTGAAAGGTCCAGGTATGAGGAAAGCTAATGGTTATAGGCATCAAAGCAATTTAAATATTTAAATATGAACATAAATGCTTTTACTATAAATGATTCCACTTGAGCAGAGTGTTCAGACATCTTCATTGTCCTAACACTGGGTTTTGTTTTGCCAGGCAATAACAGTTTTCCTAGACTGACAACTAGGAAAAATAACTCAAAAACATTCACAGAATCCTGGGAAGCTGGAAAAAAGTGGTGGAGGAAAAATATGCAAGATTCACTGTCTCAAAGATGAATGATATGGACTGCACAAAAGTAGTTTTATAAAAATGAACAACTGGTTCAGATTAATAAAGGAACAGACACAAACATACAGCAGACAACACAGAACAGGTCACCGAGATTCCAGCCAGCTGAACTATGGTATACTCACTCCCAGCAAGGTTTTAAAAAGTGGGGGCACATGCCTCCCTCCTGCTTTTTAATGGGCCTTTGCTCTTCCTCACCCAGTGCATATTCCTGCAAGCTAAAAAAATCAAGGCCATTTAAAAACAAAAACAGGTAGCAACTCCAATGTTATGAACAACATGAATTTGAACTGTGGGTAGCTTATTTAAAACCCTAGAAAATTCTAAAGCGACTGGTGAACTGAACTGATTGTGACTGGACTACATTTAGTTCTGGGCTCCTAATTAGCAGAAAAATGTTGAGACAATGAAGAGAGTTAAAAGAAAAGCTACAAAAATAGTGAGGGGATGGAAATAATTACATATAAGGAAATATTAGGAGAGTTACATTTGTGTAACTCTGGATTCAATAGCTGATATGGCCTATTCTAACCAAAATAATTAAATAAATAAAGATCCTCATGCTTAGAAATGCTCTGATTCAATCCTAGACAAAGCTAAAAATATGACTGCAGTCCTTAACAAAAAATAACAGTATCTTAGAACAATCCCAGGCAGAAATGAAAGCAAAATCCTTTATTAAAAAAAAAAAAAGAGAAAAACCTGCCTACCTTTGACAACAAATTGACTTAGCCTGCAAGATAAAAAGTTACTTTCCTGCAGAGAACTTACTAGTCATAATAGAGTGTCACCCTCAGTATATAAAAAAAAACAAAAAACAAAAACCCAATCCACAAAACCCCAAACCAACATATGGTTGAAGATAGTGGCATCTGTTGTTCTTGACAGGCACATATGTCTCCATCTGGGGGCATCTGTCCCATCTAGAATCTAACCTAATAGCAGAGGCTTTATTTAGCGACTAACTTTTACAGAGAACAATTTTTAATAAATCAGATGAATGTCATGGCAAAGAATGGTACAGTAAAAAAGTGAAGAAAATAAGCATAATCTCACAGAAGTTATTTTTGAAAGCTTCGGTACAGAAAAGTGGAAGGTAAACTGGATACTATGAGCACTATGATCATCGTTATACTTAATGGCATGGGGTATACATGATTGTTCAGGATTTAATGAAGAAATGTCACACCTCACTTTACTTCACCTACGTCAGTAACATTGATGAAGATGCTTACTATGTATAAAAATATAAATATATGAAGATGAGCTACAGAAAAAAAGGGAGATGTTTCTTGGCTGTATGAATCACTCCTACAAGTATCATTCTTCACAGATTCACACTCAGCCTCTTTTTTTTTTAATTCTAGCTCTCTAATTTTAATTCAAGACTACATTTAATGCTCTAGCCCCCTCTACTGGAAATCTCTAATGGGTATAGGTCTTAAATTAATGGGGGATTTTTCAGGGTTTTTAAATTTCCTATTTACAAGGAAGTCCACTGTGCAGAGCAATGAAAGGGAACACACACATATATAAAAGGACTGGCTGTGTTTAACCTCCATTTTATAAACAATGTGATAATTACTGTAGCTAGAGGTTTTTCAATAAGGATTCCTTGGAGGCAGCTTGGTGATCGCTCGAAGAGAGGGGAAGTTTTGCTAATTTGTAGCATTCTAAGTTGCATCCCAAAACCCACTTAGAAATCTCCTGTGAGGATATGGTTTGTTCATGCCATCTTTCTGCTATGGGTTTGATACTTTGCAGGCAGAACACCAGGGCACTCCTGCCGTCAAGGGAATGAAGTCTCCTGTCTTTGGAAAAAGCATGGGGTTTATGGAACAATACAAGTAAGTGATTGATGTGGAACTCAGACACAATCTGTAACCTAAGGGAAACTTTCTCTTTGTGGAATACTATATAAGGAGAGTCTGCTATCACGGCTGCTAGCTCACTGACCCTTCTGGCCAAAGTGATGGCCACTAAGAATGCCACCTTCATGGACAGGTGGGTCATGGCATGTTGCCATAGGTTTGACGGGTGGACCGGTGAGTGGTGATAGGAAAAGGTTGAGATCCTTTTGGGGCATAGGTTTAATAAACGGTGGGAAAGTCCTGATCAAGCCCTTCATAAACTGCACAATAGCCAGGTGTGTAAAGACAGAAAGTCCCCCTAATGGAGGAAGAAAGGCACTAATTGATGCTATATGTACTCGTAGTGAACTCAGGGCCAGACTTGAAGATTTTAAGGAGAGGAGATAGTCTAGACTAACTGGAATATGCACAGCACCTAGTGAATGTTGGTGGGAACATACCCAGGCCAAAAAACACCACCATTTAGCCAGGTAGCATGTTCTAGTGGAATCCTTTCTAAATTGGTTAAGGATTTATACATCTTTACATTAAAAAGGTTGGACTCATCAAAGGGGAGATTGTGGATGGTGGACCTCTCTAGAAAAGCCTGACAACTGGAGCCACAAGTCCCTTTGCATGATCAGCCCTGTGGCTAAATTTCTGGACACTGTAGGTGTGCGGCATCTACTGCAGTCTGGAGAGTCATCTTTCCTACTAGCTTCCCCTCATCCAGAAAGGATTGGAATTAGGCTCCATCTTCCATGGGAAGTTTGTCTTTAAAGTCCGCCAAGCCTGGCGTACATGTTGAAATCGTATCTTGCTAATAAAGCTTGGTAATTAGCTACACAAAACTGGAGACCTGCGGAAGGGAAGACCTTCCTACCCAAGAGATCTGGTCTCTTTGAACCCTTATCTGCCAGAGTGGATTTCTGGCAGTGCGACAGAGTTCTTTCTGTAGCCACCTGCATAATCACCAAGTTAGGGGCAGGATGGGAAAACAAAAAGTCAGCTCCTTTGGTAGGACAAAAAACATCTTTTGGCTCTTTTTGGTGTTAGAACACAAGATGCTGATGTGTGCCAAACTGCTCTGGCCAGTTCTAATATAGCTTTGTTAATTGGAAGGACTACACTGGTCGGTCCTTGCAATTGCAAAGACCAAGAGCCGGTGTTGAGAGCACTGGATCTCTTCTAATGGGATCTGTGGCTCATTAGCGACCCATTGCAACAGCTCCTGATACTGAGAGTGGTCATTCAATCGAGAAGTTGATGAAGGAGTGATGGTGTTGTCTGGAGATGATGAGGAAGCCGCCATCAGAGCTGGTTCCAGCTCTTCCTCCTCATACATCAATGGAACTGGCTGAGGAGAAGAGGAATACAACTCTCTCAAGAGGTCTGGTCACCTGCCATAGGGGTCCCAAAGGCCCTAATAAGGCCAGAAGGAGGGATACATTGGTCATGGTGGCCCCCAAGGCAATCAGTACCAGCTGTCCTGTGGGGGTGGAGGGGTCATATCCAGATGGATGGTAAATACAGCCTCTCAACTGTCTGTCGGGGCTCCTGTGCTTTACCGGAGATACCGGTGCAGGTATCTCTTCTGACTTCTGCAATTCCAAGTCCACAGTGGTGGTACCATCAGCACTGGGTGCTCCTGCCTGATGGATGGAGATGTAACTGCTCCTGGGATGTCAGTAATGATTACCCTTCTGCGATAAGGATGTCCCTCAGGAGGAGATAGCCTAAAAGGAGTGGAGACTACGGGGAGGAGAGGAATGTATCCTATGGTGTACAATGGTCTCTGTACGGCCGAGAGTCTGGGGAGTTCTAGCAAAAACACCTGAAGGATGGGGCTTGTCTGTCACAGCCTGTCAGTCTTTGGATAAACAAGATCGTACCAATGATGCATCTGGACCTGTACGCATAGATGAGACTGGAGAGTGTATGTCTTTCCACTTCAGTCCTGGGAGTTTCGGCGGAGCCAGTTCCATGGGTTCCATATGTGACATCTCACCCAAGCTGGACCACCTAAAGAAGGAAACGCGTTTCTTATGGACAATCCTCTGTGGGGATCTGTTCTTATGCCCATGAGATTGCCCCTTACTCTCATGGGAAGCCTTGTAGGAGGATTCCTTGGGCTTTAGTGGTAAAGGTTCTTCATAGAAACATAGACTATCAGGGTTGGAAGGGACCTCAAGAGGTCATCTAGTCCAACCCGATGCTCAAAGCAGGACCAATCCCCAACTAAATCATCCCAGCCAGGGCTTTGTCAAGCCTGACCTTAAATACTTCTAAGGAAGGAAATTCCACCACCTCCCAAGGTAACCCATTCCAGTGCTTCACCACCCTCCTAGTGAAAACGTTTATCCTAATATCCAACCTAAACCTCCCCCACTGCAACTTGAGACCATTACTCCTTGTTCTGTCATCTGGTACCACTGAGAACAGTCTAGATCCATCCTCTTTGGAACCCCCTTTCAGGTAGTTGAAAGCAGCTATCAAATTCCCCCTCATTCTTCTCTTCTGCAGCCTAAACAATCTCAGCTCCCTCAGCCTCTCCTCATAAGTCATGTGCTCCAGCCCCCTAGTCATTTTTGTTGCCCTCCGCTGGACTCTCCAATTTTTCCACATCCTTCTTGTAGTGTGGAGCCCAAAACTGGACACAGTACTCCAGATGAGGCCTCGCCAATGTTGAATAGAGGGGAATGATCGTGTCCCTCGATCTGCTAGCAATGCCCCTACTTATACAGCCCAAAATGTCGTTAGCCTTCTTGGCAACAAGGGCACACTGTTGACTCATATCCAGCTTCTCATCCACTGTAACCCCTAGGTCCTTTTCTGTAGAACTGATGCCTAGCTATTCGGTCCCCAGTCTGTAGCAGTGCATGAGATTCTTCCATCCTAAGTGCAGGACTCTGCACTTGTCCTTGTTGAACCTCATCGGATTTCTTTTGGCCAAATCCTTCAATTTGTCTAGGTCCCTCTGTATCCTATACCTACCCTCCAGCAGATCTACCACTCCTCCCAGTTTAGTGTCATCTGCAAACTTGCTGAGGGTGCAGTCCACGCCATCCTCCAGATTATTAATGAAGATACTTAACAAAACCAGCCCCAGGACCGACCCTTGGGGCACTCTGCTTGATACTGGCTGCCAACTAGACATTGATCACTACCCGTTGAGCCCGACGATCTAGCCAGCTTTCTATCCACCTTACAGTCCATTCATCCAGCCCATACTACTTTAACTTGCTGGCAAAAATACTGTGGGAGACCGTATCAAAAGCTTTGCTAAAGTCAAGGAATAACACATCCACTGCTTTCCCCTCATCCACAGACCCAGTTATCTCATCATAGAAGGCAATTAGGTTAGTCAGGCATGACTTGTCCTTGGCGAATCCATGCTGACTGTTCCTGATCACTTTCCTCTCCTCTAAGTGCTTCAGAATTGATTCCTTGAGGACCTTCTCCAAGATTTTTCCAGGGATTGAGGTGAGGCTGACTGGCCTGTAGTTCCCACTGATCCTCCTCCTTCCCTTTTTTAAAGCTGGGCACTACATTAGCCTTTTTCCAGTCATCCGGGACCTCCCACGATTGCTATGAGTTTTCAAAGAGTTTTCAAGGCCTGTGCTTGGAGAGGCACTGCTGGTTGGTTGAGGCTGATGTACACAGAGGGAGGGTCTTCCAGGTCCAGTTCGGAGCAAGGTGTCAGTCTCCTCCATCAGGAAAGTTTTTAGTCAGAGCTCTGATCTTTCTAATTCTGGGTGGGAAGGATTGACAGATACTGAACTTCAAAGACATAGGTGCGTCATCCAGGCAGTACAGGCACCATTGATGCTTGTCATTGATGGAGAAGGAGTGAGGGCAGGAGATGCAATTTTTGAATCCCGGGACTCTGGGCATAGTCCTGGGACTGGGGAACATTTTCCCTGAATGGCGGGTGGGGGAACTATCCTATACTAACTAACTATAACTACTAAGCTAAGATATAAAAACTATTTACAAAGAGTTTACTTTACAGGTTATGCGCAGAGTGAAGGAAGACACAATTCTGACTCAGGTCATGTGCTGATAAGAAGGAACTGAAGAGGTGTCTACTCATTGCCTCTTATACCCTTGGTTGGGAGCTGTGCGGGTCAACGAATATTGCGTTGAAGAATTTCTGGACTCGGGCACATGGCATGCATGCATATTCCACGTGTAGAATACACAAAGGGATCATCACTCAACAAACATACAATTATTTTAATCTTTCATTAACTGATGTTTGTTCTGAGTTTTGATGATGTAAAGTGCTGTTATGTTTTCACAGGAACTGTCATACCAAATCCATCCCTTTAGTCCCAGACTCTTGTTTCTGACAGTGGCCAGTCCCGGACATTTCAGAGGAAATGTAAGAAACCTCAAAGTGGACAATTAAAGAATAACCTGCCTTAAGGATAAATCCCTTCCTAACCCAGAAAGTTAGTGGTTGCTTTATGCTGTGAAGCACAAAGAGTGATATCAAATCTAATTTGTCTTTAAACCTATCTAACACAACTGTGGATTATCTCATTAGCCATATGTTTATTACTTTTTGCACTACTACTAAACTCTTGGCCTCAATTATATTTAGTGGCAATTAGTTCCACAGGTTAATAATACAGTGTGTAAAACAGTATTTCCTTTTATTTCTGTTTTAAATCTGTTATTTTTCAATTTTATTGGATAGCTCCATTTATTATTGGGAGAGCTGGTATTTACCCCCTAAATTAAGTTGCCTAACATACTTTGCATTATGAAGGATTCTTGCGACCTTTTCTTTGAGATGCTCTCACAGCTCATTTGTTTGTAGGAGTCCTTTGATATTTGGAAGGGGGAAATACCCTCAGGCTAAAGCAGTGCCTGTTCTTTGTTCCATGAAGAAATTAGTTACCTGCAGTGCCTCAATTTTTGGATGCCCAGTTTAAGACACCCAAAGAAGCATGATTTTCAGAAAATGCTGAGTACCTTCTTCCCAAAGGTCAAGATCCTTTAAAGTATCTCAAGTTAGGCACCCAAAAATTAAGACACTCAAAATCATTAATCACTTTTGATAACAATACCATTTATATAATGATGCAATATTTTCAGTATTCTTTTTAACCCATTCTTTATACATCCTAATGTTATGTTTACTTTTTTGAGTGCCACTGCACATTCAGCAGAGGTTTCTAGTGACTGGCCACACTGACACCAAGGTCTTTTTTCTCGGTAGTTTCAGTTAATTTAGAACCCAGCAAATTATTCCTTCCAGTATGATTACTCCTTGGATTTTCCAGTACTGAATTCCATCTGCGACACTGTAAAGTTCATTTGCCTAACTTTACCAGGTGCCTCCGAAGTTCCTCCTTGAAGTCTTCTCAGGTTTGAGCCAACTCGAATTATTTTGGTTTTGACATCTTATTGTTCACTGAAAAGGAAAGTATTAATGAGAGCCTGTGGACCCAGCTGGTCTTGCCCCATTAAACCTGCAGTAGATGCCAGGCACAGAGAGGGGAGCTAAAAAGAGGAGACTTAGGAGAGCAGAGGTCTGCTCCTCCTGATGTGAGAGTAGTCTGGCTGCAGCCAATGACTAAGGTAGCTTGCTGGTTGGACAAGCCTATTGGTGGAATGAATGACCAGACTCTGGGAGACCAGCCAAAATACTATCTGAAGATAAGCCCCAAATATAAAGGTGGGGTCCCACTGAGGGTTCTTTGGATACCCGTTGTTGTGAAGTTGTGGTTTTTCCTGATTCCTTTTGGACCATAACACTCCAAAAGGAGGAAGACTGAAGTTTGCTTTGGCTGGAGGGTTAACACACCACTACACTGGACTCACAAAAGAGCAAACCTACAAGTAGAGACCTGCAGCTGGGTGATTTGTACCCTGATGGGCTACAAGGGGACCAATGCAGAGACAAAACCAATCAGACCCATTACCCTTTACTTTGTTAAAATCTTGAAAATATGCTGGTATATTAGAGGAATGATTTTTGTCATACAGAAGCTGTGCTTGTCTGTCCCTCTCTCAGCATGTTCAGCTATATATTTTAAAAATCTATTTTTAATTATTGTTTCAGTCAACTTTCTCCTAGAGAAGTAAGGCTCATTAGTCTATAAGTCCCTGTACCATCCCTAAAGTCTTTTTTTAAAAACAAGAATTGCCATTTGCTAGTCCAGGGGTAGGCAACCTATGGCACGGGTGCCAAAGGCGTCACGCAAGCTGATTTTCAGTGGCACTCACACTGCTCGGGTCCTGGCCACTGGTCCGGGGGGCTCTGCATTTTAATTTAGTTTTAAATGAAGCTTCTTAAACATTTTAAAAACCTTATTTACTTTACATACAACAATAGTTTAGTTATATATTATAGACTTATTGAAAGAGACCTTCTAAAAATGTTAAAATGTATTACTGGCACGCGAAACCTTAAATTAGAGTGAATAAATGAAGACTCGTCATACCACTTCCAAAAGGTTGCTGACCCCTGTGGCTAGCCTATATTCCTCTGGAATAGCAGCTGATCTTCATAAAAGATGGCATTTTTATTAGCAGCTCAGCCACTTCATTATTAAGTTTCTTCAGATATCCTCCATCTTCAGAAATCCTGGTGATTTGTTACTCTTTAATTTATCAATTATTTCCAGCTCTTCCTCATTTGACACCTTATTTTATGACTGTCTCATATTTATTACCTGAATAGAATAATTCCAAGGTAGTATCTCCCCAACATCCTCTGTGGTGAAGACTAATGCAAAGAAATAGTTTAGCTCCTCTACAATGCTCTTGTCCTCCTTACTTACCACCTGGCAGTACATAAGACCAAAGGAAAAGAAAAAGACTACAGAGCTTACTTTAACTGGCTCAGGCTGCATCACAGGTGTTTGCATAGCTATGGCACTCTGGGCATAAACTTGGTGATATGCTGCTTGAACTCCATGATCAGAATATGGCTGTCAAGAAAACAAACATTTGTTATAAAAAGATTTTTAAGAGTACAAAAGCATGTTCTATATTTATATGTTTTTTGTAAACTCTCATGATTTAAACTGCTAAAAATTGTGGACTAAGCTAACATGAGTACATTAATCAGTGATTTTTTTAAATTTATTTTTTCTCCCAATGCAGAATAGATTTTGGTAATTCACCTAATATCAGGTTTCAGAGTGGCAGCTGTGTTAGTCTGTATCAGCAAAAAGAACAAGGAGTACTTGTGGCACCTTAGAGACTAACAAATTTATTTGAGCATAAGCTTTCATGGGCTAAAGCCCACTTCATCAGATGCATGCAGTGGAAAATACAGTAGGAAGATAGATATATATATACAGAGGACATGAAAAAGAGGAGGTTACTCACCTTGTGCAGTAACTGACGTTCTTCGAGATGAGTGTCCCTGTGGGTGCTCCACTCCAGGTGTCGGTGAGCCCCTGCGCCTTTGATTGGAGATTTCTGCAGCAGTACTCGTACCAGCCATGCATGCACAGAGCCTGCCCCCCCCCGCTCTGAGTATACCTCTTAGTGAGCATGCGCGGCCGGTTCCCTCAGTTCCTTTTCTACAACGGAGGCTACCCCAACTCCAAAGTAGAGGGGAGGAGGGTGGGTAGTGGAGCACCCACAGGGACACTCATCTTGAAGAACGTCAGTTACTGCACAAGGTGAGTAACTTCCTCTTCTTCTTTGAGAGATGTCCCTGTGGGTGCTCCACTCCAGGTGACTTAGAAGCAGTATCTCTCAAGGAGGTAGGGACGTCAGATCTGGTAAGAATGCAGTAGATAATACTGCTCTGCCTAGTCGTGTGTCAGAGAGAGGGCCCTGAGTAAGGGCATAGTGTTTAACAAATGTGTGTTCAGAGGACCAAGTGGCTGCTTTACAAATGTCAGTCAATGGCACTTTATGTAAGAAGGCTACAGAGGTAGATACAGCTCTAGTGGAATGCGTTCTGATGGATGTTGGAGGTGTAACGTTTTTTATCCAATAGCAGAGTCATATGCAATCGGAGATCCAGTTTGAAAGTCTCTGGGTAGAGATAGGCATGCCCTTGGAGCGTTCCGCGATGGAGACAAAGTCTAGAAGAGTTTCTGAAGGGTTTGGTTCTGTCCAAATAGAAGAACAAGGCCCTGCGCACATCCAATGTGTGCATTGTGGCTTCGAAAGAGTTTGCATGTGGTTTCAGGAAGAAAGTTGGTAGATGTACTGGTTCGTTGATGTGGAATGAGGCGTGAACTTTTGGAAGGAATTTGGGGTGTAGCCTTAGGGTAACCTTGTCCTTGAAAAAGAGCATATATGGTGGATCTGCCATAAGGGCTGCTATCTCTCCTGCCCGTCTGGCGGAGGTAATCACCACCAAAAAGGCTGTTTTCATCAAGAGGTGTAATAGGGAGCAGGTGACTAAGGGCTCAAAGGGTTGATGAGTTAGAGAGGACAATACTAGGTGAAGATCCCACAGAGGGGTAGGTGGCTTAATGTCTAGGTATAAGGTTTGGAGTCCCTTAAGGATATGCTTGGTGATGGGCTGAGCGAAGACCGAGGTATTGTCGATTGTATCATGAAAGGTTGTGATGGCACCTAAGTGGACTCTGATGGAGCTGAAGGAAAGGCTGGCTTGCTTGATGTCCAATAGGTAGTTGAGTATGCGGGGAAGGGGTGCGGATGTAGGAGACAGTTGTTTAGTTGAACACCATTCTGTGAATCGCTTCCACTTTCGGAGATAGGTGGTATGGGTGGATTGTGTACTGCTGTGTAGAAGCACCCTCTGAACTTGGTCAGAACAATCTAGTTTATGTTGGGAGAACCATACAGGTACCAGGCTTTGAGCCCATGAAAGCTTATGCTCAAATAAATTTGTTAGTCTCCAAGGTGCCACAAGTACTCCTCGTTCTTTTCACTTAATATCCCATACTTGTTTATCAGTGCCACCCAGTGCACACACCTTTCTTCCTAACCTGGAAGCACATTAAAGAGATTAATTTCTGTACTATGAATCCAGTTTACTCATAACTGTAAAGGAATAGTGTATAAATTTATTAGATTAATACTGAAACTCTGTAACCAATATTTTTGGCTTGTTTTAAAAATATTTACTCAGGAAAGATGCAGAATAAATTTTTCTTCAAGTGTATTGTGTGCATGTAGCTTCCCCTAATATCAATAGACTATGTACCTGTGGGTTGAGGGCATGATACAGCCGTGTTTTCCTAAATTAATTTTGGTTTTATTTGTAGTTCATCAGCCTCCTAAAATTTCTTTGTACATTGGTAACCTTCTGATTCATGCACAAGTGGTAGAGCATGCAAGATAAGTATGAAATTAGCCAGCAAAGGAGCAGTGTGTGCAGCTGCATAGGAATGTCAATATATATTTATTTTAGAGACAAAATGTGCAGGCTTCTGCATATACTGTTTGTCATTTGCTATAATTTTTAGTGAAAAATACATGACTTGGGCCCTTACCCTTCATAGTCCTTCTAGCTGCTTTGGTGATGAAGAATTGTTTCAAGGAAAGAATACTGTACCAATATATCACAATAATTGTACAGGTCTTTTTTGTAGCTCCATTTTCAGTAAAAACATATTGCTACAGCAATATTGCTATATTTTCCTTCCACTTCTTATATAGTCAATTACTAACAAATGGTTTTATCATAATTTTTCTAATACTTTCTCTATCTAAAAATTAACAATTTTTGAGGGGAAAAAAGACTGCAAAAAAGGATTGCTGTTGACTAAGTAGTAAAGATTCATATGCACAAAACAGCAGAAAAGATTTAATTCTTAGAACCTGGAAAACCTTACTATTCTATTCCCCAGACCACTTGTCAAACACTGTGTTTCTCCAGAGAAAAGTATTCCAGCCAATTTACATTCTTAGAAGCATTCAGATCTGACTATAATCATTCAACAGTCCTAACAAGCAGTTCAGTATGAACTTATTCAATCTGAACTGTTAGCATCAATGTGGAACTAGCAGAAACATTTAACCTAGTCCTCCCACTGCTGCCCACAATCCCAGGGCAGCCTTTCAAAATATTTCAAAATCCAATGTTTCTGCTAGGAAGCCAGGCCAGGAACTCTGAGATAGGTTACCAAGAGGCACTGTGGTTGCAATGACTTAAAACAATACTAGTGTGAGCATGGAGAAAAAGTGCAAAGGGTTGTAAACTTCTGCATGGCTGATGTGGTTGCACTGAATTGTTTGTGCTTA
Source organism: Mauremys reevesii (assembly GCF_016161935.1). Classification (NCBI taxonomy): domain Eukaryota; kingdom Metazoa; phylum Chordata; order Testudines; family Geoemydidae; genus Mauremys; species Mauremys reevesii. Next base: position 22,780,117 of record NC_052633.1, on the reverse strand, counting down.
AATTGGTTCTGTTTAACTGGTTCAAATAAAAAATGTTCAAGTTTCTATTGCATATAAGTGTGTATATATATTGTATATAAAAGTTCCATGAAAGTACCTCTGGAACTGCAGCTTCCATTAGAGAGAAAGGAGGAGGTACACATCCACTGTCCTGTGCAATTTCTAGTGGCTGATAAATAACTTCAGAAGGGTGAAGATAAAAGAATGAGGTTGAAGAGGCAGGAGACTGAAATAAAACAAGATTTAGTACAGGTTACTGAACTGTGCCAGTGGTAAGCAACACCAAACTAAAGACTTAAATAACTGACACTGAAATTTAGGCAACTTAAAAAAATATTTAAAAGTTTTAGATATTACTCTTGGCTTCGAGTCTCTTTGCTAGTTTTGTGTTTTTACAATCAAATTTTCTTCTTTAAAAATGTCTCTCTCTCCTCTGCTATGTGAAGGGCCAACACAAACAAAAGGGAAAAGTAACCTACTGACCATACAGGGGAAATAATTAAGATGATTTTACATGAAGTTCTGTCAAAAGCCCTCAGTCAACAAACTGTAAAAATTAAAAAAAAAATTCTCATTCAGTTATAGTAATCTTAGATACTACTGTGTAAAAAAAAAAAAGTCAAAAGCTTGCAAACACAAGTCTCAATTTTAAAATTGATGGTGTTGCTTTAACATTTTAATCCCAGGGCAATTTGGTAGACAAGAAAAAATACAAAAGTCAGAAAGCAGGAAAGAGTAAGAAAGTTTTCTAAGCATATTAACAGTGAACTGATGTACTTTTAAAAGTAACTAAAATATAAAATTGTTTAAAATTCCAAATCCATAATTGAAAACATATATAAACTTAATACATTTATACATTATAAAAGCAAATTGAAAGGTTGTTTTTTTTAAATCCCTGCAAAAATAGGATAGTTTTGTTTTACCTGCAATAGTTGACAAAAAAATAAATAAATAACTAAAGTAGAAGAGGAAATATTGCTTTGTGTATTTGTGACATCATAAATTCCTACAATAAAAATACAGAAACCTCATCACCAGTTGTGGCGTTTAACTAGGAAATAAAGCAATTTTCAAGTATTTTGTTTTTAAAACATATTCATTTGTAATTTGTATGTCTACCCATGCATTCTGTTAATCTTTTATGATATTATGAAAGTATTGATAAAGACTTTGTAAGGTAAAATTGTGTTGAGATTTACACTTAAAGCAGGATGAACATTCCTGCGTTCCACACTGTAATGACTAAATTTAGTTTAGTCCTCAAATTTACCACCACAACTCTTCAGAGAACAAGTTAATTTTATCCCCCCACACATTTAAAAAACAAAAGGAAACCCCCTCCTCAAAAAAATGTAATTAACTTAGTTAAGGTTGCATTTCCTAGGAATGCAATTACTACCTTATCAAACAGCACATTCCACAGCCTAACAACAAATTCATTTTAATTTTTAGCATAGAACCACTCACAATGCACATATGTATGCAAAACCATAATTCTATCCTCCTACTATCTCATGTAAAATAATACTTCATGTATCTATAAATTAACAATCTTGCTTAGTTTGTCAAGCATTGTGTAAGTCTGTGGTGCTAAACTAGGGCCTGGTCTACACTACGCGTTTATACCGAATTTAGTAGCGTTAAACCGATTTTACGCTGCACCCATCCACACAACGAAGCCCTTTATATCGATATAAAGGGCTCTTAATACTGATATCTGTATTCCTCCCCGACGAGGGGAGTAGCGCTCAAATCGGTATTGCCATGTCGGATTAGGGTTAGTGTGGCCGCAAATCGACAGTCTTGGCCTCCAGGAGCTATCCCACAGTGCACCATTGTGACCGCTCTGGAAAGCCATCTGAACTCGGATGCACTGGCCAGGTAGACAGGAAAAGCCCTGCGAACTTTTGAATTTCATTTCCTGTTTGCCCAGCGTGGAGAGCTCATCAGCACAGGTGACCACGCAGAGCTCATCAGCACAGGTAACAATGCAGTCTCCTGAGAATCGAAAAAGAGCTCCAGCATGGACCGCATGGGAGGTACTGGATCTGATCGCTGTATGGGGAGAGGATTCTGTGCTAACAGAACTCCGTTCCAAAAGACGAAATGAAAAAACATTTGAAAAAATTTCCAAGGCCATGATGCAGAGAGGCCACACCAGGGACTCAGTACAGTGCCGTGTGAAAGTTAAAGAGCTCAGACAAGCCTACCAGAAAACCAAAGAAGCAAACAGAAGGTCCGGGGCAGGGCCGAAAACATGCCGCTTCTACACTGAGCTGCATGCAATTCTAGGGGGGTCCGCCACCACTACCTCACCCCTGTCCGTGGATTCCGAGGTGGGGGTGGTAATCGCAGCCATGGCTGAGGATTCTGCAGACAGGGAAGATGAGGAGGAAGAGGAGGACGAGCTTGTAGAGAGCACACAGCACTCCGTTCTCCCCAACAGCCAGGAGCTTTTTCTCACCCTGACGGAATTACCCTCCCAGCCCTCCCAAGCAACTATCCCAGACAATGAAGCCATGGAAGGGACCTCTGGTGAGTGTACCTTGTAAATATAAGACATGGTTTAAAAGCAAGCGTTTTTTAATGATTAATTTGCCCTGAGGACTTGGGATGCATTCGCGGCCAGTACAGTTACTGGAAAAGTCTGTTAACATGTCTGGGGATGGAGCGGAAATCCTCCAGGGACATCTCCATGAAGCTCTCCTGGAGGTACTCCAAAAGCCTTTGCAGAAGGTTTCTGGGCAGCGCTGCTTTATTCCGTCCTCCGTGGTAGGACACTTGACCACGCCATGCATGTAGCAAGTAATCTGGTATCATTGCATGACAAAGCCTAGCTGCGTATGGTCCCGGTGATTGCTGGCATTCAAGCAACATCCGTTCTTTATCTCGCTGTTTGCTGGCATTCAAGCAATATCCGTTCTTTATCTCGCTGTGTTATCCTCAGGAGAGTGATATCGTTCATGGTAAACTGGTTGAAATTCAGGAATTTAAGTAAGGGGACAGAGATGGCCATTCCTACTGGGCTGTTTGCCTGTTGCTTAAAAGAAATCCTTCCCTGCAGGTAGCCAAGCGGGGGGAAGGAGGGCGGGGGCGCGATTGGCGCTGAGCTTTTCCGCATTTGGCTAGCAGGGATCTTTCCTGCTACCAGCCACGCGGTTGGGGGGAGGGGGGGAAGGAGGGTGTTTAGCAGTGATCTTCCATGATACCAGCCACGGGGTGGTTTCTGCTGCTGCACGTTAACAGGAAAGAAGCAGCACTCAACGGGCTTTGCTTGCTATTTGGGAAAGGAGGGCGCTGGATAGATGAAGGCTGCAGAAGACGAAAGACAATGGCTTACCATGACCGCATGCAAGCAGAATTCTGATGCCCGGACCTGCGTCTGTGATCTGTAACACCAAAGCCGCAGGCACTCAATATTAAGATGCAAAATGCGACCTTGTAGTGAAAACACATGTGCTATGTAAGGTGAATAGTGTTGTTCACCGTGAAAGAGTATGACCATTGTTCTCTAACATGTATCTTTTTAAATACTTCTCTCCCTTTTGTCCCTCCCTCATGCAGCTGCAAATTTTTCAAGCATCCCTACTCCGTCCCAAAGGCTATCTCAGATAAGGCGGCGGAAAAAAAAGACGCGAGAAGAAATGTTTTCGGAAATCATGGAAGTGACCCGCAATGAAAGAGCGCATCTGAATGAGTGGAAGGACGTGGTAGCAAAGTACAGGAAAGATGCCAGTGACCATGAGGACAGGAGGGACCAACGTGAGGATAGGAGGGACGAACGTGAGGACAGGAGAGACGCTCGAGATGAGAGGTGGCGGCAGGAAGATCAGCGGTGGCGGGATGCAACTGTGGGGCTGCTGCGTGATCAAACGGACATGCTCCGGCGTATGGTGGAGCTTCAGGAACGGCAGCAGGATCACAGCTTGGAGTGTGGTCTTTGAAAAATATAGTGAAAGGAGAGTATGCCAGAAGGGCCCCTATTTCCCTAACTTGCCGACTTGACATGATGGCTACCAGAAATGCCATTTTCACTGATAAACAGAGGCACAAACAGGTAGTCAGTGGCTCAAACAGTGTCCTCAAGTTAAGGACCAAGTTTGGATTCCAAACCAGAATAGAACATTTGACTTGTGGGAAGAGATTTCTGACTCCTAAGCAATCTCATTGTAGTTGAGTGAGCAAACACGGAATAACTCTCTATTGGAGAGTGGAAAGCTGTGATGGCTGCCAGGTGGACCCTAACAGAACTCAACAACAAACCTGAGTATTTTAGTTCAGGATGTAGTCCAGTATATCTGACAGCTATGAGGTTGCTGGTGGAATGTACTTTAGGTCACACCAGCAGCAAAATCTTGTCCATTTTTGCAAGTAAGTGTACTGCGTAGACTGTTTCCTGCTATGTAATAGTACTCTTTTTACTTCCCCTGAACAGACTGTTTCTAAACCCGCAAACCATTGAGTAGCCATGCTTTGAGGTGAAGCACTCTGAGACTGGGGTAAAGGATCTTCCTGTCTTTTTGGGAAAGAAGATAAGGAGCAGTCACAAGAATGATCAGCTTTACGAAGGTAAGGAAACGTTGTCTGTCTGGGTCAGGGTGGAACTCTTAGAATAACTCTGGCTTTGTCCTCCTCTATCTTGAGCAGAACTTTGGATATTAGAGGAGTCAGAGGGAATGCATACAGTAGACCTGACAACCACAGAAAGTGAAAGGCATCGCCACAAGGACTGGAGACCCAGGCTAACCTCTGGAGCAGAACTGAGCATGTTTCTTGTTTCTGGCCATGGAGAACAGATCTAGCTAAAGGATGCCCTATTGCCAAAATATGTGGTTGAGTACAATGGAATTTATTTCCCACTTGTGGTCTTGACAAAAGTGTCTGCTGAGGGTATCTGCAGTTACATTCTGATCGCTTGTGAGGTAAGCTGCTGTGATGATGATCTTATTGCATATGCACCAATTCCAAAACTTTGACAGCTTCGGCACAGAGGGAGGGGGATCTTGCTCCTCTTTGTCAGTTGATATAGAACATGCATGACATGTTGTCCGTCATGACCTGTATGTATTTGCCCTAATCAATGGTAGAAACTGGAGATAGGCATATCTGACTGTCCTGAGTTCTAGGATGTTGATGTGCAGAAGATATTTTCTATGCTCAACCCCATAATAGAAGAGCAGGGACAGACAAGGTGCTGGGGGGCTGTTTTAAAAAGGACATGCTCTTGAGGAAAAGGAAGCCATTTCTTCAATGGAAATAAAAGACCCAAAAAAAGAAATTGGAGGCAGCAGGGACTTTACCTCCCCTTAAAGGTCTTGGACCAAACCCAAGACCCACAAAGAAGGGTGAGATAACACTGAAAAAGATTACGTTCAGGTGTTTTTTTGTTTTCCATAGGTCTGTAACTCCCTTGTGCCTTTTAAGAGGTGCGTGGCCATGTCTACACTAGCGAGTTTACAGCGGCACAGCTGTACTGATGCAGCTGCACAGCTGTACTGATGCAGCTGCACTGCTGTAAGATCGCTCATGTAGCCACTTGATGCTGATGGAAGAGAGCTTTCCCATTGGCATAATAAAACCACCTCCACAAGCGTTTGAAGCTATGTCGGCAGTGCAACTGTGCTGATGTAGCTTAGTGAAGATGCTACCTACACTGACAGGAGAAGCTCTCCCACTGGCGTAGGTACTCCACCTCCCCAAGAGGCAGTAGTTATGTTGACAGAAGCCCTTCCATTGACATAACACTGTCTACATGGGAGTTCGGTTGGTGTAACTAGGTTGCTCCTTTTTCCACACCCCTCAGCGATGCAGTTATATCAACCTAAGTTTGTAGTGCAGACCAGGGCTAAGGGTGGGCCAAATGGTGACAGAGGCCACTGCTATTAGACTAACCACAGCATGTCTAATTGCCCTGTGTTTCAGGAACTTAATGTTCCCTTTGAGTTCAGATTCAAAATCCCTTGGATGGCAAGATTCCCCAAGTAGACTCCCCATCCATATAGACTAGAGAACTACAAGCTGGACAAAGCTCTCTTGTGGTAGAGAAATATTACGTGAATAAACAAACTGGATGTGATATTTTATTAAATTGTACTATATCCCTTCCATTGTGCCCTGAGATATAGCAAACAATATTAACCTGAACAGTGCTGATTAACTGATTTGGGAGATATAATTTCATCAACTGAATTATGGACAAGTGATTTAAAAATTGAAAAAGCATACTGTGCATTCAGACAATGAAAACAATGACCAACTGCTGCAATTATAGAATATATTTACCTGTGGAACACTCCATTGCCACTGACCTGAAAGACACTGTGCAGGTGCCTAGGTTCATAAAAATAAGATAGTTTATTATTCATAATTCAAACATTCTTATATGGAAAACACAGATCTTTCAAATAAGTTGTTTTGAAAATAAAACAGACCCTGCATTCTAGTTATAATTGATTTTCATTTCATTTAAATTACATTACTTTTATTTTGGTGTTTGGTGTTCTGTAAAGAAGACTGTTGCTTTAAATTGCTCAGACTTTCACACATGAAAGTCATACAGTTTTGCTAATCATTGTTCTGCATTTTTTTTAAATGGATATGTAAAATAGATCCCGAGCTGTAATTTAACTCTATTGTGCCTCTCTGGCACAGGAAAAAAAGCAAGAAAGCGCACAGACCTTACTAGTTGAGGAGTCCGTTACTGTCATTTACAATCTTCACTGGCAATGTTAAAGCACATTTCTTTGCTCCCCCATTTTTCTGCGAGGGAGCCAAGAAATCTGCAGAAGGTATGAATTCTGCGCCCCCCACAGAGCGCAGATTTCTCCCCGGAATATGTCATTAATAGGCACGTCATTCAAGAAGGCTACTGATGTGGCTGCTGCTCTTGTGGAGTGTGTTCTGACCTGTGAGGGGGGTTGTAGCTCAAGTTGACGGTAGCAGAGCTGGATGCAGCCTGAAATCCATTTGGAAAGTCTCTGCTTAGAGATGAGTTTGCCTTTAGAGTGTTCCGTGGTGGAGAGCAACAGCTTAGAAGTTTTTCTGTACGACTTGGTCTATTTTAGATAAAAGGCTAGTGCTCTTCTGACATCTGCCTCTTGCCTGTCCTTATGAGGTTTAGGGAATAATATGGGACGATGGATGGGTTGGTTGAGGTGGAATGAAGAAGGGACTTTAGGTAAGAATTTAGGGTGAGGTCTTAAGAAAAATTGTATATGGTAGATCTACCATCAGGGCCCCTATTTCTCCGACACGCCTCGCTGACGTGATGACTACAAGAAAGGTTACTTTCGTGGAAAGATGTAGTAGTGAACATGTAACCAGAGGTTCGAATGGGGCAGTCATCAGAGATTGAAGCACTGGGGTGAGGTCACATGGAGGAATTGGGGCTCTGGGTAGAGGTCATGAATCTGCAGGAATCTTTTAGTAGTTGGATGTGCAAAGACTGAAAAGCCATCCACCTTGTGGTGGAAGGTTGTAATTGCTGCCAGGTGTACTCTTAATGAACTCACGGAGACACCTGATTTCTTATGGTAAAGTATATAGTCCAAGACTACGGGCAGGGTAGAATTGGTGGCTTTGATTTGTTTGTTTAGGCCCCACATGTGGAATCTCTTCCATTTGTGGAGTTATGTCGAATGTGTAACTGGCTTTACTGTTTAGCAAGATATCCTTAACTTCTTTGACGCAGATCATCTCCTTGCCTTGGAGCCACTGAGAAGTCAAGCTCTCAGATGGAGCGTCGCCAGGTTCTGGTGCAGATTTTGGCCTGCGTCCTGAGAGAGGAGATTTGGAAAGAGTGGAAGGACTTGCGGCGGGCATCTATTTTAGGTATGGATACCATGTTTACCTAGACCATGCTGGAGCTATCAGGATGACTTTGGCTTGATCATATCTGATCTTGTGTATGACTCTGGGCATTGGCGGGATGGGAGGGAAGGCATGCAGAAGAGGTGCATCAGATCAGATGAAAAAAGCATTTCCTCTGGATTTTGGTCCCAGACCCGCTCTGGAGCAAAATGTTGGAAATTTGCTGTTCTGGCTCATGGCAAATAGGTCTATCGAGGGGAACCCCCATAGTTGAAATATGTTCTGGATCACTGAGGTGTTTATTTCCCACTCATCGTTGTGTGAGAACTTTTGGCTTAGCGTGTCCGCTGTGATGGTCTGAGATCCTTGTAGGTAGGTGGCTGATATGTTGATGTTGTGTCGGATGCACCATGTCCACAACTTTATGGCCTCTGTGTATAGGGAGTGCGATCTTGCTCCTCCATTTGTTTATATGGAATATGCAGGCCACATTGTCCGTCATGATCTGTATGGTTTTGTTTTTGATTAGAGGCATGAAGTGCGCATAGGCATTGCGAACTGTTCACAGTTCCAGAATGTTGATGTGGAGAATTGATTCCGAAGACCACCAGACCTGTGCTGTGAGGCTGTTTTAAATGGGCACCCAACCCAGTAGGGAGGCGTCCGTTGTAATTATCATTTGGGGGGGAATGTTGTGTGGGCGAGTCCACAATTGTAATGAGTCCTTGACCTTCACTGGCATGCTTAGGAGTTTGGTCAGTCTTTGTTTGTATAGAATGTACACTGTCCTGAGCCAAGCTTGCAGGCAGCGCGTGCATAGTCTGGCATGATTTATGACATATGTGGTCACCGCCATGTGACCTAGTAGATGAAGGCAGGTCCTGGCAGACACTTGTGGACTGTGTATCATGGTATCGATCAAGTATGTCAGGGCGACGAATCTCTGAGGTGGTAGTGATCCTTTTGCCTATATAGAGTCTAGGTGGGGTCCCTATAAAGTCCGGTTGTTGAACTGGTGTTAGCATTGACTTTTAAAGGTTTATTTGTAGACTGAGATCTGTGAAAAGTTACATTGTCTTTTGCGTGGCTTCGACAGCTTCTTCTCGAGTGTAAGCCTTGATTAGACAATCATCTAAATATGGGTAGATCATGACCCCTTGCTTGCATAGGTGGGTTGCCACCTGCTAGCACTTTGGAAAACACTCGGGGGGGCTGTGGAAAGGCCAAAGGGTAGTACTGTGTATTGGAAGTGGTCCTGTCCCAGTACAAATCAGAGGAATAGCTTGTGTGCTGGGTATACAGTGACGTGAAAATATGCATCTTGCAGGTCAAGGGCTGCAAATCAATCTGCTCGTTCCAGAGCAGGAATTATTGTTGCTAAAGTAACCATCCTGAAACATGGTGTTTTGACAAATTTATTTAGTTTCCTGAGGTCGAGAATGGATGTCCATTCCCCAGACTTCTTTTGTGTTAAAAAATAATGGGAATAAAAGCCCTTCCCTCTGTGTTGTACCAGCACTGGTTCTACCATGCCTAGTTGCAGGAGGTATTCTATTTCCTGTTTCAAGAATGACCTGTGAGAAGGGTCCCTGAAGAGGGATGGGGAGGGAAGGTGGGTAAGGAGAGGAACTGGATGGAGTAGCTGGTCTTGATTATCTCTAGTACCCATTTGTCAGAAGTGACAGTATGCCAAAATGGGTAGAATGGTACCAGATAGTCTGTAAGACGGTTCGTGCAGTGTGGAGTTAGCAACAATAGTTGCGGGAGGTCAGTCAAGCCCTCAACCAAACCTTCAAATTTGGTGTTTGGAGATTGGTTGCTGTGACGTGGAGTACTGTGAAAAATCTGATCTTCGTTTGGGTGGTATTTGCCTACGTCTTTGAGGATAATACGGTCTCTGGTTCTGTGTGTACGGAGCCTGTCTAGGACGTTATAATGTATAATATCTGCCTTATTTGCATTTTGTTGCAGGTGTATAGATGCTTAGAGATCTAAGAGTGGCTCTCGAGTCCTTTAAGGAGTGAAGTGACTCGACAATCTTGCTGGCAAACAGCTTCTGACCCTCAGAAGGAAGGTCCTTTACCTTGATTGCACCTCTCTTGGAAACCCTGACAGGTGAAACCAGGAGGCCCAGCAGTTGCAATGGTCCTCACCGCTGTGTTATCAGAGTCCAATGATGCCTGAAGGGCTGTTCGAGCTATACGGCGGTCTTCAGAAATGAGCGATGTAAACTGCTCTCTCTTTTCCCCTGGTATAAGTTCAATAAAGTCTGCTAATTTTCAGTAAGTCGTATGGTCATATTTGCCAAGAGAGCTTCCTAACTGGCAATTCTAAACTGTAATGTTGCCAATGAGTAGGCCCTGCGGCCAAGTAAATCCAGCCTTTTTCACTCGTTATCATAAGTTGTGGACATGGAATAATGGTGCCTACCTCTTTTGTTAACAGCATCCACCATGAGAGAATTTGGGGGCTGGAAAATAAAAATTCTAGCCCCTCTGAAGGGACATAATACTTTTTCTCTGCCCTCTTACATGTAGGTTGGATTCTGGCACGGGTTTTCCAGATGGTTATGACGGGCTCCATAATGGCAAGGGAATCTTTGAAGATGTTGATGTTTGGATTTTGTCCAAGAGCTTGGGCTGAGATTTGGTAACCTCTTCAAGAGGATTTCAAGTGTGTTAGCTATTATTTTAAACAGTCCCTGAAACTGTTTGAAATTGTCTCCAGTAGTAGGGGACAGAGGCATGATAGTCTTGTCACATGAGGGAGACAAGTCAGTCACAGGAATAGCCTCCTGGTCTAACTCCTGCTCTGTTTGCTCAAAAGTCTGTACCTGGGAGACGTCAGGTGGAACTACTGGTTTTGGTGAGAGGTGTCTATACATTTCCCTGCTGCTTGGTGGCTTGGGAAAATATTGCCTGTATGCGGCCCATGGGTCCCAGAATGACCATTGTGGTCGGCAAGGCACAGGTGGGTGTCCCCGTGAGTGTCCATACCATCGCTGTATGTCTGGTCTGGGATGGTGTCTAGCATGCTCTCGTGGCTCAGATCTGATACTGGTCTGCACGGGTGAGGAATGCTGAAATAAAGAAAGTTCCCCCTCCTCGCCCTCCTCACTCGAGGGGGGGGCAGATGCAGGTGGTGGACGCAATATCAGTACAGAGGAGAAGGGACTCAAGTTCCAGGCTCACTGTCAGGTCCTTAGGTGCAAAGAACTGCTGTATTCTTGGTACTGGAGGAGGCACTTGCATTTGTTGCAGTACCGGGAGGTAGTGCAGTGCCAGGGGCATAGGTGCCGATGTTGACTGCACCAGGGACTTAGGAGGCTTCAGTGCTGATGCATCAGTGATGTGCAGCAGAGAGCCAGGAGGTGGCCCCAGTGCCTTAGAAACTGCAGAGGCACTCGCTAGGGAGGATTTTGTTGTTGCCACTGGTGCCGTAGAGGAAAGGGCAGTCTTTTCTCTGCCTTCCTTTTTGGAGCCTGGCCGCTTAGGGTCTGTGGCTTTAACAGTACCCACGGTACCAGAAGTCCCTGCTAACTCGTAGGTACTTTGCCGCAGCGTGGTCGGTACCAATGCAGTAGAATGAGCCGGGGAATGCTTCTTTTTAGATGCAGGTTTGGTAGGAGGAGTGGTAGCTTTCCTTTTTGCAGGTCTTAAAAGACAGGTCCCTCCCACATGAAGCAGAGGAGGAGGATCTGTCAGAAGCCACCTTCAGTGATTGGTCACTGGGAGAAGTTTGCGTTCCTGGGATGGAGGGACTTCTCCACGAGAATAAGCTTAAGTTTTAGGTCGCTTACCTTCCTTGTGCGGGTCTTCAGATTATGGCAATGAGTGCATGTTTGGGGTACATATGTTTCCCACAGCCACCTGACGCATTGTGAGTGTCCATCAGAGATAGGAATTGCTTCATGGCAGGAGATGCATTTAAATCCAGGAGATCCTGGCATTTCAAATGGCATATCCCCGGGACAGGATGAAGTTAGAAAAGAATTTTTTTTATACAGGGAGAAGAAAAATAGAAAGTCTTAACTAACTAATCTAAATGTACTAATAACACTAATCTAACTTTATATACAAAAACTGCTAACAAGCATATCTGAGGTAAAGCAAGTGAAGGCACTGCCGGAGCTCTGACTCGGACCAAGGGCGGCTGAGAAGGAACTGAGTTGGCGGGAAGGAGGGGCGGTTGGAGGGAGAGGCGGCTGCACAGTGCTAATCAACTGCCATGACAGGCAAGAGACAGGGAGAGCACATGTGCAGCCCAGCCAGATACTGCTGTTGAAATTCTCCGACTAGAGGCGCAGGGTGCGCAATCACCGAAAGTGGAACACCCACAGGGACATCACTCGAAGAACCACCTCAAGCTATGAAATGATATACCAGTTTTCTAACTTTTACCTGGTAAGGATATGTAGGTTGATGATAAACAGGTTGAGCTACCATTACAGGGGAACTGGAAATGGACCGTGACTTTAAAAGAAAAAAAAAGAGATAAATTAGAAATTTTAATACATTAATCTCAGGAACTGTTACTTTTACTAAAACATACACCTTAAGTACTATATGCTATACAACTTACCATTTTAAAAACAAAATAATTTATAAAGAATGGTTACTTACAGTAACTATGATTCTTTAAGATGATCACTTGCATGGCACCACACTGCAGACAAAGCACATAGCCTAGGCACATGAACTAAGAACTTTCTTGGAAGCAGTGTCCATTGGGACTGCTCACATACCCTATATCCTCAAATTCCCCCCAACCCCCCGACCAATCCTGTGGATATGAAAGGGAGTGCAGCCTCAAACCTAATTTAAGTTCTTTCCACAAAACACAAAATCTGCTGGAAGACTCTGGAATAATGAAATATATCGTACCAAAGTCCACAAGGTTGAAATAATTGAGGGCCCTGATACTAAAGGACACAGAGTATGTCTAAACAGCAAAGAAAAATCTGCAGCTCACCCATGCCAGCTGACTTGTTCTTACGGGGCTCAGGCAGTGAGCCTGTTTCACTACTGTGTAGTCTTCCAGACTCAGGCTGCAGGCCAAGCTCTGGAACCCTCTCACCTCGCAAGGTCCTAGAGCCTGGGCTCCAGCCCATGCCCAGATGTCTAAACAGCAGTAAAACAGCCCCATGAGTCCAAGTCAGCTGGCACATGCCAACCGTAGGTTTTTCTTTGCTGTTTAGACATACCCTCAGCACCAGAGGAACCAACATCAATGTACTGGGAAGCCCAGATTTGAGGCACTAAAGCTTGAGGTAGTCAACACCAAGGTAATCAATGCCCAGGTGCTCAACACAAAGGGTATGTCTACATGGCAGTTAAAAACCTGTGTCTGGCCCATGTCAGCTGACTCGGGCTTCTGGGGCTCAGGCTAAGAGGCTGTTTAATTGTGGAGTAGATGTTCGGGCTCAGGCTGGAACCTGATCTCTGGGACCCTCCCACCTCGCAGAATCCCAGAGCCTGGGCTCTCGCTTGAACCTGAACATGTACACTATAATTAAACAGCCCCTTAGCCCAAGTGAGCTGGCATAGGCCAGATGCGAGTTTTTAACTGCAGTGTAGACATAACCATGATGTCTAAAAGACAGAATCCAACAGTAAACTCTATGTAATCCGTAAGTTTCTTCCCAGGACATCTTTCCAATGCAGCTTTTTGGTAAAGATAAAATATCTGTCTTTTGGGGCTGAAAGAAAGGTGCTTGCCCTTCCCTGTTTAAACCCAGCACTTGATCTACCACCATTTATCCTCTTCCCAAAACAAACACCAATTCTAAAATGGATGAGAGACAGATTGGGGGATATGTTTGTGGCAATTTATGAATTCCATTTTTTGTGAACACTGTTATATTTCATCCTCCATTTTGAATGTAACTTTTACTGTGGCCTGAAATATTCATTATGGTATCAGGAACTTGACACATAGTAGGGAGGCTATGACAGAGCCATCAGCATTGAAAGTCCCTCTCCTGGAGGAACGACGGGGTTGCTATCATCAGGGCAACTGACTTTGAACTTTCTGCCCAGAAGCTGACAGCGGGAAGGAGCATGGAAAATATCCAGTGGAAAAACAAGGACAGAAAAGGTAGAAAAGGCTGTTTTAAAAAGAGGAATATCCTTTAAGCAAAGGAAAACCATTTCATTGCCAGAAACAAAAGACCAAGCTGAAAAAAGTGGAGGCATGAGTGGCTTTATCTCCCTAAAGGACTGTAGTCAAACCCAAAGCTCCCAAAAGGGGGTGAGATCGCACTGAGGGGACTGCATTCAGGAATTTATTTTCCATAGATCTGTAATTCTCTTGTGCCTTTTAAGAGTAAAGTGTGTGTGTGTGTGTGTGTATAAGAAATTCCTTTGTTAAACTGGTGTTCTTTGCTTTATGGCTACACTGACTCTGTTAACTAGAAAGCTCACATTGCCAGGTAGACTCTGGGGGAAAAGTGTGCACACTGGTTCTGGGGTCTAGGCAGGGCCGGCGCTTCCATTTAGGCGACCTAGGCGGTCACCTAGGGCACCTGGATTTGGGGGGGCGGCAATTCGGCAGCAGGGGGTCCTTCCGCGCTCCGGGTCTTCGGTGACAATTCTGCAGCGGGTCCTTCACTCGCTCCGGGACCTGCTGCCGAAGTGCCCCGAAGACCGGGAGCGCGGAAGGACCCCCCCCCCCGCCGCAGAATTGCCGCCAACGACCGGGAGCGGGGAAGGACCCCCACCTAGGGTGCCAAAAACCCTGGCGCCACTCCTGGGTCTAGGTGGCCAGACTACAAGGTCTCACTGCCCAAGAAGAGTGTTGTACACTGGGTCTGGGAAGTGAGTTTGAGAGATCCGAAGCAAGGTACAGTGATCAGTCACTACTCAAACCTAGGGAGTTTATTAGCATTTAGGATTCAGTGGTGACAATAGACTGGAGTCTATTCAGAAACTGGACCAGCGACTGGTCTAGATTGTGACTGCATGTTCTTACAAAACTCAGTAGTCCTGAGTTCCAATTCTTTGCTCTGACAGCCAAAACCTTTCACAACATTTCTACATAGTTCTCTGTTATGAATTTCTTTCTGCTCTATAATGTCTCATCCTTTATTCTATATTTAAAAAAAATAGTTGAGGCCAAATTAAGTGAGAATTTAAACTTCATATACTTTTTTGTAATATTATGCATTTTTAAAGTCACCGATTCCCTAGGATAAGGCAAAGGTAAAAGCATTAACATAATGTAAGTTTGTTTTATTCAACAGGATCTATGAAGCCTGTACTAATGATCATCTGTTAACTGCAGTTACCGCTTAACAGACACATTAATTACATTATATGATGCAGTTACAGTCAGAAAAGCAGCCAGTTCCTTAGCTGCCATCAAACATCATGAGAGACTAGGCAGGTAAGGTAATATCTTTTATTGAACTAACTTCTGTTGGTGAAAGAGACAAGCTTTTGAGCTAACACAGAGCTCTTTGTCAGGTCTGGGAAACATACTCAGAGGTTGTGTCTACACTAGAGATCTTACAGCAGCGCTGCTGTAAGATCTCCCCTGGAGGCGCTGGGGGGGGGGGGCAGCAGAGGGGGAGGCTGAAGGACAGGATGATATTTTCAATGGGTAGACAATCTGCCCATCCTCCACCTGACCCCTAGCTGGCAATGTTGGTGGTTGTTCACCTACTGGGGGAAAGGAGAGGAAAAAAGTGTGTGGAGGGAGGGAGGGGAGGGGAGGGTTAGTGAGTTATAGATTGTTGTAATAAGCCATATATCCAGTGTCTCAATTCAGTCCCTGATTTTTAGTTGGCACTTAGCACCCCACAATGGAAGCCTTACAGGATAACACCAAACAATTGATTACAACCCATATTAGATGAGGACCACATCCTGAAAGAAATCTTTCCCAAACCACCTCTTCTGGCCTTCAAACAACTCCCCAATCTCTCCATGCTCATCATCTGAAGCAAGCTCCACACAGACTAGGACACACCAACTGAAAGTGGCACACACTCTGCCAGAACAACAGATGCAAAACCTGTAGACATATCTTCACTACTATGATGATCAACACCCCAATCAACATGCCGTTCAAGATCTATGGGTCTTATACTTGCCTATCACAACATATGAAGTACCTCACCCAGTCCACTAAACGTAACTTTGCTAGACACTAAAAATCATGGACCAAATAGAAACACTGGATTTATGGTATATTCCAACAATCTATAACCCACAACCTCTCCCAGTTTTTCCCCCTTCAATCCCCCCTAGGAGTGAAGAGGTGTTAAGGGGCCACTTCACCTTGAATGGTCCCTTAAAATAAGTGTATGTGAAATATACTTATGCTAAGCAATCTGTTCCACCTTGTATTTAGCTGGGACACACTGAGTACGTTTCCCAGACTTGAAGAAAAGCTCTGTGTAAGCTCAAGAGCTTGTTTCTCTCACCAGCAGAAGTTGGTTCAATAAAAGATATTACCTCACCCACCTTGTCTCTTTCATATCCTGAGACTGACACAGCTATAAAAATACTCCCTACAATCAAAGATAATGTACAGTTAGCAAGTTTCACAGTAGTAATTAATTTTCTTCAGAGTTTTATCTATTTTGTATAACAAGGAGAGAGGAAAGAAGAAAACATGGAAAATACAAGAAAGAAGCAAAAGGAAACAAGCTTCATGGTACAGAACCTTACCAACAAGCCAGTTGTGAGACATATGCAGTATTCTCAAATTATAATCTTTCAGCTATTACTTACAGGCCATGGCTGTGGAACAGATGCAACTTCAGGAGTATGAAAATAAGCTACTCCATTGTGATAAGTATAAGGATATCCAGTTGAAGTGGTCAAGTACATTGTTCCAGCTGCTGGCATTATGCTAGATCCTAAAATAAACAATGATGATTGAAATTAAAATTAAGCAAACTTGCAGCTTTTAAAACAAGTGGAGTAATAGAAAATTCCAATGCACATTTTAATTGCCCAACATATAACAAATTTTATACTCTATATATCAACTCCATGTTGCTGCTCTGCATCTCTCTGTAACAGGAATGTGTCTCAAACAAACCACAGATGCTGCAATGGCTCTGGTGGAGTGGATTTTTAAATCCTTGGTGGGAACTATGCTTCCAGCTAAGATGCAACACAGTTCTATCTTTTTATCCACTGTGACAGCCTTTGTTTGCTAATAAGCTGTCTCTGACATCTTTCACCATAGGCTATAATAGTCAATTGGATTTCCTAAAGGCTTTGGTACTCTCTCGGTAAACACAGTGCCCTTCTAATGTCCACATTATGCAGATAAAATTACATGTAGCTAAGATTGGGCCTCACAATCACCTGGTTCTTATATACGTAAGCACATGGTTGTCTGGCCATTAATGCATCAATTCTCCAGCTCTCTTGGCAGAGGTGATGGCTTTAAAAAAAGCTGTCTTTAGAGACAGATGCACCAAAGACGTTTTCTTGAGGGGCTCAAAGGGAGGATCCATGAGTTTAATCAGAGCAAGATTTAAGCCCCAAGAGTAGAGGAGGCTCCCTTGTAGAAGGAAAAACATTGGTCATGCCTTTCAGGAACAAAGAAACAGTACAACCAGAAAATACTGATCTGTGTTTAATATGCCTGACAGCTAAATGTCCCTTAAACCTGGATTTAAGGAGAGGGAAGTGGTCCAATGTCCTGATGGCAACTTGGGGAGCCTTCAAAATCATCTCCAATGGTGTCAAAGCTACTCTGAGACAACTGCTTATTTGAATCAGAGAGGTAGGTACAGAAGCAGAGTCAAGTGGTGGAAAAGTATGTGGTGAAATGGACAGTAGCCTCAGTGGTAGTCCCCCATTGAGGCACTGGGAGAGAGAAGGGATTCTTGGGATCTATTGTAGCGATGTGTCCAGGCTGGCTGGTGCTGTGGTCTGTCACTGGAGATGTGTGTTGAAGAGACAGCTATATCATTAAAAATCTCCAAAATACTCCTGTATTGGAGAGTAAGAGAGAGGAAAAAGATGATAATTCCTCCTCTTCTTTTGTTTGTGCCCCTCTAGTGGGGAGAAGTGCTTCCTGTTCTGATTTCCTGGAGGAGTCCTGTGGTGCCATGACTGATGTATTGGTGCTGGAGGACATGTTCAATATAGGACTGGCAGAGAGGACAGTGGTGCTGGATGAAGAGTTTGACCTGGGACTTTTTCAAGCCTTATGCCACAGTGACAGCTCAGTTTTTAGTGTTGTGCCATAAACTGATTTTGATGCCACAGAACTGACAGGACTGAGCATTGGTGGCTGAGGGAGTCTCTCCCTTTATGGGGCCAAGTAGATCCCAGTTTGTGCCTTTGGAGGAAGATGGCGCAGAAACCCAAGTAGAAGGGTTTGTCCCACAGGAGAGGACCTCAGGATTGATCATGGTCTTGACACCAGTCATGGGCCTGCCAGAGTTTCAGGCTGTACATGTTCTGAGGCCAGATGAGTCTGGAGCTTCAAATCTCTCTCCCTTCTGGCCTGGGGAGTAAAGGCATGGCAATGGTAAGAAAGTTGGCTTTACTCAAAAACAGATGGGACTGGATGTGGGCATCAGACTCAGGAATACCCCAGACAAGAGGAGCACCTCTTGAAGCCCTCACAGGGCTCAGGACCTGTCATAGTTCTGGTAAAGGAGCCCAGAGAGAGGACAAGGGAATGACTACTTACACTATTCTAAAATTAACTAACTACACTGCACTACACTAAACAATACTACCTACAGACTTACAAGAAAAGGTTATAAGGTAGTCTAGTCCTGAGGACAGGACATGGTGAGTTCCGTCTGCTCTCTGCAGTGGCAGTGAAGGAGCTGAGTCAGTTAGGGTGTGTACTCCACTATATAGGGTAGGGTGATGATGTCATTCTTGTGTACACCCAACGGAAATAGCTTTTCAAGGCAGTTCAGCTGCTCAATACCAGGAGGTGCCAAACCCACAAGATATAATACACAGAGGGCCTTGGAGAAGAACAATATGTTTTATACTCAATTTAGTTTGTAAAACAAAACTCTGTAATATAGATAAAAGCAATTACAATGCAAAGGTACTGAAATATGACTGTCTTGGGTAAGCTAAGCCTTTCATCTATGGATTCACACTCTTTGACAGGACACTTCATCAGTACCTTTTCAAAGTCTTCCCAAAACTTCAAAAATGGAAACTAAAGAAACAGGGATGCAATTTTGGATAAGCATATAAGTATTTGAATGTTTGTTGAGATTTAATGCAAAACATCTTAACAGTAGAGCTGGTTGAAAAATTTCCAAATTCCCAATGTCGACAATTTTTTCACCCATTTTAAACATAAAAAATCAAGTTTTAATTAAAATTTAGTTTTTCAATTAGCTCTAGTTAATCGTACCTAAAAACGGTTCATAACAAAGTATTTATTATGAATAATCTTTTGATATAAGAAAATAAATTCCTGAACACTTCAAAGCTGTCTATTCAGGTCAAAATGAAACTAGTCATTAACTAAGCATCACAAACCACGACCTCAGTATTAGAAACATCTGAAGAGGTAAAATGTAAGAAAGGGGAACTAAACAATTCCTCAGCAAATGCTATACCGAAGTCAGAAATAAAGGTGGAAAAATAAGTAGTTGACAATCCTATCAATCTTGGAAGTTTGTATTTTAGTATCAGATAAATTGGCCAGTCCTGCAGGCAAAAGTATAGACAAGCCAAACTTGTGGGAGATCAACTATAGATTCACAGAAACTAAAGACAGTGAAAGCCTATTCCATCCCCTGCCAATTCAGTATTCCCTATGCTATGATACATTTATTAGTACAACATCCAGTCAACTTAAAAATATTTCAAGCAATGTGGCTTTCGTTACTTCTCTTATGAGACATCCCACACCCCAACAGATTTCAATCTCTGAAATTTATTTCTGATATTCAGCCTAAATTTTCCACTTCTAAATTGCATTCTTTTGCTGATGGTTATAGCCCTTCACTGCCCTAAGTAGTTGGTTTTTTACCTTGTGTTTTCACTTTTCAGATATTTGTAGGCTATTATCAAACACCACACCAACCCTTAGTCAGAGCTTAGTTACGGTATTCATAATAATTATCTTCTCTCATTAGGTCAGTTCTTCTAGATCCCTAATCGTATTTGTTGATTTTCTCTACCCCCCCCCACGCCCCTTTGTCTGATATTTCTGGTAATACAGTGCACACAAGTAAATGGAATATTTCAAATGTGTTTGCTCCAGAGGAACACAGAGAGGGACCTTTTTGGGTATGCAAGCCCAAAACTACATTGGCTTTCTTTTTGCTGACATATCACAGCAACATCAGGTATAGAAATATCTTCCTCCTCAAATAAAAATGTACAAAAAGGGACCATCTACCATCAAAGCTTTTTTGAAAAGTTTTTGAAGAACTGAAGCGGCACTGTATCATCCCTGTAGCAATATGGGACAGGTGACACTAGAGAATAGGCAGGGGGTGTGGATATCTAAACATACATATGCCAAGGAGCCTCTTCTATAAATATCCTAAACCTCATGGATCCCTGGCTTTACCCAGAGACTGTCCCTGCCTCCGTTAGGTGCAACCTCTGGGGTAGATAAGAGGAACAAGTGCCACCCACAATATATTATCTTGTTTAAGTCTCCTTCAGCGTGGCTATAGGATGAATACACTCTCACTTCTTGCCATCCTTAAACCGCTTATCACTGCTGCCTCATCATGGCTCTGGCCACTTCCAGCACATCAGAATCCACTGCTGTGCTACCACTGGTTATACTTCAACAGCTATTGACCTTTGAACATGGCTTCACACAGCACACATGGGGAGTTAATGTTCCTTAGAGCAACATATGTAGCATGTCAATATAACATGTGCCCTGTTTCCAACAGGAAAATGCTGTATACAGCAGACTGTCACATACTCTTTTCCTGCAGTTAAAACACATTTGTCTTTAGCTTTGAGGGTCTGTCACCATAAAGGTTTGTGGCAGTTAGGAAGGGGCATACTGCCATACCAGAGTCACATTCCAGTCCACATTCAAGTGGGTACAATCTTCATCCTTTGGATCCCTTCCATGCAATGTACAAAGGAACATATTATAGGGGCTAAAGGATGGTGCCTGGAAATCTGGTACTTTTGACATTTTTGTTAGTATGCCAGTGCTTCCACCTGCTGACTATTCTAATCATATTCAATGCTCTGGATTAGTACAGTACAGGTTCAACACAGACATTTTTGGTTAAAAGAGTTCTATTTATATCACATGCAGCTAAAGAATATAGTGAAAATACATACGAGAAATCCCTACTTGTTGTTTTCTTATTGCTGGACCAATATTCAGTTTCTTATCCTTATAATTAAGTTTTTCAGCCTAAAACAAAGAAAAACACTTAATATTCAGTACTTTTACTTTTTATTTTTTGGGTGCATATAACTACTGAAAGTAAAACTAGAAGTAGATGATAGTGAACACACCCAACAAGCTTCTTTCAGATCTCTGATAGTGTATCTCAAGTATTAAAAAAACCAACACTTTTACTATCTAAGTCCTTGGCTTCATTTTGCAAAAATTACCAATTGTGCTCCAATGTGTACATAGCGCTTATTGTGATTTGGGCAAATGCTCACTAAAATTTACTTCTGAATGCTAATGGAGTTTCCTGACCAGCTACCAGAGACACAAATAATTGCTAGTAAAAATGCCAGTTTTACTTTTTTCCTTTTCAAAATAAATGTCATTATAAAAATATATGTTTACTTTAAAAAAATTAACTATATTAAAACATGCAATTAATACACTGCAAGGCTACTATATAGTTTATAAAGGATGACTGCAATAATTCAGCTGGTGTGCTGTAAATTCACACTCTGAGACTTGCAGCACAGTAACTTGCTGTGCAGGTTAGCGTTGTCTACATTGGGGGTTAGGTCAGCTTAACTACGCCACTCTGGGGTATGGATTTTCACAGCCCTGAGTGACATAGTTAAACTGACTTAATTTACTAGTGCAGACCAGGCCAAAGTGTAAATTAAAGTAGGATGGGGCTACTTTTATTTACATCTTCTTTCAGCTCCTCATCATTTAAAGGAAAACAACAAAGTGACTGCAAAAAATACTGTCAAATTCACAAAGTAAACCAACTGCAAACTTTCGCTAATCTCTTTCATTTATTGTAGATGTAAGTATTGCTTTGCATCTACAGTAAGTAAAACAAAAATGAGACAGCAATGTGATTTTTAAATTGTAAGTGTCCCTTTTATCCTGCTTCTGCAAAAGGAAATCTGGAGGAACCAGAGGGCCTGATTCTCCATTTCCCTGAACACTTTGTAGTCATTTACATCAGTGCAAATGGGTATAAAATCAGAATCAGGACCCAAGTTTTCACTGCCAGAGCTAGGAGGTCCAAGTACCAGATACAATATATCCATAAAGGAGCTAACAATAAAACCTCAAACCTTTTGCAGTTTTATTATCCAGAATATTTATTTAAAGAAAGATATAAAAGGAAATGCATAAAGATATCAGTTCCAGTCCAGTCCAAAGGCAACAGTCAGAGAACAGAATACTTTCCTCCTCTGGGCCCCAATTCAGCAAGATATTTAAGCACTTGCTTGACGCTAAGCACTGTCTACGTGCTTAAAAGTTAGGCATGTGCTTTGCTGAATTTGATCTCTGGAACACAAAGGATGGTACTATATATTCTCTTTCATGGCAAATAAACCTATTTAAGGGAAAGCAGCTAGTGAGACAGATAACGGATGTACAGTTTCCAGAGCCAAATTGCTTCCTGACACAGGTGGTGGGAACAAGCTCCTCTCTGATGACTGATGTTATATATTGCATTGGTATTATCAGTCAAAATTTGGACTGCTTATATATATATATGTAATTTTAACTATAGTTGGTCAAAAATGGGAAATACCATTTCATTAAGAATTTCCCAGCTCTTTGAATAAAATTTTCAATAAAATTTCAATATTTTAAAATTTTCAACCAGCTGTACTTGTTGATAGGTCACCACTCAGTCTAGAAGAGGGTTTGCTTGAGGTAACATCCTCTGGTCTTCTTTAGGGAACTTCATGAACACAACTGAGCCCATGGCTGATCCAGCCTACATAGCCCAAGCAGGCCAAGAGAACAGGTTGCAAAAGCTAAGGTGGTGGAGCCATCATGGCTTCCTATATCCTAGGAGAAGTACAAGAGAGAATATCCTTGCAGTTAAGAAAGGTCCATTCTGGGGCAAACCTCACATTTCCAGGAGCAAGAATTAATTGTATCTGGAAGTGGGCCTCAGATATCTCAGAGGTTCCTTCTTGATGAGTGTGAGGTTAACTTCAATTTCCCTCATGATCTCAGCCTCAGCCTAAAAATATAGTCTACTTTACAGATGTCTTATGCCAGCTGGATTCTCTACTCAAGGAAATCACAGCACCAGAAGGAACTGGATTCACAACAAACTTCAGATCCAAGTGAGTGGTATACACAGAAGAGGCTGGAAACAGCTCTCTCTACAAAGTTAAGGTACCTGACACTGAAGCATCACCTTCACCTGCCTTAGTCAGCTCTAGAGACTCCCAGCACCCACCCTCCCTTAAAACTAAATCTCTGAGATGTCTTCTTAGATGTTCTGTGGGTTCAGAAGGGAAAATAATGCTACTGTTGCTTCTCTTCATTCTGTACAAAGAAAGGAAAGGAACAAATCTGACCAAACGGCCCACAGACATCCGGGGATTCTTTAATACCTTCAAATCCAAGCAGGTAAATACAGAAGGGACAAATATCCATTAGTAATGGATGTCTGCAAGCACTAATTCCATATTGAAGATTTTACCTAAATAATGAGTATAATGATGAATATATCATCTTACCTCTTGTAAAATTTTTTGTGCATCTTCTTGAGTTTCAAAAGTGATGAAACCATACCTAAATAAAAATTACATAAATTATTTTTCTTGGCATACTACTTTATAACCAAAAACACGTTATAATATATATTATATATATCACATATTATACAACATACTATGTTAAAACATTAAGTTTGAAAAGTAAAGCACTAAGAAGTTATGAAATGACAAATAAAGTTGCCTTGGCAACCTTAATTCGGCCCCGAATGTGTATGAACTATAATAGTCTTTAATACATGATCACATTCTATTTTTCTCACAGGACCACTGCCTCATTCGGTGAACAGTGCTTAACGAGCAGCTAGTCAATATTTTGTTTTATCCTCATTGTTCAATGTGTGGTCCTGGCCCAGGCCCAGGCCCTGCTCTGAAGAAAGAATTAACATCCTCATGGGCTTTTTTATGGTGGTCATCACTATAATATGACTGCTTTACAAACATTAATGAATTTATTTTCACAGCACCTGTGAGATGAGGGGGTATTATTATCCAAATTTTACAGATGGGGAACTGAGTCACAGAGATTAAAGTCAAAAGTATCCACTTAATTTTGGTACCCAATACTGTACACTATCCAAACCCTTCTCTGAAGGCATAATTATTAATATCCTCACAGGCTTTTCTATAGCACTGGCTGATTGCATTTTAATTCTTCACAAATATTATTAATTTTCAGAGCATTCTGAGAGGTGACAGAGTGATATTATCCCTATTTTAGAGATGGGGAACTCAGGCACAGAAAGTTTAAGGTAAAAAGACACCTGTGACCAGATTTTTCAGCACACTTAGCATCATATAGCATTTTGTATGTTCAGGCACAGGTTCCTATTGACATCAGCTGATGCTCAGAGTGCCTAGCACTTCTGCAAATTAAACACCAGGGTATCAAATAGGGCACCCAGAAAAAGAGGAATACACAATTAGTGATCACCTGTGAAGAATTTGGTTTAAGTGACTTGCCCAGCATCACCTAGAAACTCTGTAACATGGGCTGGGATAGAATCTCATTCTCCAGAGCAATATTTAACTGCTTTAACTATGAAATCATCCTTTTTCTTCCTGCAGTCCACTACCTCATTCACTACAGAACTTCCAATTTCCTCAACAAATAAAGCTGGGGACTTATAGACAGCGACCTCCTTCACTACACAACCTGATTCATTCCCACAGCAGGTCCATCCTCTGCCATGAATGAGACAGGGGTCCTGTGGAAAAATAGTGTGTGAGCTCTACCCTGACATCTGGTGGTAAATTATGAGGAGTGGGGAGAGGAATTTCAGGCATTTGCATTGGAGTGGGAAAAGAAATTTCAGGCATTTGCATTTGCATTGGCAAACTCACTCCACTTAGGATAGTACACAGCAGCCTGGGGTGGTTATTTTCACAGCTGTGGGATCCCCAATTTCTTTGTTATTGGGGCAGGAGGAATAAAGTGTTGTCACCCTAATTATGTAAATGAGGAACTAAGAAACTGCCTTATGACAGAGAATCTCACCATCAAGTAAATAGCACTCGCTAGACAAGGGACATGGGTGCCAAAACCCAGTGAACTGAGAGAGGTTGAGGACTGGTGTGTGTATCTGATGGTATAGGCCCCTTTTGAGGGCCTGGAACACCAATTGCACATCCTCCTCTCACCACTGTTGAAGATTAGAGCTAATTTTGAATCCTTTAGAAGTCCATCTAGAGGCTGCTGACCTGAATTCATGTTGGGCCAATGGTGCACCAGCACTGGGGCTCCCCTACTACAAGCTGAAATCACTAAGAGCTGAAATCACTAAAAGACCTAAGCTTACTGAACTGAGATCACTGAGTGCGGTGTTAACTAGTGGGGGAGCCTGAAAATCTATCACTAAGTGGCTGGCAGAGTGGAGCAGTTGCAGCACATTTGAGCAGCCCACAGAACAGTGAACAGAGTGGAGCAGTTTGTGGGGACGGCTGAAGCGGTTCACAGGTCGGCTGGAGGAGTGGCACAGCTGGTGAAGTGGAGCCAGTCATGGTGAAGGCTGCAGCAGAACTCCACGGAGAGGCGGAGCAGATGGCCCTGGCCCACGTAAGGTGCCCCTTAACACCCTGTGGGTGCCCCCACCCTATTTCCACCCAGGCTGGGGGGGGGTAAAACTCTGCAGATAAACTTTTGAACTCTGGGGTGGCACTGACCAGAGACAGAGACTTTTGGGTTGTTGGACTTTGGGGTGATTGGACTTAAGATCCTAAGGGGGAAAGGACATTGCCAAATGTACTTGGAGGTGGGTTTTTTGCTTATGGTTTGTGTATAATCCTGTTTGTGGTGTCTCTCCAACGTGATGCCGCATTGTTTCCCTCCTTTATTAAAAGGATTTTGCTACACTTGGACTCTGTGCTTGCGAGTGGGGAAGTATTGCCTCCTAGAGGCGCCCGGGGGGGTGGTATGTAATTGTCCCAGGTCACTGGGTGGGGGCTCGAGCCGATTTTGCATTGTGTTATTGAAACGGAACCCCTGGATACTGAACCCAGCCCTTGTTGCTGCCAACTCAGAGGGACAAAAGGGTTATATACACAAGAGAGCACTTACTTTTGAGTGCTTGCCTTTGCAATCTTAATGTTCTTTTAAACACCATTTTTTGTTTTTTACTTTAAATTTTAAAAAAGCAAACCGAAAAAACAAACTGATATCCACATGGTTCATCAGCAGGGTTGGAATCTACAGAGTCTGTGAATCCATCACACAGTCCTCTGTCACTTGAGATAACAATGTAACTGATAGCTGTGGTGGTAAATTGTCATCCTCTGTGTGGACCGGAATTAGAGAAGAATGAAACACACGCATAACCTGTCGGTTTCAAACGTATTTGGTAACAGTAGAATAATGGTGAGACACAGGGATCTTGGGTTCCATTCCAGGCTTTGGAGGGAAGTTTATTGTAGTTCGCACAGACTCTTCTACAGACTTTTTGCTTTCCCACCCTGGCTTCCTGTTCCAGTCCAATTCTTCCTGTGTACCTGGTCCCAGTTTTCACTCCTCAGATTTATAAACTCAGTCTCAGACTATTTACTTAGTCAGTGCAAATCTCCCCGCACTCCCAGTCTCTCCCCCTCCTCACACCATGTCCCAGTCCCCTTGCCCAACCAGTCCTCTTTTCACCACTTCAGGGTCCTCAGCCAATCTGCCTCTCCCTTCTCACACCACTATCTCTTAGTCATAGTCTTCCTCTCTGGGTTCCTCATCCAGTCTCATCTCTCACCCCACCCTGTCTCCTGATCTCAGTCTTTTTGCTCAACTAGTCCCAGTTCTACCCCTGTGCCACAGCTCGTTGTCAGATGTCTCCCCTCCCCAGTTTCCTTTACCACACTGGTTCCTAATCCAAGTCTCCTTGTCCAGCTACTCCCAGTCCCCTCTCTCACCCCATCCAATCTCACTGTCCCACTCCCCCCTAGCCAACAGGTTCCAGGCCCACCATTCCTCTCACCGCTCCCATTCCCAGTTTCCTTGCCCAGATAGCCCTGGTCATCACCCCACCCCAACTCCCACTTTTTCTCTGCTTCCTCCCTGTAGCTCCCCCCTCTAGCTCTTGTCCCTTCTGCATTTGAAGCAGGCAGCTTCCTCCTCCATGCTGCAGGGCCCAATCGGGGGGTGGGGGGAAGGGGTGTCATTAAGAACACGAGAAACAGTTTCCCTGTTCCAAGCTCAGGTGCTTGGACCCAGCATGCCCCCCACAGCAGCCCAGAACCAAACTGCACGGAAAGTCCTGCTCATCTCTGGGCTGCAGCGTGCCTGGAATCTTCAAGAATGTAGTTGCTAAAATCAAAGTCTCTACTGAGCATGTGTAAACTATGATTTTTCAAAGGCTTGTAACTGAGCCAAATTTGGGGCAATTTTCATGGGAATGGCAAAAGGAACATCCCTGACACAAAGGACACCCCTCCTGTCAAATCTCAAGTCTTCAAATCCCAAATCTCCAAAGCATGGGGGCACTGGAGCTTTTCAAAGAAAACGTCATCAGAGTTTTTTAAAATGGGCAAAATAATGTATTTTTTACTAGCTTCATACTCAGAAATTTTCCAGGTAAATTCAGCTTGAGACAGATAACTGACATGCAAGATTTCAGCCAAAATGGTTAAAATTTGGCAAAGTTAAAAGCAGTTGAAAATGGGGTGTTTACGATGGGAAGTGCCAGCAACCTTAGTAATAGGAGGTGTTACAAGACTCATCTGTAATGATTGTAAACCTACCAAGTTTTACTTTTTAAGGAAGGAAAAACAATTACACTTATAAAAGGAAGTTGGGACTCTATTTAAAAATGATAGCATATATGAAAGTCCTGGCTAAAGTTCAAAGTGATAGTAAGGGGAGCTGCAAACTCATCATGAACTAAATCATTAAAAAAACAAAAATCACAAAGCACTTTGGCTAATAAATATAAAAGCCACACAATTGTGAACTTCCAAAAACTGTGTAATATTCAAAATATGTAACAGTAATACAATTATATCTGAAGATACGGATAGAAAACTGTTTACTGCAACTAGGTACATTCACAGTGGCGTTTCCTGCATACCAATATTTTTAAAGACATCAGCAAAGTTTTCCACTTCATTCACACTGACATCTCACTTAAGGATTCATCGCCAAAGCTCTTTTGCAGTGTCAAAGTTCCTTTGCAGAGTCTAAGTGGCTTTAAAGTTCTTTTAAAATATCAGGAAAATTCAATACAAAAACAATGTTAATAAGTGTTAAGATTCAGAAATCAAGCAAACTGTGGCCAGGTGCACAGGAACTATCTATTCTGCAGTAATCAAGAGCTTAACTTCAGTTTCCTTTCTCTTTTCCCTACACAGCTGCTCTGGGGAAGGGTAATAAGATGATCTTATTGAAGAGACTGAAGCAAAAATACCTGTGGGAAGAAAGGGTGCTACACACCAAGGTACCGAGTCAATACTATGTTGGGGAATGTTTTTGTAATAGGTTTTTTGCTTATGTTGAGAAAAAATTTACTCCTGCTGAAAAATCTTGTTTGTTAGAGCAGTTTTATTGCTGCTAAATCAACCTACCAGCTTAAAACAGATAAGTAAGTTAATTCAAAATGTAAGGTTTCTACAGCAAACTTTCCTCATCCACATTTCATGTTTGTTATTTATCATTGGCATTCTGGTAGCATCAATGTGCTAGGTGATGATTACACACCAAGGAAGATACAGTCCCTGCCATAAAGAGCTTCCAGTCTAAGAAAAAAAGCAACATTAAAACGTTGAGGGAGAGGAATGGATTAAAGCAGGTAAGCAAAATATATACTCTTCAGCTACCCCTCCATCTATTAATATTAGTCAGCTAGTTTCTTTTCGGTATCAAGGCTGAAGTAGAACTGAAGCAGAGATTTGGAGGATAGAGTAAATGCCTTATGGATCAGTTCAGGGAAGGAATTATGTGTGTTACCAAGGGGTGCACTGGAAGAAAAACGAAAACCACTGTCAGAGAGATAGACAAATGGAGGTAGCAACAGAGGCAGGTGCAGACATTGGGGATACCATGATGAGAGACAAAGTAGTTAAGTAGGGAGTGGCAGAGTTGGTAACAATCTTGAAGGTGAGGAGAAAAGCTCCTCTTCTGGTGTGGGGCAGAAGCTTCTTCTTACTGTGTTCAGAGTGAGTTTCAGAGATGCAGTGACAAGGGACGAGGATGAATGAAGCTGCAAGCCGTCTCACATCTGCAAACTTAAGGTGCTGAAAACTATGACAGCCTTGTCAATAAAAATGGATCTAATACTTATGCAGGTACTCTATACCCCCGATTACAAGGGTCCTACTGCAACTCTTAGATGTGCTGCACAGAAATCACAGCTCACAGGAAAGCAATGGTGATTTTACACCATCTTTACACACTCCTGATTTTGTGCTGCTCTCTGGCCCCTGGCATAACAGACACCCCTAGGGGCTTGGCTAAGTCATGGCAGCGTGTTCCCAGTTACCTATATGCAACATAAATGTTTGCAGTGCTACATGTTGTGGCCCTGCCAGCAACATGTCCCTTCCTCCCTGCCCCCAGTATGCCCTCTGCACTAGAGCTTGCAAGCGGCAACTCAGAATATAGGCTTAGTTCCTGAGCTGGGGGAATCTGTTCCTGATTGGATTCAGGTTTTTAGAGCTCCTTTATTTTACATGATGTAAAGGGGCCAGAAAGGGGATGAGGTCCTCACCCATATTGTAACACAATGGACATTCTTGCCAGTGAAACTCCAGGTTAAAGTGAGGTCTAAGTGCTTAGAGAGGAGGAAAATAGTGATGCTAACCATATATTTATCAACACCACCATTCTGGGACACTGTTAAGAAAGAAAACAAATGAACTGAAACTTGAGTGTGCCATATAATGCAATGCCAGTAATAATGTTATAAACCATGAAAATCACAATCAACTTCTATTGCACTTATTCCACTTACTATGATGTTTTCAGTGTCCACAATGGATATATTGCAACTGTACTAACCCCTTTGATACTCCTGCTCTGTCATTTACTATCTTCACTTCTTTCACACACCCATACTGGGCAAAAAACTTCCTTAGGTCATTTTCGTTAGTCTGGTAAAATAAAACAAAAGAACAAAATGAATATAAATGTGTTTGTTATTAAATAAGAAATAACCACAATATTGCTTTGGTTTGGACACATTTAACAATAAAGTACTTGTAAATCCTGGGAGCAACTATTTATTAAAAACACTAGAAACAGAGAAAAGCCTCCAAGGTGAATGTTTCTGTGACTGTTTTGGGGAGATGGTGGGTGTGGGTGTGGAGGCAGGGCTGGGGTGTGAGAGCAAAAGAGAGAGAGAGAGAGCAGGTAATAATCTCAGTTTTAATCCTACATGATTTTAATCTTCAGAAATAAATCTAAGTATATACTGAATTTACATTATAATTTTACTTCAATAATCTTGTAACTCAATTATATCTGAATTCCATTTTGTCTCAGACAAGTTTTTCAGTTCTATATTTTAGTGTCGTTTACAACATGAGGCATTATAATTTAGAGATTATTTTAAAATTTAAAACTGGGCAAGTGTGCGTAGACTTCCATGAAGAATTTGCTAAGTTTGAAAAACAATCATTAAGATAGGGTGAAGTTATTAGCCCATATTATGCAGGTCAAACTAAATTATCATAATGGTCCCTTTCTACCATAAAGTCTATTATTGAAACACTGTGTACTACAGATGCATAAAATGTTCATTTTCTGTACTGATAAAAACATGCATCAAGTGTGGTCTTCCAGAAGATTTCTGTATCTAGAAGTACAGACATTGAAATAAATACACCAGGCATTTGAATGTCTGATCCTGTGTGACTGTTGATTTGGCATGTGTTGAATCTCATGCTTCAAGGAAGTGTGCTGGTGCACATTGATCTTTGGTTTCAGAGTAGCAGTCGTGTTAGTTGGTATCTGCAAAAAGAACAGGAGTACTTGTGGCACCTTAGAGACTAACACATTTATTTGAGCATAAGCTTTCGTGGGCTACAGCCCACTTCATCAGATGCATAGACTGGAACATACAGCAAGAAGATATTTATACATACAGAGAACATTTCAGGTGGAAGTAGCCATACCAACTGTAAGAGGCCAATCAAATGAGATGAGTTATCATCAGCAGGAGAAAAGAAACTTTTGAAGTGATAATCAAGATGACCCATAGAAGGTGTGAGGATACGTAACATGGGGAAATAGATAAAATTAGTGTAATGGCCCAACCATTCCCAGCCTCAAGCCACTCCTGGATGGATCTAGAGTTCTCAGAGTCTCAAGGAAATATATCAGAAGTTTTAATGTGTTTCTTTAACTCACCAGTCATTTTTTTAAATGTATGGTATATGCTGGAAAAATTATTCCACTTCTCTAAGGTTTACACTGCCTTGTATATGCCTCTAAGGAACAGGGGAGTTTTTACTGATTACAGAGTTAATATAAGTTATCATAATGGTTGTGTCATTGAGACATTTGGTGAGTACTTGTTTGGAAGAATTTTATCTTCAAGATGTATTTTATAAAAAGGTGCTATTTTCTTGGTGCTGCAAAGAATTACTCTGCCCTCCTAGTGAAGCTCCAAATACACTGAAGAGCCTGTACAATGTACTTAACTTCAACATTCCTTTCTCCAGGAAAGGACCAAATGCTCTACTAAGGTTATTTAGAAATCAAGCCAGTACACAGCCAATATTCATAACTTTGAATACAAAAATGATACATGCATACAAATAGGATTATTAGATTCAGTAGATCATAACCTTTGAGAGATGTTACATGGCATATGTAGCATAAAACACATTCTAAGCATATTTCCATAAAGCCTTATGGGAGGTACCGTCACAAGGGTATTAAGCTCCAAGTTACAAGATACAATAACTTCAGATATAGATGGAGAATGTCAACTAGACTTAGGATGACCAGATATTCCGATTTTATATGGACAGTCCTGATATTTGGGACTTTTTCTTATACAGGCACCTATTACCCCCTACCCCAATCCTGATTTTTCACATTTGTTATCTGGTCACCCTAATTAGACTATGAGAAAGGAGATTTGGAAGAACTGGTAGATGGGCATATCAGAGGAAATGAAAGCAGCAGAACTGGTTGGAAAGAGGAAACATTTTTTTGTGAAAATTTCACTGAAAAACCTGTCTGTTTTTCCAACAATTTTGATTTTTTTCAACTAGCTCTAGCAAGCGGCTCTCAAGGATTATGACACTCTCTGGCTTTTGGAAAGATTTCCTCCCAGAAATGATCTAAGATTGGCAGGAATATATCCCAGGTTTTGAATCCACATCTCACTAAGCCCATTTGGTAGTAAGCTTAGCTGAAAGGGTTATTTCCCATTTCCAATGAAATTCATATTCCTTACTCTCACTCTCTGAGGGAGAGATGACCTAAAGCTTTCCCACCTAGACCTCTCAGCTCCTGCACAATTAGACCCCCTTCATCAGACAGGATAAGTATAAACATTATTTGAAATACTGATGGTCCCTGGCATAGCTAGCCACAGGAAAGACAAAATTGGGAGGGAGACAGAAGTCTTTACCAGAATATTTTTTTTTATACAAAAAACTACTCTGCCCTCCTAGTGAAGCTCCAAATATACTGAAGAGCCTGTACAATTTCATCTCAACAGTAAAAATATGAATTTCTAATGCCTCAGCCATATGATCAAAAAGATCCTGGAAGCTCTTGTAATTATTATGCAAGATATGCTGGGTAAATTGTCAGCCATAATGATGGACAAGATGAATATCCTCCATATCCATTCTTTTCTTTCTCTTAATCTGAGTCAGTGCTCAATGGGTCCTCTGACTAACTGCATTAAGGCAGAGAGGATACTGATGGTGGGAAAGAAGGAACAGCTAAACAGACCAAAAGAAGCAGAGATCCATGGTTCTAAAGTGGTAAAAAAGAAAATGAGAGCAGCATGGAAATTACCAAATGTTCAGATCAGCAAAGGAGTGTGCATATGGCCCCATATTTATTGCTTTTTGGAGGGTCCAGAACATGTAGAATCAAGGCTGCATGTGTTCAGTTAGGATACGTACTAGCAATACTCTGTGGCAAATCCTTAAACAAACATGCTTACTTTTCCTAGATATTACCCTGTGTAACAGGATGGCCTGCCCCTTTATCGTCCACAGGCCTGTGCCCAGCCAACCCTCATTACTGACGAGGCACACATGAGCGACATTAGCTGTCTCCCTATAAAGGGTAGCAAGAAATGGAAGAGGACGAGGTAGAGAGAGAGTTGTAGAGACTACCAAAGAGAGGAGACTTAGTGGTAGCTTTGGAGGATATACTCCTCAGGGCAGAGACTAAGGCTAGCAGGGTAACTGCCATATTGTCACTTTGGTTTGCTGTTTTGGAAAATGAACAAAAGCCTGGCCAGAAGGGCCTGTGAGACTGTTCTTGTGTCTACTTAGTAGCACAGCCCTGAAGGAGGGGGAAGTTGATGGCAGGGCACTGCAGAGGCATCTCAGGCGATCAGGGGGTGCACAGGAGACATGACCCCACAACAAAGTAAAGAAAATATGACAAAGTAAAGTAAATATGCTTAACTTCCTTTTATTGTGAAATGGATGAAAAGTCAACAGAGCTGAAGATATAGATACTTACTAATAATATGGAGATGTTTGTTACCTACAGTACTGTGCTGTGTAAAAAAAGGAATACGGAGATTTTGTGATTCAAAGATGATTAATGTAGTGTACTAGATTGTCATTTTTAGCTCTATCTAGAAGTATTTTTTTTAAATTCTGCTCTAAAAATGTATAATCTACAAAACATCTGTATTACAAATAACTTTTCAGATATTTTTAAAAAGAATGCTTGTAGCAGTTCAATATGCAAATAAAAATAGCCATCTTTCTGTGGCAAAATCAGATAAAACACAATTTTAAGGCTTAGTTTACACCTCTAATTAGGATATTATTGCAAAGACCACCATCATCTCACCAACCTTATATAAACTTATACCTAAAATGCATAAAATTAATGAATATATAAAGTAAGACTAATAAAGAAAAAATATCAAAACATTCATGCTATTACTTATCTACCAAGATTAGAAAAAAATACCTTAAAATCGATTCCTCCTACAAAGATGCGATTAGGAATAACTGTTCCAAATCTTGGGGCACTCGTTGGGTTATTTAAAGGCACAGGTGACACAGTGTTGGGGGATGGAGACAAAGATTCTGTTTGTGTCTGATTTGTGGTTTGCTGTTTGAAAGAAAAATATTTTTGTAAAATTTATTTTTGACATTTTGTAGAGTATAAACCACTAAAGCAGGGTTTCTCAAATGGGTTGCCACTTCTGTGGGGAAAGCCCCTAGCGGGGCGGGCCGGTGTGTTTACCTGCCCCGTCTGCAGGGCCGGCCGATCGCGGCTCCCACTGGCCGTGGATCGCTGCTCTGGGCCAATGGGAGCTGCTGGAACATCACCAGTCCTTCATGAGTTCTCAAGGATACGTATAGGGCTCCTATCATTATAGTATGTAAGCTCCTTACAATCATAAGTATTTATCCTCATAATACACTTGCAAAGTTCCCATCATCCCAATTTTACAGATGGGGAACTAAGCATAGAGACTGGACATGATCCAAATCCCACTAATCTCAATGGGAGTCTTCCCATTGATTCCAAGAAGCTTTGGATCATGCCATAAGTGACTTGCTCAAGATCAACCAGGAAGTCTGTGGCAGAGCTTGATATTGAAACCAGGCTTCCTGAGTCCCAAAGCAGTGTCACAACCAATTTTCACAAATTCACTCAAAAGAACTTGGTGTCTACTCTACTATGCCTGGTCTACACAACAGGGTTGGGTCGAATTTAGTCACGTTAGGTCGATTTAAAAATGAATGCGTCCACTCAACCAACCCCGTTCTGTCGACCTAAAGGGCTCTTAAAATTGACTTCTGTACTCCTCCCCGGCGAGGGAAGTAGCGGTAAAATTGACTTGGCTGGGTCAAATTTGGGGTAATGCAGACACAAATTGACGGTATTGGCCTCCGGCAGCTATCCCAGAGTGCTCCATTGTGATTGCTCTGGACAGCACTTTGAACTCTGATGCACTAGCTAGGTACACAGGAAAAGCCCCGGGAATTTTTGAATTTAATTTCCTGTTTGGTCAGCGTGGTGAACTCAGCAGCACAGGTGACCATGCAGTCCCCCCAGAATCATAGAGCGTAGAATGTTTCTACACTCCCCCTATCATCTCCGTCCCTGAGGTTATCGCAAATTAGAAGGCGAAAAAAACGCACTGACATGATTTCCGAGCTCATCCAGTCCTCCCACACTGATAGGGTACAGCTTAATGCATGGAGGCATTCAGTGGCACAGGCCAGGAAAGAATTAAATGAGCGTGAAGAGCAGAGGCAGGACGTGATGCTGAGGCTAATGTGGGAGCAAATGGACATGATGAAGCGTCTGCTGGGGGAGCAAATGGACATGATGAAGCATCTGTTGGAGCTGCAGGAAAGCCAACAAGAGCACAGACCCCCACTGCATCCACTGTATAACTGCCTACCCTCCTCCCCATGTTCCATAGCCTCCTCGCCCAGACGCTCAAGGAGGAGGCTCCAGGCACCCAGCCACTCCACTCCAGAGGATGGCCTAAGTAACAGAAGGCTGTCATTCAAACAGTTTGATTTTTAGTGTGGCTACAATAAGCAATGGGGCCTTGTCCTTCCCTCCTCCCCCACCCCACCTAGGCTACATTGTCCGTTTTCTCATTTTTTTTAATTAATAAAGTATGCATGGTTTCAAAATAAGTTACTTTATTTTGAAGGGGGGAGGGTGATTGGCTTACAGGGAATTAAAATCAACAAAGGGGGCGGGTTTGCATCAAGGACAAACACACACAACTGTCACACCAAAACCTGGCCAGTCATGAAACTGGTTTTCAAAGCCTCTCTGATGTGCAGCGCGCCGTGCTGTGCTCTTCTAATCGCCCTGGTGTCTGGCTGCTCAAAATCGGACGCCAGGCAATTTGCCTCAACCTCCCATCCCGCCATAAATGTCTCCCCCTTACTCTCACAGATATTATGGAGTACACAGCAAGCAGCAATAACAATGGGAATATTTGTTGCACGGAGGTCTGACCAACAGCGCAAGCAAGCTTTTAAACATCCAAAAGCACATTCTACCACCATTCTGCACTTGCTCAGCCTATAGTTGAACTGCTCCTTACTACTGTCCAGGCTTCATGAACGTATCCCCCGAGCTCGTCGCTGGGGAGTAAGATGGCAGAGTTGCAGGGGAAGTGATGGAGCCATACACCATGCCCTGGAGGTTGCTAGGAGCCGAGCAGGGAAGACGTTCCCAGAACTGCTGGCCAAGCTACATGTCCGAGGACCGTTACCAGTCCTACTGCACCGTCCGCTGCCAGAAGCACCCAGGAGGACCAGTACGGATCCCCCGAGTTTGTCGCTGGGGAGCAGGAGAGCAGAGTTGCAACGGAAGCGGTGGATGATGACAGTTAGCAGTCCTACTGCACCGTCTGCTGCGAAGGCAAGGAGATGCTGCTGTGTACCAATGCTAGCTGCTGCAAGTGCTTCTGTGTCGAATGCTTGAAGGTCCGGGTAGGGCAAGGTACCTCGGCCAAGGCAAAAGAGCAAGAGCCCTGGAGCTGTTATATATGTCAACCACAGAAGTGCTATGGGGTGTTACAGTGCCGACCGGACTGGAATGTACGGCTGCAAGACCTCTTCACCAGCGACAAAGGACAGGAATATGATGCACCTAAAATCTAAAAAGGCCCGCACATTTCCCAGAGTCACGACCCTTGATAACAGAACGGCAATGATTGCATTGGCTACTTGGATCACAGCAGTCCCCACAGTAGACTTACCCACAACAGCAGTGGTGACGGTGAGCTGAGCGGGCTCCATGCTTGCTGTGGTATGGCATCTGCACGGATAACTCAGGAAAAAAGGCGCGAAACGATTGTCTGCCATTGCTTTCACGGAGGGAGGGGCGACTGATGACATGTACTCAAAACCACCACAACAATGTTTTTGCCCCATCAGGCATTGGGAGCTTAACCCAGAATTCCAATGGGTGGCGGAGAC
Organism: Mauremys reevesii; assembly: GCF_016161935.1. Classification (NCBI taxonomy): domain Eukaryota; kingdom Metazoa; phylum Chordata; order Testudines; family Geoemydidae; genus Mauremys; species Mauremys reevesii. The sequence continues at coordinate 22,742,846 of NC_052633.1, read as the reverse complement.
TGCCGGAACAGTGGGATAGCTACCCACATTGCACTGCTCCATAAGTCGATGCTAGCCACGATAGTGAGGATGCACTCAGCTGACTTAATGCGCTTAGTGTGGACATACGCAATCAACTGTATAAAATCAATTTCTAAAAAAACTACATCTATAAAATCGACCTTATTTCATAGTGTAGACATACCCCTAGACATGTTTGGGATCAGCTTAATTACTCATCCATGTTGCATGTTTTGATAATGTGAATCACAGGAGGGTTAAGGTTTTTTCTGCCCTTATCATTAACAGCTGATTTATTTTTGCCACATCCTTGCTCCTGGTCAGCTCGTATATATGCTAGTGGTCACACTTCAACTGTGTATTTTAAAGGGGATTTTTTAAGCCTGTGCTGAAATTGTAGAACAGACAAGTGTGACCGTTCTTGAAGCAGTTGGTTGATTACTTTTCTGCACTAATCCATGGCCTTGAGCCATTCCATTGATATGATGTGCTCTCCCATCCCTACAAACTAGCATCTAAAGTGATGATTCCATTGTGGGAGCCCACAGGCATCCCTTTAACTAGTTTTCAGCTTTCAACCAATATCTTAAAGTATGACAGACATGGCAGCATTAGCAATTTTTGGAGGTCCTTAAGAGTTCAACTTCCACTGAGAGGGAGAGATATCTGAAGACAACAGAGAAGGATCTGTAATTGTACTCTGCACTGTCTATCCTGAGTATGTCTAGTTTAGAGCTGAATTGGGTTTTCACATATAGAGGTTCTGCATAAGAATTAGCATACATTTCTTTCTGTTGAAAATCAGCTCTGTTGCTCCAGAAACAAACAACTATGGAGATGGCTACCGTGGTCAACATTTCAGCTTGGCCCAGTCTAGCCAGTCATTCAGGTATGGCTAAATGAAAAGACACTCCTTTCTCATTCTCTTTACTCTGGTAAAAGTTTGAGATGCATCATCCAAACCAAACTGCAACGTTGGACATAAAAACTGTTCTGGCTACAAAGCACTGGAACCACAGATGTAAACATAAAACCAGGTTATGGAGATAAGTTTCAGTACATCCAACAAGTAGAATGATTCATCTGAGTAGATTCCTAAGAGACATAATTCAAAAACTCTTACCCCTAAGGAATGTATTTACTACTTTGAACCTAATTCTGGATTGGTGTAAACAGACTGAATAAAATCGTTGGGATATTTGAAACCACTTTCTGCTGTACAGCTATGGGGCCTAAAAGCCATTGGAGTGACATTTTATGACTCATAAATGGAAGAAACAAAGCAGTCTTCCTCCTATTAAGTTAAGGGTTGTGTGGATCAGCATATTCCCAAAACTCCTTAAATGAGGAGGTGGTGGCATCCAGGGCATCCAGGTGGTGGCATCCTCTGCCTTGGAAGCAAAAGAAGCAATTCTTACCGGAGCCTCTTCTCAGACAATATGATCTGGCTTCTTTCAATCTGTAGGCAGACAGTGAGGACCAGAAGTGCCACTTAAAGTGGTATATCCTGAGGAAGACCAAGTATTCTTTCTATCTAGGAAGACTGTTGAATTCACTGGGGCTTTACTGCTAGAAAGAGCTTTCCCATGAAAGAAAGTGCTGAGAGGCTTGTCTCTGACATCTAGCTGGCTGATTATTAATTTTGGGTTACTACTGAGGTTGTAACAGATTTAGAAAGTCTCAAGGAGATGTCCTATCAGGAGCATCCCCATCATGTTCATTTGTATTTTTGATATTAGGGTATGCCAACAAAATATTTGGGGCCTGGTGAGAGCTCAAGAGAATGGGATCTATGGTACTGAGTCCACTGGTTTTTCCTCTTCCAACTCTGAAGTTGGCCTATTTGGGTAATAAAGGACATATCATAATCTGTCTTTCCCTTGGCTCTGGGGATTAGGTATGGATCTCTCCCTTTCCTGGAGGATATTAGGTCCCTAAGATTCTCCATTGTAGCTGGAATACTGGATCCTGAATAATGACCTTGGAACAGGACTTGTCCTTTCAGAATATCAAAAGCAAAAGGAGACATTTACTCCTCAGGAGGAGACTCATTTCTCTCTCTACAACCTGGCCCTCTATTTTGAATGTCCTAATAGATGTCTTCATTAAATTCAAGACATCTGATGCAGTTTGAACTGAAATTTCACAGGCTTGCTCTGCTTTTTGCTGTGCAGCCTGGCTGCTGTAACTCTGAGATGGAAGAAGAGAAAGTTACTCACCTTGCAGTAACTGAGGTTCTTCGAGATGTGTGTCCCTGTGGGTGCTCCACTCCCCGCTCTCCTCCCCTCTACTTTGGAGTACTGAGATGACTCTCCACGGTAGAGAAGGAACTGAGGAGGGTGTGGGGCGAAAGTCCGTCCTGTTTTAGTTTCAGGAGGTAATCTAGAATGTTAGGGAGGGTCACGTTGTTGGGTGCTAAATGTTTATGTGAGCACCAAAGAGCGAAACGCTTCCACTTCTGCAGGTAGGTTTTACGAGTGGAGTCTCTCCTACTGTGCAAGAGGACATATAGGACTTGCTCGGAACAGGCTAGTTCATGGGTTTGGAACCATGAAGGAACCATGCTGTGAGGTGGAGCTTTTGGAGCTGGGGGTGAAGGACTCGTCCGTTGTCCTGGTAAAGGAGGTCTGGCCTGTTGGGGAGAGCCCATGGGTGACGGGAGGACATGCGGAGAAGGTAGGGGTACTACGTCTGTCTTGGCCAAGCCGGGGCAATAAGGATGACCTGGGCCTTGTCGTCCGCGATCTTCCGAATAACCCTGTGTAGTAGAGGGATAGGTGGGAAGGCGTAGAGGAGGTAGTTGTTCCATGGGATGAGGAATGCATCCCCTAGGGATGCAGTCCCGAGTCCCGCCCTGGAGCAAAACAGGGGGCGTTTTCGGTTTCGGGTCGTGGCGAAGAGATCTATTGATGGGGTGCCCCAGTGGGAGAAAAGCTGTTGGAGTATTGCGGGGTGCAGTTCCCATTCGTGTTCTGTCGAGAAGTACCTGCTGAGCGCGTCGGCAGTAGTGTTGTGGCAGCCTGGTAGGTAGGAAGCGATGATCTGTATACGATGTTGTATGCAGCAATTCCATAGTCGAATGGCTTCCATGCAGAGGGAATGTGATCGGGCTCCCCCTTGTCTGTTTATGTAATACATACATGCTATGTTGTCTGTTAAGACTCGCAGGTATTTGTTCTTTATGAGGGGAAGAAAGTGAAGGCATGCTCTCCTCACTGCTCTGAGCTCTAAGAGATTTATGTGTAGATGCGTCTCTGATGCAGACCACAGGCCTTGTGCCCAGTGTTCCCATAGATGCGCTCCCCAACCTATCAGGGAAGCGTCCGTGGTGAGCATGAGCGTTGGGGATCGTTGCTGGAAGGAAACCCCTGTGCAGAGGTTTTCTGGACTTGTCCACCATTGTAGGGAAGTTATAACATTGGGAGGAGGAATTAGCATCATCCCTAAGGGATGTCTGCTGGGTTTGAAACTGGAGTTGAGCCAGCCCTGGAGGCATCTCATATGTAGCCTGGCGTGTTGAACCACGAAGGTGGTAGCTACCATGTGACCAAGGAGCTGTAGGCAGATTCTTGCTTGCGTCCTGGGACGAATAGAGAGCGTGCGTATAAGCTGTGTGATAGCGAGGAATCTGTTGTATGGGAGCGAGGCCCTGCTCTGGGTTGAGTCGAGATGAGCTCCGATGAACTCGATCTGTTGCGTGGGTATCAGGGTGGATTTTTTGATGTTTATTTGGAGGCCTAGGCTGTGAAAGAGGGAGATGGCGAAATGCATGCCCTGAAGTGTCTCGCCATAGGAGTCGCCCTTGATGAGGCAATCGTCCAGGTAGGGGAACAGTGTGACCCCGTGTTTGCGGAGGTGAGCCACAACCATGGCTAGGGTCTTGGAAAAAGCTCTTGGAGCCGTGGAGAGTCCGAAAGGAAGAACTCTGTATTGAAAACGATCCTGACCGATTGTGAATCGTAGGAAGCGTCTGTGAGCTGGATGAATTGATATGTGGAAGTAAGCATCTTGTAGGTTGAGGGCTGTGAACCAGTCCCCTTGATCCAATGCAGGTATTATTGTGCCCAGTGTGACCATCTTGAATCTTTGTGTCCTCACGAATTTGTTCAGTTGGCGTAGGTCTAGTATAGGCCTCCATCCCCCGGTCTTTTTCTGCGTTAGAAAGTAATGGGAGTAGAAACCTGTCCCCTGGTGTTGCGTCGGCACAGGTTCCACTGCGCCTAGTTGCAGAAGGTGAGCCACTTCTGTGCGAAGTAATTGCTTGTGAGAAGGGTCCCTGAAGAGGGATGGGGAAGGGGGAAGGGTAGGAGGGTAGGATATAAAAGGGATGGAGTAACCGGTCTGAAGTATTTTGAGGACCCAGAGGTCCTGTGTAATCCGCTGCCAGGCATGTTGGAAATACTGGAGGCGGTGGCCAAATGGACAAGTAAGTGGTGGAATCAAGAGGTGGTCGTGCAGACCCTCGACCAACGCTTCAAATCTGTTGTTTATTGCCCGGTGGACGGAAGGTGGTGGCTTGATTTTGATTTTGTCTGCGTTTGGGAGGTCTAGTACGATTCCTAGTTGTGTCGTATGGTCTGGATTGAGGGCGATAGTACTGATGTGTGCGTGGTCTTTGGTAGGGTTGGTATCGTTGTCTCCTGGGAAGAGATGGGTGAATGCCCAGGGTGCGCAGTGTCGCTCTCGAATCCTTCATGGTGTGGAGGAGTTCATCAGTTTTTTTCGAGAAGAGTTTGTCCTTATCAAAGGGGAGATCCTCCACTTTGGTCTGGAGTTCTTTAGGAATGCCTGACGCAGAGAGCCATGAGGATCTGTGCATAACCACAGCAGTTGCAGTGGTACGGGCTGCTGTGTCCGCCGTGTCTAAAGACGCCTGTAGGGCCATTCTGGAGATCAGTTGTCCCTCAGACAGAATTGACTTGAAGTCTGCTCTTCTGTCCTCTGGTATGTAGGAGGCAAATTCGAAAAGCTTATTGTAATTATCAAAATCATAGCTGGCGAGGAGAGCAGAATAGTTTGCAATCCTGAATTGTAGTGTAGAGGATGTATAAACTTTGCGGCCCAGGACATCAAGGCGTCTAAGGTCTTTGTCTTGCGGGGTGGGTCGATATTGTGACTGTTTGGTCCTCTGTGCAACTGCATTGATGACAAGAGAGTTCGGTGGTGGATGAGAAAATAGGAAGTCTGCGTCCTTTGCAGGAACACAGGATTTACATTTGGCCTTCTTGCAAGTTGGTACTAGAGAAGCTGGGGTTTGCCAGAGAGTGTCAGCTGGCTCCATGAGTGCTTCATTTTTAGGGAGCGCGATTTTCGAGGGCGCAGACGGTTGAAGGATTTTGAGGAGTTTGTGTTGCTTCTCCTGAACCTCTTCTAAGGGAATATCCTGACTGAGTGCAACCCTCCTAAAAAGTTCTTGGAATTGTTTTCAGTCATCACGGTCTGTGGAGGTGAAGGGAGGATGGCTTCATCTGAGGCTAGTGGAGAGTTAGGGTTAGGCGAGTCAGGATATGGTGCGTAGCTCCCAGGCTCAGGAGGGGGCTCAGGCACCCTGGAAGTGGATGGAGCAGGAGATTGAGGCACAGAAGGAGGATGATTGGTAGGAGGATGTTGCCACGGGTACCACTGAGGCCAAGGCATAGGGTAGGAGAACCCAGGTGCTGCCCACGGGGGGGCAAAGTAGGGAAACTGAGGATGCTGAGCTTGAGTCATGACCTGAGGTGGTAAAGGTGCCTGTGGAGGAGAAGCAGGAGGGGAGAACTCCACTTGCTGCTGTAGCTCAAGGTCACCGTCAGTGAAAGCCAGTTCAGGAGAAAGTGGCGGTTCAAGAAAAGAGTCCTCTGTATCTAGGAGCGGAGGGTGAGACTCAGGTGGCACTAAAAGGTAACTTTGAGTGAGAAACTGTTGCTCCTGCTCCCTAGGCTGAGCTAAGCCTGCTCTCTGCTCTAGCGCGTTAGTAGGAGAGAGTGACAAAGAGTGTACTGCTGTATTAAGCTTAGAGGTGCCCTGCAGGGGGTCTGGTGCTGGTGCGTGGGTAGAAGAGTGGCTGGGTGCTGACGGTCTTCTCAGTGCCGAGGCTGAGCGCACTGTCGGCACCGCAGCTATTTTCGCTGCTGAGGCAGAGCGCGCTGGCGGGACCGCGGCCACTTTTGGCGCTGAAACTGACCGCACTGTGAGTACCGCAGTCGTTCTCTTTGTCGGTGCCAAACGTGCTGCCGGCACTGCGGCCATTGTCGGTGCCGAGGAGGAACGCGGTGCCGATGCTGCGTCCGTTCGCGGTGCCGAGGAGGAGTGAGGTGTCCACGCCGCGGTCATTTGCGGCACTGAGGGGACCAAATCAACAAGTACCTTCCCCGTGAGGGAGGTAGGGTCCCTGCCTCTGTGCTCTGTCAGAGCCGTTGCTGAGGCATTAGAGGAGGCTGAGGCAGCTGTCTTTCCTGCTGTCAGCACAGAGGGTAGGGATCTCGCGGGAGACCCCCTACCCTTGTTAGAGTCTCTTCTATGAGACTGTTGCGCTTCGTGCCTCCGCTCCAGGGAGGGTGAAGCTACGCTCTCCACCGGTTCCGATCTGGTTGGGGAGCGTGTGGGAGCGGGTTGAACCTTTCCCGTCTCCGACAGCGGCTGCAGGGATTTTTCCATCATGATGATTTTGAGCCGCAGATCCCTGTCACGACAAGCTCTTGACTTGAGGCTCGCACAATGGGGGCACTTCGCGGGGATGTGGGTGTCCCCGAGGCACTTCACACAGTGTGAGTGCCCATCTGACCGTGGCATGGAGTCCTGACAGGAGATGCATCTTTTGAATCCTGAAGCTCTTGGCATTATGAATTAGAGATGGCCGAGGAGAGTGAGACAAGCCTGAGGGGCCTTTTTTTTTTTTTTTAAACTAAGGCCTGGTCTACACTAGGAGTTTATGTAGAATTTTGCAGCGTTAATTCGACTTAACCGTGCACCTGTCCACACCAGGAAGCTAATTAGTTCGACCTAGAGGGCTCTTTAGTTCGAATTCTGTACTCCTCCCCGATGAGGGGAGTAGCGCTAAATTAGGCTATGTGTGGACGGAAATCGACCTTAGTAGCTCCGGGAGCTATCCCACAGTGCACCACTCTGTTGACGCTCTGGACAGCAGTCCGAGCTTGGATGTTCTGACCAGCCACACAGGAAATGCCCAGGGAAAATTTGACATGCTCCAGCGCCTTGTGAATGTTCTGCAGGACCACAGGCAGGAGGACAGAGCCCCCCTGCACTGTATCTGCAACCGCCTCCCCCGCCACGAAGTCCCAAACCCCCCTCACCCAAAGTAACAAGAAGGAGGGGCAACAGGGGCCGTGAAAACTGTCACTGCACCCCTGCAGAGTGCACAAATACAAGAAGGCTCTCATTCCCTAAATGTTGAGAAGTCCTTCCCTTCCTGGCTCACCGAAGCCCCAATCCCAGTTTCATCCCCTAACTGTGTAGTTGATTATTAAAAGTAGTTTGCTGTTAATTACTATTTCCGTCAAGTTTTTCTACAGAAGACTGTCTGTGAAGGTGGGGGGGAAGGGGGTTGTTAATTGCATAGGACAGTCACCTTTACCAGGGTACAGACACGGGGACAGGATCAACAGCAGGTCACACACACAGTGCAGTCAGTAGGCACCCTGGTCGGTCTGGGAGGTGTTTTCCATGTTCTGTGTGGGTGGGGGGTACGTGACTTTTTGGCATGGGAGGGCGGTTACAGAACTTATGCAGCAGTCCTTGTCCCGGACCACAGAGCCACGCAGCAGGGGAATCTGTAACCGTCCTCCGCCGCCACAAGGTCACGTAGCCCCCGCACACAGAGTCCCGAAAAGGAGGGATGGCAGGCTCCGTTGAAACAACCAGTCCGGCACTGCAGACCGCTCTAGGAGCAGGAGCCTGTCATTCCTCGAGTGTAGAAGCGGTGTTAACATCACTGCACACCTTACCCACCACAGTCTGCGTCCCTGTTTCAACCCTTTAACACGAATTCATTAATAAAGAAAACGTTGTTAATTAACAATGTTCCATTAACTTTATTTTTAAACGTGTGTTGGAAGGGGGGAAACGTGGTGAACGGGGTTGGTAACCACAGAAGAAAGTCAACAGTAACTGAAGGAGGGACAGGTTCAGCTTCTCTGTAAAGAAACTGAACAGTCACAGGTTACCCTGCTCCCTGAGGAACCTAGCTTTCAAAGCCTCCTGGATGCACAGCGCTTCCCGCTGAGCTCTTCTAATTGCACGGCTGTCTGGCTGAGCGTAATCAGCAGCCAGGCGATTTGCCTCAACCTCCCATCCCGCCATAAAGGTCTCCCCCTTGCTCTCACAGAGATTGTGGAGCACACAGCAAGCTGCAATAACAATGGGGATATTGGTTTCGCTGAGATCCGAGTGAGTCAGTAAGCTCCTCCATCTCCCCTTGAGACGTCCGAAAGCATGTTGCTTGATGACAGTTACCCAAGACCACCCTCGACACATTTTTCCCTCGACACATTTTTCCCCCCAGCATGCATTGTGGGGAAATCCCAGAATTCAAATGGGCAGCGGGGACTGCGGGAACTGTGGGATAGCTTCCCACAGTGCACCGCTTCCAATGTTGACGCTTGCCCCGTTAGTGTGGACTCACAAAGTCGAATTAGTGTCCTTAGTGTGGACACACAAATTCGACTTTGTAATGTCGATTCCACAAATTCGAATTAAGTTAAATCGAACTAATCTGGTAGTGAGACATACCCTAAGTAACTAACTATGTAACTATACTAAAGGAAGGGAAACAACTGGGAAGTAATTAATAATTATTTCTATGTTCTTTGTTACTGTTTCCTATAGAGACCAGGGAAGAGAAGGCAGCACTGCCCCGAGTCCCGTGTTCAGCCGAGGACGGTTGAGAAGGAACTGAGGAGGGTATGGGGCGCACGCACTCAGGAAGATTCCAACTAGATGGGAGATACCATCTGGGTGCGTGCGCCCCAACCAGGCACTGCTACCAAAAATCTCCGATCGACAGCGCCGGGATGCACCGTCACCTAGAGTGGAGCACCCACAGGGACAGCACTCGAAGAAGAAGAGATGCTACCTAGTGGGACAAGATAGGGTGCAGCTCATAGAAGGGTTAGGATCTTCATTGTTCCTTATTGCCAAGGCCTTTTATTTTCTCTGTGGGTTGCATCTTTAAATTTCTGTCCTTCACCATGTATACAAAACACAACAGATATCTTGTTCTCAAATTTGCTTTTATCCTTGTTCAGCTTGTATCACCCAGACACTAAGCCTTCACTGAAGAAGTTTGTTCCTTCTGGCTGTTAGTTTTAATCTAAATTAAAATAAAGGTATTTTAGTTTGAACTAAACATATTTTGCTGTGTGTACAAAAACTCAAGAAGTGGAAAGGTGGCGGTAGCACCTGCCTACTCAGGTTTTTAAAGGCAGATGCAGTGTTGCTGCATGAGCAACTCCAACTGAGGAAAGCAGTTGGTTCATGCTCCGCAGACCTAGGAGGTGAAAAGACTGGGGGGTTGCAGACCATATAGAAGCCCAGAGTGACCTCAAAGGAAGGAAGCCCAGATTTGTAACGGTGTTTAGATGCCTAACTCTGACTGATTTCCAGGAGAGTTAGGTGCCCAAATACCTTAAAACAACTGACCCAAAATGCCTAGAGAACGTAGGGGAAAATTCACTAGCTGTCTCTGATACAGGCAGTTTAAATCCTCTCAGGAATGTATCTGCCCCATTCAATACCTAGGTCTCTTCACAATTGAGAGGGCCTTGGAAAGCTGGGGCTCCAATCCCTGCCCCACTCTTGCAACTGAAGGGTCATCTCAGGAAAAGGATGTTCTCACACTTTTACTTATATTGCACTGTGACTTTTTTTACCTAGAAGTAATACAATTGTTACACTTTTCTTTAACCTGACTTTTCTTAAGCTAGTAGGAATGTATGAATATTTAAAAATTAGCAAATGGCTGCACAAACTCCACAATCTCAATACACGGAAGCTTCCCGATTCGGGATGGGTGGTGCGGGGTGGGGCAGGCAGGAGGAGCAGCATGGCAGAAATCAAACTTCTCCTAGACACTGTCACCATTTAGATTACTCTTTATTTAGACTGTCTGCTTCATCTTTTGATTGTGTATCTCTCATTTATTCACTAGATAGTATCTTGTTCTTTTGTGAAATTTAATACTTTATGATCTCTGCTTTTAAGCATTTCTGGATATGTCCCAAACCCTTTTACCTTCTTGTGTGTCCTATCAAAGATAATCTTCAAGTGAGACAGTGGCAGCAAATAACAAGAAGGAAAAGAATATCAATTTTATTTTTAGCTTCTCAGAAACTGAACATGCAGTGAGTCAATTTAGTGTCCGCTAGGTGTCCTAATGCAGTGGTTCTCAAACTTGGGCCATCGCTTGTTCAGGGAAAGCCTCTGGTAGGCCGGGCGAGTTTGTTTACCTGCCGCGTCTGCAGGTTCGGCCAATCATAGCTCCCACTGGCCGCAGTTCGCCGCTTCAGGCCAATAGGGACTGCAGAAAGCAGCGCGGGCTGAGGGACGTGCTGGCCGCCGTTCCTGCAGCCCCCATTGGCCTGGAGCAGCGAACCACGGCTGGTGGGAGCCGCGATCAGCCAAACCTGCGGGCACGGCAGGCAAACAAACCGGCCCGGCCCACCAGGGGCTTTCCCTGAACAAGCGGCGGCCCAAGTTTGAGAACCACTGACCTAATGAATGATGCTAAAACTATTCTACAGCCTTGATTATTCTCAATGCATGCCATGCCTAAAAAGAACTGCCATTTAACTGTATGTGAGCTAATTAACTTCAGTGTGAGCAAATATCTGAAGATTGAACAGTGAAAGCTATTAATTCAAATTTTGATAGGTTTAGGGGGGTTTGTTCTTTATTTAAATCACTCATCTCTATATTTCAAGTTAAAAGACAGTATCAGAGTCTTAATTATATTTACCACATTTGTCAAAAACACCTATTCACCATATTAGAAATAAAATCAACAAACGCTAGCAAATGTAGGCAGCTCATCTCTCTAGTTTCCTTTTATGAGTTCAGTTAGTCTATAATGTGACATCCAGAATCAAGACACTGGACAGGGTAGTTCATGTGGATGCAAACTAAGATTCACTATTAACCCTGTATCACTTTGAACCAAACATCAATTTATTTCCTAGGAGAAATATCTTATTTGCAACATTTATCAATATTAGGTTTTCACAGAGCATGCTACCTAGACCCACAGGAAGCATTAGCATAGCATATTGTGCTCTGAGCAACAGAACCACAATACAGTCCTTCCTGAGTCTGTTGAAAAACATATATTTTGGAGAAAAGGGAAGATCAAATAATGGACAGACAGTTTTATGACTGATCTGGGTTGGGCCAAGGGAAAAAATTAGTAGGTTGTAATGGATGCCCACAATTATCACAGACATTGAAGACAATAAATCAACTCTTTGACTACCCCCACATTTTTCTTTATAAAGCTGAAGGATTAATTCTTGTTTCAAAAATATAAATTATAATTATTTTAACCATTTGGACATTAGTACTGTACCCCGAAGCTTTGACCTGCAATATTCACTGTGAAGTGGAACATAAGCAGTATCAAGTCTATAACCTGTACTTCTATATTATCTGATTATAGGCATTGTAGCTGCGTTGGCCTACATTCAAGACTTGCTCTGACAATATATGAAGTTCTTTCAGAGTTTATTGTTTATTATTTGTATAATGGTGGTACCTAAAGGCACCAATAAGGACTGAACACCCATTGTGCTAAGTGCGGTACAATCAGAGTAAAAGACGCTACCTTCCCCAAGAAGCTTACAGTCTAATGAAGACAAGACAGAGTAAGTGGGAGTAGCAATCAGAAGAAATGGCAAAGGGAGGACTCAAAGAATCCAAGTCCTTTAAGTAAAATAAGGACTGATTGGGGTGCTGTTATCCTTAAACAAACAACAGTTTGTCCTGTTTACAGGAGCAATGTAAAACGAGGAGCAGATAAATGCTATCTTCACTGGCAGAATTTCATCCGAGTTCACATACTGAGGTCCTGGTGAAGCTGAGAGAACATCTCATGCGCCTCATGGCTGTTGAAGGCCAGCAGGGAGGTCCTGGGTCTACTACTGACTGAAATTGTTACTGTTTTCCCCTGGAACAGCAAATGCTGACCACTGAAACAAACAGTAATTAGGCTCTTGGTCAAGAAGCCATTACTTTACTGAACTCACCAATTACCACTATACTTCCTTCAAACTTTCTTGGTTCTGGACAGTTATGGAGGAGTTCATGTCAATGCAGCTCTGGATTCATTTGAATTCCTCTGACTTCCTGTGATCCTATCAATCTGTTTTTTGACCTGAGTATGGTAGAAAGACATCTGTTTCTACCTTTAGCTGATGCTCTTCTGACAATGCATAAAGATCTGGTGGACCAGGATTACCTTTGATACAGATAACCACAAGGTGCAGATGCCATGCCTTTGTAGTCAGGCAAAGGGTAAAAATTGTTCTTTAACTGATCCAATCTTTCCTTTAAGAGGCTGCATAAAGTAGTGCTGGATAACTTGTCATCCAAACCGCAGAGACCTCCACAACTGTCTAATACATAGCAGCGATGGACTCGTGTCTTTGCCGCTGACATTTATGATAAGTATAAGTAAAGGTGGGCAAATGTGTGTTGTGCTGGGAAAGTTGTGTTCATTTGTGCATGGATTGTTTTGTGCTGGGAGATTTATATTGATTGAATGTGGGCTGTGTTCATCTGGGAGATCTGTGTTGATTTTTGAAGGTGGTGAATTAGAGGGTTATGCTGCAGCGAGTAGCCATATGTGTTTGGGGTTACTGTGATTGCTGCTTGTGTTGTTGTGTGGGTGGTTGTGCCAACTTGCATGAGGGGGATGTTCTGGGAGAGTTGTGTTGATTTGTTCGACGTTTGAGCACAAAGGTGTGACAGCTGGGACAAGTAGTTTACGATCTATACCGGGATAGTCAGTAGGCAGACCGCAAGCCAAATCCAGACAGCCAGACCCTTTTGAACAGACCCTGAAATCCTTTTATTTAATTATTATTATTATTATATTTTTTATTATATTCTTTGGAGTCTGAACACTGACTATACCTCGACTAAGAAATTTGGACCTTGACAAAAAATAATTGACTACCTGTACAGTCTCCCCATATGATCAATGAAACTGCTGTTTGTAAATTAGCTACAGAATAAGGGTGGTTGATTGAGTTACCTCTGATATTACAATGGTCTAGGACACTCAGCATGGGGTATAGAATAGATATATGCCTTACTGTAGCAGTAAACTGCCCAGATGTAATTCATAAAGTCAAAATGACTGAGGACTTAAGAACTGGAGGGTAACAGACCACAAAACCCAGTGATGATTCAAGCTGCTGATATTCTGAACAAAAAGAGCTCTCAACCATGCTCATAGCTGCTTCCATAACTTCATGCTGACTCTACAAACATTTTGGCTTTCAGAATGACACACAGAGAATCTTATTATATAAATTAGACATCTCAAGGAAACTGTAAGGCATTTGGGGCTGCAATGCTATAAGTACACCAGTGACACCCAGTTCTAGCTCTGGTTCTGTTGAAATTGAGTTTCCAAATATCTCGCCCAGACCTTTATGAGAACAAGTTGACAGATCCAACATGGAGAAAGAGTGACTTGACAGTGGGGGAAAAAGCAATTTGAGGAACTGAGGAGGTATGTAAGTGGTCTATGTATTGGCAAGGGTCCTCTCCTGCTAAATTGGTTTACAATCTTTGCATACTTCTGGACCACATTGTGCTTGGATTACCAGGAAGCAGCAATGGCTCTGTGATGGGGTGTACTCCCCACACTGGCTCTGCAAGAGCCCAATTAGGCCAAAGTGGCCCAATCAGCCAATCTGACTGCAAATGGGGGAGATTTAAGACGGAGAAAGCTAATTAGAAGGAAATTCAAGTGTGAGGGAATGGGAGGGGCTTCTATAAAGCTAGGAGGCTGGCTATAGTGAAGGGAAGCATCAGGGAGGAAGCCTGCAGTCCCCTACCCTGAGGTAGGGGAGAAGCAACATGGAAGGAAGGTGTTCAGTGGGGAGCAGTAAGGGGGTGCAGCTGCAGCCCTTAACTGTTCCCTACAGGGTCCTGGACTGGAACCCAGAGTAGAGGGTGTTATTAAGAGAAATGGCTCTAAAAACTGCTAGAGTCGAGGATAGAGTGACGTAGGGCAGCAAATGTGAGGAGTGCCTGACACTGCTTGTGGAAAGAGACTTTGAAAGACAACCTGCTTCCCCCAAGGGGGTACCCGCTGAGTGACTTGGCTGGAGAGCTAAGTCATGAAGAGGAAGCAGCAACACCTGAAGTGAGAGAGAGACGGAGTGCTATCAAAGGGACGGGCATCAGCCTCACAGAGCTAATCGCCAGGAGATGGTGCTCTCCAGCAGTGAGTAGAGTACCCCATCACAGGTTCATACAATTTTTGTTTCCATTTGTGACCAGCTATTTGATTGTATTCTTTCCTGGATGAGGCAAACCTTGCAACACTAATCCATGCTTGTCGTTACTAGGCTGAACTACTGCAGTACTGTCCATTTGGGGCTATCTTTGAAGAATATTCATAGTAGTTAACAGGCATAGAATGTATCAATCTATTCACTGTGGGGTAAGTCCATATGAGATCAGTGCTATGTGAACTGTATGCTATGTTCAAAACTGTCTGCAGGTACAGTCCAACACACTGGTTCCAAAGTTTATAAATCTCTATATGGCTGAGAACTGGCATATCACAAACTATGCCATGAGACTAAGCAATCTACTAGTGAAAATGATTCCTCATATTAATAAAAATTCCTCAAGATCAATTGAATTGAAGACATTATGTTATTTGTTTGAAACCTGAAACCAAACTTATCTTATATTGTGGAATATAAAATATCTTAACATTCAAAATTTTAATAGTTTTATAATACACTTTTTGGGGAGTAATCTGTTGACTAGAATCATCCGCTAATAATAATTTATTTTTAAATGTTTAAAATATACCTGTCACATTGGTCCCTAGGTTCATGAATGATATTAAAACACTAATCAGTGCATCGATTCATACCAACACAAAGCCACCCTATGAACTGGGCTTGCACACATAATTCAGAGTTAATAGCTTCTGGCAAAAGATGAAAATATAGACTGAGCACTGCTTTCTGAAGCTCAACAGATTTTGGCTCTGTTGGACCAGTTGGAAAGCAAATACAATACCAAGTGCCTGCACTGAAAATAGTCTGCCTACACCTTCTATACACTTAAATCTAGGGCGTTAACAAGAGTACCTCACATGATTATCAACTGTCATGATGGCACAAAGGGAAAGAGATAGTCTTTTGGGTAGCCAGGAACCAAACCTTATACAGTGTAAGATTGCATCCATGAATTGCATTCATGTTCAAATATTCAAAACAGTTAATTTCAGGACTTGGTAGACTTGGATTTGAAGTTTCCAATATTTACTGCATGAGTTCCAAGTCTTGGGCTATTGCCTCTCCATGATTTGGGAATCTGCCAGAGTAGTCTGGGTGTGGTCAGACTCTTAAATTCTGAAGGCCTACTTGTATTCCAATGGAAGTAGCATTGGAACATTTATGGGTATGCAGAGAAGGTTGCAGACTTCCCTGCTCATACCTAGGTGCTGAGGTATGATATTAAAGGAGACCAATATCACAAAGTGCCATCCTAGCATCTGGAGTGGTCTCCTCCCTAACTAACAGGAACCTTTCAGGTCTAAAAACAACTCCTCAACTAAACTCTGAATGTTTTCTATCACACACTAGTAGTTTTCAGACCATTATACTGTAGGAAACACATGACTTCGTGGTGACTGAGAAGAGTGTAAATCCACCTATCCACCGCTAACTATCCCAAACCTCTTCTCTTGCCAAATCAGTTTGTTTTAATATTAAGAACCAGGTTTGTCTTCCCTCCACCCTGTCACTTTCCCTCTTCCAGCAGAAGTGCAAGGGTAATTCCAGTCCCAGAACAATCTCTCTTCTTCCTGCTGGTGGGACTGTAGAGATCACAAACTGCAGAGGTCAGCTGTGAGGCGGGTCATCTTTCTGCCTGATGTCCCAGATGATTGCATAAGTAGGCTTTTTGGTTGGCTTGGGAGAGTAAATTATAGCAGTTTAAGAGAAGCAGTCGTTTAAGACAAATAGGAGATGCAGCCCCTTATCCAAAGAGTTTAAAAATACTGCTATATACACAGAAGTGTTACTTTAAAATTTGTACAGAAAAAGTGAAAATTTCAGTTCTTTTTAAAGAAATCAAATTGACTGATACATTTAATCCTCATTTTTTCCTTCTGAATAATTCCAATATAGAACCAAATGTTTTTTTTTAAATTAAGAATTGCATTTTAGTGAAATATTTTCTTTAACTTCCTATCTTTTTAATGTTTAACTAGTAACAAAGTAGGCTAAAAACATCTTGTGTTCCCTAAAATTAGGATCATAGCCATTGCCAGTCTATCAAGTGTCACTCCCACCAGTATATAGACTGAGAGGTTTTTTGTTTTTATTTATAATGCACAGAAAGAAGTGCCTTTCAACATCTGAATTTTAAAACACTATGCCGAACAAAATTTTTAAAAGAATTGTTGGAGGAGGTGGTTGCTATGGATTAGAAGTTTATCATGGCAAAATGATTAATCCACTCTTCTAATTAACTTTCCTGTCTCATACGCTTTAGACATAAAAAAACCCAAGAGTTACACATCCAATCTTTTCCTGTAGCAGATTATACATCATGTCTCCAAAAATGTGCACAATTACAAATGTTTGAAATGTAAATCAAATGTATTTTAAGTTTAGAGCTAAAATACTGTGGTTGTTTCACAAGAGAAGTCAGCAGGGTAGTTAAACTGAGAGAAGACTTGCTATTTTTACAAATGGGGGATAAGTGCATTTTCCTTTCCTTGTACAAGAAAATACCATCTCTCCCAAACCATAAGTTTCAATAATATAACTGTAGTTACTGCACAGGATTTGCTATCTGAGCATCTTAGCTGCTTTTCCAAATGCTTTACTAAGGTATGTATCATTAAACCCATTTTACAGAGGAACAGTGGGAAGGAGGGAGGTGATCTACAAGAGTTTAAGCTACCTAACAGAGAAAGGAGAAGTGACCAACACTTGACAAGTGCAGGGTATACATACACTGCCAGTAAAGGTGTAGTTGTAACAGAGATAGGCTTCCCCTTCTGGCTTTAATCTAGGAGGCATGGGCCACTAAAAATAGTAAGACAGGGTGCCACAGGTTAGCAGCCAGACTATGTACCCAAGCTTCCCTGCAGGCTTGTATTCTGGTTCCTTGCAGTAATGTAGTCAACTCTCATTCCGGGAATAGAGAGTTTAGTGTAGGTTAGTTTACCTACTTTCTTGTTTACCACTACACCACTGGTTGCTTGCTTCGGTTGAAACTTGAGCTGCTACATCTACACTAGTGCTGTTATTCATGATAGCTAGATTAAAGTCAGCCACACTATGCAGATCCCTGGTACAATCCCACCATCACACTGCTTTTGGCGCTGTGCAGAGTGCATCCCCCCCTGCCAGAAGCTTTCACTGATGTGTAGCTACATACTAGGGTGTGGTCCCAGCTTGCTTTTCACTGAGGCATGCAGCTACACCCTGCTGGAAGAGATGACCAAGAGGGAAACAGCCAGAGGGAGGTGGGGTTACCTGCGCCCCAACTTCCTTCCTGCCCCTTTACTGAGGAAAAGAAATAGAACACTGGAGCGCCCCACAACCAGTAAAGTGTCTCAGGCCTCAGCAAGACCCCGAGGCCTGAATCTCCTCACGCCAGCTTCCCCCCGTCCTCAGTGAAAACGGCACCTGCGACAGAACAGCCCCGCCCTCACTGTCAAGTAGGTATCCACCCAGCGGGGGGGGGAGGGGGGATAAACGCCTCGTGCTAAAACGGGAGCGAGGCGAGAGAAGCACGTGCCGGGGAGGGGCGAACGGCTCGCTCGAGCGGTGGGAGGTGGAATGAGCTCGCGCCGGGAAGGAGCGAACGGCTCGCTCGAGCGGTGGGCGGGGCTGGCCCTCCCTGCTGGTTTTGGCGGGAAAGCCGTGCCCGGCCTAGGGAGCAGTTGCCTCGCTCCCCGCCCCCGGCTATTTAATGGGGGGGGGGAGGACACACCCTTTCACCCGAGTGTCTGAGCCCTTTCGCCCCAGAGCCCCGCGCCTCCAACACTCGCTGCCGTACGTCACACCCACAGGGAAGTCACTCACAGCACCAGTCGCAGGCCCTGAGGCACATTCCCCCGGGAGCCACCCCACTCCGAACCTCCCAGTGGAGCTGGGGGCGGCGTCCCCTGTGGCTCCGCTTATCTCCTGGGTGGCCGGGTCCCAGCTACTCACCGCGTTGTCGGGCTCCATCTCCCGCCTCACACCGGCCTCAAAGTCCCTGCAGCACGTTTCCCGCACGCAGCTCCCTCCGCACGCCGCGGCAGCTCCGAGCCCGACGCGCTCCTGGCTGTAAACCCACACAGAGCCGAAGGAGTCACATCGGGGCGGGCGGGCCCGGAAAACGCAGTGTGGGGCGGAGGGGGGAGTCTTCTCCCTGCCTAACGCACGGGTAGGGGGCAGCACTGAGGTACAGTCGGGGCAGGGATTGATGTTAGGCATTGTCCGCGGCAGCAGGGAAAAATCGAAGCGGGCGGGCAATTTTCTCTACCACACAACTACCTGACCTCCATTCCCCATGCGCCCCACAGAACTACCTCACTCCCTTCCCCTTCAGGGGCCTCACACAGCTCCCATGGGCCCCACACAGCTACCTTGCCCCATTGTTGTGTGGGGCTGATAGGGGGAACAGCATAAGGCAGCATTTCCCCAGGGCTCCAGCACAGCTACCCTCCCACAGTCCCTCCAATGGATCCCACAGAGCTGTCCTCCTTCATTCTCCACCCTATGGGCCCCACACAGATACTGCTTCATCCCTGTGTGCCCCCTAACATTTCTCCCCATGCGTCCCACGTATCTAACCTCCCAAGCACTATTAAACTCCCATCCCTTATCAGGACCCTGCAACCCCAACAGATATCACCTCCAAACCCTCACTGAGTTCCACTCAGTTATCTCCCCATATCCCATCTGCCACCTGCTTCAGCCCATTCAGTCATCTTCTATCTCCCCTGAAGCCCATTCAGTTACTGCTCCTCCTTCCATCTTCCGCAAAACACATTCTACCTGCTAACCCCCTCCCCATTCTCCCTGCTACTCCCTTCAGCACACTTCTTTATCACTTCCAATCTCCCCCTGCAGTTCACTGTAATCATCTCTTCCCTGCAACTTGGGCAGTTTTCACTTCCCACCCCAGTAAAAGAGCTCTTTCATTGAGTTATCAGAGATCAGTGTTTAGGGCCCGGGCCATGCCTGGAAAGTGGAACTCCTCCCTCTGCCACCATCCCTTGCACCTGCTGGTGCTGTCACTCACCCTGAGAGTTCAGCCTGCTGCTCTGGGACAGGCACGTACAACTCCTAAGCACCACACAAAAAACCTTTTACAGCTCCTTAGACACCCTAAAGCACTGGGAGTGGGCGGGCTGCTTACTCACCTCCAGGGGTGAGTTACTAGACCCTGGGGCGCCACCAGTAGCAGCAGCTGGGTAGGGGTTGGTTTCTGACTTCCAGGCCTGGAGCAGCAGGAGAAAGCAGCACAAAGCTGCTGGCTGCTGGCTGTTCCTCCATTCCCTGTGTGCTTCTGAGTTTCTGACACTCGCACACATTCCTTCTCCCCCTCCCCCTCAGTGAGTATCATTTCACCAACAAACCCTCATTACACACACTTGCAAAACACTGATCACAGGCTGGCTGGCACACAAACATACAAGAATAGTACCAGGGATGGGTGGTGTAAGTATTGCAAATTGGAGCTCAGGGAAGACTCTGTGAATGAGCTAGATTCCTCATTGAAACGCCTAGCAAAAGTCCCCACACAATCCCAAGAAGGGGAGAGATTGTCAGACATACATCAAAGTCCTCTTCCATCCTCATTACCTGAGGACACGTAACACACAAAAATTCTGCCAATTGCATTTTCCATTCATAGAGGGAGAAAGACTTAACACACAAGCTCAGGGCCAATTCGAACAGTTTTGGTGGGGCTCCGGCAGGGATGACTTAAAAAAAAATGTAGAAAAACACATGGGGCTTGTACTCACCGGGCGGTGCTCCGACTCTTCGGTGGCACTTCGGCGGTGGGTCCCTCAGTGCCGCTGAAGACCTGGAGCGAGTGAAGAACCCATCGCCGAAGTGCCGCTGAAGACCTGGAGCACCGCCAGGTGAGTAAAAATGAAAAAGGCTCCTCTAGTCAGGGAAGGGATTCTCACTGCGCGTAGGGCCCTCTTAGGCGCGGGGCCCGATTCGGGGGAATTGGTGGAATAGGCCTAAAGCCGGCCCTGCACAAGCTGAGAGAGAAACTGTAACACACATCACTCCCCAGAGGGAGAGACTGAAGTAAAATCCCTCATTCTCAAAAGCTGACCCATAATTTGCTACTGATGGGAGCTAATGGACATTGCAGTGTAGACAAGGCTCAGGCACTTTGTCATTAGAAAGGCGTGGAAGGGTGTCTATAGTTAAGCTGGAGAAGCTTTCTGTTTTAGAGCTGATTTTTCAAAGTGCTTTAACATACACAGACAAATTGCCTTGAAAATTGCTGAGGCACATCAAGAGCTGGGTAGAGTTAGTGATGCAAATTTGGAGTCTTTGGTCCAGAGGGTTGGGAGATAGAGTTCACCCTTTTTGCTCAGAGCTGAGAAAAAATATATGTTCAGGATTCACATGAAACTGACATCAGTGGACATCCCCTGATTTCACCTAGTAAACACCACCAAGAACCAGCTGTACAATACAATATTTCAAAAGCTATTACACTTACATTCTAGTTGCACACACAGAACCAGACTGACCTGAAAATGCTCTGCCGAGAGAGAGACTTGGATAAGATAGTGGTGCAAATCTGAGATCACTTAGTCAAAGGATTTACAAGATACAGTCCCATCAAAATTAGCTGATCTCTTAGTATGGTTCAAAGCTGCTGGAATGCAGAATGAGCTGTGAGGCTTGAGACCCATGGTGGTTTTAAGGACATTTTAACACAACAGTTGAGAATCCTGGACCAATTTTCAAGGATTTTCTCTCCTCCCTTTGGCAATGGTCTCTCTCTCTCTCTCTCTCTCTCTCTCTCTCAATTGGGCCAAATCTGTTCTCATGCCTTCGCAGTTTATAGAGTTCACAGGAGCAATCCTACATGCCAGATAAGCAAGAACAATTCTGTGTGAAAGTTTTTCCACAATGAATCAAATCACCACATTTCACACACAGCACATGCACACTCTCAACAGACACTGCTAGCTAACAGATTCCAGACTCTTGTGGATTAGACACACGCTGCACCCATAATGGGATCTGTATGGACAAAGGCATCTAGAAGAATTTGAGTTACTGTCAGGGGCGGCTCCAGGCCCCAGCACACCAAAGGTGTGCTTGGGGCGGCAAGCCGCGGGGGGTGCTCTGCCGGTGCCGCAAGGGCAGCAGGCAGGCTGCCTCCGGCGGCTTGCCTGAGGAGGGTCCGTTGGTCCCGCGGCTTCGGTGGACCTCCCGCAGGCAAAGCCGTGGGACCAGCGGACCATCCGCAGGCAAACCGCCGGAGGCAGCCTACCTGCCGTGCTTGGGGCAGCAAAATCCCTAGAGCCGCCCCTGGTTACTGTAAGGAAATTGACCTTTCTATATGTTCCCTGATTGGTAGTACCTCTGACTGAAATACAAATCTTTAATACAAAGCAAACAGTTTGCATTTATAAAAAGTAACTCTAGTGAGGCCTTTCGGACTATTATGTCATCACTTCCACTTTCAATCCACAGTCACCGTTGTTCTTCCAGTTTCTCCAAATCTTCACATGGATCTTCACTGCAGGCCACTATCTTAAAATTAAAAAAATAAATAAATAACCTTGAAATATTTCAGTTATCCACATTCACACAAAGTAAACTTCTGTCAATCAGTGTTTGTGTGTATATATATATATATATATATATATATAAATAACCCCCATCATGATTTGTTATTTGGGATTGAACCTTTTAACTCCATTAGCTAATGGTAGTAGCTGGCATAGCCTATATGTGGAACTGGACCAGCCCCGCTTGAGTTACTTGCCCATTCAGTTACTGCTTGCTCAGACTACAAACAATGGTTCCATTTAGTGTCAATTATCATGATATTTTTTGTGATGTAGATACCTACACTGGGAGGTGAGCTGAAATGTACTCATTTGACACAAGCCACCAAATAACTTGCCAATGATTATTTGGTCATCATCAACCAGATTCTAGCTAGTGACTTAAAAATAAAAGGATGTGTGGCATATAAACAAGCACCTGCGCATTTATCTCTAAATTGCTTTTTGATTAATTGATTATATAGCATTTCCACATTTCTTTCAGCTCTGAGGAGGCGGGGCACTACTTTTATTGAGATAACTACAGTGCTTCTTCATTAGCCAGTTGTAGGAGGACCATATTTCCCTATGCTGAATACGGGACACCTGGTAAAATTACTTGTATTCAAGCCAATTCAACAGCAATCCATCGGAACTATGCAGTACAAATGTTAAAATTAACATCAAGTTGACTGAGCCCCTGTTAAAAAGAAATACTGTGTAGTTGGACTCTTTTCATTTACCTTCTTATCTTTAAGGCTTTAGGGTTCACATGGGGAGAGGTGACACACACACACTCCTGTACACCACTCTCACACAGGGGAGTTGACTGACCGACCAGACCCTCCCTGCCCAGCACTCTCCCAACCCTCCCTGCCCAGCACTCTCCACTCTCTGGGCTGGGACAGACCCACCTCTCCTAGTACCTGACACCATATCCTCCTGAGGCAACATGTGGGGGGCATGCAAAGTCACATCCTCCCCAGATTTATGCCAGGGTTCATACCAGAATATGGCCAGCAGCAGCCTTTCTGCTCTGTTCAGGAGGGAAGGGATGGGAGCTGCATCCAGCTGGAGTGGGGCAGGGGGTTAGGAATGACCTGGCTTGTGTCTTTGCAGAGGTCATCTCTTCCTCACTCCTCCCCCACCATGTGCTCCCCTGTGGCTGGAAGCAGCTTGTCCCTTCCTGCCTTCACAGTGTCAAAAAGCAGCTAACACCTCTGGGCTGCTGCTGGTCACCAACGTAACCCAGCCGCCTCCTGTCCCCTGGCTACAGTGCGGGCAGGAAGGGGTTAAGCCCTAAGGATCTATTGTGCACCAGGGCTCAGGGAACCTGACTGTAGGGGCTTCAGCGAACCCTGCCAGAGAGGTGGCTCAGCAAGGGAGGGTGCCTAGGGGATGGAGCAGCCCTGTGCTCCCTGGGGGCAGGACTCAGGGTGGGAGGGGGGTGGGGCGAAGAGGGTGCTAAGCTAAGTCCCTGCCTGGAGGGCTACTGTGGCACCTGCAGGGTTGGGGCGCAAACAGGCTGGAAATCGCTTCCCCCCTGCCGCTCCAGAGCTTAGCTGAGGGGCAGAGAGGCTTCCCATGTCAGTACTGTGTGGGACTTTGACACATGCAGGGCTTGACTCCTCCTGGCCAGCGCCCCGGGCTGGAGGGTCTTGGGCTTTCCCAGGGAGCCTGCCCAGCCAGAGGCAGTGGGGGAAGGAAGGAGCCTGCCAGCCAGGCTGTTGGTGAGCTGAGTGCTCTGACCAGGGGCTGGTTCTCTGCACAGCGCTGGGAGCAGGACACACCTCGCCGGCGGGGAATATGGAGGAGCAGTGAGGCTGGGGGAGTGAAGGGGCAAAGCAGGGAGAAGACAGTGAGAGGGGGAGCACATAAAGGGCCAATGGGTGGGCAGCAGAGGCGACACGTAACTGGCTGCTGCCTGGTGCCTCCCCACACTCACCAGCCACCGCAGCATGCAGCCAGTGCCGTCCGGAAACGGGACAGGGCTGGGCTGAGGGACCAGCATGGGGAGTGGCCAGCCCCCTGTGCTGCAGTTTTGCCCCGCTACCAGCCTTGCACACCCACCCCATTGTCAGCCACTGGACCTCCCCCCCCACTCACCGCTGGTGGGCAGGAGGCTTGCAAGCAGGGATCCAGCCAGCAGCAGGACCCACAAGTACTGATGGGGGCGGGGAACAGAAAATACGGGCCAATTTGCCCGTTATTAAGAAGAAGTCGGGACACCTGCAGGAGGGCTTAAATACGGGACTGTCCCTTTAAAAACGGGATATCTGCTCACCCTAGCCATTTGCCATAGTAGTATTGTTGCAGTCGTTGTTAGCATGCTGAACTTGGAAATTCAGCAAATGAGATTTGTAGGATTCTGTGTCTTTAGCAAATGATCACGTGAGGGTTAACTCTTAAGGGCTTGTCTACACTTACTGGAGGATTGATGCTGTGGTGATCTAGTGAAGACCTGCTAAATCGCCCGCCGATCACTCTCCCATCGACTCCTGTATCAACCTGATAGAGAAGAGTAAGGGAAGTCGATGGGAGAGCATCTCCCGTTGATGTTGCATAGTATGGACCCCGTGGTAAGTAGATCTTTGATTTGGGTTAAGCTATTCACGTAAGTCAAATTGCGTAGCTTAGTTTTCCCTTTAGTGTAGACAAGGCCTTAGTGGTGAAATTTTTAAACTGGCTGAGAAAATAAAACTACATCATAAGAGTAGCATTAGCAGAACTGATGAAAATTCAGAAGGATTAATGGTTATTTTATAGAGACTTACTGAATTACAATCACTGACCTAATTTTATGAATACCTACCACAAAACCTAATAAGAGCACGTTGTTTCTACATGCTTTCATCTGATATGGCTTTGAACTCTCCAGCTTGGAATATGAAAGGCATATGAAAGACTTGTCTTCCTGTTCTGCCTTACATAGCATTTAAAGAAATCTGAGATATGAAAGATTGTATGGCATATTTTTAACTGCTGGATTTTTTTATGCTAGACCTGATACAGCTATTTCAAAATCTAGTTCTTTGACATCTTACATTTAACACTACAAATCATGATAAAAATAGGACTTTTGAGAACAGATGACCTGTTTTCGATTTTGATAATTTAAAATATTAAATCCTGAAAAGTCAATAAACTTAAAATAAATGGTAAATATTAATAAGTAGAGTTGGTAACATTTTAGTCTCTATTAACTAACTATTAAACCTTATTATACATTAACATGATTTAAATATTGTAACAGTTACTGTGCTGGCTGCCTGGTGTATATTTCCTCCAAAATGAGAAGTAAACGCTGGCCTAGGCATTCATTCTGAGAGGAAGTCAGGAGTGTCTGTTTTTAATTCCTCTCCATCCATCAGCAGGATAGAGTGAGCTCCCTGTGTATTCTCTTACAGAAATAAAAATATATGGTTCTTTGTTGATGGACTTGTGCCTGCAAGGCATTTTTATTTTCCAGGGAGTGGGGGAGGAAGAGCCATGCAGTAAGCAAAGTTAAAGATAGTAGTGAAGAAAATAAGAGAGCTGAGAGATTTGGGAGTGAGTGTACCTTAAGAAAGCCACACCCCATGCTTTGATTCAGTTTCCCATCTGTAAAATGCAGATAATAAAATACTGACCTATCTACCAGGTAGTTGAAAGCATCTTAAGATCCCCATATGTAAATATTAGCATTAATGTATTATTATTAGATAGGGGAGATAGTCTGAATCGGAAAAAGATTTCCGATTTCACATATTCACATTCACAAAAATGTAACTCAGGATGCTACTTAGAGATTGAGTTCTATTAAATGGAAACAGAATAAATGTATGTGGGAAAAATGTTAAAATTTTGGAAAACTACAATACTTTCTCCAATTTTTAAGGGACTTATGCTGTGACTTTCCTTTTGTGACAACTTTGCACTGGTTTTCCTCAATTTGGGGGCTTATCCTGTGTTTGCACACAGAGAAAGGCCATAATTATAAATATGCAAGGAATTTGGAATCTAGCCTTTAAAGGCAATAGTTTTACTCTTTAGCAGCATATTTTGATGGTTATCCATATAGTGCCCCCCCATTATATTTCCTTGTCCAATCTGTGTCCCATTCTCTCTTTCCCTTATTTGTGCTTGTCCTCTTCTGTTTGTCACCTTGTTACTTTTGTGCTTCTTGACGTCCTTTCTCTTTTGCCTCCCATTCATTTTTGTCCCTCTGTTTTTCAACCTTGTGTCCCTCTTTCCTCACTGCCCTCTCTTTTAAAATACTCTGCCCTGTTCCTCCATTCAGACTGCAATCATCAATGAGGAGAGGACTCTACTTCAACTATCTTCTGATGGGTCAGTCCACATTAACCAAACATTCTGCTCAGTGTAGTCTAGTTACTCAGTGGTCTCCTCTCCCATCTTGTTCCTACCTAGCAGCTGTGTTTACTCAACAGATGATGGAAAGGAACAGAAGGTTTCTTGATCTTAATGGTCAGTGCTTAAGGGAGGCTGCTGACTTGCTGATTTTGAAGGCAGACTTCTATAATCTAAGGTGCATTTAGCATCCAAACATTCTGGTTCAGACCACCCCTGGAAACTATGCCAGGATGATAACTGATTTATAATACAAATCTGTCCTGGATTGCCAGAGATTAGATTTAAAATTTCAGAGTTTATAGTACAAGGAAACTATTTTAGATTAATCTTAATTTAAGAATATATATATAGCCTGGCCTACACTAGATATTTAGGTCAGTTTAACTATGTCGGTCAGGGATGTGAAAAATCCATAACCCTGAGCAGTGTATTTAAGATGACCTAAGTCCCCACATAGACAGCACTAGATCAACAGAAGAATTCTTTCGTTGACCAAGCTACCGCCTCTAAGGACTTGTCTACATTACCCGCTGGATCGATGGGCAGTGATCAATCCAGCGGGGGTCGACCTCAGAGCGCTCTCCCATCGACTCTGGTACTCCACCGGAGTGAGAGGCGCCGGCGGAGTCGACGAGGGAGTGTCAGCAGTCAACTCACCGCAGTGAAGACACCGCGGTGAGCAGATCTAAGTACCTTGACTTCGGCTACGTTATTCATGTAGCTGAAGTTGCGTAACTTAGATAGATTCCTCCCCCCATCCCTAGTGTAGACCAGACCTATGCCTCCGTTTGCCAGAAGCTGGGACTAGGTGACAGGGGACTGATCACTTGATGATTACCTGTTCTGTTCATTTCCTCTGGGGCACCTGGCATTGGCCATTGTCGGAAGACAGAATACTAGGCTAGATGGACCCTTGGTCTGACTTAGTATGGCCATCCTTATGTTCTTGTGCATTTGTTTAAGATTCATATAGAGAGAGAGCTGCATATGCTGGCTACATTTATGAGAGAAACCTTGCATAAATTATTGTAGACTTCTGTCATCTTCACTCTCTTGTATTCTATCTTTCTATGTGGTAAAAATTAATGAAAAATGTAAAATAATATAATTGTTTTATGTTTTAGAAATAAAGAAATTATGTGTATATAAACATGGAAATGAAAATAGTAATCATTTCCTTTTTATTTTCCTTTAATCTTTTTTCCTGAAGGCTGCATATAATCACATGCCTTATCTTCCATATTTTGAATTATTTCAAACAGGAGTATCAAATTGTCACTAATTATGCTGAATAGTCTTTTGCTATAATTACACCTCTTATTTACGAGAGCTAACTACCCAACAGAAGTTAAAAAAAAGCTGAAATGAAATGTAGACAGTTGGGAAAAAAACCACATCAGTATCTTTGTATGGACTGTGACCTAAAAGTACTTTCCATGCCAATGTGCTAAAATGAATGCAGAATTTCATGCTGAAGAAGAGAAATTACAACCATGAAATTCCAATTGTAGAGGTGAAAATAGCAGATTTTGCAACCTAAGAACTGGATATCTGGTTTTAGATTTGTGTTTCTCTATTTCAGTATCCGCCTTTAAAATAGCAGTCCAGCAAACACTAAAAATATAATATTAAATGGGCTTTGATCAAATAAACAATAAAAATAGTACCTAGCTCTTATATGGCACTTTTAAGCTATGGATCTCAAAGAGCTTTATAAAGGAGGTCAGTATCATTATCCCCATTTAAATTGTTTCTGTAGTTCCTTATCCATCATTACTGATTACCAAGGACCAGGATTAAAATCATAAGCATTCCCCTTAGCCTCAATCAGGTGGGAGAAGACTGATTTTTTTTAAACTCTGAGAGTTTTTTATGTAACATCAGTGCTTTCCCCCATATTAATCTCTTGGTTAGAATAAAGTTTTGTTAGATCATTTATGTGTGTGTGTGTGTGTGTGTAGGGGTAATAGGAATTTTATTTTTGCCATATTTATAATTCATCTTCTGCTTTTTCCCTGCAGTTTACAGAATGCAGTCTCTAGCTCTGGTTGCAGAAAGCTTTGTAATAGTTTCAGCTGTTATGTAATTTAAACTGGATTTGACCTGACATTCAGCGGTAGTGGCTCACAGGGTATAATAATCTAACACAGATTTTGCCCTACTGTATGTGTCTGGGGTCTTCACAGAACTTTAAAGAGCCTGATATTGTTCTCAAGCTGCACAGAAACCGCTCAATGGATGATCCACATGTAGAGCACACACCAGAATGGGATTGCTGTCATTGGGATTGAGAACTACAGTTCACGTAGAGTGTATATAGTCCTTACACCTCAATCTGTCTAAATTCTGCCAGTGAGTTTGAATGTATGCACAAGACTAATATATGGGGGAGAGGGTGAAATTGCATAAAAATAGGACTTCTCCCAAACATGCAAGTAAGAAGAGGAAAATGGGCATAATAAATTAAACCTACTCAGGGAAGCTGTAATTTTCTGTTTACCCTTGGATTTAGGTGGATTCCCTTAGATTTAGAGAAAGTCTATTCTAGCTTTTTATAGCTAAAATTTCTCCCTTGGTATAGTTCCAGCAGTAGCTATAGAGGGAGTGTTAGTACAGACTGCCCACCAGTATTTTAACTACCATGACAGTCAACCCTACTCAGAAATGATCTAGATAACACAGTGGTAAAAATGCTGACATCTTGTTTAAATTAGCATTCCCACAGTGGCTACCACCAGTGAAACTGCATGAGCAGTGTGACATTTTTGAAAAATAAGTGTAGTTTAGGCAAGACCTTAGCCTTTCTTTTCATCTATTCTAACAATCTCTTCTTCCCCAGGCATTAAAGCAACAAGAGATTTAAAACCAAAGATATTAAATATATTAAATCCTTGCTGGCGATTCTCTTAAATCTCTTTATAATCCCTCCTCTCTTGTACAATTAACACCAGGGGAGTTTAAATTGTTTTGGGGATTTTATGTTCTGATTGCAATTATATGATTTTTTTATTCTGTCCCCAGGATGCCTTCTGTGAGGGATTAGGGAACGTGGGCTCAATGTGCATCTGTGAGAAACAAGTAGGTGTGAACATTTTGTACACATCTTAAAATATATTTCCAATAAAATTCATAAGTGGCTTCCATCTGCCTAAAGACATAGGCTCACACTTGGTTTTAGAAGACATGGCCAGAGTCTGGCCAGCCTCAGTACTGGTTCACAGGTGAGACTGCAAGGAGTTCCCTTCCCGTTGTACTTCTGTGCAGGAGCTTTCCAGAATCCTGATGGAATGCATAGTCCTGACCCTTCCTTGTGCCCTTTGGGCTGCTGGGTGCCTGAAAAGGGGCAGGATATGGTAAGGAAAGGGCCATAGCTTCATTCCCACATCATTGTGTAGCGTAGTTATACTGGGCAGGAGAGGGAATTACGCTGTGCTCTTTTAAAGGATGTTGTACAAGGGAAACGTGTGCACTGACTGAGAGCTCCCAGAAGAAATTCTGTCTGGGCAAAAATCTTTCCTGGGGGCAATGTCTATTATGCATATGCTCTAACATGTCTGTCAGTGCTTAGGGCAGCATGTGGCTTGTGATAAATTTGTCTGCATCTGAATGTATGTGGGCATTAGCAAAACACCTCTGAGAGTTGACAGTGTTGTCAGTCTAGACACAACAGCATCTATCAGTTAATAGGCAGATACTGTGCCCTTAACACACCCACAGAACTCCCTCTGATGTCATCTGTATTCCTGGATATAGCCTACTCTGCTATGGAGCATTCTGATGTCTAGACTTTGTTTAAACATACTAATAAAATCAAATGTTATTGTAGATACTAATGACAAATCTTAAAGTATTAGTGACAAAGTTTAGTGCAATACAGTAGAATCCTCTTTGTTGGGACACCCACTGGTCCATCTTTCATTCCCAATAAGAGAAATTCCTGATTAGCAGAAGACACCATTTAATAGTAATGCTGCTTTCTGGAGATCTGCACAGCCCACAATGGCCCAAATGTTAAAAAAGGTTTTCACCTAAGTGTGTTTGTGGGGACCATGTAGACATATAAATCTCAGTTACTGGATAGACTCATTCAGTGGGAGGGTCACCATTTACACTGGGATAGGGATTGCACTGCTTTTAGATTCATTACTGGGGCAGATGCAAGACACCTGGCATGAAATCCCAAATATATGTAGCTGCCAAGGAAAATGGTGGCTGGTGAGTGCCTTTAAGCGGAATCAGAGTCCACCTGTAAGCAATTAAGGCAAGATCCACGCAGGTATTTAGGTATTTGACATCGCTGGAAGTTAGGAATCTTAATACTTTGGATTTGGGCTTAACTATCCACATAGGTGGTAGTTAGTTAACTTACTAATGAGCACTTGGACCTGATAAAAGGCTACTGGGGGGTGGTTGCAGGAAGGTACTCCTAGACAGAGTTGTTTTCTGAGATTCTGCTAAGAGGCCTGTGTTCTGTTAACCTCCCCAAGCTGATAGTTGTGAAGAGTAAGTAAAAAAAGTAGCTACTTGGGAAGAAACTTGCTGAGCTCTACAACTGGCTTACAGTGTAATCCATCTTCAGCAGGAAAGCTGTGGATCCCTTATCTGAGTAGGAGTTTGTTTTGCATAACTTCTCTTTCTGGGAGGAGAGCTAGAGATTGCTGGTTTAAGGAGAGTGGGACTTTGAATAGTAACTTCCCTCTAGGAGGAGGGATGGTGACTTCTTTTTCTTGGCAGAAGGTGCTTGTTGGTATTAGTCCCAGAGCTAGAAAGAGGGTTGGACTTGAGGGGCTAACAAGGAAGGTGTCTTGTACTTTGTAAAAAGTTAACAAATGAGACTCCACAAAGGGTATGTGTGTCTCTTAGTCTCAGTTGCTCAGGCTGAGGAAACTATTCCAAGACTGAGACGGTAGGATGCCTCCAAGGTCATACAATGCCACATGTGATCAAGCGCACTGCTCTATCACAGAAAGAGCACCCTAGGAGCTAGGAACAGCTATTCTTGTATTTTCTACATGTATTGGAGCTAAAGAGATCCTAGAAGTGGTTAGAGGAATTAAACTGTATGAGACAGATGCAGGTGTTCTCATTAAGTGGAATGAACATTCCTATTAAGTAGCAATCACTTCAGTTTTAAGCCTAATGATACTTAATAGTACTGGTCTATAAGACTAGCATCTTCTCCTCCGAATCCCTTCTCAGGGCCCTTTGTTTTGTGATGCCTACAAGCAATCAACCAACACTTAAATAGCTAGGCTGAGGAGGAAGATGGGAGCAGTTAAGAAAGTTTTCCTTACTAGTGTAAATAGAAAAGTGTGAGGTGAGGATGGTAGCACCACCTATTACTAAGGTTGCCTGACACTTCTCATTTTAAGACTCTGTTCCATTTGGGGTGAAATATTACATACCATGTGTCTACTTCAGGCTGAATATTTATAGAAAACTTTTAACCAAAACAGCTCATCAACTTCTAATAATGGTGATAGCAGAAAAATGTTTTACTAATTAAAAAAAAATCTGGTGACCTCCTCTTTCAAGAGCTCTAACACCCCCCATGACTTGGAGAAGGGATTTAAAATTTGACAGGGGGTTGGTGTTTGTATCAGGGATGTCTCTTGCTATTCCTGTGAAAATGGCCCCAAATTTGGCTTAGTTATAAGCTTTTGAACAAATCAGTTTGCACATGATCATTAGAGATTTAGATTTTAGTAGCTAACTTTCCCTGTAGACTTCCTCCACTCTGGGCATGCTCCAGCCTGGCTATGAGCAGGGTTTTCCCTGTACTTGCAGCTCTGGGCTGCTGCATGCTAGTTAGGGTCT
Source organism: Mauremys reevesii (assembly GCF_016161935.1). Taxonomy (NCBI): domain Eukaryota; kingdom Metazoa; phylum Chordata; order Testudines; family Geoemydidae; genus Mauremys; species Mauremys reevesii. The sequence goes on along the minus strand of NC_052633.1, from coordinate 22,710,679 downwards.
GTGCCTAGGTCTCAGCACCAGAGCTGAGTGTGGGGCTTCTGACTTTCCTGTGGCCCTCCTACTGGGCCCAGGCAGCATGGAGGAAGAAGCTGCCTGATTCAAAGCCAATGGAGATAAGAGACAGATTTTAGAGGCATGGAGATGGGAGTAGATTGGGACAAGAGGGGGTGGGGTGGGGGACTGAGACTGGAAGATAGGGTCTGGAGAGCCTGGGACTAGAGTGACATACTGCATGTGGGTGGGCAAGGAGAATAGGACTGAGAGTTGGGGATGGAAACAGGAGAAGCCAGGCTTCTACAGACAGACTCCATCACTAGTGATGCTAATTCATTCCCAGAGCAGACCCATTCTATGTGCTAAATGAGGCAGGGATCCTGTGAGGGGAGAAAAAAATACCTGATCCTGTAATTAGACTATGACTAAGTGGGGTGGTTTGTCTGTACCACTTCTAGATGATTTTATGAAATTGTACCATGAAACTACTGTCACTATAGGTATGTGGATCCCCCTTGAGTTAGCAGGGTTATGATGTCTTTGCTTGGCCAGAGACTATGGTGAATGATCAGCACTTAACAATCCATCTATTCAAAGTGGAACATGCTGGGACAATAGTCTTTCTCAATCTGGGAGAAGACACCCCCACCCCTCATCCCCCCCTTGTCTGAAGTGAGGGGAAGGGTTGGGAGTAATGGAAAACTATCAAAAGGCAGAACAAAGGAAGCAGATGACCCCAGCAGAAATCTATAAAGGGGGAGCTGGTGGGGGGGCAGGGAAGGGGGAGTTTTTTCCCATCAGATTAAGATGAGGGAGGCTGCTGCAGAGGCAGGGAAGGCAAGGGGCCAGAGGACCCTGCCTGTCTGATGGAACACAGGTGGCTATCATCCGCAAAGAAGCATGAGCTTGTGAGGGACACTGCATTTAGGACATCTCATTGTTTTGTATGGTCTGTACTTTCCAGTGCTTTATCTCAAAAGCATAAAGTTGATAGCCACCCACACTCTGTTCACTCTATGGACTGCTGTGCTGGGAGAATTCTGAGTGAGTAATGTGTCTAAGTACTGGGGTGTTTGAAGGGTCAGAGCTGCACCCAGAGGGGCTAAGTGGCTGGACAGCAGGTTCCAACACTTGGGAAGGAGGTGCCAATAGGTCTGTGCCCTGAGTGTGCCTGAACAAAAGTGGCTGGATTCTGTTCAGGTTCTGGGAGCACATCCCTGGGAATCCCCTCACAGCAATCCTAATCCTTGTCTAGGAAGGGGGGCTCACTAGGGTCTGTGGCAGACTGTCTTAATTCAGATTTTTTTTATATATGTATTATGATTGCTGGTGCAATCTTAACTGGGGTATTTCTGAGCTCTTGAGTGCTTGACTTTGCAATCTTAATATTCTTTTTACAGTAGATGGTTGTGTGTAATTCCAATGTGGTTTCATGTGGGCACAGAGTCCACCTGCATATTCCTGTTTCAAGGATTCAGGCTGAAGTCTGTACAGTGATTGGTATAATGGTGTCTTGATTCTGAGCATTGCTGTAAGATAAAAACTATAACATATCAAGCATGTTCCAGCTGAGGGCTTGATTCTGCTCATTTACTCACACGAGTAGCACTCAATTATGAAAACAATACCATTGTCAAGGACTATTTTGTGAATAAGAATTGGCAGCATCAGGCCATAATTGGAGTGTATGGATTGCTCTTTCAAAACTGCACATCTCAGAGTCTGGTTCTGAGCATACAAGTTTTACAGTTTATCTTCCTCCAACTGAAGAAAAGTACCTCTGTGGAAAATTTAGAGGGTAATAAAATTTTGTAACTAAAAGGATCCATAACAAAACTTTCCAGAGCTATCATTCAAGTTAGTTTTCTAGTTTTGGAGAAAAAGCGTAACAAGTTACCAATAAGTTAAATGTTCCCACCAAACAACATAGCAGGCATTGACTATAATTTAAGAAAATGGGGTAGTACAGGATTTAAGTATATTAAATCATGACCTTTGCCTATATTTACTTTTAAAGATTGACTCAAAACTTGCTGTGTGTTTTTTCACTTTTGGGAATTAGATCAATATTTAGACAAAATGTCAAGAGAATAACTATTTTGCTGAAAGTATATCGCTTGCCTGATACAATAAAGTGACATTGTTTTATTTGTATGAAAATCTTTAAATAGCTTTTTAAAAACATTTTCATATGCAGCATATTACAAAGACAGAAAACACACAATAACCAGTGTTCTATTACCATAAGAATTACATAGATAAGAACCTTTTATCTTATAGATGCACTTCGGTTGAGATCCCAGTGCCTGATGGGGCAAAAATCATTGATAAGATGATCATGGTTACCAGTCCTTTTGCACTGCCATTTGTTGCTGAATAAAGAATGCAGGAATAAGACACAGTGACTTGTTAGTGAGAAATGAGTGGAAGCAGCTCAGCTGCTGCTATGATAGTCCAGAGGACAGTAAATGGTTATCAGCCATACTGCACCATCTACCAGGAAAAATTAGGCCAGGCGCCTTGATTGACCTACTGATGCTAGTCGGCATGGTTACCAGTCCTTTTGCACTGCCCCCCCCAATAGGCTGATGATGAGATGGATGGGTACCAGTCATCATATTGCCACATCAGCCACCCATGGGGGGGAGCAAGGATGTTGGTGTTGAGTGCTGCAGCATCATCTATCTGCAGCATTCAGTAAAGATATATGTGACATGTTAAATCTGTCTGGAGATTTTTAAAAATGATTTGAATTGAGCTCTTTCTTTATTTTGATTTTTAACTGCATTGCGGCTTTTCCTGTCTACCTGGCCACTGCATCCGAAGTTCAGAGATTGTCCAGGCTTTGTATAACTCTAGTCAACATTAAAGTGAGCTATGCATTAACACTGATGGCAAATCAGTACTTGAAGAATACGTTATGTGATCTTCCCCCATGTAGAAAAATAAATGCTCTAGCAGTGCCATAAGAAAGGTTCTTGTTTGCTTTTTATCACTCAATCACCATAGGGGCACCATCCTGACAGCAGAACACTTTTAATTTTAGAGGGCATTACCTTAAAATTATCTTTTATGGTGAAACTCTAAATATGAAAGTACTTGATTATGGAAACTAAATTCCAATGTAGATCTATGGTTCTGCAATCTGTGGAGATGGATTCTCAGCTGTTTTTTAAACTGGCAATTTACACAAGCTAAGATTCTGACCTTGTTTCAAGGATCCAGTAAGTAGAGGGATGCAATTAAAAAAAAGTTGTATGTAGACTTGTGTTCTGTTCACACATACACACATGCAGCTCAAAACACAAGAGGTAAACTTGGTCTCTCAGCACCTCTGTCTTAGCTTGAATGAATTCCCTAGCTTGGTATCCAGTTTCAAACTTTATATGGGTCAGATTTTTCAAAAGAGTTCAGCACCCAACAGCCCTTTCTGAGAGCAATGGGTGTTTCTACTTCAATTTTAGTACCGTCTTCAACAGTCATTGTGTGACTTATAGATGACAAAACACTTACAATGAAAACAAATGATAGTGCAGCAGCACTAAAATGGAAAAATGCCTTTTGAGGGCAAGCTATTTTTTTCTTTACATGCCATTGTTATTGAGGGTGATCATATAGCTTTTAACAGATAATCTACTAATTAAACTGGATTAATACTTATGGGCTGCATGTAAGGATAATTGTTTAGACAATGGGGCCAGCTTATTACCTTTGTCCTGGTAGACTAACATTGCAATACAATATCACAATATGGTAACAACTTAATTGTTATATAATGTCATGGTGCGGGATGTGGGATTCATCCACTGATGGAAAAACTGTAGATTAGTGGCAATGCTAATGACGGCTCTATAAATGACCCTTCTTTGTGTGTGCCTGTGTTTGCAAATCTGTACATAACACAATATACAAAGATGAGTTTTGTCTGTCTGTGAAATGTAAGTCTCTTGGCTGGAATCATTAGCCAACATTTGGGGCCTTCCTTGCTGGGTTGTTTCTATTAGGAAGAGAAATTGATAGTTGTCTGGTGTTATCTTTATAAAGAATATAAGCCATGACCTGTTCTCCTAGACATAATAGAGACAAACAGGTAGTTTCCTTGTTTGGAAATCTTACTATGACTCTTCAGAGCATTGTGCTGAAAAAGTTGTTCTGGCTCTTACCTTCCTTCCAGGGCCATGTTCACTACTGCTTCTGTCATTTAGCTGTAACCAACCACTCCCCTAGCGCCTGTACTTGCAATCAGTCCTAGCATAACCCCTCAGCCCACATGATTTAGCTGCACCTTGCAGCCCAGTGACTTGGGCAGTGGTTTCCTATCGTTTTACAGTTATCATATAATAGTGGTTCTCAAAGTTTTGTACTGGTGACCCCTTTCACATAGCAAGCCTCTGAGTGCGATCCCGCCCCCCATTACAAATTAAAAACACTTTTTAAAGTATATTTAACACCATTATAAATGCTGGAGGCAAAGCAGGGTTTGGGGTGGAGGCTGACAGTTCATGACCCCTGTTTAATAACCTCACGACCCACTGAGGGGTCTCAACTCCCAGTTTGAGAACCTCTGTTATATAAGGAGGCATTTAATCGCTCCTTCCATTTCATCTGAATGAAAGTAGTTGGAATCAGCTTTGACCAAGTTTGTGGTGGTCATTGCTCAGAGACCTGCTTGTTAGTAGCTGCCAACACCTTCCAGCATAACAATATTAAGATCCTTTAGTGGTGGAAGAGGCTTGAAATACAAAATACAATAGATGATCTAGAGATCAGGTTCCAGAAAAGCATGGCAGTTGGAAGTTGTGAACTGACTATCCTTTTTGTTCTATAGTAAATACTAATATGTCTTAAGAGAACCTGCAATAAAGGAACATGTTTCTAACTGGAAGCAGTGAGTAGTTAACTTTTTTTTCATTTGGTTTTATTTGTAAAACAAATCTCTGATACTTAACACTTTCTATAATGCTTACACCAGGGGTGCTATATAAGGAGCTCCTTGTTCCCAGTCATCTGCTCAGAATACTAAATAATGACTCTCTACTGACTGCTAAATTGAAATTGTGACCTGTTTGCCTGGGTAGGGGGACAGCAGCATCCTGTATTCTCTACCACAGCACAAACACAGGCCGTTAGAGCTACTCACAAAAGAAAAGAACATTCCTGCATGCCCAACACCATTGCAACTTGGGATGCATATTGTCACCATCTTTCTCCCAGCTTTCAGCATTTTATATTATAAATATAAAAAAGCTTTTATCTGATTGAAATAATTCATGTTTGCATGTGTGATGACATAGAAAGGGGTTGTCAGCTGAGTGAGGGTCTGATCCAACTCCCACTGCAGTCTGTGGAAACTTCAGCGGGAATTGCATCTGGCCCTACATTAGTATATTTTATGACTTCTGCATGGAGAAAAGTACAAGGTTCTATTTTCTATCTTCTGCATGTATTAAGGTCACACTTTTAATGGGAATTATGTTCTCTGCATTTAGTGGCAATTAATAACTGGCTGGTGTAATGTGAGGGTTGAGCACCTTTTCCCTGCTTAAGTCATTAAGTGCCAGGAAATGCCTGACCCAAGGGTCTAATTAATTAAAGAAATGAGTTTAGGAAGCTGGAGAGAAATAGAGCTTTCTGATAAGCTCAGTGACAACATGCTTATGCCTAGAGTTTGGACTCTGGGTATTGCTGGTTAGCCATCTGCTCCCACCCCGTCCCTCAGTCTCTTCGCTCTTGCCCTCCTTTGGACTCAGGAGGTGAAGTGTGGCTTTGGGCAGGGAGTGGGAGAGGGGGGCGCCTTCCTGTGGAGACAGGGAATAGATTTGGCTAGACCTTATGCTTCAGTAACCCATCTAGAGCCAGGCTTCAAGCTCTGCCCCTTCTGCCAACAGCTGAACTAACCAGCAGTGCTTCTATATCATGATGCCAACTTTCCCTAACCTATTGCTAAAAATTTCCCAAACCTGGTGAAAAATTCCCAGATAAAGTTTTTTTTTTACAGAGCTTCTATATCCTGGGAAATTTTCCAAAACCTGGGAATTTGTGAGTAAAATGTTTCAACTTGGGAAACTGGGAATTTTCATTCAAAACATTTTACTCAAATTCCCAGATTTTGGGAAATTTCCCAGGATATAGATTTCAGAGTAGCAGCCGTGTTAGTGTGTATCTGCAAAAAGAACAGGAGTACTTGTGGCACCTTAGAGACTAACACATTTATTTCAGCATAAGCTTTTGTGGGCTACAGCTCACTTCTTCCAATGCATAGACTGGAACACACAGACAGGAGATATTTATGTTCTCTGTATGTATAAATATCTCCAGTCTGTGTGTTCCAGTCTATGCATCCGAAGAAGTGAGCTGTAGCCCACGAAAGCTTATGCTGAAATAAATGTCAGTCTCTAAGGTGCCACAAGTACTCCTTTTCCTTTTTCCAGGATATAGAAGCCCTGTAAACCAGAGGCACTCAAAGTTCCGCTGTGAATTATTCCCTATTTTTTATTACAGTTCAGAGAGTGCAGCTGGACCAGCTCCTGCCCCTCTTCACTCAGTCCGACCTTGCGTGGAGTAGGGCTGCAGCATTTGGCCTTTACGTGGGGCAAATAAGTGACTGGTTAATGCAAGAACCTCTCTGCTGCCGGAACATCTCGCGGAGGGGCGCTGGAGGGCGCTGTTGTTGCTGAAACACATCACAGCCTGGCTGGCTGGACCGAGCGAGGACTAAGCTACTCTCCTTCACCCACGTTGTAATGCCCCGGCGCGGAGCGTTCTGCGGCGCCTCCTTGTTCTCGCCGCTGGTCAGAGCCTCGGCGCCGTTTGATTCTTTACAAACGTAGCCGAGAAGGTCAAGGCGGAGTCCCAGGGCTCCCGCAGCCCGAAACTTCTCCCACTGGAGTGTAAGGTGAAAACTCCCCCGGCTTCGCTGGGAGCAGCAGGCTCTGCTCTCGGGGGCGAAACGGGGCCCGGTCAAAGCACTTATTCCGTAGGGAGAAAGCAGAAATGAATTAGATTCGCATCAGGAGCCCACTCCCTGCATCTCCCCTCGCCCTTGTGAGTGGTCTGGGCAGCATGGATTGGATTACAGCGGGTGCTTTGTTGCATAAATCGGTGACAAGCAAATATATTTGAAAACAGGCTAGGCAGCACGCACATCCCAAAAGAGAGTGAAGTATCAGAGGGTAGCCCTGTTAGTCTCGATCCACAAAAACAACAAGGAGGCCTGTGGCATCTTAAAGACTAACAGATTTATTTGGGCATAAGCTTTCGTGGGTAAAAATCCTCACTTCCGCATCTCTGGAAGTGAGGATTTTTACCCAGGAAAGCTTATGCCCAAATAAATCTTAGTCATCGGCCTCCTTGTTGTTTTTAAAAGAGAGTGAGACTATCCCCCGCCCTTCCCTTATTTGCCTCTCCCCATACAAAGGGGAGCAACTCTACGCGGTCATTTACATTGACAATCTGAACCCTGTTGGGCCTCCCCTTCCACTCGTCAACCTGCCACTGGGGTACCACATGAGCCTGGCCGAATGTCCGTCTAGCGGCATCTGCCTCCTGTTTTGTACACGTTGGTTTATTTAGTGATAGTTTTTGAACGGTCTCACTTTTAATCCAGTTCAGCGACAGAGCTGTTTCATACCTTTCGCCCGCCCCGATCATCCCCTGCACCGTGAACACAACACCCCTGCAAACTCCTCTAAAGGTGCGTTTACTGGGATTGCTAATGTGCAAGATTTGGAACCTTTTCTCCTCCCCCCGGTCCCCAGCGTATCTTTAGCGTGACATGGTCAAATTTCAAAACATCCCAGAAACGTCCCTGTAGTTGTATCTTAAACCATTCACGCTTTGATGTCCACAAATCGAATACAAGCAAAGTGCCTCTTGGAAAGAACGGATGCGCTTATACGGTCTGCAGGGGCATAAACTTGTCCAGCCTCTCCTCTAGTCTCTCTCTAACCTGACGTAGTCACACTCCAAAACTTCCCGAAACCCTGCCTCTCTGCTGGGTACTTACTCTCCGGCCGTGCCTGCTCCAGCACAAAGACACGCTTTGCTTTGAAAGCCAGGCTGCGCTGACTGGATAGCTGGCTGGCAGGGGCGACTAGACGTCTCCCCCCTCCCTTCTTCACTCACCTCTTTAACCGCCCCTGATCACACTTCAAAGCTTCGTCTGTGAGAGTGTGATCTACAGGTGTGTGTGTGTGTGTGTGTGTAGCTATAGTTGTATGCACCCGTTCGCTGGGACTCCCAGCAGAGCCCCCCATTCCATTCTGCCCCATGGCCACACCCCCCGGCGATTACTATTGGGCGCCCCCGGCCCCATCGGAAAAGCTGCTCCTGCGCTAAGTGGGCCGGCTCCCTGTCTGTCAGCCTAGCCTGTCAAAACACGCCTGGCTCTGTCACAACAGAGGAGTAGAGCCGCGGCACTTCCTGCTCGCGGGCGGGCGGGCGGCTGGCTGCAGCTTACCCCGAGCGCTCTGCTTGTGCCTTGCACGCGCGCCCCGGGATCCTGTCCCTCGTGTTCTGCCTGGCACAGGCGGGGCGCGCGCCCGCCCTTTCCCCGCCGCTGGAAAGCCCCCTCCTGCTACAAGGGAGACCCTCCCCTGCGCCTCCGGGGCTGCTGCCTTGGCGGGGCTGCATAGCCACCTCCCGCTGCAGACGGAGCCGGGCTAACGATGACTCCCCCTGAGAAAGTTGCTGCCGCCGCGGTGCACTAGGAGGAGAGGCTGGAGATCCGCGCGCCCCACCCTGGTGTCTCCCCGCGCCCCGAGCGGAGGGTGATGGCCGAACGCGCGGGTCCTGCCCTGCCCGAGGCGTCTCACAAGGGCGGGGAGGAAGCCGAGCTGTGCCTAGAGCCGGTATCCCTGGAAATCCCTGCGGTGGCTCCAGGCAGGAGACGGGAGCGCCGCAGCGGACTGGCTATGGCAGGAGCCGCCGAGCGCTTTCCCGGCAGCCTGGGGACCTCGGCGGGGGCAGCAGCGGATCCCGAAGCCAGCCTCTTGGAAGCTGCCAAGGCGACCCCTCGCAGGAGCAGTATTATCAAGGTAAGGCGGGCACCTCCTGCGCCTGGGGGGCGGGGGAGACGCGTGTGTCCGGGTCGCGCGTGGTCCCCTTGGCGCGTGCCCCTGTGTTAGGAAGCTGCCCTGAATCCGAGCAGGGCGTGCACAGTCACCTCCAGGCGCCGGGGAGGTTTCTCTTCACAAGGAAATCTCCCTTCTTGGAAAGGGGGGGGGTGCTTTGTTGGGAGCAGTTGTTGACGCTGAGCAGAGAAAGTCTCCCACTTGCTTCAGCCAGTCAGCCCCCACCCCAGCTGATAGTTTTGAGGGATATGTTTGCCCAGCTCTCAGCTTTCCATTGCTCCCTTTCCCAGTGGTTCTCAACCTGTGGTGTGAGTGATGCGGATGGTTTGCAGATCACTCGGTGCTGGTCGGTGGAGCGCTGGCTGGTCACATAACATTGGCACTTCTCATTCTTTCTCCCCCCCGCTCCCCAGCAGTAAAAGAATCTTAAAAACTTTTCTAATATGACTCTTTCATGTTGTCGCTGTTGTAAATGCCACAGATCTGTGAATGGTTAGAGATGATTGTGCCTGTTATGGGATGGGATGAGAGGTGGCCCACACAATACAAAATGGAAAGAGATGGTCCCTAAGGCACTCTCTGCATTACAGTGTGGTCTATGCTGTGAAAAGGCTTGAGAGGCCATAGCAGACTTTCACCTTCTCATTTCTTGAAGGTATTTTTAACTGTTAGGGTAAATTATGCTGAAGAATTAGGAGCAATCCAGGAATGGATGGATTTCAGGTAAGCATGAAAAATGTATTGATGCAAAAACAAATAGGAGAAGCAACATTGTACCTTATGAAAATGAGCATGAATAGAATTATGAGGGGAGGAGTACTGGGGAGGGGACCTATCCCTCCAGCTTTTAGCCTGCAGAGGACAACACTGATTTTGTTTCACCCACCCGAAATTTTATCCATCTGGAAGAGAAGCCACAGAGAAATGACCAGGGACCGATTGAAGCTCTTAGTTTGTACAGCTCTTAGCTCTCAATTGATGCTCCCCTCTGTCACTGTCAGCTGCTGATCTGTTGCTGTTGAGCTCAGTGGCTGAATAGGCAAGAATCTGGGGAGTGGGGAAGAAAAATGGGGGATGGGTCAGGGTGGCTGCTGAGCTGGCTGGGAAGGAGATATAGCAGCCATCCCCCCTCGCTGTACATTTCCAGCAGCAACAGCTTCTCCCATCCCTTTAGCAGATCTAGGAATGAGGGAAGGCAGGTACAGCACAAACCATTCACATATAACAGCTTTGGGCTCAGATAATACACTGTATAGTCACACTCTGTTTCTAAGCAGGTACATACAGTGGCCAGTTATATACACACATATTGTTTTTCGTGTGTTCTCCAAACTGGTATCTTCAGTACTTGTGTGAAATGGAACAGATCGTGTTATATGTTGTGTAAATACACACACATACTTGTTTATTTTCCAAAACTTCTAAATGCTAAGGGTGCAGACTACAGAGGCATCTGCTGTGTTGAAGAACTCTGGGTGGTATATCTGGGCAACAAATACCTTGCAGTAGCTTGTTGTTTTGTGGTTTGTGAATTTCAAAAAGAAGACTGTTTTCAGGATGTGAACTTGGAAAAAAGAAGAAAAGACCTCAACTGTTGTTGCAAAAGTATCAGAAAAACAGTTGGTTAAAAACAACAGAGATGCAATCGTTTTATCAGATAAAAGAAAGATTTTATAGAGTGGGCTATAGGCACACACTTAAGATGATTAAATTGGTTTATACTAATTTTGTTAATGCTCACATGAAAGTGGACATCGTCAAGATACTATTTCCAATATATGGACTTGATGCTGTCCTTATTCAGGTGAGCAATTCCAATGAAGTCAAAAGTATGTGTTCCCATTGAAACCAGATTGTGGGTGGCTGGATTGGGCCCTAAAGCAGTAGTGCTGTTAACAAGCTGTTGTTAATGCAGGAATGAAAATTATGGAATATGGGGAATTCTGGTCACTTTATGTGACCAACAACAGTTACCATCAAACAACAATGTAAATATCTTGTTTGAAATGTTTGCTAACTTCACAATAGAGCAAGTGTTGAAATAGCAATAAAGTGTTTTGTTTTGCAACTTATCTTTATTTTTATGTAGCATTTGTGAAGAACTTGAAGGCAGAATAAATAGGTTCAACCTTGATAGTTCTCTCATTCTTGCTTAGAAAAATATGCAGTGACACATAATTTAATTTATGTTTAAAAGCTGATTGCATTCCAGATTGCTAAGCAATATTGTCTGCTTCGCATCCTCATTGTTACAGTTAATTTAACAGGTTCAATTTTGACCCTAAAATCCTTGACTATCTATTTGTTGTAATCTGGTAGGGAAGTCTCCCAGGTTCCATTTATATATTCAGAGTAGCTTTTAAGAAAGATCTCAAGGAAAGAGAGTTGCTATTTTTTATATACTGAACTAAGCGATCCCTCATTGTAAATATTTAAGTTACACAGTGAATCCTGGAGAGATGAATTTGTGGGCAGAGTTCAGATGAAAGGGTTGAAGATGCACACTAACGGCTGTTTAATAGATATGTGTTAATGATATTCATATATCTCCGTGGTTCTTTTGGCCTGGTTAGGACTCGAGGAGACAGGAGTCAGAAGTAGACCTTGCACCTGGGTGAGAAAAAAAGACTTCAACTATGGTTGACTCCTGTGCAAGGGGAAGATCCTGGCACCCTTCATTCTTGCTGTACTTGAACAAAAACTGGACAAAATCTAGCCCAAGGCAGAGCAGTAACAAACATTCATGCTTAACTCTAGGTACTTCATATGTTCATTCTTTTTCATAAACGAAGCATTCAGAGTTGGATTTTAAGGTTGTGATTTCCAAAGGCAGTGTAAGGGAGTTAAATGCCTAACTCCCTTAGGCTCCTTTCAAGTATTCCCGTGTAAACTACTAATCTGCATCAAATTGGTCCGAATCCAGCAAAGCACTTAAGCATGTGTGTAACTTTCTATAAGCATTAGCTAAAAGCAATCAATTGAATTCAATGGGACTGTTCAGGTGCTTAAAATTACACACATGCTTAAATGCTTTGATGGACTAGGGTCATGGTTCTTTGAATATGTACTCCAGCACTCTAAGGCCTTGGCTACACTGGTGCTATACAGCGCTGCAACTTTCTCACTCAGGAGTGTGAAAAAACACCCCCCTGAGCGCAGCAAGTTACAGCACTGTAAAGCGCCAGTGTAAACAGTGTCCCAGCGCTGGGAGCGCGGTTCCCAGCTCTGTAAGCTAATCCCCACGGGGAGGTGGAGTACCTGCAGCACTGGGTGAGCTCTCTCCCAGCACTGGCGCTGCGACCACACTTGCACTTCAAAGCGCTGCCGCGGGACACTTTCCTTTTTCTCTTGAAGCTTGTGTAAAGGCTTCACAAGATACGTGATCTTGACCTAAAGTAAAGAGAACATCACTGACCTTGCAACTTCAAAATTTCGATCTAAATCTCCCTGCTCCATAAGGTGTCACAAATCATGAATACATTTTGATTAATTTCATGTAGATTTCACTTCAGGTTGATGACATGCAAAATTGCAAAAAACTGATATTACAGTAATCCTGTTTTGACTTATTTTGCTGTTGGGACTAGTTGTGAAGAAGTTTGTTTTCCCACAGGATTGCCTTATTTAGTGTTTATAGAAAAGAAGTTTGAAACCCAGTTTTCCTTTGGTATTGTCCCATTGTATGATTCTGGGAGTGGTTTTCATTTCTTTTGGAGTAAGAATTAAATACTTAATTTTGTCTGCATCTTTCAAGACTTTGTAATGTTTTAGGAAAAGCTCTCCAGCTATTGAATATATATTGTTATATAGAATCAACATTTTAAAAATAATTAATTTACTATCACAGGGTTTTCAGATGAAGAATTTTCATATGCAGGAAAAGTAATCATTTAAACATTGCACATTAAGTAGCAAAAAGACTTTTACAATCTTACTTTTATTATTGAGTTCATAAATCATTAAATCTAAATAAGCTTGAATGAATGGTATATTTACGCATATCCAGAATCAGAATGTTGTTCCATTGCTTTCTTTAAATTCTTTTTTATCTGCTGAAAAGCGAGTTGGATTTGAGAAAATGATAGAAACCTGCACAACAGTCATTCAAAGGCTGCAGCAAAGTGTCTGTGTAGTTCTGTAGAGGCCACTGGACTGGATGGCTGAAGGGATTGGTAATAGGATCCAGTACTTGGTCACTGGTTTAAACCCAGCTCAGGTGATTGTGACCAAAAATCTTGATTTTCTGATGCCTGTTTTGTAGCCTATGTGAAATGAGTTGGAGGCATTTTTTAATGACATTATCCTGCACCTGTTGAATTCAGTGGGAAAGTTCCCATTGACTTCAGTGGTGTGGGGTCAAGGCCTTAGTGCAGCGGTGGAAAATAAATTGTAAAAGAATCCCAGTACTTTCTTTGGACTTGATTCTTCAGGGGTTAAGCACTTTGGCCCCAATCCACCAAAGCATTTAAACACATGCTTAATTTTAAGCATATGAGTAGTCCAACTGAACTAGGAGTGTTCAAGTCATCCAGCTTTACTTTAGTCAAAGTACACTCTTTTAAAATTAGTTTTAGTAGCCACTTTTGGATCTCTGTGTCAAATTCAGAGGTAGCGTAAGAGGGTGCATCTCCATGCAAGCTAGTGGAGTTGCTTGTATCAATGGAGTGTTTTGACCTAGGGTTGCCAAACCTCCAGGATTGGCCTGGAGTCTCCAGGAATTAAAGATGAATCTTTAATTAAAGATTATGTCATGTGATATCTCCAGGAATACATCCAACCAAAACTGACAACCCGAGTTTGACCTCCCAAGGATATGTGCTTTAAAGAACTGAGTACAGTCTTAAATAATAATAAAAAAAATTCTCTGTAGCAAATTAAATTTGACTTCTACTGTAAGTAAGAGATGAACCCTTTTGGATAATGTCCAGTGTGTATAAGGTCTGAATATTTGTCCTTGGACATGTTCTCTCTCATTTAGAGAGAAAGAGGAAAATAGTTTTTCTTTTAATTCAAATTTTAACTTGCTAACCTCTTATTCACAACTCTGTAGATGATGGGGGGGAATTTTAAAAAGGCATAAATAGGAAATAGAAATAATTGACTTTGTACTTTTGAACATCTACCTCCTGCCTTTTCAGGAGTCCTTTCATTTAAATCTGTTCTCATTTGTCCTTTTAAAAAGAAAAGAGAAAATAATAATCTTTTATATTGGGGATTTCACCTATAGATCTCATAAATCATTATCAAAGCTTATTGGGAGAATTTTATGTGAGTCCAAACTTTGTAGACAGGTTCAGAAGCATTGCTTTAAGAGGCTTATTTGTATTCAACCACTCTACTTCACAGTTAACTTTAATAAGAATTATAATCATGCTGTGACAAGGTCCATAGCCAGGGAGTTTGCTTTCCTGAATTTCAACAAGGAAAGAAAAAGCTGAAATGAAGCAAGGAGGAATTCCAGGTGCCCTCCCCCCACTTCATTCCCCTCCACCCCCCACAATGTGTAAAAGGAGTAAGGATCTATGTTTCTATACTGCTTCTATATAACCTTTGGCAAAAGACAAGTGTGAAATACTGTGTCATACATTAAAGGCCAGAGCCTGCAAAGCAGACAACTCTCATTGATTTTTTTCATGTGCCTGATATTTCAAATTCCATTATAACTCTAACCTCTTGAGAAGCTTTAAACAAAAGAAGTAAAACAAAAGGTTATTTGTCTTATCAGTAATTTTATGATTTAGTATGTGTGCACAGGTGACAAATGAGGCAGTATTTAGAGAGCAAGAGAGAAATACTTTTTACTAATTTCACAACTGGTTAAAAGTCATAGTTAGTTATTATTTGTAAAACCAGTAACGCCTAGGGGCTTCCACTGAGATTAGCTCCCCGTTACGCTAGGTGTTGTACAACCCTATAATAAGTATAGGTATAATAAGAGGCAGTCCCTGTCCTGAAGAGCTTATAGTATAAACAGACAAAAAACACAGCATGGTATAAAGGAACTATTACTATCCCTGTTTTACTGAAGGGGAAATGAGGCACAGAGGCGTAGGGACTTGCCCAGGGTCGCATTGGTTAAATTACTCTCAGATGGTTTCAATAATTTTTATCCCTTCTGTTGAATTATCCAGGGCTAAATCAAAATTAATTGTTTGCAGTTGAAAGTATAATTGCAATTTTCGTACCCTTCCTCAGTAAGGAGGATAGAAGATAGAGTTTAAAAAGGGAGAGGTCCCTTCTTAGTATTTAGTGCTCTAGCCTGTAAGGCTTCTCAGCATAGAACTCTCATTGAAATCAGCTATTATTATTATTATTTTCCTTCTGGAAATTGGAAGTATAAATAGTTTAATAAATTGATAGGAAGGTTGTCCACTTATGTAATCCCCACGTATATCTTTTACTGAAATAATATGCAACTTTTTGCAAAGACATTCCTCAGAGGCATCTCAAACATATATCCCTGCTTTGCGTACATTAACTGTATACTTTTGGAACTATATTTCTTCCCCTTCCCCATAACGGAAGAACATCTTTGTCCAATGATGCCCTAATCTAAGACATAGGTCCTTGTTATATTGATAAAAATGAACTTTACATATAAAGCTGGGGGAGAGGGGAGGAAGGGACAATATTATCAGAGTTCCTTAGTCATTGTGGAACTGAAAGATCACTCCTAACTTCAATGTGATACTTTCAGACATTGCCTTGGTCTGTTTCATACTTACAGATGTTTGTTTAAGGCTCAGTCTGACAGTCCTTGCACAGATGATATGCCAGACTGGTCTTTTTCCTATTCTGCCTTCAGTAGTTTGCAGGCAATTTTCAAATCCAGGAAAACTATTTAAGTGGCTGGCTAATATGATTATGGCTATTTTACTTCAGGAAGCTATATTTATCCAATGGACATTTTTAGCTCTTATAAACCTCTGATAAAAGAATTTAGGTTTTAATTTCTTTCAGTTTGTGCTCTGAAGATAGTGTGGTGAGGCAACTGAGATATTTTGCACATCTTTCTTTGCAACATAAAGATATCTGAGGGAAAAATGTACATTTCTCATGATTGTGTCACTGGAATTATTTAGTAACTTATTTTGCTGCTTGTACAGTAGATGCCTTTTGCAAAAAGTCTAAATATGAAAAAGTTTGTTTGAAGTAAATTTTGATAGCCATATATTGATTGCACCATCACTTGCTTATTGTTCAGACCAAAGCGAGAAAGTTAACAATGGAGGACGGGGGGGAAAGGACTGGTCAGTAAAATACTCTCTTAGAAAAGGATGTTTATAGAGTTTCTGTCTATTAGACTCTGGAGAGTTAGTGCATGACTGACTCTCATGCCATTTGTGCTCTATTTAATATATTTGTTTTATTTTAGATGCTTAATAATAAGAATTCTTTAAACATTATAATAAAAGAAAAAGGACTTCACATATTCTCCATGGGTTGCTAAGGTCTGTCTGTGAATATCTGTATACTTTGTTCACAATATCTGTGATGTTGCACTGTTAATCCATATGTCCCAACAACCTGAATTGATGAGCTGGAGTTGCTGGTGAGCTAGGCCAAATTGAGAATTTGTGTAAGCGCCACAGTGCAACATTATTGAAGTCAGTGGTTTAGCACCTACTTATACTAGTTTTGTGTTTGACTTCTTATCTCTTTATAGGACCCATCTTGGCTCAAGGTTTGCTTTTGGCAGGTGACTTGCTGATGTATATGCAGAAAGTAATGCCCCTGAAAGTCAGTAGGCTTTCTCTGGAGGTGCTGTTTGTTATATATGATTCAGTCAGGGACTTGCCTGGTAATTCCAGATTATGGTAACTTTGATATTTTCCTAAAATTAAGGCTATGTAGATAGTCTGCCTTTTCTATATATTTGTGGTAATATCATTGTTTTCAGTGAGCAGTATTTTGGTTCGAGAGAATTCTCATGCCAAATTGTATAGTGCTTGTATGGTGGTTTTTTGTTTTGTTTTTTAGACACTCTCGTATCTAGATCCTCAACGGTGCTTAGGTGTCTAACTCCTATTGATTTCAATGGAAGTTATGCACTGAAATAGCTTTGAAGATTTGGGTCTCAAATCCTATGTTAGTGAGCATGGTATATGTGCTTAGAGAGGTATTGGATACATCTCATCAGTTATGTCCAGTATTTGGCTAATCTGGTGTCGTATCAGAACAAATATGCTAAGGACCAAATCCTGCAGCCGTTACCGAGGCAAAGCTCACACTGATACAGAGCTGATAAAAATGTTTTAGATGGTACAGTTTTCTGTCAGAAAATGCGGTTTAATTCAAATCAAAATAAGTCCCTGTTATGTATTGGTTTTGATGAAATTTTCAATGGGATGTTGAGACATTGTGATAAAGACAAAATGAAACATGTTAACCTTGTTTTGATTCATTTAATTTTGACTTGTAGTAAAATATTACTTTAAATATTTACCATTTTAATATAATATAAAAGTATAATCAAAATGATAAAGACAAAATGAAGCATTTCTACCATATCAAAACATTCTGATGTTATCCAGATGAAATGTTTTAATGGGCCCAAATAATTTTTTTTTTGAATTTTCGTTCTCCACAAAATGTTGACATTTCAGATTCAGAATGATCCCCCCCACCCCCGAAAAGTTGGAATTTCCCTCAGAACAGTAAATCTGGTTTCAGACCAGTTCTGCACTGAAGTAATAAATTCCCTGAATGAACTCCTACTATAATGAGAACCCTAAATTCCTTCTTCTCTGTTGCATCTCAGACAATGTGGGGCCTGATCCAAAGTCAATGGGAGTCTTTCCACTAACTTCAGTGAGCTATCAGGGTTTTCAAGAGCTGTCTGGATGGTGCCCTACTTGTGTAAGAGTTTATAGTAAATTTGTTTTTTATTGCATTAGTTGGTTAAGTATTTTTAATGTTAAATTGTTATGTTTAGCAACTGTTTGCTCATGGTCTCCACTGTAGCTCTTGTGCTGAAATGGGTCATAGCATTGTTCGTTGACGTGCTTATCTATGCAATGTCATGAAAGCTGAGATTAGCTGAAGCTGTCCCATTGACCATCCCTAAATTTGACCTCTTGAGAACTGGAGAAAGGATGCCCTTTGTGTAGTGATCCAAACAAAGGGACTCAGTCCATCGGGTGTTCTGCCAGAACCTGAATTTGCAGGTCTTCATCTTTTTAACCAGGTCTTCATCTTTTTAACCAAGCATTTGTTTCATCTTGGGTGGAGACTGTGTAGGCTTTCCCATTTGATGGCTTTTCTTTGTAAGAGATGCCTATTATTTCTGCCAATAATATCAATGTGGTAAATAATGGTTGATTCATTTTTTTTCATGTATGTAAGGTGCCCAAAGGCCATTGCAATAGGTGCATAGTACATTATATAATAATCTTCTATTGGTATATTGGCACTGAGGGATAGGGCATCAGCGTAGGCATGCTTTATTTTGCTTACTAAATATGTTAAGCGGCAGTTAATAAAGCTGTAATTGTTTACATTTGAGCAGCGCAGCAGAGTATTTCCTACAGCGATGTTTTATGCATTTTGCTGCTCTGATGAGATTAAGTCCATCTGCAATAGAAATATTTCATTTGAGTTAATGGACATTTTTTTGTTCTCTGTTGAAGCCAGTAATGCATCCTTTGTAGTGAAACATCTTGCTAATCAAGTTTGCACACCAGATTAGCAAAATGTTTTTATTTTCTTGTATGCACCTGGTAGGCTTAATTTTTGGCAACACCTTAATACAGGGGTCAGCAGCCTTTCAGAAGTGGTGTGCCAAGTCTTCATTTATTCACTCTAACTGAAGGTTTCGTGTGCCAGTAATACATTTTAATGTTTTTAGAAGGTCTCTTTCTCTAAGTCTATACATATAACAATAGTTTAGTTATATATTAAAGTAAATAAGGTTTTTAAAATGTTTTAAAAGCTTCATTTAAAATGCAGAACCCCTTGGACCAGTGGCCAGGACCCGGGCAGTGTGAGTGCCACTGAAAATCAGCTCGCGTGCCGCCTTTGGCACGCATGCCATAGGTTGCCTACCCCTGCCTTAGTATCTTCTGCAAAGAAATAGA
Source organism: Mauremys reevesii (assembly GCF_016161935.1). Lineage (NCBI taxonomy): Eukaryota > Metazoa > Chordata > Testudines > Geoemydidae > Mauremys > Mauremys reevesii. The sequence continues at coordinate 22,691,538 of NC_052633.1, read as the reverse complement.
GATAATTGATATAAATGTTTCAAATCCATGTTTAATAGCATACTCTTTTTTTTTTGGCACCACACTGTTCATTCCCATATGACCAGCTTGCTGGAATTTTGGACATGGAGTAAAAATACAGTTTAAGGCAGTACTCCAGCTGGGTCAAAAAGGTTACGATAACTTCTGCAAAACACTAACTTCTTTAAAGTAAGAAATATTTAAAAAGGTATTCTACTCTCCATTTATTGCTACTATAAGAATTGGTGTTTGGAATCAAAGTCTTGTTTTTAAATCTTTCAGTCTAGCAAATATTTTGTTAGGGAGGCCGTATACCCGGGCGCGGATAAGGCATTGGACTGGGACTCAGGAGACCTGGGTTCAGTTCGTGGTTCTGCTGCTGGCCTGCTGGGTGACCTTGCACAAGTCTCTTCTCTCTCTCTCTCTCTGCTTGTTTCTCCAGTTGTAAAATGGGTATAATAATACTTATTTCCTTTGTAAGGGACTTTGAGATCTACAGACTGGGGAAAATGATGTGTAAGAGCTTGGTGGCATTAATAACATTGAGTTCTGTATATGTAATAATGTAGTTCACTGTTTTTCAGGAACAGTACATTTTAGGGCAGAGATCATTTAGTTTCTTTAGACCTTTTTTAATTTCAGAAATTGAAAATTACTGCTAATAGAACTAAACTCATAATTTCCCACCTAAATCATAAATACTGAGATTATCACAGTTATTCCACTTGATCTTAGTTCATGATTAGCTTGTAAATTTATGAAGTTAAAAGGGTCATTTCTATGATTCTCAAAGCTCTTAACAGGTTCTTATTTAAATGATTCTAGGTAAATAGGCTAAATTTATCCCTGCTGTAATGCTGTTTAAATCACTGCCGTTAGACTGTGGGTGAATTTGGCCCCTATGTGTTGGATAATGTGGATCAAAGTTTGGAAGCTACCCGATGCAAGTGACCTGTATTGAGACTTTTAAACAGTTCTGGTTATAAATATGTACTCTGTGGGTTGAGTCTCCTCTGAGTTACACTAATCAGGAGTAGCTTTATTGAAGCCAGTTTGCACGCTGGTGTAAATTTTTAAGAGTCGTTAATTATTTAATTCTAAAAGAGTTTAGCAGTTGATCAGATTACAAAAGGTCCAAGAAATAGATTGTCCTTGGGGCCAAATCCTGACTCATGGTTACATATCACTTATTTCTCTGTAAAGACATCCAATCCCACCTAAGCCTGCTCCATAGAGGGCCAGCTGATTCTCAGCAGATTGGGCCTGGTGATTGCATGGCCTGGAGTGGCTCCACATGCAGGTGGTATGGAGCCACAGAAGGGAAAAGCAGATTAATTCCATGCTCTGGAAACAGCTGTTCACATCCAGCAATGTTCTCCTCTACCCGGAACCAATAGGATTACTGCAGCCCAAGGCTGTAATGACCCCTGTTGAGTTGCTACAGAAGAAAAGGAGAGGGTCCTTGAACTATCACCTGAACTGTCACATTCCCACTCCCTGAAAACAGTATCTTTTAAAAAATATATTTTGAGAGGTCTGTTTCCTTCACCCCAGCTACCCAGGGAGCTCTTCATCCTGTTGGACCTGGTGTCTTTACCTGACTGGCAGCTCCAAATTGGCTCCTCCTTTGGACTCAGCTCCTGGCTGCCAATCAGACATAGCCTATGCACTGCCTCTTCACTATCATCTCCAAGGGCCCTAGACCAGTGTCTCTAGATGTCTGATTTGTCATAGCCCTGCACCTTGTGTAATCATTTAAAATGCTTCCATCCTGATTTTTGTCTGCACAGGTGTAATTATTACCAAGGTGCAGGGCAAAGGAGAATCCGGACCAAAGACTCCTTTCCCCAGACTGCATGGGAGGTTTGTATATATCAGATACATAGCCATCTGAAGTGAGTGCCTCAAACAATCATCAGATAGCTCCTTATTGATTCGATAGCTGTTTACGTTTACACAACTTTCAGCGAACTCAGGGATTTATTAGTTTGTAGACCCAATTTCCACCAAAGTGCACAGATCTGGGATCTATAAAATCATGATTTACCAGTATCCCTATATGTATTTTTTTAAAGTATATATGGCAGTTACATTATGGAAAATTCATTAAGTCATTCCAATACATTGGTAACTTGTTTTTGATTGTAAGTTACAGATGTCTTCGCTTTATTTAACACTTCCAGATTGTGAGAAAACACAACAGAATGGAAATTGCTTACACAAAATGAAAGATTGGGCTGCAGCATTTTGTGGCATTAACAGGCCTCCGAGTGAAGGAAAAAATGGCTGAGACATGTTATTCATTGTCTGTTCTGGCATGCCTATCTTTGTACTGATATGTCTGCTACATGCCATCAGATGTAACTGCTTTTCAAAAATTCTTTTTTGCCTGTTTTGGTGAGAGAAAGCATGATTTGACAGAATTCTGTAATATTTGGCGTTACTATGATTAGACATTTTTGGTATGTGTTTGTGGTGATGAGCCATCATGGGATAATGCATTAGATTAGCCATTGGGAGTCTGGTCTTGTCACACAAACATAAGTATGCCTGAAATTTATGCTATTTCTAGTAGCTCAGATGGACAAAATTGGCACAGTGGACAGAAGACTGATCAATAAATGAAGAATTCCTGACACAGGGAATTCCCCTCTGTTTCCTCTGGGGCAGAATTTTGTGTGTACATTGACCATTCTGAGTTCATATAGGCAAGGGTATAGCCAGCACTCTGGTCAATTTTTGTATATATAGTCTTCAGAGTGCTGCCGTCTTCCTTTCCTGCCCCCATCATTTACCCATAGTGTCAATTCTGAGCTGATGTATATTTCATGTAATCCTATTGAAGTTAATGAACTCTCTGAAGGAAGACCTGCTGTTACATCAAAGGGCCAAATTCATCCCAAATGTGAACAGTGAACCTCTGATTAAGGCACTTGGACCAAATTCAGCAGAGACTAACTCTAGTCTAGTGTAAGCTACAACACACAACAGGTATAGAGAAACCTAGTTATAAAGTGTATGTAAAAAGTAGGGATGTCTCCTTTGAAGAACTGTGGGGGATTATATTACAATTTTTTTTAAAATGTCAACCAGGGTTTTTAAATCATGAAGGCTTGATTCTTAATCCTCCAGGTATCTTGTTCAATCAGCAAACACTCTTTATTGAGAGAGCAGAGTATGGAACCTCTTGCTGAGCTCAGAGCAGTCAAACATAGCCAGGCAGCTTAAACATCACTCTGAGAATCCAGTGCAAAGTATTTCTGACAACTTTTCTTTGTGAATAGAGAATAAGGTGTTCCAATTATGTACTCTGTAGGAAAGTCTGCATCTGCTTACATAATGCAACTGTTTTTAATATTAATTTAGCCCATAGATGGCTTATGACTTTTAAAGATTACAGATTAGTGCAATAACATGGAGACTTCCTTAGTGTGGTCATTGATATGTGGCTAGCCAACCTCATGTGGTATAGAGAGAACCCTAGACTGGCTGAGTTTTTCAGATGGAATTCACATCTCTGTGCAATAACAGGTGTTTATTGGTTTTTTTGTTTTGCAGAGAGGCATTTTGTCTAATGAAATATTCAGCCCCTATACCATAGTAGTACTTGTGGGAACTCCATAGCTTCTCCCTAGCTGCTATTTCAACTACTGGCCTATAGCAAAGGCTGCAAGCAGTATGCTGGTGTCTGAGGCCACTGAATCCATATAATCTGGCTTACTGGCTGCACTTGTGGCCTGCTCCAACCCCGGTGATGAGTTTATGCAGAGCTGGTGTTGAACTCTCAGGGGAATTTGCGCATGGCACAAAGTGACTGCAACCCCCTCTTGGTGAATTCCCTTTGCATTGTAGCCCCCTTACCAGGTGCAGAGCCAAGTCTGTATTCCTGCTCATATGGGGGTGCTCGGAAGTATGTTGAGGGTGGGGTGGGTTAGAGGAGAGTGGAAGGAAGCATGCCTGGGGCAGCAGGCCTGTAACCTAATGGTTCCCAACTACTGCAAGGCTCACAGAGGCTCTGGCAGTGTGGAGAAGGGTGGGTGCAAATTATGGGAGCCTGTAAATAGCTCTAACCTGCTCTGAGGTCAGACCTAGCTTGTCCCTCCACCCCCGCACTCCTCTGGCCCTGTGCTAGGCTCTGCAGTAGTACTGGATGAATTCTCCTTGCTTTGTACTTGCTCCAAGGCCATCCATCCATCCACTGGGAACTTTCTGTGGCCACTGGGCCTCTGGGTGGGTTCCACTGCTGTGGAATAATATCACAAGGCTATTTAATACAGAGCAAGAAATTAGAATCTCTGCCTGAGAGACATAGAGAATAGGCTAGACTCTTGCAGTTTTCCAGCCTAAATTGTTTTTTATATATATCAATATGTAGTTTAATCGTTGTACTATATTTAACATTGGCTATTAATTTCCCCCCAACATACTTGTAAAATGGAATACAGATAATCCTATTTCAAAATGTAAATGGATTCAATTATTGCACTGAATTCTGTTTTAAAAAGCTCGGATGGGGGTGCAGGGAGGACCATGTGCTTTGGTTTTCATAGTTCTTTTTATTTAATTTTTGTAGTGGTCTTCTTCATAAATACTTGATTAGAAATTACATTTTGTTCAGCTAAAGTGATTGCTGATTTCTTGTAGCTGGAGCTATCAAGAGAGAGCTCTACAAAAGAATTATTGTGTAAGATCTCTTTTTTCCCCCCCTCCAAATGTAATTATATAGAAGCCTTATTAAATTAATTTAACTAATAGTTTAATAAAAATTATATTGCAAGGGAGTATGACACACCTCTAGGTTATTGAATATACTGTAAATTCTTTATATTTTATCAAAATTACATGTGCATTGGCTGGAGAAATTTAATAAACTTATGAAAAATATTTCTGAAAAGTATTTGTTTTGTGATAGTTGGGCCCAATCCTGAAAGATGCATGGAAATCTTTTTTTATTACAATGGGAGTTTTGTCCATGAAAAGTTTATAGGATTGGGACCTTATGCTGTATGCAACACCTGAATCCTCATGTCACTGTTGTAAATATTCATTTGCTGCTGGAAATTTTTACACCTGCATCCTGCAAAAAGTGCCATTTTTAATGCTATTAAAAAAATTGTTTGTACTTTTAAAATGTGTTGTTAGAAAATGTAAGTCCTATTTACTGCCAGGATGTGAAATCTATACCACAGCACTGTAATTCACAATGGCTGTTGCTCCCTAAAGCAACATTTTCAGCTGTCTCATGAAAGGTCAGATTCTGCACCCATTGAACAATGGCAAACTTTTAATTGATGTTAGTGGGTGCAGGATTTGGTTAATATTTTGTAGCACAAATACATTATCACTGAACCCATTAATTTTGCCTTTAAGTTTTCGACAACAGCTTCTAAAAGTTTAAAATGTCTTTAATTTTGCTATAAAATTACCCATTTTGAGCTGTGCAAGATTTGTTTGACTGGCTTGTATTGATTTTAAACCTATGCAAGATTGGATACAAATAATGGTTTTTTTGGGATTGTTTTCAGCAATAACTTAGAAGAAATAATAACTTCGAGGAAAAATGTGTTGCGATCTTATTTGAGGAAAAAGGTAACCATTTAATAAATTGTAGCAGTTTATAAAACAAATACCCTTACTATTTATTATTTGACTGTGTGCTTATGGCTATGTAAGAACTGCAATTTAAAATTCCATTGTTATGCAATACTGTTGCATTACTTTAACCCTATTGTTATGAATGAGGTAGAGACAGACACTTGCACACCTAATGTGTGGTTTATTTTTTTGTCCAGTTGACTCATATATAATATGATGTAAGCAGAGTCAGGATGAGCCCCACCCTGACATCTGGTGGTAAATTATGGGGAGTGCGGAAAGTGTTGCATTGGTATTTCGGTTATTGCATGGGCACACTCCCACACCTAGCATACATACAGCAAGCAGCATGGGGGACTTTTACAGCTGTGGCTGCCCCAATTTCGTTTGTATTGGGGCAGGAGGAATGAAATGTTGTCACCCTGATTGGGTATTGGGGGAATAAATTGGTTAAATTGTCTGGGGGTTTCATTGTCAGCTGGATAGCGGATATGGGATGGGGGGGGGGGGCAAAGAAAAAAAGAGAGAGAGGAGAGCTGCTGGGGCTGTACTTGGTGGTGCAGTGTGTGTGCCTTGTGTGAGCCAGAACAGTTCCACCCACCACTCACTCTCTCTCCACTGTAGAATGTTTGAGTTAACTTTTGATTTTTTAAGAATCTAGAATCTAGATACTGAGCTGGATGCTACCCTACTGAGCTGGCTAATCTGCTGAAGAGCTGGACTTGCTAGCTGAGAGCTGTGAGCTGAGCTGAGAGCTGCACTGTGCTGGAGGGGAGAGCAGAGCAGAGCAGTTTGTGCAGGCAGAGTGGGTGTGGGTGAGAGAGAGCAGAGAGTGAGGACTGGAGGGGCGGATGGACAGACAGCTGACCAGAGCAGCTGGCAGAGAGAGAGTGGAGCAGCAGGCAGAGTAGAGCAGGAGCTGTGGAAGCAGAACCCCACGAAGAGGGCAGGGCAGCTGCCCCCCGAACCACGGTGCCCCCCTAGGCTGGGGGGGGGGGGAGGGGGGGACTTGCTGCAAAGAGACTCTTGAACTCTGGGCTGGACCCGAGACTTTTGAACTTTTGGGACTTGGGACTGTTTAGGGGGTTGGGGGACTCAGGCTCAAGAAAGGAGAGAGAGAGAGAGACCCTGGTTTGTGGGTCTTTGCTCGGTTCTTTCTTTGCTCCTTGACCTATGAACTCAGTTGAGAGTTTTTTCCATCAATTGTTATTGTTGTTTATCTTATGTAATAAAACCTTTTCTGCTACACCAGAGCTGATGCTTGCGAGAGGAAGGGTGCCTCTCGCCTCCTTAGATTTTGTGTTGTGTTTTCCAGGTCACTGGGGGGGTCTGTCGCTGGGTTGTGTGGGTCTGTGGTTGACCCTGGGGTGCCTAGGTATTGCTGCTGGCCTGCTCGGCTCTTATAATATGCCAGGTTGACCTTTGCCTCAATGAACCAGTAAAGGGCTGATCCAAAGCCCATTAAAGTTAATTAAGTCTTTCCATTGACTTCAATGGGCTCTGGGTCAAATCCTAACTTATGACTGTATTGTGATATCCTTACTTATGCTGAGTAGTACCTGACTGCAAGAATTCCTATTGACTTCAGTCAGAATGTTTTGTTGAGTAAAGGACTACTCCGTGCGAGTGAGGGTGTCAAAATCCAGTCCCCAGGATATATTGTGTGAACCAGTTTGGGGGCTATTATTGCCCTTACTTGAGAGAACCTGTGTAAGGGCCAGGAAACTGCTGCTGCTTGGCAAAAGGAGCTGCATTATGTTGTGAGAGGACATCCATTAGGAGGACTTGAGATGCTTTCTCTGACATTGCTTAGTTTCCAAAAGGAAATTGGCCGTATAGGAGAAATTATTCCTGCTACCACATTTCTTGCTATGTAAAGAGAGAACCACCTATTTTCCTCCGAGCAGCATTCTCACATCTCAAAAGATAAGCACCTCTCAGCTTGTATAAACTCAGAACCATGTTGTAATGAAAATGCATTTGGCATCTTGTTTAGAAGTGTCCAGATTATGGAAGGAGTGATATAATCAGTGTTCTATTCACTGGCTTGGTCCATTATGTGTTACAGCTAACGGGAATAAAAATTGCTTTTCTAACTTGCACAGCAGCATTTTGTAGTGTGTTGCCGAAGTGGTAACTTAAGTGACAGACATGACCCATCTGTAAAATACCATTTATGTTGTGCAATGGCACTGCTGGCCTACATCATAGCCCAGGTGTGCTGCAATCTATAAACATGTATGTGACATGGACTGCAGAATGTCTGTAGCTGTAACCCGTGTTGTTCTCAGGCTGGTAGTGATACTGGTTAACACAAATGGCATATCACAAACCACAGCACTAATGTACAGTTCTCCAGGTATAGGGCAAGGATAACAGTATATGCACAGTGTATCTGGATAGCCACATGTTGCAACTAACACAGTTCCATTTATTTAAATGATTATATGTTCAAAAATCATAGCATACGTATTAGTATATGTGATACATATATGTTGAAATTCACATAACATTTTGCATTTAATGGACTTCCTGGGCCAAATTCTGCTGTATGATTTTGTAAATCATTTTGTAAATGTACGGTAAATCCATTTATTGAAGGGTAGTGAAGCTAAATTTGGTAACTCTTTCAATGTTTATTTCAAAGTGGAACAACTTTTTTTTTTTAAAATTTAAAGAATAAATAAATAGCAAAAAAAACAAAACAAAAAACACCAGGAAATGAAATACAATAAATTATGGCAATGCAAAATTATGGTGGAAATTCAAGCTTATGACTTCCACTGCAAAATAACTTGCCAACGTTGCATGTATTTTATAGGGTTAACTCCTCCTCTTTACTGTACCTATGTGTAAGGCCTGGTTTAAACACAATAGTTTAATTAAAAGTATGATTTTAAACTGATTTTGTTAAATCAGTGTAGAATTTTGTGTGTTGGACAATCTTTAATTGACTTTAAACCTGGTTTATGTTGACAGGAGCAAACTAAATGGACATAAACAGTTTTAAGCCAATATAAGTGTGTCCACAAAGGGATTTTCACCAGTTTAACTAAAGCAATTTGTGTGTAGACAGGCACTAAGAAGAAGAAAGAAAGAAAGAAAGAGCAGAGGCCACCTTCTCTCTGCACAAGCAGTGATGGAGAAGTATCTCTTTTTGAAAAAGAGTATGTCAGGAAGTGTGTCCAGCTAATCAAGAGAAGCCCATGCTACATCCCAAGGAGCCTGGCCTGCTGGAAAAGGGGCATGCATGTACCCCACGGCAGGTTTGACAATCGGCAACGAGTCCTATCCACCAACAGGTCGGCATGCACTTCACTCCTGCTCAAAGGAGCAAAAAAGTACACTCCACACTGGTGTGGTAACCCACAGTGCAGAATCTTGTCTTATGCCAATACGTCTAATTGCAGAGAGGACTCACTGGCCAGCTTCTCTGTTTATCTTCACTTTGTTGGCTTGTTGCATCAGAGTAGGATTTGACCCATACTATATTAAGGCAGAAAAGTTATTCAGAATCCTTCAGGTCTTTTGGCAAAACTCCAGTTGTCTTAAACAAGTGCCACATCGTGAGAGGTGTTGTATACCTGCAATTGCCAGTCTTCCATGAGAGAGGGAATTGATCAGCAATGTGGACTGGATTTGGTCCATAGAAAATACCACATATGTACCAGTGCAGACAGTATTTGTGAGAACCTCAACTTTAAACTTTCTGATTTTGTGTGTTTTGTAAAACCTCATCTGCACCATTGAATTAATGCAGTGTTTTGCAATTATACATCTTAAAACATTCTTGTGGGGGTAATTTGCAGTGCACTTCAATTACAGAGAATTGTCCTCCCCCCCCACCCTCCCCCATTATAGGCTGTGTTAGCCGAGGCTGTGAATTGTGGCTTGGCATTAATTTTGCATACCTCTGTGTGATGATTATGCTTCAGTAGAGTAATTTAATGGATGAATGTGAATCTGGAGGAGGGATGATATAAAAGAGGATAAAGCTGGAGAATAGATTTCCATGTGCTATACAGCTCACAGGTTTTTATACTGCTGACTATTCTTATAGTTAGGAATCCTTGCCTCTTTGCTTAATTAGTCTATGGACCAGATTTTACTTGAATAACAACTGTTGCAGATGTGGTGATTTTCCTCCTCCTCTCAAGTGTATTTTAACTCTGCTGCCTTTGCTGTTTTGCCACAGTATGTTGGCTGCTAACTAAGGCTTTAACGCCTTGTTTAGGGAACTCATCATGGTATCATTCAGAATTTGAGTTGCCCAAAGCTAGATTTATGGTTGCAGGGGGGCATAGCCAATAGTCTGTTTTTATTTAGGGGACAAGGTGAGTGAGGTAATAAATTTTTTGTATGTGGGAAAGATACAGTTTTAAAATATTTTTCAAGATATTGCCTTAACTGCAAGTATCCTCTGCAATCTTTTTTAGGAGAAGGCCAGAGCAGACCATTTCATCAATATTTCTGCTGTCTTGAGTCTGTTAAATGTGTTAAATATCCTTGTGAAATGACTTTAGATGGCTGGGTACATTATAGGGCTTTTAAACTGTCTGGTAATGATGTCAGATACGCCAGGAATAAATAGTGAATGCTGAAGGATTCCCCACCCCATTTTTTTTAAATTAAGCAATGATTTAGTGATCAATAGCAATAAAATAATCCAGGCACTGCATTAGTGGACGATTACTGCCCTTCTCAAGTAGTTGTTTAGCTTTAAAGATAAGCTTCATAGTGTGTTTTATGATAATAGTGATTGATGTTTTCCACTTTGTTGATTTCTCTGTATTACGTTCTGTATCTTAGTCTGATATGTGCTGTATAATGCACCAGAGGTTTGCAGCTCTCTCCCCCGGAAACCTACTTCCTCCCATGCCTTGCTGCTTAATTATATGACTAGATAGGATGAGGGATTTATATCTTGCTCAAAGATAACTTTGCTGTTTATATTTCTGTCTGGGTGTCTTCCTTACCTAGGGCTACAGCATACCTTCTGCTGTGAGATGTGGAGGGAAGGAAAAAATGGCTAGCAAGCATTCAAGGCGGTGGTGGAGAGGAGCCTGTGGCATTGTTCCCACATATAGGTTGTGCAAGCTAGGTCCTGTTTGTTACCAGCCTGCCTGTGACTTCACAGGCTGGGGTGGCGGGAGGGAGCTGTTTGGCCAGAGGGGAGGGCGGAGCTGGTGGACAGCTGGTCTAGGCAGCAGCATCTCCCTTCAGCCCTGTAAAACTTCTGCTGGACATAATGCGGTCAGTATTATCTCTTGTAGTATTTGCATGGGAATAGTAGTGAGTAAGGTGGAGGCATGTGGTGGATATACAGTAGCCCATACTCGGGGTATATGGGTTATCTTGAAGAAAAGAGGACCAGGGTGATAGAGCAGAGGGCTTGGTAGAAAACCCTGGGCTGTGTGGATTTCCCTGTGGATCGTGGGGCATCTGTGAATTTAGAGGGTCATGACACCATCTCTCTTGGTGAAACCAAGCTTAAACTTGGGACTTTGCTGAGCGACTTTTCTCCTCCCAGGACTTTGCTATAGCAGGGAATAATTTAACCCCAAAGTATGTGCATGTTAATCAAAGCCTCATCCTCTCCTCCTGCCTTGTGCATTCAGTGAAGACACCACCCAGTAGTAACGTCACAAATCCAGGATGGTGACATCACTGAATGAATCTGCCACAATGTCTGACTAAGTTGGATGTGCAGGTTTGAAACCTTCTTTCTGTGCACCAGCTATCCCAATGATCAGGTATAAAGGGAGAGAACTTGCATGATGACTTAATGGGGCTTTGATTAAATACTTCTAACCTTTGCCAGACTGTGGCAGTAGTTCTTTAAATAGCTGCTTTTACCTCGTTTTACAATACTCCTCTTCTTGTCTGTTTTAATAGTCTTATCTTGACATAAAAATAGAACATTCCATTTTTCCTGAAATTACAGGGGTCAGTAGTTAATTGTGAGGATCTTAATTATTTTGCAAAGAGAAATAAAATGTCTTAAATGCATTGTAAACGCACGCTGACTTATGCCTCGAAATCCTGGCTCCATTGAAGCTAATGGCAAAACTCTCATTTGGATTTTACCCTAGGTTGTTTTACTGCATGTCTGAGGTATGGGTCATAGGGTAGATCCTAAGCTAGTGTCAGTTATCATAGCCAAGGATTCTGTTCCTCTCCCTGTCCCCCATAACAGGGTCCCTCCAGTCTTCTCTCCGTGCCAGGGGTTCTGACCCCCACACACATTTTTCCCTTCTCCTCACATCAGGGTTTCCCATTTTCTGCACCATACCAAATGCTCTGCGTTGTATGTCTCCCTTCCTCACACCTCAAAGTACATTTCTTTCTCCCAGGTTAGAAGGGAGGGATGGACAGCAGGTGCTTTCTTTCCCCCAACTGGAGGGATGTGCAGAGGCATTGTTATGATGCAAGGTATTATGGGTGTCATCCACAGATGACAATGGCTCCATCTATCCCCCATTTTCCCTTTTTCAATGTGCTGATTTGTCCCCAAAATCAATAGTTTTGACTTTTGATGCCTACAACAGTCCCTGAAATTCTGGAAATTGCCTGTATGTAACATGATAACTTTTGAACCCTGCATCCAGTCAAACAGAGATGTGCAATCGAATTGAGTTATAAATCCTCTCAAGGTTGGCCAGTAATAATAAATGGAAAAGGCTGACTGAAGTGTGAAGGCTTGTGCCCCTGAACTTCTCTGCTTCGTCATTTCTTGACTGGTAAAAGGGACATTGTGTAACCTCAGACTTGTTTCCAAATAATTTCTTAATATAATAATTTCTGAATTGCAGTGCATCAGATCTAATGCAGAGTTTTTAAAATAAAGGGCTTTGATCATCTTTTCCCTAATGATCTTAATTTGTATGCATAAACTCCACTCTGCAGCTTTTAATCCGTAGGATAGTTGTCTAATTAATATCATGGAGGAGTTGCTGTTTAAATGACTTACTCTTGTATTATTGTTTTAGCCACTGTATCACATTTAAAAATTGAATGAAAACAAATTGTTACTGCAGTTTTAAGGTTTAAGATTTTAAATTCATAATAAGAAATCCCAGACTCAAAGTTCCTACAGCATTTTTATGACACTCTGATGTACATATTTTTCAAAAGAGACAAAGAATGGGATTTTCAGAAGTGCTCTGTATTGGCCTGACTGTTCCCTTTGAAGTCAATGGTAAAATAGGGGAAAAAGTTAGACCAAGACTGGGTGCTTTTGAAAATCCTAACTGAAGAATTTAAAGGGCTGCTATGCAATACAGAATAGCTTTAGTGTTTTTTGTACAAGCTGTCTTCCAAAATATGGCATAGTTGCAAAGCTCAAATTAAAAAAAAAAAATAGAGGGAGTGACAAACTCACAGGTCCAGGCAAGGCAGCAGAGAGCTTTTCAGCTGAGAGAAAAGGGCGTCTACAAGACGGAGAGATAGCAGAATCTTCAGAGGTGAAGGCTCTTGCACCAACAAATTTAATCAGAATAATCATATGCTTACATTCTAGTGGTGTGTGTTTGTTTCTTTATTTATTCCCAGCCTGGCATCCAGGATGTCAGATTCTGTCTCTATCTCTTTGGGTGAGATTCTGTCCTGGACTTCTAAGTCTTTGTTGTCTCCCCTACCCTGTCTAGCTCAATATCTGCAGCTACATTCTGTGTATAGTCTATATTTTACAGCATGGCATGAAAATCTTGTCTGCTAACCCATGTGTCTGGGTTTCCATTCAGTGAAGTTACTGGGGCGTTTACATTAATAATCGTAAGTGTGACATATAATCATTGTTACCTACTGCAATAGCAACAAATGTTTTCAAAATTTAGCTTGGTGTGTGTCTGAGGGTACGTCTAAACTACGGGATTATTCCGATTTTACAGAAACCGTCTTTTTAAAACAGATTGTATAAAGTTGAGCGCACGCGGCCACACTAAGCACATTAATTCGGCGGTGTGCGTCCATGTACCGAGGCTAGCATCGATTTCTGGAGCGTTGCACTGTGGGTAGCTATCCCATAGCTATCCCATAGTTCCCGCAGTTTCCCCCGCCCATTGAAATGCTGGGTTGAGATCCCAGTGCCTGATGGGGCAAAAAACATTGTCGCGGGTGGTTCTGGGTACAGCCTCACCCCTCCTTCCGTGAAAGCAGCAGCAGCCAACTGTTTCGCGCCTTTTTTCCTGGGTTAACTGTGCAGATGCCATTCCATGGCAAGCATGGACCCTGCTGAGCTCAAGACAGCAATCATGGACGTTTTAAACACCTCGCGCATTCTCGTGCACTCAGTGCTGAACCGGGACCTGCAAAGCCAGGCGAGGAGGCGGCGGCTACGGCAGCGCGGCGACGAGAGTGATGAGGACATGGACACAGAATTCTCTCAAACCGCGGGCCCGTGCGTTTTGGAGATCCTGCTGGTAATGGGGCAGGTTCTAGCCATTGAATGCCGATTTTGGGCCCGGGAAACAAGCACAGACTGGTGGGACCGCATAGTGTTGCAGGTGTGGGACGATTCCCAGTGGCTGCGAAACTTTCGCATGCGGAAGGGCACTTTCATGGAACTTTGTGACTTGCTTTCCCCTGCCCTGAAGCGCCAGAATACCAAGATGAGAGCAGCCCTCACAGTTGAGAAGCGAGTGGCAATAGCCCTCTGGAAGCTTGCAACGCCAGACAGCTACTAGTCAGTCGGGAATCGATTTGGAGTGGGCAAATCTACTGTGGGGGCTGCTGTGATGCAAGTAGCCAAAGCAATCACTAAGCTGCTGCTACGAAAGGTTGTGACTCTGGGAAATGTGCAGGTCATAGTGGATGGCTTTGCTGCAGTGGGATTCCCTAACTGTGGTGGGGCGATAGATAGAACCCATATCCCTATCTTGGCACCGGAGCACCAGGGCACCGCAAGGGGTACTTTTCCATGGTGCTGCAAGCACTGGTGGATCACAAGGGACGTTTCACCAACATCCACGTGGGATGGCTGGGAAGGGTTCATGACGCTCGCGTCTTCAGGAACACTACTCTGTTTAAACAGCTGCAGCAAGGGAATTACTTCCCAGACCAGAAAATAACAGTTGGGGATGTTGAAATGCCTGTCGTTATCCTGGGGGACCCAGCCTACCCCTTGATGCCATGGCTCATGAAGCCATACACAAGCAGCCTGGACAGTAGTCAGGAGCTGTTCAACTACAGGCTGAGCAAGTGCAGAATGGTGGTAGAATGTGCATTTGGCCGTTTAAAGGCGCGCCAGCGCACATTACTGACTCGCTCAGACCTCAGCCAAACTAGTGTCCCCATTGTTATTGCTGCTTGCTGTGTGCTCCACAATCTCTATGAGAGTAAGGGGGAGACCTTTATGGCGAGGTGGGAGGCTGAGGCAAATCACCTGGCCGCTGATTATGCACAGCCGGACACCAGGGCGATTAGAAGAGCACACCAGGAAGCAGTGTGCATTAGAGAAGCTTTGAAAACCAGTTTCATCACTGGCCAGGGTACAGTCTGACTGTTGTGTTTGTTTCTCCTTGATGGAACCCCCCCCCCCCCCTTGATTGACTCATTCCCTGTAAGCCACCCTCCCCCCCTTCGATCACAGCTTGCTTTCTACGAAAGTAAAGTCACTCTTGTTTAAAAATCATGTATTCTTTATTACTTAATTATAAAAAGAGGGAGAGAACTGACAAGGTAGCCCGGGTGGGGTTTGGGAGGAGAATAGTAGGGAAGGAAAAGGCCACTAAAAAAATTTCATAATAATGAGAGCCTTTTGGTTGGGCTGTCCACTGGGGTGGAGTGGGCGGGTGCACGGAGCCTACCCCCACGAGTTCTTACTCATCTGGCGGGTGAGGAGGCTAAGGAACATGGTGAGGGGGGGAGTGTGGTTATACAGGGGCTGCAGCGGCACTCTGTGATCCTGCTGCCGTTCCTGAAGCTCCACCATATGCCAGAGCATGTCCGTTTGATCACACAGCAGCCCCAGAGTTCTATCCCGACACCTCAGATCTTCCTGCCGCCACCTCTCATCTCGAGCATCTCTTCTCTCATCTCGAGCGTCCCTCCTGTCCTCACGTTGGTCCCTCCTGTCCTCATGGTCACTGGCATCTTTCCTGTACTTTGCTACCATGTCCTTCCACTCATTCAGATGCGCTCTTTCATTGCAGGTCACTTCCATGATTTCCGAAAACATTTCTTCTTGCGTCTTTTTTTTCCGCCGCCTTATCTGAGACAGCCTTCGGGACGGAGTAGGGAGGCTTGAAAAATTTGCAGCTGCATGAGGAAGGGAAAAAAGGGAGAGAAGTATTTAAAAATATACATTTTAGAGAACAATGGTCATAGTCTTTCACGGTGAACAACACTATTCACCTTACATAGCACATGTGTCTTCACTACAAGGTCGCATTTTGTATCTTAATATTGAGTGCCTGCAGCTTTGGTGTTACCGTTGAGTGCTGCTTCTTTCCTGTTAACGTGCAGCAGCAGAAACCACCCCGTGGCTGGCATCATGGAAGATCAATGCTAAACACCCACTTTTCCCCCCTCCCCAACCGCGTGGCTGGTAGCAGGAAAGATCCCTGCTAGCCAAACGCGGAAAAGCTCAGCGCCAATCGCGCCCCCTCTCCTTCCCCCCACTTGGTTACCTGCAGGGAAGGATTTCTTTTAAGCCACAGGCAAACAGCCCAGTAGGAATGGTCATCTCTGTCCCCTTACTTAAATTCCTGAATTCTAGGACCCCCCTAGAATTGCATGCAGCTCAGCATAGAAGCGGCATGTTTTTGGCCCTGCCCCGGACTGTCTGTTTGCTTCTTTGGTTTTCTGGTAGGCTTGTCTGAGCTCCTTAACTTTCACACGGCACTGTACTGAGTCCCTGGTGTGGCCTCTCTCCATCATGGCCTTGGAAATTTTTTCAAATGTTTTTTCATTTTGTCTTTTGGAATGGAGTTCTGTTAGCACGGAATCATCTCCCCATATAGCGATCAGATCCAGTACCTCCCGTGCAGTCCATGCTGGAGCTCTTTTTCGATTCTCAGGAGACTGCATTGTTACCTGTGCTGATGAGCTCTGTGTGGTCACCTGTGCTGATGAGCTCTCCACGCTGGACAAGCAGGAAATGAAATTCAAAAGTTCGCGGGGCTTTTCCTGTCTACCTGACCAGTGCATCTGAGTTCAGATGGCTTTCCAGAGCAGTCACAATGGTGCACTGTGGGATAGCTCCCGGAGGCCAAGTCCGTCGAATTGCGGCCACACTAACCCTAATCCGACATGGCAATACCGATTTGAGCGCTACTCCCCTCGTCGGGGAGGAGTACAGATATCGGTTTTAAGAGCCCTTTATATCGATATAAAGGGCTTCGTTGTGTGGACGGGTGCAGCGTAAAATCGGTTTAACGCTGCTAAATTCGGTATAAACGCATAGTGTAGACCAGGCCTCAGTGATACTTTTTGTTTTGTAAGGGGATTTTTTTCGCTCCATCTTGATTAATACAAGAAAGGGAAGGATTGGATACTGTTTCTGATCAGTAGTCAGTAACTGCAGCCATATCTCAGTGGAGTGTGTACGAAAATTTGGGATTTTAAATATTCTCAGCCGATTCCTTCATTTTCAGTGGAATGACTTCTTGAGCTTCATTGTTTTGTACAGCTTCAATAAAGTCAAATACTAGAAATGTCCTTTTCTTTGGCAGAGCCAAAATGATTCCATCCCATGATTCAGGCAGCTCTGTTGGAATTTTTGTTCTTGCTGGTTTTTGGACTCTTTCCCCTCCCTATTCTGGAATTATTATTATTGTGCAGTGGGATTATGCAGCTGTGTCATAAAGGGAATCTTACAAATCTCCTGCTAGAATCTTCATTTCCTGGCTTCTCAGAAGCATTCACTCCAGAGAATCAAATCAAATGTGTCTTTGATTTTGGTTTTGTTTCCTGACTTCTTGGGCCTTTGACAAGCACATAATTTCACTTTTAACCTATTTTAGTATCTATAGCCTTGAAGTTAATTTCCCCAAATCAGGACTTGGTACAGCAGTATATTGACTCAGACCTGCCATCAGTCCCAATGTGGCCTGAAATATCCTGGATTTCTTAACTCTCCTGGGTTTTGACAGTCCTGATCAATGTGCTGGGGACTGTTGGACACTGGTGCCGAGAGTTTAAAAACTAGTCTCCTGTAGTAAGATGAGGTCCTGAAACATAAACCCTTATATCAGAGGCCCGGTACGAGGCCTAATGCCTGAACTAATGTAATGGTCAAGACTTTGCTAACATAAAGCAAAGTTAAACTGTGAGCCAGAGGCAGCTCCTGCTCACAGAAGCTGGCAAGGAAAGGGCTGATGTTGCAAAAATATACATACCTAAAAGGTACTGGACACTAGAGATATAAACATATGCTAAGATGGTACCAGAACACTCCGATACTTGCACATTCCACACGGATAACAAGGAACAGGCTGACCCATCCTAAAGACGGGAGCAAAAGGGTAATATGGTGGATAGAGTTGTTTTGTTCGAACCAACATGTACAAGATGAGGGGCGGCATCTTACTGCTTAGAGCAGTGGTCTGCAACCTTTCAGAAGTGCTGTGCCGAGTCTTCATTTATTCACTTTAATTTAAGGTTTCGCGTGCCGGTAATACATTTTAATGTTCTTTAGAAGGTCTCTCTCTATAAGGTTATATATTATATAACTAAACTAGTGTTGTATTGTAAAATAAACAAGGTTTTCAAAATGTTTAAGAAGCTTCATTTAAAATTAAATTAAAATGTTGATCTTACGTCGCTGGCCCGCTCAGCCCTCTACTGGTCTGGGGTTCTGTTCACCTAGGCCGGCAGCGGGCTGAGCGGGGCCTGCAGCCGGGACCCCGGCTGGCAAGGGGCCAGCAGCCAGAACCCCAAACCAGCAGTGGGCTGTCTGGGGCAGGTGGCTGGGACCCCAGACCGGCAGTGGACTGAGCGGCTCAGCCCATTGCCGCTCAGGGGTTCCATCTGCCGGCTCCTGCCAGCTGAGATCCCAGCTGCTGGACCCGCTCAGCCTGCTGCCGGTCTAGGGTCCTGGCGCTGCCCACATACAGTGGGTACCTACCTTCTCCCTGGTTCTGGCCCATTCTCTTCCTCTTTCTGCACTGAGCTGAGAGTGGGAGTGGACTGAGCACGGGGCTGGGGGTGAAGGGTCTGGCCAGGAGCTAGAATGTGGGAGGGGGCTCAGGGTTGGGGCAGGAGGTTTGAGTGTGGGGCACTTACCTGGGCAGCTTCCATTTGGTGTGAGGGGTGCAGGTGGGAATGTGTGTGTGTGTGTGCAGGAGCTCCCGTTTGGTGCTCAGGGTGGGGTGGGGATGTGGGGGTGCAAGAGTCAGGGTTGAGGTCTGGGGGCATGTGAGTGGGGTGCAGGTGTCAGGGCAGGGCGGGGTATGTGTGGGGGTGCCAGAGTCAGGGCTGGGGTCGTGGGGGTGTGTGAAGGAGTCAAGCAGAGGGCTGGGTGTGTATGAGGGGGGTACAGGGCTCAGGGCACGGGCCTGGGGGCTATGCATGGCTGGGTGTGTGTGGGGGGGGTGGAGGGGGTCAGGGCAGGGGGCTTGAGGGGATATGCCCCTATTCCACCCCCCCTTCCTAAAGGCCCTGCCCCCGCTTCTTCTCTGCCTCCGCCGGGAGCAGCGAACACACTGACTCTGCTCCTTCCCGCCCTCCTCTCTCGCAAGGGCCATCAGCTGATCGGCTGGCAGAGAGGGAGGGATGGAGGAGCAGGAACCCAGCACACTACGGGAAGAGGCAGGGGAGCCGGCAGGACCAAGCCTCTGCCCATAGGCATGTGCAGCACATTCCATTAGGGTGTGCACCCAGGGAGCCCTGCCCTAGCCCTGCCCCCATCCACTCCCTCCTACTTCCCACCCCCTGACTGCCCCCCTCAGAACCCCCAGCCCCCCCGCTCCTTGTACCCTGACTACCCCCTCCTGGGACCCCTGCCCCTAACTGTCCCCCAGGACCCCACCCCCTATCTAAGCCTCCCTGCTCCTTGTCCCTTGACTGCCCCCCTAGGATCCGACCCCCTACCTGTCCCCTGACTGCCCCAACTCTTATCCACACCCCTGCCCCCAGACAGACCCCCAGGACTCCCATGCCTATCCAACCGCTCCTCACCCCCTGACAGGACACCCAGAACTCCTGACCCATCCAACCCTCCCTGCCTGCCACAATCCCTCTCCACACCCCTGCCTCCTGAGAGGGCCCCCAGAAGTCCCAACTCATCCAACCTCCCCAGCTCCTTGTCCCTTGACCACTCCCTCCAGAGACCCCTCCACCCTAGCTGCCCCCAGGACCCTCCTTGCTCCCTGTCCCCTGACTGCCCTGACCCCTATCCACCCCACCCCTGACAGATCCCGGGACTCCCATGCCCCATCCAATCCCCCTTGCTCCCTGACTGCCCCCTCCAGAGACCCCCTGCACTTAACCACCCTCCTTCCACGGGATCGCACCCCGTATCCAACCTACCCTGCTCCCTGTGCCCTGACTGCCCCCACCCTTATCCAACCCCCGGCCCCGACCCCCTTACCATGAGGCTCTTAGCAGCAAGTTCTGCTCTGCACAGAGCCAGACACGCTGCCCCACAGGAGCAGGCAGCACCGCCCCCCAGAATGCTGCGTGCGTGGTGGCATGGCTCCAGAGGAGGGGGGAGCGTGTCTGCCTCCCCGCAGAGCCAAATACTGCCCTGTGGGAGCGCGCAGACCCACCCCTCAGAGTGCTGCACGTGCAGGGGAGGGGGAAGGCAGGGGAGGGGCTGGCCGCTTGCTGCGCTCGGCTGGGTGCTCCAGCCCGGGAATGCAGACCCCATGCAGATTCCCGTGCTCTCCTGGCGCGGGAATGCACTCTCCCACGCTGGGAGAGTGGGGCCATTTGCCTACCCCAGCGTTAGGGTGTGCCTGGGCACACCCAGCACACCCTGTGCGCGTGCCTATGCTTCTGCCCCCTGCCCCTGTGGGGGGGTGGGGAGGGCGGAGAAGAGCGGGCCAGGCGGGGCTTGGCAAGATTTTTAATGGCATGCTGCTGCCTGCTTGGGACTCTGGCAAGCAGCAGCGTGCCATTAAAAATCAGCTCTCGTGCCATCTTTGGCACGCGTGCCATAGGTTGCCGACCCCTGGCCTAAATGATTGCACCTTGCTACATAGAAGGGTTTTACCTCAGTACATCAGGAGTGATGTGTAAGTTGTTTGTACCTGTGTATAAGAACACATCCTTGGGGCACTGACTGAGCCGGTCCATTGTCAGAGGGCACATATTCGTAGTATGTCCTGTAGAGTCTGCGGGAAACCATTACTGTGCTTTGTTTGACAATAAACCTGGCCGGGTGCCTTTGTACCTTATCAGAGTCTGTGGTCACTGGGGATTCTCTCTGGGTCTGCTGTGTCAGCTATTTGCTCAGAGCTGGGGCAACACACAGAGGGAACACACACACGCATGCAGCCGACTGTTATCAACATTGAACAGAGCAGAGCACCACACTGGTGATGTCTGATGACGTCTCCCACCGCTAAAAGCCTCTCTACTGAGCAGACAAAAGGCTGAGAAGAGATAGGCAGAACACTTTTGACTAAATGTATTTTTGTCAAATGAAATTAATCTGTTTCATAAAACTGAGACATTTTGCAGAGAGGGATTGTTCTTGACAAAATTTTTGATTGGAAGGTTACTGATGTCCAGGACACTCTGTTTGCTTTAGAGAGAGCGAGCGAGAGCAAGCCGAAACCAGATGTTTTTAACACAATTCTGTTTTGAAAAAACTTCTGATTTCCCCCCCCCCCCAGAATGAAAGCAAACATCAAAAGCTGTCATGAAATGGAACTGTTGTCCTATGGACAGCTCTAGGTACAAAGAGAAAGTTTGAAGCAGGGATTAGGTAACTGCTAGCTTTCCATCATGGGACAGTCTCTAATGCGAGCCCTGTAGTTGTTACAGGGATAGTGGTGGAGTGGTGGGGGCCTTTCGTCTCTTCCCAATACTTTTTCTTACTCATGACTCTCAGGACCTTGGGATAGAGAGACTCTCAGGTTTGCAATCAGAGGTGATTGAAGACAGTGGTGAAATGAAAAATGAGAGGCATTCAAGGAGGTGAGGAGATCCATTCAGAGATAGCAAAAAGGAAGGAATGTTTCCCGAATGGGAGGAAGGCCCCTGCTGTCCTCCCCTGAAATTTCTGTGCAGATTAGGTGCAAACAGACCAACTGACCACCTCCTGAGCACTCTGGAGGACTGGGAGGCCTCTGGGCCTCTCCCCGGGAAGGCAGTTACAGGAAGGGGGGAGCTTGTTGAGGTAGGGAGGTTTGTGGTGGACTGGAAGATTGTGAGGGTCATGGAAGGCTCATTGGTTCAGATGTGGTACTTGAATTTCAGGATGCGTCTCTGAATTCCAAATCTTCTGAGGTTCTCCCATGAGCATCCATTCTGAGTGCCTGATAATTAAGCTAACTCCTGAAAATAACCTAAAATTCAGCAGAATGCATGTACGTCCCTCTGGCAGTGGTGGTCAAGCTGAAAACACTTCCAGCAAGCGCAGCCATTTTCTTCAAATGGGAAAATGAATGAATAAATCAGACATGCCAAACCTGCGGGGAAAAACACAGAAATTGGGCTTGTTTTTGTCTTCATTGGCTTGTAACTTGTTGCTTGTTGTAGCTTGTTGCTGTTTCTTTTTTTGATCAGCTCTTGGCAAGCAGGAGCAAGGGGGGCAAAGGGGGGAGAGAGTCGGGCACACAGAGGACCCACCACAGTCCCAGACTGAACCCTGGGAGGATCTAGTCACATAGAGTGTTGGGATTCTTAGGATTTGGCCTTGTTTTGAAATGAGATTAGCTTGATTTTTGGCTTACTGTGAAATTTGGGGTGCTTATTTAATGTGTGAAAGTTGACAACTGTGGAATAAATCCTATAGTCCTCCTCCATTCCCCTGTGCAAGCATATGCACCTTTGGGGGGGGGAACTTGTAGGAGCGCCTTGTTTCAGTGTTGGGAGTACGTGACTGACCCCACCCTCCTGATTTAGAGATGACAGTGGTTCGCATGCATTTTTAATAAGAGAAATTGGTTTCCTCAATCATTTCCAAGCTCTGTGATGCAATCTCCTGCTGGGATGGAGGTGGGGGTGGGGGAGAGAGAGAGACCTACATTCAATGCCAAGCTCTAGTGTAGAATTGCAGAGCATTATTCCTAACCCTGGGCTAGATCTCAATATCACGCTATGGGTAAAAGATGACTGAAACGCTGAGTGTTTTGAGTGTTTTGGATCTAGTGACACATTTTCCCCCACATTTTTTTCCACCAAAACAATGGTGAAGACTGGAGCTGGCTGAATAACATAACAAATTATTTGAATAATTTGAGAATGGATGCAAAAAATTAACCAACATTTTTTTCTTGACTAATATTGTTTCAGCAGGTTTAATAAGGACACCAGTTGAAAAGGAATTTCAGACAGATCACTTCTGTTACCAAAAAAAAATATCGTTTTTTAGTGACCGCTAACAAAATTATTTAGCAAGCTTTTATTCTACTTCAGTACTTAGGCAATTGACAGCCCTGGAAACCGTAACCATGAAACAGATACATCAAGAGCAGCAGCAGTGCAAGCTGCTTCTGCTGCCCCATCAATGTGTCTTGACCTTTATCTGGAAGAACCCCCTACTATGCATAGAAGTAGGGTTACTGCCTGGCTGGTTTTTTTTTGCTTTTTTTTAAAAATGAATTTCCCACTTGCTAGAAAAATAATTTTATCTGCCAGGTTTTTTTTTCACATGGGTCTACAGATTTGCATTATTACCACAATACACTTGGGTAGCTAATGTTAACAATTTCTGTGTCCAGCTAAGTGTTCTCACTTCTGGAGTTGAAGTGATAACAGATCAAAACTGTTGAAAATACAGACGCTGTCTGCCCACCAACACACACGTGCACCGTGTGTGGGTGAGAGAGAGGGTTTGAGTCACGTGAGAGCGAGGAGACATGATGTTATCCATCTTACTATACTATAAGTGGCTGTTGGAGGGGGGTGGGTGGGGGTTGCGGAGTTGCCTTGTGGCTGGGGGTTGGGGTTGCGGTGGGCTTGCCTTGGGGAGTTGCTGGGTTTTTTGCATTCAGAGGTGGCAACCCGACATAGAAGAGGTAATTCACTTTCCAACCCCATCAGTCCTTGGTCTCTGTTCCAAGACTTCCTATGTGTGCCTATAAATAACAGCTGTAGAAGTGGATTTACATATGTGGACATATGTCCGCCAGTAGCTGGATTGAGACCACCAATCCATTTCCCTTAGGATACCAAACAGCTAACAGCCAGTTTATCTATTTTACTTTATTTGGCTGTATTTGAATCAGTGACCTACTCTAGCCTCCAAAGGCTCTGTATCCCATGAGAACATTCAGTCGCTCATGGGGCTTTTATTTTGGTATGACATGTCATCTGATGTGTGTTTCCTAAATGAGCTTTCATTTAAAAATAATCTCACCTAAAAATGTGAATACATGGCCAAAAGGATTAGGAAAACCCTAAGCACTGGAAGATTGTGTGCAAGTGGGACTTGGTTAAACATGGAATCATTCACAAGAACATGTTTTCATTGACCATGCCATTTGGTATATGAAAGAACTATAAGGACTTCACCTTCATGATCTTTGTCACTTACAACTCTTGTGTGGGTGAGATCCTGGGGAGAGGCACAAAGATGGCTTAATGCTACCTTTTGTATTTCCCCATTCCCCAGACTTGTGCTGAGCTCAGCTTCACTGATCTGTATAATCAAGGCCTGTAAAACTAACCCCCAAAATTACTTACTCTAACTAATTACCTGCACAGGTCACATCACTTGTTAAGTTCATTTCAGAAATACCCTCCTGGCCTTTGATGGCAGGTCTCCCTCCATACATAGACAGCATGCCATCACATATGACACATGCTATTGCAACACCTGTGATAACTGCCATTTTATGCTACATTTAGGGCCCATCTGCACAGGCCAGTTGACCATCAACATTTAAATAAATAACAACATTTATTTAATTTCCAAGTAACAGACCCAATATCCCTGGCACTTTTGTTAAAATGATGGAAGTATAACTTCCTTTTTCAATTACTCTGTGGTGCTGCGCAGAACAGCACATTATTAAAAATTAAGACGCAACAAAAATTCCTGTTTACAATTTTTGGTTGTTCATTGGTTTGAGGATGGTTATTAGAACAATTTAAGAAGCAGGACCAAATTAACATGAATTTCTTGGGATTCTTTGTTTCAAAGATTGAGTTTTTCCATTTCTAACATGTACCATACTTGTGGTAACCAATTTGTGTAAGAAGATGCCCTTATTATGAGAGATTTCCCAACTAGAAATAACAGTCAAACTAGTTTTTTTGGCTTTTCTCATCCTGTTTCTCAGAATTTTCTGTGCAAGTGTTATTGCTTCTGGTTGCAATTTAATATTTGGCTTACTAGTGATCTTCCCAATTACCTTGATTATCTAAAAATATGCTATTTTGGAACAGGTCTATAGAATATATTCTGAAGTGCTTTATTACCTGTCTGATTTATGATATCCCTACTAGGATAACGCTATATTCTGCATAGAATTTTTATTGTGGTTTGGTTACAAGCCATTGCAGAACTTCTTGTATAACTGAATATGCAGTGCCATTCTTCTGATTCTAATGCAATGTTCAATGCTTTTTCCCCTCTGGAAGTTACAACATTTACTACTTGTACAGAACTTTGTAGTCACAAAGGCCTGAATGCACAAAAGGAGTGTCATAACACTTAACTTTGAGGCACCTAGAAAATCATTGTGATCCACAAATCTGAGTGAGGTGCCTAAGTTTCTGTGCAGTGAAAGGGGAGAAATACGATTCACAAAAGCCAGCGTGCTAGCTAGAAAGCTCCTAAATTAGCCAAAGGGAGATACTGATGACAGGAGTGTGTGCTAAACTCTGCATCATCTTGGAGATTAGTCCCTAAATCCAGGCTGCAGGGAGGCACCTATCTTATTTGGGAGTCTCAGCTGCAAACCCTCTCTTGGCACTGGGCACCTACACTGTTAGCAAGAAGCAGCCTGGTAAGGGGGAGGAGGACTTCCCTTGTAACTTGTAGCCCAGTGGTTAGGCTATTCTTTTGAGAGGTGGAAGACTCTGGTTCTAGTCCCCCTTCTGTCTTGGGGGGGAGAAGGGATTGGAACAGGGATCTGCTGCCTTTAGGAGGGTGATCTTAACCCTATGAGATTTTGGAACATGGGGCTCCCTCAGTCTTTCCTGTTGAAGCTGTTGCACTCTGGATAAATAAGAAAAGAGTCATTAAAACAGGGGGAATGGATCCTGGGTCTCCTACCTTTCAGGTAAATCCTCTAACCTCCAGACTACTGAATTGCTTGTATGTCTGAGTGCTCTCTTTTTCTTCGAGTCATTTGGGCCAGAGAGAGCGAGAGAGTTTATAATGTAGACGTAGTCTCAGCAGCTTCATGCACCCTGCACCTCCTGGTTGTTTTGTGTGAACTCATCTGAGTGGCCCAGTCCAGTAGGTACCTTCTGACCAGGCCTATTGGATGGGGCCCTGCACCTGGCTTAGGCAGCCAAATGCCTGTCTTTTCCTGGGTTGTGACAGGCTCCTGAATGCCTAGAGAGAGGCATGCCCAGAGGCAGAAACGTAGGCACCTCGCAGACTTTTACTCTGAAAACTTAGGCGTGGAGTGACTTAGGTGCCTGCAGGGTTCGGTGGGAGTTTTGTGCATTTCAGTGATTCCAAAACTGGGACTCAGGCACCTAGAAGAGGGACTTAAGGCACATACTCCTTTTGTGCCATCAGGCCAAAGTCCCTGAAATGGTCCACTTTTCATTCTGAGTCATCTGTGCATTGATGCAGTGCTTCCTTGACTGAAATGGCAGTTAAAGTGAAGGAGTCTGAGAGATTAGAACCAGCACTCTCACCTGAGCTTGCTTACTGCTGATACCTGCACTATCCAGTTGGAAGGCAATGGGCCAAATTCAACCCACATTCCATTGTCGCCTATGGAGTTACACTAGAGATGAATTTGGCCCCTGGTGTTTATCGTACTGTTTTTAACTATTTTGTCTAAATTGGTAAAAAGAAACTTTTTTTGGTTTAATTATCATGACTCCTCATCTTGGAAATCAACAACAGAGGAATCATTATTCTAGTTCATTTATTCATTGAGGATCTCAGTGTGCCATATTTACTCACGGTGAGTGGGACCTTGCTCTTCTAACAGTCCCAGTGGCTACTACTTGCGTTAAGAGTTGGGAGCATGGTCAGTCCCTAAAGCTGAGGGGAAGTTTCAGTGTTTTCTCCTCTTTCCCTTCATCTTGTCATTACAGTTCTGGCATGTGGGGAGAGTGGGGAAACTTTGCAAGTATGACATAAACAATACAATCCTTCAGGCTTTCAGACTTTGATACTGTTTGTATTAACGCCCTTTGAGTTAATAAAAGCTTCCATTTGGACTATTAATAAAAAAAGACGGTCAGTTGATGTTATAGTGCATCTTGAGAGTGCTTTGAAAATGCTGTTACATACTTTGATCAAGCTAAATCACAGAGTGGGTTTAAAGGATTTGTTTTCCTGGCAATATACAAGTACAAGATGAATACTGAAAAATTGCACTGTTAGAGACTTCCTTGAAAGAAGCTGATGATAACTATTTGCAAAAGAAACCACTAGATTCCCTAACTTTAATCTCCCCTCCCAAAAAATGTTTTCTAAAAAGATGTAGTGTAAGAGTCCGGCAAGGTGGTAGGATTTAAACCCCATTTATGGATGCAGCAATAAAAGCCTTGCATAAAGCTACTGAGGCCAGGTCTCTACTATAAACTTTTGTCAGCATAGTAATGTTGGTTTGGGGTCTGATTTCTAATTGTTTATTTCATGACATTTCTGGGGAACTGGAATGAGCTGTATCTGCGAAAGCACTCTCTTGCTGGTATAAGCCACATCTACACTAGGAGAATGTAGACCAGGCCCAAGTAAATTTTGCTGAGTCATTGTGGTTGGTGTGGCTTCCTCTAGGATGTGAGAGGTGAGCATGATAGGGATTCGAGGGCCGTAGTTTGCCCACCCCTGGTTTAGACAGTAAGCTCATCTGAGCAGGGGCTGTCTTACTCTGTGTTTGTATAGTGCCTCCCATAATAAGGCCATTATTGTGATAGGGGCCTCTTAGTGCTACTGTAATAAGAACAACAACAACAGCTAGGCTTGGAGAGAACTTAGACTGAGGTTTATATACCGCTGTTATATGAAATGCTAGTAAAGCCAAAATTTAGGGGGTAAATTTGACCTTATATAGACTTTATTTGAAAGCCACCTACTCATAAAAAAGAAGCATGTCTAACCTCCCTGCATCCTTCCACGCCCACTCCCAGTGACATTTCCCTGAGAAATGCCAGTGCTGTAAATCCAGAGTTTGTCATTTTTGTGCAGCAGGAGTATAAGGGGAGAACAGTATTGTCATTGACACTGACTGGTGCTAATCTGTAAATACAGAACAAAAATAACTCTTGGGAAAATTTTTTGCACTGTTTTTTGTTCCCAGCCAAACAATTTATGTAATGTAAACAGAAGCTTAGTATATCCTGCTACACAATGACATGATATGCACTAGAATGCTTCGAAAAATGGAATGCTTTGCTCTTGGATTAGACAGTCTAATCATGGTAATGGATTTTTAAGGACATGACTGCTGTATATCTGGGGCCATCTTCTGTCCTTGGTTACACCCTAGGGTGACCAGGTGTCTGGTTTTCAACCGGAACACCTGGTCGAAAAGGGACCCAGGCGGCTCCTCTCAGCACCGCTGACTGGGCTGTTAAAAGTCTGGTCGGCGGTGCTGCGGTGCTAAGGCAGGCTAGTCCCTACCTGTCCTGGCTGGCACCGTGCTGCACTCTGGAAATGGCCAGCAGCTCCGGCTCCTGGGGGGGAGCGGGCATGGGGCTCTGCATGCTGCCCCTGCACCGAGCACCGGTTCTGCACTCCCATTGGCCAAGCTGGGGGGGCGGTGCCTGCAGGCGAGAGCGGCACGTGGAGCCTCCTTCCCTGCCCCCCCGGCTTAGGGCCCGGACCTGCTGTCTGCTTCCGGGATGCCAGGACAGATGGGCAGTCTGCCTTAGCCCCCACGCTGCGCCACTAACCAGTAGCCATCCGAGATAAGCCCATGCCCCAACCCCCTGCCCCAGCCTGGAGTCCCCCCCCCAAACCCGGAGCACCCTCCTGCATCCCAAAGCCCTCATCCCTGGCCACACCCCAGAGCTCACACTCCCATCCCAGAGCCCTCTCCCACACCCTGAACCCCTCATCCCTGGCCCCACCCCAGAGCCCTCACTCCCCCCTGCACCCCAAACCCCTGCCTCAACCCGCAACCCCCTCCTACACTCCAAATCCCTCGGCTCCAACCCCCAGCCTGGAGCCCCCTCCTGCACCCCAATCCCCTTATCCGCAGCCCCACTCCGGAGCCCTCACCCCCTTCCTCACCTCAACCTGCAGCCGCCTCCTTCACTCTGAATCCCTCGGCCCCGGCCTGGAACCTCCTCCTACACCCCACACTCCTCATCCCCAGCCCCACTCCAGAGCTCGCACCCCCAGCTGGAGAACATAACCCCCTCCCGCACCCCAACTCCCTGCCCCAGCCCAGAGCCCCCTCCTGCACCCTGAACCCCTCATTCCTGGACCCACCACAGAGCCCACACCGCCAGTTAGAGCCGTCACCCCCTCCTGCACCCCAATCCCCTGCCTCAGCCCAGTGAAAGTGAGTGAGGGTGGGGGGAGAGTGAGCCACCGAGGGAGGGGGGGATGTAGTGAATGGGGGCGGGGCCTTAGGGAAGGGGCGGGGCTAGGGTGTTCAGTTTTATGCAGCTAGAAAGTTGGCAACCCTATTACACCTCCACAATCCCCACTGCATTAGGAATGTAAATCAGCACAAAACTAGATTCACTGAGATGAATTCTGCCCTCGGTTACTCCCATGCAATTTGGGACTTCACAGCTGTGACTGAGGGCAGATTGTGGTAGGCCAATGCGTATAATCTTGTGGTGGTTTGCATTACAAATGTAGGCCTCTTTTGCTACTGATCTGGAGGGGAGCAGAACTATGAGTATGTTGTGGAATTGGAGGGTGTGGGCATAGAGACAGGAAAAATCGTTGAGCAGTGACATCTTCCCCAGTGTGTAGCTACCTCTAATTATGCGTGGTTGGGGAGTGGTAAGTAGAGGGTGTGGAGAAGTTTGAATTGGAGGGCTGCTGTGTGGCATTCTCCTCTACAAGTTACGATGCATTTTGCACTGTGAATTAAAATTTCTCTGAGCAACATCAACTCTCTTTCTATGGCTGAGCAATCATTGGATGGGTGGGGCCACTAATGGCAGCATGGGATACTTGTCACACTGCCTGTTTTGGGGGGTCTGAGGCAGGGAGTGTAAGAAGCTCCCCTACACCGATGAATTTTGGGATTCGAATGAAATTTCCCCTTGAGTCGGTGGGACAAACCCATATGACAGCTGGGATGACCATCAATGAGAATTACTTTGTTCTCTAGCTGCAGTGAGGGGCAGCCATCATCAACAAAATGCTTAAAAACCTGAGGAAAATGCCCCTTCTGCTCCCTCCTGTGATTGTGCCACTGATCCTCAGGCTCTCCTTGGTCGCTGGGCCTCATGTGTTGCTGAATGGGCATCACGGCCATGCCCACTACTGCAGACAGGAGCTGGCTGCAGAGGTTAGCCCTGTTCAGAGCTCCATGGGCCAGAGAAGTAAGCTGATTTACACCACCTGAGAATCCAGCCCCATATTTTTTTAAACAACTAGAACCAAACTTCAAAATGTCAATTCCCAACTTGCATTTGCAAATCACTGCAATTGAAAGCTTTGATTAATTCTTAGACTTTAATCCCGTGGCTGCCAGACCATGCCTTCACTTCCTGGTTTGAGGAATAAGGGCTTCTGCTCTCTTCCATCACATGCAGGAGCCCTCAGTAATAGCAGGAGGGAGGAAGGCAGAGTGCCATCTTAGGGCTTGCCTAGATTATATTGTGTTCAGATACAATGGTCTAGTGTTGGGTTAGCTGACGTGAGGCTGGTCAGTGCAGACCAGGGCAAAACCAATACTGCCAACATCAAGTGCTTAAAATCTATGAGTCCGACTCCAAAAAAATCATGATTGGCTTAAAAGTCATGAGATTTTAAACCGTAAATGTGAGGTTCTTTTGTTTGTCTTGTGGTTTCTGGACCTTTATGCTCTGGCTGTTTTCTCATGCTTTTCCTCACAACCATCACGGCTAGAAACTTGTTTTTTAAAATTGAGATTCTCACATAATTACTTGACCTTAGGATCTCGGACATTAATAAGAACACCAGATATCATGAGAAAGTTGGAACGCTGAAAACCATGTGAAACCTCATGTCAGATAATTGTGATTAAACTCTGGGATCAAATAAACTTTATTTCAAAGGCCAGTTTAGACTCTTAAAGAAGGTTGTTTTTTTTTAAACTTCTATTACTGAGAACAACAACTTTTATTGACCTGTGCCGAGCTCATTGCAGGATTGGGCCTTCACTACCTGTAGTGTAGTTTTGATAGCAAGCTGTTGGGCATTTTCTAACTCAGATCAATGCAAACTAAATTATTAAACACAACACAATTCTGGGATAAATCTAAGAGCTTGAAAATGTAGGCTGACCATCGGGAGAAACTTCCTGACATTTACATCTATTGCACTGTGAAATAATCTCCCAAGGGAAGGGGTGAAAAACCCCATTGTTTGAGAAACTGAATAAAGTTCTAGTAAAGGAACTAACCTCCATTGTCCCTCAGGGAATTGATTAGATGACCTAACAGAGGATTTTATATTTCTAATTTCTATCATTGCTTCATTTTCCTTTTTACAGTTTGTTCTTTTTCTCCCTAAACCCACATTCAGCTGGCCAGAATAGCAGGCTGGAATGATTACTGGGAGACTTTTAGGAGGGGAAAATGACAGCATGAATGGAATTCTGAGAAACCTGTAAGCAGGAAAGCAGCTAAGGAAGACTGATATAAAAGTTATTTTAAGTAGAACTGCTTCATGGAGAGGACCTGCAGAGGGAATTAAAAATTGGGATTGTGTCCTGTCTTGGTTCTTGATGTGCAAAGAGAGCCTGAAATTTTGTTTTGAAATGTCTACTGCTACTTCTTGTTTTTACATTAGAAAGGTGGGTCTCACCTACCTTGTTTTTCCTAGGGTGGTTTATGGATGATTAGAGAATTTACAGGTGTTTGATATTAGATACAGTGAAACCTGATTAATTGAAAGAGCAAGTGGCTTTTTTTGATTCAGACTGTTGAAATTCTTGGTGGGTTTTCCCTTCCCAGTTTATGTTCAGTTCAACCTGTTTAATTCAAACACTCTCAAACTGTTGGAAGAAACGATCTTTGTTAAATGTTCTACACCTCCACTAGATCAACAAAAGTTTTAGTTCACATCTGTGGGTTGTCTAACTGAGACCACTAGGAAAAATGCAGAGATGACAAGAGTTTATATTCTTGCTATTTCTAATGTTAAAGAAAAATATTAACGCCCCACCCCCAAATCTTAACTCCTCCCCCAAACCTTTCAGACAAAGGAGCAAAAAATAAAAAAAGTAGACAGACTCATCCCCTCCCTCCCCCATTTGCAGGTTGCTTTGGAGTTTTTGTACAGTTTCCACTGTTCAGTCACTTTTGGTGACGTTCCTCTATAAAGGCTTGTCTACATGAGGACACCCAGGAAAAGTAAAATGAATTAACTAAAGGTGTGACGTTAAAGTGCTTTAAGTTCTAATCACTCAAGATTGTGAATTCCTAATAAGAACAGGAGTACTTGTGGCACCTTAGAGATTAACAAATTTATTTCAGCATAAGCTTTCGTGGGCTACAGCTCACTTCTTCGGATGCATAGAATTCCTAATGGAATTGTCCCAAAATGATGATGATGATGGGGGGGGGGAGGGGGAGTTCTTGAAGTATCAAAGCATAAAAGAGTATAGTGATTGTCTGCCAATATTCAAGCAGCAAGTAAAACCACTACTTTGCAGCCCTACAGCATTCACTGACATCACGGTGACCGCAGTAGCTAACGAGAACATTCAATAGCATAATGTAAATAATTTTTCCCCAATGGACAAGATGAATAAGATTAAAATACAATATTTGCACAGCGTGACTTTGACAGTCTAGTTTGTTTGAAGGTAGACAGTAGAAATACAAGTCCAGTAGTTGCATCTTCTGTCAAAATGTACAAACTCTACATCTTGGATAGAAATAATGTGTCGCCGAAGCCCTCTTTAGGTTTAGAGAGCATGGCCCTTTCAGACCATTTCAGACCTTTCCTGAGGGAAAGGAAGTGCTGATTAGTGCAGGGTGTGGAGAGTGGAAGAGCAAGTGTGTGTGTGTGTGTGTACAGGAAGCAGACCCTCGTATAGTAAGCAGCCGAGAACCAGCCTGAAGCCTGGGAGGGACAGAGTGGCCGACTGGGATGCCCAAGGACAGGAGCCAGTGGGAACACTGCGCCAGAGAAGAATCACCCAAGAAGGACAAACCAGAGCTGGATCCAGTGTCACTGCTGCCAAGAGATGTAGGGGGCCATGAGTATTGGGGCTTGTGACCTTGCATTGGGAATAAGGAGGGAGGCTGGAGGGGTTTACAGAGAACAGCAGAAGAGGGCACCAGTGGGGTTTGCTGGGGAAAGTTTACTGATACCAAAGGTGATTGGGAGCACCCAGGACTCCTTGGCACACTGGAACCCTGCCCAGGATTCCTGAACTCTGAGTGTAGATGCACTGCTCCGTGCCTGTCCTTTCATATTGTGGTAGCTGGGCCCGTGAGGCTTTGTGTGGAGTATAACCCTGTTTTACCACTCCTACATCTTCCTTTATTGTGTTTTTTTTCCTTTATCCCTCTGTGGGTACGTCTAGACTACCCGCCGTATCGGCAGGTAGCGATCGATTTCTCGGGGATCGATATCGATCCCCGAAAGCGCTCCCGTCGACTCCGGTACTCCACCTGCGCGAACTTCGGTAGCGGAGTCGACAGGGGGAGCCGCAGATGTTGATCCCGCGCCGTGAGGATGAGAGGTAAATCAATCTAAGATACTTCGACTTCAGCTATGCTGTTCACGTAGCTGAAGTTGCGTATCTTAGATCGATCCCCCCCACTCAGTGTAGACCAGCCCTGAGAATAAACATTTCCTTTTCCTATATTCATTGTACTATTCGTGTGTGTGTGTTCACTCCAAGGAGTTTGGAAGAGATGCCCCTGAAGTGGAAGGGAGTTTCCCTTCCATGTTCCTACACACTCCTTTTCTTGGACAGAGCTGCCTGCAAAGCAGACTCTATCTTTGGTCATGAAGGTACTAAAATTACATCTATAAAACCTCTCACATAGCTTACTATTCCCACTGTACCAGTGAACTCAGCTTTAACTTATGCAACCAGCAATAAACACAGTATGAACTCAGTATACCCTTGTGTGTTGCTGAATTTTATATGCAGTATCCACCCACCAAACTATGTGTAGATTTACTGCAAAACAAAGTCTATGTGCATGTGCACATAAAGTCAAATTAAGCCCCATGTGTTGTATGCATCTTCCTCAGAATGTGGCGATAGCAGAGATGGCACTGATGCTTTCACGTTCATTATAATGGCAATTGTCATTTTAGATGGGGTGCATAAATGTTTCCATTGTAACCCTGATCCAACTTGAATATAACTTTCTGAAATGCTCACCTTTTGGACTGAAATTTTCGTGGCTTGGTCTATGCCCAAAAATGTGACTTTTTAAAAATGTATCTGAACAAAAAAAAAAAAAAAGTTAAGCAGTACTTGAGTATGAGGGGAGGGAGGGAGAGAATACTCTATTATTTTTAAAAAAAAACTATAATGAATTTTGTGACTTTAACCCCTTCCTCTCCTCCCCTCCCACCCCAAACCAACCTCCCCTGCCTCCAACAGATGCAGTGCCAAAATAGATAAAAGGTAGAAAACTGAAATTTTGGCAAGAAACTAGTTCTCATGGAGGTGAGATATGCCCTGGACTGTTTAATTGAAAATTGGTTTTCATTTGAATGAATTTGTACTCATTAAAAATCATGTGCAGTGCATTTTTTGTAGAGTTACTAAACATGTGAAATGTGTAGTTATGTAAGACGGCATGGCATTTGTGTGGATGACTGACTGAGGCAGGTAGAGTGACCAGATAGCAAGTGTGGAAAATCGGGACGGGGGTAGGGGGTAATAGGAGCCTATATAAGAAAAAGCCCCAAATATCAGGACTGTCCCTATAAAATCAGGACATCTGGTCACCCTAGAGGCGAGGTGAAAGAAAATCTGGAGAAAACACACAAAGAAACGTAGATTTTTTTTAAATCAGTGCGCCTAGACCTAATTGTCAGCAGCTGCATTTGTTTAGCTATTCTCTGATAGCTGCATGTAAACAAACTATTTAACAGAATAAAAGCTTTATCTAGTATATTCTAAAGGTGAATTCCTGGCGCCGGTATCGTCAATAGGAAAATTCCCATTAATGTCATTGGGGCCAGGATTTTACCCCAAGTCTCTGTAATAGTTCTTAAGTGAGATTTCTGGGTATTAATGCTCATTTAAATTTTCTATTAATATTTCTGAATATTGAAGAGTATTGGTAAGGCAGTGGGCTTAGAATTTGACCTGCTTTCCCCGATTTATAGGTTTGAAATGTCCATATAAAACTGATAATGTCTGTCTGTCTGTCTGTCTGTATGTGGGTTTCTTCACAGTCCCAGAATAAATGCTTCAGTGTTTTGTTTACAAAGGAGCACAAAACTGATGAGTAGTCCTACAAAAACAAGTGGGTATATGGGCACACGATGAAGGATAAAATATTTAGGACCTCCTCCTGAGAGATGTGCAGTCCCATTCTCAGCCGTTAAAGTAAATGGAAGTAGAAAGTGCTCAGTACGATATAGGATAGGACCTTTGAAGAGAGAGATTTTTATTCTCAAACGTTCTAGAAGTTGTTATAAGCAGTGAGAAAAATTATTGGAGAAGTACTTGACATAAATTTTTTTTTAACAGTTCTTTCATTATTGTTACACTTAGCTGCTTTCCATGACATTTTGGTCCTTTTAAGCTTTGGAAGGTGGCTGCATTTGAAAGGGAAATGCAGGTTGATAACTTTCAGCTATTGTTTCCGAGTTGTCTTGATCTCTTCCTTCCCTA
Source organism: Mauremys reevesii (assembly GCF_016161935.1). NCBI lineage: Eukaryota > Metazoa > Chordata > Testudines > Geoemydidae > Mauremys > Mauremys reevesii. The sequence continues at coordinate 22,655,725 of NC_052633.1, read as the reverse complement.
CTCCCCTCCCGCCCCCCTCCAAAAATGTCATTTGCGGCCTTGAGACCTCTTACACTGACTATGCTGTATTGTACTGGAAAAGGCAAGGTCAGCCTTGGATAGAAAAAAGCGTGTTAATTTTTTTACGAGAGAGAAGGTGGGTGGGGTAATATATTTTTTTTTTTTAGTGGACCAACTTCTGTTGGTGGAAGAGACGAGCTTCACAGAGCTCTTCTACAGGTCTGAAAAAAGTTATGGTTACTTAAGCCAGTGGTTTTCAAACTTCGGGTCGTGACCCAGTACTGGGTTGCGGAATGCAAGGCACTGAGTCGCCTTGCTCAGCACCCAGGGACCCTGGCAGCCGGCCAGTAAAAACTAGTAGTCCCGACCTGTTCTGACACCGTGATGCGCCCCGGAAGCAGCCAGCAGCAGGTCAGCTCCTAGGCTGGAGGGCGGGGGGGCCTTGGGGCGCCGCATACTCCCCCGCCCTGAGCAGCGGCTCCACACTCCCATTGGTCGGCTCCCGGTCAATGGGAACTGGGGATGGTGGTGCCTGCGGGTGAGAGCCGCATGGAGCCACTTGTGCGCCTCCGCCTAGGAGCCAGACCTGCTTCTGGCCACTTTCAGGGCGCAGCATGGTCCGCGGTTCCAGGACAGGCAGGAAGTCTGCTTTAGCACCCCTGCTGTGCCGCTGACCGGGAGCAGCCAGAGGGAAGCCCACGCCCCAAACCCACGCCCCAATCCCCTACCCCAGCCCTGAGTCCCCTCCCACACCTTAAACCCCTCATCCTCATCTCTGTTGGGTTGCAGGCATCAATAATTTTCTTCAACTGGGTTACCAGAAAAAAAGTTTGAAAACCACTGACTTAAGCAACAAGCTATTTTAGTGAAGAAATAACATATCTTAACTAGAAATAAGCAAACTGGTTTGAAAAGAGTAAGTATTCCACTTCTCCTGAATGTCTACCAAATTACACAGTGAAAGTACTTGTCCTACCTCCATAGATAGTGCTTGTTATATAGCTTTGCCCATGTTTCGGCTGGAATTAGGGGTGCCAAAATGCTGTGAGAGTGTCTATTACGAAGCTATTTTCCAGCCTGATGGGAAGTAGAATGTTCCACAGCAGGTTATGTTCTCATGAGCCATTCATAACATTTTTCAGTCTCCTTTTTCAGAGAGTTAAGCCAAGCAACAAGAACTTTGAGTGCACACCTGAAATGAATTCTGATCTTCAAACTTTTGAGGGTCAGTCATCACCAGTCAAAGGCTCAACCTTAAACAATCGTCAGTTTTAAACAGAGACAACTGTGTGAACATAGTATAAATACTCAAGTAAATTAATCTTCGCCAGATGTTAATTTCAAGGATAATAATGTGATCTGGGCCTAATAGGAGTCAAGGTGTAGATACTAGCACACATTAGGATTTGTAAGTTTAGGATTTGCAAATTAGTATTATTAAAGTAATGGGGACTTGAGCAGGAATTCTACTATAATTCAGTATTACATTTACCACTAGGTGAGCCCTAATGTTACTAGAAACTTTCATTAGTTCAGAGGAGAGTTAAAGTTTTTATGAATGCTTGGCATGTTACAAAGCTTAAGAGGCAGGCCTACGAAACTCCTTAATTATTGAACATCTAGTTAATTCTAATAGTTCTGTCCCTCAGGCTAGGTTTCTGCACTATCTGCTGGAACCAAATTAGCCGCCTCCTTTCCTGACAGAGGAGAACACAGTGTGTCATATTCTTGTGAGAAAATCTGTGCGTTTTCTTTCTGTCCTCCTCCAGCTCGATCTGTAACATGCTAAAAATTAAAAGTCAACAAAACTAAGGACCCTGCTCATAAAGAGGTGTGGATTTTCCACTCTTGGAGTCTGAAGTTAAGGAAAGTCTTGGTCTGCCATGAACATCTGAATTGGATCCATTGGTCACTGTTTCCCTTCCCCTGAGCCCTTTGTCTGTCTTCTCTATTTACTGTAAAATCTTTCGGGCGGGGCAGGGAGTGGAGTCTTTTAGCCTGTAGAGTGCCAAGAATAATGGGCCTGTAGGTGCTCCTAGTAGAGTTGCCAATTTTCTAATTCCAGAAAACTGAACGCCCTTGCCCCGCCCCTTACCTGAGGCCCCACCCCGCCCCCTGCTTACTCCGTCCTCCCCTCCCTCCATTGCTTGGTCTCCCTCCATCCTCTCTCACTTGCTCATTTTCACTGCAAGGCCAAACTGGAATATTTATTGTTTTGACAGGTGCATTATGCTAAGTTCAGGTTTTATTTGTTACAGGATGCTAGAGCTGGTAGCAAAATAGTCAAAAAGGGTAATTTTTTAAAAAAATGAAGTTGCACAAAGGTTTTCATGATTCTTTCCCTCCCTTCTTCCCATTTTTCTTAACCAGCTCCATGTTTTTTGTTCACTAAAATTACTGTAATTTTTTATGTGGAAATAGGACCACACATTATCACAGCTGCAATGAGTCCATTAAAGGCCCACTCCCAAAGCCCAAATAGAAATCCATAGAGCACAACCACAGAAATGCACTCCTGTCCAGATACCTATAAAAATAAATCTGTAGAAACTGACTCCCAGACCTACATGCAGATACACACATGTATTCATGTGTACACATCTAGCATGCACTAACACATATATTTCCACATTATTTATTATTACAATTGTTGTTTAGTGCCTAGAGACCCCAACTAAGGTCAGGGCTCCAAAGTGGTAGATGTTGGACATTCACATAAAAAGAGAGAGTCTGCAACAAAGAGTTTATAATGTAGTTAGACAAAGGTGGGGAGAAATGTTTGAAACATTGGCTCTTCTGCAATTACTAGTCAACAACATTCACTTTTAAAGAAATATGTACATTTCTTTTAGAGTTCCCTTCTCTTTTAAAAACTTGTTATGAAATGAATACACACATATTTTGTCATCAATTTTTTTGTGTGCAAGCCAGGAAAAGGAATAAAAGTCAGAGTTAGGCTGCAAATTTTATTCACACAGGTATACACACATGCGGCAATACACACACCTCCCTACACAAAAACACACAGTCTCTTACACGCATACAAGGCATGCACACACTTGCCTACACAGAGACACTTTCATACACTTTTCCAGGGGCTGCTTAAATCACCCAGCTGGGAAGGGAGGAGGGTGGACTAGAGGGAAAAAATGTGGGGGTGGAGGAGAGAGGATGGGGAGGGAAAGAGGCCAAGGACAAGAGCAGGGTGGGGGTGAGGGGGCAGTGAAGGAGAGAGGAGGGGGTGTGGGGAGTATGTGGATGCAGGGGGAGGTGGGAGGCTACAGGTGCATGAGGATGTGGGGAGCACTGGGGTGTAATGGGAGACATAATGGGACTAGGGACATAATGGGAGTGCAGCAGTGTATGGAGTGCCAGGTGGGTGAGGGACATGGAGTGGTGGCTCTGGGAGGTGGAGAGGTAATAATTGGAGATATACCAATCTCCTAGAACTGGAAGGGACCTTGAAAGGTCATTGAGTCCAGCCCCCTGCCTTCACTAGCAGGACCAATTTTTGCCCCAGATCCCTAAGTGGCCCCCTCAAGGATTGAGCTCACAATCCTGGGTTTAGCAGGCCATTGGTCAAACCACTGAGCTATCCCTCTCCCCTAGGATGGATGGGGAGTGCTATAAGGGGTACAGGGCTGGGATAGGTAGGAGTGGGGAGCAGGATGGGATGGGGGAGGGATGCAATGACTGGAGAATGGGTTGGGGTGGGACAGGGAGGGATGCAGTGAGGGGGATGGGGGTGGAGGGGTTGGGACAAGGAGGGATGCAGTGAGGGGGTGGGGGTGCAGCCCCATTCCCAGCACTTGGAGACAGGGATACACATACCTCGAACTCCTGGGTTCTGGGGATGGGGCGACAGACAGACCGCAGGTCGCAGCAGGGTACGCGCCGTAGCTCGAGCCCAGCGAGGAGAAGAGGGCCGGGCAGCAGCGGGAGAGGCGCACACCATGCGACCCCTCAACAGCTGCTTGCTGAGTGCTCATGAGTGGTGCTAGTTCCTCCCTGCCCTGACCCAGCCAATGGGAGCTGTGCCTGCGGGCGGGGGATGGGGCAGCATGCGGAATCCCCCCCAGCAGTCCCCAAGGCTAGGAGCCGGACATGCCGGCTGCTTCTGGACCCGGTAGCTGTGCGGGCCACGCCGCAAACCGGACATTCCACGGCCTGGTCAGCAGTGCTGAATGGAGCCGTCAGGATTCTTTTTTGATCAGGTGTTCTGGTCCAAAACCAGACACCCGGTCACCCTAGCTCCTAGTACAGATGATAAATGATCTGTGCTCATAGTACAGATGAGAAAGAGGGCCCTACCAAATTCATGGCCATGAAAAACATGTCATGGACTGTGAAATCTGGTCTTTCTTTTGTTTGCTTTTACCATATACTATATAGATTTCACAGGGGAGACTAGCGTTTTTCAAATTGGGGGTCCTGACCCAAAGGGGAGTTGCAGGGGAGGTACCAAGGTTATTTTTTTGGGGGGGACGCATTATTGCTACCCTTACTTCTGCATTGCTGCCTTCAGAGCTGGGCAGTCAGAGAGCGGTGGCCGTTGGCAGGCGCCCAGCTCTGAAGGCAGCAACCCACCAGCAGCAGCACAGAAGTAAGTGTGGCAATACCATACCATGCCACCCTTACTTCTGCACTGCCGCTGGCAGTGGCTCTGCCTTCAGAGCTGGGCTCCTGGTCAGCGGCCGCCGCTGCTCTCCAGCTGCCCAGCTCTGAAGGCAGTGCTGCCGCCAACAGCAGTGCAGAAGTAAAGGCAGTAGTAGTGCAACCCCCCCCCCCCTACAATAACTTTGTGATCCCCCCACAACTTCTTTTTGGGTCAGGACCCCCTACAATTACAGCACCATTAAATTTCAGATTTAAATAGGTGAAATCATGAAATTTATGATTTTTTAAATCCTATGACCGTGAAATTGCCCAAAATGGACTGTGAATTTGGTAGGGCCCTAAGGATAAATAATCATAAGAATTGTAGATTTTTTTGCAGTGGGCTTTATCTATTAGTATTCGATACAGCCCATTGCAAAAATCTACAGTTCTTATAATTTATTGTCTGTATTATGGTAGCGCCTGGAGACCCCATTGTTCTAGGTGCGGTACAAACACAAGTAGTAAATAGTCCCTACCCTGGAGAGCTTACAGTCTAAATAGACAAGACAGCCACAGAGTGGGGGAAGGGGTAGAACACACACAGAGTGGACAGTGGGGAGGCGGCAAATGTCATGTTAGCACCATGATTTTATTTTCAGTAGGTTTAGTTAGGGGATAAGCTAAATGGAAAGAAAAGCAAAGGGAGAGAAGATGCTGAAGGGAAAGGGGTGAGGGGAAAAGGGGAGAATAGGATAAGAGAGGCAGGTGTGGAATGCAGCTGAGGTTGATCTATTTGCTTCACACACATATACTCCAAATAAGGAAAATTTTGCATGTAGCCTTACGTCAGTATGTGGATGAGGTCAAAGAGTGTTGGGATAGTTTTACAACCGTAAACTAACTGGAAGGCTGTAACAGTTTTTGCAACTGTAATGTGTAATTCTACAATCCATTGACTAATATTTATTTGCCATTTTTATCACATTCCCAGAGCAATCAAATGGACAATTAGAAATAAAGCCATGGCAGTAAATCCTGCTTCCTGGCAACCTTGTAAAATGCTGCTCACCTGGGGCAAGTAATGATCTTTGATGGGTGGCTAATGTATTTTTGGAGGCTTTTTCTTTATTATCATAGTAAGGGCAGAAAGTAGATTTTGAGCCTGGACTGTTTCTTTTAAGGCTGTTTTACTGTTATGACAATTTGTGTTTATCACAGATGAGCCATTTGATTTTGCTAATTAAGACACTCTTATTCCTCTTTATCATGTTGGATTTTGAATTTCCTATTGAAAAAGCTTTCTTTTCCTTCTCTGTTTTTAAAGTCAGTGGGCCTGTGCGTTCCCCCCTCCCCGCCCCACTGCCCACTTCAGAAAGCTACCAGATCAGAATGGTAGTGTTTGACAGCTACTTTCCACTCCTTTTGGCACAGGTTTAAGGCAGTGGAGAATCAGACTCAGGAAATACTAGGAAACAATATAGTTTGTTAATAAAACTTAGAAGATGAAGGGCAGGGCTAACAAGGCTGGCTGAACCTTGTGAAACTCCAGTTGAAAGAAACTTTTGGGGTTTCTACAGGGAACCTGCTGCACTAGATCTCGTGTAGGGGTGTGTGTACACAATTTCATTGTAGGATCACTGTGTGCTACAGGTATAGTTCTGGTTTGCAGATATAGGAGAAGATTGTGGCATGTACCTCTGAGTAAATTCAGACTGTGGAGCTGCCCTGCCTTGGAGGAGATGTGCTGATTTGAGCATAATACATTCAGGAGCATTGTCTCCTGCTGCATCCTTTTACTGGATGCAGGGGCGGCTCCAGGCGCCAGCACACCAAGCGCGTGCTTGGGGCGGCATGCCGCGGGGGGCTCTCTGCCGGTCGCTGGGAGGGCGGCAGGCGGCTCCAGTGGACCTCCTGCAGGCGTCCCTGCGGGAGGTCCACCAAAGCCACAGGACCAGCGGACCGCGAGACCAGCGGACTCTCCGCAGGCACTCCTGCGGGAGGTCCACCGGAGCTGTCTGCCGCCCTCTTGGTGACTGGCAGAGCGCCCCCCGGGGCATGCTGCCCTGCTTGGGGCGGCGAAATGTCTAGAGCCGCCCCTGACTGGATGCAGTAATGCAGTGCATCTCCCCCCCCTCACCCCACCTCACTCTTGTCCAGCTCAGTTGCTGGTGTAGAAAGGGTGTGTAGTCATGACCCACCTTTGCACTCTCCTTTGGGGGAATCTAGTTAGTATTAACTCTGTGGCATTTTTGATACTTGGATTAGGATTATGAGTAGCCCCCAGGCAGACACTCAAAGGGCAGAAGGTTTCCTACATCTTGTCCCACTCCTTGTACATCTGTGCAGGGCTAGTTCCATTCTAACCTGTAGACTGACTCCTTTGCTTCCATTGATGCTTGTATTCTGCATGTTAGAAAGGGCTGCTTCCATTCTTGATGTAATTTTTTTATTGCATTTACAGGAGAGATCACTAAGAATTTGTTTTTAAGGAATGGCAGAGTGGTGTTTCTCCATTTAACAGTGGGCTTTGAATATGAGTCATAGGGATCTTATCATAACAATGATAAATAGCCCACAGAAACCTTCAGTGATAACACTGTCAGCATGCTGATGCTGCTGGATGAGCACTGATGTGGACTTGGTGGCCGAAGATAAATAGCAAGGGGTTTGCATCTGATTTATTATTGGACCCAGTCAAAAAAATACCACTTTATTTCAGATCCAGAAGCCAATGTAGATGCAACAGATTTTATGCAGGGCCCCTGCTTTCAGCAGGGTTTTGTGCAATATTTCCTCTTAAAAGTGTATATGCAGACTGTTTTGTTGAACAGCATGGCAGCAGTTTTGGAATCAAAATTTATAGTACAAATTAAATACATTTTGGGAAGCTGACACTTGAAATGGAAATAGTGGAAAATGAGCATATTGATCCACCCACCTATTGCTTACTAATTCTGTTTCTTGCCAGAATCAGCTTCTGCTATGTGTTCTGCAATATAAAGACAATAGATTTTGAGTCTGCACCACTTTGTCCCTTCTGTGGCCATTTACACCCACATACAAAGGGCAAGGCAGTGGAGAATGAGGCCTGGTGTTGTGTTTTCTGGAACTAGGCAAACCTAAAAACTGCATGGCTTTAATAGACAGCCTCTTGGGCCCCCTTGCATCTCTGGAGCAGACCTAAAATAGGTTCATTGATTTAAAAAGAAAATCCTGAAATAGTCTACAGAGGCCCTAGGGACTGATTCTGCAACTCATCCTCCAATGATTATACGCACTAGTTAGCCTTATGAGTGAGGGCAACTTACAAGGATAGCAGGATAGTGCTGTTAGTCCCTAAAGTGTGAGGTGAGATGAGCTCTAATAGAAAATAAGCACACATCTAACAATATATTACACACACACAAAGACCGACAGTAGAAGAACATTGTTCAGATTGCAAAACAGCACACTCAAAAGTTAGGAAATGCCAGAATTAAAGTTCCCTTGTGCATATGCTTTTCAAAAAAAAAAGTCATAAGAATTTTGGAACATAGGCAAAACACAGTGTATTTTTCCCTTGCCTTATTCTCAGAAATGGCTGAACTATTCTGGCTGAAAATTTCCTAAACAATTCAGCCTGAGACAGACACCCAGTGTGGAAAATTTCAGCCCAAACGGTTAAAGTTTGGCAAAGTTTTAAGCAACTGAAAATAGACAGGGTCTTATAACGGGAAGTGTCAAGCAACCTTGATAATAGGCCAGCCTCTCTTATGATAAGCATGATTTCAAAAAATCCAGTTCAAACAGCAAATAACATTTCCTCAACAAATCTGTATTTAGTCACCATTTGTTAACAGAGGCCTGATCAGTTTAAGAAATCTTGATGACAAACTTGACAGAAGGCAGTGTCTGTTTGTTCTCCATTTCAGTTTGCTCACAATCTGCCTGGGTCAAACTGGTGCCCTTAGTCCTTCACATTCACAAGTAATGTGTTTGTTTAATTTGCAAAGCTTAAAAATGATGACAAGGATATGAAGCAAAATGTATCTAAAGCCAGCTGAAAAGGCCACTCACTTCATGCTCTCATCACTGAGAGGAAATATGGGACTCTGTGCATGTTCTATCATCTTTGAAAACCTCTATACAAGGAGTTATGGAACTATGAAGCGCAGTAACTTGGCTCACGTAAATCAGTCTGCTTTTCTATTACGTTCCAGCCCCAGGATATGCACAGGATACAACTCCCAAGCTTCCATCAGCTGTTGTTATGGTTTCACTTATGGTCCTTGTTGCTTGCCGTGGCCCTACCACCCAGGATCATTTGTCCTGGAGCACCGAATGAATGATGTCTAACAAAGCTACTGTCAGGGTTTCTCTGCTTTATTTTGAGGTCTTAAATAAAATATAAGTGATCAGAGCCGGCTCTACTGTTTTTGCCGCCCCAAGCAGCGCACTGAATTGCTGCCGCGGACGGCGGGGGCAGTCCGTGTGCCGTTAGGGCAGCATGCGCGTTTCCGCGGCGGCGGCAATTCGACGGCAGCTTCTGTCTTCAGCCGGAAGACAGAAGCTGCGCCGCCGCGGACAGCTGAACATAGACGCTGCCGCCGAATTGCCACCGCAGAAACGCGCGTGCCGCCCTAACGGCACACAGACCGCCCCCGCCATCCACAGTAGCAATTCGGCACACTGCTTGGGGGCAAAAACACACGGACTGCCGCCACTTGCAGATTGCCGCCCCAAGCACCTGCTTGGAATGCTGATGCCTGGAGCCGCCCCTATAAGTAATGCATAGGACCACCATAAAGCCTCTGCCTACATAGGAGATTTTTATCCTAATAACAGAGCTGTTTTATCATCCTTTCTATCATAGAGCTTGGGTGCTTCCTCCATAGAATCATAGAAGATTAGGGTTGGAAGAGGCCTCAGGTGGTCTAGTCCAATCCATAATGCCTGGGGAACTAAAATAAAGTTGTTTCCAATCCTGGATCACCTACCTAGCAGCACAGAATACCGTTGCAAGGCTATTGGGCTTTTCCTGTGTATATATCATTTCAAAAGGCAAATTAACATGCACTTCTTAAACACTTTAGATTCTTGAAACCCTGGGAATTTAACTAGATACATTTATCATGCAGAGAGTGAATCTCCTTAATATGTCCATTGCAGGCGCTTAAGCAATATTAATGAAAAACAAGACAAAATTAATTTTATTTAGAAAATCCTCATCTTTTCTTTCTTAAAGTTCAGTTATGATATGGTAACAAGCAATCAATATTTCCTTTCTTAATGTTAGGCAGAAGATGTTGCATTTTGTCAGTTGCACTTTCAGGGATAGTCATCAACACCTAGTTTTCTATCCCTGTGTTACATGCTATTTTTGAGAGAGAACAGAAATAGCCTGCCATAGTAAAACAGGGAAAAAGTCTGATGTTAATCACAATTCTGATAGTGTTTTGGTCCCATATCTATGCATAATTATGTGGTGAAATACATTTTTTTAAAATCGAGCAGCACATGCCCAAGCTTAATCAGTGGTATTTTTTGAAATTGTAATCTCAATGTCAGTGAAACACTGGGAAAACTTTGGTGAATGTTTTAATTTCCAAATTAGCATATTTGAGTGCTACTTAGTTATTCTTTAATTAAGTAAAAGTTATTATGGAGCCTGAGGTATACAGAATTCTATTTTCATATGTTGTTCACTAATAGACGTGCTTACTCTTTTTGGTTTAATACAGCTAATTAGATTATTAGACAACTAATATAAAAGATAGAATGAGCTTGGAGTACAATACTGGTTTAGGAGTACAGGAACAAACAAGAGTGTGAAGTCAAGGGGAGCTCAGGGAGTTCAGCACTTTGCAAGATGTGTTTGTAAATCTTTGCAAAGTAACAACATCTGCAGAGCTCAAGCATACTAGGAGAGGAAGGATGGCCCAGTGTTCAGACCACTAGCTTAGGACTCAGAAAGCTGGGTTCAATTCCTTGCTGTGCCACTTACTTCCTGTTTGACCTTGGGCAAGTTATTTAGTCTTTCTGTGTCTCAGTTCCTCATCTGTAAAATGGGGTTAATAGCAATTCCCTACCTGTTGTGAGGATAAATACGTTAAAGATTGTGGTGGGCTCAGGTACTGTGGTAATGGGAGCTGTGTAAGTACCCGAGATACACCGACTTCTTAAAGTATTGATCTAAACAAAACTAATTCTGGATGGCAGATATTTCACAGTGATTATTAACATAGTGCTCCTGTATAAATCCTGCTCCAGCCATTTTGCCTTTGTGAGAATGAGAGAGAACACAGAACCTGCTTTTTTCCTACACCGCCTCTCTCTAAGGCACAGCTCCCTTACAGGCTCAAACTGTCCAGCTTGTTGGCCTGCATCGGAAGTTCCCCAACAGTTTTCTTACCATTATGAAAAGGGTGGGAATTTGTTCGCTGCTCTGTCTTATTAAAAATCAGTTTGTTTTTAATCCCTTGACACTGCTCCATGGATAAGGACCAGCCAAGCTTCAGAGGTATTCAGACAATGGTTTCCATCAGTTTCAGGTGTTGGTTTCTTGTGTTACAAACCATGAAGAATAAATTTCCAGTGGCAGAGAACTGTTAATTCCTGTGTTCCTTTAGCAGGTCTGCCAAAAGAAGGAGCAAAGAGCAGTAATATAGAGAAATGAGCAAAATTAGACATTTAAAATAATTATCCCAAAAATTTAAATTAAATAAATAATTTGATTTGCTTGGAGAGAAATGTGATTAATAATTTTGGAGCAGATATTGAATGTTCTATAACATATTTTCAAGAGTGTTCTGAAATGTATCACAATTACAGTATAATTTAATTAGGAAATTATTATTATAGTGGATTAAGTGCTGAAGTGGCAGAAAGCCAGTCTCTTTGAAGTATTCATGCTGCTAAGGCATGTGTACTGTACACACATGGTAAAAATCTCACTGCTTTCCAAGAAAGACATTTTGATCTTAATTTTTCCAAATGTCTGAGATGAAAAATGATATGACAACTCCCACACACAATGTAAAAAGAACAATAAGTAACCTGTTTACTTTTAATTATTCTAAGCCTTCATTATTGAGATCTTATCTTCTAAAGGTACTTTGACAAAGAAAATTATCTAAAAAATATTGGTGTTTCTAGTAGGGTGACCAGACAGCAAATGTGAAAAATCGGGATGGGAGTTGGGGGTAATAGGAGCCTATATGAGAAAAAGACCCAAAGATCGGGACTGTCCCTATAAAATCGGGACATCTGGTCACCCTAGTTTCTAGAGGCTTCTTAAGAGTAGAATAAAGGATAGAATTAAGTTATTTCAGTTGCTATCCCCACATCTGAGTCACCCTATCAATTTTTGTATTTCTGCAGTCACATTATCCAATTTTAAAATGTTTTCCCTTTTTTGTGGGTGTGCGAAAGACCCACACAAAAGAAAGAGGGAAAGTAATATGCCATAGGGGCAAGAGTGATACTGACTACAAACCAAAGTGGTGTCAAATTCACAAAGCAAACAAATTGAAAAATAGAAATAAAAATCCCTAATCTCTTCCTGTGACAGTAATTTTAGGAGTTACCCGTGAGAAGAGATGATAAAAATGTTTCAGACATCAACATGAGTTTTACAATGATAGTGTCCTTCTAGCTATAGCATTGCCTGCCTTTAATGCGGGAATATGATGTCTTCCTAAAGTATCTACTAATTACTTTCTTATCCATCTATTTCTTTATTTTCTTTTAACTTCATGGCTATTATGAATAGCTTGCAACATGAACTAGAAGATGTTAAGATTAAGAATGGGGCACTATGCACTGCAGTATACAAATAATAATGATGATGATAATTAATAATCTTACCACAGTATCAGTGAAAGTCTTAGGAAAGAGATTTTGGTTTCCAGTAGATTACTTGTGTCGACTTTAATATAAACACAGAATTGCTGTTTCATTTGTGATGAGCGGTCCACTAGAGGTTGGTAGTGGAAAGCAGAGTTCTAAAATTTTACACATTTGGTGCGAAAGCTTTTAGATGTCCGCCTCCTTGAGAGAGGAGAGAAGATGCCTTGTCAGCAGACCCCAACGTTCTTCAGAAGCAGGGTCTTTGGTCCCTCTGCCAGGACAGCCTGACGTAAATCAATGTAATTGAAATCAGTGGTTCTCAACCAGGGGCCTGGAGCCACTTAGGGGGCCACAAGTGGGTTTCAGGGAGCCTCCAAGCAGGGCCCGTGTTAGACTTGCTGAGGCCCTAGGCAGACAGCCAAAGCCTCGTCACATGGGATTGAAGCCCGGGGCTCTGAGTTCCACCACCCACGGCCGAAGCCTGAGCAATGTAGCTTCACCGGGGTCCTTGTGGTGTGGGGCCCCGGGCAACTGCCCTACTTACTACCCCCTAATGCCATCCCTGCCTTTCATATGCAGAAAACCAGTTATTGTGGCACAGGTGGGCCGTGGAGTTTTTATAGCATGGTGGTGGGGGCCTCAGAAAGAAAAAGGTTGAGAACCCCTGATTTAAATCACCGACTTTAGTCATTATTTAAAACAGCAAAGAGGAAAACTTGATTTAAATAATCAATTGTAGTCTTTCAGTTTTTATCCACCCAGCCCACTGCACTTCAGAGCTCCACAGAGCAGTGCATTCTTCGGTGGACCATAATCTAATCTAATCTCCTGCAGAATTCCTGATGACCTCCTGGAGATAGTTTTTAAGACCAGAAGGGACCATCAGACCATCCAATCCAACCCCCTGCACACCACAGGCCAACAGCACCCCCAGACCCAAGTATTACAGCCTACAGGAGACTGGGCTATTTTGTGTCAGAGGATAGGAGGGACTGAGTTGCACCAATGGCTGAGGTCCCTGCAATGACAGGGAATTGATCAAATGAGATATACCTGGATGGTCCCTGCAAGTGACCTGCTGCCCAGGATGGAGAGGAAGGAGTCTGCAGGTGAGGAGCTTCATTACTGCACACCTTAATAGGTGCCAATAGAGGAACTTAACTGGTCCTGTGCCCTCTGTGTACACTAGGAGGGTGCACAGGGAGGGAGCGCCGCACCTGGCAGAAAAAATATTGTACCTAGTGCATAAAGTTTCCTACACAGACTACTAGGATTCTGAAGCTGATTTAAACTTTCAGGGCTCCTAAGTCTTTTGGAAACAAGAACATTCTTTTACTAAGAATTAATTAACATGGTGCTACAGATGCTGAGATAATTTAGTGTAACACTTATGCAAGATGCATCACTACACCATCACCATTAAAAAAACAACCCCTAAGCATTAAAAGACTGGAAATAACATGGATAATTTCCATAAATATTCTATTAGCCTTGCAGCTCATACATTCTGCTAATGACAATATTGACAAGTGAAAATTCACCTTACACACTCCAATTAATAGATTTAACTCTGGTCCACAAGACATACTTAGTCAAAGGCACAGCTATATTGGCAGTGTGTGTGAGAGAGAATGTGATTCTGTCAAATGAAGAGATTTGGGAGATCAGGCTATAAATGGGATGTGGTTATGTATGTGGGGGAGGAGAAGAGACTGCTGTGGTTTTAGATTTTGATGTGCTGAAGTTGGCTTTTTGAATTTTTTAAAAAAGGTTTGCTGCCTGATGGGGAATATATGAGGATTGAGGCCAGGTTATTTTAGATCTGAAATCTGTTTTTTGGGGGCCCAACTTGAGACATTTGAATTAGGCTTTGGCTGAGCCCAATCAAAGATTTGTAGGAGTCTTTCTCAATTCTCTCTTTCTGGGAATCCATTTGTTCCCCTCGAATTCCAACTGTAGCTCCTTCTTTCTAGAGAAATCTAATATTTGATGCTCTGGTCAGCAGAGAGGGTGAACAACCTTTTCCTGAGGTTGTTTCCATTGCTCTTCTTTGGATCAACAGGCAACAAGCACTCATGGACCAAATGATCGCTATCCTTTGTAAAACACGTGAGCCACAATAGCTGGAGAATGTAAAGATTCATTGGATCCCCTGAATCTTAGTCTTCAGTGCTTCATCATTCATCTGTCCCCCCGAGGTCAATTAAATGCATCTAGGTATTGATGCAGAGAATAACATTAAAGTAACATTTGAACTATACTTGTATTTCCATGCTATTGGTGGAGGCAACAAAAGGCATCCTGATATGTCCATGGACTGCTTGCCAAGTAACAGTTTAGGAGGAAGAGTTTTCGTAGTGTGGTGCTGCTATGCACTTCATACAAATGTATGTGGGGGTGTTCTAGTTACTGACTGAGAATATTTTATCCAAAGAGCCTCTTGAGATAAAAGCTCATTTAAAGAAGTATCTGTCGTTGCCTCACCCTTACACAGTGCTTCAGGACAAGATGAGTGATGGTGTGCACCTTATCAAGTTGGAGTGTCTCTTTCCCCCCCCCCCCCTCGAACTTGCATTTGACAGAGCAGGAAGAAGAAAGCTTTATGCTTGTTTTCCCTTTTGGGTAAAGGAAATGGGTTTGTAAACATTTATGTTCCATTACATACTACTGATCACAAAGTGAGGTTGTATGGGGTGACGTCATTGGGAATGCTCAGGTGTAACAAAGCAAAAAAAGCTGTCTTTTGCTTTTTGTACAATTGTGGAAAGCAGTCAGCAATGGCTGAAATGGACAGCTCTAGTGTTGAGGAGCCTGAACAGACTAAAAGCACCTTACTTGCGTTTTGAAATTAGACTGACTGTTGGATTACTGCACACTGTCTAATGGCTTTTGCTTTATGCTGGGATTTAAAACGTTTAACTTGCCCCAAGAGTTTGGTTTAAAATTGTGTTTTAGGTGGAAGAATATTGATTGTTGGCAAGTTCAAGTGTAAAACTGAATAAGTGTGAGTGGTGAAACTGCCCTGGAGTTGCACCATGAACCTAAATGCTTTTTTTTAAACTGAGAAATATATATATAAAGAAAAAAGTATTTTTTTTTTTCATTTCATGTTTTTTTTTTTTCAGAGTAATAAATACTGCATCAAATTCCATGGAAGGAATCTCATTGACTTCAAGGGACTTTGGATCAGTCCATTTAATGAATTTCTTTTGATGGTTTTTTGGTTTAAACTCTTATTGAAAATGCGTCAGTTTCACCACAGATTTTCACAAGCATGTTTGGTGAGAAGTTTTAATACCAATTAAGTGAATTGAACAATTAGGCTTATATCTGAGCCTTTCAAATGTATGGATTCTTATCTTGACGTTCAGGCTTATTTAAACACATTTTCTCTAAAGTTTTGAAAGAGAAAATGTGGGAGAAGTTAAAAAAACATGTTGACGTTGTTGTGCCTGGTTTGTTTTTGCTTAGGCAAGATTGTCAATAGTTCACCAAATCAATTTAATGTTTGGCCCTGAGATTATATTTCACCTGTCTTCAGAGATCAAAGGCTAATGCAGTAAAAACTCTTGAGTTGACTGTGCTGTATGCTATACAGTAAAACAATACAGATTGAGGCAATTGATTATATTCCATCACTCCTGCTATAGAAAGTATATTTTAGAGCAGAGGCACTCAAGCTTGCTGAGATCTTTGCCATTGGCTAGAATCACCTGCCATATCACAATATTTACATCATGGCATTGGATCATTTTTGTGACTCAGCATCAACATGTATATACGCAGCATTGCAACAGCAGCATCATGAGGTTGAGGGAGACTGTTTTCTCTGCATCTTGGAAACTGGATAGGTGTGGAGGGCATGTCTTCCTTATGCTTTTCCACTTACTCTCTGGCTGCTTTGCAGGGGCAGGGAGAGCTACCCTGTTGGTTCCATCCCATTTGCTTTATTCTCTTCCATCAGCCTTGCAGGTATCAGGCAGCAAGGGAATCACTCCTGTGATTGGACCCTGTTGGACTCTGAGGCAGTACTCCATTTGAGCGTGGCGGGCAGAATCAGCCCCACAGTGTTTTGCACTAATATTACGACATTCTGTTTAGTTTAAACCTCTGATGGGAAATAGAAAGTTTGTATTATAGTTACACACCCACACACCCCAACACCCCCTACCTTAAAAGAACATTATTCAGGTTGCAAAGCACTTAAAAGTTAGGAAATGCTGGAATTAAGATTGTCTGTGCAAATTTAATTGTCCCCTTGTGGGTATGGATTCTGACAGCCTTCAATTACATGATCACAGGCTATTTTTTTCCCTACCAGATCCCTACCTCAATCAGTGCACCAGAGGGATGGTGCTTACTTGATGAGCAGCCATTCAATATTTTTTCTCCTCGTTGTTCAATGTGTGGCCCCAGGCCTTATTTATTGCACATTATTCAAACCCTGATTTGAAGCCAGAATTATTAATGTCCTCATAGGCTTTTTTGTAGCACTCATCACTATAATATGAGTGCTTCACAAACATTAATGAATTCATTCTCACAACACCTCTGTGAGGAACTGAGGCACAGAGAGACTTAGGTAAAAACTTTCCATTCATTTTGGGTGCCCGATTTGAGAAGTCTAGGACCTGATTTTTCAGAGTAGCTAGCAGTATACTGCACTTAGGTTTGAAGCACAGTTCCCATTAACTTCATGTGCAGCTGTGAGTGCTCAGCCTTTCTGCAAATTGGACCCCACCCAGGGTCTCAAGTCAGAAACCCAGAAAATGAGGAACATGCAATTAGTGTCCACCTGTGAAAAGTTTGGTTGAAGTGATTTCACTACCATTAAACAAACAAAGGCAGGACAGGGATAGAATCCAATTATCCATGGCAGCATTCAACTGCCTTAACCATGAAATCATTCATTCTCTTCCTGCAATCTCTTGCTTCATTCACACCATACACCTTTCAGCTCCTGCAACAGAGGAGGCAGAGGTCCTACAGACAACAGTCTCATTCACTGCAGAGTGGGTCCATTCTGTGCACTGAATGAGGCATGGGTTCCTGTTAGGAAACATAGCAGGTACTCACGATAGTATGTGGCTACCCAATTGTTTTCCCTCCTTGCCCATTCTGAAAGTAACTTGTTGGAATGGGCGTGGGTGTGTGAGTAGAGGAGCTATCACATCTTTGCCCCCTACGCTAACTGCACCATTGTGCCTCACTGAAGCAAAATGCCCCCATGGTGAAGTGCTCCTCTGAACCAGGCTGAAAAAGGATGTTGCTCAACAGGTACAATTGAACCCTATTTGCTCTGATGCTGACTTGCCTGTTTTATCCGCCTTATCAGTCTGGCTTTGAATTTGGCTGCATTGTTTTCCTTGGAAGGAGAGGAAAATAATAAATAATTACCCTTGAATGTATTTGAAAGTCTTTTGAAGATTCTCTATCAAATCTCCTAGCCACCTGAGTCTGGAAATGTGTGAAAATAGAATTTTCTATATGGATGTGAACTATGGTAGTGTCAATGGGTTTGCTTGCATTTACACACACTTTAAGGCTGCTCTCCATCACCAGAGCAGTGTAAAGGCCTTAATAGAAATGGTACTCAGGCCCAATGTGATGTAGTTCTCCAGTTCATACATGTGTCTTTTCCCCCAACCACATTTCAAGCTCCTATGCAATACACATGAGGATAAATCAGTTTCCTCAGTGAGTCAAGTTGTGAAAGCTAGTGTGCGTGTCCAGGTTATATTAACATTTCCCCAACAAGTAAATTGAGAGATTAAGTCCATCATGTATGGTTTACATGCAGTTACATGGTGTTTAGTGATTAATAAATTAGACACAAACCATGCAGTAAATCACTGGGCTAGATATGCAGTGTAATCTGTGCAGACTTAATTTTCTGTGCTGAGTAGGGAAGGGGAGGCTGCTTCTAGAAGGATTTCAAAAAACAAACAAAAAACCTCCCAGGCTAAAGATAAATGTTTTGCTTGTTCAGTCTGAGTTCATTTTTCATTTCCTTTGGCTGAATTGTAGCCCACCAAGAATTTGCATCTGTACCTACAAAGCCAACTTTTACACATCATATATTTTTTTCTTTATGGTGTCCCCCAGAAGGCTTTATGGAAATATGCTTATAAATATATGGAGATATACCTATCTCATAGAACTGGAAGGGACCCTGAAAGGTCATCGAGTCCAGCCCCCTGCCTTCACTAGCAGGACCAAGTTCTGATTTTGCCCTAGATCCCTAAGTGGCCCCCTCAAGGATTGAGCTCACAAGCCTGGGTTTAGCAGGCCAATGTTCTAGCCACTGAGCTATTCCTCTTATACATGACATAACTGGAATATGTTTTATGCTACATATGCCATGTAACATATCTCAGTAAAGGTTATGATCTACTGAATACATTCCTCTTATTTGTATGTATATATCATTTTTGTACTTGACGTTATGAATATTGGCTGTATACTTGCTTGAGTTCTAAGTAAGCTTTGTAAGACATTTGGTCAGCTTCTTTAGAAAGGAATTTGCAAAGTTAAGTGCCCAATCAAGAAGCACTTAAGGAACAATGAACCGTGGAATGTTCCAATCCACATAAGAAGTCTACCTGACAACGTTCAAGGAAGCATGTGAACCATGGCTGCTACCCTGTAAGTTCGGAGTCATGCGTGGACATGTGACTTGCCCATGTGACTCAAAAACTCCATCTTGGAGCTGGACTTTGCATAGGAGAGAGGAGAGGGTCTCCATTTTGTCTTTAGCTGGCTAAGGAGAGAGCCTCTCCACCCCCAAGGATACCTGAAAGAAATTGGAACAAAGGTCAGTAACTACAGGAGGTGAGAGTGATTGCTGGAGCCAGACTAGCAGGAGACTAGTCTATAAAAAGAAGCTTACTGGAACTGGTGAGGTTTTATTTGTATTCAGTTTCTTAGACACAGACTTGCATGTTCTGTTTTATTTTACTTGGTAATTCACTTTGTTCTACCTGTCACTACTTGGAATCACTTAAATCCTACTTTCTGTATTAATAAAATCACTTTTTACTTATTAATTAACTCAGTATGTATTGTTTCAGAGTAGCAGCCGTGTTAGTCTGTATCCGCAAAAAAAAAAAAAAACAGGAGTACTTGTGGCACCTTAAAGACTAACAAATTTATTTAAGCATGAGCTTTCGTGAGCTACAGCTCACTTCTTCGGATGCATAGAAGAATCCGAAGAAGTGAGCTGTAGCTCACGAAAGCTCATGCTTAAATAAATTTGTTAGTCTTTAAGGTGCCACAAGTACTCCTGTTTTTTTTTTCCAGTATGTATTAATACCTGTGGGGGGGAGAGGGGCAAACAGCTGTGCATAGCTCTCTGTAAGTGTTATAGGGGGTGAACAATTTATGAGTTTACCCTGTATAAGCTTTATGCAGGGTAAAACAGATTTATTTGGTGTTTGGACCCCATTGGGAGTTGGACATCTGAGTGTTAAAGACAGGAACACTTCTGTAAGCTGCTTTCAGTTAAGCCTACAGCTGTTAGGGGATGTGGTTCAGACCCTGGGTCTGGGTTTGCAGCAGGCTAGTGGGTCTGGCTCAAACCAGGCAGGGCACTGAAGTCCTAAGCTGCCAGGGCAGGAAAGCAGGGGCAGAACTAATCTTAGCACGTCGGTTGGCAGCCCCAAGGGGGTTTCTGTGATCCAACCCGTCACAGGGTGAATTTTCAGTAACTTGTTCATGTTTTCATATTCCCATCCCTTTGGCGTAGGCAGTTGATATATAAGAAGTTAGTCTGAAAAAATCCTAATTTAAAAAAAATGTAAAAATCTTTAAAAAGAATGATAGGCACAGCCAATTGTGTAGGTCAGGGATCAGCAACCTTTGGCATGCGGCCCACCAGAGTAAGCACCCTGGGGGTCCAGGCCGGTTTGTTTATCTGCCGCGTCCTCAGGTTTGGCCAATCGTGGCTCCAGGCCAATGGGGGCTGCAGGAAGTGGTGGCCTGCACATCCCTCGGCCTGCGCCGCTTCCCGCAGCCCTCATTGGTCTGGAGCGTCAAACCGCAGCCAGTGGGAGCTGCGATTGGCTGAACCTGCGGATGCGGCAGGTAAACAAACATTTCCCCAGGCCCGCCAGGGTGCTTACCTTGGTGGGCTGCATGTCAAAGGTTGCCGATCCCTGGTGTAGGTTTTACACTCATGGGCTCTCCTGTTTCCCCCCCTCTTGTCATCCAGCTCTGACTTAGAGGCAAGCCACTGTTGTCTCTTCCGTATGACTGAGGTTCCTGCTATTAAAGGAATGTCTTGGACAAAAGGACAAGTGCGGGTGGAAAGCATGTTAAAGCTAGTTACTGCTATTAAACAACACAAAGTCACCCTCCCCTGCCACGACTAAATGAACTTAGAGAAAAGAGAACGTTTCAGCTAAAAAACCAGGGCTTGTGGATGTATCAATGCCTATAGATCTCTTTTCACTTCTTTTTGCTGAATACAGCCCTATCTAGATTTTGTCCATATACTGAAAAACATTCAAAGATCCTATATAATATGAATAGAGCTGTGGCCACTCTTCTCTTATTTCATATTCTGCTATGAAAGGATGAAATCCTGGCCTCCGGCATGCACCCTTGGTAGCTGCAGAAGGGCCAAAACAGAGCAGAATTGTTGTAAATCTTCAGCCAAAGAGTCAAGAAGAGATCATACAGGGGGTTTGCGCAGCCTCCGTTTGGCATGGAACTGAGCTCATCCATTCCATGGGACTACATGAGTTTGCCTCTGTCAGCTGTGGAGCTGTGGTCTGTAAACAATGGGGAAGCTGGACCTGCTGGGCTGTTAAAAGATGATGTATTTTACAGCCTCCATACCCACTCTCCTGTGCTCCCAAGTGCAACATAGGAGCCCTGAATGAGCACAATGCCTCCTAGTGCTCCTTCTGGGGTGGTGCACCTCCCTAGTTCCCCATTGCTTGAGGCTGTGCCCAAAGGCATAATCTAGCCATAGTGTAGGAAGTGTGTATGAAATATAATTAAATCCTATTATCTCCTTTGTTGCAAAGCCACATTGCCACTGATGACAGCTGTAGTGTATTTTCTGTACCCATTCCAAGATGGTTTGATAGATTGCAATCAGATTCATGAGTTAATCTATCTAATTTAAGTCTAGCACTGGAATCTGTCGGGTGTTCTTCTCTTCCCCTAAGGTGCTTTTAAATGATCTTCAAACAGGTTAATTAAAAAGGTTTTTCTAACAGGGTAAATAGTGTAAATTGAATATTGTGTTAATTAGATACTCTTTTTACACCATATGTTAGCCCCCCTTCCTTCCCCTGACCGGCTTGAATACAGGAGAAAGAAAATCACTAAAGACCGAAGAGTCAATTTTAGGGCATAGTCAATAAAAAGCTACTTGATGCTTTCACGTGGCGGACAGCAAGAGAAGCTGTGAGAGTGGTCTTCACATTCAGGCTTCCAAGTCTTATGAAAAGCATGTGGGCTGCCGAAGCCTGATACTATCAACAGATAATCTTCTCTGTTAACCTGATACCTGCCTCCATGAAGTATTGTGGACGCAGCCAGGAGGTCAAGAGCTTTATTTATTCTGGTTTGTGGAAAACAAACTTGTATCACAAATCAACTTCTAAAGGTAAATGTGTCTTGGTTGTGATTGTTTTGTTGACACTGAGTTATATTCACCAGGACAGTACTCATAACTGAAGCACACTTGCCCTGGCACAGTTTAACCTCCTGTCTGAACCCTGAATCTCTCCTGCATTTCGGCCATTTTGCCCTGCACTTCTGGCGCACAGCAACCCGAACGCTTGGGTGGCTGACGTTGGTAGGATTCCTTCAGCAAAGTGGGAGCACAGGGTAGTGTGCAGCCACAGTATTTTGCTTAGGCCTACCTTTCCCTGACTCTGCTGAGCTAGGCTGTGGTGTCCTTGGATGCTACGTCACCGTCTCTTCCTCACGTAGTTGCTTGGAAAGCTATGGCACTTTGCTGCAGGTGAGGTGAGTCTTTCCCTGATTCCAGTGGTGGCTCTTTGTTGAAACGCTTAGCAGGCTGAACATGGGGTGCGAGTGATGTTTTTGAAGTCTTAAGGTTCTGTCTGTGTAACACTTTGGAGAGCCCATTTTGCCACTTTTGTGACCCTATTCATTTTCATTTCTTTGGTCAGCCTTTTTGCAGGAAGCTGAGGAAAAAGGCACTAATCACAAATCTGTATATATGAAAATAAAACAAAATACACTTCTGCAGCTTCTGATCCTCGGAGTATATATGTTAAGTTTGGGACTTTAAAAGAAAAGAGTTGAAAGTCCCAAGGTTACAATGTTACCAGGGCCCCAGTTCAGAAAAGCATTTAAGCCTGGGCTTAAGGACATCTTTATTCAGATCAATACTTCAATGGGTACATGGCTTTACAGAAGCTATGCTAAATGTAAGTGTTTTCTTGAACGGGGGCCTTAGAGCGTACTAATACAGAGATATTTTTTTCTGAGAAGTCAGAAGTTTGGAAAGGGAAAAATGGTTCTAATAAGAAGTAACTAGCTCTCTTGCTTGGCCTTCCATCTAGTTCAGCGGTTCTCAAACTGTGGGAGTTGCAGGGGCGGTGTCTGTGGAAGGGGCAGTGCACAGCAGAGCCATCTGGCTGCGCTTCCACGTAGGGGCCGGGGTGGGGGACATGCCACTGCTTCCGGGAGCTGCTTGAGGTAAGCACTGCCCAGAGCCTGCACCCCTGAGCCACTCCCCGTGTCATAGAATCATAGAATATCAGGGTTGGAAGGGACCTCAGGAGGTCATCTAGTCCAACCCCTGCTCAAAGCAGGACCAATCCCCAACTAAATCATCCCAGCCAGGGCTTTGTCAAGCCTGACCTTAAAAGCCTCCAAGGAAGGAGATTCCACCACCTCCCTAGGTAACCCATTCCAGTGCTTCACCACCCTCCTAGTGAAAAAGTTTTTCCTAACATCCAACCTACACCTCCCTCACTGCAACTTGAGACCATTACTCCTTGTTCTGTCATCAGGTACCACTGAGAACAGTCTAGATCCATCCTCTTTGGAACCCCCTTTCAGGTAGTTGAAAGCAGCTATCAAATCCCCCCTCATTCTTCTCTTCTGCAGACTAAACAATCCCAGTTCCCTCAGCCTCTCCTCATAAGTCATGTGCTCCAGCACCCTAATCATTTTTGTTGCCCTCCGCTGGACTCTTTCCAATTTTTCCACATCCTCCTTGTAGTGTGGGGCCCAAAACTGGACACAATACTCCAGATGAGGCCTCACCAATGTCGAATAGAGGGGAATGATCATGTCCCTCAATCTGCTGGCAATGCCCCTACTTACACAGCCCAAAATGCCGTTAGCCTTCTTGGCAACAAGGGCACACTGTCGACTCGTATCCAGCGTCTCGTCCACTGTAACCCTTAGGTCCTTTTCTGCAGAACTACTGCCTAGCCATTCGGTCCCCAGTCTGTAACAGTGAATGGGATTATTCTGTCCTAAGTGCAGGACTCTGCATTTGTCTTTGTTGAACCTCATCAGGTTTCTTTTGTCCCAATCCTCTAATTTGTCTAGGTCCCTCTGTATCCTATGCCTACCCTCCAGCGTATCAACCACTCCTCCCAGTTTAGTGTCATCTGCAAACTTGCTGAGAGTGCAGTCCACGCCATCCTCCAGATCATTAATTAATCATTCTCAGCCTTATGGCTAAGAGGGGTGAAAACATTATCTACTATATCATGCTGAATACCTTGCTTATGTGAATTAAGGAACAGTTTTGATGGGCATGGTAGGGAGGGAGCTGTCTCTTTGATAGAGGGTCAGTATGATGCTGGTCCTTTGTTGAGAGGCGAAGTAAAGGGAGGAAAAGGTGGGAATCCTGGTACAGTTGCCTCCCCGCCCCCCCCAAAAAAATGGAAGGAAGGAAGGAAAGACTCAAATGAGAAGTGTGGGGGAAAGTGAAACACTGAATGGTACGGGGATGTGCAGAAACAAGAATGGGCAAGAAATAGAGACCAGCAGGCATAAGGGGTCTTGGAGGAAAGAATTCAAGGTGGGATGTGGTGAAGGGGCTTTTGGAATTTTCTCCCCCTCCCCCCAGTTTGGAAGGATGAGTCACTCCATTAGTTAAAAAATTAAGTGAACTTCTAAATGTAAAGTATTCAAATAGTACCACATTTATCGATGTGCAAACCCTTAATTCAAATGATAAAGAACCTTTTAAATTGTACAAGTCTGGTAAAATAGAAATCCAGAGCCACATAAGCAAATATTGTAGTGAGGAGCATGCATGAATGCACATGACATATTCCAACCAATTTTCTTTTGGAAGAAAAGTGAGACACGTATGGTGTATATATTGTAGATAGGTGGCAGTTATCGATGGAAGGCCATGACTGTGCTCACAACACTTATACAAAGAACATGCATCCACCATTAGTGGAATCAGTGCCTGCAAACTGCAACAAATGAGGCTTTTGCGCACTTAAGTGAGTACTAATGCATTGACAAACTGGAAATTAATATCATTAGTGATTAATGTTTGATTAATAGCAACCTCTATGTCTATTTATGAAAAAGTTAATGGATGTGAAACAGTTTAGTGGTGGTGAGAAAATTGGTTGCTTCCTGTTAAATATCAGTTGATGCTGTATTTATATCTACCTAAGGTTGTTTAATTTTACTTGTAAAACCAACATAAAATTTGAGAAGTTGCCAATAACACACTTTACCAAATTAAAGAAGAGTGAATAGAGCTGAAAGAAAAGCTGTAATTTCTCTCCATAGCCTCATTCTCTTAATTTTCAAAATTGAATTTTAATTTAGTTTAATTGTAATGTTTTCTCATCCATATTGCATCTGTATGAAAATTAGAATTAAAAAGTTGTACTTGAATTCATGGCACTTAGAAATCAAGAGCTCCCAAGTGTTTTAATAATCTTCAATGAAAGACAAACTTTCTGGTCTGTACTATAGTGTTTTGTCTTAATCACATAGATTTTCTGCTCAGCATCTATTTGTTAAGATACTACAGAAATATTATTTTTGTTCATATAACTTAAAAGTAGCAGAAATACAAGTTGTTCTGTTCCATGCTTTATCTGTATGACACACAGTCCTGTGTTCTACAGAAGAAAAGGTGGTTTTTTTTTAAATTCTTGGTTTGTGCAACATAGTATTAAATAAATTGAACTGTTTTGTATCAAATTTCCAAAGCTGTCTTTTCAACAGTCAAAATAAAATTGTGACATCGTGCAAGATAACTGGAGCTTTTGTTTAATGTACCTAAAATCAAAACACTGCGAAAAAGAGAGGTTGCGATAAAGACATTATTTCCATGTTTCTATCACTATTTAAGACATGCTCATGTCCCAGACAAATTTGGTATCTCCAGACATGTCTGGCTTAGCTAAGGAGGACATGATTTATTTTAAAAGCACTCTGGAAATGAGAAAGTCAATCACCTTTTGTTCTTTTCAAGAGCCTAAGAAAGGTTTATGGATCTCTAAGGCATGATGTTGAGTTCGAGACTACATGAGGGAGGCTGTCTTGGGTAAAAAGACTGCCCTCAGTCAAGTCACATTATCCCTTCAAAACAGTGTAAGGCAGCCAGCTGGCTATTGTTGGATACCATTCCACATCATTACAGGCTTGGTGTATTATTTTATCAGTGTCAGTTAATTTTCCATATGGGTACCCACCCTTGTATCTCTTCTGGTGTTAGATGCTACTGCTAAAAGTCTTGCTTGACTGGGCATTGTGGGATGTAGGAGAATGATAATTTCTACTGACTTGGGGCCACTACCATAACACAAATAATAAAAATGGCTGGTCTTTCATGGTGCAGATCAACAGCTGTGCAATTAACGTAATTTTTGCCCATTTCCTTTTTCATTTTAATTGCTAAACTTCATAATCTAATTGGGTTCTTCCCATTTCCCTTGTTTTAAAAAAAAATCTACGTTAGTTATAATCAGTTTAAGTTGTAAATAGCTGCTTTGTTAATCCCATAGGTATTCTATACATTAATGCAATGATTGTCAATGTAAGATAACATGTCAGCATGAATCTTCACAGTGCCATCTATTCCTTCTACACATCTTCACTTTATCTGTGTGGAGGTATTAAATGGATTTGGTAAGAGTAGTGAATTAATTAAGATTCCTAGAATATAGTAGAGCCTTAGTTAGAATTGTGTGGTTGTGGTGATGTTATTAGTGGAATAGTGATTGAATTCAGACATCCATACATTCTAACTTGGCATTGTTTTAAAAGTTTAATAAGTATTATTGATCAAAGTGGTCATTGTAACTCCACATCCATATGCCAAAATATGCCACAAGTTCATGTCAGGGGATTTTGTATGTATAACAAACAGCAAGAGCTTTAAAGCCATCTAGTCAACTTTATTTTAAACCAGCCATTTGAAATAAAGGTTAAAATTACGTACCTAACTGTGAAATATTAATAGAAGTTTTGTTCTGAATTGAAGTAAAGTTCTCTACATTTTTTAGTTCCTGAATCGGGGCCAGAATGCCCACAGTTTAGCTCAAGTATAAATTTGGTTCTTAGTTATCCCTGTGTGATCCCATTAGCTACGTAGCAAAGCAGACTTGCCCATCTCGTTGCTGAACTAGAATGTTCATGAGTGAAGTATCATGGAACTCCTTGCTACAGAATCTAGGAGGGGCTAGAACACTGAAAAAATAGTGGATTACAGTATAATAAACAAATGGGGCCAAATTCTCCTTTACAGCGACTTAAATGGGCTGTACTGGTATAATTGAAAGGAGAGCGTCACCTTTGCTTTTTGCTTTTATTTTGTGTGCCTTCTTGTCAAAACATCTTCACACCACTGTTACTGGTAGAGCATCATTGCCCTGCAAATCTGCTGTATAAAACCTTTGAGTATGCTGGCTTGAGTGCATTTGAATTATCATAGATGTTGGGCTCTGAAATGCTGGTAGGGTACAATTTGTTTTGGTTCAACTTCACATCTTATTATGAATGTTTTAATGTGGCTTGAAGGAACAGCATGATTCAGAGGCAGCCTCTTCAATTCTTGACTGCTGTAAAAGGAAGTTACTCTCTAGCCTATTGCTTTTGGATTAAGTTAATGTGTCAGCGTGCAGCCAAAACAGTTAGTCATTTTGTGCTGTTGTTGGAGTTCTCTAACCAATATGGCTTGTTACTCTAGTAAGTGATACTACTTTGCCATCAGCTGGAGGGCAGATTAAATGGTCACTAACACTAATGTGTTACTGAAAGAAATCCTAAGGGAATTTTGGCAAGGTTCAGCTGAGCTACTTTTGTGTCTTTAATTATTCTTCTGTGTAAAATAATCCATTCATGTGAATTCTGCAAACGGGAGAGCCTTAGGAGATCCAGAGAAAAGGATCAAAACAAAAGAACGCAGAGGGCAGAAATAATAAGAATACTTCCCATTCTTATCGTGCTTTCCATATTCAAAGCACTTCGTGAACATTAATTAATCCTCATAGTATCCCGTGAGGTAGGTAAATGGGGAAACTGAGGCACAGAAGTGAAATGACTTGCCAAAGTCTGAGAGAGAATAGGTCTCAGAGAAGGGAGTAAATTCAGGAGTTCCTGGTTGCCAGTCACATGCATGGGCAACCTTATCATTCCTTTGCTCTGAATAGTGAAACCACCAATGGGCCTTCTAATAGAAGGTATATTCATGCCATTGTACAATCCAGTGTATATTAATATTATGTCAGCCATAGATGATAGGGTTGGAGAGAACTCCCTTTAATGACATTCTGTTTCTCAATGAAATGAAAATAAATATAAATCCAAATGGGTCAATGATGAATTAGTCTGTACGAACCAATGAGCATGGAGAAAGTTTCAACTGAGAATCAAATTGTTAGACTAGCAGAATATTTGTAAACCTTTGGTTTTCAATGAATTTAGGACTAAGTATAACTTGCTGACTTTTCTGGCACTGAAAGTGAGTATGGTGATGGATAGTGTGGTGATTTGCTTGTTTGCAAAAATCTTTCTCCTTTGAAATTGATATGAAATTACAATATGTATTTCTGCCTTAAGAGGATGCCTTCAAGGTCCTCTAAACTTGACTCCATGTGTGCCCACTGGATTTTACTAGTTGCATCAATGCACAAATTATCCTCCCAACTTGATTATAGATAGTAAAGCTGCTCTCTCCTCTTCCCCCCGATCTTAGTATTTGTCAGTTTAATGTACCCTGTTACTGTAATATCTGTGTGCTTCCTGGGTAAATTAGCTTGACATCGCAAAATCCCTAGTGGATTTAATAAAATCTTCCACTTTCCTTCCTTCCTTAACATCATCCAAAAGCAATGGGCTGGTTGTTAGAGGTTCTTGCTTGGACTAGGTGTGTGAGTGGGGTAGGGATGGTGTTGCACATATCACTTTGGTGATGGTGGCAAAGAGGAAGGTGTTGCAGAATGTTCCCCTCTTTTAGACATCTCACAAAGCCCTGCATTGAAGGCACCATCCTTCCAGTTGCCCTGTTTAGACCCATAAACAGTGTGCTTATGTGTCTGAAGAAGTCACTGTTGAATGATAGTAGGCCCTTCCACTCCTTCGTGTTCTGAGTTCATTCTGCCTCCACACCTCTGTCCCTGATAGGGTTCATGGAGTGATTGGCCAAGGCTAGGAATTGAACCCTGTTTCCCACATGGCTGGGCAGAACATTAGTTCTTGGCTGTTTGGTAATGCATGAGGTTAGGTCATGATCCTAGAAGGCGCTGAGTTACATCAGCTCCCACTGAGCAAGCCCAGCATCTTACAGAAATGGAATTGTAGCTTTCTATTTTACAACAGAACAGGGATGATTATAAGCTTTTACACCCATTTTTAATAATAAATGAATATTTAAATACAGTAGATGTTTTTGCATAATACACTCACTGTCTAACAATCCTCCTGATATGTACAAGGTAATGCTCCTAAGTGGTGGTTTTGTAGAAAAGATTATGATTTAGTTTGATGTGATTGGCAACCAGTGACTTCATTTTTCTGCATCTTCTTGTAAATGAGTGAGAAGCAATATGGTGTAGCACAGGGGTCAGCAACCTTTCAGAAGTGCAGTGCGAGTCTTCATTTATTCACTCTAATTTAAGGTTTCATGTGCCAGTAATACATTTTAATGTTTTTAGAAGGTCTCTTTCTATAAGTCTATAATATATAACGAAACAATTGTTGTATGTAAAGTAAATAAGGTTTTTAAAATGTTTAAGAAGCTTCATTTAAAATTAAATTAAAATGCAGATCTTCCCGGACTGGTGGCCAGGACCCGGGCAGTGTGAGTGCCACTGAAAATCAGCTCGCGTGCTGCCTTCGGCACACGTGCCATAGGTTGCCTACCCCTGGTGTAGCAGATAAGATGCTGGAGTGGAAGACAAAAGATCTGGATTATATTTCCATTTTAGCTGGTCTGTGACTTTGAGCAAGCCACTTCACCTTTCTGTGCCTCTTTCTCCTCCGACTTCTTGTTTATTAAGATTTAAGCAATTCAGGACCAGGGCTGCCTCCTACTTTGTGATTGTGGTGCCTTGCACAATGGGCCTCTGATCTCAGTTTGGTGCCTAGGTGCTCTTGTAATACAAATAAATAATAATCCGTGACTAGTATTGACCTACTATTACTTATAGGATTATTCACGTTGAGTTGTGCAACTGAAGTTAATGGGATTATTTGCATAAATTTCACTCGTGAATAAAGATTGCAGGATCAGGCTCTGTGAGAATTGGGAACCTTTCGATCTGCCATACCAAGGAAGTCAGGTACAAAAATGGAAAAACATATTGTGGTATAAATACATACACAACTTATAATGATGTCATACATTTTCTTTCCACACATTAGTGAACTACTTTTTATATATTGCATTTGCTGTACTTACTGTAGCTATGTCATTTTATTTTGCCTATTTTTCTGAACATTTGCATTTAATATTATTATGATCAGAAAATTTAACACAGTGTGCTGTGTATTCAGCTACAGTGCAAGAATCTTGGAGCAAAAGAGTAGTTTGACCACCTTACATTCTCTGTAATGAGAGAACTGTTTAAAACTATTTGACAGATTTTACTTACACAAGCACAGTGGGTCAGATTTGTCTGAAGTGGATGAATTTCGCCCAGTATGTCCTATTTTACACAGAGACCTGTACATATAGAAAGAGAAAAGTAAACAAAAATTGGCAATGACCTTAGCGGTAGAAATGTGTGTTTTGTATTAAAGTTCACATACAGAAGTTGGCAAATGCCTTATTTCTTTGTGTAACTAGAACATCTAGGAATTGAAGGGGGGAAATACCATCTAAATGAGGGTGAATGACAAATGAGAATGTAATTTAAATGTAGCTTCAGCATTTGGGAGTTGTTTTCCATTTTTTTCCTTTCTATGTTTATTCTGTTTGTCTTATTCTCTTATTAGAAGCCATGATCACTCTAACAAATCCCACGTCATGCATACATTCTCCCTAATGGAGAATCAAATGGACGAGTCCTTTTAGTGCATTGCAACCTACTTAACTCATTTCCACTGTAAGCTTCATGTGTTATTGTGGCTGCGTAGGTGGCTCTTCACAGCTGAGGGATTCCTCTCTGCCAGCAGAAGCAGCAGCTGGCCCTTTTAAGGTTGCTTTTCTGTTGTTTTGCACTGCCTGAGAAGTGCAAAGCTGATCTGGGATGAAATCCTGGCCCTATTTGAAGTCAGTGGGAGTTTTGCTATTGACTTTAATAAGGTTAAGATTAATCCTTGGGCAACAGAGCCATGCAGGGGCAACATTGTCAAAGTCCATGGAGTTACTTATATCCTGAATCAAGTCCTAAAAACGCAAAGTGCAAAGAAATTTGAAAGCTTCCAGAATTTTCTTCTTCATTTCTTGTTTCCTTCTGTTGCTTTTTCTTGCCCTGGTGTTTTAATGTATTCTATAGATCACAAAACATGTTGTCATACTGACGATTCCGATCTTCCCACTGTAATAAGATGACTTTTTTTTGGAAGCAGGAAGAGAAGGTATTCAACCTGTTGATACACAATCTCACAAGCAGGTATTCTAGACAGGGAAGTAGTATGGATAAAGGCTTCTGTCTGCATGGTGTTTATTATCTAAGCTAAAGCTTAGATAAAGTTAAGGATACTTTATATTTATTTAGGGTGTTCACTGGAACACTATCTCCCACTTTTAAACCACATAATAAAGCCCTTTAAAAATAATCAAGAACAGCATCTTGGAAAAATACAGTAGTAGTTGGTATAAAAATGTTTTATCTTGTTCCCAAACTGTAAGATCTCAGTAATGACTATGTTTATTGTAACATTTTGATTTCAGCAGCATCTAAAGGGCTCCACCACCAGATTGGGCACCTTTGTGCTTGTACAAATATATAATAAATGACAGTCGCAGCCCCCAAAAGTTTACAATCTAGAAGGCAAGATACAACGGATGGGTGAGATGAACAAGTGGGTCAGGATTTGGCAAAATGAGAGTTGTCATTTTGGCAGATTAACTATATTAATCTTTGCAATCTCGGTGTAGCTGTATTGTAGGAAATCAGAATGAAGATTGTGCTGATGCATTCTTTAGACTTGCCTTTCAACTATTAGTTCTTTTCAGGCCTTAGACTGAGGTGGAAAGGTGGCAGTTCTCTTTGTAGGATTGCCTGCAAAATAAACTCTGCTCATGCAAGTCACCAAAATGACTTGCTGCTCACAAGTGCATGATCTCCGAGCTCCGTTGGGCTCCTTGCACTTTGCCCCCACTCACTTGCAGTTCCACAGGCCCATGGGCTCTGCTCAGCTTCTCGGCACCCCGAAAATGAGATGTCCCTGAGTAAATTGTGCAACCCTGCAACCCTCCCTCATTTTTCTCACAGAGCGGAATGAAATAAGTTACCACTCACATAGATATCTCTGCATTAAATACAGCGGGGTTATATGTCTTAGGTTTTTGCTATGAACCATAACAGCTAGGGTCCTATATCTTTTCATTAAAGCTGACATTGCAGATACCAACTCAGAGAGTTCAGGTAGATGTAGATTTGGTGTACGGATCTATATGGTCTGTTTCCAAGAACTGGTTATTTTGACTAAGCACAGACACTCTGTGGAAATAGCCAGTACCTGTAATGGTTTCCTATTAATGCAAGGTACATTAAGTCCTATATTTACAGGGTTTAAAATATTTGTTTTTATGTGATGTGTGCATGTATTCACAGTATGTTAGTGGCAGAGATTGTAGTGCCACCTGTAGTTAAGGTTACCTGACAATGCTCAGTACAAGACCCAGTTTTCAGTTATTTATAACTTTGCCAAACTTTCATTTCAGCAGAACTACTTGTACACAAGATCTTGTGGCCTTAG
This sequence comes from Mauremys reevesii, assembly GCF_016161935.1. Classification (NCBI taxonomy): domain Eukaryota; kingdom Metazoa; phylum Chordata; order Testudines; family Geoemydidae; genus Mauremys; species Mauremys reevesii. The sequence continues at coordinate 22,622,953 of NC_052633.1, read as the reverse complement.
TTCCCCCAGTGTCTAGTGCACAGAGGCTACAGCTGATATTTCAGCTCACAGTCTTCAATAACAGCCTCCAGTGGCAGCTGCATAGCCTCCCTGCACCCGTCCTGTTTTGGCCTGGATTTCAATTCCCCACAGAATTTGTATCAAGCCACACACAGAGCCCAAATCCTTGGACTTCAGGTGTGTGGAGCGGATATCATCCTGTATGGACAGGGAATAAATAAATACCTCTTGATCTGGTAATGATTTATGTAAAAAGTTTACAGAAAACTTTAACTGCTACCACTGTACAATAGATCATCTTCCTATAAGATTTATCTCTCAGCTGTGGAGGTGCTGCTGGCTGTGTAAAAGTAGAGCTGCCAGAAGAGATGGCAGCTATACGGCAAAATATTTTTTCCTGTCCCTGCATCAGACTTCTTCTGACTTGTGCTGAAGGAACCTTTTTTCTTACAGTTTCTACCCTCCTTTTGGCTTTTACAACCTTTGACTACACACAAGTTTCAGCAGGAATCACGTTGCACAGGTTATTTGTATGTAACTCGCACAACATTCAAGCTTAAAATGGGGCCACTAGCTGCTGCATAGTCTACCCACCTGTTATATGGTACTATTTTATCAGTCACTTGGGTTGTCTCATTTGCTATCGAGCCGACATTATCTGCTCTCGGGTGTGTGTGGAGAGGAGAAGGTGGTTTGTAACTTTTTTCCCCCCTTTTTGGATCTCCAGAGGTAAATGATGTATAATAGATTCTCCCAATCCTCTCCTGGGGATGTGTTTCTAGTGCGAAGCAAGGTGAGAATGTCCAGAACATTGTCATCTCATCAGCAGACAGTATGTACTGTGACAGACCCAAACCAGTGGGGTACAGGAGTCTGGTAGAGGGCAAATATACCGGTCAATGGATGAACAATTTTCTGTTCCCTGAGTGACCAGAGCAGGGGCTGCACTAGAGTATTCAGGAAGCTGCTAAAACCAACTAAGGCAGACAGACTGATTAGAACACCTACAGCAAATCAAGGCAGGCTAATCAAGGCACCTGGGTTTAAAAAGGAGCTCACTCCAGTCAGGCGGGGGGGAGCCAGAGGAGAGGAAGTGCGTGTGAGGAGCTGGGAGCAAGAGGCACCAGGAGCTGAGAGTGAGAGGGTGTGCTGCTGGAGGACTAAGGAGTACAAGCATTATCAGACACCAGGAGGAAGGTCCTGTGGTGAGGATCAAGAAGATGCTGGGAGGAGGCCATGGGAAAGTAGCCCAGGGAGTTGTAGCTGTCATGCAGCTGTTACAGGAGGCACTATAGACAGCTGCAGTCCACAGGGCCCTGGGCTGGAACCCGGAGTAGAGGGTGGGCCCAGGTTCCCCCCAAACCTCCCAACTCCCGATCAGACACAGGAGGAGTTGACCCAGACTGTGGGGAAGATCACTGAGGTGAGCAAATCTGCCAATAAGCGCAGGACCCACCAGAGTAGAGGAGGAACTTTGTCCCAGTACCTTTTGGCTGCTGAGGTATAATGGTGTCTGCCTTCACTGCTTAAAAAAGTGTGTGTTGGTTTTTTTGGTTGGTTTTTACAGCAAGATAACAAATTTGGGGGAGGTTGACCATGCTTAGTTTACCTCACAGTATAATGGAAGTGCCTTGTTCCTGCTGTTTTTACAGTGGGACACCCTCCCTAGGCAATTTGTCCCAGAGCGTCACTACCTGAACAGCTAGGAAGTTTTTCCTAATGTTCAACCTAAACCTCCCTTGCTGCAATTTAAGCCCATTGCTTCTTGTCCGATCCTCAGAGGTTAACAAGAACAATTTTTCTTCCTCCTCCTTGCAACCACCTTTTATGTACTTGGAAACTGTGATCATGTCCCCTCTCAGTCTTCTCTTCTCCAAATGAAACAAACCTAATTGTTTCAATCTTTCCTCATAGGTCATGTTTTCTAGATATTAAATAATTTGTATTGCCTTTCTCTGGACTTTCTTCAATTTGATAAGAATTACTTATTGTGTCTTGCTTACAACACTCTTGCTAATACATTCCAGAATGATGTATGCTTTTTTTTCTTAAACAGTGTTACACTGTTAACTCATATTTAACTTATGATCTGCTGTAACCCCCAGATCCCTTTCTCCAGTCACTTCCCACCAGGGGTGGCTCCAGGCCCCAGCACGCCAAGCACGTGCTTGGGGCGGCAAGCCGCGGGGGGCACTCTGCCGGCACCGCGAGGGTGGCAGGCAGGCTGCCCTTGGCGGCTTGCCTGCAGAGGGTCTGCTGGTCCCGCGGCTTCGGCGGACCTCCCGCAGGCAAGCCGCGGGACCAGCGGACCGTCCGCAGGCAAGCCGCGGAAGGCAGCCTGCCTGCCGTGCTTGGGGCGGCAGAATTCCTAGAGCCGCCCCTGCTTCCCACTTTGTATGTGTACAATTGATTGTTCCTTCCTAAGTGGAGTACTTTGCATTTGTTCTTATTGAATTTCATCCTATTTATTTCGGACCATTTCTCCAGTTTGTCTGGATCATTTTGAATTTTAATCCTATCCTCCAAATCACTTGCAACCCCTCCCAGCTTGGTGTCATCAACGAACTTTATAAGAGTACTCTCTATGCCATTATCTGAATCATTGACAAAGATATTGAACAGAACCAGACCGAGAATGGATCCCTGCAGGAACCCACTTGATATGCTCTTCCACCTCGACTGTGAACCACTGATAACTACTCTCTGGGAATGATTTTTCCAAACAGTGATGCCACGTACCTCTTATAGTAGCTCCATCTAGGCTGTATTTCCCACGTTTGCTTATGAGAAGGTCATGCAAGACAGTATCAAAAGCCTCACTAAAGTCAAGATATATCATATCTACTGCTTCTCTTCTATCCACAAGGCTTGTTATCCTGTCAAAGAAAGCTATCAGGTTGGTTTGACGCTATTTGTTCTTGACAAATCCATGCTGACTGTTACTTATCACCTTCTTTTTTTCTAGGTGTTTGCAAATTGATTCCTTGATTATTTGCTCTATTATCTTTCCAGGTACTAAAATTAAAATGATTGGTTTGTAATTCCCTGGATTGTCCTTATCCCCCTTTTTGTAGATTGACACTATATTTGCCCTTTTCCAGTCCTCTGGAATCTCTCCCATCTTCCATGAGTCTTTGAAAATAATTGCTAATGGCTCAGATATCTCCTCAGTCAACTCCTTGAGTATTCTAGGATGCATTTCATCGGGTCCTGGTATCTTGAAGACATCTAATCTAAGTAATTTTAAACTTGTTCTTTCCCTATTTTAGCCTCAGATCCTACCTCCTTTTCACTGGGATTCACTATGTTGGACCTCCAGTCACTACTAACCTTTTTGGTGAAAACTGAAAGAAAGTCATTTAGCACTTCCGCCATTTCCACACTTTCTGTTTATTGTGGTTCTTCCCCTCCCAGTGAGGGCCTACCCTGCCCTGGGTCTTCCTCTTGTTTCTACTGTATTTGTAGAATGTTTTTGTTACACTTTTTGTCTCTAGATAATTTAATCTTGTTTTGTGCCTTTCTAATTTTGTCCCTACATACTTGTGGTGTTGGTTTATATTCATCCTTTGTAATTGGGCCTAGTTTCCATTTTGTGTATTTTTTTTTTTTATTTCAGATCATTGAAGATCTGGTTAAGCCAGGGTGGTCTCTTACCATAGTCCTTATCTTTTCTGTGCAGTAGGATATTTTGCTCGTGGCCCTAATAGTGTCTCTTTGAAAAATTGCCAACTCTCTCAAACTGTTTTTCCCCTTAGGGGATCTTACCTACAAACTCCCTGAGTTTGCTAAAGTCTGTCTTCTTGAAATCCATTATCTTTATTCTGCTGTTTTCCCTCCTACCATTCCTTAAAATAATGAACTCTATCATTTCCACCCAAGCTGCTTTCCACTTTCAAATTTTCAACCAGTTCCTCCTTATTTGTCAAAATCAAATCTAGAACAGCTTTTCCCCTATTGCTTTCTCCACCTTCTGAAATAAAAAAGTTGTCTGCAAAGCATTCCAAGAGCTTGTTAGATAATCTGGGCCCTGCTGTATTATTTTCCCAACAGATGTCTGAGTAGTTGAGGTCCCCCATCCACAACAAGTCCTGTGCTTTGGATGATTTTGTTAGTTGTTTTAAAAAAAGCCTCATCCGCCTCTTCTTCCTGCTTAGGTAGTCTGTTGTAGACCCCCTTTACCATGACATCACCCTTGTTATTTTTTACCTCTTTTATCCTTACCCAGAGATTTTTTTCAACAAGTCTGTCTCCTATTTCCATCTCAACCTCAGTCCAAGTGTATACATCTTTGATATGCAAAGCCACACCTCTTCCCTTTTTCCTTGCCTGTCCTTCCTGAGCAAACTGTACCCTGTTATACCAATATTGCAGTCATGTGTATTACCCCACCAAGTCTCTGTGATGCCAATTATGTCATAGTTGTGTTTATTCACTAGTATTTCTAGTTTTGTTTATTCCCAACACTTCTTGCATTAGTATACAGACATTTAAGATACTGATTTGTCTTCCCCTCTGTGTTCCCTCTTGCATTCCTTATCCCTCAGTAAAAGCATAGTGGAGATAAACCCTAAGTGATACAGCTGTCCCTTTCTGCTGCATAGGTTGTGGAGCTCCCTGCTGCCATGCTCTCTGGCAATTTGAATAGTTGACTCCCTATTGGTGGTGGTGGTTTTTTTTAAAAAGCAGCAGCCATCATGTTTCTTATAAAAGAAAACAGCATTGTGCAATTTGCACTTCTTAAGTAGTTTAATAACCTTGTCATGTCATTTAAGGGTCTTAGAAATACGAGGTGTATATCTGCTGCTGTCTGATTTTCCTTCTCCATTAATCGTTGTCTTGCAACTGCATTTGATTGAGCACTGTGCCCTTCACCTGGCTGTTGTGTACGAATAACTTCTGAAATTTCAAAGCACTGCAGGGCACCACTTAGTGTAGGATCAGAAACCCCAGTGATTTCTGGGTCGGAGCAGCTTTAACGAGAGAGTATTTGCAGGTGCCCTCTGCAGCCCCCACCATGTAGTTGTGTATGTTTTTTTTTTCTAAAGTCTTGGTTCAGACACACTCAGCCCTGTGTAATTTCGTCCTCTGTGAGGATTGGATGAGCACAAAAATGCCTGGAGATAAATGCAGATAAAGTGAAGTGGTAAGCGTGATCGTGTGCCGTTGGAGGTGTTGGAGCCATCAGCTGTCAATTCATTCCTTTCATAACACAGGCATTCAAATGTTAATCTGCTATCATTAATTCAGAGGGTGAGGGAAAGAATATTCATATCCCTGTCAGGTTTTCTGAATGTAATAAATGTAATTGGTAGCTTCCATTCATACGATCTGGTCGTAGGTGGGAGGTTGCAGTACAAGTGGGTAATTCCTTGTCTAAGATCTCTTAGTAAGGTATACAAACAACTACAACTGTAAGCTCTGATATTTAAATTTGCTACTAAATGACAGTTGTTTGTATTGTCCTTTTCATGCTTGAGTTCTTCCAAATGGGAGAACCCTGGGGACTGCATGGCTCATGGATGGGCCTTTTATCTCTAGCCTGAAAGTTCTGTTTCCGCCCGTTCAGAAGGTTGATTGTTCATGTATGCTGAGTTAGCTGCTGGCCACAATCCAATTTTTAAGAGACAAATAATGCACACACCAGGCCACCTAGTGTATGGAGACAGCCAGCAAAGTTCCCACTGAGTACCCAGAGGGAGCCAACTGATGGAATGGGCATGGAAATGGGAGCTCCCCATTTCCCTGTTGGAGATTTCCCCTTCAGAACAAGACTGGGGGATGCTGAGGTAGGCTATAGGGAAGCTCCCACTCCCACTGCTGGATCTGTTCTGAGTGGGTGTCAGTCCACAGGCTCAGAGCCTGACACCTTTTATCAGCACGACTATGTCTGAGAATTTAAACCTATCGATCGGTTCTCTTTTTTGACAGGTCTGAAAGAGTTAAGTAAAGGTTTTATTATAACTGGAGATACTTTACATCCTATTTTTGTTTCCAGGTTTTACAACTGTACTTTCTTTGACGGTAGATTATTAATTTGAAAGGACATTTTTATAAGAAGGGGAAAACTAAATTTCCTTTTCTGATAATTGACATTAGTGCTGTGTACAAATCTAATACTTTGTCTTCTCCCAAAATAGAATTTTAAAATGTTTGGGAGACAATCAGACTTTGTATTTTTTGCATCAACCAGTTTTATATTTGTTTTTGTGGATGGAGCATGTGTACAGGGGGTAGAGGAAGACTGTTAATATTCAGCTTCTGGCAAATAATTAAAGTAACAGGGATCTCCATTTTCTTTCATTCAGTTAACTGAAACTTATTTTTATTCAGAGTAGGGCCAGATATAACTTTCAGTAATATCAAATGCTGCTCTCCCAAATTTTAAGTACTCCTCATTAGGAGAATACCTTGTTATTACTTAGTCTGATTCTCCACCATAATCTCTGGCCATTCTTCTAGGAGAGCTGTCAAAAATGTTGACAACGAATTTGTAATTGAAACAATTTTTTTTGCACATACAGCTCCCTCAGAACAAAGCTTTATAGTGGAAATAATGCTGAGATGCAAATCAACAGATGCTTTGCTGTGCCATAACTGAATGTAGTGGCTGAGATCAATTGCATTGTTGTGTTTTTGTTTGTTTGGTTTTTTTTACTCAGTGATGAATACTGGGGACTTGATTCTCATTTAAAATAATGGGATCACATCACTGTATGTCTAGCTATGCTAGAGGAGTTTGCTATGTGGCAAGGACAGCCCTCCAGATTTCTGGTGGGAATTAAGACCAAAATGTCAAGAATACACATTAAAAATCTTTTGACCTACGTGCACCTTAAAACTCAAAATGACAAAGCTAGAGGTAAGCGCTGTAAAGAACCTTAAAGGTGTATGCATAATTGTGCAAAGTGCTTTCCCCCTTTGTGTGTGCCTGCTGCATTCATGTGTGGAGACACCAAAGAAATCGTACAGGAGTCTGACAACAGAGCTCTTGAAGAATTACTCTGCTGTTTGGGTGTAGAGATGAGAGCAGGCTCTGATGGGTTCCCCCCAGGATGACACTTGAAAATGGGGTACCACTGAGCCCGCCTCACCCTGACCTACCAGCCTGGGCTCCCTTTACACTGCATTGCTGAGGCAAGCCAGCCAAGCCCTCCCTCAGGCTTCATACTGCACTTAACCAACACACATTCAGGTAGGGACATGCCTAGCTGCAGCTATACACAGATGCTGAGATCAGCTTTGCATGAGGCAAATGCAGAAGGAGAAGAAGGTCTTTTATGTACCCTACTTGTAATATGGAGTGAAAAGTTTTGTTTTTGTTGACTTTGAAAATGTCTCTTCCCTGTTTTAAAAGTCAGATTGACGGAAAGAACAATTTGTTATGGCTCCCGCCTTGTGTATATAAAGACCTAGCTAATCTGTTTTGCTTTTCTGCACTTATTACCTTATCTGAAACTGTTTATGCACATTGCAAAGACCTAAGAAACAACAGAGGCTATAGATGTACAGGGATCAAAGTGCCTGCTAAATGGAAAGGCCTTGAGGTACTACAGAGTTGAAGGCTTTTCCTGCAATAACCTGGCCTCGTAGAGTTGTCCAGTTGCTGGGATCAGGAGGCTGAGGCAGCCGCCCAACAGGAACTGCTGCAGATCCAAGTTATGGGCCACTGGAAGCAGCAGTGACAATTCCAGGAATGGCAGCATGCCCGGGTTATGGAACAATGGGAAGAGAATAGACCATTCCAGGAACAGATGTCCAGAGGATGGTGAATCCTGGGACTGTACTGCCAATAATACCTGAAACACCAGAAAGGGAGTGGGATTTTTCTCTCAATCAAGTAGGTGGACGTTGAGAGCAACTTGGGAATGACACTGTCTCACAGTTACAAATCTCAGAAAGCAGCAAAGAATCCTGTGGCACCTTATAGACTAACAAACGTTTTGCAGCATGAGCTTTCGTGGGTGAATACCCACTTCTTCGGATGCAAGTAGTGGAAATTTCCAGGGGCAGGTATATATAAGGTGTATATATATCTTGCTTGCTTATATATACCTGCCCCTGGAAATTTCCACTACTTGCATCCGAAGAAGTGGGTATTCACCCACGAAAGCTCATGCTGCAAAACGTCTGTTAGTCTATAAGGTGCCACAGGATTCTTTGCTGCTTTTACAGAACCAGACTAACACGGCTACCCCTCTGATACTTGAAATCTCAGAGTCTTTGAAGCAGCTAAGATGCTGGACCACCAGCACAGTGATTTGGGTATTAAACATTGGAGCCACCTCTCATAGATTTGGGGCAAAACAGAACACTATTATAATAAACTTAGAGGCCTGGGCTGCTTTTGATATTCTAGTTTTCAGCCTTTTCTAATGTTCTATAAATATTTTGTCTGAACCTCTTACCCAGCATGCTTTTGTAACCAACAGTACCGTAATGGTGTGTACCGTCCCTTTAAGCCTAAGGGGCGGGGGGAGTGTCAGAAGATGCCATCTCAGGGATATTGGTGTGAGCACAGGCTCATGAACTGTACAACACCCAAAGAGGTGAGGTGGTCCCAGGGAGTAAACAGGTGGATGGGAAGATACCAGGATGCTTACTTTAAGACCCTGGGATCAGGAGCAGGGTGTTCCTCTCTCTCGGCTAATTAGGAGATGCTTTCAGAAGGAGGATAGTATATACACTAACCAAGTATCAGGGGAGGGCTGATGATTACCCTGAAAAAGACTATACAGCACTCCTGAGGGGGCAGACAGAACGCACTACGAAAACATGTCTTGCCATGAGAGGGAGCCAGGCAAAGGGTGTTCCTGCTACAAGGATGGTATGTTTTTTTTTCCAAAAACTTGCTTTATGCCTTTTTGAAAGAGAAGATTCAAAGATTGAGACAGTCAAGCATAGTCTACCCCAGAAAAGCTTTGCTAGTATAGCTATATTGGCAAACCCTCCTACTATACATGTAGCTTGTACTTACAAAAGAGTGCTTTTGCTAGTATAGCGTGTACTAGTTCCCTGAATGAAGTAAGTTACACTAGTGTCGGAGGACCAGCAAGAGGACTTTTAGGTATCTATATTAGGACTTTTGACAATATATAGAAATGTCACAAATCATACCCCTAACTGATATTGCTATGCCAGCCAAAGTTTCTAATGTAGATCTGACCTCATTGGCTCTGGGATAGGGTAAGATGGAGCTGAGAAACTTTTAGAAACCTAGATGTTTGTACTTACCCATGTATACTCATTTTGTGTAGGTCTCTGCTCACACCTGATTTTTCATTTCTCAGGCTGGAGTTTCTGCTTAACTGGCGCATATTTAATTAGTGGTTAGAAGTGAGAGGAAATGCCTTTTGACAAAAATTCTGCAGTAGAAACACTTAAGTTACTGTACTGTGGTTTTCTTCTTTGATCTCCAGATGTACAAGTTATTTTTATTCTCATGCATGCAACAATTAATTGCTTTTATATGTGTGTGTGTGTGTGTGTTTGTGTGTATGTACACACTTTTTTTGTGGTGGGTGGGGAACTGTTTTGCTTGTAATTACCGGTAAAAGTGCAGTGATACATCAGTTGACTCGGGAACAATGGAGCTGCTCAGATAATTAAATGATGAGCTTCAAAGCGTTTTTGTCAGGAACTGTAGCCCCATGGGTACCATTTATAATCAGTCGCTCAGTTAAAATCCTGCTTCCTTTTCAGAGCTTCACCTCTAAGAATTGAATGCTGTCGTCTCAAATTTAAATGTGTTACCACTTAAAAATATTGCAAACAAACAAATGTATGCAGAAACATACGTGCTGGTGTGTATTCCACCTGGGCCTCATCTTCAACTTGGACCTCTCTCTTTAGGTCCTCACATCCAGGCTACCTCTAAATCTTGTAGATTCTTTCTGCATAACATCTCTAAAATACGCTAAAATTCTCCTCCCATTGTATCCAGTCTCGATTACCGCAGCGTCCTTCTCTCTGGCCTTGACACAGGGAATCTTTCCCTGCTCCTATCCATTCAGAATACTGATGCAAAGATCATTTTCCTAGCTCATCGCTTGGATCATGTCAGCCTTCTCTTTTGAGTCCTTCCACTGGTCGCTACTTCTCTTTACATCAAAGATAAGCTATTTGTCTTCACAGCCAATCCCCACCCTTCCTGTCATCTCTCATTCACTATCAAAATGTCAATTCCTGCCTCTGAGTGGCCCATGATGCCAGCCTCCATTACTCATTTGTTTAATTTCCAAACTAGCCCCTTTGTATTTTCTCCCGTGCTGCCCCTCATACCGGGAAAGAGCTCCCTGTAAACATCCGCAAAGCTTCCTCATTCTCCTCAAAACGCTCCTCTGTCATGATGCCTACAAAAACCTTGACTGTGGTGGTCCCTCTGGTATGCTGAAACTACTGCCTATTATGCTGACCAATATTGTTTCATGTTTCCTGGTACTCCCTTTTCAGTCTGTGTCTGTCTCTTGCACTGTCTTTTTGTTCTCTTCGTACCTGTTACAGTGGGGCCCTATAGTAATACAAATAATACATTTAAATATTTTGCACTAGTATGATGGGGGACTGGAAATTTCTGTTCCCCAAAGATGATAATAAACTTGTCATAATGTTCATGACTCTCTCTTTTTGAAGTTATCATTTCATGGGTCTGGTATAAGCCACATTTATGGCATACTTCTTACCTTGAATATTTGCAGTAGGAGAGGTTCTAAACAGGGACCAATTTTGCAGACTTCTATAAACCACACATAACCAAACCAAAAACTGATTTCTGATTCAGTGGAAACATAGGACATCCCCATTAAAATGTGTAGCATTTGAGAGTACACCCATACCTGCCACATAATTCCCTGCAGGTGTGGTGCTGATGGGACCTGTACCCGCTTCCCCAAAGAAGTGTTTCAGTGTTAACAGCCCCCTGAGATAAATGGGGCCCTTAACACCTCTCAGAACTGTTGTTTCTGGCATTATGCAAACTCATGAACATTGCTGCATCAGTTACACTCACCTCACCTTTTCAAGATTTGCTTTGCCGCCATGAGGGTTAGAAACATAACTTTTGTGAAAAAGCGAATGCTGAGATTCTGAAGTCATCACTGACATGACTTCAGAAGTTGGGACCTTAGACACACAGGCCTGTAGTTGCTATGCCTCGATCGGGGCCTTATTTACTTAATCTAAAATGCTTTTGAAGTGATGAATTAGAATATTTGCTGTTTAAATCCCCTTAAAAAGAAATGAAATAATAAAATATTTTCAATAACATGCTTGTAGGTACTGAACTAAAATAGTTACAGGACAATACTTGAAGTGACTGTAAATATTATTGACTTTTTTCTCTGTGGCAACAAGATGTTAATGAGAACAGCTATTTGCTCAGCAGTATAACCCAGACTGAAAAACACAAGAGTGCTCTGTGTGGGAATAGGAGCAAGATAAGATTAATTCTTTGGGACTATGCTAAAAAGACATCTGTGAAAATAACATCTTCATATTGCCGCTTGGTTTATCCTGTCCTTGAAGATGTACAGCTCTTTCGCCTGGGACTATTTTATCTTTCTTCACAGGTGGTGTATGGGGGAAAACAAAAAGCTCAGTGATAATATTCAGAGTTGTGCATGTATCAGAAAGAAGCTGAGTTTGTTACAGTGTTCCACACTGTTTTTAACCTTTTCAGGCATCAGATGATTTTTATACTTTGGTTTATTTGCCAGACTAGGATTCCTGGCTGGCACCAGTGCAGAAAGCATGTAGCAAGATCCATGCACCCCTAGAAACACAAAGAAATGTCTGTCTCAGGGCCTCCCCCCCCCCGCCCCGGCAGTGCACCTGTAAGCCCATCATACCACACAGCTATACCTTTTGAGATGCGATTTAGCCCATTGATTGAGATAATATCATACAAACAGAGTAGAAGAGTAGATCTCAGAGTAAACCTAGCCTTTCTGTTAAGCAAGTATTATTTATTTAATTGTTATTTGGACCTAATTAAATTAAACTAAATAACTTAGGATAGATTCTACTTCAGTAAATCATGAATCAGACCTTTAAAGAGTTAGATCTGGTGTCTGGAATCATCATGTGTGCCTAGACTTCAGAGTCCTACAGATCTTTAGCTTTTAGAAAGAGTCAAGATAATGAAATCATTTTCTAGTGTGAAGAACTACATAGACTTTAAACTATTGCCCATCTGGTCTGTTTTAGCCCTTTTCTAGATCTCTCTCTCTCTCTCTCTCTCTCTCCACTTAAAAGACTGTGGTCCTCACAAACTTGAGTTAAATTCCTTTTATTAGTTAGAAGTTAACTAATCAGCTTCTGTGGAAAAAAGTGCACACTGAGCTAAATTCTGCTCTTGTACATGGGACTGAATTAAGTTTATCAGAGCAGAATTTGGTCTCTTGAATAGAGTCTGTCACTGTAGTCTGAACATGAATTAGTTAATCAGAAAAAGACCCTGAAGCAATCAAGCTATAGTTTTTCAAAGCACGCTTTAAGGTGAAGGGAGTAACGAAGCTGTGCTTCCATTGCATGCCCTTATTGTCGCTCACACTTTCCTCTCATATTTTATGTAGCCAAAATCACAAGCTGAACAATCAAAGAGATATGTGAGTTGGCAGAGTTGGCACTGTGGGACTTCAGCTATAGAGTTTCAGATGTGCTACATCAGTGGTTCCCAAACTGTCATGCCACAACCCCGTTTGGACTCACCTCTATTAATGGAGCCTCCATGGCTCCGAGAGGTGGGGATTTTGAAAATTAAAACATGAATAAAAGGATGCTGGAGGCCTCGGGATGGCAATTATCACAGAGCGAGCCTGTCCTGCACTCACCCTGCAGCAGCGGCTCCTGGTCATAGACCCCCTGCTCTGGGCCGTGTGACCTGGCTCCTGGTGCATGGGGTGTCATTGCAGTGCCACCCAAGTTTGGCCTGTCCCTCCTGATGGGACGGTCAGGCAGTCAAATTTGAGTGAGTGGCATTGCAATCCTGTGCATTAGGGGCCAGGTCAGGATGCCTGGAGCAAAGAACCAAACACAGCCAGCTCTCTGAGATGAGTACCATCAACGGGGACACATTCGGGTGTTCTTCCATTTTCTCCCCTCCCACTTTCTTATCCAATGTCTTGCGGGGGGGGGGGGGAAGGTTGTGAGCTCATAGTTTGGAAACAGCTGTGCTACATAATGCCGCACAAGACATCATGCAGTCATGTGAGATGAGCTATTTATATTTAAGTAGAACCACTGAATGCTTCATCCAGAAAGGTTTGGCTGCATTCGTTTAATAACCTAGAGGAGGCAGTGAAAATATTTTATGGGCTTTTAAATATTTATTATGTTTCTTAGTTTGCAATATAATATTCTTCATAGTGGCAAAAATAACTGTTTTTTCTACCACATTCTGTAATTGTACCTCTTCAATGTAAATAGATGTAAGGTGGGCTCTTCCGGTTAGTGGTGTATAATTTTAGTAACAGCAACTGGCAGGCAGTTGACTTTTTAAAACATTACTTACTCCTTGCATACTTGTTTCACTATATCAGAGGGATGCCAGTTACACCCATTGGTACTCCAGTTGTACAAACCTGGTCTCAATTCAGCAATAGGATGGGCGTAGGTCTGAAATCAGTGTAATGATTAGACATGGCCAAATATTTAGAAACCTGGACGAATGTGCTGTCTGATGTCAAATCATTGGTGGAAATGAGGCCATATGAGACCTTAGATGACATTTTTCATTAACATGGAGGACCATATTCAGTTCTGTTTATAATCCAGTGATCCTCACCTATAGACCAAATGCTGGCTTGGTGTGAGTGCATGTCAGTCCCAAAGAAGCCAGCTTACACCAGGGCTGAGTTTGACCCTGAGAAAACAATGCTTTATTTTGTTAGTTTATTAGACAGTATTAACAATGGGCTCACTGAGACTAAAGGGAAGTGAGAATACTTCCTCACTCAACAGCAAACCTGGCTAGCCAGTTAGGCAGTGCCATATAAGGGCTCCAAAGGGCTCATCTCCTCTTCCACTGGAAGAGTGGCTGTGAAGCAGGGACTGATGGAAAAGGAGCGGCTTTTTATGGACAGTGCTGACATAGGCGTGTATCCTGATTTTTCCCCTCACCCTGCAGAAAGGGGGGTGGGGAAAGAGCACTCGAGGTCTGATCCACACACTGGAAAGACTCCCATTGACTTAACAGGCTTTGGATCAGACCATAAAAGCACTGTTTGGAGGAAAACACAACTGTTCCTCTTGCACAAATGGATTCTTTGCTATGACCTGAGTTTTATTAACAATTTGATTAGATTCCATTACTTTATTTTCTCATGAGCTTGTATAACTTAGGCTTTCTCTGACGGAAAGCCAACCATTGCTTAAATACTATTGAGAATGTCAGTAGGAAAGAAACTTTGCAAATAGGTCTGTATTGTATTATATTGTGCATCACTCGTCAGCTTTATTTTCCTTGTTTCTCCCCCTTCCCCACCAATAACTGTGATGCAAAGTGGATGTTACATGAAATGAAAATTAAAGATTTGGAAGATTAGTAGATAAGCAATCATACAAAGCTTTCCTACAAAACATCTCTAATAAAATGGAAACAATCAGTCTCTTATGTAACACGCTGAATCCAACTAGGTTATTCTCTCTTTTTAACAATGAGTTAGGGGTATTATTGTTAATGTTTGCCTTGCATAGTGGGATGCTACGGATCCAAAGAGGAGCCAGAAGGAGTAAAATCTGTGATTTTTGTCTATTTTCTACAGGAAAAATAAATCCCAACCCCCTGAAAGCTGTTTGCTACAGGTTGCTAAATGCCACACCAATGTGAATAAGAGATGCATTTTTTAAAACGTGGTTTTTTTTTTGTTTTTTTTTTTTACTGGTCACTGAGCTTTACCTGGCAAGGCATTCCCCCCTCCTCCGCCCCCTCTGTATGAGCTGTCCGGGTAAGATCAAAATTGGGCCCAGCTTGTTTTGCTGTGTTTGCTTTTGCTGCAACGTTCCTGTGTTCGGGAACATTTAACTGTGCACCTCCCTTTCAGGGGAATGGGATGTTGGAACATGCCGGGTGTGCCCAGCTGCATCAGACAAACAAGTTTGGCACTTCATTCAGTTGTTATAAGTGGCTGTTAATAGGCTTTAAAGGTCACACCCCATTAAGATCAATCGTATAAGTTTCTAGATTTGTCCTGGCCTTATTTTTTCAGGCTGGTGGTGTGTGCTCAGACCGACAACACTGCATCAGTGTGGATTGGGAAGTTTATTGTCCCAAGAAGGGCTAGAAATACTGGATGAAATTCTGCTTTACACTGGTGTAAACCAGGAGTAAATTGAGTCAATATACTAAAGATGCTGGAAGGAAGTGAGAGCAGGTTTTGACCCCTCATTTTTAAATATAAATGCATATACTCAAGGAAACAGTACAGGTCTGATTATGCTGCCATTACTTGCGTTGAGTGTGAATAATTGACAGAGGTCCATTGGTTCACTCCTCTGTGTGAGCAACACTTGTCAGGCCTGACCTACTCACTAGACATATATAACACACACCAAAAGGTGGCATGTGATATATATCCTTGAACTCCTAACTCACTGATCATCAGTATTATTGAGGGTAACATATGCAAAATTACAAACATATGCTGAAGTGACATTCTTAAAATGTATGCCAGGCTGGACATGAGGTACCCCATCCTAGACAAAGGATTGTGGTTGCACTTGTGTGAATGTGTCTCAAATGTAAATTAGGCAAGGTGTGACCAGAGACAAAGAAAAGCAAATTTGCATGCAAGGTAAACAAAGCCATCAGTCAAGCAAGCAGGGAAAGATGAATACTTCCCAATCTTGATGGGGGTGGGGAGAAGATGGAGACTGCCCCCTCTGGAAGCCTTCCTGCCTCTTGAAGCAGGGTCAGTGAAGTCAATGGTGTCTGCACCCCAGCGGGAGAGAGAAATATATGATCTGGGCTTACTCTTCAAAGAATAGATTTCAAAGATTTACTGGGCTATAAAGATGTGTCTGAACCTCAAATGATAAGCAATTGTCTCAACTGATTGTATGCAATATTACTGTATTATAAAAGTGTATAGACCAGGGGTCGGCAACCTCTGGCACTCAGGAAAGCAGGGGTAGAACTAATCTTGGCACAAGGGGGTTTCTGTGATCCAACCCGTCACAGGGTGAATTTTCAGTAACTTGTTGGCGTTTTCATATTCCCATCCCTTTGGTGTAGGCAGCCGATATATAAGAAGTTAGTCTGAAAAAATCCTAATTTAAAAAAAATGTAAAAATCTTTAAAAAGAATGATAGGCACAGCCAATTGTGTAGGTCAGGGATCGGCAACCTTTGGCATGCGGCCCACCAGAGTAAGCACCCTGGTGGGCCGGGCCAGTTTGTTTACCTGCCGCGTCCTCAGGTTTGGCTGATAGCGGCTCGCACTGGGCTTGGTTCGCCGCTCCAAGCCAATGGGGACAGCGGGAAGCGGTGCGGGGCGAGGGATGTGAGGATGCAGGCTAAATTACTTGTGTGCTGATAGTCCTCCAACACCTACTTACAATTCCCTCTGTGTTTCCAGAAGGATGGACCAATTCCCCCAAAACTCACTGGGAAAGAATCATAGAGCAGCTCAGCTTTACTGTAGCACAAAGAACCATCGGATATACCCCCCAGAAGTCCTGGCAATACATACAGATGAATGCTGCACAAGTGGTGATGCAGTGATCTGGGTAGGGCTTTGCCGTGTGGCTGCCTACACTGGGTAGGCTAACTCAGGTATCAATTATCACAGCTAACTCTGCAGGGAAAATATACCCAAACTGAGTCAGATGGACAGAATCAAGCTGAGGATTAGCAATTTCTGTGGACCTCTTGCTATTGTGGCTCCGAATTGCTGCTAGGCAGAAGCTTTCACTTCTATTTATACAGAGTAGTTTTTACTGGTAACTTTTTTTTATCTATATCCAGAAAGTTCTCCTCTTGCACTTTAATTAGACATGCTGCTTTGGAGGGAGCAGAGTGTATATTATTTCTACATACGCCTTGCTTCTTGGTATTCGAATAAAATCTGTTTACTTTGCCGAGGGGCTGAGCATGGCAGATGCCAAGCAGCAATCAAGTTTTGCTTCATTGGAATGAAAGAGACATTAATCTGACTCAGCGTTTTTTTATTTTTAATGACATTCTTACTCTCTCCCCCGTACTCCAAGCCCGTGGAGTACACTCGCAGTAACATGATAGCTACCATTTAAAATTCACCTCAATGTTTGTTAATTTTATGTTTGACAAAGGTGTTCAAATGTATTTTAAATGGTAAATTAACTAGTGCCACAGTCTAAAAATGATAGGCTTTTACATGTGGTTGTGGTTGTTGGCAGTGCATTTGCTTTCCTGTATAATGTGTTGTTGAAATGCTATATTACAAGATTAGCAGAGAGAAGAAAGCTATTTTCTGATTTTATTTTTCCCTTGAGATCCCAGTTTTTCTAGAATTCATTATTTAATGGCTAGATTTTTGGAACACCTTATACAGCACTTACTCACATGAGTAGTCCCTCTGAAATCAACACATGGTCAGCTTCAAAGTTCTACCATAGTTTGCTAAGGGTCAGATTCTGGCACTGCTACTTAGGTTGAGTAATACCTGACTCCCTGAATACACCCACTGAAATTAGCTGGAAGCAATTGGGTGCTTACTGCTTCTCAAAACCTGCTCACACTTATTTAGGATCTAAAATTAGGAGTTAGGATCCTAACTTCAGGCAAGAGATCATGGCCGCATTCTACATGGCTGGAGACGAATGAGGATAGGCAGGCTGTGACCACCAGGGGAAAGAGAAGCAGGAGGAATTCCACACAGCTAGAAGTTTTAAATAGACATCAGGTTCTCAATATGGAAATGATGGAAGATATTGCTCAAGATCCAGCAGGTCCAAGGGAATGGAGAGAGGTACGGGACACACATTTGGATGGTAGCTCAGCCCAATAGTATGAAAATCAAGCTTGTCCACAAAGAATTCTCCAACCTTCCAAGGAAGACCGGTGATCCTTGTTGGAGATTCTGTACTCAGAAGAATTGAAATACCTTTCTGCTACGGACAAGCTGACAACAGGGTGATGTGCTGCCTTCCAGGACCCAAAATATAAAATGTCTATCCAAAATTGGATACACTTCTGAAGCTGACAGGTAAGGATCCAATGGTGATAGTTGATATCGGCACTAATGACATTGCATGACAGGATATCTCACAGATAATAGATGATTTCAGGTAGCTTGGAAGTGTGCTGAAGAAGAACAATCTCCTCTGAGATTCTTCCTGTCCCAGGACCTAAGAAAGATAGAAAGTGGAAGATTCTAAAAGTGTCCTCCTGGTTAGGTAAGTGCCATAGAGTGTGGAAAACATTTGGTTTTGTGGAATGTTGATCCACTTCCTATGGGGAAAGAGGGCTGTATAGTTTGGATGGCCTTCGCCTGAGTAGAAGGGGAGCCAAACTCTTTGGGAACAGGCTAGCTAGAGTAGTTAGGGAGGGTGTTAAACTAATAGCAAAAAGGGAGGATAAAAAGAGGGAAAATATGGGCACTCAGCACAAAGTTGGGATATTGAGAACAAAAGGACACACAGAGAATACATTCCTGAATTCATAGATCATAGAATCATAGAACTGGAAGGGACCTTGAGAAGTCATCTAATCCAGTCCCCTGCACTCGTGGAAGGACTAATTATTTAGACCATCCCTGACAGGTGTTTGTCTGACCTGCTCTTAAAAATCTCCAATGATGGAGATTCCACAACATCCCTAGGCAATTTATTCCAGTGCTTAACCACCCTGACAGTTAGGAAGTTTTTCCTAATCTCCAACCTAAACCTCCCTTGCTGCAATTTAAGCCCATTGCTTCTTGTCCTATCCTCATAGGTTAAGAAAAACAATTTTTCTTCCTCCTCCTTGTAACGACCTTTTATATACTTGAAAGCTGTTATCATGTCTCCTCTCAGTCTTCTCTTTTCCGGACTAAACAAACCCAGTTTTTTCAATCTTTCCTCATAGGTCATGTTTTCTAGACCTTTAATCACTTTTGTTGCTCTTCTCTGGACTCCGGACCCTGGGGCTATGGAGGGGGGGGGGCATGGAGGGTGTCTGGGCTGGGGGGGTATTGCTTGGCTCTGGGGGTGTGTGTGCAAGTATCTAGGAAAGGGGGGGCCTTGTGTCTGGGCTCTGAGGGGAGGGGGTTCATGTGTATTGGCTGTGGGGGGCATGTCTGGGCTCTTGGGGGAGAGAGGCTGTGGGTGTCTGGCCCCCATGGCTGCACTCCAGGGAGAAGGGGGCAGAGAAGCAGGAACTGGGTTGTCAAAGGTATTTCTTTAACTCTATTCCTGTGGGAATTTTTGTGTCTGTATTGTTATAGACATACTTGCTGGCCGGTATTTTGAAATAAATTACCAAAATAATTGAAACTGGCATGATTATGTAGTGTTATTTTGACAAATAAAATTTTCAGAATTTTGCACAATTTGTGTAGAATTTTTAATTTTTTGACACAGAATTCCCGCAGGACTAGTGTGCTTCCAGTGGGGTCCTACAGGGATTGATTCTTGTCTTTATGACATTTAATATTTTTATCAATGACTTGGAAAGAAAACATAAAATCATCACTGATAAAGTTTGCAGGTGACAAAAAATGGGGGAGTGGTAAATAACAAAGAGAACAGGTCACTGACTTAGAGAGAGCTGGTTCTCTTTGTAAACTGGGTACAAGTAAACAATATGCATTTTAATACAGCTTAATGTAAATGTATACATAGAGGAGCAAAAATTCAGGGTATACTTATGTGATGGTTGCTATATCCAGGGAAGCAATGACTATGAAAAAGATTTGGGGTTTGTGATGGATAATCAGCTGAACATGAGTTCTCAGTGTGACACTATGTCAAAAAGAGCTAATGTGATCCTTGGATGCATAAACAAGGGACTCTTGAGCAGGAGTAGAGAGGTTATTTGACCTTTATATTTGGCACTGGTGCGACTGATACTGGAATATCGTGGCCAGTTCTGGTGCCCACAGTTCAAGAAGGATGTTGATAAATTGGAGAGGGTTCAAAGAAGAACCACAAGAATGATTAAAGGATTAGAAACCATGCCTTATAGTGACTGAGCTCTTTGAGTCTATCAGTTTAGTTTAACAAAGAGAAGGCTAAGGGGTGACTCGATTAGCCTATAAGTGCCTATATAGGGAATGAATATTTAATAATGGGCTCGTCAGTCTAGAAAGGTAGAACACAGTCCGATGGCAGGTAGTTGAAGTTAGACAAATTCAGATTGGAAATAAGGTTTAAAATTTTAATGGTGAGAGTAACTATCCACTGGAACAATTTACTAGGAGTCTTGGTGGATTCTCCAGCACTGACCACATTTAAATCAAGATTGGATGTTTTCCTAAAATATATGCTCTAGGAATTATTTTGGGGAAGTTCTATGGCCCATCACAATAGTCACTTGTGGCCTCGAAATCGATGAATTTTTGAAAATCTTGGCCTTCACCCTGAATGGTTTTCCTGATTCCTGTAATGACACTTTCTTCAGATGAGTATTATGTGTTCTGACAGTCGTGGACAATCTCTAGGTTCTCAGCAGGTTAAAGAAGAGAGTGAAATAAAGAGAGGAATCATGGTTCCTTTCTTCAGGAGTGGCTAATGCATATTACTACTTGTTTGTGTAGCTTCCTCATCTTCCTGTCAGTTTTTTTTGTTACCTAAATGTTTATATTGAAAGTAGAATAAGCTAGAATGATGCCATTCCATTTTTACTATGTTATAATAAGTTAGTCTTTCATTTTAAAGTCCCCATTGTATCATAATATAGAATCGATTGTTGGCAGAAGAATTACTCATGACAAAGGAGGCAAAAGCAAGAGTCTGAAGTACACAATAGGCTCTATCAATCTGGGATGATGTGGTTTTACTTCCCCTGTTTTTCCTCCTTTGATTATTGTTTTCTCTTTACAGTTTGACACAAGAGGCTTGGGTTGGAAGGAACTAACTTTGCAAACACCAAGTTAATGTACTCCATGGAGTTGATGCTGGGGAAGGGAGTTGTAGATATGGGGTGGCCAGTTCTTACTATAATTTCCTGTGCACCCCACACAAACTCTGCACAAAACATCTCTTGTGTTAACACGCTAACAGTGGCTCTCAAACTTTTTTTACTGGTGACCCCTTTCACATAGCAAGCCGCTGAGTGCGACCCCCTCTTATAAACTAAAATCACTTTTTAATATATTTAATACCATTATATATGCTGGAGGTAAAGTGGGGTTTGGGGTGAATGTTGACAGCTCACGACCCCCCATGTAATAACCTTGTGACCTGCTGAGGGGTCCCAACCCCCAGTTTGAGAACCCCGGTAGCTCTTCCCTTGGTGCTGCTGTTTGCGTTTCACAGGCTGTATTAAAAGAACCTGATTGTTAAAAAATATTGTAAAGACTTTATAATTCATGTATTATAATCCTCTGTATGCTGCTTGAATAATACAAAGTTGACACTGTTGCCTGGATTGTTTACTGGAGCACTCAAGAAAAAAATTTCTTCTCAAGGCATATTTTATTGTTGTTAACCAGGATATGTAGTACTGATATAATTTAGTGCAGTGACAAAATTAATGTGGCTTGAAGTTGTTGTTTTTGCGTGTGCATTTTCAGTGGCTCTTTGATTATTTCCTGGGAACAAAATCCAATCTGATTGCTCACGTTACATATTCAGTGTAGCATCCTTCACAGCAGCATCCAGAGGCATCAGTGATAATTAAGAGATTATTAAAAGGCAACCATATATATATCTGAGTCTTCAGACTTGATTTAAAGACTTGGGAATATTTCAACTAGAATTAAATAATGCTGTCGCCATGTAAGCTATGCAAGAAAAGAGTTCAATAGGTGAGAAGCAAACAAAAGTAAAATGTGCTCAGAATTTGAGAAACAATCAATAGTCCTTGAGACCACACTGCCCCTGCTACTCCTAAGCCCCTACTGAAAAACAAAAGGAAATGAATATTTATTTTTTTTAAAAAAGAGCAAAACTCAGTCCAAAAAAACCCTACCCCAGGCAGAATTTTTACTTAAAAAAGGGAGAAGTGACAGAGACCCAATGAAGTCCACTTTGCTATTGACTCTGTGTGGAAGGTAATCAGATACCATGATGATGGTTGGTGGTAAAGAATCAATAGATAGTGTAGATTCTAACTTGTGGAGTATGGGCTACTAAATGTTTATAGATGTAGGATAAAAGGGAAGATTTATTCACAGCATTATGTGTGAGCAAAAGCATCTATAGTCCATTTGCTGCCTGTTTTGGAGAATCTTGTTAAGCTCTCTTAACAAAGAAGCTACATACTCAGGGCCAGATCCTCTGGCGGTGACTTGAGTGGAGGCACACTGATTTAGAGCAGCCCTCTGTGTGGCTGAGGAACTTCTGCACAGACTGGGAGAAGCAATAGGGGGAGAGACCATTTGACAATGGACTTCAATAGTTCACTTGGACATGGTGAAGGCATGCTACTAGTGTCTCTGCATACTTCATACAAGGCAGCATGGGTAGCACTGAGAGGTTCTGGAGATGATAGCAAGATAGTTTCCTGATTCTATTGATATGAGACCTCCGAGTCCAAGAGGACTCCAGCATTACATACTCTGGAAACTGGCAAAAATAAAGTATTTTCAAATGAAACCAGAAGAGAAATTATGAGATCTCGACTGGAAGTGCTGTGTATAGAGAATGGAAACCATAGACCCATTTCTCACCCTCAGTAATGGTATGCTGACACTTCCACTGACTGAAACAGATTACATAGGTGAGAGATGGGAATTGGAATCCTGGTAACCAGAGGAAGCCCATAAAAACACAACAAGAGTTCCAGTGATGATCCCTGGGTACTGTATAAGCAATCTGAGTACTAACGGTGTGAAGAATTTACTGCTCTTTAAGCCTGCCAGTACTGCCCTGGAAAATTAAAAGTCTGGAGGGAATGGTGAAGAAAGCCAAACTATCCATGCTTCATTCTTTCAGTCTAAGCTATGACTATGGGAGGTACAAGTCTATACCCATTTGAAGAGTTATGTTAAAGAAGGGAAGGGATTAAATAGACCTGCAATGGGATATGTGTGGGTGTATCTGTGTGCCCATTAAGAGCCCCACTGAATTTAATATGTTGATGTCTGTGGGACTTTGTGACTGTAGGGTCTGCCCACGCAGATCAGATTGCAGGTATAAGAGTGTAACTTACTGTAGGATTAAAAGGATATATTGAAGCCAGTGTAACATTTTGGCTAACATCAGAAGGAGAAGAGCTAGAGAATGAAATATGTTACATTTCACTTAGAGTGAAAATGGTAGAAGCCCCATTGTTTCTGATATTTTAGAACTAGACTAGAGAAAGCACTAGAAAATATATAGTATACAGAATCCTATGCTTAATAGGAGAATAGACCCAATAGAGATGAAAAATAATATAGGACCAAATCCTTTCCCCTTTCTCATATTAGTTATTCACTTGTTAGCATGGGGTGCATTTGAAAATTTGGCCCCTCAGGCCTTAGCTACATTACTGTTTTTGTCATATGCAAAAATGGAAAAGTTGAGTGAACATACAGCATTTTAAGTCAAGCCTACCCATTACATGAACAAATTCTGAATGTATCCTAGCTCCCCTACAATCAGAATGAACTTTTCTTTAGGAAAGTAATTATACAAAGAAACACATGTTGCCATGGAAATCAAGGTGTGTTTTTTTAAAAATACTTTTGGTTTACAAAAAATCTTGATTAAAATCAGTGATATGGATAATCTCTATTTACAGGAGTCCACCCTGCTCTGGAGCCAGCAAGTCTTCAGACAAACTAAGAGGTTGTCTTTGCTTTGCACAGTGTTTCCTTCCAATAAGATTTTTATTTGTTTCACAGCAAAACAAAGACAGAAAAAAATCTAACCCCAGAGCAAACAAGCTTTTCAGCCAACTCCAGTGCTCTACAGCAACCGTACAAGCTCTACCCTAGATACACATCAGTGGTTCCCTATTCTGCTTTTGGGAAATCGTGCAGGATTCTGCTCATTCTTGCCCATGGGTCCTGTTCCAGTCAGCAGCTAGTGCTCACTGGGGACTGCCTGAAGGAAGGCTACCTTTCATTTAGCTGGTTTAAAGTCACATGGCCCCTTCCTGTGGTCCCATGCTGTAGACATCTGCAGCTTAAATACAGGAAAGAGAAAACTGGCTCTTTTCTATGCCCATTAGGCAATCTCCTGCTGTTTGCATGCACACATATATGTCAGAGCCAGTTTCTATCCATTGTCAGGGTGAAAAGAGAAATAAAAATGACCCATTGCTCATATGTTCAGTAATACCTAGATGTTTGTGTGCACAGTCCCATATCTCTGTCACTGTCTGGAGGGAGGAAGGTGCTCCGTTGCTATGCATATGCAATCATTGACAAGTCTGCTGAGATTACTAAGAAGATGCCTGTTATTATAGTTCCTGTGGTGTGGGCACCTCTCTTATCAAACTAAACTACTGTTACCACCAAACAGACATCAAATAGTAACTACTTTGTCATTCTTAACCTGAATATAATTTGAACCAGTGTCTTAGAAGTGAAGGCTTCTTATAGCATGACCAGATCCCTCCTACATAGGTCCACTAAAGAAAAATAAGAAAAAAAAAACCACCCTAGTATCTTCAGACCAACAGAAGTCTACCATGAAAAATCAAAAGGTGAACCATGCTGGCACTTACATTGCTTACAATGTCCCAAATTATCCAATGGTGTCAAAGATCCAGTGAGCAGTTGATTGAGAACCATCTCAAGGTAACTTGATTGATCTTCTTATCTGTTTGCTGGGAAAACCTCTGCAAGCAAAAACTCTCTGGATGATGGATAGAGTAAGGTGAAAGAAAAAGAGTGCCTGGGGAGGACCCAGGAGATGAATGTTATAATCTTACCTCTAATATATTTTGAGGAAAGCGTTGTAGAATGTTAAGGAGGGACACGACTTTCTAGGATAATCTTGTGATTTACCAAGTAATTCTAAACAAGACATAGGACCAGGTCCTCGCCTGACTACAACAACTGATGAGAATCCATCCATCCCATAAGGGTTATTGGAGTTTTTATTTGTCCTTTATGTTGTAATTTATATGCCATTGTATGTTAAGAAGGCCTAGAAAATGTAAAAACATCTGCTCTTTAGAGCTAGCACTTCCTTGTACTCTGTCATATATTTTGAAGTAAAAGTCAGTGTTGTACTCTATGAACCCCTATGTATATGGACTTTCGACCAAAAGGAATTTAAAAATTACCATATAAGGTAATTGTTTGGGTTTAAAGGTTCTTAAATTGCTAGTTACTATTGCCTCATCCCATATTTTCCACTGATTATTTACAAATTTAGTCACTCGGTGCTCTGTTTTAAGAGAAATGGCACATACATGGTTATATATTGTGTGTATATAGGAGGTACAACAAATCTTGTTTCCACCCTAACATATGTTGTACCTCCTGTATACCATAGATAATAAGCATGTATGTGCCATTTCTCTTAACATCTCAATGCCTTTGAAAGCAAATGCCTTAGAAAACTAGGTATTAAATGGAATAAATCTATAAAAAATGCCAAGATTCATCAGAATTCAACAACCCCCATATTCTCTAGTTATCTAGGAACAATGGAAATTTTTGGGACATTGGTTAAGAATGAAACCAGAGCATCTGCCATGCCAGGTGTGCTGTTGGACAGCTGGAGCAATATGCACAGGGCCTGTGAGACACATTGCAATTCTATGCAATATCTTTGAGGACTATATTGTATTAAATCTCTGAATGGTTTATGTATGATTCTATTCTACTCCACAGGAGAGGGCTGCCTCAGATACTACAGGAACTATAAACAGTGTAGGGGTGGTGATTAGAGTTGTTTGGTCTCAGTGATTCACCTTAGAGAGTTACCACCGCCAGCGTGGCTTGTGTATTGTTCAAGCTGGGTTTTCCAGCAACTAGCAGACAAAGAAAGGGGGCTTTTGGTATAAAGATGTGAGCTTAAACAGATACAGGCCTTTCTTTCTCATCCAGCAAATGGACAGGTCCTTCTTTCCAAGGAAAGACCCAACCCTTTCAGAAGGGTTGGAAAGACTTTGGCCGGCTAGGGCTTCAGAAGACTGATGGTGACTCCTAATATGTTTTGTGTGTGTTTAAATCTGTTTTTATATATTTTTCTCCGTAATGCTTTTGCCTTAAGAATAAATGTGCTTGCTTAGTAAGAGCGATGTGGTAATTTAAAACTGCTGGCAAACACTGTGCATAGCCCTCAGAGAGACCTTTAAGGCATAGCACAGACCTTTAAGTAGACTGACTTGCTGGGGATATCATATTGTAATACAGAAAGTTGTGGATCCTTAAAACCCTGGTTAGGAAGGAGAGACACTGGTCTTTGCCCAAGACAGTTGAACCTGAAGTGGGTTCCCTCGAGGGACCATGGAAGGGGAATACAGATGCAGTTGCCTAAAGTGACATTTGATGGTACAGAAAGTACTCCTGAAGGAGGTATAGAAGATTTTTTCTTTTTTTGAGGTGGATGAAGAAAAAATATGATGAACGAAATGGAACTGTTACATACCATACAGATGTTGCTTTCCACACCGAACACATTTGCCACTACTTCTAAGTGACTGTCACCATTTTGGCAACCTCAAACTCTTCAATAGGTATAAAGCATTCAAACTAATGAAATTACTGACAACACATGGTAGAGGCTCTGGAAACATTTAATAGCTTGTTATTGTTTCCCATGTTCAGTTTAGCTTAGTTCAGCTTGTTATGCTGCACATTGTAAAGGAGAAATCATAGATGATGGGGATCTGATCTTGAGCTTACAGTGTGTTTTTCCTGAAAGGTTAGGAGTCCATAGCAGATCATTATGCTCCTCTATTTAAACACTTTCTTCTGTGAAAATGAAATATCAGAGGAATATGTTGCCAGAGACCAGAAGTGAACAGGATTGTATCACATCAGAATTATACTAAAACTGGATTGACTGCCTAAATAAAGGTTTGCACAAACACCAAACACCTTCCTCACCCCTTCACAGTTAGGTCCAGATTATGCTCAGCCTGTGTGTGGGTGTGCATGGTAGCTGGGGAGAGGAATTTGAAAATGGCTAGTATGGCTGGTCTGGTTGGTTCGTACAGTACATTTTCCACTCATGTTGCATTGTTATTGGACAGTGAGGGGAAAAAAGTCAGATATAAAGCCTTAGACTTTTTGCCGAAAGCAATTCTCACTAAAAGTTTACCAGCTTTGTATTTTTCCTGGTAGGGGGGAGGACACTTAAGACTTAAGCAAATCACTTAAGCGTGTGAATAACTTCAAAGCACTCTGGGGCTGAGCTTTAAAAAAGATAATCACGTGCTTAAGTGATTTCCTGAATTGAGACTTTTTTGCTAGCAGGGGCGGCTCTAGGCATTTTGCCACCCCAAGCATGGCAGGCAGGCTGCCTTCAGCGGCGTGCCTGCGGGAGGTCCACCGAAGCCGTGAGACCAGCGGACCCTCTGCAGGCATGCCGCCAAAGGCAGTCTGCCTGCCGCCCTCGCAGCGACTGGCAGAGCGCCCCCCGCGGCTTGCCGCCCCAGGCACATGCTTGGCGTGCTGGTGCCTGGAGCCGCCCCTGTTTGCTAGATTGTAGCTAGGCCTTTGTGGATGCACAAAGGTTGGGCGGGGTGGAGGGGGAGGACACAAGGTATTTCCTCTCACCTTCACCTGTTTGAGGGGAAGCCCTTAATCCTCACATACTGGAGTGTGTTTAAAAAAAAAAAGCGGGGGGAGGAGAGGAAGTCTGAAGGACAAGATTCCTAAAAAGAAATGAGAAAAATAAATGAAATTCCACTCCAGCGGCTGGATCAAAGCCAGCATAGTGATACACAAGCAATGTATGTCTGTGGCCATTCAGGTGTGTGTTCCCCTAGCGTTCCCTGGGGGCATTTGAGCTGTCTCAGCATGGAAGCAGTCAAAAGACTACCTCCAGGTATTGCTGCTGCACCAGAATCCCTCCCCATCCTCTAACATGTGCTTTTGGCATAAAAAGCCACACTCGAACCCTTAAGTACAGCTCTGTGTTGCATGGAGGATCTTCTGAGTAGAAATTCATGTTGGGTTTCCCAAGTGATTATACTGAGGTTGTTTGGTGGGAAATCTGCAACAATGCAGATTTGTTTTCAGTGAAACAGTGAGATGTATGGGCTGCAATGAGAATCTGGTTGCCTGGCAGCAGCAACAGTTACTTCATAGGTGTCTTTTCATTTAAAAAACTGTGAAGCAGAAATGACCTCCATTTTATTTAATTAGTGAATTTTTTTTTTCCAGAAAGAAATTTTTTTCTGTGTGTTGCAGGCTTTTACTAGATTGGCTTTACATGTCCATTTAAAAAAAGTCAGAGGGCTCATACAATATAGGCAGTCCTGGCATTTTAGGCAGATGATATATTTGGTAGTATTCCGGTTATGGTTAGCAGTCACCCAAGAAATTAATAGTGAGATTTTATTAAATGTAACTGTTACTTTCTAGGTGAACATTTAATTAGTTAACTTA
Organism: Mauremys reevesii; assembly: GCF_016161935.1. Classification (NCBI taxonomy): domain Eukaryota; kingdom Metazoa; phylum Chordata; order Testudines; family Geoemydidae; genus Mauremys; species Mauremys reevesii. The sequence goes on along the minus strand of NC_052633.1, from coordinate 22,594,341 downwards.
ATTGCTTTTAGTTACTCACTGTTGGAAAATGTAACAAAGTTCCAGCAACTCATTACTGGCAATGAGTCATTTAAAAATACCTGCAGTTCATCTTGTTCATTTCATGAAAGTTATGTCACCACGATAGTTTATAGAGAAATGTCACATTTACTGTCTGGTTGTGTCTGGAAAAGACTATTTCATAGGTACTGAGGCAATCTGCATTAAAGTTTGAAATGTGATAAGGTAGCTAATGCTACAAGTTGATTATGCAATAGTAAAAAAATTGTCAAATTGAAATATGAACAGTTTAATTGTTTATTTTAATGTGGCTTAAAAATTTGAAAAACTACTGTGTGTACTCAGAGGAAGAAAAACAACCCTGCTCCCTAGTTTGTAATTAGCAAATACTTTTGGTTTTGTATTTCCTAGCATCAGTTACATTTAGGTAGTTTTTTCCCCATTTGTTCTCAAGTGTGTGATTCATGTCTCATATCTTCCAACATTATTTTTAGCTGCCTAAAATGAAAATTCATGTTCCTTTATGACCTCTTGTGAGTGAGGGTTGTAAGCTGGTGGCCCAATGCACCAACCAGTATGTCCGCTAAAGCTCCCAGCAGCGACAGAAATTCATTCCCTTTCTTCGGGATTTTATTTCATTAGCAAGTTCAGTGACAGTGCAACTCAAAACGAATCTTTGATACTCTCTATAGTTTTTCCTAAAATCCTGCACCTGAAACCTGGCTTTCCTGCTGCCTCTCCTTAAAGCTTCTGCTTCTGCTCCTTGCAGGAATCTCCAACCAGACCACTCACTGGGCTGGAAGGCTGCTCCCACATCCTTCCTTCTGACCGGTGATCACGTGACTCTTTTTTCATCTGACTCAGCTAATCAGCCAGGTCCCTGAAACAGAGTGCTGAGTCATGCACATGCAGCCCAGGGCCAGGGCCCTGTTACAAGGGTGTTCAGTGTTCCGTTTGAAAATAGCATCCAATACAACTCGTTGTAAAAAGGAAGGGGTGGAAAGGAATTTTTAGTCAGGCAAAACATCAGAGGGAGTCTTGTCTGAGTAAGGCCTGCAGAATCTGGCCACAGTGCTGTCAAAGTTAAAACATCACATTAATATTGTGTATAGTAGCATATGGCTCAAACCTAAGAAAGCAGTTTTAGAACTTTTACCTGTTCTGTTGCAATGTATTCAAGAGCAGCTTGCAGATTGGAAATGCCTCCTGAACCAGCCTTCAGAGGGTAATGCCTGTGTAATCAGAGACATGCTATGAGTAGTTGTTACATTGTCAGAGCCATTGCTAACTGGAGTCTTCTGTTAATGAGATATTTCACTTTCCAGGTAGTGGCATAGGATTTTTTCTAATGACCATGACACAGAACTGTAGCGGCTTAAAATAAAATAAAATAAAAAGACAAAAAAACCCAACCAACCAACCAACAACAACAAAAAACCCACAGTGCAGAGCAGCAGTTGCTACATGTAATGAAAAAGTGCCTGTAGATATTCAAGTGGACATGTGGTGTCTGTAAGTTGTTATATGAGAGTCTGGTTTCTGAATTTACTTTGCTAGTTGCTGACCTATGTATGTGTAGGAATCTAGCTGTAGTGTCTATCAACTGAAATTATATTTCAGTCTCTTTGGGGGCAGAGACTGTATTTTACATGCATGTTTATACAGCACCCGGCTCAATGGGACCCCAATTCTGAGCTACCACAATATAAATAATAATTAACACAACTCTTTAACTTACTCTGGATGTCATGTGAAACACCTCCTTCGTAATGCTGTGAAATGAGAGATCAGGGCCAAGGAGCAAACTCAAGTCTCCCACATGGTGGCATAGGAAACTACATTCATTTTGGGTCCCCTCTTTTAAGAAATTACATATTGGAATATTTTAGAGACGTCTATAGAAGAACAACAAAAAATGAGGCATGTGGAGGCTTTTCTATAAGGTGCCTCAGTTTGGGTGTCCAGAAACACCAAGTCACTATTGAAAATCTGCACCGCTTTGTGTGAGTCGAGCCAAACTCCAGTGCACATGATATGGCAGGACAGAAAATAAATAGAACAAATGTTTAAAAATGTCTGCCTTACAAGGATGTAAGTTTATTAAGATCATGTGTGTACATCAAACTACTAGCAGTTAATATAGAAAAAAAACACAACCAAAAACAAACAAAAAAAAATAACAAAAACAAACCCAGATCATCAATAAGCAGAGAGCAGTTAAAGTCTGGGAAAGCTGCAGGTGAAGACCAAGTTACTGGGGAAATGTTGAAAACTTGTGGTGATGAGACATTGATAAAATCACCATTTTTTTTCAAAGTATGAAACCAGGAAAAAACCTCCAGAACAATTGAAAAATGTCCTTATAGTCAAATACCAAAGAAAGATGACTTATGTGACTGGAATAGCAGGTATGTTGTTGCATTCCTGTTAGTGACAGGTAAAGACATCTTCAGTAGCATTTTAAGCATAATGGCAGAAACCACATATTAGCAACTTCATAGATTTTAAGAAAGCATTGACAACTTCCATCACAATTCACTCTGGAACATCTTGATGTCTTATGGTATGACAATAAAAATAATTAATATCAATCTTTTTATACCCAGGTGCAAGTAAATGCAGATGAGCGAACAGTTAAACATAAACATTGGTGTCAAACCAGACGTATTCTTTCTCTAGTGAAGACCTGCTAAATCGACCGCAGAGCGCTCTCCGGTTGACTTGGGTACTCCAGGTCCCCGAGAAGAGTAAGGTATGTCGACGGGAGAGCATTTCCTGTCGACGCAGTGCAGTGAAGACACTGCAGTAAATCAATCTAAGCTAACTTAGGTCAACTTACCCCGGTAGTGTAGACAAGGCCTGGTTTTGCTGATGATATGGCTCTAAGTGACAGCTGAACCAGCACACAAGCAAAGACCAAAAGACTGCCAAGCAGTCCATAAAAGACAGGGTTCACAACAAGTTATGAAAAAACTAATCTAATGAGAATCCCAGCAACTCCCAACTCAAGCCTTACATTGGAAGACAAAGGATCACAGAATCATAGAATATCAGGGTTGAAAGAGACCTCAGGAGGTCATTAAGTTCCATCCCTGCTCAAAGCAGGACCAACACCAACTAAATACAAGAGGTGAGTCCTTTCACATACCTTGGCAGCAACATGCAAGACAGTGGGAATGTCCAGAAGGAAATAACATCATGGATTGGCAAGGCGGAAGCCCCGTTTGCCAGTTCACACAAGATTTGGTGATCAGAAATCTACATCTTAAAGACTAACTACTTGTTTTCAACTCAAATGTTGTTTCCACTTTAACATATGGCTTTGAAAGCTAGAAATCCACTACAGACAGATATTTAAATGCCTTCAAAAGCAAATATCTCCTGAAAATACTAGGTATTAAAATAAAATGAATTTAAAACAAATGCTGGGATACGTCAGAGAGTCCAACAACTCCTTATCTCTAAAGTTGTGCAGAAAAGAAGATAGAAATATTTGGGACATGTGTAGAGGGTAAAGCCAGTGTTTGCCTGGAAAGCATGTGATAGGGCAGCTGGAGGAACACGTGAATGGTGCTGACAAAAAGAATGCCTTTGTCGAATGGTACTTAAAGGGGAAAACTTATGGGATTTAACAACATAGAAGACATGCAAAGAATGGCCCAGAATAGAGAAGGATTGTGAAGATTTGTTTGTGCCCTGACTGACATTTGCTGGCCTGGAAAGATTCAGATTCAGTAAGTGGTAACAACATCCCTGAAAGCTTGGGAAAAGGCAGTTGTGTTTTCTATAGGGCTTTAGTCTTTGTACTGAAAGATTTGCAGGCACTTCTCTCCTCCCAACGGGAATGTGGAGGTGCTCCTCTGGAAGGTCTGAATAACAGAAATCACTTTGTTTCAGACAATCTTTCTATTTTAATGGGAGCGATACAGATACATGTTTTAGAGCTTCCCTGCCCTTCCATGGGGATACTGTTGTAGTGAATCTAGGCATTCTCTAGGAATGTCAAGATCTGTTTAATAGCCTGATTTTTTAGAATCTTTATTAAGAGCTGTGGGGAGCTATTCTTGTGGCCACTTGCGTGCAGCAGGATCTATAATTAATTCCCTTGGCTCGTTAAACCACTGTATAAACTTGCTGTGGTTACATTTTTCTTCAGTCTTCCACATCACATCATTAAAAGGCTTAAGAAAATAAAGTTATTTCCTTCTTTAGCTCAATCTTGAGGATATCACATATCAGATACTGACCTTAGGTTTGTGCCGCTAAAGTGCAAAGGGAATCATTTAAAGGGTCCAGTAGTAGATTTTGGAAGAATGTATTTACTTCTTTTTTAATTTGCACCAAATCAAAATACGAAGGCCAAATTCTGCTCAGTTATATGTGGGGTGACTCATTGTCTTCAAATGTGCTACTGTTGAAGACAATGGGCCAGAACTTCAGCTGGTTTAAACTGGCACAGCTCCATTGACTTCATGGGAGCTGTGTTGATTAAACCAGCTGAGGATGTGGTCCAAAGTTACTCTGAATTTACATTGGTATAGTTGAGAGCAGAACTTCGCCCTGTAGAGATATTGAGATCCTCTTGAACAAATTAATTAATTAAAATCCAACAACCAATGGAAGAGTTGAGTGAGTTTGTTGTAATATGCTGGATGAAGTTCACCCCCATTAAAAGAATAGCTGGGCTATCACTGAGCTAGCTCAGCATTATTTTCAGCAATGCAGTGTGCTCCCATACGAGATGCTTGAATTCAAACTTTGAGTGCACCAAACTGGCAGGTACTGGAAGCTCCCTGCAGAGGTGGTGCTTTGAGCATTAAGAACAACACTTAATGGAATTCTTGAGCAGATGTCTTCTGCTTGATGTTCAAAACAGTGCTGATGGCCTCTTGAGGAAACTCTCCATAGGAAAGGGTGGTGGTGATGAGGGGGAGAAAGGAAGGTGTGAAGGATATGGGGGATATGTATTATTTTAGTGAATACTATGTGGACCTCTGTTTATGTGGTGGTGGTTATACTGATTGCTACATGGGTTCAAAGGGTTAACACTTTCAGGAGTCATCTCACTTCCCCAGGAGCCAGACAGTGGCTTTAGATAACCCAATCACTAGTAAATAACAGACAATACAGAGAGAACAATTGCTTTGATTCCCTATTCCTATTTCCCTCCTCTTCTCTGGTGGGGGGCATAAACCAGTTTGACCAGGTTCAGGTAGGGTGACCAGACAGCAAGTGTAGAAAATCGGGACGGGGTGGGGGGTAATAGGTGCCTATATAAGAAAAAGCCCCCAAAATCAGGACTGTCCCTATAAAATCGGGACATCTGGTCACCCTAGGTTCAGGAGACCCAGGGCAGACAAAGAAACTTGGAAAGGGATAAAAAGTAGACCCTTTAAAAACAGGAGAAGGCTGTATCTGTGAGGAAACAGATGGAATCCAGTTCCCTAGAAGCGGGGGTACCTGGGGTAAGTTGGGCCTGCCTGAACATTGAGTGAAATACTAAGACCGTGCTTAAGACAAAACAAGATGTGAATAGACTTTTTTATTGTTTTAACCCTTTTCTCTGAATGCTGAGTTCATATGGATAAAAAAAATACTTTGTTTTGAAGAAGCTGTACTGAGTGACTGCATTTACCTACTGGCTACAGCTCTCGAAGGGAAGTCTCTTGCATATGCTAAACTCAGTTGGGCCTGCCGAGTTATCACAGTTTGTGCAGGACCAGCCCTAGCCAGTTTTACTGGCAAGGGCAGAAAACATTCTTTCCCTCTTCCTCGTCCCATGCCCCTTCCCCGATCCAAGCCAAAATAAAATACAATAAAATGATCCACCGCTGTTTGATTGGCAGAGAAAAAGAAAAGCTGTCCAATCAGAGAAGCAAAAACAACTGATCAATCAGGCTGGAGGAAAAACAAACACAAAAACCCCAGCCGAGTGGTGCACTGGTCCAGTGTCCTCTAGAAGAAGGTGCTGAGGGCAACCACCCTGCCTGCCTGCACATAGAACTGGCTGTGGGAAAGCGACCAGGAGTGCTGTAGCCTGGGGACCTTGCATGTGAGTGGGAGAAGAGTGGAATTCCACCCTAAGAGGAGTCGAAGGGTGCAGGGCCTGTCATTTGTAAGGGTTGCACATAAGAGAGCCTGAAAAGGGGCCAGAGATACAGCTAACGCTGTAAAAGTGAGAGTGGGCCATCCTGGAGAACCTCCTTTTTCCTCAGGAGGATGTTGCTGAGGATGATGGGGAAAAAATGTCATGTACCTTTACTAATCTTTTCCTTTAGCTCTTGGAAGAGCTATTAATACTCCTCCAACACAGAGGCTGCTATGCTAGATTTTTAGCAAGGCCAGTACCTTGCCTGTTCACAGGAACAGGGCTGTCAGGCAGAGTGGGTGAGCTGGTGCGATGTTCCGTGCACACACATGCCTACGATACAAAGCTGTTGTGTCTAATTTTAAGTTTCCCAGCATTCCTTTAGGAGGACACATGTTCTGGGTGTGATCTCCTGAAAGTGAAGAAATATGTCAAGTTTTTGGATATCATTTCATCCTGAGGGCGCACAGGTACTGTAATGTGTCTGGTGTAAAAAAACTTGTCTTACATTTTAAAAAGTTTAAATATGTTTAAATGGGAAGGGACAAGTTAACAACCATCTTGGGCTTGGATTTTTTCTCCTTCATATGTTCATCCCCAGATACGTGTACTTTTGTAGTGAGTGTGGAACTTTTAAAAATATATCTTCAGCGTTATGTCACTGAGCATCTCTTCCCAGGCAGTGATAGCATATGGACAGTTTATACAAGGGTTAAGATATTGCACTCATTGCTACTACGAGTGGTGAATATTGTACAGAGCTCATATCGTAAGTGGGTTCAACCGACATAGCTTTTTAGTGTCTGGGAGATCAGCAGCTGAGCATTAGGAGGAAACTTCTTCCTATCTGCACTGGAGCTGAGCATCCTGTATTTCAGTGGTCCCCAACCTTTTTGTGGCTAGTAGCACATTCATGTTTTCAGGAGAGTGTGGCGGGCGCCAACAATTTTTCAAGGCTTATTTTGTATTTGTACATCAAATAATATGAAAATCATCATATTTGATATTACATAATAGATGAATCCAGAGAGAAGAGAGAAGCCGTAGAGAAGCCGCGAGGACAGAGAACACCAGCACCTGCAGCCCCGGAGTTCTCTGCAGCCACGGCTTCTCTCCCCTGCTGGGCACTAGGCAGGCACACATAAATGCCCCAGCGGGCGCCGTGGCGCTTGCGGGCACCACAATGGGGACCACTGCTGTATTTCAAACACATGGATGTTGTCAGCCAGGCCCAGAAATCAAACCCATATCTCCTGCAGCACAGCACATGGTGCTACTGGACTGGCACATCAGTGATTTTATTAAGGTTAACAAGCCTTTTTCTGTCTGACAGGTGCCATTCTTTTCAATGGGCATTTTGTGGGGATGAGGCATAAAATGAACAATAAAGCCTTCCTAATTCACATTAATGATTGGGAGACCTGTTGCAATTGTTTTGCATTTTGTGAATGAAAGAGCAAATTAACACACACCATAAAAAAGCCAGACTGACGGATCACAAACTATACTTTTCTCATTTATTTGACAAGTGTAATTTTAAATTTAGATATGACCATTCTTCCTACTAGAGCAGTAATTATTTTGTAGCACATATAGTATCAGAGCACAACAGTGATGTTTTAGTAATAGCAGAGCTCACTACAGATTTCTGCTGAAAAGTGAGGAGAAACCACTGAGTTCTGAGCGCTTCTAGATTAGGGTGTGTGTGCATTAATGCTGCATGTTCTCATGGGGTCCAAAGTACCTCATTCAGCAAGTAGCTAGGTTCCTGTGGCTAATCTTGTTTTTGGAGGTGCTTGACCATTTCTGCACTGGTAGTCTGTCTGTCTGCTCATGGGCCTAATTCTCCTTCCTCTGGGCTGTTCATTATGCAAAATGCAGGGGAAAGATCCTTACCTGAGTTGAGTGGTTTTTTGAAGAATGTTTGAGTGAGTTGAAATGCTATGAAGGTATGATGGAAAAAGTTTTCAGAGAGCAAAATCTAGGACAGTATAAGTAACACTGAATGTACCACTATGTGGGTTTTGTCATTAACATATCTAGTACCATACATACTAATACGTTGAAGGAATTTTTTAAAGAAGTATATACCTAAATACAGTTTGTGACCTGTATGCTAATTGAGCCATACTTTTTTAATCAATATTTTTAAAAATGTCCATTATAGCACTGCAGATCCCACACCCAGTACATTTTTTTTTGTTCAAACAACCAGCCTAGACAATAACATTTGTTTTAACTTCTAATTTTCTCTGGTTTAAATGTAATTTTTATTTTAAAAATTTAATGTGTGTGTGTGTATATTTAGAGCATTTGAGAGGCACTCTTTAAAAAATGAACCAGACTATTAAAATGTTGCTAACATATAGGCCGTGATCCTGCAAACACTTTAAAGATATGTTTAATTTCCTTCTATGCATATTCCCATTGATTTCAATGAGCCTATGCGTGACAATACACTTAAGTACATTCATAAGTGTTTGCAGGATTGGAGTCTTGAGGCACAGACTAAAAAATAGCTCAATTTTATTTTTAAGAGCCTTTCCGGAGCATTTCTTTTAAAAAATGAACATGCTGAAAATGGAAGGCAGCCATTGAAAAGAGAACAATAGTTTCCAAAAATGAGACAGTAATTTTGATTGCTGTGCTGTTACACTGTAGATTTTATCTGTAGTCTTATTCAGCTCTCTAAGGCTGTGTATTAAGTCCTTTCTTATCTACCTTTCTTATCTACCTCAACTACATTGTTTTAAAGACTGAATTTGCTACTATTTAGAGCATACTTCATGCTATCAGACAAGACTTACAAAGGCTTCCCTAGGTATTTGGCAGTAGAGAGTAATATGGCCATAAATAGGTAGAATAGCCATTGTCCGCCATTCTTAGCTGTGTTATTAAGAGCTCTGTTTCTAACTGTGCATTATTTAGAAAAGTGCACTCTCCATTGTATTAAAAAGTACTAGTTATTTCAAGTGAGTGGGGTTAGTGGGAATACTTATCTACCAGTGGGTTGTTACCTCACTCTTCCAGTCATGACCCTGGAGGGATGCAGAATATTAGGTGGGATTAAGGAGAAAAAAGTGGTGTTAAAGGTTTTCTCCCACCCATTTAGGTGGCTGTTCCACCTCTGCCTTCTAAGATTACCCTCTCCCCTTTTGTGTGTTAGAAGCTGCTGAACAAGCCCTGAAGCTAACCAAGGTAATGTCCTCCTTAGACTGTAATGCCCGAGGGTGCCAGCTTCTGTGGAGACAAGAGAAGATCCAAGTTATTTAAAGTAGTCCATTTTGCTAAAAGAATAGTAATATTAAATCCTTGTGGAGGTCTAAAGTACTATTTCATTTTAGGTGTCTCAAGGGATAAGAAGGATGATGTACAAACTGTCACTTTTGCAACTGCTGATAGGAAAGGCAGGTAATGTGTTAGACAATTTTAGCGTCAAATGACACGGGTGAAATTCACAACCTTCAAAAAAGGCATGCACACTTAGACACCCTCTCTGCAACTTGATTTGTCCGTTCAAAATGCAGCTGTGCACACAAATCAGATGAGCCGTCTAAGTTCTCTGATAGTCTACACATGCAAACTGAGTTGGGAGACATTCAAATTAGGGTGCCCAAAGATTCAGAGTCCAAGTGGCGTGTGTTGTCCTTTATATATAGAAGAAGAGGGGGAAATAGTTTAAACGAAGACTACCCAAGAATTAGCAAAGGGTCAGTATGTGATATTCATGGAGTTAGTTTACACTATGTAAAATGTTTCCAGATATTTTACTTAGTTTAGAGGACTACCGAGTAAAATTCAATGGGATGGATTCTGGCTTGGGCCCTGCCTTAGTGTAGGAAGGCTGTGCTAGAGAAGCTCTTGAGCTCTCTTCCAGCCCTACATTTCTATGAGTCTATAGTTGATAGTATCTGCTGCAGGATGACACATTGGATTGATTGTGCAGGGTGGAAAATGGCAAGACGGGAAGATCACTGTTACAAATGTGCTGCTATTCAGGTTTATTGAAAAATTCACTATTATGTCGTGAGTATCTCTGTATGTAGGAAAGAGAGGGATGTGAACAAACTGGCTTGGCTTTGATATTTCCAACGTATTCGCTACCTAGCTAGGTCCAATCAGTCGCATGTTGCCTTTATTAATAGATAATATTTTATACTTACATAGTGTTTTTCATCTGAAGATCTCAAAGCACTTTACAGATATGGGTGTTATTAACCTCAGCTTACAGTAAAGAAGAGGAAAGTAACTCTCAATGTCATACGGAAATCTGACACAGAACCCAGACAGAATGCCAGGTGTCTTCATTCCCATTTCCGTGCTCTAATCATTTAAACCATGCTGCTCTCATAAAGGAGATCGGCTGAGTGGCTTAGAGTACACAGGAAAATTTGATCTCCAAATGTCCCTGTTAATTTGAAAGGTTTGCCTTCTCTTCAAAACAGCCTAATATCCTAGGTCACTACCCCAGGGATATCATAGCCTGCCTGGCTTGTAATGTTGATTGGAATGGTCGGGGAGGAACATCCTCACCTCAGCTACACAGCTTCCATGCAGCCAGCAAAAATGAGCTATTCTTGTGTTCTTTGAGCTTTCTGCTTAATGACAATTGTTTGGGTGGCCAAGAATCATAGGGTTAAGTTAAGGAAAGTTCAACATGTATTTGACTTCAGGCATGTTAGTTAAGGCAACACCAGCTAAACTAATGTTCCATTTAAAAAGAAAAACACTGATCTATGATCATGTCTTATTAAATATAAAGAGGCTTGGAAAGATCAGGTTTTTATCAGTAAATGTTGATAAATGTCGATTTCACTGTACACACACAAATTGATGGGGAAAAAATCTCTCCATTGATGATCATCAAAATTTACACATAGAGTAAGAAAAATGGTGCTTGAGAACTTATTAGAGGTTGATTTAAGGGTATTTACACTGTATAATTTGACATGTGATGTTGACTATTTGTATTTTAATGGTTATAAAGCTTTAACTTTTTGAATCTGTGTTTACTGTCATTAAATAATTGTCTGCTGCCTATAATTTCCCACAATATAAATAAATGAAAATATACATTTATACAAACAAAAAAAGATTAAAACCCAGAACTTTGTGAAACTGTGAAAATTTAAATAGATAAAAATAGAAAAAATACATAAAAATACATATCAATATTACCTGTTAAAATTATATATTAATAAATACAATCAAATTCTACCAGGCCCAAGTATAACCATGACTCTGATAGTAGAGTATAACTTTTGAAGTTTATGGCTTAGATTTTTAGGGAAATATTCAAGGCAAGACCAGAGAAGGCACTGAAAATAGATATGCAGCTTGTATATATGAACATGTTAAGTACAGTATAAAGTTCCTCTTTCTGATTTAGGTTCCTATACAAAAGCTGTGTAATTGCACCTATTACAGCAAAATTAATGGCATTTTTAATCCTTGTAAATTAGAGATTGAAAAATAGTTCTGTAAAATTGGACTCTCTCTTTGTACTTTACTCTTTTGGAGCACAATGTGTTACATCACATGATTTATCGCGCGGTAACAAAGAATAATTGTCATTACTGTATGCTATTTGCCACCTGACTATTCCTAGTAAAAGCTTCCTTTAGGAACAAAGGGACTTACTGTGTTTTGTGCATTGACATCTTATTCTGTACACAGAGTAATTTGGATACTAATTTGCCTCACCATTGTATAAAGTTCTTCAGTAAATAAAATTCAGTTCTTGCTACTGAGTGATTTTCTTTTAGAAAGCTTGTGCCAGTTTGATATCACAGTGTTTATGAAGTATCAGAGGGGTAGCCATGTTAGTCTGGATCTGTAAAAGCAGCAAAGAGACCTGTGACCACCTTATAGACTAACAGACGTATTGGAGCATGAGCTTTCGCCACTTCGTCGGATGCATGTAGTGGAAATTTCCAGGGGCAGGTATATATATGCAAGCAAGAAGCAAGCTAGAGATAACGAGGTTAGTTCAATCAGGGAGGATGAGGCCCTCTTCTAGCAGTTGAGGTGTGAAAACCAAGGGAGGAGAAACTGCTTTTGTAGTTGGCTAGCCATTCACAGTCTTTGTTTAATCCTGAGCTGATGGTGTCAAATTTGCAGATGAACTGAAGCTCAGCAGTTTCTCTTTGAAGTCTGGTCCTGAAGTTTTTTTGCTGCAGGATGGCTACCTTTAAATCTGCTATTGTGTGTCCAGGGAGATTGAAGTGTTCTCCTACAGGTTTTTGTATATTGCCATTCCTAATATCTGATTTGTGTCCATTTATCCTTTTCCGTAGGGACTGTCCAGTTTGGCCGATGTACATAGCAGAGGGGCATTGCTGGCATATGATGGCATATATTACATTGGTGGACGTGCAGGTGAATGAACCGGTGATGGTGTGGCTGATCTGGTTGATCCTGTGATGGTGTCGCTGGTGTAGATATGTGGGCAGAGTTGGCATAGAGGTTTGTTACATGGATTGGTTCCTGAATTAGAGTTACTATGGTGCAGTGTGCAGTTACTGGTGAGAATATGCTTCAGGTTGGCAGGTTGTCTGTGGGCGAGGACTGGCCTGCCACCCAAGGCCTGTGAAAGTGAGGGATCATTTGGGTTGTAGATCCCTGAAGTGTTTATGAAGTAGCATGTGAGCGAGAAACAGAGGGAACAGCTCTCCAAAACGAAGATGTCTATTTTCACGTTGCTACTGACTTTAGGGTTAGGTACCCTCTGGAAGTCTAGCCTTGTTCTAGTTTCAGTTTTTACCAAGAGATAACATAATTTCATAACATATCTGAGTGCCAAGTGAAACAGTTGAAACCAATGAAATGACTGCATAATGCAGTTGGGAATATGCTGTAAAATATCCAGAAAACGTGCCAAAATTAGCATTGTGACTATTGTGACTAACTCTTGGAGAGAGAAGCATTTGATATTTTTTTTCTCCTTAGGGAAATAAGGCTTTGAATCACGTAAAAAAATCCAAACAAACCCCAAACCAAAAAACAATTATTGATTAAGAAAGCTTTGAACTAAGGGAGGCTATAGGAACCTATAGAAATAGGTTCTCACTAGAAATCACAATTCAATATGATGGTCTAGATCAGTGGTTCTCAAAGCTGGTCTGCCGCTTGTTCAGGGGAAGCTCCTGGTGGGCCGGGCCAGTTTGTTTACCTGCCACATCCGCAGGTTCGGCCGATCAAGGCTCCCACTGGCTGCGGTTTGCTGCGCCAGGCCAATGGGGGCTGCGGGAAGCGGCGTGGGCTGAGGGATATGCTGGCCGCCCTTCCTGCAGCCCCCATTGGCCTGGAGCGGCAAACTGCAGCCAGTGGGAGGCACGATCAGCTAAACCTGCGGATGCGGCAGGTAAACAAACCAGCCCGTCCCACCAGGGGCTTTCCCTGAACAAGCAGTGGACCAGCTTTGAGAACCACTGGTCTAGATCAGGGGTCGGCAACCTTTCAGAAGTGCTGTGCCGAGTCTTCATTTATTCACTCTAATTTAAGGTTTCGCGTGCCGGTAATACATTTTAACGTTTTGTAGAAGGTCTCTCTCTATAAGTCTATATATTATATAACTAGTGTTGTATTGTAAAATAAACAGGGTTTTCAAAATGTTTAAGAAGCTTCATTTAAAATGAAATTAAAATGTTGATCTTACGTGCCGGCCCACTCAGCCCGCTGCTGGGCTGAGCGGGGCCTGCGGCCAGGACCCCGGCTGGCAAGGGTCCGTCAGCCAGAACCCCAGACCAGCAATGGGCTGTGTGGGGCTGGGGGCAGAGGGCTGGAGTCAGGGCTGGGGGCTGGGTATGTGGGGGGGTATAGGTGTCAGGGCAGAGTGGGGGCTGGGTATGGGTGGGGGTGTCAGAGTCAGGACTAGGGTTGCGGGTGGGGGAGGATGAAGGAGTCAAGCAGAGGGCTGGGTATGTATGAGGGAGGTACAGGGCTCAGGGCAGGGGCCTGGGGGGGTGCGGGGCTCAGGGCAGAGGGTGTGGTGTGTGTGTGTGTGTGTGGCGGGGGGGTCAGGGCTCAGGGGAGAGTGCTGGGTGACTGTCCCCTAAAAACTCTCAATCCCGCTGCTCCTTGTCCCCTGACTACCCCCTCCTGGGACCCCTGCCCCCCCCTCCTGGGACCCCTGCCCCCAACTGCCTCCCAGGACCCCACCCCCTATCTAAGCCTCCCTGTTCCTTGTCCCCAGACTGGACTCTACCTCCTACCTGTCTCCTGACTGCCCCGACCCTTATCCACACCTCCGTCCCCAGCCAGACCCCCAGGACTCCCATGCCTATCCAACCGCTCCCTGCCCCCTGACAGGACCCCCAGAACTCCCGACCCATCCAACCCCCACTCCCTGCCTGCCCTAACCCCTTTCCACACCCCTGCCTCCTGACAGGACCCCCAGAACTCCCAACTCATACAACCCCCCAGCTCCTTGTCCCCTGACCACCCCCTTCAGAGATCCCCCCCAACCCCCCCACCCAGGACCCTCCTTGCTCCTGGTCCCCTGACTGCCCTGACCCCTATTCACCCCCTGCCCCCTCACAAACCCCGGGACTCCCATGCCCCATCTAACTCTCCCCGCCCCAAACCACCCTCCCGGGATCCCACCCCCATCCAACCCACTCTGCTCCCTGTCCCCTAACTGCCCCCACCCCATATCCAACCCCAGCCCTGGGCCCCTTACCATGAGGCTCCACACAGAGCTAGATACGCTGCTCCGCGGGAGCACATAGCCCCCGCCCCTCCGGTTGAGTGCGGAGCGTGTCTACCTCCCCGCAGAGCCAAACGCTGCCCTCGGGAGTGCGCAGCCCCAACCCCCAGAGCGCTGCATGCGGTGGCATGGCTCCAGGGGAGGGGAGAAGGTGGGGGAGAGGCCGGCAGCTTGCTGCGCTCGGCCCCGCACTCCGGCCTGGGAGCGCGGACTGTGCGGCTTGCCGTGCCGGGAGAGTGGGGCCATTTGCCCACCCCGTGTGCACGGTTATGCTTCTGCTCCCTGCCCCCGCGGGGGAAGTGGAGGGCAGAGGAGAGCGCACCGAGCTGGGCAGGATTTTTAGTGGCATGCTGGAGTCCCGGCAGGCTCCAGCGTGCCATTAAAAATTGGCTCACGTGCTGTCTTTGGCACGCGTGCCATAGGTTGCCGACCCTTGGTCTATAATATATAACTAAACTATTGTTGTATGTAAAGTAAATAAGGTTTTTAAAATGTTTAAGAAGCTTCATTTAAAACTAAATTAAAATGCAGAGCCCCCCGGACCAGTGGCCAGGACCCTGGCAGTGTGAATGCCACTGAAAATCAGCTTGTGTGCCTCCTTTGGCACCCGTGCCATAGTTTGCCTACCCCTGGTCTATAGATCTTCAGCTGGTATAAATGGATGTAGCTCCATTGAAGTCAGTTTACACGAGTGGAGGATCTGGCTCAACACTTCTTAAAAACAAATCTTACTCACATGGGAATGGCTTTGAGTAGGCAGAATAGATTTTAACTCCCATAACCTTAAGCAGTTTGACTGAAAGTGAGCCACTTAGCTTGTTGGTAGAGAACATAATTTCCTAGAAGAACTCAGAGATTCACATTAAAACCAAATGTAATGTGTAAATTGGTGAATATTATATAAAAGCACCGGCATCAGGCACTTTTGCAGCTGCTGTGTGCTGCAAAGAATGGCAGAATATTTATGCACATGAAACAAATATTATGAAAAAGTAGGTTTTTGCTACACTGCTGTATAACTTTATATATTTCTTTCTTTCTTTGAGCAAGCACAAATGTTATCTTAAACTAATTTGGGTAAACTGCCTTTCATCCGGGCATTGAATATAGACTACTAAGACTTGTTTGGGACAACCTTCAGTGCAGGCATGAGTATTTAAATAACATTGAAAGTGACAGGCGTTGCACCTGCTTACCTCGGTGGGTGAATTTGGCCCTCAGTATTCATGAACTGGGAATGAGTAAGTGCTGGTTTGGTCCTTTCCTTTAAGCGAACAAGAATGGCCTGTAGTTAGTACAGGTTGTTTGCCTGACTGGGTAAACGGATGGTATGTTGAATATGTGTATAGATTGTGCATCTTTACTGGGTTACTGACGGGAAGAGCCAGCCATAGGATTGTTTTTGGCTTAGTGATTTTGCTGGCTTGATTTGATTAATTGTGTTTGGAAGGAAAGAATTACTTTGAGTAGACATACTATTCCCATTGGATCGAGTCTCATGATTCGGATATGCATGGGTGAGGAGATGTTAATACAACTTCAAGGGAAGAGATGAAATGGCTTTATTTCTATGGAGATCATAACGTTTCCTGTGATCAACATCAGTGTACCGTATGTTCCAGCAATGGCAGTAGTCTTCATACATTTTCCAGAGAAAATGACCATAGCAGATGTTGACAGTTAGCTCTGAGAAAAGTATAATGAATAGGACCATGTTAGAGGTAGAAAAGGGAGCAGTATATACACCACATGTATTTCCTTTTGGCCCAGCATGGAGAAATGTTTTATCTAGAAGTGTAACTTGCATAAAAATGTACAGCTAACTGTTTAAACATATAAAGCCGGTGTAAATTCTGTAGGTCGGATTTTCAGTGGGTATAAATCAGCATAGCTCCATTGACTTTACTGGAGATCTGCCCATTTGCACCAGCTGAGAATCTGGTCTGTAATCGTACAGTAAGTCAAACAGGCATAGCTGTAAGAAAAATAAATCTTCTGGATTAATTTTGATCTGTAAAATGTGCTGCCAGATAAACTCTTAATTTGAACAAGCATGTTGTTTTTAAATTACATTATCGCTCACTTACACTGCTTGAATGACTCTTGGCAAGACGAGGCATCCTGGGCTCTGCACTCAAAAGCACTGTAAATGGTGCTTGTTTTTTAGCGTAGCCATGGCTGTGAAGAGAAGAGTTGAGTAGAGCTCCCTGTGGTTAACACAAGCCATTATTGGCACTAAGCAATTTTTCCTGACCCTATTAATCATGAAAGCAAAACCCCCAGATATATAACGTACTAAACAAGCCTCAGACTTGGATGCCCTTAATTAGTATTAAAGGTGCTGAGCATACATGCTGACATTACTGCCAAGGATGTAATTTGTAGTACTTTTAACTTCTCTAATGGATTATTTCTCTCTTTTTTTAAGAGCACTGTTAACATTCTGAGAAGGCCTTTCTCACTTCAGTATGTGAACAATAATAGTAATTAATATCAATAAGAGTTGTGTGCACAGCGAGAGAAGAATAGACCTCTTTTTGTTCAAAATTGTAACTATATTTTGGAAAAAGATTGCCTAAAGGAAGACTTTTCCCCCACCCCATTAACACCCTGCCTCCCCCACATTAGTAAAAGGTTATTGTTACTTTTTCCAACTTGAGGATTACATTGTAAGTAATCTTTATGGTAAGGTAGAATGGGACTTAATCTACATTAGAAAATGCTCACCAATATTGCTATGCAGGTATAGCAATACTGGCAAAAACTCCTAGTGTAGACACATCTTATATCAGCAAAAGAGTGCTTAGCTGATATAGTTTATTCCAGTTTCTCAAACTAAATCAATAGTGGAGAAGGACTTTTCTGCTGGTATAACTGCATCTGTACTAGGGCGTTTGCTGGTATGGAAATGTGGAATAAGAAAATCAAAACCCTGGCCTATATTGCTATACTAGCAAAAGTTTTAAAGGCCTGAGGGACAGTGTATAGTAGATGCAGACCAGAGAGGGAATTGTGAATTATCTCCTACTTTGCTCCAGGAGGAAAGTAATTTGCTACTGATCTATGCATTAGCCCAGCTGCACTGTCCAGTGTGCCGATGGGGTCCGAGGCAAGGTCTCTGCCCGCAATTCCCCACCCACATGAATCGGATGGTGAGTCGCAACCCTGTGGATGCTGTTGTCTTTACACATGATGGTCTGGCAGCAACCTAGCCCACAGAAGGCAATTTGGGGGGCATCCTACACCCTACTTATTCCTCTGCACAGGTATGTGGGATCAGGGACAATTTTGCCATTAATGTTTCTTGCCTAACTGAAAAATGTAAAAGTGCTTGAAACTCACTGTAGACATGCCAATTAATGAAAAGATGCAGAGACTCAAACAGTATAATAGGACACCGGGATAGGAAGAAGAATGTTTTTTCACTTTCATCTTTTAATCACACCCAAGAATATCTCCTTATACAGCTGTTTTCTGAGGAGCTAGTGCTACTAATTAGCCATGTATAAAGTGCACGATTTAAAAATCCATGGTGAAACAGATATGGTTAATATACTAAACATGTCAAGGATTTCTCCCCCGCCGCACTTCCCCCTCCTCCTCCAGAAAAAGGAGAGAGAAAAAGATGGTCAGATTGAAAGAGCTTGGAAAATCAACAGGCCTCTTAGAGTGCTGTAGAAAAGCGGCCTTTTGGCACTTTGCCCTTAAGACAAGAGATGAGTTCTGCAGAAGATCAAGAAGCAATAAACAGTTTGAGTTTTTATAAAGAACAAATTGTGCCAGGCAGACTTGATCACTCTTTTTGGATCGAATTACAAAATTAGAGGTCGAAGAGCGTGCTTTAGGATGTAACTTAACTGGGCTTCAATAAAACATTTGATTGTCTTTCAGAATTTAAGAAGTTAAATATGATGTTGGTACTAAATTGGTCCCATTGCAAACACTAATTGAGAGGACACAGAAAGAATGCAGGAGGAAACTAGAGAGGTTAAAAATATGCTCAAGAAATAAGATGAGATTCAAACCGGAAAAATAGCTGCTAGTATACCTGGTGGGAAATAACTCAAACCACAGGTGAAACGAGAAGTGAGATACTTGGTGTAGTGAGGCGGCCTGGCTCCCAGCCGCCCCAGAGAGGGATGAGCCCTTACGGACGCCAAAGTGGGCAGGAGAAGTAGAGCCTTAAGAGCAGGCTACCTTCTGTAGGTGTAGGGCTTCCTGGAGGCTGCTGTCCCAGCCTAGTTCTCAGTGCTCCCAGTGCCAGCTCAGGAGTGCATCCTTCTTTGGGGGATGGGAGGAAGGACTTTTAAAGGCAGATTCCCCTCAGTACCAGAAAGATGAAAAAATTGGAGGCAGAGAATAGCAAATAAAATGGTTAAATTAATTTAGGGGGCCTGCCCATACTGAATCAGTCACAGGGTTGGGGTCTAAGAGGAGGAAGGTAGGTATGATAATAATGTAGTTATTTGAAGGATATAAAAACTAAGGTGTGAGAGGGGGGCTATTCTGGGCACTCTAAGGTGTGGGACGGTGGTGGTTATACTTAAGAGTAATAGCATGAAATTAAAGAGAGGAAAACTTAGGGTAAATATCAGGAATCAGTGTTCTAGACCCTGGTTTAGCCAGCTACTTAAACACGTAGTTAACTTGCATGAGTAGTTCCACTGTCTGCAATGGGATTCCTCCTGTGCTGAAGTACTAGAGCTGGCAGGAAAAAGGTAAACAGTATTGCAGAAAATCTTCAATATGTCAAAGTTTGTTTCACTTTACAGGGCTGGAAAGAGATCCATGTTTTTGTGACTTTGTAATCAAACACTTCTGAAATGTTTGTTGACATTTTGATAAAAATGGATAACGTCATGAATCAAAAACATTTTCAAAAAATATTTTTTCACATAAGTTTTCATTTTAAAAAAAGGCTGTGTTTCTAGGGAAAACCATTTTGTTAGAAAAATTTCAACCAGCTCCATTAAGCACCTTGCTGAACTGGGGCACCAGTGATGAGATGGTAAGAACAGTTGTTAGTTAGCATTTTAAAACTAGACTAGATGACATAGATAATATACAGCAGTGGTTCTCAACCAGGGGTCCAGGGCTCCCTGGGGGGGGCCGTGAGCAGGCTTTAGGGGGGCCACCAAGCAGGGCCAGCGTTAGACTTGGTGGGGCCCAGGGCAGAAAGCCAAAGCCCTGAGCCCTGCCACACGGGGCTGAAGCGAAAGCCTGAGCAATGTAGCTTTGTGGGAGCCCCTGTGGTGTGGGGCCCCAGGCAGTTGCCCTGCTTGCTACCCCCTAACTCCGGCCCTGGCTTTTGTATGCAGAAAACCAGTTATTGTGGCACAGGTGGGCCATGGAGTTTTTCTAGCACGTTGTAGGGGCCTCAGAAATACAGGACTTTAGGAAATAATCTTGTACTATGAGCAAGGCCTTACCAAATTCACGGCTGTGAAAAACACATCTTGGACTGTAGAATCTGATCTCCCCCATGAAATCTGGCTATTATAAGGGAAGGGCAAAGCTGGGGGCTCTCCAATGGGGTGCTCCTCCCATGGGCCAGGCTCCAGCTGCTAGTCCTGGCCCAGGCTGAGGAGGGACAGAAGTTCCTCTTCCCCCCTGCAGGAGCCACTCCTGGGGCTGAGTTAGACCCAACTCCAGGAACCTCCCCCGGCTGCAGGAAGCTCCATGGCTGCTGACTGGGAGACAAGCTCTGAAGGCAGTGCAGAAGGGAGGGTAGCTGTCCACACCCGGCCTGGGCGAACGGGCTGCGTCCCCAGCTGTCAGCCACTGACCCAGGCGGGAGGCTGCCGGATAAACCCGGACTCATGGTAACCCAACGCCCCATACCCCGCGACCCTCACTTCTGTGGTGCTGCTGCTGCTGCAGGCAGTGATGCTGGCTATAGAACTTGGCATCTGGCCAGCAGCCACTGCTTTCTGGATGCCAGCTCTGAAGGCAGCACCTCTTCCAGCAGCATCACAGACCTAAGTGTGGCAATCCCATGACCCCCCTATAATTGCCTTGCAACCCCCATGGTTACACCACCGTGAAATTTCAGATGTAAACATCTGAAACTGTGAAATAGACTATTTTAAAAATCTTATAACTGTGAAATTGACCAATATGGACCATAAATTTGGTAGTGCCCTAACTATGGGTGAGGCAGGGAGGTCATAAATTACACTTTTCCTTGTTTAACGTATGTGAGTATATGTTTGTGCAAATAGTGGGTGAGACCTTTAAAAATAAGGTCCTAGTAGTGATCTAATTACACCTGAAGGCAAGAAAGGTTCACTCTATCTTCACTAATTCTTATTTTTATAATAGATCTAGTTTGTTTTGGAGGAACATCTGTTTTACCCTGTGTGTCTGTCCTCTTCTAAATATGCCATAAAGGGATAGTAATGTGGAACTCAGTGGAAAGATTATATATATCATATACACTTCTACCCAGATATAACGCGGTCCTTGGGAGCCAAAAATCCCTAGCATGTTATAGGTGAAACCCTGTTATATCGGGGTAGCGGCGGCAGAGCTCCAGCAGTGATTTAAAGGGCCCGGGGCTCCCCGCAGCGGCCAGAGCTTCGAGCCCTTTAAAGCACCGCCGGAGCCCCAGGGAAGCGGCGGCAGGGCTCCAGCGGTGATTTAAAGAGCTCTGGACTCCGGCTGCTGTGGGGAGCCTGGGCCTTTAAATCGCCGCCCGAACCCCGCTGGCGCAGCTCCAGGGTAGCTATATGCGAACCTGTATTATATCGGGTCATGTTATATTGGGGTAGAGGTGTATCACAAATGGTAAGAGCAGATATTGGCATTTTTTAATCCAAGGTTTGCATCCAAACTCTCTCCTTCAAAACATTAAGGGGTGCATGCCTTGACCTTTCCGGGCATTTCTCAGGGGGCCACCCTAAAGATTTGCGGATTCACAGGATTGATCCAGATCTGGCAACTTCACTCTGATGCCTGGTATAATACTATCAACTGTGGTCACTCTAGCTGGAGCACCAGTTCTCAGTAGACTATGCATGTTTGAAAATGGTAATTTTTATAATGTTGTTCATTTTAAAATGCTATTTATAGTTTTTAAAAAAAATCATAAATGGAGTAGTTAACATCAGAAATTTCTGCTTGAAAGAGTTCCGGTTTGGAAACATGGTGATTCTAATTACCAGACGTATCCTTCACGGAGAAGAATGTACCCAAGGAGCGTGACTGCAATCTAGCCTTAAATGTGGATGTTTCTTATGTTCAGCAGTCCATACTGTTGCAACTGAGAAATAGAAAGTGTGTTCAGGGTTCAGGAAAAGATCTTTGCAATGGGTAAAATCCTTCCTGGTGGCTCAATCTTGCAAACACTTAAGCATGTAAGTAACTTTATTCCCATGGGGGAAGTTATGTCTGTGCATGTTTGCAAGAATGTACCCTTGTGTTATCATCGAGTACTCAAAGGTTGGGAGGAACGATGGTGACCTTATTCAGGTTCTCTGTGCAGGATGCAGGGATAACTCTTGGCCTTTGTGCACGGTTCTCAAACCACAGAAATGAATGAAACAAGTAAACACATATTATCAGGTAAAAATTATTGTATATCAATCCTAAATGTAACAGGGTTTTGGGGGGGATACACAGTATTCCACTATTATTTTAAATACAGTGGATTTCCCCTAATATACTCTTTTGACCACCTTGTGTCCTTAGTCACTATAGATAAGGACAGATAAATGTGTTATAATTACCACTCCAGATCAGCCATCCAGGGCCAAATATGGACCTCCATAATGTGTCTACTCTCCATTATGGTCTGAGAGTGCTGAGGTCACCCAGTGCCAAATGAACATTCTCCATAGCTAAGTGGCGAATGTGATGTTCAGAGACATCTCTTTCTAAACACATTTGTTTTGGAGGACAGGAATATGAATTACATATATTGCCACTCCTTTTTCTGCTGTTTTCTCAAACAATAAACAACCCATCTCCTGCAAATGGGCGACTTTCAGACCGTAAAGAGATTTAACCTGAACAGTACAAACCCTGCACAGTTCTAGCATTGTTACTTATGTTACATCATCTGTTCAGACAATTGTTCTGAGCATGCATGCATTTTGATAGCCTTTTATAGTGGAGCATTACGCAAACAGCAAGATACAAAGCACCTTCAAGCTGTATTCTCAGAAGTGGGCCACTGGGGAGAGGGGGCAGTGGGAGGGAGCAGCGGGGAAGCCTCATTTTCTGTAAATATGATTTATGCTCCACTAGCCTAGTAGGCTAATCCTACTGATGGTAGTGGACTATTCAAGTTACATGCCTGCTTAAATACCTTGCTGAATCATGGCCTATGTGTGTCTATCAACATGCTTAAGGGAAATGCCTCAAATTATAATCTTTATTTAATAATGAAGAAAACCCAGTACTTTTGTTTAATTTTAAGACTCAATTGTGTTTTCCTACTGGTGTATATTACAAGGACATGTGTCTTGAAATAAATGTTTTACATCTGTCATCTGGGGTTGGAGGTCTGTATGACATGAAATGGATGAGACATGAAATGGAAAAGGAATTATTCCATCTATTGACTCTGTGTAGCATTTTATCAGGCTCTTTGGAACTAAATCAACCATCCAGTGTCTTTGTCAGAGTCAGTAATATCATTTTCCTAGTTATTTATTTGTCAGAGGACCCTTTGTTTTCTCTGTGAGAGAAGTGATGTTAATAAATTTGTTAATGCACCCTTTGGATATTATTACAGTGCTCTTATTAAGTTTTTAGAAGAGGTTTAAACTTATTTCTAACACTCCCTTTGTGGGGGAGGAGGGAAGTTCTAAAACTTTTTTTTTAAGTGATCTTTTAAAGAAGTGATGTGGGGCCTGGGTGCATCTGCATTGGCCAGTTCACCCAGTTCCCTGAAAAGATCACTGGCTTCCTTAAAGGGGCCTAATCAATCTTGATAGTCCAGAAATGTCCCTTCCCAGATACATTTTGGATTGTAGCATTATGTCCTTTCTCTCTCGCTGCATGGAGAAGTAGGATATTGCTCCCCATCGGGACAGCTATAAGGAGAGTTTCTCATTGCACTGTCCCCAGAACCCACTGAGCTGTTTTTCCTGAGTCTGCATCTCATGGGTAGAATGGCTACATAAGCTTCTGCTACAGCTGCATTCCCACCAACTCTTTCCCATTGCTCCTCTGGCAACAAAAGCCAGATCTTAGCCCTGAATGTATCCAGTGATGTTACATCTCCCTCTGTTTTCATTTTCTCATGTTTGTTCTCCTCTCTGCTGAATGGGATCTAGTTTCTTTATGGTTCTGTGCGGAATTTTTCCTGCTAGACTGTAGGGTTGCCAAGCCTCCAGGATTATCCTGGAGTCTCCAGGAAGTTAAAGATCAATCTCTAATGAAAGATTGTCAGGTGATGAAACCTCCAGGAACACGTCCAACCAAAATTGGCAACCTACTAGACTCCCACTTACGGAGCGGCTCTCTAACTCTTTTTTAGCAGATATCTTCTGCAGCAGCTGTTGTCAAGGAATTTCCAAGGAAGCAATAATCTCTTCAGTCATGGTCCTCCTATTCAACTACACCTGGTTCTGGCTGCTCCATGTTCATTAGCGTGAGGATGTGAACAGTAGCTGATGCCTGTTGGTGATAATTGCATAGAAGAAATCCATACTTTCAGTTCTGTTCTTAGTAGGAGTAACTCCCTAAGCCAGTCGGAGAGAATAGTCTCATTTCTCTTCACTAAACTTTTCCGACTATTTCAAAAATGAAGCAAAGGTAAATCCCCCCTTCTTGTCCTCCTGGCTTTTTCTTCTTTCCTGCTTCCTTTCCATTCTGTTCCTCTCTTCTGTATTTCTTTTTTTCTTCTCCTTCACTTTTCATTTCACATGGCTCGCTTGGGTGTCAGTCGGATATTGGTAATTTGTGCTGCAATGCCATGTTATTCCCTTAAGGAATCTGTCTTTGTTGCCCAAGGGCAAATTGTGTGGCCCGGCCTGTGTGGTCATGCAGGGGAGCAACAGGGCATAAGAGGGCCCTGTGCTCCCTGCATGGGCTACACATGCTGTGGTAAAGCACAGGGAGATCTAGCCTTAGCTGAGCCATTGCATTCTTCTGCCCTGAGCGTGTGGGCGGGAAAAGGCAATGAATGGCTCAGCCACCTCCAGTGCACCAGCTCGAACAGCTGTGCTGGCACAACAGGAGAAATAGGCTAGGTCGGTGCTGGGGAATTCTTGCTGCTGGGTTTTCCCCACAGTCCCCACTAGCTAGAGGAAGCGGGGAAGAGGGAAAATCTTCCTTCAGTGCTGCCTCCTGCACAAAGCCCCTGGTAAAAGCACGTCTTGGCCCTAAATAATCCGAGGCTCCTTGGACCAAAGGGAAACTTTACATGTTTCCTTTTAAAATGTCCCCCACTTCCATTGTTGTTTACTCCTTTCAAGTGAAGGTTCTTTATACAGACTTTGTTCACCCTTATGTGAAGTTCTGTTATGTTTGTGCAAACACTTAAACAAAAATCCAGCAGGTTATTTTTTTTGGTTTTTTTTGTGTGTAAAGAGCCCATGTAAATCTGTTTTATGAAGCTATGCTTTCCACGTAAAAGCCAGAGACGCAGCATAAAGATTCTTGGTCTGTATCCAGGGAGTCCTGAAATCTCCTATATGGCATTCACAATCCCTTTAATGTCTTTTGTGTTTTGAAACTTTAGATCAGGAGTGGCCAACCTGAGCCTGAGAAGGAGCCAGAATTTACAAATGTACATTGCCAAAGAGCCACAGTAATACATCAGCAGCCCCCCCATAAACTCCCCCCACCCTCCCGCTCCCAGCGCCTCCCGCCCACCGGCAGCCCCAGAGTCGGTGCCTATACAAGGAGCCGCATATTAACTTCTGAAGGGCCACATGTGGCTCCGGAGTTGGCCACCCCTGTTTTAGATAGCATTTAAAGTGTGTGTGTGCGTGTGTGTGTGTGTGCGTGCACGCGCACTAGGAGGCTGGAGAAATCAGTGGAAGTTTTCATGCCCAACTTTCCTTTGGGGTTTTGAATATGTCTCTCCAAATTCTTTTCTTAATATAGCCCACAAGGACAGTGTAAACAAGACAGGCTGATTGATAGGGACTGGTATAATATATTAAATGTTGCTATATATAGCAAGCAACAGTTAATATATTATACCAGTCCCTATCAATATATATATCACCCTATATATAGCCAGGGTGGCCATACTTACTGGCTCTCTGAGCCGCGTACATCAATCTTCAGAAGTTTGAGAGCCGGGGTCACCTGCTGGGGGCTGAGGCTTGGAGCTTCAGCCCCACCGGAGGTGCCTGAGGGGGCATGGGGCTGAAGCCCAGAGCCCCCCTTCCCTGCTGGGCAGAAGCCCCTACCCCACCCCCCCTGCAGAAAGGCAGAGCTCCTCACATCCCAATCTGATAGGTAGAGAATGGGGGGGAGGGATTGGGGGGGCTCCGCGAGCCGCACTTTAACAGTAAAAGAGTTGCATGTGGCTCGTGAGCCACAGTTTGGCCACCCCGATATATAATCTGCATTCCCTAAATGTGTCCAGCGTAAACTGAAATGGCTGAAGAGACTGAGTTTGGATTTGGATTAGGTTTTGATTAAGATTCAGTGGTAAGACTGGATCTAGGCTAGGGTTCAGTTTTGGTTGTGCTGGTGCCCTTTTAGAGAGAACAGAACTCCGCCAGGACTGAGCGTACTAAGCACGATTTTGGCCCATCTGAACCTGAACAGGAAAACGAATCCCCCTCTGGGTGTGAATTCAAAATGGAATCCAAAGAGCAATGGTGGTTTGGATCCTGGCAATCAAACCTGAGTGCCTCGCCCTTGAAATCGGAAGTGGTTCACATTTGTTTCTGGTTTTGGCCCATTTCTTCTTAAAAGCAAAGACAAATTGTGTACTAATACAGATGTATTCAGTGTTAACGCACACAGTCATTAGAGAATTGTTAAATGCAAAAGGAATTAACCTTTGCCTTGTAATAATAACTGATCCATGAGTATCAATTCCAGTAAAAGCAGCTTGCTTTGCATGTTGCTATTGCTCTGTAATGTTTTTAGCCATGGTGTGAACTTTATTATTAATTGATACATGTGACTGTAGTATTTCACACCAATGCAGCACAATGTATCATAACTCTCCTGGCAACAGTTTCCGTGAGGCCTTTAATCTGGAACTATGTTCCCATGGTTGGTTTCCAAAGAAATGTGCTATAATACATAAACTATTTCAGAATTTGCCTTTTAGCAGGAGGAGCCTTGTTAACAAAAATAATGTGTTGGGCCAAATTCTGACCTCAGTTACACCCCACAGAAGTCATGAGTTTTGTGGGTGTAACTGAAAGCAAAATTTGTTTATTTATATTCAAGACTCTTCAGAATAATTGTGATAGTCTGGGAAGAGGTACTGTTAGAGAGATAATACTAAGTATATTACTTTCTTGGAGGATATTTTATCAAGATACTAGAATGTCTGGGTGATCAGTGTCCTGTTTCAATGGAGTCTTCTGACATGTACACCAGTATAGGCCTGCCATGTGTTTTTCGTTTTAAAGTACACGAGAATTAAAATAAGGTGGTCCATTTTCCTTCATGAATATTTTATGAAATCTAGTGATTCTTCAAGTATGTTTTAGCCTGGAGCCATCCTGTCATCTTGCTGGAACTCTCAGTAAAATTGGGTCAGACCTACAAAAAATCCCTAGGTACGGCATGAAGTTGTATTAGAATGGCTTCCACTGAATACCTTCCTTCTGTGCCAGTACTGCGCTGTTACTTCAGTGGGGTTAGAGGTTTGTAGTGCTGCCTGTTGGATGAGATTTAAAATCAAGGTCTTCTCCACTTATGGTCATTACAGATCCCTTGGCTCTTTACATAAGCATAAAGGTATGAATTAGTATCCTGACCACATTCCACTTGAATGTTTATACTTTGCCTATCTAAATACTTCCCTTGCTGTTTAAAGTGACTAGAATCATCTCCATTTGGTCCTGAATAGCGGTCTGCTCTTGCTGTGTTCTGTTCAACCATTGCTGTGTAAGTGGTTGGTCAAGTGATTCCTTTAGATGCAGTTTATATAGGAAAGTGCTGTATAAATGTAGTCGTCATTATGGTTATTGACTAAAATGTACTGTATGTAATTAAGCCATGTAAAGTATTCTGTAAGAAGCCAGCCTTTTGCACTGCAGGATTTGAGTTTAGGTGTCAAATTTGCCCCACAGGAGCCAATCTGGCCACTGATACATTCGCTAGAGGAAATAGCTAAAGTATACAAAAGGTATATAGTGACTACACAGAGAGCTGCATTCCGTGTTCCTCCTTTACAGAGTAGATTGTTATAAGGCAGAACCTCCGAGGGAGAAGTGACAAAAGAGAGGATAAACAGAAGACATCTCAGGGCTCAGAGGAAAACTGGTGTGGGGTAGATAGCTCTTTGAGACCCCATCTTCCCATCTCATGACTGCTGATGAAAGAGCCTTCTCCTCTACAGCTCCTGTCATTGGAAACGGCTATCCTGAATTTCACCCCCTCATTTCAACTGTTAGCTGAAGATATGTTTTTTTTTTCTTTTCTGGGACTGAACCACTTAATTTGGTTCTCCCTCTCCTGTTATCTTATTCTTTAACTCTGTAGCTGCATTATTTAATTTTGCTAAACATTTATGCAGTCTAGTTTGGATAAAGGACATTATATGAAATTGTTTTTACTGTAAAACATTGCTAGTATCCTGTTGCAAAACTACTTAGGTCCTATGGAAAACTTAATTTTACAACATAATTCAGTGATTGATCCATCTGGCATATTTCATGTTAATGTAAAAATACTGTAAATGAAGAGACCAAATGTTATGGTATATCATTTGACAATGAATGCAGCAAACTAGGCCCATGCATTTTTTCCCATCATTCTACTGCTTTAACTCAGTCAGTTAAAGATTGTCATGCACTCCCCTAGCACTGTTTCCTCATGCATCATGTTGAGTCATATAGGACTACACATGGCGGAGGGGAGTTTGATTTCCTCCCTCCCCCATATTGTGCCTGTGATAAGTGGCCTAATGGAGCTAGGGTTCTATAGTCACCTTACTCTGGGGCTACAGTGATGCCAAGGTTTCTAAAGCAAATTGCAGTGACAGATCAAATATGTTCTGTATGTGATTCACATGGGAAGGAAAACAAGTCTCTGTGGAGCAACTAGTTTTGATTTTTGTAGAGAAGTACATCAGGGTGTGCTGTTTAGTGTATCACTTATTGGGCTTTTTCAGACTGTGGGTCAAGCCTAACTTTAACCAAAGTGGCTGAGAATAATTTTGATCAGATGTCTTGCCAATGTTATAAATAAATTGGATGTGGGGGGTTGCAGATTGCTTACTAATGGATTACAGTCTTTCTCATGGAAGTATTGATTATAATCAGCTTATACTTTCATGGGTCTGTGACGAAGACAAATGGATGAAATTAAAAGGGGAAATCAAGTTAAAGTTTTGCGGGGAGAGGAGGCGGTGTGATGGAGCTTAATTTCCCTTTAGGCACTGAGAATAATTAGACTTTGGAATTCTCTCCCTGGGGAAGTAGTCACAGATCAATCACTTGGGACATTGAGTACTAGATAAACACTGGAAAATGGTGCTGTAGGGAGCAATCCAGCATCGGTAGTGGGATGGACTTGGATAAACGAATACAGTGATTGCCATTAGACAGTCAGTGTTTACCACACCAACAGATAGCACACTACACTGTCTGCCGTACCATGGTGAGAGGCAGTGCCTGCCCCACACAAGCCCTGAGCAGGCTAATGAGGGCCAGAAGGGGTCAATTAACTTTACATGCTGTACCTGCAGGGGAACCAGGGTTTGATAAGGCCTAATGGCTGATGAAGCCCAGCTGGGATAGGATTAAAGCCCAGAAGTGAGAGCAGGAAGGAGGTTGCAGAAAGGGAGTCTGCAGTCACTCCCTGGCAATTGAGAGGTGGTGTGGAGAAAACCTGCTGGAGAGAATAAGTCTGAGGTTTTACCCCCGAAAGCAGCGTAAACCCAGAGAAGTTATGGGAAGGAAAGTCTGAGCGAGGTTGGGTAGGCGGAAGTCCAGGGAAACAGAAGCACTGTCCTTGGCTGCTGGGTATAGGACCCTAGCTGGAATCCGAAGTAGAGATAGTGTCTGGGTTCCCCCTAGCAGCCACTGGGAAAATGGCACAGGACCTGGAGACATGGGATGGAAGAGTGTCTGAGGTGGCATCTGGACAGCCTGTCTGGTGGGACTTTTACCTCAGAAGGCTTTATGAACTGGCCAGAGGCCTGAGGGTAGCTTTAGTCATGGAGAGGGGCCACAGCATGAGCAATGCACCAGAGAGGGAAAAAGCTAATTCCCAGACCCAACCGCCAGGGGTGTACTTGGGGTGAGTGGAACCCCCATTATTTCCTTTTCAAGGAAATACTGCGGTGTTCAGGTACCAGAATCTGGCTTGTCAATGGTGATGGCTGAAGGTCTTTTCTGTTTCTGGACTCTGACTATTCAGTGGGCAGGGTTCATCTAGAAATGCAGTTGCCACATTCCCTTCCTTGAGAGATTCTTATAAGTCAGTGGTCCCCAACCTTTTCGTCTGGCAGGCGCCAGACGAAGGACCA
Source organism: Mauremys reevesii (assembly GCF_016161935.1). Taxonomy (NCBI): domain Eukaryota; kingdom Metazoa; phylum Chordata; order Testudines; family Geoemydidae; genus Mauremys; species Mauremys reevesii. The sequence continues at coordinate 22,563,924 of NC_052633.1, read as the reverse complement.
TGGCGGCAGTCGAGCATCCGCCGAAATGCTGCCGAATTTCGGCGGCGACGCCTCTCCATGACGTCGTTTGTCGGCGGCAAGCGGCGTCATTGAGAGGCGTTGCTGCTGAAATGCTGCCAAATTTTGGCGGCATTTCGGCGGATACACGACCAACGGCCAGGACGCAGGCACATTTAGGTGCCCTTGCGAGTGTCGCATTGGAGACCCCTGTTATAAATCATACCAGGATCTTCAGAGGATGGGAGGATGGGAACCACAATATTAATCCCAAACTTGCATCTCTTGACTGCCTGTGGAATGCTAGAGATCATGACACCAGCCTAGCCTATTGTACAATTGGATGAGTGATGGGAGGACGTAGGGTATACTTAGTTGGCCATGGGGCTTGAGCCATGATTGATCATATTTGGTATGAAAAAACTGTCTTTTAATGTCCATTATTACTTTTTAAAAGTGCATAAATCTCTACGCATGAGACATGCCGACCAATGGAAGCATCTGAAAACGTGGACTAGTGGGCTGTAACATATTGAAATGTGTTTAATAGCTTTTCTGTTGAGGAATATTGGCTAGTTGTCACACTGTTTCTAAGCTTTCTGGTGGTGTCTGTTAATCTCAAGAGGATCTTTGACTTGTCAGTTTATTGCATTTTTAATTTAAAGGATGTGGGTCAGTCATTCCCATGGCTGCTAGGGGATTGACATGGTCTTGTGAGCGGAATAAAAGTCTTGAGGGTGCTGCTGTAAATGAAGGGTGACTTACTGGAAGGAGGTTCATGGAAGTGACTAAAAGTGCTTTTGAAATTCTCACTGGTACATTCTCAGAGATCAAGGACATGAATGTGGCCCTAACTCTTTAAAGAACTGCATTCTTTAAAGATAAACTTGAATCGCTGATTCTAAAGCTTCTTTAAATTCATAGTTTAAAAACAATTTCACTCAAGTTATAGAGTGCAGAATCTCTACTGTTACTTCGGTTCAAAATCTGTGGTTTCTCGTGGGTTGGCAATGTATACATGAGAGCAGAATTTAGCTCATGGTGTTTAATCTTGCAGTTACTGAAACTACTGCTCAAGCTTGATAATTGGTGTGTGTTACTCATTAGATAAAATATTTCTCCTTTTTATAGTGTTCAAATCTACATTTAAAGGACTTCCACGATCAGACAGGAACTTATAGGTAACAGTGAGACAAAAGAGTGGCTAGATTTTAGCCTAGAGTAACTAACTATATTTGAGGAGTGTTAGTTTAAGAATTGGATAACATTTCTTGGCTCGGGGATAGGAGAGCTAATTCACAGTAGTTTCAAAGTGATTTTCATTTGTAGTGATAGGTCATGATGAATGGGCTGTGACATTATGACTCAATCTTTTATAAATTACATTCATATGGTTGGCTTATTTTGAAAAGCAAGTTGGAAATAATATAGGCCATAACATGTCTCCCTTTCCCTCCCCTTGAACAGTTCCATAGCACATGTGCTAACTACTTATGCTAAACCAGTGGTTTTCAACTAGGGGTCCATGGCCCCCTGGGGGGGTCTGTGAGCCATTTCAGGGGGCCACAGGGCCCTGCAGCTGAAGACTAGAGCCCTGAGTCCTGGAGGTAAAGCCTGGAGCTGCGGGACTGAAACCCAGAGCCCCAAACCCCAGCTGAAGCCCTGAGCCTGGTGACCCCCATGGGGTTGAAGCTGGGGGCTGAAGCTCGGAGCCTTGAACCGTGGTGCCCCTGCAAGGTTAAATCCAGGAGCAATGGGGCTGAATCCCCGAGCCCATGGGCAGAGTTGTGGGGGGAGGCATGGAGGGCATTGTCCCTCAAACTGCAGTGCCTTACCCAGAGCAGGGCAGTCCTGGGGCAACTCTGCATCCTCCCCCTACCCCCTTCTGTCCTCCAGCCCCCACAGAGGCCCAGCCCCCTGACCAGGTCCTCGGTAGGAAGTTGGAGCCAGGCAGTGCAGGGTGGCTTCTGCTCTGGGTGGCGCTATGGAGCGGGCAGCCATGGAGCTCCCCTGTCTCCTGCTGCTGGTGCCCAGGGTTTTGGCTGGTCCTCAGCTCCTAGCCCACTTTGACTGCTTGGGAAGCTAGTAAGAGCCGCTCGGGCAGGGGGACCTGGCTCCAGGGCTGGCAGACCCCTCGGGACTTGGGAGCAGATACCGCAGGGGAGGGTCTCTAGGGCTCCTGGCACATAGCCCCTGGCTACCTCCCCTGCCTGCACACATCTCCTAGCTACCCCCTGCCTACACTGAGCCATTTTCAAACTTCTTTGAGCTGAGTCATCTCCCCCCCACACCCCCACCTTTTGAGTTATAATTTTTGGTTGCACCCCACCCCACACAACCCAGACAGACTGGGTGTCCCGCTGAGGTGAGTCGGGGGGGAGGTGGTGTTCCCTGCCCGGGCCCTGCCATGTGGCACTGGCCTGAGCCCCACCAGGTCCTGCCCCTCAATAGAAATCAAACTATGCTTACGCCTGAGGCTCTGTCCAGTGGCCGGAGGCCCTGAGTCCCTCTTCACAGCAACTCTCCCCCCTCTGGGCCCTGAATTTTTAATAGCATGTTGGGGGAGCCTCACAGAAAAAGGTTGAGAACCGGTGAGCTAAACAATCTGTTTGATCTTGTGGCACTCTGAGCATCTTTCCCCGATCTGAGGAAGAGCTCTGTGTAGCTTGAAAGCTTCTTTCTCACCAGCAAAAGTTCGTCCAATAAAAGATATAACCTTTCCCACCTTGTCTCTTTAATGTCCTGGGACCGACATAGTTACAACAACACTGCATAAAAATGTTGTGAAATTCTTTATTTTCGGTGTTCTCCTGTCGGTATAATGAGAATGCCCCCAGACAGTAGTAGCATAGCAGTGCTAGAGCTTCCTACAGGCATAAACTGCTGCAACTCTGACCTTCATTTAGAGTACTCATTTACCACCCTAGTGGGAGGTTTGGATGCAGGTCACCTTGTAGGATCCTTTAGACCTTCATCTCTCCGTTGCTTGTGCAGGCCGTATCAAATGCGTCAGGATCACAGATGTCATAATAATTGCTCATAATCCGACTGTGATGTGAAATTCAAACTGTTTTTTCTGAGTTGAAAGATTGTGAGAGGATCTAGATTAAACAAAGCACAGCTTGGCCTGTATTTGTTAAAGTCATGAGTTACAAACTGAAATTCTCGTCTGGCACATCTCTTCCTGGGCTCCATGTGAATCTGGTTGGTGTTAGGATAGCAGGATTGGACCCATAGTAAATAAATACACATTAATTAGAAAGACAATATTCAGACACCAATAATTGTCATCTTACAATAGTTATGGGATTGCCATTAGAATATTATCATATGCCTACCAATGAATCATTAAATAATAGCCCCCCTATATAGAATATCTTAGCTCTCTCACACTCTTCCCCTCCCCCCCATTGCCTTGGAAAGATGGTGGGCCTATATCCAGGCTCAGTCAGTTCAGCAGATGGGGCAGTTAATTCCTTAATGAAAGCATCATCACAGAGGGGATGGGGTCAATAGGGGAAATATACACTGAAAAAAACTGCAACACATTTATTATGACAGCAGTAGACTATAATTCTGCATTAGCCACCAAATAAATAAAGCGAGTTTTATTTTTTAAAAGCACATTGTAAATGTTTTTGGAAAAAATTGCTCATTTGAGGTTTAAATACCCTGAAGATCTGTTCACTAATAGATTTCTCAAACTGTCCCATAATATGGGAACTCATGCACATAATTGGTTTGGCTTTTTTATGGGAAAAATATTCACTCTGTTATTCTGCAAAGCAGTGTTAATGGGGGGACAATCTACTTACAGATGTTTCTCTGAAATTGGTGTGTAGCATGGTATTTGGAACTCAAGGCAGTGGTATATTCTACTGGAACCGCCTTATTTTAGTTGTTACTACTATTCTCTAACTTCTTTCTGGTAACACTCACAATGTGCTAGGCACTGTACAGAACTTAAAAGAGAGCACTGATCTTGCCTTGAAGAGCTTACAGTCTTAACTAGACAGAAGACAAGGAGCAGAGGGAAAAGGTACTACATACAATAAAGTGATGATGACTGGCTATATGGGATGGTCTAGATAATACTTAGTCCTGCCATGAGTGCAGGGGACTGGATTAGATGACCTTTTGAGATTCCTTCCAGTCCTATGAGTCTATTATTCTGTCTGAAATACAATGTTTAAAGATGTGTAGATCATTCCCAGTTACCCACTCTACCTAGTCATTATCAAGCAGCTAATTGTTTGTACACATTTCAGCATAGGATTTGAATGCAGGATTTTCATGCAGCATGGCTGTCATCTGGTCAATTTCTGAGGAACAGAATCTAATTATTCCATGGAAATGACTTCAGTGGGAGTTTCATCTGCAAAAGGCAACTGGGATTTGGCTCTATGGGCTTGATCCTGTGTCAGTGAAGTTAGTGGAAACTTCTCTATTGATTTTAATGGGTGTAGAACCAGGCTGAATCTATATAACATCTGTATAGCTGCCTATTCCTTGCCATGGTACCTTTTCCCCATTGGGTCTCTCTACAGCTGGTGGGATGAGATAACAGAGTTATGAACACCAGAGTTATGAACGGACTAGTCAACCTCACACCTCATTTGGAACTGGAAGTATCCAGTCAGGTTGCAGCAGAGATACCGCCCCCCCCCCCTCAAAAAAGGCAAATACAGTTCAGTACTGTGTTAAACGTAACTACTAAAAAAATAAAGGAAAAGTTTAAAAAAATGTTTTGACAAAGGTAAGATAACTGTTTCTATGCTTGTTTCATTTAAATTAAGATGGTTAAAAGCAACATTTTCCTTCTGCATAGTAAAGTTTCAAAGCTATATTAAGTCAATGTTCAGTTGTAAATTTTTGAAAGAACCGTAACATTTTGTTCAGAGTTACTAACATGTCAGAGTTACAAACAACCTCCAGTCCCGAGGTGTTTGTAACTTTGAGGTTCCACTGTACTGGCAAAGTGGTGGACTCGATGGTCTGTGACATTTTCCCTAGTTATGGTCCAGTTTCAGCAAGTACTTAAGCATGTGCCTGACTGTAAGCACATGGGATTACACATTTACAGTTTGGCATGTCTTTAGTTTGCTGGACTGGGGCCTGTGTTTGGAATTGCAATTCCTGGGAATGGTGTTACTTTGGATTAGAGACTCCCAATGGACTAGATCCAAATTTCTTATTGTAATGATTTAAGCTTTACTTGTGGGGCGTTTAAATACTTTACTCGCTGGAATTGCATATCAGAGTTAGCATCTTTGTAGATTTAATCCAGCTGCCCTTCTGTAATGGGCCTATGAGAAGCACTGTGATGTTTTTTCTCCCTGTGAATGGAAATCCCCATTCCAGTCCCATGTTATGGTTAGGCTGTAGAATTTGGTACTTGATGAGAACTGGTTTCTTTCTTTCAGAACAGAGGAGTATCTGTCTGTTCAATCTTTCCCATAGGGAGTTTCTCCATCACTGTGCATGAGTGAGTTGACATAGAGTGGTTGTACTTCAAAAGCTTGCACATGTTTAGATAAAGTTACCTTAGTATGTGGTGTTTCCTATATTTCTCTATGCTTTCCATTGGGGATATAGCAGATATTTGAAATAAACTTATTAAGAGCCAGATTGTGGCCTGGGCTACCCAGTAAGAGCCCTATACTCCGTGTGGCCTCCCCAGACCTAGAATTGAAGCATACAGGGTAAGCAAGTGCTGTGCATCTGTTATTTACCCGCCCAACAAATGGGCCAGGAGTGGGCAGACCTTGACTCTTATGCCCCTCAGTGTGCCAGCCAGCTGAGCTGAGCTGGTGGAATGCTGTGTGCGGGGACAAGTAATCTGCTACTGCGAAGGCCAGAAACAGGTTAATATTACAACTTCTGAAACAATGGGGGAGCAGGGCAGGAATCTGAGGCCAGAGTCCTTCCTGGTACTTACTCTTGAGGCAGTGCAACTTCAGAATTATTTGCTGTATTGCAGTTGGCAAGTTTTTAAGGATATTACTGTCCTTGAAACAAACCATCCCTGGAAACTTCAGATAGTAAAGTTAAACATGACTGGGAAAGATACATCCAAACTCTGGGTTTGGGCCTAGTTCTCTGCTACTTTTTGATACCTAGATTCAATACTTCTTGAAGGAGAAAGGATGGTCTCTAATTCTATCCTATTTTCATTTGAAAGTGAGGAGGAGTGAAATGCAAAGTATAGTAGAGGGTTGTGCATAGGAATGTTCTGTTCTGCAAAAGATAACTAGTGAAGGTGGTATGCAATACATATTCTGCAGTTCCTTTCAGTCTCTCTCTGAAGGAACACTTGTAAATGATGATGATGATTTGCTATGTTTATTTCAGCTCTTATATAGTCCCCAAGACAATTAATTCAGATGTAGAATACTAAAAGGGATCATTGTTCCAATCCACAATCAAATGAGTGTCAGAGGAATAAATGGCTGGTTTAAATTGTAGTTTTAGATAGATCTTTTATAGTGAAAATCTTAATTTTGTAAAAATTCCATTAAACAGATTTCCGTTTGACACGGTACAACTATGTGAAATGCCTAGGTTACTAGGGCCTGTGGCTGGGGACTGTTAACACTGGATTGAGTTGATGAATCAGAACGATAACCGGAATGAATTCTCTTTGGATTTGAGAATGGGTAATAAACTATCCCTGCACTAGCTTTTATGCCAGTAAGTTCATTAAAAAAAAACAACAAAAAAAGTATTGCAGTTTAGAGAGCACAAAAAAAGACACACAAATGGAGTGACACAGCGATACATAAAAGCTTTTTATTGTCTTGGACTTGAACTATAAATGTTATCCAGTCCACAAAGTGCATTTCACTTTGTGATCTACTCCAGTCAATGAGAGCCAAGTCCGGCCAATACTGAATGCTTGTAAAAATCCCACTCTCACGCTACTCAGAACAAATGCATGGCTATTAGCCAGGATGGGTAAGGAATAGAATCCCTATCCTCTGTTTATCAGAGGGTGGAGATGGATGGCAGGAGAGAGATCACTTGATCATTACCTGTTAGGTTCACTCCCTCTGAGGCATCGGGCATTGGCCACTGTTGGTAGACAGGATACTGGGCTGGCTCGACCTTTGGTCTGACCCAGTATGGCCGTTCTTATGGACCAGTCATGCATAACCCCGTCCATGCCAGGCAATGGTGCTGAGGTTGAGTGTCTCTCTAGTTCACTCTGTGGTGCTTAGGTAGTGTAACCCACTGAGACGTAGTGGTTATGGTAAGCAGACCCATAGCATTTGCCAAATCATTAGCATGTAGGCTCTGATTCAACTGGACATTTAAAGGACTTGTTTAAATCCTATTTTCTTAAGTGGTTTGCTAAATAGGGATGAATTCATGCACATACTTAACATTGAGCATGTGTGTAAATGCTTTGCTAAATCAAGGCCATAAATAAAAACTTAAAAGCAGCCTGGAGAAAGCTTTCTGGTTGTCCTGGTCAGAAGAGAATGAGCAGGGAAAACTTAATGAGCCTCAGTGGTTCTCAGATTACTGAGCCATCACCTGTTTCAACATGTAAGTATAGGGCCAAGCTGTGACCTTAGATGCAGAGTGTTAGTCTAGAAATCTGTTACTGCGGTTGAGCGATGAGTGAGAAGTGGAGTTTTGGAGATGTAATCATGTGTGCTGTGCATTGGAGATTATCATCAAAATGGTAGTAGAGATGCTCCTCCCTTAGCTTGCCACTCTTGCCTTCTTGGAACCTGTCCCAATTTAGAAGGGAATGTCTCTTGTTTTTGAGGGGACTGTCCCCAGCAAGCTCCAGTGTTTTCCCCCCAAGATATCATTATTTTACTTTAATGTTAAGGACCCAACGTTGATCTTTTTTCCATTACCTGTGGCCCTTTGCAGTGGGGCTGCATTAGCCTCTATGACCCAGCCTAAGGATGAAGAGAACCAGGATCAATGACTTGCTTCCTTGGAGCAGACGAGTCCTGGTGCACACACGTGTATGCAAGCCCCGGTTGATATAAGTACTGGTTGGGATGCTGCAGTATGCAGCTTCCTGGGGTTTATGCATCTCTTGTGGCCACTTAAAAAAGGAGTGGAGGCCTTCCTGAAAGCTTGGACATGTGGAGCTTATTACTCATCAGTCTTTAGTTGACACCGTTGTCCCTTGTCTTATGCGCATACCATCTTTGTGTAAAGCTGTGTACATTCAGAAATGTTCTCCTCTGTACCCAGGAGCTGTATTGCATGTGCACAACTGGCTGAATTAAGGATGTTGTTTTGACCGTAACTTTTAATTTCCTGTGTGTGGGTTGTTTTGGGGACGGTTTGAGTGTTGCGCGTGTGGGTATACAACAGATTGGCTTTTTAGATTGCAGCTATAACTAGATAGAAAGATAGACAGACTGCCTGCTAAGTACTCGTCAGAATGGACTGGTGGGGATGAAAATGTGTGAACTTGATCACAGAAATGCTGCTGTACTTTCATTTGTCATTTCTCTTTCCTTGATCTCCACTGATTGCAACGGCTTAAGTGTCTCATGAAGAGAGTGATGATCCCTCAGGTAACCCGATCCCAAACTATTTAGAGCTTTACAGGTTGAAATCAACACCTTTATCTCCTCCTCAAAGCATGCACCACAAAATGCAATCTTCAGTTCATGTTTGCTACTGCATCTTCAGTTCATGTTTGCTACTATAACTATGAACTCAGCAGAAAACTTCCTTGAAACACTTGGTGTTAATTATTTGTATGAAAGATCTTGGAAAAGTAGTTGAACTTTTGTATCTACATTGACATTCCATGTTTTGGCACACTCTGTATTCTTCCAGTAGGTTCATATAAATAACCTCTATTAGTTATGTGGCACAGTACATCTAGATGTTAAGATATGTCAAAGAGATGGGTAGCACTTGCAGTGAAAGATGGCAGTTTCTCTAGAAGGCATAATTTGTTTAGGCTTTGTAGTCTTGGAATATTAACTTATCCACGGGTTTCTTGGAGATGGCTATTCAATGGGAGGGGTACTGATGTACAATTATATAGGCATACCTCCAGATTGAATTTGTTGATAACTATATATAATGCCTAGGGATGTCTCTTTGAGATCGGGACTCCATTGTGCTAGGTGCTGTACAAACACCTATCAAAAAGATGTCCCCTGCTCCAAAAAGCTTACAGTCTAAATGTTGGAGGCTTTCATTGACTGACCATTGGGGTCGTGATGGATGCTGATGCCAATGAAAAGGGCAGGGGTGGGGGAAGTATTTTGTAAAATTACAATGAAACAAATTCATCCCTGGTATAAGTCAACTGAAGTGAATGGGGTTATATAGCAAGCTTGAATGTGGCCTGTTATGTTTTCCTGAGAGGTACTTAAATGCCACAGGCCCTTCTTATATTTGCTTTATGACTGTTAATCATAAAGTACTGCATCATGGTAAAGTCACACAGTACTGCTAGTAAATAACTTTATTACAAAAAAAGAGTAGTTGTCATAGTGGTGAGGTGACAGCTGAAGAGTCAAGCCCCTGGTTAATCTAAGCATATATAAAATTAGACTGTAGTCCTGGAGTAAATCAAGGGGATTGTTAGCGTGGCTGCGTGCCAGCCTTTTCCTTCTTCCCAGGCCTAAAAACGAGAGAGAAATTGGAAAGAGGAATGAAATGTTAAAGCCGGTGAACAAAGGCTATTGATCCTGTTATCAGAATGAATGGTTATCAGTAACTGAGAGAGAGACATTTTAGTAAAAATAGCTTTTGTAAAACTGCCTTAAAAAAAAGGAAATAGATTCAAATGGGAACAGGGTTCCCCATACTAATACAATAAACATAACAGGAAGGGAGTGGCCCTCAATCGTGTGCTAACCTTTTAAAAATAGGAAATAGCATGATACTCACAACATGAAAACAAGTAACCTCATGGCCTTATACTGTGTAAGCTCTCCTGTTCCACTTCCTTGCATTTTGCCATCCCTCCCTACTCCGGGATGTTTCTCTAACCTCCACTGTAAATTACTTGGGGAAGGGACTGTCTCATTTGTCCATGAAGTGTTATGTACACCACTTTTGATGCTCATACTCTGTTGATGGGTGCAGTACGATAACCTAGAGAGGCAGTATAAATAACAGGAGTCTCCACATTAATCCTACAACTAGCTGTCCATGATTACACTGCCTCCCCACCTGGCTCAATAGGTGGAAAACATTATTGGACTGTATGGGGGGGGAGGGGAATGAAATGGGGGGGGGGAGAGTGCATGCCAGAGAGATGCAAGGGTAGCCCCTCTCCCATGAGCTCTTAGCCTGCTATTGACTAGCCAGAGAGATTGGAGTGGATTGACTCCTCACTTCCCTTCCCCCCTGAATTAATTTAAATTCTTACCCAGGTCTTTTGGAGCTTCCAGCTCTCTCCCTCCGTCCCTGTTTTTGTGGTATATATGAACTGTGTTCTTTGGGATGCCATGGGTCTGACCAATTGCTGGTTTAGGGATCAGAAAGGAATTTATTTCCTGTCAAGGCCAAATTGGCAGAGGCTTTGTAGGGTTGTTTTTTTTCCTGCCTTCTAAAGAGGATTTAGACTTATTATATTCCAATTAGTATGAAGGTTTAGTTCATCTCAACTTGTGTTCAGTGTGGAGACAAGGCCAAAAGGGCCAGGGCCCAGAATGAAGAGAGATGGGATTTTGTGGGCGAACCTTGGGCCTACGGGAAAAGGGGAGACCTGAAGTCTTAGTCTGAAGTCTGTTTCGGGACCTCTCGTGGGGAGGAGGGTGAGAGGATACAGCTGAGCGAGGTGAATACTAAGAGTAGGCAGAAGAGAGTCTACCCCAAGTTATGGGTTATATAGTAGCAGTCCTGTAACCTCCATTCTGGACCCACTTAAATGCCTTCTTTGGAGAGATGGGGGCAGATAACACCCTGCCCCATTGTTAAGCTAGGGTCTGCTGCTTAAATCCATTCCTGTGTCTGTTCCAAGCACACATGGATATGGCATGGAAGGAGTTGGTCAGGACATGCAGGGGAATGAGGATAATCTTTCATTTACTATATATCAAGCTGCTTCTCGCCCATGCTTAAAAAATAAAACTCCTGAAAACCCACCCGATTTCTGCTTCAGTGACTGCACACCATTCTCGGTGTGTTCTGTATTGTACTGTGCTGTTACACCTGATCGTGCCTTTAGGACTTGTTAATGTTTGGCTCACCCTCGCTACAGCATTGTGTGTGCTTTAGGGCACTCCAGTATATAAATAACAATACAGTGTGGCTTTCTCGTACTGAGAAAATAGAATGTCTTTTTGCAACACTCTCTTTCCCTCTTTCCTTGGTTCAATCGTGGGAGATAATATTTTGGGGAATAGAGCTGAGTATAGCGTAAGTCCTAAAATGAGGATGGCTCTCTCTTTACTAACCTTGGTTTGGTACAGCAAGTCAAGAGAGTGTCAAAGAAACGTATCCAAATAAACAATAATGAAAGGAACAAACTGGTTGGGTTCATCTAAAATATAAATAAAAAATAATCTATTAGTACGGGGCTTCCAACTCGGCACTTGCCCAGAACAGAGGGTCTGGTCTCAGGAGGTTTTCAAGTCTATGTGGGCTAATGTGTCTAAGTCAAATATTCACTATTTGCAGACAATTTAATCAATAAGCAAATTAGGTGAAAGCAAATTAATGTGATGAAATGTTGGCTTTGTAATATTAAAGGAATAGGATTCATTCTCAGTCTGACAGTCCTGGCAAAATTATTTTGATGTGGAAAAGCTTCTCCAGTGCTGTTGTAACCCACACACCTTCTGGGTATGGTGTCCTGTCCCATCTAATGGCACCAAGTGGAGGAAGGGATGAAGGGAGGGGGGGAAGAGAGAGAGTTAGTTTCGAGTTAAATGAGTCTGCTTTACAGCCTTAGCTAAGAGCCACTTTGCTTTTAGCTCATGCTGTAGAGGCTCATGTACTAAGCTTCAGAGGTCCCCGGTTTGATCCTGCCCGCCAATGGGTCGTTGGCGTTGCACTGTTTCACCCACAGCATTGTATTGCATCTAAGCGGCTTGCTGAGTGTGTTAAAGCATGCTTCAAACACAACTGTTGCTGAATCATTGTCAACACAACTCGGCCCATCCGTATATCCGAGGGGGGATAATGTTCAAAATATGATGGCTGCTCTGTGTTCTCTCTCTCCCAGTATTGTCACATGATCCTCAAGTAACAGTATTATTTCTGACTGTACACAGAACTGTTGATGTGGCTGCATATGCCCCCCCATCTCCAGGAGGCCGAAGCCACGGCATGTCAGTCAGAAATCCTATCCTGCTTGATGTTACTAGTTCCATCTGGCTCCACAGCAGAGATTAAATTGCCTTTTCTTCTTCCCTCATTTCCCACTTGGAAAGGTACACCTCTGCTGCACCTCTGAAGGGAGAAGGGAGGTTGATAAAGACATGGCAGCCATGGGGAGAGAAGTGATAACATCTAGGGCTGGCTGTCTTTATACTGCACAGTCGCAGTGTCTCTTCCTACTTGGGCTTGGACATTGTGCATGTCCGTTGCTTTACATTCAGAAGAAATCCTGAAAACAGGCATGAATGGTCACGAAACTGCATTCTGGTATTAATACATCACCCAGATTGCAGCACATCACTTTGCTGAGTTGTTATCTGTCAAGGTCAAAGGAACTTCCATTTTGGCTTGCCGCCGTTGCATAATTGAAGCTAGAGAGCTCATTCGAGAGTGAATTTCAGGTACCATAGAAAAGAGAAATTGTTACCTGGAAAAGAATTTCAGGCATCAAAATTAACATTTCACTTAAGCAAAAAGAAGGTGGACATAGAAAGGAAGATATACATAGTGTTGTGATATGGCTGCCATGTATCTCAAAATGGTAACGGAATCTGCTTCTGGCTCCCTCTCAAGAACTTAGATGCACAGAATATGTTCAAAGGTTGAGAAAATACAGAGGCAAAGCTGTGTGTGATTAGGCCTGCTCCTCCGAATATGTGTGGAGTGAGGCCAAACCTACTAATGAGGCATGCTAATTTAATTTCCAAAGGATTTTTGAGGATCGAAGACATCTGAAACAGAGCCTAGAGTGGGTCAAAACTAATAAATACAGCATGAATGACTTGCCAGTATTAGTTAAGATGCCACTAGGGATTTAACAGAGTTACGATCTTTTCAAGAGTCAGAAGGAAAACCCAACATGCAAATTGACAATGGAATAGTTTTTAGTCCATTTTTGGCTCTGCCGAACTCTACTGCAGTTTATTTTAGTTTTCAGGCAGTAAATTATATAAGAGATTTATGATCTATTTAATGATTAAACCCTCCTCCCCCTGTATTACACTTCCTCAGCTTGTGAAACCCTCCTCCCCCTGTATTACACTTCCTCAGCTAGTGCTTCAATTGGGCACTTTGATTAAATTACTATTATTGTTAACTATTCTTAGGGTCAAGGACATAGACTTACTTTCACCATAGATTAAAGAAATCAGTTTCTAACTTTTCAAGAAACAGCTTTTTGAACCTAACAGCAACTAAAAGATATTTACCCACAGTGATCAGTCTTTACTGTCCCATTTATATACAGCTGTGACAGCAAGCTATTAATCATCATGCTACATAACTTCTAGGAGCATGTGAAAACAGAAGGGGAAAGAGAATGATGCCTGAGCTTCACAATGGTTAATGTAATAGGCTATGACAGTCATTCTGTTCCTTGTGCTAAGCTGCACTCGGGGACTTCCATGGCAGCAGTGTCCACATGGCACAAGCTGGTGCACCATCGATTCACACCCTGACTTGCTGTTCATTTACTTGCTATGTGGACAAGCCCGAAGACTGAAGATGGTGGATTACCGAAGATCCTAGCATTGACTTTTCCCCTACGCTTTAGAAGCAGCAGGTGTTTTTGTAGAGAAACCATAGCACTTCTCTAGCTGGGGAGACTGGTGCACATGCTTGACCAAATCATATTCACCTCCCTAGAGATGTAGTTCCACTGAACAATTTGACCTTTTGTGCATCAGTGCAAGTGACTGCCTTTCACTAGCCAACACGTCTTGTCATGCACGTAGGTTTTGATCCTGCTCCCATGTAATCACTGGAGAAATCTCCCATTAACTTGAGTGATGCAGGATCAAGCCTATTATTGGTTTCATATCAATAATCTATTCCAGGGTTTATAAAGAGACTGATTGAGAATTCCCTGCATGCCCAAATCTCCCACTCTAATCCCTGTGAGTTTTAGATGAACAAAAAATGTAGGATTGGTGCCAAAAAGTTTCAGAGAAGTCAAAGGTAAACTAACTGCAGGACTTTAAATTTAAAACGTCACCATCTGAACAATGTTAATACCACCGAGTGCGCAGGGTTTCACAATTACGTGAAAAAGTAAATGTTCTAATTGTGTTATAGTGATTTATTACAAAACAATAGCGATTTTAGCATAGATCTGTTTTTATCAAGGGAGTATATCTGCAATGGGAATGTGAGAGATCCAAATCAGAGGGATTATTCATGTTCAACTGTTAGAATTTGAATATTTATTCCTTGTGTATACACACACCCCTCAAATCTTTTTTGTTGTTTGATATCCACAAAAATGTTACGCTTTAAATGAAAGATTTTCTAAAACTAGGTTTTATTAAACAAAGATTGCTAATAACCCAGGAATAAATCAGAAACTTTCTCATAAAAACAAATATACTAACATTTATACCACAGTGTTGATTTAAAGAGCCTAAATGCACAGTACTTGCCATCCTTAACAATGTAATGGAGTGTAATAGGGCGCCTGATGTTTTCATAGTTTCCAGCCTCACAACGGCTTACATTCATGTTTTTTTAGAGCTTTTGAGTTGTCACTAGAAAGAACTGATTGTTTTTATTCTTGCAATATCATTTATTTTTGCTTTTATGAAAGCATTAAAGTAAATTTAAAAAGCACTTAATAGATAATGCCTTTAAGTAAATTAAAGGAAGCTGTTTGTAGCCCAACTATAGAAGATTTTGATGTGTTCAACTGTTTAACAGATCCATCTGCTTTACCACCCAATTATCTCTGCTTTGTCTTAAGTGTGTAGAACATGAAATTTACTGCAGGTAGAGTGTCAACAATAGCTAGTGTAAGTCGTTGACTTTGTATTATTCTAGAATTGAAAGATTATTAATCAGAAAACCAGGCTCTCTCTCACATGGTCAAGTTTCAATAGGTGAAAAGGTAGATACCTCTCCCCGCCTCGTTTTTACTTCAAGGTTCCCTCTGTCTGTGACACTCTCTCTTTCACTAGGGGTTCTGGAACTCAGGGTAATGGGGGCAGCATCCCCTGGCTTGAAGTGGTTTCCATCATACATGGGGTTTACAGTTTGGTTCAATGGCTTTTAGCATCCCCACTATACAAAGTGTTCCAACGCCGCTGCTAAAACTAATTGTACAGGTTAGAACCAAATGGTTTGATAAGTACTTTGCAAAGTCTCATCAGCTTCAGCAATGAGCATCATTTCTAAGCTGCAATATCTCTGCTGCTCTGGTTCTGGTGATATCTCCTCCCCAGAGGTAAATTACTCTGGAATACACACTGAGTCTCATGCGTGTGTATTCCAGAGTAATTTACCTCGATGAATTTTGTTTCTGCATGTACTAATGATAAGAAATCAAATTGGATTTCAAGAACAGCGAGCTCTGTATACACAGGTCTCCTAGATGTTTAAACTATTATCTCATAAATCTGTACTCTGGTGCCATATAAAACACAGTGTGAGGTCCTCTGAGAAAGGTATTTCCTCCCATTTTTAAAGCTCAAGTCTCGTTTTGCTCTAAAATGTGAGGCTACATGTGTGATTCTCAACTCCCACGTTCTAATGGCCTGGCATACAGCATACTCTAGTCTAAAGAAAGAGTGAGATTTTGATTTATTTACCAAAATATAAAGTAATGGGCCTTTACTTTGTAACAAGGAAGCTGCTATGGGGCTTTAACTAAAGCTCATTAAAGAAATGGCAATCCTTCCATTGGCTTTGCTGACATCTTTGTTGTTAGGGAGATGCAAGTGCTGCTTGACCTGCTAGAAGAAAACTATTGTGATTTATGATCTTTACAAAGTGTGCGGAGTCTTTGGTTTTTCTGATTGTTCACAGTTTCTCTGTGAAATTATGAAAGCGAGAGGCTGTATATGGATGCAGAATGTAGACGTTAACAGTATCGTGGCAGTGGAAATACACATACACAGCCAGACATCTGTCAGCTGTTCCAATATTTTCAGTTCAAGTCGCAGGGAAGTTTTAACAAAATAAAAAGAAAATTAGGTCTTTACCAAAGAGAAGTTGGATAACTTTCATGTCTGCCTCTAAGATAGCCTCCAGACTTGCTCTCTTGAGCATACATCCTCTTCAATGTCATTTTGGCCAGAATTCCTTTAATTTCATGTTATAACTAATCAGAGCAAATGACCCAAACTTCATCTTCTAATATGCTGCTGGATTTCATTGTGTAAGACCTTGCCTAATACCACTTCACAGTGCTGTGATTCTTAATAGTACTGAGGAGTCAATGACCACTTATATTCCTGTCAGTAATTCAATATTTCAAATGGGCTGCCTTTTTTTTTTTTTTTTGGCAAAGAGTCATAACACCAGTATAGCGAAAGCTGTTCAGAGCTATTGAGCTTTGTGAAGATAAACCTTTTATTACTAGTAGGACTTTTGAAACGTTGAAACAGAATATTTCAATCAATTCCTCTGGGCTGATCTGAGAGAAGTGTCAGCAGTGGTGACTAATTTTTGTTCAGCACTTAGTCTCCAGATGCTATTGGATCGGCTTCTCATGAGGTTCCAGTGCAATTGTAGCATCTCTCTTTTGGCAGTCCACCTGTGATATTACTTTTGGAAACCTGTCTGGAAGGTTTTTGAGTGGCATTCATTGAAGTAAGAGTGCAGTGGCTTCTGTTCTGATGTTTGCCTGGACCAGTGTATTGCGATCATTCTTGGGTTTGGCATTGAGTTGACATGTGGACACTTCTGTTGACACATTAGTCATATAATCATGAGTTGTCCATTAAATGTCTTGTATATTATCCAGTGCTTTAGCAAATAAGTTCCTTGACCGCCAGTTGGTTGGCCTTTGTAAAATTTTCCATGTACCATTTCTCTCTTGCAGACTTCTACCATTTGTGCCATTACAGAAGCATTTACACCATGTATCTTTTTAATGAGGATTGTGCATGCTTTAAGTTATGTGCCAACATTTTTTTACTTAGTGGAGGAAAGGAAGATACTGATGGCACATCTAGTTATCTTCAAGATAAGTATGCAAGAGGCCTATAAAATGCCCTGAATGGTAGATTTGGGCCTCCTGTTGGAGCCTATAGGAACGATCGAATATCAATGTCAATTTGAATGTGACTATCAAATGTAGGTAGCATTCTCTGGACAAATTTAGCTAACAGATTATTCTGCAGGAGAAAACCATCTGGATGGCTAGAACTCCTTTGTAGTATTGTAAACACTGGCTATATCCAGTTAACATGGGTGCCGATGAAATGTCTTTTTTGCAGATGTTTTCAGAACAGATTATCCCCAGGCTACGGTGCTTTTGTCCCAATTTAGGAATGCAGGGAACACCTAACCATGTGATTAAGTTCACTACTTAGTTTAGAGACTAAAGCTCAGGGCTAGGACTCAGGACACCTTGGTTCTGTTTTCAGGTCTGCTACAGACTTTCCTGTATTACTTTAGTCAAGTAATTTAATCTCACTGGGTATATCTGCACTGCAATTAAAAACCCATGCCTGGCCAATGCCAGCCTCCTCAGGCTAAGGGGCTGTTTAATTATGGTGTAGAAGTTCGGGCTTTAGCTGGAGCCCAGGCTCTGGGGCACTCCCCCCCCTTGCAGGGGACTGGCGCCTGTCTCCAGGCCAAGTCCAAGTGTCTACACTGCAATTAAACTGGCCCTTAGCCTGAGCCCCAGTCAGCTGGCACAGGTCAGATGTGGGTATTTAATTGCAATGTAGACAGACGCACTGTCTCTTTCCTAGTCTATAAAAACTGGGATGATACATATCTAGTTCAGAGAGGTGTTTTGAGCCTTAATTAATTAATGTTTGTGAAGCACTTGGAGAGGGAAGTCACCATATAAGTGCCTGTTGTTGTTAAGAATATTGCCGTCACAGAACTGTCCTTGGATAGTCAGCAGCCTTATCCCAAGAAAAGATGCTTTTATTTTGAAAGAGCAAAGAAAGTCAGAAGTCACAACAACAGGCCACTTGCTGGGTAGTTTTCTTGTTTCAGAGAAGTATTGCCAAATAATGCTAAAGCAATGCCAAGTATAGAATTTTACACACAATCTGCTTGGAGGACCTGCGGCCATTTTATTCTGAAAATACTCCAGAAACCATTTTGTTGAGATAATATTCAACGTCCATAGAACATTTCTAATGAATGGTATTAAAGAAAAATCTTGCTATGCAAAAATTGTGGTGGGAATTAGTTAGAGGTAAGAGTATAGCTATTGATAAAATAATATTAGCTCTTTCTGGACCAATCCTGAACCACTCTGGCAAAATTCCCCACCTCCCTCCTCCACCCTCCGAAAAGAGAGTCACATCTTGGTTCCATTGACATTGAAGAGAGAAGAGGAGATAGGGAGTTGTGCTGAATGGGAGGTGGTAAGCCTGTACCCTGTCTCCACACATCAGATGTGCTATTCCATTAGCTGTTGAGTCTTTCCTCCCCAGTTTTGTACCATCCCCCTTGCATATGTTAAGTAACTACAAAGCTGAGAACTACATGCTTTTGGGGCTCTGAGTAACATTACCCAGACTTTATGCACTTTAACTACAGAACTTTTCTCTTGTGAACTGTTATGACACATGCATAGTTGCTTGCGGGCACACTTACAACACTATTATCTTTAGAAGTTCATGCATGTAAAAACTGGGATCAACTAAAGGAGTGACAAATAATGAATACAAATATACACGATTTCTCATTTTCCCTTGTAAAACAGAGTAACCGTTTTTCCTTACTCTGTTCTTGAACTCTGTTTTGCCCTCATGTATGCAGACCAAGAAAACCATGTCATCAATTCAGCATTGCCAACTCTCACAATCTTATCATGAGTTTTGGTGGGTTTCTTAAAGCCCTAGCTCTTGGAATCAAGAGACTGTATGAGAATCTCAGCTTCCATTTTAAAAAGTTTCATGGTTTCAGAAAAAACCTTGCAAATGTGAAACAAGTGCACCCTGACAGCTCAGAAAGCAGAAGGCAAATTGAAGGAACCTAAAAAGTCTTATGATTTTTAACCCAATCTCATGATAATTTGGGGTATGACTCATGATTTTTGAATGCTTGATGCTGGCAATACTGCTTTATCTACATTAAACATGTAAATGTCTCAGGGTATAAATATTACAAGTTTAAACTCTATAGTGTTGGCATGCCTTCAGATGAATGAAATAGAGAAGAAGTGACTTTCATACTACTTAAATATTTATAGTTGCAATAGGAAAATATAGTTGTGAAAGATGGATTAAATGAATGTCTTGCTGTGGGAACATTGTACTGAATTGTGGCTATGTCTGCCACAATTTTATATTCATGCTCCAATGAAATGACTGGTAGTGAGAATATTCCTTTAACAGTGGATGATACTCCTCCTGATGTATGTTTTACTCTACTCAACATCTGTTCCAACTAAAAATAACACTAGAAAATTTACATTTTAGGCACATCAGTTTTCCTAGGGACTGGAAACATTTTGATTTTTTTTTTAAAGTCTACTTTATTTTTTCGGTGTCAATGTCCTGAGCCACATGAGTAGGTCAAGTGTGGATCCTAAGAACTTTTAGTTTGGAACTGCTATATAATCGTTGGCTGTAGCTTGTGTATTTTCCCTGCCCCTGCAGGTAATTCTTGCTGGAAAGAGTAGGATTTAGGGGCAACCAAGCCCAGGAACACTAGGGTAGGTTCATTCTATTGACTTCAATACATCTCCTCCATGGGTCTTATCACAGAGGAGCTATGAATACCACTGGTTTTTTAATAGATTCTGTAACCGTTGTAGCTCTCCTGATATAACATCTTGGCACATGCTTGAATTTGTCACATTATAATAAGTTGGATCCCTTGGAGCCAGTGCAAGTTTTTAAGGAAATATCCCATATGTCCCATCCTATGAACTTCTACTGTAAAGTCCAAAGAAGCCAAGATGTTGAAGCTTTTTTCAGATGAATTGTCTCTTTAAACTTATTGGGCCGAATCCTCAGTTATTTTAATTCCTGTCTTTAATATTAGAGAAGTTTGTATAAAAGCAGGATCTTTGCTTCATATATGGTCATCACTTGCTGTACTTCACTCCAATGTGCTTTAATTCATTCCAATGTGCCTATATGTTAATTGCAGCACTCCTGAAACACTGCAAGAGCTGTTCTGAGGTTACTGCAATCTCTAGGCCAAATGGCTAGAGTTAATTCCAGAAAGGCTCTTTAAGTGCCTCTGTGAAAATGGCTTTGTGGAGATCCATGTTTTATTGTCCTTCAGTGGCTTATGGATTAAATGTATACAGTTTTCAAGTAGAAAGGTGACTTGCCTGTCTGTCAGACCTGCAATCTCTGCCTGGGTTCTGTAAATCAAACTGTTTGTTTGTTTGTTAACCTGACTTCAGCATCTTCACCAGCAGCGGAGAGGCTGCTGGCCCATATTTTCATTCACTTTCAATTTTGGATGTTATTTTAATATAACTTTTACATTTAGTTAATTTGGTATTCAAACAATATAGGTGCCTGCAATTGCTTTCTGTGGACCTCATCTGCAATACACCTATGAAAAAAAGCTTACAAACTCCTATGTTTAGATCCTTCTGATAAGAGCAGTCTGTCTGCGTTTTGTCCCCATTTAAGACACCGTTTTGTGAGCTGCTGATGGACATAATTGGGCATTAGGGTGTTCAGCCAGTAAAACAGAGGCATTGGGCATCTCACAGGATTCGATTTTTTTTTTTATTTTTATTTTTTGTTGCCAGCATATGGGCAGACAGTTGATAGCGGAGTGGGGCCTACATTTGTAAAAGATGGGCAGGAAACATTTCTTTTGTCTTCTGCACAACACAGAGAACTGTACTGGCACTGTACAAAATACACTTTTTGTTTAGATGTCGGGTTAGTTTTTGTAACATTACTTTATCTGAGTGACTATTTTATACAAATGGGAATGCAGTGACTGAATTGACCAGAGTGGCAGAGTGAGAACAAATCAATATTCTTAAAGTACACGTGACCTCTCAGGTCTCCTTTCTTTTTTTCAGTTGAAAGGGGGCAGATGTTTTCTGTTTCTCTCTCTTTATCAGACTTGGTCACTACTTTGATTTGTTTTTCTCTTCTGTACTTTCATTAGCTGGAAAGGCTAGATCTAACCATATTAATTAAATTGTAAAGTACACTTACCTAGAAGTTGATATAGACCAGAGTAAGTGTCTTATTGGTAAATGTTTTGTTCTTACCATGGATTAAAATCCTAATCCATCTCCCAGTGAAATCAACAGGAATATCTCATGTTGATTTCAGTAGGATTTGGATTAGGCCATAAAGTCTGAAGTCCTTATTTGTGGCTGAGACAACATGCCTATATGCAAATGGGACTACTCATTCATAACTATTTGCAAAAGTCTGACTCTGAGATTTTTATTTTAAACTCAGTCAAAACTCCCGTTGAACTCAGGCAAAATTGAATGGGAATGAATTCATGGGATTTTTGCCCGATTAAGACTGAGTATAACCCTTCTTTGACAGGGTAACTGGTTTGGTGGATAGGGGGAATGCAGTGGCAATAAGCAAGGCTTTTGACATAGTCCCACCTGACATTCTGATAAATAAGCTGGAGAAATGCAGGCTCAGCAGAACTACCATTAAGTGGATACATAATTGGTTAAACAACCGCAAACAAAGAGTAACTATTAATGGAATGATATCAGATTGGAGAGAGGTCTCAAGTGGGGTTCCACAGTGATCGGTTCTGGGTGTATTTACATTGGAGGGTGGGTCAAACTCCAGAAATGTAGCTTCTTCATGTGAGAGTTCCGGACCCACTGCTCATCATCCCTGGTCTGCAAGGTGATGTGGTCCCACCAGTCTGGGCTTGTGGCCATGCTCCAAAAGCGCTGGTCTGTGCGGGAGGCATCAGGGGCTATAGTGAGTGTTCTGAGCGGCATCACCCAGTTTGAGTCAGCCTTGTCTGTATCCTCTTCGCCTTCCTCCTACTCCATCATAAGCTCTGTCAGGTGTCTTGAGTGGGCCAGAAAGCATTGCCGAAATGTCCACCATCATCTCATGGAAGCTCTGCCCGTTTCCTAAAACAGGAGTGAAAGTGCAAGCAAGAGAAGCTCTTCAAATGATGCCTCCTCCTTATTCCTAGCTCTGGTATCTGGGAGTGCACAGACCAGAGTGACTGCTTGGCAGGATGCATTGGCAGGCTGTTCAACCTTTCTGGGGCATGCAAGGTGGACAGTCCAAGTTGTTCCACACTGCACCATGGTCAAAGGGCTAGAGCAGCCACATTTCAGGAGG
This sequence comes from Mauremys reevesii, assembly GCF_016161935.1. NCBI lineage: Eukaryota > Metazoa > Chordata > Testudines > Geoemydidae > Mauremys > Mauremys reevesii. Next base: position 22,541,392 of record NC_052633.1, on the reverse strand, counting down.
GTGCTATGGAGTCTGGGTTGTGGTTGGTTTGACTCAGGTCTGCGTGCTGCAGTGTGGACGCCAGAAGGCCAGGTTAGAAGATTGTCAACCCTAAGTTAAGAATTAGTGTAGACATGTAAGCCCTGGGTTCTCTAACTCTTTTCCCAAGGTACCCGGCCTCCTCTCTTTTCCCCAACCTACATCTTAGGTAATGTGGAGAGCAACTCTGCAGGGCCTAGATGATGCTTTGGAGGCAGCTGAGACCCCTTCTCCATGCAGAGAGTCTCTTCTCGACAGGCATCTAGGGGGATAATCTGGGCCTTTGGCTTTCCTTGGAAATTGGTATTTTTAGGTAATTGAGTGGCAACATTTTAAATCATTGTGGATTGTAAATGGCAATAGAGCACAGGCTAAGCACCTCCTGTGCAGTATGTGTAGGTGCAGCCATCTGTTATTTGAATATAAAAGAAAGATTACACTTAAGAAAAAGTTATATTTAACTCACTAAACAGACTTGGGGGTGTTTACCCATTAACCAGGCCTGGCATGGCCAGATAGCACATTTTAGACATGTTGTGCCTTCTTCATAGCTGCGTCTAGTGAGAACCTGCTTAAAGAATAGAGTCTTCTTGCTATTGACCACGTCGTGGCTTGGGAGTTGACTCAAACTATTTTGGTGAGACTGCCTGTCACTCTGAATTGTGCTTCCGTGATGTCAGCTCTTCAAGTGTGTTTGCATTTAGCAGGCTAAACTCAACCAAGGTAACACAGAGAGCCACCATTCAAGTCACTTCAATTATCGATATAGATTATGCCATAAGGACACTCAGCCAAAGGGGAGGAAAGTCACTTCTACTGGGTGTCTGCTGACGGACCCCTTTTGTGTGCTGGGCCTAGCTGCATGTTGGGCTTTGCTGTCCCTTACCATTACCCCTGCTTTTCAAATGAGGAGGATGGCTTTCCATCACAGAAACGGGTCTCTGGCGCAGAGTCTGTCCCTGGGGCCCAGCTCCATGAGTTATGCTTGTGTTAGCTTCTGCACACCCTTCTGTTAGTTAAAATACAGGTGGTGAATTTAGATCGACAAGACAGGGAAACTCACATGTCTTTCAATGGGGATATTACAAAAGGAGCAAAGGAGTTCACATTTTATTTACATTCATATCTGTACTTGACGTGTTTGATGCACATGTCCAGCTACATCACTGCAGTTCCACCAGTGTAGACAGCAGCTCATCATCATGCACAATAGAAAATGATTTCCTACTCTGGTTCAAAAGGGGGAGAGGAAAAAGAAGCTGCTGAATAGAAGGTAAAGGCATAATGGGAAGTGTTTTGACAGGTATGGTGAGGTGACTGCAGGGAGTATTGGCAGTGCTGCCACTTGAGGTAAAGACGGGATACCATGGTTATGGACTGGTTGGTATTCTGTTTAATTTGAGTGAATGTGGGAGGTCCATTAGTAATGCGTGGCTGGTTTTAGATATGGAAGGAGTTGAAGCAAAGGAAGAAGACCAGATGCATGACTTGTAAGAAGATTGTGTTGGTAGAAAAGCGTAGGCAGTTACATGGAAGTCACAGAATAACTGTACAGACTGAAATAATAGCTAGATCTTACATAGTACTTTTCATTCGTAGGTCTCAAAGAGCTTTATAAAGGAAGTCAGTATCACTATTACCATTATACAGATGGGGAAATTGTCAGACAAAGGAAGTGGAATTAGTAAAAAGGTAAATGAAATCATGGTTTACAAAAATTTCACACACTGGATAGCACTCAATGAGAGTTAGATAATGGAATTATAAGGCAAAGGTAACTTTTCTGAGTACAGTAAATATAAGTATGGAAAATTATTGGGAGAAAGTCATCTGAACTCCTACACTTTTACCTCATTGGGGACATACTGTTGCCTTGGCATTGAAAGAAATTTTGTTCATCGAGTCTTGTACAACGGTGGAAAAATATGGGCATTTTATAAGTAGCTTTGTCCTTTCTGTTTCTGTATCTCTGTGAATTCTGAACATTTCTTAACGAAGAAAATCCTGCTTGTTTAAATGTTAATCAACTAAGGTAATAAGTTTAAACCATCTTTTTATCCAAATTGACCATTTTCATTCCCTTGCTATTCTGTTAAAAGAAAAGAAGAAGGTATACTAGCTTCCTGTTGTTGCAGCTTGGAGCCTGTTCTGAACAAAGGTCCCAGTTCTGCTCTTTTAATATGGACTAAAATCAGATTAGGGACCTCTGATGACAGACATGAAAACCTGCTAAATAGAAAACTATATATCTGCCTTGTGCCTTCGTTGTGTTATGGAGATGTGCTTGGCAAACCTGAATTAAAGTGGTTATCTTTTGTCCGAGTCAGAGAGGAAAATAAGATCCATAGTAATTATTTTTACTTTTTTGTCTTGTTTTCATTTATTGCATAAACTGGGTTATTTCAATGTTTATTTTATACAAAGGAGTAATCACTTTTTTCCAGGTTGAGATCGTTAATCAGCATTGATTATAAAAAAAAAATACCCCAGCATGGGTAGCTGTTTCCTCTAGTACTGGACTTCTTGATGAGAGAGGAATTTGTCAGCTGATATACATAGAATTTATGATCATCAGAATCCACTGATTCTAGAGAAGGCTTCATCAACTCAAGTTACTTAAACTGTTAATATAATTGATACAGTATATGTTTATTGGGCAACTCAGATATGAACAATGAGTGCATGTTAAGCAGGGGTGCAAATACACTGTTAGCCTTCCACACACTACGTATCTGTCTGTGTGGACCCTTCTGCTGCACATTAAAAGCTCTCTGGTGTGCTTTAATCTGCTCCCACTTTAGAACAAGAAACCTTGATTTAAATAATTGTTTTTAATCTTGTTTTGCATTCTTACTTTAGTTATTTCCCTAAAGAAAGGCTGACTTTCTTTCTGGTTGGTTTAAGCTGGTGCTTCTTTTTGCTAACTATGAGGATACACTATATCTGTGCTCATTTATTTGTGCAATTAAATAGCTTAACATACATTTATTCAGATTCTTTAAGTTTTACATTTTGATTATGTTAGAAAATGATGAATGACTCATTTATTTACTAGTCGGTTGTGTCAAGCTGCATTTGGGTGGAAATAGGAATTAAATTTAAAATGCAGAAAAATACTTTAAATTTTGTTTAGTGAGTTTTTAATTATCTTAAATGTGTGGATACATAAGAAAAGGGCATTAAAACACATTTTTCATTTAGTGCTAACTGATTTCTTAAACAAAAGAAGTACTATCTCTAGTTAGTGAATTGAACTGATTTCTGATCACTATGTCCCTCAGCTTTTATAGAAGTGGTAGATCTCATCCTGTCACACCTAATTTTTATTGATAGATTGGAAGAAAAAAACACAAGTTTTCCTGCCCCCTGCCCCCTTTTTTTCTTTTTTACTCCCAAAGCGTTTCTCAACTTCGAGTGAACAAGTCATTGAATTGAACTAGTAAATAAAACAAAATGAAGGAAATATTTTCTTTGCACCTGCAGAAGAAGCTACTGCTGACAAAAGCTGGTTTAGCCCTTCAATAAACTCTGGTTCACAAGCTTAGCCAGTGACTTCCACCAGTTCAGTGGTTTGACTTTCTTTAAAACTTTGGCTGAAAATGTGCTGCTTGATATAATTAAAAAAAAATTAATTTCAATGATTTTGGTAGCTTATTGTAAGTTTAAGCTTTAAGATAAGTTGTCATATTTAAAAATAAATTTGAATTTAATAACTTTAAAAGAAAAATATTTAATTTAAATTTAAAAAAGATTTACATTTTTAAACTAAATAATGATTTATCCATCCTTGTCCTATATGGATATGTAAAATGATTGGAAAAACTGCTCTGAGTTCAATGTTTTAGAAGACCTCCGGGTACGCTTTCAAAACTTTGTATGACAACTTTTTATTTCTGCTGGTATTTTCTGTATTGCTCATCTCTCATGGTTATTTTTTAATTTGGAAGATTTGCGTGAATACAAGATCTTTTGTTCCTTTAGCGTTTATTTACTACTGTTCACAGTCCTCTGACATCATATTTAGCACCCATGGAAATGGCTGACATCATATCTTAAGGAATATAACTTCGTATGGGAATTAAACAATAGGAGCAAATAAACTTCTAAGCAATAAAGACTGTTTCCTTCCCTCAGGAGCAGCAAAATAAATAAATAAAAAGTAAAGTGAGAGGTGAGGGAGAAAATATGAGAGCAGATTTTATTTTTCTAAATGGAATGGATGACAGCTCCTTAAGAGTCTAGAACCCATCATGGTAATTCGCTGCTGGTGTCTAGGGAAATCACTCAGGGCTGGTCCACACTAAGAAGCGGGGTCGAACTAGGGTACGCAAATTCAGCTACGTGAATAGCGTAGCTGAATTCAAAAACTAGTTGAACTACTCACCCCCCGCCCAGACACCGGAAAAGTCTGCGGCTCCAGGTCGACTCCCGCACACTTTTTTTTGTGGTGTGTAGTAGAATCAACGCGGCCTCTGGGTTCAAACTATCGTGTCCAGATTAGAAGATTAGTTGCCGAACGGAAGTCCACGTCACCCCGGCTGGGGCTGGTGGTGGTAAGTGAGCCCTCAGATCAGGTAGCTAGTAACGCTACGTTAATTAGACAGTGTGTTGTTTTTCAGTTATTTCAGATAAATGCAGCCAAAAGTATTTTTTGATTTCACTAGTAGATAACCCAGAACATAGCTGCTGTGTTTCGTGCAGCACCATTTTAGGCAAATTGTCAACGAGAACTTGAATATCTGCAAATAATTTCTCCTCCCCTCATCAGCCACCTCCCTTTCGTCCCCATCCTTTTCATCCCTGATCCTTAGTCTCTTTATTTTCAGATCATGCCCCATTCTCTTCCTCTTCCCAGCCCCTTAATGTCCCCATTCTATCTCCCTACCTTTCTCAGATTCCCCTCCATAGGTTAGTCATCCCATTCTTATCAACTGCTGCCTCTGCCTCCTCCCCAGGGCTTTGGCACTAGCAAGGCGAGGTCACCTGGCAGCCTCCCTCAGCCTCCTTGAGGTCATCCAGGTGACGCAGCAGCCCCCAGCCGTCAGAGAACGAACTGCAGCTTCCGCACACAGCAGAGGAGGCTGTGAATGCAGAAGATGGCTTCTTAGTGTGTGGGTATCTTGTGAGCTGTTTTTTGTTTGGAAGCCTCACCAAAACTTGCCTGACATCTTGGAGATCATGGAGGTTTTAAGATGAAAGTTTCACTTCTAAAAATGTAAAGCCACTGTATGCCCCATACATAATTAAATGAGGAATAAATTACTGTAAATAGTCACACCTGATTAAACCTGTGCTGCAAGGAATGACATTAATTAAAAAGAACAGGACAACTTCCAAAGTAAAAATATGTGACCTAAACTACCATATTTGACAACATGCTTGTATTAAGAAAACTATATGGCATAGCTCTGGTTAGCAGAAAAAATAAAGCTTTAAAATAAATGTCAATTTTCACAGTTAAAAATAAAATAAAACCGTAAACTATTTTAAATGTCAAAACGTTTTAAACAATAGTTTGGTGTTTAAAAGTTGTGTTAATCTCCGTTGTGTCATAAATTATACAATGAAGTAACTCCTATGTTGAAAGTGGAGATGTCATTTTTCATCCTAGCGGCACTGGTCATTACTAAACTAACACGATGTGGACTGTGTTAAAAAGATTAGTAGCAAATTCACCATTTTCTTTACTTTCAAGAAAGACAGAGCAGGGACACCCGGGCAGCTCAGTGGATTAGTCTATCACTTCTTGAGGAATTAGCCCATTCTAGCCATGACAGGGAAATATTTAGCTAATTAAAAAAAAATTCAGAATGAATTGCCCTGTGAGAATAGTGTTCTAGGGGCCTGGAGTGTGCACCATATTGCTGTACCAAGCTGTCCAGATTTGGGCTACTTTCCAATGTTTGTTCAAAAGGCCCAGACTGAAGTATACAAAGAGAGAGCCTCCAAGTCAGAGTGGATGCAGTATTAGAACACAGTTGTAAATGTAGAACTTTGGTGGCTTATGGCTAAATAGAGGAGTTTAGCATTCAGGACTGTACTGTTAATCTCTTTATGTTTATAAGCACTAGATTAATCTCTTAGAAGTTATATAAATGAAAAGGAAGTAGTGAGAAAATTATGCCTTTGCCAGTTTGTTACAATCTGAACCAATAGTGGAAAGTACTTTTTTTTTTCTTTAGAAATAATATTTTTAATATTCTTACAGTTCTTATAAACTAAAAGTCATCTGAGTAACTTTCAAGATTTACCTCCCGTATTGTGTATAAAACCTTTTTTTGTAATGCCCCTTACGAGATTCCAGATTTGCCATCTGTTGTGACAGATTTGACATACTAGTTTTAGCTTGTGTATTATCTTCCCACTACATATTACTTAAATGCAGCCAGTTGAGCAGTGCAATAGTACAGTGGCTAGGGCTCAGGAGCACTGAGCTGGGCTCATGGTGATGTTTTTGGAAAACAGAATTAGAATGCAGCATATGTGTCAAGGCTGAATCCCCACTCTGTCACTCCGAGTGCAGAAGTGGGGCCCGCAAGGATTTTAAAAATTAATACTGGCCACTCCAGGCTTGTATTAAACTCCCAAGGTTACAGCTTCTCTCTGACCTGGCTTGGTAAACACTGCCACCACCCAAATGCAACCCCCCCCTCTTTGAACCCAGGAAGGAGCACTTGGGAATTTCTCTCTGTGGGGTGCATTCAAGCCCTTTCACCCCCACTCCAGGGAAGAGCTGAGAAAGAAAACAAAGGAAATTAGCTGTGGCCACCAGCTAATCAAACAACATCTGCACAAACCTCTTAGAACACCAAAAATCCAATCCTGTTCTTAAAAAATGTAAATGTTATTAAAAACAAAAAGAAAGAAAATACATCTGGACCTTAGGCTTTTGCTAGATTTTAAAAAAGCAATTCCAAAAATCAAGCACCCAGAATAGCTTTCTTGGGGGTTCAGCTTAAAGGTTACAAGCAAACAAAAGCATCTGGGTTAACACTGTGGAGTCCACAAGCCAATAAGAAATAACCCTAATTATGTCTAGCTAAACATTCTGATCTACTTACTCATTTGGAGCTCAGATAAGTAGTTCTAGGCATGATCTGATGATTTATGCGCATACCTGGCTTAAGCTGCTTATAGCATGGCTGCTCTGTCCCCCAGCTCAGAGAACAACAGAGAAAGGTAAAGTTTCTTTCCCAATTTTAAAAAGTTCTACCTTCCCATTGGCTCTTTTGGTCATGTGCCCACTTTTTTTCTTTACCTGGGGGACTTTTTAACCCCTTACAGGTAAAGCAAGTAGAGAACAGCTACCGAGAGGGATTTTATAGCTAACTGGCTGGCTGGGTGTCCATCAAAGGGAGCTATTTCCCCCCCCCCCTTTATTTATCACAACATGCTTTAGATTTCAGCTGAGGGATAGCTCAGTGGTTTGAGCATTCACCTGCTAAACCCAGGATTGTGAGTTCAATCCTTGAGGGGGCCACTTAGAGATCTGGGGCAAAATCAGTACTTGGTCCTGCTAGTGAAGGTAGGGGGCTGGACTCCATGACCTTTCAGAGTCCCTTCCATCTCTATGATGTGTGTGTGTGTATATATATATATATAAAACTACCAAAATATTATTAAGATTATTCTGTGCATTAGGAAAAAGAAATATCAGCAGAAGGGCAAGATTTTTCAGACAATTTAAAGAGCAATTGAAATCTTCTGGAAACGTATTGAAAACATTTTGTTGAGGGGAAAAAGTTCTACTCTGTCTTCTGTTCTTTATTGTGTCTCATTCTTTATTTCTAAGGAGTCACATGAAAGCAGGAACTTGGTCTCTTAAGAGTTTATCTGTTTCCACTGCTGATCTTCAGTTTATGACGTCACAGTAATACCGACAGCCACCAATGAGGAGGTGTGTGTAACTGCAATAAAAGACCTGTGGCAGAGCCCCACTGACCCAGATCAACTGGTGTGGTCTTGTGCGGAGGGGCTAAAAATTGTAGTGTAGATGTTTGGGCTTGGACTGGAGCCTGGGCTGTGAAACCCCACAAAGGGGGTTGGGTCCCCAGGCTCTAGTCTGAGCCTGAATGTCTACACTGCTATTTTAGCCCTGCAGCCCCAACCAGTCAATTGATCCAAGCTCTGAGACTTGGTGCTGTGTGTTTTTATTGCACTGTAAACGTAGCCACACAGGACTATGAGCAGAAGTCATATCCTGCTTGTCTTGTACAAATAGTCCCACTGAAATCAATAAGACTATTTGTGTGACTAAAGGAAGCAGGATTTGTCCCAGCTGCGGGACTGGCAACTACAGCAGATATACTCTTAAGAAGCAATAATCCTTTTACCTGAAAATGTCTTGAGTAATAAAGAACAAGGGAAGGGAAAAAAGGGAGACATCACTCTGGACAGAATAGCTCCCAAATAGCATGGTTTTCCTGAAATATCATTTAGAAAAGTTCTCTTCTTTAGTCTCAGATGATACAGATAAGTTTTATTGGTATAAATGTTAAACCCTGCTATCTCTTAGACATGTAAATAGTCCCATTGGCTTCAGTGAAAGAATGCTGTTCATTTTTACTTCTGCATGCCAGTGGGTTTGAGTGTGCTCCTGAAAGCAAGCATGAGAAAAATAAAGAGGACAGATGAGGATAAAAGCCAGTAAGTGTTGGAAGGAACAGATTATATTAATGACACTAGTAGGTGCAGCTTGCTTGCAGTTTTGTAAATGACAGAGATGCAAACATTCCTAATCTTGTAGGCAAGATAGAAGGCGGAGAAGAATGAACAAGGTTTGCATTCTACCTATTTAAAGTGATTGGATATTCTCCACTATTCTTGTAGTGTAGGAGTGAGATAGGAAGTTTTCTGGGGCAAGAGGGAGTCTTGCTACTTGCATGCTGCAAAAGATGGATCTGACACTTTATTTATTTCTGCAGATCTAGAAAACTAACACAAAGGCGCCTATTGCACACTCCAGGCGCCTTGAAACAAATATTTAAAACTACAAATGAATATAAAGGCAACGGCCAGCAACATTCTCAACCATATATAGCAATTGTTAGTTCAGCCTTATAACTGGGGGCGGAGTGCGGGAGATGGAGGGGAAGGATATGCCTTCCCTCATAATAGCACCTGAATGAAAATCCCCCCCTTCCCAAAAGGCCCTCTAATGGGGCATTGTGTCTCAAAGGTCAACAAATGTGAAGTGTTTTGGATTAGGTTCCTAAGGGAGTCCTGCTGCTCAATGGCCTTACCATCAGCTCCCTTTCGTTTAGATTGGAGGAACTCCAGGTTGAGCACCCTGCTGATTCTCTGTTGCACTAGGTATGGCGTGGTGTGTGTGGGGGTATCTCTCAAGCAGGCCATTCCCATGCTAACATTTGGAATGTTTCAACTGAGCAAGCATGATGCCTATTCAATTGGAGAAATCCACTCACATGTGTAGATCCTGTCTAAGGTCCTCACTTAAGCTCCATGGTGTGAACTACCAGGTGAGTACCTGCAAGGTGATGGTGGGTCTCCACACTCCCGCATTTGTACTGAAGAGAGGATTTAGTGCAAAGGGTACCTTTTGAGAACAGGCTGTTGGGTTGGTGATGGGGCAGATCCATTGGCCCTAACCAGGGCTGCCGACAGCAATTCTGGCCCCCAGGGCAGAACAGTCAATGGGCGCTCTTCTGGCATGGCCAGGTCTTTCACATGCCTGCCTGGCGTCCTTCGCTGCCACAGGGCAGCTCCAGGCCCCAACACACCAAGCGTGTGCCTGGGGCGGCAAGCCGCGGGGGGCGCTTTGCCGGCGCCGCGAGGGCGGCAGGCAGACTGCCTTTGGCAGCATGCCTGCGGAGGGTCCGCTGGTCCCACGGCTTTGGCGGACCTCCCGCAGGCAAGCCACCGAAGGCAGCCTGCCTGCCGTGCTTGGGGCGGCAAAATGCCTAGAGCCGCCCCTGCGCTGCCGTCAGTACCACCCTGTGTGTGCCTAGGGGCCCTGCAGCCTGCCTGGGCAATTTAAAAGGGCTTGGGGCTCCCAGCTGCTGCCGCCATTACAACAGCAGTGGTGACTGGGGGCCCCCAGGCCCTTTTAAATTGCCTGGGCCCCTGGGCAATTGTCCCCTCTCCCCTCCCCCCACATTGGCAGGCCTCGCCCTAACAACCAGCACATGCATCTAAAGTAGCAGTTGGGATGGGAGGGTTGGGGGGGGGATGTAGATTTTTTTCTTCCCAGTCCCTCCTATGGGACCTAGAATTTATTCAGGGTATGTGAATTTTGCCCTCGATAAATTGCACGGCTCCTTCAAAACAGTGTTTGGTTTTGGTTTTTTTAATCAGCTGAATTACCCATTCTGTCTTCTAGGTGTATAATCCAGTTCTTTGTTTTGAAGCTGGCAATTCCAAGGCATTAGATGATCTAGAAAGAGAATGTTTTGGGTTCTTGGGGAGGAGGGGTGTTGGTACACAGCTGCATTATTTTATAAACCCCAGATATTTGTGTTGCTCACACCCTATTGTATCTCCATATTATTTAAATAAGTTTTTCCTGTCTAGATAACTCTGCTAGGAATCATGCATTATTAAGTTAAAAAATAATACTCAGCTGGAACTAAGACTTGGCAAGTGCATAGCTGTTCATTATTTGGTAATAACTATTCAGAAATAGTGTTGAGTTTCTCAAAATACTCTATAAAGTTAGCTGACTAATGTGTGCAAATCATTCTGTAGGACATAAATATGTGACTCGCAGGTTAAAGCTATCTCATGCAGAAAATGGCTTGCTGGTGCAATGATTTAAGGAAGTGATGCATGGAAATGATGTTAATTTAAATGTCACAGTTTAGAAAAATTAAAGGCCAAATCATTCAGTTAGAACACTGGTGAGCCCTCTGCTTTTTTGTTTTTGTGCTGCATATTATAATTCCCTATAGTTCTATTATCACTATTATTTATTGTTTAAATCATGTTAGCATCTAGAGACCTCAGTCATGATTGTGGCTGCATCCTGTTAGGTACTAAATAAACACACATGAAAACACTGCCCCTTTCCTGAAGAGCATGCCCCCCCCTATTAATAATTATATTCAAATATGAATATGCATATTTACATATTGTGGTGTATATATTATATATGCGTGTGTGTGTGTGTGTGCACACTTGTGTATGCATGAAGAAACATTTTATCAAAGTATAATGTATAAACACTTTTGTCTGGGTACCTGTGGGCATCATTGTATCAACCACATGTGCTGCATTAACTTTGCCTGTGTTATGGAAATAGTAAAATTGCAAATCATGTTTGTAACTCCAGAAATCAGTGGAATTGAGCTACTGTAATATCGTTTTATCATCACTCATTAGCACTGACATAATATGAAAGAAAAAACATCTCTTTCGCCCCTTGTAGTCCTATGCTGAATTAAAGTCAGCAATAGAGCAGGCCCATGGATGGTTTCTTTGCTAGCCCTGGAGCACTATTTGCAGTGTGGTAGCACAAAGTTGATAAAATGGGCCACATTTTGCTGTCAGTTACACCTTGTGCAATGATATTAAACTAATGGGGTTACATGGAGGGTAAACCAGGGCAGAGTTGAGCTCATTATGTTATTTCTGCCATGGAGACATGGATCAAGCTCTGTTGCAAAGCAAACCCCTCTTCTTATATTTCACTGATGCAGGACTTTGATGACAGTGCTAATGTTGTCAGGCTAAAATAGGGTGGATCCACAGATCCCTCTTCCCCCTCCCCCCTTGAGTCCTCCCAAGATATGGCACTACCGGCCCTGTGAAATCTCACTGTCTCTTTCTCAGTGAGAAAATGCTTTTGGCTGCTAGTTTGGATTTCCTCCATCTGAACTGAGTCCATGCAATAGAGTTGCCAACATGAACAGTTTTGCAAGGGACAGTTTTCCAAATAAGCTGGGGGTGGGTGCAGTGATGAGCTCCCAAAATCCTAATAACCAGTTCCCTACTGGGTCCTCGGCGGCACTTCGGTGGCGGGGGTGTGTGTGGGGGGTCTTCACTTGCTCTGGGCTTTCGGCGGCATTTTGGCGGTGGATTCTTTACCCGGAGCGAGTGAAGGACCTGCCGCCGAAGTGCTGACAAAGACCTGGTAGGGAACTGCGTGGTGAGTACAAGCCCCGCATGCTTGTCTTCCCCCCCCCATCCGACCCCAACCCATGTCCTGCCCCCGACTGCCCCCCTCAGAACCCGCAACCCATCAAACCCCCCCGCTCCTTGTCCCCTGACCACCCCCTCCCGAGACCCCCCAGCCTAACTGCCCCCCAGAACCCCACCCCCTGCCCAACTCGCCCCGCTCTCTGTCCCCTGACTGCCCCGACCCCATCCACCACCATCCTGACAGACCCACTGAACTTCCTACCCCTTACACAACCCCCCCATTCCCCGTCCCCTGACCGCCCCCTCATAACCTCTGCCCCTTCCAACCACTCCCTGCCCCTTATCCAACCCCTCCTCCCAGCCCCAGCCCGGCCCCCTGACCATGCTGCTCAGGGCAGCGTGTATGGATGCCGCGCGGCCCGCTGGACTCGCAGCCCCACCTCCTTACCGTGCTGCTCAAAGCGGCAGGAGCTGCCGAGCTGCCCAGAGTGCTGGCACCAGCGGCGTGGCACACTGCGGCTCTGCGGGGGAGGGGGGTCGGGGGAGCCTCCCCAGCTGGGAGCTCAGGCGGGCTGGAAAGGACGGTCCCGCGGGCCGGATGTGGCCTGCAGACAGGAGTTTGCCCACCCGCCAGCCCCTTTAACAACCAGTTTTACACCGTCTTCTAAATTTCATGACTGGTTCTTGCAAACCGGCTCCAGCTCACCACTGGGTGGGTGGGTCTGGGGGGCCACTGAATGGATGGTTCTGTGTACAGTTGGGGTGGCTTTTAGGTTATTTTCTTCTTAGAAGTGCCCTCCCCCCAAATTTAATGAGAAGGCACATAGCGCCCCTCCCCACCAGGATGCATGTGAAGCTATTGCTTAAATGTTGCTCCTTCTCATTTCCTCTTCGAACCCCATGGCTTTCCTCCTTTTATAGTGCCCCGCTTCCTATGGCTTCCCCTCTTGTCTCCCCTGAGCTCTGTACCTGCATGTTGGCTGCTCCTGGACATTGCTAGTCATCTCTCCCAGTTGAAAACGGCCAGCTCTGCCCACCTGCAGCTGCCCACAGAGCAATATTCATCAGACTGGGAGGGTGGAATTGGCAGCTTGAATCTGGTGATGGCTGATCGGAGGTGTAGGTTCTCGCACAGCACTGAGGTGTCAGCCCCCCTGCCCTGGGAGTGCTGGAAGGTGTTTTATCTGTAGTATTCCTCCATGGGCATTGATTATAGAGCACCACACAGCTCTGGGCACAGTGTCCCACTGCTGGTCACTTTCTTAACTCATGGGATGATGATGATGATCTAAAATTCAGACCTCTTTCACCAATAGCACTTAAAATATAAGGAATTAGTCAGGGGGATCTCTTCATTTTGGCACTGGAAAGATGACACAGCAGCTGTTTAATGGCGCTCAACAATCCCACGCAATGTGTGAGGATAAGTCGGGAAAATTACATTTCCCAGAGGAAATTGCAGCAGGCATTTAGATGAGCAAAATGCAATTGCAGTACTTGAGTTGGATTTTGGAAGGCCGGTGGGTTTAGCATCCCTACTGCTGTAAAAAGTGCCATGAGCTCTTCAATGGTCAGGTTAGTGGTTTTACAGTTCAGCTGACCTGGACCATCTCTGCTGAGCTTGTGAGGTCTGATCAAGGTCACAGCGTAAGGTTGAATGCTGAGGCTATAAGTTGTAATGTAAAATTACAGGTTATAAAATTAGCATTCCACCGTAAGCTTCTCCTTCTGTCACCCCTCCCGCCCCGGTCTGTAATATGTCCCCTAAATACAGTGGCGCAAGTAGAAATCATTTCTTGTGGTACTGCACTCATGGGAGGGACACAAGGGGGGGCACGTGACCTCCCCATCTGACCCTCCATGTGACTCCTCTCCACCCAGCCTGGGGCCCCCATGCTCTCCCCATCCACTCTGACAGCCCCCTTTGTATATACAAACATCAACATGCTTAACTACTCACTTTCCCCCCAAATACCAGTATGTAGTATTCACTCTGCTTATAAAGAATATGGGAGTTAGGTGAGGAGCCATTTCAGCATATGTATGACTTATTCAAAGCCAAATTTTAAGTAAAACTGTATCCTAACCTGCTCTATGGTATTGTACCCAAACATTGCATTTCAGTGGGGGATTTAACTTCCTTTATAGGAACAGACTTCTGAAACTCTTACTAGCCCACAAAAGTGGTCCATAGTCATGCAAAGAGTCCCATTGTCTTCAATGGGATTGATCAAATGATTAAGGGTTTACAGGATTAGGTTCCAAGTTTGTAAATTGTTCTGGATGGAATTGACAATGCCTGAGCTGTCAGATTAGAAGGAGCTTCATTCGAATAAAGGTGGGCAAATGTGTGATAAGTTTTAGCTCTGTTGCTAAGATGAGGAACATATTTTCAGCAAAGTTCTTGACAGATTCCCGAGGCAGCTGGCTTAAGGCTGTCAGTGTCCAGCATTATAATCTTCACTTATAGTTCTCTCTCACACAAAGCTGGAAAATGAGGCATTTGTTTTCTTTGTTTTGCTGCTCCAGTTCCAGTTAGCAAAATGCATGTAAGACTAGTTTGGCTGCAAAGAAGAATTCTAGATACCTTGGGGACAGCACCTGATTCCCATCAGGCTGCAGAACTGGGCTGACATCAGAATCCAAACATCCTCTGGTCAGTGCAAGCAGAGGCATTCCTCTAATGAGTTGGACTTGATGTGATGCAGTCATGGATAGTTCAGACCAATCGGGAGAAACAGAATAAAAAACACCGTTTAAACACCTTCAGTCCCCCGCCCCCCGCTTCAGGGGGCGGGGAGGGAGCTAGACCCAAGTCTTTCTTGTACCCTGTACCTGCTAAAAATTTCTTGACGGTACTGCGTACTGGAGTGTACCTCCCTACTTGCACCCCTGCGTAAATAACCTCAGAAAATGACCCTATAGCAAATGGATTTTGTGAAAAAGTAGTGTCCTTTACCTCAGTGAAGAGGCTGAGCTGGACTCATCAGAAACGTGTCTTATTTTGGTACGTCAAGAAAGAACTTGTATAAGTTGTTGTGATATATTTAAGTCCTGGAGGAATAATAAGAAAAAAGTAATATGAGTATTACTTGCTTTTTGTTCTGGAAGGATGGAAGGTTTTTACATATTAAACCCTCTATCTGAGACAGGGTGGAACAGTCTTGAATTGTTTAGGATGCAAACTTTTTTCTTATATACGATGCTAACTTAATTGCAAGAAAATGCGTGCGCACACACACACACACACTGTATACACATATACCTATATATATATACACACACACACACAGTAAAAGTTATAATTAATGTAAACAGTTTTTACTGCATTACATTTTACAAAAACAATAGATTTTGTAAATGAATAGAGAGAATCTATTGTAAATTGTAGCTATAAAAACTGTTTACACAATTTATAATGTTTACTTCATATGTGTGTGCATATAATTGTGCGTGTGGGGGGGGCGGGTTTTCTGGTAAACATTAATAGAGAAACATTGTGTACAAGAAAGAGGTTTGCACAGCAAACAATTCAAGACTGTGTTCCATCCTGTTTCAGATACATTTCGAAGTGCCAAGAAACCATTTTAGGCAATCTGAAATAAAACAGAAGAAACCAGAAGTGCAAACACAAATGCAATGGAAAAGATAGTGAAGTAGAACAGCACCCACCTCAGAAGTTTACTGAAACATGAGATTATGGGTACCCATCAAAGCCGATATTTGTGGAGAAGGCCCAGTTCTGAGTATGTAGAGGATTGAATTCTAATGGACCTCAGATTAGCTATTACAATGTAAACTGCGCTGCTCTGATCTTTACGGGAAAACTCACTGTGTCAGTAGATAGTGCTGTAGTAGCTGACTAGGTAGGCATTGTTTTGTCCTTCTTCTTTTGCTTTAAGGACATACTGATGAGACAGCTAGTGGGTTGTGAACATCTTGAACACAGGTCTCAAGGTGTTTTTACTCAGCACCGCAACCTGGTCTCACCCGATAGAGACACTTCTCATGATGAAAGGAAAAGATGTTTGAAAATAAAGTTTTATGTTGAAATAGTTATTCCTGCATCTCCTTCTGTCCATAACCATGAGAGGTGGCATCTTTTTGTGCCAGTTTTCATTAAATGCCCCCACCCTCCACGCTGTATTAGTTTATACCTCTATACTATACGAAATGCCTCCCATGCTGTGAAATGTCAGACTGGTGTGCTGGAGCAACATGGTCACAATTTTCTTTTAACTTTCAAAGCTGTTGGTTTAGTTGGACGGTAAAGAGCGTATGTCAGCACCATGCAGCGTGCGCAGACTAGTGAGGAAGCGGGAAGCTGTTAGGTCTGATTTACCACTCCATCACATTGCTTTTACATCAGTGTGATACTATTGATGTCAATGGAGTTTGACTGACATAACACCGGTCTAGCAGAGTGGAGAATCGGGCCTGTTGTATACAGAAGCAATGAATGCAGTTACAGTTTAGCAAAAAGCTAATGAAAGTGCAGAGCTGACAAGTGAAATCTTTCAGTGTTGCACTCAAGGGTTGACATAAAATTGAGAAGAAAAAAGTGGAAACTCTACCACTCCATGATAGCTGAATTGTGCACAAAAGTATTGGTCTCTGACATGTGACTGTTGCTGTGATTCCATATGCTGTCCAGGAACCAAGAGTTAGTCAATACTATTGTAAAGATCATTGAGCTGAACAGCCAAATTAATTCCTGGTGTAACTCCATTAATGTAAGTGGAGTTTTACACCAAGCATGAATTTGCCCTATTGATGATGGTAAGATGCAGGAAGCTTCTGATCGGCTAAACAAGGCTCACAACACTTACCACAACGCATTTACTGAGCAGGGCTCTGAGGGATGTGAAACAAGTTGTTGTCTCCTTATTTTAGAGGCTGGCTTGAACATTCATTGAACGAGGCCCTTTCAAATGTGCCAGACTGCTGAGGCATTCCGGTGACATTCTTTGATAGGTAATAAATTAATCCAATAACCACTTGTGAGCCAAAGACTTTCTAGGGAAATGATGCAGTTACTTATATTAACAGCTGATATGAGCTTTATACCTACTGGTTCAAGTCCAGCTGCAAGCACCTGCAGGCCTTGAAACTAAAGGCTCTCCACCCTAAGTTCCTAGTGGCCAGTAAAGGGAATTTGGTGATTACAGTGGGTGTAGTTTTCACGATTTTGTTAAGGATACAAAAACTCTTCTTACTGTGTCCTGGAAAGCTAAACAGGATCTTGGATCAAGCCCTGTATTGTATTCTCTTCAGGATATACCATGTAAGACATAATGATGGAAAATTAAGAACTGCCGCACTTTTGTATCTAGTACATGTGCTCAATCAATAAATATAAAGTAGGTAACTTCTTTGGGCTCAGGAAAAGTAGCTAAATTCCAAGAAAAGATTTTAAATTTATTATTATTATTATTTAGTATTTTAAAGCTGTTTTTTTTTTCAAGCATAGGAGAACGAGGTCTTTGCCTTTAGTATCTTGCAATGTAATGGCTCAGTCCTGGGACCCTTACACAAGCAGACCCTGATATTGCAAAAATTTCTGCATGTGTTGAATGCATGTAGTTCTGTTGGCATTAGGGGGGCACGCACTTCAGTATAGGTGAAGACATCTGTAAATTTAAGCACATACGCAGTATCGGGGCCATGTACCTTACTCTTGGGAGTGATCCCATTGACTTCAAGGAGAGTATTCTGTGAATAAGGACTGCTCTCTTGAATAAGGGTTGGGCTCAAAATTAGGTATTGTACAGGTAATGGAAGTGGGAAAGGACACATCTGAACAAAACGTGATTGCTTTGTTAGAGTATTTTTTATGTGAGTTAAGAAGATTAGCTCAGATGTGATGGCAGCTGTAGTTGATATAAGAAAGGACACTCGCAGGAATTTAGCAGAAAAAAGAGAGAGGCGAGGCAGGGTGGTTGGCATCGGAAAAATTGGCACAACCCTTCTCTTTTTAATACTGTTTTTACTTCTCAGATATATATCATAAATAGAGGAACATACTGTTTGCTAGTGCTGTGTTTTTTTACAAAAGGGATAAGAAAAAGTCTTGGCCTGCCAATATGTAGATTAAAATCACAGTGAGCTGTATTTCCTGGAATGCAGCACATCAACCATAGCCTTTGGGAGGGCTAGAGAGAGCATTTCATTCATGTGCTATTTTGACAGAATGCATTGTTTTGAAAAGCCCTGGAAGTTAGTCTCAAAAACATTCAATGGCATGCATCTGTGAGGCTCGGTTCAGAACTTTTTGTAGTCATTGTTTAGAGGGCCATTTAAAAAGCCGGACATGAAAGCAGTCTGGAAATCCTCAAACAGAATCCCAAATACTGTACAATGGTATTTACTTTGGCCTAGATTGTGCCCAGCCCTGTGAGGGTGTGCAGAGGACAGGGGCGCTGGGAGGTGTGGCGGCACCTCCCTGGCTTGATGTGGTTTCCATCATAGACAGGGTTTACAGTTTAGTTCAATGGCTTTAGTTCAAATTGTTCCAACACCGCTGGCAAAAGATGGCTGGGAGGTGGGAAATGAGAAAAGTGAAAGAATTCTTCCTTACCCTGTATGCCTGTATAGAAGGCAGGCAAACGTAACCTCCGTCTGCTCCAGGCTGAGTGACTCAAGTACTGGCAACAGTATTAACACCCCAGAGTTCAGTGTGAGGTTGTGGAGTGAGGGCAGGGCCATATCCCGCTGCCCTGACTGGCACTAGGTTGACAAGCTAGTGAAGCAGCAGCCACACCGATGTGTTCTTGCCAGTGCACTCCCACTGTCTGCCTCAGGCACAAGGCCTTTGGGAGCTGCTGTTATGGGTAGTATGTCTCCACACACATGGCAATTCTGGCTGGGTCGAATGCTACAATCTAGCCCTTTTATAGGGAACATTTTTCTTCAATAAAATATAGCAAGTATTGGTCTTTCACATAGTTTTACAATGGAAAGCAAGGAGAAGTTGCTCTAGTGTTACCTGGAATTGTTTTCCAAAGCAGTCATCTCCTTTGTCCTCCTAATGAATGACCACCCTTGCCCCCACAAAAAAAGTGTCCAGTCTTTTCCCCTCAATCTGAAATGGGATGCGGGGATACCAGTATGCTATTTATGTATAACTGTATTACACTCCCTGTCTTCCTGCACCTCTCTCTTCAGGGCTTCTCAGAAAGCATAACACAAAGTTAAACCTTAGGACTATTGTACATAAACCGCTGAAAGTAGGCCTTAACAGGTCCCAGGCAGCTTCAAGAGAGAGAATGTACCATACAGTTTCTTAATACACAATTCATAAACACAAGAACATTGTATTATCTGGACCATCCCTTATGTCAGCATTTCTTAGCTCCAAGGCCTAAAATAGATAAGCTAAAATCTTGTAGGCCTCAGCCTACAGGTCTTGAGTTTCAGAGTTCCTTCCTTAGATATCTAATACATGATTATTCCTTCTAAATACTGATGAATCTTATGCTTCTATAATTCTACAACTTTGTTTAACATACAATGATTATACTGTATATAACATGACATGTTAATTAATCATAACATCACACAATAAATAATAAACTAAAATCATTGGCTACAATATCGGCAAAAGCCATAGTGTAGACACTGTTCTACCAGCAACAAACTGCCTTTGTCGGTATAACTTATTTTGTTCAGGGAACTGGTATAAACTGGGCTATCAAAAGCACTCGTGCCAGTATAA
Source organism: Mauremys reevesii (assembly GCF_016161935.1). Taxonomy (NCBI): domain Eukaryota; kingdom Metazoa; phylum Chordata; order Testudines; family Geoemydidae; genus Mauremys; species Mauremys reevesii. Next base: position 22,521,564 of record NC_052633.1, on the reverse strand, counting down.
GCTGGGTCTATATTGGGAGGGTTCACTGGCATAGTTATACTAGTGTAGACATGGCCTAAGTTATCCTGCCTTACTCTCTGTATGTGTGCAGACATGCAGAGGATTCAACTAAAATCCATGTCTCCACTCCACTGCTTCTCTCCATTGCTTTGAACCTCAAAAAACAACAACAACAACAAAACCCTGCAATATAAGCAAGTGCATCACAAAGACACATGTGCAATTCCTTTTACCACTGATGAGATGTACAGCACACACTCATTTTGCAGAGAATAGACCCTTCGGGGCCATCTGAAACATGGATGAGTTGTAGATCACAGCACAGTATGCTATCCTGGCATATCTTATAAATAATAGTGGGCTGGAAATTGACTCTCCTTTTGTAGCAGTGAAGACTCCGCACCTGTGCTCTGATCAAAATGGGGGAAAAAAGGAAAAACTTTCAAGATATCACTCTTTGGAACATAAAATATGCTTATCGTTCTGCACAGTGAGCCAAATTCTGCTGTCAGATAAACGCAATTGCAAATCAAGTCAGCAGGACTTGGAAATGTGTATCTAAGGGCTGACTTTTTTTTTCCAAATTTACACAAATAAGATACATGTTATCACACACAAAGACTTAAGCCCAGATCCTGAAAGGCCTTTAAGATCCTAACTTCCATTGATTTAGGAGCTGGGCCTCAGACGTACATTTTTCCAAACGACTAGGGATCTTGGGTGGCCAACTTGAGACATCTTAGAGAGGCTGGATTTTCAGAGAGCAGCTACTTAGCACTTACTCACAATTATCCTCCTTTAAGGTGTCCGCATAGCTTAAAATTGAGGTACCCACAATTGCTAGTCACTTTTGAAAATTTAGGCCTGAGTCAATTTATATTAACTCAGGACCTGATTCTGCAAACACTTCTATGCATGTGCTTAACTTTACTATTTGAGAAGCCCTAATGGGGCTACCCCCAGTACTAAAGTTAAGCATGTATATAAGTATTTACAAAATTGAGCCCCCCTTTTTTTAAATTAACAATTAGATTCCATGATCAAATGTTAGTGAGGTGTGGTCTACTGGGTTGAACACACGTCTGGAAATCAGGGATAATGTACTTTTTAATCCTGGTTCCACCATGACTGATTCTATCATCTTAGGAAAGTCAATTATGTTCTCTGTCTCAGTGTCCCTGATGGGAGACATGGAGGTGGGAATGATAATACTTATCTACTATAGGACTGATCTGATCCAAAGTCTGCAAAGAAGCTCCCATGGACTTCAATGGACTTTACATCCAACACTTGATGAGGCTGCTGTGAAGATTAATTTGGTAATCTTTAACTTCTTTGGTCTAGATAATACTTAGTCCTGCCATGAGTGCAAAGGACTAGACTAGATGACCTCTCGGGGTCCCTTCCAGTTCTATGATTCTTTGACCATGAAGAGCCCTACAGAAGTGCTAAGTGTTGTTACGTTACTTAGCCTGTTATGCTGTGAGAAGAAGAAAGCAGTAGTAAAAACACTTTCTACAAGCATCCCACTCTGTATCATTTTTAGAAACATTAGGTCAAAAGGCACTTGTGGCATAGAGATCCCATAAAATGTGTGTCTAAAAATATTCCTAAATCTTTGAAACCTCTTTCTGCCTGTAACTGCTGTAACCTCTTCGTAGCAATAGACCAAAACATTGTTCTAAACCCTTTTGGGTATGGTTAAAAGCCATATCACAAAATGGACTAGCTTAAAATGATAATAAATAAGGAGTAAAATGCTCAGAAATAGAAATAGGGTTCTATAGAAATCCCTAATTTAGATAGACAGGTATAATGTATATTTCAGAATCAGTGATGTTACAATGGAGAAATTGGCCTGACAGATTAAAAATGGGATAAAATTACTTTTTAAAGAGCCTTATATTTAGAATTCCTCAGAAGTGTTTTGGTGCTGTGCCAGATTCATTCCTTGTGTTTCACTTCAAGCATCTAATTTTGGATCTCCACTGTCATTTATCAAGTCTTTCTCCTGAAAACTGCTCTTGTTATCAGCTTTATCATAAACGCGGGCTTTTTTGTGTATCTGTTTTAGCAAGGCTTTTTACATCTTTGCTAAAAGAGTTTCTGTGTATTACCTGAATTAGCAGCAGTATTTACAAAGCCGCAGGTCTAAACTGACTACTTAAAAAGAATAGTGTGAGGATCAGAAAAAATGTGTTTATTGTAAAAGTGCTGAAACAGAACACTGTGGGCATATCTACATAAACACTGCATCGCAAGCTGGGGGGTAAACCTACTGCACCCCAGTGTACCATGCACTAAGTGTCACGGGGACCCTGCTGCCGTGCACTAATTCCTAGTGTGCATTGCAGTGCGTACTAGGGAACGTTGAGTGTGCAGTAGCAGGGTTACTGCGTGGCACGCTGGAGTGCTGTGTATTTACACACAAGCTTGCTGAGCAGTAAATGTGTATGTAGACATGCCCTATATGTGTATTACATACAACAAACCAAATGAAAAGAACATTGAGGTTGTAAAATCAAGCACTCTACAGTTAGGAAATGCCTGAATTAAGTTTGCCTGTGCAACCTTAATTCCGTTCCCTAGTATGTATGCATTATGATACAGTCTTTACATGGTCACTTACTATTTTCTCCACACAATCTCAGCCTCATATCTGTTCTGTGGTTTTATACTGTGACCCATCACTCTAGTGTCTGAGTGCCTAGCACGGACATTTGATAGCAGTAGCAGAGTTCCCAGTGACTTTGGGCAAATGGATTAATTTCTCTGTACTTCAATTTACCTGTTTTTAATCATGTTCACCTCAGTGAAGTGTGGTGCTGTTTCCTTAAAGAGAGGTTCTCTGGGGGTATGTCTACACAAGGATAAAAGACCTGTGGCATGGCTGCCCCTGGCTTGGGTCAGCTGACTCAGATCCATGGGGCACAGGCTGCACGGCTAAACATTGTTGTGTAGACATTCAGGCTCAGGCTGGAGCCTGAGCTTTGAGACCCTCTGTCCTTGCAGGGTTCCAGAACTCGAGCTCCAACCCAAACCCAGCAGTTGTTTGGCCCCATGAACCTGAGCCCTATGAGCCTGAGTCAGCTGACCTGGGCCAGCCACAGGTTTTTTATCCCTGTGTAGACATACCTTGGGAGGTATTGCTGGGAAGCTGGTACCACCCAACTGCAAATTCCGTTTTTAACTCAGGGACATTAGGCCTATATAAGACACCATTTCTTTATCTGGATGGTGCATCAGGGCGCAGACTGTGAATGTTATTTACTCAGACACAAATTTAAGCGACTCCTCAGGCAGTTGAACTTTTGAATTAATAAGCAACATAAGTGAGTAGAGGAGCAGGGCTCGCTTCATTTGATTAGAGCAATTTAAATTACCTAAGCAGAGGCTGATGCCTTGTGCTTTGGCGCTGACTCTTTTTAATTAAAAACAAAGGCTATTGGCATGGGTGCTAGGAGACAACAAAATGATCGTATTTTTGAAGCTCCCTTTCATTCTGAACCTATTTTTGAAATGCTAATAGCAGTGTATTTGCCTGGGGCTGCTATATTATAAGCAAAATTTGCAAATACTTAACTGCTTTGCTATTTTTACACTTAGCAACTCCAGCACAAATTCTGCTGCCGTGTTTTTATAGCCTTTTACTATAGGCATTGAAGTTCAAGCCTTAATAAACATTCAGTGTCTTGAAGAGGCAGATTGATCTTTACAAACATTTAATCTACCGGTTGGCATTTTGTTGAAGTGTACCAGAGACATGCCGGGTACCATTTATTTTACCGTAAGAAAAGCCAGTGAGATTTTTAATTCATTAGACAAAAACGGAAGATCCCAGCCTTGTAGTTCTTGCTCAGGCACAACTCCCAGGGATTTCCATGGGAATGTTGCATAAGGAGTACAGGGTTGGCCCCAAATGCTTTTACAGGCATGTTTGTTCCACGAGAGCCAGTAGGATCTAAGAGCTGCACCTCAGAACTCTCAGCCCAACGATGAGGTGCTATAGTAGCTTTCAGCCGCCTTTTCACCCTTCTGATTTGAACCTGGTCTGGTCTCCTGGAGTGACAAGTGTAATTTAGACCGCCCTGGAGGCCTCCGTGGGCTGCCCTATGGGCTGCAGCACTGTATGCTATGGCTGTGCCCTAGTAGGGCACTGTCGCCCCCAGTCCTGCCCTGGGCACACCCTCTGTGCCAAAGATTTGTGAGGGGGTCCTCAGGGGAGGCAGGTTGTTGGCTGCCTTCCTTAGTGCCTGTGCTGGGGGAATCTGGTCAGAAATGGGATTTTTAGGGCCCCTCTTACGCTGCTCCATTCCGTTTACCCAGTGTAAAGGGATTAGAGCAAGGCTGAGGATCTTACTCTTGAAGTGTAATGCCTGATCTAGCAAAGTACTTAAGCTGTGCTTGCCTTTAAGACTGAGTAGCCCCACTGAACTAAAATGTTAAGCACATGTGTGAGTACTATGCTGGATTTGAACCTTAGAAACAGTGTGCAACTTGATGGCACCAATTTTCCAGTAATACCTACTAGAGATCCACTCCCTGCCCACAGTGAAACCACACCTTTAAAGTAAATATTTCCAGACTCATCTTCCAGCTGGGTAAACTGAGGAACAGAGAAATTAATCCACTTGTCTACAGTTACAGAGGACTACACTATTGCTATCGAATTTATTTGGTATGTGCTCTGGGAATATAAAACCCTAAAATAGGGTGTGGGGGGATGAAGACCCCATTGCTCTGTCACTGACTTCATTCGAATAGCCTGTGATATGACTCCAAAGATTTTTTTTAATTACAGTAGATTTTAAAAAACACAATATGAAGAAAACATTTTGTTCAACATCCATTATCATTAATTTTATTTCAAATTAATTCTTTTTTCTGCCTTGCTTGACTTTAGCAATTTTAACTTTTTTTTCTTTTGTGAATATGGGTAAAGCATGCCATGTATTTCTTCATGACTGCTTCCCTGTAGCTTCCAATTTGTGCTGTAGCGAAGTCTACATAGTTCTAATTTGAAGGCATCTGAGTGCTATTTAAAAAAACCAACCCAAAATACGTAGACAAACAAATATTACTGGAAACAAACAAACTCTCCTGTATTTGAAGGCTGAAGTTTTCTAAGGAGTCTACAGGTGTTGGGTGCCCAGCTCTCACTGAAATTCAGTGGGATTTGAATGCCTAACTCCTTTAGATTTTGAAAATCTCATATGATCAAAGCAAAAGTGCTGAGCTTAAACTGCATTCACTGTAGAATCTTTACTACCAAGTGGCACAGAACACATGACTGGGATGTCTACTCTGAAAAATATAACACATTTATTTGAAAAAAGGAGGAAACAAACCCCAAATCGCATGACTTTCTATTGCATCCCTTCCTTTTCTCCAGCCTTTGTCAGAATCATGGTGCCTAAATACTACAGGGATGGGCAAGCATTACAAGGATAAGAAGTATGATATCAAGGTAAATTAATGTGACTCCACTGGCTTCAGTGGAGTTACACCAAGGAAGAATTTGGCCTGTTATGTTTAATTTACATAGTAAGTTTCTCCTGCAAGGGCCCTTTTCAGCTTGTGTCTGTAAATATTATGCACATATGTGACCCTAAAATCATTAGAAATGGACCTGCGCTGCAGTTTGGATTTGCCTCTGAATCTGAACAATCCCCAAATTTGGGGATATTTGGGTTCAGACACATCTATAGTAGAAACTGGTAATAGTAATAAAAAGACTTACCTTCTGGGAGGAGGGGCAGTACGCGACTTCAGTGGAATTGTCTTGTTTACACCAGGTTTGAGTTTATTAATAGTATATTGTTTAAAGTGGTACTTCAGTCTCATCCTCTTTAAAGTAAATGGGCTAACTACTTCCAGGTTTTATTGTAATGGGGATCTGTATTTCCAGCTTCAGTGATTGCCAAACTGTGGGTTGTGAACCACCAGTGATCACTCAGTGCTGGCCCTTCTCCTTGTCTCCAACTGCACTGTCACAATAAAGACTGCTAAAAAATACATGAAGTGCTTTCCTAAACATTGCTTTTACTTGTAAGCAATCGCTGACATTGCCACCCAGATGTTATAAACTTGCAAGTGGGAGGAGAAATGGGCCATGTGAGATGTAGTCCATACTATAAAAACTCCCACAACATGATTGTGGAACAATAGCCGTGGGAAAGAAAGAGGAACACGGAGCTGTATGTAGTTTGGGGAGACAGAGAAACAAACTGATCCAGTGCCTGCGGGACAGTATCTCCTTATATTAACAAGACCTAAGGGAGAGCCTCCTCTATGCGATGTGGTGGGGAAGGAAGAACAGTGATAAAAAGTCTCTGATGCCTTTCTGAAGTCGAGGTTATTATGTAGAAAACTAAGGGCCTTTCATCTGTGCTGTTTGCTCTAAGTACAAATATGTTATTATTAAAATATCACACTGTCACTAGAAGTTGACTCATCAGATGTAATTGGAGTCAACTCACAGGATAGATGATATTTGAATATACGGAAAGGATTCAGCCATCCAGTAAAATACTCCTTTTCCAGTACACTGACAAACGTATATAGTCTGGCAGCCTTACAAGTTGTAATGAGGAGTAGATGCTCTTTTTAACGTAGTGCAGTTCAGTAGGAAAGACTGGTTACGTTGTATTGCTATTCACAGGGGGACTAAAGGTGGCATTCTGAAAAGTACAGCTCTTGGCACCTAAGGGACAATGTTGAGTGAAGAGCAAAAAGGTCTTCTCCAGTGACCAATTGTTCTGAAAAGCTTTGCCACATGCATGCTAAAAATAAAAACAGCCCACTCTTCTCTTGTAGTGCAGGGTTCTAAAGTAGTATCAGTGTGCTACACAGAAGTACAGTGACAGCATCAAACTCATCCGTTAAGCTCCCTTGTTGGACAAGAAGAAAAATTAGCAGCACTTGTTAACGTGTAATGCACCATGGCTCAAATCCTGCTGAAATCGGTGGGAGTTAGGTGCCTAAATACCTTTTGAGGATCTGAGTCCAAACTCCTAGGTACAACTAAGGGCAGTAAACACAAGTAAGTGTGTGTGGATATTCAGAAAAGCCTGTAACTAGTAAGGATGACAGCTTGAACGCTGCAGCTGTGCACGGTGGGTTATTGCGAGCTTGTCTACACTGTGCCAGTAAAGTGCACCAGAAGGGTGTAATTTGTACAGTGCTCTGATGTGTTGCATTCTAACTCTAAAAGGAACCTAGTGCACGTTAACAGCAGCTGGGGCTACACATGGCAGTTGGAGCCCAGTGCACTTTACAAACCACCTCCCTTTGGTGTGCTTTGCTGGTGCTGGGTAGACATGCCCGTAAATTCTGGAACCAAGCTCTGTTCACAATAAACTGAACTGCAAAAGGCTCAGAAAAGTTCAATGGGAAGCATTTAGAGTCAGGATGTGTGTCTGTTATTAATGGCATTTGGCTACTTGAGCCATTTGGCTGGCAGTGTTTTATGCCTCTATAATCTACCTGTTATCATGCAGACCATCTGTAATCATACTGTCTATAGGCATGCCGTTCCACAGCACAAACTGGGGCAGAACGCGAAAGTCTACTGTACTGCTAGTGGTTGTGCTCATGTTGTGTTAATTAAATGTGCATATGCTGTGCCAAAGAAGCAGATGTTTTCAGGCCTAGCAGCTGCAGTTCAATTTCGGTGAATTAGAAAGCCATCTTTTGGATGCAGAGGATACCTTGCTAACAGATGGAACTAAACCCCAGGACCCTATTGTGACTCTAACTTATTGTCCCCAGTTGGAGTGAGTTTAAGAGTTTATTTATATTCTAAATCTTCCTTGCATTTTCATTGCAGGTTAGTGTAAATCATGGAAGCTGAAATGATTTCATCTAGTAGAGCTCTTGCATTATTGAGGAGTGCTTCTGGAGAAGGCTTCTTGGACTGTTGGGGAAGGCTCCAGTTACCAGGGTCTTCAGGCAATGGGGAGGTTGCACCTGAGTGTAGGGAAAAGGTGCTGGGAAAGCCTGGAGCTGATAGCATGCTATCAAGAAAATATGCGCAGGTGCAAAGTTGATAGGAGAAATGTAGCTACCTAGGAATGCTTTTGTGGAGGGAGGGAGGGCTGGAGCTGGAAGTGGGGCCCACAGAGGGGAAGAGTGAAAGTGGGCATCTTTTGGAATCCTTTCGGAACCATTCCTTAACAAAATCCCTCAGTGACTCCACCTGCAGAGGTTCCTCCTCTTTGGGAATGGGAACTCTTCTGTAATTACATCTGTGGGTGCTCACACATGCCTTCACATCCCTGTTTGGGTACAGTTGTTTTCCGGTGTTTCTTTTCATGTACTCCTTGCCTATCAACAACAATTTAAGCCTGTTTTTTTGCTCTTGTTTTTCTTGATGAACTTTTCCATGTTACAAAAATGGCTCTGATCTCAGGCTTTTGTGACTTTGATTAAAAAAGAGAAAGAGAGGGAGAAATCACAGGGTAGGAAGGACCAATGGGATTTAAAGCCTTTGCGTGAAATAAAAATGACGCTTTCTTCCATGTGGATGTGAGGAAATAGCTGTATCTGTGCAAAGAGTTAACTTTTTTACTTCTTGCCTGCCCCACTCCAGTGAAGCCCTGCAGCTCTGCCAGCATTTTGTGGCAGACTAGCCATACATCTCTTGGCAGGTTGTCAATATTGCTCCTAAATTAGTCCTAACTTAGCCAACAGGAGGTTGCCTCTGAGTCACATGAGGCCTCTGCAGCACTCTAGGTTCTGCTGGCCATAGAGAAAGAGAGGGGAAGTCAGTCTTTAGCACATTGCTGCAGTCTATTGCTACTTGGTGCCAGGGCATATTCCTGTTAAGTTGGGGGCTTCATGGTTTTCATGCCTTTAAAAACTGTCAAGTTGAAACTCTTGATTTGCAAATGGTCTCTGAAGTGATCCTTTCTCTCCCAACTAGAGAGAATACTGGATGTATTAATCAAGAGACTTTTTTTTATTTATTCATTCATTTTTATCACAATACCATGAAATTGTGTTCTTCTTGAAAGAGAGGACGAGAAATCAGTGGATCAGTGAAGCATCTCTTCACAGATCTACAAAAGCACTTCATTCCTGACTCTCTTACCTTCTGTCTGTTGTTATTTAGGGATAGTCTTGGGCAGAAACCAATCATCATGATTAAATTTTCTACCAAATTGTGCGGTACTATTTGTGAGACTGACCAATGGGAATGAGAGACCAAATGGAGACAATCAAAATCATTGCACTTCTGATTGCTAACAGATTATTGACCTAGCGTTTCAAAGTGAATGGCTAATACCATAGTGTCTGACAGGAGATTCTCTCATCTGACTTCTGCACTTCAACTATATATTTCTTACCTGGGTAGGAGGTACACATTGTATTCTCCACGTTTGACATCTGTGATGCTTGGGCCTTTAACAGTGTATGGCCTTTAACATGAGTGTGGAGCTGTGTCTTTTCTTTATTTAATTTAATAGGAGAAATGCACATTTAAACAAGGCACAGTGAAATAATTAAAATAAGACACTTTAAATCAGTTCTGGTTCAGATTAATAGAAATGCAGATCAGAACTTGCATTTTGTTGCATTTTAATGAATTATAGGCATTTGTCAATTCATACCTATGGTGTTTATAATGAATTGTCACAAAAGTACTTCCATTCAAAAAGACTACTAGACAAAAATTATTAATATTAATTTGGAAGCTTGATATGATTAAATTCCCTCCATTACCTTAGTGGATGAATGGTCTTCTGTATTGTCATGTGTTTCCGAGATTGAGACTTTATCCTCCATTCAGTTGTGCTATGGTATGATGAAGCAATGGCACAAAATAAGTTTTTGGTTTAGGGAGAGGAATAGCTCAGCAGTTTGAGCACTGGCCTGCTAAACCCAGGGTTGTGAGTTCAATCCTTGCTGGGACCATTGAGGAATTGGTGCAAAAATCTGTCTAGGGATTGGTCCTGCTTTGAGTAGGGAGTTGGACTACATGACCTTCTGAGGTCCCTTTCAACTCTGATATTCTATAAAACCAAATAGAAAACTGGATCATTTTCATGTTGTCTTTTTGGGGCTTGGTTGGCTTGAATACTCAATAGCATAAGGTTATGAGGGGCTAAAAATAATAGGGCTTAAAATGAGACCTGGTTGTAACCCTAACTGTGGAGGCATGACCGTGCTTCCATACTAATAGCTACATTTTCCAAAGTTTTTTGCAGTTGTTTCCAAAGTTGTAGCTATGTTGATCCCAGGTTATGATAGAGACAGTGTGCTGCTCCTTTTTGAAAGGATGCACAGTTGGTTAGTTGTTAAAGCATGGAGTGCCCCACCCTTTTGCTCTATCTTTTTGCCATTTTTGCCTAAAAGAGGTCTGGGAAGGGTAGGTTTTGAGTCTGATTCTGCTCCCATTAAAATCAATATTAAAACTTCCCCTGACTTCAATGGGAAAAGGATCCTGCCCTATATGACATTGTATTTTAATAAGTGGGATAAGCATGACATTTACACACTTGCAGAGCATACAAATCCCATCATTTTCCCATCTAAATAAATAGTGTGCAAGTCCTCTGTACCTGGCCAAAGCAACTGAAATAGCATTTAAGAACAAGCCCAGCTTTCTTTATCTGTAATAACAAGTTACCATTTATTACCCCAGGCTGCAATTTTCTCATTAGGTGTTTAGTGAACGTAAATAAGTTTAAATTCATTCTCTGTTCCAGTGTTCTCTGGATAAATAGTCCTCCCCTGACAACACTCACATATAGAGAACTTGGCTTATTAAGCAGGTTTTGTTTTTGGTTGCGAGCTGTGTTCATGGCTATAAGAATTCTAATGTCCATATTAGACTCATTAGGATTAATAGAACATCAGGTAAACAACCTGGCATGAGTTTTAGTCTGGAAGCCTGAGAAATAAAGTTACAGAGCTAACAGGCCTCATAGGATTTGAAGGTTAACATCACTGATTCAAACAAGCAATGTGCCTGAAGCTGTATTTTGCAGAAGTCGTTAAATGAGAAGCTGCTATCTCTCTTGGCCGACAGGGGAGGTCTATTAATGAGATATATTTTATGCCATTGGAAAGAGTCCTCTATTTTTTTATTGTCCTCTGTCCTCTGCTCTCCATATTGGAACAACATCCACAGCTAGGAGACGCGCCTAAGGGGTGGATTATGGAGATCTCTAGAAGATCAGGGCTCCAGCTAGACCAGAGGTAAATCAGGGCCTTCTAGCCCCCTTGATCCTTTGCACTGAATCGAGAGGGACCATCCCAGGGAACCAGATCTGCCAACCTCTATATGGAGAACAACAATGGATTTAACTGCTGGGCGGAGCCTTCACAGCATTGTTCACTCAGTTCTGAATCTCAGATTTTTTTCTCATTTGTTGTATTGCTGTTGGTGGTCGACTCCCCTTTTCCACACCCCTCTCCTTCTACTGCCATGCTTCAACTACCCAACCTCGCTCTCCGTTTCCCATTATGCTTCTCACACTCCTCCACCCCACCCCCTCTTTTTCCTACTTCCATACCGCAGTTTCCCTCTCCTTTCATCTACTCACTCCTTATTGTAATTTTCTGTCCCTTATGCCAACCATCCCTGCCTCCCACTTCAACTTTGTGTTCCCCAAGCCCCCAAGATTTTGTTCTAATGCAAGGGTCGGCAACCTTTGAGAAGTGGCATGCCAAGTCTTCAGTAATTTAAGGTTTAATTTAAGGTTTTGCATGCCAGTAATAAAATTTACATTTACAGGGCCCCCCGACAGAACCCCAGACTGCCGGCTCCACTCAGCCTGCGGCCGGCCCATGGTTCCGTCTATCCAGGCCGGCAGCGGGATGAGCAGGGCCGGCGGCCGGGACCCCAGACCAGCAGCGCAGGCGGCAGATGGAACCCCAGACCAGCAGCGCTCTGAGCCGTTCAGCCTGCCGCCGGTCTGGGGTTCTGTCCGCCGGCCCTGCTCAGCCTGCTGCTGGCCCAGGTTCCATCCATCCAGGCTGGCAGCGGGCTGAACGGGGCCGAGATCCTGGCTGGCGAGGGCCGGCGGCTGGAACCCCAGACCGGCTGCGGGCTGAACAGCTCAGCCCGTTGCCGGTCTGGGGTTCTGTCCGCTGGCTCCTGCCAGCCGGGATCCTGGCTGTCGGCCCTGCTCAGCCCACTGCCAGCCTGAGGTTCCATTCACCCAGGCCGGCAGCAGGCTGAGCGGGGCTGGGACCCTGGCTGGCAAGGGGCCGTTGGCCAGCACCCTACACCGGCAGCTGGCTGAGTGGGGGCTGGTGGACGGAACCCCAGACCGGTGGTGGGCTGAGCGGCTCAGTCAGCTGATGGTCTGCAGTTCTGCCCGCTGGCTCCTGCCAGCCGGGGTCCTGGCCATTGACCCCACTCAGCCCACAGCTGGCCTAGGAGTCCGATCACCCAGGCAGGCAGCGGGCTGAGTGGGGCCCAAGGCTGGGACCCCGGCTGGCAGCACTGTGCCAGTAAAAATCGGCTCGCGTGCTGCCTTTGGCACGCATGCTGTAGGTTGCCGACCCCTGTTCTAATGTATGAACAAAACAAATATATAAACAAGTATGAATATTTATTTTATAAAAAGACATGGAACTAATATGCCACATGCCTGCCACAGCCATGCTTACTCTGCTTTGAAGGTTCATCTTTATAGATTACAATCTCTTCAGGTTGGACTTTGTATCTTCTTATATATTTGTACAGCACATAATACAATGGGCCTCCAGTCATGGCTTGGAGTGTTTTCACAATATAAATAATAATAAACCTCCAAAAGAATGAGTCTCCCTTTTGAACGTACTTTAGCTTTGTTTCTATAATATCTATTAATAGAAGGTCTTCCCCATGCTAGCTTTAATACTGGGTGAAATTCATTAAAATGGGCAAAGATTCTGAGATTCACTTTTACTTAGCATTGGGTTTTAGCTTGGAGATAGTCCAAGGTTCCTTAGAATACTGCTGTATGATACATTGATCGATCATTGCAGTACTGTATGTGGAATTGTGTTGACATAGTAATGAGATAATTAATGCACATATTTAAATGTGTCCTGACAGATTAAGTAGAAACCATAAAGAGAAAAGGCTTAAAGCTTGATTTGCTTGATAGTTAGAATATTATCCAGCGTCCGTTAGTCTGTTTTGCAGAAAAGGCTAGCATATGTCCGGTGTCATATTTGGAACATGACTCTCTAAAATAATATATGTTATTGTTAGAAAGTACATACTCAGAGAATGGTATGTTTTAATGACAGGAAACTCCATCTTTATAATTGTGTGCTGTACCATGGGATGATACTAGTAGTCTTTTAATTATTTTGGTTCTCCAGACTGAAAAGCTCATGCTTTTAATCTTCTTAAAACACCTCAGTGCCTAACTCAACTCAGTATTAATCAGCAAATTTCATTTGAATACTCTTAATCCTGCTCAGACTTTTTCTTCTTCTGAATGCTGCAATTTCACTTAGTCTCTGGATGAGACAGACAGGCATTTCCTACTCTTTTACAATTTTGCTCTTAGAAAAGAGTAATGTACATTATGCCATGATCTCCACAGTGGGCTTCCCATTCATTCCAATATCTGGATCAAAATTGCCTGCCTCGTTTTAAAAATTGTCTGTGGGCTTATTCCAGTGTGCCTCACATCCCCTGGGCCTGGCCCTTCCAGTCATTTACCACTGCTTTTTTCTCTGTCCTTCCTCACAGTCTTGCCATCTGTTAGGATAAGAGCCTTCTTCTGTGCATCTTCTGCCATCTGGAACAGTCATCCTGTATCTCTCCAACTATTTTCAAATCTCAGCTGGAAACTATCTTTTTCATGCCAAAGCATTTGACTGTAATATGCCAGTTGAATTGCCATTGCAGGAGAAACTGTAATAAAAACAAAGGGTTGCATTGTTACCACTGCTCTGCACCCTTTGGATCACTTAAGTTCCTTGCTCCAGCCAATGGTTACTCACAGTAAGCTGATCCAGTTCTGCTTGTGGGTTGTCCTTGTGTACCCTTACAGCTAAACCAAGGTCAGCACCAATTCAGCTATCGTGGTGGTTTGACATCTGATCACTGAAACAGCAGTATTTCCTAGTGTGGACGGAGCCATGTATTCTGTGCAATCCCACTGAAAGGTGGTAGGGAAGCATTTGGTCCCTTTTGTGTTTTGACATTTATATATAAATAAATTTAAAGTATGTTGGATTGCTGATGCATAGGGGTATGAATTCCCTGTGCCAGGGAAGACCTCATGGATAGCAGTGGCTTTACTGCTGCTTTCCTCCCTTGGCTTTTCTGCTTGAGAAATTTAAAAACAAAAATGGAGATATACCTATCTCATAGAACTAGAAGGGGACCTTGAAAGGTCATTGAGTCCAGTCCCCTGCCTTCACTAGCAGGACCAACTTTGTCCATGAAGTGTGGTTTGTTTTTTGTACCCCAGGTCCCTAAATGGCCTCCTCAAAGATTGAACTCATAATGCTGGATTTAGCAGGCTAATGCTCAAACCACTGAGCTATCCCGCCCCTCCTCAGGGGACTGGTTTAATTTTGCTGCAGCACCATAGGAACTCCGGGGCAGGAGCTGCTGCATCAGCACATCTGATTTCTTTAGGCTATACTGGCCACTACATCCCTCATGACATGATATAACTGAAGTTGTTAGCTCAGCATTGTCTCCTGGTATATGATCTGCCCCTGCGACCTTTGGCAGAGTTTATCCTGCCTTAACCCATGGTGAATCTGACACTTGTTTCATGTAGTCTTTACTTGGTGACCTATAGTGGTTGGACTTAAAACATTTCTTAGGAAAGATTCAGCTGGTTTGAGACAGGTTTCCTGTACTTCACTGGGAATTGCTGGGACTGTTGTGTTTCTTAGAACAGCAGTAGCTGTTCAAGGGTGGCATTCTACTGTAGTGGCTGTTGTAAAAACTTGCCAGTTGCTTTAGATAATTATGTGCAATTAGGTAGCATCAGTACGTGGAGAACTGAAGGTATTTCCGATAGCAAGTGTAGAGAAGTACAGGGAATATTGAGTCAGCTTAATTTATCTATCTCCTTTTTGGGTAAAATGAATACGTTTCTAACCACTTCTACCATATACTTAAAGGCTGCATCCTGGTGCCTGGGAAGTCCATGGCAAAAGTCCCATTGATTTCAATGGGACTAGAATTTTACCTCAATACTAATGGAATTTTCTTTGATGAAATGGCATAATGTTTTTGAATATTTTTAAATATTTAGGTCCTGTCATAACTATAAAGGGAAGGGTAACAACCCTCCTGTGTACAATACTATAAAATCCCTCCTGGCCAGAGACACCAAAATCCTTTTACCTGTAAAGGGTTAAGAAGCTCAGGTAACCTGGCTGACACCTGACCCAAAGGACCAATAGGGGGACAAGATACTTTCAGATCTTGGGGTGGGGGAGGGGAAGGCTTTTGTTTGTGTTCTTGGTTTTGGTGGGGTTCGCTCTTGGGACTAAGAGGGACCAGACATCATCCATGTTCTCCTAATCTTTCTGCACAAGCCTCTCATATTTCAAACTTGTAAGTAACAGCCAGGCAAAGCGTGTTATTTTTATCTTTGTTTTCTCAAGTAAATGTTCCTTTGCTAGAGGGAGGTTTATCCCTGTTTTGTTGTAACTTTGAAACTAAGGCTAGAGGGGGTTCCTCTGGGCTCTTTGAATCTCATTACCCTGTAAAGTTATTTTCCATCCTGATTTTACAGAGATGAACTTTACCCTTTCTTTTAATAAAATTCTTCTTTTAAGAACCTGATTGGTTTTCATTGTTTTAAGATCCAAGGGTTTTGGACCTGTGTTCACCAGGACTAATTGGCAAGGGTATGCTCTCAAGCCTACTCAGGAAAAGGGATTTAAGGACTCGTGGGGGAGGAATTAGTCTCAAATCTGCCCAGGAAAGGGGGGGTTAGGGACTTGGGATATATTTGGGGGAAGGCCAAGTTCCAAGTGGTTCTCCCCTAAGATTTGGAACATGCTTGGTGGTGGCAACTTACTGTTAACCTAAGCTAGTAAATAAGCTTAGGGTGTCTTTCATGCGGGTCCCCACATCTGTACCCTAAAGTTCAGAGTGGGGAGGGAACCCTGACATCCAATTTTTGCTCTCAGTTACACCGTGTTTCTCTTTGGTGTGGTTGCACAGTGTAAGTGGTGGGAAAATTTGACTCTAAAGCTTCATACATTATTAGTTTGCCATCTTGCTGAGAAAGTTATTATTGACACAGCAAAAGAGCTCTTTTTAGGCACGGAGATATAATTAGATGTACTGTACATCAAGCATTTAATTTTTAAACAGTATGAATTTTAAGAGCAACCCTTTGACTACCTAGAGGTGCAAGATACAACAAGGGGACACTTTTTTAACGATTCCCCGGTAACGCTTTCCCCCTCTATTTAGAATGATTTTGTTTTCTTTAGCAGCAGCTCCAGCAGTAGGTGGAAGCTCAGCATCATTGGCTGGTTAAGACTGTAAATTTCAATCATCTTCATGCCACTCAAGGGAGAACGGGCTTTGCAGGTTACTGTTGTGAGAGTGATACCGTTACAAACCTCAGAAATATTAGTAGCTAGAGTACTATATTGGTGGAAGGCTATGGACTAATGTACAGTTTAATGGCAGATTAGAAGTGGTTTGAAAAGTTCCACAGAGGGAGGGAGAGGGAGAGACTGAGAGGTTGCCAAGGCATGATTTCTTTTTTCGTGGCGTTCATCTGGTAAAGGAAATCTACAATAATAGAGCCCTCTTGCACTTCTGTAGCACTTTTCATCTAAGGTTCTTGCAGTTCTGCATTAATTAATGCTCATAACACCTCTGTTATTACTGATGTACCAGTGAATGCAGAGGGCTAGACTGAGGAACAGAGATCTTAAGTGCCCAGTTCAAGCTCATGCAATCAGTCAGCAGAAGAGCCGAGAATAGATCCAGGAAGCCTGATTCAGAGGGTACGTCCAGACTACCCGCCGTATCGGTGGGTAGCGATCAATTTTTCGGGGATCGATAAATTGGTCTCATATCGCTCCCCGAACGCGCTCCCGTCGACTCCGGAATTCCACCGGAGCGAGCGGCGGTAGCGGAGTTGACACAGGGAGCCACGGACGTCGATCCCGCGCTGTGAGGACCCGAGGTAAATCGATCTAAGATACTTCGACTTCAGCTACACTATTCACGTAGCTGAAGTTGCGTATCTTAGATCGATACCCCCCCCCCTCGTGTAGACCAGCCCAGAGTCCCTGGCATTAATCACTAGACTACAGTCCTCTATCCCTATACTGAAATGTAATTCAGCTGAGTGTTGCTGTTGCTTTCCATGAATAAAAACAAGTATATGCCCAAAGAGGGAGCAATACAAGAGAGCTATTGGTTGGGCTCTATGTTCTAGGTCAGTGATACAGTGGTGTGCTTAGTATTGCTGAAGTGGGGTGACTAGTTCCTGGGTGCACTCCAAAGTTTGGCTCATGTGCTATCTTGGAGGCCTAAATACATTTTAAAATAGATCTAGTTTTTTCACAGTTTTAAAACATCTCCATTCCTCTCCTGTGTAGGGGTGGAGAAACTCAGTTTCATGGCTCTGCTGAACAGAAGTCAGTTGTTGTCGAATCAGAGATACGGGGTTACTGTGGAGTAGAAGATAACTCCCACTCTTTCAAAATGATAGACAAAATTTAGGGATGATGAAAAAAAGCAAAGAAATATTGGCAGTCTTTACTTAGCCACAAAATAGAACTCAGTCCTTTGACATTTCATAAATGTCAGCTTCATGTTGCAACTAGAATAAATCAACACTTTTTGCATATGTTCAAATGATAGTTAAAATAAAACTGTTTAAGGCTAGATGAAATCATATACACAAGCATCAATCATAGTGCTACATCAGTGAAGGCATGAGAGTGTAAGATCATATGTTCCTATTTATTCATTTCAGTTTACAAATATCTACAACTTCCCCGATCTAGCTAATGCAGAGGTGGGCAAACTATGGCCTGCAGGCCACATCCGGCCCGTGGGACCATCCTATCTGGCTCCTGAGCACCTGGCCCGGGAGGCTACCCCCCCGGTCCCCGCTGTTCCCCCTCTCCCGTGGCCTCAGCTCACTCTGCCGCCGGTGCAATGCTCTGGGCAGTGGAACAGCGAGCTCCTGGGGCAGTGCAGCTGCAGAGCCGGGGCCTGACCTGGTGCTCTGTGCTGCGCAGTGCGGCTGCCTGTCCTGGTGCAGCAGCGCTGCCAGGAAGAATGGGGTGGGTGGGTTGGATAGAGGACAGGGGAGTTCGGGGGTGGTGGTCAGGGGCCGGGAGTGTGGATAGGGGTTGGGGTGGTCAGAGGGCAGGGAACAGGGGGGTTGAGTGGGAGCAGGGGTTCTGGGGGGCAGTCAGGAAGGAGAGGAGGGTTGGATGGAGCGGCGCGGGGAGGAATTAGGGGTGGGGGCAGTTAGGGGCAGGGGTCTGGACGTGGTCAGGGAGAAGGGGTGGTTGATGGGGCAGGGGTTCCAGGGGACAGTCAGGAAGGAGAGGGGGACTTGGATGGGGCAGGGAGTCCAGGGGCGGGTGGGAGACAGAGCAGGGAGGTGGATGGGGCAGGGGTCCCCGGGGGCACATCAGGGAACGGGGGCGGGGGTGGATGGGGCAGGAGTCCGGGAGGGGGCCGTCAGGAGGCAAGAAGCAGGGGGGGTCGGATACGGGGCGGGGGCCAGGCACAACCTCCCCTAACCAGCCCTCCATACAATTTCAGAAACCCGATGCAGCCCTCAGGCCAAAAAGTTTGCCTGGCCCTGAGTTAATGTGTTACAGATGAATTTTGAGTAGCTATGAGGTCTAGGAGTGTGAGCCTGGGACTGGAGCCCAATTCTAATCCTGGCTCAGATACTGATTCATTGTGTGGCTTTGGGCAAGGGGCATGAGATACAGTTTTCAAACTCAAGTGGCCAAAATTGGGCACATAAATAAGTGGTTGGCTTTTCAAAAGGTGCTGAGTGCCCACGACTCCCATTGACATCAAATATGGATGTATGTGGTTAATGTTAGCAACCCACATTTTCAAATATCTCTCTTAACCTTTCTGTCCCTCAGTTTCCCCATCTGTTAAAATGAAACATCAACCAATATTCGTAAAAGGTTTTGGAGATGCTAAATATTTTCTTTTAGCATTTGATGCCATGAAGTACCTAGCATGTCCAAGCAAAGGATCCTATGAAACGGAGTACGTTTGGGAAGCTTTTGGGATATAAACTCAGTGTCGTCTTACTGAACATTGTTCTTCAGTCTTTGCTACTTCAGATTGGATGGCTCAAGAGACATGTTCAGACAGATGTTCACGTGAACAATTATGGGAGAAGAGACTCTGATGAAATGTTGTTGTTGTTGTTTAAAGCAGTCAGCTAGATGATGGAGCATTTTCCTTAAAATAAAACTTGCAGCTGCCTTGAAGGTCCCTTCCTAGCACTGGAAGTGACATTGTGCTGCCTAGGGCAGTACTGTTGGTTTTTTTAATAAGCTGTCTGGAACCCACTGTTTTTTAAATTGACTTCTTTTTTTTTTAAGGTTCAGAGCCCTGAAAGCACCTGTTGCATATGTCTGTAGGCTATTCTGGTTTTTGAGTCTCTTCTGTGTGAAGGCTTGTCTAGATATGTTGACCTGGAAGCTCTCTATGGCCTCTTCTGGTTATGACCATTCACCTAGCCTTCATCAAACACTTGTCGCAGTTTCATGCAGATTGCTGCTAAGCACCTGGCCGCTCACCTCTCAGGAAGCTCCAACAGTCCCAAACTGGAAACAAAGGCTGTGTAAACCACGCTATGTTTAGCTAATCAACACCTTGGAGAGAGGTTTTACACAGAAAAGATTTGCCTGAAAATAATTGGATAGTAAGTGGCATATGATGTAATTATTTAAAAAAGGAATCTCAATGAGGCACTAACACCTGTGTGTGTGTGTGTGTGTGTGTGTGAGAGAGAGAGAGAGAATTGATTCAGTAAACATTCTTTTCTTTGCAACTTTAATTCAGAGAACCAGAAGTGAGTGTGTCAGAGATAGCAAGCGTGAGAAGGAATAAAAGAACAAGAAAGATGATTCTATTAGGAGTAGATCTGAACTACAGATGGTATTAGAAACTGATGCTAATGCCAGTAGAATGAAGAAAAAAGTATCTCCATTGAGGCTAGGTTAAAAATGCAGCCCTGAGGATGTGCTCAGTGAACAAAAGAAATCTGCAGTGTTAATAAAACAGGGAAATGGTCCTGCCAAATACTTAATTGTTGACTGTTTTTAAAATGAAAAACTTAGGGAAAAATGTGAAGTGGGAGTAGAAAAAACAAATCCCAAATGGCATTTAATTGAAATTTCTCCCACAGAAGCCTTGATACACTCAGTCTTTGATTTCTAGTGCTTTTAGATTCTGTCACATCACTTCTAAGGAGATGGCTTCTCTCTGTGAGAAAGAGGAGAGCTCAGGAGCACTTTTTGTTTTCATCACAGAAAGCCTGGAAAACATTTCTCTACAATATTTATTGATAAAAAGGAATCTGGGGTGATATTTGTTTTGCAGTACAGAATTAAATGGGCAGGTTTTTGTCAAATATTATAGATTTTAAAATTGTCTCTCTGTTGTCTTCCCTGTGTCTTTGGAGCTGCTTACCCTGAACTGTACATAAGAATGGGATTTGGGACTGACCTTTGTACTCTTCTCCCCTATACAGCATCGTGAGTTGAGTGGGTATAATGTCTATCTGCTCTAATGGCATTCCTTGGAGGCTGAACAGCTGCTTTTCACTGAGTAGTCTTTCCTTTAGTCTAAGGCCAAGTCTCTACTACAGACCTATAGCTGAGCGACGTAATTATACTGACCTCACTGCCTGTGTAGAGACAGTGCTTCTCCCACTGGCATAGCTACCGCCTCTCAGGGAGGTGGATTAACTATGCCGACAGGAGAAGCTGTCCTGTTGGTGTCATAGCATCTTCACTGAAGCGCTACAGTGGTGCTGCTGTACATGAAGACAAGCCCTCGGATATGGCTGCTTGCCCCTTTTGTCAAGATGACCATTGGGAAGAGGAGCATAAAGAGAATGGTGCACCTCCCAGAATAAGAGGAAATTTCAGGTACTATCCTTGGGACAGGCATTGTAAAGGGAAGGTTTATACTGGATGCTTGTGGGACCTATCCACTCCAGTGCAAACGTTGGTGGTTTAATGGCAGTCCATTGCGCTGCCATGTGTGATTCCAAGTTTGGGCCCTGAGCACTCTTTGTAAGAACTACATGTATCGCAATGACCATGTGCTCAATTTCTGAGAAGGGGATGAGCGAGCACAGCTCCCTTTAGGCAGCAATCGGATTGGTACTAATCAGTTGAGCTTTGGAGGGAATTGCAGTCTCTTCTTTTTTAGCCAATGGAAAACTTTCTGTGACATGGAGGTTGAGGATGTTATGAGGCAGAGGTGGAGGAAACCGTATCCTCGGGAAAGAATACCCAAAGCCCCAAATATGTTTTCCTGAGATATTAAATGGAGGTCAGAGGTTCTGGGAAGAAATGTCCAGTACTTTGACTAGTGGCTTAACACAATTTATTTTAATGGTCTTATTTCATTTCCTGTTTCTGAGATTAGTTGAGATACTTGTGGCTGAGAGATGCACACACCAATTCAATTAATGACTTTAAACCCTTAATATAGACACAGGCACAAGGACTCCAGGATAAAATGATGATGCTCTGTGTCAGCTCTCTCTAACAGCTAAAGATACTGAAATATATGTTGGATCTCAGACTGTGGAATAACCTCTCTGGTACTGAATATCAGAGCAGATCTAGTGACCTGACTAACATAACAGCAGTAGTAATTAACAGTCATTCTAGGGATGATCATTGCTCTCCTCCCAGTTTGCAACAGAGATTGTATCATCCTTAGAAGTTGTTTCTTGTGAAAGGTGAGTCTCATGGTGGTGGGGGGGGGAAATCAAAAGTGGTGTGCATGGAATGGTGGGAATGGAATTATGATAGTATGCCCTATACCAATTATAATGCAGTATCCTTGTGTAATGCTTTTTAATGTAATTTCATGCATAAGTTTAGCCAGTTAATCAACAAACTCTTTGAGGAAGAGACTTCTCTTATTCTATGGGTGCATAGAGTTTCAGAGAGGTCCCTAGGCAATATCATAATAAAATAATAGCTTGCATTCCGAAAAGTGGTTACTTCCTAATGCAATGTATCATCCTTTTGTACAAAGTGGAATTAGGATTTACGATCCAGATCCTTAGATGGTGTCATTGTTAGAAGTTGTCTCTGACCATTTACACTATCTGAGAATCTGTTTGTAATGTTTCCAGTAGGAAAAAAACTGATATCAAACACCTTGGTTATAGCATCACTTTGCTTGGGATATGCTTAATTTTTTTTTACATCAGTAATCTATTGAGGTTCAGAACTAATCCGGCTTTGTGTTCTGCCACCAACTGGTTATGCTTCCCTGCAGGGGATAGAGCCTTCAAGATGAGTCTGAGTCACTGAGTGCTGTGTGTGGCAAGGAGATTTCAGTACCTGATGATGAGGATCAGTCATGTGTCATGTCTGGGCACCCTTGCTAGCTTGTATGGTGTTCTGACCACTTCCTAGCTGCCTCTCACATGTGATGTTGATGAAATGGGAAATGGTGTCTTAGTGGGGGAAAAAAAAGAGAGGTGTAGAGAGAAGTCATTGGTCATATTTTGAATGTGTATGCAAGTCACTTTGTCTTGGTTGCCGGAACCTTGGTATAAAGGGAGAGCATATACTGGGATGCCTGTCTCTCTTCAGATGGAAGTACAATGCAACAGTCCGGTTAGAAACTACAGAATCTGTCATCTTAAAAATAATAATTATTTATAAAATTTATGCTTTAAACAACAATAGGGTCTGGAACAAGGAGGCAGTCTTGAGAACTCTATAGGAATGTGCAGCATTCTTCCATGGAGTTACCCTTGGATGAAGTGGTAAAACTCTGCCACAAAATTCATGGCAAAAACAGCTGAGTCATGTTCACAAGTGTGTCCCATTAGCTCCAGGTATGATAGAAAACGGCAGAAGTGTCTCTCTGAGCTAGAGGGGACTAGACAGCTTGGACAGAGGGTGCCACTAGAAGGGAATCTTAGGAATGCCCAAGATGGGGGGGATGAACTTTAGGCTTATGTTGTGTTGTTGTTTTGGAGTTACCAATAAAGGGAGATGCATGCTTAGGCCAGGTGACAAGTCCTGTTGAAATCAGTGGGACAGCTTGTGGAGTAAGGTCTTACTCAACGTGACTTTGGGTAGAGGGGATCTGGCCCTTGCTGAATCTCAGTGTATCTATCAAAATATTTTGTTACCTGACAGCCACTCACTCAAGAGTCACAGAGCATTTTAAACCCTCTTTTCACCAAAATTGCCATGGAGTTCAATTTACTCTGACTTCTAATGTTGGCAGATTAGTGTTTCTCTTTAGTAAGTGAAGTTCTTCTGATCGCTTTTTTCTTTTTGAACAGCTTGTGTGGTAAGGTAGTTTGTGGTAAAGAAAACTCTTCCTGTTTTGATCTGATATTCTTCAAGATTTTCCTGTTGTCACTCCACTGTTCTGAGCAGCAAGAAACAGCTTATTAGAAACACGTTCAGTCAAGGAGTGGATTTTAGGTTTTGCATCTCCAAGGAGTTGTGTAATATATCCGGCAACTACAAGAAGCGGCCTTGTAGTTGCTGAAATATTTATTCCTTGCCTCTTACCTTACACATTTAAACATGGGAAACAATGTGTCTTGTAATAAGAACAAGTCATTAAAAAGTGGTAATGGATCAACTGAAGAGAAATCACAGTAGTTGTTACAAGAACGGAGCTTGTAAATTTTATCTCAGCTAGAAGTGAAAGGAATAATTCACTGGAGATTTCATTGGCATTGACTTTTTTCTTGTTGGCCTTGTATCCCAGGTTGCTTGTTTGAAAATCAGAATTGAGAAGCGTGGAGGCTTAGATGGGGAAATATGAGTTCTCCCCCCAACTTTAAAATATTTATTTGTAAATATATGTTTTTAAAAATTGTCTTTCTGCTACCTCTTTATTTTGTTAGTTGTAAATCAGTTAAACTTCGTCAGTTTACACTCGCTGGAATACCGAGCCGCAGTATTTTCCCCAGTGTATTTCTAATTGCTTCTACTTCACAGTACTAAGAAAGTTGTGTTACTTTTTTATTCCAAAACCAAATTTTCTTTTTTGAAAAGGAACCTCTTGACTCCTTTAAGAATATAGTATGCAGTTTGTGTTCTACGCAAAGGACTTATGGTTTGTAAGTAAATATTGGGGATTACTGGACTGGCTTTTCATCATGATACTCCAAACATTGGGGAAATATGATTCTTCAGTTAAATATAAGGAGCCTGTTCCCATTCCCATTGAAGTCCATGCAAAGATCATCTGTGTTCATGTGAATAAGAATATTTAGAGACACTGGGACAGATCCTCCAGGCTTCTCCGCTCCATTCTTGCGTGAAGGAACTTGGCTTATCTGATCCTATGGCTATCCTACCACTTGTCCAGCCTGAAGACTCCTCTGTCTTGCACTGGTGATTCACAGGGGGCATTGGAGCAGCTTAGTGGAGGGATAGCATGGCCAGGCCTCTTTTTCCATGGCCATGCTCTGTGAAGTGGGTGCTGGCAGAACAGCTATAGTGATTGTACATCAACCAGTGTTCCCCTTCCCAGAGGGAATCCTCAAATATCGAGTACTGCCAGGGCACAGAAAGCATCCGTGCCATACCAGTGAATCTGGCCCTTCAGGAAAGCTATATATATGGCTGGAAGAGGAAGGTGAATTTATAAGAGAAGTAGAAAGCCATGGGCAGCATTTCCTGTAAAACAGCCCCTTGGAGTTGCGGAGCCTTTGTTAAACCTAACTGACAGCGAGCCAAATTCCACTCTGTCACACCTGTGCAATTTCATTGCAATCAATTTTTATAAACACTTCTAAACTATTTTCATTAACAAATTGTGTTTATATCAGTTTCCAAGTTGGATGCCCAGCAGCATATGCTTAACTGAGTAAATAAAGCATTAATAGCCATCTGAGAAATACTTGTCTATTCTTAAATTGCCAGTATAAGTCTCTTCTATAGGCTGTTTCTTTCTGTGGTACAGGGTCTCTTAGTTATCTAAGCTCAGATGCTGAATTTAACTTTCAGGTCTTAAGAGGCTAGATTCCATCTAAAAGATGTTTCCTCTGCAGGAAGCAGTGTTCAGAAGCATTCTGTGTTCAAAATTTGCAGTAAATGCAATCAAAGGAAGGCAGCTACTGAGTATAGTAAACTGTAGTTACAGTAAAGCCACTTTAGACCAGAAAACTGTGAAGTCCCCATCTTGCCATTCCCTCGAGAATATTGAAGGCAGTAATAGGAAAGTCAGATTACGATATAGGGCCATATTTGTTCCCTTTTCCTGGAAGTACAGTTTATCTCTGAGGTGCCTCATCTCCAAAAGGCTGCCCAGCAGTGTGAAGTGGAAGACCTACCAGCTCTTGTCAAGCTGTCTTCCATTCTGCAATTCTCCCCACAGGCACAACCCGATCTATTGGCCTGATGACGCCAACTAGCCGTAGCCCATAGTAAGCATAGATAGCAGCTCTGCTGGCTGTGACGAGATGGAGCCATGGCCCTGCCTTTTCACTCGCACTCTTTGAGGGACTGTGTGCCCCCCAGCAGATGGGGAGGGAACAATCCCTGCACTTCTCAAAGCACTGGGGCTGTAATTCTGCCTGACCCTTATCTGCGTCAGACAGGGCTCTTGGTTGTACACCTACATGAGGGGCTGACCAAACCCATCCTCAACTGAGGGGCTGACCCTAATCATGGAGGAGAAGGACATGTGCAGTGGTATTCTCCTCTTATATCCGTCTGAATTGCATGTTTGTTCTTTGGCCTGCTGCAGATCTCATGCCTCTCTCTAAAGTCTTCACCCATCCTCTGTCAAGTTGCGCTTCTTGAACTCTGTGCTATGTTGCCAACATGCTCAGTGTGTGTAGCTGTCAATCAGGGGCATTCAGTATGGTGGGACCCTTGGCAACTGTCCGGCAATTCTCCGTCTCCTTCCTTGGTTATGATATTTAGAAGGTATTTTTATCTAAATGGAGGGAAAAAAGGAATAAATGCTGCAGATCCTTGTCCATTTGTTTGACACATGCAGGCTAAGAAGAGTGGAAGTCTCTTGTTAAAGTATTCATAAAACCTCATTGACACAGCCGTTTACTTGAAACAACAGCACTTGAATAAATGACGCCAGTTGGCCTCAGACCATAGTAAGATGGTTCGAGTTATTGGGAGAGGCCTTTCTGCTCTCCTTGTAGATCTGCTCTGGTCTCACTAGTCTTGTTTTGATGATTAATTCTAAGCAGAAAAATTACCTGGTGCTGGAAAGGGTTAAATTGACAATGTGGAATGTCATCAGAAGCTATGAACCCAATGCAGGTTCAGTTAGTATTTTTATCTTGTTAATTAAATAAAAAGTTGTACTGTATGTATCTGTCAGTCTAACATTTTTCTGGATGATCTACTACAGATGTTAAATTTAGCACAAGTGCTGTGCACGGTGTATGGAGACTGCTGAGAATGGCAATATTAAACACAACCTCCTCCTCAAATTAGCTCTTGCTGTGAGACCGTCTCAGCTGCACATCCCCACTGAGCTTCAGCAGTAGTTACAAATGAGTCAGGACATTTCACTCCCACAGTTCATCATCATCAGGCTAGTTTGTCTAAGGAGAGTGGATTCATGGGAAAATGCAGGGGACTCACACTTCTTGATGAAGTCTTGATGGCTTTGTTACTCTTTCCACTGGGACCTTGAACCTTTTGTTTAGAATACACGAGAGTGGAAAACTTAGAGGAGCTTTAAACAAATAATCCCCCCCCCTTTGCTGTGCTTCCAGGGGAGATTACAGTTGAATGGAGTTTGATAAGATTAGCCAGAGAATTGCACATCTTGATAGACTCAATTTTGCAATTACATTTACTTTCGTTTTAACAAACTCTTTTTGTAGTTCAATTTGAAAATGACCCCTGGCTGAGTCTGCAAATGTCTAAAACAAATAAACTATCCTTCTGGTAGTAGGGGACAAGAAAACTACTGTTATAAAGACTTAATTTTAAATTAAATGGTTATACGTAAAGCCTCCCAATAATGCACTGAAATTATATTTAACAGACAGTTACTATCTGATGGTAACATAACTGATAAGCAAATGTATACAGTGAGTGACCTTAAAGATTTCCTTTTATTAAGTACATTTTTAATAGGAATTCTACTAATAGGATCAATGGAAAGCCCTCCAGGACAGGGATTGTACAAACTGAAAGGAGACAACACCCAGCACAATGGGATTGTGACCCAAGACCTCTTGATGCTAACTGGCAGAGGGCACAGAGATACAGAAGGGTTACAGAGATCCCTGGTATCTGGCATCTATATACTAGTCCACTAAAGAATGTCATGGAAGGTCTCTAATGAAAGCCTGTGTTACACTGGTTATCATAATTACTGTGAGATGTAAGTATGGAAAATATATGAAATTATTAATGTATACTAAAATTATGTTCTCTAGGTCTGTGAGTTGAGGCAAGTCACTGAAAGATAATTTACATACACCTGACAGGCAGAGGGAAAGAGATATTTATTTCAGTCTGGCTGGTCATGTGCAAATTATGGATTGTATGGTTCATAATGGATGCCCATTGACAGTCTGAGCAAAATGCTGATCAATAGATCGTGGAGGCTGGAGTTAAAAACATAAACAGATGAACCCCCAGATATTTCTTCAGTCTGTAAGAACAACAGAAAACTCAGCGAAACTGGTTGAAAATGCTGGGGAAAGGACATGGGATAAGCTACCCTGAGGGGGATGTCTTGTGAGTTAAGATTAGACTTTAGAAAGCATGTTATGATGCTCAGGGGTTGATATGTGCCTGTCACTAACCTGTATAGAAAAATCAAGGCCTGTGGAGGTCTGGAAGGGAGCGCTTGTGTTCCCAGATGGGGTTGCCGGCTATCTGGTGTTCAACTGGAACACCAGTTTAAAAAGGCACCCTGGCAACTCTGGTCAGCAGTGCTGACCAGGCCGTTAAAAGTCTGGTCAACGTCATAGCAGGGCTAAGGCAGGCTCCCTGGCTCCACTTGGTTCCTGGAAGTGGCTGGCATGTCCCTGCAGCCCCTGGCACTGCCCCCGCCCCCAGAACTGGCTCCGCAGCTCCCATTGGCCAGGAATTCAAAAACCCTTCCAGCACCCCAACTTCCTGCCCCAGGTTGGAACCCCCTCCCGCACCCAAACTCCCTCCCAGAGCCTGCACCCTCTCCTGTACCCCAACAGCCTGCCCCAGCCCAGAGCCCCCTCCTGTACCCTAAACGCCTCATCCCTGGCCTCACCCCAGAGCCCACACCTGAGCCAGAGCCTCTACCACTTCCTGCACCCACCCCTGCCCCAGCCTGCACACAAAGCCCCTCATTTTTGGCCACTTCCTGGAGCCTGCACCGCCAGCTGGAGCCCTCACCCCCTTCCATACCCCAATCCCTTGTCCCAGCTCAGTGAAAGTGAAGGTGGGGCAGAGCGAGTGACAGAGGGAGAGGAGTGGAGTGAGCAGGGGGGTGAGGCCTCAGAGAAAGGTCAGGGCAGGGTGGTGCTTTGAGGCTGGGGGCGGTGCAAGGGTGTTCAGTTTTGTGCAATTAGAAAGTTGGCACCCTATTGCCAGAGGCTGATGGGTTCAGGAAGCTGATCCACAACTGGCACAAACAAGACTTCCTCATGCTAAGGGTAGGTGGCGCTGATGTGCCTCGCAACCATGGGTACCCCTGGGAAGCATCACAGGGACCCCAGTCTCAGCTGGGCCTTTAGACACTACCATAACATAAATATTTGCTACTATTAATCATAGCAGAAAAGGAAACTTAAGAGGGCCCACTGTATTTGTTGAGGATAAATAACTACTCTAAGCCATATGTCTAATAATAATTTCCACTTAATAGTATCTCTACTTATAGCTTAGGCATTCCTACTCTGTGCAACCCAATTTGGCTTGATGCATGTCAAGAATAAGCAGGAGCCCCTGCCAGGGAGCTGTCTGCTTTTGTGTGATTTTTTACACTCACTTCAGTTAACTTAATAAAAGTACAAAATCCAGCGCTCTGGGATATCAAAGCATTTGTTATCTATGTTGCAAAACTTACCTGTGGGGAGTAATACATATATATTTGGCCAAAGTGTGCTCAGTCATTTGGGGTTGCCAAGGTGTAACAGAGAGTAAAATTTGTTTTATTAGAATACATGTAAATTGAGATGGCTAAAATTAAAAATAGCCTGTGAAAAATGTGGACAAATGTACCATCCCTTTTGCTACCTTTAGCGCACCAGCTAAATTCAGACCCCAATGTGTTCAGCCTAAGCTTATTTCTCACAGAATGTTAATCTCCGGTTTATGTTATGTCGGGAAAGAAATGGCTAGGAATTCATTTTGAATTGAATAGCTCCAAGAGAGACAAATATATGTAAATAGTGGCCCATAAATGGTATAGGTTTGGGTCTGAACACTGACCATACGTGGCAGAAGCATGGATATGGAACCCAAACCCACAGCCAGATATGCAAACAGAGATCTGCAGAGACGGACCAAGATGTCTGGTGTAAGTTGTGCTGCCCTTATAGGGCCAAATTCTGCTCTCAGAGCCTTTCAAAAACACTGGCATCAAAAGGGTTGTGAAGCTTTAGCTAAGGGCAGACTTTGGCCTTCAGTGGACGGTGACTTCATGGTGTTCATTAAAATTTTTTTATTTTTTTTTACAAAAAGATGAGTCTTGGGCCTCACATGTGAGTTCTGTGCTGTGGCTGATATTTAGGAACCTGTGCTTTTGAGTTCTATGATCTATGTAAACAAAATCCCTCAGATGAATTATAACCTCATATGACTTCCACTGGGGAGAACAGGCACTGCCTCACTGCCAAAGCATGAGCTTGATGAATGAGAAATTTATCTAAATTGATGATTTTGTTCCATTTGGTCATTTTAAAATCTCAATGCTAAATCATTTTACACTTCATTATACTAGGGCTGAGTTATGCAGTGAGAGTACCGTTATGGTTCTGTGAGCTTTTGCATTCAAAAGCATATTTTTTTCAATAGGTTATCATTGAGACACAAAGGTTTGCTTCAGTCTGGAACTTGGCACATGAAGTCTTTGAATGGAAGCCGTTTTTTCCCCTTAGAAGCTTTCACCACTTTTTATTTGTCCATTGAAAGCAACGGGGAGTTTTGCAATTAACATCACTGTGAACAGGATAAGACTCTATATTCATAAACCAAAAAAAGTTGCCTTGTTATTAATATAAGAGGGTAATTGCATATGTCCACTCAAAACTGTCTTTGATTTATAAAGTGTAAACTAGCAGAATATACATGTGCTGCTATAATTGGTTTAATGGGTATTTTGGTATATAGAATTCATTCACCGTCATCTTAAAACAGACAAGATATTTAACTTCAACTAGTTATATCATTAATATTGTATGCTCTCTGTGTGTTATTTTTTCTAATGTTGCATGCAATTATGCATTAAAAAATGTACCACCACTTTAAACAAGCTGTCAGATGGGAATGGAACTGGCCATAAAAGCTTAGCTTCTTAGCTAACCACCCTTAGTTGTACCTTACTCTGTCAGAAAGCTCATTGATTTCCATGGGACGACTTGTGGAATAAGACACTACTCCATGTGAATAAGGGTGGTCCTTAGACGTCGAACAATCCAAAACGATCTATAGAGGGACAATGGAGCTTATCCTCAAAGTTGGTTGACATTGAAATGGAGGTATGCCAATTTATGTCAGCCAGAGATCTGCCCCATAACTCATTAGTCAGATTGGGCCATCCTAGAAATCTATAACAATTACGGATATACATTTGTGAATTGGCCTGTGCCTGGGTCCACTGGTCCCATGTTCATCTTTTTCTATCTTTAAAGAGAGTTTGCCAAAAACATTAGTAAAGCTTTTGACAAGACATTCTCATAAGCAAACTAGAGAAATGTGATCCAGATGAAATTACGATGAGGTGGGTGCACAACTAGTTGAAAGACTAGACTCAGAGAGTAGTTTTCAGTTTTTCACTAGTTATCAATGTTGCAAACAAGGAGGGAAAATCTAGTGGTGTCCTGCAGGGGACAGTCCTGGGTCTGGTACTATTCAATATTTTCATTAATGACTTGGATAATGGAGTGGAGATATGCAGATGTATTATGTAAAAATGTTGTAAATTATGTAAAAAATTTGCAGATGACACCAAGTTGAGAGGGGTTGCAAGCACTTAAAATGACAGGATTAGAATTCAAAGTGACTTTGACAAATTAGAGAATTAATCTGAAATCAACAAGATTAAATTAAGTAATGACAAGTACAAAATGCTACACTTAGGACGGAGAAATCAAATGCACAACTACAAAATGGGGAATAACTGATTAGGTGGTAACACTGTTGAAAGGGCTGTGGGGGTTATAGTGGATCAGAAATTGAATCTGAGTCATCAATGTGATGCTGTTGTGAAAAAGGCTAATAATATCATTCTGGGCTAATCTCATTCAGAAGTAACTGTTCTGCAGTACTTGGCAATGATGAGGCCTCAGCTAGGGTACTTCTGTCCATTTCTGGGTGCCATACTTTAAAAAAAGATGTGGATAAATTGGAGAGAGTCCAGAGGAGAGCAACAAAAATGATAAAAAGTTTAGAAAACTGGACCTATGAGGAACATGGTTAAAAAAACAGGGCATGTTTAGTCCTGAGAAAAGAAGACTGAAGGGGCACCTGATAAATAGAGTTCAAATATGTTTCAGGCCTGTTATAAAGAGGATGGTGATCAATTGTTCTCCATGTCCACTGAAGGTAGGATAACATGTAATGGGCTTAATCTGCAGCAAGGGAGATTTAAGTTAGAAATTAGGAAAAACTTTTAAACTATAAAGGTAGATAAGCTCTGGAATAGGCTTCCAAGGGAGAGGGCCATCATTGGAGGCTTTGAAGAACAGGTGGAACAAACAGCTGTCAGGGATGGTCTAGGTCAGTGTTTCCCAACCTTTCCAGGCTACTGTACCCCTTTCAGGAGTCTGATTTGTCTTGTGTATCCCCAAGTTTCACCTCACTTAAAAACTACTTGCTTACGAAATCAGACATAAAAATACAAAAGTGTCACAGCACAGTATTACTGACAAATTGCTTACTTTTCTAATTTTGTCTTTATGAAATTTGTTTGTACTACTTTGCTAGTGCTTTTTATGTAGCCTGTTGTAAAACTAGACAAATATCTAGATGAGTTGGTGTACCTGCTGGAAGACCTCTGCGTATCCCCGGGGTACACGCACCCCGGTGGAGAACCCCTGCTCTAGGTTTATTTGGTGCTGACTGAATGCACAGGTGGCTGGATTTGATAACCTCCAGAGAAGATCTTCTAGCCCTACGTTTCTATGAGTCTGTGATTTTGTCCTTCCAAATGAGGAATGAAATGTGTCATTTGTCTCATTCACTGAGAGGTGAGTACCAGGAATAAATAAAGCCAGGCCTAATTTATAAGATCTTTCTTATTTACAAAGAAAGGGAAAAGATAAAAAGAACCAACTCATCCTAGGTGAAATCCTGTGGCCTGTGTTCTGCAGGCAGTTAGACTATGTAATCACAATCAGGATGGCCTTTAAATCCATGAATCTGTGATTTTCATTTTATTACCATACGTGGGTAGATACTCTTTTCCTCTGGTTTATACCAGTACTTAATCCATGTAATATATTTATAATACAACATTTCTGGTTGTTGTAACACAACAGATCATAAAATATAAATAGCAAAAAACACTATCAGTGTTTGCACAGTTTGAAACTTAATGACTAATACAGGCTTGTTAGAGCTTAAAGATTATTTCCAGGGTCAAAAACAAACTTTAAATTGGAGTTACAATTAAGGAAAAATCTGTTAAGAGAATGCAATATTCATAAAGCAAAACAAACATTACTCAGAACAGTGGTCATTCAGGTTACATTTACAAAACAAGCAAGCATTGGAAAATCTGGAAATACCCACCAAAAGTCACCCAAGTAACATTTACACTATGTCTGCCCCTTGCCAGCCTCCCTTCCTGCACATCCATTACACCTTCCGTGTCAGATGGAGACCTTTTGATAAAAGCAGTAGTGCTAAGAACTGGAAGAAGTTCACAGTTTGTAGCTACAGACATCTTAAAACTAAGTGTGTTCGTGGAATCAGACACTGGAGAGCATAGGTGCCTATCTGAGATTCTTAAGAATGATTTCCCACCAGCCCTGCAGCCTTAGTGTGTAAGATACTCAGTTTTTGTTTGGTCCTTGAAAGTTTTTTTTTAGCTTCAGATATGGTAGCTATCAGCCTAGTTTTGCACAAATACTTAGCAGCCGCAAGCCAGTGAAGTCAACCGAAAATCAAGACCAAGGTATCTGTGCTACATCTCGAGAGCATACCATGCTCACATTTGAAAATCCATATACTATTGAGGGATTGCTCAGAATGTACTTACACTGGATGAAGATGTAAAAATCTGTCCTTTTTTTGTATCCAAAGATGGCTGGAAAGAAGGAAGATGCAATTTGCAATAGTGGTTTAAAGTTTAAATGCTACAGCAACATACAGCCAGTTTATGAAGATTAATGTCGTTAAGTCACTTCTCAGATTTCAGAGTCGCTGATTTGTTAAAAATCTACATTGTCTGAGGTCAGGTTCGTTTCTTGGATTTTAGTTGTTCTGTCAGGATGGTAAAATGGACAGAAATATAGGTGACCGTTTTGTATTCTAATACATTTTTTTAAGTGTAACTTTAACTTCATGTTTCCAGGCTCTCTAACTACAGTAGGTGGGATTTTCAAAGCAGCCTAAAGGATTTATATGCCCACTTCTCATTGTGAATTAATTACTCGATAAGTAGTTCCACTGACCACAATGGGACTAACTGTAGAGTAAGATACTACTCTATGGGTGAAATCCTGGCCCCGCTGAAATCAGTGGGAATTTTGCCATTGATTTCAGTGGGGACAGGATTTCACTTAGTATCAGTGAGAGTGTTAGTGTCTGGGCTTGTGTGTTTATAGTATAAATATACCCAATACACACACACACACACACACATGTGTCAAAGAGATTTTGATATTTGCAGGTGTGATATGGTATTCTAAACACTGAGGATTAAATCATCAAGAAAGAAGACAGGACCTTGCCAGAGGACACTTTTTGTAACTGATTTTTTTTCCTGAGAGTTTTTTTTTTTTAATGCTTTAGGGTAGTGATTTTTAAACTGCGGGTCGTGACCCAGTACTGGGTCATGGAATGTAAGGCACTGGGTCAAGGCGGATCTGGTCAGCACCGCCGACAGAACTTTCGCCGACGGGACTGTTAAAAAGTCCCATCGGCAGTGCTGCCCAACTAGGTGAAGCAGAGGTGAGCTGGGGCGGGGGGAGGGGCAGGGAGCTTGGCTGCCAGTGGGTGCAGAGCACCCACCAGTTCTTCCCCATGGGTGCGCCAGCCCTGGAATACCCACGGAGTAGGTGCCTATGGTTTTGTTATAAGTGAAGCGGTGGCCTTTGCTTCCAATTGCTGTTGAGTATGTTGTATGGTTTTGTAGTGAGGAGAAGAGGCCTGCTGTGGTTAATGTAAAGCATTGCTTTGTGTATTTTCCCATTTAACTTCATAGATAAAACTACATCAGTGATGTTTAGTTAATGAATGAGGCATGTGCTGCAATGCAGTGCAGTCTCTATTAGACTGAAAAGTACATAAATGTACAAATATCTAAAAGAAATAAGAGGAGAAAAAAGCATTCAGAAATATAACGCTGCTGCCTATCCTTGCTCAGGCACTATCAGTTAAAATTTTTTCCCTTAACAAGCTTTTCTGGTAATACTTAATTTAAAGAAACACCCTTCAATTTAAAAGAAAAAAATCCCCGGATGTTAGCAATTTTTTTACCTACTGGTGTTTCAAAGCACATCTAAAATAACTATAACTGAGAGAGATTAGAGAATTTTTTTTCAAAGTTGTTTAGTTTGTGGATTTTGACAGCATGTAGGGAATAGTCAGTTTCACTGCTTTCCTTGTTTGGGATTTTCACACAGCAGCAGGGAAGAGAGAAACATTTTTTAAAATAGAAAATTGTGACTGAAAAAAACCACAGAAATTGTCAGAGAGGCTCAGGGATAGTAGAGCACCTGAAATTATGCTGGACTGACTGACTGTTTTTTAAATGGACTAGATTTCCCATTGCCCAGGTCTCTTTAAATATAGTGTTTGTTTTTGTGACTTGCACTTGAACCCGTTGTGGTGTTCAGCACCTCTTGAATTCTTTGCCATTTCCCTTTTCTCATAGGGAGACCATACAGCCCATTCTGGCTGGACGCTTCCCTTTGTAAGCCACCCCCCAAAAAAACAAACAAAAAAACCCCTATACCCCTCTAGGGGGTGTGTGGAGGAACATTCAGGGAGGCAAGCAGCGATGTTTGAGGGGGAGGTTTCGCCTACCCCGTGCAGGGAACCCAAGGCTCATGCCCCCCCCCCCCCCAAGAGGCCGTGCAGGAGCCTGGCTGACGTGTCTCTGCTACGTCCTGCCCCTCCAATCAGGGAGCAATGGGGTGTCACATGCTTATTCTGCAGTCCAATCAGAGAGCAGCACTGTTGGGGCCCTAATTCAAACTCTCTTCTTTGGTTTCTGTGAAGACGGTGGGGCCAGCCAGTCCACGGAGCCCTATCCACCCCTACTGCCCCAAGCAGCCTCTTTTCCTCCCCAGTGCACCTCCAGTCTCCTATTTCTGCCACAACCCAGCCTCCCCCCACCTCCCCAGAGTGCCATCTGAAGTCTCCTTGGTGTCTCCCACTACCCGGAGCCTCCTTCTTGCCCCCTCTGCTATCCCAGCCCTCAAAGTGGCATTGCACCACTAGCTGGATCATAGTCCAATAGCTTCATCTCCTGGCTCCGAGCCCAAAAATACTCACACACATACCCTGCTTTGCTGCCCAGTCCATAGCCATTCCTCTTCCCCTTTGCCCCCATCTCTGCTACTTGGCTCAATTGGGGGCATAGAAGAACGTTTGGGGAGGGGCGAGTGGCAATGCCTGGCAGATTGGGCCAGCCCTGCGCATCCCATTTTCAGTTTAGGGAAATAGGGTCACCCTTCTTTTCACAGCCTGTGGGCAGGGAGATTGCAACTCTCATTGTTTTGACCATGTGCCCAAACCAATCAGCCCTCCTACTTCTACCTCACGAATGGTCAGAAGTTCCTAATGTCAAAGGTGCCCCGCAGTAGCTGACCCACCTGTAACAGTCTAGATGTCCAGTTTCATCGAGTTTAAGTTCAATACAACGTTTCTGTGGCATATGGTGCAAAATAAAGTGAAGATCACAAACAAAACAAACAGTGAGTAGAATCTCAGCTAGGCCAGTCACTAAGGCCTGGTCTACACTAACGGGTGGGGGTTCGAACTAGGGTACGCAAGTTCAGCTACGCGAATAGCGTAGCTGAACTCGAAGTAACCTAGTTCGACTGACTTACCCGTCCAGACGTGGCGGGGTCGAACTCCGCGGCTCCAAGGTCGACTCCGCCACCGCCATTCGGATTAGATTAGTCTTGATTAGACGCGATAGTTCGAACTCCGAGAAGTCGAACTCACCGCGTCGACCCGGACGGTGAGTATAGACCTACCCAAAGAGCGTTAAACTGAGTTACAGCCCTAACCGTACACACTAGAAATGATATCTCTCAGCCAGCTGCCTTTCAGTGCCAGCAGTGTTTGAGACCCACAAAGAGTCTGTGTTGCCCTGAGTCTGGGTTTTGCACCAGCTCACAGACGTCCTAATTCCAGTGGTTCTCTCCACCAGAGAATATCCCCAA
Organism: Mauremys reevesii; assembly: GCF_016161935.1. Classification (NCBI taxonomy): domain Eukaryota; kingdom Metazoa; phylum Chordata; order Testudines; family Geoemydidae; genus Mauremys; species Mauremys reevesii. The sequence goes on along the minus strand of NC_052633.1, from coordinate 22,484,650 downwards.
AGTGAGGTATTGTGCAGGGACGGCATGACAACCCTTTGTTCCCCTCGCATGGGGCATGACTCAGGGCTGTCGTGGGTGGCACTGGAGTGCACTGCATTCTGACTATGCTGGACTGATCAAAGGCCCATGGAGCACTCTTGCAGTGGAGTTTAAATTGTACCAGCTCCTGGGGTAGCTCTAAATTATGCCAGGGATCGGAACAGTCTCTGGCCTCCTCCAGAATCCAGGGGCACAGCTACCTTCCCTCCCCTATTGCCTCCTGAGCAAGGTTACAGGAGTCATTACTCTGGCATTTTGAAACAGAGTTGTCAGCTAGGGATGGATTAGGTCCATCCAGCTGAAGACACCCTCTCTCAGCCAATCAGGAGCACAGATGCGAGGGGAAAATCAGATCCACAGTACTGCCTCATAAACCCCTACCTACAAATAATGTGGTTTCCTTCCGCCCATCCCTGGTTCTGTCTCTTCCACATGGTAGTGCTCTGTAGGGAGGCCAGTACCCTCTTCAGGAAAAGAGGTGGAGAAGAGACAGAAAAAGATGATAATCTCACTAGGCCTGGGAGCTGAATACATCATCAAAAATCAGCTATCCAGATACAGCTACCTGTCACATGGTCCTAGGCTGCTGTTGCTATACTTTTAATAGCTTGGTCTGCAGGCTGTCATAAACTGCTTCCAAGTTGGAAGGTCCACAGTGCTAGCTGCTTGGTTTAGGAAGACAATTCTAGGTTGAATAGCTTATGTTTCAATACGTTTCCCTGTAGCTACGCAGAATGTTGGATAATGGTTTTAGATAAGATGTTTCTTGATTAAAAATAATTAACTGAAAGTTTATTGGTGCTTGGAAGCTCAGTGATTAAAGGGATGATTAAAACAAAATGTGGTTTAAGTAATTTAATGTGCACAGTGGGCCTTTGCTTGCAGCAATCTTTTTGTTTCCATGATTGGTTTTACCGTGTACAATGAGGCTGATGAAAAGGGTTTCACTAGTGTGTTTTGTCCCTAAGATGCTGACTTCCTCCCTCCTATATCAGGAGGTCATTAGTGATGATGAAATTAGAGGTTTATGTCTGTAGGTACAAGTCATTAGTCATAATTTAATCAATGCAATTGAAAATGTTTCTTCTAATAAAACTGTAATGGCTTCACATGATTTGTCAAGTTTATCAGAAAACATGGTTTTAACATTTTCATGTTTAGTCACTGTCAGGGTTCCTTCCCCACTCTGAACTCTAGGGTACAGATGTGGAGACCCGCATGAAAGCCCCCTGAGCTTATTTCTACCAGCTTAGGTTAAACCTGGTACGCTGCCACTACCAAGTGATTTAACAAGAAACAGGGAAAGAACCACTTGGAGTTCCTCTTCCCCAAAAATATCCCCCCCAAGCCCTTACACCCCCTTTCCTGGGGAGGCTTGAGAATAATATCCTAACCAATTGATTACAAAGTGATCAAAGACCCAAACCCCTGGGTCTTTGGACAATGGAAAAATCAGTCAGGTTCTTATAAGAAGGATTTTATTAAAAAGAAAATGTAAAAATCATCTCTGTAAAATCAGGATGGAAAATAACTTTACAGGGTAATGAAATTCAGAGAGCCCAGAGGAACCCCCTCTAGCCTTAGTTTCAAAGTTACAACAAAACAGGGATAAACCTCCCCCTAGAAAAGGTAAAATTCACAAGTTGAGAAAACAAAAATAAACAAATACACCTTGCCTGGCTGTTACTTACAAGTTTGAAATATGAGAGACTTGTTCAGAAAGATTTGGAGAACATGGATTGATGTCTGGTCTCTCTTAGTCCCAAGAGCGAACCCCACCAAAACAAAGAGCACAAACAAAAGCCTACCCCCTCCCCAAGATTTGAAAGTATCTTGTCCCCTTATTGGCCCTTTGGGTCAGGTGCCAGCCAGGTTGCCTGAGCTTCTTAACCCTTTACAGGTAAAAGGATTTTGGTGCCTCTGGCCAGGAGGGATTTTATAGTATTGTACACAGGAGGGTTGTTACCCTTCCCTTTATAGTTATGACAGTCACACTGCACTACTGTAGAACAATGCACCACACCTCGACAGACCAGGTCAGTTTCATATCTCTCCCCCACATTGGGTGTAACAGGTGAAGTGAGTGGAATTACACTAATATAGAACTGGTGTTAGATTAGAATCAGGCCCTCTATGAATAATTGACTTTTCCTTTTCTTAAGCAAGGACAGTTGCCTCCCATCTTTTCTTGGTTAAACCCTACACTCTGCCTTGAAATGAAGAAGGCACAAGAGGAAATAACCCCCCAGAGTCTACAGCTTAACAGGAGGAAAGGGTTTTCTGTTGCAAGGTGAATGGAATAAATGGCCTCCTACTGTGGTGACTGAATTATTTAAAATGAAGGCGAGAACAGAAGGCAGAGTTAGGTAATATTTGTTTGAAGGAAGAATAGATGAATTTTAAGAAGCCAGATCATAGACAACTCTAAATACAAATGTTTGTGATCTGTTTCCAGAAATGTTTCTGAAATGAGGACTAACCCTTCACTGAAATTGCCCATGCTCTCAACTTCTGTTACAGCTGGTTGAATTCTAACTGGTCAGGCAGAAGTGGTAGACTTCAATTTATTGTGTTCCAGGTCTGTTATCCAGAGTATTATTTTGAATGTGCAGCCACCAGTATTTACTGTGTCATTCACCCAAGTTAAATGGAGCAGCCTGAAAAGGATCCACATGGAGGTCAGAAGTCAGCTAGTCATATATGGTTAAATCCACCATGGCGTGGAGGGCTGGCGCAAAGCTTTCCCTGACATGTCATCTCCATGGTTACCTCTCTAAGAGGTGCACATATGTGGATGTATTGTAAGGGCCTGAGTTTTCAGAAGTGCTGAATACCCAAAACTCCCATAGGCTTTAGTTAGTTTAAGGTCCTCTGTACGCCTGAAAATCAGGCCCTGTTTGCCTGGCCTTAGGGCCCCCATCGCTTCATTATATCCGTGAATTTATCCTTATAACACACTTAAGATGTCACTCCTTCTTTGTAGATGGGGAACTGAGGTGAAGAGAGATCATGTGACTTTGTCCACCGTGTCTCAGGAAGTCTGTGACAGGGCTGGACATTTAATCAGATCTCCTGAGTCCCAAGCAGGTTCCTTGTCAACCACTCTGTCTTGTGGTTGACCTCCAGGGTACTCAGTAGGCATGTACCTGAAGTGGTGAACTCTGTGATACCATCAAATAGGCCAAGGTCACATCCTCTGTAAAGCCTGAAATGTCACCTAGATCACTTGACTCCCAGCCCTGGGCTTTAACCACAAAACCATTCATTTTCCTTGGATAATGGTTCAAAAGTTTTCTCGTTTGTTCAGGGTGTTCTGGCACAGGTGCAGCAGCAACCTGCTGACTGGCTGATATAATTATATCATTTGCAGAGAGTAGCTATAGGGTGACCAGATGTCCCGATTTTATAGGGACAGTCCCGATTTTTGGGTCTTTTTCTTATATAGGCTCCTATTACCCCCCACCTCCTGGCCTGATTTTTCACATTTGCTGTCTGGTCACCCTAAGTAGCTATAAGTAGCATGCAGGAGTAGATCTCATGTTAATGGTAAGAAAAAATGCAAAGAGGACTAGTTTTTTTTAAATGAGAAATTTGTGATTGTGCTAGTACTTAGTCTCAAAATCCCCTTGGAACATCAAGCACCAAAGCGAGGAAACTACTAGCTGCTTATGAAGCAATTAAAAACAAACTGGAGAGTAGGTTAATATTTTGTTAAAAGTTTTGGCAGCTGAAATGTATAACATGAATTATCTCATTTACCCCAAAGTGCTGAATGGTTTAGAAATGATGAAATGGATGTACCAGCCCTTCATTATTCTAGTGAAGCCCAGTAGGGACACCCAATATCACTGAATGTGAACAGATACTTGATACTGTTGTACTACATCAGCACTGGGTGCATAAAAATCTGGGAATGGAGAGCCTTATCCCTGGTATAAAATGAACATTTAAAATGGTTGGTTTGTTTGTGGCGGGGTGGGTGGGTGGTGTCTTTGAATTTTGGGACCCAACATGTGATATTGGCATCACTAGTGAGACAGCTGCACACCGAGTCGCTCCATCTTCCTTTTCATGGGGTTGCTGGCATCCTGCTTCTAAGGGCTGCCGACTACTCTGCTGGCCTGTAGGGAGACTGACTGGAGCTCACTCTTCTGACACTCAGCAACATTCTCTTTCCTGGGTGAGCCACTTTGTTGGTTGGTATGTGTCCTTATCTAAAGGTGAGGACTGCCGATCAAGTCCCATGCTCCCAGGAATTTGTAATACGTGACTGCACAGAATGTGTCAGTCATCAGGGCCTGGAATGGCAAATGGACTGATGCCAACATACTGGAGACAATAGAAGAGATTAGATTATGTTCTTTCTTTCCTATTCTGAGTCCTTTTATACAGCTAATCCATTTTATATTATAGCAGCAAGGGTTGGTTAAGGATGAGAAATGGTTCTCACCATAATGTCCTGCCTCAGGCAAATCATTCTGTGCGAATATATATTCTGGTTCAGCTCCTTGGAATTTCCATATTATATAATATTAATCACAGCACTGGTTAATATTATTTTTCTTTTAATATTTTTTCATATTGCAAAGTAATCATTTTGGTTCCCAGCAGCTGACAGATAATTTTAAAAAACCTTAGGAATGATGGGAAGTATGATAAATCCAGTAATTGAGAACACTGAAGCAGACTATCAGACATTGTGCTTGAGCCATTAGCTCCTGAATCGTAGATCTGCATCAAGTCAGAGGGTATCCCAAAGTCAGCATTAATGATGAAACCACCCTCCCTTCATCCACCAGAAATGTTTTTCAAAGTATTCTCTGGCGAATGAAAGCTCCCTTTTCTAGGTGCTATTTCTTAGCAACAAGGGACAAGTTAAAATGGATCTCTAAGGCCAAAGGCTATTTAGCTTGTCCCTTTTTGAAATATAATATCTGTACGTTAGGTTCATCTTTGGATGGTCCATGTTTTAATGATTTTTTCCGTTATTTGTATGTTTAGGCTTATATGTCTAAGTGTTCTTTTCACTCTGTACTATTTCTGCCACAACCCCGCCTCCTCCCACCTCCCCAGAGTGCCAGCTGAAGTGTCCTTGGTCTCTCCCACTACCCAGAGCCTCCTTCTTGCCCCCTCTGCTATCCCAGCCCTCAAAGTGGCATTGCACCACTAGCTGGATCATAGTCCAATAGCTTGGATGTATTAAACAGTCAACAGCATAAATAAGGCCTGATACTGTGAGGTGCTGAGCTCCCACAACACAAATGGACTTAAGAGGATATCTGAGGGAGCTCAGGACAACATAGGATCGGGCCTATGGTAGGTATCTGTCATCCAGATTCCTTTATAACCACACTGAAAGAGCTCTGGATCAGAAATATTAGCTTTAGAGGAGAGGCGCCTAAAGGTTTCACGTCATGCTGATGACCCCCTGCCTTTTAACATAGACTGGAGAGTCTGTACCCTTACAGATTAAAAAAAATGTAAATTAGATGGTGGTAATGAGGCCAGAATGGACCTTAGGGGATGTCCCCTGAAAAGTTAACAAGTATGTAGTGGTATATGCTTCAAAACTGCAGAAACAGAGTTTGGAATCTGTTGAGAGCAATTTACAGCTGGAATAAGCTGGACCATAATAGGGCATGGGTTTGCCTCCTGAAAATGTACATCCTGGTACACATTTCATCCTTTCTCACTTCTGGTGCTGAAGCCAGTGGACTTGTTTATTCAGTTAGTTTTTTGGAGAGGTTAAATGCAGCTATCAAAAATTACATTGGGGTCCCACACAAGCCCAGAATTTAATCATAATGGCTGGAATGATGTGTAGGGAAAGGTAGTGGTGGTGGGAAATCTGTCACCTGTAGATTTTAAAGTAATTAGGAAATAATACCTACTGTGAAATAACCCTTCTCTGAGGAAGAGCACTGACATGGACACACCTAGAGCCTTATCATTAATGAACTGCTTACTGGGACCACAGAAAAACATTCCACTAGTAATTGGAAATCTCACACAAAATGTTGGTAGAACCTAATGGCCCTGTGTGAAGTGTTCTGGGAAATTTCTCTCCATGAACTCAGATACATACAGGAACACTTTAGAAGCTGGTGCTCTCTTGTCAGCAGTTATTTTTTTTTACTGATAATAAAGCATAATGAACTTCTCTTTGATATCCTGGTTTAATTCTTTGTGGAATTGAAAGCAAACGTGCAGAAGAAGAAGAGTTTAGTGACAGGAAAATATATTTGGCCACAAAATTTTAGCACAATGTAATTCACCAGATGCTTGATTTCAGCTATCCAAAGGTCTGGCCTGACTAAAACAATGTGTCATCCATTAAAGGATCCCTTTGAGGCTGAATGAGGACAGCAAACATTGCTGCCAGGAGCTTCTTTTCATTAGCTGGTGACCCAGTTGAGTATCAAAAACAGAATTCAAGGTTTCAGTTTTGCTAAGAGGCCACCTTTTATCTGATCAGTGAGGAAAGCCATGCAGATCCTCCAGAAACATATTGTAGACCCACAATAACAGACTATTAGATTCTCTTCCATTTTACATTTCCCTGCCCTGCTTGAGCTATATAATTCAGCTAGTTATGGGTTTGATTCTTCAAGCCCGTTTTTGGCACCGAGTGGGGATGTGCAAAGGGGATATGTGCCTAGGGCCTGATCCAAACCCCATTACATCCAACCAGTGTTCTGGTCAGTCACGGATAATGACTGAATAGAATATCAATTGACACTTTTGCTCTTTTGGCTTTTTCCTGTTTCTTTTCTCTTTTGTTTTTTATTTACGTTACTGACATGATAAATCTGTTCAGCAGCATCTGTGCATCACTATTGACATTTTAATTTTCAGTTAAAACATTTTAATTAAAATCTGACATCATTTGGCGTGAAAAATGAAAGGGAACTGAAATTGTACATGCAGACTGAACTAATGTAAATGTACATATCAATTTCAAGAAAACTGGCATCTGATTAATCCTTACAGCAGCAGTATGCTGGAAAGGTCTCATGCATACTCCTTTTTTTAAAATTCTACCACCAAATTGAAGGGGCGGTTGAGCCGATTTCCATATATCTGGTGGAATTCACCCTCTTCCCCCCTCCCTTAATCATCCCTAACAGAGATGACTTCTCTGTGGGGCTCATGAAAATATTTACGTAGAGGACAATGTTTGCCTTTGGAATGGACCAGACTGTACCTAGTGTCAGGTATTTTTTAAAAATGTACCTGGAAAGGCTATAAGAGGGTCCCCTAAAAGAGTAGAGTGTGTGTTTGTATATAGATATTTTCTCTTACACACACACACACACACACACACTTTCAAATTACAGTTTGGACACAATGCTAAACTCTCAATATTCTCTCCTTACATTTTTCAAGAACAAAGTATAAACATTTCCCGGATGTACACATAAAATGCACTTACTTGTCAAGCCTTGTTCCCCGTCTTTGGTTATGAAAGAACCTTGTTGTTTAACTAGGAAAACAAGTGAATAGTTTTCCCTCCACTCTGCTGTGCCTGCACCCGTATAATACAGGTTTTATCTCACATTGAGGGACTTTTTCTTGTGTGAAAGTTTCCGGTTACAATATTGGCAGCATAGCATTGCCTTAATGTAGTCAACATGGTATGCTTGTGAAGCTAATTTGATTGTTGTATTGTACCAATTATTTAGCACAGCGGTTCTCAATCGGGTATGCATCCCCCGGGGTGGGTATTCAGAGGTCTTCCAGGGAGTACTCAACTCATCTGGATTCGTGTTTCTCGACCTGGGTCTTGCAGCCCCGAGGGGGTCATGGGATGGGTTTAGGGGAGTCACAAATGCAGGGCTGGCATTTGCAGGAAGCAAGCAGTCGGTAGCCTGGGGGCTGCCACCATAGGGCCCCCCTGCAAAGCTAAGTTACCTGCTTCAGCCCTGGGTGGCAGAGCTTGGGCTTCAGAAAAGGCTCGCTAGTGGAAAAACAGGCTCAGTATCACACTGAAATGTAAGTCCAATACTTATATTTCAATGGATTTATTTTATAATTATATGATCAAAATGAGAAAGTAAGCAATTTTTCAGTAACAGTGAGCTGTGACACTTCTGTATTTTGTCTGATTTTGTAAACAAGTAGTTTTTAAGTGAGGTGAAACTGGAGGGACTCAAGACAAATGAGACTGCTGAAAGGGGTACTGAAGTCTGGAAAGGTTGAGAACCACTGATTTAGCAAACCCTACTAAAGTAAACACTTTTCATCTCATCGGGATAGATGAATGTTATAGCAAAGGTAAATCAGCCTCTACTATCTTCTCTTAGACTAGACAGTTAGAGGTTAGACTACATAACCCTTGCGATCCCTTCTAACCCTATGATTCTATCATGCAAGATCAAAGGGACAGCCAATGAAATTAAAAGGCAACAAATGAAAAACGGTTAGAATAAAATAGTTATTACATTTTGTGTAATTTATCTGTGGAAACTCATTGCCAAAAAGTATCATTGAGGCCAAAAGCTAAGAAGGATTCAAAAAAGGAGTAGGATGTATTAGTTCCTCCTATCTGCTTCAAATCCTCTTTGTGGTACAAAATGTGATCCATCACTCTCCTCAGAGGTGTGCACTCTTAAGATATCTCTTCGTAAGCATTCCAGCTAAGCAGGTGTGCAGAAGTGACATGTGCAGTCGTAGTTCTGCCACATCCAGAGAAAAGTCTTGTTTTACTAATACAAAGCCATTCGGCTTATTTCTACTGTATGGATGATGATCTTTTTCTGCAGTTCAGTTCTGATTCACTAAATATATATGACATCACATCCATGTATAATAAGGTCTTAGAAAGGTAGCATGGTCTTGTGGTTAAGGCACTGGGCTGGCGGTCAGCAGAACTGAGGTCAACCTCCTGTTCTGCCACAGACTTCCTGTGTGACCTTTGGCAAGTTACTTAGGTCCAGATCTTCCAAGGTATGATCAGCATGTGTTTTAAATCTCATTGAATTCAGGTAAGTCTTTGCTTAAATGCTGTTGGTAGATGTGTTGTCTACACTTTGACAGATATGACGATTTCCTGTAATATCCTTGGAAGAACTTACTGTAGTCAATGTATGTATTATTTTGAGCTAGGATTATATGTAACCTCACTAGGGGGAAGATGTGACAGACATGAAGCCTGGGAGTACAAAAGCCTGTACTGAAAATGTACCAGACAAATATGGACTCTTGGTACAATAAGTGTGAAGTGGATTTCCTGGGGAATCTCTAGGGAGAGGTTTATGCAAATTCCCCTATTTTCCAGTTATGTGAAAACCCAGCCTTAAGGAGATGTTCATTTTCTGCTGATTACCTGTTACAGAAGCTAAGATCAAAGGCCCACTCTGTTTAAAGAAATAGCTGATCTGCCCAGTCTCTGTTCTGGTTCTGGGTCCAAGACAGATGAATTTGTAACCATGGGGAAAACCCAGTTGTGGGTTTTGAGGGACTGAAACCTACCAGAGCCCTAGGCTGGCGTTGGGGAGAGCCCTCTGGTAAACTTTTTAACATGTGTGTAGGTTCTTTTACTATTTTAATCTTTTAGTGTGATGCTTTTATCTTAAAAATAAATGTGCTTGCTTAGGAGGAACTGTGTGGTAACTTAGCACTGTGGGTAATACATTGGTCATAGCCCTGAGAGAGAAAATCAATAGAAGGTGCTAGCCTTTTTGAGCAGACTTGCTTGCTGGGACTATTGCAGGGTAAGGCAGGGAGCTGTGCAGCCTTAAAATCCCCAATCAGGAAGGGCTGAGATGTGGGTCTCTGCCTGACAGAGATGATGGCTGGGAGCCAGAAAGCCTAAAGTGGGTGCCCTTGGTGGACTGCAAAGTGGGAATAGAGATGTAATTGTCCTGAAATGGTGCTAATCATTACACCATTGTTGATATGTTCATGTTTTGATTAATAGTGGGTTGGCATGGCTTTCCTAAATTGCATCGCATGCAGTGTTGTATATGGGTTTGTGTTGGTGTGTGTACGTAATTGTGGTGTCAGATTTATCAATGATGGCGAGTTTTCTGACAGTTTTGGAAAGCTTGTGCAAACATGTGATCTATGTTGTATTCTAAATTTGCTAGTAATTTTAATGTGGAAATTGCAGAACTGAAATCTGCAACTGTGCGTATGTGTTGGTGTACTATATATGGGGCCAGAGTTAAAGCAACACACACATGAGCTATTTTAGGATTCAGGCATGCGGAAGGATTGTAAACCATCACTGGGGCACAGTATTAATTTTTCATTAAGGAGTTAATGTAGCTTCAGTTTTCTCAGATAATATAGTGCACTCTGATCAATAGAAAAATTCAGTTAAATTATGCATATATTTGAGATAAGTCTCCATTTATGTAGTAATGAAAGAACTCATTGACAGATACATTAATCGGCTTTGGGAAATGAGTTAGGAATGTAGTATTTTCTTTTACTACCTCTTCAAAAATATTTTAGTCTTAATTACTTAAGAAGAGTTGGTGTTTTTCTCCCCTCAATCAATATAATACTTCTGATTGTATTGTCAAAAGAAGCGCTAGTACATTTTGTTCATGTTTGTTTCCAGTAACTTTGATATTGATTTAAAATTTCTAAATCAGTAGGGATGAAACCACTATACGTTATGAAATTTGTTGTCTATCATGTTCTGCATAAATCCCCCCCCGTGTATAAATCATCTAGTTTTACCTTTATTGTCTTGCCCCCTCCTCCTGCCTCCCAATTTTTAAATTAAATGGGCTTAGCAGAAAACTTGATGCAATCATTTATGTCGAGTTTCTGTGTATCAAATATATAGTTGGGGTCAGATTGTGCTTGTATTAACAATGAGGTAAATAAAAAGCAACTCTATTGAATTCAACAGAATTCGTCCTGATTCATGCTGAGAGCAGAGTTTGGCCGTTGGTCATTACTGTTGTCCCAGTTGCTGAACTACAAGAATGAAACATATACACATCTCACAGTGTAAATCAAAACACTGTCTGCTCAGTTTATCAGCATTTGATATTTTCTCTAGTTTTGATTTTATAATCATGCAGAAAATGCTGGAAATGACATTAAAAAGAATTGTATGACTTATGCAATCAACCTAAATAACCTGGGGTAATGTTGTGCTGTTATGTAAGGCAATTCAGATACTGCAGTCACCCCTTTCTACATCTGAGAAACAAATCTTAATTAAGAAAAGCAAATACATTCTCTTGGGCAAGACGAGACAGTTCTCTCAGTACAGCCTTGTATATTGAAATTTGATTAAACGCATTGCCAATGACTGCAACAATATAATTAATAAGTTATAAAGGTTTATTGCCCTTAGCTTTTACAAAATTTTGCTTTAGGGTTAAGGCTGAAAAATGGTTGTTGGACATTTCATTGAGAGTCTGAAAAGTGAAAAATAATCCACAAAGTAAAGCAGATGACAGAGCTTTTAGAAAATTGTTGGTTTTTTTTGAAATCACTGCCTCTACTAGCCTTCCAGAAAAAAAAGACACATCCAAAATATGGTGTAATGAAATTTACATTCATAGGATTTTCTCTTTGAGTTTCGTATAGGGGAAAAAGGTGTATTATTCTATAAATTGCAGCTAAAACAGTGTTTGATCCAAAGCACACTGAAGCCAATGGGAGTCTTATCCCTGATTTCAGTGGATTTTTGGATCAGGCTTATGATGGGAATTGGTGGCTAAAACTTTAATATTTTGAACATCGAATTAAAATCTCTCTGAAATAAGTCATATTTCCATTAGAATATTTTACTGTAGCTCTGGTCCTAAGACACTTGTAATCACAATATATTACTGCACGTAACATATTTAAAGATGGCGTAATTAATAAGACTAAAAGTGCCAACACAAACTGTTGAAAAAATACAAGAAGTTAACACACTGAATTCTGTTCTTTTATAGTTAGAAAAAGACTTGTATTAAAAAAAAAAATTCACCTTTCCCCATTGTCATTTGAAAGAAACAAAATAAAGTAGCTCAAAGTTTTTCAGTGTTTATGCTCGTGGCCTTCAAGGAAACTGCACTGATATATTTTTTAAAATTCTGACGTCTTTAAAAGAACATATATGCTCTATGCTGAAATATATATTAGCAAACTAATTCCATGCCCATTGGGAGTACTTGCGGTGTGTAAGTGTGTTCACAAAACCAGGGCCCAAATGAGCAACCACTAAATTATATAGCTGTTGCAAATCATAATGTATTTTAAATGACCTGATGAATGGAGATTGAGTTCTCTTTTGTTTTGTTTTTTCCTGTGGTTTATGATGTTTAAAAGAGCAATTTTTAATAAACAGCTTTGCTTCAGTTCTGCTTCAGTTCTGCTATGGTGCCTGAAAATAACTGCCTCTCTAGTCATTGCTACATAGTAGTTTATACAACGGAATGCTTGTTTCGCATGTGTATCTTTTGTTTTGCTTTATAATCATAGAATCATAGGACAGGAAGGGACCTTGAGAGATCATCTAGTCCCCTCCATACACCCTCAGCCCTTGTGGCAGGACTAAGTATTACCTAGACCATTCCTGAAGGGTGTTTGTCTAACCTGCTCTTAAAAATCTCCAGTGATGGAGATTCCACAGCCTCCCTAAACAATTTATTCCAGTGCTTAACCGCCCTGACAGGAAGTTTTTCCTAATATCCAACCTAAACCTCCCTTGCTGCAATTTAAGCCCATTGCTTCTTGTCCTCTCCTTAGAGGTTAAGAAAAATAATTTTTCTCCCTCCTCCTTGTAACAACCTTTTATGTCAGGGGTTGGCAACCTATGGCATGCATGCCAAAGATGGCATGTGAGCCGATTTTTAATGGCACACTGCTGCCTGCCGGATTTCTGGCAGGCAGCAGCGTGCCATTAAAATCCTGCCCAGCCCGGCCTGCTCTTCTCCGCCCTCCGCTCCCCCCGTCACAGGGGCAGGGGGCAGAAGCATAGGCGTGCGCATGGGGTGTGCCCCTGATGCAGGGGTGGGCAAATGACCCCACTCTCCCGGCGTGGCAAACCGCGGGGTCCGCGCTCCCGGGCCGGAGAACCGGGCTGAGCGCAGCAAGCCGCCGGCCCCTCCCCTGCCTTCCCCCCTCCCTTGGAGCCATGCTGCCGCGCACACAGTGCTTTGGGGGCTGGGCTGCCCACTCCCGCAGGGCAGTGTTTGGCTCTGTGGAGAGGCAGACATGCTCCCCCGTCCCCTGGAGCCATGCCGCCACACGCGCAGCGCTCTGAGGGGCAGGTCTACCCGGTCCCACGGGGCAGCATGTCTGGCTCTGCGCAGAGCAGAACATGCTGCTTGAAGCCTCATGGTAAGGGGTCCAGGGCCTGGGGGGGTTGGATACGGGGTGGGGGCAGTCAGGGGACAGGGAGCAGGGTGGGTTGGATGCGGGGGGTAAGATCCTGGGCGGGGTGGTTAGGGGCGGGGGGTGTCTCTGGAGGGGGCAGTCAGGGAGCTGGGCGGGGGGAATGGATGAGGCATGGGAGTCCTGGAATCTGTAAGGGGGCGGGGGGTGGATAGGGGTCAGGGCAGTCGGGATAGGGAGCAAGGAGGGTCCTGTGGGGCAGTTAGGGTGGGGGGTCTCTGGAGGGAGTGGTCAGGGGACAAGGAGCTGGGGGGAGGGTTGGATGAATCTGGAGTTTTGCAGGAGGCTGTCAGGAGGCAGGGGTGTGGAGAGGGGTTGTGGCAGGCAGGGAGGGTGGGATGGGTCGGGAGTTCTGGGGTCCTGTCAGGGGCGGGAGGCGGTTGGATAGGCTTGGGAGACCTGGGGGTCTGTCTGGGGGTTGGGGTGTGGATAAGGGTCAGAGCAGTCAGGGGACAGGTAGGGGTAGGATCCTAGGGGGGCAGTCAAGGGACAAGGAGCAGGGAGGCTTAGATAGGGGGTGGGGTCCTGGGGGGCAGTTAGGGGCAGGGTCCCAGGAGGGGGTCGTCAGGGGACAAGGAGCGGGGGAGGGGGGTTGGGAGTTCTGAGGGGGTGGGAAGTAGGAGGGAGTGGATGGGGGCAGGGCTAGGGCAGGGCTCCCTGGGCGCACACCCTAATGGAATGTGCTGCGCACGCCTATGGGCAGAGGCTTGGTCCTGCCGGCTCCCCTGCCTCTTCCCGTAGTGTGCTGGGTTCCTGCCCCTCCGTCCCTCCCTCCCTGCCAGCCGATCAGCTGATGGCCCTTGTGAGGGAGGGGGTCGGGAAGGAGCAGGGCCTTGGGGAAGGATGTGTGTGGGTGGAATAGGGGCATATCCCCTCCAGCCCCCTGCCCTGACCCCCCCCACACACACCTAGCCCTCTGCCCTGAGTCCTGACCCCCCCTCACATACACCCAGGCCTCTGTTTATTACAATACAACACTAGTTTAGTTATGTAATATATAGACTTACAGAGAGAGACCTTCTAAAAACCTTTAAATGTATTATCGGCACGTGAAACCTTAAATTAAAGTGAATAAATGAAGACTCGACAAACCACTTCTGAAAGGTTGCCAACCCCTGTTTTATGTACTTGAAAACTGTTATCATGTCCCCTCTCAGTGTTCTCTTTTCCAGACTAAACAAACCCAGTTTTTTCAATCTTCCCTCATAGGTCATGATTTCTAGACCTTTAATCATTTTTGTTGCTCTTCTCTGGACTTTCTCCAATTTGTCCACATCCTTCCTGAAATGCGGCACCCAGAACTGGACACAATACCCCAGCTGAGGCCTAATCAGCACGGAGTAGAGTATAAGTATAAGTGTATTTTTCAGTAACTCATTTTGTCCCTGTTTTTAACTATAGCTGGCTTAGGCTCACGTATGTTTGTAAAATTCAGCATTGGACGTGTTTTGCAGGATTGAAGCCTTAAAGTGTGATGCTACCTTTACTGGTCAGTGGGAGCCTTTCCATTGAATCCAAGGAGGGCTGAGTCAGGCCCATAATGTAGCTAGTAGGCTTGTTGCGTTCACTGGTTAATAAGGAGAAAGCAAACTAAGCTAACGTCCTAACCACTTTGTTAGTGTCCTTTAATAGTGTTCTGATTGTCAGACAAGAATATAAATGAGTCTCTGTAAATGATTTCTTCTGGAAAAAGAGCAAAAATATAGAAAATAATATGCAGCTAGTGGAAGATAAGTACCATCATAACACAGGTTTTTTCTGGCTGATATAATCAGTTCAACATCTGCGTACTCTGGCTACGTATGTTAAACAGAAAGGAGTGGTTCTGTAATGATGGTGTTTAGCTGAATGCTTCAAAGCATTCATTTGTGAACACAAGTATAATGGATGGATGCTACTCAGTTGCACGGACTCAGCTGATGGCATAGCACACAAGAATGTAAATGGTATCTCATCATAGTACTCTATTGTGCACTAGCTCTGTTTGTTTGTTTGTTTGTTTATTTGCCTTTTTTTTTTTTGATGAGCTGGGAAAGTGTATTGCTCATAGATATTCTCCCTAAAAGGTGCTAAAATGAATCCTGGTTGAGAGAACCTCACAGGCACAGATACCAAAGGTTTGTGCTTTAAGGACATGCTTAAGGCCCATTGATGTTACAGATCCAAAGCCCAGCACAGGCAATATTTACTGATAGCTTTGTGATCTTATATCTAGCAGCCTTTTAAAAGTGGGAGCAGAAGAGTTCCCACTTTCTAGCAGGGCACACAGCATGTGTTTCTAGACCAGAGAGGTTTCGGGATATCTGCTGATATAGTAATAGTATTTTCTCTGTGTACAAAATCTATTTGAATTTGCATTTAGAGATGTTTTAAAATTTATTATTTTAATGTGATGTTTATGTTTGACAATAGACTGACTAATTACATTGTTATTACACTTCAGATAGTATTTATGCTTGTTAATACATGTAATACCACAAATTCATATAACTCAAAAGGAGTCTAATAACAGTGTAATCAGTCACTGTATTTTTATAAAACGGAACTAATTTTTCTTCCCGAGACCTGCACAGTTGAACTCATGATGCTAGCACTCATCTAGTGCTTTTCATCAGTAGATTTCAAAGCACTTTGCAAAGGAGGGTTAGTATCATTATCCCCATTTTTATAAATGGGGAAACTGAGGCATAGAGACATGAAGTGATTTGCTCAATAACAACCAGCAGGTCAGTGGTAGAGCAGGAAATGGAATCTGGGTCTCCAGAGTCCTAGGCCAGTGCTCTCACCACTAGGCAACACTGCCTCTGTGGGAGCCTGGCTTTACAGGGGCATGGATACTAATAAATGCTTCAATATTTCTTTTTACACCTCACTAAAACATTTGCAAAATAGTTTTTCTTTAAGTAAATGGGCTAGAGAGGGTGTGGTTTGTCATGAAGGGTTACTGGCACTCATTTGGGGTAACCTGCATAACTCTCGCACAGTTTTGCTGGTCATCATGAATAAAGCAGCCATCCTGATCTCATGCTAGTAAGAACTCTGCATATGCCCACCTATCTATTAGAGTCACATTTAGTGAGGGCGGCTACCAAAACTGACTCCTGAGGACTCATCAGCTCATTGTCACAAGGGATTTCAGAGTATTATCTATAGGGGAGAAGTTTAAATGAATTATGCTATTGCTGTCTCATTTGTATTTTGGGCTTAAGGTGTCAGTTCTTGATCCCTTTATCATGTTACAATAGTGTGTTTCAAAGGTTGACATGCAAAACTACTTCCCTGACTCCTTTACTACGCTTCATACTATAAGTGGTGGACACAAGTCCATCTGTAATTTTAGCATAACACCTCATCCCGATTATATATTAAAAACAGAGGTTAAAAGTACAAATGAGCTGAATGTATGGAATGCACTTGAGCAGATAACGGAAAGAAAAATATCAGATACAGGGGAAATACTTCAGATATATTTTTATTACTTGAAAACAATTAGCAGTCCTTCCCTAAACCTATTTCTGTAAGGAATCTTGTCAACAGATGAAATAATTGGGAAACAGTTTGTGCATCCTGAAAAATGCAAGGCCGCAATCCTGCTAGGTGCTCTATGTGAATAACCATCCCTCCCTCCCCCCACTTATTATGGCTTTCTTCTCCAAGCTGAATACAAAAGCTGCTAATCCCTCAGATAAGTGATGCAAGGGGATCTGTATCCCTGCGTTTCCATGGAGATGCTATGTGTACCACTCAGGAGGGTGTGTATCACCCACCTATAAAAACTCCTATATCTCAAGGACACACTCCTAAATTGATAAGTATTTTTCTTAAAGGTGTATTTATGCCTCCAATTGCTGAAACCAGATGTGCTGAACCTTTTTTTTTTCTGATGGAAATCTGGGAATTTTTTAAATGCCAAGCTTGAGGCAAGATTTCACTTCTTACATACATTACAGACAAGGTAAAACAACCAAAGTTTGCATGCACAAATATTTAATTTACTGTTATCTATTCTGTTTAAAACCTATTTAATAATTTACAGTTCCTCTTCAATTATAAATGACATAAGAATTACCAAATTATTTTGATTCTATAGTTTCATTGGGTTTTGGTGCATCAGTGATACATTTAAGGGATGGGGATGACCTGACTCAGCTTATTTATTCATTTGCCATTTTTATGCTAAGTTGATTAAAAAGGGTTTAAAATAATATGCTATGGAGATTGGGTGCTTTATTGGATTGCATGCTTTACTCATGGAGGATTGTTGTAAGAATAAAAGTGAAGTAAGCTGGCCATCCTATTTCAGGCCCAATTGAATAATAATCAACAGTATCATGCCAAGAAAAGCACCATACACCATCATATTTGACCATTTCATCTGAAAAGGGTAGAACAGAGTAATTTCATAGTTTCTTAGATTATAAAGCAGAAGGAACCTTTGTGATCATATAGTCTGACCTCCTGTATAACACTGGGTTTAGGACTTCCCCTGAATTAATCCAGTCTTGATAAAAAAATTGCGGTTTGGTAAATTGTTCCAGTGGTTAATTAACTATTTTAAAATTGTGCCTCATTTCCAGTCTGAATTTACCTAGTTTCAATTTCTAGTCATTGGATCATATGGCAGTTTTTTCTGTTAGATTGAAGAGCCCTCAAATATTTGTTCCCGTGCCTGAAAGAAGTTTTACATCAACACTATTGACTTTGATAACCAAACTTGTAATCTCATCAGAAAAGATATGAAGTTAGTTTGACAAGATCTATTGTCCATTAACCCTTATTGATTAACATTAATTATATTACCTTTGTTTACTTCTATATTAATTGAGTCCCGTATCTGTGCTCCATTATTTTATCCAGGATTGGTGGCAGGCTGACAGACCTATAATTATCCGGGTCATCCCATTTACCCTTTTAAAATATTGGCACATTAGCTTTCTTTCTGTTCTATGGAACTTCCCCAGTGTTCCAAGACTTGTTGAAATCAATAATAATGGTCCACATAGCCCTTTATCCAGCTCTTTTAAAACTCTTGCATGCAAGTTATCTGGGCCTGTTGATTTAAAAAGAGTATTAAAAAAAATATAAGGATCATCTCTCTCTAATATTTACATCTTCAGTCCTGTAGAATTTCCTGTAGATTAGAAGTGAATTTTTTTCACTATTATTCTTTACCTCTTGCAAGTAGCTAGGATTATTTCTACAGCACATTCAGTGCTGATGTAGCAGACCACTTCCAAATCTCATTACAACTAGGGATGGTGGGAAATTGCCCAGTCTCTCTCTTATCAGAACTTCACTGAGATGTTCTTTTGTGTTCACTGTGCCCATTTTGGGATCTGTGATTAGCAAGGGAAAAGAGCAATACAGTTATGCTGAAATGTGCAGTTATTGTAGTGCTCATTTTCCCATTCCCCAGAGCACAATAGCTTTTACATCAAGGGTAACACCATAACTGAAAGCTTCTAAGGGTATGTCTATGCTTCAGGTGTGATTCCCATCTTGAGGAGATATAACCAGGCTAGCTATGATTGATCTAGTGGGCTAAAAATAGAAGGTAGTTCCCATGGCAGGAGGGGCTAGCTGCTCCAGGGACATGCCTAAGATCTCGGACAGGTACGTGTTTGGACCAGCTAGTTCTTTCCATTGTTCGTGTGGCTGCAGCTATGCTCTATTGTTAGCCCACTAGCTTGATCGGAGCTAGCCTGGTTATGTCTCCTCAAGCTGGGAATTACTCCCCCAGCTCAAAGTGTAGACGTACCCTAGGTGCGTAAGCACAGTTTTCTAGCAATACTTTACGTTTACACAGCCAGGCTCTAGAGCTCCCGAGCAGTGGTTCCCTGTACCACTAGAATGGCTCTGAAACCTTGATGCTTCTGTTCTTTTCAACTCCTGATCTGTGATCTACTTTATTTTATCTGCTGACTTTCCAGACTACTTGTTGAGGTTCATAACACTTCTGCTTTATACCTGTACTGAAAGCAAATAGATATTTGTGAAATAGAAGAGTTACATATTTCAAAACATGCAGGGTTTATTATGCCTAGAGGAAGAATGACCCAGCTGTTCATTTAGATTAGATTTGTGAACTTAGTACATTGAATAAAAGAAATTTATGTTTCTAGCAAGGTTGCCTTGCAAATCTAGCACCAGAATTAAGGTCACCAAACTTTAGGGAACATTCCCTTATCCAGTTTCATAAATAAACTTCAGATTAGATCTCGCTCTTCAATAAATGTTGTTAAACAACATGATAGCAGTGGTGGCAGGAATACTTCTTACTATTTGCGCCTGCTTAGCAGATTCTGACTAACTCTTTCAGATGCAGGACTTGCTACCACGATCCAGGCCTTTGTCAACTCCAGCCAGTATCACTGCAGTGTACTTTACCTGGAATTTATGCCTTTTATCAGTCTGGAAACTTAATTAGGTGCAGAATGCAGTGTCCAGCATGTTAAACAAAGCTTCTCCAGGGGAAACTCATCATCCAAGCTCTGTGACCTACAGTGGCTGCCTACAAGTTTCCAGATTGAATTTAAAATGTTAGTTTTGACCTAAAGTCCTAAATAACTTGGGACCTTCCTACTTGAGAGGCCAGCTCTCCCCCTGTGCCACGTGGAGGTGCTTGAGCTGGAAGCCCTGGCATTTAAAAGAGGGGGTGTGTGGGGTACGGTATTCTCCCTGAGGACCCCTCAGCTTCTGAACCAAGCCCCTTGCTTCCCTTTTCCCCCCTTCCTGTAAATTGACCTTAAGGTCATGCTGTAAGGTATATCTGTTTGCTTGAGCTTTTGCAGGGGGAGGGTTTGGTAGCAGGTAGGTCTGTGTTGAGGGATGGCAGTTGTGTAGGGGGCAGAGTTTTGTGGCTGCTGTTAGGTAAGCTGCTAATTTTTATCTTTTTCTTCTTGTGATTTATGCCAGGGCCCCTCGGGCTTTGAATGGAGGAACCTTTTAATTTTAGTATCAATCTAAAGAAATAAGAATCTATAAACAAAAGAAGATCTTTGGTATGGAGACCTTGAGGACACTAGAGCTGAGATCTCTCATCCTGTTACTGCTTTTCTTGGACAGTTGAAGAATAAAAGTGACCCTGTCTTCATTTTTGATTCGGTTAGAGTATCCGGAGCTATTCGGTCCATTTCCCAGGACTCCAGTCATCCAGAGGATGGCCTGAAAAGCAGGCCTTGGGAGACTTTTAAGAATTACAAATGGGAGCAAATGGAGCACTTAGAACAGGGGTGGGCAAACTTTTTGGCCCAAGGGCCATATCTGGGTATGGAAATTTTATGGCGGGCCCTGAATGTTCATGAAATTGGGGGTTGGGGTGTGGGAGCGGGTGAGGGCTCTGGCTAGGGGTGCGTGCTCTGGGGTGGATCCAGAATTGGGGAGTTTAGGGTGCAGGAGGGTGCTTCGGGCTGGGATGGAGTGGTTTGGAGGGCAAGAGGGGGTCAGGGATGCAGGCTCCGGGTGGCACTTACCTCAAGTAGCTCCTGGAAGCAGCGGCATGTCCCCTCTCCAGCTCTATGCGGAGGCATGCCCAGGCACCTCTACGCACTGCCCGGTCTACAGGCGCCACTCCTGCAGCTCCCATTGGCTGTGGTTCCTGGCCACTGGGAGCTGTCAGGGAGGCGCTTGGGGCAGAGGCAGCGTGCGGAACTCCCTTGCTGCCCCTAAGCCTAGGAACTGGACGGGGGACATGCCGCTGTTTCTGGGAGCCATGGGGAACCACGGCACGCACGGAGCAGGGCAAACCCCCGATCCCACTCCCCAGCAGGAGCTGGAGGGCCGTAGTAAAACATCTGAAGGGCCAGATGTGGCCCCCCGGCCGTAGTTTGCCCACCCCTGACTTAGAATAATAAAGGACTGTGGAGGGGCATTAGGAGGTAATTGGAGGCTTATTTGTTACCAGAGGAGCACTGATGTTCTATTAAACTCTCTGCTCTATGCATTTTTAAGGAGAAATAGACCCAAGAGGGGCACGTCCACCGAAGGCTGCCTCCACCACTTAACGCTTGCACTGCCCAGGCAGAGCGGGTGAGTGAGGGGGCACAGTTCTGCAAGGGAAGGTTCTAGGTTCTTCAGGAGACTGTGAAGGGAGGTTTGCAAGGAGAGACTTGAACCCACACTAGTGTGTCTCCAGTGCTCTGAAATCTCCACAGAGCTGCATGGAGGAGCAGCGCCTGTCCCCTGGTTGGATTTGATAGATTTGACTTCACCCAATCACACAGAATTCTATGCCAAGCCTGTTCTCTTAGGCTTTGTGAGAACTGGAGGTGAATTTCACCTTTGGTGCCTTCCACACGAAAAGCCTATATTTAAATATAAGTAGTAGGAACTCTGCCACTATACATGAAATCAAGGGTTTGTTACGCAGCAAGAGTAAAAATCTGAGGAGCTACGCAAAGTCCTCTGCAACATGTAAGCCCCTTGGTGGGGCTGTACAGGGGTGTGTATACACACACAGAGCAACTATATCTGTTATCTCTCTGTGGATCTTTGTTGAACTGCTTGATAAGTAAGGGCTAGATTCTGCTACCCTGAGCCACCCTGAAGAGTACCTTCCACCATGGACCCCCGGGGACTTAATGAGACTTCTTGCAGAGTCAAGTGCTACTAACATGAACAGGGGTGGCAGAATTTGAGACCCTAGGTGATATCATTATTACAGGGAGTTCCAACCTATACACCAAATGAAAGAAAGAAATATATAAATGAAAGCTCTCTGGACCCTTGTGCCTGCCTGGAACCTATTGACTTTAGTTACATGCATCTGATTGCAGGACTGGGTTTAAATGAAATGATTAGTTTTAGTATTATAACACTGTGCTTGCCTTACGGAAACCTTATTTCCAGAAAGCATTTTCAGTTGGAATTTTAAAGTGCTGCTCTTTTTTCTTCTCCGTAATTTGTCCAACAAAATTTCTAACTTTCCTCAAGGTTAGGACTGAGCAGGTTGAACAATGCTGGCATTAGGTTTGTTTGTTTGTTTGTTTTTGACACAGCAAATAAATTGTGTCAAATATTTTGCTCTTGAGTTTCCCTTCTCTTTTTTTCTCCCCATCATAAATTCTAGTGCTCTGATGAAATTCAAAGGGGTTTTAGCGCTGGTGGGTCAGAGGAAAGCAGACAAGCCATTATAATTTTGTCTCCTGTTGAATTTCTCCAGTGGGGACTATTCAGTATCTCAGAATTGTTAGGTCATTGTCTGCATCCTGCCTGCATTCTTCTGTTCCCTCAGGGTGGCCGTTCTGGGGAATGACATTTCCTCCCCTTTTGATGAAAAGCTCACTACAAAGCCATTATTAAGCTCCTGATGACACTCCTTCCTCTGTGTCTTTCCTTCTTTTGTGTCTAGCTGGTCCCTGGGTTTGTTGAGAAACCCACTGTAAATGCTGCTATCACTCCCCAGGATACACTTCCCCTCCCCTCCCCTTCATTCATACATAATATAACATAGGGTCCTTGCTTTTTCACAATGGTGAATGTGCGAGAGAATCTGGGTGGAACCCTGTGAACAATTAAATTAGCTAAAGTCCAGATTGTCAAAGACATTGAGGCACCTAAAGATGCAGATAGCAGCCTAGTGGGATTTTCGTAAGGCACCTAGGTGCCTAACTCCCCTTGATTTCAGTGGGAATTAGATGCTTAGATTCTTCTGATAATCCTACAAGGCATCTATTTGCATCTTTAGGCACATAAATACCTTTGAAAATCTGCACCAAGTGTTTTTGTGGATCTGCCTGTCTGATACTCTTGATCTGTTTATTTTATGTTAGAGAGACACACAGTTTTGTGCCAAACTAGTTTGAGAAAGAGAATTTTTGTATTGTCATGACTTAGTTGAACTTTGGACCAAATCCCTCAGTCCTTATTCAGTCTGTACTCAGGCAAACCTTTGAAGACAGAAGGAATTTTGTGTCAGTAGGGATGGCTGGATCTGGGCCTTCAACATTAATATCTGTTCTCACAAGCTATTGAATTCCTCAGGTTAGTCCAGGAGTGTGATTTGGCAGCATATACAGGAATGATTGTAGGAGTTGTCTCATTCTGTCCGTAAGCCTGATTTTTGAAGGTTGCTGATTTGTGCTGCTTCTCAGTGTCATTACAATCATAAGAATGGATCAGTTGGTTTTGTGTCTTTCTCTTTGCTTTCCTTGTTGTTACTGTCATAGGTATCTGATATTTAAAATCTGCAGAGATAACATTTGTCAAAATTGGCACAAATTTGATAGAAAGTTTTGCCCATTAATTCATTCTAGTAACAGCAGCTATATTGAAAAATGATGACATCTGTGACATGAGCTGTTCTAGGATATTATCTGGAGACCGTAAATCTGTTTATGGTTCAGAGTATGAATCCTTCCCTGCTAATGCATATCTGTTCCAATTTTGAATTTCAGAAGTTAAATATACTTTCAGAAGTTAAATTTGGTCTGTTTTGCCTCCCTCTCCCCCTTCTCTCTCTCGATATTAAGGAACAGCTGTGGTCTAGTGGACTTGAGCTCAAGACCAACATTCAGGAGATCTGTGCTACAATCCCAGCTCTGAAACTGACTTGCTGTGTCACCTTGGACAGGTCACTTAATCTCTATATGCTCTGGTTTACACAGTTATAAAACCACCTCATCTACTTGCTTTGATTCTTGATGGTTTCCTTGTGTATTACTCCAAAAATGATCACAAAGCACGGCTGAAAACAGGCAGGTGGTTGTGTGTGTTGGGTGTATTTGAAAGCAAATTTCAAACATGAACATTTTTTTCACCTTTATAAAATGGTCTGATCCTGCACAATATGCCAGTTTATATATATTGTGCTATTCTGCCACACACAGAAAATATATGGAGAGAGAGAGAGAAATTTGTCACCAGGCAATAATGCATAGTGATTGAATGGGATTTAGACAGAAGAACTATCTCAAGTCCATATGTCATGTCAGTATTTCTGGTGCACCTACCTCTGCTATGTGAAAAAAATGACCAACATGACACCCTTGGGATATTGAATGAGGATTGTGTCCAGGATCTTGATAAACCCAGATGAAAATGATTGTTCTCAAGCATTTACAGCACTCAGAGCTATTTGAGAAAGAACAGTATACAGTGTGAGTTGTTCTGCCGCGCTGAAACTTAAAAGGGACACTTTAAATCTAACCATCATGATGAGGAGCACTTTTATTCTTTGTGGCTATATACGCTGCTCATGATAGCCCCATGGCTGAGCCCCATTACACTGTGCCACAGGATCTTCCTTGAAAATTCTCGATCCACAATCTGGTGGGGAGGAGGGACAGAAGTGTGAAAGGTTCTTTGGGGAGAGACCAAGTAACCTAAGCCTCTAAGCATTACAAAGACCAGAATTGTATCTTGAATACCACTTGAGCACCTGCAGTAGTTCCAAATAAGCAGAATACTTCTTTGCCGTTAAAGTACCAATAGGCTTAACGTGCTTCCCCTGGAAGTACTTTATTTAACCAGTTTACTGATTAAATAAATCACATTGTATTCCATAACCTATGTATTATTCAGGATGCTCATTTTATCACCATATAATTGAAGGACAGAGGAGACTGCTTTTGAATTATTTTAGATCCCATGTTCCTGGGAAGTGGGAGAGATTAGAATAAGGCTTTTCTTTTAGCAGCAAGATCATTCAGTAAAAATGTTACTAGTTTCTGAGAGAGATAAGTGGATTTGCAGACTGGTCTTAACTGTACTTACCAAGTTTAACTCTCAGCATTTAGCGATAAATGTCAGCTCTCCTCACAGAGGCCCTACAGTTCTATAAGGACTTTAGGTGTCTGCCATTAGTGATGCTTTTGCTCTTTTGTATTTCTTAAAGGAAGCTTCATTGCTATTGACATGTTAGATACATTTGATGTAGTTTAATTTCTGGCTAAAGAAGCACATGAGCTTGGGATTCACATGTGTAGGGTCATTGTCTGATCAGTATTATTGCATTAGTTCTTGACTTCTGACCTGACAATTTGAGTTCTATTAGTTTTGGTGGGGGGAGGGGACATTTTGTGTGTATATGTGGATTCCTTGTAATTATTTCTATTAGTGCTATGATTTAAATGGCAAAATATAGGTTGGTCAGAGGTTAGGCTGGGTAGGGTAGAGTTTTTCCACAGCTACCAGTGACTCACTGATCCCAAAATATACATACTCAGTACTTCTGACGAGGAGGGTACATTTGATAATAGAATTTCTTCTGTTCTGGTAACCAGCTTAAATCTGAGCTGAATCAGCCTTTTTCCTCTGAGACAATCAGTTGAAAACTAAGGCCCTGATCCTGCTAATACTTGCACATGTACTCAACTTTCACTGAACTCAGTAGGATTGTTCACCTGCTTGAAGTTAAACATGTGTATAAGTGTTAGGATTGTTTAATGGTTATTGTGCAGACCTGGGAATGAGAAGACCCAGGTTCTAAATCTCAGCTCTGATAGACAAGTCACCTAACTAATGTGAAACAGTTTCTCCTTCTATTATATTTTGATAACTTGCCACATCTACTGCACAGCGGTAGTAGGAAGCTGAATCACTTAATCTTATTTTTAACTTTTTAATCCTGCCCATGCAGATGGATGGATTCAATTAGTAGAACTTTTCCATCTCTGAAAATCTATGCTCCTTGTTTTGTGTCCCTGAGCAAAACTTGGAATCAGGAGCATAACCCAAACTCTGCTCCCTTTCATTAGGAATGGAATGCCACATTAGTTGCCCTAATGTGTTATGAAGTTACGACATTTGTCCCACCTTCCTTTTCCATTAGCTACTATTCTCACTCAAATGTGAAGCAAATTCTAAGGGCAGTGTCAACATTAGAGCCATAGTGTCACTTTTTAAAGAAATTATACAAATGTTTTAAATGCATTTTAAAAGGTATTATTAAGCCTTGGCAATAATTATAGATAAGGATTCTATCAAAAGACAAATTGGGAGTTCAGTAATACTCAATATTCTATACAGAAGAAAAATATGTAAGTATTTCCTGCTCAGAAAAGTCCACAAAAGAGAACCCCACAGAGATGGGTCATAAAAGGACAAGGCATCATTTCATAGTCACAAGAGGTTATGATGGGTCAGCGTCTGGTAAACCATTATTTCATTTGTAAGTAAACAATTATATATGATATAGTCAGACCCATGTGTTTTAATCTGTTTTGTAGTAGAAGGTATAGGCCAACATTTTCAGAAATATGCACTCATTGGGGTGCTTTAGTCTTTGGGCGCCCAACTTGAGATGCCTGTGGTGTGATTTTTCAGAGGTTCTGAGCACCTGCAGCTCTTCTTGACTGCTGCTGGAATTGTGGGAACTCTTCCCTTCTGAAAACCAGGCTCTGTGGGTCTCAAGTTGGGCACCCAAAAAACTGAGCAACACAAATCTGTAGAAACTTTTGAAAAATGTTGGCACTTTGAAAGCATTATTGCTTCCTATAGTGAATATAGGATTTCCCTCTCTATGCACCCTCAGTAAGCTGTACACACACTAATTATGAATAGTGACTTTTCCTAAATAGTGTTCTGTACACTTATATTTTTTGTCTTGCATGAAGGCTCTTATGATGGGAAATCGCCATAAGTTATTGCTTTCTCTTTTTTTACAAAATATGAAAAGTTAAGATGAATCAGTTCAGTTGGTCTGAATTTATTTATGGGTTTTTTTAACCATGGAAAAACAGCAGTGCTTATAAACACTACTTTACAGTTGGTGTTTTGGTTCCCATTCTTCGAGACTGTATGTTTTCAGTAGAAAGAAGCTCTGAAGTATTCTTCTTTTTTATTTCAAAACATGTCTATAGTCAAATATATGTGGCTCTTATAGATGCCTTTGAGATCCCCGGCAATTATCTTAAATATTTTCATAGAGACACAGTGCTGTATAGACCAAATTCAAACCTGAATACAGTGTGGAGACAAACACTCCTAATAAGGGACACAAGCAAAACAGCTCAGAAAGCGTGAAACTATGAAGGATTAATCCATTTAAATATACAGTAACTTTCCAGAGTTATGAACTGACCGATTAACCGCACACCTCATTTGGAACTGGAAGTATGCAATCCGGCAACAGCAGAGACAAAACAAACAAACAAACAAACACCAAATCAAAATAAAAAAGGGAAATACAGTACTGTACTGCGTTAAACGTAAACTACTAAAAACTAAAGGGAAAACATCATTTTTCTTCTGCATAGTAAAGTTTCAAAGCTATATTAAATCAATGTTCACTTGTAAACTTTTGAAAGGACAACCGTAATGTTTTGTTCAGAGTTACGAATATTTCAGAGTTATGAACAACCTCCATTCCTGAGGTGTTCATAACTCTGAGGTTCTGCTGTAATAAATATTACTTAAAGGCACATAGTCAGGATTCATTGATCAGATCTCTGGACCATCAAATCAAGCTGTGGTAGTAGTCAATACATAATCCTTTGGGGGAAGTTGTAACGCCCCATTCCTCCCAAAATACACCTGCCTAGTCTAGTGTGCATTGCTGTACACAGGGAAGAAAAAGATCTGCTTGAACCCTGCAGAGGTGAGTTTACACCCAGAGGAATGAGATTTGGTCCCCCTCAGCTTTGTGACACCCTTCCAGTAAGAAAAGGGAGAACACCAGGTTTGTGTTTGGATCTATAATGGGAGAAATGTAGAGGAAGTGTATGCCTATAGTTAGGAAAAAATACTTTCTTTTGAAAAGTCACACAGAGCTGTGTATGTTATGGCAACCTGATGCTGCTATTATGGTTGAGATGATAAAGGTAGAATTACCACTGACCAAGTCAAACTTGACTCAGTGAACTGTCTGAAGGAAAAAAAACCTGACATTGGTGCATGGAAGTAACTGCAGGAGTTCACTGCTGTACTGTTTGTTACAAAGCTTTTATAGTAGAGTTGTTAGAGATGAGCATTTCATTGGATAAAGCCTGAGTCATCAGGCTTGATGTGGAGCAAAGTGGACAGGGCTTTGGGGATGAAATTTGTCCCCAAGCTGGGGACAGCATTCCCCCTCTCTCCCCAGCTGTTTTTCTAGCCTTCAGGACTCAAAGTGCTGGTAGCCGCTCTCTGTCACCGGCCTCTTGTGTTAAGGCCACTGGAAATCCTGTGGCAGCTCTCCTGACCTGCTCCCACTGGAGCCCTCCACACTGGCTTATGTGAAGCTGGTACAGATGCTCCTTGGTGGCATGCAAGGAGTGGAAAGGTAAGGGGTGAATAGAAGTCCTACTGTGCTTACTACCTGCCAAGTTCTATTTTGCTTTATCTAAGGTCTCTGAGAAAGACACACTCGGAATCTCAAGGATTCAGTAAGCATCGCATTGTGCTTTTAAACTGAGTGAGTGTTTTGGATTAATAAAAGAGAAGATTTGTTCTTCTGTAGGTGAATACAATGGAGAGTTTCCTGATAGTCTGCAGCATGAATACCTTGCAGGGGCGGCTCCAGGCCCCAGCACGCCAAGCGACGGCTTGGGGCGGCATGCCGCGGGGGGCGCTCTGCCGGTCACCAGGAGGGCGGCAGGTGGCTCCGTTGGACCTCCCACAGGCGTCCCTGTGGAGGGTCCGCTGGTCCCGCGGCTTCGGTGGAGCATCTGCAGGCACGCCTGCGAGAGGTCCACCGGAGCCACGGGACCAGCGGACCCTCCACTGGCACACCTGCGGGAGGTCCACCGGAGCCACGGACCGGCGACCGGCAGAGCACCCCCCGTGGCATGCCGCCATGCTTGGGGCGGCGAAATGGCTAGAGCCGCCTCTGATACCTTGGGCATTTAGCACAAGAACACAGTTTTGCTATTCATACACATAAGCTCTTGGCACCTTTTAGCTTGTTAGGTGTCTATAATCATTCCTGTATTTAGTTCCGAGTGAAAGATGACATAGATGAGGAGTTATAGCCAATAGAGACATTCCAATGTAAAAGTCTTTGTAGTTTAATGTTGTTAGAAGAATAAAACATAGGAATTGAATTTATTAGAGACGTAAAGTAAGAAAATAACTAATTATATTGGTCCTGAGCCTTGGGTCTACCTGAGCTAAACTCAACACTGGACCTGAGTGGAAACAAAGTTGGCTTCAAGCCCCCTTTGCTCTTCTCCAGTCTCTGGGACAGGCAGGACTGAATTGACCCCTTGCATAACTTAGAGCAGTCCAGACGCTTCTCTAAATTGTTCCATCTTGTATCATGCCCCCAGTGTTGAGAGGTAGCAAGGCTTGGAGCTGGCTACACCACACTGATTGAATCCTTAGCTGCCCCACTAGAGCAGTGTAAAGGTGCAAGAGCAGAGGTCAGGGTCTGGCTTGCTCTGAGAAGAAACACATTTTGTTTGTTTTGGGGTTTTTATTTTGTTTAAATAGCTTTTATTCAGCTGCGTGAAATAAAATCTAATTATCAGGAGAATCTTTGTTTGATGCTTACTTACAGATGGAAGCAGGCTGATTTGTTAGTAAATCTTGCTCTTTTTATTTTAAATAAACAAATTATGGAACAACAAAATAGATAGTTCACGGAAATGTCCTTAGTGGAACCTTCTCCACCACTAACTGAGAAATGTAAATTAGATTATTTTCTTAATGTTAGATAAGCATGTACCTCTAGAAGAAAATATGTCCCCTCCCTGAGATTTAATAAAGCTATAGTTTAAAAAAGATTAACGGCACACTTTTTTGAGCATTTAATGTTTGCAAAACTTGAATAAATGTTTTGGATGATTACATTTTGAAATGAAAACTGCCTTATTAAATTGAAATTATATACAAATTTCAGGCTTCATTTTAAAAGCATTACAAAGAAATCATACAATAGTGACCAAATAAGGAACACCTGGAGTGGTTATGAACTCATTCTTGGATCAATTTACAATTGCAAATTGCATTGTTTTCTCCTCCATGTATTGTATTGTAGATTAGAGTGATTAGTTGTTAATGTCAATTAAAATAATTATATCAGTTGCAATAACATCCAAATCCTGCTCATTTTACATAATTAGTCCCCAGGATTAGATTTGAATTGATTGACTTGATAAACAGATATGAAAAAGTCCTTCTTGGAGAGGAAACACTATTTTTCTACAATTTTAAATTGCCTATATGACACCAACTAAAAAGTCTCTGCAATAAACCCTAAAGATTAAGAGTAAGCATTAAAGGCAGCACTCAATGGTCCCAGGAAGGCCCATTATTTTTGTCACCTAAAATAAATTGTTTGATTCAAGGTACCACTGCCATAAAAAACCACAGCCATTTCACAGCTAAAAATAAACAACTTGTGTGTTTTCCACAGAAGCCAATTGGTGAGCATGTTTTGTAACAAATCTTGCTGCCCTCTCTGGCAAAGACAAAATGACAGATCTTTAGAGCTCCACTGAAATCAGTGGGACAGATTTACCCCAGCTGAGGATCTGGCCCAGAGTACCTCAATAATTGTATAGATTGCTATAGATTCAAAGTCCAAAAATGTCTCAGTTACTGTATTTATTTAAGAAGACTTTAAATGTGAATTCTTTCTAAATTAATATGAGCGGTATTGCCAACCTCCAAACATTCAAAAATCATGTGTCCCCACCAAAAATACGAGACTAGTTTAAAAATCATGAGATTTAAAAAAAAAACCCACCACACATTGGGTACTTTTCATATGCCTTCAGCTTTCTGAGCCTTTATCGTGCATTTGTTTAATGTTTTCAACCACTTCCCCACAACCATGAGGACTAGAAACTTACCTTTTATTTTAATTGAAAGCTGAGATTCTCATTCAATGTTTTGATTACAGACGCTGGGGCTTTAAGAACATAACGTAAGAATGGCCATACTGGGTCAGACCAATGGTGCATCTCACCTTGTATCCTGTCTTCCGACAGTGGCCAATGCCAGATGCTTCACAGGGAATAAACAGAACAGGGCAATCACCAAGTGATCCATCCCCTGTCGTGCAATCCCAGCATCTGGCAGTCAAAGGCTTAGGGAGTTGCATTCCTGATCATCTTGGTAAATAGCCAGTGATGGGCTTATACTCCATGAATTTATCTAATTTTTTTTAATCCAGTTATAGTTTTGACCTTCACATCATCCCCTGGCAACAAGTTTTACTGTGTTGTGTGAAATACTTCCTTTTGCTTGTTTTAAGCCTGCTGCTTATTAATATCATTGTGTGAAAGACACCAAATACCACAAGACTCACCATAAAACTGCAGAAGTTGGCAACACTGTATGAGGTTTTTCCTGCTTCCATTGAAATCATTGGAAGTAGGTTCAGTTCCTCGTTTTGGAATCTACCCTGTTCCACTAAAAGCGAGATATGGAATTTCATATGGATTTTGCTAAAAACCACAAACATGTTGTTTTAAATTTAAATAATTTTTTCTTTAAAAATCTAAAAGTGGGAAAGAAAAGGCTCTTATACTAACTACTGTATAATTGGCTGCATTCATTTATACTCATTAGCATCTGTTGCTTAAAGATTTTCATACCAGCAATATATTAAATTGCAGTATGATGACTCAGGAACAGAAAAATCTGCTGGTGAAATAAAAAAAAAAGGGCTGGACTAATGTGCTGCGTTCATTGACTTTCTTTCTCCCTATTTTAATCCTGATTAGCATACTAAATGCTACAATAAATGGCTAGAGTAATTTTGCCTGTCATTAAAAGTTTTAATTCATTGCCTTGACAGATTAGCTAAAGACCTTTAATACTAAAGTTTAGAGGTTTTGTAATTGTTCCCAATAGAGCCAGTTGGCTTTGAATACGGTGGTTGTATTTCTTTGATAACACTTCAGATGTTATTGAATGGGCTAATGTGGAGGGTGCTGTATATAAGATGGACAATAAAGTGCAGAGAAATACTTCAAAAACAGAAAACATTAATAATGACCTATCTCCTCAAATAGCTATCCCAACAATGCAAACACTTGTACTTAGTTTTTATACTGCTCCGTAAGCAGTATATGCTGGGATTTAATTTAACAGGTAAAGTCATCTAGATCCATGGTGGGATCCTTAAAATACTATGTTACTGAGTATTTGGTTTTCTGGTCAGATCTACAGTGCAAGAAATATGGGCCTGGTTTTCAAACTAGGTCATTGTTTTGAAGGCACAGTTCTGCAACATTAAAGAATTGCACCAACAGTTTTATGCCTGCGTTTCATTCATGCTCTCTACAAAATAGCACACACAAACATGGAGGCCTTATTTGAAAATCAGGCCCTGTGAGCTTCAAGGATTATAGGGAGGTCATATTTTTTGTACTAATTCTCCTGAGGCTTTGGCTTTGGGCTGGCAGTAGGTTTTGGGGCTGCAGTTGCTCCTCCTGGCCACTGGGGCTGCTGTGGTGCCTGCTGAGCAGGTAATTAGGCAGTTTCTCTGCCTCCCACCTGGCTGATCTCTCCTCCTCCTTCCCGTTGCCAGGCAGCATGGAGCCGGGAGGGAAGGCCGGCGCCCTCCTGGTGCGTAGGGTGGAGCTGAGCCGGGCCTGACGGGCCGGCACAGGAGCCGGCGGGAGCCCGTGCTGGGGGCCGGGACAGAACGCAGCATTGGCAGCCCAGAGGGCTCCCCGGACCCCTCAATGACCGGGCTGGCGTCGGGTGATGAGATGTTACCCTGGCCTCTGCCCGTGAGGGCTGCTGTGCTTTCCCTCGGCTCGTGCTCCAGGCTGTTCCCTGCAGCCTGGGGTGCTGGAAACGCACCTTCCTGTCAGTGACCCCTGCGAGTCTCCCGTGTTCCCCTGATGCCAGCGGCGGGGGCTTCGTGGAAACACCAGATATGGCGAGAGAGGGCAACACTGAAGGAGGGGAACGGAAAGCGGGTCAGAATGCGGGCAAGGCCATCTCCCACCTACCCAGGCTTTCTCTTCTACCTCAACCCCCACCTCCAGGCTCTTCTAGGCTCTCCCCCCACTCCCTTCATCCCCATAGCAACCCTCCAGGTTAATTCCATAACTGTGAAGCTTCTCACTGCTCAGTGAACCCTCCCCAATCCCAGCTCCTCCAGTTACCTTGATTGTCCGCAACCCCTCTCCTCCCAGTATGCTTCTCAGGAGTGATTGTGACAGCTGTGTTGTTGCAGCCAAGCAAGACACTGTGTAGTTATATTCTATAACTGAGTAGAGAATTGAATTATGGGAAGGGATAGTGCTTTATGTTTTGATGATCAAACAAATATAAGGTAGCTATGCTTTGTATATTATATGTACCTGACAAAGGGCCGAAGAAAATGTACTTAATTATTTTTAAATTATTTTACAGGATCCTTCCAACCAAAAATGTGGAAGGAAGAAAACTGTGTCCTTCAGCAGCATGCCATCCGAGAAGAAAATAAGCAGTGCTAGTGACTGTATCAGCTTTATGCAGGCTGGGTGTGAACTGAAGAAAGTCCGTCCAAATTCCCGCATTTATAATCGTTTTTTTACTCTAGACACTGACTTGCAAGCTCTTCGCTGGGAACCTTCCAAGAAAGACCTTGACAAGGCTAAGCTTGATATTTCTGCTGTAAAAGAGATAAGACTAGGGAAGAACACTGAAACATTCAGGAACAATGGACTTGCAGACCAGATTAGTGAAGACTGTGCATTCTCTGTAATTCATGGGGAGAACTACGAGTCACTTGACCTGGTTGCCAATTCAGCTGATGTGGCCAACATTTGGGTGTCAGGTTTACGTTACCTGGTTTCTCGTAGCAAACAACCTCTGGATTTGATGGAAAACAGCCAGAATACCCCACGGTTTGTGTGGCTAAAAACTGTATTTGAAGCTGCAGATGTTGATGGTAATGGCATAATGTTAGAAGATACATCTGTAGAGTTAATCAAACAGCTTAATCCTACCCTAAAGGAATCAAAGATTAGGTTAAAATTTAAAGAAATCCAAAAAAGCAAAGAAAAACTAACAACTCGAGTAACTAAAGAGGAATTTTGTGAAGCATTCAGCGAACTTTGCACAAGACCTGAAGTTTATTTCTTACTAGTGCAGATATCTAAAAACAAAGAATATTTGGATGCTAATGACCTCATGCTTTTTTTAGAAGCTGAGCAAGGAGTTGCTCATATAACTGAAGAAATGTGTCTAGACATTATCCGCAGGTATGAACTTTCTCAAGAAGGACGGTTGAAGGGATTTCTGGCAATTGATGGATTTACTCAGTATTTGGTGTCCCCAGAATGTGATATTTTTGACCCTGAGCACAGAAAAGTTGTCCAGGATATGACTCAGCCTTTATCACATTACTATATCAATGCATCTCACAATACCTATCTAATAGAAGACCAGTTTAGAGGACCAGCTGATATCAATGGTTATGTCAGGGCTTTAAAAATGAATTGTAGGAGTATTGAACTTGATGTTTGTGATGGTCCCGATAATGAGCCCATCATTTGTAACCGTAATAGCATGACATCACCACTTGCCTTTCGAAATGTTATTGAGGTAATAAACAAATTAGCCTTCATTACTTCAGAGTATCCTCTCATTCTCTGCTTGGGTAACCACTGCTCAATACAACAACAGAAAGTAATGGTTCAACACATGAAGAAGATTTTTGGAAACAAACTCTACACAGAAGCACCTTTACCATCAGAAGCCTACCTTCCATCACCTGAGAAATTGAAAATGAAGATCATTGTGAAAGGGAAGAAGCTTCTCTCTGACCAGGATTTATTAGAAGGAGAAGTCACTGATGAAGATGAAGAGGCTGAAATATCTCGAAGAATGTCTGAAGATTATGTGAATGAACCAAGGCTGATCTGGCTGTGCAGAGAGTTGTCTGATTTAGTATCGATATGCAAGTCTGTCCAGTACAAAGATTTTGTGGTATCTATGAAAAGTCAGAATTATTGGGAAATCTGCTCTTTCAGTGAGGCAGAGGCCAGTAGAATTGCAAACGAGTATCCAGAGGATTTTGTCAATTACAACAAGAAATTTTTGTCTAGGATATACCCAAGTGCTATGAGGATAGACTCTAGTAACTTAAATCCCCAAGATTTTTGGAATTGTGGTTGTCAGATAGTAGCAATGAACTATCAGACTCCAGGACCAATGATGGATCTACATACTGGCTGGTTTTTACAGAATGGGGGATGTGGCTATGTCCTTAGACCTTCTGTTATGCGTGATGCAGTATCTTACTTTAGTGCAAATACAAAGGGCATTGTTCCAGGGGTCTCTCCTCAAGTTCTACATGTCAAAATTATCAGTGGTCAGAACTTTCCAAAACCCAAGGGAGCTTGTGCAAAAGGGGATGTCATAGACCCGTATGTTTGCATAGAAATTCATGGAATTCCTGTAGACTGTGCAGAACAAAGAACTAAAACTGTTCAGCAAAACAGTGACAATCCTATTTTTGATGAAAGCTTTGAGTTCCAAATAAATCTACCAGAACTTGCCATGATCCGTTTTGTTGTTTTGGATGATGACTATATTGGTGATGAGTTTATAGGCCAGTATACCATACCACTTGAATGTTTACAGCCTGGATATCGACATATACCCTTGCGCTCCTTTGTTGGAGATATCATGGAGCATGTTACACTTTTTGTTCACATTGCAATAACTAATCGAAGTGGAGGAGGAAAAGCACAGAAGCGCAGTCTGTCGGTGAGAATAGGAAAGAAAGGAAGCGAGTATACCATGCTGAGGAACACAAGCCTTAAGATTATAGATGATATCTTTAAACTAGCAGTGCATCCATTACGAGAGGCCACTGACATGAGGGAAAACATGCAGGTATGAAACTTTTTACTTCATTATTGCTTTGTACTGAACACTTGGGTAAACATTCTGATCTCAGTCACAGCAGTATAACTCCACTGAAGTCAATGGACTTGCTTCAAAATTATACCTGTGTAACTAAAAGGAATATCTAGCCCTTGCCGTTTAAATACATAAAACGCTGATTTGCAAAAGCTTGATATTTACTGAGGTTTAATTAACATATAGATGTCAGGCTAAGCATCTGTTTAAGTTTTGAAAAATATTTAAAAGAAAAAAAAATCAAAACCCACTCTGCTGATTTTAGCTAATTGGGAGATTTGAGCTGAGGACTAGCTTGTATCTCCAGGCCCTAGGACTAGAGAGACATCCCATCCTGTCTCCTTTTTGAAGAATGTCAGCTTACCTTTATCTTGCTAACTAGTGAGAAGCGTGTGTGTGTGTGTGTGTGTATGCATGCATGCATGCATGCTTAGAAACACCCAAATGAATGAGTCATTAAGGTCTTGTCTACATTACAGATGTGTACTCTGCTAAGAACACATCCTTTAGGTATGTGATCCTACCTAAAACACATTCCTCCCCATACACACATGCGCTATACATTTAACATGTCAACCAAATACCATTGGGATTACATTTGGCTTTTAGCTAAATGCTGGTTTAGTCTGAACTGGTTCAATGCAGCGTGGACAGCATTAACGCAGTTTGGGCTGAAATGGATAGACCTCTTGCTACTGTACCATAGTCCCAGAATCCAGTTCTTATAGATGTGTCAGGAACTGTGGGATAAGCACCCAGTGTGCAATTGAAAAAGTTTAATGGACAGGAGGAAACTGCAATGGTTCAGAACATGAGTCAGCATGGTATGTTTGCAGTCTTTGTGCTTAATTTCATGCATTCTCACTGGTTCAGTTAGGAGAAAATCAGTTCTGTGGTGTAGATGCTGCCAAAGAGAAACAAAACTGAATAAGGTTAAACAATACGAATTTTATTTATATACGAGAATGTACAATAGCTATTTTCTAAGGAAACTGTATTTATCCTTGGAAAACAGGACAAGAACACATTTTATATTACTTCACTGACCCTGCAATTCTGGACAGAGTCTAAAGCAAATTTAGTTTTGGCAGCTGGAAAGGTTTACAAAATGACATAAGTTATAAATCACTCTCAGAGGAATATCTTAAGCTTATTTTTAAGAATGGGAAACTCTTCCCAGGCTTTTCTTTCTTGCAGGCCTTGAAAATAACTAATTTGAACCTCTGACTCCATCTTCTGTTCCCTTACATTCCTTTATTCTGTAACAATAAATATTAGCTTACAGCTGTATATACTAAGTAGTATAACCAGAAAATAATTTATAAACCTGACCTAAAAATAGTATTAGTTTGTGTTCAAAAACTAAATTTTGCTTCTAGATCTTGTTCTCAAAGATGCTTTGTATGACAACCAGACAACAGATTTTATTTTCTAATGCACCATTCGAATATTTTTGGTTAATAGAAGAGCCATTGTTAATTACTTGAACATTTTCTGATGCATGACCTGCAAAGACATAGAGTCCTGCAAATCCACAAGTATCCACTTTATATCTGTGGATAGCTATGTCTGTGGATGCAGCTGTATTGTTTACTATCTTTGCAGACCGGATACAGATCCAAATTTTTGTATATGCACAGGGCTCCAACAGTGGGATTGGGTGCAGGTGCAGATGCGAATACGTATAAAAGGTGGAGTGCGGGTCACAAGTTCATTATTGTGGATGCAGATTGGATGTGGATCCATATTTTTCTATCCTCACAGGGGTCTAAAATGCAGTATGTTAACAGTTGTGTTCTCCTGGTTGCTATAATGTTCTGTTACTGGGATTATTGTGGATTTTGGCAACAGTAGTATGACTTGGAAGAAGGTAAATCACGAGGACAAGTCAACCACGTGTCTGCTGACTTCTGCATAAATTCTGGAGTTTTAATTAGGTTTGACCTGGGTCACTTGGTTTTCTTACAGGTGACCCATGAAAGAGAAAAAATGTTTGCCCTTTTTTATTTTTTCTGATCCACAATGCAGACCTTAAAGACAATGATTTTTCTCTTGCTTGCTTTTCTCATGAGAAACATCGGATTTTTCCAATTTGTTTGCTGGAGGACAATGGACAATTAGAGATTTGAAATATGAGCACTTGATGGGGAAGAGCTTTTTAGTCAGATCTTGGCTGTGCTGTAGGCGGCCTGCCAGAGCAAAGCACCTATGGGGCTGGCAAATTGGCTGTCTGAGCATTCCACCAGCTGGATATCTCTAGACATGCACATCTAGACCCTAGTGATCGCTAGCTGCTTGAACCATCCAGTTGGGGTGGTAGACAGCCAGTGGCGCTAACACCAGCCCTCTAGTTATATTATTATATGGAGAGATACCTATTTCATAGAACCAGAAGGGACCTTGAAAGGTCATTGAGTCCAGCCCCCTGCCTTCACTAGCAGGACCAACTACTGATTTTGCTCCAGATCCCTAAGTGGCCCTCTCAAGGGCTGAACTCCAATCCTGGGTTTAGCAGGCCAATGCTCAAACCACTGAGCTATCCCTCCCCGCTTATTGCTCCATGGTGCCTCAGGACAGACTGATGCTGGACCAGGAACAGAAAGCATAAACCTGCATTGGGCACAGAAGAGCTGGACGTGAGAATCTGGCCCTTTTGTTTGTTTTTTCACAACTCTTAGGGCTTGCCTACACTGCGAGTTACTGATGAGCAAGCAGGGTGTGACTCTACAATGCACCAGTTTGCCGCACAATAGCTTGCTGTACGAACACTGCTCCAGTTCAGTGAAATTTCCAGAGTGCAGCTTAGTAGAAATGTCACTGTGCTGTAGCAGTGTCCGCATGGGACGTTAATGTGCGGCAAGCTGGTGCACTGTAGATGCTCACAGTGGCTTGCCACGCAGTAACTCTCTGTGGGGACACGCCCTAACGCAAACTGCTGACAGAGTTTTGGAATAAAAGTTTTATTTGTGAAAAAGTAAATCCCCCTCCCCCAGTCAGGTAAGGGTTAGGGTTGAGTACTCCAACCCTTTGAACACTTCAGCAAAATCAGGGAAGATGAGTTTCTATTTCTGATATTCCTACATTTTATAAAAAGCAGTTACATGTTTTTTCAGGCCTTCTATAAAAATCATAAAGAAGCAGCAAAGGTCACAACTCTTTTTTTATTTTACTCTTTGCAGATTATCTTTTAATTCTTATGAGTTTCTTATCCTCACTCAAAACAGTATGATCACAGGAACAGACTTATTCTTAGAATTTTGCAAATGCTCATGAAACTGGTTGTGTGTGTGTGTGGCACTAATTGACTTACTTTTATAAACCAGAATGGGATGATGAGCTACAGTAAATGCAAATCCATTTTTTCCACACAGAATGCAATTGTGTCCGTTAAAGAGCTTTGTGGACTCCCTCCAATTGCCAGTCTGAAGCAGTGCATCTTGACTTTATCCTCCCGGCTCATAAACAGCGACAATACTCCCTCTGCCACTGTCTATATGAAAGATACATTCCCTTACCTGGAGCCTCTGGGGACCACGCCTGATGTGCAGAAAAAGCTTATGTCTGCATACGATCTGGTATGAGCTTTTCTAACTGTGTTTTTATTACTGCGTTGTTGTTATTTTGAAATATGGTGGGCCAATTCATGCTTCTGTTACTCTTGTGAGAGGTCCCATTGAGGTTAATGGGGCTATTCATTTGCATAAGATAAGCAAGATTTGGCCCGTAATCATGAAATAGATTTATCTGTATTCACTTACCTGCAGTTTGAATGTAGTGAATTATATTGCTGGAGATAAAATTCTGCAAAGCTTGAGCTACAGAGTAGCAAGATATTGACATACAGAGAGCATTATTTTACCAGTAGAAAGAATTAATACCACTCATTATTTTTAGTGAAAGCTTAGATTATGCAGTAAATAGCTAAGATTGTACAAGATCCTAACGGACAGTATTTTTGCTCTCATGCTTTTTTTTGTTTTAAGATATGTTTCAAATAATACTAGAATAAACCATTGGAAAATTTGTCTAGAAATTCTTCATGACAGAAAACCAACTAAGAGCATATGAAAGAAACAGAATGAAATGAATAAAAAAGGATCTTGGTTAGTGAGGCCACATATTTCCCTAAAGTATTTTCCTACAACTTCATCTATTTGAGGTTGATGATTTAACATGTTCAAATATAATTCGTTTCTAAAAAGAATAAGTCCCTATTTTCCAAAGTTTTTCTAAATATTTATTTTCTTTTTTAGATCGTGTCAGTGTGCAGAATATTGAAATCTGTTGTCTTTTCTTGATGAAAGAGTAAATGATGTATCTCAACATTAATATTTCAAAGTATAATATAGTGTCTGTGTGTGGGGATTACACCTTCAACTGTTGAAAGAAGTTATAGTGAAAAATGCCACCCTTCCTTATTGTGGCATTTGTAATGACTCAGGTGGTGGTTCTTTTTAATAGAGAAGTGGTTGTTAACCTTAAGAAATTTCTTTCTACTAGTCCATGTGACAGGTGAAAAATGGGAGCCAGTGTATGTTTATGCTGGTAAAAGCGAACCCAAACTAGAAAGCTTTAGTGAACTCTGAATTTAAATTATGCAGGGAACATGTGGGGCTAAATTAAGAGATAAGGAGATTAATAGAGCAGAAAGGGACAATCTTCGTTGTTGTTGTCCAACAGTTCTCAACTGAAAGGGCTCGTATTCATAACACTGAAAACAAAGGGAGACTTTGGCAGAACACCATGTAAAATATTTTGTGTATGTTTTGAATAAAAGATATGCTGAAGTGCTACCTTTATAGGTTTTTAATGGCGAAGATTTCAAATCTTAGGGACTGATTCTGCAGATACTTGCTCTATTCCTTTACTCACCTAAGTAGTCCATTAACCTCAAAGGACTACTCTTGGGTTTATGCAGCTGGAGCCTTGTTTGGCTCCCCCTCAGACACACACACACAAAGTTGGTTCATATTAACACTGAGTTGTCTATTAAATACCTTCATGTAGCACATATCTTATATTCGAGGAGTATATTTTAATTGCTGTAACAGTAGAACTGTTATGGGATGTTATGAAAATTAATCACTGATTTTAAAAAAAAAGTGTTGTATTTTTTCTGTGGGTAAACCTGTCATCTGAACATATCTTTTTTTCCATGAAAGTGGTAAACTCTGTCAGTGTGTTTAATGGGGCATAGACCACTCGGCTATTCCACATGAATGAAGATGCAGATGCTCTGAGACGGGTAGCAATGATCTTGAAAACAATTAGCTGTCTGTTATACTGGATTGTTCTCTTGTCAACAGATATGCTAGACAAAGATCATTTTCTGTGGGTTGTTTGCTTTTTCCTGGACAATTAGGTGTTTTTTTAAATTATTATCGACCCTTGAAAAGGAGTTACAGTTCCAGAAACAAAGCACATGAGATGTTTCAAATTGTGCTACCTTAACATTTTGTTTGAGAGTCTCCCAGAAGAATTTCATATTTGTTTCATTTAAAAAAAATGGCCTCTCTGCAATAGTTCTGTGGAACTTACCTTTAATTCTACGTTTTATGAAGAAAAAGAATCCCCAGAAAAAATCCAGGGTGTATAAGAGATCTGCAAAGTAGAAAAAGGATGGAATCTACTAAAAGCAAGAAACTTAGATGAAGTGTTGGCAGAAAAATTAATTTACCCATTTTGAAGAATATATGAAAATGTAGGAACGTGCTTTATAGCTGTTTATTTTCCAAGTTTTACTCATAGATTTGGTTATTACTATATATGATCAATTGATCCCCCTAATTGTTATCACTAATTCTCACCCACTTACCATGGTATAATATAATGTTTCATTTGTAAAGCTACAATTCAGATTTTTTCATGTAATAGGAATCTTCCTGGATTTCTTCATTTTCACCTTTACTTGTGCTTGCTTGCTTTCTTCAAAGGTTGGCACAGCAATCTTCTTTGAGGTGGGCAGCATGCAGCTCATTTTAGAACCTGTCAAATTCATTTAAAAGTTCATTGATCGCATTTAAAAGGGAAATATTTAGCATGGTGAAAGTGACAGAAGCTAAGCTGGAAAGTAGAAATGGTTGAATTGTTCATTGCAAATAATTATACAAGTAATTTAGCACTTTTTTAGTTGTGAATTGTTCTAAAAAAGATTCCGATTTCTGTGTCTGCATTCAATATTCATATGTATTTGCAAAATAGCTTATGCAAACAAATTTGAGCCTCTGGCTGCTTGTGAATAGTTCATTTAAACTGTTAGCTGTTTGTGGTAACCATTCACCTAAGTCTCATGGTATTGTTTTTCCTCCCTGATTGGAAGACTGAAGCTTTTAAAACTCAAATGTTACGTTTAGCAAATAATAAATAAACGAATCCTCTTTTTGCACACAGATACCCCTGCTCCCGTGCAGAGACAAATACTTCTATCAAAAATCCCATTCCTCAAACATTTATGCAAATGTTTGTGAATAACAAATAATAAGAGGTACAAAGATGGTTTGACTGAAAAGCCATTTGGAATTTGAACAAATGTTTTTGAATGCTCTTCTTCAGCATTCAAACATCTGTATGGGAAATTATTTTGGAACAGTTGGTTAGGTGAAAAAAAGCAACTTTTTTCCAGATATTGCTCAGAAAGGAAATGTAGTATAGGAACACGTTTCAAGAGAGAGGGCTTAGGGATTTTTGAGAAAGGGGAAAACGTTAGTGAAGAGTAAGTAGCTATATTGCACACAATTTATATGCAGATATTATGTTAATGCAATTTTAATGTTAAACAATTTTTTAAAAGCCAGGAAATACACAAGTTTGGGGATTTTTTGGTGTTTGTTTTTTTTTGCAGATTCAGACTCTCTTGTCCATTGACACACTTCCAAATGGATATTGTAGGTCAGATCCTCAGCTGGCGCAGATCAGCATCAATCATTAAAGTTAGTGGAGAAATGCAGATCTATAACAGATGAAGTTCTGCCCCAAATATGTGCCACACTTCAAATTTCAACCCTATTTGAATTTTCTGTATTGTCACAAGTGTGATAATCTTTTATCCCAATGGGACAGGTACCTCTTTTTCACTTGCATCATTCAAAAATGGCTGAACAGATTTTCCAGACTTTCCCAACAAAATTTGTCTTTCAACTGAGGCAATTTCAGCACCAAAGAATCATTTTTCAGACAGCTCTGAACAAGTAAAAATGAGCGGGGTGGTTAACTTCACTAGTATTCACTGCCAAGTGAATGTTGTATTACACTGATGTCAAGCATAACTTAAAGCAGAATTTGGTCCAGCTTGTGAATATTAACTACGTATGGAAACTTGTATTGATATTTGGTTTTAGAGTTTGGTTGCATATTTTCATCTAGATATGGGTGTAGTGTGTAAAAACAATTTTTAGATTTCTTATTGTATTTTCTCTCAATATTTTTTCTGTCCATCTGTGTGTACATCTTTCTCCATCTGTGTATCTTTCTCTTTCCTTCCTCCAGTCTTATTTTTGTTTATCTTCCCCTCCCCCCAGTCACATCCATTAGTTCCCTGCAAAATATGGCCTGAGTGATATCAGAGCTCTTAATATGAAATACCATTAGGTTGCCTTTCTTTCAGTATTTTGTAGCGTAGACATGCTCCAAGTACAACAAAAAAAGCAAATATTTCTGCTGATTTGTAGCCTGATTGTATTCATTTTTAAGCCCAAAAATCTTACAGTTCAGGCACAATATTTTTTCCATAAGTATTTGTAAAGAAACTATCAAAGAGCAATATCA
This sequence comes from Mauremys reevesii, assembly GCF_016161935.1. NCBI lineage: Eukaryota > Metazoa > Chordata > Testudines > Geoemydidae > Mauremys > Mauremys reevesii. The sequence goes on along the minus strand of NC_052633.1, from coordinate 22,440,766 downwards.
AACTAAAATTCAGGATATTTGTATTCAGACCCCTTACAGTCCTACTGTAACCTGTTATAGTTCAAACTCTGCCAAATGATGTTGGCATTCTTGAGAGGCATTCTTACTACCACAGTGTGTTGTGTGTATGCTCAACATATAGAAAACTGAATTTGTTGTACATTGGAATAGATATCATGGTATTGTACATAGCCAGTATCCCTTTTCTAGCCCTGTCAGCATCTAGATATCCCCACTTCTTACCAGGTTTGCTGGCAGACGATTACCTGCTTGGCTGTTTCTTGTCCTAAATGCCTGCAATAAATGCTTGATGTTAAAAGAGAAAATCCTTTAAAAATGTTCATTAACTCAATTTGCACTTCAGTTCTTCGACCAATAGATTATATTTTTTGCAGAGGGAGGGCAAGATTCTGCTTGCACTCCTCAGGCAAAACTCCTCATTGACAAAGATGCATTCAAGAATACAGAGTTTACAGGGCTTTTCTCTCAAAATTCTCTCCTGACTCCACGGATAAGGGGAGAGAGAGGGGAAAAAAAGTTCTCCCCTTTTAGTGTTGTTGATTTCTATTCTTAATGTCTGGGTTACTTATTATTTGATTTTTTTGAACTATCCCTCTGTATCATTTATCTTCCCAGAGAGAGTAGCGCTTTAATTTTTTGGTACTTTCCTCTCCCTTTTTCAATTTACAGAAAAATGTATAAAGAAGGAGGAAATAATTTGTACCCGTGTAGTTTCTAAAAAAAAATCCTTTGTTTTTATTGATTCTCCAATTTTCTCTTAATACGTACAAGACATAATATTTATATGGGCAAAGAATTCAGGTGTTATTAAGATAAATATCTTACTAGCACCTTAGTTTATTAAAAGTGAAGGAAAGTTAACTGACATGAATGGCTAGAAGTGGATTAGATTTTAAAGTCATTGCTCTTCACTCAATTTAGACAGTGAAATGAGACAAGTCCATTTCATTTTTCATTCACTGTCAGTTTTGCTTTCTGCTTCCCATTTACTATATATCATAGTGCTGTTAGGTTTGAACTAAATGTTACTTATCATACTATAAACACATCAGAGGTGCAATTACCGCGGAGGGAGAGAAGTTGTTTAAGTTAAGCACCTATGTGGACGCAAGAACAAATGGATATAAACTGGCCATCAACAAGTTTAGACTTGAAATTACATGAAGGTTTCTAACCATCAAAGGAGTGAAGTTCTAGAACATCCTTGTTAAGTTTATGGAGGAGATGGTATGATAAGACTGCCTACAATGGCATGTAGCCAAATTGTGAATGCTATTAGCAAATATCCCCGATGGCTGGTGATGGGACACTACATGAGGAGGACTCTGAGTTACTCCAGAGAATGCTTTCCAAGGCATGTGGCTGTTGGGTCTTGCCGAAATGCTCAAGGTCTAACTGACTGCCGTATTTGGGGCTGGGAAATAATTTTCCCATGGGGGAGATTGGCAGAGACACCGAGGGTTTTTTGCCTTCCTCTGAAGCATGGGTCACTTGCAGGTTTAACGTGGAGGAAATGGTGAATTCACAGTAACTTGAATTCTTTGAGTCATGATTTGAGGAATTCAGTAGCTCAGCCAGCAATTAGGGGTCTATTACAGGAGTGGGTGGATGAGGTTCTGTGGCCTGCAGGAGATCAGTCTAGATGATCTGGCCTTAAACTTGATGAGTCTAAGAAGCCTGGCTAATTTCAATGGGACAGTTCAGGTGAATGAGATGAACAGAATTTTGGCCTTCCCATTTCCATTGTTGCTGAGCAATGTTTAAATTTAAAAAATCTAGTTTGTTGAAACATTTAACATGTGCATACTAGCTTTTATGTCTTTCACCGCCTTACAAAATACAAACTTACATTTGGGGCTTAACCACTTGTGTGTTCCATCAATCTGAACAGCCTGTCAGTAATTTCTTCAGTTTAAAAGTGTTTCCTGTACTATTTTTCCATATGGGGAGATTGTCCCATTAAAAACATTTTACCAAAGGACTTGTATCTTTCTCCCAGAATCGGTTCCTATAGAAACTTTAGTCATGGGGGCTACTTTCACTGGAGCAATAGTCCCAGATCCTCTGGTCCGATTGAGTTGCAATTGAAAAGCACCAAATGTAGGTGGGAAGGGCAATGCCATTGTGGCTGTGGCAGTCTCTGTTAAGACAAATGTGACGGAATGTACCCCTGTGTTCATACCCTACCCATTATTGTAATAATCTTTGTACAGAGTTTGTGAGGTATCATTTAAATAACTCATAATTTGCTGATCAATAATGTGGCAAAATGCACATAACAGCATTATATGTGAACTCATAAACATAAGCTCAGCTCATCACTTGGAAGTAACAGAGGAGGAGAAGGACATCGGAGTATTGGTTGATCACAGGATGACTGAGCTGCCAATGTGATATGGCTGTGAAAAAAGCTAATGCAGTCTTGGGATGCATCAGGCGAGGTATTTCCAGTAGAGATAAGGAGGTGTTAGTACCATTATACAAGGCACTGGTGAGACCTTCTTTGCAATATTGTGTGCAGTTTTGGTCTCCCATGTTTAAGAAGGATGAATTCAAACTGGAACAGGTACAAAGAAGGGCTACTAGGATGATTCAAGGAATGGAAAACCTGTCTTATGAAAGGAGACTCAAAGAGCTTGGCTTGTTTAGCCTAACCAAAAGAAGTCTGAGGGGAGATATGATTGCTCTCTATAAATATATCAGAGAGTTAAATATCAGGGAGGGAGAGGAATTATTTAAGCTCAGTACCAATGTGGACACAAGAACAAATGGATATAAACTGGCCATCAGGAAGTTTAGAGTTGAAATTAGATGAAGATTTCTCACCATCAGAGGAGTGAAGTTTTGGAATAGCCTTCCAAGGGGAGCAGTGGAGGCAAAAGACATATCTGGCTTCAAGACTAAGCTTGATAAATTTATGGAAGGGATAGTATGATGGGCCTAATTTTGGCAATTAATTGATCTTTGATTATTAGCGGTAAATATGCCCAGTGGCCTCTGATGGGACACTAGATAGGGTGGGATCTGAGTTACTACAGAGAATTCTTTCCTGGGTGTCTGGCTGGTGAGTCACATGCTCAGGGTTTAGCTGATTGCCATATTTGGGGTTGGGAAGGAATTTTCCTCCAGGGCAGATTGGCAGAGGCCCTGGGGGTTTTTCGCCTTCCTCTACAGCATGGGGCACAGGTCACTTGCTGGAGGATTCTCTGCACCTTGAAATCTTTAAACCACAAGTTGATGACTTCAGTAGCTCAGACGTAGGTCAAGGGTTTATTACAGGAGTGGGTGGGTGAGATTCTGTGGCCTGCGTTGTGCAGGAGGTCAGATTAGAAGATCATAATGGTCCCTTCTGACCTTAAAGTCTATGAGTCTAAGAGACTGAAAGTATGTTCTCCAGATAAGTCTGGGGAGTGATCAAACCAGTTCCTCTGAGACAAAGGTAAGCTAATGCCTCAACCAGGTGTAAATAAGGCTGATGGACCGTTACCTGATAAGTGTCCATTCTTTGGAAGGAAAGGGGTCCGGGCAAAAAAAATCTACATCTTAGCAAAGAAACAGCATGAAGTTCCCTTCTACACAGATTGCCTGTTGCCTTGCTCCAAGCTGGAAATGCTTCTCAAAGGGGGAACAGGACTGTGAAAGGAAGAGTCAAACACACAAAGACACCCCCTTCTTTCTCTCCCTGCCCATCAGATTCACTGCACTTGAAGCGAGAAAGGAAGTCAGCATTGGACTTTGGGGGGCGGGTCATGACCTACAGGATTTGATCAGTAAAACTGCTGAAAACGTGGTGAGAAACTGTGCTTGAATCTGATATAGTTTAGTAAGTTAGGTATTACTAAACATCTTAGCTTTATTTTTCTTGTAATCATTTTTTACTTTTATGCCTCATTGCTTGTACTCACTTAAAATCTATCCGTCTGTGGTTAATAAACTTGTTTTAGTGCTTTATCTGATCCAGTGTGTTCAAGTTGAAGCATCTGGGTAACTCCTTTTGGGGTGACAAGTTATGTGCATGTTATTCCCTTACAGGACTAAAGGACTCAGGAGATCTATGATGTCCAGGAGAGGGCTGGGCAGTAGAGAACATGCGTTTCTGGGAGACTAGCAGTGTGCTGCGGTCACCCTGCAGTATAACCCAGGCTGGTGAGAGCCAAAGTGTGGCTGGCAGGCTGCAGTTAAACACGGACGCTCAGGGTGGGGCTCGCATGCTTGAAGGCTGTTTGTGAGCGGCCCAGGTAGGAGGCATCCAAACAAATGTTGAGGCACTCCAGGTTGCAGGGCAGGGTGACATCCTTGCTCATTAGTCTGGAATGTACCCTGGGATGTCACAATAAGAATGTTTTTATTTAAAAAATAATCCCCCCCCAGACATCATGATTGATGAATGACATTTGAAAAAATCATTTTAAATTAGTCAATTTATGTAAATACCCTGACAGATTATATTTTATATTTTCTGAAAAACACCCACTGTTGAAAAGGAACATCACTTTAAAGATTATTTCTTCTTCACCTCAGTGCAGCAGTAGAGAAGTTACTCCTTTGCCTCCTATCAAGTGTATTGGGGACGCTCTCAAATCTAAATTGCCTTCTCATGTTTGTTCCACTGGGACAAAGGCTGCTTAATTTTACATGAAAATTACAGACAGGACTGCAAACATTAACAGGCTCAATTCTACTATGCAATCCTGTTTTCATTGTTTTATCCTGGGGGTGTTGACAGCCACAAGATTCAACTGTCAGCATCAAGAGAGCTGGGGACTGCTCTACATGGCGTTTCAGTAAAGGAAAGTTGACCTTTCATTGTAGCTTTCCCCATGAAAACTATTGTAATTGTTATTCGATATCTCTGTTGGATAGTCTGAGCATAACCTTACCATAAACTCCTAGGAAGAGGTGCAGGCAGTGTCAGATTTTCATAGTTTACATAATTTTATATAGAAATTGAAGGCTTGCAGGACATTCATATCAATGCAATTTTCTGAGGTCTTACTGATGATTGGATTTATACATGCAGGGGATGCTGAGCTATGTGACGGCCTCATAGGTATGGTTAAGAGATCAGAGCACATGGCCAGGAGCCAAGAATTCTGGACTTTCAAGCTTATCTCTGACACTTGCCTTGGGCAGTCACTTAGCCTCTCTCCTGCTGTTCCCTCATTTTAAATTGGGCATATCAATGCTTAATCTAAATCCTGCCTTATAGGGTTGTTGTGAGGATTAGTAAATTAATGCCAAGTAGGAGTTGGAGGACAGGCCAATCATTTGTAAAGCAGTGTGTTGGCAATCCTGTGGGATGCTGGGCATCCTCTACCCCATTTGTTGAAACCAGTTGGAGTTGAGGGCACTCAGCACCTCAGTGGAGGCACTCAGCACCTTATTGAATGAGGCCTATATAAGTGCTGAGTATTATTGATGAAATTCTACCAGGTTTCTTTGCCATCCATGAAAATACATGCAAATCTTCTTTTGTATCTTGGGCCAGTGGTAAGGTGCAATTTTTTGAAAGACTTTTGCTCTCTCCATTGTTGAGACCGCATCTGCGATTCATAGCTGGCAGCAGAAAGGCTCCTTTTAAGGTGTAGAAAAGCCAGAGGGTTGGTAGAAATTGTCATTTTCTCCCAGAAGAAAAGAGGGAAAAAAATCAAAGAAAAAAATCAACATGATGCATGAACAAGCAAGTAATAAAGAATGGAAGGCGCTGGAGACTATTGAAACTAGTTTCAGTCCAGGAGGAATATTTTGACAAAAAATAATTTTATCCTGTGTCGCTGTATCAAGCTTTCTTCTTCTACAGGAATACAGGGGAGAATGGATTTTGTTTCCTTGGTGTCTTGTGTATGTCAAAGCAGCGAGATATTTATGTTAGATATAGTTTGTATATGTTTATTTAGATATAGAGATGTCTAATTCAACATATAATATAAAAATTGAGACTTACATATCTGGGTTTTTGGCTCAGCACGTTATAGATAGGAGCTAGCTGGGAAGTTTGGGGCCATCAGGATTTTAATTCAGACTGATCTCTAATTGGAACATTAACACATAATAAATTACCAATATCTTTTAAATACTTTTAAAACATTTCTCTGTTATTGAAATGTTACATTGTATTTTAACATCATAGAGGCCAAAATCATCCCACTGTCAATTAAACCAAGGCTGAATTTGGCCTAAACTCCCCTCTTGGAAAAACATAGTTGTGCTTGTAGCTGGCCTATGTTAATGTATGTTATTGTTTCCCTTGTTCTCCTTTCTCCAGTGCTTCCTACTGTTTGTTACACTCACTTGCTGTGTCTTCTGTTAAATTAGATTATAAGCTCCTCAGGGCAAGGACTGTCATACTCTGTATTTGTACATTGCCTAGCACAACTGGTTGCCCTCCTGATTTGAGCCTTTAGGCAAGACTGCAGTATAAATTAGTATTTGTTGTTTTAGTTTCTGAAAGAAACTTAACTCTGTTCTCTCCCCAGCCTTTTTGTCGCCTGCTTTAGGGATATTAAGTTTAATGATATCTTTAGTCTTATTCACCATACTATTAATTCTAAAAGAGCGTAAGGACAACTGTTTTCCATATTTGAAAATATTAAATAACTTTTAATAAAAAAGTAGTATTCTCTCAGGTGTAGGCCTTGCTAGGTTTCATGTAGATTGCAGGCTTTATTTGACAAAACAATTTTCTTAAAGTCCACATATGCTGCCTCGTATACTCAGCGCTCTGTGCAGCTCTAAAATTCATGGGATGCTTAAATGCTTCAAGTGTGCAGTGAAAGTAAGATTTTTGCAGCACGGGATAGTCTAGCATGAGAGGAACAGGGGAATGTTTGATTGTTGAGCCTCTCTGTAAAGTCCTGATTCTGTGCCCACTGGTGTCAGAAGCAAGGTCCTCATTGATGGCAATGGTGCGGGATCAGGACATAAATTCGTTCATATTAACCACAATTGAACACAGGAATTTTTTAAAAAAACAGTTGCAGCATTTTGGCCAAGTTTGCATATCATAACTTATGTAACAGCAGGATGTAAAACTATGAAAGTATCAGCTTGATTCTTATCTCATTTATATCAGTTTTATGCTGTTTTAACTCGATTGGCTTCAGTGGTGTTATTCTTGATTTATACCAGAAAGAATAAGATTATACTCAAGCATATGTATTTCATCTTTGTACATGTTCTTCCTTCCTGTAACAGATACACATGCCACATCTCACAATTTTGCAAAAGTTAGCATTGAAACAGCTCAGTTGCTTAACTGGGCTTTTGAAACTTTTTGGAAAGTTTGCAAGCATGGAAGAAGAAATGCAATTTCACTGAAGATGGCCAGGAGAGAGGCTCAGAGCATTTTCTACATGGATGATGGATGTTGGTTTATGTATTTTCCTCTTACCAGCAGCCCAGATCCAAGAAGGTACTTAAACATGTATAACTTTAAAGGTATGAGTAGTCCCATTGAAGCCATCTACTTTTGTTTGTTTGTTTTGTTTGTTAAAACTTTTTAACTCTTGAGTACTATAGTTGGGCCTGAGCTGCAGAATTTATCTGAATTCCTCCAAAGAGAAACACAAACAATGAAGTTATTTGGACTGCTCAAGTACTTAAAGTTATACATGGGCTTAAACACCTTCCTGAATCAAGGCCCTTAATGGGTCAATACATGTTTTTGCGAGGTATTTACGCTGAAGGGCCAAAATTCTAATTCTTTAATTTCATTCAAATTAAAAAAAAACCCTAGTAAGCACAGAAAGGCTTCATTTTCAAATACAATCGTAGATTTAAGTTAGTGTTTGTCTGCTAGTTCTGTTCTCTATTGACACTACGTCTATTTCCTTTATGTTGCTTAAAATTATGTCTAGCTGATATAAAACAGCTGTTCTCTGACTTCTGCAACAAAACATTTCCTGAGCAACTGTCATTTACCTTGACACAGAATTGGGAGATCTGATATGATTGACTGATGTAATCTTTTTAGTCTTACTTACCCAGCAGAGCTCTTTTTAAATGGTACCTTCTTAATACTTGTCTCAGAGTTAGATGTTTAACTAAAGCCTGGTAATAGCAACCTGGTTTTCATTTGTTTTCTGACAGATGATTCAAGAGAGCAGATTTCTTATTGAAACAGCAGACACCATTCATGACAAGATTGTTCAGTGTCAGAAAGCAGGTAACCTTGTTGTATTCTCTGAACACATTGTTGTAACTCTATACCTTGTTGTAACTCTATACAAATTTTTAAGCAGGTGGAAACAGCATGCCATAGTTTTTTTAAGAGTGGAGTACAAAGGGGAGAAGCATCTTTGGCCTTCAATTAAATGCTCATTTTACAATTTAGTTACACCATTCCAACTTTTCTAATATGGACAAGGCCTTAGGGACCAGTTCTGCAAACACTCACTACTGAATGTAGTCTTTGCTTTCAGCTGGAGTCTGATAAGTAGTCTTCAATAAAACTACATACTACAGTAAACACTGCTGTCTGTGATAAGTGTTTGCACAAAGGGGCCTTTGGATTAGTAAACTGCTGGGGCCAGAGCCACACACACTCCTTAAATAAACAATATAATTAATGCCCTGTAATAAATTCCTTTAATTCCTCCATCTTTAGTAGAGAAAAATTTCACAGAATGGTTTAACAATAACATTCTACTGATTTGTTCACCTAATATAAGAGCAGGGTGGAAATTGGTTTTTGCCTTTTGCCCCGTGCTTGAAATCCAGGCTACTCTTTCCAGGCCTCGCCAGCAGAGTGACAATCACATCACTTTTCAGCACTCTTGTGGTTGGTCACCAGAACTGAGACTCAGAATTGGCTGCTCTGCTAAGATTATAGCCTATTTCAGCCATGTAAAACCACCAGTGAGACTGTTTTGTTTTTCAAATGCGTCCCTACCAAATGTTAATTTTTATTAACATCTTTAAATCCATATACATTTCATTATTTCCATAGAGCATAAAGAAAATCCTTCCCCCATGTGAACTTTCTAAATTGTGGCTTCCATCAGATGGGCATGAGATTTGTTTATTTAAATATATATTTTAGTCAAAATCATCAGTTGAGCTGGGTTGTCGAGCTGGGACAACCGTGAATGAAGGAGACTGCAGAAAATAATTACTGACTATTTCAAGTATCATGGAAATATACATACAGTAAAATCCTCAACAGGAAAGTCACAGGTGTGAAATGATGCTCTCTCACTTACAGTAGTCTAGATCTGGAGTAACTCTATTGAAATAACCAGAAACAGAATGGGGCCCAGAGACTTAAAAATAGCCTTAAAATTAATGGAAAATTAAGTGGAACTTAGCAGGTTTGTTCTGGAGTAATGTACCGTAGCTGCTCGCAGCTAATATGTTTGCTGGAATGATCAGTTGTGATTTATGAGTGGATTCTACATTGACTACTCAGGATCCATCTCTCACTTTGTGCCTGTGTTTTACTCTGAATGAGGTTACCAGGAGCTACTTATGCACATCAAAGAAAGAGTGTGGAAATTAGTGATGAGTTTATAATTGTGAACTCTGTGTGTAAAACAGGAGGGGTAAGTCCACTCTGCAATTAAAAATCCACAGCTGGCCCATGTCTGCTGATTTGGGATTGGGCTAAGGGGAAGTTTAATTACAGTGTATATATTTGGACTCAGGTCCCAGAGCTTGGGCTCCAGCCTAAGCCAAAACATATACACTGCAATTAAATAGCCCCTTAGCCTGAGCCCCGGGAGTCCGAAGCAGCTGACATGTGCCGACCATGTGAGTCTAATTGCAATATAGTCGGACCCTTATTTCCTACTGCATTTCACGGATCTGATAGTCCACTCTGCCCAAGTTCCCTTTTCAACTGCTCCAGGGCAGCCTTGCAATTCTAATGCCCCCTCTCTCCCCCACGTGTATGCATTATGATACAGTCTTTAATTACATGATCAATACCATTTTAAACACAGGACCCCCGCCTCATTCAGTACACAGACTGGGTGGTGCTTACTGAATGAGCAGCTGTCCAGTATTTTGTTTTCTCCTCATTCAGTATGTGGCCACAGGCTTTATTTACTGCACACTGTTCAAACCCTGCGCTGAAGACAGAATTATTCATTTTCTTACGGCCGTTTCTGTGGCGCTTATCACTATAGCATCTGAATGCTTCACAAACATGAATTTATTTTCTAAACATCCTTGTGAGGTGAGGGGATCTTATGTCTGTTTTACAGCTGGGGAACTGAGGCATAGGCTGTTTAAGGCCAAAAGTATCCACTCATTTGGTGTCCAGTTTTAGAGGCCTGGAACCTGGTTTTTCAGGGTCCTTAGCACTATATAGCACTATATATATGTTCAGAGCACAGCTCCCATTGATACTTCAGTTATAGCTAAGAGTGCTCAGCATTTCTGCAAATCAGATGCCAGGGTCTGGAAGACACCCAGAAAATGAGAAATACAGTTAATGGGCAGCTGTGAAAAGTTTGGTTTCAGTGACTTGTCCAGCATCACACAGGAACTCTGTGGCACAAGTAGGGATAGAATCCAATTCTCAGGGCATCAGTCAACTGCCTTCATCATGGGACCATCCTTTGTCTTCCTTCAATTGCCTACTTCTTTACTACACACTTCCCAATGTCTGTAAGACATGAAACATAAGTCCTACAGGCAAATCTCCTCCTACAAAATCCCAAATACACTCCCAGAGCAGGTCCATCCTATGCCCTGAATGAGGCAGGGTCCTGTAGAAAAATAGTGTATGATCATATAATTAAAGACTATCGTAATGCATACAAGAGGGCCAAATTAAGGTTGCATAGACACTTCCTAACTTCTGCGTGCTTGACTTTGCAACCGTAATCATGTTCTTTTAATAGAGGGGTTCTTGTTTTGTATGTTTAATTTCCTGCAAAGCAAACTAAATAAAAGAATTGCATCATTTGGCATCATGTTAGCACCTACATTGGTCATCAAATGGAACTTTTAGATCCAGTGCACAGACCTCAGAGAGCTAACAGAGTAACTGATAGCAGTAATAGGTTGTAGTGCTCTATGTGGACCATCCCTAGCAGGGGATGAGACACTTTGCCAGATACGTGCTGACAGCAGAGGAATGGTGAGTCTCAGAAATCATGGTTTCCACTCCAGGCTCTGGACTGGAGGGGAGTATTCTCTAGTGGATACAGACTTTTCTGCCCATTCCTCCCAAATGTGACCCTTTTTGTCCTCTCCTCTCCAACTTGTACTCCCTCCTTTTCCCAGGGTCTGCCCCTGGCTCCCAGTCTCCTTGCCCAGCCAGGACCAGTCTCCCAAAGTGTCATCTCTAACCCTTCTTGGTGCTCTGCAAAGCCTCTTCAGTCATGGGGGAAGCATTTGTCAGTCTTTTAGCAATGATGCTTCCTGTAGCTTAAGCCCATTCCAGGACTTTCTCAGGCTTTCAAAAGGTTTTTTTAATCTGCAAAAGTCATTAATTAATTAGCCCCTCTTTGCGCACACTGCAAAGTTTTGTGTCATTCCTTGTTGGATGCTTCTTTGTTGTCAATTCAGCAGAGTTCAAGTTAGGGAATGACACCAAAATTGGAGATGTAGGAAACACACAGGAAGACTAACCAAACAACTGCAAACTGAGCTTGATTTATTAGAGTAGTGGGGGCTGCAGGCATTACGGGGTGATTTGGTATTAATGAAAGTAAAATGTCCTAGGAGAGGAAATTAACAACACAGGTACAAATTGAAGGGCTGTTACCAAGCAGCCACACTCACTGTATGAAGGTGGGTTTGTTTTCATTTTGTCCCTTAACCCTTCCTTATACTCTGGAAATGTCACACAGTATGAAAATCCTTGAGAGCCACTGGCCTAAATGGCCCCATTAAGAGGTTTTCCATCTCTAACTTCCATGACTAAATACACATCTGAAGGGTGAAGTGTGTGCTTAGACTTTCTGAACTTTTATGGACAGCAATGGATCAGACAAATATCTGCCACAGAAACTGGCAGTGAAATGTAACAGGATTCCAAAGGCTGTGGTTCAAAGTTTCTGTTCCACAGGCTGCAGGAATCGTATCCAGTGATAGGCAATGTAGAGTATATGAAATAATTTATCAGTGTGAAGTGCTATGTTGTTTCTCTATGACTCCTATTAAGATTAATGAGAAGCTGTGAATCTAAATCCTGGTGCACTGTGCTAAACGGATATCTTTCGTGTCTGTTGAGTTTCCTTCCGAGACATGAACCTGTCTGCTGAAGACACAGACAGTGGGGGAAGGGAGACACAGAGACCAGTGATTGAGTTCTGTAGTGATATTGTCAGCAATGCAGAATAAAGGCAGAGTCATTGGAGAAATGTGGGTTCATAACCTTGCTTCACACTGTCTACCAATGATTATGACAGCACATAGCAAAATAAAGGAATAAATACGGAGCCCTAAAGGTGGCAGGTGAGTATTAGAAGTAGAGGATTAAACAATCAACAGGACTATATTGTTTTAGATGGTAAAACTTCTTTTGTCAACTGGGCTTTAAAAAAATATTTTTTGCACCCAGTCCCCTGCAGTTGAAAGATGAGCACCAGGTTCTTGAGAGGCAGGGATGGGAGGAAATAACATGAAAATTCAGGGAGTAACAGGTGTGGGGTGGTCTGGGGATCAGCAGTGAATGGTTTGAATAAAAATTAAATCGCAGTATTACTGAGTCATATACTAAATCATGTACCAATCCATGTTTTAGGCATGGAATTCCATGAAGAACTTCATAACCTTGGGGCAAAGGAAGGTTTGAAAGGAAGAAAACTAAGCAAAGCCATTGAAAGTTTTGCATGGAATATCACTGTGCTGAAGGTAAGAAGTAAAGATTGGATTGAATGGGGTGTTATTGACTTGTACCTTCAATTAGCTGGAAAGGGCTACCATTGTAATGGTAGGAGCATGCTAAAGGATGCTAAATCAGAATGAGAATAAGGAATTAATTATATTAAGCGATTAAGGGCCCAATCCTTAACTGTGTGTTAAGGGCAAATTCCTTGCTTAAACAATACTTTTACTAATGTCAGCAGAACTCTTACATGAGAGATGTGCAGGATTGGTTAAAATCTGTGGATACAGTAGTAACAATGGGTTCTTTTTTTCCGCTATACCCATATTAACTGGTTAAAAGGAATGTTGGGAACATGTTTGGAAGAAACATTTTGGGTTTTTAGAGCCCACAGGTGAGACGGTCTCTTTAGTATAATGCAGAAGTTAAATCCAGGAAGTGAGTTTGGGAACTAAATGCCTAACATTGAGAGCTGGGCAAATAACTGATTTTTTCCGGTTTGTTTGCAGTTCCAAAAAATGGAAAAAAGGGTGATTCAAGTAGAATCAAGTCTACTTTCGGTGTGTTTCAGAGCAGGGAATTGACCCTGCATCTCCCATATGTCATGTGAATGACCTAGCTATTGGGCTAAAGGTTATAAGAGGATAGCAATAGTACCACCTCCTCCTCCTCTGGCCATATTGTGAATGGCTGAAACTATTTGTATCCAGTATCAGAGAGGTAGCCGTGTTAGTCTGGTTCTGTAAAAGCAGCAAAGAATCCTGTGGCACCTTATAGACTAACAGACGTTTTGCAGCATGAGCTTTCGTGGGTGAATACCCACTTGCATCCGACGAAGTGGGCATTCACCCATGAAAGCTCATGCTGCAAAATGTCTGTTAGTCTATAAGGTGCCACAGGATTCTTTGCTGCTTTTATTTGTATCCAGTCTGCAAATAGTTTTGAGTCAACCAAAACTACATTTTCATCGAATAAACTATTTATTTGAAAAAATTCCCACAGCTCTAGTAATGACTACTACGTGGTAGGATTGAATATCACAATATAGGAGTAAGGGGTGGATAAAGCAACAGGGAAAATGGATTTGACCAGACTGAATGGCAAAATAAATAAACAAATGTAAAATCTAGAGATGAATCCAAGACACAAAGTTTGGATCTAATGATGGACTTGCCCAAAGCTTGAGGGTGTTTGGATCCAAGGTTTAGTTTTGGGCTTGTGTCTATATGAATCTATAGAATCAGCCTGGAGACCATTGAAGGACACCATGTTAGAACGACAGGAGGCTTGTATACCTCTGAATGAAGAAACAAAAAGAGTCTAGAGGAGAGTGAAATCAGCATGATAAATTGATGGAACTGCCCAGGTTTCCTAGAACTATAAAAGCCCCTTGTCTTTTGAAAAGAAGAAATCCTAATCAAACACACTTACCAGCAAACTATGTCCGGTAAGACATTATTATTTATTTCTGGTAGCGCACGTAGCGTACTCAGCACTTCCCAAGCAGAAAAGAAAATACAGTTCATTAATTTGTGCACACCTCAGGCAAGGATAGACAAGCAGGAAACCGTGAATTACACTGTGTAAATTGAATGGTTAAAGTCATGGATTGACTATATCTTGGTAATATAAAGTTACGTTATGACAATGTTTTGTTTTAATGGGATTTATAAATCATTTCCAATTGCACCTCAAACTGGGAAGGAGGGATTTATCTGAACCTGAGCGAGAGGAGGCACAGTCCAGTGCTTACAGCACTACCTTGAGAGTTGGGTTCAATTCCCTGCTCTGCCACAGTCTCCAGGTGAGGCCTTGGAGAAATCAAGTAGAGCATGTCTGCGCTGTCCTGCAGTTCAGACTGTGGGGGGTGTGAATAGCAGCATGTACCACAGTGCTGCACCGTGACTTCCCCATGTGGACACTGCAGGTGTGAACTAAAAACTTCCAAGTTTGCATTAATGGATTCCTCGTCAGACACCGCTATTCACACACACATAGTCTGAAGTGCGGGGCAGTGTAGACAAGCTCTTAGTCTTTCTGTTTAAATGGGATATCAGAGGTAGTGGACTCTGAGAACCTGGCATGCCACACCCTGCTACTTTCATTCCAAAGTGGACGAGCTGAAAGCAGTAAATGTCATTTTCTGCAGAGTTTCTTGTTACAGATGAGAGTGAGTGGGTAGCTTGAGAGTGCTAGTCAAAACTGATACACTTCGACCCAGTGGAGAGAGGATACACATGTTCTTAAGAGAAACAGAGCAGAAAGTAATGGTGGGAAAGGAGAGTTTGGGGAATTAGAATGGGGAGAGGGGTCACTTCTGGTGGGAATGGAAGGGTTAGGGTGGGGCTGGATGATGGGTGAGGTTCATTATGCATTTTCGCCAGCCATAAAAAAAAGGCAAAGTGGGTAATGGGAGCATTATAGGCTCAGTTTATAGGACCCGGTATGAAACTAAAAGGCATCAAAGGGACTGAAAAGAAGGAACAGACATTTATATGCATAATAAGAATATCTTCAGTTGCATTAAATAGAAAAAAATCTACAAGGGATATAAACCTCATGCTTCAGGGTGTGAGCCCAGCACAGACTGCTTGGATTTAAGAAAGGAACAGCCTTGGTGTGCATATTATTGCTTGTGTATCCATTATATGGGTTTTACTTCATCCTCTGAAGCAGTTGGCACAGGCCACTGATGGAGACAGAGTATGGGACTAGATAGATGGCTGTTCTGATCCAGGACAGCAGTTCCTGTGCTCCTATACACAGTTGAACTTTTAGATGCTTATCAAAACTGAACCTTCAAACTTTTGAGGTTCAGACCGGATTAATAAAGAAAGATTTAGATTATGAGAGAGAAATTCCCATCAAAATGTAATTTCTGTGCATATGCAGTAGCTGTTTTTCAAAGTAAACTAGCAGGGGCAAATGGTTTATTTTAAAGGGTACCAAAATCATTTAACCCGGGCTAGGGATTAATTGCCATGTTTCGTTTTTTTTTTAAACATCAAAGCTGCTTTTTCATTTCTGAAAGTGCAAACCATTTGGTAATGTGCTTAAAAGAACAGTGTAAATTGATCTCTAGCTTAGTATCCAGTGAATGGGAGACCCTTTTTCATTCTGAGGTAGGACAGGTTCAGCAAAGAATGCATGTCCTGGAAGACTTGGCTATCTTCTCTGCACCAGATGTTAAATTTCAGGCAGTCAATTGTCATTTTGATTTTTTTTCTGCTGAGCACTGGAAATCAGTGACCCTGCAAATAACAAACCTATTCATTTGTTGTTGCTTGTATCTTTTGTTCAGTACTGACTCATTTCTTCATGCCTCCATGCAAGCATCATTTAAGGGTCTATTTAGAAAGAGACCAGAAACCCTCCCCCGCCCAAATCAGCAGCCTCATCCATCTGTCTGTTCTTAATGGTGTTCCATAAAAAGATGTTTGATTAGCTATGAATATAATCATTTAAGAACTAAAAAATACTGTACAGTAGCTAACAAAAAATCAGTTTGTTTAAACTGGATGAGCTGATCTAGAGAATGTACGTTAAAACATCAGTGTAAGGATCAGCCTTAGGATCTATCTGTTGTTAGGAGCAATGATATACTCAGCAATAGTCTGCTCTGGCTGGAGGTTTTCATGGATTACCCATGGGCAGTAGCTGGTACTGTTGTATTATTGTGTGTGTCAGACAATTAATAGCCTTTCCCTAGTGAGTTTGACTAGTGAGGTAAAGGCATATTGAATTAATGTATCTATTCATAAACACTTATTGAAATAGGTAAGTTTTGAATGCAAAGAGGCAAGAGGGGATGCATTAAGAAAATCACCTTTAGCAAAATCATTAAATAGTTAGTTTAAGATTAATGTGTATTTTTATAAAAATTACCAGCATGGGCATTCTTCTGGTTTAAAAATGCCAGGGGTACTTCTAGGAGGTATTTAATAAGAATGAACCAAAATAATCCAACATTTTCTTTCTTCTTTTATATAAATTTAATTACATATGAATAATACCCTGTAGGAGGACAAACTATTTGCCATAACATAAAAGTGTTTGTAGAAATAGATTATACAACTCAGTGGCAGCCTAGTAAGTAGAGAGACGGCCTTATTTGCAACTTGTGTTCACTTACCCACAGAGGCTGCATCCTATCTGGTTTCATGTCATGCAAAATAATGTCAGACACATTATGTCAGAAATATTTAGATGGTGAATGTGCACAAAATAAATAAGCGACAGATGTTCTTGCAACTGAAGCACAGGAACGGTTGTCAGGTGTTCTGGTTTCTAATCCCAACTCTCTCACTATACTTCCTGTGTGACTTGGGGCAAAGCACTTAGCTTCTCTGTGCCTGTATTTCCCTTTCTGTACTTATTTGAGTTCCAACAAAATAAATAGATAACAGCGAATTCTGTGTTCGGAATTTCATTGAGCGTTCCAATGGCTACACAGATTAAACCACACTCACCAGACCCGCTTGGTGGAATTGTTAATTTTATCATAGTGGGAGTGGTGCCACCACTTCAGTTAAGATTGCTTAGCAGTTTCCATTCTAACCCCCTTTTTTCAGGCGCTCATAACTTTTCTTCGGTATTTTCTGATGTTCAGGCCCTTCTCTAATGCCCAACCCTAATGTTCTCTGAATGGAGATTTTCGTATGGCATTGTGCTGCCTTCCCCAAAGTGCTGATACTTTTCTCTCTCTTCTCAGACTTCCTCCATTGCTGCTGCACTTCTCCCACAGTGCTAGACATTCCCCATTCTGATTGTCCCACTCAGCCATTGCTGCACCTCTTCCCTTCCCAGGCTCCTTTGCTCCCTCTGCTCCTTCAGTCTGGTTCGCACCAGTTGGTCTGTCTCCTTTTTACTGCTTCCTCTTCCCTTCATAGGGTTGCTGTCTCTTCAGGGGCCTCTTTTTCACTTTGAAGTAGCCCCCTCTCCTTTTGCTCCCACTGCATCCTCTGATGTACTGCCCCAGTAGCTCTCCAGTGGATGCTGTGGGGGCTTCAGTGACGCTGATTGGGTGAATCTCAGAATTAATAGTCAAGTTGTCATACCTGTGAATTTTGAGACTGGTTTAAAAAATCAGGACTGTAGTGTGTGTTCTAGACAAAGTTTGATTACTTTTCTGCTCAACAGAAAACACCACAAACTGTGGCCCTGTGCTCCTTACTCAGAGAAAAATAGCACAGATTTTAGTGAGATTTTTACCCAAGTAAGAGCTGCAGGATCATGCCCACTATCCACAGGGAATGTTAAGTCATCCAAGCAAAGCTCAAAGTTGTTTGTGCTGATCCAGATTCATTTCTAGTGTAACTCTGTTGAAGTTAACAATTATACCTGGGATACATTTGTCTCCCTCTACCATATTTTATTAGAGTATCTGTTCCTCTGTTGATGAATGTCATATGAAGCTTATTAACAGCAATATCAACTACTTGCCTGCTTATTGATGATTAAATAGCCCAATATTTTGTATACCCAAATAGTGACTTATTTTGTAAATGAAGCATTCTGAATACGAAGATAGTGGCATTTACCTTTTTTATCCAGAAGAAAAACCAAATTATTTTAAACCAAGCTGTGCACTAAACTGTTTTCAATTTTCATAGACTCATGCTGCCACCCACCTTAATATGTTACTGCTGCTGCCAAAAGATTATGCTGTCCTAGTCAGGTTTCCAAATATTAATTTGTGTGTCTCTTCCCTATGCTCCTGGTTTATATATTTGTCAAAGCAGGGACTGGTTTGTTGGGTGGTTAGATTTTCAGGGACCATTCCATCAGCTACCCATCAGTGAATCTGCTAATTAGCCTGTATTTAAACGATTAGACATATTAAAGAGAGAGATTGTTGAAGACAGAAGGCATAGAACTATTAACTTGCAAATGCAATTCATTCTCAGTGAAAGCAGAATCCATGATGTCATCTCGACAGATGCACACATGCATGCATCGTATCTGCAGCTTTCCCATTGTGTCGCAGAAATCTGCTCAGTCTGTACCTGGTTCACATTTTTGTGATGTGAGCATTGGAGAAGGGGGGGAAGCTTTTATGATGCGGAATAATTAACGTCAGCTTCTGGGGAAAGTATTTTTAATGTAATTAAATAGTGCTCATATGGCTAGAGAATGTTGCCAAGAATTACCTTTCTCTTAATTATACTCTTGTCATTTGTGACAGCAGAGCCCTGAGTAATCCGCCTTCTATTGCTTGCAGGGACAGCAGTGTCCAGCTTTCTGCCTTCGGTGGCAGAAGCCAGTTGTGCAGTCCCAGGCTACTTGCAGAGATAAAAGCTAGGTTTTTGCAATGAATATGGAACCACAGACAGCCATGTACTTCCTTTTCCATCATTCAAACTAAACTAAATCTAGCATCTTTCTGAGGTATAACTTTTCTTTCAGAAAAAAGAGGCATATCTGACAATGATTACTGAATAATTCAGAAGCAGCTGGATCCTAATGAATAGCTGTATCACACAGCCTGGGAGTCTCCACTGATCCCCATGAAGCAATAGGGGCCATTCATATCCTTATTCCAAGTCCAATAATATGCAGAGTGGATGTTTTTAATGGACATTTTGCATTATAGTAAAACCATCTTAATCTGAATTAAGATTTATTTTACAACAATTGTCTAGTATTTATCGGAGAGGCAAAAATAGAAATATGTTGGGCGTTATTCTAACATGATTTTCTTTTTGCATTTATTTCCATCTGATGTCTTATTCCCACTGATAGGTAGGGAGCCTGGCTATGCTGCTTGGCATGCTACTGAGAGGACAATGGAAAGAAGCAGATCATACTGCCAGGACATTTTGTATATTGAAGCAAGACTGCAAG
The DNA here is from genome assembly GCF_016161935.1 of Mauremys reevesii. NCBI lineage: Eukaryota > Metazoa > Chordata > Testudines > Geoemydidae > Mauremys > Mauremys reevesii. The sequence goes on along the minus strand of NC_052633.1, from coordinate 22,421,124 downwards.
AATAACTTCTACCATAGGTTACCCCTGGTAACCCCATTGCTGCCAAGGAATTTAGGTGACATCTTCCAATATCTAGATCTTAAGTAAGAACTCCAGCCATTTGATGAGCAACACTAAAGTGGGTTTTTTTCCATAATGCCAGTATATCTTTACCCTCTAACTCATTTATCCTTTTTCTCCATCCTCAAAGTACTTGTAATTTTTTTTATATTTACTTGTGCTGCCCTTTTCTGTCATCTTCTTTTGTGTCATCTTCTGCCCTTTTCAGTCATCTTCTTTTGCTTGCCTTAAACATGTCCTTCCTGTGGAGATTTGCAGAGCTGCTATCTGGAGTTCCGTTCACGTTTTTATTAAGCATTATGCTTTGGATTTGGCTCTAGGACAGATGTTGAATTTGGTGGAGCTGTGCTGCAGTCTCTCTTCAGTTAGGATTCTGTCCCTGCCAGCACATTATTTTCAGCACTGCTTATCAATCTGTCCTGTAAGTGGGAATATGCAGAGCCACTTGAAGAGATGGAAGTTACTTAGTTGTAACTGGAGTTCTTCGAGATGGCTCTGCATATTTACACTCCTCACCCGTGTTCCCCTCTTTGTCAGCATCCTAGTCGCTTATTGTTCTCTGGCATTGTGGTGGAAGGAACTGAAGTATTAGGGGATGCTCCATCCCTTATATAGTCTGGCTGTCAGGAGTTTGGAGACACCGAAGGAGGGGCTGGGGGCAATGAACATTGCTGGGAGAAGGTTCTACCCCTACCGTAAAGCACCACAAGGTGGCACCGTACCAGTAAGAGTGTGAATATGCAAAACCATCTTAAAGAACTCTAGTTACAAGTACCCAGCCTTCATTTACACACACACACAGGAATTTTAATGAGTGTATGTAGTAAATCTACAATAACAAATGTTACTAGATTAATGGAGTCCTATTGTATTCTCTAAAGTACACTGCTTTCTGTTGATTAGCTTTGTGAAGGCCTCCACAAGCTCTCCCTTTCTGTTTTTGACAGCATTAAGCTTTGCACATCTCCTATTTTTAGCTTTGTACAAGAACACTCCTGCAGGATTCTATTTACTTAAAAGACACTTTTCTCCATGGATTTGGAGTCAATGTATCTAGATATAGAAAGTTCTCAAGTTACTTTAACAATATATTTCAGGGTAAAGTGATTATAGTCCCAGTCTCTCCAAGGTACTAGTTAATCAACTGGAATATCCTGTATCTCCTGGCTGCCAGCCATTCTACAGGAAAGTTGCTCCAGGAAGGATGTAGTTAGAGTTCTCAAACAAGCAGGATAGTGTCAATCTAGGTATCCTCTTAATGTGAGATTTTAAAGCCAAGTGGTGTTTTATACAACATCTCCCTTTTTTTAGCCAAGGACATTTTCAAGACATGATTTTGATTTGGAGTAAATTAAATTTTCAAATGTATTTAAAATATGTATGAAGAACTTCATCTGATCTTATATTTGCATGTACAGAGTGTTGAAAAGAGGAACAATTTATGTTTGCTCGGCAGGCAACAGCTGCACACATTCAAATCTGTTGCAATATAATGATATTTTAATATTCCAAAAGGATATCTTAGGTCATATACTAATGTGGCTGAGGCCTGAGGTCACAGAAATAAGGCATAGTTTGAGAAAAAGGGGAGACTTTATCCCTCATTAATCAGTCATTCACATATTTGTCTGAAACTGGAGCACATTTCAGTGAGTAGCTGGAAGTGATTTTGCATACACAGGAGTTCAGATAGAAAATGCAGCTCTCAAACAATGGGCCAAATTCAGCCCTTAGGTAACTGGGTGCATTTCCAATGACCTTCAGTGGAATAATAGTGGTTATTAGAAACATTATTCACTTATATGGATCTGACACATGCTCAGAAGGATTTTAGATCACTAAAACAGAGAATGGATTTTATTTATTCATGCAAAATGTCAGCGGTTCTCAGCTGGGGGTCCGCAGCCTATTGGGGATCTGTGAACAGGTTTCAGGGGTCCACCAAGGAAGGCCAATGTTAGACTGGCTGGGGCCCAGGGCAGAAAGCTGAAGCCTGATCCTGAACCTGCAGTGGGGCTGAAGTCAGAGCCTGAGCCCACCATGCAGGGCTGAAGCCTGAGCCTGAGCTCTGAAGGCAGCGCAGTCACAGAGCTTTCTGCAGCCAGGGAAAGTACCCAGAGGTGGGTCTGATCTCCGCCAGAGAGTAGCCATCAGGGCTGGCTCCAGATCCCAGCGCGCCAAGCTGCAGGCGGCTCCGGTGGACCTCCCGCAGGCATGCCTGCGGAGGGTCTGCTGGTCCCGCGGTTCCGGTGGACCTCCCGCAGACATGCCTGCGGGAGGCCCACCGGAGCCGTGCGACCGCCAGAGTGCCCCCCGCGGCGTGCCGCCCTGCCTGGGGCGGCGCAAATCCTAGAGCGTCCTTCCCCAGCTCTTCTGGGACCAGCAGCTGGAGACCGGTACATGGTTGGAGCTAGATTTCACGGGGGAGATCTGATTTCATGGTCCATGAAACTTTTTTCATGGCTGTGAATTTGGTGTGGCTCTAACCATAAGTATCACTTCAGGCACCAAATCACCCTGAGTTTGGGGCATGGTGGAGGGAGGGTGCATAACTCAACCTGTCTGGACCCAAATGCAGAACAAGAAGACCCCAAATGAGTGAGCGACAGAAATGTATGCAGAAAATTTAAAATGCTGTGGGACTCTGTAACAGGGCAACCACCTCCTGGGTTCCCCCTGCTGGCCAGGGGATGCTCTGCAGCACCCTGCCTGAGTTTTCCCCTGATATAACCCAATGCAAATTCTACTCTCTCAATAACACCCTGTTCTAAGGCTGATTTATTATTAAAACCTTGTCCAAATGCTTCCTAACAAAAGTCCCCAAATAAATCCATTTATAACCCCCAGTGCAAATAGTCATTAAGATTTCCTGACAGCTTGTCCCTCAGTGCTCCACACACCCCACACTGGCACCTTCGGCCATGCCTGGACTCTCTGTCAGTCCTCTTCTGTCCCTCAGGCCCTGGACAGCTATCCCAGGCCTTCCAGCTGGAGTGCAACTTTGCTCTTCCCCATTAGATCCCTCCACCCCCAGCTTCTCTGCTGGGAGCATCCTTGCCAGGGGAGCAGCCCTCACTGCCCCCAGCCCTCTCATGGTTCCTCTGGGTCCAACTCTCACCCTGGAGGTGTCAGCTGGTAAGTTCCACAGTTGCTCTCCTGCTTTCAGCCCTCTCCTAGGAACTACATACAGTCTCCAGCAGCTGTCATCTTCCACTTCTCTTTACATCCCAGGCAACCCTGGCTCACTGATTCTCTCTTCCTCTTTTAAGGTGCCCTCAATTGCCCAAATGGGAGTGTACTGATAAGGACAGGTGCTCTGGCCTTTTAAAGGGCCAGTTTCACCCTGTGACAGACTTCTTCCTTTAGTGTAAAAAACAATTTTTTTTAGCCTCAGTTCCATGATTCTGGTTTTTTTATGTAAATAATTGTCAACAACCTAAGTGAAGGGCCACCAAATGAGTGTGGAACATTGGTAATTGTGGGACTAAAAAGGGAGACGTTTGAGAACTAGGGGACAATGAACAGAGGGTGGCATATTGTGAAATGCCATTCAGTGAAGTGAAAAACCTTCTCTAAGTCTGGCTTTCTTTGACTGAGCTAAGCCAGAGCTGTTTAGAAGTCTAATGATGTGCCTTTCTTTTTCGGTGCTAAGGCACATTACAAAAGACTATAGATCTGATATTACAATATATATTGGCCAGGTATGTAGTAATGTAGCATATATGATAACAGTCATGAATAGATTGAGAAATGGGGAACAGATGTACTGCATATGGTATTTTCTGTTTCACAAGTACCTGGTAAAATTAACTAGACAGCTACATTCAGTATAAAACTACTTTGCAAAAAGCCTCTTCACATGAGACCATCTTTAGAATCGAGGTGTTGAGCAGGTCAGATTATTGTGGTGTTGATCTGTTGTAAGTAGAGACCAATTTTAGTATCAGATCACAAATGAGCTGTCAAGATTTTTAAACAGCACCAGCCTGCTTAAACAGATGTCTAATTGTATAGCTTTAAAAACCAGGAAAACACATAGGGGTTAACAAATCATTGGCAAAACTATCCTATCCATTTTAAAAGTTAACATCAAAATATGCATTAAACGCTAGTGGTCATTATGGGACAGCAGCTCCCGTTTTGGCCATTTTGGTGCATATTTGGATGGAAGAATCCCAAGAAAAACCAGGGTGCTGCACGAAGTGATGTAAGATTCAGTGGGCAGAACCATGAGTTTGTAGTGAACCACTGTCTCAGCATGATGCTGCAGGATTGCCTGGTATGCTCTGGTTTTGGATGAAAAGAATAACTGAACTGCTGAGAACCCATGACCAGTAAAACCCCAGTGGAATGCTTTACAAGAGTAGCTTAGGTGCCCTGGCTAAATTCCTACTGGTTAATTACAGTTTGCCTATCTAAAAACCCCCCCAAGTTTTGTAACCCCAGCCCTGGGCGTGGCTGCAGTCTTCTCCCTTTTCTTCTCAGGGTTATGAGTTCTGCATTCACCTGTCATGGCTCCTGGTGCCTCCACCCAAGGAAAACTGTCCTAGTGCAGAGAACAGAAAGGGCTTGTCCCTTGGGAAAATATTTAACACATATCACATACAGCAGAGTGTCAGAGCACATAGAAATAAAATATCTGTCACAATTCCTAGGGTAATGAAACAGTAACTGGGGCTTTATTAGGCATGAGGAACTCAGGATAGGGGACAATGGAAAAGGGGATTAGGATAATAAGAGACCAAAACAACAATACATAAACTCTACCCCTTGGAAATGTACAGCCAGTATAATCCACCCTGTGCTCCCCCCCAGCACCTGCCTAGGCAAATAGTGAGTTTAGGGTCAGTCTTAGATGGGCAGTGCAGCGCTGAAGACATTGGCCGGCTTAAAACGAAATAAACAAATGGGTATTCTTACAAAATAGCCACGCCAGGGAGAGATTCTCCAAATCTTTTCATATCCTGGTTGAAGCTAATAAGATCTCTCTGCTGACATGAGTCAGCAACAGCTACTCTGTAATTTTATGCCGATTTCCCATAGCAGAGCTCAGGGTACTGGAACCCTGTAACATACCTTCTCTTCTCCTTTCCTCAAAGAGACACCCAAAGTGTGCCCTCCTGTTTCCCTCTTCTGTGTATTATATTCACCACCCACAATCCATCATTCCATGTTGCTCCCCTGATTTCCTTGCTGCTTCTCCATGACATTTCCTCTATATTCCCAATAGACAATTCCTCAGTTCTAGGTTGTAGCTACAGAGGGAGAGAGAGACAGGCTTTGTGGTTAAGGCAGTGGGCTGGGACTCAGGGGTGGTCTTGCTGCTAGCTCTGTTCCAGGTAGTCCTTCATTGTTGCACAGTCTTTTCCAGGGTGACAATGGGTGCTGATGAACCCAGCTCATTTTCCAGTGCTGTGTTGACTCTGCAGCAGTAACATGTCTATGGGCTTGTCTATATTACCCGATCAATCCAGCGGGGGTCAATTTATTGCATCTAGTCTAGACATGATAAATTGACCACTGAGCGCTCTCCTGTCAACTTCTGTAAACCACCGGAGCAAGAAGTGTAGGCGGAATTGACGGGGGAGCGTCAGCCGTCGACTTACCACAGTGAAGACGCCATGGTAAGTAGATCTAAGTACGTCGACTTCATCTACGTTATTCACGTAGCTGAAGTTGCGTAACTTAGATAGATCTCTCCCCTCCCCCCCGCAGTGTAGACCAGGCCTAAAAAGTACTAAGAGTTTATCTGAGAAGTCAGCAGAAATGTTCTGAGTACTAGAGGGAGCAGAGCTATTGAGTAAAAAGGTGCATTTTTGTCAGAGTAGAACTGCCCTTGAAAATTGGTAGGGGTAGGAAGAGAAAATGAGAGATTGGAATAATTATTGGTGGTTCCTTGATAGAAGAGAATTTCCTGAGTATAAAAACTAGGTCATTATCATTTTTCTATCTCTAGTATGGAAGAGGTTATGAATATACTAACTGTATGTGTCAGAAGAACGTCAGCAGCTTCTGTCACAGCTCTCTCTCTCTCTTAGAATAGTGACATTTCATCTGGGACATTGACATCAAAGACTCTTGTGCACCTGCAGTGTGTTAATTAAAGGAAGCTTGGACGTGAGGGAGTCGGGAATTTTATTTGTGCCGATCTGGCAGCTACTTTCACATCCAGATGAGTTTAAAGGGTTGTATGGACGGTATAAGATTCAGCAAAATTTTGCTTTTATCTGTCAATAGATGTATTAATATATAGAAAAGGGAAAAGAGCAACCTCCTGTATGGATTCTTCAGGATTTCACCGCAAACCTAACTGAGCTAAAATCCTGTCCCTAATGCATAGCCTAAGCAACCAGGGTATGTTTTTGAGAGGAAGGAATCATCTGCTTTGATTTCCCTCCAAGCCTGTGGATTGGCAGAAGCATTGTACCACAGCCCCTACTCCAGCCTGAGATCTGGAAGATCCTTGATGCGGTTTGCACTTTCCCTGCCATGTGGGTGAGAATGGCTGATAGATATGCATAGCAGTGTGTCCACTAGCCCCAAAAGGCTGCTGTCCGGCACACAGGGAGACCCCATGAAGCAAGGCTCCATTAGCATGCAGTGTGGGTGTGCTTCTGATACTCAACAGACCTCCACCAGCCTCTATTGCAAGAGGGCCATTGTGTCCATAAAGAGGGAGCCAGATTTATCCCAAAGTGTGCCAAGTAAATGTGGGTTTAGATTGTTGTCATTTGTTTTTTTTCATGTTTAAACTACATAAAAATAGAATGATGGTTCTTGCCCTCCAGCAAGGCAAAGATCCTTTTGGTTTCTCTAGGACAGACTTATCATGCAACATTATCTTTATAGTTTATCTATTCAGGAATTGATTACTGGTTATAAAATTCCTATTGTCCCTTTATACAACAGTTATTAAATAGCTGAAGAGCTTAACAGTGTAGAATTAATATTCTAGGTCCCCCAGTTTTGGGTATGACTGAGCGGTGCCTGACGTGTGAGTTTCAGGTGAGGGTAAAGGCGGCTTCTCTGAATCTGGGGCTAGCCAATTCCAGTTCACCCCCCAGCACAAGATAGGGCCACCTTTGGGGTTCTCTAAGGTATACAGGTACAGTATAGTATAGCTATACTGGCAAACCTTCCTGGTGTAGGCACAGTTTATACCAGCAAAAACACTTTTATGGGAGTGAGATTTTCTTTGTTTTACATTGTCTACGCTAGGGCTTTTGCCAGTATAAAACGTCATAAAATAATCACACCCCAAATTACATTACCATACAAGCAAATGTTTTAAATTATGCTTGCAGGGGATTGCTGGAGTACAGCAATGCCCTGATCAGACCCTTTCCTCTTGGAAATGACTCGTGTTCGGTGCAACCCCGGGCTCAGGTATCCAAACAAAGCATCTTTCATCACACTGTTGAACTGCCCTCTCCTTTTTGGTTCATGTTGCTGAAACATTCAAGAGGTCTTGGTGTACTACAGTACTCCCAGGGACCTCATTGGGGTGTTAGTTACACATCGGTATCCTGTGCATTTATTTAACTTACAAAAACTCTCTTGTAAAATCTAATAGGTTGCATATCCAGAAACTTCATATTAAGCTGTTACATGTCTGAAACTGTTGGCTGAGGTCTTCAGTGGTGTCTGAATGGAAGCTCTGCTGCCTATCAGAAAGTTTGTTCTCTTAAAAATTATCTTTATTGCACATTTTCTGCTGATTACAACCACTGCTCCCATTGTCAGCACATAATCGTAGGACTGGAAGGGACCTTGAGAGGTCATCTAGTCCCCTGCACTCATGGCAGGACTAAGTATTATCTAGAGCATCCCTGACAGGTGTTGGTCTAACCTGCTCTTAAAAACCTCCTATGATGGAGATTCTGCAACCTACCTGTACAGTTTAATGTACAGTTGAAGAGCTTTTATAAAGCTAACTACCCTTCCTTTGTTATGCAAGTACTCTGTCAACGCCTACAAAATAAAGTGCTCCCTGAGGATAGAAAACAAGTGTTCACTAATTGGATTCAGTTCCATGAAGGAACAAACCCTGCAGATCAACAAAATGACAGAAACTGAAGTTAGCTCAATGGAAAGCTCACAAGTTTCTCATCTGAGAGATGTAGTGCTGAAAAAACCCCACTGGTTGCCTAAAATAAATAGTGTTCGATATCTCATTGCATGAGAGTCTCTAGTAACCTCCAGCCCTGTTTCCAAAGCATCACGTGCAGCTCCAGTTAAAAATGAATAGGACTAACATGACTAGTATGTATCTAACCAACCTGGCATTTAAAACATGCTCATCATCCATTTATCTAAGTGTTTCCACATTGAAAATGTAGAGGCTAGTGCCTAAAATTCACGACAAGCTATCCAGGTAGTTATCTGTTTAGTAGGTATTTTCTGAAAGTATTACAGTTCTATTTCACTGACAGTAAGAATCCATTTTTTAATTTTGTACTTATTATTCGTATTCCAGAATCACCTACAGGTCCCAAGGGAGACTAGGTGTTATACAAACACACCGTAATAGACAGTTCCTGCCTTGAAGACAGACAAGAGCAGGGGTATTATCGTCCCGATTTTATCATCTCCAGCTAAGGCACAGAGGGCCAAAACTCACTGACATTAATAGAAATGTAAGTGACTTGGCCAAGGTCACGCAGGAAGTCTGTGGTAGAGCTGGGAATTAAATCCAGATCTCCTGAGTCCCAGCCCATTGCTTTAATCAAAGACACCTCTCTCTCTCTGTCTACTTCTGGAAATCAGTGCATGCCAAATCACTATCAGTAAGGAGCTGAATAGAGACATTTCCAGCAGAATTTGAGGGTATTTTTTCACATTTCAACATGAACACGGATTAATGAATTCTGAACTTTTCACTCAAAAAGGGGCTGATTTTGAGAAAAACTGAATTTTTGACAGTTTTCTATTGGAGGGTGGGAGGAATCTGTTTCACTGAATTTCGTCAGAGTGAAAAACTGAAGGGCAGGACAATACAGAAAATGGCAAAAGTTGCAAAAAATTATCTCCAGTTTTATAGAGAGGTAGGTGGTATAACTGCTATGAAAGAACAGACAAACTTCTAAGCTAGAGAGGAGATGTCAAGAAATAGAGAAAAGGCCTAGTGCCTCACAATGCACACCCTTTTCATAGCTTATTTCTATACTACTCTGAGCATAAGTATTAGGATACCTGATTTTGCATCCAAGAGCCAGTGATTTGCTTGGACCTTGGCCATTTCACTTTACCTGTCCTGGCTCCTGTCTGTAAAGTGGGGTAACAGTGCTCACCAACATTTGTAAAGTGCTTTGAGATCTGTGGATGAAAAAAAGTGATGTTTAACTGATTGGTAATATTTATGTATTTAAATAGTAATGAGTGACCAACCATTGTGCCTCTATACTAAAAGCTTGCTCATGCCATATGTGACTGGCAGCATCATGGACTCCCCAGGTAAGATTTAGGAAGAGAACTAGTTTGCTGTGTGAAAGAGAGATCCACATACTGCTTTAAAAAAGCTCTGAAAGTTCTGCAACAAGCAGGGTTTTATTTTACATTTGCTGTCCCTGAGCCACCCATTACATTGGCAGCTCCTTAAGCCCTAAAGATGGGAGGTGTTCAGGAAAATTTGTACAGGAGTTGTCAGAGTAGCTAACTGGATCAAAAGATTTCAGTTCTCTGTTTGAAGTATGCTTTACAGTAAAAACAATTAAGCAGTGGCAGGAAACTCCACTTGTATCCTTGACAACTACTGTTTTCCGTAAACTAGGTCAAGTGAAATAAGGTAAACGAAGGTGAATATACATGAGCCCCGGGCTCTTTCTTTTCCTAATGGGTCATTTTTCAGGATGAGTATTTTGACAGAAAAGAAGTCTATACAAATATACACTGTCTATTGACCTGGGAGCATCCATTTATTTTTAGACCACAAAAAAAAAGTGATATTGCTTACGTCAGATATGCTGTGTGTGAAAGAGTCAAGTGAGAGCAGAACTAAAAGACACAAGCAATGAGGATCATAGAAATGGATGAAACAAGGCTGTACAGTAGTCTGTTCTCTTCTTGAATTTTCAATTATATATACCCAAAGTGGGTAGAAGTCCCACTTTGACAGGCAGAACTGATGTGATTCGCTCCAAATTAACAGAACAGAGGAAAACTGTGTTTAACTGCCCTGAATGTTCTCACTTTACATTGTCTTATGTACTATATTTTGAACATGTGATATGGTGTTCTGCATGATGCTGTATTATACTAGCAAATGAGAAAGACACAAACGCCTTACAGAATCAGAAAAATACATGCACTCCCACAGACAGTTGCAGTATCCTTTTTGAGGACTTTGAAGTATTTATAGTCGGAGATCCAATTCATATCTTAGTTAAAGGGATACAAATCCAGAAGGACTACACTGACCTCAAAAAGAAGTAGATAATGAAGTCTTCCTATTTTCTTTCTTCTTACAGAAATGTCTAAATGGGGAGGGGGGCAGGGGAAGATCCTTTTAAATCTGCCATTAGTTTGTCTAAAGAAAAGTGTTTCACATGCATGGCATTGTATACTTTTAGTCCATACTAGGTCACATAATTCTGTTCCTTATTAAAGACATTGATCAAAATTCAGACCTGGTACGACACCATTGAGCTCAGGAGTTCACTTATGTCAGCCCTGGATTTGGACTTTTAACGAGAGGTGGAAAGAGCATAAGCTCTCCCATGCCCACAACTTACTGTTAAGGGTTATTACCAAGGCCCTGTGTATTCTGAAGAAAGATTGAACTGAATTCTGCTGCAAAGCCCCCATTTTTTTATGGCACTCTGTTGTGACAGCTTGGAAATTTGACTTAGTTTATATTAAGGTTTTATTGAAATCAATAGGAAACGAGTAATGCAATCAATAAAGGAACTCCTTGGGTCGCGTTTATTTTTGTGTTATATTCAGTTAGTTACTCTGTCCCATATTTTCAGTTTTCATTGTGAATTCTCATCTTCTGTCATGCCTACTTCCGACCCTCCTCATTTTTCTTCTTACTTCACTGTTTCCTTTCAGTTTCTCCCTCCCTAATGGTCAACAAGTCTCTTCTATGAATAATCTGACCTCTGAGGAAGGAAAGTGATCAGAGAAAAGCACTCAATTCTGTTCCCATTGAGGTCATTGGCAAAACTCCCATTGAAGTCAGTGGGAACAGGATTTGACCTGAGGGAAGGAAATGATTCAAAGGCATTTATTCAAACGTCTTTTAAAAACAGTTGCCCTTCCAGCAGTTTGACGGCTTTACTTTCTTTTCCCCTTCTCCTTCATGTAAATTTTGGAGTTTTCTGCTTCAGCTGAAGGGAATACGAAGCTGAGGTCACACTTTTCTTGCTAGAAACAGTTTGAAAATTGAGCAGGGGAGCAGTTAAATCAGAGGGATTATAGTGCCAAAGTAGGGAGATTTAAAAACTCTTTGCAGTGTAAATAGTAGTTCTGCAAAATTTTGCACTCTAATTAGTTGGTGATGGCTGTCAGCCAATCAGAGTACAAGGATTTGCAGACTGTATGGTTATTCAGCAATAACTCTGCAGTAATTATGCAAACCAGACACCCGGACCTAGTCAGTGTATAGGGAACTGTACCTATGAACAAGCACTGTATGAGTATGCTCCATTACTCTGGCTGAAATAATAAGGTTTTTCACTTAATACTAAAATGTAAGCACAGCTACACATATATATTTTAACCATTGCTCTAAGTAGGAATTAAGTCTTTATTTGCATGACTGTAACTTTACATAGTCTATTCCATACAGCTAACAAGAACATCCATAATTTTGTGCAATTAAAGTTAGACTGATCCACTTACCGGTTATAAACTCCACTGTGTGTTTTCCTTAGCGAGTGTTCCCATCCCATATTAGGGATGTATCCAGGCATATTACGGAGACTAAATAGGCATCTGTTGCAGTGTGGCAAAATTCCAGTTGACCTCAACTGGTGTAGAATCAGGTCCTAGATCTGAATAATACATCATCATTAAGAATCTGATCCTGTTGCCATTAAATCAATAGGAATTTAGTCATTGATTTTAGTGGGAGCAAGATACTGCCCAAATAACACACATATGTGAGTTAGAGCCCTGAGCTGATTAAGTTAACATTGTGGTGTGCAATCTGACTTGTTATAAACAAAGAGCCAAAGAGTTCAGTCTAGGGACCTTTAAAAACTCCTAAGTCACCTATTTTTTTCAGGATTTTTTTTTTAGCTACAATACTATCAAATGTATATTTGTCTTCTCCTGCATCAGGACTTTTGCTCAAAGAGGCAGAGTGCAAGTATATTGAAAATTACACCCTTTCTGCCTGATTTTCCTCTCACTTACTATGGTTTTACCTTGTTATAACCCCATTAACTTGAATGGAGTTATTCCTGATTTGCACTGGGGTAGGTAAGAGAATCAGTCCTCATGACTTCATATGGGCTGAACACACCTCCAGCCACATAGTTTTAAGTTATACTGCACAGCAGTGTATTAATAATAAACAGTCCCTCGGTTTCAGCAGTGATCTGAGGTTTCTTTGGTATCAGTTGGGGCACTGGTGGTCTCCAGCCACACCTTCTCTATTTCAAACTTTTCACCACAGGACAGCCAGACTTCCAGCTTGGAAGGGCTAACAGAGATAGCCCAAAAATACCTTTGTGTTTGCAAACTGTCCACTACTGTAGGCCTAATGCCTCTCTCTCTCTCTCTCTCTCTCAAACACCTCCTCCCACCTCCCACAGCATATTGAAAACATCAAATTAATGCTGTTGTTTCAGAAAGTTCCTACTCTAGCACTTACAGATGGTAGATGTTCAAGTTCATTGCTCTTGACAGTCTGATATGAGGTAATTTAATTTAAACACCCAGATGAAAGAGAAATGAAATTAAAAAAAAAAAAAGCCAACGCTGCTTGTACCAAAAAAAAAAAAAAAAGCTGCGTGAGAGAGCGAGCTTAGGAGCCGTGTAGTGCCATTGATTTATAAGAACTCCCCACCGATTTCTGTAGAGCTCTACTTTAAAATCAATGGTGCACTACTACAGCATGAGATTTGTCATTTATTTTTACCTTTTTACCTTTTAGTCATTCGGGAAAACACTTTGCATTAATTAAAGAGGTTTAAATCAGATATCTAAGGTTCTGTGCTTTGTTTTCTCCTGGGAAATGACAATCAGTTTGGTTTCTCTTTCTCAACTCCTCCTCTGTCCAACTATGCTTGAACATGAACAGTCTTAGTGTTAGGGGAGGCAAATAATGAATTATGGAACTAAGTGTCTGTATTTAAAAACAATAAGAACAAAGCAATTAACAAAAAACTACAACAGAAAACCAGCATGAACACAAATGTTTACGCAGCCACCATCTCTTTTTGACTGGGGGATGAAAGGAGTCCGCCAAGACTGTTGTTCTCAGGTACCTTAGGACGCCACTCTCAGGTGGCGTGCCTGCAAACAAATGAGAAAAGGTGAAAAAGGAAAACAAAAAACCCCTACGGCTGTTGATTAATCACAGTTATCTTACGTGATTAACTCAAAAAAATTAATCCCAATTAAAATAATTAATCTCAGTTTCAATCACACCATTAAACAATAGAATACCAATTAAAATTTATTAAATATTTTTGATGTTTTTCTACATTTTCAGATATATTGATTTTTTACAACCCAGAATACAAAGTGTACACTGCTCACTAGATAATATTATTTTATTAAAAATATTTGCACTGTAAAAATGATAAAAGAAATAGTATTTTTCAATTCACCTCACAAATTCTGTAGTGCAAGCTCTCTATCGTGAAAGTGAAGTTTACAAATATAGATTTTTTTTGTTACATAGCTGCACTTAAAAACAAAATAATGTAAAACTTTAGAACCTACAAGACCACACACTCCTACTTCTTGTTCAGCCAATCACTAAGAAGAACAAGTTTGTTTACATTTATGAGAGATAAAGCTGCCTCCTTCTTGTTTACAATGTCACCAGAAAGTGAAAACAGGCATTCACATAGGACATTTGTAGCCAGCATTGCAAGGTATTTACGTGCCAGATATGCTAAACATTCGTATGTCCCGTCATGCTTTGGCCACCATTCCAGAGGACTTGCTTCCATACTGACGACACTCATTTAAAAAAATGTGTTAATTAAATTTGTGACTGAACTCCTTGAGGGAGAATTGCATGTCTCCTGCTCTGTTTTACCCGCATTCTGCCATATATTTCATGTTATAGCAGTCTTGAATGATGACTTAGCACATGTTGTTTGTTTTAAGAACACTTTTATGTGGCAGATTTGACAAAACGCGAAGAGGTATCAATGTGAGATTTCTAAAATAGCTACAGCACTTGATCCAGGGTTTAACAACCTGAAGTGCCTTCCAAAATCTGAGAGGGACGAGGTGTGCAGCATGCTTTCAGAAGTCTTAAAAGAGCAACACTCCGATGCAGAAACTACAGAACCCAAACCACCAAAAAAGAAAATCAACCTTCTGCTGGTGGCATCTGACTCATGATGATGAAAATGAACATGCCTCGGTCCACACTGCTTTGGATTGTTATCAAGCAGAACCCATCATCACCATGGACAGGCATGTCCTCTGGAATGGCAGTTGAAGCATCAAGGGACATATGAATCTTTAATGCATCTGGCATGTAAATATCTTATGATGCCGGCTACAAAAGTGCCATGCGAACACCTATTCTCACTTTCAGGTGACATTGTAAACAAGAAGCAGGCAGCATTATCTCCTGCAAATATAAACAAACTTGTTTGTCTGAGCGATTGGCTGAACAAGAAATAGGACTGAGTGGACCTGTAGGCTCTAAAGTTGTACATTGTTTTATTTTTGAAAGCAGTTAGTTTTTTATACATAATTCTACATTTGTAAGTTCAACTTTCATGATAAAGAGACTGCACTATAGTACTTGTATGAGGTGAATTGAAAAATACTATTTCTTTTGTTTTTTAAATGCAAATATTTGTAATAAAAATAAATATGAAGTGAGCACTGTACACTTTGTATTTTGTGTTGTAAATGAAATCAATATATTTGAAAATGTAGAAAACATCCAAAAATATTTAAATAAATGGTATTCTATTATTGTTCAACAGTGTGATTAATATCACGATTAATTTTTTAAATAATTTGATAGCCCTAAAAAAAACCAACCTTAACTTGGTAGCCTGTTGTAAGGAGGTGAGAAATTAATCTCTGGATGTTATCATTCTAAAAGCCCGCATCTTATCAAATCAGAGATCTCTTGCTAGGCTTCCTTCAGATTCATCCCTGTCGAGGTACCTATAAGAAATCGGTCAACTAATGAAATCTAGATCAAGAGAGATTTGGGGGATGACGGATTTTATTTATTTCCATATGTAATTAAAATACATGCAAATGTACCAGTTTGTGTCTATAATCATCTTGTGTAACTGTGAATTTCTGGTTAACTCACTTTCTAAGTATCCCACTTCCCTTCTGTAGTCTACACTTACTCATTAGCAATTTTTATACTTTAAAAAAACACCAAACCCACCTTTTCAGCCCCACTTGCTAATACCTACTGTGTTTTTAAAAACAAACTATACTTTTCTGTTCTATTAATGTAAATAATAGCCTGTACAGGTGTGATATATGAATTCTTCCATGTTACAATCATGCTTTTCATCTGCCATTCTTTTCTCTTATATCTTTTATGAGGACAGAGCTGGAAACTATAGTTTTATTTAAAAAATGCACAGGAATAACATGCTACTTGCTTGCTATACCATTCAGCCCCTTTGTTATAACCTTGCACTCAAAAAACCTTTGTTCTGACCATACTTTTACAAGCTGACAGTAATCAAAACCCTCAGGGAAAACATATATATTCCATGTATAGTTTCTCTTTCCTGCTTTTGGTTACAGAGATATAACACTTAATACAGTGGTAAGTGCCCTTCATTGGTTAGATTTTCTCTATGATAAACTTTACAGGTTCATTCTCTTGTGAGATTATACTACACATCATATGATTTACATAATTATCTCAATTGGTTAAGCCCTTCCATGCATGGGGAATACCATTAGCTCACATTACTGTATGAATAGAATATCAGGGTTGGAAGGGACCTCAGGAAGTCATCTAATCCAACCCCCTTTTCAAAGCAGGACCAATCCCCAGACAGATTTTTGCCCCCATCCCTAAATGGCCCCCTTGAACATTGAACTCACAATGCTGGGTTTAGAAGGCTAATGCTCAAACCACTGAGCTATCCCTTTGGGGGTGTCACAAACTGGAAAAGGTTGAAAGCCTCTGGCTTAGTGTATTCAGTTAGTCATGCCCTGGATGCAATATTCAGCCAAACAGCAAATCATTATTTGCACAGCATTAGACTGACCACATTGATAATGCCATTCAATACCAGAAATTAGTGTTGGACGACATTTCTAATCACAGCAGCAATACAATACAATAGTGATAGTCCTTCAGCTGCAAATGGTGGAAATCAAATCTGTAACATCAGAATTTGTATTTTGTTGTTGAGAGGGGGAGGAGACATGACCTCCCTTGACAAAATCAGCAAAATACAGACACTAGATCTCTGATGGCTGTGATCAGTCTGAGAGAAAAAAACCAACAGATCTCCCTCTTGTACATTAGTTTTTTTCCAAACACAACTACAAATGGGCCAGATGATGCATGGTTTTCAGTTATCACAATGCTGAAATGAGGAATTGTGAAGGAACTATGCACATGGTAATGTTTTAATCAGTTTGATCAACCCTGTACCCTTCAGTATCCTTACTGTTTGTTTATTTTATAAAACTCTAAAAGGTTAGGAAAGAAATAGGCAAGCAGATGTGCATCTCACTTCCCAGTAATTCAGGAAAAAATATCAAACTCCTTCCAGTCATTAATATTGCTGTGTCTTATTTTTGCAAATATTTGAAAGAGCTTTCTTTGTGATACTGAATTACAGGTCTATTGTGCTCAATTCCGTACTGAACCTAATGTAACAAGTTAGTGCTGCTCAGTTTGGCACGCAAAATTGTACACAAGCCAAACTGGTGGTCCAGTCCTGCTCCCGTTTTAGTCAATGGCAAAACTCTCATTGAAATCAATGGTATAGCAGTAAGACCTAAATTAAAAGTGCTACTGTTACGTTCTGATATTAATGAGAAATCTCAGGTACTGCCTATACAATACCATGTATTAGATACTATGGTAATGAGAGTAGTCATGAAAATAAGCTTTGCCTTTTTATTTTTTGCAAGAACCTAGTCACTCTTACATAACATAAAATCAACTGCCAGGGAATGATCCTGCAACCCTTTTTCCTAGGAATAATCCAGGCTCAACCTTTTTCTAGGTATCACATCTTTGTAAGACAAATATGTTCTTTCTGCCTAAAGATTTTTTTTATTGTGTTTTAACAAGTACAGCACAATCTGTATCACAGAGAATGAAGTAGATGTCTTAACGGAGTGTTTAAAATAATAATATAATATCTGCAGAAACCTAGGAATGCTCCACAGAAGTTCTGAATAATTTTGTGCTCTGTTTTAAAACTGGAATTCTTTAAAATCAAATTCATACAAATACCTCCCCACAATTGACTTTGAAAAAAGCAGTGGAATAATATCAGCTTTTGATAGCAATTAAAAATAGTGGCCTACCCAGTCTGTTAAAAGGCTTTGCTGTTTAGGAGTACATTTTCAAAACAGTGTTTGGTGATTTAACTATGCACCTGTCCCATTAATAATTAAACACAGTTAAATCCCGAGCACAACACTTTGAAAATGGAACCCTTGCTGTAAATTCAGTGTCTGCACAGAATCTATAAATATCACAGATGCTTCTATAGGGCTTTTTGCTTTCAGCTCTCACTCACCATTGATTAGCTGTACCATTATTTTCACTGTTACTCTTTTTCTGTGTACATCTGTCAGTATAAATACATCAGACACAATACTTTATTGATGGTTTGTCTGTCATTCTTGGGTTTTTAACAGTGGACCTTCTTCAGCCAACCAGTCTTGAGTACCGTGATGGTGATTTTACTGTCTGATTAAATAGCAGTTTATATAAGTACTTTATTGAATTTTTAAATAAGTTTCCTCCTTATTGTGCAAAAGTCAAAGATACGGTATTAACATGCTGTGAGATGGGCTGTGGAGGAAATATCAAATCACTTATTGTTTGTTTACTCAGGCCCTTAGAAATTGATTATATTAAGCAGCTCTAATAAGTTGTCAAATAATGTGTTCACCAGTAGATAAGTAAATGTCTGCTTTAACAATAAACAGACCACAAAATGGCCCTAGCAGCCAACAACTTAGCCTGCTTAGTAACAGTGTCCGTTTTGGAAGGCATAGAGATTGTAAACTCAATATGCAGCTGTTCAAGATTTTCCATTTTAATGGTAATAAACAAATTCATCCTTAAGATCTCTTTGCTTTCAAATCTCAATCTCTTTTTAACAGGTTTAAGATATGGGCTGCAAAGACCAGGGGCGGCTCCAGGCCCCAGCACGCCAAACGCGTGCTTGGGGCGGCAAGCCGCGGGGGGGCACTCTGTCGGTGCTGCGAGGGCTGCAGTCAGGCTGTTTTCGGCGGCTTGCCTGCAGAGGGTCCGCTGGTCCCGCAGCTTCGGTGGACCCTCCGCAGGCAAACCGCCGAAGGCAGCCTGCCTGCCGTGCTTGGGGTGGCAAAAACCCTAGAGCCGCCCCTGGCAAAGACTGTTTTGCAGTCTGCTTATGTTACTGCAGAGAATTACTTGAATATTGACAGTAACATTCTTCGTTGACAATACTGGGAGGGGAGAGGGGAGACTGCCTGTAATCAGTTTGTGAGAGTCTGAATGATCAGTAATAGTGGCTGCGCAAAGGATGGTAAGGCACCATTAAATAAATGTCAGAGGTTAATTTGTTTAACAGGATCTGAATTGAAATGTTTATTAGAAATGGGTCCAAACTGAAACCATTTATTTTATCGTCTTCCTACCAACATACCCTCAAATTCTGGAGTTTGGATATAATGGACCTTGTATCTGACCCTCACTTGATTTAGTTTGACTTTACAAAAGGCCAAGGCTTTATAAAACTGAAACCCACAATTTTGCCCATCTCTAATTATTACTAGTGTTTTTGTAGTCTGGCTAATACACTACTTAAAGCCTTTTATATAATGACGTTGAAACTGAGTAATATTTAAAGCTATGTAAAATGATCTCTCTTCATTTTAAATAGTATTCGTCCATCAGCGTAAAGGCTCAAGCTATTAGTTTGCCATACTGCACTGTTTGTACAGTAGTATTAATTCATGTTAGAATTCCATAGTTAGTTGTAGTTAGGCATATGAAACATCACATTTAATATTCTGTAACTTTTATTCCTAGAAGAAAAATTCAAGTCTTGATTAACCTTCCTACTAAAATGTTTGATTAATCACGTTTAGCTTTACTTAGTATCCTACCAAATGTTGAATTTAACCTTTTCCCACTTATTATATTTATTTTCAGAGAGGCTGCTGATATCAATAACAGAAGGGAGACAGATAGATGCCAAAAATGGACAAATACAATTTCCCTTTGTCTGAGACAGAATGATTCCTTTGTTTGTGAGAGTAAAGAGGATTGTTCTATGCGCTGAGCTTATGACAATGACTTTGATTTATAAAGGTCACTTCAGTTTAATTATATTTTTAAAATTTACTCCAGATTCTTTCCAGGATTTAGTTTAAGGTGTTGACACAATTTTGCTGACATTTTTCATAAGTGGATTATGGTCACAGTCAGTTTTTCAAACCAAACAGATGGCTTCTCAAACAGAGCATGCTCACAGAAATGTTTTGATGGTATCTTTAGAATTATGACAGCACTGTCACAAGGGATACGTTTGTCATTAATTTTCTTCTGACAGATGATTCAAAATCATTTTTGCTTCCTCAGCTTGCTCAAATGAACCAGCTGTTTAAAAAAAAAATCCAAGGAAACTCAGACATAGATCAGTCAGTGCACACATGAATGCAATATTTTGCTAGGTACATTTCTATTTCTAGAAGGAAAATAAAATTAGATTCTCCCCAGAATCTCAACTTTTGAAGCATCGCCAAGATAAACTTGTAAACCATAATCAATTGTAATGGCCTGATTATTTAAATATTGAATAGACCAATGAACTATCGCCTTTAACATTAAAACATCAAATGTGAAATAGCTGGACTTCCTGGGGCGACAGATACAAATCTTGACAGGGTTCACTCAGCCTGCCATCCTTCCAAGACAGATAAATTAAATACCAAGTAGGATACCATGAGTGGGTTTTTCAGAGGAGACTCGAACGAAGGCCTGATTTACAGTGAGACGTGAGAAGGATTTCCATGCCCACCTTTTGCCCTGGAAAGAAAAGGAAGTCAAGTTCATGGGAAAGATGCCAGCTCAGGCCTCAGGGACATAACATGGGAAAGGGGCAGGAGACTGATACAGCCAGGGACACTGTTTAAAAGTGGGTTGGGCTGTTCAGGTCAAAGCCACATTGCTGATAACTCCAGTCAGGCTGAAAATTCCCTTTATCTTGAAATGGATGATGGAGCTTCCCACAATAACCAGGAAAGTGAAGGATGATGGTCCACCTCTGGGCTAGCATTCCCAAGCTTACATGTCTTCCATGGGAATAGGTCCTGAACCCACTGAAATCAATGGCAAAACTCCCATTGCCTTCGGTGGGTGAAAACAGCACATATTTAACTTACTGAATGGGAATTATTTAATTTAACAAAACTCTTCCTAGAGTTAAACAGTTAGCAGCTTGGGATCCCCTCCTTTTCTTAAAAGGAAGCCTCAGAGCATGTCGTGTAAAAATGTAGCCTAAAGGTGGTAAAAATCAAATCACTACATTAATTTTGGACTAAAGTTTTATATCTTTTTGTATATACACATACACACACAATTATATTAGATACAAATCAAATCATAACCTTCAAGGCACTGCCTGGCTCTGTTTAAAATTGAGGTCTTCCTTATTGGCAAATTGTAATAGTCAAATACAAACATGTAAAAAATGGTAAGGGTGCAACACTAATACATATTTAAAACTGTTACATCGGGAATTGTAGTCTTAGTACGTAGCAGTGACATCAGGCAGACCGACACCATTATGGCTGAATCTGTAACAACAGATTACTGATAACGCCAAGTATCAGCATTAGATGGAGCTGTATTATAGGGGCATGGAAGATTGTAGAGCCTAGATGTTTCATCCCATTCAAAACAAACGATTATTAATGTAATGATTTCTTGGTATCAGTGGCATATCTCAGATGATGCCACTAGTCCATCTCTCTAGGTACTTACCAGGAAAGGGTCTAGTCACTGTGGTAACTTAGTGCTCTGTAAATAACAATGACTTTAGCCCCACAGCACTCCATTTCACAGGTGGGGTAATGAGGCACAAACACATGAAGTGACTTACCCCCAAGTCATGCAGAATGTTGGGGGCAGTGTCGTGGACTTAACCCTGACCTCTTGAATCCCAATCCTAGTGCCTTTAACCACGAGATCAACCTTCATCCTAAAAGCATAATCACACTTCTCTGAAATGTATGTGGTGCAGATTTTATTTACTGACTTCTTTAAAACTTTGCTGCTCACCAATTTCCAGTCTTCTAAGGATATCTATCTGCATATTCCCATAACAATCAGATTGAGCTTTCTCTCTCTTTATAGTTCAGTGCTTCATAAGGAATAGCACGCAGCGACTCTTACTAAATCTGATTCTTAGCATCTATTTAGTAACTTACATTGTACAGCAGGACAAGTCCACGTCATCAGGAAATGAAGCAATCAGGCTCTCGTTCACTGGCCTAAGATGACATCTCCAACTGCCATTGTTTCCCAAACATTGTTTACCAGTGCTGAACCCTGCCAGCTACCATTGTTTCTTGCTTTTGTTTACCAGGGTCAAAACAATACAGTGTGCAAAGTAATGTGGGCTAAATCCTGCCTGTTTCAGTGCTGGAGAATGGGAGAAGCAGAGCAATGTTAGCTGTGTAGTGCTTCCTATTATTATGATGTATCACTCTCATGACAGCCTTTTATTTACCCATATCTATCTGGTGCCTTTAGAATACCACAAGGGGTTCTGGGATCTTCACCCTTTGAAGATATGCAGGGCCTTTACCCTGGGTTCCAGCCCATTACATATGATTTGTCCTGGCATAACTTCTGTTTAATTGTTTTAGAAAATTGTAACTACTAAAATGGATTTACAAGAAAAGCAAGTGGAAATCTTTTAATTTTGGATGCAAATATAAACAGCTGCATGCAATGATGTACCTAAAGCTGTACTTGGTTTGCTGTTGACATTAAGAAGATCAACTCAAGCTCTTGACAGCCCTTCATTTTAATATCCAGCAGAATCTCCTGCTTTTATTTATTTTGTAACACCAATCTCTCATGCTTGTCAGTTCATACAATTTAAAATATCAATATTCATTTCAGAACTTTTAAACATTAGCATATCAATGGAACTTCCATATAACACCCCCACGCCCTTTTCGACAAATCTGTTGGAAGGAGACAAGGATATTATAAGTGTTTGTATGCCCTACCCCGTGTAACTCTGACCATGTTAAGTGCTCTTTTTTGATATCATAATTCTCCTTGTTCTCAAATTAAAAACAGCTATCTAGTTGTAAGGATGTATTTATAAATTTTCATAGGGGGATAAGTATTTTCCAAATTTTATGGGTATCCACTCTCTGCATTTGTAGCAAGCAAACAATGACTAAAAAAATATAGACACACAGGTGTTCTTGCTGGTAGATGACTTTATTTTTAATATTCACAGGAAGACAATTGTAAGTCTGCTATGCAGTGAAAAGGTGTCAGTCTGGTAGCATGATTGTTGTTTTTTAATAATGTGACATATTTTTATTTAAAATCACAGTTGACATGGTCAGATGATCTTGTATAGACCAAAGAGTAAACTCATTTTAACTTCTCTCTCATTTCTCTGTAGCCTTTCTATGTTGTAGTGTAGGTAACATAAGTACATTTATTTTTATTTGAAATCTTCAGAAATGTTAATTGTTCATCGTTGTGTCTGTGACAAAGAATGAGACACACAATTTATTATATTTGAAGATCGGCATTTTCTCTGATGTTTAAAAACTGGATTGAGATAATTTAGGGGACTTTACCTTTGAAGTGTTTTGACATGGTATAAAAGATGAATCAAATCCTAGGTTCATGTTAGTCTGCTGGAAGGTCACAGATGAAATGGGTTGAATGCAGCATGGTGCATAGAAATGTTTGCACACCTCATAAACACACCTCTGTCAACGAGAGGCTTAGGACTGGATAGCCAGCCATGACTAAGGAATGTTAACGGGGCTATGTGAGAAGGCTTTCATTAGTACTAAAATTTTCCCCAATTTCCCCCACCTATACTATTTGGGATGATTAAATATTTTCATTTAATACCTAATGTTTCAAAGAGTGGCAGTAGCAGTGTGGGAGTGGTTTTGTAGAGTCACTATTCTAGCACATAGATTTGGTGACGTATCTGAAGAGAACAATCTTCTATTGATTCAGTTAGGATTGTCACTGGCCTGGGTATAAACAGGCAGGCCCACTATAATGTATTGACTTCTCATCTATTTGAGAGAACTCCTAGCCCGTTGTTATGAAATCAAGTTTATTTTTTCCTTAATATGGAGAAAGGTCTTTCCACTGCTGCTGCTGCCTTGAGATCAGCTTAACAAACTGGTGCTGTGGTTTGATGGGGCCCTTGGGTTCTGCACTCCCAAAGGCTTCGCCTTAATACACTGCCACTTCAGCCAGTTTGGAACATAGTCGACAGAACAATGAACTAGCTAGAAAAACGCATAAATGACTATAAAATCCCTGTACTGACAATAAATATTTTTGATTGTTGTATGTGGTGTTGTAGCCATGTTAGACCTATGATATTAGGGAGACAAGGTCACTGAGGTAATATCTTTTATGGGATCATCCTGTTGCCAGACCTGAAGACAGAGCTCTGTGTAAGCTCAAAAGCTTGTCTCTTTCACCAACAGAATGTAGATATTACCTCGCCCCCCTTGTCTCTTAAATTAATCGTTTATAAGACATTGAATCTGCAGGCCCAGCCCACCAAACTCACTGCTCTGACTGCTTTTGCTGCCTTTTATGTTGGCTAAAGGTACGGTGCATTTAAAAAGCTGCCAGATGATTTCACTCCCTTCTGTCTATGCTGTAATTAATGGTAGGCCCCACTGTGGAATTGAAACAGAGCTGGATGAATTTGAACCGTGTTCCATCATAAAAAATAATTTTAACGAGGGCATGAGAACAGCAGCTCCACTTTAAGTTCCTAATGATCTATATTATTCATGCCTTTTTTAATTTGTGTATTTCTGTATACTCTTAGGGGCAAGGAGATCTGTTGAAGAATGCCAAGAATGAAGCCATAGAGAATATGAAGCAGATCCAGCTGGCCTGCTTGTCCTGTGGACTGAGTAAAACTGGAAGTGGAAACATGGATGCAAAATCAAAACGATGCCTTGAGGCAATAGAGGAGAAGGATACTGGGGATGAGAACGGCAGGCTGTGAGAGAAGGCAGAGCTGTCATATTTGTCATATATTTCAATAACTTTAAACTATTTTTTTAAAGCATTTAAAATTTCACACAGGAATGCCTTCTTGCAGGGTGTTGGAAGTATTAAATTCCTCACAATGTCAGTATTTTAATGCAGTTAATTTATCTAAGTTAAACTCTTTAGTAGTGAAATTTCTAATAAATCCGAGGAGTGGGTGGGGAGTGTGAGTGAGAGAGAGAACGTGTGTGTGAAATCCTAGAAAAGCCCGTTTAAGAGTTGCTTTATCCATTTACTAATTTATTCTTTTGTCATCTTTGAACAGACATGTTAATTCTGAAGATCAAAACAAATAGAATACTTATTGTATCAATTTTGTGCTTCGTTTGACTTTCCTGCCTTTGTCATTTAATTTACAACTTTTAATATATTCTGTTTAAATTAAACAAAACAGATTTCACTAACAAATAACCATTTGTTGTAAGGGTGAAATTAATGGATTGCTACAAATCCTCAACATCATTTTTAATGATCAATTAAAAATAAGTAAATGAAATATTAAACAGAATTTCTAGATAGTTCCTGATTGGATTTCAGATGGACATTTCATAGAATTTTAGCTAGTCTTTGAAATACATGTATCTGAAATACATTCAGATAATACATAGTAATGTAGGAAATAGCGAGCTTCTTTCATTCAAGAAGGTCAGTGCAACATTTTAGCTCTGCAGAACAGCTGCGATCTTTGCAGAAATGCATTTAACTTGTGTAATAATAAACACAGCTTCTGCCCTCTAGTTATGAAGTGAGAATTGTGGAGCATTCATCAATGATAAAATAACATGACAGTGATCTTCAGTAATTCTGAAATATTCATGAATGCCAATATTTGAAGGAAGGTTATAGACTTCCCAAACTGTGAGCTTTACATGAAATTTAGAGAATGGGTTAATTTCTTCTTGCCTTACTCATACCAGTGATCCTACTTAAGTCCAGTGAGTAAGGTAAGCAGGATTTGACCACAGTGTGTCAGTTTTAAGAAGTATGCTGTGCTAGAGATTTGAAGTAAGACTGCAGAATTGCTGAAGATGTAGCATAGAGAAATGGCTTGAAAAAACAGGATACCAGCATTCTTGTGCAGCAATTATAAATGTCATGACACAACAAATCCTTATGGTAGTTTTGAGAATTAACTCCATTATGCTACTGTACTGTCATTTAATGTACTCAGAAGAGATGCAGGACAACAAATGAATCCTTATCCTGTCATCCTTAATAGGGTCTCGCTCATGTATTCTCATGGTGTTCATTTCAGTCTTTTCAGTATTGTGCTTAAGTGTAGTATTTGTGTTACCTCTAACATAACTCAGTGTTCTATGGTTATAAAAGACGATATTTATTTAAAGCATTGCTTTTATTTTGAAAAGCTACTTTTTAAATTAATTTGATTAACAAATGTGCTAATTTTCTGAACTTAACAAAAGGTAAATTGTTGAAAGTTTGGCCGTCTGAAAATCTTATATAGCTACTGTGTTAAGTTATTTTTGACTTCTTAATAACACTATTATGTTCATGTTGCACATTACTGAGAGAGTAAAGCTATGAAACAACTGTAACCCATGTTTTTTAAGTGATTTTACACAGAAGGCAAACACTGAAAACTGATTAAGAGCATGTGTTAGAATTTGGGTGAGTTGTACATAAGGTTCTGTCCTGTCTTGAAGCCCATTATTTAAAGGATTATAACTCAGTTGCCTGAAACTTGATTATATACAGTAAGAACCAGGTATCCTTTCCCCCCCCCCCACACACACATACTATGTTAACCAGTCATTTAGGTCTTTGATTTGTGTGTGTATATATATATATATATATATATTTTTTTTTGTATTATAGTTTCCTTATGTGACTTCAGATGGGGGTTTCTTTTGGGTGCCAGTCAAGGAATAAAAAACCCTTGCCCAAATTAATGTTATTAGCATGCATGGACAAATTCTTCCTTCAGATTCTGTTCTATCAATTTCAACAGGAATTATGTATATGGCAAACAGAACTTGGCGCTCAGAGGTCAGTGTCACATGGAACAAAAATTGTTAAGCTAACTTTATGCCAGTTATGAACACAACTTCTAGGAATGATCTATGTAATGGGAAGGGTTTCTTTGGAAGAGAACTCTGTTCCCCGTGTTATTTTCTTTTAAAATGAAAACAGCCTTAATTTTTTTCACTTTGAAAGTCAGTTTGGTACTCCTTCAAGAACTGAAGTTTTTCCTCGCTCTCTGGTTTGGTAAAAGATAGACAAGAGCTTGATTTACAAGTTGAAGTTGGCAAAAGCAGGTACTATACAACAATGCTGATCTCCTTCTATACTGCTGGAATGGGGACAGAAGATTGTTGGAAAGGCCTCTAATCACATGTACATCCATCTTTCATAACAGTTTTAGTGTGCATAAATTGTATTGGAAATTAAAGGACAAATCGTAAGCCCAGCTCAAGTAGCCAGGCTGGGTGCTGGGCAGAGGGTGCTGGGAAAGGGAAATCCTCCCACCTCTTTAGGATGTAGAACAGTTGGGGAGCTGCCTCACATGGCTGGAGTAGCCTCCATGCTCCTTCTTCCATAGGTATAGGACCAAGAGATTAATCCCCAGGCCTGCCCAGGCCCTTCTCTCATCTCCCTCTGCTCATTAATTCATCCTCTTAAAAGCTTATGTGCCATACAGCATAATAAAAACTTTCTTCCTTGGAGAAAGGGGTGTGGAGGGATCATGCCCAGCCTAACCAGCAGCAATACATATGAGACAAGCTTTCTAAAGTAGAGCTCTGCGTAAACTCAAAAGCTTGTCTCTTTCACCAACAGAAGTTGGTCCAATAAAAGATACGACCTCACCCACCTTGTCTCTCTAATATACTAAAGATAGTAATGTATCAATATGTACAATTAGTTCTGGCTATTGTGTAAAATTGCAGTCTATAGTTCATCCAAAACTGTTGGTAGATGCATATCTGCTCGTGCATTCTGGTGCTGAGATTGCAGTCTTTCTCTCTCTCTCTCTCTCTCTCTCTCTCTCTTTCTCTAATCAAAATAATTTTTTACCAAATTTTCACACACCTGTTGCCCTCCTCCTGGTCTCAGCCAATGGAAATTAACATGTGCCTTCATCACTTGGGGTCAAGTTAACATTAATGAAAGCCTTACATGGCCATGTGACTTTTTTTGATATTATTTGCCCATGGTTTTTATGCTATTTTAAATAATCTTACAGCTTCCAAATACAAATGCATCTCAGGCCAAATGTCAGATCCCTGCTTGTCCCTCTTTTAGTCTCATTTCCCTAAATATAGTCATCAGATAACTGCATGCACAGAGAGAGCTTGCCTGTATAATAACCCATCTCTTCGTTTTATCCCTTCAGACTAAAACATTAGGTCATAACCTCCTTGGATTCCATCCCATTCCCAGAGCAATAGACAATGTCATCACTCAAGACACTGAAAGCTAAAATGTTTTATAAAAGAAGCTGAAGGCAGAGGTTATGGAGGAGAGCTCTCTTCTTCACCAGTGCTTATTTTAGATATGGTGATGGTACCATATCTTACTGTTACAGACATGTACAATAGACCTACCACAAGATGTCACAACTGTAATTAACTTGTCACTACTGGATCTCAGGCTTATTTCTTGTAAAATTTGATATATAGGAGGAACGAATAATAGCAAAGAATGAAAACTTGTCTAGATACTTGGGCACTAATGGTGGTATAATCACTTTGTGCACCAGACTTTCACTTCTGGAGATCTTGCTTTTTATCTCTTAGGAGAAATGAGAAATAAATGTGAGAGGGAAAAACATTCCAAATGGAATGACTGTGATATATCTCCTAACCAATCTGCAGCTAGTCAAAATTCTCTGTTTAGGAAGAGCCTGACTGGAAAAGCAGATGAGTGTGAGCAGTCAGAATACAAGTCTGTTGAAAGAGTTATGTGGGGAAATTGCACAGTCCATCAGCCGGACTCATAGTTTTGAAAAACTATGAAGGTTTAGTTCTACACTGGAAAGTGATTATAGCACCTTGTGACTGAACAGCTCTGCTCTCTGTGGTTATTCAGCATCATATCTGCCAACTTTACTGACTAAAATAACATTTCACTACCCAGTGTTAGCCCAGCAGAGACAAAATAGTTTTGAAAAACTATGAAGGTTTAGTTCTACACTGGAAAGTGATTATAACACCTTGTGACTGAACAGCTCTGCTCTCTGTGGTTATTCAGCATCATATCTGCCAACTTTACTGACTAAAATAACATTTCACTACCCAGTGTTAGCCCAGCAGAGACAAAATAACTATGGGGGAGTGAGCTGGATTGTTTCCGGCTTATGGATCTTTAATAAAATTGTTAATTAAACTCCAACTGCAGGGCAAAATACTATCCACAGTTAGACTGTTCAACCCCATTGAAAACAATTAATTTGGCCAGCAGAATTTTTGTTGCTGGTGATGATTCACGAGATGAATCCTACAGCCTGACTCTGCAGGGCTGACAGAGCCCTGGAACAAAACCCATCTTTTTACTTGTGAACTAAGCAAACTGAAAGTGGAAGTCCTGGAGATGCAGTAACTGCACTGGATCTGAACCTGGCTAAATTAGAAGCACACTTTGGACTCAATTTATTGAGTGAAGGAAATAATCATTTTAAATAGAGCTGAGTAAATAATTCATAAGAAATATGAACAAATTTCATTTTTTTGTGACTTGTCAAAACACAGACCATTGTTTTCTCCCATTTGTTATTTGGAATTCTCTCCCTAATAATTTCTGATCTGTATCCTGTTCGCAAGCAGTTAGATGAGAGTAGTCAATGTTCAATAGTCAACTTTAATTGAAGGTGAAGATGACCCAGTAGGTTTATCTTTCCTGATTGGGTGAGTGTAACTCTTAGCATGAGGTTTTGGGTGTGCACACTTGTGGTTAGAAATGTGAAGAAATGTGAAGTTCACAGTCAGTGAATATTCTGCCATATTTCTTTAAAATAAACTTCTTTGGCAAACATTTCTACTAGAATATTTGAAGAAAGTTCATATAAAATAGTGCAAATGTCATCAAAGAAGTTAAAGATTATTCAGAGACATTTATTTGAGGTATCTCTCTAAGGTACGTATATTGCCTCCGTTGCCATAGTATCTCACTGTCTTTAATGTATTTATCCTCACAACATCGGAAGTGCTATTATTCTCATTTACAGATGGGAAACGGAGGCACGGAGAGACTACGTGCCTTGCCCAGGGTCATGCAGGAAGTCTGTGATGAGGCAAGGAGTTGATACTGGGTGCCCAAGCTAGCACCTTAAACACTGGGCTATGCTTCCTTAGCCATCTGACTCTCCATTTTAAAACATAAAAAATACATGTACAAGAGTCACAACTGGGTAGTGGGGTGGGGCAAAAAGAGATTGGAATAGATGGGAAAAGAAGGGAGAGATCTGGACCATGGCTCCTTTAGAGGTGTTATGGGAAGATGTAGAAGAATAAGGAAAAAATGGTCAAAAGATGAATCACCAAGATATAAAAGCATGAGACTTTGTCAGTGCTACTCTTACCCAGCACGTTCTCGTTTTAGTGAGAAGATGTATCAGGAACTGTGCTATTTGTCCATCTGTTTCTGTACAAGTCACTGCTCACAAGTTAGTTTGTACTCTATTGTGTGCAGCATGTTTCAGTGTGGAAGGGGGCTGAATTTGAGGGTGAAAAATCTAGTCAAAGCGTTCCTATTGCAGAAGGTAGACGTTGAAGGGAAGGAATGGTTAAAGTGGTAGAGAGGTTGTGACTAAGAGGCTTGGGATAAATAGGACACAATGACTAATGACCAGCTCATCCTAGGTCCCTTCAAATCTCCTCCAAGTCCAGGACGCTCAGGAATAGCTTTAAGATGCTAAGATTTTCACAGGTTACAGCTTCCTCCTAAAGTAGTGTGCGTCTGAGTGCGTACGGTGGGAAAAGCATCTGATGCCTGATGTATAGTAACAAAACAAAGCTGTGGCCGTAAAAGCAAATCAATATAAAAGGGAGGCAAAAGCAGGTGAAGAAGTTAATTGCTGGGTGTGAGATAAATAATGTCCCTTCCAGAAGGTTTGTTCACTGACGTCAATGGGTGTCCTACCTGAGCAAGTATAGCAGGATTTAGCCTTTAGGAAATAAATTCAGATTATGACTGAGATGGGTTCCCCCTCAGGGTGCCACCTGGAACTGGAGTACCACTGAGCCCCCTTGACCCACCAGCCTGGGCTTCCTCTCACACTGTGCTGCTGTGACAAGTTGCAAAGCCCTCCAAGCTTGCACTTTCACCAGCATTCACACAGGTAGGGACACACCCAGCTGCAGTTACATTCAGGCTTTCTAACCAGCAGCATCTCAGCCTAGGACCCCAGAGCAGTACTGTCCTGCCCTGGTCAAATCTGGCCAGAATATTTGTTTAACACCCGGTCCGCCTCTCCCTCAATGTGAAGAGGACTATGCACACTTGTGGTAACCAAGCTGAGATTTTCCCCAGGCACCTTAGTCAAGCGCACACTGGTTTGGATTAAAACATAAACTTATTTTATTAACTTCAAAAGGATATATTTTAAGTGATTATAAGTAATAGCAAACAGATCAAAGCAGATTACCTATAAACAAAATTGCAAATTGAGCTTAACATACTAGATAGGTAGGATATGAATTAGCAAATTCTCACCGTGAGTGATAACAGGCTGGCAGATTCTTAAGGCACAAGCTGCCTTGGCTTTGCAGCATGGGTTTCCCAGGTTTTCATGCACAGTCTAGAAATCCCTTTAGCCTGGGACCATCACTTCCCACAGTTCAGTCTTTGTTCCTCAGGTGTTTCCAGGTCTGTGGTGTTGTAGGGAGAGTGACGTCCCATCATGATGTCATTTCCCCCCTTTTATATCTGCTTCCCACTTGCTGGAAAGCTTTTTTGCTGCGACCTGAGTCAAACAGTTCCCATTGTGCAGAGCTTTTTATTGTACACAGTGCTGGGGTAATCCTTGTGCTTGTGTGCATTTCCTCAGTAAGCCATTAACATGGTTTGGCCTTTTTACTGTTGTACCTGAAAGGCGGCTTGTGGGTGTTTTCAACCTCACAACATGTTTCAGTAGCACATACGTAGCCAAACTTCATAACTTCACATGCGATGATAGCACATACAATCCAATAAGCTATTAATGTCTAACAGATCAAGACTTTTAGAATGACACCTCACAAGACATACTTTGTATAAAGCATATCCTAATTACATGACAGGAGTGAATATTGGAGTGCCGAGGTTTCACAGTGACCATTCCCTTCATATGTGCTGGTGTTTTATTGTGCATGTGCCTTCGGGATACAGATGCTTGAATCCAACTGAAAGAGCTTAATTAAAGCTACCAAACAAGTAGCATCTCTTAATTTGTCATCTATTACAACACTTTATATGTTTTAGGTTTCCCTGGATATCTTGCGTTATACCTGAGTGTAAACGGGTTTTATTTGGGCTGGGAAAAGTGTCATTGTTTGGTACTCCTTGGGTGAGTTCTCACTCCCTCTGCCGGGAGGCCTGATAGCAGCAGTGGGTTGAGAAATTATACATCAGAGTTCTTTGGTTTGGAGTTTTTCCTGCCTACCAGTATCTGGAACTTTCATTATTCCCTCTGAGCTAATCCCCAGTAAGGCAGCAGAGTGAAACAGGCACTAGGCTCAGGGTTATGTGGGGAAGGAGGAATGGGAATGCAAGTGCTTGTTAACTTATATGGACTCTCGCCTCTCCCAGCCCAGCAGCTCAGCAGTTGTTTAGTGTCCCACTCTGGCCAAAGTTTCACAATAGCTTTTTTGAAGTTCCTTGTCCCCTCTTTTGAATGATATGGCAACAAGGGCAAAGCAGACTGGACAGGAGATGACCAGCTTCTCGGGGTTTATGAAGAAGGGGTTGCTACAGGCAAAGACAAGGAGGTAGGGCTTTGAGGTTGCAGCTTTCCTCCTTGTCTTTCTTCTCTGCAGTCTATTATTTGGGTCCCTTAATATCACAGTGAGTATGGGAACTTAAGGTATCAGAATGCCACCGGGTCATTGGCAGGGCTGACAAAATGAATGATATAATGGGAAGGATCGTTGTGAGGTCACCCCATAATGTTTCCTGCAACCATCAAATCCAATATGTGGAAACATATCTCCAAAATAGGTTGGGGCGTATTGCTGAAGTCACATGTGTGGAAGGATTTCAGGATCAGAAGTGGGTGCACATCACAAGATGTTATTCAAGAACTAATTTGCTTAGATTCAGATTTTGTTATTTTGCCTCTGATTTTCACAAGATGTCTAGTGAGTCAGTTTCCAGACAGGAATATTTGTTTTTTAAACTAATATTGCAGGATAAGTGTGGATGTGAGCATAGACTTCATAATCATGAGTATTTGCACCAAAAACCTGATTTTGTTCCATGCTATCAGCTGAGGAACTGAAAATGCCATATGAACTATATGCCCAACCAAACAGATCATATTAAAAATCATGAATTTCAAATACTCAGCAAACAGTTCGTAAACAATAAATAGGCTGAAATATGTGCACCGATTACATCATAGGACAATTTCAAACAAATTTGTGAAAATCATTCTCTGTTCAGACAATTCACATTCAGAGTAAAGAGCTCTATTTGACAGATAAATTGTTTGCTGAGAACAGTTAGCTGTCCTTTGGACACCAAAAGGAAAATTAATTATTATAAAGCCAAGTTTGAATTATTAGTAGTGCTGGAAGATATTCCCCTGTTAAATCTTTTACAGGGTGCCCATTAATTTACTAAGGCCTGGTCTACACTAGGACTTTAATTCGAATTTAGCAGCGTTAATTCGAATTAACCGCGCACCCGTCCACACCAGGAAGCCATTTAATTCGACCTAGAGGGCTCTTTAGTTCGAATTCGGTACTCCACCCCGACGAGGGGAGTAGCGCTAAATTCGACATGGCTATGTCGAATTAGGCTAGGTGTGGATGCAAATCGAACTTAGTAGCTCCGGGAGCTATCCCACAGTGCACCACTGTGTTGACGCTCTGGACAGCAGTCCGAGCTCAGATGTTCTGATCAGCCATACAGGAAAAGCCCCGGGAAAATTTGAATTCCTTTTCCTGTCTGGCCAGTTTGAATCTCAATTCCTGGTTGGACATCGTGGCGAGCACAGCAGCACTGGCAGCGATGCAGAGCTCTCCAGCAGAGGAGTCCATGCAATCTCAGCGTAGAAAGAGGGCCCCAGCATGGACTGACCGGGAAGTCTTGGATCTGATCGCTGTGTGGGGCGATGAGTCTGTGCTTTCGGAGCTGCGCTCCAAATAACGGAATGCAAAGACCTACGAGAAGGTCTCCAAAGCCATGGCACTCAGAGGATACAGCCGGGATGCAACGCAGTGCCGCGTGAAAATCAAGGACCTGAGACAAGGCTACCAAAAAATCAAAGCGGCAAAGGGACGCTCTGGAGCCCAGCCCCAGACATGCCGCTTCTACGAGGCACTGCATGCCATTCTCGGTGGGTCTGCCACCACTGCCCCACCAGTGACCGTGGACTCTGAGGATGGGATAGTGTCGACGGGCAGTTCCTCGGCGATGTTCGCGGATGGGGAAGATGAGGAAGGGTTTGTGGAGGACGAGGCAGGCAGCAGCGCTTACAATACTGCTTTCCCCGACAGCCAGGATCTCTTCATCACCCTCACAGAGATCCCCTACCAACCCTCCCCGGCCGTTAACCCGGACTCTGAATCGGGAAGGATCAGTCGGTAAGTGCTATAAACATGTAAACATTTATTTTTTAAAAAACAGGAATAAAAACTATATGAAAACAAGGTCAATGCATATAGGGATTGAACAGAAATCCTCTTGGGACAGTTCCACGAAGCTCTCGTAGAGGTACTCGAAAAGCCTCCGCAGGAGGTTCCTGGGGAGAGGTGCCTTATTGGGTGCTCCGTGGAAGCACACTCTTCCGCGCCAGGCCATCCTGAGGTATAGTGGGAGCATTGCCTCGACCAGCATGGCAGCATAGGGCCCTGGTCTGTGCAGGGATTCACGCAGCATGCGCTCTCTGTTTCTCCTGGTGACCTGCCTCAGGGTGATCTCGCTCGGTGACTGCTGCATCTAATTAGGGGAATTACTTTAATGTTACTATTGTGAATGCTTGACTTTTCCTTTGCATAACAATGACCGTCGTTTAACAGCCACGTGTTGGAGGCTGCAGAGGGAAAGCATACAGGGATCTTTCCCGGGGACAGCCGCGAGGGGCTGGAACAGGGTCAGACTTTATGCTTTCCAGATTGCCTGCAGCAGGAGGGCACTGCTATCCATTAACTGTTAAGCAGCCTAAAGTTTACGGCTTACCAGGCCTGGCTGCTACACGGATTCTGCTGTCCTGCCCCGCTTGTCCGATCTCCAGTGCAAGACCCCAGGCAATGAAAGCGAATGCTGAAAATTCGAACTTGTCCTGAGAGCACATAAGATTAGGTGCCCTGTATGGTCTTGTTCACAGAAACTGAGTAGACTGTGTTCACTGTTCGCAAACATGTATCTTTGGAAGGAAATCACTTCCTTTTTCCCATCACACAGCTGCGGCTCTTTCCCGAACTGCGGCATCCCCCTCACAGAGGCTGGCGCAGATTAGGCGGCGAAAGAAAAAGACTCAGGACGAGATGTTCGCTGAACTGATGGCCTGCTCCAGAGCCGAGGCGGCCCAGCAGAGCCAGTGGAGGGAGACCCTCTCTCAGCAGCAGCGCTCACACAGCGAACGGGAGGACAGGTGGCGGCAGGAAGACCAGCAGGCGACTCAAACGCTGCTTGGACTAATGAGGGAGCAAACGGACACGCTCCGGCGCCTTGTGGATGTTCTGCAGGACCGCAGGCAGGAGCAGAGAGCCCCCCTGAACTGTATCTGCAACCGCCCTCTCCCGCCACAAAGTCCTGTCCCCCCCTCACCCAAAATCACAAGAAGGAGGGGCGCTCGGGGCCGTGAAAACTGTCACTCCACCCCAGCAGAGCGCTCATGTACCAAACAGCTCTCATTCCCTAAAGTATGAGAATTGCTTCCCTTCCTGGCTCACCCAATCCCAAATCCCAGTTTCATCCCCCAACTGTGTAGTTGAGTATTAAAAATAGTTTGCTGTTCATTACTGTTTCTGTCATGTTTCTTTGCAGAAGACTTTGTGTGAAGGGGAGATAGGGGTTTGTTAATTACATAGGACAGCCACCATTAACAGGGTACAGACATGGGGGCAGGATCAACAGCAGGTCACACATAGAGTGCAGTCACTAGGCATCCAGGTCACTCTGGGAGGTGTCTGCTGCCCCAGGTCAGTCTGGGAGGTGTATGTTGCCCCAGGGTCCGAGCGCCTGGCATCCACAAATGGCAAGGCAGGCTGCCCTTACCATGCCCTTCCACCCTAGCCATGAACCTCTCCGATGCCCTGAGCCCCAGCCAGAGCCATCATCCCCCCACACCTACTCACCCTTCCCACACACCCCTCACTCCTTCCTGCAAACCCACCCCTTCCTGCACACCCTCCTGTAACCGTCCTCCCCCCAGAGACCGCTGTAGGAGCAGGAGCCTGTCAGTCCTCGAGTGTAGAAGCGGTCTGTACATCACTGCACACTGTACCCACCACAGTCTGCGTCCCTATTTGAACCCTTGAACGAGAATTCGTTAGTAAAGAAAACTTTGTTAATTAAAAATGTTCCAATAACTTTATTTTTAAACGTCTGTTGGAAGGGGGGAAACCTGGTGAACGGGGTATGTAACCGCTGAAAAAAGTCAATAGTAACTGAAACAGGGGCAGGTTCAGCTTCTCTGTAAAGAGACTGGACAGTCATAGGCTACCCTGCTCTCTGAGGAACCTAGCTTTCAAAGCCTCCCAGATGCACAGCGCTTCCCGCTGGGCTCTTCTAATCGCACGGGTGTCTGGCTGAGCGTAATCAGCAGCCAGGCGATTTGCCTCAACCTCCCATCCCGCCATAAAGGTCTCCCCCTTGCTCTCACAGAGATTGTGGAGCACACAGCAAGCTGCAATAACAATGGGGATATTGGTTTCACTGAGATCCGAGCAAGTCAGTAAGCTCCTCCATCTCCCCTTGAGACGTCCGAAAGCACACTCCACCACCATTCTGCACTTGCTCAGCCGGTAGTTGAAGAGCTCCTTGTCACTGTCCAGGGCGCCTGTATAGGGCTTCATGAGCCAGGGCATTAGCGGGTAGGCTGGGTCCCCGAGGATCACTGTAGGCATCTCCACATCCCCAACACTTACTTTGTGGTCCGGGAAGAAACTACCTTCCTGCAGGCGTCTAAACAGACCAGAGTTCCTGAAAACACGTGCGTCATGAACCTTGCCCGGCCACCCGACGTAGATGTTGGTAAAACGTCCCCTATGGTCCACCAGTGCTTGCAGCACCATTGAAAAGTAGCCCTTTCGGTTAATATACTGGCTGGCCTGGTGGGCCGGTCCCAGGATAGGGATGTGAGTGCCATCTATAGCCCCACTGCAGTTTGGGAATCCCATCGCGGTGAAGCCATCTATGACGACCTGGACGTTTCCCAGGGTCACTACCTTTGAGAGCAGTAGGTCAACGATTGCGTGGGCTACTTGCATCACAGCAACCCCCATGGTAGATTTGCCCACGCCAAAGTGGTTCGTTACTGACCGGTAGCTGTCTGGCGTGGCAAGTTTCCAGAGGGCTATGGCCACTCGCTTCTGCACAGTCAGGGCTGCTCGCATCCGGGTGTCCTGGCGCTTCAGGGCAGGGGCCAGCAAGTCACACAGTTCAAGGAAAGTGCCCTTACGCATCCTGAAGTTTCGCAGCCACTGTGATTCATCCCAGACCTGCAGCACTATGCGGTCCCACCAGTCCGTGCTTGTTTCCCGGGCCCAGAATCGCCGTCCCATAGCATGAACGTGACCCATTGCCACCATGATCTCCACGGATCGAGATCCCGTGCTTTGTGAGAGGTCTGTGCCACTCTGACACTTCATGTCCTCACCGCGCTGCCGGAGCCTCCTCGCCCGATTTCTCAGCAGCTGACTGTGGAAGAGGTGGACGATAAGGTGCGAGGAGTTGACAACGGCCATAAGTGCAGCGATGATCGCAGCGGGCTCCATGCTCGCAGTGCTGTGGCATCCGCGCTGTAACCGACCAGAAAAGTGCGGTAACAGATTTCCCGCCGGCGCTTTCAGGGAGAGAGGGCGGGAGTGACGGTTGAATGACAACAGTTACCCAAAACCACCCTCGACACATTTTTCCCCCAGCAGGCATTGGGGGCTCTACCCAGCATTCCAATGGGAAGCGGGGACTGCGGGAACTGTGGGATAGCTGCCCAGAATGCACCACTTCCAATGTCGACGCTTGCCCCGTTAGTGTGGACCCAGAAAGTCGAATTAGTATCCTTAGTGTGGATACACAAATTCGACTTCATAAGGTCGAATCCACAAATTCGACCTAAGTTAAATCGAACTACTCTTGTAGTGTAGACATACCCTAAGACACAACAGAATCAGAATGAGGTAGCAGACAGGATCCTTGGGATTAAGAATTAGTGATTCAAATTCAGAAAAATGCACTGGGGAAAGGATGGTATATGAGGACATATTATATACCAGAGAAAGTGTGTGTGACTTGAGATACTCTGTACAAGTTAAAGTCCTAACTAGGAAGAAGCATCCCTGAGCTACAACATGCTAGGGATCACCAAATGGAGGAAATGTCACCAGACATAGCATCAGGGAAGGTTGCAGTGACAATGAACTGGTAAAAGATGGGTTTTGCATATATTCCCATGGGAAAGAGCACTTCAGCAAAAGTTTGAGTGGGTCTTCTAGGAGGTTAAGAACAATTATTTGTGCTTGGCAGTCATGGCCCTACTTTCAGTTCTCAGTGTCTTTCTGGACTGATTTTCCAGTGAAACTGGGTATCTTGTAGACAGACTGTGGACCAGGGCTTAATTTGTAATGAAAGAGGTGTCAGGGCGCAAGCAATTTTTTTTGCTTTCCTAACTGCAGCAAGCCCAGAGGTGCCGGGATTATAAACTGCCAAGTCCAAAGGTGCTGGGGCTATGAACTGCCAAGCCTGGAGGTGCCAGGACTCAGCCCTGGTAAGCCCTGGCACAAACTAAACACTGCTGTGGACCAACTGGAAAAGGAAGAGATATGTGCCAAAGCATTGTGCTAACTGAATGCTGACTATTCAGACATACTTCAAAGGGAGAGGGTAAAGACACGTTAGTACTGGGATCTTGGCCAGTCTGAGGGTCAGATCCTTAGATGGTGTAAATAAGCCCAGTTTCATTGAAGATGGCAATGGAGCTACACTGATTTGCTCCAGCTCAGGATGTGGCTCTGAGTGTGTAAGAAGCTTTTCACTTGGTTAGAGGCAGAAGATCACACTGCTGCTCAAGACAATGTTGTTAGAATGTCTGGCAGTAGAAGCAGATTGATGTTGAGACACATTAACTAATCATCTGCTTCAAGACTGGTATTTGTAGTCCCAAAATTGCTGTTAGTTAAATGATATAATATGGTATTAAGAGCATCATAGATACTTACACTTACGATGCATCTAGATGTTCTCTTTCTAAGACAGAGCTGATTATCATTTTTGCACAAAGTACTAGTCCTCAAAATCAACCTGACTGACCCTCTGTGGTTAAGTGCCTAATTGAGTGTAATAAATATTTTAGAACAGTGGAAGAGATTGAATATACCAGGTCAAGAATTAATTTTCAGGTGGCGGCAGCAGAGGTAGCTAAATAAGATACTTGATATATATAGTATTTGGATGAGATTAGAAAGAGAAAAAACTGTATTATTCCTGCTTGTTGGAGGAGCACATGGAGAAAACTAGGGGTTATAAATGAAATATTTGTATGCCTGCTCAGAGAGGCCCTGGTGGACCAGCTACACTTAATACAATTTGAAACTAGATAAAGATTATGGTTCAGGCAGCTGGAGCTGAAGCTTATTTGTGCTGCACGCTGATGGAGAAGGGTGTCTGCAGGAAGAGCAGTAGGGGTTTCATATCTTCTAGTCATAGCAGTAGCATGCAATAGCCAAGAGAGGTGATAGCAGTACCCTATAAATAAAACAAACTCTGACTTCGTAACAGCCACAGCAACAGTGGCCAGCTGGTGTTCCCCAGAATCACTGATTGCAAGAGAGGCAGAGTAACAATTAACTGTGGCGTGTACTGACGTTGGTAAGTCTGTTTCTGATTGATTGCGATGTGTTGTCCCCTCACCCCAATCCAAGAGTCTAGGGCATCCTAGTTCTCGGTGACATTCAAGACCTGCTGGGCCTCAAAAGACCTAGACATGATTTCACATTCTGGGAAGATCCACTCCTGACACAGATTTTGAGAACCACCAAAGACAGAATTTCCCTCAAATAATTTATCCTTAATATGTACCTCATGCCAGGAAGTCTAACCAATTATTCTAGAGTTGCATAATGTAGTGCTGTCATAGGGGATGTGAGTTTGGATGCTGCTGAGGCCCCAGGATTTGCAGAATCTGGCAATGCTATAGTGACGTTTCACACACTGTGGGTAGGAAGGGTCCACAGACTCAAGGAGCAACATCTATGGCCTTTAGATGGAGCCTGGTGTTGTGTCCCAGATTACTGAGAACTCCCTGAATTGAAGCACTGAGACTCAGTGAAGAGGCACGTAACTTTCACCTTTGACGCTCATGTCAGTCAGCCTTGTGCAGTTATGTGCACAGTACTGGCTAATGTGCAGCCATGTTCTCTATGAGGGTGTGAGTTCTAAAGTGCACCAATGTGTTGCACGTTAATTGGTTCATGTAGACCCGGCTGATGCGTGCCGAGGTTCGCTAATGGGATTTAGTATAGTGCTGTTTAAAGCGCACTGGGGAGCCCCGGTGTACCATTTGGCTGGCATAGCCCCAGGCATCCGAGCGCTTCCTGTCCCCGGGGGGCAATTGGGCTGAAGGATCTGCACAGTGGTCTTGCCCCACGACTTGCCCATTCCCAATGCCCCGCTAATGGGGCTGCACAGGGAGCCCCCATGGAACTGGGCCAGCTGCTGTGTGTGCACTTCCAGGCTAGGGGTGTGATTTCCCCTGCTTGGGCACACATCCTTGCACTGGTGCATGTATAAATAGCAGTGTAGCCATGCTAGCCCTGGTAGTGACAGTGGAGGCTTCGGTGAGTACAAACCTGCCTGAAACCAGTGGGTACATACTCTGTGTGTCTAAGCCCTGCGTCTGCCACCCCCACCTGTGCTACCATGGCTCCCCTGCTATTGATGATTGTTCTAGCTCCATGAGCGCTAGCGTGAGTGTGTGTGCTCGAGCCGGGGAATCCCATCCCTTCTTCGTAGTATAGACAGAGCCTAAGACTAAAATCATCAATGGGGCTCGCATACTTCTCGGGTTTCCCAGACATTTCCTATTCTTTGATCCTCTGCCCGGGCAGGTTTTTCAAATAAAAGGAAATGTCCAGGATTTTTGTGGGGCAGACGATGCAGCTCAGAAAGAGCTGGCTCCGCATCCCAATTAGTCCCTCCGCTGAAGCTGTAGCTGCCAGATCCTGCCCACCCAGGCCCTGGCTCCCAGCCCTGGGGAGGGGGAGAGGCCTGAAGGGAGGTGCTGATTGGCAGCCAGTGCTGCGTCCTGGGCCTCCCTACTACTGTGACAGGGAGCAACACTACCTCCCACCTCGAGAGTGAGGCTGCAGGTACCCCCTCCCCCGCCTTCCAAACACCCCCTCCCATCCCAGTACACACAGACCCCTCCAGTACCCTCCCCAAATACTCCCTCCAGCACCCCCCAGGTACCCCTCCCAGTACCTCCCTCCTCCAGTACCCCCAAATACCTCCTCCAGCACCGCCCAACTGCATCCCCTCCTCCAACTCCCCCTCCACCCCACTCCTCTCTTTGGGAACCTGAAAGATGGTAACCAGACTTTTTCTAGTATCCTTCTATTGCTACGACAGGTTTGATTTTCTAGATTTCTTATTCTAATGAAATCCAGATGTGTGCTCTAATACACCATCACAATAGCAGGTGAGGGAAAGCAATGGAAATTCTGAATACAAGTCCTTTTGGATCTATACCCAATTGAAATAGGCTCTTAGCAGAATTCTAATGAATGCTGCCTCCTCTTCAAAGAGAGTAACAGCAGTGTTGGTACCTCTGCAAATACCTTAGAGAAACTTAAAATAACTAGTGTATAATAAAGCGGTAAAGCCAGATCCTCAGCTGGTATAAAGAGGCGTTAACTCCACTGATTTCATTTACACCAGGTAAAGATCTGACCCATCTGTTTCTTCATATGGCTGATGTAGATCTACATCTACATCTGACCCGTGATGACAATACAAGTAAGTCAAAAATGTGACCTAAAGTTCCTTGATAATTGCCCTATATTTAATGAAGCTCTCCATTTGAGGAATCCCGCCATAGAGTTATTTTACGAACTGATCTTTGATGGATGCATAGATTTAAGACAAACCAACAAAATTAATTAGGATTCAAGAGGAGCCAGAAGAGTCTATTTTTGGCTACCATTAATACTGCAACGAGGGGCAGATCTCCACAGCCATGGAAGGCTCCAGACATAGTGGAGCTGGCCTGTTTCTTGTGTGTGGGGAGAGTGGGGAAGTTGTGCAAATAATAAGGCCAGTTATTCATATATCTGGTGTTTGCAATGCCTGCTTCAGAGGGGCTTCCATGGAGAGTCCTGTGCATCCATGTTTGGTGAGTGGGTCAGGAGAGTGGATCTGGCTGAAAATTTTCAGTTGAAAAAATTTCCATTTTTTTGTAATGGAAAATATCATGGAGAACTTTTGTTTCTTTTGAATTTTCCCCGTTCTTCACTATTCCTGATTCAGTCAGGATTATCACATGGCTGGTGCTTCCTGCTTGGTACGTTTATTTTGGGGCTGGCCAGAGCTTTGTTCACAAAACTCGAACTCTATGTAATCAACTAAATTCATCCTTGGTATAACTCCACTGATCGGAGCCTGAACTTTGCAATTCTTTAAAATCCAGTGATTGAAGATCCTACAGCTCTTTAAAATATGAATGATTTTAGCCTCTCAATACCTCATGAAGTAGGTGGGTATTATACCCCCATTTCACAGGTGGGGTGCTGAGGCTCAAGGGAGTTAAATTAGTTACCTTCTGTAATGGAGGATGTCTGCGGCAGATCTGAGAGAGACAGCCCAGATCTACTGACTTCCAGTATGTGCATTAACCATAAGACCATCTCCCTCACTTTGTACACAAAGTATCAGGCCTGGTCTACACTGGGGGGGGGGGTTCGATCTAAGGTATGCAACTTCAGCTATGCAAATAGTGTAGCTGAAGTCGAAGTACCTTAGTTTGAATTACTTACCCATCCTCACGGCGTGGGATCGACGTCCGCGGCTCCCCCGTCGACTCCACCACCGCCGTTCGCGGTAGTGGAGTTCCGGAGTCGATGGGAGCGCGTTCAGAGTTCGATATATCGATATCGCGTCTAGATGAGACGCGATATATCGAACTCCGAGAAATCGATTGCTACCCGCCGATATGGCGGGTAGTGAAGACGTACCCTCAGAGGGGTAGCCGTGGATCTGCACGGATCTGCAAAAGCAGCAAAGAGTCCTGTGGCACCCATGCATCCGACGAAGTGGGTCTTCACCCACGAAAGCTCATGCTCCAAAACGTCTGTTAGTCTGTTAGGTGCCGCAGGACTCTTTGCTGTTTGTACACAAAGGGATCTTCCACCTATGGCTGAATAGGGCCTGGCTTGTATAATTCTAATGAGCACTCATGAGTTCACTAAAATGAACTCCCTGCTGACTGATGAGACTCCAGAAAATGCAGTCAGGAAGAAACACAGAGAGGTTTACTTGTACGGTACATTCACTAAGAGTAGCAGGATGAAAGATAATGAAGAAAGAA
This sequence comes from Mauremys reevesii, assembly GCF_016161935.1. Lineage (NCBI taxonomy): Eukaryota > Metazoa > Chordata > Testudines > Geoemydidae > Mauremys > Mauremys reevesii. The sequence continues at coordinate 22,377,514 of NC_052633.1, read as the reverse complement.
AGAGGATAGCGGCCTGCTCCAGAGAACACTCCACAGTTCAGTTCCCTTTTCCTTATTTCTAAATCACTCCATATGAAATGCTGTCTTGCAAAGGAGACCATTTACAAAGCTAAAACTGTCCAAACACAGGGATCACCCTTTAAAGCACAATATGGCTGACAATGGAAAGAGCTCTGAGAAAAGAGTTTGGTATCATCTACTCTTCTGTACCGTGCCACATGGCAGGGCTTAATGTGCTGAGACAGAGGTGTTCCCCTGAACTGTTTGACTGCAAGATGGGTACCATTTGTTACCAGAATACCTCAGCACCCTCTCTGTAGAAATAAGGACAAACCTATTTAGGTTCAGATGGAAATGTAACAACGTATTTAGTACACATGCTCCCAATTGGCCCCTTGCATTCAAACATCCGAACTCACTGTGAATCTTACCCTATCCTGGGAAATGCAAGGAGTTTGTGTGGAAGAGAGCTGCAGAGGCTCCATGTAAGTGATGCAGTAGAACTGTACCAGTACCCTTGTTCAGTTCGTCTGAGCATGTCAATGTATTAAATGTGTTAATTTCACAGTGAAACAGAATTTTATTATTAAAAAAACTCATTTTTAGCCCTGTGTATCCCCATATTGAGAATCAGAGCAATTTGCTGTGTATTATTCAAAAGTGAGGGTCAGGGGAGCGCTTGGAAATAGAGTATTGTTCTATTTAGCCTCTCCGATGCATGCCTGGTCCCCAGTCAAGGTGATAGCTGCCAGAGCAAGGTGAAGAGTGCAAGCCCTCTGTGCACCACAGATTGGGTGGCAAAGAAAGGCGTGACCAGTATATATATGTGTGTGTTAATCTTCCCACCAGATCAATGCACTGGAGCTACCTGTTGTATTAAGCAATCCTCCAACTGTCTGAAAATCCCAAGAAACGTTGCCATGAGGAAGACTGAGAAGCACAGCAGGTGAACCTTTGATCACTGAAGATCCAGGTTTAAATCCTAGCTCGTGAGTGATGCAAAGAGTTTGGTTCTCCCGTCCTATTCCTTAGTGCAGATATGATCCTGTCACTAAACAAGGCTATGGTCTAGGAACATTTGGACCTGTGTGTGTGTGTGTGTGAGGGGGAGGTAAGAGAGAGAGAGAGAGAACATTTCTCACTTCAGTGTCCCCCCTGACGCAGATGTGGCCATAAATAGAGATTTGGGATCCCACAGACTGACAAATCAACTGCTATTCTCAGACAAGCTACCATGTCACGGAAATGATCTCTAACAGAATCCAGACTTGAGACGAAGTTGGTGCTGAGAGCAGGAGTTCCTTCTTCAGCTCAGTGAAGCTGAAGAAAAGCAGCTGAGTTCTTTGCTGAGCATGGTAAATCAGAGCAAATGAGACATATCTGAAGCAGGAGGCCAGAAAAAGGACAAATGGTATTTTTGCCAAGAGTCACGCTGCAACAAAGGAACAGCGATGTAGCAGTTTAGCTTCCCAAAACAACTTTATTCACATAGTGACAAACAGCCTGTAGTGATGAGAACATGCAGGCAATCTTACTGAGATTAAACCACATAGATGGGTGACCTTGTTATAAAATCCAGGGAGATGTTCATAGCAGGGCCCTAAAGACCAGTCCTTGCAGAGCAGGCAAGACCCTTAGCTTCTACATTACAGGTTCCAATTCCTTTAAATGAGGAATGGTCAACAGCTGCTAGCCCTTCCCATGGGACTGAGTGTCCATGATACAGCCCTTCTCACAGACTGCTGGGCCCTTGCATGGGTGTATTTCCTCCACTGAAAATGGGGAGGCCTTATCCTGGGGATGCAAATCTCTTTAAAACACAGCAGTGCATGGGAAGCTGAACAAGCAGGTTTTCATGGCAAGAACTACATAGCTGAGCTACCTGCCGGTGTCTAAGAGAAAACAGGGAGAGTGAACGTAATGAAAAGGTGACTGTGGAAGCAAAAGTACTTGGCAGAAGCAGTAGCAACTTGAGAGGGAAGCCTCCGTAGGGTGGAACTGAAACAACGAATGTGGCTAAACATCCCAGCAAAACGTGATGTTGAATAGCAAATTCTCTATAACGGAATCCAGTGTGGTGAAAGGTGGAGGTTTAATGACATTGTCCCTGTACACACATGGCCTAGGTGCATAAGCCTAAAATAATACATTGGTGCCCATCACTCTGTGCTTATGGGATTTTTTTAACCATGCATGGGTCAGGTACTCAGTTTTATGCTTTCTTTGAAGGAAGGTGCCTCAGGTATTGTACTGTGGAACCCAGGCGGAGTGATGATTCCGTACAAACACTGAGGGAAGGATAGCGTGAAATGAGCTCTTCTTGCAGTGACCATGTAGGAGTACAGCTGTTCAGGGCCTCTGTCTTGCAGGTCTCCTCTGACTATCAAGGAACGTTGATCCTGTCGGAGTGAGTTTGATATCTGATTATATCTAACAGCTATTTCTGTGGCCCTCGTTACCATATATCTGAGTACCTCACAATCTTCTAATGTAATTTATCCTCAACAGCCCTATAATGAAGGGAAGTCCTACTGTCCCCATTTTACAGATGAGGAACTGACGGTCAGAGAAATTAAGTGACTTGTCCAGGGTCATGCAGGAAGTCTGTGGCAGAGCATGAAATTGACCCTGGGTCTCCTGAGACTCATGTTAGCTCCCTAATCACTGTCATACCCTTCCTCCTCAGTCTGAGCAGCTCAACTTAGTATGATTTCCAAACTCAGTCTTTAATGTTATACTAAGCTAGAGCTAAACTTCTAGTGAGAGGTTTTGATATGGAGTGTAAACGCACCGCAAGCTTTCCTTTAAAAGGCAACAGACTAAAGAGAGCCATGCGATGCTTAAGCTGATTAATGGCTGTTATGGTTTCGTTCTAAGGAAGATTGTTATGTAACAGGTTGAAAAACAGTTTTTCTGGAATATAGAATTTAAACAAGGAATAAAAGTGTTCTTGCTCAACAGCAGAATTCCTCAGTGGGGGAAACTGATGGAGCTTGACGTTTGTGTCTTTCAGTTAGAAGTGCCTGTTTCAAATTTGTGAACCTTGTACAGTAAAGGAAAGTTTAGACTATGCAAAATAATTGTTGGCATTTCACCTGGCTCCTGGAAGGCTTGTAATACTCTTTCCAAAGACAAAAAAGCTCCTAACATTTAAATGATCCAAGAACTGCTGTGATAGTCCCTTCTCTGGGAAAGCCCTGAGAACCTCGCCATTCATGCTTGGTCAGTGGTAGCATGGAGGGGAGCCCAACATGTTACAGTTGCAATGACTCAGCTGGTCGTCACAGTGCAACTCCACAGTCCTCCTGCCCACCGTTCTGGAAATGGGACCAGTGGTGTATTTTGCTTCGACTCAAGGGTGTCCCATGGGGGCAATTCTTTTGGAAGTCTTTTTATGTAAAGCATGCTCATAGGCTGCTATTGGGCAAAGCGGGTAAGTGTTGAATCCTCTTCTTGAGTTCAGTGGCACGCCTCATGTTTTTAAAGTTAAGCGTGCAATTGAGTACCTTTCTGAACTGGGGCCTACTCAGCAGCATCCGCTTCTAGGCTTCTGTGCTATTTGCTCACTGCTTTGGGGCTTGAACCCGGGCCTTCTGCAACAAAGGGAGCTTCCTGCTGTGCTGCAAGCTGGCCACCTGGAAGATGTTGGCACCAACAGCGGGATCTGGGGTCATGATATTCGGTCCAAGCGGAACTTCACCAGTTGGAACATCTCTATATGTGCTACGATGTCCCAGCAGCTGGACACACTGCATTAGGGGCAATGCAGCTCAACAACGGGACCCTGGAAGAGTGATCTGATAAGGGCTGTGTTTTGCTGCTGTCGCAGCGCTGCTGCTGCTGCTGTTTTTAGGGCCGTACTTTTTAAAGGTTAAAAAATGTTACTTGAAAGTGTTTTAATTTACATTTTATTGAAACCCTCCTCCCAAGAAGGGGAGAATGGGGGGGAACCCCAAACCAGCAAGGGAAAGGAATGTGTGGAGGGAAAGGAATGGAAGGAAGGGGATCAGTGAGGGGAAAGGAGAATGACATCTTGTCTGAAGTCCCTTTTCTCTGCAATGTTACCTCCCTTTTAGCTGCCAGGTCAGCCAAGTCGCTGGACCAGGTGCTATCCCTGGAGGCAGCCTGCTCTTCCATCTGAACAGTATGCTGTGCGGCTACACACCCTGCTCTGGAGAGCCAAGCTTTCCCTGAGTTGGAGAGCTTTTAAGATGAGAGGGTCTACCCCCAAAACACAGGTCCTGGAAGTCTCCATTACCATATTAACCCTCTTACGTACAGCTGCCCAAAAGGATTGTCTCTTGGGATGGGCCCAACGCCAGTGTGGCTCCTCTTCAGCGGCAGTGTGTTTGGCAAGGTCCACAACCGTAACCCATGCCAGGACCAGTGTGAATGAAATATCATTTTCTGTCTAATCAGCCTTCATCGTAGATCAATAGTACAATGTTTCATGTTTTGCAAAGCCTTTCCCTATTGGCTAGCATTCAAGGATCTACACCAATTGTTGTTTCAGCCCAGGAACAGGCAATCTAAATTAGGCAGGGTGTTTGGGCCAGGAAATTGTAGCAGGCTACAATTGGTTGGGTGAATGTATGGCGCTTTCTCCACATTGGTGTCACTGGCGCTCCCAGTGCATCAAGACCAAATAGATCCTTCAAGAGATGCATAAGTTGTAGGTAATACCATGCAGTTGGACCAGGTAGGTTGTATTGTTGTGGTGTTTGGAATGGCAGAAGCTGATCCCCTAAGATCATTTGAGAGGCCCAAACCAGCCTCTTATCCACCCACTCTTGACACATCCGTGGTTTCTTGTTGATTTTCAACAGTGGGTTTCCCCAAAGTGCCTCATCAATATCTGAGAAGGGGTGGAATTTAGATTGTCTAGCCAAGCTGGCCCATGTTTGTTTGACAGCTAATATTGTAGGGAACATTTTAAGATAAAAAAGGTAATAGGCTGAATCCGGTATTCCTGCCAATGGGAAGGGATGGACCAACTCCCACTCCACCAGTAGCCAGGGCGGGGTCTCCTGTGTGATGTTCCGGGGTCTCCTGTATGATGTTGGTGCCTAGCTAAGGATAAAGGCTGTATGATAGTGCTGCAAGATGGGGGAATAGAAGCCTCCGGATCGGACTGAGAGTTGTAGTTTACATGAAGCCAGTCTTGGCTGCCATCCTTGCCTGCAAGAAATATTTTCAAAATTTCATTCTATTTCTTAAAATAAAAGGGAGGAATACCAACTGGGAGATCTCTCGGGATGAGAAGCATGTTGTTCGTGTTGATAAAATTAATATTCCACCAAAGAGTCAGAGTTTTCCATCTGCCCCAATCTTTCACTCTTTTGGCTGAGATGGACTCTAGAGTAATTTTGACCAGAATCTCTAGCTCACTGGGGATTGGATGTTTGGGTTGCCACCTAACACGCTGATGATCAGAGGTTCCTCTGTCAGCATGTTTGCATATACCCAGAATTTCTGACTTATCCCAGTTGCTTTTATATCCCCAGAGGTGATTTAATAGGTTAGATACAGAATCGTTCAGTTTAGAGACAAGAACAAGAGCCCTGTCAACATAAAGCACAACCTTGTGCTCTATGCAGTGTTATTGTCGCTGTGTTGGTCCCAGAATAATAGAGACATAAAGTGGCTGAGGTAATATCTTGTATTAGACCAACTTCTGTTGGTGAGAGAGGCAAGCTTTGGAGCTTACACAGAGCTCTGAACCTGAAGAGAAAGTTGCATTTGTATAACTTGGATCAGCTTTCAAGTTAAGCCAAAGGCCATGTGGACGCTCTTATTTTGGCATGAGTGGCTTATTTCAGTTTATTCCTAACTGACGTAAGCTAAACTGAAGAAGCCTTTTGGGTCTGGTTTAAATTCACACCTTTAAGTTATACAAGCACAACTTTCTTGTGTAGAAGTGGCAGGGCCCTTTATACAGACCTATTTGGAGAAAATAGGGGTTGAACATCAGATCCACACATCTACTCTCTCAACTAAGGCTACAATTACAATCAACTGGTTCAGCTAATTCATAGTTAAAGCTCTGTATCTCTTTCAGTACTGGAAAGCTGGGAGCAAGGTAGGCATGTGACCAAAAGAGGCACTGTACAAGGGTTTGCTGGGGCTCAACCCTCTGTGGGGTGGCGGGGAGCCACACCGGCTCAGTACAGGCACTCATAAAAGAACCGACAACAACCTATTAGAGTAAATTTTACAAATCTAATTGCTTGTTAGTGATTTGGCTATATTGGATGGTAGAATATGGCAATATTTTTTGAACACTTCATTCTGGGGCAGAGCTGATGCTAGGCATCCACTCTTTAGCTGGTGTGTTGAGAAATTGGATAGTAATGTGAGCTACAGCAGATTATCAAAATTCCCATTTATGCATCCAAAGATCGGATTAGCTCTTTGGCTACAACCTCATTTTGGGAGCTCATGTTGTGCTGATTACCCACTTCAAACCCCAAATCTTTTTTCAGCGTTATTACTTCCCAGGCTAGAGCTCCCCACCCTATTATTTATTATTCCCCAGCGATCACGGTGGTATCATGGCTTCAGCACTCATCACCCTGCCAAAAGAGAAGTATCTCTGTTCAGGGAGAAGTGGGCGCGCAGTAGCCCAATGCACACAGACAGTCCTCAGCTCCTCAGCTCTTCGAGGCTCACGGCTGGATCTGCTACAGCTTTCCCTCAAATAAGGACAAGGAAACACTATGGGCTGAATTCCTCGCGGTAGCTGGGGCGTGGACAGTGCAGCATGGTGCAGACGTAGCTTTAAGCCACCTTTGCACTCCCCCAAGTCCTGGGCTGACTGTGCCTGGCTGGCTTCCCAGTGCAGGCCACTCTAATGTAGAACCAGCCTGTCACAAAGTGTGGGGGAGTCAGGGCCCTGCACCCCCAATTCCTGCACTGTGACTCTCAGCCAGCCAGTAAAACGGAAGGTTTATTGGACGACAGGAACACAGTCCCAAACAGAGCTTGCAGGTACAACCAGGACCCCTCAGTCAAGTCCCCAGGGGGCAGGGAGCTTAGACCCCAGCTTTTGGGGGACCCTCCATTTCCCCAGCCAGCTCCAAACTAAACCCCGACCCCCAACAGCTTCCTCCCAGCCACAGCCCCCGGCTCCTTCCCCAGCCTTTGTCCAGTTTCCAGGCACAAGGTGTCACCTGGCCCCAACCACCTCCTGGGCTCAGGTTACATGCTCAGGTATCGTCACCCTGGTATCCCATCACCAATGCAGACAGTCTCAACAAAACTCCCACGCAACATCCCCAGGTCAATCTGCCCCACTCCCTGCTCCGGCACACAGCCTGACAGATCCTTTGCCACCACAGGGTCCCTGCCCATATGGGGTGATAGCCCCATGGCCAGCACCCCCCGCTTTCTGGCCACTTTGTACCAGGAGCTGGGTGCAAAGCATCCACAGTGCAGGGGAGTATTTATTTCCCCTGCTTTTACAGCACTAATTTGCAACCTGTTTTCTAGGCCACTTCGGGCCCCTCCAACTTCTTTATTGCATATTCTTTCTGCTCATGGCGAGTGCAACCCAATCAGGGGAGACTGGATGGGGAATGCGCACTACAGTGCACAAAGCACATCCCCTGCATCTTTAATCCGCATCTAGGGTTGCCCCTCTGCACCGTGAAATATGGAGACTCTGCCTAGGATCAACTCAAGGGTTTTGCTGGATCCAGGACTGGAAGGCAGACAATTGTGCCCTGTAATTCCTCTGGTTTGTTCTCTTTGCATGAACATATGAGGAAGGGCCTGTCAGAATTTGGCTCTCTGTGCTTAGCCTTGACCAATCCCCTCTCACCCATCACTGATATTTGCAGTTGATTGGTCACTCGAAAGTACAAGCCAAACCGGAGGGACATGTGTAATGTGAGGTTTCACATGGCATGTGGCTGCCCTCCCAGGTAGGAGGGGACCACGCTTGTAATAGTTCCCTTTTATGGGAAGTCGAACATCAGGTTTTAATTTGCCTGGGTTAGGATGAATTTCTTTGGAAGAGCAGAATTCTGTGGCTTGACCCCCCGGTTCACAATGATTGAGAGACAGTTCCAGGCGGGCTAGAGGGCTGCTGCTCTCTGTCATGGTAGGGATTTTATAATGAACTGTTGACATTTTCTATTAATAGGTCCCTAAATACCCTGCCCCAGGCTTAGCTCCCTCAGATCACCTTGGGTCACAGATGGCCTGTGACCAGTGAAGCAAAAGGAGAGATGACTAGAGAGCTGATGGTAGGAGGCTCTTGTTTGACCAGGCCGAATGGAACACCGAATTGCTAAAATCGTATGCAGTTTCTCTCCAGGAAGCAGAGAGAATTTTTCACCTCCAACCCCCAGCATCTTCTAGAGTGGAACTTTTCTGGGTCCTGGAAAGCTCAGTTAATAAGGCTGCCTTCAAAGTGTAATTTTTCTTGCACTCTGATGCAAATATGAATAAACAATTGTACAACTTCTAAAATCTTCCGGGGCTCTATTTTGTAATGTATTCTCCCACTGCATTTCTCCTCCTCATAATGGGTCATCTTTTACATTATGAATTGCTTTAGTTGGGTTAAATTATCATTTGTTCACGCCCATTTCAAGGCTCTCATTTCAGTTTAAGATTCATCTGCAGTTTGAGTAAAATGAATATTTTAGACTGTAAATTATGTATGCGTTGCAGAGCTGTCAGCTTCTCAGATACTCTCTGACAAAGCCCTTTGTGAAATTATTCTGTCCTCTTTCATTTTCTGCCTCTTCTAGAAAATGATGAGGAAATTTTTTATCTTTCAGAACAACTGAATTTCCCTCCAACACTGTGTGTAGTTACTGACTATTTTGACTAACATAGTTGTTCCAAAGCTGGTTTTGGTTGGAACTCCTGCTTTTGTGATAGATCAGATCCTGAGTCCGTCTCTTATTTCCTCTCATCCTCATCATCCTGCCATGAGTTAAGAAGTGGGAATTTTCTGTAGTATTTTTATAAAGCCTAGGCATGCCTCAGTTTCCCTCGGTACGTGGCGCTGATAACCAGTGGGTGCCAAAGAGTTACCACTTCTTCTGGAAGAGCAAAGGAGACAAAAGTTAGGTGTGTGTGTGTGTGTGTGTGTGTGTGTGTGTGAGAGAGAGAGAGAGAGACCTTGCTGTCTGCAGGGAATGAATACAGTCATTAAAGAGCTGGATGAAACCAGCCCAAATCTACAGATGGCCCAGCAAGACAAAGATGCCCAACAACAGAACAAGCAACACCTATCAGCAGGAAACCCCAGCAGGCGGGGCTTGTGAACTGGAAAACAAGGTGTCAGGAAGAAATGGGGAAGAGAGAAAGACCAAGATGGAGTCCGTCACAGCTTGGCGTGTTCCTCAGGGCACTGGTTTGACGAGGGTGGACTATGGTTTAACTTCTGCCTCTCTGTGCTAACCTAAGGACTTTCACATTCTGTAGCCAGATGACCTTATTTTGCAAAGGCTGCCTGTGTTTCTGTGAATACTCACTGAGGGCATTGCCCCCTGGAGGGGCACTGAACAAGCCTTCTGCAGGAGTTTGGCTTGGCTACAGATTTGCAGTAGGGAGCCATGGAAAGAGACAGGGAATGCTGGTGCCAACGGTCGAGTCTTGGAGGCCATGGGCCTGCCCCTGTGGAAGTGTGTGGGACCTTGGGGCCCAGCGCACTAAAGGGGGTCCGGTCACTCCCGGGAGACTGGTGACTCTGTGCCACACCAATGTGTCCATTTCTAGCTCCCCCACCTCGTCTATTTTCAGCCTGCTCATGGGCTTTTCTCATATTTTCCTCTCTTTCCCTTTCAGTTCTTTCCCCTCCTTTCTCCCACTGTCCCCCCCCCATTACATGGGGCTGCTCCCTGCCTTTTGCCACAGAGATGGCAGGAAGTGGTGCAAGGTAATGCCACATAGGGAAGGGAACCCAGGCCTGTCAGTAGCAGAAAGGTGGAGAGAGTAAAGCAGCCAATACCTCCCTTGACAGGACACAGGTGGGCAAGAGGGGGTCTGGTGTGCCCCACAGGCTGACAATCCTAGAGCCGATGCATCTGATCAGTTCATCGGACCCCCTACCTGTACCCAAACCCAGATACCACACTTGTCCCTGGTGAAGACTAGAGTGACCAGATGTCCCGATTTTATAGGGACAGTCCCGATATTTGGGCTTTTTCCTATATAGGTGCCTATTACCCCCCACCCTCTGTCTCGATTTTTCACATTTGCTGTCTGGTCACCCTAGTGAAGACAACTTAGAACAGCCCTGAGGCTGCAGGATGAGACACCCATAAAGGTGGCCACATTTGTACTAAATCATGTCAAGTACCAACCCCAGGGGCCTGCCCCATCATCACAGAGTATTTGGCACTCACTGAAACCTGTGTAAACCAGAATGAACTTCACTGAGATGTGAAACTGGTGCAAGTGAGACAAGAAGGCTCAGTATAAACAAGAGGGGGTCATGTGAGAGCATCCTGGAGGTCAGGGCACGCTACACACTCCCTGTGAGGTCTGACTCCAGATAGTGATGTGGCAAATATTTTCTTCCTTTGCTATGGAAAGATTAGCTAAGGAGCGTGGAAACCTTTCCGGGACTACTAAAGTCAGGAAGAACTGGCAACCACTCACCCATCTCTCCTTCAGCAAAACTTTCTGGTTGGTGCTAACACCACAGCGACAGAGTGGGATACGTCTGTACCAAATTGAAACCTCCATTTTCTATTGTGCTCTGAACACCTATTTAACCTTGCCCAAGGCAGGTGATGGTAATGTACTCCAGACACGTGCCCTGCTCAGGAAAGATGCTTGATGCCTCACTGAAGGACCGTCACTGAGAAGCTGTCACAGAGCAATCTGGAACCATCGTCTTTGATTCTCTCACCTGATGGCTTAACCCAGGGAATTATAGATTTTCTACACAGGGGTGCCAGCCCGGCAAATGGAGCTGCTGTATTTAAAGGAGGTTGCTTCTCTTAGCAGGGAGTGCTGAGCATTGCTACGTGGAAGCAGGACATACAGGAGCGATAGGGGGCAGGAGGGACTCTGCCCGGCCTGAGAACCTGACTAACTTCAGAAGGATTGATATCAGACTAGGGGAGGGAGCGTCCTAGGACTTGTGTTGTTGTTTTTTCAGAGGTTTATAACGCTCTAGCACTTTTTAAAAGTAAAGTGAAGAAATTCCTTGGCTAAGCTTGTGCTCTTTGCTTCCTGCCATGTTGTTCCCAAAGGAAATACACTAGATACCAAGAGTGGCCACAGCCCAGGTGGGAATATGTGTAAGTGACTGGTGGGTCTCAGGAGGTCAGATGCACTGGGGGAAGCGTCTGGGAAAGCTGCACTCTAGACACAGTGACTGGACCCATTTGGCTTGGAAACATGGGGCACTTGGCCTTTGGGTCTGCTCCCAGTAGACTGGATGATGGGTCAGAGTAGGACAATCTCTTTCTCTGATTCACTCTGAAGGTGAAGATCCATGCCCAAAGGAACAACTCCTCACTGACTACTGATGAGTAGATGCTGTGTTCCCAGCACACGCCCAACAGCCTCTACACACACACTTCCCGCCTTTCCTGGGGTCTGGCTTTACTGGTAACTCTCTATACAACAACAGAACATAAACCTCAGCCCAGGGCCGCCCAGAGGATTCCGGGGGCCCGGGGTCTTCGGCGGCGGGGGGCCCTTCCGTTCCGGGACCCGCCGCCGAAATGCCCCGAAGACCCGTGGCGGGGCCCCCCCGCCGCCGAATTACCGCAGAAGCGGGACCCGCCGCCGAAGTGCAGCCCAGTCTTCGGCGGTAATTCTGCGGAGGGGGGCCCTGCCGCGGGTCTTCGGGGCACTTCGGTGGTGGGTCCCGGAATGGAAGGGCCCCCCCCGCCGAATTACCGCCGAAGACCGAGCTGAACTTCGGTGGCGGGTGCCGCTCCGTCTTCGGCGGTAATTCGCCAGCAGGGGGTCGTTCCGCCCCGGAGCGGAAGGACCCCCCCGCCAGCGAAGACCGGGAGCGAAGAAGCTCCTGCGCCCGGCCCCGCAAGAGTTTTCCGGGCCCCTCGGAGTGAGTGAGGGACCCCGCTCCAGGGGCCCCAAAAAACTCTTGTGGGGGCCCCTGTGGGGCTCGGGGCCTGGGGCAAATTGCCCCTCTTGCCCCCCCCTCTGGGCGGCCCTGCCTCAGCCTAAGGTTCCTCCCTAAGCGTGGCTGTTCCAGGGCAACCAACACTTGTGATTTTATTGTGACTTTTGCCACGTTTTGTGTTTTTCTCAAAGCTTCAGCCCTTGGAGTCCCTGAGAATCTCATTTTTCATTTTAAAAAAATGCCCTTCTGCTTGTAGCGAAAAGCTTGCAGAGAAAAGCTAGCAAATGTGACCCAACTGTGCCCCAAAAGTTGAAAAGCAGACAGCAAATCGAAAGAACCCAAAATATATTATTTGGTTTAAAAATAAGTTTTGGTGTCCTGAGCCATGTTTTTTGAGCACTTGGGGTTGGTAATACTGCTATTCTCAAGGTTTCTGGCAAGAATCGGTCTACTTAGCGTGCCCTCACCCTATCCCAGTATATCCTGGTTGGAGTTAGCAAGATGTGTTGCCCAGAATGAGTCAGCCCTGCTTATTCATCAGTTCTGTGCACAGTCCTTACTCCTGCCAACGGGGTGGGTAAACAAAAGAGCCTTGTATCCTTAAGCTGGGGACTAGTTTCTTTCCAGTCTGCTACTCTTAACATTCTTAATTAGAGCTGAGTCAATAATGGATTTGTCAGTTTGGTGGAAGAACTGAAAAATCTGGGGGGAAAAAATCAGTTCACTTCTAACAAAAACTGATTTTTTTTCTAACCAAAATGAAACAATTGATTTAGATCAAAGAAAACCTTTCAAATGTCCTTTTGAGATGCCGTTTCATTTTAATAATGTTGATTTGAAATGAAATGTCAAACCAGTTTGGAATGTTTTAACTTTGCTGAATTTTTTTTCCACTGAAACTATTCACTGAACTTGACCTGAAGTCTTGGTGTTCTGAAAAATGCATGTTTGGGGGGCAAATTTACCACTCGCTGAAATTTTTTTGCCCAGCTCTAGTCTTAACGCAATGAAAGAAGGAACCAAAGCCTGAGCTACCTTCTGCCTTCATATCTTTCTTACTCTAGATCTTCCTTGAAAATACACTACAAGTTTTGGATCCTGTGGAAGCTCCATGATGCATGAAATATGAAGGTCACAGCTAACCCCATAAGCAGTGATGAGCTGCCAAAATCTTAACAACCGGTTCCCTATAAAAAGTTCTGATTTAAGGGGGGGAGGGAGCGGAGGAGGGGCCGGGGGGAGACATACTCGTGGGGCTGGGGGCCCCTGCAGGGCCTGGTCCAATTGCCCCACTTGCCTCCTCCCCTCCCCTCTGGCCAGCCCTGGAGCTTGCAGCAGCCCCACCACCACCTTGCCGGGCTACTCAAAAAGCAGCAGCAGCAGGACAACTCCCGAGCTCAGCTGAGCTGCCCAGCTGGTGCCGGCGGCTGGCCACGCTGCAGCTGGGGGAAAGCCGGGGAGGGGCCCGGGGAGCCTCAGCCTCCCCAGCTGGGAATCCTGGGAGCAACAGGATGATTCGGCCTGTGGACTGGAGTTCTTTGCCCACCCCTGGCCCTTTAACAACCGGTTCTCTACAGAGGTCTAATTTTAGCAACCGGTTCTTGAGAACCTGTGGGAACCGGCTCCAGCTCACCACTGCCCATAAGGACTTCCAGAGCTGCTTAGAATGTCTGATGGACATTACAGGATATCTGCAAATGTAGGGAGCAGATGGTTGGGGAGAGGTAATGTACATAGGTATGTCTAACAAAAATCAGCTCTTTTCCACATTGTATCACCCAGCCTTGACTCTGGTGTTAGTTTGTCACTACCTGTAGGTGCTTGATGTACTGATATCAGATGCACTGTTAACTATTGTTTGGGGAGAGAGGATAGCTATTCCCATCTAAACTTATTTGCATTCCCCTGGGGGAAGTAATCATATGGAAAACAACAGAAATGTGATGGTTTAAATATCCTTTGCTGACCCTGGGAATGTGATTATTTGAAAGAATGGCTTTTACTTGGCAGCTACAGCTAAGCTGTTTCAGGGTTATTATCTTGGATGATAGGCTGCTGATTCAAAGAGATCAATATGCCTTCCAGAAGTCTGCCCTACATCCTTTAAACAAATTATTAGCAGGAGTAATCTGAGCAGTTGAGCTATTATGAAACCCCAGACTTTTTTCTGTTCAAAGACTTGTCTGCTGAAAATGCAGTATGCAAAACATTAATTTGCTCTGCACATCTGTTAAAAGAATTTTCTGAGCAGATACCTCTGTCTTTTGAAATGCTATGGAAATAACAGCACCACAGAACCAGTTTTTTAGACCACATCTGATAAGTAGTAGGCAAACGAGGCAGAAGTATTAGAATAACATACATTTTCTGCCCATGACAAACCTGCAGAAAGATTTGTGCTTTCATATCGTAAAAATGATCATAATGGGGGGAGAATCTTAAAACATCAAGAAATGAGCGTAGAGGAAAAGGAGTTTGACAGGGATTTCAGGGTTAATCTGTTTTGTTTGCTGCTGAATGGGGATAAAGGAGGTAAAAAATGAAGGTGAGTTTACACCAAACCTAGACTGCAGTATCAGTCAGTAGGTCAGTGTGACAGGGTGCTAAGCAGAAAACTGCTTAGCCAGCCCTGTCACTCCAGCTCCAATTAAGGGAGGTGAATTGGAGCTGGGTAGATCACCTGGCCCTGTTTGAGGAAGCTGGAACAGCTGCTGCCTCATCAGGCTGGGGCTGGATAAAAGCCCCAGGGGAAGGAAGCCAGAAGAGAGGAGCTGGAAAGATGGAAGCTGCAGTAGAGGAAAGGCAGAGAGGGGAAGCAGAGCGAGATAGGTTGCTCCCTCTCTCTCTTACTTACCGGTGGACTGTAAGAAGGGGCTATGTGTATGGTGGAAAGCTGGTGGGATCGCAGCCTGTAAATAAAAGCACCAGGTGAGCACTGCACCAAAAGGTCTCTGGGTGACTTTCTCAGCCCAGCAGGGGCAGGAGCCAGGAGGGCCCTGCAGAGACCCTGTTACTGTCAGCTGTTTTAAAAAAAAAATCAAATGAGTATAATGAATTCAGCTAAAGGTAGGATTGCAGGGGGTGCTTATCTCTTCCCTAGCAGGGAGTCACAGGAAAATGTACCAAGATAAGGCAGAAGCAGGAAAGAGAAGTTATGATCACAACTGACTTTAGCAGGCCTATTTGAATGGGAAAGTTCTGTGATGAGCACCAACGGGTTGAAGTCTGACTCAAATGCCCCTTGTCCCAAAGGAGTAGCTAAACGCCCAGGTTGTGCTATTGCACAAGAGTCTCGTCTTTTTGGATGCACTTTCAGGTTTTTAGAAGAGTTCTGAGGTTTCTTATTCCTTGCTGTCCCCAACACTGTCGTATTAAGGGGTCAAATGAGACTGAAACTGCCAAGTGATCATGTGGGGAACAATATTCTCGGCCGAAACAATTTACAGAGATGAAGGCTTATCTTGTGGGGAAGGCACTAGATTGGCACTCGGAAGGCCTACATTCAATTCCCAGCTTTCCTGCGTGACTTTGGGTAAACCACTTCGTCTCCCTGATCCTCTCTTAAAGGGGGGTATTACTATTTCCCTTATCTGTCTGTTTAGTTAGGTTGCAAGCATTTTCTGGTGGTGACTCTCTATTGTTATGTGAATGTACAGAATCTAGCATGCTGGGGCCCTGATCCTGGTCAGAGCCTCTAGGCACGACCGTAACGAATTAGAATACAATACATTTAAGGTACAAAACTGCCCTTCATAAAAGAAAATATCCACTATTTTAAATGTCAGATATGTTGGTTTATGTGCTGAAGGCAATAGAGCTAAGCTAATTTACATCAACTGTCAGCTTGGTCCTTATGGTTTTAAAGATCGTTTTGTTCCTTGTCCTGCATCTGTGTGATGATCTAGTATGTGATTTAAGACCTACAGATCTCTTCCCGAGCCTGGCCTCTCCTCTCCTAGCAGTGCTGCTGGCCCACGGGCAGTATGGCATCAAAATGGAAAAACCTAAACAGTCTTCTCATATTTACTCATGTAAGCGATCAGCCATCAAACTCTCTCTGACATAACAAAGATGGGTGTGTTTTCCCCCCCCCCCTGCTCTGGATGGCTTGTCTATGTTTATGGTGGAAACAGCTGTTTATACACGTTCTCTCTAGTATTCCAGAGCATGGTAGCTAATGGAACTAACAGCTGAGACAAAGAGGCTCCCGGTCACCTGGTGCCCTTGCTGATGTGGTAGCTCTGGGGCTAGGGATGACAGGTTTAATACTATCACTTCTGTGCTGAAGATGTTGTTGGAGCTGAAAATAAAGCTGCAGCCAGAAGGTGTATTGGCTTGGGTTGGTTCTTCCGGCTTTGCTGGCCATTTAGTAGTTTCCAAAGAGCTTTCCCTCCGCTCGTCCTCCCAGGCATGCTCTGCGCTGCTAGTGTGTCTGTCCTTGCGTAAAAGAAACCCTGCAGGCCAACAGCAAAGGGCAGAGAGACATGGAGTTCAGCCCCAATCCCAGGGGGAAAACTTGTCTAATAAATGTCAGGGCCTCTTTATTTTTTTTGTCCGAGTTGAATTTCCTGCCTCTCCACAGTGCCCCTGCATTGACTGGGAACCACAGCATTGTTAATTGTCCCTTCAGGAGAGCTGACATGAAGGAGCCAGGCCTTGCCTGAGTGCTAGCGTCTCGAGGGACGTGCTCTTGTGCTGAGCACCCCTGTGCTGCTGCTGCTGCTGAAGAGCATCAGGGTACTAATTGCTTTCAAGCCGTAATTACTCTCTCCCTGCTGTGTTTATTGATAGGGTTAAACTCCATTTTCTACAGCAGCCTCGCACTGATAGTGCAGGTGGGTGCACAACTGGTTTAAATTAAAAATATATCAGAAAGCAAAATACCAGACAGCTGTCCACAGCTTAATGAAGATGACAACAACATACAAGGAAACCTCATGGTGTGCACATTGAGAAGCTCTTCAGCAGAGCAGAATGTGCCCTTTTCTTCCTTGCTTTCCTCTGGCCAAGTTCTCCTTCCTGAAATGAAATAGTTGTTTCAAGCATCAACGGTGGCTTGCCTTGGGGTTGTAGTAGCTTGTCCTTTTTCTGCTTGCACTGATCTCCTGGCTATTTCTGCATAAAAGCTGTAGTTGAAAATGAAGGAACCCTTTTGTCTTGCCTGCCAAATGAAAATGAATTGCCACACACAACAAGGCGTGGGTCAAATTTTTCAGACAAACCAGAAAAGAACTTGGATGCTTCACTTCTTCTGAACTTGCTGCCAGATCCCAGGCTCACATGCTGAAACTGTATGGAAAGAGATTTCTTTGCAATTAGTCTTTTTATATCATACGTTTACCCCACTCAAATAGCTTAAAACAAGGGTGGCAGAATGAGAGAAAATGGGGCAGCATTTTAACCTGGCTGCAGAGTAAGTCAAATTGTTTAGGCCCTTATCCTGCAAAGACTCTGGCAACTCTGCATCCGTGTGGAATCCCATTCAGTTCAATGAGATTACCCACGGGAGTAAAATGATTGAGGTGTGTAATCGGGTGCAAGTTCTAGCCCTTAATTTGTAACACCTTCTTTGTTCATTTACTGTGAACATTTCATGCCAGGCGAGGCAGGCAGTGTACTCGACTGTCTGCCACTGTCCAAATAGTTGACAAGAAATTGTAGCAGAAGTGTATCAGGGCCAGATTTTAAAAAGAATTTGGCGCTCCTGGTTAGGTACCAGCATAGGTGGCCGGGTTTTCAGAAGAGCTGGGCATGTGGAACATAAGCTTCTCTGGAAAATCTGAGCATACGTGTCACAAATGGAGCTGTTGGGTGGTGAGTGCTGCTGAAAATCTGGAGTAAAATTCTGTGCTGCTGGCCCTCCTAGACTAGTGACTTAAAATGACTTGTGTTTTAGTTAAAACAGGACATCCATTAAACATGTCCTGGCTTGACCTCTTCTACCATTGCTATGATTGCATGGACTACTTGATGGCTTGGGCAGCCATAGTGAGCCATGTATTCTGAGCTACTGTTCTTGGTCACAGGTAACTGGTGAACAGATCCTGATTTCTGTTTAAAACTATTAAAACGTTTTATGCCAAACTCTGTTTGCCTCTGGTTAGCTGTGTATATTGCGCCAGTGAACACTTCAGGCAAAAATCTTACAACGAATCACTCAGTGGGTAAAAAAGTTGAGGTCTTAAGTGGGTCTTAATTGATGCCTAGGCCATGTGCGGGGCCTCTGCAGGAGGGTGAATGTCACTCTGCTCACAGGCTGCACAAGCGTTGTCAAAGTACAAGCTTTTCAAGAATGTAAATGTTGGAAAATAATTTCTGGCCGTGTTTTCCCAGCCCTAGTTTGGGCACATGTGGGAGGCTGGGATGGGGTGTCCACCCCACACAAGACCGGAAGGGGTTATGGGGGCTAGGCTGACCAATTTACTGCCCCGGTTGCACCTGGAGGAGGAGCCAGGGAGCAGGGATTAATTAGATGAGGCTCAGCTGGATGGGAACAACCGGCCCCTGTATGAAGCTGAGAGCAGCTAGCACTGGCCGAGTTGTAGTCTGCAGTCACTCCCTGGGAGGAGGGAGGTGTGTTTGGGGGCTACAGCAGTAAGTAGCCTCTGGGTACTCCCTGGGAGCAGGGAGTTTGGGCTGGCAAATCTTGGGGGGATGGAGGAGGGGGAGCAAGAAAGGTAGGAAAGAGCTGCCAGGAGGAGGTGACCTAGTGGTGAGTGGACCCTGTAACAGGCTTTAATGGCTAAAAAGGGGCATTGCCAAGTGTATAAAATTAAATCAAACTCGGGGAATGACCCCCCAGCCCACATTCCCAGTCAAACTCCAGAAGTGTACGGATGCTTTTAACACCTAGTAACAGCAAACGCTTTCACTTTCATATCTGTTGGCCACTTTGTACCTCAGAGTTCTAGTGCAAAACAGCAGGTTTTGAATTGCCAGCGTCTGGAGTTCCCCTCTCTCTCTAGGGATGTTGCAAAGACATCTCTGCCAAGGCTGTTTCTGTCTGCTTTAAAGACATTTCAGAAAAGCAAACATCTTGCTTTTAGACAGTATAATTGGCATCGTTACACATATTCCAAGGGAGGGTACATGCCAACCTGCCTCCAGCCAGCCAGTGGCATTGCTTTCTCTCCTGTCTTCTCCTCCATCTCAATTTGGGCCGTGTCCTGTTAAAGTGCTGAATGCCTTCCAACTTTTCTTGAGGCCAATGGACTTTGAACAGTCGGTACCTTGCAGGGCTGGGGCTTTAGAGCAGGAATGTTAATACTTACACGGTTTTTCTTTATTTGATTTCTCCACGTGATTTGCCCATATTAAAGCCAACTCATAAATCAGCAGAAGTGGTGACTGGGATTGGGTAGTAAAGCAAACTTCCTCTTAGGCTAAACAATCTATTTTAAATTAAGGACGTATTGTTACGAAATGAAAGGCCTCAGTGTGTCAGCCAAGCACTCTGCACAGAAATCCTGAAGAAACGAACCATGTGCATGTTCTACCTTCCGACAGACTAATTTTTCACCAGTCTGGAGGGAATTCAGCTGCCACTTCATGGCTAGTGTCTGAGGCAGTCTGCCCGGTGTCCCAAATGCTCAGAAGAGGGGGAGAGAGAGAGAGAATTACGGAACTGACAGAAAGAGATCAACCTCCTCCCCTCCCCCACTTCACAGGACTAAGACAATAAAAGTGGCTAGACCTTTAGGGAATAAACATAGAAAATTAGGTTTAATAAAACAGTGCAGAGAGGGAATGAGTGAGAGGCAAGTAAGGGTCTGCGTAACCTAGGAAAGGGCTACAGGCAGACGAGAGTGGTTTTTGTTAACGATTTCAGAATTTAAAACCCCTGATAGTTTCTCCCCTTGTGATACTAACATCTCTGCTTTTTGCAATGGAAAGATTTAAAATAAATCCAATCTACTCTTCGCATCTCATGTGGTTGGTTTACTGTTTGCAATTTTCTCAGCTTTGGCAATGCATCTACGGCCTATTGAAATCAGTGGAAAGATTTCCATTGGATAGTCCATGGACAGGGCCCTTGGACAGCCCAGTTTCTAGTTAATTTCACATTCAGGTTCTTGAGCCTTATGTTATAATTGTAAACTGTAGATTTTTTTAAAATCCAGAAAATGATCTTTTACTGAAAGTAAAATTGAAAACATCAAAACATTTTTATAAACATCGCTTTCATGTAGCCTGCTTTCAAAAATAATTCTAAAATTTAGAGCATAAACTACTGGTGTCCTTCCCAAAGGTGAATGCTATAAAAAGTAAGCAAATACTCGGTTGTGGGTGGTGGTAAAACTGGAAAGGGAGCATCTGCATTATTTGTCTTTATTAAACTTAAAAAACCCCGGACATAACATTTGCTGGTTAACATGTCCATCCTTAGGCCTTCCACGCAACTTTTGCAGTTACACATTTTCCCTATTATGTTTGTGCACATAGTATAGGGTATATACTCTGCTAGAGAGGGGAGCCTATAATATAGGTTCATTTTACTGGTCATCCTTGAGTTCCTGACTTAAAAATAGACTGGCTTTATCTCCCATTTCAGAACAGTTCATTCCCACCTGGCACTTAAACAATGTTCATGTCCTCTTTAAAAGCCCAGAGAAAACTGTAGCCCTGTGTTACATTATTACCCTGTCACACATGGAATTCTCCTCTTCTCTCCCCCTCAAGCCCAACCTAGAGCCAGAGTACAACACAGCTGTGCAGTATCTGTGTGATTCTAGTACCCACAATCATGCTGCTGCCATGTAGGGGACTTGACAATTGGGTCCATGTAGCATATGAAGCAACTGGCCATGGTTCCTACCCTAACCCCTTTCCCTCTGTATGGTGACTGCTGCATGGGTACGGAGTACGCGTTTGAGCCTTAAAAACGTATTGTAAAACTAACTTTTTGCATCACAACACCATCAGCCAACTGGTTATCTGTGGGGATACATGAATGACAGACTTGGAATCTTCATCCCTCACTTATTCCCTTCGATTTCCATGTAAGAACTATTGGCCATGCATTCTGTTGGGTTTGAATACTGCAGGGTGCAGGAAATCATTTGCCCTTGCTCTAAAACTGTCCTTCACCTGGCATGATGCTGTACGGAATTACTGCTGTTCAGATGTCACGTGATCTATCCAGCCAAAGTGGAGTTCTGGTCTGGGGAAAGCCAGGTTAACTTGCGAAAGATTCTGTAAACTCTATGTAGCTCACTGCAGAAACAATCAACTTTCTAATGGCTTTCTTTCTTTTTTAATTGGAGATATACCTATCTCCTAGAACTGGAAGGGACCTTGAAAGGTCATCAAGTCCAGCCCGCTGCCTTCACTAGCAGGACCAAGTACTGATTTTTGCCCCAGATCCCTAAGTGGCCCCCTCAAGGATTGAGCTCACAACCCTGGGTTTAGCAGCCCAATGCTCAAACCACTGAGCTATCCCTCCCCTCTATCAGCTGCACCTCAGTGTAATGCAACATCAATGGGGTGGATCTCCAAGACAACAGGGAGCCAGGGACCATCCCCCAAATCTCAGACAGGCACTGGAATGACTATGTGCCTACAGGATTATGTAGTTTTCCTGAGCCATGAGGGGCAGAGTATTCTTACTGAAGTCAATGGGAACAGAAGATACGTGGCCCCAGCAGGATCTTTAAATATAATGTCTCTGTTCCCCAGCCCCCATTTCTAATCCTGTATACACTGCCCTTGGCAGAGTAGCTGTGGAGTTGTATCCACAATATGTCTGCCATAGTAGAGCTCACATGTCCGTATATAAGAGAGCCTCCCCCGCCCCCCGAGAGCCTCCTGCAACTTTAGAAGTTCCAGGATCATCAGGAATGTTGGCTTTGTGTTGATATTTATTATGAATTTCCATGAGTTTAATAGCCTCTTTAATAAAAATGAATCCTTTCCCTACACTGAAATACCGCCACTTGCTGCAGCCAGTCATGTGGAAACGACCCTTTTCAAATGGAA
This sequence comes from Mauremys reevesii, assembly GCF_016161935.1. Lineage (NCBI taxonomy): Eukaryota > Metazoa > Chordata > Testudines > Geoemydidae > Mauremys > Mauremys reevesii. Next base: position 22,355,481 of record NC_052633.1, on the reverse strand, counting down.
AAAAGCATGTGGGTGAGGCTCACAGAAAAGTGCAACTGTCCTGAGTACAGTCTCTTCTGGTTTCAAAGCTGATGGTAGAGAATCTGTTTCCTGCAGGGCCAGAAAGGTACCAGTTACCTTGCAGCAGGACTTGTATTGGTCAATACAACCACTAGACCTGCGTCCAGTGTGGTGTTGCGCAAGACCCTGTTCTTTTAGGAAGACCATTCTCTGTCAGCAACCCCTTCTCAAGACATAGCTAGGATCACGCAAGCCTGTAAGCTCACCATGATCTCCCACCCCATTCTTCTAAAGAATCCAACTCTCCAATTGCCTCATGACAGTACATGGACCTAAGCAATCCCCTCCCCCTCCAATGCTTAAATCCTTCCTCGTTTTCTCATGAAAATCTCCTTTGTCTCTATTCTCTCTTCCAAACTTGTCTTATTCCCCCATCCACTCCTCCCTATATGCTATGCTAGCTGCAGAGTGCTGGCTGAGGCCCCTACCAAGTTTACTTTGCACTTGAAAGCTGAGGCCGGCCCAGCTTTTAATGGCATTCTAATAAACACTACACCTCTAATTTTAGAAAAGGAATGAACCCAGCTACATTTTTGCCTTGCACTGTAATGTATTTTTCATGAACAGAACTTTTGTTCTTATTCTATCAAAAGTGATGTAGCACTTCAGCACCAGACTTCTCCGTGCCACCACTGCTGTCCAATTTCTCATTTCCAAGAGCAGTGCTGTAATTAAAGTTACAGGGCAAAGTCTTTAATCAGGAGCTGAAGATTAATACCCAGTATGTAGGGGACTGCATTTTCCCTTGAAGGTTAAAGCGTACTTGTTTTTTTGTGCGAGTCGTAATTTTCATGGTACACTAGGAACCATCTGATTATTATTGAAGCCATAATTAAAAATCACATGGTATGAGATAAATTCAGACTATGGTGATGACAATGCATCATGGTCATGTGGGGGGCAAGGCTTGAGGCAAGCCAACTATTTAAATGCTTTCCGGATTAATCATGAGACCCTTTTTATTTAAACACTATAAAAGGGTCCATGCATCCTCTGAGGAATTTGCCCAGGAATTGGTTCTCAGCCCAGTAACTACTCACACGTTAGTGCATGCAGTTAAACTGGCATTCTGATGAATGAGCCAAGTCCATGTTAACACAAGCACGTAAGAAACCTGAATGGGTAATTTAAGACCCAGGCGTACTCATGCCTGTGGAGCATCTAAAGAAGGCAAGATGCTGCCAGTGGAAAAATGATCTCCAACCCAGACATCTGAGTTTTGGAGTGGCAATCTTTTCGCTGTGTGCAGCGATCATGGTGGCAGAGTTCTCTATGGTGTGGTGGTCAGTACATAGGGAATCAAAAGTCAGAGCTGTGGGGGAGAATTACTTCATGAAAATAGGGGACCCTGATCCTATGAGATCTAACTCTCTGTCTTGTGTGTCAACTGAGGTGCTTGGCATATTGCAAAATTTGGCTAATGGCCAACTCTATTTCCATAAAGATTTTCTATCAATTCATCATTTAAAAACAGATAGTAAGAGATGGGCAACTTTATCCTCCTCAAAAGAATTTAATCCAATGCATATGGAGTCTTTTCCTTCTGAACTACCAGGCTTAGGCTAGGTCAGTCATCTGTAAACATTTTTCTGGCCATTATTTGTATTACTTTTCCATTTCTATGGTAATGATCTTGTGAACATTTTAAAATCAACAAGCAGGTTTTTTTTTAATCCCATACAGGATGCCCACATATATATTTCAATTAAATTACTTGTAGGCTGCTGTGAAAGAAAGCAACATATTTATGTACTACAATAGTTTTTTGGTTTTTAAACCAGCACTGTAGATTTAAAAAAAAAATCGTATACCAGGGATACTGTATGGGACTTGTCTTCCATTGTATTGTACATTTTGGCGGCTAACCAGATTGCATCCTTCTTAAGAAATGGGAATAAGGGCTGAATTTATTATAAATTTGACAATGGCTAGGCAACTGGTTGGCTGAGAACTAGGCGTCATGATGATCAGTATCACCTCATTGTTTCTTTGTGTTCCCCATCTATCTGTATGTCTCTGTGTCTGTCTCATGTCTTACGCTTAGGGAATGTCTACACTACCTGCTGGATCGGCGGGCAGCGATGGAGCCAGCAGGGGTTGATTATCGCGTGTAGTCTAGATGAGAAAAATTGATCCCCGAGCGCTCTCCTGTCGACTCCTGTACTCTACCACCACGAGAGGCGCAGGCAGCAGTCGACTCACTGCAGTGAGTAGGTCTAAGTACATTGAATTCAGCTACGTTATTCACATAACTTAGATCGATTTTCCCCCTACCCGTGTAGACCAGGCCTTAGATTGTGAGTGCTTTGGGGTTGGAATGGGGGCAGGGAAAGGGTGGGAGGAGGCAGGGCAGGGCAGAGGCCCCATGGAAGGGGTGGAGTGGGGGCGGGGCCGAGGGCGGCAGGGGGGAGGTGTCAGTAAATGCGGCTCTCGGGCCAATGTACTAGTCCTCATGTGGCTTTCATGGTCATATAAGTTTGAGACCCCTGATCTAAGGTTAAAAAGTAGGGCCAGCAGCATTGGCCTTGCTCTCAACACCAGGTTAAACACAAATTTGAAACTTTATGGCCCCAATGCAGCAGAGCACTTAAGCATATCAGTAACTTTGTGTATGTGAGAAATGTCATCCCTATTCAGCCACTTAAGCATGTGCAAGTGCTTTGCTGGATCAGAGGCTAGAAGAATAACGTGGGGCCAGCATTTTCAAATGTGGGTGTCTAGAGCTAGACACCTAAATACACATTAAAGCACCTAAATGTGTGTCCTGATTTTCAAAGGCACTGAGCCCCCACAACTCCCAGTCTAGTAGATGCTTTTGATTTACATTCATTCAGTGTGAATTGTGGGTTCTCAGAACCTCTGAAAGACTAGGGTTGCCAACTTTATACTCACACAAAACCAACCACCCTTGCTCCACCCCTGCCCTGCCCCTTCTCCAAGGCCCCGCCCCTGTTCACTCCTCCTCCCCTCCCTCTATTGCTCACTCTCCCCACCCTCACTCACTTGCTCATTTTCACCAGGCTGACTCAGGGGGTTGGGGTGCAGGAGGGGGTGAGGGCTCCGGCTGGGGGTGCAGGCTCCAGGTGGGGCTGGGAATGAGCGGTTTGGAGTTATGGAGGGGACTCTGGACTGGGGCTGATGGGTTCAGGGTGCAGGAGGGGGCTCCAGACTGGGGCAGGGGGGTTGGGTGCAGGTGTGTGTCAGGGCTCTGGCTGGGGGTGCGGGCTCTGGGGTGGGGCTGAGGGGTTTGGATGGTGGGATGGGGATCAGGGATAGGTCAGGGGGTTTCGGCATGGAGAGGTGAGAGCTGAGGGTTCAGGCTCTAGGGTGGGGCTGAGGAGGGGTTTGGGGTGTAGGAGGGGCTCTGTGCTGGGACTGAGGGGTTCGGAGAGTGGGAGGGGGATAGGGATGGGGGAGGGGGATCAGGGATGGGGCAAGGTGGGGAGGGTCAGGGGTGCAGGCTCTGGGCAGCGCTTATCTCAAGTGGCTCCTGGAAGCAGCAGCATGTCCCCCCTCCAGCTCTTACATGGAGGTGCAGCCAGACAGCTCTGTGCATTGCCCCGTCTGCAGGTCCCAACCCCGCATATCCAATTAGCCGGGGTTCCCGGACAATGGGAGCTGTGAAGCTGGTGCTTGGGGCAGGGGCAGCACGTGGAGCTTCCTGGCTTCCCCTATTCCTCGGAGCCGGAGTGGGAACATGCCGCTGCTTCTGTGAGCTGCGCGGACCCAACTGGACTTTTAATGGCCTGGTTGGCAGTGCTGACTGGAGCCACCAGGGTCCCTTTTCGACCAGGTGTTCCAGTCAAAAATTGGACACCGGGCAACCCTATGAAAGGCCCAGATTCTCCTCAGAAAAGCACTTGAGTATTTGAATGCCAATGGAACTTACGCACATACTTGAACATATGCTTAAGAGCTGTCTTGAAAAGGGGATGGATTTAAACACATGCTAAGTGCTTTCATGGATCAGAAACAAAATTGGGAAAAATATTTAGCTACTTAAATATGGATTAGGTGCCTCGTTTTTTGTTCTGTGTATCTACAGTGCCTAGCACAATGGAGTCCTGGTCTCAGACAAGGGCCCCTAGCTATTATAGTAATAATAATAGTAATATCATAATCATAGCTTTAAGTCATCCATGTCTTTTTGAATAATGCTGGCCTAAATCTTTCCCCACATCCATCTTTGTAACTCTGTATAACTCTTTTCTAATGTATTCAAGATGGTCTAATCACAGCACATTTCACTGTCTACATGTTAACATTGTCTACATTTTCCTTACTAAGAAAATCACAAACAAGAGCAACTGTTTGTAAACAGTAATGAGCCAGGACATAGAAAATGATTTAGCATGGAACAGGAGGCTAGAAAACACATGTTGACATGGAATAAATTTGCTGGAGAGAACCACTGAAGAGCTGGGTCGACTTGACCCATTGGTTCTGTGGCGCTCAGTTGGCTGCCATACCAGTGGCCGAGAGAGAGAGAGCATTATGTATCTAAAATGAGTAATAGATTTAAATGACTCTATCCGTGGTTAATTTGACGTGGTGCGTTATTAGTTACAGGAGTGTAGGAAGTGTCAAATTTTGGGAGCATTCTTATACCAAAGGAAATATTGTCATAGATGAGTAAGTTGAAACTCAAGCTAAAAACGTAGAATTCCTTCTCTCTTTGGCTTAGGCATACAACTTCCACTGGAATTCAGTGGGTAGTGGATATCTAACTCTCCTTTGTGCCTTTGGAAAATCTCTCCTATAGCTATTTTTTCCCTTTAAGAAAACAAAAAACCTGTCCAGCTAAGCAGTGCTGTAAAGTCAATTAGCTTGCTACAACACTGCCAAATTAATTGCAGCTTGCCAGCTCATTGACTATGAAATGTATTCATTGTTGTCAGGCATGCAGGTCTGTTGGGTTTTACAACAGAATGAGGATATTTTATCTTTCACCTCACAATCCAGATTGCCAAAATGACAGTGCTGGGCTGCTGCTTTGTAGGATGTAATTAGTGTCTCTTTTCTCCTCACTTGCAGTCAGAGGTAATCTCACTAGTTTATGGGTTAACTTAAGGAGGGATGGTTCCCCTCACCTTTTCAGCACATAGACGTTCCCCAACTCTGACATCTGTGCTGGGCTCCTTAGGCCTTCTCCCTTAAACAGCACAAATGGTTGAAATCATATTCAGAAATCCCTTTGTTTTGGGAAGGAATACAATTTTTGTTCCAGGCTTGCAATGTAAATGGTATGTTCTCACAGTGACTTTAGACTTAATCAAGCTTGCTGAGACAGGTGATGCATTTCACAGTGAATAGGAACCACTGGGCATTTCCCTTCTTGCGTTTCTTTTTTCCAGAGCTGGAATCCTCAGGTTATTTTGGGCATGGGACCCTGGAAAAAGAGACGTGACCGTCGTTTACAAACCCAGCATGGCAGTGGTGTTTGGAACAATATTTGTTCTTTAATAAAAAGTTTGAGCACCAGTATTTTGATGGCTTCTCAAATCGCAAAACCAAAAGACTGGTTCTCTTGCTAGCAGTGCATCATAATGATTGGTTATGTGCCGAAACATCAGTGAGTGGCGGACTCTTTCACAGAACATAGACCTCCTAACTCTTTGGAGCTGAGAGGCACTGAGAACAAGGAGCCCAGCATAAGAAGGCCTTTCTTTATCTTTTCCATTTCAAAGGCTTTGGTTTTTTTAAAGACATTTTGCATTTGCAGTAAGGTGAGGCCAATTCTATTACAAGACAAAATATTGGCAGGCTTATACTTCGCCAGTACATTTAGAATTTGTGAGTGAATACCATGTCTCTGTTTGTGCCACAATAACTTCTCACTCTGCTGAAAATGACTATTCCAATACCTCATTTTTTCTCCTAGACCTTCTAGACCATTTTTTTTCTCCCACCAGAAAGGTGAGCTGCTTGGCATTGCCGACGCTAGCTCCAGCATAAAGACCCAAAACTTTTTTTTCTTGCTTTCCTCCTTAAACAAATTCTCATTTGTGTTCCAGTTGTGGCCTGAGACTGACCAGACAGGACAGAGAAGGGGCAAGCCAGCTTCACGCTAGGCAAGCTCCTGGTTTTCGTTTCTCAGTGCTCCTCATGCTAATGCTGTTATCCAGTCTGCACCCCCTTTGTTCTCAACCACTCCAGCAGTGTGGTAAGTGCTTGAGTTTGTGGCGTGACTATAAAGTTCCTGGTCCTCCACGGTTACCAGAGAGGGCCATGATTTGTTGCTGGGGAATTTAACAAAGAGAGGCACTTCTCAGTCAGGGAGTTGTCTCGCTGCTGCTTGAGGCATGGCTCTTGGTGGTTATGTCCTCACACTACAGAGTTGTACTGTACACACACACACACACACACACACACACACACACACACACAGCCATGCTCCTGGGGACTGCATTGCCCCTTTTCACTCAATTTATCAATAAGTCACAATGTGACACAGGTGTGACCTGAAGGGTGAAGGTGGGAGCACACAAAATACGGTGTGTGCTTTCCTACCTGCACTGGCAGGTGCTGGATGGCAGTAGCTAACTGTGCTTTGTGCTGCTACTTGCTGCTGTACTGTTCAGCTGTGTCCCTCCAAACAAGACTATCTCTTGGATCTAAAGCGTCTGCCTTACTCCCACCCAATGAATTTTTGATCACTGCAATGGTTCCCAGACAGTGATCTGTCAGCCACCAGAAGTCTATGGTGCACTTGCTGGTGGCCCATGGAGAGCTGGCAGGTCACATGGTGCTCACTCCCTCCTTGTTTCCAGCTGCTAACTGCATTGAAAGAAGCTAGACATCCCCTGAATAGTTTCCTAATATTACTGTTCCTTGTAAACAACTGCTGTGGGTGCCACAAGTATGTTACGGGATTGTCTGCATGCTGGTGAATGAGAGCACACGGTCCATTTGTGTATTCAGGTGTAGTCTAAATGACAATAACATTTGAGAATGCCTCATGCAACTGAACAAAAACAAAGCAAAGTATGTCCAAACGACCTCCCTAAAAGGACAGAATGATCTAGGCCAAACAAGGAAATATAAAGGGCATTCACATCAAAACGTAATTACTAAATTACAGCATGTAGTAAACTGCGTACAGCCATTTCATCACACAGCTTGGCTAGTCAAACACAGCGAGCCCGATTCTGTTGCTGAACAGTATGTAAAACTCAAAGCAACATCAGTAGGAGCCTAGTGCATGGAATGGCTGTTAAATGACTTGGACTGCAGAACGTAATACTGATGAAATATAGAGCCTGGTCTTGTCAAATAAACTCATAATTAAATAGATGTGATTGTTTCACTCCTTCTCCCCACTTGTTAGGCTGTTCAGAGAGAGAGAACATGCTTCAGGGAGACAATATATTTTTAGGTTTAAACTATTGTGTATTTTAAAACAATAATAAAAATGGGCACTGTTTTTCACCTGTTGTATTTTGCACTATAAATCCAGGTTGTAAGTATCCTGTTTTGTTTTATTTTTTTCTGGAAGGTGTTGGACAACTGGAGACGTAGTCAGATTATCGCATTAGAGGTAACAAGTAAAAGTACAGTAAAACTTGATGGACTGTAATTTTCATTCAGTGTTAAAGGGAACTAGCTCTCTGTTAAAGATTTAACAGCCCTACGCTTCTAGTAAGTCTTGAGAGTTTCCAATCCACTCCTCTCTCTACTCCAAGCAGATCTCCAGAAACCGCAAGAGCTGATATTCATGGTGCTTCTAAAGTACAAAAACCTTTCAAAATAAATCCCCAAACCTTTCAGGCTGCCTTTGTGCATTATTAAGAAGGAAAATGTAGGGCACAATCTTCCCTGCCCCTTTTCCTTTTCATATAAACTTTTAAAGAGCGACAGTCTAACTGACTTTACCTCACATTGAGTATGTACACAAATCCCCATTCCCAGGCCTCCCTGGCAAATGGAGCAGTTGTGAATCTGCTGGATGGAGCTGTGGTGATTTCAGGATGAGAGGGCCAAAGTCATCAGTTCCTTCTACACGCAGAATGGAGAAATCTTTCACATGCATCTCTGGTATCAGCTATTGGTGGGAGCTGTTTACAGGACAATAGGAGGGAAGCCCTCAACTGCTAGTGGCCAAGGAACAAAGGCATAGTAATTGCTCTGTTTTTATGATACACCTTTATCTCCTTCTATAAGCTGTGTTTAAGAACTGAATGGCAGGGAGAGAAATGTTTTGGGACTATGTGACCCCTTGAAATTTAGTTGTTGTCTGACAAATGCCAGCCAAGGGACTCAAGGAGCTAGCAATAGTGAATGCAATTTGGGCTGGATAGAGACCTGAAGCGTGGAGTTGTGCATCTGATTAAACATCCAGCTGAGCCTACAAACCCCCAAAAGTTAGCCCTTTTCATCTCCAAATATGCATTAGGAACTGAATAAGCGCTTGAGTAAATAACAATTGATTCTTCTCACCATTGGCTCACTGATATTCCCATGATCTCAGTTGAATTTTTTTTTTAATATATCGGATTAATATTCCATGTCTACCTCTACCCATATGACCTCCTTTGCATAGTCCATTTGTCTTCTGATCTGGGCACACGTTTCTTGCATGAATGGCAGGCACATTGCAGGAGATGCTACTGACTTAGGAATTATGGAAAAATTATGTTCACAGTTGTGTGCCTGAAAATGAGAGATCAGGTTTGTAGCCTCAAAAGCAGGGCCGGCTCCAGGCACCAGCTGAGCAAGCTGGTGCTTGGGGCGGCAGATTCTAGGGGGCGGCATCCGCCCAATCCTAAGGCGGCACTGACTTTTTTTTTTTTTTTTTTGCTGCTCTGGCCGCCCTGTAGGGGGCAGAGGAGGGGAGCGCCCTGCAGCAAGCCCGGCAGGGCAGCCCGCATCCTTCCCTCCCCGCCGACCGGAGCAGCTGCAGCTCGGAGCCCTCCCGGCAGGCGGCGCGGAGGTGGTGAGCGCCCCTCTGAAGCCCTGGCTGCCCCCCTGCTCTCTCACCCCCCCCCGCTCCCTCCCCTTCCCCCCATTAGACCGGGCCGCACTCTGCAGCACAGGGAGTCCCCTGGCTCCGGCCGCCCTGTAGGGTTTTTGTTTTGTTCTCCCCTGCTTTGCCGTTCCCCCACCCCCGCTTTGCCGCTCCAGCCACGCCGCAGGTTGTTTTTTTTTTCACCTGCTTTGCCGCTCCAGCCCTGCAGGTTTTTTGTTTTTCCCCCACCCTGCTTCACCGCTCCGGCTGTGCTGCAGGTTTGGTTTTTTTCTTCCCTGCTTTGCCATTCCAGCTGCGCCGTTTTTGTCCCCCGCTTTGCCGCTGTGGCTGCACCGTGTTTTCTTTTTCTTTTCTTCACCTGCTTTGCCGCTCCAGCTCCCTGTTTCCCCCTTTACCGCTCCAGCCCCACCGTGTTTTATGTTTTATGTTGTTGTTTTTCCCCCTGCATTGCTGCTCCAGCTGTGCTGCAGTTTTCCCCCTTCCCCTTTGCCATTCTAGCCCCGCTGTTTCTTTGTCCCCCACCCCCACCCCGCTTTGCCGCTCTGGCCCCGCTGTGGTTTTGTTTTTGTTTTTTCCCCTGCTTTGCCGCTCCGGTGGCCCCCCCCCTTTTTTTTTTGCTTGGGGTGGCAAAAAAGCCAGAGCTGGCCCTGCCCACCATTATGAGTTCAGAGAACAGGTGCTCCGCACTTACTGAACTATTATGGAAAGTTCATCTCACAGTTAGCCACACTGCTAAAACCACTTCATGAGCTCCTTGGGCAGAACAAGGCCTGGAAGTGGACTGAAGCCTGTGATGTTGCATTTAACAAAGCTAAGGATGCATTGCTAAATTCTGAAGTTCTAACGCACTTTGATCCATCCTTACCCCTACAATTGGCCTGCGATGCCTCCCCTTATGGAGTGGGAGCAGTCGTGTCACACATTATACCTTCGGGAGAAGAGAGACCTATTGCTTTTGCTTCACGCACTCTAGGCAAAGCAGAAACTAACTACGCCCAAATTGAACGTGAGGCATTAGGAATTGTTTTTGGAATTTTGAAGTTTCATCAGTACCTGATTGGGCGAAAGTTTACTCTTCTCACAGACCATCGACCTCTGACGTCAATTTTTGGACCCTACACAGGCATTCCCCCATTAGCTGCTAGTCGTATGCAACGTTGGGCATTGTTACTTTCAGCACACACATATGAAATCGAATATCGGAAATCCACTCTGCACGGCAATGCAGATGGCCTCTCAAGGTTGCCTTTGCCGGTCAAACATCAAGATAGTGCCCAAAAGGAAATCTTCTACTTTGAACAGGTACTCAGATAAACTCTGCTACTCAGATAAAGAAGGCAACTCGCGTTGACCCAGTATTGTCCCAAGTTATGGACCTGGTGATGCATGGAAAATCTCAACAAACCTCTCCAGTCTCACCCGACCCTGTAATCTACATGTCCAGGAGGACGGAGTTATCGGTCCAATCTGGTTGTTTGTTGTGGGGGAGACGTGTCATTATTCCACCACCACTGAGATCACAGATGTTAGCACAGCTACATTCCGGTCACTGTGGAATAGTGCGCATGAAGGAAATTGCACGAAGCTATTTTTGGTGGCCTGGATTGGACAGTGCTATTGAAGAGAAGGCAAAAGCTTGTATGTCATGTCAGGGTGTGAGGAATGCACCCCAGTGGGCACCCCTACACCCATGGGACTGGCCTGAAAACCCGTGGCAACGTATTCACGTTGACTTCGCTGGCCCCCTTGAAGGAAGCATGTTCTTGGTGGCAGTAGATGCCCATTCTAAATGGCCAGAAGTCTCTATAATGCAGTCCACTACTGCAGAGAGTACTATCCAAAAACTACGAGGACTCTTTAGTCGTTTTGGTCTGCCAGAACAACTTGTGAGCGACAACGGACCGCAGTTCGTATCTCAGGAGTTTCAAAATTTTATGAAGGCAAACGGGATACACCACATCACGTCAGCACCATATCATCCATCCACCAACGGATTAGCTGAAAGATTTGTGCAGACAATGAAACACGCTTTGAAATCAGCAAGGGGACAACACTCCATTCAAAAGCGTCTGGATACCTTCTTACTTTCCTACAGAAACACACCTCATGCTACGACCAAGGCATCTCCGGCCTTTCTAATGATGGGACGACAGCTGCGCACTTGCTTTGATCTGCTGAAACCTTCTGAACCCCGACAAATTGTGCAACATCAGCAGCAAAATCAAGTTATCAGACGAGCACCCAGAGCAAAAGAGCGAACCTTTAGCCCGGGACAGCCAGTTTTGGCTCGGAATTATACTTCCAGAGCTAAATGGGTCCCTGCCACAATCATCACTCAAACAGGACCTGTTTCCTACACAGTCCGGACTGCAGAGAATCTTACCTGGCGGCGACATGTAGATCAGCTGTTGCCAGATCATGCCATCCTCAGGACACATCTGCAGTTGAGTGGTCTGACTTCACCATTTCTGGTGAGACACCGAATCACAAATCACCTGTTTCTGACTGTTCTCCTCCATTACTGCCGGCAGCTGAGATACCCCTTTGCCCAGCACGAGCTGATACCACCTCCTCACCTGTTTGTGCTGCGGACCCAGAGCCCATGGTACTTTCGGGTGCAACAACACCAGAAGTTCGCCATAATCCACCTAGAGACAGAAGGCCTCCTCATCGGCTGGATCTTTAGCTAGGGCGAACCCACGGTTATGGGGCAAAATAATCCCCAGGGTTTAGCCGGGAATGGAGGCAGTCTACCCTCCTTCTCTAGTCTAGTGTGTGTTTTATTTAGGGGATGTTCTTATTAGGGGGGAGGAATATGTTGTGTATTTGGTTGTCATGGTTTTTGTTCCTATGGCAACTGAGTTAGATTATTAGGGGATAGCCCAGCCGGTTTTGGCCGGTTGGGTGAGCTCTGTGTCTGTAAATAAAATGGTAGTTTTGTTAGCTGTCTGCTGTCTGGCCTCAAGTGATTTCTTCCTAAACCGGCTGCCCCCAAGGATATAACATAATCCCTTCTGGAACCTAGCCTTTTAAGTGAAATCCTGTACACACAATATTTTTCTAACCCTGTGAAGTTACACAATGGGGAAATGGTAAATATGCCTTGTAGGGAATCATCTGCCACTCAGCAATAATGCTGATGAATCAGAATATTTTGCATTTATATAGTACTTCCAATCTGAGGAGCTCAAAGTGCTTTATAGCTGTTCATGGATTTAGCCTTGCAATACTCCTAGGAGGGAAGTGGTATTATCCTTGTTGTTGTGCACAGGAGGAAGATGAAAAATCGAGATGTTAAGGAATTTACCCATGTATAAACACCTCTGTGGTTGGAAATGGAACTTCCTTCTCCTGGCTCTTAGTTGTGCTTTAGCCACATGGCCATCCCTAGATCCTTCAATGAACCCAGAGTGGCCTGTTGTTTATAGTATTGCTACATGTTTCAAAGCCACGGGAGTATCTTGTGCATAGAAAGGAGTTTGTCACAACATTCAGAAGAAACATAAGGCTAAGGGAGCTGTTAGCAGCAACGCAATAAACAGTGTGATGCTAGCTGAATGATTTGTGCAATCTGGAACTCAGGAGAGTCTCATTTATATGTTGATCCGTAAATCCCAAAGTGCTCAGAAGGAGGGAACAGAACTATGACAATTCAGGACTAAGGAGAGCGAGAGCCAAATGGACCATAAAGACACAGTTTGCTATTTATGGAGCAAATTCTCTGATATACTGTGCTAATGTAAACCAAGCTATCAGAAAATCTGCATGGTACCAGACATAAAAGATTAAGGAACAGTAGAACTCATACCAGCAATAGATTCTGATCTGGATTTGTTATGGCCCTGTCATGAGGCAGCAAGTAAAATGGATGTTTCATTCTCCTGTCATGTGTATCAGTAGATCATTGTACAGTGAACATAATACAACTGAAAGGGAGGTGCTTATGTCAGCACTCCTGCACAAGGCTTATGTGCCACTGAAAAGATATTTTGGGGTCTTACAAGGAACTTAAGCTGGTTGAGAATGTCCATCCATTTTTTGATTGGAAAAGAGATTATTTTAAAATGTGGTGGTGTTTTTTAGTAAAATTTTCATACTGCAAAGAAAAAATTAGATGAATTGAATACCAACTTCAATATCAAATCATGTTTGTGTATGCCATGTATAATATTTACTTATATTAACTTCACCGTAGTTTGTACCAGGAACTGGCTACAGATCTTGTATATGAAACAGTTAAATATAATCAGTCCAAGATCTGTAATTCTGTCAGATGAATAATTATTAAATGAGACATGTACTGTCCTATTTAATACATAATGAAACTCCTCTGATGGATGAGAATAAAGCTATTAAGATATTTCACTGAAAGAAGAGACTATACAAGGAAAATAACTGTTTTTCATCAAAATGTTCCATTGCTAGCGATCTTAATATGCAGAGTTATATATGTGAAGATCAACTATTTGTATTTGGTGATTTGTAAATCAGATCAAATAACTAATGGCTGCATGGTTGTTAATATCCTCCCTTAGTTACATGGTGCGGAATTTGTTCATTATAATAAGTGCTGTACATTTTGTCATGCAGCATGTTGGCATGTTCAGTGAATGGAAGTAGCTGCATTTTGGCTCCAAGTTGGAGAAAGCAGTGTCTGAGAATAGCTGTGTAATGAGTCACTGGGCAAATCCACAATCTCTCAGGGTTTCAGGTTCTGCACCGTGAGACCTTCCATAGCGAACAAAAAGCTATTGTCAATGTCTGCCCCTTTTCGATCATGGTCCCCAAGTGTCACAGTGACATCACCTGAATCAGCATTGCCAAGTCTCTTCAGACCGAGTTGGACTGTTTTGTTTCCAGATGTCTATCCCTGCACAGTGATTTCAAGTCCCAGTTGCATGTTGCTGACATAGCTGGAGATTTTTTTGAGGATACCTAAACTGCCTTGTTTGGAAGTGGATAACAACACTGTTATAGCCCTAAGCCCACAGCCGGTTCCTGGGAAATACTGCCACTTTCTCAGGAATGGATTGTATATTTTTGTATGAAGGCAGCATCTGCCAAACTGCTTAAATAGAGTTTTTTGTGTGTGCCAGTGTCATAAGACAGAATAAATAATACCCAGGCAGCCTGAAGTACTATCTTTAGGCTTAGGCTGAATGTGCCCTCTGCCTGCCAAATACAAATCAGAACCAAAATGCCTCCCTATTTCCTGCCCGAAGAGTGAAATTGATTTATTTCTCGTTACGTTATAGCACTTCTAAATCTGGGTGTATTCTGGTGAGTGCCAGGCAACTACACAGCTGTCCCTGACCACCCTGATAGCCCTGGCATAATCTCCTGCATGGAGTTACCTAAAGTGTATAGGGACCTGGAAATCTAGTCCCATATGCCTTCTGGCTTAAAGCTTCCTGCCAAAAGCACAAAACTCCCTTTTGAGAAGACTGAGTGCTTCTCCAGCTAGTCCAGAGTTTTGACAGTCTGGGAGGGCCTAAAACAGGTTCAGAAAACTACTGGTGTCATTCCTGCACTCAAATCGGAAGCTAACCGTGCCAAAAGATTTTGAAGAAAAAGTTTGTATCTCCCCAAAGATCAGTCACATGACATGCACATCCAACCCCTCAAAAACAGAATCTAAGCACTTGATGTGAGCAGGGTATTTTGCAAACACCTCCATTTTGGCAGAAATGCTGTGGAAGCTTCAGAAAAAATTGCTCATTACTTAGTATGAGCCCTGCCTTACCCATCAGTAAGGGTGCGCTGAACCATTGTCTTGTCAGGACTGAATGAGGTAATCAAGAAGAACCTCCAAACAAAGCTTTGTGGGGGATGGTAGGACAGATTGGAGATCAGCTGATTTTATTTTCCACTACCGTTTATTAGCAAAGTCTCCCTTCTCCAGTTCTCCCTTTCTACATGCAAACCCTGCACACACACTAACGGAAAGCTACAGACATCCTAAAAGCACTACCTGTTAGATTGCATTACTGAATGGTAGACAGGTTGCTCAGATCTAATGTAATACACATCAAGGGGTAATGCTTCCTGGCGTGTGTGCATATATCAGTAAAGGGTGATGACATTTTAAATGTGGCTGTATGTTATTGTGACTCCTCATTGGGTTATCTGTGTTTCAATCAGCAGTGTTTGATTTGATAGATTTTCCCCCACATCTAGAATTGACTAGCTGATCACTAACACTTCTAAATAAGAAAGCTGATTGCTGCTTCACTTGATTGGAAAAAAAAATGGCAAAACGATGGGGAGGCTAGAGAAGGAGTTAGGTGTTTTGTGCACAACCATTATGGAAACCACATAAGTAACTTTTAACCAAAAGTGAAGCTGTCTAAAATTTTTGCTGAGTGGAATGAGGAGTTGTTTCTGACAGGCCTCCACACTTGAGTGCAAAATCAGAATCAGCTGTGAACAATCAAGGAAGTCCCTTGACTTCCTTGCATAGCTTGGTAAAGCACTCAGATCTGTGAGCTTGATCCTGAGTCAACTGTCACATAAATTGGTGTAAACCAGGCATACTTGATGTAAAACGGGTGCAAGAAGTGTTTCAGGCTTCTGTGCCTTATCTTGAAACGAGGCCTAATATGGTTGAAAGGTTAATAGCAATCAGGGGCGGCTCCAGGCCCCAGCACGCCAAGCGTGTGCTTGGGGTGGCATGCTGCGGGGGGCGCTCTGCCGGTCACCGGGAGGGTGGCAGGCGGCTCCGGTGGACCTCCCGCAGACGTGCCTGCGGAGGGTCTGCTGGTCCCGCAGCTTCGGTGGAGCATCCGCAGGCACGCCACAACCGGCAGAGCGGCCCCCGCGGCGTGCCGCCGTGCTTGGGCGGCGAAATGGCTAGAGCCGCACCTGATAGCAATGTGATCTAATTTAAAGTGTCTACCAAGCTGTATTCAAACAGGATGCATTGCAGCACTTTTGGTTTTGTTCAGAGGATTAAATGGAAGGTTAAAAGAAATATGATTTAAAAGAGGTAGTAAAGGGAAGAATAATTAGTATGAGGGCCTGGTCAGACCCATACCATGGTGTTCAGCCTCTAATAATACTCTTTGCTCCACTTCATTCCACTACTGCTGCATTGAGGTCCTCTGCTCTTGTTGCTTGGGGGGTTGAGAAATGTGGCCTTTTCATTATGTATTGCATTCGAGTACTCCTAACTTTCCCCAGTGCGCAATGTAATACACAAAATGCAACGTGTTAAAAGTAGCCATCAATGGTACATATCACTCATGTGACTGCAAAGCTGTTGCCATATAGATTTATAAACCTGGATGACCCCAGGCCAGGGGTCTGCAACCCGCGGCTCTGGAGCCGCATGCGGCTCTTCAGCCTCCTTGTTGTGGCTCCCTTCGGCCTTGACAAAAGAAAAAAAAAGAATAACGGTTATTTATTAATTTAATTTTTATTTATATATTATTTTATTTTTGTTTATTTTGTTGCACAGTTAACTTGGAGTTCGAGGTGATACTTTAACATCGAATTTTTAAAAGGTTTTTATAATTTGTCAATTAAAATATGCGTCACATCCACGTCTATAGCCCTCGCCTTTACCTGCAGGCGACTTCTTGAGTGTGCGACCCCCGCGGTAAGCTAACCATGAATACATCCCAAAAAAGAAAAATCTCAGAAGAAAATAGAGAGTTTAATTCTTCATGGACAGATTCCTTTGCCTTCACTGCCAACGATGCTGGCTTACCTGTGTGCTTGATATGTGGCGAGAAATTAGCAAACAACAAAAAATGTAACGTTGAAAGACATTTTCAAAACAAGCACTCAGCATTTTCTGAAAAGTACCCAACTGAAGATGGGCGAAAGAGAGCGATTTCGGAACTACTACGGAAAGTTGAGCAGAGCAAACATACTTTCAAGAAGTGGATCAACTCTCCAAACTCAGCTACAGCTGCTAGTTTTGTGGCAGCTCATGAGATCGTAAGGAGGGGGAAGCCGTTAACAGACGGAGAATACATGAAAGAATCGTTCATAAAAATATCAGAGCATCTATTCTCCGAATTCAAAAACAAAGAGGAAATTATTCAGAAAATTAAAGAAATGCCTCTCTCTGCAAAGACCATCAAGGACAGGACCACTAAAATGGCAACAAACATCACCAGTAAGCAAATTGATGACATCAATTCAGCTCAAGCATATTCAATTGCCTGTGATGAGTCAAGTGATGTAAACGATATTGAGCAGACAGCACTGTTATGCAGATATGTGAACTCTGATGGGCCGCGGGAAGAACTGATTGAACTCATACCGCTAAAGGGCCAAACGCGGGGACAGGACATTTGTGAGGCTGTTTTGAGTTGTCTAAAAGCCAAAGGAATAAACACCACTCACCTGGTGTCAGTGTCTACTGATGGTGCACCCAGTATGAGAGGAGCACAGAAGGGCTTTGTGAATTTATTTCAAAAGTCGCTGGATCGAGAGCTGATGACGTTTCACTGCATCTTGCACCAAGAAGCACTGTGCGCTCAAACATTCCCCCTGAATGTGTGGAAGTGATGAACCTCGTTATTAAGATAGTGAACAAAATAATTGCAAATGGGTTAAACCACCGACAGTTTTGTTCATGGGAGATGAAGTCAAGAGCGCATATTTGGATCTCCTGCTGCACAACAGAGTTCGGTGGCTGTCAAGGGGAGACGTGCTGAAACGCTTCGCTGCTTGTCTGGAACATGTGAAAACCTTCTTGGAAAGCAAAGGCCTCAGCTATCCCAAACTGGGAGACCTCGATTGGCTGGAAAAGTTTTATTTCATGGTGGATATGACAAGTCACTTAAACACGCTGAATAAAAATCTCCAGGGAAAGGGAAGCACGGCCCTGCAGTTGCTGGAGGATGTTCTGGCGTTTGAGCACAAGATGACAGTGTTTGCCAGAGATGTACAGAGAGGTACGCTCTCTCACTTCCCCTCCCTGAGAGAGTTCAAAGAAGAGAACAATCACATAAATTGTGATTATTTACACCGTGCAATTATGGCAATGCAAGCTGCATTTGGAGAAAGATTCAGCGAGTTCAGAAAGGAAAAAAACACTCTCTGTCCTTCACTGTCACACCGCTGGACATCGACCCATCCCTGCTGAACATATCCGCATTCACAGGGATAAGTCAGCCCGATCTTGAAATTGAACTGGCCGACATAGCGGATAAAGACTTATGGGTGTCCAAGTTCAAAAGCCTGACAGCGGATCTCGAAGAAGTCGCCCGTCAGAAGGCCACTCTCGCTAAAGAGCACAAATGGAATGATATTGAAAACCTCCCCACACCCGACAAACTTGTTTTTGAAACATGGAGTGCCATTCCCGACACGTATATGAACATGAAAAAGTATGCATTTGGAGTCCTGTCCATCTTTGGCTCAACATACTTATGCGAGCAAGTTTTCTCGAGCATGAACTTCATAAAGTCCAAATATCGCTCCCGCCTCACAAATGAGAGCCTACAGTCCTGTGTGAAGATCAAAGTCACATCTTACAGCCCCGACATAGGGAAGATCAGCATCGAGCTTCAGAAACAGAAGTCACATTAAACAGGTGAGAACACTAGCATTTAATAGGCTATTATTATTCAGAAAAAAACATTTATTTCAGACCCGGAGCTGATGTAGTTTTTTATTGTATGTTCAGGTGCTTCGGTTGATTGCTGGCCGAGAAAGAAACCCGAAGAGGATGAGAGCACACTGAAATGGACTTGTCAAAAAACATTCCTAATTTTATGTTTACTTTTTTAAAACTGCTAAGCTGCAACTATATGTTTTTTATATTAAAGTGGGCTATGTTTTATTTTAATTTTACACAAATACGGGAAGGACTCAAAAAGGCCTGCATAGTTCAGTGTTTAATTTATTTCAAAGTAGGCCTACACACGCACACTGCACTTCTGTTTGTTGTATTCTGTTGTTGTAACAGGTAAAATTAAAAAAAGATTAAAACTTTTAAAAGTTTATAAGCAGTGTTACGTTTTGCGGCTCCAGACTATTTTTCTTTAGTGGAAGAGGGGGCAAAATGGCTCTTTTGATAGTAAAGGTTGCCGACCCCTGCCCCAGGCAGAGTAATGATGGGTTCTGCTGGCACCTGGTAAAAAAGCTGGAGGCGTACATTGTGGTGAGGTGTTTTGAGCAGTGAAATGATTACTGTAGCCAGGGGAAGATCTATAATGCAGCAGGTGGGGAAATGCTGATTGAAAAATCCTAAAATGGCAGCCTGCTACAAAGAAGGTAGAGCCTGTCAGCACATTTCTGTGGCTGGCATGAAGGCTGCTTCTGACAGCTCTTTCTGACCTGGTCGTCTTTGACCTTCCCAGCTGCCAGATGTGGTCACCTGAAGCTGACATGTTCATTTTACCAGTATCCATGAGACCATAACTAGGTATCTTAAGCATTGTTTCAGTCCCATAGCTCCATTTTTCTGTAATTTCACTGCCCAAAGATTGGCTGGAAACCAAAATGAACTCCTATAAGGTACCACTAATTGCCTCCATTTCCTAAGCTATGAAACCAGCTCAGCTGTGAAGTTTGCAGAAAAGATAAAAAACTTGCTGAAAACCCAAAGCTGCAACTGAGCTTTCTTGGTGAAATGAACTCTATCTCTTGCTATTGCTCTTTTTGAGCATCTGCTTATCCTTATAAGATGCAGAAGTCCAGGACTGAGTCCCCTGCCCCATCAGAGAAATTAGATGCTAGCAAAAATTGAGATGTCTGGAGGTGTGGTATAAGAGATTACTTTATGTACAAGGAATATATTCACATCAAACAAGGGAACTGCTAGTGACTTGATCAAAATTGCTGCTTTGTGATTTATTTTTTCCCGTTGCATTAATTCATTTCAACTCATGATAAGTCTTTATTTCCTTCTCTTAAAAAACCCCTCTGTATTGTAGTTCCAGCAACCTAAAAATAAGCCCAGATCTTACATCATGCAGTCATATTTGATTCTTGTATATATCTAATCTACCAAGGTAGTTATGGCATCTAGTGTTTATTTAAGCATCACAAGGCAGATCGTATCAGTAATATTTCAGTTGTGATGGAAAACAAGAACTTCATCAGCAATTATGAACCCTAAAGATCCTACGGCTCTTTTCAAAAGAGTTTTAGCCCTGGTGTCTTGACCGATCTCACTTAGCCAATTTGTGTATTTTTACCTTTTGTCTAAATAAATTCCTCCTGAGGTTTCTATTGGGTATAATATTATTCTTTGTATTCTGTTCCAAACTGTTCTGAAATGCTGGTGTGCACTGGTAAACAGCTGTTTTATTCTACCCAAGAGGTGGCTGCCATTTCTTAGGAGTGGGCTGAAGATGCTGCTGTATAATCTTTGCCTGCTGTGCTTAGGTGTTCGGGTTATTTCATTACTCGTAAAGCACTTTGAGAGCCTCAGGTGATAGAAGTGCAAAGCCTACATGATATTCATAATCACTGATGGTGACTACAAGATAGCATTTAAAACACTGGTGGCAACTGCAGAATAGTGTGAAGATTTTATTTTTATTGTGGTAGTCATGCTGAGGGTCACTATTTGCAGCAGGTGAAGGAATAATTGATGGCCATTTCAGAGCCATCCCTATCATCACAAAGGGTTAAAGATCAATGGCCAACCCTTTTTTCCCATAAAATTAAATGAAAAAGGCTTGAGTCTCTTTTCACACTGGGTTTATATCAATGGAACATTTTGTCTTCCATGAAGTTATTCCTGACCTACAATAGTACATGTGAGAGGAAAATTGGGGACCATAGAGTTTAAGATCCCAAACTAGTGAAGTGCATTGACTTAAATTTCATACCAACATTTGAAAAATAAATCTCTGTGAATCAGCTCCCCCTGGCAAAGACTTGGGGTTCAAGGTTGTATCCCAGTAATAAGACCACTAATGTCCCAAACTCTAAAAATGTTCTTCTGTGTGTTTACTGGTATATCACTTTTTAGGGGTTTACGCGTTCTCTTGTAGCGTCGGAAATACACTGGAACAGATGGTTGTTACCCTGCACACCTTGTGATTTGTGCACAAAACTGTTGTCTTCCCCACCTTTCTGAGTTCTGTAGTGAGGTCTCACATTATTAAGACCTAATAGCTTTTATAAAATATACTGCAGATCATTTACTAGTGCACGATGAAGTGTTGTCATCCATTCCAACTCTTGATTTCACTTGCTATTTCACAACATTCAGTTTCCCAGTATTAATGAGAATCGGTGAAAATTTTACTGTACTTAGACTCAGATTTCTTGATAACCAACTTATCTCATTGCCAATAAAAATCGGACTCTCTTAAGGGTAAGAGGCTATAGCTGTGCACCAGGAGCATCTCTGTCTCCCCATTCTTTTGTAAACTCATAAAATGTCACTTCTTGCTCTAGATTCAGTATTGATTTCAGGCATCCCACATGCATCTGTTGCATTGGAGGAGTAGGCACACAGGTAGTGGGGTTTTCAATGACAGGTGGATGACAGGTGTTGCATATAGTATCTAGTGAAGCCAAATTTATTCTAGAGGGCTTTACAAAACTAATCTATGTAGGGTTTACACAAGGTAGAAAGTGCTAACGACACTATGTTGGAAAGATGGTATAACACATATGCACAATTTGCGATACGACTCATATCACATATACACAGCTTCTCTGATAAGCTAGAGACTTAGTGGGGAATGAGAATACCACTGTCTGTAGCAGAACAAACTGGAAATCTTTATTTGTCTAAAGATCTGTCTCTTTAACCAGAGTATCATTTTTATTGTGCTTTGGGCTAGAAACTGGTCAGCTGCTGTGTGACCTCATGCCTGGCTGAACATCACACTAGTGAGTCTTTGTGAGGTCATGGGGCATAGAAAGCATTTAGTTTTTCTTACTGTTGAGCCATTTGATTAGAGACAGATGCCACTACTGAAGTATGCAAAGAGCACAGTCTGTTACTGCAATATACAATACATGCAATCATTTCCCTCAAAGAACTGAGACATATATAACAGACCAAGGGCTTGGTCCCATCCCGCTGAACTCAATGGAAGTTTAACTACTGGTCGCAGTGGGACAAGGTTCGGGTTTCTTCCGAGGTAAGAACATTACAGCTTTTTTATGTAAAATAGTTATTTAATGTACTGAACTGTACACAACTGGAAGGAGTGGGAACAAGAGCAGGATAGAGGAGGGCATAATTGCAAGCCTGATGGCACTGCTCTCTTGCATTGCCAGCATGGATAATATGAGAGAGAACCAGAAGGAGAGGTGCAAGAGCAGCACTATTTCCAAAACCCTGGCTACAGTGACGAAAAGGAGGGTAATGAAATATTTGGGGTCCAAATACAAGAAATGAAACCCAAAGGAAAAACTGCAGTGGGCTTACCTTTGTAGAATTCAGGGCTACACAATCACCCTACACTTACAGGACTGGAAGGCTAAAACCTTTTGAAACATGAACCTAAATTGAGATAGTTCAATCCTTATTTAGGCATCTAAATAAAAATAGCTTGATTTTTCAGCTCTCCTGGTCTTGAATGGAGTGATTGGATTTACAGTGTAAATGATGTCAGAATCTGGCCCTGTGATGTGACATGACACGCCTCATTGTTGATGGTGCCTTTCAAGCCAGATAGCAAGAGAAATGCGGTGGCACGCCCTACCAGGCAGCACTGGAGACCGTTCAGAGCTGCTGGCAGGGAACTGTTTAAAACTGAAATGAGGTGGCCCATGAAGACCATTATAAGAGCAATGCAATGGCACAATATCCCCAAGCCCATCGAAATCCAGTCAGAGTTGAGAGTCTCTTTCCCTTAGTCTCCTTTAGAAATCCCAGCCTGAGCTTTCTGGGGTAGGGTTAATCTTTTTACTGTGTGCCTGTATTTTCCCAGAAGGAAATGAAATTTATTGGGAACAGAGACTTGCTTCACTCAGGCCCTGGTCCCAAATCCATTGAAATCAGTGGAAAGACTTTCATACCCCTATGTGGATACCGACTGGGCCCTCACCTCTATCTTAGGCTTTTCTGAATCTCCTATCACTTTAGTGTCTAATACTTTTCAAACTTTGGGCTTGTCTAAACAAGGGCACTCACTGAATTAAGCTGAAGCAAATTAAGGTCACTTTATTTCTGAATGAGAACTTTCACACATGGGTCTTAATGCACCTTAACTAATGCAATTTAACATTATTACTTTAGTTAATTTGGCTTTATTTTCCTGAGTGTCCCCTGTGTAGACATGTTCTTTGGAGCTCCCTGCAAGAGGCAAATATCTGTTGTTTAATTACATGGCTTGGTGCTTAATGTTTCTGCTGTATCCAGACATGTTGCCATACACCCAAAGGGCCAAATTATGTCCTTACTCCTGATGTAGGGTGCTAGTCCCAATGAAATCAAAGGAGCTACTTATGGAGTATGTTACTGTGACACTGCACCCCATATTCACCATAGTGCTATGCTTGTGTTATGATTATGAGGCATTTTGTACAAAATAAGTCATGCGAGTGTCAATGGAAAAGTTCTGATTGGCTGAAGGTGATTACCCTATTTGTATGCATGTATCATTTATGTATCTAAAGTTATGAATATTGACTACGCATCTGTATTTCAAATGTGTTTGCTCCTGGGTAACACCCACAAAGTTCGTTTACATCCAGTCTAGCCAGCACATCATGAAGGGGCTATCCAAAGTAATGGCTCATCAGCAAAGACAATGAGCCATGGGAAAAGCTTATCCTCCCCTGATGATCTTTCCTGTGGACATTTCAGCCAAAATATAGGTAATGGCTGCCATGACTCTTCAAAGCGTGCAAGGACATGTGACTAGATCAGGTGATACTGGACTCCATTTTAGTGCCTGTATTTCCCAATAAACTGTGTTGGGGGCTTGGCTTGAAACAAAGAAGTTCCCTCTATATGGAAGAAACTATAAAAGAGGGAAGTGACATCACTGAGGGGCCTCACTCCCCTTACAACACAGCACCTGAAAGCACCTTAGGAACAAAGACTGAACAAGGGAAGTGGGGTTCCAGACAGGAAAGAAGGAAACCTGCCTGTGTATGGAAGCTTGGTTGACTGTTTGTATTATCTAACAGGGTGAGACACTGCTTGATTCAAATCCTATCCAGTTTGGAGAACTTAGATTGCATTTTGTTTTATTTCTTATGGTAATCTACTTTGATCTGTACGCTGTTGCTTATAATCATTTAAAATTTATCTTTCCATAATTAATACATTTGTTATATATTTTTTACCTAAACCAGTGTGGTGTTTAAAGTGTAAAGGGAAATCTGTGGAGGACCAGGGGCTGGTGCATTGTCCTCTCCACATTGAGGGAGGGGCGGACTGGGTAATAATCTTTACTGGTCAGGCTTTTGACCAGAGCAAGACGGTGCAGCTCTGGTGTCCTAGGCTGTGGAGCTGGGTGTGTCCCTGCTTGCGTAAAGGTCTGTGTGAGTGCAGGACTCAGCATGGTCTGCAGCTTGTCACTGCAGTACAGTGTAAAGGGAGCCCAGGCTAGTGAGACAGAGGGCTCAGTGATACCCCTGTTCCAGGTTGTACCCAGGGGACCCGTCACAGTTACTCTTACTTGCATTCAGTAGTATCACAATCTAGACCAAAGTGCCTGCAATAATGCTGGGGTACAGCTGTTAGAGCATAAATAAAGGTATGTTAGTATCCATTGCTCCACTGTACTCTCTTTCAGACACTGCCTGTGAATGATTCTTTCCACAGCCCACTAGTAAGACAATTAACCTATGCCAAGAACCTTGTAATGTTTTAGGTAAAGATGAAGCATTAGCATTTTGTTCCTTAACTTGAGATGGATCTGTTGTAATCTCCTCAATGGCTTTTGGATTATATTTAACAATGTTTCTTGTCATCCTATATTTTTTTTACAGGCCTCATTGATCCAAGCTAGTTTGTATTGATCACTTTGAACTAATTAAAATATCCCTATCTTTTTCTCCTAGGCTGAGCAGGGCAGATTCTGTGGGCAGTTTCTTTGGAGGAAACACAATGGAAAGGCGCAGTGGAAGACTGGCCAGCCTTCAAAAGCAGAAGCCCAATATATACCGAGAAACCGGGGTGAGGAGGTAAGAGGGGGCCTTGTGGCTGTCAGCATATGTTGGTTTTTAAGAACTGTATTAGAAAATACTTCAGTATATCCACTCTGTATTTCAGTCCATGCTATTGCTATTAGTGGTCTTGCAGATGCTGTACACCCACATGTGCTCGGCACTATACAGACACACATAGGAAGAGATGGTCCCTGCCAGCCAGAGAGTACAACCTGTAAAGACAGGGTGCAGGGAAGGGGATGCAATGTACAAGGAGAGTTGCTGACATTCAACTTGCTGGGACGCTGATTTTTATAGGATTTGAAACTATTTAAATGTTTCTTCTCTTGCCCATCCAGGAGATTTCATTTCCTTCTTTCCTATCCCCACCTACTCTAGTGTCATGAACCTAACATTTTAAAGACAGTCTGGTGGGTACCGATAGGGTGGGGGAAGATCCAAATGATTATTTTCCTGTTGGTACTGGAACCCATAACCTCTGACATAGTTAGTCAAGGGCCATAGTGCTAAACCATTCAGCCAGCTAACCTAGGATGTGATACTTTATATTCTACACAAAAAGCTAGAGATCTATCACACAGTGAATAGCAGAGTGATATAACGAGGACTTCATTACGCTTACAAAATACATTTACAAGTACCGGTATATCATGAATTATCCTAAATAAAACTACTCAGTTTAGCTAAATAAAAAAAATTGAATTACAGAAAGATAGCCCTCGTCAACAGTTAGTAAAGAATGCTAGCTGAGATAACCACGGATTTTCCCCTTGTACCAATAGCAACCATTGGCAAATGTTAACTTTCTAATGGATTCTACTATAAATACACTTATGATGCATTATCCTTGTTTTTGTTCATATACAGGACCCGCTCGTTTGGAATTGTTCTGAAAGTCATCAGTAAAATTCTGTTGCATTTGCAGTACCCAGACAGAGCTCTGGAATTGATACTCACAGCTGCCAAAGGGGCAATGTTTAAAATTTTAATCTTGTTTTGCTTTTAAATCATTTTACTGTAGTGTTTTCTGTGTTCCCTAGATCCCTAAAGGAGCATTGCTGATAGGGCGGTGATGCTATCTAAGGCAAAACAGCATAAGTTTTAAGTCTGAGCACTGTGTACAAACTGATGGTCTGAAATGAGCTCCGCTTTGCAGGGGTTCTATCCCATTTCCCTGGGGTTTGAAGACACTTTTGGATGTGGCAAAAAGGAATCTGATGACTTCCCTACACCTGTTTGACAAGGGTTCTACATTTATTTTGCAGTGGTTGCTATTAAAAAGTCAACGTTTCCTGGGTTACTATGCGGTGGTACCAGAGATACCACTGTTTTAATGCTTAAACTAGGAATTAGCCATTGTCTCTCAGATACTCCTGCCAATGATAATCACTGTCTGTTGGCTTGCAGGCTTTTTATTTGGTAGCACAAAAACTACCAGTGAGCCAGACCAATGTGGACATCCCATTATGATCAATGGAAAACTAGCATGCACCTGAAATTCTGGGCAGTAAAGATGATGTATACTAGCTGGGATAGGCCTAGAACATCTGTAGCAAGGTAAATCGACTCTGGAACATTCAGCAACAGTCTACTGTCTACATGGGAGCTCAGTGCCATGTCTTCCTTAAGAGAATTCCCCTTGAGAAGTGTGCATGGATAAAGGGTCACGACCTTTAATGAGGGGAAATGCTAAGTTTTTCACTGGATACCACACAGTCTTCACTTTCCTTGGAGAGGGTCCCTGTCATCATGGTCTCCTCTCTCCCTTAGGGTTTTCAAAAGACCGTACAGGAGTAAGCACTCTTCTAGTGCCACCCGATTGAAACGAGACTGCAGCCCTGAGCAGGACCATTGTCCACACAGTGACAGAGATGCAGAAGACTCAACAGAGCAGCCTACCTGCAGTTAGTTTGTACATCTCTCTGTCTTTCTCCTATGGCAAACCGGAGCAAGGGTGTTGTGCCGATGAAAGGCATGTGTAACCTGAAGTGGTATTGAGATGCTTGGAGGTTCCCCATTAAATTGTCAGGCTCTCTGGCTCTGCCAAGGATCAGGTGGCCACAAAATGGCTTGCAACTGCATCCTCACCTCAATCTAACCCCAGGTGTAGAAGAGCTGGTTTCCAGGATCTGGCCCATTACATTGTGAATTTAACAAAACTACGGGCCATAAGTAAGATAGCAGGCCCGATATGCCAGTGCTACCTATTCCTCTGGCTATAATGTAGAAGAGAGACCAAGAAAATACAGAGATGGAGAAAGTATCTCTGGTTTGACATGGAGGCTGAATTAATGAAGTGATGTTACTATGATAAGTGCAGGGAAACAGCCTCATCAGCTAATATTCTCTTCAAAGCAGCACCTTGGTAGGCACTAATGCCAGGGCCATGATGTGTCAGAACCAGGGACAGATCTGGTGAAGTATGTTGACAAATGGATTTGTTTCTTTGATAGGGACTTTAGCAGCTATAAAATCTGTATAGGATGCAAGTGTGTGACTACTGGATACAAACAAAAGCCCTTTCAAGTAGAACATGCCCTGCTTTGGAAACCTGTTTCTGGCTAGCTCTAAATACATCTCAGGGGTGTAGAGTGGGGTCAGAGTTTCTAATCCTTTACATGGCCTCTTGGATTTTGTGTCCCGTAATAGAGCAACCCCAGGCACCTTGGCAGTTCTTCTCCCTGGATTTTCCAGCTGTTATTAATTAATTCTATTACCGTTACTTATTTAGTCGTACTCCAAGTGTGCTAGGCATGTCAGAGTGAAGAATGATAGCACGAGGACCCTGCTGCAAAGGGATTTGCTGTCTAAATTCCCAACTCCCTTTGTTAGTGTTACTGAAGTGATATTTATCCAATTGACAGGTACAGAGCTGCATGAAGGAAGCAGCTGCTCCAGCAAATGTCTTCCTGAAACCAGCACGTTGGTAGACACCACCAACAATTCCCCTGGGTTGCACAACCAAGGGCATATCCCGTTAGGTATGTTGGAGTAGATGGACCATAGGTCAGTTCCAGTAGGGTATTTCTTGTTTCAAGGGGACTGTCACAAAATCACTGACTATTCAGGATTTCAGAGTTAACCGGTCTGAGAAGTAAAGCTTCAATATTAAGCCTACTGGCTTCCTTTAGCAGCTGTATTTCTCCCTACCCTCTTCATAGCCCTTGCCCTAACACCCTCACACTGTCCTTCTCTCACAACAGCAAGGAATAATCGCTACCCGTTGTGTCTGGCTGCATCTGTCCCATTACCAACATGACAATCTGCTCTGCAGCCACTAAGGCAACTGGACGCTGAGATTTTGTTCTGCACTCTTCTGTTCAGACACTACTGTGAAACCACTAGCCACTGTGAAATCCATTCTTCCAGCCCCAGCTACCAGACCAAAGCCAAAAGAATTCCCGGGCTCCTCACAGATGCCAGGGATGGGTCTCCTGCACCAAAGCAAGTGTCTGATTAGTCTTCTATTGCTGGCCCAGTTCTAATGACAGAGATGAAAAAAGAATGCATTGCACCAATTTCCATGTGGGACTGTTTTTCCCCCCCCCCAGAGGAGCAGTCCAGGCAAGTGATGAAGACGGTTGCTTTTCCGGCAATAATATTCCTGTTGGGCATCTTTTCCGGTGAGTGCTTGAAAGGATTTAAGGTCAGGGTTAAATTTTCTTGCTATACTCAGAATTCCTCTTATCTGTCAAGGAATTGTTTTAGTTTCATGCCAAAACCTGGCCCATGGCTAAGGCCATTTAAAACTGGAGTCCTTTGGGTCCTCACCTTTCAAAATATTTTTATTATATTGGATTTGGTGCTGACGAAAGACCTGGAAAATGAACTCTCCCTTTTCCCCCCCTCACCCACAAGGAAAGTAGAGTCAGCAGCTGTAATGTAGATTGTCCTTTCAAAAGGCCTTACTCCCTACCCAAAAGAACTGCCTCTGTAAGTGAGAGGGTACTTTAGTCTCCTGGGCCAGTTCAGTTCTTGGCTTCTTGTTGAGAATGCTATTTATGATGTCAATGTTTATCCACTAGAAGCTGGCCTACCACTGAATAGCTGATAGGTGGTAATGATTTTGGGTCCTTGCTAGACCAAACCTAGATGTAAATGATCAAACTAGTAGTGAAAGACTCTCATAATCCCACTGCCAATCCAGTTCTCTTTCCTTCCTCTGTAAATCTTGTATCTGACTTATGAGGGGCAGCGGTGAAACTTCTGTCCTCTGACAGAGGAGCACAGTGGGCCATGTATCCTGGAAAGAAGGGACTCTGAGAAGGACTCGGGTGTCATGGTGGATAACCAACTGAACACAAGTGCACAGTATAACGCTTTGACTAAAAAAGCAAACACAATCCTAGGATTTAAAAACAGAGAATATGACACTACCTCTATAGACCGCACTGGTGAGACCATTACTGGAATACTGTGCCTAATTCTGATGTCCACACTTCAAAAAGGATATGGGAAAAGGTTCAGAAAAGAGCTTTAAGCATGATTCAGGGTTTAGAACCCTGCTTTTCAGTGTGGGATTTAGGAATCTCAATCTATTTAGCTTATCAAAAGTGAAGGGTTAAGAGGTGACTTGATCACCGTTTGGAAGTGCCATCATAGGAAAAAGATTTCTGAGAGTAGAAGGCTCTTTAATTTAGCAGACAAAGGCATAACGAGATCCAGTAGCTGGAAGCTGAAGCCAGATAAATTCAAGCTAGAAATAAGGCACAGATTTTTAACAGTGAGGGTCATAAATCACTGGAACAATTTATCAAGGGCTGTTTTGTCAGATCCATCACTTGAGGTCTTTAGATCAAGACTGGATGACTTTCTAAAAAAATATGCTGTCGCTCAGCCACAAGATAAGAGCTTAATGACTGAATGAAATTCTATGGCCTATATTTATGCAGGGCTAGATGATTAGAATAGTTCCTGAAACTGTGAATGTCCCCCTTCAGGTCAACATCATCCCAAAACTACATGGGCTAGGCAGCTCTGGCATTTACTTCTGACTTAAAATCCTTTAGTCCTGCTTTAATAGATAAATATATTGACTCTAAGGGTTGCTGTTATTTGAGGAGTCTCTCCCCCGCACTTTTCTTTTCCAGGAAAGCAAAAAAACCTGTCAGCTAAAATTTGTGTGTATTCAACTTTTCAGGGCACTTTTATCAGTCTAAACCAAAAAAATTTACATTCTTTGTGTTGTGGTGATATTTAGAATGTGAACAATGCTATGTACAGTTATATAATCCTGCACCATATATATACAGCTGCTGACGCATGCAGAAAACTGTTAACCTAGCTATTTCCTCTCTAGCATTTGTGCATGGCTTTCGCTTGCCCTCTGGGACCTGCAAGCCGCAGATGCAGTTGAAGCTCAGGTAAAAAGGATTCTTTGAAGTGAGCTTTGCTCACCATAACCTGGGGTTATGTGGAAAAGGGTGAAGCACCGACATGGTTACTACAGTCCCAGGAGCTCTGACTGGTCTCCTGGCAGCTTGTGGGGTTGACACAACAGACCCTAGTTCAAGTTTCTCTTCTGAATTCTCAAATGCGTAACCTGTGGTGTATGGGCTGGAAGCTTTGTAGTGTGGGAGCTGTATGTACTGGCTGAGATCTGGGAGAGGTGAGCTCCAGCTAAATCCAGCTCTCTTCTCTTCTCTTCTCTTCTCTTCTCTTCTCTTCTCTTCCTCATGTTGCTTGAGCCAGGAAGAGTCTCCCTTTGGCTCACCTGGTGCAGTTGCTGCCTTGAGAGACCATCAGCTTGCTGCTTCAAGGCCTGGTTGTGGTAACATGCAGGATGTGTGCCATACGTAGGGGAAAAGGAAGTACTAATGCGCCTATGGGAAAGATCACATTCTGCTGCCTGCCATTGGAGCACACTGAGGTCATTACCATAGTGCCCCTTACTTCAGGGACAAGAATGAGAGCCCAGGAGAAAGCTCTTCCTCAAAGTCTACATTGAAGAAAATGGCCTGGAGAGGGGCAGAGAGGTTTGGAAGGCCTGAAATCCTGACCTTTGTGGCTCACCTTCTCTCTCTGTCTTCACCTATGTGCGAAGGCATCTGCTTCCTGCCCCCTCTCTGTGCCACTGGTGGGGGTAGCTTACGTACACACTGTGTTACAGCTTAGCCTGAAATGGCATTTCCTGATGTCTGCTCATTGTTGTTTATAAAGACACCAGAATGAGATTCTTCAGCAACACCTTCAGCGGGAAATTGATGACTTCCGAGGGCAGATCGCTGAGCTGCAGATTCAAGTAGCGACTCTAGCAAAGACGCATGGACGGCAGCGTCGGAGGACAAAGAAAGTGAGGACCAGACTGTGTGTAGTTGCTTTTTATTTTAGTCTTAGAAAATTGACCTAAGTCCAGGTGGGTAATATGTTTACATGGCTTCGAGGGCCTTTCAGGCATGTGGAAACTGTCTGGGGACAGCCGTGGCCCATCCATGTCAGCCCAAATGCCACTGCTTTGAGCTTCTTTGTATTAGTGTCATAACTTCACCTACTGCTATACGATGGCTTTCATCTATGTTACATTTACTTTAAAAGTGAAGGTACCAAACCCACCCATTCCTCTAGAAAGCAATCAGATTGCGAGGGCTTTTTTGAGCCATCTTATAGAATTGAGTAGTAAAGGATAGCCCTGCTACTGAATCCTGTAGGGGGCTCAAACAAAACAATAGAAAGGGAATAACTTTCTATGAAATGTTATAGGTTTTAGAATAACTTCTATAGAACCATATTGATTTAATCTTGGTTACATTCTAGAGGGCCTTTGCATGCGAGCAGGTCCTGGAGGCTGGAGTCCTATTTATCCACAGAGGAGGAATAGCCTGGGCAGTGACAGTGCTATCCACCCCCATATACCCTTCCATCTCGCCCTTCTATTGGAGAACACGTCTGTGTTGGACAGAGGAGTCCAGCTCATGTGACTCATTCAGTCCTGTTGTTGTTAATTAGGAATCATGTTTATGGTGGGGCCTTAGAGCCACCCAAGATAGGGGCCCCATGGTGCTAGGTTCTCTACGAAGAGAGTAGATAGTATCAGTCTCTTCCTCCATGAGTTTGCAATATAGAGAGAGAAGACAGCCACAATGTGGGGGAGGGGGAGAACACACAATCAGAGTGAATGATACGATGGTGGCAAACATGGTGATAGTGCCACATTGTGTTTTATTTTGTGGGAGGTGGGTTTAGTTAGGAGGAGATATGCCAAATGGAAAGCCAAGTTAAGGGAGAGGGGAAAGGAAGGAAAAGGAGTGGCGGGGGCAGGACTGGGGTAAGAGGGACAGGGGTGGAGTGAAGCTGAGGTGAAGAGATTGAGGGAAGGGGAAGGAGGAGGTGGAACAAACAGCCAATCAGCACAGGACAGAGAAAATCCAATCCAAGCTCCAGCGCTTCACAAGGAGGCTAATTAGCACCAATTATGCTGATAGTCTAGGAGATCTGTCCACTAGGACTAAGGCAACGGATCCTGTTATGGGGATGGCTGATGGATACCACATTTGTGCTGCAGTGTGTGGAATGCAGGCATCATTGCTGACTTGTTGAGCAGAGACCCTGGAAAATAATTGTCTAAGCCCAGATGGGATGTGTCCATTCAGGTACCTCTAGGTGTTATTCTGTGCAGTGTTCCCTCATTTGCTGTCTCCTTCACAGCATCCAGTAGGGTCAGTGGACAGTTGGGTACAGGGCAACAGTGACCGCATCCAGAGGGAGGACTTTGCTCTGAAATCATTGGGTAAGCCAAACTCAAGTAAAATGGGCTCTCTCCTCTTCCACAGCGAAAGATGCTCTCAGTTGGGGGTGAATGGAAGATAAATGCCCAAGCCTATTTCCTATTAGCAAGCCAAGAGTTATATCACAAGAATAGACTTCAAAGCCTATTCCCTGTATACACTAGGGAATTGCATATCTGTCTGGTGCACATATGCTACTGTCCAAATGCAACTTACTCTGGAGCTGTTCCTTATGTCTTCTGGTATGTCTGGATGTAAAATGTTCTCACACATGGTGTAAAATCTGCAGGTGCCTCTGTTGTGAAATACAGTGAAAGCTACAAGACAGGTGCGCATATCTGTATGTTTGGACTCTGCTGGGAATATTCACGATCTCCAGATGTGATTCTACAGGTAGGAATGCCATGAAGCTGCACCTGTTTGTTCTCTTTTGGTGGCTTGATCCTCCCATCCCCCACCACCTCAACCAGCCCTCATGTGATATTGTGAAGGCATAGTCCCCTGTCCAGTAAGAGACAAAACATAAGTCTCCAGCTGAGCAAATTGACCCCTCCAGATTAGATCAGCTGTCTTCATTAGCAACAGCAATGTGAGTGGAAACAGGACCTGCTAAGAGATCTAAATGGGGTGTCAGCTATCACAGTGCCATATGCAAAGCTAATGGCTGACATTTCAGATGAGGATATTCCTCTAAAAAACAAAGTTCTCAAGAGACCAGGCTCACAACTGTCTCAAGTTTGGGACACTAGAAAAAAGACAGGTTTCAGAGTAGCAGCCGTGTTAGTCTGTATCCACAAAAAGAACAGGAGTACTTGTGGCACCTTAGAGACTAACACATTTATTTGAGCATAAGCTTTCGTGGGCTACAGCCCACTTCATCAGATGCATGCAGTGGAAAATACAGTAGGAAGATATATACATACACAGAGAACATGAAACAATGGGTGTCACCATACACACTCTAACGAGAGTGATCAGTTAAGGTGAAAAGAACAGGAGTACTTGTGGCACCTTAGAGACTAACAAATTTATGCTCAAATAAATGTGTTAGTCTCTAAGGTGCCACAAGTACTCCTGTTCTTTTTGTAGAAAACAGACAGAAACTACATCTACCCACAGTTAAGAAGGGATGAGTCCTTCCAAATTGATGCTCTAGGAAGAGACGCTTTTGTAATAGGGAAGCCAGTCTACTTTCCTATCCTAGAATATCACTGTCGCACTGAATGTAGCATCTCCCTGTACCACTCTGGTACTTTGATGTCATTCCTAGTTGCCAAGGAAACACAGAATTCTCAAACTGGGGTCTTGGAAGCAAGACAGAGGAGGAAGGAGGGAAGGGAAGAGCAGTTGAGGCCCTTTTCAAATATTTTGCTTCATAGGGATCAAAATAATTCTGAAACTTAAGACCTAGACCAGGATTGAATCAAAACAAAGCCAGAATAATTTAGAATATTTTACTTTGTTCCAAAACAAACACACACAACCAAATCCTGCATTTTTAAAAAAAATGTTAAAGTTGTTAAAGTGATAATATGGTCGCCTATCGCGTCAATTACAAAAGTCAGTTGTTAAAAAGCAAGCTAATTTCTAGTTCAGAGCATCATAAATCTTCTGCTGAGAAAACGCATAGGGACACATTCTAATCCAGAACAAAGAAATGCATGGTTATAACTTTGTTGAGAATAACTTTGTATATGTAGCATAACAAGAAAAGTTTGTAAGACTGACATTATAACATTATGTAGGCACACTTCCATTATGATGGGTATGAAATAAGGCTGTTGTGATGCAGTATATCTTTCTTTATGTTTGATAAGAATGTGATAGTCATGTGGGCATCAATGTCCTTCACTGTGCATTTCCTGGCTTGTTAAGTGACTAAGTTTTGCAAAGTGATGGAACCTACATTGTTGTTACTTAGTAACCTTAATGGGTTTTGTAAATGAAGTCTTTTTTGATTTGAGAACTGAGCTGGGTATCACTTATTTAAATAAATATTTCGTGTTCTATTTTGTGCAATTAAATGAGACTTTTTTTTAGCTAAATGGATGAGTGAGTATCCATATTATTCAATTAAAGTGGTGAGTGACTGAAGTCAAGTTAATAATGGCCCTGGCACTGACCCATCCCAATCAATTCACATTACACAAGAGATGCAGATTCAGTATAGTAGTTGAGTTAACCACAAATCTACAGATACCACAGCCAACCTTTACTATGAAGGCTGGTAAAAAAGTATTGACAGTCATAGAAAATTAAGCATCAGACCTAAGAGTGGAACCCAAGTCTTAAATTGCCCCAGCCAAATCACTAAATGCCATTCTGCCTTGGTTAATCCCTCTGAGAATAATACTTAGTGCATTTCCATCTGCAGATCTCAAAGCAATTCACAAATATGGATAAGCATTATTATTATTCCCATTTTATAGTGGACCTATCTAAGTGCAGAGCGTCTGAGGCAGTTTGTATGATAGTCTTTGGTGGGAGGAAAAGACATGGATCTACTCTCTTAGGTCCTGTCTGCACTAAGGAAACGGCTTTAAAAATTCTCAGCATTGCTAATAGTGGGTCAGGTTGTTATGCTCTGATGCACCCAGAACAGGCAAATGATCCACACAGAACTACTGTTCCTTCATCCCCTTTGCAACCGTAGTCATAGACAGACCATGGCAGAGAATTGCAGTGGATGTTACTGGCCTCTCAATTGCACTGCATGGTTACACACTATTGACTGTTACTTATGTTACGCCTTTGAAATCATAATTTCACAAGACATTAACAGAACTCGTTTCTTGCCTAACCCTTTGACTCACTATGTTTGACTTGCCAGAAAGCCTTCTTTCAGTTAATGGGATGCCTTTTGTATCAAGAAGGTTTGAATGCTTTCTGATGGGTATTGGTACAACACATTATTAATCAGCTGTGTACCATCCCCAAGGAAATAGGGTAGTGGAGAGACTGCATGGGAGTCTGAAGAAGTAGGTTACATGCATACTGGTTACTGCATTAACTCATGCTTTATATGATATTTGGAGTAATGTCATAAAAGTGTTGGGGAAACCTCATTCTACTGGCTCTTCAGCCAGCCTATGAGGACCAGGTTGTCTATGCTGATGGAAAAGGTACAGCCCACCCTTTCACCATTCTTGAAGCTGACTTTTGAGATGAGGAAATATGAGTTTTCAACAAGTGTATCATGCAAGATTCCAGGCAGTCTATCCTGGACAAGCAGTGTCTGTTAGGCTAGGGTCTGGCAGCATTTTTGATACTCGTGACATGGCTGCAGGGTACGGAGTGCGATGAGCGCTTTTCCCCTGGGGAGGACGTGGCGTTAGTCACCAAGACGTACTGCCTGCTGCAAGGGGAACAGATTGGGGAGATTTTCTGTGTATGATGATGTCATGTGGCCAATTGGAGAAGTTGTGCCCCAGCAACAGCATCCACCCCTTGAAGTGCATCAGAGGCATAACCTATGGCTGGTGCCTCTGCCCAAGTACCGCTGAGCTTTTGGGGAGAAGGGAAGGAAATTGTGATGACTGGCGTGCGTGTCGCCTTCCTGCTTCCCGCAGCCTGCTCCTTGTTCCTATTCCTGGATCCTTCTCCCTGAACTCAGTGGTTCTGTTCCTGGTTAAGGCTCTGTAGGCGTGCACAGCATTGGGTGTGTGCAGCTACTCAGGGCCTGCTGCTAAATATCTGCTGTTTGGACTGTTACCATGATTTGAGCTAACTGGTTCATGTTATTACATGTTTTGATTGACAACCTATCTGCGTGTCTTGCTTCATATGTGTGTGTGTGTGTGTGTGTGTGTATATGTGTTTGTTTACATTATTGGTCTGGGGCGTATATATACACAAGTCCATCAAAGGCATTTGCAACACCATCCCATTGCACTCCCAGAAAAGCTCTAACTGACCTGACATTAAAAATGCCAGCAGCCCATTTCCTCTGATTTGTGACCTTCACAACAACAAAAAATCTTTGGTTCCCCATTTTAATATTTTGCTAGGGACATTGGCAACCTGGAATTTCTTTGCCACCAGAATATTTTGCTTGTGATATGGGGTCATGTAGCTAGCGAGTCACAAACTGTCATGTCCGAAGGGACCACCAGGCCATCTAGACATGTCTGAAATGTGGTTCACTATTTTATATTATGTGTGGGTTCCAGCGGGATAACACCCCAGGGAACTGCTGGGCCCTGCGTGGATCTCGTGGCTATGTCGTGGTTAAATTATCCAGAGTCATCCATCCGCTTGCTGTCACGCTGGATCATATTGCCAAGGAAGACTCTCAGACAGAAGAGATATCCAGTGCCCCAAAGAACTTTGCCATCTATGTGAGTAACCTTCTTAACTTTCAGAGTAGCAGCCGTGTTAGTCTGTATCCGCAAAAAGAACAGGAGTACTTGTGGCACCTTAGAGACTAACAAATTTATTTGAGCATAAGCTTTCGTGGGCTACAGCCCACTTCATCGGATGCATAGAATGGAACATATAGTGAAATATAATAGCCTACCAATTAGGCTAACTCTAATTAGCCTCTTAGAGTTGGTAGGACAACTCCCACCTTTTCATGTTCTCTGTATGTGTATATATATCTCCTCACTATATGTTCCATTCTATGCATCCGATGAAGTGGGCTGTAGCCCACGAAAGCTTATGCTCAAATAAATTTGTTAGTCTCTAAGATGCCACAAGTACTCCTGTTCTTCTTACCTTTTGTAAAGAAACTGACCTCTGCATGCTTGCTGCTCGCTCACATGTCAGAGCTGGTTGGTACTGAGGGCCGATCACACAGTGGGATTTGTGGCACGCTGCAGTAGCCTTTGATCAGCATGTTGTCTGTCTCTGGCCCTGGAATTGT
This sequence comes from Mauremys reevesii, assembly GCF_016161935.1. NCBI lineage: Eukaryota > Metazoa > Chordata > Testudines > Geoemydidae > Mauremys > Mauremys reevesii. The sequence continues at coordinate 22,317,818 of NC_052633.1, read as the reverse complement.
TGAAATTCCATCCCCTTCCTGTTTCGTCTTTTAGGGGCTGAAAGAAGGCTTTGGAGAGAAGGGAGGTGCCTTCTTAGGGGAGTTTGTCTATGATCAGGAAGGGTTCCCTGTCCAAACATTCAAGCTGGAGGTATGCTTTGGAGTTGAAACTGGAAGAAGAATGTATTGCTTCGTTTGATCCAACTGTGATGCTGAAAAATATTTGTCACGGTGACAGGGCTAGCAGCCCCTCGGTCCCCTCTCTGGTCTCTCTCCAAGTGCCTCCCCTCTGGTGTCAGGCCTTGTTCCTTTACCTGTCCCAGAGTGGGATTTTGCAATTATCCCATGCTGTAGTACTCTGTGGATCAACTGTTATTACCCTGAAGGGCTGACTGAATTCGGGCACCTGTGGTTCTTGCCTTTGGGCACCAGTGACCAAACAACCTTCTTTAAACAAACAGAGTATTTAGTTATCAGTAGGAACAAAGTACTAGAGAAAAGGATTTAAAAACCCAGCCTACACACATCTACCTTCCCATGACTCCTGCCATCCCATGATGGCAACCTAGGCAGGTCTCATTTCTCCAGTCCTCCCAGTGGGCTTCTGGGTCTGGGTCCTCTTTCCCTGTGCATTCTCCCTCTCCTTGAGAGTGGCCCTCTTTAAACCCTGCTATTTTTTTTGTGTTCTCTTGTGTTTATGGGCCTTGGCTATTCCTAGTCAAACCATTTCATAGGCTGGTGAGACACCAGAGCCAGAATCTGGCATTTCCCTTACCAATTCATGAGTGTCCTTAAGGAACAAACCAGTGAGTTTTCACATGTCTGGTTCTTTCCTTCCCTCAGGATGCAAACACAGATCGATTTGGATACCTACAGCTGAGAGTCCTGAGCAACTGGGGTCACCAAAACTATACATGCATTTATGGGCTTCGTGTGCATGGGGACCCAGCGCTCTGACGAACCTGCCGGCAAGAATCCATGCAATAAATAATTACTTCTGGGTAACGCGTTCGCTTTGATAGTGTCGGTCTGGCCAGTAACAGCAAACAGAAGCAGCCCTGTTTCTTTATATTACTTTTGACTTACTCCAGATTGAAGAAGATGCTTAATGAAATGTAACCTGATTCCTAAAATCCAACTTGTGGCTATGGGCAGATAGTGACACTGTAAAAATGGCACCTTCTTACTCCACCGATCTGCTCCCAGAGTATTATCTGAATCCTATTTGCTGATTTAACTGGCAAAAGAAAGTTTTAACAAGTCCAATTAATACAGTACTTCTCGGAGAGACTAAGCTTGATTCTGTTCCAGCTTGTGTACCATCGACAGAATTGTTAACAAGGCTTCATTTGTAGACTAGATATTACTGTTGCTGATGCATTAGTCAGAAAGAACCCAGCTGGACTTTCAAATTCCAATGGACTGGGCCATTAGTGCAGAAATATAATTCTACTTGTAATTTTGAACTGGAAAGGGGAGCCACAACAAGAGTGGAGCCCACAATACAATTTTTAGCGTCACTTTTCAGAGTAGAACCACTGTTAAGACTGATTGGAGACATTCTCAGGCAGTCTATGTGATCCTGGTGTCTTTCAAAATAGGCAAGCACCCATGCTGGGCTGAGGCAGCCAAGTCTTGGCTACCCAAAAGAGATTCTCCTTCTTAAGGAAACACTCAGTCATCTACTATTAAAATGCACCTCTGCATGTTTGGAAAGAACAGTCATCTCACTAAGTGTCATTTTATATACAGTGGAACCCCAAGTGTGCTAGTCATTTTCCAGACAGGAATAAAAGGGGTGAAATCCTGGCTCCGCTGAAGTCAATAGGAGCTTTATTATTGACTTCAGTGGAGCCAGGATTTCATTAAAGGGCTCTGCCCTGAACAATTTACAATCTAAAAAAAGACCTAAAGGGACCCTTTAACAAATCATAGGACAGATCTTTGGTGTAAAAATCAGCATAGCTCCATCACTTTACTCCAGATGAGGTTCTAGACCCACATATTGTAAACACCTCTTTATTAATAGTGCATTAGATTATTACAAGTGCAAGAATTTCAGAAATCCACTTATCACTATTTATTTCTTTATTTTTTTGTGTCAAAGCAGAGAGAAATGAAAATAAGTTTTTGACATGTTTATAGTCAGTTATGCTTTTAGGTTACTAGTGCTGCAATGTTTGGGTTTCAAACACTACAGTTGGATGTTGATTTAACAACTACAGTCTTCACTGCAACTTTAAAAAAAGGGTGTCAGCTTTCCTACTGGTTTTATGTTTTTCTAAATTTATTTTTTATTGGCACAAATTTAACTTGATTGTGTCCTTTTAAACTCTGGCTGAGTAGAGACAACTTGTTACTGGCATAGCAGTGTCTCTGTAACTGCTTGTAATGGAAGACTTCTCACTATCTCAGATGACAGCATTTCAAAATAGGTCCTTTGGCATTTTTTGCCATGCCCTGATGTCTGTGGCCCCCTACTGGAAAAAATAAAGTACAAAGCAAATTTAGCTGCTTGGAAACAAATATTTTTTTCATTGAACATGGCACATGTCAATTACTGGTATCACACAGCTGCCACGATTCGAAGTGATTTGAAACTCTAATAGGATATTGGTTACTTTATACTGGTGCTTTCCTCTTCAATAGACTTTGCACTGTTCTAATAATACTGGTAGGGAAAATGTTTGTAACTGCATCTGGTTTCAATTTTGATTTCACATTATGCCAGATAAGAGATGTTCATACAGTCCTGAGATGATCAAAATGGACAGTGCTAAATCTGCTGTATTTTAGGGATTTAAACATCTTCTCCCTAAATCTGTGCTGCTTTTTTTTTTTTAAACAGACTATTTTCTTCAGAAGGTGAAAATAATTTTTTTTGCTGCCTTTATTCATCCCACTCTGTCTGGCAGCAGTTATTACCAATCAGTAAGACACCCTATAGATTACACTGTATATGCTGCAATGATAACTAACATTCCTTTTAAAAGAATATATTTTCTCAATAAATACTAGTCATTTCATCTGAATGGCAGAATGCCAATGGTTATGACCTGTGGAAGGAAAAGCCCAAAGAAAATGATGGATATTTGTGATTATTTTAATATACTCTGATAATATAAGTTTTCCTGCAAGCAGCTCTGTGTGTGTTTAACTCTGGTCAGGTGCTCTCTCCTGCTTGCATGGGTCTGGAGGCTCAAAGGGGATAGAAACTGATGGCGTTTCATCTCCTGAGGATTGCCCTGGCGTGGTGGAGTTTGCTGTTGGTGGGCCATGCTCCGGAACCATGGTTCACCATCATGATTTAAATGTCATTGGGGCTCCAGGCGGGTATGGGGTTCTTCAGCTTGCAGCTTCAGAGCTTTAGCCCAGAGGTAGGCAACCTATGGCACACGTGCCGAAGGCAGCACACAAACTGATTTTCAGTGGCACTCACGCTGCCCAGGTCCTGGCCACCGGTCCAGGGGGCTCTGCGTTTTAATTTAATGTTAAATGAAGCTTCTTAAACATTTTAAAAACCTTATTTACTTTACATAGTTTAGTTATATATTATAGACGTATAGAAAGAGACCTTCTAAAAACATTAAAATGTATTACCGGCACGTGAAACCTTAAATCAGAGTGAATACATGAAGACTCGGCACAGCATTTCTTAAAGGTTGCTGACCCCTGCTTTAGCCTGTGTTTTACTTAACTTGCAAATGTCAGTGCGGTTCACAGCTTTTTGTTAAACAGGTTCAAAAAAGAACTAGACAGCTTCCAGCTTCTGCAACTAATGATACAGAGACCCTACAGGCAACGGCCTCATTCACTACACAACCTGATTCATCTCCAAAGCTACAGAAAACAGGGGATTATAATGGATAATTAGAACTAGTCGGCAGTCTCTATCTTTTATGTAGCAGGAGAGAATAACACCCTCCACTGCAAGAATCACTAGCTGGAACTCTATGTTCTGTGCTATGCAGGGCGAGGTCAGACTAGATAATCCTAATGGTCCCTTCTGGCCTTTTACAATCTATGAAAATTCCTCAGAAGCTCTCTAAGAAGTTGACCTGTGTCACTCCCATTTTATAGTCTATTCCTGGGTCACTCAAGTTATTTCATGATCATATTAAATCTTCCATCACTGATGTAATTAATAGCCCCGTGGACAACAATGAATGGGAAATCCTCAGCATTCTTTAGGAAGTCTGGCTCCCTTATGGTTATACTGTATGACTAACTCCAGCATACCAACCATTTTTTCCTTGATTGGGCCACAGATGTATTGGTCCAGGGAGAATCATTCTGTTTGGCTCCATCTTACATGATCTTATTGCCAAGAGATGCAATTTTATGTTGACTCCTTGAAACCTGTAGTGCACAAGAAAATATTGTTACTTCCGTTAAAACATAAAGCTAGGAAAGCCTGACCCTGCATGTTCTGTCTATCAAGAAAATGTGCATCGTTATGGCTGTATTGAAAACGGAGCAATTACACCAGAAATACTTTTACGAGCAAAACATAAAAGCAACAGAATCTCCGATTCAAATGGTTTGATGTGTCCTAGCCTCCCAGAACTTATTTCTAATATACGCTAGTGTACGGCTCACTAATGAACTGGTTGCCATGGCAAAGATCTTAAGTATTGAAAATTGGCATTTTGCAATGGGCTAAAAGTTCTCAAGTACTTTGTGATAAACAGGACTGATTAGCTGTATTTGATATATTGCTCTGACAAAGTCTATGACCAGCACCGCTTTCTGTTAGAGAATTATTTAGTCTCTTTAGAGAGCTGGTGTGTGTAGAAAAGGCAAATGTATACCCTGATAAACGTATGCTACAAAATATTTCTTGCTGTCTATTTTGACAGGAGATAATAAAGATTTAAATTTAAGAGACCTGGAGGCTTAGTCAGTATCACCCTTCTTAGTTGGAATACATTTATTTGTATGAACTAAAATGTGTTGGTGGACTGAGTGTAAATTGCAATTAATGATAAATGGATGTTTAAAATATGGATATATAGCCAAGACTGACCTATATTTCTCGAAAGATATAGTGATTTTGGCTGCTTCAATTTTAGGTGCTCAACTTGAGACATCTTAAAGGGCCCAGGTTTTCAGAAAGTAGGTACTCACCCTCTGACCATGGAGTACCCAACATCACAAGTTATTTTTGCAAATTCAGGCCAGCAAGCCTCAGAAATCTCAGTAGTCCTGCTGTGTTGTTATAATGACTCCTTGTAGGGCCTGTATTACAGCAGTTCAGGCAAAAGATTCTCTATTTCCAATCTCGGCAGAGTTAATAAATTGAAGAGCACTGGTACAGATCCCAACCTGCTCTTTGGCAGTAACAATTCATTGGGTGTTTCTTCTCTTACTTTCTGCTGAACCTACCTACTCCATTACCGTAAATCCGCTATCCCTATAAATGGGCCCTTTATATTCTCTGGCACCCGAGTGCCAACACAAACAGCAGAGTTAAAGATTCTGTAGCAATGAGGCAATTCATTATTTGTGCACGTTTTCTCTTATTTATAGTAACAAAAACATTAGAGTATCTTATTCATTTTTTACCCACTCATGTTTTCCTACATTTTCCTGCTCACAAATGATCTTTTGGGGGGAAGGGATAGAGAGAGATGGAGAACAAAACAAAAAATCAAACCAAAGCAAAAAACCCTGCTTCTGCCAATCAAATACTTGGGTATTATTAGTCATTGCTATTAGCAATTTTACCTGTTAATCCACTGTTTAAATATCATGATGATAAAGTACAAACTGTTCTCAGTTCTGCTCCTTTGGCAAGACAGCTGGTCTCCTTTTACTATTTTATACTCATATAATCAACTATAACAGGGGAAAGATGGAATCCCACCTGTATTTTCTTGGCTTGAAATTAAAGGAGGAACTGCTTTGTCAAATATAGGTCATGATCCTGCAAAGAGTTGCTTATATGCCTTGCTTTATGCATTTAAATAATCCATTTGAGTTCAAAGTTAAGCTCATGCATAAATCTTTGCAGGATTGGAAGCCCAGTATTTAAAAGCATAGTAGTCTGTCTCTGAGTCTTCGAATTATTCCTTTCACCTTTACCATGCAATTACACTTCCTTTTGGAAGCCAATGTCAGAAATGTCTCTGTTAGGAAAGTTTATCACTCTCCTGCCCTCTGGAGGTGGAACTGCTGCACTGAGTCAAAGTAGAATTGAGGCCTTGGGGATGTTAACCATGTTTCAATTAAAGTGTATAGAATGAGAGAACTGTGTCATCTGTCATTATCAATGGATAAATCAAACCAGATCTGTCTCATAAAGAAACGGTTGCAGCCAGTTTTCCTCTCGTACTGCACCATGAGAGTGGAGATGCTTCCACGTGAGTCAAACCGCCAGCTGTAAGAAACAGAGAAACTCCTAGGCTGTAAGGAACCAAAGTGATTTGCTTTCTCAACTCCCGCAGCACTGAAGCAGCAGCCAGCATCCCCAGAGTTAGGCCAGGAATCTGAGCAGCAGGGAAGGTGACAAGAACTGCAGCATTATCTAGGGTGACCAGATGTCCCTCATTTTATAGGGACAGTCCCGATTTTTGGGGCTTTTTCTTATATAGGTGCCAATTACCCCTCATCCCCATCCCGATTTTTCACACTTGCTATCTGGTCACCCCAGCATTATCTGGCCATGTCTATGATTTCTTTCCCCAATTTGCTGGGACTCTCTAAACCTTTCATCGTTAACTCTGTGTCTTGCAGATCTCGGAGCATCTCCCTGCAGCTCTGACACTTCTGCTTCTCTGCTGTTCTAGGGAAAGGCTAGTTTAGAAAGGTCCATTTCCCTGAAGACTTACTAGAGTGGCCATTAAAAAGCAGACACTCAGCTGTGGGACTAACTCCCCCACCCATGCCTTCTTTCAGGTGTTCTTGGTGGAATACAAGCCTCTGAGGAAAATGGTAGCTCTGAAAACCATGAAGAAGTCAGAGCTACTGGATGGGGACCTCATAAAAAGATGAATGGGAAATAAATCTGTGGTTGTGATGCACAAAGTTACTGCCATTTCCCAGGGACTGCAGGGAAATGCCATTTCTAGGTGTTAAAGGAGCAGGGGATAGGGCCAAATGTCACTGCCTGGACCTTCCAGATTTCTCAGAACTGACTAATGAAAGAGGCTGCATATTTGACATTGCCCTGTTGGGTGAGTACCACTGAAGGACCCGACCTGGCATTTCCAGGGCTAATTTTTCAAGGTGTAACAGAAGTTTCAAGTGGCTCCTGATGCCCCCAGTACTTGAGAGTGAGCCAGCCTATACTTGAATGCATTTCTCTGGGCTTTGCCATTCGCAAATGCTGGAGAGAATTTACTCCTCTTAACTATAACCCTGGCTCTGATCTTGTTTGGTGCTGGCAGCCTGATGTGGAAGAGGCTGTCAGTCAGGAGAAGGTACCTGGATTTGGTCCAGCTTGTTGGGGGCTTCCATGGAGCATGTGTGCGTTCTCGAGAGTATGCTCCTGGTGGGGATCTGTTTACCTTCTGCCAGGTGCAGAGCGTCACAGAGACATGGACTGTCCGAGAAGGGACTATGACTACAATAGGGATATAGAAATATGACCAAAAGAGCCCCGATTCTTCCTTCCATTGATACAGTCCCTGGGGGGCTATTAAAGATTCAGAAATTCTGATTGAAACAAACTCACGAGTGGCAATTAGCTTTCTCAAGGGAAAAGTGTCCCTTGAGAGCTGGGTTTCCTCTGTGACTGTAACCCTTAGAACATATGAGCTGGCACTCCATATGCCTTGTTCTGTTCAAAGGATGGGCCTGTAATACCACCGCTGTGTGAAACTAGATAGGCCCAGTTGTGGTTCGAAGGTAATACATCACATCGTTTACATGCCATAATGCGATTTGTGACTGTACCATAATACCAGCATAGGGCAGTTGTTCTGCTCACACAGTCCCCATTAACGTCAAAGGGAGATTTACCTATGCGTGTGGACAGGATTCGTCACTCGCGGGGCTCGTGTGGATTTCTTTAAAATATAAAGTTGCTTATGGGTGTCTTTAGATACTATTTATTAGATGAAATCTACACAGCCACAAACTTTCCCTTTGTGTAAGCTGTAGGGCCTGATCCTGTTTCTGCTGTTATACCATTGAGCAGTCCCCCATTGCAGGGCCATTGACAGCAGTGGGAGCAGAATGGGGTCTAGAAAGACATTTTAAAAAGGCTGCTGCAAAGCCAGACTGAAGGCACTGAAATGAGTTTGTTTTCTGTGATCCTGTTGCACAGGTTTTGTGCAGCAAGCAATGGATCATTTAGAGGTGCAGAGTTTTGGATTGACCTATCCTCCAGCCTGGGGGAGGGGGACTTTAAAAGAACATGAAAAATGGGGAAAACAATTCCTGGGTCCCTTTCCTACTGAATGTTGACCAATCCCTCTGCTCCCTGCTGGGGCATATGGCGCTCTAGGCAGGTTGGGAATCCTGCGAGAAGGTCAGAGAGAGTGCAGGATTCTGATGCAAATTTTCTAGCATGACATCAGAGGGGAGGAATTTGGGGAGGAGGGAGGCTTCAGATTCCTTTCTTCTTGCTGTGGCACCAGGAAAGCCTGTGCTGCCCAGAGGGAATCCTGGTGGGCAGCAGAAGGCATAGGAGAGTCAGGGAGAAAACTTACAAGAGAAAATCCCATCTGAGGGCGGGACCTTGAGCTTTTCCCCTATCAGTTTCAGCAACATCTTTCTATTCTGGGACTGGGCTCCTACCTAGTCCCACTGCAGACCTCCCACTTGGTCCTTTCCCATTTCACTTTGTTTTCAGGGACCTCAAATTATCAGCCGGCCACTGGGAACAGACAGGTTTGTGACGAGAACTAATTTTGGCCTCCACAAAGAAGGGATCTGACTATTCAGATGGGTCACCCTGCTGCCTTCTAAGAGCTTGGGCACTTTGCAGATTCATTTTCCATGGTGTTTAGCTTGAGTCCTACGATCTGTGACAAAGAAGCTTAAACACTCTACTGCAGGCCTGAACAACATGCGGCCCACATGGGCTCACTGTGCGACCCGTGGGGGTGGGGGTGGGTGAGTAGGTGGGTTCACTGTGTGGCCCATGGGGGGGGTGAGTAGGCAAGCAGTGGGTGAGGGAAGGGGGCTGAAGAGGTGGGCGGGCAGTGGCGGGGGGTGAGGAGGCAAGTGGGCGGGCAGTGGCGGGGGGTGTTGTGTTTTGGGGGGGCTTGGCAGCGCTGGGGGGGGTTCGGCCCTCAGCTGTTTCCTTTGGAGTAATATGGCCCTTTCCGCTTTACGCGTTGTGCAGGCCTGGTCTACTGCATTACAGAGGTTGCATAGGCTGGTAAAGTGTAAGCAAGAGGAGGCAATGCACAACTGCGGGGAAACAGCACACTGTCTTTGAGACCTGCAGAAGAGCTCTGTGTAAGCTTGAAAGCTCGTCTCTCTCACCAACAGAAGTTAGTCCAATAAAAGCTATGACCTCCCTCACCTTATCACACTATACCCCACTCGTTTAGTTGTCCTGCTTTAATTGGTATTTTTAAATACCCTTCCCTTGATGCCACAGGTGTGACATGCCCAACTGGGTTTTCAGCCAGCATAGAGACAAAAGCAACACTAACTGTTTGATAAAAAGGACATTTAAAGTCACACAGAAAGGCATAAATACCAGGGATTCCCCAGAGAGCAGCGCCTGTCCAGAGGCCGCTGGGGGTATCCTCTCCCCTTCGGGGACCATTTTGGAAAATACTCAGTATTTGATGTGTTCCAAAGGCGTGATTATAGGAGGCCGGAATAACTGTGATCAGACAGGTGGCTGAAATGCAGCAGCTTCAGTGGACTCCTCCTCCTCATCTTCTCTGCCATTCTAATGCTGCTAAAGCACCCAATAGCTTGTACACAGTGAATTACCGTTCACTAAGGAACTGTGTTTTGTTACCATTTAAACTCTTCCCTAGGGTCACACCTGCTTTGTAGTAGATATTGCAGTGCCCTGGTCTTCAAACAGTGAACGCATCAGGGTGGGGTTTGCCAATGAGTTAGATATAGTGTCATGTTCACCCACAGTTGTGCATTGCCTCTGAAGATGTCTTTGTGTATCAGCTTTGCCTCCCCTTGCTTCCATCTCACCAGCCTGCCCAACCTCTATAATGGGGTCAAGTGGTTCTGTTGCTTTGTTACAGATCAGAGGAATCCAGCTACACAATTTGGAACTTAATGTAATTCTCCCTTCCTCAAATCTGGTAGTAGGAGCTCTAATATTTAGCATAGCCCCAGACCGTAGTGCGCTGGGGAGAAGATGGGCTGTGGGGGCATTGCCTGGTGTCGTGGACGTTCTCGTTCTTGCAGGTGTTGACAGGTGAGAACACTATGGACAGCATCTGTGGCACCCCATGACACTATTATTCTGGGGAACCATGCTCCAGAGCTGCAGACTGGAGGGGCCTTGGAATAATTCTTGACTAGCTCGTGGTTGGAGCAGTAAGTGCAGGAGCATGTGCTATTCTTTTTCAGGTGGAAAAATGAGAGTGAAATTTGCATTTGACTTGGGGGGTGCACTAGCTTTGTGTGTGGGATTTGATACTTCTCTACAAGACAGACTTGTACAGGAAGTGAGTATATAAAATTGCAGATCAGGTGCAAATTCCTGTTACATGAAGGTTTTCTGGTGCCTTGACAGTGCGTATTGAATTCAGAAAGGGCTTTTCCAGGGACTGGGTTAAGAGTGAGATTTTTCAAACGCACTGAGGTTGCCCAAGAGAAGTCATCTCCGCACGTCAGCGCCAATGATTTTCAGTGGCACGTCTGCTCCTCAATCACTTCAGTGCTTTGGAAATCCCATTAGAGCATTTTACTGAGCTCTGTTTTCCAGCTTTTAACCTTTGTGTAGCACCCTTATTCTCCCGGTTACCTCCTTCAGTGCCGATCTCCTTATGGGTTTTAATGGAGAGTCCTGAGTTCGTCTGGATCTCACCTCCAGTTCAGCAGGGTATAACTTCCTTATTCTCCTCCCCTATGAATTTACTTGGCAGTTCCTCTCACTCCCCTCACTCCTTCCTAACAGAATCACCAGGGCCCCTTGGAAAGAAGATTCTAACCACGGTGTAATCTCCCGTTACTTTCCAGATAGTTGGAGATTCCCAAGGAATAACAAACACACACAATATAGTCAACAGAATAATTGTATTGAACAGGAAGTAAATATAATAGGGTAAAATAGAACTCTTAAGGTCACCAGTGCCCTCCCCACACTGATAATACCCCTGAATTTCCCCAGTCATGCGACCTGATATAGCAAGAGTAAAATGTGGTGTCCCATTGGTACGTGTACTTCATAGGAGCCCTGGAAGTTCTGTGACGACTATATTTTCTGTGCAGCAATTAGCAACTTGGATGACTTGGTGGTTCAGTACAGCCAAAAAGACTTACATAGGATAAGATGCTGAGACCGTCCACAGGCTTAATAGATAGTAGGTAATAAAATCCCCAAGCCCTTACCCCCTGGCCTGAGGACACAGGTCGTGGACTAGGAGGTCTCCCAAACAGTTCTCTTGACTATCTAAGTAAAAGGTGGTGCACTCACACCCTGTGAGTGATTGACAGGTTCAGAGATGAATCTGGACTCCTCAGCAACTGCAGAGGGGCTGACAATCTCAGTTGGCAGGTGTCCTCTTCACACAGGAATCAGGCTGCTTCTGTTCCCGGGATGACCCCCTCACCATGAAGGATCAGGTACAAATTTCCATAACTATTCTAAAACTCCAACCTCCTACCCTAGAGCTCAGATCAGTCACAGCAGGTGGGCAGCCCTGGACTAGCAGCCAGAGCAGTACATGCCATGTGATGACTGATTTATCTACAGAGCTGAAGGATTAACTCAGCCTGACAGGGCAGGGAGTTTTCCCAACAAAACTCTGCAAACTGAGTCTCACCTTGAGCAGGGAAAGGACCAAGCTGAGAGATCTTGCTTCCAGGTACCCAGAGGCCAGTTCTCAGGGAGACCCTGCATGCAGGCCTGGGACTCTTAAGCTCACCACAGCTAGCTTTTCAGTGGCTTGCTTCAGACTCCTCCAAACTGGCTTTTCCCCTCTCACAGTGCTCCTGGGGGCAGACATCTCCCTAGGGATCTTCCTTATTGGTCAGACTGGCTCTTCTTCCTGGGATTTTACTTGTCAGTAAGTTGACTCTAACCCCTCCTTTCTCTCAAACACTGCTCCTCCTCTGAGCAGGCATGCTGGTGGCCATCCAGCTTTCACCCCCGTGAGCCAACAGGCGCCCTATTGTGTCAAAGAGTGTCTCTCCTCTCTCTGTCTGGGTTGCCTAGTGCACTCAGAGTCTCCATTGGGTCCCCCTTCCTTCTAAGGGAAGAGTTACAAGCATATAGAGACCCAGGAGCCAAGCTCCTTGGGGTTATATTGCAAAGTATGTGATGAGCTCCTGGGACTTTGATTGCTTGGCTAGATCTTTACTCTTAAAGATAGATGCATCTGGAATGCAGTGCTGAGCCCACTGAAGTCAGAGGCAGAACTCCCTTTGACTGAAGTTACCAGGCTTTGGCCCTGATTATATAGAAAACACCAGATCGAAGCTGCAGCCTGAGGTTTATACAAACTGAGCAAGAACCTGAGCAGTGAATCATTAAGACTTTTTTTTTTAAAGATTTCTGGATTCAGAGGACATTCTTGGGGGTTTGCTAAGTAGCAATCATCACTCAAGGGTTTAAACACGGACACACCAGGAACCTCCACAGCAAGAGTCCAGGAGGTTTGGTGTTTTTCTGCTTAGTAACAGAGTATTTTACACATTAATTGTACCCACATTTCACACATTCTGAGGCCAGGTCTTTCTTTGGTGTTTGGAGACATTTACAAGCCACCCAAGCCCAGCAAAATGTGAAGCAGCCAGCTGGTTTATTTGTTTTTCAGAGGGGACGTAGCAGGGTCAGGCTTGAAAATGCATCTCCTCTGTTTGGAATATGTTAGTGAAATAACCTCATTTCCTTCCAAATCTGAGCTGTGTCTTTGGTTCCTCCTTGATCCCAGGACCCCTTCTCTGGAGAAGACATTGAGATCATGGTAGAGAGTGGGCAGGTCCGATGCCCCAAATCCTTCTCAGCAGAGGCAACCTCCATAATGACCGGGTGAGAGGAGAGGGAAAGCTCATGTCTGGTGAGTGACTCTGAAAGGTGAAAAGAACAGGAGTACTTGTGGCACCTTAAAGACTAACAAATTTATTTTAGCATGAGCTTTCGTGAGCTACAGCTCACTTCTACATACAGACAGGAGATATTTATACATACAGAGAACATGAAAAGGTGGAAGTATGCATAACAACAGGAAAAGTCTAATCAATTGAGATGAGCTATCATCAGCAGGAGGAAAAAAAACTTTTTGAAGTGATAATTAAGATGGCCCATAGAAGGTGTGAGGAGAACTTAACATAGGGAAATAGATTCAATTAGTGTAATGACCCAACCATTCCCAGTCTCTGTTTAGGCCAGTGTTAATTGTATCTAATTTGCATATTAATTCGAGTTCAGCAGTTTCTCTTTGGAGTCTGTTTTTGAAGTTTTTTTGTTGCAAAACTGCCACCTTCAAGTCTGTCACTGAGTGGTTAGAGAGGTTGAAGTGTTCTCCCACTGGTTTTTGAATGTTATGATTCCTGATGTCAGATTTGTGTCCATTTATTCTTTTGCGTAGAGACTGTCTGGTTTGCCAATGTACATGGCAGAGGGGCATTGCTGGCACATGATGGCGTATATCACGTTGGTAGATGTGCAGGTGTACGAGCCCCTGATGGCGTGTCTGATGTGATTAGGTCCTATGATGGTGTCACTTGAATGGATATGTGGACAGAGCTGGCATTGGGCTTTGTTGCAAGGATAGGTTCCTGGGTTAGTGTTTATGTTGTATGGTGTGCGGTTGCTGGTGAGTAGTGAGCTGTAGCTCATGAAAGCTCATGCTAAAATAAATTTGTTAGTCTTTAAGGTGCCACAAGTACTCCTGTTCTTTTTGCGGATACAGACTAACACGGCTGCTACTCTGAAATCTGAAAGGTGAGTGACTCTGGTCCAGCTCCATCTGTGGCCATCTACTGGCACGAAAGTGAACTGTCCGGTCAGGGGGCTGAGAGTTCGGGCCCTTGGACTCCAGGAATTGGATGCATCTTCTCTGGGGCTTCTGTGGGGTGGTGTCCAGACCCCTTTCTTGGCCAGAAGACAGTTGCTGTGAAACATGGGTCAGTAGGAGAAGGTGGGGGAGTACAATGGGAGGGGGGGGGGAAATAGAGGAGCAGAAGCCAGCCAGTGCGGGTGTAGAACATGCTGTTTCTAAGTGAATTTAATAGGCTACCCTGGGGCATGTGCCCATGTCTCCCTCTGTGAGACCCAGTGACTCAAATGTCCTGCTACTTGCTCACTGGTGAAGGGGTCACTCCTTTCTTTCAGGGGAGGGGTGAGAGAACGGTGTTGCTGGTGCTGGGTTCAAACCCTGAAGCCACAATGCGTAATAGGAGGGCAGTGACTGAGGCTGGGGTGTGTGTGGACACTGCAGGCCTCCCAGCACCTTCTTCTCTAACTGGAATCAGGCCTTTCCCTCCTGCCCCGAGATCTGGGCTGTTGAGTTTGGGACATGCGTGAGAGCCGGGGAAGTACAGGCAGTCCTTGGACATACGACATGATTGGTTCCTGAAAATTGTGTCGTGGGTCAAAATGTCATAACTCAGAACTGCAATCCACTCCGTTGTGTGACTGAGCATCATAAAGTCGAAACCAACGGCATAAATTGAATCAGGGTGTCAATATAGAAACTTGTAAGTGCTGTTTGTCGTAGGTCAAACATTGTAAAGTCAAGGACTGCTTGTAGATGGATCTTCTGCGTAGGGGGAGGTGCTTGTCCTGACCTTCTCCACAATGTTTACCAGAGATGTGCAGCGGCCCTGGGGGTGATGGGAGCAGGAGGATGAGGAGATGAAGAGCCACCACTTCTTCCAGGTACCGAACCACAGGATGGGATTTAGGTAGACATTAACTATCCCTTCCTAGGCTCCTCACAGACTTCCCCAGCCTCCCTCTGTGCTCTTGTTTCCTCATCCCCCTCCCGCATTGCTCCTTACACTCCATCTAAGCCTCTATGCTCGGCCTCCCACTCTCACCTTGATGCCTTCTCACTTTCATGCAGCCCTGCACTTGCGTCCAGCTTCTTATCTGCCCAGACCCTCCCTCTTTTCAAATCACTCTGTCAGCCCCACTTTATAATAGTCCTTTGTCTTCTGCAGCACCTCCCAGGGGCTTGGAGAACTTTGCAGATGCTCATTAATTAAGCCTTGCCAGCCTCTGGTGGAGTTCCACCCAGGGGCAGCTCCAGGCACCAGCACGCCAAGCATGTGCTTCGGGCGGCAAGCCAGTGGGGGCACTCTGCCGGTTGCCGCGAGGGCGGCGGGCAGGCTGCCTTCAATGGCTTGCCTGTGGAGGGTCCACTGGTCCCGCGGCTTCGGCGGATCTCCTGCAGGCGTGCCGCCGAAGGCAGCCTGCCTGCTGTGCTTGGGGCGGCAAAATGCCTAGAGCCACCCCTGGTTCCACCACAGATTAACTTGATCTGTAATCCCTACAGTTATCATGCACCAATTAAGCCAGGATCACTTATTATATTTGTTTTTTTTGAACTATTAGAGAGAGGTGCCATACTACCTGAGGCATCATCAGAGCTCAAAAGCCAGTAACAATCCCTAGTGTGAGTATCCTGAGGTGTGTATGGTTTTACATAGTGCAGCTTTTAAATTGTATCAGCTCATAAGGTCTGCTAATAATTTGAGGGGGCCATGTTAGGTGAGAGATGGGTGTGGAAAGGTGCAACTGGAAGATGAGGATCTGGAGGTGGGATTGGAGGGAGGAGAAATTCCTCAGGGCTCAGAACACAGTTATAAATCCCCACCAGTTCCAGTCCAGGAACAGCAGTTTTACCCAACACATTAGACAGAAATTGCAGGAGTTTGGGGCAGGGAGAAAATCAGGTCTCCTTCCAGGTCAGGAGGGTGTGTGACCCTGACACACAACAGAAGCCAGGGCATGCGTGGTGCAGCTGGTTGTGGGTATCCCTCGGAGGGGTCTCTGGGCTGCGGAGATGGGCTATGTGCATGCTGTGGCTTGCCCAGTGGAAGAGAGCAGCCAAGGGAAGGGATGGGGCCTGGTCGGTGGCTGTAAATCCCCCTGTGAGAGGTGAGCCTGGTGCCTGGTGCAGCCTGGTGGGTGGGGTATTTACCAGGGAGGTGCTGAGCTGCTGCCCTGTGCTGTCCCTGCAAAGACTAACAGAGTTGGAGGGAGCTCTTGTCATCATGGCGTATCTCTGATTAGGGTTTGGAGAAGCTCACTCATGTTTTCTCCTCCTGCCCTCAGGTGCCAATATTTTGAATATCCAAATACTGAATATCACTTTCCCAAGGCTTCTGGTGTGTCCAAGAGGGACTGTGCCTTTCCCCAGATATTTCTTGGGCTTCAGAATCAGTCACTCTCTGCTTGGAGCGAGACACTGTTCCCTCGTATCTGGCGTTAGCTGCAGACACAGCTCTCTAAGGGCCTGTTCCTGTGACGTGCTGTGTGTCCTCAACTCCCACTGATGTCACTGAGATGTGAGGGCACGAAGAACCTTGTAGGATCACTCCCACATCCTAAGGCTGCCTATGCCCCCTTTATGACCCTGTGTCTGGCTCCCAGCACAGCGCTGTCTGCCTCTTCCCAGCCCACTCCATGGGCTAGCGCATTATTTGCTCTAGGGAGCTGTGCACTAATACCTCTCCTAATCCTTTATTTAGGCTGAAATCCCTGGTAGCACCTGGATCTAGAGGGGCTGGGGTAACATGGACGATCTTCTGCCTCACACAGCAAGTTATCTTTCTAACACTGTATCAGTCTGGCTGTCGATTTCTAGACTCATTCAATGGGTTAGACAGTGCTAAGGGGAATTGTGCCCCCTGCAGAGGTCCTGCCCGTGCCCTGTTGGCACCTGTGTGTCCTAATGATTCATCAGAGGTTTCCCATTGCTGCCTGCTTATCATCATTTTAACTGTTAGTAAAGAATGAGATCATAAATCTTCCAGCCTGCTTAATTGTCTTGATATTTAAAAAAAAACCCTTTTTATTTGAATTTCCAATTCACAAAATACATGATTTTGGTCACCAAGGACATAAGACAATAAATTGGCAAGAGTCAAGTAAAGAGAATGGGCATCAAACCCAGAATAACTGTGACATTGTATATGTGTGTAAAGGGGCAAGGGTGTGTGTGTGTGTGTGTGTATATCATCAGTGCACATATAATGAACAAGCTTTAGGGGAGAGATAAGATCCCAGAGCGCAGTCAGTTGAAATTCTGGGCAGAGATGCAGCACTTCCTAAGGTCCTGTCCACACAACAAGTTGGACTGAGCTTGTCACCAATTAGTGATGTATTTGGCCCTAAACATGGGATTCCTTCCCAGGGTCTGGGTTCTTAACCACTATCAGATGAGTGGCTCCAAGGACCATGACAGTTTATATCTTAGGATACCTGGAATTAGCTGACTTTAGCTGGTGTGTGGGGCTCTCTCATCTAAAGCCCATGGGCTTGCTCCATGCTGGAATAACTCAGCCAGTGGTTCTGGGAGCTCATGTTTTAGAGATGAGTTGCTGGTTTCCCTGACCTCTCTGGCTGAACTGCAACCATGTAGCCAAGCTGAGTTTTACATCTGATTTCTTAATGTGTGGAAATAAACTAACGAGGCCAGATACTGACTTACCCCCTTTAGCCTCCCTGAAGAAGTGGGCAATTTCATTTTGTTTTATGGGTGAGAAGTACGTTCATTTTTCACTCTCCCCCAGCTCAGGGAGAGAAGGGCGTCTCTCCTGAGGAGATGAGAAAAGCTGAAAACCTGCAGCTTTGGGCCTAATTACACCCAGAGTTTGGTGTGTAGGGAAGTCTGGGGGGAAGGGAGTTTGGGGGGAAGGGAGCCCAAAGGTCCTGTTGCTGTAATTTTTCCTCACACACAAAATGTATTAAGAGATCTGAACTGTTGTGCAATTGTGAAGGTTTCATGGGTCCTAATCAACCTTTCCCTTGTGTGATCTCCTCAGCGATGGTTTGTACAGATTCCCTAAGTCCTTTTTTGGTTGGAATTTTAAGTTGTCAGAATTTTTCTAATATATTTTGTTTGGTTGGTTTTTTTCATGCTGCAGCTCTGAATTTACCTCCATTTGCTGTTTTTATGAAATCCCCTAGACTCAAGAAATCTAACGGCAGATGGTAAATAAAGACTCCAAACTGTCCCGCCTTAGGGTGGGTCTCACAAAAAGTAACAGCAACAGGAGCAGGGTCAGAGAATGAATCTGCTCAGTGGTGCCTTATCAAAAAGAGGAGGGGCACATATGGTGCCTCTCAGAGAACAGTGTCGCAGGGCTAAATTCATCCCTGGTGTAAATGCCACCGACTCCAATGGAGTCCAGCCAGGACGCTGGACCTTCTATGCCTTGAATAAGCCATGATCACTTATTATCAATTAGGGTGTCTACACTGCACACTCCTTATGGCGGTGTGTCAAGTACTTTCAGTGCATGCTCCACAGCACAGGAATAAATAGCAGGGTAGAAGGTGCTTAAGTGAATGAAGTACAAGACATGCCAGAAACTTAGGATATGTACCCTACATGGCTCTCTACACACCCAAGCAGTGCCTTCCCCGCTATGCTGCTAGTGTAGTCCCCCTGCTTCCCCGCTGCAGGAGTCTTTCCCCATTGCAGGGAGCTGCTCTGGAGCCTTTCTCCTGCAGGGAAAGATTCTGGCAGCAGGGAAAGACTCTGGCAGGGGGCAGGCAGTGGGGAAAGGCTCCGGCAGGGGGACATGCCAGAGCCTTTCTACACTGCTTCCTCCCTGCCAGAGCCTTTCACTGATGCATGTAGTTACACACTGCAGTGTAGACGCAAGCCTGGTTTTCATTGTGGTGTGTAGCCACGTGTACCCTACATGCTACCGCTAGTGGTGTGCAGTGTATATATCATCTGAGTCTCTCTTTTCAGCTATCGGGGGGAGGTGTCAGACTACCTGAAGCATCATGAGGGTTCAGAAGCGTGACAGTCCTCTGTGTGAGTACAGCATTGCGAATTGCGTGTGTTTATAGTTGTAGATAGTCAAGCTTTTAACATTTTGATCAGTAATCCATTCTGTTAATCATCTGAGGGGGCCCTGTCAGGGGAGATGAGACTAGGGAAGGATGGTGTGGAAAATCATTACTAAAGGAAACACATCTGGAGGAGGGATTTGAAGGAGGAGAATTTCCTCAGACACAGTTAAAAATCTGTGAACCGACTCACTACAGGATTAGGAATTTTGCCCGACACATCAGGGAGAAATGGTTGGAGTCTGCAATAGAGATCAAATTCTGTCTGCTCTCAGCTCTTTGGATTTATGATGCTTGGCAGACAATGAGAGCCAGCGCAGTTTGATTGGGCAGGGCTGCTAGATATGGGAAGCTCACAGAGGGGATTTATGGGATATGCAGGCGAAGTCTGTGCCAGTTCTGCTTTATTTGGACGGAGGAGTTCTGGGGTTGGTAGATGCATTGTCACTTAGTGCACAATCAGGAGTATTCCGTGGCCCAAACTCCCTCTTTTGGGGAGGTGGGTGGATGGATCATAGCTTGGCTTGTTGCCTTGTTGCTGCTGCCCGGTGTTCTCCCTGCTCACTGGCGAAGGGGCCTGAAATTTGTTCCACCACCCTATGCATACATAGTTCCTCTGCTCAAATCGCATTGTTGATTTGATTAAAGCTCATGGAGATACTCTTATTACTAGCGGTGGGTCCAAAGCAGATTTCAGGGACCTAGAAGGCTCTGGTTCTGACTGGGCCCAAGGTGAAGTCATGAGGTGGATATCACTGCTCAGGACACATGCCATCATATTGTCTCTTCCACTGCTGATGTTACCAGCATTGGAACAACTTATTTTATCATGGTTTTGTCTTTATCCATGAGTGAACCCATGGTTAGAACTTTTCAGGCTTCAAAACCAGTCACTCTCTGTTCAGTGCAAAACACGTCTGGCAATATCTAATGTCCCTGAACAGTAGGATGTGCTATACCCCGGGAAACAGTTAGAGCAGGTTCCCGTGCAGTGAGAGTTTTCTGCTTACTACTAACACTCGTCATCCTTTCTTTAGAGAGAAAAACCTGGTGAGACCATAGGATCCAGGTTGGGAGGATCTGGGAGATCTCATGTCACTCATGGTGAGTGACTTTCTTAGAGCTCTATCAGTTCGGCTGATTTCTAGATTTTTGGTGGGTTTTTGCCGAACTGAATTGCATTCGCTGTAGGTATCTAGCCCTTGTCCCCTTGATGATGCCAGTTGGTCTTAATGATATTTCCTTCTCACTGGTGTGATTCTTAGCAAGGAGTGAAATGCTGCATTTCCCAGCCTATTTAATATTATTGTTTGATCAATTTTTTTATAATATTTTATTAGTCTCAAGTTTCAAATTCACCAAATACATTTCTTTCCTCCTTTTGCGTGATTTGTGGTTGCCGTGAACAGAGGATGGTAACTATGCCAGAATCAACTAATGAGAATGTACAAAAAACTCAGCGTCACTGAGTATGGGGCTGACCAACATTTCATGAGCAATAAACTATATGGCAGAGTTAAGTGCTCAGACCCCATAACTCATCTGAAATTCTGGGCAGAGAGGTCTCTGAGGGGTTCCAATGGGAGTCTGCTGCATTGCCTCAAGTCTCCCTTCCTGGGGTATAAATATAAGGGAGGTGTTATTTTCCTGTCTGTGAACTGCAGCTTTAAATGCAAGTTAACTCCCCGCCTTTCTGAAAGATGGGCCAGGCTGTGAGCAGTACACGAGTTTCACGCTGTGTGCTCAATCACTCTCTGTCACATGGAGACTTTATGTTGGTTTGGTTTTTGCTGTTTTCCTTACCAACAGAGACTGGAAACTGACTGTTTTTTTTGAGGCGGCAGTGAACCCAGTTGAGTATGAAAATAAATACAGTAAATAGGAAATTGAAACAGACCCTTCCACCCCAAAACACAGAGATAAAGGCCTACACTACAAGAACAATTCCCACACACATAAAAACACCACACATGAATATGGATCAAAGACTTTCTGGTTTACAGGCACATGCATTAGACTTGGCAAAAGAAGCAAATGCTGTTTAGGGATTAAGATGAAGTGACTATTTCTAATTCCTTTCTCCACTTTCAGGCTGTCCCCTACGTCTTTGAACCAGGTACTCACAAAATCAGACCTTTTGGCAGCAATCCCAAGTCTCACAGCTATCAAAATAAAGCAAAGGAAGGGCTCAGTTTTTCTAGTGGAGACATCGCTTGCAGCACCCAGCAGGGCTATGAATGCAGATAGTCGGGGGGAAATGCCTAACTACATTGACTTGCATTAGGACCGTTCCTTAGACTATTTGTATAGAGGTTACATCTGGTCACTAACATACTGTTATCCTATAAAAATGTATAGGTTTGGAAGTCCTTACATAATGTAATATTATATTGTGCTACTGTGGTGTGTTCTTAAGAATGGTCAGATATATTCTTCATTTCATTTATGAAGAAATTAGGAAAACCACAAAGGCTCATATGTTAGATCTTATTGTCACTTTTGTGGCACATCTTTTAGTGTCTGTGTGTTTTTCTCTCTCTCTCCGTGATAATATGTCAAAGATTGATAAATTATCATAGGATATAATAATAAATACACATGTCATCCTTTGGTTAGTATAATGCCTTCCGAAGAAGTCTCTCCCAAAAATAGAAACTTAAGGACAAGGGTCATCCGCTGTCCTATGTTGCTTTAGAAAGATGAAGCTGGAGTATGGGATGTCATATGGATCTTTTAACACTCCATGTGTAAATTTAAAATAGTTGTGTTTTTTCTAATATTTTAAAAGCAGGGGGAGGCATTTCTAGGCTACTGATTTATCTATTTCTCGGTGGCTTTTTCTGTTTGGTGGATTTTTTTGTGAGAGGTATGATAAAACTCAACAAAGATCGGTAATAACTGTAGCTAGCCACCAGAGAGCACCAAATCTCTTTGCGAAGTACTTCATGTTGATTCTAAGGATGTGCCTGTAGCAAACTTGTTTGGCTTTTAAAAATGGATTGAGGTAGAAATGACTAAATTCTTTTTAGGGATTCATGGACTTGTGACCTACCATGCAACTGCCCCAGCCTCCTTGCAAACGATGGGAATCATCACTCTGGTATCATCAATCTCGATAGCCAAACTTTGCTTTCAGGGTTGGTGGCACAGTGGCAGGCTGTAGTGAGGAACATGCAGGTGGGGATGTGTGAGGGTTCCTCAGTACGATTACCATTTTGGCATATGCCCTGGCTTTGATTAAACCCACAAAGTCTTGATGCAATATAGTCTGTTGATTTCTGCAGAATGTTTCCATTCTTAAAACATGCACGGAGTCTTTTGCCCCATGTGCATGTACATTAAGAACCAAACACATCAAAATAGAAACCAGTTACAAACCTGGATTTTTCACTCCGTCTACAAGCCAGGATTTATGAATCCTCCTCCACTCTCATGACCATTTTCCCTTTCCCTTCCAGATAGACCTTTTAGTGTGCCACGAAGATCAACAGACTCCAGCTTTGCTGGACCTAGGAGGAGGGAAAGTACTAGATACAAGGGCCCCTGCTTGAAAATGCCAAGCCAGCGGCCCAGCTAAGCCAGGGGACTAATAGCTGGAAGATCTCCACAGCTGAGATATCAGGAATAGAAAGATAACCAGGATCCCATCTGTATATGACTTTAAAGATTATTTAATTTGCCACAGTCCTGTCGCTTGTGTTTTATTGCCATGGCATCCACGCTTTGCACAACAATATATAGCATTCAGCTTTCCATGGCATTAAAGTGTGTTTCCTTTCTATTGAGAACAGTTTGCACAAATGGAAAACTGAGACATGTAAACCTGAGATACTGGCATTACATTACTTTAAGCTTCATATTTTTAATGTTTAAATACTGGCACTCATTTATGGTCCTGCTAAAGGTAATGTTCTGGGTAGATGCAAGCCCATTTTTTACTTATTTTCTCGCAGAAAGTTCTCTACCTTGTGCAACTTTCTTGTTGTTTTCCACAGTAATTTTTTGTAGTCTGGGAGACAGTGAAGGATGAGCAATTTTATACCCTCTGAGCATTGTCATAACTAGATTCAAGTCATTGCATGATAGTCCTGTGGCTGCAGAAAAAACCTTGCAACAATTCGACCAAGGGGCCCGGTTCAGGAAAGCACTCAAACATGTGCTTAAGTGCTATCCTGAATGTGGATGTTTTCCTGATTTGGGGCTTATTAGTCTATTATTGAATTTTTTATTGATTTTTTTCAGTACAAGCACTTTTGATTTTATTGTTTTTCACTTGTACGCTTGTAAAACAAAGATTTCAGTTAAATGCAGGGATGTTGTTAATATGGACACCCAGAAGATGGCGCTCTTGTAAGGGTGAGGGGACAAAAATCCAAAGTTCTAGCACAAACATTGGGGAGAAGATTGAACTGCAATAACATTGTACCTACTGGCTGTGAGCCCTTTCCTGCAGATGTAAATGGAGTCACCTTACTCATAGGAATAGACTCACTGAAGCCAAAGCTACTGTGTGCATAAGTGTCTTGGTATCAGTCCCCACATGAGTATTTTTCTGCTCTTCAAAATGTATTCAAAACCCATCTGGGTGGATGCTGTTATTGTAAAGACTTTAAGCAGGACTGTGAAATGGAAAGAAAAAGAGTATCAGATCTATACGTTATTGTTATAGCAGGAGTTCTTTACATTACAGGCTACGGTTCTGTTCACCGTACTACACAGTTAGCTATTATATCCTATTAAAAGTGGTCTAATTTTTTTTAATCACAGGCTACTTTTCTACTTGATCTGTTTTTGATAGAGTATTTCAATAAAATCATAGAGTTTTCCCAAACCAAGTGTTGTGTAGGTTTTAACAATACTTAGGCTGAAAAATAACTGAACTGCATTTTCTTATTAGAATGTTAAAAACACGATTTCTCCTCGATGAAGGATACAACTACATACTTGGCTATTGAAAAGTTAACTTCTTTGAACAATCTTCTGCCCTGTATATGCACCTTTAAGCTACAAATAAGTAATCTTTGATGTGAAATCGAATTGTTCTCCCTCCCCAAAGAAATCTTGCTTTTGTAATAATGGTGACTAATTTACACACATGCTTCCATTCTCTTTCTAGCCTTCTGTTCTAAGCAATGTATCAAGGGTGAAAGAAAGGCATTTGAGAAGAATGCCAATACAACAGTCTGTCCCTGGAAAAGATATTTCTTTTTCAACCTCCCCTGAGTCTATTCTATGTTTGGCACAGAAGCACTGTCAGTATAACCTCTCCCCATCACGCTCTTTCTTCCAAAAAAAACCCCACCTTCAACTCCCTGATAAACGTTAAATCTCTGACAAATATGCTAACGGATGTGGGTTTTTTTTATTTAGGAGCAGTTCTTTACAGTGCTAATGTTTAAGAAGGAAAAGTCTCTTTTTGATCGTCATCTGAACATTTAATATTTGCTAAAACTGCACTGCCTTTTGTGTTTGCTTTAATTACAAACCCTCTATAGCCACTGAAACACTCAGACTGATGAGTAAAATCACAGACAATGGTCTGATCGAGTCAAGGAAATAAAGGCCTCTTTTATTTTTTTGTTAATAATGATTTAAATACTCATTTCCCAAACATCTTTGATTTCATAAACAGCTAAAATAGTCCTCTTGTAAAGATCCTGATTCAGCTTTCTTGGATTCCATAATAACAGATGGATCACTAGACTGTTTACTTCTGTGTCCCACAAACTTCCTGGTAGTAAACGCCTATATTATTTATGAAACAGAGAAATTACAAAGTAGTATCTTAGCTGATTACTGCTTGCTGATGAACCAGTGCCAGAGAAACTTTTTATACAACTTTACTTTCTTGAGAGGCTCTGTTACTCTTCTTGTTTTGTGTTTGTGTCACAGAACCACCCCGAGGCCCTAACTGGATTGGGGTCTCATCCAGACACTATACAAACACACAGTAAGACATTCCCTGAATTATGGCGGGCACCCCAAGTGTGTGAAATCAACAAATGGAGGGAGTGGAGAAGGGATGGGGAAAGTAACAGATAGGCATGCATGGTTCCACAGGTTAGCTGTCAGCACAGTGTACATTTCAGGGCAATACTAAATGAGATATTAATGATCTTAAACCTGGACTCTTGTAGATGCTGGGGGTGGAAAGGATCTTGCCAAGCTGGTCATCTCAAAGATATTTGTGACATAATTAGATGACAATTAAATATATAGACCCTGATTCTCCTTTCACTTATATTGGGCATACATTCATATAATTTCATTACATAGTATAGATTAGACGAGAGCCTTGTTAGAAATATATACTGGAGCTTGATAGATTGGCTTGATTTCTGAGGAATTACTTCTGATTTATAGTGGTGCGAATAAGAACAGAATTCAGCCCATGTGCTACATTTTTAAAATCATACAAAGTTAGGTCATTAAAAAGTAGTATATAAATAAGGAGCAAAGTATCATGCAGAAATATGAATCTTGTGTATTACTTAGTGGTTCTGAACATAGCACTTACTTAAGCTAACATAGTTATTCTGGTTTTAAAATATTCTGGTTTTGAAGTTACATTTCACTGAGCTTATATTCTCTCTCTATGAATGATTGCTGCTCTACCTGATACTGATGATTATAGACATATGTAATATATACAAAAACAGAACAAAGGTTTTCCTGATTCCAAACACAGATAAACCATTCTTACCATTTTGCTTTGATCCGCAATTGAAATTAAAACTTGATCTAGCAATGCAGAGGCATGTTTCTTAACGTTAGCTCCAGTGCCGCAGATTATTCATTAACTGAAGTTTAGCAAATGCTGCTATCTACTGGAGACCTGATCATTATTATCTTTATAAGAACCATATCTACAAAGAAAGTGGCATCAGACAGAATAGTGCATTTGCTGATCGAGGGGTACAATTGATTTTTTTTGTGTGTGTGGATGGCAGTGCAAGGTAAGTAATCTCCCATTTAAAATTAATCATAGTAAATATTCCTTCTTTGAGCAAATGTATCCCTGGCCCTCCCCAGACACTCACTATAGGTTCCTATTGACAGCAACAGAATCTAATATTATTAAGAGCAGATGATCGACTACAAGATCTCCTGATGCCTAACTCCCCCAACAAGGAGCTTGTGACAGATGTTTCGGCATTTTATGCAAATAGGAACTTCATGGATCAGTTTTCCTTTTCTCCGTGTCACAAATGTAGCTGGAAAATAGAATTCTAGCACCACAGCATGCAGCAAAAAACAAGTATCCCACTGACCAAACAAGCAGAAGAGAAAGCAAGATGTATATGTGATTTCGAAATAATTATGCTAAGAGTTTTTAGCTCACTTGTCTTATCAGTCAAGATGTGCACACGACGATATAATTTCAGTGGTCTTTTTCTCCAACTGTATCCTAGCTCACGATTCATTTCTGAAAGAAAAACCCCTTCCTCGTTTTGTATACAATGTTTCTGCATGAACCTCATCATATTGTGTGTGGATATATTATATACACACCTGCAAGCAATATATATCTATATCTATATCTATCTATCTATCTATCTATATACAGATACACGCACAAACAATAAATTAAGGTTGAGTTGAGTTTGCACTTAAAGCCAGGATTCAGTTTCTTTATGTATAACACATAATGCATAGACATATTTATATAATGTGTGTGCTTGCTTACTTTCTCCATAATAGATAAGAAGCTAAAACCGACCCCTAAAAGAGGATCCAAAAATCCAGTTCCTATTTTTTTTTAAAAGCTGCTTTGGGAATTTGTGAAATTTTAGGGAAAATATAAATTTGCAAATTACTGTGCAACATATTAACATATTATTTGTATTCAATAATTTCTGTGATATCAAGCAGTAGAAGAAGTTGTGGAATGTTGCATTATTTCCTCTTCAAAATTGAGAGAGCCTGAAAGAGCTGAAGTCCTGAATTCCCATTACCCAGCTGCAATTTTAAAAATAAGACAGTGAATTATTACTGTTATTAAAATAAGATAAATATTGCATTTTAAAATATTTGTCCCTCTTCAATTCTTTATAATTTTAGATACATCTTATATAAATTTTTAGGCATGTATTTTCTAGGAGACATCTCCATTTTTGGAAAAAAGCTCATTAAAATGATTAGTCAATATTATGGCTTCACAAATTGTTCAAAGTGGATCCATTCTGTTTGATACTTTTGTTCATTCTAAATATTTTAGATTTTTTAATTTAATCTAACTTGGGGAGCAGGAAAATATTCCTTAGATCTTTCAAATGGGATTTTGTTCAAAATCTGTTTCTGTTAATCTGCAAACATGCAAACAGATTTAGATGGTTGTTTTATACACATCCTGAACATTTTTGGGTTGTAGTATGATATAAAATTTTGTCAACATGTCAAGTTTTGTTGAATGCTAGAAAACAATCTTCATTTGATTCAGATGTACAGTCTAATTTTGTTCAAAAGTGTATGACAATACTTTATTCCCGTTCACTTATTATAAATATTGCTAGAGTCACATTTATTTCTTTTTCAATCTTATTCCTGTTCAAGTTTTTTTCTTTAAAAAATGTACAGAAAAGAAGTGAAAATACCCATACGGGGCCAAAAAAAGAGAGAGGTATATATGTAAACAAATATCCTGCTGCAGTGAATCTAATTTTTGGACAGAAGCAATTAGAAAAATATATTTTTATGCACCACATCATGCATACGTGTTGTTGCTTTGGAAAATAGTTATGCAGCTGGTAACATGCTGCAGGTGAGGTGTGGCTTTAAATGAAGCCTCTGCCTGAAAATACCAAATACCATTCCAGAATCAAGTATTAATAGAATAAACTTAATTTTAGTTTCTCATAAGTGCAGCTGCATTTTTCTATTTAATTATAGGGTTCCCACAGTAGTAATTTTTCCCTGACCTGCTCAATCTCAAAAGTCAGAAAATTGCTTCTTTTTTAAAGCTGACAATAGCATGGTATGTTTCCAAAGGAAAAGTACAAATTACAGAAAACCATTACTTTAGACATATTTAAATAGCCAGGAAGAAATCCTAATTGAAAAGTTTGCTAAAATGTGAAAAAGTTAGGTTTTTTTTTTAATTCTTGTTATATTGTTAGTTGCCATATAAGATGCTTATGATAGAACAGTTTCCCTTTCTCTGCACTTTTTTTTTTTCCTGCTCCAAGTTAAACAAAAACATTTGGGAATGACAACATTTAAAATAGAGAGGGCTTAAAAATAACTTGCATGTGTTTAATAAGATAAAACCAACTATTCTGTCAGGTCTGATCCAAAGTCCATTGACATCAACACGAGTCTTTCAATTGAATCTGGATCAAGCCCTTAGATTGTGTGCTCTCAAACAGGAGGCATATGAAGGGGGAAAACCCTGCTTTTCGAAAGGAATTCTTTAAACCTGTCCAATTATTGGAATGCCTGTTCTGCAGCTAGTGCTGTGTATTTGTGGTAAAGTTTAACAAAATTCAAGTTAACTCAATTCAAGGGAACTGAGCAATAGTAAAATATTTCCTGAATTAAAAGTGGACCTGTCCTGAAGTGAATGTTGTTGAATACGTGCGACTAGGCTGGAAGGAGTGTGCTTCTTCTGAACAGAACTGACTGGTATTTCGGTTGTAACACATGGAGATTTTTCTTCATTTGGCACCGGGTGCAGTCTTTTTCTGAAGGGAAGCTATAGACAACTCACTTTTTCAGAGCTCTTGGGTGCTGCTTTGTAGATTAGCAATACAGTATGATACAGAAGTAAGTGCCTATCTTTAGGGATCTTGGATGAAAAATGTTGGCCCCATGGCACCCTCCTTGATGCCAGGGCTCCATTGTTGTGCCAGAGGTGGGAAAAATAAAGTCTGGGAACTGCATCGCCCCACAACAAGCTCCCCTGACAATGCCATGAATTCCAGCATTCCAAATCAGCATTAGCTCCTGCTGCAAGCCCTCTCAATGGCCTCTTCTTGAGCAGTCCTGGTTTTGGTGCTGTGCTTTTCATGGAGACAGGGCTTCCGGCTGCTGGAAAAGATCCCCGGAGATGGGAACTGAAGTCCATGTAGTTCACTGGGTTTGTGTGTGGGTGTCACACCACCTGTCCCCTCCATGACCCCCGAAAACTCCTTCCCTTCTAAGGAAGGCTTCAGGAAAAACTCTTGGTGAGAAACCACAAAGTTTCATAAGTCCTTTGTCATTGTTAAGGACAGGATTGCTAACCTCAAGGATTAAAAAATCATGACTTAGAATCCAAATTTATGATTTTTTTTCTATTTGCCTTCTGCTTTCTGAGCCATTAGTCACACTCGCTTCACGTTTTCAAGCTTTTCTCCATTATTGTGGGGGCCAGCAATTTGCTGTTTTTTCTCTTTTTTTCAAATGAACCATGGCATTCTCTTGTAATCTTTTGATTCCATATATGGGGCTTTAATAAACACACAAACACTAGAAAGAGTCACAGGAGACGGCAACTAATGAAGAGGAGGTCGGTTCGTAGACTTTGTCCTAGTGTTTCAGACTGGTGAGCCTGCAAAGGGTCAGTGGCAATTCCGGGCCATCGGCATCACTTGCCAGCTCTTGGTTGTTGTCCGGGATTGTTTAGGTTTGGAAACTCAGTCTGCAGAGTCCTGGACAAGCTCCCACAACTGACGATGCTTATATTTGCCTCCCACCAGGCGGAACTACAGAGGACAATGGTTGGAAGCCCTGCACAAGCTCCTTCACCCTGCAGAGGGATTGGAAAGGGGGTCAGAATGAGTTGTTTGCTGGCTTCCCATCTGTCCCACTTTGTGCTAAACAGCACCCCTCCCCCGTTCCTGCCTACCTCAATGCTTCAGGGATTGGGGTGCGGGAAGCATGAGTGGTGGGGGTGGCCAATTCCCCAGCCCTCCTCCCTGATTCCAATCCCAGCACTAGGGAGTACAGAGAGATGGGGGAGAGGTCAAAAGTACATGGCTGCAGGATGGGCATGGAGTGATCAGGGACACATGAGGGTTGTGGGTCTCTGGGATATGGCTTTCCAGACCAGCCAGCTCCCCACTCCATCTGCCATCACACGCTGTGGGAATGGGCTGGTGGTAGGGGCACCAGAGGATGGTAGCTTGGAGGTTTAATGTTTATTGGGGGGGGGCAGAGATGAATTTGCAGAGTTAGTGAATTGGTAACATTCTTAGGGGATTATTTTATTTCCTCTTTTCCGATCAGGTCCTGTCATAAGAACATAAGAACGGCCGTACTGGGTCAGACCAAAGGTCCATCTAGCCCAGTATCCTGTCTACCGACAGTGTCCAATGCCAGGTGCCCCAGAGGGAGTGAACCTAACAGGTAATGATCAAGTGATTTCTCTCCTGCCATCCATCTCCACCCTCTGACAAACAGAGGCTAGGGACACCATTCCTTACCCATCCTGGCTAATAGCCATTAATGGACTTACCCTCCATGCATTTATCCAGTTCTCTTTTAAATGCTGTTATAGGCCTAGCCTGTCAGCATGAGAATTGCTGCTACAGCAGCTCCTCCCAGAGCATTACACATGCACGCCAGGCCAGAGATGTCAGCGTAGCTGTGGTAAGGTGTGTTAATATATTGAGCATTTGGTTATGGTGCTAGTTATTACTGGTGCAGGACAAACTGGGCCTCATATTTTTTTCTGTTTAATGTTCAAATGCCATTAAAATTTCCTTGGGATTGAACTCATTGTGTCTTCTGTTTTCTCTACTATTTCTCCAACTCAGCAGAGAGGAGCCAGGGCTCCTTAGGCCTATGGGAATGTGGATTCAGCCCATCTGACTTCATGATTTGGCTGCACTCAGGCCTGAGGAAAGATTTGCTGGGGAGTGGGGAGTCAAGGCAAAGGGCCAGTGTACTAGAGGGTGGGGCAGTGGGAGTGGTGAGACACAGCAGTAGAGGTAAGAATAGGTTCTCTGTGTGTGTGTGTGTGTGTGATCAGGGGAAAGGAATGCATTGGAGAGGCTGTTTGGCATTGGTTGAATAGTCCCACCTCAGCCTGGATCTTAATGGGGGTCAGAGTCTTCTCTTTGCCCACCTGAAGAAGGAATTCCCTAGTGTCCCACCAGCTCATGTGACACTCCCCCTAGAAAAAGTCTGTCTGGACAGATAGTCAGGACAGTATTTTTTGAGCCACCTGCTGCATGTTTCCTTGCTGGAGCTCATGGCTGGAGGGGGACCCTACTCCTTCATCTGCTGGGGCTCTCAAGACCCTCCCTCCCCCGCACATTCTCTTAATCCCATCTCTGTACGGAGGAGAAGGAGGAGGGAACTAGGGGATCCAGTTGATACTGACACCTGTCATGTGACAGGGGCATTTGCCTTTGCAACTGTGACCTGGGTCATATGACTGAGGCCAGGAAATTGTGTCCCTTTTCCTGACAGCCCTTCTGTGTGTGCTATATCCTTATTAAAAGGGTCTCATCCAGCGGGAGTAGACATTTGCGTCTGGTTTCTCCTGCCTATGTCCATGTTTGATATACTCCTCCTCCCCCCCGCCCCCTTAATTTTCTGATATAAAAGGGTCAAGTTTTCATTGCTGGCTTTCCCAGTCAATATATTTAACAAGCTCCAGACTGGTATTGCATCCTCAGCAATTATATGTGGACTAGATTCTTCACTGATGTAAACTGTTATTGCTCCCCCAAAGTCCAGGGAGTGACACTAATTTACATCATCTGAGGATCTGGCCCAATGGATTTTTTTACCATGCATTCTAGACATATCCCATTTTTTCCTTTTAAAAACAGTGTGATGTAGCATGCACATCTCTCTTAAAAACTACCTAGGCGTTTGGCTCTTGTCAAACCCCCAGTACAAAAAAGGCCATATTCTGATCTCATTGCTCATGTTGAGCAATACCTTAAGTTGCAAGTAGCCCTGTTGCAATCAACAGGACTATTCATAACGTAAGGGCCTACTCAAAGTGAGTCAGGTTGGAGAACTGGACCTTATCTTTGGAGTCACCCTCACCTGGATGTCAATTTTAGCTTAGCTTGTTAGCCCTGCGGGGCAGGGCCCACTCTGTATTCTGTAAAGAGACTAATGTTTGGGTGCCTTGCTAGTAAATTAATAACAACCGTGTGGAACTCCAGAACAAAGACTGGGGCAGGGGTACAATCAACGGTCCCAATTCTACAAGCGCTCTGCAATGTGTGTGATATGGGAGAGCTATTTACTGAGCGGTTCCAGAATCCGGCCCCAAATCCGTAAGATGCATCATATTCAGAAGAGGAAAAAAGAAAGAATAAAAGAAAAAAACTTCTAAGCAGTCAGCTGACCATGTTAAAACTGAGACCAGTACATAGTATTCAAAGAGCAGCTAACCCAAGGTCTCCCTAACCTTGGCAGAAGTGCAGGCAATGGCTACACGAGGCTGAAGTGTTCTTGACAAATTTCTCCAGTGTATCAAGTGCAAGCAGGCTTTTCTTCAGCATTAAGCATGCATGACTTCTTTTTGCACCTCTTTCTTCCCCTTTGAAGAAACTTTTTATTGTGAACAATAAAGAGAAAAAATCAATCTGCCTTTCAGGACCCTGCTCCGTCTCATAACGTATCCAAGGACAAAGGGGCAAAATCAGGATTTTTTCCCCCCAACACATTAGCATTTATAAGGCAAATTACTAGCTAAGATCTTATAATAAAAGCAATACAGTTAAAGAAAAGCAGAGCTCAAGTGCCATCTTCAATGAAAAAAAAATTAACCACATTCTTAAAACTATCAAGAAAGTGTTTCCCTAAAAGCATCTAAAACAGCATTCCTGATAAAAGCAGCATCATGTGAAAAGCCCTGATCAGCAACCAATTGATGTCTGGGCTCAGGGTCGAATGTAAAGAGTTGGCTAGAGAATATATCTTGAGAAGCATAAACATATAAGATAATGTAAAACCATGGAAGGCTTTATATGTACTTTAAGAATGAGAATTTCAAAATCAGTGTGTTGACAACTAGGGATCAAAGGCTGCAATATGATTAATACACTCAGCTCTGAGGAGCCTAGTACCTGTGTTTTCTGAGCCACTGAATAGAACATATAGATTCACCACATATGAAGACGTTAGCAACAATCACGGTAAATACACAAATACATCCTTTGTTGAATATAAGTCCTATTCTTGCTATACTATTTTATGGGGGTGGAGGGAACTTGGGGGAAAGGAAAGCTAACAGCAATAGCCTAAATTCTGTTTGGTGTGAAGAGCAAAATTTGCCCAATATGCCCAAGTACAGATTGCCACATTATGTACTGATTTAAATCCTGTGTAATCCCATTGATTTCAGAATCTGGTGCAGACTTTGGCTCAAAGAATATGAAGTCCAAAAATTGCATTAAGATGCCTAACTAAAGCAAAAGCATTCTTACAAAAAGCCCTGTGTTCAGAATAGCCTTTTCCCCAACATGTCTGTTTTTTGGATAGGCTTGGAAGACTGTGATGTCAGACAGCAGCTGCTTTAGTTTAAGTCCCTATGCTTTGGCAGGTCCCTTCTTTTGACCTGTCCTTCTCTCAGATCTTGTCATGAAAAGACTCTTGGATTAATACATCCCTAACATAAGCAGATACAACAGAGTTTGATTATGCCAGAGCCACATTATGTCAAATACATGCGGCATTGTCAAAAGAGGATGCGAGGCATCCAAAGTATGTTGATGAGGGAGAGAGCACAAGCAGACATTTCTGCCAAACTACAGAATTCCAGGCGCACTACTCCAGAACCCAGGCTGCACCTTTGATACTAAATAATGTGGAGTGTTGAGACTAGTCCTGTATGTTTATTTGGTGGAAAATAGAGCTTCCATGTATGAGTTCTTGAAATCGTATGCTTCAAAAGTTGGGCTAACAAATCCTGCTCAGATGATGGTGTAATACCTGTTCTCCTATGTGAATCTCTTCAGTATTGGTAGAGTATTTTCCCTGCTTAACCTCAGATAAAAAGAGAAGTTTGATTTTGGTGATGTAAATTACTTCTGTTTTGCGCTGGATGAATAAAACATGGATTTTTCCCAACCACCACTATATTTCCTTACGAACCGAGACAACTGCAGAAGCAGCAGCGGATAAGCTAGTGAATGCAATAGGTCCTAGATATGGAGCAGTGCAACATTTGATAGACAAATTCAGTTTAAAAGCAATATTCCAATGTATATTGACAAGTCTGTGAGGGTAGCTCCACCTAATTTCTCCTTACTATGCACATTTTAACCAAATGGCGAAGAAAAAGTAAACTCTCTATTGAAAAGATCAATTTGACTATGCAATAAACATTACCATTGGTGGGATAATCACCTAACAGCTTTATCTTGTGCATTTAGCAAAACTCTGCCACATGGCAGCATAGGTTAAACCCTAGGTTTCCTACTGTTTGGAAGAGATCTTGATAGTCCTTTAAACTTGTTGACTTGCTCCCCTTCTGAAGGGCCTTCTTCCATGAACACTATACATCCAAACTAAATCAAACGTTGAGGCAGACTTATATTATGATTGCCAGGATATTCCTGGGGAAGATGTTCAGCTTCCAAGAGATGACTGACAAACCTGGCAGAAGCCTTTCCGTTCAGGAAAGTGATTAGTAAAAGCGTGCACTCTGAGTCCCATCCTTGTTCAGTTGGCAGTGATGGTGTCACTAAAATTGAGCTCACTTGTGGTGGTGGCAATAGAATTTTGGAATGATATAAGACTCAGAGTCATGTGGGTTTTCAATATGTATGATATGTTGCTTTAGGCTCAAAAAATTCCAAGCACTGTTGGGAAAGTCAGACTTTTGAAGCATATGATTTCAAGAAAAAAATCTTTCCTGCCTGAGGTTAGTCCATCATCTGCTGAAGACACACAAGCTGATGCTTTAGATGCTCCTCACTAACCTTCCTAATCATGTTGATTTCTGCTTGAATTTGATATTAACTAAATGTTCTGTTGAAGAATCTTTTCAGCTTAATCAGAAGACATTTTTTCTTCCTGGATTTTATTTTTAAAATACCGGGTTTGTGCTATACAACACCAATGTTTTTCTTCCTACCCCCTTGTGTTTCCCAGTGCAACGATGAGCTAAGAATTCAAAGAATAGTGACCGACAGATTCTGTCACTCCTGAAAGTGCAATGTTTTTATCAGCAGCATCACTGGTAAGATCTCATTACTCCCTTGCAGTGATGGGAGTTGTTCTCAGCTAAGTGACCCTCACTTAAACAAATAGTGCAAGCCTGATTATGCGAGCCTTACTCATGCTGATGAGCAATTTCTCACATGAGTAGTTACACTGAACTCGGGTTTGTCTGGATTAGGAAAAGTGGCTGGGTTTAGGTCACATTTAGCTAATTCATACCAGCTAAACTTGGCCTGAACTTGACCTTTTCCTTAGCATTGGTGCAGGGTAATGCTTTTAGCTCTGTTTTAGCTGGTTGTGTCAACTGAACCTAAAACAGTTTATTCCTAAACTAATATTTTTTACCTTAAGCTAGAACACTAGCTAACACTATCAGCTAAAATTGACTTGAAGGTGTTACCCTGAATCTAGACTAAGAGAAAGGATGAGTTTAGGTTGGGCTTTGCTGGCACGTGTTAGTTAAGCCTGACCTAAATCCTACCACTTTTCCTAGTCAAGACCAACTTCGAAAAGTTTTCTATGAGGACTCTTCTGAAAACCTACAGTTCCTTGTATTAGTTTTATAAATTCCATTGTTCTGGGGGTACTGTACAGGATATTCAGGAAAAGCACTGTGCATACTTACGTTCCCTCATACATTATGCCATTCCTTATTACACTTTATTTATAAGCATTTCTACTTCAGTTATTGCCATTACTTCTCCACCATGCCTTGAATTTTTTTCCAATGTCAGCATTTCTTTGTGGTGATGTGCTTAAAATCAACACCTTAGTGGTATTCACTAATTTCCCCCCTTCTTCATTCATTTGGGGGTGAGGGTGCTAGAGCCTTCCCATGTCAGTGCCTCCGTGTTGAGTGGGGAGCAGAGGTCCCACCTATCCCACACCTCGGAACTCCAGGCTTGGGCCTTCAGAAAAGGCACAGTCAGGCTTGCTTCTCCACTATCCCTCCCCTTTGCTGCCTTCTCAAGACCCCTGAGTGTGGGGTGGAGGCAGGGCCAAAGCTCTGTTGTCCTCTAAATGTCAGCCTGTGGACCTGCTCAGGTACATGGGTAGTAAGCTCTTCAATGCCTCCAACACAGGATTGTGCCTCATTGCCCCATCCTAGCCCTTGATAAGTTAGCTGGAGAATTAGGTACACAACCATTTTCTTTGTTTTTTACTTCCCTTTGGTCTCAAAATACCTGCAGGATCCTGAACTCTGATTTTTCCCTCTGTGTTCCATGATAGTGCTTGGATTAGGATCTTGAGGTAAGAGAGAGAGGTGATGTTTCTTGTATTTTAGGAGAATTAAGTAGCTTCTCTACTTGAGGACTGATGCAAGGTCAAGGAGGAGGGACCGTCTGAAGAGAGGTATGGAAAAGACCTAGATTAACAACACATTCTTTCTTTCTTTCTTGTTTTATATTGCACGGAGGCAACTTTACTGGAATATTATATAGGCACCTGCTAAATATAATAGGGTGCAGGAGTCCTGAGTTAAAATCCATATATAAATTGTGTCAAGGTAATATTTAGCAAAAAGGCATAATTGGTATAACAGTATTTTTTTTTCATTCATGTTTGTATGAGTTTAAATTCAGGAGCTTTTACCTGTAGCTTTTGGAGGACATGCTAAATAAAACTTCAGTGGTTGAGAAGCTTTAAAATTTGTATTAAATCAAAGAGGTAATGTTTCTATATTAGGAGCAAATCCTATAAACCCTTACGCCTTACTCACATGGATAAATCCCTTGAATCAAATGCGGCTACCCATGTGAGTTAAACTACTTATGTGCAGAACTGTTTGCAGAATTGGGCCCTTAGTTTGGAAGATGATACCATTGCTAAATGACCTATATCAATGTGAAAGTAAAATCTGTCTCACTTCAAAAGAAAATTGCCAAGATTTTCTTCACTGAAATTTTGGGATCTGTAGAAAATGAAGCCTTTTTATTTTTTTTCCCCCTCTGATAATCTGTTCAGTGAACAAGCTGTGAAAAATAGTTCTGTATAGTTTCCATGTGAAGCAGCAGACGGTAAATTTCCATTTAAAAGAATGATTGGAGTAGCTGCTGGCACTGAACTCAGTTGTCTTAGTCAAATCTACTTACAAAGAGTTTACAGCAATGCAATAGTTTATTATTTCTCTCAACCAGAAATCAGAGGAAAAAGACACAGAGGAAAACTGAAGTAGGTTCATGGTCAGAATTCTTTTCTGTCTTAACATTTTGTTTTTATTTTAAGGCAGACGTAGGGGTCAATAGTTTCATGTGTAAGGAAGAGACATTTCTTTTCACTTCCTCTTTTGTATGCAGTGAAATAACTATACTTTGTGCTTCTATAGCACCTTTCTTCTGTGGATCTGAAAGGACTTTACAAACATTAATTGAATCTCACAACACCCATGTTGAGATAAGTATTTATGTATCTAATGCAGAACACTTAACCTGGTCCTTGTACATAAGTACTATACAAGGTCTATAGTAAAATTATAGGCTATCTGTGGTGAATTAATTTAACAGATTTGCCATATATATAAGCCATATATTGCCCTCTGTCCACCACTCATGCTACTTCCATGGTATGGGAGAACTGTACAAATATCTAAGGAAAATTATGTTTAATTGTTTGTGTTACCATAATCTTTTAGAGTTTTGTATATAAGGGTATTTATTGTTTGTGCCTGGGCAAACCGTTATTTGCTGTGGTGGTTCAAGGCCATTCATTATTTTTAAGATTATTTTTAAAAGAACCACCAAAAATAAATTTTTCATTCTATTCTTCACCCTACCTGTGTTTGTGAAGAAAAAAGAAAAGGTGGAACTAGAAGACCAACCTAGAGTCTTTAACTTTTGAGCACGTGGGATGATTATACTCCCACCAGCCTAGCCCATCCGCCAATCCCCAAAATACCTTATCGCAAAATGAAGACGTGTCCCTCATCCTGCCCAACGATCCTCAGTCCTGAACCTAGCGACCCTGCTACGAGCTCCCCTATCCCAGCATTCCCTCTCACTGTGCTCTTCCTCACCTGCCAGTTCCCCTGCCATCCTCTTCCCCTGCCATTTGAGAAAGAGTACAGGAATGGGCAGTACATAAAGGCAGGTCATGTTAGCAGTGCAGGGTAGGTAAGAGGAGACCATTCCAGCAGGAGAAAGGCAAGGCCCTTTGAGTCTCATGCCAACTCCTAAGCTGAATGTCCCTTCCAATTCCTTAGGGAAAGCTCCGCTAGAGCAGACTAGAGAATGAGAACTTTTTTCTCAGGAGTTATAATGCCAGCCCAGCAGGGATGTAGGTCTATATTAGACAGTCAATTGGTTTAAAAATTCTACAAAAGGGGTATCAGTCTCATTCTCTGTGGAATTATATAGGGTTTTAGAGTAATGTCTACTGAAACCTATTGGTTTCATTCATATTTCTATAGGGGTTTTTCCATAAAGGATAGCAAGAAGCTTTCTTCACTTCATGCCATAGCATCTGTTAGCTAGCCTCTGGTCCTTTAGGAAATCAGCCAATTTCTGGAGGAACCAGCTTGTTTGCCAATAGTGAATGTCTACAGGTCCAAACTTATACATACATAAGCACCTGAGGAAAGTGAATCGTGTGATTAAGTATTTTCAGGATTGGGCACTAACAGAGAATTTGAAAGAATTTTTAAATTGTTAATTTACCTACAAATATTGACCAACAGTACTTAGTAATGTATGCCGGGATCCCTGAGACCTGCCTAATCACCAGCAAATGGGATCTGCGGCAAAAAGATCCAGCCAGGCATTGTGGGATGCTTTAACACGTTCCTCAATTTTTTGGTAGATTCTGACAGGTCGTGAGAGTGACACTCTCTGTTTACTTGAAACTTGCTGATTTGTGTTAGTTCTTTTCATTTCTCCCCTCTTCTCTTTCTGCTTCTGTGCCATCAGGCATCTGCCAGGATTGCCAATATCCAAAGCAAATTCAAAGGCAGACGATACCCTGTCGGGGTGTATTTTAGATGGGAAACTCAAGAATGTAAATGAAACTAAGCAGTTGAGCAAAGTGGAGCTAACCCAAGTGGAAAGATATAGCAATGCCTTCCATTTCTGTCCCTCTGGTGCATTAGGATGTCCTTTCTCATGTCTGTCTAGTATGGAAAAGTGCAATATTGGTATTGTCCCAGCAGCAACAGATTCTTTTAAAAAGTCTTTTTATTTAAAGGAATATCCATTACTCTGCTATTCCATTTGTACCCAATGCAAGTTGAAGGAGGACTTGCACAAATGAACATTCTGATTGTGAATGGCAATTGTGTGACTAATACACCATTACAGCAAATTGAAGGCCTGGTCTTTCAAAAATGTGTCCCACTAGCCTTCTTCTGCTCTAGCCCTACCTAATGCTCAATTTTCAATATTATCAGGGCTTCAGCATTGTCTGCATTATACACAGGTTTTAAGCCTTGATCCTTCCTTCTCTCTGATATCTTCCATTTCTTTGTTGGTCCAATGCAGGTCGTAAGCTTTTTTGTGCAGGGACAGTGTCTTTTATTCTCTGAAAAGTGACATGCAAAATTATGGTGATACGTGAATACTTAATAATAATAACAATAATAATAGTCATGGAGCTTAGAGTCCTGGAGGAAAGTGTCTCCTCTCTAGTAGCTGTAGAAGGTGTAATGGGCCCGCCTGCACTGCTTTTCCCCCCAAGATTAAAGTCTCTTTGTCCTCCGACTCCAGTTACCACTAATCAGGTTTTTGGTAATGACATTGGGAAGCACCACGCTGTCCATGCTCAGAGACGTCTTAATGCAGCATGATGTTGATCTTCTGCAGTAAGCAGCCCCATTCCAGAAGTCAGCCAAACTAAGGAAGGAAGAGTCATTAAGGGCCCGAAGATATCTAAAATAGCAGTAGGAGCGAGGGCAGGTTTTCCCAAGTGGCTTCAGCCATTGTGTGCACAGATACTTACAGGACTCTCTGGCCAGCACTTAGGTGAATAGATGGACTGGTGAGCTGCCAATACTTTATAAAGGACTCTCACAAAAAATGTTCTCCCTCTGATAAAACAAGGGCGCAAGTGCTGTGCAGGAGGGGTGAGGAACTGAGGAATCTTATCATGTGGTTTCTCATTTCAACAATAATTTTCTCCCAGCCATAATGAAGGAAGGAACCAACAGCCTTATATTGAGGGGGTCGTCACTGGAAATGTTTTGCTTTGTTCTTGACTATGTACTATAAATAGTGATGCCATAGCACAGTGATCCACTTGTGTAGTTTGAAACGGGGGAAGAAGGGAGAAGTGATCCTTGCAGTCTATGGGAGTTAAGGTACCCAGCACTGCACTGGTTTATTGAAGGAAAGTTTGCACCCTCTAAGCCTGCTAATATTTTCCTGGTGGGACTGAGA
Source organism: Mauremys reevesii (assembly GCF_016161935.1). Classification (NCBI taxonomy): domain Eukaryota; kingdom Metazoa; phylum Chordata; order Testudines; family Geoemydidae; genus Mauremys; species Mauremys reevesii. Next base: position 22,277,237 of record NC_052633.1, on the reverse strand, counting down.
ATTGTTCTGATATGACTAATGTTCCTTGCAGAGAATTAACATTCCTTAAAGTAGTCAAGCACTGATTCCGAATCAAGGGAGCCACAGTGTGGCTGGATCAGTCTTCACGCTCCTGAACCATTCTGCTAGGCAACCCTTTTTACTTCTTCCTTTTAGTATTCAATCTAAATAATTAAACAAACGGTTTGGCCGTATAACCAGATTTGTTTTATAGGAGCGTGTTTATTGCCATACCTTAAATCTTTAATTTTCTAATGATTGTAGCCAATAGCAATTAATTTAAAATAATTAAACCAAATATACACATCAAATTGCCAAGCACAACATTTTTCTCCTTCATTTATGACTTAATAGACTTCAGTGTGCATGCTCTGTCTTTACTAATTGCACAGTTGATAATTCTTTATGACTTTGAGGAGTTCAACATTTTCTGTCTTTTCCTTTAATGGCTGCATCCTCTAAGAATAATCATAGTCTTAATTTTGTTTAACTTATGCTAAGGCAAAATATGAATCTAAACCACAGGAGGAAAATAAAACATGTCATTGTACAGTTTGCTACAGTGTATAAAATACATTTCCTATAATTTTACAGCTGGAACCATTCAACCATTCCAATCTGCAGCGTAGATGGAATCTAACCAGGCTTTAAGGATTGTGCTGAAGTCTTTAAACTGATTAGGTTCTATCCAGATTACAAAACAGAGGAGTGTGTAGCCAGGTCTAACATCTAATTCTGTTTACATGTAAGTTTGCAAACCCCACTGTCTCTGGCACAATCATTTTGTTCAGCACTACACACGCACACACGAGAGACAATCTGTGGCACAGAGAGTTTACAATCTAACTAGAAAAAGGTGGGAAGAGAGGCAAGGTGACGCACCCAGGGTCACACAGCAGCTTGTTGGAGGAGAGAATAGGTCACAAGGCTCTTGACTCCCTGTCCACCTGGCCACACTGATGGAGCTGAGAAGGGGAGAGGAATGGCTGTGTGAGGCCCTCTTATTTGGGGCAGTGAGGATGATGAGGTGGAGGGAGATTAAAGAAGGGATTCCGTCACTGGAGTGAATGGGTACCGAGTGGTCAGTTAGGGTGGTGCAGAGGGCTGTGGCACCAAGGACATGTTTGAGGTGGGAGAGTGGGAAAGAATGGATGTGAAATTGATAAAGTTAAATGTGTAGGCTCTGAGTATTTTTTGCAGTAAGGAAATAGCCTTGTCACAACCCCTTGCCCTGCTCTGAGGAAAGAATAGTCTTGTAGGCAATGTAAGGAAATCTGGCACAAGAGACTATTCCGAGGCAGAAAATGAAGGAACAGAAACATTTCATGTAATATCATAATGAGATATTTCCTCCTTAATTGTGGACTGAGACGAAAATATTGCAACTTTCTCCCTCCACCCCCAATAAAATGGAATGGAAATGTGTTGGTTTAATGGTTATTTTAGAGCAGCAGTTCCTAGGACCCAGCATGTAGGTGGCAGGTTGGAGCCTGCCTGTGGAATAAATAGTTGGCAAAACCTAGGAAAATCTCTAACAGCTTCCATAACCCCAGGGACTCATTCCGAATGTGCGCAATATCCCTGGAATCCACCTGTCATAAGCCATCACCTGTAGCTCCAGTGCATGCAGCACCCATGAGTCCCACTAGCAAACTATAAACCCCTCCTCTCTCCGTGCTGTCCTAGCATCCACCCTTCTCCCTGGGGAATCATCTCTGGAACAAAGAATGCCATTCCACAGAATACGAGTCAGAACCTTCTCACCTGGGGTTCCCTGAGGCATGCTGCTATCTTCTGTGGAGCCTTCTGCCTCACTATGCACCCAGTCTTTCCCACCAAATGGGAATTCTGAAAAAGTTGTCATGACATTTTCATACCAATCTTTTCAAAACATCTACGAGGCTCCCCAAGCTGCCTGGAGCCCCAGTAGCCACCAGGCAGGGAGCCGGGCAGCTAAGGTAGCCTGGGAGTCAGGGTTTCTGGGTTGCTGAGAGCCAAGAAGCCTGGGCATCAGAACTTATGGGCTACCAAGAGTCACAGACCCCTGAGAACACCAGCAGCTGCCGAGGAGTGGTGGAGCCGGGAATGATTTTCCAACAGGAAGTTGAAATTTTCCCACTGAAAATTTTTATTTTGCAAAAAGTAAATTTACCATTGGAAAATAATGCCAGTGGAAATCTCCCAACCACCTTGAGATAAAATACTATAAATAAATAAAATACAATGCAGGATTTGTAACAATATTCCTCACACACTTTTCACGCTGGGATGAGGATCGGAGAAAGGAAAGAGCCACACGTGAAAGATGCTAGTTGTATGGCTGAAGACACTTCTGGAAGGTGATCAGATATCATGGTGATGGGTATGGCCTAAGAGCCTGAAGAGAATCGAATCGAATCAGAATACCTATATATGAATATCAGAGACTGGTTAAAAATACTGAGGTGAAGAATAAAACTCCACAAAACATATTCCTTTAACCAAACGCAGCATGTGTGAGATAACTTAGAGGGGCTACATTTTGAGGGGGCCCAGCCCATTAATTCCCTTTAATTACAAAAGGAGGTCATTGAAAGCTACTTTTTCTACTAGCGGGCAGTGTTCTTTTTTTTTTTAATCATGTGTAACACTTGTACAATTTGGTGAAATTACAGGCACAAGAGGAGAAGCCGGTCTGTTTAAAAAATAAAAAGAAGACATGATTACTTTGCTGAAGCTGTACTTTATATTTTATCTTCCCAAAGAGACAAAGGGAATAAATACTTAAGGCCCAGTGGTGACGACAGTGAAGCAATCATGGAGTTGCTGGATACCTTTGTCTCTAGGAGGCACGTAATAATTTCTACATGTCTGTCACTGAGTGTCAACCTTTCTTTTCTTCCCTTTTCCATTTTGGATGGCCAAACTGATTATCTAAAATAGAAAATTAGCACACAATGGGTTTACTCTGTGATACCCCTTATGCAACTAATGGGCAAAGCTTGTTAATTGGTTGTAAATGCCAGCAGGTTGCCAAGATAATACTTCAGAAATAAGCGGGTATTCTGATAATTACAGCAATCTTCATCTATAAAAGCTTAAGTAGATGAAGTACTGGCTGGCTTAAAACCAAGATTTATCCCGCTGAACTCACATTAAAAGAAAAAATAAGATGAAAACAATAATGTAGCAAAACAATTATATAGCAGGAAGCGTTGTAGGTTTTAGAGATTGTGAAAACTCAGAAAGTAAAACAGTGCTGTAATAACCAGTTATGGAAAAATAGGCCATTTACATTTGTGTATAATTAAATAGTAGGCTATGCAATTTCACTTTTTAAAGTAAACTGCCTCTTCCTTTTTTTATAGGGCAACGTAGCCATAATTGCTGCATTAAAGCTTTAATGAAAGAAAAAAGCAGCAGATCAAGATGACATGTAACATCTACATTTGTACCGTGGCGTTCTGCTTGTTTAGTAATAGGAATCTACTGAGGAGATTAAAATTGCAGAATTCTTCATAGTTTTTTTCTCTAAAATCGGTAGAGAAAGATCATTCAAGGTCTAAAATACAAACAATTTATTTTTCTACCTTCAATCTGCAAGAATTTAATGGCTTTCCTAAGTATTAGAGTGCTTTAAGGAATGCTTCAGTGTAAGAGGGAATATTATTTCAGATCATGAAAATTATTAAAAGTGAGTGGCTCAAACTTGAAGTTAGAGGGCTCACCTAATGTTTTAGAATATTGCCCCAAATGTGAGATATTACTTTATTTTTTTTAACTTAGTGCTTTTTTGAGTCATTTTCTTGTCAAAATTATCAACAGGTTGATATATAATAATGTTGCTTTGAATTTTGATTTTTTTTTAAATAAGGAACAATCTCAAGATGCGGTAAATGCAGTTCTGATCTAGATTAAGACTTAAAATGAGGGCTGCATCTTTCAATCAAGATCTTCTGAGAGTAAAATATGTGAGCTGATGGTGACCGGGGGGTGGGGAGGGAAGTGCACAGTTTTCCCATCTCTTGTTTGATGAGTTTGGAGTAATAGATGATGTCTTTTGAGAACAAGCAATGGCATGTTTTGGTATGTACCACACGAATGGGCTAGATAAGTTTGGTGTGCAGAACAGAAATATTGCTCCAAGATTATGTTCCCTTTACACTTTAGTGGGAACAACTGAAAAAAACCTTTTTTTTTTCTGACAAGGTTGTTGGAGCTCAGTGTAAGAAGTTGGCAAATTCAAATTGAATTCAGCATGTAGAACCCACCAAATGCATTGCAACAGTGACTGGAATAGTGTGTCCAGTTCTGGTGTCCACAATTCAAGAAGGATGTTGAAAAATTGGGGAGGGTTCAGCGAAGAACCACGAGAATAATTAAAGGATTAGAAAACCTGCCTTATAAGCTCAATCTATTGACTTTAACAAAGAGAAGATTAAGGAAAGGCTTGCTCAAACTCTGTAAGTACCTACATAGGTAACAAAAATTTTATAATAGGGGGCTCTTCAATTTAGCAGACAAAGGTATAAGAAGATATTATTGTGGTAAGCAGGAGCTAGACAAATTATGACTCATAATAAGGTGCAAACTTTTAGCAGTGAGGATAATTAATCACTGAAACAACTTAACAAGTGTTGTGGTCAATTCTCAAATCAAGACTGGATGTTTTTCTAAAAGAATACTCTACTTCAAACAGGAATTCATTCAGGGAAGTCTGATGCAGAAAGTCAGCCTAGATAATTACACTAGTCCCTTCTATATTTACAATCTATGAATGTATGAACTGCATTGATTGTTTACTAATTTTTGCCATCACTACAGCTGTTGACAAACACTAACTGCATAGGCATGTGTCATTCTAGCTGTAAAAAGGCAGCCAGACCCTTGTCTGTCTCACTTAAGTACCTCAGTGTCAAAGCCCAGAGGGTTTTGCACTCTCCTGGATTAAATCAACTTCCATCTCATTCATCAGGGTTACCATTAGTCTGAATACTCAAGCATGCTGGAAATTAACATTTGCTTTACAATCAGATTTGCAGAAATGACTAATGCATTTGGTGCCCATGTTGATCCACCTTAAAGGAACCTGATTTTTAGAGGGCAGGTGCTCTGCACTTTCAGATAATTGGGCCCCTTTAAGGTGTCTCAGATTGGGCTCCTAGAAATAAGTCACCCAAAATCACTAGTGACTTTTGAAAAGGCAGGTCATTGGTGTAACTACAAGTGTGTCACTTTAATGTTTATGGAAAGTGGAAAGGAAAATGACATGAAGATAACTAAAGGGAATTCATTGATAAATTCCAGTCAATGCTTGTGGAAAATGTGTTGTAGTGTGCATTGTAACATTTTTAGCAGTACTGGAATCTACTGTACATTTTGAAGTAAAAATTCTCAAAATATCAGAAAATAATACTGTGGCAAGTTAAAATGGCATGATAGGGTTCCACTTTTGCTCTCAAATGTACTAAGAACACAAATAAGACTTCCACCAACTCATAATCATGTAAATGCATCCTGGGGGGCTTTTCTCACACCTTCTGGCCAATAAAAATGGTCTACCAGCCAAATTCTGCACCTCTCCCCCCAAAAATTGTCTTCAAAGGGTTTGCACAGTATATCTAATTAGAACTTAGTAAACAGGTCTGTTGAGGATGCACAAGGAGATATAGACTCTCACTCACTGTGGCTCTGCAACGCTTGCTGGAATAAAAAGGAGTTGAAAATTTTTTCACAATAGTAAAGTGATCTGACTCGGAATGCACACAGGAAGCAGAGCTGTTGAGTAAAAAGGTGTGATTTTTGCACAGATATATTCTACAGTAGAACCACACTTTAAATAATGGACCTTACTAGTTTGGACAACTTACATATATTATGTACTAAGTTGTGGAAACTGGTAGAGGAAAAAATTACTTCAAGGGCTTCTTTAATGGATCTATCTCTCTTGTCTTCTAGGAATAAAAGGAGACTTTTTCAATCATCTTGTATTTCCATTTATCCTTTAAAAATGTATGAGCACAGTTTTCATACGATGGTGCAGTTACTATGGTAATTGTTTATTAATCTTGTGGATCTCCGTAATTGTCACGATACAATTTATATAGCTCAGAGAAGGATTTAAAGTAGGAGTTTGATTGTTTTACACATCCATCTTTTAGACATTTTACAAACTTTTTTTTACAGCATATGCATTTTTCTCTTTTAGTTCAACTTTTATTCAGATGTGTCAGTTTCTTGAAATGCCTCTCTTTGAATTGTGTACAGTCTAGGTGCTGTAAGAAATGAGTGAAAAAATTGCTTAGAATCAGGAGAATGGGGTAGGTGCAGAAGTTTACTGAACTTAAATCATGGCTTTTTTTTAAGGGTACACGTGTTACATTGAACATAATGGATTATCTATGGAAAATTAATAAGCCAAAATAAAACTTGTTACATAGATTATATTTAATAGAGAATAATTCTGAGCTACTTCCTCAGTTCTTCTCAGGCCTTTCTCCATGGGACCGTGATCCTGATTGGTGCCTCTAGTTGCTATCTCTTTCCTTTAATGCCATTTGCTTCCAGAGAAATTTGGAAGCACTGGGACTACCTCTAGTTTCCCTTCGAGACTAGGGGAGATTCAGTAGGCTTCATTAGTTCCGAGTTTACAAAAGTATAAATTTATTTCTCACATCATATAACAAGAGTATGTCACAGAAAAACGTTCTCTTCAGCCTGGGGGGATGAGAGCAGATTGTGTGTGCTAGAAAAATCCCTTCAGACAATAAAACTCAGTAGAACACTAACATGGAAAGGAAGCTGTTCCCCTACGACCTGCCCACAGAAGGGACCCTGAAATAGCTTTGATGATCTGGGCCTAAAAGCCTGTTCTTTCAACATGTAACCCCCAGCCCTGAGCCATGGCTTTAGCCTTCTCCCTTTTCTCCTTTGGGTTATGGATCCTGGGTTCACCTATAAGAGTGCCTGGTGCCTCCACTCAGGGAAAATCCTCCTGGTGCAGAGAACACGGCGTGCTTGTCCCTTGGGAAAATATTGATCACACAATCTCATACAGTGGTGTGTCGGTCAGAGCACACAGAAATAAAATAGCTTGTCACAGTGTTCAAGGTACTAAAACAGTAAACAGGGCTTTATTAGGTATGGGCAACTCAGGATAAAGGACAGTGGGAAGGGGGATTAGGATAAAAACAACAATACCTGAACTCTACCCCTTTCAACATTTGTAGCCAGTACAAACTACCCTGTGCTCCCTCCCAGCACCTGCCCAGGCAAATAGTGGGTTTAGGCTCAGTCTTTGATGGGTGGTGCAGTGCTGAAGTCAGTGGGTTAAAACAAAATGGCAAACTAATCAAAGGGGTGTTCTTACAAAGTGTCCACACCACCATGGTAGCCTCATCCTTGTGGCTTTCTGGTCTGGATTCCAATGTGCAGTTTCACTGGCTCTTGGCAGCCTGACTGTGACTCTCCTCAGTTTCTTGGATTTCTGGTCTCTGCTGAGAGGACACCGTTCCACATCCCAGAAATCCCGAAATGACTCAAACTCTTCCCTTGGGTAGGAATGTGGAGGGTAGAAGGATCCTTCTGGACTGTGACCCATCTCTCTCTTCCTAAACCAAAAGTAAAACCATACCCTTTGTCTCGGCGTTCTGGCTCTGATTGGTCCCGGTAGCATTGCTAGCCAGGTCTATCTCCGCCATGGGCCCTAGGGAAATGGAGCGCTGAGCCTCTCCAACCCTTCCTGCTAGAGGCTGGCTCAGTGTGGTATCTCAGGAGCAACATCCCCAAAGGGGTTAAAAACATAAGAGATTGCTCACGGAACTCTGGTGTAATAAGTCTGTCATCACGTTATTAGCGCTGGTTGGAAAATGGTAAGGATTTTCTGTGAAAAATTTGAAAAACACATTTTAATTTTTTTTAAAAAGTTTTAATAGAAATTTTTCAGTTATCAAAGGAAAAAACAAACCAAAAACAAATACAATTTTTTTAAAAAATGTTTTCTTGTCAAACCCCCCAGAAGATTTAGAAAGAAATGAACATTCTCAGTAATTTTTTTTTCATTTTGAAAATAGACCCTTTTTGTCAGAAAAAAATTAAAATGAAAAATTCTGACCCAATCTAGTCATTGCTATTCTCTGCTGGTTTTAGTCTAATCTAAAGGAGCAGATTCATTATAATATTTTTTTCTAACAGAAACTGAGAGAACCAAATACTTGATAGAATGATTATAAATAACTCATTAGCTCACAGCTCTGCTTTGTAGTTTTATCAATAATATACCCCCAAACCAATAATTGGTAACTCCTAAAGTCTACTTACGGAAAGAACTCCCCTTTCAACCTGGAGCCATTTCACATGCTTTAGATGGAAAAAGTGCATGATGCCATCTCCAGACTCGGTCTGCATAAATTGTATGTGTTTATTATTCATCATAACACAGAACATTTTCTGTTTCTGTGTCACTTGTCACTAATCACTTATGCATCTGATGTGCATATCCAGCGTAGAATCTCAGGCATTCTTGGCTTTAGAACATAAGATATGCATGAATAAGAGTTTATCCCACCTCCAAAATAACAACGTTGATACATTTTCAAAAGGGAATGTGCATATGTTATGGTAGCTCATAAGCAGCCATAACCAAACTAGCTGAAAAGTGACATGGGCTTGTCCCCCTCCTTTTCCTCTTTAGTATTTCATGAAAGTGTGTAAAAATTTTACCATCTGAATGCCACACACTTCATTCTGTCTGCGAGATAAAGAACATTTTTCTAAAAGAAACATACGCTACTTGTTACAGTGCTTTTGCTTCTTTGTACAGACTGATTTCTCAATGCATTTAAATTTTGTCATCGGTAATTGTGTTTGTGAGAAAAGGAAACTTACACTTTTCTCCCACCTTCCCGGGTCGCACAGGGCTAGTGTAACATGCATACTATTGTATGCATAGGATGATACACACACATGCACACACATTGCAGCTTTATGTACTGATACATCTGAGTCTAAAGGCTGGTCTTCTATAGATTGAGTAGCGGCATTAAGTGATTACATCTCTACTCTGGCATTTTGCTCTTCCATGCCTTTGTACCCTCCTCTGGGCCAGACCCAGAACCTGTTAACGTCAATGGTAAAATCTGAATGGGACCAGGCTTTGACACTCTCTTACCTTGTCTACGCTAACCCTTCCCCTCAAACTTTCTAACGTTGCTACAACTATTCAGCTGCACCAGTGGGAGCTGCTGTTGATTTGATTCTCATGTTGCCTAGTTCTGCTCTGAAAAGGGTTAGAAAACATAGTGGTAAAAATGCTGGAAGCTGCAGGAAGCTTGCGTACACTAGCTCTCAGAGTTGCTAGTGGAGCTGCACTGGTGGTAGCAATGGTGGGAGGTTTGGAGGGGAAAGGGCTAGTGGAGCTGCCACTAGTATGTTGTCTACACAGAAACGTTTCAGTTGGCAATACTGAGTAATGAGTCTGGAGATCATTGTTTGTAATTGTAATTAGAGCTGGTAAAATATTATTGATCTTAATTATATGATTTTTTCCTATATTTTGTTCAATCAACTTTCTGATCAGCTTATTCAGTCAATAATTTTTTGACCAGCTCTAACTGTTATGCTGTCACTGTTCTGCAAACCTTGATGTCTATAGTCAATGAAGAAATTGGATCTACCTGAACATTTAACCACTTGAGCTTCACTACTTGGAAATACTCAAGAGAAGCACTTCTGTGCTCAGCACCTATTCCAAATTATATCTTTCATTTTTTATTTTTTTTAAAGTTTCAATCTGCAGTGCATTGTCTAGTTGTACAAGTCATGTGGTATTGTCTCATCGCCTAACTGGATGATTTGCATAACTAGCCAACACAACATTAATTTTGAATTGCATATGCTTCGAACTAACTTTTCACAAAACATCCGTAGGTCAAGAATTATTTACATCAGAAATTTGAGAATATTTTCAGACATTACATAAATTCAAGAGCTGGATGATCCATTTGTGGACAAGTCGCAAACAAAAAAATATTGCAAAATTAATCAAATTATTCACTGGGAATTACTCATTCAACTGTACAAGAAAGTCAAATTAGGAAAGTATGCTAGGTGTCTGCACAATCTGAAGCAGTGGAACAATAGTTGCTGCCCGGGGGATCATTTTGATGATTCTGTGGTGCAAGGGCACTCTACTGATCAGCTGTGAGACTAGTACTAATTCTAGGCTAAAATGAGCCATATGATAACAGTTAGGAAGCAAGGTCTTGAAAATATGATGCTGGGAAATTGCTGCCAGAAATATAATAAAGAAAAGATCAGTAAGAACTATAAGATTTAAGAGTAGTTTGAGATACTTCAAATAATAATGGGAAAATAGTATTTTCTAATATGCAGGCAAACCGTGATTAATAAATCAAATAAGAATGTATAATTCAGCCATAAACCTGACTGGAACAGGGATTTAATTTAATTTAAATGTGAAGATAACTGTTAGAACACTAAGAATTCTTACCTACTAAAGAATGCTTCCCCAGGAGCATGTGAATCAAATAAAAGTTTACCTCTGCTCACAACATGTTTCAAAGATCTGAGCTTATAGCTTACAATAGTTTATTAAACATATTCTTATTATTTTTAATCATCTTAAAAAATTGATCTGGGCTGGTACTTGGCATGGAAGGTCTTACATTGGAATTGTTCTTTTTTTAACTATAAATAATTAGTTTAACTGTGTAGGCATTTTTAAAGTTACATCACGGGAAAGGTGCTGGTGTTTAACTCTCCTATTTCACACTGGCATAGCTCAAAGAACAGCTTTGATTTTAGCTGGAAGATTTTGCAGGCAGTTAGTTGATAACATTGTGGAATAGAGTTCTTTTGTATATATTTTCAAAAATGTTTAAGACAAGCTGAAAAGGGCAGAGAAATTTGGGTGTAAAATGTACCAAATCTGACTTGCACTTGCAGTTACTTTTTTTTTCATAAGGATTTATAATTCACATGCTTACAGGGCATGCTCAGTGTACTATACATATAGCACTGAATATTTTTTAAAATAAGCTCTTATTAGCATGATAGATTGGCCTAATGTGTAAATACAACTGCATATTTAATATTAAATATCTATGTTATCTTACTAGATGGACACCTTTCTGGTTTAGCATGTTGATTGGTACTTTGGGAATTACTAATTCACAAATGAGCATTGACTCAATAAACTAGAACAGCTCTTTCAGAGCTCTTATAATGTATCTTGTCAAACTGAGTATTAAAGGTCTTGATAATAAGAAAGTATCAAAGGAATTGTTACATTTTATTACTCTGTATAAATGATTAATGTCTCCCTCTGTGCTAATGAACAAAGTTAGATCAGAATGCCTTCTAAATAAAACTGATTTAAAGTCCCAATGGCATAAAGAAAAGGAGCAATGTCAGTCTATTGGGTCAATAATTGGTGGATTAAGATTCCCTTCAGATTTTACATTGCCATAGTGAAAAGTGCAATTTAATTGAGGTGGAAGTATCCATGTGCAAGAGGCTGCAGAGTTTCTGTTATACTATGTAACTCAGAGGATGGGGTTTGGTCATGCACAAAATGGGCAAAAGGCTTGATCCTTTTAACCCATGTAAAAATCACAGGGATCTTGGGGCATCCTTGAAAGACAAGTTCTTCTGCATGATGGTCCAGATCCTTTGAGGAGCTTCCTGCATCCATTGCATTCCATGGCCACATAGTTCATGGGGGAGCCATACTACCAGCACTCTTATACCAACTGTAGCTTGTGTGTCTGGTTCTACCACACTCTCATGGAAGATGTTCTGACGGCGGAGAGAAAGAGGTTGTCCAAATGTTCGCTGCCTTAAAGAAGATAGTGAGATGACTAATGCACGATCATTCTCTCAGTGTAAAATCTCAGTGGAGACAAGGCACCTGTAGCTTCTACCTGAAGATTGCTATGTCCTCCACTTGATCTCACCTAGTTTACCTCATGATAAAAATTATGTCTTGTCTCCAGTAGGATTTTATAGCAAGGTAGCAAATACATCTTAATTATGCCACGGTAAAACCCCCCCACCTTTTTTTCCAGCCAGGAAGACAAAACCACAGTTAATCCTCACAGTTGGCATTAACTTCAATATGTTTGACACCCACAGTGTTTTTGTTTGCTATCCTGAAGGGTAGCCGCTTTGAATCTTGATAGCAGTCAGGACAACTTTGGGATAGAGAAAATGTTTTTGCTAATGGTAAAGATATCTGCTCAAAAGAACTGCATCACAACTCACAACCAGAATTTCTCCAAGGTCTAACTGCCTATACCTTCCGTTAAACAGAATGTGTAAGTCCGTCTGTAGTATTACTCTCTGATTACTCCTAGTAATATTACAGTACAATCCCTGTAGAGTCTCAGCTTGATACTGCATATATCAAGTGTCCCCTGATTCCACAACCTTCCTACTTTGTGTTTTGATTCCCCTCATGTTCTCCAATCAGCAGCTTTGGACTCTGTTTCTGTTCCTTTCATCCCCTGTATGAGAAATAACAAAGGAGATGTTATGGTTCCAAGAGCCTTGCAGTCTATTGTTTCGCTGATTCATGGATCACTATCACCAAGGATGCATTGACATGGTAGATGTCATCATCTACTGAGGTTAATGGCAGCCAGTGATACATTCTGACCGTATTTTGCACCTGAAGTAGTATTGCATTTAATTCAATAGAGATTACAAATGCTGGGTCAGATGTGTTGCTATTTCAATGCCAGGTTTTAAACAAAGTGTTCATAGGTATATTTCAAAACATGTATTAGGAAATTAACAGAAGGCTTCTCTGACCTACCAGGAAACAACTACAGTAAATGCATCATTACAGTATGATACTCTCTCTTTCTCTCTTTTTTGCTCTTATAAATATCAATATAAAAATTGAGAATTTAATGATTTCACCATGCACAAAATTGTATGTATCTATGTATATAAATTTAGAACTTCAAAATAAAAAAATATTTTTTTTAAATAATTTACCCCATTCCATGTATTTTATATCTCACAAACTGCAAAACTGTAAGAACCAACACAACCAAGTGATCTTAATTTTAAACAATATTAACAAATACCTCAGCACAATTCTTTTATATGTATGTTTTAGGGCTTTCAGTCACAGTTAACTCATGCAATTAACTCAAAAATGTTAATCACAATTAAAAAAAGTAATCATGATTAATTGCACTGTTGAAATTGAAATTTATTAAAAATTAACTAAATGTTGGAGGTTTTCTACATTTTCAAATATATTGATTTCAATTACAACATAGAATACAAAGTTTACAGTACTCACTTTATATTATCATTTTAATGGCAAATATTTGCACTGTAAAAATGATAAACAAAAGAAATAGTATTTTTCAATTCACCTCATACAAGTACTGTAGGGCAATCTCTTGATCATGAAAGTGCAACTTACAAATGTAGTTTTTTTTGTATATAACTACATTCAAAAACAAAATAATGTAAAACTTTAGAGCCTACAAGTCCACTCAGTCCTACTTCTTGTTCAGCCAATTACTAAGAGAAACAAGTTTGTTTACATTTACGGGACATACTGCTGCCTGCTTCTTAATTACAATGTCACTTGAAAGTGGGAAGTGGCATTTTCATGGCACTGTTGTAGCCAGTGTCACAAGATATTTGTGACATATGATTCTATATTTAGATGCCAGATGTGCTAAAGATTAATATACCTCTTCATGCTTTTGCCATCATTCAAGTGAACATGCTGCTATGCTGATGACACGCGTTTAAAAAAATGTGTTAATTAAATTTGTGACTGAACTCCTTGCGGGAGAATTGTACGTCTCCTGCTCTGTTTTACCTGCATTCTGCATATATTTCATGTTATAGCAGTCTCGGATGATGACCCAGCACATGTTGTTTCTTTTAAGAACACTTTCACTGCAAATTTGACAAAATGCAAAGAATGTGAGATTTCTAAAGATAGCTACAGCACTTGATTTAAGATTTGAGATTTAAGAATCTGAAGTGCCTTCCAAAAACTGAGAGGGATGAGGTGTGCAGCATGCTTTCAGAAGTCTTAAAAGAGCAACACTCTGATGCGGAAACTACAGAACCTAAACCACCAAAAAAGAAAATCTAGCTTCTGCTCATAGACCTTAAGGTCAGAAGGGACCATTATGATCATCTAGTCTGACCTCCTGCACATCGCAGGCCACAGAATCTCACCCACCCACTCCTGTAACAAACCCCTAACCTATGTCTGAGTTAGAAGTCCTCAAATCGTGGTTTAAAGACCTCAAGGTGAAGAGAATCCTCCAGCAAGTGACCTGTGCCCCACACTGCAGAGGAAGGTGAAAAACCTCCAGGGCCTCTGCCAATGTGCCCTGGAGGAAAATTCCTTCCTGACCCCAAATATGGTGATCAGTTAAACCCTGAGCATGTAGGCAAGACTCACCAGCCAGCACTCAGGAAAGAATTCTCTGTAGTAACTCAGATCCCACCCCATCTAACATCCCATCACAGACCATTGGGCATGCTGGTGGCATCTGACTCAGATGATGAAAATGAACATGTGTCATTCCACACTGCTTTAGATCATTATTGAGCAGAACCTGTTATCAGCATGGACAGGTTTCCTCTGGAATGGTGGTTGAAGCATCAAGGACACATGAATCTTTAATGCATCTGGCATATAAATATCTGGTGACGCCGGCTACAACAGTGCCATGCAAACGCCTGTTCTCACTTTCAGGTGACATTGTAAACAAGAAATGGGCAGCATTATCTCCTGCAAATGTAAACAAGCTTGTTTGTCTGAGTGACTGGCTGAACAAGAAGTACCACGGATGGGACTTGTAGGCTCTAAAGTTTTACATTGTTTTCTTGATGAATGCGGGGTGGGGGGTGGGGGGGGAGAGGTGTTTGTGCATAAGTCTACATTTGTAAATTCAACTTTCATGATAAAGAGATTGCACTACAGTACTTGTATGAGGTAAATTGAAAAATACTATTTCTTTTGTTTTTTACAGTGCAAATATTTGTAATCAAAAGTAAATATAAAGTGAGCACTGTGCACTTTGTATTCTGTGTTGTAATTGAAATCAGTATATTTGAAAATGTAGAAAACATCCAAAATATTTAAATAAATGGCATTGTATGATTGTTTAACAGCACGATTAATCACGATTAAATTTTTTAATCGCTTGATCGCCCTAATATGTTTCTAAAAAAATGCTTTACAAAAAATAGCTTGTTTTACAAAACAATCTTGTGAGCCTAGGTAGTGCAAGCAATATATCTATAGCTTGCACTACCTAGGCTCACAAGCTGATTTGAGGGCAGAGTGTTCTGAATTCCTTGCCTTATGAAAGTCATTCGGGGTGTATCATCATAACCAGCTCCTGCAGACCTACAGGCCAGCCATAAAAGGAAAATTAGGTATTTTACTTTTTTAGAGGGAAAAATAATAAATTACTGTACATTGTCACTAAATAATTCCTATTTCCTATGTATATGGTAATCAGTGTGTCTCGATAATCCCCCTATAATACTATGTAGTACGGTTAGACTCTTTCTTGCCCGCCTATTGGCTTGAACTGCAGGCACAAGATGAGAGAAAATGACAAAATAAATTGATTCTTAGGGCTAATGTAAGACTCTATGGGCTAACTATGTGCAGGATTCCCACAGGGCTTTATAGAAACAAAGTTGAGCTATGTACACATCATCACAGACAGAAAAGCACTTTGTATATACAAGGAAAATGATTTGTTAACAATTAGTTCTCATCAAAAACTTCTTTTTACATCCAGTCTTACCAACGGCTTGCCCACGGGGGCATTAGCTCATGCTACACACACACACTTTGGGTGGTTTTTCAGATTCGGAAGGCCTAATTTACAGACGTGGGGATCACCTACATCTACCACTTCCTTCAAATGCAGTTGTTGGCACTCAGCCCCTCTGAAAATCAGCCCCTGAAGAATTGCCAAGACTTTCCTTTAATTTTTCAGGTTGTTTTGCAAAGGAGGGACTCCAGCTCTCTTAGGCCTGATCCCGCACCAGCAGAGTCATGGGAGTTTTGCCACTGACCTCAGTGAGTGTAGGATCAAACCCTTTGGCTATTCAGCATGCCAGCTTTTCCTTTACATTCCTCCTACCAGCTGGCAGGTCAGAGCAATCCGACACCATCGGGGTGATGCTTTCAGTTCCAAAGTGAAATTGGGGGCAAGTAGGTCCTTTGCATTTGTGTGCTCCACTGGGGTGGAGGTGAGCAGATCTGGCTATGTGAAGGATGGCTCAGGGCAGGCTCAGGTATGAGACACTTTCCCGCTGGGCTACAAAGCAAAACAAAGAAAGGCATGTGACCTGGAGACTGTGGTGAAAGACACATTACAAGCATGTAGCACAGATACGTGAGCACAATCTAGCACTTGCTGCCAACTGCAGCAGAAATTCATGCCTGGGTGCTCAAAATGCTCTTGCCAAAGTAGACCTTGTCTCTTTGAGGCCATTGAGCATTCAGAGGGAAGCCTTCCATGCTTATCTGTGGGCAGGGCCATGCTAGTGTCCGCTTCCTTTTCCAACACACTTTGGCAGCATGAGGAAGGACTTTGCACTTACTGAGGTAAAACAATGTATGCACATGTTTACTGCAGGGCTAGTGAGTGGACAAGTTTTGTGACTCTCAGCCCAGCTGGGACATTCTTACATTACAGGGTATATTTTGGAAGGCTGACTACAGTGTGATTCCAAATGACACATATGGAAACAGCTTAGCTAAAACATGATACAACTCTTTAAATATTTAAGAGGGTTAGGTTATTTTTTGTGCTTAATAGAAAAAAGGGTTTGTGGTTAATTCTTTATTATTATTCTCTCTTTGTCTCCTCTCTCTTTAAATGCCAAGCTAGCATTTTTTCCTGTTTCATCGCTCCAGTCATAGAGGTTTGCTTTGGAATACTGCCAGTTATTTTCCATTAGGGCAAATATTACATCAAACTCATGATTAGGGATTTGAGGGCTTGGGCATATTAACCTCCTTATACAAATATTTTCTAACACTTGTCTTTCATTTTCTCTGACTTTTCAAAAATATTTATAATTAATGTTCTTTCTTTATGCAAAGGAAAATGGAAGAAGTTCTCCTCAAGTAAAATTCCAAAGGGATGCCTAAAAGGATAAAGAATTGTTGCGTCCAAAACTTTAGTTTGACAATGAAGGAAGGTGTTAAAAGCTCCACGTAAAGCTGACGACATTTCCAGTGCACAAGAAGAATTTGGTCCTACAAAACCCAGGAAATATGTTACGTATTCTTAAGCACTATTTCCTGGCAGATTATCTATTTATGTATATAGACAGACATCTTATCTACAGAGCACTCCTGTATCAGGAGATCTTCAGCTCTGTATTTCTATACATTGCTTTTAATCACTATAGTGTCTTAAAACGTATCATGCAGCAGCTATCAGGGAACCTTGTACAAGTTCAGGGAAATATGTTTTGTGTCCTGTTGCTTCACAGCTCTTCTTCTGGAATTATAACAGGCCCTAGCCCTGAACTGATGCATGGCAGAAAAGGGCTCAAGTGACTGTTTTGTTGCTTTTAGTCCCTGACTGACAGTTTCCGTTGTGAAGGTGATGGGGCACGATCTGTGAGATGACATTCTGCTAGCACTGTGTGAAAAATGTCCCATGTCAAACCATATTGCCAGCTTTTGATTTCTGGCAGATTTTCAGCAATAGATGGAAAATGCGTTTTTGTGGCGCATTTACATTTACCTTCCAGTGTGTCAGTAACTGCCCTACATGCAACACTGTGCATAGTTAGCTAGTCCCATGCCTACTCTTGCTTGGTGGGTGGGGAAGAGACGGAGCACTGAGGGTGGAGAGGAGTTGACAGGGCTAGAATCCCAAACTGGCTGCACAGATGGGGCTGGAGTCTAGCATTTTCTTCATCCTCCAGACCAGGAATAACGAGGGGTCTAAGCATTGTCCAGTCAATAGGGTATTGACGTAGAGGTGAGGCGATCTGTGACCTTGGGCAAAACACTTAACAGCTCTGCACTTCAGTTTTCCCATCCGTAACACGAGGGATAATTATATTTGCCCATCTTTGTAAAGAGCATTAAGATGTTGATCAGTTGGAGGCTACAGTGTAATTATCATTTTCACTTGATGGCAAGTGAATTTTTGGCAGCCAGGAGGAAAGAGGTGAAAGCCTCCATTTTGGTAAAATCCCATGGCTGGAAAAACAGCCACCAAGGAAATTTTATAAGGTGGAGACAAAGCAATTTCTATGGTATCTAAAATAAATCTTAGGTGAGAATTGTTGTTTGGCTCTTACCCAGTAGATGTAGGCTAGGGATCTATATTGTCCCTGGAGGCTGAATGATAGATTGGAGTGAATATATAGTGGTCTCATTTTGCTTTCTACTAACACATGCAGATACTCAACAGGTTCTTTATATCTCTCTCTGTGTGTGTACACACATATTTCCAAGCAACCAATTTGTCTGCCTCCGAAAATTTGTTCTCCAAGCCTTGTTCCCATCTGCCAAAAGAAAACATGTCATTTTTTATACAATAACTTTGACAGACAGCAGTACATTCTTGAGATGAAGCCCTTTGCTTGCACCTGATTCAAGCTACAAGTTTCAATAGTGAGACAGCCTTTGAAACGTGCACTTTGTGTCATTCCACATGGCTTATTAACGTCTTACTCTTATTTCTCTCTGGCTGGTTGATCCTTTTGTCTACAACTCATTCTTTAAGTCTCTGGCAGTATTTTGCCCCCATTTCATTCTAAATTTTGTAAGAATTGTTCTTAAGCAGAAATAACTTGGCAATTCTACATCCAAAATGTAATACTACCTCCGTTAGTGCAATAGCATACTTGCTGGGGATTACTATTATTATTTTGGGGTGTCGGTAGTCTCTCCATCTCAGACTGCATCTGAATTTTCATTATAAGCCATTCCGCCCCCCCCAGTCATATTGGACCTAAAATTGGTAGATTTGATGTAGGGACAAGGTAGAAATCTTCTGTAAATGTTTAAGTGAATAAGACAAGTGGATGGCTAATTGGGATAGCCTAAAAACAGAGCTGCTAAACAAAATTCCAAATTTAGGTCTCAATTTTTTTGTTGCTATTTTGTAGGAGACATATGGAAAGAAGTAGAGAGATGAAGCTTTCTTTGCTGGATTCTCTCAGCAGAAACGTAGTGCTGGGACTAAACTGTAGCAGATTAAAATCATCTTACCAAAATTACTGATATTTTCTTTGCTAATGTTCTTAGGGCACATCAGACTCAAGTCAGTTTAATGCAGGATGTCTCATAGACTTTAAGGTCAGAACGGACCATCATGATCATCTGGTCTGACCTCCTGCACATTGCAGAATCTTACCCACCCTCTTCTGTAGTAGACCCATAACCTTTGGCTGAGCTACTGAAGTCCTCAGATCATGATTTAAAGACTTCAAGTTACAGATAATCCACCATTTACTCTAGTTGAAACCAGCAAGTGACCCATGCCCCATGCTGCAGAGGAAGGCAACCCCCCGCTCCCGGTCTCTGCCATTCTGACCTAGGGGAAAATTCCCTCCCAACCCCAAATATGGTGGTCAATTAGACCCTGAGCATGTGGGCAAGATCCACCAGCCAGTGGGGATTTTAAGTAACTCAAAGTGTCCCATCACCAGCCATTGGGGATTTTGCTACAGGCAATTGCTGGTGGGCCTCATCCATCATAGGCAGTCCCATCATACCATTGACTTGAAGTCTGGAACCCTAAAAGTCTTTGGGGTTGTGGGCACTCAGCTCCTGTGAAAGTCAAACCATAATACTTGTACTCAGTTGGTCCAGTCCAAATACAAAAAAATAGAACTTCAGATTATGTAATTTCCCTTGCTCCCTTTTCACCAGCGCTTGCAATTTTTAATGTTAAGGCCTGGCATTGGTATCCCAAATAAATGATTTATTTCTCAGTTTTCACCTGATCCACACCAACTGAAATATGTGGAAGAACTCCTACAATGGGCCCTGAATGAGGCCCTCTGTCATTTGTAACTTTTACAGAAAATAGCATGGAAAATCCATAACTGAATATATGGCAATGCCAGTTTGCCATACCATGATTACTGAGTCACTGCACTTTTTCATTTTCTAGGTACGGGGGGAAATGTTTTTTTTTTAAACATGAACCACTGTAATTGTTTGTATCCTACCTGACTGGGACAATTGCAATTTTCTCCATGTGGCCAGATTCTTTCTGAGCTGATCTATCTGCAAGGATAGACACATTAGCTTTCGTTATAAAAGTCCAATCCATTGTTAAACAAAATACCCCGTCATGTGTGATCTTTTTAAAATGCCCATCTACCAGTGCTGTACTAAGACAAAGTTGATTGAGGGGAAAAAACCCCCAAATTTTAATATATTGATAATTGAGTAAACTGAACAGTAGTTTGAATTAAGCAACAAAGAGTCCTGTGGCACCTTATAGACGAACAAATGTATTGAATCATAAGCTTTCATGGGTGAATACCCACTTCGTCAGATGCATTAAGTATTGAGTATTGAATTAAGTAACTGCTTGATGATATTACTTTTGTTCATTCTATAAAAATGTCATCTGTGTAATAGAATCCCTTATGCTCCTTCCTTGCCAGTTGGATTCTCTTTATGTCCACTTATAGACAACTTGCTTTATATTCTAAGTTATCACAACACAGGAAAGGAGTCAAGAGATGCATCGTCTCATATCTTGCTTTAACCAAAATGTACTTGATGTAATGTTGCTACATGCAGTATTAGTTGCAGTGCTTTGTTTGTAAAAGGAAGTAGGATTTTATTTTAAAACTGTGAATCAAATGAGAGAACCTCCAAAACTGGAAACATATTTTGATTTTGTATCAAGGCTGTGATTTTCAAAGGATGCTAAGGAAATGAGGGGCCATAGCTAGACCAAAGGGGAGAGATTGGCCTATGGTTTGAGCATTGGCCTGCTAAACCCAGGGTTGTGAGTTCAATCCTTGAAGGGGCCACTTAGAGCTCTAGGGTGAAAATCAGTACTTGGTCCTGCTAGTGAAGGCAGGGGGCTGGACCTTGCAGTTCTAGGAGATAGGCTGTCTCCATTTTAAAAAAAAAATGTGATTTTCAAATTCTGCCCCCAAAATCATCTTTGCTTCAAGAGGAACAGTGAGGACTATGTGTAACTTTCCACTGCCGGTGAGGTACGTGTCCTCAGTCCTAACATCAAATCATACTTTCATAAAACCAACATTCAAAGGGTTAATACACTCAAGCAGGAAGTTATCTCAATTTGGAATAACTAGCTTATGGAGATATCAGCAACTTGCTCTCTAGTCAATTTCAAAACCTGAGGGAAAGTTGTCTCATATACAGTGGTCCCTGAATTTTTGTGGCTTTATCATCACATTTTCCTATTGCTTAAAAATGTTTTCTCTCTCCTGTGTGAAATTTCCTCACAAAACATCAGGGATCACTAGCTAGCTGTTGGGGAAACAATGAAGCAGGCTTTACACAAAAGGTAACAGTTTAAAAAATGCCCACGTGACCTAAGTCTCAGCTCAGTCTCTGGAAAATGGAGCCTAGTCTCCTAATCATCAGGTGCTTTATCTAACAGTCTGTCACAAACTGAAACCAACACAACGAAACAAACACACAAAAAATCATTAACAACCTCCTTTTTCTCAACTTTTTTCAGTTACTGATATCTTTGGCATTACTTGTATCAATAGTACAGTGTATGTAGAAATCTTCAGAACAAAGGGACTTTTAAGTTGATGGTCTCCTGGTCATTGTTTCAGAATAACTGCAGTCGTATCCCCCTCCATGCTTGCTCAAGGGCACCCACTAACATTTTGGGCTCCCAGCTGTCATTGCTCTTGGGCAGAGACCCATGACTTGAGTGTTAAGGCTGCATAGCTCCCTGCATTACCCTGTGATATCCCCAGTAAGCAAGTCTGCCCAAAGCGTGTGCTTTGCTTTATCTCTGAGAGCTATGAACTGTGTATTGCCAGCTGTTACAGCTCTTTCTAAACAGGTACATTTATTCTGAAGGCAAAAGCATTACAGAGAAAACATAAAAACAGTCATGGTAATGCATAGTGGTCTGTTGTGTCTGGGTCTTCGAGTTCACTGCCTTGCTCAGGGATCAGAGCAGAATGTAAGAGAAAAAGTCCCTGAACTGCCTGATACGCAGAGCAATGTGCTGGGCAGAGGAGCTGGACTATGTGGTACGATCAGTGCTTCCACAAAAAGGGCTGAAAGTGTAGGCAAATGACACAGTCGTGGTGGGGGAGAAGGGCTTAGGGGCCAGACAGGAGAGACTGTCATAAAATGAGACAGTAAAATGGGGAAAGGCCAGACCAAAGGAACAGAGAGCAAGAGGGAAGAGGAGGATGGAGAGAAGTGGAGAAGGATAAGGCACATGGGGAGTGAACAAAATAGGGAAGGGAAAAGATATTGGGGTGGGGGAGGCACAGCAGAGAAATAATGCAAGAAAAGAGACTAGGGAGGGACTGACTTGCCAGGGAAGCAAAACCAGGAGAATCTGATACTAACATGATTAATGCATGTTAGATTCCATCATGGGGGTCTGCTTACGGTGTTGTCATTTCATAAGTGGACATATACTATACTGGTCCTGTCTATTCTCTGGGCATGTAGCATACTACATAGGCACACATTGCATTCACTTTGTGAACTGTTTCATGTATGGCTTTGAAGACATTCTTGCTCTCTGCATGTCTTGAAGACAGGAATTTGTTATCTGAGAATGTTTGTTCAGCAATCACAGCTGCCTCATAAGTGTCTATGCACACATCCGTGTTTCCAAAATGAAAAAGGGAATTATATATTGATTCCCCGTATACTCTCCACTACACTCTTGGGGGTGGTTTGGTTATTGCGCAACAGAAAGGTCAAGGAGCTAACTTTGAGCCAAGTTTTATCTGCATTTTGAATACATTGGGCCAAATCCATCCACAGTGTACAATAATTCCATTGAGTGCATTGTCATTAAACACATTGCAGGAGAAATTGACGTAAATGGATTTACAACATGGACAGCTTTGGGCCAGTATATACTTAATATCAATATTAATGATTTTTTGAAATGATACAGTGCTAATGCTCCAGCTATGCAGATGTTGTATTGATGCATAATACAATTACTATATGAATCATTTCAGTTTGTGAGTCACTGGAGTTACTGTATGGATAAATTTAGGCTGTGCCATTAATTTCTAGGCGTACCATTTCTAGATGTCTCGGAAGCTATTTTGTTTTTGTTTTTTGGTCCTTTCTCTGCCCTGTTTCCTGCCACATATTTCACTCACCAGAAGCTGCTCTCTTCCCAATATAGAGGAAATAAAGCTATTCTTCAGTTAAATACACAATATTTGGACTCAATGCAGCGGTAGCTGTGTGAAATGCTATGGTCTGTGGTAAACACAGAATCAGATTAGATGATCTAATGGTCCTTGCTGGCCTTAACATTTATGAGCCTATGCGAAGCTAGGACTATAAGGTAGGTAGGGAGAGAGAGAGAGAGAGAGAGAGTGTGTGTGTGTGCGCGCGCGCGCGCGCACACACAAGAAAACTGATTACTACTTTTGACTGAATTATAGAGTGGTAGCTAGACTGGATCTAGTCATTGTCCGGCTATTCTAACTGAAGGACAGGAGACACTTGATATGGATTTAATCAGGCTGCAACTTTATTATTAGCTGTCTGGGACTACCCAGCAGATAAAAGTGTACAGTGCTGGGAAGTCCATGTTCATTCAATAACTATGCAGGGACCTCCACCAGCCCTCATTCATTTTCCATCCAGGTCCTCCAGCCAACCCATTGCTCGTAGAAGGGCTATGGTGGGCTATAAGAAAGGTGGGGGGGGGGGTTGGGTCCCTGCCAGACCCCTCAGGGGAGCCCCAAACCTCCCCCATTCCATTCCTTTAACCAGCACCTTCTTTTTAATTCCTCTACCAAGTTATTTCTCTGGTCACTGGATGCCTTTCCTATGGCGTACCTGCAGGGGCCATCAGGCCCGCACTTGCACAATAAGTTGCGATATTTGGCTTAACCCCCTTTCTGCCTCACCATAATAAGCCCTCCCTCAACGTGCTGTGGGGAAGGCAAAAAACCTAGGACAATCTGGTGGGGAGGGAAAAATTCCTTCCTAGCAGCCCTTTAAAGCAGTGGATAGTGCAATGCAACTTTTGCTACCTCAAGGGGTGGAAGGGTGGGGGCTGCCTCACCTGCTGCATGGAAACAGGGCTTCTCATGCTCCAGCTTGCCCCTTTTCAAGCCTTCTGCACTTCTGTTCCCCGGAGGTGAGTCGGCGTCTCTATGCTGATCCCCACCCGCCCTTTTCAGCTGCCTCTGGCCCCGCTCTCCCCCACCCCACCCCTCAAGTACTGGTACCCTGCCTCTAGCAAGAAAATGTCTCCGCCTCCTCCCGTTATGCACCCTCCCTACCCCCCGGGGTGCGGTCATTTGTAAAGCATAGTAACTTGTGGATTTTGACTTGAAAAATAAATGCAAATAGTCTGGGATCTGAACACTGTCTCATGGCTTGACATCTAGCAAAGGACCCTGGTTAAAAAATAAATAAAGGGGTAATAATAAGTGAATAGGGGCAAAGAGTGCTATTAGGCCTGGTCTTAACCAACAGCTGTCTAAGCAATCTGGCGGAGCCGTAAACAGCATGCTGGTTACACTCACAAATTAACAGGTAGCATGGCGTGGGGACTGAGAAATCATACAAGGGGCTGTAGAGGTAAAGGGTAGGAAACACTAGTCAATTCAATTTAAAATGTAGCTGGAGAAAAAGAATCTGAAACACAGGTATTCAGTGGGAGGGAGATACTGGGAAAGCAGTAATGACAAAAGAGACATAACGGAGCACAAATTAGATATGAGTTTAGAACTCAAAATCGTGGCCAAAGAATTCATTATGTAATTTTTTTGTTGATTGCTCGACTCTCTCGCTCCCTGGAGCTGATAGGCCTCTGAATACAGCACTGATGAGACTACGCCTAAATTAGAGTCTTCAGCGCTAGGCACCTCAGTACCATCCAGGTGTAAACAAATTAAAGAGATGGGGAATGTGGGTCAGGGGCGGCTCCAGGCCCCAGCACGCCAAGCGCATGCTTGGGCGGCATGCCGTGGGGGGCGTTCTGCCAGTTGCCAGGAGGGCGGCAGGCGGCGCCGGTGGACCTCCCACAGGCGTTCCTGCGGAGGGTCTGCTGGTCCCGCGGCTTCGGTGGAGCATCTGCAGGCAGGCGGGAGGTCCACCGGAGCCGTGGGACCGGCGACCGGCAGAGCGCCCCCCGTGGCGTGCCGCCGTGCTTGGGGCGGTGAAATGGCTAGAGCCGCCCCTGATGTGGGTACATGTGGAGAGATTAATGAGGTTTATTCATTAAATTTAGAGGCGCTAAAAGGAACTACTGTCCATATGTAAAGTTTGATCAGACGTCACGTCTACAAATAAGGGTAGAAAGATCCCAAAGGGTGAAGAACTGTTTAGGATGGTCACAAGAGTATGTGTTAGGCAGGATGAAATAAAAACGGTCAAGGGAAAATTTAGGGGAATTATCAGGTAAGATTTCTTTACAATGAACTCCATTAGACTGTGAATTAGTAAACTCTTTGGGTCAGGTTCTGTTCCTTTCTCGCGATTTGTGCACTGCCTAATGCATTTGAAGCCCAACCTGATTGAGGCCTCTAGGCACTACCACAATACAAATGTTAAGTAATAATAGCAGCAATAGTGAGGACTGTGATACAAGTTAGGCCATCTCTAGTGTAATTTAAAACTGAACTGGATGCAGTAAAGAACAACCTACAGTAGCAAACAGAGCAGGCGGGGAATGGCCTATATTAGATCTGTCAACACTTATTTGTCTGAGTCTTTTATATTATGGCAGGTAATGCTACATTCCACAGTTGGGAGGCTTTGTGGATAGCACCTGATTCAACACCCATGGAGGTCAATGGGAAGACTCTCACTGAATAAAATAATAACACATCTTTTTGTGTATGTTTACAATATGATAATTCCTGTAAACTTAACAACAACTTCCTCCCCTTCTACCAAAACTTAGATTTCAAAAATACTTTTCTTTTGGTCAGAGAAATATGCTCCTGGCTTCATTTTCCCAAGATTTCTAGTGAAAGAATTCTGTAGATATTTTATTAGTACAATAGCTAATTTAATTCAGTATGACACATTTTATATTGTATCATTTTATATAGTAGCATTTATTTCTTGTACCAACTCTCAAGGATTTTTTATCTGTTTTATATCCCATTGAATTCTCTGGGAAACTGCACTAGTTAACAATAATTTTATTACTTTATTAATTAAACGTTTTCCAACAAGCTAGCTATGGCATTTCTTATCATCAAGGGTTCCATTAGTTTTTAATGGTGTGAGACAAAATTACCATTTACCCACATGCAATTTAAGAAGCATCATTAACACAGAAAAAGCACCAGGTGGGATTTCTAATAGTTACTGTTTCTCATTTTTGTTTTTATTTAAAAGAAATAACTGGTTTTGAGGGTTTTGCTGCAAGGTTGCCAAATCCTCACTTAGTTTTTATGTTCTAGATAATTTAAAATAATGTTCTTCTATCTCCTAAGGCTCTATTCAAAAGTATTTTCCTTATCCGCACATCGCTTCGTTTGTACGCAATTTCTCGACGCAGCCAGATGAGTGTGTTGTCTGCACAGTAATCATCAACAAGAACAAAGACTAAGCTACATGGTCAGTAAGCTTGGTGTGTTTATTAGGCGGAGGAGGTGCTAACTGGCAGGCTAAAGATCTGACTCGGATGGCAGAGAGAGCATGTGTTCCTGCAATAGGAAGCAGTTTGGGATGTAGAGCGGTGAGGTGACAAGCAGAATGCTACAAAGATTAGACTGATTTATTCAGTTAAATATTTACACCTGCCATGAGTCTGAATAGCCTAGATTAGACACCTCTCCCGTGTACAATGGTAATAGTAACATTGCTTGCTGATACTATGGTGGGGTGGAGTTCAATAGAGTCAGAAGCTGAGTAATATAGTTGGTGATACAACCGCTATAGTTAGGCAAGTGGGGCGGGGTGTGTAGAAGAGATAAAGACGTGAAGTAATAGCTTATAAAACCAAAATATTACACATAGCCGTAGTGCATAAGCGTGGTAGAACTAATTCAATAAAATAGGACACATGAAGGAGTTTAACAAGGCTACATTTGGAACAAAGTGAGCCTTTTGGAATTACATTGTTCAAATAGATACCGCGTCCAAGTCCAACCCTGTACAGCTGTCAGATAGAGAGCTTAAATTCACTGATTCACTTAAAATATAATGTACATGAATAACGGTGGGAACATATATTCTGAAAGTTGCTGAAAAACTCTGATCCAGAATCTGCATGGAGATGCTCTTGTTCCATGTGAAAGTCAAATGAAAAAAGCTAGTAAATATTTACCTTAAACTAAAAGGCAATAATTAAATGGCAATGTAATTAGTATCTTCTATTCAATTATGCCGCACACTGACTAATTGCTGACTCAGTCTATTTACATATTAATAAATTGTCTATCTGAGGTCCCCTTTTGTTTCTAGGTTTAATAATGCAAAGTAGAGTTGCTTTTTATTTTATTAATTCTTTGTTCTCGATGGTGGTGATTTCCTGATGGCGTGCACTAATGCAGTAGCTGCAGGGTTAGGGACTGTCATGAGTTCCCAGATCCTGGTGTCAGTCGTTTTATTGTTGCACACTCAATTTCTTTTCATAAATGAGTCTTTTGGGGGAAATTCCTATGGAACCCCTATCCCAGTTCCCAAAAAGAGAGATTTTTTTTTTAAAAACAGGCATCTTTCTTTACAGTATATTGGGATATTTAATTTAGGGAAGTAGGCCGTGATCTTGCAAACACTTACGTATGTGTACAGTCCCATTGAACTTAATGTACTCACACATGTAGTGTTTGAGGCTCAAGGTCTTAACTGGTTTGCACATTTGATACAAGACACAAATGGTAACCAGAAGATAGATAACAGAAATCCTGAACGAAAGGGCTGCATCCTGCAGCCCTTACTCTAGTAATTATTCCTTGCACATATGAGGAGACCCATTAGTAAGGAAGAGATGGTAAAAGAAAAGGGGCTGAGACTCAAGAGATCAGGGGCATATTTTTGGTTCTACCACAGACTTCCTGGGCGATCGTGGGAAAGTCTCTTAGGCCTGGTCTACACTGGGGGCTGGGGGGGTTCGATCTAAGGTACGCAACTTCAGCTACGCAAATAGCCGTTCACGGTGGTGACGTTCCGGAGTCGACGGGAGCGCGTTCGGAGTTCGATATATCGCATCTAGATGAGACGCGATATATCGAACTCCGAGAAATCGATTGCTACCCGCCGATATGGCGGGTAGTGAAGATGTACCCTTAATCTACCTATGCCTTACTTTATCCATCTGGACAATAGGGATAATAATACATCCCTACCTCTCAGGTGTCTTGTGAGGATAAATACATTAAAGATTGTGATGTGGTCTGAGAGCACAGTGCTGGGGACCAGGTAAGTACCGCAGAAAGATTAGATAGATAGGTAGATAGATAGATAGATAGATAGGGGTGTTGTAAGGATACATTAATTAATATTTATGTGAAACACAAAAGCTCTAATGAAGAGCATTGTAGAAAAGCCTGAAAATAAACAATGTGTTGTGGGACCAGGCCCAAAATGAGCAATGTAAAACAATATTTCTACTGAGAGACGAGTTTGGCACATATATACCCCACCAGATTTTCTCCCTCAGTCAGTTCAGCAGGGATTGCCTGGAAGGAGCTCTGACAGAAGGTTAACACAAGAGCAAAAGCTGTGAAATTGGTTTTCTCCACACTCTGTATGATGACAGTGCAGTGCTGCCTTTTCCTCGGGTGGGATGGGTCACTTGCATGTGTTTTTAAGTAAGATTTTCCAAACTTTCAGGCGATACTGGAGCAGGTTAGGTGCTGTAGCAGCAGCTCTGCCACGTCAGCCAGTGGAAGCCTCCATCTTACAAAGCCAGTAGGAGCCATTCAGGTGAAATTTGGTCTTACAGCTCCCTTCAAAAGGGTTAAAGGAAGCTTTAGGGCATGGAGTGGTGCTTTTACTTCACAGTGGTGAGGGGAACAAGCTTTCAGGGAGCCACATCAGTGCCCATCAGCAGAGTGAGGGCTCCATTCGTTCACTCTGTCCTGGGCCAACACGACTACCTAGGGCCCGAAAAGGCTCACAGTTGCTGTATCTGTTGAAGCTCCTTTCTGCCAAGAATTATATCAATATCCTGACTCCTCTTATGGTGATGAGCTTAAGCCACTGCCCCATTTTCTTCCTGGTTTGCCCATTAGTTTGTTTTCCTCTCACACAGATTTGCATTCCCTTCCCATATGTATTGTCTGCAGCAGTGCCACCTATTAAGGTTGTCAGTCACTTCCCATTTTAAGACCCTTTTTAAATTTGCTTACACTTTGCCAAATTTTAACCGTTTGGTCTGAAATTTTACAGGCCTGCTTCATGCTGCACATTTTTTTTTTTTTAAGTTTTCTGCCAAAGCAGTTCAGGCCTTTCCAAGAACAAGGCTAGAAAAATAGTTTGTTTTGCCTATATTAAAAATTGTGGCAATCTTTTCTTTGAAAAGCTCCAACACTTCCATGCTCTGGAGCAAGGACCTGAAATTGGGCAGGAGGGTGACCTTTGTGCCTTTTGCCATCCTTGTGAAAACTGCCCCAAGTTATAAGCCTTTGAAAAAAACCCCACAGCTTACACATGCTTAGTAGAGACTTTGAAAGCTAGATTTTCCATGTCCACACTGGGCATGCTCCAGCCAGGGCTTGAGCAGGACTTTCCAACAATTTCATCTCATGGCTGCTCCAGGTATCCTGTCACGCCAGTTCTTTCAGTGACTGCCCCCATGGGCCCACCGAGCGTGGAAGAGGAAGCTGCCTGAGTCAAATGCAGTGGGGACAAGAACCAGTTTTGGTAGTGGTGGTGGTGGTGTGTGTGGGGGAGCAATAGGGAGTGGGGCAGGGAGACTGGGGCTAGAAACCAGGGAGGGCAATGGAGAAATAGGTAGTAGCCAGTAGGTGGTGCAGAAGGGAGAGACTGAAGGTGAATGAGGGGCTGGGGAAGGCTGAGACCATCTGGACAAGGAGCCTGGGACTGAAAATTATTGGTGTGAGGGGGAAGAAGATGAAGGAAGAGGGGAGATAGATCTGACGAGTTGTGGTGCAGGGGGAGTACTGGAATTGGCTGAAGAAAGAGGCTGGGAAAAGGAACCAGGGAGTTGCTGAGATTGGATGAGGAGCCCAGGGTCACAGAATCCCAGCCTGGGAGCCAGTGGGGGTGGGGAATGTAGAGGTGGGGTCTGGAGGCCAGTGTCGGGGAGAGAGAGAGATCAGAAGAGGAGCAAAATGGGTGAGCCTAGGAGTTATGGGGCAAGGAGATTGGACCCGGGATGAGAAGCTTAAGGAGTGGAGACTGCTACTGGCTAGGTGAGAAGAATGGGACTGGAACAAGGAGTTGGGGTGGGTAAAAGTTGGAGGGGCTGGGGCAGAAGGGGTCACATGAGGGGAGAAAGGCCAGAAGAATCTGGAATTCCTGAGTCTCTCCATTCCTCTGCTCTCAGCAAATATCTGTGAATCACACTAGCAAAATGTCCCATTCCCCTATAGTTCCCTAAGTGGTTGACAACCTGCTACTGCTAGTGGAAGAGGTCTGCATTGCAAAGGAGCTGGTGCTGCTGCTGCTGCTGCTGACCTGATGCCATGTGGTAGAATTCCATTTTTTTTAGTTAACTTCTATTAAAACCTAATGCAGTTGAACGCTCTCCTGGGGAATTAGTCTGTACCTGACTGTGCCTCAGCATTCCTATGTGAAGCTGAGCAAGTCACTGCAACCAGTTTTTTCACACATTCCCGCTAATTGTACGTTCCTCATTTTTTCTGGATGCCTGACTTGAGACCCAGGTGGGGAGAGGAGGTCTGATCTGCAGCAGTGCTGAACACTCACAGCTCCAGCTGAAGTCAATGGGATCTGTGCTTTGATCATATGAATTGCTCTATAAAAGTACGAATGCTGAAAACCAGGTCCTCGGCATTGCAAATTGGGCATCCAACATGATCTTAATCACTATGCTTCAGTTTCCCAGCTGTAAAATGGGATAATAATACCCCCTCATCTCATCAGGATGTTGTGAAAATCACTTCATTCATATTTGTGGACCACCCAGATACTATAGTGAGGTACTTGATAGACAAGCCCATGAAGAAATTAACAATGCCATCTCCAGGGCAAGATAAGACTAGCATATGGTATATAAGACCTGGGGCACATACTGAACAAGGAGACAAAAATACTAACTAGCTGCTCCTCAAGTGAGCACCATCCAGTGTATGCACTAAATCAGGCAGGAGGCATGTGGGGGGGAAAAAACAACCCAGTATGAGCTAGTATAATAAAAACGTGTTTCATAGTGCATATGAACCTGGGGCAGAATTAAGGTTAACCAGGCAATCTTAATTCTGGGATTTCCTAACATTTGAGTGTGACCCTAGTAATGTACTTTTAACATAGTTTTTTGTGTTTATATATATATGTCTTGTATGTGTGCATGTAGTGTCCGGCATGTTAGCTCTGCGTCTGTCTGGTTTATACTGTATTTCTATGCACAAATGTCACACTGTGTTTGTAAGAAGACATGTTCACCACTACACACCAGTGTGCCATAAAAATGCAATGCAGTTTAAAAATATGCATCTCGCCATGAAGTACAGTTGCTATAAACCTATACACAGTGGGCCCTCAGCAGCATAAAGGCATGAGGTACAAAGTTTACAGTTTGATTAACTATTACAGTTCTGTAGGGTCCAGACTTCATCATGTCTGTTCCGATGGTGGCCTCTCAGGCTGTCACACCTTTGCAGTTGCGCAGGAACGGACCAAATGGCAAATACGCGCTATGGCCGACTGTCTGGCTGAGCGTTGAAGCAGAAGAAGAAGTGGCTTGGACAGTTTTCTTAGTGGCTGTATGGACATTTGCATTTTAAAACTGTATGTTTGGTGGTGTTTATATGAAAATAAAGAGGTAAGTACATCGCTGACAGCACATGCGTTGTGTTGCATACAAAATGTCCTGTTGTGAATGATGGACAATATGTCAGGCTTGAAGCACTACACTGCCTATAGAATAAGAGCTGGAAATAAAGAAAAAGCTTAAGCGTATTAAAGGAAGCCAGCAGAGCCCAGAGATGGCTAACAGGCTGAATGGCCTAGGTTGTGATCAGCCTGCCTCACTATGCATGGGAGTGTGAGAGAAAATCCTCCCAGGCTTTGGGTCCAGGTGCATGTAAGTGAGTGGGGTTGCTTGCCTGCTTGCTCCCACCCCAGAGCAGGTAAGTGAGGAGTGGCAGGGGAGGCACATAGCCTTGGCTCCACCCCCACTCCCTTGTTTTCTGGCCAGGTGCATGTGTGGTAATTTGCTGCTGGTATAGACTAGCTGTAACACATGAGTACAACCCTGGTAGCAGGAAGGAAGCCAGGAGGGACTTGTGACTCAGGTGTGCCTCGGTCACAGTGCCTCCCATGCCGGGGCTGCTCCTGAGCAGGTGTAGACTACACACCACCCCTTTGCTTACAGTCACAACCCCGCCCAATGCTGGTGAGCAAATTCACCTCCGAACCAAGTCCCCTTCCTAGCCAGTGGAAGTATGAATGGCTGGAATATACTATATGTAAAGGTGATGGCTAATTGTCCCCTATGCCTGCAGCGATGCCACCCTATGCTAGGATCTTGGCAGTTCTCACAGCTCACAAGTTTGGGCTGGGTGTCAGTGGTTGCATGGGGAATGCCAAGACATTGCAAGTCGTGTCACCGGAGATTCAATAGAATGTGCTCGCTTGCTCGCTCCCTCCCCGTTCTGAACCAGTGGCCTCGCCTTAGGACCAGCAGGATAATTTTTTCTCCATGAGATGTAGCACCAGGGTCCACATGGTGTGTGGTCCTTAAAGATCACATGACACTTTAGGGATAATAGGGATTTTGTTGTGTTTCCTCATTAAAAAAATGAAAACAAGGGGATTCACGCTGCTCTGTCTCCAGACGTGTTTGTGCAGCGGGGGTGGGTGGATGGTCTGACTGGTCCTGATGACATGCTCTTATTGGCTTGCCAAACTTCAGGCGGGCCCCAGCACCTGATGCTGGGGTCTAGGGTTAGATTGCCTCGTGTTTGGGACGTGGGGAAGCTGACAAAGGGACTTGACTCCAGTCTCCATGACCGTTTTTACTAAAAGGGCTTGAGCTCATTTGCCCCCTGCAACAGTCACTGATAAACCATATGCGCTGCCGTGACCTACTATGATTAAAAAAAACCCTTGTCCTTGCCCTTTGTTAGGGCTGGCAGGAAATAAAGAAACTCACCCCCATTGCTGTAGATTGCCTTTGAATTTAGGAGGGAGCTAACACTGAAAACGTAGCTAAGAATTCACTGGACACTGTGTGGCTGTGGTTAAAGCCATCCAGTCATCTGTAACAAAATACATTACTGAGCATAGACATATTAATATCAATGAAGAACAATAATAACAAAAAACATCAGTTCCATGTTTACTCTTGCTCTCGTTTTCTGGACACCTGCCTGTCTCTGCTGTTGCCCCAGGCCACCCTCAGCTCCCAGGTAAATATGCTGTTGACTCCAGCACCATGTTAGATTTGCCTGCCCCCAATGACTCCAGTCTCTTCCGTTTCATAATGCTTGCCATGTAGCCTTCTGGAAAGTCAATCAACAGTGTCACTCCCAGTGCACGGGGAACTGAGTGTTTTGTTTTCCTCTAGGAGGTTTTTTTCAAGCAGACGCCACTAAGAAGCAGTTTGATATTTTTATGGTTTGAAGCATCTATTAAAATAGAAACAAATTTTGCATTTTCTAAATGGGCGGATAATTGTTCCATGATGAAGCGAGCAAAAACATGAACAATAATGGCCTCTGCCTTAAATGCAGGCTGAACTGAACTTCTGGTCATATAAATTTCTAATTAATTTGGATGTGCAAGCCATGGAACAAAAGCTCTGATTACATATTAGAGCATGAGCTGCAAAAATAACTTCACACGCAGCTTCCTTGTTATCTAGTTTCTTGTTTACAAAGAAGTTCTGAATTGCTCTGCCTAAACTGGACAGGTACATTAGGGACAGAATTATCAGAAAGGCTCAGCTCTCATTTCAGCACTGGGTACTGAGCTTTTTTGAAAATCTGTTTGGGTGGATATCTGGCCTGGCGCTCTTTTGAAATTCTAGTGTTATGCAGCATCTCCCTGCTGGATCTTCAGCTTTGGCTTTGCAGTCGGAGGATCTCTGTTTCAGCCCCATCCAGAACCATCCAGAGAGCTGCACTAATGCATGTACGATAAGCAAATAATCTGTGGCTTTTGTATATAAAGAAAAACTCCTTCATAATGTTAAATAAGAACTAAAGAAACTATCTTTAATATTGGTTGCAGCAACTCCCATCCCAATTATTAACAACATTGTCATCTCTAGCAAGGCAAAAATTGTATTACAGCAAGCAGGAGAAACTACTTATTGCATAATGCCTGACTTATACAGGGGTCAGAACAATGGAGCAATCTGCCCAGTAAAGCAAAGTTAATGTGCCACTGCACTGATTTCCTAGCAGGTCACATTCACCCTTGTGCAGACAGCCTATACAAAAACTATGTACTTCTTACATCCGGTAACAGCTGGTAATTAAATAGCAACCACTAAGATACTGTGCTCAAAACCAGGAGAGCACATATACCCCTCTAGTGAGAGACTCATAGCTCTAGAGGGAGGTTTTTGCCATTCAGGAAAGACTCATTTTTATTAGTAAAGTTATGTGTTGTTTGTAAATTTCAAAATAAAGCAAGGAAACTTTTTTTCCACTTATTCAGTCAGGAAAGGTTCTCCTTGGCTCTTCTCAAGAAACTTCTTTGCCTTTGAATTTGTATTATCAATTAATGATTAACTTTGTTTTCAACCCCTACATTTTCTGACTAATCTGGCATTAGCATTAATAGACGGTTGGACTTGTCTGTGCTGAGGGACTGAGTGGTTGTATTCTAACCAGCTCTAGAGCTGGTTGGGAAACAGATTTTGTTCTGTGTGAAAAACTGACAAAAGAAAATAAGTTAAAAATATTTTGCAGAATTCTTTTTGTATTTTCATTGAAAAAACTGAAATAAAATTAGCTTTGACAACTGAACTCCAAAACAGTTTGTTTTTTTAGTTGGCAAAAACAGATTCATTTTTGGTTGCCAGGGTTTCATTTCTTCAGTGTCCCACATATTAAAAATGTAGGTGAAAATAGACATTTTTGTGCAAAAAGCTCTCATTCAAAAAAAGGCAAAGGATCTTTGACCCACTCTAGTCACCTCTGAATGCAGGATCTAAAGTAAGATGTCACTTCCAGTTACCTATGTCTTCAGCAAATTGATCAGACTCACAGTTGGCCGTAGTTCACACATTCGTTATACCCAGGAAAAAAGCGACACACCTTGAAAAACAGGTTGAAATGCAGGAGCAGTCTATGTTCTTAGTACTACAGTTTGCCAAAAACACTTCTCTCCAGTGCTCCATTCTATGCACTGGTTCCCCTTAGAATACAGAGCCCAGTTCAAGATATCTGTCTTGTTATTAAAAATCTCTGCATGGAATCATCTTAAGAACTTAATGCAAAATCCAGGTGTTCAAAGTAGCTTTCCTCCATTAATTTCTTCATTAAAAGGCCTAAAAAAAAGTAATCACGCTATTCTTCCTGGAAAAGCAAAGCATGAGATTGTTTTTATTTCTATATTTAAAAATGTGGGAAGTTCTCAGCCACTGTGGCGATAGGGCCATCTAGATAGACATAATCTTGGTTAACATGGTACTTAGCATTCTCAAAAGTCATGTGACTATTATGTTGGGAGATTGGATTTGAAGGCATCTCAACACAAAGTGGTGCTCATGTCACAATTAATTCACTTGAGGCAATGTACGCAGGTATCAAAGATTACATCAAACATCCCCTTTGGTGCACAGTTTTGTCTTTGAGCTGAAGTGTATTCCACCTGCTGAAAGAGAAGCACATGAACAGAATCTAAACTGTGAGAGGGGTGGGTGCTGCCTAGGGAGATGGAAAAAAATCCATTCCACCATTAAGGGTAAGAAATGCTGCCTGTTCCTATGTGGGGAGAAGTAAAGGGTGTGGTATGAAGCAGACGTACTCTTGATTTTAGCAACTGGTGCCTGAATCATTGCTACTCTATGGCTCTTTTACATCAGCTTAAAGGGCAGTCATTAGGCCCATCCCAGGAATAGCTCACCCAGGAGCTCCAGCACAAAGGGGACCTAGGAAAGCATTTGAGGGTGGACTGAGGGCAGAAGGAACCACAGGCGGAGCAGCCCTTTGCCCTGGTGTTCCCCACTGCTGCAAGCCCCACAGAGCTATGACAGAGGGTGAAAGAAGAGGTACAAGGCTGCAAAACACCTCCCTTTGGTCCCTGCACTGGTGATTTTTGGTTTTCAGGCAGGTAGGGCCTGGAAGTTCTCTGTAGAAGTAGCAAAAAGCAGTTTCTGGGGGAGGAACTGCTCTGTCACTCAACAGGCCAGTTAGGGACCGAGCTGGTGGCTTTGAAGGTGTTTCTCCTCTAGAGAGGCAGGACACCTAGAGTGGTTATGGCTCTAGCCTAGGACTTGGAAGACAATTAGTTTAATTCCCTGCTCCACCACACAGGGTCTCTGTGCCCCATTTCCCAGCTGTAAAATGAGGTAATAGTACTTTCCTGTGTCACAGA
Source organism: Mauremys reevesii (assembly GCF_016161935.1). NCBI lineage: Eukaryota > Metazoa > Chordata > Testudines > Geoemydidae > Mauremys > Mauremys reevesii. The sequence goes on along the minus strand of NC_052633.1, from coordinate 22,240,369 downwards.
GGTGTTCAGGCACTACAGAGGTCCATGTAAGTATTATAGATAGAAAAAAAAGTAGGGTGCGGTGTCAGGGTATTGCAACAGAAGCGGCCTACTGATTTCACATTAATTGCTCTGAATATACACACACCGGCATTAAGTAATAACAAGACAGGAAATATACCTCTACTGGATCACTTATAACTGCCTAATAAGTGTGACATTAGTTGGTTTTGCAATTTGCATTTATAACCCTGACACGTTTGTTAGTTTCTGGTGGACATTCAGCAGCACATTGAAGTTCAGGCTAAAGCTTTACAGTAATGGCCTGTGTCACAGTTCAGGGCAAGTGCACCTGGATTTCCCCTCAGTGGTCCAGCAACGATACCCACTGTAGGCTTCTGACTCACCAGCTGTTGCCTCTCTGGGGTGGAGACTCATGCCTGACTCTCTCCTGACCAGGGTACATCCAGGCTATACAGTTCCCTGCCTTCACTGTATATTTCCCAGCACAGACAATCTGCCTAAACCTACCTGCTTGTTTTCTCTTCAGAGACTGAGCACAGAGTGATTGCTACAGATATAACTTAGCACACAGAGTTTTCCATGCAAATCTCCTTTATTCTTAAGGTAAAAGGCATTACAGAGAAAACACATTAAAAACAATAAAAGAACCTACGTGCCGGCTAACAAGCTTACCCGAGATCACCCCAAACATGGGTTCAGGCAGGTTAAGTCTTGCAACCCCCTCCCCCGGGACATCCTTGTGGTTACAAGTTCATCACAGCTTCAGTTCAGAACAGCTTTAGCCCACCCGTTGAGACAAATCCTGGGGTTTTTTATCCGGAGTGTCCAGAAACAGGTAATCAGTATACACAGGGTCTCTCTCCCCATCTTCACAGGTTTGGCTTCGGAGGGGGAAAATTTGTATTCCCCTCACCTCCAGGTATTGCCTAAGGAAATCCACTTCACACGTATTGTTACAGAAAGACCTCTGAACTTCCTCATCCCATCCAGAGAGTGCATTCATCTTATTTTCCCGCTAATTAAGTGCCATACAATCTCACAATAGTATATAAGCATGTGCATTTCCAGTACAATGTACCACAAAGGTATTAACCCTACTTCAGTAAGGTTTAACTTAATTCAGTAAAGTCAATTCAGGATAATACAGGGTATTGTCAGGCTGTCACAGCCTAATTATTGCTTATTCCTTTGGTATTAATTATGATCACATGATTTATGCTATCAACATGCAGCGCTAGGATTTCTATTTTAAGTAATTAATAATGAACTTGTTTATTATTATGAAGTGTTACAAATCAAAAATGTCGTCAGGTTTATAGAATCCTAGATGCTGCTGAGTGACTTTTACATTGCTGCCTCCTGCTCTATTTCTGTATGTCTAACCAAGTATTGTTAAACTGATGCTTCCTTCAAACACAGCCAGGTCTGATTTGTTTTTGCTAAGAAACTTTTTCAAAGTGTGAGGCTAGGATATTCAAAGGGAAATTGGTCACCTAATTCCCGGGGGCTCCTTTAATAATCCAAGCATAAACCCCTTAGAAATGCATCGCCACTAGAAATTTGACATAGTTACTGACTCATATTTCTATATATGCAGTTTAATTTTGAGCAGGATCATCTCCAGTGGCTTACAAAACTAACTCTCTTCCTGTTGAATCAATAGAAGTTTTAACATTGACTTTGACTGGAGCAGAATAAGCGAATGCTGAGCACTACTGGAAAACCCTACCCTTAAGCTCTCTTTAATAAAGCTTCTGTTGTGCCATAATAACGGTAACAAGTATAAAGGGTGGGATTTTCAAAAGTGCCTAAAAGTCCCACTTTCAATAGGATGCATCCTCTTAAATCATTTAGGATTGTCAAACATGCCTATCCTAAAAGACAAGAACTCAGAATTTCATACTTAACTACAACGTGGTTAAGCACAAGGTAGCTGCTGACTGCTTCACTGCTAAACAGAATTTTTGCAAATCGTGTCTTGATGAAGCAGTAGCCTTTGCAATTCACACTAATTAGACTCTCCAGGAGATAGCCCAATAAAGTAACCATCCCCTTTTAAAGTCTCCCAATGAGGGACATTATTCTGCACTTCCATAGGTGTGATTTTTATAATGCTATGGCCTTTACACATTTTCAAATATTGCCACAAACCAACAAACACATTCACAAGTGTTTGTGAACATTCATAAATGGATGTGCCAATCTAAGCATGTATGGATAACAAATAATTTCTAGCTATATATTGTAAGTTGTTTATTGAAACAGACTCAAAAAGGATGGTCTGGTGGTTAGGGCAATGAACTAGACTCTGCAGACGTGAGTTTGATTCCTGGGCCTGCTATAGACTTCCTATATGACCTTGGGCAAGTCACAATCTCTCTGAGATTCAATTCTCCATTTGCAAAACAGAGATAATACGCCATTTCCCCCACTCTGCCTCTTCCCTGGCTATTTAGACGGTAAGCTCTTTGGGGGATGATCTGTCTCTTATGAGGTGTACGTACAGTGCCTAGCACAATGGAGTCTTGGTCATGGTTGGTGTCTCTAGATGCTACTGTAATATTACTATTCATGAATTTTTCAGATTTCAAACTGTGCATATACTTATTTTGCATGTGAACAAAATCTGACCCTCAATATCCACTTAACTCCTTTTTGCTTTCTTTTCTTTAAGATGCAGGAAAATTATCCCAGGAACAGTCTATGGTAGCGATCTAGTCCACTTTAATTGTACAAATCCTTCTTTTTAGCCACCCAAGTAGCACTCATTAGCCCCTTGATGTCTAAAATATTTTTTCTGCCTGCTGGAGTGGAACATATACACAGGAGTGCTGCTTTCTTTCCTACCATGCAGTAGAAAATGGAATGTGTTTACGTTCACTTTCTGCCATCAAATCAGTGTTGTTCTGCATTCCACTCCAGTAGGCAATAAAAGCACTCCACTCCTGGGTGAATGGTGAGAAGGTAAAAAGGAGAGAGAGGGAAAGGAAAACACAGCTCTAGAACTCAAAAAGGTGCTGTGGGGGAGCACAAGGGACACAATTTCATTTGTCACCAGGAGTCTGAAACAGCTCCATCTGAGAATGGCTCTAATCTGATCCAGCTGAGTGCTAACTGGAACCTGCTACCATCTGATGGCTGCTTGGTGTCTGACATGAAATAAGTTTGGTGGACGTGGGCCAGTGGAGAACTCTCTGCATGACAGAATTTATATTCACAATTGGCTTCTCCATTAGCAGCACCTACAGAGAGGCCACGGTTTGAAACTGAAGCAACAGGAAACAAAATATTTTTTTCAGTGTAGTTTAGTTCTGTATACACACAATAAAGCACTTACTGATAATGGGAACCTTACCCTGTAAGCACAGATGTGAGTAATTTTATCCAGTGGTGCGGTAGCCATGTTGGTCCCAAGATATTAGAGAGACAAAGTGGGTGAGGTAATATCTTTTATTGAACCAACTTTGGTGAGTGAGAGAGACAAGCTTTCAGTCACATAAGAAAGTTGTTCATCATGTATACATGTTATTTGCCAAAATTGCAGCCAAATAATTTTCTTACTACAGCAGAAACTGTTGTCTACTAATTTTCAGTAAAGCAGGTGATATCATGGACCAAACGTATACATGATATACATGATACGTGGGGAAGGTTAATTTGTAGAAGATAGGGTGAGGTAACTAAGGCTGCAACCCAGCAAATACTTACACACAAGGGTAGACTCATTAGAAGCATGTTCCTACTGCATGGTTTCTTGCAACTTCCTCAGAAGCATCTGATGCTGGCTACTGTCAGTGGTGGGACACTGGGCTAGATGGGCCATGGGTCTTAGCTAGGATGGCAATTGCTGTTTGTAATCCCATCCTTTTCAGCCAGATTACTCACACGCATAAATGCTTTGCCAGGTTGCGACCAAAGGCATCTAGGGCTCCCCCAGCTCCCAGGTGATATTAGCAGAAAGCTAAGAATTATACTATTAAATCTCACCACATCATTGAATACAACTGCAAGGATTCATTTCATGAAAACTATATATGGAACTTTGTTTTCTAATTTTGCAGGTCACCCAAAGACCTAGTTGTTCCTTTTGTCAGGATATGGCTGCAATTAATCCCAGGGTGCAATTGTTGTTAATTTAAAAAAAAAATCACTAAGCAGTCTGATTGGTAAAGGCCAGTGAGTATTACCGATGTCATGGGAACACATTGTGATTTGTACGCATTTTCCATTCTAGTGTCATCAGTATATCATAAGAAACTGTGGATACTTTTCCCTAATGGGAGTTTGAGGTCCCAACTTTTTACAATTCTTTTTAGATTGCTCCGAGAAAGATGAGAAATTATTCATCCAAGATAAGTAAGGTAAGGTAATAAATCATGCTAATATTTCACTACCAGGTTTGCCAAAAGATGTTAGTTATTATATGTTAAAAAATGTAATAGTAGTAAATCTATTCTTGCTTACTCCCACCCCACTCCTCAATTCTGCAAAGACATGTGCATGCGCTTACATTTATATATGTGAATAATCCCACTGAAGGGAGACAACTTGCATGTATCAGGGTAGATGTGAGTAGGTCTTTGTAGAATTGGAGTCTGCAAATGTGTGCATAAGTCCTTTGTTGGATCGAGGCCATAGTGCTTACAAACATCAGTAGTTCCACTGGAGTCGGCCCCACAGGATTACTGAGAGAGTTAAAGATAGAGTTACTGAGAGAGTTAAAGGACTGCTCCATCTCACAGAAGAGTCTCTGCTTTGAAGTGCTGGCCCTTCTTTTCAATGTGCCCGAACATGACATAACTCCTTAGTATGTATACTTCCACATTAGTGTGTGTGTGCGCCGCTCACACCTGGCTTGTTCTGCCTTGCTACAGAAGTGTGATTCCCATTGATGTAAATAGGGAGTGACATGCCTGTGACACGGAGAAGACTGCAGCCCCACACAGGTTGAGAGTCAATTAAAAATGTCCCTGGAAAGAGTCTCTTGGGGGTACGTCTCCACTGCAGTTGTAGGGAGGTGATTGCAGGTGGCTAGGCAGGCATACCTGCGTGAGCTTTAATCTGGCTAGTGCGGCTAAAAATAGTGACAACATGGCGGCACCGACCCTTACAGGGGCTAGCAACTCGAGCATGTATCCAGGATTCACGGTGGACTGCCCATGCTGCTGCATCTGCACTGCTATTTTTACTCACACTAACCACATTAGTGCTAGTGCAGGGACGCCTACATGAGCTGCAGTCACACCTCTGACAGCAGTGTATACACACCTCTGGTTAGAAGACGGGACTGATCTAGAGGCTTTGCCTGGTTCTGCTGTTGACTCACTGTATAACCTTGGGTAACTTGCTTAGCTTCTCTCTGGCCCCTTTTTTACCCATCTGTAAGATTAGGATAATAATACTCACCTCACAGGGATGTTGTGAGGCTAAATCCATGTTCAGCGCTTTTAAATCCTCAGATTGGAAGCCACTATATGCTGTAACTGTAAACTATTATCCACTGTTGAAAATCAATTTGTTCACAGCTTTGGGCTACTGTCTCCAGCGTGGAACCTATATGGCTATGTTTAATTGGTCCACTTGCTTTTTTATGAATTAACACATTTGCTCAGGGCCAATTCAGTTCTGTCCAGTATATAAAGCTGTAATAAATGTATTAATTTTCTAGGAGACATATAAAATGATCAGTCTTCATAGTCATAAAGAGCGTGTCCATTTAATTGGAATTATTTTACTGGGACTTGGTATGAAAAGTGTGTGTGTGGTCAATACAATGGCATTCACATTAACACATAATAAGAGGTGTGGTTTCTTTGTATGAAATAAACCTATTATTGGAACACATATAGGCAAAGAAAACATTTTTACAGTCTATGTAGCACAACTCAAGACACTGTTTTTCATAAACCAGTTATTTTTTCTCTAGATGCAGTGAAAGCCTTGACAAAGTTTTCTTGCTGTCTATCCAAGCAATGCTGCATCTTTAGATTTGAAGGAGAACTCAGAAAGTTAGTTTTTTTATTATTCTTCATTTAAGTATTATTTTTTAATTGCAGCGTATTAAACATAAAATCTGGTACAATCTTTAAAAATAAATAGGACCTAACTATAAATGGGCCCTGTTGTGTTTTTATCTTTGACAAGCAAGTAATTGCTTCTCAAATTTATCAGTTTGTTTATGCAAAAACCATTTACCAAGCCTAGCTCAAAAGCATCAATTTCATCATTATCATCTTATTAATTTAGCCAAGCTATAACACAGCTGATTATTCCTGAGTAATATCCTCGGCAGCACATCATGTGTGGCAAAACCATCTGTACAGTACCTATTTAATAAATAAACCCTCGGCTAAATGTCTCTGTTTATTGAGAACTAATGTTTATAGAAAATATAATGGAACTCAATAAATAACTCAGCTTCATCAACCTGCATATGAATCAGTAGGAAGAACGCTGACATCATCACCTTTCAAGTACCAGAGAAAGCAAAATTACCCAAAAGAGCTATAGAGTCAATATTAAGGCATTAAAACTGCAATGAAGGCATATTAATGCTTAAAACTTCATTGTTGGCAGTAGAATTGCCACAACGGACATATTTTATAACTCTAAGAATACTTAGGCTTTATGACTGCTTCTTTGTTGAGTGCCTTGCACTTAATGTAGTTTTCCACTTTAAATAAAAAAAACCCTCAAGATCTTTTTAAAAAAAAACAAAAAAGAAAATTGCTGATTCTAAGCATTCATTTTTAAAATAATGCAAACTGCTGATTCCAATTGTTCAGATATAGAAAAAGGCAAACTTATTTAACTCCATGCTTCCTGAATTCTTATTAGTAGCAACTGGATTTTCTCAAACTCTGGTAGGGGTAGGAATACTCAAAAGCATTTCACAAAGAAGATGAAACAAACAGTGCACAGCTAAAAACATTATTAATCTACTGCCTGTTTTTAGAAAAAAGAAGTTGCTGCAGACATTCTGATTGTTATTGATCTTCGGTCATTCTTGTAAAGGAATTTCTACGCAGCGCCTCTGATTTTCTGTTGTACAACTGCCTTTCTGCCACAAATCTGCTGTTTAAACACAAATGTCCAAACTGTCTAAAACATAACGGGGCTTTATACTGACAACAAATAATAATGGAGTCATTTCTTACAAATCCTTTCATTGGAGCCCCTTAGAACACGGTTCCCTGTATATTTTAGGAACGTGCTTTCTTTATTTCTAAGGAATGTGCTCCATATACGTGATTTAAATGAGGCAACTCATGAAGCAAATCCTGGGCTGCTGTAATTTCTCTGAAATGCTGATTTTCAAAATAAATAAATTCTATGAAACCACCTTTTTGTGATGAAGAACTCATAAATTGTCCTTTTTTTCCTCTGAGTCCAGCCATATTATAAAAGGAGTATCTTGGTAAGCATGTATCTATCTTAGGGCTTTCTATAACAACCATCACCAAAGTATTCATAGCACTTCAAGCCATAAGGTAAAAGTCATCTGAGAAACAGGCTTCTTTAGGACTGTGTTAACCAAGCTGTGTGTGTGTTCAACAGCAATAAATTCAGCAAGGCTTTGCTAAAACAAACTGTGAACTCCAGGGGGCACATTAGTTCCTGGTACAGCTCCACTGACAATGATGAATTTTTTTCCAGTTTTATTTTACTTGGTATAATTCAAAACTCAGAGATGGACAACGTTTGCCTGGTAAATCCTGAGGAATTTGGCACATTAGCCCTTGACTTGCAAATTAAATGAGCAAAACCCCAAACTAAACCCAAAAGACTCTATGCATGTAATATGTAATTCTCCCCACATTCCCTCCACCCCACCTGAATAGTTACATGCGTGGCACAGGGCACATCTTTAAAGTCTTGTAGGGGGATGGTCAAGCTCATAAATTTCCACTGACTATGGTGAGTCATGGAACTAAACCCACCTACCATATTGAAAATGTAGGGGTGGTGCCTGGATGGTAGGTAGACACATCTATGTATGATACTTCCCCTTAATATAGACCAGAGGTCGGCAACCTTTCAGAAGTGGTGTGCCGAGTCTTCATTTATTCACGCTAATTTAAAGTTTTGTGTGCCAATAATACATTTTAATGTTTTTAGAAGGTCTCTTTCTAGAAGTCTATAATATATAACTAAACTATTGTTGTATGTAAAATAAATAAGGTTTTTAAAATGTTTAAGAAGCGTCATTTAAAATTAAATTAAAATGCAGAGCCCCCCAGACCAGTGGCCAGGACCTGGGCAGTGTGAGTGCCACTGAAAATCAGCTCGTGTTCCACCTTCGGCACATGTGCCATAGGTTGCCTACCCCGATATAGATCTAATACCCGCTCAGTAACTAATGCAGATTGGAAGTATATGCAGTCTATGAAGAGATTGGTATTTTTTCATAAGAAAAATAAAAACATTGTTTTCATGATTGTGGAAGAACCTGCTACATGGTGACAGCTGGGATTTACTGTGGCCAGTATTCACCCTGTCATAATCGTGTACAGAAATCCCATGTGTTTGCACTCTGAGTTTCCCTGGAGAGCTTCTAACAGCGGGTGAGTGTTTAGGGATGGGAGGGGGAAGTGAGAAGCTTGTCCCACCCTCTGCAAATGGCAGTGGGGATTGTCCCACAGACCTCAGGGGGTTCACTGGACACCAAGGCCAGCTGCATAAAGTCCTGTGTATCTGCGAAGCTCTGAGTCTTCCCCCTGTTTCACTAGAAGCTTGGCCCTGCTCCCATATATTCCCTCACTGGTTGCTAACCTCACACCTCCTCCCCTTCATTAGAGGTGTTTTGTCTTTGGAGAGAAAACTTGCCTATGTTGATGCGGCATTAGCTTTGGTGGGGAGTCTCTACAGGCCTAAAGAGGGGGTGAAGCTGTAAACATAAATGCCACCATAATGTTACTGTAAAATATACTGAGCGCTTATTTTAAATAAACATATTAATCAAATAAATTTACAATGGGGCGGGAGGGGGCCTTTAATTTCAGTAGCAGTCACTAGAGAACATACAAACACTACTGATTGTTTTAACAACAGTGTCCAAGAGATTTTTAATGGGTTGCACTTTGATATGATGCTGTAATTGCTTTTCCCCTCCAGACATGCCTTATTATTATATGCTCGTTGTATTCTGGGATAGCACCCACCGATCTCCATAGGGGATCAGAGCCCCCATGGTGTTTGGCACTGCACATACATACAATGAAAAGACAGTCCCTGCCTCAAAGAGCTTAAAATTTTACTAATTTTAAATAAGAATTTTTTTTTAAATTCACAGCTGTAGTATGACGTATGTAGTATATCATAACAACCAGTGTGTTACTGTATCATGCATGTTGCCTGAGTGGGTCAAAAGTCTATTGCAGCTATGCCCTACAAAAGCGATACATTCCTAGATTAAATAGTTAATAGATAAAGTGCCAGCAGATGGCGCTCAAGAATATGCAGGGTTGTTCCTGGGGTCTGTAGGACCAATGAAATGTCTTGGTGTGCATCACAAATGGGTTCTTGTGAGTGGCTCTTTACATGCCACTCTTAACAAGTGATAGTCAGCAAATCTACGTGATTCCTGATCTTCCATCTTCCGGGAGTCCAGATTCCTATGCTGTGCCATGATTTCTAATCAGCCACATCATGCTGGCAATGAAAGAATCACTATGGCTCTGCGCTTTGTCTATCTGGGTAGATAATTCTATGATCCCCATGTAGTCCCTGAGTGCTGGTGACAGATCTGCTAAAGAAGTTTATTGTTTTTAAACATAGTGCCCCCCCATATTACCTGAAATACTCATAGGCCGAGTTCCTTCCCGACAAGAAACATTTGGGGATCTTCTCTCCTTCAGGCTGGAGACAGAAAGGGCTGGTCAGGAGTAGAAAGGCGGATGCCCCACCCAAAGACCATTTTGCTGGTGGGAATGGGAGGCGTGGCGTCCAATCTCCAGCTGTGGTACAGTATTGGGGATTAAAAAGGGTGAAAGAGTACATGGCATGCATTTGTGTGAGGAGAATGGGCATGGGCAGGCCTGCTGCGATAACAGCAGCACTTCTAGTCTGAAAAAACAAAACTGGAAAAAAAATTGATCTTCAAAAAACTGTTTTCAACAACAACAACAACAATTAGTTAAAAATGTTGGGATTTCAAAAATAGATTTTTAACACACCCCCCCTCAATTTTACCAAAATGTTTAAATTTTCCCTTATTTTTTTCAGTGAAAATGAGACAATTTCAGCCAGCTTTCATCCTTCTCCTTGTCTATGTATCATTAGTCACTGAGAAATGTGAGTTATGCGTGTGTGGCCACTGAAGGATCAGGCATTAAGGTTCAGATGAATTTAGAGTTAAAGAGACCCTAGACACCTTGCAAAATCTAAACAAGAGGAAGCTTAAGTCCCAGAAAACCCTGAGAACAAGTTGTCCACCAAGAAAGCAGGTGCTACAAAGAGTAAAAGCTCTGCTGATAGGATTTTATGCCTTATTTTTGTAAATATGGTTATATTGGACTTTCAGTGGTTTATTTGCTTGTAACAACCTTGAGGGGGATGGCTTCAGTGATGATATGAATTTGATTCAGTGAACTGTGGAGGCACTGATCCACAGAGGATATGAAGCTGTTAGAGCCTGTTTAGCTCAAGTTGTTGAAACTCATGCAGTCTTTGGTTCAATTTCTGGTATTGGCTAAGATCATGGCCGTCACGGTTGTACATCTTGCTTTTCTGTGTGAACATTATTGTAGCAGACTAAGATTAACAGGTGCATTTAAACAGTACGACGACCACTATTTAAACTTATTGCTAATATAGTATAAAAATCTAGAGTGGGTTTAAGATTCTTTGCTATACTTCACTGGTTACATTTTAGCCATACAATACATTTCCCTATCATTCATCCTTCCAAATGGGTTTGCTTTTCTGTACTAAAGAACTTTTGGTTTGATCTGTGCTACAGATAATATGAAAAATCTGTCATGTGAATATTTTCATAGAGCAATTTTTTCCTGTAAACGTAAATGATTATTCCACCTCTGAAAGGCCACTTTGCCATGTAAATTTTACCCATGTGCTTAATATGCTTTTATGCCCAATTTAGCATGTCTCTTTTAAAAATATTGACTTGTAAGGGCCCCACTTAAAGGTCTCTGTGGCATTTATTTCCCGTGTGGACTGTACATTTTATCTCAGAATGTCACTTATATTGAGTGCAGTTGAGAAGGGCTCAAGCTCTAGAGGTGGGATCCAGACTGGGTCTTTGGGTATGTCTACACTACGGGATTATTCCAATTTTACAGAAACCGGTTTTGTAAAACAGATTGTATAAAGTCGAGTGCACGCGACCACACTAAGCACATTAATTCGGCAGTGTGCGTCCATGTACCGAGGCTAGCATCGATTTCCGGAGCGTTGCACTGTGGGTAGCTATCCCATAGCTATCCCATAGTTCCCGCAGTCTCCCCCGCCCATTAGAATTCTGGGTTGAGATCCCAATGCATGATGGGGCAAAAACAGTGTCGCGGGTGATTCTGGGTAAATGTCATCACTCAATCATTCCTCTGTGAAAGCAATGGCAGACTATCATTTCATGCCCTTTTCCCCTGGATTGCCCGGGCAGACTCCATAGCATGGCAACCATGGAGCCTGTTTTGCCTTTTGTCACTGTCACCGTATGTGTACTGGATGCTGCTGACAGAGGCGGTACTGCAGTGCTACACAGCAGCATTTATTTGCCTTTGCAAGGTAGCAGAGATGGTTACCATCCCTATTGCACCGTCTGCCATTGTAAATTGGCGATGAGATGATGGTTATCAGTCATTTTGCACTGTTTGCAATTGGAAATTGGCAATGATGGTTATCAATCCTTTTGTACCGTTTGCTGCTGTCAGGGGTGCTCCCGGCTGGCCTCGCTGAGATCGGCCAGGGGCACGTGGACACAAATGGGAATGACTCCCCGTGTCATTCCCTTCTTTATATTTTGTCTAAAAATAGAGTCAGTCCTGCATAGAATATGGGGCAAGTGTACTAGAGAACCAGAGAGCACAGCTGCTCCGGGTAAGAGCCCCAGAGATCCCGCAGAAATGATGAGCTGCATGCCATTCTAGGGGGTGCCCCTGCAACAACCCCACCCATTGCTTCCCTCCTCCCCCAACCCTCCTGGGCTACCGTGGCAGTGTCCCCCCATTTGTGTGATGAAGTAATAAAGAATGCAGGAATAAGAAACACTGAGTTTTTTGTGAGATAAAATGAGGGGAAGGCAGCCTCCAGCTGCTATGATAGTCCAGGGAGTACAGAATCTTCTTTAAACATGAAGGGGGCGGGGCTGATGGAGCTCAGCCTCCAGCTGCTATGATGAGGACGGTTACCAAGCCTTTTGTACCGTCTGCCGGGAATGACCGGGAGTCATTCCCATTTTTACCCAGGCGCCCCCGGCCAACCTCACCAAGGCCAGCCAGGAGCACTCACGGGCTGATGATGACAATGGCTACCAGTCATTTTGCACCGTCTGCCACCAGGAAGGGGATGCTGGTGTTCAGCACTGCAGCACCCCGTCTACCAGCAGCATGCAGTAGACATAGGGTGACATTGAAAAAAGGTGAAAAACGATTTTTTCCCCCTTTTCTTTTTTTGGGGGGAGAAGGGTGTAAATTGACGACATACACCCTGAAACACCCGGGAAAATGTTTTTGACCCTTCAGTCATTGGGAGCTCAGCCAAGAATGCAAATGTTTTTCGGAGACTGCAGGGACTGTGGGATAGCTGGAGTCCTCAGTGCCCCCTCCCTCCCTCCATGAGCGTCCATTTGATTCTTTGGCTTTCCATTACGCTTGTCATGTAGCACTGTGCTGAGTCCCTGCTGTGGCCTCTGTCTATCATAGCCTGGAGATTTTTTCAAATGCTTTGTCATTTCGTCTTCTGTAACGATAGAACAGATTTGTCTCCCCATACAGTGATCAGATCCAGTATCTCCTGTATGGTCCATGCTGAAGCTCTTTTTGGATTTGGGACTGCATCGCCACCCGTGCTGATCAGAGCTCCATGCTGGGCAAACAGGAAATGAAATTCAAAAGTTTGTGGGGCTTTTCCTGTCTACCTGGCCAGTGCATCTGAGTTCAGATTGCTTTCCAGAGCGGTCACAATGGTGCACTGTGGGATACCGCCCGGAGGCCAATACCGTCGAATTGCGGCCACACTAACTCTAATCCGACATGGCAATACCGATTTCAGCGCTACTCCCCTCATTGGGGAGGAGTACAGAAATCGGTTTAAAGAGCCCTATATATCGATATAAAGGGCTTCGTTTTGTGGACGGGTGCAGGGTTAATTCAGTTTAACGCTGCTAAATTCGGTTTAAACGCGTAGTGTTGACCAGGCCTTTGATGCCACAATATAAGCTGCCAAAGAAATATCATTTGATTTCAATCATGTGATGAAACTCAGTTAGTCCAGCTCAGGAACGTACCTCCAAAAGCCACATTAACATTTTTTTGCTGGATTCAGAATGATGCAAAAATATTTTTCTTGCAAAGCTTTAAATGTGAAAGCAATGTTGCATTTGTCATGGAAGGACTATGTACTCAAAATTGGGCAATGTTTGAATTGTTAGAATTTTGAATCACATATTGATTATAGCACTTTGCTACCTGTAGATGTGTCCATGTTCCAGCAGTATGGTAGGTGGTAGCTCAAAAAAGGCAAGTTTATATAGGTATTTTCAAAGGCAATCGTTAGTAAGCATGTGGCAAGAAATTAAACATTTATCATAGTATAAATGTTCTAAATGCTACTTGTCTTTTAGGAAAAGTAATGGCAATTGAGGAACAATGCAACCTCCACCAGTAATTTAATTAAAATAAGCCAAATGTATTTCAGATCACTAAAAAGTTGTCCTATAACTGTAGCTCTAATAGAATACGGGTGAAATCCTGGCACTATTGACATCGATCTCACAACTCCCATTTACTTTGATGAGGCAGGATTTAACTTGCTGAGAATATCTTTTAATGTGGAATAAAAGTTTGGGTTTAGACCCCCACAACAAGGTTATTGCATTGTGAACACGGGTGCTGTTGAAATATATAAAGGGTGGGGTTGGTATGTCATCTACATCATATAGTATTGTTTCCGCTCGGATGACCAAGACATTTTAAACAACATATAGTCAATAGTGAATACAAGACGTGCTCAAAAGAAAGGGCAAAGATTTTGTGAAAATTTTCTCAACATTCAAAAATATGAATTTTCAAACCATTGAAACATTTCAACCAACTCTATAAGTGGGGAAAAATTGCAAAAGACTCACTGAATTCCCCCCACCCCAATTTTGGAGGAAATTTTGAAATTTCACCAATATTTCAAATTACAAAATTTTTGAGTTCTGAGGAGTACCTTTGTTTGCAAAGAAGGGCATTGATACAAAGAACAACTGGTCCTTAAATGTTTGTGTGAACAAAACCCATGTTTATATAGAGTGAAATTGACACTAGTGCAGATATCAAAGAAACAAGGTGGGTGAGCTAATATCTTTTATTGGACCAACTTCTGTTGGTGAGCGAGACACGCTTTCACGCTTACACAGATAGACTATTCAAGGCTAAGTGCCACCTACACCATATTATGTGGACATAAGTGATGCATAAGCTTTGTGCTGTTCCTCTGCTCAGAGATAAATTTTGACCAGAGTGGCTAAAAAGCGGATAAAAAGGGAATCAAGCTGTTTGGTGCTAGAATGAACGTTCATTTTGCAGCAATCTGCTAACTCAAGTCCTTTTATTTAATTCACTCTTAGATATGAAGTTGCTGTAACAACAGATATATTTTTTAAAAATATACTAGCCTGTCCTTTGCTCTGGGGAGAAATTGTTTCCTTTGCATGTGAAGGATGGGTACTCTATGGTGAGACCAAAATTTACATTAATCTGGCTAATCGTAGTGCAAGGGGTGACTTCAGGCAAGTCGCTTCACCTCTCTGTACTTCAGTTTCCTCATTCTTAAAATGGGAATAATGATACTGACTTTTTTTGGTAAAGTGCTTTGTGATTTATGGAAGAAAAGAGCTGAGGTCTTATTAATTCTGGTGGAAACACTATATGAAGTTACTACATTTAATTGGCATGCCCAAGTATCTCTCTTTTGCAATCTGCAAATGTCTCAGTTATACCCATTCTTGTAAACTTACACTGTGCATATGTGCACCTTGTTTTCTTTTTGAATAAACTATCAAATCCACAGTGCCTTCGCTGCCTAATGAAACTGAACATATTTAGGACATATGTGAGCTATTTCTTTGTGAAAAGAGCCATTTGTGGTTAACAAAAAAAGTATTTATGGTTTTCCTGCTAATTTATGGGGTGGTTTCAGTTTTCTTGATCAGAGAGTTTAAAAAAAAAAAGGTAGCACTGGAATTAGAGGTATACTGTGGAAGTGTGGGCTTTTTCTGTATGTTGACATTTTTGGATAATCAAAATAACCTATCTCCATATAGAAAGAAAAATATAACTAATAATTTGCTTTTCTATAATGGACATTATCCAAAAGCAGATGTTTCTTTAAGGTATTATGCTTCTTTACTGCATAAATCATTAAAGATGTGACACCAGTCCCACTTGATGTCAGAAATTTGCTGTTGATTTCAATAGGGCCAAAATTTGCCCCTGTATGTCCAGTCCTGAAAAGCTTCCTCAGTTCCAACTGACATCAGTAGTAGCTCAGTGCCTAGTACCTCCCCGGATAGAACTCTAACATAACAGCACAATTCACAGTACAACTGTAGTTAGCGTTTTGCTATATCTCCCTCCTCCTCCACCCCCCCACCTGAATTTATTACCGGGCCTTTTAAGCTTGCTCTGGACAGAAATTTTGCATGGGAGATTTCAGTGTAGGTGTATTCTTTAACCAAATAACTCATTTACATACAGATGGATGAAGAAAAAGGTCTGAGATGCTTTGATAAGCTGATTTATGAAAACACTTTATTATTATTTTTTTTGCTACGTATTGCTCTGTAATGTGAGCTAATGCTCTCCAAAATTTGGATTGCTCTATCTATCCAAGTTCTTATAACTAGCCAGGTTATTTTATTGAAACCTTTGTTTTATGTATTAGGGTACTCTATTATACACTCATTTGCAACAGAAATATTTTAAGTATTTTAGCATCTAAATATATGTGGCAAACATGGAATATCGTTTATTAGGTCAAATAGGAGAAATGAAATGATAGACCATGCGTGTTCCTTCAAAGATTTTACTATGACTACCTATCAGGTGAACACATATATATGTTTCTGTGACTCTAGCAATTCCAAAAAAGAGCCATTATAACCTATTGGGTAGATAGTGTGATATTAAATGAACAAAATAATTACTAAATTAGCATAAAAAGGATAAATATCAAACACGTTCTAAATTCAAAATGTACAAAGTATAGAGTTAGCCAAACAGAATAATTAGGCTTTCAGGTGAATAATGTCCATACACAACAATATACAATGAACAGGAGTAGAATACACAATTTTAATGTTTTACACACACACACACACACACACACACACACACACACACACACACACACAAATATTTATTTTACGTATTCAAACTAATGCTAAAAATAGTCAAACTTAAAGTACATAAGTGTTGGAAGATGAAAAAAAATATTCTGAATAATGATGTGGGTTTTGAATACATTTGTGTGTGTGCTGGCATGCATGTACATGGGGGGGCTCTCTTCTATGTGACAAATGCCAGGGGAAATGACTTCATTTCTAATGAATGAGTATTTTGGATAGTTGACATCTGAATATAATTGATTTGTCTATACATGACCACCTGAGTCACTGAAATTACTTTAAAGGAGCTTTCCCCAGTTTCTTGGATACTGTAAGTACTGTGCCTTAATAGCCATTACTTAAGAAGTACAGTGTAAAAAGAAAATATTAAAAGAGCAGAAATCTGTGGATAAAAAAATTCATGGTTAAACAACATTAATACTGTGTTACAAAGCATGAAATTCAAAGGGAAAGCTAACACTATAGCACTTAGCAACATTGTGAGCGGAAAATTGGTGCCAATCCACACAGAATTTTAGCCTTAAAACTCTGAATTTCCTGGCTCTAGTAGGTGTATGGCACTATATTAAGGTTGGTGCAGCGATATGTTCCTAAGCGCTCATTTAACTAACAGTCTGAAAAATGTCAGCCTGCTACATTTTAATAAGATGTGAATATAATTTTTGATCCAAAGATGAGTTCCATTCTTCTAAACTTCAAATTCCTGCTCGTCTGCAACTATGGCCTATCGGAAATGTAGATCCCAAAAGCTTGAGACACAGGTGTTTGGCTGCTTTATCCAAAGAAGAGCATTCCTTCTCGGTAAATATGGATATTTTTCATGCTGTTTATTAATTCAGTGACTGTCAGAGGACTAAATCAGACTTTACTGACAACTGTTTCATCCTTACATAGAGCATGTACTGAGTGGAATAAAAACATATGTGAACGTTTTATTTGCTGTAACCTCAGTGGTAGGGGAAGTGTCTTTTTTTATTTGTTTGCTTTTAACTGACACTCAGACTTTTGCCTTTCCTTATCTTTTGCTTTTAAAAATCTCTTTGCTGACATTTTCTAAGCTATTTTACATTCAGTTTTCACTATCAAGGCATCTTTACTGTTTGGCTACCAGCCAGTCTTTCATTATTACCTGAATTGATAGCCTGGCTCTGCCGTCCTTTGAAATGCATTGTATATGGCAAGAACTTTAGGGGGCACTCATGAGCTACCATCATCTTCCATTCCGTTGGAGACTCTTGCAGTTGCATTCTTCAGTGTGTTACTCTATAAAGGCGTTTTACGGAGAGGGAGAAAGCTTCATGATTTACTTTTTAAAGAAAATTCTGCCTGTATCTGAGCAAAATACTTATTCACTTGTATACAACTTTTTCTTTGAACAGCATGTGAAAATTTAGGCTGTTAACAAAGCTGAAGGATTCATTGCTCTATTGAGTACATGTCTGGATTGTTCAAAGCCGTAGAAATGAGGGTGGGGGTTTCCCAGCATTTTTGGAAAATCAGGCCCCTTTAATATGCCCTTAAGTTAGACATTCCAAATTGAGGCCCTAGTCACTTTTGAAAATTTAGGCCCATATATTTCTATTTAAAACCTGGGCACCAATGAAGTCAATAGCGAGATTCCCTTTGCCATAATCCTGAAAGCACTTAGCAACTCAGGTTGGCAAAGTTACTAAGGTGCTTTTAAGTATTTGCAGGTTCAATTTCTAAGTGTAGGACTGAGCCCCAGGTTTTCAGGTAGTGCTTGAATTCGTCAGTTAGATGATTGAACAAAGCCTGAAAATAATAAGTATCCTTCGGCTGCACCTAAACAGAATTTTTCTGAACAGGGTTACCCTAAGGTTGATTTTGGCCCAAAATATGGATTTTGTACCAATAAAAGAGTTTTACTAACCTTAGAAATGTTTCCATTCAATTCTTTTTAAAAATGCTACTGAAAACAACCTTTTGTTTCAGAAATAATTTTGTTTCTTACAACACTAGCACCTCAGATGGAACAGCACTGGGCTGCTACAAAGGTCATGTAGTAACCCTGCCCTCAGCGCCGGCACCTGCTGCACTTTAGAGTTCGCGAGGTGCTATGAAGTGCTGGGATGGGGGAGAGTAGCCCCAGCTAGGGAAGGGGCTCAGATGACATCGGAAGGCGAGAGAAGGCTAGAGAAGGAGGAGGGAAGGAGAAGAATCTAGATGCTGAGTTAGTGGATGAACCAGAGCTGGGGTCGGAGGTGAAGTGATAAGAGAAGAATAGGAGAATAAACGTAGGGGACTGGGAAGAGAGAAGAAGGAAAGAGAAGGAAAATAGAAATGTTCCAGGTGAGAAGAAGCAGAAAGAATAGAACTGGGCAGACACTATTAGAGAGGCACGTAGTGGGAGATAACATCTACAGACGTACTGGGGAGTATCTAGGGGAAAAATCTGAAAGGAAATGTCATTGGTGAAAAAGGAATTGATCAAAAAGCTGCATTAGATGAAAACAGGTCCTGAAAACAGCAAACAAGAAGCCCAACTGCAAAAGGAACTGAAGTCTATGAGCAGAGGTGAAAGTAAGCTGGTACAGTTCAGTACGGTGTACCGGTAAGAAAGTGGCTGTCGGTACACAGCCGACTGTACTGGCAGGGCCGCTGACGGATGGGGGGGGGGGGGGAAAGGGCAGCTGCCTCAGGGCCTGGCAATTTAAAAGGTCCCAGGGCTCCTGGTAGTGGCCGGAGCCCCAGGCCCTTTAAATTGCTGCTGCAGCCCCAGGGCTCCCAGCCGCCAGCGCCGCTACTCTGTGGCACTGGCGGCAATTTAAAAGGGCCCGGGGTTCCCAGCAGTGGCCGGAGCCCCGGGCCCTTTAAATCGCCATCAGAGCCCTGGGCAGCACAGGCTGGGTAGCACTGAAGGGCTGGATGGGGGACTCCAGCCCAAGCCCCGCCCCTTCCGGGGGCCCAGAGCTGCCCCCCCCACACATACACCTTGCCTGGCCACCCTGCGTACCGGTAAGTCTGCTAAGTTACTTTCACCCCTGGCAGAGAGAATGACTGTTAGATCAGCTGTTGAAGGAATACAGTTCAATGGTATCTAATGGAAAAATGAGGGCCATTAGGTGAAGAAATCCTGCTCATGGATACACTCGGTGAAAAGGAGTACAACCACAGGCATGTGGAATGGAAGGAGCACCACAAGCCAAAGAGAACCAAAGGAGAGGACAGCAAGAGTGGAGCTGGCCTTGCAACCAAGGAGAGGAAAAACTGATTTTTCTCTGAAATGATACAATATACCATTGAGTCATTTCTTTTCTTCTTGTTAATAATGATGCATTTAGTGGTAACTGCACACAGAGTGGTGTGTACAAGCTCGCCAAGGTTAATGAGGCAATAACTTATAGTTAGTAGCTAGTATGGTTAGTTTAGTATAACTATACTATACTATAACTATACTAATTATAGTGTAGTTAGTAGTCAGTACTTGGTAAGAGTCTATAGTATTTATGCTCCTGCTACAATTTTTGGGTTCTCTCCCACAAAGTTCTAAAAATTTTACATTATCTCTTTAGTCTTGGTTTGCCTCTGCTTCTCCTCCGAGGTAGCATGGCCTGGGTCACTGCTTTAGCAGCAACAGAGGCACTTCACAGACAAAGATAAGTCCTCCCCTCCAGCAGCTCCCACATCAGTAGGCTTCACCTACTCTATTCTGCTCAGTAAAATCATCAGCAGTGAAAGAGTTCACGTGGACATTTGAAGTATCATCACTGGGCATTCGAGTTAACACCCTAATAAGATTAACGGGGGACAGGGCAAGGAGTTCACATCTCTCCAAACCATTATTTCAGGCTGTGAAGAGACTCAAGGAAACAATACTGCATATGTTACATTTGGGTCATACTTGGAAGGTTTGTTACATTCAGGTCATACCTGGATGGTTTACTTTGCAACCACAACAGCTAGTCATGTATTCACTGAAACAAAAGCTATTTACACTGTAACACATTAAAATAGCAATTATTGCTAATAGAAACTTCCCCACCTCACACAACTGTGTTGTGAGGCTAAACTTATTAATATTTGCCATAGAAGTTTTTCCTTGACTGATTCAAGGGTTTGATATGATTCAGTTCTCTGTTCATCTGTATTTTTTTTTCTTTTCAGGAAAGCAATAAGGTAAGCAGACCCCTATTGCTAGATCACATCAAAGACAAAATTCCGACTTCCTCACTTTTACTTTATCATTTGAAGGACACGCAGTACATTGTAGCTGATTCAGTGAGTATCTCTTCTTGTTGCACATCAATAGCTTTCAAAGATGTTGGAACGCCAATAATTATTTTTCAAACCGTTATGCAAGCCCCTTGTAAGAGCTGCGTTTTTTTATTTCTGGTGATGAACACGTACTTGAAGGTTCTTGAACCATTATGTTATTTCAGTGGTGGGTAAATAAGGTGCTTGATGCTTCGTGTTCAGTAAAAGGAGGAAGAGATAACTGAAATACAAGGAGATATATTAATTGTTGCGTCTAATACTTTATGGACAGGAAAATATCCCTTTAGAACCCAGCTGGCTATTTTTAAGAGGTACTCAAAAACCATCAGGAATATATTTCTGATAACAAGTTCCAGCAATAGATAATAAAAAATCATGGATTACTCTGTATGCCTAACAAGCTAAATGAAAAATCTTTAAAAGACAACAATCTTCTTTCAGGACTTTGTCTTTATATCAAGTATCAGAGGGGTAGCCGTGTTAGTCTGGATCTGTAAAAGCAGCAGAGTCCTGTGGCACCTTATAGACTAACAGATGTATTCTCATGCTCCAATACGTCTGTTAGTCTATAAGGTGCCACAGGACTCTTTGCTGCTTTGTCTTTATAGTTATTCATTTATTGTATACTGTAGTCAAGCTTAACAAGGCAATGAGACATAAGACAAGGGTAATAACAAATGTAGAGACAAAAGCAGAGCTTGAATTGGGAAAAGGAGAGTGGTATTCTCAGCTCCACCCACAATTCAGTGCCTATCTGAGAAACTAACATGAGATGCTACTCATGCTAGGCATTCACTGTAAGTGTGCTCAACTGGTCTCCCCTCAGTGAAGATTGGACACACCCCAAACTAGGGCTGGATTAAAGCATGGGAATGAGCATGAAGGCATGTGACTGGTTACAGGAGAACATTCCATTTCTATTAAACAAAACTGGCTCCTTATTAGAGCGACTATTGCTGGAGCTGCTCCTCCTGCACCTTAGCATTCCTAACCATCTGCACAGAGTAACTTTCTGGTGCCTCCTTCAGACTTTTCCCTTCTGCAATGCAGGCTCCTCTCTCCAGTTTCCATGCAGGTTGGTGCAGTGATGGGCTCAGAACCTCAACTTTCATTTAAGAATAAATGTTTCCACCCCCCTCCTGCTTGCAAAGAAAAACGTCGAAAATGTGAACTGAATGGAAGTGATGCAGTGACGTCTGCAGCCACCAGCCAGAGGAGGACTACAGCCGCTAGAGTAGAGGAAGAAGCCACTTGTTCTTAGATCCAGTCTAGTTTGCCACTGCTCCAAGGACACTAGGCTGGTCAGAGTGGGCTTGGACGCCCACGGGGATCTGCAGGTTTGGCTCTCCCTGCATGCCCACCAGGATCTTCCTCTGCAGGTGGGTCTTCCATCACCCTTCTCCACTGTAACCTATTGGCTGTGGTGCATGACACTTGAGACATGAGACTATGATCATAAGGGTCCCTTCTGGCTTTAAGATTTACGAATGTTAGTATATTCAATAAACACGGTTGTGCTGGTGTAGTTAACTGAATGTGAATGTGACTATTAGATGACCTAGTAGGAAATTTGCATGCAACAGTCACAGTAAATGTGGAAATGCAGGCTCAGTCAGAGTAAATTGCTTACTTGATTATTAGTGGCTTCCAGAATGATTATTTTATTTACAGGATGGTAAATGTCAGTGGATTCTACACATCCATCTATTGAACAAGACTAGAAAATCAGACATTATTTGAGGCTATTTTTTTTTTAAATAAAGCAGATGGAGAATAGGTCACAGAATGTGCTTATTACTGCTAGGCAACAAAATTGTGACAAGATCCTTAGATGACATGGGGAATATTATTAATAATTCTATTGATAGCACATTTTCTATAGCTTTATAGAGACCATGTGCACTCTCTTATCCTCTTTCCAGAATATAGAGATGCTAAAACATGTAGATCATAAATTATCAGGATTGGAAGGGACCTCAGGAGGTCACCTAGTACAACCCCCTACTCAAAGCAGGACCAATCCCCAGACAGATTTTTGCCCCAGATCTCTAAATGGCCCCCCTCAAGGATTGAACTTGCAGCCCTGGGTTTAACAGGCCAATAAACAAACCACTGAGCTATCCCTCCCCCTGGTTTTTCAGATGTTATGCTAAGGTGTGTGGGTAACACAGCCTCAAGGCTCAACCTGTAGATTAGAGATATGGGCTAAACAGCAACTTCTCAGCTACAGAGCTGGTTGAAAATTCCTTCAGAAAATGCAATTCCAACTAAAATTCTTAATAGAATCATATCGGTTTCAACAAACTTTCATTTTGATAGCATCAAACTGTCCTGTTCCAGCAGCGACAGAATGAAAATGTTTCACTTTGAAATTTATTTTACGTAAATATATAGGTAAAAATAAAAAGGGTGAAAATCAAAATGAAACGTTTCTAATTCATCTCAATATAATGTTTCAATTGACCTGGAACAAAAGATGTTTCAGAATTTAGCTTAATGAAATATTTCAAAACTGTGGCTTTTTGTCACAAATCTGGGACTCCTCCCCGCCCTCCCCACCAAATCTCAGTATTTTTCATGGGATGGGAAATTCATCTTCCAACCAGTTCTAGTTGGCAGTTTTTGGAAGATCTTGAAAAGGGCTGAGGCCTGGCCAGGAGGAAGAGGGAGGAGAGGACTCCACGTTGCACTCTGCCATCTGAAATAAGCAGGATCACACATTCCAGCCCGAATTTTGCTCATAGTGCACGCTCCATTGTTAGGCTCCTGCTAGAGCTAAAACAGACGAGCATTGTACACAGAAAGTATAAAAGTGACCATTTCTGTCAGTTATTTAGTGAAGGTTGTTTTAGGGTCTGACTTTTTTAAGTTTTTAGTGTGGTCAGAGTGGACAACTGGGAGTCAGGATGCCAGGGGTGTTCTGAGCTTAAAACAATTAGCATTGGTAAAAGTGCTCCAAGAGTCTCCCTGGGAAGCTGTAATGTTAGCTCTTGCCTTGCCAGCAGAATGAATGGCACCTCTAACTTCTATGTGAGGTTTTTGTTTTCACTCAAGTGCTACACTTGACCTATCAGTGGAATGCTGGGTCTATACTCAGATATGCATATGGATGCCCCAATGTTCAGCTATGCAAGGTTTTCTGAACCGCCTCGGTCCATCCATAATTTTAATGAAAATAAATAGAAACCACTACAGATTAACCCTTGTTCTTTGCATGATGCTTTGTAAATGGCAATAAATCTTGGATACAATGTGAGACAAAGAGCTTAGTTTCTATTGTACCTCAGCAATATAAACACACTTTCCCCTGTGAAGAGAAAAGAATGCCAGTGTTGGGTTCATTATTGTTTCAGGAACATAAAACTCTATTTCTGGAAATAGCTGCTGTGTGTTTGATCATACAGTATTGATTGTGATGAACGAAGTTAAAATGTTATGTTGCAGTTACATGGCCAGTTACCTATGGCACTGATATGCCTCCCATTAGCGTAGTATTTAAGCAATCGGTAAGATCGAAAAATAGAACAGAGCAGGAACTGAGGAACAAAGTGCTCAAGATCACATAGCAAGTCTGTGCCAGAGAAGGCAACTAAATCCCAGGTTAGTTCCCCAACCACTGGACCATTCTTCCCTAACAATGAATAGCAGTTTACTCCACAAATAGCTCCAGGGAGGACACTGGGCCTACTTATGGAATAAGATGCTATTAAACTGGAGTAAGGCTATAACCCGCTGGTCCATAATTAGCCATTTGTGCTCTGCTGTATCCACAAACCAGCCCATCTACCTGTAAAAACAATAGGTTCATTTACTTGCCTTTGTATTGAAATTAATGTGCCCCAAACACAAATAAATACATGTTTAAACAAACACTGAAGGAAGGTTAAATTTGGACATCTGTAAATTAGATGTCAGATGAAATTGGTAAAATAGTGATGACCATAAACAAGTAGATGAAGAGGCTGTGATTAATGAAAATCTATTAGCCACATAAGAGGGGTCTTTTGCACCTTGGAAGATAAAAACATGGGGGCAGATCCATGCCAAACTGCTCTCAGAACGGGATCCCAGGTGGGGAACAAAAGTGGCTTAAAGTCAGTTTGAGGCTCTCTTTTTACTGGGTTTCCCTCAGGGCAGGGGGAGGAGTTTGCTCCAACATAAGTAACAGCAGCCTCAGGGCTGCTTTAATTTACACTGCTGCATTCTGCTCCAGCACGTCCCCTGCGTGGGTAGGGAAGCTGAAGGGGCGTGATAAAGCACCAGCTAGCTAGCATTGCTTTATGGTACCCCCATGATTCCCTTATGCCAATGGGATTTACAAGCTGCTTTCATCCTTTTTGCCCCCAAGTCTCATGATCTGGCCCACAGAGTGCCTCTGGCGAGTCACTATTATTGTAGATTTGTCATGGCCCTGTAGTTAGTGCCCAGGGAGTGGCAATAATCTCCGACGGGCTGGCTTTGGACTCCCAAGGACATTGTAGCCACAGTAGTAGACAAATACATAATTGTTAAACAAATATTAAATTAAAAAAATAATCGAAACCCTTAACCCTCAAACCTATTGGCCAAGGAGCACACAGTGCAGGTAGGCTTTACTCTCTTATAGCCTGGGCTGGCTCGCTGCCAGGATGGTCCATCCTGGCATCATTTCGCACAACCTGAGGGCTGCTCTAAAGTGTATTGGCTACCGATGGCCCCAAGGAGCTGACGTAACAACTAAGGATCAGTGAGACATAGCGAAGCCTTGGTTACATCCCGTTGCCCTCTGACAGTCATTCCCTATACACTGGGAGCAGGGAAGCACCAGAGCTGCTCGCTCTGCTGACTCACCCTTCACTAGTGTGATCCTCCCAGGGCCAGTTATGCCAAATCCGTGATCTGATTCTGCTGGCGGTATGGCACAAAGTGGCTGCACCACACCCCAGGATCCGGAGCAAAAATTACTGACTCTTTTCAACTACAAATCCCGCCCCCCCATCCCCTTAGCTATAATAAGATTTCTTAGTCTTAATATGTTGAATTCAACACCTACCTTGGGAGGGGAGGAAAATTGTAAGCTTTATTTGGTTTCCTATGCAAGTAAGCAATTTGCTGCGTACTGTAATTTGTCTGCATGCTGGCCTTTTTTGGTACACATGTAATTTTACTTTGGTGAATGACACACATTACTGATAGCCTGGCTTGCTGACCAGTCCATGGAAGGAGACACAGAGAGGCTGTTAGATATTTGCAAAGAAACTTTGTCAGCAACCACAAGAGCAGTGATGAGGCCAAAGAAAATAAAGCCAAAGTGGGTTAAGTAGGGACCTTTACTTATGAGAGGTTAATAAAGACAAGCGAAAGAGAAGAGAAGGTGGGATGCAAGTGCAACTCACAGTTAGAACAGCAACTCAGAAGGAGGATAGGACAGGAAAACAGTAAACAGGGAAAAGAGATGAATGCAAGCAAGAACTCTGGGAGAAGTGAGGGAACACTGAAGGTACAAAGACTATGGCAGTGGAGCAAGTCAATAGTACTGGTGGAAGAGAGTTGAAGGGAAAATATTCTGAGTGTCTGGTATCAATGGTTTCACAATTTTCCGAAAATCACTGGACACTGCTTGATAGGGGTCTGGCCCAAAGCTCATTCAAAGCCCTTTCCCCTGACCTGACTGGATTTTGGATCTGGCCCTGTGAGCATGAAGCTATCATGTTGGCAGAAGGCGGCTGATCTTTGGAAAACTGGAAGAATCCCAGTACAGCACTTCAGTAGCACATCTGGAATTAGAAGCCAGGAGTCATGGTCCTAATCCCTAACACTATAAACACTTCCTCCAAACAAAAAAAGTTCTGCAACGTGTGTCTAACCAGAAGTGTTGCACATTGGAAGAGTCTGGCCTCATGCTGGAAGATTACTGATTTTATGGGCGTTTCTATGGCACTCATCACTGTTGGTTGCTGAGCTCCTCATGTTTGTTTGATTAAATTATCCTCAAAGCTCCTTTCTCCATTCCTGTGGTGAGAAAGTTACAATCCCAGGTTGGGATTTAGGACACAGAGAGATTGAAACTTGCCCAACATCACACAGGAAGTCTGGGGCAGAGCCAGTAAATGACCCCAGATCTCCTTAACCATAGACCATCCTTCCTCTTGCGCTAGAACATTTCCAACATTGGTTAAAACCCTCCCCCATGCCCCTCTATGGGTTATTAATGCCGTTTCTAACTGAATGTCAGTCAGCACCATGAAGTATTCATTGTTGAATTAATAAATCACACGTCTAAGGGAGAGCTTTACATTTTTTGTACAGAATACAATATGGCCCAAACGCATATCATCCAGGAAATATTGAGCTGGCTGTAGGAGATGGCCTGGCAAGAGAAGAATTAGATTACAAGAATGAGAAGCAGTAGGAAGGTTAGTAAATGCATTAGTATAGTTGACAAGAGTTAGGGTAAGAAGGAGAAGTAAAGACTAGCTCTCCATATACATATGGCTAATTGTGGACAACTGATTGAACATGGAGGGCACAAGGACAAAAAGTGAAAGTTTAAAAGAAATTTCTTTAATATAAATAGTATTTTCTATCACTGCCATTTCCTGATTCAGCATTATTGCTGCACATAATCTGAGGAGAAAAATCACACAAGATCGGCTCTTTGTGGAATGAAGATAAACCTGATCTCAACTGAGACCGTGAACTCTTCAGGGCAGGCACTGTCTCCTGTTGTGCTGGTGCAGTACCCACAATGAGGCCCCCATCTGCCGGGGGCCTGCTGGCACCACTGCCACAATGACAAATAAGCCTGTCTGTAACACAGGACAGGTGTTGGGTGGCAGGAGAGAGAAATGGTTGTTCCATATTCAGCCTGCCAGGGAATTCATTATTTTTATCCAAGAACCAGAGAAGCAACTGGCACTGGGAAAAGACCTTATGGCACACAATAATATTTGGAAAACATTTTTTAAAACCCCCTGGAATAGAGGAATAAACACCAAGGCTTTCCATTTAATAAGCTCTGCTAAATGATCAATAGATTGGCTTCAGATTTCCAAACATTGCTATGTAACATCAGAGAAGTTTTTCCTGATTAAAAAAAAGATCAAATACATTCAGGGCTCATATTCAAATGACACGCAGTGCAGTGAGGCATTAGTATTCTATTTAACAATGAATTTTAACGTCATGGTTAATGAGAACTAAAAAGGAGCACTTCACTTATATTTAGAAATAGCAATGCTCTTTGTACAGAGGCTCATCGTTATTATTCATAATCACGTTTATAACAGTTGTGCCTAGTGACCAGCTAAAAACACGGCCGCTTTGTGCCAAGCACTGTTACAATCTGTGTAAGGATCAAACAGTCCCTGCCCCAGAAATCTTACAAGCTAATAGCTAAGACAGACATAAGATGAAGGGACAGGAATATAACACACAACCAGATGGAATAATGTGATAGTGGCAAATGTGATGTTAGTTGCATTTCTGGTGTGTGTGTGTGTCCATTGAACTTTTGAGAGCTATTATTACATATATAGCACCAGGGCTGGCTCCAGGGTTTTTGCCGCCCCAAGCGACCAAAAAAAAAAAAGCTGTGATCTCAGTCGGCGGCAGCTCCACCACGTCGCTTTCTTCTTCGACGGCAATTCGGCAGCAGGTCCTTCTCTCCGAGAGGGACCCGCTGCTGAATTGCCACCAAAGAGCCCGACTTGCTGCCCCTTCCTCTTGGCCGCCTCAAGCACCTGCTTGCTGAGCTGGTGCCTGGAGCCGGCCCTGTATAGCACCAACATTCTGCTCGGTGGCCTTACAGATACTAAATAAGACAGGTCCCTGCCCTGAAGTGAGCACAATCCTGCTGACTACAGTGCTTACTACTGTGAGTAGTCTCCCTGGGTATGTCTACACTGGAATAAAAGACCTGCGATGTGGCCGGCCTGGGTCAGCTGACTCAGGCTGTCAGGGCTTGGGCTGTGGGGGTAACAATTGCTGTGTAGACATTTGGGCTCAGAGCCCAGGCTTTTCAAGCCTCCCCTTTTGCGGGCTCCTAGAGCTCGGGCTCTATACAGCAATTTTACAGCCCCACAGCCCAAGTCAGCTGACCCAGATCAGCTGTGGGTGTTTAACTGCTGTGTAGCCCATGAGTTCAGTAGCCTGCGCATAGTAGTAAGCACCATGCACTCAATACTAAGTGTTTTCAGGATCAGGTCCCAAATTAATACTCGTACCAGACTAAAGTGGCTGCTTTGAGACTATTCAAGTCCCACTTTCAAGATTACTACTTTACTTTAGGCACGTGTTTTGATTAGTTTGTGATTATCGGGAAGTCGCCTGCCCCACTCCTAGTTGTGAAGGGTGGCCCCTTCAGAGCCAGAGGTCTGGTGATTACAGGGAGAGGGTGTGGTAGCTTCCCCCGCTCATACACAAAACTGGCGATGGAAGTGAATAGCATAGGCTGGCAGTAGGAAGGCTGGAAGTGTGTGGCACACCGTGAGTGAGCAGTAGGGACGATATCATGGCCCTCACACTGAGCACTCTCTGAAAAACCCTGGTCAGTGCTGTTATCATGATACTCCCCTGGGTAATAAACACAGGCTAAAAGTTTTTCTATTCTATTGGAAGTGGTTTCCCTGTCTGCACACACGCTAATTATGGGTGCTCCCTTTGTGTACGTGGTCCAAACTGAAGGCTCTATTTTTAGTACGATCAGTTATTCCGTAAGCAATGGCTGTATGAGCTACCGCACTATTTTCAAAACCATCAATTTTTCCTTTGAAGCTGCAGTCTGCTCCCTTCCACACAGCCAAACCTGTGGCTGCCATTCTCTGAGAGCCACTCATATAGCTGTTATCATCTGTGAAGTGTGCTTAACCTCCACTGAACAGGGGAACAAGAGATCCAAGCCCACTCTTGAACAAAGGTTTCGTGTGTTGTAGCTCATGATGCTGCAACCAAGCCATGAGGACAGTGCAAATTATTCTGCGTTAGGAATACACAGTGGGTTTCATTTAATTAGTAAAAAACCAAGGCATTCGGCTTTTTACACTGTTGCATTAGGATTTGCTAAACTGAGATCCACATTAATACATTGTATCAATATGTGAGAAGACATAGAACAAATCTCACTGCCAGCTAGTGAAAAAGGTCTGTTAGTGACATGAGGAATCCTCAAAAATCAGATTTGATTTACCACATGGATTCTGTTGGAATGAAAGGTTATGACTCAATTGAATCTTGTTGCAAATGGATTTGCAGCGAATTTCTCTCTCTTTTTTTTTTAATTTTGAGCATTAATTTCCAAATGAATAAATTTTTCCATATTACACAAGCGTGTTTTTTTACAACTGTTAAACAAGCATTGTGCACATTTGCGATTTACTACAAGATCCAACCAAACCAAATACTTTCAATCTGGCAGGAATCAGCTACAAGTCAAGCATGGCTGTTGCACTGCTCCATGAGCAGCTTGGTCAAGAGACTGACTCAGACAACTGCTCTGACTGACATGTTGGAGGGTGCGGGAAGTCAAGGTGCCACCCACTCCCACTCTCATCTGTCCACCTGCAGGGGGGCTGGCCCTGTGGATCTATGTGCTTCCCTTCCTGTGATGAGAGCAGTAGTAAGTGTCATTGTAGGAAGCGGGCACCTTGAGGCGGTGTGTAGCATGGGCCACACAAATAATGAATATTTAAACAGTTGTACAAACAATTCATGGAAAACCCTGTCAATCTGGGAGGTAACAATAAAAATGGTAGAAGAGAACCAAACACAAACTACAAATTCCTCTATGAGCTGTTGATGAAAAGTAGCCAACCACAGGGGGCCCAAACAAAGGGTTTTGCTTCACTTACACCCTGTTGTGGCGTGGGGTGTGTGTAGATGGAGCAGCCGTTCAGGAACTCTCCAATTATGTAAGGTACCTCTATGCCGCCCCCACTACTGTAGTATGTAAGCACTTCGCAATCTTTAATGCATTTATGCTCCAAACACACCTGTGGAGGTAGGGAAACACTATTAGCCCTGTTTTACTGATTGGGAACAGAAAGATAGGTGAGCTCTTGACCCTATTTAAGTCAACGAGTTTTGCACTGACTTCAATGGGGCCATGATTTTGCCCTAAATAACTTGCCCAAGGTAATAGCCTGGGCAGAGCAGGAATTGAACCCAGGTATCTGGCTGGCACCTTAATGAGTGGACCTTTCTTTCTCTCCATATGTGCTTGCTTTCCTCCAGGTACAGGACTATTAGAGGTCATGACAATGCAGGGGAAGGGGCTGTGGCACAATCCAAACCCAATTAAAATAATAAATCCCAACCTCTGGTAGAACAATGGAAGAAATGTTAAGACTATCCCTAAACCTCCAGAGCACAATGGGACAATGAGTAATGGACAGAATGAGTTTTAAAGAAAAAGTCTTGCGAGAGGAACTTGATTTTTCCTCCCATAGAAGTACAAAGTTAGTGGAAAATGGGACATGCACTAACTGCAGGGCCGGTGCAACCATTTAGGCAACCTAGGCGTTAGCCTAGGGTGCTAGGATTTGGGGGGTGGCATTTTCTTCGGCAGTGACCGCGGTGGCTGGATCTTCGGCCGCCCCAGTCGCCTAGGGCGCGAAACATCCTTGCACCGGACCTGACTAACTGTAGTATATTTGAACCAAGATTTTCAATGTGCCTTGAGTTTTGGTGCCTAACTTGAGGCACTTTAAAAACTCCTCATTTTCAGAAAGTGCTGATCCACTGCTCTCTGAAAATCAGACCTCTTTAAGATGGCTTAAGTTGGGCACCCAAATAATTGATGCACATCAAAAATCACTAGTCACGTTTGAAAATCTTGGCCTTGGATTTGAATACAACATGCGATTTTTGGATACTAATGCAAACAGGCTTGGATACAGACACTGTCACATGGCCAGAAACTAACCAAAAGCCCATAAACAAAAGGAAAATAGCAAGTTATAAGCAGGTGCCAGGCTGATATGACTTTTCTGATTTTAACATATTCATTACTAATCCATTACTAGAATGGCTAGTGATGTTTGCAGATGATACTAACACGGGGGGAACTGTGAACAACAGAAAGCTAGAGAAATTATACTAAAGGAACCTACAGAAATTAGAAACCTGGGCAGAAAACAAACAAAAATCCAGTTCAGTCTGATGAAAAATAAGTTAAAAGTATCTGGGGGAAAGTCTTCCCAAACACATGTTATTTGTCTGCATGAGTGTTTGCTAGGTGCTTTCATTTATACGAATATGGGTGTTTGTGCGTGAACACATATTCACATGCCAATGCACATGCCTGCTGGAAGTCATTGCGTGGCCTCCCAAATAGCCTCCTGTGCCCTGGCTTCTGGAGCTCCTGTCTGAGCCTTTAAGGGGCTCTACCAAAAGGATTACAACTAAGAAGGCTACCAGAGCCCTCTGATTCTTTGCCAGCATGCTCAGAATCAGCAGTGGGGACAGAAGAAACTAAAGTCCCTGCCTAGGGTGATTTGAATAAGCAGGTCACTGGAGTAGAGCTGGACAAAGGTTTTCAGATGAATAGTTTATCCACCAAAAATAGCAGTTTCAGCCAACCCAACAGTATTACTGAACTCACCAAATAGGTTCTGCTAATTTTTTTTGGAAGTGGAGGATTTAGGTGTCATTCACAAAATGGCCAGAAGTGGAGGGGCCACCCAGTGTACAATTTTTAGCCCAGTAGTTAGGGCACTTCCCAGGGACATGGGGGATGCAGGTTCAATTGCCCCTGTCTGACATGGGGCATGTTGCCAGAGAGTGCCCTAGGCTATGGTATAATCTAGTATGGGTCTTTCTCAGGGTCTTCTGTTGAGGCAGTTTCACTTTGTATAAATACTTACATAGTCATTGGGCACAGAGAAAATGAGAGTTCAGGTTTGGAAGCTGGCAGAGAGACAGTGTGGCTGGGCGAAGTCCCTGCTGAATTCCAGCTTCCCCCAAAGGGAATATTTGCACTGCTCTGAGACGAGTTGCATGGATCAGGCAGCTCCAGCACTGAAATGACCAGCATCCAGAGAGAGGGAGAGAGAAGTCTCACCCTGCACCAGCTCCAAAAAGCCAGCCAAGGCCCCAGGATGATTCCAGACCAAGGAACCAAGCTGGGGGTCTGGATAGAACCCAGTCTCACTCAGGAGCGAAGAAAAAGTAAGTAGTTTAAGCCAGTCAATACCACAGCACTTCAACACTATATCTCAGGACATGTAACTTCAGTTGTGCCAGCAGCCTTGGGAAGGTGCAGTAGGAAGGTCGGGTTTGGAAGTGTCTGACTGTTAGGAAATGAGGAATTAGCTTATTTATAAATGTTTATTAATTGACCTTAACCCTTTCCCAGATCTTATTTTTCTGTTCCCAGTAAAGTCCTGCGTCTATTATACAGTTGTTATTGGTGTGTCATTCCTTTGCTGGGGTTGTTTTATTTACTTTAGTATCATCTGGGCTTTACGGTCCTTGCCAGCTGGTATTAGTGTTGTTGATTTTCTTCAGGGGAAGCACCTTATATATCTGTCATAGTAAGAAGTTGTTTGAGAGGAGGCACTAGGCACGAAGAAAAAAGAACTCAAGACCCGACCCATGCGAGGAGAGGGGTGATCTCTGTTATGTTCACAGCACACACACAGAAGTTGGATGAAAACATAAAATACCCTTGCTGGAAGATTGAAATGTAACACTACTGTATTTCTAGGAATTCAGAGTGATAACACACAAAAACCCCAAAACAGAAAGAGAAAAAACAGACTGCTCTCTGCTCTCTGTGGCAGCAAGGTACAACTCACCCCATTCCCCCTTATTTTCAGATGTCTCTTTCCAGGCTGGCTGTCTGCTAACTGATTCAGATGACCCAAGTCACATGGCTTCCCTCAGAGTCCCCTAGTCTGCAAGCTAGACCAGGAAATCCCTCACACAAAAGGCAGGAGGGATCTCGTATTCTTTTTGTCCCAGGGGCTGCTGATAGCGTTGCTGCAACTCTCCATTGTTCCCAACTACCTGCAGATCTTGGATGTGAGGTTCTGATGTTGGCTTTATTTCTTCTGTGCATTGCTGAATGGAGGTCATCATGGCAGCGGGCAGATCACTTTCACTGCCACCCTGTTGTGACATCTCAGGCTTCTGTGGAAGCTTCTGTTGAGAGTTAGGTTGT
This sequence comes from Mauremys reevesii, assembly GCF_016161935.1. Lineage (NCBI taxonomy): Eukaryota > Metazoa > Chordata > Testudines > Geoemydidae > Mauremys > Mauremys reevesii. The sequence goes on along the minus strand of NC_052633.1, from coordinate 22,206,422 downwards.
TGCTGGGCAAGGCCAGGACTCTTGGACATCAGTTCCGCCTGCTGCCCTTCATTCTTCACTTCTATAGAAAGAGTTTCAACATTTCTGTTGTCATAGGGGTGATGTCCTTCTGTAACAGCAATGGACAGAGTGCTGTTCATTTCTGGAGCTGGGGGAGGAGCAGAAGCAGGAGGAGGAGTGAAGGAATCCTTATTAGACATTGAGTTGCGCACCATTTTTTCTGCTTGCTCTGAAACCCGCTCCAGGCTATTGTTGTGAGCGTGCAGATTACTGCTGGAATTTAGCGGGAGATCTTGGTTGGATGCCCGCCCCACATTTCCATGAACACTACCGTTTCCTATAGGTAACTGCTGTGTATCATAGCCTGGGTTCTGTTGCTGTAGTTCTGATTTCTGAAGTGAATAGCTACCTGGTAATACAAAGTGATAGTTCGTTATTTTAACCAATTTCCAATGCACTCAAACTGCTCCAAATATGGGTAATATCAGGGAGAAAAGGGAGGAGGGCTTAAGCCACACCTCAGGGGAAGCACTATGTGAACTGTGTATGTTTGAGTGTGAGGGTTATGAATGTTTTAAAATTAGTGGGGGTCTTGAACAAAATCAATACAAAATTGATATGATCAGCAGTAAGCAGGAAGGAGAAGACAGGAACATAGGAGAAGGGATGCTTAAGCAACAAAAAATTGTCTCAATACACTTTGTGCACATTCCAGTACAAGAATATGGAGCACTGCAGCCAGAGGATAAGGTGGGGTAGAGTTATCACATCTAAGGTCGGCTGACCTAGGAACTCCCCCACCTCATACATGTCACACAGCCAGGTGTATAAGCCTACAGTCCATGCATGGGTCACCCACAGAGGTCACAGAAGGGCTGTTGCCATTTGGGACTGTCAGAGACTGTGGTGAATGATGATAGAAAATGGGAGATGAGTAGATTCATTAAGTGCTCCTGGTACTGGAGATACGGAAATATTATTGCGTGGGATGCGTTTACCTGCCAGTGCACTTTCCCATCACAGAACCCTGGCCAGGGATGCCAGGGGTAAGCTGGGGGGAATGTGCAAAAGTGGCAGTTTTCCCTAGGCATGTAGGGTCACAGGGCCACTCACTGACATGTGGCCTGGCCCCGCCTCCATCATAATGGAGGGGCAACTGGGCGAAACCTGAATGTCATTGTGCAATTCTGCATGCCCGGTTGCAAAGCCCAGAATGAGGAGCTGAGGATAGTCCCATGGGACAGGAGCGACTGCTGCTGGATGAGCGTGGTGTGGGCTTATGATGCTATATGATTGAAACATGACCATTTACATCATTAATATTGCCACTGCTAGACAACTGCAACAAATCTTGAACAAAGTATATGACATAAGGTGTCAATGGAAAAGTTATGATTTGCTGAATATGATTATCCTGTTTGTATGCATGTATCGTCTTTGTATCAAATGTGGTTGCTCATGGGGTAACACCCACAAGGTAATTTACATCCAGTCCAGCCCGAACATCGTGAATGAACTATTCAAGCTGATGGCCCATCAAAGAATAGTTAGCTTTCAGAATGGGTCACAGAAGAAGCTTGTTCCCGACCGGTGAGCCTTCCTATGGACGCTTTACCATAATGTTACGCCTGGTCCAAAGTATTTTTAAAAAATCTCCGGACGGACGGCGTAGCAGAGACTCAGCACGCTGCTGCGTGACAAGAGTAACAGAAAGCCAAAGAATCAAATGGACACTCATGGAGGGAGGGGGGACTGAGGACGCAAGGTATCCCACAGTTCCTGCAGTCTCCGAAAAGCATTTGCATTCTTGGCTGATCTCCCAATACCTGTACGGTCAAACACATTGTCCGTGGCGGTTCAGGGCATAGCTCGTCAATGTACCCCCCTCCCCCACCCCCAGAAGGAAAAGGAAAAGAAATCGTCTCTTGACTCTTAAATGTCACCCTATGTGTACTGAATGCTGCTGGTAGACACGATGCTGCGGCACTGTACTGTAGCATCCTCTCCCCCCGCTCCCGCCTCATGGTGCAATAAGACTGATATCCGTCGTCATCATCATCAGCCTTGCTGTAGATGGTGTAGTGCAATACGACTGGTACCCGTCCTCATCATCAGCCCATAAGTAGACGGCCTGCTAACCGTCTTCATCATAGCAACAGGGGGCTGAGCTCCATCATCCCCCGCCCTTCATGTGTAAAGAAAAAATTCTGTACTGCCTGGACTGTCATAGCAGCAGGATGCTGCTTTCTTCTCCCACCACACTGCTTAATGTCCTGTCTGGACAATCATAGCAGCTGGAGGCTGCCTTCCCCTCATTTCATTTCAGTAACAAGTCACTGTTTCTTATTCCTGCATTCTTTATTACTTCAGTACACAAATCAGGGGACACTGCAACGGTAGCCCGGGAAGGCTGGGGGAGGAGGGAAGCAACAGGTGGGGTTGTTGCAGGAGCACCCCCTGTGAATGGCATGCAGCTCATCATTCCTGCATAATCTGACATGGAGCGGCTGTGCTCTCTGGTTCTCTGAAACACTGGATCTCTACTACACTAGCCCCATCTTCTATGCAGGAATTATTCTATTTTTAGATACCATAAAGGAGGGATTGACTCGGGGAGTCATTCCCAGTTTTGTCTTTTGCGCCCCCGGATGATCTCGGCCAGAGGCATCTATGACAGCAGCAGAAGGTATAATGCAATACGGCTGGTAACCATCATCACCTTGCCAATTTACAATGGCATGGTAGATGGTACAATATGGCTGATAACCATCTGTGCTGTCATGCAAAAGCAAATGACTGCTGCTGTGTAGCGCTGCTGAATCGCCTCTGTCCACGGCATCTAGTACACATACGGTGACAGTGACAAAAGGCAAAACAGGCTCCATGGTTGCCACGCTATGGCATCTGCCAGGGTAATCCAGGGAAAAAGGGCATGAAGTGATTGTCTGCCGTTGCTTTCCAGGAGGAAGGAATGAGTGACTACATGTACCCAGAACCACCCGCGACAATGAAATTTGCACCATCAGACACTGGGATCTCAACCCGGAATTCCAAGGGTCGGGGGACACTGCGATGGGGTGGAACAGGGGAAGAGTTTATGCTTTCCGGATTGCCTGCAGCAGGAGTGCGCACATGCTCTTGTTCACAGACACAGACTAGACTGTGTTCATTGTTCGCAAAAATGTATCTTTGCAAGGAATTCACTCCCTTTTTCCCATCACACAGCTTCGACTGTCTCCAGACCTGCCACAGCATCCCCCTCACAGAGGCTGGCAAAGATTAGGCGGCGAAAGAAAAAGACACGGGACGAGCCGTTCGGTGAACTTATGGGCTGCTCCCGAGACGAGGCGGACCAGCAGAGCCAGTGGAGGGAGACCCTCTCTCTGTACCAGCGCTCACACAGCGAACGGGAGGAGAGGTGGCGTGAGGAAGACAAGCAGGTGACTCAAACGCTGCTTGGACTAATGAGGGAGCAAACGGACACGCTCTGGTGCCTTGTGCATGTTCTGCAGGACCGCAGGCAGGAGGACAGAGCCCCCCTGCAGTGTATCTTCAACTGCCCTCCCCCGCCACAGAGTCCCATAGCCCCCTCACCCAAAATAACCAGAAGGAGGGGCGCCAGGGGCCGTGAAAACTGTCACTGCACCCCAGCAGAGTGCTCAAGTACCCAAAAGCTCTCATACCCTAAATTTTGAGAAGTCCTTTCCTTCCCACCTCACCCAAGCCCCCGTCCCAGTTTCATCCCCTAACTGTCTAGTTGATAATAAAAAATACTTTTCTGTTAATTACTGTTTCCGTCATGTTCTTTTAGAGGAGACTGTGTTTGAAGGGGGGGAAGGGGGTTGGTAATTGGACAGGACAATCACCTTTACCAGGGTACAGACACGGGGGCAGGATCAGCAGCAGGTCACACACACAGTGCAGTCAGTAGGCACCCTGGTCGGTATGGGAGGTGGTTTGCAGGTTCTGTGTGGGTGGGGGAGGTACGTGACTTTGTAACGGGGGAGAGGGGTTACAGATCTCATGCAATGGTCCCTGTCCTGGACCACAGAGCCACGCAGCAGAGGAATCTGGATCCGTCCTCCCCCGCCACAAGGCCACATAGCCCCCGCACACAGAGTCCCAAAAAGGAGGGATGGCAGGCTCCGCTGAAACAACCAGTCCGGCACTGCAGACCGCTCTGGGAGCAGGAGCCTGTCATTCCTCGAGTTTAGAGGTGGTCTTTACATCACCACACACCCTACCCAGCACAGTCCGCATCCCAGTTTCAACCCTGTAACGCAAAGTCATCAATAAAGAAACCTTTGTAAAGTTACAGTGGAACATGTATTTTATTTTTAAACGTGTGTTGGAAGTGGGGGAAGCGGGGTGAACGGGGTATGTAACTGCAGAGGATAGTCAACAGTAACTTGGTAAAGAAACAGGGGCAGGTTCAGCTTCTCTGTAAAGAAACTGAACAGTCACAGGTCACGCTGCTTGCTTGTACTTGAAGAGTTCCTTGTCGCTGTGCAAGGCGCCTGCATAGGGCTTCACGAGCCAGGGCATTAGCGGGTAGGCTGAGTCCCCGACGATCACTATAGGCATCTGCACATCCCCAAGAGTTATTTTGTGGTCCGGGAAGAAACTACCTTCCTGCAGGCGTCTAAACAGACCAAAGTTCCTGAAAACACGCGCGTCATGAACTTTGCCTGGCCAGCCGATGTTGGTAAAACGTCCCCCATGGTCCACCAGTGCTCGCAGCACCATTGAAAAGTAGCCCTATTTCTCAGCAGCTGACTGTGGAAGAGGTGGACGATAAGGTGCGAGGAGTTGACAACTGCCATAACTGCAGCGGGCTCCGTGCTCGCAGTGCTGTGGCGCCCGCGTTGTCACTGAGCAGAAAAGTGCACGAACAGATTGCCCGCAGGCGCTTTCAGGGAGGGAGGTCGTGATTGACGGTTCAATGATGACAGTTACCCAAAACCACCCTCGACACAGTTTTCCCCGCAGCAGGCATTGGGGGCTATACCCAGAATTCCAATGGGCAGCGGGGAGTGCGGGGACTGTGGGATAGCTTCCCACAGTGCACCGCTTCCAAAGTCGACGCTGGCCCCGTTACTGTGGACTCACACAGTCGAATTAGTGTATTTAGTGTGGATACACAAATTCAACTTCATAACGTCGATTCCACAAATTCGACTTAAGTTGATTCGAAATAGTCTTGTAGTGTAGACATACCCTAAGACTGAGAGCATTCCCTTCACATAGGAAAAGGTATAAAAGACCATGGAAGCATCTCTATTTTGCCTCTTTCCTACTCTGATCTCTGGACTATGGACTTACACTAAAAGGAGCATTCCAATCAACGGACTGAGGATCTAAGTTGTCTCTAAGCTACGCGTCTGCACGGCTGCCTATTGAGCTCCGCGCAGGGACTCAGGGTTGCATCGGGGAGAGGCACCTGTCCCCTGGCCCCAACATGGACCTGCTGCAGTGGGGAGAGGCACCCCTGCCTGCTGGCCCCAGCAGGGACCTGCCGCGGTGGGGAGAGGTGCCCCTCCCCTCCAGCCCCAACATGGACCTGCCCCAGACTTGCCGTGGCCAGGGGAGTGGAGCCCCTCCCTCTGCCCGGCCTGGCCCAGGCCAGCCAGAGCTGCGGGGGAGTGAAGCCCCTCCCTCGGCCTGGCCCAGGCCCACTGGAGCTGCAGAGGAGAGGAGCCCCTCCCCAGGCCCAGCCCAGCCCCGCTGGAGTTGCCGTGGCCGGAGAGAGGTGCCTCGCTCCCAGCTGCTGTGGTGAGAGAGGGCTGGGGGGAATCCTCGCTCTCCCCACCACAACCCCAGGGCAGCCTGCACCCCAAACCTCTCATTCCCGGCCCCACCGCAGAGCCTGCACCCTTCTGCACTGCAACCTTCTGCCCCAGCCTCGAGCCCCCTCCCACCCCAGAGCCTGCACCCCCAGCCAAAGTCCTTACCCCCCCACGCTGTACCCCAACCCTCTGCCCCAGCCCTGAGCCCCCTTCCACACTCCAAACCCCTCGGCCCCACCCCCACGACATGAATACTGTTATATGCACCAATATGAAGGTGGTAAGTCACACATCACCTCCGTATTGGTGCACATAACAAAATTCATTCCGCACATGGATATAAAAAATTAGAGGGAACACTCCTGAGGACCTTCCAGTCTTTTGGAAGTTACCAGAGACTATGCAAGCCAGCAGTTTATTCCATCACTGCTTCAAACCTGATAAAAGAACTCTGCAATGATTGTATGTATTTGATTTCCTTAACCATTTTAACTCTCGCTCCTCTTTCTTTTCCCTTATAAATAAATCTTTAGATATTAGATACTAAAGGATTAGTAACAGTGTGATTATTGGGTAAGATCTGAGTTACATATTGACTTGGCTGTGTGGCTGATCTCTTGGGATTAGAAGAACCCTTTGTTTGATTAAATTGGTTTTAAATAATCACTCATCATAAAGTCCAGTGTCTGGGTGGTGAAATGAGTGCTAAGGAGACTGCATTTCTGACTTCTTGTTAAGTTAACCAGTGTGGTGAGACAGGAATTTACTTTTGTTACTGGCTTGGTATAACTTATGGAAGAATAACCACCAGTTTGGAAAAACGAGGAGTACTTGTGGCACCTTAGAGACTAACAAATTATTTGGGCGTAAGCTTTCGTGGGCTAAAACCCACTTCATCAGATGCAGTTTGGAGTGAGTTCCCTATTTCTCAGCAGTTCATCTTGAATTTGGCATCCTAAGCTGTGACCTACGGAGGCACAGTGACAGGGCTCTCTTTCCAGTTCTCTCCACCTCCCCTCAGCAGTAATTTTTTTGGAAGGGCTGGGGTGTGTGTGGGGGGGGAAGGACTCGGTTTCAGCTTTTGCCCAGGTTCCCACAAGGCTCTGACTTTGGCACTCGGGTTGTTTAACAAGTCAGACAAATACTTGGCAACACTGTTTGTAACTGGAACCACGTGTGGATGTGCCTGTGCAATTATTTATGGGAGCAGGACAAGAAAACATAGTTTAGTATTAGTGCTGTGACAATGTCTATGGGCACCGTCAAGGATCGCTGTGCTGACGCTATACAAACACCACACAAAGAGAGTTCAGGCCTTGAAGAGTTTATGATCTAAGTAACAGACTACAATCTAAACTATTGTATGTAAAAACCACTAGGCACTAAATCTGCCTTTTTCGCTTTCTCTCTCAGTGTCAGTGAGGAAGAAAACTAGCCTCTTAAAACAGGATCCATGTTAAGTGGCCAAATAGGATACTATTTCTTGTACAAAATTGGAGAAGAAAAGGCCTGTTGATCTCTAGCTCTAATCTTCCTCTCCCTGAAAAATTAAATGGCCAATGATACACCTACCACTGGTAATCTGATATGATGAAAAAAATCCATATAATACAAATGACCAGTCACAAAGCTTAAGTACCTACTATAGAATATATTGGATAGCTCTATAAGAGCTTAAGGAATGATCCGCAGACCTCAGTATGTACATAAAACCTATCAATGAAATTGATAACAAATAAGTAGATTAGTAAAACTGGTCATCTCATCACAGACAATGAAAACAGCCAACGAAAATCATGCATGGCTGGTTATCTGGCCACCTTTGAGCTTCTCTCTCCTTTTTAATTTAAAGAGAAAAAATGGAATACTTAATTAAATAATTCAAGTCACAGTTCAGGGCAATTGCATCTGTATTTCCCCTAATTTAAAAAAAAAACACACTAAAAGAACATGCATAAATGCTAACACCCATCAGTCTCATGGGGCCTCAGTAAAATCCTTCCAACCCTTCCCAGGAAGGATTGAGGGGCCCCCCTTGAACAGAAGAGCCTGTCCATGTAGTGGCTCTGAAAGAAGGCCCTGAGTCAGCCTATATTCAAGATATTTACCCCGAAGTCCTTTCTTTGTCCGTTGGTCTCTGGGGAATCCAGTTTGAACCAGTCTAGGCCAGCCTTTCCAGGTGGCAGTACCTTTCTGGAGACGTTACAACCTGAATGAATTTGCCCAATCACTCCCCACGGTTCTCAATGGAACCCAAAGATGCTGCAGGGGGTTGCAACATTGCTCACCTCTCCCCGCCCCCAGAGAGGTTACATACAGTCCCGGCCTACAATAATACACACATTTAACACCATAAGGTCTGTCACATTTTCCACACTCCATTAAGAATACTGTAGTGGCAAACACCTCAGCTACTTGGCCGCCCCTAACCTGATGTAGCTAATTGTGACGAGATTTTGAGACAAGGCTCAGCTCAAGTTCATTATGCTTGTTGCTAGCTCATATTTGAAATACCTCTCCATAGCTAAATCCGATGGCATCACCTAGTCCCATGCACTAAATCCCCTGACATCACCCAGTCCCACAAAACATTCATTTTCTAAAGTGCCTAAAGTCCTGATCCCCAAAAGACTTACGCACATAAGTGAACCTCTAAGTGTTTCCAGGGTCCTGCCCTAAGTGAGTATTAAAAATATATTGGACTCAATGGAAAATCCAAATTGCAGGGTTAAGTTTGGCCCAGTGCACTGAATTCCACTTTTCCAAGTCAACAATGCACAGACACAGAAAATACAGTATTACTATACAGGCCACAAATATATCTTTTAACTGATTAATTTAAATAAATGCTTACAGGTGATTTTTAACTTGAATCTAAATATATCTCAATAAGGACCCAGCAAAAACACATGTGCATAGCTTTAGGCACGTGAGTAGTCTCGCTGGATGAAATCCCAGCCCCACTGAAGGTGACCGCAATCCTCCCATTGACTCTAATGGAGCCAGGATTTTGCCCGTTGTCTTCAGTGACAACTCTCATTATGCATAAAGTTAAGCACATGTATATTTGCAGGATCAGGGCCAAAATCTTCACATGAGAGGCAGGAGCAACTTCAAAAGACTCATTATGGTTTTGAAACTGAATCATACAGAGTCTCTACTTCTCCATGATTTTTTTTTAAAGTTAAACTAATGAAAAATAAAAAATCATGAACACAAAGGCTACAGCAAGGGGTAGGGAATTCAGAGTGGAGACTGGCACACTTTCCTTACCTCATGCTGATGTGTGATTTCCCCACTCTTTCACACATCCATCTACACACACACGAGTAACTGAGGCGGATGACGTTTTTGCCTGAACTATACATTTCTTGGCTTTTGTCAAGGCAGGTCACGAACATGACATTACGATAGAATAGCATTCTATAATCCTACTCTACTTAATGTAACATTGTGAAGATTTATTTATTTAATATGTACATATTTCTTTGATTCTCTCACAGCGAATAGAGTGGTAGAAGCACACCAGTCATTCTGTATGGCTTTGGGGACTCTGAGAAGTGCTTTAACTCAATGGAAATACAAGCTTTGTGGAAACACTGGATAAGAAAGGAGCAGAAGCCCCATAGTTTCTGAATACCCTAAAACATCTAGGTGGATAGCACAATAATATTTAAGCATGAAAAATAGAGTGCAAAGATCATTTTGAAGTGTGAAATTAACAGATTCTTCACCTTCTGCCTGGAGAAAACTTTCAAGGTTTCCGAGAATAAAGAAAAGGACTCAAGCACTGGAGCCACCTCAGCTTTGCAAATGACACATCTTTGCTGAAGCTAAAGACCTTGAAGCAAACAGGAGGGAACTCAAGACTGAGGAATGCGGACGTCAGATCCTTTTGCAAAAGACCCAAATCCTATTCCTCACAAAGACAGAAGGAAAAAAAGATCACAGTGGGTAGGAAACAGTTAGAAGCTGTAAAGGAATATGTCTGTATAGTCCGCAAGATAGATAATATTCCAAACCAGGAAACCGTGAGGAGAAGAATCAAACCTAGATATGTGGAGTTTTTAGGAAACTGACAGGCTAATAAAAAACAGGGTCAGATAAGGGTCTGTGCAAGTCCAGAGTAATATTATTTTAAAAAGAGAACAAACAAGCTCTGTGTAAAACAAATAAAATAAAAGATAGATTGATGTGTGTACTGTCACCTTTGGCAGATAGAGAGCATAGTCATAGTAGAAACTAGTGGGATGACTGGGCAGTAACAAAAGGCAGGAACAGTCAATAGGGTCTGTTCAGTAGGGGAGAAACTTTGTATTGTAATAACAGCCAAACAAAGAAACACAGGCAAAAAAGAGTAACAAGAGATATACAAAATTAAAAAAAATCTCCATCAAGAGAAAATTAATTGTGATTAACCGTGATGTTAAACAATAAGAGAATACTATTTATTTAAATATTTGTGGATGTTTTCTACATTTTAAAATATATTGATTTCAGTTACAACACGGAATACAAAGTGTACAGTGCTCATGTTATATTTATTTTTATTACAAATATTTGCACTGTAAAAAAAAGAAATAGTATTTTTCAATTCACCTAATACAAGTACTATTGTGTAATCTCTTTATCATGAAAGTTGAACTTACAAATGTAGAATGATGATATAAAAATATTTTAAAATAAAACAATATAAAATTTTAGAGCCTACAAGTCCACTCAGTCCTACTTCTTGTTCAGCCAATTGCTCAAACAAACAAGTTTGTTTACATTTGCAAAGATAATGTCGCCCACTTCTTGTTTACAATGTCACCTGAAAGTGAGAACAGGCGTTGGCAAGACACTGTTGTAGCAGGTGTCGCAAGATAGTTACGTGCCAGATGTGCTAAAGATTCATATGTCCATGCTTGCATCACCATTCCAGAGGACTGCCTGGTCCCAGCTCCTGAAGCGAAGACTTGCAGGTGCCCAGGACTGCAGAGAAATCCTGGTTGTTACTCAGGGTGGCATAGCACAAGACCTGGTCTAAAAATGAGAATCATAGGATTCCACCTCAGCACAGGTGAAGGCAAGAGGCTTAACACCTGAGGTGGGTGCAGTCTGAGAGACCATTGAGGGCTCCAGGCCCTGTAACTGTGACAGAGTTTTGTAGCTTCTCATGTAAAAAAATGTCAAAGCTCTGTTGTGTTGTCTGAAACATATGGTTCTTAAGCCACATATTTAGTGAGTTGCTAGAGAAAGGTAAATCCCCCCAAGTTTGAAGTTTTCATCTGGAGAAGCATCCAGAAGTAACTAAACTCATTTCAAACTCTGCAACCTGTAAATTATACATATACAAAATGAACAGCCTATCACAGCTCCTGCTTCTGCCTCTGACTGAAATCAGGATATTCCGGGTCTGAGGAGAATGCGTGTTTTGTAAGACTTGCAGAAAGCATACTAAATTACCCACACTGAACTCACTTTAACCAAAAAAATTGTTCATATACTGAAAAGAGAAAGACATTAAGGGGCTGAAGGTGCCTAATTCTCATTGAAATCAGTGGGAGTTAGGGGCCTAAATACCTTTGAGAATCTGGGCCTAAAGGCCTGAATTTCAGAGGCATTGGCTGTTGAATACACGGAGATTCAGGACACCAGGGTGAGTAACTGACTAACCTTTATTCCTTTCTTGCTTAGAGCTTTCATGCTTCTCCCATAACCTTGTCTAAACAGTTTACTGACTATAAGCTTGTGGCCTTTCTAAACAGTCTAGGCAGCCACAGCTAATACTGCACCGATCACCCCGAGCTCCTATTGACTTAAATTGCTGCTATGGGTACTTAGCACCTCGGAAAGTCAGGCCATAAGACCTCATCTCCTTTGGGAATTTTACAGAGAATATTTTTAACACCCTGAGTGGGATTTTCACAAATGCTCAGTATTGTCCTAATTCTGTTCGCAGTAAAGTCAATGGGAATTTTAGCACTGACTTCCAGGGGAGCAATTAAGCCTATGTCAAGTGTAAGTTGTGTCCCTTTCCAAAGCAAAAATATGTGCTAGCCAGGAATAGATTTACACTTTACAACAATTCCGTAACAGGTACCTTTGGATGAATCTCTTCTTACATGAGATTTGACCCTCCTGCCAAACTCTATGAAGACAGAAAACCTCGAGGGGCAGGTACATGAGTACAAAAACATGATGTTGAACTTGCTTATGCATATAATGAGGCTGAAACTTAGGCAAGTTAAAGTAAAGGAAATACAAATTAAAAGACAGGAGACTGGTTATTTTAAATTACTGTCAAGTAAGATTTTTGTTTTTTATTAAATCAGTGACTTGGGGTAAAGAAAAAAAGAGCAAACAGGCCAGTTATACAATATTGTTTTTCAAGATGCACATGGTAAAAGACTGAACAAAGTTTAGTAGTAGCAAATGCTGTACAATAGAATTTCTTGTAATGTACATAGAGCTATATAAACTCCAGTCGGCTTAATCCAGAAAGTATTTCCACTTGAAGCAAGTGGAATTACTCAGTAAAGTTAGCTATGCGTAGATTTGTGCAAATAATTGACTTTTTCTGTTTGGCCACTGACCTGGAAAAAAAAAATCAGTTTGAGTTTACCCAAAACAACAAGTTTTCTAATTTTTCAATAAAATAAAACAAAAAATTTGTTGAGGATCAACAAAATATTTTGTTCAACCTGAAACAGAGTTTTATTTCAATTTTGAGGACGTTTAAATGGTTTTTAATTTTTTTTTAATTTAAAATGAGGGAAATTCTGAATTGAAATGTTTTTCCAAAAGAAAGTGAAAAAGTTTCATTTTACAAGTTCTGAAATGAAATGTTTAGACATTTCTGATTTTTCTCTTTTAGTTTTTTGACTGAAACAATTTGCAAATTGTTTTGGTAAACCCAAATCTGCATTTTATATGAGAAAAGCATTTGCATGAAAACATCTGCCCAGTTCTGCTTATAAGTGTTTGCAGGATTAGGTCCTCAGTCTTTACTTGATCAGATTCTGATACCCTTACACATTGCCTTCAATGGGACCACACATGGAGTAAGCTTCTAATCAGCATGAGTAAGCATATGCTAATCTAGCCCTCTATGGAAGGAGAGGAGTATATTACTTGAGTAAGAAGTGCAGAATTTTGCCCCTTGTGAATACGTCAAAAGGATGTTAGTCAGTAGACATGAGAAAATAGGTTGGGAGTGAATGAATAACCTAATGGTCGTGATCATAATTCTATTTTAACATTTTCTAAAACACCCATGATCACAGCATCTGAGTGATTGGCTGGAATTATTTTTTACATCTGAATCTTCTGCACGTATGATGAAAAATGAGGTATTGAGGTAAAGTATAGTGTAACCTAAGGCTAGCATACTGTGCTGTCATAAAGAGGTTTTCATTTGTGATGGTACATTTGAAAGATAAATGTATGGTTCAAAAGACAATCCCTTGGGAATTTAGCTAAAACATTAGTGTTGTTTAGAATGTTTGTACTTCGGCAATGATCCAAAGGCCATTGAAGTCACTGGAAAGGCCCATGTGTGTTTAGCTGAAAGAATATTTTTTAATGAGTACATAATAGAGTAAATCAAAGAAAGTAACCCAAGGCAATGGACCTTGAGGTTTTAAAAGACTATGGAATTTAAGCTTAAGAAACTGAGTGCAAAGATCAATGTCAAGACTGGAATTAACAGACACTATTTCACTAAACTAATTAAAAAAAATAAAGGACTGTAGGAGAACGACAGCTGCCTCTGAAGATAAAAGGAAACCTGTCTCTTTAAAGGTGCTTGCTTTTTCTGTACAGAACAGGCAGCCTTATAATCAGAGTAGCAGAGGGTCAGATTTAGGTTCAATACAGTATAATTCTATTGCAGTGACCATCCAAGAATATTTTGGCAAGCTTAAACGTATTTAAATTGCCCTAGCCAGTGGCTTCCAAAATGGCTATAGACAGTAAAGATAATTAAAGCATTGTGACGAGGAGAGGACAGTAAAATAAAGAGTAAAAGACAAAAAAAAAGAGAAGACAAGAAAATAATAATAAAAAAATTATTACAAACACAATGTTAAAGAGAGCACCAAACAATTTGAAGGCGGGAAGGATCACAAAAGAGAGAGAAATGAGGCAGGGTATAAGAGAGAGGAGCCCTACAAAAAGTGAAAGAAAATGAAACAAATTTAGATTAATAAATAAAAATCTAAGAAAAACATGTAGCTATGGAAAATAAAGAGAAATAGAGCTAGAAGGTGGAGGACATTTTCTGAATGAATTAAAATTAATCGAATAAGAGAAAATGTTTAGAATGAACTGCCTGCTTTTGAAAGCCGCATTTTAAACTGATCATCTCATTTTACATCAGACACATTGAGTGGAACAGGCTTATTAATTATCAATAATTTATGTAAGGGTGGAAGGCCTTTCATTATAGAAACAGGCCAATAATCAATGTTAGCAGTTCTGGACCCCACTCAGCAAAGTACTTAAGTACATGCGACTTTATGCACATGAGCAGACCCACTGACTTCAGTGAGACTACACGCTGAATCAGTGCCCTTCCTATTACTCTGACCCTACACTATATAAGCAAATGGGAATTTTACCAATGACCTCAATGGGAGAAATACTGCAGACAATAGAGACAACTATAAAGAAAAAGATCCAGCACTAAATTGCTGCTCTGACAGATTTCTCCTTGTGCTAATTACTGAAGAATTATTTTCCTCATATCAAGTCAATAATATATTTGTACTGTACCTTTATGTAAAGAGAATTAGCTTTTTAACTATCGTATGACTTCATCTCTAACTTCTAGCTTCATAAACCTAGTTTGTATGCTGTGTATTTTGTGTTAAGAAATCCATTGAGAGAGAGAGAGAGAGAGTGTGTGATATATTGTAGATAATAGAATCATAGGACTGGTCTTCTAGTCAGTCCCCTGCACTCAAGGCAGTACTAAGTATTCCATTCCTGACAGGTGTTTGTCTAACCTCCCTAGGCAATTTATTCCAGTGCTTAACTACCCTGATAGTTAGGAAGTTTTTCCTAACCTCCAACCTAAACGGCCCTCTCTGCAATTTAAGCCCATTGCTGCTTGTCCTATCCTCAGAGATGATGGTGAACAACTTTTCTCCCTCCTCCTTGAAACAACCTTTTATGTACTTGAAAACTGTTACGTCCCCTCTCAGTCTTCTCTTCTCCAGACTTAAAAAACTCCCACTTTTTTCAATCTTCCCTCATAGGTCATGTTTTCTAAACCTTTCATCATTTTTGGTGCTCTTCTCTGGTCTCTCTCCAATTTGTCCACATCTTTCCTGAAACGTGGCGCTCAGAACTGGACACAGTACTTTAGCTGAGGCCTAATCAGCGCAAAGTGGAACAACACTCTTCCTTACAAGGCTCCTGCTAATACATCCCAGAATGATGTTTGGGTTTTTTGCAACAGTGTTACACTGCTGACTCATATTTAGCTTGCGATTTGCTATGACCCCCACATCCCTTTCCACAGCACCTTCTACAACAGTGAAGGATTCCCCTTCCCTCCACCCTCAAAAAACAAAACAAAACAGGGGTTGCTGAGGGCTTGCAGCCTTGTGGCTGAGTTCACATGCATGTAGAGATGCTGTATATCCAGTGCTCTCTGGCCATGTAGCACTTGTCTTAAAAGGACCTCTTGTTACTAGAGGAAGTGGTTTTATGTAATAGAGCAATAACACTGGTGTTTTAGATGAGAAACAATTTAGCTCAAGGACATTATATTTAACAAGGGTTGTGAACAAGGTTACCGGAGTAAATACAAAATAATAGTAATTTCAAATAAATATTGTCTTCTAGATAAAGAGAAAATAGTTCACCAAAATATATCCCCATCATTGCAAATGAATTAGCTTTACAAGCTGAGCCACTCATAAAATACTGGCTAGAGACAACAGCATAGACAGTGGACTGTGACTGTAAATGAGATACTGTAGTACTGTATATTTCTGACATCTGGATTTGAGTGTTTTTAATGGCAGGCTTTGCCCAATATATACCACAGCTATCATTCTTTTCATCTACCCATTAATTAATTGATCTTTGTCAAAATGATAACATACCTGCAGCAGGATCAGCTACAGCTCATGCTATTCTGTTAGCTATTTCATTTCACCGACTAGGACAGACTTCGGAATGTAGGAAAGTTAGATTCAATTCCCACCATAATAGGCTTACCTTTATCAAAATCATAATGTATTTCTAGGGAGTACGATGAAAATTCCATTGGGCAGCTGTTCTAATCATTCCTTATAATTGAATTTTTTTGGTGCACCCACCAAAACAAAAAAACAGTAGATTCAAAGGTTCTCTGATTAAATATTTTAAAACAGAAAAATATTGAAGCATAACATGGCAAAGGAATTACCTAAAACATATCTAGGAAAGACATTTCCGTATGTCTGAACTTATAACTGTTGATATGAATTAGTGTTCCAGAGCATTATTTTTATCCTTATAGATGTGCTTCATTATTAACTTTTCACATGGCAACTGTTCCTGAAGTAAGCGTGCTTTGCAAAATGTAGACAGTGGAAACATAGGCTTACAATAATCTAGATTGTCAAAGATTATTGGGTTCATCTATTTAAATGATGTCTGCTAAGAAACTGACATAAACAATATATAGGCTCATCCTTACCATCTCCACATCAGATTCTTCTGTTCTAAAGACAGTGATTTCTCTCTCTTTTTTTTAATCAGTATTATATAAACTAGGACAGAGTAAACTAAAATTTATAATTTATAAACAATCTGGGGGGAAAAGTGACTAAATTATTAATGGCACTTTTGAAAAATGTGTTTGTTTCTTGTACAAAAATTAGTTGTTAGTCTTAATCATAGCGATGCCATAAATACGTTGGAAATCAGGCCTGAAAAAAACGCTTTTTTGAAAAGAAAAATTTCTGTAACTCAATCTTCAGTTGGAAAACCAAAACCAAACTGATCCTGAATGGTCTATTTAAACAAGTGCCAATTATTGAATAATTCTCTGACCTAAACAGAAAGTTATTGTATATAGAAAGAATTTTTTGTGCCTTAGTGTGCTTTATACCAGATGCCCTTTTAAATTGTTTTTAATTCTCTGTAGGCAGTAGATAACTAAACCTACAGAATGTAGTAATGGCAAAGAGGAAGCAATCATGTTAGCCACTTCTAGTTAAGAGTCATGGAAAAGGCATCTGTTATATATGAATTGCAGACTATAAGAACTTTGACAGTTCATAGACGAGACTTAATTTATTAA
Organism: Mauremys reevesii; assembly: GCF_016161935.1. NCBI lineage: Eukaryota > Metazoa > Chordata > Testudines > Geoemydidae > Mauremys > Mauremys reevesii. The sequence continues at coordinate 22,189,355 of NC_052633.1, read as the reverse complement.
ACTAAGTTTCTAATATAAACAGTAATTCGTTTCAGGCACTGACACTGAAGGTCTGGCTTATGTGAACAAAATAAAGCGAACTCTATCGCTCTCTTGAAAATAAGCACAGAAAGAAAATAATCAAATGTGTCACAGTAATAAACATCACTAATACGACCATGTCCCATGTACATGGGCAAAGTCACCATTTTCCCTTATAGGTTAAGTTCAAAGAGGCATTTGTCCATTAGCAAGCTGATCCATTGACTTCCCCGGTCTTTGAATCAGGCCCTGTGGCAATAGGGTAGTTATCGGCGTTACAATATAAAGCTGACATTATTGTAAAAATTCAATCCTCTGGATGTGCATTGTCCTTGAGATCAAGGATAGCTCTTGTCATTCATCCCGATAAAACTACAATTTGAAATCTTCAGAGTAACACTCATATGCAGAGGACAAGATGGCAAGTCAAGAATAAATGTGAGATAAATGCCTCGAGGCTGTTGGCCTCATCCTTTGTGTGACCCAGGGCGTGTGTTATTTCAGAATTAATTAGGGTGCCTTACACATGCTTATGGTTTAAAATTAAACATAGGATTTTAATGATATATGTTTCGATATGAGGAAACTCCACCTTTTTCTTGTCCCTTTGGAGACTAACCTAGTAATGCTTTATATTTAAGGATATTGTATTTGTACAGTATATATGGATATATCGCATATCTACAAATATCCACCAAACTCTCTGGGCCAGATCCTCAGATGGGGTAAGTTGGCCTAGAATACTGACCTCAATAGAGCTAAACCAATTTACACCAGATGAGAATTTGGCCTTTGTGTATATATGTATGCATACAACAAAATTCATTCTTGGGGCCATGCATTATGTGACCCAACAGAGTTTGGCATTGTTGCCATGAAAACTGAGCATCAGTTCACGAAAGAAGCCAAATACTCATTGCTCATGCTTAGATGCTTTGTGCTCTCAATAAATGGCTGACAGAATTACAGTAAAACTTCACTCAGAGCCAAATTAAATCTCTGTTCTCAAGTGGGCATAACTCCCATTGAGATAATTACAGTGGCATAGTTCAAGGGTGAATTAGACCCATAGGAGAAATTCTGGCTCAAGTGATTTCAGCAGGATTTCACCCATAATGTTTTAAAATGACACGATAAAATGTGGATCATAAAGGGGTAGCTGGGAAGGTTGGCAATAGTACCAAAACCCAGTGACCCCTGACCCAGGAGAGCATGCTAAGTGGAGGAAAAGAGAAGCTCTTCCCCCTTCTACTGCCACTCCCACTGCAACTACTCCCTCTCCTCTAGCAACAGCATATTTGCACTTTGCTTGCTGAACATCCATGCACATCCAAGAGTGTCTACCCATAGGCTTTACAACATCTACTGTACTTGCTCAGTGCACAGTTTTCAAAAGATCCAACTTTTATTAACTCAAACCCATCTTTATGCACCAAAGCAATAATCCTCAGGGACAACTAGGATTCTGACCCAGCAAATCATGTAAGCATGTGCTTGTTTAAACATGAGTAATTCCAGTGAAATCCATAGAACCACTCAACTCTTTAGTTAGGCCTGTGCCTAAGTGTTTGAGTTTATACCCACACCAGCTTTTAAGCACTAGTTACACTGGTGTCTTGACTGAAAATATGTAGTTATTACAGGTTTTTTAAATGGGGAAATTGTGTCTTTTGTTATCCTCATATAACTCAAATACACTCACACTTTCAACCTTGGGCAAAGACTGAGTCTGGAAAGTTTCAGTCCATAGAGCTTATTTTTCAGGAAATTGTGGAAAGAAAGGATTATAATAGAAACCATTCTGCATCCTTTTCTGTAGCCATATGTAATGTACATACTGTCCCGTCTATTTGCTGTTGAGCTGCTGCAAGAGCAGTGCAAGGACTAGCATAACCTTGTCATGAGAAATTGGTCCTGGAAATGAAGCTCCAAATGTCAAAATACTCTGCTCTCACCAGCAGACAGCACAAGGTAGATTTTGCTATGCATTTGTTGAGATGAGGCTCTGCTGCTCTGCACTGCCAAACTAAGTTAATTGCTTGATTCTATATTCCATTTGACTGAGAACACAACACAGGGTCTATAAAATCATTAATTGAATTACTATTGTGGAATAAGTAGTGCATCCATCTGAATTCACCAGATCATCTTCCCTCCCGCTCCCGCCCAATTTAGAGACCAATCCCAGTGCTGATATGCGTATATTCTTGGAAGGAAACTCAATAAATAGATCTCTATTCTAGCTAACCAAATTTATTCTTCCAGCTGTTCTGCTGCTGTTAGTTTGAAGTCAGCATTACAATTTCCTATCTGCAACATAAAATATGCTCTGCCCTGTATGTTGTATTGACACTTCTTTTATAACATCACCCCATTAAGTGGCACTGAAATCAATGGAAAAACCTCCCATTAATTTGTAATGGGTTTTGGATCAGGGCCTAATATTGCTATATTATATACTTGGATAATGTATTCCCCTTCCTCCCCTTTGCTTTTGCTTTTCTTGGGCAATTTAGGGCAATGTGTGTGTGTCCTATAAGTTATGCTTTTTGGTGGTGGGTTCTTGCTGCACAAATCATTTTTACAACTTCACTTGTAAGTGTACGTCCAGTGTTTTGTGGGCCGGATTAGCTGAACTGGCAAAAGCTGATCACTGCTTTCATGGGGGGAGTGCTGGCTCTGGAAGTGTGGTCCATTCCACCTAAACTTTGCATGAAAACATTCCTTAGTCTGATTGCATTTTCTTATGTATTTTATGGTGCAGATTCTCCATTGCCCTGCATCTTGCATAGTCATTTAGCCCAATGCAAAATGGGCATGAACATTTTCAGGTGAGAATGGCAGCATTTCACATCCACTTTGCACTGGAGTAAACCCTACACAAGGTGCAGGGCAATGGAGAATGAGGACAATCCTGTCAGGCTGGTAAATCAAAAGTGTTCATCATTTAATCTCTGGGGCTGTCATCACTATTTCAGTGGAGAAAAAAAGTGATCAAACCTTTTATGTAATTTTTCCACAGTTCAAGAGAAAATCTTTGGGTATTTTAATTGTGTCAGATAAATGTTGACATTCTTATCGGATTTATTTTCTTTAAGTTCATATCATACCAACAAAGTCTGCTTTGACAAACACTAGGAAACAGGTAGCTGTGGTTTGCAAAAATAAATACTATCTAGACCAGTCGTTCTCAACCAGGGGTATGTATACCCTCGGGGGTATGCAGAGGTCTTCCAGGGGGTACATCAACTCATCTAGATATTTGCCTAGTTTTACAACAGGCTACATAAAAAGCACTAGCGAAGTCAGTCCAAACTAAAATTCCATACAGATGATGACTTGTTTATACTGCTCTATATTTTATACACTGAAATGTACATACAATGCTTATATTCCAGTTGATACATTTTTATAATTATATGGCAAAAATGAGAAAGTAAGCAATTGTTCAGTAATAGTGGGCTTTGCCACTTTATTTTTATGTCTGATTTTGTAAGCAAGTAGTTTTTAAGTGAGGTGAAACGTGAGGGTACGCAAGACAAATCAGAAAGGGGTACACTAGTCGGGAAAGGTTGAGAGCCACTGATCTGGACAAATATGGAATTGTCCAGTTTTTATGGAATAATAATTGTGGGTGAAAACCATTTATGGAGTCTGCATCGGGGACTGGTAAGAGAAATACATAGTGTGTCGTTACCAATGGAATGCTGCAGCCCTGATCCTGACACCTGCTCTGTGCAGATGGACCTTTGTGCCTCTACAGAGCCCCATTCACTTCACTTGGGTTCATGGGCCTTTGCATAGGCACAGGGATTTGCCTTGTAGGACTGGGGCTTTACACTCACCATTATATTTACTGTGGCATTTGAAGTATTTCCCATTTTAAATCACAGACACTGTGGTAACCGTAAATACTACAGCATAGATGATGTACATTGTCAGTGTCCAGCCCACTGGAAGAGATGCTATCAAATTTACGACTCTGCCTTCATTTTCACAAGATAAATTGACTTTGCAGTCTCTGATAAAAGATATGCGTAGTTCATGTAAAAGCAAAGCATCAGAACCTCAACAAATCAACACGGTTCCATCCACTCCAGTGGGCGGCTTGACTTCAATGGAGCTCCAGTTCAGGCTGTGGATCAGTGTATTGCATTTTTAGCTATTATTGCAAAGAAGAGGAGAAAGAATCACGAAGAACAATAAAAACTTCCGGCTTTGTTCTCAAAACAAAAATACAAAAAACCAAAAAACCAACCCCCCAAATAACATGTTTATAATGTCCTGATGCAAAAGGGATTTAATGCCATTTCCACATCCATTAAGCAAAGAATTTTGCATGTTCCATCACAAAGAGTGAGCATTTTCAACAGCTTTTACTTAAATTAAAATGACAGGTTACCACCGCACAACGTTGTTAATCTTTTTACTAAAAGCTTAATGTTACTACTTAGTAGTTTACTAATAAATCAAAGAAAAAATGTAATGTCGTTTTAGCTTAGACATAGATGAATGACTTTTCAGTATTTACAAAGTTGTAAAACAGGTACTGTCATGGCATTCTGCAAAAGAAATAAGAATCTGAATGGTAGTTGTACTCCTTTCTACCCTAAGGCCACGATGTATTACACTGTTCACATATTTAAAAAACAATTCAATAATCTGCCAGATACACACTGCTAGCACCAGGCTTCCAATTGTCTTTCATGTAAGATGTATTATGGATGTTCTATCATTTTGAGTCTGTTTTCTATGGTGTTTTTTTCTATCTTGGCCCTCACTCCCCACCCCACTCCCCCAATCTCTTTTGTCCTTTGTTTTAAGGTGTTAAATGTAGATTTGTTGTTTAGTCTTCTTGCACGTCCTTTTGCCGTTGTGTGGATGCATTGTGTCTATCTTGTTGGGTTACTGATTTCTTTGTCCAAAAATTACATTTAAAACAGGGGTCTTTATGTATTCTGGTATGTATTAAAAACCCAATTTTCCTAAAGAAATTGATTTTCAAGTGCCTAAATAGGAGGTGCTGTTCCAAAGTTGTTACAATATTATCACCACACATGACATGGCTGAGTAGGATGGAGATAAACAGAGCTGCGAATAGGAAGGAAATGAATTCTTGTGTCTGAACCTGGCTGGTAGTCAGCAAGGAGCAGGTGATTTTGCTACATTACTAGGTCATCAATTTGCCCATTCCAATTTTCAAGCCAGCAGCGTCGATGATTCAAACTCCTTTCTTTATCTAAGTACAGTAGGTGCCATTAAAGGTCAGCATTCATCAATAATTGCCATACAGTGGCATCAGAAATACTGCAGACCTTGGTCTGTCTACTTGAGACTGAGCAAGCTGCTCAGATACCACAGCGAAAGGAGACAATGTGGAGAGATTGCTAGTTGATTTCAGATGTGATGGGCTATGTTAAGTGACCATTTGTCTGCTAGAACAAGACCACAACATTATCTCAGATGGTCCTGATTCTGAAGTCAGTTGAAGTTAGGGTGACCAGACTGTCCCGATATTTACTTGCTTGTCCCGCGTCCCGACCAATGTTCGGTTGGGACACGAATTGTCCCGATATTTTGCCCTCCGGCGCACAGGCGAGGGGGCTCACGCCTCTCCGCCCCAACTCCCCTGGCCCCACCTGACTCCACCCCTCCCTCCCCCATTGGACCCCTCCCCAAATCCCCATCCTGGCCCTGCCCCCAGCTCCACCCCCTCACTGCTCTATTGGATCCCTCCCCAAATCCCCACCCTGGCCCCGCCTCTTCCCCAAGCACGCCGCATTCCTCCTCCTCACCCCTCCCTCCCAGGCTTGCGCTAATCAGCTGTATGGTGGCGCAAGCGCTGGAGGGAGAGGGGAGAAACAGGACACAGCAGCCAGCTCAGGGGAGGTGGAGGCAGAGCGAAGGTGAGCTGGGGGGGGGCTCTTGGCTTTTTTTTTTGCCCCCTCCCTCCCCGCGTCCCGATATTTCACATCTCTCATCTGGTCACCCTAGTTGAAATATTTAAAATGCTAAGCTCTTTGGAGCAGGTACCATAAAGCTTAATTCTCCAGCCACACCAGAATAATTCCACTGAAGTCGGCGGAGTTTCACTAGTGTAAGTGGGAGGACAATCGGGCCCAGTCTTTATGGAGTCCTAGCACACCTTTGAGCCCTCTAAAATAATAGTATTCATACTAGATTTGGCCCACGGTGTCTGTCTTAACTCCTAGCCCTTTTAAGGCTGCTGTTTCTAGACTTCACATCTACTGATAGCAAAGTGCTTCTTTCTTCTGGCTCTTTTGTATGTGTGACATGATTAGTCTTGTATAAATACAATGCATCTCTGGAGAGAAGAGATGACCTCTTAATAGAAAAGAAGGAGTAGAAAATATCCACTCCGGCTGCTGATACTCAGCTACCACGTGTAATTATTCTTTGGCTCTCTACAGCGCTTTCACAGAAAGCGATTATTAAATGCGTTTGAACAGTAACACTGATGAAACACATGGGGCTGATTCTGTTCTCACTTACCCTGGTGAGTTCAGTGGGGTTACAGTGGTGGAAAATGAGTCTCAGTGAGAGCGGAATCAGCCTTTATGTACGCAGCATATTTTAAAATAAAATCACAGATATTCAAACCAAGCGGAATTGTGCCTCTCATTAGTTAATTCAAAGAGCTGATCTGTTCAGTCACATAACTTTTCTGATGCTAATTCATGAGTCTCTAGACTTAAACATGTCAATTAACCTATTAAATGACTTAATTCACAGAAAATTTGCTTTAGAAAGAAGACCACACGCCATCCAATGTGTGCTATCACAGTGGACTTCAGCCTGGGAGGAGCTAAGCACCTGCATTGATTTCAGTGAGTTGCAAGTGCTCAGAAACAAGATCTTACTTTGCAGAAGCTCCACCCATTGCAGCACCTGCTGAGAATTTTAGACAAGGGATATTTGCAAAATAAACTGAATGGAGAGACACACATAGGCAAGATCAAAACACATTTTCTTCCTCTTCTCTCTCTCTCTCTTGCTGGCATACTGAGAAGAGGGGCCATGCTGAGAGGAGGGGCATACCTAATGCCCATCAGGATAGGACACCTCTCATTGGGAGCATACACAAGATCTAATGATCAGGTTTACATTCCTTTTTTCTTCACAGTTTTAGTCTCCTGTCCGAGCACAGTAGTAGCTGCCTAGGTAAAGGTATGCACTAGACCCTAGACTTTGGGGTGCAGTCTGACTGCTTTGCATTGCCTCACCCTACCAGTGGATTGTAAAGCCAGTGTAGCTGGCCACATAAAGATACCCCCCCAAACATAAATGGTAAGTAGTGGCTCATATGCCAGCAGCAGGAAGCGGGGGCATAAATGATGTCACTACGAAGAAAATGTAGGTATGACCTTCCTTACATCCTTCTGACCCTGAATCCACATTTCCCTCTGGGGATGCTGACAGCCAGCATAAATTAAAGTGGTGCTGAGAACCAGCACACAGACAGACTGGGACTGGGAGAGGGCAAAGGCCACTACTGCACCCCCATTCTGAGGGGCACTGAGCCATAGCCAAGGATCTGGGTCAAAACAGCTACATAAGTTTGAAGTACGGGGTTGTTTTCAAAAATTTCCAGAGAAGTCCTTGAAAGTTTTCATCAAGGGTGAGTCAGGAAACTTAATTTGTAAAGACAAACCCCCAGGACAGATTTTTTAAATGACTTCAACTCATTGGAATACGGGTCTTGTCTCAGTCAACCCAGATTTCATACAGGACTCAATCTTATAAGGTGCTGAGTGCCTCTTGCAAGACATTGGGTGCCCTCAACTCGCATTGGTCTCAGTTCAAATGATTAACACTGTAAATCACAAAAGACCTACTCAATCTCCCATTGAATTCAATAGAAGACTTCTGTTGACTTCAGGGGGAATTGGCTCATGTGGTAGGCAGACAGAGTATTCTAATAGGATGAGATGAGCCTCAAAAAACACTAGTCACATACATTTTGAAAATAGGTGATTTTTAAATTTTCAAACACATCAAATATCCACTTTCAGATGGCATTACGAGACTCTCTCTGTTCATTGTCTACTATTCTCTTCTGGCACATTTTGTATGATCTGCCACCCCCCTTTTTTTTCTTGGGCTATGCTAGTCTATATAGCCTTGCCTTGCTTACCTCCCATTGTCAGATGTACGGAGATGTCACCGATGTGCTTAGCACATTTCTGTAATCAAGATCTGTAAGTTGCAGTGACTTCTACTGCCAAAGAGGTAGGAATAGGCAGCATCTATCTTAAAAAATTGTCAGTGACAGAGCAGAAGGTTCTCCTTTTCAAAGAATAGTTCCTCCTGGGGGTGGTGGTGGGGGAGAAAAAGCAGTGTGTAAAACAGAATGAGAAATAACTCATTCAAAACTCACCTCCCTTGTCCTAGTCACTTAAGAGCTACTTGAGCGCATTCTTCACTCCAATTGCCTTGACTTCTTCAGAGCCAGCTGTCTCCTTGACCCTCTACCATCTGGCCGCTACCTCCTCCACTAACCAGCACTCGTCAATGCGCTCTTCCTGGCTAAGTCCAAGGGCATCTTCTCCAACCGTATTCTTCCCCCCAATTTGTTTGCCACAGTCAACAAATCCTCTTCCACTCTGTCCCCTCTCTGACTTTTTGAGACTATGTTGTATTGACTGGCTCCCGAATCTACCTGTCTGCCCATCAGGTCTCCAGTTGAGCTCCACATCTACAGCAGTCTCACAGGTAGCTTTTCCTTGCTGATCTACTACCCAGTAAGCCACCTGCTACTGTACAGTGCCAACTCTTACCTGTAGTACTAGGTGCCTTTGTTACTTATTACTACATCCTTGGTCATTTTTGCTTCCTGCCCTCTCTAGAAGATTACTTTACCTTCCTTCTATTACATTACTTTACTTCAGCCTGTGTAAATGATCTGTAATAATATTGTTCTAAGGGGCAACATTTTCAAGAGCACCTCAGTCTCAGAGAAGCCTAAATCAAATTTAGCTTCCTAAGTGACTTGGATGCTTGTAAATATTTTACATAAAAATTTTGGTATTAAAGTGTTTTACATGTACATTTAACATAGATTTATGTTCCATATACCAACTGGTATAGCCTTTAACACATATTTGCAAGTTTAGCAAAGTGAAATCAGATGAGCTGTTGAGGCACACAATTTTCATTTAAAGTATTATACAGAGTTCCAATGCACTATGTTTTTTTCAGTGTGCAATAGGTGGCAGTAGAGAAAAAAGGCTGAGGCTACATGATTTCGAATTTGGAATATGCAGTTGATTTCTTTCAATCCCTTTGCAGAATTTGTTGCTTCCTGCTCACTAGAGAACTTTCCTAGAAAAAGCAACCTGGTGAAGATAAGGCTAGATGAAATAAGAGACTCACGTATGAATAATGAACAGGTTAGAGGCTTTACATAGATTTGCGGTCTTAACCAGCAGAATGAATTGACAAGTTTGAGGACTACTGGGTTGTTGTAGACCAAATCAGTTTCAGCTGGTGAAGTATTGCTCTCTCTCTCTCTGTGCTTTGTATTTACAAACAGCCATTTCCAATGACTGGAGTCATATCAGAGTTCTACTAAATTGACAGAAAGAGCCATACCATTTTGCATGAGCCATTCATTTGACTTGTTCTGAAACGAAATGTGAGCTTGGGATTCGTGTATTATATAGGGCCAGCCTATCATGCAAGTATTCCTCACTTTTCTTGGTTTAGTTGCATGAGAGGGATGTGTACAGAATATGAACACCTAAATCCTTAATATAAAGACTTTGAAATACATATATATATCCACAGCACTAATAATAAAATAAGATTAGGGAAGAAAGCCATGTAATCACTTTTCTATGGCTCCATTAAATGAAAACTTTCTGAACATATTAACACAAGAAACAAAACAGACAGCAAACATGTGCTGCACATACTATCTTAGTGGGGGGTAGGGGTGCGAAAAGAATGCAGGTTTGGACTCTAGGCAGGGTTAGCCTTTAGCATGGAATACAACTTGGAACACCATCTGTAAATGGATAGTGCTGAACACATTCTCCCAGTCCTGGTTCTAATGGAAAAAGCAGCATAGGAATTATTCCAGAATCAAATCATTTTTGTTACAGTCAAAGCTTCTTTCGTACTGTTTTAGAACTACATCCATGCTTCATTTCAAAACTTATAATTAAAAAAAAGCCTGCTGTGTATATTCCACATATTAAGAGTCTTTATGCATCAGTGAAATCCCCTTATGTATTTAAGATCTGGCCTTGTAAAAGGAGATCTATATAGATATGGTTTATAGTAATTCTTATGTTTATAGTAAGCAATGTATTATATGCAAACAGCAGCAGTGCTGTCACAAGGTGGCATATGATTTTTGCATGCTGTAACCTGACAGACTATGGCAACTGGAATATGGTATGCAACTGAGAGTGGTAAAGCAGAGTTATGCATGTTGTATTGATTGTGTGATGATATTTCACATAACACAGATCACTACAAGTATTTTCTCTTCCAAAATAAACGAAAGGTGCACTATAACTTGACATTAGCCATGGCTTTCTGAAAATAAAAATAGATTGGCTGTATTTTGACGACGTTGCTGTATAATATCTTGGGTGTATAAATGCTGTTGAGCAATATGTCTTTGCCACAAAATCATTAAACATAGTCGAGATATACTGAGACTCAAATGTTCAGAATTTCACAAGCATGAATTGTGTGCACAAAATACATGTGCATAATTTGCATGCACAACTATATTTTCTACCAACTGAAAATTACCCACAGCTGACAACAGGGGCAGCCAAACGGGTGCTAAACATGTTAGTTGGAAATGTAGCCAAGGACAAACTGTATATTTGAACAATCGTTTCTGAAATGGTGCTGAACTTTTTGTCTTCAGCTACACTTGCAGTTAAAACCATGTTCAGCACTGATTCAACTGCAACTGTTACCAATATCCTGGTGGTCATGGGTAATTTTGCTAGTGTAGATGAGGCTTTCCTGTGACTGCATGTGAAATAATAATTCCATGCACAAATGACCAGATAATCATTGGAAAGGGTCACTTGTATGTCATCGTTGGACTGGTCTTTTCCATGTATAGTTCCTGCATGTACAAATTATGTACGTGCTTATTTATATGTGCACAATTCTTAAAGTTCGGGCTCTAGCAAAATTTGGAGAAGCAGAATGTTCTTCTCCAGATTTGCTTATACAGATGTAATCATACTAAATATTATCCATAGTTTCTCCATAGCTGAAAAAGAAGAGAAGTCAGATCTTCTGTTCCACAAATGTAGTGTCATTCTAGATGCTTAATTACGATGTCATTTTTAGCTGATAGTTTAGAAATCACGTAAGAAAACCTTCACCTGTTAACAATATTTTTCCACTTAGAAATGTTCCTAAAGTTTATTGCCACATCAAATCCCATTTTAGAAAATAAGGAAATGTTAAAATTAAGAACTAATGTTCACATGAAAGAATTTTTTCCCTATTTCCTTCAGCAAACCAATAAATGTTTAACAGTTGAAACTGCTTTGAAAGAGCAATAAATTATTTCATGTATACATGACAAATATTAAAACCAGAAGGTTTTATAATATGGAGTCACTGGTAGTGAGATTCTGGTTTGCCTTTGTTAATTATCAACTTGTTTATTAGCTTAGTCTCACTGAAGAGTAGATGATATCCCAGAGTTAAGGATTTCCTGCTCACAGGAAGTAGTAATACAGTTTTATTGGGTGCTTGTTGAAAATGCATTTTTCTAGTTGTTTGCACTTAAGCAGTAAAGTTCTTATTTCACTGAACTCTTAAAAATTCAAAAGGTCTCTACACACAAGTTCTTCTTGACTATGATTCCACTTATTTACACTGCAATACCATATATTCATTTCTACACACGTTGAGTACACATACATAGATGCTCAGCCGCAGCACTGTGCACGGGCGAAAAGATAACAACAAATATAACATTTAAAACAAGACTATCCCCCATGGATAAAAACAGTCTCTGGTTAGAAATAGTGGCCTGTAATGCCTGCTGAACCTCTGAAACCTGACAAACTTCACTATCTTGCTCTGGCTTTCAGTCAAAAGGGACACCTAAATTATGTATCCCGGTCAAAGCCATGGTCCTCAGGCAGCACAGATAGTGTCTAATGAGAAACAAGTTGGGGACTGTGTCTACACTACAAACTTTGGGCAAGTGGGTGGGTCCCAGGCTGGGGGGCATTGCATTGACAAGGGCTGAAGGCGTGGGACACAGGCCAGGGGTGTTGCACTGATAAGGGGTGAGGGGCACAGGTTGGGGGCTTGGAGAGAGGGCATAAAGAGCACTTGAGGGCCTGGGAGAGGGGGGATGCCCCACTTCTGGCACCAACTGCTGCTACACAACCCTTCACCCGCACTACCTCAGCTCTGCACCCAACAATGCCCTGCTCCCGGCCCCGCCCCACCCACTGGCCACAAACCTCCCTGAAGTTAATTTGCCAACATCAGCCAGCGTGGCTGAAAGCCCATTCCAGCCTGTCTGCACCACCACTGTTACCCATGCTGGTTAGATTAAAATGAGCGTGGCTAGGCTTACCCCTGCTACAGCCACACCTTCATTTCAGGTGAAGACATGCCCTAAAGAGCTGAAGGTATTACCCCAGCTGAGCATCTGTGTCTTAGATTGCCACTGAAGTACCACTGAAAATTTAAATGTCACCAGGTAAGCTTTGAAGCTAGCATCTCATTAAGGTGGCCAGGACACTCAACAGCAGAATTGATAGACCTTTTGCTGCTGCTGTAATTTGGCTGAGGTAATTCTCTAGAAGACTAGTTAACATTATACGTTTACACCGTGGCAGTTACCTTCATCACAGAAAAAGCGAGGGAGATGGTTTGCAGACAGGCGAGAGGGTGACAAAGGAGCCAGCTGCCCTGCTGCTGAAGGATAATTCAGAATTGCTGCCTGCAGGAGGAAGACCAGGCTAAAACATTAGGAAGTCCAGCCCAGAAAGTCACAAGGACAATGACCTGACATGACAGATGTGCTCCCGGAATAGATAAATCCTGATGATTTAATGTTTTAATAATAAATGTCCTTCCCAAATTGAGATTCTAAATTGCGCATTCCCTAGTGTGGGTCCCTGTATGTTCAAACTGCTCTGGACCAAATGGTCATGATTATTACTGTTACTTCTCTGCTGACCAGTAACAGGTGTTCAGGGTCTTGCAGGTTGTCTTCCCAGTGGTGGAGAAATGAGTGATGTGGGGTGACTGGATATACAGTAGAGCCTCACAGTTATGAATACCAGAGTTAGGAACTGACCAGTCAACCACACACCTCATTTGGAACTGGAAGTAGCCAATCAGGCAGCAGCAGAGACCAAAAAAAAAAAAAAAAGCAGCAAATGCAGTACAGTACTGTGTTAAACAAACTACTAAAAAGGTAAAGGGAAAGCAGCATTTTTCTTCGGCATAGTAAAGCTTCAAAACTGTATTAAGTCAATATTCTGCTGTAAACTTTTGAAAGAACAACCATACCGTTTTATTCAGAGTTACAAACATTTCCGTGTTACCAACAACCTCCATTCCCAAGGTGTTCGTAACTCTGAGCTTCGACTGTACAGTGTCATCAATTATCAAGACTGTATCAGAAATCTCATGATTTTGGCTGTGTCTCTTAAATCTCCAGTTCCTGGAATCAAGAGATTACATGAGAATCTCAGCTTTCTTAAAAAAAACAAAGGTTTCTAGCTCATGGTTGCAGAGAAAACCATGAAAATGTGAAGCAAAGGCTCAGAAACCAGAAGGCAATGAAAAAGAACCTTATTTTTATTATTTTTTAAAACTCCTGATTTTAAACCAATCTACTAATTTTGGGGAGCCTGACTCGTAACTTTTGAATGCTGGGGTTGGTAATACTGGGTATAGTCTAAGTGAAACTTGTTTTATTTAGACACATGTACACTAGTCCTTGAACACAGGTAGTTCAACAGTCTGCAGGCAAATCCTCTCTCTGGCAAAGATCTAAGCCTAAACAACAGTGCCCAGCTCCCAGGGAGCAACTCTGCCTCAGGAACTGGCTCTAATAAGAGACTCTGGCAGAGTGCAAGCTCCCTGCTACTTACACACCTTCCTCCACACAGAGCCTTGCATAACCAAAACAACAATACACAAGTGTTTCTTCCCAAGACAGAACATTTGCTCACACTCTAAGCAAGAGAACTTGGATACCTATGTGTAACACAGCACCACCTAGTGATTTCTGCCGCTATGATTAGGACTACATCAGCATTTCCATAATAAAACCCTATTTTCAGGAATATTTTGTGTGACCATAAAGCTTCATTGTGAGATTCAATATGGCTTTAAAACAAGGTCACAGCCAATTTCTTCACACCCATTTCCCCCAAATTAATTTGGCCTCTTTTAAGGCAATACAAACATAAAGACAAGAGAGCCCTACTCCTTGTGGGAAGAGTTTCCATTTATTTAACTGAATAATGAGTTTGCTCACAAAGCCATAATTTGATAAGCAATAGTCCTTCATGTGAGGTAAGAGATCTTGCCAGACTAAACTCAATTTCATCGCTGTGCATGCTTCCTACACTACACAGGGACTGCCTCCTATCCCAATGGGAATCTGGACCTCAGAACTGGCAGCATGATGTCAATTTCAGCAGTCTGTGGCTGGCCAGGGTTGGAGTTCCAGCCTCATTCAGTGGATGCGAGTTCTTTCCTGGAGGACTTAAACAAGTTTTAGCCAGGATGAAGCAGAGGGGTCAGGACTGAATGAGGAATTTTGAACAAGAACATAATTTTATGACATTTCCCATGAAAAAATTGCATTTGTTAACAAATAACTTTAGTACTGTTTTGGAAACAATACGGTTACTATGTTATAGTGACAATCCATGTTACTCAATCATTTGGTACGTAATGGATGGTGAGTAAACAGTACAGAGGCATGCCTAAAGGAAAGAGCTAAGAAAAGATTATATTTATGCATGTAAGAGTGGCTGAGGGAAATGTTAACTCAGTGGGGAGTTAAAGTCTGAGTTTAAGCCCAGCAGAGATCACTAGATCATCTGGTCTGACCTCCTGTATATCACTGGCCACCCAGCACCCATATACTAAACCTAACAAACAAATTTAGACCAAAGCATTTCAGCCCACGTGAGTTAAACTGATGGGATTATAATGCAATAGTTTTGCAGTTGGTGCATATCAGCACTGCTGGCCATTTACTTCATCCCAAAATAAAATAAACTGGGTTAAAAAAAAAGCCTCAGTGAGGCACAGAAGAATCTGAAATTTTATGCATGAAACACATGATAGCTTGAGTCTCATCTGGCTTTTATCTTCATTAACAAGGAGACACCTTATAATAATTCGCTCCTGGATATGCCACTTAAAAGCTGCGACTTCAAGAGTAAAGATAAATGTACTGAGACCTAAAACCTACATTCTATTTATTGTATGGGCCACACTGAATCTGGAGTTTAGTTATCAAACTAGATGACATGTGCTATAATTAAGGGACTAATACAACAGAATCAGAGAAATGTAGGCCTGGAAGGATGCTCCAGCTGTCACCTAGCCTAACTCCCCACCCTCACTCCTGCACTCAGGCAGGACTGAGTATACCTAGAATGGCTCTTCAAAGAGGGATCTTCAGACTCAGCAAGATTTTGACAAACCACCCAGTTACATTTAAATGCACCTCATCATTCTTCTTACTATGGCTGCTAAAGGATGAGTGGTTGGCGTGTTCTTATCCCTACTGATCTCTGTCTGCTAACAAGGCCCCTTAGGGTCACATTCAGACAGCACAAGTTAAAGACACCTAACGGCTGCTCTAGTTTATGCTGAGTTTGGCCCATTGCAGACTGGCCTCAACATCAGGGTAGTACAAAGGTGGCTTCTTAGCTGCATTGAGCTCTCTTTAGCTGCAGCTAAGACTCTGAGCTACTGTATTGATAATGGGCTGCAATATTTCTACTAGCAAATGTTTGGTTTAATACATGTGTATATTTGCCAACTCTAGTAAAGTAATAACATTGGAGCTCATTAATAATACAGTTACCATTCCACATGCAGGCTGACTAACCAATGGGATACAACCATCTTTCCTCTCATCTATTATGTTTCTGTCCACAGAGACTTCTGAGTTAAGAGCTTGTTTATTTCTGGAAAGAGACATAATCCAGATATGCAGAAAATAAACCTCCATATTAGGACCTCTTCAGTCTACTGTTTTGTTTTTTCTTCCTCAGTCATTTAACAGCATGTAATTTTGAAGGTCGGCTTTCTGCTCTTTATGCCTAAGTAATAGCCAGAAATTTACCAGTGGCCAAAGCCAGTGAGTGAGACATGACAAATACCAGCCTATAGGAAAGGAAAATAATTTAACATTTTCACAAAACCAAGACAATGTGATAGAAGTATTTTTCTTTTTTTAAAAGGTCATTCAAAAGTTCACAGCAAAAAAAAACAAGTGTTAAATACAACTGAGTTTCCACGGGAGGGTTTCAAGTATTCTTTCATTATGCCAGTCGGGAATTTAGCATAAATTTGAGTTTCCCTACAAAACAGTCCGGAATTTTGTTTCAGTTAGAGCTTTTCATACTTCCGGTGTCTTTTCTACAGCACTTAATACCAGGAGGTCCTGGCTCAAGACTGGGGCTCCCGGCACTACCACCAGTCAAATAAATAAGTGGTAATAAACAGACAAACTGAAGAACTCCTAGGAAGCTCACACAATGCTTTGGACCTTGTAACCAGTTTTACTGAGAAAGGGGACGTTGGCCAGAAGACCTGATTTGAAGAGAGCCATAGGATTATTCAGCTCCCAGCATGCCCCAGAAGTAGGCAGAAGGGATTTCTGCTGGAGGTGGGATCTGACCAAGTGAACTAATTGACAACAGTGTTTATTTAGAGCCAGATGGTGACCTGCCCAGAGGCCGCTGCCCAGGGAGGAACGAGGCACAAAGCAAGCTGCCTGTGGGGGAGGTCACAGTGCAGGGTGATGAGCTGGTGGGTGGGCAGGAAAGAAGCAGAGCCTGGACTCCCCTCCCCAGGATGCACCTGCAGCAAAGCTGGGCCAGTGCTGAGGAAGAAATGATCTGTGGCTGGTACAGAGCCGTAGCAGATTACTTCTCCACTGGAGCAATGCAGAAAGCAGGACATGGCTCAGGCCTTTCACAGTCAGCAATTCCCAGGTCCATGCCTGGGGTCCATGCTCAGCTTCATGCCGTGCCTTACTCAGAGCAGGTTACTACATCACAATGTAGCCCTCCCCATCCAGCGTCTTCCATGTACTAGTCTCTTTGGCCCCCTCTGCGGGACCATTCCTCTTCTGCTGTGGGACTTTCAGAGGCTTCTAGGCTTCCTCACTCATGCTTCCTCCTCTTTGACAGCTCGGGAGGCAACTTCAGCTTCCTGGTGGCTACCTGTCTTCTTCACAGCTGAGAAGAGAAGGCAGCAACGGGCTACACGCTCACTTGCCCTTTATGAAAGCTGCTAGACAGGAAACTCCGCCCACACCTCCTGCTTACCACTTCTTTCTGGGCCACCTGCTAAGTCCTGCCCCTGGACAACATCTCTAATAACTCTCCTGCCAGACCCCTCCTGGCAATTTCATGCAATTGTCAGACTGGTGACAGCAGCTCAGGACTGATTCGTAAGGCTGGTGCGCCAGAACTTGGAGCATTTTTATAAGTATCAAAATTATGTCCATTCCTAGCAATCAGAAGTCACAAATTCTTCATTCACTGACGACTCAGTAACCTGGATATGCCAGAAACTCCAACTGCCTGTCTTACATGAAAGCACGTGAACAATTCTTTACCAGCTATGCTACTGTACAAAGTCACCCCTAACTTCTCTCCTTTTGCTCATCACTGAAAGGAATCAGTTAAATCTGCAGTTGTCACCAAGGGCTGACCCTAGCCGTTAAGAGACCGTATAACAATAAAGCTCATATACATTTGATGCCAGTAAACAATTTTTATGTGTTTGTTGATGAATCTATAAAGTCCTGGATAATCAGCAGGGTTCACTTTAAACTTTCACCTTCAAAAGCTTTATTCCTTTCAGATTTTAAATTGCCTTTATTTGGTTTACAAGCATTATATTAGACTTTCAGATTTTCCCACTGCTCAAGGCTTTTGGACTTTTCTTAAAGTAGGAAATATTCAAATCTGGAAAAATTTACCACCACACTGACAGTGGAAGCATAAACTGTTTCATAGAGGAATCACAGGCCTGGGAGCTGGAATTAGGGTATTCAAGTCCCACCTCTTCTGCGTGGCCCTGAGCACATTCTAATCCTGTGTTGCTTTGGGCAAGTCACTTTCTCTGTTTCTCCATTTATAAAGTGGGGCTAGCACAAACCTCAGTCTTGCCTTTGACCGGCGGGAGCCTTGTACATGCTAATGATTCCAGGGAACAGAGATATTAGTATTTGATTATATCTCACAACATCCTACTGAAGCTTTATAAGACAAATAAGGAGCCTAGGACTGACCAACAGCCCTCTGTGTGAGTAACAATTATGGCTGCATGCTGTTTGAATATGTAAAATAGAAGATAAATGCTAAGGAGGAGCAGCAGCATGACTTTTTGACATTTTCAGTTACTACTACCTGAGAGCTGATTTCATTTTACAGTATGTGATTTCTATGTCTCCAATTATTACAGTATTAGTTTTACAGGGCCCTGGAAGAGAGCAGAGTTCTGGAGATGTAGCGCACCTGGACTGCAGCAGGTGATGTGAGTATCCCGGAGGCCAGGGAGAAAGAGGTTGCAGTAATGATCAGATTTTGAGCACCGGGATAAAAGTTTGGACAGAAAAGGCTGGATCTTGGAAATGATATGGAGACACACAGCCTGGCAAGAGAAAGGGTGAAACCAAACATGACACCCATGTTATGGTTCTTAGCAAACAGGAGGATGGTAGCATTGTCAGTCAGAAGTGACTGAGAAAGTGGAAGTGGAAAGGGAAGTGCAGTTCAGGCCATCTTAAGTTTAACTTGACTGTGAAACAGCCAGCTCTGTAGACAGAAAGGAGCCTCGTTTTCTGTCACCCTGCACCTAGCTTAGTCATTAACACCAGTGCCTTATAAGAGTAATATGCTACTAAAGCAGAGTAGCGGAGCTTATATTTACATTGAACTGTGATAAATGCCTACAAAGGTGCAAGACAAAAGAAAATGAGGTCCAAGTTCTGGAGTTTATTTTACTATTAAAAAACCAAATTAGTTCACTTCTTTTAGCCAATACTGCTGCTAGGAAGAGCCTAACAGCAATGCTGTATTTAGCTAGGAGAGGGAGAACCAGGCTAGTATGAAAGTCCTCTCCCAACATTGTCAGCATCCACAGTGCGCACAGCATTGTACTGCAGCCAGTGCTGCCTTCCTGGGAGAGAATATTTTTGTGACTCTAGTCATTGAGTGTGTGTTGTGGGGCAGAGAGAGCTGCAGTGCAGAGCAGACATTACATTGCCAAGTTCACTGCTAGTTATTCTACCAGGGCCGAGTCTCTCATTCACACCTTTTAACTTTTGAGCATGTCATTTCAATTTTCTGATGCAGAAAAATCCTCTTTGGGTGGGTCAGATGGGGTGTCCAATTTCTCATTTTGGTTCCTCCAATGTGCTTGGCATTCCAGATTCCCGACTGGATCTTTACAACAACCGAACAACAGGGTGCCCTCACTGGCTTAATCCTACTTTAGATGCTGGGCTTCCTGGAGCCTGGACAGGACTTTGAAAGATAACTAAGTGCATTGTGAATTCTTACACAGGACAGACATGACCAAAAGAGCTGGTAGCAAACCTGACTAGCATACCTGGATTTAAGGAGTTCTCTAGTAACCTGGGACATCATAATTTCAGTTTTCATGTTAAACTCACACTGTACATTCTCTCATGGAAACTTCCTTTTCTACAAAACATCTGAGGTCTGCGGAAGAAGCCATCTCATCATCTGCTGCATGAGATTATTTTATGATTATATGGTTGTTGCACTTCAAGGAGCAACATTTTAACTGCAGCAAGGTATAAGAGAGTACCATGCTCAGATAGCCATTTTATGTATAGGAACTTAATTGTGCGGGAAAGCGAAAATACTGCCGTGGACTAATATTTAAATCACCTCTATTATACTTTGGTTTGCTCATCTGCTGTCCTATGATTGAATCTGAAGGGTATCGGCCAGATTCAGTCATCTCTTATTATTAGATATTTATACGACTAGAGCACTCGGAGGCCCCAGTCCGGCTCAGGGTGCTGGACAAACACAGACGGAGACAGAATCCCTGCCCAGAACAGTTTAGGGAACTTTAACATGAGACTCCTGATTGGGGACAAGACCAGGGCACTGACTCTGCAGCTAAGCTTATTTTAATATAACTGCCAGTGTCAGCAGCATAGTGTCAAGCGTCAGCATCAGATATGCTGTTGTTTCCTTATGGAGCTGGTCAACTTTCTAGTTGAAATGTTGTGGGTGGGGAGGAATGGCTAGAAGTTCATTAATTCCCTTCCCACCCCCCCCCACACTTTCTTCTGTGATTGGCTCTGCTTGTCACCATTTCTGTGATGGACTGATTCAAGTCATCTGCAATAAAATGGGACAAATTAAATGAAATGGCCGATAAAAATACAATCTATGGAAGAGAGGAACTTTCTCCTCTTCATCTCATTAGATGGCCCATTTTAAAGGGCCCTCAAGGAAATAACTGGAGAAAAAAAGGCTTACACTTACTTTCAAAATCCACAGTGAAGTTAAACTCTACTAACTGCTTCCTGGTCTAAATTCCATTTTACCTGCACGCACGCACGCATTAAATGCTAAGCTGTCAAAAATCCTGGCACTCAGTTGCCAGCTGTACTCATTTGTGCAGTACAAATAGTATCTTTTGCGGAGATCTGTGACCATCTCACATGAAGATGATGTTATGCTTCATTAGCTCATGTCCTGGAATTGCTTCAGAGGTGCAGTGGAGCCCAAACATTCCTGGGCAATTCAGCACTGATGAGTATCAGGGGCCATACCCAGTTCTGCCAATTCAGGAGCAATCCTGGTTATTGGAGAAGTGGAGGAACTTCCACTATCTTGGGAACAAGATGGCATTATTGCTTTGCAATGGGAGCAGAGCAAACTGCTCCACTTCCATAAACAAGCTTCATCTGCTCCAGCATGTTGTTTCTTTTAGCAAAAATGTAGGATAAATATTCCTGCACCTCTTTCTGGAAGCTTTTTGTGGGGTCTGGTGAGTGGATCCTGTCAAGTGCCCCAAATTGGGCCTCTCTCTGCTGGCCCTACCTGCAGCCAGCTAGTGCTCTTATGTTGAATAAGATATGGTCCTGTGCTACTAAGAGGCTCAGCAGCCTCACGTGCTGTAGGTGCTCATGTTCCTCAAAACATGGGCAGGAATTTACAGGTGAGGGGTAAACACCTTGTTGTGGACACACTTGAGGTGTGACCCCAATGCAGTAGTTCCTATGTATGTCCCAGGCCCATGCCTCCACCAAAGACACCTACAACCTCCTCTCCTGTTCCTTATCCACCTCCTACCATGATGCCTAAAGAACGGTCATGTGTGTAGGTCTGCAGAGTGGATTTGATTATATGACCACATGCTATTTTTAATACTGGTCCTCTGTTCAATTCAATGCACAGATTGGTTAGGGAATAAGGCAAGGTTGGGTTGACACCTACTGACATTCACCCCTCAGTCCCTTTTTGGTCTCTCCCACATGGAACATAGTTACATTCTGTGTTTGGCTACAAACTGATTTCAGGATTTAGATCAGAGGCTAATCACTAGCACACAGGGTCAGATTTTCAGCTGGCATAAACTGGAATGCATGGAAGAAGCTCCTGATAAGAACCCACAAAGCCACTGCATTGTCTTCCTTCAAATCCTTCCTTAACACACTCATGCCAAAAATCTCAATGGTTAGGCAGCTGGTGAGCTATAACCACTGCTGATCCTGCTGATCATAATAGTCTCATTCTTACCTTCTGTTCCTCTCATTCGTTTTTTGTATCCAGCTGCTGTCTCCCATTTTATACTTAAGACTGTAAGCTCTTCTGGACAGGGACTGTCTCTTTGTATATCAATAGAGTGCCTAGCAGAAGGGAGCTAGTACCTTTATGCAAAAAAATAACATATGAAAAGAATAATCCATCCCAGTCAATGAAGCTACAATAATCTACACCATTTGAAGACCTAGCCCACAGTATGTGATAAGCAGGGTAAACAAATCATAAAATGATGTTCAGAACTTAAGAGCAAATACTTCACATGACTTAGTTGAGAAGCTGCTATCATACCTATTTTCTCAAAAAAAAAAAAAAAAAAAGTAGGTGAGGTCCAATGAAAGATATTTCCTCACCTACCTTCTCTCTCATTTCCTGGGACCAATATGGCTACAACAATGCTGCATAATACTTTTTAACAGTAACCCTTTCTCTACTGTAATTGTATATTTAGCAGCACACAACAGAAAAAACATGTCATGATTCTGTCAATCTCAATAATTAACACTTTCCATAATTATGTCTGTGTTATTTGGAAATGGTATTTCAAAGTCTGTAAGCAAAAAGAATAGCACTGAATTGTGCTGATTTATAACATCAATAATATGTGCATCATATACTTATCTTAAAGATTTAGGGCTCTATTTTTCCCTACATATGAAGTGCAAGACACCATGCAACTAGGGATTTACTACACTAAGATACCTTCTATTCTGTTTTCAGGGTCTGAATATTAGAAGGATCCTATACACCCAGTTCCCTTGCCCAGTGAGCAAATGGAAATAAGAAATTGCATTTACTCTGGCTATGGAAACGTTATTCTTTCCAGGAGGAATAATAAAAATAGATTATTTCATTCATTCCTTGAAGATGCTATCTTGCCATCAGTTTAGAACCAAACCAAGAACAAAGTTTTACTTGGCACCCCGTCCCTCACTGTTCTCTGATTTGTTCTGGAATTTTTTCCCCTCACTCTACAACTATTATCTTGGATAACAAAGTTTCATACAGGATACTGGTATGGTTGCACACTGTTGAAGTTTTATTCTTTATCCACATTAGTACAATCTTTGCCATTATTCTGGAGTTTATTAAATTCTAATTATAGAAAGTTTTTTTTTACTCCTGTCAGAAAATGTTTTGCTAGGTTTCATATGCCTGATTGAAGGAAGATGGTCTGTTTAGATATTAAAAGGAAATATACTCCCCATTCGCATGATGCATTTTAGCCCTGTAAGAATTCCAGGAGTGAATTTAGTAACTCTGGAGTGTGGCTGACTGACAGCATCACAGCCGAAGTGCTCTCTACAGGTAGTGGCATGACTTTCCCTTCACATGGCTGACCATGCTGCAGAGACCACCTGTGTAAATAAGAGGGTAAGTTCTGTTATCTCCAGTTCAGTCTGTGCATTTTGTCCTTGACCTCTCTGCTAAGACTGTCAACACACTTATGATGGTTAATTATTAGGATGGGTTTTATGATGTGGATACTTACTCACTAGAAACAATGAATTTATTTCCATACATATTACTGAACTGCCATCAGATGATAATTTCCTTCAGCCACTCCAGAGTGCGGCTGAGTCGAACAAGTGACAGAACTGAAAGGCTTTGTATTGTAACTGATTACCAGCTCCCCGAGCCATCCGGTCTCTCTCCACATATCTACATTTGTGTGTCCGCATGCAGTTTCTTTGAAAATACATACACGTGCATGCGTGTGCACGTGCGCACACACACACACACACAAAGCAGGAGCACAGGGAGTACCAGATGCTTTGCATGTAATATTCTACCTAATGTTGCACCTGGGTTGTCTGAGGCACGTGTAGGGCTAATAACTGTTCCAAGTCACACAGTGAGTCAGCAGCTCAGCACTGGAATCCTGGCCTGGCTCTACCAGGTTTTCAGTCCTTTGGTTCAAAGCAACTGAACTTAGCGCATGCCCCACTCCCGGAGAGGAATAAGGGTAAATGAGGCCTAGACACACCATAATTTAAGGCTCCCCATAAGCACCATTGTCCTCCTGTGACATTCCAGGGTACAATCCAGACTAATGAGTAGTTGTGTCACCCCTGCTCTCTAACCTGGGGTACCCTTTACAATGCCTCGCTGCTGCCCCTCCAGCTTGAACTGCTTACAAACAGCCTCCAGCACGTAAGTCACTCCCAGCTGTGTCTGTGCCTGTGCTGCAGCCAGCCTGCCACACTGGGGCTCTTACCAACCTTGGTTATACTGCAGGGTGACTCCAACACACCCCCAGTCCCAGATTTCTCCTCAGAAATGTATGTCTGTGTTATTACAGTACATGTGCCCTGGAAGACACTTTAATACCATATGTGATACCCTTCACAACATGCAATCTCCTATCATAAATCAGTCTAACTTCTTGTTACAGTTAGTATTCCCTGTATTTATTTTTGCTTCTATATCCCCCCCAACCCCCATCTCCCTCAAACAGAACCCTCTCCCTTCCTTGCTACAACTAAGTGTTCCACTCAGGGACAAATTAACCTTATCACCAAGCAATTAGAATTCCCCAACTCCCAGACCACACACTAAGCAAAGCAAGGGTGATGTGTTGAGAAGTCCTGGAAGGTGAGGAGGTAAGTGATTTAGCTATAAGAATGTATATATTTCACTGGCTCACTGTATAAAATCTATATATCTGCTTAATAGGAGCTTGCCTTTTATCTGGTACAACTCGTGAAGTGACCCTACAGCAGGTTTTAAGATGAACTATACAGCATCCAGAATATAGGGGAAGATGAACAAACATTTAATCTGCTCAGAGCTATGCCATCCATGTCATTCCCCCCCGCTGTATTCCTCTAGCAGTTAGGTAACAAAACCCGAAGCACTGATCATTATGTAGGGATTTAACCTCAGCTGGCCATTATATAACCATCACGTGGTCACAATTCACATCTAACATTAATGGTTCTGAACATGATTTTAAAGCTTAAAGAGCACATAGGCAGAGACAGAATTTATAAACAGGTTTGCTTGGCATGTCTACAAGCCTTTGGAGATGGCAAGCATGGAAATGGCTCTCTCTTTACACAATGATACAGGACGTGCTTTGGAACCATTTGATAGTTTTGAAATATTTCTGACGCAATTGGTTGTATTTATTTCCATCCACTTACAAAGAGTGCAAAAGGTAACAACGTCTGGCTCGTTGTGCTACATCCCACATCAAAAGAAACTCCTCCATCTTATTTCTAGTTTATTGATAAATACAAGTTAGTCACTTCCCTTAATATTAAACTGCAAATGCTGTTAAATGTGCCATTAACAACACTTACGAACTTTTTAATGTGATTAACATGGTTATAACTATCTGATGTATCTTGCTGATTGAATCTGCCACTTCTATTTACCAGGAAAATAAATAACACATGTTTACTGTCTTTCTAAAAGGTTCCTATTTATTTTGTGGTCATTTCCCAATTACAATATTTCCAGCTTAATTTCATAAAACAGCTTTTTACATGGATTTTTTTAAAAAAGCTCTTCTTGTACATTGTCTTCAAAATATTTTGCCTTTGAGCCATGGGCTTTTATTTGTAGGAACAACCAACCACCCTGTGTGTCAGGGCTGTATTACTCCAAATTACAAAGAGAACCAGCTGTATGTTTTACAAATGTCCATAGCACTTAGGCTGGATATTGCTGGAATCTTTGCTTCTCTCCCTGTATTTTGTAGTTTTTATCATGAAGGAAAAACATAGATGAAAGCCAAAATATACAGGGTTATTTTCCTCTCAGCGCACGCCTACAGGCCCTGATTCAGAATCCATCTCTATTCAGCAAAGCACTTATACCTGTGCTTAACTTCAAGTACGTCCTTGGACTTAAACACATTTAAATATTTTGGTGAACAGGGCCATAGTTCCCAATACATTTAACAGCAGCAACAGAAAATTATCCAAGTGTTGCCAACTCTTATGCTTTTATTGCAAGTCTCACAATATTTTTATTGGTTTTTTTTTTTTAAGCCCCAACTGCTGAAGTTAAGTGATTACTTGAGAGTCTCAGCTTTTTTAAAAAAAGAGTTGGTAGGTTTCTAGTCCTCATGGTTGGGGGGGAAAATCCTTGAAAGAGTGAAGTTAGCATAATCTAATGGCTCAGTAACAAGAAAGCAAATAGAGAACCCAACTTTTTATTATTTTTTTTACCTTAAAAAAAAAGCATGAGACTTTTTAAAGTCAGCCATATGACTTTGGGGTCTGCACAGTGTTTGAATGCTTGGTTTTCACGAGATTGTTTTCCTCGGTGAGACAACTCTATTCTGTGCATTCCCAAGATTCTTTAAAGGCTCAGAAGCCATAAATGAGTGTTAAGGCTCAATCCTGCCTTGCGAAGTGAGAATGCACACCGATTTTAGACCGTCCGTCCTAGCACATACCCACCCAGGCACAGTGGCTGATGTTAGAAGACAGCAATGTGCTCTCACATAACAATGAGCAGATTTGAGCCCTAAATCTGGAGAACTCAACAGCTGCCCTGAGTCAAAAAGAAACAGAGACAATGCATAACTGAAATGGCAAGTCATAGGATAATTAAAACATTTGTGACAGTAAACCACAGAAACAACAAACAAACAAACCAGAGAGCCATATGCTCCCATGTGCTGCATGTTGCAGAGCAAAGAGTCATTCCAACATAATACAGATCTGTGCCCCCCCCCCACCCCAGCCAATGTCAGTATGATGCCTTTGGATGGAAAACAATATATCTGGCAGTACACAGGACACCCCCAGTTTGGTTATATAAAAATAAAATGGACATGTGGCTTGGGTAGAAGTAGGTGGAGTTAGAAGGTGAACCATTTACACTGTTGTATGAGGGGAGCATGGGATAGTACTAACCAATGATGGTAAGCTATAGCAGCACACATCTAATGCTATTTCACATAGCAACGCATGTTGGGCCCAATTTTCCACTGCCACACTGATGATCAGTTGGACTAGGCTATGACGTACTGAGGGTCCCACAATATCCCCTCTGGCCTAAGGGCTGCATGCGTCTTCATAACCAGAACAGCTGGTGTTTACCACAGGATTGTTTTTGTGTTGGTGGTATTGTACATCTCACTGCTGCGAAGAAATCGGAGGCATTTGCAGCATGTGCTCTCCTGCTCATTGACAACACTAGCAGAGAGTGTATCTTCAAAAAATCAGGTTCTTGTGTGACTGATTGACAATGTAGCTATTTGCTTGTTAAATATAATAATTGAGGAAAGAAATAAATAAGAATCCCCAGATGACATTTTCAATTTTCAAACCTGCACCAAAATCCATTGAAATGAAGGGAAAGACTATAAGTTCAACTAAGAGAAATTCACTAAACTATGCAACCTTCTTGATGTGGAGACAAGGGATTCCTTCAGATGCCTTACAAGTCTTGGGATTTTTAGATGGCCAATTTTCAGTTCAGGCACTGGGTGTGATAGTCATGCCACTCATGTCCATTCAGCTTGCATTGCTGGGGTTTAGTGCTGGTCATTTACACTGACTGCACATTGTTCTATTGAAACATGGATGTTTTTAAGGGAGTAATCCATTCTTGGTTATGGATGTTATGATTTTTTCCCACTGGCTATTTACATAGTATTTCCAAGAGCTGAACATCACCTTGTTTGAGCTCTGCTAAGACCACCTTCTAAGTGGTACGAGCCAACTTAGTTTTCAGTAACAGCCCACTCATAGGACTCCGGGGCGCTTTGAGCATGACTGCTCATGATAAACTATCTGCCTGCCTATGCACAGACCTCAGTTTGAGCAACTTAAATTTACCAGACGTACTTTAAATAAGATGGATTTAAACCATTTTCCTTCTAGTAACAAAGGACCAGCGCTGTGTTCATGAAGTTACTAAAACCTCTATTTTTATTATTAAATTGTTGTCATGTACAATATATGCTATTTCACCGCAGATATCAAAATTGCTCCTGACATAGTAAAGTAAGATTAAATTGTGTGTCTAATTGAGGGAAGTACTGCAATATGTTATCAGTGGATGCCAAAGAGGTCAAAAAGCACAGAGATCCTTTACTATATGCTTATCTCACTTTTTTGGATTTATTGAATAATAACGTGAAAATGCGGAGGCTCTCAATGTGTTGGCTGCATTGTTTAAGGAGAAATGGACCCTAAAAATTGCATCACACTTTTTGTAAAGTGCTGTGAAATCTTTTAGGATCTAAAGCTTGAAATACTCGGATCCCCAGTTTTACATAGTGGTCCATTTGCTGCCTCCCTTTGTCTAGATTGCAAGCTTTCTAGGACTGAGACTGCTACTAGGTATATATGCAATGCCTAGCACTCAGTTGAGGCCTCTTGGGGCTACCTTAATACAAATAAATAATAATGATGAGCTATTATTGTTATGGAATCAGAATTAGTCACGGAGTAAGAATTATAATCAGATTGGCTAATGCAATTTGAGTAGCGCCGAACTCCTCAGGTAGCCCAGCTGAAATCAATGCAGCTGCTGAGGACTCTGCATGAGTAAGGTTATCAGGCGCTGGCCCTATATGAGCAATCATTTGTCAGGTAGAAGGTTTGTACTGAATGGAATCCTGCATGTTTTAGAAACAAGACCAAGGGCTCGGTGCACTTCCCATTGGCGTCAGTGGGCTATAGAACAGACTTGGGGTAACTAGGGGCACTGCAGAGGTTAAAACAAATTATCCCCCCCAAACTAAAAATGAAAAGAGTTAAGAATAAGGTTTCCATTACCAAAAATGCTATGACCCGTAACTTTTAGTCACCCACGGCCAGATCCAAACCAGACTGAAATCATTTGCAGTCGTTCCATCAACTTGAGAGGGCTTTAGCTCAGGTCCCTATCCTCATTTCTCTCGGGGATTACAGTTCCCAGCTTCCAAGTTAGAGGAATTTTTAAATGCAAACAAATTTAGGAGGGTTACAAAGTCATCAATAACGTTGATAAATTAGGGATACCAACCCACAATAACTTTTAATTAATGTGTATATGTGACAGCTGTCTCTGCCTCCAGCTGTTCACCGTAGATTAGAGCTGGACAAGTTATTTACCCAACTGGGTGCCCAACTGGGCCCAAAACCAGCTATGGGGTGGGAGGTTCTTAAAAAGTTCCACTGGTAGAGATTTAAGAGGCTTTTATCAATCAACAAATACATAAATAAATAAATACAAATGTTTTAGAGAGAGAGTTTGGAATGTGCATACAGTTAATGATCAGCACAATCAATAAATTCAGGTTAGCTAACCAATGAACTGTATTTGTCAAATTTGCCTCTACTCTTTGCAAATTGATGAAAGTTATTCAGACCTTGTTTGTGTTAAATACTACTGGTCAAATGATTGTTAATAACATTTGGGCTTGTTCACTGACAGCTTGCAGTGAATAATCTATTTTATTCTTTTTTTACTTACATTCATGTAATAGAAAGTTAGGGCTGGAAGGGACCTCAAGAGGTTATCTAATGTACGCCCCCCCCCCACCCTGTACTGAGGCAGGACCAAGTAAACTTAGGGCTTGTCTACACTACAGGACTATTTCGAATCTACTTAAGTCGAATTTGTGCATTAATAAATTAATAATAAATTTGTGTTGTGTATACACACACAATATTCAAATTCGAAGTTCCACATTCACGGCCAGACTTTTTTTTGCGTGCATGCATGATCCAGCTATCCCACAGTTCCCCCCGCTGCCCATGCCCATTGGATTTGTGATTTCAATGCATGCTGGGGGGGGAAAAAATGTCGTCATTGAACCATCCGCTCTCCCCTCTCTTCCTTCCTTGAAAAAGTGGAAATCTGTCGCGCTTCTCTCTCTGGTTACAGCCCGGACAGCCACAGCCAGCATGCACAGCCAGCTGGCTGCGATCATCACTGCACTTATGGCTATTGCCTCAAACTCTCGTTCTCGCACCTCTTCCACAGTCAGATCCAGAGTCAGATGCTGAGAAACCGGCGCAGAGGCAGCCAGCAAGAGTGGGGAGAGGCTCAGACCTCTCAGGAAAGCAGGGCAGGAGGGCAGGTGGGGAGTGGGGGGTGGCAATGGTGGGGTCTGGTTGTGAGGGCCGATTCTGGGCCCGGGAAACAAGCAGTGGTGGGTGGACCAGAGGGTGCGATGACACAGATGACACGCGACACAAAACTTCCTGATGCGACACTTTCTTTTGCTTGTGTGTGTGACTTGTCTTCTGCCCCCTGCTGCCCTGACATGCCAAGACTGAGCAGCCCTGTGCTGTGCAGAGAGCGACTGGCCAGCCCTCTGCTTGCCATAACCCAGACAGCTTTGCAGTAGCCAGTGGCTACTGCGGCGCTCACAAGTAGCGTGGGGAATTGCTCCATCAAGTAGCTCATCCAATCACTCATCGGAGAGAAACTGCAGTGTGACTGTGTGTCATGTCATGTCAGCCGCCATCATGGATGGGGATTCCCAAGGATTCCCAAACTGGATGGGGGCTATAGATGGGACTCACATCACCAGCAGCACCAGGCCAGCAGGCCCACATTAACCAAAAGCAAAAGTGCTGTGCTGGTGCTGTGCTGGGTGGTGGACCATAGACCGGTTTACCAACATCACGTTTTACGGGCAGGGTGGTTCGGTGGTGTGTAGGGTCTCTGGTCTGTTTAGCCAGGCAGGCAAGGCAGGCACTTTCAAACTTCCAGGCGGGGGTTGGGGATGTGCACTACATGCCCTCTGGGGATCGGCCTACCCCTAACCCGCTAATGCCTGCCGCTCTTGCCAGGCTGCTGACAGGACACTGAAAAGGAAACTGAAAACGGAACTTTTCAAAGAGGTGGTGGGAAGTGCTGGTGGTGGGTGGGAGATGGGAGACTTCACTGAGAGGGACGAGGCGGACGGACTCGCTCGGACATCACATCCGAATGTTATCATGCTGCTTGTTGCTGCTGCTGCTCTGTGTGAGACAAAGAGTGTGCAAGGGACTTTGGTTGAGGCAGGGGACCTTTTTGGCGCCTGGCTATGATCAGAGGGCAAGCTGATGAGAGATCCCAGACATATCAGAGTGCATGCCGAGGTGATAGAAAGCGCTTTGAAGCGAAAGGGGGTAACCTGAGCAGGTCCACTTGATTTTAAGAGTAAGATGTCAAGAACCAAAGATTCCCATAGAAAGAGTTTTTCACTTCCCAAGGACGTTTTTTTCCTATTAATTTAAAAATTAAATTAATAATAATTAATGTTTCTTCTTTTTTCTCATTTTTCTTTCTGTTTCTGTGTTCTGTGCTGGTTAGGTGTGGGTGGAGTTTAGGGGTTTGCGGGAAGGTGGTGGGGGATGGGGGGGTTTGCAGGTGTTGGGGGATAGGGGGGGGGCTGGGGGTTGGGGTTGGGGGCGAGGGGGGGAGGTGGGGGGGGGAAGGGTGGGGGGGGGGCCTGGGGAGGGGAGGTCTTTTGGCACGGGAGGGGGGCTGGGGAAGCCTGCCTTGCATGTGGGGGGATGGGAGGCACCAGGATCCACACAGGAAGGACTGCCCATACAGCTGACACACACAGGTCTGGCTGCTGACACCAAGTCTGTGCCCTGTGTGCCCTGTGTGCATGCCTGCTGTGTGCTGGCCTGTAGGCACCCTGCTGCCCCTGGTGCAATAAAAACCAATGTGTAATTAGCATTCCCAAAAACGGAAACAACAGAAGAAAACAATGAAACAGAGAGTAAAAAGCACATACAGTAATAATGTTAAACACTTTTTGGGTGGTGGAACTTGGTGAGGGGAAGAACTTACTTGGGAAGAACTTCAGAAAATTTACAGCGAACTTCTGTGTCTTACAGTGCGCGAGTGCAGTGCACAGACGCGCTCTCTCCTTCTGTGTCCCTTCTTCCTGCCCCCTTGCTGTGGGGAGGCTGGTTCTTGTGGCTGCAGGTGAGGGGGGCTCTCGTTGAGGCTCTCCTCCACTGCAGGGGGCTCTCCTCTCGCCTTCCTCCTGCATGCTCAGCATCTACAAGCTCCTGCCCTCCGTCCCTGCCCAGTGTTAGCCTCCTGCTCTGCCGGCTCCTCTGCCCTCCGCCTGCTCCTGGCCCTGCGCTCCCCTATGCTGCTGCTCCAGGCCTCGTCTCTCCTTCTGCTCTGCCTGTCTCCTCTGCTCTGTCTCTCCCTCTGCCTGCTCTTTGCCTCTTCCGTCTTTTTCTTGCCTTTGCTGGGTCTCTCGCCCTGGCTGGGCCAGGGGGATCTCTTGCGTCCCAGCCTAAGCTGAGAATGGCGGCATGTTTGCGAAATGAACACAAACATGTTTGCCAACAGTAAACACAGTGATGTCACAGTCAGGGTTCATTGAACTACAAAAACAGAAGAAGACAGTCCAGGGAGAGGAAGGTCACTAGTCCGAGAGAATAAATAACATCGAACATTGGCTGCATGCATTGCACGCGATACAGCTGGAGAGAGCAGCTGCATCCCAGTTGCAGCACAAAGTCTTGTGCTTGCATCCAGTGCTGTGCTTATAGATGATGCTCTAGCTGTGCCTCTCCTGCTGAGCATGGTGCACAGCGTGCAAAAGATGAAGTTGAGAGGCATCTCCCACTGTGACTGAAAAGACCTCTGCATGCTTTTCCTGGTGAGCCTTTTCTCAGGTATGCAACATAAATCTTAATGAAAGTAATGGTCTTATCTAGCAAAGTCTAAACATTCTTAAAAAACTGTTAACTTAGTAAAGTAAATTCTTATGCAACACAAAATGCAGTAAAAAGTCAAAGTATACTAACAAGTAATACACCACAACAACAACACAACAGCGACACAGAGCACGGCGCAGACATCACAGAGAGCAGGCACACCGAGAGCCACAGCACAGAATGATCTGAGAGAGCTGCTGCTCAGAGATGATGGTCCCGAGAGGCTGCGTAGAGCGCACCTGAGGGAGCACTCCCTGGATGGCATGGCGCGAGGAGCTCTTGCTTCAACTTCTGACAGACTCAATTTTGCCTTCTCTGAGCTCTTTGAAATATCCTGTTTCTTGCTGCTTTCTGAGATATTTTTTTTTGAACCTGCTTTGTGCTTGTTTTCTTTTATATTTTTGTGTTTTATTTTTATAAATTTTTTTATTATATTTTAATTCTTTTTTTAAATCTGGTTCTTTTTAATAAAAATCTTCTGATGTTTAAAAAAGCACTTACCGCCTGATCCTTTCCTGATTTGTGTCCTCCCTGTTGTGGGGGATTGGTGGGTGGGAGTGGGGATCTGGTGTAGTGATCTCATGTGAGTGGGGAGGCCTCCTCTGGTGGCTCGGTTCTCGGGGCCCCCGATCTGGACACGCCTGTCCCAACGGACCCGGTTCTTCCGGGCTCGGAGTCCACACCGACACTCTCTGGGGTTCCGCAGACCTAACCGTCCTCGGCATCAGTGCCTCTGGGGCCCGCAGGCCATGCATGCGCTTCGTCCACCCATGTCTTCGGTCTGGAGGTGGGCACGCGGGCTCTTTGTCTTTAGGTCCTTTACCCCCACTCTTTTTCTTTTGCTACCACTTGTCACTCCGCTTTGCATCCTTCTAGAGACCTTTCTTTGTCCTTTCATGCTTTGTTGTTCCTGCGCACCTGCAGAGCTCAGCTGCTTGAGCCCACTCCATCATGGAGGCCCTTCTTCTATTCTGGGATGGGACCCACTCCTGGGGGGATTGCCCGACGTCTCTGCTGGAGAGCTGCTCTGCTCTGAGGCAGGAAGTGTCTCATTTGGACCGCCTGCGACAGGAAAACTGCAACAAAAAATGAAGGTCAAAAGTCCAGTGTTCAAACCGATGGCCAAGAGAAGGCCATTCAAATCCAGCTGTCAAGAGAGTGTGGCAACCAACAGTGCAAGGAGAGCTGCTCAGCGCTGCTGTGCTGATCAAGCCGGATCCGCACCAAGCCTGGTGAAGTAGCCAAGCAAGGCCAATTCTGCTGAGCACAAATTAACGGTGAACACCAGCTAACATCAAAGCTGGTAAGTCCGCTTAAATCGGAAAGTAATGGTTGTG
This sequence comes from Mauremys reevesii, assembly GCF_016161935.1. Classification (NCBI taxonomy): domain Eukaryota; kingdom Metazoa; phylum Chordata; order Testudines; family Geoemydidae; genus Mauremys; species Mauremys reevesii. The sequence continues at coordinate 22,155,320 of NC_052633.1, read as the reverse complement.
GAGAATTCAAATTGCGATGAAGCGCTATAATTAATGGCAATTAAGTAGTGACCCTTAGATCACTGCTGACAGGTTTGTCTAACCTGTTCTTAAAAACCTCCAATGATGGTGATTCCACAATCTCTCTTGGAAGCCTATTTCAGAACTTAGCTATCCTTATAGTTAGAAAGTTTTTCCTGATATTTAACCTAAGTCTCCCTTGCTGCAGATTAATCCCATTACTTCTTGTCCCACGTTCAGTGAATATGGAGAACAACTGATCACTGTCCTCTTTATAACAGCCCTTAACAGAAATGACAACTTTTATGTTATGGGACACCTGTCTTCTTTACTCGTGACTAAACATACCCAGTTTTTTCTAATCTTTCCTCACAATTCAGGTTTTCTAAACCTTTTATCATTTTTTTCGCTTTCCTCTGGACTCTCTCCACTTTGTCCATATCTTTCCCAAAGTGTGGCACCTAGAACCAGACATAGTACTCCAGCTGAGGCCTCACTACTACCAAGTAGAGCGAGACAATTGCCTCTTGTGTCTTACATATGACACTTCTGTCAATACACCCTAGGATGATAGACTGATATTAGCCTTTTTTGCAATTGCATCATATTGCTGACTCCTACAATTTATCATCCACTATAACCCCCGGATCCTTTTCAGTCTAGCTAGTTATTCCCCATTTTGTAGCTGTGCATTTGATTTTTCCTTTCTAAGAGTAGTACTTTGCACTAGGCTTTACTGAGTTTCATCTTGTGGATTTTAGACCGGGGTAGGCAACCTATGGCACGGGTGCCGAAGGTGGCACGCGAGTTGATTGTCAGTGGCACTCACACTGCCCGGGACCTGGCCACCGGTTTAAAACATTTTAAAAACCTTATTTTCTTTACATACAACAATAGTTTAGTTATAGATGATAGACTTATAGAAAGAGACCTTCTAAAAAACATTAAAATGTATTACTGGCACGTGAAACCTTAAATGAATGAATAAATGAAGACTCTGCACACCACTTCTGAAAGGTTGCCGACCCCTGTTTTAGACCAATTCTCCAAAGTTCTTGCAATACCTCCCAGCTTGGTGTCATCCACAAATTTTGTAAGCACATTCTGCACTCCATTATTCTAGTTATTAATGAAAATATTGACTAGTTCTAGACCCAGAACAGACCTCCACAGGACCACCCCTAGATCTGTTCCCACAATTTGATAGTTAGCCACTAATAACTACTCTTAGTATGGTATTTTAACCAGTTCTGCAGCCACCTTAGAATAATTTCATCTAGACCACATCTCCCTAGTTAGCTCATGTAGGACTATGCCAGGAGCTTTATTATAATCAGGATGTGTCATGTCTATAGCTTCCCCCTATCCACAAGGCCAGTAACCATGTACAAGAAGGAAATTAGGTAGGTTTGGCCATAATTTGTTCTTGAAAAAGCCATGCTGGCTATTCCTTATAACTCAATTATTGTCTACATGCTTACAAATTGAACTGTGTAATAATTTGTTCCAGTATCTTTCTGGGTATCAAAGTTAGGTTGATTGGTCTATAATTTCCTTTGACCCCCTTTTAAAAGAAAGGTACAGTGTTTGCCCTTTTCTGGTCCTCTGGGACCTCACTCGCCCTCCATGAGTTCTCTAAGATAATTACTAACGGTTCAAGATTGCTTCAGTTAGCTCATAGAATGAACTTCATTGGATCCCATTGACTTGAATACATCTAACATATCCAAATAGTCTTTAACCTGTTCTTTCACTATTTTGGCTTTCAGTCCTTTCCCCTTGTTGTTTATATTAATGATATTAAGTATCTGGTCACTATTAATCTTTTTAATGAAGACAAACAAATTTGGCATTAAACACCCCAGTCTTTTTGCTTTCATCTGTCATTAGCTCCTCTTCCCTGCTAAGCAGAGGACCTATGCTTTCCTTTGTCTTTATTTTACCTTTAATGTATTTATAGAATCTCTACTTACTGCCTTTTATGTCCCTTGAGAGGAGCAACTCATTTTATGTCTAACCTTTCGGATTTTGTTCCTCCAGGCTTGAGCTATTCTTTTGTACTCATTCTTAGCAGCTAGTCCACGTTTCGACTTTTTGTAGGATTGGTTTTTGATTTTCTGGTAATTAAAGAGCTTGTGATGGAGTCACATTGGCCTCTTACTAGTCTTCCAATCTTCCCTTCACATCTGCAGAGTTTGCTGTTGTGCCATTAATACTGTCTCTGAGAAATTGTCAGCTCTCCTGTACTGCTTTTTCTCTTAGATTGTCTTTTCATGGCACCTTACCTACCAGTTCTCTGAGTTTGTTGAAGTCTATTTTTTGGTGGTTCATTGTCCTTATTCTGCTGCTCTAACTCCTTCATTTCCTTAGAATCATGAAATCTTCATCTGTCTATGAATATTGCAATATTACATACCATGCCCATCACCATTGCATCTAATGTTCAGAATTCACTATTCAAACTGGTTTTGTCAACCAAGTCATATGGCGTGGTTTTTGTTCAGATGAACTAAAGTGATCACTTTTAGTGGGAATAGGTTCATTTGCTGATGGACGCCCTACTTGAGAACTTGCCTAAACATTCGTATAAACAAAACATGATCTTACAAATGTTTTCTGATAGGTGAACAGAAAGTGGTCAAATCCTTATTGCAGTTCGGCTTTCAGAAGTGTGTTCATGAATAGTTTTATCCACCTCTACCCTCAGGCATTCAACGCCTGTTTTCCCTTTTGGATTATTTCTCTCCTTATACCCATCTCCTGGGCCCAGTCATGCAGTCCTTATTCCAACCAAAGTCCCACTCCTTTTGCCTACATGAGGACTGCAGCATCGGGCCTTCAGTTCTATCCTTCTAAAAAAAAAAAAGTTCCTGAGTATTGCAATACCACTTATACTGTGCAGTCCATGAAAGACCCAGTACTGCTCCCATTAAAATCAGTGGGACTTTTAGCAAGAGCATGCCTGGAATTGTTAACCTGACTCCAACGTGAAACTGTGGAACTGGAATTACTTTCCAAACTGGACACCATCAAATTAGGCCTGAATAAAGACTGGGAGTGGATTGGTCATTACAAAAGCTAATTACCATACTAATCTCCCCCTACTGTTACTCACACCTTCTTGGCAACTGTTCGAAATGGGCCACCCTCATTAGCACTACAAAAGTGATTTTTTTTCCTCCCTTGGTATTCTACTGTGAATTGAATTGTCCCTTTAGACTGACCCCCATTTGGTAAGGCAACTCTCATCTTTTCATGTACTACATATTTTTTGTATGTATATATATACACCCACCTGCTCCTGTATTTTCCACTCCAGGAATCTGATGAAGTGGGTTCTAGCCCATGAAAGCTTATGCCCAAATAAATTTGTTAGTCCCTAAGGCGCCACAAGGACTCCTTGTTGTTTTAACCTGACTGGTGTTTTAAAACAACTGAACAAGACACCAAACAACGGAAGGCAAATTTTCATGAACTGAGTTCAAAGACTAAAATAAAATGGAGTTAGAAATTTACAGCTTAATGTTCTTTAAGTTAGCAGAACAAATAAACTCTGGGTTTCCTTATTGACTGTTAACCACAACAACTTAAGACTTACTCCATTTCATCTTTGTTCATTTCATACTGGGATTTTCTTTTTATTTTATTGACTAGGAAACATCCAGTTTTCTGGCTGGAGCTTATTATGTAAAGAAAGCATAAAAGGACTCATTACTTTTTAACTACTAGCAGAGAAGGGAACAGAATGCATGTATTATTTTCCATAAGCACAGCACTTGGTAGTACTACTATTTCAAACTATGCATTATTAGTATCCAGAGCTGCATGAAACAACCTATATGTAATATAATTTATCTAATGTCTCCACCCAGTTAGCTAAAGAGCTGTATTTTTATAGCATGGAAGTGAAGATTCAAATTTTTTAAAATTCTTTTCAATATATTATTGTAAACCAAATGTCTGGTTTGTATCCGGGCCTCAGTACAGCAAAGCACTTATGCACATGCTTAACTCTCATTGACTTTAAAAGTAAGCATCTGCTTAAGTGCTTTGATGAAGAGGGTGGACTTAGGCGTATGCTTACTGTGCTTTGCTGAACTGGCACCTTCATCTTGAAGGGAGATTTTCAGAGTCATAAAGGAGAGTTAGGTATCCAAAGCCTATTGACTTTGAGTGGGAGTGGGGCACATAATTGCTTTCTGTGCTGTTGGAAATCTCCTCCTAAAAGTCCAGTCCCCTCACTTATGCAAGTCCTTGACTTTCACTGGAGTGCTTATGTGAGTCAAGTTTACTCAGGTGAGTACGATTTTGTAAGGGACTCTCGATATAAGTAAAAACTGGGCAAATAAAATAATCCTTGATTAAACTAGTTCCTCACTCAGCTTCCTTAAACAGGAAATTGCCATGTTTCCAATGTGTCTCTTTCTAATTGAGATTTCCAATGTATCTTTTTGAGACTGTCTAAATATTATATATGTTTGAATACAAAATTCAAAAGGAATTCATTGTAACCACACAGTAATTGAACTAGTGGGTTAAACAGAGAAAGAGAGAGAATTTGCCTCAGGGCTTAGGGTCCTTGAATACCATCTTTACCAGAGACTAAACATTGCAAGCCACCCTGCTGGTAATGGATGGGCATTTTAAAGAGGTAAATGTTAAACAGTGATGAAGCATAATTGGAGCTGTTTGTTGTGCATTCACTGATGAAATGCCAGCAAAACTGAGTCAGTTCAAAATGACATGTTTATGTGACATCAAAGAGCCTCTGCTGACTTGACATTAGATCTGTGACAAATGTATACATTGGAGCCATGCTTGCCATTTAGACCTTCTCTGCTTACGTTTCACTGTAAAGAGAAACATTTGTGACTCCGCTCAAGCTGGTCACTTGGTAAACATGTACAATGTTGTGTTAGCAACACAGGCAGAGAAAGTTGTTGAAAAACGCTTCTGGGCCTACTCTAGTAAATATATATTCACACACGGTACTAAAGTGCTGCTTCTTGTTGCCTCAAGGACAGATGCAGCCAGAGAGAAGTAAACCTAGCAGTGCACTGCTGTGTGCTCTAGCCAAGTATTTGCAGTTTACACATTTGAAAAAAAGCAACAACTGATTCCTACAGATCCTCAGACAATACTTATATTTGTTTTACTAGACACCAAAGATAGACCTGGAGAGGTCAACCAGATGTAAGCCAGAGCTTACACCGAGTCTACTGCTATAGCCGAGCCACTTACAGCTTCTCTGCTCTTTTTGGCCAGGTCACAGACGCAGTCCCATAGGACCGATTGCTCACCTGCTGACCACATGAGCATTGTTGATACATTTTTTTTCAAAAAGCAAAACATTGTGGTAAAAGTTATCCTTGATGTACAATAATACTTACTGCTTCTTCTGCTCACTAGCAAATAAAATGTCACTTATTAAAACATATCCAGTATTCATGAACATTTCATATTACTGCTTCTCCAAATTATGCCAAGCTGAGAGGTACAAGACCGACCCTGGGGTGCACAGCTGGTATCTCTATTGCTGTATAGGTATGTTACCTAGTAGGTTATTTTATCTAACCTAGTCCACCCTATCCACTGTGGTGGGAGGAAGTGATCAACATTATCCTAGTCGGGGGGACTGCAGATGGAAGGGACTCGGGAACCAGTTTCCTCTGCCTATAACTAAAAAGCTGAGATGCGCAATACGGAAAGCACCAGCAGGACCCGAGACTGAAAGCACTGGGGTTAGCCGCAATAGTCAGAGGTGTTTGCTAAACAACATGGGCAGGGAAAGGCCTGGCTTTTGTATTACAGGTGCTCAGGATCTCTGACAATCAGGCTCTAGTTGTTAGTATTCGCTCTCCACGGGCTGCCACTCTAGATATCTCCAGAGTCCAGGCTAAGAAGTTTGCCACAGTTGCTAGCCAGCTAGAAGAGTGACCATCCCGGGGCAGTGAACTACATAACGGTCTCGTCTTCATTTACCCTTCTAACCGGTCAGCGAAGTAAGTACGAAAAACCCAACGTGATGTGGTAAAAGTGATCCCTGCCATACTTCATCACTGTCAGTAATATTTAATTCTTCTTTTGCTTACCAGCAAATAGAGAACATATTTAGGCCTAAGGGTGCATGCTGTGAATGGGGTGCTTGAGCATCTGTTTCCCCAGAGACTCTAACCACTTTTCCAGTGAAACAAGAGACTGGAGCGTAGAGGAACAGCATTTTATCATTCCACTAATGCCTATCTATTGTTCCAGATGGAGAGCGAGCAAGGTGCACTCAGGTTCACAATTAGTTTCAGGCTGTTCATGGTGGGGGTTTGTACAGTTTTCAGATGGAAAGTAAATGAACAGCTCAGAATATGCTGGGTACCCCCCAGTTCCAGGAAGTGGGGCTACGCCGCACTATTTGGTACACTGGAATGCTAGATGTAATACATTTGTCTTTGCATTAGTGAAACATGATCGGTTGCATGATCATTTTTCTTCCAGGAAAGGAGACTGTAATGCTTGTGAAAAGTGTGAGAGCCTTAAGGAGTACAGGTGCTTATAAGAGGCACCACAGACTATCAGGCCTGAAGGCGGAAGTCCTCTTTTTAACCACACAACACGTCTAGCATGGGCAAACTTCCCCAGGCTGTATCACTAATGTAGCTCAACCTGACATGGAAGGGGCCAACTCAAAGGGTGAGATGGGTATCTCAATCTCTGTACCTATTCATTCAGCCTCTCTCTGCCCAGACTTCCATTATCAAACACCTGTCCATTGGGAAGACTATCAAAAAAATTGCACATATCACCAAACAGCCACCAAATTGCAACTACTTTCCTTTAGTACCATCCTGGGTTGGATTTAGACCGGTGATCTAAAAGTGAAAGGTTCTATGTCACATGATCAACCCTTTGCGTGGTCCATTCCTTCCGACCTACAACATGTAAACTGACCTAGTGTGACCTTGAACAAGTCCCCTAATGTGCAATTCAATTTACCCAGAGAGCAATAAAGTGGGTGAAATAATACTTAACGGTGGTGTCATAGGACTTAATTTACTAATAAGTTTTCCAGCAATTGCTGATGATCTGCAGATGACTCTCTGGTCACATGATGCTAGCTCTCTCCTTGTTTCCATCTGAGAACAAAGCAGAACTCATAGTGCTCTTGCACCAGAGCTCACTGGTTACCATGGTCTATGACTGCTGCCATCACCAGTTCTTCCACCCATAACAAGCCCACTGATGCCACCTACAGCAGGTTTGAAGCAGTCCTTTGTACTGTCTTCTCTTCCCTGGCTCATACCATAGGCCTCCAAAAACACGGCCTTTTGGTCAGTCTCCTCTTTCTTCCTCTGTCACTTACTCACTGTGAGCCTTCCCATTGTTGTCTTCTGGTTCCTGCCCTCCGCTTTCATCACTCAGTCCTACCCACATCACATTAACATCTCCACCTTTCCCTTTCCTGTCTCCTCCACTCCAGTCCTCCTTGCAACTCCCCTTCTATTCTCTACCTCAGACTGCCACTCTTTTTTTTATCTCTGGTGACCTCTCTCTCAGTCCAGGCCCAAACTGGTATCCTTACTCTCCTCCTCGCATTCCTTCAGACCTGCTCCTCAGGCTCTGCTCCTCCCAATTCTACAAGCCCTGTTTGATACACAGCCTCTTTCGTCCTATTCCCTTCCTTCATGTGCTCTTTGGGCTATCATCTGAAGAGATTATGCCAAGGAGAGTAACAGAAGCCTTGTCTTCTCTCATTCCCTCTGATCTGAAGGCTGAGAGATCAGCGAGGGAAACCTCTTCTTCCCACAACCACTTTGTCTCATTTGGAATTCAGTTTGTCTACCTCTTCTCCCTGGGAGTGACTGTTACTTGCCAGCCCCGGTTCCTCATCCTCCTTTTCCTCCCAGAGAAGTATGAATCTTTTAACAAGTGGCTCCCACAGAATCCTTTGCCAAAAACCTTAGCTTAGCAGCACCTCACTGGAAAATGACAGACTTGTTTCCTGAAAAGTATACACTGCTGCCACCCTTGAGGAGCAGTAGTGCTCACAGCCCACACTGCCTCTTTCTGGCCATCTGGTCCACTGGCCACTCCTATGCTACTGCTCCCTAGCCTGAGTGCAGGTCCCTTCCACCCTCCCCTGGAGAGAGGTGCCAGAGCGATAAACATACTAGAGGTTCTGGAGCACAGTGTGAAGTGGTGTGATTTGAAAGGGGTGGCAATAGAGACCTTGCTAAAGGCAAGACTGACATATCCTCCCTTTGGATTTTATTTTATTTAAATGCTGGTCAGAGGCCAGCTGAGTCAATTTGGCTTTACTTCTATTGTGAACAATGAGAAGTGGTAACCATTTTGAAAGAGAAATTTTTTGTTCATGGCAGCTCTCCAGCTTCACTCAGCAATAGGAAATGGTAGTAAATTTGGAAGAGACTTTTTTGTGTTAGGTTCTGGTGAAAGAGATGCTTTCTGTTATGAAGAGGAATGACAATTAAGAATGACCATTAATCCTAAATATTTATATATCTTGAATTGAGAGTTCAGTGAGTTTTGTATCTATGGTTATTTTGAAGGGTCTCTATTGTCCCATTAAGAAGATAATTTGGGAATGAAGACTAATTTTTAAATGGGTCCTTTAAGAAGTTTAGCACCTTGTATCAGACATTTAACTCAAACTAATGAGTGGATTCATTTGAAAATTCTCAGAAAATTTATTCTGTGCCCAAAGAGGAAGAGCAGCAAGTTTGGGGAGGATTCATTGTAGTCTTCATACATAACAAAGTGGTTAAATTCCTGCTTTAAGTGCAAGTCAGTGCAGGTTTTCACAATGGCATTATGAGTACCACTTCCTTAATGTGCTGCAATGGGTCAGTACAAAGGGATGTAATAAGGACAGAATTTCAGCCCTAACTTGGAATTCCTTTGCCTTTGTGAGCTTGTCATCCAGCTCTATCGGAACATGCTGCAGGTTTTTCTTCTTTGTGGTTCAATAAATAAATAGAGAAGAGATTTTCAATCTGTGTCATATTATTTCTGTCTCACAGTATGTTTTATTCTTTGTTTCCTTTTTGCCTTTGCCAACCACTGTCTTTTGTCTGGAGAGGAGGAAATGTAACTGGCGGCTGGCTACCTACACAGCCAAGAGATATTTCTTTTCAGTCAGGAAGCGATGACACTAACTTCCCCTCTAAGGGCACAGATCTTCAAGTGCAAAAATCTCAGATCTCAGAATTCTCTCTCAGCAATCTGGCTGCCTCTTGCATTTTGTTTTGACTTTGCTAACCTTTCCTTTGTTTTTATGCATGCTTATGATTCTCATGTGGTGAGAATATACTAAATCTATAACATATTGGAGGAAGAAAATTTTGTCACTGGAGTATAAATAACTAAGGTGACCAGATGTCCCAATATCATCAGTACCATCCTGATATTAGCGGCTCTGTTTTATATACACAACTATTGCCACCCTAAAAAAAAATGTCCCACTTTTTCACACTTGCTATCTGGTCACGCTATATATAAATGTGTGCCTAAAATGCCATATCATATTTTCATTGATAATCCATGCTGCAACATAAGAAAGGCAGTACTGGGTCAGACCAAAGGTCCATCTAGCCCAGTATCTGTCTACCGACAGTGGCCAATGCCAGGTGCCCCAGAGGGAGTGAACCTAACAGGCAATGATCAAGTGATCTCTCTCCTGCCATCCATCTCCACCCTCTGACAAACAGAGGCTAGGGACACCATTCTTACCCATCCTGGCTAATAGCCATTTATGGACTTAGCCACCATGAATTTATCCATTCCCCTTTTAAACACTGTTATAGTCCTATCCTTCACAACCTCCTCAGGTAAGGAGTTCCACAAATTGACTGTGCGCTGCGTGAAGAAGAACTTCCTTTTATTTGTTTTAAGCCTGCTGCCTATTAATTTCATTTGGTGACCCCAGTTCTTGTATTATGGGAATAAGTAAATAACTTTTCCTTATCCACTTTCTCAACATCACTCATGATTTTATATACCTCTATCATGTCCCCCCTTAGTCTTCTCTTTTCCAAGCTGAAGAGTCCTAGCCTCTTTAATCTTTCCTCGTAGGGGACCCTCTCTAAACCCCTAATCATTTTAGTTGCCCTTTTCTGAACCTTTTCTAGTGCTAGAATATCTTTTTTGAGGTGAGGAGACCACATCTGTACACAGTATTCGAGATGTGGGCGTACCATGGATTTATATAAGGGCAATAATATATTCTCAGTCTTATTCTCTATCCCCTTTTTAATGATTCCTAACATCCTGTTTGCTTTTTTGACCGCCTCTGCACACTGCGTGGACATCTTCAGAGAACTATCCACGATGACGCCAAGATCTTTTTCCTGACTCGTTGTAGCTAAATTAGCCCCCCCATCATGTTGTATGTATAGTTGGGGTTATTTTTTCCAATGTGCATTACTTTTCATTTATCCACATTAAATTTCATTTGCCATTTTGTTGCCCAATCCCTTAGTTTTGTGAGATCTTTTTGAAGTTCTTCACAATCTGCTTTGGTCTTAACTATCTTGAGTAGTTTAGTATCATCTGCAAACTTTGCCACCTCACTGTTTACCCCTTTCTCCAGATCATTTATGAATAAATTGAATAGGATTGGTCCGAGGACTGACCCTTGGGGAACACCACTAGTTACCCCTCTCCATTCTGAGAATTTACCATTAATTCCTACCCTTTGTTCCCTGTCCTTTAACCCGTTCTCAATCCATGAAAGGACCTTCCCTTTTATCCCATGACAGCTTAATTTACGTAAGAGCCTTTGGTGAGGGACCTTGTCAAAGGCTTTCTGGAAATCTAAGTACACTATGTCCACCGGATCCCCCTTGTCCACATGTTTGTTGACCCCTTCAAAGAACTCTAATAGATTAGTAAGACACGATTTCCCTTTACAGAAACCATGTTGACTATTGCTCAAGAGTTTATGTTTTTCTATGTGTCTGACAATTTTATTCTTTACTATTGTTTCAACTAATTTGCCCGGTACCGACGTTAGACTTACCGGTCTGTAATTGCCGGGATCACCCCTAGAGCCCTTTTTAAATATTAGCGTTACATTAGCTAACTTCCAGTCATTGGGTACCGAAGCCGATTTAAAGGACAGGTTACATACCTTAGTTAGTAGTTCCGCAACTTCACATTTGAGTTCTTTCAGAACTCTTGGGTGAATGCCATCTGGTCCTGGTGACTTGTTACTGTTGAGTTTATCAATTAATTCCAAAACCTCCTCTAGTGACACTTCAATCTGTGACAGTTCCTTAGATTTGTCACCTACAAAAGCCAGCTCAGGTTTGGGAATCTCCCTAACATCCTCAGCCGTGAAGACTGAAGCAAAGAATCCATTTAGTTTCTCCACAATGACTTTATCGTCTTTAAGCGCTCCTTTTGTATTTTGATCATCAAGGGGCCCCACTGGTTGTTTAGCAGGCTTCCTGCTTCTGATGTACTTAAACATTGTTATTACCTTTGGAGTTTTTGGCTAGCCGTTCTTCAAACTCCTCTTTGGCTTTTCTTATTACACTCTTGCACTTAAGTTGGCAGTGTTTGTGCTCCTTTCTATTTGCCTCACTAGGATTTGACTTCCACTTTTTAAAGGAAGTCTTTATCTCTCACTGCTTCTTTTACATGGTTGTTAAGCCACGGTGGCTCTTTTTTAGTTCTTTTACTGTTTTTCTTAATTTGGGGTGTACATTGAAGTTGGGCCTCTATTATGGTGTCTTTTAAAAGGGCCCATGCAGCTTGCAGGGATTTCACTTTAGTCACTGTACCTTTTAACTTCTGTCTAACTAACCCCCTCATTTTTGTATAGTTCCCCCTTTTGAAATTAAATGCCACAGTATTGGGCTGTTGAGATGTTCTTCCCACCACAGGGATGTTGAATGCTATTGTATTATGGTCACTATTTCCAAGCGGTCCTGCTATAGTTACCTCTTGGACCAGCTCCTGCGCTCCACTCAGGATTAAATCTAGAGTTGCCTCTCCCCTTGTGGGTTCCCGTACCAGCTGCTCCATGAAGCAGTCATTTAAAGTATCGAGAAATTTTATCTCTGCATTTCGTCCTGAAGTGAAATGTTCCCAGTCAATATGGGGATAATTGAAATGGCTTAAGATTTCAAATATAGATATTTAGAAATTAGTTAGAGGGGGATGGCCTTGGGGTTAAGGCACTGGACTGGGATGCAGAAGAGCTATGTTCAGTTCTTGGTTTTGCCACATGCTTGGACAGGTCACATAGTCTCTCTGTGCCTTGCTTCCCCATCTGTGAAATGGGGATAATACTCCCCCTCGCTAGATCTTTTGTCTGTTTTGTCAGAATGGCCCAGTTCTGCACTATGGTCTGTGCAGACAGAATGCACTGACTTCAGTGGGGCTTGGTGTGGGAGCAGCAGTCCACTTGCACAGATGACAATGCAGGATGGGATCCTTAGATTGTCTCTATGTACTTATAGAATGCCTACTACAGTAGGGCCCTCAGCTTGGGTGGGGTCAGTCGGTTCTGTGACAATACCAATAGCCATTAACATTTAACAAGGTTTCATGAAGTACTAGAGCCTTGAAAAGATTCAGCAAAAATAAAACAGGTGTCCTTAGGCTGTTAATACTGAAGAATTTGTGTACTTAATATTAAATGGCTCCTCATTCTTCTTATAATGGTTTTCAGTGGAGACTGCAACAGTGGTGTTCTTCTCTGGATATGGCTCTGTAAAACTAGAATAAGGGATTATTCTATGGCAATAAGAACAGGAGTACTTGTGGCACCTTAAAGACTAACAAATTTATTGTAGCATGAGCTTTCGTGAGCTACAGCTCACTTCAAATGACTCCATATCAGATATGCTCAGTTTACAAGCAAAAAGGGATGCTTGGGGTTTGTTGTTGGTTTGTAAACTCATAGGGATAACAAAAAACACTACCTAGAAATTGAAAAAAAAAAATCAAGCTGTGTTCTGGGTCCTGCAGCATCGTTAGTACTTTCGCAGGATCCTCAGTGACACCTGTGCAGCCCCACAGTCAAACTCCCCTCTCACTTATATCTGTGCCAGCCCAGTGTCTACAAGCCAATGGTACAGGTGGAGGTGAAGGTATGATTTGGTCCTGCAGTTGGATCTTAGGCCCTGGTCCTGCCCCACAGTCTATAATTGCAGGCTCTTGTCTTCCATGAGGAGGTGCAAGTCCTTGATTTTTCAACCTAAAGATTATAGTAATGCTAATTCTTGCATTTCTAACAGATCTCTCTGGCGTGCATTTCAATTCCTTGAGGATTATTGGCGGTGGTACACAGTACTGACTAACTCAATACTTGTGTATTGACAGTTTGTGTCCTCTTATCACGAAGTCTGACATTTTAAGCTGTCAAGCAAAGCCCAAGAATAAGCATGGGGAAAAACTGTGCAATGTTGTGGAGATAGAGACAGGACACAGACCACTTGTATTGCCTAGCTGTGGTCACAGCACTGCCTGCCTACATAGAGCTAAGATGCAGTGAATCGATGCAGATCAGAAACCTACTGGCCACTGCCATGCCATTCCTGCAGGAATCCCTGTTCCCCCCTCTGCTCCTATGGGGTGGGGGGAAGGGTGAACTGCCCCACAGCTAGGCGCTCCCCCCACCCCCCAGGGCATTTTCTATTTCCCCTCACAAATACTATAGAAATGTGGTGATCCTAGTGTATTTCTAGACTTCTTTGCTGTGCAAGGGGACACAGGATTTGGCTTAATGGGATTATTTACTGATGGGTTACAAATAATTGTGCATGTTGACATGTAATTGATAATATGTCTGCTGATATTGATTAAATAAGGAGTAAGATGTTGCCTGTTTTCTGTATGGCAGTTAGCCTATTAATTTCTGGCTGCCTGCAGTATCTTAGCATCTCGTAGACTGAGGGACTGCCAGAAAAAAGCCTTCAAGTGAGTGAGGATAGCATGAAGTGATCAGGTAAGGAATAGGCTTAAGAAATATGGTCAAGTTTGATTTGACAAACATCAAACAAACCGACCACCCCTCCCCTTCCATCTTCTCCCCCAGCCCATTAAATGGGCTCAATCCTGCTTGGAGAAGTGTTGCAAAGGAAAGCAGCTTCTGAGATCAGGAAAGTTTTACTGAAGTTTGATTTCTCCCCCCCCCCCCAACCCCAAGCAGGGCTGGTATTAGGTGTCTGCCAGATCCAACTTCATATTTCCTTTCTAAGGATGCTCTGTGCCAAAAGCCATCTTTTTTTTAAGTTATATTTACTCAGGTAACAAATTTAATAAGACTCAAGGAAAATGACAGATACAGATGACTGAAGCTAGTGGGGAGGTGATCAGTGCCTAGTCTGCAGCTTGGAAGGGAGTAAGGATATTGTCCGTGCCACTCTCTGATGCACTGGTCCAGGCACACAGGGGTAAGTGGTTGCAGTGTTCCCCACTACTCCTTCCCTTTAGCAGGCAAACAAGGGCAAGGAATGGGGGGAGCATTACCATCACACTGGGGTCAGCATTGCTGACCCAGTACTGAAGGTGCTGCAAGATGCTGCTTGCTCCCAATAGAGCAAGCAGGAGAGGAATGGTAACTCAGGCAAGCCAGTGCCTCATGGGGCTAGCTGTGGGATGGAGCAGCCTTTGCTCGGAGCAATGCCCAAAGTTACAATCTGGCCCTGTGTGCCAGACACATCAAGCCCCTCAGCATGCTCAGCTATTACACAATGTGGGATGGTCACATGGAGAACAAAACAGTCTCACCTTGATACTCAGGTTCTGATCTTACAAACATTTGTGTCCCAGCAGGAGAATGGACTTGTGTTAGGAGATACATGAACAAAATACAAGCAGCTGAAATCTGGTATATGGAATGCAGACAGACACTGGCCTGCATAGTTAATGCTTTTATTTTTCCCCTGTCACATCAAGTGGTGTTTTCCCCCCTGGGTTCAAGCTTTTATTTAGACTACAGGCAGCAGAGCCACATGGTCACAATGGAAAAGTTACAAGGTTTGACCTCTGGCTAATACAGTATAATGAACAGAAGCTAAAACCAATGGACAAGCACAGGGATACTAAGTACCTTTAAAGCTGCAGAAGTAGCACAGGTGCTACGGATTGTATACAACTCCTTCATGAGGTCCCAAGCCTTTTGACTGCAATTATGAAAGCACTGTAGAGAGGGGAGAAAAAACAGTGTATGCGCCAGTTTGTATCATTCTCTTCTTTTTAGGATTAATCGTCTAAAACTACCATACATTAAGCCACAGTCAGTCCTGTAATGTTCCCATGAAAGTAATGAACATTCTCCTTGTGTAAGGGCTGCAGACTACTCGCCATCACCACCAATGCACCAGGTGCTAGGAGAGGCAGGTATCAAGCAGCACATTTCTTACTGAAAGGCCATTCATCAAACAAAATTGTCCCTGGAAGTTAAGGGCTGTATTCAGACCCCACTTTTGCTACTGCAAAATGGCGGGGGGCAGGGGAAGGAGGAAGGGGGAAAAGGGTGGTAGAAGACCTTCCCTCTGCCTTCCTGTTCAGGAAGCAGCAAAATTCTTGCACCTTGTCCTTGTTCAGGCAAGGGGTGACATTGGCCCTGCTAACAGTTCTGGACATGCTGAAGGGCATAGGCTGGCCAAGGGTTTAAGCTGACTTGTGGAAACTTTATCCTCTTATCTGCTTGTCTCTTACCTGCATCACACCCTGCTTCCTCCTCTCCGGCTTTGCCACTAGCTCTCCCAGCCACTTGTTCACTTCCCCTGCAGCCATTTCTGTGCCTTCTTCCATGCTGTCCTGTGTACATAATGCCCTCCCCCAATCTCATCCGCAAGACTGCTACCCTGTCCCCTTTTAGATACTTCCTCAGGACCCTCTTCCTCACTGAGGCCTTACAAATCAGTAGCCAATTAATCAAGGCTAGACTGGGATGTAGCTGACTGCCATTTCTATCCAGTCATATTTTTTTTAAATGGGTATGTACATAATAAATATTGGATGTATTTTGATTGAGTCCCTCTCACGCTTATCTTCCAAGTGTTGATTGTTGTCTTAGATTGTAAACTGCATGGAACAGGGACTGTTCCTCACAACTAAGGTCTCTGGGCCCTACTGCAATAGAAACACTGCCTCATAAGGTACCAGCATGGTTTGCCCTTCATGTACATGCAGAGGGTGCCAGTTGCTGCCTTATGTCACTATGTGGGCTACCCACCTTTGGTGGTGACAGTGCAGCGGGGACTGCAGCCACAATCCCCCCTTCTCTGCAGGTCAGTGGGGAGTGGTTGGAGCTTTGACTCCACCTCCCTACACACTGGCTAACCCAGTTGAGCTGGTGCACAAAGCCAAGTAATCTGCACTAGGGAAAAGGATGGTACAGATTTGTTTTCGGTGGGGAATTAGAGGAGAACCAAGGCTGGCGTTATAGCTGGGTGTTCCTGGGGCAGCACAGCTACGTGGTGCCCCTTACTCAGGGTGTGTGGAAGCTCTGCCACAAAAACAAAACACCTCACAAGACTGGTTTGGGTCTTTCTGGTTCTTGGTATTTTACCAAATCATCTTGGTCAAAAAGCAGATGTGACTGATATTTATACCTTTTATTTGCCTCCAGAATGGAGCTTGTAATAGCTATTCCACACCTCCAAATACATACGGCCTTTACTTTTTAATTGGCTCCATGTACAACTACCCTAAGCGCTTGAACTGTTTGTACACCTATGCTGATACTAGATAGAAAAGCCATCGTGTAACAACCCAGAAGGCAAAGTCTCAAAATAACTCTGGTATATGCATAGAGAACACATTTAAAATAAAACACTCCATTGACAGTTCAAGCCTTGCAGCACTTGCCAGTGGATGTTCTCCAAGCAGGAGGTGTTCCAAGTCAGCATAGCACATGGCTAAGATAGCCTGCTTTCCATATTGTATTATCAGAGCGTCTTCCAAAAGCTTTCCCACACAACAAAATGTCACCAAGAAGGTTTTACTCCAGCCTCTATATCACAGGCTGCAGCTACAACTGGAGTTACTGCACTGTTGGCAGTGGAAGCTATCACTGACAAAGTACAGTTTGGGATCAAGCAAGCAAAAACTTTCAGGGGCAGGGCTGCTTACTTGATACTATGTACGTCTGTCTTTCATGACAGATTATTTTTGCAAGATGAACACAGTTTACAGCAGCATCTTTGGCTTGAACTAGTCTAGTCTTTAAGGGCCCGGTTCTCCATCCCTTAACTGATGTTAAGCCAATGAAATTTGAGTTACGTTGACGTACAACTCACACAGAAGAGTTGAGAGTTAGAGTCAATGTAACGACGCAAAAATGGCACCTTCTTAACTGTGTCAGGGGTATCCCAGTTCACTATGTGGTCCCCAAATCCCAAGCCCCACTTGCTCCTTTCCACATCCTTTGGGGAAACAAAACTTAACTGCAGAACTAGATACCCCACTCAGACATAGCATCAGTGATTGGCCTGATTCACAGAGGCTGTGACTTTCTATGGATTCAGCTAAAGAGACAGGCTCTTTAGCTAGAAGCTATAATAGTTTTGCTTTTGGATCTAGAGGTACCCATTTTATTCCCTGGTGCATCAGCATCACATGAATGAGGGCTCATCCAGTATTCAAGTGGTTGTGGGCCTTTGACATTCAGGACGCGCTTCCTCTAAGGGTAGTATGTAATCCATTGGTCAGTGTGTATTACAGCCTCACCTCTTCGCTGGACCCACAAAGAGTTCAAGTCTATTACAGCTCCTAAACACAGAGATTGGCTATTTAGCTCAAGCTGCAGTGACTCATGCTTTTGGATCAGCAGGTCCCTGATTCAATTCCCAGGGTATTGGCCAAGATGGCATTGGCAGCTATCATCTTATTCTCAAGTCACTGGTTGTGACTCCAGTTACAGCTGAATGGAGTTTTGCACTTAACTGTACAAACACACACAAAATCCACTATACGAGTATATGCGCCTATATTGTAGACTGTTCAATGACTATTTGACCTTGTATGATTTCCTAACAGCATACAATCTGCATCACACAGAAAACTGGAAATATACATATTTTCCTTATATAAAACACAGTGAGCAAGATCCTCAGCTGGTATAAATTGGGGTAATTCCACAGAAGTCAATAGAGATGCAGCAATTTACTTCAGCTGAGGATTTGGTCCATGTCATCATCCTTTAAGCTTGAACTCATTTTCCAGAAGCCCAGCTGTTACTAGCTCTTTAGAGTCTAATTTAATCAGAACATGTCATACTAACTTTACACACACTTACACTATACTCGTATTCAAACTTTTACCTCGGTTAAACAGCAGCTGCTCTTTAGAATAATTAGACCACCCCAGTCCTACCAAATAAATAGTGTGCATCTATAAAGGATGCAAGTACTGGTTTTATTTTTTTACTCCTTACAGTAACACTCTAATGGCTGAAGCAAGATCACTACCGGACTAATACTTTCAAAATGTCACGTTCCCACAGAATAAAGCAGAATCCCAGAGGGGTTTACAAAATTCCAAGCTTCATTTTTGATTCCCTCAGAGGGACAAATCCTGGCAACCTTTCTGAAAGATTTAAAAGACTTCTGTTGCCACACACTAGCACATCTAAGCACCAAGGAATCCTGAACTATGTATTTTTCTATGTACAATGAAGCTTTAAAAGCATCCACAACAACAAAGACTTGTTCCTCAGACAGACTAAATCCAAAATGGCAGCAACCGTCTGTTAGGGTGGGTCTTCTCAGCTCCCTGATGCAGGATCCCACAGTTTTAAAGTGATATAGTACTATAAGCCACCCTTTAGTAACATGGGCCATAGACTCATGAGAATGGCACATTCATCATCCCACAGCTTCATCCATCCGTCTGCTTTATCATATATTAGTCAACGAGAGAGAAAGAAAGAATACGTGATGGTGTTTAAAAGTTCTAATGGAGTGAGTTTGGGATCACTGCATTACTCATGAATGATGAAACCACATGTCAGTTCTGCAAGTCATTCCAAATGTGTGCTAACAAAGACTTACACCACTCCATGCCTTGACATATTGTGCTTCAAAGTTTTCAGAACATTTCTAAAGAACCTTTACTTATGTTTTAAAAGAAGTTTAAAAAAAATAAAACCACTAAAACTAATCTATTTTTCATCTGTAAAACCCAGGTTACCTTAAAACAATGAGTCCAGCTGGTCAAGCCTTGGAAGAAAATGTATTAATAGTTTTTTATAATGACTAAAAATTACCTGCAATAGTTTTTCTATCCATCAGAATGTTGTGGATCTAAATTCCAATATCTTGTAGGCTACCGGGGATAAGGGCTACAAAGCACCGGCTTAAAGCAATGCAGATTCTGGGGTGGGGAAGGAATCTGGTCACTTGGAGACAATTCCATAGTTCAGAGAACTGGACAACATTTGTTTGAAGCTACTCTGAATTATGGAACATTAGTTGGAAGGAGCTGGATTGGCAGCTAGAGGGTGGATGAGGTTGTCAAAGATGCATGAAATATGCCAACATGACTAATTTATCACATGTATATAACCTCAATGTTTAGAGATGGGTGTTTGTGTTTATACACCCTCCCCAAAACACAGTATACACATCATATCATATGCACTGAAGCTATCTATGCTAATAAATATTGAACACACACACAGCGGAATTCAAGTTCAGCAGAAACACAGATGAAACTAAACCTCTCTGTATTTGTACATTTTCAACAGGCTTTTTCCCAGTGTGGGAGCCAAAATGAAATGGGAATGGGTATTTCCTTCACTGAAACACTCTAAGAGGATGTTTACAGTTGGAGTGGAGGTGACATACTCATGCTAGCCCTATGAGAGCTATCATGCTAAATAATAGTAGTGTAGCTGCAGGCACTCAGGCTAGCTGTCTGGGTACGTAACCATGGCGAAATGTAATGGGGTGCACTCACCTCCTGGTTGAGTGTGTGTGCCTCTGCAGTTTCTTCTCAATTTCCTCTACTCATGGCTCTCCCTGTCAGTTGCTGCACTCATCAGGTGGGTCTTCAGTGATTCAGCCCTCTGGCCAAGTCACACTCTGCCCATGTGTGAAACAAACCAATTCCTTCCAGGGAACCAATCCAAGATGTCCCCAACGTCCTCCGGCCCCTTTCCCTGGGCTCAGTCTTTAACTAGTCCTGCATGGCCCATCACAGTACCCTCGCTTGGTCTAGCTAGGTTGGAAGTCTCCTACTCTGAAACTGAGCAGTGTCCCAAGGGCTTTTTGGCTGGTGACTTCTTGCCTCTACTGGAGTCCTGAGTGACCCTATCCTTCCTGCTGAGCCATCCCTCCAGGACTCAGTTTTCTGACCACAACTCCCAGCTGAATCAGTCCCTGTGCAGCACCCAGGGGTGCTATATTTCTAATTCCCTTCCTTAGGTCACAGCCAGTTCCCCCCTGTGGCTGGTGGTGGGGACCCAGACTCACCTACTGTTCCGGGTCCCAGCCTAGGGACCCTTTAAGTATAGCAGCCTCATGCTACATCCCTTTAGTAATTGCTGCTCTATGCTTCCCTTCGCCACTTTCCCATACCCTGTCTTAATTGAGTCCCAGCAGCCAGCCAGAAACTATTCACTCATCCCTCCCTCCCCCCAGTTCCTGCCAGTAACTACCTACCTTAGCCCTTACAGCTCCCACAGCCAGTCAGGAACACCTCTTGCTCCCTTAAGCCCTGCTAGCAGACTGAACTTATAGCCCTGCAGCTCCTTTTATATGGGCCGGCTGGGCCCTGATTGGCTGCTCTGTAGCCTCTCTCATTGGCTGCTTCCCCAGCAGCCACTCTAGCCTGCTTGGAGGACCTCTCTACTGCTCTTTTCCTGGGACAGATGTGGCAGGACTCTGAGGGGTCAGCACAGGTGTGTACTCAGCCTAGAGTGATTAGATGTCTTGACTTTATAGGGATAGTCCCGATATTCAAGGCTTTGTCTTATATACGTGCCTGTTATCCTCCACCCCCATCCTGATTTTTCACACTTGCTAGCTTCCCCCACACTTGCTGCTGCCTGTATTTTTAATGCATGCGCTTGATGAGAGCTAGTGCAGGTATGTCTCCTCCAGCTGGGAATCAGCTCCGCCAAGTGTTGACATACTTTGAGAATACCAAACTGTCTTATTTCTACCTCATAAATGGTTTGCTGCCCTGACTTATTAGGAAATCCTGTGAAAATTATCCTAACCATTAAAAATAAACCTCTGTTAGTTATATTTTTCCATTCACAAAAGAGCAAAGAGATACTTTCTATTAGAATGACATTTTAGATTGAGACACTAGCAGAACAAAAGTAAACTTTCCATGAAGAAACACAGTGTGTGTGTGTGTGTGTTTCTCCTATGATTTTCTGCACTGATGTTCATAAAACAAGCCTGCCTGCCTGCCTGCCTTCAGGCAGCAGGGTCTTTAGAGATTTAAAGATGCAGTACATAATCCCCCCCAAAGATAAGAGTAACATAACTAAATACACCACAGAAAACAGTCTGAATCTTAAGATCCAAGCATGAGTTTGCCCGGCTGGCAGCTAGAAAAAAAATTGTTTTACTGTTAACCTGAGGTTGTTTGATATGGAATCATTGAAACACAACAAACATGGGATCTTGGATGCCATCTTTACAGCATCACTTTTCAGAGTGCCGCAGCATTTTCATTTAAAATTGTTTAGGATGTAGGGTTGCTTCCCTAATTGGTTATAATTATGAGAGAGTTTTTAATTAAGATTCCCCCCAGGCCCTCCCTCCCTCTCAGAAAACACAGGGACCCCTAGTACACTGAGTTTACCACATCCTATGGGAGAACATTTCTCTGGGGTGTCCATTGTTACTATATTGGCAGCACATCACCCATAACTACATCAATATTGCAACCATTTACTCTTTTTGTATCCAAAGGTCTCATACTTTCCTTTCCCCTTAATTTCCAGGAGAAAAAGTGCCTTGAAGGAAAACACTAAGTTCTTCAGTGCTGACCAGGAGAGTGTGTGATGGATGAAAAAAAGTTGTGAAATAACAGGGTTATAACACAAAATCAGTTCAGACAAAATGGCCATGACACAATTTTCTAGGACATCAATAAGACAGCAGGATTATCAAAGAAGTATGTCTTTACACTAGTATGAGCCATGTACATATGTGTTCTCCTAAGCACAAACACCCATGCTGTACCTTTACAGTTCAGATTTTAAATACTATAGTACTATATAGTGAAAGTAATTATGCATTATTAGTACTCTTGTTACTTGACTATGTGCCATAACAGGTTATTGGGATATGAACAGGGCACAAGTTAATCACAGCAGAATTTTACAGTTATTTGCATTCCATTAGCATTCTAATGGTTAATGTCTAAAACTTACATTGCCTGAGTTCCTTCTTCCATTTGATGGCTCAACTGAAGCTTGATGTTTATGGTGGAAATTGTCTTGATTTCTTTAGATGAGATGAGCATCCAAGGAGTTTGAAAATGTGTTTTAATTAAGATTCTGCTAAATTCTACCAGACACCTACCTGGAAAACAAAGCAACTGAATAATTAACTCTGATGAGAGCAGATGCTACTCTAATGACAACCTGTTACCGCTCAAGTGCATCATTAGTTGCTTTACTATGTTCTTTTAATATGTCCAGAGCTCCTCAGCTAATGAATATATTTGTAGCAATGTACTTAGAATAGTTCTTCATTGTGGACTGTTGTAAAAAGATATATTCGACATCTGCAAAAATCTTTACTGAAACAGTATTTCCTCTAGTCTTTGATGTGTGTGCTTGGAAGCAAATGTTTCCTTAGCTATCCTTGTGGGATTATTTTAGCCATACATCAAGTGAAGCTTACAAATTGATGAGAATCTAATGATGCATTTATTTACAGATGTGCTGCTCTGCTCCCTGTGATATTACCGAGGGGTGAGAAGAGTGCAAGGGTTTCTACTCCCTCCCCATGGAAAGTGAACAGTCATGCATTTGACAAAGTGACTAGAAAAATACCACCAATATGATCTTATCCTTTTTTTAATAGCACTCAAAAATGAATCTATATAATCCCCTCCTTAATTAAATATGTAATGCTTCCAAAATAGAAATACACTGTTTACATTGAAATAACCTCATTTAATGATACAGTGTGGTTTCCTCTTCCAATGATATATTGTGGTTTCCTCTCAGGGCATATATTATATTTATATTAACAAATTATGGGATTCTGCTTTTAAAGATATGCACAAAACAGGATCAGTCTGACCATAAAAATAACAAGATAATGAATTTAACACAAACAGACCAACCAAGGAAGTGGAACTCTGAATGATCTAATTCATATTTTGATGTTTCCTTAAGAATATATATTAACCATACAATTATTCCCTTTGACTTGAACTATTTAAAATAAATCTTTCACAATACAGTAAAGATCTGGCTAAGATGATAAAGAAAGATGAAGATAAAAATACATCATCTATGAGTAAGGCCATCGGTTTGTCACAGGTTTGTTTGTTTTTTTAATGCTGTAGATGTATGTGGCTTCTATAAGCTCTCGATTCAAAGCCTGTTGAACTAATGGAAATCTCTGTAATTAGTTCAATAGGCCTTGGATCAGGTCTTAAGTACATGGAATGGAAGTTGGAGATTGTTGGAAGTTGTGGACAGACTCTTCTGGATGGAGCAGACAGTTAGGAGCAAGGTTGCATTCACTGGGATCTTTAAAGAAATAAACAAAAGTCAGGAGACCACAGTTTGCTGTCAGAGAATTTTTCTATGGTTCAGGCCACATTCACTCCTGTGGATACAGTGAAATCACATACTGGCCCCTAAAGGAATTGGCACCACTTGTGTGAGTCAGAGAAACCACACTTGACCCAAAGTGTATTTATTGCTGGGCCATCCAGAAACAAACCTCCCTTCCGGTTAAAGAATAAGAGCCATATTATGCAACCCTTACTCATGTGACATGCTCTATTGATTAAAGTGGGGATGGTCACATAAGCAATTACCTGAGTGAGGGCTGCAGGAGCAGATCTTATTTTGCTCTTTCTCTAGTGCAGTCAGGAAAAATTAAGGACCTGATCCTGTTCCAAATGAAAACCAATCGGAATTTTTTGAACATTTACATTTGGACTTACCATATGGGACAACTAGAGAAAATGCTGCAGTAAATCTCATCCACGTTTCTTGATTAGAGCTTGATTTGTCCATTTCACATCATCACATTTTTTGGCAGTCTGCGTGGGAGGGAGGCTGGGATGCAACATGTCACATTTCTGGCATGTTGAGAGCCAGGGCTAAGTTAACTTCTGGCATATGTGGATGCAGCTCCACTGAAACCAGTCATACTGCAGCTGCTCGCGCCCGTGCTGAATTTGGCTGTCTACATAGACTTTTGGAACAGGTTGGAAACTGAAGAAAAGCTCGCTTTTAGCTTTCAAGACCTTTACAATAAATGCCCATCCCTGATTTTGGCATCTAAGACCCCTCTCATCTGTGCCAACATGGTGTGGCTGCCAGATGGGAAGTTGTGCTTCTGTTACCTGTGTTCTAAATTGTTTTATGTTCTAATGTTCTTTTGCACATGGGGCCAAATTCTGAGTAACACGACAGGACCCCGATGCATTGGAACTAAATATGCAAGGCAAACAGTATTTGGTTAATCCTGGCATTCTGCAGCACACAGGGCTGCATTGCATGAAATGAAAGGGAATTTACTTATTTAGGCCCTGAGCCTGTAATTGAATCCTATAACGCAGACCCCTGCCCCTGTGCAGAGCCTAATTGAAAATGATGGAGCTCTGTACTGGTCCAAGGTTCCATGTTAGGTAATCTGATTGCAAGACAGGCGGTCAGATTAGTTTATCGTAATGCGCCCTTCAGATCAATAAGTAGGGTCTCCTCTTGAGCTTATAGCAAAGTTATTCACTACAAGTGCTTTGCAATAATTATAAAAATAGAGAATTTAGGATGAACTCATAAATAATCATAACCTTTGCCTGACCTAAGACGTTCAGCTAGCCAAAACAAAATGCAACAGAGAATCCATTGTCACTTTGTTTTCTACAGAAATAAGCAAACTCGGGGGGGGGGGGGGAAGTGTGTACACACAAACTCAGGAAAACAAATTAGCCACTTGATTTCAAACAAACAGCATCCGATTTTATAGCAATGCTGGGATTTACTGCAGTCTGACTTCTTGTAATCATATTTTAAAAAAGAAGAAAGGGGGTGGGGGGACTTTGGCATTGGCAGGAATGTTTTCTTTTGGGACTGGCTCTTAACTGCAGTATGTATATCTTCATAGGTCACCTTTCCTACTCAAAAAGAGAGGTGCCTTTTGAATTTATGGACTCACAGCTGAGCATGGTGCCTTTTATGGAGACCTCTTTGGGTCTGATTAATTAGTAATTGGGGCGGGAGCTATGCACTTCAGTGACTCTTGCTGCCTTGATTGTAAATCGCAATCTGGTGCTGAATCTCAGTAGGTCACATTGCTGGTTTTGCTGTGCCCCAGTGACACCACTGATTAAATCTGTGTAAACAGTATCTTTATAAAAACAGTGGAGTTAGTGGGATGGAGAGTTGCATACAATTTGAGGTGAAAATTAAAATGATTTCTTTCTAAGCGTCCTGGTTTTGTTAAGAACATTTTCATCAGTTGTCAGCCATCCCAACCGATTATGCAATAAACCAATGGCTTTAATTTGTATGAAAAAACCCTAAAATCATCACTCTACTCATAAACAGGGCTCCTAGAACAATAAACAAATGTTTTATCACTGGACATCTTTGAAAATAAAGACATTACAGTATAGGAGTTAAAGCCATTTTCTTCCTCTAAAAATGCCTGTGCATGGTTCTAGTGGAGTACATGGGCCAGATGCTCAGCTGGTGTAACTCAATGTAGCTCAGCTAACCATAGTCTTCAGTGGCCTTTGGATCGGGCCCATGGATATGGATAGGGGAATATAAGAAATCATTGTACATACTGCTGAGTAATACGCAAGCACAGTGCATTTGGGCATGGAACTATGGCAATGATAGTATCAATTTCAGTGGGACAGTGAAGGCTTGCAATGAAGCTGACTTGACTTGTCCAGCTATTACTGTTTTAAATTGAAGTACAGTAGCAGGGCCAAATGCTGCCCACTTAATGCTCCAGTGAGTAAGGTGAGCAGGATTGAACCCCTAGAGACATTTAATTGTCATGGGCTTGACTCTCTTCTCAAATATCCTTGTGTAAATCAGGAGTAAGGGTTTGATTCTGCAAGTCTCTGAGTTCTCTGGTCCCCTTCCAGCATGGGAAGAGTCTCTTTGAAGCCAATGGGACTATTGATGTGCTTAACGGGAAGCACGTAAGTGCTTTGTGGATCAGGGCCATAACGCTTACCACCGTGCAGGATTCATCCCTAATTCCATTTTAGTCACTGGGATTCCAACAGTGTGAGAAGAGAAGCAGGCCCTACAGATCTGCATTTAAAGTTTTCACTGCTTATACAATATTTTTTTAGATGTAAGGTGGAATTTTTTTTGAAAAAATCAAATAAGCAACTATGAGAGAATGAATACACTACTTGATTGTTTGTCAGAAGCTGGGAATGAGTGACAGGGGATGGATCACTTGATGGTTACCTGTTCTGTTCATTCCCTCTGGGGCACCTGGCATTGGCCACTGTTGGAAGACAGGATACTGGACTAGATGGACCTTTGGTCTGACCCAGTATGGCTGTTCTTATGATTTCCTGGAGATCCCTGACCCTTCCAGTGTAAGGATTTTTCAGTGCTCTTTTCAATGATTCAGCATTCGCTTCTGTTTGCCAAGATGTGTGTGTAACTCAAGTAAATGTACATTGTACTGTTTGCCTCATTTCACAGAGTACATACTCAAAAAGAAAAGTTAAATAAACTTTAATCAAATGACCTATTAAGTTACCGGGCAACTTCAGGTGCAGATTTGACTAATACTAGAAGATTAAAACTAGATGAGTGAATATCTGTTGTTCTTTCTTCTGAGTTCACAAACTCACATCCAAAACATCAGGAACAAAATTATTATATTAACCAAATTAACAATTTCTCTGTGCTGCAGCTTCCAAAGGTAACTAATGTGCATGCTGTTAGATATTTTTCAAACAGCCACCTTTATATTGCCTAAAAACCAACAGCCTTTGAAGAGACAAGGAATCATTTGTAATCTACTGTAATCCAAACAGCTGTTTTCATATGCTGTTTGGAAAGGACTTTGCAACAATGTGTTAACAACTGTTGTATAACAAGTAAGTGCTCTTCATAAACCTCCTTACTGCAAAATTAAGAAGATTATTTATGCTCACTTTTCATTTTTGAATAACCTGCCAATTCACATGGCCAATCTTAATTTGATTTCAGTTTTAAACAAGTAACATAAAGGCCCTTTAAATAAAAAATATAAATAACTTCAGAGGATCCAGCTATGAGTGATGCTAGAAGAGCCAAAATAAGGCAAAGACCACAAGATGAAAACAGGCTTATTTTACCAAGTGAATGCCTTTGATGCAGGTGCTAGAATAGTTCTTGCATACACAGGAAAGGTGTCCTACTAGTGTGGCTGCAGTCTACTAGAACAGCAGACCTTAACTGAGGAATAATAAGAAAAAGACCCCAAACTCTCTACCGGCTGAAACTGAAATTGGTGATGAAAGATCTGTTCAGATTTGGATCCAAAACTTCAGCACTTTATCCAAATCTATTCAGTTCTAGACCTCTGGGATTTGGAATTCAGACAGGAAACCTTGGAAGATCAGAGGGTTTTCTGAGAAGCTTTCCAGTAGTTCTTAGTTTTGTCTAATCTGGTGATGCCACAAGAATACACTGAGTGTTAATGGGTCTATCATGACTAGCAAAGGATTCAGATACAGTTCAGATGCTGACTTGGATAAAATTCCAAAGTTTGGACAAGTTTAGATCTGGTGTTCTAGGCCCATTACAGAAATATGTTCAAATTGTGAAGTTTTGGGTCCCAATTTGGGATGCGTCAAAGCTGAAGAGGATTCAGATCCAGTGTTCTAACTGAAGCCCAGCTCCAGTCAGAAAGTTGCATCATTTGATCACAGCTCATTATCGTCACACATCAACCCTGATTTAATCCTATGACATAAACCTCACGATTCAGTGTCAAGATATCATTAGAGGATTAAATGATCTAATAATTCTTTTCCAACTTTAGCTACTGTGATCCTAAGGGTCCTGTTATTTTATTATTGTTTATATTACACTAGAGTCTAAAGGCCCCAATGGAGATCGTGGTCCTGTTGTCCTAAGCACTGCACACACACATAATAAGAGCCAGTCTCTGACCTGAAGAGCTTACAATCTAGATAAACAAGACAAAGGATGGAGGAATGAGAGAAGTGAAATGAGTTGCCCAGGACACTGACAGAACTAGGAACAGTCCTGGTCAAGTGCCCCTAGACATTAAGCCAACTGACTCCTAATTTGTCTCTTTTTCCAACACTGTTTATTCTCCTCCCTCCCTTTCTGCAGGGCTGGGAATGGATCCCAGCTTCTCCCATTTTCCATATTGTCCGTTTAATAATTTTGAGTCAATGGGAGTTTTACCATTGACTTCAACAGGGCCAGTAGTTCACCTTGGAAGTCTCCAAGTTCTAGAAAGTGCATGCTTAACTGGCTGCAGTGCACACACACACACAAGCTGGGTCTACATGGCACCGCAGTTTGGATTATTGGGTTGTGAACTGCAGAGTGCCCTAAAGTGTTGCAAACTACCTGTCCCAACTAGACCTTGTCTAAAATGGGACTCCATTGACATGAATAAGGCATCTTACGGTTTGTGCCAGCAGGGTCTACAAGGGGCAGGCAGAGTGCAATGCTTTACAGCACTCTGCAATTCATACTCTGTAGTTCGGACTGCAGCACTGGATAGCCAAGACCCCATGCATGCTCTATGCACCTCTCTAATTGCATACCTATAGACAAAGCAATATTCTTTGTATAGACTCAGTAGACAGTTCCAAATGGTCATGAGTTAGGTGAAAAAACACCCAACAAATTTTCTTCAAAGCAAGCATGTGTTGGTCTTCATGGACATAACAAATTTCAAAGTTTCTATCTTCAGCCATTTTTGCAGTGTCCCTGTCTAAATGTCTGTGGTCCTATTGCTCCTGTAGTAGTGTAATTATCACCTTCTCTTTTAATGCTTTTGCAATAAAATAATTTGTCCTGTCAGCAATTAGCTAAAACAGCGTGCTTAGAGTTGCTTAGAATAGAAAGTTTGTGTGTTGAGGGGAGGGGGTCCACACACTTACCAAAGTCCATATTGGCTTTGACATAGCATATACATTTCATCCCAAATGGTGAATGTTTCAGAAATGTATGACTGGGTGAATCAAGACTCAACCAACAGGCAGTAGTCAGAGCCCACTATAATAAACAACCATGGTGCTGTCTGATTTTTGTCCTATCCTTTGAGAGTTGGATCTATACTAAACAGACTTTGCTTTGTTGTAGGTGCCTGTCATGCTGTCTTTCTTATCTTCTATTGTATAAGCCCCTATTTCCTTCTCCATTTCTCACATAACCCCATTTTTTCCTGATAATAACGCTAATATGGGTTTGACTCGTCTGGATCCAGTCACGCATTTTATGGTTAATCACTAACAAGAAGTTGTACAATATTTCATGTGGGCTACATCCACCTGTCGCTGATTTTAAATTTGCTACATGTTTCTTGTAGCTACTCCCCTCACCCAACTGTGTTTCGATAAAGTGAGGACTTGTCCAGATGAACAGTTACTGTACAGTCAGCGGAGGATGCAGCTCTGCAGCACACTAGCCTGCTGCTCACTAACCATCTGTGTGGTCCTTGCTTCCACGCACCAAAAGCGCCTGCTTTAAAACGGGAGAAGGTCAAAGCACACTAGGAAGCAGGGTCCACATGGATAGTCAGTGAGTGGCTGACTAGTGAGGTGCAGATTTATGCTTCAGCAGGCTGGACTGTTTGTCAAAAGAGCCCTTTGAAGGCCAAGATTTTCAAAAGTAACTTGTGGTTTTTGAGTGCCCAATTTGAGATGCCGTAAAGTGGGATATTCCGATGCTCAGCACTGTGTGAATTCACTTAAGTTGGGCTCCCCAAATGGCTTTTGAAATTTTTTTGCCAAGGTTGTTATATCAATTTAAAAATATCCTTATAATATTTAATAGACCATCTTCATGAAGGGCATATTTCCACCAAGAAAATTAAGTCTTGAAATGGACTTCATATATATATATATATATATAATTTCCTTGAAAGCCAGTGTGATCTATGTGCCTTAAGTACTGAGACAGCTGAGTTTGGTGAATAGTTGATTTGATTGCACTCACCTTTTTCATTCAGATTCCTGAAAGTCAACTGGCACTCACTGAAAACAGGGAAAACATACCTTTAACTGTCTGTTTGTGGTAGACTGCGTTTGTGAATTAGAATTCACCTCAGCAGGTACAAGAATGTAGATGCCAGTTTGGTGATAGATAACATCTGGGTAAGAGAATTCAGCTGTACAGTTATTAATTTATAGAAGAAAGTCAGCAGGAGGTGCTGCAAAGGGCAAGTATTTCCCCTCTTTGGGAAGAGCTCTTAGTGTCACATTATATCAGGTCATGTTGGATTAATATCACAAGCAAATAGTTTTATATGTTTTGTACCATGAAGTTAAAAGCACCAGCTGTTTAACCTCATTGTTGGAGCAATAAATGCCTATTATAGTCAATGCCCATTTGCTAATATGCTTTCAGAACAAAGTATAAATTAATTACTACAGTCGGTACCATTCAGTAGGAGTTCAGGTTCAAGGTTTCAATGAAAGCTTAATAAGAACAGGAGTGGCCTTTACAATTTATGGATCATGATTACTTTATATATCTATTTTTAAAAAATCAATTCTTTTGCCCAGTTTTGTAGAAAGAATATCTTTGTTTAATGATAACCTGATAATTCCTAGAGGTGTGAATTCACTGGTATGTAAGAGGTGACGAAACACAGAATGTGACAGGTATTCTGCAAAACTGTCAAGAGAGGCAGACTGTTGCGATGCAAACAAAATATGTTGAATTAAATATGAGGCATCTAGGAGCTTAGCGAAGATGACAGGTTTCATTGACTTCAATGGGCGTGTCACCTGATTAAGGGTGATGGGTTCAGCCTTTTGTTTTTGCATGGCATGTGTTTACCAGATTTAGAGACCACATTTCTTATTGTAGGCCCTAAACCCTGCAATGAGTTTTATTGATTTCAATAGGGCCCGCTCACATGGATCATGGTCATTATTTGTAACTTCAGCATACAGCATTCACTTATCACTTTGGCTATTAGATGCATTATATCTGTTTATTTATGCACTCTTTTATTAGGAAGTTTTATCATCCCTGTTTTATGTTATCAATAAAAATATTCCAATTCCACACGTTTTTTGTAGCCGAACAGTCTACTTGCAGTAAAACAGGGTAATGCAGCACATATGCAAGATTCCAGTGTATAGGTGGTCTATGGTCTAGTGGAATTTTCCAGTGGATTCTTAGACTACTATGCTATAAGGTCCTGATCCTGCAAACAGTTGTGCATGTGCGCACAGATAATCCCATTGAAGTCAATGGGGCTGTTTATGTGCTCCAAGTTAAGCACCTATTTAAACATTTGCAGTACTGGGGCCCTTATCCAGAGATTATATAAGAATGCATGTAACTTAAAGTATGTGAATAGCCCCACTGAAGTCAACAGGAATATTCCCACAGTTGATGTTCTGCATGTGTTTATGAACCTTGCTGGCAGACATGGACTCAAACAAAACCCAGGATCTGAATTCCCTGAAAATTGGAAAGTTCAGATCTTCAAGCTTAGTAAATAAGAAATAAAGACAAAATAGAGACCAGAAGGAACAGTCAGCTTACCCCACTCTTCCAATGAACTAGTTTTTTAACAATAACCTTTCAGTAATAATCTGAATTTGTGGTATCAACACTAGTGTTTCAATTGGAAGTCAATGGGAGTTAGATGTCTAACTGAAAGTAGCCATCATATTACTAGTTCTAGCATCATGCAGTAAAACAAACCGAGAAGTAAAATAAACTTCCAATATCCAAAGCACTAACTGCAAACCATTGGCATAAACCATCCTACCATTATGAAGAATCATGTGGGGGCAGCAAATCACACCATGGAAGTTTCTGGGTTTGCACAGATATCACTGGTTGGACCTTACGCCCAGATCCTCCAAGGTATTTAGTTGCCTAACTCCTATTGTGGTTCAGTATTTCCATTCTGCACTCCTTGTGCAGTGTGTGCCTGAAATTCCCATCAGCTATGAGATCAAGCCCTACTCAGCCAAGAACTTACTGATGGAGCCCTTAAAAAGAAAGTAATAATAATTATTATTATTACAACAATAAATTTTATTATCATTGGTTGGTGAGAACCCTGAATAGGTGCAACACACCAAAATAAATGATTTCGCCAGTTGTTCTATATTTATTACAATCCTGTTGTTGCGCAAATCTCATGATAGTATTCTAGAGTTGAGCACAGAACTGAAAAAATACCATTTTCCCAATGTTTAGCAAATCTCATGATAGTATTCTAGAGTTGAGCACAGAACTGAAAAAATACCATTTTCCCAATGTTTAGCAAAAGAAAAATTATCGCTGCCCAATGGCTTGAATTATTATTTACACACCTGACAGAGCTTACCAACAAACCTCAGAGATGGTGCAACAACAGGCAGGAAGGGACACTTAGGGAGGAGCTGGGAGTGACAATGAAGTTATGGAATTTCTCAGAAAAGACCAATGCATAGCTTGGTAGAAGAAGAATTTTTAAATTAATTAATTTATAGATAAGATAATAAATAGAAATCTTAGGCCCTGAATCTGTAAAGACTCATGTGTGTGTGTTACCTTACTTTGAAGTCAATTGAAGCAAGGTTAAGCATGTGCTTAAGTGTCTGTAGAGTTCAGGTCTTATTTGACTAATTTCTTGTAGGCTAATATTTGAATAAAATAAACAGCCTTTGACTTTTGAACAAACATGGCAAATCTCTTCATTGACCAAGAGATCAGAAAGTAAAGATGATATTCTAGAGTTATAATCCATCCAATGTAATTAGTTCTCTTAGAGCACAGTAAATTGGAGGTAGCAGAAGGATGGTGACTCCCACCAAGTATCCTAATCTTCCCCAAAGGAGCATGTTTATTACAAACTTCTAAAATCACCTTTTGATAACATTGAACAGCCTGTGAGGGAGCCATTAAAGCATACAAGATAGGCCAATTTTCATCCTTAATATCACTTTAAGATTATCCATTTTAAAGGACCTAACTGATCTTATCATAATTTTATAAGCTATTTAGAAAAAACACAACAACATCTATCTGATGAGAAACATAAACTCCTCTCCCTTGCCTGAGAACGAAGTCCATCTCTACAGGTGGGGCCAGCTGGTGTAAATCAGCATAACTCCATGGACTTCAACAGAGCAAGGTCAATTTACACCAACTGAGGATCTGGCCCTGTATTTAATCTAGCTTGGTTGCACCATTCACCAAGTTATGTGTAGTTTATTTTTATAAATAGCAGATGCACCTGTGTGGTATTTTCCTACCTGAATGCTGAGAGTTAAATCAAAGGAGACTATAAAAGGAAAAACCAACAGGAAATGAAGCAACAGCAAAGATCAGATGCTATCACAAGCAATACCAAGAATCCCTGAGGAAACAATGAGGATACTGCTGATTGGGGAATATGCCCTGTCTAGCTCCACTGATACTTGAATATTTAGTCTTCCCAAGGCTACGCTTAAGATCAGGCTACTGTGTCTTTAACAGAATCTGTCCCAGAGAAAGAGAGAACATGAGAGAATTACAAACACCCACAGCCCAAATCCTAGGCCCCACCACAGCCTAGTACAAAGAAACTGTAAAGCTGCCTGAGGTTCCCTGGTATGAGGAAAACACCAGGGCATATACAGCTGGTGTAGTGGCTCCTATGTCACTCACTCCTGGCTACTGTCACAGGCCCCTAGCTTGGTGAAAGGGGACATGGCCATGGCACCACTGGTTGCTGATCTCTGGCTCCGCGGGCTCTCCTTGTGTGCCCCCCTCACCAGACACAGAACCCTTGTGAGCGAAGGAGGAAAAATCTGCATGTGGAAAAGTCCACCACACACACTGTTCTCCAGGAGTATGATCTGGCTCTTTGGTATTTCCTCAGCTGACTTGGTTAAGCAGCCCTAAATTGCTGGTTAGCCTAGTAAATTTGACAAATTCTGAAAGAAAGAAAGAAAGAAAGAAAGAAAGAAAGAAAGAAAGAAAGAAAGAAAGAAAGAAAGAAAGAAAGAAAGAAAGAAAAGACCCGTGAGCTTAAGTGCCAGGCAAGTCATTCCATGCTTCAAAGTGTGAAAATGGAGGAGACAGGAGGGTACCTGAAACAAATCATCTTCTGTACCATGAGTGTGTGAATGGAGTGGTTTTGAAATCGAGGGACTGATCGCACAGGTTTAAGCTAGGGATCCTTCCACAGCAAGACTGATAATGCATCTCAGTCCTGGCCTGCAAAACCATCCCCGGCCTGTGAGCAGAGAGTCACATTCCTGCTGAAATCAATGGGGAGTTGGAACAGAACGCCAAACTTTTCTTCACTCCAGGCCTGAAGCACATTTCAGCCAATGTGATGTTTTACATATTTTCACCATTGTTCTTGTTTAATTTGTGAAAGCAATTATGCAGTCAGATGAACAGTGTAAAGCGTCTGCTGCTACTGTCAATATTTCAACGAGACATAGAGCATTTCAGCTTTACCAGTCCGGCTATCCAGGCATTGCCCTAAGGTATCCATCCACACCATCCATAACTGACATTGCTAGCTGGCTTACCTGAATCCTCCCCAACTACAACTTGCATTGAACAGACTTGGCTCATTTTGAAGAAAGCAAGGCAATAAACAACCGGTCACTTGCATCACTAGCCAGCACGCTTGTGTCTTAACTATATCAATTACACATCGTCAGTTCTGTACAGATAAAGAACAATATCTATTTGCCACTCAAACTGTTGTGCCATACAGTAGTGGGGGTGTAAGACATATAAACTTACAGTCTAACTCGGCTGTTGCCCTGGCTTTGCACTGTGGTAACTCCAGCTGAGCTATTCCTGGTTTATACTGCTGTGAGTGAAATCAGAATCAGAATCCGTGGGCCAGATCTTCAGCCGCTGTGAATTGGCATAGTTCCACTGATGTCAATGGAGCCATGCAGATTTCCACCAGCTGAGGGTCTGGCCCTCTCTCAATTGAATAGCTGTAGTGGATACACCTGCTGACATTTCACCCTGTAAAATAGGTAAGAGGAAAGGTTTAAAGATAAATCTCCATTGTAACAGGACTCATTCCTTCGTGCATTTTATATGTAATTTCCATGAAATCCAAGATGTAGCCAGCTTCTACATCTCCTTTGCTTCCCACAGAGCAGCTGAGTTCCCCTCCTTCTGTTTACCCATTTCCCTCCTTGTCTGCTGTCAGGTGGTGTGGCAAATGAGGGTGTTATATATCTCTCTATATAAATCGTATGCACCTCAGTTTACCTGTGTGATATTATCATGCCTGAAGGCACAGAGTTAAATCAAAGGAGGCTGTGAGAGAGAAATCAACAGGAAATTAAACAATGGCAAAGATAATGTGCTACCATAAAGAATGCCACAGGTCCTTGAGGAAACAATGAGGAAGGTACTGATTGGGGAATACCCTCCATCCAGGCTAGAATGGTGTATTCTTCCCAGTGCTAAGCCTAAAATCAAAGGGAATACTTTGCTGGCCTAGAAGGGGGTGGAGGGTGAGTGGCTGAGGGCTGCCCAGGGAGCATCAGTGAGCACTGTCAGGGATGAAAGGAGACCCATAGAGAGAGAGACAACTGCAAGAAGCAGGCTGGCTCTCCCAACCCAGATATGGGAATAAGCTGGCCCTACCTGAGCTATGGATGGAGAGGTTAAGCTCAGGTAAGGAAATGTATGTATAAGACACTCTATTGTTTTAACCCATATTCCTAGATTCTGTGTTCCTTTTGGCAAATAAATGCTACTGTGTTTTGCAGGAGTGGGGTGTGGGGTGGTTTGGTTTGGTTTGGATTTTTTGTCACTTGAATCAGATGCTGGCACAGGCTCCCAGAGGTAAAGTGCTTAGAGATGCTTAACCCAGTTGAGCCTGTTGGGTTAACATGCTTGGTAAACAGGGACGCTGCAGCCGAAAGATCCACTGTAAGAGAGCGAGGACTGTGAGTTCCACACAGAGAGGGGGAAGATGGTGAATCCTGTCCTCAAAGGGGTGCACCTGAGATGGACAAAAAGGGGTTTCAGGCACAGCTTGCTCATGAACCATGACAACTAGGTTAGTCATTGGGTGAACATTAGATTAGGAGCTCCTCAAGGTAGGAAGGGATTTTTTTTTATTTTTACCTGTAAAATAGCCAGCACGTCTATGAGGCTTTATACATAATACTGGAAGAAGGGGGCTGAGTCTTTTGGAAAGGAGGGAGTCCACAGTTTCTGAAGAGAAAGTATAGAAAGACAAAACCCTAGATCCAGAAACCACCACAGGAAATGGGAGCTTGAAATCCATAACCAAATTTTGCATCTGAGGTCAAGGTCGGCTCCAGGCACCAGTGAAGGAAGCAGGTGCTTGGGGCGGCCAATACAAAGGCCGCCGAAGAGGAAGAGAGGGAGTGAAGGATCCGCCGCTGAATTGCCTCTGAAGAATGAAGTGGCGCGATTGAGCTGCCACCGATTGGCTTTTCCCCCCACCTTTGTAGCTTGGGGCGGCAGAAAAGCTAGAGGTGGCCCTGTCTGAGGTTCATCACTAATTTCTATATAAGGTGTCATTTAGTTCAAAATATGTGGGGTTGGGGGCCAGGAGATGGTAAAATGCCCCCAAAATGAAAAATAACTCAGAGAGAGGGAGGGAGTCATGCAAACCTACCTTGACCCTCAAAAGAGTTGGTCTGACTCTTGAGCAAAGGTCTAGGCCATTCCTTATGTTATCCAGATGTGTCCTACAATCTGTAGTTGGGTTATCTGAGATAGGCAGGTATTATTATTTATTGGTCCACAGACTCTTTAATAGTGTTGAGCCAAAGAACAGTTTGTCTGGGGACTTGCAGGGCAATTTGTTAATTTGCCACAACATTTTCAATATGCTCAGTGGTAACTATGCAGCACAATTCACTGGGAACAATGGAAACTTGTGATAATGCTGCGGTGTTACCATGTGATAAATATCCTGTGTCACCACAGTAGCTGGTCTCTAGATTGAAGCAGACTTTTGCGGTTCAGCAGGGTCAGCATTGGAATATTGTGCACTTGTAAATATTTGAGCACATCTGCTTAGCTCCCTCACAAAAGCCACTGGGAAAAACTACTTCTCATTGTGCCATGCAATGCTGTTACCCTGCTCTAATTGTCAAATCTGTTGAGTTGTTTTTCTCATGCACACAAAAATTAAAAATTACTATCTTCATTCATGATTAATTCAGCTGCAGTGCTGCACGGTGTCACACTGCATTTTTTTAAAGTATTCAATTCCACTTCATAATCAGAAGAGTTTTAATTAACTTTTTGCCAGTTAATCGTTTCCACACACACACACACAGGCTCAAAACCTGAAACTTACCTGCTATTCCCTTAGCACTTCCTTCCTCCCTACAAATTAGAAACCTCTCCTCTTACCTCCTGTTGTTTGCTTGCTGGGGAGATGGCAGTGGTCTAACTCCTACCTCATTTCTAATTTATTTGGGGGAGCAGCTGGCTATTGCTTTCCCTACATCCCGCTCTTTGGATGGCCATGGGATTAGCTGGCTTGCTTGTTCCTTTTACCTTAAGTCTTTGAGGAGGCTCAGAAAGATAAGCCCACCGGAAATGATTCAGGGAGTGGGCTGCCTGCCTGACCACTCATCCTCTCTTCCCCACTTCAAAAGGCTATATGGAGAACAACTGCTGTTGCTATAGCTACTTGCCTTCTTCTGGAGCCTGATATACCCCAGAAAGCTCCATGCTGTTCACTCCCCTGGAGATACTTTCCTTGGAATAGACTTGTTTTGCCACAAGATTGACGATGGGGAGAACTGGTCCTTCCCCTCCTTCCTGCAAAGACATTATCCCCTGAAGAAAGGGTTGCAGTCCAATAGGTCTCCCCTTTTCTGCTTTCAGCCTAGAGCAGGGGTTGGCAACCTCTGGCACATGGCTCGCCAGAGTAAGCACCCTGGAGGGCCGGGCCAGTTTATTTACCTGCTGCGTCCACAGGTTTGGCTGATTGCGGCTCCCACTGGCCGCGGTTCACCGCTCCAGGCCAATGGGGGCTGCAGGAAGGGTGGCCAGCACATCCCTTGGCCTGCGCTGCTTCCCACAGCCTCCACTGGCCTGGGACGGCAAACCGCGGCCAGTGAGAGCCACGATTGGCCAAACCTGCGGACGCAGCAGGTAAACAAACTGGCCCGGCCCGCCAGGGTGCTTACTCTGGTGGGCCGAGTGCCAGAGGTTGCTGACCCTTGGCCTAGAGCAAAAGACAAGGGGCCTGTTGTGAAGAAAGAGACCATATGAAAAGGTGGCCCAAAATAGGACCCACAGCCCATTCGACACTTTGTAAACCTCTGGGAAATGGAGTGAACCCTTAGAGTGAGTTTAGGATTGGTGAAGAAACCCCAAATGGTTCAGCAGGTTTGGGGTTCCACTGTGGAAGTTTGCATAGCATTGTGGGGCCGGTCAGAGAATGTGGAGAGAATATAGAAAATTGGGAGGAACTTCCCCCCCACACACACCTGAGCGCTAACAATTGTTGAAATCTTGGGGAAACTCTCTTTTGTGACTTAACATCACCCCCAGGCAGCTATTTCTTGTACAACTAGCACTTACTCAGCACATCTTTTTAGGTCTTTTTGACTGTGCCAATATTACAGGGGTCATATTTTCACATGGATGAACTGTTCTGGAACAATTTCTCCAATGTATTAGGCACAAACATGCTTTCCATCAACATCAGGCATGCATGTCTTATCTCTCCACCGGGTTTTTATTTCCAGCAATCAGATTTAATGTGCCCACTGCATGGCAAATCACATTCTCCATTTACATTTGTTTCTGTCAGTTCCCTTTGGAGCCTAAAGGACTGGCTGATCTTATGGTTTCTTAATTTTGCTTTCTTGAAGAAATCTACTTCAAGTGGCACTTCCTTAAAGTCACTCGTACCGTTCACTTTCCTTAACAAAACTGTTAGGGAAGGACAGAGAGCGAGACGCTTATTCTTATCTGGGCATGAGAAGATCCAATATGTGCCCCTTGGCTCATTTCTTTAATGCGCGTTAGCACTTGCAGCAGCGTGGCTATGGAGGGACCAGCACTGCACTGTTAGATAAACGTGTATGGCCAAATGCTACTTGTCTGTGAGTGAGGAGAGCAGCAGGATTACTCATCTGAGTAAGGCAAGTAGGATTTAGTGAGTGATAGGACGGTCACCACTATTAATTGTACATACTGGGCCCAATAATGCCCTTGGATGTGTGCACACAACTACTGCTGGGTTAAATGGGATCACGTTCCCAGGAGCTAAATGGGAGAAGCTTCTGCGGTAGCATGGTGATGCATAAAGTGACCGTGCTGCTCCCTTTCACAACTAAAACAGATAGGATTCCCCCAACCCCAGGGCTGAACCTCATTCCGCCACAGAGATTCTACCCAGAAATCAGTGCACTGCAGTCCGATGTTTTTAGGGTAGAACTTTGTATGCTGGGGCCACTGAGTCCATCCTGTTGCATAAAAAGGTGAAAGGAACAACAAAGGGATCCTGCGTGGATTAGAAAAGCCAGTAGAGTCCTCAGATGCTAGTCTTTATTTGTATTCTGCATAAACATCCCTTATGATTTCATAACTTTATTTTGCCTTATTTAATGTTTAACATTTTTACATGTTAACAGCATTAATGAGTAACTTATCAAAGCCACACGGTACTCTCTTTTCGGGAAGCAGTTGCTAGCATAGGGATTGTTAAGAGGATGAAGCCTGCATGAAACTTCTGAAGTACTCAAGTGAAAATGTAGGGCTATTTTCTTTCCCACCACATGGAGATTTCCGAACTCTGGGCCCATCCCATCCTAGCTCTAGCTGACTTCAGCGGCTCCTCATTTTTGCTCACATCAGGACGGTGGACCACATGCTCAACCCATGGGAGGGGGTATTAGGAGAGGACATCTCTCCAAAGATGATGGTGATTCCCTTCCCTGCATTTCATCTGGGGGGGGGGGGAATGGGGTTCACCCCCTCACTAATAAGCCATGGGATTTGCCCCAAACTTAGTGGAGTCTCAGGGACTGCTTGGATCTGAGGAAGGCCACATAGCTCTTGTCCCCCAGTATCCAGTTTCTGGCAGCATGGCTCTGCTGGAATTGTGCTACTAAGGATGCCTCCAATCCATGGCTACCCCTGGCCTGAGGGGCTGTTTCATAGAGAAGGTAATAAAGTCCTATGCTATGGACTCCAACGACACCCCTAGCTTCCCACCTTTCCCTTAGCTCACCCAGACATGCCCCCCAGACTGGCTTTCTTGTCTATTACATTCTGATATAGCCTTCAGACAATGGAGGAGCCAACCATTTTGTGCAAAATAACCCACTCCACCCTCAGCTGAGAAAAACAAACAGAACAAACCCAGCCATTGTCCAATAACTGAACCAAAGCTTGGCTGAACTTCCTTGTGGTTCAGAAAGTTTAGCAAACTCAGTTCCCCATTATTTCTCATTTCCCTGCATCTCTGGGTTTGACTGGGAACGGAAGCAGAAACACCAAAGGTCCATGGGTCACTTGCTGGAGGATTCGCTGCACCTTTAGGTCCTTAAACCACGATTTGAGGACTTCAATAACTCAGACATAGGTTAGGGGTTTGTTACAGGAGTGGGTGGGTGAGACTCTGTGGCCTGCATTGTGCAGGAGGTCAGACTAGATGATCATAATGGTCCCTTCTGACCTTAAAGTCTATGAGCACACTGTGTTCATGTAATTTTTTACTCCATTGGAAACATTCTTCCTTTGTATGTGTTAAGCAATAGTTCAGGACCTAGCCTGGGACAAAGGAAACCTGGGCTGAAGTTCCTGCTCTGCCACCAATTTCCTGTGTGAACCCTGGCCAAGTCACCTAGCCTCACTGTGCCTCAGTTTCCCATCTGTACAATGGGGAATAGCACCACTGCCCCCCTCAGTGATGCTGTGAGGATAAATACATTAAAGATGGTGAGGTGCTCAGATACTACAAGAACAGGGGTTGTATAAGTACCTCAGATCGATATGGGTCATTTTATTCTTACAGGATTCTCCAGCATAGCAGTGTACAGTCAAGAGCCTCGCATCATTTGGATTAGGCTTGGCAAAGCAACAACGTCAAACGAACCTTCAACTCTGAACCATTTGGAGGTTTTCCCATTACTACATTCATCTCTGAATCCTGCATTCCTGCATCACTTGCCTAGCTCTGATTTCAACAATAGGCCTGTGGGTTGCTTTATTGTGACTGGCTCAGGCCTTTATACTGACTGAATATTTTACAACAATACGCGGGTCACAAAATATTCCACATGCACAAGGTGTGTGCAGTGGAGCTGTAGGGCACAGGGCACGTTTGATAGGTTTCACGCTGATTTATATAGCACTGAACATTACAGACAATGAGCAATTAGCCAGGGGGAAATGGAAAGCAAACAGGAAAGCAAGACACCAAGAGCAGGTACATATTTCATGACAGTAGGTTTGGGCATTGACTTGTTGCATAATTGAACAGGGAAAGATAGACGCTGGCAATTGGAAATGATCATAATGTACCAGCTCTGATCCAAAGAGTATGCTGGCACCCTCCCTCAGGGGGCAGGGGATTAGTTTTAATTAGCAGCTCACACCTATGAGATTTGGCAAGGACAAGAGAGGACAGCGGGGTGTTTTCCTACCCATCGAAGTTATTCAGTTCACTCCTTTTCCTAGTCTCATGCAGTAATTTATTTGGTTTTGGTTTGCTTTACGTACCAGCATTGTCACGTACAAGGTGCTAATGGCTACTTCCATCTCTTTTGAAACCAGGTTCCCCTGGGAAACACTCGTTGACTCTGGAAGGAACCAGAATTCTGGCGCTGCAAGGGATGACTTTGCCTCCTTGGTTCCATATGAGGCCTTGGAAAGGCGGCTGTTGGTATTTTGGACAATTTAGTCCACTACCTGGACACTCTGGAGGACAGTATTCTCCTGTAAACATGTGCCTGCACTGGGGATTGTGTTACTGTAGTTTATGGAATTGCCTTTATATTGTTGTTCTACTTTTTTTCCAGATCTGAATCCATATTTGGGGGATGAAAAAGGGGGTTTGACTCAAATCATTTCTGTAACCGACCATTCTGACCATCCTATAACTGTAGTCATCCTGTAATCATCTCAGTCTAAAGTCTTGTCTACACACAAAGCTTGTACTGCTGTAACTAACCTGGTATAGTAAAGCAGTAATGGGTTTTGCTGTGTGTGATTGGAGTTTGCTTTGGGATCTTTTTCAGTGTTTAATAATATTATACAAATCAGAATGCTCAAAACTTTGCATGTTATCATCTGAGAACTATACAAAGGAACATATGTTAAAGAAGACAGGAACCCACCTTTTAACTCCTCTGACATACATTTGACTGAGAATGGAAATGGATAAACGTTTTGCAAAAATAAAAGTAGGAAGTGTCCATCTTCAATAAGAGTCCTTGGTGGTTTCCAAAACAGCCTAAGGGATTTAGACATCTCCTCCACTAAAATTAAAGAAAGATGTGTGTCTCAATCCTGTAGACTGCTTTGAGAATCTCAACATATTTGTCTCTGATGCATGTACATTTCTATGCAATTGCCAGGTTTACCTTATTCTGAATGGCTATCGAGATAAGCTAAAGCAGACAAATGCATAAAAAGCCATATATACCCTGATTTTGGCAGCAGGATTGGTGGGATATATACTTTAAAAGCTCTTAGCAGTTCCATATGTTCTATTTATGGGCATTTTTCAGATGGAAATCTATATTATCCATTTGCAGGCAGATCTTAGAATTAAATCAACTGAACCAACAAATTTAAAAAAGCCTTCAAACATTAAATAATAAATAAAAATATAATGATGACAATAATGAAGCTTAACCAGACCCTTCTCTGCTAATAACTGCCCCCTCCACCTATCCTGTTTCCAAGATGAGGCTATGCATTGCTTTTCTGCCTGGTAAGTGCCAATTGCACATTGGTGCTTCCCTACAGATCTTCACTTTGCACACCAGAATTTTTTCTAGGTATATTCCCTTTCTGATTCTCCTCTGGAGAATCTCTGCTGTGGATTCACTCCCTGGGAAGAAAGGGTCAAATAGATGTTCCCTGTGGGCTATGGATCATGTCTTTCAAAGATGTTTTGTACATGCAGCAGTTTTCAGAAGATGACAGATGTCTAAAATTTTCTTTATTTCTGAATAATCGGCTGCTATTTAACCTCCGTTCTCTCTGATTCAATGTGTTAAGTTGTTTTTCTTTCTTTTTTAACCATATAATAATTTTAACCAATAATTGTGAAATGTATCTTGATGTAATATCATAGCTTTATTTCACTAGCACACTACAAGATGATTCTATAGTGGATGCTGCTATATGCAAGTGCATTTTCTGAATGAAAACTCAGTCAAAAGAGATCTGAAAGAAGACACTGTAGCCTAAAACTTACTAATTTACAAACATCTGAGGGTTAACGCTCTACACTAAGTGTATCCCCAGCTCAGTGAAATATGCAAAGCTATTAATTTTTGTAGGGAAAATTATAGCAAAATAGAAATACATTAGTATAAAATGAATTAGTCTTGCTCTCAGCATGTGAGAATAACAGTAAGACTTATTTATTAATGAAGAGCAACACCTTCAGCAAATGGGGTATTTTGCCATGATTCATAATAAATATATACACCATTACAATAACGTTGTGCTTTAAAAAAAAAAAAAAACACCACCACCCTCTAAACTAAAAACCAGATAAATAAATAGAAGGGGTACTATTTGCTAGAACGAAAATGGGGAAAAGGGGGAAGGGGTCAAAAGTAACAGTCATATCACCAACACAAACAAGAATTTCCAAGTGTTCCTGGATTGCGGGATGGGATGGGATGGGCTGAGACAAATGTGCACTGGGAAGGAAATTCTGCACCCTAGGCCCCACAATGGGAGTGATGCCTCCTACTTAAAGGAGAATGGGGAATTCTTAAAATATAGGTAGGTAGATTGGTAAATAGAGCTAGTCAGAAATATGAAAATTTATATAATTGAAAAATGCTGATTTTTAACATCAGACATTTTTACCAGCAAATTGTTTTATAATAAAACTGGAAAAGGAAAGAAATTTGATTTTTGTTGTTGTTTTGGTTCTTTTTATTTTGTGGTTTCCTACTTCCCTCTCCTACTCCCCTTTTTCTGGTGGCAAAACGGGAAAAGAACAAAGGAGGAGAGAAGCAGTGTGTATGTGTCGGGGGAAGCGGGTTAAAAGGGAAAAAGGTAAAAAAAAAAAGTGAAGCAAAACCTAAAAACTAAAAAAATGAAAACTTTCCAAACT
The DNA here is from genome assembly GCF_016161935.1 of Mauremys reevesii. Classification (NCBI taxonomy): domain Eukaryota; kingdom Metazoa; phylum Chordata; order Testudines; family Geoemydidae; genus Mauremys; species Mauremys reevesii. The sequence goes on along the minus strand of NC_052633.1, from coordinate 22,110,684 downwards.
GAACATTTGTGAACAAAATATCATTCATTTGAAAACCACTAGAATGAAAAGTATTAGGGTTGTTGATTAATCGCAGCTAACTCACACGATTAACTCAAAAAAGTTAATCACGATTTAAAAAATTAATCGTGATTAATCGCACTGTTAAACAATAGAATACCAATTGAAATGTATTAAATATTTTGGATGTTTTTCTACATTTTCAAATATACTGATTTCTGTTACAGGATAGAATACAAAATGTATAGTGCTCCATTTTTTATTATTTTTATTACAAATATTTGCACTGTAAAAATAATAAACAAAAGAAATGGTATTTTTCAATTCACCTTATACGAGTACTGTAGTGCAATCTCTTTATTGTGAAAGTAACTTACAAATGTAGATTTTTTTTGTTACATAACTGCACTCAAAACCAAAACCATGTAAAACTTTAGAGCTTACAAGTTTTAGCAAGGTCGAGACTCACCGGTGTGGCGCTTCCTGCTGGTCTTCCTGGGAATTAGCTGTTTTCCAACCTTGGAGCACCCTCTGCTGGCCGGTGGCTCACCTGCCTCAGGCCCCTGTGTTCCTCCCGGACCCCAGTGCCCCTTTACCTCAGGGTTCTGCCCCAGCAGTACCCCCACACTCTGGGTCTCCTTTCCCAGGGGAACCCCCCAACCCTCTACACCTACCTTGCCTCAATGGCTACTGCCAGTCATCATCTAGCCCCCTTTCTCTGGGGCAGACTGCAGTCTGTACTGGCCACTCATCATTGGCAAGGGAGTTGAACTAGCTGCCTCTTGCCTATTCCCAGGCTGCACCTCCCAGCCCCAGTACCTGAATAGGCCTTTATCAAGGCCACAGCCTGGGGAGTTGCCAGGCTGGAGCTCCCCAGCTCCTCTTGCCCTTCTCCAGCACTGCTCTGTCCAAGGTACACTTTGCTACTTCAGGCAGCTAGGTCCATCTCTCTCCAAAGCTAGAGAGAGACTCTGACCCAGCTCCTCCCTTAGGCCTTCTTATACTCCCAGCCCGACCCTGATTGGCTCCCCGGGGCAGCCCTTTCCCAGGACTGTTTTTAACCCCTTCCACACCAGAGTGGGGTGACCACCTTGCTACACAAGTCCACTCAGTCCTACTTTTTGTTCAGCCAATCGCTAAGACAAACAAGTTTGTTTACATTTGCAGGAGATACTGCTTCCTGCTTCTTATTTACAATGTCAACTGAAAGTGAGAACAGGCATGAGCATGGCACTTTTGTAGCTGGCGTTGCAAGGTGTTTATGTGCCAGATATGCTAAACATTCCTATGCCTCTTATGCTTTGGCCACCATTTCAGAGGACATGTTTCCATGCTGATGATGCTTGTTAAAAAAAGAATGCGTTAATTACATTTGTGACTGAACTCCTTGGGGGAGAATAGTATGTCTCCTACTGTTTTACCCACATTCTGCCATATATTTCATGCTATAGCAATCTCGAATGATGAGCACATGTTCGTTTTAAAAACACTTTCACAGCAGATTTGGCAAAATGCAAAAAAGGTAACAATGTGAAATTTCTAAAAATAGCTACAGCACTCGACCCAAGGTTTAAGAATCTGAAATGCCTTCCAAAAGCTAAGAGGGACGAGGAGTGGAGCATGCTTTTAGAAGTCTTAAAAGAGCAACACTCAGATGCGGAAACTACAGAACCCAAACCATCAAAAAAGAAAATCAACCTTCTGCTGGGGGCATCTGACTCAGATGATGAAAATGAACATGCATCGGTCTGCTCTGCTTTGGATTGTTATCAAGCAGAACCCGTCATCAGGGTGGTTGAAACATGAAGGAACATATAGATCTTTAGTGCATCTGCCACGTAAATATCTTGCGATGCCGGCTACAACCATAACAGGTGTTCACATAGCCTCACTTTCAGGTGACATTGTAAACAAGAAGCGGGCAGCATTATTTCCTGCAAATTGCAACCAAACTTGTTTGTCTGAGCAATTGGCTGAAGTAGGACTGAATGGACTTCTAGGCTCTAAAGTTTTACACTGTTCTATTTTTGAATGCAGTTTTTTTTGTATATAACTCTACATTTGTAAGTTCAACTTTCATGATAAAGAGATTTCACTACAGTACTCGCATTAGGTGAATTGAAAAATACTATTTCTTTTGTTTTTTACAGTGCAAATATTTGAAAATAAACATAAAGTGAGCACTGTACACGTATTCTCTGTTGTAACTGAAATCAGTATTTGAAAATGTAGAAAACATCCCAAAATATTTTAATAAATGGTTTTCTATTATTAACAGTGTGATTAATCACGATTAATTTTTTAATTGTGCAATTAATCACAATTAATTTTTTTAATCGCTTGACAGCCCTCAGAAGTATTGAAACAATTTTCATTAAATACATTTTTCAGCCAGCTCTGGTGAGTGATGTCAGAGCTGCGAGGATAGGATTTGCGAGGATAGGATTTGGGGAGGTGTATTTGAGCATAATCAGAGCAGACACTGAGGTTTTTAGAAACCAGCAGGACCAAGCTGAGTTCAACATGCCATAGCAGGAATGACTTCTCATTTGTTTACTTTTGGTTTTCTGGTTGGCACGAGTGGCATAATGCAATTCAGACAACTAACTTAAATGCATGAAAGGCCTTGATGTCAGTGCCTAGAAAGAATAACTCTATTAGAAACAAGGTAAATCAATTTCTCCCAGGATACAAAACATTCAGGTCATGTACTTCCTCACATGCCGTGACTGACATGTTCACTTTACCTTTAATCTATAGCACCAACATGCTACTTTTAGGACACAATAGCACTTTCCCTGGGTCGGAGACATCTGCAAATTAGCTTCCTATTGTCTTGATAGCACATGGCATTGAAGGGGACACCAGACTTCTAAAACCAGAAAGAAGTGCTAGAGGATGTGGCTCTTTAAACACTGAGCTGAACAGCTTGTGAACCATTACTAGCGAAAAGTGTCAGCTAAGATTAGCACAAACATCAAACAAAGAGAAAATAAACAGCTATTGTATGGGCAGAAATGGATTTTCAGCTTCTACAGTAAATAAAAAAATGTGCTGTCTTAGTCAGTGCCCCTGTGATGATACAGTCTGCAGAATTTTTACTGGCAGGCTGCCATACTTATTTTCATTTATCTGCCTCAAAGCACCATTTCAAAAAGTGCAAAAGCATGTTGTTGATCGAGTAGATTGTTTATAGCTGAACTGAGTATTTCAGAACAACATGCATTGTAATAAAGCGGGGGAGGGGAGACAGACGCATACACAGCTGCAGCTTCTTGAATCCTTTGTCAAAAATGACTGCCAGAAAGCCAAGGAGCATTTATTCTGTCCTAGGAAATGCAGTAAGTGAATCCCTTCCAACCACATTAAGTGACAGGAATGAACAAAAGCCATAAAATCCACTTCCTAAAACACTTTTCCAGCACCTTGTGCCCATATTTATGGTGCTGACCTTTGACATGTGCTTTGCTATTCAGTGATGACCTGGCTGATGGTAAATCCTGGATACCCATCATCCCTGTGAGCCTTTTGAGGTTGCCACTGGAACTAGAGGGCTTAGGGAGCAAACAGCAAAAGAAGACTTCTTGTGATTAGCAATCTTTTGGGTAGGAAAATGTATTCCAAAATAATTGTGTAAATAAACCCCAAACCACTGCTGTAAGAACAAATGGATGCTCCCTAATAGCTTGCTTGGTTACATACCGTAGCTGGGGCGATCCAGTCATTCAGTGACAATGATGGAAGCCAACATGGTCTATTCCAAATGCCAGATCTTAACATGCCAGAGAGGCCACAGCAAAAGTGAGGAGGGGACTTAACATGACTTTAGGAGATAAAGCGATTTGCTAACCTGACTCTGAATTCACAGAGACTTCAAAGCCAACCCACAAGCAGCGGGACTGTGATTGCTGTGGCAAACAGCAGCACACAAGGCATGCGGCCCAGCAGTTCTGATCACTAATAAGGGTTTGTTTCCCCAGCAGACACAAGACTACACTGACGAATAAGAACACTAGCACCCACAAGACCTCAGTTATTCAAATCTTAAAAATACAACCGTTGCAGGGTGCTTGGGCCACTGATATATGTAAATGTAGATCCTTGCCCCACCCCCAATGCAGGCCTGGCTCCCACGGTAACCTTCCACATAATGCCCACAGAGGCTGGCATGGAAATGAGTTCCGTATGAGGAGGGACTCTGCCCACATACCTCACTGGACCCCTGGGCAGGGGCAGAGGGCAAAGCCCTCTGCACTAGGGGTGAGTTTCACCCACTGTGTGATTGGAATAACTTTGGTTCCTGCCAGTTTGCTCAGCAGACGTTTGGAGTGTTCACAGGATATTCTTTATGGCTCGATCCTGCCAGGCACAAATCACTCCCCAGTTTTGCTGAGCACCCTCAGGTTCCCTGGGAATCAGTGGTGTGGAAGGCACTCAGCACCTCACAGCAGGGCTTGGTACTTTACCACATCGAGCTGGTTGCTGATTTCCATGCATTTTCAGATGCCATATTTTCTACATTAATATTGAACCCACCAAGTCTTTCAAGGCCCATCTTTCCAAACCTCAAGTTCCCAGATGCTTTTTAATACCCTTCTCAATGGTACAATAAAAGCGGGATATTTTATTACTTCTATGAATTATTATCCTAATTTATCATTTGCCAGTCTTTTTTTTTAAACTTCAAAATCTGGACTGTATTTTCCCTACACCAAAATATGCTGCACCCATCACATATTTTTCTCTGAAAAACTGTAGCCTAATTTTTAAATAGGCACAAGGAGGATTTTTCTGAAAGGGCGCAGTATCTTTGTCTCATTGTCACTGACGTTGTTTTACATCTTTCCAAGAAATGCTTAAAGGATTTCCTAAAATAAAGAAGATAACCTAGAAACGTACACAAAAGATTGAAGCTGAATTAATTGGTTATGAAATCTTCTGAACTTTGATGTAATATACACTTCTGGGATGATTCACAAGGAGCCATACTTTTTAAATAAAAGCATCAAGCACCTCAATTATCTGGAATGCATATGCTGGGCACAGTCGGAAGCCTTAGAACATGTGCAGTCTGTGCACCACACATAGTAGACACCCAAGACAAGGGAGTGTAAGATATTCAGGGTCTGATTCAAGCCCATGGGAGTCAATAAAAATCCATCGTAGAAAGGTAGGGCTAATAGGGACCTCAAGGGCTCATTTAGTCCATTGTCCTGCCCTGAGGATCAGGCCTTCAAACAGTAAGGCCCAGATCCTCAAAGTTATTTAGGCACCTTAGATGCCTTAATACCTTTGAGGATCTAGGCCCAACTTCCTACTGTGATATGCTGCAGGCGTGATATGAGCCTAGGGTTGCCAGCTTTGTAATGTTTAAAACCTCCTGCCCCACCTCTTCCCCTCATGCCCCATCCCATCTCGTCCCCAATGCCCTGCCCCCATTCGCTTCTCTTCCCTCCTCCCCCCGTTGCTTGCTGCCAGGCGCGGCTCCAGGCACCAACACGCCAAGCGCGTGCCTGGGGCGGCAAGCCACGGGGGGTGCTCTGCCGGTCGCCGCGAGGGTGGCAGGCAGGTTGCCTTTGGCGGCTTGCCTGCAGAGGGTCCGCTGGTCCCGCGGCTTTGGCGGACCTCCCGCAGGCACACTTGGGGCAGCAAAATACCTAGAGCCGCCCCTGCTCACTGCTCTTCCCTTCTCCCCCTCCCCCGCAGCCCGTGTCAGGAGAGACTCGCCTGTGGAGTCAGGGCTGGGAGCTGCAGCTGCCTGACACAGGTAGGAAGTGGCCCCAGCTGAGCAGGGGCTGGTGCAGATGATGAGCCGGTGCCTCCCTGCCTCCCTTACCTGCAGTAATCGGACTTTGGGCATCCAGTCAGTAGATCTGACTGGACACTGTCAGGTCCCCTTTTCATCCGGACTTTCCAGTCAAAAACCAGCACTTGGCCACCCTACAATGAGCCAGAACAACAAGCTGAGTTTCCACGGCAGTGATGTGGCAGGTGGATACACATAAAGACAATCCAAGTGTTCTTTGGGGGTCATGGAAGCTGTTTGCATGGACAGAGCATATTAAACAGGCCTAACACTCTAGGGACTTGCCTAGACTGGGAAAATGATCTGTTACTAACACTGGGTGTTAGCAGTGGGGTGCAGATGAACTGATGCTGAACATGGTTGATATGCCGCAAGGGACAAGAAAAAAAACCATGTTTGGATTCATTTGAGAATGTGAGGTTTTATTAACGTACAACCCAGTTTCAGATCTGTGAAAAAGAAGAGCTTTCAACTTGTCAAAGCAATTTTAAGGCTGGAAGTAGTGAGGACTAACACTAGTTCCTTTTTCTTGTTGTTATTCTGTTATAAACAAAGCCAAAGAAACTCTTGGCGAGTCTGCCAGAGCAAACTCTTTGGAAGATGTTCAGTATGACTGTATTTTGCTGAATACCTGCTTTATGCTTTTGACTATAACTAGCTTGACAGCTGACAAAGTAAAAATTTCTTTTTTCATCTCACCTCACAATTTGAGAACCAGAGACTTGGGGAAAGTAATACTACAACCTCCTTGCAATGCATTCAGTGCAGTTCACTGAAATGGTTCCCTTGTATCGTACGGCTTCATTTTTAGCTTGAGAAAGAGGGAGCTGGGAAGTGCAAATTTCCTTCAGAATTCAGGGAGCCTCATTTCCCAATGCTTTATACCCTTTCACCCTAGATATGGAGTGTCACAGCCAACACCCAGATAATGGGGACTGCAAGGCACTTCCTTCAAAGCACCTCAGTTCCGCCTTGTAAACTGTAATTTAATACAGAGACTAAAAGATTTCTGCTCTGTCTGTACAGCATCTGGCACAATGGGGCCCTGACCCATGTCTAGGGCTCCTGCACACTACTGCAATGCAAATATATAATAATGCCCTGCTGTGTAAAATACAAGACTGTCTGAGAAAGACATTTCCTCAAATGCTCAGGAATTATAAATGGCTTCTCATCCAAATGTGATGAGGAAAAAACTGCCTAAATCCAGCAAAAAGGAGAGATGACATCGCCCTACGTGACAATCTGCCACCGAATGAGGAATGGACAGTGCTCACAAATGGACACAAGGGATCAGACCCCAAGCACGGTATGTAATCCTACCCTGGGCAGGTCGTTCCTGCCTCTGACTGATACTGGAGGCGTTTGTCTTTTTCTTGCGCATTGGCATCATGTCTACAGCTTGTCAAAGCAATAAAAGCTCAGAGAACTGAAATAGCTAGTGTGTCTGTAACACTGTCCTCTACTGGATGGACTCAGAACAACGTCACTGTGTACTAAAGCCCCTAACGGGTTCTTTTAACTGAGCGAGTGGGGGCCTGGGCTTTATCTGAGTTCTAGCTTAGCTGTCATCATTAATTTGCAAGTGGCCAGGGTGTTCATCGTTATGACAACTGTCAAGTTCCTAGCTGAGCTTTTAAACAAATTTTAAAAAAAGACTGTGTGACTTATTAAATCGAAACCGAAACAGGAATTGAATATGCTGCATGTGTGCCATGTCATGAAATTAATGTTGCTCTTGAAAACCTTCACTGGTGCATTTTCTGACTTTCTGTGGTTTCAACTGTATAGACCTAGTGTTGCCTCAATGCACTTAATTTCCTGGTTTTAAAAAACAAGGGGAAATGTGCCATGTTTAATAATGTTAGCATTAAGATGGCAGCAATTCGACTGTGACGTTATTCATGATTTGTATTGAGGTAGTAGCTGGCAGGCCCAATCATAGACCAGGGCCCCATTTTGCTAGGTGCTGTACAAACCCATAACAAAGACAGTCCCTGCCCCAAAGAGCTTACAATTTAAATATAGGACACAAGACAACAGAATGGAACAACAGACAGATGGGAGGGATCACAGAGAAGCAATGAGACAATACTGGTCAGCATGAAAAGCAATGTTCAGAGCTCACAAGCTGTTCAGCCATTGCTGAGGGGTTGTTGTTTGTGGTGAGCATCACAGCAGAGAGGAGCGTTTTAAGGAGGGATTTGAAGGACAATGTGGTGGCTTTGTGGTTGTTACCAGGGACTGCTCCCACATTTGAGGGACAACCTGGGAGAACGCACAAAAGTGCTTGTTTGAACATTTAGCAAGCAGACTCTGGAGACTGGCACCACTAGCACAGCAGATGCAGGGGTCAACACCTGGGTAGCATGTCAGAGATGAAAGGCAGGGCGAGAATAGGCTGTGAAGGGCCTGGAAAGGAAAGGGGAGAAGTTTGTGTTTGCTGCAGTGGAGAAGGGGGAGCCACTTCATTCCAATGAATAGGCTGTGATGGGGGATGTTCTCACCTTTACTGCTGTGGATAATTTCCCATCACAGTTTACATTGTGTCTTCACAACAGGAAAAGACAAAGTCCTTTTAAAATAAAAGCTCTATATCTTCTGAGTGTTTCTGGATGCACATGTTCATTAATAGCTAGGAAAAGAAACAAGTTGATATTTCAATTCAACTGAAAACAAGCTCATTTGTTTTGGATTTGGTGTTCTTGTATATAGTGTCAACACTGGATTAAATCTGTCCAGTTCTGTAGGAGGGCCAAAGAAGCTTGTTTTGCTCTAATAGAATGTAAACTTTTCTACGCATTCTGCTTCTGTCCAGAGTCTTACTTGGAACCTTTTCATCTCCCCCATTGCTCTTTTTTCTGGATGACTAATCCTGCCTTCTTTTCCCAGATTTGTACCATTTCATACCCAACTATTTCTTTGTCCTATAACAGCATTTGTAGGTCTAAATACTTCTTATTCTTCCAAAACTGAAGCTTCTTCCACAACGAAGATAATAGACACCAATTATGACACTTTTATGGCAGGCCCATGGGTGCACAAATATGCCCAGATCCTGCTACTTTCCTCCTTTCTCTGAGGTCTGAGGCATAATGGCTGTAAGCTGAACATTTTGGATCCTCAGATACATATCGTGTTTGCTTTTTTGGGGGGGAAGATTCAGATGAATTTTGATTTACTCTGAAGGGGTTCACTCATCCTCTTTATTAACAGTATCTACTGGGGTGTGATAGTGTTCACTTACATTGTACGAAAAATAATGGCCTCCCTTTCAAGAATAATGGGGATAAATTCTATGGTGTGGGGTATGCAGGAAATCAGACTAGATTATCGAGTTCTCCCTTTTGGCCTTACAGCCTATAAACAGAACCATGTTTGAAAAAGGAGGTCCCACAGGGGCTATACCCAGTGTCTAATTCTGGTACCCATAATGCTCAAGTACAATTCCTATTGATATCAAGATCTCTGGCTTAGCTCAAAAGTTGGTTTGTGCCAGGATGTTACAATATCAGTGAGAGTACTGTGGGGTATTTGTCCTGCATCTCACGCTAAGCTTTTATTTTTTTACAAACACTTTCTATTTGTCCAGGGAATGTTAGAGTAGCTTGGTTTATGTTTACCCTTTGAAATGAGTGAGTTAGTTTAGCTAAAATAAGAACTTACCCAAAACATAAACTAAAACTGAAGCTTAGCTGAGTGTTGTAAAAGCTTGGTTAACATATCTTTACACTCCCCACCTCCCATCATGCTGGTTGATCTAAGTGAGTTATCACAAAAGACTTCCAGGTATAGGGCCAGGTTTCTCTCCAACATCTACTTGGGGGAGGTGATGTTGGGTACAAATAGTTTCCTCCATTCATGCCACGGCCAGGAACAATGAAAGTATCTACATGGGGCTGTTCAGGGGCTGCTCCCTCCATACGCACCCAGAGTTGAGAAGGAGGAGGGGCAATGAGTCACTATCCTTGCACATGGTGCTGACCAGCAACCTGTCTACATTAGCATTTTTTTCACAAAATGTCCTTCTGTTGCAACTCCAATGGCAGGAGTGTTCATGTAGAGAAGAAACTATGAGGGACTGGCATTTTAACCCGTGCTTTCCAGATCTGCTCTTGACAGGGTAGGTTAGCTCTAGCCAAGTGCCACTAGTCCTCCAATGCTTCCCACAATTCCCCCATGCGCCCAGAAAGAACAGACACATTCTCCCACAATTCAATGAGAAATAATTAACAGTGGCTTAGTTTACGGAGACACAAAGAACCATGGGATATGACTGAGTCCTAGTGACCACACATGAGGAGTGCAGCACCAGTTGGAGTGCAGAACTCAAGTATTATTTTGCACTTGAGGTAGGCTAACTTGAAAGGAGTAGAACTCGAATTAACTCTGCAGTGGAAGACACAGTCTTAGTGAACAAGTGGAGCTAGGATTTGCAAGCATCCTCGTAAAACAGTGTCCAACAGCATGTACACAGGGATTGATGGCCCTATATGGCACTTAACCTCTGTTTACTTCTCAAGGCCACCATTTTTTAACAAGGTTACCATCCCTGATGAAGTGCAAATATCATCATGTGTGTACATTACTGGCATATCAACAATTGAACATTAATAAAAATAGACCTTGAGGATTAACGCAGCAACACACTTGTACTTAATTACTAAAGAGAATTTCTAATAAAGGAAACCTTTCCTTTTGTTCCTAAAAAGGTCAAAGTCTTCTTTTCTTTACATGACAATGGGGAAAAAAGACACAGTTTAGCTTTCTTCATGTGGATTAAATTATTTCCATCCATGAGTTAAAAAAAAAAATCCTTCTCACAGACCTTCACCAACATTTTTGTGTGAGATCCACAGCTTCTGATGTCTCTGTTCCTTCAAATATTAATTTAATTGCTGAACAAAGCAATAAAGATTTACTGCTCATCTTAAACATTAATCCTTTTTATTGACTTCCCAGCCAATAAACTCGGCTCTGAACTGTCAACAAATTCCCTTCAGATTTATTTGAGAAACAGAGGGGCTATACTACCTGTACATGTGTTAGAAGCTGCTCACTTCCCTGCTGAAATAAGTTTCATTTGCACTTCTGAACTATAAACAGTGACTCTGTTTATCTTCTTTCCTCTTAAGACGTGCTTCTGTGCCCACTGAAATCAGTGGGGCTTTGCCAATGGGATCAAGGTCAAGCAATTGATTTGTTTACAGTTTTATAGTGGATGATTCTCTACCACTTGTTGCACTGAGTGAATCTCAGTGAGACACATAACAGTTAAGTAAAGATTCCTATTTCTGTCTTCTAGGAAGAACTTCAGTGGACTCAGCCCAAATTGTATCTTGACTTTAAAACCTAAATTAGACAGCCTGGACCCAGTACTGATGAGCACCCTTTTGCACTACTTAACTCTAGACCAGGGAAATGGGAGGAAAGGCAGGGAAAGTGTGTCAGGCTGGGTCTAAAGCAGAATGACTCCGTGCTGACGCTGATGATTCATCTAGCGCACAGACACTGGACCCAATTCTCCCCTTACTCACACCATTACATGGCAGGGAATAGCTCCACTGAAGCCCATGCAGTGTCAAAGAGTACAGTAAGTGAGGTGGGAATTGGGCCCACTGTCTGTATCTAGGAAGTGTGAGGCATTAAAAACTCCCTCTCCAAAGTTCTAGTGCCTTTTGTCAAGTGCTTTGCAGGAGCAGCCACATTAGCTTATGTGACATCAGCCAGCTATAATCACCTGAGCACTTCTCACATGCAGTGTTTAGTGGATGGCCAGGCTGTGTAGATACACAAGCCAGCACTTAAGAACGGCCAGGCTCACTTTTATGATCAGATCTGGGGTGGCCCTGCTTCCCTACTTGGTGTCACATGTACAGCAGGTTTCATGCTCTTAACGTTTCCCAGAAATTCAAAGTGACAGAACCGGAGGTATCGCAATCTGGAACTCTTAACTTTAGTAAACTAGTGAGAATACTGGAATGTGTATGTTCCTTATTTAACTGCGTCTCCAGCTTTTCTTATACGCTGCTAAACACAGCAGCCCAGGATACATATTAGACAACTAACATCTGGACTGAATATCTATTAGGACCGTATGCTCAGCCACAGCATCATACTGTAGACTGGGAAAAATCCAAGCCAAACGGGACTCGGATATTTTCAAGGGTCAAAAATAAAGTCATTTTGATTTTCACAACTCCAGTGAATATGGCATATTGGCCTGTGTTATACACTCATACAAAAGTCTCACTGCAGAAATAACCTGAATTTTAAAATGGGAAGCAGGTTAAGCATCATGGTTGAAAACAGATGCATCCCAGTGAGATTTTCTCCTAGGAAAGTCCTGAGCATGAGAATGCTAAGTGCTCCTGTCTTCTAAATGAAAACCAGCAGTAAGTGAAATGGATGCACTGCGGTTGTGTTCTCACACTGATGTAATAAACTCCAGTTTTCCCCCAATAGGTTTCTCTCGGTTTACCGCTGAGAGGGCTACATGTGCCCTAAATGGGCAGGCATGGGAATGTGTAGCTTACATAAAGAGAAGCAAACATGTAAATGTCATAAAAGCCCCTCAAGACAGTTGATGGAACGCAGTCCAACTCCCTTGCTACTGAGTAATAAATTCAGAGCACATAGCGCAGCAAGAACAATTTTGCACATAACAGAAAGCTGGTGGAAATGGGCCTTTTAGCCAACTTTGAGCCTGGAGCAGAAAAAAACAGACCTCCACAGTTTCACAAGTATCTTTCTAGGCAAAATTCCACATGCATCCCAGCGTGTTTGTAGTGTGATCATTAAGGGCCTTGGCCAGCAGAGGCTAATACTGTTCCTTTACGGAGAAGTGTCTAGTTCCCACCTGACCTAATTTTCTGTAACTGAGGCAGGGGAAGCAGTGCCTCACTCACCTCAAGCCACGGATGAGGCATACACAGATCTGGAATTCAGGCAGGAATTGGTATTTTGTTTTTCTTGCACTACCTAGATTTCAAGCTAATGCTTTGTATGTTCTTGGGGGCACTGTCCTTCTTAAGTGGCCAATCACTTATCTCACACTGAATAAAAGGAATAGATGTAGCAGTACTAGAAGCACCAGAGAAGGCGCTATTTTTAAGAGCTCGTAGATAATTTTCCATCAAACATTTTTTTGGGGGGGGGGGCGAGTGAGGGGGACTAGAGAATGGCTTCCCGCCCTAAAGATTTTTACCATTTTTAAATGGTTTTCAGTTTATTTTATTTCAAATATATATATATATGCAAGCCATTAATAAACAACTTCTTTTTGGAAATTTCTGGCAAAATAAATACATGAATGAATACATAAGCTGTATTGGGAAGGCCTCTTTTTTCTTTTCTTTTCTGTTAATGACTCAGGCACCAGAGTTGGAGAGTATGGAAAGTACGTGAAGGATGAATGAAGGTGGACTGCCCAGTCAGAATGCAGTACTAATTAGAGGAAATATGATAATCAGAAATATTTTAATTAGTACTGATTCTTCTCTGGGTCATGCCTTCTTTATTCCTTTCCTTCCGCTGTCTTCTGTGTCTCCCCCTTCCAGCTCCCAGTGCCATCCTCCCTCCCTCCCATTCCCTCCACCCCACTTCACATGTCCGTCACTGGCACCTCTTGTGCGGGGAGGGGTTTCTCTACCCATCATATGCTTCACCGGTGCAGGGACTAACAGACTGATATGTTCATGGCTCGCACACAGAGCAATTTGAGAAAAACAAATACTTCCGCTGGAAGGCTGCAACACAGCAATACTTTATTTCTGAATGATAACACACAAGATCCCCAAAAGAAAGAGACAAAACAGGCTGCTCCCTCAAACAGGGAGGCACAACTCAATCCTCCTCACTCTAGGCCTGCTTTCTGCAGACTGACTCTCTGAACACACACTTCCCTACAGAGCCCCATAGCCTGGAAGCAGGACTAGGATACCACTCAGGATTTAAAGTGACAGTTTGTAATTTTGAACATGCCACACATATGTGCACATTGATGTCCCTGAGGTCGGAGTTAAGCTTTTCTATTATAGCACTATGGTGAGAAATCTAGTGTGTGTTTTGCAGGGATATCAAATTCATTCTGAAGAGAGGGCTTAATTCTATTTTTAGCTATGGTCTCTTGGCCAGGGTTAAAATGTAGAGCTCCATAATCCTCTCAATCTACAGCAGATTTCCGACTGATATCAATGGGAAGTTTACACAGTGATCAACTGTTGAGCATGGCCTTTGTGTAGTAACTAATCTCACACTTTACTCCCAGAGGCCACACGTGTAATACATGAAATTGTACCAGATTCAAAGGAGAGCAAACTAACTAAAGTGACGTCTTCAGCTGGGTCCCTCAATACATCTTAGTACTTCTTGGGTGAAACTCTAGCCCCTTTGACTTCAATGGGATCAGAATTTCACCTTTATTTTCTGCATCCACCATCTAACGTTGTAAATTCTCTGAGGCAAGGATTGTCTCGATGTTTGCGGCTTACACATCGCCTACCATACTGTAGGTGCCTGAAAAATAGCAAATAATAATAGCTTTACTGGTCGACTTTAACCTCATAAGACTTATTGCAACTGATGGAGCTTTCAGACTCTCAAAACGTCAGCGGAAACAGTGCCAAAAGTACACCCTGTGCCTTACAAAACCTAATCAAATGCACAAGTTCCCAGGGAGGGCAAGTGAATAAAACAGCTGTGAGCTTTCTAGACCAAGACATTTTCATAGTTGATAGCACAGTCACCGCTACAGAAAACCCAAGGTATCAAAGAATGAAAAGAACCATATTTGTAAACACCTATGTCCAAACTGCCTTTTCTGTTTAAACTCAAACTTCCCAGAATTAATTGTTCTAGGATAGATAACAACCTATCTGAAATTTTGCATAGAAAGGATTTTTTTGGTTAATTTAATGGAGGTGCTGGTAGTGGTGTATGTTGGAGGGAGAAGAATTGTTTGATAGGATTTTGTCAAATTCTGGTTTAGAATAGAAATGAAATTGCATCCTTAACCACACAGTCAATACTGTGCTATCATAATACTGCAGTTCTATATTGTTTCACCAGTAATACCTCTTTTTGAACAGACAATGGGGCTGGAAGGCATAATCTTCATGCGGCGATCCAGAAATAGAACTGACCTACCTCCAAATAAATTTCCTTTAGGACCCCTTACATGTATTTAGTCAGAAGGATTTTCTCTTTCTCTGATCAGGATTGAATGTGAATCATGATCTCAGTGATGAAAAGCCAGTAATTCACTTCACTAGTCAGCTCTCCATCCGCTAGGTTCATTTATTAAATTAAATTCCAGCTGTTGCCTGATATTCATTTCTCTTCCCTTCCCCCTGCCCTCTAACACACACACACACACACACACACACACACACACACACACACACACACACACACACACACACTCTCTCTCTCTCTCTGACAGAAATGCTCATAAATAAGGTTGTACTATTTAGGCCCCTCCCTAACAGCCAGCTAATTAAATATTTTCAGTCAGATAGAAAGATGTAAAACTAGCACTGCTTAATCAAAAATGAACAAATAAACAAAAAACCCAAACAACCCCACAACCAAAACAAAACCAGGGCAGAATCCAAAGCTGGTGTGAATGGACATAGCTGCCTGCAATTTAATGACAGGTTTCAGAGTAGCAGCCGTGTTAGTCTGTATCCGCAAAAAGAACAGGAGTACTTGTGGCACCTTAGAGACTAACAAATTTATTTTAGCATGAGCTTTCGTGAGCTACAGCCAGGAGCGGCTCTAAGAATCCCGCCGCCCCAAGCAGCGCGGGGTGCGCTCTGGCGGTGCCGGTCCCGCGGCTCCGGGGGACCTCTGACAGACGTGCCTGCGGAGGTTCCGCTGGTCCCGCTGCTCTGGTGGAGCTTCCGCAGGCACGTCTGCGGGAGGTCCACCCGAGCCGCGGGACCAGCGAACCCTCCGCAGTCATGCCTGCGGGAGGTCCCCCAAAGCCGCGGTTCCGGTGGACCTCCCGCAGGCATGACTGCGGAAGGTCCGCCGGAGCCGGCTGCCGCCCTGCCGGCAAAATGCTGCCCCGAGCGCGCGCTTGGCGCGCTGGGGTCTGGAGCCGGCCCTGGCTACAGCTCACTTTTTCGGATGCATAGAATGGAACACACAGACAGGAGATATTTATACATACAGAGAACATGAAAAGGTGGAAGTACGCATACCAACTGGAAGAGTCTAATCAATTGAGATGAGCTATCATCAGCAGGAGAAAAAAACAAAACAAAAAAAACTTTTGAAGTGATAATTGAGATGACCCATAGAAGGTGTGAGGAGAACTTAACATAGGGGAATAGATTCAATTAGTGTAATGACCCAACCTGTTTAAACCTAAGTTAATTGTATCTAATTTGCATAGTAATTTGAGTTCAGCAGTCTCTCTTTGGAGTTTGTTTCTGAAGTTTTTTTGTTGCAAAATTGCCACCTTCAAGTCTGTCACTGAGTGGTTAGAGAGGTTGAAGTGTTCTCCCACTGGTTTTTGAATGTTATGATTCCTGATGTCAGATTTGTGTCCATTTATTCTTTTGCATAGAGACTGTCCGGTTTGGCCAATGTACATGGCAGAGGGGCATTGCTGGCACATGATGGCGTATATCACGTTGGTAGATGTGCAGGTGAACGAGCCCCTGATGGCGTGGCTGATGTGATTAGGTCCTATGATGGTATCACTTGAATAGATATGTGGACAGAGCTGGCATCGGGCTTTGTTGCAAGGATAGGTTCCTGGGTTAGTGTTTATGTTGTATGGTGTGCGGTTGCTGGTGAGTATTTGCTTCAGGTTGGGAGACTGTCTGTAAGCAATTTAATGGAGCTTTGATGATTTATGCCAGCTGTAGACCTGGCCCAGCATCTCCAAAAGCCCCCATGGTAGCCACATTATGCCAATTTTTCTGAAGATTAAGGGCTTGTCTACATTACCCTGCAGTGGGGACTATGGGATGTGAGTTGCAGGGCTGGCTAAAATGTTGCACTGTAACTGCCCTGTGTAGCCCCTGCTAGCATGAACCAAAAGGTGCCCAGCTCATGTTAATGTAGTCCTGCAACATTAATGTGAACTCTGTACCTTTTCGTTTGTACTATCGGGATATACGCAGGGCAGTTACAGCGCCATGCTTTCGCCCACCTTGCATCTCACATCCCATAGTCCCCACTGCAGAGCCATGCAGACATGCCCTAAATGCATCTAGGGAGGATTTTGCGCCAAGGAAAAATTTTCAGCTCTCCGGCCAGATACAGGACTGCATTGCTGTTACTAGCGTTCACAGCAACTGTCTGTCCATGCTTTACAACTCCCACTGTGGCCTTTCCTTTTCTGAACTGTTCTTCCAATAACTTTAAGGTGTGAACTTCATTCAGACCAACTCTGCACATATCCTCTAGAGACGCAGTTTTGCATTTAGACCTGCCCTGGCTTACAAACCTTTCAGTACAAAACTCATGTCCTTCAAACCCTGCCAAAATTAGAATCTGCTACTAAACCAAATCACTTGAACATCATAACGCTGGAAAAAAAGGTGAAGTAAAAATTCTGGAGCAGTATCTGGTCCAATATTTGAGAAAGTGAGACAGCAAACTCTCTTCTTTCATGATCCATTAATATTTTTAAAGATCAAATATATTACCTACTCTAGATCAAATTCTGCCCTCTCTTGTAGATCTGTGTTCAGAGTTTAGCCTAATATATGCCCTTCCTTAAAGGTTTTGCCATAGAATTTCATTATTACTGTGAAGGAAATAAAAGTGGAACTGATCGTTTTTTTTCACTGTAATATGGAAGCCAATTTATTAAAGTAATTTTTAAAATGATTTGCATGTTAAGAATTTTTAACTTAAAAAACTTTATGAACCTTGCTTTTGGCATCTTGAACATCATAAAACCCCAGTGTGTTTGTTCTGCTTGATGTCAGACAATCTACATTATTGTCAGGTTAATCATCTTACATACAAATAATTACCCCGATAAAGCAAATGTTGAAGGACACATGGCAAATGAGACTGACACACTTTCTCAATCTGATGAGTTTGAATTTAGCTGAGATTAGAATTATTAAACCACGGCTCAATTATATTTCATTGCATTGTGTTGCTGACACGTACAGTGGAGATCATTCCAAAATTTCATATCTCCTCTCTGAGACTTGTACCAAGCATATCAGGGCACAGTTGCATAGTGTTACAACAGCAATATTTAAGTTAACCAACCAAACTGGATGTGTTAAAAAGTGGCTGATGCTAAACTGGCTGGTCAATATTGCAGGTTTTTTTAAAACTGAGGGGGGAGGAAGTCAAAATTTAACTGTACGGTTTTCTGTGGTTTTAATGCCATGATTTTTTTAATATACCAGCCTGCTACAGCTACAACTAACAAGATCAGCAGTGGGCATTTTTGTAAAAGGGATGTGAACAAAAGGGAGAATTGAGGGGGCAGGATTAAGTTTCTGGTGGGTACAGTAATTCCAGTGGTAACATCAGTGATTGTGGATGGCGTACAAGGTGAGGGCTTTCAGCTGATAACTTTTCATTTCCTTGCTTTTGTGGTTGTGTGTCAGGAATAGTATGTGTGTGGCAACCTTAACCATTTCACAATGAAGATTTGTGTACTAATGACATATATATGTACAACAAAATATTTGCGGATAATATTTTTAAACAATTGATTATATTTATGTCTAATGAAAAATTATATTTATGCTAAAAATTAATTATCCCTTGCATCTTGTTTGAGAGAAATTTTGGCAAGCATGGGCCAGGAAGAATATTCAAATATGGAAGACCTACTTCATTTATTTCCAAGCTAGTCTCTCCTATTCTACAAACACCAGTCAACATCCAAACATATTTGTATACAACTAGTGTGTATGTCATATTTCACTACGATGGGATGATGATGGTTTCTGTTGGTATTTGCAAGTGGCACTTGTTAAATGAGGCTCCAAGCTTATGAACACTTATATATGTGTTTAACTTAAAGCACATGAACAGTCCCATCAACTTCAATGGAGCTACTCATGGGTTTAAAGCTAGGTACATGATACATAAGTATTGACAGGATCAGAGCCTTAACCGGCAAGCAGTTGTAGGACTGTAACCTCGTAAGCCATGACTCACAACAGATGACATTCACTCAGGGCTACTGGAGTAGTTCTCTGAAGGTGGGGGACAGTTGGAGAGGATTCCACCTCTTGCAAAAGGTAGAATAGGGCCCTTTACTAGCACAGTGTGTGGGAGTACATTGGGGTGGGGTTGAGGTAGACACTGGACCCAATTCTCAATTGCACCGCAACTTTGAATACACAAGGTGTAGGGCACTGGGAAAATCAGGCTTATTGAGTTCACAAATAGGTGAATCTAGTGGCCAAAAAAGCCCAGGACAAGAGGCATATGGGGGTCACAGCCCCAATTTCAGCCCAGGAACTGGAATAGTGACTGTGAAGAGGGTAAAAAGGAGCCCTGACCCCTGCCTATATGTTGGGGGTGGATTTTCTTCAACCCCCCACCCCAACTCCTGCATAGTGCCCATTTACTCTGGCTTTATGCAGGGGGTGAATTTCACCCAAGTCCTGACAATCAAAACAATATGTCTGAGAAAATGTCTATGCTGGAAATTGATCCTGGTTTCATTCATAATGAATACTAACATCCAGAGGCGCTGACTTTCTGATTTCCTGGGAGGTTCTCGACCCCCACTCTACCCTTTCCCCCAGGCTCCACCCACCCGCTTTTTCCCGCCTTGTTCCACTCCCTCCCCCGAGTGCGCCCTGCCCTCACTCCACCTCTTCCTGCCCCCGCTCCTCCCCCTCACCCTTCAGTGCCTCCTGCCCACCACTGAACAGCAGGCAGGAGATGCTGGGAGAGGTAGGGGAGGAGCTGATTGTCAGGGCCTGCCTGTGGGTGCTGAGCACCCACTATTTTTTTTCCGTGGGTGCTCCAGCCCCAGAGCACCCACAGGGTTGGCATCTAGGCTAACATCATTATTCTATTAATGTATTCAACTTCAGGCACGTCTTTCTGAGGAGGATATGATATAAGTACAAGAGGAAGAGGGAGAGGCAGAACAATTACAAGAACAATTGCGATGTATTGGTTTTATCTCTGAGATCTCTCCCAGTCATACTAAATTGTTTGAAAATGGGAAGCATTATGAAATTTTTGCATCCTACAAGCTTTTTTCCCTCTAGCCAAAAAAAAGGGAAAATATGTAAAAATTATGCTTCCAATAAATAATTAATTTGTGTGAACTGAAGACATGTATCTGATTCGCGAATCATTTCCCCCAACACCACTTTTCTTTCATTCTACAGAAATGACACTAATAGGAAAATGTGTCCCAATGTGCTATTCTATTGCACATTAAACTTGCTGAAGAAGGAATGAACTTGGTGACTAATATGAAGTCAATGTCTCTCAACAAGAGGAACTATCATTCCAGGATAGTAGATTAATATTGGCATGACACCACTCCCTCTCTCTCCCCCTCTGTCTCACGTAACATTTGCCTTTTATTGCAAGGTAACTGGTGTATTTATTCCACACATTCTACATGTAATAAACACTAAGCAAGAAAATAGTTGCTCCAGGTAGACATTAGTATAAAATCACAACACTGACCTTGTCACTGGGCAAGTCTCATCCACTGAAATATAAAATAGCATTTAACTGAGGGTTACCAACCATTATTTATATCTAATGAAGTGCCATCTTACCTATTTAAGATGAATATATACCACACCTCTCCCATGGAGGCTTAAAAACTCTCCCACCTATTGTATCATGGAGGTAGATCCTAGGCTCCCATTCAACGATTTATTTTCTAGCCTTCTAGTCTAAGCCACAACTTCTGATGGGGTCGCTGATCTGCTTACAAATTACTATGCTTAAAACAGGCCAGTAGAAAAGATGTTTTTTTTCTCTCCCCCTCAGAATTGATAACTGCTGAATTAAAGATGTTTATTTGCTACTTAAAAGTTACATATATTTTAAATTTTCCTTAGTGTCTTCTGTTTTTTTCCCCAACCCACGTGTTCTCAGCAATGATGTTGTAGAACTCCATATTTCACAGCAATAGATGGCCCTTTACACACTCAGCACAGGACATTTTCTGTACTTGAAAGGCTTATTATGAAATCTTTGGCTTCATGGACTAGAATCATAGAGAGCAGGAAGAGAGCAGGCTAGACAAGCCAGCTCCTTTAATGTGGGAAGTGTCTTGCCTATTTGTTTACTATTCTCTGGGATTTTGGAAGAATGTAGAAGTCCTCCAGGATCAGAGAATGAGAGGGAATGCCCAGAGGTGGAGGAGAAGGTGTGGACAGGAGAGGGGAACCTGGCGAACAAGGGGAAGAAGCTGGAGAATGAAGAATGGAGCTTTGGAAGGCAAGATGGGAGAGAAGGTAGGGATTTGGGAGGGGAACCCTGGGGGAGGGGGAGTTAGAGAGACTAGGCTGATTGTGGTGGGGGATCCCAGGGAATGAAGAACTCTTTGCTCCCTCCATATGCTGTCTCCTGATGCTACCCGGCCCCATGCATGGGATCCTGGAAAACCCCTGTCCATGCCTCCATCCCCTGCATGATGCTCAGATATCACATAAGAATGATAGTTATGGCTGGTGGGGTGCTGTAACCGTGGACATGTCTACACTGCAATCAGAGGTGTGCTAGCAGCATGCTAGCTCAGGTACGTCTATGCTTCAGTTTAGCTAGCTCAGCAGTGAAGCCAGAGTATCATGGACTGCAGCACAGGCTTGCCACCCACATATGTAGCAAGGCATGCATGTACTCAGGTGGCTAGCCCATGCTAACTACCATGATTCCAGTGGCTTCACTGCTATTGGTACCCCAAGCTAGCTAGATTAGAGTCAGCTCAGGTCTGTTTACATATACTGCAATCATACCTCAGATAGCAGTGTAGACATACCCTCTCTACGGCCATACTTTCAAGTGTTTTGGTTTCTTTTAAGTTTAGTGCTAACTTTGAATTTCCTGGGTTTTCAGGGCTTAGGTTTTTTATATCTACAACAGTGTTGTGAGAAGTTTTTTTTTTCCATCCTTAACACCATTTTAAGGAACGTTTTATCTGGGCTATGAGACAGAAGGGCTGTCATTCACTATCAAATATTAATCATTATGGGAACCTTTGCAAAACCATGCCAGTTATGTGCTGCCAATATCTGAACAAGGGAACTCCCACTAAATTTTTGGGATAAGCCCCATGTTCTAGGGACCTGGGTGCTGCAGAAGGAAGTAGTGAGGGACTGAGGAATTATATTAATGTATTTCCCCACAAACAATTCCTCATAGACAACCCCAAGGCGTGAGAAAACACCAGGGGGCAAACAAACTTTAAGATGCATCCCAATTGCTGACTGGTCTAGATGCAGCCTGGAGTCACATGGCTGCATCATGGAAGATGTTTTCTGGCTGGGGAGCTCCACCCATACAAGAGAATGAAGCATCTTAATTGCAACCCCCATGAACTCAGGTGGATAGAGCTTAATGTCAAACTGAGTTAAATATTTCAATTTGGGAACGTCCAAACGTTTTGATCAGAGATATCTAAACAAAGTATTTCAACTTTTCTTCATTGAAAGTTTGTTTTGGGGCAAAAATTTTCAGTTAAAAGTTTTTGGTATTCAGATGTTCATTTTTTTGATGAAAAAATCAAAATTTTCCATGGAAAACAGACACCATTTTTGTTGAAAAAGATGACAGAACATTTTTCACCCGCCCTATAAGGAGGCTCAGAGATAATTGAGGGGCAGGGAAATTGTCCCAATTTTCCCTTCAGTGTAATGGCAGAATGCTAACAAGGAGTTCCCATGCACTTAAAAAAGGAAAATAATGCTTTCATCAAAAAATCAAACTTCCAAAGAGCAGTTTAAATTTAGTGGCCTAAAATGTCCCTCCAGTTCTTCTAGAAGGAAGAAATGAATGACAGTTTGCAAAAATCTAGTTCTACCCCAAAAAAGTATCTGCCTTCCATGTTACATGATTAAGGGTCAGCTAAGAAACTAGAAATGAAGGAAAACAGATCTGTCTACACACTGGCAATTCCATGCAGTCCCTCAGCTCTGCAAGATGCCAACAAATCCATTACAGCAAATGCATTTTGCACCAGGAGAGTCCCACTCCTGGATTAAAGGGTTTAATAGGGGAAGATTGGGCTGGGGGAAAAGGAGAACTGCATGTCCTGTTCACTACTTCCAGTGGAGGAGGATTTTCCCCAAGTGAAAAGTAAATTGCTGAGAACATGCAACTGAAATAATTAAAATTACTTGAGGATTGTTTTGGGTTTTTTCCCCAAATGCCCATAGTAATCAGTGTCATAAGGCTCTATTCACTCTACAGTTCCCGCTTCTTGAGTCTTAAATATTTGTCAAATGATGGAGGTCCTTAATAGTCTCCTACATTTTACAAAAGACAACAGTATGCTGCAGAATTTGACCTTGAAAATCATCTCTAGTCTCACTCATCAGGGCCAATGCTATTTTCCTTTTTTACAGCCTTGGAAATGTGTGCCAGATAGAATGGATAGCTGCACCACACATGGAAAATTTTAAAAACTAAGAGGCTGTAATTTTGGTATAAGGACATGAAGGGATGATACCCAGACAAGGGGGTGGATACTTATTAATGAAGCTACAAACTAATTAATTTAAATTGAAATACCGGTAAGCTTCATTCAACACAGAAAACAACTTCTCCAGATAGAGAATGGAATCAAATCCTCAAAAGTGGTGGTGGAATTAAGAACAATACAATCTTCAAGTTATGGCTTCATAAGCATCTATTGGAGATACATTAGTGATATTAAAGTCCAGCCAAAAAAGGAAAGGTTTTAACTGTAGAAACTACTATCATTCACTTCCATCTCTAACAATTATCTGAGTCTGTGAATGAACTGGTGAATGACTCTAGTATGTTTCAGCATACTAGATGGATGGAGCAGCATCTAGAAGACAGGGAACTGGACTGGGAGTCGGGATGCAAACTCTATTCCAAGCTCTGTCTCATATAAGTGGTCTATCATAGGAGTCTGCAGAGATCTAATGAAATCAGTTTTAAACTTACTGTAGATTAACTGGTGCAACTTCTGTGCGTAGTTAAGTGTGGACCTATTAAAATGTTACATTCAAAATCCTGGTAAATCAAAGATAGGGTCTCCTCTCCATAAACATAAAACTGATTCATTTTCAAATTAGAACTGGACAGATCCAAATGCAGGTTGTTTCTCTTACCTAAAGTATAAAATCCAGTGATTGTGAACTCTGCACTTGAAGAAGGAATTTGGTAATTATAAATATCTCCTTGGAATCAGGTCCAAACCAAACTCAATAAGAAGTTCATTTTGCTTCAAGTGACTTGCTTCTGTTTGTTACCCTCAAATATTTTTCATGACCACTAGTTCACACTGGATAAACCTTACTAAGCTCTTGCCAAGCTCTTATTACAGTTATTACCTGTCATTAATACAACACGATGTGTAAATCTCAGAGGACTTTCAAAATATCATTATCCTTATTTTACAGATGGTGAAACAAAGATAGAAGGTCACATACTGAATCAATAGCAGAGCTGGGAATAGCGTTCATGGGTGAAACCCTGGTGTCATTGAAGTCAACAGGAGTTTCCTGGTTTCCAGATACCTGGCCCCATGCTCTCTTCATTAGATCACAGTATAATGAATGTGCTTAGCTAATGCAGAAATAAAAGACTGGAAAAAAAGAATTTTGGTGCTAAAAAGTTGTTTGACACAACAATTTCTCTCTTTTTTTTCTGTCTTTTTTTTTCTATTTTTTTAAGAAACACTAAAATTCCAGATATGGGTTAAGTCACACACCATAAAATGCAATTAAAGTTGAACTGAAAGGCCTTCTTTTAGAAATAACTCTAATATCTAATACATTCAATTGAAAAGAAAATGAAGTTTTGTCTGGTTGTTTGTTTATTCTCCAAGACCGAGTTTTTCAAGGGTGGATAACATCACAAATACCTAAAACAAAGTGGGGGTTGCAGCTTTAGGTGCTTGGGATGTCATTAACTCTGCAGGGTTCTGCGTCTCTTCACCATTTATGTCCTAGTGGGTTAGTAAGAGATAAAGTTATTTTAACAGGAGTTTGACTCAGCAAGGACTGAGTAAAACCTTAGCAAAGATCTTAGGATTTGGCCTAACATTTATAATTTTAGTAAAAAATAAAAATCCTAGGTATCACTAGAATCTTTACAAAAATTCAAATAGTCTATCGGATCAATAGCCAAACAACTGAAGAGCGCTAAAGAAAATTGCCATATGCAGTAAATTACCTCAGCCCTTGTCATAACACCTCCCATTCACCCAGCTGGCCGCTTTCCACTCCTCCACCTCTCTCTGGGAAAATTCTCCAGAATGCCCTGAAGGTCAACAAGTCCAAGTTCTGATGGATCAGGGAAAGAGTGGGTCTCAGAGTCAGACAATTAGAGCTGGTCAGCAAAATGGGCCTTCCTGCCCCCCATGGAAAATTTCTACCAAAATAAAATAAAAATTTTCCATGGAAAACTTAGACTTTTTTGTGAAAAATAGAAAACGAAAAATGTTTGGATTTGGTAGTATACCTGTGCTAGCTTTAATTTAGCTAGCTCACTAAAATAGCGGTGAAGACACAGTAGCTTGGGCTAGTGATGCACGTATGTACCCCAGGAGACCAAAAGGTCTTGCACAGTCCATGCTGAAGCCTGTGCCATCAGGTCTTCACAGCTCTTACAGCGATCTAGCCAGAATAACGCTAATGCGAATATACCTTGCAGTTGCAGTGTAGACATAAACTCCATGCAAACACATAGGGTAACAAAATGGTTGGGGCCTCTATCAACACCCATTTGTGTTTCTGTATTTCTTCCTTCTGTGCAGATCTTGTGTGCGTGTGTCCAATCACCAGAGTCATTATGTTAGTAAATCAAGATGATTAGACAGAAAATATAGACCTTTGCTATTTAATTCTGGGGGGAAACAACTTTTAAAATTCTGTAACAAAAGCATGATCTACGGCAAATATTAAAATTATGCACACAATGAACACACTTAGAAGTGCATAAGAAAAATTAATTTAAGCACCATTTTGCATAGAATTAACACTAGTAATTCTCATTTTTGTTTTAAAAAGTTTGTCATTCCAACACTTTGGGCAGGTCTACACTAAGGGCGGGGGTTGAACTAGGGTACGCAAGTTCAGCTACGTGAATAGCGTAGCTGAATTCGAACCCCCTAGTTCGACTAACTACCCCCGCCAGACGTGGAAAATCGAAAGTCCGCTCCAAGTCGGACTCGCCGCCCGCGCCAGTGGTGGAGTGGTGAGGAGAGTCGACCCGCCGCGGGGGTTCAGAACTCGCGCCGATTCAGATTAGACGCGATAGTTCGAACTCCGAGAAGTCGAACTCACCGCGTCGACCCGGCTGGTAAGTGTAGACTAGCCCTTTGTTCTTCCTTTGGAATCACGTCTGTGCATACATATTTAGAGGACGTGTCTGGCTACCATTGGGTCGGACTCCAATAGATTCAGAGCTACATGAATAAAAGTAAGTCCTGCTGAATGGTATCAGAATCTGCATTTGTCAACAGGCCTGTGCGGTCAAGCCTAGGTCAGTGAAGATGCAGTTGTTAACAATGGGACTGATTCTGATGCTCTTACTCATGTTAAATGTACCATTGGTTTTAGTGAGAAATCTTGCAGAATTAGGTACTCCTCAGAGTGCGTAAAGGTATTAGAATCTGGCCCATAGATTTGTTCATTGCATAGTTTTACACTGAGAGGGGAGATGCAGTCATCACCATTAAAATATCAACATTAGCCAGCATTTATCACATATCATCAGTATCTGAGATACAATTTCCCCCATATTTAGCAAAAGAAATAACCATAATAACAGCATGCTATTTGTGAGCAGACGTTGGCCTTTTAATGGCTACCACCATTGCCAGTCATTAATTTACTTAAGTAATGAAGTTCTCTTTTTTGTTTTGTTTTTACATTAAAAACTATGCAAAATATCAAATTTTATTTATTCTAATCAAGTTAGCGTAAATAGATGAAACTAAGCACATTTTCAAAACTTGAACAAAACTTAAAATAAATTATGAGGGTGATTTTATATATATATATATTCACACTCAACAGATTATCATGCTCATAAAGAAGAAAAGAAATACACATTAGCTTTCTGCAGTACCACAATATCTCAAGAGGAAAAAGACTTCAAAAATCAGATCCTAAATAATACTACAGTTTTTTTTTAAATAGAGGAAACCTCACCATCTTTCAGTTAGCGCTTAGGACAGACAAAGCATAAGACCTTCCAGAGTGCAAAGTTTGGAAAGGTTTATTATACAAATAACCTCCCCAAAGTCCCCTATACTGTTCTAACTTAATGTCATTTCCCCAGAGACAGGCCCAATCCTGCAAGCAGTTTTGCACATCCATAGTTTTATTCACACGAGGAATGCTTATTGAACACTATGGGACTGATGTATGTACATACTGGTTTCGAGGATTGAGACCTTGAAGTAAGGGGAAACTTTTTCAGAGCTCACTTTGGTCCCTATGCTGCTAACTGGTGCAAAAATGAATTAAAACCCTAACTCCATAGCTTCAAAGATGTTGAGGAGTCTACATGTGCTCCCTACAACAGGACTAGCAGGCATGCAGAGTGTGCAGACAGCATGGCCTATTAAGGTAACACAAGATGGGAATCTGAGGAGATCCTTGTCCCAACTCTGCAATCCTTAGGCAGCTGCATGGACAGTCTCTCTCTCCATCCTTCTCTGCTGCACACACACCCCAAAATCCCACCAGCAGAGCAGAACTGGGCTGAGTTCTAGGTCATCATAGCTTTAATTTACATGGTTAATAGAGCTAGTCAGAAAATGGAATATCTGTTCTGTGGGAAATTTCAACATTTTGAAATTTAAGTTCCAAGTCAGAATAACGAGTCCAAATTTTGACATTTGCTGAGGAACAGAAATTCCAAAGTTTTGTTTCAATAATACCAAAATGCTTCACTGCAATAAAGTGAAAACATAATCATATCAATATTAAAATTGATATTTGAATATAACACAAGACTGAGCAAAATTTAAATAACATTAAAACAAAACATTTTACCTCAGCAACATGAAACAAGAAAGTTAAAATGATTCATTTCAATAATTTTCCATCAAAGAATTTGTCCGAGTTGACACGTTCCCACAAAACATTTCAGTTTCAACAAAACTGCATTTACTGGTGGGAACCTGTTCCACTGGAAACTTTTTGACAAGCTCTAATATTTAATGGCTTAGGCCAAATCTTGATCCTTTACTCATTCTGAGTAACAACTTACTCCACAAGAGGTTCTATTGATTTCAGAGGAAGCACTCAGGTAGTGAAGGACTATTCAACAGAAATCAGGGGATCGGAATCTAGTCTTGAACGGCTTAGTAGATTATTCATATAGCACACAGAGGGTTTTTTCCCTTTTTTTTTTTTTTTTTGTATGTGGAAAATCCCATCATTTTCTTGTAAAAACAAGTTCAGAAACATCCCAGTACATTTTTTACATTTCAGTGGGCTTGAGGTTTTCTTTTTTTTCCCTCACCACACGAATTGCCAACTATACTGACAAGCAGAAATCCTAAATAAAAGTTTTAAAACAAGCCACCAACTGTTTAGAAACAGAAAAAGAAACTTAATTGGGAAACCAATCTTTTTAAGACAGAAAGATGACAGGGAGGCAGCACTAATTTGTCTTTTTGGAATAACTGCATTTTAGCTTTTCAGAGTAAGATATATGAGGGTAGGGCAGCCAAAAGGGTTATACCAGGGCTCAGATTTTAACACAAACAGAGGGTAATCTGGTCTGGCACAGTCTGGTCACTGCAGCAGTGTATCTGAAGGTTAGGTTTTATGTTTATTAGCATCATCCAGATGGCGTTTTATGTCCTTAATAACTTTGTCCCTGACTAAGCCATGAACCTACTGTTTGACAAACACTAGGAAATATCCATCAGCAGAAAAGTCATTTTGTAATGAGAGGCATAGCCTGTACATTTAAGGTGCATACATTTTGCTTCTGTGTGCCTGCCATCTTTTGCTGTGTATACTGAACACTGTAAGGTGCTCTAGGCAGTTGTCCTTAAACCAAGGTGTCAAGACATACTGGCAGTCAATGTTCAATCAGTTGCAGTTGACCCTGTCCTCATTCCAGAGCCCTCATCACACTATCAAAGAGGGGCAGGGAGGGCTCCCCACCAACAGCCTGCTGTCGCCTCATACTCTACATACCCATAATGTGCACCACAGAATGGTCATTGCAGCACACAGCGTCAATGCTGCAATAGTTCCTCCTCAAAGGACCTTCTCCTTTCTAGTGCCTGAGAGAAAGCACGTGCCCCTGACTGAGGCATGGCACTGGAATTTGATAGGAGGGTTCCATTGCTCTGTCTCCATCATACTTGCCGTGTGACCTTGGGCAGTTCATGCCATGTCTTTGCATCAGATTCTCCATCTGTCAAATGAAGATACTACTACGCACTTCAAAGGGCTGTTGTGAGGCTCAAACATTCCTATTAATAAAGGGCACCTTTGGCTCTTCTGGGAGGAGATGCTATATAGGAGTTATTATTATTAACATATCTTGACCTGCACAACTTCCCTCTGGTGTTCACCCCAAATACTTTCTTTTCTCACAGAACCTCATGGCTCTCACTTATTTTCATGCCAGACACAAAAGTACTTTAACCAGTGATATTTATGGAAGAGACAGCTCTGCTTTGGCCTATCATCCTTAAAGTGACCATATGTCCCACTTATACCGGGACAGACCTAGTCCCATGCGATAGCTCAGTGTCCCAGGAACTTCTTTCAGGAGAAATGTCCCAGTTTTTCATTTCATCAGTCAAAATGTGTGGGCTTTTTTTATTTCTACAAAATGTTGCTTTCAAGACATATTGCTATAAAAAGCAGGAGTTGCTTTGTGTTTATAAAGAACAAACAATTCAGTGGAATGAGCATTCAATGTGATCAACAGCATTTGGAGAAGAGCTGAGCAAATAATTGGTTTTGGTTCAGGCCTCTCCCCAGAGCAAAAAGAAAAGGGAAGAAAAAAATTAGCTTGGTTTGAACTGAAATTGAATTTTTTTGTTTTTTCTCACCAAAACAAAAAGATGACAAAAATTTGTTCTTCTCAAAACATTTTTTTTGTTTTGTTCTTGCTTTAGGTATTTTTTCAGCCTTATGGGGGGAGGTCCCCCTTTTTCAAAAGAAAGTGTTCAACATAAAATATGTTTAAACATTTTGTTTCAAAATGGTCAAAATGAAATGTTTTGAAACAAAATCAAAATGTTTCATTTCAAAATGCCTGAAACAAACCATTTTGACTTTTATTTTTGTAGAACAAATGATTCTTTCTGCCACAAGTATTTGCCAAATTCAATCCAAATTCACAAATAGTTTTAATGCCACACAAAAAAATCAAATTAAAAACTGCATTTGTCTGTGAATTTACTGTTCAGAAAAAAAATTCTCAGAAAAAAAAACTCATCTCAGTTTAAACCTGTATTATAACTACTAAACTTGTGTTGGTAGATTTATGAGCACAAGCTAAATTTGATAACCAATATAAGAGAGCCCACACTGTTAAGTTACACTGGTGTAAAAGGACGTGCATGCCCTGTAGCATTCCCTGCTGGTTTCAAGTGATTCTCGTGGCTATCATCATCCTGGCTTTGGGCTGGTTAAACAACCAACAGTTAAAAACAATATTCAAAGTCCCAAAATAAAGTCCATCACTGCAGCATAAAAGCTCATACTCAGCTCTGGCATCTCCAGCCACTCCTGGAGCTCTTCCTCTGTTCCAGTCTGTTCTGCCCCCCACTACAGAAAGGATGTGGACAAACTGGAGGGAGCCCAGCGGAGGGCAACAAAAATGATTAGGGGGCTGGGGCACATGACTTATGAGGAGAGACTGAGGAAACTGGGATTATTTAGTCTGCAGAAGAGAAGAATGAGGGGGGATTTGATAGCAGCCTTCCACTACCTGAAGGGGGGTTCCAAAGAGGATGGAGCTTGGCTGTTCTCGGTGGTGGCAGATGACAGAACAAGGAGCAATGGTCTCAAGTTGCAGTGGGGGAGGTCTAGGTTGGATATTAGGAAAAAACTATTTTACTAGGAGGGAGGTGAAGCACTGGAATGGGTTACACCTAGGAAGTGGTGGAATCTCCATCCTTAGAGGTTTTTAAGGCCTGGCTTGACAAAGCCCTGGCTGGGATGATTTAGTTGGGATTGGTCCTGCTTTGAGCAGGGGGGTTGGACTAGATGACCTCCTGAGGTCTCTTCCAACCCTAATCTTCTATGATTCACCAAGCTGCCAATCCCAGCTCTTCCTAGCTGGAGCTCAGCCTTCTTCAACTCTCTCTCTCTACCTGGATCAAAGAATTCAGCAGGCAACCCCCTCTGCTGCTCTCCTGGCTCTCCTCTGGTTATTCAGGGTCTCTTACAGGACCCCTGTGCTTTCTGCACAGGGCTGGCTCCAGGCCCCAGTATGCCAAGTGCATGCTTGGGGCGGCATGCCACGGGGGGGCGCTCCGCCGGTCGCCAGGAGGGCGGCAGGCGGCTGCGGTGTGCCTGCGGAGGGTCCGCTGGTCCCGCGGCTCCGGTGGACCTCCCGCAGGCATGCCTGTGGATGCTCCACCGGAGCCGCGGGACCAGCGGACCCTCCGCAGGCATGTCTGCAGGAGGTCCACCGGAGCCGCGGGACCGGCGACTGCCAGAGCACCCCCTGCGGCGTGCCGCCGTGCTTGGGGTGGCGAAATTGCTAGAGCCGCCCCTGTTTCTGCAGTCTCTGCCAGAGCCTGCTCCAGCAATATCCTTACCTCCCTGGGTTGAGAGATGTCAGTGGGCAGCCATCCTTCACCTGCTGCTGTCTTGCCCTTTATAAGACTCCAGTGCCTTCTCACAAGCCCAGTTGGGCAGCAGGTAGTTAGTCACAGGTGCACTAGACCTTGCTTCCTTCCAAAGGAGCCAATCACCCTGTATCGACCAGTTTAAATGAACCAATTGGCATTAAATTGGTGCAACTTCTGTATTTAGACAAGTCCAGAATGCATGTTAACACGTGTTTGAGGTTTCACACGATAAGCTCATGCAGAACTGTAATGGGAAAAGCTCATTGTGAATGTGACTGACTATTCTCAGAACAAGAATCCATCTAAGATACTTATATGGCCCTCATCACTGTAAAGACTGTGACTGTGGGGTCTGGGCCCTTCGGGGTGTCATCTGATGTGCTGGGATGCCACTGAGTCAGCCTATTCTGGGTCCCCTGTACCTGGCCTTGCTGGGCGAGGCTCACAAGCCTCTTCCAGCCAAGCACACAGGCAGGGCCACACCCAGCTGCACAGAGAGACAGAGATCCGCTCTGGACAGATTCAGCCTTAGGGGTCGGTGCCCGCTCCCTTTATGGAGTGCAAACCCAAAGGTGTTATTAAATTCGACCCCTACCTCAATGTGGAGGGAGATATGCACAACTTCTCCCCGCCCCCAGTTAGAAATTACATAAACTGGGTTATATTATAAACAAGAAATAAGTTTATTAAGTACAAGGGTGTCAAGTATCAGAGGGGTAGCCATGTTAGTCTGGATCTGTAAAAGCAACAAAGAATCCTGTGGCACCTTATAGACTAACAGACGTTTTGCAGCATGAGCTTTCGTGGGTGAATACCCACTTCTTCTTGCATCCGAAGAAGTGGGTATTCACCCACGAAAGCTCATGCTGCAAAATGTCTGTTAGTCTATAAGGTGCCACAGGATTCTTTGTTGCAAGTACAAGGGTGAATTTTAAGTGAATATAAGAGATAGCACACAGCACAAAGCAGATTACTGAGAAATAAAACAAAGCACACAAGCTAAGCTCAATATACTTAAGAAACAGGTTACAAAATGTAATGTCTTACCCTAAATGTTATTTTAGGCAGGTTGCACAGTTTCTGTGGTTCGGAGTTCCAGTTATATTCCTTTTCAGACTGGTCCCAGGAACACAAGCCTTTCCACAGTCCATTGTCCTCGCTGATGGGCCATCAGCCCTGTCTGGCTTTTTCATTGTTGCACCTGAAGTGTTAGCAGTGGCCGTCACCCAAAATAGCATAGTTGAAATACAGATACATAGTCAACATTCCTAACTTCAGATACAGAAATGATACAGGCATAAAAATTGGATAATCACATTCAATAAATCATAACCTTTCCAATGATATCTTACACGACCCATCTTGCATGAAGTACATCTCAGTTATGTCATATTCATATCATAAGCATATTTTCATAAAGAATATGGAGTGAAATGTCATAGTGACATGTTCAGAAAGTAATGTATTCATCCTCACAACGTCCCTGTGAGGCAGGGCCATGCTGTTATCCCTATTGTACTGATGGGGAACTGAAGCACATAGGGGCTAAGTGACTTGCCCAAGGTCACACAGCAAATCTGTGGCAAAGCAGAAAATTAACTCCTGGTCTCCCGAAGCCTGTGACCAAACCACTGGACCATCCTTCCTCTCTGGACCTTTTAAGATAGATGTTGGTTTACATTTCTAAGAACCATCTTCTTGCCCAGTGATGAAATAAACCTCAAGATAGACAGACTTATACAGAATGTGGTGAACAAGAAATGAAGTGAATGAACTGTTCAAATGAAAATTCACCCTTGCAAAGTTAGTGTCATTCACCCATTAGGCTCACAGTAAAAACGAGTGACTTTATTGTTAATCTCAATGAGCTGTTTAAAACCTTTGTAACAAATAAGCCGTGGAAGCCATTGTCTAACTTTCAGAACGACTTCACTGGGAGCCTCAATAAAACTCAGAAAATCTCAACCATCTCGAAGCTTAAGGGAGCTGCAGAAACAATACGACAACCTTCACACCAATACTGCTGTTGTGTTTTTGTCCTGAATGTTGCAGAGTGAAGATTTTGCACCTTTGGGAAACTAGAAAAATCAGTGGGAATTGTTTGGTGTGAATGAAGCCAAAAAAAGGAGAAAGGAGAGCAGACTTGGAAATGGTTTATTTGCTTGCTTGTTAAAAACCAGGGAAGAGAAGGGGTAGCACTGATACCCGGCACTAACTCTTGGGGTGAAAACCTGACCCCAGTGAAATCAATGGCAAAACTTTTATTGAATTCAATGGAACCAGGATTTCACCCTAGGTTTTTCTTTTGCCCTAAGGCAAGTGAAAAGTGTCCCTTGCCCACAAAGTCTGCCAGTGTTCACACTGCCACTAACGATGTGCTCTGTATTGGCGCTCTGTATTGGCCTTGCTCTGTTCCCACTGAAGTCAAACTCAATTTGAATCAGAATTAAGCCAGTCTGAGAGCTCTTGAAAATATTTCCATCACTGTTTAGCTGCCTTTAATGCTTTATTATTCTTATGGCAGAGTATAACCTATGAAGACACAAAATATAGTTAAGTACCTTTTAGCATCAAAAAGTGTGAGGAAAAATAACATTAACTAAGCCCCTAGGACCAAGCACCACTAGATTTTTTTTTTAATTGACCAAGCTTCCTCTACAGGTAGACTGTTGTTTGAAAAGGCACATTTATTCTTAGCTGTTGGCATGCAGACAAGTGTCTGCAGTAACACTGACATGCAGTTTCTGCCTCTTCATTATTGTGCATTGCAGTGATATAGTAGAACCTGAGAGTTGCAGACACCTTGGGAATGGAGATTGTTCGTAACTCTGAAATGTTTGTAACTCTGAACAAAACATTATGGTTGTTCTTTCAAAAGTTTACAGCTGACCATTGACTTAATACAGCTTAGAAACTTCACTATGCAGAAGAAAAATGCTGCTTTATTTTGTAGTAGTTTACATTTAAACACAG
Organism: Mauremys reevesii; assembly: GCF_016161935.1. Taxonomy (NCBI): domain Eukaryota; kingdom Metazoa; phylum Chordata; order Testudines; family Geoemydidae; genus Mauremys; species Mauremys reevesii. The sequence goes on along the minus strand of NC_052633.1, from coordinate 22,075,954 downwards.
CACTGTACTGTGTTTGCTTGCTCTTTTTTTTGTTTTGTTTTGTGGCTGCTGCTGCCTGATTGCGTACTCCTGGTTCCAAATGAGGTGTGTGGTTGGCTGGTCAGTTCATAACTCTGGTGTTCACAACTCTGAGGGCAGGTCCATACTCACCGCGCGGGTCGACGCGGTGAGTTCGACTTCACGGAGTTCGAACTATCGCATCTGATCTAGACGCGATAGTTCAAACTCCGGAAGCGCCGCGGTTGACTCCGGTACTCCACCACTGCAAACGGCGGTGGTGGAGTCGACGGGGGAGCCGCGGAGTTCGACCCCGCTGCGTCTGGACGGGTGAGTAGTTCGAATTAGGGTACTTCGAATTCAGCTACGCTATTCCCGTAGCTGAATTTGCGTACCCTAATTCGAACCCCCTTTTTAGTGTGGACCAGGCCTGAGGTTCTACTCTAGTGGAAAACAAGCTGTTTTACCTCGGGTTACAGCGTTTCTGGAATTAGCACTAAAAGTTGGTGTTAAAGTGATTAACTATCAGCTTTATTTTGCATGTCAACTCCGGGCAGCTGGTTTTTACACAGAATGAATGAAAACTCCAGGGCTGGAATTCTGGCCCCATTGAAGCCAATGGGAGTTTTTCCACTGACTTCAATGGGGCTAGGATTTCATCTCAGAAGTACTGTCTCAGAATGCTCCGCATCTTGCATAAAACCTGAGTTGGATTTTTTTAGGGGACATTCTATTTTCTTGGGGTTCCAGACTCCTGCCCCAGGAATTAGAAAGCTCTTTTCCTAAGATATCACTGCATGGTTAACTGAATGTATGGAATAATCAACAGAGCTACTGTAGCTGTAATTAGTGTCATTCCTAACCCAAGGGACTGCTCAAGCTGGGTTAAAGACTGAGGCCTTGTCTTCACTATGGGGGAGATCGATCTAAGTTATGCAACTTCAGCTACATGAATAAAAGATGTGGCAGAGCTCCGACCTTGTCCCCGTGGGTCCCGCACTTCTAGGCGGTATATGCTTGCCTCAGTGGCTCACTGCGACCCTCCACGTAGCCATTCTCTCTCTAGGGCCAAGGTTACAGTCTACTGAGCCCTTTTCATCATAGGCCAGCAAGGAGGTTGGTGAGAAAACTCCCACAGTCTCTGTTGTCCCTAGGGCTTGTTTCTGGACAGTTTAGCCACCTGTCCTGATGGGGGCCTGACTTCCCCTCCCAGGAGGTGTTTCTGTAGTGGTGGGTTGGGGGGAACCCGGGCCCGCCCTCTACTCCGGGTTCCAGCCCAGGGACCCTAATGGCAGCAGCTGTTAGCAGCCAACCTTTCACTGCCAGAGTTGCTACATCTCCCTGGGCCACTTCCCCACAGCTCTCAAGCTTCTCTCTTCTTCACTCTTACCTTACCAATGGCTTGAGGGTGTCTTCATTAACCAGCCCTTCAGCCACACTTCCTCTCCTCTGGCTCCCTCTGGATCTCTTCAGCCTGACTGGAGTGAGCCCTTTTATAGTATCAAAAAGGGCTTTAATTAGAGTTAGATGTTCACATTAGCTTAATGGCTTCACTTGACTCTTTGCAGGTTAATTGGAGTCAGGTGTTCTTATTAGCCTGGAGCAGCCCCTGCTCTGGTCAGTCAGGAAACAGAAAACTGCTAATCCAGTGGCCAGTATATCTGCCTTCTACTACTCTGCTGTTCCCAACTGGCCTGGGTCTATCACACGTAGCTGAAGTCGATGTACTTAGATCTACTTACTGCAGGGTCCACACTATGCAACGTCGGCAGGAGACACTCTCCTGTCAACTTCCCTTGCACTTCTCATTCAGGTGGAGTGCAGAAGTCGACGGCAGAGCAATCTGTGGTCGATTTAGTGGGTCTTCACTAGACCCACTAAATTGACCGCCGATGCATCGATCACCATGCGTCGATCCCCCGGTAAGTATAGACAAGCCCTGACAAAATCCCAGCTCTTGAAAGGATTCAAAGAAGATGGTGTCTTTAAAACATTCTCCTTCGTGAAGGAGACAGGAGGGAAAATAATAAACACATTTGATCAAGCGCAATGCCCAACATTTTTCCATAATACGTCCCAGCTCTGCCTGAATGGATGAAAAGATCTTAACGGAAGAGAAGATGAAGTTTACCACACTCTTTGATTTGGATAACCCTGGAAATAGGTGGCCACTCAATTTCAGTAGTGGGGGCCACGTATGCTGTCCGAGATAAAGAGAAGCATAGGTTCAAGTACTCCTGTGATAAAACAGAGTACAAAATTACATTTGTAATTTTAAAGATGAAAGGGTACGAAGCACCATAGGTTTGTTATTAAGAAATGCTACATTAGCCACTTTCTTTTGAATTCATTCCGTGCAGCAAGGAGGAAAGCTATTCACCCCCCCCCGCATCCAAGAACCAGTTCTTGTCAGATTTTTTTTTCCTGGTTCCCAGCAATTTTTGATTTCAGATGTAATGAAGACCAATGTGGTTCTCTTCTACACCATTTCAATGCATTTACATTTTTGAAAATAATTGATCAAATCTCTGTAATTTTATACTTTTATGTTAAAACACAGGATATGTATAGTCACTGCTCAGCATGTCCAGCGAATTATGGCTTATTTGGGATGTTAAATACAAAGATTATAAAAGAGCTGGTTGAAGTGCTGCCAAGAAAACTAAACTTAGTGTTCATGGTATCTGGCTAAATATATGTTTTTTAAGTAATAAGAGGGAGTTGCTATTGAAACTACAATCATCTTTCACAAAAATACTGTTTTTCTTGAAGACTTCTATACAATAAAGTTATATCAGTACTTGGATACAGTGTACTTATAATTAACGCAAATATAGGGGAAAGCATACTAATCTTTCTTAAAACTGTAATTCTTTTGTTTATGAAATAATGCAAACAATAATTCAGCTTGCAGTACTCACCATATGCTGACAAAGACATCACCAAATCATAGTGAAATGTCCATACTGATAGATTATCAGTTTGGACAGCTGTAACTGGGTGCATTATCACATGCAATCGATTTATTAAATTATCTTGTATCTAAACCTCACACTCATGTTACCAATGGTTTAGAGGTGAACCAAGGAAGTAGTACGTAGATTTAGATTAGATTTAGGCAAAGGTTTGGGGTTTGAGTTCAAATTGCAGCTACAATTTTGGTTCAGGTTCAGATTCAATGAAGCTGAAATCTCACAACCCTTATTTATGAGATTTTAAGCACACCTAGGACAAAATCTCATAAGATAGGTTGATATCATGTGATTTCTGTCATGCCTAAACCCAAATGGAAAAATAGGCCTCTTCTGGTTTTGGATCAGACCTGGAACCAGAAGTCATGGGTTTATATGCCTGGATTTAAAAGCTGAAGTCCCTGAAATTTTATCTGAGGTTCTAATTTTCACCCATTAGTAACTAAGACACAAGATTTTTAAGTTTTTGAAAATACTTTTTACTTTAAGCAGATCACATGTAAAGAAGGTTACCTAATGTAATATTTTTGTTCACAGGCTCAAAAAAGTAATAAAGGAGATGTAGCAATAAAACCCGTTTATAGGGGGAAAAGTTAGACAGACTAGGATTCGAGAGATTGTTTTTTCTCTGTTGTACATAAGAAATTCTAGTTGTGATTTGTGTGTCAGTGAAAGTTGAACTTTACTTTTACAGATCACAGCCCCAATCCTGCAAACACTTATTTGTGTGTTTAAGCATCTGAGTAGCCCTGTTGATGTCAGTGGGAGTACTCATATTCACTTGCTTAATTTCAGGCATAAGTGTTTGCAGTATTGGGCTCCATGCAATAATGTATTGCAGCAATTTGTGTGTGTGTATGTGTGAGGGTTTGATCATTCTTTATCTTTTTGCTAATAAAATAAAAATGATTCCCTTCCTAATTCTCTATATCACAGAGAGAAAGAGAGAGAGAAAGAGAGAGAGGACAGTACACACACGCACCATATACACACACAATTTTTAAATGGATTCTCTTTCCTTGTACTAACTTCAAAATCCGGAGGGAGATCAGCAAAACTTCCATGCCGCTCCTTCACTTGAGAAAGTTCTGCTCCCCAGCTCTCTGGTGATGAAGTGAGCACCCACCACATAGGAGACTGTGAAGTAGGAGCAGCCTGATTAAGAACCATCTAGAGATCCCAACCTTTAGCACCAGTAGGTGGAGCAGCAGCACCTGCTGGGGGAAGGAGACAGGAGAGGCTTGGATGAGACCTATCCATCTCTTCTCTTCCGGAGCTTGATTTCTTCCTCTTCCTTCCTTGGTAAAATGAGTAAGGAGATGACCCCCAATTCCTGCTGTTTCCCTCTCCCTTCTGGAGGGAAAGGCAGGTGAATGCCACAAAACACATAGACTTTGCTTTCAGTCTAAATTTTCTAATGTCTGAAATCTTTTAAAATGCATGAAAAAGCATCTGGTATTTCAGACATTTCCAGAGGAGAAATCCCTAGGCCTCTTTCTTTCTCTCTTATATATATATATTCTGGAGAAGTCCAAATAATGGGATTAATAGAAATAGGGGTGAGGAATATCAGCACCATAGATCTACTTGGGGACAGAACTGGTTTTGTATACATTTCTCCTCTTGTCCCCATTCCCCTCCTCTTGCTGCTCTTGCTGCATTCTGTCACCCCAAACTGATGTGGTGCCACATCACATTGAAATCTGTGATGACAACTATAAAAATGGGGGGCTTCCTCTCCTGTTCTGATCTATGCTAAGCACTGGACTGAAATAAACCTCTCTGGGGATGCTGCACCCAGATTAACAGCAACAGAACTAGAACAATAACAACTCCCCTATGGAAACTATTCTGCATCTGCTTTCCTAGGTCCTTATAACAGCACCCATCGCTATTTGTGTTTGGGCTCCTTGTGTTTCAGAGTGTCTGCATTAGAGCTGATTAGCATTTTTTGATTGATCAGTTTTCTCATTAGAAAGCCTAGTTTTTCACACTTGACATTTTCGATGGACAAGTGTCAATTTTGACAAAAAAAATTGATTACCTGATTGGGAGAATCAAAAAGACAAAAATCTCATTTCAAGTCAAAACGATATCAATTAAAAATGAAATTTTGTCTTCAATCGAAAATGTCAATGTTTCTGTTTCAGCCCTTCTGAATCAAAAACTTCAGACGTTTTCTGTTTGTGAATTAGTATTTCAACTTTTTTTGCTCCAGTTGGGAATAGAGAGAAATTTTGAAAAGTCAAAATTTTCTGCCACAGGTAAATAGCTGTAGTCAGTATTAAGTACAAAATACAAAGGGACAGCTATTTAATTAACAAATATGGGGCATATCTGAATCAAATTCTTCAGGCCTTATGCAGGTGAACAGTGCCAATGGGTAAAGTCAGCAAGGTTTGGCCCCTTGGGACTTACTTACACTATGAGTTGATCTAATTAAAAGAATTTTTGCAAAGTATCCCATTTATGTATTTTTCCCTATATAACAATAAAAAGGAACAAATCCACACTACATTATATTTTCCCTCCAGAATAATGCACTTAATGGGATGGGTTGTAGCTGGTTAAATTGCATGAAATGTCAAAATTTAACCAGATTTAAAATTAACATCACAATAGAAAATGTTTTGGTAGAAAAAGATACTCAAGATGATGCAACTAGCAAAATTCAGACTTTTAATTAATGTGATTATAGACAAGAGAGACACCCCACCTCCCACCTGTTTTATGTATGTAAACAGCAACAAAGCAGAACTGTATGGAAAACTTATCTTAATATTTTGGATATTTGAAAGGAAATTCTGAAAATTAAATTTAAATTCCAGGGTTTTTGTTTTGAAAATTATGTATTTAGATTTTTTTCTAGCATTTTTTTTCCCCTAGGCAAAACTACATATAATGTTAGCCGGAAAGAGGTATCACTTTTCTAATTTTGATGTGAAAGATTTTCTTGAGATCTAAATTAACTATAGCTACGGGTTACTATTATGTGTTGTACAACACCTACCCCACTGGGACTCCATTGTGCTGTTTTGGCACTACCCCAATATACGTTAAATAATAAGTAATACATAACAGTGCAGAAGATCAAGCTGCTGGCCCTGATGGAAACTGAGCTGATAAAGGACGTTTCTCTTCTGAACATATTGGTCACACTGGGGGTGCTTTTATGTGTTTTACTAAATGTAATATTACTATTAATATAGTAGTGGTGGGGCAAATGGCAGCTGAGTGGTCCCAATGATTCTTTCATATTCTTCTTTCCAAGTAAACAGCGACTTTATTGCATAAGACTAAGTATTAGGCCCGGATCTTGCAAAAACTAAGTTATCGCACATTCTTAACTTTATGCACTGTTGTGCTCAGTGGGACTATTCACAATGCATGAGGTTAAACACAGGCATAATTCTTTGCAGGATGGGTGCTTAAGTCAGTTTAATTTTTTAAAACAAATAAAATAAGCATAATGGAATGTATTTCTCAAAGAGGAGTAGTGTTTATTCTTGTTTTTGGAGGAAAAGATAATTCAGGAGTGAAATCCTGGGCCCACTGAACTCAATGGGAATTTTGCCATTGAATACAAATGGGGCTAGAATTTTCCCCCATGCCTACATAGTTGGCGCTATTGTTTGTCAAGGGAATTTCTTTCAGTTCTTTTTTCTTCATTGTCTACATATACTGCCACTTAGTGTACACACAGTGTATCTGTTCATTTGTCAAGGTGGCCTGCAGTGACAAGAAGGGTCCTTGACAAAGGTCCCGCTGTTCTTTGCAAGCAACTCTCATCTCAGACCTGACAAACTCTCTACACCACACATAGGTCTTGTGGTATATTATTTAGCCATAAAGAGTAACATGTGTGGTATCTACAGAAAGTTTGTAACTTCTCAAGATTCATAATAATTGTGAGATGTCTGCACAGGTAATAATTAAGGAATAATGTATCTATGCTGAAAGTCTGCTTTCTGGACGTGGAGTAATCACCACCAGATAATATGACTTGGTGATGGCCCATTCAAGCAGGAGGGGGTTATCACCAGACCCTGATTAGCCAGTGATACAAAGCAAGGCTCAATTGTCTAGCCTTGCTCCATCCCAAGACTTTCAGTGGAAAACCATCAGAGACAACTGCAAATAATTGCAGCCACTTGGAGGTAAAAAAAAAAGAACATTACAGCAGACAATCAGCCCACCTATAAATAGACAAAAGACTGGTTCAGTATAACACAGAGCGCGGAAGGGCACTCTCATAGACTCATAGTCCCAAAAGGGACCATCATGATCATCTAGTCTGACCTCCTGCATGTCGCAGGCCACAGAACCTCACCCACCTGCTCCTGAGTTACAGAAGTCCTCAAATCATGATTTATAGACTTTAAGTTACAGAAAATCCACCATTTACACTTGTTTAAACCTGCAAGTGACCCAGACCTCATTCTGCAGAAGAAGGCCAAACCCCTCCAAAATCTCTGCCAATGTGACCTGGAGGAAAATTCCTACCTGACCCCCAAATATGGCAGTCAGTTAGGCCTTGAGCATGTGGGCAAGACCCACCAGCCAGACACCTGGGAAAGAATTCTCCATAGTAACTCAGAACCCTGCTCATCTAGTGTCCCATCACTGGCCATTGGAGATTTTTGCTGCTAGCAGTCACAGATCAGCAGCATGCCATAGTAGACTGTCTCATCATACCATCCCCTCCATAAACTTATCAAGCTCAGCCTTGAAGCCAGTGAGGTTTTTTGCCCCCACTGCTCCCCTGGGAAGGCTGTTCCAGAACTTCACTCCTCTGATGGTTAGAAACCTTGATCTAATTTCAAACCTAAACTTAATGATGGCCAGTTTATAGCCATTTGTTCGACTTAACATAAATAACTCCTCTGCCTCCCTGATATTTATCCTTCTGATGTATTTATAGAGAGCAATCAAATCTCCTCTCAGTCTTCTTTGGTTAGGCAAAACAAGCCAGGCTCTTTGAGACTCCTCTCATAAGACAGGTTTTCCATTCCTCGGATCATCTTAGTAGCCCTTCTCTGCACCTGTTCCAGTTTGAATTCACTCTGGATCCCTTCACTGAAGAGACATCTTGTCAAGCAGGGGTGTTTTGTGAAAAGTTGTATCCTGGTTCCTGTGAAGCCACCAGCTCTGCAACAGAACTTTGCCAGGGAAAGAACCTACTTCATTAGCCATGAAAAGTAACCATTAATAAGGGTAGGCCCTAATTTACATTTTATGATTTTGCTGTGTATTGTAACCATTTTTTCTATCACTCTCTCATTTCTAGTTACCTCTCCATTCTTTCTTAAATAAACCTATTTTTGTTTTATTATAAGTGCTCAGAAGTGCTGTGTGTTCAGCCACTGCTCCTGTATAAGGTAAAACTGGTAAACTGAGGTACAGTGGTCCTTTGGGGGTAGAGGATCTGGGATTTCTGTGAGTAACCATTGTTAGGGACTAGATATCACAGGGAAATGCTTCAAAAGGACTCAAGGACTGGGGTGCACCTATTGTTAACCTGCAACCTGTGGAGACAGGGCTGGCATAGCCCAGCTTAGGTGGCTGAAAGGCTGGTGATGCTGAGGAGTTAGTTCTCAGTCACCACAGGCCAGATTCCCTCTTGCTAGAGGTGGGAGGTAACCAGATGACGCTCAGTTCCTCGGTACCCCAAGAATCATCACACTTGCATTTTCACAGGTAGACTGCTACTGTCCAGCCAGGCTTTTCATCTCTTTATGCAGACTTCATTCTGGCTAATTTCACCCCTGACGTCCAGTTGTGGATGTCATGTACATTTATTAAATTAAATTCTAGAGTATTTAGTGTCTTGGCTCAAGGACCTGTCTGAAGTGCCTCCTTTGTGAAATACCCTTTGCAAGGGCTGTTTTAATTTGTTCAGGCCTTCTTCAGGAATCATCTGTTGCTTCCCTTAAAAGATGACTAATTTTTCCACCATTCCCCAAATAAAGAGATAAATCTATAAATAGAGATAGAAAATAATGTTTAGTGAAATTAATATCTAGGTTGAGCCCAGTACAATGTTAACACCTAGGATGATGTAGCAACCTCAATCTTACTGTGCAATATCTTCTACTCCATATGATGTGCATACAATAGGATGCTGTTGTATATTCCTTGTTTAAAATTTTAATTATATATATGCTGTATGCATCCCATTAATTTCGATTTTCAACAGTAAACATAATAAGTAGTAAATCTATTCTCCTTATTAGTCAAAGTAAATCCTCTTACTTCAATGGATGGAAAGGTATTTTTAGTGTGGAATCAATCACCTTTTTTGAAATATGTATATATTACATAATAATGCTTTGTCAAATTTTATAATACATAAGCCCTTTGAAATGAATACTGTGTATTCAGTGATAATTTCAAGGGCAATTTCTGTGGGAATATTAAATATTGTTACAGAGCATTTCACAGACAGCTCTGCTACAGTAAAAATACCACCGCCTTTGCATTCTTCATATTAACATTATTCTTACTTATTATAGAAATTCCTCTTGATATCATAAGTAGAGACATATTCTATATTTCCTAGGAAGAATTATTTGTATATGTGGGTAAAAAATTTCAATTTCCAAAGTCTTTACTCCACAATAAAGAACAGAACACTGCATTTTTTTAAAAATGTCAGTTTAGTCTAAACTTTGGCAATAAAAATTATCTAAAATGCTTAGAAATTTACATTTTTGTCACTCCATAAATCAAAACTTACTTTACATATTAGAACAATTTTTGTGAGAATTTTGGATCTGAGTTGATAACCTTTTGCCAAGTTTTAATGAAATGCAAATTGAAACATCTGAGATATTAAACAGACAATCAAGGTTTGTGGTTACACCATAAGATTATTGCCCAATAACATTGCATACTAAGGCCCCGATCCTGCAAACACGGACCCATGTGCATAGCTTTAAACATGTGAGTAGTTCTATTGAACATAGTAGAGGATAAAGAAGGGCTGAGAAAACACTATCGCATGAATAACTTAATGATGTGTAATATCAGTAGCTCATGAGTAAACTGTTTTGCTAGCAGGATCTTCCCCCAAAACATGTAAAACCCTAAAGGAGCAGGCAGGGCATGATCGTGAAGGTTAAGTAACTGACAGAAACTTGATTACAGTATCACTAATGGCAGGGAGAGAGTCCATATTTTAAAATAATTAATGCTTTATATCAGAGAGCGTATTGCGAGTATAACGCCAGTTCCTCACTTAATATAAAGCAGCCTGGGTCCACTGAAGTCAACGGGGCTATGTGGATTTACAGCAGCTGGGGAACTGACCCCTATCTTTAAAGTGTCCTACAAAAGCAGAAAGTAAACAAACCAAAGCATCGGTTGAGAAGGGATGAAGCACAGGTGTGCTCCAGCTAAGCAGCCTCGGAATGTCCATCCACTAGTGTGTCTCTGCAGTGTGGGCAGCGTATGGCCTGTTATGCAGCCCCTGTGTAGTGAGTGATGTAGTAGCATGCTTGCATTAATCTATTTTACAAGCAGGTACAAACACTAGCTAATTTGAGAGCTGATATGTTTTTTAATTATCCCGTATGGTGTCAGCTCTTAAAAACTTTCCAACATTGACTCGGCGATTGGATAGCATGACAATAGTTATAACCCTAACTTCACCATGCTTTGTAGAGGCATTGTCAAGGGAGCCTACCACAATAGTCAGGTGACCTTCAGCGACCTTTGGGTGCCTAACATCATAGGGTCATGTGAAAACCCAGAGGACTGTGAAGTTCCTATGCAGTATTGTTGTAGCTGCGTTGGTCCCAGAATAGTAGAAAGACAGAGAAGGTGGCTTAGGTAATATCTTTTTTTGGATCAACTACTGTTGGTGAGAGAGACAAGGAGAAGAGTTCTGTGTAAATTGGTCCAATAAAAGATATTACCTCACCCACCTTGTCTCTCTGAGAAGTTACTGTTATTTTAAATTGGTTTTTTAAAATACGTTACCAGTATAGCATATTTCAGGTAAAACCAAGGATTCCCACACTACAACTCAGTGCACCATCTTTCTCTCAGAAATGTACACTTCGGGTCAGATCCTCAGCTGGTGGAAAGTGGGGTAGTACCATTGGAGTTAGTGGAGTGCCATTTTACCCCAGCCAAGGATTTGTCTCCTTGAGAGCAGCAGGAAAAGAAAGCAATAATGAGGCCTGAGGTGGAGTCCACAATATTAACTGCTCGGGTATGCTCAGTGTTAGAAATGGGAGGACATCACATGATTCAGTGTTCAGGTTCACATAAGAATCTAGAAGTCTCACTGCTAATTCTTACTAGTCAAATTGCTTGAGTTAGGCTGGCTGTTTCTCAAGAACAAGCTTTCTTATTGTGATTGGCCACCTCTGGCTCTAGAAACAAGAATTGAAAAGACACTCATCCAAATATTCCAGAACATCAACATTCTTTCAGCTGCACTTCAGTCCTTAAAATGGGCAAAGATTTGCGTAGGGTGTGCTATTTACTATTATTTCTATTGTAGTAGTGCCTGCGAACCCAAATAATATGAACCCAACCAGGATCCCATTGTGCTAGGTCCTATACAAACACAAAGCCAAAAAAAAAAAGTCCCTGCTCCAAAAAGCTGATTTTATTCCCTGGTTCACCAGTGCCCCTACTAAAGGTCTCAGTTCCAGAGTATACTAGACATAGTCTGTAGTGGAGCTGTTTCATTTTTAACAAACAATAGATTAAACATTGCCTTTCCTCCTTTAAGAAGGGGTGTAGAGGGGGTCTATGGAGCTGTTGAGTCCAAGCAGTAGTGTTTGCTGGCATCCTGACAGCACTGAAGGCAGAACACTTTGTTCAAAAGCCCTTAACTCTTCAGGAGAGCCATACTTACATTCTGAACTTTCTCATCATTTTCATCCAAAAAATTGGCAAAAAATTCATCTTGAAAGGCTTAGAAATTTACATTTTTGTCACTCCATATATCAAAATCTTGCTTTAAATATAAGAACAGAATTACAGTCCGTTTTCCTAAATTGTGGTGTCTTTTAGAATTACCTAGTCTTCTCTCACATTAATGGATTTTAATCCTTCATTCTGTTGCACTTTACTCACTAGATTTCTTAATTCATTATCTATAAGAATCCTTATTTAAATAAAACAAAATAAATTCCTCAGAATTTGCCTTCCTAAAATCTAATACCATTCTACTACTGAATTCAATTAACCCAGTCTTTAGTATGGTGACTTTGAGTAGCTCATGATCATTCATACCAAGCGTTCTTATTACTTCCAGGTTCTCATTTGGTTATTTTCCTATTGATTACTATTTTTTCTTTCATTGTGCCAAAAGTGTGCTAGGTCATTTGCAAACAGATCTAACCAGTTGATCAATAATGGCTTCTCCTCGAGTTAGATTCCTGGTCCATGAAGTTATCTTCTATGTAACATGTTTGGCTGCATTTGCATATGCAAATTTTGCATGCACATAGAGATAGGCTTTTACAATGTGTGTTCCTTAGTTTCAGTTGTGATTTTAAAAAAACCCCAGAAATATTCACCTTTTCATGAGGAACTAGACCAGCAACTCTTTTCACACAGTCCAGCAAAAAAACTCTAAGTGATCATGATTTTCAGACACTATCAAGCTGGGTTTGATTTACATTAGTTATCTAAGATTAAGAAATGTTGTATTCCTTTACCAATCCTGAGTCACCTACTTTCACATCACACCACATTCTTATAAGGTTACCGGAATTTTAACTCAGAAAGTCAAAAGTATTCTAGAGCTGAGCACATTTAGTTGAATTTTCCAATTCTATTTTAAAATAATACCACTACATCTGATACCCCATATTTGTCTGTGACAAATGTAATATGCAAACATCTTCCCCTTGCATAAACAGCAAAGGAATGGCACAACAATACACTGAATATCTAACTTCCATCGTCTGGGGAACAGTCTTCATCTTGTTGAGTTAATGAGTGTTGCGGTCTAAGTGTTGCGTAAATAATGGTTTTCATTACCAAGAGCTAGATTTCCACACCCTGGCACTGACTAAAAGCAAAGCCCAAGAGGTTTCCCACAGAAGAATATATAAACCAATGCTAGATTTTTCTTGTTCCAAGACTTAGTTTTGTCTCACTCTCTTTGGAACCTATTTGCTGTGACAAAGATCAGTAAAATTGTTATGTGGTTTTTCTGGGATCAGACATAAAACACACCCTAGGCAGAACAGCCTTTCCCTGCCCTTGAGGTCATCCACCAATGTGATTGAGGGCATTCAAATAAAATGTTTTTGCAGCAGCATAAATCTCCCCTTTTTCTTATCTGTGAAGAGTGTTTTGGGGCTTGAACCTACTGAGCACTCCGGTACTGATCTTGCACAGCAATTAAGCACATATATCTGATATCCCACCTGCGGGGTCATGCCTAGAGTCACCATAACTTCTGTAGATGGTATTATCTTTGATCCAGGGTCTGCTCTCGCTAATGCCATGGAAGAGAATGTTCAGAGACAGTGAAAGAAAAATATACAGCCTAGCTGTATGTTATCAAGCTAGACATCCCTTCCTAAGAAGTTCTGAGGAAATGAAGATGATCACAATGACAGCATTTGGGTCTCATTAGAACCCCAAGATGTGCACAGCCTTTTCACAATCTTCAGACTTTGTAATTGATACATTATAGTTAATTGCATAATATCCTACAAGGAAAGCACTTCTAGAACATATCCATTGCCTTTCTTTGTTTGCTTTTTTGTAAGGATGCTATATATGTAGGCTGGAATTTGTAAAAGAATCCAAGAGCCAAGTGCTCAGATCCCATTGAAACCAGATATGAGCTGGGTACCTAACTCCCCCGAGCTGTTTTGAAAATCCCAGTCCTACTGCTTGCAGACATTTTAAACAACATTTATTGGGGGGAATTCTGCTCCTTTACATAAATGAAGTTTCACTGAAATTAAAGTAACTAAGAGTAGACTTTGGATTTTAGGCAAATATATTTCATTTTCCTAGCACAGGTAAACATTGACTCTACAAAAGGCTCATGGGAAACCCAAAACTGGTACAAAATCAAGACTTCATAATATTAGAAAAATTCAAATAAAATTCAAGTACTTTTCAATATAAGGACCATACAGGCAATTTGGATGATAGGTAATCCAAACAATAGATAAACCATATTATGGGTAAACCATGAATCCTAGTTTAATTGGACAATCCTATTTGGGAACATGTGGCATTAATATTTATTATTTGTATTGTGGTAGCAGCTAGGAGCAAATCTCAAAATGGCGTCCTCCATGGGACAAAAGTGCCAGAATGTTATTCCGGATCTGGCTGAAGGGGTGAACCCCTGCAGAACTCCCAGTGGACCCCCAGAGGTCCCGGGGCCCCACTTGGGGAACCACTGTTCTAAGTGAATGTACGATCAGATAAACACAAATGTTACTTTCCCACAGCCTTCAGATATATCCTTCCAATGACATTGCAGCTTCAGATGGTTTTTCCCTTCTAGCTGGCAGTGGGGTTTTAAAAATTATGTATTATGTAAATGTTCCATAATTATAGAGAGTGTGAGGAGTGCAATATTTGCACAAATTATGGATACTCTGGAACTATTACTCTCAAGAGGTAGACAGAGAAGCAAAGTCATAAGTGGATTTTGTAAAAAATAGTGTTGTGACACTATGTGCATCTACATTCTAGTAACAATGCTAATTGCCGCACAAAGACGAAACCTCAAATAATTGTCATTAGAAAACAAAAAAGCTCTCTGAATGGTCATTGCTTTACAACTGATGTAAATTACATGTTTCTTAATGCTAGATACAAATCTGGATTGTTCTGAGGAAACTGCAGGCTCAGGGGTGAGACAGGCAGCTTGGTTGGCACTTGCTAACTGAATTCCCCAACCATAAAAAAAGGGCTGGGAGCACTTCTGCAGCTCACTGAGCCTTTATCGTAAAATCTCTCCCTGCCTATGATTAGAGAGGCAGTGGACTGGGGACTGGCCTGTAGATTGGGGTTTCTATTTCGAGCTCAGCCACTGACCTGATTTTTCACCCCGGGCAAGTCACTTCACCTCTCTGTCCCATTTCCTCTCCTGCTCTTTGTTTGCCTTGTCTGTTTTGACTGTAAGCACTTTAGGGCAGAGACTATGTCTTACTATGTGTTTGTACAATACCAAGCACAAGGGGGTCTTGGTCTCAGTTGGGGCCCTGAGGTGCTACAACAACAAACAACAATGAGCTAATCTAAATTAGGTTTAAAAAATGTTAGGCTAAGTCACAACATATTTTATCAGTCCCTTAGATATGGCATCTGATTCCATGAAGACTGATGATCCCCAGCATTGAGTATGTTCAGAATTAGTTTACAGTGAGGGCATTCCCCACTGCCCTGATCCTGTGTAGCCATTTGCACCTGAGCAAAGTGAACACAAACCAGGTGTATGGTGCTACTGAATTTTGCCTATGTGAGGTGCAAAGGAGCAAAGAATTAGACTCAAGGATTCAAGCGTACGACATTAGAGAACCAAATAATGTTTGCCTCTTGGTGATGTGCAAGCCAATAAGAAAGAATTACTGTGTCTAAAATAGTCATCTCCATCCTGTTCCACAAAGCCATTCATAGGATTTAAGAAAGACTATCTTAGAAAACACTCCTGTAATAAAAGTGCATTGGAAAATTCTGCTACAGGATTTGCTAAATCATTGTTTGCCTTTACATGTATACTCCTTATTCTTTCAATAGAAGTAAATGAGTTAATGCAGATTAACGAGAATTTCCCATGACATTTACAAATGTAATTGTATCATATATTGCAATATTTTATTTGTGTGTATACAATGTGAGTCATTTGTCTGTTATGATTAACTCAGGCCTGTAGCTAATCAGATTAACTCAGGCCTATGGCTAGGACAAACAGGAAAAGGGGCAACTTTCCGAAACTGTGGGGTAGTAGCAAAACAGAATCAGGGAATGTGGATATCCTCTCCAGAAAAAATTGAAACCCAGGTGCAATGTCCTGCATTTAGAAAGATTTTAAAGCATTTGAAAATGAGCATAGTGTGATGTGTTTTTAACTTGACTTCGTGAGCAGAATAACTTGTCAATAGGAAATCGTACGTTTACCAACAAACACAGCTCCCCAAGAGCAGAGTGTCCCAAGGGACTTGAATATTTCTCAGATACACGCACATAATTATTACTTCTACCCATTTTCACATCAATTGCACCCTCTCTATCTAGGGATTCATTGCCATAGCATCTGAGCACCCCGCAATCCCTTTGTATTATATTCCTTCAATCTCTCCCTCCTTTTTAGTGCCTCTCTGACTTTTTCTTCTTCTTCCTGGTTCTAAATCTCCTAATCCTCCCTAGCAGTGCCCAGCCTGGCCATAGACTTCGTGTGTGACTTTGGGCCCTGTGGTTCAGTTCCCCATCTATAAAAAGGGGATACTACTACCTCCTCTTTCCCCATCCTTTGGCCATCTTGTCTATTTAAACTGTAAATTTTCCGGGGCAGCATCTGTGTCTCATTATTTGTGGGTACATTGTCTAGTAAGTTCAATGGAGCCAGAACCTCAGTTGGGCCTTCTAGGTACTAGAATGCAAATAAATAAATACAATCGCACAACAAAAAACCAGACTATTATAATTAATACAGACAAAAGGGAAGACATTTAATGTGGAAGTTATTGGTGATCAACTACTATTAAGCAGATAATAAGCAAGGAGTGTAAGAGATGTTGGCATATTCTCTTAAGAACATATTGCTAAACTTTCTGCAGTTATACTTTTTCAGTTACTGTTTCATTTTTGTTTTCAATCTCAGTTTCAATTTTTTAAATACTAACATTCTAACAATTAATTTTTGCAACTCAACGATCTATTCACAACCGTAACTCAAGCTTAAGAGCATGTTTTGTTTAAAAATGTAACGTGTATCCCTTTGTTTACATGAACTCCACCCAGATCATTTACCTGGGTGTGGAAAAGCAAGCCAGTAACTTTCTTAAACATTGTGCTTTCCTGGATTCCCCTCTGGTTTCTGAGAAGTACAATAGATGTGTTAGATAGTTTTGATCCATTTCTTGAACTCTTAGTATTGCAGGTAAGCAGTTTACCAGGATCCTAGCATTTAAACCAGAACACTGTAGTTCATTTGATAGCAAAGAGTTTAATTTTTATACCAGCTTTTATACCTGAAATACAGTAACCCGGTATCTTCAACTTATATTACCCATCATAAACTTTTTTAACCTGTGGCTCATTTTCAAAATAATAAACGTAACTATTCCATAAAAATATCTCAACACAGCGGTGCCAGAAAAGTGAAGGACATGAACAGATGGCACATCAATCTTCTGCATTTATACAATTTGTTTTTTAATGCAAATAGTGTGGGTTGCCTGCTCTTGCTTTGGATATTGTTCCAAAGATGAGCACATTTTCTTATCTTTCTGGATCAATGTGACATTTGCAGTTATCATAAAGTGGGAGCCCATTTAATGATGCTAATGCTTCCTTAATGTAAAAATAAAATCACCTCCTTTAAAAAAGCAAACAGATTAAAAGTCCCAAAGAGACCATTGAAATCTGTGACATTTGCAGTTACTGGTGGCTAGATAGCTTGATTATACACAGGTAAAAGGTATCTTAAAAGCATTGTTTACGCTCATTAATCAGAACATTAAATTGGAATGTTAGAGTCTCCTCAGCTAGAAAAAAATAAAATCCAATAAAATTGTATTAATACAAAAGAATCAAGGCATTTGTATAATGTATAGTTTTGATGGGTCACTAAAGTATTTATGGTCTTATGCCAGCATGGTATATTATCTATCTTCAGATTTCAGATGTAGCACGAGCTCTGCATTCTTGTTTCTATGCATCTGAAATAGACTCAGACAAAAGTACTTGATTGGTTCAAATATCTGTCATGGTGCCACCAAACAACTTACATTGTTACTATTTGTTTTGCTTAGCTATCTAGAGGCACCAGCCTAGATCGAAACCCTATTACGTTAGGCATTGTACAAACAAAGTCAATGGAGTATGGAAGTCAATAGGTTATTAATATTAATTATTTGTATTATAGGGGTGAGACTGGGGCCCCGCTGGAGCAGACACTGTACGTACACACATTAAGAGACAGTCCCTACCCCAAAGAATCTGTAATCTAAATAGAAAAGACAAAGGGTTATTATTATCCCCATTATCCAGAGGGGGGACTGAAACACAGATTGCATGACTTACCCAAGGTTCCATAGGAAGTCAATGCCAGAGCTGGGAACTGAACCTCGATCTCCCATGCTGAATATTTAATTCATTACATATCTCTCCTTTTTAACTTACTAAGGCTGCTGCTGAATTTTCAGTCAGCCACCAGAATTTGAACGGCTTGTGCAGTTTGGTAGGGCTTGCTGCAGAGTAAAAAGGGCCTTTTACTGCACGTACTTGATGATTCAACAGAGCATAACCACCCTTCCTCTCTTTCAGTATTTTCTTCTGTTACCATTTCACATTACTCCCCCCTTCCTGGGTTGTGTGTTGCACAATTCTCTTCTAGCTTCACTGGTCAGATCACGTGGTCACTGCAGACCCAATCCTTTGAGGTCCTGACAGTGCTCCCCTCTTGTTAGCACCCAGCGCCTCTCAGGATTGGGCCTAGATGGAGTATTGGTAGGTAGATGGGGCTCAGTACACAGATGCCACATGCTTTGTGGAGAGCTATTTCCAGGATTGAACATTGGGGGGTGGAGGGTAGCAGAATTTCTTCCTGCACAGGCAAGAAACTGGCTTACTCCTTCCTCCCCCTACTGCAGGGATGTTTTTTTTATTTTAAAGCACCAAAGATGACATACAATTTGATGGATTTTATCCTTTTTTTTTTAACTCCCCTGAACTACTATATAAATATTAATAGCTAAACACATTGCAAACAGGTGGGACCCATTCTGCCTCTGGAGAGCTGCCACGGTTAAGTGATATCTCAGATGGGGTGACAGAACTTTTCCATGTGGGGGCTGCCGCTCCATGCCAACCCATTGGACACACCCTGAGCCGAGAGCTCTTTGTTTTTTGTGGTAGCTCTACAACAGCTTGCCTTGGTCTTTTAACAGCTCATTCAGAAGAGGAGGGACAGGGAACAAGAGAGACAATTTTCTGTTATCTCTTCAGTTCGGTTCATTCTTTGATGAGGTTTGTTGCTGACAACAGCAGTGGCTAACACCACCTTCCTGTGCTTGAGGGGAACGTATTCAGTCCAGTAAGAGCAAAATATTCATTTGTGGAACATGAGATAATTCAGCTTTATTCCTCTTTCAATGCTCTTATACCCACTGTATACTTACTGTGCACAGTGCTGTGGCTAACGATCTACTCTCTCTATATACATATCAGTATTATCGTTATCAAATTTATTCAGTGCCCGCAGTCAGGTGGGCACCTTACAGGTATGGTCCCTGCCTAAAAGAGCAACAAGGGTTTACAAGAAATGACAGGTCTGAGTGTAAGATGGAGAAGTTGGGAAAAATTAAGGTGAAGGCCTAGTAAGGTCACAACACAGTTGCTCGGGTATGTTATATGTATGCCAGGTGCTCCACGGTGTAAGTCCTTGCTCCCTCTCATTATGACATCTATCAGGTAGTATCTAGAAGAGAGATACTGACAGAATTATTCTCTCAATCCATTTACCTCCTATAATGTTCCTATCCAGCCTTTGCCCATTCCTCATTGCTTTAGATTATAGTTAGAATCATAGAATCAGAGGACTGGAAGGGACCTCGAGAGATCATCTAGTCCAGTCCCTACATTCAAGGCAGGACTAAGTAAAAACTAGACCATTCCTGACAGGTGTTTGTCTAACCTGCTCTTAAAAACCTCCAATGACAGATTCCACAACTTCCCTAAGCAATTTGTTCCAGTGCTTAACTACCCTGACAGGAAGTTTTTCCTAAACCTCCCTTGCTGCAATTTAAGCCCATTGCTTCTTGTCCTATTCTTAGAGGTTAATGAGAACAATTTTTGCCCTCCTCCTTGTAACAACCTTATATATAGAAATATAATAAAACTGACTAAATTTTCCTTTTCATTCTCTCTCGATCCCACATTTTCCCTTCAAACAGCAACTCTCATCCTATTGTCACTGTGATGACATCCACACACACACACAAAAAACTACGTCAAAAGAATGTTATTTAGATTGCAAACTTAAGCACTCAAAATTTAGGAAAGGCAAAACCAAAAATCACAATGATCCAACTGCTGTCTCAGTATACAAGGGAGCAGCCCAGCTCATTAAAGGCTGACCTTCAGCAGAGGCTCCAGATGAAGAGCTGTCACATCCTTTGCCTGTGGGAACTGGAGACCCTGAGAGCTGAACTGGAGGTCTGAAGCCAATAGAGCCAAAAATCACCTCAAGTTTTTTGCTTTTCAAAAAGTGAAAATAATTGAAACCTCAAAAATGTGAGTAGGTTTTTTTTGTTTGTTTGTCAAAAACCAGAAAAAATCCACATACAGTTTATGAAAAAAATATTTTCCCCCTGTTTTTTCATAGAAAAATACTAATGTCCAACCAGATCTGGTGCTATGTGGATATATTCATATACACACACATATATATATAGGGAGAGAGAGTCACTGCCTTCACTGCAGCAGCTCCTAAGCCAGACTCTGTCCAAACTGCCTTGTTGACCATTCTGCCAACAAGGATGGGAAAGGGAGACGACTCAGACTGGTTTAGATTGCACCTGTAAATTACTGATGAAACTTTGTAGACCAGGCCTAAATTATGCCAGATCTGGGATCAAGGCTGTTTGAGAATCAGCCAGTCATTACTAGCTCCCTGACATTTTCCTTTCTCCCCCACACTGCCCCGCCTATTTGACAAGCGGTTTTCAACACAGGGGCAAATCCAGTCCCTTAACTATTAAAGAAACAAACATTTTAAACCAATACATTCTGAAAAATACTTTCCAAAATAACTTTCACCCGACCACATGGCATAAGTAAAACATATGGTTGTGAGCAGTGGTGTAAACATTTTTGGCACACATTGAATTTGACCTGTCATATGTAACTGACCCAGGATGAAGTCACATGTGAGAAATGCAGAGATCACGAACGCTTAATAATAATATTTCTCTCAGCCACATACGGTTGGGTACTATCAATCCAATCCTAATATAATCTCTCTGGGGATTCCTATTGTCATTCCTATTGTCTGCCATCACATGTGCATATTGCAATGGATTTTATAAAACTTGCATTAGAACACAGTTACACCTCCTCTTGTACTGAATTCATTTCTACAAGAGCACTTGCTTCTATCAGATAGGCACATTGTATTATTGCCATTTTTAATCTGAGTGACATCCTTCTTTCTAGCTACAAAGGCTTAGAAACCCCTCTCTGTCTTCAGTTTCAATCCACTTAAACCTTTCAGACTTTACTATGTCTAAACAATTACTTTATGTTAATCTCTTTTATATTCCATTCAACATAGGAGCTGCAGGCCTTTGTAATCTTACCCCTACGAAGGTCCTCTGGTTGGTATGGCGGGGAGTGGGAGGTGAAGTAAACTTCAGTTTGTGTGAAGAAAGACAGAGAGTCCTTGTTTTGGAGAAGAGGATCTAAAGTATAAATAGGAATCAATCTAACATTGCAGTGTGACTGTGAGTAACTAGACTGATGTGCAGAACATCAGGCGAGTTACCATCACTCTGAATGGAAACCCCTTTGTAAGGTACCTAACCAACTGGCTTGGATAGTGTAATAAACCCTCTCCCTTGTCCCATCACAATCTGACCCCAGCATTAGCCAAACCTTTGGTTATGTTTGAAAATAGTTCAGTTAACTTTTTCTCCCATGGCTCTCCTCCCCGCCCCCAATCATATATATCTCTAGGTCCCAGCTAGGCCTGGAAAGGCCAATATGCTGTAAGGAAAAGGATGCTCTTGGGGTATTTCTGGTCTAACTAGAAGCAGAAACTACCAGAAGTCTCATGGGAGGGGAATCTGGTCTCTCAAGTTTTGAAGACCCATGAAATTTGGACAGTTCAGGAAAACTTCAGATAAATATCCCAATACAAAATGCTTAACCCAGCTGAAATGAACCTTTTTAACGGTCTTCCCATCCCTAAAAGTAACATTCATAACAATATGAGTCTTGTGCTAAGTTCACTGGAGATATAGTAAACAACCTGGAACTCCAGTGCTGAACTCTTAGAATTTCAGCCAATTCACACTGGACTCCAAATCCAAACCTACTTATCATGTAGAAGTGAGAGAAAGGTTAACCATTCTCTACAAGAAGACATCAGCTCCTTGCTCTTGTTGCAGGGACCTGCAATCTCCTAGGGCAGGGTCAGCTGTGGGAGATCAGTGACTTTGCTCAGTCTCCTTCAAAAGGAACCAGAGTGATGGGCTCAAGGAGAAAGTAGGGGATGCCCGTGGGCTGGAAAACCTTGATACTGATAAAGTCCTAACTCTGTTGGGCAAGCTGAAATAAACTTAGTCTCTTTTCCCATCTTGTACATACTCATGTTTCAAGACCTTGGTTTGTTTCTTTGGTTTTGCCTTAAAGAGGCAAGGCACCGATTCTAGTTTTGTTAGTTACATATAATAAATAACCACTGCCTGAAGAGCCTTGCGCCGAGCTTTGCATTTTATATCCTGTCCCCACATGTCCACGGATCCCACATTTCCTCTATGATTTCGCTTCTGGCTCAGATCTGAAACTGAAAGGGGTCTATCTTCTGGTGGTCTGGATGAAACTCACCATTGGATACAGTCATTTCTGGTCAAAACCTGGCCAAGACCATATTTTGGCACTGTCCAGTCTGGATCTTGGCCGCAGCCATGGTTCAGCTCAAACCCAGAAATGATTATGGGTATGGAACAGCTTCCATACGAGAGATTAAAAAGACTGGGACTGTTCATCTTAAAAAGAGATGACTAAGGGGGGATAAAGGTCTATAAAATTATGACTGATATGGAGAAAGTGAATAAGGAAGTGTTATTTACTCCATCACATAACACATAAACCGGAGGTCTCCCAATGAAATTAATAGACAGCAGTTTTAAAACAAACATAAGGAAGTACTTCTTCACACAACACACAGTCAACCCATGGAACTCATTGCCAGGGGATATTGTGAATGCCAAAAAATATAAATGTGTTAAAAAAAGAATTAGGTAAGTTCATGGAGGATAGGTCCACCAAAGGCTATTAGCCAAGATGATCAGGGACACAAGCCCTTTTCTCTGGATGTCCCTAAACCTCTGAGTACTAGAAGCTGGGACTGGACAACAGAGGATGAATCACTCAATAATTTGCCCTGTTTTGTTCATCCTCTCTGAAGCATCTGGCATGGGCTATTGTCAGAAAAAAGAATACTGGGCTAGATGGACCATTGGTCTGACACAGTATGGCCATTCTTGTACTCTTATGTCTGTGTTGAGCCTGCAAAAGGTTTTCTCTGTCAAACGCTCCCAGTTCTTTAAGTTGTCTCTATAACTGGAGAATGTACGAGATCAAGAATGACCACTGAGGGTCCTGTATTTCCCAGGATACTCGCAATAGGTCTAGAGTGCCATTGGGTTGTCTTCCATACCAGAGCTTGAAAGGTGAAAAACCCATGGAGGATTGAGGGTCTTTCCTGTTGGTGAATAGCAGAGGGGTGAGTAGTTGTTCCCAATGTTGGAAGTCTGCATTCACAAAATTTCTCAACATTTCTCTTAAAGTTTGATTTAAAAGTTTTACCAGGCCACCCATTTGTGGATGGTAAACTAATGTTCACCGTGTTTTAGCTTTCAATAGGTTGTATCATTCCTTCACCAACTGGCACATGAAATTAGAGCCTTGGTCTGTCAGGATTTCTTTAGAGATTCCCAACTGAGAAAACAGTTTCAGCAGTTCATTTGCTATGGTGGCTGCGTTAGTTGATCCTAGTAGAATGACCTGGAAGTACCATGTGGCATAATCTGGGATGACTAAAATGTGCTGGATCCAGGGTCCCACCAAGTCTATTCCTATCCTTTCAGAAAGTATATCCATGAGAGGAAGTGGAATGAAAGGTGCCATGGGGATTCCCTGAGGGCTGTCAACTGATGCCCTGGTCAGGAACTACAACAGCCACTCACATCTTTATGGATACCCGGCCAATAAAAATGAGTGTCAATTTGATTAGAGTTTTTTCCTTCCTTGGGTGCTCTGCACGTGGTATCTCATGGATTGGCCTCATCACCTCACTCTTATAAATGGTAGGGAACCAGAAATTGGGGACTGACTTTGTTCATCTGCTTATCTCGCTCAACATGGTATATCCACTCACCCCAGAGTCCAAAACGAGGCCCTGACTCAGTAGTTCGGGTTTCAGTGGTTCGCCATTTGTCACAGGCTCAGCTAAGCTCACTATTCTCGTACAAGTCAGTGTTCCGGGCAAGAATGTTGGTGCTAGGGTCATCGGTCTCTATCAACATCAAGACCTGAGGCAGTGGATTCACACACCCTAAGGGCCCTTCCTTAGGGTCAGGTTGTTCATCTACCCCTTGTCTCTGACTGCCAAAAGGGGATGGTCTTTTATAGGACTGTCTCCCACAGTCTGCTAGCGCTTCTTGTAAGTACTGCCAGTCTCTGCCTAGTATAAGCAGGTATGCTAAATAGGGGCCAACCTGACAAGAAGGTTGGCTGTACAGCTCTCCAGTGTCAGTTGTATGTTTCATGGTGGGTAAGGCTTCGCATCATCATGCATACACTAGAACCTTCTTGTCTGACTAATTGTTCCCGTACCAAGGTCTGTTCAAAGCTGTAGTCTACTAGTCAGTTGACCCTTTTCCCATTGATTTGTATGGACACCACTAGTTTGGCTGGTCCATTCTTCCAAGATCAAGTCTCAGCTGACCATACTTACCCATAATTACAATCCACATGGGTCTGTCCCAGCATGAGCAGCATATCCATCGGGCTGCGGGAACACTGGGCTCTGTTTTAGGGGTTTACAGTTCTCACTAGAGGAGTCATTTGGGAACCCCTATTTGGCATTCCCAATGCATTTAACAGTCTCTGTTTTCACACAAGGAAATCCCTTTCTGGATGACAGTCGTGTTCCAGGGACCCTGGGACATGTCCCGACTCCCTGGCATTCCCTGCTGCCCCAAGTCTGTTTCTGGGGGCCCACTCCAAGGTGGTCTTTCCCCTCGACTGGTCCTGGGCTCTGTTTGGTCAGGTCCTCTTGTTTTCTGTACATGGTTTCCTAGTGCTATCTGAAGCAATATAATTTTCAACAAAATGGACGGCCTCCGCCAACATCTCTGGACAATGTTTTAACAACCAGTCCCTTCCCTCAACAGGTAGTGTGTGTGTGTGAACTGTTCCACCAACACATGTTCAGCTACTTGTACCTGGGATTCTGGCTTCGATCAGCACTAGCAATGTCCGCTCAAGGCCTGGGTCATGCTCCTGGGGGGGTACTTCTCTTCTTGGAAGTGCTGGGGTGGATCTCTTCCATAATAGCTAACTAGTTGAGAATAGCTGTTTTGACTTCTGGGTAGTCCTGTGCATCCATCGAGTCCATTTCTCAGTACGCTGCCCAGGCGGGTCTGGTGAGGAAAGGGGCCAAGCAGGGTGGCCCAATGTTCCTGCAGTCACTTGGTTGCCCAAGCCTCCTTTTCCAAAGCTATAAGGAAGGACTTGGTGTCATGATCTGGACTCGTTTTTGCTAACTTTATCATTATGGGTGGGGCGGGGTGGTCAGATTTGTAGGGGCCCCCAGCCACCCTCGGTCAATTTGAAGACAGATATTTGTTGGACTAACTGTTGCTATTATTTCCCTTAGCAGACGTTGTTGTTGCCGCACCATCTGTTGCTGCTGCTATGTAGCTAATTGTTGAAGCAGCTGTTGTTGCTGCTGCAGAGGGCTCATAGCTGTTGGCTTTCTGTCCACCATTTCAGAGGCCTGTCCGAGTCCATCTTTCTTAGACGGTAGGTGGCTATAAGTAACTGTCTTTTCTTTTTCCTCCCAGCTCCCCCTATGTCAGAGGAAACCTAATGCCCACTTTTCTCCATTTGTCACCATTCTCAAGCTGCTGACGGGCCCCTCCTACTGAACGGGCACTGAAAAGTCCTTAGATTCTCTAACCCTGAGAGGGGCAGAAGTAGCAGCACCAACTGCCCAATCAGCTTGCCATGGGGCTTGCTGAACTTGTCTTACCCAGACAGTAAACCAGAGTCATAGTCGCCTTGTAAGAACAGGGAGGGCTGGTATCTAGCCTTCCTGAGGGCAGGTCCCCTGAAAGCTTTCAGGGGTCTCCTCTGGGAGCTGTAAAGCTGCTGTCTGATCTCCTCCGGAGCTGCCCAGCAACTTTCAGGAACTTCCTGTTATTAAAGCCCTTGATGTCATTGATGGGGCAAAACATGTGGGGCCAGGCTTGCCCACAGCAGCTCTTTTACCCCTTCATCACTGGTGTGGGGTTTATATATCGCATCATACATGCCTAGACTTCAGCTGGCCTTGTGTACATGTACTGGTGCCTACCACTGGAGGGGATCACAGTTACTTAGCTGTGTGTTATATGTGAGGATTCTCATTTACATCAAGTGGGAGGATGATTTGCATTCTGTCTCTGCGGTGGCTGTGAAATTCTGAGAGGCCATAATGTGCAGCATAGTGACAATCTCAAAAGTGCCCAGCTAGCCACGGATCAGTTACAATCCAGTTTTCTAAACTACCTTCTGATCTTGTTGAAAAACAGCTTGCCAAAATGAAAGCTGCTATGCTGATAAATTCCAGCCTTTTTTCCAGGGCAACCGAACTATATACACCACTTCTGTGTGATGTATATTAATGCTTTTCCATTGGGCATCTTCTCTACTCTTCCAGCTTGCTCCCCATGCTCTTCCCAAAGTAGACTTCTTGTATATTTCTGGCTCTACTAAATTACAGTCAAAGGAACAGACAGCATGGCAGACAATTATAGCAAAACAGTGCCAATAGGTTCAATTCAATCCGGCATTCTTGTCCAGTACCTTTTTACCTGCAATCATGATGGCAAACAGCTATTGCAACATTCATGGGGCAACAGTGCTACTGCTTGAATTGCATTGGCCTTTCAGAGGAGATATACCAGCCATAACAGACAGCACTTTGTGCACATTTTGCATCAGGTATCTGCTGCATTATTCAGAAGAGATATGGTTAAAACTAAATATATTACTACTTTACACCTTAAATTAATTCAGTCTACGTTCAGTTAAGTGTTAAAAAGATTGTGTGTCTTGCAGTTCCTAGAAGAGGATAGATCTTTTCCAAAAGCTAGGTTGAACTTAAAGTAGATACAACATAATACTTTGTGTTTTCTTTCTCTCTCTTTCCTCCCAGCCCTAAGATTAGCATAAAAATGTGCTCTCCTAACTAAGCAGTCTGTTAACTGATAAGCTATCAAAAATCATCTGTTATTTTTATAGCTCAAAGGCAGATGCCATTTCAAGAACCAGAGTTGATTGAGTAGGATTTTTAGTGCTTCATAGATTTGTCATTGTAAACTTGAGGTATTTTAAAACAGAATGATTCGAGTCTTGAAATACTATCCCCAGAGCAATCAAGCATTAGGATTTTGCTCGTTTTAAATTTTATCCTGGATGAAATCATTTCATCTCAGATCATAAAGAATTTCACTTGTTTTCTAATGTTTGCACTAAAGAGCTTTTCTGCATTAAGTCCAGACCAGTGTAATTACTCAAAGCATGGAAGTTAAAGCTTCCTAAGCTATTTCTGTAGGGCTCCTTTCTGCCAGTAGTTTGTTTTATGGGGACCCCACATGGAAAAACTTAATCAAGCTCACTGTACCAAGTTTAATGTCTTGGTATAACAAGGCACGCCTCCAATATCTCTCCTAAGGTCCTGCTGTGGGGTGTGCAGACCCCAAATCATAAAGCCTAGGACTAGATACAGATCCTATCATGGGAAAAGAAAGATGCCATCAACAACCACTTAACAAACCTTTCAAACACCCTATTTAAAATATATGTTGAATTTCCTATAGTATGGGTAATATACCAAGTAGAATGTGCAACACATAGGAAGTGAGAAACTAAACAAGGAAAGTGTAAGAAAAACATGAAACATAACCCCATGTTATGTGTGAAGTGGTCTGTGCATTAGGAAACCATGTATCACTATGTACAAGCGATCAATAACACAATGAAGAACTGAAGAGTTCCATTGTGGTTCTTCTTTTAGAACAAGGTAAAAGTTTGCCATCTGTTATTGTGATTAATATAGAGCTTGTGTGAGGTCTGTAAGCCATTTACATAAAAATAAAGGTGTGCTGGTCTACCACGGCTGCTCTTCCACATTTTACAACAATCAGAACAATCAGAAGTACATCTGGGTTGATGCCCTCTTAGAAACAAGTATGACATTACCCCAGAGGAGAATTAACAGGAGCGTTGCAACCTCTATGTCACCAATTTTCAGAGGTACTTGCCTCTGAAACACATCATCATTAACATGTGATGTTAGGTAGGAGGTCATTCTTCTTAACCCTCACTTGCTTTGGCCCAGCTCAGTTGTGCAGAAATTTGAAAATTTAACCCAGTATAGTTTAATACATATTTCACTGAATAAATTTAAGGAACAATAGATAAGGTATCTATCTAGATAAAGAGACTTTTCAGCTCTTTGTTGTCTCAGATGTAGAACCTTTCCTATGTAATTACTCTAGTGATGTGATGTGATTATGAACAAGAGGGAAGTGGTCCAGAAGACATTCTCTCTGATTAGACAAGTCCACACTATGAAAAAGTCTGAGACGCTCTGGTCTGTGCAATGGATTGATTGTGCACAAAGTTCAACTGATTTTTTCTTGCAGAGATGAGGGCCTCCCTGGAAGTAACAGGGGTCACGGCCTCTAATCCTGTAGATGTCTCAAGATCTTTAGGGAGGTCTGGTTTCATCTTGTATCTTGGGACATCTGCCCAGAGAGTGCTCCCCTCCATGCTACCCCCATAGTAAATGCAACTTGAAAACAATGCTGCTATTGGCTCCCGTGTCGTGGCCACTCATCATGCCCCTTTCTGCAGGAGAAGTCACACAGAGACACTTAATGCTGCAAGGAGCAGTGTAAACATTTATAAGCATTTTTGCATGGAATACAGTCGCTGCTCCCAGAGCCACACATGACCCCCAAACCAACAAAGCCTCAACTGCACAGTTTACACGCGAGGGACTTTGGTGGTTTCCTGGGGAGAGCAAAGGGAACATGGCAGATAGGTTTTACCCCCCTTGCTGTGAGTGAGGCTTGCACTCTGCTCATATTTTGACTGCTTCGCTCCTCTCCACACTGTACAGAGGAAGGCAGCCTAGGACCAGATTATTACGAACAGCAGCTGGGGCAGTGGGAAAGAGGAAATCAACATCTAAGGCTAGGTCTGCACTGGTGGGGGGGGGGAGTCGACCTAAGATACGCAACTTCAGCTAGGTGAATAGCGTAGCTGAAGTAGGTGTATCTTAGGTCGATTTACCTGGCCATGATGATGGCGGCAAGTTGACCACTGCCACTCCCCTGTCGCGCAGTGGAGTTCCGGAGTCGATGGCAGAGCAATCGGGGATCAATTTTATCGCGTCTACACTAGACGTGATAAATCAATCCCCAATAGATTGATCACTGCCTGCTGATCCAGCGAGTAGTGTAGACATACCCTTAGTGACATTGGAAATGTGATGTGCAGATTCCTTTTCTAATCCCTCTGACACTAAGAGGTATTATTTTCACTTTCCAGTGTTTTCAAGGATGCGCTGAAGACTGTACCTTGTTCCAAAATTAATTCAACACTTTAGTGCAAGCAATGGAGATTTTGATTTAGCTAAATTAATTATTTAATATGGATTTACATTCTGCCCACACCTACCCTGACCAAATAACCAAGCCTAGTAAAATACCCAACCAGGTTAAAAAGCAGCTGAGTAAAATAGGACAGACTTTTAATGACATTGGGTCAAGTTCTTTCCTTACTTCAGTAATGTGGCCATCAGTTCTAGTAGCCAGTCCCCCAGGAGTCTCAGCCCTTGTCCCTTGTCTCCCAAAGACGGAGGAACAGATGTTTTTCTTACCAAAAATAGTTAAAAGTCACCAAATAGCTCTGTACTTATGAGGCCAACCTTTCCTGACCTTTCTGGCTAGACCAACTCCTGTTACGCTAACCTCTGACTTCAAGCCCCCTTAATGGCAATATTCCTGGATAGTATAATTTCCCTCCCACCGTGTTGGCTCAGGGAAATATTTGCTCTCTCAGCGTTAGAATTTATTTTCCAAGAGAAGTGGCAGCGACCACCCTATTCTGCCCCCCACCCCCATTTCATACCAGAAATAGGCTTTTCTGAGATATAATTTTACACCAGAAATGTGTGTCACAGTCTCCTTAGTGTTATAAGAAGACCTGGCTTCCTATCCAAATCAAACAAGGACCTTGTCAGATTCAAAATGGACAGAAACAAGAAATGAGCGCCTGTAATTGATGATGGAAATCAGATAAGCCCTCTTTAAATACAACCATTGATAGAGAAATGAGTACTCAAATTACCTTTGATTAAGTCACTTAAAAAATAAAGCCAGGGGGAGGGCTTAGTAAAACCACCCTGGTGCATAAAATCACTGAGAAGGGATGGAGGGAATTATTTTAGTTTGTCAGACTCTGAAATTTAGGAGAAGCAGAATTAAAGTCACTGAAAAAATGTTATCAAGTGGAAATATATTGATCTCTCTCCTCCCCTAAGCAACCCTAACGATGTGGTGTGTTCTGCAGAGGAACAATGGCAGGACACACACAGCCTTCTCTACTGATTGGGCACACAAACTTTTAATATTAATGTCTAACTACCTAGATACTCACATGGCCCTTGTGACCTTGCATCTGAGTGTGCCCACAATTATAATATGTTCGATTGCAATACCCTGGGAGGTAGAGAAGTTGGATCATCCCATTTTTTACAGAGGGAAAGCGAGGCACTGAAAGACAACATGACTTCTTCAGGGGCACACAGGACTTCTGTAGCAGAGCTGGGAATTGAACCTATGTTGCCTGAGTCCCAGGCCAGTGTCTGAACCATAACAAGATCATGCCCCCACACCATTAAAGCACCAAGTTCAGCACAGACAGAGAAGGAGAGATATACAGATAGAGGGAGCATGTTCTGCGTCTACTGGCAGTAGCATCTCTCGTACCTCTTCTTTCCTTTCTTCCATGCTCAGTGAGCTGGCTGCACAGGAGACAGTTTATCACCACTGCATTCCTTAACCCTCTCTACAACATGAAATCCTGGGGAGGGAACTTGCTTTGGCCGAAATGAGATGGGCACAAATGATGCCACCTGTTGGGAGATCTTTAGACTTACGGGGCCTGGTTCTCTGCTCTGCAACCCCAGCTATGCATCCAGTTGACTCGAATGGCCTCAGAACTAGTGCATGGGAATGGAGAATCAGGCCCACAGCCTGGTTTTTACAGAGGCAGTTTACACACAGACTTTGTAGGATGTCCCAGCTTGTTGTTACAGCTCTCAAAATAAGGGAAGGAAAAGTTTCCTGGAGCTGTGGGATTTGCAGGCCTCTTCAGTTCATTTCATCTTCCCCCTGCACTCACTGTAATTTAAAATATTCTTTTCCCCAAAGATAATTCCTTTACGAACAGATTTTTCTTGCGAAAGGGAAGCTCATGCCATGCTAAGTATAGCATGAGGGGCAAAGGGACTCCTCCCAAAGCTAGGCTGGAACAAGCAGCTACCTCTATGTCACATATTACTCTTCTTTAGCAATGTTAACTAGTCCATTCGCTGCTCCTTTTCCCACCATCCCTCCCCGACTCCAACCCTCCAGTGCCTTTCCACTTGTTTCTTCACTTGGTCCACTCTGCTCCATTTGGCACTTTTCTCTTTCCCGCCAACCTCCTTCTCTGCTCCTCTTTTCCCAGGCTCTCCAAAGCAGAAACCCCAGTAATGCCAAACAGAATATTCAAATGGATTCAATGCTGGTAGGGCAAAATGAGTTCAACTGTCCCTACTCGCACTTGATTAATTGTGGTCTGTTTATTTGAGCAGCCAGATAACGTCTCTGGCTACAACCCCACATGGCTATTGCAAATCCCCTGTCACAAGCCATATCTGTGCCACTTCCAGCTCAGTGGGCTACCAGGTGTGACAGTGGCTACAACACTTGCTATATTGGGGCAGCTCACTCCTGCAGACCCCCGTCTTCTACTGCCCATGCAGTGTATGAAGGGTGGAGATGGGGTACGTCAAGGCTAAGCCTTAATCAGTCCACATGCTAGAAAGCCAGGAGAGCTGTGAGCCAGCCATTGCACGTGTACAAAGTTACTTCACTCCCTACCCGGTTCACGTCTGACAAGGCTCCGAAAGGGAGTGATATAATGTACCATGCCGTGTGTACGTTCTCATGTACCAGCAGCTTGATTACCACTGCAAACCGAGATTCTCCCAGCACATGGCAGCAAAAGGATTTTTCCCCAGGGCTTGCTCTCATGCCGAGACTTTTGTCCCCCTAACATGAACAGGAAAAAGCCTCAAGACTTTCCAAAAACCGGCAGGGTCACTGTAATACCTGCTTGAGACATCACAGAAACTACCCAGCACAAACTAGATCCTTAAAGACTGGGTTAATGACCAATTCTCCCCCCCCCTCCGCATACACACTCACACCCCTCCTTGCACAGGTGTGGAAGGGGAGAGTGGGAAGCGTACCCTTCCCTCCTACACACCACTGGGGGCAGGCTGCCTTAGGGAGTGTGGGCGGGAGAGTCCTAGCTAGCCCTCGGTGCAGTGCTAGTAGCTGCAGAGAGGATATGTGTAAGATTGGCCAGGGTGAGGCTGTTGTAACTGGTATCCCAGGAGGGCTTAGAGGTTCCCACCCAAGATCAGGGCTCCAGTGTGCTAAGCACTGTACACACGCAGCGACAGATGGTCCCTGCCCCCAAAGGGCTTCCAATCTACACAGACAAGCCAGACAAGGGAAATGGCAGCTCGCCCGGTTGACAAATGGAGAACTGCCCTACGGCGTGCCGGCAGCAGAGCAGCCTGGGGAGCTAGAGCTGCACTTGCTGAGCAGCTCCCACTGCTCCAGTGCCCCTGGAGGCATTCTGCATTCTGCCGCCCAAAGGCAGGGTTTAGCTTGTGCTGCTCCCCGCTGGCTCCACAAAGACATACTGAGCCACATACCTGAGACAGAGAAGCAGGCGGTAACTCAAGGAACTTTCCCATTTAAAGCGACACATGCCATAAGTGCTGTATTTTAGAAATATATTTTCAAGCAGCACGAACAGCTCTGTAAAATACCTAGCGCCAGCTCCTTAGCTGGGGAAAATCAACACAGGGCAGGTCTACACTACGGCCTAAATTGGTATAACTTATGTTGCTCAGGGGTGTGAAAAAGCCCCCGAGTGACACCAGTTTTGTGCTGTCCACACCAGAGGTGGAGTAATTATGCATAGTGCATCTTCAGCAGATGCATGCGCTACAGCGGTGCAGCTGCATCGATATAGCCCTGGAGTGTAGACTTGCACATAACTCCACTGAAGTCAATGTTACTCATTAAGCTGAGGAGCTAATTCTGTCACTTGGCTGTCAACACTCGGTTAATTCAGTGGCTTTGGATCAGGCCTTTGACTCACAGCACGTATAATTGCCAAGCTACCGAAAGTAGGACCTGAGGCTTAAATCCACCAAGAGACCATATTTGTGGGGCAGCCTTTCACTGGGTTAAATAAGCATTTCACACAGTATTAAACGTTTCTATTTCTTTTGGCTGCTAATATTGGATACCACCCAAGTGCGTCCCTAATGACCACAATAATCATTCTTATCTGGATTGTAATCAGTGTCATATGCAACCTTATCACGCACACATCTCTGTAAACACATACTGTTTAAACAAATGTAAGGTCACTAGGAACTACAGGATTTTCAAACACGTCAGTAAAACACCATTTTTCCTTGAGAGAGTTTAAAAAAATAAAACCAAATCAAAACTTTTTTACTATGGGGGAAAAGAAAGGTTTTGAGGCACTCTTATTGAAATACAACTGTACGCAAAACTGATCTTTATAGTGATGGATGGGTCCCTTTGTGCAGATAAAAGCCGGGTTTTAAATATTTCTTTTAATTGTTATTGTCTTTGTGCTCAAGGACTGGTTGTGGGAAAAATGCCATTCTCGGACCATAAAAATAAAAAGAAAATATAATAAAGCAGTAATTGGTCAATGATGATTGAACTAACAACTTTACAGTGCCAGTCAAACACACATAATAATTGCTCTTTGGACTCTTTATGAAGGTACGGTACTGTTTCATAAGGCTAATCCAGCATTATAAATTCCCCATTTTATATCAGTTTCCATCATTATCACATAAGCCTTATGATAAATTATGAATGTTATTAAAGGTTCCTAATTTAGGCAAGATAATCCATGCTATAAATGAAAGGTTATCTATACCAAAGGTGGCTCAGATGCAAGTTGTCATTCAGATAATTAATATTAAAAGAATCTCTAATTCTAAGTTTTGAATATCTTATGAATATTTGAGATTTGCTGCCTGCTTCTGCAGCAGAAAGCCAGCCAGGTTATATGGGCTGCACACACTTGGGACTATTTTTTAAATTAATGTGGGCATCGGAATGATTTATGAGGTATTCTGGACAGTTCATTTAAATCCAAACATAAAAATTTACCAGCTTTCTTGGCTTTTTCCTGTTTCCATTTGAAGAAGAGCAGAGAATAGCTTCATGATTCTTCACTTAAAAAAAAAAAACTAAGAGAAAAAGATGCATTCCAAATTATTAGAATTTATTCCTTGTCACTGTAGTTCCAGAAGGCCTCAACTGAGTTTGAGGCTGCATTGTGCAAGGTACTGTACCAACATTTAGTAAGAGACAGTCTCTGCCCTGAATAACTTAAAACCTCTATAGACAAGGCAGATGTCTGCTGAGAGAAACTAAATATTATCTCCTTTGTACAGGCAGGGAACTGCAACACGGAGAGAATAAATGGTGTCCTAGGGTCACATAGTGCATAGCATAATGGGGAACATAACCCAGTTGATTGACGTCCCAGTCCAGAGCTTTAAGAATAAGACCATCATTAAAGTTCATGATACATTAAAGACAGAAAACTTCTCAGTGTCCCTTTCATGTAAATCTAGATACAAAACTAAGCCCCCAAACTCACGTCTTACTATTTTTTAAAATTTATCAAGAGAAGATCATGGCTAAATTTTCAGCATCAGGATAGGCTCACAGACAGTCCCTGTGGGAATTCTCCATCCTGGTTGAATTTTAACTTCCTCGGTCTAATTTGTTCTGTTGGATTGGTGAGGAAATCAGCCCTCCACCTCAGAGAAATTGCATGAGGTCCTTCCTGGTCAATTTGGTAATTTCACAGCATCTGTCAAGTACGCTAATAAAGTTCTCAGGAGACAGGCTTATGATCTTTTATTGAATTGCATATAAAGACAAAGGACCTGACTCTTCACTGCCCTGCACTGCCAGGCGTAGTCATACCTGTGCAGAAAGGGTGAGCCTTCTGATCTGGCAGCCCTTTAAACCCCCTTTGCACAGGTGTAAAAGGCCACTCAAGGTGCAAGACAGCTCAGAATCGGACCCCCAATATCAGCAGGCCTTGTACTGTACTATTAGCTTGAACTGGTAGGACCTCTCCCCATTTTGGTGCAATGAAGAAAGCAATCTTATATTTTCCTGAGCATAGGCTCTACAATAGTGGGAGGCCTTTGAACAATGCGCACAAGAAAGGCAGGGGGAGGGAAGGTGGAACTCCTCATACATCCTCTCTTCCTCCATCATGCAAGCTCCTTTCACAATCTGGCTCTAATAGGTTCATGTAAACTCACCTGAAAAGTTATCTTTGTTATTTGTCACCCTCTTCTTTTTTTAAAAAAAATACTTCTGTAAACAAAAGTCACCATGGGTACTTGCCGCAATTTTGTTTGTCTTTAATAAAAGTAACTCCATTTCAACTCTGTGAAAGGGCAGATTACATTTGAAATCCATTCACAAAATGAAACTTGTGAAAGGTGACACGGAAGCTGCTCCTTTAGCTGTTCAGTAACACTAAGATGAAAACATAACAACATCAAAGGCATTCCAGCAGTACTAAGCGTAACAGCACCTGCAGCCCCGTAGAAATAATTGCAATAGAATCATGGAGAGAAAGCTAACCCAGTATCCTGTCTCTGACTGTGATCTGTACTGATATCAGAAATTCTGTTTTGAGAAGATTTTTGAGATTTAGAAATTTGGCTCCATTCCAAATCAGAATGAAAAACGAAAATTCCAAAATTCTGCACACAGAAAAATTCTGAAAAAAAATTGTTTGGAGTCAATCAGAACATTTCATTTTTGACTTTTTGTTATTATGCATTATAATATATAATATAAAAATACTAAATGAAAAGACATTTCGAAAGGAAAAATCAAAACGTTTCATTCTGAAAATGTCAAAACAGGCCGCTTTCTGAAACAAAATTCCAGTGAAATCAACCTCATTCTGTGGCCTGAAGAAGAGCTTTGTGTAAGCTAGAAAGCTTGCCTCTCTCACCAACAGATGTTGGTCCAATAAAAGATATTACCTCAGCCACCTTGTGCCTCTGGTTTTGTGAAGCATTTTGATTTCTATGGAACTGCATATTCCGACAAAATGTTGTCTAAGTTTCTTGGACAAACTCAACTAGGAACAGATGCTTTAAAAAAAGAGACAAAGACCTACAGAGGGCAATTACGGAATAATCTGCCCATACATGAAGTTTCTCCCTAAACTTATGCAGCTGGTGTTTGGCTCATGCCTTCTCATGCAACATCAACAGAAATGTTAACACAGGGCTAGGTTTTTAAAGGTATTTAGGCACCTAATTCCCACTGAAATCAGGAATTAGACACCTAAATACTTTTTTAAAATTTGGCCCTAAATATAGGACCAGTTTCTGCCTACTGCAATGACACCATCCTGACTATACTGAAGTTGATGGCAAAACTCCCATGGACTTCAGCTGATCCAAGATTTCACCCGAGTATAATTTAGAGCAACAAGGGCCAGTGAAATCTGGTGATGATGCATGAGCAGGGATGATGCATGAGACCAGCGTGGCACTTGGATCCCATGTTGAGTTTGCAGAGCTGGCAGTTAGGGAAAAAATAAGAACAATTTTTAACTTGTAAACTGAGCAAATAGAATATGAACATTGAAAGACAAACAAGGGCTGGATCATCTGGGCTGGGCTGGCTGATTTGTGCTGTTCTGGCAACGCAAAGAAGCCAGAAACCCAGTGGATCCATTTTCCCCCTAATTTGTTAAATCCTCACATGGTGCAAGGCCAGCATAGTAGCTCCTCTGCTACCCTCTCCCAGCCCCAGCCTTACCGGGATAGCTGAGGGAATAGGAATTCCTGTGCCGCAGTGATCCTCAGAGACTGGGGGCAGTTGGGTGTAAGTTAGAGCATCCCTGAGGCTGTTCTATCTTATACTAGGGAATAGCTCTGCTACAGGCGAGGCAGATGATCAGCGAGCTGAATAGGTAACTTAAAACCATTTCTGTGCCTTCACCTCCTGAACTGCACTGAGTGCAACATGGATGGAGCTCAGGCTCTGGCCCTCTATTTAGAACAGGGTTTATACATTATGGGCCTGCTTCTATAGATATCAGTGGGAATTTTTCCATTGATTCAAATGATATCTGGGTCAAGGCCCATAAAATATATGAAAACAAACACACAATTTATCTGTGTTGCAGTAGTGCTTAGGGGCCTCAGTCAGGAATCAGGACCCCACTGTAGCAAGCAGGCATTGTACAAACACAGAGCAAAAAGACAGTCTCTGTTACTGAGATATTATATATACATAAGCCCAGGTGATATTGGTGTGAGAAACTGCAGCTTTAGGTCAATAAAACCTTTAGAGTAAATGACCAAATCTCGTGTTTTACTTTGTACACCTGGCTCTCAAAACAAGGCCCATATTTAAGCTTTACACTCATTTGCATGAGTTTCAGGTAAATGGGGGGAAAAAAACAGTTTAATTCCTTATGTGCCACACTCCGTCCACACACACTGGTGCCACGAGGTTTACCATGGCATTGCAAGCGACAGCTCATTGGGATACATGAAGATCTGGGTCAAATCCAGAAGGTGCACATGCACCTGCCCAGTGGAAACATTGTGCTTGCACTTCATAAACGAGTTAGAGAGAGCAGAGCCCTTGTCAAGGATTCCACATCCTAGAGGAGCTGCCCATGGCAGCTTTCCCGCCCACCACAAGACAAAAGTGAGTAGTAGAAGCTCCTCCATTAGAGGAGGATAGGACTGCAGGCCTTATCCATCACTCTTCCAAACCATGCCACACAGTTGCAAGTTGCTGGAATTCGCTTTTTTTCACTCAGGATTTGGTCCATGATGCACTATTTATGCAAACTCACCGACACCAACGGGAGTTACGAACTGCAAAATTTGCCCCACATATGCAGAGAGCCCTGATGGGGTTAAAACAGCAGCTTTTCTCTGCACCAAAAGTAACCAGAAAAATGATTCAAAGGAGACCTTGTCACACGTTAAAGGATAAAGCTAGACGAAACACAGCAACGAGAGAGGAAGGATTCATTTTACCCCATTGGCTGTTGAAATACGCCCGGATGGCAGCATTAGAACTGAAGCATCTGTTTATTGGTCACAGTACAAACTTTCCCAGTGATCCTCAGACCTGACCTCGAATGACAACTTTGGGGGTGAAGGTGTGGTACACTCTTCCCTCTGGGCCCATTCAGCCCCAGATCTCTGCTGAGACTAACAGCAACCCTGCCAACTGGCATAAGGACGCCTGTCTACTAGGAAGTGGACTGAGACCAACAACTCATGTCATACAGACTTCTGAATTGTCATCAGACAGCACTGAAATGTTCACATTAATCATCTCCATTGGGTTTGAACCAGCAACCTAATGGTGAGGAATCCATTGTATCCCATTAACATCCCCTATACCATCCTGCCCCACAGCACTCAGAAATATAATAGGATTTTTAAAAAGCTGGCTATTGACATTCTCAATGGTGAATGCTTATTGTACTGATCAAAATTTATATTTGCTCTGCGTGGGCCACTAGTCTCAAACATCAAGGCTTCTGTTTCGCTGCTGTGCCAAAACCTATAAAGTGTAACGCTCGACCGAGCATCAACGCAGCACTAACGCAGAAGCCTTGACTCTTGAGACTACTGAATAGCTGGATTAAATAAACACTAAAAATACCTCTAACGCTGTTAATAAAACATTGACATGATAAAGAATTGCAAAAGAGAACCTTTGTCTCCTGCACTGCGGTTTTTTATTTTCATATTACTTTTTTTTAAATGGCAAAATGCTTGTGAAATAATTATAACAAACCCACCCACCGACCATGAAAATGGGGAGGTAAATTATATTTTAAGCTGACTTTGAAATTAATTGTATTGGACACTTGCTAGGTGGCTAGAAGCTCACAGGCCCCACACAGACACATTTCATCTTTGGCAAGAGAGGGAAGAGAAGGAAGAAAAAAAAAGGAAAGATGAGAAGGAGAAAAGCAGAAGAAGAGGAGAGAAGATGCAAGACATCTGTGGTAGACAAAATTGCATATCATTTGAATTTCAAAATTTTCAAACAAAAAAGATACCGTTTTCACAAAAAAAGTATCCCATTTTGGACCAACTCCACTTGAAAGTTAGCTAGATGGCGCTACAGGATATCAACACATCACAATCAGTAATGGATTTTAACCTCACAACATCCCTGTAGTGAGGTCTCAGTGGAAGATTTTGAACGTGCATTTTAAGGCCTGAAGTAGTGTTGCAAGCCCTTGTGATTTTATCACAAGTCTCACAAAATGTTGTGGTTTTCTTCAAGCCCCAGCTGCTGGAGTCACGTGATAAACTGAAAATCCCAGCATGCATTAAAATAAAACTGAGTAAATAAAACTCACACTCCAGCATTCATACTTAATGAATAAAACAAAACAAAAAGCTTTAGCACATGATCAGGGACAAAATCTTGAAAACACGAACACTCAAGAACCAGACAGCAAGTGATAAGATCCCCAAATGTATTATTTTTTAAATCTGATGAGTTTTAAGCCACTCTCATCATTTGTGTGTGGGGGGGTCTGCCTCATGATTCTTTAATGACTGGGGCTGGCAATACTGCAGAAGGGGCCACTATGACCATTTGGTCTGCCCTACTGCATAAAACAGACCGTAGCCTGTTTTGCCAACAGAGTAGTTTTGTTCCCATTTTACAGATGGGGAATTGCAGCACAGAGTAGATTAAGTGATTTGCCCAAGGTCACACAAGAAGTCTATGGCAGAGCCCTCCTGTGTCCCATTCCAGTACCCTATGAACCAGACTATCCTTCCTCCCCTATTGCTTAGCTGGATTGTGCTGTTGCTCTGCATCGGTTATACTAAACAACATTTTGGCAAGGAAGATAGCTACTCTCCCATCTCCATCTCCTTCTGCACTTCTGCCCTGCCTTGGGCAGCCTGTATTGCCTTTTAACAAACTAGTTGTGTATGTCTGAAAGCTATAGTCTTGCTGTCAAAGGGGCCAACTCTCAGGATGTCTGTAAATCAGGAAGGAGCAGAGAGTTGAAGGCTGTAACGGAAAGTAGCAAGAGGTGAGCGTCTCTTTAACTGGCAGAGGGGGCTGTGAGGGAAGGTAATAGAGAAAGATAGTAGAGATGGAAATCGGTGATGTTTAAAATGTCTCTTGGGACCTGGTGGGCTCGAACTTTCAAAAACCCACAGGGGTGCATTCTCCCTGCCACTTGTTTAGTTGTACAGGGCGTAGGAGGGTTCAAGGACCCTCCCTTCCCTCACATCCCACCTCCACCCCATATGAGGGGCAGAGGAGCACAGAGACGACTACAAACCCCCTCCCCCACACCGGGTGTAAACTGTCCCAAAGGGATGGGGAGGAGCAGAGCCCTGGCCTTCGTCCACTTCTGCGCCGGTCCCTGTAGGTGGCAGGTGCACTGCAGAGAGCAGCTCGCACCAGCCGGGCCTGTGCTCCGAGGGGCTTGAAGCATGATTGTCTCCTCATCCAGGAGGGGCAGCTCTGCACCATCCCCTTTGTGGGCATCTGGCTCCAAAGTGCATGCTGGCCCATCGTGACCAGAATGATTGGTTTTAGTCCCATAAGGAAGCCAGAATTTTACACCCAGCTTTAACTCGAAATTTCCTGTGAACTAAGAATGGGATTGTTGCAAGAAGCACTCAGCACTAACCTCACTCTGCTCCCACTGATGTCAGTGGTAAAACTCCCATTGATGTCAATGGGAGCAGGGTTGGGCCAATATCGAATGCTTTTGAAAATATCATCCTAGAAATCTCCACGGTTTAAAGAATAAAACAAATATGAACTTTCCAGGCTAACTTGTCTTGAAGAGGCTTTTAAAAAAAACTGAATCATCTCATTATTCGAAATTCCTTTTCTCAAAAATGCATCAAATGACCCAAACCTTTCCTCCAAAATGTCTCCATTGGACACAAACAACACACAGATATGTCAAGCAGAAAAGAGGGATATTTTTAGGAGGTTTAAAATTGGATATAATGAAAAGCAAGTTATAGCCATAACTAGGGAGTCTTTCCCATGGCTCCAGATTATAAGGCAGGGGTAGTCAATGATTTTTAGTCAAGGTCCAAATTTCTTGGCCAAAGTAAAGTCAAGGTCCAGAGTCCAGAGAAAATAACAATAACGATAACAACAAGTAAATAAGAAGATTTTGGGGTCCGTTCAATAGCATCTGGAGGTCTGGATTTGGCCTGTGGTCCGCCTATTGACTATCCCGTTATAAGGCAAGAATGACAAAAGTGTGCCAACAACGATGAAATAACACAGCTGCCCAAAAAAGTGAAAAAAATTTCATCGAAATTTCAAGAAATTCCAGGCCACACAATATAATAAAATATTGCTTCAAGGACTCATCTCTGACATGACCACTTTTCCCAGGATTTTCATTTGACAGGATATTTCCTCCCAGAATATTTATGGGCCAAGACAACTTGCACTGGCGTTTTGCTGGGTGACTGGTTGTCTTTCCAGTATTTATCTGGGGTTCACATTATCTATAGATGTTAATTCACGGGGCCAAAGCCTTTCGTAAGGCTATAGAGAGATCTTTCGTATTCTTTCTAAGTCTACTTGAAATATTTCCATCCCGGCAGTAGATTATCAATATTTATTTTTCATGCTCTTTTGTATTGCTTTTCAACTGTTATTTATTATGAATCTTTCATGATCAGCCTTGGTGTCCTTTTTAGCAAGCAGACAAATGATCAGAGAAAGCAGTGTGTAGACAGCAAAACAGACAAACAGAAAATAGGGAAGTGAGGATGCTGTTTCAAATAAGGCCAGGAACATAAAATATAATTATATAATGATGGCTGTTCCCACCCTGATGAGTGAGCTAACAAGCTGCTACAGTCTGAACAAGCTGCAAGCTCTAGAGACAGTGCTGTAAGCCCTGCTCAGAGGGAATTATAGTAATCAAGTCTTGCGGTAAAAAAGGCATGAGCTGATGTTGAGAGGTCACCATGGGATGATAAAGGACAACCACAGCCTGCGCAAATTCCACAACCAAAAAAGCCTTTGGTACCACATCTAACACATGACTCTCCATGGAAAGGGCATGCTCAAAAGTGTTGCCAAGACTCAGGCTTACTTCTTTCTTTGTACATTCCTTCCCACTACAAACAAAGGAAGAGCATCCTGGTAAAATAATTACCTATATCTAGCAGAAAGACTCCTTTATTCACAGGGCTGAAGAGAAGTTTGTGCTGACATATACATCTGGCAATATCATCCAACGATTCCTTCAGAACACAGAACTTACAAGGTCCACTGAGGAGGAGATACCACAGGGGCGGGCAAACTTTTTGGCCTGAGGGCTGGACTGGGTTTCAGAAATTGTGTGGAGGGCTGGTTAGGGGAGGCTATGCCTCCCCAAAGGCAGGCATGGCCTGGTCCCCACCCCGTAGCCAACCCCTTCCTGCTTCTCACCCCTGATGCCCTCCTGGGACTCCTGCCCCATCCACTCCCCCTGCTCCCTGTCTCCTGACCGCCTCTGGTCCCCCCGCACCTAACTTCCCCCTGCTGCCCCATCCAACCCCTCCTCTCATTCCTGACTGCACCCCCAGGATTCCTGCCCCATCCAAACACCTCTTCTCCCTGTCCCCTGACCGCCCTTGGAACCCCCACCCCTGACTGCCCCCAGCTGCCCCATCCAACCCCCCCCCTCTCATTCCTGACTGCCCCCTTGGGACCCCTGCCCCATCTACCCCCCCTGCTCCCTGACCACCCCAGGACTCCTGCCCCCATTCAACCCCCCTGTTCCCTGCCTTCTGACCCCCCCCCCCCCAATCCACACCCCCAGCCCCTGACCACTTCCCGAACTCCCCTGTCCTCTATCCAACTTCGATCCCCCACTCCCTGCCCCATTACTGCGCTGCCTGGAGCCGTGGCTGGCGGCGTGGCTGCACCATGACAGGCAGCCGCGCCGCCTGGCTGGAGCCAGCCACACACCACACAGCACAGAGCACCGGTTCAGGCGGGATCTGCAGCTGCACTGCCCCAGGAGCTCACAGCACCGCCGCCCAGAGCATTGTGCCGCTGGCAGCACGGCACGCTGAGGCTGTGGGGAGGGGGAACAGCAGGGGAGGGGCCAGGGCGAGCCTCCTGGGCCAGGAGCTCAGGGGCTGGGGAGAATGGTCCCGCGGGCTGTAGTTTGCCCACCTCTGAGATACCAGTATATTAATGTCTACCAACAGCCATACTAGTGATACTCTTTCCTTCGGCTTACAAATGACCTTGCCAAGTGGTCTTGTCATGAAGTCTCTGTTGAACAACATTGGGGGACAGCATAGCACAACTGGCCACCTTCACATCTGCCTTTTAAGTATGACTGGAGCTACTGGAGGGCAGACACACCAGTCACATCCCTTAGGTACCAACATAACCCATGGCCAGTCATCCCAAAAGCTGTTGAGGGGTCCATCATGAGCAAATGATTGCTGAACACTGTCTAAAATCAGTAGGAGATCATTACTGGCATGGGGCAAGTGCAGTCTGAATGCCAGGGGAAGGCTAGTCCCTGCCTAGGATGTCAGTGTCCGAATGCAAGTGGAACTGAATAGCCGCTGCCTTCTCAAATTACCTTCACTGAAAACAGAAGGTTTCAAAGTGGATGTAGCTAGAGCTGTGCCCAGCGCAACCCCCTAGATTCAACACTCAAGACTTGGGGATAGTTTGGATCCAAAACAGAACTCTACAGGACAGACC
Source organism: Mauremys reevesii (assembly GCF_016161935.1). NCBI lineage: Eukaryota > Metazoa > Chordata > Testudines > Geoemydidae > Mauremys > Mauremys reevesii. The sequence continues at coordinate 22,031,622 of NC_052633.1, read as the reverse complement.
CATACCTGGCTACACCCATTATGTCCTTTTGAGTGCGTCCATCCTTTATGTCTGGTAAAGGGATGCTGATCTGTGATTTTTAGTTAGGTAGCTAATTAAACGCAAGGACCAAGTAAAACCTGACCACCTTGCCATTCATTTCTGTATTTGAAAAGCTCCTATTTTGCAAATGTGCCTTCATGCCTATGCCAAGTTTTGTGAGGCCCAAAATAGCTTGGTGCCAAGTGCCTGTTGATTTTGAAAACAAACAACAAACACCAACCTTTGTTACTCAGAGCCCCAGCGATGGAGTCAAGACCTTATTGCAACTTTGATTACAAGAATCGCTACGTAACGTAAGTGCTGGAAGACTGCACGTCCCTTCAATATAGGATCGAACCTGTAATCCAATAGCCAGACTGCCTGATTAGGAGGTAGCTGATGTCATTTTGGGGAGTTAACTTTTAAATAAGAGTCAGAGTAGTAAACTGAGCCGAGTTAATAAATGAACAGCACTGTTACTATGTGGCCAGGATCACATTTGGGAGCATCACCCCAATAAAAAGCACTGAACTTTGACTCTGTGTATGTCACAGACCGAAGCACTGTAACATCACATATAACCCCCCTATTTTAATAGATGTCCTGTCGTCATAGGGACAACTTCTGGCTGTGCCGTTGAAGCTGCATAGACCTGAGGAGCTCCATGTCCACCCATGTTCTTACCGATCCCAAGCAGGGACGCTTCACTGGGGCAGCCCACCCATAGCACTGTAAAACCATTTTACCATTAACCTTTGTGCAAGGGTGCAGTCTGTGGCACCCCGGGCACCAATGTATGACACTGAGGATGCACCCATGAGGTGCAAGGTTGTGGTGAGACTCCCCCTCACATTACTCAGATGCCTCCAATCATCTGTGTAGGTACAGACTTAGGTTTGGCACGGAAGTGGCAATGGCTGTGTTGGTCAGTGATCTCCTCTAGTCAGAAGTTGCTCCAGACAAAACTTCAGTGTGCCACCCCGTCTCATAGAGCTAGAGTGGCAGATTTGGCCTGGCCACCCCTCCATCATGATGGAGGGGCATCCAGGCTAAATCTGACACCCTTGGCAGCTACCTAGTTAATCTATAGCTAGAGATGCCTCTGCTCCCGGTGATGAATAAAGATCAAAGGTCAATTGTCATCTGGTGCAAACCAGCCCGCCAGGGGCTTCAGTAGAGCCACACAAGTTTGCACCAGCTAAAGGCTCTTCTCCCTGCTCAGCTGTACTGTTATTGGATCTGTCAGCTGCCTTCAGTTACCATTTGATCAGAAGGGGTTGAGGACTCACCTAGGGACCCTAGAAGGACTGTACTTCAAATGAAAACTCATACATAGATCCATACAGGAAATAAGTATTTCATTTTTGGAACTCTGCTTTGCACTTTTCCCTTCACATGCTCCCCCAAAGGTGTTATTGCGTCCCTGGAGCTTCAGGAGACCTGTGCAGTGAGTGAGGCAGACTAGGATTCTTAAAGTCCCTGTGCCACCCCACCAAGTGACTCCTCGCCTCCATACCACAGAGTGAACATGATGCCCTATCATGCTGGGCCCATAAGTTCTCACCATCATCTGACCTGCTATGTTGCAGTCAGGGGCTTCTGTGCCCTATACCCAGGCAAAATAGTTAGTCAGGAGTTCACTCAGGTGCTTGCGTGCGTGCATACACATACACACACACACACACACACACACACACACACTCTTAACAAAGTTTGGAAAAATAGCTATGGAATACGGGGCTTGGCATAAGATAGGGAACAGGCTTTTGTTTCAACTCCTCCTCACTTCCATTAACTCTTTCTTACCTTAATTCAATTATATTACTGTTAATTGCTATCATCTTTCAAAAAGCAAATACCTGACCCAAACCAATTTGCATGCAAACAATACTCTGAGCTAGCAAAAGAGCAGTGCCGGCGTACAATGATATGCTCTTTTACAAAACCATGTAACAAAAGGGCTAACTGTATAAATGGCCAAGTTAAACAAGACCCAGTGAGAGCTAATTTGGTGCTCCCTGGAAGGTTTGTAGATGCAGACACAGGAGCTTTGAACAGAGAAGAAAGAGATCAAATTAGCCCTATGGGATTTGTGGTTTGTTACCTTGCCCATATGAACAGGCCTCCATCTTCAAATGTGTGTGCCTCAAGGGAGGCACTTACCTCCAGCATTTAGGTGCTTAAATAGGTGGCCTGATGTTCAGAGGCACTGAACACCCATAATTTCTATTGCAAGTGCTCAGCACCTCCAAAAAATCAGGACATCTGCTTAGTCACCAGAATCTTCACTCCTGCAACTGAGTCCACGTGAGTGTACTTCTGTCTGTTTGCAGAGCATCAGTGAAGCCAAGAGTTAAATATGGAGCCTGTCAAGCAAATACATCTGAAAAATGTTGGCCTTAGTCCTTTTCTCAGGTGGCTGTCTTTACAGCTCTGACATCTTCATATATCTGAATTGTACTTTTTCTAGCTGGGCTTTTTTTCCCTAATGAAGTTTGGGGGTTGATGTACATAGTCAGTAAATCATTTGGGGGCCCTGTTCTTCTCAACGAAACAAAAGAATGGCCATACTGGATCAGACCAAAGGTCCATCTAGCCAAGTATCCTGTCTTCTGACAATGGCCAATGCCAGGTGCCCCAGAGGGAATAAACAGAATAGGTAATCATCACGTGATCCATTCCCTGTTGCCCATTCCCAACTTCTGGCAAACAGAGGCTAGGGACACCATTCCTGCCCATCCTGGCTAATAGCCATTGATGGACCTATCCTCCATGAATTTGTCTGGTTCTTTTTTGAGCCCTGCTAAAGATTCTTCTTCTTAAGCCACAAACCTTTTCTGCTACAAGACTGCCTTGCTAGAGCATGTTGTCTGGAGCCATCTCTAAATCTGTCAAGAACTTGCTCCCTTTCTGACTACTAATAGATTTATTTCACCACGGTCACATGCCTGATGAAAATGAAAACCATGCCAGTTCCTGGGCTACAGATCCCTTCCCCTTCTTCTTCCCTGTTGTTTTGCACAAACTAAAGGCACCTGGATATATCTGTGGTTTTGGAGACATATCACGTGACATGGAACAGTGAGAGATAGCTTGTGTAAATTCTCCAGGCAGATCTACCATGAATGACCAGGAGCAGGCAATTACTAGTTAAAAGAAGTCAGAAGGGAGAGACTACAGAGATGACTGAAGGTAAATAATCAAACTATTGGCCTTAATGAATGAGATAAATAGCAGAAGAGAGGAGTTGTGGCATCTCATTTATATGGAATATCGTATATTATCCCTTTTTTGGGGATGAGCAACAAGACACAGCTCTGTCTCTGTGCCCAGCTAGAGAAACATAGGGTTTAAATTCTGTCATGAGAGTTCCTACTGATGTACGAAGTCTCAACATGTTCTGACACATCCAAGGGAAGAATTTGGCCTGTCATATGCTACCAGGGAAATGTGTGCTGTGACAGTGGAGGAATGAAAAACCTGTAAAAACAGAGATTGTGCAATGGAAGGAGGCAGTAATATTATTTATATCACAATAGCACCTAGAAGCTCATCCAGGACTGGGAGTATATTGCACTAGGCCCCAGACAAACACCTTGTAAGAGATAGTCCCTGCCTCAAAGAGCCTACAGTCTAAACAGACAAAAGGTATTTCCTCCCTATTATCATTTCTATTCAGTTTCACACCCAGTATATCACAATTATTTGCAAGATGCTCATTTATAAATAACCTTTGACTCAACTTCCCAGGATAAGAGGAAATGCTTTTCCTTTAAAAAACCATGATACTTTTGACTTTCAAAAAATGTTGCCATGAGATAGGTTTGTACAGAGGGCCTACTCTTTCCTTTTATTTTTTAATTTTTTCAAGCCACAAGCAATCTAAAATAGACCATCAAAAGACCACATGAAAAGGTTGTCTGGATCTGTTAAAACATAAAGAAGGCTCTACCAGCCAAGGGCAAAAGTTTAGCAACAATAAAAGTGTCATTGGGTTTTTTTTGTGCATTGCAAGGAGGAAAAAGTTTGTGGTCATGTTTTCCAGCTTTCTGTATATTTGTCTATCATTTTAATATAAACAGGGTGTATTTATAAAGCCTAAAGAAATGTGAAACAGATTCACTGGTTCCTGAATGCCAAGAAGCATCTTCAAGGATGATAAGCAATTAAAGAGAAGAGTCAAACTTTCATGACACTTCTGACCAAGGGTTTTATTTTTATTGCACAAAATTCATTATGTCAACAACAGCTATGTACAGTAGCAGCAGCAGCAGCACCCACCAGTCCTTCTGTTGTGAGGGCCCTGCCAACATTCCCACTAGAATCTCATTTTTGAAGGGAAACTGATGCTTAAATTCACATGCAGCTTGGCAGAAAAGTTCGTAGCCAGATGCACCTTTAAAAAAAAATACATACAAATTGTATCTACTTAGAGCAATGCTCCACATATGCCTCAGCAAACAGGGCCTACATTCCACAGCCAGGGTCCCAGGGTATTTAGTGAATTAGAAATTCTGCAGCAGCCACAGGGAGATTAAATACAAGAGGGGATTGTATTGAATTAGGTAGGAAAATAAACAATGCAGCCGGTGCATTATTTGATGCAGCTCCCAAATACTCAGTTTTCACGGAGCCACAGATTTTTGTATTGACAAGGCAGAAAGGCAGGTGTCCGAGAGGAACTGGAGGTTGTTACAGCTAGACAGTGGAAATCTGGGGCATTTTGTTACTGGGGAAGGTGTGGTTTAGTTTTCTGGGGATCCAGGAGGCAATTGAGGTTTTTGGCACAGCAGGAGGGAGGCACAACTTTTGAATTGCATCAGTTTAAGGACAGTAATGGTCCTACTGAAGGAGCGCATCAAAGATTAGCAGACCAAATACAATACCAGAGGAAGGTTCTGTAGAGCACAGCATTTAGTTCTTTCTAGAAGTTTCACTTCAGCTCTATGAAGTAAGTAGCCACAGAAACTGAACTGAATTCCAAGATGATGAATTAGGAGATGAGAGTTGGATGTCAATAAGTGGGTGTAATGGAGTCTGAATTTCTGTAACTTACCTCCTCTGGATAGACAACTTAATCTCCCTCATAGATTTCCACAACAACTTCAATAACCACAACCTGTCTATTAAAACTCTTTCTGGAACATTCCCACACCAGCATCAACTTCCTAGACACCACGATCAGTTTCAATAATGAAACCCTACAGACAACTATATACAAGAAACCCCTGGATCACCATAGAGCCAGTAACCACCCCAAACACATCAAGAAATCTGTTATCTATAGACAGGCACTCAATACTACAGAATATGCTCCAAGGAGAAAGTCCGGGATACACACCTTAACACACAAAAATGTCTTTGCCAAACAAGGACATTCCACCAGAGAAATAGATCACGTCATGGAACAGGTCACCCAAATACCCCAAGAGGACCTGCTTCATTACAGAAATAAAACCTCCTCTGACCAAACACCCCTAGTTGTTACCTACCAGCCCACACTGGAACTCAGACAAACAACTACAACCCATACTGGGTGAAGATATCTCTCCTAAATTCTTTTTTCTGGCCTTCAAACAACCCTCCCTGTCAGACCAGGACACACCAACTCAAAGCAGCATGAGACCCTGCCAGAACAACAGATGCAAAACCTGCAGACATATCTCCATTTCTACAATGATCAATACCCCGAACACATTTTTCAAGATTCACGGGTCCTGCACATGTCTATCACAACATGTGGTATATCTCATCCAGTGCACTAAGTGCCCCAATAGCTACTGTGTGGGTGAAAGCAGACAATCCCTGAGCTCTTGAATGAACTCTCACAGGAAAAAGAACAGGAGTACTTGTGGCACCTTAAAGACTAACAAATTTATTTTAGCATGAGCTTTCGTGAGCTACAGCTCACTTCTTCAGATGCATAGAATGGAACACACAGACAGGAGATATTTATACATACAGAGAACATGAAAAGGTGGAAGTATGCATAACAACAGGAAAAGTCTAATCAATTGAGATGAGCTATCATCAGCAGGAGGAAAAAAAACTTTTTGAAGTGATACAAGACAAAAAGCACCCTATCACCTGTGGGTAAACACTTTTCACAAAGCCATCACTCTATATCAGACCGATCAGTCCTCATCCTCAAAGGAAACCTGCACAAATCTTTCAAAAGACAAGCCCGGGAGCTTAAATTCATAAAAATCAGTCCACTAAAAATCATGGACTGAACAGACACACACGATTTAAGGTTTATTGCAACAATCTATAAAGATAAAGTGACCTCCCATATAGTTTATCTTGCATCATCTTACAAGTTCTTCTGGCCCCTCTGTATCCAACACCAACATAAAGTCCCACAGACTAAACCACCCTTATTATACCACTTACCACTGGAACATACAATACCGTGCACATCATCTCTGAATTTGGCCCTTTACATCAAGTATCATCTGGTATTACTTTAATTAGAAATCTATATGAGCTGTAAACGTCCAGCCTAAAATACAATACTACCCTGTAGGATAAAAAAATTGGCTGTGTTTTGGCTGGAGTATAGATGTATTGTGCAAAGAACATTTCTGCATAAAATAGAAGGTTTTTTATTTGTATGAATATTGACCGAATTTGTTCTTGTTAGCATCCTCCATGGTTCTGTTTCCAATGAAACCGGTCAAACATGTCTCTAATAATTTCTCCAGAGATTGCATGACATTTTACAATTTTTTCTGTAGTCATTTCAGCTGCATTCAGTAATAATTATAAAAATAAAATGGGGTGTTTTGTGGGAACCATATTTGACACCCAACCAACAGCTAAAAAGCCTCCTGCCAACTTCCTCGTTAAAACTGGCTTACAGCTAGAAGAGGAACTAGCATGAAAACCAGCCCTAAGACTGAAATGAATGGAACTAAAAACCTTTAAGGTTCATATCAGTGCAGATAGCTTACTTGGTACCCAGACTAAGGCCTGTTTTGCTCAACCTCACCAAATCTTCTCAGCCCAAATTCATGGTGAATATCTATGTGGTTTTTTTTAGCTTCTGCTGGATCAGCTGTTGTATATAAATCTCTCATGCTCTGGGCCATCTGCAGGATCAATGTCAATTGTGTCAATGCAGTGTAGGTTCTGTGTTTTGGGCAGCTGGGGAATTGCCTGGCACAGAAAGATGAGAGGGACACAAAGTAACATGAGTGGATCCTCATCCCAGTTCCATGTGCCTTTCACAGCAGTTAGTGTAATGGACTGCTATGCCAAACAATGCACATTCCAATGGGGGAGAGTACAAACATTCCTTGGCAGCCACAGCAGGGCACAGAGGGGCAATTTCAGAAGTGCTCTTAATGAGCACACATGCAGCTAAGGCAATTACAGGGCCCTAGAAGGCCTAAGTAGCTCCTTGAGCAATACGTGTGCAAATGTGAGCACATGAAGTGATTGATCATCCTTCCTCTCCCTAGTTAATAATGGTGTATCACTGCTCCCATCTTGGGATCTTAAGGTGCTTTCACCATTACTCTGCCCATTTTAAAGAAAGCTAACAGAAGCACAGAAGGTGGTTTGCCCTTCCCAAGATAAGTGACTGGCAGAGCTGGGAACCCAGGAGTCCTAGCTCCCAGTCCTGTGCATTAGCCACAGGACCATCTTTTCCCTATTTGGCCCTGCAGCTCTTCTTTTCTTCCTTCTTCTGGTCACAGTCTCTCTCCCGTTTCTTCTTGTCTTCACCGCTGTTTCTTTTTATCTATCACCTTGTCCTTTTCTTCCCCTTTACTTTTTCACTGGCCCTCTTCCCACAGTGGCCCAGCCTCTGTCTCAGTCCTTCCTGACCCTGAATTTCTTTGTTACCCCATCTGCCTCACATCATGGCTGACCCCTGTGGGTTGGACGTGCTGCTGCTCAAGACCAGGAGGCAACAGTGCTGGATACCTGTTCCTGTCCACTTCCTGACCCACTGGGCCACAATGAGTGTCAGCTGGAAGTGAGGGGGCCAGCAAGGAGAGCAGTGAGAAGAAGGAAGTCTTGACACCACTCTCAGCCTGCCTGAAGCAGCTTCTACTGTCCAAGAGAAGGATCTGAAGGGGAAGCCTTGCTCCCTGCCTGTAGCCCTGCATCTAGATGACATTTCAGCTCTCATGAGTGAGAGGGTGACATCAGGAGCACATGAGCAACACGTGGCAGGTCTAAGCCACCCTTGGATTCTGGGATGCCACTGACCAAGGGCTTGTGTGATTCTTTCCTCCCTCTTCCCCCTATCCAGGTACTACAGGATTTAAAATATGAAAGACAACATACAGAGAACAAATATTGAGAGTTCAACAAACCAATGTGAACAAAGAATTAGATTCTGCTTCTGCGTAATAGAAAATGAATGGTGTGTTATATCACCTGGTATTCTGCAACCCCCTGAAGAACAGCATCTGCAGCACTACAGATGGAGCTTGCTGAGTCCTGAATTTCCTTGCTTCACTGGGATTAGTCAGTGCCATAATGTTTCTTTAACTTTTTTATTTTTTTTTTGGTGGTGGTGGTGGTGGTTAAATTTTTTATATCATGTTTATCATCCCAGGGAGCTTCTGTAAATAATAGCAAACATGCATACATTAGGGTCACAAATTTGTTAAAATTTTAATGCAGTTTATTCTCTCTGGAATCCACAGTTCTCCTGACCTAAGATGTTTGTACTTCTGCAAGGAGCAAAGCGGAAAGATTTCCCGAGCTCTCCAACAATTATTTTGAAATAATGAGTTCATATCCTTCCAATGAATTGTATGGATGCAACTACTAGAGCACATAAACTACCAATATTTAACTGAGGTAGAAAAACAGTTAGCCTGTGGGTTAATGTGGAAAACATTTTGCTTTTGTTGTCGTAACTGAAATGGAAGGGTGTGAAGAAGCTTTTGGTGGAAGTTATTTGCCGTTCTTGGCCTTTTGCAGAAGTGAATTTAATGCTGGTGAATGATGCCAGAGCAAGAGCGAGGAAACAGAAGACCTTTACTGATAGAAAGAATCTGCACTAGCCATGCAAGCCTCTCACCCAAACACTCACTCTTCAAATAGCGGGGTCTGGGGCTGTCATTTCTGCCGTCTGTGTTTCTCCTCCTACCCTCACCTCTCACCCAACTGCCTTGCTTCCTGGGATCCACAGGTGAAATCCTGGCCCCACTGAACTCAGTGGGAATTTTGCCATTGACCTCAAGGGGACTAGAGTTTCCACCCTTGTCTCTTTCTTCCCCATCTGCTTCTACAGCCAGAACCTCCATACTTGTTCCTGAATTTTCCTTCTTTCTGCAGTAACCCCACTGTCATCCCAGTACTCATCACAAGCTCCAGTCCTGTGATGTGCATTCATTATGCTTTTCCTCCCAAACACACACACACCCCTACCCTAGGATTGCCAGTTTTTCCTTACCACACATCCTGATGCCCCTCCCTTCGGATCAAACATGAACTTTGAATTACTGTTCCCCAGAACTCAGCGCCGTCACATCATCCACCTACACGTACCTCAGTTTAATTAAACTGTCTGACAGGAAAATATTCCATTGAGTCACAATCTCCTGGATGATAGCTATCAGATTGCTCAGCTAAGCAGAAATATGGATGAACCTATACACACACACACACACACATATATATATAAAAGACAGGATTTTACTATACTGTAGAATTTATAAATATGGATGTTCTTCCAAAGAAAATACATCGCATTGCAAGCTATGATCTCAGCCTGATTCATACAGCACATGAAACTGCAAACAGTAGTAGCATTCTATTTAAATCCTGTTCTCCTGACATTTTGTGATAGGATCAGACTGACTTTGTTCAATAAACAAGAAGAAAGCCATTCAGCTATAAGAATATAGGAATTGCCACACCAACCAAACCATTGGTCATTCAAGTTTGCCATCCTGCCTTCAGCAGTAGCCAATACCTGATGTCAAACGGCCTCGACCAGGGTATACAGGCCCTTTGCTAGATCAAGAGGGAGGTGAGGGGAAATATTCAGCTTTCTTTCATAATCATCTACATGCAGGTAAGGGGGAAAAGGAAGCCACTAGCATGGACAACTGCCACCCAGAGTTGCGTTTTTCCCATTATCAGAGCAGAAGGAGGAAAGCACCAAAAGCGAAGTTTAAGCTTCTATACTACTGCAAATTAATTTAAGATTTACTGTCCATGACCATTTGCACCAGAAACCTTATAATAGAGCTAAGTTCACATCAATTAGAGAACAGAAATAAGAGCATGCGGTTTGTGACTAATCACAGCAAAGCAAGGGAACTCAGATTTTGGCTGAGAATTGAATACCAAGCCACAGAGGAAAAAGAAAGTGTGTGAAAAATTAATCAGACACTAACTTTGGATAAATAATTATGTGCTCAGGAATATTCCACAAACAAGAAGAGAAGTGCATTCAATGAATAAATTATTGTCCCAAATCTAGTACCTGACATGCCATTGGCTTGCAGGTCAGGTGAATGAGATAAGGTTTCTAATCATCCTCATTGGTAGCGACTGGAGAACCAAAAATATTTTTTGAAATCCACACATTCCTCCAGATTCCTAAGTTGAGCTGTTCTAGCACCAGGTTTTTCTGTTAAAAAAGTGTCCCTAATGAATCAACTGACCATTTTCGGTGGCCCCCTCTCTGTCTTACGGACTTAAATGGCTGTTTTCCACTTAACTCTTTGCAAGGGAGGGTCGAAAGTGAGTGTGTGTGTGTGTACACATACACAATAGTGACAGGTATAAGATGTAGCTAAGGGGGAAATTTTCAAAATTAAGTGAGTTAGGAACCTAAATCCCATTGACTTTCTATAGGAATATTGGCCTTCTATGGAATTTAGGTGCTCTTAAAAACGGAATGTAGGTTCCTCAGTCACTCAAGTGCTTTTGAAAATTTTACCCATAGCTACATCTGGCTAGAGCCTGACATTAAAAATTAGCTACCTATGGGCTTGTGGGACAACTGAAATCTGTGGATGCCAATGCTCCAAACAAGATTAACTGGGAAAGCCACACAAGTTTTTTAATGATATGGAGAAAGGTGATGCTATGGTGTGCAAGAAATTTAAAGAAAACGTACTGAAATGGTTTAAGATTACCACTGAGTCCTATCAAATGAAGTATAGAAATCTTAAAATGTTTGACAATATCACTCATGTTGAATATGTGCATAAAATGTGTAATTTTATGAGAAAATGGATAATGGGGACGGGGACTGAAGGTGATTATTTAAAACTATTTACTCTGATAGCCCAGGAACAATTGTTATGAATAATTATAGATGAGGTAAAGACAGCCATCTGTGACCAAAAAAACCCACCTTCCACATTTTTGGAGGGGGCAGAAATTGCTGATGAATATGTTGAATTAAGGGATCGTGGTGGGTGCAAATCACAGGGGAAGGGAAATTGCCCCCCTCTCTCCCGGTCAGAGGGAGGAAGGGTCTGGAATAAACCTAACCCCAACTTTGATTTAAAAAAAACAAATACCAAGGGATCCCAGGCTTTAAAACCCCCTATTCTAAGGGAAGGCAGATAGTCTGCAATCACCATGGGGCTCCTGGCCACGTCAAATCAAATCGCCCAAAACTTAAGATAATCCCACAATCCACATCCACAACCTCCAATTTGCATGCTGCCATCATGGTCCCAAAGGCAGCAGAACAGCAGGACCCCGTGAATTATGTTAGAACTGAGTTTTGGGAAGGCAATGAAGAATTTATTAAGGGTACTAAGGTAAATGGCATCAATTGTAAGGGCTGGAAGGACACTGCATCCCACGTCACTTTGCTCAATGAAAGTTTGCTAAAGGAAGAAGACAAACTCACTGCTAAGAGTGAACTCTACCACTAGGTACCCTAAAGGCACAGCCCTATCTAAAATAGAAGCTGAGAGTGTGGCTACAGCCCTAATCATCATTTTGAGCAGAGTAGGTTTTCCCAGGGAAATCTTGTCAGACCATGGTGCATGGTCTGTAGTTTTCAAAAAGTTATGGGAGGGAGTAATGTGGAGTGATGCACATAGAGATCTCTCTCTATCATCCAGAAACTAATGGTCTGGTGGAAAGATTTAATGGGACAGTGAAAGCTATGCTGAAGATGCATGTTACCAGGCATGACAATGACTGGGACAGGTCTACATTACCGCTAAAGTCGATCTAACTTACACCGCTCAGGGGAGTGAAGACATCCCCCTGAGTGACACAAGTTACCTAAGCACTGTCTACACTGGTGCTATGTCAGTGGGAGACGCTCTCCCACCACTATAGCTTCCACCTCTCACAGAGGTGGAGTTATTGTGCCAATGGGAGAGTGCTCTCCTATCGACATAGAGCATCTTCACCAGACGCGCTACTGTGATACAATAGCGCATCTAGTGTAGACCTGCCCTAAGAGGTGTTATTCCCTTATTTATTATTTGCACATAGAAGTGTCCCCCAAGAATCTACTCGCTTTTCTCCCTTCAATCTACTTTTTGGGAGACATGTGAGGGGACCCCTAGATTTGGTTCGAGGCTCTTGGGAAGGTAGTACAGAGAAGACAGGATAGCCTGTAGGGGAGTATGTCACTCGTTTTAAAGAGAATTTAAAGGCTTTGATGGATTTAGTCCAGCAAAATCTTGAAAGGAGTCTGATACTTCAAAAGGGTTGGTATAACAGGCATGCTAAAGAAAGATCTTTTGACATAGGTGATTTGGCGTTAGTGTTGATTCCAGTGTGGAAGAACAAAATGCAAGGGAAGGTCCTTTTGAGGTGATAGAAAGAGTGAATAGGTCACTTATGATATAAGGCAGGGGATAGATTGAAGGCTTCCCATGAAAGGGACAGGGCAGTGAATATGATTTGTTGTGCTCATGGGGGAAGTTTTACCGCCCTCTTACTTGATTTATTCAGGGAGACTGAGGAAGAAATGTCTCTGGAGAGCAGTGAGATGTGGGAGGGCTTGAACCCCACCCCAAAGCAGGAGATGTGAGACATTTTGGAACACCAGTGTTAGGTATTTTCCAACTGGCCAAGTTTAACTGACAAGACTGTAAATACCACTGACATGACAGGGTATCCCTGCCCTGCTCATAGCAAAGCATATTATGCTAAGGGAGAAATGCAGAACCAAAATCAGAAGGAATTGGAAAGCATGCTGGATAAGGGGGTGATTACTAAATCAAAAAGCTGCTGGGCATCTCCTATTATGATGGTACCTAAAAGGGACAAAACCATGAGATGTTGTGTGGACTTTAGGAGGTTAAATGCTATCACCCAACTTCATCCATATCCTAGATAGAAGGCATATTGGATCTACTGGAGGGTACAAAATTCATAAGCACACTGGCTTTGGCTTGAGGGCATTCCCTTAGATGCTGTTGCCCAGGTGAAATCAGCTTTTGTAGTGGAATCTGGCCTATATGAGTTTAAAGTGATGCCTTTTGGACCAATTAATACAGGTACCATCTTCCCAAGGCTTGTCAATGAAGTGTTGCAGGAATTATAGTCCTTTGCCAAGGCCTGTGTAGATGACTTGGCTATCTGCAGTGAGTCCTTGCAAGACCACTTGAATCACGTGGGAATTGTATTACAGAGGAACAATAAAGCCAACCTCATTGTCAAGGTCTCCAAGTGCAAAGGCGGCTGTGGGGGGGGGGGGGAGGGCTGAAGAGAGATGTTATTTAGGACAGAGGGTGGGCAGTGGATTTGTTCGCCTGACCCTTTAAATGTAGAAGCTATTCAGAGTTGCCCCACAAACCAAGAATCAGTTCCAATCCTCTCTTGGACTGGCCAGCTCCTACCGGAGGTTTGTAAAGGGGTTTAATGACATTGTGGCCCGCATAACAGACCTTACAAAAGACAGTATGGAGGCAGGCCTGTGAGAAAGACTTCAAGGACATAAAAGACACTTTGTCTACAGAGCCAGTTTTAGCCAGCCCTGACTTCAGCAAACCCTCTGCGCTGTGTACTGGTGCTTCTAACACAGGGTTAGGTGCAGTACTAATGTAGCATGGGGTCGAGGACAGGAGGCATCCCACTTCCTCTTGAGTAAAAAACTGACACCCCCCCCCTCACTTAACAGAGCTATGCTGGCATCAAGCAGGAATGCTCTGCCCTCATTTGGGCTGGTAAGCAACTTAAACCTTATTCATGGAATAACAAAAGTAAGGTTTTAACAGATCAATCCCCTCTAATATGAAAAAAGAACAGGAGTACTTCTGGCACCTTAGAGACTAACACATTTATTTGAGCATAAGCTTTTGTGGGCTAAAACCCACTTCATCAGATGCATGCAGTGGAAAATACAGTAGGAAGATATAGATATATACACAGAGAACATGAAACAATGGGTGTTGCCATACACACTATAACGAGAGTGATCAGTTAAGGTGAGCTATTACCAGCAGGAGAGGGGGCGGGGGGGACTTTTTGTGGTGGTAATCAAAATGGCCCATTTCCAGCAGTTGACAAGAAGGTGTGAAGAACCGTAATGGGGGAAAATAAGCATGGGGAAATAGTTTTACTTTGTGTAATGACCGATCCATTCCCAGTCTCTATTCAAGCCTAATTTAATGGTGTCCAATTTGCACATTAATTCCAATTCAGCAGTCTCTCGTTGGAGTCTGTTTTTGAAGTTTTTTTGTTGTAATATTGCGACTTTGGGGTCTGTAATCGAGTGGCCAGGGAGGTTGAAGTGTTCTCCAACTGGTTTTTAAATGTTATAATTCTTGACGTCTGATTTGTGTCCATTTATTCTTTTACATAGAGACTGTCCGGTTTGGCCAATGTACATGGCAGAGGGGCATTGCTGGCACATGATGGCATATACCACATTGCCCCTTAGCTATATCAGGCTTTTCTGAGTTACACTCTGAGTAAAGCCATCAGAGGTTCCTACATTATTTAAGCTCATATTGCTAGTGCAGCTTTTAATATATACAGATAACCACCTCCTTTGGTACTTATATATGCTTTGGTACTTATACAAGCTCTTTCTGATCCATTTTGACCTTATTTCACATATTTCAATATCTGTATTCCATCTATGCCCTCGTTGGTTTGCTGAAACTTTTGTGTTTCAAATTTAAAAAAAATAAATACAGCATAAAAAATAAAGAGCAGTTTTCTTCTAGTAACTTAAAAGAAATTACAGTGTGAAATATTAGCACAATTGTTTTCACCTGTGCGTTGATTTAGTACGGGGACACGGGATGGAGAGGGAGAAGGAAAGTTACTGTTGCCCTACAGAAGGATGCTTCCCATTTAACATGGTGAATAAAAATAATAATCAATCACTTCTAATAAATTCAAACCACATTCACGTTTGGCAGCTGCTCTATTGTGCCAAGAATGTATCCAATACCCCCTTTATTTATGAGGAAACAAAAATGACATAACACTTTGTCATGAAAGAATGCTGCTAAATGATGCTTTTTTAATGATATACGCTGTTGTTCTTGAAACAGCTCTTCACTGATTTATGTTTATCATCCTACACACAGGCTGCAGAAGTTGATATAAAATGCAGCTGTGATCAGTGACCACGTGATTAAAGTCTGACGCTTGCTCAAAGTTACACTGGAAAGACAGGGAGGGAGCCGATGCTTTCAACAAGTGCTTTTTTCCTCCCCTCCACCCCCATCTTTTGCAATTTCATTGAAGTGCTGCCCTACTAAATCAGAAGTTTACAGTCTGCATAGCTGCAACTGGGAGAAAACCCCATGTTTGATTGGAATCTGAACTCTATTGGACTTAACTAGATTGGGAGCAGCAATCGAGCTGCTGCCTTCTACTGAACATTTAGAACAATGGGAAAACCTGTGTTCTGCTGCCCTGTCAACAACGGAGTCTAAACACATCTTTAGTGTCTGGTGATTGCAATAGTTTCACCTCGACTCTAGAGGAACCTGAGCTAATTTTAGGAGTTTGGGATTATATGGCAGTTCCCAGACTTGACTTTGAGCTTCTCAGGTAACACACATTTTCCTTACTCGTGTTTATTATTTACAGTTGGATTTCCTATCAGCACCATTTCTATACAGTGTTGCACCCGGCATAGAAAATGGAACGTTCAACAAGGAAAACACTGTTTGTTGTGACTCTTGGACCTTGCATGGAATATTTCAGTTTTGCAATGTTTTACATCACTGCAATTCTTTCCCCGATAGATTTTTTTTAAAAACTATGAATCCTGCTCCTTATTCAATATGATTTTGGTACCTAGGGAATGAAGGATCAAGTCCTTTGAGTTTAATATATACAGAACATCAAGAAGAAGGAAACTGATACCTTGGGCAACTTTAAGACGCCATTGGCTTCATCCCAGCTGCACCCAATCTATTAGTCCCAGTGTCTGATTAACAGGCCACATTCAATCCTGGTGTAACTCCATTGAGTTAGGACCAGGGATTCATTTGGCCCATCATGCTTGCCAGCATCCTTTGAATCTTAAACTTGGGGAGAAGGCAGGACCAAGATGTAAAAGTTTGTCCACAGTTCTCCTGAAGATTTCTGACTTCAAAGGAAAATCATCATTTGAGTTCAGATGATTAGGAGAGCCAAAAGGCATTGTTTTAGTTTTTGCTACATTTAAAACCAGTTTGTTTTCCTGGAACCAGTCTGTCAAAGTCTTTTTGCAGTTCAGTCGTTATGTGAGAAACAGATTTGCCATTAAAATGCACAGTCGTGCCATCTGCATACAAATGTATAGAACAGTAATGACATCTCTATGCAAAATCATTAATAAAAAGAGAAAACAGGAATGACTGACACCAATCTACTAGGGGGGAGGGAGACGAAGAGACATTGGCACCTTTGACTGACAAAGGGGGGGAAAGAGACAGCCCTGCAAAGAGAAACAGATTGATGCCTCGTTGAGTGATTCTTTGTCTTCGTGACAGTATATGGGCTGAGGCACAGGCCACCTACTTTCGTTAGCAAACGCCTACAGTGCTTTTGGCCAAAAACTTTAGTGAAGTCAGTGAAAATTGCTTCTATTAATTCTCATTTATTGAGTGCACATGCAGCTCATTCACCTCTTCTAGCAGAGATAGTTGGGGAATGACCTCGTTAGAATCCCAGTCACTTATGAGCTAGCCACCAAAGCATAACGAGAAGTCTGCAGCATCACGTTCAGTGGTTAAAGAATCCTGCATTCACTTGCTTATCTGAAAGACCTGAGCTTCTTGACTGCTGCACCGGGCTGGAAAGATCACAAGAGCAGATTTTTAAAGTTGATTTTCAATGCTTCCTATTTAGGGTCAAGACGGATGGGCAACCAATGCAGCTTCTCTCATGCTATCTCAGTACTTTCTCTCCTGGCAGAAGAGGGTAAAATTGAAGAATAAGGTGCAAAAAAGAGGTGGGGGGAGTGGAACTAACTTGAACTTTGAGAAAGTTTTGGTTCTGATCAGAGTTTTTATCTAAACAGGTTCACCACCACCACCCAATCCCCCCAAAGTAGGTCACACTTGAGGACACAGAATTACTGCTCTGTTGACTGGGCTGCAAGAGGTGATAAAAGTAGGATGCAGAGAAATATTTTCCTTGCCAGAAATGAGGGTGAATTCTCATCTGAAACCAATGGGCAAATCCTGCACCCCCATTAGGCCATAGCCCATAAATGCCCACACTGAGGCACAACCCGCTGGAGTCAGCAGAACTGCTGTGTTTCTACTATGCAGGGTAGAAGGAGTGATACAGGGATATCTGTGGCCCCTGTATGATATGAAACAGTGATTCACAGCACTCCAACTACGGCAGTGCAGACAAATATTGGGGGGGCACTGTGCGCACCAAGGAAGGGGAGGGGGCATGGCTGGTAGAGCCACAGCACATGGAACCACTGAAGTTACGCTCCTTAACATTACAGGGGGTGGTCATCCTGGAACCCAAGTCCAAGTCAGAGAGTGGTGGAAAAGCACTTACGGTTGTGGCTGAAAAGATCTACTCTGTGCTAGCTAAATGAACACACAACAACGTAGTAACCAGAGGAAAGTATAGTTCTGGTTCATCTCAAATGAGAGTGCAAAGGTCATGAAGGGAAATGTGAGGTCTCAGCCTCTCTTTTTCCTTGTGGCACTAAATGGTCTGTGGTTCAAATTCAGGCCACTTCTTCCTCATGTGCATAAGCGAGGAAAAAAGCAGCAAGCAACCGTGAAAAGGTGGGGTGGTCCTGCCTTCTGCCTCTCTCAGAACCCATCCAGTTAATGCCCTGCAGATTCTCTGTAGCTAGAGCCACAGAATGGGCACTCCAGGGCAGGGCCTGATGTGTACATCCCCAGACCCAGCTACATCTTATCGGGGCAGATTATTCCTGCCCCTCCAGTAATAATATGTGTAGGATGGTTGGGTACTGTGGGATATGGGCTCATAAAAGCATTACCTTGGCAGCATTAACTGGGCCTTCATTATATAGGAAATAGAGTCAGCTTCAGAGCTTTTTCCCTACGAGTTTTCAATTTTTCATTGATTTCTGGCTCACTCTACAATGCAGCTGTTAGGGATGCTGCTCAGACAAGGTCTTTTACAATGGAAAATGTTACACATCCTAAAATGGGGCTCACTAACGTCCCTCTAGAAGATGAGTTAAAGTAACAATCGACAGCCTTTTTGGCTGTAATATGTACATTCATCTCTGACCATTTACGGGAATATCACCAAAGGCTGGTAAGCCTAAAAAACCTACCCATGCAGATCTGGGTTGTTTGAGGGGTGGATATGTGTAGGTCAGACCGTCTCCCCTCACTCTCTTCTGCTCTATTATTGTGATGAGCTAGAGGGATATTGAAGTTTACAGGAATTCTACACATGGGGAAAGCACTCTTGTACATTCCCAACCCCTGCCTGATCATCAGAAAAGAACGGATGAGTGGATCAGAAAGAAGAGACTATGTGCATGCATATTTATGATTTCAAAACACCTACCAGTGCCCTGGACTTCTTGTCAGTCACCCAGGTGAGTATGCTCAGCTGCAGCCCTCAAAAAAATACCCTGGTAGCTTCAGTTTTGGCTACGTTGTGCTCAACAAGTCTCCCATGAACTTTGTTTACTTGTCATCTTGTAAACGTGGCACATCTTATTCTCCACTATCAACAAAGTGCTCCACCCTTTATTTTTGTCCAAGTGCTCATGTTTGATTGTAACCCACAGTCATGGGTCACGGCTCAGGTCTTTTGCCGTTTCTAATAACATATGCTGAAAATGCAAAAGCATCAAAACAATGAAAGCCATAAGAACATCTTTACAAGGTATTTGCTAGCACTCGCCCCATGGATTTAACTATTAGTTGAGTAGAAACATTGTAATTGTGGTGGAATTTTAGATTACAGTTTTACATGGACTTCCTAAAGTTAACCTCTACCATTATGCTCCTAAATTTGGACCAGTCCATTGTGCCACTTGGAGGAAAGCCATTAATTCTGCACTTGCAACTTTAGTCATATAAAAAGAACTTTTTTATTATTCTTGTTTCATAAAAGTGTTGTGCTATTTATAGAAAGATGAGAAAGTAAAATATGCCTCCTTTTAAATCTGGCTTTTACTGCACCCTATAATTTATGGCAATATAATAAGTAATTTGAAAATAAAGATTTGAGACAACATTTCAGCATTAGTGTTTTTAAGACAAAACAAACATTCAAAATAAAACCTAAACCACAGCAATGAAATCTATCATTAAATGCCTACTTTCTGCTAAATTTATAGTTATGGCAGCTTAAATCTCAAACATTTCTGTTGTGACCTCTTGCAAAATAAAAATAATTGTATTATTCATTGTGGCTCAAGACCAATATAGGGTATTGTTTCATCCTAGCATGGACCTTCATAGAATTATATTGTGTAGCCATTTACATTTTATTAATTACTTTTGTTGATTCCAAATGACTGATGTTTTTAGTAGAAAAATCTATAGTATATTGTATACGCTACAGTATGTTCAGAATGGCATATGCAAGGTACTCTAGATGTGACCTGTTTAATCAATGCCTATCAAAGTTCAGCAGAATTAATTTCACTCTACGTTAATATATCAGATACAAAACCTTCTTAGTGTTCATGGAATAAATCAGATACAGAACCTTTTCCCTGTTCATTGTGTGCAAGCTGCTGACATTTTATGGTGCCAGAATGCAGTAAATAATACATGTCAGGCAGTTCAACTAAGTCCATTAACTCTGTCAGGCAGGTTTTTTTACCATGATGCCTCCTAGCATAGCACATGTTGCTGCTTATCCTACAGCCCTCGTTCCGTGAGGAGGAAACATCACTTTTCCTGGGTGACCGCATGGGTATGGAGGTCTGAGCATGGGACTCTGACAGTCCCAAATTCTCATTTGGGTCATCCACAGACTCAGTGTGTGGCCTTGGGTGAGTCTCTTCACTTCCCATCTGTCTCCCCACCTGTAGTTAAAAATGCTTGGTTACTTGCAGCGCTGTGGAGAGGATGAATGTTTGTATCATACTTTGATCTTGCAAAGTGGGATTATCAAAAGTGCTCAGTGTTGTCTTAATTTTGCTTTTGCTAAATCAACGGCCCTATGGACTTCACTGGGAGCAAAGTCAGGCAAGCAGCAATTTCCAAGTGAGATTTGTATCTGGGGTAAGTATTGAGTTTATGAGATGTGCTGTACTCAGGGCCGGTGCAAGGATGTTTCGCGCCCTAGGCGAAACTTCCACCTTGCGCCCTCCCCCACCTCCTCTGCCCTGAGGCACCCCCCCTGCGGCAGCTCCCCACCCCCCACCCTCAGGCACCTCACCCCGTCCCAGCTCACCCCTGCTCCACCTCCACCCCGAGCACACCATGGCTGCTTCACTTCTCTCACCTCCCAGGCTTGTGGCGCCAATCAGCTTAGGCGCCGCAAGCCTGGGAGGCGGGAGAAGTGAAGTGGCCACGGCGTGCTCGGGGAGGAGGCGGGGCAGGGGTGAGCTGCGGCGGGGAGTTCCCCTGTGTGCCGCCCCCCCCCACTTGCTGCAGGCGGCCCTCCCCGCGCTCCCCTGCCCCAGCTCCCTCCGCCTAAATGCCCGTGGTGACCGGGGCGGCCGAAGATCCAGCCGCCGCGGTCGCTGCCGAAGAAAATGGCGCTCCCAAAATGCCAGCGCCCTAGGCAACCGCCTAGGTCGCCTAAATGGTTGCACCGGCCTTGGCTGTACTACCAAGATCCATCCTAGAACCTTACTCATGCCAATACGAGTAATACTGGGGAAAGTATGGGAGTGGAGAGCTCTGGAATTTTTCTGCATTCTAGGGTTTCATCCATTATCTGATATAATGGACAGTGAAATTGAACATTTAGCAAAGCTATTGGAATTGCACCTCTCTCTGGCTCCCCAACCTGCATTACAGCTTCAGACGTAGAAATGAGCGGTGGATCGTGGGCTTCTTTTGTTAACTGGTCCACAAATGCACTGAACCATCACATTAGTTCGTACATTACAAGGAAAGGAATTAACATTTTTGGAAAGGGAGAAGAAATGTTTTTCATTACATTTCATAACTGCTGTGCTGCTCATGCTTTTTGAATTGCAGCCTCAGAAACATCTGGCGCTACTCCCATAATTGAGATGATCCATCAAAGACCTGTAATTCCAAGTGCTGGGCCAAATTCGGTCTTTGGATGTGCATAGACTATTCCCATTAACTTCAACATGCATCCCAAGGCAAGATTTATCTCAGAATTTAATAATTTTATAGCAATAAATAAAGTTGTCTTCAGAACAATAAGCCTGATATAAAGCATACCTACATTTTGGAGGGCATTTGGCATCTGACCTGGGATCCAGATCCAAATTTTGCAAACAGTCCTCATTTTTATAATGGATCAAACCAAAACTCTGTCCCCAAACTTTGAAGACTTACAGCCAAGCACCTATATCAGGACCTAATTATTCAAGGCACTGAGTGCCCAGCAGCTTCTGCTGAACTTGGAGTTGCTATATGCTCAGGACTTTTGAAAATCAGGCCACTGATTTAGGAAGCTGCCTATGGGTTTACAGGCCTAACGTTAGTCTCCAACTTTTGAGAATTTTGGCCTAAATCTGGATCCAGATCTCAATGATCACTTGAAACAATCTCCAGCAATATGATTCTCAAATATATTCTCAGCACCGTAAAACAAAAAGGTCAAAATTCTGCCCTTGTTATGCCTGTGCAAATCCATTGACTTCAGTGGGGTTTGGCAGGTGTAAACGAGGACAGAATTTAGTTCCCTCTCCCTGGTTCCTGAGTTAACGGCCCCAAAGGCTTTGTTTTACAGCAAGGAAAGCACTGAGAATCAGAAAGAAAAATCTTTAATTTCTGTTCTCTTTTCAACCCTTATGTAAACTGACTAAATAAATAATAAGCTGAAACTTTAGTAATTAATAATTGATCTTTAGTGTGGCTTTTTGTGCCTTACTACAAAATATTTGTACCCACTTGTAGTATTTTTGTTGTATTTTTAAATACCTTTTTAACCTTGAGACCACTGGCTTTGTGCCTGGAGTAATTGTTTTCTGGTGACAATTTTTCCATAACATTTAACTTAATCTGAATTTATGAAGATGGTTTAAAGGGGGAGGGTGAGATGAACTTTCCATTTTTAATAGTAATTGACAGCTACACGCAAGCTACATTCTACAGTGAAACCCAAATGCTCAAGTGTTTGTCCTTTTGCTTGATAATTAAGCAATAGTTTATGATTAGTTCTTATATGATGAAGATATGAACCATGGATGGTGTAGTTTGTGAAAGATGATTTTGGTAAACACTAATGGCCCATGATACGTTTCTCTTTAGCCCTTTGAGAAGCTGACATCTTTTTCTAGGGCCAATGATAGCTTTCAGCTTGTCCTCCAAAAACTGAGAGCTCTTGTACTATATTTCACCTGGAAGAGCTGGGTTCAGGCATGAGTTGGCAACCCTAGTCAGTCAGGGCCGGCGCTTCCATTTAGGCGACCTAGGCAGTCGCCTAGGGTGCCAGGATTTGGGGGAGGGGGCGGCATTTTGCCACCCTCGGCGGCAATTCGGCGGCGGAGGATCCTTCCGCGCTCCGGGTCTTCAGCGGCAATTCTGCAGCGGGTCCTTCACTCGCTCCGGGACCCGCCGCCGAAGTGCCCCAAAGACCGGGAGCGCGGAAGGACCCCCCACCGCAGAATTGCCGCCAATGACCAGGAGCACGGAAGGACCCCCACCTAGGGCGCCAAAACCCCTGGCGCCGCTCCTGTAGTCAGTGCAAAAAATTAAGTTGCGTACAGAGTGGGGTGAATTATGGAGGTCATGGACTCAAGACAAATCTTAGTCTTTGTGCCGAACCTCGGAAAATGGGCTTCACGGGGGAAGTTCAGCTAGGCTGGCTACGGAATCCCCCCCTACAGGCTGCAGAATGGCATGAGGCTTGCTTTGCAGTTTTTAGTACAGCCCCAGCTGCAATGGATTTAGCCGCTGCATTGCTGTCCTCCCCTTGCTGGGAGTCGGTATTTAAAGAGACACGAGGCTTTAGGGCATGTATTTGATTTTCTATTAAACATTTTACCTGTTTTTCAAAAACCCTGGAATTCTCCATGTGGACTTTTCCCCTAAAACCAATTATGAAAATCCCTGCATTTTTCTCTAAAAACAAAAGCAACAAGTAACCAATATATGTTAAAATGGAAAAATAAAAAGGTTTTACTTTTCTGAATCAGGCCTGAAATTATTAATCTGAGCAACAGAAGGAAAGATACTAGAAAATGTACTGTAGGGAAAAGCCCTGCAAAAATAATTGAATAGGTTATTTCAATCTCTTAATTGTGCAATTCTGTTAATTTGTTTTTATTTATGAGCTAGACAGCATCCCTTGAATCAAAACAATGTAAGTCTAAATATTCCACATCCCTGGAAATGGCAAAAGTTGTATTCCTTAAGTAACAGCAAATATTTTAATTAGAGATTAATTGAAACTCCTCTCCAGTGTTGGGAAAGTTTGGATCAGGTTCCTAATTTTGCATCTTGTCTCTATTTCTATAACATGCTGAATAAACCCCCAAGGTCTGAACTTTGGGAATATCCAGGAATTTAGGGGATATGTAGCCAAACTTTGCAACTCATGTACATCTCTAATTTTAAAGGAACCTTAGATAGTTTCTCTGTGCCTTAGTTTCCTTAAGTGACTTCCCTAAGTTCCCACAGCAAGTCAATGACAGAGCTATGTCTCCTGGCTCTCCGGCCAGTACCCTACCCCCACTTGACCATGCTGCCCTTCCAAGATGAAAAAGCAAAAGGCTTGCTTTTAAAGACTAAGCAGCTAACCCTCTAGCAAGTATCCCCAAGGAGACCACAGACCTGCTCAACAATTTTTTGAATGAAAAGTTCTCATTGAAAAATGTTCTTTTTTCAAAAGCAATGTTCTCCCACAAAACATTGACGGTGTTGTCCAAATTTTTTGTTTTTCATGAAAAATGTCATTCCTTTTTCATTTGTTAAAATAAAAAAGTGTTATTCATAATGGGATTGAAATGGTGATTAAAATTTTTGGTTTACCAACAAAACCCCAAAACATGTTTTCAGCAAACAAAAAATTCTGATGGCCATTTTTACAATAGTTTTGAAATATATATAATTTTAAAAAATACAAAAAATGGGGAAAACAGTTTAAGTTCTAAAACTTTAAAATGAAAACTGCTTCAAATTTGTGAAGTTTTTCATGAAAACAGATTTTCAGTTTTCTACCAGCTTCTAGAGACAAGCACTTATTCTCTTGATTTTCTTATAACCTACTAGACCACAGTAATATCACATACAAAGTCATAGTAAAATGCACACAAACACAAGTGTCAATATACACACAAGAAGAAAAGCTATTTCTTAGACTCTCACTTGAAATTGCTCCCCAGAGAATGCTATTAAAAATAGATGCAAGCAAAAGAGTGTTAGTAAACACCTTTATGATGAAATAATTGTAAAGAATGCACTGTCACATAGGAACTTGTACCTACAGTCAAGGACAATTGCTCTACTATATTTAATGCAGTTGTGAAACATGAGGTGTCACTTTCATGTGGTTAGGCTGAGAAGATTGGTGTTGATATATTTTTTAATTATGCCTACAAGGCTAATGGATCAGAATATACATTGCCTCAGACTGCATTCCAGAACACATATTTTATAATGGAATGTTAATGCACAGAATATTCAGATATTGCTATTTTTGTGATGCAACCAATGGCTGCTTCACATTGTGTAGGATACTATTGTTGGAGGAAAGATTAATTGACAATAGTACTCTGAAGTTACGATTTGATTAGAGTTTTTCCTGCATTTGACTAATCCTTTTGTTACTCTACAGGAAAATATACAGCGGAGAGAGTCTCCATAGCATGAACAGATTGCAGATGGGGTAATTTGTTTGAAACTGATGAAGTAGCTCAAGTCATTACCTAACAAGATACAATAATTGGCATGATTTTGTTTTGAAGACTGAATAGTCCAAAAAGATGGGTTTTGGGATATAAGGCCTTTTAAAATCGCCCTGGATCAAATTCAGTCCAGGTGTGTATTCCCCCAAATGGTAAATATCTGATGGCTGTACTGTGTCTTATATGAAATGACTTGATGTCTCAGTTCCGTTCCAACCCAGGGTATAAGGGTCCTAGGGTGACCAGATGTTCTGATTTTATAGGGACAGTCCCGATTTTTGGGTCTTTTTCTTATATAGGCTCCTATTACCCCCCACCGCCTGTCCTGATTTTTCACATTTGATGTCTGGTCACCCTGAAGGGTCCACATTACCAAAACCAACCAAGACAACTGGTCTTAATTTGTAACTGTGTTGGCAGTCTCAGAGGAACCAAATACCAAATGGGTGTGATGCCTGACTACCCGGTCACCCCTGGGAACAGCCCTTCCAGGACAGTAGCAGCACACTTGAGAAACTGTGTGAAGAAGTTTGCATAGCTGCTTCCCTCCATTCACCTGTTCTGCTAATAAAGGATTTCAGAGTCTACGGCTCTAAACCTGCCAATATCCACAAGCTCTAAATTTACTGTTTTACAATCTTTTACTCTAAGTGAGAAAAAAGGATTCACGATAGCACTGCCCTGGTTAACAAATGGAGCTGGTGGCAAAAGAAGAAAAAAATTATTTACCTCTCTGCTCCCACCGTTCACCAAAATTTCATTTTGAAGGAAAATCTCCAGCCAGCTCTTAATAAAAATAAAAATGGATTCTCACTTCAGTTTGGCACATTGTGGATCTGTGATTTGGTCAAGACAATGGGCCACATTTGCCCTGTTCTGGTCGGCAGTTGCACCAGGGATGGATCTGGCCCATCGGAGACTCCAAGAGAAGTTTTTAGCATATTTCACCAACCTAATAGTTCTTGTTTCCTGAGTAGGCACTGTTACCTAACCATTACCCATAAATGTGCTGCCTGGGTTTTCTCCTTACCTCCCTCTTTAGTTTAATTCCACAGCTCCACTTGACTTGACACACTCCTTTAAAGGAAGGAGATTGTCATAGAACTAGATGTAGATATTGCAAGATTACGTGTCACTAAAAGTTACATTTGCTGCAAGTTAGTCTCGTTATTTTGACAGTGTCTTGTCCTCTTTAACTGTTTGCCTGGGGAATGAAAAGGAGGAAGAGGTAGAAAGTACAGTGGGATCTCTGTTATCCAATACAACAATCATTAATTTCCAGAAAACTGTTGTTCCATGCTATTTGTCAGGAGGCTTCATTTTCCCAGGCAGCAGCCTAAAGACAGAGTGTGCACACCTGAGTTTGTGAGAATGGGCTACACATGTCTAACTTGGTCTTTTCTGATTGCCCCTTTTCCATCATTATATCTGAAATGAAGCTTGGTTACAGTTTAATAGCACATGGCAGGGGCTACGGAGGCGAGAACTCTGAGTCAACAATAACAAATGGCATCAGATTGCTATGAGGACAATACAGTGCTAGCAGATTATGTAGAGAAATGAAATCCAAGACCAGAGAGAACACACAAAATGCTAGGGTGATACTGTTCATAGAAACACACAGATCCTGATTTTGCAAGCTGTTCCACACACATAGACCCCTACACCTTCAGGGCTCCATTGACTTCACAAAGCCGGGTCCACCATGGGTATGTTTACACAGCCCACGGAAGCAAGCCTCCTAGCCTGGATCAAAAGACTCACATAAGTGCTCTAAAAATAGCTGTGTAGACAGCACTTTGAAGTTACAACTCAGGCTGAAGCATGGGCTCTGAAGCCACTTTCAACCTTCCAATTTCCAGCCATCCCTTTTGGTAAAAAATGAAAGAATATTGCTGGATAGCAAGCATGCATCAACTCTACTGGCAAAGCATTATTAATAAATGTGTATTATTTTTAATTAATAGTTTACTTATAAATGCTTATTATTAATTAGTACTATGGTTTCTCTTCCAGGAGCATAGAATTAAGATCTATGAATCAGAGGTGATGTGGGGGGAGAGGGGAGTGGACATGCGGGGTCACTTCTCCCACAGATTTGATGCTTGGCTTGTACTGAGCATGCTCAGTAACACTGCTGAAGCTGGCTGCCCTCACTCTGCCCCCCCCCCCCACCCACGCCCCTCCGGGTCTTCTTTGTCTATGATTCTCATTTAGAACATGAATGATCAGGGGCGGCTCTACAAATTTGGCCGCCCCAAGCAGTGATGTGGGGAGCCCCCCCAGCCGGCAGCAGCGGATCTGCCCGCATGACTGCGGAGGGAGGAGTCTGCTCGCGCGCTGCTCAGCTGGACTCCTCGCGCAGCTGCGCGGCTGGTCCGGGGCGGGCGCTTGCTGCCCGCGCGGTCATGCGGCGGCGCGTCCGGGTCATCCGGGGTGGACGTCGTCTCCGCGCGAGAGCATGCAGCGGCAGGTCCACCCCCCACGCCCCCCCCCCTGGCCCCGGGCAGGGCGGCGCCAGCTGGCCTCCTGAGCCCCCCCCCCTGTGAATGATGGCAGTTCGTCTAGCCAGTGCTACAGACTATTCCACGCTGTGAGGACCTAGAAGTAAACCCAGGCAGTAGGAGGGAGAACAAGAGGTGTTTAACAACACACACTGGAAAAGCGAAATGGTTTTAAAATTTCGAATAGCTTTTCTTCTCCCTCTAAAAAGACAGCCCTATTAAATGGCACATTTAGAGAAAGAGCCTTTTCTCCTCCACTAAAAGGCTTCAAAGCCCTTTAAGGTACGTCTACACTGCAATAAAAGACCTGGCCCAAGTCACGTGACACAGGCTCAGGCTGCGGGACTAAAAATTGCAGTGTATTCATTTGGGCTTGGGTTGGAGCCCAGGCTGGCATTGAAACCACATGAGAGGGGTGGGTCTCAGAACCGAGGTTTCAGGCTGAGCCCGAATGTCTACGCTGCTTTTTTTAGCCCTTCAGCCAAAGCCCCACAAACCCAAATCTATTGACCCAAGGTCTAACCGTGGGAGTTCAGCACCTTTGAAAATTCAGGCCTCTTAGGCACCTAAATAAGGACTTTTATCTGTCACTTGTAGAAAATCTTGGCCTAAGTATCTGTATTCTTGAAAGCCTTGGCTGTACACTCTAGGGCTGCCAAATGACACCTTTCATTATATGCTCTCAGCTTATATTTTTAAAAATACAGATAAGCTTCAAAAGAAACTTTTGAAAATATAAATTCCATCAGACCAGTGCTTGGAGGATTAAGACACTGTGTGCATTGTAGATAGTACATTATGCCTTTGGAATATTATTTTGAGCTGAATACAAGTTGTGAATTTGAACATTTAGGAAAGTGAGCATTTGACTTATCACCTTATTTACTTATGAGTGAAAGACTGAAAAAACCCTCATTTTGAAGACCTTTGTTACAATTAACTGCCTATAATATAGCAAATCGTTATCTCAGATCTCTTTTAGTGCTTTGTCAGTTTATAGATATAGTAAGAGTTCTGCAACTGCCAGTCCTCACTTTAACCTTTTTTTTTTTGCACTTGTTTTTATTATATTTAGACGGCCACCATAGCAGGGGACAGAACAACTATCTGTGTAGCCCAAACAGACAACTGGAAAACATATCATTCTAGAGTGACTTCAGTCCTTTCCCACAGGTGTATTTAACTCTTAAATGTTTAATGACACCAAGGTATGCAGGGTTGTTGTAGCTGTTTCGATCCCAGGATATCAGAGAGACAAGGTGGGTGAGGTAATATCTTTTATTGGATCAACTTCTGTTAGTGAGAGAGACAAGGCTTTGGACTACAAAGAGCTTGCCAACAGGTCAGGGAAGTATCTTCACTCCTAACGTGGTGTGACAATGGCTCAGGTCTAGACATTTCATTCATTTGAATGAAACTCTGCAAACCTCCCCTATGACAGAAGTAGTTTGCAAAAGAGAGTACTCTGATAGGATCCTTGAGCTGGGTGAATAACTGATTCTTCTGTGGCAGTTCAGAAAAAAAAAAACCAAACCTCAAGTCAGACCAAATCTGAAATTTTTCAGACCGTTTGGTGAATTGAAAAAGTCCATTCCAAGTCTGTTCCAGAGTGGGAGTTCAAATCCTTCAGTGCGTGCGTAAACCCTATTGAAGTCAATGCAATTTGTGCATGTGCTTAAGTGCTTTGCTGAATTTCATCTTATACGAGGGAACTTTGTTGACAGCATTTATAGAATCTGTAGACGCTTCCGTATTTTGGTGCTCTGCACTCATTACTGCTGGTACTCATAACTATAGCAGTACGTACATATCACCTTAATATTATTTACATGTATGCATTAGAAGACGGGCAATTTGCCAGAGTTGGAGGTGTTTGGTAGTAAGGGATCTGGAGATTCAGTAACGGAGGTCATAGCGCTAATTGCCTTGAAGGAACGTTATATTTCTTTTGGTCAAGGCAAAGTAGGTTGTGGTCATTGTCACCAGCACGCTTTACATTTCATTGGTTTAAGTTTTCATCACTTTTATTTAAAAAAAGAACTTAGCACGGCTCTTATTTCTTCCATGGCGTTGTATTTAGGACATAATATTGTAGATGTAAGAAGTAAGGATGCACAAATATTGAAACCTCTCTTTTTTTAACTCTCTACAAGCACTCCGAGATACTTTCCTCACCCTTGGTGTGCCACTCCTAGCCCTTTGTTCAACATTTCCCAATGCGCCTGGTACCTCCCCATTTCTTGGAAGATACTAGGGATATATATAGCTGTGCATTTGTATACACGCACAGTTCACAACTTACACTGGCATAATTGAGACAAAAATCTGGTCTAAATAGGTGTGTGTATGTCAGCTGAGTTACTCTTGATTTGCACCATCTTAACTGAGACCAGAATATGGCCCATTGTATGTAAAAGAGACAACCCAGTACACACTGAGATGGTTTTTGTATGGGCACAGAATCATCTGCACTCTGTAACCTAACGGGTGGCATGCTCTGTGTCATTAGGGGCAAGTTATCGTCATGCTGTTGTGGTAAACCTGAATGGACTTTTTACAGCTGTAGTGCCACAAAGTCCAGGAATGGCATATGGAACATCAGACATCCATAAAGCCCTGCAGGGGACCAAATTACTTTTAATCCATAGAAAAAGATTAATGTCTTGCACGTATTCCCTTTAAGCAAGGGTGTAACCTTTTTTTCCCTAAGGGAGCAGGGAGGAGAAAACATTTAAAATGAAAAAAGAAAAATACAGAAGTAAGAACAACATAAAGCCATAGGGCCAGATCCTCAGCCCCTCCATAAGAGGAATGGAATCTGTCACAACAGGGCAGCTGGGGATTTCCCTCGAGTACCTGAATCACTGGGAGACCTAAGGCAGAAGGGATGGTTCTGTACCACCCCATCTGCTCCTGCCCCTACGGTAACACAGTGGGTATTCCAGGTGCATGCCAGAGATGGGAGGGAGGCATGGTCAGAGCATGCTGTGTTCTGCTCCTCTTGAGCTAGTGGATTAGCCCCCATAAGAGCCCATTCCAGATGGAACAAGTTAAAGCAACCCAGAATCTCACAGACCACAGTGGGGTGCATGGGAATAACTAAGCACAGAACTTGGCCTTTTGAGTTTTCCCAGCATACCAAAGTTCAACCCGTGGAATCACCTGTCCTAAACAACTGCATTTGGGGAACAGCAATATCCAGCCACCCAGAGATTTTTGCAGCATTCTCCACTGAACAGCATTCTCCACTGCTGCAGGTAGGGCCCTGACTGTTCAAACAACAAGCTATAAAGAGTTTCTAGTTTATCAAAGCACATTTTCATTTTCCTTTGTTTCTGCATTCACATTTAGCACATTTTTAAAAAGAGATGGAAATGTGGTTTTTTTAAATGCTATTTATATGAAGTATAAAAGCTCAGAACCTTTTGAAGGCTGGAAAGAAAACTTCGCAAAATGTTGCTGATGAAAAAGGATACGGTATTTGCCAACACAGACATAGCGCTAGGCATTGTAGGAAGTATATAAATGGATTGTGGGTTGTGGGTTCTCTTTTTTTTCCTTTTTCTTTTTTTTTAAACTACTCCCTCTCTCCCCATGAAAAAAGCTCCCATTAAAAGAATGACCCTAGTTCCAAATACGAGCCCCTATTCAATAAAATGAGCATAAAACATATTTTCACATCATTTCCCTGTTTACTCTGACTCATTTTTTTCAAATAAGTTGAAGATGATAATTTTTATGGACTTTTATTACCAAGTTTCCAATACACGTGGCATCTGGCATCCTATAAAACCTACCACTACTGCACCCCACCCATGGCTTTATTCCAACTTTTCATGTATTCTGCTATTATTATAATGATGTATGGTAGCACCACTAAAGTTTATGTTCTGTCAATGTTTCCATTAATAAACCCAATTTGGATGGGTGTTCCAATGCAGGTTTATGAATCTATTTTGGTGGGGGGTGGTAGTGACGTTTGTCACAAGTGTTTTCTCCATTACTTCATGAAAATTCATTGTCTTATTTTCATTAGATTAGGAAAACGGGGTGATGTTGGGAAATAGTCGTCTTTTGGTTTAAGATCATTTTCTTTCGTTATTCCAATTGGAGTCTCAGTGAGGTGGGAATGGCTGGTAGAAGATGCCAGCCCTACTATGGTGGCATCAGCCGTTCCCCTGTCGATTTTCAGCTCACCATTTCAGATGTTGATCGCAAAGTTTATAAAAGGGCCACCTCCCCTTTTGCAGGAGCAACTGCCACCCATAAAATCTCTGCCTTAATTTTACACCCACCGTTGAATTGAAGGCATAAAACCGAGTAATTACACTTCTAACTACTTTATTGTGGGAGTAAATCAGGTAGCTAGAAGTGCAAAATACACAGCCAGGTACTGGCAGTTCATTTAGGAGGAGGAAACCAATTACAAGAACAAATTTTATGGATGCAAGTTGTCCCAGTAAAAGGAAGGCAAACAACTATTTTCAGCTGGTCTGAAGTTTCTGGGTTTTCTGGGTCTGAAGGAAACCTTCCAAAGTGCGGACATGATGCCAAACGGTTGTCTTAATATGAAATAGTAGTTCAGAGATATCTGAGCTGCCCCCATTCATCAAAATGGGGGGTTGACACTACAGCCTAAAGATGACTGTCCGAATAACAGTGTTAACATTTCACGGTTGCCCATGTTATCAATAAAATCCATCTAATCTGGGATTGTGGGTAGAGTTTGGCTACTTTTCCCCAATCTGACCCTTTACTCTACTTTAGAAGATAAAAACCACAAACTTTTATATAATCCATAATATTTCGCATGCTGAGTCTTTGGAAGGGTAGGAGCTGTTATTTGTTTTTTTAAAAATTGAACAATTGAAACCAAGGTTTAAACAACTCAAACCACATTAAGGTCTTTGGGGCAGGGACCATCATTTTGTTCTGTGTGTGTACACATCCTAGCTGAAGAGGATTCTAGTCTAAGACTAGGGGTCTTAGGTGCTTCCGCAATCCAAATCAGATCCCCATCTCATTTGAGATGGGCCTGAATTACATTCTTTGGATCTAAACTACAAAGTATGGCTTATGTCCAGTCTCCACTGTTATTGTTATGGAACTGAATTCTTATGATGTACTCTTTTTTAAATTAGAGGATTAGTATCTAAACTTATGACCCAACCTACACTGTTAAAGTGGGGTCTTAACCACCGACCAACATCCTGCCATTCACCAGCTGCTGTAATTATCTCCAATTATCAAGAGTTCATAAATTTAAGAAATTCAGACTGAAGATTACACTAAAATGCAATCCAGGCACATTAAGGTGTGGAAATGCAGAGTTTGGCACCCAAACCACCTTAACTCTGCCCTATAATTGATGCCAGGCAACAACCATATGATTAGAATTAAGGCATTTTAATGTTTGTGACCTCACTTTAGATTAAACTGAATTTTAAGAACACATCACGGGGTTGGGGTTTATTTCCATTCTCCCCCTGCCCTTCACAGTGTCACTACCAACTACAATCACGGAGTACTAGCCAGTCAGTCTGGGTTCACAGCTATTCTGCATTGCTAGAGCAGTTGAAGTGCACTGGTGAATCTGCCCCTTCATTTGCAGTTGTTGATTTACTGGTTTAGAGGGTTGTGTCAGTGAGACTGGTACTATGTAAAGTGTGGGGAGGGGGGGAAGGGATAAGGGGAGCTCAGTCCTTGAGTCCCAATGTCCTCTGCTTCCTGTATGCTCCTGCCTCAATTCCCCTGGCAGTGCTCTCTCTGTGTGGGGTAGAGTTGAGACATCAATGCAATGGGAGCCTTTAAAGTGTTGATGTCCAAAGTAGCATGCAGCTACATCACATTAATGGAGAGTGACAGCTGGGCAAAGCAATCATACCACAGACTTATGACAACCAATAGAATTGCTGCATGCATATTAGCTGTAGAAGACTCGTGGTAATTGGTGGAGTTCTCAGATATTACACTGGCCCAATTTAAGAGTTACCAGAGCTGCCTGACCCAACTGTAGCCTATATCATCATCATAACAATTATATACAACAATCGCTAATACCTTAGCTTAATTACAACCTAGTTTTTTCAAATACAGCCCATGCATGGGATTTTAACTCGATAGAAAGTTTGAAGTGTCTGCTATTCCATTATTAAGATCATTTGGGACAAAAAGGAGCTGACAGATGTTAACTTTTTTTTTTCCAAAGGACCCAGTTTTTAATTAATTTTAACAAAACAATTAGTGCATTTACTGGTAAATTCTCAGAAAATTCATTCTGTACTCCAAGACTAAGTGCTGCAAGTTTGGGATAATATTCTATCTTTCCTACATCACACTCATGTTGAAACTCTGTGTTAGGTGCAAAACAGAGCTCAGCCTCAGTTATGGAGATGCAACCAGAGTCTCCATAATCTTCATGGCATCCAAAACACAGAATAAGACAGGACCCTGCCTTGAAGAATTTACAATTCAAATGCAGAATAGACAGTGGGAAGGGAGCAAGAATAGAGCAGGTGGGAGGAAGGAATACAGAAAGGATTTAAACAGAACCCCAGCTAGCTTTAAAAATTGAGTGGCCATTAGCCTTATTAGAATAGTGCAACATAACAGGAGAACTCAGGAAAACTTGCCTGCCAAACAAGTCAGACAAACCCTTGCTGTGTTCCCCAGGAGTGGGATGTTAATCTAACAGGTATGAAACTACAGTGAATCAAACATATGTTTTTTCTTATTACCAGGCTTACAGTAAAACAATATCATGCCATTTTCGGAGGTTGGAGTTATAGCATTGCTTGCAGCTTCAGTTTCAACACTTTCTACAGCAGTGAAAGGGTAAATTAAACAACCAAATAAAACCCTGAATGCGTTTCTTCTATTTCACTGAATACAGTGCTTCTGACAAGTACTGAACTGACAACACTGGAGTCTGAAGTTTCTCTCCACAACACATATACACAGCATGAGGGTTAGTAGAGTGCACACATCTCTAACTCTAACGATGGGACCACTTGCAGGGTTAGATGAGAGCATTTAAGCTATCAGGCCCATTCAATCTTTGGTCCTGTGCTCAGCCTGCCAAAAAGATGTCATGGTATGGGAGTGTTCTTTCCATTGAATAGACATTGTTCTTATGGCTCTGGATTAGTACATCTAACTTTCCCCCAAAGGGCTCTGGGAAGAAGTTTTGAAGAGAGCGCTGCAATGTGGATATTTGTCCACTGAAAAAAAGACTGAGGACATTACCTCATTTTAGATACATTGCTCAACCAGACAGTGCTATTTTTTTCCCCCATGTCCTCAGCTGGATTCTAACTGGTGTCCTAACGAGGAAAAGCTCTATCACCTCTACCAATATCCTGAAGCATATCAATCCTCTCCAAAATGTTTATGGGCAAATGTAATTTAAATACTAGAACAGTGAAGAACTTAAAGCAAAGGAGTGTCGGATATCATGCAGTGCAAAGTTGGATATCAAGCAGAGAACAGTTACACAGGCTTTTCCAGATAGCTCTGCCAGTGTAATTCCCTGCTGATCTTTAACCACAAACTTGGGTGTCTCTTGAGCAGGCACGGCTGTTTCGTAGTTATACTGGTTGTTTTATGCTCTCAAATGTCAGCTAGTGACTAGGTGAAACCACAAAACACTTTGATTTCTGAATCTTAAGAGAATACAAATCTAGGAGCCAAATGCAAAGAGCCATTCCACAAGGTGCAATTCACTGTCTCTAATAAATATGCAATTATGTCGTAATTTGCATAATGGTGCCACTATGATATACAGGCTTTGTTTGTTGTGTGGCCGGCCTATAGAAAGAATAAGGGACCTACTACGAGACTTGTGTGAGGGAGTTCCCCATCAGTTCAAGTGGGAAAGGCATGTGATTTAATGCAGAAGGACCAATGTTCTAGTCAGTTCCTCAGGTTTGCATTTAAGTGCATCTGTGATCTCCAGAACATTATAAAAGCCACAGTGCATTTGTGCTCCAGCTCATATGCAACTACCTGAACTCAGTAATCAAAAGGCTGGCAGCGCTATCCAGAGTGGAATTGTTAAAATTTTGCCTAGGGGCAGGATGAAGCCTGCCTGCTGCACTTAAGTAGCCTGCATGGTATATTCAGGTTCTGTAAAATATAAAAAGTTTCTAGCCCTCAAGAATGGAATGTTCACCTTCCAAATACAAAGTAAGTTTAATCAAGACCCTGTAGTTTTCCTGAGCCTGCAGGGAGCTCGAAGCAATGGCTCTGAATCTAGTCTCATTGGCATATCAACTGCGAAGCCTATTGGTGACACTTTACATATCAGTATTAACTATTTCACTATTGATCATTTTATCAAATAGAATTGGGGTAGGAGCAGGATCAAAACTGGGGGGGGAGGGGCGGGAGGAGAAAATTGAATGTTGCTGTAGGGAAGGACCTACAGCATGAAAAAAGGAGACACACAAAAACAAGGAAAAGGGAGAGAAACTGTGAAAAGAGGAGAAGGGGGACGGGAACTCAGAGAAGAAATAGCAGTGGCCCTAGAGTTGAGGAGATTTTTCTGAATGTGCCTTAGTAAATAACAATGAGAATAACTCAAAGTTCTCAATAAAACTCATTTTCTTCCTTTGATTTTTGTGTAAACCTCTCAGTGACATCAGCAGTGCATCACTGTAGATGAAGTGTGAGTATCCACTTTGGAATTTCAATCTCAGCACAGGGACCATCACGAAAAAGGGGAATTCTGCCCTCTCTATGGAATGAGATTGGCATCCCTGGCCCAAAGGGCTATGTCCCAAGGCATGGCTTGGGTTCCACGCACCCTGCACACTAGGTAGTGCTTGGTGGGGGACCAACACTGCTCCTTCTGTATCGGAGGAGGAGGAGGAGGACTATATGTGGTTAACCATGATGAATATTCATTAGGATCTTTCCCTGTAAAACAGACTGCCTTATGGAACACCTTCGATACCTGGCATTTTCCAGAGAGCAATGGAGAGTGTAATATAACCAGCGCGCCCAGTGTGTCATAGTGAAGATCAAGGACATCCTCATTACAGTGGCAAAGTGATACTGAACATCTGTTAATGCTAGAGAAGGTACTTCAAAGAATGGGGACAGCTGGACTTCACATAAAATGAAGCAGACTAAGTGCTTATTCGTGAGACTTGAAGTGGGGCACCGATGCTGCAGGAAGGAAAGACCAGAGACTGATCCACCCTGCTGCAGACAAGGTCATTTCACAGCAGCTAGAGATGAATGAGACCCATCAAGTCATTTTGGCGCCAGTCCTGCAAGCATGTGCTTAAGCTTTACCCATGGGAGTAGTTCCATTGACTTCAGTAGGGCTACCCATGCAAATATATTTAATCATCTGGCCCTAGAGGAATGTAAATTCTCCCTCCTCTTTCTCCTCTACCCTTGGTTCTCATCTCTTTTCACTTACAGCTTAGCCACATATAACTATAGCCACTCCCCCGAGTTCTGGTATCACTCTATACTTATGACTAGAGTTGGTAAGAAACTGGAATTTCCATTCCTCAGGAAATTCTGAACGATTCCCGTGGAACCAAATTCAAAAAAAAAATTGATTTGGGACCATTGAAACAATTTCTATAATGTCTAATTAGTTTTATAAGGTTAAAATGCTTCATTTCTATATTGGCAGAGCAGTAATATATATAATAAAATTAATTATTTTAATTAATTTTAATAAAGGTAAGAATTAAACACTGACATTATCAAAAGAAAATGAGAATTTAAAGTATTTTTCTGCCTTTGCCCCCCGCCAAGAAAAATCTACACATTCCCATGAAACGTTTCAATTTCAACAAA
The DNA here is from genome assembly GCF_016161935.1 of Mauremys reevesii. NCBI lineage: Eukaryota > Metazoa > Chordata > Testudines > Geoemydidae > Mauremys > Mauremys reevesii. Next base: position 21,993,915 of record NC_052633.1, on the reverse strand, counting down.
ATAGCATTTTCGGCTGAAAATTTTTGACCATCTCTACGACTCGCAAATGAACTTGTCTCCTACTGTCCAGTCCTACATGACGAACTGTGTCCTCCACCAGACCAGCGTGGAATAGTCTGTAGCACTGGCTAGATGAACTGGCATCATTCACAGTGTTACTGAGCATGCTCAGTACAAGCCAAGCATCAAATCTGTGGGAGAAGTGACCCGCATGTCCACTCCTCTCCCCACATCACCTCTGATTCATAGATCTTAATTCTATGCTCCTGGAAGAGAAACCATAGTACTAATTAATAATAAGCATTTATAAGTAAACTATTAATTAAAATAATACACATTTATTAATAATGCTTTGCCAGTAGAGTTGATGCATGCTTGCTATCCAGCAATATTCTTTCATTTTTTACCAAAAGGGATGGCTGGAAATTGGAAGGTTGAAAGTGGCTTCAGAGCCCATGCTTCAGCCTGAGTTGTAATTCAAAGTGCTGTCTACACAGCTATTTTTAGAGCACTTATGTGAGTCTTTTGATCCAGGCTAGTCAATGGAGCCCTGAAGGTGTAGGGGTCTATGTGTGTGGAACAGCTTGCAAAATCAGGATCTGTGTGTTTCTATGAACAGTATCACCCTAGCATTTTGTGTGTTCTCTCTGGTCTTGGATTTCATTTCTCTACATAATCTGCTAGCACTGTATTGTCCTCATAGCAATCTGATGCCATTTGTTATTGTTGACTCAGAGTTCTCGCCTCCGTAGCCCCTGCCATGTGCTATTAAACTGTAACCAAGCTTCATTTCAGATATAATGATGGAAGGTCTTTGGTGCAGGGGTGATATTTATTCTATGTCCTGCACGGTACTGAGCACATTTTCCATACTCAGATATAAAATAGCGTCCCTGATGTCTGCCTGAGAAAAAAGGGCACTGGTTATTGGAAAGAAAACATATGGAGAAGGGGCAGATTTAGCCTAGTTATCTGAAAATAAGCCAATAATAAAACAAAACCATCATTGTGAATTTGTAGTTTAAACAAGATATCAAGTATGAGGAGAAAGATGGAAATGAAGTGGCTAAACTTCATTGTGATAGGACAAAAAGCTCCATCCAAGAATAAGCTGAGAACAAATACGTCAGCGTGCGGAGCCTTTTCAGGCGTTTCAGTACAGTTGCAAGATCATCCTGAAGTTCCTGGCTGAAGAAATGTGTTTGTAGACACTGCTGAGTACAGATATTCTATTACATTGAGAGTTCCCTTCACAAATGTGTGGTTACAGTTATGTGCTACAAATCACATTATGGGTTCTTTTGTTGCTCTTCTTCAAAGCAACCAGCCTCCTAATTATTGACTATGATCTTGAAGTGATTACAACTTAAATCCAGAAACTTAACTCAGTGACTTACTGATTTTTAGTGCTGAAATAGGATATGAATTCATATTATAAGAGCATAGCAGAGATTAAAAAGGCAGAATTCCTTAATGTGCCAAAAATCTGTGCCAATTTGTCTCCAACTAGTTAAAAGGCAAATACACAGATTGATTTCTTTTCCTTCCAGTACATCCCACATTGACTATTTCCTAAAACCTTCTGTCTAATGTATAATAGACTGCTAAGTCTTCAAAAATAGCACTTTTTATAATCATTCAAGTAGGAATGGGAAAAATCAAAGACATTTGGCTCTACTTAGTCAACCGTATGCACATGCAAATTTGTGCATGCACACAACTCATTCCTGCACTTGTCATGCACCTTGTCAAGGCTAATGTAACACACACGCAGGGATTGAATTATGTCAAGGCTACATGGAAGGTCAACAATTTGGGGTCATAGCAGCAGGGATGCAAGGTAGGGCAACCTCTCACCACAAGTTAAGGCATTCCTATAACAGGAGAGGTCTAAATAGCATTCCCCCTCTGTCTCTGTACCAACTCAAACACAAATGTGTTCATATACTATAATCATGATGTTGAACTAAGTGCCTAGATAGACAGAATTCACCTATAGCCTTTCATTGCTGGCATACTGGTTCCAAAGGGAAAGCGATACACCAGGCAGAACCAGCTCTTTCAACAAAGGAGAAACAAAGCAGAACTGGGTTTCTAATATAACCAGTAAACCCAATGTACCAGCTTCACTCATTTTCCTAAGCACAACTAGTACACCAGATTCCAAGTATAGCCAATACAACCAGGTTGCAACTAGTATACAGCTTGCCAGTATAACCAGTAAAGCCAGTATACCAGTTTCTAAGCAAGGCCTGTTTCCCATTATAATCTGCTAAAACCATAGAACCTCACTTTACTTATGTGCTTAGCACAACATGGATCTCTCCAATGGGAGAGGTTAGAGACAATCTGCTGTTTGTGGAGTCTCCTAGGGCTGTAAAAGGTGGAGCTTTTACAGCACTTGGGTCAACATTGCTTCTTTCTTATATGGGACATCCTGGTTCTCTGAAGCCATGCCTACTGGTTGCTGCTTAAATTGCAGATTCACATTCTTTTGATTTGTTGATAGGGTCCAATATGGAATTTACTATTATTGGAGCATCTCTCCCCCTTTTTGGTGTGGAAGAGGAGAATCTGGCTCTTATTTAGCAGCAAAATTTGTGGACTCCACATTTGTATGGAGAAACAGTGAAGCAATATTTAACTACCAACTATGGGTGCCAAAACTATCGTGTCTCATATATACAGACAGCCCAGAATAAGATAGCTAGGAAACTTCCTTATTACAGTAGCTAGTAACTAGCTATGTCTTTTTTTATGTAGCAAGAATTTACTGTAGATTTTATATTGCTACCCCGGGGGAGCTGCTCATTGTATCTCATTTCCATTTTTACATTGAAAATCTGGATTGTAAAATTTACTATGTTACACATGGAGTTTAAACTCCCAACCATTAGACTCTTACAACTCTACTAATGTCACTTTTATAGGTGCTGGCTACAGCCCTAGTTTACCATTTCATCAAAGGAAATAAGATGCAGCTTCCAGTTATGCCCAACATTGGTGATTTAAATAAAAGGGGGACATTTTCCAATCTTTTTTTTTTTTTCCAAAAAGGAAACAGTCAACATTCCGGAAATGATCAGAAGGAACTATGGTTTACAGTGTGTTTTACTAGATATAAGGAACTAGTGGAATGAAAAGGCTTTTATTTTAATTTTTTTCTTAGAAGGGAGGTGGAAAAATTGAAACAAAGATAAAATTGTTGTGTCCTAGTGAAAAGGATATAAATAGAGCCCACCGTTTCTTAAAACAAGGTTACTAAATACTGTGAAACCAACAGTACATGAAAGAAAAATCAGAGGGAGTTAAGACGAGGAGTCAGTCTTTTCTATAGTCAAAAATTAACAAAAGGCACTGGGCCAAATCTCTGTAGCTCCATTGACCAAAAGAGCTGCCCCAGTTTATATCAGCTGAGAATCTGGGCAAAGAAGAGATTGGGCCATCTTGCTACCCGACTGTTGATAAATCAACAGAAGGATAAGATATCCAAGTCGAACTCCATGAGTTAGAGCAAGTTGAATGAAAGTCACATTGCTGGGGAACAAGGAGCATGGCCAGCATAAATAGCAGTAACTCCTCTCAAAAATTGTGGTTTAAGTGCAGACCAGAGGAAGCTGTGGCCTTCTGCAAAGATAGACCCAGATCTGCACAGATTTCCCACCAAATCTTTGGGCTCTCCTACTTTTAACAAGCCAAGCCCTTTCCTTTGAGCAAATCACCCATCTCCTTTTCCCTGCCCCTTGGAATTTGCTCTCCAGACTCATGGAGTCCCAATCCTGTGGATCTCTTGCAGAGGGACTTTCATGATACCAGGAGGCTGAGGGGAGGGGAAAGAGAGAGCCCAATCCCCCCTTCTCAGATTTGGGGGCATTTTGACTCCCCTATGCACAAATTTCCCTCTGCTACATGGCTGCCTCTACCATCATTTAGGTGTAGGTACTTGGAAAATTAATATTAACAAACTCTAGACCATGAACCCTGGTTATCTCTAGGGAGGGAAGCAGGGAGGATTACCAAAAGGTGAAAAAACTGGTTTCGAGACTATTTCCAAAAATCCAACTAGAGAGCATCTTTCGATCACCAAGTCCATACTGTATTTTAATCTGGGTTTATGAACTAGAACACTAAGCCACTGTGGAGTCCATAAAATATCAAAAATGGATAAAGAGACGGTCAAGACAGTCTCATCCTCCCATGTGGAGGAAAATGACTCAACACTTGCACTTTCAAAGGCCCAGAGGTACGGAGAGATAATTAGGCTTGCCTAATCCTTAAAAGTAAGAAAGAACATAATCTTGAAAACCAGACAAGTTTATTGTTAAGCGATACCATATGACCCCGCGTAGCTTTAAACTGTCATCAGAAAATAGCGACACTAAGATGACCGACTCAGCTTTCACCGTTAATAAAGGAATTTGAGTGACGTTGCTGGCAGTTCCAGCATCCAGTCGCACAGCAAAATAGCAACAAAACAGCCAACAGTCTCCTGCTTTCTGCTTCTCTTGTAATAACGTCAGGAACATTTGGGCCTGTTTCAAACAATGAGGCACAACTTCAACACAAAACGCTACATATACCCGGCACTTGTGCCAAAGTTGGGTTAGGACGAGTGCAACATGATGACCACATTCTAAGCCTCTGAGTATGTGCTGGCACACCCATCTCCTATTAGGCCTGTACCCACACAGCGTTTATGTACCTTCTACACCCAACGCAGGGTGACAAGCCATTTTCAAATTAAAAACACGGATTCCTGATGCCTGTAGAACCCTTCCAACACTTCAGCTTTTATGTGTTTTTGCAAATTAAACAAAAAATCAAAACCATGTTTATTTCAATGTGCCATGTGGTTTATTAAACACAGTGTCCTCCAAATAGTGTGTCTTTCTGTGACTGTGGGAGAATGTTTCATGCCAATCAGAGATGCTGCCTTCTGAGAAGGGCACAGCAGCTACTGTTACATTTTATTACTGGGCCAAACTTTGTGGGTGATCCAGTTATAACTAGCTCCCTCCTGAAAACAATTTGATGTCCTTGCAGCCGTCGGAAGTGTTTGGAAACACTGGAGGAAGCCTGTCACCTGCAATCTGCATCAGCTACCCTTACCATAATAAAATCCCTCCTAAATAGTTCTTATTTCTGTGGCATTGCCAGCAAAAAAATGGAACATTTTATGCTTTTTGTTAAAAAATAAAAATAAAAATGTTTCGGTGTCCGTGGTGTATGTTATGTGAGCATCCACATGACCATGGTTGTGTAACCAGATACTCCTCACACCCACCCCCTTTCTGGGTACGTTCTAGGCTCGCTTGTCTCCCAAGCTCACCTTTTAGACCCATGATCCTAGAATTGCCTCATCCTGGGCAACCCCTGGCAAATGCACCTGGAACCCCACTGACTTCAATGGGGCTCTGCATAGGTGCAGGGGTGCTCCTGGGCAGAGGCAACTGCAGGATCTGGGCCTTCCATTTTAAGCTATTTGGGGCTAGGACCCATCTTCTGCTTGTGTTCTGGAAACACCTAGCATATTTGTGAGTGCCATAAAATAAGAATAAAATAGTGAACATCCTTTCTGATTCAAACTTCTTCCTCACAATGGAAAACACCTTGTCAGAACATGGAGGCCCTACCTGTGAAGTGTCTGTCTTCCTTTAATTTTATACTTACAGGACCCATTGAGCGTACATTCTTTTGATTGGGCCTTTTTGGACTGGGTTGAAAGTCCTTTGGGGAAAAAAAAGGGGGGAGTCTTTCCCTCAGCTCCTCCGTGCTATGGTTCAGGCCCTTAGTTACTGTGTATATGAATTTTGCTATTAATGCATCTACAAATGGAAACAGACTGGTATTTTCTTGGAAGAGTGAAACAGTATCCCCCTTGATGACTTGCACTGTATGACAATTGCCACTATTTGTATAATACCAAACAGGCACATAAGTTCCCTTTTCCTTCAAATTTTTCCACTTCTTTCCTTCTCCCTCCTCTCTCTCTTTCCCATCACTCCCCCAGAAGAACAAAGCAGGTGCCGGTGTCCATCGCGTACAGTATGCCATTGCCGAGGCAAGAGAACGGTTACATCAAGGTTTTCACCCCTTGCTATAAGACTGGTTTTGATACTCTCCATGAGCCAAATCCTCAGACCCAAGACAGGCCTCAAAGGCCCAAAATGCAGTGGATTTTGATGCATAGGAGAAGAGAACCAACCCTTTCCATCCTTATCCTTTGTGGACTGGGGAACACAGCTCTGTGGCAAGCTCTGAAGCATGCCCACAGAGGGGTTAGCGAGACATGACCGGTTCACTTCCCTCTCAATTCTCCATACAGTGGCTGCACCCACAGAGGCTGCTACAGGCTATGAAACATAACTGTGGGCACAGCTGTTAAACTGCTGAGCTATTCTGTGGCAAGCCGAGGTAGTCAGGCTTTGTACAGGCAAGAATTTACTCCTAGAGCGGGTCCATACCTAATGCTGACAATCTAACACGTTCATTGTAAAAGAAGGCCATTCAGATTCTGTTTTATAGTTCATGCCAGATGCTCTCCTACTTCTATTCGGTGCTAATATACTATTTAACATGTAGGTTTAGGGTTAGAAAAGAGGGACGCTGCACTGCTAAACATTACACTTTGCCTCCTTTCTTCAACATGACTCCCATTCTGGGGTTCAAGTAACTACACAAATAAAAATGGATATTCAGTGGAGTGACTTCAGTGTGCCAGTTGAGGATCTGCCCCTAAACAGGGCTACCTGTTGCCTGGTAGGCATAGCCCATTGCAAGGAACTGGTCCAGAAGAGCACTGGGAGCTCCTCAGTGGCTCCGGAGTTGGGGCAAGGAGAGTGTGTAATTTGCGACGGACTTTAAAGGGTGTAGCATACTCCTTCCCCTACCCACCCAGCCAGATCATCTGGCCAGATCACAGAGTGGAGACCTCTTGCCTACTCTCTGCCCCTCCCTACTCACTTCTGTGGAGCAATTTGGCAGCAACCCTGGTGCTTCCCGCCACTCCTGCATGGCTGTGTACAAACCAGCCATGATCTAGGCCCTAGATATGTGTGTCTGAGCATAGACATTTTCTGTTTTGATGTCTAAATAAACTCACTCAGGGCTCAACATGCTTCCCCTTACTGAGGCCTGGTCTACACTATGGGGTTAGGTTGAATTTAGCTGCGTTAGGTCGATTTAAAAATGAATGCGTCCACTCAACCAACCCCGTTCCGTCGACCTAAAGGGCTCTTAAAATCGACTTCTGTACTCCTCCCCAGCGAGGGGAATAGCGCTAAAATCGACTTTGCTGGGTCAAATTTGGGGTAGTGCGAACACAAATCTACGGTATTGGCCTCCGGGAGCTATCCCAGAGTGCTCCATTGTGACCGCTCTGGACAGGACTTTGAACTCCGATGCACTAGCAGGGTACACAGGAAAAGCCCTGGGAACTTTTGAATTTCATTTCCTGTTTGGTCAGCGTGGCGAACTCAGCAGCACAGGTGACCATGCAGTCCCCCCCAGAATCATAGCGCGTAGAATGTTTCTACACTCCTCCTATCATCTCCATCCCTCAGGTTATCGCACATTAGAAGGCAAAAAAAAAAAATGCACTCACGATGACATGATTTCCGAGCTCATGCAGTCCTCCCGCACTGATAGGGCACAGCTGGATGCATGGAGGCATTCAGTGGCAGAGGCCAGGAAAGAATTGAGCATGAAGAGCGGAGGCAGGACGCAATACTGAACCTAATGGGGGAGCAAACAGACATGACGAAGCATCTGTTGGAGTTGCAGGAAAGCCAACAAGAGCACAGACTCCCGCTGCATCCACTGTTCCTCCCCATGTTCCATAGCTTCCTCACCCAGACGCCCAAGAACGCAGGGCGGGAGGCTTTGGGCACCCAGCCACTCTACTGCAGAGGATGGCCCAAGCAACAGAAGGCCATTATTCAAACAGTTTGATTTTTAGTATGGCTACAATAAGCAATGTGGCCTTGTCCTTCCCTCCTCCCGCACCCCACCCGGGTTACCTTGTCTGTTATCTCTTTTCTTTTTAATTAATAAAGAAAGAATGCATGGTTTCAAAACAATAGTTACTTTATTTCGAAGGGGGCAGGGTGGTTGGTTTACAGGGAATTAAAATCAACAAAGGGGGCAGGTTTGCATCAAGGAGAAACACACACAACTGTCACACCGAAGCCTGGCCAGTCATGAAACTGGTTTTCAAAGCCTCTCTGATGTGCAGCGCGCCATGCTGTGCTCTTCTAATCGCCCTGGTGTCTGGCACGAAATGATTGTCTGCCGTTGCTTTCACGGAGGGAGAGAGAAAGTGAAGGGAGAGTGACAACATGTACCCAAAACCACCTGCGACAATGTTTTTGCCCCATCAGGCATTGGGAGCTTAACCCAGAATTCCAATGGGTGGCGGAGACTGCGGGAACTGTGGGATAGCTACTGTAGCGATACGACGACTCACCCAGCGGCGCCTCCTGCTGGTCATCCAGGGAATTAGCTCACCATCCTCCAGAGCACCCTCTGCAGGCCGGTGTCTTGCCTTGCCACTGGCCCGCGTGTCCCTCCCGGACCCCAGTGCCCCTTCTCTAGGGGTAGTGCCCCCTCTAGTACCCCACAGTCTCGCTGGCTCTCCCCTCCCTGGGGAACCCCCAAACCTCCTATCCCCACCTCACCTCAGTCTTTGGTTACTGCCAGTCACCATCTAGCCCCCGCAAACTGGGGCGGACTGCAGTATAATTGCCACTCATCATCGGCAAGGAGGGTTTGGACCTGCTGCCTCTACCTACCCTTGGGCTGCCCCTCTGCAACCCCAGTGCCTTCTCCAGCCTTTAGCAAGGCCTGCAGCCTGGGGTTTTTCCAGGCCAGAGCTCCCCAGATCCTCTGGCCTTTCTCCATCCCTGCTCCACTTTAGGTACCCTGCTCAGCTCCCAGCAGCCAGGCCCATCCCTCTCAACAGCCAGAGAGAGACTGTCTCTTGGCTTCTGGCCCCAGCCCTCTTATAAGGGCCAGCTGAGTCCTCATTAAGCCAGCCACAGCTATGGTCAGCTACCCACTCAGCTTCCCCAGCCTTTCTTAATCCCTCTTACCCTGCTGCAGCCCTCTCCAGGACTCCTTTTACCCTTCCAGTGCCGGAGCGGGGTGATCACCCCGCTACACTACCCAGAGTGCACTGCTCCATAAGTCGATGCTAGCCACGGTAGTGAGGACGCACTCCGCCGACTTAATGCGCTTAGTGTGGACATATGCAATCAACTGTATAAAATAGATTTCTAAAAATCGACTTCTATAAAATCGACCTGATTTCGTAGTGTAGACATACCCTGAGACAGAGCTACAAGATCAAGCTCTTCCATTTTTATTAAAGTTTGTTCTAAGTCATTAATTTAAAAAAGAAATGTAAAGGGGTAATTAATTCCAGCTATACCATCATATCTGCAATTCTTAAAAAAAAATTGGAACGAGTTCTGATTAACTAGCCAGTGGATTCTTTTAAGGTTTTGCAATGAACACAAGTTATTAGCTTTTGGGCTGTTTTATTCAATAGACCCTATCAGCTGCATTAAAAAATCCACTCATCATCTGGAACCTCCTTTGAATGCACTTTTGTTTAGTCAAATCTGAATGTTACCAACCCCTATAGCCCACAATAAAATAGTTTCAGATACACTTACCCTGATTAGACACAAAGTATCGTAAATCAACAGATTAAAACTGATCCATTAGGCCACTAGGACTTAATATTTGTGATCTGTCATAATGAGCTGTCTGGGCTTTTAGCTCAGTAAAGAAGAATCCAAATGCCGCAATCTTTTATGAAAGATTAATGGAACATTGTGTATCACATCCTAACATTATTCGGCAACAATCTGGTCAACTAAAAGAAACCAATCATTATAAAAATAATATGTGTAAAAAATCCCTTTTTAAAATAAAGACCAGACAGTAACTGAATGTAACTTGTTTGTTCTGAGTTGACTGAACAATGAAAAATTTGGGAAAAATTCCTGACTATTACAATGCTCCTGATCCTGCAGAGATTTATGCATACGCATAACTTTAAAACACGCGGGTAATCCCATTGACTGTAATGGAGCTACTCACGTGCTTATAATTATGCATGTGACTAGATGTTTGCACGACTGGGGCGCAAGAATTCCAGAATGTGTGAAGACATATTTTGAACAAAATTAACACAAGAGGAGCTATCTGTATGTTCAGTACCTTGCACAAGTGCGCCCCTATCCCTAACTGAGGTTTTTAAGTGCTACAGCCAAACAAATAATTTCTGGATTATGAATAATCACCACACTGGTATTCGTTAGTAAGCATTATACACAATTGGGGATTCCAACTTGGATTATACTTTTAAAATCATGCAGATTTGGACTGCATATTATTGTACGCTAACCCTGAGTTTGTTAATAATTCTAGTCTTTATCCCTGTGAATACAAGAACAATGGCTCAAATTCATCCCTGGTGTCAAAGGTGTTACACCAAGGACAACTTGGGGAGAGTATCTCAGCTTAGTGTAAAGGTTTGGGGGCGGGGGGGAATCCCTGCAAAGCAAAAGGAAGGCATTTCTGTTATGTGCTTCCTTTAAATTAACAACTAGTGTCTTTAAATTCAAAGATTTGTTTGGCTTTGTTCAGTTCATAAAGCCAGACACAATCTCAGGAGTCTCTCTACCTCCTTACCATACACACTGGTTTGGAGGAGATGTTGCAACCAAGTCCTTCTGTCTGTCCAAATTGCAAGTTAACAATCCCAAGGAACATACTGAGAGCTGGTAGCAGATAACCGCAGTGTCCTGGCCAACATTCCCTCTCCTTAAAACAGGCCCTAATGTCCAAGGCTGTGTACCAGATACAGCTGAATATATATAGTGAGCTCCATAGTTGCTGCACAGCTGCAGCTTTGCCAGCATTTAACTCATTGCTTTCTAAATTTGTAAGAGATGCTCCAAAGATGGAAGACAATGTCCAAAAACACAGATCTATTCTGTTGCACTGTACGCTTAGGTGCAAGAGGTGGGATCCACATAGGTACTTGGGTGCTTTCACCCCAGATTTAGGTTCGTAAGCCCCAGTTTTAGGTGCCACTGAGATCCATAAAGCTCTGACTGAAACCTTAGCGTTTATGTTTCTGCCTTAGGCATCTAGAGCGTGGCAATAGCGTGTGTGTCCTATCTCCTGCCTGAGCCCCAGAGTGATTCATGAACCAGAGGAAGACAGGGGTCCACCAAAGTTGAATGCAGGGATTGAGCCTGCTGAGAGGCCACCTACTGGACTGGGTCCTACTCAAAATCTGGCTCCTGGAGGAGGAGATGGCGCCACCATCTACCTTACAACTTTTAGCCCAGTGATTAGAGCACTCACCTGGAACATAGGAGACTCAAGTTCAAATCCCCACCCCCCAACAGACAGTAAAAAGGAGTAGAATGGGGGTCTCCCACTTCTCAGGAGAGTGCTCTAACCACTGAGCTAGTCTGATGGGGGCCTCCCTCCATCTCTCCTATTGGAGCTGTTGTAACAAAAGCACAATGGGAGCAGGGGAGTGGCCCCAGGCTCTCCTACCTCCTGGGTGGGTGTTCTCACCATTGGATTACAAAGCTATTCTCTCTCTGTCAGGCCCAATGACTAACCACAGTGGAACAGTCATTGGCCCATAGAGAGAGAGGAAATGTCTCTGATGTCCCATAAGAGGCAGTAGACCCCCTGCTCCAATCACTTTTTCATTATTTATCCACAGTGGAACAGATTCAACAGGAGACACTGACGGTGCCCCCACATTAGCGTATCTCCTAGCTCAACAGTATCAGCAAACTCCTGAGAGATGGGAGACCCCTGTTCAAAGCCTTTCTCCCACTGAGGCAGGAATTGAACCTGGGTCTCCCACACCCCAGGTAAATGCTCTAACCACTGGGCTAAATGTCATAAGGTGGGTAGCGCCTCCTCCTCCAGCTCTTTGGTGTGGAGCAAGGCAGGTGCCTAACTCACTCCCCCCAAGAAAGGCCTGTGCACCTAAGCCGTCTGACTCCAGGTGGTGGGCTCCCTTTCATAGCTCACTAAGCAGAGATAGGCACCTGACTGCAGCCTCGACTGAGGCGCTTCTCTCCCTGAGAGGAGTGGGGATTAGCTCGCACCCCTCTTGGAAGCATCTCCCATTGGCTAGCTTAAGTGACTCCCTGCCTAGCTTGCTGCCTTTGTGGATCACACTGGAAGGTGTCGATCTCTGCATTCACTGCATAGGGGACCTAGAAAACAAAGCTCAGCTTTGTGCATTGCAGCGTGCCTGGGGTTTCATAAGTGCCGTGACACTGAGGCCTGGTCTACTGGGCAGAGCTCTCCAGCAGAGAGTCCGGGCAATCCCAAAAAAAAGAGGGTCCCCAGCATGGACTGACCGGGAATCTGATCGCGAAGGTCTCTAAAGCCATGAAAGACAAAGGATACAGCCGATGCGGCAGCAGTGTGTGTGAGAGAGAGAAGGACCAAAGGTATCAAAAAGTCAGAAGCGGCGGGGACGCGCCCAGGCCGCCCCAGACCAGACATGCTTCTACTAGGCAGCTGCATGTGCCATTCAGGTGGGTCTGCCCACCAGTGCCCCACCAGGTGGTTCCCTGACAGCCAGGATCTCTTCATCACCTCAGAGATGAAACATTTATTTTTTTAAGAAACAGATTTTAATAAAAAAAAGAATATACTAATATATTTTTTTTAAAATGAAAACTAACAAACAGCAGCAGGTCTACACAAAGGGCAATAATGGAGCACTAGGGGGGGGATAAAAGCAAAAAAGAGAGCAGCTGGAAAAGCCTCAGCAAGAGGTTTGGGAGAGGGGTGCTTTGCTGGGTGCTGTGAAGCACACACTCTTCCTCCCAGCAGGTAGCTGGTCTGTGCAGGGCTTCTATTAACATCGCTCTCTCTCTGTGTGACGCCACGCTCACCGGTGATGTCGAAGTGGCTGTGCTGCATTAATTAATTAGTGTACTGTACTACTGTGTGCTGGTAGTTTACTTTTTTGCATAAGAATGACCAAGAACAACAGAGTTTTTTTTTTTACTTTTGCATAAGACTTTTTTTAGTTTTTTTTTTTTTTTGCATGAAACTCCTCGCTTAACAGAGTTTTTTTTTTTTTATAAGACATAAGAATGACCCCACAGCAGGCCAGTGGCAGGGAAAAGCATAAAAGGGTACAGGGTCTTTCCCATGGTGGGCGGATGCTTCTGCACGCCTATCTTTTTCTTTGCTGCAGCAGCAGCAGCAAGAGCACAGCTAAGCACTAACTAATAACTGCTGCTGTACTGCTTGTAAGGGACTTTGAGGAATGTGCAAGATGGATTCCTCTTTCTTTCCTCTCTGCTGCAATGGCGCAGTAATGCGGCGCATGAGAATGAGCGTCTGAGATCTCCTGAGACTGAGTTCCTGAGATCCTTCTTAGACTTCTCTCTTTTCTTTTGTGTTTACTGTGTGACTTGACTGTGTGTTCATGTTAAAGGAAATCATTTCACAAATCACCATCTTCACAAAAAAAAGGGACGACATGTTCCAGGAACTGATGGCCCAGCCAGAGCGGGAGCGGCAGCAGCAGAGACAGTCGAGAGCCTGTGTCAGCAGCATCGCGCACACACCTGGAACGGAGGATAGGTGGCGGGGCGACCACCAGCAGGCGACACAACGCTGTGTTCTGCAAGACCGCAGTCAGGAGGAGAGAGCCCCTGCAGTGCATCTGCCACCGCCTCCAACGCTAAGAAGTCCCCTCCCCCAAAGTGAAAAGACGGAAGCTCTTTCTTTACAGCATCAACCAGTCCCACTCTCCAAGTTCACCCCACTGTGTTACATTATATTAAAAAGCGGTTTTGTGTTACTGACTGTTTTTTTTCTGGTGTTGTGTCACTTTCTGTGTCTCTTGTTCTGTGGTATAATTGTAATGTCACTCCACAGTGCCATGCTACAGACTACAGACTTGGCTGCAGGGTCACACACACAGCACACAGTCACTAGGCACCAGACAGTCTGTGTGGTGTATGCTGTGGTGGCTGCCTTTCTTCTTTTTCCTTTGGCAGGTGCCTGGTGCCTGTGTGTCCTGAATGTCCCGTTTCCCTTCCAGGCTTCCTTCCGTCATTTGATCCGTAGTCACGATCCCCCCCCCCCCCCGAGCCCCAAAAAAAAAAAATCATCCAGGGGCAGATCACCCCTCCCCCCCACACCCACCCTCTCCTTCCAACGCCCAAACCCACAGCCCCATCCATAACTCCCCTATCCAAAACCCACCCCCACCCCTTCCTGCAAACACCTGCATCAGTGCACACCTTAACGCACACAGAATGCTCAGATGCAAAACACAAATAAAAAAAAATTTTAAAATTAATTATTAATTACTTTTTATAGTTTTTATTTTTAAAACGTCAAAAAACTTTTAGAAAAAGGAAAACTTATTTTCACTTCTCTCTTACTTGTTAGTCTGAGTTCTACCCTTACCCTGCTGGCAAACTCGCTTGGCTGCCTAACGCTCCTGATGCATATCGCTTCCCTGGATATCTGATTCTCAAACGGGGTGTCAGCTGCTCGGCCCTTGCTCTCACAGAGATTGTGGAGCACACAGCAAGCAGCAATAATACGGGGATATCTTTTTTTGCTGATCGAAAGCACACTCCACCACCATTTCTGCACTTGCAGCAGGGTGGTAGTGAAGAGTTCCTTTTCAGTGTCAAAGCTGCGCTGTATAGGGCTTCAGCATTAGGGCAGCGCGCGTAGGTCGGGGAGGAGAGGATCACTGTAGGCATCTGCCAACCCCAATTTTTTGTTTGTGGAAAGAAGAGTGCCTGCCTGCGGCGTCTTCTGTTGGTAAAACGTCCCCCTGTCCCACACAGCTTGCAGCAGCATTGAAAAAAAGTAGCTTTCGGTTAATGTACTGGCTGGGTGGGCTGGGTGGTGCCAGGGATGTGGATGTGAGTCCCAGCCCCCCCCCACCCAGTTGGCGAAATCATCGCGGCCATGCCATCTATGATGACCTGACATTTTCAGTCACTACCTTTGAGAGCCAGTTGGGTTTCTCAGCATCTGACTGTGGAAGAGGGACGATGAATGTGGACTCAAGTTTTCGATTTGTGTATTTAGTATGATACACAAATTGAGTGCTGAAATGCCTAACACCCTTTGTGGATCCCACCCAAGATCCTTGGCTCAACATTTACTCCACATTGACTGTGTCTATTAAACTGAATGTATTGGCTGTGATTTTCCTCCCTTCCTTGCTGTAGATTTCATGGTACTTCATATTTTTCTGCTACCCTGGACAGCCTTTGAGCTAACTTCTAATCTCATCTATACTTCTGAAATCCCAGTTAAGTCAAGAGAATTGCACAGATGAAATAGCAGAATTTGGCCCAATGTGGAGTTCACTATAAAAAAACAGGGAGTGAGATAAGGTCTTCGAAAACATCCATGATATTTACCGAACCTAAATAAACCTCAAGGTTTATTTCAAAAGTAAAAACAAATCTAATTTTATTGTAAAACAAGGGAAAATTAGCTCAGTGTTTGAAGGCAGGTGTAAGACTAGCAACAGCAGCCTTAATCGAAATAGGTCTGTTTTCACTGTGATCCTTGAGGATTCAATCACATGACTAGCCCATTGATAATGATGGAAGGTACTCCTCCCACTCCCCACACACAGCAATGACAATTCATTCCAGTACAGTAATTAAACATGCTTCTGAAATTGGTATGAGCTAAGAGCTTCTTCCTTTCACGATCTTGCGACAACAACATGCTAGTAAGGCAGAGCAGCAATAGTACCTATTTAAAGAGAAGAACAGGAGTACTTTTGGCACCTATATATATATATCTCCTCACTATATGTTCCATTCTATGCATCCGATGAAGTGAGCTGTAGCCCACAAAAGCTTATGCTCAAATAAATGTGTTAGTCTCTAAGGTGCCACAAGTAATCTTGTTCTTGTTGTGGATACAGACTAACAGGGCTGCAACTCTGAAACCTATTTAAAGAGAATACAGAAACTTCACCCCAATAATTTGCTAATGAAATACATTTATGGTGCTCCTTTATACCCACACTCAATACAATTTGGAAAGTGGAGATTTCAAAAAGGATAAAAATAAAACTAGTGTTTTTCTACATTTTTGTGGACAGACAGTAAATGCCAAATCTTTTTTTTTATTCCTGCTCTAAGTCACAAAGACAAGTTCTCACCTCCAGGCCAGATTTCAACTTCTGGCCAGTGTAAACCCAGAATAACTCCATGGATTTCAAAATGATCAGTTTTCTGTCAGTGAAACTACTACAAATTTACACCAGCATAACTGAGATCAGACTTGAGAACAATACATTAAAATTAGAGGGCCAGTGTGGTATCATTTATTTATTTTTCATATGCTAGTACTAAACCTCAAAACTAATTCTTTGTTTTCATGTTTTTTGCTAAATATATGGTCTGGGCCAAATCCTAGGCAAAATTCCAATTAACAACAATGGGAATTTTACCTGAATGTAAAGTAAAATGTTGACCTCTATCTTTAGATCTTCTGCGGAAGAAAGATGAGTAGATTTTATCCAGAATTGTCATTATGGCTATGAAGTCCCTGTGACTGAAAAAATCTTAGGAACATGAATTGATCAAGCAAAGTTAGACAAGAAACAATTATGACCACTTAAAAAAATTCTGCAGATGTTCAGGCATGTTTCATTGAACTATACACCATTGCCACAGCCTGTTAAAAATAATTTCCAACAACTAAACCAAGCCAGAGCTTGCTTTTGAACAATGATACTTTGTATTTCATACCTTTGAAGGAACATGATGCGTTGTATAGTATCAGTGAGATGGTCAAATATTTTGACCTTTGTTTTAATTTCAGATTCCTTTTCTCAGTGACCCAGCAATAAATGTGTTGTTGTAATGTCAAATTTGTTTCCATAGTAACATAAAATGTCACTCTTGGAGATGACGAGCAATAGAAATGTGAAAGAGTTGAAGGTTACTTAGCGTGTTTTCAATTACCTCCGATTCAGTGACGATTGTTCTATTTTAAAGGTATATAAAGAAATTTTAATATATTATCAGAAGTTAATCTTTGGTAGGATGACCTTTGAATCTTACATTATTTCCTGGAACCACATTTCTTATTGAGATGTCTCCTCAAGTGCTCACCTAGTGGTGCAGAGATGGAAGCATTTTACATTATGTTGACAATCATTACTGAATTCTGTTTTCCGGTGGGGGTCCTACATTATTTCTTCCACCCAAATCTCTGTCTGCACAAATAAATTACAGGGAAAAAATTGACTTCTCCTGATGACCAGGGCAGTTCCAGAAATAAAGATACATTCATCTATCTGAGAGACTAGACAAAAGAACATATTCACGGAGTGATCTGTCTACTGAAAGTTATCCATCTGTTAATTTACTTGGAAGTTTTCTGACAACTTTTGAGCCATCTCTTATTTTGTCTGAGTCAAAATCTTAACACCAGATTCCATTTGCTGGCCCTGGGTGATGGCATAAAGAGGGGCAGAGGAGTCCAGGACGTATCCCACAATGGTTGCATCTTTGCAGGGGCAGCCAAAATCCCAGTGCCTGAGAACAAGTTGTAGGGGAGTTTTATGCCACCTGCAATGCTATCAAATCCAGTGGAGATGGACAGGGTGGCACGTAAGCTTGGTTTCCCCCTACCTCCACTGGCTGCAATCTGAGTCTGAGATGGATAAGAATACATGCTGCACCTCCGAAAAGAAAAATGCAAGAACTGTTCAACGCTGCCCCTAAAAGCATTCTGACGGTGCTCTTCACAGGCCACTGTCCTGGTGTATTCACTGTAGTGTGGCTGTAAATTCAAAAGCCACATTATATCCCTAACTTTCCCCTTTCTACTAGGTCACATCAAGGTCCTTATGTTGATCCTCCATTTTAAAACTGAAAAATAAAATTGCGATCCACTTCTGGAGGATCCGTCCATAGCGACATGCATAATGCCAGCTATTCCCCCCTCTCTAAGCCAAAGTAATTCCTACTGATGCCAATGGTGAATTCTGCTTATGCTGGTAGAGAACTTTAGACCACATAATTCACATCTTTATACAGCACTGGGTAATAAGGCAAACTGATTATTATTTGTTTAGCACTGACAATACTTGGCACTGCACAGTTTGAAAATTACAGTACCCGCCCTGAAGAGCATATAGTCCTGCAGGCATAAATCATATATCATCGCCCAGTGATATATGATAAAGGTCAATTAAGAGATTTAGTTTACACAGAATTATATGTATTAAAGGCTTTTTGTGATGTTCGGTTCTCTCTTCTGTGTTAAATATATAACAGGTTGAATAATATTTCATACACCACAATTGTAGTAAACTTTTAGCACAATGTGTAAAATGTCTGAGTAGAAACTAAAAGGGCAATTTGTTTCATTAATGGTCCATAGTCATAAATCACTGTATCATACGTCTCCTGATTGTTGTTTGACTTTCTATATCAAATGGGATGATAATGTACATCCACAAAGTCTTAAGATATGTGTACAATTTTGTGGAGGGGACGGGAACTGGAAAAATAATGCTTTTGGGGTACAGCCAGAAGAGAGGATAAATTTGATTTCAGTGCTTGAGCCAAAGGGCAATTTCACTGTAAGTCAGTGGTTAATGAGGGATCTCACAGGTTGCCTTAAATTTCTGAGAATTTCACATCTAGAACACAAAGCACACTTTCTAGTAAGTTTCATTGCGATCTAAAAGATCCTGGGCAATTTTAATTAAGTACCATCTAGCAGCACTTTCAAAGCACACACAAAGGTCAATTCGTCTTTTTAAGGAATCAATTCTACAAGGTCCTATAAACCTCTTGTGAGATGCTCAAAGCCCCAAACTCCAATTTCAGTTGAGGAAGTTCTCAGCTGTTTTCAGAACCTGACCTATAAACCCTAGTCCTGCATCACTGACATCAATGGCAGTTTTGTCACTAGCTTCAATAAGCACAAGAACAACCCCCAGTTAGTGGTGAAATAACAATTCTAGAGGGTTTGTCATCTTCCCACCTCCCTGCTGACAAGCTTTGGATCTACACAGAAGTAGTGGGAAGAGAGGGGTTCAGCTGCTGTGGCTCACGGTGAATGTTTTTAAGGTAAAAACATGATAAATTGCTTCCCGCATTTATAAATAATATATGAGCAATTAAGTCACTTTTCATGAGGCTTCATTAAATATTCATCCATTTTTATTTTCATAAATTTTACAATTTACAAGTTGTCATCGTCTTCACTTTATGTTAACAAGGAGTGGAAAGCCAAAACGGACAGGTTTGGATTCAGATAAGTTATGGTCGGCTTTCTCAAAACAAAACAACTTTACACCAATGGGCTCAAATACTACAATTTTCTTTCCCACTGTTTCTTAAAGGGAGGAAATGAAAGAGCCAGCTCTCTTAGGCAAGTATTTCTGGGGGTAATTAGGTAACCAAAGACCAATGTCTTTCCTAATGCCCATTGTTTATGGGTATCTACCTAGATACATATAACAGCCTTCATTGCTCTAGTGTCTGAGTGTCTCCCAAGAAACAACAACAAAAATCAAACTCTTTCCTTCCCCACCTGTAAAAGTAAACATGAATAGGTAGTGGAGAGTGAGAGTGTGAGAGAAATAATTTGGCATTTAGTTCTGAACACGGTGAGATTTTTGGTTATCCTGGTCTCTTGCAGGAATGAGCTCTATAACATAGGACCTCAAGGTCCTATTCCATGGAAGTTGCGTCTTCCACAATCAAATCTTCCCATATCACCCAAGATTTTCACAGGTCCAGTGAACTGTAGGGTGGTCATGAAGAGTTCTCTTCAGTAATTAGGACTAATCACCAGGGTTGAGCGTACTAGGACAGAGACCTTGAACAGGATTTTCTAATAAAAAAGGTACTGGTCCAGCAAATGGAGGACCACAGTGAGGTTTTCACTGTGCTGCAGAGCAGCCATGCTACTGTTTTTATACTGTCTGGAGCTTTTTTCCCAAGGTATGACGTTTCCTTCCTAGTTATAAATGATGACATCAGGCTTCTTCTAACAAAAAGATAGGGAGACACCAAACAGATGTGTAAACAGGGACAGAAGTAAGAGAGGAAAGTGAGCATGTGAAGGTGGCTATAGAGAGAGGGGGATATCACAAAACTCTCAGAAAGGGGAAGGAATCAGGGGAGGTCAAGGTGCTGTGGCCTGTGATGTGCAGGAAGTCAGACTAGATGATCAAGATGGTTCCTTCTGGCCTCAAAGCCTATGAGTGTTTCCATAGGGTTTAAGAATGTTGGTTTGGTTGTTACCATGGTACAATTGAATATAAAGCTGTGGTTCACAGAATACGGTCCAGGGACCACCAGTGGTTCATGAAGCACAGTGATACGTTGAGAACAAAGTTGTGCAGGACTGAGTTGCTAGAAGAAAGGATAGGCCGACAAGATACCGGTATCTTTTTGGGAAGTGGTCTGGAGAGAGAAAAATGTAGAAGGAAGCCTTGATGTAAATTGCACAGTACCAGACGTGGCTGTTCAAAAACAGGCGTTAATTTTTACTGAAACGGTGACTTTGTTTGCCATTCAAAATTTTGATGAATTTTTTTTTAAATCAAGATTGCAAATTTTGAGAATTTTTGACCAACTTTAGTACCAAAGAATGAGAAAGGCATAAATAATTGGTAAAAGGGAGGTCTAGCAGAAACGTAATTAGGAATATTTACAAAGGATCTTAGAAGCCATTTTGATAGACTCTACAATAAAGAAAAGGAAATGAGTATCCCACAGAACTTTTAAGTAATCTCATTAGCTGGATTCCAAACTTTGTCTCTTGATTCAATTTATGTATCTTTGTCTTGCCAGAGGGGAAAAAATGACAGCAGTAAGTAACCACCAGTGGTATTAACGTAATTCCCATCTCAGCAGAAATGTGCTGCCATGTTGCGTAGCTTGATGACTAATTTCCACTGACCTGTCACTGACCAGTGTCGTCATAACAATAAAAATAGACTGTGGAAGTATGACTCAGCTGGGGGGTGGGGAGAGTTCACTAAAAAAATAAAAGCAGAGCTCACATGTACACACACGCATGCACAAAACCACTCTTTAAAGCAGCCAGTGCAGTTTTATAACATGATCATTTTTCTAACAATGATAAAAGGGTTGCAGTGTATTTTACAGCAACAAACTCAAATCTGACTTCATAGGCCTTGATTTCAAGAAATAATTTGTGGATGGTGGCAAAACTGTTCTGTGAGAAATGGACAATGAGAACAATTTTCAGAAGTGGCCTCCATTTTTGGGTGCCCAGCTTTAGATACAGAGTCAGATATTTAGGTCTGGTTGGGCTGTGCACAGTGCAGGACCTGTCTTGCATCCGAAGAAGTGGGTATTCACCCACGAAAGCTCATGCTGCAAAACGTCTGTTAGTCTATAAGGTGCCACAGGATTCTTTGTTGCTTTTACAGATCCAGACTAACACGGCTACCCCTCTGATACTTTACATCATCTTTGAATGCCTCCTGGTCTCAGGGGCATAATCCAGAGCAGCCTCAGGGCTGCTCTAACTTATCCTGAAAGTAAAGCCCCCAGCAGGATTTCCCTGACCTTCAGAGCACTCCAGCCATAGCCATCTGCCAAGGGAGTCAGAGGCAGGGGACACAGAGCTGGCTATATGCATTTGGGGAATTCCCCTAGGAAAAGGGTCTATAATAGCTAGCTTGGATTCAACTTTTCATCTCCTTTGTGCTGCCAGAGGGGAAAGGTGCTATATAATGGCTAAAAACTTCTTATTATTCAAAATGAAACACTGGGTGGTATCAGTTCATAGCAGCCAGAGGGGCTGGAGACTGAACTACTTTCTCATCCCTAGAAGTGCATTTAAACTGGCTCCAGGTGAGGGTTGGGGCATGTTTGTGGAACAGTGTGGAGACTTGCAGTGCTGCTAACACTAAGCTGCATCTGTTCTATGGTTAGAGGAACCTTTTTCCTAGAGTTATCAACTCTAGAGCTCACAAGCACTTTAGAAACGTCAGAGACACATGAGGAAAATAAAAGGTCCACAGTGGCTATGCATTGAAACCAGGACTTAACAAAAAAATACACACACACACACACAAACACCACTTCCCCCCCACACACTAATGGTATTCAAATTCTGCTCCAACTTATACCAGTGCACCCCCCCCCCCCCGAAATCATAGTGCTGCATAGGGTGAAAGTCAGGTCAGCGTCTCACCCAGTGCCTTCCCTCAGAGGCCGGATAACAAGTGGCATACCACTACTGTTTGTCTACACCAGGGGTCGGCAACCTTTCAGAAGTGGTGTACCGAGTCTTCATTTATTCACTCTAATTTAAGGTTTCACGTGCCAGTAATACATTTTAACGTTTTTAGAAGGTCTCTTTCTAGAAGTCTATAATATATAACTAAACTATTGTTGTATGTAAAGTAAATAAGTTTTTTAAAATGTTTAAGAAGCTTCATTTAAAATTAAATTAAAATGTAGAGCCACCCGGGACCAGTGGCCAGGACCTGGGCAGTGTGAGTGCCACTGAAAATCAGCTCACGTGCCGCCTTTGGCATGTGTGCCATAGGTTGCCCCTGGTCTACACTATCATATAGGGCCAATTCTACCCTCAGACACATGGCCACATACATTCGTACTAATACATGACCACAACTTATTTTTGTTTTCACTTTTAGTTTTAATTTGCTTTACAAATTTATTTTAAGATGTTCTAATTGTTGTTCCTGTTCAACATTCCCTGTCCCCTCTTGGGCCAGGACCTCAGATAAAAATCAGACTTGGCCTCAGTGAGTAATATGCTGGTGCACTTTGTAAATAAATAAAAACGAAAATCATTCAATAAATGCTGGTCCATTTTATTAAACCCTTTAGCATATAGATATGCCATTTACTTCTTCTGTAAGAGAAGGAACTCCAGAACAAGGACACCATAAGTAGTTAATACTTTGCCTTCACTATGAAAAATTTAAAAACAAAAAACCCAAGATTCCATTTCCTACTTTATCCTAAGACAAAAAGAAAACTTAGTGCAAAGAAGAACTCTTAAGCCAGTGACATGGCATAGAAACCCAATATCCCAATCATTGAAAATAACTCCAAAACGCAATCATGTAAAAACGCTCTACGGTGCTCTTGCTTTCAAGATGTGGTAGGGTTCCAAAAGAGACAACATTTGTGGACCAATGAAGAAAACACACAGTGCTCCCGTTTCTGGTCTGGATTCTTTTCTCCCAGTGACAGGTTTTACTTTAAACTCTTGTTTAGAAACACCAGATTAGGTGCAAATACATTATTTTGCTCATAATAAAAAATTTCTTACAACCATTTCACTGAGACACTCTGTCACAGCCACACTTTGGAGCAAGGATTTTTGCTGTCCCCATGAAAATGTGACCAAGTTATATACTTCTGGAAAGTCTCAGTGCACACATGCTCAGCAGAGACTTGTCAGAGTTTGGGGAAGCTAAAATTTCTGAAGATTCCATCTGAACTGAGCATGCTCTAGCCCTGAGCTACAGGAGCTGAAACAAGACATGCCCTGCAATTGCTCCATGCCTCCGGCACAGTAACTGTCACCTGTGCTCAAATTGTGCACTTCTACTGGCTCCCAGTTAGCAAAGAGGAAAAGGTGGAACATAGAGGAGCGAGGAATCGGGGGAAAGGAGCATGAGGAAAGGGGTCCATCGGAATCAGAGGCTGGTGAGGAGGGAGGTGGAGAGGCAGGGATCTGTGTGGGGATATATATGCACAGGAGGAGGAGGAGGAAGGGAGGACAGAAACCAAGTTAAGGGAGGAGAAGGAGGGGGCAGAAGGTTCTGTAACAATTGGAGCACACTCCCATCCAGAGCATGGAATTGAATCCAGAAATCCTGAGTCTCTACAATCATCTGTTGTTAGCAAAGAGCTGTGAAACCCACTAGCAAAATGTTTGACTCGTTCCTTTGTAGTCCAGAGAGAGGATCATAGCCTACTACTGCTACCAGCTGTTCAATTAGCTCAAGTAGGAGAAGATTACTACAGCTGAAATGGTCCAAATCCTGCTGATAGCTCATGTTGGGGGTCAATATGGTTCCACATGTCCCATCCCCCCACCACTCCAATTTCTGTCAGTTAAAAAAATCTTAGGAAATTACATTGTTAAGAGAATGTTAAGGTTGCAAAATCAAGTACTCCAAAGTTAGGATATGCAAGAATTATGGTTGCCCATGCAACCTTCATTTAGCCCCCCTGTGCATATGCATCATGATACAGTCTGTAGCTACATGATCATATAGTACTTTTTTTTTTCCAGGAGATTCTCTCTCATTCAGTGTAGAGGATGGAATGTGCTCTGGAAATGAATCAGGGCTGTGTAGTGAAGGAAGCTGTTGGCTAGATCTTTGCATCATTTATTGGAGAAGTCAGAAGGTGTGTAAGTGAATGTCCTCCACACACCCTTCCCAGCAGAACCTGATTAGTTCTGCAGCCCCAATGGGACAACTGCCACAGGTGAGAATCAGGAGCTCTTTTATCTTCAAGGGGTTAAATAGCCAGTAATGTTGCTTTCAAAAAATGGCAGCTTTTTCTCCTGAAGAAACATTTCCCCACACATTAAGTTTTCCCATGATATTTTTGGTAAATGAATTCCTATTGTTTCATTGTCAATTGTTTATTCATTAAAACAAGGCTTGGATGTATTGCAGAACAAACAAGCCCGCATAGGCTGTTACACAATTTGGTGGCACAAGTAATGTGGCTGGAATAGGACTGTCCCTGGATTTTCAAATCCATTAGCCGTAAAATAGACTTGACTGCTTGGCAAAGGTGAGATCTCAGATAACTAACAAAAATGGACTCTGCAGTGGTCTCTCAGCCAGTCAACAGCTATGGCACACTGTTAAGACTATTGTTTGTTACATGCAAAACTGTGGAAACTCACAGAAAAGACCTTGACTTAACAGGAAGTTCTGTTCCTCCATGATAGAGAACCTGATAGCAGCAACCCATTAAACAATGACAACTTGCGCCAAGTATATTATCTCGGTCTAATTTGGCATTGATTTGCACCCTGTGATTCCCCTTACATCAGCACAGAATTTGGTTCTGTATCTGGAGAGTTGCGAGGTTCATTACATACTGTGTGGTGTATACACGCACATATTATTCTTATTACGGTAGCATCTAGAGACCTCAGCAGAGCCTGGGGCCCCGTCGTGCTAAGCAGCGTGCATACAGATAGCCCCTGCCCTGAAGACTTTACATTCTAATAAGCAAGACAGAGGATGGAAGAAATAAATGAGCCACAGAAATTAAATGACTTGTCCGAAGTCTGAAAGCCCAGGTGCAAATTGAACTCAGATCTCAAAAGCCAGTCTAGTGCCTTAATCACACGGCCACTATTCCTTCCTTCTTAAACACAGGTCTGGAGTATGGTTGCATAAATATGTTTATGGTAAACAGCTAAGAGAACTTGGCATCACACTAATGGGATTTTTATTAATGAATATTTCTTGGGTAACCAGATCAAATCATCACATTCTCTTTTGTTTCCTGTTATGAAATGAAAGTGAAAAATATGCCCCCCTAAAAAAAAAAAATAAGAATCTCAAACAGTCCTTTTTTTCATAAAGAGAACAATATGTTTAATACAGAATAAGCCACATTTTATGAAAAGAGGTCATCGCCGAAGGGAGGGTGGGCAGAGAAACACACTTGAAAAGAAAAAATATGTAGCACACTGGGAAATTATGATTCATTTTTTTCTTATGGAAAATATTTTCATGTTTATTTTATGCCTAACACAAATGTAAATATTTTAAACAAACAAAAACTCACCAGGGGTAACAATAGAGTATTATTCTATTTTTTTTATGTTGAATAAAAACTGCCAGGACAGTGCATGTATCTTTTGAAACATACTGTTTCAAAAAGCAGGATGCAAGGGATGTTGCATCTTTAATTTTTCTGTTAATTATGGATTGAGCATTGTTGTGAATCTTGTCCTCAAAACCCAGCTCAGAAAATAAGAGCAGATGCTCATACCCAGGTTTGGCTCATGAGGGAATTGAACAGAACATATTGGTTTATAATTAATGTAATTTGTTGGATTATCTTTTGTGAAGGAGCTAAGGTAAACAACCTTGCAGCATTGTAGTAAAATTCTTCAGAGCTCTGAGCCTCTGTACTTGATGGAGGATGACAAAAAAAAAATTACCCTTCCTGCTGGATAGCAGGGAGATTTTGAAATGTCTGTCACATTCAAACATATTTTAATTAACTCAAAGGAAAGAATTAGGCTACAAACCCTAAAGCTATAAACCCTAAACGGGAGCTAATGATTCCCCAGTTGACTATTCTGAGTCACAGAATTCTCCTTTCTAGTTTGGTTTAATTTTGTAATGGGGCAAAGATGGGGTCGGAGCACAAGTTCCTGCCATAGAAATAATAAAATTCTGCCTGAGACAAGATGAACTGATCCAGAAGGTTTGGTCGTGAGAAGTCTGAGATTCCTATTTAGCTACAAGATACACAGGTGAACGTGGCATTAAATGGCAGCTTTTAAAATACTGTTTCGTAAGTGTATAGACTAGCACTTTTATAGACACTTGTATCCAAGGATCTCCAAGTCTTTAATGACCATTAGTGGATTAAGCTTGACAACATCCACAAGGAGCCAAACACAAATATTATTGGTTTTATTATCCCCATTTTACAGAATGGGAAAACTGAGGCACAAAGGTTCAGTTACTTGTCCCAGATCAGTGACAGAGCAGAAACAGACACCCAGAAATCTGAGCTTCCAGTGTAACCATTGGATCCATTTCTCTTTATTTTATAAAGAAAAAAATCTTCAGGGATAGGGAAACTCTCTGTCTGCTTTGACTTGCTCTTTTCAGTCTTCCATGTAGCAATGATTTTATTTTACCTTTTAATCTAAAATTTAATTACTACATGTATTCTGAGAGTGGAGGTGGCAGAGTCAATTCTTTATCCATCCATCTGACAAAAACTGGGTTAGAGTTTAGTGTCTCACCCTGCTCCTCTGTAGAGGTTTTCTGTAGACTACCACCTACATGGCACAATGTGAGTCTCTGCTCAGGAACTGCTAGAGGGAAGGAATTGCAGGTCAGCTCTGAGGACACTTGTCAGAGCTGTGGCAACAAGTTTGCACAGAATCCTCCCATGCTACGCTTGGCTCTAAACCTGTATGCTATGTAATAAGGCTCTGGCTTCTTCCTTTAAAGGTTGGAACTAACGTCTGCTTACAGGTCTCAAATAGGACATGATAATTCTCTTAACTCCATAAGCTGCACAACTATCGAGTTACTTTAAGGTTTTGTCTCATGTAACTGGGGACAGGGAGAGAAGGGAAGGTGAGTGGGCATAGGGAGCCTCTTTCTCAGCTCCAGCATCCCCACACAGAAATTGGAGAGAGTGCTGCTGCTAGCACTCCCTGAATGCAAAGATAGCGGGAGGGCTTGCTAACATGCTCAGCACTGCTTCATGGCCCCAAGCCAGTGGAGCTAAGTAGATTGAGGTCCTGGCAATGGCCCCACCCACACTGGGCACCTTCTAGGGCTTGAACACATGGTATCCTTTCGCAGTGACCATAAAGAACACTGCTTAATGCTGATACAGTCTGCCTACATCAGCCCTGTCATCACCAAACTCCTCAGTGCACCATTCTCAGGATGCTGGTGCTGCAGTTGCGGACACACACACACACGCCAAAGGAGCCAGAACCCACAGCTTCACTGATGAGAAAAAGACTCATTTGTGGACATCCTTTACTGCGGTCATAACCAATGTAAGCTAGTGCTGCTCACCTTGATTAATCAGGTCATCCTGATCCTTTGACCCATTTAGACTTTAACACTTTCTGGACACTTCATTTCATCCAGACCAGAACCATCTCTCCTCACTTCAGCTTGTCTAATCAAGTAGCCTCTACAGCAAAGCTTCACTTGGTTTTTAACTTAGCCAAACATGATCAACTCTGCTCCTAGCGGAGTACAGATTGCTGCCCCTTTAGTCAGCCTAGTCTCAAAACAGAAAAGGCAGAAGTGAAAGTAAGCTTCAAACTAGACAATATATAGTATGCAAAATGGTTAGACATGATCAAAGGTTTCAAATTTTAAAATAAAGTCACTTCCTCTCTTCAAACGTACATATATAATATTTGGGAGACATTTCTTTCCTGCAGATACAGCACTTCTCTCATGCAGCCTTCTGAATTAGGCAGTAGCAAAGAGTTTGTGACCCATGCACTGAGTTTGATGTCATAAATGAACTAGATTTTCAACTTAGAAATGTACATTGCTAATGAGCCACAGGCACAGCTGATACAATAATTGTTTCATACCATATTCACAAGAACAATGTTCATTCAAGAGGAATGAGAGTCTGATCAGATTGGTAACTTTCTAAAATATCATGTTCAAATTTTCATATCCTTATAAATTAAGAAATACTGAAATGAAGTGACCAGATGTTCAAACCTCCTTTCTAGCATCTTAAATCATGTGTATCTATGTTAGTGAATACGTGTGTGTTTTGCATAGGAGTATGCTGGGACTTTCCTCTACAGATCGCTCATCTTGTGTGTCATCTGGTTTTGCTAGCACAGAATAGTCAACATTGATTATGCTGACAATATTTCAAACACCTACCATCATGCATCCATGGTTGGCTAATATACACTATCTTCTTTGAAGAACCTTGATAAGAAGCAGAAGTGGTGTCCTTTCAAACTAGAGTAGAGGAGGCAAATCACTAGTCACTGAAATTTTGTTGGAATGGTCCAAGAAACCATCTTGAATTTTCACAAACAGCATCACAAGTTTCATAGAAGATTATTGAAAAGCATCTGTGTGGAACGTTTGAAATTTAGAAGGGTCAGTGTGGATTGATGCTGGGAAGGAGCACAAACTGATGCCATATTTGTGCTATGAATCCTCATGAAGAAGTTCAGAGAAAAGGGACAGCAACTGAGTATGGCCTTTGGGGACCTGGAGAAGGCATACAATCATGTACGAAGAGAACTAGTTTGATGGAGTTTGCAACAGAGAGGTGTGTCAGAAGGATGTCTGTCTGTCTTATCCAGGATAGGTATGATGGAATGACTACCGCAATCAAAACTAAATGTGGCTATAAGTAAAGAATTTCCAGTGAATGTTGGCCTATATCAGGAGTCAGCACTGAGGCCTTTTTTGTTTGCGGTTGTCATGGATGTGACAAGTGAGACTGTATGAAGGAAGCTGCCTTGGAACATGCTGTTCACTGAGGACTTAGTGATGTGTGTGGAAGAGTGCAATACCCTGCAAGTCAACGTTGAACAGTGACAACATAGTTTTAAGCAGTCTGGGCTCCACTGGTAAGACCAAGGCTATGATAATCGACGGAGGATGACTCACCATAAAGGACATCGCAGGCAGAAAACTTAGAAGAATTTAACTGCCTAGGAGCAATGGGGTTTAATGATGGTGCCCTTCTGAGAGATGTCGGACTTTGTACTATAGCTGAGTGGTGCAAATGGCAGGAGATGACCTCAGTTCTCTGTGACAAAAAGATGCAAATAAAGTAAAAACTCCAATTTGACCCATCTTAATGTATGGAACAAAGACTCAGCCAGCCACAAGAAAGGAAAGGAGTATGTTGTCCACCATGGAAATGAAGACATTGAGATACGCAAATGGTTGGATACTCCATGATAGGAAATGAAATGAGGTTGCAATGGGCCTAATGAGGGTTGCTCCAATTGAAGATAAGTTGAGAGAGGCTTGGCTATGTTGGTATGAGCATATCCAGTGGAGACTGGAGAGTTATGTTGGTAGGATGGCTCTTGCAATGATTATGGATGAAAGAAGACCAAGAGGAAGACCAAAGACTAGATGCATGGCCCGGATATCAGTGGACCTCAGAAAGATCAGTCTGCACGGTAGGCTGGCATATCATCATGAGTTTTGGAAAAAGGCTATACAAGCTGCTGACTGCAAATAGGGAAATGGCAAGAAAGAAGAAGAGCATAGCAAGTTTAATTTGAAAAAGTCACTAGGTTGTTTATTATTATTGCCTACTTTCAACTATGTGTAAGGATGCTGGCTATAGCAAAAGTGTAGCCAGAAGTTCACAAAAATTTTTCCTATAGAGAAGCTTCATTCTTCTCAGTGATTACAGCTCAAATCCTTCCCCAAGCACCCAGCTTTAGAAGCATCTCTTAATATTGTGCCTTATGGTGGGTCAATGGCCACAGAGATCAAATCTTAGATCTCTGAATCTTAAAGCATAAGCCTCTACTGCCTGTGCTAAAAGATCCAGCTTTTTTACCCAAGACTAGAGCAGCCTCATCACTTTCTCTATGTGATCCAAGCACCACTAGGGGGACAGAATGCCACACTGAGTGCATGTAAACTCTGGGCCCAATTCACTGCTTGACTTCAGTTTCACACCAGCATAACTCAGTACTGCCAACCATAAGTGTTCAAAAATCATGAATCAGTCCCTGAAAAATCATTAATTTTTTTTTTAATTTAAAGATTGGGGCTATTTGCCTTTTGAGCCTCCAGGGTGCACACAGGTCAGGAACAGTCTTCTTTGTTTTATTTTTGTACAGCCCCTAGCACAATGGGGTCCTGATCTACAATCGGGACGCCTAGCTGCTACAATAATACAATAAGTAATACCGTTTTCCAGCTTTTCTCTGCTACTATGATGGCTAAACACTGTTTTTAAACAAATGATGGAGTCACAGGATTCCAGGAGCTGGGGTTTTAAGCAAATAATTTTACCAAATATGGTGGGTTGGCTACACAAGTAACTCTACTGAAATAGAGGCTTGCCATTGACTTCAATCTGAGTGGGCTCAGGCCTAAGGACAGACAAAACAGATATAGGATTAAAGTGAGTAATGAGCAATATGGCCACCTAGTGGTGAAACAAATTAAATGTTAGATTAACCCCACTTTGCAGGGTGATGGCTGCATAAGAGTTTCTGTTTCTCACTTCCACACTTTTCTGTTCAGGGTGGCTTGTCGCGTATCTGATCATTTTGGACTCCCTTTTTCCAGTCTCACTTGCCTTTCTGTGTTATTTCCTTTGGTCCAGTGTAATTTTTTTGAATGGCTTATTTCTGAGAATATGGATTTAGTTTTTGTTCAGATTTTGTCGTGCACTCTGCTCCTGCTCCTCTAGAAATCAACTAAGTACTGGTAATAATGATAATCTATTACATGATCATCTTTCTGGTTAAAATGTCTGAGTAGGGCTCTGGACATGTATATTCCATTCCTGGCTTTGCTGTGGGGTTCTTGTGTCACTTAGGCTGGAAGTTAAATAGGAATTGGATGCCTACTTTCAATGGGAATTGGGCACCTAAATCCCTTAGAAAATCCCAGTCAGTCTCTGTGCCTCAATTTCCCACATGTAAAATGGTAATATATACTTTTCCCTGCCCCTCAGCAATGTTAAGAGGATAAAATCCACAGAGAGAGAACAAGGTGCTATGCAATAAGCACCATAGAACTGTCCATACACAGGAATTCTATCCTTATTACAAACCATAGCAAGCTATCAAAAAGTAAAACTCCAGTAGGATTTAAAAATAATTATCCACAAACAAAAAGAGCAAAAAAATCTTATCTATGTAACTAAGAAATAATACTGAGAATCAGCCTCAAGAGCATCTTAAATCACTTATTGCTCTTTATTTTTCCTGTGATTGTTCTGACTCCAGCAGCTAGACATTTTCATTTCAAAGTTTGTAAGAGAACAAATATAAACTAAACAAACTGTTCTCTGGTTGAGACCTTGGATTCTTTGGAACCTAATATAAAAACAAGAAAAAATAATTTCATTTCACAGTGGTAAATGATTCTATTAGAATTGAATTCTTGATGCTTTCAGGTTACTGTACATGCATTTTGTGTTATACATACTCAACGGTTTTTATGAGCTAGTATTTCCTAGGTCATCTCAATGATGTCCTACAGGATACATGAAATAAGCATTCTCATATATTCATGAAAATTGGTCTTGTTTATAATTTCCGTTTTATTATTGGGAAGTGCACATGTGCATAGCAATTGCAGTGCAATACACGGTGGGACACCCCAGGTATCCTGGATCTCTCTCTGTAATCCATTTCATGGGACTGGGATTCTCCTGCCCAGAAGTGCCAGCCTTACAGAGTTTGGGTGAGTTCTTCAGCTGGTGTATACATGGAGAATCTGTTCTGTCATGTCCTAAAGACTACTAGGAGAGTGGAGTATGACGAAGTGGGTATTCACCCACGAAAGCTCATGCTCCACTACGTCTGTTAGTCTATAAGGTGCCGCAGGACTCTTGCTTTTTAGGAGAGTGCAGAATTTTACTATCAAATGTTTGTAAGATTTCACTCCAAAGAATAGAGACCCAGAGAGTTTTGTCCTTGCCTTGTCATACCGTTAGGCAGAGATCATCAGGAAGTCACAGATAACTGGTCTTTTCCAACTTTATTATGTCATCCATGACATCTTCCTGCTAATTTAGGATAATTCTGTTTCTATATTTGCTAGTACTTTGTCCAGTCCAATTTTAAATATCCCAAATGACTGGACTTCCAGCCAGTGAGATCTTTTAGGCTGTGGAATAGTTTGCCCAAAGAAACAGGAGGAAGTTTTTCTCCCCTCCCTCAGTGTCTTTTCAAGCTACTACATGACTGCTTAAGAGCAGTCAAACAGACCTGGAACCAGTTCACAATGCCTTTCTATTCTGGTTTTGTGGGCGAGTGTGCACCATCACATTTGATGTGGAGAATTTGCTCCTGTGCAAGAATTTACAGCCCCTCGTTAGTGAACAGCAGACCATCCTGGAGTTCTAGTTCAGACTCTCTGTACCAATCCAGGACAAGGTTGACTTACTCAGCAGAAACTGAAAGCTTATTAATTGCAGACTATTTGTTCACTATTGTCTTTTGTAAGCATCTGATCCAATGCTGGTTTGCCTTTTCTCCTGGGAGTGGGCGGATAGTCCTTTCATTATAACACTAATAAGAGAATCACATGTTTACTGAAAAAGCAATTATTGTGGGTGGTGGTTAAAAAGTATTATTTGTTTGCTGTCTCATGCAATCCACAGTGGGACTATTATTGAGTGGGAAAAAATAGGAAAGTAAAAAAAGGATTTATGTGAAAGGGTCACGTCCTTTAAAAATAAAACCAAAAAACACAAAAAAACAAGAGATCAGGCTTTAAAAAAACCAGAACCCATTTTTTGTTGGATTGTTCCCTTATTGTGTTAGTAAATAAAACAGTGTGGGGTTTTAACCATAGGAATCCTTTCCCCAGACTGGCTAAGGAGATGAATGTGATTAGCTAGGCCAAACTGGTTTGTGGCTTTTACCCCTAAGGGTTAACACCTCAGGAGGTTTTTGAGTTTTTACTGGAAAATTAAGATTTGTTGACGGACGTGTTTTTACTGGCTTTAAAAACTGAAGAATTGCACAACAGATGTTTTGCACCTTGACTGGGTAAATTAATCCTGAGAAAATGACAGGCTCCCCAATCCATTAGGGGAGGAGAGACAAAAATAGGGAACAAAATGAATACAGTGACTAAAGCAATGGCTTTTCCCATCACTGCAAAGTCAAACAACAGCTGCAGCCAGCCAGGACTGAGTGCCCAATACTGCCTAGTGCCGAAATTTGGAGGAGAGTTTGTGGGTGGGAGGGGACGGGGGGGACAAAAGAAAAGGAAACCGATATTCAGCTTGTAGTTTCCTTGAACCTAAACTACACCTCTACCCCGTTATAGCACAACCCAATAGAACATGAATTCAGATATAACGCGGTGAAGCAGCACTCCGGGAGGGGGGGGCGCACTCCAGCGGATCAAAGCAAGTTCAATATAACGCGGTTTCACCTATAACGCGGTAAGATTTTTTGGCTCCCAAGGACAGCGTTATATCAGGATAGAGGTATATTAGATTTGTGAAAATTGTAATTTATTTATTTTTTAATCTGGAGCTGTTCACATTGAAGCCCAGTAAAGCCAGTCCTCCTGAAACACTACGCTGAACCCAGCAGTTTATAACTCAGTGGTCTCCTCCTATAACTCAGAAAACCCAACACCATAGCATCTGAGTCCCTTCCAGGAATGCTCGGATTTCGGCTTGCAATACCCCTGTCAATTAGGAAAATATTATTGTCCCTATTATACAAATGGGAAACTGAGGCAGATAAGCAGTAAGTGCAACTCCCTCTTTCAGTCTCTCGTAAACTTTTTTAGGGATGAAATTTCCTCTCCTGTGTTTCTACTCAAGTGGGTAATTTTGGTAGCTTGTTAGCTAAATTCAGCTAAGTTTGACAATGCAACATAGAGATGCCCTGGACTCCAGATTGTATTGGTTGAAAGTTGTCCCCAGCTAAAAGGGCAGCCTCAGTTTGGAGACCCCAGACTAGGTATGTTCTGAATTTGTTAATGATGGACAACATTTTTGGATGGCATGAGGGATGCTCTAGCTCAATAGTATGGCAGAGGAAGAGAGAGGCAGTGTAGCAGGTAGGCATGACCCACGCCATTTACAGTTTTATCGGTCAAAAACTAAGACACTGAAATCTACTAAGAAACCCACAGGCAGCCTGTGCATATCCAGAGTACAGCTATTGTATGTTCATGGTAAAAGTATGCTGTTTAACAAGCAGGCTGTGGCGTCTTGCTGCACAAGATTCAGTTCCTGGGTTAATTGGTGTAGCCACTGGTGAACACATTGCAGTAATCTAACCACGAAATGAGAAAGGTACTGACGATAGAGGTGCAATCCATTCCAGGAGAAAGGGGAGGAGAGACATTATCTCCCAGCCAGATACAGAGGGTCATAGCAGCTACATGAGCATCTAACAGCATCTGGTAGTTAAAGTGGTATATTTTGCTCCCCTTTGGCAACCTTACCTCTTGCAGATCATTGGAGAATAGCCCAATCCTGCTATCATTAGGAAGTTGACAGGAGAGGACCCACACTCCAAAGCGTCTGGTGCATTCTGTATGACAGAAGTCCTGACCCTGAGGGTCCACAGAGTTCAACCAGGCGACTTTAGGAGATGGACAGGGACTGAAATTAACAGACGACTTTAGAGTCAGATGAACAAGGGGGCGTATCCTTCCCACTGACACACCAGCACTTCCTAAGGTACTAGATTAGGGCAGCTTCCTACAATCTTCAGGAACACTGATCATTTTCTGCAGACTTTGGGACTTCTTAGAAGAAAAACTCCCCACTCAAAAAAAAAATGTTGATACTTCCCAGAGGAGGAAGTTGACATAAGAGGAGCTTCACTCCAATGTATGTATCTGTATTTTGAGGACATTGTTATGAGCTAGGCGAAACCTTGGTACGGGTTTAGTTAAAACCTCATTCAAACCAATGCGTGAACATGCCTTCCACTTCAGATAGTTGTAAGGAACACTTCAGGGGACAAACAAGGCCTAACTGAATCTTCCCAGAAATACCAGGTGTGCAGGGGGCTCCACTGGGTCTTCCGCCAGGCGTGTGGATGTGTGAGAGAACACACAAACTGGGAACAGAAAGAGAGGCCGAGGCAAAAAGCAAACAAACCAAGCAGGAGCCTGTGAGCACAGCGTGAACCTGGGGAGAGCGCTTTTCAGTCTGTTGGCTAATCAGGCTTCGGGCTGGGAAGCTAAGGGTGTCTTCATGTACAGTGCTACAGCGGCACAGCTGGACTGCTGTAGTGCTCTAGTGAAGACGCTGTTGTGCCAATGGAAGAGCTTCTCCCGTTGGTATAGTTAATCCACCTCCCTGAGAGGTAGTAGCTATGTGGATGGGAAAAGCTCTCTGATCGACACAGTGCTGTCTTCATGGGCAGCTAGGTCAGTATAACTTTGTGGCTCAGAGGTATGGATTTTTCACACCCCTGAGTGACAAGGTTATACCAATATAGGTCTGTATTAGACACTCGTCCTTTTTTGGTTTTGGTTCCTCCAGCATTCAGAGGAACAGGACTTTGCACATTCCTTGTGAATAAACCAGATTGCATCAAAGAAAATACCAGACTCCATCAATCTCTACTTCCAGCTGGAATATCCCCAGGACCCTGAAATTTGACTAGCCACTCGGGGGTTGAAAAAGAGCGACCATATACCTTTCAGGAAGGACAAGGTAAAACAAAGAGAAGTTAGAAACCCAGGAAACACAGTTAAGCCTGGACAAACCAATAATCAAGTCACAACAAAAGCCAAAACTCAGATTTGGGAAACCAAATGAGAACAAAAAGCAGCATCTCATTACACTGAACTGTCACCAGGAAAGTCAAGTAAAGTGACTATAATGCTACAGTACAAACTGGGCTCACTGAAGATTAGCTGTAACAAGCTTAGTTCAAAACACTCTCCATCACAGGGTCGCTTTCCATACACACATCCAAAATACTAGCTTTACACATTCTGTCACTGTGCACACAGGGCAAACCACTTTCAAAGCCTGTGCTCTGTTCCCTTTTTCAGGAGTTAGAAGTTCAAACGGAAAAAGCTTTGTGTATTCTTAAACAACAAATTACACACAATTATATATTTTCTTAAGGTGGCTTACATTATTTAAGACACCCTGCATACATGGCTAAGTAATCCATCAAAACAGAAAGAGCCCACTGTGCCATTCCTTTGCTCATTACGTGTGAAACTTTACTAGAACGTAGCCAGAAAACAATTCACAAACATTTTCATTTCACTTCTGCCTTCCAGCTAAGCTTTTCCAACCAACTCACAAAAATGCAGATGCCTACAGTTATACGCTGTGGACTTTACCATGCTGTTATTTACCAACAGATCATTTCAAGCAAACTTCTAGGCCAAAGATTCATAATCAAGATTTGGACAAGGAGCCCATAAACAAAGTCAACAGTTTCACCACCACTTTGTTGGTTTTTTGCTTAAAGATGGCCAACTGGACACAAAATAGGACTCCTCAGATGGTGTAAGTTAGGTGAAGCTCCACCAGCTGAGGATGTGGCTGAAAGATTTTCTTCAGCTGAACAGCAAAATAATATCTTGCAATACTTTTAAAATCAGTGGATGACTTCTATAGTCACAACTCAACTCTGATGGGGAGGAGCTAAGACTGTTACTTGAATGCTACTCTGAAGCTTGCTGTGGAGATGCAAAACTTAACTTTGCATTCCCTGAAAGTCTGAGATAGGGTTTCTTTTTTTAATGCTAATGTTCTGGAAGGAAAGTATACACTCACCACCCTAGTGTCTGGAAACTTTTCATTTTTAATGTAGAAATTCTACTGCATTTTGGGGGAAATGGTATTATGAAGTGTAATTGAAGATCATCCCAATGCATACATTGGGGGGGCAAAGTTAAGCATGCACATGCAAACTTCACTTTAGCATTTTCTGACTTGAGAGCTTCACATTGCAAAAGTATCATTCTCTCAACGTAGGTGTTTGTTTGTCTGTTGTCATCAACAGTGTAATCTTGTGGGTTCTCAGCAGCTAAGGAAGGAATCAATATCGCATCCAAGTCTATTTCAGGCCCTTGCCTCAGGGGACAATTTATTAGGTAAACAGAAAACTGAGGCAAAATACCAAAATAAGGTTCCTCTGCCCAACATGAGCTTCAGTTCCCAAAGGCTTTTCCCTCTTTTCTCTCAGCCCCCTTCTAGGTCTGTTCCCTGACTACTCCTGGGGGAATTCTGCATCACTGTGTGTGCACTGCGCAGAATTCAAGTCCTCCACAGATTTCTTTGCTTCCCCACAGAAAAGTGACTTCTGATGGGGGAGCAAAGTGAAGCCACAAGAGCAGTCACGTGCCCCTCCCTGGAAGTACAGGCAGGTCAGTTCAGGCACCCGGAGCAGCTATTAGAGATGTAAATCACCACCAGGGGTATGTGAAGGGGTGGGCAGTCGTGCATGAGAGAGAGAGAGAGACACTCTGTCCCTCTCGCTCACTATTACGGCACACTCGGCATGGAGGGGCAGGGCTTCAGGGTGTGTCTAAGGAGGTAGGTGTGGTGCAGGCCGTCCCCTCAGGCAGAGCAGAATGTAGCAGACTGCCCGCTTAGTGAATTGTTCCCATTGTCTTTGTGAATTCTCCAGGAGTATAAAACAGCCCTCATTTGCTCTTCAGTTGCCTATAATGTAACACCAAGCATATGGCTGCATATATTTTTTTGACTAATAACTAGAAATAAAAGGGTCAAACCTAGCTACATTACTATTAGGCAAGGGATTAGGTTTGGGGATTTCCTCCAATGCTGCCCACTCCCGTTCTCCATTCATTGTATTGTACCTTAAATAAATTACCTAAATAATTGAAACCAGAATCATTATACTGCGTTATTTTGACAAATAAAATATGCAGAACTTTAAAATATTATGCGCAGAATTTTTAATTTATTGATGCAGAATTCCCCCAGGAGTAGCTGACCAAGGACTCCTACAGAAGCTTTACTGCTCTCTGCCGTGTTCATTCCCCGAGCCTGAGACACACCTCAGAACTGGGTGCTTTTCCCTGTTGCAGGGCTCCCTGCAGGACACTATCTACTCCCAGCAGTTCTCCAGCTCAGCAGAGCTCTTTCCAGCTTTTGAAAGACCAGGTGCTCTTCAGGCCATCACTTGACACCACCCACATGCCAACCAGGGGTGGCTCTACCTTTTTGGCTGCCCCAAGCAGTCATGCGTGGGAGGCGCCCTGGAGCCGCGGGAGCAGCGGACCTCCCACGGGCATGACTGCAGAGGGACCGCTGGTCCCGCGTGGCTCGGCTGGACCTCCCGCGGCTGCGGACAGTTTGCGGGTCCGGCGGCTCCGCTTGAGCTGCCGCAGTCATGCCTGCGGGAGGTGCAGCCGAGCCGCGGGACGAGCGCCCCCTCTGCAGTCATGCCTGCGGCAGGTCCAGTCGTCCCGGGGCTCCGGTGGACCTCCCACAGGTCCGCCGGCCCAGCCTGCCGCCCCCCCCCGGCGGCAGGGGACGGGCCGCTCCTCGGCTCGCAGCGGCAGGATGAGCTGTGGCCCCAGCCTTTTGCCGCCCCCTAGATTTTGCCGCCCTAGGCACCAGCTTGTTTTGCTGGTGCCTAGAGCCGCCCCTGATGCCAACCCCTAGCACCACAGCCTGAGCTGGGAAGCAGCTTAGTCACATATAGAGCTGGGGAAGTCTCCCACTTAAAGGGATCAGTCACCCAGTGACGGATACAACCTAATCAATAAGACAAGCCTGACGTTCTGGGTGATAACAAAAACATGCTTAGTTGGTATTAAAGACAAAGTCCAGCTACACGAACCAGAAGAACTGTAAATAATTGCCCTTAAGAGCGCTACCTCTTTGTCTCAACTCCCATTCTATAATAGCAATAACAAACACAAGCAAATATGTAGACCTGGGTATTTGGGCCCAAGATTTTGAAAGTGATTTTCCAAGTTTCTGAGCACCTATGGTACTCCTGCATTCAATGGGCAGCCGCAGGTTCTCGGCTCCTCTGAAAAACAGGGCACTTATTTAGTTACCTAAATATGAATATCCAAGTTTGAATAGTTTGGCCTTGCTTTGCATCACAGCCATGGGAACAGAGACAGCCAAGACACCCCAAGTGAGTGCGAGAAGATTAGTTATTTTCAGGGAGTCCAAACGGAGGTGTGTTACTGATCAACCCCAAATCATAAGGCCAGACTACTATGCATAGGGCTGAGTGGGGCAGTTAATTTTGGATTAACCCAGAAAAATTATTTCACAAGCTCACACCAAGTTGCTATGGAAAGCTCAGTTATACAGGGCCATTTGCAGGGGAGGAGGGAAATAGATCCACACAATATCATGGAGGGAAAAGCACAGATCCTACTGACTTTCAATGGGGAGCTTGTGCTCCAAAGTCACTCAGGTGCTTTACAAAATCCCACCTGCTGCACGTCCCAAGGTTTGGTAATTATTGTAGGTTAACAAGAAGTATCAGAGGGCACAAGCTTCCAGGATTTTGTACATTTTGTTCATCTGTTCTCTCTTGCCACATGCACGTAGGAATATTCAGGAGCATTGGTCAAGTTATTTTAAACTAAATCGCAGCTGTAAACAAGCAATGTAAGAATTATTGAAAGTTTCTTCTAAACTGTAATTACTTCCAACCTTAGATCTGAAAGATATAGTTAAGGACTTCCTAGAGCATATAGTATATTTAGGAATACAGGCTATTCAAAGGTCTGTATCTGTTAAGATTAAAAATTAATGCAAGTCTTTAAAATAAATGCTGCATGACAATGTGAATCCTCTACAAGTGCAGTAATTACAGTACAAATTTTAACATAATTTGGTATCAAATGATTTCTATCATAATCCAACATTAAGTACCAAAACAATTAATAATTAGCCCATTACTGTGAAGTATCACTGGCGTGTCTCAATATTTATGCTGTGTGATAAGGTGCCTTTCCATTCTCACTGTCTTCTTGAAAGCAAATCATTAACAAGATTCTTGGAAGAGGTCACATCCTAAGATTTTGCTGGCCACTCTCTCTCTCAGACTGGAATGAGAAACGACAACAAAAGCAAAATCTTCTCTGCTCCCAACTAGTGATGACAGAGAAACCTCAGCCACTTGCAATGCAGGTCCCCAATCTTGTTGCCTTGCTCATGTTCTCATGTTGGAGAGGAGTTTGTCCCATCACAGAATGGGCTCTAGTTCCTCCCCTCCCCCCCCAACCATATTTTAATAGATTTGCCTGGGGCACAAGACCGTTCCAAAGCCTCCGCATTAAGCGTCTAATCCAAAGGTAGACTCTTGCCCTGCACAGAGTCCCATTGACGTTCATGGGCACACAAAGGGAACTATGTCAGCACACTGACTTGCTGGATTGGGTGCGCTCCAGGGCTGAGCGTGGGGCGCGATGGCTGAGGAGCTGGCCCCCTTGCTCTTCCAGCCGCGCCTGTGGCTCCCAATGGCTCCTCTGCCTGTGCTGCCGCCAGCGCTGGCCCAGCAGGCACCGCTTCCGCACCTGCCGCCCCCGC
This sequence comes from Mauremys reevesii, assembly GCF_016161935.1. NCBI lineage: Eukaryota > Metazoa > Chordata > Testudines > Geoemydidae > Mauremys > Mauremys reevesii. The sequence goes on along the minus strand of NC_052633.1, from coordinate 21,952,906 downwards.
CCCCCATGGCTCCTCCAGCCGTGCTGCCGCCAGTGCCGGCCTGGCAGGTGCTGCTTTTTGAAAACTTGCTGAGGGGAAGTGGCTGCTTCCCCTGAACCCTGCTAGCTACGCTACTGCTGCCCCCATTCTCCTCCCCTCCCAAATACTTTCACACTCCCCAATGAAGTTATCAGAGGATGGTATATGACTTTGGAAAGAGACAATTCATAAAGCTTTGAAATGCCTAGCTATTCTGCATGGCTCTGATGATTGCTTTCACATTCGGTGTGCTGGATGTGGCTCTGGTGGCTTTCCCAAGCTGGGAATGGAAGTCAAATTCCTGCCAGCTTTTATAGACTAAACTA